>NC_136068.1:1726175005-1730975005 GCF_964261635.1 Lissotriton helveticus | reverse complement strand
AACATATGAACTGACAGTTCTGTCAGTTCGCGTGGTTACTAATTGTAAAGTGTGCAAGACAGAAGCAGAGAAGAGGTTGCATCAGCAGGGATTCCTGGATTGCGCATGCCTGAAGGGCGCTTTTCTTCTGCGCTCCCCTCTGACATCGACAATCCATAGACACGCTACGTATGCCCTGTGCAATATGTCTACAGATAGGAAGGAGCTTGAGCGGGCGGTGATGCGAAGTCGCCATAAACCCTATCAGAAGTCAAGATATAGCAGGGGTCAAGAAGAAGGATCAGATCCCTGCTCTATCCTGAATTCTGATAGGCTTTCAGTAAGTTCCTCAAGCGGAAGTGAAGAGATTCCTAGGAGTCAGCAGCCTGTGGAAAGCGGGGAAGAAGTATATAGAGTCCAGACATGAAGTATACTAGCAGGTAAGATTAAAATAGATAGGGAGTGGGCAAAGGAAAGAAGGAACAGGGAAAGAAAGTTTGTGCATGTAGGAATATATTTTGAAAAGTGTGCTAATGACATTTAGTTCATGGCCCGCATGCCTTTCGTCCCATGAATGAAGTAAGGTGGCTCATCGCACCCTACCCCTGGTTTAAACACCTGCCATTCCAACACAGCAGCAAGCCATGGACCCGCTGCCCAGTCAATCTCACCTGGGTGGATGAATGAAGGCTGTTCTCTCCACAAGGGCCACTGTGCAGACAGCCTAAACACACTGCAACCTGACTGCTATTTTACCCGCAAGGTCTGAGGTCAGCGTTAGTAGCTACCACTGGCAGTATTTATTTTGAAGTTCCAGTTGGAAACAAAACAAGGTATAAAAAATAAAACAAGTTAGAGGTTTATTTCTTGCTGAAATGCCATTTCTGGATTTCCTGCAGAGATTAGATTAAACTGCTGGGTGTGAATGAATGCATTCATTCATTCACGGCTGGGTGAGCTTTTTGTATGATATCCGCTGCGTGGGTGCTTGAGGGATTCTTTTTCTCGCCCATTGGGCAGCAGTCAACGCTTGGATTACAGGAACTGCCTTTATGCATGATGTGCGCGATGGTGCTCTAAATAAATTGTAGGGGTGCATCGTAATCATGGATAGTTTGCACCCGCATATATTTATGTGTTTTATTAACTTTGATCATTTGAAAATGTGCTGTAATAATAAATATGTGCAAGTGAATGGGTAGAAGTTATTTCATGCCATGCAAAATAAATTAAATGACATTTATATTTGGAAACTGTAACCATTAGTACAGTGCAATTGCTTAATAAAAAGGCTATGTAAAATGTAATGCATTTTGACTTAAACGTGCACTATATTAAGGTCTGCATGTGGAATAACTAACTGAGTTTAATGTGTAATAATTGTAGATGCTTGCAAATGTATAATTTGATGTGTAAAGGCCTAAATGAAATGTTCATGTTGTGTATATAAAAGGCCTATTTGTTTATTCTTATTTTAGCCGAATTATGTAGACCTGAAAATGTAATTTCCCTGGTAAGCTGTCGCATTTGGAGGTAGTCAGCGAATTTCATGTACATGCAAGGTTGTTCTGTTCTCACGTTTCAGATGCAGGTGGAAGAAGCTGCCTTTGTTAGGTAGAACTAACAGCTTTTGTTTTAGAAGTTAGGCATGGAGGCGAGGAGTTACATTGTCTGTGGAATGTCGATAATTGGAAGTTGGTGTTCTTTCTCACCAAGGAGGTCTGGGAATAAAGGTCATACAGCTGAACACTGGAAGGAGTGTGGAAGATGGTGGAAAACTACCTCGTAGAGGTGTCCGTTGAGATAAGGTGATCGGTGGGCATGTTTTACATCTTTGCGTTTTGTATTAGGGATAGTGTCCAGAGGGAGGAGAGGTAGAAGGAGATAGGATGAGTTAGGAGAAGGGGTGAGGAGATCGATCTGGAAAGAGCATCTTAGAACGAGCTCTGTAGCTTTGGCTACTTGACCAATACAACATGAGTAAACTTCTTAGGACGTCTTCACGAGCTAACACCATTTACTGATCTTGTCTGGGAAATGCTAAGTAGGGATGTCACTTTAGAGATTGAGTAGGGATGGTCTAATGCTTTCACTTTTCAGCCACAGATGAGACCTGACTTAAATGTTGGAGCAGTCCTGGCATGTGTCTCATTTTAGAACTTTTCATTCTTTACATAATCCATAGGATTAGGCTCACTTGTAGATATGGTTTTGTATTAGATCCTATGTTCTTTTACAACCTTGTCCTGAGGTGCTTGTACATTCAGTTGTTTTAGGCTTCGTAATAAACCCACTAATTCAGAACTCGGAGTCTGTGATCCTTTTTAGGCACATTTATTCCAGACTGTTGGATTTCCTAAAATGAGTTATTTCTCCCCTTTACACTTCTCAGCAGGTAATAACGACACATCGACCCAGGGTTCCTAGTTAAATTCAAGTGTTGGAAACCAGCCTTAAAATGCAGAACCCAAACCCACCTCTCCAACCCTCCTAAAAACCCAAGGTGGCAAAAAATGCACAGTTTGTCTGGTGTATGGGTTGAAAAAGTAGGGAGCAGAACTGCAGAACTAACGGTCGAATGATGAGATTGTGTTTGAGATGAGTTACTTCATATTGAAATGCTGGGCAGCAGTGCTGGAACTGGAAAACTTCTGGGAGCCATGGTGTGGCAAACCAAAGGGAGTGGAGTCACGAGGGGGGAGCCGTGGAAAGCGGTCTGACAGTCAACTTATACATTTCTCTGCAACAAAGAAATTGTAGATACGGAGAAATTTAACAGTAAATCTGTTCTGGCTTAATTGGTTTCAAAGGCAGCCCCTTCAAATATTTTATGGAGTTAAAGACCTGCTGCAGAGATTTTTATGTGCCCCTTAACTCTTGGAATAATTATAATGGTGAGATAACTCTAGTGGTTAACGTACTTGCTGAAGAGATCTGTGTTTTGTCTAGCCACAGTGACTCAAAAAGTAGCATAGAGGATGAGTGTGTCTCCTTCAAAATATATTGTGTAACATGCAGAGGACATATCTTTATTTTATTTAGATAGGTAAGTAGGTCACTGCTTTTGACACAAATATCCTTTTATTACTTGAAGTTCAAAAATTGCTAAAAAAGTAATCCTTCTAATAAAACAAAGTGAGCTATAAAATGCCATCAAGGAGACCTGCATGTACATTTTGGGTAGTAATAACATTTTAGTAGTACAGACAACCCTAAGCACTGTGTTACATTAAAAAACTGAGTTTGTACTTCTCCTGGCCATGTGCTAACATAAAATCCCAACCAATAAAGATGATGATGCCACTTCTACACCTTGAAACCCTCATTTTCTTATGTGAAATTCTGTACATTGATTTACACACTTGTAAGATTTATTGTTAATATATAATATGTGTGCGCGATGTAAAGCTCCCTGACAACCTACATTGAGATGAATAGCACTATAAAAGAACTAAGTAAAAACAAAAAAAAGCTAAATTGTTCATTGTGGAAATACATCTAATGTTCTAACAGTGCATGCATACCCATACTAATATTATAAAGAGAGAGCCCTAACCTTTGAGGTGGGTAATCTCAGTAACCACAGCACCAATCAGAACACCCAATACAGCGTTGGAAAATGCAGTTGCAGCAGAAGGACATAGGCTATGCAGACGGCCACCATATACATTTAAAAGGTAAAAGAACCGTGCCAGCAAAGTAGTCCCTTGTGGGCGTGTCTGCGTTGTGCTGTGGGCGTGGGCGTGACTAACGCTGGGGGCGTGTGGTACGGCCATCATATCGTGGGCTGTGGGCATGTGCTGGGGGGCGTGACAAATGCTGGGGGCGTGTGTCCGCCCTTCATGCCATGTGAGTCGTACATACAAGAGCCAATTACGTTGCTGCGCAGCATCAAGGGGCACGCTGGGGGTGTGAGAAACGCTGGTGCGTGTGCGTGCGTGTGCTATGTTCCGCCCTTCATGCCATGTGGGTCGTACAATAATCAGAAGATCGTCTGCTGTGGCCGTGTGCTGGGGGCATGACAAACGCATTCAGCTGGAGGCGTGGTAAGTAACGTTACTGCAGCCTCTCCTGCGTGCTGTTACTGAACTCTCTCTTTGAACGAAATTACACGCGCCTGCTACCATCAACCAGGGCTCTAGCCGGGCTCAGGCGGCGGATCAGTACACTAATTACACGCGCCTGATAACATCAACCAGAGCTGACACTGGGCCTCAAGCGGGGGAACACGCGCCTGCTAACATCAAACAGGCCTGCATCTGGGCCTCAAGCGGGGGAACACGTAAATGAGCGTGTCTGCGGGGACAATTACTGCAGCCTCACCTACTCGCTGTCACTCAACTCTCTCATTAAACGGATTTACCCGCGGCTGATAACTCTCTCATTCCACGACATTACACGCGCCTGCTAACATCAACCAGGGCTGTAGCCGGGCTCAGGTGGCGGATCACTACACCAATTACACGCGCCTGCTAACATCAACCAGGGCTGCAGCTGGGCCTTCTCCGTCCCGATTCTAATGAAACAAAAATGTTGTCTACCACGAGGTTTCAAAATAAATTGCCCTTGCCAAATATACACATTACACACATTCTATTTCATACCCGGACAACGTCGGGACGGGCCAGGGATGGACAAAAGTCCAAAGTATGCTTCCAAATCAAAGTTTCCATCAGTACTTGTGAAGTGATAACAAACTGTGTGCCTCTATCTTCCTCCACTGCATTGACCTCTAGGTTTTAGGCTCCTGACATATCCCAGCTATAATTATGTTACATCGAAAGGAGGGCGGATGGGCCTTTAAATTAGAACTTTATTTTGGGCCCAATTGCAATCTAAAATAAGAAGCCCTCTCGCCACAGGCACGTTGCTGCTCCGAACAGAAAGCAGATAGCCTGTGGGCATTGTTGAATTGTGTCCTGGTGTTGGCAAATTACACTGGGACAAATTAAGCATATTTACATAATCTGGTTCAATAATAGCCCCATTAACTAGGATCAGTCTGGATTCCCCTTCATTCCAGCACTGCTGAGCAGACACACGTTTTTTTAATCTCACATGATCCCATCCTTAACCAAAGTGCATGGCTAAACCCCTCTTTGTACCATCAGAAGCAACAGCAGGCTAATTTTTCTGCTCATGCTCTTACATTAAAATGGCAAAAGGTGTTTCTTTTTCCAAGGAGTACTACTTTGGATTAACATCCTTACTGAAAACTGTGTAGCCTTCAAGGACCTCAGTAGTGTTTTACAGTGTGCACAGCTTGTCCATTTGTCTTACCAAGGCACTGTCAGCGATGGTTGTAGTGTGTTTAGATTACCCTATGTATACAGGTGATTAGACAATGCTTTCACTATTTCACTGACGGGTTTTTTCATGCCCTATTACTTAGTGCGTATGTCCCTGACTCCTGTACTCGAATGATGTGACATATTGTCCAGCTGGCTATAATGCATTATCTTTAATATGCCTGTTAGAAATGGGGGTCTCTAGTTGCAAGGGTTTGCACCTCTGTCCAAGTAGGGACCCCTCATTCCAGTCAGGATAAGGGGGATACACTCCTAAGATAGCCACTGCTCACCCCCTTGGTAGCTTGGCACCAAAGAACAATTGAATTGAATTTTATTTTGCGTAGTTACTAAAAACCATTGCAATATCTCCATTTAAAAAAAAAAAAATACATATACGTACTGTACATTTTCATCGTATACTTAATATTGCATATAAAACTATATAATTCATTTTTTTAAATCTTGTAAGTTAAATACTATTTTGCAATAATGTTCATCTTGACTTCATTTCTCTTTGTAGGCTTAAAAGGAAAGGTTGGGTTCCAATGTCCTCTTTCCACCACCTTCATAGGTTTAATAATATTTAGACAATCATTTTAAAATGTGGTTCAGCCTAGTCAAGAAGCAGCAAGTTAGGTGAAGATTATAGTTTCTGCATCTTTTTCTCCACCTCCTTCATGAACTTCACAAAGCTGCAGTTTAACTGCGGATCATCAGGAGTGAAGCAAGCAAGAGCTGCATGCCTTCGAGTACGTATTCCTCGTTGGTTAAACAGAGATTTCAGCATGCGTTTCCTTTCCTCTGTCAATTTGTCGCAGGAACACAGCAAATGTGGCATATCCTCCTTTGCCTTGCTACATAAACGGCAGAGGCAGCCTCCTTTGTCCCTCAGCCAATGAGGGAGATGGGTTCTGCAGGGTAACAGGCCCAATCTGAATTTTAAAAACTTCAATTTTGTAGTCCTTGAGTATCCCAAGTCGAGATAACTCTGTTGGCCTTGTTGAGAGTAGGAGTTTAAGACAAACCATCCGTGTGACCTCTTGGCAACTGTCGCCTTATCTTCAATCCATGAAAGATACTTCGTTGTTTTCTTTACCAGCCTTTTGACTGTGGTATGATTAGTAGAGGTATTCCACAGTTCCTGTATGCCTAGATTTACCAGGCTTTTTTCCAAGTACTTTGCAGCTTGCGAGGCTGGATTTCGCTGCAATTCCGACCATAATAAGCTGTTTAAAGTCCCTTGTTTAGCTTTCCTGATTTTGTCCCACGTGATTATGTACGCCCCCTGTCTTGCGAGAGACTGCTTCTGACCACCAAACTCTAATCTGAGTTAAGCCGGGGAGGTATATTTTGGCAGGCCGAAAATGATCCTGTATGCTGATATCACAGACTTATCCAGAATTTCTGCATCTCTTCCTCTTTGAGCCTTGCTGCCGTAAGTAATTGCTGGCAAAAGTTTGGCTCGTATAACTTGCGCCAAAGGAAGAAGAGATGGGCTGGTGAGCTTGCTGTTTAGTTTTTTTAACGAGACTGCTATAGCAATGCCTTTTCCTCTGATACTTTCTTTTTGATTGATAAACTGGCCACTGCTATCAATTTGGACCCCTAAGTACTTGTAAATAGTTGTATCCTCTATGCGGGTGTTATTCCAAAACCAGCTGTATGATGTTTTTCCTTTCTTATTGATTGACATTGTTTTGGTCTTTTCCAAATTTATTGTCAGGTAATTCTCATTGGAGTATCTTTTTGTTGCGTCCACAAGATTTTGCATCCCTATTTTTGTGTGACTAATTAAAACCAAGTCATCTGCATATAGCAGCGTGGGTAGTATTTGGCCTCCTAGTTTGGGTGCATGAGAATTTCAGTTATTGAGCACCGGAACAAGGTCTCCTAGGAACAAATTGAAGAGCGTTGGGGCCAGGACACATCCTTGTTTAAGGCCCTTATTTGTTGGGATGCGTCTTGACAAGTGGGAACCGTCGCCCAGCTTCATCTGTACCCACGTTTCGCTATGTAAGTTAATCAACAAGTCTAGCAACGGCTTTGGTATTCCCCATCTCTTTAGTTTTGACCATAGAAGGTTTTGATTTATGTGGTCGAAAGTCGCCTTGTAATCTATGAAGCATAAATGGATTGGCATTTTTGTTGTTTTTGATTTGTCAATTAGCAGACCCATAGCCAAAATGTTTGTTGATGTCCCGACAGATTTAGCAAAACCAGTCTGATTTGCTGGAATTAGAGAGTTTTCTGTGGCCCAGGTTTGCAATTCCTCCAGAAGGATCCCTGCAAAATATTTTGCTTCGTTATCCATAAGGGCAACCAATCTGTAGTTACTTGGTAGCGATTTGTCCCCTGCCTTGAAAATTGGGGAAATAATAGAGCCCTTCCAGGAAGCAGGTAAGACATTAAAATGTTTAATTTCAAAAAACAGTGGCTCGAGTGCTTCAGCCCATTCCTTGTCGTTCATTTTATAAAGGATGGGAGGGATTCCGTTTGGGCCTGGTGCCCCCTCTCTCCTCCCTTTTTTGATTTGGAGTCCAATTATCTTTTGTAGTTTTGTCACGCCTATGCTCGTTATTTGACCTGTTTGTTTGTATTGAGAATCGCGCATTGGAATAGGTTTGTTGTCGTCGGTTTCTGTCGCCAAATTGTCGATTGTATGTTGTGTGAATGACTTTTAAGGTGATTCACCCATGTTTGTTCGGAGATATTAGAAGAAACTCCATTGTGCCCAGGATTTAAAAAAGAATTAATTGTTTTCCAAAATTTTGCCCCATCATTCTGCTTAGTGTCTGAATGTAATTTTGCCCACAGGTTGTCCTCCATTGCTCTGTTCGCTTCCCATTTTGTTTTTGTTAGAGATATCTTTAGTTCTTGCAATTGGTTGTGTCTCGCTGTATTTCTTGGGTGCTGCCTGAGTTGGCGCATGGCTCGAGCAATGCCTTTTTTTTATATTTTTGATCTTTACTCTGTAGACATTTGTGAAAGAAGTCATATTTTTATTCTTCTGTGCATTTTGGGATTTTGGGGTTGTATTGTAACCTGCCATGTTGGATGTGAAATTCTCCCATTTCTCCACCTCACTTACTCCAGTTCTTCGGTCGAAGTGTCGCTTTGCCATTTCTTGTATTTCTCCGTCCTCTACTGCCGAATACTTAATCTTTTTATAGTTGATAGTGTAGATCAGGTCGTTCGGTACCAGCGATTGCTCAAATTTTGGTTTGATAGTATTAAGTATAATTTCCTGGGGACAGTGGTCACTGTCAGCTTTGTCCCCTATTTGGAATGAAACAATATGGCGGAATAGGGATAGTGACATAAAAGTGTAATCCAGTATTTTACTAAGTCTTGCTGTGTGAAATGTACACGCTGGTGGAGTGTCGCCCTTAAATCTCCCATTTAGTCCTCTAAGGTTATAGCACTCCAGGTTCTCTAATACCTGCTCTCCTAACTTTGTATGTGTAGATGTTTGAGGGACCTCTTGATGTGGTATCTTCCATGCTATGTCATGGTAGTGATTCTCATCGCTTGTTGAGCTTCCCATTAGATTGAGATTGAAGTCCCCAGTGATTATAACGTCTGTTGTCGGGGTGTCGTTTATAATTTCCTCCAGGCTGTTACATAGGTCTTTTGCAGCCTTTCCTTTCCTTTTTGGATGTATATAGACGTTAATCAGTGTGAAGTTTGTGCCCTTCATTCCTTGTTTGGAGGTAGATACTTTTATTATATTTAGGTCAGGAGTCTTAAATCCTAGTTCCTTGATGTCATGAGCACTTGCAGTTCAGACATAGGTTACTAGGCCCCCTTGTAGGTGACCATATTTGGCTGTTCTCACCGCACTGGTGAAGAAACGTAGAAATCCATGCAGGTGTGGGGGCTCTATTTGCCAAGTTTCTTGTAGGGACGCAATGTCAAAGGATTGTAGATAGCTAACAAAGTCTGGATCAGATATTTTAGAGGAAAGACCGTTGGTGTTCCATGAACATATTTTCAGTTGGTTTTGCCTGCTTGGTTTCTGGAGGTTTTCCGATGGTCAGTTTGAATGATTATTTATTGTTCTCGAAAACCATCTTAAGTCGTAAGAACCAAATGGTGCTCCCTCGGAGGTGCAACCCCTGATGTTTAGATCTCCCACGCTTCTTACTTCTTCTGTCCCTTTGGCTCCTCTAAGTACTGTTGATCCAGTCCTGTTGGAGGAGGTCTCTTTCCCATCTTTTGATGCTGGGATTAGTGGATCTGGGTAACTTGGCTTTGTATATGGAGCAATTGTTATTCCCCAGTTTTAAAAGGCTGTAGTTTCTGCCAGTATTTTTTGTGCGACTAAAGATGTTGCCCATATTGCTTTTGTTTTCTCAGCCTTCGTTCCAGCTTCTGTTATAAACTCAATAGAATCCAGATCCTGGGTTGTCACATCTGCTAGAGATGGAATGTGAGCTAGCAGCCTTAAAATGTTGCCTCTGCTCAATATGTCGTGCTTTCCTTTTGAGGTGTAATCCGGGTTAAACCATAAAATGTTTGTTGCATCTTTTGTTGTATCCCTGCTGCTGTTTTTTTTTATTGTCATCTTTTCGTCCTTGTGCAGGTTCATGTCCTTGCAATGTTCTCACTAATGCGAGATCTGGAAAGGGTGTTACGTCCTCCCATCCTCCATGATGGAGGGTTTGACCTCCTATGGTTGACTTGGGATTCCCACCTCCATGGTCGTGGAATGCCGATTCAAATCCTGCTCCCCTTACTTGTATCTTAGTTTCATTCCTTTGGATTGCTCCTGAGTCAATAGATCTTGAAGTCTGTCTCCTAGGTACCAGACCGTTTTCGTCTAATTCTATAGATTCCCCATTTGTTGGTTCCTGCTGTCTTATCTGTGCGTTTATGTTCTTTTGCTTTGTTCCATTTGATTCAGTAGAGATCATTGCAGTGGTAGTGGTCGATGGGTCCGTGGAGTTCGACTCAGCTAACTTGTTCTGGGCTGGCTCTTTGATTTTGCTGTCCTTCACTGTGCTCGGAGAGGATCTTTTAGGCTCTCTTTGTTGCAAAGCATTTACTTTTACCATTGTATTTGTATCTTTTGCGGTCTCCTCTTCTTCCTAATTGCTAGTGTTGTCTGGAAAATTGGGTTCACGTTCGTCTGGTTGGGACGTCGACCCGAAGAGTCGCCTAAAACCCTCTCTAGCCACGTTTGGCTTTTGATTTCTTCCTTTGCATTTTTTTGCCCTCCTTTGCTTTGCATTGAGTTGCTTCTCAGCCTTATCTTCCATAGAATCTACAGATCGTCGGACTTCTGCTGTTGTTTTGTCTTTAGCTTCTTCATTTTGGTTTTTGAAAGTCTGTGCGTCCGTTGCCCTCTGGCGCCCGTTTTCCGCAATATTTACTGTTCCTGAGCTTTTTGTTTTGTCAGATGAGATTTCAGGACAGCTGTCAAGGGAAAGCTTGTCCGCTTCAGCATTTGCTTGTCTGTTGCATGAATAACTGTCTTTTCTTTGCAAGGGGTTTTTTATTTGTGTGCAAAGGTCGCTCAACATTGATGGTAGTGTGGCCAGTTTGACAATTATGGGGTCGCATCCACATCCCACATTCTTGTTTGGGGCTTGGACCGGTTTATTTTGTAACAATGTATTTAGTGAACCCAGCTTTCCATCAATAGCTACCACAAAAACAGCGAAAGTATCTAAAAGGGTCAGCTGGACATCCATCTTATCTGACTGATAGTGGAGTGCTTCTACCAGTAGTTGCATTGTTTTTAGCAAGCTGGGCCACGTCGTGCCCTGGCTAGCGTTTTTTGGTGAGTCTTCTACGCAGGCAGGAGTTGTTGTTACCTTTTGGTCTTCCTTTTTCTTCTCTCTATCAGGAAAGTCTTGTGTAAATTCAGATGTGTGGCCGTGAATTTTGCTATTAAGCCCATTTCTGCTTGCGTCTTGGCTATAAGCTACCATAAGGTCTTTCCATTCTTCTGTTCCGAGGTATGAGGGGATCTCTATGTCATCCATATCTTCGACTATGTTTTTTTACTGTGAACGACTCCTTAGCTCTTTCCCCCCCTCTAGTTGATTCTGCTTGATGATTTGGTGGTTCATTATTTAATGATGGAATAGGCCGTAACTTAATCCCATGCCTTCCTGTGCCTCGCCCGTCCTTATTTGGCTGTGGTCAGTTCTCACAAGCAGTGCTTTTTCCCCCGGGCTTGTTGGACTGTTAATCAATGATGTATTAATTATGACACAGTTTCCAAATTTGTTTTTACTATTTATAGGTCTCTTGTCACCATTCAAAACGTAACCTGTTTCTTGCGTGTCGCAATTTGTTTCTAGGGCGACGTTGGGCATGTTGTCTTTTTCTTCATGTCTATGTATTTGGATTGACTCTGTGTTTCCGATTGATTTTCTACCTGTGGTTTCACAGCTTATCTGTGTTTTGCTATGTTGAGGTATTGATGTTATTTGTAAGAAGCTAGTAGCTATTGTGCTAGCGTTGCTTTTTCTGTCAGGGCCTTTCCTTTCGTGAGTTGGTTTTGGGTCTTAGGTAGCTAGCGATGAATTGTTTAGTTGTAGCGGCTGAAGAGGTGACTGTAGACCTGGGACATCTGTTTTGTTTGAGAGTAGTGTGTCCCCTGCGTTTTTTAAGAAACAAAATTTTGTGTAGATCTTTGGTTGGTAAGTAAACTGCCTTTTTGTTGTATTGTTACTTATCTCCAAGATTTGTGATTGTTCGTTCTTTCCTATCCCAGAGGTGTTTCCAGCTGCTGATATTTCTATGAGGGAGCAAGATTTCTTGGCTGCCAGACCTGTTTCTGATGGAGGTTCAGTAATCTCCTCATGCAACAAACTGGCTTTCAGCTTCCGTTTTTGTGTCTCTTTTTTGAGTATTGAATTACCCCGAACGCGACCCGACCTCATGATGCCCTCTGCTTTTTTTTTTTTCACGCACAGATTTCTTTGATAGTTTTGCTTTGGATTTTATTGTGGGATCTAAGGGCTAGGAGCTAGATAGGTGCCACAGTGGCTTAGAGGACTTGGTTGCTCTTCTGCTCCAATTAGCCCCGGAGTCACAGGTCCCTGTGCAAAGTCACTAGTCTACTTGGCTGCCCGATCCCTCTCAGTGTCCCCACGCAAACAAGCAAAGTCAAAAGCAGGAAGCTTAGACCGGGTTTCCTCAGTGGAGTGATGAATTCAACATGTCTGTAAGGTGCTCTGCAGCTCTCTGTATTTCTGTCAGCCCGGCTGTAGCTGATATTATAGCTTTCCCATGCCCTTGTCTTTTATCCTTATCCTGGAGTGCTCCCCCCCCCATTCTCCTCACCTCTGCCTCTTCTGGCTCCTTAGCGTCTTTTCCACTCGTTGTCCTACCTCCCGGCCTGTCTGCTTGTCTCCCCAGGGGGGTAGAGATGCTCACTCACCAACCACAGGCCGCCAACCCGCGGCAGCGCAGATGAAGCAAAAGAGCGGTGGTGGTGGGGGCGGCCGTGCAGCAGCCGTCAGGGAAAACAGGGAGGCAGATTCAGCATCAGGGGTGGCAGGGGTAAGCAGCAGTGACTGTACCTGTCTCACGTGCTCCCTGTGTGCTCCTTATGATCTCATCAGGTGCAGGCAAGCAGGCAAGCGGGAGAGTCCTTCACCACGCTCGCCTGCAAAAACACCCGTGGCTTGGCTCAAACGCAGCAGCTCGCAACGACTCCCCCTGCTCTCCTTGCGGCCGCTCTCCTCTTCCTTGCCACTGTGCTCTGCTTTTGCTCTCTCGTGGTACTGGAACCGGCTCCCGGTTCCTGCGACTATTCTCCCGCAACAGCAGCTCACTCTCCGCCGCTCTGCTTCCGTGCTCCACGCTCCACGCTACTACAGCACCTCTGTCGGTAAGCCAGTGAAGGGTGGAGGGTGGAATGGCAATCCGCCGAGTTCCGCCAAATTCCGCCGAAGGTCTGCCGTCCGTCCACTGCGGCTCGAGTGTGGATGTCGGTGTGGGAGGCGGGGGGGGGAGAAGGTCGGCCACTCGCTGGTTCGATGCCCCCCCCGCTGGTCTCCCGCTTGATACGGGATAGCGGAATCGGCACCTTTCGCGCTGCAGCTCACTCTCCTGGGTCACGCTGCTCGGCAGTCTGCTGTCTGTACTGCGGTCTGAAAAAGAACAAGCTTTGGGGTCCGATGCACAATGGTTATTGTTCACAGCTTGGCACCAGCAGTCAGGCTTAGATCAGAGGCAGTGTGTAAAGCATTTGAACATGACCAACAGTAACACAGTGAAAGCACTATAAAAGGACACCACATCAGTTTAGAAAAATATCCAGTATTTTTATATAGTCAACGCAAGACAAATAACTATAAAAATCCACAATACAGTACTTAGAAATCTACAGTTGTCAAAATAGACTTGAAATACATTTCCTTAAAGTCAATAGCTCCCTCAGGGGCTATCTCGGCATGGGGAATAACAAATCCAAACAGTTCTGGCTGACCGGGGCATTGCAGGCCAGCTATGGTGTTGCGAAGACCCGAAGAACAATATCTTTAGAAATGCAGGGCGACGGCCACCTCTCGATGAACCCCAAAAGACAGCCGTCCACAGGTGTCAGTTCTGGAGGTCGATGCAGGAATTGTCAGGCCCTTGAAGTCACACGCGTTGCAGACCGAACTCCTTGTGCTTGAAGTCGGGAATGCCGGCGTCGGCAGGTGTTGGGTACTGCGGTGCAAAGTGCAGCTGTGCTGCATGCAGTGACCGTAGGTCACATTGCAGACATCGGCTCAGTGACGTCATCCAGCGGCGGCGGTGAGAGCAGGGCTGCAGTGTGAAGTGGTGTAGTGCTTGTCGTGGTAATGCCAGCTCATGGTTGAAGCAGCGTCTTCGTTGTTGCTGAAGCGCTGTCGTCGGCTGAAGAACTGGAGTCGATGGCACCGGCATCGGTAGGCCAAGGCTGCCGTCCGGGAGAAGGATGGTGCGTCATGTAACTTACAAGTGGTGCCCTCGAACCACGGTGCAAGCTGCGGCGTTGATGTTGGTGTGGAGCAGCATTGTCGGGGATACCAGGGCAACAGCATGAAGCGAAGCAGTGCGGAGTGCGGTGCCCACAGGTCTTGGTGCAGGCAGCGGCTCGGTGGAACCGTTAGCTGGTGGCGTCGGTGAAACCAGGGTTGCGGGCAAACTGCGGCGGTGCCCTCTGTGGTGCCTTCAGGACAGGTAGTCGGCAGTGGCATCGTAGACGGTGTTGAGTTGCTTTTTGATCTGTTGCTGCACATAACACACAGTCCCCTGTGAACTTGAAATCTATGACTTCTTGAACAGGGGGCAAGCTCTACCACAAGCCCTTGGAAAAACTAACAAAAAGGAAGTTGCAGAAAGTTCAGTCCAGTCTTTTCACTGCCCAAGACAGAAGCAGCTACTACAAGCCAACACAGCAAAGCACATACCAAAGTGGTAGTCTCCCTTCACAGATTTTCCAGCTCTACTTCTTGGCAGTCTGCTTGGTTCCAAAAGTGTTCTAAAGTTCCGGGCCCAAATATTTATTTGTCCCCTCAGGCATAGAGTGTCTGTGCTTAGTCCAAACCAGTTCTGTCCTCTCTAGCCCAGCTTCCTGGAAAGGGGTGGAGGCAGCATTGTAGAAGGCAGACCAGGCCCATTCAGGTGCAAGGGAATCTCCTCCCACTACTCTAAATGCAACCCAGGTCTATTCAGCCCAGCCATGACCCATTATACTCTCTGGAGCTACTGCACATCCCCAGCCCTGTCACTTGAAAGCCAGACAGTCAATCCACATTCTAGTAGAGGCACACAGGTTGGCTAGACAAGAGAATGCCTATTTTGTAAAATTATTATTTTCAAACACAGAATGTAAAAATTGCCTTTACTAAAAGATGCATCTTTAGATTCTGAGTTCAGGCATACTAAACTTTATTTTCCTATCTGATAACAATGGGAAGTTTTATTGACAAGATGTTATAAATTAACTCCCATGCTTTCCTATGGAACAGATAGCCTATAAATAGTGAAAAACAAAATTGGCAGGATTTCACTATGAGGACATGCCACACACATCAGGGCATGTCCTACCTTTCACATACACTGCACCCTGCCACAGGGGTACCTTGGGCCTACCTTAAGAGTAACTAATATGTAAGAAAAGGGAAGGGTAGGGCCTGGTAAGTTAGTGCACATGCCAAGTCGACTTGGCAGCTACAAGTGCACAGACCCTATAGTGGCAGGTCTGAGTTACCTTTGAAGGACTGCTTGTGTGGGTGGTACAACCAGTGCTGCAAGCCCAATAACAGCATTTGCTTTACCATCACTGGGTACACACAGTGCTTTGTACTAGGGAATGACTAGTCAATCAAATGACCAATCCTGGAATCACCAATCCATGGCACCAATTTATAGCAGGAGCACTTGCACTTTAACGCTTAACAGCAGCGAGAAAGTGTGCAGAGACACTAAAACAGCAAAAAAAAACAGAGTCAAAACTGGGAGGTCAGAAAGCAAAAAGACAGGGGAAACATGCCTGCCAAGTCTAACAGTGCCACACTTCAGAAACTCTTTTTTGTGAATTAAATATTAATAAAAATGTTATAAATGAAAAGATTACTCTGCCTGATAGAGGAAATTGTGCCCCAGCAATGGTAGCTGTAGTATTTATATGGAATAGAATATTTCATATACAGCCAACAAAAGAGACAGGTACCAATATGATAGACATGACAGTGCCCCAGAAGACAGTAAACTGGTATGTGCTTGTTTATCCTGATTGACAGAGAGAACCAGGCAGAGATAGGTGCCTGCATGGAGAGTATCCCGTGAGATATTGTTGCAGACTTCAGTAAGTGATAGGTGCATTGTGTAGAATATCCTACATAATAGGGGGAACAGGGCAAAGTTTGGTACAAATTATGTAAGGTTTCCTACACAACAAAGATTAAGGCTTGTGCAGAGATAAGAGGGTTCCCATATTGGGGTCTAGGATCATATACAGTTAGCATTTCTACTGAATATGTTGTTGAATCCCATGGTAAAGGGACAGCAACTCTTTGCACATTATACTAATCAAGAAGAATGGTTGTGATTGTTGTAACATCTCCCACTCCATTATATAATGAGAACACAGAATTACACAGCTTGACAAGGTCAACAACACTCTGTCCAGTGTATATGGTATGCCCCTATATGTGTAACCTAAGCAGTACTTGTTGCGCCTCTTTTCAGCAAGGGTATAAGCTGGTGGATCTCTATTGATTTGTTCATGAAATAGTGGCAGCTCATTCGGGGCAATTGTGTTAAGTTAGCTAAAGAGGTCACGTGATTCAGTGTCTCTCTTTGAGTCTAGTTATTTGAGGAAAAAAATCTATCAAGATGTGCGAGGCTCACTGGGCGCTTTACACTTGTTCAGGGGAGGCCCCACTGCCGATTGCACAAGTACTTGTGAGTTCACCCTGCCGACTGCTGGCATGAGTTCATAGAAATCTTCTCAGGAATGCTAGCAGACCATCTACATATATGACTGAGTGTTTGTGTCTGTGCCTTCTCATTCTATGCACTACTCATATCCAGAAGCAGATGTCATAGCACTGAAAGTATGAGTAGGCCCAGTAGAACTAGAAGTTAAGGGTCACATAAATCATTACTAAGTACAGTATGCCTTCAAATACATTGGATTTTAGAATTTCTAGAAAACATTGAAAATCTGGTATGTTATTGGAATATATGTATGCATAACTAACTACATTTCTCAAGAGATCCCTAACTCTGAAAAGCAAGTATGCATCTCTAAGTCAGATGGGATGAACGGGCAGAATGCCAGTGATAAACCGGTATCATAGCTGTTAGAAATTGGGTTAGAAATTGGGTTACAGGTTGACTGGGGTGTCAGATCTCGTCAAGCAGCAACCATAATACTTGTCAGGGTAAAGCACAAGCAAACCCCAAACTAAACTGTACTCAGCCCCCTGGGAGCTTGGCACAAACCAGTGAGACTTAACTTAGAGGCAATGTGTGCAACACTTCAAACAGTAAAACAATGAAGACCACTACACAAAAAGATACCATACCAGGTTGGAAAAATAGAGCTTAATTTATTAAATAAAACAATATAATACCAACAAAAATCCAATCTGTAGAATCAGACTCATTAATTTGTAAAGAATAAACTGTAATATGGAACCTAAAAGCGTAATGCGCTAACCACAGCTATCTGGTTGTGCTGGATTAGGTCAAAGTCAAAAGCTCAGACCAACCACAATGGAGTGAGGGTCGGATACAGTCCCAGATTAGTCCCACTGAAGGTTTACCTTCTCAAGTTTGGTGCCAAGAGTCTCGTTCATGTTCAAGAGGGATTCAAGGAGCAAGGAGAGCATGGAGAGCATGGCGGGCGATGGTAGAGGAGCATGATGGGCATCTTGGATAGGTGGGCCGGTGCTTCGTGTTGGTGGTCCTCCACGGACAATCGATGCTTGCTGTGTGAAGAGATGGACTGGGGACAGCTATCACTGAATTCTGGAGCGATCAACGTGGTCTCTGTGCAAGTTGACCCGTTTGCGGTCATGAATAGTCTCTGGCCTGATTTCAAGAGCCCGTGAGCAACACCCAGTGACCAGGACATGAGAAGCACCACTTCAAGGTCAGGAACTCGCTGAAGATGGATCAAGGAGCCCTTTATGTCCCTCAGATCAGGGAGACCAGAGTCGCTCTGGGGTCCTGAGTTTAAGATGGAGTTGCTGGCCTATTTCTTCCTCCCCAGACCAGAGGACAGCAGGTCAGCACAGGAGGGCAGTAGCTCCTTCAGACTAGCAGTCTCAAAGAGAGGCAATCTCTTCAGCAGCACAGCAGTTATTCTTAATTGCAGCGTATCCAGAGTTCCAGAAGTGTACTGAATAGTCGGTGTCTGAGGCACTCTTTAATACACAGTTGTGCATCCAAGCGGGGAGAAGATTCTAGAGATATGCCGTTGAAGTGCTCAGATGCCCTGCTTTCTCCACCCTGACTCCAGACTAATTACAGGGGGTATGCATTCGTTTGAGTGGGGGCAGGCTACTGTCTAATCAAGTTTGAGTAGGGCTGTGCCCAGCTTCTCCCTCCCATGCTGCCAGTGTTGGCCCATCCAGTCACACCTAAGCACCCATTGTGTGTAGATGTCTAGGAGGAATACACAAAGCACAGCTGTCAGCCACACCTAGTCATTTGACCCAGAGACAGGTTGCAGGCACCAAATGACTAAGGCAAGGAAATGCCAAGTTTCTAAAAGTTTATAATCTTGTAACAACACCTAGAAGGGATTCTTTTGCATGTAGAAAATCTTAAATAAGCTTTGTTTAGGGGCTTCAAATTTAATTTCAAATTATTTATTTGACTTTAAAGCAAATCTATCTCAAAACAGATTCACAACAAAAGACAAACAATGTAAACTGGGTGTAAACTTTTAAAAATACAAGTTTTTGTAAAAAAACTGTGCTGTTTAAAAGGGTAGAAAATACAATTCACAGACAGAAAAGAATAACTGAGATAGAAATTCTACACTAAATTTTTTTTTAATCTCATGATCACTTTTGCCATAACCCATTTTAAACATTTAAAATCAGGCAAATCACCATTTATTATACAATGAACAATCCCTGATGATAATTACATTTAAAATGGGTTAAATTGTTCACCTTTCTGTCTTTGCTGTGATAACATCTATAAGACCGTCTTTAGGACAAATTATACTTATGTGGACTGGAGACCCCAGTTTCAGCGTGATGGTGCCCTTCTTTTAGCAAGCACACACTGTAAGGCTATGAACGTCTGTCCGATCCACGTCCATATACAAGTGATGTTGCACAAAGGCAACCCTTGCATTCGTCAAGATTGGCCAGGGGCCACCTGACTACCGTTGCTTTGCAGGTTGGAATGATTTCTGTAAGGCTCTAAATTCATACCATGAGGTGTCACACTTAAAAATACATGTCACACTTTTTAAATACATTGCACCCTGCCCTCCAGGCAGTAAAGGGCCTGCCATAGGGGTGACATATGAATTAAAAAGGAAAGGTTGTGTCTGGTTTTATTTTGCCAGGTCGAAATGGGAGTTTAAAACTGTATAAACAGGCTCCGCAATGGCAGGCCAAGGACATCTTTAAAGGGCTACTTAAGTGGGTGGCACAACCACTTCTGCAGGCCCACTAGTAGTATTTAATATACAGGCCCTGGACACATGTATTGCCCCTTTAATGTTGGCTTACAAGTAACTAAAATATGCCAATGTGTAAAAACCATGGTTGCTATGTTATAAGGAGTGGGCACACACACGTTAGCACTGGTTAGCAGTGGTAAAGTATGCAGAGTCCTAAGGCCAAGAAAAACAAATTCCGCAAAAAAGTGGAGCGAAAAAGGTTAAAAGGTTTGGGGATGACTCTGCAGGGAGGGCCAAGTCCAGCAATAGCTGACTGAGGATCCGAGCAATACTAGGTGATACAGACCAGAAAAAGAGGGCTGTGTCTGTAGGAATGTTCTGGGGTATGGTGAAGACCAGTCACTTGTGAAGACAAGAGTGGTCTTTACAACTACCAGCCCTGAAGAGTTGCTTTCCATCCTATCTGATGCCTAGTTTGGTCCCTGGAGGGCACTCTTTTAGGTTTTTATGATATCCTTAGATTTTGTCTTTTATAATGCCACCTCTCTGCTAACTACATCCTGAAATTCCATTTAAGGGGAGAACCTGCTTCAGAACACTGTATCTTTCACGTCAAACTAGAGAGAAAAAAGGTTCTCTATTTTATCACTAAAGCTGTCTGAGGCCCAAGAATATAAGCTTGTGAATGGGGCGGTAAATTTATCGTGACTTTGGCTGCGCTAAGGTGCCGATAACTCGGCGATAGCTCCTTGAGAAAATGCCCCTATATCTTTCTTGCTGTATGAGCATTGGGTCTTTGTGCGACCCAGGTAGACTTAACTTATGAACGCAAGATTCGTATAAATCTTGATTATTCCATCCCCCCTACTAAATAGAATTGTAGTTATAACATATGACTGAAAATCTACACTGAAGAAGCAGGACGGGAAAAGGGAAGCGAAGAAATGTGCTGTGCACATTCTGAAAAATGGGTGTCTTGGTGAGGGCAAGCCTGGCTTATTGTGTTTTTATCTAGGAACCTAAATCGATATTTCTATTTTATGCCCTTGTCCGGTTATAATCAATAATATCCCTACAACGGCATAGTAATCATATCCATATTCAGTCGTAGCACATGCTGTCACATTAAGCAAGGCTACTTCCCCGGCCTCCTAGAAAGCACAACGAGTTCTCTAAACAAACCAAACCTCCAGCAACCTGGGAAATCCCCCTTGCTTTTGTTTTGATTTCATCCTAGAACTCCTGTAAAGCACTGTAAGAACGGCCAGTTCTTAGTGACATCTTTATTGACGTCTTATGTTCAACCTTACGTCAAACCCGGCACCTTTCAGGTATAAATATACCAACGTTGCCTTAAGCAAACACACGGTGGTGGTTTTGGAGCAGCGATCTACTTGCCCGAGAGCCCAGCTGATGCGAGAGCCAACGGACGCTGCCCCTCCCTTTTGACGCACTGAGAGAGACGCTGTCTTTTCTCCTGCCGAGAAATCCAGCTCCAGTGTTTCCAGATACCTTCGCGGGTTACTGGGATATCGAGTCCTGAGAGAGAGATACAAGACCTCCTGCTTTCTAATTACCCAGGTACGGAGCTGCCTAAACCCTTAAAGAGAATTCTTGAGTCAGATTCTTGGCAAAACCAAACTTAACTTAAACTGCTACTTATTTACTCCTTCCCACTTATTAGGCTTAGGTCAGGTACACAGGGGTAGGCGTATTTAGAAGCACCAGTTGAGTACGTTAGTCAATGTATATATGTATATATATTTTATCTATTTTTAAAGTATCATATGGCTAAGAAACCATATCTATGCTTTTAAAGTATTATTTTATAATCCTCCTTTTACTGTACGCACTTTACTTTACTATGAGTATTGCAATTGTGGCAATTCATTTCTCTTGTATGAGGAAGAAGACTGCTCAATAAATTAAACCTTTTATTGAAAACGCCCGTCTCTCTTTTCTCTGCACTCTGGTGAAACTAAGCACGCACACTTGACTGAGTGAAATAGCTGTCTATTGTTTTCACACGACTCTAGAGATACACTCTTATTCTGAGGGAGCAAAGTTGTCATGTTATGTGGTTGTCGGAAGCTAATCCCTTCTTGTCTAATCAGGGAAGTTAATTCCTTCTTGAACATTCGAGAAAGTTTCTAGTGACCTCTGAGCTAGCTGGCAAACCTTAAGTCTAACATAGTCAGTAGAGACCTAGTTAACCTCAGTCCTACGTCTACACTACTGAATATATTATTCCAATGCGCAGAGCCTATTGGGAATATAGGCACTACACTACAGGCTCTCCTGCGGATGGCAAAACCTGCCTGGCACATCACAAAATTACCGAAATTGCTCATTTAAATCCTCTGGCTTTTTGGCAATGTATGTGAATACTGCACTGTGAAATTCGCCAACAGGCTGTGAGTTACGCTCTGTCCTCTGTACAAGGGCTCTGTCTCACACACTTTGCTTTGCTCAGCCCTGTACAAGGTAGGAGTTTATGCCCCACCATTCTCAAAGTTCACCAGCGCCACCACCTCTGTCCCGTTCTGCAGCTCCCCCAGATTATTCGCAGAAGGCTCAGCAGGGGCTTTGGATGAGAGAGAAGAACAGAGAAGGAAGAAAGAGTAGGGGAAGGGAGGGAGGGAGGAGAGAAGGAGACAGAGAATGGATGATAGAAAGAGAGATTAGAAAGAGAGAGAGGAGAGAGAGAGAGAGAGTGTGAGAGAGAGAGAGAAGAAAGATAGAGGAAAGAGAGAGAGAGAGAGAGAGAGAGAGAGAGAAGAAAGAGAGAGGAAAGAGAGAGAGAGAGAGAGAGAGAGATAAGAAAGAGAGAGGACAGAGAGAGAGAGAGAGTGAGAGAGAGAGAGAGAGATAAGAAAGAGAGAGGACAGAGAGAGAGAGAGAGTGAGAGAGAGAGAGAGAGCTTGTTTTCCTGGACTGCTTCTGGTTTCCATTCTGATTCTTTCCACCATTGTTCCATGTACCAAGCACAGACCTTGAGTCAGATAAGAGCTTGCAGTCTGAGTCAGTGCACTGATCTCCTCCACTGTAGAATATGGTCGTCTTTGCAGGGTCGGTGGCCATTCTGACCCCATATTTGGGAGTTGTAATTTGTTGATGAGAAGACGGGCGGTTCCAATTCAGAGGCTGTTGGCGTAATCCGCCCTTGACTTGATTTAAGGCTCAACCCCTGTCAGGGGATGATAGAGAGAAATCAAATGAAACATTTGCCCTATTAAGGTCAGCAGGAAAAAGACAGTGCAAACTTCTTCCCTGACTTTCTTCTTCATAGACAGTGAAAGAGCTACTCCGAAATAGTTTGGAGAGAGAGCCAATAACAGTCTGGTTTGAGACCTCATCCCTGAGATGGTTTGGATAAGACCCCCAGGGTTGTTATACTAAGAGGCTTTCTCTATTGATCTGAACTAGGAGCTGTGTATGATTTGCATATGATGTATACATTTAGGAACACTGACGAGCACGAGGGAGGCCTCCTGGCTCTCCACAGACTCGCTCTGTCATCTACCAGCGTTCTAACATTAACTGCAATACTGGGGGTCCTTACCAAATGTGTATTCAAGAACTGCATTCTTGTGAATTTAGGTGTAAAAAGCTCAAAAGTGTGAGACGTGACTTTCGTTATCACGCAGAAGCTTTTCACTTTCGTACATTAGATTATTTCAGTGCATTGAGAAGTATTTTTCTACGTGATAGTTTAAAAACATGAATTTAGAAACATTCATGCTTACCCACAGCCTAGCAACGATGCAAATAGTGAACTAAGAGGGAAGGTAGTCGTTATGTGCATAAGAGAAGGTTTTGTAAAGAGCATATTCTGACGTCACATATTTAGAGGCACTCTTGTATGTGATAATGAAGAAAAAGGCGGCAGAGTGAAATAAAATATTTGAGTAGAATCACACCATTTGGTCAAGTGGGGAAGCTAGGATTCTTCCCATGTTTTCTGTTTTACAATGTGCAATCCAGACTTTAGATGCACATGCTTTATGTCCCCTATGCCCACCTTACACCCACCAGACTGACATCACCGCACACCCTCCTCCCCATTCACTGCCACCCTGCTGCTGACATCAGTGCGACCCTTGGTCACACCAGACCACACTTTTTGTCCTCTGGGAACATTTTTGTGAGCACCCATGAAGTCCATTAATTTTGCATCGTTAACAAACACGCTGATCATGTGGTTCAAATGTGCATTCTTGTTTTTACGTTTAGCCACACCTGTTCTGTTACTTTTGCCCGACAAATAACACCAGTTTTGTTTTTTGAGAACTTTCATACAGTCCTAGTTGTGGAGTTGCAGCCAAACAGCAAAACAAGGGCTTAATATAAATGCTTTTATTTTCACTAGTAAGCAAGTACTAGAAAGTCCTGGCATGTCTCATCTACTGTACATTTCTGTGCACTGGCTTTGACATATTACTTGTTTTTGGGGCTTCTTGCTCTCGTGAGGTTTCACGTGAGCTCTCTACATTCTGCGCCCAAAATACACTCATAATTACAGCATTTAACACAACAGATCTGTGTGAATTATGTGTACCCGCATAGGTGAACTACAGGTCTTTTAACTGGTTTTTCCAGATTTTTGAATTTTCTGTTCTTTCATAGGAATGCGCTGTTAATGTCAGCGGCACAGTAAAAACCCTATTTATGACTGGGTGGCAACAGGTCACAACTTTTCTGTTGCCCCAGCTCTTAGTTTCCCAGTCACATTTACAATTTCGTGAAAGAAGAACAGTGGCTTTGGTTATTCACTGTACTAGGCAGTGCTTAATGTGAGCCGGTGTTTGCCGGTGGGGGCCACAGGCACCTATTTTGGGGGACCCACACTCATTTATACGCATCAGACCTTTCCTGGGAACAAGAGAGGGAAAAGCAAACACACGGAAAGAAGGAGGAAGAGAAAGAAAGGAAAACGTAACAAAGGGTGAAAGCAGGAACCTGGTACAGTGGGATAAAGGGGCAGGGAGAGTCTGGTAGTGAATTAAAAAGGCAAGAGGTAGAGTGAAGACCACACAGCCTTGGTATTCGGTGCCCTACATTTAATTGTACCGGTCATGGGCTGATGAACAGAGCTTCAGGCTCTGGCACTCATTCTTTCATAAATCTAACACTGGTTTACCCTCACTCATTTTGTATGTTTTTTCTGGCATTCTGAAGCACCTAAACTGCTACAAGTAGAATTTTACAAAACGTGTAAATGAATAAATTCACTGATTTCCGTTTGTTAGAAATTGCATCTCTGGTTGGCAAAGGTTTGCACCATGTCCAAATAGGGACCACAATCTTTTTCAGGGTTAGTCAGATACACAATCTAAATTAACCTGTGCCCACCCTCTGCTTGTTTGGCACAGAGCTGTCAGGCTTAACTTAAGAGGCAAGGTGTAAAGTATTTGTGCAACACTTAAGCTACAGTAATACAGTGAAAACACCGCAAAAAGACTCCACACCAGTTTAAAAAACACAAAGAATATTTCTTCAAGTAAAACATGACTAAAACGACAAAAATCCAATAAGTAGAACTTGAGATATGAATGTACAAAGAATAAACAGCAATATGGTGCCTAAAAGCCAAAAGCGCTTAGGAGTTACTTGAGGTTGCACTGGATGAGGTAAATCCAAAGTTCAGGCCAACCGCTATGGAGGGCAGGCTGGCTACAAGACCCACGCTGGGCCCGCTGTAAAAGTACCTTCGATGGAGCAAGCGTCTGCATCAAATCCTCAATATGCTAGTTCTGATCCATGCAGGCTGGTAAATGCATTGGTGTCAAGTCTCGCAGTCAGGTACCGTGTCGGGTCGAACCGCTTACACTGCAGGTGCTGCATCATCATTGAGCCTCGCATTCAAGTCCTGTGTCATCATCAAGCCACACAGGAATGTCCTCGAATCGACACGCCAATTGGCGTCCAAGGGCAGTGATTTGATTCTGACTGGCACTCAGTCATCACTGCATCCATTTTTATAGAAAAATAGCTGCAGAACAAAATTTCAAGGCCCAAGACTGGATTGGCACGTCTTGCTTGGCAGGGTAGGACTCTCAATTGGCAGAGTCCAGCAACTGACGCAGAGTAGTCTGACATTTCAAAACAGGAGTGTTAGTCTTGGCTTCCTTGGCGTGGTTTCCCTTGACATTTTCCTTTTACATCCTGCAATTTTGACTGTGTGTTTTAGAATTCGTTATTTTGCTGGCTTAGATGCGTTGGGCACATTTCCCCTGCTGATCAGTGTCAAAGTGCAAGTGCTCCCTGTGCAAATTGTGATATGATTGGTTATCCATGATTGGCATATTTGATATACTGGTAAGTCCCTAGTGAAGTGCACTGAGTTGGCCAGGGCCTGTTAATCAAATGCTGCTAGTGGGCTTGAAGCACTGGTTCTGCCACCCACACGAGTAGCCCTGTAAATTTGTCTCAGACTTACCACTGTAGTGTCTGTGCCTGCAGTTGTAAACTGTCATGTTGCCCAGGCAAGTGCACCCACTTACCAGGCCCTAATTTTTAGGCCTTGCCTGAGCCAGCGATGTGCTGCTCTGGCGAGACTTTTAGTTACTAGGCTTCAAAAAGCAGACCACAGCTTTTTGGGAGGCATAGAGTGTACGGTTACGTGCACAAGCGCGTGCGCCTCGCTCCGCCTCTCCTTCTTGCTCTAACTTCAACAATCCTCCCGCTCCTCCACCACAGAGCGCGTCTCTCGGCCGCGCGTCTTGTTGACTCTTCTCGTGTTTCCCCATTTCTCTCCTAGCAGTTCCTTTTTTATCTACAGTCCCTCCTTTCATTTATTTTCCCCTTGTTTTTATTTTTTCAGTCTTTTTTTTTATACATTCTATTCCTGGCAGGAAATATTCACTTATTTTGCTTTTATTTGTCCTTTCATCTCGTTCTTTCCAGGATTTAATTTGCTCTGCAACTGTCATTCTCTTCCTAGTGCCCTTAATACTTATATAAATGACATTTTTTTTAAATCACTCTCCCTTCACTGTTGCACCTTTTCTGGCATTTCTTTCTCTTGTCCTGTTCATGCTGCATCTCATTTTGTCATTTGCTTTTCCCATCCCACCCCATCCCCTTTTCTTTGTAACTCTTTATTTGCACTTGTGCGAATGTGATAAATTTGGTGTAAACTTCGCATGTGGGTGCGGGGGAGGGGGTGGGGTTTTTCTCTGCTCATCAGGGAGCAGATCGCCGGCCTTCCCTCGCCAGCTTGGTGTGATGAACTCACCCCTGCTCTGACAGCTGGAATTGCAACAAGACGTGTATGGCTAGGGTTGTCAGGCAGAGCACTAGCTCAAGACACGCCAAATGAGGAAACAATGCAACCTTCTGGTCTGAAAGCAGGGCCATATTAGCCAAACTGGCAGGAATTAGTAAAGTCAACATGCTTTTTTATAAATAGGCCAAAAAGTCCCTAAAATACAATGTGAACGAGAAAAATCCAAGACGGTAAGCATTTCACATCCGCTCGGCTTGTAAGTGGTAATTAAACAGCACTCATCCTTCTGCCTTGGAGTTCACCAACAAAAATAACCCTTATGGTTTTACGAAAACTTTGCATATATTTATTTAAAAAAAGATATTTAAATATGTACATCACAAATAAAAGTCACATACATGTTGTGGGCGGTTATCTTCTTTGGTCACACAAAAAAGCACAAGTGGGGTAAAGCTGGCAGCAATAAAATAGTGATTAGAACAAAAAACAGACACCAAGCTTTCTGCAAGGCCTCGCTACATTAAACGTTTGTATAGCATTTGCACAACCAAGACAAGCTTAGAACCCACTCTTTCCCTCTCGTAGTAGACAGAATTGACCCGGCCATACCTGGGATGCGCCCAGTCGTGCTTTGTGCTGTCCAGCAGGGCCCCACATACGTCTTGTTCCGCCCATGAAGGACAAACAGAGCCTCAGTTTTAAAACCCACTTAACACACAAAAGAATAAATAAATCCTAAACGCTTTCACGCACTGAGGGCCCTTTTCTTCCTTTTTTCAGGTTTTAGTGACCACAAGTTAAAGCCCACAGGAAATGGTCTATCTGCAAGTGTGTTTGTGTGTATGAAAGTGCGAAAGCAAGATAGCGTTGACAGAAGGAAATGGCTGCTGCCCAGGCCCCGCTGTAAAACGGTAACACTCAGCTCTTAATTTTGCTATTATTACATGCAATTTCTTTTGTTTGGCAGCCAGCCACCAGCACAAACTGAACACTGCCTAGGAGAGGCTACATCAGGAGGGGGCTGAGAACAAAGCGTTTTGTTTTTAAAACAGCTGTAGGACCTTTAGCCACGGCTACAGCCCGAACGGCTGAACGGAATTACTCCAAAGTTGGCAGAGAGGTAGTTCTCGGTTCAGACTCGTGCCTTTTGTTTATTTGGTGTAAATCTGTTCAGTAGTTTCTGAGAGAATGACATTTAAAAGTACATATATATCTATGGGCGCGGTGGATCCGCGGATTGTGTGAGGATTGGCATCGTAGCATAAGTGCAGCGTCCCGATCACGTGCTCAATGCTAATTGGCTGTCAAGCGGTTGTAAACATTCGAAACCAGAAACTGTTGGCAGCCATTTTGTGCCTCGGTAGAAGCGATGCTGAGGAAGTCAATGGAATATGTGTTCAAAACGGAGAAAGGGGGCAGGGAAGAAATAATTTTACCCTCTAGACCTGCTTAGGGGGTCCCAGAAGGACCCCCACGGCCCACAATTTTTTTTTGAAAAAAAAGCGGGATGCATATAGGGTTCGTGGACTGTGCCGTAACATAAATAAATAAATAAATAAATAATTAAAATAAAAAGGAGGTTTTTTAAAAAAAATTGGCTCCGGGGGGGTTAAGTACCTGGGGCAAAATTACTAAATTTTATGTGGGGCCCAGAGGGGCCCCCCAGCCTCAGGGATCGTGAGCGCCCGGGGCTAAAAAGAAAAAAAATGGTGGGGGGGGGGGGGTCGAAGGTCCTGAAAGCCGCGGGGACCATCACCCATCGGGGATTTATGTATTCTGGGAGGGGGGCTACGTGGCTCCCCTCCTGGAGCACTCGAGGGCCCCGTTACCAACCGGGCTACAAAAAAAAGTATGGCTAGGATGGGGGACTGTAAGGTCTCCAAAGCCCCGGGGACCACCACTCCCCGGGGCTTTATGTATTGTGGGAGGGCCGGTTCCTGCAGTGTTCTGGGGTGTCCAGCTCACCCTCCCATAACAAGGAAATCTGTTCTCTCTTTCAAAATCAAAATCAGATTGCTTTTCCACATGGGGTGTTGTATGTTAGTAGCTCGTGATGTGGAAAAGTAATGTTGACTCCCAAACGCATAGAAGTTGTGCATCAAAGGCCTTGGAGTCGCGCACCCTACAGATTATGAGTCGTGCATCCAGCTTGTGCACACCAGGGGGCCTCACTGAGCGCTGCACTGGGTGCGCGACTTGTAATTTTACCATAAAAAATTGCCCTTACCAGTAATTGCTAATATCCCCGGGGACCATATCCCCCAGGTCGTATAAAAAATGTTGGGGACCTTTAGGGGAGCTACAATGCCCCCACGGTCCCGCCGGCTTCCCGCGTTCTTCGGGAGTCGGCATTGCTTTTCCGTAAGGGGAGTTGCTAACTTTTATGTGGAAATGCAATCTACTTTTTATTTTGAAAGTGAGGACAGATTTCTCTGCTCTGTCTTTCAAAATGCAAACTAAGTTTGTTATGGGAGGGTGGGAGCCGTGAGACTCCGGCCCTCTCAAAGCAAACAGCAGTGTCCTGGGGGTAGGCATGCCGGGACACTGCATGATCCGGCCGTCGGGCGTTGCGGTCTCCAGGGCTCTCGAGGGCTCTAAGCATAGGGTCACGCAGTCTGTCTCTCACAATACACAAATTTCCGGTGGTGGTGGTTCCCGGGGCTTGAGGGGGGTCGATGAGGCCCACACACTTCTAATTTTGTGGGGGGGTGGCCTTGGACGCGAAAGTGTTGCAAGGGGGTTGTAAATCTGGTACACAATGTTTTGTTTTACTTTGCTTTCCTTTTTGGTCTTGTAGGGGATCCAGGGTTAATATAATGGTTTTTGTACAGCCAGTACCTTTCAACTCTACCCCCAAACGGATTTCTGCCTGTTACCATAGTAACAGTTCATGGAACACTTAAATGAGCACGGAGGTTAGAAGTTCACCACTCTATGTTGGTAATGGAAAAAAGTTACTGTGCTGGAGTTTTTAAACTTTTCCATAGGAACAGTTAACATTGTGTGTAATTTTTTTATCGAAGGAGAGAGGTAGTGAGAGAGTGACTGCAAAGAATATTCGCAGCTCAAATTTCTGTTACCAGTGTGTTTTTCACCACGTGCTGGGACATAATGCACCCTGAAGCTCTACATCTAAAAGATAGTAAAAGAAAGATGCTATGTTTGGTAATTGTTACTATCTTAATGTGGAGTTGAATAACATAGGCCTTTCACACACGTTCCCTCTCACATGTAAAAGAACTATTTGTATAACTTATATTTAGGACGTTTGAGCGATTATAAAAACGTTCCTGCTATTGGAAAAAAAAAATGTACATGTAATTTGATACATTACATAGGACTGTGTTTGTCTAAATCGCTGCGTCGCTTTTTTGTATCCAGTCTCCTACAGCCCTTCGACTCCCTCTGATGCGCAACCAGCCCTCACTGCTCACCTTTTCATGGAAAAGACACCTTCTGCATCATGTAGTCCCGATCTGCCACTAAGAAGTCTCATATATGGTGCCGAGTCTTGATATCGGTATGGCTAACAACATACTCGTGCTCCCATCATCATCGCAGGTTTCTCACCCGCTCAGTGCTTCTGATACCACTAACTCAGTGACCAAAGAGGCCACACACGTAGTGGTGGCCCCCCTACTCGGTGGTTCGGGCCTACATGAGGCGTTTGAACCACTAGGACGGGCCATCACAGCACTTGGGATGGGAGCAACTGTAAAATGGCATAGAGCACTGTTGTAACTTTACAGTGGTCCCTCCCTCCCGGTTGTTCCCCCCTCCCCTTACTCGCATGTGGTTCAGTCCAGCTGTCAGCCTAGAGGCAGCCTTAGAATGTTGGTGATTTGATATTCCGCCCAGCTGGGAGCACCTTATGTAAAACCTTACTCATTAAACTACATTAACTCTTCACCTTGCAGAGTGTATTTATTACACTTTTTGGCGACGAGGGTCAAGGAGCTGAGCCAGGGTCAGCGTGGTGCCCCCCCCTGGTTAAAATTCTACTGGGACGGAAGAACTCACAGGAAGATCAACTTACCCTGCGTGAGAAGTTTTGACTGGCGTCACCACAGCGTTTCCACTCTACTTTGCGCCACCACACCACCGTTTCCAGGAAAGTATATACTGAAGAAAGTAGGCGGTAACTCTGAAAATACCCCGGCGTGGGCCGCTAGTTGTTGACATTGGTATCCACTGCTAGTGATTCCTGCTCACCTAGAAGGAGGTGCGTCCACCGTTTTTCTAAGGATTCACGGAGGTGAGCTGTGGTGTGCTGTGTGCAGAGTGGCGTTTGAGGCAAGAATCCACTGGACTTTCGACACCGTTTGTGTGTGGCGAAGCTGGCGGTGAGTCAGTCAGCGCTTGAGAGGCGAACTGTGCTGGGTCGGATGAACTGTGCAGCACGCTGAGGGGAAGGAATTTTCACCGCCTTCTTGACGAGAGGCTGGGCGTGTGCTTGTGAGACTTGAAGGCACCAGCCAGCGCTGTGACTGAAGCGCAGCGGCCCGAGAGTGAGCAGTGCCGGTTCGGCGCGTCTTCTCAGCTAATGCTGTTCCGCATTGTCTGCTGTGGGTCGGGAGCAGTGTACTCCATATTCTGTCTCCTCACGGTGGTTTGGTGAAGGGGGGGCTCAGCTCAACGAGCGTTTACGTGTGGCAGAACAGTGTTCCTCTCGGCGAGCTCCGGAGAGGTGTCTACGATCTCCACAGGAAGTTCCCGTCCATAACCAAACAAAGTGGGAAATGAAGAGACAGAAATAGGACTTGGGTTGTTTCTTCAGGAAAAGGATAAAAGCCAGCATTGAGTTTCTATTTTGTGATTCTTGACTTTTGGGGTGGTGTAAACACTCCTGAGCTTAAATTTATATTTAGTTTCCATGTAAGATTGTACCATCTTTACCTTATATTGTGCAGTTTATTTCCTCCCTATATCCAACCCCAGATTTAATTCTGATTTTTTGATAGCACAGTAATTTGGTGTCATCCTGTGGATGGCCACGGCAGGTGCAGGAATGAGCCAGCCTCCACCCTTCCTAAATGAACTGGGGGAGCCAGAAATACCATGGAAGAGATGGGAAGGGATTTTCAAGTCCTATCTCATAGCAATAGGTGGAGGGAATTATAACAATGTGAGGAAACAGCACATTTTGTTACACAATTTGGGCATACATGGGAGAAAAGTGTTCAAGGATATAACTGGCAGGCTAGTTGATGATGAACAAGAAGAAGTTGAGGGGGTGAATGTATATGAGTATACTTTGTTGAAACTGGAGGAGCACTTTAAAATTAAACTAAACGTTGTGCTGGAGAGGCACAAGTTCTACAAAAGGGCTCAGAAGAAAGATGAAAAAGTTACAAACTACGTAGCGGTTCTGAGGGGTTTAGCAGCTACGTGTGAATTTGGGGCACTGACTGATTCAATGATAAGGGACCAAATTGTGAGGTGCACTAATGACCCCAGGATACAAGAGGAACTCCTTACTAGGAATCCTGACCTGGTTGAGGCATTGAGTATAGCTAAAGGGTTGGAGCATACAGCCATGTGTATGAAAGAGATGAAAATACACGAGGGAGCAATCAGAGAAAAAGTAGAGAGCAAAGGATCACAAGAGGGGGAGACCATTTGTAAAGTAGGAGAGAAGGCAAAGGTGGGTCAGCGCAACAACCCTCAGGGATTATTTTGTTACAAATGTGGTAGCCCAAGTCATCTAGCGAACAACTGGAAGTGCCCTGCCAGAGATACTCTTTGTAGGAAATGCAACAAAAGAGGGCATTTCTCTAAGGTGTGTAAGAATTTCAACCAAAAAGTACATATGGTGGAAAATGTAGAAATTGAAGATGGTAGAGAGAAAACATATATTTTCCAGGTGGGGGATGAGGAGGAAAATGAATGTAATGAATATCCTAAATGTGAAATAACTTTGGATGGAGAAAAAATTGTTGCTTTTGCTGATTCATGTTCTCCCTACACACATATAGACAAGAGAGAGTTTGAGGAGAAGTTTGCAGGACGAGGAGTAGTGTTAGAGAAGGCAGACATAAATCCAGTAGGATACTTCAAGGAGCGTATACCGCTTGAGGGTATGACAAAAATGAGAATAACCTTTAAAGATAGGCACACAGTAGGGAAAGTGTATGTCTCCATGAGGGGTTCTAATTTGTTGGGTTGGAAACATCAAAAAGAACTAGGCATTAAGCTAGAACCCAACAATAGAGAACAAGTGCTCATAGTGGAACCCACCAGTGTAGCAGAAGATGTCACCCAGGAGTTTAAGGAGGTGTTTAGTGAAAAGCTGGGGGTGCTAAAGAACTATGTGCACAGGATTACACTCAAGGAGGATGCCGAGCCAGTGATACACAAAACACGCTCCATACCTCTACGCATGAGAGAGCCCTTGAAAATCGAGTTAGACAAATTGGTCAGCCAAGGGGTGATTAAAGAAATAGAGACATCTTCTTGGTTGGCTCCGGTCGTTCTCACGACCAAGGATGGAGGAAAGAACATTAGGTTGTGTGTAGACCTGAGAGACTTGAATGCAAACATCCTGATTGACCGGTACCCACTCCCGAGAATTGGAGAGATGTTGACCACCATACAGGGTGCAAGGTACTTTAGTGTGCTGGCTCTGTCCTCGGCGTACTATCAGATAGTGCTTCATCCGAAGTCACAGTCTCTGACAGCGTTCACTACTCCGTTTGGCAATTTCAAATTTCTACGGATGCCTTTCGGCTTGGCGTCGGCGGCAGCGGCCTTCCAACGGGTGATGCAACACGTCCTCAGGGAATACAGGAAAACCATGTGCTTCCAGGATGATATACTCATCTATGGCTCCAATGAGGAAGAACATAGCGAGAACTTAAAAGGGGTGCTAAGGAGACTGAAGGAAGTAGGATTCACCACCAGGTTGAGCAAATGTAAATTGGGGGTGAGCTCAGTGGATTACTTGGGCCATACCATCTCCGAAGAAGGGATCAAACCAAAATGCGATTTGGTCAATGCCGTCAGAGATGCACCTACCCCAACCAACAAAGAGGAAGTGTTGTCATTTTTGGGACTAGCGGAATACATGGCGAAGTTCATAAAAGATTTTGCCATCAGAACACATGCCATGAGAGAATTGGTGAAGAAAGACAGCAACTTCGAATGGGGTGAGAAACAAGAAATGGCGTTTAGAGACATAAAAAATGCCATAATTCAGGCACCTTCCATTGGCAAATTTGACCAAGAAAAAGAAATAATAATAACCACCGATGCGAGCAACAGGGGAATAGGAGCAACCCTGTCACAGAGAGGAGAGAAGCAACTTAGGGTAATTGCTTTCGCGTCAAGAACGCTGACTTCCCCAGAAGCAAACTATTCTACAGTGGAAAAGGAGGCACTCGCGGTATACTGGGCCATCAAACACTTCAAATTCTACGTGTGGGGAGTACCATTCGAGGTGCACACGGACCACAAGCCGTTGGTTCCTCTGTTTTCAAAGAAGAATATCGAGAAAATGACCCCACGCATTGCCAAGTGGGTATTGGGCCTACAGGGTTATAATTTCCGAGCAGTGTACATACCAGGACAACAGAATAGAGTAGCGGATTTCCTCTCAAGAGCTCCGATTCTCAATGAAACAGATGAGGAAAAGGTGGAAGACACCATCTTGGAGATAGGTGTAGCAGCTATAATGAAGGAAGATTGGGAAAACCACATGGAAAGAGATGAGACTTTGAAGAAGGTGAAGAAGTACATTGTCACGGGGTGGCCAAAGAAGTGCAAAGAGTTGGAAAGGGAGATCCAACCATATTGTAATGTAAGAGAGGACCTCTCAGTTGAGGCGAACTTTGTCATGAAATCGGGAAAACTAGTCCCTCCGGAGGGTGTGAGACAGCAAGTCATCACCTTAGCCCATGAGGGTCTCCTGGGCAGAAGCTTGTGCAAATCCAGATTAAGAGCAGATTATTGGTTCCCGGAGATGGACCGAGAAATGGAAGAGAAGGTACGCGACTGTTACGCATGCAGTATCAGTGACAAGTCCAAAGTTACCAAGCATTCCCCTCTGTTACCAGTGGAAGTACCTCTGGCTCCGTGGAAAAAAATGGGATTTGACATCACGGGACCCATTCATGGAAGAGGCTCACAACATTGGTATCTATTGGTACTGATAGACTACTATTCCAACTGGATTACTCACAAATTTGTAGTGAACGTCAGTACTAAGACCGTTATTGGTTTCTTGAAAGAGGTGTTCTCGAGAGAGGGAATCCCCGCAACGCTAGTAACGGACAATGGGGTCCAGCTGACCGCGGACGAAATGAAAGAATTTTTAAAAGACTGTTCAATTTCCCATATCCGCACTCCATTGTACTGTCCCAAGGCCAATGGCAAAGTGGAAAGGGCGAACCGCTTACTTAAGGAGAGCATCAAGCTAGCAGAAAAGTCGGGAAAAAATATGGAAGAAGCTGTAATGGAAACATTGTGGGCCTACCATACCACCCCTAACTCCACCACAGAACGTTCACCTTTCGAGCTAATGAGAGGAAGAAAGGCGGGATCTAAGCTGTACCCACAGTGGATGGGGAGAGGAAATCATCAAGAAGTAGATTCGGAGGACATGAAGAGGAGAATTGAAGAAAAGCAAAACAAGTACAAAGAGTGGTACGACAGGAAGTGGGGTGCGAAGGAAAGGAACCTCAGTAGAGGACAGATGGTGTACATCAGGAGACCAGACAGAGTGGGGAAAAGTGAGGACAGGTTCTATGCCCCAGGAAGGATAAGGGAGGTCAAGAGCAATGTCGTAGTTATGCAGGATGGGAGAGTGTGGAGTCAAGATAGGGTGGTTCCTGTCACTACCAAGAGAGATTCGTTGGGGGAGGAGAGTGCACAGTCAGGCGACAGTGTGGTGGAACCGGGGCAGCGTAGGGAAAGTCACAGGAAAAAGACCATCCCGTCCTGGCACTGGCAGTATAGCATGAGGTGACCCCACATGTCAGAGATGGTTGGCCCTGCATCTTTTATCTAGGCTTGGTTTTAAAATAATGTCCGCCTCGCGGACCAATGTTTGCCCATTTCATTGTTTCCCCTTGCTGTCTCCATCCCACTCCTATCCTGTTCCCTCAGGGAGGAAGATGTGTTGTAACTTTACAGTGGTCCCTCCCTCCCGGTTGTTCCCCCCTCCCCTTACTCGCGTGTGGTTCAGTCCAGCTGTCAGCCTAGAGGCAGCCTTAGAATGTTGGTGATTTGATATTCCGCCCAGCTGGGAGCACCTTATGTAAAATCTTACTCATTAAACTACATTAACTCTTCACCTTGCAGAGTGTATTTATTACAAGCACATGCGTCCCATCTTTTTTATTGGTACGGTCACATGTGTACTGATGGATGCTCTGGATGGGTGTGGTGTGGGTGTTTACCAGCCATGAGGGAGTGTGTGTGTGCCGTTCTAACAACTAGACCTGGAACTAAGAAATCGCTACAATTAAATCTGGGCAATGTTTCGTTGGTGTGTTTTCCTGGAAGCGTTAGTGGAGTGGGCTGGCCTGACGTATGCCAGTGCTGTGTGAGGCTCTGAACCATGATTCCGGAGCTATGGGCGTGGTCCCGCCGTGAGCTATATGAGTAATCAAGTGATTCTGGTGTCCGTTTTGTAGTGCTGACGTCACCCGGGTCTTAAAAACAAATGTCTCATTATATCTGTAAAGTCCCACAACTTGGCAAACATGGAAGGTATGGGGTATTACTGACTCTATATTCGTTCATAGTTGCTCACATAAAAGATGTGGGACATGACGCATTTCTGCGATTATGAATGTTTGTTGTACATTCAGTAGATTGTTCTAGCTGTAGTAATACAGGGCTGTGAAAGGTTTAAGTCACAGTTTTTGGCACATGAAGGGCAGCTAATATATATATGTATATTACCTACTGGCGGTCGCCAGTAGGTAGTTATAGTTAGGATCGTTTTCCATAGGAAATCCGCAACATTCTATTGGGAATAACTTTGGCGCCGAATGAGGGATCTACCTGTAATTTTCCTTAACGTTGCCTCGCTGCGCTCCGCTCCTTCCCTAAAAGTTTCGGGGGGGATCCGTCAAGCGGGGGCCGAGATAAAAGGGGGGTCCCAAAACATGTTTTCCCCATGTTAATTTCCATAGGGCGGTTGGACTCACTTTTAGCCCGAACGGCTGAATGGATTTCCACCAAACTTGGCAAAATTGTAGGGACTGGTACCCCGATGTGCCTTTGCTATGTCTCAAGATATATGCTCCAGTGGTTTTTACGAAAATTAACTTTGAAAAAATATATATTGGGCTACATTGGGCTATGTATATGTTAGAGCCCAAATGTAGCCCAATGTAGCCCAATGTAGCCCAATGTAGCCCAAAGATGGCCACCAGAGACAAAAAAAACAAATGTAGCCCAAATATCAGCCAGATGTAGCCCAACTATAGCCCAATGACAGAATGTCCCAGCGTGTTCTAAAGAACAACTAGAGCGCTAACAGTCTTACTTATGACAAAAGTATGGCACACCTGAAGTCATCTTGATTGGAATAAAGTGTTAACACTTAAAACATTTAATTTGCAAAGAAACAAAATGAGGGGGTTCATTTTGCCATAGAAATTATGATTAGTGCTGAAGAAAGAAAAATTAGGGCACATTTTGAGTGACTTCTCAAATCCTCTTATATTTCATTAAAAAAATTCTGATATGCAGTCTCCCAAGATGGCCACCAGAGACAAATGAGCCCAAATGTAGCCCAAATATCAGCCAGATGAAGACCAACTATAGCCCAATGACAGAATGTCCCAGAGTGTTCTAAAGAACAACTAGAACGCTAACAGTCTTACTTATGACAAAAGTATGGCACACCTGAAGTCATCTTGATTGGAATAAAGTGGTAACACTTAATACATTTAATTTGAAAAGTAACAAAATGAGGGGTTTCATTTTGCCATAGAACTTTTTTATATATATATATATATATATATATATTCACTGAAAAAACCATAGGTTATAGACCATATATAGTTAGGAATTAGCATTATCAAAACCTTATTTTACTCACACAAAACCATTGAAATTCGCATATATAGTTAGTTGCACTAACTATATATCGCGCACCCGCAATCCACTGCTGATGATGTCACATATTACATCATTCATGACATGGTCAGTGACATCACTGATGACATCACTGATGACATCTCAAATGACATCACTGATGACATCACTGATGACATCATCCAGTGACTGTGTGTTTCTGTAAAGTTTAAATATGTTTTACATATTGAAGAATGAGTGGATGTATAAGTGTCTGAATGAAGGTTTTAGTAGGTGCGTGATTGACTGTATGAGTGAGTGATTAAATGCGTCTTACTGAATGCATGGGTTAGTGACTAAACTGTCTGAAAGTGTGCATCAGTATGTCTGTTGTTGTGCAAGCTGCTGCATGTGTTGATCAGTAGCTATATGAGTGGCTATATGGGCTATTGATTGGTTGCCCAAGTATTTGTATGGGAGACTGAGTGTGTGTGTGGCTGGCTGGGAGGTGTGTGACTCTGTGCAGATCAATGTGTACTTGTATCAGTGATTGTATAAGAGAGTAAGTATGTGTTAGTATATGTTTGAAAATGTAAGGTGTTCTGTGTTTAACTGTATAGATGAGAAAATGGTAGTGTGATTGATTCTTTACAGGACTGACTAGGTGTGTGAGTAACTCCATGGATGAGTGGCAGAGTGTGAGTGTCTGTATAGGTTTATGAGTGCATATGATAGTGTTGTAAAGATGAGTGATTGTATGTATGAATGATTGTATGGGTGAATGAGTGAATGTGTGTGTAGACATAGGAATCAGTGAGTGCGTAGGTAGTAACTAGTATTGGTGTGTCAATGGTTTCAAAAATTATACTCTGTATTTAACACTGGGTGTAACAGAGGTTATATTAGAGTGTGAGGAGATGCATTGTATTATCACATGAATGATATCATCAGTGATGTGATCATTGATGTCAAATGAGATGTCATCAGTGATGTCATCAGTGATGTCATTTGAGATGTCATCAGTGATGTCATCAGTGATGTCACTGACCATGTCATGAATGATGTAATATGTGACATCATCAGCAGTGGATTGCGGGTGCGCGATATATAGTTAGTGCAACTAACTATATATGCGAATTTCAATGGTTTTGTGTGAGTAAAATAAGGTTTTGATAATGCTAATTCCTAACTATATATGGTCTATAACCTATGGTTTTTTCACTGAATTTTCTAGGTTTTGTAAATGCTAATTCCTAACTATATATAGTCTATAACCTATGGTTTTTTCAGTGAATTTCAATGGTTTTTTTAATAGCAAATATCAAATGGTGTAAAATATTTTCTTCTTTTAAAGGAAAAATATATTTTATATGTATCTAATTTAATTTTTTTATGTCTTTAATTTTATTTATTTTTTTGTTTCGCTACCGGTCCGCGCACCGGGTAGCTTCCCGTTAGCTCAATTTGGTGCCGCGACCCGATCCGCCGCACCGGGAAACGTTCCGTTAGCGCAACTCCCGCGATCGAACACAACATCGTGACGCGTCGCGTAAGCGCGACGTATCGCGTTGCCGCGTAATGCGTCTTATGATGCGCCGCGTTAGCGCACTCGGAAGTGCTCCGGTGCGCGAACGAGGCGCGAAGCGCAGCACCCCGGAAGCGCTCCGGGCGCGGAGCGGGACGCGTAACGTAAGCGTGACAGGTCATGTGACCTGTAAATAACACTTTTCATTGTTTTAGAACTATTTTTTTCCCAATTGATGAAAACCCCTCCTTTTTTCCTCACTCTGACTTTCATCTTTGTGAGAAGAAGACCTACTTTCCATATTTTCTAAGATGGCAAGTGTTGTAGCTGCAGCTGCTGGAGCCAATCCACCACCACCACCACCACCAAAAAAGATTGGACCACCTCCTCAGGTCATCCTTAATCAAGAGGAGGAAGAAGAGGAAGAAGAGGAAGAGGAGCAAGAGAGAAGGCAGTTTTTGCCTGAAGAGCCAGGAGGTCCCATGTGAAGGAAAATTATTTCTGGCAATTCTACACATTTCCCCGGTGCCAAAAAAAAGTAAATGCCCGCTACGTCACATGTCTGATCTGTGACAAAGTTCTGTCCAGAGGGACTGATAAAAAGTACAGCTTCGGGAATTAAACCATGCATCGGCACATGGAGAGGTGGCACCCTATAAATTATAGTGCTGCGCAGGTACGTGACCTGCAGGAAAACCCCCCTCCTGTGGCCAGTACATCAACCGAACAGGCAGTGACGGGACCAGAGGCGAGGGAGACGGTCCCAAACATCCAGATGAACTTCGGGGACGTGAAGCAAGTCTGCATTTTTTGCGGCAAATTAATTTGCTATAGGGAGAGTAGCATAAATCTAATCAACAGAGCTATTGAAAATCATAAATGTACAAAACGCCCCAGAAAGTAAATTATCTTTTTTTTTGTTGCTCCTGTTGAGCCCTTTATAATGAATGATTTTCGTTTCCCCCCCAAAAAAACAAAAAAAATATAAAACCGTTCAAAAAAATACAAAAAAAGTAAAAAAATGTTCATAAAAAAAATACAAAAAATATAAAACAACAAAAACAATTAAAAAAATAGTTCTTTTCAGAACTACCTCCCATTTATAAAAAATTGCTAGAATGTTTAGCACTCTGGCAACCTCTATTTCTTTTGATTCGCTTCCCGGTTCGCGCGCCTGTACGCGAACCGGAAGCGAAACAGAATTTTTTATTTTTTTTTAAAAAGGAAGAGTGAGTATAAGGGAAGGAAACAGAGAGTAATGTTAAAAGAAAGACAGCTAGAGGGAGTAACACAGAGATACTGTTTAATAGATCTATTTACCAAAGAAAAGATGTAAGAGGGTATAATTGAGAAAAACAAAATAGATAAGGAAGTGAAAGAAAAAAAGGAGAGTAGAAGAATAATAAACAAGAGTTTCTTGGAGAATGTGAGTGAATGTTCAAATTAAGAAGTAAAACAGTAAAGGATGTGGAATGAGAGGTAGGGATAGAACCGGACTAAAAGAACAACCCTGAGGGAAAGTGTTAAGAAAACAGTGAGCGAAAGTAAATAGGAATAAAACAAGATGTATGACAGTGACTAAGGTTAAAACATGTGGAATAACAGAGAGAAAAAACAGAAAGCAGAAAAGAAGAAGTGACAGAAAAGGAATAATTGAAACAGCAAAGAAATGTAAATAACATAGTGTGCTTGCACTACAGGGAGAAAGCATAATGAACAAGTAGTGAAAGAGTGATGAGTCAGAGACAGTGAGAGTAATAGAGACGGAGTGAGTGAACAGGAGTGAGGAACTATGAGAACAGAGGGACTGAGAAAAGGAGTGGAAGGAGTAGAGTAAGTAAGTAATAGAAAAAGGAATGAGGGAAGTAGCAAAGGCAGGAAACTGAGGGTTAAAGAAATGAAGCAGTGGAACTAATAGAAGTTAAATGTGATAGAGATGTAACGAAAAGAGTACAAAACACTTACCTTATAATTGTCGTTAACTTAGTCACTTGTTATTTTTATACTTTCAATCTGTGAAAGAAAGAACAACAATTTGAAAAATATTAAAACATGTATTTAAAAATTAGAAAAGACAAGTGAAAAGATTGAAAATCATCCAATTTTACAAAGAAATAAAGTTAGAGACAAACATGCAGAAAAAAAAGAGAAAGAAACGGTGATAGACAGACAGAGACAAAAAGAAATTGTAATAGAGTAAATTACTAAGAGAAAAAAAAGGAAGATACTTTCAGTGACAGAAAAGAAGGATAGAAGAGAAAACTAAATTGAAGTTGTGTAAGCTACTAAAAGAAAGTGAGTAAGGTAAACTATATAAGGAAAGGGTGAATAAGGAAAAGAGAGTGAGGGAGAGAGGAAACAGAGGAAGTGAAGGAAAGAGTGTCAGATACAGACTGAGTGAGGCAACAAAGAAAGATAAATGAGTGAGGGTGAGTTATACTAACTGATTGCACCAAAAAAGGAGAACCCAAAAATATTTAATTTAGAAAACAAAGGGAGGAAAGATGGAAAAGACAAGCGAAGCAGAGGGTCTAAAAGCTGGAAAATGGTGCAAGGGAGAAAAGAAAAAAGCAGAGTTGGAATAGGGAAACAAAGGTTGAAAGATAAGTGGAGTTAGGGAACAAGGGTGAAAGAGAATAAAACAAAAGGCAATGTGAGTATGTAAAGAGTACTGATAGAAGGTAGTAAAAGACGAGTGAGCATGAGACAAGACGAGTACAAATTAAAATTCACTATACAAAGTACAGAATTAATTATACATGTTAAATGGTTTATTTTTGCTGTTCTCAGAATATATCAAATTTCACTAAAAACAGTGAGTTGAAGGTATTCATCATATAACAACGGGGAAAAAAAACACAATCAAAATGATTGTGTTTAAAAAACCCACATAACATAACCAATCAGAAATCAGAACTCCTCAAAAGTAACTTACTTTCCATGACGTCGAAGGATGTCCTATGAACAGCTTATACTCTGTTGTGCTGTTATTATTTTCTGCCCGCCACTTTCTGAAAGAAAAGCTCCATCGTTTTGACAAATATGTTACATACAATAAATGACCTCTCGCTCTCTACCGCACTTCTCCTCAAGGCCAAATAGTGTAAGAGCCATTTATAACTCTTGGAATTCTTCTAAGTAAATCCCGTCATTTTCTTTTTCCACAACTTTCAGAAAGAAAACGTCCAAGATCACTTTCACAATCCTGTACTAGTAATATCTCACCCTTCTTGCTCACTCATGTTCCACATTAACTTTTCACTCTGTACTACACTTATCCTCAAGGCCAAATAGTGTAGGAGCCATTAGAACCTCTTGAAATTCCTCAGAGCAAATCCCGAGATTCCTTCCCTAGAATTTTGGTTGTAAAAACACCAGGTAAGAATTTTTAAGGTCAAAAGGCAATCTTTTTTTCAAAGTTAAAACAGAATCATTGCAGAATGACCAGCCATTTCCAGACTTCAAATAAGCTGTGTAATGTCCTGATGTTGTTGAAGGACCGTCATGATATATAATTGCTGCAGGTACAAAAGTCCTTCCTGATATTGACAACTGCGAAGCCACAAAATTTTTAATTAAAGTTGTCAATTTTGTTCCATCAGGCCTACATCGTTGGAACATTAAAATGACATACTGCCCATAACTTCTTATAAATATTGTGGACAGCATTGCAGACTTACATTGGCTACACTCCATGTTTTGATCGGCTGCTTTTACTAGCTTATTAAAGGACACTGATTTACTGTCTGGCAAAGTTAAATATATAAATCTTTCTGAGTCTACACTAGTAGTACTTGATACCCTACAGTTCTCGCAGTCATGCTGCCATTGATAAGAAAGGCCAAACAGATGATCTACATCTACACCTTCATCTTGCAATACATCAAGCATATACATTAAAAACTCCTGACAATCTTGCTGAATATTTTGAGAGAATTGCGTTTGACCTGAACATTTGTCTAACAGATTTTGAATTTCAGACACACTTTCTATTTTTGTTCTATCAGTACTACATTTCTCTAACACAGAATTCAACAAACAGCAAAAACTTTGATCCGAATTGATCACAATCTGTTCTTTTAAAGTTTCTAGAGAAAAGACAACATTAACCACTACATTAGCATAGCAGTTGACACCAGAACTATTTTCAAATTGAAAACCAACAACATCTTCAACAGAATCCATTTTCTTTCTGCTTATAATTTCGGGTTCATCGACTTTTCGTCTTTTTGCTACAACCTCTCTACTATTGGTCACATTTCTTCGTTTCCGGCCTACCACACGTTTCTCAAACAAAGGATATTGAGGCAAATGTGGCGCATACTCTCTTCTTAACCTATTGTATTCCTTAACACAATCTAGATCCGCACAAATGTTTGTAACATCACACTCAATCAAGTACAATCCCGATAAAGTTCTGACTCGTGACAATGCCACATATGCCATACCCTCCTTGAACACAGAACTGCCAATATTCACCAATGCACTGTCTACACTTAAACCTTGCGATTTATGGATTGTCACCGCATATGCCAAGCAAACAGGAAACTGCTTACGGCGAACATATAAGTCTTTTACAAGCAAAAACCTAGCAGAGCAACGACCAATTAGCTGTACTTCCTCAATGCCATCAAATTTAATTTTTAAAAATTCAATTCCATCTCTATTTCTGTATTTCTCAAAATCAACAACATTACCCATTGATCCATTTACCAGATCTCTTTCAACATGTAAATTCCTTCTCAAAAAGGATAGGCAATTTAAGCACACATTCAGAGTCTTTTCAAAACCAGCAGTTTTAGATATAGTCTTCTCTAATGAATCCAATTTAGATTTCAAATTCTCAGACAAAATAATTGTTGCTCCCATATGCTCTATTCTGTCAATAGCTTCCAGTTTCACAATCTCTTGGTTTTCTAAATTCAACATTTTGTTGTTGAAGATGGCACATTCTGCAAGAGTTGGCATCAAACATATTCCAGATTTCTTCTCAGTAATTTTCCGAAAAATATTCTCTGGCAGAATGTCTTCTTCTGGATACAAATTTGACAGTAATCGTGCATGTAAAGCTTCTTCCCCATGCTCGGTCAATTTCCCGATTCTAACATCTTGTAGACTATTCTTGTAATCTTCATCCTTCGCCTGACGCATATTTTCACGCAGCTCAGCATAATTGAAGTTTAACCATATATTAACGTTGCCAATGCTCCCTAGGCACTTCCTGGTATCTTCATGCGTAAGCAGTTTAAACACTGGTTGTCCTTTCACTGGTGTCAGCTGCAGAAGATCACCGAAAACAATGATGTGTTTGCCACCAAATAACACATCATACTCTCTTTTAAGAACTTCCTGCATTCTCAAATGCACAAAGGCAAGCATGACATTAGAAACCATGCTTACTTCGTCAATGATAAGAAGTTTCATCTTCTTCAGGATTCTTGAAACTTCACAACAAGCATCTCCAGATAACTTGTGGTATTGTAATTTGTTATCATGCTCCACTGGCAGCATCAGTAGACGATGTAAAGTAATCCCTTTAATGTTATGTGCTGCCAGCCCAGTTGGAGCGGTGACAACACAAGACAGCGATGACTCGGTCCTTTTCTGCAGATAACATGAAAATGCTTTAATTAGGAAACTTTTTCCAGTTCCTGCTTCTCCATTCACGTACAGTCGGACAGGCTTCAACGACGTACATGAGCACTCTTTCTTCTCATGACTTAATCCATGATCAATTTGGTTTGTAACTTCGTCATATATTTTCCTCTGCTCAACGTTGAGTTGTCTTTCCAAATCTTCTAAGTTAACCGCATCCTCCTGAGCATGTGCCATGGCTCTTTCCACTTCAATCATGGCAGTGGCAGCTTCATTTTCGATAACTGGTCCTCCTAGTGGATCCTGACTCAATGAAACAGAACTCTGACTGTCCTGAGAACTGTCACTAGCAATCTCGGCTGCAATTGTTGCTTCCTGCTCGATTTCCGCATTCAACATTTCTAGATATTTTGGAAAAACAGGACATTCTATGGTCTCCTTGGCTGCATTGAAAGAATCTTCGTAACAGAGGAAATCTCCAAGCAGTTCCTCTTCTGCACGCTAAGGCTTGAAAAGTTGCAAAAGAGCTAAATAGAAAAACTCTTTTCTTTCAGGAGATTCGCCACTCAATTTTCGATGATTTACCAATTGGCATTTTCTTTGCTTGACCAGACATCCCTCACTTCCAATTACAGCATACACTCCTTTATCAATATCTTCTTTGATGTTCCTCTTGAATATGTAATTTTGTAGAACCTCATACAGACAAACATTCTCGAGGTGACTGCTTCAATTTGGATAATATGTATCCAACATGTTGGTCTTCAAAATATCTGTACTGTTTGGCTCCTTCTCCGCCAAATACTCAATCTCCTGTACAGGTTTCAGAACTCGATTACGTGTTGCAGCAAGTCCAAGACTCACCCAAATTATACTCCTAGATTTGGCATAGAGACTTGCTGAAGATAACCGATCAGAACATTCGTATGCTCCGATTTCTCGATGCGACAACATCTTTAGACTGAAACTGTACAACTTCTTACTGAGGCTCTTTTCATGTGAAATGTCATCCCACATATCCTTTAGTTCTGTCTTTTCTTTTTTTGTGATATAAGACGTCACATACCAAGCCACAGCCATACAGCTGTCAGCCACAAACTGTATATCCATGTTAGCATTCCACATGGACAAAATCACTGGTTTGTAGTCATTGATGTACTTGGATTCTTCGTTTCTTTTTAAATTGTATGTATTTTTGGGTGATTTCCTCATCACATTATGTCGCAGCGAAGACATCAAATTGTTCACTCTTCCTTTAGATATCACCGATCGTGGAAAAACAAAACGACATTTTGTATAGAATTTATTCTTGTTTCTGAATTTACGACGACAGTACTTTCCACAACGATGGTTTTGAAATCGTAAAACTTGTTCTCTTAAACTTTTGTCTTCCTTTGTGTTTGGAACAGAACATGTAGAATACTGTTCTATGAAACTCATCACTAAGTCATCCGGATCTGTTCCAAATTTGGGTGCATCTTTGATCCATAGCAGCATATGTATATGAGGAGCACCTCTTGCTTGATACTCCTTTCTCCAGAAGAAATCCAACACCTCTCCAAGAGGTGGATTTTTCTTGTTCGTAATGAAAGACATCATAGCTTCAAATTTATGATTGAAGTACCTGCATACATTGACTGGATCCAAAGAGCACAGTTCTCCGGGTGTCTTGAATTCGATATTTTCAATGTTTCCATTTGCCTCTCGTAGAAATTCAAGTAAGTCTTCCCAGCCATACTCGGCACAGCTGAGAGTTAGGAACCATGTGGGAGTTCCTAAGTTCCTCAGCATACATTTTAAGTCACCATGTCGACGGTACCAATACTCATTAGTACCACGCTGACATGCCATGAGATTAATCAGGTGAGAATCCAAAATACTGTCTTGCACATTGACTTTATCCATAAAGTCCCTTGCCGAGATATTTTACAGCTGTACACCACTTTTCAGGATGTGGTTCACTGCATAAGACAGTCCAGACAGATCACTTTCATACAGTAGATGAAACAAATAGGGAATGCATTGACGAAACCTAGGATCTTCTGCATACAATCGTAAAGTCCGGTATTCAGAAGCAGGAATTTGATCAGGTCGCTCATCATATCTTCCTCCTCGACCTGTTGGAAATAACTGTGGGAAACACCGAGCTTCCAAACTTTCCTCCCAAACACTAATGGGACTTCCTTTGGCTTGTTTCATTTGAAACAACTCAATAGCATCCCCCATGACTTCTTTAGAATGCAAAGGATGAACACTATAATGTTCATATATTTCTTCATTTTTAGAGGCATCTCCTTTCTCTATTTGTCCAGCACACAAATCGCTGTCCTCTTCTTCACTTAGTTCATCTTCTGCAACACATACATTCTTGTAATACTCATTGTTTTTCATCAAATACAACGTTGCCTTTTTGACTTTTCTAACATCCACTAAATCTTGCCAGATTTTCTTACTCTTTGTCGGAACCCCATTAACTAGGATAACCAGAGGTTCCTCTTCCACTTTGTCTACACCAATTGTATCAATATTTGTCTTCAAATCTAGAGGCAAATAAACAACTCTTCCCTTTAATCCTCTCTGTAAATCCGAAGGAGGCAATTTTCCTGTCTTAGGCTCCATTCTAACAATACCCTGAAAAGGATGGACACTTTGAATCAAAATAGATTCATAAGTATTTAAATCCTTCAGTTGAGAAGGAATGTCAACCAATTCCAGATTATTATGAACTGCTCTAGCAGGCATCCGGTTTTGATTTAATTTGTTAAAACAATAAGTACACATAGGTTGATCTGATCCTAAATCAAAACAATTTTCTACCATCAAGTATGTTGCAAAATCCTTCCATTCACTATTGTTTTCCATTTCCATTTCACTTTTTGCATTTATCTGTACTGGAAATATGTACACTCTCTTCCACATTACCTTCTTCTACTGGGTCAATTTCAACATTGTTCTCTTTACTAATAAAGTAACAAAACTCAATTTCTTCACAAATATTCTTCACATCTACTTCAGAACCATGCAAAAGAGCAGAGCATAATTGTTTTAGCATAATTGCTGGACTCTTAGCATAATACAACATTCTAACTAATTTCCTCACTTTATTATGATGCACTGCTAGCATCCTGAAATGATGAAAAACACTCTGGCATACTCTCCTGGAAAGACAAGCCAGTGAATGACCATGCAAACCTGCCACTACTCTCACTCTGCAAGGATCTAATTCTTGCAACAACTTCATTTTCTGTTTTAAACTTTTCTTATTAAATGTCCGTACAAAATCACAAAGCAAATTGATGGAATCCTGTCGCACACTGCAAATACTACTACACTTCCAGGTGTACACTGGTCCCTTAGGACGTCTTCCTAAAACTTCATTACCTAACACCTCTTCTGCCTCTGTTGACACAAGTTTTTCTTTTTCAACCGGACAACCATCTTTCACCTCATATGCTCGACCACTGGTGTCAACTGCATGCACCAAATCATTATCCTGGAAATAACTCTCCTCATTAAAAAATGCCTCACAACTTGAACTATGCATCCATTCTCCTGAAAAAACTTCACAAAAATTACTACGATTAACTGTTCTCTTCCATCTACTATTTGATTTGAAATCATAAATTGCCTTGCTTAGTTTCCTAATTCTATTGATTATCAAAATAAATAACTTTCGCTTAATTTCGAAAGCCTGATCAATAATTTTCTCTACATTTTTCTTTCTCTTATAAAAAGCCACTTTCTGTTGACCTTTCTTGATATTTTTTAACAAATTGCCAATTATCCTGTTGCGGAACATTCGTCTACGAATGTCCCTAAACAGATTTTTCCTTCTACTACCATGCACAGAGTTATCTCCTGCTCTAGCAGTAACATTTTTGAGTGGCCTTTCCTTCTCATTTAAATTGGCTCTCTTCTTCTGGACTAAAACATGTTCTATACTGATACTTTTTCGTCTGCAAATGTTTCTTAAAAAGATTTTGTTGTCTTACCCGGAGTTTTTCTGGTGACTTGACAAGTTTTTATTGTAGAGGACTGCTGCAAAGGTTTACCAAGGTGGGGTGTAAGTCGCTTTGCTTCTTTTATTTTTCTTTGCCTTGAGGGAATTTTTAAATTTTTCAAAAGATCTTCAGTTGAATCTGTGGTAACTATTTGTAAAAAAAGGTATTAACCACTATTTCCAAACAGTAAACCAATAACAGTAGGCAAACAATTAACACACTAGTTGAGGTATGAGGGCGTATTTACAAGGCCCTTACACCACTTTTGCGTCACTTTTAACATGGGGAAAATAACGTGAACATGGCTCAAAGGCCTTGTAAATATGGCCCATGCTGACTATGAAACTCTAGCAGTACATATCAAGTAACCTAAATGACTTCAAGAAACGTTTTTAAACACATCAAGTAAGCAAATTATTCTCCCTAAATCATGGGGTAAGTGACTTAAAATGCCCTAACACACATGGGGGCGTATTTACAAGACCCTTGCACCACTTTTGCGTCACTTTTAACATGGTAAAATTAAGGTGAAAGTTGCTCAAAGGCCTTGTAAATATGGCCCATGCTGGCTATGAAACTCTAGCAGTACATATCAAGAAACCTAAATGACTTCAAGAAACGTTTTTAAACACATCAAGTAAGCAAATTATTCTCCCTAAATCATGGGGTAAGTGACTTAAAATGCCCTAACACACATGGGGGCGTATTTACAAGGCCCTTGCACCACTTTTGCGTCACTTTTAACATGGGGAAAATAACGTGATCGTGGCTCAAAGGCCTTGTAAATATGGCCCATGCTGGCTATGAAACTCTAGCAGTACATATCAAGAAACCTAAATGACTTCAAGAAACGTTTTTAAACACATCAAGTAAGCTAATTATTCTCCCTAAATCATGGGGTAAGTGACTTAAAATGCCCTAACACACATGGGGGCGTATTTACAAGGCCCATGCACCACTTTAGCGTCACTTTTAACATGGGGAAAATAACGTGATCGTGGCTCTAAGGCCTTGTAAATATGGCCCATGCTGGCTATGAAACTCTAGCAGTACATATCAAGAAACCTAAATGACTTCAAGAAACGTTTTTAAACACATCAAGTAAGCAAATTAGTATCCCTAAATCATGGGGTAAGTGACTTAAAATGCCCTAACACACATGGGGGCGTATTTACAAGGCCCTTGCACCACTTTTGCGTCACTTTTAACATGGGGAAAATAATGTGATCGTGGCTCAAAGGCCTTGTAAATATGGCCCATGCTGGCTATGAAACTCTAGCAGTACATATCAAGAAACCTAAATGACTTCAAGAAACGTTTTTAAACACATCAAGTAAGCAAATTATTCTCCCTAAATCATGGGGTAAGTGACTTAAAATGCCCTAACACACATGGGGGCATATTTACAAGGCCCATGCACCACTTTAGCGTCACCTTTAACATGGGGAAAACAACGTGAAAGTGGCTCAAAGTCCTTCTAAATATGCCCCATGCTGGCTATGAAACTCTAGCAGTACATATCAAGAAACCTAATTGACTTCAAGAAACGTTTTTGAACACATCAACTAAGCAAATTATTCACCCAGATTCATGGGGAAGTGAATTAAAATGCCCTAACACACATGAGAGCGTATTTACAAGGCCCTTGCACCACTTTTGCGTCACTTTTAACATGGGGAAAATAAAGTGAAAGTGGCTCAAAGTCCTTCTAAATATGCCCCATGCTGGCTATGAAACTCTAGCAGTACATATCAAGAAACCTAAAAGACTTCAAGAATCGTTTTCAAACACATCAAGTAAGGAAATTATTCTTCCTAAATCATGGGGCAAGTGAAATATTTGCTTAAAGAAGCAGACACTTTTTTTTCCTTGTCATAAATTTAAAAACCATTCCTTTTCCTTAAAAACGATTTTCAAGTCATAATTTGAAAACACAGCACAGCTCCTATGTACAATCACACCCTTTCAGTACTAATACTTCACATTATCTCCAATTACAATTTCTCAAAGAAACAAAATCTATTTGTAAAACCCTTGACACAAAACAACATTTTAAATATACAACTTTCTTCATAATTTTCTCCCTAAAGCATACTATTCTCTATCTAAATTAAATGAATCTTTTCTCACCTTAGCAAATACTTTTTGAGTTTCAAAACAGTCTCAGACACACACCAATTTTTCTTTAGCAGAGCAAAGGGTATGCACTCCAGAGGCTGCAACCAACAAAGACACAGAAAAGCTGTAATTCATCACACATATCTCTCATGTCACCCAATCAAAACTCTTCCCTCACTTTTTTCAAATCAACACCCTTCCCCCCTCTGCCCTTTCTGCCTTTTTTCCATAGCAACTACCTACTGAAAGACCTCTCATGTTTACAAGTTCACACAACAATGTTTCAACTGAACTCTGAACTCTCAGTACACCTGCTTATCCAGTGCAACGTCTCTTAAAATGATTTTTTCTTAACCAATCAAATTACATCTTTCAAAGAACTCATCCATGCACCCTAACTTTCTGTTTTCAGCAATCATAATCCACCAATCACTGCTACTGAATCATTAGCACTGAAACTCCACAGTTTTTTTCATTACAAACTCCTACTGTTTCAACTGCCATTTCATTCCCACACTTCATCTGACTGCAGCAGAACATTCTCTCACCATGTTTTCTGTCTGGATTATTGGACATAGTTACATCCACTGGGCTCAAAGGTATGCTGTTAACAGAAATTTACACAACCTCAATTTACAAAATGTGGAAATCAACTGGATTGGCCACAGAGGATTGAGATGTCACCAATTGATACCATTGGTGAAAACCTTTTTGCATTTGCCAAACCCTGACCTGTTAATTGTGCACTGTGGAGGAAATGACTTGGGCACTTTGACTGGGGTAGGTCTGGAAATGCTTTTAAAGGACACCTTTGAGCAATTGATGGCACTTTTTCCTCAAACAGCCTTGGTATATTCAAATATATGCCAAAGACAGAAATGGAGGTGGTCCAACCATTTTTGTTCACAAATTGAGAAATCGAGGAAGCATGTAAATAAGTCTGTTTCAGCTTACATGAGAGACCATGGAATGGGCTCCATCTACAACAATAACTTGCGTTACTACATGCAAGATATCTACAGAGGAGATGGAGTTCACTTCTCAGATGAGGGGAACAGAATTTTCATCCTGAATTTAAGACTATGTATTGGTACCTACTTATAAGTACCTAAATCTACCACAGACCCAAAAGCTCTTCTCAGAGCTACCCTAACTATGATCACTCTAAACAAATTTTCAATGTAACTTTTTTTAAAATAATTTTCATGATTTACGCTTTCCGGAGCGCTACCCGGTTCGCGCACCGGACGCTAACCGCGCGAAAATTTGAAAAAAAATTTGTTTTTTTTCTCGCATATATGGGCCTCCTCAGCCACCCTCTGAAAACCTAGGGGGTCAGGATACGTCTCCCGTGCCCCCTTATACCCATTTCCCACATTGTTTTTCCTCCATCTTGTGATTAAATTCGACCGAAACACAAGATGGCGGACTCCCGTTACGCTACCGGTTACCTACCCGGTTCGCGTACCGGGTAGCGCCTTTACCGCGAAAAAACAGATTTTTTATTTTTTTTATTTTTTGCCCCGTGGGACCCTTTAATAGCCCCTTCATCAATCCTAGGGGGTCAGGAGGGGTCTACCTTGCCCCCTTTCATTAATTTCCCCCTTCGTTTTCTTCACCTCTTGTCTCTCAATCCTACCGAGAGACAAGATGGCGGCCGCTCCGGACTGTTTAGAATGTTGACAGACACCGGAGAGCCAATCAGCTTCGCTTCGCGAAGTTCCGTTACGCGTCAGGTACTCGAACGGGGGCGCTAACCGGAGTGCTGTTACAGATATATATATTTTTTTGAACGTTAATTTATCAAAATCCACTGGAGCACATATATTGAGACCTAGCAAAGGCACATCGGGAAACAATATCTACAATTTTGCCAAGTTTAATGGAAATCCATTCAGCCGTTCGAGCTAAAAGTGAGTCCAACCGCCCTATGGAAAATTGCATGGGAAAAACGCGTTTTGGGACCCCCTTTTTTCTCGGCCCCCCTTGACGAAAACCCCCCAAATTTTCAGGGGCTGCTCAGAAACAAAATGTTCCATTTTCCTGATAATTTCAGCCAATTCCGTCCTCAAACGCCAAAGTTATTCGACATAGAATTTTCAAAAATCACATAGGAAAAAAATCCTAACTATATATACCTACTGGCGACCGCCAGTAGGTAATATATATATATATATATATATATATATATATTCACTGAAAAAACCATAGGTTTCACACCAGTTATAGTTAGGATTTAGCATTTAAAAAACCTATTAAATTCACTGAAAAAACCAAAGGTTTCACACCAGTTATAGTTAGGTGGAAATTTTACTCGCATAAAACCATGGAAATTCCCACGTTATAGTTAGTTGGACTCACTATAACTTGCGCGTGCAATGCACTGCTGTTGACGTCACATATTACATCACTCATGACATGGTCAGTGACATCACTCATGACATCACTGATGACATCTCAAATGACATCACTGATGACATCATCCAGTGAATGTGTATCTTTCTGAAAAATACATATTTTTTATATATGTATATCTAAAGGTTGATGGAAGAATAAATGGGTAAATAAATGTCTAAATGGATGTTTTTTTGTGTAAAATTGATTGGTGAACTGACTTATTAAATGTATATTAGTGAATACATATATTAGTGAGTAATGTTTAAATATTTAAATATCTGTATCTGTGTCTCACTTTGTGTATAAGTGGCTGCATGGGTTGGTGAGTAGCTACATGAGTGTGTATATGGGTGTTAGACCCGTCTGCTTCTGAGAGTCCCCTCACCACTATGATTTCTTTTGTTCCCCTGTACCTCTAAAAATTTGTCGCTTTTTATTTGTCTACCAGGACTTTTTATGTGTTGTCTCATGGGGTTAGATGTTCCTTGACGCCCAGTTGCTCACAAGGTTTGTGGCACCTATTTACAAGGCGCCTGGCTCAAACCTGTGGCATTACAAACTGGGGTTGTCAACCTGTATAAATGAACTTAAAATGGTGGACACCCTTTTTCCTCATGTGAAGTGACTCCCCTTGGAGCCTTCATGAACCCTGGCCTTTTGAGGTTTTGGCGCCCTTTGTTTGGCGCGCACTTCTGACAGGAATTCCTTTATTTTCCTCAGGTACACAAAATGGCTGCTCTAGAAACCCAGTACGGTGGCTGTGAGTGTCCTAAATACCCCTCAAGAGTGCCATGTCATTGTCACAGCCAGAGAAGGTTCTAGAACCTTCTGGCTCGTGCCATTACCCCAGGGCACTGGCTATATAAGGCCCAGTCCCTGGTGGCCATTTTAGATTAGATTAGAGAAGAGGAGATTAAGAGATTCCAGACTTGACACCAGATTGACACCTGCCCTGTTGACCCCTGAGGTGGCTGGTAGCGCAGGCAGTAGAGCAGCAAAGGGTTGCTGGCGTTGTGTCTGACTGGCGTTCCAGTCAGCTACGTGAGAAGTGATCTAGCGCCTACAGCGCCTGCCCAGCGAGTGCCTCATTGCCCCCAAAGACTGTGGCCAGATTCGTGTGCCTCTCCGTCCCCCCCCGGTGGTGAACTGTGGTCGATTTATCGAGTCGCGAGGCGAGAGCAAGTTCGCCGCGACCGCGATCGTCAGCTGTGCCCCCTTCGCGACAGGTGCCTCTAGAGGGGAGCTCGGACGTCTCCGAGCCCCACCAGCGTAGAGCGCTTCCTGCGCAGATTGAAGGTGAGGTGGTGCGCCGGGGCGGGGAAAGGCCGGCCTTCGTTGGGCGGGACGAGCGTCTTTGCCACTCCCCAGTGACCCGGGAGCTGTAGCTGTGGGCGGGAACCACCCTGAATGCAGAAGTCGGAGGGAGGTCCGTGGAGCCCCTGAGAGCCCCGTCGCTAACGAGAGGAGTGCTGTGCCTGACTGAATTGTATCTTGATTGCAGCCGATGTGAGGTGGGCCCGTTTCCTCATAGTGAATGCAGCGTTGTGAAGGAACTGTGAAGGTTGTGTGACCTCTCCGGTAGCCCGTTCTTCAGCCTAATGACTTTGAACTGGTGCCGCCTGTGCTCAAGTGGTGCTAAAGCCCGTAGGCGTGCATAGACTTCACCGGCCAAACAGAGATCCTATCCCGGTGACCGCCGAGTGCAAATGATGTATTTACTGTGTTTCCTTGCCTTCTAGATATACGCGCATACGCCTTGAGTGATTATTAAAGAGTCCCAAACCTTATTTTGTGCTCAGAGAAGCCGTATACCTGGTCATTGAAAACAGCATAAACTGTAAGAGTTATCTTTCCCATTTGAAACGTATTGCAGATGTAATGATTCTAAAGTATTTCATTGGTGGCAGCGATACCAGAAGAAACATGTGGTTGTTTATTTAAATGAACCAACATTTATTCTGATATTTATTCTGATATTTATTCTGATATTTATTCTGATATTTAATGTGATATTTAATGTGATACTCATTCCTGAAGTTATTCTATTTATTAATACTATTTATTACCAGAACTGTATGACCAAAAGAAATGTATATGTGCTTTCCCAGTCAACCCTATTTACAACAAATAACTTTTATATAAAGGAATCGTATTTTTCTACAGCAGTGGTGTGGTGTCCTTCTTCTTGGTGTGGATGTACAAGGAGTTATTATTGGGTCAGAGCCGGCTTAACACTACAGCCTTCACTTGCCTTGTCACTTGAGCCAAGCTACCCCCTTTGTGCTGGGCTTGCCCATCGCAGGTCCAACATAAAATTGGTGCTCAGCGGGTGGGATTGCGAGCCGTGCTTGTTTTGAACCCCATAATATTTCAGTGTGCACCACAGGTACACACCCGGAGTTTTCTCCTAGTGGCCCTCAAATTCAACGTTTTGCTTTTTCCAAATTCTTTCCTGGAGGTGGGTGGAAGTGACCCTCAAAGTTCTTATCCTGGTCACCTACTTCGGGGTGGTGGTCCACATTTTTCACTGACAAGATGGAATTCGAAATGTCAGAGCTGGAGACCTATACTGTGGCACAGCTCAAGGATTTCTGTCAGGAAAGGGGAGTGTTTGTCAGGCGAGGGGCCAAAAGAGAGGAGCTCCGTACTAGTCTGCGAGCATGGGTGGAAGCACACACGGAGGGAACGGTGGAGGAGGAGGAATCGGACAGAGGTACTGTCATTGATAGGACTGCGGAATGTCCCCCGGGGGTGGGTGAGATGTCAATCAGCCCTAAGGCAACCTCGCGGGAGGGCAGCAGTGTGTCATCGAGAGGGTTGTCAGAAACCGAGTTAGCTGACAGGAGAGAGGAAAGACTGTTAAGGTGGGAAATAGCAAAATTGGAGTTGGAAGAAAGGAGGGAGGGGAGGAGGTTGGAACACGAGTTCAAGCTACGAGAACTCGAGTTTCAGGCCCCTAACATCACTCCGAAGGGTGTCGAGTCAAAGGAATTTGCCAGGGAGCCCAGGCCCCATTTACCCAAGGACATAGTCGCCAGTTATGCCGCTGTAGATGACATAGCCAAGTGGCTGGCAGCCTATGAGGTCTCCTTAAGAGCCCATGGGATCCATGAGAAGCATTGGGGTGGTGGATTATACCGGTACATGCCTCCGACAGGTAGGGATGCTCTATTGGCCCTAGACCGGGAGGAACAGGTTAATTACCCCGCCATGAAGGTGGCGCTCATCCGGAAGTTTGGGTTGACCCCCGAGAAATACCGGCAAAGGTTTAGGGGCAGCCACAAGCTGAGCTCACAGAATTGGGTTGACTTCCTGGATTTTGCCAAGAAAGCCCTGGATGGGTGGGTCCAAGATAATGGGGTGGAGGACTATCGAGGGTTGTACGACCTGATACTCAAGGAACATCTACTCGAGAAATGTCTTCACGAGCTGAGGCAACACCTGGTAGACAGCAAACTTACTTGCCCCCGTAAGCTTGCTGAGGAGGCGGACATTTGGGCAAGTACCCGAGTGTCCACGAAGGGGACGGGACGAGATTCTCAGAAGTCCGGACAGGGCGCTCCCCAGAAGAAAGAGGGGGGAGATAACAAGAAGCAGGAGTTCTCCAGAGGCCCCCAAAATACCTTTAAGGGGAAAAGTTTCTTCTCCACTTCTAAGGCTAACCCGCAGAAGAACCCTAATCCTGGCCAGAGTCAGCAGCCAAGGGTTATCCATTGCTATGAGTGCGGTGGTATTGGACATTATAAGGGAGACGTGAAATGCCCAAAGAGACCACCCCTCCCACTGGAGGAAAGGCCCAAGGAGTCGCTAGTATAGCACTCGGGGAGGAGATGCCCTTAGTTAAGGGGGGGGAATGGGCGGGTGTCACCTTAGTGTCCCTGGGTGATCGGGAGATGGTTCCAAAGATCCAGGTGCCCTCAAATACTACCAAGTATGGGCAATGGGTCACCATCAATGGCCATAGAGGGGAAGCTCTGAGAGATACAGGAGCCAGTATAACTATGGTAAGGAGTCATCTAGTGTCCTCAGAGCAGGTGATTCCAGGCGCACTTCATCCAGCCGCGATGGCTGACGGCAGAATGGGCCACTATCCTGTGGCCGAGGTTCCCTTTGAGTGGGGAGGGGTTGCAGGTTCACTTCGAGTTGCCGTAAGCCCCGCCGTGCCAGTCGATTGTCTGCTGGGAAATGATATGGAGCACAATGCTTGGAAGGTGGTGGAATACCGGACTCATACTGAGATGCTGGGTACACCTGATTGGGCCTGTGTGAGTACCAGGTCTGCGGCTGCTCGGGAGGAGAAGTCGCGGGGGTTGGAGCCTGGAACACTGGCCCACCCAGCTGCTGATGAGGGGACATTTCGAGGACAGGAGGAGCCTGCCTCGATGTCCATGCCCCGTGAGACGGATAGGCCACCTGTGTAGGTGGACCCGGGGTCCGCGGAGGAGGACATGGTTCCGTTGGAGGACTTGCCTATCCCCGCTGAGTGGCGAGTGGAAGGAGGACCATCCAGGGAGGAACTGAGCAAGGGACAAAGGGAATGTCCCACCCTCGAGGGTCTGAGGCAACAGGCTGAAGCCCAGGCAGCAGGTAACGAGTCTGGGAACTATCGTGTTTACTGGGAGGATGGTCTCCTCTACAGTGAACCCAGGGCGCCAGTGCACGGATTGTCACGGGCCCTGGTAGTCCCACAGTGTTACCGAGCCTTCCTATTAGAGTTGGCTCATGAGATTCCGTTGGCAGGACACTTGGGTCAGGACAAGACCTTTGCCCGGCTTGTCCCCCACTTTTATTGGCCTCGAATGAGGGTGGCGTCCGACACATACTGTCGGTCGTGCGTGTCATGACAAGCCAGTGGGAAAACAGGGACGAAGCTGAAGGCTCCCCTGGAACCACTTCCCGTCGTTGGCACCCCCTTTGAAAGGGTGGGCATCGACATTGCTGGGCCCCTAGATACACCTACATCATCCGGTCACAGGTTTATTCTGGTCCTGGTGGATCACGCCACAAGGTATCCAGGGGCAATTCCTCTGAGAACCATTACTGCACCAGTAGTGGCCAAGGCCCTGATGGGGATCTTTACCCGAGTGGGATTCCCCAAGGAAGTTGTGTCTGACAGGGGGACCAACTTCCTGTCAGCATATATGTGGGCCATGTGGAAGGAGTGTGGATTGACTTACAGGTTCACCACTCCTTATCACCCACAGACCAATGGTCTTGTGGAAAGGTTCAACCAAACCTTGAAGGGTATGATCAGAAGTCTACCCGAAAGCCTGCGGAGGAAATGGGACGTCCTCCTACCCTGTTTGCTCTTTTCCTACAGGGAAGTGCCGCAAAAGGGAGTGGGTTTCAGCCCCTTTGAGCTTTTGTACGGGCACCCTGTACGTGGACCTCTCAGCCTGGTGAGGGACTCCTGGGAAAAGTCTCCCCGGAAAGTTCCCCAAGATATGGTGAGCTACATGCTGGCCTTCCGAAGCCAAATGGCTAAGTTGTGGAAGCAAGCTTCTGACAACTTGGAAGCCAGTCAGGCAGTTATGAAAGCGTGGTATGACCACAACGCTCACCCAGTGGAGTTGGAGCCTGACCAGAAGGTGTGGGTGATGGAGCCTGGAGAGCTGAGTGCCCTCCAGGATCGTTGGACAGGCCCCTACGAGGTATTGGAGAAGAAGGGCAAGTCTACCTATCTGGTGGACGTAAAGACCCCTCGGCATCCGCATCGGGTGTTACATGCCAATCGCCTCAAGCCCCACTACGAGAGGCCCAAAGTCATGTTGGTTATGGTGACTGACGGATCGGAGGAAGAGGACACGGAGCCCCTCCCCGACCTTTTTGCGTCTCATGAAAAGGATGGGTCAGTGGACGGAGTGAAACTCTCGCCAACCCTGACTCCTGAGCAGCAGGAGGAATGTCGCCAGGTCTTGGGGTCATTCGCTCCTCTGTTCTCCCTTGTCCCGGGTAAGACCCACTTGTGTACCCATGACGTGGACACAGGGGACAGCCCACCTGTGAAGTCAAAGTCTTACCGGCTGTCTGACAAGGTGAAGGCCAGTATCCAAAGCGAAGTAGCTAAGATGCTGGAGCTAGGAGTCATCGAACCTTCAAGTAGCCCTTGGTCTAGCCCAGTGGTGTTAGTTCCTAAAGCTGCCCCACCTGGCACCACACCAGAATTGAGATTCTGTGTGGACTACCGAGGACTAAATTCGGTAACCAAAACGGATGCTCATCCGATCCCTCGGGCGGATGAATTGATTGACCGGTTGGGAGCTGCCCAATATCTCAGTACCATTGACCTCACTGCAGGGTACTGGCAGATTCCCATGTCTAATGGAGCCAAGGAAAGGTCAGCCTTCTCCACACCTGATGGACACTACAAGTTTTGCGTCATGCCCTTTGGGCTCAAGAACGCTCCTGCCACTTTTCAGCGGCTGGATATACACGATTCTCACCGGGATGGAGTCATTCTCTGCTGCTTACTTGGATGACATAGCTGTCTTCAGTAGCAGCTGGGAGGATCACTTGCAGCACTTGCAAGCCGTTCTCCAGACCCTGGAACGGGCTGGCTTGACGATCAAGGCCAGCAAATGTCGGATTGGACAGGGGCGGGAGTGTACTTAGGACACTTGGTGGGCCAGGGAACGGTGCAGCCCCTTCAGGCGAAGATTGAGGCAATCATGGCCTGGAAACCCCCCAAGACCCAGACTGAGGTCCGAGCCTTCCTGGGCCTCACAGGTTACTACAGACGATTCGTGCAGGGGTATGGCACTATCGTGGCACCCCTTACAGAACTCACTGCCAAAAAGCAACCCAGGAGAGTCATTTGGACGGAGGCTTGCCAGCGAGCCTTCGACACTCTGAAACAAGCATTGTGTAAAGCTCCAGTCTTGAAGGCTCCAGATTTTTCAAAAGAGTTCATTGTCCAGACAGATGCATCCAACATTGGCATTGGGGCGGTGCTATCGCAACTCAATGAAGAGGGTCTGGATCAGCCCGTGGTCTTTCAGTCACGAAGACTGCTTCCCCGGGAACAGAGGTGGAGTACCATCGAGCGGGAAGCCTTTGCGGTGGTCTGGGCACTGAAGAAGCTGCGACCATATTTGTTTGGTTCACACTTCCTTGTTCAGACAGACCACCGACCCCTTCGTTGGCTCATGCAAATGAAGGGGGAAAATCCCAAACTGTTGAGGTGGTCTATCTCCCTACAGGGAATGGACTTTCGGGTGGAACACCGGCCCAGAGTTGACCACGCCAATGCAGACGGTCTCTCCAGGTATTTCCGCCTTAGTTTTGAGGACTCCCAAGGGGTTGGGTAGCTCTCCCCACTTTCAGCTGGGGGGGACGCATGTTAGACCCATCTGCTTCTGAGAGTCCCCTCACCACTATGATTTCTTTTGTTCCCCTGTACCTCCAAAAATTTGTCGCTTTTTATTTGTCTACCAGGACTTTTTATGTGTTGTCTCATGGGGTTAGATGTTCCTTGACGCCCAGTTGCTCACAAGGTTTGTGGCACCTATTTACAAGGCGCCTGGCCCAAACCTGTGGCATTACAAACTGGGGTTGTCAACCTGTATAAATGAACTTAAAATGGTGGACACCCTTTTTCCTCATGTGAAGTGACTCCCCTTGGATCCTTCATGAACCCTGGCCTTTTGAGGTTTTGGCGCCCTTTGTTTGGCGCGCACTTCTGACAGGAATTCCTTTATTTTCCTCAGGTACACAAAATGGCTGCTCTAGAACCCCAGTACGGTGGCTGTGAGTGTCCTAAATACCCCTCAAGAGTGCCATGTCATTGTCACAGCCAGAGAAGGTTCTAGAACCTTCTGGCTCGTGCCAGTACCCCAGGGCACTGGCTATATAAGGCCCAGTCCCTGGCGGCCATTTTAGATTAGATTAGAGAAGAGGAGATTAAGAGATTCCAGACTTGACACCAGATTGACACCTGCCCTGTTGACCCCTGAGGTGGCTGGTAGCGCAGGCAGTAGAGCAGCAAAGGGTTGCTGGCGTTGTGTCTGACTGGCGTTCCAGTCAGCTACGTGAGAAGTGATCTAGCGCCTACAGCGCCTGCCCAGCGAGTGCCTCATTGCCCCCAAAGACTGTGGCCAGATTCGTGTGCCTCTCCGTCCCCCCCCGGTGGTGAACTGTGGTCGATTTATCGAGTCGCGAGGCAAGAGCAAGTTCGCCGCGACCACGATCGTCAGCTGTGCCCCCTTCGCGACAGGTGCCTCTAGAGGGGAGCTCGGACGTCTCCGAGCCCCACCAGCGTAGAGCGCTTCCTGCGCAGATTGAAGGTGAGGTGGTGCGCCGGGGCGGGGAAAGGCCGGCCTTTGTTGGGCGGGACTAGCGTCTTTGCCACTCCCCAGTGACCCGGGAGCTGTAGCTGTGGATGGGAACCACCCTGAATGCTGAAGTCGGAGGGAGGTCCGTGGAGCCCCTGAGAGCCCCGTCGCTAACGAGAGGAGTGCTGTGCCCGACTGAATCGTATCTTGATTGCAGCCGATGTGAGGTGGGCCCGTTTCCTCATAGTGAATGCAGCGTTGTGAAGGAACTGTGAACCGGCATTTACTTGACTGTGCCCGAAGGTTGTGTGACCTCTCCGGCAGCCCATTAGTCAGCCTAATGACTTTGAACTGGTGCCGCCTGTGCTCAAGTGGTGCTAAAGCCCGTAGGCGCGCATAGACTTCACCGGCCAAGCAGAGATCCTATCCCGGTGACCGCCGAGTGCAAATGATGTATTTACTGTGTTTCCTTGCCTTCTAGATATACGCGCATACGCCTTGAGTGATTATTAAAGAGTCCCAAACCTTATTTTGTGCTCAGAGAAGCCGTATACCTGGTCATTGAAAACAGCATAAACTGTAAGAGTTATCTTTCCCATTTGAAACGTATTGCAGATGTAATGATTCTAAAGTATTTAATTGGTGGCAGCGATTCCAGAAGAAACATGTGGTTGTTTATTTAAATGAACCAACATTTATTCTGATATTTATTCTGATATTTATTCTGATATTTATTCTGATATTTAATGTGATATTTAATGTGATACTCATTCCTGAAGTTATTCTATTTATTAATACTATTTATAACCAGAACTGTATGACCAAAAGAAATGTATATGTGCTTTCCCAGTCAACCCTATTTACAACAAAGAACTTTTATATAAAGGAATCGTATTTTTCTACAGCAGTGGTGTGGTGTCCTTCTTCTTGGTGTGGATGTACAAGGAGTTATTATTGGGTCAGAGCCGGCTTAACACTACAGCCTTCACTTGCCTTGTCACTTGAGCCAAGCTACCCCCTTTGTGCTGGGCTTGCCCATCGCAGGTCCAACAATGGGTTATTAGTTGTTTTTTTGAGTATCAGTATCAGTGTCTGTATGGTTCGGTGGGGTATATTACTTAGAGCACAGATGCATGAATGAGTGACTCACTATTTGTATGTATTTTGAAGACAGCATGTGTGCAAGACTGTATGGGTGGATGATTGTGTGTATGGGTGGGTTAGTGAGTATGTGTTTTTATAATTGATTGTTTAAGAGAGTAAATATGTTTTTGTTTCTGTAGAAGTATGTGTAGTGGTGTGTATATAGCAGTATAATCAAGTAAATGTTTTTTTGATAGTTTATTTGCATGTGTGAATTTGTGTGTGAGTAACTATATGGATGAGTATTAGTGTGTAACAGGATGTATAGGAGTATGAGTACATATGATGAGTAAGTACGTGCATGAGTGACTATATAGAACTGTTGGTGAATGAGTGGATGTGTATGTAGATGTTGGAATTACCTAATAAGTTGTTGTAATTGGTATTGGTTTCTCCTTTTTTAAGAAAATGTTAGTTTCTATTTTTGAATGTGTGTGTCAAAGGTTATTTTATGCTGATAGGAGGTCTGCCACTTTGTCACAAGGATGTTGTCATCAGTGATGTCATTTGAGATGTCGTCAGTGATGTCATGAGTGATGTCACTGACCATGTCATGAGTGATGTAATATGTGACGTCATCAGCAGTGCATTGCACGCGCTAGTTATAGTGAGTCCAACTAACTATAACGTGGGAATTTCAATGGTTTTATGCGAGTAAAATTTCCACCTAACTATAACTGGTGTGAAACCTATGGTTTTTTCAGTGAATATATATATATATATATATATATATATATATATAAATATATATATATATATATTCCATTCACTTCGCTCGACGCTGCCGCATCACAGTCACTCTGCATGAACTGGTTTCAAAACGAACAAGTCAGACCCAGATTCTTGTGCTAAATAGTGTTTTATTCCATTAAATTATAGAATAACACCCAGCAAGTCCGCATGACGGGTTTCGCCTCTAGCCAGAGGCTTGATCATATGATATCTATACGTATGTGGTTTTTCAGGTACACTGTAGAACTTGGTGCTGGAAATCAGTATTCGAGCCTCGGAGTTCCGTCCACACCCTGTTATTGTAGAGTAGTGACGTAATGTACGCTTGCCTGGAAATATATTAGTTTTGGGTTGATTTTGGGCTATATCAATATGCTAAAAAAAAAAGGAGGAATAGCCTACACTTACTGTCACAGGTAACATGGTTGCATAGCTATTTATAGCACAATATAATATGGTAGGCGGGAGGAGCAGCATTTTACAAACACAATAAATACACAGACACAGATAGATAGTTGAAGTGGGTACGGGCACGGGCACGTGTGCTCGACTCCATTTTATTATGTTGTTGTTGGTAAGAAGTAGAATAGTCATCAAGATATCATATACAGATATTTAATCATAAACGGTTTATGACCTTTGCTGTACAAAGGTAGGAGCATTGTATGTCAAATAATACACAGAAGGTTCTATCATAAAGTGTTCATGAGTTGTGGTGCACTGAGGTAGGGGCAGTGTGTGTGGAGCCTACAGTGATGCGTGGTCCAGGCAGACTGCACAAGTAAAAATGTGTTTTGACTATTGAATTTTGCCTAAACAAGGGCACGTGGCGATTATTTACGGTGTACTGAGTTAGTGGTACGTCTGGTGTTTATCGTGTGCTCACCCTGCGAAGATGCGTGGTCTGAACGGGCTGCACTGAAAGCATTCACTGTTGCATACTGGACTATATGAACTTTGAGGGGGGAAAAAAACTAGCATCAATGGTTATCAATTGCTGTGAAAACTAGGTGTACTGATTGCTCCCCATAACAAATTAAATGATTCCTCGTCATACAGTGCATTGTAACTTTAACAAATTGGGACGTATGTCTGGCGGCCACGATGAAGGTGATACCCCAGAAGCACTTGGTATTGCTGGTGGTGGAGGTACATTTTGGCGCACTCTTCTACTTTCTTTGTTATCAGAGTTCACACGATGTAGCTATTGAAGGTGCTTGCACATACTAGCAGTGCAACAGCACTATCTTTTTCTCTGCTTTAAAAAAATTGAGGCTGAATTTAATGCTGTTTGTTGTGTAGATGAAAAGGTACATTGAAGTTGTGAACCCTACTGTGCACAGTGTACATAGAAGCTAGTAGTCAGTGCAGTTATAGAACAATGTTTATTTCACTTATTTTAACAAAATCTGAATGCATACAGTATAATTGTCTCTGCATTAAATTAATCAAGGTTGAATTCCTTATTGTCCGTAGTATACATGCAAAGGTAACTTCAAGTTGTGAACCCTGAGTACATCGAAGGCTGTAGTTGACACAGACATCGAAGAATGCTGTTTTTGTTACATACTTTAGCAAAATCTGACAACACAGTACTATTTTTTTGCCTTAAATAAATCGAGACTGAATTTTATGTTGTCTGTAGTTCTTCTGCGCCACTGGTATCAAGCGTTATACTCTTTTGATCACAGTGTACATTTGAAAACAGAACTCACTACAGTTATTGAGGAATGTTTTTTGTGGCATACTTTAACAAAATAATCTTTGCCTTACATAAATCAAGGATATCTTGAATGCTGTCCGTAGTGTAGATGGAAAGCTGGATTCAAGTTGTGAACCCTGTTGTATGCAGTGTAGATTTAAGGCAGTACTCAACACAAAGGTCGATGAATGCTATTTTGTCACAGTTAACAGAATCTGAGGACACAGTACAATTGTCTCTGCCTGAAATAAAGCAAGGCTGGATTCAATGCTGTCCGTAGTGTTGCTGCAAAGCTGAATTCAAGTTGTGAACCCTGCTGTCCACAGTGTAGATTGAAGGCTGTAGTTAGCACAGTTATAGATGAATGCTTTTTGTCACATCCTTTTACAAAATCGGAAGACATAGATTCCAATTGTCTCTACCTTAAATAAAGGAAGGCTGGATTCAACGCTGTCCGTAGTGCAGATGCAAAGCTGAATTCTAGTTGTGAACCCTGCTGTCCGCAATGAAGATTGAAGGCAGAAGTCGATACAGACATAAGTCTGCGGTGCTGTGGCGGTGAGTTCGGAATGGGCCTGTTTCGAGGATGCACGTGCTCATAGCAGCAGCCACGTTGCAGGGTGAGGACCGTCGCTGCGGCGGAGTCTCTTGTCTTTGCAGAAATGAACTACGCCCATGGCGTAGCCTAATTATTTATAGTCGTACGTTGACGTTGTTTACGTTGGACTAGCCCACTCCACTTCTTTTTCAAAGGGGGGTGAACACAGCTACATGACCGAAATATTCCCCAGTGTCTGAGATAATATGGTTGCGTCCACTAATGAGTACACTACACGTATCAATGGTATATCTACACACGGAAAAAATGTTGGTTTGCATAGTGAATTGTGTATAGTATTTCACCGGTAGTCTTAGTGTTGTGTACATTATTGTTGATGCTCGAGTTCTTTCCCTTATACATACGTGGTTGCCACATCTCTGTACATTGAGCTAGTGTGCTGTTGAAGGGATATATTATTTCGGAAAGGTCCGTTGTCCTGTTTTGCATTGCCTCTGAGGTAGTAGGGGTAGGGATCCGGGGGGGGGGGGTGCTTGTGGTGGTGATGGCGCTGTGATTTTGTTTGCTGTCGGAAGTGTATAATTAGAACCTGTATCACATACTGCTCTTTAAATATGGGTGTGAATTATAAATTTATAATACTGAGGCTAACTCTTTACCAGCTCTTTACCAGAGTCTATAGCTACGACTAATGGTTCCTATGGAAAACTTTTAAAACTCCAGCACAGTAACTGTTTCGATTAGCAACAATTGGGTCCATTAGGATGGCGGACGGATCGCCACCGCCATGCAGGCGGTGGCGAACCGTCCCTGCCCGTCCGCCACCTTTCTTTCCCCGGCATATTACGATGGCCGGGGGGACCGTGGCGTAGGGGAAGACCGTCCGCCGCTTTTTTGCCGCTGTCGGCTTGCGACTGCGGTGGAAAAGGCCTGATATGGTGACGGTGTCTATCAGACACCGCCAGCCATATTAGGATGGCCGGTGAGGCAATGCCGCCACGGAAAGGCATACGGTCTTTGCTTTGGGGGCCCGTTGCGGCCCCCCAGGGTGAAGGGGGGTGTGGGGGGTGCACATGGGGGGTACCTATGGTACCCCCAGCATTTCAATGTTCACCATGACAGGCACCGTGCAGTGCCTGTCATGTTGTGCATTGAAATTCACAACGTGCATTTTTTGCATTGCGGCGGCAGGTGCTTCAAGCACCGTCCGCTGCAATGTAAAAAATGCGGGATGCACCCACCACTGTGGCAGATGCATCCTATTTGGGGGCACGGTTCCTCCGCCCTTGTGGCGGACAGTACGGGGCCCCGACAGGATGGCGGACTGACTTTGTCCATCCGCCATCCTAATGGACCTCATAGTATGGTGAACTTCTATTCTCTATGGTCACTTCAGTGTTCCATGAACTGTTACTATGGTAACAGGCAGTAAGCCGTTTGGAGGTAGGGTTGAAAGGTACTGGCTGTACAGAAACCGTTATATTTACCCAGGATCCTCTACATGACAGAAAGGAAAGCAAAGTAAAACTGAACACTGTGTACCAGATTTACAACCCCCTTGCACCACTTTCGCGTCCAAGGCCCCCCCAGCAAAATTAGAAATGTTGGGGCCTCAATGACCCCACTCAAGCCCCGGGAACCTCCACCCCCGGGATTTGTGTATTGTGGGAGGCAGACTGCGCGGCCCTCCGCCTGGTGCCCTGGAGGGCCTTGGGGACCGCCACGCCCCAGGGCCGGCTCCTGCAGTATCCCGGGGTGCCTACCCCATGGACACTGCTGTTTGCTATGAGAGGGCGGGAGTCTCCCGGCTCCCACCCTCCCATAGCAAACTTGGTTTGGATTTTGAAAGACAGAGCAGTGAAATCTGTTCTCACTTTCAAAATCCAAACCAGATTGCTTTTTCACATGCAAGTTAGCATCTCCCATGTGGAAAAGCAATGCAGGGCTCCCGAAGGACGTGGGCAGCCGGCGGGACCGTGGGGGCATTGTGGCTCCCCCCATGTCCCCAACATTTTTTGTAAGACCCGGGGGATAAAGTCCCCGGGGATATTAGAAATTACTGATGGGGTCTATTTTTTTAAGGTAAAATTAGAAGTCGCGCACCCAGTGCAGCGCTCAGTGCTGTTCCCTGGTGTGCACTGAGCGCTGCATGCAGGGTGAGCGACTCCAGCACCTTTGGTGCAGAACTTCTATGCGTTTGGGAGCCAACATTGCTTTTCCACATGGGGGGCTACTAACATGCAGCTCCCCATGTGGAAAAGCAAGCTGATTTAGATTTTGAAAGAGAGAGCAGATTTCCTTGCTATTGGAGGGCGGGATGGACACCATGAGATACTGCAGGAGCCAGCCCTCCCACAATGCATAAAGCCCCGGGGAGTGGTGGTCCCCAGGGCTTTGGAGCCCCCATAAAATGTAATAATTTTGCCCCCGGTATTTAGCCCCCCGGGGGCTAATTATATAAAAAGCTCTGTTTTATTTATTTATTTATTTTTACGGCAGAGTCCGCGCACCCTACACACACCTGCAGGGTCTTTTTAAAGTCGGAAAACCCCAGCTCGCATTGGTACATCAGCACTCGATTACAAGAGGATACGAAAAGCCATGTGTGCTGTGCCCTCTTCAACATGGACCCACTTGGGTTTTTTTCATTGAGTATGGCCCCCAACGGCACCCACTTGGGCTATACTTTCGGCTTTTGGATTTCATTAACCAGGATGCCTTGCGGTGGGCAAGATGAGGGAAACCCTGCAAGAAAGGGCGGGACTTTAATTTGAAAAAAAAGCAGGTGCTCCAAAACCACGCTGTTGGCGTCTTTATTCTGATTGGCTCTTGAAAAAGGAAGAAATTTCGAAACACGTTGAGTCTTTGGCCATGGTTGAGGTAAAGGGCTGGTACCAGTTGCTGATCCTGCATTATGAGAATATGCTGGTGTGAGGGCTCTCCCACCATAGGCAACTTTGGTGTCTGGTTGTGATGCAGCTTGCTCCAAGTCACGGGATTGCCGCACTACAGTTTGTAACCCTGCGAAGTCGGATAACTCCGGCTCGCATTGGGACATCAGCACTCGATTACAGGAGGATACGGTAGGCCGCGTGTGCTATGCCCTCTTCAACATGGACCCACTTGGGTTTTATCATTCAGTATGCCCCCCAACGGCACCCACTTGGGCTATACTTTCTGCTTTTGGACTGCAGTCACCAGGATGCCTTGCGGTGTGCAAGGTGAGAGAAATACTGCAAGACAGGGCGGGACTCTAATTTGAATAAAAAGCAGGTGTTACAAAACCACTCTGTTGGCGTCCTTATTCTGATTGGCTCTTGAAAAAAGAAGAAATTTCAAAACACGTTGAGCCTTTTGCCATGGTTGAGGTAAAGGACTGGTAACTGTGGCTGATCCTGCATTATGAGATTATGCTGGCGTGAGGGCTCTCCCACTATGGGCAACTTTGGTGTATGGATGTAATACGGCTTGGTCCAAGTCGCGGGATTGCCCCGCTGCAGTTTGCAGACCTGCGAAGTTGGAAAACCCCGGCTCGCATTAGGACATCAGTACTCGATTACAGGAGGATACGTAAAGTCGCGTGTGCTGTGCCCTCTCCAACATGGACCCACTTGGGGTTTATCATTCAGTATGGCCCCCAACAGCACCCACTTGGGCTATACTTTCGGCTTTTGGACTGCAGTAACCAGGATGCCTTGCGGTGTGCAAGGCTAGAGGAAACCTGCAAGAAAGGGCGGGATTCTAATTTGAATAAAAGCAGGTGTTCCAAAACCACACTGTTGGTGTCCTTATTCTGATTGGCTCTTGAAAAAGTAAGACATTTTGAAACTCGTCAAGCCTTTGGCCATTGTTGAGGTAAAGGGCTGGTACCTGTGGCTGATCCTGCATTATGAGAATATGCTGGCGGGAGGGCTTTCCCACTGTGGGAAACATAGGTTTTTCAGACTTTATAGGTAGGAATTAGCATTTAAAAAAAACCTTAGAACTTCACTAAAAATACCATAGGTTTCAGGGACGTTATAGTTAGCTGGACATTTAACTCATATAAAACCTGAGAAATTTGCGAGTTATATTTAGTTGAGCTAACTGTAACTCGCTCCCCCGCAATGCACTGCTGATGACGTCACATATTACATCATTCATGACATGGTCAGTGACATCACTGATGACATCTCAAATGACATCACGGATGACTTCACTGATGACATCATCCAGTGGCTATGTGTTTCTATAAAGTGTAAATATCTTTTATATATATGCCAAGGTGTATTGAAGAATGAATGGGTGTATAAGAGTCAGGATATATGATTTAGTAGGTGTGTGACTGACTGTATAAGTGAGTGATTAATTGTGTCTTACTTAATGCATGTGTTAGCGACTGATACAGACATTCACACAGTTTAGGTTGTCAGTTGGTGTGTAAGCGGTTGCATGGGTTGGTGAGTAGCTAAATGAGGTTCTATATGGGCTATTGATTGTATGTCTGAGTATCTTTATGGGTGCCTGTGTGTCTGTGTGGGTGAGTGGGGGGTGTGACTCTGTGCATAGATGTGTGAGGGGATGATTCACTGTATCTGTATCTGTGCAGGGCTGTATGGCAGGGTGAGTGTGCGTATGAGTGTGTTGCTGAGTGAATGGATACCTCAGTGGTATATGTGTGAGTAACTCCATATGTGAAAGGCAGTATATGTGAGTGTTGGAGGCAGTAGATGTGAGTGAGTGATTGTGAGAGTGCCTGTATGGATCAGCGTGTGCGGGTATTAGTTATTTTATTAGAGTGTAAGTATGTGCTAGTATATGTTTAAATAAGTGAGGTGGTATCTGTATAACTGTACAGGTGAGTAAATGAAAGTGTGATTGATTATTTCCATGACTGATTAGGTGTGTGAATAACTCTACGAATGATAGGTGGTCTGTGAGTGTCTGTATAGATATGTGAGTGCATATGATAATGCTGTATTGATGGGTGACTGTATGTATGAGTGACTATATGGGTGAATGAGTGGATGTGTATGTAGAAATATGAATTAGTGAGTGGATATGTACTAACTGGTATTGGTGTGTTCATGGTTTTCAAAATGATAGTCTGTATTTTAGAGTGGGTGTATCAAGTGTTATATTACGGTGTAATGATGTGCATCAGATTTTCACGTGGATGATGCCATCAGTGATGTCATTTGAGATGTCATCAGTGATGTCACTGACCATGTCATGAATGATGTAATATGTGGCGTCATCAGCAGTGCATTGCGGGGGCGGGAGTTATGTTTAGCTCAACTAACTATAACTGGCAAATTCTTCTGCTTTTATATGAGTCAAATGTCCAACTAACTATAAAGTCCCTGAAACCTATGGTTTTTTCAGTTAATTTCTTAGGTTTTTTAATTGCTAATTCCTAACTATAGCGTCTGTAAAACCTATGTTTTTTTCAGTGAATTTCAAAGGTTTTTTAAATGTTAATTTCATATTTTAAGATTGATAAAACCTATATTTTTTCTAATTGTTTTTAATATTTTGCAACCCCATTATCTTTTTTTTAACTTTAAAAATGATGTAATGTTGTATATCTTCCCCCAAAAATATGTATATCATTTTTTTTATTTTTATTTCAGTCCTGCACTGGTAGTCTACCAAGCTCGATCAACACGCCAATCCTATCCACCACATTAAAATGATGCACATTTCGTATCCGATGGGTTTATGTCACCCCGTCCTGCGTAACAACATACACATATGAGGTCGCGCCAGCTGCTACTTTGTTATGTCACGGGTACGCACTACCAAGCCACGCATTCTGTCATGTACGTTTGTGGTCGCCCCTGCTGCGTGTTGCGTATGCGACGAGTGCACGCTACCACGCCCTGTGTTACATCATAGACTTACGGTGTCGAGCTACATACACCATTCCCTCATTTTTTTTGTCTCAAAACTATATATAAATGAGTAGTGTATATGAGAGCAAGCGATAATCAAAAATATTTTAAACATTTATATATTTCTTACTGTAATAAACGTATTTAATATTTTCTCAAAATCCCGTCGGGTGTGTTCTCCTTGCGCGCGCGATTGCCATGTGACCATAAAAAAATCTTTTCATTAGTTCATAACATTTCCCATTGTAACGGTTGAAAAACGCCACCCATTTTAGTCAATCTCTGTCATGCATTTGATGAGACACACCTCTTCTGCTTAGAGAGTTTATTTCTAAACTTTTTGCAATGTACACATATCTTACACTACACACAACATGCAACCATCATCTTCATCAATATTCAACCTTTGTAAAGTAGCCTTCCACCTGTGATAGCCATACACCTAAAAGTTAAATAACCAAAGTTTTCTCCAATACCAGAGGTAACATGGTTGCATACGCTGTCCACAGCACAATGTAATGTAGTACGGCCAAGTGGCAGTATCATGCATAGATAATGAACACCCGGACACAGATGGGTAGTGGCACGTGCGCTCGACTCCTTTTTATTACCAGGGTCACATATCCAGTGACGTCTGTGCTGGATGCGTGTGGGTCGAGTGTAAAGCAGCCCTCAGGGAATAGTTGCTGCTCGCATCAACTACAACAGTAATCATTGGATCACACACAGAGATTCAATATTAAAAGAATCAATAATTTGTGCTGCAGTAATGTAGGGATAGTAGATGTGAGATAATACAGAACAAATGTTATCGTAAAAGAACCACAACTTGTGGGATACTGAGACACAATCAATAGATCTGAAATAATACGCAAAAAGATGATATCATAAACACTCCATCAATTCTAGTGCACTTACATAGGCACATCAAAAGCATTCAGCATGTACACAGCCAGCAATGTTGCGTGCTTTGGGCAGGCCGCACTAGGAGCAATATCTGTTGCCATCAACACTGCATCATCTGCAATAGCGACTCGATCTGAATTGTGAACACTGCTGTCTGCATTGTAGGCCAGACAGAGCGGTCAGCAAAAGCCCACAGCCATGTGTCATTGACTTGAGCTCTACAGTTTGTCATACGCGAAGCAACAAAAAAGCATGTGAGGAGCCTTTAATGATGCGTATGAGTGGTACAGACAGAGCCCACTGGAGCAATGTCTTTTCCTACAGGATTGCGTCATCTACAATACCGACTCAATCTCAAATGTGAACACTGCTGTCTTCAATGTAGGCCAGGGGGAGCGTTCAGCAAGGGCCCACATCCACGTGGCATTGACTTGAGCTCCACAGTTTTCAATCCGCAAAGCCACAAAGACCGTGTGCGGAGCCTGCAATGATGCGTATGAGTGGTGCAGACAGAGCGCACTAGAGCAATGTCTTTTCCTACAGGACTGCGTCATCTACAATAGTGACTCAATCTGAATTGTGAATACTGCTGTCTGCAGTGTTAATTAAAAGCAGTACTCACACACACAACCATGAATACTTTTTCTCACTGCCTCTTCACAAAATACAACAACATAAATTACAGAAAACTCTGCAATACATAAATCAATACAATTCGAATTGTGTTTTTATCTGTACACAGTCTACACTATTCGCTGTTCCTTTGGACTTTCAAAATGAATTTGGTCACTTTACTAAACCTATACCTCATCTAAAAAAAGATCTTCAAGCAAGTATACTAAAACAATAGTGTGTATATTTCAATAGACGTTGTAGTTACTTGACTACTGGATTCTGTAATTAAACAATCACCACTCAATCTGAATTGTGAATCTTGCTAACCGCAGTGTAGGCCAGAGGCAGTGGTCATTAACGCCGCACAGCCACGTACCATTGGATTCAAATGCACAGAGTTTGTTGCACCTGATCTGAGAGGGTACACAGAAATCAACACAGACTGTAACTTATGACATCCTCAATCATAGAATTAAGACTCCGTTTCACTGTTCGGACCTGCTGTACCGCGGCGTACTCCACTGACTGGTGTCAACCAAGCACAATAATCATGTGTAGCAGTTAGCTATGCAAGCACAAACTGGCACATGCATCAACCAAAATTGCCCCCGGTAAAATAGCGAATTGGTAAAATAGGCCGTTACCGAACACAAAACCTGAAATCCCAATGCATCAACCCCAATTACGAATAAAATAAAGAATCGCAAATAAACCCATGCGCTAAATTACCGAATCGTAAAATAGCGATTCGGTAATACCGAGAAAAGCATCAGACCTAGGAAATACCAAATCGCAATAAAAAAATCGCAACGGAATGCATCAAAAATCACAAATACCGAAAATCCCCCAAATCACTATTTAGCATGAGCAAAATAAGGGCAATCTCAACCAGAAGGTAAAGTTGGTGAAAGGAAAGAAAACAAAAAAAAAAAACAACAGGTGGATACAATCAGAAACCCTTCAAATATGCCACTGTAGACCCTGTTTGTCATCCAAAATGGCTGACCTCTACGTGCTTGCTAGGAGGATGAGAATAAATGCAGCAGCGCAGGAGGAGGATCCAGGAGAGGGTATTCAGGTTGAGCATCACATTGCTGGGCCAAATCTATGACAAGTACAGACTGGATCGTGCCATCATCATGCGCCTAATTGCTGACCTGGAACAACTACTGCAGCACCAGACCTGTAGGACCAATGCCATCCCTGCCCACGTCCAGGTCCTATGCAGCCTGCACCTGCTGGCGTCTGGAAGTTTCCAGGGGGTTGTAGCGTTGCCGGAGGCGTATCGCAAAGCGCACTTTCACGCTTCTTCAGCAAATTCCTAGATGCCATGCTGACAATGATACATACCCACATCACCTTCCCCACAACCTCACAGCAGTTGAACTGGACCAAACATGACTTCCACCAGGCGGCACATTTTCCCCATTGCATAGAATGCGTTGACTGCACGCATGCCCCCATCTGGCCCCACTCAGCCAACAAATACATATTCTGTCCTATCACTCCATAAACGTGCAGGTTGTGTGCAATGTCAAGCACATCATTACGGATATTGTAGCGCAATTTCCTGGCAGCACACACAACGCCTACATATTCAGACACATTGGCATCAACGGGCGTCTGTTCAACAGTGAATTCGGAGAGGGACACCTACTAGTACATACTTATGCCTAATCATTAACTCAATCATCACCTATGAAATTGTATTTATGCTGCTAACCCTTTGCTCCCCACCCTGCAGGTGACAGCGCATACGCCTTGCATGAATATCTCCTCACCACCTACCTCAACCCAGCAACAACTCAGGTACAGCGCTACAACGCAGCACATATCAGTACCAGGAATGTGGTAGAGCGAAGCTTTGGCATCCTCAAGAGTCGCTTCCGGATCCTACACAAGATGGGAGGTGCATTGCACTATAACCCTGTAACCTGCTGCCGTATAATAGCAGTGCGTGCCATGCTGCAACACATTGCCACAAGAAGGGGATACCAATAGAGGTGAACGGAGATGACAACTTTCGTGCTGAGCACACCCCCTCACAACACCGACACGCACACGTGCCAAACACAGCTGAAGGTCAAAGGAGGCGGAGATACATAACACAACATCACTTCAGAGACAGGTAAGAATGAGCCATCACTACATTTTCTAGTGTGCAAATGTTTATACACATGAGCACTGGTCAAGTGAAAATGAATAATACATCAACATGATGCTGACTCAAAACATTGTGAGCGATACATATCCATTGGCATCACGGGAGTATCTTGACGAAATGTAGGTGGCCCATGGTTACATCACCATGACCAAATAGCCGGTAGTACATGGCTATTTGCACCTTCCACGTACCCACTGCCTCCTGTCACGTGACTCCTCTACATCACCACGATGTGTGTCGGTGGCTGTAGAGCTGCGCAAACTGCGCCTCCTATCACTGGTCTCCGGCACAGAGATGCTGCTGACGCTTGATGCTGCCTCACTCCCGTCCTCCACTCCCAAATTGCTGGCACTAAATGTCCCTGGATGCAGTTGTTCTACTGTAGTGGTCACTTGGCCCAAGGCCTTGGCCACATCACCGCAGTAAGGACCCAGTTCCACCTGCAGTGACACAGATCTGCATGACAGTACAGCTGTGCTGTTGCAGAGCTTAGTGATGGCCCGAATAGATGCATTAGAACGGAGCAAGTTCTGGCGATGCCTCCTGCGCTCGCTGTGTTGCCCTGCTAGGACAGCACGGGTTAGCTCCTGTAGGCACTGTTTGATGACTCGATTCCCCTCTGCTACGGCTGTGGTGATTTGACGCACAGCTCCTGTCATTGTGCACATGTTGCTTGCCAACTTTGCGATGCTCATGTTCATTGCTCCCATGTGTCTCCCCTGCAGGCGCTGAACACGCAGCATCTGTGACTCTACCCCACCGTAGCCATGTGCAGGCTCTTCGGATCCCTCAGCAAGTCTTCCCAGGGGCCTGCACCGCTGCCTGACTCAGACACATGCTGGTGTTGGAGCTGGCAAAGTGACGGATCACTGACATAATATCAAGGGACATAATATCGACTAGCAAAAATATCGGTGAAAAAATATCGACAGACATAATATCGACTTTGTATCAAACAGGTAAGTACAAAAATATCGAGTAAAAAATATCGTTTACAAAAATATAGTTAAAAAAAATATCGACTTTATTAAAAACAATGTTAAATTAATTACTAAAATATACTTTAAAATACTTAAATTACCTTATTTTAATAAAATAATTAATGAAAGTAATAAAAATTTTTTTTACAATCATATTTGTTAAAACATATATATATAGTAACATAATATAATTAAAAAATATCCAATATTATTACCGTAGGATAGTAGAAGTGTAAAAATTACTATTCCCACTCCAGAGAGTGCAACAGTAGATAAGGCGTTGGATAGCGTAGAGGTAAAAATTACTATTCCCACTCCAGAGAGTGCAACAGTAGAGAAAGGGTTGGATAGCGTAGGGGTACAAATTACTATTCCCACTCCAGAGAGTGCAACAGTAGAGAAAGGGTTGGATAGCGTAGGGGTACAAATTACTATGCCCACTCCAGAGAGTGCAACAGTAGAGAAAGGGTTGGATAGCGTAGGGGTACAAATTACTATTCCCACTCCAGAGAGTGCAACAGTAGGGAAAGCGTTGGATAGCGTAGGGGTAAAAATTACTATTCCCACTCCAAAGAGTGCAACAGTAGGGAAAGCTTTGGATAGCGTAGGGGTACAAATTACTATTCCCACTCCAAAGAGTGCAACAGTAGGGAAAGCGGTGGATAGCGTAAGGGTACAAATTACAATTCCCACTCCAGAGAGTGCAACAGTAGAGAAAGGGTTGGATAGCGTAGAGGTAAAAATTACTATTCCCACTCCAGAGAGTGCAACAGTAGGGAAAGCGTTGGATAGCGTAGGGGTAAAAATTACTATTCCCACTCCAAAGAGTGCAACAGTAGGGAAAGCGTTGGATAGCGTAGGGGTAAAAATTACAATTCCAACTCCCGAGAGTGCAAAGGTAGGGAAAGGGTTGGATAGCGTAGGGGTACAAATTACTATCCCCACTCCAGAGAGTGCTACAGTAGGGAAAGTGTTGGATAGCGTAGGGGTAAAAATTACAATTCCCACTCCAGAGAGTGCAACAGTAGGGAAAGCGTTGGATTGCGTAGGGGTAAAAATTACTATTCCCACTCCAGAGAGTGCACCAGTAGGGAAAGCGTTGGATAGCATAGGGGTACAAATTACTATTCCCACTCCAGAAAATGCAACAGTAGGGAAAGCGTTGGATAGCGTAGGGGTAAAAATTACTATTCCCACTCCAGAGAGTGCAACAGTAGGGAAAGCGTTGGATAGCGTAGGGGTAAAAATTACTATTCCCACTCTAGTGAGTGCAACAGTAGGGAAAGCTTTGGATAGCGTAGGCGTAAAAATTACTATTCCCACTCCAGTGAGTGCAACAGTAGGGAAAGTAGATACTTCATATATTAATTAAACAAATATAGATATTAATATCTATAAAAAAGTTAATTAAAAGTAATTACCAATTTAGTATAATATAATTAATCAATTACAAATACTAATTTAAATTATTCATTACAATTAGTTATCTATTAATACTAATTAATTACAAATTAACAATTAATTAATTAGTAATTCAAAAGTTACTTAACAATTACAATCTAATAAATACCCAAAAAATTAACATATGTAATTAGTGATAATTAAATTACTTCCCACTTTATTCCCCAATAAACCCACAACGCGCTACAAAAATTAAATTAGTTACATTTACATAATTATCAATTAATCAATTAAATAAAATTAATTGGCAATTAAAAATTAATTATTTACCAAATAACAATTATTTAACAATTAATTATAAATAAATAACACTACATAAATTAACATATTTAATTGATTATAATTAAATTACTTCCCACCCTATTCCCCTATAAACCCACTACCCGCTACAGAAATTAAATTAGTTAAATTAACATAATTATAAATTAATCAATTAAATAAAATGAATTGGCAATTAAAATGTAATTACAAAATAAAAATTAATTAACAATTAATTATAAAGAAATACCAATAAATACATTTACATATTTAATTAATTATAACTAAATTACTTCCCACCCTATTCCCCTATAAACCCACAACCCGCTACAGATTTTAATTACGCAAAATTTAATAACATTAAATTCATTACTTAAATTACATTATAACATAAATAAACACTTTTAGCACATAAAATACACTATAAAAATTTAAATAATATTACATTTTTTATATTTTTAGTAACCTATATTATGTACTTTGATATTTTGACTATCTATGTTTTAAAATTCGATATTAGAATACTTACCTTCAAAACGATATTTTTGATGTCTATATTCTGTCCATTCGATATTTTGTCCAGCCTATATTTTGTACTCGATATTATGTCCATTCGACATTTTGTAGTCGATATTTTATCTGTTTACCGGAGTGACATGTGACTGGCGGGAAACATTTGCGGCTGCTGGCCTCCTATCCTTCTCCATCACCTGCAGGGAGGGGACATTTGCCCTGCGTCTTGGTGGTGTCAGTGGTGGTGGTGATGGTGTTGATGTCGGTGGTGTGGATTGATGTCCCTGCGGATTCTCTCCATCGTCTCTGCCGGTGTTTCAGATATGATGAGGCGTCCGCTGTCATCAGAGTCCACGGGTAATGCATCTGTGTGTGAAACAGTGCATTGTTATTTTTATTTCAAACTGTATCTGTTAATGATTTGGCATACTTTCTACTTCATAAATTACATATTTGGACAAACTGTTAGCCCTGTGCTGCTGGTCTACTTTCTTGCAAATTGGGGATAATACACGCACACTTGGATGACATGACTACAACTCCCATGATGCAACACTTCTGTAACGGTATATGTGTTAGGCACTTCTACCTGTACACTGTGATTGGCCTGGGGAGATGGGCATGGGTATACAACACACAGCGTATCAGCACTGGCATACATTTTACCTTTTTCTACAGTCGCTGCGCCGGAAGTGTCCAATTGGGTGACTCCCACGACTGCCTCAGGCTCAATGGTACCCTCGACGAGGTCCTCCAGGGCTGTGTTGGGAGTTACTCTGGATGTTCCCCCTCCTGTGGCAGCTGCCTCCTTTACCCTTTCAGCGATCCTCTTCTTCGCCCTTTTTCTGAGGTCATACCACCTCTTCTTAAGATCGTCTATACTGCGGTGAATGACTCCGACCGCATTCACCCTCTCCTTTATGCACATCCAGATCTTGCGCTTCTCCGCCTCAGGCACCTTGAGTGACTGCTTTCCAAACAGCTTGTCATAATTGCTGCGCACCCCCCCCCCAATCAAAAGTTCCAGTTCCTTGTCAGAGAACTTTCTCTTCCTCTTTCTGGGCGTGTCTGAGGTTCAGGATGCATCCTTTTATATTCTGGATTGCTGTGGTGTTGCTGGTTTGTGAGAGTTGAGTATCTCTGCTCAGCTCCTGTGCTCTGCCTCCTCCTCTGAGCTCCTCAGGGCACTAAATGAAGCATGGGCTGGATGACTTTCTGGTTGTGATGTCATCAACCTGCTTCCAAAGCGACCCATTTTTTGAGGTTTCGCTAATACGGAAATCGCTAATACCGATTTGGTATTTGCTAATTCGGTATTTGCTATTCTTTATTTTGCGCTCTCGCTATCGTGCTTTAGTTTTTTTTCAGCATTTTTTACTGTATTGTAAAAAATACCGAATCTGTTGATGACTCGCGAGAAACAAATCCTTATTTGCGATTCCTTATTTATCGCTAATAAGGACTCGTTTCCAAATTTTGATCCATTGACCCAAGAGTCTGTTGCACCTCAACAGAGGGAGTTCTATGAAAACCAAGCAGCAAGTAATATCGGACATCTTCTCCACTCTCAGATGCAGTTCTAAAATGATCCATTGTGGGATCAAGGCACCTTCCCACTTTTGGGAGGTCGAGTTTGATGCACCTGATCGAAGGGAGTACCTTCATCTCCACTTTCAGATGCAGTTCTAACATCATCCACTGTGAGATCAAGACACCGTTCCACTGTTGGGACCTAGAGTTGGTTGTACCTGGTTGAAGGGAGTACCTTTATCTCCACTCTCAGATGCAGTTCTAACATCGTCCATCGTCATACACTGAACCCTCACCAACCACCCCCGACACCCGGAAACCAGCGATTGATGACTGGACAGCACTCACCACCGAAGACACACTGAAGACAATGAAGTCAATCCACTCAGGGGCCCCCACGGACCCCTGCCCCCACCACATCTTCAACAGAGCCGCCAACACCATCGCACCCATGCTCCGCCAAACCATCAACCGCTCCCTGGCGACCGCCTCATTCCCCGACGACTGGAAACACGCCGAGGTCAACCCCCTCCTAAAGAAACCCTCAGCGGACCCCACCGACCTCAAAAACTACAGACCCATCTCCCTGCTCCCGTTCCCAGCGAAAGTCATCGAGAAAGCCATCAACAGCCAACTCGCCACATTCATTGAAGAACACAACATCCTCGACTCCTCCCAATCCGGCTTCAGAAAAAACCACAGTACGGAAACCGCCCTCCTCGCCGCAACAGACGACATCCGCATCTTACTGGACAAAGGAGAAACAGTAGCCCTCATCCTCCTCGACCTATCAGCGGCGTTCGACACAGTCTCCCACCGCACCCTAATACGCAGACTCTACGATGCAGGAATCCAGGACAAGGCCCTCGACTGGATCTGCTCCTTCCTCTCCAGCAGGACGCAGCGGGTCAGACTCCCCCCTTTCCTCTCGGACCCCACACCTATCACCTGCGGAGTCCCCCAGGGCTCCTCCCTCAGCCCGACGCTCTTCAACGTCTACATGGCTCCACTTGCCCCCATCGTCAGAACCTACGGACTCAACATCGTGTCATATGCAGACGACACCCAGCTCATCCTCTCCCTATCCAACGAGCCCAACACCGCCAGACGCAACTTTCGAGAAGGCATGGAAGCCGTCGCCAAATGGATGAAAAACAGCTGCCTACAACTAAACACCAACAAAACAGAAGTACTCATCATGGGCCCAAACCCCGACGCCTGGAGTGACACCTGGTGGCCCACCGCCCTCGGAAACCCGCCAACCCCCACAGACCACGCACGCAACCTGGGAATCATCCTGGACTCCGAGCTCAAAATGGACCGCCAGATCAACTCTGTCTCATCTTCCTGCTTCCACACCCTCCGCCTCCTTCGTAAGACCTTCAAATGGATCCCCCTCGAACACCGAAAGACAGTCACTCACGCCCTGGCCACCAGCAGACTCGACTACGGCAACGCACTCTACGCCGGAATAAACAAAAACCTCATCCGCAAGCTACAGAACATCCAGAACGCCGCCGCAAGACTGGTCCTCAACCTGCCAAAACACTGCCACATCTCCCAGCACCTGCGCACACTCCACTGGCTCCCCGTCGAGGCGAGAATCACCTTTAAGATGCTCACCCACGCACACAAGGCCCTCCACGGCACCGGACCAGCATACCTGAACAGCCGACTCAAATTCCACGCACCCCAAAGGACCCTACGATCAGCCCAGCTTTCCTACGCTGTGGTCCCCCGCACCAGAAAGACCAGATCGGGAGGCCGCTCCTTCTCCTTCCTCGCGGCCAAAGCATGGAACGCCCTTCCGCTCCACCTCAGACAGACAACATCGCTCCCCATCTTCGCAAGAAACCTCAAAACCTGGCTCTTCGACAGACCCCCTCCTTGATGGAATGGAACCTGCACCCCCCAACCCCCCCTCCACCCCTAGCGCCTTGAGACCCTTACGGGTGAGTAGTCGCGCTTTAACAAACTCCTGATTGATTGATTGATCCATTGTGGGATCAAGACACCGTTCCACTGTTGGGACCTAGAGTTGGTTGCACCTGGTCAAAGGGAGAACCTTCATCTCCACTCTCAGATGCAGTTCTAACATCGTCCATTGTGGGAGCAAGACACCGTTCCACTGTTGGGACCTAGAGTTGGTTCACCTGAGGTGGTACTCAGAAATCAACACAGACTTTAACTTCTGACATCCTCAATCATATAATCAAGACCCTGTTTCACTGTTCGGACCTGCTGTACCGCGGTGTACTGCACCGACTGGTGTCAACCAAGCACAATAATCAATAAACAGTTGCAGAAGTGCTAAATACTACAATTTCCGCTTATCTGGAGTTTTACAACTAAGTTTCTTGTGGTTTATAAGATTACCCTTTGCATGTTTTACTAAACAACCATGACATCTAACTACTGCAAATTTTCCTTCTTTTAGATTATGTTTAACATTTCTTTTGAAGCTGTAATGTTGAAGTACTTCATACAGACATAGCTGTTCCAGATGTCGACTCCTTTTCGGATAGTATGTGTGAGGTTCCGAGAATCCTGAACCCGTTTCATAAAGGTCATTGTTTCGTTACGAATTTGGTATTAGCAAACCGTAACCAGTTAGTACAGCAAGCATGAGTGTTTTCTTAACGTTACACCGATGGATTCACTACGTATTTGGGGATTCGTTCTGAACCCTTGGGTTCCATTTTGAATACGGCAGCCATTTTGTGGTTTCCCTCAAATAGGCCGATGACTTCGGCCAAACGAGTCTTTAGTACACGTACACATTAGCTGACTTCTGAATGACCCGAGCGAACGACCCTCTTGCTTAAAGCCGAATTTGTTAGGCCAGTTCCTTTCCCAGTAGCTGATCGAGATTGAGGATCTAGGCACAGGAGATCATAAACACTTTATTGCATACAACTATGTCTTATCTTACTCACACCTGTCTCTGCTCCTTTCTTTATGACCTGTTTATGATGGGGAGGTGCCCGGTTTTATGATGGGTCCGATCAACTTGTCTGATGAAGAATGCTGGGTTTGACCTATGATCGATCATGGGCTGGGCAATTGAAAAGTGTGTTTTACCGTCATGCGATACCTCTGATTTGAATACATGTGATTGGACAGTTTGTAAATGTAAGGTATTTGTCTGGAATGTGATTTTTGGCATAAAAAGGATGGCTTGCTTTGTACAAATTGAGCAGTCTCCTACGAATATACAACCATTGTACTTCGTGGACCTCTGTTTCTGGTTGCAGCCAATAAATTCGATCTTTGACGTCACCAAGAAGATTCCGTGTCTCTGTGTTTAGAAGACAGGTGAACTTGGAGACTTTGGGCATGTCCCCTGACGCCGCTGGGTCTTAAATAACCCGGTTCTTCATTTGGCGCCCAACGTGGGGCGACTTCAGCGGTACCGGTCCAAGCCTGAAGATCGTGAGGAGCTTCGTGTGGAAATTCTGGAGGAAGGCCTGCCACTTCATCGACCCCTGTATGTCGTCGTGGTCCGAAAGTCTTTGCTGCGAGGTTTCGCGCTTTCCGGCGGCTACAAAGGACTGCTGCCCTGACTGTCGCCCTGTCTTGGAGCCTTTGATGATTTGTAGAGCGAGACGATAGACGGATCTTCTGGCGACGTCATCGATACTTCAGTTAAGTATGAGTGGAGCGTCTCCCAGTCCTTAGTTTTGTTTTTGGGTATCCCTTGGGATCTTTGATTTGGAACTTGCAAGCTCCAAAGCCGAGGGACTTGTGTATTCACGAGACTATCGTATTCGATATTCCCTTGAAGTTTGAAGCTAGACTAGAGAGCGAAGATGCCTGGTCTTAGTAGACTTGGAAGAATATTTTGTTGTGGTCGTAATAGGGATTCCCGATTGGAGGACTCGTGTCCGGTTCCTCCGATTGGAACTCCAACCTATGAGCTCTATGTGAAACATGGCGTGGGCCCCATCGCGTATAATGAAGTATGGATTAGGTACACTAGGAAGGACGGTGTCCTCACATGGCCCCAATATGGTAGTTTTGACACAGAAGTTTTAGATAATCTAGAAGTTAGACTTTTTAAGAAGAAAGCCCGGCACGCGATGTTTGACTCTTTCCGCCTATGGCGAAAGGAAGCCAAACAGAAAGACATTAAATTAGCGAAGAAGAATAAAAGAGAGAAGGGTATCTCGATAATGCAAGCTGCTATACAGTTTAAAGATAATGAAGAAGAACAAGCGAGTGAGCAGTTGCACAGGCAACGTAAAATGGCGATTGATAAATGCTATCCAGTTTTGCCGCCTCTTCAGCAAGATGCGATGAAGGATCTTGTGAAAGATCCTTTGATGTCACATTTGTTGAATTCGCCACCCCCTTATGCTCAGAATGCTACAGCACCTCCGCAACCTCCGGTTGCTTTGCCTCTTGCTATTGCACAGCCGCCAGCTCCTCTTCAGTTGGCGCCTACTCCTCTGGTGCAGCCTCCTCAAGGGTTGCCGACTTTGCTACCTGCTCCGCCTTTAATTCCTGTGACTTTTCCGCCTGTTCTCGCTACCTCCTCTGCTACTGCTCCTACGTTGACCTTTTCTCAGTCTGCTTTATCTCCTGTCCTGTCAACTTCTCCTTCTGTTCGACAGAGGATGACTGATACTGTTACTAGTCTTTTGTCCCCTTTCTTTTGGTCATTTAGTACGACCCCTATTTCAGAGCGTAAGCAGCTGCGTAGTCAACTGCCTGATTCCCGAGAGAGGGAAGTATTGGATCATTTAGCGCGTAAATGGATCACTCGTCCTCTAAGATATGATGTAGAGTCTGTTATGGATGTCTTCCGTCAATGGGAAGAACCGAAGCAGAGATATGTCTTTGATAAGATGTGCACGTTCCTTCGTGAGGAATGGGAAGATGGTGATCTGGAACTAACTCCACCTGAGCTGTCCAATGTGCAGTCCGAGTTTGCGAAAGGCACGATTGTAGGTCCCGACGTTGAAAGAGCGGTAGCGACGCTGCTTTCGTTCAGGAGCGAGTCTCCTTCTCGGTCGTTGTTTGAGCCTGACCCTTCAGTTAGGAGGAAAGTGAAACAGTACCCAATGAGAGAAGTTTCTCCGGTATGGAAGGACGCTATTGCAGCTGATGTCGCTAATCAAATTGATGCCATACCAGCTCATTTTCAACGTGTTTGGGTGCATGTTCCGTGGAAACGAGCTGAAGTCTTGGCCCTTAAGCAGACTTTACCTGAGGCCCGTAAAAATCCTGCAGGGTATTATAAGGAACTATCACAGACTGCAGCCTCATGCATTATGAATCTAGCGGATATAGACATGTTGTTTGGTAATGTGGTCCCGCAGCCTTTATGGGGTTTGATTCGTCAAACTGATCATGCGCCGGAGTTAGGTGATACATGGGATAATATTGGTGCTGCGGATGCGCGACAAGTTGGTGGTGCTAAACCTGAGCCTTTAGTTGCTGATCTTCCTGGTAAGATCATTACTTACATGAACACTTTAATGCCTGCTATGAGAGTAAATTGGGACAAATTGCCTGCGTGTAAGCAGAAGAAGGATGAAATCGTATCCGATTTCTTCATTAGGTTTGAAGAAACGTTTATTGACCATAGTGGTCAAGATATGAGCTCCGAGGGTGGTCAACGGTTGTTTGTTGATAAGTTTGAGCATAATTTACTTCCCGAGTTATGTACCAAGTTAAAGGATTCAGAGAGTTCTTGGGCTGTTTCCTCCTCTGCACAGATATTGGCTACTGCGCAATACTACGAAAATAGAGATAAGGATGAGAAGGATAGAGCAGACAAGAAGACTAAAGATTTGAAAACGAAGGTTCTTTTACAGCAAGCGTACCCGCCTCGTAATAACCAATGTGAATATCAACAACCCCAGCAGTTTCAGCAAAACTCGCAAAGGATTGAGCCTTCACAACCGTGTTTTCCTGTAGGCCCTAATCAATGTGCGTATTGCAAAGAAGAGGGTCATTTTAAACATAGTTGCCCTGTTTTGTTGCAGCGTATGAATGGTGTTTCTGGCGCAAGAGGTCGGGGTGTTCCGCAAGCTTCTAGAGGTAGGGGACGTGGAGGTTTCCCCCAGAAAGCGCATTCCTTCCCTCAGCAAAATTCAATTAATTGTTTCGATGAGCAGAATAATGCGTCTGGTAGGACGACTCAACACTATGCTGACGACTACTATGTCGAAGGTGAGAATGTGGATGGTAATGATTACTAGGACAGCAATGGAAAAAGAGAGGGAGTTGTTTCAGTTCCAGTAGACCAGAGTGGACCTTATGTTGAAGTGATTACATCAGGTGTGTCAGAGCCTTTTTTGTTGGATACTGGTGCTACGAAGAGTTCTATTATGCACTCTAGACTCCCTGGCGCACCTTTGTCTGGCTTAATGAATGTTTCAGTAGGTTTTTCTGGCGCCCCAGTTAGGAACCCGATTTCTAATCCTCTGTCTCTTTCTGTTGGACCTCGTGAACTAGAAGCACCCCTTATTTTGACGACAGGTTGTGGGGAGAACTTGTTGGGATTGGACCTGTTGAAAAGATTGTATGCGACATTGTATTGTTCTCCTTCTGGAGTACAACTTACATTGGGTAAGAAAGTGGTCTCTCCGATGTATTTGTCGAGGGATCAACTTCCGACAGAATTGTCTTCTCTTCCTGATACTATTTGGGCCACTGGACCTAATGATGTGGGTCTTTTGGAGATACCACCGTATGTTGTGACACTGAAAGCGAACGTTAAAATGCCACGCATCCCCCAATATAGGATCTCTAGTGATGGTGAAAGAGCGCTGTTAGCGATTATCCATGATCTAATTGAGAAAGATGTAATTGAAGAAACGAGAGGTAATGTTTGCAATAGCCCTGTTTTGCCTGTCTTGAAACGCACTGACTCTTCTCAGCCACCTGTTTACAGGTTTGTGATCGATCTTAGAGAGGTGAATAAGATAGTTGTGCCACAGTTTCCTGTTGTTCCAGATATTACTGCCTTATTGACCATGATTCCAGCTTCGGCCACGTGGTTTTCCGTGATTGATTTGAAGAATGCTTTCTTCAGCATCCCGATTGCCGAGGAGAGTAGGGATATTTTTGGCTTCTCTTTAGGAGGCTGAAGCTTCCGGTTTAAGAGAGCTCCTCAAGGCTACTGCGAGAGTCCTTCTATCTATAGTCAGGCTTTAAAAACACAGCTTGACACGATTGCTTTACCTGATGGTGCTGCTCTTCTCCAGTATGTTGACGATTTGTTAGGTGCTGCCGATACTGAGGAGATTTGTAAGGAAGCTACTTTATCGTTGTTGCGTCATTTGTCTGACTTCTATCACAAGGTGTCTCTTTCAAAGTTACAGTATTGTCGACAAGAAGTGACCTATTTAGGTAATCTCTTATCGAAGGAGGGAAGAAGATTGACCCCAGAACGAATTCAAGCGATTGCGAACATGAGTGTGCCAATTACACAGAGAGACGTGCGTGCTTTCTTGGGTATCACGTCATATTGGAAGCAAACAACATCCTTCACCCAAATCAGGCAGGTTTCAGAGCAAGTCACTCCACAGAATCCGCACTTCTGTCAACCACGGAAACCATAAGAGCCGCCCTGGATCTAGGTAAGAGAGCAGTTTTAATCCTCCTAGATCTATCTGCAGCGTTTGACACGGTGTCCTATGCTATCCTATTACATCGCCTGAACAAGGCAGGCATAAGGGGCACCGTGTCAAAATGGTTTAAAAACTTTCTATCGCATAGAAAACAGATAACCATGCTTGGACATTTTTGTTCAGAAGAGAAGAAGGTTGTTTCAGGGGTGCCCCAGGGCTCAAGCTTGAGCCCTACCTTGTTTAATCTCTATATGGCTCCCCTGATCAATCTGATTGCATCCTTTCACATCAGTACCACAGCTTACGCGGACGACACTCAATTAGTCCTCGTTCTGGATGAAGACTCAGAAAAAGCCGAACTAGTTCTGAAAGAGTGTCTGACGGCGACTTTTAACTGGATGCAGAATAATCATCTCAAATGTAACTCTGCTAAAACAGAGATCCTGCCATTTGTGAAAAACAACCTTTTTACTCCATATACCTGTTGGCCAACTGATGCAGAAGCCCCACCAAACACCATTATAGCAGCACGGAATCTGGGAATAAAATTCGATGAGATGCTCTCTTTCAAACAACAAACTAGGAAAGTTGCTGGCCTATGTTTTAATATTGTGAAAAGCCTCAGGAATTTTTTTGATTTCCTGCCTTTGCCAGCCCGCCGCACCGTGGCAATTGCATTGATCACATCGAGGATAGATTACTGCAATAGTCTGTATGCAGGGGTGGCGAAATCCTCCCTGCATAAATTACAGATGGTACAGAACTCGGCGGCGAGGCTGGTTTTAAGATGACCAAGAAAATCATCAGCATCGGCTGCATTGGACATGTTGCACTGGCTTCCCATTCAAAAACGCATTCTGTTCAAAGTCCTCGTGATCACCTTTAGGGCTTTCCACAAGCGTGGCCCACGATATCTGCACAAGAGGTTCAATAGAAACCATCCTACAAGAGAACTTAGGTCAGCCACTGCCAATCTGATGATTGTCCCTAAATTCAGACTAGCCACAAAAGGAGGAAAATCCCTGGCAGTCATAGGTGCCAAGGCATGGAACAAACTGCCCTCCCACCTTCGCACAATTACCTCCGAACAGTTATTTAAAAAATCCCTAAAAACATGGATTTATGGGCTAGCTGACTCAGTCTGCAAAACACTTGTTCAACCTTGCTCGACAAAACATCAATAAACAGTAAAAGCTTACCATCTTATTAGCCATGGAACCAAAGCGCCAGGATGCTCCGTGGAGCGACAGTGCGCTATATAAATACCTTCTCATATCATATCATATCATATTGCAGACAATGGATACCGAATTTTTCTCTGCTGGCCAAACCTCTGGTGGCATTGACCTGTAAAGATACACCGAATCCCCTCCCGTGGTCTGATGATTGTCAGAAGAGTTTCTCTGAATTACGCGATGCATTGTTTTCGGCTCCTGTGTTGGGTACCCCCGACTACAGTAAGCCTTTTACGCTCTATGTCCACGAGAGAGAGGGATGTGCATTGTCAGTGTTGACGCAATCTTTTGGGGACAAGCAACGTCCATGCGCGTATTTCTCGTCGACCTTGGATCCGGTAGCTAGTGCTTTGCCGAGTTGTTTAAGAGCCACAGCGGCAGCAGCAGTTTCCATTCGACAGTCTGCTGGTTTGGTCATGAATAATATGTTGATTGTAATGGTTCCACATGCTAAACAGGACTAATACACAGCACTTAACTAGTGCTCGATGGTCAGGTTATGAGTTGACACTTCTAGCGAGTCATGTGCACATAAAGAGATGCAATACGTTGAATCCAGCTACGTTGTTGCCGATTTCAGTAGAGACAGATGTTTCCGAACAACATGATTGTTTTCCCAGGACAGAAGAGGAAATGAAAGGGAGAGTAGATCTTAGGGACACTCCTCTTGGAAAGTGTGATGGTACCTTATGGGTGGATGGTTCATGCTTCAAGCTTCCGAATGGTGATACGACTGCGGTATATGAAGTTACGACTTTGCATACGATTGTTGAAGCTGCACGTATCCCACATAATTCAGCTCAAGCAGCAGAGTTGATTGCACTTACGAGAGCATGTGTGTTATCGAAAAGAAAGAGAGTGACCATACACACCGACAGCCAGTATGCGTTTGGTGTGGCTCATAGTTTTGGACGTTTGTGGAAGGAACGTGGGTTCCTCACGTCTCATGGAACGAAGATTCAGAATGGTCAGTTGGTGAACGAACTTCTTGAGGCACTTACCTTGCCGTTACAGGTTGCGATTGTGAAATGCAGTACACACAAAAAGGTTACCGATGACGTAGGTCGCGGTAATGCGTTTGCCGATGAAGTTGCAAAAGAAGTGGCGAGGGATGTGATGAGTCGAATGTATGTTGCAGGCCCTGCAAGATGGATTGGTGATGTTGGAATGTGTGGGGATACGATAGAAAGTGTGAAGTCTATCCAAGCTGAAGCTACAGAGAGAGAGTTGAGCGTATGGAGAGAGAGTACGGGTAAATTGGATGCGAATAGTTGTTGGGTTGAGTTGTCAGAGCATCAGCGATGGTTGTTACCCGATGCGTATGTGCTTGCAGTGGTTACGATGGCTCATGGAAGGGCCCATATCAGTGTGAAAGGGATTTGTAAGTTGTTGGCTCCAGTATGGCAGAATGCTGGAATTCCTAAGTGTGCAGAGAATGTGGTCAAGAAATGTATTGTTTGTCTGATGTACAATCCTGGTAAGGGAACCCCATCTCCAGCTGGTCATTTTGCGCCTCCGACGTATCCGTTTGAGGTTTTGCAATTAGATTTCATTCACATGGAGAGATGCAACAACCTGAAATACGTACTCGTGATTGTTTGTGCCTTCTCGAGATGGGTAGAAGCATATCCCCTAAAAGATAACACTGCCTTCTCCACAGCTAAAGCCCTTATTAAGGAGTTTTTCCCTAGGTATGGTTTGCCGAGAATGGTCTGGAGCAATAATGGGAGTGAATTTGTGGGTCAAGTGATGTAGAGAGTGTGTGAGGGGTTAGGAATCCGACAGAAGTTCCACGCTGCAAATCACCCACAATCAGCTGGACTAGTAGAGTGCTATAATGGCACTCTTAAGTTAAAACTTGCCAACATACAGGCGAGCTCTGGTCTTAAATGGCCTGACGCGTTGCCATTAGCACTTTTGTCAACCAGGATGACTGTACATTCTTGAGTGGGACTTAGTCCCTATGAAATCATTTTTGGTCGCCCGGCAAACATATGGGGAGTGCCGAGGCCGATAAAATTCAGCGAGATTGAACACCCTGTATTGCTTGATTATATGTATGATTTGACGGCTAAATTGCGTGTCTTACACCAACAGGTTCATGATACACTGCCTCAGGTTTCTGAAGATCCAGGACATGCCATCGATCCCGGCTCCTGGGTGCTGATCAAGAACTTTCAGCGGACAAAGAACGATCAGCCTCGCTGGATTGGTCCCTACTTGGTACTCTTATCAATCAACCCGATCTGCAGTGCGAGTGCAAGGAAAAAAGAACTGGATCCACGGCGTACATTGTAAGAGGGTTCCTTTGCCTCTGCCGTATGACCGGTGGGTCCAGGAGGGCATTCCTGATTCAGAAACTGACACTGTGCCTCGTTTTCTGCCTTTTAGCGATGCACGTTTAATTGGGACAAGTTTTGAGCGAGAAAGCGACGATCTTCTGCAAGAAGCTGTGCCACCGTCAGTTCGATTGGACACTACTAAGCCTAAACTCTTATTTCGCGACCAGACATTACCTGATAAAGGCCGTTATAATTAGCGACCAAGAGTCATGGGACAAATAAATTGACAAAATGTTCCTTTTGCTATTTTTGAAATTCAGCTCTCCCATCTGGAAACTGTTTTGATCGATTTTTGTTTTTCGAACCGCCATCCGGGTTCAGCTGTAGGGTCGCGTTGTGAAGTCTTTAGAGTGCAAGCCAAAGACACAAGGTCGACGGTTCTGGTTGGTCCTAGGGCGTTCCCTGGACTGACAGGCGCATTCCTTAGCACGGAACACCCAACCGCCGCGAACTGCACGGTTAGAGGATGGAGTTTTTCAAGATGGAGAGACCTGTTAAGGAAACGAATTTTAATAGCAAAATGTGTCAAATTATGAGCAGCAAATGTTTTTTAATTTTATGTCTTTTTATGTTACTTAGCTTAATGATGTTTTTAATGGGATATATTGTATTCTCTTTTCAAGTGACGTTTGCACCCACTACACAACCTATACCTTCTTCTACTGTTTCTTCGCATTCTTTTCATCCTCTGCCTGAACATGAATCCATTAGAAGATTGGAATTCGTTAATAACTCCTTTGTTCAGCTTCTACACCAACACCAACTAGTAGTAAACACGACTAACTGTTGGGTGTGTGGACTTATGCCGCATACTACTGATAAAGGTATTCCTTACCTGGTCCTACCATTCAGCTACAATGGTTCTGTGTGGGCATACAGAACGATGTTAATCTATGCTTGAGAAGTCCACCCCCTACGTTCCGTGAAGGACAACCCAAAGAATAGTGCTCTAGATAAGGGAATAGTCGATATGATTAGAGGGTTTAGCTCCTATGAGACGATCCCGAGAGAAGAGACACTAGCGTATATTGGATGGAACGTGACTGGATATGGAGTTAGTCTGAGTGAGAGCCAGCGAGCGGAAAGATCTTCTCCGATCTGGATCGTACCCCATCATGGTCATCTTTGTCTGCAAGGTAATGGCAAGAATCCGAGAGCTCAGTTAGGGAAGAGTATCTACACGGAGACGTATGTTTTTGTGTCCCAGACTTCCCCATCGTTTCTAGCAGCTAAGGGTACCTATTTTGTCTGTTACGATAGGGCATACACATGGTTGCCCCCTGACTTCTCGGGCACATGTTTTGTCTCGTTCCTGTTGCTTCCCACCTATACAGCTGCGGCAGATTACCACAAGACGAGAATTGTTAGAGGTGTCTTCAGTAAGGAAGATACTGCAGGACAAGAATTAGGAGATTTTTTGAAGGGTTTTCTGCCATTTTGGGGACCGATGGCTAACAGCAGGAACATACGGCAGCTGACGAGAGTGGTTGAGTCCACCGTAGTCGAAACTGCCGGTGCCCTTAATAACTTGACTGCTGAGCTCCAGTCGGATCGTCTTATGACACTCCAGAACAGGGTTGCATTAGATGTCATACTTGCAGATAGAGGTGGGGTATGTAAAGTGATCCAATCGAGCTGCTGTGTTTTCATTCCAGACAATGCTCCGACAGTATACCAGGCCATTTCCAAGTTACATACGATTTCCGATTCTATACACGTGGATAAAGGAGATTGGTCGTTAATGGGATGGTTCTGGGAACTGTTATCCACCTGGGGATGGAAGATTCTGATGGTCATTGGGATAGCTTTAGTGATTCTGTTTCTGTTCTGTCTTTGTGTACAGTGTGCCCCTGCTATATGTGGCCTCTGTGCTACTACGTGTGCAAGGAGCCCTGTCCCAAGAGAGGTACTAAGCAATAGGATTATGCTTCAGCAACATCTTGATGATCTGATGAATATAGACCTGGACTCAGATTGACGTGAGTGTAGATTAATTGCCTATGTAAGGGCAAAAGGAGGGTCTGAGGTTCCGTGAATCCTGAACCCGTTTCATAAAGGTCATTGTTTCGTTACGAATTTGGCATTAGCAAACCGTAACCAGTTAGTACGGCAAGCATGAGTGTTTTCGTCACGTTACATCGATGGATTCACTACGTATTTGGGGATTCGTTCTGAACCCTTGGGTTCCATTTTGAATACGGCAGCCATTTTGTGGTTGCCCTCACATAGGCCGATGACTTCGGCCAAACGAGTCTTTAGCACACGTACACTTTAGCTGACTTCTGAATGTCCCGAGCGAACGACCCTCTTGCCTAAAGCCGAACTTGTTAGGCCAGTTCCTTTCCCAGTAGCTGATCGAGATTGAGGATCAAGGCACAGGAGATCATAAACACTTTATTGCATACAACTATGTCTTATCTTACTCACACCTGTCTCTGCTCCTTTCTTTATGACCTGTTTACGATGGGGAGGTGCCCGGTTTTATGATGGGTCCGATCGACCTGTCTGATGAAGAATGCTGGGTTTGACCAATGATCGATCATGGGCTGGGCAACTGAAAAGTGGGTTTTACCGTCATGCGATACCTCTGATTTGGATACATGCGATTGGACAGTTTGTAAATGTAAGGTATTTGTCTGGAATGTGATTTTTGGCATAAAAAGGATGGCTTGCTTTGTACAAATTGAGCAGTCTCCTACGAATATACAACCATTGTACTTCGTGGACCTCTGTTTCTGGTTGCAGCCAATAAATTCGATCTTTGACGTCACCAAGAAGATTTCGTGTCTCTGTGTTTAGAAGACAGGTGAACTCGGAGACTTTGGGCGTGTCCCCTGACGCCGCTGGGTCTTAAATAACCCGGTTCTTCATGTGTCCAACATATTAGTTTTAAGAATGTCTGTACTTTCTGGTTCATTTGCTGCTAATTGTTCAATTTCTTCCAATGAATTCAAGCAAATCTTCTTCCCATGCATACTCTGCACAGCTATGTATGACAAACCATGTTGGTGTATCAATTAATATAGGGTCAGCTCGTGCACAGCTTTTTACATTTTTTGTGTGTTGTTTGTATTATTGTTCCATGCTCCAGAGTATCACTCTCTGAACAGGATGTTTAATATAGTAATGCCTAGTGCATCCCCCACTTTTGTGGGTGTTGTCCCACGGGCACTGGGTGTGTCCTTTCAAGAAGGTTTCAACAGTTCAATAACCAATTTCCATTCATTGATCCTTTGGATCAGGTTCTTTTTAATTGTTATTTTCGTCACAATTAAATTCCTTCAAGAAACTTCAACGGATAATTTTGTTGGCTTATAATATCAACCGCAACCAGCACTCTGTTAATACCGATCACAAACACCCCGTGCACGCCCTGTTGATCCGCCACTACACACCCCGAGCCTGTCACCATGTTGGCTTTTGAGCATTTTCTTTTATGTAATATTCACCACGCAATTTTTTTGATAGTTAAGGCACAACCAATATATACATATACATATGTTTTCTCACTGTACATATAAACACGGTCTCCTACGACATTACATAGATTCTAAAGTAGTGATGTATTTGTTTTCAGACAATCCCCTTGATGAAGGCCACAGAAACCATGTTCATATTATATCTCAACCTATGATCAAATGATTCAAACTATGCGTACATAACAGGAACGTATCACTTTTACTATCTCCATCTCCTCTCCATGTAATCTCCAAACACTGTAGACAGCCTCACAGTATAACAACCTACCTCGACTTACATTCAAATCTACCTTTCAGTGTCAAAAATTAGACCACAACCTGCCCACATAACATTTCTGGGTTTTGTTTTATCGCTTTTAACTTAATAACACATACATCTCCAACCCCCATACCCCACTATTTCCACAAAAAGTATAATTTGCAAACGTGGGACATTTTGTTTATCACGCCCGAATACATTAGCAAACCCAAATTAACACTGTACCTCATTTTCAAAACCATACAGTCCTTTAAAGATGACAAACTACACTTGTTCTTTGTGAAAAATTCTTAAACATATATAGAGTACTTATTTAACAACAGGTCAAACTTTATGCATATTTTATAACCAATATGAAACACCACACTTTACTAACACTATATTATTTTTAAATAAAAAATACTTTAAAACATAAAAACATCACCTCAAATACTTAATCACTAGTACAGAACACATAACACACCTTGCTCATTTCTACCTCACCTTTGTAGTTGGTATGCAGATTGCAAATATCACACACGCATGGAATTCTTACTTTGTCACACACTACATGTAAAGCACCGCTTTCATCAAGAATGGAACCAGTAAAGGCACAATGTCTCTCCACGCATAGATACATGTAAAGAACAAATCAGAATACTTCATTCCTTCAACGTCATTCCAAAACTTATCCCCATTGGCTAATTTTGAATTTTCCATACGAAAAGCTACTTAATATTCCGCGCTACATACATGTCAGAAGTTCAACCTATTTCATCACCACACTTTCTGGAACATTCTACGACACCTGCAGGTTAAAAGTTCATCAATTGTTTTTAACCTAACGATATAGTTCTGCAACATGTTATCGTACATTTAACGGCACGTGCAGGTTAAAAGTTCACAATAGGGGTCAGTAGTGCATCAGCTTTTCCATCAACTCCAGCAGCACCTCAGCTTATGCCCCGAGCGCCATCAGACCCATAGGAGTCAGTGATTTCCACTTTACAAATGCCAAATATATTTGAAACGGGCAAATTTACCTTCGCACTCCCTATATAACACCCCCTAAGCACCATATACAAGTTACAATGTTCGAAACAAAAGTTTCTCTGAGTAGGTATAACTGGCTGAAGACGGCTAAGAGCCAGAAACCGGTCCTAGGATGCTTGATTCCGGTCCATGGAAGTCATGGCTTGGCAGTTCGGGCTGGACTGTTCCCATGAGGCAAAGGGTCAAGACTGATTTGCATATGACCATGTCTGAACTGGGGTGGCTTGGTGAGCAAAATAACGATGGATTGAACCCAGATCTGTGAATGGGGTTGAATGTTTTGCAATTGTGCAACATTCCGTCCATCATCTTGTGTGTTTTGCTGTTAACCCTATGTGGGAAGGGTATGCCCAGACTTGGGTCCCTTGCTCACTACGCCGCTGGAGTCAAGCTATCCTGGCTGAAGACGGCTGATAGCCAGAAACCGGTCCTAGGATGCTTGATTCCGGTCCAGGGAAGACATGGCTTTGCAGTTCAGGCTGGACTGTTCCCATGAGGCACAGGATCAAGACTGATTTGCATATGGCCATGTCTGAACTGGGGTGGCTTGGCGATCAAAATAACTATGGATTAAACCAAGATCTGTGCCTGGGGGTGAATGTTTTGCTATTGTGCATCATTCCGTCCATCATCTTGTGTGTTTTTGTAGGTATAACTACATGCTGAAACTACTTGGGACAGATGAGGCACAGCGGCCAGAGCACATGACTTCACAGCATAAGACACACAATTTGGGCTCCTGCTTTAATCCCAGAGTCCCGCTCCAGCTCACCTTACCAACATCAGACTCTTCGCAATACCTCACTACATATCCATAGCCCAGCACTTTAACACCGGTAGGGGAGAATACTTTGCTTCGCACCCCCTCTATTGCACCCCCTAAACACTCCACAGAGGTTACAGTACTCCTCCCCTCATCTTTCCTACTTTTTTCACCCTTTTCTCACCCTTTTTCCCCCTTACTCACTTCAACAAACTCACAGAATGGCGGACAACACTTCCAACTGCTTGTACCGCTCGCAGCCAATAAACAGCAAGCTCGTGCTCGTGACGCCTCAGCCAATCATATGGCAGAATTCCCAAATCTCGATATCTGTACATTTCGATATTTCTCAAAAACTACTGAACGGATTTACACCAAATAAACAAAAGCGTGCTTTCTAGACCAAGACCCTTCTTCCTGCCAAATTTGGGGTAATTCCGTTCACCTGTTCGACCTGTGGCCTTGTCTAAAGTTTTCTATGGAAATTAACATGAAGAAAACATGTTTTGGGACCCCCCTTTTTTCTCAGCCCTCCCTTGAGGAATCACCTCAAACATTCAACATAGGAGATGATATGAACAAGGAATTAGTTTTGAAAATCTCATTAAGATTCGTCAAACAACGCCAAAGTTATAAGCAAAACAAAAAATGCTCTACCTATGGAAACTAGGTCCTAACTATACCTACCTACTGGCGACCGCCTGTAGGTAATATATCAGTATACACGTATTTAATGTATTAAGGTACACGCACATTCGAGAAAGGCACTTAGTCATATACATGGACGCATTAAATCAACAGCAGTTTCAAAAACAAAACGCTTTGTTCTCAGCCCCCTCCTGATGAGAACAACACATAAGTAGATGGATATAACATTCATGCTTTAACAGCTGATTTAATAGTTGCCCCTTCAGAGGAGGTGTAATGAACCTCAACTCATACAGGTTAATTAAGCCGGAATAAAGGTACTGGGGTGCACAAATAGCAGCAGATGTCACCTGAATGCATGCAATCATTAGCTCTCAACTTGACTAAACAGACAACAGACCGAAACTGCTCCGCCTGGACTCTATTGCGCTCCATTTGATCACCCTGGCGAAAATTTCACCGGTCAGTTACCAACAATTGCTAGCCTGTATTTAAACGGTTCTTAGTTTTGCGTGTCCGTTTGTTTCAGTAACCATTTTTATTAACCAACGTAATGTCATTTGTTTTCCACGAAGCACAGATATCTTTTTCAAAACTACATGGTGCAACTGGCTACAGAAGGAACTTGTGAAGGGGCCTCTGTAATTCCGCCTCAACGGCAAACACATTCTATGGATGGTCACAGCTCAAAATACAGTTGGAAAAAGGGAAACTTGTTTTATGGTTGGAAAGTGGGTACATTGTTTTATGGTTGGAAAATGGGTAAATCGGAACTTGGTGGTCAATGGACTGCTACTGCATTTTATTTGCAGCACGCGGTTCATTTCCTCTGAACTTATGACAAAAGCAAGCGTTTGAAGTGCTGAAGCCCCAGGTACGATGGAAAGAAGTGATTAAGTAGGAAGTTATTTTAGACAGGACTAACTAACATCTGTCTCCGCTGCGAAGCGGCAGGCTTCCACGTAGTGCTTTGCGGAAGATCTTAAAAATATCAACGCCTGACGTCATACGAAAAACCAAGAATCATTCTGAGGAGCAGTGGAACGTCAAGGACAACAAATTATACAGATCTGTTTAACCAAGCGAGTACAGCTGAACGCTTCACAGGTATGCGAAAGTCCTTAGCAGTTCCTCTTTTTAGTTCCCCCATATTTTATTACCAACCACAGAAAAAACACAAAAATTAAAAGCAGCAGAAAGAAATACGAATTTTTCAGATTCTATCTTTTGTCATAATCATGCAGCCAAGGATTTTCCCAGCTGCTTACAGATAACAACATTTACTGAATTTGAATATCTCAGTGCCTGGAGGTTGGTGCAATTGTGCTTGTGATGTACCCGATCAGATGGCTGTATGCAAGGCCTCCAAAGTAGCACCATGTGTAGTGTGAATAAACAAATGGTTGAATGCTAACACAAAAGAAACAATAAGGACTCAATTCCCAAAGCAATACAATTAGAAACAGGCAAAGCTTGCACAGACACTTAACATTTATCAGCACTGAAAGGCTTTTGGTATTGCTCCCCGCCCCCGCACCTCGCCTTCGGGGTTTCGCATTGACAACAAAAGCTGAGCTCGGATTGGCCAGCTGCGGCAGGGAGCGCGTGCACAGAATTGGTGAAGTTGCTCAGACTAACAAGTCACTATGACTAGGGAAACAAGCATTGGCATAGCCAATAGGTTTCACCTTTGGGACCTTATAAGTGTATAGCCATGCAACAGTTGATGTTGTTGCACGTAGGATATTGTACTGCATAACTAAATACTTATAAGGCCCAAAGGCGAGACCTATTGGCCATGCCAATGCTTGTTTCTTTTTCCTTTTCTTACTTGTAAGTCACCCCCATGGGCAGGGTGTATTGTATGTGAGAGGTAGGACATGTACTGGTGTGTGTCACATGCCCTGATAGTGAAATACAGTAAATTTTGTTTTTCACAATTGAAAGGAGATCTGTCCCATAGGCTAACATGAGAGTTGCTTTCTAACATCTTACAAGTATAACTATCCATTGGGACAAGATGGAGAAATGGAGATTAGGCTTTCTGAAATCAGAATTTCATAGCACATATTTTTGGTGAGATGGTTTTTTAATTGTGTGTTTGAAAATTACACTTTTGGAAAGTAGGCATTTTCTTATTTAACCATTCTGTGTGCCTCTAGTGTTTGTATATTGACTATCTGGTTTTGGAATTACAGGAGCTGTTGATGTGCATTCACTGTGGATAGTGACAAGCGGCGGTAGAGGTACTTCCTGCTTTTCCTGGGTCACTCATAGCTGGGCTGAAATGACCTTAGCTGCATTTAGAAAGGTGGGAGGAGTTACACTTGTACCTGAATAGGCTGTGTCTCCTTTGCACAATGCTGTCTCCATCTCCTGTGGCCATGGTGCACAAGAGTGTGCCAATGCAAACACATACATGGAACACACAGTCAAACCACATCTCCCCTTCACATTGCAGAGGGACATGAAACCCCTCCTGCACATAGACGTTTCATGACCATAATCAATCAACTATGACAGCGTGGATGAATGTAGAGGCAGTGACTCTCACTTACATACATGTTGCCCATGTTGTGGGACTTGAGTCACAGCGGGCATCCCTGCATCATGGTGGTATATAACTGAGCCCAAAGGGACCCTGTTGTCACCTGTAGGTCACAAATGGCAGCCAAATGGAATAACCTTGGACACATGTGAAACGCCAAAGAGTGGGATACCCTACTAACTGTGACTGGCAGTTCAAATACGTGACCCCCCAAACAGCCCCTCTGCACAGAGGTGACACACCAATCATCCATGAACACATCATAAAATCGTTATTAACACATGTAGCACTCACACTTGTCTGAGTGATGTGCCTGTACAGATGAGTGACATGTACTTGGTGAATGTAATTATGGAATGCATTTATTTGCACATGCTGTCACTGTGGATATTCTGCACTGTCCCATGATTGCCAAGGACAGTCACATTGTGACGTGCTCATCTGAAGAAATTTGCAATGATGGTGTCCCTGCGGGCTATTCCAGCTGCAGCTGCAGTGGGGTGTGGTCCACCTGCCTCATCTTCATCATCATCGTCTGGTGCCTCCAGAACTGGTATCCATGGTGCCTTGCTGTGTACACATATGTGGTGCAACACACAACATGTAACAATCATCTTGCACACGATGTCTGGGTTGTAACGGAGCCTTCCACCTGTGTCGTCCAGGCACCTGAAACATGACTTTAACATGCCAAATGTGCATTCCACGATTCCCCTGGTGCGTGTGTGGGCCGCATTGTACTGCCTCTGGGGTTGTGTGTTCAGGGCTCCTCATCAAAACGCAGAGTGCATATCCATGGTCACCTGAGACAGTGCAGAGAGACATAAGTCAACAGTTGGTTCTGCATGATGTGTTGGCAGGCTCACTGGTTCATTGGTGTGTGATATGTGTGACTTTGTGATTCCTGTATGACATGTACTACTTGTTGCAAATACGCAGCATCAATGTGTAGTACTTCGCCTCACTGCTGCTCCCCTCTCCCCGAGCCTATTCACGAGTGTGCGCAGCGTGGTTGCATTACTTGCACCCCGACGGCACACCATTGTCATGCCTGTCTGCGCATGTCCACAAGCCTGACAATGCCACAGTGATGTGCACTGATGGTGTGCGGCCATGTGGGTAGGTCTATGGTAAGGGGTTGGTTGGTGCTGGCAACAACTACAACAATGATCAGACAATCAGAAGTCCAAAGTACAAACAGCAAGGGTCCATGGCTTGAACTGCATAGAGTTAGTGGCCTGGATGCACTGCAGCCGGCACAGGCACACCCGCAAGGGACGGTGACTTGTGGTGCACTGAGATAGGGCCACGAGAGCTGAGCAGGTCATCGTTGATGTCCAAGAAGAATGCCGCAGAGTGTTACAGGGGACAGAGGAGGGTGTCCATCGGGGTATGATGCAGAGGGCAGACGCAAGCAAAAACAGGCATTATGGAGGAGATGAATGCTACAGTTTTCTTTTTCCCAACATGTCAGTATCAGCTACATGATCAAGACAACCCCCAGGCCATAGACTCAGTCGACAACAAAGTCCAACACTAGTGCCCATGACTCCTGTGGCACAGAGTCAGTGACACCAGAGCTGGAGGGGGATGCAGTCTGCAATGAGGCCTGTACAAAGATATGAACTCTGCAATGAACAAATCAAGACTCAGTTCCAATTGTGTGCCCTACTCGACTGCAGTGTGTGCGGACGCAGCGGTCAGCGTGGGGCAGCCACTGTGCATCCAGCAAGTCCTGGATTTCTAACACATGGTGTTGGAATGGCATGTGGAGAAGATTCCTGGTTGACAGAGGTGGAGTCACCAGAGCAGGGCGACGATTCCGTGTCCTGCCTGGGACGGACTGGATTGGATTTGTCTGAGGCCTGCTGAACCGGTGCATAGGCCTAAGGCAGAAATCTGCAAGGGCCCACAGACATGTGTGGTCGGAATGCTATGCACAGAGTTGGTGGCACCACATCGAAGGGAGTATGATGATTTAAACTCTGCCTTAAATATGTACTCTGTCATTGTGTAATCAAGACCTGGTTCCAAATGTGTAACCTACTTGTCTGCTGTGTATGCTGGTGTGTGCGTCAACAGGAAAGGAGTACTCCGGGCCTTGCTCGCGGAGGTCGTGATGGTCTGAGGAGGCTGCCAAGGTCGCGGGCCTTGGAGCTAGCACAGGCACCTGGTGGGCACTCTTGGAGACACGCTGGTGTCGGCAGGTGTAAACAACAACTGAAATTACATGTGCTGCCAATCCTTTTACTCGCTTGTTCTAGATAGAACACCTGACTATTAAACAAATGTTCCTGACAACAAATGTCTGTTTGACTTTTATTTTATTTTGAAAAAAAGGGGGGGATTATATTTTTTATTATTAGAATATCCGCAGATTTTTTCAAAGTGATTTTAGACTAAGTTTGTGACCTTATATACAATATACAACTCTTATTTTTACAAACATAGTAATACTTTTTGAATAGAACTCTTTTACAAAACTTTACAGACAACATATAGTACAATAACACTCAGTCACACTCCTCACAAAACCACACTATTTACATATCAACAGACAAAATGACAAAAAGAACATATGAATTATATCTACAATGTAATCATTTGATTTACAATGAAGCCTTAGAACTTAATCTTGTATTTACATAGCTTTTCAAAAGTAAATATTATCCAATTCTTGGTTTTTAAAGGCTTGAGAGGTCTACGCGTTTCGAACTCATATGAATGAATGAGTTCTCATCAGGACCAAGGTCTGTGAAAAGAAGAGGGGGAAACTTATTGGTATTCTGTTGGAGCTTTAACGTAACACCTACTCCTCCTATTGCTTACTCCTATCTCTTACCTCTCAGTCACTAAGAAACCAGCAACACAACTGTAGGTAATCTGGACACCCAGCTCTCTGTCATGGAAAAATGATTGTATCCCATCAATAACTTTTAAAATCATGAGCACTTTGCATCACATTCAGACTCCATTCACTTTCATGCTTACATGGTTCAGGAGGGGCCAGGCTTGTTGACGACTCTGGGCGCTCGAGTTATCTGTGAAGAACAAATTGCTGTGAGTATTGGCTCTGAAGGTTGCGGTTGTTGGGCGGGGGGAACTCATGAGTTCACATGGCGTCTAACTCTCACCTTCGGTCTTGGTGCTGAGTCTCCAAGCCGCCGGTGTAGTGTCGGATCAAACGGTGGTCCGTGGCACTTCAGACTTGAATCTAGAAATGGAAAGCTGAAGTCAGCGTCCGTCCCTTGTTTCTGAATGGGTTGTCGGGATTCAAACCAGCGTGTGGCTTACCTGCCGGCAAGTTTCTCGGCGCTGGGCAGCGTTCCGTGATTGAGTCGTCCTGCTCTTCCGGGTCCGCAAAGGATCCTGGGAGTGTGGGCGGATATGGTTTGCTGAAGTTAGTCCGTCTTTAAGCATCCCCGCCCCTGGGTGTCGGCAGGTGAGCAGTGAGGCCTGGATGCACAGGGGCAGACGAGACTGGTTCGGGGAGCAGCGGCCAGGCTGCGGCAGGCGCACAGGATCACAGGCACCGCCACACGCAGTATCGGCCTCCTGGCAGGGTGAGAGGACCCGCCCTGGCAGACACATTGGCCATTCCGGAAGAGAACCATGCCCAGGGCTATGTGCTTTTTATTTACACCCCTATGCTAGCCTGGCATACGCCGGGTAAACCCACTCCGCACATGCTTACAGGGGAGATGTAACAAGCTACATTTCCGTGATCTTCCCCGATGGCTGGGGTGACAGGGTTGCATCCACTGTCCACAACCCTACCAACACCAGCATTATCTGTCGACATGGATATGTCTGTGGTCTGCATACTACAGTCTGTCCAGCACATCCACGCCACACTTGGCAATGTGTGCATTCTCATTCATGGGTCACTTGCCTCCTTTGCACATGCCTGGTTGCCACCTACCTCTACATTCAGGTGGTGTGTGGCTGAGGTGCTATGCCGTTGGTGGCTCATGTACATGGCTAGCCTAAGTTGCCACAGTAAGTTGGGCTGTCGGGTTTGGTGGGTGGGCATGTTGTTTGGCATGTTGTATGTGGGTTTGTAACGTGTGTATTGTCAGAGTTGTGAGTTGCATGATTGTGGATTGGAGGTGTGAGGTGTGTTCATTTGGTACTTACCAAGGAGCACTGCATTTCCGGTGGTGCCATCCTGGAAGCGAGTTGATGATGGATTGTTGGAAGATGTCTAAATCATGCACACTGCCTGGGTAGTTGGCGACATTGGTGAGGAGTCCCCAGTGGTCCAGTGGTCCACTATTGCCTGCACATTGATGGAATGCATGTGCTTTCTGTTTTGGTAGTTGTGTGCAGTGCCATCAGGGGGTACAAGTAGGACATGTGTGCAGTCAATTGCCCCAAGACATGCGGGAAGAGAGCTATGGCGTAGAAGCCTTGCTTGGTCTCCAGCTGTTCCTGCGCAGTGTGGGGTACCAAGCTGATGATGGCATCCAGGACAGGTTTGAGGAACATGGACAGGGCTGGCTGTGAGACTCCTCTGACTCTGGCGGTTGTTGGTTGGAATGAACCAGAGGCCAACAGCTGCAGCACAGCCAGAAGGGTTATCCGCGGAGGGATGTTGGTTGTCCGCTGTGTTGGTACCATCAGCCTGTGGGCAATGATGTTCAGGATGCCGAGGATGGTTGTCCTTTTGAGCCTGTAGTGGGCAAAGACATACTCTGGTGTTAAGTCTGTGAAGCTGGTGCGTTTCCTGAAGGTCTGCTGTCTTTGTCTCTGCTGACTCTGTGGTGGTCCGGGGGGGGGGCGGTGGGATGTGGGGTGGCGGTCCTGGGGCTGGTGGCGGTGGGTGTTGTGGCTCTGTTGGGTCTCCAAGCTGCATGATGAGTAGCTCCATGGCTTCAGTTGCTCTTCAGGTGTATCTCTGGGCTGGGTTTCCTTGCTGCAGGTTGTCATCCGGCTTTGCACCAGGTCGGAGCAGGTGTTAATTTCCTGCAGCTAATGCACCTTACTGCATGTTTTGTCTTCTTATCGCCGATCTGGTTGGTCGTTGGGAATGTTGCAGAGTGGTGTTGCTGTGGCTTTTTGCTCAGGAACGCCTCTTCTGCATCTCATTAGCGATAGTTGCCGGTGTCATCTGTGGCAATATTGTTTGAGGATACAGGAGGTATCAGCTTTTAGCACTAGTTTGCGAATGGGGCGGTAAATGTATCGCAACTTTGGCCTCGACGACAGCTCCTTGAGTTTATGCCCCTATATCTTTCACGTCTGATTAGAGAGAAAACAAGTTTTCTATATTATCTGTAAAGCGGCCTGAGGTCCAGGCATGTAGGATTGGTGTGACCTATCTCCATCTCTACGTTCTGTGTAATTCATCTTTCTTGCTGTATGAGCATTGGGTCTTTGTGCAACCCTTGTGGACTTAGCTTATGAGCAGAAGATTTGTATAAATGTTGATATTTCAAACCACCTTCTAAGTAGAATTGTAGTTATAACATGTGACTGAAAATCTACACTGCAGATGTAGGACGGAAAAAGGGAAGCAAACAAAGGTGCTGTGCACATTCCAAAAAATGGGTTTCTTGGGGAGGGCAAGCCTGACCCTCCTGTGGATGTCAAAGCTTGCCTGGCACATCACAAACGGAATTGCACATTTAAATCCTCTGGCTTCTTAGGCAATGTATTTGAATACTGCACTGTGAAATTCCCCACCTGGCCGTGAGTTACGCTCTGTCTGCTGTACAAGGGCTCTGGCTTACCACTTGCTTTGCTCAACCCTGAACAAGGTAGGAGTTTCTGCCACACCACTCTCAAAGTTTAGTAGTGACACCGTTTCTGTCCCTTTCTGCAGCTCCCCCAAGTTAATCGCCTAGGGTTCAGCAGGGGCTTTGGGTGATAGAGAAGAGCAGAGAAAGAGAGACAGAGTGGGTGTAGGGAGGGAGGAGAGAAGGACACAGAGAATGGATGAGAGAGAGAGAGAGAGAGAGAGAGACAGAGTTTGAGAGAGAGAGAGAGAGAGAGAGAGAGAGAGAGAGAGAGAGAGAGAGAGAAAGAGAGATAGAGAGGTGCGGCCAGCCGCCCTTGACTTGACTTTAGGTATAACCCCTGTCAGGTGATGATGGGGAGAAATCAAATGAACCATTTGCCCTATTAAGGTCAGCAGGAAAAAGATAGTGCAAACTTCTTCCCTGACTTTCTTCTTCATAGACAGTGAAACATCTACTCTGAAATAGCTTGGAGAGAGGGCCAATAACAGTCTGGTTTGAGACCTCATCCCTGAGATGGTTTGGATAAGACCCCCAGGGTTGTTGTACTAAGAGGCTTTCTCTATTGATCTGAAGTAGGAGCTGGGTATGATCTGCATATGATGCATACATTTAGGAACGCTGACGAGCACGAGGGAGGCCTCCAGGCTCTCCACAGCCTAACACTGTTATCTACCAGCATTCTAACATTATCTGCAATACTGGGGGTCCTTACCAAATGTGTTTTTAAGAACTGCATTCTTGTGAATTTAGGTGTAAAAAGCTCAAAAATGTGAGACATGACTTTCATTATCATGCAGAAGCTTTTCACTTTCGTACATTAGATTATTTCAGTGCATTGAGAAGTATTTTTCTAAGTGATAGTTTAAAAACATGAATTGAGAAACATTCATCCTTACAAACAGCCTAGCAACAATGCAAATAGTGAACTAAGAGGGAAGGTAGTTGTTATGCGCATAAGAGAAGGTTTTGTAGGGGCGTGGCTTGGTGCCCGGTGAAGACGGCAGCGTCAATGTGAGGCCCCCGGACCGGCAAGGTGCCGAATCGCTCAGGGACCGCGCAACGTGATTCTTTTTTAAGCCCCCAGCTGATGAATCTCTGCTCACCAAGATGATACATTTCCTGGAAGATTACTGGTATTTTTAGCTACTAATCATTATTAACGCGCGCACCACAGAGGTCGTGCTTGAAGCGCCGCCATTTTGTTTAACGCAGCGCGGAACGAGCGCTCTTCATTTTCTTCAAGAAGCATTCCGTTTATGCATTTGGATTAAAAACAAATCACCTATTGTGCGTTTAAAATGCTTCCCTCCTCCTGGCTGTTGTTTATGGATATGCAGAGACCCTGTTTTGCCCTCATTTGCTCTCAATTTTATGGTGCTGCTACCACGGCTGCCATTTTATGAAACACTATCAACTTCCTTGAAGTCTCAAGTTAACAGCCACTGTTCACAGAGATGCTGCTCCTCATGGAACTTTTAATGGCTCTTTTGCCACTTAATTTTTCCTAGTCCGTGCAACACAGAAGTTGCACGCTCAGCAACGCCATTTTTCTCCATACCAACGCAAATAAAATGCTCTTTTTTCTCTTCAAGCATCGCTCTGGTCAAGCTATTTCAATTGCAACAAACCACTTATTGTGCTTTCAGTTGCACCTCTTCTCTATGCTGCTGTTTTAGGGGGCGTAATGACCCTCTTTCACCTTCATTTTCCAATGCTATGCAATAACAGCATGCACATTCTCTACGGTGTTTGTCAGCAAGGTCCTCGTTTTACTTTTACAGGTGTTTTATGAGGTACATTTTCCATATTTGCTAATTGTTGCCTTTGGGATATGCTCTAACAGACAATTTTGTCTGTGAAAGGAGTGGCACACCATGTTCAATTTACCAGAGGATTGTGTTTAGGATGGTCCTGGTCTTTAACTGCTCTCAGTTGTTACTAGAACGGACTGTGAGTCTTCAACATAACTGCATACATAACTGCATTTTTCTGCTCATCTATACATCTGTTTAGCTGACGTGTGTTTCCCTCTGCTCAACCTCCCATTCTCAATTATTTTAAGTCCCTCCTAGTCTTTCTTTTACAAATTGATGGGCAGAACAAATGGCACTTTCTCCGCTACTTCGACACCTAAACGTGTTTTCATAAAAAATTCAAGGATCTTTTATGAACTATCTAACTCGCAAAATTCAGGAATTCTCGAAATAGACCAAAAGAAGTCAGGTTTGGATCCTGCACAACCATCATCAGGAAAGTCAAATATAAAACGCCGTAAGAAAGACCTTCCTTCGCCGCCCAAAACCGAACTCTCCAGTTTCAATGAAATCAGGTCCCTCAGGCCATTTGTAGAGGAAACTAACACCAAATTACAAATTCTCTCAGACAATTGGTTGCAGCTGAATGTTCGAATTACAACAATGGAACATACTGTTTCCTCAGTATACGTAGTTACTAAAAGTGTACCTCTCATGCATTCTCAAATATCAGCGTTACAAAAACAAGTTGAGGACCTTGAAAATCGCAATAGGAGAAATAACTTGCGCATATATGGTTTGGCAGAAGGAGTTGAATCCTATCAACTTCTTTAAATCCTTTCTCCCCAATATCCTCCACCTGGGAGTGCTGTCAGTTAAGCATTAGTAATCACACACAATAAATACACTGATTCCCCCACAAATGGACACCAGACGGTATTTTTATAAATATATGTAGACTTTATGGAAAATTATAGATATGTAGGCAAATTATTACAAGACCTGCTATAACGTTTTTAGAAATGAGGCCACAAGATGTAAGGATAATGGCGAGCGTTCTTTAGAATTCAAATATGGCTTATGTTGCTTTCAAGTTATTCAACTTATCTTCACGATAGTTCTACACACTTAGGGGCGTGTTGGCGGGACACCGGGGTAATGTTCACTACAGCTGTGCGCTTCGTTCGGGGCAGGGCAGACAAGTCCTGTTGTCACCTGCGTGCCTCGCAGTACGCGGCGTACTGGGCGGGCAAGCAGGCACGGACTAGAACAGGTGAGGATGCGCAGCGGAGAACGGGGGAATCAGAACGTTGCGGGCCCCGAGCCCAGGTTGATCAGGTCATGAAGGGTCGTACCTGTGAAGTGTGCGGCGTCCACTCGTCCACTCGTCCATCAGGCGAGTCGTGTACTGGTTGTGCGCTTCGTGATACAGCGTACCTTGGGGTCCTTCGATGGCGGGTGGTTTCCAGCAGGTGGGGCACGACAGGGGAGCTCCGGTACGGATGGTACGGGGGCGAGTCCCTTGGCGGAGTGGCACGGCCTCTTCCAGAGGTCAGAGGACACAGCGGGGCGGCTGGGTGCGATGCAGCACACGTGCGGCCGTCCAGGCTTTCGGAGTGCGCTCGCTTGACCAGGATTCCAGCGGGAGGGGCGAGGGAGCACTCCAAGCACTCCAGTAACGAGCGAGGTGACAGAGGAGCAGGCGGCCTGACCAGAGGGGCAGAGAGCGGCTCTGGCAGAGCGAGGCTCTCAACGGGCAGAAGGGCGGGCCAGCTCCTGAGTGTCCCGGCTCTAGGAGGGGGCGAGGGGGTGCAGTCTCAACTCTGGCAGGAGAAAAAAAGCACGGCTCAGTTTGCAGACGAGCCAAGGCACAAAGAACCCACTGGTCCTGGGGTTCACTTCAGGGGGCAAGCTCAGACAAGCCCTTGGAGATAGTTTAGAGCACAGCAAAGCAAAGTCCTTTTGGTCTTCTCCTCTCCTTCCTCAGCAAGGCAAACTGCAGGCCAGTCCTTCAGCTTCTTCTTGGTCCTTCTAGTTGGGCAGAGTTTCGTTGTGGTAAAACTGGATCTGATTTGTTAGGAGCAGGGCTCCTACATTTATAGCACTTTCTTTTGTCTTTTCAGGCCAGGGGGGCCTTTGCCTAGTCCTTTTCAGCACTGGAGCACTTTGCTGTGCAGACTCTGCCTTTTCCTTTCAGTGTGTGGGGCAGGGACAGCAGACGCTCCGCACGAGGTGGAGCCAGCATTGAGCTGACAAGTACAGTCAGGAGCACCTTGTTGACAGTCTTCCCTCTTCCTGGGCTAGGTGTCGGGCAGAGTCATCAGTCGCTCCCCAGGAGGTGGAGCCAGCATTGTTGTGGCAAAGCACAGCCCTATTCAGAGCCAAGGGGCACACCACCTGTCATCCCCAGCCCTGTCACTCACACAACCCAGACAGCTGATACACATCCTGGCAGAGGCGGGCTGAAATGGTTAGGCAAGCAAATGCTAACTTTCTAAAAGTAGCATTTGCAAACACAGGATATTAAAATAAACTTTACTAAAAGAAGTATTTTATTATTCTGAGTTCAGGCATACTAAACTTGACCTTCCACCAGAGGGAGAGCAAGGGAGGGAAGGAAGGAAAGGAGGGAGGGAAAGGGAGGCAGTCAGGGAGAGCGAGTGAGGGAGGGAAAGGGAGACAGAGAGAGGGAGACAGAGAAAGGGAGACTGAGAAAGGGGGAGGGAGGGAGACAGAGGGAGGGAGACAGACGGAGACAGACAGAGGGAGGGAGACAAACGGAGATGGACAGAGGGAGGGAGACAGACAGAGGGAGGGAGACAGACAGAGGGAGGGAGACAGACAAAGGAGGGAGAGGGTGACAGAGGGAGACAGGGAGGGAGACAGACAGAAGGAGACAAACAGAGGGAGGGAGACAGACAGCTGGAGACAGAGAGAGGTTGACAGACAGAAGGAGGAGGGAGGCAGACAGAGTAAGGGAGACACAGAGAGGGAGACAGACAGAGGAAGAGTCAACGAGAGGGAGAGGGAGGGAGACAGACAGAGGGACACAAAGAGAGGGAGAGGGAGGGAGGCAAAGAAAGGGAGAGGTAGGTAGACAGAGAGAGAGGGAGGGAGACAGAGAAAGGGAGAGGGAAGGAGACAGAAAAAGGGAGAGGGAGGGAGACAGAGGGTGACAGACAGAGGGAGGGAGGGAGGGAGGGAGGAAGGTGACAGACAGAGAGAGGGAGGAGGCAGGGAGGATGGAGGAAGGGAGGAGAGAGGGAGGAGGGTGGCAGACAGAGGGAGGGAGGAGGGGGAAGGAGGGAGAAGGGTGACAGACAGAGGGAGGAGGGTGACAGACAGAGGGAGGAGGGAGGAGGGTGACATACAGAGGGAGGGAGGAGGGTGACAGACAGAAGGAGGCACAAGGGAGGGGGGAGGGTGACAGAGGGAGGAGGGCAACAGAGTGAGGAGGGAGACAGAGTAAGGAGGGAGACAGAGTGAGGAGAGGGACGGAGAGAGAGGGAGACAGAGAGGGAGAGGGAAGGAGAGAGAGGGAGACAGAGAGAGAGAGAGAGAGAGGGAGTGAGACAGTCAGAGTGAGTGAGACAGAGGGAGTCAGGGAGAGAGAGAGGGCGAGAGAGGGAGTGAGAGGGAGTGAGACAGTCTGAGTGAGAGAGAGGGAGAAATAGGGAGAGATTGAGGGAGAGATGGAGGGAGAGAGGGAGTGAGATGGGGAGGGAGAGAGGGAGAGAGAAGTTGAGAGAGGGAGAGTGAAGGAGAGCGAGGGACATTGAGGGAGAGAGAGGGAGAGATAGGGAAAGAGAGGGAGAGAGAGAGAGAGAGAGAGATGTGTCTATGCCGGGTCTGTTGGCTCAGTGGATGGCTCAGTGGGATCCACTGCAGGGACCTGTGTTCAACCTCATCGTTACATTTTCTTACCATGTTTTCTGTTTTATAATGTGCAATCCAGACTTTAGATGCACACGCTTTGTGTCCCCCATGCCCACCTTACACCCACCAGACTGACATCCCTGCACACCCTCCTCCCCATTCACTGCCACTCTGCTGCTGACATCAGTGCGACCCTTGGTCACACCAGATCACACTTTTTGTCCTCTGGGAACATATTTGTGAGCACCCATGAAGTCCATTATTATTGCAATGTTAACAAACACACGCTGATCATGTGGTTCAAATTTGCATTCTTGTGTTGCCGTTTAGCCACCCCTGTTTGTTTACTTTTCAAATAACACCAGTTTTGTTTTTTGAGAACGTTCTTACAGTCCAAATTGTAGAGTTGCGTCCACACAGCAAAACGGGTTTAAAGTGAATGCTTGTATTTTCACTAGTAAGGGAGTACTAGAAAGGCCTGGTATGTCCCAACTACTGTACATTTCTGTGCATTGGCTTTGAAATATGACTTGTTTTTTGTGCTTCTTGCTGTCATAAGGTTTCACGTAGGCTCTGCACATTCTGCACCCAAGTACACTCATAATTACAGCACTTAACACAAAAGAAGCTGCATGAATCATGTGTACCCGCAAAGATGGCCTACAGGCCCTTTAACTGGTCTTTCCAGATTTTTGAATTTTCCATTCATCCATCCAGTCAGCGATGGGTGGTCAAAATATCGAAAACACAAATATCGTGGGACAGAATATCGTGTCAAAAATATCGAGGATAAGAATATCGTGAAGGTAATTTCTTATGGGTAAGTAAAGTTTTACTATATATAACTCCACATATATGTACTTTGATAATATATATATCTTCAAAGTATGTAGATCTGGAGTTAAGAATAGTAAATTTATACCTATATATTTTGACTTACTTACTCAATATTCTTGTCCTCGATAATTTTGACACGATATTTTGTCCACACGATATTTCGGTATTCTATCAGTGAACCATGTCAGCGGCACAGTAAAAAGCCTATTTACCACTGGGCGGCAACAGGTCAAAAAATGTCTGTCACCCCAGCTCCTAGTTTCAGTCCAGTCTCATTTACATTTTCGTGACAGAAGAACAGTGGCTTTCGATACTCACTGTACTAGGCATTGCTTAACGTGAGCCAGTGTTTGCCAGTGGGGGCCACAGGCACTTATTTTGGGGGACCCACACTCATTTATATGCATCAGACATTTCCTGGGAACAAGAGAGGGAAAAACAATCAAACGGAAAGAAGGAGGAAGAGAAAGAAAGAAAATGTAACAAAGAGAGAATGCAGGAACCTGCTACAGTGGGTTAAAGGGCCAGGGACGGTCTGGTAGTGAATTCAAGAGGCAAGAGGTGGATTGAAGAACACACGGCTTGGTATTCGGCGCACCACATTTAATTGTACTGGTAGAGGGCTGATGATCAGAGCTTCAGGCTCTGGCACTCTTTCTTTCATAAATCTAACACTGGTTTACCCTCACTCATTTTGTATGTTTTTTCTGGCACTCTGAAGCACCTAAACTGCTACAAGTAGAATTTTACAAAACGTTTAAATAAATAAATGTATTGCTTTCCATTTGTTAGAAATTGCGTCTCTGGTTGGCAGAGGTTTGCACCCTGTCCAAATAGGGACCACAATTCTGGTCACGGTAAGTCAGATACACAATCTAAATTAAACTGTGCTCACCCTCTGCTGATTTGGCCCCGATCAGTCAGGCTTATCTTAAGAGACAATGTGTAAAGTATTTGTGCAACACTTAAATTAAAGTAATACAATGAAAACACAGCAAAAACACTCCACACCAGTTTAGAAAAATAGAGAATATTTATCTGACTCAAACATGACTAAAACACTCAAAAATCCAATAAGTAGAACTTTAGATATGAATGTTTGAAGAATAAGCTACAATATAGTGCTTAAAAGCCAATAGTGTTTAGGAGTTACTTGAGGGTGTGCTGGATGGGGTAAATCCAAAGTTCAGGCTAACCGCTATTGAGGGCAAGCTGGCTGCAGAAACTACTCATGGTCCACTGAAAAAGTACCTTGGATGGAGCAAGCGTCGGCGTCAAATCCTCAATGTACTGGTTCTGATCCACGCTGTCCGGTAAATGCATTGGTGTCAAACCGCGCAATCAGGGCCTGTGTCAACGTTGAACTGCTTACACTGCAGGTGCAGTATTATCAGTGAGCCTTGCAATCAAGTCCTGTGTCATCTTCGAGCCGCCCAGGGTTGTACTCGAATCGGCGCCCCCATTGGCTTGAAGGGCACTGAGTCGATTCTGACTGGCGCAAAGTCATCATTGCATCGATTTATTTAGAAACATAGCAGCGGAACACAATTTCGAGGCCCATTACTGGATTGGCATCTCTTGGCAGGGCAGGACTCACAGTTGGCAGAATCCAGCAGCTGACGCAGAGTAGTAGGAAGTCTGAAACTTCAAAGCAGGAGTGTTAGACTTGGCGTGGTTTCCCCAGACTTTTTGCCTCTACGTCCTGCATTTTTGACTGAGTGTTGGAATTTGTTTTTGCTGGCTTAGATGCGTTGGGCACTTTGCCACTGCTGATAAGTGTCAAAGTTCAAGTGCTCTCTGTGTAAATAGTGAAATGATTGATTATCCATGATTGGCATATTTGGTTTGCTGGTAAGTCCCTAATGAAGTGCACTGTGTTGGCCAGGGTCTGTAAATCAAATGCTACTAATGGGGTTGAAGCACTGGTTCTGCCACCCACATGAGTAGCCCTGTAAATGTGTCTCAGATCTACAACTGTAGTGTCTGTGCGCACAGTTGTAAACGGCGGTTCCATGACAAGCCAACTGGGCGAGAATCACCTACGGGGCAGTTGTGTAATTAGGGGTTCTCCTTGCCCGCCGCCATGCCATGTAACACCAATAAACTCATACATGTATCCCGTGTCAGGGGAATTACCTCCACACGCCAGAACTGCTGCATGTATGAACCCTGGGTATTAACCGGAATAAGGTAACAGGGGGCTTGACTGGGACTGTTAGGAGTCCTGAAGAAGACCGGCGTGACTCGTTAATTTGGGCACACTAACTTCGGTCGAATCATGCTGACTTTGGCAGTCTTAAGAGGGTTTATGTGAGTTCTTAATACTCTCACAAATAAGCCCATCCTTCTTAATATTTTTTAATCCTGTCTGTGGGATCCTGGAATAAAACAATCAATAGGGTACCCACAAGGCAGTTTCTATCACCGTTCCCAGTCAGGGTTGGTAGCACTTTGCACTCACCCATTTATGTGTTTTTGTTTGTGGTGTCTGTTTTGTTCCCCCTCCCCTATGCTCCATCCTGTGCGCGGCTACGCCAGGGTGTTTTGTAAGCAGACCCGATGATGAAGCATGTCACACACAGACTTGTGTGTGAGTGAGGACAGTTTTACTAACATTATTTGTGCCCCTGCATGCTTTGTCCAGTCTTGGTTTCCTCTCTACCCCTCTTGGTGTGTATAGATTGTAATAGAGGGTTCGGGGTAGATGAGTAGTTGACCCTCTCCCCTTCTCTTCTGTGTTAAACTGTACAAATCCTTAACATAAAATAATACAGTGGCTTTGGTTAATTACTGTACTAGGCAGTGCTTAATTTGAGCTGGTGCTTGTCAGTGGGGGCCACCTGCACTTATTTTGGGGCACCCGCACTCATTCATACCACAACAGACATTTCCTGGGAACAAGAGATTGGAAAGCAAACAAACAGAGAGAACAAGGAAGGGAAAGAAAGAAAAAATTAACAAAGTGAGAAAGCAGGAACCCTCTACAGTGGAATAAAGGGACTGGTAGGGTCTAGTGGTGAATTGAAGAGGCGGATTGAAGACCAGACAGCCTTGGTATTCGGCACACCACATTTAATTATACCGGTCGTGGGCTGATGATCAGAGCTTCGTGCTCTGGCACTCATTCCAGTTTAGAAAAATAGAAAATAGTTATCTGAGTAAAACATTACTAAAACAAAACGAAATCCAATTAGTAGAACTTGAGATATGACTTTTTAAAGAATAAACTGCATTATATTGCTCAAAAGCCAATAGCGCTTAGGAGTTACTTGAGGTCGCGCTGGATGGGGTAAATCCAAAGTTCAGGCCAACCGCTCTGGAGGGTAGTCTAGCTATAGGAACCAAGCATGGCCCACTTTAAAAGTACTTTCCAACCAAAGGGTAGTAAGGTATTTCTGCGCAATGTCTGATGGTTTAAGTGTTTCATTGTGTATAATTTTGTAATCTGCTACTAAGGGAGTCCAGACAGTCACCACCCTATACTGACAAGTTGCAATTTATGAAAATTGCAATAATAAAGTCTCAATTTGGTAGGTCCCCCTGAGCAAAAAGTATATAACCCTTCTTGTGTCGTTTCACAATTCTTCAGAAAACAGTTCAGCCAATAATAAATGTCCAGAATAGAGTATCCGTGATCTTTAATTTTTCTTCAGTTCTTTTTCTTCACATGAACTCATGAGACAATTTTCTACACACAATTGTATCTTTAGATCTCCACAGAACAGCCAACATGCATGTTTCGTCTTTGGTGCATCAACACCATAAAGACTTCCTCAGGGCTAAAGCAACAATCTGTAGTTCAATAATTTCCTTTATAAGTATTTAAGGCGAGTAAGCACAGCTTAAACGAAACTCTAAACGAAGCATATTATTAATTTTCTCATATGATTATCTTCACACATATTAGTGTTGTACTCCTGTAGTGTAGTCGTACCTCTCGCCCACGGAAACAAATAGCTGCATAACACAATTTCACGGCCCAGGACTCATTGGCACCTCTTGGCAAGGCAGGACTCACAGTTGGCAGAGTCCAGCAGCTGACACAGACTAGTAGAAAGTCTGAGACTTCAAAACAGGAGTGTTAGACTTGGCTCCCTCCGAATGGTTTCCGCTGACTTTTTGCCTCTATATCCTGCATTTTTCACTGTGTGTTGGAATTCGTTTTTGCTGGCTTAGATGTAGTGGGCACTTTGGCACTGCTGATCAGAGTCAATGTGCAAGTGCTCCTTTTGTAAATTGTGATATGATTGGTTATCTGTTATTGGCATATTGGATTTGCTGGTAAGTCCCTAGTGAAGTGCACTGAGTTGGCCAGGGCCTGTAAATAAAATGCTACTAGTAGGCTTGAAGCAGTGGGTCTGCCCCCCACTTGAGTAGCCCTGTAAATGTGTCTCAGACCTACCACTGTAGTGTCTGCGCACACAGTTGTAAGCTGCCATGTTGCCAAGGTGAGTGCACCCACTTGCCAGGCCCATTCTTTCCTTTTCCTACTAGTATCTCACCCCTCAGGTAGGCCCACGGTACCCCCATGGGCAGGGTACAGTGTATGTGAAAGGTAGGACATGTACTGGTGTGTGCCACATGTCCTGATAGTAAAATATTGTCAATATTGTTTTTCACAATTCAAAGGCTATCTGTCCAATAGGCAGCATTGTAACATCAACTTTCCATCGGGACAATATAGAAAAATGGAGTTTAGGTTTTTAGAAGTCAGAATTTAATAGCACATTTTTTTAGGGTGATAGTTTTTAAATTGTGTGTTTGAAAATGCCACTTTTGGAAAGTATAATAGCAACAAGGGGTTTGGCCCTAGGTGGCTGGACTGGACCGTGGTAAACTAAGAAAAAAGGTGTCCTAGCCATCACATTAAAATGCTGCTAAACCAATTTAACAGACTAAAGGCCCTCAATTCAATTGATATAGGCTTGAAACATTTATTTGCTACTTTATTTCATGCACTTTACTCCATATATAATGATAGGTCAGGTAAGTACAGATACGTTTTAGTCTAAAACAAGTTATACATATTAAGGCAACAAATAAAACAAAAACATAAAGATTGTGTGATAAAGTAATGTGATGTAACAAATAATACATTAAAGGTGATATATAACAACAATTAACTTAAACATTATATACCCAGTCCTAGTTCACAAAAGGAACAGCTGATAGGACATCCTTTACCATCCTCATTGTATAACCAATTTAAGAAGCTGCTACCCACGGGGAAAGGAACATTAGACCCAGTAGTGAGACCATTTCAAAAACATTCCTACTGGGGGAAACTTAATTAAATGCAAAACTCCTGTGTTGTGCAATGCCGGCGCGTTTCGATTCCCAAGGTGGTTTGAGGTATTCTCTTCAGGGCGTGGACTGGCTTATCTAAGGAACAAAGGGGGGCATGAATTATAAATGAGGAGAGACTCTAAGCTTCCCAATTACTCAAAATACATGGTAATTTTCTCAAAAGTACCTGTTTGAATAGAGAAATAAATTTGCACATTGCAGGCGAGAAGAGGCAACTTCAAATGTAGATGGCACAATCTAGAATGAAAACAGATCCACCATCAGTCATGTACATGATTTAGTGAATGTTAATATTTTGTAAATGAGGAACAAGAAAAGGCACTTACTTGCGCCAGTTGGGCGGTGCCTTTACTAAAGATATGGGAATGCTTGCTGCCGGTCAAATGGAAGCCTAGTTGGACTTCGGAAGTGCAATCTAAAAATAGAGATGAGTGCTACATCAATAGAGTATCTGATTAGATACTTTGTGGATTTGTGGGCAAGAGACAACACTTACTTTCACCATACTTGTGATGTGCTCATTAATGCTTCCTTTCAGATCTCAGTTGATTTAATAATTGCCAATAACCTAACATGTAACTTAGACGAGGCCGCTCCGCTGCTTAATTCATGAAGTGGTAAAGAAGGTTGCTACCTTTACAGTTCCCACAGAAATGAACGGCATCGCGTCCCTTTGTGAAAACAGAAAAGGAATTTTTACAGAATAAGACACACATTGACACAACCTTTTACTGCTTCGTGAGAAAGGGGTTGATATCGAATCATACACCCTCCCATGTGTATTTTTTTAAGGAGACAGACAGAGGGAGGGAGACAGACAGAGGGAGGGAGACAGACAAAGGAGGGAGAGGGTGACAGAGGGAGACAGGGAGGGAGACAGACAGAAGGAGACAAACAGAGGGAGGGAGACAGACAGCTGGAGACAGAGAGAGGTTGACAGACAGAAGGAGGAGGGAGGCAGAGGGAGGAGGAAGACAGAGTAAGGGAGACACAGAGAGGGAGACAAAGAGAGGGAGACAGACAGAGGAAGAGTCAACGAGAGGGAGAGGGAGGGAGACAGACAGAGGGACACAAAGAGAGGGAGAGGGAAGGAGGCAAAGAAAGGGAGAGGTAGGTAGACAGAGAGAGAGAGAGGGAGGGAGACAGAGAAAGGGAGAGGGAAGGAGACAGAAAAAGGGAGAGGGAGGGAGACAGAGGGTGACAGACAGAGGGAGGGAGGGAGGGAGGGAGGAAGGTGACAGACAGAGAGAGGGAGGAGGCAGGGAGGATGGAGGAAGGGAGGAGAGAGGGAGGAGGGTGGCAGACAGAGGGAGGGAGGAGGGGGAAGGAGGGAGAAGGGTGACAGACAGAGGGAGGAGGGTGACAGACAGAGGGAGGAGGGAGGAGGGTGACATACAGAGGGAGGGAGGAGGGTGACAGACAGAAGGAGGCACAAGGGAGGGGGGAGGGTGACAGAGGGAGGAGGGCAACAGAGTGAGGAGGGAGACAGAGTAAGGAGGGAGACAGAGTGAGGAGAGGGACGGAGAGAGAGGGAGACAGAGAGAGAGAGAGAGAGAGAGGGAGTGAGACAGTCAGAGTGAGTGAGACAGAGGGAGTCAGGGAGAGAGAGAGGGCGAGAGAGGGAGTGAGAGGGAGTGAGACAGTCTGAGTGAGAGAGAGGGAGAAATAGGGAGAGATTGAGGGAGAGATGGAGGGAGAGAGGGAGTGAGATGGGGAGGGAGAGAGGGAGAGAGAGGTTGAGAGAGGGAGAGTGAAGGAGAGCGAGGGACATTGAGGGAGAGAGAGGGAGAGATAGGGAAAGAGAGGGAGAGAGAGAGAGAGAGAGAGATGTGTCTATGCCGGGTCTGTTGGCTCAGTGGATGGCTCAGTGGCATCCACTGCAGGGACCTGTGTTCAACCTCATCGTTACATTTTCTTACCATGTTTTCTGTTTTATAATGTGCAATCCAGACTTTAGATGCACACGCTTTGTGTCCCCCATGCCCACCTTACACCCACCAGACTGACATCACTGCACACCCTCCTCCCCATTCACTGCCACTCTGCTGCTGACATCAGTGCGACCCTTGGTCACACCAGATCACACTTTTTGTCCTCTGGGAACATATTTGTGAGCACCCATGAAGTCCATTATTATTGCAATGTTAACAAACACACGCTGATCATGTGGTTCAAATTTGCATTCTTGTGTTGCCGTTTAGCCACCCCTGTTTGTTTACTTTTCAAATAACACCAGTTTTGTTTTTTGAGAACGTTCTTACAGTCCAAATTGTAGAGTTGCGTCCACACAGCAAAACGGGTTTAAAGTGAATGCTTGTATTTTCACTAGTAAGGGAGTACTAGAAAGGCCTGGTATGTCCCAACTACTGTACATTTCTGTGCATTGGCTTTGAAATATGACTTGTTTTTTGTGCTTCTTGTTGTCATAAGGTTTCACGTAGGCTCTGCACATTCTGCACCCAAGTACACTCATAATTACAGCACTTAACACAAAAGAAGCTGCATGAATCATGTGTACCCGCAAAGATTGCCTACAGGCCCTTTAACTGGTCTTTCCAGATTTTTGAATTTTCCATTCATCCATCCAGTCAGCGATGGGTGGTCAAAATATCGAAAACACAAATATCGTGGGACAGAATATCGTGTCAAAAATATCGAGGATAAGAATATCGTGAAGGTAATTTCTTATGGGCAAGTAAAGTTTTACTATATATAACTCCACATATATGTACTTTGATAATATATATATCTTCAAAGTATGTAGATCTGGAGTTAAGAATAGTAAATTTATACCTATATATTTTGACTTACTTACTCAATATTCTTGTCCTCGATAATTTTGACACGATATTTTGTCCACACGATATTTCGGTATTCTATCAGTGAACCATGTCAGCGGCACAGTAAAAAGCCTATTTACCACTGGGCGGCAACAGGTCAAAAAATGTCTGTCACCCCAGCTCCTAGTTTCAGTCCAGTCTCATTTACATTTTCGTGACAGAAGAACAGTGGCTTTCGATACTCACTGTACTAGGCATTGCTTAACGTGAGCCAGTGTTTGCCAGTGGGGGCCACAGGCACTTATTTTGGGGGACCCACACTCATTTATATGCATCAGACATTTCCTGGGAACAAGAGAGGGAAAAACAATCAAACGGAAAGAAGGAGGAAGAGAAAGAAAGAAAATGTAACAAAGAGAGAATGCAGGAACCTGCTACAGTGGGTTAAAGGGCCAGGGACGGTCTGGTAGTGAATTCAAGAGGCAAGAGGTGGATTGAAGAACACACGGCTTGGTATTCGGCGCACCACATTTAATTGTACTGGTAGAGGGCTGATGATCAGAGCTTCAGGCTCTGGCACTCTTTCTTTCATAAATCTAACACTGGTTTACCCTCACTCATTTTGTATGTTTTTTCTGGCACTCTGAAGCACCTAAACTGCTACAAGTAGAATTTTACAAAACGTTTAAATAAATAAATGTATTGCTTTCCATTTGTTAGAAATTGCGTCTCTGGTTGGCAGAGGTTTGCACCCTGTCCAAATAGGGACCACAATTCTGGTCACGGTAAGTCAGATACACAATCTAAATTAAACTGTGCTCACCCTCTGCTGATTTGGCCCCGATCAGTCAGGCTTATCTTAAGAGACAATGTGTAAAGTATTTGTGCAACACTTAAATTAAAGTAATACAATGAAAACACAGCAAAAACACTCCACACCAGTTTAGAAAAATAGAGAATATTTATCTGACTCAAACATGACTAAAACACTCAAAAATCCAATAAGTAGAACTTTAGATATGAATGTTTGAAGAATAAGCTACAATATAGTGCTTAAAAGCCAATAGTGTTTAGGAGTTACTTGAGGGTGTGCTGGATGGGGTAAATCCAAAGTTCAGGCTAACCGCTATTGAGGGCAAGCTGGCTGCAGAAACTACTCATGGTCCACTGAAAAAGTACCTTGGATGGAGCAAGCGTCGGCGTCAAATCCTCAATGTACTGGTTCTGATCCACGCTGTCCGGTAAATGCATTGGTGTCAAACCGCGCAATCAGGGCCTGTGTCAACGTTGAACTGCTTACACTGCAGGTGCATTATTATCAGTGAGCCTTGCAATCAAGTCCTGTGTCATCTTCGAGCCGCCCAGGGTTGTACTCGAATTGGCGCCCCCATTGGCTTGAAGGGCACTGAGTCGATTCTGACTGGCGCAAAGTCATCATTGCATCGATTTATTTAGAAACATAGCAGCGGAACACAATTTCGAGGCCCATTACTGGATTGGCATCTCTTGGCAGGGCAGGACTCACAGTTGGCAGAATCCAGCAGCTGACGCAGAGTAGTAGGAAGTCTGAAACTTCAAAGCAGGAGTGTTAGACTTGGCGTGGTTTCCCCAGACTTTTTGCCTCTACGTCCTGCATTTTTGACTGAGTGTTGGAATTTGTTTTTGCTGGCTTAGATGCGTTGGGCACTTTGCCACTGCTGATAAGTGTCAAAGTTCAAGTGCTCTCTGTGTAAATAGTGAAATGATTGATTATCCATGATTGGCATATTTGGTTTGCTGGTAAGTCCCTAATGAAGTGCACTGTGTTGGCCAGGGTCTGTAAATCAAATGCTACTAATGGGGTTGAAGCACTGGTTCTGCCACCCACATGAGTAGCCCTGTAAATGTGTCTCAGATCTACAACTGTAGTGTCTGTGCGCACAGTTGTAAACGGCGGTTCCATGACAAGCCAACTGGGCGAGAATCACCTACGGGGCAGTTGTGCAATTAGGGGTTCTCCTTGCCCGCCGCCATGCCATGTAACACCAATAAACTCATACATGTATCCCGTGTCAGGGGAATTACCTCCACACGCCAGAACTGCTGCATGTATGAACCCTGGGTATTAACCGGAATAAGGTAACAGGGGGCTTGACTGGGACTGTTAGGAGTCCTGAAGAAGACCGGCGTGACTCGTTAATTTGGGCACACTAACTTCGGTCGAATCATGCTGACTTTGGCAGTCTTAAGAGGGTTTATGTGAGTTCTTAATACTCTCACAAATAAGCCCATCCTTCTTAATATTTTTTAATCCTGTCTGTGGGATCCTGGAATAAAACAATCAATAGGGTACCCACAAGGCAGTTTCTATCACCGTTCCCAGTCAGGGTTGGTAGCACTTTGCACTCACCCATTTATGTGTTTTTGTTTGTGGTGTCTGTTTTGTTCCCCCTCCCCTATGCTCCATCCTGTGCGCGGCTACGCCAGGGTGTTTTGTAAGCAGACCCGATGATGAAGCATGTCACACACAGACTTGTGTGTGAGTGAGGGCAGTTTTACTAACATTATTTGTGCCCCTGCATGCTTTGTCCAGTCTTGGTTTCCTCTCTACCCCTCTTGGTGTGTATAGATTGTAATAGAGGGTTCGGGGTAGATGAGTAGTTGACCCTCTCCCCTTCTCTTCTGTGTTAAACTGTACAAATCCTTAACATAAAATAATACAGTGGCTTTGGTTAATTACTGTACTAGGCAGTGCCTAATTTGAGCTGGTGCTTGTCAGTGGGGGCCACCTGCACTTATTTTGGGGCACCCGCACTCATTCATACCACATCAGACATTTCCTGGGAACAAGAGATTGGAAAGCAAACAAACAGAGAGAACAAGGAAGGGAAAGAAAGAAAAAATTAACAAAGTGAGAAAGCAGGAACCCTCTACAGTGGAATAAAGGGACTGGTAGGGTCTAGTGGTGAATTGAAGAGGCGGATTGAAGACCAGACAGCCTTGGTATTCGGCACACCACATTTAATTATACCGGTCGTGGGCTGATGATCAGAGCTTCGTGCTCTGGCACTCATTCCAGTTTAGAAAAATAGAAAATAGTTATCTGAGTAAAACATTACTAAAACAAAACGAAATCCAATTAGTAGAACTTGAGATATGACTTTTTAAAGAATAAACTGCATTATATTGCTCAAAAGCCAATAGCGCTTAGGAGTTACTTGAGGTCGCGCTGGATGGGGTAAATCCAAAGTTCAGGCCAACCGCTCTGGAGGGTAGTCTAGCTATAGGAACCAAGCATGGCCCACTTTAAAAGTACTTTCCAACCAAAGGGTAGTAAGGTATTTCTGCGCAATGTCTGATGGTTTAAGTGTTTCTTTGTGTATAATTTTGTAATCTGCTACTAAGGGAGTCCAGACAGTCACCACCCTATACTGACAAGTTGCAATTTATGAAAATTGCAATAATAAAGTCTCAATTTGGTAGGTCCCCCTGAGCAAAAAGTATATAACCCTTCTTGTGTCGTTTCACAATTCTTCAGAAAACAGTTCAGCCAATAATAAATGTCCAGAATAGAGTATCCGTGATCTTTAATTTTTCTTCAGTTCTTTTTCTTCACATGAACTCATGAGACAATTTTCTACACACAATTGTATCTTTAGATCTCCACAGAACAGCCAACATGCATGTTTCGTCTTTGGTGCATCAACACCATAAAGACTTCCTCAGGGCTAAAGCAACAATCTGTAGTTCAATAATTTCCTTTATAAGTATTTAAGGCGAGTAAGCACAGCTTAAACGAAACTCTAAACGAAGCATATTATTAATTTTCTCATATGATTATCTTCACACATATTAGTGTTGTACTCCTGTAGTGTAGTCGTACCTCTCGCCCACGGAAACAAATAGCTGCATAACACAATTTCACGGCCCAGGACTCATTGGCACCTCTTGGCAAGGCAGGACTCAGAGTTGGCAGAGTCCAGCAGCTGACACAGACTAGTAGAAAGTCTGAGACTTCAAAACAGGAGTGTTAGACTTGGCTCCCTCCGAATGGTTTCCGCTGACTTTTTGCCTCTATATCCTGCATTTTTCACTGTGTGTTGGAATTCGTTTTTGCTGGCTTAGATGTAGTGGGCACTTTGCCACTGCTGATCAGAGTCAATGTGCAAGTGCTCCTTTTGTAAATTGTGATATGATTGGTTATCTGTTATTGGCATATTGGATTTGCTGGTAAGTCCCTAGTGAAGTGCACTGAGTTGGCCAGGGCCTGTAAATAAAATGCTACTAGTAGGCTTGAAGCAGTGGGTCTGCCCCCCACTTGAGTAGCCCTGTAAATGTGTCTCAGACCTACCACTGTAGTGTCTGCGCACACAGTTGTAAGCTGCCATGTTGCCAAGGTGAGTGCACCCACTTGCCAGGCCCATTCTTTCCTTTTCCTACTAGTATCTCACCCCTCAGGTAGGCCCACGGTACCCCCATGGGCAGGGTACAGTGTATGTGAAAGGTAGGACATGTACTGGTGTGTGCCACATGTCCTGATAGTAAAATATTGTCAATATTGTTTTTCACAATTCAAAGGCTATCTGTCCAATAGGCAGCATTGTAACATCAACTTTCCATCGGGACAATATAGAAAAATGGAGTTTAGGTTTTTAGAAGTCAGAATTTAATAGCACATTTTTTTAGGGTGATAGTTTTTAAATTGTGTGTTTGAAAATGCCACTTTTGGAAAGTATAATAGCAACAAGGGGTTTGGCCCTAGGTGGCTGGACTGGACCGTGGTAAACTAAGAAAAAAGGTGTCCTAGCCATCACATTAAAATGCTGCTAAACCAATTTAACAGACTAAAGGCCCTCAATTCAATTGATATAGGCTTGAAACATTTATTTGCTACTTTATTTCATGCACTTTACTCCATATATAATGATAGGTCAGGTAAGTACAGATACGTTTTAGTCTAAAACAAGTTATACATATTAAGGCAACAAATAAAACAAAAACATAAAGATTGTGTGATAAAGTAATGTGATGTAACAAATAATACATTAAAGGTGATATATAACAACAATTAACTTAAACATTATATACCCAGTCCTAGTTCACAAAAGGAACAGCTGCTAGGACATCCTTTACCATCCTCATTGTATAACCAATTTAAGAAGCTGCTACCCACGGGGAAAGGAACATTAGACCCAGTAGTGAGACCATTTCAAAAACATTCCTACTGGGGGAAACTTAATTAAATGCAAAACTCCTGTGTTGTGCAATGCCGGCGCGTTTCGATTCCCAAGGTGATTTGAGGTATTCTCTTCAGGGCGTGGACTGGCTTATCTAAGGAACAAAGGGGGGCATGAATTATAAATGAGGAGAGACTCTAAGCTTCCCAATTACTCAAAATACATGGTAATTTTCTCAAAAGTACCTGTTTGAATAGAGAAATAAATTTGCACATTGCAGGCGAGAAGAGGCAACTTCAAATGTAGATGGCACAATCTAGAATGAAAACAGATCCACCATCAGTCATGTACATGATTTAGTGAATGTTAATATTTTGTAACTGAGGAACAAGAAAAGGCACTTACTTGCGCCAGTTGGGCGGTGCCTTTACTAAAGATATGGGAATGCTTGCTGCCGGTCAAATGGAAGCCTAGTTGGACTTCGGAAGTGCAATCTAAAAATAGAGATGAGTGCTACATCAATAGAGTATCTGATTAGATACTTTGTGGATTTGTGAGCAAGAGACAACACTTACTTTCACCATACTTGTGATGTGCTCATTAATGCTTCCTTTCAGATCTCAGTTGATTTAATAATTGCCAATAACCTAACATGTAACTTAGACGAGGCCGCTCCGCTGCTTAATTCATGAAGTGGTAAAGAAGGTTGCTACCTTTACAGTTCCCACAGAAATGAACGGCATCGCGTCCCTTTGTGAAAACAGAAAAGGAATTTTTACAGAATAAGACACACATTGACACAACCTTTTACTGCTTCGTGAGAAAGGGGTTGATATCGAATCATACACCCTCCCATGTGTATTTTTTTAAGGAGACAGACAGAGGGAGGGAGACAGACAGAGGGAGGGAGACAGACAAAGGAGGGAGAGGGTGACAGAGGGAGACAGGGAGGGAGACAGACAGAAGGAGACAAACAGAGGGAGGGAGACAGACAGCTGGAGACAGAGAGAGGTTGACAGACAGAAGGAGGAGGGAGGCAGAGGGAGGAGGAAGACAGAGTAAGGGAGACACAGAGAGGGAGACAAAGAGAGGGAGACAGACAGAGGAAGAGTCAACGAGAGGGAGAGGGAGGGAGACAGACAGAGGGACACAAAGAGAGGGAGAGGGAGGGAGGCAAAGAAAGGGAGAGGTAGGTAGACAGAGAGAGAGAGAGGGAGGGAGACAGAGAAAGGGAGAGGGAAGGAGACAGAAAAAGGGAGAGGGAGGGAGACAGAGGGTGACAGACAGAGGGAGGGAGGGAGGGAGGGAGGAAGGTGACAGACAGAGAGAGGGAGGAGGCAGGGAGGATGGAGGAAGGGAGGAGAGAGGGAGGAGGGTGGCAGACAGAGGGAGGGAGGAGGGGGAAGGAGGGAGAAGGGTGACAGACAGAGGGAGGAGGGTGACAGACAGAGGGAGGAGGGAGGAGGGTGACATACAGAGGGAGGGAGGAGGGTGACAGACAGAAGGAGGCACAAGGGAGGGGGGAGGGTGACAGAGGGAGGAGGGAGACAGAGTAAGGAGGGAGACAGAGTGAGGAGAGGGACGGAGAGAGAGGGAGACAGAGAGGGAGAGGGAAGGAGAGAGAGGGAGACAGAGAGAGAGAGAGAGAGAGAGAGGGAGTGAGACAGTTAGAGTGAGAGAGACAGAGGGAGTCAGGGAGAGAGAGAGGGCGAGAGAGGGAGTGAGAGGGAGTGAGACAGTCTGAGTGAGAGAGAGGGAGAAATAGGGAGAGATTGAGGGAGAGATGGAGGGAGAGAGGGAGTGAGATGGGGAGGGAGAGAGGGAGAGAGAGGTTGAGAGAGGGAGAGTGAAGGAGAGCGAGGGACATTGAGGGAGAGAGAGGGAGAGATAGGGAAAGAGAGGGAGAGAGAGAGAGAGAGAGAGATGTGTCTATGCCGGGTCTGTTGGCTCAGTGGATGGCTCAGTGGCATCCACTGCAGGGACCTGTGATCAACCTCATCGTTACATTTTCTTACCATGTTTTCTGTTTTATAATGTGCAATCCAGACTTTAGATGCACACGCTTTGTGTCCCCCATGCCCACCTTACACCCACCAGACTGACATCACTGCACACCCTCCTCCCCATTCACTGCCACTCTGCTGCTGACATCAGTGCGACCCTTGGTCACACCAGATCACACTTTTTGTCCTCTGGGAACATATTTGTAATCACCCATGAAGTCCATTATTATTGCAATGTTAACAAACACACGCTGATCATGTGGTTCAAATTTGCATTCTTGTGTTGCCTTTTAGCCACCCCTGTTTGTTTACTTTTCAAATAACACCAGTTTTGTTTTTTGAGAACGTTCTTACAGTCCAAATTGTAGAGTTGCGTCCACACAGCAAAACGGGTTTAAAGTGAATGCTTGTATTTTCACTAGTAAGGGAGTACTAGAAAGGCCTGGTATGTCCCAACTACTGTACATTTCTGTGCATTGGCTTTGAAATATGACTTGTTTTTTGTGCTTCTTGCTGTCATAAGTAGTGTGAAGTAGTGTGGCTCACTGGTTAGAGGCGGCAGACCCGAGAGCAGAGGACGGCCCGGGACCAGGGTTCGATTCCCGGCGCGGCAGGTTTCTGGACCAGGGTCAGCGGACTCGATAATTCTCTCGCCTCGGTGCCCACTCTGATCAGTGATCACACTCGGCAACTCTGGGCATTAGCTTGCCTCATCTTCACTAACGGCCCCACCAGACCGCCGGGGATGCCTGGTCTCACCCTGGAGATACCCATTAAGGGACCATCTCTCAGGGAAGCCAGGAAGGGTTTCGCAGCGGTCGAAGCGCCTTGGGACCCTACGGGTAAGTAGTGCGCTATATAAATGCCTATACATTTACATTTACATAAGGTTTCACGTAGGCTCTGCACATTCTGCACCCAAGTACACTCATAATTACAGCACTTAACACAAAAGAAGCTGCATGAATCATGTGTACCCGCAAAGATGGCCTACAGGCCCTTTAACTGGTCTTTCCAGATTTTTGAATTTTCCATTCATCCATCCAGTCAGCGATGGGTGGTCAAAATATCGAAAACACAAATATCGTGGGACATAATATCGTGTCAAAAATATCGAGGATAAGAATATCGTGAAGGTAATTTCTTATGGGTAAGTAAAGTTTTACTATATATAACTCCACATATATGTACTTTGATAATATATATATCTTCAAAGTATGTAGATCTGGAGTTAAGAATAGTAAATTTATACCTATATATTTTGACTTACTTACTCAATATTCTTGTCCTCGATAACTTTGACACGATATTTTGTCCACACGATATTTCGGTATTCTATCAGTGAACCATGTCAGCGGCACAGTAAAAAGCCTATTTACCACTGGGCGGCAACAGGTCAAAAAATGTCTGTCACCCCAGCTCCTAGTTTCAGTCCAGTCTCATTTACATTTTCGTGACAGAAGAACAGTGGCTTTCGATACTCACTGTACTAGGCATTGCTTAACGTGAGCCAGTGTTTGCCGGTGGGGGCCACAGGCACTTATTTTGGGGGACCCACACTCATTTATATGCATCAGACATTTCCTGGGAACAAGAGAGGGAAAAGCAATCACACGGAAAGAAGGAGGAAGAGAAAGAAAGAAAATGTAACAAAGAGAGAATGCAGGAACCTGCTACAGTGGGTTAAAGGGCCAGGGACGGTCTGGTAGTGAATTCAAGAGGCAAGAGGTGGATTGAAGAACACACGGCTTGGTATTCGGCGCACCACATTTAATTGTACTGGTAGAGGGCTGATGATCAGAGCTTCAGGCTCTGGCACTCTTTCTTTCATAAATCTAACACTGGTTTACCCTCACTCATTTTGTATGTTTTTTCTGGCACTCTGAAGCACCTAAACTGCTACAAGTAGAATTTTACAAAACGTTTAAATAAATAAATGTATTGCTTTCCATTTGTTAGAAATTGCGTCTCTGGTTGGCAGAGGTTTGCACCCTGTCCAAATAGGGACCACAATTCTGGTCACGGTAAGTCAGATACACAATCTAAATTAAACTGTGCTCACCCTCTGCTGATTTGGCCCCGATCAGTCAGGCTTATCTTAAGAGACAATGTGTAAAGTATTTGTGCAACACTTAAATTAAAGTAATACAGTGAAAACACAGCAAAAACACTCCACACCAGTTTAGAAAAATAGAGAATATTTATCTGACTCAAACATGACTAAAACACTCAAAAATCCAATAAGTAGAACTTTAGATATGAATGTTTGAAGAATAAGCTACAATATAGTGCTTAAAAGCCAATAGTGTTTAGGAGTTACTTGAGGGTGTGCTGGATGGGGTAAATCCAAAGTTCAGGCTAACCGCTATTGAGGGCAAGCTGGCTGCAGAAACTACTCATGGTCCACTGAAAAAGTACCTTGGATGGAGCAAGCGTCGGCGTCAAATCCTCAATGTACTGGTTCTGATCCACGCTGTCCGGTAAATGCATTGGTGTCAAACCGCGCAATCAGGGCCTGTGTCAACGTTGAACTGCTTACACTGCAGGTGCAGTATTATCAGTGAGCCTTGCAATCAAGTCCTGTGTCATCTTCGAGCCGCCCAGGGTTGTACTCGAATCGGCGCCCCCATTGGCTTGAAGGGCACTGAGTCGATTCTGACTGGCGCAAAGTCATCATTGCATCGATTTATTTAGAAACATAGCAGCGGAACACAATTTCGAGGCCCATTACTGGATTGGCATCTCTTGGCAGGGCAGGACTCACAGTTGGCAGAATCCAGCAGCTGACGCAGAGTAGTAGGAAGTCTGAAACTTCAAAGCAGGAGTGTTAGACTTGGCGTGGTTTCCCCAGACTTTTTGCCTCTACGTCCTGCATTTTTGACTGAGTGTTGGAATTTGTTTTTGCTGGCTTAGATGCGTTGGGCACTTTGCCACTGCTGATAAGTGTCAAAGTTCAAGTGCTCTCTGTGTAAATAGTGAAATGATTGATTATCCATGATTGGCATATTTGGTTTGCTGGTAAGTCCCTAATGAAGTGCACTGTGTTGGCCAGGGTCTGTAAATCAAATGCTACTAATGGGGTTGAAGACTGGTTCTGCCACCCACATGAGTAGCCCTGTAAATGTGTCTCAGATCTACAACTGTAGTGTCTGTGCGCACAGTTGTAAACGGCGGTTCCATGACAAGCCAACTGGGCGAGAATCACCTACGGGGCAGTTGTGTAATTAGGGGTTCTCCTTGCCCGCCGCCATGCCATGTAACACCAATAAACTCATACATGTATCCCGTGTCAGGGGAATTACCTCCACACGCCAGAACTGCTGCATGTATGAACCCTGGGTATTAACCGGAATAAGGTAACAGGGGGCTTGACTGGGACTGTTAGGAGTCCTGAAGAAGACCGGCGTGACTCGTTAATTTGGGCACACTAACTTCGGTCGAATCATGCTGACTTTGGCAGTCTTAAGAGGGTTTATGTGAGTTCTTAATACTCTCACAAATAAGCCCATCCTTCTTAATATTTTTTAATCCTGTCTGTGGGATCCTGGAATAAAACAATCAATAGGGTACCCACAAGGCAGTTTTTATCACCGTTCCCAGTCAGGGTTGGTAGCACTTTGCACTCACCCATTTATGTGTTTTTGTTTGTGGTGTCTGTTTTGTTCCCCCTCCCCTATGCTCCATCCTGTGCGCGGCTACGCCAGGGTGTTTTGTAAGCAGACCCGATGATGAAGCATGTCACACACAGACTTGTGTGTGAGTGAGGGCAGTTTTACTAACATTATTTGTGCCCCTGCATGCTTTGTCCAGTCTTGGTTTCCTCTCTACCCCTCTTGGTGTGTATAGATTGTAATAGAGGGTTCGGGGTAGATGAGTAGTTGACCCTCTCCCCTTATCTTCTGTGTTAAACTGTACAAATCCTTAACATAAAATAATACAGTGGCTTTGGTTAATTACTGTACTAGGCAGTGCTTAATTTGAGCTGGTGCTTGTCAGTGGGGGCCACCTGCACTTATTTTGGGGCACCCGCACTCATTCATACCACATCAGACATTTCCTGGGAACAAGAGAGTGGAAAGCAAACAAACAGAGAGAACAAGGAAGGGAAAGAAAGAAAAAATTAACAAAGTGAGAAAGCAGGAACCCTCTACAGTGGAATAAAGGGACTGGTAGGGTCTAGTGGTGAATTGAAGAGGCGGATTGAAGACCAGACAGCCTTGGTATTCGGCACACCACATTTAATTATACCGGTCGTGGGATGATGATCAGAGCTTCGTGCTCTGGCACTCATTCCAGTTTAGAAAAATAGAAAATAGTTATCTGAGTAAAACATTCCTAAAACAAAACGAAATCCAATTAGTAGAACTTGAGATATGACTTTTTAAAGAATAAACTGCATTATATTGCTCAAAAGCCAATAGCGCTTAGGAGTTACTTGAGGTCGGGCTGGATGGGGTAAATCCAAAGTTCAGGCCAACCGCTCTGGAGGGTAGTCTGGCTATAGGAACCAAGCATGGCCCACTTTAAAAGTACTTTCCAACCAAAGGGTAGTAAGGTATTTCTGCGCAATGTCTGATGGTTTAAGTGTTTCTTTGTGTATAATTTTGTAATCTGCTACTAAGGGAGTCCAGACAGTCACCACCCTATACTGACAAGTTGCAATTTATGAAAATTGCAATAATAAAGTCTCAATTTGGTAGGTCCCCCTGAGCAAAAAGTATATAACCCTTCTTGTGTCGTTTCACAATTCTTCAGAAAACAGTTCAGCCAATAATAAATGTCCAGAATAGAGTATCCGTGATCTTTAATTTTTCTTCAGTTCTTTTTCTTCACATGAACTCATGAGACAATTTTCTACACACAATTGTATCTTTAGATCTCCACAGAACAGCCAACATGCATGTTTCGTCTTTGGTGCATCAACACCATAAAGACTTCCTCAGGGCTAAAGCAACAATCTGTAGTTCAATAATTTCCTTTATAAGTATTTAAGGCGAGTAAGCACAGCTTAAACGAAACTCTAAACGAAGCATATTATTAATTTTCTCATATGATTATCTTCACACATATTAGTGTTGTACTCCTGTAGTGTAGTCGTGCCTCTCGCCCACGGAAACAAATAGCTGCATAACACAATTTCACGGCCCAGGACTCATTGGCACCTCTTGGCAAGGCAGGACTCACAGTTGGCAGAGTCCAGCAGCTGACACAGACTAGTAGAAAGTCTGAGACTTCAAAACAGGAGTGTTAGACTTGGCTCCCTCGGAATGGTTTCCGCTGACTTTTTGCCTCTATATCCTGCATTTTTCACTGTGTGTTGGAATTCGTTTTTGCTGGCTTAGATGTAGTGGGCACTTTGCCACTGCTGATCAGAGTCAATGTGCAAGTGCTCCTTTTGTAAATTGTGATATGATTGGTTATCTGTTATTGGCATATTGGATTTGCTGGTAAGTCCCTAGTGAAGTGCACTGAGTTGGCCAGGGCCTGTAAATAAAATGCTACTAGTAGGCTTGAAGCAGTGGGTCTGCCCCCCACTTGAGTAGCCCTGTAAATGTGTCTCAGACCTACCACTGTAGTGTCTGCGCACACAGTTGTAAGCTGCCATGTTGCCAAGGTGAGTGCACCCACTTGCCAGGCCCATTCTTTCCTTTTCCTACTAGTATGTCACCCCTCAGGTAGGCCCACGGTACCCCCATGGGCAGGGTACAGTGTATGTGAAAGGTAGGACATGTACTGGTGTGTGCCACATGTCCTGATAGTAAAATATTGTCAATATTGTTTTTCACAATTCAAAGGCTATCTGTCCAATAGGCAGCATTGTAACATCAACTTTCCATCGGGACAATATAGAAAAATGGAGTTTAGGTTTTTAGAAGTCAGAATTTAATAGCACATTTTTTTAGGGTGATAGTTTTTAAATTGTGTGTTTGAAAATGCCACTTTTGGAAAGTATAATAGCAACAAGGGGTTTGGCCCTAGGTGGCTGGACTGGACCGTGGTAAACTAAGAAAAAAGGTGTCCTAGCCATCACATTAAAATGCTGCTAAACCAATTTAACAGACTAGGGGCCAGATGTAGGTAAATCTATTTTACCGACACTTAAATACCGAATTTTACCGATTCGGTATTTAAGAGTCGGTAAAATAGATGTACCGAGATGTAGGTAAATCCAGATGTGGATTTACCGATTCTTTAAAAGTCGGTATTTACCGATTCGGTAAATACCGACCTGTAATGCTCCATTCATTCCTATGGGCTTTGAAGCCCATAGGAATGAATGGGGCATTACAGGTCGGTATTTACCGATCGGTAAATACAGATTTTTGGCAAGGGTGCAGGGGGTGTCACTTTGACACCCTCTAGCACCCCCAAAAAAGGTTCGGGGGCCATATGGCAGGCAGACCTGCCCTAAGGGCAGGTCTGCCTGCCATATGGCACAGGTGTGCATGCACACATTTGCATGCTCACCTGAATCGGTATTTCACCATCAAATTGAATTTGATGGTAAAATACCGATTTCTTAGGCCTTGTGGGACTCATCAGAGTCCCACCTACATATCGATTTTACAGAATCGGTAATTTTACCGTTCTGTAAATTGACCGACCGGTATATTTACAGATTCTGTAAAATTACAGATCGGTAAATTTACAGAACGGTAAAATTACCGATTCTGCCCCCTACATCTCAAATTCCTTTTACCGGTCGGTAACGGCCGAATTCGGCCGTTACCGACCGGTAAAACCCTACCTACATCTGGCCCTAAAGGCCCTCAATTCAATTGATATAGGCTTGAAACATTTATTTGCTACTTTATTTCATGCACTTTACTCCATATATAATGATAGGTCAGGTAAGTACAGATACGTTTTAGTCTAAAACAAGTTATACATATTAAGGCAACAAATAAAACAAAAACATAAAGATTGTGTGATAAAGTAATGTGATGTAACAAATAATACATTAAAGGTGATATATAACAACAATTAACTTAAACATTATAAACCCAGTCCTAGTTCACAAAAGGAACAGCTGCTAGGACATCCTTTACCATCCTCATTGTATAACCAATTTAAGAAGCTGCTACCCACGGGGAAAGGAACATTAGACCCAGTAGTGAGACCATTTCAAAAACATTCCTACTGGGGGAAACTTAATTAAATGCAAAACTCCTGTGTTGTGCAATGCCGGCGCGTTTCGATTCCCAAGGTGGTTTGAGGTATTCTCTTCAGGGCGTGGACTGGCTTATCTAAGGAACAAAGGGGGGCATGAATTATAAATGAGGAGAGACTCTAAGCTTCCCAATTACTCAAAATACATGGTAATTTTCTCAAAAGTACCTGTTTGAATAGAGAAATAAATGTGCACATTGCAGGCGAGAAGAGGCAACTTCAAATGTAGATGGCACAATCTAGAATGAAAACAGATCCACCATCAGTCATGTACATGATTTAGTGAATGTTAATATTTTGTAACTGAGGAACAAGAAAAGGCACTTACTTGCGCCAGTTGGGCGGTGCCTTTACTAAAGATATGGGAATGCTTGCTGCCGGTCAAATGGAAGCCTAGTTGGACTTCGGAAGTGCAATCTAAAAATAGAGATGAGTGCTACATCAATAGAGTATCTGATTAGATACTTTGTGGATTTGTGAGCAAGAGACAACACTTACTTTCACCATACTTGTGATGTGCTCATTAATGCTTCCTTTCAGATCTCAGTTGATTTAATAATTGCCAATAACCTAACATGTAACTTAGACGAGGCCGCTCCGCTGCTTAATTCATGAAGTGGTAAAGAAGGTTGCTACCTTTACAGTTCCCACAGAAATGAACGGCATCGCGTCCCTTTGTGAAAACAGAAAAGGAATTTTTACAGAATAAGACACACATTGACACAACCTTTTACTGCTTCGTGAGAAAGGGGTTGATATCGAATCATACACCCTCCCATGTGTATTTTTTTAAGAGAATAAATACAGGGAGGCCAGCTACCCACATAGCTACTTGACAAATGTTTAGATAAAAAAGTTTGGTGAGCCAATGGAAGTGCCTCACGTAAGCAACAAGCTGGGAGCAGTTGGGAGGTACTCACCAATTAGCTCACTTTGTCATCATCAGCACTTGCCAGACTGAAACAGAAACCAACACCTAGAATTATATATGTGAGAGAAAACTGTGTATCAACAAAGACAATATTTGTGCTGCTCCAGGCAGGGCATCCCCTAAAGACCACCGTAGAGAAAGGAGGCCAATAATGGTACTCCCAATCGTTAAAATTGAGTTACAGGAACACACAGAGCCTCTGTCTTTAATTGTTCTTATACATGCACTCGTTTAAAAACAACACTGTCATGTTTAAATTATTTTAACCCGAACGGCCGACATGTTTTATTGCCAATAAACGTGTTGCAATCTCATCTGGGCCCTGTGACCAAATTCCACCTCAAGGATGCACCGGACCACATAGTTGCCAGGTGGACACCGCCCAGCAAGCCACCATATGAAATCATGGGGACAGAGTGATCTCGATCGCCACCGGGCTCGGCATCAGGGTCTCTGCTGAAATCGGGTTTGAGCTGAGAAGCTGATGCCGAGACCGCCGGCAATTGAGATTACTCTGTCCCTGTGATTTTATATGGTGGCTTGTTGGTTTTAAAGCACCAGTAAAAATTTCAACATAACCCTGAAGTTTTGCCTAGTAGCAGTTTTGACTGATTATAAAGTAGTGCAGAGGGTTAATATGGCTGCTACAAACAATGTGTACCATGTAGATCTCATAACTAAGTGTGAGTGAATTATGAGAAGAGCTATTAAAAATTGAGGTGCATGTCAGACAGGGGCTTTGGGGAAATGAGAGGCACTCTGTTAAATTTACTGCGCAAATTTACTTGCCACACGTGTTTAACTCCACTCTCTGAAGAATTGGTCAGTAGCAACACCTGCAACCAAGTGGCAAGCAAGTGGCACTGCCCACAGGTGAGAAATTACCAAAAAGGAAAAGGAAGAGAGACAAAAAAATAAAATGGAGATTCAACAGTCTTTGGCTACCAGCAAAAGAGACTGTCCATAGAAGAAAAAGAACCAGAAAGGAAAGAGGAGAGGAGAGACTAAGAAAAGTTGCAGAGATTCAGTGATCACCTTACATCGCTTCTCCAAAAGGTAAACAACATGAAAAGATGAAAAAGATTATCAAACAGGCTTCTGAAGGAGCTGCATGATTCATCACCGTCAACTAGAGTTACTGAAGGGTAACTGAGAGATTTGAGGGGAATGGAGTGACCCGTGTGGTGCCCTTAATGGAACAATACCAGCCGATTTAGATCAAAGTTTCCCTCCCTTCGGAAAATGGGATTTTGGAATCAATTAACCCTGAGCAGTCCCTTAATTTAGGAACCCACAGTTTTAGAACCAGGGGAATAGCTTGGGCAGCAGGGCCGGACTGCCTGTCGCAGAAACCGGGCATTTCCCCGGTGGGCTGCCAGGGTGGGTGTTGATTTTGGGCCCGTGGTGGGCTGTTTTTGTTACCGGGGCTGGCAATATCGCCCCCCTGTAACAGAATTGCAGGAAACCAGCCCTAGCAAACAACTCAGCCTGATAGCTCATTTGTGATTCTGTAGAGGACCCCCTCCATGTACTTTGGAGAGGGGCCCATGCAAGTTTTGTCGCACCACTCCACAGAGGCTGTGATCATGTCAGTTGTTGATGACATGCGGAAGGAAGTGGATAATGGGAATGCTAAGGCCTTGGTGGTACTGGACCTGTATGCGGCCTTTGATATGGTTGACCAAGCTATTTTGGCTGTTCGGTTCAGGGCCACAGGGTTTTGAGACTCAGCTTTGAACTGGATTACCTCTTTCCTGAGTGAGAGATCCCAATCAGTCAGGTTAACCCCCTTTGTGTCATCTGAGCTACAGCTTAATTCTGGAGTGCCTCAGGGATCTTCTCTATCTCCTCACTTCTTCAACATTTACATCCGCCCTTTGGTTAGCTATATTAAGAACAAAGAAATTAACATATTCAACTACATGGATGATATGCAATTACTATTCACGATTAACGATAGCCCCACATCTAGACAACAATTTCAGGACACTGGGCTCGATTCACAGAACTAACTTAAGACAAAATCATAAACTTACTACCATTTTGGTATTCACAGAAGGCACTTACTCATTTTGGTATTCAAAGAAGGCAGTTACTCATTTCGGTGTTCACAGAAGTTAGGAGTCCTAACTTTAGAACGCCTAAATGCCTTCTGTGAATACCGAAAGTTTTAAAGTTAGGATTTTTCTCAGTTTAGGAGTAGTAAAGATAGGACTCCTAACTTTAGGACTCCAAAATGGCTTCTGTGAATACCGAAAGTCTGAAAGTTAGGATTTTTCTCAGGTTAGGAGTAGTAAAGTTAGGACTCCTAACTGTAGGACTTCTAAATGCCTTCTGTGAATACCGAAAGTCTTAAAGTTAGGATTTTTCTCAGTTGAGGAGTAGTAAAGTTAGTACTTTACTGAGTTTAGGAGTAGTAAAGTTAGGATTTTTCTCAGTTTAGGAGTAGTAAAGCTAGGACTTCACTACTCCTAAACTAAGAAAAATCCTAATTTTAAGACATTCGGTATTTATAGAAGGCATTTAGGAGTCCTAAAGTTAGGAGTCCTACCTTTACTACTCCTAACCAGAGAAAAATCCTAACTGTAAGACTTTCGGTATTCACAGAAGGTATTTCGGAGTCCTAAAGTTAGGAGTCCTAACTTTACTTCTCTTAAACTGAGAAAAATCCTAGCTTTAAGACTTCCGGTATTCACAGAAGGTATTTAGAAGTCCTAAAGTTAGGACTCCTAACTTCTGTGAATGCCGAAATGAGTAAGTGCCTTCTGTGAATAACAAAATGGTAGTAAATTTAGGATTTTTTCTTAAGTTAGTTCTGTGAATCGGGCCCTCTAAGAGGTACGTCCGGGATTGGATGAACTGCAATCAGTTGAAACTGAACTCCGAGAAAACAGAGATAGTTACCACAAAAAAAAAAGGTGGGCCGTTGGGTTCCATCGCTTAGGCCCAGCGAGATGGGTTCTCCGCCTGTCCCTAACAAGGCAGTGGAAATCCTGGGGGTCATTATTGATAAGGAGCTATTGTTTAAGCTGTACATAGGCGCCGTTGCATCGGCTAGCTTTAACTAACTGCAGCGCATAAAAAAGATAAGGACATTTCCTACCAGGGAGGCTCTGATCCAGGGCTAACCACGTCCAGAATTGACAATGCCAATTCTCTTTATATGGGCCTCCCTAAATTTCTTCTGCGCAGACTCCAGCTAATTCCATACCAGGCCGCCCAACTAATATGTTACCTGCCCAACTATGGCCATGTCTCCTGTGTGATGAAGAACCTTCACTGGCTGCCATTTGAGCAGAGAACTAGGTTTAAGCTATGCTGCATGGTCTTTAAGGCCTTGTATCTGAACTGTCCTGCTTTCGTGAAGTCACGGATCAACAGGTATTGTCCTACCAGACAACTGAGATCTAGCCATCTACATTACTTGGTGGTCCCACTGTGTAGAAAACAACAAACGGGAGGACGCAGGTTTTCCGTCATTGCTTTGTGAGTCTAGAATACTCTGCCTAAACCAACCAGATTCAGACAGCTTCTGAAGACATGGTTGTTCAAAATGGATTACCAATAACCAGGGACTTAGGCCGTATTAGCAATCCAGCTCAAAGAGACCGTTGGGTGAATGTGCGCTTTAGAAATATTCAGTAACATAACATAACATAACCACTGTCCCCAAATACAGGAAAGTGGATACCATCCTAATCTTTGGCTGTTTACTATAAAAGTCCTCAAACTACCTCTATTTGAGCTAAAGGACATAATGTTAGTTTTAACTTAAAAGATGGTGAGGTTAAGATCAGCCATTAAACAAAGAACTGACCAATTAGCCTCCACAAGCTGAGTGCAGTTTTGGCCATGAGAACCGCATCATTGGCGTAGAGCAATGCCGGCATTGGGCCAAAGCCTACCTGTGGAAGGTCTACACTAGAATTTACCAGGAACTTCTGCAAGCCATTAATCTAAAATATTCAAAGAGTGGATGAATGATCGCTGCCCTGCCAGACACCCCTATTCAGTCCAAATGGGCTAGTGGTTCTCCATGAGGTTTATATCTGACGCTTGCTATAACCTCTTGGTAGAGCGGTCTCACAAAGATAACAGTATATTAATTCACACCAAAATCAGCATAATGCACCACAATTTGGACCAAATTAGTCAAAAGCTAAGCTTAGGTCCATGAAGGCAAGATATAATTGAACTGTTTTGAAACTGTAGTTAGATCAATGAGTTTACATTTTTCTCCACACACATGCATGCTGTGCATATAGCAGGTTCATGTCCAAACAGCATACAGGGCTGGATCATCGTTTCATCATTCTGAGGTCAATAAGATGAGCATGTCTCAACAAAAGGAGAGAAAGGGTTTTTAGGGCACTCTTAGTCCCCAAGCAATATACAAGTAATCAAAAGAAGAGTGACCAATACAGGTAAGGTGTATAAAAAGAGGTGGGTGTCGCACGTGAAGTCTGAGGCCAGTTGTTAGTGATCCGATGGTAGGACCAAATTTCAAGAAAAAATGCACTATTTTTTCAGGAAACCCTCACTCACCCTAGTGGTGACATGCTTCATCATCGGGTCCACCGGGAGAGATCGAGTACCTCCCCGGTGTGCTGCGACGCCAGGAGACTGCGGAGCAGGTTTTTGTGAAGATGAAGTGTGAAAAATTATAAGGTTTAAAAATGTCAGAGGTTGTACCAAAAAACTTTATTCACTGGTTAACCTGACATATTAAAAATAAGATATGTGAAGGGAAACTAGCCAATTACTTTATACTGGTGTTTACCCTGTAAAGAAGGTCAACATGTTTCTGCCCATTTATGTGTGTAAATTTACTGGGCTTTCATCAGGACCGGTAAGAGAGTGTGCCAATGACAGGAGGGGCACGCTAAGGCCCGCCCTGCCAATGGTCGTGAAAGTTAAAAATAGCACTATGTGTAAAATTGGTGCACAAAGAAAAAGAAAACAAACTCATAAGTAGTGGGGGTTTACCTCTTTTGTGAGGAACCTAGGAGTCTGTAGGAAAAAAATTGACAGACAGACAAACACAAACATAAACACAGAAATATCGAGTCATTGGATTGTGCATATGTACAGTGGCCATAAAGGGTGACTTTGTGGCTCGACACGTGCTAGCATACATATCAAGGGCCGTGGCCGGTATGCCTTGGTTGCGTAGTTGAAATCATGCCAAAATCCGAGGTGGAGGGACCTCAACTAACGCCGATTCAAACTGTTCAGCGCAGACTGTTGCATATATGTGGTATAGCAGCAGTGGCTCAAAGAGCAGACTAGACAATTATAAGTCTGTTTGTGAGGAAATACAAGATATATCTTGCTACCTATAGTGGGGTGTCAGGGATTGAACCCCGAAGGAAGACAATGCGAGGAAACAGCGTCCCGGTGCAAAAGTGCCGTGACACTGCTGGCCGTGGTATATATATTACCCAAGCACACAATCATTCAATACAGAGTATAGGATAAATGTCCTTACTTGTAAAGAAATAGATCCACGCCCCATAGAACACAGGAGGGGGGTGGGAGCGACAATGGCACACCCTGTAATTGAGGGAGAAAGGGAAACAAATACACACAGAGGAGGATTTTTAGAACTGGCAGAATTCCAAGCATTCAACTTATCTGGTTAGAAAGGAGTCTTCAGAGAAAGGTCTCTTACGCCCGCAACGCTCGGCACCCGCTCGGCACCTAGCTTCACCCTCGCTGGATCTCGTGGATCCATTGCGGTGGGCGAGCGAGGCGTATGAAGGGCGGTGGCCGAGAGCGGACCAATCAGGCGCCTGGGTTGGAAACGAGGCTTGGAGCACAAAGGACGCTGAGCCAATAAGGGAGTAAGGGGCTCGCGTCGTCTCGCGAGAGAATTAGGAAGCGAGGCTTGCAATGACACGCAAGCCTTGAGTTTGAGAAGGGCGGGACCCGCCTGGTTAGAGCCAATAAGGGCGTCGGGTAGACTCACGGGTGATTTCGAAGGCGAGGCTTGTATATGACACGCAAGCCTCGAGTTGGAAAAAGGCGGAGTTCGCCTTGTTTTGTTTGCACCGGAGGTTGGAAGAAGCGATAGCTAAATCGCGTCTGGATTGGCTGGGGTGACAGAGAGGCTTGAGACTCAAGCTCTGGTGGAACACAAGCTTAAATTACAGTGTGGCTGGGATATGTATAATGCGGTATGCGCAACGCCCAGCCAAAGTTACCAAATTTCCGATGGGGATGAATAAAACCACATAAGTCTGAATAGAGTAAGTAACATGGTTATTGACATGAGGATGTATTCAAGTGAGTCCAAAAGGCGTGGATGTGAATAAACCACTTGACATGTGTGGTCATGGTATCTGCATTCAAGAAGAAAGGTAAAAGTTTAATGTTTCAGGACACTGGTCCACGGAATCTGATCATTAAGCCCATTTATATGGGTGCTGAGTCGATAGACCCAGCGTTGCTCTTTTTCGAATAGAATATTTTCTCTGTTTTTCATACAGTTGACCTGTTCGATCACTGTCCAGGTCATGTCATTTGGAGTGTGGTTGGTTTGCAGGAAGTGCTCACTGAGTTTGGTGGTGATTTTTTTGCATCTAATGTTGCTGCGGTGTTCCCCGATGCGTGTCTTCACTTTCCGCTCTCGGCCACCGCCCTTCATACGCCTCGCTCGCCCACCGCAATGGATCCACGAGATCCAGCGAGGGTGAAGCTAGGTGCCGAGCGGGTGCCGAGCGTTGCGGGCGTAAGAGACCTTTCTCTGAAGACTCCTTTCTAACCAGATAAGTTGAATGCTTGGAATTCTGCCAGTTCTAAAAATCCTCCTCTGTGTGTATTTGTTTCCCTTTCTCCCTCAATTACAGGGTGTGCCATTGTCGCTCCCACCCCCCTCCTGTGTTCTATGGGGCGTGGATCTATTTCTTTACAAGTAAGGACATTTATCCTATACTCTGTATTGAATGATTGTGTGCTTGGGTAATATATATACCACGGCCAGCAGTGTCACGGCACTTTTGCACCGGGACGCTGTTTCCTCGCATTGTCTTCCTTCGGGGTTCAATCCCTGACACCCCACTATAGGTAGCAAGATATATCTTGTATTTCCTCACAAACAGACTTATAATTGTCTAGTCTGCTCTTTGAGCCACTGCTGCTATACCACATATATGCAACAGTCTGCGCTGAACAGTTTGAATCGGCGTTAGTTGAGGTCCCTCCACCTCGGATTTTGGCATGATTTCAACTACGCAACCAAGGCATACCGGCCACGGCCCTTGATATGTATGCTAGCACGTGTCGAGCCACAAAGTCACCCTTTATGGCCACTGTACATATGCACAATCCAATGACTCGATATTTCTGTGTTTATGTTTGTGTTTGTCTGTCTGTCAATTTTTTTCCTACAGACTCCTAGGTTCCTCACAAAAGAGGTAAACCCCCACTACTTATGAGTTTGTTTTCTTTTTCTTTGTGCACCAATTTTACACATAGTGCTATTTTTAACTTTCACGACCATTGGCAGGGCGGGCCTTAGCGTGCCCCTCCTGTCATTGGCACACTCTCTTACCGGTCCTGATGAAAGCCCAGTAAATTTACACACATAAATGGGCAGAAACATGTTGACCTTCTTTACAGGGTAAACACCAGTATAAAGTAATTGGCTAGTTTCCCTTCACATATCTTATTTTTAATATGTCAGGTTAACCAGTGAATAAAGTTTTTTGGTACAACCTCTGACATTTTTAAACCTTATAATTTTTCACACTTCATCTTCACAAAAACCTGCTCCGCAGTCTCCTGGCGTCGCAGCACACCGGGGAGGTACTCGATCTCTCCCGGTGGACCCGATGATGAAGCATGTCACCACTAGGGTGAGTGAGGGTTTCCTGAAAAAATAGTGCATTTTTTCTTGAAATTTGGTCCTACCATCGGATCACTAACAACTGGCCTCAGACTTCACGTGCGACACCCACCTCTTTTTATACACCTTACCTGTATTGGTCACTCTTCTTTTGATTACTTGTACTTCAATAAGATGAGCACACATTTTGTTAGGACTATAACAATTATAGATATGAAGAGAAAATATTGATCCAAAGTGCTAAATAAAGATATTTGGGTTAAAGAGGCGCTTAGGAGCAGAAGTATCAGAACTCTACACTTTCTACATTTGCACTGAAAAGTAGACGAGAGGTAATATAAACGTGAATATCGTAGAATATATTATTAAAACTATATCAGTTTATATGCACATCAAATCATTAACTAAATTTACAACGAAAGAGGAGGAATACGTTGTATTTATAAACATAGCTAACAAGTTTAATTTAAAAGCAAAATAAATAAATAGTGAAAGATACAGGGTGGCAGCTCCTCCTCTAAATCCAGCCCTTAGGGTTTAAAGTCCCTGGAATGGGGAATAATACGAAGGACTCGGAATTACTTTTCTGCATGTTTTGTTGCACATTCTGGGAGCTTTAACAGAGACATGTTCTGCTTATCCAAGGAGGTGGGATCTTTGACTGGCTCCAGGGGTCGTTTCATCAGGTTTGATAGTGTACCCATTAAAACAGGGCCTCGCATTCCCATACCCGGTAATTACAGATGTGGGAACAACAGCCAACACAGTATCACGTGGAACACAAACTCTCTCGAGAAAAAGGCTAAGGTTGATTCCTAATGCAGCCTAATATTAGCAGAAGTGTGTATTATTGATTTGATTAGGGCTTGGCCACATATGCCAGAGCATCGTAATTTCTTCAGCATGAAATAACAAGGGCTTGGTCTCTAGGGGCAAAGTCTGATTAACTTCAAGAGTTAGTTAGAAATTAGATGTCTCCTATATTCAAAAAGACGTATCATAAGATGTGAATATAGGATGAGATGAATGGATACCCTGGGTTTAGTTTAAGTTAATAAGAAACAATCCAGACCCTCCCTAGGACCTTGAGACTGATCCAGCGTTGCTAAAAACAAACCTCTAAACCATCACTACATCTCTCAGGAGCTATCAGACTCTACTCGTCGGTGGGGCCTATGACACCGCGAGTCACTCATTTACACAAATCACCCTGCTCCCAAGAACAGGGAAAACCAGAGGATGAGCTGCTGGATAATAGCAGAGTGTCCTACTTCATCTATTTAATCTAAATTCTATACATTATATACATATGCATTTTATTAGATATTTCCATGATTTAAATTCTTGAGAAATACATTTAAGACACCCCACTGTTTTGTCAATGGATCAGCTAGTAAAAGTTAACTAATGGATCGCTGACATCCACGACAGCTTCAAAACCACGACCGCCCCGCCGACCACCGAGGCCTCCACCCTCGCGACCCCCAGCCGCCTGATCGCCTGGTCCAACGTCAACGACGATGACACCATCAAGATCATGAACTCCGTCCACTCCGGATACCCGTCTGACCCATGCCCACACCACGTCTTCAAAAAAGCCAGCACAATCATCGCCCCCCATCTCCGGAAAGTTATCAACATCTCCTTCAAGACAGCAACCTTCCTGGAGAGCTGGAAGCACGACGAGATCAACGTTTTACTATAAAACTCCAAGGCGGACCCCAGGGACCTCAAGAACTTCCGCCCCATCTCCCTGCTCCCGTTCCCGGCGAAGGTCACCGGGGAAACCGTCATCAAACAACTGACCCACCACCTCGAGGACAACAACATACTGGATCCATCCCAGTCCGTTTTCTGCAGCAACCACAGTACCGAAACCGCCTTCATTGCCACCACCGACGACATCATGACCCTGCTCGACAACGGAGAAACAGCAGCCCTCATCCTCCTGAACGTGTCAGCCGCCTTCGACACAGTCTGCCACTGCACACTACGAACACTCCTTCATGACGCCGGGATCCAAGAGAAGGCCCTGGATCAGGGGCGTAGCTAGAGCTTGTGGCGCCCAGGGCTATCCCACAGGTTGCCGCCCCTGGGGGTTGGGGGAAGGGGTGCTGGGGAATAAGTATGGCGAGCACTTGAAAGAGGTCCGAGAGACATGTAGTATCGCCGCTAATAGTTACCTCGATCAATCATGCAAGTTACATACATGACACGGTCCAAGGCTACACAGTTGAATACACTGGTGACCGGCAGTACAAAGGAGAACACACAGACTGCATAATCGAACTGGGGACTCAGAAAAAACGCATGTAACATCCATCAGAGAGATGCATGAACGATTACCTGGTAATCCCCTTAGCACAATGCAAACATACACATACATGACACTGTTTGGGGATCCATCATCAACAGCTGACATTAAATGACCAAACATCATGGTCCCCCCATTAAAGCAGTGGGGACATGCACAAACGTGATGTGCTCTGACTTGAGGTACAATAATGCATGACGAACTCAGAACAGCATGAACTACTGAGGGGAGGTGGGGGCAGGGTGGTACACATATTATGCCTGGCCTTAGAACAGATTCACACCAGTCAGACCCACTCCATTGCAGCCAGAGACTTTCTGCCAAACTCATAGTGCCTACTGCTTGGTGCCGATCTAAGTTGGAGTGTGTGCAACAGCTAAGTTCAATTCAAGTCAAGGGAGATTTCTAATTTCTGAGTATCTTGTCACCAACCTATTATCAGCCTGCATTAATTGAGAGTTGCACTAGTGGCCCACCACAGCAGCAAGCCACTATAGCAACAACAAAGTTCGACCCTGCAGGGTTACAGCATCACCATCCACCAAAGCATCCAGGCCTATTAACAGTGCCGGCATCTTAACAGATGTGTTCTCATTCGTTGAGAATCCCAAGCCCCGCCAATTTGCCTTACCAGCACCCATCAGGATGCAGAGCCGTAGCGGAAAGGCAGCTGAAATCAAACACGGAAATGGAAAATATAGCGGTGTATGCCAAATAAGAACACGCCGCCATGACACGATGCGGGCAGAGCACATCTCCCTCAACACCCTTGACACCAATCCATGCCGTTGCCGTGTCAGCACGAGAACACATCTCCCCGCCCTTCACTTTAGGTGGTGTCAGAACACATCCATCTTGCTCTCCCTACACCCAGGGCATGCAGCAGTACGGAACACGTCAACCTTGTCCCCGCTAAGCCGCATTGCCTGGCGTGTCCACCTCACCTTACTGTACGGCAGTGCCACAACATGCCCCCCTACATTTCCCTTCACTCTCATGCCTGCAGTTCCAATCCACACATCCTTCCTTGCTCCCCCTTGACCCCAAATCACGCAGTGCCAAATATATCCGATCCCCTCTATGACAGCATGTGCAGTGCCAGGACAGGCCGCTGCCTGTCTGCCTTCGCCCCCAAGACACGACGTAACAGAGAAAACACAGTGACGTTGTCTCCATCCCCCGGCACCTGCATTGCAGAACAGCTCTTGTTCCCACTTCTCGCAGAGCGAGCAAAATCTCACCTCTTATTTTCCCTCTACTGCGTGCGGTGGAAGCAGTGCAAGATCACAGGCCACAGTTGATGTATCCGGTTCTCTGTCTCCTCCCTGGCCCACCTTCACTCTGCATAGCTGCCAAGGTTTCAGGTTGCTATTTGTGACATTTTCATAATGTCAGTGTAATTATGAGTGACATTTCAACTACTATGAGTGACAATTTCTCGCAAGTAAATCAAGTAATGAAGACGAGGGAAACGTATCAATATCAGAAACTGCACCCATTTGAGCAACGAGAAACTCTAAGAATTCACTGAAATAAAGTGTGCAATGGGACCAAACACTTCCTGACTAGGTAAAGCATTTAGTACAAATTTCATTGAGACTTACATTTGGTCCCAAAATCTTACCAAATAAAACAATAAAAAAACACTTTAGATTTAGATTGTTTGATTCTTGAACAGCCTGCACTTACTGAGTTGGACAGATATGTGTGCCTTTCCACCATTAGTTTTTTACAAGCCCCTTTGTGAAGCATAAGTACTTGGGTAGATTTACAAGCCCCTTGCACCACTTTTGCGTCACTTTTAACATGGGGAAAAGTGACGCAAAAGTGTCGAAAGGGGCTTGTAAATCTGCCCCTTGATTTTTCCCATAGACTCGTTTGGAAGTCTGGCCTGATGAAGAACCAATATTTTGAACAATCAGGGTTGAAACCCACAGCATTAACTTTCAACAAGGACAACAACTTTTAGTTTTGAGTCTGGGATAGGCAGAGAACTGTGGCCTTACTCCTAACAAGACTGCAGATGCTGCCCACTCTGCACTGATTTCAATGGCCACAAGGCAATGACCATATAGCCCAGTCTGTTCCTACTTTGTTTTTATTATTACTACTGTCACCCTACACTAAATATTACGGCTATATTGCACTGATTATGAAGACTACCCAGGCTCTGCACAAATAAGGAATTCCACTTTTCTCTTATATTTGTGGTTTTTCTGCCCCTAGGATTTCCAGGGTAATTCAGTAAAAATAATCAAGCTGCCCGTTTCCGCCTGGAATCATCTAGCAATCAAAACAAAACGAGACCCACCAGATCTGCGTGGGGGCTGCAGCCAGTGCCCCTTTCAGTACAATGTGGGCGCTGTTCTCTTAATACATTCATGAGGAAAGCCTACATGCATGCACACGCCACCTTTCTCTTGTAACACACTGTTTGCTACCTCTCACATTTTGTTTGCTTTTGATACTTGCACAAGTGCCATCACTGCCTATGTAATGTTTGTTCTTGTGCCTGAGTGTCTGCCAGTTATTGCAGTATTATACCTCTAATTGTACTTTGTTTTCTCTTGTAAGCTGCACACATGCCACTTTTTCCTCCTGTAATGCACCGTTTGCAAACCTCATATATTTTGTTTGTTCACAATTGTCACTTTTGCCTCATGTAATTTAATGTTTGTTTTTGTAATTTGTTCACTTATAATTTTCTCCTCATGTATCATTACTGTTCCAATTGTGAAGCGCTCTGACGCCTTCGGGTAAAGTCCGCGCTATATAAAAAGGCATACATAAAAAATAATGAAATAAATACGAGAATAAGTCACAGTACCTTATTAAATTTCACTGCGAAGCGTCAGTGACTGTAGCTACAGGCTCTTGTGCTGTCTCCGCACTGTACGTAGTGCCCGATGCAGCCAGGCAGCCAGGCCTCTCATGATGGTGCCGTGCCAATGAGAATTGTGAGACCGAGTCTCAAGGGCGGGTGACACCACGCATCAACGCCCTACTATTACTGACACTGAGTGGCTATTGGATGGCGGCCGCGGGAGTAAAAAGAATTGTGTTACTGCGTCCTGACGTTGCGCGCGCGAGAAGTGTGACTAAGGGTGATAGGCTGCCGCCTCACACTATTCCCCTTTAGTCATATTTCTGACGCGCGCAACGCCGGGACACACTTCTTTTTACTCCCGCGGCCGCCATCCATCAAATACAATAGTAGGGCCACCAGAGTCGCGCGGCCATGGCCGCCCCAAAAACAGTGCCGCCTGGGGCGGACCGCCCCCCCTCACCCCTCTCGAGCTACGCGGCTGCCCTGGACTGGACCTCATCCTTCCTCTCCGGCAGAACTCAGAGCGTCCGCCTACCACCCTTCCGCTCCACCGCGAATATCTGCGGCGTACCCCAGGGCTCTTCCCTCAGCCCAACGCTGTTCAACATCTAAATGGCATCCCACGCCCAAGTCGCCCAACAGCACGACCTCAACATCATCTCCTACTCCAACGACACCCAGCTGATCAACTCCCTCACCAAAGACCTTCACACCACCAAAACCAATCTCCACAAAGGAATGAAGGCCATCGCCGAATGGATGAAGAACAGCCGACTGAAGCTGAACTCGCACAAGACGGAGGTCCTCATCCTCGGCTCCACCCTTTCAGCCTGGGACGATTCCTGGTGGCCGACATCACTGGGAACAGCCCCGACACCAACCGACCACGCACACAACCTGGGGATCATCCTCGACTCCACCCTCTCCATGACTAAACAGGTCAATGCCGTCTCCTCATCCTGCTTCAACACCCTATGAATGCTCCGCAGGATCTTCAAGTGGATCCCCACCAAAACAAGAAGAACAGTCACCCTGGCCCTCGTCTCCAGCAGGCTGGACTATAGAAATGCCCTCTAAGCAGGAATGTCAACCAAGCTCTTGAGAAGGCTACAACGTATCCAGAACACCTCGGCACAACTGATCCTCGACATCCCCCGCAGCAACAACATCACCCCTCACCTGAAAGACCTTCATTGGCTCCCCATCAACAAGAGGATAACCTTCAAGCTCCACATCCACGCACACAAGGCCCTCCATAACACCGGCCCAGCATACCTAACAAGACCAGCTTAATTTTCCATTTATTCAATTTCTATTGTTCGATATAGATCTCCTAGCATGACCTTACTTTTTTTTAATCTTTGGTTCTAATTCAATTTAAACCATTTATTTTTCATCTAAAGAAAGAGAAAATGAATTCAAACATTTACATTTATTAGCAGAATAGTTCAGAAAAATAAGTCAAAGACATATTACCAATCTTTTCGGCAATGGAAATCAGGATTAGAACAGCCTCTCTATTCTTTCTCGATGTTCACCCCCCATCAGGACTCGGACCCGTCAAAGTTAAAGTCAAGAAAATTTCAAAGTCTTTGCACCAAGAAAAATTGATCAGTCCAACAGCATGTCGTGGTGCGAAAAGTAATTCAAAAGCAAGCTTTTTTCTCTCTTCCAAACGACCTCTTTTATACCCTTTTTTCCTAACTATCTCGCTAAATTTTGAAACTTTAAGGGTCTGCTCTCAATTTTCATTGGTCCATTCAAGGGGTGGATGATAATAACCTCATCTCCTCATTGTCCATATTTCCGCCTAGTTATAGTTCTAAGCACAATAAAGTTCTGATTGTTCTTTCACCCTTATCCTTTAACTTCTCACTTCACAGAACTTTCCCAGGCTCACAACATGGACATCTTAACTTGGCAACATTCTGCTCTTCAGGCCACGTTGACCTTGACACCAGTTCACCCTGTTAGTGGTTACCTAGCGTATAAGCCACATATATGCGTTGTTTTCTTACCATTCTCTGTCATTTCTGCCACAATTATACCTTTAAAAAGCATACATGCATAGCTTTTCATTAGATTATAGCATGTGCGTACTATATTAGTAAGACAGTTTTACCCAATTAACGTATTACGGTTTGCGACACAAGCAAATTAGTATCTCACGTGTATTTGTGTATGCGCTTTCTATTCTACCTTGGTTAATTTCATAACCACACAATTATTGCATATTACGGGTGTGGGAAGATGACTTCATGAGTGGTATACAAAAATTTCTGTTTTCACCCTCGCTCCATGAACTCCCCCCTTTGGTGATTTATCACCAAATAATACCCACATTTTTTTATAAAATTTCCAAAACATGTTTCAAGTTCTTCTCAATTAGTATGGTTTACACTTTGGGATCTTCCATTCTCTTTCTGTCTTGATACAATTTCTCTTCAAACTCTTCCATTTCAATGCACCCCATTTCACGTTCTCTTCCTTTGCTTTCTTCAATTTTCTTTTTTATAGACTTTTTTTATTTTTTTATTTTTATTTTTATTTCAGTTCATAGCAGACAAAGAAGGGAAAAAATAAAAAAATAAAAAATAAAAAATAAAACGTAAAGTCCATAACGTTAGAACAATACTATAGCATTATAACATATAATAAACAAAAAAGAATGTTATCCAAATGCCAATTCGAAATGTTGGAGCATTGGTTGCCATATCTTCAATCCCAGTTGTTTCTTTTCGTGGATTTTCGTGGATTTGATACGATATAAATTATATTCTAAGTGAAACACATTATAAATCTTGGCTCTCCACATTTCAAAAGCGGGTAGTTCGGGTTTCAGCCACATTTAAAGCCTTAACACATAAGGGTCCATTGTTTTTGCAAGAACTCTTTAGGTGGTACGAGCCAGGTAGATCACTCCGGTCCACAGGTGCTAACCTTTTAATTGTGCCGAAGATCCGGACGTCGCACTGGGGTGGTCTGAGTTTCCACTATGGCGCTTCTAAGTTGTGGAACTTGTTGCCACCTGATATTAGGAAGGCTAGCTCTCTTATGAGTTTCAGGAAATCTTTAAAAACTTGGTTGTTTCAGTGAGATGAGTCGTTTAAGGTTCTACTCTTGGTTTTGTTTTTAGCGCCAAGACACCATTTTTGGTATTTGTGCGCTTTATAAATGTCATTATCATTATCATTATCATTATCATTATCATGGTAGCAATGCATAGTCTAGCAACCGCCATAGCCATAAAAATGAAAAACCTATGGGGATAATAGTTCTGTACAGTTTCATCATCCATACCAACCCCGAAAAGCAGCAGTTCACAGCTTACATGAAATTGCACCTACATAATCATAGATAAGAATTGCTCTATGCTAAGAAATAACGGAGAAAGTGCATTACAATTATAAAATATATGAACAATATCGGCAGCATCAGCTTGACATCGAAAGCATTTACCATCATAAATACCATTTCATCATTTTTACCGGTGTATGGTACAGATTAAATACAGTCTTATAATGTTGCGTACGCAAATTAGCAGACAGAACTATTACCCCAACCAACTCGATGGAATCTTGCAAAAATACACCCGAACATCCCAATCGGTTTTGCCATTTGGCATCCTGCAGTTCAATATCATCCGATTGTTTTGATAAGAAAATTTCATATAAGACACCAATCTTAGCACCTTTTAAGAGGGCTTCGATGAATTCATTAATTACAATGGGTTGTGATTTGCGTTTATACATAAAATCCCGTATTTGCAAATATTTAAAGAAGTCAATTTTTGACACCGAATACAACTCCGATAATCCAGTCTAATGCTGACTCTCAAGCGCAACAAACTAAGGTTGCTAGCTGTAAAGCTAGGATCAATGGGGTGTGGAGTCAAGACATAGCCTCTCAGTATGATACCTATAAAACCGAAAGATATGAATACGGAGAGAGAACGGGGAGATGTCTGGCTCAAAGGATACGGGGCAAACAGGCGGCTCAACGTATTGCCTTGTTGGAGAATGCTAGGGGAGAGTCGGTTGAAACCCCAGATGGTATTATGGAAGTCTTTCGTAGTTACTATCAAGAATTATATACACAAGATACCATCGTTCTAGAAGAGATAGAAACTTATCTTAACAACTTGGATATTCTTAAACTTGGGCTCTTTGAGAGGGAAATACTTGAGGCTCCAATTACCATACAAGAACTGCAGCTTGCTCTTGAAGACCTAGCGCCAGGAAAGGCATCTGGGCCCGATAAACTTCCTCTAGAGATTTACCACTTACTATTCAGTGTTATTAAGGAGGACATGTTAGCTACTTTTATTATGGCTCAACGAGGTAGTCCACCGGCATCTTGGGACGATGCCAATATTGTAGTTTAAAAAAAAAAGATAAGCCTCCCGAACTGCCTGGGTCATACCGCCCCATATCAGTAATTAACGCTGATGTGAAAATATATTCTAAAATTCGAGCAACACGATTACTCCAAGTCACTCCGAAGTTAGTATCTCATCACCAGCACCGGTTCCTCCCTGGGAGAAGTACTATAAACCATCTCCATCGCATTATATCGTTAATCGATTATGCAACCGCATCACAAAATAATATGGGTATTATTTTTTTGGATGCGGAGAAAGCCTTTGACCGGGTTGCTTGGTCGTTCTTATGGGCTATAATGGGTAGAATGGGATTTGGGCCGCTGTTTATGCAGGCTGTTCAGACTATGTATAGGAATCCCCGGGCTAAAATTTGTACTATGGGACAGGAGTCAGCATTTGTTCATATTACCCGGGGTACGCGACAGGGGTGTCCCTGCTCGCCTCTACTTTTTGCGATCTATATTGAGCCACTATTGCAGCATTTGGAATCTACCAATTTAATAAAATCAATGATGGTAGGAGACTATGAAACACGCGTACTCGCGTATGCTGATGACATCGCGGTGGTAACATCAGATCCTGAGCCAGCAATACGGGAGGTTGAACTTTTGACGCAATCATTTTGACAAGTTGCTGGTTACAAACTTAATATCTTAAAAACTCAAATTGTTTGTTCAACTGGGCTGTGCACTAGTGAGCCACGTGTGACGCAAGAGGCGAAGTACTTGGGGATTAAAATTAGAATGTGTATACAGGAGATAATAGATGTTAACTGGAACGATATAATAGGGTCGGTTAAGAGCCAGCTAGATAAGTTAGAATGTTTGCATTTGTCAATGGTTGGGCGACGTAACGTACTTAAGATGTGTATTCTCCCCAACGCACTGCATTATTTTCGGACAGTTCCCTTGGAGTTATCTAGACTACAATTGATGAAATTGCAAGGCATCTCGGATAGGTTTATTTGGGGTTGGAAGAAATCTCGCCGTGCATCTAAATACATGACATTACCTTTAAATCGTGGAGGCTGGGGTGTCCCGAATTTTCTCTTTTATTATTTAGTTTGTCTTATACAAAATTCTAGGTTTATGCTAATTGGGGGGACCACACGGCAGTATGAGACACCTAATGTGTATCAAATGTTAATCAGAGAACCGGCTCGCTAAGCCCTGTTGAAATTTTTTGAGCCTAGTTATTTTAAACGTACCAGATTTAAAATTATGATTGCGGCCTATAAGGGGTGGAAGTTACTTCAGAAAATCTTGGATATTCAGCGGGTTAATTTTTATACACCCTTAGATTCTAGGAATATATTACCATCCATTTTTTGGGATGCTAAAATGTGAATTTGGAAAAGCAAAGGGATATCCCATCTGGGTAATTTCTTTAAGGATGGTACAATGGTTCAATACACGGATTTAATTGAGTTGTATTCGGTCTTTATAGACTTTGTAAGGTTTCTTCTTTTTCTAAGTTTACAACCTAACCTTAAGACTAAGAATATTACTATCATTATTGTTACTAGAATTAATACTTTCCCTATTATTGATCTAACTCTTTCATAAAACCATTTCTTAACAGCTGAAAAACTCTTACCATCAACCTCCAGTGGTATGATTTCTTTATGCAATTCTGTAAGGTTTGTAATATACCTTTCAATGTTTTGGCTTTTGTCAGGAATATAGGTACAACAGTGTTGTACCTTAAAAATTCTACAAACTCCTCCCTTTTTTGCCAAAATGATATCAAGACCAAGTCAATGTTGCATTACCATAGCTCTCATAGCAACCATTTCTGTATTTACCATTAGAAATCCCCCTGTAGTGTCTGTTGATAAACGATCTACTATTGTTGACAATTTCTGAATTCTGTTTGCATTATTTTTATCACACTCTCCCTTCTTCTACGACTTAAAGGTTTACCTATCTCATGAATTCCTTTACTTCCTCTATCTACATGGAAAATTTTAGGAAAGACCAGGCCTATATAGCAGGGCCCGTACCAATGATCAGGCAATCTATAATAAGCTTTGTTCCCACATAAAAGATAGATACCAGGAAAAACTGTATCATTATCACCTCTAAATCCACAACCCCCTTTTATAATATACGTATCTTCACATTGACTCGCTCCCACAAAATAGTTATCGAAAACATAGCTTCCCTAATAGTGGACTATCTATACTTATGGCCACATTCACATTATGTCCCTCAATATTGTTATCCTCAAATGTCCACATTGTAGATTTAAGTTTCCTTGCATTTTCTTTTCTATTATATTGGCTTCTCCTTTCCTCTACCATGTCCAAAAATGCTTTCTCCTCATTTCTCATTGTACCAGTCAAATTATGTTTGAATGCATAATCATAGGTCAGTTCTTGTGGTTCCACAAATATTCTCCAAAAACTTTCATAGAGTTGATTTTGTTCAGTTCAGCTACTACTTTCAATTTTGCAAAAACATCATCCTAGTTTGAATAATAGTACTCTAGTTTACCAGTTTTGTAAAACAAACTAGCTAACACACTACATGTAACACCATATGTTACAGGAAGGTGGTGATATGTCACACCCTCTGATACAGATACAGGTAATTTCACACAAACATAACAATCACTGGCATCCATTGTTCCCACATATTCAGACAGTAATTTCGAAAATGTATTTCTAGAGTAATCACTAATGGAATTATCTTGATGCATTTCTGGTTTGTAAACGTGCTTCATTTCACCCTTTGACTCATAGGCCTTTTCTTTCATACTCTCATTTGCCTTTGCTTTTTCAAAATCAGGCCTGAAAGGAATCAGAATAGCTAATATCAACCATGCCAACATTAATAACCCTCACTGTACATATTAACCACATTCTACACCATTTTCTACAAATAGTGCATTTCGATGTTTGTACATCATTAGTAGCCATTTTTTTTTACGCTGCGTTTATTACAATTTTCTCTAACCTTATAGTGACTTTTTCAAATCCCTATTCACTTAAAAGTGTCCTTATCATCCAACATCAACAATCTTGTTCCTTTCACTGTTTTATATCAATCTTTGGTTTCCCAATTTAGGTACTCTCTTGTCTCTTTTAAGTTTCAGTTCATTCACTTTCTTTGTCATCACTTTGATGATACAAATTCTCTTGACTGCTATTGACTTCCTTTGATGGAGGCAGTGCAACATATGACCATTGAGGTGACTTGTATTTTTGATTTGAGTTTGATTTGATTTGATTTGGACTCCTTACTCTTTTTGACCTTTGCAAAATCTCTATCTTTTCTCCCAACGAATCCTTCTGACTGCTTATTTCATTTATTTGATCTTCTTGAACTTTGGCTTTGTTAACTAGTTTGAATTTCAGTTCATCATTTCCTTTAGTCCAATTATCTCCTTTACGTGGTCTTTTGTTTTCAGATTCGACAGTACCACGTTCCACTCTCCAAGCTCTCTTTCTTGCGCTCATCCTTAATTGAGTTTCATCTTCACTGTCATCAGACTCAGTTTCAGAATTTTCATCAGTTCCCTTTACAGGGAACTTTATAATGTATGTTTCATTCACTGAATCTGTTTTTTCTTTTGTCAGTTCTTTCACTCTGTTAGGAACCTCTCTATAGCTGGTACTTGGAAGCACATCCTTATCGTGAGTTGTTTCCTTTTTACCAGTTTCAAGATTTACGTTCCTGCTTTCAGAGCTTTCAGACTGTCCTTTATCACTTGCCTAACTACCAGGTTTATCTTTATTTTGATCAGTGTTCACACTGGTATCAGACCTTGCCAGATTTCGACTCTCAGGTCGATCTTCAGAATCTGGTACTTCAACGACTTCACTTTCTCCTTCAGATGCAGAGCTTGGATCTGATATTTGCAGATGTCGACGAACGGGTCAAGCTACAGTATCTGGATTTCTGTCTAGTTCCGCTTCAGAATCCGAGTCAGTTGTGCTTTCTGCTTCTTCTTGTGGATTCTCAGGCTCAGGTACACGGATTGTATGACTGGTGTGTACCCATCTCTTTACTCCAGCAAATTTAACTGCAGTGGTGCTGATCAGAATGACTTGTCTTGGTTTCTGCCAACGAGGAACTAGACAGTTTCTTCTCCTGTGTACTTTTATCCAAACTCAATCTCCAGGGACTAGATCATGAGCTGGATGTTTTTCTTTGAGTTTTTCACCTGATGGAACACAGAAGTTACCACGTCAGACAGGTTTTTGCAGTCTCTGTTGCTATGTGGGCCTTGCAGTGCTTCGGCTTGACTCTCTTCTTTCCTGCACACAGCCCTTCATCTTCCTACAGGTCCTCAGGGACTGCCGCATGTAAATACATGCTGGTATCAGGGGATCTTTCTCGCGTCCTGCTTCCTCTCAGCCTGTGTGTGTGCTCTTCGTTGCTAAGGCCGGGATGCAATCTCCTCCCCCTCAAATTGCGTTGCCGTCACCGTTCTGTGCGGCTGTCTTCAGGGCTCTCGATTCAGCCTGCTGCCGATTCCTCATCCCGCACTGAAGACGTGTCAAAACTCGAGCCTCCGGCTGCACCTCTCATTCCAGGTCTCGCTCCTTCTTTACAAATTCCGGGGTCATAAACCGGTCCCGAGACAGACCGCTGAATGGGCAGTTACATCAGGGATGCTGCCACTGCTTTTCTGCTGGTCATGTCGCTCTGTAGCCACTCGTGGAGCCAGTTTACCCTGGGGACTAGGCATAGCTCCAAAGCTATGCAGCCATCTTGGTCTGCTGCTTGGCCATGCCCCCTGATTTTGATCTTTATTTAAAATAAAGTAACTCTTCACGCTTCAACTCATGCGGAGCACTTGGCCCGTTATTCTGCGTTAGGTCAAATGCTAGATATATTATTCAGCACACCCCTTCTTATTAAGAGTGACAAGTATGTTTAGTCAACTAAAGAGAAAAAAAAATCCAGATTCATAAAAAATACAAAGTTAAGCTAGGAATCCAAATACAGTGACCCTTGACCCCACCAGGTAGGTCGCCCCCCTCCGCACAGCACCGCCTGTGTCTCCCTGCCCCAGCTGCCACTGCTGAGGAAGTTCGTGGCCCTCCAGCACCTGCAGGCTACCACCTGCGCCTCATCCCTGGTGTCCAGTGGTAGGCCGTAGGTAGGTTTGTTCATCCTCCGCTTTATTGCCTGTATTTTCATTGTTGTGGCTGTGACTAATGTTATCTGTCTTCCCCCTCTGCCTATACGTGGTCTGTGCCCCTTTTTCTTCCATCTGTTCCCCTCGCTGTCCCCGTGCTCTCTCTGCCCGGTCTTTCCTTCTGTACCTCTCGCTGCCCCCATGTCTCTGCCCGGTTTTACTTGTTGTAAAGTACAAAGCGTACAATACGAAGAGTATTATAAAATGATACTGTAAATGAATGATAGGGTTTCTAAGCCATGTAATATATGAAATACATACATTGATAAATAATGACTAAAAGTACTCAACTGGTGTTTCTAAAATACGCCTACCCCGGCGTGCCTAACCTTTGTTTAGTACAAGGGAAGAAGTAAGTGAGGTGTAGATTAGTTTTTAGTATTCTTTGCCAAGAATCTAATCCAAAAATCCTCCTAGGACCTAATCAGCTCCATGCCTCGGTTTCAGAATGTAGGAGGTCTGGTATCTCTCTCTCAGGACAGATTTCCCAGCAACCCGCAAGGGTAGCCTGGAAACACTGGAGCTGGATTTCTCGGCTGGAGAAAGTACAGCGTCAGCTGGAGGGTCGGCTTCCTTCGGCACTTGCTGCAGCAGGGCGCGTCGGGCAAGTAGATAGTCGAACTGCTCCAAACCACCGTGTGTTTGTTTGGACGAGTGTGGGCATATTTATACCTGGAAGGTGCCGAGTTTGACGTAAGATTGGACATAATAACGTCATTAGAGACTTAATTCTCTGAAAACTCAATGAGTTCTTGGATAAATCAATATTCATGCAGTGGGAGGTCCCTGACTGCTGAAGGCGGGTTTTTCCAAGAAATCGTTGTGGCTTTCTGAACTAGTGGAAGTAGCCAAGCCATATTAGGACTACTTTAGTTATGTCTTAATATGGTTATGATTTCAATGCCTATATAAGGATACGGTATTTTATGCCTATATAAGGGCATGAATCGGGAAAATTACACTAGGGTACTAAAACGCTATACAACACCCACTCAACGTATTATGTCTAATATTACTAAATCTATGAGCATAAAAAACATAACTGAAGCATGTGTTCATAATCCCACCCAAAATAAATGAAATGCATCAAACTTGGTTATACACATACATGAGTATTTATCTAGCACGTATTTTATCTTTAAAAATGCAATGACATTTGTGAAATGGCTTCTAAATTTAAAGAAGAAAAAAAAAACGAGACCATTCCATAGCATAAAATATAAACTGTTATCGTCTACAATGCGAAGTATCAAAAAATGAATTTCTTGTTCTCTAAGAATAGTTCTACTTTAAGCAGATTACTTTGTGCCAAGCGAAAAAAGTTCTATTCTGGGAAGGAGAGAAGAGAAAATAATTTCGAATGTAGATTGTAGAAACATAGAGTTCCCAAGTTAGAGGGCTTGTTTTGAAAAACCCAAAGGCCGAATTTCGGAATTCATGGATTTGTGTGTGTATGGTAAATTCCAGGTTGACTTAATGTATCCTCTACCCAACCTTTCATACAGGCCTGCTGGTATATGCCGTAGACAATACTGAAATTGGAAAATCGTCACTGGTATCGTGATGGTGCCATGTATTATCCATTCTACGACAGGCTTCTCAGAAACTGTTAATGGTAATCTTTCCAGTTTTTCAATGCTCAGCACCGTATAGTCTGCTTCTCTTTGTGCCAAAGAGAATTGTCTATCTGTAAGGTTAAAGACAGTAAACAATGACGTGGTATTGATTAAACGCCATGGCACGTAGCCTGAACGGAGATTTTGTAATGTCCAGCCTAGCAGCATTATGGAACGTACTGGAGACTGGCCATGTTGTAACATTAGCAAATCCTGTTCTATTATGTCAATGGCAGATGATACAATGCTGTCCAAAGAATAGATTCTGGAGGACAGAGTTGTTAACCCATTGTACACTACAGAGAGAGCTTTCGCTAAATTAATACGATCAATTTCATGTATTTTTCTGCAGTGTCCATTTGTGGTATTTTACAAGCTTCGTTGTATGCAGCGTATGTACCGGCGTATATGAAATGTTTTTGACGTTGTTTACGAGGCCCAATTAAGAAGTCTCGTAAGTAAGGTCAAGTGTTGTTTAATTTCTGGAAGTGTTGTTTAATTTCTGGAAGTGTGGATTTCTCTAGCCACTCAAGGCATAGTTTTCCTACACTGCATGTTGTTACTATCCCTGGATGTTGTCTCTGGGAATATCTTGGATCTGGCCTATTCATTTTGAACCCTTCCATTTTGTTCATGAATCTATCTTGACAGTTATTCGTGTCTATGGGCCAGATTAACAATTTTTTCCAATTAGGATTAGTTCTATTGTGTTGTAAAATCAGTTTTATGTCTACCTCCTCATCTGCAGTGTCATTACTGTCAGGTGTTGGTCTCGGTATGAACGGTTTGTTTAAATCTTTTATCTTAGCTATGCCAAGACATGATGTTTGTTGAACAGTGTCATTTAAAAATATTATTTGTTCTGGAATAATGCAGGCTCTGAACAAGGCGTCTAAACCTTGCACCTGCCATTCTTATGTGCCCCGGACAGTTTTTGTCTCAATGTTGTCATTCCAAAAGTTAAACCCTAATGTAGACAGCGGAGCATAAAAGTTCGCAGAATAAATTTGTTTAGTATTAGTCAACATGTTGTTCATTCCTGTCTTATTTATATTTTTAAAATAAAACATTTCTGGATTTGGCACATTAAAACCTGTAAAGTATGGAAATTTCTCATAAAATGTTTTAGAGCTGCCTTTTGGTGGCATTGGACAATGTTCCCATTGACTGTAAGAAAAAAAATTTCTAGGGTTTGCAGATTTGTGCAAATAATGGTGACCACAATGATTATAACAATACAGTTCTTCATAACTTGATGAACCTTCTAAGTGTTCATGTTTTTTTAAAGTTTGCTGACATTTCTAAGTCTGACATCATATTATTAACAGTTTCAAAGTCCCAATCATTAGAAAAAGTGCTCTGTGAGACAAACTCACTTAAAAAACCTTAAACTGGTGTGGAAACTTCAACAATTCCACCGGGCCATAAATGTCATAATCAGTTGTGTCCCATGCTATACCACCAGGTATAGGAACGGCTGTGATGTTCACTGATGACAGGTCTCTTCGCTCGCGATGAGATGACTTGTTAAGGTTGCAGGAGCAAGTTGATGATCTTACTTGCTGTGTCCTTGGTACTGTATTTTCCATCTATCATTTGTCCCAAACTTAAAACAAGAATGAGCCATAGCAGGAGAAAAACTACACCTAATCCAATACAAAAGTCAACCCATGGCGAAACCAGATATGTTTTCTCAAGTTGATGAAAGAGTTCTGTTATTTTTTCTTTAAAAAGTTGTTTTGCTGGCGTTGTTTCTGGTTCACTGGGATCCTCAGAAAAGTTATAGAAGTTGATAAAATAGTCAGAGGCAGTTCTGTCAATAGTTGTTATTGCATCTGGATTCTTAGAAATCGCTGGAGTTGCTTCCTCTTTTGACATGTTTGTATAGTCAGATGCTACATCATTGTAGACAGGAGTTTCTTGGCAAACTGATATTTGGGTTTCAAGAGGGACAAGTTCCATGGCTTTGTTGCATAGTCCTTCCTTTCTCACTGGAGGTTTATCAAATGTGATAAGTCTTTCAGTTTGAACCTCTTGGATAGTAGCCAGATTTGGTTGTCTGCTACTTCTTGGGAGTCCACTGGGCCTACTACTTATTATCGGCCACATGATGTGGTTTTACCAGGTCGATTGATACTGTTCTGTTCTCCCTTTTTCCAGCAAGCGGAGGTAGTAACACTGATCTTGTTCCAAGGATTGCTAAGACAGGTACTGCTTTCCTATAAGAAGGCCCAAATTCCTTCTTCACTGCGATCTTTCCCCTGACTAGATCCCCAATCTTTGGAATACAGACAGGTCTTGCTGGGACAGGTGGCTTTTCTTCAGTGGTCATTGGGCTTTGTGTTGTGTTACTCAGACTTCTTCTTGTTTAATTTAAGTCCTGTAAAACAGCCAAACGGTCTTTGATATCAAAGGGTTTCTGTTCCACCACTGAAGTTTGACAATCAAGATCCTGGATGAGGATGTATGATGTTACAACGCATACTTTTACAACGCCTACCTTTACATCGCAAGTTTTACAACGCATACCATTACAACGCATAATGCTTTTGGGCGCTGGATAGTGAATAGTTTAATTTACTATTCCAACTCCAGTCCCCGTGGACACTAGGGAAGGTTATTGGATAGTAAATTAACCTATTCCCTATCTTAGAGCACCCCCAAGCGCTATGCGTTGTAATAGTTTGCGTTGTAAAAGTTGTGTCATAATGGTAGTGCGTTGTAAAAGTTTCGTTGTAAAGGATGTTTCCCCCTGGATGAGCATTCTAGTACCAAATAATAATTCATATGGAGTGATTCCCCCCCGAGAATTTCTTGGCAGATTATTAAGACTACGTTGGACACTATTTAGATGTTTTACTCACCCGTCACCTGAGCCTAATACCCTAGCTGTTATAGATTGCTTTATGTCGCGTTTTTTTCTTTCCACTACCGCATTTCCCTCAGGATGGAAGGGTCTCGAAAACCGCAATGCAACGCCCAAGCTGGCCATGGCCTCCTTGTAAGCTCGAGAGCTAAACGCAGGACCCTGGTCAGAATGCAGCGTGCCGATTGCGTATGTGCCGATACAGACTCGCAAATCTTTTATACCAGTTCTGGCATCAGCCGAGCGCTGTGGCCACATCCAAATGAATCTTGTGCAGGAATCCACTGCGACCATGATATATTTATAGTTACCGTCCCTTTGTAAGGGACCACAGTGCTCCAGGTAAACACATCCTAATGGTTTATCTGAAATCAGAAGGGGCATCTGCGCAGGTCATTTTACTGTAGAAACGTTCATTTTTTGGCAGATTTCACGTTCTAGAACAGAGTTTCTAGTTTGTTTCCTCATGCGCGGCCACCAGTATCACTGTTTCAACAATGATACTGTTGCGGAAACTCCTGCGTGTGCAGAGGCTAGTCCTTCGTGTGCTGCTAATATTAGTCCTAACCTATGTTCCATGTTTGGGATTGCCCTATCCCCCACTCCCGGGATTTACCAGCCAGCGACCTTCAACAATCGCGCATGCAGCACTATAGGCTTGTTTACCCCCAATTGCGGACTGTGCTGAGCCGTCTGTATATATTATGCAGCCGTAATGTTCAAGGGGCAGAATGGCAGTCGGCAGAGGACATTCTAATTCGTATTGTAGGAATTGTTGTATTTTTTAATACGGGTCAAAAACGTATTCAACGTCTGTTGCAGCAAGAGAATTAACCCATTGTATCCATCTTGGATGAAAAGTTTTAGCATTTGGAATGCTTGCCTTTGTCACTGCCTCTAAGGCAGGTACAGGTGTAACGATTTTAATGCGTTTACCCTGTGCTAGGGCTCTCTCCGTTGCTACAGCAGTCTGAACCGAAGTCAGAATCTTTTCTGTTGATGTGAACTTCATTTCAGCTTGTGTGTACAAGTGTTACTTGTATGCCATTGGTACCGTCTCACCTTCGTTAAAGGTTAGGTATGTGAATCCGCATCTCCCTGGGAGGATTCGGATCACTAGGTTACACACATTGTCGCGTGTTTTTAACTGTGTTTTTGCTAACATGTCTGTTTGTACTAAACGCAAAATTTCTGTGTGTTTTTGTGTTCAATTAGTAAGTTTGAAATCAGGTTTGATTCGTTCGTAAAGAGGTTTAACCCTTTCTGCGTAATTTAGAACATAAGTTCTTCCAAAATTCAGGAAACCTAGAATCGACTGTAAGTTTTTCAGCGTTTTTGGAGGCTGTAGCAGTGCGCATTTTTCTAAAATGTTTGCTGCCAGGCTTTTGCCTTCACTTGATAACTCTTTTCCCAAAAATAGGACGTTGAGGTGGGCAATTCGTGATTTCTTAAAATTTAATTTATACTCTTCAGACGCAAACCGGAGTATTATGGTGTTCACTCTTTTCAAGTGTATGTCCAAATCATCGTCTGTAAGATAGATGTCATCGACATATGATAATGCTTCATCATCGTAAGTTTGTAGTAACTCTGTTACTCTGGCTGAAAATAACCCTGGACCATTCTTGAATCCCTGGGGGGAGACAGCAAAATTGTCGCTGTGTCCCCATTATTGAGAAAGCGGTCAAATACCTGCTTTCAGGTGCAATGTTTTGACAAAAGAAACCATTTGAGATATCTAATGTAGTTTTGTATTTTTTCCGCACGATGTTATTCATCAGTGCTGCACTATGTGCATTTTGTACTGCAAATGTTTTGCAACAAGAGTTTAGATGTCTGTAATCCAAAACTAGACGATATGAATTGTCTGGTTTGGAGACAGGAAACAAAGGATTGTTAATCGATGAGGTGCATGTTTCAATCACCCCTTGGTATTGAAGTTGATTTAAAATCTCCTTGACCTGTTTTTTAGCTTCCTGTTTTACAGGATATTGCCTTAGCATTGTTGGTTGTGTTTTCAACTGGATTTTATGGTGAGGGGAATCCTCATCATATCCTACATGATTTTTGTATAAAGCTGGGGCTTAGGCTTCAGCCCATTTCCTGACATAGATGTAGTTCTTATGAATTGGAATGTGATTTGAGAAGGCTGGCATATTTATCTCTTCACCATGTGGGCACTCCCTGAGGGGAAACATCCTTTACGACGCAATTTTTACCACGTAGTGCCTTTACAACGCAAGTTTTTCAACTCAAGTCATTACATCGAATTGCGCTGGGGGGCGCTCTAGGATAGGTAATAGTTTAATTTACTATCCAACACCTTCCCTACTATCCACAGGGACTGGAGTTGGAATAGTAAATTAAACTATTCACTATCCAGCACCCCCCAACGCAAGTCGTTGTAACGACTTGCGTTGTAAATCCTGCGTTGTAAAGGCATGCGTAGTAAAAGCATGCGTTGTAACAACGTACATCCCTCCCTGACAAATTCAGGTGGCCAGTCTTGTTCAGCTAGAAGAATGTCATAACCCTTAGATAGCTTCTCCCAAAAGAGTGCTTTAATTTTTCTAGTTATGTCCCCCTCCATTGGAGTGCTACTTCATATAACTTATGTGGTACACTAACCCTGGTATCTGCAGTTTCAACTTGGATGCATTCATTCAAGTCCACTGTCTCCAGATGATCCTTCAGGATCTTGCGAGCTATGGTTACCTCTGCTGCGCTGTCTAGCATTGTTTGGGCCCACTCCCCGTTCTTGAGTTGTGTCCTCAAGATCCTAGGCATGTCTGATCCTTAGACTTGCTACCTTCTTTTTGGTGAATTGAGTTTTCTTATTTTTTGGAACGTGCTGTTCTTCTTTAGACTTCACACGTTCTTCTTTTTGTTCTGATCGTCCTCTTCTTTTGGATTTCTGCGAGGAAGTCTGAAAGGTACGAGAGGAACGTGTATCAATGTCTTGATATCTATCAGGTTTTCTCAAATATCCCTATTTCTGAGGTTATACCTCTTTTCAGAGGGCTCCGGTTGAGGAGACCTTCCTCTGGACTGGGAACGCTTCTCCCTAGGAAGTGTCTGTTTGCTGTTTCCCCACTTCTTTTTTGTAGTGGTGAGATTATTTTTAATAAAAACTTTTTCACGATTTTCAGTTAGTTGGGGTTTTACTGGTTTCCCACCCAAACTATCTCTACCTAGTTCTTCATATGATTTTTCAATAATTCTGGCAGGTTCAAAAGGTTGCTCTGTTAAATCTGTTTCTTTTAGTTTTTGGCGGATTGCCACAGATCCAGACTTCACTTTTGATGTTGGCTAATAGTATAGCCGAGACCTGGTTGAAATCTTTCAGTAATTTCATACCCAGATTTAAGGCTGGTTCTGGACCATATTCATTTTGAATCTCTCTCAGAACGTCTAGTATTACCGCCATGGACGGGGCACCATGTGTTTTTGTGTAGATTGAAGCAAAGACTGTACCACATGTGTCGCAGTCCTCTATGTGTGGTGCAATCCCCATTGGTAAACAGATTGCTAGAATCCTGTGTTTCTCATGAGATGTTCTATCAGGGAATACTGCCTCTATTTGAGGAATTTTTTGAGCTAACCAGAATGTAATTTGTTCCCGTTTTGCGGGTAATTTACCAATGACTGACTGTATAGTCTGTGGTGTAATTTTGTTTGTGTTCCCCTGATGAGGGATGTGCCGTGGAATTCTTACAGCTGGTTGGACTGTTAAAGTCCTCATGACATATTGAACCAACTGTCTGTGTATCTTAATAAGCTGTTTTAGCTGAGCTAACAGTTCTGGAGCTGTCATTCTCTCAATGTCAGGATGTGGTGTATAGCTGGCTAGTACTGGCCATGTGGCTCCTGGTCTACCTAGTGGGCCGAGCATGGTAATGTGATTTTGATGTTGTAGGGCGCCATTGAACCAGAGCTGATGCTCTTGGCAAGTTAGTGGAATTTCAACGTCCTCAAAAGGAACGTATTCTGCTGGTGGTTCCTCTAATTTATAGAAGTGGAACTCGTGTGTTACTGAATTTGCTGCAGGAAACAGAATCCATGAATAGAATACTTCTGCTGCCGATATTCATGTGCCTATATAACAAATATTACTTTACCACCTCTTGGTGATACTCCATTTTCTATAAGTTTTATAGTAATTATTTTCCTTATATATACCGGGATGAGTATAGCATCCGGGTCATTTTGTTGGAGATTTGTGTCGTCCAAAACTGCCTGAGCTGCTGCTGCAGCAGCTCTCTCGTCGTCACTATCCGTCATTTTGTTGACCGAAAGTGTGCAGAGCAAGTTTCAAGGAAACAAAGATTAGGTGCACAATATTTTGGAACACTGTATCTTTGAACGTTGAATAAACCAAAAAACTAATACATAGGATTTTTTTATCCTTTAACCCACTCCAGATGTCTATTGGAGTATTTTATAGGAAAAAGGGGTCTGTGTGAAAAGCACGACTGAGTTACTCTAGTTTCTAACGTTAAATTATCACCTTACCAAACGTTGGGCGCCATGTAGTGTAGTTCCTATATTCCCAATAGGCTCTGCGCAGGTCTCTACTGAATATACTAGACTTAATTGTGTTTGTGCCAGCTAGCTCAGAGGTCACTAGAAGCTTTCTTGAATGAACAAGAAGGGATTAGTTTCTGACAACCGCTTAAAACATGACAACTTTGTTTCCCAAGAATAAGAAATGTATCTCTAGAGTCGCGGAAACAATAGATAGTTATTTCATTCAGTCAATCGTGCATGCTTCGTTTCACCAGAGGTGCAGAGAAAACAGAGAGACAGGCGTTTTCAATAAAATGTATTTATTGAATAGTCTTCTTTCTCAAGCATAAGAAATGAACTGCTGCAATCGTAATACTTGTTGTACAGTACAAAGCGTACATTACGAAGAGTATTTTAAAATAGTACTGTAAAAGCATGATATGGTTTCTAAGCCATATAATATATAAAATACATACATTGATAAATAATGACTAAAAGTACTCAACTGGTGTTTCTAAAATACGCCTACCCTGGTGTACCTATCCTAGGTTTAGTACAAGGGAAGAAGTAAGTGAGGTGTAGATTAGTTTTTAGTATTCTTTGCCAAGAATCTAATCCAAGAATTCTCCTAGGGTCTAATCAGCTCCGTACCTTGGTTTTAGAATGTAGGAGGTCTGGTATCTCTCTCTCAGGACTCGATTTTCCAGCAACCCGGAAGGGTAGCCTGGAAACACTGGAGCTGGATTTCTCGGCTGGAGATAGTACAGCGGCCCTCAGTGCATCAGCTGGAGGGTCGGCTTCCTTCGGCACTTGCTGCAGCAGGGCGCATTGGACAAGTAGATAGTCGAATTGCTCCAAACAACTGTTAGTTTGTTTAGACAAGTGTGGGAATATTTATACCTTGAAGGTGCCGAGTTTGACGTAAGATTGGACATAATAACGTCATTAGAGACTTAATTCTCTGAAAACTCCATGAGTTCTTGGATAAATCAATATTCATGCAGTGGGAGGTCCCTGACTGCTGAAGGCGGTTTTTCCAAGAAATCGTTGTAGATTTACAGAACTAGTGGAAGTAGCCAAGCCGTATTAGAACTACTTGAGTTATGTCTTAATATGGTTATGATTTCAATGCCTATATAAGCATACGGTATTTTATACCAATATAAGGGCATGAATCAGGAAAATTACACTAGGGTCCTAAAACGCTATACAACACTCCCTCCCACCTCCCCATATATGCCGGCTGCTGCGCGGCCACGTCGCTTGTGTGCCGTACACACACCTAAGGCAGGCCCGTTTGCGCCTGTCTGAGCACGTTCGTTCCTGGACTGCACCCAGTGCCAGAACCTCTGGCTCCACACCCGCCACGACACCAGCACTCTGCACGCTCTTAACTTGCTCTTAACACGCTCTTAGCCTCAGAGCCGATGAACCACCCGCCAAGAAAGACCCCAACCACCTCTGATGCATATTACTTAACACCCGCTCCACACGCAAGCATGCCGTCGAGCTCTGGGACCTGCTCGACACAATATCCCCGGACGTCGCCTTCCTGACAGAGATGTGTTTTACCGACTCCTCTGCACCCGACATCGCCATCCCAGACGGCTACAAGATCACCCACAGAGATCGCACCAACGGAGTCGGAGGAGGAATCACCATCGTCCACAAGAACAGCATCAGGGTCTTGACCAGCACCGACGACATGCTCAGCACTGCCGAACACATGCATTTCTAGATCCACACAGTACCTGACTCCACCCTCAGAGGCACCCTCATCTACTGACCCCTCGGACCCTGCCCCCAGTTCAGCGACTCCATCGCCGCCTTGATCAGCACACACGCCCTGACCTCCACTGACTACATCCTCCTCGGAGACCTGAACTTTCACCTTGAGAACAACAACGACAACAACTCCACAGTCCTGATTGATAACCTCACCAACCTCGGACTGAAGCAACTCATCACAACGCCCACCCACTCCGTTGGCCACACGCTCGACCCTGTCTTCTCCTCAAGCCAACACGTCTCCATCAGCCACACCACCGAACTCCTCTGGAACGACCACCGGTGCATCCACTTCACCTTCCAGAAGCCCACCACACACCACCGCACCCAACAGATCCCCCGCCGCTGCTGGAGCAGAACCACTGAAGACCAACTACACGCAAATCTTGTTCTCAGCCCACCCATCGAACCCTCCAACACCGACGACGCTGCTCACAACCTTAGACGCTGGAATGAGGACTGCACCAATACTCTCGCCCTGCTGAAGAAACCCCCCCACAGAGACACCAGCAAGAGGGCCAGCTGGTTTACCCCAGAACTCCTAGCCTCCAAGCAAGCCTGCCGGAAACTAGAGAAGAAATGACACAGTGAACAAACTCAGGACAGCCACGCTGCGCACAAGGAAGCTATCCGCAACCACCACCACCTCATCAGGGCGGCCAAGAGGACCTCCTTCAAAGACCGCCTCAACAACAACGCACACAATAGCAAGCAGATCTTCAACATCGTGAAGGAACTCTCCAACCGCAGCTCCAACACCAACCACATTCCGCCGTCGCAAGCTCTGTGCGACTCCCTTGCCAACTTCTTCTACCTCAAGATAGCAGACATCCATGACAGCTTCAACACCCAGACAGCCCCAACAGACAGCAACACAACAGACCCTCCACACACCATCGACCATGTCCCCCTGCTAGCCTGGGCCAGCATGAGCATCAATGACACCATAAAGTCCATGTGCTCAATCCACTCCGGCTCTCCGGCAGACCCATTCCCGCACCACGTCTTCAACAGAGCAAGCAGCTCCATCGCACCCCACCCGCGTAACGTCATCAGTCTCTCCCTCAAGACTGTGACCTTCCCAGAGATCTGGAAACACGCCGAGATCAACGCTCTACTCTAAACACCTAAGGCAGACCCAAGAGACCTCAAGAACTTCCGGCCCATCTCTCTACTCCCCTTCCCGGCCAAGGTCATCGAGAAAACTGGCAACCGACAGCTAACCCGATACCTCGAAGAAAACAGAATCCTGGACCCTTCCCAGTCAGGGTTCTGCAGCAACCACAGCATCGAGACTGCCATCATTACCACCACTGATGACATCAGGACCCTGCTGGACAACAGGAAGACCGCAGCACTCATCCTCCTAGACCTCTCTGCCACCTTCGACACCGTCTGCCATCGCACACTACGCGCACTCCTCCACGCCACAGGGATCCGAGACAAGGATCTGGATTGGACCACCTCCTTCCTCTCCAGCAGAACCCAGAGCGTCTGCCTCCCCCCATTCCGTTCCAAAGCCTCCGTGATCATCTGCAGCGCACCCCAGGGATCCTCCCTCAGCCTGACGTTGTTCAACATTTACATGGCCCCGCTCGCACACGTAGCCCGACAGCACGACCTCAACATAATCTCCTATGCCAATGACACTCAGCTGATCCTCTCCCTCACCAAGGATCCCATCACCGCCAAAGCCAACCTCCATGAAGGAATTAAGGACGCCGCCGACTGGATGAAGACCAGCCGCCTGTAGTTGAATCAGACAAGACGGAGTTCTTCATCCTCAGCTCCAACCCTTCAGCCTGGGACGACTCCTGGTGGCCCACGGCACTTGGGGCAGCTCCAACACCCACCGACCATGCACTCAACCTGGGAATTATCCTCGACTCAACGCTCTCAATGATCAAGCAAGTCAACGCCATCTCCTCCTCCTGCTTCAACACCCTCTGCATGCTCCGCAAGATCTACAGATGGATCCCGACAGATACAAGAAAGGCAGACACCCAGGCCCTCGTCAGCAGCAGACTCGGTTACGGAAACGCTCTTCATGCGGGAGCCCCGACCAAGCTCATCAAACGACTACAACACATCCAAAATGCCTCGGCGCGACTGATCCTCAATGTACCATCCCACGGCCACATCACCCCCCACCTGAGGAACATGCACTGGCTCCCCGTCAACAAGAGGATATCCTTCAAGCTCCTCACCCACGCACACAAGGCACACCACAAGACTGGCCCAGCCTACCTCAACAGACGGCTCTCCTTCTACATCCTCAAACGCCAGCTACGCTCTGCCGACCTCTCACTTGCCACCGTCCCGGGCATCTGAAGAACAACCACCAGTGGGAGATCCTTCTCCCACCTCGCCGCCAAGACATGGAACACCCTCTCACTGAGCCTACGACAGACCCAAGACCTGCTGACCTTCATGAGGATACTCAAGACCTGGCTGTTTGATCAGTAGCGCCCCCCCAGCTCCCTGAGACCATTGCAGGTATGTAGTGCACTTTACAAATGATTGATTGATTGATTGATTGATTGACAGTGAAAACACATTATACAGTAGTTCTGTGCATGGCACACTTTTGACTTTCTCCGATACTGCAGTATTCTATGTATAGAAGGCTTGGTGATCAGGAGCAGGAGGAGTTTAAGAATGTCCAATAAAGTGGGGCATAAAAGGAAGAGTCTTAGTCTTTCCTGCCCAAATGCCTGGTGAGCTGAAGACTTGCTCTGGTCCGCAGAATTGCAGCAGCTCCATTTGTAAAGCAAGATCTGATGCTGAATAGGGCCAGATGCCAATGCAGGATTCAGGAACTAGAACTATAAATGTGTTTACAGAACAAAAAGGGTGAACGAGAAGAAAAATAGTTCAGATCACCGCTTTATTTAATTACGTTTTTTTGGTAAGTACTGCAACAATTGCCTCAGGACTACTACAGAGAAATAGAAAGAGAAGTAGTCCAAAGCAGAATCATTAGAAAAATGTGCATCACAACCACAATCAAAGTGAAACGCCTCAACAGGATTTTAAACTAACTCTGCCCTTGTAGACTACAAGGATCACATGAAGTGCTTTTACCGAGGGGAGAGAATTTTGGCCACGTTAGTCCTCCATCTCCCAAAGTACCTCCTTGAAGGCTCGCCCTTCGTTATTAAACCTGCTTACTCACATTGGGCCCGATTCACAGAACTAATTTAAGACAAAATCCTAAACTTACTACTTTTGGTATTGACAGAAGGCATTTAGTAGTAGTAAAGTTAGGATTTTGTCTTAAGTCTGTCCTACGTTTGTCTTAGTCTGTCTTAAGTCTGTCTCAAGTCGGTCCTAAGTTTGTCTTAAATCTGTCTTAAATCTGTCTTAAGTCTGTCTTAAGTCTGTCTTAAGTTTGTCTTAAGTCTGTCTTAAGTCAAACTTGAGACAAAATCCTTACTTTACTACTACTAAATGCCTTCTGTGAATACCAAAAGTAGTCAATTTATAATTTTGTCTTAAATTAGTTCTGTGAATCGGGCCCGGAGTCTGCAATTATTGTTTTCACCCGTCTGCAACATCAGCAGCTGTCCCTGAATGTTCAGTGGGATGACCCGGTTTACGCAGAGCAGGGTGGAGCTTTCAACCCTGCAGTTCTTTGCTCTGGATGTAGGGGGGGCACACCCTTCAGTGCTCACTCTGTAGCCACAGGGCAGCCAGGGTCCCTATCGCGTGCATACAGGAAGCGTGGAGCAGCCTCACTTCTTTTTGTGTTGATGATTAGACGTTCTGACTCATGCTGCGAAGCATGAGTCAGAATGTCTAATCATCAACACAAAAAGAAGGTCAACAAGCCATGCAAAAATGTCCACAAGTAGGCAAACTTACACAGTGACCATGCTAAGAAAAGAAAACACATTTCTACCATAAAATTATAATTTTTGGAGAGAAAAAAAAGACAAACTCACAGGCAGTGGTGCGCTCCCCTCTCCTTTAAACCCACATACCCCCTCATCCTGCTGGTTTTTGCTTGTGTTTATACGTGTTGGTCTGGTCCATTATGAACAATCAGAATTGCTGACTCTGGAGTGGGGGGGCCGGGTTTGAGCCTCGACAGAGTTGGCTCAACAATATGTGAATCTGGGCAAATCATTTAATCTTCGCATGCCCAGATATATTTGAACAATTTAAATAATTCCAAAATGATGCAGCAATCTCCAAGGAGTGGTGGGGTGGGCACAGGGACACAAGGAGTGGTGGGGGCGGGCACATGGAGGCAGCTACCGCCCTGCGCGTCGCTGCTCGATCCCACGGCAAAAAGAGGTGGGACATACACCCACCGTCAGCCATTTGCAGGCTACGATTCCAAAAAGACAAACCAAAAGGCCAATCCAATGCGTGGAAGGAGTCAGACCCACACAAAGTAGATTCAACAGATCACCTACAGTGCAAGCGCTTTTTAGGCTTGACCTAGAAAGGGAGCATGAGGCCTGAAAAAAGGTTTATTTTGCTGGGTTGAAATGGCAGTTTAAAACTGCACACACAGGCTGCAATGGCAGTCCTTAGACATGGTTTAAAGGCTACTTAAGTGAGTGGCACAATTGGTGCTGCAGGCCAACTAGTAGCATGTAATATACAGGCACTGTGTACATGTAGAACCATATTACTAGGAATTTCAAGTCAATTAAAGAGGCAAAGAGATTGCCTGAATTGCACGGAGCCACGCCCTCATACAAACGAGGGAATGTCTTCTCAAGATAGCATTGGTGCTACATGCGAGTCAGCGCTATCAGTATTACAGAAGAGGACTGTGGACCCTTCTGTAATACCAAAATGCCATGGGGGGTGCACAAAGCGGGCACTCACGTCAGTTGTGCCCTTAGGCACTTTGTGTAATACAGAGCCTGGAGATTTAGTCAGATTCCATTGTCTCCGGAGTGGGGGGGTAAATATTGGGGTCGATGCTGTGGATTTTTTCTTTTGTTGCGTGCAAACAATTTTGTAACGTTTTGTGTAATACCGAAAATACCCTTGGAGATTATCAAAGCTGAAAAATGAATGTGAGAGGTTCTTCGCCTGCAAAAGGCACGCGACAATAGCTCACCGCCAAGACACTGATTGATTTGACATTTTGCTCCAAGACATGTTGTACTCTACCAGTTGCCTGCAGGACAAGAAGTACAGTAAACAATTACCTAAAACATGCAACACCTTGTTCGTGCAAATTACCTAAGATTACAAACACAATAAAGCTTTCGCTAGACCTACCACTGAGTCCCGGTGAAGAGCAGACTGAAAACCCCTGATTAGTGCAAACATTGGGACCTTGCGGGCGATGGAGCTCATTGAACGACTACTCACTGAGTTTTGGAGGAATATCAGACTCAGGCGCGCAGCACCCATGTGTGGCAGCCCGGGCTCAGACGGCTCCAGGGCACATACACAGCCCCACCTGAGCACATCACAGGTCTTTAAAAGACCATGTGCTTGTTAATGAGGCTTTGATTTTGTTTTTCCCCTTCCAAGAGCCCCTGTGGCTCCACTCTGCCTATTGCTTAAAGTTTCAGCCCCCCCACCCCCCCGAACTTTTTTCTTAGCCCCCCCTCGGCCCCCCCCCCCCACATGTGGCTCTAGTTGCGCCTCTGATCAGACTTACATCGAACTAAAGACTGAGCAGAGTAAAAAGGTCTGCATGCAATCCTGCTGCATAGTAGAGCAGAGGTTATGTGTAATATTACATGGCATAGCAGGGTCGGGAAATTATTATATGGATGGAGATGAGAGAAGGCGCTTGCATGAAAGTGAAGAGGCTGAGCAGGAAGAAAGCAGAGGTTTGTTATTTGTGGGAAGAATTGACAGCTGCAGAGTGAGAGGCCCTGGCAGAAGGTTCAGGGGCAGCAGTATTAAAAGAGGGTTTCATGTCAAAGAGCAGAGTCGGATATCGTTTTGTCTCTCGTAGTTCACTTGTTTGGTAATAATGTATTATTTGGGTATCATGTGAGGCAAGACGCCTGATACAGACCTGGTTGCTAAAGGGGTCAACAAAGTGCCCTGGGGCCTGGGGGGACGTTTTCACTTTTCCTGGCGTTGTCTCAGTGGGAGGCCTCTGAGGAATGATGGTGGGCTGACTGTGTTTTAGCCTTGATGTGTGCATTTCTTTCCAATTTCTTGTCGATAAAGACCGAGAAGTTTTGGTGTTTGTGATCATTCTGGGAAAAGGGCGCGGGTTTGGCATCAGTCGCCCTGCTTGGCCAGGCACGTGCTCTTCATCTTACTTTGCTACCTCCCCAGAACATGATGCTCGACTCCTTGTTGTTTTCTGATCATCTTTGTTTTCCGAAATTATTTGTTAGGGAATGACTTTTGAGGACTTGTTGTCATGCTCTGCGTGTGATGCACATGGTCCTGACGCGTGGGTTTTGGGGGAGGGGGAGCTGTACCTGTTGCAGCATGGGAAGTGTGGCCCCTGGTTGAGTGTCTTTTTGCACATTGATGGCAAGGCTGAAGGAGAGAAGTGGTACCTCGACGACAGTGAATGTTCTGTAAGGCACGCAGGGTGTAGAATGCATGGGTGAAATCTGCTTTTTTTCACCTAGGTTACAGGGGAGCAAGTGGGAGGCTGAAGTGCATGATCACAAACAGGAAATGATGTGTGCTTCTCTGTCTGTACCGGATGGGGAAGGTTCCAGAATGAACCTGCTTCCGCTTTAGCACCTACACATAGGAATGCGTTTGATTGGATATATTTTCGATGGGGGTGGGACATACTGTCAGTCAGGTAACGTGTCCCTAGTGACTGACAGGTCGGATCTGGAAAGTGCACGCTAACTGTTCAGCTGTGCGGAGAGTATGACGTCATAACAGGACCCGAGGCAGAGCGCAGGTGTCCTTTGTGCAGACTATGACATCATAACAGGGCTCAAGGCAGAGCGCAGGTGACCTGCATGGGCTGGGACTACCGGCCAGCCCCCTCATCATGCAACAATATTTACCATCTATGTAGTAATTACCAGGCGGGGGAATTCTTTGGAAGGCAGGGGGTCTCACGACCCCCCGGCCGTATTTATTAAAATTTGAAACAAAATTAAAACTTGAAAATAAACATTATTTACACAATTATTAAATGCAAAATTCAGACATTAGATTTACAGTAATGTAGACAGGTATGAAGGGCTAACCTTAACAAATTTCTAATACAGCGTGTTTCCTATCCGAATCTAACATCCTACATCAATTTTGCATTCTAATATTTACTGGGCATCCGGCAAGGTCGTTAACCGGTGCCAGATCCTTTCCCTAGCTACGCCCTCACGTCTGAGTGCGCATGCGCAACAAGGGCCCGGTTACCGGGAGAGTTCTTCCCTCTCCTGGTTACCCTCCTACGCTCCGTGAACTCCATTTAACCAAAAGGAGGGCCCTTACACTCCTTTGCTGACTTCATAGTGTATGTGCGGGGTGGCTACTAGCCCGAGAAAAGCGTTACTCCCTCCCCCGCACCCTTCCAAGCAAGCGGATATCCTGCCCCTGAAGTTCTAGGAGAGACCAGTGGCCCCTCCCCCTGGGCAACCCCATTCAATACTGGATTGGACCTTAAATTGCTGCTCACCGATTATGACCTTACCGCCTGACCATTGCAATAAATACAACAATTAAGAAACCTATGAAGGGGAAAAAGGCCTAAGGAGAAAACAAGCAAGTATATAACAACACCGATCTAAGCACATTTATACAAATATTCCTGTACATTGGATAAAGGCCTAAGGAAGAAAAAACAACAATAACCACAGTGCTCAAACCATCACCGGTGATACCTACCAACGTCCCAATAGAATTCTGCTAGCAGGGATGGTGGGTGGGGAAAATTATCGGCCCCTACAGCGGGGCAAGGAGCGAGCCTGGGAAGCGCGGGCACAAAGAGGGTGCTTTCCGTGCCCCCCAGGCTCTTAAACCCCTCTTCGTGGACCCGCCCCCTGACCCGGAAGCACTAACACCGCTTCCGGGGCAGGGCGGGACCGACCAACCAATCAGGAGGGGCAATGGGGGGGCCGGGCCCAGCCATGCGTGCATGGGGGCCAAGCGGCCCCCCTTTCCTCATGGGCTGGGACTACCGCCCCCCCCCCCTCATCATGCAACAATCTTTACCATCCATGTTGTAATTACCAGGCGAGAGAATTCTTTGGAAGGCCGGGGATCTCACGACCCCCCGGCCGTATTTATTAAAATATGAAACAAAATTAAAACTTGAAAATAAACATTATTTACACAATTATTAAATGCAAAATTCAGATATTAGATTTACAACAATGTAGACAGGTATGAAGGGCTAACCTTAACAAATTTCTAATACAGCGTGTTTCCTAACCGAATCTAACATCCTACATCAATTTTGCATTCTAATAATTACTGGGCCTACGGCAAGGTCGTTAACCGGTGTCAGATCCTTTCCCTAGCTACGCCCTCACGTCTGAGTGCGCATGCGCAACAAGGGCCCGGTTACCGGGAGAGTTCTTCCCTCTCCTGGTTACCCTTGTACGCTCCGTGAACTCCATTTAACCAAAAGGAGGGCCTTTACACTCGCGCCATTTGCTGACGTCATAGTGTATGTGCGGGGTGGCTACCAGCCCGAGAAAAGTGTGACTTCCTCCCCCCACCCTTCCAAGCAAGCGGATATCCTGCCCCTGAAGTTCTAGGAGAGACCAGTGGCCCCTCCCCCTGGGCAACCCCATTCGATAATGGTGCCGCCCCCTAAGGACCTTAAATTGCTGCTCACCGATTATGACCTTACCGCCACAGGCCAGCATACTTGACCGACTAGAGTCACCAGATCGTTCCCACCCAGATGCAGGATGATCACTGAGGGCGGTGTGGCGTGTCTTTCAAGTAAGTCAGAGATGAAAGCCCCTAAGCTGGCTAAGGCGGAGCTCCCCTCTGCCGTGAAAGGAAACATTGAAACCCCTGCACTCTGCCCTCCGTCTAGCCCCTCCTGAAAGGAAAATAGGTTTAGCACGCTTCACATAAGAATGACCAACAACCCATACTACATGCGTCCTCCTCCTGTCTTCCTGCCGTTGCTGAGATGCTGATGGCTGCCTTCGATGATCCTGTAGTAGTTTCCGTCCTGCGTCACAGGCCCGAGAAACTGAAAGGTAAACATAAACAAGACAGATGTCAGGGTGGGGGGGTGAACTGTCGTTCACAACATGTGCAGCCGCACATAACGCTTATACGCATTGGAAGACCATCTCCCAATTCTCTTCACACTGTTGACATGCAGTCCCCGCGCAGTGGCCTCGGTGGCCGCCCCTATCCGGAAAGAATGTGTTCCGAATTCCTTGGGGTTCAAACCCGCTTTGGAGATCGCCATTGCTAACACTCTCTGGAACTGAAACCTGGTCAACGGGGTACCATCCGCATGTATTAATAATGCTCCCCTTGCCACACCCACCCGTTGTCTGATGGACGCCTCTACATGCGACACTGGGCAGCACCGGTTGTTCGGTGCCCGGTGTAGCACCAAACTCTCTCCCCGGGCCTCCTGATCAGTCTTGGATTTCCGAATGGTGACCCACATCGAGTCGCCCCGTATAGTAGTATCTGCCAACTGTAGATCCCCCAACATGTCAAGTTTGTTGCGAGCCACCAGTTCACTCAGCCGCAATGCCCCATAAAATGCCAGGGAAAAGGCGGCTTTGAATAGGAGTACTTCTCCCGAAGAGCTGCATGTGTCAGGCAGGGCGACCAATACCACTGCCAACCAGTCTAGACCTATCGGCCTTCTGCCATCGGCGGTGCTTGCCTGTAGGCGCCGCCACCCCTTCATCGCCTTTCGTACTAAGAAGTTTTTCGTAGGATCCCTGGCCCCCTTTGTCTGTGCGAAGAAAGACACCGCTGCCTTGTGTCTGCTAGCTGTCGCAGCTGAGCGCCCCTCCCTGTGCAATGTGTCCATGTACCCAGTAAAGTGTGCCTCCTGATCCCATTTGGTCTCCCAATCATGTTCCAGGAAATTACAGTAAGACCTGAACGCCCCCTCGTAAGCTGTCCTGGTCCTGGGAGCTAAGCTGGCTGCCACGAGGTCCTGTAGTTGGGGGCACCAATCTGCCAAAGTGTTGTTGGGAAGCGTGCTGGTGAAGCCACTGCAGCTGGTAGGTGTTCCCTGAATACCTTCATCTTAAAGCGAGAAAGGGCGTCAGCTGCATTATTCAAGACCCCTGGAACATGTTTGGCCCTGAATTGCACTTTCAGCTTCATGCATCTTAGCACAATCTCCTTCATAAGGCGGAGTATCAACCTACACCGTGCTGCCTGATGATTGATGCATTCCACTACCTTCATGTTATCCGACCAGAAAATGACGGATCGATTAGACAATTGCTCCGGCCAGACCATTAAAGTAACCCATATTGGGAACAGTTCCAGGAAGCCAATGTTCACTGACAAACCACTTTCCTCCCACCAATTGGGCCACCTTTGCGCCACCCACTTGTTGCCAAGAATGGCGCCAAACCCTACACTGCCAGCAGCGTCAGTCCATAATCCTAACTCTGCTGAGGTCACAGTGGGGGCACCCCACAGTACCCTGCCGTTGAAGTCCTCCAGAAATGCAACCCATATCCGCATGTCCTGGCGAACCTCGACTGACAGTCTCGTGTGATGGTGTTTGTCTCGCAGGCCCGTCATTGGCTGCGCAATTGAGCGGGAAAATGGATGTGCCATAGGGATGACTCTTAGCGCAAAATTCAGCTCGCCAACAGTCTGCTGCAACTGCTGCAATGTGACTTTCTCCTTTACCAAACATTGTTGAAGGGCTGCCCTGAATTTCACATTTTTTTCCTTGGGTAACCTGAAACAACCCTCCACAGAGTCCAGCTCAATGCTTAGGAATTCCAAGCACGTTGATGGCCCCACAGTTTTTCCTGGTGCCAACGGGACCCCAAAAGCACACAGGAGCACGCAAAACTCACGCAATGCCCACGCGCACTCCTGTGAGCCCGCCACCCCCAAGGAAAGAAAGTCGTCAAGGTAATGCATCACATGCTGATGACCCGTTGACTGTCTCAGAACCCATTCCGGAAATGAACTGAATGTTTCAAAGTAAGCACATGAAATAGAGCAACCCATGGGCATACACATATCCATATAATACTTCCCTTCGAAGGAAAACCCCAGCAGGTGTTGGTCAGATGGATGTACTGGCAGAAGTCTAAATGCTGACTCAATATCTGATTTAGCCATCAATGCCCCGGGGCCCAAAACTCTCAACATCTCTACTGCCTGGTCAAAAGACGCATATTTCACACTGCAAATGCTTTCGTCAATCGCATCATTCAATGATGAGCCCCGAGGCGCTGAAAGGTTGTGTATGAGTCTAAATTCGCCCTTCTCCTTCTTCGGGACCACTCCCAGGGGTGAGCAGACAAAGTTGTTAACTGGGATGTCAAGGAAAGGACCCTCTACTCTTCCAAGGCGGAGTTCCTTCTCGATTTTCTTTGCTACCACCCTAGGATTGTGTTTGACTGACAACTGGTTCCTACACTGCTGTGACCCGTTATACTCTCCCGCTGGAATCCGAAAACCATGTGTGAAGCCCTCCTGCAGCAACCTTGCGGAGTTATGGTCTGGGTATCTATTTAGCCAAGGAATCATAGCCAAGACGTCAATGGGGGAATGGGCAACCTGGGGGTGTTCCCCGCTATTCTGGTTTCCTTCTCCCGGTGTTCCCTGAAGTACTACCCTTTGACCGGCATGTAGATTCTGGGTGGGAAGGGTGGCCGCATATGTAACACGAGTGCCTGAATATTCACGTGCCTGGCGCCCTGGTGCATGTTCGCCTGTTGAAATCCCAGCACACGCCCTTCCCGCCTGTATCACCCTTGGCCTTATGGGCCACCTCCCCCCCTTGTGCTGCCCAAAAGGGCTGCTGAAAGGGCTGCTGGGACTTGGGCGAATATCCTTTGTTCCAGCTGTTGCTGGCGCCTACCGATTGACCCCTTTCAAACTGAAAATGCCAAGAAATAGAGTCAACCTTGTCCCAGGATAAAGATTTGTTAAATTCCTTAGCTTTCCTGAACGCTATGTCATATTCTTTCCATGCGTCCCCCCCCCATGATTCTCACAGTACATTGTGATCCTACTCTGATAACAAGCCATCTCCGCCTGCATTTCAGGAGAACGTTCAGCGGTAACCGCCACAAACACTGAAAAGGCCCTGATCAAGTTTATGAGCGTCTCCTCCACCCTGAATTTGTACAACTTGGACCGCCATTCGCTGGGCAACATCATATCTTTCTGGGACTTGGCATATTCCCATTCCCTGTTGTCAATCAGTAATGAGAAAATGTTTACATATTTGTCTCCCCAAATGAGTTCTTTCACACTCTGTGAGACATGCTGTGCCAAGTTCTCCCCCCTAGAGGGTATCGTGCCTTCACCTAATACCGGCAAGGCAACCTCCTTACCACTTTCTGCGAGTTGCGCTGGTCCTACGGTCTTGACTGTGCCCACATTGCTTACTGGACCTGTTTGGGGAGAAATTGGTGTGCCTGGCATGCTACCGTCGCCCCTCGCCACCATGATTTTTGCAACCAATTTTTGTGCCTCAGCCGTGGGGTCAGCCGCGGAAGGTAGCATTCCCCCAATCCCCAACCATGGAAGCACTGCCGCTATCTGCGCTGCCAGTTCAGGGGGTACTTGACCCACCCCAGTGGATGGGCTGGCCTGAATTACGGGTGGGACCACTGTCGGAACTAAACTTATAGGTGGCGTGGCAGGAGCCGGTGCTACCGGTACACTTATCGGGATCGGGGGAGGTGTTGTGGGAGTCTCAGGTTGTGCAGTTGCTCCGTTAGGGGCTGGCCCGGGGACCCCCCCACCTACACCGGACTTGGGTCAGTGATTAACACCCTTCTTGGCTCGGCCACGCTTAGGTGGGGCCACAAATTCCCCCCTCGGTCTAGGTGGCACTATTATCCGTTTGGGTCTCCCTGATGGCCCTGCTTGTGCATCAACACTCTGACCCAATTCTGCCACTGTCTTGCCCAATTTATCCACCTTTCCCAACCTCTTGTCCATTGCCGACATCCTGCGCATCATGGTCTGAAACATTAGCTCCATGCACGAATTCCCTGCACCGCGTTTACCAGACATTTTCTTAGTAGCACCTGCACTACACAATACGTTACTTATGGGCACAATGTGCCTTGTACCTGTCGCAAGTTGGAGGCTCACAGGCTGGCCGTAAGCACCACACAACCGTGACCGCACACACCAGCTAGCCTGGAAAGTGTTTGGGCGAGTGAACTCTAGCCCTGCGGCCCGCCAGAAGCAGTGAAATGCAGGCCTGCCCGTGTCCTCGGATTCCGCCGTCCACCGTGAGCTCCGCAGCTACTCGGTTTGCAGCGGCCCTTGTCCGTTAGCCTACGATGAAAGAGATGTTACAACCAGAAATACCTCCACGACACAGCGTTCATTAGCAATTGGGAAACAATTATTGATCGTGAAATCAAGCTCTAATTCTCACACCAGTTGGCGAAACACTAATGTAAAATATCAAGATTCTTTTCAAAACACCTTGATAACACAGCCTATGCCCCTTGTTGTTGGTAAATTACCCTCTACCCCAGCGTCCTGCCCAGAAATCACAATAAATGCACTGAGGGGGGGAGGGGGTGGCATCCTCTTCATTCACCCCTATCTTTAAGAGTCCCCTTGCAGCCCACCTGGCTCCTAATAGCGGCTTCAAACCTTCAAAACGTATATTAGTGTAATTGGGCAGATTCTAAAACACTGTTAAGTCTGAGGCTACACCGACTGAGCTATCCGGGCTTCTTTTACAATTGGTCTCCCATCCAGGTACTAACCACGGCCTACCCTGCTTCGCCTGATGTACCCAAACGCTGGCTTTCCACCTAGCTGGGACCACAAAATGTTGTTTATTTGCTCGAGTTCAGCACGCTTCTTGCGGGGATCGAACTGCACCACTCCCCCCCACTAACTCCTAACGTTCGTTCCAGCCTATTATGCAAATGCTCAGACCGTTGCCCTAATCAGAACCCCCACTGACTCGCCGATGCTTCGAAAACCTGCTCTTCTGCCGAGCACTGCACCGCGACTTTGCACCTTACTTGCTAGGCTCGCGGACCGATTCCAAATTGTTGCCCACACATGCGTCCCGACTCGCCGGGTCTCCGGATACCGTGTCGTCTCGCCGAGGTTCTCAAACGCCGCAAGCGTCCTCGACGACCCTCAGCACGGTGAAGAAAAGGTTCAGCTGTCTCCGTTGAGCTCCCGCCGTCTTCGCCCGAGTCCCCGGGAAACGATCCACTATGCCGATGCTGCACCTAATAGAAAACAAACACAAGAAAAATTATCGGCCCCTACAGCGGGGCGAGGAGCGAGCCTAGGAAGCGCGGGCACAAAGAGGGTGCTTCCCGCGCCCCCCAGGCTCTTAAACCCCTCTTCGTGGTCCTGCCCCCCGACCCGGAAGCACTAACACCGCTTCCGGGGCAGGGCGGGACCGACCAACCAATCAGGAGGGGCAATGGGGGGGCCCGGCCCAGCCATGCGTGCGTGTGGGCCGAGCGGCCCCCCCTTTCCTTGTGCGGAGTATGACATCATAACAGGACTCAAGGCAGAGGGCAGGTGTGAACGGACACCAGTGACCCTGCTAGGCATCTCAACCAGCAATGGTCGGATTCACAGACTAAACTTCTGTGGACCATGGGGTTTCGCTACCTCTGATGGAAGTATCTTTCCTCATTGGCAGAATAAAACAAGCATTGGCATAGCTACAGGTCTCGCCTTTGGGACCATATAATATATAGTTTTGCCAATATCTTTAGGCTATGTTGAAGTGCGGTGTACCTGCTGTGCAGCATGTTGAAAAATTATCATAAAAAAGTGCTTTAAGAATTTTTGTTACCTTATATATTACCAAGAAGACATTATGTACAACTGAACGACCCTATTAAAAAAAAGAAACACCATAAAAAATGTCTTCTAGTGTTTTTGTCCTTGCAATACTGGCAACTTCTTCTTGCCTGCTCTAATGCTTGTTTCTTATATTTAGTTTTTTTGTAATGGAGGGGCACAAACAACGGGAGGGTAGACGTTGAGAAATAATCCCTGAATTTCAACACCAGCAGCGGACTGGCACTATGAAAGCATGAACAGATGCCAGATTCTGAGGGCAGACTGGGGTGGTGCTGAGTGATGCTCAGGTGGTGGTGTAATAAGTTTTGCATGCACTAGGTCTCACATTTGCTTGAGTTAGAGCTATTGGCATTGTAAATGTGAACATGTTTACACTTGTGTTATGGGGTGTATGTATGTGGAGTGTAGTGGAATTATGTGGGTGTTATTGGAATTGCCAGTTGTGCAATTGTGTGGCATGGAATTTTGTGGTGCGGAGTGAATTTGTTTAGTGAAATTATGTGGCATGGTGTTCAGTGGAAATACGTGGAAAGTAATTATGTGGTATTGAGGGTACTGGAATTATGTGAGGTGGAATTGTGTGTTATGGAGTGCAATTATGTGGAATTGTATTTTGTGTTGTGGAGTGGTATGTTGTTGAGTTTAATTATGTGGTGTGCTGTTGAATTTTGTGGTATCATGTGTACTTCTGCGGTGTAGATTGGATGTATGCTGGGCATTGTGTAGTTGAGTTGAATTATGTGGCTTGGTGTCAAATTATGTGGTATGGATGGGAAATGTGTGGAGTTGAATTGTGTGGCGCAGAACTGTATGGATAGCTTTGCTTTTTTGGTGACGAAAAAACAAATAGGTAGGAGCTAATCTCCAGATCTGTGTCTTAGGGTGTTAAACACAAAACACAAGCTTTTTTTTATTAATGAACTGTGCGATTACTTAAAATCATTACAGTATAAAAAAAAGTGCAGTTTGGTTCAAATAAAATACAGTAAAAATACAGTAAAACACCCCCCACCCTGCTCGACCTACACCGGTCAGGGACCATTGGTGCAGCTATGTGGTCGCGGTACTGACTATGTTCACTGATACTATACATTATTAAAAAGAATTAAAGTTTTTAGAGTCATCCTGAGACCTCGCTTACTTTCTGGAAGGCGTGTAAAAGTTCGACATCCTCATTTGCACTGTGGACTTCATCGGACCCTTAGTCTGTCCCAGTTGGATACCTTTGACTGATGAGGACCATTTTCTTTTCGGCGACTCCCTGTGTTATCTGTGGATTGCCAACTTGAGGGCGGCAGGACGCAGGGCTCTTCTTGATGGTATCCTTTAGTTGGTTTTCGAGTGCCATTTTAACTTCGTGGATGAACTTGCCTATCCTGGCTAATAAACATGTTGTGGTTTCAGAGAAACACCACCAATCCGAGGCCTCTCTGCAAGTTCTATGGCCCAAGATACGTAGTGTCGGACGTAGCAATTGCTGTCGGTCACTGGCCAGCTTAGTGCAGCAACATAGCAAGTGTAGCCAGGATTCTCTGCGATAGTTGCAAAGTCGGCAGGCAGTGGCTCCGTCCGAGCGTGCCCAACGTGGGTTGAAGTCCGTTATCCGGAGTATCAACCTACACCGTGCTGCCTGATGATTGATGCATTTCACTACCTTCATGTTATCCGACCAGAAAATGACGGATCGATTAGACAATTGCTCCGGCCAGACCATTAAAGTAACCCATATTGGGAACAGTTCCAGGAAGCCAATGTTCACTGACAAACCACTTCCCTCCCACCAATTGGGCCACCTTTGCGCCACCCACTTGTTGCCAAGTATGGCGCCAAACCCTACACTGCCAGCAGCGTCAGTCCATAATCCTAACTCTGCTGAGGTCACAGTGGGGGCACCCCACAGTACCCTGCCGTTGAAGTCCTCCAGAAATGCAACCCATATCCGCATGTCCTGGCGAACCTCGACTGACAGTCTCGTGTGATGGTGTTTGTCTCGCAGGCCCGTCATTGGCTGCGCAATTGAGCGGGAAAATGGATGTGCCATAGGGATGACTCTTAGCGCAAAATTCAGCTCGCCAACAGTCTGCTGCAACTGCTGCAATGTGACTTTCTCCTTTACCAAACATTGTTGAAGGGCTGCCCTGAATTTCACATTTTTTTCCTTGGGTAACCTGAAACAACCCTCCACAGAGTCCAGCTCAATGCTTAGGAATTCCAAGCACGTTGATGGCCCCACAGTTTTTCCTGGTGCCAACGGGACCCCAAAAGCACACATGAGCACGCAAAACTCACGCAATTCCCACGCGCACTCCTGTGAGCCCGCCACCCCCAAGGAAAGAAAGTCGTCAAGGTAATGCATCACATGCTGATGACCCGTTGACTGTCTCAGAACCCATTCCGGAAATGAACTGAATGTTTCAAAGTAAGCACATGAAATAGAGCAACCCATGGGCATACACATATCCATATAATACTTCCCTTCGAAGGAAAACCCCAGCAGGTGTTGGTCAGATGGATGTACTGGTAGAAGTCTAAATGCTGACTCAATATCTGATTTAGCCATCAATGCCCCGGGGCCCAAAACTCTCAACATCTCTACTGCCTGGTCAAAAGACGCATATTTCACACTGCAAATGCTTTCGTCAATCGCATCATTCAATGATGAGCCCCGAGGCGCTGAAAGGTTGTGTATGAGTCTAAATTCGCCCTTCTCCTTCTTCGGGACCACTCCCAGGGGTGAGCAGACAAAGTTGTTAACTGGGATGTCAAGGAAAGGACCCTCTACTCTTCCAAGGCGGAGTTCCTTCTCGATTTTCTTTGCTACCACCCTAGGATTGTGTTTGACTGACAACTGGTTCCTACACTGCTGTGACCCGTTATACTCTCCCGCTGGAATCCGAAAACCATGTGTGAAGCCCTCCTGCAGCAACCTTGCGGAGTTATGGTCTGGGTATCTATTTAGCCAAGGAATCATAGCCAAGACGTCAATGGGGGAATGGGCAACCTGGGGGTGTTCCCCGCTATTCTGGTTTCCTTCTCCCGGTGTTCCCTGAAGTACTACCCTTTGACCGGCATGTAGATTCTGGGTGGGAAGGGTGGCCGCATATGTAACACGCGTGCCTGAATTTGCACGTGCCTGGCGCCCTGGTGCATGTTCGCCTGTTGAAATCCCGGCACACGCCCTTCCCGCCTGTATCACCCTTGGCCTTATGGGCCACCTCCCCCCCTTGTGCTGCCCAAAAGGGCTGCTGAAAGGGCTGCTGGGACTTGGGCGAATATCCTTTGTTCCAGCTGTTGCTGGCGCCTACCGATTGACCCCTTTCAAACTGAAAATGCCAAGAAATAGAGTCAACCTTGTCCCAGGATAAAGATTTGTTAAATTCCTTAGCTTTCCTGAACGCTATGTCATATTCTTTCCATGCGTCCCCCCCCCATGATTCTCACAGTACATTGTGATCCTACTCTGATAACAAGCCATCTCCGCCTGCATTTCAGGAGAACGTTCAGCGGTAACCGCCACAAACACTGAAAAGGCCCTGATCAAGTTTATGAGCGTCTCCTCCACCCTGAATTTGTACAACTTGGACCGCCATTCGCTGGGCAACATCATATCTTTCTTGGACTTGGTATATTCCCATTCCCTGTTGTCAATCAGTAATGAGAAAATGTTTACATATTTGTCTCCCCAAATGAGTTCTTTCACACTCTGTGAGACATGCTGTGCCAAGTTCTCCCCCCTAGAGGGTATCGTGCCTTCACCTAATACCGGCAAGGCAACCTCCTTACCACTTTCTGCGAGTTGCGCTGGTCCTACGGTCTTGACTGTGCCCACATTGCTTACTGGACCTGTTTGGGGAGAAATTGGTGTGCCTGGCATGCTACCGTCGCCCCTCGCCACCATGATTTTTGCAACCATTTTTTGTGCCTCAGCCGTGGGGTCAGCCGCGGAAGGTAGCATTCCCCCAATCCCCAACCATGGAAGCACTGCCGCTATCTGCGCTGCCAGTTCAGGGGGTACTTGACCCACCCCAGTGGATGGGCTGGCCTGAATTACGGGTGGGACCACTGTCGGGACTAAACTTATAGGTGGCGTGGCAGGAGCCGGTGCTACCGGTACACTTATCGGGATCGGGGGAGGTGTTGTGGGAGTCTCAGGTTGTGCAGGTGCTCCGTTAGGGGCTGGCCCGGGGACCCCCCCACCTACACCGGACTTGGGTCAGTGATTAACACCCTTCTTGGCTCGGCCACGCTTAGGTGGGGCCACAAATTCCCCCCTCGGTCTAGGTGGCACTATTATCCGTTTGGGTCTCCCTGATGGCCCTGCTTGTGCATCAACACTCTGACCCAATTCTGCCACTGTCTTGCCCAATTTATCCACCTTTCCCAACCTCTTGTCCATTGCCGACATCCTGCGCATCATGGTCTGAAACATTAGCTCCATGCACGAATTCCCTGCACCGCGTTTACCAGACATTTTCTTAGTAGCACCTGCACTACACAATACGTTACTTATGGGCACAATGTGCCTTGTACCTGTCGCAAGTTGGAGGCTCACAGGCTGGCCGTAAGCACCACACAACCGTGACCGCACACACCAGCTAGCCTGGAAAGTGTTTGGGCGAGTGAACTCTAGCCCTGCGGCCCGCCAGAAGCAGTGAAATGCAGGCCTGCCCGTGTCCTCGGATTCCGCCGTCCACCGTGAGCTCCGCAGCTACTCGGTTTGCAGCGGCCCTTGTCCGTTAGCCTACGATGAAAGAGATGTTACAACCAGAAATACCTCCACGACACAGCGTTCATTAGCAATTGGGAAACAATTATTGATCGTGAAATCAAGCTCTAATTCTCACACCAGTTGGCGAAACACTAATGTAAAATATCAAGATTCTTTTCAAAACACCTTGATAACACAGCCTATGCCCCTTGTTGTTGGTAAATTACCCTCTACCCCAGCGTCCTGCTCAGAAATCACAATAAATGCACTGAGGGGGGGAGGGGGTGGCATCCTCTTCATTCACCCCTATCTTTAAGAGTCCCCTTGCAGCCCACCTGGCTCCTAATAGCGGCTTCAAACCTTCAAAACGTATATTAGTGTAATTGGGCAGATTCTAAAACACTGTTAAGTCTGAGGCTACACCGACTGAGCTATCCGGGCTTCTTTTACAATTGGTCTCCCATCCAGGTACTAACCACGGCCTACCCTGCTTCGCCTGATGTACCCAAACGCTGGCTTCCCGCCTAGCTGGGACCACAAAATGTTGTTTATTTGCTCGAGTTCAGCACGCTTCTTGCGGGGATCGAACTGCACCACTCCCCCCCACTAACTCCTAACGTTCGTTCCAGCCTATTATGCAAATGCTCAGACCGTTGCCCTAATCAGAACCCCCACTGACTCGCCGATGCTTCGAAAACCTGCTCTTCTGCCGAGCACTGCACCGCGACTTTGCACCTTACTTGCTAGGCTCGCGGACCGATTCCAAATTGTTGCCCACACATGCGTCCCGACTCGCCGGGTCTCCGGATACCGTGTCGTCTCGCCGAGGTTCTCAAACGCCGCAAGCGTCCTCGACGACCCTCAGCACGGTGAAGAAAAGGTTCAGCTGTCTCCGTTGAGCTCCCGCCGTCTTCGCCCGAGTCACCGGGAAACGATCCACTATGCCGATGCTGCACCTAATAGAAAACAAACACAAGAAAAATTATCGGCCCCTACAGTGGGGCGAGGAGCGAGCCTAGGAAGCGCGGGCACAAAGAGGGTGCTTCCCGCGCCCCCCAGGCTCTTAAACCCCTCTTCGTGGTCCTGCCCCCCGACCCGGAAGCACTAACACCGCTTCCGGGGCAGGGCGGGACCGACCAACCAATCAGGAGGGGCAATGGGGGGGCCCGGCCCAGCCATGCGTGCGTGTGGGCCGAGCGGCCCCCCCTTTCCTTGTGCGGAGTATGACATCATAACAGGACTCAAGGCAGAGGGCAGGTGTGAACGGACACCAGTGACCCTGCTAGGCATCTCAACCAGCAATGGTCGGATTCACAGACTAAACTTCTGTGGACCATGGGGTTTCGCTACCTCTGATGGAAGTATCTTTCCTCATTGGCAGAATAAAACAAGCATTGGCATAGCTACAGGTCTCGCCTTTGGGACCATATAATATATAGTTTTGCCAATATCTTTAGGCTATGTTGAAGTGCGGTGTACCTGCTGTGCAGCATGTTGAAAAATTATCATAAAAAAGTGCTTTAAGAATTTTTGTTACCTTATATATTACCAAGAAGACATTATGTACAACTGAACGACCCTATTAAAAAAAAGAAACACCATAAAAAATGTCTTCTAGTGTTTTTGTCCTTGCAATACTGGCAACTTCTTCTTGCCTGCTCTAATGCTTGTTTCTTATATTTAGTTTTTTTGTAATGGAGGGGCACAAACAACGGGAGGGTAGACGTTGAGAAATAATCCCTGAATTTCAACACCAGCAGCGGACTGGCACTATGAAAGCATGAACAGATGCCAGATTCTGAGGGCAGACTGGGGTGGTGCTGAGTGATGCTCAGGTGGTGGTGTAATAAGTTTTGCATGCACTAGGTCTCACATTTGCTTGAGTTAGAGCTATTGGCATTGTAAATGTGAACATGTTTACACTTGTGTTATGGGGTGTATGTATGTGGTGTGTAGTGGAATTATGTGGGTGTTATTGGAATTGCCAGTTGTGCAATTGTGTGGCATGGAATTTTGTGGTGCGGAGTGAATTTGTTTAGTGAAATTATGTGGCATGGTGTTCAGTGGAAATACGTGGAAAGTAATTATGTGGTATTGAGGGTACTGGAATTATGTGAGGTGGAATTGTGTGTTATGGAGTGCAATTATGTGGAATTGTATTTTGTGTTGTGGAGTGGTATGTTGTTGAGTTTAATTATGTGGTGTGCTGTTGAATTTTGTGGTATGATGTGTACTTCTGCGGTGTAGATTGGATGTATGCTGGGCATTGTGTAGTTGAGTTGAATTATGTGGCTTGGTGTCAAATTATGTGGTATGGATGGGAAATGTGTGGAGTTGAATTGTGTGGCGCAGAACTGTATGGATAGCTTTGCTTTTTTGGTGACGAAAAAACAAATAGTTAGGAGCTAATCTCCAGATCTGTGTCTTAGGGTGTTAAACACAAAACACAAGCTTTTTTTTATTAATGAACTGTGCGATTACTTAAGATCATTACAGTATAAAAAAAATTGCAGTTTGGTTCAAATAAAATACAGTAAAAATACAGTAAAACACCCCCCACCCTGCTCGACCTACACCGGTCAGGGACCATTGGTGCAGCTATGTGGTCGCGGTACTGACTATGTTCACTGATACTATACATTATTAAAAAGAATTAAAGTTTTTAGAGTCATCCTGAGACCTCGCTTACTTTCTGGAAGGCGTGTAAAAGTTCGACATCCTCATTTGCACTGTGGACTTCATCGGACCCTTAGTCTGTCCCAGTTGGATACCTTTGACTGATGAGGACCATTTTCTTTTCGGCGACTCCCTGTGTTATCTGTGGATTGCCAACTTGAGGGCGGCAGGACGCAGGGCTCTTCTTGATGGTATCCTTTAGTTGGTTTTCGAGTGCCATTTTAACTTCGTGGATGAACTTGCCTATCCTGGCTAATAAACATGTTGTGGTTTCAGAGAAACACCACCAATCCGAGGCCTCTCTGCAAGTTCTATGGCCCAAGATACGTAGTGTCGGACGTAGCAATCGCTGTCGGTCACTGGCCAGCTTAGTGCAGCAACATAGCAAGTGTAGCCAGGATTCTCTGCGATAGTTGCAAAGTCGGCAGGCAGTGGCTCCGTCCGAGCGTGCCCAACGTGGGTTGAAGTCCGTTATCCTGAGGGCCAAGAGGCGCATAAACAACATTTTTTGTCTTGCTTCGATTGTTAGCGAGTCTTGTAAGTATGGTTGAGGTTTACCAGGAATGTAGGACTTGTCCAAGGCCAACGTTAGCGGGTTGGGCAGGAGCGAGGAAAGGTCTAGCTCAGAGGAAATAGACTGGACTTGACGCTTAACGGCCTTTGCCCAGGCGGAATATAGGATTTCGTGTAAGTGCAGACTCCGCCCCTCGATCTTCAGAAGATCAATGGCTAGTTCCACATCGGCTTGCCATGGGGAGCCACCTTCCCCAAAGATGGTTTTTAGCGAGTGCTTCAAGGTGTTTTCGGGCGACTTCAGAACTCTGATGTAATATTTTAGGAATTTCCCCTAGTAGGACGAGTTCAGGACGTTTCAGGCCTATTTCCAGCCTCACCCTGTTATTCCGTGCCTGTTTGGGGGCTCGTAGCACCATCTTGTATGCTTTCACCTGTGCCGTTTGGACCACTTTCTCAAAAGCCCCAGGATAGGTTATGTGGCCGTACGTGATGGCGGGGATCAATTTAGCCCTGAGTACTGTCAACATAGGATCTGCAGAGGGACTGGCCAGGCCGTGGCTTAGACGTCTTAGAGATGTAATTATTTTGTCAATTTTTGGTTTAAGCGACTTCAGATGTTTGTGTGCGGTAGCCCTCTCTGATACCCATGTGCCCAGATAGTTGTAGAATGGGGCTGTGGTGATTCGGTGTTCCCCCAGAGACCATAAAGCTTTTGTTTTGTGTGGATGCTTGCCAAAGATTATTATCTTTGTCTTGCTCACATTAATATGTAGCTCGTTCTCCTTGTTGTACGTGGCAAGACTGTTTAGGGCTCTTTGGAGGCCTACCCTGGTATGGTCCATAATTACTGTGTCATCTGCGTACTGGAGCGTACCCGGAACCAGCTTCCCCAGTCTGGGCGGTGCTAGGTTGGCATCTTTCAGGGCGTGCCCCATGTCTGCAGTATACAAGTTGAAAAGCAGGAGGGCCAGAACACACCCCTGCTTTAATCCAGAGTTAGTGCCAATTCTTGTGGTTGCAGATGTGGCGCTTAGTTTCACCTGAACCCAGGTCCCCTTGTAAAGTGCTTTTATGGCCTTTAGAAGATCTCTAGGGATCCCCCAAGACTCTAGTTTTGCCCAGAGCCAGCTTCTGTTCACACGGTCGAAGGCCGTTGAATAGTCGATAAAGCAACAGAACAAGGGCGGCTTATTCCGCATGTTGGCCTTCCTAGCGAGGTACGAAAGCGCTATGATGTTGTCCAGCGTAGAGCAGTTAGCCCTGAAGCCAGTCTGTGAGGGCGGGAGTATGCCGTTCTTATTCACCCATGTTTCCAGGTCCTTGAGTAGGAGGCGCGCGTAGACCTTAGCTTCAATATCAAGGAGGGCTATCAGTCTGTAATTAGCCGGGTTAGAGTGGTGTCCTTTTTTGTGGATATGAAAGAGGATTGAGCCTTTCCAGGAAGATGGCAGGGTTGCGGTTGCGAATGCGTGGTTGAATAGAGGAGTAAGTTTGGAAGCGAAGAATGCAGGATCCTTCTTAAAAACCTGTGCGGGGATCCCGTTAGGTCCAGGGGCACCATCGGTTCTGATGGCTTTGATGTGCTTTGCAATCTCCGCCTCCGAGAATTTTCCCGGTCGGGTTGGACTTAATTCTTCGTTCGGGGCACTTTCAGAGCCGATGGTAGCTGCCGCCGCCTTGGACCACCCGGTGATGCAGTGAGATATCCGATTTGGCTCACAGGTGTAGAGCCCCTTTGCATACTGTTCCCACACTTTTTTCTCCAACACTGTTAACCTTGTGTACGCCTCCTGATGACAAGCTGTTGATGTAGCGCCAGAGCTTGCTATTATCTTTACCTTTAATTATGGAAAACACTGTCAGCCAATTCTGTTCGGTCCATTTTCTTTTCAGATCCCAAATGTTCTTTTTGTACTTAGCTCGCAAAACAGCAATGGGGGTCCCCCCTGGCGGGTGGATACCTTTCTTTTTTGCTCTCACTGCCTTGTTAAGTACCTGCTTAGCCAGCCTAAGACTGTGGGTTTTTTGGTGGCCTGGGATGACATTTCTTTGGCCGCTTCTTGATTGGTGAGTGTTGCCCAGGCACTTCAATAAGTCATTGGTCAGCGTTTCCCATAGGTGTATTATACATTCACTATCTTGTGGCCTTGGTACTGACACCCTGTTGACTACGAATGCATTAAAGTCTGTGGCTAAGATTGGTCAACCATTTTATTCTTTTAAGGACTAAGTGATGTTCTTCGCCTGTGGTCATACCAATTACGGCGTAGGGGTCCACTGTTCTCGTGTCAGGTTGAATGTGACACGGAGGGGCCTATGGTCGCTTTCGGCTCTGTCGTCCACTGTGAAGTTGCGAAGTTTGTTAGCCAGACCTACATTGATGAAGATATAGTCTATAGTGGAGACATTCCTGAAGGTCGGATAGGCGGACCATGCGCAATTGCGCGTTTTTTGTATCCCGTGGGTGGATTGCAAGTTGTAATTTGCTAAAAGTTCGATCAGTTGAGCTGACTTCCTGCTAGGTGTTGTCATGGGTAGCAGGTCCAGGCCTCTCAGGTTAAAGTCACCGACTATGATTACATTGTGGTGCAAGCGGCTTATTAATAGATCTTCCAGGGCCGTGGTGAATGCTTCCAAGCCATGTGGGGAGTGAAGTTTTGCATGGTTGAGGTAACAGTTGATTAATAAAAGTGGGCGGGTTGTTTGATCCGCTCTCAGTCCTTCTATTGAGATGGCATGTAGGTCGGGTGGCTCCAGAGGTAGTTCTTTTACATTAAATTTGCAGGCGTGGCTTACGAAGATTGACAGACCCCCTGACGGGCGACCAAAGATCGTCCTTTTGGTTGCTGATTTGAAATATTCGTGGAAGCCAGCAATTGGTGAAGTGGACCTCGCCCAAGTCTCCTGGATATATAATATGTCCCCCTGTGCGAGATAGTCATGGGTGGCTGAAACCCTGTGGATGTTATTTACCCCTGCAATGTTCCATGAGATGATTCTAAGGTTGCGATCCTGGCCTCTTGATGGACATGCACGACTGGTGTATTCATATGTGTTGGTTGGGTTAGTAGCCCCGTCTCCATGAGTCCTCCATGAGGGCCAGTCCTTGCTGAGGACGCTGCACGATGCGCTGCTTTTCTTTTAACAAGATTTTTATTTTTAGCGGGGATCTAGGCCTCCCTGATTTCAGTCCCCCGTCAGAACTTGTGGAATTTGTGCCTTTGAGAACAGAGATGGATTGTTGTAGACCATAATGTGGTCTGAGGACGTGCGGGTATTTTGGAACCCTGGGGGCGGTGACTTCTATACCCCATTCTGCCAGTTGCGATGCTTCATGGAGGACAGCTTTTTGGGCTTGCTGGTTTGCTAGTCCGACTATGATGGAGTCACCGTGAGTGTCTGTCTCCAGGCTCTTGAACATCACCCATTCGATCATCCCCGAGGTGATGTGTGCCAGGGAGTAAATGTGGCCAAAGAGTCATACGATGTTTGACCTGTTCAGGATGTCAAAGGAGTCCATGGCTGTAAATCTGGGGGTGAACAGCAGCTCGTAAATTTCTGGTGGCTTATTATTTTCTGGAGAGCGCCGTTGTGCCCCTTCACCAGGGGACACGTGCCTCTGATGAATTGGATGTGCAATGATTGTGTGGCGGTCACCTGGGCACTGTCTGTCTGAGATCGTGATTGGGGGGCTTGCCTCTCTTGACGGTCCTTGTTGCTCATCATTGATTGCGTTCGGATGTGGGGGGTTGTTGTATATAGCTCCTGATTGCTGGCTACCTGGTGCCTCAGTTGGTGGACCTACCAGACAGGGCAGTCCCAACTGCGCTCCCAGATACGGAGGGCGGGTTGATTCTGTCTTATGTTGGAGGACCCAACCAATTGGACCATTGATGCTGGAAATTCCTCTGGAAGCCACTTGTGAGGGCCGTGGAAGATCTTCCACATTACAATGGCCCTCTGGAGGAGGGATTGAGTGCCTGGGGGCTTCACAAGGGACAGGTGATGCGTCACTGGGCTTAACAGTCTTCAGTGCACGGTTTAGGGTGAAGATAGGAAAGGGTGTTTTGAGAGTACTTTCAGTTATAGTGGCACCGGAAGTTATTATGGCTGGTGGTATGATCCTGCTTTTGGTTTTAAGTTTCTTTAGTTGTTTCTTTAGTCTTTTTTTTGCTCTCTGTGACAGCGGTGCATTTGCGCCAGCCGATGCGCATTTGGCCTTTTCCAGAAGAGGAATGCTGACGGATGAGTCGTCGCTTTCGGTGTCAGGATCCAAAACCACAAGGTCCCTGCTTCCTTGTTCTGGCATGATGAGCTTACTGCATGGCACTGCCAACGAACCTTTTGGTGAGCTGCTGACCGTGGTGCAGGGATCGTTCAGAACGTTATGCACTCTCGTCAAAGCTGGTGGCTTTTGAGCCGACTGTGTTTGAGGGGGCCTCTCTCCAAGGCCCTTGGCTAATGCGAGCATATCTTTTAGAACTTCGGGTAGGCTTGCCCATTTTTCTATAATGGCGGCACCAGAGTTGATGTTGACCGCGTGGGCTTCAAATAGCATCTCTAACTTTGCTAGTTTGTCGTCTTGGCGCACTAAGTGCTGGGCGATTGAGTGCAGGAGATCAACTTGAACCTCCATCTTCATGGACTGCCACAATAAGGCCCTAGCCATGGTGTCCTGCACTTCTCTTATTATGGACAGGTTTAATTCTTTGACCGTGACCTCATCGACTGAGTCTTGATGTTGTGTTAGGCCCACGGGGCTCCATGCCTCCGTCTGCTGCGATCTCCAGGGATTAATTCTGGTTGAGTATATGGGGGTATCTTCTAGTGTGCGCTCTATTGAGTGTTCTAGTTTTTGCAGGAACGATGCCGTTAGCGCGGCCATACCCGGAGTGGTCGTCTCCGTTGTTGCCCGGGGTGTCACTGGCGTGCACAGGTGCGTCCCTGGGCTCGTTGAGGGGGAGGGTGCGGTGCCCGTGTTTTGATTTGCGCTACCTGTCTCCTCCTGTACACCCTCGGTGGTGCTCCTGTGAACTTCAGCTAGGATCCTTAACGGGCTTTTCGCACTGGCAGTAGAATGAGGAAGGACTTCCTGGCTACTAGCGTCTTCCGGGCTTTGTGCTTTTCCGGAGTCTGCAGGCACGCAAGAGTAACTGCGGAAATGGTCTTGCTTCGATAATGGCAACCTCGATGTGCCACTGCCCTCGGGTCCTTGTAGACTCATGTCCGTGGCTGTCAGGCCACTGGGGGCCTGAAAGAATTGGGTGATGAGACCCCGTGGGAGGGATTTGCCAGGGACTGAGTCCTGAGAATTTTGGAAGTTGGTGCCTTTAGTGCTCCTAGTTGTCCTTCTTAGTGCCGTATTCTCCGGGTTCGCCTCCGCCCCCACCTCCTCCTCCTCCTTCGTGCTTGTCTTGATCTTTTTAAGCGCCATCCTTTGAACACCTTTGGACACCGTAAGCTAGGGCTGTGTAATGTGGGGAGGTGGTTGGGTCCACTTACTTGTATTCCTGGTATTCCTGGTTATTGAAGTGACTCCCCTGTGGGGGCCTTGAGCTTATTGAGCTTATTGTATGAGTCTAGGGAAATTTACCAGCTCTCCGTATGAGCAATGCTATACTGGGCAGCCTCTTTTTCAGGGGGAGAGGGAGAGGGCGGCGGCAAGCGGAGCACACAGGGGGACCGCAGGCTGGACGACCCAGTCAGGCAGCCCCTTGGTCCACACCCTCGGCTCTTACTTTGTGACTGCCTCTAATGGCTGCCGCGCTCGCCACTGCCACTTACCTCCACGCTGGCTGCTCGGTTAGCCTTCAAAACTCCAGGCTCCAGGCTCCAGGCTCTCCGGTTGCTCTGGTACACGCTCCGGTTCACACTCCGGAAAATTCCAAAAGTCCAAAGATCCAAAAGGCACCCGACAGCTGCCTCAACTATGGATGCTGTGTATGCTGTGACCCTGCACGTCCAGCACTGGGCGAGCTCCAGCCAGGTAAGCCCTGGAGGGGAGTTCCGGCAGCTGCAGCCTGCAGCAGCGCTGGGCTGGGCTGGGCTAATCATGGCTATCGTGGCTATCGTGGCTGCAGCTGCTTGCTGAGTCTTGCTGCTTTTCGGCTTTTCGGTGATAGCTGTGGAGCGGCGGTTGGACGGAGCGGAAGAACGGAACAGCAGTCCCCCGCTGGCGGTGGGCGACCAGCTACCGGCTGCCTTCCGCCTGCTACCGTCCACCGTCTGTCTGTTTTTAGAGCTCGGAGCACCGCTGCTGCTGCTGACTCGTGGTGCAGTCCTGGCGTTTCTGGCGAGCTGACGTTCCGCACACTAGCGACCTCCAGTGGACTGGAAACAGGAGAGGTGTTTGTGGTGCAGAAAGACTTGGAAGTTAGAGACAAGCAGGAGGGCTTTTTCTGAGGAGTGGAACTATGGAAAGTTTTGAAAACCCGACTACAGAAAACACAAGCTGTGAGTTTACAAAGATCATAAAGTGACAGAGCAACCAGTGATATTTCGTGTAAAAGTACTAGTTGTGCTGGACACATTTTTAAGTGCCTGTGCTTGAAGCTTTTTCCTTATAAATGGATTTATTTAAAAATAACTATGAAATATTCAGCCTGCTCTAAGGCCATTTGTCTCCAAAGACATTGGTAGTTTTCAAAGGTGACGCCTGTAAAAGGCAGCTAGTATGCGGAAGTACAGCGGGAGGAGCCCAGTGAACAATGAAGCTGGATTTTTGGGTTGCTAAAACAAGTTTAGTGAATTGGTTCACGGGCCATGCCAAGGATAATGAAATAAAGGAGATTTGAGGTGTGCTATGTTTCACATATTTAAGCAGGTAATTGTTCTACAGATTTAAACTTGGCAGCTTTTTCAGAAAATAATTTACAAGTCACTGGGAACAGACAGCTTACCAGAGTAATCACAGCAGGAAGTGAAATGAAGTTAGCCATTACAGAAATACCTCATCATGCTACAAGGGCCTAAGAATCTAACCTAATCCTAATATAACATGGAACTGGCAAAAGTAGAAGCAAAGCTGAGCTCAAAGAGGGGGAACTGAAGAGAAGGGAGGGGCTAAAGTGTATGACTGCAGAGTGCTGTTAGAAGAAACATTGCACCTGTATGGAGTTATGGCACCTCTTTCAGTAAACAGACTCAGATGCATTTTGCACGAGAAGCGAAGGCAACAGACTAGCGGCCGTGTTTAAATTGCAAAGGAACAAGCACAGATGACTGCATTAGTGAAAATAAGACTATATCCTATTTTGCTGATAAATGCTATTTGCATAAGATCGGATCTACTTAATTTATTTTATTTTTTATTGTAAGGTTTTTATATACCGCTGGCCAAACCCGGAGGTATCGGAGTGCTTTACAACCTTTTGTCATGTAGCAATCGAGTCCAAATGAAAACAATATAAACACAATAGTAAACACATTGATTCGTGAACAAGTCCTGTTCAGGGAAGGGGGACAAAGGTAGCAGACGAATACAGAGGTAGAACAATAGTAAACAAGTTGCTTCGTGGCGAATCCTGTTCCGGGAGGGGGGACAAATATGCGAGTCAAGAGGTAGGTGGTGTAAAAGTCTTCATATCGAAGTGACTATATTCTACAATGGGCAAGATTCTGCTTTGGGCGGCAGCTATTCCTTCGGAAAAGATTGGTTAAGGTAGAGGTCTTTGAGCTGGCTTTCAAATTATTTAAAGGAGGGGTTGGTCCTGATATAGACTTGAATGGCATTCCAGATTTTGGGTTCATTACCTGAGAAGGAGCGTGATAAAGTTTTTTGTTTTCGAGTTTTTGGACGGATGAGAAGTAGAGTGTTAGTACTCCTGAGATACCTTGTCTGACCAGCCTTGTTGAATTTGAAGGCCAGGTAGGCAGGTTTGCCCGTGTGCAGAGCTTTGTGTGTGAGGCAATCAGTTCTGAAGCTTGCACGCATTTTGATTGGGAGCCATTTTAGCTCCCTGAGAGCGGGGGAGATGTGTTCGTATTTCTTTATTTCCGTGACCATCCTGGCTGCAGCATTTAGCATTTAGCGTTGACCGGAGGGGAGCTAAGTGAGATTTTGCTGTGCCTTTGAGGGTTGCATTCCTGTAGTCCAATCTGGACAGAACCAGGGATTGTGTGGCTTGTTTGAGGTCAGTGAGAGGGATGAAGGGTTTTATTTTGTTGAGTATTGTAAGGTTGAGGAAAGCGCTATTTGCGGTGTTCTTGATATGTTTGACAATGTCTAAGTTTGGGTCCAGAGTAATTCCCAGTGGATTTACGGAGTCGGCAGGAATGAGATTGCAGTTGAGAGCATCAATGCATTTTAGCCATTCTGTGATTTGGGGGATCTGGCCTTTGTTGGATATGAGTAGGATTTCTGTCTTGTCTTGGTTGAGTTTCAGGTGGTTGAGGGATAGCCAGTTTTGGACTTTTTTTACAGTGTTGTTTAGTCTCAGAATGTCACCAATGGAGGAGGTTTCTAGGTAGATCTTTGTATCGTCTGCATAGAGGTGCAAGGGGATGTTGGCTTTCTTGAGTATAGTGGTGAGGGGCTCCATGTAGATGTTGAATAATGATGGGGAGAGGACTGATCCTTAGGGGGCGTCCCATTTATGGGTAGTATGTCAGATGCGAAGTTTTTAATTTCTATTCTTTGGGAGCGGTTCTGCAGAAAGGAGGTAAACCACTATAAGACCACCTTTTCCGCACCAACCCTTTCTTGGAGTACAGTGATGAGCAATTTGTGGTCTACTGTGTCGAAGGCTGCCGATAGGTCTAGGAGTATGAGCAGACAGCATTGGTCCGTATCGAGTGATTTGTGGACATCATCTATGACATTCAGGATCACTCTCTACGTACTTCAGCCTTTTTTGAAACCCGATTGAAGAGGGTCTAGCAGGGTGTTGCTGTCTATGTGATGGGTAAGTTGGAGAAGAACACAGCTTTCTAGGAATTTGGCTAAGAATGGGAGATTGGATACGGGCCAGAAATTATTGAGATAATTTGGGTCAGAGCTAGTTTTTTTTTTATTGGCGTGACTTGGCCGATTTTAAGACAGTCTGGCATGATTCTGGTTATCAGGGAGCTGTTTATAATCTTGGGCCAGAGTGGAGCTAGGGTGTTTTTTAGCCAGTTGGGCGGGGATAGGGTACACAATGTGGGATGAGGGATTGGATTTGGTAATCATTTAGATGATTTTTGCTTCAGAGATGGGGTTGAACGACTTCCAGTTGGGAGAGGGGTGTCTGAATAGGATGATTTCATCTTTGACCTTGTGGCGGGCTTTCTCTGGATGGACTGAGTCAGTCGTCCAGGGGTATTTCTCAATCTTGGTGATTTTATTGTTAAAGAAATTGGCAAAAGTGTCACATTAGACTTTGGAGGCCTGCACTGAGGTTGAGGGGGGCTTGGAAGTTTGTTGACTTATGACATTGAAGAGTTCTTTGGGATGATTTTTGGTGTTGTCTAGTGCTCCACAGAAGAAGGACGTTTTTTCTTTCTTGATGTGGTTTTTATATTTCCTGCGTTCTGTTTTGAGTTGATCCAGGTGGAATGAGGATGGGTTGTTCTGCCAGAGTCTTTCTGCAGCTCTAAGGTGACTTCTTTCCGAATTTAGGTCTGTGTTCAACCAGGATCTTGATGGGATATTCCTGACTCTTTTTTGTTTCAAGGGAGACATTTGGTCAGGTATGGAGGTCATAGTTGCATTGTAGTGTGAAGTCAGTTCTGTGTAGATAGGTCATTTGGGGGTTGGGAAGGATTGAATTTATCCTTTCTTCCAGGTCGGCAAGGGGAATCTGTCGTTGATTTCTCACCCATCAAGAGGAGTTCTGAGTGCGAGGAGCGCAATGTATCTTTGGTTGATGTGAAATAGAATAATGAGATGGTCTGACCAGTCAACAGGCAGTATGTGGTCAATAGTGACTGTATCTTCGTGAGCTATGATGCCATCCAGGATGGAGCCTCTGTTATGAGTTTGCGCTGAGCAGTGTTGGATTGTTGTTGCGTAGAAGTTCATTCATGGATTGGATCAGAGAATTATTATCATCATCCCAATGTATGTTGAGGTCACCTAGAATTATGTTGTTAGAGCCCAAGAGTGAGCTATGTTTTATCAGGTTGAACAGGTGTTCCCCAAATGAAGGGGTGTTGCCTGGCGGATGGTAAAGCAGATGGCAGTATAGCGCTTTGTTGTCAGTCGTCTTGATGGTGGCAGTTAGATATTCAAATGTGTTATATTTGAAGGAGTCTGTTTTCATTATCGAGATGCTGCTCTTGTGGATGATTGCAATCCCACCGCCTCGCTGGTTCTTTCTGTCTTTGTTGATGATTGAGAACCCCGGGGACACAAGCTTGTCAATGATAGGGGAAGAGGATTCATTCAACCAGGTTTCGGTGATGAACATGATGTCTATGTCATAGGTGAGGATAGTTTCTGCCAGTTCTGTTGCATGTTTGGTGGCAGAGCTACAGTTTATGAGCATGCAGTTGATCGATGTACACTGTTCATTCTTAAGGTTCTTATGCATTTCGCATAGCATTGAGATTATTTTTTATTAATATTTTTTAGAATGACAAAGTAGCAAAAAATAAACTTTCACAGAATGGGACAATATTTGATCTTTTCCTGCTACATAATTTAGTCGTCCGTGACATCAGGGCAGGACTGGCTGTAGCGGGCATCAGGCGTTTCCGTGGGAGGCTGGACGGGTGGGGGCATGTTTTGCAGTAGAGGGGGCCAGTTTACTTACAGAGGGGGAGATTCTGGAGTGCTGCTGAAATATAGGCCCCAAGTTCACTCTTTGGAACCCCAGGGGGGTGGTCTGACAAACTTCCAGGACTGCTTTGGGTTCCGAGTCCACCCCTCCGTGACATAAATAATCTGGTACCCAATTGCCACACAAATCCAGTGGCCCTTGTTTTGCATCAGTACACAACATGGCTGGGCCAACTATTGTGAGCCGCAGTATTAGCCCACTGGAACCCTGAGAGTATCATAATACACTGGCATTTTCTGTCACTCATTCATCTTCTCTTTCTAGCACCCCGGACACTAGTCAAGTCAAGTCAAATGATTTGTATAGCGCACTACATACCCAGAGGGTTTCAAGGCGCTTAGGAAGGGGAGGAGGATTATTTGTCAAATATCCACGTTTTAAGCTGCTTTCTGAACGCTAGGTGGTTCTGGGTGAGGCGAAGGTAAGCGGGGAGTGAGTTCCATGTTTTAGCAGCCAGGTATGAAAAGGATCTGCCTCCCATGGTGGTCTTGTTGATGCGAGGTACAGTGGCGAAGGCTTGGCTGGAAGAACGTAGTTGGCGGGAGGGGGTGTAGAAGGACAATCGAGAGTTGAGGCAATCTGGTCCGATGTCGTAGAGTGATTTGTGTGCGTGGGTAAGCAGTCGGAAAGTGATCCTCTTATTGACGGGTAGCCAGTGGAGGTCTTTAAGGTGACCAGAGATGTGTTCGTTACGTGGGATGTCTAATATGAGCCTGGCTGAGGCGTTTTGGATTCGTTGGAGTTTCTTCTGGAGTTTAGCGGTGGTGCCTGCGTAGAGGGTGTTTCCGTAGTCCAGTCGGCTCGTGACCAGAGCGTGGGTGACTGTTTTCCTTGTTTCGGAGGGGATCCAGCGGAATGTTTTTCTGAGCATGCGAAGAATGTTGAAGCAGGAAGAGGATACGGCGCTGACTTGTCTGTTCATTGAGAGTGAAGAATCCAGGATGACGCCAAGGTTCCGTGCGTGGTCTGTCGGGATGGGTGCTTTTCCGAGGGCTTCCGGCCACCAGGAGTCGTCCCAGGCAGAGGGGGATGTACCTAAGATGAGGACTTCTGTTTTGTCTGAGTTCAGTTTCAGACGGCTTTGTTTCATCCATTCGGCGACTTTTTTCATTCCTTCGTGTAGGTTAGTTTTGGCGGTGCAGGGGTCTTTGGTGAGAGAAAGGATCAGTTGAGTGTCATCCGCGTAAGAGATGATGTTGAGGTTGTGTTGGCGGGCGATGGCCGCGAGGGGGCTCATGTATACGTTGAAGAGGGTGGGACTGAGTGAGGATCCTTGAGGTACGCCGCAGATGACTTCAGAGGCCTCGGACTTGAACGGAGGAAGGCGGACTCTTTGGGTTCTTCCGGTGAGGAACGAGGTGATCCATTCAAGTGCTTTTCCTTGTATTCCGATGTTATTGAGGCGTTGTAGAAGGGTGCTGTGGCAGACTGTGTCGAATGCTGCGGAAAGGTCGAGGAGGATGAGGGCGACTGTGTCTCCATTGTCCAGTAGAGTTCGAATGTCATCTGTTGCTGCGATGAGGGCGGTCTCAGTGCTGTGTTTTGCTCGGAAGCCAGATTGTGAGGGGTCGAGGGATTTGTTGGCTTCGAGGAAGGCGGCGAGCTGGTTGTTGACGGCTTTCTCGATGACTTTTGCCGGGAATGGGAGAAGCGAGATGGGGCGGTAATTTTTGAGTTCGGTGGGGTCCGCTGTTGGTTTTTTCAGAAGGGCGGTGAGTTCAGCGTGTTTCCAGTCTTCTGGGAAGGTAGATGAGTTGAAGGAGCAGTTGATGACGTTTCGGAGGTGAGGTGCTATGACGGAGTCTGCTTTGTTGAAGATGTGGTGAGGGCATGGGTCTGTGGGGGATCCAGAGTGGATGGAATTCATCAGGCGGATGGTGTCTTCAGTGGAGATTGGGTTCCAGGCGTTAAGGGTGTTTACGGGGGGAAGATGGTCAGCAGCTGGTAGGGTGGGTTGGTTTCCGGGTTGGTTGTCAAAGCTGTTGTGGATGTCTGCAATCTTGTTGTGGAAAAAAGAGGCTAGGGAGTCGCAGAGGGTTTGAGAGGGGGTGATGTCGTTGGAGTTGGCCGAGGGGTTGGAAAATTCCTTGACGATGTTGAAAAGTTCCTTGCTGTTGTGGGCGTTGTTGTCAAGTCGATCTTTGAATGCTGTTTTCTTGGCTTTACGGATCAGTTGGTGGTGAGTGCGGGTGGCGCTTTTGAAGGCGTCCTTGGTGCTGGTGGTTGGGTCTTTTTTCCAGGCTTTTTCAAGGGAGCGGCAGAGTTTCTTGGATTTCTTAAGATCATCGTTGAACCATGAGGCCTTCTTGCTGCCAGGTTTGCTTTGACGTTTTTTCAGTGGTGCTAAGGTGTCGGCGGTGTTGGATAACCATAGGGTGAGGTTGGCGGCGGCTTCGTTGGCGTTAGAGGAGAGGGCTGGGGAGTTTCGAAGGAGTGAAGCGGAGATTTGGTCCGTGGTGATTTTGTTCCAGTTTCTTTGCAGGGTAGGTTGGGAGTGGTTGATGGGTTTCGGCTTGTTGTAGGTGAAGTGGACGCAGCTGTGGTCGGTCCATAGGAGATCCGTAGTGTGGCTGAAGGAGACATGATTGCTGGAAGTGAAGATGGGGTCGAGTGTGTGACCTGCGATGTGGGTGGGGGAAGTGACTAGTTGTTTAAGTCCGAGGTTGGCGAGGTTGTCCACGAGGGTGGCGGTGTTGCGGTCGTTGGTCTTCTCAAGGTGAAAGTTGAGGTCTCCCAGAAGGATGTAGTCTTTGGAGGGGAGCGCGTGTGGAGTGATGAAGTCCGTGATGTCTTCACTGAATTTAGCGCGAGGTCCTGGTGGTCTGTAGAGGAGGGTGCCTCTGAGTGTGGTCTTGGGGTCGGTGTGGATCTGGAAGTGAAGGTGTTCGGAGTTGGCGAGGTTGGTGTCAGAGCTGGTTGAGATGCGGATAGATTTCTTATGGACGATAGCGATTCCTCCTCCTGTGTGGCTGGTACGGTCTTTGCGAGTGATCTTATAGTCTTCAGGGATGGCAATGGTGATGTCTGGAGCGGAGGAAGCATTCATCCATGTTTCCGTGAGGAAGGCGACGTCTGGAGAGAAGGTGTCTAGTAGGTTCCATAGGTCAATGGCGTGCCTGTGCACCGATCGGGTGTTGAGAAGGATGCATTGTAGGTGGTTGGGGTCGGGAATCTGTGGTGTAGTCGTAGCAGAGATGTTGTCGGTGCCGCTGAATTTGCAGGAGTAGCAGGAGAAAGGTCCATGGGTGTGTCCAGGAGCGGCTAGGACGCAGGTGGGGGCGCGACCGGGGTTAAGGGCTAGGAGGGTGGCGGCATCGTAGGTAATGCGGGGGGGCTGGGCAGCGCGAGGGGCAGGGGGTCTGGCGCTGGGCGCGGTCCAGGCGCGGACGGGCGTAGACGGGCTTACCTTTGGCGCACCTGCGTGGACGCTGCGCGCGGGAACTACTGTCATATATGGATAGTGGAGGGGGAGGGGCGAGGGTTGCTCAGCTGGGAGGCGGGGCGGGCTCCAGGGATCAACAACAAAATGGAGGCGGAGGGGGGAGCACAGCGTCGCGCTAGTCAGAGCGCGCAAATATAGTGAAAAGCGGCACTATTAATTATTTAAATAGCTAAGAGAGCAACTCGGCAGGCAGGCACACAGCAGGCTAATGCAATTAGGCAGAAAACAATGGCAGAAGCGGTACAGCGCTACCGAGTGCGGTGAAAGCGGCACGATTAATTAATTAATTAACTAGTACAGCAGCTCGGCAGGCAGGCACACAGCAGGCAAATGCAATTAGGTAGAGATCACGGTAAAAGCAGCACAGCGATACCGAGTGTCACGAGGGGACACTGGAGAGCGACCACTCAGCCTGAGGGACAGGAGCGAGTCACCCTGCTTACACCTCAAACATACTAGCTAACAAATGTTTCCTTGGTGCATATTTTTATGAACAACACGTTAAGTAAAGTCCTGATCATGCAGCATTTGCTCAGTCATTCAGCGGAGATAAACCCTGAGTGCGGCTGAATTTAAGTCCCTTGAAGGAAGAGCAGGATATTAGCTGAGGGAGGGTGCCAAGCTTAATATTTATAAAAAAGAAAATATTTGCACAGTCGAATCTGTCTTTCATCAAGCATGAATGTGTGTGGCTTATTTGTTTAAATCATCAGCAGTTGTAACAAAACAATGTTTAAACAAGTGTGCTCCTGGACAGACACAGAGACAGATGCAAGCGTGTACACGGACAGACATGGCGAAAGAAGAAAGCCTGCACAGACACTGTAACACCGACCATGCACGCTCACACAGACAGGGCAGTAGCTGCAATCACGGAACCATACAGATGCAAATTTGCTAATACACAGACATGCAACAGTCACAAACCTACACAAAATACACACAGCCACACTAATTCAGCGCAAAGGAATGTAAAGAGCAGCACATACAAGGAGGCAAGCACACAACTACATACAGACTGAGTCTCAGAGTAAGGAAAAACAAACTTGAATTTGGGCATGACGCTATGAGTGAGTTTTGAATTTGCCAAGCCGACCACCCATGTTGACCACTCAACCGCTTTTTCGAAGAGCCATTTGGATGGTAGTAGGAAAGGAGTTGCGTCGTGAATGCGAACTGTCGAAAAACGTCTGTATAAGTTTGACATTTACGCCCTGATGAAGACCTCGATAAAAAAACGCATATATCCCAGGTCCCCGCAGAGGTCAAAACGCTTTGGCACGAGATCTGGTGAAGAATTTGGCGATCCTTCTCCTCACATGAGTGCAACAAATCACTTGTGGACACGAGACAGAGATAATAGATATCTAGAATAGAACATAGATAAAAGCAAGAGAAGGAATCCGAAAAATGCTCTTTCATCCCCAGTGGGAAAACACATGAGATGTAGTGAATGAAAAAACTCAAACACTGTACATCTTCACTTTCTTCACAAGAATTTTGGATCATGCTAAACTTGTTATCTGTAATCGTTATGATTTTTTCTCTTTGTGACAAATGTTTTCTTTTCTAAATCAGTTTTGTATACATGTTTTACTAATTATTTGTGGTTTGTTTTACTTGACTTAATGTTGTACATATACTGCAGATAAAGTTGCCAATGGTAAGATGAAAAAAAAGTCTCTTGATAAAAATGAATGGAAAATAAATCATGAGATGAATTCCTTAACAAATTAGTAAAAGATTAATGGCTATTTTGGGGACATAAATGTTGTGATATTTTATATAGATCCCTCCCCACAGATAGGCCTTATTGGAACAAACCACCCATTTTCTAAACATATTGTAAATATGGCATGTCTCGAAGAGACAGCATGCACGCGTTGCCTAGGCAAGATCTAAACAGTCTAACTTGGCTGAGCTGCACCGAAGTAGTCCTTGGCTGATCATTCTGCTCTTTCTTTCCTGTAACCCTTTGCTCTAACATTCAGTCGAGTCTCCACATTCCAGTGCCTACTGCTTTCAAGCAGTGGGATGAAAGCCTGCCTTGTTTTGCTGGGGATTGATTATGAGCCTGCTGCCCTATTTCCTTTATTTCTGTAATTTTTTATTGTGTAAAAGATATATATTTACATGGAGCACGGAATATCCATGAGTGGAGGAAAAAGGGAGGAGAAAAAGGCAAAAGAAAGAGAAAGAGAAAGGCGCCGGGAGGGGGAGGTAGGAAGGGGGGGGGGGTGTTGGCCACCGTTGTTCCGTGGCTTTGTTCGAATGTCAGTTTCAAGTCCGGCTTGTCATCCTCTTCTGCCGCCCCCTCCGCGAAGCTCGGTTGGTGTCCTTGACCCACGCCCCGGACGAAAGAGAGGATAGCGGAGGATAGAAGTTGAGAATGAAAGAATGGAGGAGCCTTGCGTATTAGTTTCCTTTTGTTGGCGCGTGGTTCCGCAGGGTGCGCCCCTCAGCGGTAGTCTAGAGTTTGCGGCTATGGGGGTTTGTGCGATGATAGGTATAGGTCTAGGGGTTCCCAAATGTTCGACTGCCTATGAGTTTTCGGCGAGTGTTTCGCTGTGATGTTATCTGCCCCCCTTAGGAACGTGACCCAGTTTAGCCATGCCTGGGGCGCAGCCTTTGAGGTGTCCTTCCAGTTACTTAGGACTATTTTGACTGCAGCCGTCAGCAGTAGGTCAATGAGGTCACGATCCTCTTTCGTTGTGATGGCTGGGGATGCAAAACCTAGGACTAGACTTGGGAAATCTATGTGTATGGCTACTCCTGTGATCTCATTGTCCCAGAATTCCCTGATCTTAGGGCAGCTGAGAAGAAGGCGTTCTAAGTCTTCCTTCTCTCTGTCACAGTTCCAGCATGCATCACTCTCTCGGATCCCCAAGGAGGCCAGGCGGGCTGGTGTCCAGTACGCCTTGTGTACTAGCCAGTATTTCGTCTGGTTTAGCGTCGCTGTTATTTTTTTTCTAGAGGTTGATCTCCATAGTTCCGCTTTCTCGGCCTCACTTAGTTCCCTTCCTGCTGCGGCTCCCCAGAAGTTTGTAACCTTATCATTGAGTTTGGAATTTTTGGGGCGGAGTGTTTTGTATAGGTGTGCTACTTGGTGTCCTAGTGTGTTGAGACTGGCTGCAAGTTGTATGAGTGATGGTGTCCGGTTGTTAAGGTTCGCCTTCCTGATTGCCACTTTGATTTTCAGGAAGTTGTAGAGCTCTATGCTTTGTAGATTGTGAGCTTCCTTGAGGGTGTCAAATGTTGTGTGCTCGCCCTGTTTTTGAAGGTCCTGGGCAGTGGAGATACCATGTTTGTACCATTCGTGCATGTCTAGAACCCTATCCCTGTATCTTAACTTGGGGTTGTACCAGATGGATTCTAATTGGCCTCCCTTGATGCTTGTTGTCAGTAGTTTGTCAACACTTAGAAGAGCTATTTTCGTGTTCTTTAGGACTGGATTGTCCTTGGCTGCTGGGTGTCGGGTGGCGGTGAGGAGGGCGATGGGGTTCATGCCTTTTAGTAGCCCTCGCTCGAGTGTGAGCCATGCTGGGGTGTATTCCTGTCTTGGGTCTAGCCAGTGTAGCCCCTGTCTGGCTATGCAGGCTACCTGGAATCGTTTGAAATTAGTTATGTTTAGCCCACCCTGATCTTTTGAGAGCCTAAGCTTGTGTAGGCTTATTCTAGGTTTTTTCCCTCTCCACAAGAAGTTGTTCAGTATCTTGTCTAGTCTCTTGTGGAAGTCTTCTGTGTTGGTAAGTGGGAGCATGGTTAGCATGTAGTTGACCATCGGTGTGAGCATCATTTTTATCGCTTCTACCCTTCCCCACCATGTTGTGAATCTGGGGGACCACCCTTCTACTTTGTCCTTAATTTTCTGGATTGTTGCTTGTTCATTATGTTCCAGTGTCGTTCTTAGGTCTCTCTCAAAGAGGATGCCTAAGTATTTTATGGGCTTCTGTTGCCAAGTTAGTCCAGACGTTCCTAGTACCATCCTTGTCGTGTGGATGTTTAAAGGTTTGCACTCTGATTTGTCTGTATTGAGTTTGTACCCTGATACCTGCGCGTATTTTCCGATAGTGTCAGTCAGTGCTTTAATGGATCTTTCTGGATCTTCTGTGACTATTAGTACGTCATCAGCGTATGTCGCTAACTTGAATGTTTCTCCTCCTATTGGTATCCCCGCTATGTCTTCGTTCGTTCTGATCATTGTGAGGAGCGGTTCTATGGCTAATAGAAAGAGGGCTGGTGAAAGTGGGCAGCCTTGTCTTGTTCCCCTGCCTAGTTGTAGTATGTCTGATGTGCCTCCGTTGACCACCACCCGCGCTTTGGGGTTGTTGTTTAGAGCCATCATCATCCTTCTATAGTTTGGCCCTAGCCCGAATTTCCCCATGCATTGGTCTAAAAAGGGCCATGAAACCCTGTCGAACGCTTTCTCAGCGTCCAGGGCTATCATGACAGCTGCATTGCTGCTTCGGGAGGAGTGGCTGATTATGTGGCATAGTAGTCTCGTGTTGTCATGGGACATACGGTTTTTGATGTAGCCCACTTGAGAGTTGTGTATCAGTTTAGGTAGGTACGCATTGAGTCTATTGGCTAGTATTTTTGCGTAGATCTTGCCGTCTACATTTATTAGGGAGATCGGTCTAAAATTCTTCGCCTCATTTGTGTCCTTCCCCTCTTTAGGTATAACAATTATGTTTGCTTCAGCCATTGAGGGTGTCATGCGTCCAGTCTGGACACATTCCGTGAATACTTGTTTCAGTGTCGTTTGAGAGTGTGCAGGTACTGCTTGTAGAAGGCAGCTGTGAAGCCATCCGGCCCCGGTGCCCTATTGTCCTTGAGGCTTGCCGTGGCTTTCTCTATCTCATCCTCCGTTATGGGCAGCTCTAAGATGTCGCGTTCTCGGTCTGATAGTGTAGGTGTGGTTATGCTTCCTAGCAGCTCCTTGCCCCCATCCTCCTTAAGCGTTTCATCTTTGGTGTACAGTCCCTTATAGAAGTCTCTGAAGACCTCTAGGATGTCCTTGTTTGCGGTCTGGGACTTGCTGTGTCTGTCTTTGATTGCTCCTATCGTGTGCTGTTTCTGTTTCCCCTTTAGGTAGGATGCTAGGTTTTTGCCCGCTTTGTTTGCAGTACAGAGGTTGATAGACTTGTATTTGTTAATCCAGGTCCCTGCTCTCTCACTCAGTATTCTGTTAAGTTCGTACTTCCGTTTGGTAAGGTTTGTGAGTGTGTTACTATCTTCCATTCTGGCTATGTGGCTGTTTTCCAGCTTTTTAATCTCTTTCTCTAGGTCTTCAATTCTCTTGTTCCTTCCTCTGTTCATCCTGCCCTTAATGGTCATTAATGTACCCCTGATGGTGGCTTTTAGGGCGTCCCATAGCACTTCCCTGTTTGTCTCTGATGTGTCATTTATTAGCAGGTATTCCTTTATTGCCTCCTCTATCTCAGCCTTCGCTGAGGTGTGTTGGAGTAGGCTGTCATCGAATCGCCATCTCCGGGTTGGCTTTTCGTTGTGTTTTCCTGATAGGGTTAGGCTTATGTGCGAGTGATCTGATATTGATCTGGGGCCTATCTCCGTGTGGTCTATGAGGTGGGTGTGTGTTTCTGACATTAGGATATAGTCTATTCGGCTGTATGAGTTGTGTGGGTTGGAGTAGAATGTGTATTCTCTGGCATCTGGGTTGCTTAGGCGCCATGGGTCTTTCAGTCTTAGTTTGGAGCATAGATTCTTTAGGATGTTGGGGTTGTTTGTCGATTGGCTCGGTCTGTGCGGGTGTTTGTCAATCGATGGATCAAGAACTTGGTTCATGTCTCCTGCAACGATCAGCAGGTCGCCCAGCGGTAGGGTGTGTAGTTGGGCTCCTACCCCCTCCCAAAATGGTTTGTCCTCGCAGTTGGGGCCATATATGTTTGCTATGTGGAATGTCTCTCCCGTTCTTCTAAGTGTGGTCACAAGTGTTCTTCCTTGGGTGTCTGCCTGTGAGTCTACCATTGCTATGTTGGAGTTTTTGCTGATGATTGTTACCACCCCATTCTTCTTATTCTGCGCTGGTGATCCCACTACCTCACCTATCCAGTTTGCACTTATGCGCCTAATGTCTGCTGCTTCCAGTCTCGTTTCTTGGAGCACATATATGTCACTTTTTTGTTTCCTAAGGTGTTCGAGTACCTTCCTCCTTTTCACTGGGCTGTTGAGACCCTTGACGTTTAGGGACACTATCTTAATGTCAGCCGTGATGCTGCTCTGGTTGCTGTTTGTCATTTGTGCATCTTTGTATTTCGCGGCTTGTGTGGCCCTTCTCTGTGTGCCTCTGGATTCCGTGTTGTGTGTGGATCTGTGTCCCTACGCCTGCGTTTGCGTTTGCTGCTCCAAGATGTTAGTGTATAGAGAGAAAAATAGTGGAAGAAGAGAAAGTGATAGTAAGTAACCCCATGTATATGCTCCCCGCACCCCCCGCTCCCCCAGCCCCCTCCCCACCCTCCCTGCCCTCCCCCCGCCCTCCCTTACTTGCTGATTGGGTGTGCGACGACAAAGTTCCTCTGCCCCGCATCGTCCCTGAGGTAGAGTTTGTGTTCTTCCTTGGGTGTAGCCCTTGAGGTAGTTGAGAAATAAAAAACACAGTCAACATCTGTCTCTGTGGCATCGCCGTTGGCTTGTTCGTGTGGTGACGTAGAGACCTGGTGTGCCCTGTTGTGTCTGCTTGGGTCTAGTTCCGGGTCTTTTTTTGTCTGTCCTGAGCATGGTGAGGTATATATGTTGTCTTGTATTATTAGGTCCGTAATGCGTCTTACTCCAAGTGGCCGTTCACGTCTGGTGAGGCACTTCTTTTCACTGCTCCAGGGTTCTTGGTTTGCTCCAGCTCTTCTACTGGCAGTCCTTGCAGGTAGTTCCTTAGGTCTCCTGGACACTCGAAAAACATTGTTTTCCATTTGTCTGTTACTTTAAACCTGGCGGGCGCTACGAAGCTGAAGGTGGCGCCTCTTTTACGCAGGGCTTCTCTGAGGGCCAGAAATCCTTTTCTTAACTCTACAGTTGGCTTTGAGTAGTCCTGGGTCAGCACGATCTTGCTCCCTGCCCACGTAAGGTTTTGATTTTTCCTGGCAAAGGCAAAGATGGCGTCTGTTTGGCTTAGTCTGAGCGGGTTGCATATTATTGCCCTAGGCCCCTTGCCTGTCGTTGGTTTTCCTGCTGGCACTCTGTAGGCTTTTTGCACTTCGAAACCTCTCTCAAAAGTGATGCCTGTGAGCAGGGGATCATCTCCTCTAGCATGGCCGCGCACGAGCCCGCCTTGTCTTCTGCCCCTTCTGGTACGCCCATGATCCTTACGTTGCCTCTTCTTGCCCTATCGTCCTTCTCTGCTAGCTGTTTTTGTATGTTTTTAGTGGCTTTCTGCAGCTCTGCTATGGCCTTGGTGTTCTCACTTGTATCGTCCTCCACTGAGCCTATTCGGCTCTCTGCTGCTTCCATTCTAGTGTTCGTGTTGTGGAGGTCCGCTCTTATAGCCGCCAGCTCAAGCTGCATGTTCTCCACTTTGAGTTTCGTCTCCTTCGCCACCTCATTGCCTTCGTTTATTTTCCTTAGGATGGTCTCAAGGGTGGCTGTTTCGCCTCTGTTTTTTAGTGGGGATACTTGATTGTCTATTTTGGGCTTTTTCTGGTCACCCACCGTCTTCCCTTCGTTGCCTGACATTGTCCCGATGCCCCTTCTAGATAGAATGTTGCCTAGCCGCCCCTCCGCTTGGACCACCTTGGGTAGGTTTATAGCTTTTGACGCCGGTGTGTGGGTACCTTGAGATCTATATCTGCTGGGCTCTCTGATGTGCCTTGTTCTGGTCTTTGCCTTTGGCCCTGCCAGCGTGTGCTTTGTCTCGTTCGCGGCTGTTCGGCCGCGCGGCGCTCTGTGTCTTGCGTCTTGCTTTTGACGGGATGTTTGTTGGGCGCGATTGTGGTAGGGGTCTTAGCGAGTACTGGTTGGTATGTTAGGCTTCTCACCGGCGCGCCTCTGTGCAGTCTCTTGCTTTAAGAGCTTTCCGCTTTGCCTTGTTTGCTGTTGTGCCACACCCCAGTGTCTCCCTTCGCCCCCGTTCCGCGTTCCCGGGGTTGGCGCTTATTTGTGGTCTTGTGCCTTCTGTTAGTGCCTTTTGCCCCCTGGGCGCCCTTAGTTTCCGCTTCTTTCCCCTTGCTTTGCGCTTCTCTCACCCCCCTCTTCGTCTGTGGGCACTTAGTGTGCTTCCGCGGCTTCTTAGGGCTAATTCTCTTTCTGCTTTTCTCGACTGAGAGACCCACGGCTCTCAGTGGCGGCAGTATGGGGATTTCATAGGGCCGGGCAGGTTTGTTTAGTGTGCACGGTGCGCCTTGCGAACAGAGTTGTTCGATTGACCTTTTAGTTCTCCTGGCTGTATCTCCTCACTCTGCCGCCTCTGGAGTACACCCCCGACTGCTCAGAGACTGCTGGGTTGGCCGCTGTCAGACGCCGTATTTTGTAGGCTTGACCTCCATAGGACAGGGTCCAGCGCAGGCTCACAGTGCGTGTCCCCGGTTGCCGGCTGGCTGTGGCTGCTCAGAGCTGTATGCGGGTCAGCTTCGCCTCCCCTCTCCACGCTGTCGCTTGCGGTGCCAGTGCGCGGTGTGCCTCGCGGACCCCCCGCCTGCTCTGAAGACTGCTGAGCAGGTCGCTGTCAGATGCCGGGTTCCCCCCACCGCCTCTTCCCAGCTATTACCTCCTGTATCTCGCCTGGGGCGGGGGGCTCAGCCTGCGCTTCTGGCTCCGGTGCAAATTTCTCAGCCGTCTCCGTCCGTGCGGAGCTTCCGGTGACGCCGTCCTTCCGCTTCCGGTCCGCCACTTCCGCCTGGATTTGGTGAAGACATCCGGTAATGGCGTCCTCTCCTGCAGCTCCTTCCGGTTTCCCCTTACTCGGTTGCTGGGTCTCCCCCTCGGTTGACTTGTAGTTGTCTCCTGTCGCCGCTTGCCGCTTGCTCTGCTCGCTGTAATTTTGTTCCGATTGCCAGGGTAGCCCGCTTTACCACCTCTCTTTCCCGGATAATTGGGTGGCTTGTCGTTTGGTGCGGTTTGGTTCGGGCCTCCGCCTTCAAACCTTCAAACACCGGGCGGCGGCGCACGAAGGATGTGGTGCCCCTTTGTTCACTCTTTGTTGCGTTTCGTTTCCACTCCCGGTTCTCCAAAGTCTCAGGGCGCCATCTTGTCTCCCTGTTGTTGCTGCCCAGTGATGGATGGAGGGGCCGATATCTTGGTGCTGTGGCTGCTCCCCTCTCTTGCTCGTCCTGTTTCTTGTTGCCTGGATCTTCCCCCCCCTGGTTCTGTGCTTTGAGGTCGGGTCCGGCTGGTTTGGCTCGTTTGGCGGGTTGGTTTGTCCTCAGGGATGCGGAGCCGACGGACTCAGACGACCGTCCACATTGCTGTCCAAGCCACGCCCCCTGCTGCCCTATTTCCACTAGAAAATTATAACATCAACTGGAAGCCAAACTAAGTATTGAATGTTGTTTGTGTGTGTGTGTGTGCATGTGAGTGTGCGCAGGAGTGAATGCACATAAATGTGTGTGGGTGAACATGTGTGTGCATGAGTGTGTGTGCACACATGAAATCTTGGGAGTGCAGGTGAGTGTAGACCTCAGAATGTAAGTGTGGGTGCATATGAGTGTGCACGCACGTATGTGTGCTCATAAGTGTGTGTGTAGACATGATTGTGTTTACATGTGGACATATATGTGTAGATAAGTATGTGCAGGGGGTCTCTAGTGTTTGCCGAAATCTCTTTGAATATCAACCGCTTTACTTAGACTTTCATCCTTCGTAGGTCGATAAAATTAGGGTGGGTGTAAACTCTCATTATTTGCTGTAACACAATTATGTGAAATTACAGCAAAATTACGTGAGATTATGCAAGATGCGTAACCCAGCATTTAGCACTATTTTCTTTGCACAAAATGCACCATTGCATCCAAAATGGAGCTGAGAATACCTTTTGCACTAAGAACAGCAACGCATAAATACCAGCAGCCAACAGCTGCTCGTTCTCTGTAAGTTTGTTGTTCCTGTGCTCCTGCTGATGGAATTTTTGTGCTATATTACTCATATCACGGCAACTCTCGCAATCGCGTCATTTTGGTAATTTGATCTCCAAAGAGTAACTCAAAATTGCCAAAATTATTCCTATTAGTATGGCATAATTAAAATTCCATCCAGGATTAGATCAAATCAGGGCAATTGTTTGAACAATAAACATCTGTTATTTTGTGTTGTTTTCTGCCACTTTCGCAAAAGCACTTTGTATGTGCGTGCAAATGCATGAGTATGGGTGTGTGTGTGTGCACTTATTTGTGGATGCCTGATACTGTCACAATGGAAAGTGCAGCACCTGTGTATACATCAATCAGGACTTAAATAGTATGGGGCACTGCACATCTGCACATGCACACTTTTAGCTAAGGACTTTGGGCCAGATGTAGGTGGCAAATTACCGGTCGGTAACGGCCGAATTCGGCCGTTACCGACCGGTAATTGGATTTTGAGATGTAGGGGGAAAAAACCAGGCATTTTCGGTAATTTTACCAAATCGGTAAATATACCGGTCGGTAAAATTACCGAAAATGCATTTTCGGTATGTAGGTGCCAAGTTGCACATTGACACAGGGCTTTGAAAATCGGTATTTTAACATGCAATACAATTGCATGGTAAAATACCGATGCAGGTGTACATGCACATCTGTGCATGTACACCTGTGCCATTTGGCACACATACATGCCCTTAGGGCATGTATGTGTGCCACATGGCACACAAGCCTAAAACAGGGGTGCCAGAGGGTGTCAAAGTGACACCCCCTGCACCCTTGCTAAAATCGGTATTTACCGATTCTGTAATTACAGAATCGGTATTGCCCATTGATTCCTATAGGCTTCACAGTCCATAGGAATCAATAGGAAATACCGATTCGGTATTTCCAGATTCGGTAAATACCGAATCTTAACGATTCGGTATTTCCACATCTGGAAATACCTACATCTCCCCCCTTCATATTTACCACTTCTTAAATACCGAATCGGTAAAATTCGGTATTTAAGAAGTGGTAAATATGAATTACCTACATCTGGCCCTTTGTGTGTCACAGAGGCATGGAACGCAGTAGTGCTAAAAAAAAGACCGTTTATCTGACAAGTGACAGTAGTATTCTCAACTTATTATTATATATTTTCCAATCTTGTATTTTCAGTGATATGACCACCTAAGGCCAGTGAGCAAAAGTGGCGCTATGTCATCTGCTTGGCTCAGACAATTGTCTGGCATTCATTTATTATTCAACTGGTGTTTGTAGCATGTTTTGGTATGCAAAGTTATTTTTACAGCTAATGGTTCTATGCATTTATGAGCGTTGCCAAGACTGTTCCTTACTTTTCAAATGCCAAACTAATTCCCCTTATTCAACCCAACTCAAACCATGTCTTTTTTAGTTGGGTATTCTATGTCGCTTGTTGGGAAACCTCAGTATCACACCCCCTAATATTATAGACTAAGCTATGCCCCTGTGTATATAGAGTATTTGCTGTGAGTAGTTTAAAGACTAAGGGCCAGATGTATGTAGATAGCATTTTGCAATTCCGTAATTGCAAATCACAAGGATTCGCAATTATGAAATCGCAAAATGCAATGCATGAAGGTGTATAGTACACCTTTTGTGATTCCTAGGGGGTCACAAATGACCTTCTTCATGAATATTAATGAGGTAGGTTGCAATTTGCAGCCAAAAAGCAATCTTTTTTTGTAAAGCTGCCCGTTTCCCTTAAAGGAAAATTTGATGCTTTAAAAAACGAAAAATGAAAAGTTTCTTTTAAGTTTTTTAAGAGCAGGCAGTGGTCCATGGGGGTGCAAATGGGCAGATTCTGCGAATCTGACCGTTTGCGATTGCAAAAATGCTTGATACATCTTGCCCTAAGGCCCTCATTATGATTTTACTGGATTTGTAGTGGGGATACCAGGGCCCCTATAATGTATACGTGCACTTTCCCAGATTGCACCAAGGCGCACCTTTCAAAAGGTGCCCCATGCACAAACAGGAATAGTGCACCCTATTACACAGAAGGCACTGCCCCTAGGGCATTTGCGAACTCCTGCTGCCTGAGGGCCGCACATTCAAATAAAGCATGAGAAGGCTGCTTCAAAGCTGCTCTGTGTTCCACAGAGTAGGCAGCACCCGCCTGTACTTTGAGGAGGAATTAGAGCTGCTCTTGCAGTTGGGTTCATTGAGTGACTGCATCCACCTGCAGGGGTGGCCTAAGGGAACCTCTTTCTCCTCCTCAGGAGGTGCACTGAAAGTGCGTTACTTTTTCGTAGCACACTTTCAATGCACCTCGTAAGAGCATGTAATATGGCGCAGATGCAGAGGCACAGTGATTCCCTTATTTGCATGGGTTCTCAACCCCATGCAAATGAAGGAACTCCCTCTGATGATAGTGCAGGTGCTACATTGTACGAGCGCTATCAGTATTATAGAAAGAGGTGCACAAGCTATTGGGGCCCCTTCTGTAATACCATTGAGCACAGGGAGCACACAAAGCAGGTTCACATGCCCCTTGCATCCCCAGGGCACATTGTTTAACATGGCCCCAGCTCTGAATGTGAAGAATCCTCATAATATAACTTCCTTAGCTGCACCACGTCTGTGTGTATGAGGTAAGCTTGCACTGCTGATTGCTGATGTGTACATGCTAAAACTGTTTTGTGTATTACTAGCATGCACAGCTCCTGTCGACGCAGGACCTGCTGTGTGTGTCTGAACAGAGTTTGCACTACTTCTGCCTGTGTTGCATCTTCTCTGTATGTCTATGAGAGAGATGTTTGCAGTGCTGCTACTTCTACTGTACTTGATATGGATAAGTGAATCTTGCACTGCAGCTGTTAGTGATGGCCTGTTATCTGAGTGTTCGTGAACTTTGCCCAAACCTTGCCTGTTTTCTGTCTATAAAGGAAATGTAGAGTTTTCCTGTGCTTGTTATTGCTGTTTTCTGTGTGAAGGAAGCTCGCAGGAGCTATTCTATCAATGGTGCACTCGGTACAAAAGCACCTGGGGCCCAGAGACCTAATGGGCCCACTGAAGTCCAACTGTTGCATTTTATAACTTAAATAATAGTAAAGTGGCCCATTTTCCTTTCTTGTCTTAGGATGGCCCTCTAGCTATGTTTCTAGAAGCTTGCATAACTTATGCCCCTGTGGTACAGGTTTCATATTGCCTTAGAAAATTGACACTCAAAGTATGGCCTGGGGGCCACATTCGACCGTCCTGACCTTCACATGTGGCCGCCTCCTCAAGGGCCCCACTGGGATGCATTTTGCTTGAGAGCGAACTATTCAGCAATATATTAAATACACCGGGAATTGTGTATCTGAAGTAGAAGAAAATAGGCAAATAAGGTATGCTGCAGCAAATAACTTTTGAAACGCATTCATTTTTTAAGACATCTTGCAACAAACGTTTAGAAATTTGACAAATTCTCTTCAAAAATGCAAAAAAGGGTATTTCGTTAACAGGTAGTGTTTCACCTTAGTACATTAGATTGTATCAGTGCACTGAGAAGTATTTTTTTAAAGTGATAGTTTTAACAAATCACAAACATTTGTGCCTTCTACCACCCTGCCAGTACTCAACTTAGAGCTAAATAAATTGTCCTTTGGCCCCCTTTAGGTGGCCTGTGTTGCTGTTATACATGGACAATGTTATAGTTTCTTAAATAAAACACAAGAGAAGTTTTTGTACAAGGCATATCCTGAACGCATGCTTTTCAACATGCTTTTACTTGTGATAATGAGAAAAAAGGATGCAAAGTGAAATGAAACAATGCCATGGATCACACAATTTGGCCAGGTGGGGACACCAGGATTTATCATAGGTTTTCGGGTTTCACATTGTGCGATGTCCTTTCATTCCAATCAATAGTGAAGTTACTTCGGGGCATATTATCAAGGAACGGCGATAAAATTATCGCCGCTTTAGCGGCAGGAAACTGCTGCTAAAACAGCGAACAGGGGCTTGATAATATGCCCTTGAGAATTCCAATAGAAGCCCATGTTAACACCAGAACATGGGCTTCTATTGGAATTCTGAAGGGCATATTATCAAGCCCATTATCGCCGCTTTAGCGGCAGTTTCCTACTGCTAAAGCGGCGACAATTTTAACGCCGTTCCTTGATAATATGCCCTTTCATTTTTACACTTGACTCGTTCAAGGTAGTACTAGCAAGTAGATAAGGCTTACCCTAAGGTGCAGTAGAGGGATAGCGATTCGAAAATAGCATAACATAGTATTGTCAAATCTGCGAACCTTCGAGAAACTAGGGGCTTCATTTAGAGGGCGGTAATAAATAAAAACCAAAAAATAGCTCCATGATTCCCTGCCAACCTTGCCCCACCCCTTCCAGCAAAGCCCCACTCCCACCCTGCTGGCATCAATGCGGCTCTCGGGCACAATGGAGACCATACTTTGTGGCCCCTGGGAAAATGTTTGTGAGCACCTATGCCTTGGAGTGTCTGAACAAGCCTTTTTACTATACAAAAGCCTAACTGATAGTCTTTGTCAGTGATTGCCAGTCTGAAGGACTAGCCTTTCTCTGACGCATGTCTCTACTCTTGACCTTTTCATCATTCTATTTGAACTTGTATGAATTATGACATAAGCACTGGTGGAACCCTGCCATTTTGAAGATCCATGCTCATGCCTTAAAGGGATCTCTTGACATTTGTCAGCCAGATAAACCTTCATTGTATGGCCTTGAATACACTGCAGACCTGGGCTCTGTAAGCGATGAGTGCAGGCATTGGCCGGCTTCTGATAACTGGGTGCAATCTACAACATGTGGGCGGACAGATGGCAGACACAATGATGGACCAGGGGCTGATTCAATTAAACTGGATACAGGGAAAGAATAAAGCCAGCAAATTAGAGGCATCATTATAATCTTTTAGAAATGTTCAGTGCCTAATGGAGGCTGCATTAGACCTCATTCGCACTGATGGGAGTGCACTTCAAAACTAGCATCTGCTCCCAGCTGTATTTTGTAGAAAAGGTCTCTCTCTTTTAGGTCTCGCCTGGAGACAACGTGCATGCAACGACTGCTCGTGCCTAAAAAAAACAAGCATTTGCAATGCAATTGGTCTCGCCTTTGTTACCTTATATGTATTTAGCTATGCAGCACATTAGCCTGGGTGTTGAAACATATACTCTTCATAAACATGGAGTGAAAGTAAGCACCAAACTGTGTGACAGGCCAAGTATTGGAACACATGGAGAGAAATACTGAAAGAAGGGGAATATAGCAACCTGGCTGCTGTGCATGCCAGTCAGCTGCCCAAGGGTATACCCAGTACACATTTTCAATTGAAAGATTATGCACTCACTAAATCACAAGCAAAAGCCTTTGGTGGCAAAATCAAGCAAAAGCAGAACACAGTTGCTACAATTTCAAAACATGGTGCACTGCAGCTGCATGTAAGGATGCAGCAAGTTCCTATTAAGAATTGGGCACATTTCTGCTATACTGAAGTAATCTTGCAAATTTCTTATTACGCGTTACGGAAAATTCTTACAATTATGCCATTACGCCAATTTAACACAGGAACAATGCAAATGGTCAGAGAAGCAAATGGCTGTTGGCAGCATTTGTGTTGTTTTCACTATTCTTTTTGTGAGAAATGCATCCTCGCGCCTTAAATGGAAGCAACAACACATTTCACAATAAAAGATAACGCTATCTGCTGCTTTTGCGTTTTACAGAATGTTTGCAAAATTCCCGCGATTACACAAAAACTAATTATGCAAACTTCGAAAATCTCCAATTCCTCCAAAATGACAAGTGGCATTTTCATAATAGTAAAACAGCTTACACAACTCTTACTAATTCTTTTTTACCAGGAAGACATTTGAGTGGAATAAAGCACAACATTAGTTTTAAAGAGGTAATTACCCCCAAAAATCACTTCAATTACCAATACATTTTATGGGTTGCTTAAAGTATCTGAAACTTAAGTCAAATTCAATCATCACAAACCTGAGGATGGGGGCGGGAATGAGAGGAAAGTGGCAACCCCAGGAGCAGTAAGTACTGTAGCAGCTAAATCCCAATCTAACTGATCAACGAAGGCAGAGCTGTGTACTGCAAGAGGTGGGTGCAGAGTCCAAAAAGGTAATAATGGCAGTGCTCATCTTAACAGTGCAGTGGTTTATGGAGACCAAGTGGGGCAATGCAGCCCCGCCCCCGCAGAACCGAGAAAGGAGGCCAGCCCAGGGCTCATGGTGGCCCTGGGCAAGGAGCGTAGGTAGGGGGCCTGGAAGAGGGGGTCCGGGCGGGGCGGAGCGCGCAGGCCAGTAAAGAGGGGAGGGGGTCAGGGTGTTTAGAAGTGGAACAGAGCCGGAGGCCGCCAAATCCCTGCCAGGGGCCACCACGCAAATATGTATCCATCCTCAGAGGATTAATATATTAAGGATATATATTGGCGTGGTGGCCCCTGGGGTTTGGTGGCCCTGTGCAGGTGCACAGCTTGCACATGCCTAAAGCCGGCCCTGGCCAGCCCCAAACAGTGGGCACTTACCCATCCGCAGCCACGCCTCCGTGAAGTTTTTACCACTTAACCCTGGCAGCCCGTACCCACGGGGCCACAGAGACCCTGTGCAGAATATACTCACTCAATTGCTAGCAGCTGCATGTGGGTGCGTTCCAGGCGAGCCTCCATTCAGGTAAGGACCGCAAATACTGTGGGCCATGAACGCATACGGGAAGGGGGGGAGGGGTACACTGCAGCAACAGTGACACATGTCTATTCCCGAGGTGAGGACAAGAGGTGGGGAGGGGCATAGGGGGTGACGTGTTCCACACCTAGGTACAGGTCGGGTGGCTTACTACAGTGGTTTGCACCAAACACGATGTTTGGCACGGATCACCAGTGTCATCCGGATGCCTTATGCCAGACACCCGGCTGCTGACACAGACATGCAGAGCCAGTAGCCCAGTAGGAATTCAGCATCTCTGTTCACGTTACTGGAGCACGCCCACTGATGGAAGAACAGTGCAGCAGATAGATGCTGCATCGTAATAACAAGCATTTGCAATGCAATAGGACTTGCATGTACGTGAGATCTATTGCATTGCGAATGAGAGAGGGGGTGGGCGACAAGGCATGAAGGGGGGCAGGCGAGAAGGCATCAGACTGTGCGAGGGGGCATGGGAAGAAAGTAATCTGTGCAGTAAAGGGGCTAGTAGCCATGGAAGGACACAAATGATGACATGACTGTCATAATGAGGGACTAACAAGCCTGCAACCAATCGGAAGGCAGCATTTAAGACATAAGCTAATGAAAATGATGGGTGGAGAGTGGGCGGAGCTTCCTCAAAGCTTCCACACTATACTGAATACTGCATGCCTCGCAAAGCAAGCAGCACGTGCACTGCAACGCTAGGCTCGACCTGAAAACAACAACTGAAAAAGGGGGCTTTTAGCCAGGCAATTTCTGATCATTGGCAGCATTATCACTCTCCGTGCTGCCTTCTAATTCGGCCAAATATGAGACGCGTCATTTCCTTTTGTTTGTGTGATGCATGATTTTAGTACAGATTCATTAATCCTGATTAGTGCACATGCGCTGCTCGCACTGTGATTGAGGTACTATTTCTTCTTTATTGGTATTTTTTTATAGCACGACATGACCCTACTCGATGGTTTCAACACTTTACATTAGCACTAGTTCCATTACAAATGGTTACATTAAAGATAGTAGTGTTGTGTTGAAGAGTTCTTCACACATGATTGTCAAATTTCTGTTGCAGTGCTTTCAGGAACAGGAACCAGCAATTGTGAAAAAAGTTCAAGGGTTAGGCGCCGGGTACGGAAAAGAGTACATATGGCCCTATGCTCCATCCAGTCACAGCAACAATAACATGCAATCACCTAAATAATAAATTTAGCCTGTTACAGAAATTGATCAGATCAGATTCAATTGCTTTTTGTGGCAGTCGTAAACATCAACGAACATTTTTCCCTGTGGAGCGTGATTCCATGGTCACACAGGCATATCAAGGTAGCCCTTAGCCGATTGTGATGTTCTTCTGCTGTGCCGAGTATATTAGTAGCTGAAACAGATGTAAAAGCCCTAATCGACAGAGGAGCCCCTGTGAAGGTGATGAGCATCCAACATTATCAGTGCCTCTATCCGAGGCCAGCTCTGTCACCATCAAGCGCTAAAATATACACATATGGTGGAACCAAACCGCTTTCTCTGAAAGGACTGATGAAAGTTTGTATTTGATCACATGAATAGGAAATCACCGCCGCATCCCACGTAATTTCAAAGGAAGCAGACACACTACAGGAGTGCCACACAGGAGAAGATCTGGTCCTAGTGTCATTTACAAGGAATGTTCAGGCATTCCAAGTGGAAGAGCTGCTTAACCGATTCCCTAGCATAATATAAGGGCTAGTATGTCTGTGAGTCCCTCCCATCAATTTACACATTGACAAATCTGTCAAACCAGTGGTACTAATGCATCACTGCGTGCTATTACATCTGCGGACACTAGTGGAGCTTGAACTGGAAACATTAGAGCAATTGGGGGTGATTGCGAAAGTATTCGGCCTAACTCCCTGGGTATCACCAATGGTGATCCCAGAAAAGCCAAAACAATCTGGCAAGGTGCACCTATGCATAAATATGCACCTCCGAATAAAGCTATCAAGAGGGAAAGACACATCACCCTCACAATGGATGACATTGTAGCTGACCTAAATGAAGCCAGGTAGTTCTCAAAACTGGATCTTAACGCTGATTAGCACCAACTCCAGCTGGCCGAAGGGAGCAGATGTATTACCATGTTCTCCACGTATCTGGACCTATGACTGTACAAACGGCGGAACTTTGGGATATCGTCAGCTGTGGAAGTATTCCAGAACGCAACCAGAGAGGTGCTGTCTGGACTGCAAGGTGCCATGAACATGAGTGATGCTAGAGTTAAAGGAGTTAGGTCCTGGTCGTGGGAGGGGCTGGACCATATATATCAACATCAACATACAAATTGACCCTCACACCTTTGTTTTACACTTATTAGTGGAACAACAATAATCAGGACTGTTTCTGATTATGTGGGCTTAATTAATTTGGCCCTTTACTTTATTATTCGTTCAAGTAAAAAGATTTGTTGTATGTATGAGAAACACACGAAACATATGACAATTCAATCAAATGTAAAAATTCACAAATAACAACACATTATTTTCAAAGACATTAAATCATACAAAACAAACATGAAGAAAAATTGAAGAAAAACTTTGCACGTTATTTGCAGTTGTAGCATATATCAAATGGTGAAAATGATGATAGTTCTTTGAGGGACAAAGAATCTACAAGAAGGCTAGTGGATACAAATCAATAAGTATAATATCACAATATATTCTGTGTGTTTTGTAGCCTTCTTACTGCCGTAGCATATATCAAATGGTGAAAATGATGATAGTTCTTTGAGGGACAAAGAATCTACAAGAAGGCTAGTGGATACAAATCAATAAGCATAATATCACAATATATTCTGTGTGTTTTGTAGCCTTCTTACTGCCGACGCGTTTCGCCCCGTTAAATCAATGGACAGGGTCTCATCAGGGCCTTGTCACTTCTTTCTTTTCTATATCTAAAGGGTTTGTGCAAAAGAAGAGAAATTGGAGAACAACACCTTAGTTTTATTGTTCTGGCCCATTTCACCATCTTAAGCCTCAGTCTGTAAGCAATAGTGTACCTGTAGCGTTTGTGTAGCCGGATCCAAGTGGTTCAACAGCTTCCTTGTCTTATCTGTATCTCTGGGGACTCTGTAAAATAGTTATGATCTATTAGTGTGGTGGTCCTTGTGAAGTCCCTTCACTAGTGTCCAATGCGTGTCTTTCATACCTGTTTGCAGCACCGTTGTTTTCGGCGTCTGTCTCCGTTTAATCTTTTTAACTTTTAGGTCTGTGGGTGGCTGGGTTTTAGTTTTCAGTGCGTTAATCTCCCTGTATGAAAGGAGAAAGTCGTTTATGCGTCTGTTTATCATGGGCCTGTGTTGTTACATAAAACGCTTTCAATCAAAGTACCTTCCGAGGGAGACGTCCCTCAATGGACGAAAATCTGGTCCCTTCAGAAAGCGGCACGGTTCCACATCATTCTATTGAGTGAAAGCAGTGTGCATTAGTCGGTGTCCTGCACTCACATTTATATGTGTCTGGTAATCTATTTAAAACGAATGATTCTTACCTTTAGAAAAACGGGGGTTTATTTAGATTAAGAAATCCTCAGCACGCTCTGTCTTACACGTTGCGACTGGCGTTTTTGGCAACAACAGCCATGTTGCTGTGGGCATGGTTTAGGGTTTTTGGTCACATGACTTTGGAATTCTGGGATACGTAGTTCTGTGAAGTCAAGTTGCCGCCTGATGTTTTGATTGTGTGAAGGTGTTTTCTTTGTGATGTTTAGATTAAACGCACTGAAAACTAAAACCCAGCCACCCACAGACCTAAAAGTTAAAAAGATATAGAAAAGAAAGAAATGACAAGGCCCTGATGAGACCCCGTCCATTGATTTAACGGGGCGAAACGCGTCGGCAGTAAGAAGGCTACAAAACACACAGAATATATTGTGATATTATACTTATTGATTTGTATCCACTAGCCTTCTTGTAGATTCTTTGTCCCTCAAAGAACTATCATCATTTTCACCATTTGATATATGCTACGGCAGTAAGAAGGCTACAAAACACACAGAATATATTGTGATATTATACTTATTGATTTGTATCCACTAGCCTTCTTGTAGATTCTTTGTCCCTCAAAGAACTATCATCATTTTCACCATTTGATATATGCTACAACTGCAAATAACGTGCAAAGTTTTTCTTCAATTTTTCTTCATGTTTGTTTTGTATGATTTAATGTCTTTGAAAATAATGTGTTGTTATTTGTGAATTTTTACATTTGATTGAATTGTCATATGTTTCGTGTGTTTCTCATACATACAACAAATCTTTTTACTTGAACGAATAATAAAGTAAAGGGCCAAATTAATTAAGCCCACATAATCAGAAACAGTCCTGATTATTGTTGTTCCACTAATAAGTGTAAAACAAAGGTGTGAGGGTCAATTTGTATGTTGATGATGATGAACATGAGTGATGACATACTGATATACTCGGTCACTGCAGAAGAACATAACCAGTGACAAAGGGCTACCATGAAGCACCTGTGTGACCATGAAGAAATGTTAATTTTTACAAACCACCATAGAGCTATTTGGTTATGTTTTTACTTGGGAGGCATGCTTACCTTGGGCAATGGTGGCACGTAAGGAAGCTTCGGATCCACCAGGGACAGCGGGTGAGCAGCAGAAGGAATGCAGTCAGTTTCACAGCTGCACTGTGGATGAGTCCTCATTGTGAACTGTGATGGCACAGGGCAGCAGGTGAAGACAGTGTGTGGGCCTCCAGTGATGTAGCATTGAATATACGCTCACAGCAGATATGCTACAGGTGCAAATACCACATGTGGTCTTAGCCCCTTCTATTTATAGGCCCTGGCCATGCCTAGCCAGAGGGTGTATGCTCTACAACATCCGGTGCACAGTTATATCACAATATATTCTGTGTGTTTTGTAGCCTTCTTACTGCCGACGCGTTTCGCCCCGTTAAATCAATGGACGGGGTCTCATCAGGGCCTTGTCACTTCTTTCTTTTCTATATCTAAAGGGTTTGTGCAAAAGATGAGAAATTGGAGAACAACACCTTAGTTTTATTGTTCTGGCCCATTTCACCATCTTAAGCCTCAGTCTGTAAGCAATAGTGTACCTGTAGCGTTTGTGTAGCCGGATCCAAGTGGTTCAACAGCTTCCTTGTCTTATCTGTATCTCTGGGGACTCTGTAAAATAGTTATGATCTATTAGTGTGGTGGTCCTTGTGAAGTCCCTTCACTAGTGTCCAATGCGTGTCTTTCATACCTGTTTGCAGCACCGTTGTTTTCGGCGTCTGTCTCCGTTTAATCTTTTTAACTTTTAGGTCTGTGGGTGGCTGGGTTTTAGTTTTCAGTGCGTTAATCTCCCTGTATGAAAGGAGAAAGTCGTTTATGCGTCTGTTTATCATGGGCCTGTGTTGTTACATAAAACGCTCTCAATCAAAGTACCTTCCGAGGGAGACGTCCCTCAATGGATGAAAATCTGGTCCCTTCAGAAAGCGGCACGGTTCCACATCATTCTATTGAGTGAAAGCAGTGTGCATTAGTCGGTGTCCTGCACTCACATTTATATGTGTCTGGTAATCTATTTAAAACGAATGATTCTGACCTTTAGAAAAACGGGGGTTTATTTAGATTCAGAAATCCTCAGCACGCTCTGTCTTACACGTTGCGACTGGCGTTTTTGGCAACAACAGCCATGTTGCTGTGGGCATGGTTTATGGTTTTTGGTCACATGACCTTGGAATTCTGGGATACGTAGTTCTGTGAAGTCAAGTTGCCGCCTGATGTTTTGATTGTGTGAAGGTGTTTTCTTTGTGATGTTTAGATTAAAGCCATTTGAAGGGGACTCTTTTCAATGTCGACTCGCACAGGGCACTATATCGTTTATAGCCACTAAAATTTCGCAAAAAAGATTTGTCCGCAAAAAATAATTTTACAGCCGGGAGACCTCTGATAATGTATTCAACCCGCTCTGGGTGCTGTTGAATTTCAAGATTAAATACGCTTCTTTTGTTAGTAGCACTTTTTCAGTATCAGGTGGACACCTAGTTTGGTTGATGCTGTATAGTACTGTCCATTTGAAATCTGTCTCTCGGTGGTCAGTCTCTATAAAATGCTGTACCATGAGTGCATTAGCCACCTTATTTTTTAATCTTGATCTATGTTGTGTGATGCGAGTGTTTACTTGTTGGTTGGTCTTACCAATGTAAATTTTGTCGCAAGGACATACAATCGCATATACAACATTTCGTGTCCGACAATTCGAAAATCCTACATTTTTCCATTTTATGTTTTTGTGGGTGAATTCACTTCCTTTTATCGTGGTGTCACATGATACACAATTACCACATCTGTGGTGACCAACGATCGGTTTGAGACCCCACTTGGTAAGTAAATAACTTTTCGGTTTTTGTATTCGCACATCTGCACGAACCAATTGTTGGCCTATACTCTGATTCTTTTTGTAAGCGAATATGGGCCTTGGAAAAGGACATTCTAATTCCTCCAACAAATGCCAGTTCTTCAAGATCATTTGTCTGACTTTGTGCGTGTCTGGACCATCAGTCGTGACGCAGACCATCTTGTCAAGCTCCGGTTTGTGCTTTTCTTGTGTTAGCAGACACTCCCGTGGGGTAAATCTGGCCCTTTTGTAGGAGTGTTTAAGTAATTTTTTGGGGTAGCCTCTGTTGATCATTTCCCCACAAAATGTTTGGGCATGTCGGTCATAGTCAGTTACCTCGGAGCAGTTCCTCCTAATTCTTAAGAGCTGTCCATAGGGGAGGTTGGCTCTGAGATTTCTAGGATGTGCACTTCCGTGGTGTAGGATCGTGTTTTTGTCTGTCTTTTTCTTAAATAGAGACGCTTTTAGGTGACCTCCCTCGTTAAAAATTTCCACATCGAGAAACGTCATCTTGCTATTGTTTTGTTCGATTGAGAATTTGATATCTTGGTGTTTGTTGTTCAACCACTGGTGAAATTCCATTAATTCCATGTGGCTCCCCTGCCACAGGAGCCACACGTCGTCAATGTATCGCAGCCATTGTTTGATGTGTTTCTTGAAAGGATTGTTATTTTCCACAAATTTATGCTCATATTCTGCCATATACAGTACTGCCATTTCCGGCGCATAAGGACAACCCATGGCCGTACCTTTGATTTGGATAAAGAACTGATCGTTGAAGCGAAAGTAGTTTTTCTTCAATGTCAGTTCTGCTAGTTGAAGAATGTACGCTGTGGTAACCCGGTGAGGCCTTTCTCTGGTTTCTAGGTACATTTCCATGACCTCCAGCGCCTCATCTTGTGGGATTTGTGTGTATAGGGACATGACGTCCATTGTCACCATGATCTCAGTTTCAGCGTTGAATTTTGTCCCTTCCACTTTTACCAAAAAGTCGGTGGTGTCCTTGAGGTACGACTTGACTTTACTCACAAATGGCTTTAGGAAGTAATCTACATATTTTGAGATCGGTTCCAGGCATGAATCACACCCGGAAACGATTGGTCGTCCTGGGGGGTCATCTAACTTCTTATCAATCTTCGGTAAGAAGTATAAAATGGGTGTTCTGGGGCATTTCTTTACCAAAAATTCTGCCTCCTTGGGTCCCACAAAGCCATTGTCAACCCCTACTTGAACCAGTTCCATTATGATCCCTTGTATTTGTCTCAATGGGTCTTCCTGGAGTTTCCTATACCACACTTGGTTGTTTACCTGTGTGGCCCCCTCAGCTAGATATTTATCCCGTGGCCAATTTACTACGGCTCCGCCTTTGTCGGCAGGTTTAATTACAACTGTTGGATCTTCTCTCAGGTTTTTCAATGCCAGTTTTTGTCCTTTACTGATGTTCTGTTGGACATATTTTTTATTCCTTTCGAGTTTGTTCAAGGATGATAACAGGACTTGTTCGAAAGCAATGACCTGTTTTGGGATGTTGTGATTGGGACAAAAAATGGACTTGTTTCTAAGTCCTGTTGTTTCTTTGTCAATACTGGGGGGTTGATTTGCAAAAAACGCTTTTAGTCGTATCTTTCGACAAAAGGCAATTGTCTCCATTTTTATTTGGGCAAAATCTGTGTGTTTTCTAGGGACAAATTTAAGTCCAAGATTCAGTACGGATTCTTCATCCTTTGTTAGAACTTTTTGAGACAGGTTGACAATGGAAGAGGGTGCCTTTATGACTTGTAGAATTGTTTGCGTGTCCGCATCTCCCATGGTATTTTTTGTCTTGGTTTTGGCTGTTGGCCCTTCTCTAAAAAATTGACCTGTTTTTTATTGGTGTTACTTCTAGCTTCAGACCCCGAGGAGTCCGATGAGGTTGTCTCTGAAAAAGTTTTGAATCTGTTGCGAGAGCGACCCTGGTAGTTATATAGTGCTCCGCGCGAGTCCGCCTGTGAATAATAATCGTCCCTTAAAAATGGGTAGGCCTTTTCTAAAGTGAATGACTTTGAGTCTCTTTCGTACTGGGCAGTTTTACTATTAATAGTGGTGTCTTTAAACAGCAGGATTTATTTCTCTATTTTTTCTATTAGAGTCTTTGCATCAGGGATAACATCACTTTCTGCAATGCTTTTAGTTATTGTTTCAATCTCAGCGAGTTCTTGTCGACAGAGTCGTTGTGCAGTCTCGATGGTGTGAACCATGAGGTCCCGGCTACACTTCGTATTTATCTGGCTGAAGCCTAATTTGTATTCCGCATCCTCCGTGAAAATCACGGGGACATTTTTCACCTGCAGCCCCCACGGGATGGTGCCACCCCTCAGGTGCTTCAGGAGAAAATGTCCGTGGAGCTCGGTTCTGATGTGTTTTTTACTTAATCGGATAAGTTTGTCTGATTCGTTTTGTTGCTGAGCAGATGTGCTTAAGGTAACATTGGCGAATGGGGATGAAGCTATTAGGTTTTGAATATAGGTCCCTGAAAATTATAACGTGTCTTTCTCAGACATAATATTGAGAAGGACTGGTAGTCCTTCTATGCAAAAAGATATCTAGTTGGAGAAAGCAATAAATTTATTGCCCTTGCAACTCTCGCGGGTGACAACCCGCCCTATACTGCTAGAGTTAAAGGAGTTCGGTCCTGGGTCGTGGGAGGGGCTGGACCATATATATCAACATCAACATACAAATTGACCCTCACACCTTTGTTTTACACTTATTAGTGGAACAACAATAATCAGGACTGTTTCTGATTATGTGGGCTTAATTAATTTGGCCCTTTACTTTATTATTCGTTCAAGTAAAAAGATTTGTTGTATGTATGAGAAACACACGAAACATATGACAATTCAATCAAATGTAAAAATTCACAAATAACAACACATTATTTTCAAAGACATTAAATCATACAAAACAAACATGAAGAAAAATTGAAGAAAAACTTTGCACGTTATTTGCAGTTGTAGCATATATCAAATGGTGAAAATGATGATAGTTCTTTGAGGGACAAAGAATCTACAAGAAGGCTAGTGGATACAAATCAATAAGTATAATATCACAATATATTCTGTGTGTTTTGTAGCCTTCTTACTGCCGTAGCATATATCAAATGGTGAAAATGATGATAGTTCTTTGAGGGACAAAGAATCTACAAGAAGGCTAGTGGATACAAATCAATAAGCATAATATCACAATATATTCTGTGTGTTTTGTAGCCTTCTTACTGCCGACGCGTTTCGCCCCGTTAAATCAATGGACAGGGTCTCATCAGGGCCTTGTCACTTCTTTCTTTTCTATATCTAAAGGGTTTGTGCAAAAGAAGAGAAATTGGAGAACAACACCTTAGTTTTATTGTTCTGGCCCATTTCACCATCTTAAGCCTCAGTCTGTAAGCAATAGTGTACCTGTAGCGTTTGTGTAGCCGGATCCAAGTGGTTCAACAGCTTCCTTGTCTTATCTGTATCTCTGGGGACTCTGTAAAATAGTTATGATCTATTAGTGTGGTGGTCCTTGTGAAGTCCCTTCACTAGTGTCCAATGCGTGTCTTTCATACCTGTTTGCAGCACCGTTGTTTTCGGCGTCTGTCTCCGTTTAATCTTTTTAACTTTTAGGTCTGTGGGTGGCTGGGTTTTAGTTTTCAGTGCGTTAATCTCCCTGTATGAAAGGAGAAAGTCGTTTATGCGTCTGTTTATCATGGGCCTGTGTTGTTACATAAAACGCTTTCAATCAAAGTACCTTCCGAGGGAGACGTCCCTCAATGGACGAAAATCTGGTCCCTTCAGAAAGCGGCACGGTTCCACATCATTCTATTGAGTGAAAGCAGTGTGCATTAGTCGGTGTCCTGCACTCACATTTATATGTGTCTGGTAATCTATTTAAAACGAATGATTCTTACCTTTAGAAAAACGGGGGTTTATTTAGATTAAGAAATCCTCAGCACGCTCTGTCTTACACGTTGCGACTGGCGTTTTTGGCAACAACAGCCATGTTGCTGTGGGCATGGTTTAGGGTTTTTGGTCACATGACTTTGGAATTCTGGGATACGTAGTTCTGTGAAGTCAAGTTGCCGCCTGATGTTTTGATTGTGTGAAGGTGTTTTCTTTGTGATGTTTAGATTAAACGCACTGAAAACTAAAACCCAGCCACCCACAGACCTAAAAGTTAAAAAGATATAGAAAAGAAAGAAATGACAAGGCCCTGATGAGACCCCGTCCATTGATTTAACGGGGCGAAACGCGTCGGCAGTAAGAAGGCTACAAAACACACAGAATATATTGTGATATTATACTTATTGATTTGTATCCACTAGCCTTCTTGTAGATTCTTTGTCCCTCAAAGAACTATCATCATTTTCACCATTTGATATATGCTACGGCAGTAAGAAGGCTACAAAACACACAGAATATATTGTGATATTATACTTATTGATTTGTATCCACTAGCCTTCTTGTAGATTCTTTGTCCCTCAAAGAACTATCATCATTTTCACCATTTGATATATGCTACAACTGCAAATAACGTGCAAAGTTTTTCTTCAATTTTTCTTCATGTTTGTTTTGTATGATTTAATGTCTTTGAAAATAATGTGTTGTTATTTGTGAATTTTTACATTTGATTGAATTGTCATATGTTTCGTGTGTTTCTCATACATACAACAAATCTTTTTACTTGAACGAATAATAAAGTAAAGGCCCAAATTAATTAAGCCCACATAATCAGAAACAGTCCTGATTATTGTTGTTCCACTAATAAGTGTAAAACAAAGGTGTGAGGGTCAATTTGTATGTTGATGATGATGAACATGAGTGATGACATACTGATATACTCGGTCACTGCAGAAGAACATAACCAGTGACAAAGGGCTACCATGAAGCACCTGTGTGACCATGAAGAAATGTTAATTTTTACAAACCACCATAGAGCTATTTGGTTATGTTTTTACTTGGGAGGCATGCTTACCTTGGGCAATGGTAGCACGTAAGGAAGCTTCGGATCCACCAGGGACAGCGGGTGAGCAGCAGAAGGAATGCAGTCAGTTTCACAGCTGCACTGTGGATGAGTCCTCATTGTGAACTGTGATGGCACAGGGCAGCAGGTGAAGACAGTGTGTGGGCCTCCAGTGATGTAGCATTGAATATACGCTCACAGCAGATATGCTACAGGTGCAAATACCACATGTGGTCTTAGCCCCTTCTATTTATAGGCCCTGGCCATGCCTAGCCAGAGGGTGTATGCTCTACAACATCCGGTGCACAGTTGAACCTCGACGCAAACCGGGTAGATCACTACAACAACCAACATGTGTTGCAAGACGAGCCGCGGCCTGTGCAGGTAAGAGCAGTGGGGCCCGTTGGAGGGGGGATTTCGACGGACGATGAAAAATTAATTATTTAATTCATTTTTCACCATCCGTCGAAATGCGCCCCCACCGGGCTTCACCGCCAATCAGCTCTTACCTGCACGAGTTGCGGCTGTGCTAGACTCAGCATGCAACGAACACACAATTGGTAGAACTAGAGAAATTTTGGCATCAACAGACCCTCTGAAATCCCGGGAACAAAAAGCTTCTCAGAACTACATGGCCTGGTGCCATTTATCGATTTGTCCCTCCTCCTTCTCATCTGTTATAGCCAATCATTGCGACTCTTTGAGTAAAAAAAAGATACTGGCAACACATTGATGAGGGTACTTTTCTGAAGACCAGGATAAATGCATTTTGACAGGCAGAATGCCAGACACTTAGAAAGAGGAAAAAACAAGTAGAAATAAATATGTTTCTCCTTGTTATGCGCCCCCTGAGAGGCATATCATTTTGGCGCATTTCATGAACATCATTTGGGAGTAGTCAGGGGTTGCAGTTATGACCTCTAGCTTGCTCCCTGCTACTCCTGGCACTTCCTTTGCAACCCCTAGCCTCAGAGGGGAGAAAAACGTGCCTCTCTGAGGCCAGGGGTCGCAAAGGAAGTGCCAGAAGTAGCAGGAAGCAAGCTACAGTTTTCACATCTACGACCCCTGACTACTCCCAAATGATGTCCATGGTGCATTGTCAGGTTTACGAGGTCTTGTAAATCTGAGAATTCGTAAAAAACCATGGGAGTTGCAAGGAAACCCACGTAACGACCATGAAACGCCTAACCAGGACAGAGTAACACACACCAACGATTTGAGCTGGCTTGCGTTAATCCATATTTTTGGAGTTACTCAAAGACACGCAACTTGTCTTTGCGTGACTTAAAAAATATGACTTAAGGTTTGTGTTGCATGGTGCAAGAGTGGTCATAATTTTGGCCACTAGTTTTCTTCATTTTGCAGTTTTTTATATAGCACAAACTCGTCCCTAACATTGGAGCGTTTACGTGTGTACCAGTTACATTACATAAGGACACTTTGTAGACACAAGGAAATTACGTTATTTGCCCACAATCACCGGATGTTGATCGAAGCCATGACTCGATCCTAGTACCCCTGGTTCCAAAAGTCAGCAGCTCTAACCGTTATCCCACATCCTAATAATGTGTGATTCCAAAAAATAACACTGGTCACTGCAAAATGAATATGGAGTGAAACTGCAAACTGCCAACTGGTGCCAAATAGCAGCGGTGTTAAAATATTTCTGGTGGCCGACTTTTGATTTACCAGGTCCTTTACTGGATTGTGACTCAGAAAAGGATGACATTTTAGAATGTGTGAGAATGCTGCAGCATCTTTGAAGGTTTTTCTGTGCATAATTCCCCAAAAAGCTACATATTTTCAAGTGTATCTTTGCATGGTGTTTATAAAACATAGCTAGATAAGTAATAACAAGCATTTGCGATGCAATAGGTCTCGCATGTACGCAAGTTTGAGCTATTGGCATTGTAAGTGACAATGCCTTTCATTTATGTTTTTGTTTTGATCACTAGGTCTCACTTGCAAGCAGTGCACATGTGCTGTCACCTTGGTGATAATCTATTGTGTCTAAAAATAAAAATAAACTCTAAAAAAGGACTTTTTGCCCAGCCATTCCTTACCATTCATTAGCCCTCTTCTTTGCTGCATTCTAATTCAAAATAATATACAAAGCGTCATTTCTTTTTGTTTGTGAGGGCATGCACAAAGTACAGATGAATTCATCTTAATTAGTGTCTATCGCTGCTTGCGCGCGGTGATTGAAGTACTATTTCTTCTTTTTTGGCATTTTTTTAAACAACGAGAATGCAACGAAATGTATCAGTGCTTTACATTATGTTACAAAAGGTCACATTCATTTTTTACCCACTGCCAAGCTTAAGGGCCGGATTTAGATATTGGTGGTAATGGTCCCGCTGTCGCTTTTCCATTGTTTTGCCTGCCCGCCTACTAGTAGGTGCACCGGCTCTATTTAGATGCTGGCGTGTCGATGGAAGAAAGGCCATCGGAGTGCTGCTGATTCTACTAGGTATGTTCACCCGCATCAATTGCACCTCAGGCATGAGTTGCTGTTGGAGGGGGGACAGCCAGTTTGTCCACCATGCCAATCATGATGTGCCTTCCCACCGACATGACTGTGGTGGCAAAACCTTCAAACCTGAGTTGGCGAATTGGGAGCGATATAAGGCAGAAACTCATCTTTTTTGAATTTCGCACTTCCTTTTCCACTATAGGACCGGTATTCCTAATCCTGCCTCTGCTGCTTGATGATGAAGAAGATCAACCCCATTGTGTTCGGAATCAAAGGTAAGCTCCACTTTCATCCTGTTACCTTTTGACTTGTCTATTTACAATAGCTATGTACTTGTGCATTTTTAAATCTCTGTCACAAGTAATGGCATTCCAATGTACAATGGCTATTTGAGTAATGTTGACGTTTAAGACATTTAAAGTAACACACCTGCATGGTTACATTGTATATCAAAATTTGATGCAAGCTGCCCTCAAAATAATGGCCACTTACAAAAACAAGCATTTGCAATGCAATAGGTCTCGCATTTGCACGAGTTTCAGCTATTGACATTGCAAATAACAATGCCTATTATTTTTGTTTTTGTTTTTAAAACATAAATAAAAGGTATTGTCATTTACAATGCCAATAGCTTCAACTCACATAAATGCGAGACCTATTGCATTGCAAATGCTTGTTTTAACCAGCTGTTAAGCAGAATCAAGACGCACCGCTGCTTCATTGGGAGGAAAACAAGCATTTGCAATGCAATAGGTCTCGCATTAGGAAAGTTTGAGCTATTGGTATTGTAAATGACAATTTTTTTATTTATGTTTTGTTTTTGAAAATAGCGAAATTAATAGCTTTGTCATTTACAATGCCAATACTTATAACTTTCGCAAATGTGACACCTTTGTAATTTGTAATGCAATATGTGTTGTATTTACGTGACTTACATGTATTGATATTACAAATAACAATGGATTTAAATTTTTTTTAAATAATTAATACTTAAATAGAAGTTATTGTAATTTATAATGGCAATAGCTTAAACTTCTGTAAATAACTTTTGTGAAGATTATGTTCAGTTTTATTGTGACGAAAATCCAAGAACAGAAGTGAAATATTAACATCTTTTTGTTACATTTGCAATAAAGCTTGAAACATTGAGAGAACATATTTGAACCAGCTGTTGTTAAATGGTTGCACAGATTGATGCTGTGGTGGCGCTGAGTGATGTTGTGATGGCGCACGAGTGATATTGTGGCGTTCAGTGATGCTGTGGTAGTGCGTAGTGATGATTTGGTGCCCCTGAGTTATGCTGTGGTGGTGGTGAGTGATGCTGTATGCTGTGCTATGCTATGTTTTGTTTTGCTATCCTATGTTTTGTTTTGCTATGCTATGCTCTGTTGTGCTATCCTATGTTTTCTTATGCTATGCTATGTTTTTTTGTGTTTTTTATTATGCTATGCTTTGTTTTGCTATGTTTTGTTATGCTATGTTTTGTTATGCTATGTTTTGCTATGCTATGCTATGCTACGCTTTGTATTGTTGCGCTATGCTATGTTGTGTTTTGTTATGCTATGCTATGTTTTGTTGTGTTTTATTATGCTGTGCTATGTTTTGCCATGCTTTGCTCTGCTATGTTTTGTTATGTATGCTATGTTTTGTTTTGTTTTGTTATGCTATGCTATGTTTTGTTGTGTTTTGCTATGTTTTGTTATGCTATGTTTTGTTATGCTATGCTTTGTTTTGTTATGTTATGCTATGTTTTGTTATCTTATGCTATGTTTTGTTCTGCTATGTTTTGTTGTGCTATGCTTTGTTTTCTTATGCTATGCTTTGTTTTGTTATGCTATACTATGTTTTGCAATACTATGCTATGTTTTGTTTTGATTTGCTTTGTTGTGTTATGCTATGCTTTGTTTTATTATGCTATGTTTTCTTATGCTATGTTTTGTTGTGTTTTGGTATGCTATGCTATGCTTTGTTGTGTTTTGCTATGCTATGTTTTGTTTTGTTATGCTATGTTTTGTTTTGCTATCCTATGCTTTGTTTTGTTATGCTATGCTATGTTTTGCGGGTGAGTGAGGGTGAGTGAGGGTGTGTGAGGGTGTGTGAGGGTGAGGGTGTGTGAGGGTGAGAGTGTGTGAGGGTAAGGGTGTGTGAGGGTGAGAGGGTGTAAGGGTGAGGGGGTGTGAGGGTGAGGGTGAGTGACGGTGTTTGAGGGTGTGTGAGGGTGAGGGGGTGTAAGGGTGAGGGGGTGTGAGGGTGAGGGTGTGAGGGTGAGGAGGTGTGAGGGTGAGGGGGTGTGAGGGTGAGGTGGTGTGAGGGGGTGAGGGTGAGGGGGTGAGGGGTGTGAGGGGGTGTGAGGGTGATGGGGTGTGAGGGTGAGGGGGTGTGAGAGTGGGTGAGGGGGTGTGAGGGTGAGTGAGGGTGTGGGAGGGTGAGACGGTTGTGAGGGTGAGGTGGTGTGAGGGTGAGGGTGTGAGGGTGAGTGAGGGTGAGTGAGGGTGAGTGAGGGTGTGAGGGTGAGGGGGTGTGAGAGTGGGTGAGGGGGTGTGAGGGTGGGTGAGGGTGTGGGAGGGTGAGACGGTTGTGAGGGTGAGGTGGTGTGAGGGTGAGGGTGTGAGGGTGAGTGAGGGTGAGTGAGGGTGAGTGAGGGTGAGTGAGGGGGTGTGAGGGTGATGGGGTGTGAGGGTGAGGGGGTGTGAGAGTGGGTGAGGGGGTGTGAGGGTGAGTGAGGGTGTGGGAGGGTGAGACGGTTGTGAGGGTGAGGTGGTGTGAGGGTGAGGGTGTGAGGGTGAGTGAGGGTGAGTGAGGGTGAGTGAGGGTGAGTGAGGGTGAGGGTGTGTGAGGGTGAGTGAGGGTGAGGATGTGTGAGAGTGAGAGGGTTGTGAGGGTGAGTGAGGATGAGGGTGTGTGAGGGTGAGTGAGGGTGTGTGAGGGTGTGTGAGGGTGTGTGAGGGTGAGTGAGGGTGAGTGACGGTGAGTGAGGGTGTGTGAGAGGGTTGTGAGGGTGAGGGGGTGTGAGGGTGAGAGTGTGAGGGTGAGTGAGGGTGAGTGGGGGTGTATGAGGGTGAGGGGGTGTGAAGGTGAGGGGGTGTGAGGGTGAGTGACGGTGTGTGAGAGTGAGGGTGAGGGGGTGAGGGGATGTGAGGGTGAGTGAGGGTGTGTGAGGGTGAGAGGGTGTGTGGGTGTGGGGGTGTGAGGGTGAGGGGGGGTGAGGGTGAGAGTGTGTGAGGGTGAGGGGGGTGTGGAGAGTAAAGAGACTTGGAGAGGTGGTGGTGGGAAGCATGAGAAAGGTAGTGACATGTGTATCATATTAGTACATATTTGATCAGGTCAATTTAGATAGGAAACGGAAGGTACAGGAGAGTGCAAACGTTATCGGATGGAATATTGGGTGTGAAGATAGAGTGACATAGGCAATCAACCATGTAGAAGTTATATAGACAACATCAGAACGAGGTATATAGACAGCAACAAAGTACGTGTCGGAAAAACCATATTGACATTACATTAAGGTTATACATTCATAGGTTGCATTTTGATAATATATCTCCCCGAGATTTGTGTTGCGAGTGGTCGCAAAGAAATTATTCAGGAGTGCGGCAGATTTCATGTAAGGTTCAAGAGATTTTCCAAGCGCACGGGGTGAAAAGGGCGCGGTAAAACATTTGTGTTAGAGCATGAGGAAAAAAGAAAGGGAAGCAATATGCGGCAGTAATCACATTCAACAGTTGGTTACAATGAATCAATAAAAACCTTGGTGACAAGAGATAGAAGTGTTGCAGAGAAAGAGCATGTCAGAAAAGATGCCGCATGTGGCATAACAAGCAGAAATGTAAACAGACGTAGCCATATATTTACAGTTTGTTGTTTTCCCGATGTAGGATCCAAAGGTGGACGGGGTGGGCATTGAGATGGGAGAAGAGCGAGACTGATTCAGACGGTGATACCTGAACACTATGCCGTATACAAAGGAGGAAAATTAGCACTAATCAAGCATCCACGGTGCACCTGCGGGCAGGGAGATAGTGTCAATAAACTATCGCAAAGGTTTATAACAACACATAAGTGAAGGAGTCATGCTCGAGCCGGGATACGTAAACAATATGCCGTTTACGCAGAAGGAAAGGGAGCACTACTCAAGCATCCACGGTGCACTTGCGGGCAAAGAGATAGTGTAATAAAACAATCACAAACATTTAAAACACATAAGTGCAGGAGTAATGCACGAGCCATCGTTAAATTATCAATGCCGAGTGGTAGATTGGTCGGGTAAGTGTTATGGGTGTTTTTTTGTGAGCGACGGTTGTGATGCGGTATCTTAACGAGGAATTCCAAAAGATTGCTGCTATAATAGGGTTGTGAGAGGGCAAGTCAAATATTAGGCTGGTAGGATTTTGTGCCATGATGGTAGGAGCATTTGTGCAAGAATAACGTCTAGGTATGGGAAATGTATAATCAGCTTACTAAAAGGGATCGTGTGGAAGGTGAGGTTATTCTAAGAGGGAGTAATAGTTTAGTGCGGGCAGGGAGGGTGTTACCGCTAGGTGCGGGCAGTAATCGTGCAAACAGTGAGTTTGGTAATGTGAGCAATTACAAACAAGCTCCCGGCATTGCAATGGGGGCGGGGGAGCGGGAGCTCATTCCTTTCAGGTCTGATGCGGGGGGCGGGGGAGCGGCAGCCTTTGAAGTCTGAATGGGGGGGAGCAGCAGCCTTTGAAGTCTGATGCCGAGGCACAGACAAATGATGGTGTGTGACGTGGCTGGCCTCGTGCACGAGCCTGTCTCACATGAACTGTGGCTAATCTGCAGTTTTGGCAGACTTTTCGGACCGCTTACTAGAATCTCGCCAGCAATGCGCAAGCGCATTGGCTCAGCGAAACCTAAAAAAACAGTCTGGAGCTGAACGTGCATTTAGTTTTAGAAGCCCTGTGAGGGGCCGAACATGTCTGAAATCCATTGGTTACATGGTCTGGTAACTACACTGACTCCATACAGTGAGTGATGATGCTCACAAGGTAATCACCGCCCTGCTACCAGCGAGTGTGCATTGATCATAAACCGAGGGTTCCCATCTGAACATTACAGACATTGATACCGAAGCGTTCAGTCTTAATAAAGTCAACAAACAAAAATTCCATGAGAATAAATTGTGTAGAAAACACTCTAGTGTCATTTATTACAGTCAGGGTCCATAGCTCGCCCAACATTCCACATGTACCTTAATCGGGAGCTCTTTACATCAAAGAGCCTTTGCGTACACCACGAGCAATGTATGAACCTTAATATAGGTGACACTCCCTGGACCCTGATGCCAGGTGGAGGCGAACCAGTGGTGTATGTGGCTGTATACCACACCTGCGTGAGGAGTGGTTTCTCCTGGCCTTCCAGGGGGCACGGGCCACCAAGTAGCCACCCTGCAGGGAAGGGGAGAGAGACCTCTCAGGGGACCCCCAACAACCCCCCCCCCGGGAAGGGGAAAGAACTTTCAGGGCCACACTTAAGCCCCCGCAGGGAGGGGGAGTGAACTCTCTGGGGCCCCCCAGAAGCTCCACCCCCCGCAGGGAAGGGGGAAGAACTATAAGGGGCCACACACAAACCCCCTGCAGGGAAGGGGAAAGAACACTCAGGGGTCACACACAAACCCCCCACAGGGAAGGAGAAAGAACTCTTAGGGGCCACACACAAGCCCCCTGCAGGATAGGGGAAAGAACTGTGTCAACAATGTGGGGAACTAGAAGGGCAATTTTTAACGGGGTCCAGTGTATGAACCCAAGTACTATAGCAACAGAAGATATACACTGTTCCCCAGAAGTGAGTGGCATACAAAGTAACCAAGCATAGAAAGCAGCGGGGGGAATCCCCCTTTTGGAACTGAAACCCTCACACACCCAGCAAATTGGGTGTCATGCATCATCATTTGGGTTTTGCTCCTCGTCAGACTGGCGCTGCAATGTCTGACGGGCACCCATAAAGGGGCTTTTTGCCGGAGACCTTTTGTTCCTGCCAGTTGGTGCATGTGGGTGTGAAGGCTTCCGGGAAGTGTAGACGTGTGCAAAAGGTAAAGATTAAAAAAGGTTAGCAAATCCCCGGCAACTTTTTAATTATGTGGTTAACTACCATACTGAAAACAGCGAGGAGAAAATACACGCTAGTATAAGGATCCAGCATTGTGTGTCCTACCTAAAGGTCCACATATTTCATGCTTGTGGAGCAATTCGTCAGGACCTACAAAGAATTAGTGCTACACAGGGAGGAAGGGGCGAATACTTCCTTCCTCTTGAAGTAGGAACGCAGGCCGGATGGTCCTGCTGTGTCTTGGTGGGACCTAAGAGAGGACGACAGAAAGGGTGAAGGGGTTACCCCTCAGTGCACTCTGCGGTCATAGAAGGTCACCACGGCTTGGTTACAGTGTATCTTTCAACAAACAGGGAGCGTAGAGACAACAACTCTGTTCAGAAAAACATAGATTGAAGTGAAAGGTAAAAATTAACAATTAAAAAGTAAGCAGAGGCAACGTGTACGACTAACTACGGGTTACTGTGTAAGGATTACAACAATTAAAAGGGTTAAAGGTTTCTCGAGATTCTCACCCTACTAAAACCAAAGACGGGCTTCACCGGGTACCTTAGGAGGAAGGGGAGACAAGGGTCAAGGTCTAAGTCTTAAGCACTGCCGCCAGGATGCCGGGTATTGCATGCAAAACATTGAGGGAGCGCTAAGTTAACCCAAGCAGCGTCAAATCATGGCTCTCATTGCTCCTGTTGAGAGTGTCACTGAGTACGTCTACAAACATGCGCTCACATCGGTCGTGCACAACCAAGGAGACCACGCGTCCACCCCATCAGGCCTGGAGGAAGTGATGAGGGCAACGCAGTGACCCCCCCGGTGTCAGCAACAACCTAGCATATGTATCGGTCTTGGAGGCCATGCACTCACGAGTCAATGAGAAGGATAAAGTCACGCGTCCGTATGGTAACAGGGAACCCCGCACTCAAATGTAGGCGGCGATGAGGCAGCACAACAGACAGTATTACATGCTGGAGCCCCCTGTGGGGGACAAGCTTACCTATCCGTAGGTGGGACCACACTGCAACACCTACCCGCATGTCAAGGTCAGGGAGAAGCCGGGGCAGTGTTTGAGTCAGAATCCTGGTCTTTTAGCTGCTCGCTGCAATTCTCCGGTGACCCCGTATCACGTGTTGGGGGAGTTCAAGGGGGCCGCGCAAGCGCGGAGAAGGGGCCTGTGCGGCGAGGCTACGCTGCAATGCTAGTCTGCAGCCGCCCAGGGAGTGGCGCCAATGTTGCAGTGTGTAAGAAAAGACGTAAACGCTCATTGGGAACCTGGACTTAGTCTCAGATTAAATCATATATCATTATTATGTGGGTGGTACCAGAGTTGGCTAATGAAAACAATAGCCCCGCATGTGGTTGGGAGGACACGCAATCATGGGGGAAGCGTGTGCCTATCCAATTGCAAAAGGCAATTTGACAGTGCCAGTGACGCTACCGACCACCGCGGTAACGGCGGTCATTACATAGAAGGTGGGTGTCAGTTAGCAAACAGAGGAAATCCTTTCGGCTGTCTCAACTAGGGGAGAAGTAACCCATCAAAATATCATCCGATAGAGCAGGCATCCGTAAACTATGGATAGTCTGGTATTGGTAGCGAGATGGTGATTTTGGCCCAGGTGCCGCAAGACAAATATGGTCTAGACCCCATGGATGTGTGCCAGGGGTTGTCAAATAATGTACTAACTCACGTCAAACCACCACTCTTCAGCGTTAAAGAGAGGCCAATGTCACATACATATACATTACACACATCACCCCAAATGAAAGGAGACGGGGAGGAAAATGAAGAAGGTGACATTTAAACTCAAGTCCTTGTTAAACAGCCCCAGGGGATAGAGTCATTGAGGCCCTCGGTGTCAGTAGACAAACGGTGAACCCATCTCTGCTCTATTCTGAAGAGCGCCTGGTGAGTGATCTGCTGGTGTGCTTCAAGTATCGTCCACCGGAGGCTATCTGCTGTGTGATTCAATTCCATGCAGTGGTTGTAAAGCCTTGTGTGTGTTTTGTGGCACCTTATGTTACTCCTGTGTTCAGTGATACGTAGCTTAACCTGTCTCATGGTCATTCCCACATATCTCTTTCCGCACAGGCAGGTGAGGAGATAAATACACCTAGGAGTGTTGCAGTTGGTGTGTTGCTTGTATCGCCAGGTGAATGTCTCAGAGAGTACAATCTCCTTGCTGGGGCTACTTTGGCTGCAGACGGAGCATCCTCCAGAGGGATAATGGCCCGTAACCAGGGGAAGATCCCAGAGAGTGCTTTGAGCACCCACTTCCTTAACCCTCGGCCTGGTGTGTATCAGTTGGTCTTTAAGGTTAGCTGTGCGTTTGAATGCAAACCTGGGGCGGGGAAGTGAAAGGTCACCCGATTTGATGATGTCCCATTGTTTGTTGATAGTCTTCTTTATGTGTGTGGAGTGCTTAGTAAAAGAGGTCACACAGGTGATAATCTCAGATTGTTCCTTTGTTCTAGTTTCAAGGAGTGCCTCTCCGGGGTTGTTCATAGCCCTTTTGTATGAGTTGTAGACTTGTCTTGGTGGGTAACCCCTCTCTTGAAGTTTACGTTCGAGTTGTTTTGCTTCCTTTTTGAAACCTACCATGGTAGAGCAATTCCTCCGGATGCTGAGGAACTGCCCAAAAGGTAGATTATCCCTAAGGGATTTGGGGTGATGGCTGTTATAGAGGAGGAGACTATTCCTGTCCATCTCTTTCCTGTGTAAGTTAGTACTCAACCCACTCTCTGAGAGCCAAATTCTTAGGTCAAGAAAGGGGATGTTCGTGTCTGAGATGGTACTCGTGAACCTAAGGAAGGGGTTCTGTGTGTTGATCCACTGACAGAATGCTTGACAAGTGTTACGGTCACCCTTCCATAGTATCAGGATATCATCGATATACCTGCGCCACAGGGAGAGGTTTTCCCTGTATGGATTGTTGTCGCCCCAAATGCTAGTCTCCTCAAAGGCTGCCTTGTAAATACAGGCCAAGCTCGGGGCGAAGGTACTGCCCATCGAGGGCCCCTGTATTTGGTGGTAAATTTGGGTACCATATTCAAAAAAGTTTTCAGTAAGAGCAAGTGAGGCGCACTCCATGACAAAAGTAATGGGTGTGGGGGAGGACCAATCCTCTTTTTGCAAGGTCAATTCCACTGCCTCTAGGGTTGCTTGTTGTGGAATGTTAGTATAAAGTGCTTCCACATCAAGTGTCACCAAGAGGTCCACCCTCTCCATCCCTTTGATGTTATCAATGAGGCGTAGGACGTCCCTAGTGTCTTGTAGGAATGACAGAATTGTCTTGACCAAGGGCTGTAAGAACTTGTCAACAAATTTTGACAGAGGTTCAAGCAGTGATCCAATGCCTGATACAATGGGTCTGCCAGGTACTGGTGAAGTGCCTTTGTGGATTTTAGTGAGGGTGTAGAAATAAGGTATCCGAGGGTTGTCGGACACCAGGAAGGATGCCTCATTTTTGCTAAAGCACCCATTAGTCTCACCTTCCATGACCAAGGAAGTGATCCGGGCAGCGAGTCTGGGGGTGGGATCAGCAGTAAGGGGAGCATAGTGTCTAGTGTTGGAGAGTTAACGCCTACACTCGTTGTCATACTCTTCGATTGATTGAATCACGGTGGCGCCCCCCCTTAGCAGCCTGATTGATAATGATCGTAGGGTCATTGGCACGTGACTGGATGGCCTCTCTCTCTATTTTACTCAAATTATGGTAAATGGGGGAACGTGGTCTGTTTTCCAAACCCTTGAGTATAGCCCCCTCAAAGGCCAGTATCTCAGGGGGGACCATGTTGTTGGTCGGGGTGAACGTGGAAGGATTGCTTAACCCTGTGTCATCCAGTTCCAGTTCTGGTCTGTCTCCTAAAGAACTGTTTCAACTCACAGATAGATTTCTTTGAATTCCTCTGGTAGCGTTGTCGGGACAAAGTCTAAACCCTTTTCCAGAACAGTGGTCTCAGTTTCAGTAAGGGTTCTGTTGGAGAGATTAACCACTAGGCTCTCTTTCTCCTGGTGGTGCTCCGTCTTTTCACTGTGGGGGTAGTTCGGTCCTGCCACTGTACACCCTTCTGACCTCCTCTTCTGCGCCCTCTTCCTCTGCCCCAGCCTCTGCCAAAAAAAGGGGGGTTATTCATCGGATAGAAATGCGGCGGGCCCTGAGGGTAGAAAGGGTAGTGCCACGGTGGGGGGAGTTGGGGAGGGCCATGGTAGATCTGGCCATTGTTGTAGTCCTTGGGCGCATTGCGACGTTGGCTGCGAGAACCCTGACTACCTCCACTGGAGTCGCTACTGGTGGAACCCCTTCAGCTTCCTGTGTCTGAGCTCTCGTCAGAGGAATAGCTATTCTTGGCTAAAGTGAAGTCGTCGTTGAGGTAGGGGTACACTTTTTCTTTGTTGAATTTAGACAAGTCTATCTCAAGTTTAGCAATTTTTTGTTTTAACAAGTACTCTTTATTGTCAGCGATCTCCTTGTTTATCTCAGCCAGTTTGGTCGCAAACAAGGTTTTGGGCATAGTCCATTTGAGGGCCGCTTCTGCCGCCTGTATTTTAACTAGGAGCGCATCAGCGAGTCTCTTGGCAGTTTTCACTATCCGGAAGAGTAGGTCTTTGGTACATTTCCATGAGATCTGGCACCAATCATGTTTAAAGGGGCCATCCTCAAGGAAGATCCTGGGGATGATATTTACTATCAGGCCGTGGGGTGCGATCTTAGATCTAAGGTATTCTGTCATTAAGGTACCATGGATTGTGATCCTGAGCCAGTCTTTTTTCAATTGAGTTATCGTAACCCACTCGTCAGTCGTTGAGCCTGAGGCAGCAGCTCCTCCAACTCCAAAGAGGGAGGGTGCTGTTCTCAGAACTGTCAGGGAAAGAACTGTCAGGGGCCACACACTGCTGGGAAGGCTGTTTCGGAGTGAACTCTCAGGGGCCAGCAGCCAGGGTAAGTGACATTGGCATTACCAATACGGTACTTACATTGTGCCCCCCGACAGTGCTGGGAGAAAGAAGAACCACCCCCCTCCCCTGCATTTCTCGGGGCGCCGAACGAGGGAACCTCAGTTCCAGGGCATTTGACTTGCGATCCTTCCCTTCCTCGGCTATGCGAGGTGGTGTGGATTGGAAATGCAGAACTAACTACAGTTTCACACCCGCCTACTCAGGATTGAAGATTAATGCTCCAAATTCTCATCAGAGCTCCTCGGACTTTTATCATGACTCAGGGTAAAAGGTCTATTTCCATTTCTCAAGCAGAACACTTGGGGCCAGATGTAGGTGTCTAAATACCGGTCTGAAACGGCCTACAATACCGATTTTCGGCCGTTTCCGACCGGTATTTGGACATAGGTATGTAGGGCTTTGAAAAACATACAGATTCGGTAATTTTACCGAATCGGTAATTTTACCGAATCTGTAAAATTACCGATTCGGTAAAATTACCGAATCTGTATTTTCTAATGTAGGTAGCACTTTAAACAGTGCTACAGGGCCTTTAGAATTCGTTATTTACCATGGAATACTATTCCATGGTAAATAACGAATTCCAGTGTACATGCACATCTGTGCATGTACACCTGTGCCATGTGGCACACAGACATGCCCTAAGGGCATGTCTGTGTGTCACATGGCACACAAGCCAGGAACAGGGGTGCAACAGGGTGTCAAAGTGACACCCTGGGCCAGATGTAGGAGCCCTAATACCGGTCGGAAACGGCCGATTTCGGCCGTTTCCGATCGGTATTAGGGTTTTCTAATGTAGGAGCATGCTTTACAGAATCGGTATTTTACCGAATCTGTATTTACAGATTCGGTAAAATTACCGAATCGGTAAATACAGACTCGGTAAAAATACCGATTCTGTAAAAGCGCATGTAGGTAGCACATCTTTGAGTGCCGCAGGCCTTTCAGATTCGGTATTTTACCACCCAATCCAATTGGGTGGTAAAATACTGAATCCAGGTGTGCATGCACATGTGTGCATGCACACCTAGCCATGTGACAGACAGACATGCCTTAGGGTATGTCTGTGTGCCACATGGCTCAAATGCCCGTCTTTGGGGTGCTAGAGGGTGTCAAGGTGACACCCCCTGCACCCTTGCTAAAATCGGAATTTACAGATTCTGTAATTACAGAATCGGTATTTCCCATTGATTCCTATGGGCTTCAAAGCCCATAGGAATCAATGGGCAATACCGATTCGGTATTTACAGAATCGGTAAATACCGAATCTTAACGATTGGCTTACTTCTGCTGCTGACTCGGTGGCACCTTTAAAACTAGTTAGAGCGAGACGAAGCCATGACGCCCAAAGGTGGTTCACCGAAGACCTCAGAGCTTTAAAACTTGGTCTTCGCCAGGCAGAACGGCGCTGGCGCCGTGGGTACTCCCCCGAGACCAAAGAGATATTTTCATCCCTGCTGAGAGACTATAAGTTAGCCATAACTCTTGTTAAATCCCGTTATTTCTCCAATAGAATTCTGGACTCCTCAAACAAGTCCAAGGACATATTTTCTATTGTCGAGGAACTTTTTAATCCCGCGAGAGTCACCATTGCGCCTCTTCCCTCTCAGTCCCTATGCGACTCCCTGAACCAATTTTTTGTGGACAAGATTGTTAAGATCAAAACTAGTATCTCTGTCCAAGCTCTGCCAGTCTTTCCTCAGCTTAGCGCTCCTTGCCATTATTCCAACACTCACACTTTAACCCAGATCCCCCCATTTCGGAAACCAATTTCCTTTCACTCCTGTACAAAGTCTCCTCTGGTTCTCCGGGCGACTGCTGCCCCCCCTCGGCCATCCGGGAAGCTTTCACTTCCTGCCCCGAACCCCCCCTGGCCTTGTTAAACAACTCTTTGACCACTGGGGAGGTCCCGGGTTCCTTCAAACAGGCCGAGGTGGTTGCCATCCTGAAAAAACCTTCGACAGACCCCTCCATCATGAGCAACTATCGCCCTATCTCTCTTCTTCCCTTCCTCAGCAAGGTTCTGGAGTCGCATGTCACCCAAACCCTCAGCACCTTTGTTGAGGACTCGTGCGTCTTGGACCCCCAGCAGGCCGGGTTTAGACCTGCGCACTCCACAGAAGCAGTCATCCTCTCTGTGATGGAGGAATTGCGCAGAGGGGCCGACACTAACATCTGTCAGGCCCTGGTCCTCCTGGATCTGTCGGCCGCCTTTGACACGGTCGACCATGATATTCTGGTCGACCGTGTCGGAGAGGCTGGCATCCAGGGTACCGCCTTGGACTGGGTCCGATCTTTTCGATCTTTCTTGACCCAACGCCAACAAGCCGTCAGGCTGTCCCAGTTCTCTGCCACGCAGGTCAAGATGACCTGCGGAGTCCCGCAGGGCTCTTCTTTATCCCCCCTCCTTTTGAATTTGTACCTGGCCCCGCTAATACGCTCCCTCCGCAGGTTTAATGTCACCGCATTTAACTATGCGGACGACATTCAACTAGTCTTTTCCATTGATTCCTCTGACGAATCAATTACTACCTTCCAAAACACGCTCTGCTTCATCAGCAACTGGATGAGCTCAAACCACCTGAAGCTCAACCCCGACAAGACCGAGCTGGTTCTTGTCGGGGGTCCCTCCAATCCCTGGCAACCTTCTTTCTGGCCTGCTAGCCTGGGCAGTCCCCCTTGTCCTGCCAATTCAGCCAAAAGCCTGGGAGTCGTCATTAGTAACGACCTTTCTATGACGCACCAGATAAGCGCAGTAGTGTCCTCTAGCCATTTCCAACTCAGGAAAATTTGCAAAATCTCTCGCCTACTTCCCACCGAAGCCCTTACTCTGGCTTTGCTTGCGTTAGTCTTGTCTAGGCTTGACTACGCAAACACATTGTATGTAGGCATTCCTGATTACCAACTCAAGAGACTTCAGTTGATCCAAAATCAGGCCGCTCGCCTGATTTATCACCAACCTAGAGATCAACATGTTCGCCCTCTTTTAAAAAGTCTCCACTGGCTCCCGGTATCTGCCCGCTGTAAATTCAAGCTTGGCTGCACTATCTTTAAATCTCTTGCTGGCCACAGCCCTCTTTTCATCTCTTCCCTTCTTCACCCGTATGTTCCTTCTCGCAATCTTAGGTCATCCTAGATGGCCTTGTTATCAGTTCCCAGGTTTAAGAGGAAGAAGCACGGTGGCCTTAGGTTCTCATTTCTAGCCCCGTCTTTCTGGAATTCCCTTCCTCTACCTCTCAGGCTGTCCTCCCCGTACCCCAGGTTCAGATCCCTCCTCAAAACTTTTCTTTTTACTGAGTCTTATCCCTAGCTGTTAAATCTCTACGCTTTTTTCCCTGCTCCCTCAGTACAAGCGCCAAGACACCTAATGGTGTTAGCTGCGCTCAATAAATCCATTTAACATAACATTTAACATGAAATACCTACATCTCCCCCCTTCATATTTACCACTTCTTAAATACCGAATCGGTAAAATTCGGTATTTAAGAAGTGGTAAATAAGAATTACCTACATCGGGCCCCCTGTCACCTTTGCAAATTCGGTAATTTTGCCGATTCTGTAATTACAGAATCGGTATTTCCCATTGATTCCTATGGGCTTCATTCCCATAGGAATCAATGGGCAATACCGATTCGGTATTTACAGAATCGGTAAATACCGAATCATACAGATTCGGTATTTACAGATTCTGAAATACCTACATCTCCCCCCTTCATATTTACCACTTCCTAAATACCGAATCGGTAAAATTCGGTATTTATGAAGTGGTAAATAAGAATTACCTACATCGGGCCCTTGGACTGCTCACATGGTTTGCATTTTGCTACCCTTGTCCGTTCTAGCGCTGTGAAGCAGCAACAATGCAGTTCGCAGCGCTTTACAAAAACCCTAAATCACATAAAAACTAAAGATTTCTATTCACCAGGGAGCCCACGGTTTTATGTTGCATTTAATTCTACGTAGCATCTGTGATTGATGTGTGAAAGCTCAGAGCGCTTCGAAGCCTCAGATTGTTTTCGACTGCGCAAGTGCACAGGCGAGGAATGGTTTAACATCTCCAAGACAATAATGCTACCTTACATCGAGGCCCCGACCCTCTCCCTATTACACTCATCTCTTTGAAGTGGAGCTGATGGCCGGCGAGTCAGCATTTTAATTAAAAAGAAGGAAATGTATATTTTTGCATGAATGTCCGTGCGATGGAGAACATTAGCGCCTCGTGATTTCTGAAAGATTTGTTGTTCAGACTTCTCGTCAGCACATTATTCAGACGCCTGTAAATGAGGCGAACTCTGGGGGTCATCTGTCATTATCAAACACCACAGCACATGTCAGGCGCTGTTCTTGATCGGTGTCACCAGCCCCAGGGCTCGCTTTTCTAGAGCGATAGAATTGTTTCCGCTGATGGAAACACACCCGAGGCCGAGGCATCTGGGGGCAGGGGCGCAGATGTCAATAATGCAGCAGGTGCAGTCGCACCAGGACCCAGAGTTCTGATGGCCTACGTCAACCCAGTTATTACCTGCTTATTACTCCATAGCCAGCGGATGCGGGGCCCAATGTCCTTGTTCTGATTAGGGTTCATTGAGCCCTTGCGACGCCACCCCAGTGGGAAGAGACGTCGGGGCAGATTTAAAACTTCTGGCGCATCCCTGCAAATCAGCAGGGATGCGCCTGGAAAGATGTGTTTCGCAAGTTTACCCTTGTGTCACCACAGATGCGCCGCATTTACAGTGCGGTGCATCATGGCACATGGATAAACTGATGCGTATCGCATCTGCCGGTGTAAGGTTGACGCAGTGCTGGAGTTGTGTTGCAGGAGCAACTCAACTTCAGCACTGTTCCAACCTGGCCTATCCACAACATGGGGCGTCATTCCTTACGCTTGCTTCAAGCAGGCGCAGGGTTTTAACACAACATGGCCGTAAAAGTGACTTAGTGAAATCTTGTATATTTAATTGTGTCACTTTTACGTGGCGTTCCGGTGACGGAACGCCCACCCTGCACCGGAACACCCACATGAAACCTGATGCAGGTTTAATGTGGCGCAGGGCTTTACAACGTGACGCATCTCCCTAGATGCCTCACGTTGTAAATAAGGCTCAACGTGGTGCATGGTGTACGCCGCCGCTGCGTCACAAAAGTGAAGCAACGGCGGCGTAAAAGTGTCATAAGGGGCTTATATATCTGCCCCGTCATGCTTTCTGGGGTGCCTCAGAGAAGGGTGTGAACAGCAGCCCGGGCACCTGTATGATAAACAACTAAAGGGACCACCTCCCTCAAGGTTATTACAGACGCTGCCACCAGTCCTGAACCTCAACCCTTCACCTACAAACCTTTGCTTTCAGGTGTGTTGATCTAATTATTTCAATGGAAGCAATACATTACTTGATTGGATTGGGTCTCTGGCCTTTCTTGGCTCCCTACCTGACCTGACTCTGACCCAGCATTAGGGACGAATGGAAATATGAACCAGAAATAAACCTTGGCACTGTCCCCCCTTTCCCTTCATTATGCAGTTTTATAAACAAAAAAAGTAAACAAGCTGTATCTTGCGAGCAGAAACGGAACTCTAGGTCCCTGTGTGGAATCACCGAGATTATCCCATTTGTAATGCCCAGCACAAGTCAGCATTCTAGTGCTGAGCCTGTATCTACACTGAACACCCACCCACCACTGATGTCACTGGTCAGGTGACACAGTACTAATAAAAGAGGCCAAGCCCACGTGCTCTGGGCCAGTTGCACCAGACCTCGAGTGTGTCCTGCGTCAGTGTATGAGTGCTTGCCAGCATGAGGGCCTAGGACCCACCACAGTCCTTTACACCATTCAGTGCAGTATCACACTTTCAAGGAACACTGGCTATAAAGGTCCAGTTGCTTCAGTCAATAAGGCCCAAAGGAGCAAACCAAGCGTAGAATATGTGGGAGAACAAGAATCCACAACAGACACCCAGTGGCTGGAGTTCCACAACTAAGCAGATAATATGCTGCTGTGTTAAACAAGGGTGAGTGTATACAGTTCACTGCTGCCCTCATGTGTCTATTCAGGAAAACTACAGCAACAAAGAGTTCAAATTAAATAGAATGCAGAAGGAAACAAGATAAAGGCACCCACGCACGTGCCCGAGCCGATGGGCATATGCATCAAAAATTGGTAAAACGAGTCCTTATTTGCGATAAATAACGAATTGGAAATAAGGATTCGTTTTCCGTGATGCATCAAAAGATTCGGTATTTATTACCGAATCGCTAAAAATCGTTAAAATATATCGAAACCACGATAGCGAGAGTCTAAAATAAAGATTAGCAAATACCGAATCGGTATTTGCGACTTCGGTATTAGCGAGTTCGCAAAAAAAAGTCACATCGAAAGCAGGATGATGACATCACAACCAGGAAGTCTTCCAGCACATGCTACATTCAGTGCCCTGAGGAGCTCAGAGAAGGAGGCAGAGCACAGGAGCTGAGGAGAGAAACACTGATCTTAAACCGAATGTCTGACAAAATATCGAAATTCACAATATCGACGTACAAAAATATCGGAGCAAAAATATCGAAATCAAAAATATCGGGTTCCTATACTTAACTAGATATATACACAAATATCGATTTTTTAATATCGATATACAAAAACATCGTTTACTTTTATATCGACTACATTAACATCGGAAAACAAAAATATCGCTATCTACAAAAAATAATGACATTAACTATAATATCGATATCAAAAATATCGTGCACTTCAATATCGGATTATCAGCTATATCGACTTTTTATATGCATCTGTTTGCATAATTAATTAACGTTTTATATGTTTTCACATCTAAATAAACACACAATACTTAAATTAATACTATAGACACACTATTAATTTGTCAAAAATATCCTATTGGTATAATTATATCACCTACACATATAAAAAAATTCTAATAAATTATAATAATAGAAAAATGTGTTAAAAATATGTGATTTATATAATAAATATTTTATGTATAGAAATAAAGTGTAAAAAATACTTTTGTTATTTCTACATTTCTTTATGAAATTACAATATGTAAAAGAGATAATAAATAATAATCATTTTTGTACAAAAAGTATGAAAATAATAATGCTTCTGTATAGTTGCTTATCATTGTGTTTATAAAATATGTTTATAAAACCAAATGTAATAAAAAGATTTTTGTTATGAAATAACATTTTATTTGTGAAACATAAATAAAAATAATGTTTCTACAATCATGTAGAACTATTTGTATCATTATCTTACTATAATGTAACAATCTTATCAGAAATTTTGGACTGTATATTAAATGTGAGTATATGTTGGTCTCTAATAATTTAATTATTACTATACCAAATCCAGCGTACATTAAATTAAAACTGACCCTGAACCCAAAAAATACCCCTTTACCCAAAAACTGAAAACTGACCCTGAACCCTAAAAATACCCCTTTACCCAAAAACCCAAAACTGACCCTGAACCCTAAAAATACCCCTTTACCCAAAAACTGAAAACTGACCCTGAACCCTAAAAATACCCCTTTACCCAAAAACCCAAAACTGACCCTGAACCCTAAAAATACCCCTTTACCCAAAAACTGAAAACTGACCCTGAACCCAAAAAATACCCCTTTACCCAAAAACTGAAAACTGACCCTGAACCCTAAAAATACCCCTTTACCCAAAAACTAAAAACTGACCCTGAACCCAAAAAATACCCCTTTACCCAAAAACTGAAAACTGACCCTGAACCCTAAAAATACCCCTTTACCCAAAAACTGAAAACTGACCCTGAACCCAAGAAATGCCCCTTTACCCAAAAACTGAAAACTGACCCTGAACCCAAAAAATACCCCTTTACCCAAAAACTGAAAACTGACCCTGAACCCTAAAAATACCCCTTTACCCAAAAACTAAAAACTGACCCTGAACCCAAAAAATACCCCTTTACCCAAAAACTGAAAACTGACCCTGAACCCTAAAAATACCCCTTTACCCAAAAACTGAAAACTGACCCTGAACCCAAGAAATACCCCTTTACCCAAAAACTGAAAACTGACCCTGAACTCTAACAATACTCCTTTACCCAAAAATTATTATTATTATGTAATTACAAATTAATTATTAATTAACAATAACAATAAAGTTAATATATTAGCACATTAGCTGTAAATAAATAAATTTTATTATTAATATTTTTTTTCCAATTAATTTACAATAAGTAAAAAAAAAATTAAACAAAATGAAGCTAATTAATATAATTAACTAATTTATATTAATTAATTACCAATTAATTATTATTTAAAATTATGTTAAAAATTATATTAATTAATTAACTAATGAATAATAATTAATTAACAATTATTTATTATGTAAAAATATATACAAAATTACATTAATTAATTAACTAGTTAATATTATTTAATTACCAATTAATTATTATTATTTAATTTCCAATTATTTTTTATTGAAAATTATGTCCAAAATTATATTCATTAATTAACTAATTAATATTAATTAATTACCAATTAATTATTATTATTTAATTACCAATTATTTAATATTTAAATTATGTCCAAAATTATATTAATTAATTAACTAATTAATAATAATTAATTACCAATTATTAATTTTGTACAATTATGTGCGATACTATATTAATTAATTAACTAATTAATATTCATTAATTACCAATTAATTATTATATAAAATAATGTACAAAATTATATTAATTAATTAACTAATTAATATTAATTATTTACCAATTAATTATTGATACAACATTTTTACAAATATATATTAATTTATTAATTATTTTTAAATTACTTCCCACCCTTATCCCCTATAAACCCAATAACCCGCTCCTAAAACTATATATGTTTTTTTAAAATATTTTATATTAAATATATTGTAATTTTTTAACATAGACCTTTTTATCAAATTTTTATTTACAATTATTATATTTTTTCCTATACTATTTATTTTTTCCATTATTACACGATATTTTGTATTGTCGATATTTTGTCATACGATATTATTTTTTTCGATATTTCTACTTACTTACCTATTACGATATTTTTGTATCCGATATATTTGCTTCCCAATATTTTTTACCTTCGATATTTTAAATTCGATATTTTGTCTTTCCGATATTTTATTTTCGATATTTTGTCTGTGTACCCTTAAACCAGCACTGCCACTGCATTCCAGGATGGAGAAGGATGCCCCCCAAAACACAGACATGCCCAGAAAGAGGAAGAGGAAGTTTTCTGACAAAGAACTGAAACTTCTGATCGAGGGGGTGAGCAGCAAGCATGACACGCTGTTTGGTAAGCTGTCACTATAGGTGCCTGAGGCAGAGAAGCGCAAGATCTGGCTGCACACCAAGGAGAGGGTAAATGCTGTTGGAGTCACGCACCGCAGCATAGAAGACCTGAAGAAGAGGTGGTATGACCTCAGGAAAAGGGCGAAGGAGAGGATTGCTGAAAGGGTGAAGGATGCAGCTGCCACAGGAGGGGGGACATCCACAGTCACACCCAACACAGCCCTTGAGGACCTCGTTGAGGATACCATTGAGCCTGAGGCAGTCGTGGGGGTAACCCAATTGGACACTTCCGGCGCTGCGCCAGCAGAACAAGGTAAGATGCATGCCAGTGCTGATACGCAGCGTGTTGTCTACCCATGCCCATCCCCCCAGACCAATTACAGTGCACAGGTAGAAGTGCCTAACGCATATACCCTCACCTAAGTGTTGCATCATGGGAGTTGTAGTTGTGTCATCCAAGTGAACATGTATGATCCCCAATGTTAAAGAAATTAGACCAGCAGCACAGGGCCAACAGTCTGTCCAAATATGTCATTTATGAAGTCGAAAGTATGCAAAACATATACATTTAGGCAAATTAATAACAATGCACTGTTTCACACACAGATGCATTACCCCTGGACTCTGATGACAGCGGACGCCTCATCATATCAGAAACAGCGGCAGGGACTGATGTAGAAACTCTGCAGGCACGTCATGCCACATCACCACCACAAACACCATCACCACCACCACCACCACCACCGCGGACAACACCACCAAACCACAGGGCAATTGACCCCTCCCTGCAGGAGATACAGACGGAGCAGAGGCCAGCAGCCACAAATGTTCCACGACAGTCAATTGTCACTCCACCAGCTCAAACACCAGCACGTGTCCGAGTCAGACAGCGGGCAGGGCCCTGGGGAGACTTGCAGAGGGATCTGAAGAGCCTACACACGGCTACGGTGTGGTTGAGTCACGGATGTTGCATGTTCAGCGCCTGCAGGGGAGACACATGGGAGCAATTAACATTAACATGGCAAAATTGGGTAGCAAAATGGGCACGATGACAGACACTGTGCGTGAAATGACCACAGCCGTTGCTGAGGGTAACAGAGACATCAAATTGTGCCTACAGGAGCTAACCCGTGCCATCCTAGCAGGGCAACACAGCGAGCGCAGGAGGCATCGTCAGAACTGGCTCCGTTCCAATGCATCCATTAGAGATCTGTGTCACTGCAGGTCGACCTGGGCCATTACTGTGGTGATGTGGCCAAGGCCTCGGGCCAAGTGACCACTGCAGTGGAGCATCTGCAGTCTGGGACTTTTAGCAGGGGCGTAACAAACACTGCCCCGCAGCCCACACGGTGCCATGGAGCCCCCAGGGTCCAGTACATGAAGGGGGCCCGGCCCACTCAGCTCATCTGCAGAGAGCTGTGAGAGAGACAGGCTCTAAAGCAGCAGCTGCTGTGCGCAGCCTGCTCCGACCTCCTCGCGCTGACCCAGGACTGAAGAGAAACAATGTTTCTCTTCAGTCAGAGCGCGCCAGGCCCGGAAAAGGGATGGGGTGGGAGCCCCGCCCCAGAGAGAGCATTTTCCATAGGGCAATGCCCATATGTGAAAGGACGAGGCAGGAAAATGGTCGGTGCCCTCAGGTAAGCACAATTGTTAGAAGGCACACTACTTTGCGTCTGCCTTCAGGCCTGTTTAATAATTGAGCTCAGTGTGCCATGTTGTGTTTTTGTTGCTGCTTGCAGATGAGAGGCGCTGCTTGGGGATTGGGATTCATGATTAAGAATTTAACTTAACGCAAAGACTTTGGAGCGATGTAAAAAAAAATTGTGGAGGTGTCGGAAGGCTGTGCCCTGCTCTGCACAGATATTTAAAGTTATGCAACAGGATTGTCCCCATAAACACTCCTTAAATGTTTCCTTTCCCTGCGTTGGCGCCATCCATGAAAGAGCATTAGAAGGAGCCCGGGTGCCTTGAGGGTTCATTCGTGCTGCGGAGAGGTTTGAGGGGGCGCCTGAACTTTACGCGGTCCTGCACTCGACCGGCGGAGGATGCTGAGCATGGATAGTCCTGCGGTGGCCTGGCACAGGGGGTGAGTTTACCCCTCTGGGGGCCTGGCGCAGGGGAGAGGGGGTTACCCATCTTCTGGGAGCGCTGGCCTGGTGCAGGGGCGTCATGTTACCCTCCTGCTGCATGAGGCACATTGTGGTCTCTCTCTTTACGGGTCTGTTCACACGGTGAGCGTGGGATGCTGAGCGCGGCTCGAGTCTCCTCCTTTCCTTGAGAGGCCGTCAGTAGCTCACACAGAGTGCATTCAAACCTGTGAACTGTTAGCTTTGAGGAAGTGGACTTTGAAGAATAACTTCAGTTTACCTTCCCTGGGGCTGCGGAGGAGCCGCTCGGGCCTGCTGGGGCCTGGGTCTGGCCGTGGGGCAGCGGTGTGTGTGAAGGGGGCGCGGGCCTGCAGGAAGGCTTCAGGGATGAGCCTGGCCCTGCTGGAGGCTGGAGGGTCCTCCCAGTGATGGAGTGGACAGGGGAGAAGAGAAGTGGTGCATCAGACAGGGAGGGGGGAGGCTTAGGTGCCAGGGTTTCTAAAGGGGGGTTGTTGGTGAGTCCGGGCTCCTGGTGCAGGGGTGTAAGGGAGTTCACGCCAGGGGGCGCCTGGATCCCGGTTTGAATGAACTTCTGGTAGTACCAAAGGAAGGGGGCTCCTGGAGAGGAGGGCTCTGGTCTCTGCTGCTGGTAGGGCTGGGGCCGGGCCGGGATGCACACCAGAGGAGACAGCGTTGAATGTGCAAACACTCAGTGTTTTTCTAATCTAGAAACCCATCTCTCTGATGTAATTCACAAAGTCCAGGGCTTTAGATCAACAACAGGCTTGCCTAATTCCCGACGAATCATGCGGTGACTGGCATTGAGGCGGATTCACCCTTTTTATGTGTTTATTTCATTAATTACTCCAGAGGCGCACCCTTTCCACGCACTCTGTTGCGGATATTTAACCTTTAAAAAATAACACACAAAAAAAAGCTTACATTTCAACACAATTTCTAGTTTTGAAAGCCTTTTGCCATACATTTTTCGTGAATGAATTTATTGGAAATAGTTTTTTAATAAAAAAATTGCAAAGAGCCTCACCTAGGCTTCAAGAGAGTGAAGTTGTACTTTCGCCGTGCTGGTATGGCAGATGAACTAGGGGTTCACGGTTTGTCGTCGACGATCTTCACACCTCGGTGGTGTTACCAAGCACCGGCGCCTCCTTACACACCTGGCGATCACTGCCGTGTGACCACAGCGGCTGCACTCAGTTATTGTATTTATGGAGACGGTCAGTGGAACTTTCCCCCAGATGCATCAAGCATCCATTTTGCGATTCCTTATTAGCGAAAAATAAGGATTCGCTAATAAGGAATAGCAAAATGCTATGCAGGAAGATATCGCTTGAAAAATAGCGATTTCTTAAAATTCCTTAATTGCGACTAGCAAATTGCCTAGAGGTCCATAGGAATGAATGGGAAGACATTCTCAATTTGTGAATCGCAATTAGCGAATCGCAAATTGAGAATGCGATTTCAAGGGTGCAGGGATGTCCAAAGGACACCCTGTTGCACCCCCTGAAATTGATCTGTGCACATATGTTGCACACACACATGCCCTTTGAAACTTTGAAAAATGCACTTTAGTGCATTTTTCTGAGTTTTTGCAAAATACCATGAAGTTCAACTTCATGGTAATTTGCGGGCCCTATTAGCAAAATCGTTATTTTTTAAACTTTAATGCATTGCATTTAAGGAATCTCAATTTGAGATTCCTTAAATGCATAATCGCAAATTTGGGATTTCTTAGTTTGCATTTGGGATGATGCATTCCAAATGCAAAAATACCCGTCGCAAAGGGGCAGATTCTGAGAATCTGCCCCTTTGTGAGCGGATTTTACCTTCATAAATCTATGCCTTAGAGCGGTCGACCTCGAAGCTGGGGACCTGGGTTCGAGTCTTGGCATCCACGCTCAACATCCTGTGATTCTGGCTAAATCACTAAGGGCCAGATGTAGGTAGCCCAATACCGGTCGGAAACGGCCGAAAATACCGATTTTCGTCCGTTTCCGACTGATTGGGCTATGGAGATGTATGGGCTCAAAAAACATACAGATTCGGTAATTTTACCGAATCGGTAAAATTACAGAATCGGTAAATTTACCGATTCTGTAAATTTTACCGATTCGGTAAATTTCCCAATCGGTAAAATGACAGAATCTGTATTTTCAGATGTAGGTAGCACTTTGAACAGTGCTACAGGCCTTTCAGGATTCGGTATTTACCATGTAATTCAATTGCATGGTAAATACCGAATCCCTGTGTACATGCACATCTGTGCATGTACACCTGTGCCATGTGGCACACACACATGCCCTAAGGGCATGTGTGTGTGCCACATGGCGCACAAGCCAGTTACAGGGGTGAAACAGGGTGTCAAAGTGACACCCTGCTATTGAATCCTATGGGCTTCAAGGCCCATAGGATTAAATAGCAAATACCGATTCGGTATTTACCGAATCGGTAAATACCAAATCTTACCGATTCGGTAAAAAATACCGAATTTTTACCTACATCATATTTACCGATTCATAAATACCGAATCAGTAAAATTCGGTATTTATGAATCTGTAAATAAGATTTACCTACATCTAGCCCTTAATCTCCCCGTGCCGAACAAAAATGAATGTGTCTGTCCATCTGTAACGAAACTGTTGCTCATTAAAGCGCTCTAATACCCGATTTCTCGGGTCTAGTTCGCGCTATATAAAAATCTAAAAAAAATAATAATTGTGGTGCGAATTGCAAAGGTTGCTGACTGTTCTGGATGCCTGGGGTCTGGGCTCTTCAATCCGGTTCAGTACGGTTCTTATTTAATTTCGACGTGGAATTATAGCGCTGAGACTCAGCCTTTCCACTCCTCCGGGGCGCAGATCGGGAAAGGGTAAAAACGCCAGACATATAAAACTTGTGTGACTGAAGTGAGAATTTTAAACTGTGCGCATGAACAAAAACGTCAACAAATAAATGTAAGCAACTTAGAGAGGATGTGCGATGGATGGATGGATCGTTCAATCTATATGAGCAGAATGTCCGTGTAAGAGTTTTTCAATGAATTCCGCACCATGTACCGAATCCATAGGCATGCAATCTTGGTAAAACAGCATTGCAGAAACAAAATAAGGTGCATATGTACATCGGGGAGCGCGGGAGGAAGGAGCTATGTGGGGTAAATGGGCGTGAATGTATTCCCTGGTCTGTGTACTGTGTAAATCAGGGATGCTAAAACCAGTCAAGCGTGACATTTATATGTAGCGATACTACAAGTAACCCTCATAGTAAGTGCTCTAGCTTAGTGTGTCCTTCAGTTCCCTATTGGAATTTGCACACTGTGACCTGGAAGTCTGCATGGCTGCTTCGCCTAACTGTGCCTCCTCATCAGCTGGGATTGGCCCGTTAAGAAAGTGTGAACAAACACTTGTGTTTATTCTTTGCTCGTGTAGCAGATATTGTGTGGAGTTAGTATTTGATGGGCGGCCACGGTGGTCTGCACACGCATTACAATGTCCTGCACATGTAAAGCATTTCAAAATACCCTGATAGCTGCAGTTGAAAAACCCTGTGTGGTAAAGTGTTTACAGTTGGTGTCCTTGAGCTATATAGCGCAAGCACGTGACTTTCGACAGGGTAGAATAATTAATACAAGCTTAATTTGTGTGTGTTTTAGAGCTCTTGGCCTCCATGCTCTCTGCTCTGCATAGATTGAACTCTGATGGTGAGAGAGTGGGGAGGGAGAGTGGAGAGAGAGTGGAGAGAGACAGTGGAGAGAGAGAGTGGAGAGAGAGAGTGGAGAGAGAGTAGAGAGAGTAGAGAGAAAGAGTGGAGGGAGACAGTGGAGAGAGAGAGTGGAGGGCTGACTGAAGAGAGAGACTGAATGACAGAGAGAGAGAGAGACTGACTGACTGAGAGAGAGAGACTGACTCACTGAGAGAGAGAGATAGAGACTGTGATGGTATTGGGGTCACAGTGCGTATGAAGCTATGCAATGCCTCTTAAGATTGCTATTGTCTACTAATAAAAATGTATTATCAAAATGTGCATTGTCACATTGTCTCATGTTTTAAAACGGAAACCAGAAGGAGCAGTGGATGCACTTTTGTCAAAACTGAATGATGATTGGGCCCGATGTTGTATATTATGACAGCAGGCTGCATCAGGAAACCCACCTAAAATTGGACAAACTTCCCCAGCCTACTGATGGCAGGGACCCTGTAATGAATGGACCACCACCTATGATAGCCTGCTGGCAGACTAAGCCCAACCTTTAACTCCACCATCCAGTGTTACTTATAATGGCTGTATTGGTGACAGTGGCGTAACAATCGCCCCGCATCCCCTGCAGTATGGCGGGTCGCTGGCCTGAGAGCTCTAGACTGGTACGGAGGATGGGAGGGGGGGCCCTCCATGTAGTTTGCAGAGGGGCCCCCTCAAGTTTCGTTACGCCACTGATTTTTAGTGCCAGCAATTTGGAAGTGGAGGAGGGGAGTGAGGCGGCATCAAGCGCCAGCAGCGTCTCTGTGCCGGATCCCAGCGATAGGAGGCGCAGTTCGCGCAGCTCCACAGCCCCTGACACACATCGTGGTGATGTGGAGGAGTCACGCAACAGGAAGCTGGGGGTACGTGGGAGGCGCAAATAGCCATGAACTTCCGGGTATTTGGCTATGTTGATGTAACCATGGGCCACCTACATTGCTTCAAGATATTCCCGTGATGACAACAGATATGTATCCTTAACAATATTTTGAGTCTGCGTCATGTATACGTATTATTCATATTCACCTGACAAGTGCTCATGTGTATTAAACATTTGCACACCAGGTTATGTAGTGATGGCTCATTCTTACCTGTCTCGGAAGTGATGTTGTGTGATGTATGTCCGCCTCCTTTGACCTTCAGTTGTGTTAGGCACGTGTGCCTGTTGGTGTTGTGGGGGGGTTGCTGTGCACGAAAGTTATCATCTCCGTCCACCTCTATTGGTAACCCCCTTCTTGTGGCAATGTTGTGCAGCATGGCACACACCGCTATTATCCGGCAGTAGGTTACCGGGTCATACTGCAAAGCACCTCCTGTCTTGTGTAGGATCCGGAAGCGACTCTTGAGGATGTGGGAAAGGCGATGTGGGTCTGAATCATTGTCAGCATGGCATCTAGGAATTTGCGGAAGAAGCATGAAAGTGCGCTTTGCGACATGCCTCCGGCTACTGCTACAACCCCCTGGAAACTTCCAGAAGCCAGCAGGTGCAAGCTGCATAGGACCTGGTCGTGGGCAGGGATGGCATTAGTCCTACGGGTCTGGTGCTGCAGTAGTGGTTCCAGGTCCGCAATGAGGCGCATGATCATAGCACGATTAAGTCTGTACTTGTCATAGATTAGTTCCTCAGTCTGGCCCAGCAATGTGATGCACACCCTGAATACCCTCTCCTGGATCCTCCTCCTGCGCTGTGCTGCAGCATTGATTCTCATCCTCCTAGCAAGCACGCAGAGGGCAGCCATTTTGGAAGAAATACAGGGTCTCCAGAGGCATATTTGAGGGGTTTCTGATTGTATACACCTGTCTGAATATATATATTTTTTTTCTTTCAACCAACTGTACCTCCTGGTTGAGATTCCCCTTATTTTGCTCATGCTAAATAGCAATGTTGTGCATTTTCGTTATTTGCGATTTTTGGTGCATTTCGTAGCGACTTTTTAATAGCGATTCAATATTTTCGGGAGCTAATGTTTTTCTCGGTATTACCGAATCGCTAATTTGCGATTCGGTAATTTACCGCTGTTTTTTTTTGCGATTCTTTAATTTTTTCGGTATCGGGGTTGATGCATTGGGATTTCAGGTTTTGTGTTCGGTAACGACCTGTTTTACCGATTCGCTATTTTACCAGGAGCTATTTTGGTTGATGCATCTGCCAGCAAATACAACATCACTCCAGGAAGTAATACAACATATCTCCTACAGCGCAAGCGTTGTGTAGGCGCGACCTAAAAAAGGACATCAATCCAAAAATCAAAAAGTCAACAGACAAGTGTGTTGAAAGAAATTTAATAAATTACACATCTTTGTGATAAGTGAAATGTAACATAATATAGAAATTGCACTAAACAAGGTTTAACATTTACATTTGTAAATACCTGTAAAATCAATATCAGTCCCGAATTTCAATGAGGTAACATATTAAGCCATGTTACCTTTCCCCTTGTCTAGTGCAATTCCTGTATTTTAGCAAATTTCAAATTTCACATTATTTTTTAAGGTGTACTGCATATGTGTTTATTCTTATTATCTATCAAGTTGAAATACACATACCTGTATTAACACTTTAAAAAATAATGAAAACATCTATTTGTTGGTGGACTTGTCCATTATCATGATGAATCCTTGCAACTAGATTCAAAACACCATCACATACAATTTTAACCAGTGTATGCACTTAACAAAGTAGACATTACAATTCTGTTGCATTTCTTGCCATGATGGAAAATATAAATATGTACATCACGACAAAGTGTATAACATTAAAATATTGGATTTATTATCCACATAAGATACTTCTCACACTAATTAACTGTAATAAGATAAATAGAAAGAGAGCCAATAGTCTCTGAATGCTGTACCTTTGGTGGTAACATGACTCCTATGTTACTGCCAAGGGGAGCCTCCTCAGGAAGGGGCATCTAGTGGGCACAGAGCAGGCACTTCAATGATCTTTCTTGGGAGGGGCGGGATTGGGAGGGGTCGGTTTGCGTTTGGGAGGGTTGGGTACGGAAGTGGAGGGAGGGCTGCGTTTGGGTTTTAGAGGAGTGGGTTTTGTGTTTGGGAGGGGTAGTTTTGAATTTGGAAGGGGTGAAGGTCAGAGCAAAAATAAAATCAGAACTAGGATAAAGGTTAGGAGGGGTGGGAGAGGACTGGGTTTTGGAAGTAGAGGGAGCTGGAGTGTGTGATATGATTGTGTCTGTCCAATAAAGCCCAAATGGGTGCATGAATTCCCAAAACACCATAAAGTCAGATGCAACATAAAGTTAAGAATACATAGCCAATCAGGACACAGCACACAGGGTGAGGTGCCTGCAGCGAAGGAGACACCACCCCTTTTAGGAGGGTGGGTTTAGCCTACTGGAGGGGAGTAACAGAAATGGTGGAGATGGTTCTCTGGGTGGTGGACAAGGATGCAGATAGTACAGTACCTGTAGGATCCGCCACCACTAAGGATTGCTTACTTGTGGAGGCCTCTGAAGATGATGTTGTTTTGCTGGTGGCCTCCATTGTAGTCCCATCACCCTCTGTGCCACTGGGTTCCTCGGTTTTGGTGGTCTCAGCAGCCAAACCACAGTGGCCAGCTGCTTCTCAACCTACGTGGCCAATGTACCCTTCACCTGCTGCTGAAGATGGGTTAAAGACATATACACTACCAGCAACTCCAGCTCCTCTGGCTCGAAGGCTGGGACCCTGTCACCTGCTATTCATGGCATCGTGCCTCCCAGAGGCCAGAGACAGCAACAAAAGTTAAGGAGGTCTCGATCACTGCAGAGTTAGGAGGCAAGTGAGTTTTCTTCGAAATGGTGCGTACATGTTCATGATGTATGCGATCATCAGCGGTGTCGGACACAACCATTAGCTTTCGTACGTTGCTTTTACACACGTTAGGCTATGGTGGAGTTTTCCACCCACTACCCAGTCAACTTCCGCTGAGGCCGTCTAGTTCCAAATGTCCTGAGGGCGAGGTCAGGCGCCTGCCATTATAGATAGCGAAATATTGTTTGTGAATGTATAGTACTCACACGACTCAAAATGGTGGCTTTTTTGTTTACAGAAACAAAATTTTGACGTCATCCAATAGTTTGAAAATAAACATTTATATGTAATGCTTTACTGTGGTCAAATGTGATAGTTGCGCTGTATTATTTACACTTCCGTTGACAATGCTTGTTTAAAGAATACAATTAAAATTGATTTTTTACACAATTATTTTTTAAAAACAATAGACAGGTAAAAAAAATCTTTTTGTTCAGACAAAATGTCTTTATTACATGTTGTGTTAAATTATGTTAAGAGACACCATATATATTTTTAGCAAAACATGACAATTGATCACAAATAAGTTTTTAAATGTTTTAAAATGTATACCTATTTTCCATGCAGACATATGAACCCAGGGAGAGTGAGGAAACAACAGCCTCAAGTGTTCTGACCATTTCCAGACCTTGCCACCATGGAAGAACAGTATATTATTGAACAATTCGATTGAATAGGCAAACTATACTGGACTTATGTCATCAGCTGGAGCCAGATCTTCTTCATCACAATAGAAATCCCACATCTATTACACCAATTGTCAAACTCATAGCTGTATTTCATTTTGTAGCCATCGCATCATTGCAATACACTGTAGTAGTGTCTGGTGGAATGTCACAACAGACTTTCAGTGGTGTACTAGAGAAGTTCTTTCTTCAATGATGAGACACATCAACAGCTTTATCCAGTTTTCACTAAATGAGGATTTTGCTAATGTGAAGGGCACATTTTATGGTTTGGTTTACCTACCACATCTGGTTGGAGCATTTGATGGCACACATATTGTCTTAGTGGCATTGCACACCAGAGATGAAGTGTACTGCATTCAGAAGAACTTCCATTCAATCAATGTGCAGTGGTCTGCTTACCTGATTTGGACATCAGAAGTGTGTGTATGCATTTCCCGGATCAACCTATGATTCCTTTGTACTATGGAACAGCAGGATACCCCTGCAGTTATCACAACTTGGACTTGAAAGGACCTGGCTTGTTGATAGGTATAATCTGTCATTCTAATATTTGGGTAAATTCAAGTTGAATACTTTTAAATTGTGTTACGTTTTTGGGCTCTATTGTTATCTTCCTTATAGAAGATTTATCTTATCCTAATCAATCATGGTTGTTAGCATCGCTGAGGAATCCAACAACGCCATGCAAATTCAGCTTCAATGAGGCTCATGGAAGAACACAGAGGTCAATGGAGAGGGCTTTTGGGCTCTTAAAGGCCAGATTTCGCAGTCTGGATAAGACTGGTGGAGCCCTCCTCCACTCACCTGATAAGGTGTGCCAAATCACCATGGCCTGCTGCATGTTGCACAACATAGCACTGCGCTGGAACATCCTGAACATTGCAGAGAATGGAGACCATGAAGAGCCACCGGGTGAGGATGCTGAAATGCCAAATGAAGATGATACTGGTGTAGAGGGAGGAACTGACTTACATCAAGAAGTTATAGGCATCATCTTCACATGAGTGTAAGTATTTCTTCACATATTATGACATTAAGGTTACATCAACATTTAATCTAAAGAGGATAACAGTCTGTGATGACATCTTTTTAGAAAGGGCAAGTTGATGAAATCCAGGCCAAGAAGGAAGTGAGAAAGAGCAGGTAGAGAAAGGAATGCTGAGTCAAACAATTGCAGAGCAGAGAGAGAAAAGAAAAGCCCGAGCAGGAGGAAGGCGAGAGTTACGTAGACACCAAATAAGAGTAAGAACCGGCGGAGGAGTGGTTTGACATACCCCTGGGGGATAGCGCCAAAGACACTACAGCAGCCTGCCACAGCTCAGGAGAGCTGTTGCTAGTGTGATGAGTGTACTACTCACCTGAATACTCCCATTTAGGAGTCCACTTATGTGACAACTCCCAGTATAAGCTGTACCCCTTATCTACCATAACAGCTCCTTTGATAAGAAAAGAACATAGAGAAAGTAAGACTCATCCAGCTCGGGTGACCTGTTGAGGGTAAAAAATAATATTAAAGAGAAAGGACAGTATCACACTCACCAAACTATTTGCATTTTTATCCTTTTAGGGCTCTTGTGCTGACCCCTATTCATGTATGATATCATAGAAGAACCAATGTAAAGAAGTTAATTCTGCCCCTGTCAAGCTGGGGAATAACTCCAGCCTGAACCTGGAACTGTAACTCCTTGCCCAAGCTGTGACTAATTGTATTTTTCTTTTTTGTACATTTTAGTATGTGTGATGGAAGGAATAAATAATAAAGAATTTGGGAAAAGAAATACAACAACAGACTTTGACTTTGTTAGTTTTGTTTATAATCAACAAAACCAAATAAACTAAAACAGGATGTAAACAAAAAGTTATAAACGTGACTCATGTTAAATGAAATTATTGCAGAAGAACCAAACATGTCGAAAACTGGCATCAGAAAGGTAAAGGTGCCCAGAAAATAGTCCACAGAGTGATGGTAGTCTCACACTGGAGGAAATTATGTTTTGTGCCTCTTGGTGGTAGTGGGGGCCTTGCCATCCACTCCTGGTGGTCCGGATGAACCTGTGCTCCTGTAGTGGGCTTGTTGAGCTACAGTTACAGGGACTGGGGTTGGTGCAGGTGTTGCCCCTTGTGCAAGGGCCTTCCTTTCTGTGGCTGAGGCAGATGTAGTTGTTCCAGATGTTGTTGGACCACAGAAAGGGGAAGGTGTTGCTGGAAAAGCCCTGCACATTGGGATGTAAATGTCGTGCAATGCAGTCAGGGAGCTCATATTGGAGTTGTGATGTACCATCTGAACATTGAGCTCCCTCTGCAGCTGCTTCAATTCAATGTAATTCAATTAATTTTATTATGATTTGGAACTCCAAAGAGTTTCACATAAAGATGTGCAAGGAGAGCTTCAATATAGCAAATCATATAGGTCTTGATAACAGGGTAAAATACATTTGAGGACCTAAAAATTACAGATTTCATAACACAGTACAAAATTCATAGCAGCATTAGGCAAAACTGAAAATAACTCCACATACAATAAAAGCATATATAAAAACAATTGCACAAATCAAATGTAATCAGTGCTAAATCAGTGCTTTATTCCATTTAAATTCTCTAACAACTGCAACTGTACAATTCAAAGTGCCCTAAAGTTCTACTTATAATGTGTAAAGTGTGTTGCCTAAAGAGGAGCATGTTCAACATACCAGAGCTAAACACAAATCAATAGTCGTCTCCAAAATTTTTAAAACATACTGACTCAGAGGGATGAGCAAAATGGCAATTTTGGGCCTCCTCATCCATAGTGATATTGTACTTTAAAAACACAGGTCTTAATAAACGATGTCATAATAGCTGTAGTGGGGGACAGACAAGTAACACATGATTAAAATCCTGCAACCAGTTTCCACACAGGTGACATAGTCTGTCCCCCTGACTAATCTCTCCCATGCCCCTTTTATAATACGCAAGGGGAGTAAATTCAACCTTAGCAACAGGGAAGAATCCATACGACATACGGTTGCGGTTGCTTATACATACTACTCCTCACTACTGTGTCATTACTGGACTGCCCTGAACACAGTAGAGTATCTCTTTTGCACCTGAAAACAATGCTTTTTCCTTTCAGGGAGGAAAATATTTCCTGTCTCAGTACAGCCCGTATAGGGCTCTCATCACTTTTCAGTAAGGAACTACCCCATCTTAGACATGCTGCCATGATAAACATGTAAGTAGAGAGAAGCCCAAATTCAAGCTGGATGCCGCTATAGAGGCTGCATGATTCAAGTTACAAATTAGGTGCCAGATACGCCCTTCCACCTTCTCAAAAGAGTCCCAGTGCTGTTCATCTACTGATCAGCAAGCGTAACTCAGTACAGGCGGGATTTGAATTTTGTTATGTAATAAAACATGTGCAAAATGTCGTTGCCCACAGCATTTTAATAGCCTACCAATTGGAGAGGCCTGAGATATCGCCTTACTCCTGCATTGGCCAATGGGATCTCTGCTAGAGAACTTGCTCGAAAAAATTCTTCCTAAGTGTGAGTACAACTTCACTACATCAAAGTTTATCTTTCCCCAAAAAACAGCACATATTTTTCCTAACCCTGCATCCCCGAGACCTAAAAAACATGATTTTACTTTTTGAGATATTTATTTTTAAGAAATGATAGTCGGAGTAATGGCCTCGCTCGTTAAGACGTCTTTGTAAACCTATCAAAGTTAAATCTAACAGGATGGCATCATCCGTGTAAAGTAGAGAGCTCAGTTTCATTATTCCTAATTTCGGTGAGTCCCCTTTACAATTATTATTATTATTATTATTATTATTATTATAATTAAACATTTTTAGAGCACATGGCTAACCTCAGCCATCCCAGCGCTAAATAACTGAGTAGAGATACCGATAAATGTAAGAAGCTGTTTGTTGAAATAGCCATGTTTTTAGAACAATACCCCACCCTAATCGGCAAGTCATTAATATAAAGAGAGAAAAGGGGAGGAGCTAGTAAGCATGCTTGCTTGAACCCATTATGGGTCTCCACTTTACTCAACAGGCCCTGGTTGCCTCCCATCAGTCCCTGTGTCCAAGTTGAGGAATGCAATGTGATGATCAATCTGAGCAAATGCACGGGAAATCATCTTGCAGCCAGTTTCCTCCACAGTGTCCCCAGGTCAACCCGGTCAAAAGCTCAGCTCAGACAATCCCAAAAACTCAATTCACGCCTATCTGATCTAATATGACTGGGCAATGTTATTACAGGGATGGTCCATACATCTTCCAGCTCCCGATTACAAAAGGCAAGAGAAGAGCAGTCTGAGATTTTGGTGTTAAAAACTCCCACCACCATTGTCAATGTGCACTCTTCTGTGGTAATAATTTTATACACAAAAGAAAAAAGGCATTCAACGAGAAGGTCAGAGGCTCTCCCAGGGGGAAATATATGTTTACCAGTAAATGGGTTGAATACTTACCTTGTATAGCATTACCCAAAGTCAGTTTAATGCTCTTACAATGATGGAGAAAAACCCAATTATTCCAATTTATGCTGTCACTGAGAAAGATAGCTAGACCTCCATGGCCTTTTACTGAGGGTTTTTCTGCACAACAGAAGATGAAAAAAAATGTAATTAAAGTTTGCACAACTTCATGTTTCCTGAAGGTAAATTATCTTTGGATCATATGTCATTAGAGAACTTAGCTTAGAGCTAGGGCATCCTACACCTGCCACGTTCCAAGACAGAATTTTTCCCAAGGGGCTACCTCTGCAGCATAGTGAGTTTTATATTTTCTTTGGAAGCATTCAGTGAACCAGCTACCCAACTTCATTGGGCCACCTCAACTTCCCCTCTATGTTTGGTGACCCTTTGGTCCTTCTATCCCTCAATATTAATCACTCCTTTACCGGTAATACTGCCAACTGATATTGTAATATCTTTCAGATTTACAACTCCCTTGCAATTGAAGAATACTCTACCTAAGCCCTGATGGTCTTTCCTATGGGATTAAATCCGAGCAAAAACTGGCTTCTCAATCGTGAAAAAATCAATCCCATTTTTCCTGAAATTATCAATATTGGTCAGGACTAACATTGCGATTAACTCAGAGCTAAAGGTTACTCTTGAATTCGGAAGTCCACTTCGAGGGTCTTCGAACACTGTCTCAATATCTCTACTTGTTACCAATCTCAGGTCCTCGATTTTGGATAATAAGTGCAAAAGGAAACTTCTAGTATGTGGGCCCAATTTTCTATCAAACAAGGAAGCAAAAATCAGAGTGTTAGATGAATGTCCTGACCCATGTCCTGCATATACCCTATAGTTCTGCCTTTGCTCAGCTCCCGATTCCAACATTTTCTCTAAAGGAGAAGCAAGGCCAGGCCCCACTTCATAAAACCTCTCTTCAATAGAATGTATCCGTACAGGGAGAGAATCAATACGAAAAAGGTTTAGGGAAAAACTATCCGCCAGCCGCCCTACCTCTATTGGAACATCATTTGCCTTTACTGCTGTACTCTCCAAATCAACTAGATCTATCTTCGCTTTATGGTTCTCCCATTGATGTCCAATCCCCCACCTTATTATAGCCAGTTATCCCTGTACCCTCATGTCCTTCCTCTTGCCCTAATCCCCCCGATGTAGGTTCTTCTATCATATATCTGAATGACAGACACCCTCCCTAGGGGGAACAGGATCTGATTCAACCCTAGGCTGTTTAACAAAGGAAGGGTCATTTGATGGAGCTATATCATGAAACAGACAAGTAATCCTTTTTTTAAAAATAGGATAATCCCCCAACACCTGATTTTCAGTGGTGGTACAAGACATATTATCTAACACAGGGATATCTCCGGGCAGCCCAGTTGAAAAAGACCCTGGGTCACCCCAAGTTCTCACTTGGACTCCCATTTTCATCACCCCTATGTAAGTCTGGGTTGCCTGAGATTTAAAATCATCACCCATTTCTGCCTTTCCTAGACAAGAACTGGCAGAGGTGAGGTACTGAACCGCACTATCAATCAATAAATAAATAACTTTATTCGATTTGAAAACAAATCATAAGAGCATATATAAAACCAAACATACATAAAATATCACTATCTGATACAATTCAGTACATTAGAGCAGGCATTGGGAGGTTGTCACATGATTACTACAGCCCTGTTAGATCAGACTTTGCATGCCAATAACCCAGAAACCCTGCCTCTCTTCTTTAGTCACCCCTAGTTTTCCTTAATTTAACAGCAACTGCTCCTTCTGGTTTCCGTTTTAAAACATGAGACAATGCGACAATGCAGTATTTCAAAAGCAGATGTAACTACAAAGAGCACATTTTGATAATACATTTTGGACCAGAGGGAACAGAGGGTTAAGCTGGGAGAGTTTCTATCTCCATCCCTACCTGTGCAATGTGGGGTCCCACAGGGGTCGGCATTAAGTCCGACCCTGTTTAACATCTACGTGAGCCCGCTTGCTAGGCTGGTTAGATCTTTTGGGATGGAGGTAGTCTCGTATGCTGACGACACACAGATCTTGGTGTCCCTCTCCCATCTGGGTAACACATCACCGTTCAACTTCAGGAACTGCATGGAAGCAGTGTCCCAGTGGATGATCTACAATTCACTAAAGTTGAACGGTGAGAAGACTGAGATCTTGGTGTTTGGCCCAAACAATAACATCTGGTTACCTGAATGGTGGCCGCCCTCGTTGGGGACCTGTCCTACTCCTACGGAGTTGGCACGGAACTTGGGAGTATTGATTGACCCTGCCCTTTCCATGACTCTGCAGGTCAATAGAACTGTTGCTACCTGCTGGGGTATTATTAAAATACTCCGAAAAATAAAACATTATCTGTCTCCTCAGGCGCGGAAGCAAGTGGTGGTAGCACTTGTCGCTTCGCAGCTTGATTATTGTAACGCCTTATACACCGGCATGAATAAGAGCCTGATACAGCGTCTTCAGACTGCCCAAAATGCGGAAGCGAAATTTGTTCTGGACGCTCCCAGATTAGCGTCAGCAACGGCAGCCAGGAAGGCCTTACACTGGTTTCCTATTGATTCGAGGATCATCTTCAAAACGCTCTGCCTGACCTACAGTGCACTCGCTGGTAAGTGGGCAGGGGGTGTTAAGAAACTGCTGCTACCTTATGTATCGGGCAGAGACTTACGCTCCTCCTCTAAGAACCTGCTGGTTGTACCTCGCTTTCGTAGGAATAAATTGGGCGGTAGGGCTATTTCTGCAATTGCCCCTAAGTTATGGAATACCCTTCCTTGTGAAATTAAATCTCAGTCTTCCTTTCTGCTTTTTCGGAAAGCACTGAAAACATGGTTGTTTGCAAGGGCGTACCTGTAGTTACTGTTTTCTTTTTTGTTCTTATGGTTTTGCTGTTAGGCACCTTGATGCCTTCGGGCTTAGTTGCGCGATACAAGATTCTTTTCATTTCATTCATTAGTAGACAATAGCAATCTTAAGAGGCATTGCATAGCTTCATGCGCACTGTGACCCCAATACCATCACAGTCTCTCTCTCTCTCTCTCTCTCTCTCTCTCTCTCTCTCTCTCTCTCTCTCTCAGTGAGTCAGTCTCTCTCTCTCAGTCAGTCAGTCTCTCTCTCTCTCTGTCATTCAGTCTCTCTCTTCAGTCAGCCTTTCTCAGTCAGTCAATCTCTCTCTCTGTCAGTCTCTATCTGTCAGTCAGTCTCTCTCTCTGGCGGTCAAGTTCTCTCTCTCTCTCAGTCAGTCTGTCTCCGTCAGTCAGTCTCTCTCTCTCTCTCTGTCAGTCTCTCTCTCTCAGTCGGTCTCTCTCTCTCAGTCAGTCTCTGCCTCTCTCTGTTATTCTCTCTCTCTCTCTCTGTCAGTCAGTCTCACTCTCTCTCTCAGCCAGCCAGTCTCTCTCTCTCTCTCTCTGTCAGTCTCTCAGCCAGTCAGTCTCTCAGTCAGTCAGTATTCAGTCTCTGTCTCTCTACTCTCTAGTCTCTCTCTACTCTGTCCACTCTATCTCCACTGTGTCACTCGCTCTCCACTCTCTCTCCACTGTCTCTCTCCACTGTCTCTCTCCACTCCTTCTCTCCACTCTCTCTCTCTCTCTACTCTCTCTCTCTCTACTCTCTCTCCACTCTCTCTGTCAGTCTCTCTCCCTTTTAGCCTTTCTCTCTCTCAGTCAGTCTCTATCTCTCTCTGTCAGTCTCTCTCTCGCTGTCAGTCAGTCAGTCTCTCTCTCTGTCAGTCCATCTCTCTCGGTCAGTCTATCTCTCAGTCTCTCTCTCTCAGTCAGTCAGTCTTCCAGACAGTCTCTCTCTCTCAGTCAGTCAGTCTTCCAGACAGTCTCTCTCTCTCCCTCTGTCAGTCCCTCTCAGTCAGTCTCTCCCTCTCTCAGTCAGTGACTCTCTCTGTCAGTCTCTCTCTCTGTCAGGCACTCTCTCTCTGTCAATCTCTCAGTCTCTCTGTCAGTCAGTCTCTGTCAGTCTCTCTCTCTGTCAGTCTCTCTCTCTGTCAGTCTCTCTCAGTCAGTCATTCTCTCTCTACCTCAGTCAGTCAGACTCTCTCTCTCTCTGTCAGTCAGTCTCTGTCAGTCAGTCTCTCTCCGTCAGTAAGCTTCTATCTATCTCTCTCTCTGTCTCTCTCTCTCTCTCTGTCAGTCTCTCTCTCTCTGTCAATCTCTCTCTCTCTGTCAGTCTCTCTCTCAGCCAGTCTCTCTCAGTCAGTCATTCTCTCTCTACCTCAGTCAGTCAGACTCTCTCTCTCTCTGTCAGTCAGTCTCTCTCCGTCAGTAAGCTTCTATCTCTCTCTCTCTGTCTCTCTCTCTCTCTGTCAGTCTCTCTCTCTCTGTCAATCTCTCTCTCTCTCTGTCAGTCTCTCTCTCAGTCGGTCTCTCTCGCAGTCAATCAGTCCCTCTCTGTCAGTCTCTGACTCTCTCTCTCATTCTCTCTATCGCTCTGTCAGTCAGCATCTATCTCTCTGTCAGTCAGTCTCACTCTCTCTGTCAGCCAGTTTCTCTCTCTCAGTCAGTCTCTCATCCAGTCAGTCTCTCAGTCAGTCAGTATTCAGTCTCTGATTCAGTCGATCTCCCTACTCTCTCTCCCTACTCTCTCTCCACTCTCTCTCTACTCTGTCCTCTCTAACTCTGTCTCACCCTCTCTCCACTGTCTCTCTCTCCACTCTCTCTCCCCTGTCTCTCCACTCTCTCTCTACTGTCTCTCCACTCTCTCTATACTGTCTCTCCACTCTCTCTCCTCTGTCTCCCTCTCTCCACTCTCTCCAACCTCTCCACTCTCTCTTCAACCTCTCCTCTCTCTCTCCACCGTCTCTCTCCACTTTCTGTCTCTCCACTCTCTCTCTCTCTCGCTCTCCACTCTCTCTGTCCAACCTCTCCACTCTCTCTCTCTCTCCAACCACTCCAATCTCTCCACTCTCTCTCTCCACTTTCTGTCTCTCCACTCTCTCTCCACTCTCTCTATCTACTCTCTCTCCACTGTCTCTCTCTCTCCACTCTCTCTCCAGACTCCCCTCTCTCTCTACTCTCTCTCCACTCTCTCCACTGTCTCTCCACTCTCTCTCTCTCCACTGTCACCCTCCACTCTCTCTCCACTCTCTCTCCACTCTCTCCACTCTATCTCCACTATCTCTCTCTTTAGTGTCTCTCTCCACTTTCTGTCTCTCCACTCTCACTCCACTCTCTCTCTCTCTCCATTCTCTCTCTCTCTACTCTCTCTCCACTCTCTCCGCCGTCTCTCCACTCTCTCTCTCTCCCCACTCTCTACTCTCTCTCTCCCTCCGGTCTCTCTCCACTCTCTCTCTCCCTCCACTCTCCCTCCACTCTCTCACTCTCTCTCCACTGTCTCTCCACTCTCTCTCTCCACTCTCTCTCCACTGTCTCCCTCCACTCTTTCTCTCTACTCTCTCTCCACTCTCTCTCCACTGTCTCTCCACTCTCTCTCTCCACTGTCTCCCTCCACTCTCTCTCTCCCCTGTCTCTCTCTCCACTCTCTCTACTCTCTCTCTCCACTGTCTCTCCACTCTCTCTCCACTCTCACTCCTTCTCCACTCTCTCCCTCCACTCTCTCTCTCTACTCTTTCTCTCTACTCTTTCTCCACTCTCTCTCTCCACTGTGTCTCTCCACTGTATCTCCACTGTCTCTCCACTATACCTCCACACTCTCTCACCACTCTCTCGCCACTCTCTCTCCGCAACACCAAGGAGATGGTTTGCGGCCTAACCCTCCCCAGAGCGCATGATACTCAGTGTATGTCTCAGGCTCTCAGCTTACAGCTTCAGATGTATAATGAGACCAATAACAGCTAAAAGCGATGCCAGCTCAAGTGACCAAGGTAACCAAGGTAACCAAAAACAACAAACAATCAAATAGGGAAAGCAAATTCTCCCTCTGTAGAAGAGAGAAAGAAAGGTGCAGGAAAGTGGCACTGCAGGGAGAGTGCAGCATTAAGACAAAGGGTAGAGGCGCCAACAGCTGCCTATAGGCTTGAGTCAATAAAAATAGTGAAAACAGTAGTGGGACATATAGTTGTACTAATAAAACTACAAACAAAATGTGTGGAATTTGCATCACCTAGACAAATTATTTGTTTTGATCATATTAAAGTATATGTTTCCAACACGCCTCAGAAATAACAAAAAAGTGTTTAATTTGTGTTCCTAATTCTGACATGTTCTGATTATCTCTGCAGAGTGAGATACACAAGAATAGGCCTTCAATCAGCACAGCCTTTACAAAGTTGACAATGCTAACATGTCTTGGTCAGAACCGAAAGTTCATTTCTCTAACATAGACATGTTGTATCATGTGCAGGTTTATCCGCTGGACATTTTATTGGGGTGAATACAGTGCCGTCATGGATTATAACTCTAAATCCTAATGATCATTGTAACCTTGAGGAGTTCTTTTATCTCCTGTCTTCATGTAAGCATTACTTTTTGCTGTAAAATGCCACTGTTCTTAAGATTCTTATGTGGTGTGACCTCCAAGATTTATCAGCCCCATGTCAAGTAATCCCTGCATAATCTGAGGCACATCAGCGGAGAAAGTCACAGGTTTAGCTGAGCTAGTTAAGTGGTATATAACCCCCAACACATCCTGTATGTGGGTAAAAGCTATAGGAAAAATCCATCAGCTCCATGGTTATCACAAGAACTAAAAGCTTTCCAAGTGAAATGCAGACATCAAGAGTGTTTATGGAGGAAGGAATATTTCCTGAATGAAAATATCAAATATAAAGAACTGCTTGCAGAGTATAAGGGCCTAATAAAAACAGCAAAAACAAAATTATTTTCTAAAAGAATAAGCTCAGCATAAAACATAAACAGGCAACTTTTTAAAACAGTTTGGGCCATATGTATTAAGCAAATTCGCATTCGCAAAGGCCGAAAGAAAGCGAATTTCGGCCTTTGCAAATGCGAATTTGCAAAATGGAATGCATAAAGCAAAATCTGGTGCAAAATAAGGAATCGCAAAATTTGCGATTCCTTATTTTGCAATTGCGTTTAAGGAATCACAAATTTTGCGATTCCTTAAATGCAATGTATGTAGCAAAAAAAATCTGCAAAATGCCCTTAAGGAATCACAAATTACCACCAACTACTAGTTGGTGGTAAGTTGCGGATTCCTTGAAAAATGCAAATTTTTGCATTTTTTAAAGTGCCATGTGGCAAACATACATGCCCGAATATGTGCACCCATGCATATTTCAGGGGTGCAACAGGGTGTCCTTTGGACACCCCTGCACCCTTGAAATTATTCTCAATTTGCAATTAGCAAATTGTGAATCGCAAATTGAGAATAACTTCCCATTCATTCCTATGGGCCACCTGGCCCATAGAAATGAATGGGAAAGTATTCCTTAATTGTGATTCGCAATTTGCTGATCGCAATTAAGGAATTCTAAGAAATCGCAAATTTTGTACATACATACCCATTTGCGATTCTCAAATAGCGATTTCTTAAAAATCGCTATTTGAGAATCGCAAATGGGTATCTTGATACATATGGCCCAAAGATCTTTGTCAAAATGGAACAACCGCAGTTCTTTTAGTCCAGATGAATCTTTTTGTAATAAGATGGCAAACTTCTTTCAGTCCAAAGTCAACTCCTTTTTCAAAGTTTCTCACCTCCTTCAAATATGTTAAGTGCAGGTGACGTTTCAATTTATGCTAAGGAGCTGGATTTACAACATACTTCTAGCCCTCTAATGAATCCACAATTTGGAAGTTTTTCTTCTTTCACCAAGGAAATAATAATCTGTTAACCTTATTAAATCTGGGGATCCTTAAGATCCTTGTCCACCACAGGTTCTTAATCAGGTAGCTAGTTCAGTTGCCAGTCCGCTTGTGGAACTATTGAATGAAATACTGATCACAGGGCAATTTCCAAATATATGGTAAGAGGTATCTATCCTTCCACTGGTGAAAAAACCCACATTGGACCCGATGAAGGGGAAAAGCTATAGCCCCATAACTTGCCTACCTTTCCCTGTTAAAATACTAAGAGAAAGCAATGAACGAGGAGAAGCTAGCTTTTTTGGATGCTAACTTGCTGCTTGACTCCTCACAGTATGGCTTCAGAGCAAATTATTGCACTGAATACTCCTTGGTAGCAGCCTCAGAGGAATTAAGAATGGTAATCAACAAGGGTGGTAAAGCGGCATTGGTTTTATTGGATCTAACTGCCGCTTTTATTAAGGTTCACTATTCACTCCTCATAAAGCCGCTCCATTTGCTAGTCTTCAGAAACTGGGCACTGACCTTGTTGAGCTCATGTCTGACTAATAGACAACATCGTATAGAGATGGGGGATTCAAGTTCTTCACCTTTCTTCCTACGCTGTGGTGTTCCCCAGGGGTCCTCCCTCAGCCCCACGCTATTCATTTTCTATGTTAACCCACTTATTAATCTTATTCACAGCTATTGCTTAGCTGTGTTCTCCTATGCCGATGACACTCAGATAGTGGTATCTATTTCTTTGGACTGTAAACAAGGAGGCAAGACACTTCTGTAATTGCATGTCTCAAATTGCAGTTTGATGCAAAATATTTGTCTGAAACTGAATTCGGATAAATCCGAGGTGCTGTTTTTTGCAAAAGAGCCCACTTTCTGGAAATGACTCATGGACAGCAGTCACATTCCCGGTCCAGAAAGTAGGACATTTAGGCTAATTTTTTACACAAAATTATGCTTTTCTGAGCAAATAAATTATATCACTTCTTCAGTGATAAACAGTAATAAAAGCTCTCATTTTTTTCGAAACTGGATTACTGTAATGGCCTGTATTTAGGCACCAGGATGCGTTTCAGCTTACGCCTTCTTCAACATAATAAAAGCCATTTTGGAAATAGTATTCATATCCCCATACATGTTCCTGGGCATGACTAAATCATAAAAAGAGAAGAGTTATGTTGTAAAGTGATTATGTAAGCAGCAAGACACGTCTTCAGGATATTAAGAGAGGTTTATTAAGTTACACAGGATAAGACAGCAGAGCAGTAAAACCCCACAGCTGACCAGACCAACTGCCAGGGCTGGAATCCCCACACCAGATAGAACACACTTAGGTACTATGGGAGATAGAGAAGGTAGGAACACTAAGAAAGGACTACAGACACCAAGTAGCCATATTAAACCAAGTAAGAATATACAACACATCTTCTCCCCTTACAAACAAAACAAAAATGAAAGACTCAAACACATAGTAAGAGTTAAAGCATGGCCACAATGATGGATTGTAGAGAGTGGACTGGCCCTTCATTATTGTCAATCGAAGGGGAGAAGATGGTCATTGTGATCTTCATCATCATTCTCATCTTGATCCTGATTCTCTTTCTTCGTGTTCTGGAAGTTCATGAGGTCCCTGACCTCCTAAGTGTTATATGTTTCTTTCTTAGTGTTTCTCCATGCTTTAACTCTTACTATGTGTTTGAGTCTTTCATTTGTGTTTTGTTTGTAAGGGGACAAGATGCGTTGTATATTCTTACTTGGTGTCTGTAGTCCTTTCTTAGTGTCCCTACCTTCTCTATCTCCCATAGTACCTAAGTGTGTTATATCTGGTGTGTGGAGATTCCAGCCTTGGCAATTGGTCTGGTCAGCTGTGAGGTTTTACTGCTCTGCTGTCTTATCTTGGCTAACTTAATAAACAAATCTTAATTACCTGAAGACGTGTCCTGCTGCCTACCTAACTTATTTACAACAAGTTACATATACAATGCACCAAGTGGTCTAGAGTTAGACATGGCATAGAATCAATTTTTCTGGGGGGGGGGGGGGTGAGCAGTGTTTTTGATGACTTAAGCCCACTTCTGATATTCTGAAGGGCTTGTCGAGATTTCTAAGACCCCCAGTGCATAGCTTTCTTTACACTTCGTGAACTTGATCTATCACTCCGAAGGAGTCCCGATAATAGAGTTTTTGTTGAGCACAGAACGGCAAAGGCCTACTCCCATTGACCACCCCGAAAGAGCATCCTGTAGAGGATTAAATGAAAAGGCCTGGATGTCAAGGGATGCTCTTATCAGGGGCCAGCTTTTTAAGGGATTCCGGAGGAGGGCAATGGTAGAACAGATATGGATGGGAAGGGGTGCGAGAGTGCAGTCATGACTTATAGGGGCCTAGGCAACTGTGGGACTTGTAGAAACACTGTCAGATCTGCAAACGGTGATATCTGCTGGCACGTTACAAAGCCTGCTGAAACAGGCATCTTTCTAACCTTCACCAGGGAATTTGTGCACTTAGTAAGGATGATAGCTGCATATTGTAGCTCACGGCAACACTGCATGCAGATGGGGCTGTGAATGGGCCTGCTCTGGATGCGTGAGGAATGATTGAAACATTCATTCTACTGAGGTCAATTAAACGATTTGCTGTGACATGACTTACAGTGACACCTTTTTACTAGAAGGTCTGAGTTACATTTTCTCCTACCATCCCATGCTTGGACTTTCCCCAGCAGCAGAAGGGCATAATCGTGTCTGTGGTCGGCAGCAGCCCTAGGTTGCTGTCAAGGTATGTACGATCGGTACCTGGAGCCTGGAGGGGTTCCCGGTGGGGCTCTACCGTGGATGGAATCATGCCTCCAACACTGGATTCAGTGTTGGGGTATGATTCCAACATGGTTGATACCAAACACGCCCCAGTTAATTCCAGCCAGTTTAGAGATGGTCTTAGTGTTATGACGCATGGCCTCTCCATATCGTAATGGCTGATTCACTTTCAAAGCCTGGAGAATGGACTCTGGGGTTTGTAGGGGTGGTCTGCTCATACAGGGCCACCCTCACACTCGGAACTGAGCACCCTGCTTTTGGGACTGAAAGGCCTGCTAGAAGGGTGGCTTACAGGTTTATAGGCCTGTATGTTTCTTGTGGAGTCATGTAAGATATAAGGAAACATATCTTTCATGAGAGGTGCATGCACCAACTCACACAGTCTGCAATGGCAGGCCTGTAGTCAGAGTTTCGAGGGTCCCTTATGGGTGGCATAAAAACATGCTGTAGCCCCTGGGGGACCCCTGGTGTGCCGAGGCCCTAGGTACCTTAGTACCATAAATGAGGGACTTACTAGGGTACACCAGCAGACAATTAAGAATGTTCCCTGGTACTCACCTTAGCCAATTTAGGGAGGAAACACAGTGATTGGGGTCCAGATTAACAGGATCTTAGTCAGCCAAGTAAGAAAAACAGTAGAACACCAGCAAAAAGTGGGAGTAACCATGCAAGCAGATCCTACTCTCCAACACAACACCCCCCAAACATAAGGAGATGAGACTAACCTTTCCCAGTGGAGTCTTCATTTTCTAATTGGAAATATCTGAAGAGTCCATATGTGTTCGCATGGCTACTCCTAGGTCTATAATCCACTGTATAGTAAATCCCCAGTAGGGAAATGGACTACCTCGACAGTTTGGGATTTTCACCCTTCATCTGTTTAAGCCACTGGAGGGGCTTATGGTCTGACTGAACAATTAAGTGAGTGACAAACAGGTATGGCCTCAACTTCTTCAGGGCCCAGACCACAGCAAAGGCCTCCCTCTCTATAGCTGACCAACGTTTCTCTCTGTGGGTCAACCTTCCGCTTATGAAAGCTACTGCTTGGTCCTGGGCCTCTGCATTAAGTTGAGATAACACAGCCTCTACCCCTATCTCAGATGCATCTGTCTGGACAATAAACATTTTAGAGTTGTCAGGAGTTTGGAGAATGGGAGCAGTGTGCATGACCTTCTTCAGGTCGTCAAATTCCTTTTGACAGCTTACTGTCTTTGGAATTTTCTTGGATTTAAGGTCATTCAGGGTGGTCACAATGGACCCATTTCCATTCAGAAATCTGTAGTACCCAGTCAGGCCTAAGAAAGCTCTGACCTGCGTCTGGGTAGTGGGAGCAATAAGTCCACAATGTTCAGGATTTTTCTCTCCAATGGTTGAAGCTGACCTCCACCTACTAGGTGGCCCAAGTTCACAACCTTGCTCTGCCCCATCTGGCACTTGGTGGCCTTGATAGTGAGGCCTGCCTTTTGCAGGGACTCCAGAACATTCCTGAGGTGGACCAGGTGATCCTCCCAGGTGAAGTTAAAGACAGCAATATTGTCTAGATATGCTGCACCATAGGCTTTCAGACCTGTTAGGACTTTCTTCACCAACCTCTGAAATGTGGAAGGTGCATTTTGCAGACCAAAGGGCATTACAACAAATTGATAATGCCGACTAGGGTTTGACAATGCTGTTTTTGGCTTGGCACCCTCAGCTAATCTGATTTGCCAGTAGACAGCAGTCAGGTCAAATATCTATAAGCACCTCTGTATTTTTCCAACCTTAGCGTGACGTTTTGGTACTAGGATTACTGGACTAGCCCAGGGGCTAACTGAAGGCTCAATGACCCCTATTTCCAGCATCTTTTGGACCTCTGTCCTGATTTAATCAGTGGCAGGGTCAGGCTGTCACTTGTGTCCACTTCATGGGTACACCAGGTGGTCTGACTGGGTGGGAGAATATTTCTGTTGTACTGATTAAGGACTTGTCTACAATCAGCCTGCTGCTGGTCAGTGAGGCTGCCTGCCAAGGCTACTCCATCCACTGACCCATCATCAGGGTTCTGATAGAGGAGATCAGGGAGATGGTCACTCTCTTCCTCCTGTCCCTCACCAGTTGCCATGAGCAAGCTCATGTTAGCCCTGTCCACAAAAGGTTTCATGCGGTTTACAAAAAGTAAACTGTGGGGACGTCTTGGGAGTACCTAGGTCCACCAAGTAGGTGACCACACCTTTTTGTTCAAGGATGATGTGGGAGCCACTCCACTTATATTAGAAAGCTGCTGGGCCCACAGGCTACAATACCCACACTTTCAGGCCTGGATGGTAAACAGTCAAGACAGCCTTTTGGTCATGCCACGCTTTTTGACGTTCTTGAATGGCATCCAGGTTTTTGCTAGCCTTCTTCATGTACTCCGCCATATTTGAATGCCGGCCAAGGACATAGTTCACAATATTCTGTTTAGGGGGTTTGAGAGGTTGCTCCCAGTCCCCCTTAAGTAAACACAACGGGCCCCTAACTGGATTTCCGAATAGAAGTTCAAATGGGCTATAGCCAACCCCCTTCTGAGGAACCTCTCTGTAGGAAAATTGAAGGCATGGTAGTAATACATTCCATTTTTACCTGAGCTGTTTGTGGGAGTCCCATGATCATATTTATTTATTTATTTATTTTTGCGATTTATTAAGCGCGAACGAATACCCGCAGGCGTCTCGGCGCTAGACTATTCACATAACTTTCCCAGGATGTTAATGGCCAGTATTACTGGTTGAAAAGCCAGGTCTTCAATCTTTTACGAAACAGCAGGAGTGACGGGCTTATCCTAATGTGTTGAGGCAGGGCATTCCATAGTTTGAGTGCCGCGACTAGAAAGCGGCGGTCACCCCATGAGACTGTTTTTGTACGTGGGACCACTAGTTGGTTAAGAGTAGTGGATCGGAGCTGTCTAGCTGGTTTATAGGGTATCAGCTGGTCCTTAAGGAATTGCGGTCCTTGATCATGGAGTGCCTTGTACACTATGCAGAGTGATTTGAACTTGATCCGATTCCGGATCGTCAACCAGTGGTATTTATTAATTGTGTCTGATATGGCCGAGAACTTGGGTGTTCTAGAAAGCAGACGTGCTGCTGCATTCTGTATCGTCTGAAGCTTGTTGGTTACCCTGACCTGGGCGTTTAAGAATAGGCCGTTACAATAGTTAAGGGAAGACAGAACTAAAGAACTGACTAGTGTTTTACCAGCTGCATCTGGCAAAAACCGGATGATTTTCCTGATCATTCTTAGTTTGTGATGGGCTATAGCCGCTGTTTTGTTAGCATGTGCCACAAAGTTGAGACCCTCATCAAAAGTTACTCCCAGGTTCCTGACCTTAGAGGCCGGGCTGGGAGGGGCTCCAATGGCTGGTGGCCACCAGGTTGATGACCAACCTGGTGAAAGGGGTCCAAAGATGACCACCTCCGTCTTTTCGGAGTTGAGCTTAAGGCAGTTAGACGCCATCCACTCTCCTATTGCTAGCATTCCACTTTGGAAGCGCTCTGCCACCTCATATCCATCGCCCTTGATGGCCAATACCAATTGCGTATCATCGGCGTAGGAGGTTAGGCTCATCCCATGTGCTTTGATAACATTAGCAAGGTCCGACACATAGATATTAAATAGTGTCAGACTTAGGGATGAGCCTTGAGGAACCCCACACGGTAGTGACAGTTTAGCAGATAAGTATGGCCCCAAGATGACGGCCTGTGTTCTGTCGGCCAGGAAGGATGCGAGCAGATCTCCCGCTGTTTGGTGAATGCCCATCTTTCCAACACGGTCCATCAAGATCTTGTGGTCCACCGTGTCGAAAGCCGCCGATAAATCAAGCAGTACTAGTACTTCTGTCCCTCCATGATCTCGGATTACTCTAATGTCGTCGGCGGCTTTGATTAAGGCGGTTTCAGTATCATGATGCTTTCGGAAACCGAATTGCGTATCATCCAGTAGAAGGTGTTTCTCTACATGCTCGGATAGTTGTTGGTTCATAGCTTTTTCAGCCACTTTGGCTAAGAAAGGGAGGCTTGCTATAGGCCTATAATTCTTTAGTTCATCCTTGTCCAGACTCGGTTTCTTCAGTAGTGATTTCACCAGCGTGTTTTTCAAGGAGTCCGGGTAGGTCCCAGACCCAAGTATAGAGTTGCAAAGTAGAGTGATGATCGGGATGATGGTGCCCATCCCCGGTGGGAGGACTGAGAAAGGACAAGTGTTTAATGCCGATCCCGTTTTAATCGAGGACACAACGATCTTTATTTGGTCAGTCGTAAGATCCTTGAACCTGGTCAAAACATTTTCAGGGGGAATATGAGAAGGAGAGGCTATTGTCGTGTTGGTTTTTAAGGTGAAAGCTTGATAGATGTCATTCACTTTAGAGAAGAAGAAATTGGCCAATGCATCGCAAAGTGATTGTGAAGGGGGCTGGGTAAGATCTGGGACGTTACCCGACAGAATTTTTGTGATGTCATATAGTTGCCTGCTGGAATTTTTGGCTTTTTCAATTTGGTCTGAGAAGAATGTTTTTTTTGCGTCAACAATCCTAGCTTTGTAGACGGCCAATGATTCTTTATATTTGGTCTTACTCTCTATATCGTAGGTTTTGCGCCAATGCCTTTCCCTATTCCTGCTGAGTTGTTTTTGTATTCTTAATTCCTCTGTGTACCACGGGGCGGTCGGTGTGGTTCTATTCCTAGATTGGGTTTTAGTAGGTACTACGAGATTGGTAGCATGGCCTAGCCAATCCTGAAATTGTCGGGTGGCAGTATTGGGTTCTGTAGACAGAGATGGACGTGTACTGTCCAACAGCTTTTTTAATTCCGTCTGATTTATATTCTTCCATACTTTAAAGGAGCCTGGGACAGGGGTAGTGACCTTCTTTCTCAAATTTTCATTGATTGTCCTTCTACTAAGTATGGCATAGTGGTCAGTCCAAGGCATGGGTAAGATGTTTAATATAACATACCGTTTATGGACTTGTTGAACCTTTCAACAAGCACATTGTACTGTGGATGGTAGGGTGTGGTAAACTTGTAGTTAATTCCACACTCTTTTCAGATTGCAGTGATGTAACTTGACATGAAGTTGGTACCTCTGTCAGTTAAGACCTCCTTAGGGAATCCCAACCTGGAAAAGAGCTGTAGTAGTTCTAAGGGGAATGGCTTCCGGGTACCTAGTGGCATGGTCTACCAACACCAGTATGTAACTGTGCCCAGATGAAGTTGGAGGGTTCAAAGGACCAACAATGTCAATTCCTACCCTCTCAAAGGGTACCTAAACCACTGGAAGTGGAATTAGGGGGGATTTTTTTAGTGCCACTTGACTTAATAATGGCTTGGTAAGTGATACCGGAGCGACAAAACTCCTTGGTGTCTTCAGATATATGGGGCCAGTGAAAATGAGGAACATGCCTGTCCCAAGTCTTGCTTTGCCCTAAGTGTCCTGCAAGAGGAATATCATGTGCTAAGGAAAGGAGAAACCCTCTGAACCTCTGGGGTATTATCAACCTCCTGGTGGCACCAGGCTTGGCGTCTCTACCTTAAGAATTTAGGAGTCCTGCTTCCCAATAGATCCTATGGGACCCACTGATATTACCTGCTTCCTCAGCAGCAGCTTGCTGTCTGAGGGGTTCAAGAAAGGGTCAGGTCTGCTGCTCCAAACCCAAGTCTGGACTGGAAGGGTTCTCTGACCCTAAGAACTCTGCCTGGTCAGGCCAAAGTTCCTCTGGGACAGTTCCTTCACAGGGACTGTAATGATCTCTCTCAGGAGGTTGATCATCACTGGGAGTTTGAGAGGAGGGCAATTCCTTACCCTTTCTGCTTCTTCTCTTAGGAGGCACTTGGTCAATTTTTCCAGGATTCGGTGCTCCTTCGGTGCTGACTTGTTTGGCCTGAACCCTGGTGACAGCAAAGACACTGGCAGAAATGCCCATCATTTCTGCATGAGTCCTGAACTCTACTTCAGCCAAGGCTAAAGTTTCCAAATAATTGCCCATAAACAATCTACAGGTAGGTCTGGAGATACCACATCTCTCTTAGTGCAAGTTACCCCTCCCCAGCTGAGATTCACAGCTGCCAAGGAATGATCAGTCCTAACATTGCTAGTGTTAGTAACTTTGTTACATTTGTCCAAGTATGATCTGTTCAGGGGATACAAGGTTCTCTGTCACCATAGTGATAATGGCCCCCGTGTCCCTGTAAGCCATTGCTTCTTTTCCATTGATCAAAGGCTGTTGTCTGTACTTGCCCAAGGTAGTGGGACTTAACAGTAAGTTGGCAAGGTTTATGCCATTATCACAAACTAGAACAGCCTCAGCTGGAGTTCTGGCTACATCATAACCCATTTCAAAATCCAAGGTTAACCCCACTAATCCCTTGGTTGCTGTGCTACAACTTGTACTTGTGCTAGGAGGAGCAGGTGCATTAAAAGCAGTGGGAGTAGGAGTTTCCTTGATCTTTGGACAATCAGCATCCCTTGTCCAATGGGTCTTTACCTTACAAATGTAGCACCAAGGTTTATCTTTGCCTTTCTTGGAATTTTGGGACTCACCCCCAGATGCAGATTTTTTAGGCCCTTGTGAAGACTCTTTCTTAATATTTCCCCTTGTCTCCACCCTTATTCTGGGATTTAGAAGAATCTTGCTTCTTCTGGTCACCTCCATTGCCATGAGTGTTCTGCTTAACCCTGGTGTGGACTCATTTGTCTGCCTTCTTTCTCAATTCTTGGGTAGAAGTCAGATCAGAGTCTACCAGGTACTGGTGCAAAAGTTGATTCTGACAGTTATTAAGGATGTGCTCCCTCATCAACAAATTGTACAGTCCTTTATAATCGTTCACCTTGCTTCCATGAAGCTAGCCTTCGAAAGCCTTAATAGCACTATCTATAAAATTAACCCAGTCTTGAGTGGGTACCATCTGGGTATCTCTTAACTTAATCCTGTTTTGCTCAGTGGTTAAGCCACACCCACCTATGAGGGCATTCTTCAAGACAGTGTAGTTATCAGCATCCTCTTCTCTAACAGTGAGAAGCTACTATCTTTCTTTGTTAGCAAAGGAGAGCTAAAGGATAGCTGCCCACTGCCCTTGAGGGACCTTCTGTACTTTACATGCCCTCTCTGAAGCAGTGATCCATTTGTGGATGTCATCCCCCGCCTGGTAAGGAGGGACTATCCTGATCAGGTTCGTAGTGTCAAAGGAGGGTTCCCTGATTTTAGGGACACTGGAGCTGCCACCATGGGATTCTAATCCCACATTTTGCCTAGCCTACTGTACTTCTGAGGCATCATTGTCAAGGGCCAATTAATCCTTCCAGAGCCTGAGTCTCAGTTTCTCAAGGCAGATCCTTTGGTACTCCGTATCTATGGAGTCACCCCTCTTTCCAGAGATGGATGTTTCTACTGAAGTTTCTGAGGCAATGACCTCTGCAGAAGAAAACCTAGTTCTTTTTTGCATACCCTGTACCCACCCAGGTGGAATAAACAGTTACCTACTTCTAGGGACACCCTCTGAGCCATCTGCACTATTACCTGGGGATAATCAGGGGGGAGTCATTGGACTCTTCCTGATCAGAGACAGCATTGGCGTTGAGGAGGGGGCCCTCCTGACTCCTCTTCTCTCTCCTGCCCACCCAACATCTCCAGTTCATCTGACCCACCAGCCTTCTGGAGGTCGTCACACAGTAGCAGCTCTAAGAGGCGCTGGGTGCTAGGGCTTTTCCCTGTCTTATATTTTCTAGAGGAACTCAGGGTCCTCAGTTCTAGAGGGCAGAGATCCACTGGCCTCTTCAACTAAAGACATACTAACTGTAGTGTGGTATTGCACCTACCTAACCTAGTGTGAACTAAACTTCTTAGGATTGGAGAAAGTGTGTGCTAAGCCCTAAACAACCCATATGCAATTTCAGTAGAACTTACTTGTCTATCAAAAGTTTTATATGTACCTAATGTTAGTGATGGTTTTTCAATCAATCAATGAATGAATCAATCAATCAATCAATCAATCATTTGTAGAACTTACTAATCACCTGTGAGGGTCTCAAGGCCCTGAGAGGGGGTGGGGGTGCAGTTACTGCTCGAACAGCCAGGTCTTGAGAAGTCTCCTGAAGGTCAGCAGGTCCTGAGTCTGTCGCAGCTGTGTGGGGAGGGTGTTCCATGTCTTGGCAGCGAGGTAGGAGAAGGATCTGCCTCCAGTCCTCCCAGGCTGAGGGAGTGGATCTGAGGCTTAGGGCCTCTGTCTTGTCTGAGTTAAGTTTCAGGAGGTTGGTCTGCATTTAGCTGGCGACGGCCTTCATTCCTTTGTGGAGGTTGGTTTTGGCGGTGGTGGGGTTTTTGGTGAGTGCGAGGATCAGTTGAGTGTCGTCAACGTAGGAGACGATGCTGAGGTTGTGCGAGCGGACGATGTTGGCGAGCGGTGCCATGTAGATATTGAAAAGGGTAGCGCTGAGGGACCATCCTTGGGGTATGCCGCAGATGATCTTGGTGGCTTCGGAATGGAAAGGGGTGAGGCGGACCCTCTGGGTTCTGTTGGTGAGGAAGGAGGTGGTCCAGTCTAGAGCCTTGTCGCGTATTCCAGTGTTGTGTAGGCGTGTGCATAAAAAATGTGGTGGCTGACGGTGTCGAAGGCGGCCGAGAGTTCCAGGAGGATGAGGGCCGCAGTTTCACCGTTGTCCAGTAGGGTCCTGATGTCATCTGTGGCAGCGATGTGGGTGGTTTCGGTGCTGTGATTGCTGCATACTCCGGATTGCGACGGGTCCAGGATGTTGTTTTTCTCAAGGAAGTGGGCAGCTGCCTGTTGAAAATCTTTTCCATGACTTTCGCTGGGAACATAAGAAGGGAGATGGGCCAAAAAATCTTGAGGTCCTTTGGGTCCGCTGTGGGTTTCTTGAGTAGGGTGTTGATCTCTGCGTGCTTCCAGCATTCCAGGAAGGTAGTGGTCTCGCAGAAGCTGTTGATGATCACCTGGAGTTGGGAGGCGATGATGCGGTTTGTTTTGTTGAAGATGTTGTGAGGGCAGGGGTCGGATGGTGAGCCAGAGTGGATGGTGTTCATGGTCTTGATGGTGTCGTCATTGTTGATGTGGGTCCAGGCGAGCAGGTGGTTGGTGAGGCTGGGGGGCAGTGAGTCTGTAGTGTCGGTGGCTGATGGGAGGGTCTGGGTATTGAAGCTGTCATGGATGTCAGCGATCTGGCAGTGAAAGAAGTCGCATAGGTCTTGCGACGTCGGGATGTCATTGGAGCTGGAGCTGGGGTTGGAGAGCTCCTTCACGATGTTGAAGAGCTCTTTGCTGTTGTGTGGGTTGCTGTCGATGCGTTCCTTGAAGGAGGTCCTTTTGGTCCTTCAGATGAGTTGGTGGTGCCTGCGGCTGGCGTTCTTTAAGGCTGTCTGGTTGTCTGGTGTCTTTTCGTGGCGCCACTTTTTCTCGAGTCTTCGGCAAGTCCGCTTGGATTCCTGGAGGTTGGTGGTGAACCAGCTAGCCTTTCTGTCGGTGCGTCTGTTTGAGTTTTTTTTTGATCGGGCGAGGGTGTTGGCACAGTCGTTGATCCATTGCCTGAGATTGCTGGCGGCTGTGTCGGTGTCGGTGGTGTCTATCGGTGGTTCTCTTGCGAGGGCAGTGATATGCTGGTCTTCCGTGACCTTGTTCCAGCTGCGGTGGGGGATCTGTTGTGGGTGGTGGTGCGTGGTGGGTTTCTTGAAGGTGAAGTGGACGCACCAGTGGTCGGTATAGTATAGTTTGGTGGTGTGGCTGAAGGTGATGTGGTTGCTGGCTGAGAGGATGGGGTCGAGCGTGTGTCCAGCGGTGAGGGTGGGGGTCGTGATGAGCTGTTTGAGTCCAAGGTTGGCGAGGTTATCGAGCAGGTGATGGAGTTTCTGTCATTGGCATTTTCGAGGTAGAAATTCAGGTCTCCGAGGAGGATGTAGTTTGTGGTCGCAAGAGTGTGCGTGCTTACGATGTTGGAGATGGCGTTGATGAACTGTGGCCGGGGGTCGGTAAACAAGTGTTCCTCTGATGGTGGTGTTGGATTTGGTGTGGATCTGGAAGTGCAAGTGTTCGGCAGTGCTAGAGGTGTCTATCGTGCAGGTCGAGACTCTGTGGGTACTCCTTTAGACAATGGCGATTCCTCCTCCTGGTCTGTTGGTGCAGTCCCCTTTGGTGATTTTGTGTCTAGTTGGGATGGCTATGGCAATGTCTGGTGCCGAGGAGGGGTTCATCCATGTCTCTGTTAGGAAGGCCACATCCGGGGAAGCTGAGTCGAGTAGGTCTCAGAGTTCGAAGGCGTGCTTGTGGACTGAGCGGGTGTTGGGTAATATGCATCTGAGGTAGTTGCGTTCTGCTCTGACGGGTGGATCTGGGTGTGCAGGTGTTCAGCGGCTGGTGAAGCTGCAGCTACGACAGGTGAAGGGTCAGTGGATGAGTAGCGGGCTAGCGGGAAGCATTTTGATGGTCGGCCGTTGTTGAGTCCGTGGAGGAAGCCAGTGTCATAGCTTCATCAGGTGTCGTGGCTCTTGCAGCAGACAGGGGGTCTTGTGCTGGGCGCGGTCCAGGTGTGGATGGGCACAGGCGGGCTTGCCTTAGGTGCACCAGCAGCGTGACTGCACAGCGGTCGCCATTTAAGTAGGGGTGGGGCGAGCAGCTGGGAGGCGGGAGAGGGGCGGGTTGTGGCAGGAAAGACTAACGCAGTGGCAGGGTTATGGGCTATCGGGGGAACGGGGAAACAAGCCATTAATAACTAAGTAAGCAAAAGCAAGCGATTGAAAATAAAAGATTAAAAAAAATAAAACAATGAAAGAAATAAGAGTGCAGGACCCAGCAGGTAGGGGTCTCAAACCCTGCCTGTGTGGGACTGAAGTTGTGAGCAGTCAGGTGAAGCTGAAGGGAAGAGCTTATCTCTGACCAAGGTCAGGGGTCTAGCTCAATTAATCCACAGTTAGATTAGCTGGTAAAATAGTGCAAGCTTAAATCCCAACCACAGCACACCAATGTAGGAGGCTGACTTGGAATATGGTGTACAATTTTTCAAATGTAGCACCGTGCATCAATCCAGACTACCCATATGGTATATTTAGTGGTTTAGACAACCTTAGAAAGTTCTCTAAGTGGTAGCTGTGGAGAGCAGCATTCAGGCTTAGTCTAGGAGGAGTATAACACAGCTTGTTTCACCAATACCTAATCTCATAGTGCAGCTTAAGTGAAAAAGAACCCCACAGTGTAGTTTGATTTTTTATTTTATTTATTACGGACACTCACTAACTCAATGCAATATCTCCTGCCCAGAGATATAATTACAATTCACACAATACCTTGATACTATGACACTAAGTAGACCCAGAAGCCTTAGAAGTGCCGGGGGACCATGGAACCACTCCAGTAAGTACCCAGGAACCCCACGGAGGCCATGTACTAAATGAATACACAACCGTGTGGTCAAGGTAAGTCAATTGGGGGAAGTCACATTTATAGTTCTTAAGAAAAATTACCCTTCCCAAAGGAAGTGGAAGACCCCTGTGGAAGATGGACAGTTCGAGAGTCACCCCATGCTTGGATACCAAGGAGACCAGGTTACCTGCCCCAGGGAAGCTGGGTGCATAAGTATGAAATGACGCAAGGAGCTGCCGTTGACCACAATGGAGGAATTCAAGTGAAAACTGCTGATACAGAATCTGGAAGAGTCAGTTGAAATCCAAGGTTGGATTAGGGAAGAGAGTACCTGTAGGCAGAGGGAACAGAGCCTAGGTCACTCAGAGTTGACCAGGGGCATGGGAGTCGAATGCCCACTAATGTCGACTGTTACAGGTGCCCTTGTCTCAGCAGCTGCGTGGACCAGGTGATGCTGAGGAAGACCAGGAACTGTGTATGAACTGCCCCACTTTGGTTGTTGATATCCAGGGGATCGGTGTCGGTGGATCAACAGGCCTTGGCAACGGCAATATGGGAAAGTAGACAAAAATTTACTGTATCAGGACCAGCAAGGTATGAGAGACTCACCACATTCAGGTAAGTCAGCATAGGCCCTGAGTAAGGAGGGGAGCCTAGTAAAATCAAAAGCAGACCCTCAACAGGGTCCGGAGATCACTAGAGATGAGAGTTGTCTAACCTTAGCAAAGGCCAGCTGACGTGATGCACAGAGACTCGGTTCAGGCAGTGCTGATGATGGATCCTGGCCTCAGACTCGGTCTAAAGACAACGTGGGCCTTGAAGATGTTGCAGAACCATCTCATATGGTACTGAACCTGTTGGAGTCTGTAGGAGCCCAGTATCAGGGATTCGGTCAGCTGTGTTGCGGTGCCTGCAGATTCAGGGGAGTGACTCCTTCACTCCAAGGGAGTTTGGAGTGTCCCTTATGGATGGCATAACACATGCTGCAGCCCACGTGGGACCCCTGGTGTGCCTAGGCACATGGTACCTTAGTAACATATACTAGGAACTTACTAGGGTACAGCAGCAGCCAATTAGAAATGTACCAAGGTACTCACCAATGCCAATTTGGGGAGGAAGCACAGTGAGTGGGGTCCTGATTAGCAGGATCACAGTCAGAGAAGTCAAAACACAGTAGAGCAAAAGGTGGGGGTAACCATGAAAGTAGATTCTACTTTCCTACACATTTTGACAAGGCCCCACAGGTGCAGCAACTAAATTCCGAAGGAAAACAGAAATATAGTATGTTGTTGCGTAATGGTTTGCACTATACTAGAAGTGTACACCTATTATTGTAAGTTATTTACAACAAGGGGTGGTGATGGACAGAGTCTCTGAATTAAGCAGAATACTCTCACCCAGTCAAGAGATCAGGGCTGGATCCAACACCGTTTTTTAGCTCATTGCACCATCCCAGTTTCAGAACCTGGCTGTATGCAAATTAGTCTGTCCCTGGCCCAGTGCATCATGGGAACAGGGCAGACCAGACTACAAAAGCCAATTCTTACACTGGGATATGGTGCAATGAGCAAGAGACTCACATCTGAGTATACCCTTCCTTCTGGGTGAGAGTATTCTGCTTAATTCAGAGACACTGTCCCTCAACACCCCTTGTTGTAAATATTATTGTAAGTTAGGCACAAATGCTAATCCAGATCCCATTGCTGACCACCAATGTTAGAAATAGGGGTCTCTAGTTGGCAATGGTTTGCACCTTTTTCCAAGTAGGGACCCTTCTTCCTAATCAGGTTAAGGGGGGATACAGTTCTAAAATAGCCCCTGCTCACCCCCTTTTTAGCTTGGCATGAGCAGACAGGCACATCTCAGAGGCAGTGTGTAAAGCGCTAGTGCATGCATACAGTAACACAGTGAAAACAATACAAATGGACACCACACCAGTTTAGAAAAATAGTAAATCTTTATCTAAACCAAACAAGACCAAAAACAAGAAAAATCCAACATACAATACCGAAAAATAGGTACTTTGCAACAAAACCTTAAAATTGCAGAAATATCTGAAAAGCACAGTTCTTCAGAGGAGATAGCTCCATCTGAGGCTACCACGATGCTAAAAATGACAGAGTCTAACAGTTCCAGTCAACCACGTCAGTATGGGTGAGCTGTACCTTTGACAGACTCATAGACAGTACCTTTTTCGCTGCGTCTGATTCCGTTGGTACGAGTTGGTCGGGGCAACCGTTGCAGTTGCAATGTGAAGTGAAGTGGGGCAGCATGCGGTGTCCTCAATGCGTGGTGCAGGCAGCAACTTGTGACTGACGTCCAACGGCGTCAGTAAGACCAGGGCTGCGATGCGGAGTGAGACGGTGCTCTGTGTGGTGCTGGCAAATCACAGTGCAGGCGATGTAGTCAGTCGATGTTCCAGTGGGCAGCGACGGTGTTGGTGAAGTCTGGGCAAACAGAGTGAAGCGAGGTGGTGTGAAGTGCAGTGCCCACAGGCTGCAGTGCAAGCAGCACCTCAGAGATGGTTGTCCAAGCGGCATCAGTGAGACCAGGATTGCGGTGCGACGTGCGGTAACTGCAGGACACGGAGCCACCGACGGACTCGGTGACGGATGTGGCTGCTGTTCTCCTCAGTGGCAATGGAACCCCACTGTTCAAGAGTCGGTGCCCAGGAGGATGGTGAAGTCTTTGCTGTTCCTGAGACTTCTTGAACAGGGGGCAAGCTCTACTTCCAAGCCCTTAGAGACACTCTTCAGGCAGGATACACACACAGTTCCTCTCCTTGGCAAAAGCAGCTACTGCAGGTCAACCCCAGATGGCACACAGCAAAGGGGCAGTACTTCTCCTTCAGCTTTTCCAGCTCTTCTCCTTGGCAGAGGGTTCTCTTGAGTTCAGAGTTAATCTAAATTCCTGGGGTCTGGGGCCCAATATTTATATAGCATTTTCCTTTGTCCTCTGGTGGCCCAGAGGCTCTGAGCTCAGTAAAAACCAGTTCTGTCCTATATGACCCAGCTTCCCAGCAGGTGGTGGAGACAGCATTGTCTAAGGCAGACCAGGCCTATTCAGGTGTAAAGGAAATCTCCTCCCCTACTTTAAATGCATCCCAGGTCTATTCAGCCCAGCCCTGACTCATTCAGGAAAGGCAGGGAGGCATCAACCTACCCACAGTGGTTGTCTGAGTGAATGCACATCCCCAGCTCCTGTCATTCCAAAGCCAGATAGTCAACCCACAAACCAGCGGAGGCACACAGGATGGCTAAGTAAGAAAATATCCACTTTCTAAAAGTGGTATTTTCAAACACATAATATAAAAACCATCTTTACTAAAAGATGTATTTTTATATTCTGAGTTCAGGCATTCTAAACTCCATCTTTCTCTCTTGTCCCAATGGGAAGTTATATTTTTAAGATGTTATAAATAAACTCCCATTCCATCCCATGGGACAGATAGCCTTTTTTTGGTGAAAAACGAAATACACTGTATTTTACTATCAGGACATGTCACACACCTAAATACATAATGACCTATCTTTCACATACTGCACCCTGCCCATGGGGCTACCTTGGGCCTACCTGGGAGGTGTCTTACATGTAAGAAAAGGGAAGGTTAGTGGCTAGCAAGTGGGTTCACTTTCAAGGTCGACATGGAGGTACCAAACTGCGCACAGACACTGCAGTGGCAGGTCTGAGTTACATTTACAGGTTGTTCATGTGAGTGGCACAACCAGTGCTAAAGGCCCAATAGCAGTATTTAATTTACAAGCCCTGGACACAGTGCTAGGGACTTACCAGTAAATCAAATATGCCAATTATAGTATCACCAATCCATAAACACAATTTACAGGAAGAGCATATGCACTTTAGCACTGGTAAGAGTTGTTAAAGTGCCCAGAGTTATAAAAGCAACAGAAATAGGGTCCAAAACAAGAGGCCAAAAAATGAAACCTCCTTCTCTCCTCGGGACCCCATCTGTGGAGCATCTAACCTTAGGTTGCTCACAGGTGTGTCCCATAAGTTAGACAGTACCCATATGGCCAACTCAGTGGGGTGGCCGAGTCCACCCTTTGGGTGTGACTCCTGCCCCCCACCCCAGCGGCCACTCTGTCCACCAGGACAGCAAGCCACAGTGCCAGCTGACAGTTGTCAATGATGAGACCCAGGCCTCATGCCTCTCAGGGCTCTCAAATCTCTGTGGCTTCAGAGAGTAGGGGGCAGAAGTCCCAGGTGCCTGGCACTACTTGTCCACTCTCCCTCCTGTCAGGTCAGGGATGACATCATCCCACCAGCTTGGAGTCTGTACTCTGAGACTGGACAGGGAGCTGCGGTGGGCTCTCCCACACCAGGTCCTCTTCCTTGGTGCTCTGCACCCTCCAACCTGGAACGGTACCCCCTTGTAGAATTGTCAGGGAATCTGTGGCAGGTGTCTTTTTTAAATTTTTTTGCAGAGTTTTATATAGCGCGAACGAGACCTGAACCGAATCAGGTATCAGAGCGCTTTACATATTTTTCCAGTTATGTTACATGAGGACACACTTTCATTTTAGGCACGGGGAGATTAAGTGATTTGCCCAGAATCACAGGAGGGTTTGGCGTCGTTACCGAAACTCGAACCCAGATCCCCAGGTCCGAGGTCGAGCGCCCTAGCCGTTAGGCCAACTCCTCTCCCCTTGCACAATTTTCCCACCAGTTCAGGGATTCTATCCTGCAACTGTAATCCTAGCCTAGGGTCTGTACCCTTAGACTGGGCAGGGGTCAGGGGTGAGGCTGTACTCTCCCAGCCCATACTACTGAGGCCCTGCACCCTAACACCTGGAGAGGTGCCCGCAGAAGACATACCGGTAGGGAAATGTTTAGCAGTCGCCCCTTCCTCCATGTCACAGGGGACAACCTGAACCTGGCCCTCCAAACCAGGGTCTGTACCCTTAGGCTAGACCTGTGTCTGGAAACCTAGGACTTGGTGTTACAGACCACACCCCCCTGCTGGTGTTCCCTCATGGAACCAACCAGGCCTTGAGACTGGGTTTCGGGCACCTCAGTACACAACCCATTCCCACTCCTTCTTTTCTGAGAAAGGGCATGGGACCCTACACACCCCTTCCATTACACTGGGACCTATCTTAGCTACCACAACCCTCCGCTACCTCACTTAGTTGGGGGAAGCCTGAGTCACCTCCTTTAGGATCACCCCCAGATGCTCCTTCAGATCTTCTGGAATACACTAAAAAGTCTGTCTCTGGTGCGAGTTCCCTGGGGTCAGAAAACTCACACTCCACCAGGTGCTGGCATAGCTCTGGCAAACAGGGACTAAAAAATTGCTTTCCAACAATTGAATCACACAGCCCCACACATGTGTGAACCAAGCTACCCTTTGCCTCATTATCCAGTGACTCACACAAGTATCCCACATCACCCTCCTGAGACTGGCAAGACCGTGTCTGACTGTTTCTGTAACCAAACCCACACTGTTCTGGGCGATCTCCACACTCACATACCAGGACTTCAACCATGGGGTAACACCTCTCCCTGCACCTCTCATCTAGAGTCAGTAGAGTGTCCCTCCTACCACTAGGAATAATATGATCCCTGTGCCAGTTCCCCAATCTACTTTAGGGACACTGCATACCACTGGAGCTACCTCATAATCCTGAACCTCCTGGTGCATGTCAGCCCCCTTCTTCAAGTCAGGCGCCACATCTCTGGGTGTGTGTGCTTCTCTCTAAATAACACCTTTTTGCTGCCACCATCCTAGCTGGATTCCACCTCCAGCCCAGCCAAACTCACTTCATAACCTACACACATTTACTTTTCAGATAAGGCTTGCTCTATCTCCTTGCACTCCCGATCTAGCTGCCTCAGCCTCCGGTCACAAGCACAAATCCGATTTCTCTCCTCACAAGCCAATTTTTTCCATAATGTTTCCTCTTCAGGCTACTACCCTCTTGGTGTTCTAGCTGGGGATTCTCCCCCTCAGATTCCTCCTCAGAGTCACCTGATAGTGTTGCTTCCCAGCGTAGTACCTCATAGCTATGCAGGGCTGCCTCAAGATTCTGCCTTGTTGATCTCCCCTTCACAGGCTCCCTCTCCTTGCAAAATACTTTTAGTTCATTCATCTTGTATATGTACAGGTGCTAAAAATTGATTTCAAGTTTGACAAGGCCCCACAGGTGCAACTACTGACCTGAGTTCCAACAACCAAATTCTGCAGGGAAACAGGGAGATATAGTTTGTGGTTGCTTAATTGTCTGCACTATACTAGTAGTGTACACCAATCACAGTATGTTAGGCACAAATGCAAGTCCAGATCCCATTTCCTGACCACCATTGTCATAAGTACATATCCTACATTTCACACACACTGCACCCTGCCCATGTGGCTACCTTGGGCCTACCTTAGGGGTGTCTTACATGTAAAAAAAGGGAAAGTTAGGGCCTGGCAAGTGGGTGCACTTGCTAGGTCGACATAGCAGTACCAAACTGCACATAGACACTGCAGTGGCAGGTCTGAGTTACATTTACAGGCTGCTCATGTTTTTGGCACAATCAGTGATGCAGGCCCACTAGCTGCATTTGATTTACAGGCCCTTGTCACACACAGTGCACTGTGCTAGGGAGTTAGTTGTAAGTCAAATAAGCCAATCATGGAAACACCAACCCATAAACACAGTAAACAGGGAGAGCATATGCACTTTAGCACTGATCAGCAGTGGTAAAGTGCCCAGAGGCATAAAACCAACAAACACAGGCTCCATAACAGGAGGCCAAAAAGCGAAAAGTCTAGGAGTAAACATGCTGGAAAAGCCATGTCTTAAACAGACCCTTGACTGACTCAAACTCTAATTGAGTGAAAATGAGCTCCTTGGACTTTCCTGTATTTTTACACGAGTTTGTAACTGATAGTTTGGATCCTTTAGTGCATATTAAGGAGCCAACAGAAGCAACACTGCCTGTTTTCAGTAAGACAATGGGTGCAGTCTTCCAAATTTAGACTAAGTCATAAATTATTTGGCAGATACCACAACCTGACGCCACTGGTTTGACAAAGATTTCAGGAAATTATAAGGGCCAGATGTACAAAGACCGTTTGTAGTTAAAAACCCTGCAATTAGTGACACTACAGAATCTGCAACCACAAAAAGCTTTCAACAAGATAGAAATGCCCTTTTACGAGTTGGTAAAGTTTTCCAACTCGTTAAAGTGCTTTTGTGAACCTTTGCAAACTGCAATTTAAAATCTGGAAAGATAAGTAGGTAGTAAGTAGAGCTGCGGCCACAAATCATTGATCATTTACTAACGCCAGTGTTGAATGGTAAGTGATCCGCAAACTGGAAGCTGTCCTGGAAGGACAGCCTCCCCAGAGAGAATTGTGTCAACAGCATCAGGGGAGTAGGCAGTCATACAGCTGATCGGTACCGACTCCTCCTCCATGTTCTACTGAATGAGCAACATTTTTGTAAGGCAGCCCCTGCTCCTTTACATGAGATGGGCTGAGGCCTGCTGTTCCTTGCTGCCCTCCACCACAGATATATTCAATAATTACATGGGGTCGGATTTGCGACCTGAATATTTAACATTCTTTGCATTGCTCATTTTGCAACATTTTGTCAATGGAGAATTCGGGATGTGACCTGTTAACACATAGGCAACATCAATTCAATCGTAAATCAGTCGGAGTGCAAATTGCAAATCCTTGTAGGAGAGAGAGGCTTTAGAGTAAGTGTAAATGCTGCCTGAGGATGTATGATGTTACAACGCATACTTTTACAACGCCTACCTTTACAACGCAGTTTTTACCACGCATACCATTACAACGCATAGCGCTTTGGGGTGCTGGATAGTGAATAGTTTAATTTACTATTCCAACTCCAGTCCCCGTGGATAGTAGGGAAGGTTATTGGATAGTAAATTAACCTATTCCCTATCCTAGAGCGCCCCCCAGAGCAATGCGTTGTAATAGTTTGCGTTGTAAAAGTTGCGTTGTAATGGTAGGTCGTTGTAAAAGTTTCGTTGTAAAGGTTACATACCGCTGCCTGATCCGGCTTAAGATAGAAAAGAAAATTGAATAGAAAAGCTTTTGTCCCGAGGCATGTGAGATGATTTGCATTAGTTCCTGAAAGAATAAGTTAACTGTAGATTTTGGAAATCAATTGCTATAAGAACCTTCTGTTTTTTATATTGATGGACTGTGTGGTCCATTTATTTGCTCTTTCTTTTGTTTGGAGGCAAGAATTTTCGTGTATAATATTGTACAATGAACTGATGAGATACATTAATGTATTGCCATCTGTGAATATATGATATTGTTGCATTTTTATATAGTCTTTTGAAAAATCAGGCACATTGATTACGATCAGCAGTCTCAAATAAGTATTCTCCTGTTTGAAAATGTAAGACGTTGTGGGTAAAGAAGAGTTAAGTTTGTTTTGTGATACCTACCGAAAATACTTATATTAAATGAAATTAGATAATAGTGTTTGTGGCTCGATTTGCCTGAAAATAAATATCCTGAAATATAAAAACATATCGATCCGTGAAAAACAAGCAACTTCAACTTTTCTATTATCAATGTGTAATTTAACATGTTGACCCAAAAGCACTTTACATGAACTACGCAGACCCCATATGTAAATAAATATACATTGTGTAAAATTTTATAAATACTTACCTAAAGAATGAATGCACAGAAGTGTTTTTGTTTACGTAGAAGGTTATTACTGATAATAGTACCATAGAGCAATAGGTTTCGGTTTTGTCTAGGAAATGAAGAATATTGTCCATTTAGATGTTGTGGGTATTGTTGACCTTTCAGTTGCTAAGTTTTGTGAAGTACCCTGGTCATGGTGCATCTCTGAGGTCCCTTTGGCAGTAGAATCCAGACATGTAATGATACATCTTGCTGCTGGCAGGAGGGGTGCTGAGACAGTGGGTGAGGGTCTGCTCCATGTAAACGAGTTCGTAGAACCCTACAGTATAATAATAGCACTGTTCCTGCAGGCTCGAGCTCGCCACCAGGAGTAAATAAGCCCAGGATCGTCTCAACCAGCCCAACTTGGCCCGAGTTATGGCCTTTCAAATGTAGGTGATCTTTGAACTTTTCCCAAAAAACAAAGCATGTGGCGCCCTGCTGTATCTTTTTTCCACTGCCCCCGGAATGGGCAAGGGCCCAGGGATCAGTGGAGAATTTAGGTATATATTACCCAGGAGGGGGCATGCGTGGTGTCCCTTCCCCATTTAAACTTTTGCCCCCGGGGTCTTTATTTCCCCAGAGGCTGACAAAGAGGGGGGAGGGGGACCGCTGTCATGCTCCCCCCAAGAGAAGGAGCCCATGAAACAAACTCTGGGCTCCCAGTGAAGGAGAGCGTGAACTCTGCTCCCCATGCCAGTGTCTGGGCAGAGAGGGGCAGCTACCATAGAAGACAAACTCCTTACCCGGAGAAGAGGTGCCAGCTCCTGCTCCAACAGGTAGCCAGCAGGGGCAGCCAAAGGTGGGCTCCCTGAGCTGGCCCAAGCAAATGCATGTTGGGTACCCAGGTGGAACCAGGCACCTACCAAAAACATAAAAAAAACTTTACTGCATCTTTAGAGGAGCACTCCATAATGCCTCACGAGAGGCTCATCTACATGTGTGTTTGTGCTTTTTAGTGGAGCCGCGAGGACAAGGCCATCAAAAACGAACCTACGAAGTGTTGCGGGGGGGGGGGGCTGTAAGCATTAGAGCAGCCCCCAAGAAGTAGTTTTTAAAGCTACTAAACCTTTGTTTGCGGGGTCAGGAAATCCATGACCCTGTGGGAATTTTGCATAGTTGTAAAAGCACTCCCAAGACTGGAGATTTTGCTCTACAGCTTGGAGCTAAAGGCTTTCTAGGGGTATGCTCTATGACGTTGATTACGATGGCGGACGGAAACGGGTCCGACTGCCATGGTAGCGGCAAATAAACTCCCGACCGCACCGCGGATAAACCGCGGGTGCGATTAGGATATTTCTGTCATCACACACCAACCGCGGCTGACGGATCACATCAAAGACCGCCGCATGTGGACGGAACCACAGAAACACCATCCGCTGCGGACGCAATGATCGCTTGAACAGGCCCAACTGCCGCCAGACCTGTGGAGGGTTCGGGCACACGATTAGGATAACCCCGCCATCCCAACGGAACTCACCACCATCCTCGACCGCCACGGAAAAAAAGCATCGACAAACGGAGTATGACTGCGGAAGGACCAAACGAACATCACCCCTGCTGTCAAACCAATACTAAAATGGCAGACGGAAGTAAATAGAAAACCCAAAACACAGGACACACACCCACCTGGAACACCCACCCCCAACAACTACATGCCCAAATGACTCCCCCCCCCCCAGCACAAACAAGAGCACCCAAGTCACCACACCCACAGAGCACCTGACTGCTAAAAACCATTGGGACACAAGAACCACACAGAGCATAAAAGGAATCCCTCCCATAACCACAATCCTTTGCAACACAGCACAGCTGGATGAAAGAGGCAGAACATCACACACAACAGACACACACAAACACACATACAATCTGCACACCAACACACCCACCACACAAACCCCCACAACACCATCCCTACATACCACACACCTGTACACCCCACACCACCAACACCTTGCACATCACACACCATGACACCAAAGAAAAACCCCAAGTTCACAGAGAGTGATTTGAAGGTCATGGTGGATGAAATCATCCGTGTCAAACCACATTTGTTTGGTACCCTAGTGCAGCAGACCACCTTGGTAACTAAAACCACTATGTGGGACCGGGTAGTGACCAGAGTCAATGCTTCAGGGACCGTGCCACGCACCAAACACGACATCCAGAGGTGGTGGCACGACCTCAAGGCAAGGGTGAAAGGCATCAAGTCCAAGAACCACCTGCGGGCATGCGACACTGGCGGTGGCGGTCGGCGGAGCAAATACCATACGCCGAATGGGAGAAGGTGCTAGGCATACTGAGAGTCTGGAAGGAATAGAAGAGGGAGTTGAGGCTGGTAAGTACAAACCAATTACCACTATCACACTGTCATGTTCTGCCTTGCACAACTGCTAAGACACATCTCCCAGGCTCCAATCCAAGCATGTGGATCACACAGTCACCCAAATGTGAAGGCCAGGGCTCAAATGCACCCACCATGATCAACCACAAATGTAGCCTCCTACGTTCCCAGGCTTGCATGTGGTCAAGCAGCTAACACCACAACTCCAAACAGGCCCCCATGTCTACAGGGAGGGTGAGGGTGGGGGTGGGTCCAGCACCACAACTCCCAAGAGGCCCCCATGTCTACAGGGATGGTGGGGGTGGGTCCAGCACCACGACTCCCAACAGGCCCCCATGTATACTTCGAGGGTGAGGGTGGGTGTGGGTCCAGCACTACAACTCCCAACAAGCCCCCATGTCTACAGGGAGGGTGGAGGTGGGTCCAGCACCACAACTCCCAACAGGCCCCCATGTCTACAGGGAGGGTGGGGGTGGGTCCAGCACTACAACTCCTAACTGGCCCCCATGTCTACATGGAGGGTGGGGTGGGTCCAGCACCACAATTCCCAACAGGCCTCCATGCCTACAGGGAGGGTGAGGGTGGGGGTGGGTCCAGCACCACAACTCCCAACAGGCCCCCATGTCTACAGGGAGAGTGAGGGTGGGGGTGGGTCCAGCACGACAACTCCCAACAGGCCCCCATGTCTACAGGGAGGGTGTGGGTGGGGGTGGGTCCAGCACCACAACTCCCAACAGGCCCCCATGTCTACAGGGAGGGTGAGGGTGGGGGTGGATCCAGCATCACAACTCCCAACAGGCCCCCATGTCTACAGGGTGGGTGGGGGTGGGTCCAGCACTACAACTACAAACAGGCCCCCATGTCTACAGGGAGGGAGGGGTGGGTCCAGCACTACAACTCCCAACAGGCCCCCATGTCTACAGGGAGGGTGTGGGTGGGTTCAGCACCACAACTCCCAACAGGCCCCCATGTCTACAGGGAGGGTTGGGGTGGGTCCAGCACCACAGCTCCCAACAGGCCCCCATGTCTGCAGGAAGGGTGAGGGTGGGGGTGGGTCCAGCACTACAACTCCCAACAGTCCCCCATGTCTGCAGGAAGGGTGAGGGTGGGGGTGGGTCCAGCACTACAACTCCCAACAGTCCCCCATGTCTACAGGGAGGGTGAGGGTGGGGGTGGATCCAGCACTACAACTCCCAACAAGCCCCCATGTCCCATCCCAGAGCAAGATGGACTCCGCCTACCATGTGCTGACCACTGCAACTCCCTCTTCCAAGTTACATGCAGGTAGCCATCTTCACAGAGGCGCCATCCAATAGCAGGACAGGACCACACATATCCAAGTAGTGTCTCCTCACCTCCACACTACCATAATGCCCAGTACTGTGTAACACACCAATTTGATTACACCAACAACCATGTCCTGATTCCCTAGAAAATTGAAATGTAACAACAACAAACCTGTCATGTCCACGGCATTGATTCTTAACTTCTTGTACCTCAGGTGACCGAGACTTGACAGGAGAAAACACCAGCCGCCCACACCAGTCCACCCCCTCACAGCCTGGAATCTCCGGTGATGATTCCCTGGACAACTCGGGTGCGGAGGACGATGCTGGTCCAACTACACTCCCAGGGCCATCAGGCTCCCCGGACATCCCTGCCTCCACCAACTCGACCAGTGGAACAACAGCAACTACTGCCATTGTGAGATGTGCAGCTACCACCACCGCCACCCCCACCACCACCACCAGAGACGACCTAGTTCAAGTGCTAGGCTGTCATTGAACAACCCAGTGCAATAAGATATTTATAACCTTGGTACACCTCACCTAAAATAATTGCAATGCATTTCTATAATCAATGAAGCATTAGAATTATCTGGCAGTTTTAGGGTTTGTAATTGTTTTAATTCTAGTAACAAAGCACCATGGTGAAATCAGTAAAACCTAGCGCCATTTATTGTCGAAACAACACATGTCACATATCTACAAAACTTGGACATTTACTAATGTAAACAGTTTTTCCAAAATGTCAATCAATATTTTTCACTAAATGTAAATGAGTTTTCAATTGAGCAGCATTTCTTTTCTTCCTTCATATATATGACTAAGATGAAACGGATATGACAAGCCTAGAATATTGTTCAGAAAACTTGAAAACTGCTCGTCAGTTTCTTCTTTCTAAATTTGGCACTTAAATACTTTTTACGGCAACACAAGTGCAACACTTTGATCTTGCTATGGCAGTGGAAAGATACTTCAGAAAAAGTTGAAAAAGTACATTTACACTGGAGGTAGGAAAACTTTGCACGTGTATCCCATTACAGCTGTACAACAGCAACCCAACAAAACATGTTCAAATAATAATACATTGAAAAAAGATTTCTATTTATTTGGTTTAGAAATGGCATCCTTGGTGTGGCTTCCCCAGTCTTTTTACCTCTACCTCCTATATGTTTGACTGTGTGCTGGATTTATTTTTTGCTGATTTAGGTACTCTAGGCATTTTGCCACTGCTGATCAGTGCCAACTTACAAGTGCTACATGTCTACATTGTGAAAATGATTGGTTATACATCATTGGCAAAATTGATTTACAGATAAGCCCCTAGTAATATGCACTGTATGTGTCCAGGACCTGTATATAAAATCTTACCAGTGGGCCCGCAGCACTGATTGAGCCACCCACACAAGTAGCCTTTCAAATGTGTCTCACATCTGCCACTGCAGTGTCTACACGCAAAGTTTTTAACTGCCCTGTTGAACTGGCAAGTGCAACCACTTGCCAGACCCTATCCTTCCCTTTTCTTACTTGTGAGTCACTTCTAAGGTAGGCCCAAGGTAACCCCTTGGGCAGGTTGCAGTATAGGTGAAAGGTAGGACATGCAGTGGTGAGTTGTATATGTCCTGATAGTGAAATACTGTGCATTTAATTGTTCACTATTGCAAGGACTAGCTCTCCTATAGGCTATCATTGGAGCTGCCTTGTAACATTTTTCAAGCGTAACTTTCAATTGAGAAAAATGAAAGCTTTAGAGTTTCGGCTCTCTAAACTCAGAATCGACTAACATACCTTTTAGTAAAGGTGGTTTTCAAATTCCAAACTTTTAGAAAGTGGGCATTTTCTTAAGCATCCTGGGTTGCTTAGCCTGCTTGCGGATTCACTGTCTGGTTTTAGACTGACAGGGGCTGTTTGTGCATAAACTTCAGACACACACAAAGGGAGTTGAGGTGTGTCCTGAATAGGCTGACAGGCCATACTGGGGTAGAGTGGTGGGAGGAATTGTCACTAGTACCTGAAGAGGCTGTGACTGCTCTGCACAATACTGTGTCCACCACCTGTAGTGAAACTGGACCAGGGAGGACAGAACCAGTTTTAATGAGCAAGAGAGACTTTCAGAACAAAGAATTCAAAGAGGAAAAGGGGATAAGCATTAGACCTAAAACCGAACAACTTTAGATTGCTTCTGGACTGAGAGGACCCTGCCAAGAATAATAGGCGAAGAACTGCTAGGAGGTATGCATGCCCCCCTTTGCTGGTGTTGTTTTGCTGGGTGGACCTGCAGTTGCTGCTTCTGTCTGTGGGCAGTGGAAAGGCCTAAACCTTCACCCTGTTGTTGTATCCTGCTTAAAAAAGATCTGCAAGGGTTTGTTGCAGAGCTTGCCCCTTGTTACGAGGTCTCAGGGAAACAAAGACTTTAACTTCAGCATCCTTGAACTCCACTGCTGGGAGTTCTGACCTGCCTTGTGGTGCCAAATCCAGGTCTGGGCCCTAGGAGGTTGTTCCTGCTGCAAAGAACTGTAAAACTGAAGAAATCTGCAAAACTTATACTTTGCCCTTCTGGTGGATGAATTTTACCATGCAGCACCACTGAGCAGCAGAAATTCACGACGCACAGCTGTGTGCAGCGGAGGAAATCCATGCAGCGTCTGCCAGCAGCCAGAAGAATCGCCGCATGCTGAGTCCAGTGCACTGGTTCTCCAAAGCATGAGACTCCTGCATCAACTCCAAAGCAGTCCCTGCTATGCGGCTGCAAGAAACGACGAATTGTGGGACCGCAGCTGAAGAAATCGATGCAGTGCCTATTTGCCGCCGCTGCATCGACCTCCAGCCCATCCTGGATTTCCACGTGTCATGCCTGTGTGCCACGCATTGCCAACACAGCTTCCACAGACCACAACTGTCTTGGAACCGATGCCTCACTTCCCCTTCAGTCTGGTTTCGATGCATCACTTCTGCTGCATGCAGCAGAACTGTCGGATTGCCTCCCAAGGACTCAGAAACTGACACATCGCTGTGTTTTCCGACACTTGCCTCCTGTGCAGCTATTTTGTCTTGTAGATTTTGACACATTTGAGGTACTTTGTGTAAAGATCATGCATCCATAGATTTCTATGGCCAGAATAGTTTGAAACCTTTTAAAAGTATATATTGAGTTGTGTCTGTTGGACTTTTGTAGTTTTAATCTTGTTTTGTTAAAATAAAAATACTTTATTTTTTTGAAACAGGTGTAGTGTTTTAACTGTTACTGTGTGTGTTAGGTACACATGCTTTACACATTGCCTCTGAGATAAGCCTGCCTGCTAGTGCCAAGCTACCAAGGGGGTGAGCAGGGTTATCTAGGTGTATAACTCCCTTATCCTGACTAGAAGGAAGGATCCCTTCTTGCACAGGGTGCAAGCCACTGTCAACTAGAGAACCCCATTTTCTACCATATGGTTAGGTTAGTTTCTGTTGTATAAACTAAATATAAAATAAGAGGAAATCTCCTGGTAAAATATAGCAGAAAAGTGCACATTTTCATAAGTGCTGAGGTTCAAGAAAAGAGCAAAATTCAAACAGTGATAAAAGTGAGGTGGATAGCTGTGTGTATTAGAGCCCTTGCTGCAACGGTATTTGTGTGGTGGTATGTGGACTGTTGGAAAGACCATAGTTACTGAGCAGCAAAGAACCTAAATGCCACATGGTGACTGAAAGTGGAGAATAGAGGCTAGCAGCAGAAAGGACATTTCAAAGACACATAGGTATTTGTACTTACACACACCATACGCACAAATAAAAATGTAAAAATACGAGTTAAGACTAAATTTCTGGGATCAATTTAAGCATAGAACGTTAATTGAAGAAGAAAATACGTTTAAAATATGACCCAATACAAACTATGTCTAGGTGGAGCATGATATTAAGAGGCTTATTTACAAGCCCCTTGTGCAGGTGAACGTGTTGTGTGAACCACACACAATCAAAATTTAAACAAATATAGAAAAATTACTCAAAGATAGTCAGACATTGTTATTTATTCAACAATACTGTATTTGAATCAATCAAACATATCAATTGACTTAATAAATAGCCCCAAGGCGGGGGAAGGGGAGGGGGAGAGAAAGGAAGATAAGACTGCCCCACCTCACTTCCCTTCCCCTGTACCTGTCCTGATGAAGACCCCGATAGAGGATCTTATGTAGCCTACGAATAGGGGTCGAAACGTCGACGACCTTTTCTGTTTATTTGGGGCTTCCGGCACAATCCCCTGATTACTTCAAGCTATGTTTGTGTCCGTTGAAATGTCCCTAGGTTATTATTGACATAATATATGCCGCAATTGTGTAGGCCTTTTGTTAACTAGGACTGATTTTAAGTGTGATTCATAAAATTTATTGTCACTGCCTTGATTCTATGTACTTTGTTCTATTCTGCACCGCCCTTTGAGCACTTCCTTTCTCTCCCCCTCCCCTTCCCCCGCCTTGGGGCTATTTATTAAGTTGATTGATATGTTTGATTGATTCAAATACAGTATTGTTGAATAAATAACAATGTCTGACTATCTTTGAGTAATTTTTCTATATTTGTTTAAATTTTGATTGTGTGTGGTTCACAAAACACGTTCTCCTTGCGGGGATCCATTTACACTTACCACAATACACCCAGGTCCCCGCGACTACATGGGTTCAACCCCCTTTTGGTAATGTGCCTTGTGCAGGTGAGGCGCAATTTAGTGCTCCATATTTACAAGGACACGTAAAGCCATGGTGAGTGGCTTTTTGTGTCCTTGTAAGTATGGCCCCTTTTCATGCAGCACTTTGTTTGAAAGAGGCATTCTATGGATTTTGCTGTGGATGTTCCCAAGCAACATCCATGGATTCTGCCGCATTCCCAGATTTACAAGGTTTCGTAAACCTGGGAATGCACGAGGAACACCTCTCATGATTGTTTTTGTGCAGGAAGATGTCCCTCCCTGCACAAAAACAATCATCCCTGCAATGTAGGCACCCTTGCACCATGGTGCAAGGGTGCCCGCAATATCACGTGGCAGCCACTGTGCGCCAGCGCCGTCGAGAGTACATGGAACCACCATATTGTGGTAAATATGACACACCCCTGTGCCAAATGGCTTGCGGCACCGCGCTGTTACTTTCTTGTAAATAACGCCTTAAGTATATAACTTCTGTTCTGTATTTCTTATCAAGGGAATTCCAAAATGAAGAGGGACTGTTTATTCCTACAACCAACCAATATTCTCTTGTGAGTGAGAAAGGGAGTAGTAAAATGTCACTGACGAGGGCATCTGAAAATAATTCCTCTGGACTATGCGGAAGGAAGAGTCCCCCCTTCATTTCTTCCCCTGTAGATGTTATTTGCTCAGTGTTGGGTGGCTGTGGACAGCAAAAGCTCACTGTTCCTGAAGTCTCTCTGTCAGGGTTGGCAAATGTCCTTAGCTTCATTTTAAACCATAGTGTTGAAGACCCAATGCTGTCCATGTAGCTTCGATCAACCATTCCTCCTCCTCTTGAACATCCATGTGGATCATCAGGAGGCGATTAACACCTGAAGCAGCATACCAAGACTGTGTTCAACATGGTTCGGGGTTAGAGGTGCACATTACTTAATCCTCATCTTTTGAGCAGCATCTATAAGCAAGAGACAAACAGATATGGGTTATTGCATGCACCAGACTCTTGAAGGAGCAGCTGAGGCTTAGCCCTGTGGTGGAAGGAATCACCCAGACCTGGGCACAATCCATAATAATTCCAATCTACAAAAAGGAGATCGTGAAGATATGGGGTGCTATAGACCCATCTCCCGTTTGGATTTCACAGTTAAAGTGGTTGGGAGCCGCCTTTCTGATTGGGCGGATAATAGCCAGATATTATCTGACGTCCAATATGGATTTTGCGATGGTCTTGGAACCGTTGAACAGTCCCTCAAATTTTCTTTACAGATAGTCAAGTATGCAAGAGTATAAAAAGGTAGCTTATACTTGGCCTTCGTCGACCTCACTGCAGCCTTCGACTCAGTCAGACACCATAAGCTGTGGGAGGTCCTTGAAAAGATGGGGGTTGACTATACAATTATTATGTTTTTAATGTGGAACCTCCGCAAGCGTTCGGTTTGGTCTGAAGGGTGAATGTACTCAAGCCTTTCCAGTCAGAAGAGTGGTCAGACAAGGATGTGCCTTGGCCCCTTTCCTTCTTAATCTTTACATTAATGGCCTCAAAGCTGCACTCCTCCTCCAGGGCAAAGATTACCCCCAGGAAGAGGGCCACCCTATTCCCGCATTATTGTATGCGGATACTGCTGTTTTGATGGCATGCACTCAAAACGACCTTCAACGTGCCCTGGATGGCTTTAGTATGTTTATGAGGGATCTAGGTCTCAAAACTAATATAGCTAAGACTTATGTCATGAGATGCAGGCAAGGGACCCAGAGGACCCGTGAAATGTATATTGATGGCGAGAAGCTATCATCTATAAAACGTTTTTCCTATTTAGGCATACTTTTTAATCAGAACGATTCATGGGCAGCAGCTGTATTTACCAAAAATTTGGCATTCTCTAGATCTACAACAGCGGTGCTATCGTTTGGTAAAAAATTAGGTAGGAAACCTCCCCCGGAATTGCTAGATATATATAAAGCAAAATGCGTGACTATGGCAATTTACGGGGCTGGGTTGTGGGGCTTCACAAATTCTACTTCCATACAAACAGTCGAAAATAATTTTTTAAGGCACATTCTCTCTGAACCACCTAGTACCTCTTACTTTATTTGCCATGATGAGCTAGCACAACATTACATAGTGGATCTTATAAAAATTGAGCCTATATTGTAGTGGCATAGAGGGGCTTATTACCAAGCAATAGCGATAATTATCGCTATTGCTTGGTTAGAGACAAAAATTTACCGCTGATCTGCGGCGATTTTTATCGCAGCTAAACCTTGGTATTACCAAGGTGTATCGCAAATGCGATAAAAATCGTCCGCAATGTATGAATATCGCTGAAAAGTCCGCGATATTCATGCATTACCGAGCTAATGCTCTTAGCCATGTTATCCATCTCCCATTGGATAACATGGCTAAGAACTGCTCAGGGCAGGTGTTAGCCTTTGGAGATATTCGCGCTTAGCGCGAATATTTCCAAAAGTTGGTAATAGGAGATAGCGATGTTAGCGACTGTTTCCAGTCGCTAACATCTTGGCACGCCCACTTTGCATGTCATTAGTGATAAATATCACTGACATGCAAAGTGGGGCCCAAGATGGTCACTATCTCCTACTAGCTGTCGCTAACTGGTGTTAGCAACACATAGGTAATAGGGAGATAATTTTATCTCCGCTTTTTTGGCTTTTAAAGCCAAAAAAGCGGAGATAAACCCCCTTGATAATATGCCCCAGAGTTTGGTGCAAGGACCAGACAAAGTTAAATAGGGCAATTTTAAAAGATATTCTTAAATCAGAGAGGGCACTTACAATACCTTGGCTCAAATTTGTTCATGATTTTATGAACGATATGGATACCCAGAATATTTCCTAAACCCTATATCTATGATGGAGATCCCAAGAAAGACTTTAAAGAAAGATGGTCACCAGCTTCTGGAAGCAAATAGATTGGTCGGGGAAATTTTAGAAAAAACCACAGTGAGACATCACCTGTTATTACGAACCACTATGGGGATGGAGCCTTATTTATTATTTGTACCGGGCATTTTTGATAGATTTCTTTTAACTAGGTTCAGACTGGGAATCATACATAGACTTGTGTTGTTTCCTAAACTAAATGATTGGTCACGTGAATTAATACTGTGCCCCTGCGATAAAATGTCTGTCCAGTCTACTATGCATGTAGTCCTGTTTTGTAAATTTTAACTGGAACAGAGGAAAGTCTGGATTATTCCACTTTTAAAAAACGTAGGTCTTAGACAATGCCGCCAAGCCATGTCCGTACTTCAACTATTAGATAATGAACACATAGGGCCTTATTTATGAAGACCTTGCGCCGCCGGTGCGTCACTTTTAAAATGGGAAAAAGTGACGCACCGGCGGCGCAAGGCCTTCATAAAAAGGGCCCCTAGCGTGGAGACTAGCGACATTTTTAAAAGCTGTGTTTTATATCAGGAAAAGAAGTACTGCAGAATGCCAATGGCTGCAATTGGTTTCCTTTTTTTTTTTAAAACGGTAAATGAATTGTGTTTCTTTTAATTTTTTGTATTGAATCTGTAATGAATTTTGTATATAATTGTGCTGTGCTTTTATGTCTGTTTTAATTAGCAGCCGAATAAAGCTTTTCTTGAACTTGGAATCACCTGCCTCTGTCAGGAATGTGTACAATGTAAAGAATAAGCTCTGTCACACAGACATGCACCTGCTCCTGCTAGACCTATGCAGAGCACATGGTTCTAGGTACCACAGCTGGAGACATGTGCAGCGTGACGTCCAGTGACAGACTAGCCTTGGGCCTGAGCCCTTCGCAGTGTGTTTCCACCTATGGAGAGTCACAACTTGAGGTTCTAGAGATGCCCCTTGCTGTAGCTAGAAATGTGCACAGCAAGACACTGTAGGAGAGCACCTGAGATATGAACATAGGATTTTTGGGATTAACCTAAATTGCTAGAGACATTCATAGTATGTATGATGCATAAGGGTCTCACTTGTCAATGTGAGAGATGAGCACAGAGTGAGAATCCAGAGACTATCCCAGCACTGTCAGAGATGTGCACAGAATGAGGTACCAACTCAGTAGTTTGCCATTACAGAGATATGCGCAGCGAGAGGTTCTAGGGATGCGCCTGACCTTGCTATAGATGTGGGCAGTGAGACGCTCTTGCGACACACCTGCCACTGCAGACGTATGCAGAATGAGAGGTTCTAGGGAAGCACTAACCCTAGCTAGAGATGTGCGAAGGAAGCAGCTCTAGCGATGAGAGTTTAAAAGGATGTGCCTGCCCTTGCCAGAGATGTGCACAGTGAGCATGTCTAGGAATATGCATGCAACTGCAGAGGTGTGCAAAGCGAGAGGTTCTAGTGACGTGACAGCCCTTGATAGAGATGCGCGCAGTGAGCAGGTCTAGTGATACACCTGCCACTGAGGTATGCAGAGTGAGAGATTCCAGGGACACTCCTGCCCTTGCTAGAGATGTGCGCAGTCTGCAGCTCTAGTGATACACCTCCCACTGCAGAGGTACGCAGAGTGAGAGGTTCTAGGGATGTGCCTGCCATTGCTAGAGATGTACGCAAAGTGCAGCTATAGCCATACACCGGCCACTGCAGAGATAAGCACAGCAAGGAGTTCTATGGTTGCTCTAGACACTGCAGAGAAAGAGGCATCAGCACTTTGAGAATCTAGGAAGGCACCTTCAAATGCCGGAGATTTTTCACATCAGCAGGTTCTAGGAATCTACTTTCACTGTCAGAGATGAGCATAGCATGACTTACTGGACCTGAGCTCCCAGGGATCCGTCTACTCCCACGAGAGGTATCTACAGCATGTGTCTCCAAGGACGCACCTGTTTTTAGAGCTATGCCCAGTGTGAGGGGCTAGGGGCGCACCTGCCCCGAATGAAGATATGCATGGTGAGGTTCTAAGGATGCGCCTTCCACTGCCGTAGATGTAGATGTGCAGAGATTGAGGTCCAAAGGATGCATCTACCACTACTGGAGATATCTACAGCATGTGGCTCCAAGGAGGCACATGTTATTGTTAGAGCTTTGCCCAGTGTGAGGGGCTAGGGGCGCACCTGCCCCTGCTGAAGATATGCATCGTGAGGTTCGAAGGATGCACCTTCCACTGCCATAGAAGGGCACAAAATGAGGTCCAAAGGATGCATCTACCCCCACTAGAGATAACAACAATATGAGGTTGTAGGAATGCATATGACATTGCTAGAGACTAGATCCGAGGTCCAAAGGATTCATCTACAGTGACTAGAGATATCCACTGTATGTGGTCCTTTGGCAGATCCATGAGTGGTATGAGGGTCAAAGAATGCGCCTTACCTGCTGGATGTGCAGCGTGAGGCGCCAGGGGTGTGCCTTCCACTGCCAGAGGACAGCCGGTTGTTCTAGGATGGGAGGTCCAAAGAAGGTCCATAGGATGTCTCTACCTCCAGCAGAGATATCAACACCATGAGGTTCCAGGAATTCACAATAATACTATTGACTTGTGCTGCATGAGGGTCTGGGGATGCCACTGCCCCCGCTGAAGAGATGCAGTGTGACATTCTTGGAAAACACCTGCCACTGCTAAGGATATGCACATGAACCTCTAGGAATGAAGCTGCTGCTAGATGTTAGGCAGTGTGAGGGCCAAGGGGTGCACCCACCTTCACTTCCAAGCATGCACACAGCAGGGAGTACTAGCTCGGATTTCGAAGGAAGGCTTTCTACCTAATGCCTGTGCTAGAGATATGTGCGGCATGAGAGTCTAAGGATGTCCATGCCACTTCTAGGCAGAGCACAGCGTGAGGAGGTAGGAATGGCCCTGTGCCTGTTAGAGAACTGTGCTGCACCGGGATCTAAGAATACACCTTCCATTGCTGCAGTTATGCACAGTATGAGGTTCTAGGATTGCATATGCCAATTCTAGGGAGACGCACGGCATGACAGTCTAGGGATGAACAAGATACTGCTAGGAATATGCAAGATGTGATGTTTGACAGTTGCAACTGACCCCTTCTAGTAATATGCACTTAGTAGAGTTATGGGGAAGCACTTTCCCTGCCAGAAATGCACACAGCATGAAGTACTAGCTCAGATGTCTCGGGATGCAGCTGTCCCAGCTAGAAAGACGAACAGCATGAGCTGCTAGGGCTGTGCCTGCACCTGCTGCATATATGCACTACTTCCATGCATACCGTTACAGCACCCATTTAGTCAGTCCTTTTCATTCCCTGACTAAGGTTATTCTTTTCTTTATCTCTATTCGAAAGTATGGGGTTCTTAAAGCACACACAAAAATGCTGATATCATGGCTGACAACTCAGTAGGCTGACATGTTTTTTGTTTATGTTAATGAGTGCACCCATTACAGTATGGCTCTGTGGGACTTGGCCCTTCTGGAAGTTTCACCCCTAAACTTTTTGATTTTAATTGTGACATGGTGTTAGTGATTTTTGGCTTCTGCGCACTTTAACACTGTGTCCCAGTGTAAAGTGCATGCGTGTGGTGAGGTTAGCCTGCCCTCCCATAGGAATCCATGGTAGTTCCTGATGCGTGGGGAGTGCAGGGTCGAGTTTGGCATGTGCGAACTCGTGTGGTTAAATGCTGCGCGATGATGTGTACGGCTTTAATGTGCCTAGTATGGAAGTGCCACTTCTAGAAGTTGGCATGTCTTTGTGATAAAGGTGAACTGACTGTCTGGCTTGTGCTTGGCTGGAGCTGGCTGGTGAGCCTGGCTCCAGGAGTCAGGATGGGTCTGCCCTGGTGGTGAATAGAGAGATTGACAGCCAGATGGGTGGGAGGAGTGCACCTGGGACCTGAATAAGGCTGGGCTTTCCCTACACAATGCTGGCCCCGCCCCCTGTGGTGCGACTGATGACCCTAGCCTGTCCTCTGAATGGGGAGAGGGGCTGAGCATAACAGAGTGCTCCAAAAAACAGCTGCGACTGGTCTTCCCCAACCCTGCAGCCTAGACAAAGGATTTATGTGTATAAAAAGGGGCTGTGACCCCTTGCAAAATGTTCTTCCTGATCCTAACTTGAGGGGGGCATGCTGCTGCTTGGTGCCAGGAGGACCGCCACTGGGGACTGCCTCCCTGCCTGGAGGGCCCTATGAGCTGGCCACTGGGCCCAGCCTTTGCCCCCCCTGCCTTCCTAAGGACCTCTTGCTGGACTATCCCAGGAGCGCTTTATTTGTCCCTGCAGCGCCTAGGAGCACTTGACTTGCTCCAGGAGGCTCTCTGCAGCGTCACGCTGCTGGGGGAGAGAGAGGGACCCCCTTGCTTTATTTTTGGTGCAGGTGCCCACCCTACGTCTTTATTCAGTGTATAATTGAGGCGGGTGCCCACCCCACTCGGTATTGGTACTTTCCAGAGGGAGTCTACCCCTCATTGCCCGCATTACGTTATTTCTACGAGCTGGTGCTCACCCCGCACTGGTGAAGGAAAAATATCACCGCCGTCGGGCCGAGATGGAAACAGTACCTCGAGGGCCGGTATCTCTTCCCTGCTGGCCCCCGATTGCCCAGAGTGGTGCCAGGAAGCCATTGCTGGCCCGACCAGGAAGCCAGGCGGCCTTGCCTGGTTGTGGGCGGGCCGACCGGAAGTTGATCGGGCCGCCCAATCACAGCGCGGCTGCTGCGGAAGGGGCAAGTCCCTTCTGGAGCGTGGTGCGGCTCCCGTGTTGCGGGAAGAAGCCCTGTGGTGCCGAATGAGGAGCTGAACGAAGGTGAAGCGGCTGGCGGGACTCCTGTGTCCGAGGTAGGAGCCCCGCGTGCCGCCTCGTCACTGGGAGCCTCGGAGGCTCCACGGAGAAGCCGCCGCCCCAGAGCAGTAGGAGCATCACAGCCTTCGTCTCCGCCGTCAGCAGGAGGAGACGGAAAGAGGGAGAAAGCAGAGCCTGAGGTGCGGCGGGAGCCTACCCCGCATTCCACCAGAAGGAGACCGGAGCGGGAAGAAAGCGCTGTGTCCGCCCAGGAGAGCCCGGTAAATGGGGTCTCGTTGCAAAGGGGTGGGGAGTGAAAAGGGGCACATTGCTAGTGCCCCCCCCTTCTCCTGAACCTATTCCTGCATGGAGGGCGACATTCATTCCTAGAAAAGTCCCAGGGGGACTTGGTGGCCATGTTCAGAGTTGCCCTGAAGGAGCGCAGGCAACTCCAATGTTGGGGGCATTTGTAATTCGAGCCCGAGAGGCTCCTACATCCCGGTGGCATTAGTTCAGCCAGAGCCCACGAGGCTCCAATGATTCCGGGGGCATTTTTAGAGGGTAGAGCGGCCCCGGTTGGCAGCGGGCCGCTCTCCCAGTGTGGTGGCATTATTGCTGAGAGCCCACGAGGCTCCTAAGGGCACTGTTGTTTCATTGAGCCCCACAGGAGAGCCAGGAGGCATGCTGGTGCCAGGCTCAGTTCCACAGCTGCCCAGCACTTAGTGAGCAGCTGCTTCGTTTAGGCCTGAACCTTTGCGCACCCTTCTGTTTGCTGCCTGCGCAGCCTGCCCTGACTTAGCTGGACACAGGGCGTTTCAGCCCCTGAGAGGCCAAGTTGAACTGGGGACAGGTTCATGTGTTGTGCCCTTGCTAGGGGTACAGTTTTTTTGCCTCATGTGATTTTTGCGCAAATGTGATACTTACCTACTGTGATTTATGCATAATCTACAAATGCCTTTATGCTTGTGATGCCTCTAAATGTGTCCTATGCTTAAGAGGTTGTTTTACCTAGTATAGTTATACTAGTGAGGTTGTGACCCGCGTTATATATGCCTAAGGTGGTTAGGGTTGCGTACTGTGTACCTACCTTGTACCAGTGGTTACTGGTTGTGTGCTACATTTGTTATTTGGTGCTACAATTATTCCTACAAAGTGCTATCTCTACAAAGTTCTACCAAGTGCTATTCCTAACAGTGGTCCATGTGGCCCTGTCCTATGTATATATAATCCCCTGTAAATTCCGCCCGTGCCAGTGGCACAGTGTAAATTGTGTGTTTATTATCTAATGTGTTTGGTATAATACAAAGGCTATTTTTATATATAGTAAATACACAAATAAGTGAATGTAGGTCTAAAGAAAACAGTTGAATTGAGCCTGACTATCGGAAATGAAGAAAAAACAATCAAGTACCACAGGACTCCCCAAACGGCACAGAGGACGCCTGGAGTACCGACGGAGAGCGCGGGGCTCCACCTACCTGAGCCGTAGCCAGGTGAGGCATAGAGTGTACCTCCTATCCCTAAGTAAGGAGGACTTGAACCCGTCAATGGACAATCGTTTCACTTGCGGTAACGTAATGTAATGTAAAAAACTTTTTACAAACATTGCATTTTAAAACACCTCAATTTTTTCCTTTCACTGGGGGGCACAAGCAGTAGCAAGATGTGGTCCTGAAGAATGCAGCAGGGCACCTAGGCGGGTCCAGAGTCTGCAGAAACATGTTGACCTTATTAGATCATTAATAGTAGATATTTGTTTCTTTTACTATATCTTAGCACACTTTTTAGCGTTGGAAACATAGGAGACACTCAATAAAGTTTTTTCTCTCCTATTTTCTCCAATTTTATATCCCTCACTATTATCACACCATCATTAGTTTTACTTACATGGACTGCTTTTATTCAGTTTTCAGGGTTAACAGCCTTACACCAAACAACACACTAGGGCAACCACTATTCTCAATACCAAGTGGTTGCAGGATTGCTCTCCTCGGTGTGAGGAGTCCCAAATGATGAACAGGGCGGAACCGATCGAGAACTGATGGGTATCTTTACAAATGTGGAGTTATCCTGTGGTACTTGATTGTTTTTTCTTCCTTTCCGATAGTCAGGCTCAATTCAACTGTTTTCTTTAGACCTACAATCACTTATTTGTGTATTTACTGTTTGAAATGGGAGCGTGATTGTATGTGGTCTTTAAACTTTCCCTTGGACCCTCTCTCTTTAACGGTTGTGGTATATTTTTATATATAACCTTGTGTGGAGTTCCTTTTGTGGGGGTCCTGGGATGTTGTTGCTGGTGGGTGCGTGCGCAAATACTTAACTTACATTGCCTCCGGGATAAGCCTTACTGCTCGTGTCACGTTACCTAGAGGGTGAGCTGGGGTTATCTTTGGCGTGTAACTCCCTTTCCCTGACTAGAGTGGTGGTTTCTGCCTGGCTTTGTACACTGTAAGCCTTTTTACAAAGATGAAGCCTTAATGGCAACATGTAGATAGAGCTGACACATTTTGTGCTATATTAGTTAAGTCTGAAAGACTTTTTACTGTCTCCAAACCCTATTTCTTTGGTAAATCAGTGGTCAAACAGTCCATAAACATTGGTATTTAATCACAGATTAAGAGAGGTTGTCTCTTGAGAATTATCGTCAGAGGTCACACCAGGTTGCTGAAACATCACCTGTGCAGACGTCCTACACTCAGAGCACATATTTTGCTTATTTTGCTGAGCTCTGGTAAAAAATAAGAATACAGAATAGCTGCAGTGAGTTATTCCAGCTAAACTGTGGAATCTATCCTAAGAAACTCTCAAATTTGAAAGTCAGGGTTTGTTATTTAATGTTTTAGCTAACTTCTACAATAGCACTCACAAATAGCTTATGGTGTCATAAATGTGCCAATAATGTTGGAAACGTTTATCTTGTTTTTGCTGACTGTTACATGCCTAATTATTTTTATGTTTATTTTTATTTTATGTGTGGTTACAGAACATAATGTAAGCACTATACTGAGACTTTCAAAGTAAAAGTTTTAAAGTACATGTCCTGTTCAGTAGTGCATTGTTAGAGTATGTTATTCATAAACAAAAGAATCTTTGGATCGCCACTGTGCCCCATAACTCTTCTTGAGGGACAGATAGTAATCTGAAAGCACAGTGGGCGCGTGTTAGGGCTGTGGTCCAACCAGCTTTTTAATTTAATGTTGGTGTATTGAACTTAGTACTTGCATCAGAGAGTTTGAAGTTCGTTCCTGCAGGCCTAGGGAACTCCCAGATTTAGTATCACTATTTTTGGTTCTACTGATGACCCTGCAAATGATATTCTCGCTGTGAGGTACTCCAACTGCCAGAGATGGGTAAAACATAAGGTGCTATCTATGAGGTTCTGGGCAAGGTCCTGCTACCACTAGACAATGTAAGAGGTTCCTACTAGAGAGATGCACACGGAAAAGCTACTCACCTGTAATCCTGATTCTCTTCTAGAGGTATACTCATCAAAGTTATAAGCACTGAATAGTCCAGCACTCGCTCGGGGACCCCGGAGCATATACAAAAATACATATATATTAAGGTATGTTTAACCCAAATCTAGTACGCAGTACTGTGAAACATATATTCACATGCAAGACTGACTATACCATCTATGTCCTTTCTTGTACATGTGGCCTACGGTATGTAGGCAGCACGGAATTACAAGCACATATTAGAATCCTCCAATACCTCCGAGCGATTAGCAATATTGACAACACCTACCCAGTAGCGAGGCACTTTAAAGAATGTCATCAGTCCAACAACAAGAACCTCAGCTACTTCCTAATAGACTCTGTTCCACCAAACAGAAGGGGCTGGTGACCGGGATGGAAAACGTAGAAAGCTAGAGACCAGATATATTCTCCAACTTGATACCATGTACCCAAACGGCCTTAATACAACAGAGGATCTCTACAATTGTCTTTAAAATGATGTCCATATTATGTTTTTTGGTCCTTACCAGCACACTGCACTTTTACTTAGCTTGAGACCCTATCAACTATTGACAGAACTTGTGAGTTCGTCACTCTTTTCCATAAAAGTAACGTTATTTGCACATATAGTGGAGGGAGAGAATCATATTTTAAATAATGAAAATAATTTTGTATTCATGAACACAAATATGAATTGAAATATTTATTGTTTAATAAGGTATATTTAATATTTAATATTTATTATCAAGGATTCAGTATTTAATATCAATTTCCCTTACCCTAACGACATAGAATGTGCATAGGTGCACAATTATAATATCACTTTGTGTAGAACTTTATGTTAACTACTTTTTATGGGACATAATTTGTGTTTAACCGCCAACACACTACAATTTTCTGGTTTAACAGTAGTAAGGGTTCCATTTTGCTGCGACTATACCTTGCACTAGAAGCAATGTCGATGATTGAGCTTTGGTTTTGTGTTGTTTTGTATTGTTTTGTTATGTTTGGTGGCCACCAAACCTCTAAGTTACATAAACTATGCCAGATGTAACAGCTGACTTCTCATTATGAGAAATTGTATACCACGGAGCTCCGTGGCATGCCAATAGTATACACTGCTAAAATTATAATATGATTATTACATTTAGATGTATATATATATATTTTTTTCATTTTAAATATTTCCAGACAGCACAACAACTAAATATTCTTTTAGAAAATTAATACAGTACTGCACTGCAGAATACTTTAAATTGCTGCTATGTTAACAACTGGTTGCCACATGAGTGTATTCAACACACAAATTAGTACATACAAAAATGTTTTTTATTCATTTCACTTACACTATTTTGCACTTTTTTGCACGTATGATTAGCTATCCACGTGAAAGACATTAAATAGGCACGATACACGATAATCATGTATTCCACTATTTCAGTGTTATTCATATATTTTTGCAATGTTGCTAAATTACTGCATTTTATATTTTTAGCAATTGTATTCTACATGTATTGTGCATATTATCTTACTTTACTTTTATAAGTATAGTATGTCTTTTATCTCTATTATCGAGCCAATCACGTGGTTGCACGATTGTAATTAGCACTGTCACTTTAAAAACACTCCCTGAGCAACATTACATTGTCGACTGTTGGGCTGCGAAACACGTCTTTGACACAAGGGAAATAAAACCATTCTGAAGTACTAACTTGTGGGTCTGTGTCCAGTTTTGCGGCGTGAGGCGCTCAGCATCCAGTGAGCGTGTGGTGCAAAATTGGATTACTTGCATTTATACACACAAATACATACAGCTTAATCCACCAAATGGGCTAAATTGATAAAATTGCATTGTATTTTTCATTTGAAATAATACATATCTGTTTAACATTTCTGTGACATAGAAACATGCACTCTTTCCCTGTTTCAACATAGCCTTTATTTTCAAGCCAAAAGGTAAGGTAATAGTTAGCCCATAGGCTGCATAGAGAAAAACACAATATACTTAAACTGATGCCGTGCAACCTCCAAGACCTCCAAACTCCCATCATGCCCCACAGGTGACACTTAGGTCAGGTATTTTTTAACTGCGTATTACACTATGTAGTGATAGTAAGGAGTCAGAGTGCTACTATAGATGGTATTTGTCTGAGGAGGCAGGTGGGTTGCTTATGACTTTGAGGAGTATACCCCTGGAAGAGAACCAGGATTGCAGGTATGTAACTTATCCTTTTCTTCCAGGGGATACTCATCAATAGTCATAAGCACTGAATAGAATAGCAAGCCTGTTCCCAGAATCCTGTGGACGAACACCAGTATAGCTAGAACACCCTGAAGGTAAGTTATCCAAACAGATTCCTTAAAGAGGCTGGCCAAAAGAGAGCATCTGCCTGAGTATCAGAATTTAGACAGTAGTGGTGAGCAAAAGTGTGTACCGATCGCCATGTAGTAGCTTTACATATTACTGCAATGGGTACATTTCTGAGAAGGGCCGTAGTGGAGGCCTTCCTTCTGGTGGAATGAGCCTTTGGTCTACCAGGGATTTGCGTGTTAGCTAACTGGTAAGAGAAGGTAATGCAAGACACTATCCATCGAGAGATGGGTTGCTTAGAGGAAGGAAGACCAGCGCGCTTAGGACTATAATTCATAAAGAGACGGGAGACCAAATGACTTATTAATATGGGAATCCAAAACAACCTTAGTAAGAGAACTAGGGTGGGTTCTCAGGACCACTCTGTTAGCATGGAAAATGAGATGAGGTTCTTTAGAACATAGTGTCTGGATCTCGCTAACTCTTCAAGCAGAGGTAATTGCTACTAACAAAGCACTCTTTTACCTAAGGTGCTGCAGTGATGCTTTATGAATGGGCTCCAAGGGAGGCCCCATCAATTTATCAAGGACTACATTCAGCTCCTAAGGAGGAGAGGGAGACCTAACCAGCTGATAGAATTTTTCAGCCCTTCAAGGAAGTCTTAACCTGGTGGGTGATTTTCTATATGCTGTAATGGCCACAAAGTGCACTTTATAGAAGTGAACTGGAGACCTGATTTAGCCAAATACAATAGGTATGGGAGAATAACTTGTTCCTGTCAAAGGATGGGATTATGGCCATTGGCTGTGAGGCATAAGTAGAAGTGCTTCCATTAGAAAGCCTATGACTTCCGCGTAGATGATCTTGCTTCTTGCAGAATATATTTACGATCTGACGAAAGACCTGGATGCGTATATTGGAGGAACTCAAGAGCCATGCCACCAATCTCAGGGATGGGAGGTTTGGGTGGAACACTCTCCTTCCGAAGTTGTATATCAAGTCCGGACGGTACTGTAACCTCCTGTGTGGTGTCTCGGAAAGGTGAAGAAAGTCCGGTTGCCACCACTGACGAGGCCACTCTGGTGCGATCAGGCTCATCTTGGTTCTTGATCAGTAGAATTTGTTGATCACCAGTAGTATGAGCGAGTTGGTGGAAAAGTGTGTAATGTCTCTGACCAATTGATCAAAGGCGCATTCCCTCAGGAGCCTGGTTGGGGATACCTGGATGCGAAGGTGCAGCATTTTGTGTTTGAGGCATCCGCACAGAGATTTATGTTTTGAGAACCCCATCATTGAAAAAATGTCCTGTGCGACTGGTTCATATAGCACCCAGTCGTACGCTTCGACAAAGTTATGGCTTAGGGCGTCCATTTGTATATTGAGGTTGCTCAGGAGGTGGATCACAGATATTGTCAATTTTCCCACCAGTAGCCATTTCCAAATGTGCTAGTGGTCTTGACATGGTCCCTCCCTGTTTGTTTAGGTAGTACATTGTTGTGATATTGTCTGTTTGAATTAACAGGGTGTGAGTGTGCCTGGATGGACGGGAAGAATGACTTGAGCGATAGGTGTACAGCTCTTAGTTCGAACATATTGATGTGGTATCCCGTCTCCGTTTCTGATAGCATCCCCTGAACTTGGACAGAGAGCCCATGTGGGCTCAACAGTCATGGAGGGATTCATCCGTGACGAGTGTCTGGCTGGGAAGTTCCTGATGGAAAGGGACTACTTTCAACAAATGGTGACACTGCATTCACCATTTCAGTGATTCTTTGACTATCTGAGGAAGAATTATAATGTCCTCTCAACGGTTCGATATCTGAGACCATTGATCTTCTAATGCCTGCTGAAGAGTTTGCATTTGTAGCCTGGCATTGGGGACTATGAAGATGCAGGAAGCTATGGAGCCCAGCAGAGAAGATACTTGTCGAACCGTGAAGTAAGTTGGGAAGACGAAAGTGTGGCATTTGTTGTTGATTGAGGATAACCTCTCCTCCGAAGGACACGCTCTTGCATCTGTGGTGTCCAGAACTGCACTCGGGTAGTGAATTCTCTGGGATGGATGAGAATGGAGTTTGTGTAGTTGACGTACAGGCCCAACCTACTTAACACTCAAATGCAGGTTTGTAAGTGCTCTTGCAGTAGACAGCAAGAATTGCTCTTGAGCAACCAGTCGTCCAGATATGGATAGTTGAAGATTTTTTGCATTCGTAGAAAAGCTGCTACCGCCATCAAACATTTTGAGACCGTGCGGGGGCAGACTCAAACCCGAAAAGAAGAACCTGGTACTGGAAGTACTCTGACGCCACCTGGAAACATAGAATTTTCCGATGTTTCCAGAAAATCGGTATATAAAAATATGCGTCCTGAAGATCGATGGAGCACATCCAGTCTCCTTGATGAAGTCGTGGAACAATTTGATGTAGAGCCAACATCCTAAAACCTTTCTTTGTGGATAAACTCGTTTAAGAGTCTGAGATCGGGTATTGGCCTGTAGTCACTGGTTGGACCTTTCTTTAAAGCCAAGAAGTAGCTGGAGCAAATCCGCTGCCATTGTTGTGGCCACAGAACTTTTTCGATGGCTTGTTTTTGTAACAGTATGGTTACCTCTCCCTGAAGCAGTTGTTGTTCGTGGACCGAGGATCTTCAAGGTGGAACTCCTGGAGGAGGGGACTTGAATCTGATTGAGTAATCATTCTGCACAATATTGAGCTCAATTTGTCCTTTGTGATTTTGTGCCACTCGTCCAGATGCACCATGATTCTTTTCCCCACTGGAGTGGAGAACAGAGCTGATGGAATCAAGCGCTCATTGTTTTGTCTGTTCCTTAGCAGAGGAAGCTGAACGTTTGGAAGCTCCTCCTCCTGTTCGACGCTGATGATAATGGGACCTGTGCTGATGACGTTGTTGCAAGGCCCAGTGAGGGGTTTCAACCCTCTGTTGATATTCATGATGGTTGTAAGGGCAGCATCCGAGCCTAAAGTCTTTGAGTTTCTCCAGGCCTACTACCTTCAGGGTGTCAGGTTTGCACTTCATTCGGGTCATCTCATTATCAGCATGAGTGCCGAAAAGTGAAGACCTGCTGAAGGGCAGGTTAATAATTCTGCGTTGGGCCTCAGGTTTCAGACCTGTAAGCCATAGCCAGGAGGCGTGCCTAGTACAGATGTCATGGGAGTATCCATGAGCCACCAGGTCGGAAGCATCCACAACTGCACTTATTACCTGGTATGCTGCCAATACTTATTCCCGAAGGATTTCCTGAAAATCCTGCCTATCTTCCTTTGGTAGTTTCTCTGTAAATCTTGAGAGAAAGTCCCATAGTGCTCTATCGTACCTTCCCAGAAGTGCAGAGGAAATAGCGACTTTAATACAGGAAACAGAGGCACTACACATCCTTTTCCCAAGGGAATCCATCTGCTTACAGGTGGCACTGTTAAGGAAAAGGCCCCTAGGTGCGCTTTTCTTGCCGCTGCTACTATGCTTGAGTCCTGGAGAAAAAGTGGATCCTGGTCTGAGTCTTTGTCTTTGTGTTAATGTGCAGTGGCCCTATTGATGCCGGTGTAAGGTAGATTTGAAGAGCCGGTTTAAGTAGCCCAGGTACCAGGGGAAGTAGAGGTCTAGTGGGTGGGCTATCTGTGAGGAAGAGTTTCAAATGTGATTGATGCCACCGGAAGGAGCCAAAGGGTCAGACTACCGCCCTTTCTCTCCGCCCCCAGGGAAATCACCTGCGAAGTCCCACAAGGGTCATCTCTGAGCCCAACCCTCTTCAACATCTACATGGCCCTCCTCGCAGACATCGTCCGACAACACGGCCTTAACATCGTTTCCTACGCCAATGACACCCAGCTCATCCTCTTCCTCACCAAAGACCCAACCACCGCAAAACTCAACTTCCAGAGCGGAATGCAAGAAGTCACAGATATGGATGACCAACAGCTGCCTAAAACTCAAAGTTGAGAAGACAGAAGTCCTCGTCCTGGGCACCACCCCTTCAGTATGGGACAACACCTGGAGGCCCACTGCCCTCGGAAGCACCCCTACCCCCTCAGACCACGCCAAGAACCTCAGCATCATCCTCGATTCATCACTCGTCATGAACCGACAGGTCAGCGCCGTCACCTCCAGCTGATTCAACACCCTCTGCATCCTCCGAAAGACCTTCAAATGAATCCCCCCAAGTCGGGAAAACAGTCACTCATGCACTCATCACCAGTAGACCGGACTATGGCAACACACACTACGCCAGCATTAACAAGTCCCTACTCTGCAAACTCCAAACAATACAGAACACCACGGCCTGACTCGTCCTTGGCATCCCCCAGCACAAACACATCAGCTAACACCTGGGGCGACTTCACTGGCTCCCCGTAGAGAAGAAAGTCACCTACAAAATCCTCACTCACACGTACAAGTGCTACACAACAACGGACCCAAATACCTCAACAACAGAATAAACTTCCACGTACCCAGAAGGAACCTGCGATCGTCCAACTTTGCACTAGCTGAAACAACGCGCATCCACAGAACCAGGGCAGGCAGAAGATCATTCTTCCACATTGCGGCCAAGAACTGGAATGAGCTACCAGCAGACATCAGACGCGCCCCCTCCCTGAACACCTTCAGGAAGTCTCTCAAGACCTGGCTCTTTGGCTGAACAGAGCAGCGTCCCTCCCCCCTGAGGGCCTTGAGACTCTCGCGGGTGACTAGCGCACTTATATTTCCCTGATTGATTGATTGATTGATGCCGAGGTAGTTGCACTTGGCATCTCAATGTTCAGCTTTGTCCACTGGTGAAACTATTGCAGGAGGGGTAGTCAACAGTGTGGATGAACAGTCTTCTACAGAGGCTCTGGATGTGTCTGTAGACCTGGATGGAGACCTGTGTCTATGTCCCCGATCTCTCTGAAGGACTGGGTCTGATGAGACCTGGAAGGAGATTGCCTATGTGGTGTTCTAGACCAATGTCTTATTGGTGAAGGAGACTGTGGCTTTTGTGGTGACATTTGGGGACCAGAAGAGCCGCCCCAGTGGAGATTCAGGAAGGCAAATATGTTTGAGAGTAGTCTGACCCGGGACTTCCTCTGGGCACTGTCCACTTCTTCACACTCTTCAGCCACCTCAGTGAGAGATTAACCAGTGGTGTCCGTTGTTCTCGAGCCAGAGATCCTGCCAGCGAATCTGCACAAACCTAAGGTCTGGAGAGGATGTTGTGCTCTTCGACATCAACCGTCTAGATGTCGGTCTCTGCAAATCCACAACTTGCACCTACCTCGACATCGAGGGTTCTCTCGATGTCAGTATGTGTGAGTCAGCACTTCCTTGTCTCTTTGCTGGTGGTGAAGCGTGGAAAGACAACGGTCTCAACATCGATCTCCTAGAGGCTGATGATTTCTGCCTCGATGTTGGCGATGGAGTCATCGAGCTTCCAAGCATAGATGGAGGTGAGGCTCTCAACGTTGAGTGTCTATGTCCCGACGTTGGAGGGGTCTTCGAGGTCAAGCGTCCGAGCCTAGATGGAGGTAAGGATCTCACCGCTGAATGCCTAGGACGCGCCATCGCAGGCGTCTTCGAGAGTGACCATCCATGCCTGCGGGGTAGGGAGACCCTCGCAGTTGAACGTCTGTGTTCCGCCATTGATGGAGAACCCAAACTGGACCATCATCGCGGAACTGTAGATGTTGATCGGTGCAGCGGCGGAGATGTTCTTGACGCCGACTTAAGTTTATACTTAGACTTACTTGGTGCCATTTGTGACGACAATCATCTTGACGTCAACTTTGTCTTCACCGATGGGGTTGACTGCGTCATTGGCCACTGTTCTTCCAAAGTCGGTTGTGGCAGTGGCCTTCTCTTTGTCGGTTTTGACGCCAACAGTGAGCATAGAAGTAGATTCAACGTTGCTCTTCTCACTGTCGACGGTAAGGCAGAGCTACGTTTTTTTTGGTGTCTTTTCTATCAACTTTCCTATGATCCACAGCACTTGAGAGGTGAACTCTTTAGAAAGTTGCTTGTTATCTTCCAGGCCACTTGCATATTCTTGTCCTCTATCCTACAAGGCATGTAGCTTGATACCATCCCTGTCACGCAGAGTCTTCCTGGAAAGTGCTTGGCAGTAATTACACTTTTCTGGATGGTGCGAGGATAAAAAACACACGGTGCAGACAGAGTGTGGGTCTGATTTCGCCATTTTCTTCTCACAAGAAGGACACTTGTTGAACTTGCTGTAAAAAATCAAGCTATGACATAAATGTCATAACCAAAACAATCCGTTTCTTTAGATACACTGTGGAGACGCTGATTCAAAACGCTGGTCCTATCATCTTTTCATGCTCAAATATTCAACAAGAGAAGGTAATTTTTGACTCTAGCAGATTTGAAAGAATAATGCGGAGGGCCTTGCCACTAGATTCTTATGAACTATTAGAAATTTTTTTTTCTGGCAGGTCGTTTGAAACTCCAAGTCAACACATTCTTCCAGAACTGTGTGGATCTAGACAATACGCAGGTACTAGTTGTATAAATACACAGGGATGACTTATCAATGTAAGGTTGTCTCTCATCAATAACTCATAAATACGGAATATTTGTCTATCTTTTTAAAACTGAAAGAATGTGGGTGGCGAAAGGTGTACATTCTTCCATGCTACCACTAAAGCAAGGTATAAGTTATAACGAAGGCACCAGCAGAAGCAAGAGCTAGTGATACCAGCAGCAGGACTTAATTGTTTATAAATGGTAGCGCTAGCTAGTGATACCAGCAGCAGTAAATAATCATTCATAAGCTGATCCATGGCTAGGTTCACATAGATTCAATGTGCTTCACAATAGGACATAGATTGAGGTATGTAGGGTTGACAATGAAGGTATTTTTTTTGTCATAAATGTACAATGTTAAAAAGACTAGGAGTTTATTTAAAGTAACACTCTGGTAAACCAATTTCTGTATCAATGTATATGCATGGTCAGTTGTGGCCAAGAACGTATGTATTTAGGCAGAGCTTACAGCTCTACTTGCACACGGGTTAAGAAAAGTTTTTTAATTGTTATACAAGAAAGGTAACATAATGATTATTGTATCTTTCACAGGGGGTCTCTACTCTCTAAAGATTGCATTGTCCTGAGGATGGCCTTAAGGATATAACAACCACAAGGCCGAAACGTCGACTCTTTTGTCCATATCTTCCAAGTTTGAATAATTCAGACAACTGAATCATTGTTTAAGGTTGTGCAAGATTCCTTGTTATCTATTCATTAAGAGTGGACTACAGCGCAAGTGGATGTGAAGAACAATTCATTTATTTCTTGTCCATTTGTTTTTGACGAATTTGTTTTTTTCTTATTTATTGTAATAGTACCCTTTTAGAACAAACATATATAAAGATATATTGTGAATCAAACTCAATACCCGTGTAGCTTTTTCTCTTCTGAAGTATTTTGATTACTGTGTCCAAATATACGTGACAAATTATAACAATACCAGGTAATAATTAAATTTAGTTGATCAGAAGCTCAAGAGTTTATGCGATCAATCACCTGCGATTCAATTTCTGAATAAAATTCCCTTGTTGGAATCTTTATTGTATCAAATTTCAGCCCAAGCTCGCAAGGGTTTATTGGGTCACCCACCTCTTATATAACTTGTTGAACAGGGCAGGCATTTCTGACTTAAAAATTAGCAGAAAAGTCAGAAAAAAACAACTTTGAAATATCAATTAATGACAGAATGCCAGAAACTGATGAGCTCAATACTCCAAAAACCTCACAGAAGGAGATAGAAAAAAGAACTGTCTAACTGTCATCCGTGTGGCATGATGGGAGTTTGGAGGTCTTGGAGGTCATAAAAGCACAGCGTCAGTCTTAGTCTGTTGTGTTTTTCTCTATGCAGCCTTTGGGGTAGCTGCCTGTTCCTATTTTATGTTGAAACAATGAATGGGTGCATGTTTCTATGTCACAGGAATGTTAAACATATATTTAATATTATAAATGAAAAATACAATGCATTTTGGCAATTTAGCCTATTTGGTGTGTTAGGCTCCATATATTTGTATATACATATATATATATATATATATATATATATATATATATTCACTGAAACAAAACATAGGTTTAAGGCACGTTATAGTTAGTTGGACATTTCACTCATACAAAACCAAAGAAATTTGGCCGTTATAGATTGTTCAGCTAACTATAACTCGCGCCCCGCAATGCACTGCTGATGACGTCACATATGACATCATTTATGACATGGTCAGTGACATCACTGATTATATCACTGATAACATCTCAAATAACATCACTGATGACATCATCCATGTGAAAATCTGATGCACCTCCTCTAACCCTAATATAACCTTTGATACACCCACTCTAAAATACAGACTACCATTTTCGAAACAATAGACACACCAATATCAACTAACTGCCTGAAACCTATGTTTTTTTTCAGTGAATTTCAATGTTTTTTTAAATGCTAATTTCTAACTATAATGTGCCTGAAACCTTTGGTTTTTTCAGTGAGTTTCAAAGGTTTTTTACATGCTAATTTCTAACTATAACATACCAGTTGCGTTTCCAGAGTGGTGGAGAAAGATGAGTGTGGCGTTTGAAACACTTCTTAGCAATCCCACTGTGTGGGATTTACTGGAGGTAACAGGAGGAGGAGTTAGCCCCCAACATCAAACTTGGGGGCCAACTACCCCTTCTATTACCACCAGTAAGTCCGACAAAGCAGGATTGCTAACTTCTCATATCAGGTGCGCCCCCTAGAAGGTTGTAAATTGGGGGATTAAGTCCCCTTGAATCCTGAGGGTCCCTGTGGGCCAACTAGCTCAGCAGGTACCTCCAGTAAGCGCTTGCAGGTACGGATTTGGGAGTATAATTGTGACTATTTTGGGCACAATAGGAGACACGTTTTGATATTTATACGATCCTCCTCCCTCTTTCCCATATCTCTTGTAGACTGTGGGCGGTCGAGCTGTTGTTCGGGACCCGGGTTTAATAGACCACGTGCATCGTGTTTATTCTCCTTTGAGAAAACTATTGTTGGCACCTTGAGTCTACCTTTGCATCCCAAACTACCGTAGTGTCAGGTAAAGGGATTTTCATTTTGGTTCTTGATAAAAATTGCTTTCGGAATTGACTTACCTGTAGTTGCTATGTGCAGCGCTATTAGATGAGGGGAAGCAGCCTCTTTGGGTCATGACTACAGTTAATAATTGGGACCCAATGACCGTGTTCCACAGTCACATTACTATCGGCTAAATCTTGTTTTATTAACATATATTGCTGTGTATTTACATGATAAATACGTTTTCCATAAATATTAAGGTACTGCACAGAACGGTTCTTGTAGTATGATGACCCATAACTAGGTTATTCCATTTCTACGTGGCGGCATTTTTATTAAACAGTAAACGGGTGGCTATTTTTGCTTAATTTCTAGATATCCACCCTTTGAATATAGCATTACTAATGAGGTCGGATCGCTACGGATAGGACGCACGACGATCTGCTTGAATCAAGGTGCGTGCATGAAGTACATTAACTAGGACCCTTTGTCCCACTGAGTAACAATTCATAAAAATAGGATTCCCTTTCCATCCACGTTTCGTTATTCTTTTAGTAAATACTGCATTCCTTTACTTTTAGATAACCATATTAATGGTATCGTGACCTACTATTGAAGAATGTAAAGGACCCTATGGCGATTCACATGAGGTAAACCATGTAATTTGGACGCCCTTATTTTGCCCCCTAAGTAAATTGCTAGGGGTTTGGTTCAGCACACCAATATGGCATAAAGATATAGTGATATTCTCTATAAGACCTAAGAGTAGCTCTGTACCCAATATATTTTAGATCTATATGTGATTATAAAGATGCTGCATCTGTCTAATCATAAAGATAGATACATGTTTTTTTTGTTACTATATGTACATAAATCGATGTAAACCCTGGAGCTTTCTGTGTGATTTGGAGCTATGTAGCTATGAATTGGTTCTTCTAAATTATGTTTTTATATTTGTGTATCTTATACCTGCATATGTTGTTCTTATATTTCAAATATTGTATTTGTGTGTGGGACTCCTAAATTTCATCCTGAAGAAGGTGTTGGCTTTCTACTTTCACGCCCACCGAAACGCGTCAATGCTATTTTTTGAACTACTGTGCACAAAGTTCTTGCAATAACCACTCCAATTACAATATTCTATGAATTGTGTAGTGTGATTCTGTTCTACACTTGTGCATATAGTTCTAATATCATAGGAACTATTTTCCTCATTTTAATGTTTCCCACTGAATATGTATATTACTTCAGATGTCTGTATTAAATGTGATATTTGCTTAGCAGCATATGTTTTTAAATCAAACTAAATTGTACATTTTTTTAATTTTCTCTTCATTGCTACTATTTTTTCATGTTCACCATTGGCTCCAGTGTCTATACTTATAGTTGTATTGAATAGTGTTATTGCTCCTAGGTTATCTATGAGCTAAGAATGCCAGTGTAAATTTGTCCAAAGGGGATTTCCTATCTTGACTTACAGTCTCTTGGTACCCCACCCCTTTGGTTTGTGGGTCCCTCTCTTATACTAGAGACCTCCAGTAAGCGCCACAGAGCTGCTTTGCAGAGAGGTGGTCCGAGGCCACACCCCTTTTTACACCTCCCTGCAACGCAGATCTGTGGCGCTTACTGGAGGTATCTGGTGGGCAAGTTGGACCTCAGGGACCCTCAGGATTCAAGGGGAGTTAATCCCCCAACTTGCAACGTGCCAAAGGGCCCATTTGCACAGTGGTGAAGGGAGGGGGAGGGACCTGATGTGACAAGAGTGCAAACGAGTCCCATGGCGTGTTTTAAGTTGGGGAATTAAGTCCCCTTGAATTCTGAGGCTCCCTGTGGGTGAACTGGCCCACCTGGTACCTCCAGTAAGTACCACAGGGCTGCTCTGCGAAGAGGTGTAGAAAGGGGCAACGCAGCCCTGTGGTGAATACTGGAGGTACCTGGTGGGCTAATTGGCCCCCAGAGTCCCTCAGTATTCAAGGGGACTTAATACCCCAATTTACAATGTGCCAGGGGGTGCGTTTGCACACTTGCTATGTCAGGTCCCGCCCCCTCCATGCACCACTGTACAAAAGTTACAATAGTATACCTTCTGTACTACTACTGAGTGATACTGTTTGTAAGATATATTATGTGAGTAGCTGTGTGACTATGTGCATCTGTGTGTGATTCAGTGAATAAGTAGGTATGTGGGTGAGTGGCTGTGTGAGTGACCCAAAATAACACATTGTAGAATATGTGTTCAGCTCTGGGAAGACAAGTAGGTATCCATGAAAAACCAGCCAACTTTCGCTACCTAAACAAAGTAATTAAAAAATCACCTTTAGAAACTCATTTACTACTAACTGTTTTGATCTAGTTCCCCTGTCCTTTTCCCCTTATAACCAGTATGCTCCTAGAAATAATTATTCTTGTGGTGTTGTTCTAGCTCTCTGCAGATGTCCATAAATATTATGCATCTCAAAAACGTAGACTATCATGAATGTTTCTACTGACAAATTTGGTAATTACAAAATAATAGTCTATGTCTCCCAAAACAGCTGGATAATCTGTATTAACAGTACGTCTGCACCCACATATGTATATACAATTTACATAAGCCACACCTTAAAGTTGCAGCAGTTAGTAGAAAATGGGCATCCCTTGTCAAATTAGCAGTTACGCAACATATATTTTCTTTTAACAATCAATCAAATATGGTTTGTGCTCCTGAAATGTGTATTCGGTTTAAAAATATATATTTATTGGTAATTTCTCCTACTGATTGTACACTAGAAAATTGATCAATGGAGTGATGGTACAATATGAGAAAACAGAAAATAGGTCTGAAAAAGTCAGTGCTCTGCGGAAGAAAACGAACAAGACGTTACCTTTGGTTCTGCCTCAAGCTCTGGTTCTTCTTTTTCTGGTTCATTTTGTGGCTCATCTTCTGCCTTTTCCTTTACTAGCTCTTCTCCTGGCTCTAATGTTTCAGGATCTCTTACTTCTGGATCTCCTTTTGGCTCTTCTTTGGGGCCTTCTTCTGGCTCTGCTTCTTTTGGCTCTCCTTCCATTGGATCTCTTTTTTCTAGCTCTTCTTTAGGATTCTCTTCTTCTACTTCTGGCTCTCTTTCTTCTGACACTCTTTCTGTATTTTCTCCTACCTCTCTTCCTTCTGGAGCTCCCTCTGACTCTACCTTGTAATCTATCTCTTGTGCTTCAGACTCTTGCTCGTGCTCCTCAGCCCGAGAGCCCGACTTGCCCGAGAGCCCAGCTGATGCGAGAGCCCATGGATGCCACCCCTCCCTTTTGACGCACTGAGAGAAATCCAGCTCCGGAGTTCTCAGCCGCCCCTGCGGGTTGCTGGGATATCGAGTCCAGAGAGAGAGATACCAGACCTCCTGCTTTCTATTACCCAGGTACGGAGCTGACTAAACCCTTAAAGAGAATTCTTGACTCAGATTCTTGGCAAAACCAACTTAACTTAAACTGCTACTTACTTACTCCATCCCACGTATTAGGCTTAGGTCAGGTGCAGTGGGGTAGGCGTATTTAGAAGCACCAGTTGAGTACGTTAGTCAATGTATATATGTATGTATATATTTTATCCATTTTAAAGTATCATATGGCTAAGAAACCATATCAATGCTTTTACAGTATTATTTCATAATACTCCTTTTACTGTACGCACTTTACTTTATGCTAAGTATTGCAATTGTGGCAATTCATTTCTCTTGCATGAGAAAGAAGACTGCTCAATAAATAACATCTTTTATTGAAAACGCCCGTCTCTCTTTTCTCTGCACTCTGGTGAAACTAAGTATGCACGATTGACTGAGTAAAATAGCTGTCTATTGTTTTCACACGACTCTAGAGATACACTCTTATTCTGAGGGAGCAAAGTTGTCATGTTTTATGGTTGTCAGAAGCTAATCCCTTCTTGTCTATCCAGGGAAGTTAAACTCCTCCTTGTTTATTCGAGAAAGTTTCTAGTGACCTCTGAGCTAGCTGGCAAAACTAATTAAGTCTAATATAGTCGGTAGAGACCTAGTCGACCTCAGTCCTACGTCTACATTGCTGTTTATATTATTCCAATGCGCAGAGCCCATTGGGACTATAGGAACTACACTACATGGCGCCCAACGTTTGGTAAGACGATAATCTAACGCAAGACACTAGAGTAACTCAGTCGTTCTTTTTCACACAGAACCCTTTTTCCCGTAAATACTCCAAAAGACGCCTGGAGTGGGTAAAAGGTTAAAATCCGCCGGAACTTAGTAGGATGAGAATCCTATGTATAGTTTTTGGTTTAGTCAACGTTGAAGGATACAGTGTTCTAAAATATTGTGCACCTAATCTTTGTTTCCTTGAAACTTGATCTGCAAGAAGAAAGTTTTCTGTCTGTAAAAATGCCTGACGGAGACGAAGAAAGAGATGCTACAGCGTCTCAACAGTTGTTGGATGACACGAATATCCAACAGAATGACCCGGATGCTACATACATTCCGGCAAATATAAGAAGAACTATAACTATTAAACTTATAGAAAACGGACTGACATCACGAGGTGGTACAGTCATATTCGTGGTGGAGGCCCATGAATATCGGCAGACAGAGGTATTCTATTCATGGATACCCTTTCCAGCAGCAAATGCTGTGACACACGACTTCCACTATTCCAAAATAGAGGAACCTAAAGAGGAATAAAATCCTTTCGAGGAGATTGAAATCCCATTAAATTACCAAGAGCACCTGCTCTGGTTTAAAGGCGCCCTAAAACATAAAAATCACATCACCAGGCTCGGTCCACTGGGTAGATCAGGAGCAACGTGGCCGGTTCTAGCCAGCTACATACCACACCCCGACATTGAAACAATGACAGACCGGGAACTTTTAACTCAGCTAAAGATACTAATTAAAATACATAGACAATTGGTCCAATATGTAATGCGGACTTCAACAGTCCAACCAGCAATTAACATTCCACAGCTGACCCCTCATCAGGGGAACACAAACAAAATTACACCACAGAACATACAATCATGTCTTGGTAAAACACCCGCAAAACGGGAACAAATTCCATTCTGGTTAGCACAAAAAATCACTCAAATAGAGGCAGTATTTTCTGATACTACACCTCATGAGAAACACAGAATTCTGACTATCTGCGTTCCAATGGGGATCTCACCACATGTGGAGGACTGTGACACTTGGGGCACAGTCTTTGCTTCAATTTACACAAAAACACATGGTGTCCCGTCTATGGCGGTTATACCAGATGTACTAAGACTGATTCAAAAATGAATACGGTCCAGAACCTGCTTTAACTCTGGGTATGAAATTACTGAAAGACTTCAAGCAGGTCTTGGCTATATTATTAGCCAACATAAAAGGAGAAGCAGCATCTGTGGCGATCCGCCAGAAATTGAAAGAAACAGATATAGCAGAACAACCTTTTGAACTTGCCAGAATCATAGAAAAATCCTATGAAGAACTAGGTAGAGATAGTTTGGCTGGGAAACCAGTAAAACTCCAACTAACTGAAAATCCTGAAAAAACGTTTATTAAAATTAATTTATTCACTCCAAAAAAGATCTGGGATGGAAATAAACAATCCACTCCCAAAGAAAAACAATTCCAGTCCAGAGGATGGTCTCCTCGACGGAGAGAAAGATCTCTGGACCAAGGAAACAAGTCTCCCCAGAGGGAGCCCTCTGAGAAAAGATACAACCTTAGAGATAGGGATAAATTAAGAAAACCTGACAGATATCAAGATATTGATACACGTCCCTCTCGATCTTTTCAGACTTCCTCACAGAAATCGGAAAGAAGAGGACGGTCAGAACACAAGGAAGAGCACGTCAAGTCCAAAGACAAGGAACCTGCTCATCAAAGTAAAAAATTGCAATTTCCAAGAAAGAAGGTAGCCAGTATTAAAATAATTAAACATGCCGAGGATACGGAGGACACAACTGAAAAACGGAGAGTGGGCCCAGACAATGCTAGACAGCGCAGCAGAAGTGACCATAGCTCGCAAGATCCTGATGAATCTTCTGGAGACAGTGGACACGAATGAATACATTCAGGTGGAAACTGCAGATACCAGAGTTACAAACCTCATAAAATATACTAAATAACACTGCGTATAGAGGGGGATAAGACTAGGAAAGTAAGGGGTCTCTTTTGGGATAACCTTTCGAAAGGCTATGACGTCCTTTTAGCTGAGAAAGACTGGCCACCAGATTTTGTCAGGGAGAGCCCTCATGGCGAAGAAATGATTATGCCTGCCTTCTCAAATCATATTCCAATTCATAAAAAATATACACTTGCAAGAAAATGGGCAGTGGCCCAAGCTCCTGCATTATATAAAAATCATGTAGGATGGGATGAGGACTCTCCTCCTCACAAAATCCAGTTAAAATGTCAACCCACTGCACAAAGGCAGTACCCAATAAAACAAGAAGCAAGTCAGGGAGATCTTAGATCAACTTGAATACCAGGGGGTGATTGAAACATGCACCTCACAAATGAACAATCCTTTGTTTCCTGTCTCCAAGCCAGACGATTCATATTGTCTAGTATTGGACTACAGACACCTTAACTCATGTTGCAAAACATTTGCAGTACAAAACTCACACAGTGCAGCACTAATGAATAACATTGTGCGCAAAAAAATACAAAAACGACATTAGACATCTCTAATGGATTCTTTTGTCAAAACATTGCACCTGAGAGCAGGTATTTGACCGCGTTCTCAATAATGGGGTCACAAAAAAACTTCTGTTGACTCCCACAGGGATTCAAGAATAGCCCAGGATTATTCTCAGCAAGAGTAACAGAGTTACTACAAATATATGATGATGAAGCATTATCTTATGTCGGTGACATCTATCTCACAGATGATGACCTGGATACTCACTTGAAAAGAGTGAACACCATAATACTTGGGTTCACAGCAGAAGGTTACAAATTCAACTTTAAAAAGTCAAGAATTGCCCATCTAACTGTCCTATTTTTAGGATATGAATTAAGTGAAGGCAAAAGCCTAGCAGACAACTTCTTAGAAAAGTGTGCTGTACTCCAAGCACCTAAAACGCTGAAGAACGTACAATAAATACTAGGTTTCCTGAATTTCGGAAGAACATACATTCTAAATTATGCGGAGAGGGTTAAACCTCTCTATGAATTAATAAAACCTGATTTCAAACCAATCAATTGGACTCAGAAACACACAGAAATTTTAAGATCATTGCAAACAGACATGTTAGCTAAAACAAAATTACAAACTCGCGAAAACGTACGCAACCTTGTAATCCGAGTCATCCCAGGAAGATGCGGATTCACATACCTAACCTCTAATGAGGGAGAAACGGTACCTATAGCTTACAAATCACACTTGTACACACAAGCTGAAATGAAATTCAGTCCTACTGAAAAAATTCTAATAGCGGTTCAAACTGCTGTAGCAAAAGAAAGAGCCCAAGCCCAAGGCAGAAGAATAACTGTTTTAACAGCAGAATCAGCCCTTGAGGCATTAACAAGCCCACGCAATTTAACTGCTGTGGCATTAGATTTAAAATGGATACAATGGGAAAATTCTCTTGCTGCAGAAGACGTGAAATACTATTTTGACCCGAACATGAAAAAATTTAAAAATCTAAAATATGAATTAGAATATCCTCTGCCAATCGAAATTCTGCCTCTGAAACATTACGCCTGTATAATATATACAGATGGATCAGCAAATCCCGCTGTTGGGGGTAAGCAAGCTTACAGTGCTGCGTGCGCGGTTGTTAAATGCCGGTGGCACGAACGAAAATTGAGACCACTGGTAACTATGACTCAATCTGTAAAAGATAGTTCGGCTCAACGAACTGAACTACTAGCTTTAAAGATGGCGCTCGATATTGCGGATCGCGAATTCCCCACACTAATAGTGTGCGATTCGCATTACTGCGTCAAGTCTTACAATAATAACTTGCAGAACTGGGTTCAAAACGATTACAAAGATGACACAGGTGCCACAATAAAGCATAAAAAGCTTTGGGAACAGGTAGTTCTTTTGCAGAAAGAACTACAAAAGACTCACGTGATACATACACTGAGTCATCAACGTGATGGCGTTCACGTTGCGGGGAATTCATTGGCTCACAGAGCCACAGCGGAAGCGGCTCAACCTGCTTTCGTAGCCACAAAAAAGCGTTCATGAAAAATACATAGACGGGGAAACGATGCTGGCGGTAAAAACGTCTTTGCAAAGCAACTGTGCAGCATTACCTGTGAACTATCCACTCAATTATACATATATAATTGATGAAAACTCCGTTCCTTTTGCTTGAATCCCTGGAGTGGGGGATAGAGTAATTCCAAACACGAAACGGAGAGTCTTCTTGATTCAAGAAGCACATATGGGAGAGGGTCTAATGCACCAAGAGATCTTGAAATCTCTGAAAGAATTACAATCAGAATACTGGTGGCCGGGGAGAAGCCTGCAAAACTACAAATTTGCGATGGGCTGTCCAAACTGCAACAGAGATCGCAGTGGCGAACCGACCGGAGTATTGCCAGGACCCATCTTTTAGAAAGCATAAGGCTATCTATACGCAGAAATCCAGTAGGAGAAATGCGTCCCATTTATGTTTAAGACTAAATTCACTTAAAATGTAGACACCAGCGCTCGGCTGACGCCAGAACTGTTATAAAAGATTTGCGAGTCCGTATCGGCACATACGCAATTGCCATGCTACATTTTGACCAGGGTCCTGCTTTTAGCTCTCGAGCTTATAAGGAGGCCATGGCCAGCATAGGCATTGAATTGCGGTACTCTTGTCCCTTCCATCCTGAGGGAAATGCGGTAGTGGAAAGAAAAAACCGGGACATAAAGCAATCTATAACGGCGAGGGTATTAGGTTCGGGTGATGGGTGGGTCCAACATTTAACAAGTGTCCAACGTAGTCTTAATAATCTGCCAAGAAATTCTCTAAAAGGTCTCAGTCCGTACGAACTATTGTTCGGTACTAGAATACATATTCAGGCCCTTGATAGTCAGACTTCAGTGGTAGAAGAAAAATGCTTTGATATCAAAGACCGTTTGGCTGTTTTACAGGACTTAAATGAAACAAGATGAAACCTGAGCAACATAAAGTTAAAGCAACAGCCACTGAAGAAAAACCACCTGTCCCAGCAAGACCTGTCTGGATTCCAAAGATTGGGAATCTGGTCAGAGAGAAGATCGCGGTAAAGAAGGAATTTGGGCCTTCTTACAGAAAAGCAGTACCTGTCTTAGCTGTCAGCGAAACAAGATCAGTTGTACTACCGCCCCTTGCTGGTAAAAAGGAGAACCGAGTTGTATCTATCGACCTGGTAAAAACACAATCATGTGGACAATAATAAGTAGTAGGCCCAGTGGACTCCCAAGAAATAGCAGAGTACCAAAATTTGCTACAATCCAAGAGGTTCAAACTGAGAGACTAATCACATTCGATAAACCTGCAGTGAATAAAAAAGGACTATGCAACAATGCCATGGAACTTGTGCCTCTTGAAACCCAAATTGCAACAGTTCGTCAAGAAACACCAGTCTACAACGATGTAGCCTCAGACTATGCTAGTGAAACAAAGAAAAATCCAAAAGCAAATGAAAATTCGGAAACAATTCCAACAATTGACAGAACTGCATCTGGCTACTTCATCAATTTCGATGACTTTTCTGAAGATCCAAGCAAGCCTGAAGAAACGCCAGCAACAAAAACTTTCAAAGAAAAAGTAACAGAACTCTTACATCAACTCAAAGAAACCTATCTGATTTCTCCATGGATTGAATTTTGGATTGTGTTAGGTGTACTTTTCCTCCTGCTTTGGCTCATCATGGTTCTTTGTTTGGGAAAATTCATTGAAGGAAAACACAGTGCAATGGACACAGCAAGTCAGAACATCAACTTGGTCCTAAAGCCTCACAAGTCATCTCACATCGAGAAAAGAGAACTATCGTCAGTGAACGTCACAGCCAATCCAATACCCGGCGGGGTAGCATGGGACAGAACTGATTTTGAAATTTTTGGCCCGATTGAGCTCTTGAAATATCCACACCAGTATAAGGTTTCGTTAAGTGACTTTGTAAAACCAAGTACTTTTTCTGATGATTGGGACTTTGAAAATATAAATAATATGATGTCTGATTTAGTAATGTCAGCAAAATTTCCAGAACACGATTACTTACAGGGTTCATCAAATTATGAAGAATAACACTGTTATAATCACTTTGGCCATCACTATTTGCATAAATCTGCACAGCCTAGAAATGTTTTTAATTATAATCAATGGGAACATTGTGCAACTCCACCTAAAAGCAGCTCAAAAACATTCTATGAGAAATTCCCATACTTCTCAGGGTTTAACACAAGTGATGCAGAAACGTTTTATTATAAATTATTAAATAAGACAGGAATGAAAACAATGTTGACAAATACTAAATTGATTTACTCTGAAACATTTTATGAAAAAATGATTACATTTGGTTTTGAATTCTGGAAAAATAACATTGAAACAAAAACCATCTGGGGTACAAAAGAATGGCAGGTCCAAGGTCTAGAAGCATTATTTAGAGCCTGCATGATCCCAGAACAATTAATATTCTTGAATGACACCATTCAACAGACTACCTGTCTTGGCCTAGCCAAAATTAAAGACTTCAACAAACCGTCTATGCCAAAGCCCATACCTGATAGTAATAGCACCACAGAAGTGGAGATAGACGTATCCCATATTTTAAACCAAAACAGAACACATCCTGATTGGAAAAAATGGTTGATCTGGCCCACAGACACAAATAACTGTCAAGATAGATTCCTGAACAAACTACAGGGGTTCAAAATGACCAGGCCAGACCCAAGATACTCCCAGAGACAACATCCAGGGATAGTTACAACATACAGTGTAGGGAAACTATGCCTCGAATGGCTACAGACATCCACACTGGCTGAAATTAAGCAACACTTGACTTTACTTAAAGACGGTGCTGACTTGCGTGATTTCATATTGGGACCACGCAAACAGCGTCAAAAATGTTTCATAGCGGCCTGTATATACGCTGCGTACAACGAAGCTTGGAAAGTAATGCAAATTGAAACAGCAGGAAAAATACGAGAAATTGATCGTATTAATTTGGAAAAATCACTTTCTGTTGTGGACAATGGGTTAACGACTCTGTCCTCCAGAATATATTCACTGGACAGTATTGTATCATCTGCTATTGATATAATAGAGCAGGACTTACTAATGTTACGACATGGTCTGTCCCAATTACGTTCTATTGTACAGCTTGGCTGGACGTTGCAAAATCTGCGTTCAGGCTACGCGCCCTGGCGTTTAATCAACATAACGTCATTATTCTCTATCTTTAACCTTACTGATAAACAAATCAGTTTGGCACAAAAAGGGGCAGACTATACGATTCTGAGCATTGAAAAACTTGAGAGATTACCATTGACAATGTCAGAAAGACCTGTCATTGAATGGATAATACACTGAATAATCACAATTCCGATAACAACTTTCCAATTTAAATACTGCCAAGAGAATATACCAGCGGGCCAGTATGAAAGGTTGGGTAAAGGGTACATCAAGTCAACATGGAATTTACCTTATACACACACATGTTACAGTGAAAAGAAAAGGAATGTATTTCTTAGTGGTAAAAATTGTAAAAGATCACTAAGCGGTACACTCCTTTGTCAAGGCATTAACCTGCATGGAGCCTGCGAAGGGTCTTCAAATAACCTTTCATGTCACCTGCACGGCACACCTGAAACACAGATAGAGCCCTTCTTTAGACGGCTTTCTAATGGGAGCTATATTCTAATAGTGGACCACAGCTGTTGTGGCATGGTGCCAGGGAAAGCCTATCTCGTAAGCCTTAGTTCCATGGTCACTTGCTGTATGCAAGTATTGTATCCAAACAGCAATCCAGATATGGAGGCGGCAATATGGCCTCGTTTGAATATCTCTTCTATTCGAATTGATACTTTAAGCAGAATGAAGTCTATTCTTTTATAGACAACTGTGCCTTTGACCTCGTCCAGAGAAACGTATGATCTGCAAGTTGCAAGGACAACGGCAGAGATACATACCCTTTTATCAACAAATTGCCTTGTGCATTTCGTAGAAATACTGAGCCAAATCCTAAATATGTCAGATACCAGTGGCATCGCACATGTATTTAAGACAATTTTTTCGGGACTGTTAACACCCTTTGAAACAGTTCTGGGCATATTCCCCAATTTTGTCCATTCTGTCTTTGGTGGCCTACCTCTACTTTTGGGACTTGTAGCAGGAATTTTATTTTTGATTCTTCTGCTCCGATATGGCAAGCCAAGTCGCAGACAAGACTCCAGCAATGATGGAAGAAACGATCCTAGCAGTACGCTACCGGGACCGCATAACTAAAGTCCTAGGATTAGCCCGGCTAAGAGATCTGAATATGACCTGGTTTCTTTCATTCAGACCAATCTGGCAAAATTGCATCTTACCTGTGCTTGGATGTATGCTATGCGGAGAAGAATGCGTGTTGGACATCTGTCTTGCACTACCATCAGCAGTACCAATGGATACAGATACCTTGCTAGGTCCGGTAACGACTCATGCATCGTGTTGTCCCCAGCGGCTACCTATTCTGATGACGGCATTCGTTGAGACTTCACCACTACGAGTATGTGGCAGTGAGGTACGAGATGAGAGCAGCATCACCCAGGTACAACCTTCAGTGAGCATTGCTGATCCTGACATCGATGATAGCAATCATTCTCACAACTGCACTGTTGCAGCATTTTCAAACTTGGTCGAACTTTCACCTGAAGCGGTAGACCAATTTTTTGCGAGTCTGTCTGAAATGATGTTCTCCCCTGAACAGAAAGAATAACTTTTTAAACAAACGAGCACACAGCGTTCCCTGAACTCTGAATTCGGCCTTCAGCTTTGATAAACAAAAGCTACTGAAAACTTTTGGAACTATTTTTTCCCCTGAAAGCGAAATTATTTTTTTTCCCTTCCAAAATATTTACCTTTTTCAGGCACATGTACTCTGCTTAAAGTAGAACTATTATTAGAGAACAGAGCTTCTATTTTTAGGAACTCTAGAGACAATATTTTACCTCAGCCTCTAGCACATGTACAGCGTTTGTATTATTATGTGATGGAATGGTCCCGACCTTCTCTTCTGTATTAAGAGCCATTTCATGTGTTTTTTCGCAATTCATTCAGCTGATGTATAGATGCAATTTTTAACTGAATGATACCACTGCTTGAAAAGCGTACAGTAACAATACTCATTTTCATGTATTTACCATATACCATTTCAAATGTGAATTATGTATTTTGGGGTGGGTTGGAAAACACATGCACCATTATATGTTTACTATTGCTTAGTTTTAAGTAATGAGGGACATTAGATCGTGGAGTGGGTGTTGTAATTCTATCTAGGACCCTAATTCGATATTCCTGATTTATGCCCTTATGTGGTTACAATAAATAATATCCTTATAAAGGCATAAGAATCATATCCATATTTAGTCGTAGCCCATGCAGTCCAAATTAAGCAAGGCTACTTCCCCAGACTCCTAGAAAGTACAACGAGTTCTCTAAACAAAACAAACCTCCAGCAACCTGGGAATTCCCCATGGCTTTTGTTTTGATTTGTCCTAGAACTCCTGTGAGCACTGTAAGAACGGCCAGTTCTTAGTGACATCTTTATTGACGTCTTATGTCCAACCTTACGTCAAACCCGGCACCTTTCAGGTATAAATATACCAACGTTGCCTTAAGCAAACACACGGTGGTTTGGAGCAGAGCGGCTATCTACTTGTCCGAGAGCCCAGCTGATGCGAGAGCCCACGGATGCCGCCCCTCCCTTTTGACGCACTGAGAGAGACACTGTCTTTTCTCCTGCCGAGAAATCCAGCCCCGGTGTTCTCAGCTGCCCTTGCGAGTTGCTGGGATAGCGAGTCCTGAGAGAGAGATACCAGACCTCCTGCTTTCTATTACCTAGGTACGGAGCTGACTAAACCCTTAAAGAGAATTCTTGACTTAGATTCTTGGCAAAACCAACTTAACTTAAACTGCTACTTACTTACTCCATCCCACGTATTAGGCTTAGGTCAGGTACACCGGGGTAGGCGTATTTAGAAGCACCAGTTGAGTACGTTAGTCAATGTATATATGTATGTATATATTTTATCCATTTTAAAGTATCATATGTCTAAGAAACCATATCAATGCTTTTACAGTATTATTTCATAATACTCCTTTTACTGTACGCACTTTACTTTATGCTAAGTATTGCAATCATTTCTCTTGCATGAGAAAGAAGACTGCTCAATAAATAACACCTTTTATTGAAAACGCCCGTCTCTCTTTTCTCTGCCCTCTGGTGAAACTAAGTATGCACGATTGACTGAGTAAAATAGCTGTCTATTGTTTTCACACAACTCTAGAGATACACTCTTATATCTGAGGGAGCAAAGTTGTCATGTTTTATGGTTGTCAGAAGCTAATCCCTTCTTGTCTATCCAGGGAAGTTAAACTCCTCCTTGTTTATTCGAGAACGTTTCTAGTGACCTCTGAGCTAGCTGGCAAAACGAATTAAGTCTAATATAGTCAGTAGAGAGCTAGTCGACCTCAGTCCTACGTCTACACTGCTGTTTATATTATTCCAATGCGCAGAGCCTATTGGGAATATAGGAACTACACTACACTAGGAGAAGTACCCCTGGAAGTCAAACTGGTAGGCATCTGGATTACAGGTACCCCACCCTCCAGGTCAGGCAACTCCTGAACCTGAACCCCCAGTCCAGGATCTAAACCCTGCGACTGGTCAGAACCCCGAACCACTGGAGCTCCGATTACAGATGCTCCGGGTTCTTCTGACATGAGGGGATCCCCTTTACTGGAAGGCACAACAGGACAGTCTAGGCTCCCAACCTGGGGTCCCCTTATGGAACTCTCCAGGCCCTGTGACTGCGGTTGGAGCACCTCGGGACACCTCCCCGTCTCACTCCCTCCTGTAGATGGGATGTGAGGCCCTACAACCCTCTCACTATCCTGGGACCTAGCTGGGCTTTTCATCACCTCTCCCGCCTCGCTGGGTCGGAAGATCCCTGCACCACTCCCTTCAGGATCACTCCCCCGAACCTCGGATACGCTGCCACCATTAGAACTTCTTGGCACACCTAATTGTAAGGCTCTCAGCTCTAACTCTTTCAGCTGGAGCTTGTGCGCCAATCTTTCTCTCTCTAAAGCAAACTTCTTATATTCCCTTTCTCTCTCCCTCTTGTGCTCTAGCTTGGCAAGCTCCAATCTCAATCGCCTCTCCTCCCTCCTGTCCTCATACACCTTTGACGACGCACTCCTCCTAGATACACTACTGCCTGTCCCGGAACGTCTTCCTGGCGACACATTTCCACTCATCACAGTGTTCAGTAGGTCTAGTCCTTCTGGAGCGCCCGCCTCCCCTTGTGTGACCTGCCCCTCCTGTCCCCCATCCCCTCTCCCCTCTGGGTGGGCCCTTACCCATGCCCTCAAGGCAGTACGGAGTTCTTCCTTTGTGGCTCTCCGGTCAACCGACACCCCCATCCCCTGACAAAATTCCCATAGCTGTGCCCCTGTGTACTCTTCCAGGTTGGCCAGCTGGAACTCCATTATGCCAGGTGGGGACCCAGATAAAAATAAAGGGAAAGCACTAGGACGTAGGTAACAATACTGGGTTAAAACAGGTCTCTACACACTCTACAGTCTAGACAGTGGGGGGCAATTATTTATGCATGCAGGCATGAGAGGTGACCAGTCTAATTGCGGCGCACTCCGTCTCACTGGAGGGTGCTGTATAGTCACAGGTCCTGAATCCCACCGCTCGGCACCAATGTAGGAACTGGGGTCACCAGGTCCCCGGGGGTAACCTGGCACGAGCAGGTAGGCACCCGAAAGCTTATGTGTTAAGTGACTACACAGCATACGCATCCACTGAGACAATAAAAGGTACGCAATGACTGACGCCACTCCAGTGAGTTTGATTAAAAACGATAACTTTTTATCTAAGATAAAGGTTCAGGAGTGTAAAATCACAGTATCAATTACACATCAAAGCATTTCATCAGAGGGGAGTAAAGGGAGCAGTTCAATATCCAATTTAACATGTTGCAATAACATTTCTTCGCATTAGAAAGCAGCATGGCTTAAACCAAAATAGAACATTTCATGAAAGGATTAGCATCTCATTACTTCACAACAGCCATTTCCTTGCATCAGAAATTGGCATGTCATTAAACCAGGGTAAAACATTTCATTTGTTAGATGGAGACTTCTCAGTAATCACTTTGCGCCGAGATAGGCACTTCCTTACGCCAGGGTGAACATCTCCTTAACCAGGAAGAAACATTTCATTAGGCATTAAATAACAAATCACCCAGCGAAGGTGGGCATCTCATTACGCCTGAACAACCAGCTCATGTCGAGGGTCCAGACAGCCAAAATGGGTGGAAAATCCTTCAGAGTCAAAACGTCCAAGAAATGGAATCAACTGCAAGTGGAACTGCGCACCGAACCTTCAGAAACAAAATTCAGGAAAGACCTGAAAACAATACTCTTCCCCAACAACTAAAGTCGAAAGAAGCGTCAGCAACGAACAATTACTATTAGCATTTACAGCGCGGGGACACACTTGCTAGTGTAACCAGGCGCTTTACAAAATACTAATAAATAAATAAAATCAGGCAAGGATGAGCATGTCATGTAGCAAGAGTAGACTTTTCATCAGGTAAGTACCTGTTCAGTAGGCAAATCACTTAACTTCTCACCAAGCAAGGGTGAACATTCCATTAAACTCCTTAGCAGGAATAACCTTTCCGAATAAGCATAGGTAATTAATGCATTGGCAGCATCTCATTATAAGAGAACAAGCACCCCATTACGTACGGCCAACATTTCATCACCAATGCAGCACCTTTCAACAATCATTTCACTGCAGGAGTAAAGGGTGCGAATCCTTAATCAACTCAGCATGTCGCAATAACCCTGTCAGGGAAGAAATGACGTTACTTGACACAGCAGTAAACATGTCAGTAGGTAACTGTAGGTTCTTAGGAAAGGGAGCACTAAACATGCTTTAGGCACTAATAAACGAGGCCTCAAGCATGGGTAAAATATTTCATTAATAAACAACCCCTGCAGTATAGCACTTTAGGCATTTGGGCAACAGCTCCCTAGATAAGGATAAACATTTCATGAAGCCCGCCCCTGCAAGGAATACATTACAAGACATTCAATTATCCGTCCAGTCAGCAGGACTAAAACATTTCCTTGTATCACTGTAGGATTTCGGGAACCCCTACCCTGGAAAGGAGTAAAACTATTTCAGTAGTTACGCAAACATTCCCTCTGGTAGAAATAACCATTTTCATTTAAGGAGCCGGCTTTCATTTAGCATCAATAAACACTTCAGCAGGCACAAATAACCATTCCTTTTCTCAGCCCTACACATTTCATTAGGTATTCACAAAAAAAATGCGGCTCTAAACAGGAGTGAATTTTTCATTAGAGCAGGGCGAACATTTCAATGAACATCAGGCAACATCTCATTATGCCTAGGTAACTATCTCATGGGGTTCGAGCAGAGCATCGCCCCAGGCAAGTTTTACCATTTCACACAGCAGGGCCTTACCCTCATGGAGCAGGCTTCAGTAGCCAGTAGCAACCGGAAAAAAAACATTAACAGACCCCTAGCCAGGGGTTTCACTCAACCATCCACCAGTCCCAGGGCCTAATTGATATCCTGGCCCAGTCCAGGGATCTGGCAGGCTGGCGGATACTTTTCCCCCCTCCCTTCCGCTGAAAATGTGGCCTTCTCCGAGCTACCTAGGGCCAACAGGGCCCAACAGCAGTCTCCCTCGGGGAGGGGCGGTCTCGGGGCCTCTCTCCGGTTCTCCAGAGGCCCCGCGCTCACTCAGCGGCCCGCCCTCCTCCCCCGAGGGATTACCTGTCTTTTCTTAGGCTTCCTCAACAAGAGCCCTTGCTTGGGGCCGGTCAGGGGAGGCCCGGGCTACTCCGGCACTCTTGTCGGGGCCTCCCTTCAGCCCCGATGTTTCTCCGGTCTTCTGGGGTCTCCTTCGTGGTCCCAGGCCGGGGAACAATCAGCGGCTTCAGTGGGGGGGGGCGCGGCCTCAAGGCCCAATGGGCATGCGGCATGGCAGGGGCGGGGCAAGACACGCCCCATCACGTGATGAGGGTACAGGCTTCAGGCCTCGTCCGGCCTGACAGGAATTCGCGGACTCCGGCGTCAGGCCTCTTCGGGCCTAGTGCGGCCTACTTTGCCCTCCGGCGGCCGTCTCCTGGCACCGAGGGCCGCCGCAGCGATATTCACCTGCGGGGGCCTCACTGGACAAGCGCTGGGCCGCGGCAGGGTCTATGAGGCCCAGACGGCCTCGCGCTGACACGAAGCGACGGCTCCTCCCGTGAATGCAGTACTTCAGGGCTCACACAGGACCGGGGCTGCGGCGGTTAGTCACCCACACACAGGCAGCGCTTCGTGGGCATCACAGCGCTTTGGGGGCACAGAGCTCAATGGGGCAATAGCGCTCCACACAGGACTAGTGCCCAGGGACTTCGTGGCGCTTCAAGAGTATAGTGCTTCAAGGCACAATAGTCTGCAGAACATAAGCGCTTCCCAAGGGGGCAGATATTGCGCTTAGGGCAGGGAGCAGGATACAGCGCTTCACAGGCCACAGCAGGGGAGCGCTGAGGAGCAGCGCAGTTTGGCTCAGTCTCAGTTAGGTTAGCAGTGCAGACAAGGCAGGGCAAGCAGCCCAAGTAGACAGGCCGTCCAGCAGTTCAGTCAGCTGTGGTGAATCAGGCAGTTCTGGGGGCTAGCGCTGCGCATGGCCAGGGCTTAGCAGTATCTTCAGCCTGGGCAGTTTAGTCAGGGGGAAGAGGCAGGACAGCGCTAGGGACACAAGTGGAAGCAAGGGGGCGCAGAGATGGCTCAGCCCAGTACCTGGTTGATCCCCAGTAGTCCTTGTTGCATCAGGGTCTTCTTCTTGGCGCTTGGTGGTTTTGGCGCCCTTGTAAATAGCAGTTTCTTGTTTCTTGAAGGGGGGGTTGAGTTGAGGGCTGCTGACAGGAATCCTTAGCAGGTCACTGTAGATGGTCCCTGGGTTCCCCTTCCGCCGGGCCAGATCAGTGGGTTAGTTCAGGGTACCTCACTCAACTTAAGAGGCAGCACCTAAGCCCTGTCACTCCCAGTGGCATAAGTCCCTGATTAGGCCCTACCGCCTAAATCTCCTGCGTGGGTTCCCCAGGTCAGTGATGCCCCAACTGAATGGAAAGTTTCCCTCCCTTTTCTTTTATAGGCCCAGGTCAGGTGACCCCCCTCTAAGGCGGCAAAACTAATCTCCGCCCCTATTCTAGAAGGTGCCAGGAGCCTCCCTACTCTAATTGTGGGCAGGCAAGGCAGGCTGGAATGGCATCAATGTTTGGGGTCCCTGCCAGCTCCTGGCAACTAGAATGCGCCTTAACAAGATCACGCTGCAGTAACAGGGGTCAGTGGCAGCCATGTTGAGGGTAGAGGGCACCTGCACCTAGCATTGATTTTAAGATTACCCAGGGCATTTTAACCTCACAGGGCCTATACAACTACATTACAAAGGGGGGACATCCTGAATTCGGGGAAGCCAAAAGCAAAAGATTTCCGGGAAAAGGGCCAAGTCCAACAAGGCTCCTTTGGGTATCATTAACAGGATCATTAGACCTTCGACCCAGGTCAGCAGAGGCTCATTCCTCTGCTGCCCTGGCAGAAAACCACCCACCAAAGAGTCCAACGGGCAGGCGAGGATCTATGTGCCTTCAGTGATGCTGTCATGCAGTGACTCAACTGAAGGCACTGGACTTTGCTGAGCAAGTGCTGTGTTTTTTGTGCCTGTTGTCAACCAACACTGCTGCTTGCACCCGGACCTGTGGGCCAACCTCACCGCATTGCTCCATCTCGAACCGCAGCCTTGGGCCTACGGACGACAGCGATTTAGCAATGATGACGCCTCTGCCTGCCCCGTGATCGAGGAGCACCAATAAGAGCACCCCAAATTCTCGCACTGCAGCTCTGGTCTCACCAGCACTGCTGGACGGCGTCACTGAGCAGCTGCCTGCACAATGACCTGAGGGCACTGCACGCCGCACCGTTCCACTTCGCCACAGCCCTGACACCGCAGATGCTGGCACCCCTGACTTCAACCTCATGAAGTTCGATCTGCTGAGTTTGTGAGTTCAAAGGCCCAATGACTCCTGCACTGACCTCCTGGATCGATGCCTTATAACGCAGATGATGACTCCTCTTCGGAGGACATCGCAAGGTCCACGATGCCCTTAATTTCTAAGGTACTGTTTGCGAGTGTTCTTGACACCGTGGCTGGCCCGCGACCTTGCAGTCGGCTTGAACTGTTGGATGTGTTTGTTCACGACGCTGTCGTAGCCCCGGATGGAGCTATCGAGTTCATGGAACTGTATTTTAATTTATTTTTGCATAATTCATATTTTGATTATGGTATGTTGGATTTTTATCGCTTTGGTCTTTTTTTACACGGTTACATATTGGCTATTTTTCTAAAACTGGTGTGTTGTCATTTTGGAGTGTTTTTACTGTATTACTCTGTGTTATGAGCAAATGCTTTACTCATTACCTCTGATAAGCCTGACTGCTTATGCCAAGCTACCAAAGGGATGAGGAGGGGTTATTTTAGAAGTGTAATCCCCTTACCCTGACTAGAAGGAAGGGACCCTACTTGAACATGGTACAAATTTGCCTACTCGAGACCCCAATTTTTAACAGCTATGCTGTGTTGTGCAAGGTGGAAGACAAAATGTAGATCCACATCTACTGAGAGTGTCCTGATGTTGCAGTTATCCTCGGCAAGTCAGATATTTTGAGAAACAAACACATTTCCCCAGTCAATGTCTGTTTCAAAAAGGTGTTACTTTTTGATGCAGATTTTGGTCGGGCGACATTAGTAGATCTGGCCTGTGGGTGTTTGCACTGATCACCCCACTAACATCCACTTGACACAAAGTTGCACAAAGCAGCACAAAGTGCTTTTTGCACTGGGAAAAGTGGTTTTTTTCAGTGCAGAATAGTTTTTACTTTGCAAAGTAATTGCGAAAATATCGCTTTGCGTAACCCAACGTAACATTATGACGCTGCAAAGCACTGGTAAATCTGGGCAGAGGTGGACATCTTTACTGTTTCTGAAACATTCCTGACCACCTATCCTTCAAAGAACTGTTTCGTTCAGTTGTAATTTCATTGCTCTTTCAGCTCATACCTCTGAGACCACCTCGGTGGAAAGCCCTGCACTCATTCATCCCTCAAAAACATAAAGTAATAATCAAAATCAGTGCTAATATGTGTTCACATTTGAATAACACCTTACTACATTGACTATTTGATTAACCCCTTGCATGCGTCAGACTGCTGGGAGTTGTCTGACGCCACAGTGGGCGTGTGTCAGACGGCTCCCGACCATCCTAGCACCCACCCATGGGCGAAGCGCTGGTGCTCCCCGTGTGCTGTCCTTCAAGTTGCCCCCAAAAGGGAATGCGGCAGAAGCCTATCTGCTGCCCCCCACCTCCCACTCCATGTCTTCTAATGATGATAGCACACACCATGGGCCGACACTATTAGATGTAATCAGACACGCTGGAAGCCATTTCATTCCAGTGTGTCTAGGAGAAAGGTAAGTTTCTCCTCTGGGAGGGAGGGGGCTTTTAAAACAAATAGGCATCGGGCACGATCGTGCAGCAGGAATGCCCACTAGACACCAGGGATTTCATTTTTTTGATCAATTTCGTCTTTACGTGGAGCGGAACCTTGGGGTAGGGTCGCTCATCTTTATAGCAGTGAATATTTTGGTGGTTTCTGCCCACTTTGGGGCCAGAACGGCCATATATTTGTAGGCCCATCTGCCCCATAAATGAGTCCCCTGGTGTCTAGTGACTTCTGCCTCCATGGGAGGCAGAAGTCACTAGACACCAGGGGCCTCATTTATGAAAAGTGACACATCGTTGCGTGAAAACAGTGATGCGTCACTTTTCATTGTGCCCTCCTTGCGACATGCTGGATGCGTCAAATTTACAATATGATGCATCATGTCGCAAGGAGTTACAGATACGTCAGTATTTCTGACGTATCTGTAGGTGCAAAAAATGACGCATTGCTGGAGTGTGTCACAAAAGTGACGCAACCTCAGCAATGGCCCATTTAACATGGGCAAGTCCCATGTGAAATGTGCCTGCGTCAGTCTTACGCCTGCTGTGAGGCATGCGTAAGATATTAATGCATTTGCGTCCTAGAAGTGACGCAGTGAAATCTCATAGATTTCACTGCGTTATTTCTACGAGGCTTACTTGTGTCAAAACGCCAACCCTGCATACATTATACCTGGCACAGGTATAATGTGGCGCAGGGGTTTACAAAGTGACGCATCTACCTAGATGCGTCACTTTGTAAATATAATGCAACATGGCGTATTTTTTACCTTTCTGGTGCATAACACAAAGTGACGCACCAGCAGGGCAAAAGTGACGCAAGGGCTCATAAATAAGCCCCCAGGGATTTCTCAACAGTGGCAATGTGGGGAGTGGCCTCTTGGGGAAGGGTTGCTCCCCATGGGAGAGCAATCATGTTGGCCGTTTCTGCCCCTCGTGGTCAAATTGGTGTTTTTTATTTGAATCCCCACTAGGCCACCAGGGATTTCCCTACATACTTCTAGATGTTGGGGAGCGGCCCCTTGGCCAAGGGTCGCTCCCCTTTATGGGGGTGAATATTTTTGCTATTTCTGCCCCCTCGGGCAAATCAGCCTTACATTTTTAGGCCCATCTGCCCCCAAGAGGTCTCTGCAGATGTCCATAAATATTTTGCATCCCAAAAACCTAGACTATCATGAATGTTTCTCTTGACAAATTTGGTAATTACAAAATAATAGTGTATGTCTCCCAAAACAGGCCGAACTCTATAAGGAGTTCCAGGGGGTTTTGGTCCAGAAGCTCCTTGAAACTGCAATGGAGGCCTATGACCGGGGCTTGCTCCCGGACTCCATGCGGGCGGCAACGATAGTCATGATCCCCAAGCCCGGTAAGGATCCTCTCCTTCCAAGATCCTATAGACCTATATCCATGCTGAACGTTGACTTAAAGGTTATCAGTCAGGTGCTGGCCTCTCAACTCCTTCCCTATCTTAGACGTTTGGTCCACGATGATCAATCGGGGTTTATTCCGGGCCGGAACACCTTGCGGAACATCCGCCGCCTGGCCCACGTCATGCAAACCTTGGAGGGACGCTGGTCTTTTTGGATATCGAACAAGCGTTCGACTCGATCCGCTGGGCCTACCTCTGGAAGGTGCTCTTAAAACTGGGACTGGGTTAGGGATTTGTAAAATGGGTTCAACTACTATACACCAGGCCTGTGGCCAGAGTCCTGTCGGGTCGCTATGTCTCGGATGAGATACCTATATCGGGAGGAACACGTCAGGGGTGCCCTCTCTCTTCCCTGCTCTTTGCCCAAGCAATGGAGCCATTGGAGTGCCATCTCCGTATGGCGCTTAAGGGCCGGGGCATTGAGGTAGGAGCAGTGGAGCATGTGGTCTCCTTGTATGCGCACAACGCTTTGATCTATCTGAGCCAGCCGACGCAATCATTGCCGATCTTGATGGCTGAGTTGTCGCAGTTTACAGCTGCTTCAGGCCTTGCAGTACACAGGGTGAAGTCCCAGCTCTACGCGATTGGAGAGCAGTCTGAGTGGGAGGGGGTCCCGCGTCCGGAGATGGGACTACCATGGGTGGACGACTCACTCCGCTATCTAGGGATCTGGATTAGTCGTAATTCGGCTGCCTTCTTCCAAGATAACATGGGGCGGATAATCCGGGGTTTGAGGGGCAGTATTGCCTTCTGGAACACCCTTAAGCTCTCCTTGATGGGGAAGATTGCTCTCATCAAGACGGTGGTCCTCCCGCGCTGTCTGTACACTATGCAGGGATCCTTCTATGAGCTGCCTCACCGGGTTTTTCGGGAACTCGACTCCCTCCTAGTCCTCCTATTATGGAACAGGAGACGATTCAGGGTGAGTTTGGAAGTCCTGAAGCGTAGGTGGGGAGCAGGAGGATTAGAAGTCCCCGATTTGGAGTTGTATTACTTCGCATCACAATTGCAACATGCCATTGTTTGGCATACGGACCCCTCCTGGGAGCGGTCCCTGCTGGCAGGGACCTATGGGAGTGGACAACTGGGAGCGTTGCTATGGCAGGTGGGGGGGGGCGACAAGATCACATCCCACCGCTGATACGACTGGGGGCTGCGATATGGGACAGAGTGGTGAGACGACACATCGGTAGCAAGCCGTTCTCCCCTGACTTGGATCTCTGGCTGATGCCGCCCTTTGCCCGGATTGCACGGGTCATGTCCACGGATAAATGGATGGAGGGAGGCATCCTTATGCTGGCTGATTTATATCCCAACGACAAATTTATCTTTTATCGGGAGGCGGTCATCGCCTTCGAGCTCGGACCGGGGCAATTCCTTCAATACGCCAAACTGGTGGCGACTGCGCGGCAGCTGTGGCCCTCGTTTCCGGAGGCCCCAGCTCACACCCACACTTTAGTCACTTTGTTGGCAATGGCGGGGGCCGGAAGTTCGTGACGCACCTTTACAGGGCTCTACGGGAAGATAAACGGCTGCAGCCCTTGGCGATTGAGGATAAGTGGCAGCAGGCGTGTCCACAGGAGATCACTCCCCGTGAATGGGAAAAGATACATGAAAGTGTGAGGAAGGTGTCGGCGAGCAATCGTTTTAAACAAATTCAATATAATATTATACACATGACCTACCTCTCCCCTAGACGGCTCCAGGCTATTGACAATACCAGGGATTCCCATTGCCCGCGATGCCGCAGTCCCCTGGCGCACTTCGTACACATGGTGTGGGCGTGCCCCACCCTTCAATCATACTGGGTGTCGGTTCTGGAAGTTTTGGCGAGGGTGTCGGGATGGGTTATAGATTTGGACCCGCGCCCCTGCCTTCTGGGCTTAATCCCCCGAGACCCTAAACGAAAGGTGAGCAGACGGTTCCTACTGCTAGGACTGGTTACAGCCCGACGTCATATTGCAATTCATTGGTTGTCCCCACAAGGCCCGACGCTGCTGAAGTGGAAGGCAGATCTGAGAGAATGGGCACTGGCGGAAGAGGAACACATGAGGCACACAAGGAGGGATGGGAAGCTGCCTGAGGTCCTACAGGCTTGGGGGGTAATGTTTCAGGAGTTGGTGGGACATGATGCCCCGTTGACGCAAAGCAGTTCGGAAGTGATCAACTCAGGGCAGGGGAAGGCCCAGGCTCAGGGCGACCTGCCAAAAGATGACCCGCCATAGAGAGTGGATGACATAGGCCCAATGTTTATTTTTTTCTCTTGTTCTTGAACCCGGCAGCAGGGGAAGGGGGGGTGGGGGGAGTTTGGGGAAGGGATAGGGGTGGGGCAGTGGGGAGGGGGAGTTTATACACAGTTCAGTAAGGTTTTACGTGACAACGCACTTACATGTGAGATGGCCCAGTGGGCCCCATTATCCTCGCTACTGCTCTGCAGCCGGCCGATGGTCGGAAATCGGATGAGGATTAATATGTATAGCGCAAATGTGATGTATGTTTTTTACCTTACTTGATTTTATGTGCTGGAGTTGTAAATTGAAAAACTTGACAAATAAAGTTTTTTTAAAAAATTTCTCCCAAAACAGCTGGATAATCTGTATTAACAGTATGTCTGCAACCACATATGTATATACAATTTACATAAGCCACACCTTAAAGTTGCAACAGTTAGTAGAAAATGGACATCCCTTGTCAAATTAGCAGTTATGCAACATATATATTTTTTTAAAATCATACAAATATGGTTTGTGCTCCTGAAATACCCTGTTTTATATTTAAGTTGTTTTTGGGTTAATTCTACCCTGTTTTTAGCCCCACTTACCTGCATCTTAATAGTAAAGCACCGCATTTCGCGGGTCCCTCTCACCCCTTGGCGGCCATCTTAGGGGAAGGTCGTGACGCCAGACGGCGCCATCTTTGTTGCCGCACTAGTGGTCGGACTGACCGCTACTTAGGGCGGCCATGCTGACGCGCAGCATTCGCGCGCAGCGTTCGCACGCCGGAGTCACGCCAGAGTCCAGCCCGTCTGCGCCCGTCCGCTCACGGACGGGCGCGGGGGCCGGGAACTCTGGCGGTTGCACCACTTACACACGGGATGAAATATATAGATTAAATATGGGATTTTACCCCTTAGATCCAGCTACGATAGCCGTACTGGACGAGTTTGCCATCCGAAACCCACATTCAGGTAGGTCCATTTCCGATCTGTATACTTTGAAATTGACTAGCCTAAATACGAGGTCAATGCAATGTCATAATCTTGAGATCTTCATCTTGCTTCAAGATGAAGATATAGACATCTTGACGCTGACTGAGACCTGGCTTGGGGATAATTCACTACCTGATATTATAGCTGCTGTCCCGTCAGGATATGATATAAATTGGCACAATCGTGCTGGGAATGCCCGTGGAGGAGGAATAGCAATCTTATTTAAAAAACATCTAGTAGTAACTAAAATTTTTGCAGAAACGGTGGACTTGGCTGACATGCTTGAAGTGAAAATTATGTTTGATAACTTGTGTCTAACTATTCTCACTGTTTATCGTCCACCTAACTCCACTCCGGTTTTCAATGACCTTTTTATGACCACCATGTCTGACATATGCTCACGGTATAAAAACATAGTAGTCACGGGAGACTTTAATTTGCACTGGGATAGGGAAACAAAAGACTCAGCAGCTGATTCACTAGAGACAACTATGTCCTCCCTGGGCTTTAGGCAGCTGGTAGATTCTCCCACGCACGTAAAGGGACACATCCTTGATCTGATTTGGGCTTTAGATCCCAAGGTTACATTAGTGAAAGTCCTCCCTTGTATTTGGTCAGATCATCATCTGATCTACTGTGATGTCCCTGTCGGCACGAAACCCTTGCAACCACCACCCACAATTAAAAAGATTCGTAAGTGGAAAAACGTTGATTTACAAACGCTGACCACCAAACTTACGGAACTTGTTCAACCTGTGGATCCCGACGCCGATGTAGATCAAGAGTATAAGGATATAGTGGATAGCCTGACCAGAGCAATAAATTGGATTGCACCTGAGAAACTTCAAAAAATGAACTGTGGTGGGAAAGGCGCCCCTTGGTTCACCTCTGCTCTGAGGGAGCATAGGAAAGATTTACGCAAGGTAGAGAGAACCTGGAGGAGGAAAAAAGATGAAGAATCCCATGAACAATATAGGAAGTTGTTTCGGATCTATAAAAAATATGTACAGGACTCCAAAGCCACATTTTATGAAAATCGTATTAATGAGGCAGATAACGTCCAGAAAGAAACTTTTAAAATTCTGTCGGAACTAAGTAAAAGAGCCCAAGTTATGGATACCACAATTAGTTGTGACACTTTTCTGCAATATTTTCTGGATAAGGTTGACACTATTTTAAAAGAGATAAAAAGCACTGTTATTGGCCCTATGGAACCACAAGTCGCTCAAATTCCGGTCGGAATTTATATGTCTAATTTCCCCCTGATGGATGCTTTAGGTCTTGAAACATTGATGAGGAAAATAAAGTCAGGTTCTCCAGCGGACCCATGTCCCCCAAGTGTGTTTCGCCTAGCTCACTTCAGCTTAGAGGATCACATCTTGTCCATGTTGAATAAGTCACTAGATACAGGACGATTACCAGTTAGCTTTAAAGAAGCTCGGGTAAAACCACTAATAAAGAAAGCAGGGGCAGACCCTAAAGTGTTGAAGAACTATAGGCCGATCTCCCAGCTACCATTCCTGTCCAAAGTCCTTGAGCAACATATGTTGATATCCCTGGCCTCGTTTCTGGAGTCTAACCATCTTCTACATGAGATGCAGGCAGGGTTTCGAGCACACCACAGCACCGAGTTGGTAATGCTCTCGGTGCTGGACGATCCCAGATTGTTGGCTGACAGTAAAAAACCAAGCGCACTGATACTTTTAGATCTGTCAGCGGCGTTTGATACTGTCGGCCATACTCTGCTTTTGGACAGGTTGGCCAGTTATGGGTTTCGGGATTCAGCCTATCAATGGCTGGAATCTTTCTTATCTGGGAGAACCCAGAGGATTCAGTTGGGAGATATGGTATCAGGAGTGGGAGGGTACACAGACATAATTTCGACTACACAAATATCGACATACACAAATATCGAGTCAAAAATATAGACTAGACATAATATCGACCAGACATAATATCGACTACAAAAATATCGAATACTATCGATATTAATAGCAAAAATATCGATTCAAAAATATAGACTAGACATAATATCGAGTAGATAGAATATAGACAACAAAAATAAGTCAAATTAGGTGTTTTATAATTTGTAATAATTGTGTAATATAAATCTGTAGCGGGTTGTGGGTTTATAGGGGAATAGGGTGGGAAGTAATTTAAATATAATTATATAAATATGTAATATAATAGTAATTGATAATTAATTAATAATTGATAATTAATTAAATTATAATTGGTAATTAATAATAATTGAATAATTGATAAATCATTACTTTTTACTATATACTTTTTTTTAGCGGGTTGTGGGTTTATAGGGGAATAGGGTGGGAAGTAATTTAAATGTAATTAATTAAATATGTAAATTAATAATAATTGTTAATTAATTATTATTTGGTAAACAATTAAAATATAATTGGTAATTATGAATATTTAAAGAATAAATAAGTAATAATCAGTAAATTAATTTCTGTAGTGGGTTGTGAGTTTATAGGGGGATAGGGTGGGGAGTAATTTAATAATAACTAATTAAATATGTTAATTAATGAAATTTGTTAATTAATTAATAATTGACCATTAAATAAAATTGACTTCCTAAATGAAAGTAATTGGTTTTGGAAAATAAAAGTTTTGGGTTTTTGGGTAAAGGGGTATTGTTAGGGTTCAGCGTCAGTTTTTAGTTTTTGGGTAAAGGGGTATTTTTAGAGTTCAGGGTCAGTTTTTAGTTTTTGGGTAAAGGGGTATTTTTAGGGTTAGGGTCAGTTTTTAGTTTTTGGGTAAAGGGGTATTTTTAGGGTTCAGGGTCAGTTTTTAGTTTTTGGGTAAAGGGGTATTTTTAGGGTTCAGGGTCAGTTTTTAGTTTTTGGGTAAAGGGGTATTTTTAGAGTTCAGGGTCAGTTTTTAGTTTTTGGGTAAAGGGGTATTTTTAGGGTTCAGGGTCAGTTTTTAGTTTTTGGGTAAAGGGGTATTTTTAGAGTTCAGGGTCAGTTTTTAGTTTTTGGGTAAAGGGGTATTTTTAGGGTTCAGGGTCAGTTTTTAGTTTTTGGGTAAAGGGGTATTTTTAGGGTTCAGGGTCAGTTTTTAGTTTTTGGGTAAAGGGGTATTTTTAGGGTTCAGGGTCAGTTTTTAGTTTTTGGGTAAAGGGGCATTTTTAGGGTTAAGGGTCAGTTTTGGGTTTTTGGGGTACAGTGTAAAAATAAAGTAAAATTTAATTTAAATTAAATTAATTAAATTAAATTAAATTAAATTATATTATATTAATATGTTTATTTAATAATATGTTTATATATATATATATGTATTATTTTTGGTGATATAATTTTTTAATTTATATTAATTATTTATTAATATTACATTTATTTAATAATTATTTCTAAGTTTATATTAAATATATTTATATATATTATTTTTAACTTAATTTTAAGACATTTAAAAAAATCGATATTTTTACAGTCTATATTTTTGTAAGTCGATATTTTGGAGTCGATATTTTGGTACTTACCTGTTTGAAGATAGGCTGTCGATATTTTGTACTTCGATATTTTTGACTCGATATTTTTGTATGTCGATATTATGATTTCGATATTCTGTCAGTGATTCGAGTGGGAGAGCTTACATGTGGGGTCCCCCAGGGCTCTGCTTTATTCCCCCTCCTGTTCAACTTGTATCTACAACCTCTAATAAAAGCCCTGGTTGAGATGGGCTGCCGCGTGTACAATTATGCGGACGATACTCAGCTGTTGTTGAGCATGGATGACACTGAACGGGCCCAGTCACAGGCACAGGAGGTACTCAGATTCACAGTTAACTGGATGTCCAGGATTTCCTGAAGATCAACCCCGAAAAAACCGAGGTGTTAATAATTTCATCTATCTGCTCCCCCTGGAGTGACCTGTACTGGCCCCAGGAACTGGGCCCCACCCCCAAGCCAGCTGACATGGTAAAAAGCCTTGGCATTAAGATAGATAGTGCCCTCTCAATGGTGAGCCAGATTTCTACAGTTGTAGGAACCTGTAACGGTCTTATAAGACAATTGCGTAAATTAGTTCCGCTTCTGTCCCAGTCCATGCTCTGCACGGTAGTCTCTGCGACTATACTTTCGCGGCTGGACTATGGAAATGCGCTCTATCTGGGCTTACCAAAGGTATTAACAAACAGACTGCAGGTGGTTTTAAATGATGCGGCAAGACTTATTTATAAACTTCCAAGAAAATCGCATGCCTCCCCGTTGCTGCAGAGCCTTCATTGGCTGCCAGTGACGCAAAGGTCTGCCTTTAAAAGTCTCTGCATAGCCCATAAGTCCATCTATGGGCAAGCTCCCACTTATATTAAAGAAAGGTTGGAGATTTACCGGCCAGGAAGAAGTCTAAGGTCCTCCGAGGCACAATTGCTCGTGTGTCCTCGCTTTAAACTGGCCACAAAAGGCGGAAGATCTTTTTCGGTCTTGCTGCCTAGGATCTGGAATAAACTGCCTGAGGCTCTTCGTAAAGATGGAAACCGGCTCCACTTTAGGAAAGCCCTAAAGACTATTTTATTTAGAGCAGCCCTGGGTCCAGTATAGTTTTTTACCCGTTCCCCTGTCGTTGTTTAGGCTGTTATGTTTTGCGGTCAAAAGCGCCCTGAGACCTGCCGGTGATTTGGCGCTATATAAACTGACATTAACAATAACAATAACAATGTTTTTTTTAAATCATACAAATATGGTTTGTGCTCCTGAAATGTGTATTTGGTTTAAAAAAATATATTTATTGGTAATTTCTTCTACTGATTGTGCATTAGAACATTGATCACTGGAGTGATGGTACAATATGAGAAAACAGAAAATAGGTCTGAAAAAGTCAGTGCTCTGCGGAAGAAAATGAACAAGAAGTTACCTTTGGTTCTGCCTCAAGCTCTGGTTCTTCTTTTTCTGGTTCATTTTGTGGCTCATCTTCTGCCTTTTCCTTTACTAGCTCTTCTACTGGCTCTAATTTTTCAGGATCTCTTACTTCTGGATCTCCTTTTGGCTCTTCTTCGGGGCCTTCTTCTGGCTCTGCTTCTTTTGTCTCTCCTTCCATTGGTTCTCTTTTTTCTAGCTCTTCTTTAGGATTGTCTTCTTCTTCTTCTGTCTCTCTTTCTTCTGACACTCTTTCTGGTTCTTCTCCTACCTCTCTTCCTTCTGGAGCTCCTTCTGACTCTACCTTGTAATCTGTCTCTTGTGCTTCAGACTCTTGCTCGTGCTCCTCAGCCTCAGCCTCTGACTTCGGCTCTGCTTTTCCAGTCTGTAAATCTGATGCATAGTGATGTACCACTTGTGAATCCTGTAACATAAATCAAATCATCTCAGGATTAATTGTGATGAAGCCAGAGGTCATCGAAACATGTTTGGGTTGCTACCAAAATGTTGCAATTAGATTTGGTCAATCTTTATCCACACTCCCATTCTCGTTGTCACAAATATTGATTTGGTGCCTTCATAAATATATGTTTAGCTTGACAATACTTAAAAATGATATGCTGTGCACCCATCCCTCATTGTGTTCACAAAAATATGGAGGCTCCTTTGGTTATCATTAACAGGATCATTAGACCTTAGGCCCAGGTCAGCAGAGGCTCATTCCTCTGCTCCCCTGGCAGAATACCACCCACCATAGAGAGTCCAACGGGCAGGCGAGGATCTATGTGCCTTCAGTGATGCTGTCATGCAGTGACTCAACTGAAGGCACTGGACTTTGCTGATCAAGTGCTGTGTTTTTTGTGCCTGTTGTCAACCAACACTGCTGCTTGCACCCGGACCTGTGGGCCAAGCACACCGCATTGCTCCATCTCGAACCGCAGCCTTGTGCCTACCGACAACAGCAATTCAGCAATGATGACACCTCTGCCTGCCCCGTGATCTATGAGCACCAATAAGAGCACCCCCCGTCCTCGCACTGCAGCTCTGGTCTCACCGGCACTGCTGGACGGCATCACTGAGCAGCTGCCTGCACATTGACCTGAGGGCACTTCACGCCGCACCGTTCCACTTCGCCACAGCCCTGACACCGCAGATGCTGGCGCCCCTGACTTCAACCTCATGAAGTTCAATCTGCAACGTTTGTGAGTTCAAATGCCCAATGACTCCTGCACTGACCTCCTGGATCGATGCCTGATAACGTAGATGACGACTCCTCTTCGGAGCACATCGCAAGCCCCACGATGCCCTTGATTTCTAATGTACTGTTTGCGAGTGTTCTTGACACCGTGGCTGGCCCGCGACCTTGCAGTCGGCCTGAACTGTTGGATGTGTTTGTTCACGACGATGTCTTAGCCCCGGATGGAGCTATGAAGTTCTTGGAACTGTATTTTAATTTATGTTTGCATCATTCATATTTTGATTATGATATGTTTGATTTTTATCGCTTTGGTCTTGTTTTACACGGTTACATATTGGCTATTTTTCTAAAACTGGTGTGTTGTCATTTTGGAATGTTTTCACTGTATTACTCTGTGTTATGAGCAAATGCTTTACTCATTACCTCTGATAAGCCCGACTGCTTATGCCAAGCTACCAAGGGGAAGAGCAGGGGTTATTTTAGAAGTGTAATCCCCTTACCCTGACTAGAAGTAAGGGTCCCTACTTGAACATGGTACAAACTTGCCTACTCGAGACGCCAATTTTTAACAGCTATGCTGTGTTGTGCAAGGTGGAAGACAAAATGTAGATCCGCATCTACTGAGAGTGTACTGCTGTTGCAGTTATCCCCGGCAAGTCAGATATTTTGAGAAACAAACACATTTCCCCAGTCAATGTCTGTTTCAAAAAGGTGTTACTTTTTGATGCAGATTTTGGTCGGGCTACATTAGTAGATCTGGCCTGTGGGTGTTTGCACTGATCACTCCACTAACATCCACTTGACACAAAGTCGCACAAAGCAGCACAATGTGCTTTTTGCACTGGGAAAAGTGTTTTTTCTTCAGTGCAGAATGGTTTTTACTTTGGAAAGTAATTGCCAAAATATCGCTTTGCGTAACCCAACGTAACATTATGATGCTGCAAAGCACTGGTAAATCTGGGCAGAGGTGGACATCTTTACTGTTTGTGAAAAATTCCTGACCACTTATCCTTCAAAGAACTGTTTAGTTCAGTTGTAATTTCGTTGCTCTTTCAGCTCATACCTCTGAGACCACCTCGGTGGAAAGCCCTGCACTCATGCATCTCTCAAAAAGATAAAGTAATAATCAAAATCAGTGCTAATATGTGTTCACATTTGAATAACACCTTACTACATTGACTATTTAATTAACCCCTTGCATGCGTCAGACTGCTGTGAGTCGTCAGACGCCACAGTAGGCGTGTGTCAGACGGCTCCCGACCATCCTAGCACCCACCCATGGGGGAAGCGCTGGTGCTCCCCATGTACTACTCTTCAAGTTGCCCCTAAGGGGAAGGCGGCATAAGCCTATTTGCTGCCCCCCACTTCCCACTCCATGTCTTTTAATGATGATAGTACACTCCACGGGCCGACACTATTAGATGCAATCAGACGCGCTGGAAGCCATTTGATTCCAGTGTGTCTGGGAGAAAGGTAAGTTTCTGCTCTGGAAGGGAGGGGGCTTTTAAAACAATGAGGCATCGGGCACGATCGTGCAGCAGGAATGCCCACTAGCCACCAGGGATTTTTTTTTTTGATCAATTTCATCTTTACGTGGAGCGGCACATTGGGGAAGGGTCGCTCACCTTTATAGAGGTGAATATCTGCACCCACATGTGTATATACAATTTACATGAACCACACCTTAAAGTTGCTGCAGTTAGTAGAAAATGGGCATCCCTTGTCAAATTAGCAGTTATGCAACATATATTTTCTTTTAACAATCATACAAATATGGTTTGTGCTCCTAAAATGTGTATTTGGTTTAAAAAAATATATTTATTGGTAATTTCTTACTACTGATTGTGCATTAGAACATTGATCACTGGAGTGATTGTATAATATGAGAAAACAGAAAATAGGTCGGAAAAAGTCAGTGCTCTGCGGAAGAAAATGAACAAGACGTTACCTTTGGTTCTCCCTCAAGCTCTGGTTCTTCTTTTTCTGGTTCATTGTGTGGCTCATCTTCTGCCTTTTCCTTTACTAGCTCTTCTCCTGGCTCTAATTTTTCAGGATTTCTTACTTCTGGATCTCCTTTTGGCTCTTTTTCGGGGCCTTCTTCTGGCACTGCTTTTTTTGGCTCTCCTTCCATTGGATCTCTTTTTTCTAGCTCTTCTTTAGGATTGTGTTCTTCTTCTTCTGGCTCTCTTCCTTCTGACACTCTTTCTGGTTCTTCTCCTACCTCTCTTCCTTCTGGAGCTCCTTCTGACTCTACCTTGTAATCTGTCTCTTGTGCTTCAGACTCTTGCTCGTGCTCCTCAGCCTCAGCCTCTGACTTTGGCTCTGCTTTTCCAGTCTGTAAATCTGATGCATAGTGATGTACCACTTGTGAATCCTGTAACATAAATCAAATCATCTCAGGATTAATTGTGATGAAGCCAGTGGTCATCGAAACATCTTTGGGTTGCTACCAAAATGGTGCAATTAGATTTGGTCAATCTATATCCACACTCCCATTCTCGCTGTCACAAATATTGATTTGGTGCCTTCATAAATATATGTTTAGCTTGACAATACTTGAAAATGATATGCTGTGCACCCATCCCTCATTGTGTCGACAAAAATATGGAGGCTTCTTTGGGTATCATTAACAGGATCATTAGACCTTAGACCCATGTCAGCAGAGGCTCATTCCTCTGCTCCCCTGGCAGAAGACCACCCACCATAGAGAGTCCAACGGGCAGGCGAGGATCTATGTGCCTTCAGTGATGCTGTCAAGCAGTGACTCAACTGAAGGCACTGGACTTTGCTGAGCAAGTGCTGTGTTTTTTGTGGCTGTTGTCAACCAACACTGCTGCTTGCACCCGGACCTGTGGGCCAAGCACACCGCATTGCTCCATCTCGAACCGCAGCCTTGGGCCTACCGACAACAGCGATTCAGCAATGATGATGCCTCTGCCTGCCCCGTGATCTATGAGCACCGATAAGAGCACCCCCCGTCCTCGCACTGCAGCTCTGGTCTCACAGGCACTGCTGGACGGCGTCACTGAGCAGCTGCCTGCACATTGACCTGAGGGCACTGCACGCCGCACCGTTCCACTTCGCCACAGCCCTGACACCGCAGATGCTGGCGCCCCTGCCTTCAACCTCATGAAGTTCAATCTGCAACGTTTGTGAGTTCAAAGGCCCAATGACTCCTGCACTGACCTCCTGGATCGATGCCTGATAACCCAGATGACGACTCCTCTTCGGAGTACATCGCAAGGTCCACGATGCCCTTAATTTCTAAGGTACTGTTTGCGAGTGTTCTTAACCGTGGCTGGCCCGCGACCTTGCAGTCGGCCTGAACTGTTGGATGTGTTTGTTCACGACGGTGTCGTAGCCCCGGATGGAGCTATCAAGTTCATGGAACTGAATTTTAATTTATTTTTGCATCATTCATATTTTGATTATGGTATGTTGGATTTTTATCGCTTTGGTCTTGTTTTACACGGTTACATATTGGCTATTTTTCTAAAACTGGTGTGTTGTTATTTTGGAGTGTTTTCACTGTATTACTCTGTGTTATGAGCAAATGCTGTACTCATTACCTCTGATAAGCCTGACTGCTTATGCCAAGCTACCTAGAGGATGAGCAGGGGTTATTTTAGAAGTGTAATCCCCTTACCCTGACTAGAAGGAAGGGTCCCTATTTGAACATGGTACAAACTTACCTACTCGAGACCCCAATTTTTAACAGCTATGCTATGTTGTGCATGGTGGACGACAACATGTAGATCCACATTTACTGAGAGTGTACTGCTGTTGCAGTTATCCCCGGCAAGTCAGATATTTTGAGAAACAAACACATTTCCCCAGTCAATGTCTGTTTCAAAAAGGTGTTACTTTTTGATGCAGATTTTGGTCGGGCTACATTAGTAGATCTGGCCTGTGGGTGTTTGCACTGAGCACTCCACTAACATCCACTTGACACAAAGTCGCACAAAGCAGCACAAAGTGCTTTTTGCAGTGGGAAAAGTGTTTTTTTTTCAGTGCAGAATAGTTTTTACTTTGGAAAGTAATTGCCAAAATATCGCTTTGCATAACCCAACGTAACATTATGACGCTGCAAAGCACTAGTAAATCTGTGCAGAGGTGGACATCTTTACTGTTTGTGAAACATTCCTGACCACTTATCCTTCAAAGAACTGTTTCGTTCAGTTGTAATTTCTTTGCTCTTTCAGCTCATACCTCTGAGACCACCTCGGTGGAAAACCCTGCACTCATTCATCTCTCAAAAAGATAAAGTAATAATCAAAATCAGTGCTAATATGTGTTCACATTTGAATAACACCTTACTACATTGACTATTTAATTAACGTCTTGCATGCGTCAGACTGCTGGGAGTCGTCTGACGCCACAGTGGGCGTGTGTCAGACGGCTCCTGACCATCCTAGCACCTGGTGCTCCGCGTGTGTTGTCCTTCATGTTGCCCCCAAAAGGGAAGGCGGCAGAAGCCTATCTGCTGCCCCCCCACCTCCCACTCCATGTCTTCTAATGACGATAGTACACACCACGGGCCGACACTATTAGATGCAATCAGACGCGCTGGAAGCCATTTGATTCCAGTGTGTCTAGGAGAAAGGTAAGTTTCTCCTCTGGGAGGGAGGGGGCTTTTAAAACAAAGAGGCATCGAGCACGACCGTGCAGCAGGAATGCCCACTAGACACCAGGGATTTAATTTTTTTAAATCAATTTTGTCTTTACCTGGAGCGGCAACGTGGAGAAGGGTCGCTCACCTTCATAGAGGTGAATATTTTGGCAGTTTCTGCCCCTCTTGGGGGCAGATTGGCCATATATTTGTAGGCCCATCTGCCCCATAAATGAGGCCCCTGGTGTCTAGTGACTTCTGCCTCATTTATGAAAAGTAATGCATCATTGCGTGAAAACAGTGATGCGTCACTTTTCATTGCGCCCTCCTTGCGTCAAATTTACAATATGATGCATCATGTCGCAAGGAGTTACAAATACGTCAGTATTTCTGACATATCTTCAGGCGCAAAAAATGACGCATTGCTGAAGTGTGTCACAAAAGTGACGCAACCTCAGCAATGGCCCATCTAACATGGGCAAGTCCCATGTGAAATGTGTCTGCGTCAGTCTTACGCCTGCTGTCAGGCATGCGTAAGATAATAATGCATTTGCGTTCTAGAAGTGACGCAGTGAAATCTCATAGATTTCACTGCGTTATTTCTTCGAGGCTTACTTGTGTCAAAACGCCAACCCTGCATACATTATTCCTGGCACAGGTATAATATGGCGCAGGGGTTTACAAAGTGACGCATCTACCTAGATGCGTCACTTTGTAAATATGACGCAACAGGGCGCATTTTTTACCTTTCTGGTGCGTCACACAAAGTGACGCACCAGCGGGGAAAAAGTGACGCAAGGGCTCATAAATAAGCCCCCAGGGATTTCTCAACTGTGGCAATGTGGGGAGGGGCCCCTTGGGGAAGGGTCGTGCCCCATGGGAGAGCAATCATGTTGGCCGTTTCTGCCCCCAATATGGTCAAATTGGTGTTTTTTTATTTGAAACCCCACTAGGCCACCATGGATTTCCCTATATACTTCTAGACGCTGGGGAGCGGCCCCTTGGCCAAGGGTCGCTCCCCTTTATGGGGGTGAATATTTTGGCTGTTTCTGCCCCCTCGGGGCAAATCAGCCTTACATTTTTAGGCCCATCTGCCCCCAAGAGGGGCATAAACCACTAGTCAACAGGGATTGCTCAACTGCAGCAATGTGGGGAGCGGCCACTTGGGAAATGGTCGCTCCCATTTGGTTATCAATTATGATGGCCGTTTCTACCCCCATTGGGGGCAGATATACCTTATGAGGCCCATCTGCCCTCAAGGGCGGGGGGGGCTGAAGCCACTAGACACCAGGCTATTTTTCACTGCTGTTGGGGAGTGGCTCCTTGTGCAAGGGTTGCTCCCCTTTATTGAGTCATCATTTTGGCCATTTCAGCATCCCTTGGGGGCAGATCTGCCTTATGTTTTAGGTCTATCCTCAGAAATCACTAGACACCAGGGTTTTTATTCAATGTTGTTGTTGGGGAGCAGCCCCACCTGCCCCCCAGCTTGGCTGGTGGATTGTGTGTGGACTGGTGCATTACTTGCATATTTGATTAAAAAGTTTTTTTTCTCCTTTTTATTCTAGTGCAAAGATTTGTATTCCTGTTTGCGGTTTCGGCAGTGGTTGGTATGCAGTTTGCAAAGTTGCAGGTGTTTGGTCACAAAAACTTTTTTGTTGTGTTTACTCCAAATGAGTATGATTGTCCTGTATGAATGAATTGTTTGTAAATGGTGTTATAATTGCAGCATATTTTGTTTATGTTTTTAGTGTGAAATTCCTTTGGGATTTGTGCATGATGTGTATTGTGTTGCCTGATGTTTCATTTCATTTTCTTTTCTTTTTCTTTTTAGTGGCATATTATTGGTCTTTGCTGTGTTTCTGCAGAGTAGGTGGTGGTGAGTCGACCTGTTTCTGGCAAGTGAGTGGTATCGTTTTGGAGTATATAGGTCTTTGTGATAAAGCCATATTTTGTTTAATACTTATTTTACAAAGTTCTTGTTGTTGTTTACTTGTTTGTGAAGTTACCTTTATTAGTTAGGATTATGGCTAGCCACAGGATTACTGCTCAGCAGGTGGTTGGTATGCTTATTGATTCTTCCTCTGACCAGGATTATGAGATTGACAGTGCATCTGAGGTAGAGGAGGAAATGAAAGATTCTGGCAATGAGTTTTCTGTCCACAAGGAATCATCTGATTATGAAGTTACTCTCAGTGCGGATGAAGCTACTCTTGGTGCGGATGAAGTCCCTGTTTTAGAGGAGAACAGTTATGTCAATGGTGCAGCAAGAGGCATCTGGATTGCAGCCTGGGCTGCAAGGCTTTCCATGAAAGTACTGGACTCTGGGATGATGCAAACATGGTGCAGCTGGTGTTGCCTGCCTTTTAGTGGTGATGCAGGGTGTAGGGTGAATTGTGAAAATGTTTTCCCTATACAGTTTTGTCAGTTGTTTATGGATGGTATATTATTGGCTGAGATTGTTGAGCCAAATAATTTGTATGCTGAACAGTATTTGCAGGACAACAGTGCCAGACGTAGGCCCCGCTCTAGAGCTACCGGGTGGACTTCTACAAATCTGGATGAGATGAAGACGTTTTTGGGCTTAACTTTTTTAATAGGCTTGATAAGGAAGCCATCCCTGTCTTCATATTGGGCTAATAGTCCCTTGATGAGAACTGCCATATTTCCTGCAATTATGAGTAATAATTGTTATTTACTTTCGCATTGAATGTTGCAGTTTGTTGATAATGCTTTGACACCCTGACTGTCTTTTTAAGATTTGGCATGTCCTTGATCACTTTGTAGATCGATTTTCAGAGATCTATACTCCAGGGAAAGAAATACCTGTTGAAATGTCTTTGTTCCTGTTCAAGGGCTGTTTGTTTTTTAGGCAGTACATTCCTAGCAGAATGGCATGTAATGGAATTAGGATGTATATGTTGTCTGAGAGTAGGGCAGGATATGTCTATAATTTCCAGCAGTACACTGGTAGGAATTCCACTATTGACCCCCCTGGTTGTCTGTCCACTTTAGGAATATCACAGAAGATTGTGTGGGATCTTGGTTGAGGACTTTTTACCAAAGGTCACCATTTGTACCTAGATAACTTCTACACTGCAGTGCAATTATTTAAAGAATTGTTCAAACTGGACACTCTTGCTGGTGGCACACTCCGCTCTAACGGTGAAGGTTACCGAAAAGAGCATGTTTGCAAAAAGCTTGAGTGGGGACAGTGCAGTACCTTACATAGTGATGAATTGCTAGCTATGGAAATTGTGGACGGAAGGGATGCCAACATACTGACCACCATCCATGATGAAAGTACTTCACCGGTGGCTGTTTAGGGTCAGGTTGCTGAAGTGTGCATTGTAGACTACAATAAGCACATGGGTGGTGTAAATAGAGTAAATCCAAGGTTGGAACCTTACACTGCTTTTCATAAGGCTTATATTTGGTATAAGAAGTTGGTCATCTATCTCTTCAACTTAGCAACTTTTATTGCTTTTGTTGTGTTCAATGAGTGTTCTCCAGCCTCAAGGATGACTTTTGTTCAGTTTCAGGAGTATGTAATAAGCAGCCTTGTTATAGTGGAGCAGGCAAGTGTTTCTAGAGTTGACGTGGTGGAGGATGTGGCTAGATTGCCACTTTCCCAATTGAATTCCTCCCACGTAGAGTCTGTTTGCGAAGAATTATGCGGAAGGAGACATGCATGGAGTGTGCTGATTGTCCTTCTAATCATGGGCTGTGTGTGTCCACATGTCTCAGATTCTATCACAATCAAAAGAGTTTTTGGGAGCAACCGAAAGTCTAATAGTGAACTGCCTGGTCTGTATTGTTTTATATTTGTAGTTCTGTTTCATGGTTGGTATTGGAATGATGTATTTAGTTACCACTGTTGTGTTTGTACTTATAGTTGTGTATCTATTTCCAATGGGTTTGTGTTTGCTTTATTGTTAAAAAAGAAATTTGATGAGAGTGTGCGTGGATTTGGTGTTTGGCATGGCGGTGTATATGGACTGGCGGGCATGGACCCGCTATTGGCTGGTGGTGTGCTTGGACTGGGGCGTGGCTGGCAGTGTGCACAGATTGGGGCTTGGCTAGTGGTGTGCATGGACTGGGGATTGGCTGGTGGTGGGCATGGACTGGGGCATGTCTGGTGGTGCACATGGACTGGCGTTTAACTGGAAGTGTGTGGACTGGTGTTTGGCTGGCGGTGTCCGTGGACTGGTGTTTGGCTGATGTTGTATGTGAACCGGCATTTGGCTGGTGGGTGTGAGTAGTGACTTGCTAATCATAATAACACACACTGGTAGCCAAGCACCACTGCACACACACGTCAACCACCAGCCGTTGTGATTGCTGTGTCAGTCATGTGGACGTATGAGAGTGATGGACCCTTGAATTGTGCTGTCTGTTGATGTGAATGTTATAATGTGCCGGGCCTGCGGCTGGCAGTGTGAATGGTCTTGTGTGTCACATGTGAAAGGTGTTCGAATGGCCTATAAAGAGGCTACTGCCTTGCCATGGCTTTACAGCTCACAAGCTGTAAGTCATTGGTTCAGGTTTGTAACCTTTTAATTATTAACAGTGCATTTCAATTTTGTTAAATCTCTTGTCAATAACATTTTACGCTCTGAACCTTCTCTCACCCTCGTGCCGAATCCAATTAGTATGTGTGTGTACTTAAGGAATAGTTAGTTTTGACGTAATATTTGTCTGTTCTGTCTTTCTCTGCCAAGGTGTACATTGTCTCTACATTATCTGTTGATGTGAGTGTTGTAATATTCTGGGCACGCTGCTGGTAGGCGTATGTGTCAGTATGAAAGGTGTGTGAATGGCCTGTAAATAGGTTGGTGCCTTGACATGGCTTTAAAGTTCACGAGCTGTGAGTCATTGGTTCAGGTTTTTAATCTTTTACTTATTAACTGTGAAATTCCTCTTTGTGAAATCATTTGAAATAAAATATACATTTTGAACCTTTCACTCACCCTTGTGCAAAATCCAAGCAGTATGTGTGAATACTTGAGAAACATATGGATAGGCACTAATGTTGTTCTTTGTCATTCTGTGCCAAGATGTAGTTTGTCTCTAGGGAAATGTACCAACTTTAGATATTTTTGTAAACTATAAAAAAAGGGGAGGACCCGGATTAGTGTGCCTCTAATGTATCCCAACAACTTATTTTACTTGCAATGCAATGCAAACCTCGAAATGTAATTGTACTCACACATTTTACTTGCATTACTGTGTCATAATCTTCTGGTATCAGAAAAACCACAATTCTCCTACCACCCAGTATTCCCCTAGGTCTCCTGATACAAATGGTACCTCACTTGTGTGGGTGGGCCAAGCACCCATGACAGATACGGGCCCAAAATGTATTGTGGAGACATCAAAATTGCCTATGACAAAACTGCCTAGTTTTGCAAGGGGGGGTCACCAGGTTTTTGGGCTCTGGATCGGAGGATATCTAAGGAAACCTGTCGCGGGTACTTATCTGACCCACTCAAGTGAGGTACCATTTTTATCGGGAGACCTGGGGGAACACTGGTTGGTAGGAAATTTGTGGCAGCCTGGTGATCCCACAACTTTCTTACAAAGGAACGTAAGACAAACGTGATTTGTTTTCAGCTACATTTGAGGTTTGCAGGGGATTTGGGGTAGGACAAAAGTTGGGGGGTTCGCAAAAGCTATACCTCCCTGGACTCCTCAGGGTGTCTAATTTTCAGAAATGTCTGGGTTTGGGAGGTTTTCCAAGATGGCCTCCGAGGCCGGGCCAAAAATAAAATGAAATGAATGAAATAAAATGAAATGAAAAGATAATTCTATAGCGCGATGGCTACCCTGGGGCGTCCCAGCGCTGCAGAGGTTAGGCTAAGGCAGAGTATGCTGGATCTTATATCGGTTTATTAAAAAGCCAGGTTTTGAGGAGCTTTCGGAATGTCAGCAATTTGGGCTCTGATCTGATTGTGAGGGGGAGCGTGTTCCAGATTTTGGGCAGGTTGTAGGAAAGTGAACGGCCTCCACACCTCGCTTTCTTAATTCGAGGCACTGTGGTGAGATAGGATGTCCCGGATCTGAGGTGTCTATTGGGGTGGTAAGCATTTACAAGGGGACGGGTAATACAGGGGCCTGTTCCCCAATAGGATCAATGGGCGATACACATGGCCTTGAATTCAATCCTTGATTTTACCGGGAGCCAGTGGAGGTCTTTCAGTCGGGCTTTGACTGAGACTCGTCGGGGGATCTCGAGAAGGGTCCTGGCCGCACAGTTTTGGATAATTTGGAGTTTGTTTAGTGTGGACTGTGGGGCCCCAAGGTATAGGGAATTTCCGCAGTCCAGGCGAGATAGGATAAGCCCTTGTACCATGATCCGTCTTGAGTGGAAAGGGAGGAGGGGAAGAATCTTACGTAGTAGCCTCAGGAGCCCGAAGCATATGGCAGATAGTTTGGTTGCCTGGTAATTAAAATTGAGTGCTCTGTCAAGCCATATGCCAAGGCTTTTGATTTGTTCTTTTGGTAGGGGGGGACAGCCTAGGCAGAGGGGCCAGATGGAGTCAATAGGCTTGTTGATGGTATTTCCCAGGAGCATAATCTCTGTTTTCTCGCCGTTTAGTTTTAGGCAGGAGGCCGTCATCCATGCGGCGACTGCTTCCAGACATTTGTGTAGGCTATGGTGCGAGTTGAATGGGGGATCCAGTGCTACCACTAGCTGCGTGTCATCCGCATAGGTGATAATTTTCCCTCCAAAGGGGCGGACGACCTCAGCCAGTGGACTTAAGTAAACGTTAAAAAGGGTGGGGCTCAGGGAGGAGCCCTGGGGCACCCCACAATTCAGGGGTTTGCTGGGGGAAGTGTATTCTTTCTCGAATATCTGGAACGAGCGGCCTGTGAGAAAGGATCTCAGCCAGGTGATTGCCGTTCCCGAGATGCCTATCCTGCTAAGACGGTGGAGAAGGATGTTGTGGTTTACAGTGTCGAAGGCGGCACTAAGGTCGAGGAGAACGATGGCCATTGACCCACCGTTGTCCAAGATCCTTCTTGCCTCCTCCGTCACTGCGACCAGGGCCGTTTCTGTTCCATGGAGGGGCCGAAAGCCCGTCTGTGAGGGGTCAAGTATGGCGTTTGATTCTAGAAAGTTTGTCACGACCAAGTTGACATGCTTTTCTAGCAGTTTGCTGAGCCAGGGTAGCAGGGAGATGGGTCTGTAGTTGGAGGGGTTGTTTTGATCCAGGCTCGTTTTTTTTAGAAGGGCCTTGACCATTGCTCGTTTCCATGGGGGCGGGACGATGCCAACGTGGAGCGAGGTGTTGAGCAGGTCCAGAATAGTGGGTGAGATCTGACTGGTGATCGGGATGAGAGCTCGCGGGGGGGCGGGTCAATGGGTGATCCTGATTTGACCTGCTGCATGATGCTCTCTAAATAACTGAGATCCAAGGGCGGGATATGAGTCAGTGTGGCGGGGGATAGTGACATGGGGTCTCGGTCTGGAGAGCAGCTGGTCGGAGGGGTGTGTTGCGAGAAAGAGGAATTAATGGTTTCTATTTTACGATAGAAGAATTCCGCTAGCTCATCGCAACGAGCCTGAGTGTTACGGTGCTCCTTTGGTGTCTCTGGCAGTTGAAGGAGGGATTTTGCTATCCGATAAATCTTCTTAGGCCTTGAGGCTGCCTTATCAATTTTTTCCTCGAAATACTTTGCCTGCGCTAGTTTAATACTAGTTTTATAGCTTTTTATTGCTGCTCTGTAGGCTGTTTTACCAGTAGTTGAATAATCGAGGCGCCATTTCCTCTCAATTCTTTTACAGTTCCGTTTGGCGTCACGGAGGTCAGTGGTGTACCAAGGGACGGTTGCGTTCCCCCGCTTGGGTTTGGTGCATTTAAGTGGGAGCACCAGATCGAGAGATTTGGTGATCCAGATGTTATAATTCTCGTTGCCCTCTATAGGGTTGGAGGTTTTGGTAGGTTTGGTTGATTCAAGGTTCTCCAGCCATAGCGGCTTGGGAAGTTTGGACCAATTACGGGATTCTTGGACTGTCGTGGGTTTTGGTAAATGGTGGTTGGGCGGGGTCCATGTGAGAGGGATGAGGAAGTGGTCTGTCCAGGGGAGAGGAGAGGGGTATCCAACTTGTAGGTTAGGGCAATTGCTGAATATAGGGTCCAGGAGATGGCCTTTTTGATGGGTAGGCCCAGGGACCAGTTGCTCTAGTTCGAGGGCAACTAGACTGGAGGATAGTTCTCTGGCGTTCGGGTCATTGGGGTCATCAAGGTGGGTGTTCAGATCTCCCAGGAGAGTGAAGTTAGCAGGGCTAAAAGCAAGGTTTGCAACAGTTGGTGCGAGGTTAGGAAGGAATTGTCCTAGTGTCCCGGGTGGGCGGTATATAAGCATACCTGAGAACGTGTTAGTGGGACTACATGTTATAGTGAAGGGTAGGCATTCACTATCTGGGACAAGGGCAGGGATGCTAGTGATTTCATAGCATGTCTTGTGGATTAGTGCTAGTCCACCACCTATTCCTGTTTTGCGGTCATGGCGTAATATTCGGTATCCTTGAGGGAGGGTTTGCACCAGGTCAGGTTCTGATTGTTCGTGCAGCCAAGTCTCTGTAAGGAAGAGGATGTCCGGGTTTGCATCCTCTATCAATAAAGAGATTTCCAGGGCGTGTTTGGGAAGGGACCTACAATTGAGCAGGAGCATAGAGTATTGTGTGGGTTCTATTTTTGAGTGAGGTGAAAAATAAAATCCGCACTGACTGCAGGTGGCGTGTTGTATGGATAGATCCCAGGAGTGGTGACATGGTGGGGCAGCATCCTTACTTACTTGGTGGAGGAAGCATGGACTATATTTCCTGACACGGGTAGGCGACCGGACAGGGAGGGTGGCCCCTTGCCCCGGCCGGCCGCCGACGGGCGCAGACGGGCTTGCCTTTGGCGCGGCGCCGGCGTGCCCGCTGCGCGCCTCCGCTGCGCGTAGTGAAGATCATCCGGTTAAATGGGGTGTTGCCGGTGAGGTCCGCCCCCTCCTCCCCTCTAGCCCGGTAGTGCTCGGAGCTCCGCTCCTCCCTCCACAACAATCGGGAGAAATCCCGTGGTGGACCGGGGAGGCGCGGGGAGCCGGGTGTTCAAGGGTGCAGGCGGGAATGCGGCTAAGTTGGTGCAGGTAATTTAAGATTTTTAAAGAGTTGCTCATATTTCAGGTTAAAATCGCTAAAATACAGTTAGTTAAAAATCACAGTATCACAGTGTTTAAAAAGGTGGACGGGTACCGGTAAGAGCAGTCGCTGCTCTGTCTTTCCGTGCCTCCGCTGAGCAATGCGGAGTGGCAGCCTTTGTAGGGTGCTGCCGGTGAGGTCCGCCCCCTCCTCCCCTTTAGCCCGGAAGTGCTCGGAGCTCCGCTCCTCCCTCCACAACAATCGGGAGAAATCCCGTGGTGGACCGGGGAGGCGCGGGGAGCCGGGTGTTCAAGGGTGCAGGCGGGAATGCGGCTAAGTTGGTGCAGGTAATTTAAGATTTTTAAAGAGTTGCTCGTATTTGAGGTTAAAATCGCTAAAATACAGTTAGTTAAAAATCACAGTATCACAGTGTTTAAAAAGGTGGACGGGTACCGGTAAGAGCAGTCGCTGCTCTGTCTTTCCGTGCCTCCGCTGAGCAATGCGGAGTGGCAGCCTTTGTAGGGTGCTGCCGGTGAGGTCCGCCCCCTCCTCCCCTCTAGCCCGGAAGTGCTCGGAGCTCCGCTCCTCCCTCCACAACAATCGGGAGAAATCCCGTGGTGGACCGGGGAGGCGCGGGGAGCCGGGTGTTCAAGGGTGCAGGCGGGAATGCGGCTAAGTGGGTGCAGGTAATTTAAGATTTTTAAAGAGTTGCTCGTATTTCAGGTTAAAATCGCTAAAATACAGTTAGTTAAAAATCACAGTATCACAGTGTTTAAAAAGGTGGACGGGTACCGGTAAGAGCAGTCGCTGCTCTGTCTTTCCGTGCCTCCGCTGAGCAATGCGGAGTGGCAGCCTTTGTAGGGTGCTGCCGGTGAGGTCCGCCCCCTCCTCCCCTCTAGCCCGGAAGTGCTCGGAGCTCCGCTCCTCCCTCCACAACAATCGGGAGAAATCCCGTGGTGGACCGGGGAGGCGCGGGGAGCCGGGTGTTCAAGGGTGCAGGCGGGAATGCGGCTAAGTTGGTGCAGGTGATTTAAGATTTTTAAAGAGTTGCTCGTATTTCAGGTTAAAATCGCTAAAATACAGTTAGTTAAAAATCACAGTATCACAGTGTTTAAAAAGGTGGACGGGTACCGGTAAGAGCAGTCGCTGCTTTGTCTTTCCGTGCCCCCCCCTCGCAAAACCAGATCGTTTTGTGATAGGAAATTCTGATGTCTCCACAATATATTTTGGCCTCTTCCCTGCCACGTGCACTTTGCTCACCCACATAAGTGAGGTACCATTTTTATTGGGAGACCTAGGGGAATGCTGGGTGGGTGAAATTTGTGGATCCACGCAGGTTCCAGAACTTTGCATCATAGAAATGTGTGTGTTTTTTTAACAAAGTTTGAGGTTTGCAAGGGATCTGGCTAACAGAACCTGGTGAGAGACACACAAGTCACATCAACCTAGATTCCCCTTGGTATCTAGTTTTTAAAAAATGTATATGTTTACTAGGTTTCCCTAGGTGCCGGCTAAGCTAGGGTTCAAAATCCACAGCTAGGCACATTGCAAAAAAAAGGTCACTGAAAAAATGTGGTGTCCACATTGCGTTTTGGGCCGTTTCCTGTTACAGGCACTAGGTCTACCCACACAAGTTAGGTACCATTTTTATTGGGAGACTTTGAGGAATGATGGATGTGTGGTAGTGTGTGGCTTCCCACAGATTCCAGAACTTTACCATCACAGTATTTGTGAGGAAAATGTGTTTTTATTTTACAAAGTTTGAGGTTTAAAAGGCATTCTGTTTAGGATAACCTGGTGAGAGAGACACACGTCACACCATCCTGGATTCCCCAGGGTGTTTAGTTTTCACAAATGTATATGTTTACTAGGTTTCCATAGGTGCCGGCTGAGCTAGAGTTCAAAATCCACAGCTAGGCACATTGAAAAAAAGGGCAGTTTTCAGTGGAAGAGTTTGATGTGTGCCCGTTGCATTTTGGGCCGATTCCTGACCTGGCCGTTAGGCCTACCCACATAAGTGAGGTGCCCTTTTTATTGAGAGACTTTGCGGAATGCTGGGTGGGTGAAAGTTTGTGGCCCCCTGCAGATTCCAGAACTTTCCCTCAAAGATATGTAAGGAAAATGTGTTTTTTTTACAAAGTTTGAGGTTGGTTTGCAAGAGATTCTGGGTAAAAGATCCTGGTGAGAGTCACACAAGTCATCTCCATCCTGGATTTCCCTGGGTGTCTACTTTTTAAAAATGTATAAGTTTGCTAGGCTTTCCAAGGTGCCGACTGAGCTAGGGTTCAAAATCCACAGCAAGGCACCTTACAAACAAAAAGGGTCAGTTTTCACTGGAAAATGTGATGTGTCCACGTTGCGTTTTTATCTGGAGATTCCAAAACTTTCTATCACAGAAATGTGAGGAAAATTTATTTTTTGACAGTTGAGGTTTGCAAGGTATTCTGGGTAACAGAACCTGGTGAGGGCCACACAAGTTACCCCATCCTGGATTTCCCTGGGTGTCTAGTGTTTCAAAAATGTATAGGTTTGGTAGATTTCCTCAGGTGTCGGTAGAGCTAGGGTCCAAAATCCACAGCTAGGCACATTGTGAAAAAAGGGTCATTGTTCACTGGAAAAATGTAGTGTGTCCACGTTGTGGTTTGGCCCATTTCCTATTGTGGCCACTAGGCCTACCCATAAAAGTGAGGTACCCTTTTTATAGAGAGACGTTGGGGAATGCTGGCTGGCTGAAAGGTTGTGGCTCCCTGCAGATTCCAGAACTTTCCATCACAGAAATGTAAGGATTTTTTTTTTTTTTTTTTTTACAAAGTTTGAGGTTTGGAAAAGATTCTGGGTAACAGAACCTGGTGAGAGGCACACACGTTACCCCCATCCTGGATTTTCCTGGGTGCCCGCTGAGCTAGTGTTCAAATCCACTGCTAGGCACATTGCAAAAAAAGGGTCAGTTTTCACTGGAAAAATGTGATGAGTCCAAGTTGCATTTTGGGCCGTTTCCTGCCATGGGCATTAGGCCTATCCACACAAATGAGGTACTGTTTTATCTGGAGACTCTGGGAAATCCTGGGTGGGAGGAAGTTTGTGGATCCACACAGATTCCATTACTTTCCATCAGAGACATATGAAGGAAATGTGTGTTTTGAATAACTTTGAGATTTGCAAGCTATTCTGGGTAACAGAACCTGGTGAGAGCCACACAAGTCACAAGATCCTGGGTTTCCCCGGGTGTCTAGTTTTCAAAAATATATAGGTTTGGTAGATTTCCACAGGTGCCGGCAGAGCTAGGGTCCATAATCCACAGCTGGACACATCGTGAAAAAAGGGTCAGTTACCTGTTGTGGGCACTAGGCCTACCCACACAAGTGAGGTACCATTTTGATTGGGAGACATTGGGGAGCACAGAATAGTAGAACAGTTGTTATTATCAATTGACTTCCTTTGCATTTCTGCCTTCCAAATGTAAGACAAGTTGTCAAGAAAAAGAAGTCATTCTGAAAAATAAACTCTAATTCACATGCTTGTATGGGTAATCACCATTTTGTAGATATGGAAATACCCACTGGTTCTAGACTCTATATTTTGTTCCTATTTCAGAAATATATAGGTTTTCTAGATACCTATTTTTCACTCTTTATATTTTACCAAATGAGTTGCTATATTGCCGGTACACAATGAAAAACCATTGCAAGATGCAGCTCAGTTATTGGCTCTGGGTTGCTCGGGTTCTTGGTGAACCTACAAGTCCTATAAATGCCCATAAACAAAAGGGTCCAGTGGATGTAACCGTATATTGCTTTCAAATGTTTGTCATAGTTAGAAGAATTTACAGGTGAAAACGTTGGCACAAATGGCTGTTTTTTCAACTCAACTCTGTTAGTTTTTATTAAAAAAAACCTTGAAGGATCTACACAAATGACCCCTTGCTGAATTCAGAAATGTGTCTACTTTTAGAAATGTGTAGCTTTCCAGGATCCGTTATTGCTTTCACACCCTTTTTGACCACTAACTGGAAGGAGGTTAAAAGCCAAATAAAATTGCAAAAATAGGCTATGTCCAGTAAAGTGCCAAAGCTCTGTAGAAAATGTTGGTTTTCTGACAAAAGTCTGCCTGTCCCTGACATTTGAGAAGATGGTGATTTCAGCATCACAAACTCTTTGTTGCTGCTATTTGCAGGGAAAAAAACCAGACACTTTCTTCTGCAGAACTTTTCTCCGATTTTAAAAAATAAACAAAAAAATTGCTGTATTTTGACTAATTTCTGGGGTCCCCTCCAGGGGGAATCCACAAACCTTGGATACCTTTAGAATGTGTAGGTTTTTGGAAAAAAGGACATAAATTTGATGTGGATACCTTATGTGGACAAAAAGTACAGGGGCCTAAGCGCGAACTACCCCAAATAGCATGGGGGAGGGGACGGGGTAAGGGAAAGGCCTAGCGGAGAAGGGGTTATTGTGAAGCGTCTGCAACCCAATATAAACAAGTTAAATAAATAAAAAGAAATATAAACAGGCTCGCTGTTATCTTTCATTAACAGTAATTCGGTGATGCTGTTTGTTGGCAACATGTCATATAAAGTAATTGTGATAAACAGCACAGAACTAGACCATCTCTAGAGCACGGACAAAACAAGCTAAACCGTCCCCATACCTCTGATAAGGAATCCAGTGTATGGAAGTACTGCAAAATCCACAGGGCAAAGATCCCTTCCACGAATGGGAAAAGAATCTCGATAATCTGAAAGTCAGAAGAAAATATTTATAATTAGTAAGACTAAAATGAGGGTAACAAATACCACTTTCATTGCAACTCATATAAAAATGACAATAATGATAATAATTGAATAACATCATCAACAGCAAGACCAAAACCAAAAACAATAGTGAGGAAATGAATGGTAATAATTACCAAGGTATTCCCAGTAATGTCAATAACATACAAATATTGCTCCACTCAGTGGCACTCATTCTACCAGCCTGACCCAGATGCTAACCAGTAACCCAGAGGTTGTACAACCTGGTTTATGTGGCAATACCCAAATCAGTCCTGCGTCTCAGTACTTTGTTGTCGCTCATGGCATCACATCTGTGCTACACTTAGCTCTTCTCTCATGGTGCACTGTTGTGCACCTCCTTCTGGTGCACAGTAAGCCTTGCACTGAACTCTGGTTCCTGCTGGTTGAGAAGCATTCTCCAGGGATGGAGTGATCCTGGCATCAGATGCAGCAGTTCATAAGAGAATAGTCGGGAGGGAGATGGTAATAGTGCTGCCACTAGGGAGAGTATTCAATGCTGTCCACCATTTAAAGCTGCGAAGACACCAAGGACCCCTCATGAGTTCTCCTAGTGAGTCTCAGCCCAGGAGTTGAGGCTAAGACCTTTTTGGGACAGTTCAGGCCGAGGGTCAGAAATTGAGCCCTTTTTTCCATTCACCAGCTCCAACCTTAACCCATCCACAAACATATTAACACACTCACAGCAAATGCACTTGATTCATACTACAACCAAACCCTAACCACTTTTAATTGTGTAAAAAATCACTACTAAGTCCACAACGCACATATATACACCCTTCTTCCCCACCTGCAACACAATGGTACATTCACTCTCACACAAAACACCACTGTGGCCTATACCACTAACAAATCCACACATCACCAACACAACACCAAGCCACATTATAGATCACCGTATTCCATCCACACACTCCCTGTTCATACAAAGCACCAGCTGTACCCTCTACTTGCTCCTAACAGACCAATTTCTGTCACTACCAAACCCATACTCATTTTATCCACCAACACCATACTTTTATTTTTACCAAAAAAAATAACAAATCAATTCTTGGACTCCACTCCAGCACACATTACTTCTTCCAGCTATCAAATCTAACACACTCATGTCATACACACTTTTCCCAAACATATGACCACCCCTTTACCATTCTACTTCCACTCACCAACAATACTTTACATATAAATTCTTCTTACAAATCCCTACATCATCCTCTTCTCTCACTACTCCGCAAAAACAATACATAGCATGCACAACAGAATAGTACACACACACACTATTGCATAACACTTTCCACCACAAACTAGTAACACACAACAACTCCAACCCCCCTGACTATACAAATAATACAGATCGTAAACCATCTTTACTGCCAACCTTTCCCTCTACCCTCACACCTAACACAAATACACCAACACAACAATTCTCATTCAAATGCCTCTGATCCATTGTACAATTCAGAGCCTCACAACATTATCCACATGAAGCACCGCCCCCCCTAACTCGTACACCTTCTACCCTATACAACATGCCACTCTCTTCGCATCGAGAAGTCTATTGCACAAGGCTAGTCTACAAAAACAAAAAAGCTCACCAACTCACTCTCAAACACCACCTCCATCACCTGTACACAGAGACCCATCAAAAGGCCTTTTAAGCTTGCTGGATGAAGAATACGATATAGAAAAGCAACACAATTGTTATGCTCATACAGCTACTACCAGCACCAATGACACACATGCTACAATGCAAACCACCTGGCTCAAACCAAAGAGCAATCAAGACAAACTTCTCGTACAGAAGCTTAACAGATGATACATGTCAGCAATCAAAAAGGCTAAACAAAGATACTATTCAGGCAGATTTCAAAATGCTAAATATGCAAATAAAGAATTTTACAAAATTCTCAAAGAATGTCATAAACCTAAATGCATAGAAAGAACTCATCCCATTACTTAGGAATTCATGGACAAATTAACAAATCATTATACAACCAAAGCAGGCATGTTAGACTCCAATTTAAAACAAAGGAAAACCATCAGCACCAACCCATTTCCCAAAATACTTTTGTAGGGTAGGCTAACCCAGCCTCTAAATTACTTCAAACACATATCAAAAACTAAAAAAACAGATCTAGTTAAAGCAAACAGGCCTGCCGGAAGCCCGTTTGACCCATCTCTACCACAAATATTCAAGAACATTCTTCTAACTACCTCTGCTGTCTCACCAGTAAGAAGAATCATTAATATTTCTTTAATTACAGGAATCTTTCCAGAAGACCTAGAATAGGCATACATACCCACATTATTAAAGAAAAGTAACCTAAACCCGTTTGACCCTGACAACCACCGACTGATTACAAGTGGACATTTGCTAGGCAAACTGATAGAAAGAGCAGCATTCACCCAGATGTCACAATTCATTGAAGGTAACTCCATCGCATCCGACTTGCAAACAGGATTGCGTCCAGGAAGCGGTACGGAATCTGCCCTCATCCTCATCTTGGATGACCTTAAAAACACAGTAGACTACAAAAGGGTTGCTGTACCACTTTTCTCGGGCCTCTCAGCTGCCTTCGTCGCAGCTGATCACGAGACTCTATTCCGGAGACTCTATGAAGCCAGCATAGAGGGGACTGCCTTTGACTGGATCACATCCTACCTTCAAAATAGATCAAATGGCATCCATTCTCCACCTTTCTCATCCAAACCATAACACGCAAAGCAGTGGTCCCTCAAGGCTCTATCATCACACCCATGCTTTTCAAAATCTACATAAAGTAATTACTGGCAATCATCAATGAATTTCAGCTCACATGCTATAACTATGCAGATGACACAAATGCTCCCTAAATTTGAAAGCCCCAAAGACATTGAAAACTCACAAATCTTCAGTTGCCCCATAGCCATTGATTAGCGGGTGACATGGAGCCATCTCAAAATGAATGATTCCAAAATGGAAATTCTCAGATGGCAATTGGAAAAATAAAGACCCACTTTGCCCCTGACTTGACGATCTGGGACTACCTCCTAAAATATCTAAGAAAGTAAGAAGCCTTGGAAGTACTATGGACCCTAAGTTATTGATGAATACCCAAGTGGACAAATTACCACAATTAAGCTTCATTACTATGAAAACTCTACGATACATCTTCCCTCAATTGTGATTTCCACACAAGGTCCAAGCCACTATCTCTTTTGTACTGTCTAAACTTGATTACAACTATGGTCTCAACCACAGATCATCTTTATCAACTATGAATTGACTGTAACAGATTCAGAACTCTGCTGTCAGACTAGTCCTACATGTAAAGCCACAAGCTCACATATCCCCAGCTTTGAAGGCCCTACATTGGTTACCGATTGCCAGAAGATCCACCTTCAAGTTGCTTTGTATTACCCACAAAGCAATAAATGGAACAGAACACTTGTCATCAGGAATAAATTCACCAAATATATTCAACAAAGGAACCTCCGATCTAGATTGGCACCTTGCCTCAAAATCCCACCATACAAGATAAATACCATAGGTGGCACATCTTTCTCTGTTCTAGCAGCCAAACTAAGGAATTCATTACCCCAAACATAAGGTCCAATGATAACTATCTTATCTTCAGAAGACTACTCAAGAGTTGGCTCTGTAACACATAACCACCATACTCAAACACAAATGTGCAGCATATCCTTGGGTACATAAAGATTTAATTGGATTATATGTATGTATCTAGATATGTGTACTAGATATAAATATTTATAAGATGTACTTATGTATCTATATATTTATTACTTTCCTCCTACTGTTAAAAAAGAAAACTTTGACTCTCTCCAATGCACTACCCTATATTTCACCTTATACCTCTCTCAATATATCCTCTATCTCCACACTCTGACTCATGTCAAACCTCATTCTGTTACTATGATTTCCAAAATAACCCTTTCTAGACTCTTCTCTCCTCTATTCCTCCTTGGATCACCACAAACCTCATTTTAACACTATGATCTTCCAAACAACCTTCTAAATTCTTCCCTCACCTATCCCTCCTGTGACTCATCCCAAAACTCACTTTACTACTATCATCTCCCTAATACACTTCTAGAGATTCACCCTCCTCCATCTCTTCTTATACTCCTCCCACACCTCATCTTACTACTATATCCCAATAAACACTTTCCAGACTCTTCCCTCTTCTATCCCCCATTATCCTTTTCAATTCAGCTAACAGACTCACATGTCCACCGCTCAAATTAACTAAATTTGCATTATACTAATCCACCACGTTTTGGGTTCTGGAATAGCTTGCAACTCATGACCAGAGCTTTAACGCCTCGCCAGGGGTAGTAAGCGCTACCTAAATACAATTACAATACAATACAATACCCACAGGCGTGACACATATAAATAAGTGTTCCGCCATCAGTCCTCTTTCTAGGTAGACACACAAGCCCAGAGCCTCAGTCAGCTATAGTTCCCACCCAACCCAGAAGCACATAGAATGTACCGTCAGATCACTTGTTGATCCAGAGGTGGGTTCCTCATTATTTGCGAGTAGTCTAATAAGCAAAACACGGATGCTCCATCATTCTACAAAAAAACGCCCTTGACAAGGACAAGTGCAATGCCTTAGAAATAGCAGGTATTTTAGATGTGCAGTAGGGTCAAAATGGGCAGAAAAGGAGTTTGCTGCCTGTGCTCTTTTTTTGGGATATTGATATTCATATCATGATTCATAAATTATCATTGTTCTCCAGAGTATTACAAGGATAGTTTTTTAAACGTTCAGCAGCCGAAACATGTTTCACCCTTTGTGTCACACCACTTTTCTCGATTTTACAAGGGATTATACCCAGGACTTGCTGCCTCATGACTACAAAATAAACCTGTTTTTCTTGATTCACTTGATGCAAAACATTTTGTCAAATACTGCACTGCATGATAAACTCTGCCTGCTCAGATTGTAAAAGCCTTGAGAAAGCTCTGTTCCCACTGACAGTTAAAGGGCAAAACACATGTCGGCTGATGAACATTTAAAAAAACTATCCTTGTAACTCTCTGGAGAACAATGATAATTAATAAATTATTATATGAATATGGAGATTAAAAGCAGAAAATTAATATTAATTTGATTTTTGTAATTTCTTGGCCAAAATACCTTTAACACTAACTGAGGAGGAGCACACACTCACCTGTCTCCCAATCAGGACAGTCTATACCTGCCTTTGGATAATCAAATCCCTGAGGAAAGTGTTTACTTTCATTCCTCTACCTGCATGAAAACAGGTAGCCCTGACACTTGTCATGTCCAGGTTGGATTACTGTAATGCTCTCTACCTGGACCTTAATACGACTGTTCTTGCTAAAGTGCAGCTTGTTCAGAATGCTGCAGCCAGATTAATGCTTGATATCCCAAAATTCCCATCAGTTTCTGAGGGCATTCAGAAACTTCACTGACTACCTGTGAACACATGAATTACCATTAAGGCTCTTTGTATAGTTCACAAAGCCCTGGAAAATATAGGTCCAGGACAACTCAGGAATTTGTTTCAAAGTTACATTCCTTCTAGACCGCTATGCAAAAATCTTCTAGTAGTTCCTATGTACAGAAAATCGAGATGGGGAGGTAGAGCCTTTTCAATGGCCACATCCAAGCTGTGGATATTGCTTCCTCATTCGATCTCCAGTCTTCAATCTCATGCCTCATTCGCAAGGCCTTGAAGACCTGGCTTTTTACCCTTTAATAGTCAGTCAGCAAGCTCTTCCTTGTGTTCTCCTCCCTTCCTAAGACTAACTGCTATTAGTACCTTGACGCCATTTGGCATTTGTTGTGCTTAAAAAGTCTTATAAATACATAAATAGATACATTAAATAAAATACTGCCCCTTCTAGTGCTTGTGGAGTCCATGAAGGGAAATCTGTCACTTTGAGGACAAACAACACTACCACCAAGCCTTGGGTTAACTACAAAGTGGCAGTCAGTGTAAAGAGATGGACCCCAGAGCACACTTTGAGTTGAGATTAATCTTCTTTCCACATCCACATCTAGGCAGTAGAGACCTTGATAGGGGAATCCTCAAATTGGGCATTTCCTTCATCCTAGAATCTTTATCTGTCCCTGTTAATGTTCCAGGTCATTTGCAACAGGATTGGTACTCTGGTTCAGTACTTGTTTATGAATAGTTGAACTGAAGTGCTTCCCAGGTTCTTGCAAAGGGAGCTTGAAGGATGGATGTTCTGACGTGTCCAAGGGTCTGAAAGGACTGCTGTTTGCATTTCCCCAATTTCAACCATTGTTGGCTTGCTTGCAGAGGGTTGTTGTGGTGGTTCTCTATAGGTCTTGAAACAGCTGATTTACTGCTCCTTGGCAGATGGCAGTGGCCCCAGGTGGATCTTGCGTGTGGGTCTGTTCTATCTCAGGTCTTTTCCTTTCTCAACCTTGTTGTTCCAGAGAATTAATCTGTTGGCTGTTGAACTCCTAGGTCTAGAATAGCTAGGCTTTTCTTCAGAGGTTACCTGTGTGGTTTAGGCTTGTTTTAGGTCTTCCACTCAGATGTACAATCATCAATAGCTTTTCTTCTAGAAATGGTACACCAAATGGGGATGCGTTCCACTGGAATTTGATTTGGTTATGGTGCATAATGTTTTGCAGGATAGCTCTGCATGCGATTTTCTGCTTACCACAATGAGGGTCCAGTGAACATCCATCAAGGCCTATGAAAAGCTATAGAGGGGAGGAGGTTGTACAGAGATTTGTCTCCTGGTTTGACCGCTGTACAGTTCAGGGGTCTCCACTCTGGGACTTAAATTTTGGTCTTATCAATACTCCAGTATGCTTAATTTGAACCTTTGGAAGAGGTAATTCTGATGTTCTTCCTTCTTAAGAATGTTTTCCTGGTGGCAGTCGGCGCAACCAAGAGACTTCCTGAGTTGAGTTTTCTAGTGGATGAGGCTGCTTATATCTATCTTTTTATGGATTTTATAATTGTTTGGTTGGGTCCTAGTTTTGTTCGTAAGGTGCCTACTATGCTTGATCAAGACTATGGGATTGTGCTACTGGTATGTTACCTTAACCTTCATTCCCCCTGGGAGGCTATCTTTCATTCCTTTGATGTGTACAGGGCAGTATCGATTTATTCTAATCCTATGGCTCCTTTTTACTGCTGTGACAGTCTATTTCTGACTTTTGGAGCCACCGATCAGGGGCTGTAGCTTTCTTTTGGAACTCTGATTTACTCAATGTGTCCTTCATCAATGCCCTTTCAGATAGGGCTATGCGTGATTTGGGCCATGCCCAGCTTCTTGAGCAGAGGTTTCATTCGTCTACCTTCAAGACATTTGCAAGGTAGCTACTTGGTCATCACCCACTAACTTTGTGTCCCATTATCAGCTGGGTATATGTTATAATCACCTTGCTTTATTTGGTGCTGCCATCTTGTTCTTTGATTCACTTGTGGTTGCTGTTTGAACTGCCATTATTAAGATGAACTTGGATGCTATATTCTGTTTGGTGCATATGCCGTTTTTGTGCTGTGGTATGAAACATGCTTGCTTGCTTGGTGATGTCCTCAAGCGTAAGGATGGGGATAAGGAAGGGCTTGAGGAGGTAATGTAGTAAGTTCCATCTTCAGCCCACTGTAGTTCTCCATTATTTTAACCAAACTGCTTTTTTTAGGCCACATATGATTTGCACGACACATAGCACATTTATTTTTGTGCCAAGCTATTGCTTTAGGAACAGGTTGCACAGGTTATTATTCTTTAGCTCATCTTCTTCAGATCTAGTCTGAAGATTTCGTACAAGGGCGAACAGTACAATGCTCTGCTTTTCTGCGTTCAGTAAAGCACCATCTCAGAACATTGAAACATACTTGGACACAGCTACTGTTTTCAAGAAAGGCACTTCTTATCAGCTATATATCTGGAGGAGTGCTCTTTGAACAACATAGAGGAGGATTCATGTAGAAGGCAAGGTCTTGGACCTGGCGCCACGCTTGCGTAAGCTGAGTTTACACCTACAATGATCCAGACCACCAAACTACAATACCAGGTATGGGGTTCAGCGCTAATCCCAGAAATCAATGACACGGGTCAATGCTCATTCCCTGAGAGTAGACTTAGCTAGACGTATCAGTCACCATGATAGGGCTTTTCATTGTATATAGGTTGCTCATGATGTTGATTACTTTCCTTAGTTGTAGTTGTTTTCTAATCACAGCATACCTGCTTCATAATAGACAACAGTAGTTTCAATAAACATTGTAAACTTTCCCAGTGTCTTTCTTCTGTTTATTATGGACATGCATGAGTGAGAGAACGCAAGCTGATGATCTGTTACCATGGTTCCCTTGGGGACTAGAGTGTTGTGTTCTAGGTTGCATCATTACCTGTTACCCTGGAAGGTTAAGAGTTTCAGGTAAGGCATAATGAGCTAGTCGGATTTGGGTCCATACGTACTAATGTGGTACAGAGACTAAGGGCCAGATGTAGGTGTCAAAATACCGGTCGGAATTGGCAGAAAATACTGAATTTCGGCCGTTTCAGACCGGTATTTTGACATTGGTATGTAGGGGCACTGAAAACATACAGATTCGGTAATTTTACCAAATCGGTAAAATTACCGAATCTGTATTTTCCTATGTAGGTAGCACGTCTAACAGTGCTACAGGGCCTTTAGAATTCGTTATTTACCATGTAATACAATTACATGGTAAATAACAAATTCTTGTGTACATGCACATCTGTGCATGTACACCTGTGCCATGTGGCACACAGACATGCCCTAAGGGCATGTCTGTGTGCCACATGGCGCACACGCCAGTTACAGGGGTGCAACAGGATGTCAAAGTGACACCCTGTCCCCCTTGTAAATTCGGTATTTTTACCGATTCGGTAATTACCGAATTGGTAACTGCCATTGAATCCTATGGGCTTCAAGGCCCATACGAATCAATGGCAAATACCGATTCTGTAATTACAGAATCGGTAAATACCGAATCATACCGATTCGGTATTTGTTACCGAATTTCCACCTACATTTGAATTACCGATTCATGAATACCGAATCGGTAAAATTCGGTATTTATGAATCGGTAATTCACATTTACCTACATCTAGGCCCAAGTCCCTACATTCTGACGTCTTGTGTTCCAAGGCATAGTTCTGTTTCCAAACAGAATCCCTGGAACGTGGTGCTACCAATCTTGCTCTGGTACTTATTGAGGGGATCTCCTGATTAGTGCTTGTGTGTGTGTCCACAATAGCTTTTACACCTACTACCTGAGACATCCATGGTGTTGGTGTTTAACACTCCACAGTATATTAGAAAGCACCTACATGTAAATGTTAGTTGTTCTAGCTTGAACTTTTAAATGGATAACCGATTATAGTGTTTGCACTTTGTTTCTATTTCTCTTTTCATAATGGCAGCGTCCCAGTCCATTGCAATTCTAAATGATACAGATCTGAAGTCCATGCAGATGTAACTGTAAATGGCCTTACTAATCAGGGGGTGACTTTATTTTTGTGGTTGACGCCCAAAATAGCTATAGCTCTGAAGTATTTTATTCTTGGGATGTGGATGCTCAAACCATCATATTTCATGAAAATACTGTTGCTGCACCACCAGCAGTATATAAAGCATATGTGCTCTCAGAAATACCACTCTCACATTGGGAACACACAGCTTGTTTCTGAGGTGCGCTTCCACATGTATTGGCACCAGTAGGCGCAGGTCCCCTTAGTAATGAAGGAGATACCTGGCCAGCACTAGCTGGTTATGCACCATTCCTTAATATTGCGAATCTCACTGCTCAAGAGCTACAACAATTATATAATGGTCTAGTTAGACTGTATAGACTCTTAACTCAGTATGTTTCATGCACCTTGTTGGCTGCCTCAGCAAGGGCTGGCCTGCCATGGCAAGTCCAGTTGCCTACAGTGCCTACAATAAGTCCTGTGATTGTTCATCCTACCAATGGGTAGTAAATTCCATTTGGATCGACCCAAAAAATCGATCAAATCGAAGCTGTGTTTCCCCTTACGGGTCCACAAGACAAGCACATCATTTTGACTATGTGCTTACCCCATGCAATGGTTCCTGGAATACATGACTGAAACACTTGGGGGACAGTCTTTGCCGCGGTATATCTCATAAGTCATGGTACTCAGCCTAAGTCCATCTTGCAGCGGCAGTCTTAAAACAAAAACAGAATGAACACTAGGCAGCAGCTCAATTTAGGGATAAAACTAAAGGGGAACTTTCCCATAGGGTCTGCAATGATTCTTTCTAACATTAAAGGTGAAGCAGCATCTCTGGCTATACGCTTGCAGTTCACAGCGGTCCAGGAACGTGAGCTACCTATAACTATTGCTGATGTCCATACATCATTAGAACGCCATATTTTGGGAACCAGACCTACTAAACCCAAACTTGGCAAACCCGGTTTAGATAAGGACACTGCAAAACAGAACCCAGAATTTATTAAAAAAAAACCCTGGGACGAATCTAAACAGAAACAGAAAAGTAAACCTTGTGGGGGTTCTCTGCAACAGTAGCCCTCAGAGAGGTGCTATGATTTGCGTGATCACACGCAAATTTAGCCCCTGAAAGGTATCAGATTCCTTATACTTGTTCTCCTTGTTGCTTTCAAGACTTGTCTGACAAGCAGTATGACAGAGGAGGGAATTCTGATCGCCAACAAGAAGAGTACGTGAAATCGAAGAGGGAGTCACAATGCTTGTCTGACGTGAAGGAGGAGGAAAAAAGTTCTCCATTTCAGCCCCAATTTCAGAAACAGAATATTGCAGCTATAACCACTAAATATGCCTCAAATGCTGAGAAATCTCCTCCTGAACAGGAGTTGGGCAATGACTCTCCTCAACAGCCCGGCAGAAGTCACTATAGTGTGCCGAAATCTCCATGAGTTTCTGGCACCAAAAGAAATTGATAACTTCATTACAGGCGAAGCCCCAGACTGCATGTTGCCCCTTCAGACAGATTATATGATTTGGATATACAAATTAAGCGCACTATTGGAGTAATTTTCTGGGACAACTTCACATTGTCATAACCTGTTAGCAGAGGTAGATTGGCCACAGCAGTTTGTCCAAGTATCCCCACAGGGTGAGGATGTAATAATTCCTTTACTGTCTACGCTTGTCCCTGATGAGTTCAAACAAGCATATGCAGCAGAATGGGCTCTTACACAAGCCCCACCTTTATGTCGCAAACATGTTGGCTGGGATAAGGACTTCTTATCATGTAATGCCCATAAGGTCCAGCCCACAAGTGCAACCTCAATACCAGATAAAACAGGATGCTAAAGCACCTGTTACAGAAATATTCTCCCAATTGGAGTACGAGGGAGTAATTGAACCCAGTGTCTCTGAAATGATTAATCCACTTCTTCCTGCCTTAAAACAGGGTCATTGATATTGAATGTCTTAGACTATAGACATGTATACAGTCATACATGTACTTCAGCATGGCATTCATTAATAATATACAGCCTGATTCATCAACGGGCCGTTTTGCGTGGCCGTAATAGCGAATCATAGCGACTCGCTATTGAGGACACGCAAAACGGTATTCATGTAGGAATTGCTAAATAAATAGCGATTCCTACATGTTCTCTATTTGCGAGTATCAATTTGCTACTCGCAAAAAAAGGAAATAACTCCCCATTCATTCCTATGGGAATGAATGGGGAGTATCCCTTATTTGCGAGTAGCAATTTGCTACTCGCAAATCAGATAGCGATTTTAAGGGTGCCAGGGGTGTCCAAAGGACACCCTGTAGCACCCCTAAAATGCACATTTGAACAGGTGTTGCGCACACACATGTCCAAAGGACATGTGTGTGTGTAACATGCAAAAGAAAAAATGCACTAAAGTGCTTTTTACACTATTTACGCAATTTACCACCAAGTCAGACCTGGTGGTAAATTGAGACCAAATATTGCGATTTCGCTATTTCTATTTGGTTGATGAATTGCATTTAAGGAATCTCTATTAGAGATTCCTCAAATCCAATTCCTCGCAAATATGCGATTTCGCTAATAGTGATTTTTGCATTTGGGATGATAAATACCAAATGCAAAATTCGCACTCGCAAAGGGCCAGATTCTCAGAATCTGGCCCTTTGCAAGCGCAAATCAGCTTGATGAATCAGGCTGATAGTCCTTAAAAAATTTAAAACAGCATTGGACATTTTCAGAGGTATTTTCTGCCAAAATGTAACACCGGAAAGCAGCGATTGGACTGCCTTCCCAGTGCTTAGTCAACTGTGTCTCTTTGCGTGACTAGCAATAGGCTATAACAACAGTCCTGGAATGTTCTCTGCCTGCATAGTGTTAAGTCTACACGATATTGACCCTGACACCTTGTCCTATGTACATGACATCTACCTGAAATACGATGACTTAAACACACATTTGGATAGAGCAGATCGTATAATATTGAGATGTGCTGACATTGCTTACAAGTTCAACTTTATGAAATCTTATATAGCATTTCTAAGTGTCCTATCTTTGGGATATGCACTTACTCATTTAGGCAAACGCTTAGCACCACACTTCCAGGAGAAGTGTGCTCAGCTGCAACCTCCAAACATTTTGAAGAATCAACAATCCTCATTAGAATTTCTTAATTTTGGCAGAACATACATTCCTGATTATTTCTCATGATATGAACTAATGCATATTGATTTTTCCAGTTCACTTTGGACATCAGAACACACAGATACACTCAGGTCTTTACAATCTGACTTACTGGCAACACTTCACTTACGTACACGTGTCAAATACACTAGCCTAGTCATCCGTTTCATAGCTGGTGCAATTAGATTTACCTATATCACCTTTAACGAAGGTGAGACGGTGCTGGTAGCATATAAATAACATATATATTCCAGTGTGGAAATGCATTTTGCGTCCATTGAAATAATACTAACTGCAGTGCAGATGGCTAACTCAAAGCGCGGCCACTTGCACAAGGGAACCGCATCATTGTTGTTACTCCTGTGCCAGCCTTAGAGGCACAAGGTTTGGGTTAAGGTGATCTTAAAGATAGGTTGCCACAGGCTCATGTCATTCATACGTTGAGTCATCAGCATGTGGGAGCGCATGTTGTAGGGAATTCTTTGGCTGATGAAGAGGCCAAATCTGCAGTTTCTACTGCTACTGTTGCTGCGATTACTCATTCTAAAAGGAGAATAGATTCTGATATACTAGCCGCCATTAACGCTAATAGAGATCTAAAGGCTTTTCATCTAAATATACCTATCATTTAAGTGAGCAAAATGTTCCCTTTGTAATGATTCAACAGATTTGCAATTGTTTTATTCCCAACCAAGACCGCACACTAGGATTAGTGACAGCTGGGCATGAAGGTGTTGCTTCTGCACATGCGGGTGTTACGGTCACAATTTTGTTGCTACAGCAATGTTGTTGGTGGCAATGCTTATATCAACAGGCCCGAAAATATGTATTTTGTTGTGATATGTTGTCAACGAATTAAAGGTACCACCGTAGCACGTCCACCTCAGGCCCACTTGTTAATTTCCAACAAATCTTTCGGCTGCATTTATTTGGACCATTGTGGTCCTCTTGTTTCAGATACTCCATTTCAATTTATCCTTGTTGCAGTTGATTCATGTTCCATGTCCCTCTGGGTTTGGCCGCAAAGCTCAGCTGATGTTCAAACTGTTATTACTCATTTGCAAGTCTTTATAGGGACAAATGCATGCACTACATTCCCCTGGACCAAGGCCCGGCTTTCGATTCAAAAATGTATCGGAATACTATGGCTTCTCTGGGTGTAGAGGTGCATTATTCTTCTCCATACTGGCCAGAGGGCAACTCTGTTGTGGAGAACAGTGTCTTAAAGGAGTCCTTAACAGCAAGAGTATTAGATACAGGGCGTAGTTGAAACCACCACATTTATTGGGTTCAACAAGCACTTAATAATCTCCCTAAAATATCTCTGGGTGTCTAGACCCCCTAAAAGGTCGTTTTTGCCATCAAAATGTAAGTTCCAGTCCTTGACGGTCCAGACATTGTGGCTGAAACCACTCTCTTTGATGTAAATGATCGGTGTGCTGTTTATAGGACCTACACATGTTCTGTGATGCCCAATCGTAGTAGCACTTGAAAACAGCTACCTCAGCAGGAATTATGGAGGAACTAGAACTTTCTGACTGAATTCTGCTAGTTGGGGATCTCGTGTGGGAGAAGATCATGGTGCAGAAGGAGTGTGGCCCATCATGCCGTGCACTGGTACTAGTCCTTGGCATTCAAGGCACAAGAACTGTTATTTTACTACCACTTCCTGGTTTTAAATACAATCATTTTGTCTCCGGCGATCACCTCAATTTGCACTATGTGGCCCATTCAAAATAGTAGGCCACGTGGTGTCCTTAGTAGCTCCTTAACTCTTCTCACCACCATACAGGAAATTCCTCTACAGTATGTGAGCAACGCCATAGGTGTTTCTCCCCAAATGGGAGGGGGTGAGTGGGGGATTGTGCACTTCAACCAATACCTGCTTCCGCTACAACAGGCAGAAATATGACTGAAGTGAGTACTGTGCTTACCACTGCGACTCCTGTATCTGATATTGTTTATAGAGACCTGAAACACACTTATCTGGTCCCTCTTTGGATATATGTTCGGATAACATTTCCCTTTATTTTTTCTGTGCATGGATTGGATTTGTGACTGTTTTTCCCTACTGATTAATGGCCAATACCTTTCAGAAAGATCTGCCACAGAACTGATTGACGAGTTGTTGACTCCTCAGTCATCTTCACATCAGCTAAAAAGTGACCTGTCTCTCGTGAACATTTGAGCTGTTTCAGTAACTGATGGAATTGTTTGGGATAAAGATGTATACAATATATTCTGACATCCTGCAGATATCATATGTGTTTAGGGTTTCTATGGGGGATTTGATAGTACCTGGGTTACATTCAGATGATTGGGTCAACTCCATGCTCTTGGAGCTGGAATATTATACTGTTTTCGAATCAGAGGCTCTGTACCTAATTATGGTGAAATGTTCTCTGTTATGTTATGTTATGTTAAAACGGATCTTTTATAGCGCACGGCTACTCCATAGTAGTGTCCCGGCGCTTTGTAAAAAAACCAGAGAAAGAAAAGTCCAGGGCAGATGCAGGGCGAACAGGAGAATTACTGGGTGAAAAGCCATGTCTTCAGCTCCTTCCTAAAAGACAGCAGATTGCTGATTTTCCTTAGAGAGACATGCAGAGAGTTCCAACATCGAGGTGCCAAGTATCGAAAAGAGCGACCTCCAATTCTAGCCTGCCTGATGGAAGGAACAGAAGCCATAGCCAAAGAAGCCGATCTCAGAGTTCTAGAAGGCACATAGAAGGCCAGGCGCTTCCTGATATATCTGGCCCCTACATGGTGGAGCGCCTTAAAGGCAAGAGTCAGTGCCTTAAAAGTAATCCGTCTTGAGACAGGAAGCCAGTGGAGCATTTTAAGCAACTCCGATGCAGTCACTCTCCGCTGGAGGCCATAAATGGCCCTGGCGGCGGAGTTCTGCACCATCTGAAGGCGCGCAAGAAGAAATGTTGGCAGTCCCAGGTAGAGCACATTCGCATAATCCAAGCGTGAGCCTATCAAGGCCTGCACAGTAGTCTTTCTATGCTCCAGAGATAAGATTGGGAGGAATTTTCTTAACATTTTCAAAATGCCAAAGCATTTCCCTGTAAGCTCGAGAATCTGAGACCTAAAGGAAAGGCCATCGTCAATCTGAAACCCGAGGTTCTTTGCTTTGGAAGAGACGTCTGCCGGAGGGTACATGTCAGGAGGCCACCAGGCCTTCCATCTAGGATCTGGAGTGCAGCCAAAGAAAAGCAGTTCCGATTTATCGGAATTACATTTCAGACTGTGCTGTTTAAACCAGTCAAAGACCACCCCCAGACAGCCTCTGATCCGCATACCGTCAAAGTCGGAGCCCTTAGTGCAGGTAAAGAGGAGCTGGGTGTCATCAGCATAGGATACGATCTCTTATCATCATTATTAACTCCCACACAAGGAAGACCTTGTGGATGATTGGAACAGCTACAGGAGCGCCCAGAAGAAATACCACCAGCTCATAAGAGACACCAAGCGGACTTGATCCACACCATCGCAACCTACACCAAGGAACTGTTCAACGTCATACAGCAATTCATGAAACCCCCCACCAAATCCATGGTTGTCACGCCATCCCAGGAACTCTGCAACAAGCTCAGCTCCTACTTCCATCTTAAAATCAAAGCACTCTATGACAACTTCAGTGAACAGACGCCCGACACCACCGCCCCTTCACCACCGACAACAAACCGACCATCACAACCTGAAATCCCGCCACCGTCTAACAGACTACCACGACAATGAAGAACAACCTCTCTGGAGCCTCCACGGACCCCTGCCCACCACACATCTACCACAGGGCCGCTGCAGCCCTTGCACCTGAACTAGGATGGACTATCAACGCCTCCTTCGAAGCCGGCATCTTCCCAGATGACTGGAAGCGGGCAGAGGTTAAACCCCTCCTCAAGAAGCCCATGGCCGACCCGACGGACCTGAAAAACTACCGGCCCATCTCTTTCCTCCTCTTTGTTACCAAAGACACAAGAGACTCGTAAACGCTCAGCTCATCGCCTTCATTGAAGAGAACTTCATCCTTGACCCCTCCCAGTCCGGATTCCGCAGCAACCATAGCACTGAGACCGCCCCCCTAGCCGTCACCATTGACATTCGCATGCTACTTGACCAGGGCCACTCTGCAGCCCTCATCTTACTAGACGTTTCCGCAGCCTTCAACACCATCTTACATTGTACTCTCGCAGCCAGACTCTATGACGCAGGGGTAGGAGGAACCACCCTCAACTGGATCAAGCCCTTTCTCTCCGGCAGAACCCAGAGGATCAGACTCCCTCCATTCCTCGGCGAAACCACAGAGACCAGCTGTGGAGTGCCCCAAGGATCATCGCTAAGCCCCACACTCTTCAACCTCTACATGGCCCTCCTCGTCGCCATTGTCAGACAACATGGGCTCAGCATAGTATCATATGCAGACGACACCCAGCTCATCCTCTCCCTCACAAAGAACCCCAAGATACTAGACTCTGCTTCCAGAAAGAAGTGAAGAGCGTTGCATCCTGGATGAAAGATAGCTGCCTGAAGCTCAACTCGGAGAAGACTGAGATCCTCAGCCTCGGACCCTCCACCTCTGCCTGGAACAAAACCAGGTGGCCCTCCACCCTCGGGAATCCTCCCACCCCTGCAGACCACGTACGCAACCTGAGCATCATCCTTGACTCCTCACTCACCATGATCCGCCAGATCAACTCCGTTGCCTCCACCAGTTTCAACTGCCTTCGCATCCTCCGCAAGACCTTCAAATGGATACTCCTGGAATGCAGGAAAACAGTCACCCACGCACTCATAATCAGCAGGCTGGACTACGGCAATGCCCACTATTCCAGAATCAACGGAACCCTCCTACACAAGCTCCAAACAATCCAGAACACCGCAGCCAGACTCGTCCTCGGGACACATAACCCCGACCACACAACATGAACACATGACTCAGGAAAAGCCTCAAGACCTGGCTCTTCGATTGCCCAGAGCTGCACCCCCCTAAGCGCCTTGAGATCCTCACAGGTGAGTAGAGCGCTTTATAAAACCCTGATTGATTGACTGATTGAGTTCAAAAACATAAAAAGATAAAATCACACATTTTTCAGGATACAAAACGTCAGATCCAAAGTCCTTTTAAAATGGTTCCTACACCACCAGAAAATTGTATGCTTACCTAAACTAACTTAATATATACAGATTCATTTGTGACAATTGGCTGTGAAAGGCTATGATTATTGGAAGGACACAATTGAAATGAAATTAATTTGAGGTACTAAATCCTGGCGAGTTTAGGGTACAGACACCTTATTTCGAGCCTGCTTAGTTCCAACACAAATTATTTTTCTGAATGATACATATCAATTACACTGTATGTTACAGAATGTTCATTTAACACAGCACTTTCAGGTACTCTTGGGTGGTAATTATGGCCAGTAGACACAAATGGTTGTTATGCTCTTTTTTTAAATACCACACCGAGCTATAGATCTAGCAGACCTGACTCTCGTTCTTCCCAAACTCAACACTCGGGGATTGTCACAATCTATTCCGTAGGGAAGTTATGTCAACAATGGTTGGAACATTCCACACTATCTGCAGTAAAACAATGTCTTTCTCTCCTGTCGGAAGACATGGACCTATCTGACTTCCTGTTGGGTCCTAAGTCTCCACGTTCTAAAAGATTAATTTATGCCTCTTATAATGACATTTGGACATGATCACAAATGGAAGCTGTCACAAATTTAAGACAAATTGATCAAGATAATTTGAATAAAATGCTTTGTGTTGGTGATAATTTTATGAATATATTGTCTTCCAGATTTGCAATCAAAATAACATGTCATCTTCTATTGATATAATGAGAAGTGACATATTTTCATTGTACCATGGGCAGAGTCAGCTTAGATCTATGATGCAGTTTAGCTGGCTACTTCAATGTCATCTTCTATTGATATAATGCAAAGTGACATATTTTCATTGTACCATGGGCAGAGTCAGCTTAGATCTATGATGCAGTTTAGCTGGACACTTCAGACCCTTACAAATGTTTGCTTACCATGGCGGTACCTGAATTCTACTTAGTTGTTTCCACCTTTCAACCTAACACGTAAACAACACCTCATGGCTAAGAAAGATGCCATCTATATAATGTTACATCTCGAGAAGTTAGAACAGCTCCCATTCACTATTGCAGAAACACCTTCCTCTGTATGGTAAATACATGGCGTAATTTCTCCATGCCAGTTTCAACATTTAAATATACAGCTTACATGAAACATTTCCCTGTTGGTAGATATGATACCTTTTGGAGGCAGCATCATTCATGAATTATGGTCACTCCCATTTTCCTATCATTGTGAACCAGCTGTTAATATTTAAAAAGTTGATATAAGTGTGAATAATGATATATTGACATCCAAAAATGAAATCACATCTTTATTGATGAATTCGCCCGAAATACGTAGTTAAGAAGGCCCTGAGACCCAGGCTTGAGGCCACTGATTGACAGATCACAGGTGGGGTAACACGCAGCCAGGAAAGAAATGCGCAAACAGGAAATCCCGGATCAATCCCGCAGATAGGTGCAATAACACCACAATGGTCCAGGGATTTTGGCCCCAATAAAGCACACATGGCTTCAGGGGCGCACATGTGCCCAAACCACCATAAAGTAAGATGCCACATAAGAAAAGGAACACTTCGCCAATTAGCACACAACACACACAGTACACGCAGTGATCACATGCTTCCCATGCCGGACATCTGGACACGATATCTATTGGCTGCATTGTGTCCACGCAAGGTCGAGGCACACTTCGACTCCTCATCCAAAATATTATTTTATCAAAAAAGGAGTGGTGGAACTATTTTATTGCATCTAATAAACTGTATAAAAGTCTATGTTAGACCATTCATAAATTGAGACAGTAATCAGACCCTATGCATGTGACTGTGCTCCTGGCCAAACTGTTTAATTAAACAAACTGTTCCTGTTTTTCCAAACACCTCTTGTCTTTTCAAGGTATTTCATGTTCAAGCACATTTTGGCGAGCAACCATTCGAGCTAATTGGTACCTCTAACCCAACAGCAGCCAAAGGAGTGGAAACCGCCCTGATGGATTCGCTTTGCGCAACAAGGAAGGTGAGCAGATGCTGCAATTAATTGAAAGTTCTACTGGAGCAATGCGGTGGAGTTCTGTCCTAAACAGCCGTCACAGAGGGTAAGAGAATATATCAAAACCTTAGTAAAGCATGTGCCATACGGTAAACTAAGGAGAAGCATAAAAAGATAACCCGATCTCCCTGCAACTGACAGAAAGCTGGCTAATTACCTATTTTATATGTCCTAGTTGAGTAGTCAAAAAGGCGGCCTCAGAGCAATCCCACGGAAGTGATCTTTTTTCAATAGTCAGCTCGCTAGGGAAGGTTAATATGCAGTGTATTCGTTGTCAGAGTTCACATCTCAATCTTATTTTTTAGTCTAAAACGGTTTCTCAGTACTACTAGTTTTTTTAACTCTGCTGGTATCCAAAAGAAGTGAGAAGTGAGTGCTTGGACCACTGGGCGTAACACAAATTGTATGTTTTTTCCACTGGGCATGACACCGATGGTATACTTGGACCACCATGCATGACACAGATGGTACGCTTAGCCCCTGGGTATGACACAGGGAATGGTTTGGACATTTAGAGGAAAAAGATTTAGACTTGGAGACGATATTGATAGACTATCAGACTCACTTATTTCCGTGTACTGCACAGAGCTTCCGAGCTTCACCTCGTCACAGGATAGCATGCGCTCAGGGCAGACTAAAGAAATGTTGACAAGACATCATTTTTTCTCTGTCAATTTTTTGTTGTTGGTCCCTTGGAACACTGGGCATGATACAGGGTGCGAACATTGATGTACAATTTTGATATGTGATTTTCTGTTACTGTTAATTTTGCCAACTGTGTTTTGTCTTAAGTGTGTTTCTGTCAATTATTTATTTATTCATATGAGGGTGCTGCTATTTCTTACAAACTCTATTTGATGCAGTATTCCTCAGAAACAGTTTTATTGACACGTGCACTTTTTTCCTGGGTTGCAACCCTTCATATGCATTGATGTTTGTGTTTATGAAATATTCATGTTGAATTTTTGATGCATCTGTAGATAGCACTGAGCTCATAGTAAAGTAATTAGAAGCAGTAAACCACCCATGTATATTTTGCCCATGATTCAGATCAAAACCAGAGAGTCCCTGAAACAAAGAAGCCAGTGTATCTTATTCTCTAAAACGACCACACTTATCATGGTTACACCATTAAAACACATGCAAACCAGGATCCCCACACAGGCCAAAAAAGTTACCAAGGTTTTCCAAGAATGGCATGCACACACAAGGCACATTAATTTCCCTGACAAAAGTAGGGAACTTTCAACACTAACATACTTGAACACATGAGTACACACATACAAACCAAATAATCAGGCCAAAAGAAAGATAAGAGGAAGGCATTATGGGAACTATGGACTGGCTTTGAGGAAGCCCAGATTGACAATCCTGCACTACAGATAGCCAACAAGGCATCAGCACCTCCCCGCCATACACAGTAGGGAGGTTCTCCCACCCAATGGTTAGGCCCAGACAAGAGAGACTAATGGGCCTGCAAGCCCAGGCAGTCACAAAGCAAACCCAGTCCAGTGCAAGTCTCCCAGAAGATTGATCCTCCACCCATTGTGCCTGGCACATAGAACCCCAGAGGTACGGAGAACACACACGCACTCCCACAGGTTCAGGCAAAGGCACACAAGTAAGCAGGAGGTTTGTGGATGTTTTAGGCAGTTATACAGCCAGCGGTAATGAGGAAGGGGGCCCAGTCACCTGATGACGAGGGCGAGACTACTAGACTTGTCCACTCAACTGAGAGAGAAAGACAGCAGTCAAAGTTCGAGGCCGAAGATGCACACCATTACACCCGCCTCATACTGTCAACCCATAACTGACGAGATGAAGAACTAGTAGTCTAGGCACTTGTGGACAATATACCATACATCTTTGTAATAGACACAGGGACAGCAAAGTCATGCCTAAAGAAAAGAATGGTCCCCTAATCAAAAGACACTGCAGCAATGCAAGGGTTCTTGGGTGCGGTATCAAGGATCCCCTTTATGGAACCCCTCAAACTAGAGATAGGAGGGTTTCATGTGAGAGAGCATTATAATATTCTCCATTATCCCAGACTAATCTATTAGGATGAGATTTCCTAGCCAAACTGAGAGTGACCATCCAGTTTGCCGATGATGGGACCATGGTCTACTCTTGCCCAAGGGCCCGCATCCTAGGATCCGTAGCATTAAGATACCCCCTCACAAGTATACCAGCAAATATATCACCTACCAACCAGACCACCTTCACTGAGGGAGTCTTGACATACATGGCAGTTTGGCAGTGGACATATCACGTGCACCGCCTCCTAGTTGAGGCAGCTAAAAGGACAACATTTTTTGCAAATAATAGGGTAGTTAAGGAGAAAGAGAGTCGCAATTACACTACACAAGCATCCACTGGCTCCCTTGGGATTATTGATATCAGTGAAAAACAAGTTTGGCCAAAGGTGCGCATTCCCAAAATACCACAATGTTTGATGCCACATAACGTTAGGAACACTTAGCCAATCAGGACACAGCATGCACACCACCAGTAGTGATCATGTGCTCCCCACGCCTGACATCGGGACACATACACACCACCCCACACTAGCAACCCCCGGGGTCGAGACCCACCTGTGTCCCCTTATAAGAAGGTTGTATTTGTTGTTTATGACTAGGATGCTTGTCTAAGAATGTGAGAACGATTTATTGTACCTCACAAAATGTATACTTTCATCAGACACAACTCTGTCGATATTCTCCCAGCCGCTGGGTTTAATTAAACCAACTTGTTTCTGTTTTGCCAAATGCCTCTTGTTTTTTATTTTTTTAAGGTAAATTCATATAAGAGCAACAGGACAAGACGAGAAACATAGGCAAGTCATGTGGGTGCAATGATCGTAGCGGCTAGGTCCTCTACACCTTTTGAAACACCGAGCTCAGGCCATGTCACCGCCGCGGCACCTCCGCACACCCGGGTACGGTGAAAAAGAGGATGTCTGGCAAGATGGGATGCATCCACCCTGCCTAAGGGCACTTTTCGCTGTTAAATATTATACCTGAAAGAATTGCAATCGTACAGAATGCTGTGCACAAGGGAGACAAAAGCCCACTGAGAGGAAATGTCCCTGCTGAATGCAGTGAAAGGATGGCTGAGTATGAGACTAGCAGATATCCCCACCCCCAATTCAGCAACCCACAAGGACAATTCCCAAATCGGAGCATGCCCATAGAGACACTGCTAAATTGGTCCAGCACAAATTGAAAAAGACCACACCTGAGGGGGCCACATTGGCCCAAACCTTGCAAATTGCACCAGTCTTAAAGGAAGCTCCACCACAAAACCCCATAGGGTTTCAATCCAGTTGTAGCGGAAAAGGCCAGGTAGGTTGGCAGCAACCAGCCCCAATGGATTGTTACTATTGCCACAGGAAGGGCCATCTAGCCGACAGCATACCATGAACGTCAATCGATTGGCCAGGGTGAGCCACCAGAAAATCCTAATCCACAAAACGAAGTCCAGGTAAACACGAATGCACCTTACATTCAGCCACAGGAATGGCAGTCAGCCGCCACATCCCTGCAACACGGACCAGGTAGTTGGACAAACATGTGGCAATAGCAACCACAGGAAAGGAAGTCAGCTCAAGCAGGACTAAGGCCACAGCCTTGGAGGTAATGCCTGCACACAAACACAGAATCCAAATATGCAGTAAGATAAAACTCCAGAGTAAATACCACTCATTCATGATATGATCCATCCCTATGAACAAGACCACTCCATAAACATAAATCACTAATCCAAGAACCCAGATAGGTATGTAGGCTCATAAAATAGAATTAACAATGAACCAAGGTCTTATCCAACAAAGCTTCAAAAGTGCACCACCTTTCAGCAGCCATGTCATCACCTCAACGCAGATCCAAAAGTGTGTGAATCAAACTTACGAACCCCACTGTGAACTTTTTGATCGAACTCTTGAACAAAAACACCTGATAACTAGAAGACCAAGGACATTTCTCTGGATCCATTTCAAAGAGCTGCAATGTTTAATTACTAGTTATGTATTTTTGCAATATTATGGGTGCTGCAGCACCTATTCACTGTTAATGAACAGCCTGGCCAAAAGAAGTCTGCTCACATCACCTGCGTAGGGATCTCTCCCATGTGACCTACAATTACACCACCCAAACACTAGCATTCCATATTCACTACACAGTGCCCTTTTACACAACACATGGCATCAGCAAATGACCTCTGTGGGCTCCAAGATCCTATTATGTCTGCTCGCTGAAATCGCATGCAGTAGACGCAGATCGACTTTACTTGTCCCAAGAGTTGGCCCATTAAAGAGTAACATGCCGTCTCCAATTATACCTATGCAAAATCAGGGCCAAACTCCAGCACAACAAGATAGAACCCCACGGAGTAGTAGTGAATCTGACCAATTACGAGACCAGCCCAACAGCTCTATACCTTTTTACCTAGTCTAGCACTATTCAAACTGAGATATATAAGATGCCTAAAAGGGCACCATAGGGGAGGACACCATTTGGCCCTGAGACTTCGTAGAACCCCCAACTGAATGCATAAACACATCTGCTACTGCCTCCATTTGTGGTCCAAGGTGGCCCTTAGCGTATCTGGGACAGTATTCCTTGACAAAAAGTAGACCCCAGACATGGAGTTCTTTTGTGGGGCAATCCAGCTTGTTATACATAGGGAATCCAGTCTCTTATGGGAGGGCTGAACAAAAGCATATATACCTCATGTCATGAAATCTTGGATACTGAGGAGGGTGGATACACTTGGCTAGATGGTATGGGGCAACCTCTAATTGTACGGAAACTTACACTGTATTCCTTGTGTTTCAGAGGTGAAGGAACCCTTCCACTGGCAACGAATTAAAACTGTGGCTCGATCCTTCACATTCCGGATGTGCAACAGGACACCTCCACGCCGATGGATACATTTTGGCAGCGCAATGAGTTTGCCTACACTCGTCCCTGGTTGGCCTGGATTTTGTTCCCTTGTAAGCATACACACACAGACCCAGGTCATTCTGGGAGAAGTAGTATCTGATTTTTACAAGTACTGGCTAAGGAAGAAGACAACCTTACAGCATCAGGCTCATGGAAAAGACAGTGGAGTACTTTGGCTGGGCTCAGTACAAGAACATTACAGAAGAATTTTGACTGTTCTCGACCACACATGTATCAGCAGGAGGGTCCATAACCTCCTTCACCATGCAGATAAAAGCTAATATTCACTGGTTTCAGATCACCAAGTGGGAGTTGCCTAAAATGAACAGCACTGAGCTCGGCACTAATTAAAAAAAAGGAAGAACTGAGAGCAATCTGCCTCATGGTGATGCAGCATGGGTATATGTTAGACCTAATGACTGTGATGGAGCTTTATTATTATGCAGCACAGTTAAAGCATGCTGCTAGATGGTTTGACCAGGTCGATAACTGGGAGAAGAGGCTGCTTCATGTTATAGTGCCGGCAGCCATTCTACCGTCGCTGCTACTGGAGCGTGCAGGCGTTTCTGACACAGTGCCGTACGCAGTTAGGCAAACCACACGCACCTGGCAGACATTTGTTGAGCGAATCCTGAAAAGTGCTCAATTTCACCGGGAATTGTCGATGTAGGACCTAGCACCTGTCAGGGGAGTAATGGCCAACATTTCCTATCGGGCTCGGCAGAAGGGGGGATGTAGTGTGCTTGTGGAACTATATCTGGGTGAGAGTTTTATCACATATGAGCAGGAATGCAGTGATTTTAGGCTGGGACAGGGACAATATTTACAATATGCTGCATCTAACATAGCAATATCAAACACATTCAGAGAAATATGGCCCACATATCACTCAATCCCATTGCACACTCAAACCCTGGACATAATTCTCACGTGCGGAGCAGGTGGGCACCTCAGATCTCTGTTATGTAAGGGCATGAGGGAGGACGTGATTGACCCTCCCCCAAGGGCATTTGCAACATGGAATGCAGACAACACTGGGGGACGGGGACTGGAAAAAGTGGGTGCTCTCACATGCACAATTTCATCCAATGCCCGCCTTCGAATTAGTCACTACAATTTTGCACATTGTACATACATGACTCTAGAGAGAGTACACCGCATGGCTCTGGATAAGCATCACACTTATCCCAGGTTTCATAAGAAGGGGGCAAATTTCCTGCATTTGGCCTGGGAGTGCCATGAGGTACGACGCTTTTGGTCAGAGGTAGTGGCGAGAGTCAGACTCAGTGTTAGCCGTCGTGTACAGCTGATGCCAACTCACTGCCTACTGGAGTTAATACACTAATGTAAAAAACAAGCCAAGATGGCCAATAAGCTTCAGCAACTACAACTAGTGTTAGCGTGGCACAGCGTTGCAATTGTTTGGATGTGGGTGCGGGCACCTGAGATTGCGGCGTGGCTGTGGGATGCATGTAAATGGACTTTAGCGGAGGAGGAGCACATGAATTGGTGTCGTAGAGATGAGAAATTAGAAGAGGACCTTAGAACATGGAGGGAACTCTGCTGAGAACTACCTGACGAGGAGACAGAGGCGAACCATCATAGCACATCTGGGGGGTGTAGTTGCCCAAGCTCTGAAGAGGAAGGGGATTAGCTGGCTGGTGTATTGGGAGAGACCCAAATGGAATTGTTTCTGTATGTCCAATGACCAGTAATGTGGCTATTTTCATGCTATTCGTGAAGGCTCACTTGATTTGGATTTCTAAAGCGCGTAGCTACCCGTGGGCGTCCCAGCGCTGTGACTCATCAGACTAGATCTGTTCACTACGGAATGTTCACCTGTTTTAATTGTTTTCCATAAGGAATAAATAAAGTTAATTTTAAAAAAATGACTGCGATGGAGGGAGGGTGTGTGCCAAGATCGGTATGGCCTGCTGCATGTTTATCCCAGGGATTGACCTAGATAATGAGACATACACTCTTGCCATCCAAGCACAGCACCGTTTACAAAGAGACATGTGTGAGGATGGATGTGTCCCTGAGCAGGAGTGGTACTCAAATTGGTTCTCCTGGCTCCCCAGTGGATTTCTGAACTGTGCACCTTGTTGCTACCTGTTTTCATAGTGTTCTTGTTTGTGGGTGGTCCCATACAGTCGTCATTTTGGGTAGAAGGCAAGAAGCTAGGAAAGTAGTAATTATCAAAACCAAAGAACAACAGCCCCCCCAATAATTAAACTGACATTGAAGTATAGGTTTGATAGTGTAGTTGAAAATGTATCTAGAAGGGGGAATGTTAATATTGAAAAAGTCGATATCAATGTAAATAATTATATATTCACGTCCAAAAACTAAATCACATCTTTATTGACAAATTGCCCTGTTGTGAACTCCACTTCAACCCGACTCAGAAATATGTAGCTAGGCAGGCCCTGAGACACAGACCAGAGGTCACTGATTAACAGCTCACTGGTGGGGTAGCGTAGTCAGCTTACAAAACAGTAAATCCCAGATCAATCCTGCAAATAGGTGCAGCAACACCACAATGGTCCAGGGAGATTCACCCCAATAAAGCACACATGGGAAGAGAGGCACGCACATTCCCAAAACACTATAAATTCAGATACCACATAATGTTAGGAGCACTTAGCCAATCAGCATGAACCAAACGCAGTACACAGTGATCATGCGCTCCCCATGCTGGACACTTGGACACAATATGTACTGGCTGCATCCTGTCCACGCATGGTTGAGGCCCACCTGGATTCCTCATCCAAAACATTAATTTATGGCTACAAAGACAGTGGTTCCCATTCCTTTCCAAAAAAGGACTGGCGGACCATTTTATTGCATCCAATTAACAATTCCCTGTATAGATGTCTATGTTAGACCGATCGTAAACTGATACAGTCCTCTGATCCTATGCATGTGTTCCCAGCTGCACTATTTAATTAAACAAACTGTTTTGCCAAATGCCTATTGTCTCTTGTGTTTTCAAAGCATTTCATGTTCAAGTGACGCCGTGAACAAGGAAGTCTTCTCAACTGGAAAGGAATGCAGCTCTTCTGTTGGACATTCGCTCGTTTGTAAACATGTGACCATACACGGTGCATGTAATGCTTCGGTAGCACATTTGGCCTGTTTTCTAACAGGAATACCAGTTGTCTGCATTCTCCCCTTCATGCCAGTCCTTTCAAATGTAAGCTATTTAATATTAAATGACCAGGACTGTTGCAGAATGAAGGCCAGGATCCCATGTACTTTATCAGTTTCTCAGATAGAAACGGGCTGCAATAACATGCTTCTCCCTCCTCCTCAAGGGGGTTATGATAGATCGTTGTGTCCTTCAGTTTTCATTTTGAAGGCAGATTTTAGCAAGCTAAGCACACTCAAAGCACTATTGTTTCAAAAAGATGTAGCATTCATATCTGCCCATTAAACATTTGAATTGCAAGTTGCAAGTTGCAAGGGCAGCCAGTGAAATACAGTTCTTGCTAAAAACTAATTTCCGAGTGCATTTCAGCGAATTAATATACTATGGGCCAGATGTAGGTAATTTCTATTTACCAATTCTAAAGTACCGAATTTTACCGATTCAGTATTTCAGAACCGGTAAATGGTATGTAGATAAAAATTCGGTAAATTTTACAGAAACGGTAATGTTCGGTATTACCGATTCGGTAATTCCAATTAATTCCTATGGGCCTGGAGGCCCATAGGAATGAATGGGAAGCCATTCACTATTACCGATTCGGTAAATACCGAATCGGTAATAGGGGGAACGTTTTCAAGGCTGGCAGGGTATCACATTGACACCCTGTTGCACCCCTGAATAGTGCATGGGTGCACATGTGGCACACATACACGCCTTAAGGGCATGTATGTTCCCACATGGCACTTTAAAAAAAGCAAATATTTGCTTTGTGAAAGGTATTCGGTATTTACCACCAACTTGTAGTTGGTAGTAAATAACAAATCCTTAAATGAAAAATGCACTCACTTGAGTGCTCCCTACATTAAGGATTCGGTAATTTACCGAATCGGCATTTAAGTTACCGTTCGGTAAATTACTGAATTCTTAAAGCTGCCTCCTACATCTCAAACCCTAAATACCGGTTGGTAACAGCAGAAATTCGGTAATTTCGGCCGTTACCGACTGGTATTGGGCTACCTACATCTGGCCCTATATCTTTAATGAGTCCAACACTGCTGGGATAGCCCACTTTTTTTTTGGGATCAAATTTGTTTTATTATTTTCATCGGCATTGCATGTAATACAATTGGACAATTGCAACATCTTGAGTTCGCTCCCAACACCCTCACTGACCTTCCCCCTTGCGCCTCGTTCCAGGGTTGGTTCAATGTGTCCATGCGAGCTAGTGTGGGCTTTATGTTTCTTAAAAATGCAGTCAACAACCCCAAAACCCAGCTGTCCCCAGTCCCCCCTCTCCCTGCCCCCCTTCCCCCTCCCTCCCAGTCCCCCTCCCCCCCACCCCGGTGTGTTCCTCTTTTCCTCTATATGGTGTTGTTCAAGTGTGTCATCGTGGGCCTCAACCTGTGACAGCCGGCGGTTTTTGGAAGTCATCAACAAAGGCGGAGTACCCTGAGATATTTCGGGCATGTCAGCTCATTGAATTTCTGGGTCAACAGGGAGACTAGTGGTTGCCATGTGTCAATGAAGGAGTCCGTCGATTGCGTGAGGGAGGCCTGAATACGTTCCATGCCCAAAACGTACCAAAGTCTATGGAGCCATCCTGTATGCAAGGGTTTTCTCGTGGTGCCCCATAGTGAAAGGATATGTTGCGTCGCAGCCCCTACTGCCAGCCCCATTTGCCTCCCGCATAATGATTTGAGTGGGAACGTGAGTTTGTTGGGGAGGCCTAGTATCATGTAGGCGGGAAAGCGGGGGATCTCCGTTTCAAAGTGTTGGTCTATGTCGTGGAGCACTCGGTCCCAGTAATCCTTCACCTCTGCGCAGTCCCACAAAAGGTGTGTCATGGTCCCCGTTTGACCGCACTTCCTCCAGCATGTAGAATCGCGGCGCAGATTGCCCTGATGGAGCCGCGCCGGGGTTAAATGCCAATAGTATGCTATTTTAACGGCTGATTCCCTGCTCGCTACGTTCCTGGCCGTGTAGTGGGCTCTGTAATAAATATCCTGCCATTCCTTATCTGTGAATGAGCGTCCCAGCTCCCGCTCCCACCATCGGTGACCCGCAGAGCGTGTAGTAAGTGGGGGGGACAGCATTTTGTATAGCTCTGTGATCGCTCGTTTGACGGTGTTCTTTGTGACAAGCCATTTCTCGTACACCGTGAGGTGCCGGCTGACTTGTGGTAGTGTGTCCCTGCTCGTGAGCCAGTGCAGGAACTGGAAATACTGGAACCGCTGTGGTTGTTCCACATTGTACATCTCCTTTATAGTGTTTAATTGCATGAAGCCCTCCGCGTCAAAAAGGTGACCGGCCGACCTACAGTCCGATTATCGCCATTGAGGGAATGATCAGGGGGCCATCCCTGGCGGAAAGGCCGGTTATCCAGCAGTGGTGTCATCGGTGACGGGAATGAAGTGAGGCCCCTAGAGACTGCCACTGCATCCCACACCTGGAGCAGCGCGCAGGTGATAGGTGATTTTTTAATATACGCCGGCCTGTCCAGTCGCTGCAGGAAAGGGACCTTCCACAGCGATGTACGGGCCATTGCCTGGTCCTGGAATAACCAGTGTTTTTCTGATTGCGGATGGGACTATTCTAAAAGATATCGAAGCTGTGCCGCCTGGAAGTACCTCTGGAGGTCAGGAATGCCTAGGCCACCTTCCGCAGGGGTTCGCCTAGCCAGGTCCCGGCGGAGTCGGGGGCGTTTTCCAGCCCAGACAAACTGTCTGATTGCATTCTGTAATTTCTTGACCATCCCGATAGGTGGTGTGACCGGGATAGTTTGGAAGAGGTACAGCGCTTTAGGCAGCAGTGACATTTTAATTGCTGCCACGCGCCCTAGCCAAGAAAGTGGTTGTTGTCGCCACCTCTGTAGGTCCCCTTGCACTTGAGCAATGAGCTTTGTGTAGTTGTGTACAACTGATTGGGCAGTAGTGGGTGTCAGGGTAATTCCCAAATAGGGCAGAGACATGCTGGAGGAAAGCCCCCCTATTTGCAGCCGGCCCCTGTTGGTTGTATGAGCGTTACGCCCCAAGGGCAGGATGACAGACTTCCCGACATTCATTTTAAAGCCTGAAACCCTTCCGAAGGTCGCCATTTCCTCCAGGAAAGCAGGGATCGATGTCGTGGGGTCTTCCACGTCTGCCAGGATGTCGTCCGCGTATAGACTTATGGTCTGCTGCTCCCCCCCAAAGCTGATGCCGGTGATAGACGGGTTGTCTCTTATGCGTTGCGCGAAGGGCTCTATGTAAAGGGCGAATAAGAGCGGTTAGTGCGGGCACCCCTGTCTGGTACCGCGTTGGATGTCAAAGGGCCGCGATCCTACTCTGTTAACCCGGATAGTTGCCCGGGGGCTGCATAACAACTAGCGACCCATGCTCGGAACCGCTCTCCTACGCCGAACCTCACCAACGTCCCATCTAAGTACCTCAAATCCACCCTGTCGAACGCTTTTTCGGCGTCGACCGACAGAAGGGCCGCGTTTGAGTCGTTGAAGTGGGCTTTGTCAATGACATGTAGCAAATGTTTGGTATTATCAGCGCATTGTCTGTTAGGTATAAAACCTGCTTGGTCAGGCTCTATGATGCCCGGTAGGCAGGGACCCAGCCTCGCGGCTAAGATCCCAGCAAACAGTTTGAGGTCCAAGTTGAGCAGTGAAATTGGTCGGTAGGCCGCGCATTGGGTCACGTCCTTGCCCGGTTTCGGGAGGACGATAACGTCTGCTTCTAACATGTCTTGGGGAATGGAGCCCTGTCAATGGAAGGAATTGAACAATCTGACAAGTACTGGAGCTAGGAGGGGGTAAAATGTTTTGTAAAACCCCGCCGAGAAGCCGTCCGGGCCCGGTGCTTCAGCGGCTTGAGGCATGCGATCGTGGAGATTACTTCCTCCAACCGTATCGGGGCGTCTAGAGACTGTGCGTTGGCCCCATTTAGGGCCGTGACTGATGCCTCTCCGAGGTATGCTTCTCTTGTATCCAGGGTCGGATCTGCCACGTATAAAGTGGCGTAAAAGGCTCGAAAAGCCTCTGCTATTTGATCGTCCTCCTGGACCACATGGCCACCGTCGCCCTAGATAGCGGAGATTTTGGAGCGGAGGACCTTGGCTTTGAGCTTTCTAGCCAGCAAACGCCCAGTTTTGTCACCGCCCACATAATATGTGTGACGGAGGCGCAATGCTGCGTGTTCCGCACGGTCGAGGTCGAGGCTCGCGAGTTGGGCCCGGGCCGCTTTGATCTTGCACCATATCCTGGGGGCCCCTGTACGACTGTGGGCCCGTTCAAGCTCCAGCACCTGCTCCGATAGCGCCTGCTGCCTGTCCTTACATTCACGAGTTTCCGCCGCAGCTATCACAATCAATTCCCCTCGTACCACCGCCTTGAGTGCCCCCCAGACCGATGTCAGTGCAACCTCTTAATTGTCGTTTACGCACATGTAATCTGTGATGCATTTGGTGAGCTGTTGTGTGACCCCTTTGCGTTGGAGTAGGTTTTCCCTTAGGCGCCATCTGCCTTTATGCGTCTTTACTCGCGGGACCTCTAGGCGGATTATAACTGCATCATGGTCGGAAAGGGCTTCCGGGGCGACCTCGATATCCTTGACCATGAGGACTAGGTCCGTAGACCCAAAAATGTGATCGATCCAGGCGTATGTGGGATGTACATGTGTGTAAAAGGTGTACCCCAGGGTATTGGGGTGGGCTCCCCTCCATAAATCTAGAAACTACCTACTGGCCAGCCATTGTCCCCCTTCCTTGGAAATTGCCCTGTAAAGCCAAATCGCAGTCCCGACCTGTACTTCTCGGAGTCCATCACCAAGCTAACTTCCCCTCCCACCAGCGTGTACCTCGTGTTGGATGCTATAACATCTGCCAGAGCCCCCGTGAGAAAGGCTTCCTGTTTGGTATTGGGAGCGTATAGTGACCCTATAGTTATCGACAACTCCCCTATTAGGACATTGTATGCTAGGAGCCTGCCCTTGGTTTCTGCAATCTTGTTTCCCACCCGGCCCTTGAAGTGACGTGCAAAGAGGAAAGCGACCCCGGCTTTCTTCTCTGTGGTGGAGGAAAAGTATTGCTGAGGGAAAGCTCTAGACCTCATGCGGTGCCAGTCCTTGGAGAGTAAATGTGTCTCTTGTAACAAGCATGTGGCTGCTCCTGAGTTCTCTAAATAGGATAGAACTGCCCTCCTTTAGATTGGGTTATTAAGCCCCTTCACATTTAAGGTGATAACCTGAAGTGTCGCCTCAGCCATGGGTGTATGTAAATTGTGTCGCACCGTGCCCTGGGTAATCGGTGTCTCTCAGTGTCCCGTTCATGCCCCATTGGATGGAACACACAGGCGCCCCCCCCGGCCCCCTCCCCTCCATAACCCCCCACTGCCCTTCCCACCCGAGCCCCAACTCCTGCTCCCCTACCCCCCTTACTCACCCCAGCTGTCCCCCCAACAACCCCCCACCCCTACCCCAACTCCCAAACTTTGACAAACAGTCAGTGTCCCAGTCCTGCCTATTGAGCGCAGGGCTGTGGTAATAGTACCTGATGGAGCAATCTCCAGTGGCGGCTTCTGTGGCCTTCCCGCCCGTCCCCCCAGGCCTAGTATGCAATTATGCTAAGATGTCCCACCTGCGGTACAAACTCATTCAGAGGACGACATTTCCCGGGCAACCTCCAGGATGGCGGTGGCCCTTTCCTGTGAGATGATGTGGGCCTCCGGCTTCGCATGCACCACGGGGAAGCGTCTGCGGCCGACTCTCTGCCAGCCCCCCCTGGATGGGCCCTGTGACGACATCGTTGGTGCGAGCTCCTCCGGCAGTTCTATGTCGAGTAGAGCACAGGTGTCCTGTAGAGATCTCAACTGCTGTAGGGCCCCATTCCATTTGAATATCAGGCGGAACGGGTGGCCCCAGGAGTAGGGGATCTCCTTCTTGTGCAGGAAGTCCGTGGCTACCTTAAATGCTTTCTGCTTTTGTAGAGTGATAGCCGAGAGGTCTTGGTATAGGGCTATAGGATGGCTTCGGAAGTGAAGGGGCTGTCTCCGCCTAGCTTCTCTGAGAATCCGTTCTTTGAGCGGGAAGTCTGGTAGGAAGGCCAGAATGTAGGGGGGGGGGGGCAGGCGATCGTCTCGGGAGCCCCACTCTGTGGGCCCTGTCGATTCTAATCTCAAAGTATGCCGATTCCCCCAGGACGTCCCGGAACAGGGCTTGTAGGTAGCTATTGATGTCCGCCCCCTCTTCTTTGAGAGGGACTCCCCGGACCCGGATATTGTTCCGACGGGACCGGTTTTCCAAGTCCTCTGCGTGTGCCTGTAGGTCCAGCTGCTGGTCCTTCAAACGTATGACTTCTTGTTGTAGTTGCTCGATCTCTTCGCTCTTGGCCTGATCCGCTTCTTCAATAGCGACCACGCGCTCTCCTAGGCCGTCCATGTCCCGCCGGATCTCCCTGACTTCCCCGGCCACTTCATGCTTCAGCGACTGAAAATCTTCCCAGAGGGAGTTAAACAAGGACTCCAGGAAGGACTTGGTGATGGGCACCTCATCTCCTGTGGGGTCAGTGTGTGGTTTTGCGACCCCGGGCGACGGTGGCCCTTTGTCGGATTTCGCCGGGCGTTTGGTGAGCATCTCAGGGAGGGTGCGATCCCCTTTCTTCCAGAGGCCCGCCATTTTGTGCTCCCTGACGTCTCGGGTCCGTCCCGTGCTTCAGCCCTGGCGTGCTCGGGTCTCTCCTATGAACCGGCGCTGTCCTCGGTCTCGTACCTTCGTCCGGCGATTCGGTGGGCCGCGTCGCTTCTCCGGCGCAGGGATTCCCGTTGCAGCCCCCTCCCCGCTTGCCCCTCCGTCTGGGGCCGAACTGCCCTTGCCGCCCAGCGGGGTCTGCCGGGATCGCTGCTCGAACTTTCTAGCCGGGCCTGATGGATGGAATTCTGCGAGACGGGCCTCCCCGGACCTCGCCGGCCACCTAGCTCGCTGTGCTCTCTCGGCCTCCACCCACGCTGTTCTCTGCTGTCCCAGGGCGGCCGCGACCCCCCCAGGCCCCTGCACTGCCGGGGCTCGATGGGTGCTTGTCAAAGACATGCGTGGATTCCTGCGCCGTGTCCCGGGTGTTGTGGTCTGCCCCTGCCTAGGGCTCCCAGGCCCTCCCTTGGGCCTGCTCCGTGCTTTCTGCCCGAAATGGCACCTCTAGGTGCATTCGAGGATCCGGTGCCCTTGCGATGGATTGATGGGGCCTTTACGTCGTCTGGTCAGTGGCTGCCCTGAAGATGTGTATGGGCCCCCTGGCGGTGATGTCTGTCGGTTTGAGTCAATCATAGGCTCCGGGCCTACTCCAGCTCACCCCGGGGCATGCTCAGCTCCGACCCCTCAAAAGTGGCGTCATTTGACGTGTCTGGGGGTCTTGATGCACCAGTGCTGGAGTGACCCCGGCCCCCCCAAGCCCTCGCGCTGCCTGATGTCGGTGGCTGCTGGCGAGATGCTCGTGTGGCCCCCAGCACTGTCACTTTGCTGTCCGAGGCCACCGCCGCCTCGGGGCCCTCTTGGGATCGCTCCTGGGCCCTCTCCGCTAGCTAGCTCTGCTGGTTGGGTCCGGGGTCTCCTCCCTCACCCCGGCACCCCCTGCGCTCCTCACCTCCTCTCCGGCAACCTCCGATCGCCGTGCCGTGTTGGGCGTCGCTCTCTGAGGCGGAGCCTGCAGGGGGAGGGCCGCTTGCGGTGTAGGCCTCTCGACCCCGGGCTAGAGTGGCTCTTGCTCCGCTTCAGGGCCGGGGGAGGGGTGCTCGCCTCCCGATCTACGGCCCAGGGCCCTCACGGTCTTCGCTGCGGGGGCGCCGGAGCTTCTTTCTTGCCACTGTCTCTGGCGCCACTGTCAGCGTGCCTCGGGCGCTTGCGGTGGGGTGCCGCGGCCGCCTTGGGGACCGCGCGTCACCGATATTCACCGCGCGGTCCGGGCCGGCGGGCCGCTGTGCTCGTAAGAGGGGTCGGAACACTCACCTCCTGGTGTCGCCACTTCTCCCTTGTCCCAGCTGTCGTCACGGACTCTGTGGTGTCCCCTGGGGGGGGACACTGCACCTAAAATCGGCCTTAGGCGGTGGCGGGACGGGGATCTCACGGAATTTGCGACCGTCTAAGCTGCCATCTTGGCCACGCCCCATAGTCCACTTTTTTGAGATTATTGGAACTTGCTTGGTCAGTTCCTTCCAAAAGATTTTTGGAGTAATAGCAGCCTTTCTTAATTCCTTTTTTTCCAGTGTGTTAGGGGGAATCCCTTTTCTGTTATTCCTCATTTGTGGCAATTTGGTCCTATTTTTGCTCCTCTGCAATGCATGTTCCATCAAAATCATGAACACCATCCACAGCACCACATCTTCAACAAAGCAAGCTCTACCATTGTTCCCCATCTCTGCATCATCATCAACAGCTCCTTTGAGACCGCCACCTTCCCAGAGTACTGGAAGCACGCTGAGATCAATGCCCTTCTCAAGAAAGCCAAAGCAGACCCCAAGCACCTCAAGAACTTCCGGCCCATCTCCCTCCTCCAGTTCCCGGTGAAAGTCATCGAGAAGATTGTCAACAGACAACTGACCTCCTTCCACGCAAAGGACAACATCCTTGACCTGTCTCATTCTGCAGCAACCACAGCACCGAAACAGCCCTCATCGCCGCCACCGACGACATCAGGGCCATGATGGACAACAGAGAAACCACGGCCCTTATCCTCCTGGACCTTTCGGCCACCTTTGACACTGTCACCACACCCTCCACACACGTCTCCACAACGCAGGGATCCGCGACAAAGTCCTGGACTGGACCTCCTCCTGCCTCACCTGCAGAACCAAGAGTGTCCGCCTCCCCCATTCCAAGGATCGTCCCTCAGCCCGACACTTCAACGTCTACATGGCACCGCTCACCAACATCGCCCGATTGCACAACCTCAACATCATCTCATACGCCGACGACACCCAGTTGATCCTCTCCCTCACCAAGGCCCTCACCACTGCCAAGTCCAACCTTCATGAAGGGATGAAGGCCATCGCTAAATGGCTGATGAACAGCTGCCTGAAACTGAAATTGGACAAGATGGAGGTCCTCATCATTGGATTCACACCCTCCGCTTGGGACAACTCATGGTGGCCGGCCGCACTGGGATCTGCACCAACGCCCACTGACCACGCACGCAACCTGAGAGTCATCCTCGACTCCACACTGTCTATGACCCAGCAAGTAAACGCCGTCTCCTCCTCCTGTTTCAACACCCTCCGCATGCTTCGCAAGATCTGCAGATGGATCCCCACCGGAACTAGAAGGACAGTCACCCAGGCCCTCGTAAGCAGCAGACTGGACTATGACAACGCTCTCTATGCAGGAACCTCAGCCAAACTCCAGAAACGACGACAACGCATACAGAATGCCTCATCCTCTACATCCCCCGCCACAGCCACGTCACAGCCCACCTGAAAGACCTGAGCTGGCTCCCCGTCAACAAGACGATCACCTTCAAGCTCCTCACCCACGCTCACAAAGCACTCCACAACACCGGACCAGCGTACCTCAATGAACTACTCACCTTCTACACTACGAACCACCAGCTCCGCTCCACTGACCTCGCTCTCGCCACCGTCCCCTGCATCCGTCGAGTGACCGCCAGCAGCAGATCGTTCTCCCACCTCACCGCAAAAACCTGTAACACCCTCCCCATCCACCTACGACAGACCCAGGACCTTCTGGCCTTCAGGAGAGTCCTCAAGACCTTGCTGTTCGAGCAGTAGCAGCACCCCCACTCCCCAGCACCTGGAGACCCTCACAGGTATGTAGTGCGCTCTAAAAATGTATTGATTGATTGATTGAAAGCACACTAGAACTAGCAATGCTCCAGCTGTGCCGTGAGCACATGCTATGATTCTTTGGATTCCATTTGCTCCAAGAACTGAACGCTGCATAGCCCTTGTCATTCTGACCTGCCTGGTTTACCTGCATACTGCCCGTGTTTCATTGCCTGTGGTGCCCCTTCAAATGGGCACTGGATGTATGCCTAACTTTACAAGTGCCGGCTCCTGTGGACATGAACCTGTTGATGAGTCCTAAAAAGACCCATTTCCGGAGTTGTCTCATAAACATTTGGCTGCTTCAAGATGCAAGTAGCGAGCCTCTCCCTCAAAGGGAGATGGGTGCTTTAGCACCAGGACTATCAAACTCTGGCTCTCATACCACGGATCTGGGGCAGCAGGCTACTTTCTTAGCATTGGTTGGTAATGAGGATCATATATGTGCTTTTATCTGTTAAAGTCTGTTCTGGATTCACTTACCACTGAATTTGTGGAGAAAATTCTGAATGCCTCAGGTTCACTTTAATTTGGCTACGTTTTTCTAAATTTACATGTTATATTTATTTTACTCGCTTTCTCCAAATATAATTTTTTTTTAGTTTAACATGCTATTTAGCAGAATTGACTTTGCTTGGCTTGTGCTTGCGTACCATATGCTTAGTTATTCACTATGTTACTTTCCCGGGCAAGGAGGGGGGTAGAAAGTTCCATCTTAAGCCTCCTGCAGTTCTCCCTTATTTTAGCCAAACTACATTTTTTAGGCCACATATGCTTTGCAGAAGAATCTAGCACCTTTATTTTCATGCTTTGTTAGATTTGGGCGTCTCTAGTTGGCAGAGGTAGGTACCTTTGACCAAATAGGGACCCTTGCATCTAGTCAAGGTAAGGGGGTATACTCCTAAAACAACCCCTGCTTAACCCTTTGGTAGCTTGGCACGAGCAGGCAGGCTTATCTCAGAGGCAGTGTGTAAAGCATTGGTGAACACATAGAGTAATCCAGTGACAACACAACAGATGGACACCACACAGGTTGTAGTATAAAAATAAGTCTTTTTATATAGCCTTAACACAAGACCACAAACAACAAAAATCCACAATACTGTACTTTAAAAATGGTAGAAATAGCTTAGTTCTCTTTAGATGTGAAATGCAACACTTTGAGTTCAATGTATCTTTGGATGTGTAACGCTATACAAATAAGTGTTGCAGGGTAGGGGATGCGTCGGTACCTTACACGCAAGAGCAGTGATGCGTCGGGTCCCTACTGCTTCGTAGGGGATGCGTCGGTTCTTCTGCATGTGGTGAGGTGATGCGTTGGTTTCTTACTGCGCTTCGGTGGCGATGCGACCAGCAGCGCCGTGATGCGATGAAGATCCGGTGCAATGAAACAAAATGGCGTCTTCTTCTTGATGCGACAACGATGCGTGCATGCCCGATATCCATGTGGCGACTCAACGATTCTTCTGAGCCACAATAGGCCCTTCAACAAGCTTCTTTGTCTTGAGTCGCGCTTCCAGCTCCCAGTGACACGCAGTCTCTCAGAAGATCCAGCTCAACAGCAGGTACTTCAAGGGAAGGCAGGGAAGATGATTGGTGAATTCTGTTGTCCCTGAGACTTCAGCAGGAGGCAAGCTCTACCTCAAGCCTTTGGAGATCATTTACAAGTGGATTTGAAAGTCCTTTCTCCTTTCTTTGGCAGTCAAGCAACAACTACAGGCCAATCCCCCAAACAGCACTCAGCTTAGGTATAGTCTCCTCCTCAGTTTCTCTGGTTCCTCTCCTCAGCAAAGGTTCTTCTTGTTTCCCAAAAGTGATCTAAAGTTCTTGGGTCTGGGTCCCAATATTTATACTAGTAAATCCTTTGTCCTCTGAAGGCAGAGGGTCCTGTACCCAGTCCAAACCAGTTCTGTGCGTGTCATGGAGAACTTTGACAAGACTTCTTCTTTCCTTTGACAGTGTTTGCCAGGGACATCAGATGCACCACAGGTGGAGCGAGCATTGTGGAAGGCAGGCACAGCCCTATTCAGGGCCCAGGTTCAACGCCTCCCACTCATCTACATGCAGATAGCTCTATTTAGCCCTGTGCTGACTTTCCCTGTCACCTGGAATCCCCCAGCCCCTGTCACTCAAACTCCAGACAAGGAAAACACAACCTTGCAGAAGCAGGCTTGGACAGTTAGGCAAGAAAATACCTACTTTCTAAAACTTATATTTTCAAACACAGAATGTTAAAATCAACTTCACTAAAAGATGTATTTCATCATTCTGAGATTAGGCATACTAAACTTGAATTTCTACCTAGTTCCCTGAGTCAGTTAGGATTATAAGATGTAATAATCAAACTGCCCATTCTGGCCTATGGGGAACAGGTAGCCTTGCAATAGTGAAAAAACAAAAATGGCTGTAATGCACGATTAGGACATGCCACACACATCAGGGCATGTCCTACCTTTTACCTACAATGCATCCTGCCCTTGGGCCTACCATAGGGGTGACTTATATGCAGAAAAGGGAAGGTTCGGGGACTGGCAAGTGGGTGCACTTGCCCAGTCAACATGGCAGTATCAGACTGCACACAGGCTCTGCAAAGGCAGACCTGAGACACACTTTACAGGCTGCTTCTGTGGGTTGCACAACCAGTGGTGCAAGCCCACCAACAGCATTTGATTTACAAGCCCTGGGCACATGCAGTGCAATGTACTAGGGTCTGACAAGTAAACCAAACCAGCCAATCATGGAGTCACTAATCCATACATACATTTACAATAGGGAGAGCATATGACCTTTAGCACTGATCAGCAGTGGTAAAGTGCCCAGATGACTGGAAACACGCAATGATACATCCATTGCTAAAAAAAGCTGATGCAGATCCAAATGCGCCTTCTAACTTCCGACCAATTTCCCTTCTCCCTATTTTTGCGAACATTTTGGAGAAACATGTTCATCGTTGTCTCACAGATTTTATAATCTCACACGACCTGCTGCCTTCCCATCAGTCAGGCTTTCGGGCTGGTTTCTCAACTGAAACCACCCTGTTAGGTGTGACAGAGGGTGCACAGACATAATATCGACTCCAAAATATCGTTTGGACATAATATCGACTCCAAAATATCGTTTGGACAAAATATCGACAGGACAGAATATAGACAGCCAAAATATCGTTTTTAAGGTAAGTGAAGTAATATCGACTGTAAATAATATAGAAAGTGAAAATATGTAAGTATATAATATAGATAGTCAAGTCAAGTCAAGTCATAAAATTTGTATAGCGCACTACATACCCAGAGGGTTTCAAGGCGCTTAGGAAGAGGAGGAGGATTATTTGTCAAATATCCATGTTTTAAGCTGCTTTCTGAACGCTAGGTGGTTCTGGGTGAGGCGGAGGTAAGCGGGGAGTGAGTTCCATGTTTTAGCAGCCAGGTATGAAAAGGATCTGCCTCCCATGGTGGTCTTGTTGATGCGAGGTACAGTGGCGAGGGCTTGGTCGGAAGAGCGTAGTTGGCGGGAGGGGGTGTAGAAGGACAGTCGAGAGTTGAGGCAGTCTGGTCCGATGTCGTAAAGTGATTTGTGTGCGTGGGTGAGCAGTCGGAAAGTGATCCTCTTATTGACGGGTAGCCAGTGGAGGTCTTTAAGGTGACCAGAGATGTGTTCGTTGCGTGGGATGTCTAGTATGAGCCTGGCTGAGGCGTTTTGGATTCGTTGGAGTTTCTTCTGGAGTTTAGCGGTGGTACCTGCGTAGAGGGTGTTTCCGTAGTCCAGTCGGCTCGTGACCAGGGCGTGGGTGACTGTTTTTCTAGTTTCGGGGGGATCCAGCGAAATGTTTTTCTGAGCATGCGAAGAATGTTGAAGCAGGAAGAGGATACTGCGCTGACTTGTTTGTTCATTGAGAGTGAAGAGTCCAGAATGACGCCAAGGTTCCGTGCGTGGTCTGTCGGGATGGGTGCTTTTCCGAGGGCTTCCGGCCACCAGGAGTCGTCCCAAGCAGAGGGGGATGTGCCTAGGATGAGGACTTCTGTTTTGTCTGAGTTCAGTTTCAGACGGCTTTGTTTCATCCATTCGGCGACTTCTTTCATTCCTTCGTGCAGGTTAGCTTTGGCGGCGCCGGGGTCATTGGTGAGAGAAAGGATCAGTTGAGTGTCGTCCGCGTAAGAGATGATGTTGAGGTTGTGTTGGCGTGCGATGGCCGCGAGGGGGCTCATGTATACGTTGAAAAGGGTGGGACTGAGTGAGGATCCTTGAGGTACGCCGCAGATGACTTCAGAGGCCTCGGACTTGAATGGAGGAAGGCGGACTCTCTGGGTTCTACCGGTGAGGAACGAGGTGATCCATTCCAGTGCTTTTCCTTGGATTCCGATGTTATTGAGGCGTTGTAGAAGTAAAAAAATGTGTTTTTATTTTTAGGGTTCAGGGTCAGTTTTGGGTTTTTGGGTATTTTTAGGGTTCAGGGTCAGTTTTGGGTTTTTGGGTAAAGGGGTATTTTTAGGGTTCAGGGTCAGTTTTCAGTTTTTGGGTAAAGGGGAATTTTTAGGGTTCAGGGTCAGTTTTCAGTTTTTGGGTAAAGGGGTATTTTTAGGGTTCAGGGTCAGTTTTCAGTTTTTGGGTAAAGGGGTATTTTTAGGGTTTAGGGTCAGTTTTCAGTTTTTGGGTAAAGGGGTATTTTTAGGATTCAGGGTCAGTTTTGGGTTTTTGGGTAAAGGGGTATTTTTAGGGTTCAGGGTCAGTTTTCAGTTTTTGGGTATTATTTTATTATATTTTGTTACTATATATATATGTTTTAATAAATATGAAATAAAAAAATATTTATTTAACTTTCATTAATTATTTAATTATTATAAGTTAATGTAAGTAATTTTAAGTATATTTTAGTAATTAATTATTAATATTAATTTAATTTAACACTGTTTTTAGTAAATACGATATTTTTTACAACTATATTTTTGTAAACGATATTTTTAACTCAATATTTTTGTACTTACCTGTTTATAGATAGAAACTCGATATTTTGACTGTCGATATTTTCTCAACGATATTTTTGATGGTCGATATTCTGTCCCTCGATATTATTTCAGTGATCCGTGACAGAGAATATCCGTGCTATGATGGATAAGGGAGAAACGGTGGCACTTGTGCTTCTCGACCTCAGTGCCGCATTTGACACTGTGTCACATGCGGTACTAATAAGGACTCACCATTCATTAGGCATCTGTGGCGCTGCCTTAAACTGGATAAAATCTCTACTTGAGAATAGAACGTTCCAAGTTTTTTCCCAATATGCTTGTTCCGAAACCCTTACTTTTAAACATGGAGTTCCACAGGGCTCGATTTTAAGTCCATTACTTTTTAATTTGTATATGAGTCCGCTTGCAAAAATTGTTGAAGAGACCGGTTTGATGATGTTTTCCTACGCTGATGATTCTCAGCTTCTTTTTTCCCTTTCATCAGCAGGAAGTAACAACCCTTCCACTTTCAATCTAGGACTGGTAAAAATTGCAGGATGGATGCAAAAAAACTTCTTAAAATTAAACGGTGAAAAAACCGAGTTAATAGTATTGGGGGAAAATAAAGAACTTTGGGGACCCCAACATTGGCCATCTGTAATGGGTACTCCCCCAACTCCAACTGCACAGGCCCGTAATCTAGGCTTTATTATCGATGACTCGTTGAGTATGCACCAGCAAGCAGTTAAAACATCGGCCACCTGCTTTGTCATCTTAAAATGGCTAAAGAAGATTTGCTGGATGCTACCAGAACACACAAAAAAACGGTCATCAATGCCTTAATAACATCAAGGTTAGACTACGCAAATGTGTTATATGTGGGGGCAAATAAAGCTACAGTCCGCAGACTGCAAACTGTGCAGAATGCAGCTGCGAGACTATTAGGAAAAATACCTATTTTTTCATCTACCACCAAATTTATGCGTAAACTACACTGACTTAAAATAGAGAACAGGATTAAATTTAAGTCCCTATGCATCATGCATAAGATCTTTACAAAAAAAGCCCCCAAGTATTTACAAAATTTGGTACACTGTTATCATCCATCTAGGACTCTAAGATCTGCAACGGTCAACAAGTTTGTTGTCCCTAAAATAAAACTTTCACGCATGGGCGGCAAATCCTTTGCCTACCTTGGACCCTCACTGTGGAATGCCATGCCACAAGTTCTGGGCTCTGAGGTAAACTACATGAAATTCAGAAAGGCATTGAAAACATGGCTATTCAACATCTAAGTCAGTTGTCCGGTCAGCCATAACTGAATCACAGCACCGGGAAACCCTTTGTTGGGTAGCTGTTTGCGCTATACAAACTAAATAAATAAATAAAATAAATATAAATAAAGTCATACAACAGACAACAACAGGTCAGAAAAATTACATGAGGAAGGCAAAACGTTCAGGGATGACCCTACAAAAATGGCCAAGTCCAACACTTTAGGAATAGGTTGCCTATGTTATTATTGCTTTGCTCATCTTCTTCGGATTTAGTCTGAACATTTCATGCAAGGTCAAACAGCACAGCCCTCTGTTTATCCGTGCTTGGTAAAGCAACATCTCATAACATTCAGACATAACATGGGCACAGCTGCTGTTTTAAAAAAAGGCACTTCTTATCGCATATATATGGAGATGTACCCTATGAACAACAGAGAGGAGGATACATGCAGAGGGAAAGGTCTTGGAATGGGTGCACCAGCCTTGTGTAAACTGAGTTTACACCTATAATGATGCAGACCACCTAACTAGAATAACAGGTATAGGTTTCAGCGCTAATTCCAGAGATCACTGATATAGGTCTGGGGTCATGTACTGAGGGTAGACTTAGACAGACATATCAGTCACCATGATAGGGCGTTTCATTGTACATAGTTTGCTCGTAATGCTGATCACTTTGCTTAATTGTATATGTTTTCTAATTGCAGCATACCTGCTTCATCATAGACAACAGTTTTTTCAACAAACATTGTAAAGTTTCCTGGTGTCTTTATTTTGTTTATTATGGACATGCATGAGTGAGAGTACAAAAGGTTTCCTTGGGGACTAGAGTGTGGTGTTCTTGGTTGCTACATTACTTGCTACTCTGGAAGGTTAGGAGTTTCAGGTAAGGCATTATGAGCTTGTGAGATTTGGGCCCATAGGTACAGAGACTCAGTCCCTACATTCTGATGTCCTGTGATTCCAGGCATAGTTGTATTTCCAAACAGAATCCCTGCAACAGTAATGCTTACTTACTTATGATGCCTTCACTCAAATACTTCCTACAGCTTGTGGGTTTGGTAACAATGACCAGGAGAGTTTCTGGTTTGTGTTTCTCATTACATGGCCTTCCAAACCAGAAGGCAGAGAAAAGAATAAAGAGTGTTTGTAGCTACTGATGTGTCTATCTGGCATCTTTATCATTTCTAAGGTCTGGGAGTAGGACGTGGTAACAGGAATACCAGTAAGTATTTGAGGTATTTTTTGATAAACAAGGATCTAGGATCCAAGATGCTGTACTAACATCCTCACCATCCCCCTAGCAGTGGCTGTCTTGCAACTCACTTACTATAGTTGAGTTTACACATGCCTGCCTGAAAAACACAGATAAAATACAGAGATCACAAAGCTTCACTATCCTACTTTTCTTTTCTTTTTTTTCTTTTTTTTTATTGAGAATTTATATGGTAAAAAGCACAGTAAAAAATAGTCAGATTCATAATACAGGAAGTTTCAGAATTCCAGTAAATCACGAGATATCATAATACAATTCATTAACATACCATAAATGGATCCATATAAGAAATATATATATATATAAATATATAAATATACATATAAATATTCATGTAAATATAGATATAAATGAATAACTAGGGGGGAGGCATTTCAAATATTTGCAGGGACTCCATAAAATATATCCGAGAGAGATTTGCAGACATAAGAACCGAGTACGCATACCTTACCCCAGATTGGCTACAGCTGGCCATCCCTCCAGTCTTTCAGGGGTGCCCATATTTTACAACCAAAATCACGTAGTTTCCTACCCTTATGCAGATACAGTGTGGATTCAATGTTGTGAATACCAAGAAGCCTAGTCAGCCACATTCGAAAGGTTGGGGCATTTGAGTCTTTCCAGGCAGCTGACAGAAGAATACGCAATACAGCAACGGCTAAAAAGATAAATGCCTCCATTTCTCTGTTATTAAGGCCCATCTTGCTATCACTCCCGAGAATCATCACTGTTGGGGATAGGCTGATCTTAGAGCCTAGCAGCCCCTCCAGGAATTTCTCAATCTTGGCTATGATCAAACTGAGCTTCTCACAGTAATAAAACATGTGTAATAAATTCCCCGGGCCTTTCTGACATCTGGGACAGTTGCTATCCGTCCTCATACCCCAGTCATATAACTTAGATGGTGTGTAATAAAGATTGAAGAGTGTTTTAAAATGCTGTACCTTCAAATTTGAGGACCGTAAAACCTGCTTATCCAGATATAAGGCTTTATCGAGATCCGAATCCGGATCTTGCAGTTTAACTGCCCAGGCGGCCTCATGTTTCTCGAGATCATCGGACACCCTTTCAATTAAGTCCTGATATATGACCCTGATCCTATTCCCCCCTTTTAGTAGATATTCCGGTATGGGACAGCAGATGACAGGGACAATGCCAGAGCTGATAGCCTTAAGCGTTTGCGAGACCTGGACATACTTAAAGCCTTGGCTGCTAGGTAGGCCATACTTCTGCTGGATGGCATTAAAGCTCATAATACTGCCATCCCACATTACGTCCCCCACCGTCTGAATACCCTGCAGTTCCCAGCATTTCCACACACCGTCCAGGCATAGATTTGGAAAATGACCTGATTTCCACAACGGTGTATACATATTGATCCTTGGGACTTGTAGCAGTTTCTGGAGTGTTTTCCACAAATCCCAGGCGCTTAAAGAAACCTTGTACCGCATTTTCTTAAAGTATCTGCGATCAGTTTTCCTTAACAGGGCGCCCGCGGCCTCCTTTCCCATCAATAACTCGTATATTGATGGAATATCGTACCGGTCTAAAGTCGGATCTTGGGTATTTCTTTTACTTGGTGCTGGATCAAATAGAATTGACATCTGTGTCAACAGTCAGGCCCAGTGATAGGATCTTACATTTGGGACTCCTAGGCCTCCACGTTCCTGCAGGAGGGTCATGTATCTTGCTGACCGCCTTATCTTATCATACTGCCACAAAAAACTATTAAAGATGGACTCAATTTGTTTTATCAACCCCTCCTCGATTAAGAAAGGGATGGAACGAAACAAATAGAGGAGTTTGGGCAGCATAGTAATTTTTAACACATTTGTCCTACCTATAAGAGATAGGTGCAGCACATCCAGACGCTACAGATCTGTCTCAATTTTGTTAAGGAGTGGATTAAAATTATCCTGGACGATTAATCCCGTTGCTGCATTAATTATCACCCCGAGATATGTCTCGGAATCAACATACCTTTGATCGATTTTAATGATGTCCTTTGAGCATATTACCTGGGTTTTCGCCTCATTCAGGCGATACCCAGAGTGATATCTGAATTCCCTGGTGACTTCCACCAAAGTTCGCATAGCCTCAGCAGGTTCTGATGTAATCACTGCCAGATCATCAGCATAGGCTAGTATTTTACTCTCAAATCCACTGGTTATTACTGGCTTGATCCCAAAATTCCCCAGTATCTGCCTAACCAGTGGATCGATGTAAAGTGCGAAAAGGATGGGCGAGCAGGGACACCCCTGACGGGTACCCCTGCTTATCATGATTTTATCTGAACTCTCACCCATCATCTGAATTCGGGCAACCGGATCGGAGTACATGGCTTTTATAGCCGTCAACATTTTTTGGCCAAAGCCTCTCTCGGCAAGGACACCCCACAGGTACTGCCATCTGACGCGGTCAAATGCTTTTTCCGCGTCGAGGAGGATCATAGCGACCCTCTCCCCCCCAGCAGCATGAGCCTCAAACAACGAGATTGCCCTTCTAATGTGGTCCGTTGTTCCTCAACCAGGAATGAACCCATGCTGCCAGGGAGAAACGAGCCAACCAATGACCCTCCCCAGACGCGTAGCCAAGATCTTCGCATAGAGCTTATTATCTGAATTTATAAGAGAGATCGGCCTGTTGGACCCAGGATTCTCTCTTGGCTTCCCTTTTTTGTGAAAGACCACTATGTTAGTATCCTTCCATGTTTCGGGTATTTTACCAGTACAGATGATTCAGTTAAAAAGATCTAACAACAACGGAGCCACCTCGACCGAGAGACACTTGTATTGCTCCAATGGTATGCTATCTGGCCCCGCTGCTTTGCCGGCCGGCAGATCGAGTAGTGCCTCCCGGACTTCATCTGCCGTTACATCGTTCTCTAACTTTTCCATCTCAGACAATCCCAATTTGGGTCCTACATCCGGGTATCTACCATACGGCAGCGCACCCCCTATTTCTTCCTTATATAGGGTTTGATAAAAGTTTGCGAATACCGCAAGAATATCCTGTGGCTCCACAAACTCGCGCCCATTCTCCTGAATGCTAGTTATTGCGTTTTTTGTCCTACCCTGTCTGATCCTCAGCGCCAATGCCTTCCCTGCCTGCTCCCCTGTCTCATACATTTTCCCCCTGTATGTCCAATATTCTGTCGCCGCTTTCTCGGCCAGCTGTTTTTGTAATTCCGCTTTAATAAGACATATTCTAGTTTGACTCTCCCTTCCTTCCTTCCCTTGTATTATATTGTGGCAATGCTGTTCTTCTGCCTTAACTAGATCTGCTAAAAGCTTATCCTTTCCAGCCTGTTATTTTTTCCTGGCCTGAGCGGTATAGCTAGTAATCTCCCCCCTCAGTGCGGCTTTAAATGAGTACCAGACACAGTTCCTGGATGCGCTGTAATGATTGGCGTCAAAGAACTCACAAGCCCATTTCCGCAAATACTCCACAAACGGGGCGTCAGCCAGGAGTTTCCGGTTAAATGTCCACGCCCCGCATTTTCTGGCTGGCCCTATACCATTATATCTGATTGCCAATGGGCTTTGGTCCGAAAGGACCTTGGGGAGCTTCCTGATGTTAAGTATACTGATTTCTGTGGATGAAATTAAAAAATAATCCAGTTTGCTATACTTCTGGTGTGGGCATGAAAAGTATGTGAACCCTGGATCATCAGGCTCCTTCACCCCCCCATACGTCTATTAGCCCATGTGATTGCATCATTGAACTGAGTGCCCTGAGGACCCTTGGCTTTCTACCGGTATATGGGCTTCTATCGGTCAGGTCAACTGAAATATTGAAGTCCCCGCATACCAAAATGGGTACGGGCCACGTTGCCAGTTCCCCCTCCAAAATTTCAAATACTTCTGGGTCGTCTTGATTTGATCGGTATATCCCACAGATTGTAAGCCCACACTTCAACTCAGCCAGGGCCCATCTACCTAGTGCATCCGATTTAACCCGTTTAACTCCCCAGCACTGTTTTACCTAATATCACTTCCCCCCTTATTGTTGAGGTCTGAGATGAGCATGCCAGAATGTCGAAGCCGCCATCTCTGAGAAGCTGTTTTTTCGCCCAGGGTAGATGTGTTTCCTGAAGACACAGGATATCAATGGGCTCAGTTTTAACAAACTCTGACAATCTGGCTTTCTTTTTCCAATCATTCAGCCCCCCTATGCTCATCGAATATATGCTAAGAATCGACATCTTTAATTTTTAACACTTTCCTCATTCTTATTACCGAAGATTGAATAAAACAGATTCCCCTGGCATAGATACCATATCTCGCCATAGCGAGAAGAGCAAACTTTGTACCATAAATTCTCATTTTTTTATGCTCCCCCCCCTCACTCCCCCACCCACTGACCTCGACCCCCCCCCTGGATGTGCACCCCAACCTCCCTCCCCCCATTCCTTTCCCCCTCTCACTGGAAGCACTCAGACCGAGGTCTGGGCTTGTGATGTGTGTGTGCAGCAGCGTAGTGCATGGGTGCAGCTACCAATCGAAAGCAAAAACATAAATACCATATACTATCCTACCCCCCCCCCCCCGCAGAAAAAGGAAAGGACCCAACAAAGAAACTGAAGACCATCTACCTGAGCCGGGTGGCTAAGTATTGATAAAGAGTACTGTTAAAAAGTAATAGCAATTCAAACAAATGGAATCAAATACATATACAGATACACAGAGATCTACCCCATAATGCCAGACAATCCCAAACCCGAACCTGCACTCTCCTGATCAACATTGTTATCCAATAATCATTTACTTCACAGAGAGTCCAGGAATTCCTTTGCCTTTACTTCAGATGAAAAGTATTGAGCCCAACCATCTCTCACTATCTTAAGCTGTGCTGGATTAACGAGGTAGACCTGCAAATGTTTATCCTGGAGAGGCTTAATCAGCTGTCACAGTCTCCAACGCCTCTCGACTGTTGCGTGGCAGAAATCTGGCCTAACGAAAAAAGACACTCCCTCACTAGACCTTCTTGCCTCGGGTCGAGCCTTTTCGAATATAGCTTGTCGGAGGATAAAATTACCCCAAAAAATTAAGACTGCCCTTGGCTTATCGCCACTTCCTGCCCCTGGGCGAACTCTGAACGGAGTGCGGTGGGCTCTCTGGATTTTTGCGGACCAGTTCCATTCTGAGAGTTCTGGGAATGCGGTCTTAAAGAGATTGATCACGAAAGCCCTGACATCTGAGCCCTCTGCCCCTTCAGGAATCCCGAGTACCCGTAGGGTATTACGCCTTAGCCTGTTTTCCATGTCCTCCAGTTTCCACTGGATGTCGACAACCTGGGTACTTTGGGACTCAACTTTGGAGGTAGCTGCAGCAGCTTCTGATTCAGTTTCCACTATCCGTTCCTCCAAATTCGTGACTCTATCCCCCACATTAACATATGCTTTGGACAGTTTTCTAACGACACCTTGCATCTTGCGCATTGCTGCCTGCAATTTCCGGGTGTCCTGTCGGGCTTCTTCCCTATGTGTGAGGATGGTCTGATAGATAACATCTAGGAGGGGAGGGTAAGCAGCTGGGGCCTCACCATTAGGGCTTCCCTGAAGTGGCATAGCTGAAGAATGGTCCCACGTTAAATCCCGAAGAGGTTGTGCATGAACGTTCCCTTGGGCAGCTGGTCTTTTAGCTGTGCTAGGGGGTTCTGTTCAATATCGCTATTGGACTACAGGTCACTCCCCCCCTGGGAGGAGCTCCTCTCGTCGTCAGACCATTCGGCTTCCTCTGAGACAGAGAAGAAGCACTCGCTGCTGTCCTTCTCTTTCTCCTTTTCCTACTCTTTATCATTATCGTCCGTTAGGATCATTTGGGATATGGGGGGGCATGGCAGTATTATCTCTTTACCCCCATCTCCTCCTGTTTCCAGTGCTTGCCCTATATCTGCGTACCGTGCGCCAATGCGGGTACAGGTACGGGTACAAATACGGCTTTATTAATGACATCACTACTACCGGCTGTAACCCCAGCGGCTTGCTCATCCGACCCTGGGGACCTTTGCACTTGTCCCCCTGCCTTAATCAAGCCTTCAGGCAGTCCTGCAGTCTGCACTGCTACATCTTCCACATCTTCCGGCAAAGGGGTGCATGCAGCGCACGTACCTGTCTCTTTGGCCTCCTGTAGGGCAGCTTCCTGGGCGGGCAAGTGTGCTTCTGAAACAGCAGCATTCTTCTGCCCTTTACCACTTCGAACAAGCAGCTCGGAGATAGAGGGGGTCTGCCGTGAGCGCGCCGATATTTGCTTGCCTATTTTTAAGGGTTCTCCCAGTTCCCAGTAAGGTGGGCACCCCATAGGAGGAGATACCTCCTCCGATGACTCCAGCTGAAGCTGCTCTGTAGCTAGAGCTGCCTGGGCTGCCTGTGCTTTCTTTTTAGCAGCCGCCGCTGCCTTTGCTGATACTCCCGACACCCCTTTAGGGGCCATTGTTCCAACGATCAGGGTCGAGGCCGGGTGCCGGCTCTGCCGTCTCGTACTGCTCCGAACAGCTGCTCTCTTGGCGTCTCCCTCGGTTTGCTTCACCCAGCCGCCACACCCACAGCGCTGCCGGCGCCGGACCCAGAGCGCCAGAACGCCAGCCAGCAGCCTCAGCAACCTGACCGCTACCGCGGATTGCCTCCCTCGTGAGCCGCTCCGATGCCCGCTATCCCGGTTTGCCAGGCGGTGAGGTACAGCATAGAGGTAGGTTAACCCTTCTTTGCTCCTCCCGCTCGATTAACAGAACAGGTTTTCGCCATTGCTGGGAGGGTCTATAGGCTTTCGTTGCACCACATCACCGCTGCTGCTCCGCGGCACCTCTCACACAGCCGCCATCTTGCTTCCGACCTTCACCATCCTACTTTTCTGTGGACTGAAAGGTCCTGATTGTTGGACCCGGCCTCATGGGGTGGTCCTACCCCTCCCGCATGGCGGGCCCAGGACGATATCTGCCCTCCACCAGACCTCGGGCGGCCCCTTCGGCCCGATCCTGCACAACCCAACCCCACAGGGCCGGCTACCATCCCGGTCCACCATCGCAGGCCTGACCCCAGCGTAGGCCCATCACGACCTCAGCACGAGGCCGTGCCCGACTCCATCTTGGACCCGCCACGTCACAACCACGTGGCCTCGGCCCCAGCCCAGGCCCCAGCGAAGCCCCGACATCGAGGCACCAAGATCCACCCAGGTGGTCGAGTAGCCACTCGACAGATCCCGGAGGAAGGGGAGTTTTGATGGGCCTCCAGCCGTCCCCGGACGCCTGGTATCGATCGCCCTCCAGCCTCCCTGGGCGCTGGCTCCACCCCCCTGCTGGGTGTCTGGACACCATCATCCCGGCCCCTCTGACCCCCAGGCTCGAGGGTCCGGACTTCAAAGACCTCCAGACCTATATTTGGGGCAACCCTGGATTAAGACTTCAGTTGGATCCTGGACTGGAAGCCCTGCTGACGCTGTCACGGCCGACACCAGACAAACTCGTCCGTAACCCGCTGAACCTTCCGAGAGCCTGCTGGCGCTGCCGCGGCCTATCTTGCTGAACCATCTGAGAGCCTGATGGCGCTGCCGCGGCCTACCTTGCTGAACCTTCCAAGAGCCTGCTGGCGCTGCCGCGGCCTATCGTGCTGAACCATCTGAGAGCCTGCTGGCGCTGCCGCGGCCTACCTTGCTGAACCTGCCAAGAGCCTGCTGGCGCTGCCGCGGCCTATCCTGTCGAACCATCTGAGAGCCTGCTGGCGCTGCCGCGGCCTACTTCGCTGAACCACCTTGCAAGCCTGCTGGCGCTGCCGCGGCTCGAACATCTCGGAACCCCCCAGCTCGAGGATTGAGAGCTGTGCATAGGGTATCCCTTCCTCCGCCCAGAGTAAGACTGTCCCGCTACCTTACCCCCCTTTAAGAGACTTTCCAGATCCCTCGATCTGCTTGTACATACTGCCAAGAACCAGCAACCGTTTATTCCCTATAAAAGCTTGAGAACTTAACTTCTTGTGTGGTGTCCATCTGTAGTGTTGTGATTACTCTGCTGTACGATCCTAGGAGAGGACCCTCATTCAGGAGGCCTCTCAGCAACCGCTCGGCTACTCCTCGACGGAGAGGTGGACCTAGGGGTGGTCAGTCAGACATCTTCTGCCTCCCCCGGGGACGCCTTTCTAACATTGGTGGCAAGCGCTGGGATCCGAGCCCACGCAGATCGTACAGAGAGTAAGTCGCTCACTACCAAGAAAAAAAACCACTGCAACCATGAGCACAGAATTCCAGAAAGAGAAAATGCAAGACTACAGTCACAAGGAGCTAAAGCAATTCTGCAAGGACTTAGGCATCGCTACCACTGGCTTAAGTACTAAAGAAGACTTTAAATCGGCCCTGCAGGCCTGGGTGGACGCCGGCGAGGCGCCACCCCCGAGGGAAGATAACCCGGGCCCGAACGGAGGCACGGAGGCTGCGACGAACCCAGCGGGAGGGAGACCCGCGAACCCAGACACGGGCCTCTCCCACGAAGATGCCAGAGAACGAGAGAAGAACCGGCTCCACGAATTGGAGCTCGTTCGACTCAGGCAAGAAGGAGAGATCCAACTGGCAGAAAGGAAGTTAGCCCTCGAGCAGCTACGGCTAGAAGGAGACCTAGAAGAAAGGCGAAGACAAAGAGACCTCGAGGAGAAGAAACTCCTGCTCGAGCACGAGCGCGTCCTCAAAGAAATGGAATTTAAAGCCAAGGCAAACGAGACTGATCGCTCCGGGGGGAAGACCTCACCTCCCCCGGGGGACACAAAGGTGCACATACCTAAGGATGTCGTCAAAGAGTACTATAAGAACGACGACATCCAACAGTGGTTCAAAGCCTACGAGGTCGCCATGACCGCCCATCGAGTACCCCTCAAGGACTGGGGCGCCGGCCTGTGGGGGAAGTTTATCAACGAAGGGAGAGACGCCCTGCTAGAGCTCCCCGACGCCGAGATGACCTCGTACGAGCACATGAAGACCGCCCTCCTCACTCGCTACGGACTCACCCCCGAGATGTACCAGCAGCGATTCCGAGACTGCAAAAAAATCCCCGGTACCACGTGGGTGGAGTACGTGAACTATTACAGCAGAGCCTTCGAGGGGTGGACTCGGGGCTGTCAGGTCACCACCTACCAGCAGTTGGTCGACCTCATTCTGTGGGAACATCTATCCAATAACTGCTTCATCGAACTCCGGCAACACCTCCTCGACAGCAAACTGACTGAGCCACGAAAACTCGCTGTCGAGGCGGATAGATGGGCGAGCACCCGAGTCGGCCGGGGTCCGACGGAAGACTCCGGCCGGGGATCTCCGGGAAACCACCGACCCCGAGGCGGCAGAGTAGGCCAGAGCCGGGGACGAGACGCCCCCCAGGGGTCATCCCCTGCCTCCACGTCGCCACCCTGGGGCCAGAGAGGGGGCCCCCCAGCCAGACCAGGGCCCCGGCCGAACGTTACATGCCACAGATGCCAGCGACAGGGTCATTACGCAAATGACCCCCTCTGCCCGATGAATCAGCGACCCGGCACCACCGGGCCCCCAGCCCGCCAGATAATGGCCGCGGCCCTGGGTGAAGAAGGTAGTGAGGAAGAGGACAACGGCCCCGAGCAGGCCGAGTGGGAGCCCGCCGCCATGACCTTAGCCTGCCTGGGGACTCACGACCTAATCCCCCGATGCCCGATCCCCGGCAACACCCAGAAGTACCGCCAGTGGGTCACCATCAATGGTCGCCGAACCGAAGCCCTCCGTGACACTGGAGCCAGAGTAACAGCAGTCCGCTGCCATTTGGTGACCTCCGAACAGATCCTTCCTAACGTCCTGTGCCCAGTCCGGTCCGCAGATAACTCAGAGACTTTGTGCCAGATGGCCCGCATCCCCTTCGAGTGGGGGGGTGTCGGGCATGCTAAAAGTGACTGTCCGCGACGATGCCCCCGTGGACTGCCTCCTTGGGAACGACCTGGAAAGTTCCCCCTGGGCAGGTGTCGAAAGAAGAGAGCACCTAGGGATGCTAGGCCTTCCCGAGTGGGTCTGCGCGACCACCCATTCCATGTCCGCCCGAGCCTCCACCCCAGCGGGGGAAGCTTCGACTGAAGAGCCGGAGTGGCCCGCACCGCCGCCACCCGTCATCCCCGAGGACCCTGGCCTGGAACACGGCTCCCAAGAGCCCGACCAAGAAAATCTCCCCGAACTCGCGCAATGGCGCCAAGAAGGGGGTCCCACTCGCGAACAGTTCCGGCAGGAGCAGAAAACCTGCCCCTCCCTTGAGGGGGTCCGACAGCAAGCCGCTACTCAAGCCGCGGGAGACCCCGCGGGGTCCCACTGGGTCTATTGGGACAACGACCTTCTCTACAGTGAACAGAAGATTGCCGAACTAGGGGCCAGCCGGGTGCTGGTCGTGCCCCTCCGATTCAGAGACTTCCTCCTAAACTTAGCACATGATGTGCCCCTCGCCGGGCACCTGGGGCAGGACAAAACTTACAGCCGCCTGGTGACCCATTTCTACTGGCCGAAAATGCGGAACGATGTGCATAACCACTGCAGGACCTGCCCGACCTGTCAAGCCAGCGGAAAGAGCGGGGGGAAGGTGAAGGCCCCGCTCCAACCTTTTCCCGTGGTCACCACCCTCTTCGAGCGAGTGGGGATCGACATCGTAGGGCCCCTGGATCCTCGCACCTCGCAGGGGCACCGCTTCATCCTCGTCCTGGTGGATCATGCTACCCGCTATCCCGAGGCCATCCCCCTCCGAACCATCACGGCCCTCGTGGTGGGCCGAGCCCTCATGAGCATCTTCTCCCGAGTCGGCTTCCCTCGGGAAGTCGTGAGTGATCGGGGCTCCAACTTTATCTCGAAGCATATGCGGTCCCTCTGGCAGCAGTGCGGGGTCGCCTATAAGTTCACCACTCCGTATCATCCCCAAGGAAATGGGCTAGTCGAACGATTCAACAGGACACTGAAGGGGATGATCAAGGGCCTAGAGGAGCCCCTCCGGCGCAAATGGGATGTCCTACTGCCTTGCCTCCTGTTCGCCTACCGAGAGGTACCCCAGAAGTCCCTGGGGTTCAGCCCTTTCGAACTCTTGTACGGGCACCCGCTCCGAGGCCCCCTCAGCCTGGTCAAGGAAGGCTGGGAGACGGCAGTCCGAGATGCCCCTCCGGATGTCTACCGGTACCTCCTGACCCTACGCAATCAGACTCGGAAGTTTCGGGAACTTGCCGAGGCCAACCTGGAGGCTAGTCAGGAGGAGATGAAACGCTGGTATGACCAGAACGCCTCGTCCATCGAATTCGAGCCGGGCCAGCAGGTCTGGGTCATGTCCCCGGTCGAACCTTGTGCCCTCCAGGACAAGTGGACGGGGCCCATCAAGGTGGTGGAGCGCAAGAGCCCCGTCACCTACTTAGTGGACATGGAATCCCCCAGGAACCCCCTCCGGGTTCTCCACGCTAACCGACTCAAGCCACACTTTGCACGCACTGAACTAAGTCTGCTGCTGGCGACCGATGACGGAGCGGAAGACGACTCCGACCCACTACCAGACCTCCTCAGCACCTCCGAGAAAGACGGCTCCTTCGAAGGGGTCCGGCTCTCCTCTACCCTGACCCCAGAGCAGCAACAAGACTGCCGGAAGCTGCTGGGGCAGTTTGCGGATCTGTTTTCCCTCCCTCCGGGGGTCACCCGGTGGTGTGTCCACGTAGTGGACACCGGAGACAGCCCGCCCGTGAAACACCGAGCTTTTCGAGTACCCGACCGGGTTCGGGCCTGCATCCAAACAGAAGTGGCCAAGATGTTAGCTCTGGGGGTAGTCGAACCCTCCAACAGTCCCTGGGCCAGTCCCGTTGTCCTGGTCCCGAAAACCACCGCCCCCGGGACAGCTCCGGAGCTCCGGTTTTGTGTTGATTACCGGGGGCTGAATGCAGTCACCAGAACCGATGCCCATCCTATCCCCAGGGCAGATGAACTAATCGATCGCTTAGGAGCTGCCAAATTCCTCAGCACCTTCGATCTCACGGCGGGGTATTGGCAGATCGGCCTCACCCCGGGTGCACAAGAACGATCAGCCTTCTCGACCCCCGATGGCCACTATCACTTCAAGGTGATGCCCTTCGGCATGAAGAACGCACCAGCAACTTTCCAGAGACTCGTGAACCAGGTGCTGGCCGGACTAGAGGAGTACAGCGCTGCCTATCTCGATGACATTGCTGTGTACAGCCTTCACTGGGGTGAGCACCTGACCCACCTCTGGACGGTCCTGACGGCCCTTTGGCCGGCCGGACTCACCATCAAAGCCAGTAAGTGCCAGATAGGCCAAGGGACTGTGACCTATCTGGGACACCAAGTGGGGAGCGGCCACGTGGCTCCCCTCCAACCAAAGATCTACTCCATCCGGGACTGGGAGCCCCCAGTCACCCAGACCGCCGTCCGAGCCTTCCTGGGGCTCACTGGATATTATCGGCGGTTTATAAAAGACTACGGGAGCATTGTGGTGCCCCTGACCGAACTGACCTCCAAGAAGCTACCAAAGAGGGTGCACTGGACCCCTGCGTGCCAAACGGCCTTTGAGACTCTAAAGACTGCCATGTGCACCGCCCCTGTGCTCCGGGCCCCCGACTACAGCAGAGAGTTTGTAGTCCAGACCGACGCCTCGGAGCACGGCATCGGGGCGGTCCTGTCCCAAGTCAACCCCGAAGGCATCGACCAACCTGTGGCCTTCATCAGCCGACGCCTGCTGGCGAGAGAGCAACGCTGGAGCACCATCGAGAGGGAAGCCTTCGCCGTGGTGTGGGCCCTCAAGAAGCTCCAGCCCTACCTCTTCGGCACCCACTTCCGGGTCCAGACTGACCACCAGCCCCTGCGTTGGTTGATGCAGATGCGGGGAGAAAACCCGAAGCTGCTGCGCTGGTCCATCTCGCTGCAGGGAATGGATTTCACCGTGGAGCATCGCCCTGGCAACGACCACGCCAATGCTGACGGCCTGTCCAGATTCTTCCGCCTTGGCGAGGAGAATCCCCAAGAAGATGGGTGACTCTCCCCTGCCTTCAGCTGGTGGGGACGCGTGTTGGACCCGGCCTCATGGCATGGTCCTACCCCTCCCGCATGGCGGGCCCAGGACGATATCCGCCCTCCACCAGACCTCGGGCGGCCCCTTCGGCCCGATCCTGCACGCCCCAACCCCACAGGGCCGGCTACCATCCCGGTCCACCAGCGCAGGCCTGACCCCAGCGTAGGCCCATCACGACCTCAGCACGAGGCCGTGCCCGACTCCATCTTGGACCCGCCACGTCACAACCACGTGGCCTCGGCCCCAGCCCAGGCCCCAGCGAAGCCCCGACATCGAGGCACCAAGATCCACCCAGGTGGTCGAGTAGCCACTCGACAGATCCCGGAGTTAGGGGAGTTTCGATGGGCCTCCAGCCGTCCCCAGACGCCTGGTATCGATCGCCCTCCGGCCTCCCTGGGCGCTGGCTCCACCCCCCTGCTGGGTGTCTAGACACCATCATCCCGGCCCCTCTGACCCCCAGGCGCGAGGGTCCGGACTTCAAAGACCTCCAGACCTATATTTGGGGCAACCCTGGATTAAGACTTCAGTTGGATCCTGGACTGGAAGCCCTGCTGACGCTGTCACGGCCGACACCAGACGAACTCGTCCGTAACCCGCTGAACCTTCCGAGAGCCTGCTGGCCCTGCCGCGGCCTATCTTGCTGAACCATCTGAGAGCCTGCTGGCGCTGCCGCCGCCTACCTTGCTGAACCTTCCGAGAGCCTGCTGGCGCTGCCGCGGCCTATCGTGCTGAACCATCTGAGAGCCTGCTGGCGCTGCCGCGGCCTACCTTGCTGAACCTGCCGAGAGCCTGCTGGCGCTGCCGCGGCCTATCCTGTCGAACCGTCTGAGAGCCTGCTGGCGCTGCCGCGGCCTACTTCGCTGAACCACCTTGCAAGCCTACTGGCGCTGACGCGGCTCGAACATCTCGGAACCCCCCAGCTCGAGGATTGAGAGCTGTGCGTAGGGTATCCCTTCCTCCGCCCAGAGTAAGACTGTCCCGCTACCTTACCCCCCTTTAAGAGACTTTCCAGATCCCTCGATCTGCTTGTACATACTGCCAAGAACCAGCAACCGTTTATTCCCTATAAAAGCTTGAGAACTTAACTTCTTGTGTGGTGTCCATCTGTAGTGTTGTGATTACTCTGCTGTACGATCCTAGGAGAGGACCCTCATTCAGGAGGCCTCTCAGTAACCGCTCGGCTACTCCTCGACGGAGAGGTGGACCTAGGGGTGGTCAGTCAGACATCTTCTGCCTCCCCCGGGGACGCCTTTCTAATACTGATTACATCACTTAAGCTTCAAAATCAATCCAATGGACATCAATAAAACAAGGGACTGAATTAAAAACCTTTTGCCTGGTACACAAGGCTTTCCACAGGACAGCCTGGGATTACTATTGTAAACTATCACACCTTACTGCCCAAGCAGACGCCTATGATCTACCTTTAAATACAATTGACCAAAAACCCCACTGAAAGGTTCTGGCAGATCACTTTGTGCTTAAGACTCCTCCTACTGGAGCTCTGCTCCATTGCTCGTTCGCATTGGGAAAAACCAAATAACTCTAGAGCCACCTCTTAAGCATACGTTCAGTATTTAATAACTTTTTAATTCTGCCTGTAGCATCTCCTCCACCTTTTTCAATGTAACTACTGCTCTGATTTCTGCCATGATCTTCTGAGTGGGTTATACAAACAATAACAAAGAAACTCCATAGGCAATGTGTAAAACACAAGTGTTATTACATACATTGTCAGTGGTAGTCTCTCATCTTCTAGTGAAAGAATTTTACCTCTGTTTATGTTGTATTTCCAATCATCTGTTACATACTGTGAGACTGATGTAGAGTACCTATCCAGCCAGAGTGTTACTTGTGCTGTTAGGTAGCTTCTGTTAGTTATCTACTCCGATTGTTGTGCTGGTGAGTAAACATGACTAAATATCCTCATGTTGGCTAAAGCTTTGGAATTCTCTGTACATTCGCTGACATTATTTCACTGACAGCATGGGCTATTGGAGGTGACATCACTTGTTATATTATGTTATGTTATGTTAACGGAGGTTTGTATACCGCATAATCACCGGCAGGTCTCTAAGCGCTTTTGAGAGAGTGGCCAGCATCCACCAGCGGCCTAAACAAGCACTTGGCGAAAGTTTTAGGCTGTATTTAGAGCTTCCCTCTGCCATGCTGTCTGGATGCTGTCTCTTGCTTGGCTGCACACAACAAATAAGGACTGCACCCATGAATTCTTTCTGAGCCAAGTGGCTAATCGAGCTAATAATATCATACAACTTGACAGCACCGGATGTTACAGCGCTGTAGCGTCCTCCCTGATTACATCCATTCTTGTGAGAATTTGTATCAACCTTCGCACAGCTATATATCCCCTGCTGAGCAGACACTCAGATTTAATAATAAGTATGATAAGTATGCAGCTACTTCACAGTAAACAAGGGCAGTGTATGTCAAAGTCCATTAGAACCGGGCCATGTCTAACTTACAAGTGAAAACAAGGCTATGAATTGTTGATAGAGTATTTACTGAGATGTAACCCTGAAGAAGGCTTCGCCGAACGGGCGTCCTTTAAATACACCGCCAATTTTCTCAATTTACACTGTATTGTATCATGTATAAAACAAGAAATCAGATGTGTTCCTGAGACAATTATATGTCCATAATTTAAATTCTAATCATTTTGAAATAACAAATGCACCTTTCATTTGTATTGCATATCTATGGATGAAAAGATTTTCTCTGACTGCATCAGCAATATAGTTTTGGTAATTGTGAAGTTTTGATAACTGCAAATGAATAGTTGTCATCCCTAATCAATTTTATGTATATATTTTTAAAGAAATAATCATAAAAAAACAGAAAAAATATGTTTCTATATAATAAACTATATAAAAAGTTGAAAGTACCTGTGCATGTTTATATACAGAACGTTTGTTACATGTTGCCTTTTGCCCTTTGTAGCACATAGTTTTATTGCTTCATCTAGGCTCATTGCTCCCAATTTTTTAGAGCTTCTCTAAACAGTAGGGTCTTGAGTTGCTTCCTGAATGGGAGGCGAGCCGAATCCTTACGGAGGCTCTCAGGTAGTTGATTCCTAAGTTGAGGGATCAGGACAGAGAAGGCTCTGCCGCCTTTGGATGCGGTTTTGCCCCACGGGCAGACCAGCAGACCTGCCTCGGGCGACCGCAGTGTACGTCCTTGCACATAGTTTCCTAGGCCCTCCTTAATATACCCTGGGGCCTGGCCATAAATGGCTTTGTGAGCAATACAGACGCCCTTGAACTTTTCTCTCTGTTTGATGGGGAGCCAAAGCAGCTTGCACCGCAGAGGAGTGCCTCTACGGAGGGAGCCTAAAAATCAGCCTGGTGGCGTCATTAATGGTCATCTGGAGCTTGCTAATAAGTTTCTCGGGGAGGCCAATGTAAAGAGCGTTGCCATAGTCCAGTCTGGACACAATCCTGGCCGACACAATCATATTTAATGTGGTAAATTAGAGGAGGGGGGCCAGTTTCCGCAACTGTCTCATTAAGCCTGTACAGTTGCCAACCACGGTGGTGACTTGATTAGTCATGGATAGATTGGCATCAATCTTGATGCCCAGACTTTTTACAACAGGAACTGGCGTGGGGGATGCCCAGTTCTTCTGGCCAGAAACGATCATTCCAGGGGCTGCTTTTTAAGCAGATGACAAGGACCTCAGTGTTATCGGGGTTAACTTTTAGCGAATTGGCTGTCATCCGATTCAGGGTATGTCTGAAGATGTTTTGCACATGAGTGATGGCTTGCGGGGAGTTGTCAATCTGTAGAATAAGTTGGGTGTCATCTGCGTAGTCGAAGACTTGGCAGTTCATGCAGGCCAAGGCTGCCACCAATGGCTGGAGATAGATGTTGAACAAGAGTGGGGGCAGTACAGAGCCCTGGGGACGCTGCAGGTGAGAGCACCAATATCCGACTCCTGCTAACCCACTTGGACCCTTTTGGACTGCCCTGACAGGAAGGACTCGAGCCACTGGAAAGCGAGCCTGCGGATGCCCATGTCGGAAATCCGAGCCAGGAGCTGTGCATGATTGACCATATCGAACGCAACTGAGAGGTCTAACAATACCAGGGTGCACGATTTTTTGTTATCGGCCATAACTCTGAGCTCGTCGAGCACAGACACCTTCACCAATTCAGTGCTGTGGTGGGCCCTAGACCCAGCCTGCCGCGGCTTGAGTAAATGATGTTCCTCCATGGAAGATGAATGAGTTTTTAGGGCATGTTGCTCCACCACCATCGCCAAGAAGGGGAGCTGGGAGATTGGCCTTTAGCTTTTAAGGTTAGTCACATCCGCCCCTGGTTTCTTCAGCAGAGGGATAACCCTGGCTTCGTCCAGCAAGGGTGGCAAGTAGCGTGTCTCAAAGGAATGGTTAAGTAGTGCCAGAATCTCCCTTTCTAGCCCAGCGAGGGCTCTCCAGAAAAACCTTGGAGGACAGGGGTCTGCTGGGGAACCTGATTTGACGCAGTTCATCAGCAGTACCAGGGATGCTGCATCTAACTTGGGGAAAGAGGTGAGTTCCTTGCCAGGGGTAAGGGGGCCTAGGTTTTGGACCAAAGGGTGCTGATTGGTTGGAGTATTGTCAATCTCAGCTAAAATATCCTTGAATTTCTGTAGGAAGAAGGCCTGAAATATGTTACAATCTGCCGGCTAGAGTGCTGATTTCTGTTCTGACTTCTTTTAAAGTTCTAAACATTTCTTTCTGTTTGTGGGAGGCCTCAGTTATTCTAGCCCCATAATATTCAGCTTTCCTTGTCGTAATTTTTGCCTTCATACCAATTTATATCAAAGGTAGTTATATCCTGAAACATTAGACTGTCTTTTCAACTCTTAAAGCCTTCAGCATGTTAATAAATGCAAATTATTGATAGACACAAATAAAAGATCAGGTGCGTTGGTTAAAGCATTGTGGGTGCAAATCAGTTCACAGATGTTCACTCAGTGTCATAGAATATCTTTAAAGTTCCCCTAAAAGATGTCACTGGTTATTCAGAAAACATACATATGACATTACCTCTGGGTCTTCAGGCTCTCCCTTTTCTTCTGCTACCTCTTCCTCTTCTTCCTCTTCCTCTGCCTCTTCTTCCTCTTCTACTTCCTCCTCCTCCTCTTCCACTTGTTCCTCTTCCTCTGCTTCTTCTTCCTCTTCTACTTCCTCCTCCTCTGCTCCTTCCTCCACTTCTGATTTCTCCTCCTCTTCCAATTGTTCCTCAGCTTGCTCCTCTTCGTCACTCTCTTCCTCCTCTTCCTCACGCTCTTCTTGTGAATTCTGGAACAAAAACAAATGTAGGCTGAGGAATCACAGGCAACAGAAAGTTTCATTTTCCTGTTGTAATGAGGAAATACTGAACAAAATGTCTCTGTGCAAGAGGACATAAAAAAAGAGTGTTAGTCAAATGGAGTAACAGAAAATCAAATGTTAATCCTTTGACCCGCATGGGTTTAAAGTTTTTTTAATCCAAAATTCCAAAGAGTGACAAAAATAGTACATAATTCTTTTCAGTTAGGAAGTGCACAAACCAGAAAATATGTTTGATCTAGTTCATTAAATCCAATTTATTGGTGTATATATTCCACAAGCTAATACAAACATTCATACAAATGACACATGCAATAAAAGTGTTTCTTGTTGTGAATATAGTGAGATAATATTCCCTGTACTAGAGGCATGTGCTACAATTCTGCAATAATAGCACACAGTTTAAGTTGATATGCTTTCATCAATGCTTTGATACACATCAATGCAAGCTTTAAACAGTGAGTAGCAGAGTAAGGCTACCGGAAAGAGCCATAAAATCCACAAGCTAGAAAAATTCTTCTCAATTGCTCCTTGTTGGACTTGGCCGTTTTGGCAGGTTCACCCCTAAACTTTTTGCTTTTAAATAGACCTGGTGTTAGTTGTTTTTGGCATCTGCGCACTTTAACACTATGTCCCAGTGTAAAGTGCGTGCGCAGTCTGAGTGCTTGTGGTGAGATTGGCCTGCCCTCCCATAGGAATGCATGGGGGATATGTGTGTCCATGGTAGTTCCTGATGTGAGAGGAGTACAGGGGAGAGTTTGATAGGTGCGAACTCGTGAGATTAAAAGCTGCGCGACGGTGTGCGCAGATTTAATAGTACTAGTGTAGAAGTGATACTTTTAGAAGTTGGCATGTCTGTGCAGTGAATGTGAATTGACTGTCTGGCTTGTGATTGGCTGGAGCTGGCTGGTGTGCTTGGCTCCAGGAGCCAGGATGGGTCTACCCGGTGGTGAATGAGGAGATCTGCATGTAGATGGGAGGGAGGAGTTGCACCTGGGACCTGAATAGGGCTGTGCCTTCCCTCCACAATGCTGGCTCGACCCACTGTGGTGGGTCTGATGTCTCTAGCCCATCCTGTGAATAGAGAAGAGGAGCTGAGGAAACAAAGTGCTCCTGAACCAGTTGTAACTGGTTCCCTCCTAGCCCTCTGCTGTGTCACAAAGGGAGTGTTGTGTATATAAGAAGGGCCTGTGACCCCATGTAAAGGGTTCTGAGGTGCTCATCCTGACGCTGGGGGGCTGCTGCTGCTGGGCTTCAGGAGGAACCGCCACAAGGGACTGCCTCCCTGCTGGAGGGCCCTGTGTCCAGCCTTGTTCCCCCCCCGGCCTGTGTCTTTAGTTGGAAGAGCGCTTTGCCCTTTATTTCTGGCAAGAGTGCTCCTGGCTGAAAAGCGCTACACCCTCACTGAGGAACACTGTGCTTCGTGGGAGCAGTGCTTGTGTGTTGTCCAGCTTGCCCCTTGACCTGTTGCTGAGTTGGGGTCCCTGGCGCTTGGAGGACACTCCTCTGCGTGGAATGCAGCCCGGAGAGGTTGCCTGGGGATTGCCGCATGTTCTGCTCGATAGCGGGTGCCAACCCCGCGTCTCTGCCTGGTGGAGTCTTATTTGTATACTTAGCGGGTGCCAACCCTGCGTTATAGCCACAATCGCTTTCATTTAGATAACGGGTGCCCACCCCGCAACTTGCCGCCACCAACAGAACCACCGCCACGGCCCGAGCCGCTTTTCAAAAGTTCCCTCTGGGCCGCTATCGGCGCGACCCGGAAGACAGGCGCCGTTGCCTGGTTGGGGGCGGGCCACCCAGAAGTTGAGGAGGCCGCCCAATCACAGCGCGGCCCAAGAGAAGAGCCGGAAACTGACGGGAGCCCACTCCGGGTCCCGGTGCAGAGAAGAAAAGTGAGGTGCGGTGAGGAGGAGGACGGGAGCCCACCCCGCCTCCACAAGACACTGGCAGGAGCCTCGCCGGCTCCCCATTGAAGTCCCGGTCCCAGAAGAGGGACCAGGCGAAGAGGAGTCCTCACCGAGAAGAGCCGGTATGTTATTATTATTATTATTATTATTATTACTGAGTTTTATATAGCGCCTGGTTACCCTTGGGCATCCCCGCGCTTATCCAGAGAGGTAACGCCACCCTACTAGGCACAGAAAATTAGGCAGGAAAGAGATAGGTTTTTAAAAGTTTACGGAAACGTAAAAAACTCGGTTCCGAACGCAAGTAAAAAGGGAGAGAGTTCCACAGGGTGGCCACATTTATGGAGAACCTTCTACCACCAGTTCTTGCCTTCCTTACCCTCAAAACCTGCAATAGGTGTTGATGATCAGAACGGAGGGAACGGAAGGCCTTGTAAGGTTGAACCATATCCCGAAGGATCGGAGGGCCTTTCCCCTGCAAACTTTTGTGGGCCAAACAAAGTGCCTTAAAGCTCACCCTCTCCCTCACAGGGAGCCAGTGTAGCACCTTCAGCGCAGGGCGTGCTGACTGACGCCTGGGAAGGCCTGTCAGGAGCCTGGCGGCCGCATTCTGCACATGCTGCAATTTGGTTAGGGTGGACTCTGGGGCACCCAAAAACAGCGCGTTGCTGAAGTCCAGCCGCGAGATGATAAGCCCCTGGATAAGTAGCCTCCTAGAGGCGACTGGGAGGAGAGGTAAGATCTTCCGAGCTGATCGGAGCAGGCCAAAGCACACGCCTGCGGTCTTTTTAGCGTGCGTCTTAAAGGAAAGGTCCTGTTCCAACCACACCCCCAGGCTCTTGATCTCCTGCTTGGGGGTGGGGGCAGCTCCCAGGCAGCTAGGCCAACTGCCAGGTGGTAAAGAGGGAGGGGAATTCCCCAGTAACATCAGCTCAGTCTTGGAGCCGTTAAGCTTGAGTGCTGAGCTACACATCCACGTGAAGATCTTATCCAGACACGTGTGCAGCCGGTCGGGATGGTAAGCCGACTGGGAAAGCCCTACCACCAACTGAGTATCATCAGCATAGCTGATGATCTTAATACCCAGAGGCAGTACCACACTCTCCAGAGGGGCCATGTAAATGTTAAATAAAGTAGGGCTCAACGATGAGCCCTGTGGCACACCGCACTGGAGAGGTACTGAAGATGATTTCTCATGGCCTTCCCATACCTCAAATGTCCGACCCTCCAAAAAAGAAGCAAACCACTTGAGGGCCATCCCCGAGACCCCCACCCCCGACAGCCGTTGGAGAAGCACCTGATGGTCTACGGTGTCGAATGCCGCACTGGGGTCCAGGAGGATCACTGCCACCGATCCCCCTGAATCCAAAATGCTCCTGGCATTCTCCACGACTGCCAACAGGGCAGTATCAGTCCCCTGACCGGGGCGGAAGCCTGTTTGGGAGTCACCCAAAAGAGAGTTGGACTCCAGGAAGCCCGATAAGCACCCATTCACCAACTTCTCCGCCACCTTACTAAGGCCGGGGAGTAGGGAAATGGGTCTAAAGTTGGCAAGATCGGCTGGGTCCAGGTTAGGCTTCTTCAGGAGTGCCTTAACGACCGCTCCTTTCCAACTAGGGGGCACCACTCCTTGGGTGAGTGACAGGTTTATAAGGTCCGTCACTGGACCGCCGATGATGGGGGCTACCTGCTTCAGGTACTTCATGGGTGCAGGATCTTTCGGAGAGCCGCTTTTCATGGCCGTCAAAACTGTGAGGACTTCTTCCACTGTGACGGGACCAAGAGAGGCCAGCTCCGCTGATTGCACCCTGGATTGAAGTCCCGAATTACCATCCAAGGGTACCTCCTCGGATAACCTAGGAAGAGATGCCAAGATGTTGTCTATTTTGGTTTTAAAGAAGGAGGCAAGTTCTGAGCATTTCTCACGTGGGTCCTCGTGAATGACCTGAGGTTCGGGGGTTTTCAGAAGTTCTTTAATGACCCTAAATGATTCCTTCGAGGAGTTGGCCGCAGAGCCTATTCTCTCCTCAAAGAACCCTGATTTAGCTGCCCGAATAGCGACTTTATAGGTACTAAGAGCCGCCCGATATTGTTTCCGGCTCGTTTCACTCCAGTCTTTCCGCCAGGTCCGCTCCAGCCTCTTGCAGCCCTTCCTTAATGTCCTCAGCTCAGTTGTATACCAGGGCGCAGATCCCACTCTCTTACCCCTAGAAAGTTGTTTCTTTTTGGGGAGGAGAGTGTCCAGCGAATTGGTGAGCCAGATGTTTAAATTCTCATCCGCAACTAGCGGGTTGGTACCAAGGGGAGGCCGAGACGCCTCCAGATGTAACGCCCAGGTGTCGACTGGAAGCCTAGACCAGGCTCTTTCTACGGTGTATACCCTCGGGGCTGGTGCGACAGGAGCATCGAACTGCCACTGGGCAGGCACCATGAAGTGGTCTGTCCATGGCAGAGCCAGCGCTGGCAAGGCTTTAAGGCAGACCGAATTAGAAAATATGGGGTCCAACAGGTGGCCCTTCCCATGAGTTGCGCCCGAATTAGCCAGGTTGATCCCCAAAGCTTTGAGATCGCCTTGCAACTCTACACCCAGCGAGTTCGAGGGGTCATCAAGATGAATATTGAGATCCCCTAAGGCTAGAAAATTCCCCGTGGAGGAGGCAAGAAGAGCTGCAGTTTCTACAAAGGAATTGGGAAAGTTCCCCAGCGTTCCAGGTGGACGGTAGATCAAAAGTCCCGTCATGGATTCCGTAGGTGACACACGAAGAGAGAACTGACAACTCTCACAGTCGCTCACTCCTCCATCCTGAGCTTTACAAACTAGCGAGTCCCTATAAAGGATGCCAATTCCGCCACCCCGCCCCACAGGCCTGTCCAGATGAAACAGGAGAAAACCTGGGGGGAGAGCTCTGACCATGTCGGGTCCCGAACAGGAGGAGATCCAAGTCTCCGTTAAAAACAACACATCTAGCCAGCTGGGGGAAATAAAAACAAGGCACATGCCGGTGCCAATGGGAGCGAGAGGTGCCTGAGCGGCACCGCTGTTGCGGGCCACTCCAACCCAGGGCACAGCTGTCTGTTTGTAGGGCCTGTGCGTGGCTCCAATGTTGTGGGGCATCCTGAGCGGACCCGCTGTTGCGGGCCGCTCCACCATTTGGCCACCCTTATTTAAAGGGCCAGAGGGGCCCGTGGTCTTCTCCCCGTAGGGCACCAGTGAAGGTACCAGGGTTGTTTTCCTGAGCGGTTCCGCAAGCTAGAGGGCCACTCCAACGGGGCCACAGTTGTTTAAAGGCCCATGTTTGCCCCAGCACCTACAGAGCCTGAGTGGCTGCACCAGGGCATTTATTGACAGCGCCAGTACACTCCACAGTACTTGGGGGCCAGTTTCTCCCCCTAATTGGCGCACGCTTATTCCAGAAGCTAGAGTGCTCCAAGGGGACATGTTCTTTGGGATTACATAGCTGCCCAGCAATTAGTGGGAAGCGGCCACGTTTAGGCTAAACTCTTGCGCACCTTTGCTGTCGCTGCTTTGTGCAGCTAGCCCTGACTGTTGGACAGAGGGCGTTTGAGCCCCACGGAAGGCCAGTTGGCCTGGGGTCAGTACCTACTGTGATCTTGCGCAGGGTGATGGTATACTGTGTTTGTGATGGTGATTACCTAATGCCAAATGTGATTTATGCGTAATGTGCAATGCCTTTATGCCAGTTTACCTAATGCCAAATGTGATTGATGCGTAATGTGCAATGCCTTTATGCCTGTGATACATCTAAATGTGTTTTTATGCTTAGGAGGTTGTTCGGCCTAGTATTGTTATGTTAGTCAGTTTATGTGTCCCTGCGTGATCTATCCCTATGGTGATTAGTACTGTGTAGTGATTACTGGTTGTCTCCTACACTTGTAATTTTCTGCTACAAATATTCTATTTCTACTAAGTGCTGATTCTGACAGTGGCCCACGTGGCACTGTCATGTGTAAATACTGCCCAGTGCCAGTTGGCACAGTGTATCTGTGTGATTATGATCTAATGTGTTTATGGTAATACAAAGGTTATTTTCATATATAACCTTGTGTGGAGTTCCTTTTGTGGTGTGCCTAGTGTGTTGCTGCTGTATGTGTGTGTTGCGCAAACGCTTTACACATTGCCTCTGGGATAAGCCTGACTGCTCGTGCCAAGCTACCAAGGAGGTGAGCAGGGGTTATCTTTGGTGTGTAACTACCTTGCCCTGACTAGAGTGGTGGTTTCAGCCTGGCTTTGGCGCAAGCATTAGCCAACCAGAAATCCCATTTCTAACACTCCTACAGTAGGGGGTCAAGTTTTTCACATCTTTTTTTCAATTAAGCTGAGCACATTTCTTCACATATATTTGATATGGTGTGAAGGCTGCCGATGATGATAAGTGGAGCACCCGAATGAGAACCGATCAGTAACTCCTTGGAGGGTCTTTCCGTGAGGTGCCTCCTCACCTTTTACAAAAAATTTTGGTGGTGGATGGGAGGGATGGTGGGATGTGACAAACACACACAGTATAGTTCCTGGAGGAGATAAACATGTTTTTTTTTGTAAATAGAGATAGGAGCACCCCGAGTGCACAGCATTGTTGAGCTAGTACCTAAAGTAGTGTCATCATTAAGAGGTGTGTGTGAGGGATGCTCATGATGTTTTATCCCGAGATATAAAGCAAGTTTTTGAAGGAAGAAGGAACAGAGACACAGAAAGAGGCAAGAGAGGTGCAGAAAGAGGGAAGAGGGGTGCAGAAAGATGCACATGTTTTTCAGAAAGAAGTAACAGAGGTACAGAATGAAGCAAGAGAACTGCAGGAAGAAGCAACAGAGGTGCAGAAAGGGGGAACAGGGATGGATAAAGTAGCAACAGGGGTGCAGAAAGAAGCAAGAGATGTGCAGAAAGAAATACAAGAAGTGCAGAAAGAAGTGACAGAGGTGGAGAAAGAGGAAAGAGAGGTGCATAAAGAGGGAAGAAGGATGCAGAAAGAAGCACAAGTGGTGCAGAATGAAGCAACAGAGGGGCAAAAAGAGAACATAGGGGTGCACAAAGAGGCATGAGGGGTGCAGAAAGAAGCAAGAGATGTACTGAAAGAAACAAAAGAAGTGCAGAAAGAAGGAACATAGGTGCAGAGAGAGGCAACAAGGGTGAAGAAATTAGAAGAGATGTGCGGACAGAGGCAAGAGGAGTGAAGAAAAAGAAAGAAAAGTGCCACTTTTTCTAGCTCAATAATGCAGGTCACATGCAAGATCTTCTCTTGGTATTGATCTTTAACGTGTTTCGTGTAGTGAACTTCTTTTGTTTCTAAGAGATAAATGTAACAGGTGTTGGTACTACCATGTTTAACGGAGCTCGGTTATAACCTCAACTAGAAGGAATGTTTATTCAGCCTGGAAAACATTTCAGCAACTGACCTGAAAGTCTTTGCTGATGTCAGCAGCGAGCGTTCAACTTAGCCAGTAGCCGGACTTACAGTGCATCTTTCCCGCATGCAAGAAGAAAATAAAATGAACTAGGAAATCCTGTTAGACTTAATGAAGTTATTTGAATGATGTTATAAAATGCCACATCCGAACTGGGGGCATGAATGAATGAATGAATATTAGATTTATAAAGTGCTCACTTAGCCCAAGGGCATCAAGGCGCTACAGAGGACTAATGCACAGCCGAATAAAGATGATCATACCACAGTTTGTGTAAAAAGCCAGGTTTTCAAGGCGCTGGGAAAAAGAGAGTGAGACACAAGACATGATAACCCATTAGGAAGACAGTTCCACAACCTAGCAGCAGCGGTGGAGAAAGCCCTGCCTCCCCATCTAACCTTTTTGTACCTGGGAACTACCACAAATTCTTGCTGGCAGACCCAAGCTGTTTGGTAGGGACATAGCGCTGAAACATTGCATTAATAGCATCAGGGCCTAAACCATGATAGGCATTATGGGTCAAGCAAAGAGTCTTAAAAAGAATTCTACGATCCAAAGGCAACCAGTGCAACGAAATGAGGGAGGCCGAGACTGAATGGTACTTAGGTAAGTCCATCACCAGCCTTGCTGCCGCATTCTGCACTAACTGAAGGTGACGCACCAGACCCTTATTCATGCCTGTTGGAAATGGGATCCCTGGCTGGCCAGGGCTTTCGCCAAAGTCAGTCAGAGACCACCACCCCCAAGTCAGGGCAAGGAAGTTACACGCCAAGATAACGCCTACTCACCCTCTAGGTAACGTGGCGCGAGCAGCAAGGCTAAACTTGGAGGCGATGTAAGTTAAGTATTTGCGCACGCACCCCAGCAACAACACCCAAAGGCCCACCACAAAGGAAACTCCACACAAGGTTATATAAAAATAGCCTTTGTATTACACCAAAACACATTAGATGAAAACACACACTTTACAATGTGCCAGAGGCACGGGCAGAATTTACAGGGGATATGTACAAGGCAGGGCCACCTGGACCACTGTCAGGAATCAGAAGTAACACTTTCAAAAATAATACTTTGAATATAAATCACTGTAGCACAAAATCACACAACCAGTAATTACTGGTAACCAGGATCTCACTAGCACCACCTGTACTAGGGAGAAAACAACCACCTACACATCACAATACCTGTGGGGGTGGAAGCACATAACACATGATGCAATGCATAACATTCATTCAGAGGTGTAAGGGAGGAAAACACATGATGCATCACAATACATTCAGAGGTGCATAGAAAAGTACAATTGCGCCAAACTCACGTAAGTCACCCTCTGTGACTGTCCCTAGGCCCTCTGGCCTTGTTGGGGCTAGGACGCCCTGTGTCCAGTGTCAGGGTCCTAAACGTAGCAGTTGCCCACAAAGTGCTGGGCAACTGGTGCAATTGAGGTTTGAGCCTTCCAGGGCTCAGGAACAACAAGGGGGCCAATGTGGGAACCTCGCTGGGCTCTCAGAACACTGGTGGGGCGAAAGGAAATGCCCCCTGGAGCCTCCTCTGGGCTCTAAACACACATGGCACCCAAAGAGCCTCCCTGGGCTCTAAACACATGGACTGCCCCTGAGCCTCTCTGGGCTCCTTAACACTGGGGCGCCTTGAGCCTCTCAGGGCTCGTGAAATAATTGTGGGCAATGAGCCTCGCCGGGCTCTCAATGAACAAATGGCCCCCAGGAGCCTCGGGCTCCTAAATCAATATGCCACGTTGGAGTCCCTCACGGGGGACTCGAGAACAGGTAATGCCCTGAGCCTCTCAGGGCTCGTCGCTAAGGTGGCCAGGGGGGGGGGGCCCTCTCGGGGGACCCCAGAACAACTGGAGAGCCACTCGGGGCTCCACACAACAAGAAATGCGGGCAGGGAACCTCTTACGGGGGACCCTGAATCAAAGATACATGTCCCCTGAGCCTCTCAGGCTCTGAACACAAGGGCGCGAGGTCGCGCTGCTGAGGGGGGGGGCGGACACCGACAGCGTGTCCGGGCGCCCCTCCCTTCGCTTCCCTGGCAACACTCACCGGCTCTGGCCTCCAGCGGGGGCGGGAGTCACTGCCGGTCTTCTCCTGCTGCTGGGCTCTCGGCAATCAGGACTCTCCCGCGCTTCACCGGGAAATCCTGGAGGCGGGTCTCTCCCTCTGGGGCCGCACCGGGATTGGGCGGCTGTGCAGCTTTCGGGTCGCCTGTCCCTGTCCCGCCGCAGCCTGCCTGACTTTCGGGTCGCGCTTCAACCAATAGCAGCGCGGCGCTGGGGGTATTGGAGGCGGGACTTCCGGGTCGCCGTAGGCAGAGCGGCGGCCCGGGGGGGGGGGACTTCACGATCCTGGGCAATGCCGGGTGGGCACCGGCTTCTTCAATAAACAAGGCGAGGTGGCACTCGTTATGGCGGCCAGGTCCCTGGCGAGGTGGGCACTCACCAGGGGACTTCAAAAATCGGCCAATCAAGCGGGCACACGCCGGGTGGGCACCGGCTGAAAACAACAGCGCTCCCAAGTGCGAGGGGGTCGCAATAAAGCGCGCTCAGCGCTATAAGCAAAACAAAGCGCTCCCAGGCGCTAGGAAAATCAGGAAGCGCTCACCAGCGCTAGGGACAACAGAGTCCAGCAAAAGTCCTTCCAGGGGGGGGCAGGGGGGCAAGGCTGGGTCCAGAGCCAGCACACTGGGTCTCCAGGCAGGGAGACACCCCAAGTGGCGGTCCTCTGGCCCAGCAGCAGCAGCAACAGCCCCCTCAGGATCCTAGAAGAGAACAACATCTGTGGGGACACAGCCCCATTTTTATACACCATTTCCCTTTGTCTGAGGGTGCAGAGTGGGGGCGGAACCAGTCGCAGCTGGTTCTTGAGTACTCTGTTTACCTCAACCACCCTCTCTATTCACTGGCAGGGCCTGGGTCATTAGACTCTCCACAGGGGGGCGGAGCCAGCATTGTGTGGGGAAAACCCAGCCCATCCAGGACACAGGTACACTCCTCCCACACATTACTCATGCAGATCTCCCACTCACCACCGGGCAGACCCATCCAGACTTCCTGGAGCCTGGCATGCCAGCCAGCTCCAGCCAATCACACGCCAGCACCCTCACAGCACACGTACAGCCATGTCTAGAAATGGCGCTTCCCTACTAGACACATACATGCTGCATACACCGTTGCACAGCATTCACTCACACGAGTTCACACATACCAGACTCAAGCCTGTACACCCCACGCATCAGGAACTACCAGGGACACATACATTCCCCATGCATTCCTATGGGCGGGCAGGCCTAGCTCAGCACATGCACTCAGAGTGCGCACGCATTTTCCACTGGGACACAGTGAAAGTGCGCAGAATCCAAAAATCACCATGGCCAGGTCACCATTTCACGCAAAAAGTCTAGGGGTGAACCTGCCCTAAGGGCCCAAGTCCAACACAACCCCCTTCCAGCCAAAACGCAGGGGAGACCAATCACCACCGTGATGGACTTCCCTGCTTGGGGCGATAGAACACGGACCCGCAACTGCAGGGACACCCTCCTGTTCTACGCCACGGTGAACCCATGGGATTCCTTCTAGAACCACTATCCGGACCAACTGGGCTACCCCACTGGTACTCCCGAGCTGTCCGCGGCCAGGACCAGGCCCTGGGCCACCCAGGTGCCACTGGTCCTTGCCAATTCGCAGAGCGGGGGGTAGTAACCCCTGGCACATAGCGGCCATTTTCCACTCTTCCTGTCTGCAAGACAGGACTAGACTGCCACTGGTTCTCCAGCCTAGGGTCTACAACCTCAGGCGGACCAGGAGTCTCAGGGAAGGCTCTCCTCCCCCTACCTCTTCTTCTAGGGTTCCTCCTCCTCCGGCGAGGGGTACACCTAGAACGCCATTCCAACCCAGGGCTTATCCACTCAGGTTGCACCGGGGTCAGAGGGGGGCTCTCCCACCCTCTGCACCCCCTTCCAGAGGTCTGCCCCCTCCCACCTGGAGAAGTTCCTCTGGAAGAAGAACCGGTCAGGACACTGGTTACAGTCATCCTACCCTTCAGGTCAGGCTGATCCTGAACCTGGCCTTCCAACCTCTGGTCTAAAACCTTCGGTGGAACAATTGCCTGGCACTCCAGGACTTCTGGGGACTTACACTCCATCCCCCTGAGGCTAACAAATGAGACATATGTTGTGTGACTGTCTGTCTGGCGCAGATCTCCCGTCCCCTGTCCACCTGACAGTGCGTGACGATCCCCCAGACCAGAAGTGGTGCCACCCGGGTCACTACACGGGAACCTAGCCCAACTGGGTAGTCCCTGACCCACTGGTCCTTCCACTGGGGAACTCCCCCAATCACTCCTCACTCTGGACTCCTGTACCCTCCCTACCGGAGCGGTACTGCCAGACTCTAGAACCACAGGAGCTCTGGCTACAGACGCTCCAGGTCCTCTACTCACTAGGAGATCTTCCTCAAATGGACTAACAGGACAGCCTAGGTCCCCAACCTGGTGTTCCCTACAGAAACCATCCAAGTCCTGAGGCAGGGCTTCGGGCGTCCGGGGAACCTCGGTCTCCTCCTCACTCCTGCTCCACTGAGCCAGGCAGTGAGCCCCTACACCCTCCTCGCTATCCTGGGACCTAGCTGGGCTACACTGAGCCTCCTCCACCACGCTGGGCTGGAAGATACCTGAACCACTACTTTTGGAGTCACTCCCTAATGACTCTAGAGAACCTTTAGCACTCTCCCAGCGGTCTGCTTCATCTGCAAGCTCACTTGGACTAAGGGATTCAGACTTCAACAGGTGCTGGCGCAACTCTGGACAAACAACACTGAGCAACTGCTCTTTGAGAAACATATTCAGTACTCCGTCTCTCTCATCATCCGAGCTAGCCTCCAGCCAATCCCACATTGCATCAGAACAGTCATCCATAAAAAAAACCAACTCTGATGAGGCAGTTTCCTACTGCCCCTGAACTTCAACCTTAACTCCTCCTCTTGGGAACAAGGGACCATACGGTGGGCACGGGGTAGGGGACTTTCTGCACTGAAGTCTAAATAGCTGCCACCACTGGACTCAGCCCTCCCTGGGGAATCCAGAAAATTAAAACTGCGTGCAGGGGATAGTCTATCCTCCAGAGCTACTTTGCCCCTGGTGGAGGCCCTCTCAGCCTCCTCTATCCTTTCCTGCGCTAAGACCATCTCGGTCTCTAGCTGTTGCTTCCTAAGCTCCAGCTGCGCCATAGCCTGGGCATGCTCCAACCTGAGCTTTTCTAAAGCGAGCTGGTGCTCCCTTTCTCTCCTCCTATCTTCCAGCTCCTCTGGGGACAGGGAAAGGGACGAGGCGCTGCCTCCTATACTGGACCCAGCAAGGGACTCCCTATCTATGGGGTCCTCACTCTCTACTGGCATCCAGGTGCTGTCATCTTCTTCTTCCTCTTCTGAATCTTCAGGGCTCCCCACAGACCCACCACCCTCCTGGTGTGAAGCCCGGGCCCTTTCCTCACTGCGCTCAAGATCCCATTGATCCTCTTGCCATTTGACCATGCATCTCCTAAGTGCATACCAGCCTGACTGATCCGCCCCTATGCCTCTCTCTTCACAGAACTTTCTCAGCTCCCACACACCGTATGTGGCTAGATCATTGAAATCAAAAACCAGCTCCATTCTGGCAGACGTTCTAGTGACAAGATCACACAGGGAACCTAGGGGTCTGAGCTAACACAGGAGTACACAATTCACAAAGGTATCAGCAAGCTCTCTACCCCAGAGAACTCACACTCACTTGCCTAGTGCCACACACCATTCATCCACACACAACCCTCCCCTCGGACTGGTAAGGCAGTTTCTACCACCCTGATTCCTCAACCTGACCACAAGTGACACAGGTACCAGACTCTGGGCGCAGGGTGGGGGACAAATGTACTGACACAATTGCACAATGATACCTTCAGGAGAAGAAAATATGAAACTTCAAAAAACACAATCCCCTAAAATGTGGTCATCTAAAATGCAGAGCTTTGTGGTATGGCCAGTTACTACTAAGGTACAAGGCAAACACAAATCCTTATCCTCACCGCTTGCCGCCAATGTTGGAAATGGGATCCCTGGCTGGCCAGGGCTTTCGCCAAAGTCAGTCAGAGACCACCACCCCCAAGTCAGGGCAAGGGAGTTACTCGCCAAGATAACCCCTACTCACCCTCTAGGTAACGTGGCGCGAGCAGCAAGGCTAAACTTGGAGGCGATGTAAGTTAAGTATTTGCGCACGCACCCCAGCAACAACACCCAAAGGCCCACCACAAAGGAAACTCCACACAAGGTTATATAAAAATAGCCTTTGTATTACACCAAAACACATTAGATAAAAACACACACTTTACAATGTGCCAGAGGCACGGGCAGAATTTACAGGGGATATGTACAAGACAGGGCCACCTGGACCACTGTCAGGAATCAGAAGTAACACTTTCAAAAATAATACTTTGAATATAAATCACTGTAGCACAAAATCACACAACCAGTAATTACTGGTAACCAGGATCTCACTAGCACCACCTGTACTAGGGAGAAAACAACCACCTACACATCACAATACCTGTGGGGGTGGAAGCACAAAACACATGATGCAATGCATAACATTCGTTCAGAGGTGTAAGGGAGGAAAACACATGATGCATCACAATACATTCAGAGGTGCATAGAAAAGTACAATTGCGCCAAACTCACGTAAGTCACCCTCTGTGACTGTCCCTAGGCCCTCTGGCCTTGTTGGGGCTAGGACGCCCTGTGTCCAGTGTCAGGGTCCTAAACGTAGCAGTTGCCCACAAAGTGCTGGGCAACTGGTGCAATTGAGGTTTGAGCCTTCCAGGGCTCAGGAACAACAAGGGGGCCAATGTGGGAACCTCGCTGGGCTCTCAGAACACTGGTGGGGCGAAAGGAAATGCCCCCTGGAGCCTCCTCTGGGCTCTAAACACACATGGCACCCAAAGAGCCTCCCTGGGCTCTAAACACATGGACTGCCCCTGAGCCTCTCTGGGCTCCTTAACACTGGGGCGCCTTGAGCCTCTCAGGGCTCGTGAAATAATTGTGGGCAATGAGCCTCGCCGGTCTCTCAATGAACAAATGGCCCCCAGGAGCCTCGGGCTCCTAAATCAATATGCCACATTGGAGTCCCTCACGGGGGACTCGAGAACAGGTAATGCCCTGAGCCTCTTAGGGCTCGTCGCTAAGGTGGCCAGGGGGGGGCCCTCTCGGGGGACCCCAGAACAACTGGAGAGCCACTCGGGGCTCCACACAACAAGAAATGCGGGCAGGGAACCTCTTACGGGGGACCCTGAATCAAAGATACATGTCCCCTGAGCCTCTCAGGCTCTGAACACAAGGGCGCGAGGTCGCGCTGCTGAGGGGGAGGTACGGACACCGACAGCGTGTCCCGGCGCCCCTCCCTTCGCTTCCGTGGCAACACTCACCGGCTCTGGCCTCCAGCGGGGGCGGGAGTCACTGCCGGTCTTCTCCTGCTGCTGGGCTCTCGGCAATCAGGACTCTCCCGCGCTTCACCGGGAAATCCTGGAGGCGGGTCTCTCCCTCTGGGGCCGCACCGGGATTGGGCGGCTGTGCAGCTTCCGGGTCGCCTGTCCCTGTCCCGCCGCAGCCTGCCTGACTTTCGGGTCGCGCTGCAACCAATAGCAGCGCGGCGCTGGGGGTATTGGAGGCGGGACTTCCGGGTCGCCGTAGGCAGAGCGGCGGCCCGGGGGGGGGGGGACTTCACGATCCTGGGCAATGCCGGGTGGGCACCGGCTTCTTCAATAAACAAGGCGAGGTGGCACTCGTTATGGCGGCCAGGTCCCTGGCGAGGTGGGCACTCGCCAGGGGACTTCAAAAATCGGCCAATCAAGCGGGCACACGCCGGGTGGGCACCGGCTGAAAACAACAGCGCTCCCAAGTGCTAGGGGGTCGCAATAAAGCGCGCTCAGCGCTATAAGCAAAACAAAGCGCTCCCAGGCGCTAGGAAAATCAGGAAGCGCTCACCAGCGCTAGGGACAACAGAGTCCAGCAAAAGTCCTTCCAGGGGGGGGCAGGGGGGCAAGGCTGGGTCCAGAGCCAGCACACTGGGTCTCCAGGCAGGGAGACACCCCAAGTGGCGGTCCTCTGGCCCAGCAGCAGCAGCAACAGCCCCCTCAGGATCCTAGAAGAGAACAACATCTGTGGGGACACAGCCCCATTTTTATACACCATTTCCCTTTGTCTGAGGGTGCAGAGTGGGGGCGGAACCAGTCGCAGCTGGTTCTTGAGTACTCTGTTTACCTCAACCACCCTCTCTATTCACTGGCAGGGCCTGGGTCATTAGACTCTCCACAGGGGGGCGGAGCCAGCATTGTGTGGGGAAAACCCAGCCCATCCAGGACACAGGTACACTCCTCCCACACATTACTCATGCAGATCTCCCACTCACCACCGGGCAGACCCATCCAGACTTCCTGGAGCCTGGCATGCCAGCCAGCTCCAGCCAATCACACGCCAGCACCCTCACAGCACACGTACAGCCATGTCTAGAAATGGCGCTTCCCTACTAGACACATACATGCTGCATACACCGTTGCACAGCATTCACTCACACGAGTTCACACATACCAGACTCAAGCCTGTACACCCCACGCATCAGGAACTACCAGGGACACATACCTTCCCCATGCATTCCTATGGGCGGGCAGGCCTAGCTCAGCACATGCACTCAGAGTGCGCACGCATTTTCCACTGGGACACAGTGAAAGTGCGCAGAATCCAAAAATCACCATGGCAAGGTCACCATTTCACGCAAAAAGTCTAGGGGTGAACCTGCCCTAAGGGCCCAAGTCCAACAATGCCCAAATAAAGGGCAGTACGGTAACCGCGTCTGGACATTATGAGGGCGATAACTGCCTGTTTTGGTGATGCAAAGGAAAGAAACTGGGACATTTTTCTAAGCAGCCGGATTATTCCGAAACAGGTGGACACAGTTCTGCTCCTTTGTAGGTTCATAGACAAAGATGTATCGATGATAACACCCAGATTTTTCCCATGGGATACAGGGGATGGGCAACTGCTCAGAGTATCAGGCCCCCATCCATGAGACCAAGTATCATGTTGGTTGCCAAAAATCAAAATTTCGTTTTTTTCCCCATTCAGTTTAAGATAATTTTCCACCACCCAAGCTGAGACTGCCTGCATGCAATTTTTAAAATTTGCAGCATATTCACTAATGCTGTTGGTAATGGACACCATGATATGAGTATCGTCAGTGTAGGACAATACCACAAATCCAAAAGATTTTACGACTCTAGCCAGTGGGGCAACATAGATATTGAAGAGTGTAGGGCTTAGGGAGGAGCCCTGTGGCACTCCACATATCAACGAGTTGGAAGTTCAGCAAAAATGGCCCATTTTCACTACCTGTGCCCTCTCACTGAGGAAAGAGGAAAGAAGCCCCAGGGCCGTGCCTCCAACCCCTATCTCCTAGAGGCGTTCTACCAGCCTCAAAGGAGACAGGGTGTCAAATGTTGCGATAAGGTCAAGCAAGATCAGCAGAGTAGTATGCCCTGCATCAACCTGGACCCGGATGTTATTGAAAACCGCTGTTAATGCTGATTCAGTGCTATGATGCTGTGAGCCATCAAACAACTGATTGTCCAGTAGATAAGCGCTAAGATGAGAATTCAAATATCTTTCCATAATCTTAGCTGGAACTGGGAGTAAAGAGATGGGACGATAATTTTTTTATTCCATGGGATCCAGAGATGGCTTTTTTAAAAGTGGTCTAACCACAGAAGTTTTCCAAAGGGTTGGATACTGCCCCTCAGTAATGGCCATATTAAGTACTGAAGTGAGGTGGGGAACAATAACCTCCCTTCCAAGTTTTAAAACTTTTAGGGGGCATGCATCCAAAGGTGACCCAGAGGTGACCCCTTCTAATAGATGATCCGTCATTTCAAGTGAAATGCAGGGGAAGTTGAGTAGCTTCAATTTGAATTTGGGTCCCTTCGTGTATCTGACGCAGGTGATGTTGTTTCAAGCATCTGAGTGACAGCATCTGAGTGACAGCAGGGGTGAGGATAAAATCAAATAAAAACTAGTAATGCCAGAGTCTATGCGTGTGATTAAATTTGGAAGGATGGACCACCTCCCGCAAACACACACGCACGTACACACACACACACACAAACACACACGCAAACACACACACACACACACAAACACAAATCACCCAAAAGGTAAAAGCCTTAATTTATCCCTTCTCCGAAGACTGTTGAACATTTCATTAATTTACAATTTATGATTGTTTGACAAATATTGTAAAGTATGTGAATACGAGGAAACGACCCAGGATATGCGTGGCTTTGCAGCATCTTACAAGTATAACTTTCCATTAGGACAAGATAGAGAAATGGAGGTTAGGCTTTCTGAATTCAGAGTGAAATAGTGCAGATAAACCAATGGTTTAAAACGTAATAAAGGCAACATCCATTCACTTTTTTTACATTGTATTACCCAGGCAAATTACTATGACACATCCCCAGATGGGTTAAACACGTTAAAGCAATTATATAAAGTGATCAGCTTTTGAAGAGACAGTGAATGAAGAGTCAAAAAGATGGCAGAACATTTTTACACGGAGTTCAGCGGTACAAGACTGCAATCATTTTATATGACAATGCTTTAATGGCATTTTAGAAAGAACTACTTTTTTTCTGCTATTAAACGAATATAAAGATGTTCACTTCAAATAGGCAGGTAGAACCAAACCATAACTGAACAACTATTCTCTCATTTGTGTATTTTTGTAAGATTATATGTTTTATACCCTATGGGGCTTATTTACAAGCCCCTTGCGTCCATACGTCACTTTTCCCCATATGTGCATGAATTTGCATGCGTTTGAAATATAGCTTACCTCAGCAGGATATACAGTCAGACAGAATGTGGTATATTTGAACCCTCTTTAGCGGTGCACATTGGACAATGATGTGCATAAAACGCCATTTTCTTTCATGGCTTCTGTTATTCAGCGTTTTGTTTCACTGTGTTTCGTGAGGGCACATTTGTTACGTTGTAGCACTGTCGCAGAGGTATCTTTCTTGGGCGCTGGGAACGCATTGATGCTCACATGAGTGCGAAGGGTAGCTACTCTCTTGTTTGAAGTTAGTGGGTCTGCCTCCTTCCCCCAAAAACCTCGAGGCCCTTCCAGTGGTACGTGACAGAAGTCCCAATGACAGGCCCCAGCACAACACTAATCCCATGGTCCCAAGTAAACACCAGAGCGCTGTTTCACTTTTAACACACACATCAAGGAAGTCCATAATGCTCCAATAGGTACTTTATCTATGTATTGCACTGGGGCTGCCGAAAACTGAGGGTGTCCTTAGAACGTTGTCAGAATGCGAATTGGAGACTTCTTTTCTTCTTCTTAATATTATTATTATCGTCATCATCATCACTATTATTATTATTAATATTGTTGTTATTATCATTATTTTATTTTATTTTTTTATTTTATTTAAAGAGTTTTATATATTGCTGGCTAGACCCGGAGGTATCAGAGCGCTTTCCACATAGTTGCAAACTTACATCAGTTACGAGTTACAAGTAGGAGTAGTTATTTTTTATTATTTTGGAGAAAGGGGCATGTTCTTTTCTGATAAACTGAATTTAAAAGAGGTTTCCAAAAAATGTACACATTATGTTTATTTTACCAATAGGAGACAGACAATGCAGGTAATAGGTATGGAAAAATCTCTGGCGCTGATGGTTTATGAACTGGTTTTGAAACTTTTGGGAAACCGATTTTCATTTGTACTTGAAAAAATGTCCAGTTGCTGAAGCTTGCTGTGGTGGGACACACCACGCTATGCAAGTGGAGAGATTGGCTCAGATCACAGTAGTTTACTGCACCCAAAAGCAGCACATTTTGTTTGCAAGTTAGAAACTAGTGAAAATACAAGTGACGCCCCCCTCAAGTGCTAAGTGCGCACCGAAGGACAGCGCCTTTTATAAACAATCAATTCAATTCAATTCAAAAGTGCTTTATTCGAGTGGTTACTCATAAAAGCAGACAAACAAACACATAATAAAATACAATTAAATTTCTAAGTCAGCATGACTTTAAGCACAATACACATTAAAAAAGAGGTTTAAAATAACATTACATCCAGTTATTTACCATCAAGGTGCAAAGTTCATATTATAAAAACATATTAAAAAAAAAAACCAATCCAATTACATAGTTAAAAATTAATATAAAAGTTTTACGTCAGATAGACACCAGGCATGGGAACAGAGAATAGATAAACTAGCAGTCTCTGATCAGCTAGGCAGAGAGTAGTCACCCTACTAGCAATCTCTGCCTAGTTACCCACGCCCACCCCAAGTACTTTGCGGTCGCTATGATAATCCAATTTAAGGAGGTAGTTTTAACAATACGTAGAGCAACCATGCTGCTTTTAGTACCCAAATTTCTACACATGGGGGCCAACCACACACGTCTAGGAACAGAATATGCATGACAAACAAACAAGAAGTGACCCAGCGTCTCATTGCCTTCCCCACAAACTGGGCAAGTTGCTGGACCTCCATTTCTCCATTTAGATGTTAAATTACCAAGAGGTAGAGAGCCAGCCCTCATTTGAAAAAACTGTTTCATGTCCATGGATTTAGTTATAATATCCCAGTACATTTCAAACATTGGAAACAGTTTAGCTTCAAGGAAGGCAGTCGTCATAGACCCATTATTGTTGTTAAGGAGACTCTTGTTTTCAGCCTGTTCCCAATAAAGGTTTTTTATAAACAGCTTTGATGGAAAGGGTGGCCCGGTTGGATCAGACCACAATTCACTTAACCCTAGTTCACTTAATGCAGTTCTCAATGATCTAAACCATTTAATTTCATGAAATCGATCTGCTTTGATCACATCAGCAAATCCTTCTGCATATTGTGACAACTCGGGGGTGGTCCAAATTCTACGCCAATATAATATCGGTCGAAGTTTACACATAGCCGAGATTTCCTTCCTGCCAAGATCATATCTGAGTGGCAAGAGGGGACTGCTCTGTGGGGTACCAGTTAATTTTCGGAGGAAGCTATTCTCTGACCTCTGTAGCTCCTGGAGGTTTTCTTGCCCCCACAGCTCTGCCCCATATAGTGCAGACCCTATTGCTTTAGCCTCATATATGATTAGTGGCGGTTTAATTGGCTTAGTTAAAGATTTCGTGTGCTCCTTAATAATGGTACCAGCCAGTTGTTTGTGTCTTAATACTGCCAGATTCAAGTGGTGGTTCCATCTGTTGTCATTTGAGATTTGTATCCCTAGGTAGGTAAAAGATTTCACAACTTCAAGGCGGCGCCCACTCATGGTTATTTTGGATTTAAAATTCCTACAAGGATTAAAAACCATGAGTTTTGTTTTTGCTGCTTTTACCTCCAAACCATGATCACAACAAAATTTGTCAAATATTACCAATGCCTTTTGCAGACCACTTGGGGATTTTGATAAAATTAAGGTGTCGTCTGCAAACATTAAAATAGGAACTTTTGCACCAGCAAGTGAGGGAGCATCTACGGGCTCAGCTTGCATGAGGGGGACAATTCCATTTATAAAAAGAGTAAACAATGTTGGTGCCATTGAACAACCCTGCCGAACCCCACGCTCGACAGGGAAGTCAATGGTATCGTTACCGTAGCCACCCCATTGTATCTTAGCATAGGTGCCCTCATGAAGTCTCATGATCAAGGTTAAAATAATCATCGGGACCCCCAGGGCTGCCAACACCTCCCACAACTTTGCCCTCGGCACCAGGTCGAATGCAGCCCGTAGGTCAACGAAAGCTGCATAGAGACTGCATCCGCCCAGGACCACTGTCCGCCATTGAATCAGTTGGAAGCGGAAGACCTGGTCTACAGTGCTAGTTGCTCTGCGAAAACCAGCCTGAAAAGGGGATAGGACGTTCTGCTCCTCAGCCCAGTCAAGCAGATTATTAATGAGTACACGTCCTACCACTTTTTGGACCGTGTCTATTAAGCTGATTGGGCGATAATTACAGGGTTGGGCACGATCCCCCTTTTTATATACCGGTATAATGACTGCACCCCGCCAGGATACCGGGATTTCAGCCCCCCTGGCTATATGGTTTAATAAAAGGCAGATGTATTTACTCCACCTATCGGTGTCATCTAAGAAGACATCCGCCGGGACTCCGTCATTACCCGGGGCTCTGCCCCTATGAACAGATTTCAGGGCAATCAGGATTTCACTTAGCATAAAAATATCTTCATCTGCAAACAGATATGTAAGGTTGGAATTGCTACCAGGCTGATCTCTGGAAGAGTACTGCTCGCTGAAGAACTTAACCCAGGCATCATGAGGGACATTGTTGTTGGGAGGCTCTGGAGATCTATCATGGCCCCATTTGACAATATGCCAAAATTGTCTAGAATTTTTACTTTCACTAGCACATCTCAGTTTCTGCCAGTGGTCTTCGTCCCAGTCTCTTTTTGCCCTGGCGATACAGTTTTTGTAGTGCTTCCTGGCAGACCGAATGACACTCAGATTGTTGTTTTTGATTGCAGCTCCTAGTTTAAATCTTGCTGCCCTGCAATCTTGGTTATACCACTTTGCTGGTTTAAATGGACAAGCCCTGTTGTTTCGTGCGGGTTTTAAGAAAAAGTTTTTGACTTCATCAAAGAGAGTCGTATGAACTTTATTAACATCTTCTTGTCCTTGTTCAAAAGCAGTAATATTTTCCAATGCCAGAATGGCCTTGTCTGCCGCTGCTCCTATCTTTTCCAGGGCCTGCTGGTCCGTCTTAACACCAGACCATCTTAACCTTCGCATATTATTGGATTGCATGATCGTTGGTGGCACAAGCAAGTCACAAGGATTTGGAGTGATTACTTTAGATGTCCACCAATTATGCGAGACGCATAGCGGGTCGTGGTCACTTTCTATCCTGGCTGTAACTACCATATCACTGAGAGATGGCCATATCGATGTACTACAAATGACATAGTCAATACGACTTTTGCTTCGCCCGTTATTAAACGTCATGGCGGGAACACGGTCTGATTGGGTTCGGCCGTTCAGGGCTCGTAACCCATGCTCCAAGCACATGGCGTTTAGACCTAGGATATCGGCCGTCCACCGAGTTATCGGGGGGGACTCTAGTGTGGGAATGTCCCAAAGCTTGTCTTCCTCCGATCCCAGAGGAGAATCACCAGTGATAAGAGGTTCGAATGTCCGATTCAAATCACCTGCAATTAAAATATTTTTTCCTGCAGATTGGGTCTCAAGAAGTGTAAAAAGGCACATTAGAACCTCGGATCTACCTTTGCTACCACCTCTAGCATAGATATTATATATATCCATGGAGAGGGGTAAATCACTGGTCAATCTGATAAGCTGGATATCTTTTTGGTCAAGTTCCACACATTTTACAGCAATTTTTAAAGACTGCCTAACCCATATAGTAAGGCCCCCCATCGGCCGCCCTTTAGGGCCCTTAATAGCAGGAACATAAAAGTTTACATACCCCAATGCAAAAGTAGGCTCACAGGCCCAAGTCTCTTGAAAAATGCAGAGGTCATACTTATAAATAAATTCAAACCAATCAGCGCTGTCCATTTTGGAAGATATTCCAGCCACATTCCATGACAAAAGATTCCCTGAGATAGATGTCATAAGAATACCGGGGTTTGTAGTATGCGTGTTTAACACCTTACCCCCAGTAGCCTGGTCTATGGTTGTAACATTAGATAACCCAGGTAAATCAACAGTCAGAAGCCCCAGAGGGCTAGTTGTTGTAAAATTACAGGCTAAATCAGATGTACTTTTAGCACAAAGTGGCACGGCAACAATATTACAGGTAAATGGTTGTCAATCGCAATCGCTTAAGTTAGACAATGCAGAAAAACGATTTTCCATCCCCAGACCCCAGTCCACTGAAGCAACATCCTTCCTCCCCCTCTTAGTCACAATGTTCCATTTGGTTCTTAAAATACTTGAGTTTGGTCCGCTTCCCTTTCTAGGATAAAAGAAGTCCAAAGTCAATGGAACAATTGAAGTTGTTCGCCTTTGTGGTGGTAAGATGTTTGGTAGGATGTTAGGCAAGACCCCGGGGTCGGAGAAGTGGAGAACGACACACTCCCCGTTGAACTTTTTCACCCTGTCCCCGATCCACTGTACCCTTCTCACTTTGACGAGCTCTTCAGAAAGTTGCTGCTTTCCCCAAGGAGTAATTACCATGTTGGTGGTTAACCATGATAAAGATTTATTTCTTAGAGAAGATGTAGTTTCCCGCTCTCCTTGAGCCAAGGGAGGAACGTTGGCAAGGACAAGTACCAGTGGGGAAGCTTCAACCACAAGCTCGAAAGTCCCCTTTTCAATAAATGGGTCTTCAACAGCAGGAACAGGGATCGAGGTAATTTGGAAACCACCTGATAGAGTGTTATTACTTGCCATTAGGGGGTTTAATACAGGGGCGGGGATGAGACCACTAACAGCTGTAGTTACTGATTTGTTTACGAATTCCTCTATCTTTGCAGAGACATTTTCCGGAAGTTTCCCTATCTCACCCATGGATTTTTGTAATAGACCTTCCAGTCGGTTAACCTCAGAAGTTAACTTATCTATTTTGCTAACCAGGGGTTTGACCACACCTTTAATTTTTGTGTCCATTAGAGCCAGTAGTTTATTAAATTGGGCGTTCGAAAGTGTAACGTACGCTTCATTAGTCAGGTCAAGCTCCTCATCCTCAGAGTGTTTCCTCGGGAGGTTTGCTACTTTATTCTTAGCTGACCTGAGACATTCCCGTTTACCCAGGACGGGTGCTGGAGGGGAGGTAGAATGATCATGACTAATAATTGTATCAGCCAATACCTCATTGACACTAAGGTCTTCAGCTCCAGCAACAGTACCACTGGGCTGTATAGTGATAGTGTCTGGAAACAAGTCAGGTGTAGCACTATTAGTGCTATTGTTGATTAGAAGGCCAAAGGGATCATCAGCCTCGATGTCAATGAAGGGAGATTGAGCAGGTGAGTCTATTCCCAAAGAGGCTCTTCTGCCGATGTTAATTTTTTCAACAACTTGCACCAAATAGTTCTCAATAGAGTTACTAGAAGTGGTTAACTTTTTTGGGGGCATCATATACTTTATATACAGCCAAAGTCAATATAACTTACGTAGCAGTCTGCACGGCAGATGTCGATGCGCAGAAGCGTCAACTCCAGAGCAGCGAACCAAGAGACCAGGCCCAACCCAACCTTGGACAACCTCGGACGGCCTCAGACGGCCCGCCCTTTGCCCGGGCTTCGTCCCGCTCGCGTCCCGCGTTGCGGGCGGAGTCCCGCTTTGTAGCGCCGCCTGGCGCTAGATGATGACGCGCTCCTGTGCGCGATAGCGGTGCCCCCTGGGAAGGCTAGTTCCTTCTACCTGCGGCGCTGTTGCTCCTCGCGTCCCGGCAGGGAGGAACCAGCAGATTGAAACGGCCAGGCACGAGTGCGTCCCAAACAGCAGGTAATTGTTCTGTCACCTCGGGCAGCCCTTCACGAACCCGTCTAGCCTGTCAGCAATTCACCAATCGCAATCGCAATCAGGAACCAATTGGAATACTAAGCGTCGTAAAGAGGAGATTAAGGAAAAGGAGACCTTCATAAACCTCCCATATACAATAACGAAGCTAAAAAGAGCACGGAATAAAATCATCAGGCAAACAAAGAAACAAGGTGTAAAAGAAGAAACCTTTGGTCAATTGAAAGCACTAAACCAAAATTTAAAGAAACTAATATGGAGTGAGAAAAACCAAGCAAAACAAGCAATCTGGGCTAAAGTATTCCATGCTAGTAAACAAAAGAATCCAAGAGAATTCTGGAAAATCATTAATGGACTTGCAAGACCAAACAAACAGGTGGTCTCATCTCCATTAACTGAGCAGGAATTGGTCGCCTTTCTGAGAAATCATCTAAACCAGAACAATACCCAGACTAGGAAACTAGAAATGTACCATAGTTGTACCATAAATACGGATTCAGAAATAAGAAGCAATTACAGTGACACGAAAATACCTATACAAATAACAAAGGAGGAAATAAAAAAAAATAATCAAAAAACAGAAGGATGGAGCTCCTGGACCAAATGGCATACCATTTGCACTTTATAAAGAAAATCCTGAACTTTGGGCGTTGTATTTAGAAAAACTATATGGAGAAGTCATTCAAAAAGAAGAAATCATACCTGAGTCATGGCGAGGATCTCTAATTACACCAATTTTCAAAAAGGGAAAGTGGGCGCTCGCAGAAAATTATAGGTTGATTACATTACAGGACACTGACACCAAGTTATTTGCCAGGATTTTGCTTACGAACCTTAGTTAATGGGTTCTCGAAAATAAGATACTGCCTTTGAACCAAACGGGCTTCATACAAGGTCTAGGAACAACGACAAACATATTAGTTCTGTCTCTGCTTATGGATAAGTCAATCAGAGTTAAGCAACCACTCTACTTATGTTTTGTAGATTTTAAATCTGCATTTGACTGTGTCCAAAGAAACCTATTATGGAAAAAAACTCCTGGAACAGAAAATACCAGTGGTCCTTCTTAGACTGATTCGTCTACTATACAGTAATTCGTGGGTCAGGGTGAGGATGGGGGATGGAGTAACGTTATCAACAGAAATCCCTGTAACCGAAGGACTAAAACAAGGATGTGTTTTAGCCCCTCTCCTTTTCAATTTGTTCCTGGCTGATCTGACTCGAATATTGGATGAAATGAATGTTCACCCACCGAAACTAGGTGGAAAGCACATCTCTAACTTGCTATACGCAGACAATGTCATCCTTCTGAGTCACACTGAAGTTGGATTGCAACGTCTAATTACTCTGACACAAAAGTACGCAAAAGAAAACGGGATGGTGATCAATGAAAGAAAAACCAAGTTTATGGTAGTCACCAAGAATAACAAAATAAGATATAAAAGCAAATGGTACATGGACAAAACCCAACTGGAACAAGTAGATGTGTATAAATACTTGGGTGTGCTTTTTGAGGACAAGGGAAATTACCAATTACAAAAAAAGGATATACAACGGAAGGCTAACGCATTGACTGCAGCTTTTAGAATTGTACAAAAGTCACTTAGCAACCTTACATATGGCCCACTTCTGAACATTATAGGGGCAAGACTCCTACCAACTATTACATACGGTAGTGAAGCTTCAGTGGGAAAGGATACTGAAATAATAAATAATGCTCTCACAAGAACATATAGGGCGCTATTCCAACTCCCAGGGAATGCATCACCTGCACAAATTAGGTTAGAGTTTGGACTAACCAACCATCACTTTATTAAAATTTGGAACCGAATAAAAAATGACCAGGATAATGAGATATCACAGCTACTTTGGAAGGAAATAAATAATAATGTAAACTCAACTGCTTGGAACTACCTCAAGGAAGCGATAGATGAGTATGCAGTTACTTTTATCTGGGAAAATAAAATAACCAATGCTTCTTTCAAAAAAATAATTAATAGAACTGCAAGCCAATTATCTATTGTAAACGACAAAGAATCCTTATAAAGAGAAAACATGCATGGTCATTTATAAATGCTTACAAAAAAAAGGAAATACAACATTATTTGGAAACACCTTGGACTGAAAAAAATAAACAGGTATTTCTTAAAGCAAGATTTGGAATTCTGCCAGGACTATGTCACCTTCCCCCATGGAAAAAAGGTGAAAAACAAACACTATGTAGACTGTATAATAAGGGTGAGGAGAATATTCTCCACCTATTATGTATTTGTCCTGAACTCCTAAATGAGAGAAGAGCATTACTTAAATCGCCGCTCAATGTACGTGGAATAAGGACATGCAGAGAGGCCCTGATACGGTGCCTTTATTCAGATGACATAAGTTTGAATGCTACCTTTGTAAGGTTCCTACTAAAAGTGGAAAGGAAATTAGGAGAATAATAATTTTAAAATGTAATTTTTTATGAAACAACGGATTTTAATGATGTAAGGACATTATTTCAACTGTTTTTAAACTTAATCAGGTTATTTCATTGCTTTTTGCATCCGTAATATTGTAAGATTTTAAACAATCAAACAATAAACATTTACTTACTATAAACAATGATAGGCAACAAAGAACTCACCAATGAGTCTGGTGCAGGGGGGGGTGGGTATAAGTACCCCAATAGCCACTACCCCTTTCCCATTGTATCTGAATAGCCATGTTTTCGTGACTCATAGTATATGCAAAAACAAACTTTCCCGCAGTGTTATTTTCCTGTATGCCCGTCAGGCGCTATTCTTCATGAAACCAGATGACTTTTAACCCTTTCGGTACGTCAGACGGTCCCCAACCGTCTGACATCACGGTGGTCATGTGCAGAGGACAGCCGGGGGCCTTCTGAACCACGCTGACCCTTTATTTCACCCGCACCGTGGCGAAATTCGTGCCGAAGTCAATGGGATCAAAAGAAAAAAAAAGTTGAAGGGGAAAAAATACAACAGCCAGAAATTATGAATTGTGCTGCATAGCTTAATGGCTGCGGGCGCGTTTACCGATTCATAAGCATTTATTTTCGGTGATATATGGCCACAGCCCTAAATCTGAAGAGCTGTCTGTTCCAAAGTGCAAGTGGCTCCCTTTTTTAGGTCGAGCCCTGAGCCAGAACACAAGCGTTGGGTTCATCTCGGGTAGTTCAGTACGGGCGTGAAGCTCCACCCACTATCCCACCCATATTTTTCATTAGCTTGTGTGTTTGTCCTTCGTAAATGCTGTCTTCTGATTGATTATGGGGCTTGTTAGTCCATTCTTATTATGCCCATGTCATCATCTGTACCCTCCCATGGCTACTGTCCCCTTTACTTTCGATAGTTACACCGTATGGTAGTACTGTTTTCCGTGCCTTCTCACCCACTCCCCCGCCTGCATTCACGTTGTCCATGCCGCCCCTCTTCCGTTTTCCGTGATGCTAGCGTAAATGCGAGTCCTATTGCATTGCAAATGCTTTTTATGTATCAGCTCTGCATTTAATATTATGCCAATCTGGCCATAAGGTCCTTATGACCTAAACGGAAGCTGGCGGTTGCTTGTGGCATTTATATTACACGCTTTGAATTCACAATGTGATTTGAGTATACAGGGGGCTCACCTGGCTGCATGTATTTACAAATCAGGTTTCTCCTTTAAGGATAAGACGCATGTGACATCCAATTTAAATGACGTCAGAAGTTTTAAATAATGCCGCATTTGGTGACGGTCTGTTTTGAAATTCTAACATGACCTGCTGTTGTTGCTCAGACTCATTTGGCCCGCATCAGGGGTATGTTGCTTTAAAAGTAAGACATTCGGATGCAGAGCGCCATTCCCGTGGACATATGTGAGGTACATCGCTATGTTCCTTTTTGGTTTTACCCGAAAATTAGTTATGACCTGGGTGCTGGATGGGAGATTAGTGGAGATGTACTGATTTAGCAGATATGAAGGGGGCTTATGTTGGCTGCGTGTGTTTTGCCTGCTTCACATTCATATCCAAATGTGCAGGGCTTTAAGTGGGCCGGGTCTCACCGGTTCTGAGCACCGGCAGTTTTTTAAAGGTTGCCTCAAAATGGGTCTCTACCGGGCTCTGTTTTGTGACCTGCACATGCGGTCAGTTTTCTTCCAAGCTGCAGGGACAGCAGGCACATTGAAGTGTGCTTCTCACACTGCTCACTTCTCACTAGTGTGTGAGGTAGTGTGCGCTGCCTACACCGCTCACTTCTCACTAGTGGAGAAGTTACAGCATGATGTCATGCCAAGTGAGCATTCTAGGGGAAAGGAAATCCTTTTAAGAGAGTAATTTTCCCTCTGGATTTCCCTTCTCTTTTTGAAACTCAGGAGCAGCGACATTGTGGTGTCACCAGGGCTATAAGTGGAAGATTTATCAACATCATCATTCAATCTTTATTTTGGCCATTGGCCATCAAAGATATACCATAAAACATATATAATCACTATAAAATCGACATGCATAATCAATCACAATGTAAAACCTTGAAGTTACGTACTCATAAAACTACATTACAAACTGTAAACCTTAAAATTACGAGGGAGCCTGCATCTTCAGAATACGGGTACGAGTGTGCCAGACATTGGTGAGGAATTTTGCTAATACAAACACAGTTAAACTGGAGGCATCAGTTTTTAAAATTCTATACATTGGGAGGTACTCCCTACAACCCAGATTTCTGATCAATGGTAGGAGCCAATGTTTCCTCGCTGCCTTGTAAGCTGGGCAGAACAGGACCACGTGTAAATCGCTTTCCTCCGCGGCTGCGCAAGCCGGGCACTGCTTGGTGGAGGGAGGTGATGACCAGGAGCTGGTAAAGGATCGTAGGGGCAATGTGCCATATCTCCATTGGAGAAACAGCTTCCTGGCTAGCACGGGGGAGATGGCATCTAGGACCCACTCCTGCCTATACGAGTCCTTGCTCTGCGTGAAAACAAAAGTTAGTGACCCTTCACACTGGCTATCTATGGCCGTAGCTAATTTTTGTTCGTGATAGGCGGTGGCCAGAGCTCTCTTTGAGATATTTAATGAGGCATTAGCAGGGTTAGACCAAAGGTCGGGGAGCCCCAATACCATACAGGAGTTTCGGATATATTTTATCCAGGGGATCATTAGCACTTTCGGGTGGGTCAATAGCTCCATTAGTTCCGCCCTATAGGCAAGAAGTTCGTCGCTACTCCACAGCCTTCGCCAGAAGGCTATGGGTCTCAAGCCTAATTCTTCAGCTATGGGACGCAACCCCAGATCTAGCCTCAGGGGGAGGAGCGGGGTGCTGGGCGGAAGTGCAACTATCTGTCTGATGAATTTATTCTCTGTTAAGGACAGACTGCGACAAGATGTGTGTCCCCACAATTCCGCTCCATACATAGTAGCACCCCTGGCCTGCGCCTTGTAGATCTGGATAAGCGACCCCAGTGGTCGGTATGTGGAGCCATTCAACATCCGCGCGATACCCCCTGTAGTCTGTACCAGTTTTAGATTGGCTTCAGAGCTGTAGAGAGATTGAAAATGTGCCTGCCACACCTCTGGTGCAATGTTTGGCTCAATTGCCGAATGGAGGTTCCCCGACCCCCCGCTCACTATTCTCCAAAACATTCGGTGATCTTTTGTCGCTAGGGACTTAGTGAGCTCTTCCCATTGATTCTCTTCCCATTCAATTTTGGCGTGGGCAATGAGTTTTTTATATGCCCATCTGCGTTCTCTTAGCTGTTCCCCGCTTAAACCCTCCTTGATCGCTCTAAGGAGTTCCCCCTTTGCCCTTCTGCAGGCTGTGTTATACCATGAGGATTTATATGGCTGCCCCCTCCTCAAATTCTGCACGTTACTAAAGAGGACGGGAGCCGCAGCCTTTACAAGGTCCTCGTGAGCCTGATATAGTTTGACCTGTGAGTCTTTGTTACCCACCTCTGTAGCCAAGTCTCCCACAGATTCCAGAATGGGGATTATCCCTGCATAAAGCCTCGGGAGTTTCTCCTCACTTAAGGCCAGTTGTTCCCACCTGATTCTTCTCCTGTTGTTTTCCAGTAGAAGTTCAGGTTTAGTCCCCTCCCCAGACGTTGTGCAGGTTCGACGGCCGGGGTGAATGAGGTCGAGTTCAAGGGCATTGTGATCACTCTCTTGTGAACAGATGAAAGATTCGACTGCAAGAAAAGGGAACTCTCCAGGTGGAAACTAGGATAAGAAGGCACTAACATTATATTGTGTTGCATTTACATAACACCCCTGATGAGGCGCTGAGGCGCACTTGTGGACGGGTAGCACACTGCTCTGTGGAAGTGCTATGGATGGAAGAGTGAGTGTATTCTATGCGCACTGTCCTGGAAGTGTTTTGATGTCATGAAAAGGGAACTCTCCAGGTGGAAACTAGGATAAGAAGGCACTAACATTATATTGTGTTGCATTTACATAACACCCCTGATGAGGCGCTGAGGCACAGATGTGGATGGGTAGCACACTGCTCTGTGGAAGTGCTATGGAGGGAAGAGTGAGTGTATTCTATGCGCACTGTACTCTAAGTGTTTTGATGTCATGGTGTCTGTCGTGACCTGGGCAAAGGGGCACTAGGACCCTGTACCCGACTGGTAGGGAGGGGACAGGAACCTGACACCTCTTCCGGTCAGGGGAGTGGGGAGGAATTCAGACCAGGAGGGCAGGGGCTGAGGGCACATGTAGGCAGAGCAACAGCAGCCAAAGCAATTGTAAGAATAAAGTGTACAAAGACCCTGACCTGACTCCTGCGTGTTTCCTGGCATGCAGAACACCACAACTGGTGACAAAGGTGGGATTTTAAGGATGACGCATGTGCCCTGGTCCCTTGTGATCGAGTGGCGGAGCCAGGAGTCCACCCTGGTCCGCCGGCGAAAGAAAGGAGAAGAATCGCCACAAGACACCCCATATCCTTTGTAACGAAGAAGCGGAGCCAGGAGCCCACCCTAGTCCGAGTGCGGAGGAAGAAAGAAATGACACGGGAGCCCACCCCAGCCCCAGTGGAAGAGCGGTAAGAGGCCTCGACATTAAGCGGACATTAAGCGGTGCACCCATCTCTGCGTGTGAGCGTCAAGTGCGCAAGTTAAAGAGGTGCACCCGGAATATGCGTCCCAGCTGCCTGCCATATCAAAGACTGCAGCATCGCACAAGCAAATTTAAAGAAATCTTGCGCAAAGACAGTGGCCATTTTGGGGCCAGGCAGGAGCACGAAACAGCATCCAGAAAGGCCCAGCGGCCATTTTAAGGTCAGATTAAGATACCGGAAGACCAGCGATCTCGCAAGACTTGGTCAGTCATCTTAAGGTTAGGCAAAGTGAGCCAATAAGCAGCGCTGGAGGTCCGGCGGCCATTTTAAAGTCAGGCAAATCAAGAAACAAAGAGAAAAGCCTACAAAAAGGGGAATTTGAAGAGAAAACACTACAAAAAGGGGAATTTGAAGAAAACAAAAGGAAAGAAGACCAAGCAGAAATAAATAAACAAATAGAGAAGGAAAATACTCCATCACAGTGGTAACAGGAAAGGCAGTATGCTCAAACGAGATTTGCGCCAGAGCTGCATGTCAAACAATGGTTGAACCAACAAGTGACAAGAACGGCACACAAGCAATATTCCGCAGGCCACTTCCATTCAACCTATCTGAACTACAGTTAGGAATTAGATGGGAACGATGGATTTGCAAGTTCGAAAGATACATGAGCGCCTCAGATATCGCAGAAGCCAAACACATAGATCTATTTTTAAACATCATAGGGGAGGAAGTGAAAGATTTGCTAGTAACGTTCCCTCAAGATCAAACCGCAACATACAAGAGACTGATAAAGTGCCTCACAGGCCTGTTTGACCCGCAAAGAAACATTGACTTTGAAAGATACACCTCCACCATCGCGTGCCAACGAGCAGAGGAGTCCCGAGACTATATTGCAACAAGACTGCGTAAATTGGTCACACACTGCGAAATCAATAAATTTGACAATGAACCGGCAATTCGACTGCGCATCATTGAAGGCTCTCAGTCTGTGGAATTCCGCACACAAATTCCGAAGGAACCGACCCCGCTGTAGAAAATTCAGACCATGGCCAAGGCGGAAGCGAGAGCAACTACACACGCAAAGCAGATGGAACTGGGAACAGAATGAAGAATAGAACAAGCTAACCCCATGACCGGATGCAACAGGAGGAAAGAAAACACCAAGCCACTGCCAAGAAAACCGCGGGAGAGAACATTTTATAGATGCGGACTAGAGTTTCCACACGTCGGCGCATGCCCGGCAATGGGTCAGAAATACAGAAAATGCAACAAAGACAATCATTTTACAAGTGCCTGCATGGGTGCACAATTCAGAATTGAGCGAGGAAGACTAGGAAGACCACGGACGGCAACAAACAGATATGCCAGGCACATGGAAACGGCAAATCGCAATTCTTCAGCTGAGTCAGATGGAAAAGCAGTACAAGAGAACGTGGTATGACTAAACCTGATGTCCGATGCCCCTGCAGAAGACAGAGCGCGAGAGCACATTCATCTAATAGAGAAACATCAGGTAAAGAAAACAGCGACCGTAGACATTGATGTAGGAAGACACAGCACATGATTCATGCTAGATAGCGGGGCCACACGCAACATAATGTGTGTATCAGAATACGAAAAGATGGAAATAAAATCGCTACTATCACCATCCAATGTTGATGTATTTACCTGGGGATCAAAGAAACCAGTGGTCAACATGGGGAAATTTACGGAGACACTGATGAACAAAGACTGATCAAGCAAAGAAGAAATACATGTGCTACGGGAGACATTCCTGCACCATGCCTCCTAAGCATGCTGTCAGAGACCACAAGGCCAAAGAGAAAATGCAGGCTTATGCTGACGCCAGGCGACAGGCCACTCCATCGCACCTCAAGCAAGGGGACTCGGTGGTGGTGCGCCCGCAGCAACTGAGAAATCAGACAGTCCATTCTCAAAGAAACCGTTAACAGTGACACATGTCAAAGGGCCTATGATAACAACAACAGCAGGCCCCTACCGAATAACAAGGAACAGCTCTCACTTCAGGGGACTAAAGATCATGGATGAAGACGGAGAGGACACCGACACAGAAGAGAGACAAGATGAGGAATGGCAGAAAGACAGCGAAGATCCTTATCCAAGGAGAGAAAGCAAAAGACCAAACAGACTGATCGAAGAAATGTAATGATGAGGACAATGAAACGTCTCTCTCGCTATATCTATCTATCTATCTATCTATCTATCTATCTATCTATCTATCTATCTATCTATCTATCTATCTATCTATCTATCTATCTATCTATCTATCTATCTATCTATCTATCTATCTATCTATCTATCTATCCATCTATCCATCTATCCATCTATCCATCTATCCATCTATCCATCTATCCATCCATCCATCCATCCATCCATCCATCCAGCTATCTCGCTCTCTCTCTCTCTCTCTCTCTATACCTCTATCTCTCTGACCAATTTCCTTTGTCATTTTCTTGCAACAAAATGGGAGATGTCGTGACCTGGGCAAAGGGGCACTAGGGCCCTGTACCCGACTGGTGGGGAGGGGACAGGAACCAGACACCACTTCCGGTCAGGGGAGAGGGGAGGAATTCAGACTAAGAGGGCAGGGGTCAAGGGCACATGTGGGCAGAGCAACAGCAGCCAAAGCAATTGTAAGAATACAGTATACAACGACTCTGACCTGACTCCTGCATGTTTCCTGGCATGAAGAACACCACAGTGTCTGCCATGTGTTCTGTAGTGGAAGTGTTTTGATGTTGAGAGAGCGCAAATTAAGAAAAAAAGGTAGAAGTGCACCATATTTACAAGCACGTTGCATCAGCCTAGTAGAAATCATATAAGAGTGTGAAATATATAGAGTGGCAATATATATGAGTGTTTAATTAGAGTAATAATACATATACCAGTGTGAAAAGCTAATATAGAATTGTGTAGTGATGTTAGAATGATGTTGAAATCCCATGTTATGTGGCTGTTGTAAGGGAAAATGTAATTCTGCTAAACGTAGAAATGTGTAGGCCACATGGCAGTTCACAGAGAATACAAGTAGCTGATGCATTTCCGCACAATATGGATCTAATGTTGTTGTAATGCAAAGTATTATTGATCATAGAACTGAAATATATGTTTTATAGAAGTGTTTCATTTAATCAATGTGTTATAGTTAGAATACTGTTTAAACTAAAGAAATTGAAATGTTTGCAGAGTGCAGAGGCCTGTCTCATGTAATTCTAGTAGGCCTGAATAGATAAAGTCATTGCGTTTGATCTGCATGGGTTCGTTAGAGAGAGGTCAAGCAAAGCACAAGACACAGAGCCTGTTACATGGTTTACGACTTAGGAGATATGGTGGAGGCCGGAATTTGGGGCCCACAGAGAAAGTGTCTGTTTGCAGGTGCGAGGGGGTTTAATCAGGAAAGTGATGAATGGGCTTTGTTCAGAGAAGCCTGGCACAGACCTGTAGGAGGCTTCAGGAATTTCCTGGGGGGTACCGTCCAGCAGGAGAAGAGCCTGGGAAGCAAGGTCAACGCTAACGATGGACCCAGAGGAGTACCAGCACGGAAATTGCCGCCAGAACCAACACCACGTGAGGGGCGTCTCTAAGGGCGTTTCTATTGGAAATGTGATTTTGTATTAGGGACAGCACCCCAGGGTGGAGTTAGAGCAGATGGTCTGAGGAGCCTAAGAGAGCGGCTGGGTAGGCAGATAGGTTAACTGCAAGAGATCGATTTACAACGAAGACTAAGAGAAGTGTGTGATCTTCTTTGGAAGTCACCACGGCTGACACCTTTTTAGGTAAAGATCTTGTTAAGTAAGGATGTCACTTAGTCTAGTGTAGGGACAGTCTAACCTGAACTTTTCCTTTCTGTAAATGACGCATAAGCTACAGCTGGTGTCTATGTTGGCAACTTTAATGCTTTTTGAATTTGTTTTAGTGATATCATTCTGCCGACTAAGAGCATTTAGAGAATTCTTGTTTGTATTGATTCCCGTATATCTTTTGAATCTTATTCTGAGATGTTTGTATCTCCAGATAACTTTGGCTTTATAATAAACTTTTAAAACTTACTTGTAGTAAGTGGTTATTTAGAGTGGAGTAAGTCCTTATTTGATTGACCTAGTAGTGGATTGCCTTTTACTCAATGACAGGTACCAACGATTTAGTCGACCTGAATTGGGATCTGGAATAATAACTATAGACCAGAAATCCCGCGTTAACAGTTGGTAGCAGAGTGAGGATGGTTATCTTCTTGAGGAAGGTGATCTAGACTAGGTTAGATTATCCCAAGGCCCCTAAAGATTGAGAGATGAGCAGCGGAAGAATCGCGTGCCGAAGAAGGTGCTGACGGTGCGAGAGAAGCAGCAGAATCGGACGAGAGTGAGTATAACAAGGGTCATGCGTGGACAGATTGCGGTGTTTTGTGTTGTACCTGTATTGTAATGTCATGCGGAGTTGAATGCCTGTAGTGTGAATGAGAGAAGGTTGTGAGCGCGCGCAACCTGGTAAACTGGTAACCTGGTAAACGGGTGAACTGGTAAAATCTTAAGTTCGGGGTAGAGCTTAAGTGGTTCGGGTGTATCGAACATCCAGAGTAGTTGTCGACCAGAGTAAGGAGGTCATGAGGTACCATTGACCGCCGCAGAACCGAGATAGGGGGAATGCAAGAGTGAGAGTGTGGGTAGCGGACGCAGGTCGAAAGTTACCGTGTGTAAGTAACCTATCAGAGAAGGCGATTGTCTGGACGTACACGGAAAGACATTTCGTCGGTTAAGGTGACAATTACAGTTAGACTGTGGACGTACAGTCAAGGAAAGTGATCGCTTGGACGGAAGTAATCATTTTTCGGAGTATGAATGGGACGCATGCATGACCGCGGAGACGAGCAGAGAAAGGAGGGGAACTGCTGCGAAAGGGGGAGAGTGACGTCAGCTAGAGCCGCGCTGTGATAGGGCGGTTGGTGAGACGTCAACTAGAGCCGCGCTGGGATAGGGCGGTTGGTGTGACGTCAGTGAGGAGCCGCGCTCTGATAGGCCAGTTAGCGAAAACCGCGCTGAGATTGGTGGATTGTCATCAGGAAGTCAGCGAACGCGGAGAAAATAGAAATTTTGTAGGTTTTGAACATGAAGTGTTTTAAATGTTTGAGGGGGATTTTTAAGAGAAAAAGAAGAAATTCTTATTATGGGGAAGAGGCACCGCCAGAGGGTACACCAGCTTACTATATGGCAGCGAATGTTGGTTTGCATACTATACTGTGGATTAGTGAATGGAGCAAGATTTCGGAAGGGAATGAGGAACTGACGTTTCCGAAGTATGGAACGTTTAGGTTAGAAGCGTTACATCGGCTGAAAGCAATTATGTCCTCAATGGAACCTTCGCCTAGACCAACACAGTTTGAGGCCCTTAACGCATGGATTAGGGCGGCGCACGACAGGAATCTGAACAGGCGCCAAGAAAGGGTGAGGCGATCAGTAAGGGCAGTGCGAGATGCCCAATGGGATGCAGACGCCAAGAGATGGAGGGTACAGGCAATTGAAGTGGATAAGTTGTACACAGTGAGAGAGGTTGCAGGAGAAAAGAGGCTCATGGAAGAGGATGAGGAGAGTGAGTCGGAGGACAATGTAATAAATAGGTTGTTGATGGATAGACCACCCCCGGACAATAGGGAGACGGAAGGCAGGGAGCTCCCAAGGGAAGACAGAGTTGGCATAGAAGGGTATAGGCCACTCCCTTTAGCGGATTGGGTACCTACCAAAGATGAAGGGTCACCCCAACATAGTACCATACAGAGTGTAGTCGGAAGGGTTGTGGTACAGAAGACGCCAGCAACAGAGAGGGTTGAGTCTTATGAATTGCCAGATGCTCTTCAAGTACCCGTTACCATAGGTCCTATACGGTCGATTTATCACCCGGAGAAGGGGAAAGAGGGAGAACAGGTACAGTTAGACAGGGAAAGAGTCGAGATGGAAAGGAGGAATAACACGACAAATGCCTGGAGGCAATTGCCAGGACCGATAACGTGGAGCACCCCATTAGATTCAGCAGTGGGTCCCGTAACAGAGCAGGGGGGTCAGAGAGGACCGATGGACCTGAGGGGACCACGGCCGAAATCCTATAAAGAGTTGAGGGTTGACTTGAGAGAATGGGATGGGTCCACAGAAGCACCGAACAACAAGTCAAGAGAGGAAGCAGAATGGGAAAATCGAGGAAAAGAGACATTGTCTCACTGCGGGGCTAGCGCAAGCAGTCAGGAGTGGGATGGTAAAAGTCAGGAGAGTAGAGGAGTTATACAATACAGTGATGGAGGAAATGGGCAGAAGCGAAGAGAGAGAAGTACAGGATGTGGAGAGATGTCTCATCTCATGCAAAGTGAGGGAGACCAAAGGACACAAGAGTACAGAGACAGGTTTAGGTGCACTCACCACGCACCTGAGGAAAACGTACAGCACTGGAATCATGGGAACACAGGGAACAGCGAGGGATCTTGCCATGAGTCGAGGGATCAGAGGTCACCGCCAAATTGTGAAGGAATGGGGAATAATGAAATGTCTTACCATGCACCTAGGGGAACCAGGCAGGATGGACACTCTGGGACTATGGGAAATAGAAAGGTGTTTCACCATACACCCAGAAAGGATGGAACTGCATGGGACCTAGAGAGGTGGGAACAAGGGAGGACTCCCCATAACACGCCTGAGCCCAGACGTAGGACTCAGAGCTGTGATGGGAGAGATGTAAATGGACCCTCTAGAGATGGAGTACTGAAAGCTGTGGTGAAAGCTAAAAGACTCGATGTGTCCAGCTTAAGATCTGATCTGGAAGATATAATAGATGGTACGTTCCAAATAGAAAGGATTGAGACGTACGAGCAAGATGAGCTACTGTTTATGGCAAAGGACATCACTCGAAAGGCAAGAGCAGCTCATGAGAAACTGTCTGAACTAGCAGAAAAATATACGGTAGATTTGTCCAGAACAAAGACACTGCAGGGTAACCATAGGTTGCAGTATTCAGACCAGGACTTGGATGAGAAGAGAACTACAGGATTAAAAACCCACATAAGGGAACTGATCACAGGAATACGAGCATGGAGAGATCTGGACAAATGGGAAGAGAGATGGTCCAGAAAGGGAACTGTTAGACGGAGCGTGAATGCGATGTCTCCAGAGGGAAGGCTAATGCAGATGGAGGCATTCCCTTTGCGAGAAATAGCGAATGGGAATTATGTACATGTGCCCTGGAGTAGAGGAGATTTGGCCGCATTTACCAATTAATTTCCAAAGTTAAGGGAGAACCCTGTAGAGTGGTACAAGCAGGTAGAGAGGTTTGTCAAGATTTCAAAGGTATTGTGGATTGATTTGAACACTTTGTTTGACATTGTGGTTCCAGGGGACTTGTGGACAACATGCAAGGTTAGTGTCGAATGGCCAACTGTAGAACCAGAGAGGGATGCTCTTACTAATGGACCGTCAGAAAGTGTAATGTTAAAATATGAAAGAGTAATAACTTGGTTAAAGGATAAGGTGCCACCACAAGATATAGATTGGGTGAAGATAGACCGAACAAGGCAGGAACCCAAGGAGACAGTTCATGAGTATTATGAGAGATTGCTGAAAGCATTCAAACAATACAGTGGACTAGATGTAATGGATCCCAAGGATATAGGACAGTTTGTATCAAAGTTCGTTTTGGGGTTGAGACCTGATATTTGTTTGATGATTCAGCAACATTTAATTTGTTGGCAAAACAAACCATTGGATGAGATTTTGAGGTACGCAAGGTATTGTAGTGATGAAATAGATTCTAAAGCAAAGAAATTAAAGGAAAAGCTCATGATGGTGCAGATGCAGTCAGCTGGAAAGGGTGGACAGCAGCAGGGAACAGGGACAATGGGACGGAAATCGAATAATCAGAATAAAGACTGCGAGGAAAACTCGAGACCTAGAATAGACATTGCTACGTTGAAGAAAACGACAAAGTGCCACCAGTGTCACCAGGTGGGGCATTGGAGACGCGAGTGTCCCTATAACCCTGAAAACGGAGAACTAGAGGCATGAAGAGGAAGTCAAGGAAGTTCCAGTCCAAAGGGTGACAGTGACAAGAAGTAATGTGGCCAAAGGGGGGACTTCGGCTCCACGAGCTCAGTTCCCGCAGCCACCAAAGATTGCGACAGGAGGAAAGGTCTATAGACAAATGCCTCTTTTTATAGATGAAGAAAAATGTTATTACATTGATCCATTGACAGGACAACGTGTAAGCAGAGAAGAGGACTGTACCCTTGGGGCAGTTCTAGAGGTGGATCAAAGGGGACCGTTTGTTGAGGCTGAAGTGGCAGGGTGTCCTACAACATTCTTAGTGGATACTGGAGCTACTCGATCAACTCTGAGATCAGCAGTGGTTCCAGATCTACCGATGTCGGGGGAAACAATCCAAGTGGTAGGAGTCGCAAACAGGAGAATGACTAGCCCCTTGACGGAACCAGTGTCAGTAAAAATAGGAAACTACACCAATGAAAATCAGTTCGTGGTATGTGATTCTAGTCCTGTGTGTCTGTTAGGAAGGGACTTATTGTGCAAACTGAACTGCACAATATACTGCACACCTCAGGGAGTGGAGGTACAGACTACTGACGATGATGCTACCTTTAAAGTTACAAATTCGAGAACATGCATAGAGCTGTATCCTACTCTGACTGTGGAGGACCTTCCTGGGGACTTACGTGATGCAGTATCTTCAGAGGTATGGGATTTTACTGGAGAAGAGATAGGATTGATCAAAGGTGTAGAACCAGTAAAGATCATGGTGAAACCAAATGTCGATTATCCAAGAACGCCTCAATACAAATTGTCCCAGGAGACGATAGCAGGAATAAAAACTGTGATTGACTCTATGATTCAACAGGGAATACTGAAGGAAATCGTGGATAGTCCATGTAACTCCCCGATTATGGGTTTGCAGAAGCCTAGTGGGAAATTTAGAATAGTACAGGATCTTCGAAAAATTAACAACATAGTTGTTTCATGTTGTCCAGTGGTACCGAATCCATCAGTAATATTGTTTCAGATTCCATTCCAAGCTGAGTGGTTCACAGTGATAGATCTTTGTCAGGCTTTCTTTTCAATCCCATTAGATGAAGAGAGCCAGTACCTTTTCGCTTTCAAAATGGAAAATCGCGTTTTAACATGGTGTCGTATTCCACAAGGGTTTACAGATAGCCCATCAATTTTTAATCAGATACTGAAGAAAAATCTTGAAAGTCTAGTACTGCCACAGAACTCGGTTCTGGTCCAGTACATAGACGACCTACTTGTTGCGTCAGGAACAGAAGAAGCTTGTAAGACAAATACCATTGCCTTGTTAAACCATTTAGCTGAAAATGGACACAAGGTATCTCCAAACAAATTGCAGTACTGTCTGACTGAGGTACAGTACTTGGGTCATCGGATAGAAAAGGGAAAGCGCAAAGTGTCACCAGATAGGATAGAGGCGATAATGAAAATGAACGCGCCTACAACACAGAGAGAAGTCAGGATGTTCCTAGGAATGGTAGGTTATTGCCGACAGTGGATAGCTAACTTTTCACTGAAAGCAAAACCCTTACAGAAACTGACGCACAAGGAGGTGAGTGATCCGGTACCATGGGACAGAGAGTGTTTGATGTCGTTCCTACAGCTGAGAGAGGACCTGTGTCGCGCTCCAGCCTTGGGGATGCCAGACTATGAGAAACCATTTTCACTTTACTGCTGCGAAAGAGAAGGCTGTGCTTTGTCAGTGTTAGTACAGACTCATGGAAATGCCCGTAGACCAGTTGCATATTTCTCGGCTACTTTAGATCCGGTAGCCGCAGAGTTGCCCGGATGTCTCAAATCCGTTGCTGCAACAGGTGTCAGCATTGAACGTTGTGAGAATATAGTGATGGGACACCAGTTAGTGGTGTATGTACCGCATTCTGTGGAATTGTTAATGACCAGGACCAAGACACAGCACATGACCAACAGTAGGCTCACGCGTTACGAGCAAGTTATTCTTGCTGCGGAAAACGTGACCCTTAAGAGGTGCTCTGTTTTGAATCCTGCTACACTGATGCCACTTCCTAATGATATAGAAGGCAAAGACTGTGAAGATCACGATTGCCTTGATGTGACTGAACTATGCACGAAGCCCAGACCAGATATTGTGGATGAGCCGTTGATTGACCCCGATGAAATTTTCTTTGTTGATGGCTCATGTTTAAGAGACGATACTGGTCGGTTGAGAGCAGCTTATGCTGTTTGCACCATTACTGGAGTTGTGGAAGCCGCTTGCCTGGAAGGAGTACACTCCGCACAGGTAGCAGAAATCATTGCATTGACCCGTGCCTGCATAGCAGGTAGAAAAATTAGAGTCACCATTTATACAGATAGCCAATATGGTTTCGGTGTAGTTCATGATTTCGGGCAATTGTGGTCTCAGAGGGGTTACATGACTCCTCTGGTTCGCCCATTAGAAATGGGGAATTTGTGCGACTGCTGTTAGAAGCATTACAAGGTACGGATGCAATAGCAATAGTTAAATGTATAGCCCACACCAAGAATACAGATTTTGTGTTGCAAGGTAACAGATATGCAGACGAAGTTGCCCGTTACTGCGCGGAGCACGGATATTCTTTCACGGAGGTGGAAGTAGGTGGGATTCAGGAAAAGACAGAATTAAACATGATGTTAGAAACAGTGGATACTTGGGAGGATTTGAAGGTAATGCAGGACAATGCACCTGACTTTGAGAAAAAGGCATGGGAAACAGCAGGTTGTGTGAAAAGTGAGATGGACTTTTGGGTTTCAGCAGATGGAAGGGCAGTGTTACCTGAGGAATTAGTGAGTCCAATGGCAAGGCAGATACATGATCCAGTACACTTAGGAAGGGATGCCATGCTGAGGGTATTTAGGCAGACTTGGTATTGTCCTAAGTTTAGGATCGCCGCAGAAGCAGTCTGTAGGAGATGCGTTACATGTCAGCAACTGAATGTAGTGAAAAGAACGCCAGTTACAATGAGTCACATTGGGAGGTCTGGGGGGCCTTTGAATAGAATGCAATTAGATTTTATCGAGATGCCAAAAGTCAACCGCCTCAGGTATGTTCTGGTGGTTGTATGCATATTTTCCAGATGGGTCGAAGCATACCCTACACGCAGGTGCGATACACTCACAGTAGCAAAGTTACTACTTAGAGAGTTGATCCCGCGCTACGGGGTGCCAAACTCCCTGGAATCAGATCGAGGAACTCATTTTAACAGTGAAATTGTGAAGATGCTCTGCTCTGCATTGAACATTGATCAGAAGTTGCACTGTAGCTATCGACCAGAGGCTTCAGGTATCGTGGAGCAGATAAACGGGACGTTGAAATGCCGAATTGCCAAAGTATGTTCATCGACTTCCTTAAGTTGGCCTGATGCTTTGCCCTTGCTGCTTATGAGTATGCGTAGCACACCCGACAGGAGGACAGGTCTCTCTCCACACGAGGTGCTAATGGGGAGGGCAATGAGACTTCCAACCGTCCCAACCACTGCTTTGTTGAATATCACAGATGACTTGATCTTGGATTACTGCAAGGGACTGTCTGACACCCTTCATTCTGTGTCCCTTCAGGTGCAGGCTGCTGAAGTCCCATCTTCCAGAGATCTATGTCACGACTTGTGTCCAGGGGACTGGGTGCTAACTAAGAAACACGTCCGGAAGAACTGCCTAGACGTGCGCTGGAAGGGGCCATACCAGATCATCTTAACGATGAACACTGCCGTGAAGTGCGGAGGACTGCCTAATTGGATCACGCTTCCCATACTCGAAGAGTTCCAGCACCCCTGGAAGAAACAGCTCCTCTCGCAGATGAAAATCCAGCTGTGGACGACGAACCACTAGAGGGGATCAGTCAAGCTGTGGGGCTGTCAGAAGAAGCTGGGAGTGTTACAGATCCAGAAGAAGAAAGGCAGGACGGCAGTGAAACTGAGGTTGCCACAGAAGGAGAAAGTTGCTGTGAATACGGCTCGGACACAGATCAGTACCAGAGTGATCAAGAACAGAGTGTGAGGACGAGAAATAGGAGAACAAGGTGTGGAGAAGTTAGTTGGCCCGAAAGAAAACAGAGGCCGAACTTAAAGCCAACTCCAGAGAGAACCCTTGCTCCTATATCCGAAGACTCAGATCCAGACGAAGGTGCACAAGGACAGGAACAGGAAGGTCCGAGAAGATCAAGGAGGGTGCGAGTGCCTTGCAGAAGATACGCTACTCCTTAGTGGACCTACCTCGCTGCAGATGTCCGAAGCACGCAGAACGGGGAGGGTGAGGGAAGTGACCCTGACCAGTACTGACCCCATCCTCCTTACCTGAGCGGAATAAGAGACCTAGGGCCCGATGTAGGTAAATCCCATTTACCGATTTTGAAATACCGAATCCTACCGAATCGGTATTCAAAAATCGGTAAATGGGATGTAGGTCCCAACATCTGGATTCGTTACCGAATCCTTAACAATTCTTTAATTACCGATTCGGTACATACCGAATCGGTAATGCCCATTCATTCCTATGGGCTTTGAAGCCCATAGGAATGATTAGGCATTACCGATTCGGTATTTACCGAATCGGTAATTAAAGAATTCACAAGGGTGCAGGGGGTGTCACTTTGACACCCTCTAGCACCCCCAAAACGGGCATGTGTGCAATGTGGCACACAGACATGCCCTAAGGGCACGTCTGTCTGTCACATGGCACATGTGTACATGCACAGATGTGCATGTACACAGGAATCGGTTTTTTACCATGGATTTGTATTCCATGGTAAAATACCGATTCTGTAGGCCATGTGCTGATGGAACATTGGCTACCTACATTGCATTTTCGGTAGTTCTACCGAATCGTCATCATTACCGAATCGGTAAATATTACCGATTGGGTAACTTTACCGATTCGGAAATGATAACGAATCGGTAAAATTACCGAAAATGTGCCCCTACATCTCGATAGCCCTTTACCGATCGGAAACGGCCGAAAATCGGTATTTTCGGCCGATTCCGATCGGTAAAGGGCTACCTACATCGGGCCCTTGGTTCTAAACAAAGTAGAATTTCCGGCTTGCTGTTCAAGGTGTCCAATACTTGAGGAACTCCTTCTTCGTTTGGAAATATTAGAGTGTGTGATGAGAGTTGTTGGAACGCGTATAATTCCGGATTGCTAAAGGCTTTGAAAAACTTTGTAAATAAACCGATTGAGAGATAACCTAGCGCCAAGTGGAGGAAGAAGAAGAAACTAGGGACTTCCATTTTAGCGGATGGAGAAGGGCTAGAGTTGTCTATTGCTACAGAACTCATAGACTGACTTTGCGGAGGGGATTATCAGTTTCCAGGTGTGGTTCAAGAAGGCTGAAGAAGCAAAGGAAAGAGACTTTGTGCTGTGAAAGAAAAAGCAGAGCTACACTGTTTTGAGATCATGGAGGCTGGCAACCCGAACCGCAGGACAAAATGCATAATAGGCACACTTTTAGTGGGAGTGATTTCTCTTATAGTGTTAGTGGTTACTATATCATATGTAGTGGGACATGAAAATGATGTGAAAACAGCAAAGGAAGCAAAAAGTGTATCAACACAGAAACCTACAACTGCTGGTAAACAGGGTGACAATACAGAGAAAGAGAAAGCTTTGCTAGCAGCTGAGACTCGTAGGTTACAAGTAGATGAATCGCAGGGAAATTTTAAATCAAATGCATATGCTAAATTGCTTTATGAATATGTGGATGCTATGGAGGCTAAAGATTGCTACGTTTGCATGAAATTGCCAGCATCTGTAGACGAGGGCATTAGATACCACCATCTTCCATTAACTTATGGAATCACATGTAGTTTGTTGCTGAGCATATTTTATGAACGTGATGGTTTCGAGTACTACTTCTCGAACTTTGACTCCGTGTTGCCAGAGGTGCCAAATTACAAGCACCTCAATAAATGGGATTATTACAAGAGTGAAGACAGGTTACAGAAATTTTTCCTTCCATGGAAAACTTTAGATACTTCACATGCTCGCAGAAACAATTTGACTTGTACAGTGTCAGAAATTGAGAAAAAGTTTGTGGGACAGGTGGATGCTCGATATAGGAGGCAGAAGATTTTAAAATCTTCAGGTCAATGGAAAACAGATTGGACCGAGGAAGAAAGGTCACACCAAAGAAAGGGTAGTAATGGTCCAATAGCTTTAGATCGAAAGAAGAAGGGGAAATTGTGTATACATAGGGGTGAAACCTATTACGAAAATGTGTTTGTGGGAGAAGTAAGTTGTGAACATGCTTTTCAGTTAGAATACTACTCCAAGGATTTCTTGAAGGAAATGCAGGTGATCCCAAATGTATACTTTGTTTGTGGGAGGAATGCATATGTGAAACTACCAGAAAATTGGTATGGATCATGCTATTTAGCGATTGTCTTTCCCAAAATATACCATGCTAAGGATTTAGAAATCTTAGAGGGAGGAACTCAAGCTAGAGGAAGAAGAGATGTCAGCACTGAGGAGGTAGTTGGAGATGTATTTGGTGCTGCATTTCCTCTTTTGGGAATCATACTGAATGACATCAAGATTAGAAGATTGGCAACAGTCGTAGATAGGTTGTCCGCCAGTACTGCTAGATCATTATTGCTGGTGGAGGGAGTGATGCAATCGATAAGGGCAATGGTTCTTCAGAACCGACTTGCTCTAGATGTTCTGTTAGCCAAAGAGGGAGGAGTCTGTAAGGCTTTGAAGGTCCAGGAATGCTGCACTTACATTCCAGACAATTCAAAACCTCTAGAGAAGTACATACGGAACATTACTGAAATACATCATGAGATTGAGGATTTGACCAAGGTAAATGTGTGGGAGAAAGTAGGTCAAGGAATTGGTAAAGTTGGAGGTTGGTTTGCCAACCTAGGAAAGGGAATCATTTGGTACATACTGAAGCCTATCATCATAATAGTGATTTGTGTAATCACTTTGTGGGGACTGGTGCGGCTGTACAAATGGTATAGATCAAACAGGTTGCAGAGATCCATGCGGGAGCAGGGAAGGAGATTAGCTGCGATGCAGGAGAATCAGTACAGGAGCCTGAGGGCCCTAGAAGTGATGAAACGAGGGAATATTGCAACGACTTCCGTTTGAAAAATTTACATCTTAGGGATGGTGTTGTGATTGTGATGACTACTAAAAGTCATCAAAGGGGGGACTGAGAGAGCGCAAATTAAGAAAAAAATGTAGAAGTGCACCATATTTACAAGCACGTTGCATCAGCCTAGTAGAAATCATATAAGAGTTTGAAATATATAGAGTGGCAATATATATGAGTGTTTAATTAGAGTAATAATACATATACCAGTGTGAAAAGCTAATATAGAATTGTGTAGTGATGTTAGAATGATGTTGAAATCCCATGTTATGTGGCTGTTGTAAGGGAAAATGTAATTCTGCTAAACGTAGAAATGTGTAGGCCACATGGCAGTTCACAGAGAATACAAGTAGCTGATGCATTTCCGCACAATATGGATCTAATGTTGTTGTAATGCAAAGTATTATTGATCATAGAACTGAAATATATGTTTTATAGAAGTGTTTCATTTAATCAATGTGTTATAGTTAGAATACTGTTTAAACTAAAGAAATTGAAATGTTTGCAGAGTGCAGAGGCCTGTCTCATGTAATTCTAGTAGGCCTGAATAGATAAAGTCATTTAGTTTGATCTGCATGGGTTCGTTAGAGAGAGGTCAAGCAAAGCACAAGACACAGAGCCTGTTACATGGTTTACGACTTAGGAGATATGGTGGAGGCCGGAATTTGGGGCCCACAGAGAAAGTGTCTGTTTGCAGGTGCGAGGGGGTTTAATCAGGAAAGTGATGAATGGGCTTTGTTCAGAGAAGCCTGGCACAGACCTGTAGGAGGCGTCAGGAATTTCCTGGGGGGTACCGTCCAGCAGGAGAAGAGCCTGGGAAGCAAGGTCAACGCTAACGATGGACCCAGAGGAGTACCAGCACGGAAATTGCCGCCAGAACCAACACCACGTGAGGGGCGTCCCTAAGGGCGTTTCTATTGGAAATGTGATTTTGTATTAGGGACAGCACCCCAGGGTGGAGTTAGAGCAGATGGTCTGAGGAGCCTAAGAGAGCGGCTGGGTAGGCATATAGGTTAACTGCAAGAGATCGATTTACAACGAAGACTAAGAGAAGTGTGTGATCTTCTTTGGAAGTCACCACGGCTGACACCTTTTTAGGTAAAGATCTTGTTAAGTAGGGATGTCACTTAGTCTAGTGTAGGGACAGTCTAACCTGAACTTTTCCTTTCTGTAAATGACGCATAAGCTACAGCTGGTGTCTATGTTGGCAACTTTAATGCTTTTTTAATTTGTTTTAGTGATATCATTCTGCCGACTAAGAGCATTTAGAGAGTTCTTGTTTGTATTGATTCCCGTATATCTTTTGAATCTTATTCTGAGATGTTTGTATCTCCAGATAACTTTGGCTTTATAATAAACTTTTAAAACGTATTTGTAGTAAGTGGTTATTTAGAGTGGAGTAAGTCCTTATTTGATTGACCTAGTAGTGGATTGCCTTTTACTCAATGACAGGGACCAACGATTTAGTCGACCTGAATTGGGATCTGGAATAATAACTATAGACCAGAAATCCCGCGTTAACAATGTCATACAAGAACAAGTGTTTTACGCTTGTCATGTTTTGTTACTGTGCCATTGCGTGAATTGGAAGCAAAATGCTGTAAGCGTTATTAAGGATTCTTAAGGATTAGATGTCAGTGTTTAGATAATTAGTGGTGTGAGAGTAGTGTGGCATGTGTGGGAAGTATTTTGGTGTTGTACGTTTACAGCATAGTCTGCTGCACCACAGGTAGCGTGTAGCTGTACGTATAAATGCATGTGGGAAGAAAGTGTGAGAGAAAGCATAGTCATGCTTATAGATACCTGCCTTCTTTAGAGTGGTCTACGTCACACAGATCAAAGAATTAAATATGTCCATTGGGAGTATCAAGAGAGAGCAACCTTCACCCTGACAATGCTTTTTACAATTGTCTCCTGCCGCCAGCATGTAACTACCTTTCTCTAACTCTTTCAATCTCTATTGCATACTCTCTCTGTTCACTCTACCTCTCACTTATATATGTTAATAACTCAGACTAGCTCTGTAAACCATCTCCCTCTCCCTTTCTATCACTTTCACACTCACGCTCTCTTTCACATAAGTAAAACTAATTTCCATTACAACGCCAATAGCTCTAACTCTATAATATTTTTTTTTAAAGCGAGACATATTGCATTGCAAATGTTTGTTTCTTGCAGTAAACCTTGCTGCATTAGCAGTGATTGAATTTGAGCGCAATTCGTCCCAGAGTGCTATTTTAGAGGGGCAACACCAGCTTTTGAAGATTAACTGGGGAGATATACTAACGTTTTGGTAATTTGGTTATGTGTGTCTGAAAACGTCTTTGTTTTTTTTATGTTCGACCCTCGAGGTTGTTATACATTGATTTTTTTAAAAGCACTTCCCGGGCATCATTTTTCCCATTCCAGGGGTGGCTAAACGGCATTGAATGAAAAAGACTTGGTGAGTGTGAGGGACAAAACTGGGTCTATGCAGTTCAAGAAATGCACGCATGTTGTTTATTAGTGTTAAAACATAGTGATTAGGTCGTTAAATTAGAAACGCAAAATTAAGTGGAAAATATGTGAGCGGCTGTGTAATACAGCAATATTAACTTTCTTTCTTAATACAAATACTTAGAACTAGTTATGTAAAGAACCCATACTCTTCAAGTATAAACGCATACAGCCACATGCATCAAGTGATTTAGGAATCGCAAACGGTGCGAATCACAAAATTCGGCCGTTTGCGATTCCTAAATCACTATTTGGGATGCATCAATCAAAAATAAAAGAAATCGCTTTTTTTTGCGATTCCTTAAATGCAATGCATGACACCTAAAAAAATTGCGAATTCGCAATTAGGAGGAAAAAATTACCATGAGGTTGGACCTCATGGTAATTTGCGAAAAATCTGAAAAATTCAATTTTGTGCATTTTTCAAACTGTCATGTTGTCCACACACATGCCCTTAGAGCATGTGTGTGCACAACATATGTGCATAGATTGATTTCAGACGTGCAACAGGGTGTCCTTTGGATAACCCTGCACCCTTGAAATCGCAATCTCAATTTGCGATTAGCTAATTGCGAATCGCAAATTGAGATTGTCTTCCCATTGATTCCTATGGGCCTTGGCCCATAGGAATCAATGGGAAGGGATTCCTTAATTGCGATTCGCAAATTGTGAATCGCAAATAAGGAAAAATAAGGAATCGCTAAAAAAATTGCGATTTTTTGATGCATTGCCGTTTGCGATTCCTTAATTGCGATTCCTTAATTTTCGCAATTAAGGAATCGCAAACGGCAACCATGATGCATGTACCTGATAGTTACGGCGTTTCAAGGTCATGTTAGGCTAAATTCATGTTACGTTTTGTGATGATGCCCATGTCCCCATATATGCCTTTAGGTCATTTCATGTACTGCTTTTCATGCTAAGTTGTGTTTCGTAAGGTATGTTAAATTTTGAAGTTTTATGTTTTCATATTCCGTGCAATGTGTTATAAGACTTCATATTTCTGAGCTTTGCCATATATTGTCATATGAAGTTATTTGGTACTGTGCTATGGTACTGAATTTTGGGAGGTTATGTTATGCTGTGTTACTATTTCTTACACTATTGTATGATTGAGCACAACTCTTCACTTGTTAGGTATTCATTGTATTCATAGGACAGCAAATACTGCAAACACTAACATGTTTGTTTTGTGGCTCTGTCTCCGCTCCCTGTTATATACAATCGAGAAACCCATACACTTCTGGAGAACAAAGCTATCTTCATCTATGCTGCAGGCTGGCTGGGAAGAACTATTGTTTTCTAGTCATTTTTGTTCTTTTACAAATATATGGATCGAGAACTAAAAATAAAGAGCGAGGCTCGAGAACTTTGTTACAATGAAAAAAGGACAAATTGGAAGACATTTGTCATGATCAAAGGACGAGGAGAAAGCGAGTACAGGCTTTCAAGGGGCTTGACTTATTCAGACAACTCCATTGGAAAACAAAGGCAACTAACGTGTGCCCCCTTCACAGATCCGCTCTATTCACGATGCAGGTGCGAAGTACTGCGGCGCATTCCCCACATTATGTTCAAGTAGCTGCAGATTAGTGTGCAGACTTAATAAGTGAAGCGCTTTATTTACAATGGGAAAAAAAGTCCTCTCATCCGTAAAAAGTAAAATAATTTAACGGGTGATAATTGGAGGATTGCTGATATCCTCATCCGGGTATTGTGGAGCTGCGGCCAGTCCTGGCGGAGCGTGGATTGGTTTCATTGTTAATGATCGCTTTACAGCCGCTGCACCTCTCGCGGGCAGAGGCCCAGTTTGGAAGGTTCCTCCAGGGCCCAAAAAGTCAACTAGCCCCTGGGAGGTGGTGGTCCCCAGGGCTGCCGGGGGCCACGTGCCCACCCGCATACAATTATATAAGCCCTGGGGAGGTGGGGGTACCCCGGGTTGCGGAGGCCCATGTAGCCCCTGTTAAATAATTAGACATTGCCCCCGGAACCTGCCTTTTTTTTCCGGATGGATTTGCGCACCCAGCGCGAATTCAGACAATATTTTTTTAATGCTTTTTTGGACCCTTGTGGTCCTTGTTGGACCCACTGAGAAGGCCTAGGGGGTCAGGGTGTTGCTACCCTGCCCCTTTTCTTGTTTTTTAACCTTTATTTTATTGTTTTCAGTAGTTTGGTCTGTAGCCTGTTCCAAAATTTCCTATGAAAATTAACATGGGGAATACACGTTTTTGGTACGCCCTTTTTTCTGGGCCCCCGCTTGGGTCATCCAGAAATGTCACATTTCTCTGAGTCAGCCATAACCAGGGCCTGGCTGAGGGCAGCAGGATGGATTGATAACCTTTCTTCCACAAGATAAGGCCTCTTCTCCACGAAGAGAAGATGGGTGGGGCTACAGGCTCATCCATCAGCAGCTATCACTGGGTGCCAGGCACCAGGCTGCACCAAGGAGGGAAGGCCGCGAGGGGGGAAGGGGCTTTTTCAGAGACCATGTGGCAAGAGACCCTGGACGACGCCATTTTGAACAAACCCAGAGTCTGGGCAGGAAGGAGGGAGCAGGGGCAGTGAAGTGATGTGTCGCTGTTTGATAGGACAAACGGCGACTTCCTGCCAGCCCCCTACTCAACTTTTAAAAAGTGCTTGCACAGGAAGAGGAGCTCTCTCTGGTGTGTTGTCTGCTGAGGCAGAATGTGCTGGAGCCTCGCGCAATGGGCAGTTGGAAGGAGGAACCCCCTGATCCTGAATCCAGGATCCTGAACAGCGCCAGGGGAAGAGTCCAGGACCAGGACGCCTCTGTGCAGGGAGAAGAGTCCCAGGAGGAGAGCCAGGCAAAAGGTTGGCGCAGGGAGCCAGTGAAGACAGTCCCCTGCAGAATCCACCCTCTGGGAGACCCAGAGGGCGAAGGAGAATGCTCTCAGTGGCTGGGTCGCCAACAGGAGCAAGAGGAGGCGAAGTTGGCGCAAATCTGCAACCTGGGGGCGGAGATATGCCCCCCATAAGGTAGGCAACCGTTGACCTCCAAGAAGACCAATGACGAAATGCATAGGGCTCCGCCACCAGTCTTGAATGCGCCCCCATGGTGGGTCAGTTCCCAGGGGCTGCCCCCGCAAAGAAGCAAAGCCGGGGAGTGCCGTCGCGCTCCCCGTGAAACTAGTAAGGAGGGGTGCCATGAGCTCCCCCTGGCTCCCGAGAAGAACTGGAGCAGGGGGGCACCGTCGTGCCCCCCTGGGAAAAGTGCCAGGGGCCCGGGATCCCAACTCCGGGCCATGTGTGCAGTGGAAAGACTTATGGACTTTGGACTCTGCAGAATACTTCTTCTCACACCTCTTACAATGGACTTTAGTGCGTTTCTGGAATTTCTAGGCCTTAGGAAAATAAAACTAGCACATGTGCTCCATATCCCCATAAGAGAATAATGGAATACACACTGTAAAGCACACTGACTTTCCCTGGCATATTTCTTCCCACTGTATAAAGCCTATTCTATGCCACCACCCCCTTCTGCATAAGTCCTGCCACACTAGTCTATCTGCCCTGCTCCTTGGCTGGGCACGCTAGGAATCTCCCCTGCGCAGCCCCTACACATGTGCACACGCATGTACACATGCGTCTGCATGCAAACAGCCCGGTGTCCCTTACTCCAGCTGCTGTGCAGTGGCCTGGTCAAGCCAGGGGGACACCAGTAAAATCCCCATGCAGTCTCTTTCATCCTGAGTTCACTGTGGGTGAGTACCAACTTATGAGGCTCCCCCACACTAAAAGCTCAACAATTAAGTGCTCAAAAAGCGAAAAATCGAGGCGGCCCATAGTGTCAGAAACACATTCTAACAATGACGTAGAGCCGTCTCAAATTGAACGCTAACAAAATGGAAATACTCATCTGTGACAATTGGAAACATTATGACCCGCTCACCATGTGGCATGATGATCTGGGAACACTGCCTACAGTATCAAAGCAAGTAAGAAACCTTGGAATGACCATGGACTTCAAGCTATCAATGAATGCCCAAGTGGACAACCTAGCAAGATCAAGCTTTGTTACTATAAAAACTCTGCGCCGAATCTTCCCCATATTTTGGTTTTCCACACAAGGTCCAGGCTACCATCTCACTTCTTTTGTCCAAACTTGATTACGCCAATAGCCTCTACCACAGATCACCTTTCATGACCATGAAAAGACTACAATAGATTCAAAACTCGGCTGCCAGACTACTCTTACATATAAAAGCGCAATACCACAACTCCCCTGCCTTGAAAGCCCTGCATTGGTTACCAGTTGCCAGAAGATCTAAGTTCAAGCTGCTTTGTATCACCCACAAAGCAATACATGGAACGGGACCGCTCTTCATCAGGCATAAAATCACCAAACACATTCAACAAAGGAACCTCCTCAAAATCCCAAGATACAAGACAAACCATGGGTGGCACATCCTTCTCTGTTCAAGCAGACAAACCATGGAGCTCTTTACCCCACAACATAAGATCCACGGATAACCACCTTATCTCCAGAAAACGACTCAAGAATTGGCTCTTCCCCAGATAACCACCATACGCAAACAGAAATATACAGCATATCCCTCTGTATATAAGCATTTATTTGTACTATAGATATGTATTGATATATATTGTTTTGCATAAACATGTAGAATAATTGTTACAAAAAATATAGATATTCATTAGTTCTGCTTAATAAATGTACATATTACTGATAGTTACAGTATTCTATGTCTTTAACATATATATAAGTGACTGCATAAATAAGTAAATCTTTTATCATTATTATTTATCTACAATTGCTTCACTATTGAATGAAAGCCAGAGTTTATTTAATGCATCTTTAATCTAGATATACTACCTTACTTTATGCATCCATATACCTTCCATGTACTTATTGATCTATATGTTTATTAGTTTTCTTCTAATTCAGCGTATCTAATGCACAAGCCGTACGCTATACGGCTCTCAATATATCCTCTACCCCAATTCTCTGACTCATCTAAAACCTATTTCTACTTCTCTTTCCAGTGCACCACCCTATTTCTCAACCTATACCTCTGTCAATATATCCTCTACCTCCACTCTCTCGTTCATCCCAAACCCCATACCACTACTTTGATCACCAAAGTAATCCTTTCTAGACTCTTCCCTCCTCTAACCCTCCTTGCATCATCTCAACCTCTCTTACTATTCCGATCCCCCAAAACAAGCCTTTCTAAACCCTTCCCTCTGACTCTTCCACTGCCACCTCCCTTTTACTCATCTTTACTAATCCTTCATGGTTTCCGGAGTAGCGTGCTACTTGGTGAAAAACTGCTTCAACACCACATCAGGCTATATAAATAAAAACCTTTTCCCCTCTTCTATCCGTCTGCTATCCTTCTCAGTCCAAATACCTGACTAATATATCCACCACTCAAATGACTTTCATATGTCACTATACTAATTCACCACTAATACTTTATGGGTTCCAGGGTAGCATGCTACTCGCCATAAAATCGCTTTAACACCGCATCAGGAGTAGCAAGCGCTATATAAATGCAAACCATTTTCCCTCTTCTATCCCTCCACTATCCTTCTTTACCTAAATAACTGACTAACATATCCACCAATCAAATTACTTTAATATTTTACTATACTAATTCACCAATAATCCTTTATGGGTTCCAGAGTAACGTGCTACTCACCGACAAAGTACTTTGATGCCCTGTTAGGGGTAGTAAGCGCTATATAAATGCAATTACAATGCAATAATCGTTTAACCTTATGAGAAACACACTAGAAGAAATACAAAAATGAAGTCTTTTGAGCTGAATTTGAACCAGCGACCTGAGGATCATTGCTTCTCTCTTAAAGTCCTCCGCTCTACCAACTGAGCTATTGAATGTGCTGGAGGTGACACTCTGCCTCTCATCCTGCATCTAATTCCAGCACAGGCTCACTGCTAGTTTGGAGGTATTTCCCCTCGCACAGTGTTCACAGAGCACACACTGCAGAGAAGTGTTCAGTTGTTTCTAGGTGCTATAAATACCAGGAGTTACTGCTGCACAATTTAAATCAAGGGTAAGGTCCACACAAAATTGGGTAAAGAGACTTATGCAACCGAAATGCTGACAATGTCTCCATTTAGAACTGCCACATTTGTAAATGAAACAAAATTATCCCTCATGAAATTGTGATATCCCTGAACTTTTGACTACCAGGGGTGAAGTCAGTACTGCTGGCTGGTGATTACATTGAAATATTCTTTTTCAGCGATATTGTAAAGGAGCTGCCAACTAAACTGTGAAGTGTGTGCTTTTGAAAGGCAGTCGTTAAACAAGCATTTGCAATGCAATAAGTCTCGTATTTTCGAGAGTTTGAGCTATTAGCATTGTAAATGATGATGCCTTTTAGTTATGTGTTTTGAAAACCTGCAAGCGGTGTGTAAACAAGCAGTTTGTACTAAGTATCCTGGCTTACGAGAAGCAAGCCTGGCAGTAATAGAGGTACAGTTACTGCCTGCCTTGCATCTCATAAGTAAGGACTATAAGTACAAAGTGCATGTTTCCGCACTGCTTGCAGGTTTTCAAAACACATAAATAAAAGACATTGTCATTTACAATGCCAATAGCTCAAACACTCGCAAATGCGAGACCTATTGCATTATAAATGCTTGTTTATCCTACAGTTATCTCAAGACTGAAATATCTTGCAGCCCTTTTCACTGAGATACAGCAGCACCTGGCAAAGGTTCTCCTGCACTCACTGTAAACCTAATATTAAGTGCTTGTAATAAGACTTCATGTGCTTAAAAATGATTAGCAAAAATTGGTCACAAATTGCTCACTGATTTTTTTTTAATCAATTCAGATTTTGCAAATTGTCCTACAAATATATCTGTAGGTTCACGAAATACAGAATCGTAGGGGGTTGCAAAATAACATGCTTAATCAATATTCATTCTGCAGCTCACAATATGCGACCTCCGTGATTGATCACAATGACAGGGATTGTGGCCTACAAGTGACAGGTGACCACTGTTGGACTTGGCCCTTTTGGCATGTTCACCCCAAAACTTTTTGCGTTCTCCTAGCCTGTTTCTGTAACCTGGTGTTGGTGATTTTAGGCCTCTGTGCACTTTAGCACTGTGGTCCAGTGTAAAGTGCGTGCGCTCTCTGTGTATGTGTGGTGAGATGGGCCTGCCTTCCCATAGGAATGCACGGGGGATACTTTACTTTACTTAGTGAATTTCTTAAGCGCAGGCGAATCATCCCCAAGGGGATCTCTCGGCGCTACAGGAGAAGACACGTAGGGCAGGACTGCCTAAAACAGCCATGTTTTCAAAAGTTTCTTAAAGCTAGGTAAATTGCTACAGGACCAGGGATACGTGTGTCCCTGGTAGTTCCTGATATGAGAGGAGTGCAGGGGTGAGTTTAGTATGTGCAAACTCGTGTGAATAAATGCTGCGCAATGGTGTGCACAGATTTATTGTGACTAGTGGAGAAGTGCCACTTTTAGAAGTTGCCATTTCTGTGTGCAGTGTGTCTGCCTGCCTGATGTTAATTGCATGTCTGGCTTTTGATTGACAGGTGCTGGATGATGTGGGTGGTTCTAGGAGCCAGGATGGGTCTGCCTGGTGGTGAATAGGGAGATCTGCATGTAGATGGGAGGGAGGAGTTGCACCTAGGTCCTGAGTAGGGCTGTGCCTTCCCTCCACAATGCTGACTCCACCTCCTGTGGTGCGTCTGATGTCCCTGGCCTGTCCTGTGAAAGGGAGAGAGGAGCTGAGCAAAACAAAGTGCTCAACAGCTCCCCTGAACCAGTTGTATTCGGTTTCCCCATGCCCTACACTTGAGACAAAGGAAAATGGTCTATAAAAGAAGGGCCTGTGACCCCATGTAAATGTTCTTGTTCTTGGACTCGAATCTGCCAGGGGCGTGCTGCTGCTGGGGCCCAGGGGAGGGCTTGCCTCCCTGGGCCCTGCCTTACTCCTGGACCTGGAAGACCTGTTATTTTGGACCCTTCTGCTTTGCTTTTTCATCCCAGGATCTTCAAGACTTTATCCAGCCTTTCTGCGCCCTGGGCGCACTGTGCTTTTCCTCAGGAGAGGGAGAGCCTGGGGACTGAGCAGCGCTGAGCTGAAGCCCCTTTGGGAGGGAACCCCCATCTTGGAGATTCCCCCGTGATGCCAGCCTTGCGGGTGCCCACCCCGCTTATTTTTATTATAGTGCGCAGGTGCCCACCCTGCGTCTTCGCTGGCCTTTCTTTTGTTTAGTGCCCAGGTGCCCACCCAGCGACTTCGCTTTATTTAGTGGGTGCCCACCCCGCATGTTGCCTGCTTCACATGCCTTTAAATGAGAGCGGGTGCCCACCCTGCATCTTGCCACGAGACAAATCTCCGCCGGGCCGCTGCCTAGCGTGACCCGGAAGACAGGCGCAATTGTCTGTTTGTGGGTGGGGCCGCGGGCGTCACTTCTGCCTTCCCCTGGCCGGGGGAAGGCGACCCAGAAGTCCGGCCATTGCCCCTATGGGGCTCCTGTTGCAAAGGGGGATCCCCACGGGCCGCACCAGGATGTCTATGCCAGGTGGGGCTCTCCTAGGAGGAGGGAGAGCCCCGCGTGCTGCCGCACTCGAGAGGAGTCCTAGTACCCAGGAGGGGGCCTGGGTGAAGAGAAGCAGAGACCAGAGTCCTGCCGCAGAGTCCCGGTGAGTGGGGGCTCCATGTTTTGTGCCCTTCGAGGAACACTGCCAGTGTTGTATTTCAAGCGGCCTGTCTAGCAGCGGGTCGCTCCAACAGTGGGCAAGTTTCTTTCAAGAGCCCAGTGTGGCCGTCCCAGTGTCCCCGTGTCTGGGGCCATATCGAGACGCATTATTGGCGCCTGGGCGGCCCCGCTTGCGAGAGGGACGCCCCAACCACAGGGGGCATGTTTATTCCTAGAGCCTAAGTGTCTCCAACCAAGGTGACACATAATTGTTTATAGGGCCAGAGGAGCCCGTGTCCTTTTCCCATTGTTTGGGGACATGTTTATTTTCGGAGCCAGATGGCCCCAACGTTTGGCACATTTATTTTCAAGGGCAAGTGAGAGCCGATGCCGCATTTTAACTTTTCCAGCTGCCCAGCAAGTAGTGGGATGCTGCAACATTTAGGTCTTTCTTAACTTTGGGGGCATGTCGGAGTTAGGAGTGAATTCCACTCCTTTGCCCCTGACACTCACAGCTGCGCAGCACTTAGTGGCAGCTGTAACAATTAGGCCTGCGCAGATTGCGCACCCTTGACTTTCGCTGCTTTGGCAGCACGCCCTGACTTTTGGGGCACAGGGCATTTGAGCCCCCTTTTGAGATAGCCAGTTGGCCAGGGGGACTGGGTGGTAAATAGGGTACCAGGCCCTAATGTGATTTATGTGCTAAATGTGATTTTGGTGCTAGGAAATGTAATTCATGTAGTATGTTTTACCCACCCTGTGTTATACCTCTAAATGTGCCTTTATGCTTCTGAGGTTGTTTTGCATATCATGATTTATGCTAGTGAGATTATGTTTAACTGTGATTTATGCCCCTAATTTGAGTCATGCTTAGGAGGTTAGGGTCTAATGTGTTTAGACTTATGAGAGGATTGCATAATGTGTTTATTCTGGTGAGGTTGGCGCAGAATGTAATTCGCGCCTGGTGAGATACTGTGCATAATGTAGTTTATATTACAGACTGATGCTAAGTACAGTGATTACCAGTGGTTACTGGTTGTACGTTTATGATCTGTTTTACTTTTATCAAGTTCACTTTGTGATGGTTCTAACAGTGGTCCATGTGGCCCTGTCATGTGTATATAATCCCTTGTGAATATTGCCCATGCCAGTTGGTACACTGTATATTATGTGTTTACTATTGTAATGTGTTATGGGAATACAAAGGCTATCTTTGATATAACCTTGTGTGGATTTCGTTTTGTAGTGTGCCTGGGATGCTGTTGCTGTGTGCGTGAGCAAATGCTTTACACATGGCCTCTGGGATAAGCCTGACTGCTCGTGCCAAGCTACCAAGGGGGTGAGCAGGGGTTATTTTTGGCATGTAACTTCCTTGCCCTGACTAGAGTGGTGGTTTCTGCCTGGCTTTGGCGCAAGACTTAGCCATCCAGAAATCCCATTTCTAACAACCACCCTGACTGTGATTGTGCTTAAATAAAGAAAACTATTTTCCTTAAAGTAAAAGGGGCTCTGTTTAAAAAAAAAAAAGAGTTTTGAGATTTTAAAAGTTTCTCTGACAATTGCCAGTGTTCCCCATGGCCACTGCCAACCCTCCCTCATACTTTTTATAACATTTACACGAGGCAACGAGCTCAAGGGAGATCTCTTCCCTATTGCAAATTAGGTATCATCCCCTTCGAGATGTTGGTATCTGATCAATGGTTTCCGACCACACTTGCATTCACATACCTTTGATGCATTCCTCTCCAACTCGTAAATTTTATATGGACAGGCTCGCAAACTCCCTTTTGCAAGTTATAATTAATTTTCTAACTTGTAAAAGGACACAAACACAAGACCTTTTGTAGTTGCATACCCTGTGTTTTTGCAAATTGCAGATTTTGAGGTTGCAATATGGTTTTGTACATGATACCCGCAATCCCCTTTATTTCTACCATTCTTTTAAGCGATGGCTGCAAACTGTGTGACCAGGAAGTGGAAAATTTCCTTAGGGACAAAAAGTAAAAATCCTCCACCATGTTTCCTAGAATAGGGAGCAGATCCCATGGTGTAGAATTATAGAAGCTTACTTTCTTGTATAAATAAATTAAGGTGTGCTTAGGTGCCTTCTCATCATTGTGCGGTTGACTGGAAAATTGGAAAACGCCAGAGGTAGTTGGAGAGACAAAGCGAGAGGAGCAAGACTGCTAAGACAGATTGCAGCACTGTGAGTTCCTCTTTTTGCTAAACCGAATGTAATTTTTTTTTTTTTTAACAGCCACTGTTGTGGCTTCAGCCACATTTAGGCAACAAGGCTTCCATTTAGAGTATGGTTGAAGGAGGAACTGGTCTAACCCCACCAATGCACTACCTTCCAACTGCTAATTACCTAGAGTTGGTGGAGTAGGAGATACTATACAACTTCCATCAGAATCGGGCTGATTACGTGATTGAATTGGAATTTTATAAAGTGTGCAGTTACCCCAGAGCATGGGTACTCTCAAACTTTCTCTCGGGGGGCCAAATTTACAGTGTGGTTTGTGGCCGAGGGCCGCACCAGTGGGGGCGGGGACAGTTGGGGAGGGGGGCCAGGCTAGAGAAAAAAAAACCTGTGACCATGAGGTTGAACACAGGCCCTGCAGCGGACACATTCATCCACTGAGCCACCAGATACGGCATAAACACATCTCTCTCTCTCGCTCTCTCTCTCTCTGTGTCTCCCTCTCTCTAGCTCTCCCTCCCTCTCTCTAGCTCGACCTCCCTCTCTCTCTGTCTCTCCCTCTCTCTGTCTCCCTTCGTCTCCCTCTTTCACTCACTCTCCGTCTCCCTCTCTCTTGTGACCCTCTCTCTCTCTCTCACTTTCTCCCTCCCTCTCTCTCTGTCTCCCTCCCTTTCTCTATGTCTCTCTCCCTCCCTCTCTCTCTGTCTGTCTCCCTATCTCTGTCTCCCTCCCTCTCTCTCCCTCCCTCTGTCTCCCTCCCTGTCTCTCCCTCTACCTGTCTCCCTCCCTCTCTCTCTGTCTCTCTCCCTCCCTCTCTCTCTGTCTCCCTCTCTCTGTCCCCCTCCCTCCCTCTCCCTCCCTCTGTCTCCCTCTATCTGTCTCCCTCTGTCTGTCTCCCTCCCTCTTTCTCCCTCTCCTTGTCTCCCTCCCTCTGTCACCCTCCTCCCCCTGTTGCTCTCCTACCTCTGTCTGTCGTCCTCTCTCTGTCTCCCTCTCTCTGTCTCCCTCTCTCTGTCTCCCTCCCTCTGTCTCCCTCCCTCTGTCTGTCTCCCTCTGGCTTTCACCCTCTGTCTCCCTCTCTCTGTCTCCCTCTGTCTCCCTCCCTCTGTCCATCTCCCTCTGTCTCCCTCTCCCTCTCTCTGTCTCCCTCTCTGTCTGTCTCCCTCCCTCTGTCTCCCTCTCCATCTCTCCATCTCTCTGTCTCTCTGCCTCTCTGCCTCTATCTGTCTGTCCCTGTCCCTGTCTCAGCCTCTATCTGTCTATGTCTCTGTCTGTCCCTGTCTCCCACTCTGTCTCTCTGCCTCTCTCTGAGTCTGCCTCTATCTGCATCTGTATGCCCCTGTCCCTGTCTCTGCCTCTATCTGTCCTATCGCTATCTCTCTCTGTCTCTATATCTGTCTGTCTCTGCCTCTATCTGTTTCTGTCTGTCTCTGCCTCTATCTCTGTCTCTAGCTCTGTCTCTATCTCTGTCCCTCTCTGTTTCTCTTTCTCTCTATCTCTGTCGCTCTCTGTCTCTATCGCTCTCTGTCTCTGTCTGTCTCTGGCTCTGTCAGTCTGGCCTTGTCTCTGCCTCTATCTAGCTCTGTCTGCCCCTGTCTCTATCCGTCTCTGCCTCTATCTGTCTCTGCCTCTATCTTGCTCTGGCTCTATATGTCTCTCTTTGTCCCTGTCTCTGCCTCTATCTGTCTCACCTCACCCGGCTCTCACTCCCTGCTGCCCTCTGTCACCTCACCCGGCTCTCACTCCCTGCTGCCCTCCGTCACCTCACCCGGCTCCCAGTCCCTGCTGCCCTCCGTCACCGCATCTGGCTCTCACTCCCTGCTGCCCTCCTCACCTCACCCGACTCCCAGTCCCTGCTGCCCTCCGTCACCTCCCATGGCTCTCACTCCCTTCTGCCCTCCATCACCTCACCCGCCTCTCACTCCCTGCTGCCCTCCGTCACCTCACCCGCCTCTCACTCCCTGCTGCCCTCCCTCACCTCACCCGGCTCTCACTCCCTGCTGCCTTCCGTCACCTCACCCGGCTCTCATTCCCTGCTGCCCTCCATTACCGCTTCCGGTTCTCGCTCCCTGCTTCCCTCCGTCACCTCACCCGGCTCTCACTCCTTGCTGCCCTCCGTCACCTCACCCGGTTCTCAGTTCCTGCTGCCCTCCATCACCTCACCCGGCTCTCACTCCCTGCTGCCCTCCGTCACCTCACCTGGCTCTCACTCCCTGCTGCCCTCCGTCACCTCACCTGGCTCTCACTCCCTGCTGCCCTCCGTCACCTCACCCGGCTCTCACTCCCTGCTGCCCTCCGTCACCTCACCCGGCTCTCACTCCCTGCTGCCCTCAGTCACCTCAATCCAGCTCCTGGTCCCTGCTGCCCTCTATCACCCTCGGTCACCTCACCCCACGTGTGTGTCAGCCTGGGCTGACCCAGCTTCCCGGGCACACACACAGCCGCACCCGTGTACTTCACAGGTCTTTAAAAGACCATTTACTTGTTAATGAGGCTTTGTTGTATTTTACCTCTTCTTAGCACATTTAGAATCTCCTTCTCCCTAGACTGCTCCCTTTGATGTAATAACAATGTTCCCTCTCAACACTGAACACAGTACTTTAAATTATCCTGTAAAATAACACAACAGCAATAGTGGAGCAAGGATATCGACAGAATACATTTTCCTCAAAAACAGAGGCCAAGTCAGAATCGGGAGGAGCACTACAACATTTCCTTGTGCACTAACACCTACACACAGACACACACAGAGATGTGCACACACACACGCAGACAAGGACATATACACATGCGCACACATACCACACTACTACAATTTAGGAAAGAATTGAATACTCATCTCATCAAACAACACTACATCACCGTCCATCAACTATCCACAACCCATCTTCCTTGGCTATTACTCACTCATGTTATTCTTTTCATGGACCACGTACAGGTACTATACCATATACATACAGACACACATCCACAGCACACCATACATCATTGGCAGAATTACTATATGCTCTTACACATATAGACAATTCCTGTTCTCCTCACAAACAGGAAACACACAACTGAGGAAGCAGTCCCCTGTACCCCCAATCTCAGAACAGTTACAGCTTACATATAGCTCAGATACTCTAGGGGCGGGGGTTTGATCCAGTTATTTCTTGTTTCTCAGTGAGTATACTCAGAGCATCCCTGCATCCTTCCTTCAGCATCTTTGTGGAGAATAATGTGCAGCAGAAGGTGCTAAGTGATGTGTATGGGGAGCAGGGATGAAGTGTAACAAGTGAGTACAGATTATTGTACACTGGGGGCACATAAGTGCACCACAGCGGTACACTAGGGTATGTGCTGTGTATTGTACATTGGGAGTACAGACTATCATGCATAAGGGCACATACGTGCACCGCAGGGATGTACTAGGTGATGAGCTGTGTATTGTTCATTGGGAGTACAGCATATTGTGCAATGGGGTACATGAGTGGACTGAAGCGTTGCACTAGGGGATGTGCTGTGTATTGTACATTGGGAGTACAGAATATTGATCACTGGGGGTACATTAGTGCACTGCAGCGGTGCAATGGGAGGTGATGTGTATTGTACATTGGGGGTACAGAATATTGTGCACTGGGGTACATCATTGCACCACAGTGGTGCACTAGGTGATGTGCTGTGCATTGTATATCAGGAGTGCAGAAGGCTATATAGTACAGCGGCACAGAAGGGGCGCAATGTGCTAGGCAAAGGGACACATGGTGATGTGTAATAGGATGCACATGTCGATGTGCAGTGGGTATGCACAGGTTGATGTCAGGGAGGTGTCAAATTGTTTGCAGCTCATCCTGTCCTTTTCTTATTATTGGCATTCTGGATCTTCTAAAAACAAAAAGCAGGGCATGATAAGGTGATTGTGGCTGACAGTTTGGTAAACAACAAAAAAAAATCAGCCTTTCTAAGCATTAGAGTGGGAGAGGAGTGGAAAGTTATAAATGGACATATTCCCAGCTTAAAATATGCTGACTTTTAATTGCAGACCATTACCAGATAACACATAAGTGTTCAAATAGACTCACAGCCATGTGGTACCAGAGAGAATCTGATATGCATTCTTACACATCTAGAGCAGGCCCTATGCATGTGTGACACCTGTTGGGTGTCAGAGGTCCTTGTAGGTTCCTGAACAGATGTTGGGAAAAGAGGTTCCCAGTGAAAAGACAAACGCAGAAGGGCCTGTATCGGTCTTTTATCTTCCAGGGCATCCACCAGATGTTTCAGGCACATGTCTGTAAGAGCTAGAGCAGGTGTGCTATTGCACAGCCATCCACTACACAACATCCCACCTCCCACAGATGTGGACTACTGAACCTTTGGGGCACTGGGGTGAGAAGCTTAGATGCCAGAGTTCCAGAGATAAAAGGTGGTTATGTTATGTTATGTTATGTTAGTCTGAATTTGTAGAGCGCACGTTCACTGCTTGGTTTCTTGGCGCTGTGTGCCGCTGTGGAACCCATCCTGGCCTTCCCCGTGAGATGGTCCCTGTTGGGTATCTCCAAGGTGAAGCCAGGCATCCCCAGCAGCGAGTGGGCTGTTGTGGAGATTAAGCAAGCGACTGCCCAGAGTTGCAGCGTGGGACCCATGGTTAGAGAGGCACCGAGGCGAGATTTATCGAGCCCGCTGACATTGGTTCCGTACCCTGCCGCGTCGGGAATTGAACCCTGGTCCCGGGCCGACCTCTGCTTCTGGGTCTGCCACCTCTAACCGGTGAGCCACACTTCTCCATGGTTGCTAGTTTGAGCTTCATTTTGCAGCGGGGCTGGCTCATTCTGACTCCTGTTTCTTGAGGAAGCTTCTCTTCCTAGTCATTTGGGCAGATGGTGGTAAGACCCCTTGTCCTCAGTAATAGAGGTCTTCTCTGCCTTTCCAAGGCCGAAGTGATAAATACTGACAAAAAGGAAACAATTTTAAAATGTTCTATTAGTTTCTTCACTACAATTTCAGCTGATCATTCAAGGTGCATCATTTCTGGAGATTATCAGCTAGATTCATCAACGTGAAATCGGCTCGCAAAGGGACGGATTCTGAGAATCTGGCCCTTTGCGAGCGCAATTTTTGCATTTGAGATTCATCATCCCAAATGCAAAAATCGCTATTATAGAATTCGCATTTTTGCGAGGAATTGCATTTAAGGAATCTCTATTTGCCCTTTCCTTCTCATGCAACTCTGATCTTTAGTGTTTGTTTTAACAAAAGTTTTTTTAAAGCTTGTATTATTCATAAAGTTCAAAATGTTTGCAAAGAATAAAAACCAAGTCATGAAGCTTGAGGGATTCTCTTTCTTCAAAACTCTTGAAAACTAGTTTGTGGGGCTGTTCGTTATTATTCTTTTATGCTTCAATATTGCCATCTCCCTTGGTAACTTCAAGTAGGATTGAGTCAGGTTGGATAGAGAAGCATAATTGATTGGTTGAGCGTGATGAAGCTTAGTTTGGGGATATGATCTTTATGTGGGCTTGGTGGTTCATATGTTTTAACCATATTTTTGGTTTTTTTGGTTTGGCATCTGATAGTTGATTTAGTTGAAATGAATTGGGTGATGGGGCAGCCTGTTTTGAGACTCCCTTTTTGTGATAGGTTACCTTTAGAGCGAGTAGCGCACTTGTTGCAGGCCGTTTTTGGTGATTACGTTTTCCATTTAGTTAAGCAGCCACTTGGTCATGGGAATTTCTCCAATGGCTTTCAAGTCTACTAGAAAAATGTGGGATGAGGCGGAGCCGCAGTTTACTGCAATGAACTTGAATTTTTCTTCTATAAATGATCATTGAGGAGTTATCAGGAGGGTGGTGGTTGGTGTGTATTATTGTAGGAATACATTCAGTTTAGTTCAGATGACAGTAAGATTGTCATTAGAGGTTTACCCTGAATTGACATTTTGTGGATGACAACAACTCCTCATCCGAGTTTATCTTTTCGATGTGCATTTGCCATTGCATAGCTGGGAGGCAAGTGGAGTCCAGGTCAGTTTGTGAGCAGTCTGAGAGCCAGATTTCCATGATGAATAGTAGGTTTATAATCCCTCAATTTACATCTCCATTTTCATGGTTATGTTTGGATGCAGATCTGCAGTTGAGGCATAGACACTTCAATTTGCAGGATGCAGTATTCAGATCATGGACGAGTGGAACATGATTCAGGTTAGGTTTTTATGATTTACATATTTCTTAGAGGATTGGTGGGATAGGGTTGGTTCGATGTGATGTGGCAATCTTAATATAGTGTCACTGGTATACCTGGGGGATTTGGCCTCATTGTTATAGGAGATGAGTAGATTCTCAGTAGCATTATTTGAGATAACTTGTGTGGATCTTATGGAATTATGCCCACTGTCATTGTGAGGGATGTGGCTACTGTGAGTGCTAGTGTCATCGAGGGATGCATCTGCTGGTAACAGGTATTCAGGTTAGAGTGAGTGAGAGCACGTTGTGGTCAAAGGAGGAGATGTTGCTTACTGAGAGAGAGCAATTGGCAGCGGCATTTGAGTTTGATGTGGAGAACGTTAAGCTTCACCTCAATATAGTTTGAGTTTATTTTATGGGGGGTGAAGGGAAAAAGAGTATGCGTGTTGAGATCATGGAGTGGATGTGAATATTGGAGTAAGATTCAAGTTGGCAGGGTTATTAAGAAGGACTCCAAGGAAATGGGAAACAAACTGATAGGAACATTGGGGGAGAGTCCGAGGAGTGAGGTCAGAGGAAGAGGGGAGGAGACTCAGGTTTAGTAAGCTTGGGAAATGTGGACATGATATAGGCGACAGAATTGGAGCAAGATAAATGAGGGAAGGAGTGATTACGTGGAGATCGAAGGAAATGTAAGCCTGCCTTGGCAGGGGAGATAGAGGTGCAGGGGTCTTATGCCATGTTATGTGTATTTGTAAAGCCAGGTCTAAGGACTGGATCATGCGATTTCTACATGTGGAAATGGTAATAGTGTCTGTGAGGTGTATGAGAAATTAATGGTTAGACTTTTTTCATAGTGGATATCCTACGATTTTGATACAATCAGATCTTTTCGGAAGATGAATAACCAAGCATTAGCGTGGATGGTGTAGAAAAGAAGGCCTGTTCTGAGACATCAACTTCGACTGTTGAAGAACTGGTCAAGAATAAGGGACACATTTACTATTATTTCATGCAGCACAGCAAGGGAACCTGTTGCGCCACTTTGCATGAAAGGGCAGAAAATTTCCACACTTATGCTCTCTTATTGCGCAGGTGTTATGTTATGTTATGTTATGTTAATAGGAATTTGTAAAGCGCACTGTCACCATAAGTTTCCTGGTGCTGAGTATGTAGGAAGGTGAAGCGGTAGGACGAGTTAACAGGATTGTGTGAATAGCCAGGTTTTTAAAGCCTTTCTGAAACTTAGTAGGTTGTTACTGAGCTTGATAGGAAGGGGAAGGGAGTTCCAGAACCTTGGTGCCAGGTATGAAAACCTGCGGCCACCCAGCTTTTTCAGTCTGATAGAAGGAGTAGCAAGTAAGTGAAGGTGTGCTGAGCAGAGGTTACGGGCCGGGGAGTGCTTTACAATGAGATTATTAAAAAAATCAGGGCTGTTGCAATGGAATGCTTTAAGGATTAGGCAGCCTGTCTTGAAAGCGGCTCTTTGTGCAATAGGCAACCACTGTAGTTTTTGTAGCGAAGGCCTAGCAGATTGCCATCTGGGGGTTTTGTGGATTAGCCTTGCCGCCTGATTCTGGATGATTTGAAGGCGGCGGGACAGAGTCTGAGGTAGCCCTATGTAAAGGGAATTGTGCTTTCTGTGTTGCCTTGCACCAACGCAGGCACTCTTTCACCATTGTGTAGGAGTGCTTGTGCAATGGGCAGTCTTGTTTTTGTGCCTTCATGCATAAACACATTCCAAAAAAGCATTATCCTCTTTCTATATGTGATGCATTCTGCAAGAAAAGGAAATATTGAAGAGGAAGAAAGATGCATTACATTCTTTACAAATTCACACAAGGTGGTGCAAATAGCCCCTTGTGTGGCTTTGTAAATGTGAATTTAACCTTTGCCTTGCCTTGCATTGCCCTTGATGTTGATTGGTCACTTAGTGAGATAGGACAACCAGAAGTTGCAATGAGGTAGCTCTTCTTTTTAGTCTTTATTGATTAGAGTGTACCCTTTCGCTAATAATAGATTCATTCTAATTGTCTCTGACCCAGACTACACTGTGCTTTTTTCGACCCCCTGGATATCTGCATAGACTTCATTTCCCCAGGTATTCGAGGTCTTGCAGATTTTATTGTGATTTTCATTTTTGTCTGTAGTTTTTGGAAATCTAAAATTGCATACCTGAATAGCATTAGTTTTCATAGACGTCTATTATATCAGATGATCACAATAACCTTGATTGAAATTCGATATGGTATAATTTTCTTTTTTTGTCAGTTCATCTAACATTGGTTGTGTCTCTTACATGTATTGGTGTTTCTAGCTCAATTGTGAGTTACAAAAGAAAGTGGATATGCCTTAAAAGGAACCTGCCCTATCTTTTCACCTGCTGGAAGATACAGACATCTCTTGGTGTGAATGGGCCATTTCCTCAAGGAATCCTCATGGGCAAATTTGGAAAACCAAGGACTCCCCCTCCACACACACCTTATTGAAAACCACAGTATTGCTAATTTTCAGTATCAGAATATCAAAATGTAATTCAGGAGGGACCTGGGATGGTGCCGTAAATATATGGTGAAATTAATACATCTGAATGAGACTCCACCAGTTGGCTGTCACCCAAGCAATAGTATAGTGATGGGAGGAGAGTTGCTAAATAATTCTCCAGAGTACCACACTCCAAACCAAAATTGCAGCTTTGAGTTTACTCCAAACTGTTGAAGGGAGAGAGAAGGAAACTTTTCAGATATATTTAGTGTGCCTCTGTAGCAAGGGTGTTGTGGGAGCTTAAAAGGTATCTCATCAGCTATTTAATATCTTATTTCTTGCAAGTGGAAATTTAAATAAAATCTTAGCTTTTTGATCTAGGTTTGAGTCCAAAACTTGCCTTACTCAACATACTAGTAGACAAAGGATTCACAAAGGTTGAGACCACCCTACTGAGACTGGGATTAATACAAGGGAAATCTGGCAGAACTAAGAACTGGAGGAAGGCAACACCACCCAATCTGGTTCGATAGAGACACGGGATGGACAGATGCTGCATTGTCAGGTACACCTTCCAGAGATTGTCCTCATAAACATGGTAGGACCAGGAACAATGGGGAAGGATTCCAGACAGGTTAGTTATGATTACTGGCACTTATTCTAGAAACAATGCAGGTTAGGCAATGTCATAACCAACATTGACCAGTATGACTCTGATCCACATCTTGAAAGATGTTGAGAGATGTGATGCATGCTAATAATGGTTTCAGAAAACTGTATGCCTGTGCATTGTATTGCCACACATTTATGGCTGATTTATGTTAGTCATTGAAAAACACTGAACTTGGTTCCCTAACTCCTATTATTACTATCCACAGGAACTTTAGAAACTTTGAGACTGTAACACAATGCTTTGTCAGATCAAAAATGGTAGCCATCTCTTTTGGGTCCTCTTTGGACCTATGTTATGTACAATAGAAAAAGAGCTCAGCCCAGTTCTCAACTCTTTGCAATGTCTCTCTCTAACACCTGGTATTCTGTCTTAATTCTGCCCTTACTAAAGAAACTCTCTGCAAATCCTCCCCTTTTGGTGAATTACAGGCCAGCCCAATCTATCTTCTTTATCCAGTAAAGATCATAGGAAGTTCTGACAAAAGTCAGATTTCTGCCTTTATTGAAGCTTACTACATTTTAACAGGTTTCCATAACTCTTTCCAACTCTAGTCCTAATTTCAGCAAGTTATGACACTGAGATGACACCCGGCATGGGAGGAGATGAGTCACTCATTTTTAAACACTGTTTTAGACAGTCACACACTCAATCCTTCGTGGCACTGTTAGCGGCAGTAGGCATCTCAGGAATTATATAAAATGTCTCTCTTCTTTTCTGATTGAAGGACCTTGGCATTAGTCTCTTAGGGTTGGCTTTTCGAAGCATTGCACTGGGTGGTGCACCAGAAATCAGCCCTCATTCCCGCCCTTTTTAAAACTGAAGCTGCCCCACATTGCTACTTTGATTCAGTCCTTCAGTTTCACTATATTTATATACATAGACAATTCACAACTGATTACAACGTCTGCAAGGAGCTAGGTTAGGTGTTTATGTGCACATCTTGCATTGGTGGACTTTCACTTCCCTCGGTTTGAATTCAGACAAATCAGAACTACGTACATTTATCGTATACTTTTTGAAATGTACTTTCTTATGCTCCCTAAATGACAGTGGCCTGCTTTCAGCTGCTATGGATTCTCTGCAAGGCTTTATCCCCTCTTTCTTCGAGTTCTCAAAAATCAGTGATTCATGCTCTTGCTATTTCCTGACCAGAGTGCTGTAATCCTCTACATTTGTTACTTATCCCTCTAACTTCAGCTCATTCAGAATTTGGTGGCTAGATGAGTGCATGGACTAAAATGCACTCATCTCTGTCCATCTTAAATTCCTGACTAAATATGAGTTCACAAGCACTGCGTCATCAATTTTCTCTGTTTAAGTCATAAATCACTCAATGCTAAGGATCCAGCCTATTTCTAAAAACATTTCAGGCCTTAAAGCCCAATTCGTCATCTCCGGTCCTAGGGACAATCTGATCATCACTCCCAGATTCAAAGGAATCCAAGCTGGAGGCTACACCTTTGTGGTAATCATTTCCAAAGCTTGGTACAAGATTCTCCCTTCCTTGCGATCAGTGGCTAACCCCTCTGTGTTCCACAAATGTCTTAAAACACGTCACCTCCCCACTTTGTAAGTTATTCCCTTCAAGTTTTATCTTTAGGGCCCAACAGGACCGACGTAGCAGCGGTCAGGAGAATGCCGCCAAGCCATCGGGATCCTGAATGCCGCATTACGATTTTAACGCAGGACTGGTGGTGTTGCGGCGCTGGTATTTTGGCAGGAGCATGTTTCGGCTTGGAAACAGCCTTTATTCTGAAGTTTTTACATCGTAGTACATTGTCCAAGCATTTTTTAGATTGTAAAGACTGTTGGCACATAGGTTTTTACATCTGAAGAAGACTGTTGGCACACAAGTTTTTACATCTCAAGATAAAACCAAACACTTGAGGATAATTTAAAAAAAAGGGAGCTTGGGGGTTCTCCTTCCAAAAATATAACATTTTCAATTACTAAAAAATGTGTAAACAACAAATGGAATCATTTTTTTTATTAAGAGTTAATGTATACATTTTCAAAAGTAGGTGGCAGTGTTAAAATGTGAAAGAATTTTTAAGAGGCAGTAAGCGTGGTAAAAGTATGCGTGGTAGTGGAATGCATGAGGATGGTGTTTGTAATATGAATGAATGTAAATGCGTGGTAGTGGCAAGCATAGTGAAATGTGCGATGTAAAGACGGGCGTGGTGAAGGAAGGCGTGGTAATGTCATACAACATTTTCCACTCACAGAGAGCCTGCAGCACATGCAACCGGCATGGCAGCGCCATGTGCACATACCTTGCACCATGTTGTGCATGGCACTCAGTGCATGCACGACAGACCAAGCAGAGGGGCACAACACGTGCCCCCATGCACACACCCACATGGTCAAAATGGACCGGTTTGGGGCCACTTTCTTGCGTTTCTGCTGATCTTTTCATGGCAGGGGTCCTACCCTCCTCCCATAGTTCAGTGGTACTAGGGATTCACAATGGAGAAAGGGTTGAATTCTGCTCAGCTTCTAGGTCTTCCTGGATTGGCTAACTGGCTGTTTGATAAATAAAGACACTTTTATTTATTCAGAAGCAGCTAGATGCGCCGGGAAACCCTCTCTGGGTAGCTGTTGCGCAATACAAGTACAATAAATAATAATAATAATAATAATAATAGGAAAAGCAGTTCAGCTCAGCCGAGGAGAACCAGGGGCTGAACTTCAGCCCATTTTCACAATTCTTCCTGTAAATGTTCAAAAGCTAACAGCTGTGGCTCTGCGCGTGCCCTTAGCTGTAAAACATTCACAGCTGAAAACAAAGGCTTCCACACTGAGGGGATTTGAACCCCTTCGGGCTCTGTGAGGCGTTTTACTAATTGTAACATTCTGTTCTAATGGGATGGAAAGTTGTAATAGCTTTATAGTCCACCGTAGTTAGGCCATACCGGCCATTAAAGGTACGCACCCTTGTTAAAGGCCCTCAACTTTGGCTCAGGCCCTAAAACTCTAGAGTGGGCCTTTAATAGCCTGTATACGAACATTTGTGTGTATAAGTAGATATGTTTGAATGCACAACTTACTTCAGGCTGAGGTTCTTCTTCCTGGGGCTGTGACTCTGGTGTGCTCTGATTTTGTTGTGTTTCCTAAATGGAAACATTATGATATGTTATTAACAATAGTTTCTAGACATCTGTGCTATCAAATGGCCTCACTGAACATAACTCAAATGGTTAAAACAGTATTCCTTCTGGGTTTTTTCCAAAGAAACTCATCCAACACTCTTGCCCCATCACTGGTCTGAGTGCTATGAGTTAAACCGAGAGTTACAAAGGGAGCTGTTTCCCCCCAAAAATTCTACCACCTGAGGGCTGGAGAAATTACTGGTTGTGAATGGGCCACATTATTGTGAATTACAATGGGAATCAGCTGTGTTATTCTTGATTTTGAGCTGTTTTGTAATGAAACACTCTCTGATCTAAAGTGAAGGATGATGATCTGTGGAAAACTCCTCAGGAGGACCCGACACTAAAACAGAACTGAACCTTGATCTCACTCCACTTGTTGAAGGTTAAGACAAGGATACTTGACAGATATCCGCAGTGTGTTTTTGTGACAAATGAGATATTGTCCACTCCACACACTGAGACTGTCAGGCAGAGTTCTAAGACTGACCAATTTCTGCCCACAACCCTGAGGAATTTGAAATTTTGTGTTTAAAATATGAATATGTTTAATTACACAACTTACTTCACGCTGCAGTTCCTCTTCCTGGGGCTCTGATTTTGGTGCACTACGCGTCTGTTCTGGCTCCTGAATAAAAAACATATGATATGTAAAAATACACTTATGAGGTGTTGCATGCAGTGCACGGTTACTTCAGGATAGGTGCATATGGAGCTATTTTATGGTTTTACAAATGGAAAGACAAAAAGAGCACGCTTGTATGTGGCCACATTGTCTGCTCTGTCCTCTTGTCAGTCAATTAAGTCTCCATTATTTAGGTTATACTGTTCTTGTCCTAGAAATAGCAGCCTCATGTTTTATGGCTGGGACCCAGTCTTTTCAATCTTTTTTCTAACTCAAGGGATAGCTTTCCATTTTCCAGATAAACAGACTGTATTTGAGCCTATCTACCGTTATTGTAAATGTTGCATTTGAATTTCTGTAGATTTTAACATTGTGTTAATATTGTTCATGTTTTTTTAATCTTTATATTAACATTCATTTTCATAGACTTCTATGATATAGTATGCCAATACACTGTCAGTGTGATCCATCCCCTTGGGTAATTTTCCACCTGAAAGCTAAAGATTTTGCTGGCAAACCCATAAACTGTCAGACTGATTTCTTACACTGACCAAATAGTACTCAGCCCAATAAGATACAAACCTTTCATGTGTAAAATGTGAATATGTTAGAATGAAAAGATTTGCTTTTGCGTAATTATGCAAACTTTTGACAAAGTGATACAAAATTATAAGTAATTACTTGAAAAGCAAATTTGTCATTGTATGCTTTATTGCAGCCTGAAATGCATCCTCGCTTAAATTCTTGATGCAAAGATACATTTTGCGCTGAAAGAATAGTGCAAGAATGAAAAGCACAGCAAACAACAGCCACTTGCGTTCTGTTGTTTCCATGCACTTGTGGTACATTTTTACTGCAATTTGTGAATTTATTGTAAATGTATACAGCAAATGGTACATAATTATAAAAAATGGCATAATAGTGTAATTGTAGGAATTTTGTGACACAAGTGTAAAATACAATTTCGAAATCACACTAGCATAAATAAAATGTTTCAACACAAAAACACTCTCACGGGTCAGAGCTATAAATGACCAGCACAAATTTTCGCTATTGGTAAAGCCTATCTAATGATTAATTCCTTGTGCGTCAAGGTCGAGAATGTGACCCAAAAACATCCCCTAATAGAGACTAAAAAATCACTTGAACATATAACGAGAGAAATGACCCGCACCAAGGTATATCCACAAGTCCTGTATTATCACAATTCTATAGTTAACATAAGTGATTGGTGTTCATAAAAAAACTTCCCACAATTAAGAATATCACAAAAGAGCTTGATTGAAGATTTTCAGATTTTTTCTTTATTCAGTGCTTCAAATTGTTAAAATTACAGAATTGCTTGTCGCAAATCACAAACAAAAATATAGCATAACAAATATTGATATAATTAATTTAAATTAAGTTTACCTTTAAAATAAGTATTTTACATTACACATAACCCACAAATAAATGTTTTGCACATACAAATATTTACAAAATATGAATCAATTAAAATAATGTTTCTAAACATCTATTTATCAACAAACAAAAATATATGTCATCATAAATGAAAAATGTTCTTATAAATTATCAAAAACGTTTTAAAATATATTTTTATTTGTAATAAAGTAACATATATCTGAGGGGAGGTCAAATTTACTACTCAAACTCTGTATTGACTAAAGTTGGGGAAAGAGCATCTATTTTGGGGTGGGAATGGTGCAGATTTACCATTCTAACTACAATTCAAGTAACATTGGGAAAAATGCATTTATGGAAATGGGTTCATATTTAGAATTTATATTCATAGATATATGTAGGATCAAATGGTTCAGAGTTACCATTCTCACTCCAAAATATGCAACATTGTGGATGATGTTTGACTCAGGGGGCCACATTTACTCTTCCCACTCCAAACTTGGAAACATTTGGTAAAGTGCTGAACTTTGCTGCGGTTGTGCTGTAGGGTCCAAATTACTATTCCCACTCAAGACTGGTGAAAGTATTGAATTATTGGAATTGGGGGTGGGGCGTATGAAGTATTCTGAATGCAAAATACACCAAATTGTAGAAAATGGCAGTCTTTGGGGTCATATTTACTATTCACACTACAAACTAAGTAACACTAAGGAAAAAACGAAATTTAAGTAAATTGAGAATTAGTAAAGAAAAATAACATAGCAGCAAAATATTATTTATTAATGTCAAGAAATATAGCAAAATACCACTGATTAAAAATAAAACCTTTAAAAGAAATAAAACTATAGATAATTAAAATATATAATAATGCATTTTTATAAAAATAATAATAATGCTATTTCAAAATGTTTAAATGGAAGAATAATACACAAATATTTGAAGCACACAAATTCAAATACATTCTTTTTAAAATTTCATCTGCCCTAAGCCCCTACACAACTAAACAACCTGAGCAATAAACACATAACTGAAAAATATATACAATGTAATTGACTTCAAAAGAATATAAAACTATTGGAGTAAACACTTCTCACCCAAAACCCCTATAGACCCAAAATGCAAAAAAATTAAGTATGTTTAAAATGTATTGGTAAAAATGTATTTAAATTATAACAAATAATAAAATATAGTCAATGAAAAAATAAAAGTAATACATTAATTTAAACCATTACCACTCCAAAACGCCTATAGTACCCAACAATCCAAAAAACATTACATTCATAAATTAATAAAAAAAATACTAAGCTAAATCATACCTTTGAAAACAGCCAATAAAGGAAAATATTTCAGAAAATGAATGGATATTTAGAAAAAAACAATAATCAAGTAAGTTGTACATTAACAAAAACATCTAAAAACAATATTCTATCCACAATGTTAATGTAATAAAGATCTAAACCCTGTTATAAAATAAAAACCGATATACTTGCCTTTCATATTTAAAACTTCAATAGAATAAAAACCATAATGCTATGAACTTGATATTATGTATTATGAAAATTGTGCCATCGATATTGGGGAACCACACGTAAATTTAGAACTTATTTCACACTGCATTTCTTTCTTGGGCTGTGACCTCCAAGTTCATTGTGATTCATAAGCAGACAAATTATGATACATTAAAGATTTCCCAAAACGGTACCGCATGCAGCTGGAGTCATTTCTAGATGCCCCTCAAGGAAGGGACCTCATTTTTAGGTATAGAAGATAATAAGGAGGTGATTATGATGGCGGTTAGACCGCAACCTTTTACCACCCGCTATATTAGGATGGCGGGCGGTGTGATGGCAGTCGACCACATCAACCCCCACACATCTGATGGGCTCCCAGAGTCCGCCGGTGCCTCGGAAGACCTCACAATCACTGCAATGGCGGCGGTGCTTACCGGGCACTGCCGTAGGGTTTACGATGTCTCTCCCCGCCAGCCATTTCAAGACAGTTCACCCACCATAGAAAGGTTGGCAGAAAGGGATATTGGGGGCCCGTAGGCCCCCTTACTACCTGGCCCTCCAATGTGGGCCCTGGGGAGCACCTTTGTTGCCCCCCTACATGTCCCTCCACCATGTGGCAGGCACTGCATGGCGTCTGCCATGTATTGCCGGCATATGAAAAGGGACCTCTTTCTGTGGTTGCTGCAGCCAGCAGCACCTGCAGCAATACAAAATATAGGCATTGCAACAACGGTGGTGGTGGTCGCATTGTAATGCCTATGTAAGGAATGTCAACAGCCTGTCGAGCGGTCATGATTTCTATCATAATCAGTCCCTAAGAGCACGCTTGTGTGTCGCCATGTTGTCTGCTAAGTTCTTCATCAAACTAGAAAAGTCAATTAAATGCTTTTTAATTTAGGTTATGGATTTATTGGTCCTACAAGTTGTAGAACCATGTTCTTTGACTCTGACTCTGGATATAAAGTGCCTTTTTTTATTCTGTAGATGTCTCATCATTTTTGAGAAACAGGCTTCAGGATTTTTTTTCAGTTTTTGCAACAGGAGTAATTGAGGTCCGATACATTTTAATGTAATGTTGATGTTGTTTATAGTTTTTGGATGACTTGTTGCTTATTAACAATAGTTTTCATACACTTCTATGCTACCAAACTGCCCCACTGAACAAAACACATAAGGGTTTGAACTGTATTTATTTTTTTATTTTTAAATGAATGTATTCAACACTTCTTGGCCCTATCATTGGTCCTGGTGCTTCCATGCAAATCGGGAATAACAAGGAAGGGAGGAATACTGCACTCTCAATCACCCACCTTCTTACCTGAGAGCTGGTGAACTTGGGTAAATGGGTTAAAAATATTGTGAACTATTGTGTGAATCAGCTGTGTTATTCACAATTCCTTTGACAATCCACCAGCAAACCAGCCACCCAAGCAATAGTATATTGGAGGAAGCTGAACTGTCGAATACTTCTCCGGAGCACCCAACTCTAAAACAGAAGTGCTTTTGAGACAAGGACACTTTAGAGATATCTTTAGTGTGCCTTTGGGACATGGCTTCTAGGAGCTGAGCCACAGCACTTGCACCTGTGACCCTTCTATCTCCTTAGTCTGCCAGACATTGTTACAGTGACCAACTACAGCTCACTACCCCTACGAAATGCAAACATTTACGGATAAATTAGGCGAATGTCATAGTCCACAACTTACCTCACGCTGATGCTGCGACTCTGGTGAGCTTTGAGTTTCCTGAATGGAGAAATTATGATATGTTAACATTCACATTTGAGATAATGAATGCCGCATGGGGTTTCATCAGTATACTTGCTCAGGAAGGGACTTAAAAGAAAACCTGATCCTGACAATGAAACAGGGCTAAGACTATTTTATCATTAATTTAATAATTATCATTGCAGAAATATAATGTTCTTTTTCAAAAACAAAGTCTGTGATGAGAGAATTAAAAAAGGTCCAACTGCCAGTCATAATACAGCGGCCGGACAGACAGTTGAGGGGGTTGCTGCCCTGCAACCGTGGGTTTGGCCGTTCATTGGAAAGCCAAACTTATAATCCCGCCCTTATTTACCTAAACACCGAAATCTTCACTGATCCACTGAAAGATCAAGTCAAAGACTGAGTCAAAGCTACAGCATCATTGTGGGAAAGACGTCTCCCTCGAATTTGTCACAATTTTGTCAGGTTTAGAGATTTTAATCTAAGCAAACCATGTATACCTCCAGATCTCACAAGCCCAACCAGAGGCCATAAAAATCTGGTACGCCTCAGTCAGCCACCATCTCTCTCTAGAGAGAGAGAGAGAGAGAGAGAGATAGAGAGAGAGAGAGAGAACATAATCCTGACAATGCTAGAGAGAGAAAGAGAGAGAGAGAGAGAGAGAGAGAGAGAGAGAGAGAGAGAGAGAGAAAGAGAACAAAGAACCACCACCAACTGATTGCACTGGGCTGCCTCACCAGCGCCTAGCTGCAGCACCTTCAAAGCCATAGGCAGACTGCCGTTGGATTCAGAGATGAATCCGGTGAGGGCGGTGCGGCGGTGGCAGTCCCATGGTGGTGCCTTTCAAAGGCTTGTATGTGAGCATTAGGAAGACTGTGCTGTGGGAGCACAAAAGCACGTTCCTGCACGGCATGGACTGTGCAGTCCATGCAGTGCAGGAACAGGGGGTGCATACCTAAAACGGGGCCCACCATGTGCCCCCCTGCATGTACCCCAAGGCCCAGAGGCCTTCGTTTACTCACCATCACCCTTTTCATGGGGGCTCACCACCATGAAAAGGGTCGTAGTGAGGAAACATGCTTGGCAGTGCCGCAGCAGCACCACCAGCATATTACAGCCCACACCGCTCTGCGACCTCCCTGGGATCAGGGATCCTCTTGGGTTGCGGCGGTCCCAACATCGTAGTTGGAATATGGTAGTTGGCCTGCCAGTCTGGCGGTACAGGGACTGCCACCACAGGTTTTGTATACCCGGAACCGCCAAACTCTTAATTAGGCCCTAAATTAATGTTTCTTTCTTAAGTGCTTTTGATTGCTCTTTTTAACCTCAAGTAGGAAAGAGGGTTTGTTCACTGGTACAAACCCCAAGCCAACCCCCAACGAGGTCATTTTGTGTCCCTGGTACCTCTAAAAAGATCTAAAAGTGACTTAAAATATTTTTTCAGCTCCCCCCCCACCCCCGAGCAATCTATTTTTGCAATTTATTCTCTACCTTGATGTTCTTTTCAGGACATTATTTAAAGACAAGTGGAGCGTATTTTGGTTGTAAACAATGGTTGATATCCTGATATCAATTTCTCTTTCGCAAGTGTTTTTAATTTTCTTTTCCATTTCAAAATGGGGGAATTGGCCCACTGAGTCTGCTTTCCATTTCATGAGAACCTAACAGCCCTACTAGTGTGGCACTAAATGACCAGAGATTATAGTAACATAGGGATAATATATCATTAGTACACAACAATTACACCACTGGAGTCATCGCAAGCCATTAAATCAGCATGAGAGGAGACCCCAATTAGACATGCATTGTTTGATATAAAGGGGATGAATCAAGCAGAGCACCATCCACTATATGTACAGTTTGGTAATGGTTTATAGCAAGGGCATATGCCAAAGGGTCCATTCATGTGTCTCGCCAAACAGGCAGATGCACACCTGAGAAGGAGGCACTGAGTCAGCGTGCCCCGGCCCCTAGGTGGGCACAGTTGAAATTTCATCCGATGCCCCAATATGGCAGGTAGAGGGAGGAGAATGGGAAGATTTGGAAGGGTGGGGCGGATGGCCACCGGCAATGGCCACATCTTTAGATTGCACAGCCATCCCTGCAGCCTCACCGAAGCTCACAGCCATGTGAAGGCACCTCTCCGGAAGCTGTGCTAAGCAGGTTTAGAATAGAATATAACACAATTGTGCTAATAAAGCATGGCAAATACTATTTTAGTTCTATTTGAAAATATGTAAGCTTCACTGCAGTAATGTGAGGTTCACTTGGAAAACCAATACATACTGCGTTAATGAATAATAGGGTCTTTTACAAATGTTTCTGACATTATCTTCATGTTAAACTAATGTTCAATTATGCAGGGGCTAGACAGTGCCTTACACATGTATGCTCACACAACTTGAATGGTTGTGGTGAAGGTCACTGCAGTCTGACAGCTCCCAATAAAGAATGGCTCCCATGGCCAACCGTCCAAACTGCCCCAATAGTTACAACAGAGAAACAGGAGGGAGAAGCACTCACATAAAGGTATAGAAAAAAGAGTCTAGTAAAAACCTTGATTAATGCATGAACTCTCTAATGAGAGTTAAAAATCAGAGTTACATAGAATTCAAATCAATAGATGCTGACATCACAAAACACATCTGTTTTGACAAAGTGCATTCTTTATTTCTGTGCTTCAACTTTAAAAACATGGTTAAGGATACAGTCAAATCTTTTTGTACTTTAGAGATTTGGAGATTAGACATTAGGACTTATTCAGGGCTGCCGAGAACATATAATACAATACTTCAGAAACACTCACAATACGAAAAAAAACAATGTAAGTATTGTGTACACAATATGCCAACAAAGAACAAAAACAACAAAGTTAAAAACAACATATGATGAGCATTAAAACAGAAATATCTCATATGAACAGTTATGTTCCTGAAAACATCCAGAAAGTAGACGTTATGGTCCAATTAGTCGTTTACGATATCAATACAACCATTTCACTGTACCAAAGTAAAAAAATTAGTCTGTTTATCTATGAACGCATGCTCATTGTTTCTACTTAGATATCCTGTGCATTTGGGATGCCTAGTGACTGTGCAATGCATGTCTTCCCCTATTTATGTATTTCTTAGGGACTCTATGATACAACTTTACTGTGAATTATATGGCCAGTATAATTACAGATTACATATGTGTAGTTTACGGTAAACCAAATCTCTATTTTACATTCTCATTAAGTCTGTTTGGGATGAAGGTTTCTTATTGTCCACTGTTCTGATTATTGTGGTGGTGAGCTTTACTCGTTTTTGTTTTTTGGCGAGTGTGTTGTATAATCTGGGTCTGGTGTCTTTTATCTACTAAATCACTTTCACTCAAACACGGATTCACTGGCTTACTTGTTATGTTTGTCTGTACTATCCTTATGTTGCTGACATCTTACTTATTTCCTGAACGTAGGGGTCGATTACAATGATGGTGGGAGTGTCAACGCCAGCCTGTTGGTGGTGATCCCACCGCCATTGGAACCCCCTAATCCGTCCAACATATTACGATGGCGGGCGGCTTTGTGGTGGTCAGAAAGACCGATCAGCAGGCAACTGACGGGCTCAATGAGCCTGCCCGTGTGGCGGAGAAGGTTGTATTCCCTTTAATGGTGGCAATGCCTGCCAGGCACCTGCGTAGGGATTACAATGTCCCTTACCTCCTGTCTGTCAGCAGCAGTGTTGAGACCAGGCAAGCGGAACAGGACTTTGGGAGCCTGTAGTAGCCCCTCTTCACCCTGGCCCTCAGCTGTGGAGCCCCCTACATATCCCTGCACTATGTGGTAGGCACTGCATGGTGCCTGCCACTTAGTGCAGGGATATGTATTGCGTCCCCAATTTGCATTGCGACTACCATGGTGATGGTCGGATTGTAATGCCTCAGTTGGGACTGCTGACAGTCTGTCGGGCGGTCCCATTTCCGATAGGATGGCAGGCGGACAAAAGTACGCCAGCCATCTTAATCAGCCCCATAGTGCTCTATATGTGTATTTATATAGTACCTTTTCTTTTTTGTGTTTTTCAAGGAAATTGATTATCCTTTCTACAAGGAGGACCTATTTACAAATAGCTCATCAAGAATGGCATATTGTACGCCTTAGCTACTTGTGATAAGCAGAATTTTGGTCAATTATTCAGTGCTGTGTGACTGTACGACAGATATAAGTTCATGTTACTGATGGAAGAAAACCTTTCCCTTTCATGAGCGATTTATTTGTTGATCTTAAATGTAAGATCAATTAATTTCAGTGTTATCAGTGCTGCTTTCAGAGTTACTACAATTCACCAAGATGTGTTGGGTATATAGTGATTTAAGTTATACTTTCATGGTTATCAGCTCTGTTTAAGTAAATGTAACATTGTAGGACGGGACATTACACTATTTCTTATATTTTGCTTTGTATACAGGGAAATTGTTGTATTGATATCAGAAATGTGTAATGCACCAAAATGTCTTCTTTTGGGATGTTTTCAGAAATATAACTGTTGGTATGAGATATTTCGGTTTTAATGCTGGTCATATGTTGGTTTTAACTCTGTTGGTTTTGTTCTTTGTTGGTCTATTGTATATATAATTGTATTATATTTTGTAGTTGGCTTTTGTATTGTGTATGTTTCTGCAGGCTTGTCTTGTATGTTCTTAACAGCCCTGAAGAAATCCCAATGTCGCAAGATGAAATGCGCTGGATGTGTCCTTATCCATGCTTTTAAAGTTGTAGCAAAGAAATTGTTATTGCAATTGCATTTATATAGTGCTTACTACCCCTGATGAGGCATCAAATCACTTTTCGGCGAGTAGCACTCTACAGCTGAACCCAAAAATGATTTCTGGTGAATTAGTATAGGGAAATGTGAAATTAATTTGAGCAGTGGACATGTCACTGTTAGTTGGATTGAAAAGGATTCTGCAGGAATAGAAGAAAGAAGGGTCTAGAAGGTTTATATTTTATTTTAGATCATAGCAGCAGGAGGAGGTTTGGGATGCGTAAGTGAGAGATGGAAGGGGAAGTGTCTGTATATGTGGATTAGGGAGAAGATGAGGCATCAGATGAGTCTAGAAAGGATACATGAGGGAAGAGTTTTTAGAAAGGCTTGTTTGGGAGATCTGAATAGTAATAGAAGTTTGAGATGATGCAAGGATGCTTAGAGGAGGGAAGAATCTAGAAAGGATTATTTTGGGGATCATAGTAGTAGAATGGTGTTTGGGATAAGTCAGAGAGTAGAGGTAGAGGATATATTGAGAGAGGTATAGGGTGAGAAATAGACTAGTGGAACGAGGAGAGTAGTAGAATGAGGTTTTGGATGAGTCAGAGTGGAGGTGGGGATATATTGAGACTGGTATTGCATGAAATATAGGGTAGTGCATTGGTGAGGCTGAATTAGGATCAAGGTAATACATATAAAGATACATAAGTACATAGAAGGTATATAGTATAAGGAAAGTAATATATCTAGATGTAAGTTGTATTTTAGAAACTCAGACTTTACTGTACTTTAAGCTAATATGTTTGCTTTTATAATTTTTTTTGCCTTTAATAATTCAATAGAAGCAATTTTAGATAAATAGTTATGATAGAAATGTACCTATTTATGCAGAGACCTTTATACATTTCAAACATAGAATAACATAACCAGAAGTAATATGTACATTCATTAAGCAGACCTAATAAATATCTATATGTTTAAAAACATATTTATTATACCTATTTATACAAAGGAATACGCATGTATAGATACATACATGAAATCTAAATAAATGCTTATATACACAGGTATATGCTGTACATTTATGTTTGAGTATGGTGGTTATGTTTGCTCTTATTAGTCTTCTGAAGATAAGATAGTTATCCGTGGATCTTAAGTCACACCTACAGCTGGCTTTAGAGCCCTAAGGCAAGGTGCACTAAAGTTCATGTGAGGGCACATCTGCATGAGCAGATGCCTCCCTGTAATGCCTAATCCCATTGCTATATCAAGTTATGGTCCTTTACTCAGAGGAGAAAACATTTGTGTGCTGAGGTCGGATGGCCATGCTGTCACGTGAATATCCTTTTGGCAAGCTGGTCACGGTTGGTGAGCCTTTCCCTGCACCTCGGGTGTAGGCTGCGAAAAGTCTATCGCTGAGACGCTTTCTCTCCTGCCGCCAGGCGGTCTAGCTTCTGCCACTGAAGCAGTTGCCTTGTTTTGGAAAAAAGAGGAGGGCCTCCGTTTGGTGGTAAACCCTGAGGCCGTTGAGACTTAGGTAGCCTGCCCACATTTAGACTTGGGTGAGTGGTCCTGGGTGCCTGTCTTTATGCACCAGTAGGGACCCACCCTAATCCCTCCTCAGACTGTCCTCCCCATGGTCAGCCTGTCCTTTCTCCTTGTCAGACTGTCCTCCCCGGGGATATAGTCAGGCAACCCTCCCCAGGGGACCATCAGCAATGGCGGCACAAGTCATAGAAGCCATAGCCCAGAATTGGCCACTCTGTATTTTGGAAAAGGGAAACCTCCATTTTAGCTACAAAGGCCAAAGCAAGCTAAAAAAATTGGACAGAATACATGTAGAATAATTTGTTCAACCTGAATCAAGAATTTGCATCCAATAAACGGCGGTGAAAAAATTGCAGCGCAATATGTATATCTTAAAGTATAATGGTATTCTAATGTTAGTTATAAATATTGTGATGGTTTTAGTATAGATTCAGTAAAAATGATTTCGCTAATAACATTTTTAACCAAATAATTTTTTTAATCATCTAGGTTTTCTCCCAATAGTTATCTACCAAAAGACCTATAACTGAGAACCACATATATATTTGACACATATGTAGGCTAGAATACATATTTTAAAGCAATATTATGACATCAGTTTATTCAAAAAGGTGGAAAGGAAATGTAGTTACCTCTCCCATCCCATCTGTTCCGTCATCCCCATTTTCAGATGATGTCAGTTTCTGCCGACCTGATGATCTCTGAATACAAGAATGAAGAACTAAATATTGAGTCACAAATACCAAAATGTTTAAATCTTATCAGGGTAGACCTATGGACTTCTGGGAAGATGTTGGCAAACTCTTTGTGATGTCAAAGAAAGCAAAGGAAGCAGATGCAGTTAAATAAAATAAAAAAAATTGCAGCCCTCCCAGTAGCACGTTTGAAATGTGTTATCTTCCACACTTCTCACTGTGAACAAACAGGAAGATGTACCTGCTAAAATTTTGTTTTTTGGTTCCCTGCTCAATTTGATGTCTCTATTAAGCAGATCATGTGAGCATGTGCCTATGTATGTGACTCATACAGCACAAACTGAGCTCCAAAGGAACGCAAGATTGTACACAGTAGGGGGCTTATGGTCAGTAGCCTAGATCTACATTTGGAAGGAGTGGGGATAATTTCTCATGGGTGATGGTTTACAATTGAGAGGAGAAGATTACTGATGTGAGGCTTGGAGAGAGGATCAGAGAAAGCTGTGGCCGAGAGACGAGTTAGAAGGAAACAAACTTGAGAAGTGGTGGGAGTAGGAACCCTTCAAAGGCAGCCTTGCATCTGGGTGGATACCCTTGGATGATAGGGTAACACCTCTACACTCAAACATGAAAGCCCATCAGGGTTAACAACAGTGTATCCCAACCAGAAGGGACATCCATAGTAAGGGCACTGCATCCAACCCCAATAATTCTAAATGATTTCTTAGCAAACCTGGCATACATCGAACCTGCTGTTGTCTGATCACCAGCCCAGGGATAAGCTTCTATCTAGCCAATGCTCATGTGTGGTTTTAATATACCTTCCGATTCTTAAAGCTCCTCTGCTTTGGTGGACTTTGCTGTAGATCCTGCAGAGCAAAAATATGGACTGAGAGAATAGCCACAACATTCCAATACAAGGTACAAATTATTTTTCAACTGATTTATTGTAAATGGTGGCCATTAGTTTACATAATTTATTTAGGTTCACTTTGCATTGTTGTGAGCGATTACTTGAGATAAACACTAGCTCGGCCCATGTAGCCCAAACCAGCATTCAGAAGGCAAAACATGTGTAAATTTAGGGGGTATTGCACTTGCATGTTGTGATCTAAATACAGTTGTACAACAAGACTGTAGCTATAATATTGACCACAAGAAAATTGTGATAAGTACACATATGTACGTATAAATGTACTATTCCTAACTTCACCTCCTGATAAAATATATATACCTTCAAGGTACATAGATATGTAGATAAGAATAGTAAAGCTATGGTTACTTACTTTCACAATATTTTAGTAGTTGATAACCTGATATCCATTCTATTTTGGGGCACAGATGATAACACAGAACCACTGTTGAACACAGACGTTAATATTAAAGAATTGTGTTTATCTAAAATACTTTCTGTCTTTCATTGTCTAGCCTTGACAGACATGAAAGATCCTGTATGTGAATGCTTCCATGAATGTTGGCTTTATTATCACAATCGTAAAAGACACAAATATTGATTAAAAACTGTTTTGTGACATAAATATCATGTCAAAAATATTTTCATTTAAAACATTTAATGGAACCGAATATCTATTTCAAGAATATTGTTTTTTGTATATAACCCACACTTTTAAAGAATAGTTTTCTATTTAATATTAATAACTTTAATAGAGCTGTAATAAAAATAATTTTCAATTAATCAAATGTGTATTAATATATTCATTTTAGGAGTTAGTATTATTAGCATAATGGTATTAGTTTACTATAGCGTGTAAATCTAAATGTGTAACTTTATCATTTTTCAAATTTATTTAGTCATTTATAATGCACTAGTGCATTATTGAGTTTATATTGGAATAGGGAGGGAAGGTATTTAAATCATAGTTTGTTTTTCAATGTTGATTTTTTTTAGATGTAAATTAATTATTTGGCTAGTAATTATTTTAATGGTTTTATTGCTTATTTGATATTTTATTTATTATACTTTAATTTGTGTATTTTTAAACATGTTTGTTCATATGTTCAAGTTTAATCAGTAACTTATTTGTTAGTAGTCGGTCACAGTGTTTACAGGAGAATGGGGTTGGAAGGTAATTGAAATATAAATTGAGGTATACATTATGGGTTTATGATAATTATTTTAGATTATCATTTAAACATTTCATCGGTTATTAATTATTTTTTTGCTTATTAGAGTAATTGGTATTTTATGTATTCTGGTTCAATTGTAAATGTATATTTGATTTGTGTATCATTTCATTAGTAGTTTACAATTCTGTAGCAGGTTTTTTTACTTGTAAGGCACTAGGGTGGGAAGTTAAGTAAATTATAAATGATGTTCTTTTTATTTTAATTACATTTACAAAATTAAATAAACATATACTTCGTTATTCGTTAGATACATTGTTTAATTGATTAAATATTCATTTATTTATTTAATTTGTGATTTATAATTTATATTTAGTTTAATTTGTAAGTTATATTTTAGCAGTGGCTGTTTAGAAAACTAGGCTGTGGAATTATTCAAATTATGAATATTTTTAATACATTTTTCATGTTGCCTAAATATATGAATTTCTAATCAATAGTTATCTTTTTATTAAGTCATAATGTGACTATTTATTTTTATTTGAATTTGAATTTTAATTAATTGATAAGCGCGTTGAAAAATATGTGTAAAATATATTTTATATTAATCATTGTTCATAATTCTATTTGTTTTATTAGTAATATGTATGTCTATTATTTTCTTTATATTTAATTGTTTGTGTTTTTCGTTGTTTAGATTGTAAGGGGGAAAGTGAATTTTATTTAAATGTTTCATTTATTAGTCTTAATTTATATCCTATATATAAACTTTATTTTAATCATTTTTGTTAAGTATTTACATGTTTTAAAAAACAAATGTTATGAGTTGGAATGTTACATCTAACCTGCTTGAAGTGCAACACTTTCCCCATTGTTGCTACTATTGGAGTAAGAGTGGTAAATCTAGCAACTCTAAAGTCCAACACAGTCTATTTTTTAGATTAGAGTGGGAATAGTAACTCTACATCTTTGAAAATCCAACACTTCCCTGCTTTTGCTTGCACTGTAGTAGGAACAGTAAACATAATCAAAGCAAGGTGTAACACGATTCATATTTTTGTCAAAATTGAAGGTACATTTCTGATTTTAGATTTCTTATTTCTTTTCAATTGTTACTCTTGAAATAATTTGTTCTTGATTATGTTGAAATCATTTTATTTTAAATGTATTATCCAAATTTGATTAGTTTAATTTTTATATAGTTTTTTTACTAAATGTTATTTAATTGAAATGTTGTATGTATTGTTAATATTATTCATTTAATTTGGTATACTTGTTCAACCATTGTTTTTATATTTTTTCAATAAGTATATATTTTTATTCATATACTTATTTTAAAGTAATTTGTAAACTATTATATATGTTAATTCTGATGTATACATTAGGATAGGTTTATTTGTTTGTTCTATTTGTATATGTTTTTACTTTTCTGCTATTATTAATATATAAAATCTAACTTATTTAAAAATTGTAATTATTGTTAGTATATGCTGGAGTGGGAATAGTAATTTTTCCCTATGCTATCCAACACTTTCCCTAGAGTTGCACTCAATGTAGTGTAAAATGTAGATTTAAAAAATATTAATTATGTTAATATTTGAATTTACAATAATTGTTTTTAAAATAATGTTTATGTTATAGGTATATATATATATATATATATATATATATATATATATATACATATATAAAATATATTTATAACGTTATAATTAATTACAATTATTATGTATTAATTATGTATAAGTATATATATATCATCACATGGTGTTGCAAATGCAAGAGAAAAAAACACTAATTGAAATCGTGCAGTGTACCATTTAAAAGGGATGTTTGTTCATTAGCCTGACGATCTGTGACCAAGGACGGACGCCCGAAACGCGTCAGATTTGGTAAACTCTCTTTCCGAATAAAACCTGCCGAAAAATCATTGGGACTCGCGTGGTCTTTCCTATTCCTGCCGGTGTGGTGGTGACGTTGTGAGAGACTGCTGTATTCGTATATATATATATATATATATATATATATATATATATATATATTCACTGAAAAAACCATAGGTTATAGACCATATATAGTTAGGAATTAGCATTTACAAAACCTTGAAAATTCACTGAAAAAACCATAGGTTATACACCATATATAGTTAGGAATTAGCATTTAAAAAACCTTATTTTACTCACACAAAACCATTGAAATTCCATATATAGTTAGTTGCACTAACTATATATCGCGCACCCGCAATCCACTGCTGATGATGTCACATATTACATCATTCATGACATGGTCAGTGACATCACTGATGACATCACTGATGACATCTCAAATGACATCACTGATGACATCTCACTTGACATCAATGATCACATCACTGATGATATCATTCATGTGATAATACAATGCATCTCCTCACACTCTAATATAACCTCCGTTACACCCAGTGTTAAATACAGAGTATAATTTTTGAAACCATTGACACACCAATACTAGTTACTACATACGCACTCACTGATTCCTATGTCTACACACACATTCACTCATACAATCATTCATACATACAATCACTCATCTTTACAACACTATCATATGCACTCATACACCTATACAGACACTCACACTCCATCCATGGAGTTACTCACACACCTAGTCAGTCCTGAAAAGAATCAATCACACTTCCATTTTCTCATCTATACAGTTAAACACAGAACACCTTACATTTTTGAAACATATACTAACACATACTTACTCTCTTATAGAATCACTGATACAAGTACACATTGATCTGCACAGAGTCACACACCTCCCAGCCAGCCATACACACACTCAGTCTCCCATACAAATACTTGTGCAACCAATCAATAACCCATATAGCTACTTATATAGCTACTGATCAACACATGCAGCAGCTTGCACAACAACAGACATACTGATGCACACTTTCAGACAGTTTAGTCACTAACCCGTGCATTCAGTAAGACGCATTTAATCACTCACTCATACAGTCAATCACGCACCTACTAAAACCTTCATTCAGACACTTATACATCCACTCATTCTTCAATATGTAAAACATATTTAAACTTTACAGAAACACATAATCACTGGATGTTGTCATCAGTGATGTCATCAGTGATGTCACTGACCATGTCATGAATGATGTAATATGTGACATCATCAGCAGTGGATTGCGGGTGCGCGATATATAGTTAGTGCAACTAACTATATATGGAATTTCAATGGTTTTGTGTGAGTAAAATAAGGTTTTTTAAATGCTAATTCCTAACTATATATGGTGTATAACCTATGGTTTTTTCAGTGAATTTTCAAGGTTTTGTAAATGCTAATTCCTAACTATATATGGTCTATAACCTATGGTTTTTTCAGTGAATTTCAATGGTTTTTTAATAGCAAATATCATAAGCTGTCGAATGTCAAGTACGTGGTAAGTGAAAACATTTTCGTGTTTATGCACACTGATCTGCTTTGAATGGTGCCCCCCCCCTCATTTCTATTAGGAGTACTCTCTCTTTGCAGATAGTGAAAGGTAGTTAACGCAGGCCTTTGCCCCCGTTGTAATCCGTCGTGCCTGCTTCTCTCTCCATTTGATTGATTGTTATCCAAGTATTTACTGTTTTAGAATTAGTTCTCTTTGGTTCATTCTCTATTTACAAACAAACACAGAGTCGCAATACTCTGTTTAGTCTTTGCAGATAACGAAAAATCGTGTAAAAAAAAAGAAAAGGAATCGAGCAAAATCAGTAGGCCACTAATGGGATCTCTTTTTGACCTCGCTAAAATAGAAACATTAGGAACAACCCCTCATGACAAATACAAAACTAGTGAGATGAACTGAACTCCACACAATGATGGCTGCAAAACAGCTCGGCTCCGCCACCCACCCCGCCCAAAATAACGATAAAGAGCGGCTGCCATGATTGGTTGCGGAATGGCCACAACGGAGCTACGAAATGGTGCTGCTCTCATGCTAACCCCAGCTTCGGTCTGAAACATCCAGAAACACTGTAGACTACCAATTCGATCAGTTCCGGTAGCGCCCCAATGTAACCCGGTAGAGAAGAACTAGCCCTCCCCTCTTTGACTGATGGTTCTTGTTGCCTGTCCTTTCTGTTGTCATTTAACAGAACTATTTAGCCTGCTGAAAGGGGTTGTGTTTCGACCGCTGGTTGGTGGAGACATTTTGACTATATTCTGGACCTGCGTTGTCGCGTAATGCGTCATATGACGCGCCGCGTTAGCGCATCCGGAAGTCATCCGGGGCGCGCAGCGCGTAACGTAAGCATAACAAGTCATGTGACTTGTTAATAAAACTTTTCATTGGTTCATTTTACTTTTCTTATTCTAATGATGAAAGCCTTGGTCATATCACCTAAAAATGACGCTTTTAATTACTTCCGAACATTATTTTCTCTTAAATATATGTTATAATGTTCCAGGCTAATGTACTTTCCCGGAAATTTTACAACTGTCCTGCAAGTAAAATATATTCTTTTTTCGAGAAAAAGAGCGTTTCTTCGTCCCATGACGGAGCCGTTGAGCAAAAGAGGGTCGACCTGCTGTCTTAGTCGCCGATACGCCTGAATATGAGATTCTTATCGATCACTTTATGTTGCAGGAATAGAAAACACAACAGCCCTTGACCATTTATCTTTACTGCGTTCCTTCGTATTATACCTTTTACCCTTCATGTAATTGGTCTGCTTTATTTCACTTGCCTTTTAATGATTCTAAAACAGTGACTATTATTAAAAACTTTACCAATGTATACACTACTACCATGTTTTCTTTTAAAAACCTTTATTGTGAAAATTTCATTATACAAATACGAGCCTATAACCACGTGGGCCTGCCACGGAGCAAACTGTAATCGTATATGATGAATAGACATTTACACTGTAGAGGAACGTAACGGGCGGGCCATTAGGTTGCAAAAACTAAGGTGTCTAACAGTTACGGAATCGGTGGACGTACATTTTATAATTAAAATACGACAGGGCCAGTTACAATAAAATTATCTAGATATACATTTGCGGGCAAGTACCATGGGTGACGTTAATTCGAATTTTCAACAGTACAGTAATCAATAACACATCAGAACTTAATATCAATAGGGATGTCGAAATATTCAATCAATTCTCGTCCCCGCCCGCCATGTGCTTCAAAACTGCATACGTATCTCGTGATTTCAAGGTTCTGCAACCAGTACACAACAAGGAGTTACGAGTCCCATTTATTCCGGCGCCATTTTGAGCGAGGACGGGCAGGTCCAGGATATAGTCAAAATGTCTCTACCAACCATCGACTATGATGATGTTCATATGCTGTATTTATTAGAGTAACACTCATCTGCCCACATGAAATTAATTTACCACAATCTAAACATGTCATTTTAATCTTTCCAAAGTTCTTCTAAATATTTGGGACCGTTTCCCTTGCCTCTGAAGCTCTCAGTGCCACTTCTTTGATGAATGTACTAGCAGGTCAGGGGTTCTCCTCCAAATCTCTCTTTTATGCAGCACTATAATTAATTGGTGCCACCTCTCCATATGACGATGCATGGTATAGTTACCACAACTATATATTTTTTCGGTTCCTCTGGAGAGTTCATCGTGGCAGATGAAGCGTGTAACATACCGGGCATTTACCTTTTTTTGCATGTACAGGAAAGGAAAAAAAAATCGAGCGTTCGAGTTCTTAGGTGTCCCAGGGCCATTTTAGTGGACCAGGCCCAAATCCAAAGAACAGCTATCTCACAGGCTAATGGGGCGACCCACGCCGAGTTTCAGCATTGTAGGATGACCACACAAGTACAGCAACTTGCTAGACATCACCTCGGTGCCATCCGGATCTCGGCGCCCCACTGCAGATGAAGTGCCTCTCAACTATGAAACCACCACGGTGACATCCGGATCTTGGCGCGTTGTGCTGCCTTCGGCCTATTCGCACATCGGTCCGCTACTGACGCCATCTCACAGGCTAATGGGGTGACCCACGCCGAGTTTCAGCATTGTAGGATGACCACACCAACTTGCTAGACATCACCTCGGTGCCATCCGAATCTTGGCATCTCAACGCCTAGTGGTATCTTCCATACAGAAAATATTGTTACGCTGCCTTTGGCCCCATTCGCACATCAGTCCGCAACTTAGACATCACCTCGATGCCATCCGGATCTTGGCATCTCAGCGCCTTGTGGTGTCAGTCAGAAAATATTGTTGCGCTGCCTTTGGCCCCATTCGCACATCAGTCCGCTACTGACACCATCTCACAGGCCAATAGGGCGCCCCACGCCGACTTTTACCATTGTACGATGGCCACACCAGTGGCACAACTTCCTAGACATCACCTCGGTGCCATCCGAATCTTGGCATCTCAACGCCTAGTGGTATCTTCCATACAGAAAATCTTGTTACGCTACCTTTGGCCCCATTCGCACATCGGTCCGCAACTTAGACATCACCTCGGTGCCATCCGGATCTTGGCATCTCAGCGCCTTGTGGTGTATTCTCTTCAGAAAATATTGTTGAGCTGCCTTTGGCCCCATTCGCACATCCGTCCCCAACTTACACATCACCTCGGTGCCATCCGGATCTTGGCATCTCAGCGCCTTGTGGTGTCTTCTACTCCGAAAATATAGTAGAAAATATTGTTGCGCTGCCTTTGGCCCCATTCACACATCAGTCCGCTACTGACACCATCTCACAGGCCAACAGGGCGCCCCACGCCGACTTTTACCATTGTACGATGGCCACACCAGTGCCACAACTTGCTAGACACCACCTCGGTGCCATCCGGATCTTGGCATCTCAGCGCCTTGTGGTGTCTTCAAATCAGAAAATATTGTTGCGCTGCCTTTGGCCCCATTCGCACATCGGTCCGCTACTGACGCCATCTCACAGGCCAACGGGGCGCCCCACGCCGACTTTCAACATTGTAGGATGGCCACAGAAGTGCGACAACTTACTAGACACCACCTCGGTGCCATCCGGATCTTGGCGCGTTGTGCTGCCTTCGACCTATTCGCACATCGGTCCGCTACTGACGCAAACTCACAGGCCAACGGGGCGCCCCACGCCGACTTTCAGCATTGTAGGATGGCCACACCAGTGCGGCAACTTACTAGACACCACCTCGGTGCCATCCGGATCTTGGCGCGTTGTGCTGCCTTCGGCCTATTCGCACATCGGTCCGCTACTGACGCAAACTCACAGGCCAACGGGGCGCCCCACGCCGACTTTCAGCATTGTTGGATGGCCACACCAGTGCGACAACTTACTAGACACCACCTCGGTGCCATCCGGATCTTGGCGCGTTGTGCTGCCTTCGGCCTATTCGCACATCGGTCCGCTACTGACGCAAACTCACAGGCCAACGGGGCGCCCCACGCCGACTTTCAGCATTGTAGGATGGCCACACCAGTGCTGCAACTTGCTGGACACCACCTCGGTGCCATCCAGATCTTGGCGCGTTGTGTTGCCTTCGGCCTATTCGCACATCGGTCCGCTACTGACGCCGCCTCACGTGCCAACGTATTTTCTCCTAATTTTACACCCTATGCCGCATAACAGGTCATGTGACTTGTTTATAAAACTTTTCATTGGTTCATTTTACTTTTGGTTTCCTAATGATGGAAGGCTTGATCATGTGACCTAAAAACAACACTTTTCATAGGATGAAAACTTTTTTTTTTCCCCAAACGATGAAAGCCCCACCTTGTTTCTGGATGTTTCAGACTGAAGCTGGCGTCAGCATGAAAGCACCACCATCTCGTAGCTCAGTCGTGGTCATTCCGCGAGCAATCATGGCAGCCGCTCCCCACCAGAAGCCTGCAGGAGTCGGAGCCCCCAAAACTTTGGATGAATTCTCAAGGCGGAGGGGACGCTTTCGAGAATGAGGTCCAAGACCTAGCAGACAAGCGTCCGATTTCCAAGGTGTCCCAGGGCCATTTCAGTGGACCAGGCCCAAAAAGGAAACAGCCTGCCGCCATTTTGAGAGTCCTGTGACAGCCGCCTATCGCTGCACCGCAAGAGTGGGCGCAACTCAGCTGAATTGCGGCTTTTGACACAGTGGACCAAAAACGGACGGAATGGCAACTGAAACGGTAAAGGGGCGCCCCACTACAACAGATGACACTCCACCTGGAGAGGCCCGTTCACGCCGCCTCCCCCGGGGCGCTCCACGCCGTTATTCGGAGCAGCATTGTAGGATACCAAAACCAGTGCGGCAACTTACTGGACATCACCTTGGTGCCATCGTTCTGCTGCCTTGGAACTATTCGCGCAACAGTTTGCTACTGATGACCCACCCCCCGCGACGCCCCATGCCGTTATTTGCTGGGTGGCAACTTACTAGACATCACTTTCGTGTCATCTAGATTTCAACGCGTTCTGCTGCCTTGGAACTATTCGCACAACAGTTTGCTACTGATGACCCACCCCCCGCGACGCCCCACGCCGGAAATCTGGACGTTGTGCTGCGTTGGGACTATTCGCACAGCCGACCGCTACTTCGTTGTTTTTCCCTAAAAATGTTTATATGTTATTACTATTTTTGTTTTCTTGTATATATTTATAAATTATTAAAGTTTTATAATCTTACTACTTTGTCGGAGTGCTATATATTTTTAATGTGACACATAATTGTAAAAACTTTGATGTACAAACAGTCATCCCTGGAATCTTCCGCTTCAGGCTCGGTCCCCTCCCCAATCACAATACAGGATGGTTTTCAGATAATAGCAACGCTTCTGCTGTGACGAATCTCATCGAGTGTGGGCCTTGATCTACTATAACTCCTTTGAAGAGGGGTGATTCTTTACAGCTGTGGCCATAAACTACATCTGCAGGGCTAGCTGATACCCTAGGACCAGCCTGGACAATCGGACACAGAGGAAAAGGAGTGTCAGAGGGTGCGGTAGTGAATAGGGCGAAAGGGAGGTGTCGGGCGGGCACAGGGTGTGATTCTCAGGGAACAGCAGCGCAGATGGGGGAGGTTTATTACCCATGCATAAGACAGAGAGCGGGGGTGACCACTGCCTGGGGGAGATGTTTGCGAGGGTGGGGAGCCATGCTAAGGATCGACAGCGTGCACAGAGTGGGTCTGGTCAAGGCATCTAAAATGGCTGCCGTGCACGACAAAAGTGTGGCATTTGAAAAAAGACAAGATGGCGCAGACAATGTTTTTCAACACTTCCTGATTTCCTTCGAATCGAACGTTAACAGACGTTGGGGCATATTACCAAAGTTAAGCGATATTTATCCCTAACGATGCTTAGCAACGATTTTTTTACCGTCAGAAATTATCGCAGATAAACCTTGCTATTATCAAGGTTTATCGGAAATACGATAAAAAACGACCGCAATGCATTAATATCGCTGAAAACTCAGCGATATTCATGCATTACCGAGCTAATGCTCTTAGCCATGTTATCCACCTCCCATTGGATAACATGGCTAAGAACTGCTCAGGGCAGGTGGTAGCTTTTAGAGATATTCGCCCTTATCTCGAATATTTCCAAAAGTTGATAATAGGAGATAGCGATGTTAGCGACTGTTTCCAGTCGCTAACATCTTGGCATGCCCACTTTGCATGTCATTAGTGATAAATATCACTCACATGCAAAGTGGGGCCCAAGATGGTCGCTATCTTCTACTAGCCGTCGCTAACTGGTGTTAGCAACAGCTAGGTAATACACATATAATTTTATCTCCGCGAAGCGGAGCGCTGTTACAGATATATATCTTGTTTCTGAACGTTAATTTCTCAAAATGCACTGAAGCACATATATTGAGACCTAGCAAAGGCACATCGGGCTACCAGTCCCTACAATTTTGCCAAGTTTCGTGCAAATCCATTCAGCTGTTCGATCCTACCGAGAGACAAGATGGCGGCCGCTACGGACTGTTTGGAATGTTTACAGACACCGGAGAGCCAATCAGCTTCACTTCGCAAAGCTCCGTAACGCGAAAAGTACGCGAAGCGGTGCGCTGTTACAGATATATACCTTTTTTTGAACGTTAATTTCTCAAAATCCACTGGAGCACATATATTGAGATCTAGCAAAGGCACATCGGGCTACCAGTCCCTACAATTTTGCCAAGTTTCGTGCAAATCCATTCAGCTGTTCGATTATTATTATTTTTATTTTTTTTTGCCCCGCGGGGCCCTTTTAAAACCTCCACATCAAACCTAGGGGGTGAGCGACAATGTACTATGCCCCCTTATGGTCATTTGCCCCTTCGCTTCGGCCTCCTCTTGTCTCTCGATCCTACCGAGAGACAAGATGGCGGCCGCTACGGACTGTTTGGAATGTTGACAGACGCCGGAGAACCAATCAGCTTCGCTTCACAAAGCTCCGTTGCGCGAAAAGTCCGCGAACCAGAGCGCTGCCCGGTCCGCTGTTACAGATATATATCTTTTTTTAAACGTTAATTTCTCAAAATCCACTGGAGCACATATATTGAGACCTACAAAAGGCACATCGGGCTACCAGTTCCTACAATTTTGCCAAGTTTCGTGCAAATCCATTCAGCCGTTCGGGCTAAAAGTGAGGCCAACCGCCCTATGGAAAACTCAATGTTAAAAACACGTTTTGGGACCCCCCTTTTTTCTCGGCCCCCACTGGACGAACCCCCCCCAAATTTTCAAGGGCTGCTCAGAAACAAAATGTGCCATTTTCCTGAAAATTTCAGCCAATTCCGTCCACAAACGCCAAAGTTATTAGACATAGAATTTTCAAAAAACCCATAGAGAAAAAATCCTAACTATATATACCTACTGGCGACCGCCAGTAGGTAATATATATATATATATATATATATATATATATATATATATATATATAAATTTTATAAGTAAGTTTAATTTAATTTTAAATTACATGTATTACTTATAATTGTTAACATTTACAAATAAATGAAAAAAATATAACAAGTTTAATGTATTATTTAATTTATTTTACATTCTTTGTTATACAGAAAAAAAATATTTTGTACTTTCAACCACAATTTTTTTAACAACAATATTTTTGTACGTAGCATTATGAAGATAGGAGGTCGATATTTTTGACATTGTTAATTATGTCCCGATATTTGTGTAACTCGATATTCTGGTATTCGATATTCTGTCAGTGATCCGCTTCTTCAACATCTTGAGGTCCAGGGAAAGATGGGAGCGGCTTGAAACTTCATGGAAGGCTGGACTATAATTCCCACACTGCACTAGTCCATCTGGATTCAGCCGATCACTTGGAGGGCTCAATGGCCAGTGATTCTTCAGTTCTTCAGCACCGATTTACCTGCAGTTTGCAGGGGACTAGTCCTACTAGTCCAAGGGAGTCGGAGTTTGCTTCTGGTGCTGTTAGAGGTCCCTCGGTCTTGGGGAAACAACATTTAGCCAAGGACAAGCTTTGTCCATACAGTTCCAAGAAGTGTTGCCACAGGTCCAGAGTATTCTTCTCTTTGTTTGTGGAAGTTCCTGCTATCCATGACACAAGTCCCTTCTGCGTCCTCTTTGATGCAAGCTGTATCAGAACGGAGGTTCTGGTGTGAAGGGTGACCCTTAAATCCTAGAGTTAGGCGAGTTAGGGGGAGGGAGCAAGTAACCAATGTGCTGCTAGTCCCTGGAGCTAATATGCCCCTGATTTGACCACATCTGGGGGTTGGTCACCATTGTTACTCAGAACCCTCTATTCTTCCACTCCTGAAGATGCCAGAAATCTAATTTTAGTGTAGAGACCAGGCTGCTCACCCTGGAGGTGTGGCTTGCCTTCTGGGGGTTTACATCTCCTTGACTAACTAATTTCCCACCTGTCCAGGGTGCAAATGTGCCTGGGGCAGGGGGAGGGCTGGTTCTTCCTCAGAGAGTCAGCCCAGATGCATATCAGATGCGGTGCAGCCTTTGAAGTTTACCACCTTGATGTGGCACTTCTCTAGCCTGCAAGGAGGAGGAAGGTATGACCTCCTTCCTGCCCAAGCCTTTGGTTCTGACTCCTGGGAGTGATCACACTGCTTGGCAGGCGGTCAGAATCATGTCTTAGTGGTAGAAAATGTGGGAAACACAGACTTGCTAGCTAGAGCAGAAAGAAGCTGGGACAACCAGGTGGGCAACCTCTAAGGTAGCCACTTGGGTGCATGCCACTTTGTCTTCAACAAGAGATTTGTATCAGGGGCAAGAAGGCACGTTTTTTATATCAAACATGACATATTTATGTGGTACTATAATGGAGCCGCCAACCTCAGATTTGCCCTGGTGCCAGCCCTGCTATCCAATGGACAGTCTAGCACTTAATGTATCCTTTAATGGTAAAGGCAAGTGTAGGGCCATATTCGCTTGCACTTATATGTCCACACCTTTGATATAAGGCACCCTTCCTCCTGGGCTTTTCGAGGCCTTCCTTAGGGGTGACTGGCATATATAAGAGATAATGCTTCGACTTTGTCACACATGATGATGGTAAAGTCCAGGTTTATCAGTTTGTATTTCTCCTGCAGTCTGCAATGGCAGGTCTGCTCTCAATAGTTTCTTTGGGTTACTCAGGGTGGCATAAACAGTGCTGAAAGCCAATGGGCCCCTTTACCACCCATGCTCTGGGAACGACTAGTACCATATACTAGGGACTTATAAGGTGGGGTAAAGTCCTAACTAATTGGATTTACCAATTCACACAGCTTTGGGGTAAGAGCAGCGGCACTGGGGCTGGGTTAGCAGGCTCGGGTGCAGTCTCCAAGTCAAAAACAAGCATCTAGCAGTCCATCTGGGATAAAAATGGGGGGGGGGGGGCAACTGCAAAAAGCCCGGTTTCTTACACTCCCCCATGCCAACACACTCAGGAGATCGTGCAAATAACAAGACCTCCTGTAATTAGTCTAGAACTCCTAGGACAGGGTATTATAACAATGGCAGAACAAATTCCTAGGCAGTTCTAATGATGCAGTTTACATCAATATATTTTCATCATGACTCAACGGATAGTTTAGAACTCAGTGTAAAGGAGGAACAATTCTTTAAAACACACAAAATGTCACTTTATTCATATTTTTGTTTAAAAAAAAGGATGCATTTTAAGAATGATTCAAGATACAAAATAAATTACAAACCAAATATGGTACATTCATTGTCTAGTTTGTTGGGTTTGATAAACAATTGGATCTAAACATTGTGGAAAACAAAAACATCAAAAATTAAACATATAAATGATATTAACAAAGGTTAGAAAACAAGGACTAGTATAGCGTGGCTGTGTGATGAGAGTTCAGGAGTATAGCGTGGCTGTGTGATGAGAGTTTAGGAGACTCTGTCCAATCCTGGGAGAGGTTACATAGCTTGTGAGTGAGTAAGAATGTCAAAAAAACTGACTACTATTGCACAGCCTCTCTACCACACATCCTCCTGTCAAGGTCACTCCCTATGTGCAGGTGACTCATCTCAACGGTAACGGGGCCAATTTTAAACTGGACCTATTTGGAGTCTACATAAAGCTGTGTATTTTTGTTCCTTCCCTTTTACCTTATGTAGTGAGGTGCCCACCTCTTCTAACCCTATCTTTTCTAGGGCAACACCTAGCTAATCCACAGAGGTCACAAAACACTTGAGCAACCCTGGCCAGCAGGGGGCCCAACTTGCTTTTGGCCCTGGGGTTGGCCTCCCATGCCAAGTACAGTGCTGCCATGAAGGCCAGCACCCATAAGAGGCTACTGACAGCTTTCAGTATCCAAAAACAACACATAGAGCTCGCCACTGACATGTGGGTGAGCTAGCTAGGAACAACTGTGGGTTCTTCTAACCTCTCTTGCTGTTATGATTTTGGGCTACCACTTTCTGTGGCAGACACCCTTCTCCCCCGTTCCCTTGTGTCAGTTCAGCGGTAGCACTTTGATTCTGAACAGGTGCTTGACTTTCCAGGACTTTCTTGCTGTCAGAAAAGGCCTTCTATAAGTGTTTTCTTCATATGCTAATAGAACTCAGCCACATCCTCATTGAGGGTCAGCAGTCTATATCTGCCCTTTACCGAGAACAACTCCCAAAGTAGAAAGCCACAGTATTGATTACCTATCCTACTCATTTTTCAGGACCTCTCAAAGGCTGCAAACCATTTGTCTATGTCATTACCATTTCTAAACTTCGGGACAATCCTTTTTGAACATCTTAGAGTCAAAGGGTTCCTCCTTCTCCCTATGGGTATTGCTGCCACCATTTTTGGAGTTCAAGCCCATATTAACCCTTCTTACCTCAAGGATTGGTTTTCTTTTTTTTTCAATTCAAGATTTATTTCCTCCCGGAGAATATGTGACGTTCATCCTCAAGGGTACATACCACCTTACCACTGGGAGGTCTATTAGAGTGACTCCTTTCACTTACCACTGGTGAAGGGGGTCTGGGAAAGGGTAGAGAGTGTTTGTCTCCACCTTCTTTCCCCCCATCATGATCACTTTGGGCTCGGAAAAATGTTCACCATCTCATGGTCTAATTTTGAGGAATGGCTCTCAAACTCTAATGTTTTCTCTTCATAGGAGCTTCTCAAGTTTCTCCTTTTTAGCTGTCACTCTATAGCTAATGCTGTTTGCTTTGTACAAAACTCATAGGTCACTTATCCTCAGGGCTGGGATGACTACTAAGTTGAAAAACCTTGTCTGGATTTGGCCGATCCCACAGAGGGCCTGATGGCCAGTGATTCTTCGATTCCTGAGCGTCATTAAACCTGCTGCTTTGAGGGGACTGGTTCCACTAGTCCAAGGGAGTCTGAGCTTACTTCTGGCGCTTTTGGGTGGTCCCCTAGTCTGGGGGAATCAATCTTTAGCCTAGGATGAGCCTCGTTCATACAGGTCCAGAGTATCCTAGTGTTTTATGACGCATGTTTCTTCACTTTAAATTCCCTCACATTTAAACACATGACTGTATTTTCCTGTTATAAATATGGCACCACATCTACAGGCCACTGGGAGTAATATGACTGCTGTTTGTAAAGAAACTTTGACATGGGAGAAAGCTAACATGATGAGCTTTCTGCAATGCATATAAACACAAAATGTAACTCTTCATTTGAATTTTCTCTCACTTAAAATTGTCACATTTACTAGTGGCTGGTAGACAGGCTGCCATAATTATAACTGAAAAATACTGCCATACTGCCATTTTTAAAAAAGGTCAGAAATTTCAAGTGCAGAAAAATATACCTTCAAGGGCTGAAAAATGTTCCTTATTATGACCATTTTTTGCAGAACATTTTTTTGCACTTTAAATTTCTCTCATTTAAAATAAAAATGGTTGTATGTTTGTGTTATACATGTAATGGTGCCACATATGGTGAAATGTATGTCCTGTACCATAAGTTCATACATCCCCACAGTCCATGCACTCACTGGCGAACATGGCAGTGCCATAACAGTACTCCTAATCACAGTATTTTATTCAAACCATAGTATCAGGCTACATGGACATAAGGTTTAAAGTCAATGAAGCTGGGCAAGGGAGTAGGTGGCCTTCAGTAGCTCATGATGATTTTCACTGATCAGAAGTGGCTCTCATTCCACAAAAGGCTGGAGATCCCTGGGCTAGACAAATGCATTTGCACTACTTTTAGACGATCAACGTTCGTACTGTATTATTCTTATTGTGGTATTTTTATGATTGTTATATTTCGGTTAAATGATTGTACATTGTATTGCATTTTCTTTGATTCTTTTTTAACCTTCAATTATTATCTGTACTGTAATGTTTTGTTGATACACTTTTATGCACCGAGTGGTGCGAAATAAAGTTTTGTGATGATGATGATAGCTTTTATTCATCCTGGAGGTGTTGTTTCCTCCTTGCACCCATGTCCTGATGAGGCCCTAATGCCTGGGCTGATACGCGTTGACCCAGCAGAACCGAGGAGTCTGATGAAACTTGAATACCAATAAAGAAGTTGGTCACGCACATTTTGGATGTAGTAGAGGGTTGATTGTCTCCCTCTTGTGTGTATGGGACTACCTCATGGTTGAATTGCAAAAAAATATTTTGCTACTAATTGTTTATAAGAATGGGTAGGAAGGAATGAGAAATGATTTGTTTAAAAAGATAATGAATTAAAGAATTCATAAAATTATATATTGAAAATGGTTTCAATTTGATTTGGAGGGGGTATGTAAACAAAAACTCAGTTCAATTAATTTTTGGGACCTTGTACCTGTAAGTAGGGACTAATTTATGTTTTACCTGCTAAAAGTTCTTTATCGATTCCTCCACATGTCCCCCCTGTTCTTTTGCTTGCACAGACTCTATAGCAGTACCCTCCAAAAGTGGTGGCTAACCAGTGGATGTTGCAGTTGTTTGAAAAAGTGTTCTTAGCACTGCTTGTCCTACATTAGCTTGTTGACGTGCTAATACATCTACACAATAATGTTTGGTAAATAGGTGTGGTGTAGACCATGTAGCTGCTTTAGATATGTCTGCTATGGGAAAGTTGCCTAACAAAACTATAGATGCTCCTATTTTGCGGGTAGAATGTGCTCTAGAAGCAATAGTTTAAGCTCTTTTAGCTTTAATATAGCAAGTTTGGATACATTTAATAAACGATCTAGAAATACAAGATTTGGAGATAGGATTACCTTTATGAGGCAGAGCAAATGCAACAAAAAGTAGTTTTGTGGAAATCTTTTGTTCGATCAATGTAGTATAATAGTGCTATTTTAATATCAGGTGTGTGTAGAGCCCTTTCTGCTACTGAATCAGGTTGAGGGAAAAACACAGATAACTCAACTGACTGGTTAAGGTGAAACACAGTCACTACTTTAGGAAGGGATTTTGGATTTGTGCGAAGATCCACTCTGTCTTTATGCTGTTGAAAGAAGGGTTCTTCTAAGGTTAATGCCTGTAGTTCAGCGACACCTCTTAATGATATAATAGCAATTAGAAATTCAACTATCCATGAAAGAAACTGTAGTGGACAATTGTGTAATGGCTCAAAATGTTGGCCAATTAGTCTTGTGAGAACAATGTTCAGGATCCTGACAGGTGCAAGTGGTACTCTGGATGGTATTTTTCTTTTAAGCCTTCCATAAAAGCCTTAATGTTGTCTGTTTTGTAGATATGCAGCTATTGCTGCAAGCTTTAGCCGAATGAATGTGTAGGCTAATCCAACTCGGAGTAGATGCAAAAGGTAATAAATAATGCTTTGTTTGGATGCATCTAGTGGATCAATGTTGTTGTTATTACAATATATAACCACTTGCTGCATAGCATGCTCTAGTGGTAGGTTTTCTTGCTTCTTTAAGAATTGTCATACTATCCGGTGGTAGATTTAGGTATCCAAACTCTATGACTTTAGGAGCCAGATCACTAGGTTGAACTCCTTCGGGTTTGGATGTCTGATTGCTCCTTGGTTCTGTGTGAGAAGGTTGGAAGTAAGGTACACATTTTGGTGTGGTACTACTGACAGTTCTAGTAGTGTGGTGAACCATGTTTGACGAGCCCATGTGGGAGTCATTTAGATTAGTGTGAGTGACGTCTGTCTGAGTTTCCGAACTAGAAATGGAAGGGCACGGAGAGAAGGAAAAGCCTAAGCAAATATCCCTGACCAGCTCATCCATAAAGCATTGCCTTTAGATATATGGTGTGGGAATCTGGATGTGAAGCTTGGACATTTTGAGTTCTGTGCTGTGGCAAAGAGGTCTATCTGTGGAAATCCCCATTTTTGGAAGAACGGAAGAGAGCCTTGGGATGAAGCTCCCATTCATGTACTTGTTGCCACATCCTGCTGAGGAGGTCGGCAAATTGGTTGTGCATGCCTGGAAGGTGTTCTGCTAGAAAATATATTTTGTGATGTATTGCCCAACGCCAAATGTTCAGAGAGAGGCATGACAACGGTAGAGAGTGTGCCCCACCCTATTTTTGTACATAGCACATGGCTGTCATATTGTCCGCTCGGACTAGAACTTTCGCTTCTGGGTCAGGCTGAAAAGCTTTTAGAGCAAGTTGAACTGCTAGAAGCTACAAGTAATTTATGTAGAGACTTCTGTGTCTGGTGTCCCATAAGCCTTGAATTAGATGGGCACCCCAACCTGTGAGAGAGGCATCTGTTGTTTGCACAACTTGTGGAATAGGGCTGATGAAAGACCACCCTTTTGATACGTGTTGTGTGTTTCACCACTGCAGAGAGCGATAAGTGTGGCTGTCTACCAACACAAGATCTGGTAATTGACCCTGTGATTGATTCCACTGATGTGCTAAGCATTCCTGTAGCGGACGCATCTGTAAACTTGCGCGTGGCACTATTGCAATGCATGACTTCATCATTTCTAACAGTTACATGAAAGTCCTTACTGTTAGGTATTGGTTGTTTTGAAACTGTAGTAATAAAGTTTGAACGTCATGAATTCTGGCTGGTTTGGGTGAGGCTAGAGCTGGGTGAATGTTTAGCGTTGCTCCCAGATATGTTTTTTGCTGTGATGGTTGAAGATGGGATCTTTGTGCATTGACTGTAAATCCCAATTGATGGAGAATGTTTATGGTATTTTGAGTCGGAATTCAGGACCGCCCGCCATAAGGGCGGGGGTCCCGTGGGGGGTATTAGGATGTGCCCGCCACAGTGGCGGGCACATCCTGCATTTTTAGCATTGTGGCGGGCAGTGCTCTCTGCACCGCCCGCCACAATGCTAAAAATGCATTGATGCATTCGCATAAACAAAGCGGCAGGCATCGCGCGGTGCCTGCCGCTTTGTTTATGCAAATGAAGGGGCATACCACAGGTACCCCCCGTGTGCACCCCCACCTTTCCTTCACTCTGGGGGCCCGCAGGGGGCACCCAGAGTGAAGACCGCATGCCTTTCCGTGGTGGCATCGCCGCAGCGGGAAAGGCACCTAAAGACGCCCTTCATAATATGGCTGGCGGTGTCTATTAGACACCGCCACCATATTAAACCTTTTCCGCCGCGGTCGCAAGGCGACCGGGGAGGGAAAGCGGAGAACGGTCTTTCCGTCTGCCGCTGTCCCCCCCACCATCCTAATATGGCGGGGGAATCTAGGTGCAGATGGCGGGCGTATTGCCCCCGCCAGGCTGGCGGTGGCTACCGCCAACCTGGTGGGGGGAATCCACCCGCCATCCTAATGGGCCCCTATGTGTGTTGGCTTTGATGAGCCAATCGTCCAGTTCTAGGAAGACATGAATTTGTTGTCTTCTGAGATGAGCTGCTACTACTACTAGACATTTGTTGAATACCCTGAGTGCAGTAGTTACTACAAATGTGAGCACATTGAGTTGATAATGCTTTCCTGCTACCACTAATCTGAGGTATTTGTGATGTGTTGAGTGAATAGGGATGTGAAAGTAGATGCCTTTAAGTCTAGTACTGTAGTTTTGTTAGAGGGGAAGCACTTGTTGAAGTGTGACCCTCTAGAAGTGTTCTGATGGTATGTTTAAATTTAGAGGTCTGAGATCTAATATTGGACGTAGAGACCCATCCTTTTTTGGGATTAGCAAGTAAAGTGAGTAAACTCCTGACCCTTTCTTGTTGTAATGGAACTGTTTCAATAGCTCCTTTTGTTAGAAGAGCTTGTACCACTTGTTTGAGCAGTTGTTGGAGCTTTAGCAGGAGTTTGTGAATGCAAGGTGGAATATTGGGAGGATTGCTTGTGAGCTCCAGGCAACAACCATTTTGGATAATCTCCAACACCCATTTGTCTGATGTTATTGACTGCCAAACGGGAAGAAATTGATGAAGTATTCCCAGACAGGTGTATGATGATCGGGGGTGGATTGTTATGAAGTCACTTTGTTGGGAGATGGAGACATACATGTCGGGGTACCTCTACCTCTGCCTTTAAAATTGCTCCATCTGTAACCATCTTTGTAAAGGCCTCAAGAGGGGGAAGATTGATTATGTGGTTTATAGGAAGATGTGTTAGCATCTGTGGAAGTATTTATGGAGCCTCCCCTATAAAATGAACCGCAAAAGGAACCTGTATGAGAGAGCGACTGTAGTGCCCTCATTGATTTTGCTACTTCTGTATCTTTCTTCATTTTTTCAAGTAATTCATCCACTTGAGGAGCAAATACATGTTCCTTGTTGAACAGTTCATTTAGTAACGTTTGTTGTACTTCTGGATTAAAACCTGAGTTTTGTTACCATGCATGTCTTCTGAGGAGAATACTAGTGATGACTCCTCTGTCTGCAGTATCATCAGCATCTACATACTCTTAAGCATAAGCAACATTTGTGTGTTTTTGTGTCAACTTCCAAAGGTTTCAAAAATAAAATCTTCTTCCATTGCCTCATTATGTAAAGGCATAGTAATTAGCTGCTCTAGCAATTAATTATTGATATGCAGTATTATCATCAGGATGGGAAGGTTTTGCTGGATGTAGATAAGGGTCTGTATCCTGAGGTGGATCTATATTGTAGTCATCCCATGAATCTGGTAGTGGCTAATTTTCATTGTCATCATCCTCCTCTATATCAAGATTTATGTTAGGAGAACTCGATGGTGTAATGTGTAACGGATCTGTGTTATGTTATGTTATGTTAAAGTCACGCTTACACCAAGCGGTTTCTTGGCGCATCTGGTATTGGTGAAGAAGGTGGAAAGGTCTGGGGAATACAAATAGGGCTAGTAGCTGTAATAAAAGAGGCGCTCTTGTGATTTGGCACCCTATGATGACTCCCAACTACCGACATTTTAACTGACTTTAGTGTGTTATTTTATCCTAGCCTGGATATATGAGACTGTGCTGCATATGCCTGCTTCTTTTCTGTCTTGTATTCTTGCTGCCTTTTAGTGAGATCTGTCACGGAGTAGAACAGTACATTTATATTATAAGTGCTTACTATTGGCTTTGACCTGACTTTGCCTTGATTGTTAATTATGAGTGCTTACTATTGGCTTTGACATGGTTTATGTCATCTTTTTCCCTTGGCTTTTCCTTGCTGCAGTTTCTCTGCGCGCACAGCAGTGCTTGCAGGTTTTTTGGGTTCTTACTATTGGCTTTGACATGGCTTTATGTCATCTTTTTCCCTTGGCTTTGCCTTGCTGCAGTTTCTCTGTACGCACAGCAGTGCGTGCAAGTTGTTTGGGTTCTTACTATTGGCTTTGGCATGGCCTCATGTCTTCTTATTTTCTGGCTTTGCTTTGCTGATGAGTTCTGACTATTGGCTTTGACATGGCTTCATGTCATCTTGTTTTCTGACTTTGACTATTGGCTTTGACATGGCTTCATGTCATCTTGTTTTCTGACTTTGACTATTGGCTTTGACATGGTCTCGTGTTATCTTACTTTCTGACTTTGCCTTGCTTTTGCGTGCACAGAATTATGAGTTCTTACTATTGGCTTTGACATGGCCTCATGTCTGACTTTGCCTTGCTCCTGCCTACACAGCAGTGCTTGCGAATCATATTCAAGGTCTTTCTGCTCCTCACTAGTTTTTCGCACCTCACTGACCAGAGTGAACTGGATATTATCTGTAGAATGTACAACTCTGCCTCGAAGTCAAGATACGGGGGCTTGGCCAGTCTCTGTCTTGCCCTTGATGCAGACTGGTACAGCCTGCTCTTTTTTTCCAATGAGAAGAGGGCGAGGTTTTGTAGAAGCTTCGCCTCACGTTGAATAATGATATTTAAGCTGGGAGCCGAGGGGGGCCATGTGGGAAGTTCACCACAGAAGGAATTTCAATCAGGACTCAAATTCCGTCACCATTCCAAAAGCACATTCATTACAGTAGCTATGTCCTTTTTCTTTTTGAGAGGGATTCTGTATTCTGTGTCTGCTTTCCTTTTAAATGGTATTACTGGTTTTGCTGTTATGTATCCAGTATCTGGATTTATGTGGATCTTCTTTTGTTTAGGATCCAACCTTTCCTATATTTTCTCCAAAATCTGCTCCAGTGGCTTTAAGGGAGTGCCTTTCTGTTTCAGCGCCGAAGTTGTCGATGCTGAGCTGGATTTTTGCTTTTTCTCTTTCAATCCAAGATGCTTTGGAACCAAAGGGGTATCATCGTGGCTCGGGTTTGAGCCGGAGGCTTGACTTGCTGTTTCGATGCTGAGCCAGAAGGCATGGCGCTGGAATCAGATTCTCAGTGCCGACCATGGCCTATTGGGAGTGGTGGCCCAATCGCCTTTTGTTTAGATGGAGTGGGTTTGGTGGGCAAAGGGGCTTTGTTACTCACGGGATCCTGTGCAGCCAGAAGGTCTTGGGACTTGAGTTCGATCTCCAATTCGGAATGGGAGTCCTGGAGGGAGAAGGCCTCTTCCTCCACTGACATTTCTTCCTGCTCCTGCTCGATGTCCTCACCAAAGATATCAGGGGTTTCCTGAATACTTTGTAGCTGCATGCCTCTCTGACGAGCCCGACAGTCCAACAGTGTCTTCTTAAAATGGAACGACCGACATGCGTCGCAGTGTTCTTCTTTATGTTCCAGGTAGAAACAGAGGTTACAGGCCTTAGGCTGGTCGATAAGTGGATATTTGACATGGCATCGAGGACAGAATTGAAATGTCTTCTGTTCCATCGGCGTAAGACTGGGTGCTGGTTCTTGAAGTAGAAGCCAAGGAAAGAGGTAGGCCGAAGGCCGCGGTTACAGTTTTTCAATAATATAGATACAGTCTTCTTAGAGTTCGACACAAAAAGGTGGAGAAAGAATAGAAAATAATAAATAGAGGGTAGAATGAATTGTGAACCGATTAACGGTTTCAAATCGGAAAGCCGCAATACTAGTCCGAACCCGATGGCGGAAACAAAAAAATCTAACAATGGAGCTGATGCCCATGCACACTATCACCGAAAGGAGGAGTAACTGGAAAAGACTTCTTCAAAGAAAAACAACTTGCAAACATCCGACCCAACACTAGATGGCAGGAGTATACAAAGCATGTGTATATGGCAGGAGTATGCAAAGCATGTGTATCCATAGCACATATGATTCGAACAAAATAGTTGTGTAGATTCAAAAAGGGAAAGGGTCCCTTGGGTGAGGAATCTACTGTTAGATGTCACTACCAGAAAAGAGATCACCGCAGGTAAGTGACTTGTTCTTCCTGGACAGTAGAAAAAATGAAAAGCTTCCTAGGAAAATGCCATGTGACGAGAGTTCCTTTCTCTGTTTTAATCAATTTACTTTACTTAGGTTAGCTTCAACATTCATTTGGATGACAATAGACTTACCGTGGGTGGTGGTTGCGCTATCTCTGGTAACTGTGGCACCGAAGGGGATGAACCTGTTTAGAAACATAACAGTCAGATGTTTAGTTGCACTGAACCATACAGTGGTACCTATTTGAAAGCATCACAGAGCATGAAGGTGGACAGTGGTTGCAGTGATGGAAAAAATAATTGATTATGGAGTGTGTCTCACAAGGGTCTAATGTAGTTGGTAGAGTTCGTGAAACTTGGGCTAAGTAGGGCAGGCCAAGAAGTGACATCCATGATCCTACAAGAGATGTCATAGAGTTTGGGTTCTGCAAGTCATGGAGTGAGGAGAGCTACCAGCAAATGACTGATTGAAGAGAGGGAGAATGAACAGCTATATCGATGATTTTAAATCTATGGAGAATTAACAGTGAAAACTACTTTTTTATGTAGCGTACTCAGCTATAACAGCATATTTCCAATTCTGAAGGATTATCTGCTGAGAAACCGACACAGCTGAACCCACCTTTATCAATCTGCTCTTGTGATGTGGTGAGGAACTGTTTGCTGAAGGCCATTTTAATTGATTGTCTAGTAGCCAAAAATAAGGGTGTGAACACCTACATTTATTCTGATTGGTTGAAAGGCAGTTATCAGAATTGTTTCAGCAAGTGTGGTTGGCTTCTTTTCAATCAATCCAATCAGAATGTATAACTGAGTTCATCATATGCTGCAGCCTTTCGGAATGACTCTAGCACACTACGCAAGGACGTTCATTAAGGCTGTCTATTCATTCAGAAGCAGGTCAGATAAAGCAGGCTATGCGCTCTGATTTGCTACCTAGTATCACAGTAGGGAAAATGATTTCCAGCTACCAATGCCAATTCTTAGAGCTGATTGAAGAATAACAACAGTTGTCACTATTTAACATCTTCATTCATTTTACAATTTTTAGTAATGTATCAATCAATCATTCAATCAGGCTAGTTAGTTTGTCATATAGTTAGTTTGAGTCAGTGTTGTGGAGGATGCACGCAGTATGTGCCTAGTACTCTGAGCTGACTTCAGGTACCTTCATGCTGCTTTGCACTTAGGCATCTTGCGCTCTGCGCTTTAATTGCCGCGCTGCTGGCTTTTTAACTTACCTATTTTGCTATTTCTGTTTGATTCAGTTGCCTTTCCCTTGTTTTTAATCGGGACTTATTCTCCCCTTCACTCGCACCCTAATTGATTGTGCACCGCTGTTTAGTGGGTCCGGTTCCTGGGGTGGGGAACTACAGTTGCCATCTTAGGGTGGTTGGGACAATCAGCGGGCGCCATTTGCGAGCGGTCTAGCGTTCCGGCTGCTTAGAGGGACGCTTACTTAAGGCGACCAGTTCAGTGGACAGCCTTGACGAGGTACCTTCACGCTGCTTTGCACTTAGGCATCTTGCGCTCTGCGCTTTAATTGCGGTGCTGCTGGCTTTTTAACTTGCCTATTTTGCTATTTCTGTTTGATTCAGTTGCCTTTCCCTTGTTTTTAATCGGGACTTATTCTCCCCTTCACTCGCACCCTAATTGATTGTGCACCGCTGTTTAGCGGGTCCGGTTCCTGTGGTGGGGAACTACAGGCGCCATCTTAGGGTGGTTGGGACAATAAGCGGGCGCCATTTGCGAGCGGTCTAGCGCTCCGGCTGTTTAGAGGGACGCTTACTTAAAGCTGCCCTCAACGCGCAGCGGTTTCGCGCAGCGGACGCGCCTTCCCTGCGCCTGAGTCGTGCCAGAGTCCTGCCCGTCTGCGCCCGTCAGCGCTAAGGAGGCGCGGGTCGCGGCAGGACTCTAAGCTCTAGCCTTATCACCATGACGTCGCCTACTTTCACATATCTAAGGGAGGAACTGTTGGCCATCCGAGGTCGGATTACTAATTGCGACCACCCCCCTGTGGGCCCATTATGTGGTCCATACCGATGCATATGTGGAGGATGGTCCTTAGTTACCCCTGCTCTTATTCGATCGCTGGAGTCGCCATCTTCACATAAAAGAACGGTAGGACTGCGCGATCTTAGCGTATGGAATCTAAATGTTAGATCACTGGTAAAACATCATCAGGAGATATATGATCTCATCAAGGATGAGTCTCCTGACTTGTTTTTCTTGACTGAAACTTGGCTGCAGGATACGGATACTTCCATCCTTAATTTGGCCTTCCCCCCAGAATATTCCATCTTCACACTTAATCGTGTTACTAGGGGGGGAGGCATTGCGATGGCCATCAAGTCATGCTATCCGCGCGAGTGGAAGTTCTTAAAACTCCCAGGATGTGAAAGCGCTCTTTTTAAAGTTTCGATCAGCCATCACTTTACCTTTTCTGGCTTGCTGATATATCGCCCTCCGGGATGTGACTCTGCTTTTAGGGCAGCTCTCCCGGACTTAATTAGTACGGAGGCACTAGGATGTGCTAATTTTAATGTTCTCGGAGACCTCAATCTTCATTTTGATTGCTCGACCTCCCCTTCTATCAGTAGCATTTTGGCCGATTTAGAGGCCTTGCAACTTACCCAGCTGGTCACATCTAGTACACATAGGGGCGGGCATATCCTTGATCCTTTCTTTACCAACTTAGAGGGAGTTAGGGCTCTATGTCCCACCCAGATTGCCTGGACAGACCATATGCTGGTGAAAATGCTATGCCCCATACATGAACCTCCTTTTATATCTCAGGACAGAATAGTTCTCAGGCGACACTGGAACAAACTGAGACTGGAGGACTTTTACCATCTGTTGGAAGAGGCTCCGTTGGGCCCCTTCATTGACGTCGATCGCGGATATGAGTTCTTCTGCGAGTGGATCACCCATGCCCTTGATTCTTTTATCCCCTTGGTATGGTCTAAGTGTTGTTCGAAAGAGCCTAGCCCCTGGTATGACAGTTCTCTAGCGCTTCTTAAAAAAGCCTGCAGACAGGCTGAAAGGTTGTGGAGGAAATCGTTCGATCCTGGAATGAAGGCCTGCTACCTCGCTAAAATTAAAATCTACCATAGGGCGGTGTGTAGAACACGAGCAGCCTTCTATGCCCAAGAGTTTCAGAATAGCTCGAATCCTTCGAAACTCATCTTTAAGGTGCTTAAGGACCTGATGGCTAAGAGGGCAACGGCGGCGGAAATCTGTTCGGACTCCCATTGCGAGGGCCTGGCCTCCTTTTTTCTCGAGAAAGTTCAAACCATCCATCGAACTTTCCCGATTGGTTCACCTATCTCGGAGCAGGTCAGTTGTAATTTGGGAGGATACGAGTTTCTCACTACCTTGACCTCCCTTTCAACGAGGCCTTTGACTCCTTGAGCCTCAAAATTAAGTCAGGATCTCCTGCAGATCCGATGAAACCGGCTCAGCTCAGGAACTTGTCGCCGTTATGCCGCACTCCGGTGCTTTCTTTGATCAACCTGTCTTTATCTTCAGGTGTAGTTCCCATCAGGTGGAAACAGGCCGTAGTTACACCTATCTTGAAGAAGGCTACCCTTGACCCCCTTAAATCCGAGAACTACCGCCCCATTTCCTTGCTTCCTTGGGCTGCGAAAGTTGCTGAGGCCCATGTGAACGGAATCCTTTCAGACCATCTTACCAGGGCTAACATTCTTGATCCCACCCAGAACGGTTTCCGTGCGGGCCACAGCACGGAGATGGCCCTACTCTCTATGGTCGAACATCTGCGTTCCGTGCTTGATGCGGGTCGGACGGCGGCACTACTGTTATTAGATCTTAGTGCCGCGTTCGACACTATCTCGCACAGGATTTAGCTTCAGCGCCTAGAAGAAGTAGGTGTCACGGGTTCCGCCTTATGCTGGTTTCGTTCTTTTCTTGCTGAACGGTCCTTTAAGGTTGCGATCCCGCCTGGCAAGTCTAAATCTTATCCGTTGGATCTGGGTGTTCCACAGGGCTCATCGTTAAGTCCCACTCTATTCAACCTTTACTTGAGGCCGCTGGCTGCGATAGTCAAGCAATGGGGCTTGACGATGGTATCATACGCAGATGATACGCAGCTGGCGGTCACGCTGAGTGGGGACTCAGAGATGGAGGTTCCCTGGTTCCGCGACGGATTACGGGCAGTGGCCAACGGGATGAATTCTAACTGTCTCCAGTTAAATGCCAAAAAGACGGAGGTTATGGTGGTCGGCAAGCAGGCGGAGTTATGGGGTGACCGGTGGTGGCCCCCTGAACTGGGTGTGACCCCCTCTCCAGCATCGGAGATAAAAAACCTAGAGGTTTGGCTTGATCCGACCCTCAGTTTCACCTGTCACACCAAGAAGGTGGCGGCTACCTGCTATGGTATTATCAGAGGTTTAAGACCTATCCTTAAATTCTTTGACGCACCCACCAGGCAACTGGTGGTTCAAGCGTCAGTGCTGTCCCGGCTGGATTATGCTAGCTCGCTTTTGGCGGGGATTAATCAGTCGGAACTCACCGGCTGCAGCGAGTTCAAAACGCTGCAGCCAGAGTGATGATAGGTCTGCCAAGGCAGTGTTCGGTCTCTAATACGCTGCGTTCTCTCCATTGGCTCCCTGTGAACCAGAGGATCAAATTCAAGGTACTATGCATTCTGGAGAATTTGTTGGTACCTTATAAACCCTCGCGAACCCTCAGATCTCTGGGCGAAAATCTGGCAGCTGTTCCGCGCTTTAGGCGTAGAGCCGGTGGTCGCTCTTTTCGAGTGTTAGCGGCAAAGTGGTGGAACTCTCTCCCCCCTCACACCCGGGCTCTTGATGACCTCCTGCAGTTTAGACGCGCCATCAAAACTATTTTATTTGTTTAGCTTTTAAATTGTTTGCTGCTGTTCCCTTTTTCTGGCTTTTTAACGGAGTTGTGTTTTGTGTTCCTTGTTAAGCGCCAGGACGCCCCTTTGCTGGGGCAGCTGTGCGCGATATAAGTGTGAATAACATAACATAACATCACTTGCTGACAGATGTGGGCCAGTCAGCAGCATATCTGTGTGTGTAGAAATAAAATGTAGTTTCTATGGCAGAGGGCTTCTGTGAAAGATGCAGAGGGGAAATACTGCCCTATAAGAGGAGGCATGTCCTATATATTTCTCACTCATTTGAGATTTCTGATAACTGCAGACCAGTATCATCCTTATCTTTTTTTAATTATATACATGATTTGTATCGCACACTAAGAATACAGTCATCTCTATGAGCATCTCAGCATCGCCACATCCAGATTTATTTCATTATTTGAGTTTATTCAGTTACCTAGACCATACCTAGAAAATGCCAGTTTAAAAAATACAATTTCAAACTTAAAATTTCTATTAGATTATATTCTCCCTTGCTAATGGCGAATTATTCATTGTGTCCCACAGTGCAAACTTCCCTTTACCTCTCACTGCATTTGTAACCTACCTATTTATAAAGTAAAAAATATTATTAGACTTGAGTAACAAAAATATTTACATGCAGCAATGTTAGTGACTAGCAGAACAAAATGATCACATCGGGGGCCACTCATAGCTTACTGAGCTAACTATAACTTTCGGGCCTGCCACACACTGCTCATGTCATTTGAGACGTCATTAGTGATGTCATCAATGATGGCCCGACTAATGTAATATGTGAGATCATAAGCAGTGAATGGCAGAGGAGCAAAGTATACTTAGCACAGTTAACTATAACTGGTGAATTTCAGAGTTTCTTTTAGTTAAAAAAGATATTTTAACTAACATTTAACCTAACTGTAATGTCACTTTAGCCTTTGATTTTTCAGTGAATATCTGTGGATTTGTTTTTAACAGAAATATAAGATCTTATTATCCTATATAACTATATTGTCACTTTAACCTTTGTTTTTTTGTTTTATTAAAAAGTATGGCTTATTTTCTTTTTTTTCTACATCCAGTAGAGCTCTGTGTTCCCTCAGACATTTGTAACTGTGCATAGAGTGTTTCTTTATAGAACACACAACCTACTTAATATTTTATTAGCTGCCAAGTACGACCCTCCAATAGCACTTGGGACTCCAACAGCAGTACCGACCACCACTCCTGCGATCTGTCCTCCGCTGAGGCTTTCGGTCTTGTTGTTCTCTAGAAAAGGATGAGACAAAAGTGATGGATAACCTATCAATGGAGTATGTTATTTCACACACATGTAGGGGAGACCACCTACCTTCCTTATTATTCCATTAACACTCCTTCTTCATGCTGTATTTGAACCCAATCACTCCCTTCCAAAAATGGCATATGCTTTTGACAAGCAACACCTTGTTCCAATGACCCAGGATGCACTTGGTTTTCTCTGCAATCCAAGGCCCCAATTACAAATGGCACAGTACTGGCGGGGTGCAATCTTTGCATCTTTGCAAAAGTAAACCACGATGCCATGTGGTAACATTCTGAAAGTATGGTGCAATAACGAGCTATTTTTAAGGTTCAAATTACACACTGAATTCTCTATTCTGTGTGGATGAATGCTGCCATTAATCACCTGTAAGCAGGTGTGAAATGTAAATGTGTGAGGCAGCGTGGAGTAGAGGCAGTGATACAGCAGCTAGACTGGGGAGATCGCATCCATGCTCCTCCAGGGCTGACTTTAGCACTGTTGGTGCCTGTGCGACAATCATTTTTGGGACCCCTAAGCCCTATGTCCACCTCCTCGGCTTCTCTCACTACCACCAGGCAAAAGTGCCCTTCATATCTCCAATCATAAGATACTGCTAAACATAGCGCCGCCACCCCGAGTCAGCAAACCCCCCCCCCCCCCACAGGCCCTAAAGCCGGCCTTGGATTCCCTCATGTTGCGGTGGGGATAGGGTCGTGGGCTCGTAGCCTCTGTCCAGTCCTCCTGCAATTTTACTGGCCAGAATTTACAGCCAGCAAGATTGAGTAGCTGTTGAGAGCACTGGGCCAGAAAGTATAGGCCCCTAAATGGAATAGTGTAGAGCAGCACATAGTGTGTGTCCAGACCTCAGAGCAGCATAACAATAAATCAGGAGACAAAAGGTCATATTTTAGAAATTACAGTGAAGTTGAAGTACTTGCATAAGATTAACTACAAATGTTCCACTACACCTAAATGTGTGCTATGTATTAAACCCAATCTTTGAGTCACAAAACCATGTGACACTCACAAAATAAGTTTCCTACCCTTTCCAAATCTTAATTGGAAAGGGATCTAAAAGGGGTGGGCCCTCCTATCTGCTACTCACAATGGGATGAGTTAATGGTTGGCAAATCCACTGAAAAGTAACTGACTCCACAAAGGAAGTGGTAACTTTAGCTCTGGGAATTATGTTGAGCGAGCCCTGCTGTCTTCCCAAATGAGAAACTGTTTTTTTTTAAAACATAAGGAGTTCCTTTAAGGCAAATAGGCTACTTTATACACAAAGATTCCCATTTGAGAATGCAAACGCAGGGTTGGTGATTTGCTATTCCTTGCATGCCATCATTCAACTGTTTATAGCTAATCATAGGGTTTGCATTCAGCGACATGTCTAGTAGTATCATTCTAATACCAAGTGGTTCTGTTGGGTGTACTCAATTTCGTTTACAATAACAACATTGATTATGCAGAAAGAAAAGGAAACACACATATGTGAAGTTAATCAGCATAGATATATTGTAAACTTCCGATTGATATAGATTTCATTTACAATTTACAGAATTGAAAGGCTGTCAAGAGCAATAATGATTGTTGATAAAAAGATGAGTGACCTTGCGAATAAGTGATATAAAGGTGACAAGGTGTTGTAGGTGAAGATAATATATACATACAGTGCTTTACAAAACAGAATATAAAATGTTGACATCAATACACATTCGTTCCTAAACATATGAATCTCCAATAGGCCTCATATTAATTTCTGTAGTTTGCCATGGAATGAAGAGTAAGGGATATGGATTGTGGGGCACGTCGACGTTTTGACTCAAGACTGTGCGTGATTGTGAGGTCACGGTGGGTCTTCTTCAGGACAAAGAACAAACAGCCATATGGATAGTAGCAATTACCAATTATCCTTTGCATGGTTTGAGTGAGACAGGACCACCATCCAGTTGGATCCAAGTATGGAGCACGAGTGGGAATCTTGTTGCTCCAGTGGGATACGGATTCAATATGTGGACGCTAGTAGGGAGGAAAAGTAGAAATCACGTTGCTCCAATGAGATACTGAATCGGTATCTAGTCACTCGGCAAACGCGAGGCACGGAGTGAATGGGGGTCATTATATTTTATTTTATGTAGTTAGTATCATTAGGCAGGTCATCTGCTACTCTCTGCATCTGGAGAGTTTGTGATTGGACCTAATAGGATACATTTCTAAAAGGCAGTGCTCAATTTGCCACCACTATTCATGACCTTTATACATTTTTTTTAACGGTGTTTTATGTAGCGCAAACTTGACCCGAAGGTATCAGAACGCTTTAGATAAGCACCAGTTGCGTTACATGAGGACACATTAATTTTTTTTAGGCACGGGGAGATCAAGTGATTTGCCCAGAATGACAGGATGTTGCGCATCCTTGCCAAGACTCAAACCCGGTTCCTCAGATTTTAGGTCAACCGCCCTAGCAGTTAGGCCACATCCTCGCCCCATGTGTCCCACAGTCACTTACTGTGGGTGCACAACTATAATGAATGAAGCTGAAAACGTTTTCGCAAATGGTCTATTACAAAGTTCCCATAAATACATGCTTATGTGTATTTTAGATCCATAAAATTGTATGTATAATTGATTACTAACCAACACAGCAAAAAAGATTATTGAAATACACAATGAAGAAAATTGTAAATGTTACTAAACAAACCCAGAAAAAAAGAAAGCATAAGGCAGCCTTTATAGTTTTCTCATTTGATCGGCAGTCACTAAAGACCTACTAATACTCTGCTGAATGAAAAACATTGTAATGCAAGTAAACTTACCCAAAATGACTACCTCGATGTCTATTTCAGTTGCAGATTGGTTCGCCCCTTCTGCCCGCACTGTGTATCTTCCTGTGTCTGAGAGCACTGCATTGGAAATGTTGAGGGAGCCACTCGAGAAGATGGTGATGCGTGACTGATACGCACGCGCCATGGCCACCGTAGGATCTCCGACTATCCAGGAGACTATTCTATTAGAATTCCTTGTCCAAGTGATGATGGGGTTCAGTTCTCTGGGTGTGTACACGATGGGTATAGAGATGGTGCTTCCTTCGAAGAAGGTGAAATTTCTATCAGCATCTAATTTAATGGCAGTACCTGCAAAAGGAGCAATAAGAACATGAAGCAGAATGAAGTAGAGAAGGAACTAAAATGAGAGATTAAAAAAAATATATATATATATATATATATATATATATTCATATAGATAGATAAAGCTATCTCTCTCTCTATATACAAAATACATTTATATATTTTATGTATTTACTTTTTTTTTTTTAAATGACTCATTATGTCTTTATTTCCGATAGATTATTTTACCCTTGGCCTGGATTCTGCTAACTTAAGGAGTTATTCATTGTGTCCTATAGTACAAAACACCCTTTAAATCTCTCTGCATGTGGATCCTACCTATTTATAAACTGAAAATATTCATTAGACTTGAATACCAAAAATATTTATATGCAGCAATGTTACTGTGTGAGGTGTCATTAATCTGATTCTTACGTAAGGCCAATGTGCACCAAAGGCTTTATAAGGTCTCCGAAGACCAGCATATGGTGCATAGGCAATAGAGGGGGTAGAGGAAATGAAGTTATACACACTAGTGAGAAAGGCTGGTGAAGAGTTACAGCTGAGACCCTTTCACCTATCTGAAGTTGGTCACTGTTTGTGGGGTGGTTGGTTTCCTGTGAATTTAAGAATGTTTAAAAAAACGGATTAAATTTGTATAAAAGCAAAAACTCTATTATGCCATGTCAGACCCTATTCAAAAGGTCAAAGGTCAGACAGGGGTTATAGGGCCAGAACTGGGAATGGTTGAGATCTTTTACCACTGCTGTCCTGGAGTCAGCCCTACTTTGGGTTTGCAAACTGGGCCAAGCACACACCATTCTGCACTTACTCTCAACAGTCGTGAGGGAAAGTAGTCACAGGCTTTTCAAAAGTGCAATAGGATCAATGTCCAACCAAGTGCTTCTCTTTGTAGAAGCACGTTGTTACTCAGAAAGATAGAATTCTACTACACTGTCAATAATGCATGAATACCTGGTGCATATGTGCAAGCCGTTGTACTCATAGGGGTCTCTTCCACCTAGTATTTAATTGTCTCTGGTGGTTCCACTCTTTACAGGGTTCTCCCTTCAGGTTCAGTGTCTGAAGTAGGTCTCTGGGTGCAGTTCAGACAACTTCCACATTTTGGTTTTTTTGTACTTGGACCAAGGCCTGTTAAGTCTCTCACCATAATTGCAGGAGCTGTGCTGGGCAGCGGGATCCAACTGGTAGTAGGTGACCTCCCAGGGACATATGGCAGGCTTCTCAAAAGCTGTGCGGCAGGCAGCCACACACTGTCACTTGGGGGTTATAGCACGAGCTGAGGCTTCTGTTGGGGGCCCTCATGCAGGTGGTTTGCTCTGACACTCTGGTGAGTACTTGAATCACAGTGCTATTTCACTCCAACATTCTTGTGCATACTTGGCGCTTCTTTTTGTGTGCTGCAACCACTTGCCCACAGATGACAAATCTTAAGTGCGATAGGTAAAACAAACAGTATCCCAACAGGTATTGTTTTAAAGACAATTATGCATGTATGTTGAAAACTTTACTGCAAAAGAAATAAGGAGACTTGATTCCAATTTTAGATATTAGGATTGTTATTCATCAATTATTTAAACAAACAATAGTAGGTGGGGAAGAAAACAGTTAAAGCAGCACTGTTATAGGATGAATCAAAACAACGCAAATTTGCACTTGGTGCTAAAATGTGCAAGTGACATAAGTGGCGACGCAAGTGACAAGGTGGACAGCGTTAACGGCGCAAAGTGAACAATAGTGTAGATTATATACAGTGAATGGGAACATATGACTCAAGAATGATCTAAATTGTACAAGTGATTAGTATTAATTTTGCAATGAGTCATAAGAGAGTGGCGCCATATTTTGCACTGTGTAGTCGACGGCGTTTCGATCCTCTTGAGTTGGGATTGTCTTCAGGACAGGGCTGTTCAATTTAGCGGGTGCTGTGTTATGTGTCGGTGGTATGCACAAAAGGATGGTGCTTTTGTTTCTGGTTGTAAACGAGGGTGGATCAAGCGTGTTTAATCTCGGGAATCTAATTAAACAGTCAGCGGTGAGGCACAAAGCATGGCGGGACGACACGTCCCAGTCTCTAGACGTCCAGCGTGTGATCGAAGATCCTGAAAGAAAACAGGCATCCGTGGCGGATCAAGAATTCCGTGTTGGTTCAAAATTGGCCGGTCCTGAATGAATCGTAGGCCAGCAGAGGAGTCGGGCCGGGGGCCGTGCATTCAGCATTCTAGAGACTGGGACCTGTCGTCCCGCCATGCTTTTTGCCTCACCGCTGACTGTTTAATTAGATTCCCGAGATTAAACACGCTTGGTCCACCCTCGTTTACAACCAGAAACAAAAGCACCATCCTTTTGTGCATACCACCGACACATAACACAGCACCTGCTAAATTGAACAGCCCTGTCCTAAAGACGATCCCAACTCAAGAGGATCGAAACGCCGTCGACTACACAGCGCAAAATATGGCGCCACTATCTTATGACTCATTGCAAAATTAATACTAATCACTTGTACAATTTAGATAATTCTTGAGTCATATGTTCCCATTCACTGTATATAATCTACACTATTGTTCACTTTGCGCCGTTCACGCTGTCCACCTTGTCACTTGCGTCGCCACTTATGTCACTTGCACATTTTAGCACCAAGTGCAAATTTGGGTTGTTTTGATTCATCCTATAACAGTGCGGCTTTAACTGTTTTCTTCCCTACCTACTATTGTTTGTTTAAATAATTGATGAATAACAATTCTAATATCTAAAATTGGAATCAAGTCTCCATATTTCTTTTGCGGTAATGTTTTCAACATACATGGATAATTGTCTTTAAAACAATAACTGTTGGGATACTGTTTTTTTACCTATCGTTCTACCCCAATCCCGACGTGGTTTATGGGTCACACTCCTTTATTTTCTTACAAAATCTTAAGTGCAGTGTACACTAGGTACAATCCTCTACCCATAGTACCTCAAGGTGGCAACCTCGAGAACTCATGAGGTGCCCCTGTGCACTTCTCAGATCACTTAGTCTTCTAGACTGGTCCCGGTCAATCAACAAACTTGGAAGTGCCGTGGTCATGCAGTCCACTTGCTGGGTTGCACAGCCCATCTGGAGGCCCTTATCCCAGCTTCAGTCGAGACTACTACATGGGCATACCTAGGTGCTACGGTAGCTGCAATGGGGATACATGACAGAGGTCACACTACCTTATCTGTCAGTACAACAATTCCTTTTGTGCTCTTGCTTAGCTAGTCTCTGTCAGGTGGACCCTACATCAGGGTCAATTATGGCAGTCTAATCAAAGATCAGCCCACCCTTGCAGGGTTGGCACTTCCTTCCCTTGTTCACAGGCAGGATGTAATGGTCCAGTTATTTATCCTCCAGATCGAACTCCAGGCAATGTTCCCTCACATCTGGGGAGTTGGGTGGCAGTGCACCACCAACCCCCGGCTACATAATAGTCCCTGAGTACTCTGAGGGGAGTACTCGCTCCTCAGTAGAAGAGACCCCATTAACGAACAACAATGGGTTTTGAGCTCCCATCTTTATACCAATTTCACAGAGGATGTGCATTCCAGGTCTGTTTCCTTGGAACCAGTTTGGGTCAGTTCCCATTTCATGTGTAATGGCCAGGCCACCTTTATTCCTGGCCTTTGTCTGCAAGGATGCTTTGCCCATCAGGTCTGTCTCCAGGTTGAGTGACCACCAGGGAAGTACAAAGAAATGTAAGCAGGCTACACCCGGCTATTTAAGACCCCCTCCTCACAGAATCAAGAAGATAGACGAGAATCTGTGCTCTCTCACATGTCTTTTTGTTCAAGAGATACTGCAGGACACATCCTGAACTCTCTACTATCTACCTAATGGCAGCTGCAGTCAGAGTCATTTACAGCCCAATGTTTCGGCAATCATCCTGGCATGCCTAACGGAAGCCTGCCTCCCTATAGTTTCTGATGCCCCCCTTTACCCCCCCTCCCATCTAGGAGATGCCTGTAATATACATGTGCATTTTAGTGACAGAAACCTCTCCTCCATCTTGCACTCTGGTCCAGGTTCTGGGCTGCAGGCTTGTATCACTCCTGCACGGCACACTCTTATTTCTAGCACACACACAGTTGCAACACACAGCATGTTAGCTTTGAGGGTTCTGTGTTCATCGTGAGCAGCAGAACTTTAGAAGCATGGGCTCGTAAGCATAGATTAATGTCGCACAGGTTTTAAGCCTGTTGTTGGGATTCACTAAACAAGCTATGCTGCCACCACTGTGACACATGCATCATCCCACTTGACGCATGAAACCTGTGACAATGAAGGTTGTCCTCCTTCCCTATGAGGCTGTGCTTTGCGAGCCCCTCCAAGTTTAGACTAAGGCCCTGAACTAATCATTATCAATGACCGGGCTTAAGTCACTGCGTCTTGCCAGTATTCGTGTGACACAGTGAAAAAAAATCAAAAACCAGGATGACAGGCATATGCAGTCTGGGCACACAGGACACTCACGTCCCATCATGCCAATATTCAAGTTTCATCATAAATCATGGAAGAGAAAAATTCCAAGCAGAGAAGTCACAAGTAGGGCAAGATGAGTTTCTCCTCATCCTCTTTCATCAGACGTTTATACATATTCTATTTTTTACATCAACTTACCAGGTTCTTCGATCACCTTTCCTACTATATATAATGATGTACATCTTATTATCTCAGTTTTGGGTTTACATCAATGTAGTATCATTGCATGCTTATGTATGTCTTGTCATGTATAATATGGAATGCTTTCTTTCTTATACCATTTGCTTTGTACTCTTTTTAAACATCTCAAGATTTATTGATATTGCTGTATTTTGTGAGATATTGTGTATTTTATCCAGTGCGCCTCCCTCAATGGCACTGCTGCTATTTTTTCACATGAGCAGTAATGTCCATTATGGTCATACCTTACATTTGTTGCCTAGTAGACCCAGGAAGCTTGGGACTCACTCTTAAATCATGAGTCATAAGTCAGAGAGGGTTCAATCATAACTGTCAGCCTTGGCTTTCCTTGCTATCCCTACTATGTTACATTTCAATACATCTTTCTTGACTTGTCACATTAGCTGAGGTGTATTTGTGTGGGTGGGAAGCATTTGTTAGTTCCTAAACACAGCGGGCATACTCAGTGGGAGCTAAGCTGAAACCTGAATGCTCTTTTCACATAGTTATCGAAAAGTCACACACCTTGCTTCAGGATCTAACTATGTATCTCGAGGTAAAAGGCATTTACCACACAGGTGATCTGTTTTCAGCCATTTGTGTTTCCATCTGCTTCTTATTTTCAATTCCTTCCCCAAGGAACCCACCTTGTTACAGCATACGTTAAATTGACCCATGAGTTTACTTTGCCTGGTAGAAAAAGTTCCACCATCTTGTGGTGCTGAAGATACATTTCAAGACAATCAAACTATCTAGAACAACTGACTCATGAAATCCACTTACCATAGACGTTGACCAGGATATTGTTCTCTGCTGGGATCTTGTGTTTTGCTTTCACCTTCACTGTGTATTCGCCACTGTCAGATTTCATTGCATTGGCAATTCTGATGTTCCCCGGGTAGGTGATATCCATCCGGTCTAGGTAAGTTGAGTTGATCTTCAGCAGAGTGGAATTCACAACCCACGTGACCAGGTCAGCGGAATGTCTTTCCCATGAGATTGTAGTGATGTCTTCTGTTGGGGTGTACATGATGGGAATTGATATCACTCCGCCCTCCATTATGTCGACTTTTTCTGGGGTGGTCAGGTTAAAGGCTTCAGCTGTGGGAGAATACGAGTAAGGGTATGGGGTAACAATTTGGAGTCTTGGATCACCAAAGGGTTTGGAAAACACATACAAAACTGAAATCAGTAGCAAACACGGGCCAGAGCTCAAAAAAGGCTGGGGCACAAACGGAACAGCTGACTGATAAAAGAGGTAACATTACAAATGACCTTCTTGTGTAACTGGGGAATTGTTTGCGAAGTGGAAAGGTGCCCAACTAAAAATAAAAGTGCTATGGTTGAGAAGAAACAAAAACTAAAAGAAATGCCAAACAATGCTCATCAAGGACAACAAAGCAAGAATAAAAGATTAATACGAGGATTAAAGAAAAATAGAAATGGAAAAATACTTCAATAGAGAAGGAAAACAATAAGGTAAGTAAGATGCTATCTGAGTTAATGGCTCCATGTTGCACTGTATGGGGATTCTGTTTGCTGATCTCTATCAATTTAACTGTTCAAATTTGTAAATTATGAATATAGTATTTTAGCCATTTAGAGCTTGGAGGGCCACCTGATCAGCCTGCCAGACCAGTGGAGGTCCTGGCCTCTGCTCCCCTGGTGGATGACTACCCATGCCTCACATCTCATGCAGTAAGTGTAAAGGGGTCCCCGCAAGGAGAACGTGTTGTATGGACAACACACTAACACTTTAAAAAAAAAAATTTTGAAAGAAAACTAACTCAGAAATAATCAAATTCTTACTTGTAACCAATATTGTTATTTATTAAACAATATTGTGTTTAAATCAATCAAACATGACATATGACTTTGCGTTTAAGTAAATCGCCCCAAAGCATGGGGGAGGGAAAGGGGAGGGAAAGAAAATAGTGCTCAAAGCGGTGTAAAGTCAGAAAAGGTACACAGAATCAGAAGAATAGAAATAGATTACAAAATTCAAATCACACTTGGAATTAGTCCTAGAGAACAAAAAGCCTACTCAATCGCGGCATATATTGTATCGATAATAACCTAGGGACATTTCAACGGACACATACAAAGTTCAATGTAATCAGGGGACTGTGCCGGGGGTCCCGAATTAGAACAAAGGTTGTTGACGTTTCGACCCCTATTCGTAGGCTACATTAGGTCCTTTACCGGGGTCTTCATCAGGACAGGTACAAGGGGAGAGGAAGTGGGGTGGGGCAGTCTTATCTGTAAAATTAAAAAACCAAGTCCATTTAATGCAATCATATGAGCTGTATTATTATTAATTGCCTATCTATTTGCTCCTAAAATTCTAGCGGCCATGACCAATTTTACACTGTTACTTCCAGATCACACATATTTCACTGGTGCGGCTTTGCACCAACATTTACACCACAAGATAGATGAAAAAAAACATATTCACTGATTATCCATTTCAAAAACAACATTTTGCACTAGATGCCTAAATGGTACTAAATTGCATCAGCACTGGTGCAATCTTGGTAATCCCTAATGTCGATATAGTCCCTGCAATGCGACCCCTGCAGGAGTGTAATCTAGTGAGACTTGCTGGAAGAAGAGGTCCAGTAGTGTAGGGTATTTTAAGAGCAGTCAACCACTAACATCTGACTTCCTTTCATATATAGGGAGTGCACACTGCCTTCACAGCTGACACGCCTTAAAAACAAGGGCCTACCATCCCTACAATCTCACATAAACTCATGTTGCAAGTTTGCTTGAGTAGATAGCTGGCATTTGAGACTGAAACAATATTTAATTTTGGCTTTAAGGAATAGGTAATACCCATCGATATAGTGACATCTGCCCCACAGCACATGCTCCAGCCTGCGTCCCCGCCTCCCTGCGAATGGCACCTGCTGGCCCTTGGAACTCAGCAGGCTATGGTGCCAGTGGTGAGGCACCACCACTCTTCCCACTACTGTGCTCCAAGGGGAGATGCATCAGCAGTCAGGCTGGGCTTTCAGCCTGCGTTCCTAGCAGGAGGTTGAGAGTGGGGCTGTCCTGGCCTGTAAATGTAGGAGATGGGTAAGGGATGGTTGGGTATTGTTGTGGCTGCTTCCACCAGTGCAGCAATTCTTTTCCCAGGGCAGACTAGTTCCTTCCATTTAAAAGCTACAAGGCCCAGGGGTCTATGGATGCTCACAAGAAGTGACAAAGACCAGGACCTAGAAGGAAATCTGGCAGTATGCATATATGTCAAAATGATACATTTCACATCACCTTTCTGATTATTTCAGTTTCCTACATTTGCTGGAAGAGCCTATACAACCTTACTCAGAGCAGCTAGCCATCTGCAAGGTGACTGTGCTGGGAGTAAACCCAGACACCATGAGGGTGCAGCCAGCTGAAGGGGAAACCATCCCAATCCTCATTAGACAACAGCCTCAGTGCCTCTGGACCTGTATACTCTGAAACCACCTCATGCCCTATGCGGAAATCTCATTGCCTTTCAAGCTCAACACACATATAAGAGTTGGCCCTCAGCTTGACTTTCCTGCTGCCTCACCATTAAAAGACTGCACAACATAAGCCCTGCCAAAATAGAGAACAAATGTAAGCTGAACATGTTCTTCCAAGCTTAAGCTATAACCATGAATGAATACAACTTAGGTCATGTGGGTCCGGTATTAAAAATGCCCCGCCTGCCTTTAGAAGAGTAGAACACTAAACTCTGTTTTGAAACATGATTTTTTTGTTGTTTCCTTCAAAATTCTATATCGAAATTCAGGTGCTTCTTTAATATTCAGGTTTAGCTATACCCAGCGGCGTAGCGTGGGTTGCCAGCACCCGGGGTAAGGCAAGTATTGCGCCTCCTGACCCTTGGACCATTAGCACCTCCGGGTGCAAAATTCTAGATAGGTAAAACATAGTAGTACGATTTTTCTTCTTTTAAAATGTTGTACCCTCTAAGAATTTTGCAGCCTGGGTAACTGCCCCAGTGTCACCCCCCACGATATGCCACTGGCTATACCTATTCTGTGTATGCTTCCGAAGCTTGCTTCCCTCTTGGCATTTTGGTGCATATGCTATGTATGCTGGCTGTAATGTGTATGTTTGTTGTATGGAAAGAAAGCCTGCTCCCCCAGCTCACTTCTTCCTGTCAGGTGTGTTTGCTTTTCAATAGTGAAACAGTGACCAGCCTTCACTAACATACAACATAGGGAAAATATGAACAAAAGTACAAACACGCGACAGTTACAGGACAGATTCAGTGAAATGCCTCTGACAACAATGCACAAAGGGCTCTTTGTAAGACTGAAGAGTTGTCTGCAGATTGTTGTTTTATTTGGGCTCTGAGATTAATAGTTCCATCACCACGCCCGTCCATACACCGCAACCATTCAACAACAGGCATCCACCCACACATCCATCAAAGCACTTGTGTTGGGAGATGCCCCACCGCATATGTGCCTGTATGTGTGGTGTGTTTGCATAGCTCTGTTTAGGCCAGATGTACTACTCTTACAGTTCACAGTCGGGAATTGTGTTGTAAAATGTAATTTACAAGAGTGTCTTAGACACTGTTTGCTTTTCCTAAAGGGGTCGCAAATTGCATGCCTCCTTAATATTCATGAGGTGGGTGCAATTTGCAGCCTGTTTCCTTTAAAGGAAAACGGGCTGCATTTAAAAGAGATAAATGAAACATTTCTGCTTCATTTTTTAAGAGTAGGCAGTGGTATGTGGGACCACTGCCTGCTATTAATAAATATTTTTGCATCCATTTAGAAAGGGGATTGCCTGTGGCTTACCCCCTACTTGAAGTAGGTGGTCAACTGTGAGTGTTTTGCGACCAAAATTGCGGTCACAAATCAATGGTACATACCATTGAGACTTGCAATTAGAAAGGGATGCCCTTGGCACGCCCCTTCACAATAGCATGTCGCAAACCCTATTTTGCGAGTCGGTAATAGGTTACTGAGTCGCAAAATAGGGCTTGTACATAGGGCAGATCGATTTTGCGGTTGCAGTCGTATCGATTTCCCATTTGCAACCGCAAAAAAGGTTGTACATCTGACCCCTTGTATTGTGTTTTTAGACGTGTCTACCGCAGACCATGTTTACTCTTTGTGCTCCTTAACATATAGCCATTACAACAAAGTACACATATAAAGTTAAAATAAACTTGACCTAATGGGTTTGTCTATGTTTGTCTTTTTTGATGAATCTATTCAGTTGCATGCTTTACTGGTGAATATTTGTAGTCTTGTTGTAATGCATGGGTAAAATTTGTGTAACTTTAATCTATCATCGTCCCACCATGTCTCCCTCCAGTCTTTACATTCTCTCTTCTGTTAATGCTCTCGGCACCCTAGCCACCTCCTTCCACTTGTTTGTTCTCCACCTACCGCTACCACTACTTCTACTCCTCCAATTTAGGTCTGACTACAGACCACATTCGCTGTTTAGATGTCATGTTTATAAATTGTCTTAAAGTATTAGAACAAGCATTTACAATGCAATGGTTTTGCCTTTGGAAAAGTTTGAGCTATTGGCATTGTAAATGACAACATTTGTATTTATGTGTTGGTTTTGAAAACAGATAAATAAATGGCATTGTCAATTACATTGCCATTAGCTTAATCTCTCGCAAATGTGAGACCTATTGCATTTCATTTCGCTGCCTGTGCAAGAAAAGTGTGGGGTGCAGGATGAGATACAACAGGGTGCATGAATCCGGTGGGGTGGTGAGCACTGGTCAGGGCTGAGGTGCATTGACGGAGCTGTTTGCACCGAGAGCAGTGGGGAGGTGGGGTAATGGGGAGGGGGAAAGGCAGACTTCCATGTTAGACGAGGCCTCCTGGACTGCGGCGGTGGTGGTCTGGAGCAGCAGGAGCCTCGCACAGCAAACGGCGAGAGTCCACATGGCAGCGTTTAGACACCCACACTCTTCCCCTCCGGAGCCCCTAAACTTGTTACCTGATGAATCTCTCAATACAGCATCACAGAGCTATGCTTCAGAGGTCGATAAACTAGGGCTCTGGTGTTCTACTTGCTATCAAAGGCCCTGGTAAACTAACTTCCAACACCCCAAACATGTATCATAAGCATCTCTGGTGCTGCTGTCCCACTTGTCCTTAAAGGCTTTGGCTAAAATAGATCCCAGCACCCCAAAGCCGTCTTATAAGCATCACGCTGCGAGAGCATCATAAGGGCATACTACATAGAGCCATACACTAGGGTGCTGCTCCCGCACCTCATCAGCGTCACTCAGTAGAGCATCATAAGGTTATACTCCATAGAGCCATACGCTAGGGCGCTGCTGCTCCCACACCTCATCAGTGTCTCTCAGTAGAGCATCATAAGGTTATACTTTATAGAGTTAGGGCCTACAGAACTGGGTAAGATTCTCCACAAGAGGCCTCAAGAACTGGAGAGAATATGTAGGAGGCCCCCAGAACTGGATACAATACTAAGCCTGCTGTTCTCCTTGCTCTTCGCTACTGGTATTACCAAATGTCCAATTGGACGGGCTCCGTCTCATCTGCCTCCGCCCACCCCTCTGTTGATTTTGATAGGGAGCTGTCTCAGTTGCTGTTTGATAGTATTTGTCCTCTACATATGGGTATGCCCATTCATGTGTAAAACAGTCAAGATTCCGAGTTAAACCCTTTATTTTCTGGTTTACCATATAGGTCTTATATTCCGATAAGTCACCTTGTATCCTCGTAAGTTGCTCCTTAGCATCTAATATTGTGCTATCTCTTTTAATGGTTTCTTCCAGTTCAAGTATCTCAGTTAGTAGTTCTTCACTCAGTCTCTTGGCGGTGGTAATGATGAGAACCAACCAATCACCCGTGCACCTATTCGCTATATAGCTTCAGTCCACGCGGAACTGTTTATCTTCTAAAAAGATTTTAGGCTCAATCCTACCCAACAAGCTGGGAGGGGCTGCTCCGACCCGGAGATATTCAGTCATAAGCGCCCCACGTAGGGCAATGCGGACCTGACGCTTTTTTGTATTTGATAATTTATCCCACTCTTCTCTAGCCGTCAGATTAGTTGTTAACGGTGCATCAGGTAGGAGCAAGGGACCAGCCAAAATAAGTGCTATTTGCTTGTCAGTAAAGTCAGGACAGTTTCTATCCATAGCACCTTTAATAGTGTTTTCTTAGTGGGATTATCTAGATACCAAAGGTTTACACCACTGGAATTGCAGGTCAAAACAAGACCGGAGTGAAACAGGCACAGTGTGTGCAATTTACTAATGGAGCCTCCGAATGGTATCTCTTCCTGTCTTTAAATCAAAATAGAATTGTTTCTAAAAAACGCGCTCACGGCTGAGCCGCCGTTCTTAATCACCAAAACAATAGGAGCTAAAGGGGGAATAACATGACAACCAGCCCCCCACTCAACATATATCAAATCAATGAGTGGCTGTCCCTAAATTGAATACACAAAATTCTTTTCTATTTCCAGCATAAGGGTTGTTTTTTTCTTAAACCTCATTCACAGTTACTACAACTACCATTTAGTTATTTTGCTGTTGTGTATACCAATTCAAACTAAAAACTACCATCAACCATCCACACATAAACTGAAAAAGTGAAGAAAGGAAAAAAGGCACCTCACGGTTGCAACACCAAGGGGAGAAAAAAGCTGACTGGTACTCGCCAGCAGACCCCACTTCTCATCATTGGTTACCTTCTTTCCAAAAACGAAATGTGTGTGCAATTGAGAAAGACCTCAACCCAATGAAACAAAAGTAAGAAAGAACCTAATATGTGATTCTACTTTCTATATATATATGCTTTAACAATGCATGTGTATAAGGACCCCGTGAGAATGTAAAGAAATACTCCTCACCAATTAAAAATTGGTAAAGCTTACTTGCTTATGATATCTTTTATTCCTTGCTGTAAGCTTTCCCACATTACAAATGGCTCATATGGAGCCACAATCAGTCATTATTAGCCAACATGTTTCGTTGCTATAACAAATTTTGAGCAACTTCTTCAGGGCTAGGGAACCAAATTAAGCTTTCATGGGAGGTTCACATCAGACCTACGGTAGCAGAAAATAGCCCCGCTATAACTTTTTCACACAAATATTTATGCGCACCACACTATTGATACATCTGCTTGGACCAAGAACACAAAGTCAGAAATTGATTCAAGATACAGGAGTTCCATAAATGGCCACGTGATAAAATATCACATGATCAGGTCAGGCGATGGCTGCAAGTTAGTAACATTCTGGGACACAGGGAAGCACAACGGGTGTGAGCAGACACGCTCCCTTGACAAAGTAAGATTCCTCTATTCTATTCTGGTTCTATCTTCTAGGCGGCTCACAAATCTTTACATGCTATGTCAATTAGAAGCAAGATAACAAGTTTCTGACAACTTTCTTATTCAGTGTTTGACTACAGGGACAGTCTCTCACTGCAGTACCCTATGGTGTTTGTTGACTGAAAAAGCCATGTAGGTAGACAAATTTGAGCACTAGGTCAATGTCTCTCCCCCAGTTTTAAATTACATTTAGCAATGCATGTGCCCTGTGTGAATATATGTACCCATGCTGTATTAACCCCTTGCATGCTCGCGACGGCCGAGAGCCGTCATGCGTCACGGTGGGCGTGTGCGCAGGACGGCCGCCCGAATCCCAACCACTATGTAAAACCCCCGCCCAGCGCGAAAATTCACACTGCACGCAAGGGGTTAAATTAGATCAGGAAAAACAACTTTCAAAAGGAGGGTCTAGGGGACTGTGTTTACCGACCATTCAAGCTAATACCCCTTACAAACTATACTTTAACAACAAAAACTTGAAGGTCTAGAAAGCTGAGTAAGAAAAACTACCAAAAGAAAGATACAATAAACAGCTACCACTTGTGGTGAAGAACCATCAGGTACTTAGATAAGTCCTATCAGCCCACCCATATGGCGGAGCATCATCATTTAGGACCTCTTGAACTGGGTCTGTGTGTCCAAGCCCAGAAGTAGTGGCTTAATATCACTAGACCACCGTTCAGAGGATAGATGTATCCTCACCGCAAGTGGTGCTGATGGAGGGCAGTGCTAAAAAAAGAATATATGTGTAGTGGTGATTAAGATGACGGTCAAGGCAAAAAACAATTTTTTTATTGGTATCCACCTTGACCTCAGGTTTAAAAACAGTGTAATGACAGTGTGAAAATATCACTGTACAGTATGCTTGTGAGTTTTTAGGCCAACATGTTTCTGCCGTTTTGGTGGAGATTCACCGGCATTCTTCAGGGCCAGGCTGGAAATACAGCTACTGCAAAATACACCTTAGTAAGTGTCAAAAAAACTAGAAAGATCAATAATCAGACAAAACTATTTCTGAAATAAATGGGTGAGGCCAACTTGACCACCCTACCGTGTCCTCGTGAATTACTGTGAAACGAGGAATCCTTCCCTGTAAACATCAAAGGAAACTTATATCAACATCAAATTGGTTATAGTGTTGTTATGTAATAACCTTAATGTAAACTCAATTTTGGCAGACAACATCACTCAGCATGCCGGTCATAGCTTGTGACGACAATCATTTACCCAATCCAATTTAGAGGCATTGAGTTAGAATCCTTATTTGAATTGTGAGATAATCCTTCATGCAAAATACAGTGATTCCCTGCAGATGGTATCTAAGTCTCTGTTATAGGTTAAAGCCAGCAAGGTCTATGTCTAGTTTATACTGCCTGGTAAAAAATCTGGGCAGGTCTAAAAACTGGCTAGTTTGCAAAACTATCTCTTTTCAATTATTGACAATCACCCAGAAGGCGGCTTGGAGAAGAGCCTCTGGGCGCCGTCGGATTAAAATCAGAGGGGGTGCTCAGAACCTTACCTGTCCGTCGGTACCTCCAGGAGTGTTCCTAAGCCAAAGGGGAGGCACCGGGGGACAGAAGGAAGAACGTATTTATATCGCCCCTGATTGGTAGATTGCCAATTGATTGTTCTCACCTGTCTCCGACGTCCGTAATCTATGCGTGACTTCCGGGGAAATGTGGGTGAAAGTATCTCGCTTTTGCGCATGCGCACCTCTACTCACTGATATCTAGCCGGGACGCCGACTGTCTCCACATCACGCATGCGCATCCCTCGCGCCGGTGATATGAGACACTGCCTCGATGTTTCCCTTACGCTAGGAGCAGTGTATCATTTATTTAAATCTTACACTCGTATTTTTTGTATTACGGGCGGAGTCTATACTATATTTAGAAATAGACCATTGGAATAAGTCTATAGTATGTTGAAGGAAGGTCAAATCATACTGCTAGCTCATGATCTGATGGACATAAGATCACTCTAATACTATCGTATACTATTTGTGTATCGGGAGTATGAGAAACCCTGTGTCATGAGGGGTACGTAGATAGACATATCTGATAGGGATAGACAAAATCAAACTGGTACCTGTTTCTCTTCAGTAGATTGGGGTACTCTTATCAGTGCCTAGCTGTCATGAAGAGACACTGCTGTTGCAGTGGCCTATGTGTTAATACATCTGTTGGTGGAGAATCAATGCCCATATGGTCACCTGGCCGGATATGCTGGCGAGAGGCATAGAACTAAGAAGGGGCACCTATTGCTCTTCAGTAAATTTGAGTACTTCCATCAGTGCCTATTTATCATGAAAAGAGACCACTACATTGGACAAGTACTTGTTTCAGTCACAGCTATGACAGATCATATGGGTAATGTATAATTTAGATCGAAACCCATGGTATGTTATCATTCAGGCCCCTAACATCGGTCTTGAGTTTGAAAATCCAACGTTGTTCTTTCACGAACAAGAAACGTGACACATCAGTTACATGAGGGGGGATGAATGGCTGTTCCAATACTACCCACTTTAATTCGTCTGCCTTATGTTTAAATTCCAGAAAGTGGTTTGTTAGGCAGGTCGATTGCTTGTTACACCGAATGGTGCTTTTGTGTTCACTGATACGGAGCTTGATCTTTCTGGTAGTGTGACCAATATATGTCAGCATACATGGGCACGTAATCATATAGATCAACCTCTCTGAATTGCAGTTTGTGTGGGTATTCAAGCGCCACGGTCTGTTAGTCCCGATGTCTATCGTCAGGGTCTTAGATGTCTGAGGGCAAGCCGCGCATCCTCCACATGGATAATGACCTCGTACCGGGTTGGTGTTCCATAGAGTATTGGTGGTTTCTCTTCGATGGTGTTTCGGCCTGGTGTGTACCAGGTTGTCTCTAATGCTGGGGCCCCTCTTGAAAGCAAAGAGGGGACGGGGGACATCTCCCGACACTGTATTCAGTATTTACCAGTGTTTCAGGACGATTTTCTTGACCCCATTAGAGAGGGTGCTGAAAGTGTGCACCATCGTCATACGGTCTTGAGGTGTTGTTCGTTTGTGTTCAATGAGCGCTTCCCGATTGTTATTCGACGCTCTTTTGAATGCACGTCGCACAAGATGGTTCGGATAGTGTCGTTCTCTTAACTGCACTGATAACTCCTTGGCATGCTGTTGGAACAGAGTGTTAGAAGAACAATTTCTTCTAACTCTCATAACCTGTCCAACCTGTAAATTATCCCGGAGTGCCTGAGGATGGAAACTCCTGTATGACAGCAAAGAGTTGCGAGCCATCGGTTTCAGATACAGTTCACTTTGTAAGCCTACCTCTCCTGGGAATATCAGGATGTCCAAGAATGGAAGCCTCTCCTTGCTGAATTCCATAGTGAATTTCAGGTATTGATTTTGTAAGTTGAGCCAGTTGTGAAAAGTTTCTACCTCGTTACTGGAGCCTCTCCAGATCACTATCACGTCGTCAATATATCTCCTCCACAGCACCACCTGGTTGAAAAAGGGGTTGCTGTGGTTGAGGACGTGGTCTTGCTCAAATTGGTGCATATACAAATTAGCAAGACTCGAGGCAAATACGCTCCCCATCGAGGTCCCAGAGACTTGTAAGAATAGCTCGTCCTCATACTGGAAAAAGTTTTCCGTCATGGCCAACCTGGCACATTCCATGATGAACCCCACCGGGGTGATCGTATTCAGTTGCCTCGATTCTAGGAGACTTCTGATGCAATCCAGTGTTTCTTGTTGTGGGATGCATGTATATAGAGACTCGACGTCAAAACTGACCAGCAGGTCAGTAGTGACGTCGAACTCTATCTCTGCCAGCAGTCTCAGTACATCACCAGTGTCTTGTAAGTACGTTGGTGTTTCACTCACAATTGGTTTTAGGAAAAAATCCACAAACGTAGACAATGGCTCCAATAATGAGCCGATTCCCGAGATAATGGGACGCCCAGCTGGTGGTCTTTTTTCTTTATGAATCTTCGGGAGGCAGTAAAAATAGGGTGTTACCGGATGTGCTGTAATTAAATATCTGGCCTCTTGGGGCGTAATCCATCCTTCTGAAGATGCCTCCTCAATTAGAGTCTTTATTTCATTTGTGATCCTGGTAGTAGGATCCTCAGTGAGGCGGCGATAAGCTCTTGTATCATTCAACTGTCTCCTGCACTCATCTTGGTAGGTATCTGTGTCCTGGAGCAATATGGCTCCCCCCTTATCAGCGGGTTTGATAGTAAGGGAAGTATCTTTAGCCAGATCTGCAAGGGCAGTTTTTTCTGCTGTAGTGATGTTATAATAGGGTCGTTGTTTGGTTTGACTCAGATTCATGATGTCGTGGGTCACCGCTTGTTCAAAAGCGATGACCCGAGCTGGGACTTGATGGCTCAAAGGCATGTAGGTTGATTTAGGTTTTAATCCTGTATTGCGATAATTGAGTTCTTCAGTGTCAATCGTCTCTTTTTTAGAGTTGAAGAAGAAATGAAGACGTATCTTCCTATAGAAGTTCTCAAGTTCACATCTCAGGTTGAAAGGATCACACTCATTAGTTGGAACAAAACCCAACCCTTTGTTAAGGACAGACTTCTCATCGGCCGTGAGTATCCGAGTACTGAGATTCACAACTAAGTCACTGTCCCTGTCCTTGACGTGCTCATCTGTTGTTGGCCTCCTCGGTTGCTTGTGTTTGGGAGAGTAATTTCTGGTGCCCAGTTCACTGTCTGTTGTCCCCTCCTTCTCCCCCGACTACTGCCCTGACCCTGCCATAAAAAAGACTGGTCATCGTAGAATTTTGGATGTGGTGGGAAGTTGGGTATAGGGTGGCTCATTGGGGGTGGTCCCATTGGTGGTTGTTGGTAACCCCAAGGTGCTGGAGGCCACCATTGACCTGGGTTTGGATAGTAATTCGCCATTCCTCGCCCTCTATTGGACCCTCTTTGAGATCCTCTGCCTCTCCCTTTATTTGGAACCCCTGTGTGGGAATTACCTGGATCACTAGAACCAGAGTCTGAGCCAGGAGAGGAATAATTAGACCCATATTTCCTCCCTTTGGGGTTGGAATCTGGAGCTACGTATGAGTCACTGATGTAGGGATATGCATATTCCATCGAAAACCGAGCTAAATCTTTTTTGAACTTGTCGATTTTACTCAGCAAGATGTTGTCTAGGTAATCTTTATTTGTTTTGTTAGTCTCTTCCATGTTCTTCTTAAAAAGCACGGGCCTGATCGCAGTATTGATTTGACCTTCCAAAATTTGGATCTCGATAAGCACGGCGTCTGCTGCTTTCTTGGCTGTCTTGATTATCAATATCAGCCAATCGCGCGTGCATCGCCACGCTATTAGAGCCCAATCACGTAAGAATACTTTATCTGTGAGAAAAAGCCTGGGTGTGTTAGTCACAATCAGGCCTGACGGTGCGCATTTACCATGCAAGTACTCGTTCATTATTACTCCATGTAAAGAGATGCGGGAATGGTTCTTTTTTAAATTCAGCAGAGTTACCCAATCATCCTGAGTGGTATTGGATGTCGTGGGCAGATCGTCTAGAATGCTTGGATTGTTACTGAGGATGTTGTTTAGATCCTCGTCATCGAATGCTAACCCACCAAAGTCAGCCATCGCGAGAAGACTCTTAGGGCAAAGGGATCAACCAAGTGAGCGGCTAGGGAAGCTACCCTAAGAAGTAGGGTGCTTCAAGATTAAGACCCGCAGCCGAAGCTGCTCGAAACTGGAAAAACAACTTTCAAAAGGAGGTTCTAGGGGACTGTGTTTACCGACCATTCAAGCTAATACCCCTTACAAACTATACTTTAACAACGAAAACTTGAAGGTCTAGAAAGCTGAGTAAGAAAAAGTACCAAAAGAAAGATACAATAAACAGCTACCACTTGTGGTGAAGACCCATCAGGTACTTAGATAAGTCCTATCAGCCCACCCATATGGCGGAGCATCGTCATTTAGGACCTCTTGAACAGGGTCTGTGTGTCCAAGCCCAGAAGTAGTGGCTTAATATCACTAGACCAGCGTTCAGAGGATAGATGTATCCTCACCGCAAGTGGTGCTGATGGAGTGCAGTGCTCAAAAAAGAATATATGTGTAGTGGTGATTAAGATGACGGTCAAGGCAAAAAAAAAATTTTTTTATTGGTATCCACCTTGACGTCAGGTTTAAAAACAGTGTAATGACAGTGTGAAAATATCACTGTACAGTATGCTTGTGAGTTGTTAGGCCAACATGTTTCTGCCGTTTTGGTGGAGATTCACCGGCATTCTTCAGGGCCAGGCTGGAAACATAGCTACTGCAAAATACACCATAGTAAGTGCCAAAAAAACTAGAAAGATCATTAATCAGACAAAACTATTTCTGAAATAAATGGGTGTGGCCAATTTGACCACCCTACCGTGTCCTCGTGAATTACTGTGTAACGAGGAATCCTTCCCTGTAAACATCAAAGGAAACTTATATCAACATCAAATTGGTTATAGTGTTGGTATGTAATAACCTTAATGTAAACTCAATTTTACAGGGATGCGCATGCGTGATGTGGAGACAGTCGGCGTCCCCGCTAGATATCAGTGAGTAGAGGTGCGCATGCGCAAAAGCGAGATACTTTCACCCACATTTCCCCGGAAGTCACGCATAGATTACGGACGTCCGAGACAGGTGAGAACAATCAATTTGCAATCTACCAATCAGGGGCGGTATAAATACGCTCTTCCTTCCATCCGCCGGTGCCTCCCCTTCGGCTTAGGAACACTCCTGGAGGTACCGACAGACAGGTAAGGTTCTGAGCACCCCCTCTGATTTTAATCCGACGGCGCCCAGAGGCTCTTCTCCAAGCCGCCTTCTGGGTGATTGTCAATAATTGAAAAGAGATAGTTTTGCAAACTAGCCAGTTTTTAGACCTGCCCAGATTTTTTACCAGGCAGTATAAACTAGACATAGACCTTGCTGGCTTTAACCTATAATAGAGACTTAGATACCATCTGCAGGGAATCACTGTATTTTGCATGAAGGATTCTCTCACAATTCAAATAAGGATTCTAACTCAATGCCTCTAAATTGGATGCATCCATCCTTGTGTTAAACATCGCGTTAGAGGCCTTGTGGGCTTATCTGAACAACCAAGTTTAATTTGTTTTCTAGTATACCATATAGAATACAAGTAGAGAGTGTGACAGTTACCATTTCCTGAAATTGTCCCTCTTCATATGTTTATTAGAGCGGGGCCTCATTATCCGAGCCGTTGCCGGGTGAGGTGAGGCCTTCTTCCCACACAGAGCTGGGTAAGTGCATTTAAGTTACTTTTATCATTTAAACAGATTAGCTGTATGCGACCATCATGGCGCACGGGGTAAATGATTGCCGTCACAAGCTATGACCGGCATGCTGAGTGATGCTGTCTGCCAAAATTGAGTTTACATTAAGGTTATTACATAACAACACTATAACCAATTTGATGTTGATATAAGTTTCCTTTGATGTTTACACGGAAGGATTCCTCGTTACACAGTAATTCAAGAGGACACGGTAGGGTGGTCAAGTTGGCCACACCCATTTATTTCAGAAATAGTTTTGTCTGATTAATGATCTTTCTAGTTTTTTTGACACTTACTAAGAAGTATTTTGCAGTAGCTATATTTCCAGCCCGGCCCTGAAGAATGCCGGTGAATCTCCACCAAAACGGCAGAAACATGTTGGCCTAAAAACTCACAAGCATACTGTACAGTGATATTTTCACACTGTCATTACACTGTTTTTAAACCTGACGTCAAGGTGGATACCAATAAAAAAATTTTTTTTTGCCTTGACCGTCTTCTTAATCACCACTACACATATATTCTTTTTTGAGCACTGCACTCCATCAGCACCACTTGCGGTGAGGATACATCTATCCTCTGAACGGTGGTCTAGTGATATTAAGCCACTACTTCTGGGCTTGGACACACAGACCCTGTTCAAGAGGTCCTAAATGACGATGCTCCGCCATATGGGTGGGCTGATAGGACTTATCTAAGTACCTGATGGTTCTTCACCACAAGTGGTAGCTGTTTATTGTATCTTTCTTTTGGTACTTTTTCTTACTCAGCTTTCTAGAGCTTCAAGTTTTCGTTGTTAAAGTATAGTTTGTAAGGGGTATTAGCTTGAATGGTCGGTAAACACAGTCCCCTAGACCCTCCTTTTGAAAGTTGTTTTTCCAGTTTCGAGCAGCTTCGGCTGCGGGTCTTAATCTTGAAGCACCCTACATCTTAGGGTAGCTTCCCTAGCCGCTCACTTGGTTGATCCCTTTGCCCTAAGAGTCTTCTCGCGATGGCTGACTTTGGTGGGTTAGCATTCGATGACGAGGATCTGAACAACATCCTCAGTAACAATCCGAGCATTCTAGACGATCTGCCCACGACATCCAATACCACTCAGGATGATTGGGTAACTCTGCTGAATTTAAAAAAGAACCATTCCCGCATCTCTTTACATGGAGTAATAATGAACGAGTACTTGCAAGGTAAATGCGCACCGTCAGGCCTGATTGTGACTAACACACCCAGGCAAGTATTCTTATGTGATTGGGCTCTAATAGCGTGGCGCTGCACGCGCGATTGGCTGATATTGATAATCAAGACAGCCAAGAAAGCAGCAGACGCCGTGCTTATCGAGATCCAAATTTTGGAAGGTCAAATCAATACTGCCATCAGGCCCGTGCTTTTTAAAAAAGAACCTGGAAGAGACTAACAAAACAAATAAAGATTACCGAGACAACATCTTGCTGAGTAAAATCGACAAGTTCAAAAAGGATTTAGCTCGGTTTTCGATGGAATATGCATATCCCTACATCAGTGACTCATACGTAGCTCCAGATTCCAACCCCAAAGGGAGGAAATATGGGTCTAATTATTCTTCTTCTGGCTCAGACTCTGGTTCTAGTGATCCAGGTAATTCCCACACAGGGGTTCCAAATAGAGGGAGAGGCAGAGGATCTCAAAGAGGCGAATTACTATCCAAACCCAGGTCAAGGGTGGCCTCCAGCACCTTGGGGTTACCAACAACCACAAATGGGACCCCCCCTCAATGGGCCACCCTATACCCAACTTCCCACCACATCCACAATTCTACTATGACCAGTCTTTTTTATGGCAGGGTCAGGGCAGGAGTCGGGGGAGAAGGAGGGGACAACAGACAGTGAACTGGACACCAGAAATTACTCTCCCAAACACAAGCAACCGAGGAGGCCAACAACAGACAAGCACGTCAAGGACAGGGACAGCGACTTAGTTGTGAATCTCAGTACTCGGATACTTACGGCCAATGAGAAGTCTGTCCTTAACAAAGGGTTGAGTTTTGTTCCAACTAATGAGTGTGATCCTTTCAACCTGAGATGTGAACTTGAGAACTTCTATAGGAAGATACGTCTTCATTTCTTCTTCAACTCTAAAAAAGAGACGATTGACACTGAAGAACTCAATGATCGCAATACAGGCTTAAAACCTAAATCAACCTACATGCCTTTGAGCCATCAAGTCCCAGCTCGGGTCATCGCTTTTGAACAAGCGGTGACCCACGACATCATGAATCTGAGTCAAACCAAACAACGACCCTATTATAACATCACTACAGCAGAAAAAACTGCCCTTGCAGATCTGGCTAAAGATACTTCCCTTACTATCAAACCCGCTGATAAGGGGGGAGGCATAGTGCTCCAGGACACAGATACCTACCGAGATGAGTGCAGGAGACAGTTGAATGATACAATAGCTTATCTCTGCCTCACTGAGGATCCTACTACCAGGATCACAAATGAAATAAAGACTCTAATTGAGGAGGCATCTGCAGAAGGATGAATTACGCCCCAAGAGGCCAGATATTTAATTACAGCACATCCGGTAACACCCTATTTTTACTGCCTCCCGAAGATTCATAAAGAAAAAAGACCACCACCTGGGCGTCCCATTATCTCGGGAATAGGCTCATTATTGGAGCCATTGTCTACGTTTGTGGATTTTTTCCTAAAACCAATTGTGAGTGAAACACCAACGTACTTACAAGACACTGGTGATGTACTGAGACTGCTGGCAGAGATAGAGTTCGACGTCACTACTGACCTGCTGATCAGTTTTGACGTCGAGTCTCTATATACATGATTCCCACAACAAGAAACACTGGATTGCATCAGAAGTCTCCTAGAATCGAGGCAACTGAATACGATCACCCCGGTGGGGTTCATCATGGAATGTGCCAGGTTGGCCATGACGGAAAACTTTTTCCAGTATGAGGACGAGCTATTCTTACAAGTCTCTGGGACCTCGATGGGGAGCGTATTTGCCCGAGTCTTGCTAATTTGTATATGCACCAATTTGAGCAAGACACGTCCTCAACCACAGCAACCCCTTTTTCAACCAGGTGGTGCTGTGGAGGAGATATATTGATGACGTGATAGTGATCTGGAGAGGCTCCAGTAACGAGGTAGAAACTTTTCACAACTGGCTCAACTTACAAAATCAATACCTGAAATTCACTATGGAATTCAGCAAGGAGAGGCTTCCATTCTTGGACATCCTGATATTCCCAAGAGAGGGAGGCTTACAAAGTGAACTGTATCGGAAACCGATGGCGCGCAACTCTTTGCTGTCGTACCGGAGTTTCCATCCTCAGGCACTCCGGGATAATTTACCGGTTGGACAGTTTCTGAGAGTTAGAAGAAATTGTTCTTCTAACACTCTGTTCCAACAGCATGCCAAGGAGTTATCAGTGCAGTTAAGAGAACGACACTATCCGAACCATCTTGTGCGACGTGCATTCAAAAGAGCGTTGAATAACAATCGGGAAGCGCTCATTGAACACAAACGAACAACAACACCTCAAGACCGTATGACGATGGTGCACACTTTCAGCACCCTCCCGAATGGGGTCAAGAAAATTGTCCTGAAACACTGGAAAATACTGAATACAGTGTCGGGAGATGTCCCCCGTCCCCTCTTTGCTTTCAAGAGGGGCCCCAGCATTAGAGACAACCTGGTACACACCAGGCCGAAACACCATCGAAGAGAAACCACCAATACTCTATGGAACACCAACCCGGTACGAGGTCATTATCCATGTGGAGGATGCGCGGCTTGCCCTCAGACATATAAGACCCTGACGATAGACATCGGGACTAACAGACCGTGTCGCTTGAATACCCACACAAACTGCAATTCAGAGAGGTTGATCTATATGATTACGTGCCCATGTATGCTGACATATATTGGTCACACTACCAGAAAGATCAAGCTCCGTATCAGTGAACACAAAAGCACCATTCGGTGTAACAAGCAATCAACCTGCCTAACAAACCACTTTCTGGAATTTAAACATAAGGCAGACAAATTAAAGTGGGTAGTATTGGAACAGCCATTCATCCCCCCTCATGTAACTGATGTGTCACGTTTCTTGTTTGTGAAAGAACAACGTTGGATTTTCAAACTCAAGACCGATGTTAGGGGCCTGAATGATAACATACCATGGGTTTCGATCTAAATTATACATTACCCATATGATCTGTCATAGCTGTGACTGAAACAAGTACTTGTCCAATGTAGTGGTCTCTTTTCACGATAAATAGGCACTGATGGAAGTACTCACATTTACTGAAGAGCAATAGGTGCCCCTTCTTAGTTCTAGGCCTCTCGCCAGCATATCCGGCCAGGTGACCATATGGGCATTGATTCTCCACCAACAGATGTATTAACATATAGGCCACTGCAACAGCAGTGTTTTTTCATGACATCTAGGCACTGATAAGAGTACCCCAATCTACTGAAGAGAAACAGGTACCAGTTTGATTTTGTCTATCCCTATCAGATATGTCTATCTACGTACCCCTCATGGCACAGGGTTTCTCATACTCCCAATTCACAAATAGTATACGATAGTATTAGAGTGATCTTATGTCCATCAGATCATGAGCTAGCAGTATGATTTGACCTTCCTTCAACATACTATAGACTTATTCCAATGGTCTATTTCTAAATATACTATAGACTCCACCCATAATACAAAAAATACGAGTGTAAGATTTAAATAAATGATACACTGCTCCTAGCGTAAGGGAAACATCGAGGCAGTGTCTCATATCACCGGCGCGAGGGATGCGCATGCGTGATGTGGAGACAGTCGGCGTCCCGGCTAGATAGCAGTGAGTAGAGGTGCGCATGCGCAAAAGCGAGATACTTTCACCCACATTTCCCCGGAAGTCACGCATAGATTACGGACGTCCGAGACAGGTGAGAACAATCAATTGGCAATCTACCAATCAGGGGCGGTATAAATACGCTCTTCCTTCCGTCCGCCGGTGCCTCCCCTTCGGCTTAGGACCACTCCTGGAGGTACCGACGGACAGGTAAGGTTCTGAGCACCCCCTCTGATTTTAATCCGACGGCGCCCAGAGGCTCTTCTCCAAGCCGCCTTCTGGGTGATTGTCAATAATTGAAAAGAGATAGTTTTGCAAACTAGCCAGTTTTTAGACCTGCCCAGATTTTTTACCAGGCAGTATAAACTAGACATAGACCTTGCTGGCTTTAACCTATAACAGAGACTTAGATACCATCTGCAGGGAATCACTGTATTTTGCATGAAGGATTCTCTCACAATTCAAATAAGGATTCTAACTCAATGCCTCTAAATTGGATGCAGCCATCCTTGTGTTAAACATCGCGTTACAGGCCTTGTGGGCTTATCTGAACAACCAAGTTAAATTTGTTTTCTAGTATACCATATAGAATACAATTGGAGAGTGTGACAGTTACCATTTCCTGAAATTGTCCCTCTTCATATGGGCCTCATTATCCGAGCCGTTGCCAGGTGAGGTGAGGCCTTCTTCCCACACAGAGCTGGGTAAGTGCATTTAAGTTACTTTTATCATTTAAACAGATTAGCTGTATGCAACCATCATGGCGCACGGGGTAAATGATTGCCGTCACAAGCTATGACCGGCATGCTGAGTGATGTTGTCTGCCAAAATTGAGTTTAAATTAAGGTTATTACATAACAACACTATAACCAATTTGATGTTGATATAAGTTTCCTTTGATGTTTACAGGGAAGGATTCCTTGTTACACAGTAATTCACGAGGACACGGTAGGGTGGTCAAGTTGGCCACACCCATTTATTTCAGAAATAGTTTTGTCTGATTAATGATCTTTCTAGTTTTTTTGACACTTACTAAGGTGTATTTTGCAATAGCTATAATTCCAGCCTGGCCCTGAAGAATGCCGGTGAATCTCCACCAAAACGGCAGAAACATGTTGGCCTAAAAACTCACAAGCATACTGTACAGTGATATTTCACACTGTCATTACACTGTTTTTAAACCTGACGTCAAGGTGGATACCAATAAAAAAAATTTTTTTGCCTTGACCGTCATCTTAATCACCACTACACATACACTCTTTTTTTAGCACTGCACTCCATCAGCACCACTTGCGGTGAGGATACATCTATCCTCTGAACGGTGGTCTAGTGATATTAAGCCACTACTTCTGGGCTTGGACACACAGACCCTGTTCAAGATGTCCTAAATGACGATGCTCCGCCATATGGGTGGGCTGATAGGACTTATCTAAGTACCTGATGGTTCTTCACCACAAGTGGTAGCTGTTTATTGTATCTTTCTTTTGGTACTTTTTCTTACTCAGCTTTCTAGACCTTCAAGTTTTCGTTGTTAAAGTTAAATTAGATCATACATATAATGTTTTAGGGGGTTTTCCCACGTGTGTAGCATGTTTTTTATTGCACTCTTAAGGGATGTTGTACTCCCGAAATAGATACAGAATGAAGAGTACTGGATTAATATATACCTCCCTTTCAGAAAAAGACTACTAGGAGTCGGTATTTTGCGTGCATTCTTAGTTATTATTTTGCATTTAATATTGATTTTTAACCGATAAACACAGGGTTATATTAGGTCCTGAAGAAAGCAGATTGACCCTACGTAGGCTGAGAAACGGCTGAAACATGTCGATCTTGTAGATGTCCTAGAACACTGCATCCAAATGACACTTGATTGTTTTTAATCTTACCCCAGAGAATAAAACCCATCAATAGAGAATCTAGAGGTATTTTTAACTCACTTCCGCTCCCACTCATAAGTTTCACTTACAAAGGCGCTGAGTCCCACTCATACACGCTAGGTGCATGAGTGAAGGTCTTCTGATGAAGCAAGCCACAGGTGGCACCTGGGGGTCAGGGCCCTATATATTTATATAGCTAATATAAGGATTTATCAGCAGATAGATCCATCAATATCTGGAAATAAGATACAGATCCCAGCATATGTGGTGCAGGCACTAATTTACCTGGGTGCTTTCCGCCCACTCGCTTGGGATACATCTAACATTCACGCATTATATTGGATTACCCCATACTCTTCCACAGAAGTAGTTTTTCAAATGTCCTAAAATCACACATTGAGGTTTTACTCAACGGATTTCACAGGACAGAACCCCACTTCGAAAAGTGTGCCAGCTCCAGAATCCAGAATCCAGTTCAGCATCTGCCACTTTTATGGGCAGATCAATTTCTTGATCACATATAAAGACATTGAACGCTGTATAAATAACAATACCCTACTTTTACAACTCTCTGACAACTTCGAAACCATGTATATTACACATCCTGCTCACTCACTATATATAACGTCCGAATACTCTTATTGATAAGGCTTACTAACGTAGTCGCCTACCCCTGGACTGCATATACTGGTGGCCATGATGTGTTTGTACCAGCCCACTTTCCCTCAGCAGGACTACCTTCTCTGGGCCAAACAGTTCCTCGGTGTATGCATTAAGAAGGCTGTCGGCCTCTCCCACACACTTCCTCTCGTTCATGTTACAGGTGATGAGGATGCCCTGCATGCCAGCCTCCAGCTGCCGGCTTCCCTTTTGACGTTTGTTGGATCCGCCATACTGAGCCCGGCTTCTCTTTTGTCCTGCGTCGCCACTCATGGTTGAAGTAAAGATCACAGCGGACGGTCCGTTTCAAACCGCGAGGGCTAGACCTCGTCGATATCTACAGCATCCCGTCACAACACAGGGGGCGTGGTCCACGTGTTCCTGGAATAAATGCTAGACTGCGCATCCGAAAGTAAACACGGAAAGGAACATTAGAGCGGCAGCCACGTTGTATGTTGATTACTATTTCCACTTGAGGCATTACCTTTATCTACCCCTAAAATGGTCGAAACCTGCGCCTTCGACGAATACTCTTGTTCGTCTGCGGTCTAGCTCATAGGAAGTAAAAAAAAAATCTCTGTTCTTGACGTCTTCAAATTCGAAACGGGCACAGCGCGAGATCTGTACAGTCAGTCACATGCAGTCATAGTCAGTCACATGTCTCTTGTCAACCTGCTTTCAACGGTAAATGAGCTGAGATTACGTTTCATAATGCACCATTGAGATTGATTGAGTTATTTTTCTCATAATGCAAAACAAGTCATGTCCCGGGCCGGCAGCCAATCTCAGTGCGGCCCGGGGAATGACGTCACGGGGCCCCGGGCCGGCCGCCAATCACAGCGCGGCCCGGGGAATGACGTCACGGGGGTGTCCCGGGCCGGCAGCCAATCACAGCGCGGCCCGGGACACACGGCAACAAGGGGCGGGACTTAAAAAAAGACCCAGAAATGCCCCCGAATCACGTTTTCACGGGGAAAGCGTGATTGACAGCCAATCTCTTCCAATGGCTAGCCTCCATTTATGGAGCTAGCCAATGGAAGACAGAGGCGGGACCAAAGCCCCATATGTAGGACATAAGATTTCGCCCTGGGCGGAGCAACTGCTACGCAGTTGGTACGGCCAGGGCGAAACCTAAAAAGGACAGAGAGAGGGAACTTTAAGTCCACCCACTTCATTCATGCGCAGTCTTAACGTGTTAATGCTTTGCCATTGTTTGGATGGACTGCACAACAAGCCCATAGCAATGTGAAGATGGTTACATGGCCCATTTAAGTTCCCAGCAGGTTTTGGTGCCGGGAACAAGGAGTTGTAAGTTAGAGAGCAGCTCTGACATGATGTGTAGCTTTTAAGTGAGAACCAGTGTGCGTTCATTGTATTTACTTTCCTGATATGATGAAATTGTAATTACTGATTTATTTAGGAAGTGCAAGCTGTTTGGCTGAATTAGCCTGTCATAAAACTAATCACTAATCACCCATGCGCATTCATTTGTTTTACCTTTCTGTTATAGCAAATTGCTGGGTTTACAGCCTTTGTTGTTCACAACCTAAAGGCATATGTGCATAAAGGTTTTCTAAAGAAAATGCAGCAAAAATACAGGCTCTTTCTTAAAAACTATCTGTGCAATGTTCTTCCTTGTGCAGCTTCTCCGATCAGCACTTGCAATGCAATCTTCTCTTCTGAGTTCTGATATTCACTTTCTTCTTTGAGGATAAAGCTAAATTATGTTGATGCAATATTTTCAGCAAAGGGACCCTTCTTTCAGCTTCCATAATGTTGCAGCCCAAGTTGTTCTTTTATAATGGGATAATTTTTCTAGGACAACTAGCGCAACACTCACAAAGTTCCCCAAGAATTCCCAACCATTTCCCGTAACTAAACACATACCTATTGGCCAAAGATTGTCTTCACATTGTCCCCCTTTACCTATTAGTCATTTTTTCCTGTCAAAAACTTCCTCCTACTGAAGTATTAAAAAAGGCGATGGATAGAATGCTTGACCTTATCTCAGCCACTGGTCATTTCTAAGGCTGCATCCCAGTCCATCGTTATTATGCTCATCAATACAACTCAGTTTGGACCCCGCCATATGTAAATCAGTCTTGACCCTGCGTTAACAGGAACTCCAGAAGGAAATGCCAAACCAGGTCCTACCTGAACCAGAACATACTTATTCCATCTCTACTTATTCAGCACCTGCCTGCTTAGGATGTATGACGGAACCACACGTTCCGGCATAACTCATGCCCTTATAACTCGGCCGTTACAACGCAAATGCCATTACCACTCATACCCTTTACATGCATGCCTTTACAATGCATATGCTGTTGCAATGAATTTAGTTTTAAAAGCACAAATGGTAGGGGCATATGCGTGATAAAGGTTTTTACAGGCAATTATATGTATTTTACAGGTAAGTATAAATCCTTTATATATATATATATATATATAATCTATCTATCTATCTATCTATCTATCTATCTATCTATCTATCTATCTATCTATCTATCTATCTATACTTTGTGGTAAAAACATGCATAGTAAAGGCATATGTTTTACACTAAATACCACATTCTTTCTATCCACATGATTTCACTGCACAACATACCACTAATTCCACTACACACAACCTAATTCCAATCCACTTCAAAAAGAAATTAGAAAAAACTGTTACGTTTACAATGCCAATAGCTGTAATTCTTGCAAATGTGAGACTTATTACATTACAAATGCATTTTTAACTGGTAGTCATGTTTGCAGTCCGTACCCTGCTCCAGAATCAGGACTGGGTGGCTGGTTTTGGAGAATGGATCACGGAGTACTTTAAAACCAATAATGACACGGCAGAACCATTTTTGGTTTGGGAGGGATTTAAGGCAGCAGCTTGCGGCCAGATAATATCCTATACATCTGTCCTGGCTAAAGAGAGGAGACAAAAAATATCTATGCTCCAAAAGGCTGTAGATAAAGAATATGCCCTACAGTTCCGCCTATGCCCGAATCATTTGGAGCAAGCAAAGGCGGAGTTAAGAGTTTTCTTTACACTGGAAGAGATCAACAGCTCTAGAACCTTTCAGCAAAGGGTTTATGAGGATAGCAGTTGGTAGGGAAGCTCCTGGCTAATTCTGTGAGAAAAGTTAAAATAAGAGATTCTATAAATGGCCAAGAGATAGTGGACAACGACCTGATTCAAAGGGCCTTCCTGGAGCACTTTGGTCGTATATACACTACTGAATACCTTGTGGGGGATGACCAGATACAGGATTATTTTGCGAACATAGAAATTCCAAAGATCACAGCCAATCGGGTTACACAACTAGGGCTTGAAATTAGTACAGGGGAAATAGCAGATGCTATTAAAGCAACAGTAGGGGCGAAAGCTTGTGGGCAAGACGGGTTTCCAATCAAATTTTATAAAATCTTTATAAAGGATCTATTGACACCCCTTAAGAATGTATTTAATTATATCAAATTAGGAGGATTGGTACCCGCGTCCTTTAAAGAAGCAACAATAATATCTTTTGTTAAAAAAGATAAAAATCCATAAGATATTAACTCTTATTGGCCTATTAGCCTTCTGAACTCAGACTATGAAATCGTAATGAAAATCTGGGCCCGTCGTTTTATGTATGCTGCGCAAGAAGTCATACATAGCGATCAGTCAGGATTCATAGCAGGCTGCTCAATGGCTTCCAACACTGAATTTTTAATTCAGGCACTGGATTATTTTAATATCAATTCAACCCCTGCTTGTATTTTAATGGTCGACGCAGAGAAAGCGTTCGACCTGGTAAATTGGGCAACCGTTTCACTCCCTTGCCCAATTCGGGTTTCCAGAGCAAGTGATCAAGACGCTGCGGAACATCTATCAAGGTGCTTCGGCGCAGGTCATAATAAACTCGAATAAGGCGGTTCAATTAAAGTCAATCGAGGGACTAGGCAGGGGTGCCCTTTGTCTCCTTTACTTTTTACTTTTTTTTATCGAACCCCTAGTGATCAAAATTAGAAACAATCCTGTCATTTTTCCCCCTATCCCTGGGATGGCGAAACTCAAGCTTTTCGCGGATGACATCATTCTTTATCTGAAGCCGAATAAAGAGAATATAGAAATCATATTAAGGGAATTTAAAGCATACGAACAAATAGGAGGATACAAAATAAATGCTAAGAAGACGGAGGTTCTCGCTCTAAACACCAACCTCAGCCTTTTTCCATCGTGTTTACGCGTCCAGGCTGCAATCCGGGACTCTGTTAGATACTTAGGCATATATGTGACCTGCGATTATCACCAGCTTTACCCTCTCAATTATGTGAGAACGAAAAATAAAATTAAGAGTCTTCTCGTCCAATGGCTTTTACTCCCGCTCACCTTGATTGGCAGGGTATCTTTGATTAAGATGTCGATTCTACCTTTGTTAATATTCTTGTTTTGTAATGTTCCAATCAAATTGAATTCTACCTTTTTTAAAGACTTGGAAACCATGATAAGAAGTTTTGTTTGGAGGGGGGAAAGCGGGGAAAAACCAAAGGTGGTGATGGACGGAGCGTTGACAATACAAACACCCACCCCAAGTCAACTGATCTGGGTTTAATCCATCACCGTTCTTTAGCTAACTCCGCCACCCCAGTTCAGACATGGCCATATGCAAATCAGTCTGACCCTGTGCCTCATGGGAACAGTCCAGCCCGAACTGCCAAGCCATGTCTTCCCTGGACCGGAATCAAACTTCCCAGGATCGGTTTCTGGCATTACAGCCGTCTTCAGCCGGGCTTGCTTGACTCCAGTAGCAAAGTGAGCAAGGGACTCACGTCTGAGCATACCCTGCCAACTTATGGCGAACAAAGAAATACCAAAGGTGGTGATGGACGGAGCGTTGACAATACAAACACCCACCCCCAGTCAACTGATCTGGGGATAATCCATCACCGTTCTTTAGCTCACTCCGCCACCCCAGGTCAGACATGGCCATATGCAAATCAGTCTGACCATGTGCCTCATGGGAACAGTCCAGTCCGAACTGCAAAGCCATGTCTTCCCTGGACCGGAATCTAGCTTCCGGTCCAGGGAAAGCACCTAGGGTGAAGTTGTCCGTGATCCAACTCCCAACTGAACAGGGGGGACTGGCTCTGCCACATTTTAAAACATATTATGAGGCAGCCTTTCTTGATATAGTGGCAGGTCGGATAAGTTCAAAAAACAATCGAGATAGCTTCTTCTTAGTAAAAATGATGCAAGAGTCTGAATCTCAAGTCCGGGTATTTTTAAAGATTGCAAAGTTCCCAAAAAGGACAAGATATAAGACTTTGAAAGAATATTTATCTAGATTGCAGTCCTTTTTTAAGAAAAATCATAGCTCCTCAGCCTCCCAGTTTTTAAGCCTACGAGAATGTTTTTGTCTGGGCCTCCAAATTAGAAACAGCCATATAATAAATTGGGAGAATTTGGGATTTCGAGAGTTAAGGCACTTCGTTGTTCAGAATAGAATTATCTCGTGGTAAGATGTGCTGGCTATAGTAAGTACTTCCGGGCGACCAACGTTTTTTGAATATTTATAAATTGTCCACTTTCTAAGAAGAGATATAGGTGGACTTCTCGACTCGACGAGTGAGATGGTAACACTTCTGTATGAAGCTAAAATCAGCGGTATAGGAAATTGGTACAAGAGGCTCCATTGTGACGGGCAATTAGTTATGATAGACCGCCATCTAGATAAAATAAGTAGCCTAACACAATGTAATTTAACATGCAAAGATTGGGAAACCATAAGCTTGTTGGGCTATAAATCATTGCGTGCCGCTAATTTTAAGAGGACGGCTTTCCTGTCCAGCTGGCTAGCGTATTGGACTCCGGAGGCACTTGGGAAAAGATTCCCGGAGGTTGGGAATAAGTGCTTCAGATGCCAAGCTGACGGCCAGGGTGGTTGGCTTCATATCTTTTTCACTTGTCCTCAACTAAAACCTTTCTGGGAAGCTATTTTCTCAGACATTGAGGCGGCTATAGGGAAAACACTTATGCCCTCGGCTGAATTGGCCCTCTTTGGTATATGTAATGACAGAGGGTTGCTTAAAGATGCTGAGGAAATGTTTGTATTTATTTCTTGTGCTGTTGCCCGTTCCCTAATACTCCAAAATTGGAAATCAAAGGAAGTTCCATCCCATTTGTAATGGCTTAACAAAATGAGGAGATCATGGAATTTTGAAAAAGCTTATGCTAGTATAGTGGGAGCAGTTAGGAGATTTCATAAGAACTGGAAGTATTTTGAGAATCTGGAGAAAATAAGGGGGGTTAAGCTAGAAATTAGACTGAATACTGATAATAGGTCTAAATTATTCTTAAGCAGTCTTGAAGTGTTGGTAGGTTTTATTAATAAGTCACAAGCGTACTTTGTGGTATTTGCACTACTAGTAATTCTTAAGCACACGCACTTTATTTCCAGTTGGATTGTACTGTATTGCATTTGCACTTGCACTTTATGACTGAACTTTGCGGATATTGCACATTGCTTGTATTTGAAAATCTATATATATAGTTTTATTAACATTGACTGCTTACGGCTTTAAAGTATTCAAAAATCCTCCCTTTCATTCAGTTTTTTATAGAAGAAGCTTTTAAATATTTTGTATTCGTCTCCATTGCTCAAATTGTTCATATATGTATTGTACCCTTACTATGCTCTGCTCAATAAAAAATTTAAAAAATAAAAATGTTTGCAGAGTGGTGGAGAAAGGGGGCTGGGCCTCCAACCAGCGCTCGGGAATTCCGCTGCGTAGGACTTACAGGAGGTACCAGGAGGGCTTCTTGTCCCCCATAGTCCCTCAGGAGTAAAGTGGACTTCGTACCCCAACCCCTATTGTGCCAGGAGGCACATTTGCAGAGCGGTGGAGAAAGGAGGGCATGGCATCTGAAGACCACTTAGCAATCTCACTGTGTGGGACTTACTGGAGGTAACAGGAGGGGTAGTTGTCAACCAAGGACAACCTTGGAGGCCAACTACACCGCCTATTACTTCCAGTAGGTCCCACACAGCAGCACTGGTGAGTACTCATAGCAGGCCACGCCCCATTTGACCACCAGTCTGCAAACGCGATCCCTCTTATCTGTTCCTGCATAACTCTGCAGCTGCACAAATACAACAACCCCCTCATGTTGTTCTTAAGAAGATGCCCTTCATGGCTTGTGTAGATTGCAAAGCAAAGGAAGCACACACACATCCCAGCATATTCTCTCTTCTGGTCAAACTTACAATGCTCTCCTTTGAAGGCTGTTTCAGTTTCAATGCTTGTTGACTACTTTTAAGAGATAGACCTGGGTCATTTGCCTGAAGAACAAACATGCATTTCCTGGGGCACTGTCTGTTCTTCCTCGCTTTTGACACGCAGAGTCAAGAAAATTACATCCTTAAAACATGCTTTTGTCCGCTTTGCCCCCACAACTTGGAACAACTTCTCTGAAGAATTCTGCCACATTCCTGATTTCCAAATTGTTCAAAATGCTCCTAAATTGTGTCTGTTTCTTGAATCGATCTAACTCTACGTCAGAAGATTTATACTTTAAATTACTTTACTCGATTGTTTTGTTTTTGCTGTTTTAAATGGAGCTGTCCTAAACCCACAAGTCTAGGTTCACACTGTAAGTGCATTTGTTCAGAAATTAAGGACGCACATAAATATATACATAGTCACATTTTCCTCATATGTTGACCAGGCTAGCATACAGTTCGGCCTTTTTAAAAGCCCAGCGTTCTTCACACGGGCCTAGACCACCAACACCTAACCACCTGCCTATAGCCACCTTCAAAAAGAACCTGTTTCTCTTATTTGTCAAAATTACAAAAATAAATAAAGAGAAGCAAACTCACCAGAAACATTTACTTGGATAACTGCTTCCGCCGGAAGTGCATGCTTTGCCTCCACCCTCACTGTGTAGTTACCAGAATCTGAAAACCGGGCCTCAGAAATGTTGATGGAACCCGGGTAGTAAATTTCCAGCCGATCTTTGTAGGTCGTATTTATCTGCAGTAATGACGTATTGACCACCCAGGTCGTCAGTTCCGTTGAATTGATGCTCCAGGAGACTGTGGGCGGAAATATTGTTTTGGAGTAGGAGATGTTAATTAAGATTACGTCACAGTTGGTGACGTCCAGTACTTTCGGGGCGGAAATGTTGATAACTTCAGAAGCTGTGGAAACAAGACAGGTGGTGAGAGTTTAGATGAGAAGGCACAGGAAGGTGGAAATCCTCGGGTGGGGGTCGATGGGACTGAATAGGAGAATGCAGGAGGGGCCGCTAGAGAGGGGGCTAAATAAAGATACAAGCATTAGCAATGCCAATTGGTCTCAGCATATTGATGAGTTTAGTGTGTAGTTTCTCTTATTTTTTTTGGCTCGTTTTGGGTAATTTTTAAAGTTTTGCTTTTAGACCCAGCACTTCTTGTTTTACAAATTAAGCACTGTTCTAAATACTCCTTTCCTTGAATGAATTGTCTGCACACTATCTGTATTTAAATAAAGTGCCTGGGGTAAAAGCAAAGTAGCAACTGCCACGTTTAACTTTGCAGCACTCTGCAGCCATAAAACTCCCAAATAAAGCTAGTGCTTAATTTGTTAAATATGACATACAAGGGCTAAAAGCAAAGCAGCAACTGCCACGTTTAACTTTCCAGCACTCTGCAGCCATATAAGTCGCAAATAAAGGCCTACTTTATTTGGAACCTATATGGCTGCAGACTGCTGGAAAGCAAAACATTTTGACGTGGTTTTGGACATTTTTAAAGTTCTGCATTTTGTCCAAGAAATTCATGTTTTACAAATTAAGCACTGGACACATTACAGACCCCCCAGGATATAGCGGCATGGATTAGCAAATTTAGCGGCACAAAAATGGAAATTTAGCGGCACAAATATGGAAATTTAGCGGCAATTTAGCGGCATTTTATTTGGCGGATTTTCCTAAAACAAACCAGATATCTATGTGTGTTGGTCCCTGGTGTGTCTGTGGTCTGTGTGTTTTAGTCTCTGGTTTTGATTAGGAATTTGAAGTGACCTCCTGATCGTAGAAGGACAATACAAAAACAAAAAATAAAATGTGAAAGTGAACATTTAGGTTTCATCTACCTATCACATATCGGATGTTCCTTTTATAACTCTATTAAGCTAACAGAGCGTAAAATAGCTCAAAGTCACAACATTAAAAAATAAACTGGTGGCAAACATGTTCAGTACATTTCAAACGCACTTTTTATAAATGCTGAAGATGATGCTGAGGTTATTGTATTAGATTAAGCATCGCCACAGATCACGGCAACATGCATGTCTTACTAGCATCTCTGAAACACGCTATTTCACATCTTGTAATGTTCTTTAAAAAACAGGCGTTTGGGGAGCTTATCTGAACTGTCAAACCACTGTGGCACGCAATCGAATGATTGCTGCAAGACATTCACATAATCACATTTTTGGCACTTTTGGGTACATTTGTTTATTTGGTAAGTATTCTTGGCGGGCGCGATGCGGAAGGATAGACGCATTTACAGTCTTCGGATTGCATGCTCTGGCTGAGGGATGCCGCTGCCTCCTGATCTAATTTATTAGCCTGCCCTGCTACTGAGCCGTGCCCGGCATGGACTTGAGTACTGTCTGCTTCTTGAACAGCCAGGCACAGCTTAAAGCACAGATTCATTTTAGAAGGTGCTGGTATTTGGTGTTTTCAGGCAACAGCTGTTGCTTTGTAAATCGTTCCATGATGTCAGCGATAAAACCCCGTTGCAGAGAAACAGCTGTTTTCTTCCAGAGAAAGTCATGCTGAGATGCGATCTGGCATTTCCCGTTGCATAGAGATGCTTCATATGGCTGTTTCAGGAGCAGAGTTCTCCCATTGTTTTGCCACACGAGGCGCACTGCCTAGCGCCCCCCCCCCCCCATCCCTCCGCAGACCGGCCCGCCCCCTTGAAAGGGATCTGTATGTCTAGATTTCGCGGGCCCTTTTCGTAAAAATGCCGCGATTTTAACAAAATTGCCGATTTCGCTGGCACTTTGGTTAAAATCGCGGCATTTTTACCAAAGTGCCGATTTCGCGGCAAATCGCGGCATCGCAAAATCGCGAAATCCTGGAGGGTCTGATTAAGCGCATTAAATACAGCACTCACAATACTTATAAAACAAGTAGTACAAAATACAAAACATACAAAATAAAATACATAAGTACATGCTCTGTAACATTAGACACATTACATTACGCATTATTTCACAAACATAAATACAAAGCAAACCAAATTAAATACAGTTTATTTAACACAAAACACCACACACGTTTGGAAATATTACGCATTTAAGATTAAGCAATCGCACTACTTCCAAAACACTGCAAACGGGAAAACAAAGCAAAGCACATAAACATCCCTTCTGAAACATTACACTGGTTACATTAAGCAGTTGAATTAGTTTTAAAACACCTCACAGGGAACTAAAGAAAAGCACATATGCACATATCCTGCATTATTATGCACCTTACATTCAGGGATCGGATCACATTTGTTTCCAAACACCTCTGAGCCACCTACAGCCAAATTACAGGAAGGGTTAATACTTCCAGCAAAAGACTGAGTGGAGATGCAGGGCCTCTAACCAAGTGGAAAAACAACAAAGCCCTCTTATCACATGCAGGGCCTGCTGAAGCCCTGTGATGTACTCAAGTGTGTCTGCAAAAAGACAGATGCCAAGCCAGCCAGCCTCCAGCAGTTCAAAAACTGCCTGTGTGTGTGCCCAGGAAGCACACCATCGGGAGGGGCTAAAGCCCTTTAAACACTATGGGCCTCACAAGTCTGCCTCAGACTGAAAACAAAGCCAGGCACATGAAATAAAAAGTCTAAAAAAAACCAGCATACATCAACAACAGCGAACTAATACAAGTAAAGGGGCCAATAGCCGTAGGCGTGCCCAGCAGTCATGAAGGAGTGACTTGGAACAGTATTAACCAATAAGAACTACAACATTTTGAAAGGCACACAATGGGGCATATGTATCATCATTTTTTTAGTCGCAAACACTGCAATTCGCAAAAAAGCAGTGTTTTCGACAAAAAAATCGGAAAATGCGATGTATGAGTAAAATCGCATCGCAAAATTAAGGAATCGTAAAATTTGCGATTCCTTAATTTTGCGTCAACATTTAAGGGATCGCAAATTGCGATTCCTTAAATGCTATGTATGAAGCACCCAAGTTGTGCGATTTCTCATTAAGAAATCGCAAATTACCACCAACTTGAAGTTGGTAGTAATTTGCGATTTCTTTCACAAATGCACTTTTTGGCATTTGTAAAGGTGCCATGTGGCGCACACATGTAAATTTCAGGGGTGCATCAGGGTGTCCTTATGACACCCTTGCACCCTTGAAATTATTCTCAATTTGCGATTCTCAAATTGTGAATCGCAAATTGAGAATAACTTTCCATTTATTCCTATGGGCCTCCTGGCTCACAGAAATGAATGGGAAAGTATTCCTTAATTGGGATTCGCAATTTGCAAATCGCAATTTAGGAATATTAAGGAATCGCTAAAAAATTGCGTTTTTTTTACATACATCCTTTTTGCAATTCCCAAATAGCGATTTCTAAAAAATCGCTATTTGAGAATTGCAAATGAGGATGTTGATACATATGGCCCTAAATAACAAATAAAAAGAACACATTAAAAAGAGGCATTTACAAACATAGTAAAGCGTATACTGCATGTCTCAACGAGACAGCGCATTGCGCTGCCTAGCTGAGACCTAAAAAGTAAAGCAAATGTTTAAAAATGTAGGAAGCTAACATTCGCAGGTATAAGTAAGAAGACAGAGAAATGTTTTAGAAGGAAATCTGAGGAAGGGAACAACTGAAGTGGCAGCAGAGAGGAGACGGAGTAAAATGTAGGTAGACAAACAGAAAAGAAAACGTGAAAGGAGAAACAAAAAAGATCAAAGAAAGGGAGGGTAAATAACCCATAGGTAAGCAAGTGGGAAATGGAGAAACCGTTAGAGTTGAGGAGGAGGAAAACAGACAAAGGTTAGAGGAAGATTAGTAGAAACAAGGTTTTGAAGAATTGGAAGTTAGGAGAAGAATAGTAAGAAGGGTGCTTAGTAATAAGTGATTTAAATGAAAACAGACCATCTGGAAGAATATACACAAGAATGTAAGACAGACCAATAGGAAAAATGTACACAAGGTTGTAGGGCAGACCCACAGGAAGAATGTACACAAGGATGTAAGACAGACCAACAGGAAGAATGTACATAAGGTTGTAAGACAGCCAACAAGAAGAATACACACACGGATGTAAGACAGACTAACAGTAAGAATGTACACATGTTTGTAAGACAGAGCAACAGCAATAATGTACACAAGGGTGTAAGAAAGACCAGCCTGAAGAAAGTACATAAAGATGTAAAACAGACAAATATGAAGAATGTACATAAGGGTGTAAGACAGACCTACAGGAAGAATGTACATAAGGTTGTAAGGCAGACCAAGTGGAAGAATGTACACAAGGATGTAAGACAGACCAACAGGAAGAATGTACATAAGGATGTAAGACAGACCAACAGGAAGAATGGACACAAGGTTGTAAGACAGGCCAACAGGAAGAATGTACACAAGGTTGTAAGACAGACCAACAGAAATAATGTATACAAGGTTGTAAGATAAACCAGCAGGAAGAATGCATCAAAGGGTGTCAGACAGACCAATAGGAAGAATATATACAAGGATGTCAGACAGACAGACAGGAAGAATGTACCCAACTTTGTAAGACAGACGAACAGGAAGAATGCATACAAGGATGTAAGACAAACCAACAGGAAGAATATATACAAGGATGTAAGACAGACCAACAGGAAGAATGTACAGAAAGATGTAAGACAGGCCAACATAAAAAGTACACACATTTGTAAGACAGGAAAACAGGAAGAAGGTATACAAGTTTGTAAGCCAGACCAATAGAAAACATATATACCATGATGTAAAACCGACCAAAAGAAAGAATGTACACAAGAATGTAAGACAGACAAACAGGAAGAATGTACATAAGGTTGTAAGACAGACCAACAGGAAGAATGCATACAAAGATGTAAGACAGACCAACAGAGAGATTTGTATACAAGGATATAAGACAGACCAACAGGAAGAATGTACACAAGGTTGTAATACAGACCAGCAGGAAGAATGTACACAAGGTTGTAAGACAGGCCAACAGGAGACATGTTTACAAGAAGTAGGACAGGACAACAGGAATATGCATACAAGGATGTAAGACAGACCTACAGGAAGAATGTATACAAGGTTGTAAGTTGGAACAGCTAAAAGAATGTCTACAAGGATGAAAAGTCAGCAGGAAATTAATTTAGAAGGAGACAGTAAACGAATGTCAGAAAGGAAAATAGCAAGATTTACCAATAGAGGGGTAAAAAGAAAAGTAGAAAATAGGAGTGGATGAAACCAAGGAGGGACAAACAGATGAGACAAGGGGATCCCCATTTTGCACCCACTGTCAGCTAAAGTAACCTATTCCTGTATGTAAATGTTATCACATTCTGGTCACAGTCTCTAAGGCCCTCTTTACTGTATTTCACTCAGAGTGATAACTCCAAGTGAAATACTGGAAGACGCACATCTAAGTGTGTCAGGGTCCAAAAATATTTGGTCGAAAAAGGCTGGATGTGATAAATGACAGCCTAGGTACATGTGCCTCTCACACCTTTTGTAGGGGCAAGGGCTGCAGTCTTTCGCATTGTCTGCCCGCACCTGCTGGGGCACTCCAGAAGACCTGACGATGTTCCTCCTGGGTAAACATTAGAATGTCCTTTATCCTTTCTCCACAATACACACCATTCCACCCCCACCAGCCCTCGCGCTGACACTTTCCACCTGCTCAGAGTTGACAGAAAATTTCAATTTTTTTACCAAAAAAACGGAAACATTGCCCATAAAGGATTTGGCAACCCAGGAGCTAAGCAGTTAATCCCCATTTTCGGGAAGAAAAGACTATGGGCCAGATGTAGGAGAGGAAATACCGGTCGGTAACGACCGAATCCGGCCGTTACCGACCGGTATTTAGGATTCGGCAAGTAGGGGCCAGCATTTTACAGAATCGATAAATTTACCGCTTCGGTAAATTTACCGATTCTGTAAAATACCGAATCGGTAATTTTACCGATTCGGTAATTCCACATGTAGGTGACACTCCTGAGAGTGCGACAGGCCCTTAAGAGTCGGTATTTTACCACCCAATCCTATTGGGTGGTAAAATACCGAATGCAGGTGTGCATGCACATCTGTGCATGCACACTTATGCCATGTGGCACACAGACATGCCCTTAGGGCATGTCTGTGTGCCACATGGCACACATGCCTGTATTTGGGGTGCTAGAGGGTGTCAAAGTGACACCCCCTGCACCCTTGCAGGATTCGGTATTTACCGATTCGGTAAATACCGAATCGGTATTGCCCATTGATTCCTATGGGCTTCAAGGCCCATAGGAATTAATGGGCAATACCAATCGGTAAATACCGAATGTTACCGATTCGGTAATTGTAAATGAAATTTTACCTACATCTCCCACCTTCTAATTTACCGATTCATAAATACCGAATCGGTAAAATTCGGTATTTATGAATCGGTAAATTAGAATTACCTACATCTGGCCCTATATGGCAAGAATTGGGTGCAGAGATACTGGTTGGTGATGTAGATTCCAGCCCCCCCCCCCCAGTAGTTCCACACCAAACTCCCACCAAATCACAATAAGGATGTGAGATTCTTGTTCAAATTTGCTATAATGGGTCACGTGTCATTAAATGATCCAAATATCTGCGTCAATATCTTACAGGGTGGCATAGCCAGTAGGAAAGCTGAGAGATGTCTCTACTGGCCACTGGTTTTCTTTCCTGTTCCCCTCATGGTGTTTAAATATTAAGTAGAAGTACAAACAACATATCTCTGTTTTATGAAACAGCAGTGATTGGTAAGGATAGGTCCATGCTGCTGTACCATTACACTTCAACTCACCTTTTGTGCTTTGCTGCTGTACATACATACTAACATAATATTGGTGACTCAGAGCATCAAGACTCACAGTGGGAATTTGGCCCAATGGCTAAAGAATAGTCAGGTAAGAGACTTTACCCATACTGATGTGCCAACGTGCTTCACCTGGGAAAAACTGGTTTGTTTGTTTGCCTCACTTTATTCCGATTCCATGATTGGCCTCTGCTTCCGCAGTCACAAGGACGTCCACTTCACCTATTGAAATACTAATTTTACTAGGCTGCTGAAAGCAACTGTTTTTTTAAGGGGAATTAGTGGCTCTGTGTCACTGTCATCCAGTAGTTGCCAGGTACCATCCTAGCAAATTATTTGGATGAAGTGTTGCCCAGCAGTGGGGGGCAATCAATGCATACATTTTAGAATATTTAATAAAAAGTTATTTTGTAGAGTCAAACGAAAGTACAAAAGAACACAATTCATGACGTCATCCTTGGTTGATTCAATAGTGGATACTCTTTGTAACTGTCATTATTGTTTAGTTTATCAAGTCAAGTCAAAGATCTTTATTCGGATTTAGGTAACATCCATAAAAGTACATAAAATCACAACAATCATCCACAACACATAATATCACAATCAAAAGTCACATAATAAAATCACATAATTCATCATGATATATGTTTAAAAAAAGTACAAATAACTGCATAGATGGATATTTAAATAATTTTAAGGCACACAATAATATATACAACAATTAAAAACACTGCAGAAATGTCAGTAATATGTGCAAAAAGCAGCTGCTTGTGCAAAATGAGGAATGTGCAAACTAGGCAAATGGTAGTGCAAAACATTTTACGCCACGTTCAATGACACTCTTGAGCGGACAGCGGCTTTGAGAAAACAACTGACTCTGAAAATTACTTCATCAGTGCCCAACCTCAGTAGATCACCAAGGGCTAAGTTAAAATCCAACTGGGCGGTCTTGCGGGAAATATGGCATTAAAAAATGTTTAGTGTATTTTACATAAAAGCCACAAAAAAGCATAAAATGTAAAAGGCTTTGTTTCCCGCCATGGTTACAGGGACAATTTAAGTTTTCTAAATTTCTGTTAAAGCCCATTGGAAAGCATAATAGATTTTTGATGCTCCCATCCCTGAACCGAAACAACAAGCTCCTGTTCCATTTACTCATCTTTCTACACAGGTAGCCTTGGGGTAGGTCATAAGGCCTGTCACTGGATACCAAGATGGTTATGTACCTTATAGTGGCAGGTCTTACGAGCTCTTTCTTTTCCCTCTCGTTGTTATAGAGATTATACAGAGCCTTTTTTACTAAATTCTTGTGTGTACGATCTATTGTGTGGGGGATGTAAATAAGTGACCCTGCTCCACACTCGCTAGACTTTTTTCCCCCGCCCGAGCCATGGTATATGACTGGCCCGCTCACATTTTAGACAATCCATAATGATGTCACGGGTCAGTAACGCAGCTGGGTTCATCCATATTTTCAGCCAGAACAGGGCGGGTCTAGATTTTATAATATCCTCTGTATACTTAAGGCTCAGTTCTCGGTGGCACACAAAAGTTGGGGCAGAAATAATCCCCCCCAAGATCTTTCTACAGAACCTATTCTCCATCGTCTGTATATTGGTGCAGTTCGTGTATCCCCACACCTCGGCGCCATAGGTTCCTGTAGGTAGGCATTGAGTCTTGTAAATTTGCAACAATGAGATAATAACCTCAGCGTGTAGGGGTTGGCGAAGTGCGGTTACAGAGTTTATGGCTTTGCCCAGTTTGTTTCTCCCCAAGGCAACATGGGGTTGCCATGCGCCAGAGTCAGCGAACAGCAGGCTTAGATATGGGAAAGTGCTTGTGCATTATAAGACATTATTCCCTATCAAAATTTGATTAATCTTGTGTTTTTTTGGGCCACAGCACATTATAAATGATTTGTTAAAATGTGTGCAGAGACCAAGGTCTGCCATGTACGAAACAAAACCGGAAATTAAAATTCGCAGGGCATTCGGTGTGCGGGTCATAAGGACTGCGTCATCCGCATAGAGGATGGTGGGAAATGGTTTACCATTGATTAGCGGAACATCAGTTGTTAGTTTACACACAGAACTGCTTAGTTCATTTATATACAACATAAAAAGCAGGGGGGCCAGGACACAGCCCTGTCTGACCCCCCCTGCCAATAAAAATATCACTGGAGACTTCACCAAGGGTATTCAAACGAACGCGGGCCCTCAAATCACTATGCAGATGGGCCAAAAAATAAACCAAAGATTCATCTAAACCATAATTCAACAAAACTGACCATAAACGAGAACGATTAACAAAATCAAAGGCAGAACTTAAATCCATAAAGCCTAAATAAAGGGGGTATTTTTTTGCAATAGTGTACTTTGCCATTATTAGATTTAAGTTTAGGCATTGCTCCACAGTACCCACGTGGCTTCTAAAGCCTAGCTGGCATGGGTGTAGGATAGAATTATCTTCTGCCCAAACTCTAATCCTGTTAAAAAGGACCCTGCCTAAAATCTTCAGAGTGTTGTCTATTAAAGATATTGGACGATAGCAGGCAGGGTCCGATCTATTGCCTTTTTTGAAAATAGGCACGATAGTGCTGTTTGACCAGGTTACTGGAGGTGAGGTGTGGGATAAGTTGTCGAAAATATTACACAGTAATGGCGCCCAAAAGTCAGGTTCCGATTTAATTTGGTCAATGGACAGACCATGGGTCCCAGGGGCTTTGTTCCCAGCGCTTTCTGAAATGGCATCTTCCACCTCCATTAGAGTATTATTCAATGTAGTTAACGGAGGGGCAGTGCCCGTGGGGTCAGGTGGGGCCCCATAGATTTTCGAGAAATCGTCCACCCACACATCCCCTGGAATATTACAATTTATGGGGGTGATATTTGTTCCTAGTGATCTTAGACTCTTAACTTCGCTCCAGAACCCAGTGACATCCCTCAGAGATGCAAAACGCACGAGGGAGTCCCAATGATCTCTTACTAACTCCTCTGATGTTATTTTAAGAGTATGCTTATAACTAGCCCTCAGTCTCCTCACAGCAGACTGATCTCGTGGGACCGCTGTGAGGGCAGCCCTTAGATCCCGGTTGGCTTTAGAACATAAGGAATCAAACCGCCTCGGTTGTGTATGATTAGTTACTCCGGCTGGTTTAGAGATCTCCTTTTTTATAGCCTTGCAGAGGCCCGTAAAGGCCTCAATGATAACATGTTCGGGACTGTCGGTGGATAGACAAACTGACACTAATTGGGGGTGCTTTTGAATGGTGCGAGTTAAGACTCCCTTTTTATCCACCCCCTGCCAGACCACCCTAAGTTTATCTGTGGATACCACTAAGTTTTGGGCCCCAATTTCCCTCTTGTTCCCCTGTCCTTTAATGGATTTAAGACTAATTAAAATCGGATAGTGATCACTATAGGGGACGTTGACAACCTTAGCCTTTAATAAAAGGTCTTCTAAGGGAGAGGATATGAATACATAGTCAATTGTAGTTGAACATCCTCGTCCTACATAAGTAGCCACAGGTTCTTCAGTCCCAGTGATATTTACCATCTCCATGGCATTAACTAAATCACGTAAAGCTAAATGGTCAAGCAGCTCTGCTCCTCTTTTGCAGCTAGGGGTTCTTGAGTAAATATGAGCATTAAAATCCCCCCCTATGCAAATGCCGTCAAAATTACCATATTTGTGACCATCAATAATTTCGTCAATAAAATCAAATAGTCTTATAAAATTGGCGTTGGGATGAGTTGTGAAATCATTATTATAAAAGTTGATTAGACAAAGCTTTATCCTACTAATGTATATAAATGCCTGAAAATTCTTATCATTAACAGGTAATATTTCAATTCTGACTCCTGCCGTAATCTTAGTCCAAATAGATAGTCCACCACTTGGGCGGCGCATGGTCGGGGTGGGTACAATCTGATTATAACAGCTGTACCCTTCCTGAAGTAGTGGACTAATACACCAGGTCTCCTGGAACATCAGGACATCGAAATTGATAACCCACTCTGTCCACTCCTTAATTTGTGTTTTAGCTTTGAGACCAGCAATGTTCCAACTCAGGGTGGTCAGGTCATCAGTGGATGTAGAAATATTGATGCCCTGGGAAGATGTTAGACTTGTAATTGGTGATGTAGATACTCCTGAATCATTGGGCGCCATTGCATTGAGGCAAATTGGCGGTTCAACTATGGAATCAATTATATGTGGCTGGTCGTTAGGTGTTGTATCAAGGAGGGTAGATGGTAGTGGTCATTCAAAACTACATAACTCAGATAAAACACTAAATCTATTAAATAGGGGAAAAAGTGGTGGGGCTTGGTTAAATGATCTCTGAGGGGGCCTATAAAAATAGCCCAGTGAAAGTAAGGTTATAACAGTTGGTGGTCCAGGGTGGTTATTGTTGTTAAGAATGTATTTGGCTGTGCCAGGGTGCCGGAAATTAATCACAATGCAGTCGCCGTTAATGTTCTTGAATAGGGGACCAACCCAATTTACTCGGCGTGCTGACAAGATTTCATTGGAAATGTCATGGCCAACCCCTTTGCGTTTGCATAGCCAATCTATACATTTGTTGTTTAACTGGACCCACGACTCGCCTTGGCCTTCTTTAAGCGGTGGGACGCCTGCTAAGACTAAGACGTATGGGCAAGCATCCGGTGGTAGATGCAGGGCCGGTCCCTGAGATTTTATGGGCCTTATTGTCACAGCGGGCCCCTTGTCAGGGGCAGTGGCAGTGGTGGTTAGTGCCCCTGATTTGGGGATAGCTGGAGTTGGGACACCCTTTGGCTTGCCGCTAACCGTAATGGGGTTACTGGAGGGCCCATCTGCCATGGCCGGGATGTGTTGTGGTTTCGTGGCAGTGGGGTTTTCCCTGCAGTATTACTCCTATGTGCAGCAATGGGTGTAGGTATACTACAACTAGGAGTCTTCGGCCCTTCACCCATGTTAGCCTTACAGGCAGACTCTATATCTTTAAATTAACGATCTCCCCTCAATAGGTCTAAACTAATCAACCTCTTCCTTTTTACGTCTTCCTTTATTACAAGATTTTCCAACCTGTCCAGTCTTTTAAAAATAGTATTAAATTGCTTGATCATTTGACTTTCCATCTGTTTAAAAATAGTGTCTACAATAGTCTTGATAAGATTCCCATTAGTCTTTGGTTGGCTAATGCTGTCAAGTAATGACTCAGTCTGTGTGCAAGCAGAGGTGTGGCCATCATTAGCGGGGCTTGTTGGGGATGCAGCAAGAGCCACTTCATCGTGTAGTGTAGGCTCATTCGTGTCAGCGCCACCCCCCGATAGATCTTTATTCCCTTTGGTCCACATACTCTGTGGAGTTGGCTGGCTCTGGTTACGAGGAGGTTGCTTCCTCTTGTTGACTGTTAGTTTGGAGGCGCCTCTTTTCCTTTTCTCACCTCCGGGCTTGTTACTTGAGGTCACGGGGGCAATTACAGTATGCACAACTGGGTCTGGTAAGGAGTCAATAGTGATATTGGGGCTACTGCCCCCTGGCAAAAGTTCCAAAGAATTAGCAGGTAAGGATGATTTCGCAACTATAACCACAGGTGAAAGCGGGGGGGCAATATTGGGATTTGCCAAAGGTGACTCAAGATGTGTACCAGCGAGACCCATTGACATTCTCCTCTCGGTGTTCGCAATTTCATTAGTTACCATATTGAAAGCGTTTTCCAACATGCTTTCCAGAGAAGTGTGAAGAACTAAGGGTCTATCAGGAACTTGTGTCACGTTGTTGATATTACGTTTCACCATTGTTAATAATGATAGTTCAGCCTCACCTGGTATAGATGACAGGGGGGTGGCCCAGCCCAGCCTCCTCTGGCCTTTAAGGGCCTAAGATGGCCCGCCCTTTGCCCGGGCTTAGCCCGGCGACCGCCCGGGTGCGTTCCGCGACGCGGAGGGAGCGTCTGCGTTAAGTAGCGCCTCCAGGTGCGCTGAGGGCAGGAAGCAGGAAGTGCCCGCAAAGCTCCCTGGGAGCTGTAGTCTCCAGCCGCGAGATGGCACAGAACAGCAGCGGCGAGACCACAGCGTATGGGACCCAGGAGCAAGTGTCAGCCCAGCAGGTAAGGTCTCCGGCCACAGAATGCAGTGAATGGCCCCCCGCTCCACCGAGGGAGTGTCTGCGTTAAGTAGCGCCTCCGGGCGCGCTGAGGGCAGGAAGCAGGAAGTGCCCGCAAAGCTCCCTGGGAGCTGTAGTCTCCAGCCGCGAGTAGGCGCAGAACAGCAGGGCGAGACCACAGCGTATGGGTCCCAGGAGCAAGTGTCAGCCCAGCAGGTAAGGTCTCCGGCCACAGAATGCAGTGAATGGCCCCCCGCTCCACCGAGGGAGCGTCTGCGTTAAGAAGCGCCTCCGGGCGCGCTGAGGGCAGGAAGCAGGAAGTGCCCGCAAAGCTCCCTGGGAGCTGTAGTCTCCAGACGCGAGATGGCGCAGAACCGCAGCGGCGAGACCACGGCGTATGGGACCCAGGAGCAAGTGTCAGCCCAGCAGGTAAGGTCTCCGGCCACAGAATGCAGTGAATGACCGGAGACCTTTTATGAAGTTATATACAATACAGCTTTTCTTGTTCACAATATAGGTTTACATTTTTATGAAATATGCTTGTATGTATGTATTACTCCCCACGGCTCTGTAACACTGATTTCACCTAGCCACATACACACATAAGGAAAATGGTAGTGGACTCACATCATTTGATGGTGATGTTTAGTCACCACTAACTGTGTTAAGGTTTGTCCAGTAGATGAAAGTCACTGGTCCTGTTGTAGAATTTTGGACAAGAAACTTCTCTCATGACCAAAACCAGGTGGATTGTGCACAAATATTCGTACATGGGGAAAGGTGGGCTGGCAAATCAGGAAAGCAAGTCATAGGGATGACAAGTGGCCCAGAGGCTATGACTTCTGACTTGGGAACTGAGGAGACCTATTCAAATCCTGGCTTCCGCTCAGCATCCTGTGATTCTGGGCAAATCATTTAATTTCCCTGTGGCTAAAAATATAAATGTGTAACATGTGAATCCGTTGTACAGTGCTGTGATTTTCTCAGCCCAGATATGTGGTATCAAAAACTGCAAAAAAGAAAAAAACACATTTGCTAGTAATACCTAACACATTTTAGCCACATTACATATATGATTGTTGACAATATGGTGCATAAAAATAGAAATTCAAATCCAGACATCATGTCTACTTACCATTAACCATCACCTCAATAGTGGCTTTGGCCAGGATTTTACCGTCTATTTCCACTGTCACTGTATAATTTCCTTTGTCATTTAAATTTGCTTTGGAAATATTGATGGATCCAGGATATGTGATCTGCAGTCGGTCACTGTATTCTTTGTCAATTTGTGGATCAGTTGAATTTTCCTTCCAGGTGACCAGTCTCGTTTCATTCTTTACCCAGACAATAGTAGGCAAGAAATCTGTGTAGGTGTGCTCAATGTTTATGGAGAGCGTGTCTCCTTCCCAGACTTCCAGCACACGTGGGGAAGATATGTTCACATCCGTTACTGTGAATTAAAAAGACAAGATTAGTTGAACTCTTTCAATGTTACAAGAAGAGAAGGGGATGGATACGTTTCTTCATTTGTATGGCACTTTGTAAAATGCTGCGTGTGGCCCTTGGTCACTTTACAGCCCAGGTAATATTTTAGAAAGAGCAAGTGATGAAAGGGAGAGAGAACCTATTGATGCAAGTTGTATTACTGAAGATCTGTGACCACTCGCCCTGGTAGTCTGGTAGACCTACCAGAATAAGTGTCTGAACAATTCAATCATTCGAAGTTTTCAGAAATGCATGTTTGTTGGGTACAGATATCAGGTAAGGGATAAGGGCATTCTTCGGTCTTCCACTCCTTATGGATCTTACTGCCTATTTCATCCATTTGACCAAGTGTAGGTAAACTAATATATTCTTGGGGATGTTCGAGCTAGATTTCATCATGATTAAGCATTGCTATGTTTTGTGTTTCAGACAGACAGCATTTAAAATGGCATGCAGATTTTGGTGCAAGAGAAAACACATGGCACATGAAACATGAAATGAGGCCTAGTCAAATGCTTTTAAAAAGTGGCACTAGTGGTGAACGCAAAGTAAAAGACATAAAATGAGACCTGGTCAAAATGCTTTCAGTCTGAATTGCTTTCATTTAAAACCATGCTTAATTAATTAATCATGGATGTTTGATGTGTTGAGTTTAGATTTAACCTCACTATGGAATGTACATTTAATTTAGAGAATGTTTTTTTTGAACTTTTGAAGTAGCACGTAATTGTGCTGAATTAACAAGTGTTTTTACAGTGTAGAAAACCTTGTGATTTCAGTTTCCTCTTTAGCTTTGAAGATAAGCATGGAATGTGTGTTCTCTCCTTCCAGCTCCTTTCCCTTGTAATCTACACTCCCTGTTCCCATCTCGGGAGACTTTGGCTTTGTTGCATATTTAGACAGTGCATATTCAGTCCCTAACACATCATTCTTATAATATGTATTAATTAATAATCATGCACCTACACTACATGTGGGGCAAATGTATTTTGCATGAAAAACTATTTAAAACATTAGAGTATATTGCTTTGAGTATGTATTATTGTTTGCGCTTTAAAAAATTTGCACTAGACCATGTTTATGCTATGTTGTACATTCCACATTTTTGCATGTTGTGCACAAATGATAGAAAAGCTGCTTTAAACTAATAGCTTTTGCTAGGTAAACATAAATACAGGGTACTAGTATGGCTGAGGTAAACATAATGGCCTTTATTTCATAAATTAATATTCTTTTGTGTTTCTTTTGTTTTTGGGCCCAAAACAAAATGGATGCCTAAGAATCCAGCATGGCTGAGAATTGTCAGTAGTGTGCTGAATGAGAGATGCATGTGCAGAAGATTGTGCCAGCTGCATGAACTGCCAAGTACCTCAAGTGAAGACACATGGATAAAGGCCACAATGAACTGTACTCCCCTGTCACCGTGACAATGTACCGGTGTTTGTGGGTAAGTCTCATCCCTGTGTGCGATGTGAAAGAGAGACAAGAAATTGAATGATACATTTTGTTGCAAGAAATGCTCCTACTGATACATGTTATCGATATTGTTCTTAGCATTAAGCCCCTATTGTCAGAACTGGTATGGGTTGGATTTGCAATGAGAACAGGATGATGAGACCCTCATGTCACCTATGCTCAAAACTATTCAATAGACATGTTGTGACATATGTGAGAATTGCATTTGCAGTCCCTGGATCATGCCAAAATCTTGCAAACAGTGCTTAATCTGTAAAATAATGAGTGCCAGTGCCCTGAAGCCCATGGCTGGCGTTATTAAATGTTAGTTGACCTGATACCAAGGCTGCTAGTCTGGAATCCACCGCAGGCCTCTTTAATCCACTACTAGGCACTTCCTACCCCTTTATCTAACTCATGCAGGTTCCTGCTTTCTCCCTTGGTGATGTTTTTGGTTTTTCTCCTCCTCCGTCTAATCCGTTTGCGTGCATTTCTCCCACTCTTGCTCTCGGGAAATGTCTGATGAGGGAAATTTAAAAATAACTGCTGGTTCCTAAAAATCAGTCAGTGAACCCCACTGGCAAACACTGGCCTAAACTAAGATCTGCTTGCACACAAAGAGTATTCCATGCAGGGATTTTGAATGAGCATCAACCTCTCCTCTATTTCTTCTTTCAAAATCCAATACTACTTGTCCCTTCATTACCTTGGGTACAGTGTATGCTTTTCGTTGCCCAACCTCACAACAGACTGATTCCAAATAATGGCCACGGTAAATTCTAGATAGAGTCAGAAATCAGAATCCAATCTTAAAAATTTTGAGCCATTTTGTTTACATATGACTTTACTCTCCAATCTTCCACTATACCTCAAATTAAAGTTTTTCCAGAAACATCACCTAATTTATTCTTCAAAATAACTCCATCTTAGACTGGTTCCCCTTACTCCTGTTTACTCTCTTCCGGGCAACTAAATATAACACACTCTCAATTATTGGTAGCTTCTTTTCAGTTGTGTTTTAGAGTTCTGAAAGTGCCATGACAGCTTCCAAAGTGATCTTCCTTCTAGAGCCACCGTTTTACTCTATATCCCCGCATAACAACTTACCGTAGACATTTACTGAAATGTTAGCTTGTGCCAGGATGTTGTCTGCCCATTTTACTAGCACAGTGTAGCTGCCAGTGTCGTTGAAGACAGCTTTTGAAATGGTGATGGAGCCAGGGTAGAAGATCTGGAGACGATCGTTGTAGTTTTCCTTGATCTTTGGAGCTGTGGAGTTTACAACCCAAGACACCAGGGTACTGCCATTCATGGTCCACGAAATAGTGGGAGTCAGGGTTGTGAGTGTGTACGTAATCATTATCAAGATATCATCTGTAATTAGGACATCTATTGCAAGTGGAGCCGATATGTTAATTTCTGTAACAAAAGGAATATAATGACTAAGTTAGTGACTATTGACAGAGAGATAACTACAAAATTATTCACTTTCAAGATGTATTCTTAAGTGAGCAGAATGCAAGGCTTGTGTTGAGATGGGTGGAAAGAAGAATGTGGAAGAATACGATAAAACATGAGATATGGCAAATCAGACATTGGAGCATACTAAGCTTAAAGCAAAGAGTACAGGTGTGAACCCGAGGGTGCTAAAGATACAAAATAAATGCATAGTAGAACTACAACACAACATCATTTCAGAAAAGGATCAGAGAAAGAGACATGGGGGAGTAAAAAAGATCTTTGGTAAACACTTACTTTATTTTATTTTTTATGCGTTTTGATTTTCATGTTTTGAAAACCAATGCCAACCACTGCAGGTCACCTAAGAATTCTTAGGGTGAGATACATTAGCTATGGTGATCATATTGACAACAGGTGTGAAATATTAACCATATATGCTTATGATAAATCCTTACAGTGGAGTAAATAGACCCTCAAAATTGACCTTGGTATATGGAATGTTTGGTTTAGTCATCTAATACTTTCTGCAAATTGACTGATAAACTGATAAATTCTTCCTTTCTGCAAATTGACTGATAATTCTTCCTTTCTTGGAAGAATTTATCAGTCAATTTGCAGAAAGGAAGAATTTATCACTGTGATATAGTCAGAAACTCGAGTCACAAGCCCATTGCGTTTCTGACTGTATCATAGGGAAAGGAAGAATTTATTGATATTGCCATTCAATTCAACCAAGGTCAATTTATGATGTTAAAACACCTCACAGCCGCACAAATTTAAAAGATAATCAGCCACCACTGGCTTGGCTCTGTGCAGTTCAATTGCTTATAGTTAAAGGAGTTTAGTTATAGCTCATAAAAACCTCTTTGTACCATTTACTGTCAGTCTGTTGGAAGGAAGTTTTAGAACATCCTTTGTTTTCAAAATAGTTCATTAATTATATTTAAGGCTCCCAGTTTTCAGTTTTTACTGATTTTTACAGATAAATACAGATAGAAAACAATGTGTTTCCTTTCTGTATTTATTTTTAAAAACAGAAAAATACTGACAATTGTGCTTCTTGTGAGTGACTCAATCAATCAATCAATCAGTCAAAGCATTTATATAGCGCACTACTCACCCGGAGGGTCTCAAGGCGCTGGGGGGAGGGGGGGTCCGCTACTGTTCGAACAGCCAGGTCTTGAGCTGCTTCCTGAAGGCGAGGTGGTCTTGGGTCAGGCGGAGGTGGGTCGGAAGGGAGTTCCAGGTCTTGGCGGCCAGGTAGGAGAAGGACCTTCCTCCGGTGGTGGCTCTTCGGATGCGGGGGACGGCGGCGAGGGCGTGGCTGGTCGATCGAAGCTGGCGTTTGGGAGCGTAGAAGTTGAGGCGGCTGTTGAGGTATCCTGGGCCTTGGTTGTGTAGGGCTTTGTGTGCGTGGGTGAGGAGCCGGAAGGTGATTCTCTTGTTGACCGGGAGCCAGTGCAGGTCTCTCAGGTGTCCGGAGATGTGGCTTCGGCGGGGGATGTCCAGGATGAGTCGTGCTGAGGTGTTCTGGATCCGCTGGAGTCTCTTCTGGAGTTTGGCGGTGGTTCCGGCGTAGAGGGAGTTGCCGTAGTCCAGACGGCTGCTGACGAGGGCCTGGGTGACCGTCTTCCTGGTCTCGGTGGGGATCCATCGGAAGATCTTACGAAGCATGCGCAGGATGTTGAAGCATGACGAGGAGACGGCGTTGACTTGTCTGGTCATGGAGAGGGAGGAGTCCAGGATGAAGCCCAGGTTGCGTGCGTGGTCTGTTGGTTTGGGTGCGCTGCCCAGGGCGGGGGGCCACCAGGAGTCGTCCCAGGCGGAGGGTGAGGATCCCAGGATGAGGACTTCCGTCTTGTCCGAGTTCAGTTTCAGGCGGCTGTTCGACATCCATTTGGCTACGTCTGTCATCCCTTCGTGCAGGTTGGCTCTGGCGGTGGCGGGGTCGTTGGTGAGGGAGAGGATGAGCTGGGTGTCGTCGGCGTAGGAGATGATGTTGAGGTTGTGCTGGCGTGCGATGGCTGCGAGGGGGCTCACGTATACGTTGAAGAGTGTTGGGCTGAGCGAGGATCCTTGAGGAACGCCGCAGATTACTTCGGTGGCCTCCGATCTGAACGGGGGGAGGCGGACTCTCTGTGTCCTTCCGGCGAGGATGGAGATGATCCACTCAAGTGCCTTCTCCTGGATTCCGACGTTGCTGAGGCGCTGTACTAGGGTACGGTGGCAGACAGTGTCGAAGGCCGCGGAGAGGTCCAGGAGGATGAGGGCCGCTGTTTCTCCGTTGTCGAGCAGGGCTCGGATGTCATCGGTAGCTGCGATCAGGGCGGTCTCGGTGCTGTGGTTGGCCCGGAAGCCAGACTGCGAGAGGTCGAGGGAACCGTTCGTCTCGAGGAAGGCGGCCAGTTGCTTGTTGACGGTCTTCTCGATGACTTTTGCCGGAAACGGGAGTAGCGAGATGGGGCGGTAATTCTTGAGGTCGGTGGGGTCGGCTGATGGCTTCTTTAGTAGAGCGCTGAGTTCTTTCATGAATTCTGGGCAAAAGCTCAACAGACAGAAAGAATGGGGACTTACAAAACAGGATCAGATTTAATTAAATACAGGCATATGTTAACATGCATTTGTAGTATACTAATATGCACCTATGGGTGTAGTAGTTTGTTATATTTGGCTGCTTAATTTGCTAAAACGTAACAGGCATCACATCCGTAAGTTAAATAAATGCGGAAATATGCAATTTTACGACTCCATTTATTCTCAAAACATAAAAAAAATACTGATAAATACTAATAACATGGCCCAAAAATAAATATGGATAAATACAGACAGAAATGTTAAAAAAATAAATACCATAATACCTGGAGCCCTAATTATATTCAACGAAGATAATTAGGAACAGAGTCCTACCAAGCATGAACAGATGATAACACAGATAATTAGACACAGCCAAAAAAGATGGAGATAGTAATGAAGAATAACCATGTCTAAACATAGTTATCCAATCTCACCAAGCAAGAACAGACAATAAACTAGAATCTTTCCAATTTGATGTAATTGATTTAACAGTGGTAGCGATAAGGAAATCAAAGTGCTTACAATCGTCATGAGAAAGTGGGCATTTAAGAACATGAGAGCTACAAATAACACTATTGAATGACAAAAGTTGTTGGAAAAAAATAAAAAAAAATAATGTTCCATACTTCTATCTAAAAATAGAAAATATTAAAACAATTAAACAAAGAGTATATATTTAGGTAAGTAAGTAATATTTTCTTTGCAGATTAATTAAAAACATTGCAATGTACATACAATGTCTGGGTAAAAAAACATTTACAATATGTATAAAATATTGAATTCATTATTAAGATTTCATTACTTTGCAAAAATTGTAGTCTAAAAGAGGCGATTGTCCATCAAGTGCTCTAAGAAGTTTGAAAATAATGTTTTTTTATTTAGCAATAAAAGGAAATTTACGCTCGGTTCAACTGGCAGCTTCCAAGATCCTCATTTCAGGGTTCCTTGCCCTGGGACTGCTGTTTTCTTTCTGGGCTGGCCCATTGGGTGGAAGTAAAGTATTCACTTGTGAAGGAAATTGGCAGCCCTGCAGGAAAGTTGAATTGATTTGCTGTTTACTAATGTTGTGTTATGAAGAGAGTGGTCCCTGACCAAGTCAGAATATTCAAAACAAATTACATAGAAAACCAATAAATGACAAAATTATTTAGTAAAACACTATTGTTTTATTCACATAGTGTTTGTGAATTTTATCCTTGCATTGTAACTTTTTTACACAGAATTTTTTAATCATTTTCAGTGCCCACGTTACAGGGAAAAAGGGGGGGGTAAAGTGCAATGTGCAGGGATAAGTGCAACTGGAGTGATAGTGACAAGTCAGTTGTAAATTTCTTCTAACAATTGGCAGTGTATTCTCAAGGGTGCCATACAGGAATGCATCCAAATTTGAATGAAAATAATATTCAAAGCATCATGTTGTAACTGGTGTTGATCGTCACACTCTAGTCATGTGTAAGGGGTCTAGCGGTCGACGTTTCGACCCTGTTCGTAGGGGTGATGTCCCTTACATGGCGGGTCTTCTTCAGGACACGGGGAAGGGGGTGGGCATGTCCTATAGGAAACACGATTAAAAATTACTAAAAAGGCCAGCAAATGGGAAAGGGTTCACAGAGGTACATGAGTTTACAAAAAGGTCCCTCATTTCAGACAAGGCTGACATAGATTAAGTCGAAATGCATTGGGCAGAGTTGGGCTTGGGCTGTCATCCTGCCCTGCATAATATGCGCGTTATTTAATACCAAAGGGGTGACACGCAAAAACATGCATCAAGTGTAACCACAACGTTTAAAATTTGACAAAAGGGTCATTGGATGTTACCTTGTTAGGGAAATAGAGCTGTCTCCAAAAGTCGTCCCTGCGGAGTGATATATGGATATTCATAGTGAGGTCTATTGACATAGATACTTATAACTACAGTAACATTCATGAAAATGTCCGTATTTACCTTATTGATGATCCGATGGGATCTCAACATTAGTGATGCACCTACGAAAAAGAGGAGCGAGCGGATATTATTGCTGCCCCACTTCTTTGGAACACTAAGTAGTCATTGAAAAAGGAATGGAAAAAGGGGGGTTTTACCTGTTCCATAACTTGAGTGCATGTGCCGGGGTCTGCATTACTTCAAGATCCTACGCCTGGAAAATAAAATCGAAGCACGGAATTAGGTCCCGTGATGTCCGCATAAAATATTTAACTTATAGACCATGGGAAGGGCTTAGGGTCTGATTACCTGAAAAGTCGGGTCATGGTGCCGCGTCCCCAGCCATCTCATACTCTCCATGAGTTAGTCGGGAGTCCCGTACGCCAGAAAATAAAAACGGGCAGACTTCCGCATCACGTGACCATAGTCGACACGGTAGACAGACTTAACCAGTAACTATGGTTACTTAGGAGACGCCTCGATCGGGGAGAAAAGATTTGGATGCTCGTTGTACCGGCATGGGGTTATAATAGAATAATGAAATATGAGCTTGATGTGGCTATTTGTGATTTGGGTTAATTATCGAGATCGCAAAAGTGTATGGAGTTGAAGTTTCTTCAAACATGAGGAAATATTCGTTTGTTTCAATCACCACATTAATCCACAAGGAGCACTTAATTACCTCGCAGGGTATTAAAGGCGGTCTGGGGTTGAGGAGCCCATAAGACACATCATTGTCCCAGGCTAGATCACGTAACTACCTCACAGGGTGTTAAGGTAGTCTAGACGGTATCGTGTCGTCGCTACATTTGAGAAAACATTTGATCGTCATTCCCAAATCTGTTATTCCAAAATTTAAAAATTTCCCACGTAAATGCCTCACAGGGTATTAAAGATGGTCAGATTGTTCAAGATCGCAATTATGCCCCATGAATTTCAAAAATTAAATATGTTTATATACCTTATAGAGCGTTATAACAGTCTATGCTAAGTAGGGAAAGCATAGGTGATGTTATATTATATATGCATGATTTTTTCAGGCTGGATGTATTGCACCAGATATTATATAAGGTAGTGATCGGTAGGAACAAGTGTATGTACCTCACTATGTCATCATTGAGTTAGAGCGAGGGTGTAGGGAATGAACCTTACATCGTTGCCATTTGGATAAAGCTACTGTCCAGTTCGTTGAGTCCCTCATTGATGGAATTAAAACGGGTTATCCACTTCATTTGCCGTAGGTTCAGCAAAGAGCTGATGTTGCCTCCCCTAGGGCCAAGTTTCACTTTCTCCAAGACAATCCACTTCAAACAATCCGGTAATGTCAGCACTGCAAAACTGCATGATTTTATATTGAGTGCCCGGAAGGCAGGGCAGAGTAATTTCTGTCTTAAAGAGTTAACTGCCAGGCAGATGCATAGAGAATGTAACACGCTTTCATCAAATCGACCGCAAAGTCGGCAGAGAGAGTTTAACCATCTTTGTTTCCAGGGCGGCACCGGGTCTTTTGATGGAAAGGTACCCAATCCTTTTTTTAAATAAAAGTGCTGGATCGTTTGAGAAATGTGGCACATAAGTTATGGTTGGGGCCCCCAGCTGCTGTAAGATTGTAAGACTGACTAGCTGTGTTTTTTCCTGCCAGTTCACGCTTGTACATCGACCATGATTTTGATTTGGTGGCTTTGTTTGCGAGTTTTTTAAATGCTGCTTGGCTAATGTTTAGCTCCCAGGCCTTGTGTAAATTGAGAGATGACAATGCACTATTGGCCAGCTGTGTTTGATCGTATACTCGCTTTCCATTTCGGACCAACACAAAGAGGCCAAGGACTCCGGAGGGGCGGCTCTCAACTTTCAGCACAATTTAATTAGAGAAGCCATGCTCACCGGGAACGGATGCTTACGTCCGAATTCAAAGTGCACCTAAACGAGGCAGGTGTGCCCTGGTATGCTGTAATTCCTTTTGAACAGGACAGACTGTAGAGTATTAAGGATCGTTGGGTATTTGCTCTTCAAGAGTTCCGAACCATAAGTCAAAGACAGTAAAAATGTGGTACTGGTAATTTGCAATAAGTATGACTGAGATGAACTACTCATTTTTTTGTTTATTAGATTGAGTGAAAAAAACAGTTTGTTTGCCAAGGCCCTTTGTTGGTCAAAATAAGTTTTGTAGTTTAGTCTGGAGTCCAGTTCCACCCCTAGGTATTTGTAGGTGAACGTTCACCTGTTCGATCTTATTGCCAGCGACATTCCATTTAAATATGAAGTCTTGCTGTCTGTTTCTGTGCAAGAAGCAGATGACTTTGTTTTTACCGTAGTTTAGCTTCAAGCCTAAAAATTCGATTATATTATGTAGAGTGGTGATTTTGCACTGCAAGCCGATGGAAGTCCGGCTGCATAAAACAATGTCATCTGCATATTGTAAGCTGCGCGCTGGTCTTAGTGCGAGTTTTGGAGGGTCACTCTAGACTTCAGATAGTTGTGTGTCCAGGTCTGCTGTATAAATGTTAAAACTGCACGAGGCTAGAAAGCATTCTCTGTTTAAGGCCAATGGATGTGGGAATCACCTGGTCATCCTATCGCTCTTACCTATTTTGATTTGTACCCAGATATCGGAGTATAGATTAAAGATGGCTTTGAGCAGGTTTGGGGTTGCTACCCATTTGGCCAATTTTGCCCATTAGTGGCCTCTCATACCTACTCGGAACCCAGTTTGGGTTGCCGGGATGATTTTTTCAGCCGATGCCCATGCTTCCAGATCTGTCAGAAGATTAGTGACGCAGAGTTTTGCTTCGATGACAATCAAGGCATTTAATCTATAATTTACCGGATTTGACTGTGAGCCTGATTTAAAAATGGGGTGAAGAATGCTACTTCTCCATGATGGTGGAATTATATTGTGAGGTGAATGCCAAATTCAATAGGGGGGTGAAATATGATGCTCAGAAGGCCTGCTCAAATTTGAATACTGTATTGGGAAGTCCATTCGGTCCAGGGGCTTCGTCAGATCTCAGTTTCTTCAGGGATTGCCCCACCTGCGCTTTTTCCAGCCTGTTAGCATCTGGCGAACTTACTTTGGGAAATGTGCCCTTGGTAGTTACCTCTTTTGGAGTGGCACTGTGGGTGGATTTCTCATGGTGGGCTGCCTCAATGTGCTCTATCCAGTCTGATGAAGAGATACCGGTACTGTGCTGGCATTGGCTGCCATTTGCGAGGGTGTAGATTTCTGCCTAGAACGTATTGCTGTTTTTTGTTTTGCTTGTATGTAGGAGTTTTATCCATATGTTTTCCTGATGGGATCTTTTTGCCGCCCAGAGTGCCTTTTTGTAGGCGCGCCTTAAGGCATCAATTTGCTATGTAATGGAATGATTAGACATTGAACTATTTTTGCGCAATTGCCCGATTTCCCTGTTGGTTGCTCTCTTTTCTCTCTGAAGGGCTGCGGTGAGCCAGGGAGCCCCTTGGTTCTGGTTTTGAAGGTCTGTGGGGATTTTGCTGGCCAGTCGCAGACCAAACCTGCTGATAGAAGTTACCAGTTGGACCACTTCACCTGTTGTGGGGAGTTTGTTTGAGAAGTGAATGTGGTGATAAAAGTTCATAATGACTGCTGCCATCCTTCCATTCCAGACAAGGCATTTTCGATTTTAGGCACAAGGATAGGCAATTAAGTTGTTGGTTTCTGGGGCTCTTGATGGGTGTATAAGGAGTTCGACCTGCTGAGGAAGGTGGTCACTTTCTAGTCTTGGTTTTATAGAAAAAGACCACATTTTGTTGAAGAACTCTGAGTCCACAAGTGTATAGTCTAAAATGGATGTGGTTTTATTGGAGCTCCTTGTGAACGCAGCCGGTTGGTCTTGTAGAAGGAGGCCGTTGAGGACACACAGGCTATTTGCTTCTAAAGCTAGATGCACAATTTCCCAAAATGATCAGTTTTTTGATGCTTTGTTATTACCACAGGTAATTGTTTGGCGGATGGCCCGGGTAACCGCTGGTTTGCCTCTCAGAAATCTGTTTGTAGTAAGTGCATGTTGAACTCTCCAGTCAATAGGATTTCGTATTGTGGGAATGTCTTTTGGAGTGATTTTAGGATTGATACTAGTGAGAGGATCTGGTCCCGTTTATTCTTCCTAGATGGATGAATGTAAACATTGCAAAGTAATAGGTTGGAATCCACGGTGTTAGTTGTGGGCCTAGGTCTTAATGAGGTGAGAGTTTAACCCCTTGGCTGCGGGGCCGATTCCCCCGCTGTGCACAGCGCCCCAGTGTTCATGACGACCTCAGCTGAGCTCGTCATGACCACGCCCGTTCCTTAGAACGCCCAGCACAGCAGGGGAATTAGCCCCGCATCTGAGCGTTCTAGCGGTCATGACAAGCTCAGCTCATCATGAGCACATGAGAACCATGGCTCATGACGAGCTGAGCTCGTCATGAGCGTGGGAGGGGTTAAGGCACTGGGCCCATGCCAGCCCAAGGTCTATTCTGTACTGACACAGCTGGAGGTCAGTTGCTATGTAAATTAAAATGTCTCCTGCTGCTCTGCCCTCTTTAAAAAAAAATGTTGCTTGTTGTTGATACTCTTTGAAACCTATGATTGGTGTTGGATCCTCGGCCCAAGTTTCTTGAAAGAGGAGAATGTCGAACTCTTGTAAAAATGAAATAAAGTCTGACTCCCCCACCTTGTTTTCAAGTCCTTTCACATTCCAAGAGCAAAGTTTCAACAATTTGTTTGAGGGGATCTTTATGGTGCCATGAGGTGATCATACTGTTTGTCCTGATTGGGTGAAGCCGATGGGATTTTTGCGAAGACCTGACTCATGTGGCTTGGGGCCCTGGGCACTGCTAAGTGGGTGATGCACAGATTTTCGGTGGTAATAGGGTGCTTTCCGACTGGGCCTATTGTGCCCCTTAGAGTGCTGGCTGATGTGCTGGTTCTTGGGTAATGATTCTGTTGTGGCGGTATATATTTTAAAGACTCCGATGTATGTTTGCAATGCCAACAGTTTGTTGTAACAATTACATTTTCTTTGAATAGCTGAAATGGAGACAAGTATGAGTTTTCTAAAAGAAACATATTAGTTTATAATATATATGCCTGGAGAAATCCAGCAATATTAGTCATTCAAATTGCCGTTATTCGGATGGACCATTGAACATCTAAATCATGATTCAATTCCATATGCAAGAGCAGTAATAGGGAGGGTATTACTAGTGAGGATGTTGAAACTTTAGATGCTAAATTTGGATGAACTTCATCAACAATATTCTCTATGTCATTTGCTAGACACTTCTCTTGCTTGACAATCATTTTTACTTTGTGTTTTGAAATGTATTCTTGACAATCATTTTTACTTTGTGTTTTGAAATGTATTTTGTCGTTCTTTTGACTTAGTGCGCTGCTAAAACTGCACAGCCCTGTCTAGTAGGGCTATTACCTGTTTGATCACGTGCTACCTCGTCTTCCCCTAGCACCCACAATTTCTTTTTATGTTTCAGGTTCCTCTTATGTTGCCTTATTGTATTCAACTCATACTGTTTCTTTATGTCAACGTTAATTTCTTTTTGTACAGCACTCTGATACCCATCTGGTTATTGCACGCGCTTATAAATCTTTTCAAGTAAATAAATTAAATATTAAATGTCCTGAATAGGTACAATATGTATGCATAATTCCATACCATACACTTTAGATGATGGTATTGAATTGAGATAAGCTTTAGGGATATAAATACAAAGCAGTTTATATTTTGGGTAATATATGCAGAGAGAGATAGCATTTAGCTGGTTCTAAAATAACAGAACTTATCTCCTAGGCCAACATCACTAATATAGAAAATCCCAGCGTCAATCCATGAGTTCCAAAAAGAGATATGTTTTTTTACTTTTAAATTGGGATTAAACCGCGTCGAGTAATATCAGCCCTAAATCCCTGCATTCCACTTGGATTATATCAAATAAAGTCACTACTTTGTTAATATGGGATACTGTCCCTCGACCAGGAATAAAGCCATGTTGCTGTAGGGAGACCAGTGGGGAGATTACCTTTGCCTACCAATTTGCCAGAATTTTAGCATAGATTTTCCCATCACAGTTGACAAGTGAAATCGGTCGGTCAGAACCTGGGAGCTCTGGCAGTTTTTCCTTCTTCCTAAATACAACAATACTGGCTTCATCCCAGGACTGTCGTGCTTGCCCAATTTGTGTTGCACGAAAGTTTGCCAACATATCCGTCTTAATATCCTGAAAAAAGGCACTATAAACCTCACCAGGAAGCTTCTCTGGCCCCGCAGCCTTACCAATCGCCATATTATTAAAGGCTATCTCTAACTCCTCCATTGTGATAGGGCTATCCAGTATATCTACCTCCCCCTGATCTACCTGCTCCAGATCATGTTGGATCCACAAATTGCTTGTTGAATCCCGCAGATTCTGCTCCGTATATAAATCTGTATAAAACTTAGGAAAAATTGTAAGAATCTCCTGAGGATCATGAACTGTAATTCCTACAGCATTTTTAAGACCAGCAATACTATGGGAGGCCTCCTTCGAGCATAACCTTAAAGCTAAACATGGACCTACCGCCTCACCATACTCATGACATTCCTTTTTATAAATTAAATATTTCCAAGCATTTTACTTATTCCATAAAAGATTTATATTAGCCAGACATCTAGCCGCATAAGTTTGGAAATCAGCAATATCATGATGCCATATCCCATTAGCGAGTTTTTCTCCCGCCATTCTCAATCTAGTATATAATTCCTGTAACTCTAATTTTGCTTTCTTTTGATAATACAACCCAAAGCTCAGGACTTCCCCTCCAAAGCAGGCTTTAAAAGTTTCCCAAAGAACGACAACTAATACATAGTGCCTATTATTATAAAAGAAAACTTTAATCCATATCTGCATTTGCTCTCTAAAAACATTATCAAGCAAAAGCTTCCCATCAAATGAGAATGTTTTGGGGATTCTAGCTACAAAAATTGAGGGGATTTTTAAGACTATTGGTGCATGATCAGAGGAAACCCTGGGAAATATATGCATCTGTGCACCAGTGAGTAATTCGGAAGATACGAAAAAGTAATCAAGACGTACTAACTTCTGGTAGGGATGGAAGTAAAACATAAACCTAGCCGTGGGCGCTTGGAGAGAATCCTAAGCATCCACTAAACCATGATCCCTTAACAGATAGTACAGAGACTTAAACACCCTGGGCACCCTCCTCTTGTAGCCTTGTGCACTACCATGTAATTCTTTAGTGATCAGACTTATATTAAAATCCCCACATAATACCAGAGGAGTCGGCCAGAGTGCAAGTTCTGAATTCAATTGTTCCAAAGCTATAGCTTCATCAAGGTTGGGGCCATAGACAGTACATAATGTAAATGTTGCACTCCCTAAGCTGCATTCTACAAGTGCCCACCGTCCCAATTTTTCCACTAGCATTCGACCCGAGGCCCTTATAGTTGGCTGAGCAAGTATCGCGACCCCCCTCGTCATTGAGCTTGTTATGAATCAGCCAAAATCACGAACCCCAAATCTAGCAGCATTTTACGTTTCCTCCAAGGTATATGTGTTTCTTGAATACATAATGGATCAGGCTGAATCACACGGAGTTCAGCAGCAACTCTTTGCCTCTTATTATAGTTTTTAAGACCACATACATTTAAAGAGAAGATTCTAATTCCCATTCTAGCCATTAAAGAAAAAAAGAGGGAGCAATCCCTTGCTCGTACTTCTAAAAGATACATCAAATCCTCAAAGATCAAAAAATTAACAATACTGTGAATTATTTTTCCAATTTTACCCTAACTAACTCCCTGAACCTCCCCACCCAGCATCCTTAACTACCCAAAGCGCCACGCAACCCACCAAATCCATCCAACAACACCTCTTCCCCCTTCAAAGAGGCTTTAGGACCCACAGTCCTTGTGATGACAAACACCCGATCACATGTAAAAAGGGTTCGATCACATTGCTTGGGACTATTTGTGGGGTATTTTGTATCAGATGGGGTTTGGACAGGGGTTTATTCAAGCTATACAAGTATTATATTGATCACTTGTGGCTAGGATATTCTCTAAGGGGCTGGTATCGGATCCTGTAAAAATATCTAGAGGAACACTACAGGGATGTCCCTGTTCGCCCCTGTTGTTTGCCTTATACATCAACCCCTTTGTAAATATGTTAGGAAAATATACCTTGGTGAAACCTTTTACTGTTCAGGGAATTTATTATCCAGTTTTCGCTCATGCGGACGATATAGCCATCATCACATTGGATCTGGCCACTGCTATCCTGGAGGTGGAGCCTTTGGCACAAGAATTTGGTGAGATATCCGGTTATAAGCACAATATAATGAAAACGCAAAGTCTGTGTACAAATAATAGCATGCTTAATGATTTAAGAGTGGTAAGGGAAGCTACATATTTAGGGATTAAAATATGGACATCTATGAAAGAGTTGGTCGAGGCCAACTGGGGGGCTATTATTGGCAGTGTTATAGAGTCTTTAGAAAGATGGGAGTGTCTCCACCTTTCATTGGTGTGTAGAGTCAACGTCTTGAAAATGAATGTACTCCCTAGGGTTCTATACTTTTTTAGATCAGTCCCCTTAGAAGTGTTGGGCGTCCAACTACAATATCTACAGGCACTTTGTGCTAAATTTCTGTGGGCTCTGGGCAAACCAAGATGTGCCTCACAATTTATGACTCTTCCTAGAGAGAGGGGTGGCTGGTCGGTTCCCGGTTTTACTTTTTATTATTATTCTTGTCTTTTATCTAACACGCGGGTATTACTGATGGGAGAACAGGTAAGTAATTTAGCACAAGCCCTGTCAATTTATCACATGCTATTAGGAGCAGAGGTTAAGAACTGTTTGTTTAAAAAACTAGACGCTAGTTACTACACGTTTCAAAGTCTTAGATGCTATTTTTAAGGCATGGAAAACTATTCAGAAAAATGTCTGCCTGGAGGGGTTAACTTTTTACACACCCACTAATGCCACAGTGATACTTCCAGCGATTTCTTTGGGACCACGTGGCAATAAATTGGAGAAGTAAGGGTATTTTACAAATTAGAGATTTTTACGAAGTAGGATGGCTGTAAACTTCCTTCTTGGAATTTGTAACAACATATAATCTACCCCAGACTGAGTTATTTAAATTTTTACAGATCTGGGATTTTCTAGTCAAACAGAATATAGGGTCAACACTGCACAAACTCATAGAGGCCATCAAGCGTCAGGAGAAAATAGGGGCTCTATATAAAATCCTTTTAACTTCTAAGTCAGATGACTAAATGGGCCAAGGCTTTGGGAGAACAGACAGTCTCCCTGGAGAAAGCTATTGTAATAGGGGTGAAGCTTTTTTATCGGTGAACGTCAAGGCTCAATCTGTGTTAAATTTTTATCTTACTCCAGCAAAGATGTTGAAGTGGGGGGTCGAAATGATGGCAAATGCTTTTGATGTGGTGCTGTCAATGCCGATAGTCTTTATATTTTTTATTCTTATGGTAAAATGGCTGCATATATCGATCATATTAAAAAGTTTTTGACAGGTGTTACCAGTGTGGCCATTAAAATCTCAGCCTCTATGATGCTACGGGGGATTAATGAAGATGTAGAGCGAGGAAGACCTATGCATAAGCATAGTTATTTACTGTTTATGGCCACAGCTGTAGCACGCCTTTGTGTAGCCTCCTCATGGATGCAGCCCAAATCTCCAGTTTTCGAAATGTGGCGATCCCAGATAAATAGTATAATTAATTTAGAGTTTAATTTGTATTCGGCTCAAGGGCCTAGGAAACCGAAAATGGGTATTTATGTTTGGGGGCGTTTTTTGACCATATGAATATGTGAATATGATTTCTGTAAGATTATTGTATTTAGGTGTTTTTGTATTCTTTTTGATGTCTTGTGTATTGTGAAGATTTTTTTTTGTAAATATTTTTTATTTTAACTTGTTTGTGCACAGAGCAACTCAGCATGTTACAATCATAATTGCCACATTCGTAAAACAAATATTCTCAGTATACAAATCAAGGACAATGCAATACAGTGTCATTCTGTAAAAACAGCAACTAACCGATGCCATATACTGTACATCACCCTAAATAATAAGATCTAAAAGAACAGCATCAAACACCTATGCAAATAACCAAAGAACTCCCTCCCTCCCCACCGAAGATTTGTTTGTTTATGTGATACTGTGGATTAATAAAAAAAATAATAATAAAAAATTGGGATCAAACCAAAGTGAGATCTTTTTAGAAGATCTCATTTTGACATTAAACTTGTCATCAAAAGACAGTAGTGCAAGTTTATTAGCGGTTAATGTATGCTATCGTTAGAAAAGCAGGTAAAGGAAATAGGTGCAATAGATTTCATTCTAATAGCAACCAAGAAGTATGTGCATGAACAATAGCTTGAAACCATAACAAACGTTGTGCAATAACAAATGACATATGGTATTTGTTTAAATCAGGTAATCCAATACCACCTTCGTTTTCGGGAATTTGAAAGGCTTCAACGCCTTGTACGCAGATTTATTGTTCAAAAGAAAGCAATGAGGGTAGACCTTTTATTAAGTTTGTCTTTTGTTTTACCTGTGACAGAATAAGGAAGAATTATACATTGTGATCTATGTTTCTGACCTTGATGCAGGTTCCGCTTGGTTACTTAGTATAGAATTGGTTGATATTAAGGGATTTCTGTAGGTAATGTATAATGTGTGTACGATCAACTCCGTAGGGCTTTGTATTAAATCAACTAACGATTTTAAGGAGAGAAAACATTTTTGCTTCATTTTGATTCCCATGCATTTTTATTGAAGTGTGAAATCGCTGTATATGTTGGTTATTGTGCTTTTATGGTCAAGATTGACTGAATAAAGATACATAGGATAAGGATGGTGCCTAAAGCCAAAGCAGGCACCTTTGTGCCATGTTTCAAGGATGACTGCATTTTTGGCAGGAGTATTGTTTTTGTATGGGAAGGGGCTTCACCCTGCACAAAAACAATCCATGGAGGCATTATCCTCATTGTATGTATGCCCAGAAACATACAAACCTGACAACTTGCCTGACTGTTTTCCAATGCAGAGCAAGTGGCTGTTGCAATTTTCCACGGCTCTGAATATGGAAGGCTTTCTTACTAGAAATGAACATTCTGAATAAAAAGTGTTAGGCAATTTCGCAGTTGGTGCAGTTTGTGTGGGTCCACCCGGCAGAGGTTGAGGAGCCTCCAATGTGGAAGAGGTGGAGGAAGAGTGGGTCTCAGCCCCCCCATCGGGACCGCCCAGGTGGGTACAGGTGATGTTCGGTCCAAGGCAGTACTGACAGCTATAATCTCGCAAATGGAGTTAGCAGGATGAGGGGGGGCCCTCTATTTCCCAGGGGGCATCTTCTTGTGGACTCCCCCGGTGAGCCGTAGATAAGCGGGGCACTAATAAAAATAATAATCCACATTTGTAAAGCGCACAATCACCCGTAAGGGTCTCTAGGCGCTGGGGGCCGTTGGGAAGATTAAGCAAGCTATTGCCCAGAGTATCATGGTGCTGGGCTAATCTGCCACCGGTGCTGGGGATTAAACCTGTGATCCCCAGACTCCGGAGTCAGTCAGCCTGGCCGCGGCGCCACACCTCTTCCTCCAAGCAGTGTGGCCCTCGAGTTGTGGGACCAGGCAGAGAGATCCAGTAGGTTGCTCAGTAATATTGTGGAATGGGGAGGGGCTATCAGCTGGAAAAGCACCAATGTCACCTTCAACCACTCTCTATCAACATATGCATGAGAGAAGGCTCTAGTGCATTCCACAAGGACCCCGAGATCAAACTGGATGGGACAGCAACGTTCACCCCTCCTTATACAGTCCAGGACTGCAGCCCCAGCACAATACCAGAGATAGTCACTCTTGAGGTCGTTGGGGGGAGAGGGCTGCTTCAACAGCCACTCCCACATGAGCCCCTACTATTGGCATTATGGGGCCCCCTCACTGGTATTTGATGTGGGGAGCTGCAGGGTGATTCCCAGTGAAGCCGCTCTGCATTACAGTGGTGGGGAGGGACTGCCCCACGCCTGCTTTACTCCTTGGCCGCATGTTAACTCTGCTTCCTGACCCCCCTGGGCAATGAAGGTGGGAGGGTTGTAGTATGCTCCCCTTAGATGCACTTCCCAAAGTTCCCCTGTGCAGCTGGAGTTGATGCGCAGGTTATCGAAGGGTGGTCAGGGACCTGCGCGAGCCCACTTCTTTTGTACGCAGAAGGGCAGTGTCTCATGCGCCGCTCTATACTTACGCCCTGCTTTGAATGCTATTCAGTAGGGTCCATGGAACTTGTGAACAGGCTCCACACACTTCAAAATGGTGTCTGACAACAGGCAGAATGGTGTTGGGTGGGTGGACAGTGCAGAGCTCTTTACTGTACGTCCATGCTCCCCGGTCTATCAGGGGCCATGCCTGTGATTATGGGAGTTGAGCACAGATCCCTGAAGTGAATGCTTCAGTCCACTTAGCCAACGGGTATTGCTAAAGAGTTATCTAAGATAGGAGTAAGGTTGCGCTGATATTTTTGTTTTATAAATTTATGGTATCTCTAAAATAGCTTGTGAATTGGTTGCAGGATAGATACTAAAAGCATCCTTGGATGATAGTTAAATATTGATTAAAAATCACATTCAGTTTTCACCAAAAGTACTGGATTGGCAAAGTTGCCACTTGCTACACACATCTCCAAAGATTTCAGTTGTTTGAGGACCACAATCCCATGCACACATGTGCAGTTTTTCCAATGTTATTGCAGCTGTATGCCTTAAATTCGCCATTTGCTAATATTTCTTTTAATATCCCATGGGTAAAATTCTCAAAAAAAATGTAAAGTGGCATTTCAAATAGTGCACAATCTTATCCAAAGTGCCAGTGTGGATGAATAGTGATTAGTGCTTTATTTCTCCACTCAGATGTTACTGGTGGGCCATGTCACTGAAACATACAAACTTGACTACTAGCATGACTGTTTTCCTGTGAATGTTTTTCCTTTTTTCGTACATGGAATGATTTCTTACTAGAATTGGCAAAACAACCCATTTAAAAAAAAAATGCCTCCTGAGTGAAATTGGACTTCAAATACCGCCCAAATTGGTTAGGTCTGAGAACTCTAGAAACAGGTGATACAGCAGTTGGTGAAGTTTGTGTGGGTCCCACTGGCAAAACGAGGTCCAGGGTAAACAAAATTAACTGTTCCAAACTGAACCTCATTTTGCTAGGGACGACAACTCGAACTCCCTGAACCTGTCATTTCTAGGTACAGGGGTCTTTCTTTTGTTATATGGCCGTTAGGGTCATTCTCAATATTGCTAAGTTAGCATAAGCTCTGCTGCTATGATGCTGCTTTTGCGCATGTTACTACATGACTTTATTTTGCAAGACTCTGTTTGTGCCTTTCAAATTAGAACTGTCTGCTTTCTGCGTTCTCTGCTGTCCCTGGAGTTTAGTCTGAAAACGATGTGTAAGGTCGAAAAACATACCCCTTGTTATTCTGTTCTGGTCAGTCCCTATTATCTAGACAAAACATGCTACACATAGCTGCTCTCCTGGAGAGCTCGTGCTTTGATATTAAGGGGTTGCATGTTGTTCACACACACTTGAAGTGAAACCTTTCCTTGGAGAAGAGCTATGCTGTTCCTATGATGTAAAGCTTTCATCTAGGCTCGAAGGTACGAAGGTATGGGGTCTGCTGACAAAGCCCTGAGATCTTTCGTTATATATGAAACTTACCAAGAGGAGGGTGGTTAGTAAGCATGAGCGCAAAATCCGCTCCGATCGCGGATTTTGCGGATTTTCGGTAAATCCGCGATCCGCGAACTCTCGCGGATTTACCGAGAATCCGCAATCCGCGATCGGAGCGGATTTTGCGGTCAAAAGTTCAAGCCTGCATAATTTACGATGGCGCCGGCAAGCTGCCAGCGCCATCCTCAAATGGTTACTTAATTAGCTTCGACAGGAAGCTCTAATAGATAAGATACAGCAGGGGCTCGAGCGCCTGCTTTATTTTAACAGTTGGAGCTTCCTGTTGAAGCTAATTAAGTAACTATTGCAGGATGGCGCTGGCAGCTTGCCGGCGCCATCGTAAATTATTTCAACGGTGGTGTCTTCTTGAGTAAATATGAAGGGCAGGGTTCATTCGGGCACGACGGTCCTGGCACAAAAAAATAAACCTCAACAGGAAACACTTGCAGATATCAATAAAGCATGTGCCCTAGTTGAAGCTTTAATTCAGTGACTCATTGATCAGCCCAAAAATTAATCTGCTGATCGGTCTCTGCCCTTTTATACACACAAGAGGCATGCTCGCATGGACGCCCCGTCCGTTTGGCCCCGCCCACACACTCGAGGTGTGCACCGTCTTCCCGCCATTTACCCACTATGATGGACATTTCACTAAAGGGACCCCTGCGCACTTCGGCGCGATTGCATAGTAACACACACTTGGTCGCTGGAACTAGTTGAAGCGCAAATGTAGTGACTCATTCATCAGCCCAAAAAAAATCGTGAGCGTTGGGAGGCTGGGCAGATGTGCCTTCTTCCCAAATATCCCATCGATGCTGCTCTGATCGGTCTCTGACCTTTTAGACACACAAGAGGCATGTGCACTCGCGTGGAAGCCCCGTCCGTTTGGCCCCGCCCACACACTCGAGGAAGCCCCGCCCCCAATCCGCAAATCCGCTGAATCCGCTAAATAGGCGGATTTTGCGGATCCACGATCCGTGGATCCGCTAAATCCGCGAATCGTGGATCCGCAAAATCCGCCCATGCTTAGTGGTTAGGCCTTGTGGTCCTTTTTCCACTGTCTGTATATAATGACATCCCTCTTCATATTCTATTGTATTGTAACAATGCTAACTGTGTTAGGTTTATGAAATAAAAATGTTAACTATACAGTGACTCTGACCATCCTTATTGTGGAAAAGTACAAGTGAGTGAGCGAAATGGTATGTCTTGCTACCTTGATTCCTGAGAGAGTCGGGAGTGTTGTGTTCTGGGTTGTCTTATCATTTGTAGCTTTGTGATTATGTAGGAGAACAAATGAAAAACTATAGCTAGTCGGTTTTGGGATTTTGGGCACTAAGGTGGTAGGAAGGTACAACCCCTATGCACCAAGGTCCTGTTTTCCTGCGCATAGTTCTGTTTATGGGCAGAATCCCCGCACCATGGCACAGCCAATATTTGGTCTGGTTTCTTATCTGCGAGACTTGAGTAGCGCTTGTGCTCGTCCACTATCCCCTCACTTCTATTTCCGGAGAGAGGTGTGACGTTAAAGCCAAACATTAGAATCTGCCTCATTTTAGACCCCCATATCAGAAGAAGAAAGTTGCAGATTTGGCAGCGAAATATGCCTCAAATGATGAGAACACGTCTTCTAGCCTGGACTTGGGCAGTGACTCTGCTTGGCAGCGCAGCAGAGGTTACCAAAGTGCGGGAGGCACTGCGTCCCTGTCTGGAGGTGAGAGCAACTGACACATTCATTACAGTAGAGACAGCAGATACACGAGTTGCCCCCTCGGACAGACTCTATGATATATTCTTCCAAATTGAGGGTGATATACAGCATGCAATCACAGTGGTTTTCTGGGAAAATCTTACCTCTTTGTATGACATTGTGTTAGCAGAGGCAGATTGGCCACCTCCATTTGTGCTAGCTGCTCCCAAAGGGGAAGACGTGATACTTCTGAGTTTTTCGCGTTATGTCCCTGAGGAACATGCAAAGGCTTTGCAGCAGAGTGGGCTTTGGCACTTGCCACTGCGGTGGACCATAATCAGGTGGGCTGAGGTAGAGATTCCCCAGCACATGAGATCCCTTTACAGTCTATGCCACAGCCACAGCCGCAATATCCAATCAAACAAGAAGCTAAGGCTCCTGTTTGTGATAGTCTCACTCAGTTGTAGTATCAGGGAGTGATTGAATCCTGCGTATCCCCGATGAATAATCCTCTTTTTCTTGTAACTAAACCCAACGGATCGTATCGCATTGTCTTAGATTATCGAAACTTGAATAGCCATTGTTGTACATTCGCGGTACAACATGCTCACAGCTCTACGTTAGTGAACACACTGATCCATAAAAATATAAAACTACACTGGATATATCCAATGGTTTCTATAGTCACAACTTGGCTCCTTTGAGCAGTGACTGGACATCCTTCACCGCCGTCGGAAATGAGAAACAATTTAAGTTTTTGCCTGTGGGGTAGACGAAAAGCTCCAGGGCTTTTGCTGCATGTGTTGTGTCTTTGTTAGACAGCATAGACCGTGATGCGTTCTCGTACGTTGATGACATTTACTTGACGGACGATTAACTGATGCCACATCTTGTCCGGGTCGACTGCAATATTGTTATTTGCCCACTATAGATACAAAATAAATTTTGCAAAATCACACATCTCACATTTTGCAGTGCTCTTTTTGGGCTATGAGCTGAACAATGAAGGTAGGGGATTAGCCCCCCACTTTCAGGAGAACTGTGCACAATTGCAACCTCCTTCTACGCTGAAAAAGCTTCAATCTTTGCTGAGATTTTTGAATTTCAGGAAAACATTACGCCCAGCGTATCAAACTGCTCTATGCGTTGATACAACCTACATTTACCTCTGCCAGCTGGCTTCTGGAGCATACCTCAATTCTGCAATCTTTGCAATCAGATTTGGTTGCTACTAACTACCTGTCGACGCATGACAAAGCCACAAACACTGGTGATACGTGTAGTAGCGGGGACGGTTGGTTTCACTTACTTGACGTTGACATTAAGTGAGGGAGACACAGTACCTATTGCTTACAAATCACATTTATACACATCAGCTGAAATGCGGTTTTCCAAAACTGATTTTTTTTTTATAGTGGTACAGATGCCGATTCTGAAAGAACGCTCTCTGGCGCAAGGTAAAAGCATTCTTATGGTCACGCCTCTCCTGCCTTTAGAAGCATTGACTAAGGCGAGTATACCAAACTCTAAGGCTTTACATCCCTGTTGGATTCAATGGGCTGCATCTTTGACATCGGCTGATTTATTTTTGATCCTGTTCTTCAACACAAGAGTTCTTACAGTATGAACATGTTCATCCTCCTCCTCTGTCCTTGCTTCTTTTGGATGAATACAAATGTTTCATCTATACCAATAGATCGGCTCAACCAGCCGTCGGTTCTAAACACGCTTATTCTCTTTAGCTTATTCTCTTTAGCTCCCTAAACGAGCTATGCCCTCAGCTCCCTGGTATTCAGATGAACTTAGAACTAAGAAACTGGAATGCAAATTATTAGAAAGGGCCTGGCATAAAATGTATACAGACACAGATAAGGCTAAATACGAACGATCCATAACAAGCTATAAGCAAAGCCTAGCTGAAGCCAAAAGACAGTTTTTCTCTAAGCAGATAGCGTTAGCCAAGTCCAACTCTAAGGAACTGTTCAATACCATCCAAAAACTGACCTTACCCCCCAGCCCTAAGAGTCATAGTAATCAGTTATTCTGTAATAATATCACAGATTTTTTTAAACAGAAAGTGGAAGTGATATATTCCTCATTTACTGAGGCGGAGGAATGTATACAGGCCAGTAATAATACTAGTGAACTGGAAAGCAGAGACCTAGTAAGAACTTTTGATCAATTTACACCATTGGAGATTCCAGAATTCATCAGGGTTTGGACCCAAATTCGATCAGGAGCCCCTAGCGATCCCTGCCCTGGTTGGATTATTAAACAAATACCAGAGGTTATGGGAATGGCCCTGACCCCCGTGCTAAATAATATTTTTGCTTCCGGAATTTTTCCTAAGACCTGGAAGATAGCTTCTGTCCTTCCACTCTTGAAAAAGAAGAATTCAGATCCCAAAGACCCTAACAATTATAGGCCTATCTCTCGGCTTCCTCTACCGGCTAAAATACTGGAAAAGGTGATGAACACGCAGCTCAGTGCTTTTCTTCACTCTAACAACTCTCTGGACCCTTCGCAATATGGGTTCAGGGCTGATCACAGTTGAAATCTACGAAATTAGAGAAGCAGTATATGGAGGAGGAAGTGCCGTTTTGATTTTGTTGGACTTGTCGGCGGCCTTTGACACGGTCCATCATAAAATTTTGATGGACCGGCTGTCTGGGATTGGTGTGGCAGGACTTGCTTGAAAACTCATACAGTCCTTTTTAGCCGACAGGTCTCAAACAGTGGATCTGGATGGGAATTCATCCAAGCCCTTCATACTCCCGTGTGGGGAACGATAGGGCTCTTCATTGAGCCCCACGCTTTTTAATATATATGTGGCTCCTCTAGCCGGAGTTATCAGGTCCTTTGGCTTCCAGCTCACCTCCTATGCTGACGACACTCAAATTGTGTTGGCTATAAGCAAGGAAGGTGAGAAAGAGACTGGAGAGCACTTTCATGAGTGTATGAGTGCCATATCCCATTGGATGTCCTCCAACTATTTGAAACTTAACTCCAATAAAACCGAGGTGTTAAAATTTGGGAACAATCCCTTGGTGTTGACACCAGAATGGTGGCCAGAAGAACTAGGACCTTGCCCCATACCAACTAAGAAGGCCAAAAATCTGGGGCTAATGGTGGACGATAGGCTTATTATAGGGGACCAGATTAGCCAGGTGCCCACCGCTTGCTTTATGATTCTTAGAATCACTAGGAAAATAAAGTTCTTTGTGACGGAGAACAGTTTGAAGACAGTGGTCATGGCTCTTATAACATCACGACTGGACTACTGTAATAGTCTATATCTGAATTTACAAAAATGTCAGTTGTATAGACTTCAGTTAGTCCAGAATGCAGCAGCCAGGCTGATGTCTGGCGTTCCCAAGTATGCCCCTGTCAGATGCGAGCTTAGGAAGTTACACTGGCTGCCTATAAAACAAAGATCTCGCTTTAAAGCGCTTTGTATAGCCTTTAAGGCTATCAAAAGTATCAGCCCGGAATTCCTCAGGCATAAGTTCCAATGGTATGTGCCCTTGAGGACACTGAGATCTACCAGTGCCAAATTTACACAGACTCCCAGGATAAAAAAACTTAACTGGGGTAGGAGTTTTTTCCACTGTGCATCAAGAGCCTGGAACGAGATTCCGCTGGCTCTCAAAAATGCCCCCAATCTCCTTATGTTTCGGAAGAGTCTGAAGACGTGGCTTTTCTCTCAATGATATCTCAGCTAGTTTCAGGAGGCCAATGCTTAGCACCAGGACACCCAAGGGGTAATTGTGCGCTCTATAAGTGTTAAATACATACACACAAATACATACAGCAACTTGCGCTATTGTGGCTAGTAGAATTGTCAACAGAGAGTTTAAGTCTTCCATAGTGCATACGCAGGCACTTGGGGTCTGTAAAGCACAATTTGCAGAGCTGCATGCTCTTGTTTTCGCTCTTCAGTTTGCTGATCCTAATGTGAATACTCTTATTGTATGCGATTCTTACTACTGTGTTCAGTCTTTTAATGACAACATATTCTTTTGGTCATAAAATGACTATATAGACTGTAAAGGCAGCTTGTTTTAGGGTGGAATGTTTTTTATCGATTTTAAAACAGTGATATTTGCTATGATGAATACGAGGTAACAACAAAATTGTGTTTTATACTTTTTGTAAAATTGTATGGTGTATTTAAAAAATGATGTTTGTATGATTTCTCCAAAACAAAGTCAAATTGGCTTTAATGTGGTTAACTAATGTGACACGTCTATAAGGGTTCAAGCATGACTAACTCACTTCTTCCTGGATGGGGTGCACCCTGCCTAACAAGACAGCTTAGTAAGAGCAGTTTGTTTATAATATTTTGGTGGTAAAAATAAGAAAAGTGCTTAGGAACTGTGCAAAGTTGTTGAGCGCAGTTGTGATGTTGGACAAAAATATGACATGTCCACTCAGCCTTTCATCCTTCTGAGGTCGATAAAAATGAGTACTATTAAGCTGGGTAAAAATAAACATCTGTTATTCAGGGCCAAGATACCCATTGCAGTGAATGTGTGCTTTACAAATACACGTTAGGTTATGTTAATATAGCTGTAATCTAATTTACAGGCACCACCTACACCTAAAACACTCGATGTCACTTTCATTTTTATTGACTCAACATTACAAAGATGTTCCATAGGGTTTTAATCTTTTGAACATGCAATTGCTTAACCACAAGGAGACATTCACAAAGCCACTATGGCATGTTTTATTACACCTTACAACATTTATTTTGGGCTGGATGTGATAGCACTCTTATAAATTAAAGAATGATCAGTCTGCCCACCTCTAAACCAACTATAATTTATGTATCACTTTTTTGTGTACCATCATACAGAATAAGCTTTGAGACAGTGAAGTGTGAATGTAGCAATACACACAACAACAGGAAAAAGAGGAGAGGGTAGACCCACAATAGGACTGTTGATGTCAGCCTTTCATACTAAGACAAGATTTCCCAGACCATTCTTTTTATTTCTTAGTTTGTCTGTGTGTCAAATGCCCAGTGTCCCCGAAATAAAGAATTAACCTAGGCTCTTCAAACCAAGGCTTTCAAACAGCCAACTTACCATGTACATAGACATTGATGTCCCTTTGTGCAAACACTTGACCTCCTCTTTCCACCCTCACAGTGTAGAGTCCGCCATCGGAAACCATTGCGTGGGAGATGTTGACGGAGCCATCACCGTAAACTTCCAGCCGCCCTTGATAGGAATATTCTATGGTCAGCAAGTTTCTAGAAGCAACCCAGACAGCCAGGATGCTGGAAGCATTCCTCCAAGTGATGGTAGCATTTGGCACAACCGGAAGGTATGTGATGGGTATGAAGATTGCATCACCCTCCCAAACCTCCAGCATGGTTTGTGTGGATATTTTGACTTCATCTGCAAATTGAGAAGACAGTGATATAGTATGAGAGATGCAGAGAGACACAAGCCTTCAAGAGTGAAAGGTCTTTAGGATGTGTAACTACTGGACCCATCAGAATAAAGTGGCGAGGTTGCGCCTGATGAAGGCCTAAGCACCAAACCATAAATTATATTAAAAAAATGTAAGCAAAAATGCATGCTTCCTCAAGTTGCATAAAGTCCCTTAAAAATACTTGAATGCAATTTCTGTTCCTACTGAAATCACCAAAGCAAACTTACCATAGACAGTCACTGGTATAACTGCCAGAGCAGGAAGTACATCCGCTCCTTCTGACACCATCACCGTGTAGTTGCCTGTGTCTGAGCTTGTTGACCTAGAAATATTGATGGATCCTGGGTAGAAGATCTGCAGCCTATCCAGGTAGGCTGTGTTTATCTGCAGCTGGCTTGAATTTATCACCCAGGTCACCAGTAAGTCTGAATTCCTCTTCCAGGAGATGGTCGCAGGCAGCAGAGTTGGGGGGAATGCGATTTGAAGAGAGAGTATCGCTCCATGTACGACTTCCAGCATGGTTGGATAATAAAGAGTGATAGCTTTTGCTGCAGTGACAACAAGAGAGGGTTAATCATTATTTCTTCAAAGTTAACAAAATCTGATGAGCATAAGATGAATGATTTATGAATGTACAATAGAGACTAGAAATATGATCAAGGAAATCGCAAAAGAGAGCAAATTAGAATAAAAGCAGAAAATAGGCTGCTCTATGAAAAAAAAACACTTTTACAAAGCATGCAGTTCTACAGTTGAAAATGCTAAACATGGTTACCAAAAATGTGACTGTAGGGGAGTGAAGAGAGAAATTATGATTTCTATCTACAAACCCAAGGGCTGAATAATGTACTCTCGGTTCAATTTGAGCTGCAAATAGTGACACTAAAGCAGTCATAAATCTTCCAGTATCAGTGTGTGGCACTTGGGGATCAGGCCTGTGATTTCTGATATTCCAATAGAGTGGCCGTCACATGGTGAACACCAATATCTGGAGGCAGCACAAGATTAATGACTATACCACATTGGGACTGCAAATGGGTGTAGGTATGTTGGGCAAAGTCTGGCTCAATCTAACCTAGGGTTGGTTTGACAACTGATTTTAATTGAAGACTGGAAAATGTGGTCAGGGTGCACACATTTTATGATGCTAGGAAACATATGTTGGATGGTTGTTTTAATTTACTGACACTTTTTGGATCTCTGCTCCTTTATACACTTTATTGTATCTTACTATGGATTTTGAACAAAACTGTTACAAACACAAAGAGTCAGATATACCGATCTTTCACGCAACCCAGCAAAGGGAAAGAGAAGAAATGTGCCATATCTACTACAATGTGGTGCACTTCTGCTCACTTCTGGAGCTGGTGCACCTAGCGCCAACGCAGACTTCTTTGCACCATGGTGCAAGGGTGTCTGCGTTGCAAGCAGAATTGCGTTAATGCAGCAAGGGACACCTTCCTGCACAAAAACAATCCCTTAAGGCATTTTCCATTTTCTGTGTATGCTGCAGAATCTGGCACACATAGAAAGAGGTAATAACAAGGAGAAAAAAGATCGTTCTCCTCATTACGCTTTCCTCTGGGCAGCGTAGCGATTTCACATAATTCCAGGTTTGATCTTGATCATTTTAAGCTATTGCCTTTGAGAGCAACATCAGTGTAAACTGTTAGGTGAGTTTTTAGCAGTTTTCTGAATTTGCTGAAGCCAGGTTCAAGTCTTAGAGAAATTGGGAGGGAAATCATTTGGGAAGCTTAGAGTTGTTTTAGGGAGGCAAGTGCAGAGGCTGCTAAAATAGTAAATTTGTGATATTATCACTGCAAGTAGGTAGTCTCCTTCCTAAGTGAGGTGTGTTAGACGAAGGACACCATAAATTAGTTGCATATAAAAAAAGGCGAACTGAGGGCTAAGGCAAGAACACAGAAACCGCACCTCTCAACAAGAATTTGGGAAAGTAATGTTGGTGCTGGAAAGTGCACACTCCTACCCGTAAGGCGACATGAAAGATAGGAATATTGCACACAAAAGTTGTAAATACGCTCAAAGTCAATTAAACAAAAGTTGCTATTGATGATCTGAAGAAAATTTCAAGTCATTGTGTTCTTGTTTTCTTTTGAAAATGATTCTTTATTGAAAAAGACGAATACATCAAGCTGAAAAAATCCAATATTCAAAATCCATTAGCCGACGCGTTTCGTCCCAATAGGGACTTCTTCAAGGCTCTAATATGAGTTCAGGGTGTATATTCACATTCAACATTTTTTTATGTCAGCAATTAATTCTTGAGACACAAAGGTAATATGTGTGTGTAGTCACCAATGAAATGGTACGGTAGCTGGTAGCAGTTGTCTTAGCGTCTGTTTCAAATGCGTTATAAGCTTGATGTATTCATCTTTTTCAATAAAGAATAATTTTCAAAAGAAAACAAGAACACAACAACTTGAACATTTCTTCAGATCATCAATAACAACTTTTGTTTAATTGACTTTGAGTGTATTTACAACTTTTGTGTGCGGAATTCCTATATTTCATGATGAATTAGTTGCAGATGGTGAAAGGCAGCTTTTGTAACAGTGTTAAAACCGGCTTGAACATTTGGATTTGGCCAGGTCTATCATGACCAGATAGCCCCGGTTGCCTAAGTTGGCAGGGTATGCCCAGACTTGGGTCCCTTGCTCACTTTGCCACTGGATTCAAGCTAGCCTAGCTGATGACGGCTGATTAGCTAGAAACCGGTCCCAGGATGCTTGTTTCCAGTCCAGGGAAGATATGGTTTGGCAGTTCAGGCTGTGTCTGAACTGGGGTGGTGGAGTGAGCTAAAGAATGATGATGGATTAAACCCAGATCAGTTGACTGGGGGTGATTGTTTGATTAGCTGCAACGGCTGATTAGCTAGAAACCGGTTCCAGGATGCCTGTTTTTTAGTCCAGGGAAGACATGGCTTGGCAGTTCGGGCTGCACTGCTCCCATGAGGCACAGGGTCAGACCGATTTGCATATGGCCATGTCTGAAATGGGGTGGTGGAGTGAGCTAAAGAATGATGATGGATTAAACCCAGATCAGTTGACTGGGGGTGAGTATTTGATGTGCTCCAACGCGCTGAACATTATCCCTTTGGTATCGCTTTGTTCGCCCTAAGTAGGCAGGGTATGCCCAGACATGGATCCCTTACTCACTTTACCACTGGATTCAAGCTAGCATGGCTGATGATGGCTAATTAGCTAGAAACCAGTCCCAGGATGCTTGTTTCCGGTCGAGGGAAGACATAGCTTGGCAGCTCGGGCTGCACTGTTCCCATGAGGCACAGGGTCAGACCGATTTGCATATGGCCATGTCTGAACTGGGGTGGTGGAGTGAGCTAAAGAATGATAATGGATTAAACCCAGATCAATTGACTGGGGGTGAGTGTATGATCTGCTTCAATGCTCCGTCCATCATCCCCTTTGGTATCGCATTGTTCACCCTAAGTTGACAGGGTATGCCCAGACGTGGGTCCCTTGCTCACTTTGCCACTGGATTCAAGCTAGCTTGGCTGATGACGGTTGATTAGCTAGAAACTGGTCCCAGGATGCTTGTTTCCGGTCCAGGGAAGACATGGCTTGGCAGTTCGGGCTGCACTGTTCCCAAGAGGCACAGGGTCAGACTGATTTGCATATGTCCATGTCTGAACTGGGGTCGTGGAGTGAGCTAAAGAATGATGATGGATTAAACCCAGATCAGTTGACTGGGGGTGAGTGTTTGATTTGCTCCAACGCTCTGTCCATCATCCCCTTTGGTATCACTTTGTTCGCCCTAAGTTGGCAGGATACGCCCAGATGTGGGTCCCTTGCTCACTTTGCCACTGGATTCAAGCTAGCCTGGCTGATGACGGCTGATTAGCTGGAAACCGGTCCCAGGATCCTTATTTCTGGTCCAGGGAAGACATGGCTTGGCAGTTTGGGCTGCACTGTTCCCATGAGGTACAGGGTCAGGCTGATTTGCATATGGCCATGTTTGAAATGGGGTGGTGGAGTGAGCTAAAGAATCATGATGGATTAAACCCAGATTAGTTAACTGGGGTGAGTGTTTGATTTGCTTCCAACGCTCCGTCCATCATCCCCTTTGGTATCGTTTTGTTAGCCCTAATTTTGGAGGGTGTGCCTAGACATGCCACTGGATTCAATCTAACCTTGCTGATGATGGCTGATTAGCTAGAAACCGGTTACAGGATGCTTGTTTCTGGTACAGGGAAGACATGGCTTGGCAGTTCGGGCTGCACTGTTCCCATGAGGCACAGGTTCAGACCGATTTCCATATGTCCATGTCTGAACTGGGCTGGTGGAGTGAGCTAAAGAAAGATGATGGATTGAACCCAGATCAGTTGACTGGGGGGGGAGTATTTGATTTGTTCCAACGCTCCGTCCATAATCCCCTTTGGTATAGCTTTGCTCACCCTAAGTTGGCAGGGTATGCCCAGACGTGGGTCCCTTGCTCACTTTGCCACTGGATTCAAGCTAGCCTGGCTGATGACAGTTGATTAGCTACAAACCGGTCCCAGGATGCTTGTTTCCGGTCCAGGGAAGACATGGCAAAGCAGTTTGGGCTGCACTGTTCCCATGAGGCACAGGGTCAGACTGATTTGCATATGGCTATGTCTGAACTGGGGTGGTGGAGTGAGCTAAAGAATGATGATGGATTAAACCCAGATCAGTTGACTGGGGGTGAGTGTTTGATTTGCTCCAACGCTCTGTCCATCATCACCTTTGGTAATCCATTGTTCGCCCTAAGTTGGCAGGGTATGCCCAGACGTGGGTCCCTTGCTCTCTTTGCCACTGGATTCAAGCTAGCCTGGCTGATGACGGATGATTAGCTAGAAACCGGTCGTAGGATGCCTGTTTCCGATCCAGGGATGATATGTCTTGGCAGTTCGGGCTGCACTATTCACATGAGGCACATGGTCAGGATTATTTGCATATGGCCATGTCTGAACAAGGGTGGTGGAGTGAGCTAAAGAATGATGATGGATTAAACCCAGATCGGGTGACTGGGGGTGAGTGTTTGATTTGCTCAGATGCTCCGTCCATCATCCCCTTTGGTATAGCTTTGCTCACCCTAAGTTGGCAGGGTACGGCCAGACATGACTCCCTTGCTCACTTTGTCACTGGATTCAAGCTACCCTGACTGATGGTGGCTGATTAGCTAGAAACCGGTTCCAGGATGCTTGTTTCCGGTACAGGGAAGACATGGCTTGGCAGTTTGGGCTGCACTGTTCCCATGAAGCACAGGGTCAGACCTATTTGCATATGTCTTCCCTAGACCGGAAACAAGCATCCCGGGACCGGTTTCTAGCTAATCAACCGTCATCAGCCAGGCTAGCTTGAATCCAGTGGCAAAGTGAGCAAGGGACCCACGTCTGGGCATACCCTGCCAACTTAGGGTGAGCAAAGCTATACCAAAGGGGATGATGGACGGAGCGTTGGAGCAAATCAAATACTCACTCCCAGTCAACTGATCTGGGTTCAATCCATCATCATTCTTTAGCTCACTCCACCACCCCATTTCAGACTTGGCCATATGCAAATAGGTCTGACCATGTGCCTCATGGGACCAGTGCAGCCCGAACTGCCAAGCCATGTCTTCCCTGTACCGGAAACAAGCATCCTGGAACCAGTTTCTAGCTAATCAGCCGCCATCAGTCAGGCTAGCTTGAATCCAGTGACAAAGTGAGCAAGGGACTCTTGTCTGGCCATACCCTGCCAACTTAGGGTTAGCAAAGCTATACCAAAGGGGATGATGGACGGAGCATCTGAGCAAATCAAACACTCACCCCCAGTCACCTGATCTGGGTTTAATCCATCATCATTCTTTAGCTCACTCCACCACCCTTGTTCAGACATGGCCATATGCAAATCAGCCTGACCATGTGCCTCATGGGAGTAGTGCAGCCCGAACTGCCAAGGCATATCATCCCTGGATCGGAAACAGGCATCCTGTGACCGGTTTCTAGCTAATCATCCGTCATCAACCAGGCTAGCTTGAATCCAGTGGCAAAGTGAGCAAGGGACCCACGTCTGGGCATACCCTGCCAACTTAGGGCGAACAATGCGATACCAAAGGTGATGATGGACAGAGCGTTGGAGCAAATCAAACACTCACCCCCAGTCAACTGATCTGGGTTTAATCCATCATCATTCTTTAGTTCACTCCACCACCCCAGTTCAGACATAGCCATATGCAAATCAGTCTGACCCTGTGCCTCATGGGAACAGTGCAGTCCGAACTGCTCTGCCATGTCTTCCCTGGACCGGAAACAAGCATCCTGGGACAGGTTTCTAACTAATCAACCGTCATCAGCCACGCAAGCTTGAATCCAGTGGCAAAGTGAGCAAGGGACCCACGTCTGGGCATACCCTGCCAACTTGGGGTGAGCAAAGCTATACCAAAGGGGGTGATGGACGGAGCGTTGGAGCAAATGAAATACTCACTCCCAGTCAACTGATCTGGGTTCAATCCATCATCATTCTTTACCTCACTCCAGCACCCCATTTCAGACATGGCCATATGCAAATAGGTCTGACCCTGTGCCTCATGGGAACAGTGCAGCCCGAACTGCCAAGCCATGTCTTCCCTGGACCGGAAACAAGCATCCTGGGACCGGTTTGTAGCTAATCAACTGTCATCAGCCAGGCTAGCTTGAATCCAGTGGCAAAGTGAGCAAGGGACCCACGTCTGGGCATACCCTGTCAACTTAGGGTGAACAATGCGATACCAAAGGGGAGGCTTTTACATTCGGAAAGGATTGCGGAGGGGAGCGGAGGCTGCACCGGAGGTCCCTGGCAGCGCTGGGTCCCTGAGGCTGTGTGTTCACCTGTCGCCGAGTAGTTCCATCACTCGGCCGCGGACAGGGGAGAACTACAGCTCCCAGCCTGCCCTGCGCCAGAATCACGCCCACTTCCGGCGGAGCGCGCCCGGAGGCGCTGAAAAGCAGAGAGCTCCCACTGAGGAGCGGGAGGCTTTTACATTCGGAAAGGATTGCGGAGGGGAGCGGAGGCTGCACCGGAGGTCCCTGGCAGCGCTGGGTCCCTGAGGCTGTGTTCACCTGTCGCCGAGTAGTTCCATCACTCGGCCGCGGACAGGGGAGAACTACAGCTCCCAGCCTGCCCTGCGCCAGAATCACGCCCACTTCCGGCGGAGCGCGCCCGGAGGCGCTGAAAAGCAGAGAGCTCCCTCCGCGTCGCGGACGCGCGCGGGCGTCGCCGGGCTGAGCCCGGGCAGAGGGCGGGCCGTCTGTGGCCGTCCGGGGACGACCAGGGACGGGACGGGCCATCCCCCCAATTTTCCACTTGTGAGTACATTCAAGCGGTATTTAGTGTTACTTTACTGACTTTTATTTTGAACATTCTCTGTTGACTGTCTCCTGATTTTCCGCCATCATGTCCATACAATCAACTCTACCTGACAACTACCTGCTGAAGGTAGTTAACAGAATAAATACGGACAGGAGGAAATCTCTTGGGAAAAGTAATTTGGAAGTTTCCCCTTTGATTGAGCCACAAGACATTAATATTATGGATACCAATACGCTTAGTGTAATTGATATATCAACTGTGGATATGAATAGTCCAGCTGTAGTAACCAATGAGGATATTAGTAATGGGACTATAGCGGACAACGATCTGAGCGATACTTGTAAAGGCGCTCACCAACAGTCATTGAGGGCCACAAGATTAATGAGAGCCTGTAGGAAAACAGTACCTAAAAAGGGGAACAATCACTCAGGTAGAAAGCACAAAAAGGATTTAATTCATAAGGATAATGCAGAAGATATAGGGACACTAATTAGAGATAGTTGTGTCTCAATTGATCCTGACCAATTGGACCTGCTGATGGGCTCTATTGATAAGAAACTTAAAATGATTATCGATCCCCTGCTAGTTAAAATAGAGGGCCTGTGCGGGGAAGTTTTAAGATTAAGGGACGCAGTTGACCAACATACTGTTACTTTGGATAAAACGTCATTAATATCTAAAGGCATAACTACGCCTCCTGCGGTCTCAATTCAGGAAAGAGTCCCACCAGGAAATAAAAATAGCCCCCCTGCTGTAGTTAATACTGGGATACAACCACGCAAAGAACGGCCTGCTTTGACTACCTCTGCTGTGCAGGATAAGGGCAGACCGTCTCAGCAGCAGAGAGCCGGGTCTTCAAGTGAATCTAGTTTAGGTCAGGTTACCCAAAATCAGGATATTAGATCACTATCATCTCCAAATGGGGAGCGGTCTGGCAATGTACCAGCCGCGTTAGCAATTACTGCGAAAACAGCCGCAACAGGGGGAACAAGTAAGGGTGCAGTTAGAGCAAGTAAGCGCCCTGTAGACCTCCCACCCGAATGTGTACCATTTGTTGTAGTTTTGACGAATGTCCCACCTATTACACAGGCCCCTAATACCCAGGAGTCGACAGATTCACTTAAAAATAAAGCTATCTCTTGGCTTAGTCGGCACTGTGGTTATCCAGTTGGATACTCTGACCAGATTATCTCTATCAGAAGAGTCAACTGGATAGGTAACACCAGGAAAACATGTGGGGGTGACTGCGTGATTATAAACTTTAAACATCCGCAACACGTTGCGACGGTCCTCCTTAGAGCGGCCTCAATCACGCAGTCAGAGACTGATGTTGTTGTAAGGCCATTGGGATTTTTCTACAACCATCTAAACAGGCTACACTCAGTCAACAGTTGGGAAGGTCCTTCTAACAATAATAATTACCATACTAATGTAAATAGACCAGGGCCACAAACCCCCTGTTTCCCCCATCAGGATGGTTCTTTTGTTACACCAATGCATATGATGAATTTGCCCCATGGCGGGAATAGATTTTTAGCACATGTATCTAATCCCCCATTAGTAAGTGATAGTTTTATGTCACCCGTTAATGGGATGTTCTATCAAGTCCCAACTCAGAATAGGTTCCAGTCATTGAGTTTTCTGGACCAAAACGATTGACATAAGAGTAACTTAGTCCGGCTGAGGGATAATGCTGGAGAGCTACAGAAGTCCTTAACTGATGAGATTAATATTGTGAATAATGATTGTATGATAATTGGGGGCGTTGAGGAGCATTCAGAGCTTAATATAGAGCATTTTAATGTAAATAATATCGTGTCCGTATCTGTTGATGAGATGCCAAATGTCACCCTAGCAAGGGCCAAGGTAACATGTCATATTGCCAGCTGGAACATCGCTGGTTTGATGGCCAAAGAGGTTATGCTGGGCTGGAAAGATTTTACTGGTTTATTTGATATTATTTGTTTACAGGAAACATGGTGTAAAGAATATAAGGGGAGCGATGGCTTTGTTTCCTATGAGCTGCCTGCATTGGCCTCACCACATGGAGAAATGGCAAAAATATGTGTTTTAAACACATATTTTTGCCATTTTGTCAAGCCAGGGATGACAGGAAATTGTCCACACTGGGTACCAACTGACCTTGCTACGCCACTGATGCACCCAGCTTCCCTAGTATAGGTAATTTGGGTACCACGGTATCCACGGGTGTGATGGCTCTCCAACCATCTGTTTTCCACGGGGTTTCTTCAGGACCCACTGGGAAGGGTCCTTAATATTTAAAAATCCAGTTGCGACTTGCACATAGACTTGTACGGAGCATGCAGTCGTGTTCACACACTGCACACAGTCTCCATGGGGTCCCTATTTACTCAACTTGGGTGGTTCCTTGGGGTCCCAGCAATTCTAAGTCCTCTCAACATTGTCCTGACTGGAGTCCTGGTTCTTATAACACTTTCTTTGTATATGGTTTGGTCCCCCCCCTGAGGCTCACTATATATTACTGCTATATAATAAATACATATTTTTATAAATATACTGTATGATTCTTTTTCATTTAATCTATACTATAAGATTGCATTCTGGTAAAACAAGCTGCTTTTCACTCCTTCAAGACTAAGCCTGAAGGCTGCTCTCCACAGCTACCACTTGGATAGATTTTTAAGGTTTTCTGAGACCTCCTAAATCACCATAGGGTTGTCTGGACTGTTTCAGAGGTGCCCATTTACATGAGTGGACATCATATAGCAGGCCAGCCTCTCACCGTGCATAACCACTGGTTCAAGTGCCTTGGCAGCATAAGTTGGGTCAGAGTTGTGTTTGTAGTTGGATAGTTTGTCAGGGTCCAAGGAAACATATTTTCAGTCTGGATGTAATGACAGAGTACTTTGGCAATGAGGGATGAGACCTCTGAAAAATGAGGCAGTTATTAACTTGTTTATGCGTGGAAAAAATGCTAGGATGACCAAGTTTGGTGCTCCAGACACACCAGGGTGTGGGGTATTGTGAGATATTTAAGAATTCTAAAGAACTCATCCTGAGTGGCAGGGGTGAAATCCATGAAAGGGTGGATGGTTGGGAAATTACTGGGAGGAAGTGCTTCCTGAGTTGCAGGGAGGAGGAGACGATGTCTCAAGAGGTTTTTTTTCGTAAATGAAGAAGGACGCATGGTAATCACATACATCGTTCAACATCTAGAGATCTGACATTTGTTTGCAGGTAGGGGGACACCATTTCCCTGCAGACCCAGATAAAGTATTTTGTAGAGTGATCAGCCTCTGAGATTCAAGCTTCAAAATAATTAATTCAGAATCATTCCTACAATATGATTGGGTGTTTAACTTATCATAGTAAGTGCCTCCTACAAACCTTGTTGTTCAATTGACCCTCAATTGCTTTTCATAACTTTGTTGTACTTGGTGCCTGCCCTTTTACTAATATGCTCAGTTATGGAACTTTTAGAAAGTATTTATTATTGAAATGAACATTGCAGGCTTAGCTAAGCACATAAAGCTGACATGACGTAGGCATTTTAATGTATTTTGATTAGTTGCACTATATCCTTCCCAGATGGAGACACTGCTATGATTACTAATATTATCCATGGGAGATCCACCCCAAATGTTGCCACAAACAAGGGCAACATGCTGTTCAGGGCTTTTAAGTTTTCAAAATCTGACCAAACTCAATGTTTACTGAATTTAGCCATCACGAATATCACATACAGAATCCAGTCCTCCTTTTACTGAAACTTACCATAAACCATTACTTGAACAACTGCTTGAGCAGTGACTCTATTAGCTGCTTCCACTGTCACTGTGTAGTTGCCAGAGTCTGTTACCACAGCATTGGATATGCTGATGGAGCCAGGATAGTTGATCTGCAGTCGTCCGTTGTAGGAGTTGTTTATCTGTACAGTTATATTAGCGCCCCAAGTGACCAGAGGGGACACACCTTTGCTCCAGGAAATCAAAGGATTAGATACATTGGAAGGGTATGCGATGGGTATGATGATCATCTCTCCAGCCAAGACAGTCAACAAAGTTATGTTATGTTATGTTAACAATATTTATATAGCGCACAGCTGCCCCAGCAAAGGGGCGTCCTGGCGCTTAGTTGGGGCAGATATGTTGATGGGCTCAGTTGCTAGTAGGAGAGAGTTGGTGGAGGGAGGGAAGACAGAGAGGGACAGTTAATAGGAGCTGACTCCATTAACGCAAGAACTCACGTAACAAAGAACTCTATAGGGGGGATGGTAGGTGCTGAAGGGAGAAGAGTGAGACCGAGTCAACCTACAAGGCATCAAGTAGCATTAAAAGTGTGTAGGGCTAAGAGGCCACACAGGTGTGAAGCTGGTGAAGCAGATGAATGCATACTAGAGGTCTAAGAGAGGAAAAAGTTGGAGGAAGGTTAGGAGAGAAGTAAGAGGGAAATGGAGATGGCAGACTGATGTAATAAGGAGGAAGCAGAAGCTAGTAATGTTTGGAGCAGAAATCAGGGCCTTAGTAGAGATCTGCTTTGAGGGAGGAATGTGGGATAGGTAGCACATCTTCCTCCAATAAAGCACCAGTACTAGAAATCCTTCCAGATACTGATCCTTATTCAAAGAACATCTTATATTGTCTTTGCAGTATATTTGGGTACCAACATGAATACCTCCAGTGTTGAAAACATACTTCATGCTCTAAACATGTTTATTCAATGTGAACGTCTCCACAAACTTGATGAGTTCATAAAACCTAGACAACGTCTTCCTGATAATACCAAGAAAGTTGATCTTTAACTGTTCACCAATCGCTAAACATTCTCCCCTGCACACATTTGCATGCCAAATTAACTTTGGCCAACTGTGATATGCAAAATCCACCCATTTTTTAAAATTAACTTCCTGAGTAAAATTTGTTAGGTTCCGGAACTCGACAAAAAGTCAATTTTGCAGTTGGTGCAGTTTGTGTGGGTCCACCTGGCAGAGGTTGAGGTGCGTCCAATGCAGGGGAGGTGGAGGAAGAGTGGGTTCAGCCCCCCATCCAGACTGCCTTTGGTGTGTTGCTGTTTCACCACGGTCATGTTATGCTGGGGTGGTGGGTACAGGTGATTTTCGGTCCAAGGCAGCACTGACAGCTATAAGCTGCCAAATGGAAACAGGAGGATGAGAAGGGCCCCTCTATTACTCAGGTGGACTCTTCTGGTGGACTCCCCTCGTGAGCCGTAGATAAGCGGGCACTAATCCAAGCAGTGTGGCCCTCCAGTTGTGGGACCAGGTATGGATATCCAGTTTGTAGCTCTGCAATCTTGTGAAATGTAGGGGAGGGACCCTCAACTGTTGAAGTTCCAATGCCACCTTCAACCACCACGTTTCAAAATGTGCACGAGAGAAGGATCTAGTGTGTGCCACAAAAACTAGGACCGCAAAATCAATCTGGATGGGACAGAAAAGTTCACCCCTGTAATCTGTTGGTGGATAGGGAGCAGTCCAGGACTGTGGTCCCAATGCAAGGCCATAGACAGTCACTTTTGTGGTTGGTGAGGATCCACTTCCACAAGAGCCCCTACTATTGCTGTTCTGGGGCCTCCTCACTAGTATTTGATGTGGGGGAATCTGCAGGGTGATTCCCAGTGAAGTCGCTCTGCAGTACGGTGGTCGGTAGGGTCTGCCCTATGCCCACTCTACCCCTTGGCTTCATGTCACCTCCACTTCTTGTCCCTCAATGGACATTGAAGTTGGGAGGGTTGTAGGAGACTCCCCCTAGATGCACTCCCCAGAGTTCACCTGTGCAGCTGGGATTGAAGCGTGAATACGTGAAGTAGTGTGGCTCACTGGTTAGAGGCGGCAGACCCGAGAGCAGAGGACGGCCCGGGACCAGGGTTCGATTCCTGGCGCGGCAGGTTTCTGGACCAGGGTCAGCGGACTCGATAATTCTCTCGCCTCGGTACGCACTCTGATCAGCGATCACACTCGGCAACTCTGGGCATTAGCTTGCCTCATCTTCACTAACGGCCCCACCAGACCGCCGGGGATGCCTGGTCTCACCCTGGAGATACCCATTAAGGGACCATCTCTCAGGGAAGCCAGGAAGGGTTTCGCAGCGGTCGAAGCGCCTTGGGACCCTACGGGTAAGTAGTGCGCTATATAAATGCCTATACATTGATGCGCAGGTTATCGCGGGGGCGTCCGGGGACCTGTGCGAGCCTGCTGCTTTCTTCCGCAGTAGATCCCGGTCTCAAGTGCCGCTCTCTACTGACGCCCTACTTTGGATGCTATTCAGTAGGGTCCAGGGAACTTGTGAAAGTGCTCCGCACACCCCAGAAGGGGGATCTGACAACAGACAGGATGATGTTGGGTGGATAGCTCTTTACTGCACGTCGATGCTCCCCGGTATAGCCGGAGCCATACCTTTGACTGGTTGTTTTAATTTACTGACACTTTTTGGATCTCTGCTCCTTTTTACACTTCTGTTGTATCATACGATGGTTTTTGACTAAAACTGTTACCAAAACAAAGGGCCAGATTTACTGATCTTTCACGCAACTTGCTGCTCTGCGTTGCATGAAAGGGAAAGAGCAGACATGTGCCATATCTACCACAATGTGGTGCCCTTCAGCTCACTTCTAGAGCCAGTGCACTTCAGGCAGCCTATCTAGCGCCAATGCAGACATCTTTGCACCATGGTGCAAGGGTGTCGGCTTTGCAAGCAGAATTGTTTTTCTGCAGCAAGGGACAGCTTCCTACATAAAACCAATTCCTTAAGGCATTTTTCATTTTATGTGTATGCCGCAGAAATCGTCACACATAGAAAATGGAAATAACGCGCAGAAAAAAAGATAGTTCTCCTGGTTACGCTATCCTCTGAGAGGCGTAGCGATTTCACATAATTCCAGATTTACAAACCTTTGTAATATTACATTTGGCTAAGACATTGGTATCTTTATACTTTGGGTATCACTGTTGTATTTTTATGAACTCCACGTAGCACAGTCATAAAGATTGATTTTGAGAATCTTAAGCTATTGCCTTTGAGAGCAAAATACAGTGTAAACTATTAAATGAGTTTTTAGCATTTTTCTGAATTTGCTGAAGCCAGGTTCAAGTCTTAGAGAAAGTGGGAGGGAAATCCTTTGGGAAGCTTAGAGTTGTTTTAGGGGGCAAGGGTAGAGGCTGCTAAAATTGTACATTTGGGATATTATCAGTGCAAGTAGGATGGCTCCTTCCTAAGTGAGGTGGATTAGAGGAAGGGCACTATGAATTAGTTGCTGATGGTGAAAGGAAGCTTTTGTAACAGTGTTAATACTGGCCTGAACTTTTGGATTTGGCCAGGTCTAGTATGTGCGGATAGCCCCAGTTGCCACTTTCTGCTTTTAAGCACTATTTTTCAAGATATTGTTTAACAATTCATAACTCCAGTTATAATTATTGGATTCTTTGTTATTTTGGTCTTGTTTCACAGATTAAATTAAGTTCTCTTTTTCTAACCAGGTGTGGGATCTTTTTGTATGGTGTGTTCACTGTTTTAGTCTGTGAAGTGGTGCACAAATACTTTATTCCACAATGCCTCTACCAGAGGGTGAGCTCAGTTTAACTTATGGTGTGTATCTGATTTACCCTGACTAGGATTGTGGTTCCTGCTGGAACAGGGTGCAAACCTCTGCCAACCAGAAACCCAGATTCTAATATCAGGCGATTGGGATCATGTAGATGTTTTGATGCAAGGGTGATAGAGTTGAGCCTTGCATGACCCAAACAAGTGATTGCAGAAGATCTGAATAGAAAATAACCCAGTTTGACCTAATGCATGTAGTTTAGGAGGACAGAATAATTCCAAATTAGTGCTGTTCCATTAATGAGAGATAAGAGTTCAAAGCTATCAAGGAGTACCTTTTGGTTGATAGTATCAGACACGGCAGAGTAGTCTAGAAGGATTAAAACATATAGTATGACTTGGTCTAGCAAATTGGAAAGTTTTTCAAAGAAGCATGGATTGTAACATAACATAATGGTTTTTCTTTAAGCATGCTTTAACCCTTTGGTGTCTTGGTGCCGAAATATTAGTTGTTTCTGTTACACAACTCAAAAGCAGCCATTTTTTAAAGGCTGAGAAGACCCACCAGGATTCAAACCCGGGAACAACAGGCCAAGCACAGATTCCTGGAGTGGATGCATTAATCTGCTGTGCAACCAGATTCTGATTCATTCTGGGCCCTGTCATAGTCTGAAGTTTAACTGAAAGTCACTGATGAGGACACAAACTTCCAAGTGAGATGAGAGTGGGTGCACAAACCCTGGTTCAAGTGCCTTGGCAGGACAAGGTGTGTCAGAGTTGGGTTTGTAGTTGTATAGATTGTCAGAGCCCAAGGAAATTATTTTCAGGCTGAATGTAATGACAGAGTAATTTAGCAATGAGGGATGAGACCTCTGAAAAATGAATAATTAGTGATGCGTGGAAGAAAAGCTGGTATGGCCAAGTTTGGTGCTACAGACATCCCAGGATATGCTTTTTTATTTTTTAAAGGATTTAGGAATTCTAAAGAACTCATCCTCAGTGGTAGTAGTGAACTCCATGAAAGGGTGGTGGGTTGGGAAATTACTGGGAGGAGGTGCTTCTTGAGTTGCAGGGAGGAGGAGATGCTGTCCTAGAGAATTCTTTTTTTTAAATGAAGAAGGACGGATGGTAGTCACATAAATCCTTCAACGCCTAAGGATCTGGCTTTTGTTTGGAGGTGAAACTATTTCCTCGCAGACGCAGAGAAGTTATTTTGTAGGGTGATCAGTCTCTGAGATTCAGGATTCGAAATAATTAATTCCGAATCATTTCTACAATATGATTGGGGGTTTACGCTCTCTTAGTAAGTGCCTCCACCAAACCTTGTTATTCAATTTACCCTCAATTGCTTTTCATAACTTTGTTTTTACTTAATGCCTGGCCATTTACTAAAATGCTCAGTTTTGGAACTTTTAAGTAGAAAGTATTTATTATTGAAATGTGAATCTTAGGCTTAGATAAGCGCATAAAGCTGACATGACACAGGCATTTTAATGTCTTTTGATTAGTTGCACTTATGTCCTTCCCAGATGGAGGCACTGCTATGATTGCTAATATTATCCATGGGAGGTCCACTCCAAATGTTGCCACAAACAAGGGCAACATGCTGTTCAGGGCTTTTAAGTTTTCAATATCTGACCAAACTCAATGTTTACTGAATTTGGCCATCATGAATATCACATACAGAATCCAGTCCTCCTTTTACTGAAACTTACCATAAACCAAGACTTGAACAACTGCTTGAGCAGTGACTCTATTCGCCGCTTCCACTGTCACTGTGTAGTTGCCAGAGTCTGTTACCACAGCATTGGATATGCTGATGGAGCCAGGATAGTTGATCTGCAGCCGTCCGTTGTAGGAGTTGTTTATCTGTACAGTTATATTAGCGCCCCAAGTGACCAGAGGGGACACACCTTTACTCCAGGAAATCAAAGGATTAGATACATTGGAAGGGTATGAGATGGGTATGATGATCATCCCTCCAGCCAAGACATTCAACAAAGTTGGAGCAGATATGTTGATGGGCTCAGTTGCTAAGGGAATAAGTCAATTGAAAAAATTAGTAACTCATATTTCAAAAGCTATGAACAGACACAATGTTGTTGTTGAACCCAATCAACGTCCATGAAATAATGACAAATGACAAACTTTGTTAGTTTGACATTGTCCATACCGAAGAACAATGTGACTTCTAGCTGTTGTAAAAGTGTAGGTTATATGATTGGTTAAACTAGCAGGTGGCTGGGACAAGTATACACAAGGTAAGCAAAACCCACTATTCCAAAATCTCTTGCTGCATTCATCATGCATTCAATATTCCACAAAGGGGCATATCACAGTCAAATCTAAGCACATTGGTAATTCTGACCAAGAGAACACTGAGGAAGTAGACGTGGAATTCCTAATGCTGGGACTCAAACTTGCTAATTTAGCAACATAGTGAACATTGAAGCAAATGATTTAATTTTCTTACATGATGCTCAAAATTGTCTTACATTGAATAAAGAAAACAAAGGGGACGCATGTATTTTAATTTGATTAATGCAAGGCAAATCAAGTATATTCTCATTAGATGACAGTGAAAAAGGGCGAGTAGGAGAGAGTTGTGGGAGGGAGGGTAGACATCGAGGGACAGTTAATAGGAGCTGACTCCATTAATGCAAGAACTCATGTAACAAAGAACTCTTTAGGGGGGATGGTAGGTGCTGAAGGGGGAAGAGTGAGACCGAATCAACCTACAAGGCATCAAGTAGCATTGAAAGTGCAAAGGGCTAAGAGGCCACACAGGTGTGAAGCTGGTGAAGTAGATGAAGTGCATACTAGAGGTCTAAGAGAGGAAAAAGTTGGAGGAAGGTTAGGAGAAAAGTAAGAGGGAAATGGAGATGGAAGACTGATGTAATCAGGAGGAAGCAGAAGCTAGTATTGGTTGGAGCAGGAATCAGGGGCTTAGTAGAGTTCTGCTTTGAGGGAGGAATGTGAGATAGGTAGCACATCTTCTTCCAATAAAGCAGCAGTACTAGAAATCCTTCCAGATACTGATCCTTTCTCAAAGAACGTCTTATCTTGTCTTTGCAGTATTTTTGGGTACCAACATGAATTCCTCCAGTGTTTAAAACATACTTCATGCTCTAAACATGTTTATTCGATGTGAACGTTTCCACAAACTTGATGAGTTCATAAAACCTAGACAACGTCTTCCTGATAATACCAAGAAAGTTGATCATTAACTGTTCACCAATCGTTAAACATTCTCCCCTGCACACATTTGCATGCCAAATTAACTTTGGCCAACTGTGATATGCAAAATCCACCCGTTTTTTAAAATTAACTTCCTGAGTAAAATTTGGTAGGTTCCGGAACTAGACAATAAGGCAATTTTGCAGTTGGTGCAGTTTGTGTAGGTCCACCTGGCAGAGGTTGAGGTGCATCCAGTGCAGGGGAGGTGGAGGAAGAGTGGGTCTCAGCCCCCATCCAGAACGCCCTTGGTGCGTTGCTGTTTCGCCACGGTCATGTTGTGCTGGGGGGGGGGGGGGGGTACAGGTGACTTTTGCTCCAAGGCAGCACTGGCAGCTATAATCTGTCAAATGGAAACAGGAGGATGAGACGGGCCCCTCTATTACTCAGGTGGCCTCTTTTGGTAGACTCCCCTCGTGAGCCGTAGATAAACGGGCACTAATCCCAGCAGTGTGGCCCTCCAGTTGTGGGACCAGGTATGGATATCCAGTAGGTTGCTCTGCAATCTTGTGGAATGGGGGGGAGGGACCCTCAACTGGTGAAGTTCCAATGCCACCTTCAACCACCACGTTTCAGCCTGTGCACGAGAGAAGGATCTAGTGTGTACCACAATAACTAGGACCGCAAGATCAATCTGGATGGGACAGTAAAGTTCACCCCGTACTCTGTTGGTAGATAGGGAGCAGTCCAGGACAGTGGTCCCAGTGCAAGGCCAAAGACAGTCACTTTTGTGGTTGGTGAGGACCCACCCCCACAAGAGCCCCTACTATTGCTGTTCTGGGGCCCACTCCCTGGTATTTGATGTGGGGGATGCTGCAGGGTGATTTCCAGTGAAGTCGCTCTGCAGTATGTTATGGGTAGGGTATGGTGGTGGGTAGGTGCTTCCCTATGCCCACTTTACCCCTTGGCTTCATTTCACTTCCGCTTTTTGTCCCTCCGTGGTCAATGAAGTTGGGAGGGTTGTAGGAGGCTCACCTTAGATGCACTCCCCAGAGTTCACCTGTGCACCTGGGGTTGATGCGCAGGTTTTCTCGGGACGTCCGGGAACCTGTGTGAGCCTGCTGCTTTCATCCGCAGTAGGTCCCGGTCTCACGCGCCACTCTCTACTGACGCCCTACTTTGGATGCTATTTAGTAGGGTTCAGGAACTTGTGAAAGGGCTCTGCACACCCCAGAAGGGGGATCTACCAACAGACAGGATGGTGTTGGGTGGGTAGCTCTTTACTGCACGTCCATGCTCCCCGGTCTAGCAGGGGCCATACCTTTGACTAGGGGAGTTTAGCACAGATCCTTGAAGTGAATGATTCAGTCCACTTAGCCGACACACATTGCCAAAGAGTTACCTATGGTTCAAGCAAGACAGCAGTGAGGTTGCATTGATGTTTTTGTTTTACAAATTTAAGATATATCTAAATACCTTGCAAATGGGTTATCGGATAGTAAAAGCATCCTTGGATGATATTTAAATATTTATTTATATCACATTCAGTTTTCACCAAAACTACTGGGGCGGCACAGTTGCCACTTGCTACACACATCTCCAAAGATTTCAGTCGAGGGAGGACCGCAAGCCCATGCACACATATGTGCAGTTTTTCAAATGTTCTTGCAGCTGTATGCCTTAAATGTATAATTTGCTCATATTTATGCTTTGAATGCACCATTTGGTAATATATTCTTTTTTAAATAGCCCTAGGGTAAAATGCTCAAAAATATGTAAAGTGGCATTTAAAATAGTGCACCGTCTTACCCAAAGAGCCAATTGTGGATGAATTTTGATTATAACTCTGTCCATCTCTTCACTAAGTTGTTACTGGTGGGCCATGCCCCTGTAACATACAAACCTGACTACTAGCGTGACTGTTTTTCCTGTGACGTGCAAGGGGTTATTTTCCCTGGTTTCGTACACTGAAGGATTTCTTACTAGAATTGGCAAAATAACACATTAAAAAAATTAACCTAATCCTGAGTGAAATTGTATTTCCAAAACCGCCCAAATATTTTAGGTCTGAGAACTCTAGAAACAATTCATACCGCAGTTGGTGCAGTTTGTGTGCCCCCCCTCCCCCTCCCAGGAAAAACAAGGTCCAGGGTAAACAAAATTACCTGTTCCAAACTGGACCTCATTTTGCTAGGGAGGACAACTCGAATTCCCAGAACCGGTAATTTATAGGTTCTGGGGTCTTTCTTTCTATCCTGCTAAGCGGTAGCAAATTTAGTTGACAAACACCACAAAAAAATAAAAATATTTAGTCCAGCATTATTGGAGATTAATGCAATGCTCACTTGTGTTAGGGGTGGGATGTTTTTAACGATTTTGAAACAGTGATGATTACAAGGTAACAAAAAAATTGTGTTTAATACTTTTTGTAAAATTGTATGGTGTATTTTAAAAATGATGTTTTTATGATTTCTCCAAAACAAAATAAAATTGGCTTTAATGTGGTTAAATAATGTGACACATCTATGAGAATTCAAACGCTATTAACTCATTTCTTCCTGGGTTGGGTACACCGTTCCTCACTAGTCTGCTCGGTAACAGCAGTTTGCTTATAAACATTATGTGGCAAAACATATGTAAAGTGCTTAGGAGCTGTACAAAGTTGTTGAGCGTAATTGTGATGTAGAACAAAAATATGATGCATCCACTCAGCCTTTTATCCTTCTGAGGTTGATAAAAGGAGTACTATTGAGCTGGGTAACAATAAACATCTGTTTCTCAGGACCAAGATACCCATTGCGTTTTTTTTGTGATTACTCCACGATGATTGCGAAAACATTACGAACAGGCATAGAATCTCTTTTTGAAAGAGAGAAAGAGCTATAACAGATACTAACCATTCACAAGTGGAGATAGAGTAGTCTAAAATAAAATACATGATTTTATCTGCTGCCTTTCACATGATCTCAGAATGCAAAGTTGAAGAGATTGCCATTATATAGTTGCTTTGTATAGGAGTGGTGTACTATTCTTGTGCTTAGTTTTTACAAATATTAACAGTGTCAAAACTATCCAAAAAGAGCTAAAACGACAATATAATCTACAAACTCAATTCACTAATATATACATAACTTTTAATCATTTAAAAAAATTAGAAATGCAGATGTATATGGGAGTTTCATGAAGAAATAGTATCTCGGTCATATGAAAAGAAAATTTCAGATTAACTGCATCTGGCAGAAGGTATGTGTTTAAGATGTTAGTACCACATGTTTTGGGAAGTTAGAGGAAAATGAATCAGTGCCCCTTTATTCCATTATGTACTTTATAGAAAAGCAACAGTATAGTATTGTTGGAAGCTACAATGAGGAATGTATTTAAAACTATGAATCTTTTAAATCTGTAAGAAATATGTGTAGAATAGATACATCTATGTTATTTGCATTCTGGGAGTTGTAGCACTTTCATTCATATTATTAAACAGGAGTAGTGTAGTCACAAATAAAAGATAAGAAAGTGTGCTGTGCCTCTATATGAATTAAAAAGTAGTAATACTTGTTAGGTATATATTAAGAAGTGTTTGTCAATGTGGTTTTGGACTTATATGACCGGTTTACATATGCTTAGATGGTGAGATATGTTTTTTATGGTTACAGATAGTTATATGTATGTATAGGTATCCAAACGCAAATAGTCCTTTGCTAGGGGAGCTCCTCTATAGCCGGTGCATGCAGCGAGACAGGGACAAATTCTCACAGAAATATTACCCGCAAAGGTAAACAATGCAGCACTCCTCCTAGCTGATGAAAATATTTATTCAGGTCGTAACTCTCCTACTCGTTTCGAACACTTGGTTCCTGATCAGGAGGTTTTAACAGAGTCCATCTTTGCTTTCTACTTTTTATACTCATACACATACTAGCCTGTTATGAAGCATTGTGGGTATGGTAGTTTTATACTTGCATTCATATTTTGAATAAAACTTTATTGCTGTATTCGGCCTCCCTGAAAGTTGGCTCCAATGCCCATTCAACCTATTGCCTTATATGAGCATATGCGATTGGAAAACATATGAGCACACATAAGGAGAAGACATGGCTGGATATTAAATATTCAGGACTTGCAACAATTCCGCCACATGAATGGGGAGGAAATAGAACTCAAAAACGTAAACTGCTAGAATCCAGGCTCATAATAAGGTTCAAGACAAAGATGCCTCTGGGCCTAAACGGGGACGAAGAGATGTATGTGCATTTATGAGACTGTAAACAACCAAGAAGATTGGGATAAAATAAACTTTGAAGAGAAATTCCTTAAAAAAGAACTTTTTTGATAACTATGTATCCTTTTGGGAAAAAACAAATCTCTTCTTTCTTTTCTCTTTTTTCTCCTTTTTCCTTCTTGTTTTGTTTTTGTTGTTTTTGTTCTTAAATGTATGAAGACTATCATTGAAACATCGACTACTGATGTAGATTAAGCAATTGAAGTAAAGATAACAGTAACAAAATGTATTTTGCTCTATAGGCTGTGCCACCGGGGGGTGGGGGTCCGATGTTACATTCAACCTATAAACAAGGGCAAGGGCACTCAACCAAGAACAAACTAGGACACTCAGTCCAAATTGAGCAGAGATATAGATTGCCGTAGACCCAAGACATTCAATTTTGTGGCACTGGACAATCTAATACGTGTCACAAGACGCGTGAATGTATGATAGAACTGAGACTCTTGAGGCGGAAAGCCGGGAGTCAGGGAAGGAACTTTTATAAACTGGTTAGGATTTTGAATATTGTGGCTTTGTGTTACCTTTTAAAAATTGCAGAACGTTGTGTTTCTTGTGCACTTTTTAAATTACTTTACCTTCCCCCACATTCTCACTCGCTCCTCCCGAGGGTGCAGGCGCTCTCAGACGGCCGATTTGGGCCTCTTGGGACGCGGGATCAGACACTCTAGCGCTTCAGCACAGGCGCCATCTTGGGTGTAGCTACGGTCGGCGGACTAGTGTTGAGGGCGATTTGGCCCACACTCTACAAAATGCCCCCCATTTATCATACGCGCAGCGGACGAGCGCAGCGGGTGCGCCGATGGCGCGCCGGAGGTGCGCCAGACGTAAGCCCGTCTGCGCCCATCCGCGCCAGATCGGGCCTAGGTCCTAGTACCCGGCACTCTAAACCTTATGTCCCTCTAGAATACTCCAGGGACTCATTGCTACAACTGAGACAGCCCCCCCGCCCCTCTGTGCACATTCTGTCACAGTGGATGGCTTTGGTAATCACTGCCTCCACTGTCTTTACACGTTACCCACTAACGAGCCCCGCTCATCCCCCCCACACTGTATTTAACATGGCCCTGTTAAATTGCAGATCCCTGCCGAAACACGTGCAGGAAATTTATATTCTCCTAGAAGACCACCAGTTGGATATTCTGTTCTTAACAGAGACATGGTTAGCGCCAGACTCCGACCCAGATATGGTCAAGGCATTGCCTCCGGGCTTCCTTATTCAGCATCTCGATCGAAAGGGAAAGGGAGGGGGGATTGCCATAATATATAAAGATCATTTATCCTGTCGATTCCATGGCAGTCCCACACTTGATTGTGAAAATGTCCACTTCGCTACTCAAGCCTCCCCGTGTAAATCCCTTTCCGGAATTCTTATCTATCGCCCCCCAGGTGCCATTGGACAATTCTGCAGCTCACGTTTGGAAACCTCACTGGCCCTGGCTAGCACCCTTCCTAATTTCATGATTTTAGGGGACCTAAATATCCATTTTGATAATGACGGAGACAAGCTAGCCACCAAACTGTCACTGGACTTAGCGACTTACCAGCTTCATTTGGGGAATCTTCATCCTACTCATATTCTGGGGTATCTTTTGGATCCTACTTTTTCTAATATCTCTGATCTCAAAGTGCTTGCACCTATCCCGGTACCGTGGTCAGACCACTTTCTTATCTCGTTTAGCTGGCGAATCCTGGCTACTTTCCGTCCTGGATCAGCCCCCAGCAGATCCCACACGCCCATGGTCAAAACTGGACGCGGAAGAATGGAAGCACATTCTGGAGCTTTCCCTTCCAACTTGTGAGGCGGATCCAGCATCAGCGGATACTATGTTTTCTATGTGGATCGAAAACTCTTTGAATATAGCTCTCCCGAAAAAATCAACCCTTAAACCTCGGGGCAAAACCACCTCGCCCTGGTTCACTAAGGAGGTTCATCTTTTAAAAAAACTTTGTAAAAAGTCTGAAAGGGCATGGAGGAAGAACTTGGACCCCTGTAGAAAGCAGGACTATAAACTCACGATTTTAAATTATAAAAAGGCCCTTAAAGTGGCGCAAGCTTCATTCTTTGAAAAAAAAATTAGATCTTCCGCCAACTTGTCAAGAGAATCTTTCCAAATTGCAAAAAAACTCTTAAAAATACCAGACCCCCCTTGCCCCGTGGACCCTTCGGACAGCCGCTGTAATGAGCTAGCCGAGTTCTTTGACCTGAAAATTCAAAAAATTCTGAAGCATCTTCCCCTGCACAACACTACTGACCAACTTGAACCTCCCCAGCCAGTATCACAGCAACCCGAGGCCAATTTGGACACGTTCGCCCCATCATAAAAGACACTCTCTCCTCCATTTTTCAGTCAATTAAAAGCGGTTCTCCACTAGACCCAGCCCCACTGAACATTTTAAAATTAGTGACACCCGCCATCCTTGCCCCTATGGCCAATCTCATTAACTTCTCGCTTTCACAGGGCATCGTACCTCCGAGTTGGAAGAAGGCGGTAGTTAAAGCGCTAATCAAAAAACCCAACCTGGACGCCCTGGAATTGAATATTTTACGACCCATTTCTCTTCTGCCAGGTATCAGCAAGGTAGCAGAAAAATTTATTAACCGTCAGTTATCTGACTACCTTGAATCAAGTGATCTTCTTAAACCCTCACAGACGGGCTTTCGCCCGGGCCAGGGTACGGAGACCGCGATGATTGCGTTAGTTGAAGAGGCCAGAAAGATCATAGATTTAGGGGGATCAGTGGCAGTGATCCTCCTGGATCTGAGTGCGGCCTTCGACACCGTAAACCATCTTACGCTGGTCCATCGGCTTGAGGACCCGGGTATCTCAGGACTTGCCCTGACCTGGCTGAAATCCTTTCTACACAACCGTTCATTTCAGGTGGCGGAGGGTAACTTCATTTCCAAGACAACCCCTGTACACTTTGGCATCCCTCAGGGCTCATCTCTGAGCCCTACGCTCTTTAATGTGTACATGTCTCCCCTTGAAAAAATTGTCACTCCATACGGAATCAAGCTCCTGACCTATGCTGACGACACCCAGCTGGTCGTATCAATAAGTCAACAGGACCACCCTTCCATCGATCTTTACTCCTGTCTTGGGGATATAACCAGTTGGATGGACAGATCACATCTCAAGCTTAACAGCGACAAGACGGAGATCCTGGTCATGGGCAATCAGTCACATTTCCTCCAGGAGACTCTGTGGCCCCCTTGTATGGGTCTGATATCAAAACCTTGGGGATTTGGCTGGATCAAGGCCTTACACTTAACACCCAAGCTAGAAAAACTGCCGGAGCTTGTTACGGTCTTCTCCGCACTTCCCGTAAAATTTTACCTCTACTCCTTATCCAGTCTAGGAAACTTTTGTTTCAGGGCCTTATATTGTCCAACAACCGTTGCTCGGCTAAACCGGCCCTTAGGTCACTCACTGGCTGCCCATACTTGAAAGAGTAAATTTCAAGGCCCTTTGCACTACTCATAAAATTCTGCATGGCAAGGCCCCTCCCATACTAAAAGATATCATTGTTCCCTATAAAACCAATAGAACCCTTTGCTCCACACACCTTCATCTTACTCTAACATCTAGGATCAAGAGGGTTCGATCTGGAGGCCGCCTCTTTTCATATAATGCCTCCAAACTGTGGAACGCAATACCTATGCTTCATCCGTGCTCAGCCCGATCTTCTTTTGTTTCATAAACTCTTGAAGACCTGGCTGTTTCCCTAAATTAAATTCCCCTTCTGATCCCACTGGCTCTATCACCAGCGCTGGGACGCTTACGGGCAGCCATGCGCTCTAGAAATCTGTAAACATAAACATAAACATGCGCATTACCTAAAATAATATAATACAAAGCGCACGCAACACATGCTCATATAAGGCAATGGGTTGAATGAGCATTGGAGCCAACGTTCGGGGAGGCCGAATACAGCAATACAATTTTATTCAAAATATGAATGCAACTATAAAACTACCATACCCACAATGCTTCATATCAGGCTAATATGTATATGAGTATAAAAAGCAGAAAGCAAAGAAGGAATCTGTTTAAATTACCATGATCAGGAACCGTGTGTTCGCAAAGCTTAGGAGAGTTACAACCTGAATAAATATTTTCATCAGCCAAGAGGAGTGCTGTGTTGTTTATCTTTGCGGGTAGTATGTATATGTATATGTTTGGAACGTGGTTTCCGGTCATGAATGACCGTTATAAGCAAGTGAAGGGGGTTGCCAGATCTCAGGTCCGGATCGCCGGGGGGACCTCCTCGTAGTGTTTGCTCACTCGAGCTTGACCCTTGGACGGCGAGTGCAGAGTGGGGCAGATCCACTGTATACAGCCGGAGCCAGAGGTTGCAGATTAACAAATCCAGTGTTCATAGGAGACAAAGTCTTTGCGCTTGAAAGCAGGCAGGTCATCCAAGGTTTTTGAGGTTGCTGGCTGCAGGACACACCGGGATTTCGCAGGAGCAGGTTCGAGGTGGCGACAGGACGGTAGGGTTGGGGCCAAGTCAGTGGGCGTCTTCCTCTTGTTGGCTGCTGCACAGCTGTCTGGTCCTTCTTCTTCTTCTTGCAGGTTCTTGTCTGAGGAAGCAAGATTCACGGGGGGTGCCCTTCAATACTAGATTAAGTGGCGCTACAGGTAGGTAGAAAGCAGGGACCAATGTATTCCTTCCCTGGGGTGGGTACACCCCCTATTATGCAACCCTCCAGTGGCGGGGGCATGAGCCTGTCCCTGGTTGGCTGAGTCCCCCTTCTTGAAGATGGCGTGGACTGAGAGTTGTGCTTCACCTCGCCTCCCCCACCTGAGGGTTGGAGTTGGCAGAGGTATTCACACCTCTTCCTTACTTGTTTTTCATGCCAGTTCTCCTGCCCAAGGTGGGGGTCAGAACCAGTGTGGACCAGTTGCTGAAAGCAGCAAGTGGCCTGGGTAAGCTCACAAAGGCGACAACCCTTTGAAGCTTTCCCTTCGTAAACCCTGCCCATCCTGGCGGAGGAGGTTTGGCACCTCATCCCAGGATGTGCATTGTTTCAGGCCCCAGAAAGCAGCAGGCTCTCGACCCAGGGGTCCATAAACATGTCTGGTGGTGGCAGCTGAACGCAGCCACTCAGCTTAGACACTAGTGGTAGGTTAGTTTTCAGGGGGCATCTCTAAGATGCCCTCTGTGTGCATTTTTCTTTAAATCCCACACTGGCATCAGTGTGGGTTTAATGTGCTGAGAAGTTTGACACCAAACGTCTCAGTTTTCAGTGTAGCCATTACAGTGCGCTGGAGTTTGTAATGACAAACTCCTAGCATCACATGCTCTTAATGGCAGCACTGCACTTACAATGTCTAAGAATGGACTACGCCACTGTAGGGGTACCAGGCTCATGCGCCTGTAACCTCAGCACTGGTATATTGCACCCAGATAGAGGGGTGAATGACCTATGCCTGGGCAGTGGGTTGTAGGCATGGCACACATAGATGTGTTCCATTTCAACTCTTCACTTTGATCTGCACCAAAACACGCAGCCTGCAAAGGCAGTGTGTGTGTGTAAAGGTACAAGACCTCTAAGGGTGGCACAATAAGTGCTGCAGCCCTTAGAGGCCTTCCCTGGTCACAGTGCCCTGGGTACCTGTGGTACCATTTACCAGGGGCTGACCTGTGGCTAGAGATGCGAATTGGGTTAGTTTTGGGGAAAGAACACAGGCCCTGGGAACCTGATTGGCAGGGAACCAGGGCACATCAAGTTAAAGTGCATCAGTATCCTGGCAAAAAGTGGGGAGGTTACTGCAACAGAAACCCACTTTCCTACACCATCACGTCCACAGGGCCTAAAAAATAAATATTACTGGGGGGGGGCACACAGTCCCCCTGTTTGCCATATCCGCCCCAGGGACTACCACCTCCCTGGAGCAGGCCTGTGTACAGAGAACGAAGGGGGCCATGTGCGGCCCACCTCTTGGACTCATTACCCCTTGCCCGCGGACGGAATTCCGCTCCTGTGCTGGACATTCCGATCGCGGGCTTGGTCATGACGGCTCCCGGCCGTCATCAGCACAGGAGCACTGTGACGCATGACGGACGGGAGCCGTCATCAGCACGCAAGGGGTTAATGGCCCTGGGGACCACCACCCCCCAGGGAAGGCTCCTGCTGTATCCTGGGGTGCAGACACCTGGGACCTAGCTATTTGCTTTTGTTTGGCAGGAGCTGTCAAAGCTCCCACCAATCAAAGCAAATACTCGGGTCTGCCTGCTGCAAGTGGATTTTTCATCTCTTTCGCTCCTTGGAAACATGCAGGCAGGGAAAGAGATGAAACTATTGCTCTTGCAGCCAGAGAGATGCATTTCCAGCAGCTCCCTGCATGCAGCTGCAATGGCGGCTCCTGCAGGAGGCAGGAGCTGGCTGGGATCGCATTGGCCTTGAGGTTCCCCCCATGGTTTCATAGTACACTAGGTGTCCTGGATGGGACCAGGGCACCCAGGTACACACATGAGCGGGACCAGGTGGATATGGGCCCCATGGCCAAAATCAACTTAGTGAGGGGTCCGTGCTGGCCTCTTCCCCATTAGATTTTCGCAGGGCTGTTTTGGCCCTTATGCTCATTTCAAAGAAATTAAACCTCAACTTGAGGCTCTTACAAATATAACCATAGCAGGTGCCCCCGTTGAAGCTCCACAACTGTAAAGGACAAATTATCCTAACTCATATGCTTGGTGAAGGCAAAACAAGTGGGTTTTCTCAGCAATTCTATATTGAAAAACAATCTGAAATCCTTCAGGGTGGTGACTGCATTGTTGATCTACTGGAGTGCAATCTGCATGTGAATTTGACAAGTGGGTTATTTGTTGTTGTGTCCTGTTGAGAGCATAGCCCATGGTTTGCCCTTTAAAATCCTAAGAGTATGCAAATGTGCAAATTACTTGGAAGCTTTACCCATTTGGCCCTGCCCACTTTAGTAGTATGCAAAGGTCTTCCTGCCTTTTCCAGGATGATAGACAGCTTAACAAGTGGCCCCACTGCCAGTTTTCTGCTGATTTTTGTGAGGGGTTCTTGGTGCCAAGTAATATGAGGATATCTCCACTGTAGGAGAGTAGGATCTTCTTCTTATGGTTACCCCCACTTTTTGCTGATATTTCACTGTTTTTAGACTTTAATCTGGTTGGGACCCTGCTATCCAGGACCCTAGCCTAGCTGCTTCCTCTCTAAAATGATTCCAAGTACTTTAGGTACACTCCTGTTTGGTTACTGGGGTACCCTTATGAGTCCCTAGTATATGGTACCTCAGGTACCAAGGGCATAGGTACCCCAGAGGCCTACCAGGGGCTGCAGCATATATTATGCTACCCCTGGGAAGCCTCCCAAAATGACACCACAGGACTACTACTGCAGCCTGGGTTAGGTGGTGCATTCACCCCTTACTTAAATATAGGTTACCTATATGTTATGTTATGTTATGTTATACATATTTTTATAGCGCACGGCTGCCCCAGCAAAGGGGCGTCCCGGCGCTTAGGACAGGCAAAGGCACAACACAACAGAACATCAGAAGGCAGGATGACAGAAGGCAGAGAACCTAAGATACAGAAGGGAACAAGTGAGTTTTTATATCTACCTTAAATCACTACACATATAAACCTATCAGTCACCCCTATGGCAGGCCTTATCAATCCTGAAGGTAGGGTGCTGGGTTTTGTGTGGGAGAGTGCCATGCATGAGCAGGGCCCCTCTGCAGCCTTCGGAACCTATTCTCTAGGGCTGTTCTGTGATGCAGCCAGACCATATACTCTTAGGTGCATTATAACCTTGCGCTAAATGCTAAGTTTGGAATGGCTGCACGGAAATATGTTGTGTTTGGTGTCAAACAATTTGGAATCATATCCCCTGCCAGTCCTGGTGGCGAGGGTATGATTCCACCCTTCTAGAGGGAGAGACATGTTCACACCGGTACACTCAGTACCAGTTTAAAAGAACCCTGGGATCACAAAATGGATGTCACAGACACAAGTCTGGCCTCCTGCTGCTGGACGAAACTCCGGCAGGGGAGGCCTGGACAATAGGTTTCCTGTCACAGGGAGCTGTAACCACCTCCCAGACATGCTTTGGTGTGTTAGGGCTGGGTGGGTGCACTCCAAGAGTGCTCTGAAGTCTGCACTGGGGGCAGATTTGGTGTCCCTGTGCATAGCCCAGTTCAAACCGGTTGCAGGGCCTACCAGCCCCTGCTCTGGCACGAAACTGGACAAAGGAAATGGGTGTAGCCTCCCCTCATTCCAGACCCTCCTATAGGTGGGTCCTCAGAGTATGTCCAACCACTTCCTTGGGTATAAGAAAGGAACCACTGACTACTGGACTTTAGATTACACCTGGACGAAACTCTGATACTGAATCCTGTAACTTCGACGATCTGGTCGGATCTGGATGACTGAAGAATCTCCCTCGGAGTAAAAGAGTTACTCCCCTGCTTGGCACGCACCAAAGACGCAACTGACCGGTTTGCATCTCCGAAGCTCCCGCTGGACTACGAAGTATTTGTAACATAGGAGGTAGATTTCCAGACTTCCCCGAGGCTGACCTGAGTCCCCAGCAAAGCTCAGACTCGTAGCCTTTGTGAGTACCGTGGAACTGGAACCCCTGGACACAGTGCACATTTGCAAATGCATTAGCTTCTCGACGTTCCTTGAGACTGTGCATTGGCTTACTTGTATCCCAGACCCCATGAAGATTGGTGGCCTACACTCCATGAGTGTTCCGTGAACCGGCCCTTTGTGTTTTCGCTCGAGGTACCTTTGTGATCCCTGGTCCGTCGACTGGTGGGTCCCTGAGAAGGCAACCTTGACTTTCATAGGGTTTCCCTGGTTGCTCCAGACGTGCCCTGACTCCACCACTTGGTGAGTCCCTCGTACCTTGCTGGTACCACCGAAGCATCTTTTCTCTTCCTGCATGGGTTTATGTTGCCAAGGCTTTTTGGGTCCAATCTGGGCACCGACACCGCAGCACTCAACATCCTTCATGGGACAGCTCGAATCCTGCTCATGGTTGTCATCGATGCCTCCTGGTCCTTGCGGCTGCAGAGTCAAGCTTCACCTCTTCAATCTGAAATCACCCAACATCGGTGGGCATTCCTCTATCATGCCCCTGGTCACTGGTAAGTGACCCAAACTCTGTACCCTTTGCTTTCAGGTTCCTCTCATCTTCGATCTGGGCTTGGATCAACCTGGACACTTTCCTTCTCGACGGCAGCAGCACTTTGCAGCAGATCACCATTGAAATCAATGACGATTCCCGACACCAAAAGACACCTATGCACCCGGCATCCCAGGGTGAGGTAACTTGAGTACTCCGGTGCTTCCGTGGGTGTTGGCCCTAGAACCCCTTAAGTCTAAAAGGGTTTGCTCAAAGTCATCTCTTAAGTGTCCTTAATCTTTATATTTCCAACAGCGACTTTCCCCATAGAAGCTAACGGCGTCCCTCGTCTGTGTTCTCACACTTCATGCCTCCCCCCATGTCACTAGTTTGGGTGGTTTCTTGTGGTCCCGGCGATTCTACAGGCTCTAGGCCTGGTGTCAAGTCAAGTCATGGTTCTTATACCACATTCTTAATATATGGTTTGGTTTGCCCCTAGGGCCTAACATATATTGAGCTAATTTACTGTGATATATTAAGTGTAACATATGTGCTTTGACCTCTAGCATCATAAATAGACCAGTAGGGTGTGTTTAGGAATAAATATATATATTTTATATATATACCTTGTGTGGTTATCCTTTCAATTAGCCATTCAAGAGAATATAGATGGATAAAACAAGCTGCTTTACATTCCTTCAAGATTTAGCCTGAAGGCTGCTCTCCATTACCACTACTAGGATAGCTTTTAAATAAGGTTGTCTTTAACCTATCACCTATAAGGGGTTGTTTGGACTGGTACAAGGTGCCCACTATAACTAGTGGACTGCATATGCCAGGCCAAAATCGCACATCCGCCAAACAAAGAAGCACTTGCTTCATATAGTTTAGAGGAAAGGCCCTTGTTTGCTGGAAATTTACCTCTTTGTAGTCTTGTTGTCTTCTCTCTGGGAGGATTCATGTTACCATATATTGCTGGATGAAGATACGCCAGGAACAATCACCTTGCCAAAGCACACACAAGGTCACTGGCAACATTTCCTTGTGCTCCATTATGCAGCTGCAGTGAAGCAAATATACTAGACATTTATTTACCCGAGGAGGTAGCACTTAATATTCTACAAAGTAATATTCTATTTGGGTAGATATTTTGTGCAAAACTGTGGACTCTTGTTAGATGAAAGAGCAGGTGTTATTCATTTGTGGCTCAGTCACTCACACAACTACTGACATACCCACACAATTACTTAGAGACCCACTCACACACTCAGGTACTCACACATCCACTGACAAACCCTCTTAGACACTGATGTACTCACTCACAGATCCACTCATACTCACACACCCACTCACAGAGGCACACAGACACTCACTCAGATACTCATGCACCCATTCACAGACCCAGGCAGCCACTCACACATCCACTCACAGACCCACTCAGAGACTCACACATCCACTCACAGACCTACTCAGAGAATAATGCATCCACTCACAGACCCACTCAGACACTCACATACCTACTTACAGACCCATACATGTTCTCACACACCCACTCACAGGCCCATAGCACTACTCACACACCCACTCTACTATCAGATACACACATGTACTCATACACCCACTCACAGACCCACACAGCCATGCACACACCCACTCACAGGTCCATAGTGCCACTCCCAGTCAGAGACCGACAAAGGCACTCACTCACCCACTCACAAACCCACACAGTCACTTACACACCCATACAGCCACTCACACACCTACACACACAACCATACAGCCACTCATACACCCACTCACCGACCTTTATACCCACTCACACACTTGTTCTCTAAGTTTACAAAACAAAACTGAAATCTACTAAAAAAAAGGTTACAGGGAAGTTCTAGTTAGGAAATACACTTTAAAGGACCTTAGAAATTCACTGAAAAAAACAAAGGTTACAGGGATGTTATAGTTAGGAAATAGAATCAAAAGAAACTTAGAAATTCACTGAAAAAATTAAAGGTTATAGGAATGTTATAGTTAGGCTCATATTTCTCACTTTCAAAGTCATAGAATTCAGCAGTTGTAGTTCACTAAGCTAACTATAATTTATGCCCCTGTAATGCACTGCTTATGACCCCACATATTACATCACTCATGACATGGTCAGTGACATCACTGATGACATCTCAAATGACATCACTGATGACATTATCCAGTGATTGTGAGTGGTTTGTAAATGTTTCTAAGTGTTAAAGATATATAGTAAAATACAACCAAAGTTAAATTAGTATACTTTGCGTACTACTAATGAGTGATGCTATTTGTAACACATATTATGTGAGTGGATTTATGACTGTGTGTATCCAGGTGTCGGAAAGGGTCTGAGTGGATCGAGGGATGTGTGAGCAGTTTATGGATGAGTGTGGGGCTGTATTGTTGTATGAGTGGGTGTGTGAGTGTCTGTGTGGGTGAGTGAGTTGCTATGTGGGTAGGTGTGTCAGTGGTGTGTGAGTGAGTGAGTGGGTGCATAAGTAGTATAGGGGTGAGTGAGTGGGTGTGTGAGTGACTGTATGGGTGAGTGAATGAATGTGAGAATGGCTGTATGGGTAAGTGTGTGCTTGTGTCAGGGACCATATATTTGAATGAGTACATGTGTTAGTATATGAGTAAATAAGTGGGAGTGGGAGTAACATTACGGGTGAATGAGTGGCTGTATCAGTGACTGTATGAGTGTGTGAGTAGCTGTGTGGGTGACTGACTCAGTGTGTGAGAGACTGCATGGGTGTATGAGTGGGTGTGTTATTAATTGTATGTCTATATGACTGGATGTGTAATTGGCTGTATAGGTGAGTGAGCGATATGAGTAGGTGTCTGAGTGGCTCTATAGATGTGTGAGTGACTGTATGAGTGGGTGAGTGGATGTATTGGTATGTGAGTGGCTATTTGAGTGAGTGAGTGGCTATGTAGTTGATTGAGTGGGTGTTTCAGTGGTATATGGGTGAGTGAGTGGGTCCCTAAGTGGTGTACGGGTGAGTGTGTGAGTGACTATATTGGTGAGTGAGTGAATGTGAGAATGGCTGTATTGATGAATGTGTACTTATGTCAGTGACCGTATAGGTGAATACTCACGGACTTCGAATCCCATAATACACCTAAGGGGGAGGAGTCTTTGTCCCGAGGTTGCAGCCCTATTTTATGTCTAGCAGCAAGCACCAATGGAATCACTTCTACCTGTTTAAATCTTCATCAGGAAGGACTGCGCTGACTTTAAACAAGCTTAGGAAGGCACAACGCCGAAACGCGTCCTTGTAAATAAAGAGTCTGCAAAGAGGTCCCGTGAGTGCGGCGTGTTTCTTTTTTGGAAACTTGAGCGTGCATTTAAAGTGTGGACCCACTTCCACAGGGTCGCACCCGTCAGTAAGAGTGCACATGCTGCCTACAAGTGGACTTGGGAGCGATATTTATGAAGGCAAGCTGCACCACCAACAGGGATGGCTGGCACCGCCGCCGACTACTGTCGTCAGTCATAATTACTGGAGGAGCAACGGCCATACGACCACCTCCTGCGTCGAGTGTCACGGAACCTGGGGGTGTGACGAGGGGCCCCGGAGGAGACTCTGAGAACAGTGCAACGTACTTTGGCGCTTGGAATCTGTCATCGAAGAGGGAAGGTAAAGAGTTACCTGGATTGCGTGACAACTGTGGACTTTGGGGGCTATGCCTATGCGGAGGCGGGTGGAAACAAGACAAAAACCATTCCCCCCCTTTTGTGAATACTCATGGACTTCGAATCCCATAATACACCTAAGGGGGAGGAGTCTTTGTCCCGAGGTTGCAGCCCTCTTTTATGTCTAGCAGCAAGCACCAATGGAATCACTTCTACCTGTTTAAATCTCCATCAGGAAGGACTGCGCTGACTTTAAACAAGCTGAGGAAGGCACAACGCCGAAACGCGTCCTTGTAAAAAAAGAGTCTGCAAAGAGGTCCCGTGAGTGCGGCGTGTTTCTTTTTTGGAAACTTGAGCGTGCATTTAAAGTGTGGACCCACTTCCACAGGGTCGCACCCGTCAGTAAGAGTGCACATGCTGCCTACAAGTGGACTTGGGAGCGATATTTATGAAGGCAAGCTGCACCACCAACAGGGATTGCTGTATATAAGTTATAGTCAGCCCAGGTAACTATAACTGCTGAATTTAGATGGTTTTGTACAAGTGAAATCTCAGCCTAACAACAATGTCCCTGTAACCTTTAGTTTTTCAGTGAATATATATATATATGTATATATATATATATATATATGTATATATATTACCTACTGGCGGTCGCCAGTAGGTATATATAGTTAGGATTTTTTCTCTATGGGATTTTTGAAAATTCTATGTCTAATAACTTTGGCGTTTGTGGACGGAATTGGCTGAAATTTTCTGGAAAATGGAACATTTTGTTTCTGAGCAGCCCCTGGAAATTTGGGGGGGGTTTGTCAAGGGGGGGCCGAGAAAAAAGGGGGGTCCCAAAACGTGTTTTTAACATTGAGTTTTCCATAGGGCGGTTGGCCTCACTTTTAGCCCGAACGGCTGAATGGATTTCCACAAAACTTGGCAAAATTGTAGGGACTGGTAGCCCGATGTGCCTTTGCTAGGTCTCAATATATGTGCTTCAGTGGATTTTGAGAAATTAACGTTCAAAAAAAGATATATATCTGTAACAGCGGACCGGGCAGCGCTCCGGTTCGCTGACTTTTCGCGGTACGGAGCTTTGTGAAGCGAAGCTGATTGGTTCTCCGGCGTCTGTGAACATTCCAAACAGTCCGTAGCGGCCGCCATCTTGTCTCTCGGTAGGATCGAGAGACAAGAGGAGGCCAAAGCGAAGGGGCAAATGACCATAAGGGGGCATCGTAGATCCTCGCTGACCCCCTAGGTTTGATGTGGAGGTTTTAAAAGGGCCCCGCGGGGCAAACAAAAAAAAATAATAATAATAATCGAACGGCTGAATTGATTTGCACGAAACTTGGCAAAATATTAGGGACTGGTAGCCCGATGTGCCTTTGCTAGGTCTCAATATATGTGCTCCAGTGGATTTTGAGAAATTAACGTTCAAAAAAAGATATATATCTGTAACAGCGCTCCGCTTCGCGTACTTTTTGCGTTACGGAGCTTTGCGAAGCTGATTGGTTCTCCGGCGTCTGTAAACATTCCAAACAGTCCGTAGCGGCCGCCATCTTGTCTCTCGGTAGGATCGAGAGACAAGAGGAGGCCAAAGCGAAGGGGCAAATGACCATAAGGGGGCATAGTAGATCCTCCCTGACCTCTTAGGTTTGATGTACCATTTTGCCAAGTTTGGTGTAATTCCGTTCAGCCATTCAGGCTGTAGACGTATGTAAATGTCCTATGGAAAATTGCATGGGGAAAACACATTTGAAAGTGTTGAAATTTAGAACCAATTAAAATGTTACTTTGGTTTTGTATTTGTGTGTAATGAAAGTTAATTGGTTATGTATATATCTCAAATGAGAGGAAACCACAGCCATTTTGTGATACTACTGTCTGAGGTACATTTGTGAGGAATTTTTGGTGGTGAATTTCTGGTGTTTGATTTACACAGTACTAACACTTCTCCTACTTTTAAAAAGGTGAGTTGTTAATTTGTAAGGGGAACTATGTTGTACACTTGAAGATAATTTGAAAAATGTTTTCTGTTATTTATTTGCAGTCCTTCTGTTATACTAAATACTTGATAAAGTTAGTTTTATATTATGTATTACTAAAAACGATAAATGAAAGTGATTATTTTTTTCTGCAATTTACAGCAAGCAATTTCAAAATAAAATGGCTCACAATGAAGAGACCGTGGCAATTTCTTTTGAATTATCCACTACATTGATTGAAATTGACAGCACCAATAATGAAATATTCTCACAAGGAGGAGATGACTTGAATGATTTTTTTGATCAATCTCTTGATGGCGAATTTATCGAATGTTTGGAGACCATAGAGTTACAAGAATCATCATTGCAGACTTTTCATGAGGAAATTGCTGATGAGGACATGTTACTAGTTCTTTCAAATTATGAAAATTCAGAAGATGTTGCCTGGGTGCCGCACTGATTTGGGAATCCGGCGTGGGGCGTCCCGGGGGGTGGATTGTCAGTAGCGGTCTGTTGTGCGAATAGTTCCAAGGCAGCAGAAAGCGCTGAAATCTGGATGTCGCGAAGGTGATGTCTAGTAAGTTGCCGCCCAGCAAATAACGGCGTGGGGCGCCGTGGGGGTGAGTGAGTCCAGTAGGCACCACAGCTATACTTACCGGCATTGCAGAATTACTGCTGGGGACAATGCCTGTGCTGTAGCAGGGTCACAGCAGAAACAAAAAGGATTCTGTTGAAGATGTTGTTGGTTTTCAATTTGTCAACTGCTATGCTAATGTAGTGGTTAATGTTTTGTTTTCTCTAGAAAATGTAAAAGAGGGGAAGGCAGTCCAAAGTTCTGGTAAAAGGGCAAAGGAAAGGATCGGTGGTTTGAACTATCAGTCAAAAAGGGGAGGGGGTGCAACAATTTTTCCTACCGGGTCACAGTGTGCTTTCACCGGAACTGAGGTCTGCAGGATTCTAGTCATTCAAAGTGAGGCTGGCGCCAGCATGGGAGCGCCGACGTCCCGCAGATACAGTTTCGTCACTCCACGGGCGATCATGGCAGTCATTCCCCATCGGGGGTGTCTGCGGGGGTCGGAGACTCCCGCGGTCTCTAGAATCTTCAAGGTCGTGGAGGACTACGGTGGTGGAGTCAACCAGTGACCGGGCCATTTCTTTATGCTGGGCCCGCTCTTGCCAGGTCGACCGCCATTTTGAGAGTTCGGTAGCTACTGGCGATCGCGGGGTCAAATGAGCGGACGGGCTCCACCCTGCCGGGCGAGACGTTGCAGCATCGCCACAGTGGAAGAACCCTTTTCCGGGCGCCTGGAGCGCTGAGGGTGCAGGTGGGAAGCCTCCACTGGGGAGGCGGGAGAGGCCTGTTCGCACCGTCTCTCCCTCCCAGTGCACCCCACGGCATCTCGCTTGAGATTTGTTATGGCCGGACCAGGCGATGAGGACGAGGGGGGGGGGGGGTCGGAGGCATGTGCAAGACATCTCCCCCAGTGTTGTCAAAGCCATTATTGAAGAAAGAAGAAATGTCCCGTCCGTCTTCGGGCCGGGCTTCCGGTGGATGTCGGCCGGACGCCCCTTGCTCTGGCCCCATGAACGGGTTCCTTGGTTTATCGGCTGCAGCTGGATCCCATCGGCCCCGGCCGTTGGTGGCCGGACCGGTAGAGAATGTGGCGGGACTACCTGCAACTGTCAAGGGCCACCGCGGCCGGACTGGGAGAGAGAGGGGAGGGTCGAGGACACGGACATTCCCCCCCCTGCAACTCTCCAGCGTTGTCAATCCCCCTGGCCGGGTCCCGCTGGCCTCGGCCTCTCCTCCGGCTACACCCTACGTGATGATCTCCTGGCCGAGGCGTGGCAGCAGGACCCGTCTTATATGTGTTGCTTCCGGCTGGGCGTAGCCGAAAACCTGTTGCCCTTTGGAAGTTTCTAGAATGGGGCGGATGTCTGCTGACTTCTATCTTTCCCAGTTTGCCGTTATTTGGCCGTGGCAGGCGGTGGGACAGACAGGTTTTGGGGCAGTGAGGGGCGATGTTTTCAGGTTTCTTATTACAGGCTTACTTCTAACGTTTCTTGTTTCTAGGACAATAATAGGTTTTATCATTACGTATTGTTATCGTTTCTTTGTTTGTTATTTAATAAAAAGTTCATCAGTAGCCTACTGATTTTCGTTTTCCTATTCTTTTCTTTCCAGGTTGTTTCATGCTAAAATTTCTGTTAACAGGATACAGTGATCACTTCGTTATTATTGCATATGTCCTTTTCACTAGGGGTGCTCTCTGGTCGGGCCAGATGACGTATCTCTAGTAAATGGTCCGGGTGAAACAGGTGCATCAATCAGTGGGGAGTAGATAGGCATGACAGATTACAACGGGGGAGAAAGGTCCGCATTACCTACCCTTTCACTACTTGCAAAGATTTTCCTACGTATATTTGCAAACAGGGAATACCTCCAAAAAGAACCAATTCCCAAACAGTCAATGTTTGGGCAAACAATCAATCAATGAGGAACGAAATAGGCACGACGTGTTAAAGGTTTGCGTTACCTACCCTTCACTATCTGCAAAGGGAGAGAGAATATTCCTATTCTTCCTCGTTTGCAGGCAGAGAAGATTTTTAAGAGAACCAACTTCGAACAATTCAATGCTCGATTCAAACAATCAACAAGGGGTACTGTGAACACAAATGGACGCCGCTTATGTACATACACATTGCTATTTTCAACAGGTTGTTCTTAATGTTTCTATTTTAGCGAGGTCAAAAAGAGATCCCATTAGTGGCCTACTGATTTTGCTCGATTCCTTTTGTTTTTTTACACGATTTTTCGCTATATGCAAAGACTAAACAGAATATTGCGACTCTGTGCTTGTTTGTAAATAGAGAATGAACCAAAGAGAACAATCAATCAAATGGAGAGAGAAGCAGGCACGACGGATTACAACGGGGGCAAAGGCCTGCGTTAACTACCCTTCACTATCTGCAAAGAGAGAGTACTCCTAATAGAAACGAGGGGTGGGGGGCAGCATTCAAAGCAGATCAGTGTGCATAAACACGAAAATGTTTTTACTTACCACGTACTTGACATTCGACAGCTTATGATATTTGTTATTAAAAAAACATTGAAATTCACTGAAAAAACCATAGGTTATAGACCATATGTAGTTAGGAATTAGCATTTACAAAACCTTGAAAATTCACTGAAAAAACCATAGGTTATAGACCATATATCGTTAGGAATTAGCATTTACAAAACCTTATTTTAATCACACAAAACCATTGAAATTCCATATATAGTTAGTTGCACTAACTATATATCGCGCACCCGCAATCCACTGCTGATGATGTCACATATTACATCATTCATGACATGGTCAGTGACATCACTGATGACATCACTGATGACATCTCAAATGACATCACTGATGACATCACTGATGATATCTCATTTGACATCAATGGTCACATCAATGATGATATCATTAATGTGACAATACAATGCATCTCCTCACACTTTAATATAACCTCTGTTACACCCAGTGTTAAATACAGAGTATAATTTTTGAAACCATTGACACACCAATACTAGTTACTACATACGCACTCACTGATTCCTACGTCTACACACACATTCACTCATTCACCCATACAATCATTCATACATACAATCACTCATCTTTACAACACTATCATATGCACTCAGACACCTATACAGACACTCACACTCTGCCACTCATCCATGGAGTTACTCACACACCTAGTCAGTCCTGTAAAGAATCAATCACACTTCCATTTTCTAATCTATACAGTTAAACATAGAGTACCTTACATTTTCAAACATATACTAACACATACTTACTCTCTTATACAATCATTGATACAAATACACATTGATCTGCACAGAGTCACACATCTCCCAGCCAGCCACACATACACTCAGTCTCCCATACAAATACTTGGTCAATCAATTAATAACCCATATAGTTACTCATATAGCTACTGATCAACACATGCAGCAGTTTACAGAACAACAGACATAATAATGCACAAATTAAGACAGTTTAGTCATTAACCCATGCACTCAGTGAGACACATTTAATCACTCACTCATACAGTCAGTCACCCACCTACTAAATGCTTCATCCAGACACTTATACATCTACTCATTCTTCAATATGTAAAACATATTTAAACTTTACAGAAACACACAGTCACTGGATGATGTCATCAGTGATGTCATCAGTGATGTCATTTGAGATGTCATCAGTGATGTCATCAGTGATGTCACTGACCATGTCATGAATGATGTAATATGTGACATCATCAGCAGTGGATTGCGGGTGCGCGATATATAGTTAGTGCAACTAACTATATATGGAATTTCAATGGTTTTGTGTGAGTAAAATAAGGTTTTGTAAATGCTAATTCATAACGATATATGGTCTATAACCTATGGTTTTTTCAGTGAATTTTCAAGGTTTTGTAAATGCTAATTCCTAACTATATATGGTCTATAACCTATGGTTTTTTCAGTGAATATATATATATATATATATATATATATATATATATATATATATATATATATATATATATATATATATATATATATATATGTGTGTGTGTGTGTGTGTCACTCATTGTCAGTGAAATTGCTCTCCCACCCTCGCAGCTCCACCATTAAGTGAGGTGCCCCTGCCCCTGCACTCTTGAGTGTTGGTGATCGAGGCCCTCCTCCACCCGCAGGTTTCCCTGCGCCTCATCCCTGGTGGTCCAGTGGACCTCTGTCTCCTTTCTTTCTTTCTGCTCCTTCACTCGTTTTTCTCCCCTTTCTATCTTTCACCTTTCTGCACCTCTGTTCTTTTGCGCTTTATTTCTGCCCATTTCCCTTTCTCTCCCTCTGCTCCTTCACTCGTTTTCACTCGTTTTTTTCCCCCTTTCTATCTCTCACCTTTCTGCACCTCTGCTCTTTTGTGCCTTATTTTTGCCCATTTTCCCTTTCTCTCCCTCTGCTCCTTCTCTCGTTTTCACTCGTTTTTTTACCCTTTCTATCTTTCACCTTTCTGCTCTTTTCTGCATCTCTGCTCTTTTGTGCCTTATTTCTGCCTATTCTCCCTTTTTTCTTTATCCCTTCTTTCCTCCCTTTACCTTTCCCCGCCGCTGCTGCCCCCGCGGCCCCTCCCCCCCCAGCACGACCGGCCCAATCCAGCTCCCCTCCCCACTCCCGCCTCCCAGCTGTCCAGCCCTCCCCGACCCCTACTTAATGGCGGCCACTACGCGGCCGCTGAGCGGCCGCGGGCTGCGGGCACGCCGCTGGTGCACCGAAGGCGCATCAAAGGCAAGCACGTCTGCGCCCGTCTGCGACCCGTCCGCGACCAGCACCTGGAACCCTGGACCTCCGCCCCGCCAACGCTACGACCCAGCAGCACTCCACGCACTCAACCCAGGCTGCAACAACAACTGCAAGCTAGCATCACCAGCCGACACCCATGGACCCTTCAGCTGTCACCGCTGCCGGCACACCTGCAGCACCGCCAAGAACACGGATCCAGCACAACCCGCCCACAAGAACACAACCGAACTAAAGACCCTGCAATGCATCCTCCTCAACGTCCGATCCCTCCACAAACACACCACAGAAATCTGGGACCTCCTCGACAGCACAACCCCAGACGTAGCATTCTTCACCGAAACCTGGACCAACACCACCTCGGGACCGGACATCGCCATCGCCATCCCCCAAGGATACAAGATCTCCAGGAAGGACCGCCCCATCCACCCAGGAGGAGGAATCACCATCGTCCACAAATCCAGCCTCCGCCTGAGCACACTCCCTGACGAGTCCACAGAACTGATGGAACACCTTCACTTCAAGATACTGGCCAGCCCCACTGCCGCCCTCCGAGGAACCCTCATCTACCGACCCCCTGGACCCCGCGGACGCTTCGCCAACTCCATCACGGACATTATCTCCCCGCAGGCCATCGCATCCACCAACTACACCCTGCTGGGAGACCTCAACTTCCACCTCGACAATCAACTGGACCCCAACACCACATCCCTCCTGGACAACCTCCACAACATTGGACTCCGCCAGATCGTGACCGACGAAGACAACCAACACACTGAACCCTCACCAACCAACCCCGACACCCGGAAACCAGCGATTGATGACTGGACAGCCCTCACCACCGAAGACACACTGAAGATAATGAAGTCAATCCACTCAGGGGCCCCCATGGACCCCTGCCCCCACCATATCTTCAACAGAGCCGCCAACACCATCGCACCCATCCTCCGCCAAACCATCAACCGCTCCCTGGCGACCGCCTCATTCCCCGACGACTGGAAACACGCCGAGGTCAACCCCCTCCTAAAGAAACCCTCAGCGGACCCCACCGACCTCAAAAACTACAGACCCATCTCCCTGCTCCCGTTCCCAGCGAAAGTCATCGAGAAAGCCATCAACAGCCAACTCGCCACATTCATTGAAGAACACAACATCCTCGACTCCTCCCAATCCGGCTTCAGAAAAAACCACAGTACGGAAACCGCCCTCCTCGCCGCAACAGACGACATCCGCACCTTACTGGACAAAGGAGAAACAGTAGCCCTCATCCTCCTCGACCTATCAGCGGCGTTCGACACAGTCTCCCACCGCACCCTAATACGCAGACTCTACGATGCAGGAATCCAGGACAAGGCCCTCGACTGGATCTGCTCCTTCCTCTCCAGCAGGACGCAGCGGGTCAGACTCCCCCCTTTCCTCTCGGACCCCACACCTATCACCTGCGGAGTCCCCCAGGGCTCCTCCCTCAGCCCGACGCTCTTCAACATCTACATGGCTCCACTTGCCCCCATCGTCAGAACCTACGGACTCAACATCGTGTCATATGCAGACGACACCCAGCTCATCCTCTCCCTATCCAACGAGCCCAACACCGCCAGACGCAACTTTCGAGAAGGCATGGAAGCTGTCGCCAAATGGATGAAAAACAGCTGCCTACAACTAAACACCAACAAAACAGAAGTACTCATCATGGGCCCAAACCCCGACGCCTGGAGTGACACCTGGTGGCCCACCGCCCTCGGAAACCCTCCAACCCCCACAGACCACGCACGCAACCTGGGAATCATCCTGGACTCCGAGCTCAAAATGGACCGCCAGATCAACTCTGTCTCATCTTCCTGCTTCCACACCCTCCGCCTCCTTCGTAAGACCTTCAAATGGATCCCCCTCGAACACCGAAAGACAGTCACTCACGCCCTGGTCACCAGCAGACTCGACTACGGCAACGCACTCTACGCCGGAATAAACAAAAACCTCCTCTGCAAGCTACAGAACATCCAGAACGCCGCCGCAAGACTGGTCCTCAACCTGCCAAAACACTGCCACATCTCCCAGCACCTGCGCACACTCCACTGGCTCCCCGTCGAGGCGAGAATCACCTTTAAGATGCTCACCCACGCACACAAGGCCCTCCACGGCACCGGACCAGCATACCTGAACAGCCAACTCAAATTCCACGCACCCCAAAGGACCCTACGATCAGCCCAGCTTTCCTACGCTGTGGTCCCCCGCACCAGAAAGACCAGATCGGGAGGCCGCTCCTTCTCCTTCCTCGCGGCCAAAGCATGGAACGCCCTTCCGCTCCACCTCAGACAGACAACATCGCTCCCCATCTTCACAAGAAACCTCAAAACATGGCTCTTCGACAGACCCCCTCCTTGATGGAATGGAACCTGCACCCCCCCAACCCCCCCCACCCCTAGCGCCTTGAGACCCTTACGGGTGAGTAGTCGCGCTTTAACAAACTCCTGATTGATTGATTGATTGTGTGTGTGTGTGGGTGTGTGTGTGGGAGTGTGTGTGTCTTCAGGGTGCATAGTTGTGGAGTTAAGAATAGTACATCTATCCATACCTATGTACACTTATCTTCTTAATATTTTTGTCATATATACTTTTGTCCTCGATACTCTGTCACAACAACAACACCTAAACCAAAGAAGAACTGAAATGTATTCTTATATCTAGCATTATTGCTAGGAAAGGAACCATAGCTATGTCCTGGCAATCATCAAAAGCTCCACCACTCCGATGCTGACAAAGATGGGCTATGAGTAAAAGCACACATTACACGGTGAAGAGAAGAGACCTTCGAAAGAAACATATACCTAATCAGTACTAGCCACATTCGGCATGAAGATAGAAACACAACACCCACACATACTGAGATTGACCAAACCCAAAAAATAATAAGGAACAGGATATGACCCAACAGACATAGTCCCACACCCTGCCCCGGACTGCTTGTTTTTTAACTGGGCATTTTCCTGATGAGCTGAAGCCATTGTTGACAGTTTCTTCATTTAAAGTACATGACTACACCTGGACAGCATATAAGAAAATGCCAGCACGATTGGCTCAACAAAATTGCTAATCATATGAATATCATCATTAGATACATAAAAAAATGTGGGAAATCAGTACTGTAAGTCAATTGGGTTGAAATATGTACAAATGCATGCAGACTCGATATATTGTGATTAAAGACAACTTATTTTATGACCTCAGCTGAACAGGTTATCTTAATTGAGAGTAAATATTAAGATGCTAACTTGCCTTGAACAGTGACTTTTATGCTTCTTGTCACTTGACCTGAATCCACTCCTTCCACGCTCACAGTATAGATGCCTGAATCCAAGACACCAGCATTAGAAATGTTAATGGACCCAGCACCATAGACTTCTAGTCGTCCTTTGTAGGAGTCATCAATCTGCAGAAAGTCATTGTCTTTGTCCCATGTGACAGCGTTTTTTTTACCCTGGGTCCAAGTGATGACTGGTGCCCACAAGGGTGGAGTGTATGTGATGGGCAGGGAAATCAAGCCACCCACTGTAGTTTCAACAACAGTCGGGGAAAATATGGTGATTTTGTCTGTAATTATAGAAAACAAGGTGCTGTAGGTTTGCACAGTCGAGTCAAGGACACAGAAAGAGAGGAGGGAGGAAAGTTATATGAAAGAGCAAAGTATAAGAAACATTGATATATGTTTTTTGCAATTCTGAAACCATTAGGGAGTAACCGATAAGTGAGCGGTCAACCTTTTGTGCAAAGATAAGGTAAAATATCTTGTTTATTCTACTCACCCATGTGTGCAAGTCACTTAGAAGACCTTGGGAGTGAAGGTGATAAAAACAGTGACATGGGTTACTCTGAATATCAAACAAAAGAGCAAAGATGGAACTATTCACCACCTAATGAGTACGAAAATCAAAACCCTGGCCCTGCCCTCAGAGAACTGGTCAAACACACATGTTATGGAAGAGCAACGTTAAGTGCCACCAGCATATTACACAAAGCTTCACATAGACATAGTGCAAAAGGTATAAAAAATATATGATATAGGTGACATTAGATACAGCATTTTGGAGAGAGCTCCTGCCTGGGTACTTGCTGACCACAGGCTTTGATCTAGGTATGGCTGGCTCACGGTTCTGATTCCAATAAAATAGATACCAATCATGTGGGTAATTATAATAGGGTGTATTATTCAAGAACTTGCATTTTTTTTTTAATTAGTTGCTACCATGTTAAACCTAACCCTACAAGTGGACTTGTCAGAGTAGCCAGTCTCTCTCCTTGGTGGCCCAATTAAATTACTTTTTCAACCGTCTTGCATTGATAGTTTGTTACATGAAGCTTTTAAGATTCGTTTAGCTGCAAATTAACTTGATTGTACTCATCCCCACTGCACAGAACTCACCCTGAATATTCACTGGAATTGTTGTTTCTGCCAGAATCTGATCAAGTGGTCCTTTCACTGTTACCGTGTAGTTGCCACTATCTGTCAACACAGCGCTGGAAATATTGATAACGCCTGGGTAGAATATCTTTAGTCGGTCTTTGTAGAGGTCATTGATTTGTGGATTTGTAGAGTTGACCACCCAACTCACCAGAGTGGTTGAGTTCAATCTCCAGATGATGGTTGGGATCAGTGTGGTGAAAGTGTATGCGATCGGTATGGAGATTAAATATCCTTTCAAGCGGTTCAGTGTGCTGGGGGCAGAAATTTTGATGATGTTAAACGCTGTGGAAATAGAAAGATGCAATGGTTACAAACAAAACAAATGGAAAAGCACATGATCTAGAATGTAAAGAGAAAGTATCGCATGCAAGAAGAGCAAGACATTAAATGAGATCAGAAGGTTAAGAAAGCGGCAGCAGAACCTTTCAGCCACTTGTGTGGCTCAGGAGGTACATCTGCAACACCAGCAGAGGGAAGTCCACCCAATTTAGGCTTTGTCACCCCATATATGTCTTTCCCTAGAAACTGTTCCTGCTGGCATGGCAGGAGACACCTTGAGTGTAAAACTCATTGAGGTCATCACCACCATGTCAAAAGGCCATTGTAGAACTGTTATCATAAAATTTGGGTAAAGAAGAGTTACATTTGCAGTACTCACATCACAAATGTCCCAGTCTTATCTGAAATTTGCAGTTTAAAAAAAAGGAAACATTTTCAGTGACTTCTCTATTTGTGTCTCACAATAACACAAGCTAGTTGTACAACTCTGAGGACTTTACTGTGCGCTAACTAATAGTAAAGTGCCTGGGTGCCCCCCCCCCCCCTTCCACCTTTCAACATGGTTGAATTGGCCTATTCCTAACTTGTATATTTAAATTGACAACATGTCCCTAGTATATGGTGTACAAAGAGGTACACAGGGGCTAGATGTTAAATGCCACTTGTGAACATCAGCTCTTATTGAGCCATCCACTACAGTTGCAAAGCAAACATGGCTTCGGGTCTATCCTGTGTAGCCTGACAACTGCAGTGGCAACCCTGAAGTGTGACCTGTCAAAATAACCCTTTTCACAGATAAAAACCTCATTTTTAAATATAATAGTAAGTCACGTCCATACAGCTCCTATAGCCTACAAGGTAAAGTGCATGGTATTTCAAAATGGGGTATGTAGAACATTAATATTACCATGTCCCCAATGCCCAACAAACTATTTTCACTGTGACACGCCTAGCTGTCCTCCATAGAAAATCTGAGTGCAGATTAAAGTGCTAATAATGCTAAATTGGAAACAGGACCACCTAGAAAAATAATTCAACAAGTATTTTTAATAGTTATTAAAATGCAATTCAATGGTTAAGTTAGATGTTTAATAAATACCAAGGAGAAGTACGTTTTAGAAATTCACCCATTCCAAGCCTGAACTCTCCAAAGGCTAATTAGCATAATCTTCTGCCATCTCTCAGCTTGTGCTCAAGCCTCGAATAGGTGTGAAATGCCACCAGGAGCAAACAGTAGCATTACCTTAATGGGAAGAGATTACTAGTTTAAGCTCAACAGAATGTACTGGGTGGGGGCTGTGTGCCTCCTTTTGACAGCACAGTGTTAAATCCTACTTGTTTGGGCTGTTTAGCCACATTTAACAATTGGGCACTCTTCACAGGGAGAGAACTGGATGACAAGACAATTATTGTGTATCCCCTGTCTGGTTGTTGAAGGACCCTGCTTTTAGACTGCAAGGGTTTGTTCTCACCTCCTGTATTGCTACAAGAAGACAACAAGCAGCTGCAAGAGGCCTTTTTCCTCCAAGTACCCAGCTGACCAGTAACTACTGGTCCTGGACTGAACCCTGCTGTTGGCCTCTTTCTGGCACTCGGTGGGACGAAAAGTACATTCCCTGAGGTTCTGGGGGCACTATAAGTGTACTCCTGTAGTTGTCTAAAAGAAAGTTTGCAAACGTTTGAAAACTTCCTCCAGACTAGTGGGACTTAGAAACTTTGTCAGACTTTCTGACATCCAGATTTTCGCCAAGACTAGTCCACTAGGCGTCTTTGAATCAGGCTCCATCGAGGTCTGACTGAAAATGTCATCTTGGTCCTGGTCTACCACGACCATTGACTAACATGTTTGCTTCACTTTTTCTTAAACAATGTCTATTTAAAATGTTTTGAAATCATATCTTTGGTTCCCCTTAGGTTTTTGTAATGTTAGTATAATATTAAATTGTAATCTACTTTTCTAATTTGGTTTGGGATTTTAATTTTTTTTTTCATTTTGTCTTTACTACTATTTTGGTGATGCATAAATACTTTACACAATGTCCCAGGTTAAAGCTGTCTGCTCCATCCCATATATATCATGGGGTTGAGCTCAGTTAATTTAGTGACTTTAAAAGTTCACCCTGACAAAAGTTATGATTCTTCTTTGAGATGGGCGGTATCCCCCCCTATAATGTTCCAAATTCTTACAAACTTGCTATTCAAAAAAGGTTTCTCACAAAAAACAACCTTGATGCCGGCAACACTAATACCATGATTTATGCAGCGTCCAAGGCCTAATATGGTTTGCAACCGGCTAGGAGGTTTGCCTGCTACATGGATATCAATCAGAAGCTCTTCTTGAGTTGGCCCTAATCTCCCTCCCTTCTGCATGTTTATATGCCTTACACTGCCTCACTAAAACAAACATGAAGGGCATACCTATTATATGAATACCCAATCTAAACTCAAAATCTTCAAGATGCTGTAAGGGCAAATATGAGGGACACACCTGTAGGATTATGTCCTTCTCTGGGTTTTGAGGTTCTCCAAACCACTATACAATCATAAGGGACACACACAAAGGATTAATGTGGACTAGGGGCCATAATTTAGAAAGTGTCACAGAGGTAAAATGGGTGTGTGCACCTGTTATTTTCCTCTCAGGGCACTTTGATAATACAAAGATTTGCAGACACTTGTGCATCCCTTTGTGTAATACAGATTGCTCTGAATGCTAAATGTGGGCTGGTCCTATCAAGGGTGCATTCCCTCATTTGCATAGGGCGCAGCCACATCCAAATTAACAAACCGTTCACCTTTGCCCCTGTACCTTAATATAGATGCAGGTGCAGAGACAAAGGAGGCACACTGATTGTGTGCCACATAATCAGTAAAGCCTGAAGTGTCTGCGAAGAACAGTGCTTCCAACAAAGAGCGACCCCTGACCCACCTGGTAGGTCGCTCCCCCTCCGCACAGCTCCCCCTGCCCTAGCTGCTGCTGCTGAGGACTTGCTCGTAAGTGTGCTCCTCCTCCATTTCTGTGCCCCATTTTTTGCCTTCTGTGCCACTGTTTCCCCTCTCTTTTGTGCCTTGTTTTTGCCTTCTGTGCCACTGTTTTCCCCCTCTTTTGCACCCCATTTTTGCCTTCTGTGCCACTGTTTTCCCCCTCTTTTGTGACCCGTTTTTGCCTTCTGTACCACTGTTTTCCCCCTCTTTTGTGCCCCATTTTTGCCTTCTCTGCCACTGTTTTCCCCCTCTTTTGTGTCCCTTTTTGCTTTCTGTGCCACTTGTTTCCTCCACCGCTGTGCCCCCTGTGGCCCAGCCCCCTTGACTGGCCACTGCACATTCGCTGCTCCCGCCTCCCAGCTGCTCCTCCTTCCCACCTCCCCATATATGCTGGATGCTTCGCGGCCGTGCAGCGGAGACGCCGCTGGCACGCTGAAGGAGCGCCTAAGGTAAGCCCGTCTGCGCCGGTCCGCTTCTGGACAGCGTCCAGCACCAGGAACCCTGGCCCCGGCACACACCACGTCGCCCGCCTCCGCTACGACCCCAGCACTCTCCACGCACTCGACACCGGACGATCTCGCACCTGCTGCCAAGCCACCCCGAAATGTACCCAAGGACCCTTCTCCTGCCGGAACTGAGGCTTCACCAGCATCCAGTCCGCCAACACACCCAACATGGAAAACAACTTCCTCAGATGTATCCTGCTCAACACCCGCTCTGCCCGCAAACACACCGTCGAACTCTGGGACCTACTCGTCACCAACGCCCCAGACGTTGCCTTCCTGACAGAGACCTGGCTGCCCCCTCCTCGGCACCTGACATCGCCATAGCCATCCGCAAAGGCTACAAGATCACCCGCAAGTACCGCACCAACAGAATAGGGGGAAGAATTGCCATTGTCCATAGAAACACTCTCAAAATCTCGACACACGCCAACAACACCCTCTGCACCGCCGAACACCTGCACTTACAGATTCACACCGACCCCAACACCACCCTCAGAGGCACCCTCATCTACAGACCCCCAGACACCGACCGCAGTTCAGCGACTCCATCACCAACCTCATCAGCAAACACGCCCTCGCTTCCACGGACTACATCCGCCTCGGGGACCTAAACTTCCACCTCGAGAACAAAAACGATGCCAAATCCTCCACCCTGATCAACAACCTCAGCAACCCGGACTCAGACAACTCGTCACAGCACCCACACACTCCACTGGCCACACGCTTGACCCCATCTTCTCAGCGAGCACCCACGTATTCTTTGACCGCACCACCAAACTCCACTAGACTGACCACCGCTGCATCCACTTCACCTTCCGGAAACCCACCACACATCACTGCGCCGAGGACCAGCTAACCGCCGCCCTCGCCCAGAGCCCACCCACAGACCCAACCGACCCCACGCTGCAGCCCACAACCTCAAACAATGGATCAATGACTGCACCAACACCCTCGCCCGCTCAAAAAAACAACAACACCCACACCTGCAAGAGAGCCAGCTGGTTCACCGAGGACCCTCGAGCCCTCCAAGAGAACCTGCAGAAAACTAGAAAAAAACTGGACCCGCGAAAGAACACCAGAAAGCTACATGGCCCACAGGAACAACACCCGCCGACACCACCAACTCATCGGATCTACCAAAAGGACCGCCTTCAGAGACCGCCTGGACAACAACGCACAGAACAGAAAAGATCTCTTCAGCATCGTGAAGGAACTCTCCAACACCAATGACATCCCACAGTCACAAGACCTGTGCGACTCGCTGGCCACCTTCTACCATTGCAAGATCGCAGACATCCATGACAGCTTCGACGCCAGCACCACCCCGGTAACAGCTGACACCCGGAAGACCCCTGTCCACACCACGTTTTCAACAAAGCCAGCAGCACCATCGCACCCCACCTCCGAAAAACCATCAACATATCCTTCGAGACAGCGACCTTCACGGAGATCTGGAAGCATGCAGAGATCAACGCCTAACTAAAGAAACCCAAGCTGGACCCCAAGGACGTCAAGACCTTCAAAACCATCTCCCTGCTCCTGTTCCTGACGAAGGTCATCGAAAAGGCCGTCAACAAACAACGGACCAGCTTCCTCGAAGAGAACAACATCCTGGACCCATCCAAGGACCCCTGCCCTCATTGCCACCACCGACAACATCAGGATCATGCTTGACAACGGAGAAACCGCGGCCCTCATCCTCCTGGACCTGTCAGCCACTTTCGACACAGTCTGTCACCGCACACTAAGAGCACGCCTCCACGATGCCGGAATCCAAGAGAAGGCCCTGGACTGGACCACCTCCTTCCTCTCCGGGAGAACCCAGAGCATCGGCCTCCCCCTTCCGCTCCGAAGCCATTGAGATCATCTGCGGCGTACCCCAAGGCTCATCTCTCAGCCCAACGTTGTTCAACGTCTACATGGCACCACTCGCCCATGTCGCCCGACAGCATGACCTAAACATCATCTCCTACTCCGATGACACCCAGCTGATCCTCTCGCTCACCACGGACCCCCACACCGCAAAAACTAACCTCCACGAAGGAATGAAGGCCATCGCCGACTGGATGAGGAACAGCCGACTGAAACTGAACTCGGACAAGATGGAGGTCCTCATCCTTGGCTCCACCCCGTCGGCCTGGGATGACTCCTGGTGGCCGGCGGCACTAGGAGCACAGCTACACCCACCAACCACGCACAAAAAAACTTGGGGTCATCCTCGACTCCACACTCTCCATGACAAAGCAGGTCAACGCCGTCTCCTCCTCCTGCTTCAACACCCTCTGCATGCTTCGCAGGATCTTCAAGTGGATCCCCACCGAAACTTGAAGGACGGTCATCCAGGCCATCGTCAGCAGCAGACTGGACTACGGCAACACACTCTACGCAGGAGCCCCGGCCAAACTCCTGAAATGACTCCAACGCATCCAGAACGCCTCCGCTCGCCTGATCCTGGACCGCAGCCACATTACACCCCACCTGAAAGACCTGCACTGGCTCCCCATCAACAGGAGGATAACTTTCAAGCTCCTCACCCACGCACACAAGGCACTCCACGACACCGGACCAGCGTACCTCAACAGACGACTCAGCCTCTACACTCCCGCCCGCCAGCTCCGCTCCGGAGACCACACCCTCGCCACCATCCCCCGCATCCGATGAGTAACCTCCGGCGGTAGACCTAGTTCTTCGAACAGTAGCAGCATCCCCCCCCCACCAGCGCCTTAAGATCCACACAGGTATGTAGTGCACTTTACAAATGCTATGATTGATTGATTGATTGAACAACTTATCCACCTTTCAGTAACTTGCTGTCTAAGGTCAGGATCAAGTGTTTTGCTGTACAGTGGGCAACAAATTAAATATAATAGGTTGCACTGTCCGAGTGGGCAAATGGGATATCCATTTACAGAAGCACCATGGCTGTTGTGCACTTTACATCAAAAGGGCCGAATGATGAATCGGGGCTAAATATGAGTCCTAAAACATGAGAGCCATAAACATAAAATGAATTTAAAGGCAGAGAAATTACATAGGAAACTCAACACTGAAAAATATACACAAGACAAGGGTCAAAGTACAAATCATGAATATTTATTAACATTTATGAAAAAATACAGAAGGAAAAAAGGCAATAGTTAGTCAATCGATTCAAAATGCGAATAAATATACAATAATATGTGGTAGTGGAAAATGAGCCCTACGCTTAACCAGAGGCCAGCACTGTCTACATTCGAGCACAAGTTAAACGAGATATAAAGAGAGTTTGTTTTAAGGACTGCTCCGTAAGTTTATGGAACTCAAGAAATATTCTAAGTTCAGATTAAGAACATGCTAGTGTAAGGTCTGCTTTCTAAAAGGTTCAGAGGAAGACCTGGCTCCTTTTCCAAAAGGTGAGTTTGTATACACTTTTTGAAAGTGAAACCATACAGTCACAGAGTTCTGAAATAGAAAATTACCTTGAGCTATCCAATAGTAAAACAGAAAACATGACACATCGGAATATGACGTTTACTCTATACAATTGAATTATGCTGTGTTATGAAACAAAAAACAATGACACATTGAAAATATGAACAGGATCTACATTCAGCCGAAGAAAGTGGCTGTCAATTCTTTATGCAATTGTAAATCCATCTTATACAGGAACATCAGGAACAAAATGAGCAGACATTAGTACATTTTTAAAGTGTTATACTGTTAACAAGACCATTGAACTGAATTTCAATATTAATTAAATATTGAAGCTCATATATAAGGCTCCTCAGTGACCAGTCAGAAAATGAGAAACCTAACATTCCCCGGCTGTGCCTCACACGTATTTAAAATATGCAATCTGAAAAAACAAGTAGGCCAAAGCCTACTAATGTCAAGATTAACATTCTCATTATATTAAACACAGTTAAAAGATTTTATTTGTGACTCTTTTATGTTAATTAAAAGTGTAGATTTAATAATTGTCGAAACTGTCCAGATTCTACCCCTCTGATGATAATCAACATCTCAAAAGCACACTACAAACCCATCTCCCAGTTCACTTCCTATCCTGCTTTTTCCGTTTTGAATTCTCTGGCTCCCATAATTCGACAAAGAGCTTTGATTTGGTGTCCTCAATTTTATGCTCTTTCCTTTTCCTTCTCATACCATTTGTCACTTCTTCTTTCGTAGGCCCATGATTTAACGACTTTCTATAACACATTAGTAAAAAAAAAATAACAATAAGTATTAAACATGTTACACACAAAATGCTTATAATTAGTGATTGTAGGACCTTTCTCACCATTCCACCACCTACATCACCAAACCATAAACCAACATATTCCCACATACCTATTCCTTCAAGAGCTTTTGCATAAAACAATAGTAATAACAACAATTTCTTGTTTAACAAGCCTGCTATTGTAAAGCATATAAGCACACTACTGGCTCACTTTCAACACACAGCACACCGCCTTCTTTTGCAAGAAAAAAATCTAAAACTAATCTATTCTGCACAACCATAACACATAAAACATTAATTTCTTTGTTAATCTTGGTAAATGGTCCGGTAGTGTTCACAATCTATAGCTTTATAATCTGATCATCATTCATGGCAACACCAAAAGTAGGAATTAAAATACTAAATATATCCACAAGCATTTGTCCAAAAACATGTTTAACCCCTTTGAGTCAATTTTAACTAATTTCATTTGCATGGCATACACATTAGAGCAATATGGCAGCTACCCACCTAATTTTGAGGTAGGGTAAAAAAAAGAAATGATACCACACACATAATAAATGCCTCTATATATAGGTTTGTCACCCTTCACAAATTAATAATCAACCACTAAATTATAAATACATTCACTCTTTCTAACCATTTACTATGACCCCAGACTATTAGACCTCTCATGCATCATGCACACAATACCTGTTCTGTCTTGTTCAATTATACATGTAGGATGAAGCTTTGAACATCTAAATCTCTCATCAGCTTCTTCATGAAACTCAACCTCTTTCGCTTATTCCAAATACATATTATTTTTCACTCCTGTCTTACATTTTCTCATACAATTAAGGTCCACACCACATAACTTACACAAACTCTTATCAAAAGCCAAGTTAGTAACACTAATAGGTTTAGTGATTCTTGGATGTTCTTGCAGCAGAACTTAGGGGCCGATTATGATGGCGGGCGGGCCAGCGGTGAGGACGCCCGGCCCGGCAATGGCGGACTGCCCGCCATCAACTTGAATATTCCCACCACCAAATTAGGATGGCATTGGGAATGGGAATGGTACCGCGGCGGATGGATAGACCGTCCATCGTGGTCCCGCCTTGCAGGACACAGTACAATGGGGAAATGGCAGCGATGTCGTGCAGGCACTGATGTGGGCATTACAATCTTGTCTTTTTCAGGGGAGATCCTGCCGCAAAAAGACAGGCCGAGAATGCCTTCAGGGGCCCTGGGGGTGAGGGGGTGGGGTGATGCACGTGGGGGGTACCTATGGTACCCCCCTGCATTTCCATGTACAAGGTGGTAGGCACCGCAAGGTGCCTGTCACTTTGTACATACAAAAGCACAACATGTATTTTTATATTGTGGCGGGGGCTGCCACCCGCCGCAATGTTAAAATACAGGATCCGCTTGCCAGTCAACATTATTATTTCAGGAAAGTCTTGATCACAATAAAGCAACTTTGACATACCACATGATAAAAGTGACAAAGCATATGTAAGTTGATTGTAGGCCATCATCTCTGCAACATAAACAGGCAAATACATGCAAACAAAGAATTTCTGCACATTTATTATTGTTCAATATTAATAATCATTGTAATCATTAATAGGCACATTATAATAAAATATCTTATTACTAAAATGTTTAGTACCATTATATGACTAAATTCTAGGCTTGGATGAAGAATACCCTCCTAAATAGTGAAGACTCTCCAGAATTCCTAAGATAATCATCAAACATATTATAATAAATATCTTTAACACTGAATCCAGTTCTTTTTAATGTTGGTCATTAACAATTCTACTTAACATGATGCAAAAATCAATCTCCAAAAACCTTTAGAACTTCATAATGTCAATGTGAATACCTAAGGTCCAAGAGTAACCATCTTTAATATAAGGAAACAGACTTTAACTAATGAAAATAACGTATACACTTTTGTAAATTAAAAAATAAAATAATAATAATTGTTTGATTCTTCATCAGGACTGATTAATTGCTGATTTTCTGTAACTACGCTTCACAACGAGTTCACAATGGTTACTCCAAAAAAAACTGATAGTCACTGTCACTCTCCTCTAGGTCAATCCTGGACAGATAGGTTAATTCATGTGCTGTACACTTCTTGTTTGCACCTTCTGATCACTGTTTGTTCCGACCCTAGCACTCACTTTTGTTCTGTTTCTTCAACTGTATTATGCCCATGGCTTTCTTTTGGCACTCCCCTCTCCCTCTCACAAATTCAGCTTTAATGTTAATACCCATTCATGACAATTGCTGCACTTTTGTTTTCACTTTTCGCTCGATCTGTGCAATCTTCAGCTGGAACAGTTTGACTTGCTCTAGGTTTTATTTAACTTTTACTTTCTTGTCTTTGTGCTTCTTCTGCTCTGTGTGCTTTAACTCCTTTTTAAACAACTTCTGTTTTTGTGCTTCTTCTGCTTCTTGCATTATCTTTTCTCCACCTCCTTCTGGATTCAAGTAGCGAAGTGGAGCTTGACAGTCGTTGGTGTCATAACTTCTTTAACTGCATTCAGTCTTCACTTTTTTTGTGTGAGATGTGTAGATCCACTGTGGCAAGGCTGTACACTTCACTGCAGTATTTGTCACGAGGATGGGGTCCATGTTCACATGCTTCTACACCACAACTCAGTCTCAAGGCTGCACGTCTTGGCAGTGATCTTTTCAATGGCGTATTCGATTTCATCTGGTGAGACATAAAACATACCACATCAAACAAGCCTTTGCAGTAGTCCAAGACAAGATCATCAGAAATATTTATACAAGCAAAGCAGCAGGAAAAATTAGGAATTTGTTTACTCACCCCATGGATATCTCTTGATGGAAGAGACATGAAGCTTACTAGGAGTACTTACCATACTCATTAAGGCCAATTATAATGCATCTGGCCGCTTCAGTGATGTTGAGTTGCACTTTTTGGACAACTCTGACGTTAGAGTACCATCGAATCTCTCTACAATGTTGCATGCTTCTGTAAAATAACTGCAATTAAACGTATGATTATGATTACTATATTTACTCTCAGCAAGGATGACCCTGGACTATCACATTTCTCATGCATCGGACACACTATTCCTTTTCTCTTTTGTTCAATTGTAAGTCTAGAATGTATCTTAGAATGTCTATATCTATCTGCAGCCTCTTCTTGCAACTCAGGGGCATATTAGCAAGAGGCTGCGAAAAATATCGCTGAGCGCGCTTTGCGCAAATATTTCCATCGCTAGCTATCGCTGGAATATATCACCACGCTAACGCTGTATTAGCAACAATTAGCGCCATGGTGATATATATTCCAGCGATAGCGGGAGGGAAGGGCCAACATCGTGAGAAAACCAGCGATGTTGCATGGGAAAGGTAAAAAACCTTGCTGATACGACCCTGTGGTCGTATCAGCATAATCCACCCACCCCATGCTAAGTACTGCTAACTCCTGATAATAGCAGGTGTTAAAAAACCGGCGATAACTCCGGTTAGCCTGACTATTTACGTCACTAACCGGGGTCAGGGCCTCCTTGCTAATATGCGATAGGCCTGTTAGCGGCTGTTTCTCAGGTCTGTTGGTCAGGAATGCCTACTTTGTATGTCATTAGCTATAAATATTGCTGACATGCAAAGCGGCACCCATACCAGTCGCTTTCGTCAGAAAGCTGTCGCTAACTGCTGGTTGCGACAGCTTGGTGATAGGGCGATCAAAATATCGCCACTTTAGTGGCAAAAAGTGCCGCCAAAGCGGCGATAAAGCCCTTGGTAATATGCCACAATGTCTTTTTTGCTTCTAATTCCTACTCATTTTTACTCTTTTCTCATTAAATTTGCTAATAAAATTCAGTTTTATACCCCTCGACTAACAGACACTCTTCTCAACAGCCATGTTAATAATGCTAATAGGTTTAACAACTCTAAGATGTTCTGCAACAAATCCTAAGTCCATAGTATTAGGTCATTTCTATAATCGAAGATCTACATCTACATAATTTACTTCAAGAAAGGCTTGATTACAAAGAATCAACATTAATATTCAGCAGTACAAAGCATATACAAACAATAGATGATTTTAGGTTTCCATATATGCAAACATAACAATTTGTATCATTCAATTTAATATTAATTTAACAAGGTAGCATATCTATTTTCTTTTGTAATCATTAATAGGCACATTATAAATAAACATATTTTTCTTACATCAGTTACAATAAGTATACAGTTCAATTTCAGACTTAGGTGATGCATATCAAACAGAAGTGAAAAGACTGACCAAAATACCTACTGAGGTAATCAGCAAAAATATTATAGAACATTTCATTAAGCCTAGAGAACAGCTTTTTCAGTTTCGGCCATGACCGCTTCTAAAAACGGTCTACTAAAAATCAACAGTTCAACTACTAAATATGATGCAAATCCCAATCTCAAACAAACCTTCAGAATTTCAAACATTCAAATATCAATTCCATTAAATAAAAGTTTCAGTTCAAGAAAGGTCCATAGGAAACTTACTATCTTCTAGCAGATATGAAAATTATCTGCTAACGTTTTATATGAAAAGCTGTTTCCATACACCACCCGAGCCCTGCAACCACCTGAGAAACAAATATAACTCCAGCCGAGATCAGCACCCAGGGTAAAGGGGAAGTTGAAAAAATTACAAAGATGGCTTCCTTGAGGTCGCTTCAAGATGACTGCCTCAGTTCTCCATAATGCAGATTCCCTCGGTGTTGTAGTTTCTTCATGCATCCACAGCAATATTTTTTTTCTATTTAGGACTTTCCTTTCTAAAGCACAAATATAATCAAGCACTTGAACATAAACTGGTATGTGTATGTTCTTTCCTAATACCTCCCATTTCCCCACTAGAATCTACCAGCTGGAACCCTTGCACCATCGATGTGTAGTTGCTGTTGTCTGATAGCCATACATTGGAAATGTTGATAGAGCCAGAATAGAATATATGTGGCCGGTGGCTGTAGGTGTTGCTTATCTGTGGAGCAGTAAAGTTCAGAGCTCACGAGAGGAGGGTAGACACACCTTTTCTCCAGAAGATGACAGGAAGAGATACATTGGAAGGGTAGGAAATCGATATGAAGATCACATCTCCCATCATGAAATCCAACGAAGTAGGGGCAGATACATTGATGACTTCAATGGCTAAAAAAAAGAAAAATTGGAAAAAATTATACAAGGATTGCAAACTATGGCCTGAGTTAGAATTTGACAGACAGGGTACTCCGTCAGAAACATGAAGGATATCTCATTCGCTGTATTACAAGTGCATCATATAAAATGGAACTTGTAATGTGGCGTATAGGATACCTATCATGTTTGTGATAGGTATCCCTCCACCAAACTCTAAATCAGACCCTAGGTAAAGAACTTTATTTCATTAATGTACACATTTTAAACAAAGAACAGAAAATGACTTAAGTATCCATTGTTTATCCAGGCTCATACAGAATAATGAGTCCTCACTTAGAACAGATTATGCAGATGTTAAGAAAGTTGAAACTAGCAGGTGGAAATGAATATATCCCTTGATGGCGTAATAGCTCCTTGCAATGACAATAAGAAACAGTCAGTTAATATTAGATCAAATAATAGTAAAATAAAAAAAACAAGATGAGACTAAAGCTGATAAGAGGTATGTTCAATAGACACGAGAAACATAATGGTGGAAAGTGAGGAGGGAGAACGTTGAGCATACATTAGGCAGCAAGCAATGAATAGCTTGTGGGAGCTTTATTTACATTAATATGTTAGCATTTTGCCAAGAAATGTGGACCTGAGATACAGAAAGGGTGGAGCGATTTGTACACATTTTACCATAATCTGTGACAAAGAGGAGGAATATAGCAGCAAGGCACAGAGTACAAAAATATCTTGTCTACTTACACATGGACTGATATTCTCCCTAGGCTTGATAACTCCGGTTTGTGATCTCATCCGTCATGGCCACCCAGTTTATAGAGTCAGGTGTTTCACAGAACATCCCTAGGCGATGGTCTTTTTGGGTGCGTTTGTGGAGATGCAAAAAGATGGTTCCCAAAGCTTTGAAGGCAGAGTGGAGTCACACATTGTTAAAATGTAATACAGCTGTAATGAACAAGCATAATTTAAGACTTTTGGTAAAAGGGAACAAGGTTGTCAACTAATCACTTATAAATAAACTTTGATAGCACATTTCAATCCATCTGGCACAATCCAGAAGGTTCTGGAACAGGCCAGCTAGAAGGATCAGGTACAAACCAGAAGGTTCTGGACAAGCTAGTAAATAGACTTTAACAACCATTGGTAATCTATCTGGAACAAGCCAGAATGTTCTAGAACCAAGCAGAAGGTTCTGAAAACAGCCATGTGTTGGTGGCAGCCATCTTTGATTTCAGGAGGGTATAAATATAACTTCTGTGGACGACACCCTTTGCTAGGCAATTCCAGAAAATGTCCAGAGAAAACATCACTGTTTCTTCCACTAGCCCTACTTACCTGCGCATCCAAGAAATCGTCTTCCTCTGAGAACCTTGCACTTCCTGGAGAGAGGTATCGGAGATCTGCAAGAGATAAAAGAGACAAGAGAAAGTTAAGTACCTTTATTGCACCTTATTCATGCACACATGCAAGTTCGGAATTTAAAACAAATGCATCATAATTGAGCATCAGTAAAAGAACATGGTAGTATTAATGCAAGATACTTAATTATTTACTTAAGGTACTTAATTAATATTTAGTGAATCACAAATCCGTGCTGACTAGAGAGAGACATTAGGAAACTATGCAGTGTGTGCAAAATCTATAGAGTAGTTTAATTCTAGTGAAGAAACAATTAGAACAGAAAGAACTAACGTTTTAAAGCTTTCTCAGGTGCATTAACCGGTATATTGAGTCTAGAGTGAGAGACACAATGTAAATGATGAAATCACAAGCTGTAAAGGGTTGAAAAAAATATATATATTTGTTCTTGTTCAGGCACTCGCACACTGAAGCAGATGATAGACGAGCCTGAAGAGTAATACAAGGAAGCTGTCATAAAGTCAGCAGTTGACTATTTTCTTGTTTTGACCAGGAGCGGCCTGTGCAGGTAAGAGTGGTGGGGTGAGGTTGTGGGGCAACTTGATAAACGACGGTGAGGGAAAATTTGTGATTTATTTAATTTTGCCTCATCAACTGTCGAGTCCCGCCCCACCCCGCCCCACTGCCCCACTGCCCCTTCACTCTCACCTTCATGGGTTGCCCCTGATTTTGTCCCATTCCCCCATTCTCCTTAGTGTTCCTCCAGAATAAATGCTGTGTACAACTCACTCAGTTTAGCATCAGGGGATGTGGAAGGAAAAGCATTGTTCATCGCTCCTGCTGGGCTGGTTATCCCAGGTTAGTCACTCACTGTTTAGTACTTGTGGTATCTGACATCATCGGGAATCAAAAGTGGTGAAGTATTATTGCACTCAGAATTACTGAGTGTGGTAATATAAAATTTCTTACCAGAGACAAATACCCCAGGCCACACCTGAAGGACTTTATCCTTCATTAAAAGAAGAGATTATATGCGGAAAATGGCGCGATAATACAGAATTTGTTTTTCATTCCCATTCCCTAGTGCACAATAGGTGAGAAACTCTGAATTACCGAATAAAACAGAGAGTCTGTACTACTGCTCTCCAACTATTGGAAAAACCAGGTGTTGTTTTACCACCCATTTTCCTTCAGGAATACTGGGTGTCTTGTAATGGGGCCATTAGAGGAAATACCATTCATGTCTTTGCTGAACATGTTGGCAGTGAGGAGGTCAAAAGCCTTTCAGTAGGACACTGCATCTTGTTGGCTGTTCTGAAGGACTAGTAAGAGGGCATATTGATTTAGACCATGGGACGGGTATTACCTGGAGCAAATGTAGCAAGAAGAATCATATAAATATTGTGTCACAAAAGCTTTGGGGTTGTTAAGAAACCATATGGAGGGCAAGGTAGGATGTGGCAAACCCGTTTACTTACTCAAACTCCTGTGGTGCAGAATTTAGACAAAACCATGTTGTGAGAGTCAGCAAGCATGATGCTTAAAGGGGAAAATTGAGTTCAATCATGGCATAAAAATAGGGTAGGGTTGGTGAAACTGAGGACTTTCTCTAAAGGGAGGAAGGTGTAGTGATGGTGGTAAATTGGGAAGGTATTACAATAGTCTAGCTGACTAGGTTAGAGTACTGCCTGAATGCAATCTGAGACGAGGCAATGTCTTTCTTAAACCATAGATGTTAGGTAATTAGGGCATGGTAAGTAAAAGTAAGAATATTGGGAAAGCAAACAAAAACACACATTTGAAGGACTTTATAAAACAATAATACACGTATTGGCAAAATCAGTGTGTTCACATGAGTGCTCTTCACAATCTCATGAATATGAATATTTAACTCATTCTTTCCGTTATAGGAAACTCACCATGAACCCTCACTTGGGCAACTACTTGTGTAGTTACTATATATGCTCTTTTCACCTTTAATGTGTAATTGCCATTGTTTGTTAGCCTAACAGTGGAACGCCATGATAGAATATCTGTTGCTGGATGCCGTAGGTGTTTATCTGTGGAGCAATAACGATTAGAGCCTAAGAGACACCTTTACTCCAGGAGCTGACAGGAAGAGATACATATGAAGGGTAGGAAATGGGTATGAAGATCATATCTCCCTCTATGACATCCAACAAAGTGGGGGCAGATACATTGATGACTTCAAGGGCTACAGAAATAGAAGAATTGGAAAAATTCTACAAGGAGTGCAAACTAGGGGCCTGATTTAGAATTTGGAGGATGGGTGGAGAAGTGTGGCTCAGGGGTTAGAGGCAGCAGACCCGGAAGCTGAGATCGGTCCTGGACCAGGGTTCAATTCCCCGCCTCGGCGGGTCTTGGGCTAAAAATTCCACGTACTCGATAATTCTCGCCCCGGTGCCTCCTCGACTCACGGGTTCACACTCTGCGACTCTGGGCAATAGCTTGCTTAATCTCCACAACGGCCCCTCGCGGCGGGATGCCTGACTTTCACCTTGTGGATACCCTGCTATCTCACAGGGGAATACCAGGAAGGGTTCCCTAAGCAAGCGCCGGGAAACCCACTGCGGGTAGCTGTGCGCTATATAAGCTCAACTACATTTACATTTACATTTTCACAAACGTGATGGATATCCCATCCGTAGTATTACAAGTGCATTATATTCAGTTATGGCGGACAGGATACCAGTCACATTTATCGTGGAGTAGCCTGCCCGCCGAATTCTAAATCTGGCCATCGGTAAAAAAAATTATTTCACTAATTTACGCATTTTATAAAAATAACAGAAAATGATTTAAGCATCCATTGTTTGTCCAGGTCCATACAAACTAATAATGTGGACTCACTTAAAACAGATTGTGTTGATGTTAGGAAAGTTGAAACTAGGAGGTGGAAATTATCATATCACGTGATGTGAGCACAAGATACAGCTCATATGAACAGGAAGCCCTTGCTCAAACCATTAGGGATAACGTAAAACCCACCTTCAATAGCTCCACAGAAGAGCTCGCTAATCCGCCTATTGAAAGGAGCAAAGGTCCCACCAACATATTCTGGATAAACTTACTAAACACAATTCAGCTGTCAGCAACAGCACTGCAATATCAATCAGACAAATTGGATATGCAGCTGGCTGTCCTCCAAGCGCTAGCAGAAGCCCCCTCTGGGATTGAAAGAAAACTTGCAGATCTTAATGGCCTTATAAAAAGAGGACAAGAAGCGGCAAAACTTTCCCAAATAATAAGAACTGACTGCATCTGCTTCCCGATAATCGACAAGCTATCAACACTACCAACGATACAGGGGAACCTCCTGGCAGATCTAAAAGTAAATACAACAACGCACTTAACAATGGAAGTCAAAACCAGAAGAACAGGCCTCGGCGATAAATCACCAGGAGCTGGCAATGACCACCAAACTGCCATCAAGCGAGGGGACTTGTCCCCAGAACCTAAATACATATCAGAAGTCTCTCTCTTGAATACCTCAACCAAAGATAGGGACGGCACAGAGATACCCACGAACGCACGAGCCCGCCTTAAACAAAAAATGAAGGGCAGGAATAGAAAGACAATAGGAGCACGCTACACCGACCAGAACCAGCGGATAACAACACTCGGGGACAAAGAACAAATAGGTGAAACTCCAAAGTATATGGAGGAAACAAGGTCATCTCCCCGAGATAGCAGCTTAACAGATACAACGATCTTAAAAACAGCAGAGACCCTTCCATGGACACAACCAAAAGAGATTACAAGTAAACAGACTGAGCAGAAAGACATCGGCCCAGTCAAACACCAGCAACTTAGTAATACAACTGATTCTGCCTTCAACATATGGAGCAAAGGAAGGAGAACTGAAAAAAAACAGCCAACAGTAAAAAAACAAAAAACACAAGCAGGTACACATGTCATAGTGCAGGCCCTTGTGGACTCGACCCACCTCACCAAAGAAGAAATAAACACCGACCAGCCAACAAACAGAGTTAATCATCACAAGGAACCCATCACCCAGGAACAACTGATGATAAGCACACAAAGCAGGAGCAAGCAGGACGTTATACAAGTAAAAGAGGTTCACCACGAAACCATCACCATAAACAACGACAAATCATACAGCACTCAGCCTCCACACAGTGTTAAACAACACGTGCCAATCGCATATCAACACACACCTACCCCTGGAACAAAAGAGACAGACATTATTCTATTTAACCCCGAATTCAAATCCAGAGGAAGAGTGGATACCATAAACAGGGTTAACATAATAAGACTTATCCACTCAATCGAAAGCCTATCACACATTAATACAACAGACCTGCTCGCAATTGAATTTCACTCTTCACCAGACCAACAAGACAATAAAATAACAAAGTCAGTATGGAAAACAAAAGACTTAGCAGGACAAATCCTAGGGGAAACACTCAGATTCTCCCAATGGGGAATAAAACTGGAACCAGGAAAAAGACCCGTTTATCCCACCCCCCTCCTAGATGAAAGTAATAAAGATCGCCCACAAAGAGTCAATTCTGTTCTAAAAGGAGCACATAGCTACTCCCCAGGACCGAATAATAAATTGATACACCTGACAACCCAACAACCAGACCCAAACTGGGCAAACATACTGCGGACAATAACCGTAGGAGACACAAAGTGACAAAGGGCACCAAGCCAGTCTTCTACAAAGCTGACATCTCAAATATTAAAATATGTATTTGGAATATAAACGGTCTGATCAGCTAACTGGACGACCCAGAAACATCAAACTATTTAAAATCATTCGACCTGATCTTACTCCAAGAAACCTGGGAAGAGAAAGAGTTATCCCTACAAAGATATACAACTCAAATCCATCCTGCCACCAGATGTTCATCCTATGGTCGCAGCTCAGGAGGCCTGGCATCACTCAAAGCAATACAATGTAGCTTTGCGTGGCTTAGTAAATGCAAAAAAATGATTTTGTGACAGGGCTGAGGTACACAATTGACCCCACGCAGATGCAAAATCATAGTAAATCTCTTTGGGCCTGATTCACAGAACTGATCTGAGACACAGTCCTAAACTTACTACTTTTGTTATTCACAGAAGGCACTTACTACTTTTGCTTAAACTTACTACTTTTGGTATTTACAAAAGGCATTTAGTAGTAGTAAAGTTAGGACTCCTAACTTTACTACTACTAAATGCCTTCTGTGAATACAAAAAGTAGTAAGTTTAACCAACAATAGTAAGTTTATCCAAAGTAGTATGTTTAACCAAAAGTAGTAAGTGCATTGTGAGAATACCAAAAGTTAAGTGTCTTCTGTGACTACCAAAAGTAGTAAGTTTAAGATTTTGTCTCAGATTAGTGCTGTGAATCGGGCCCCATGTTTGTATCATGATTAGGTTTACTCATACTTTAGAAGTCAACTTGATTACCATTTATTTTGGTCATAATATTGTCTATTATTCAGAAGCATAAAGAGGATCCAACTTGCCATGTGCACAGTGGAAATATGTATTATAGGTATTTACAATGCATGAACATATAGTTATGTTCCACTATATTAATTTATATATTATGAAAAGTCCAGCATCTTGCCACCGGTGTACTTTTTTCTCTTTGCACCCAAATGTTATAGATTTGGACACACGAAAGGTCAACTTCCAAATTTCTTAAAAATGAACATTCCGGGGCTTATTTACAAGCCCCTCCTGTCGCTGCTGCATCACGTTGTGTGACGCACCGGCAGCGCAACCAGCTGCGTGATATTTACAAGCACACGTAAAGCCCTCAATCTTCAGCCACTACTTCTTCTTGATGTCACTGAAACATTTATTTGCCCACCTTATCTAGTCATGTCTATTGTTCAATATCCTTGGTTCCCAACCAATGAAACAAAGACTTTTAGGTGTAGTTCACTAAAAATTAACTTACCTTCCTTAACACTGCACAGAACTTACCGTTGATGTTCACCTGGATCACTGCTTCAGCTAGAATCTGATCACGTGCTTTCACTATCACTGTGAAGTTGCTGATGTCTATCAACACAGCTGGAAATATTGATAAAGCCTGGGTATACTATTGCTAGTCTTGCCCTTGTAGGAGTCATTGATCCGTGGATTTGTAGAGCTGACCACCCAAATCACCAGAGTGGTTTACATCAATCTCCAGGAGGTTATCAGGATCAGTGTTGTCAATGTGTATGCAGTCAATATGGAGATCACATATTGTTTCAAGATTTCCAGCAGCTGTAAAAATAGAAAATTACAAAGTGAGAGGAGAGAAAGTTTAAAAAGTGTATATACAAAAAGTAAGAGAATGCCAATAAAAATTCTCAGAAGAAAAGAGACTTGGGTTCAATTTACAAAACCAGTTGTGCACTTAATATTAGTTTAGCTGAGAAAATAGCTAGATTCACACGTTTAAGTTCTTTTTTGGAATTCTCAAAATTTAGATTGACTATAGCACAAGTAATGTGTAATTTTATGTGGCCATAATCTTGCACCTAGGGTGGAAGATGAGAGTTTCACGACTGAAAAACTATGCATACTGGAAGAATATCCACAAACACTTCAGTTTGTGAGTATTCACAATCTCTTTGAAAGTCCTTTGATATGCTGGCAGACAAAGATTAACTCCTTTCAGAACTGGAAAGGAGAAAGAAAACCTCAACAATAGGTTTGTGTGCTGGAAAGGTGTTTCTCAATGAGTTATTTGGTGGGGAAAACTAAGCAAATTGCATACATGTATACCATACACTTAAATATATATATATAGAAGCGGATTAATGCGAATATATATATAAGATGTATTTGCCTCCCGGAAGTACAGGAGTACTTGCAGCTTTTCACTTAAAACATTTGTAACCATCTACAAATCTACAAGATGATTTTACAGTTTTTTAGAATTGGTCCGGTTATCTATTGAAGTAAAAAATTGGGTGTCTTATTTTCCTCAATCACAACAAACAGAGGTATGTTTAGTTACAATGTCCCTTTTGCAGCAGGTGGATTGCATAGATTCAAATACATTGTGTTCCACAGTCTCACACACACACTAGTGAGATCACATCTTTCCTTCTACTTGATAATGGACCTCCTTTTCAGCCTTGGAACAAACATGCAGCTACCCTTATGAGCATGTCTGAGCATATTTTCCCATAGGTCCGTCTCAGGCTCACCTAGACTTTCGACTCTGTAAGTGCTCACTAGATGGGAAGTGAGTACAGGGCATTTTAGCATTTGTAATCTAACCTCCAAGTGTAAAAGGAAACAAACAGAAGCACAAGTTAAATGTAACGAATTGCAAGTTTATTTCCTTTAAAGTTTTTTTTTTCAGGTTGACTATGCTTATGTCAAATAAAATAATCAAACCTCCGGTGTTTGGCCAGAAGTCTGACGCGCTCGTGCAGCATTAGGGCCAACCACAAAAAACATGTTAAGTTTATCTGCAAGTTACTTTTTCACCCTCGGTTTGTGATCATACAAAATAAATTAAAACAAAATAAAGTACAACATTTCTTTAAAAAAACTAAGGTGGCTGATATACCAAAACATTCAGGTTTCAGCCAGTACATAGAACAAAATATGAAAAAATGGTCTATTTTAGGGAGAATATGTCTATTAGGAGGTGTATTTAACAAATAGCTCTTTACATAGGAATACAAATGATCTGGGTATAAAGTGCAAATATGAAAGAAATAGAGGGCAGATAAAGGAAGCAAACAATACTCAAAACTGAATACAATCAACATTCTCCATGTGTTGGTGCATTAGATAAGCGTCCATATGTATATTTTGGCGGTTGTAAGGACAACAGATAACCATGGTCGGAAAGTGTCATGCAATAGAGCTAATCTACAAGACACTATGGGGCATATGTACAAAGAAGTGTCAGAGGGAGGCGTTAGCCGTCATGGCTTAAAGCCTCACTACGTCACTTCAGAAATGCAAGGCTGCACCATATTAACAAAAATATGGTGCAGCCTTGCATTTCCCCCCTGCACTGGCACTAAGCTTAGCACCCTAGCGCCAACACAGGCACCCTTGCACCCTAGTTCAAAGGTGCCTGCGTGCAGGGGAAGATTGTTTATGTTCAGGAAGGTGTCCCTTCCTGCACATAACCAATCTTTAAATGCCATTTGTCACTTCTATGTGTGCAGCTTATTGCAGCACACAAGGAAGTTACAAAATGTTTTTTTTTTAAATTGTTCATGTGCAGGAAGGGTCACCTTCCTAAACATAAATAATCTAAGGCGTTTTGCTTTTTCCATGTATGCTGCACAAGGCAGCACACATGGAAAAAGCAAAAATTGGGAGCAATAAAGCATTTCTCCTCTTTTTCACAAGTTTTCCCTAGTCTTAATTTTGGCGCTGCCCCTATTTACACCACTCTTGTAACTAGGGGGCAGCGTCAAAATCAATGGGTGTTGTGGTGGAATGCCAAGCGCAACACCCATCGCTCACCCCTTTCACGCTAAGCTTTCACGCTAAGCATTGCGTGAAAGGAGGGCTTATTTCCAAGGCAAGGCTCTACTACCACAGGAACGTCAGAAAAAGTGGTGAAAAGGGCTTGTACATATGCACCTATGACGGTTGGCCATAGGAGCATGCTGGTGTGCCTCAAAAAGGCTTTTTAGTATCTTTCTATCTTTTGACAGGTCAAGAAGCTATGAACTTAATCCCAGTCAGGCATCTCCAGCATTGGAGATACTAGTCCCTTTGGCCCTGGAAAGTAGCTTTGAAGATGTCCCGTACCGGTCATGGAGCATTATGTAATGTCTACATTTTAGTCAGAAATATCTGTTCCCTCTATCATGTGATTTCAGTATCTGGGAACAGTTTTCCACTGTGAAGTCTTGTTCTAGAAATCCAAGCCAAGTGTGTGCTAGGCTTCCTCTTGGAGCCTGGAGAAGGAGTCAGCTATTTCCAGCCAACACCAGTTTGTTGCCCTGGGCTCCTCCAGGCTTCAAAAGATCCCTATCACTTGCGGAGACCCCAACGGTTTGATACTGTCTCCTTTCATCTTCGATCTCTACAGAGAGCAACTAGGTGCTCTGCTCACAGATAACAGCATCAACAGGCTTAATCACATGAACTACAACAGCCTTGTTCTCAAACTTTAATCAAATGCCAAGTCACTTGGATTCTCCCTTGACACCTTGACATTGTTAAAAAAGAAAGATGGCCTGAAACCACATCTCTTCTAAAGAAAAGGGAAACTGTTTCTTCTACAAAATTGCTTGATAGTCACTGTTTATCTTGGCATCTGTATTGTGGTAACGCCTTGCTTCCTAACTTTCTATATTCCACAACGGCATCCCTTAGGGGCATCCAACCAGCACTTCTCATCCAGGGTCAGAAGAAATATGATCATATCACCCCCATCCTGATGGAAATTCATTGGCTTCCATTGTGCCCCACATCATCTTCAAAACCAGTTGCATCATTTACAAAGCCATCAGGACCAGCACACCTGCTTATCTTACAGACAAGCTCACGTTCTCTGGTGGCTCATGGCATACCCAGAGCCAGGACTCCATAGACTGCCGAAGTGTAAAAAAGAAAACACTAGGCAAGAGGCATTTTCCATCTATGCATCCAAGATCTCGAACAACATCACAGTATCCAAAGGGACCACCCAATGCTTCTCCAGTTTAGTAAAGAGTTGAAGGCTCACCTTTCTAATGCACAGTACATCAAAATGCATTAACCATTCACAACCTATCTAATTCTCACTCGTTGACTTTTGTACTTATCTTTGACCCTGTACACCACTGTGTTGCTTTTTGGATGGGTTAGCACTATAGAAATACCTCATACATATATGCATATACATATACAGTCTTTGTACAGTCACAACATCACCGCCTAATGTTGTCTACATCATTCCAAGTAGGTCAGTAGACTAAACATGCCGGCATATGGTACAGCCCCAGTTGATGGTCATGTTGATCCCTGTTCCCAATGAAATGGGAATGAAGAGCATATCTCAGTTACTAACTTTGTTTTCCTAATAAATAGTGCATTGTACTAATGAAAATCAAACTCTTGCTAGCATAGCAATTGTAGCTCGTATCACTTTGACAAATTTGTATTTTCATGTCTCATTAAAATGATGTTTCAGCAGAATTGTACATGTTCATGGTTTCACCTAGCCATTTTGGGAGAGTCTAACAAAACACAACAACATTTGTTCTAATACAGGTAGTATCTGTGAGAGGCTTCATGCTGTAGAATTTTGAGAGAGTTTTTAAATATATTTCCTTTTAACTGCTTTACTATTTTTAATTCTGACTGGTTCATTATGTGGGGATCAATTTCAACTGTATTGACTGCATGCAATTCTTTGTTCAGAATCTTATAAAGATATGCTCTGTTTGGAGTGTGAAGGCGCTTTTTCTGACCCACTTTAATGGCGAAAAGACCATGAGGTCCAACTCCATTTTGAGCAGGCCTAAAACTCAATTTTCTAAATTTTTTGCAGAATCTATATCATCCTGCAAAAGTTTTAAAATAACAAAATTACTGGTATCAAAGATATACATTTTATAAGTTCACTAATAATATATGTTTAATGCCATATTTCAGGAGGATGAGGTGGTAATGGGGCAAGGCCAAATTAGTCAAGAAAACACTGCCTGGAAATGTGGGAGCCACCAGTGTTACTAGTCCTCTGTTGGCCCTGCCCATGGCTCCTGAAATAGCAGTAGAGTAGGTCACAAACCCGTCAATGTGAGCATCTTCCACCAACCAAGTTTCTTGTAAGCACAAGACTGCATAAGGTTTAATAAAGTTGATCCACTCTGGGTTCTGCAGTTTTGCTCTCAATCCTACAACATTCCAAGAGGCAAAGCCACCTCCCACAGTAGCATTGGGACTGAGTTGCTGAGTTATAAGGGTCCCTCCGATGTTGGAGGTGACTCAGGTAATCCAATTTGACAATCAAATGTTTTCCCACCAGTTCCCTGGCCCTAGGAAGGCTTCAAATCAGCAAATTCACCCTCCAGTCAGTGAAGTTGACCGAGCCCTGACTATGTGGAGACTCTGTTCTGAGTTAACACAGGGTTGACCACAGTGTGGCACAAAAGTCTACAAATGTCAGCAGGAGAAGAATTTCAATGGTAGGGTATTTAGGTGTCCTATGGTTCGGTCTGCCCAAGATATACTCAATGGTTGCCTGTTCCTGAAATTGACAACAATACAGACGTTACTATCAGGTTTAAGCGAGTTACCCACCCACAGAACCCTCTGTATATGGTTAATCTTATTGTATCGTTTGTCCAGCCTGAACACCTTTGCATTTAAACAATGCACCACCTTGTTCAACAGCTGCCCATGATTTTCTTGGGTCCCTGGCATCAGGGGGGGGGGAGCACCTTCAAAGATCAACACATAAGGGGTAGCCCCAGGTGGTAAATGAAGAGGCTAGTTGCACAGTAGAAGTGAATTCAATTGGGGATACTCTCTTTGGCCTTTTGAACATACTGAACTACATACTGAAGGTATAGCATGCACAGTACCGTGCCAGCTGATCAGAAGAATGACTATCAGAGAGCAGGAACCAGGAAACCAAGGAAGGGTTCCAGCCCGGTTTCCGCTGGTCTATGATGGGCCCCACTTGGCCCGCTCTTCAACTCGGCATGTGCAGGGGCACATCTCATGCATGCCCTGTACTGCGGGAGGACCGGCTGTTTTTAAAGCCAGCGGCTCCTGGCATGCAACAGCAGCAGGCAGTCTCCCCTCCTCCAGGAGGTATCTGAAGTCTGGTGTCTATGGCCCGGCACCTAGCCCTGCACCCACAGTAATTTCTTTCCCACACTGCGGGAGGACCATGCTGATTTTAAAGCAAGCGCCTCCTAATGTGCAACAGCAGCAGGCAGTCTCCCCTCCTCACAGGGCTTTTACGGCCTTGAGTCTGCGGCCCAGCACCCATGGTATTATCTGTCCTGCGCAGTGGGAGGACCAGGCTGATTTTAAAGCAAGCGCCTTGTGGTGCGCAACAGCAGCAGGCTGCCTACCCTCTTTACAGGACTTCTGAGGCCTTGAATACATGGCTCAGCACTGGATGTAAGTTCTCTTTTGCAGAATCTGTTTCGCAGAATCTGTTTTGACACAGGTGTTGTCTGTCATTATCTTCCCAATAACTTGTGAAAGACTCAAGTCACTCAGACAATGACATTGATAAGACAACTAATGCAACATCAGTCTTGTTATTTCTATTTCAAGGTCAAACAATAGCAAAACAAAGTATAATCTGAATTGTCTTATTGTTACCTTATCTGTTTATAGGAATGCATCTTAGATTAGCATCTTGATGCATATTGGTTATAACAGACATTCATTAAGGTGATATCAGACATTTCAGTCTCAGACAAGATATGGTATAAAAGCCCTAATACTTGACCACTTGTCAGGAGAGGTCCTTTGCTCAAGATTATCATGCACGATACATCCAGAGACAATCGGGACTGCCGGAGATTCTGCCACACCGCACTTTCTATTGAAAGCTAATATTGAGTCCAAGTCCAGGAGGAGAGGCACTCATGCTTTTGTTTCGCAGGGAACGGAGGCACTCATGTAACATGTGCTTTCGTTTGTCAGGGAACAGAGGCTCTCCAACTTTTGGCAACTACAGCGCTTTCCTATAGGAAGGCATGAAGTGTGCTGACTCCCCTTAAGAAACTCTAGATGCAAGCTATTCTATTCCATGCTCGCCAATCATAGTGCATAGAAGCAGGCTATACGGTGCTAGCTTTTTAGATGACATTTTAACAACGGTAGAAATGTTTATTTTATTCTTGTTGTTTGCAACATTCATAAGTGCTGTTCGTATATTTTGTTTGATTATTTTTGATGTGCTGAGCAACAGGTTGAGACTGCTGAAATAAACACTTTTTTAGCATCTTTTTCTTAGTACAGTTGCTGTTTTTGTGATATTGAAGAGAACAAAATAGGTTTATTTCCAAAAAAGTATCCCGGCTTAGAGACTGTTAGCAATTTAAAAGAATTAACACCACTTCAACTATTGTTTGGGTCGGGTTCTGTGGGGCTACATTAACCTGTCTTTCACATTCAAGCACTGGTGCATTGAACTGAGTTCACACGTGACATCCGTGGGTGTGAAAATAAACCATGTAGAGCTAAGCCAAAGTCTTAGATCATGTAACTTTAGAAGGTGAGTCCATGCCAGATTCTTCTCCCATTACATACTCTGCGGTCAGATTCACAAAGTGCCTCTACTCTCATGAAGGAAGCCCTTCAGTCGTGGTGATACCTCTGCAACGGATAAAGAGTACAAGGAAGGGCCGCCTGAGAGGCCTGTTCGGAGGTATTAACGCCTTGGTATTAATGCCCTCTATCTTGTACCCACACCCTTTAACTGTTGAGCAATTCAAGCCAAGTGCATTAACACCGTGATCATCTTCCCCGGCCAATGCCACTCGTTTAGAAGGCAACTAACGACTTGTGGCTGTAAGTCACCTATATTACACTCAGCCATTGAACCCGGTGTGTTAATTTGATATCAGCAACATGTACTTAACTGTGGTAGGTTAAAACAAGTGAAATGGCATGAGTGTATAAGACGTGGTCAATGATAATTTCTTTATCTTTATGTTTTTTGCACACTTTAATACTGTATCCGTACGCATTCTATCTAAAACAGCTTGAAAGATAATGCCTGATTTTACTGATTTCCTCCTTCTGCTGCTATGGGTCCATTTGAAACATTTAATTTGGTCTTTGCAATGGAGCATAGGAAACCTTTTGAGAACTTGTACGTGCAGCCATTGTAGCATCGTGCTACAATAACTACAGACACACGTGGCTGTTATAACTGGAGCTTTATTACCTGCTTGTTACTCCTGCCCTGTCCCTATCCTAACTAACCATATCCTGTGTCCACTCCTCCTCTTCCTCTCGCCCCCTAGCTCCTCCCACTCCCAGCTACTAGTGTGCTAACTTCATAACATCTCCCCCTTTTGTAACAAAACAAACAGAGCATACTGACTTCTTAGTCCATCTCCTCGATTAGTCTCTTGGGTGGACGTACGTCACGATGAGGTCGTGGCGACCTGGCTCTCAGACCATCAGTACTCAGTGTCTCAGTGATCGGAGCAATGTTCTCTTGGCCATTTGGCTGTGGTTCTTCAACTCTGGGATTGTTCATGTCACTCATCATGGTTCTTGAGGTGACTGTTGGCAGTTTCTTAAAGTGCGAGATGTTCCTCGTAACTCGCCGCTGCTCGGACTCCGCAGTTACCATAGTCCCTTTTCTTCTGGTGACCACCAGCGGTTCATCCTTGAATAGACAGTCAGTCTTTTTCTGCGTCTCTTGCTTGACGATGACATTGTCCCCTTCATGTAATGATAATGACCGTGCTCTCCTCCGGTTGTCTGCATAGGCCTTCATTTTTCTTTTGTTGCGGTCATCAGTGGCTCTTATTTCCCACGGGTCCTTCTCAGATGATGATGCTTCCAGGGCTCCATCCCACGTGGGAATGCGATTTCTCATGGGACGTCCCAGCATGAGAGTCGCCGGGCATTGGCCAGTTGTAGCATGAGGAGTTGTACGATAAGCTCGAAGGACCTCATTGAGTGCTGTTTGCAAGTCTCTGCCTTCCACGGTAGCATGTTGGAAGGTCTTTTTGAGGGTGGCCATGAACCTCTCAATTGTCCCATTCGCCTGTGGCCAGAGAGGCGTGATCCTGCGGTGATGAAAGTCTAGGTGCTTCGCAAACGCAGCAAAGTCATTTCCGTTGAAAGGAGGTCCGTTGTCTGATTTAACGATCTTGGGAACACCCCACGTTGCAAAGACTTCATCAAGGACTTTGAGAGTACTGGCAGTGTTCGTGGATGACACAAAACAGGCAATGGGGTACCTGGAATACTCATCGATGATGGCCAGCACATATTTGCCCGATGACAGGGGTCCATAAAAGTCTATGGCGATTTCTTGCCACACACCACTGGGCAGGCTGGTCATATGCAAGGGAGCTGGAGGATCGCCCTTGCTGGTGAGTTGGCAGAGATGGCAATCTTTCAAGGTGGCTTCCACTAATTGATCGAGGAACGGAAACCACACTCGTTCCCTTAGTGCTCGTTTGGTCGACACTATTCCTCGATGTCCTTCATGTGCAAGAGCAACCACTCCTTGTCTCAGTTGAGTAGGAATTACAATCCTCTGATCACGCAACAATATGCCATCAGTCGTGACTGAAAGCTCACCACTTACATGCCGGAAGGCTTGTAGTTCACGTTGAGTCAAGGAATCAGCTTTATCGTCCTGAGGATCATGCCTCCATCGATTGTTGCGGATTTTGTGAAGGACTCTCTGCAAGATGACATCCTGTGCTGTAATCTCTCGAATAGTCTCCATAGGGATAGCTGGAGGAAGAGCTTGATCCGTTACAAAATGAATGTACTCTTCCGCGATGGAGGATCTGGAAGCTGATGATGGGAGAGGATGCCGGGACATGTAGTCCGCTGGATTTTCAGACTTCCCTGGTTTGTGAAGTATAGTGAAGGTATATTCTTGTAACCGTAGGCCCCACCTTTCGATCCTCTGGGGCATCTTGGGTCTTGGATTGCCATAGATGGTGATGAGAGCTTGATGATCTGTAATTAGGGTGAAATGTTTTCCATAAATAAAGACATGAAAATGTTCACATGCCCATACCACGGCTAGGCTCTCCTTTTCGGGTTGGGAGTAGGCTCGTTCCGGCTCAGTCAGACTACGACTCGCGTAGGCAATGATGCGGCGTTGATCTGAGTCATTTTCATATTGTGCCAGGATCGCTCCCAGTCCCACCGGACTTGCATCTACAGTTATTTCAGTTTTTCGCTTTGGGTTGAAATATGACAAGTGATTCGCCGATTCCACCGCTTTCTTGATTTCCTTGAATGCCTGCTCACATTGGGGAGTCCATTCAAAAGGCTGACCCTGCTTGGTTAGCATGCGGAGGGGGTGGCTGATCGTAGCGTAATCCTTAATGTAGCGAGCACAATAACTGGCCATTCCCAGGAACGATCTGAGATCGCTGACATCTCAGGGACTCTTGGTGTTGTTTAAAGTCACAATTTTGTCAGGATCAGGTTTCATGCCGGCACCAGAAAAGATGTGACCGAAGAACTTCAGCGTGGCCTGGTGAAACTCGCATTTTTCTTTGTTCAGAGTCAAGTTGGCTGCCAGTAAGGCATGGCAGACACGATTGAGTGCAATGTCGTGTTCTCTGACGTCAGAACCATAGACAAGGATGTCATCGCTATAGTTGAGCGTGTTTGGAATATTTTGAATGACTTGCCGAATCATTTCCTGAAATATCTCGGCCGCCGAGGACACACCGAAGCTCAGTCTTTTATATCTAAACAACCCCAGGTGAGTTGCAAAAGTGGTGATATATCTAGACCCTGCTTCCAATTCCAGTTGATGGTAACCTTTATTCAAATCCAATTTGGAAAACACAGTGGCTCCATTAAGTGCTGCGATCATGTCGCTCAAGTGTGGCCCCGGGTGCCGCTCTCGTTCTATCGCAGTGTTGGGCAAGCGCATGTCCACACAGAGTCTGACTTTGTTGGCCGTGCCCTTTTTGGGAACGATGACGACCGGCGAAACCCAAGGGGTCGGGCCATCAGTGCGTTCGATGATGTCCGCAGCCAACAAATCTTGGAGTTCTTCCTCAACAGCGGCCTGTAGGTGAAATGGTACCCGCCGAGGGTGTTGGGCGACAGGCCTGACTTGTTCGTTGATGTGCAGTCGCACTTGACAATCTTTCAATTTGCCCAGACCTTGAAACAACCTGGGAAACAGGCGAGTCACGTCTCGGATGTCACTAACTTTGAAGAGAATTTCTACCAGGTGGAGTCGTTCAGCAGTTGGTAGGCTCAAAAGACAGTCTGCTTCAGGGCCCTTGATAACATGGATGACTGCTGATATAGTTGTGTTGTCGTGTGTAAGCGTCGTTGAGAATTTCCCTAGGCAGGGAAGTGGCTTCTTAGCCATCCACGTGAAAACTCACAGGTGCAAATGTCAGTGGAGGTCGTGGACTCATCCTTTCATATTCAGTAACTGGAATGTAGTTTAAGGAGGCACCAGAGTCTAGCACAAACTTTGAGTCGTGATTTCCAACTTTGATGTCCAGCCGAGGGTATCTCTTAAGCTGGTCCGGGTCTGCTGCCAAATTCAGGTATTCAATGGTGTAAACAGAGTCTCGGGACGAAGGTCTGGATTCTCTGGAAGGTGACCTCCTCTCCCACCGAGACCGACGTGACTCTCTGCTGGAATGTGACGATCCAGGGGACTGTTCCTTCTGATCTTGGACAGCTCGCGCATGGTGTCTTCGAGTGTCGGACCGCGACACTCTTGGAGCTCTGCTTCGTGTGTCAGATCGTGTAGTACCTGAGTGGCCGCTTCGTTTCTCTTTGTTGTAATCCCCACACATTGCCTCGAAGTGGTTAGTGCGGCCACACTTTCGACATCTCTGGCCCATGGCCGGGCAGCTGTCCACATGAGGGTAATCATACCCACATCGGTAGCACTTTCTCACTCTTTCCTGTCGTCTCTCCTTCCTCCATGGTTCTCGACGTTGATAGCCTGATTGCTCTTGACGGGAGGACGTGTGCGACTTCCATTGTTTGTCTCTGGAGCTTCTTCGACTGTCACTCCTGGCGTGTACGCGTCGCGCCTGTTCATGACTCCCTTTGCGTTCCGTTTCCATGACGGCGGCGTACTTCTCCGCCTGATCATAAGCTCGTGTCATCTCCTCTATTTCATCCAATCCATGCGGTTTCCTCAGTAGTCGCCTCCTAAGTTGATCCGAATGACATCCGTCTATTATTTGGGATTTGATGGCAGCTTCAGTAGAGAAAGAATCAAATTCACAGTACTTGGCTAGTCTCCGCAGACGCACCATGAAGGCACTCATGGGCTCATCCTTCCCTTGCCTAGCGGAGTGAAATGTGTGTCGTTCATAGTCTACATTTCTCTTGTGAAGAAACTTCTTGTTCAGGACCTCACACGCTTTAACATAAGTATCTACGTCGGCAGCAGGCAGGTCTTTGAGTATCTTGACTATCTCTCGCCCCGCCAGGTTGCGCAGAGCAATCAGTTTCTTTTTCTCATCAGTGATGTCCGAACCCTCAATATAATCTTCAAACTCTTCCAGCCACTCTTGCCATTTGGGGCCCATGCTCCCTTCCGTTGTTACTTTGATAGGGGCGGGCGCTCGCAAAAGCGATCCACTGGGTGGAAGTTGAGCATCTTCGTCGGACATTCTGCAGCGATCTCACTTGTCTTTGCTAGTGCTTATTTATTTTCCACTGCTTATTCCTTTCAGTCGCCAATGCTTGTTTGCTTTGCCACCGCTTGTTTCTTTCAGTCGCCAATGCTTGTTTACTTTGCCAATGCTTGTTTCTTGTAGTCGCCAATGCTTGTTTGCTTTACCAATGCTTGTCTTTTCTCCAGCGCCTGACTTCAAAATGGCCGCCGTTGCCTTGCACAGGGTTGTCCTTACTAGGCGCCTGACTTCAAAATGGCCGCCGTCCTTGCAGGCACACACGAGGCTGGCTCTCCAGGGTCATTCACTCGGGGGCACTCAGGACTCACCGGCGGCCGGCTTCTGGGGCAGTCCACGCCAGGATTCACTCCTTCTTGGCCACCACGGACATCAGGTGAGATCGGGGTGGGCTCCCGGCTCGCCTCCACAGTTCCCGCTCTTCTTCGCCGAAGACCTCCCAAACCTCACGCATCGGGCGTGAGGTTTTTCTGATGTCCGATGTTGCCGGGGCTCGGATTTCAGCGCTCGCAGCAGCGCTTGCTGGCGGCACGTTGTGGACGCCGTCCACACCTCTGGGGCACTTTTCCTACCTCTCTGGGCACTTCACAGGGTCGGAGTGGGCTCCCGATCCCTGCATACACAGGCTCTTCGCACCGGGCACACGCTTCCAGCGTGAGGCGATTCTTTAGCGCGACGGACTGCTTTGTCTTCAGGCAGTTTGGCGCTCGTGTCTTCGACCCCCTCTGCTCCCTCACAGGCCTTGGGGTCACTCTTGACGGCTGCTGGCCTTGATCTCCAGGCGGCAGCGCGGTCCCACTCAGCGGCGTTTTCAAAGCTGCAAGCTGCTCGGGACAGGGCGTCTTTGTAGGGCTTTGTGCACAGTGGGGCTTGCTTCATCCCACCCTCGTCGCCAGCTGTAGCATCGTGCTACAATAACTACAGACACACGTGGCTGTTATAACTGGAGCTTTATTACCTGCTTGTTACTCCTGCCCTGTCCCTATCCTAACTAACCATATCCTGTGTCCACTCCTCCTCTTCCTCTCGCCCCCTAGCTCCTCCCACTCCCAGCTACTAGTGTGCTAACTTCATAACAGCCATGAATACTTTCTGCCTGTGTTTCTTGTTGGAGGGAATCTTGTGAGAGTTTTTGCAGATAACGTTCCACTCTTTCAGTGGCTCAAAAGAACAACTCCTACATGGATGTTATCTCGTGAGCGACTGACTCTTTCAATCTGCTCGGCTTCCATGTTTTGATGATGTTAATTTAAGTGTTGTAACTGACCGTAGAGCACTGCATATTCACTGGATGAAACACTTGTTCATTGTCCATGGACGTCACGTGCCTTGCTGCTATACCCATGCTAGGTTATAAGCAGCTGCTTTACTCACTGAGGGTTTCTGCTGCTTTTGGCCTCTCATTTAACTCAAGGAAGTGTCCATGTGTGGGTAATGAACACCCTACTCTCATCATGCTTACCCTTAGTTTAAACCTTCCCTGTCTGTTATTTCTTGTATGGACCAAATGGGTTTAATGTTTCTAACTTGAAATTGTAATTTAGATGGCTTTATAGTGAAACTGATTCAGCAAGGAGCATTGAATTCTGATAAGGGATTAACACCGCTCCTGGTGCATCAGTAGTGCATGAGCACTAGAGGGAGCACAATGTCGCATGTTTAAGGTTACAAAGAAATATAAGTAGGTAATAAAAGACAAAACGAGTGTCACGTGGGCATGCCACATGTATTAATTTACAAACATTGATGAGAAATAGAATATAAACAATATGTAAACCACAAGTCTCTGAGAAATTATAGAATTCATGAACCTTATGCTTTCTTGAGAAAAACATAGGGGGATATTCTCAAGAATGTGTGATAATCCACGCAAAATTAGCTTAACACAACTTGGCATATCGCAGTCTATCACAGGAAAATAACACTGTGTTAACGTATTCTCAGCCCGGCGGCACCATGTCATAGTCCCACGATAACGAGTCAAATGACCGCGATGAAATCAACACGATGCCGCAAAAATGCGAAACACCAATGCGAAACAAGCTGCTATGCCCCGAATCACAATACAAAAATCAGCGACAGACCTGCAATTCCGACACGGTATGCGGGAATATGCACTATAAAAGCAAAAATAAAAACACACAAAAACCAAATCAAACTGCGTAGCACCATGGATGCACCTGGACCGAATGCAGCGGACAACCTAAACCCCACAAGGCCCACAGAGGACCAGCCAGGAACCCCGTGTTCAGGGAAGGGCAAGGAGAAGTGGAAGACGGGGTTCAGTGCACCGGAAGACCGGATCATTGTCACAGAGGTGAACACTACCAACAACTGTTCGTCACCTCCACTGCGTCATTGACAACACAAACGGAAAAATGGCATTCCTTGTCACCAACGTGAATGCAGTCGGAGTGTCGAGAGGGCAGTGGAAGAGGTCTAGCGACACTGCCATGAAGTGCACAGCCAGACCAAGGTGGCCACATTCATCAGTGTGGACACGGTGCAAGGTGTTGGGGGTCTGGACACAGCTCGATATGACCTGACCCAACAGCAACAGGGTGAGTAACGACCAGGGACAGGGGGCACAGAGGGAGATGGGCACAATGGCACACATGTACAATCTTGTGCAGCACACTGGAACATGTCCCTGATACCCTTGGCACACTGCAGCACACATAGAAACACCAAGTAGGCCCCCGTCCACAATGTGCACAAACGGGCCCCCCTCCATATCACCAATGCCACAACCTACCCATGCACAATGCAAGTAATACTACATGACAGATAGCATGGCTGCAGTCATATTACATGACATGGTGCACGAGATGACATTGAGGTGGCTGAGTGGACCACATCCGTAAAGGAGCAAGTCACACTCTGACAACATCCAAGTGCATCTACAACCCATGATATCAAAAACACATCTGCAGGCAAACAATGTACAAGAGTACAACATTTGTCCAAGGGCACAAATGACCCAAGTCGCAAACATCCCAGCACCCCAAAAGCACACAAGTCAAAGGCACACAGACTCAAAGGGACAAGGGGCCACCAATTAGCAGGGGTGACTCGTCAACAATGCAGCACACACACATAGCAATCACAGTGCATCAACATTGATGACAATGTGGTACAAAATGCAACCCTTACAAAATAGGACAGAGGACACAACTGGTGCCACTCGTGCGTAGAAACTGGCCAATCACATCTGGCATTGCATGACACTGTGAGATGATAATGTACTAGTACAACCACACATCCATCATGTACTCGAAATGTCCACTGTCTCCCACCAAATAGGCAGCTTTACCAAAACAGTCACGATGTGCATTGTCATGCAGTCTGAATGTAAACATCTACAATGTGTCAACATACATGGAACACACTGTTAACCTGCACCTCTCCGTTAAATTGCAGAGGGACAATCAGCACCTCCAGCAGAGCAGGCCACACATCCCTACAGTGATGATAAAGAGGACACCCTGAACATTTGCTCAGACACCCGAAGCACCCTACCCTCAGGAGCAGGGCAGCCCAGCTGCATCACAGCGACCCCATACCCTGCACAGACCACACAGAAGGAAGCATACTCCACCATGGCTGGCTCCCAGGATCCCCACGACCAACACATGGAATTCCAACACCGTGTGTTAGGGTGCCAGGAGAAGCTGGCTGATCAGCTGCGGGTGGCGTTCAACATCATGGCATCCAAACTCGATGTCATACGTGGGTATCTAAGTCCCATCAGGGACCACTTACAGTCCCTAACGGACACCCACTGTCTGCACCATGCTCACCAAGAATCCTTGGCTGACCTCGCTGGGGCCATTACTCAGATACAAGAACTGTCTAGTCAGACAGCCTCCAGCGATGACAGCACAGAGTTGGCAGAGATGCGGAGGACAATGGAGACCATGGAGCGGATGCAGCCTGGAAGTATGGCTGCCACATCTGAACACCACCAAGACGTAGCTGGGATCTTCCATGCCTTGCAGATCCTCATCTTGCCATTGCTGTCACTGAGCCTGTACCAGATGAGTGCTACAGGAACCGTGACACATACATCTCCGCCCCCTGACATGTCATTGGCACATAGTGATGCAGCCATAACACCACCACACACACCTGACACACCGGACACAGAAGAGGTCTCGGAGGAGTAAGTTGTGTAGGGTAATGACTGTGGGAGGAAGGAGGTAGTAGCATCCTTTTAATGCACCCCATCTCCCAAAGGGTTGCTAAGATGGTAAGACCAGTTGAAGGCACTGACCAAAGGCTTACATTTATATTGCTAATGCTAGATCATTGGTCAAGCACAGTCTAGAATGTGCAAGACTAATAGTGGAAGAGGAAATATAAATTGCCTTAATTACTGAATCCTGGACAGACAATTGCTCAGGACAGACATAGTGGAGGCTACCCCTCCGGGTTTTTTATGTTATAGGCCTCTTAAGAAAGGTGGAGGGTTGGCCGTGAGTTACCATAGCCTGATTAAAGCAGTTTTTCAGCCTATCATTGTGGAAGCATGCAAAGTATTAGGCTTCCATTTCTATGTATCCCACCAACATACTTTCAAAGGCAGTTTACTGTACAGGCCACCAGGAAATAGAAACCCTTTTATAGTCTCTCTTGGCAAGGTAATGGAAGAAGGCTTATGAACAGACACCTATACAGTTTTGGGGGATTTCAATTTCTACCTAAAAGTACTTACTGACCCAGATACTGTGGCTCTGAATGACCTAATGAGTGGTGCTGACCTGAGGCAGATGGTTGTGGGGCCTGCCCATGCCGCAGGTCATACCTTAGATGGGATCTTTTCCAACTGCCCTGGTCTCAAGTTTACGGGACTGGTGCCTATTATTGGGTCAGACCATGTCGACGTCCGTTTCGAGCTGATGGTGATGGGACTGAGCAGGAAGGGGCAGTGCCCCAAAGTCCCCTTAACTATTAGGCCATGGAATAAAGTCGAAGGGACAGCACTGCAGGAGCTTCTAAGTGCCACAGCAGGTCAACTGCCAGCGGGTGTGGATAACGCATCTGTAGTATACACAAAATGGCTGGAACAAGCCTGTAAGACTCTAGCTCTAGTTAAGACTCAACGCCCTAGAAGATTGCAACCCTCTGCGCCTTGGTTCACAGAGGATTTGAGGACCCAGAAACTCATATGCAAAAAGCTTGAATGTTATGTTATATGGGTATTTATTACGCGCACAATTACTCTTGAGTAATGGAATTGGAGAAATGGCTATGGAGAAATAAAAAAAACTGAGTACATAGTCAGTCTGCAAAATTACAAACAACTTATGTTTGCAGCTAAACACAAGTATTTTGCAGCCCGCATTGATTTGGCAAAGAACTCAGCAAAATTACTTTTTAAAACGGTATCGGACCTGGCCTGGCCAAGTCCGGCCACCATTCAGCTTAGCCTGGAACTTTGTGAAGACCTTGCCAAGTTCTTCCTGGCTAAAGTAGAGTCCATTTTCGGTGCTTTTAATGGGGCGAGTAGTGGAGGATCATCTGTAACAATGGAAGTACCAAAATCTGCAACAATGTCCACTGCTACATTTGTAAACTTTACACCAGTATCCATTGAAGATACTCAAGAGCTTCTTTTGGCTGTGAACTCAGGGTCATCTCATGACCCATGTCCGTTGGCTGTGGCCAGACTAGCTCCGATCCCTATTGCATAGCAGCTATCATTAATGTTTAAAAGCATGTATGCTAACTGACAATTCCATACATGCTGGAAATTAGACTCTTTCCTGCCCCTACTGAAAAAAAACCAGTTTGGACCCTAAGGATCCGAACAATTTTCATCCCATTGCTAGGCTTCCACTCCCAGCAAAACTGATAGAAAAAAATATGAATTCACAACTCAGTGCTTTCCTAGCTGAGATACAAGCTCTGGATTCCTCTCAATATGGCTTCAAGGGAGGCTACAGCACTGAGACTGCCCTCATCAAGGCTACCAATGAGATCAGGGGAGCTGTGGACAGGGGGGAGGGGCAGGGCCTCGTTGGTGTTGCTGGATCTGTCTGCTGCCTTTGATATGGTCCATCACGGTATTTTGATAGACCGTTTAAAGGCATGTGGGGTCGGGGGGAACGCCTTGGACCTTTTAAGATCCTTCCTTTCAGACAGAAGACAAATTGTGGCACTCAGAGATTACCAGTCTAATCCTTTCACTCTGCCCTGTGGGGTTCCACAGGGCTCTTCTCTTAGCTCCACACTTTTATATGTTTCCTCTCTGGCGCCTATTGTTAGGGAATTTGGATTTGGCCTGACATCATATGCAGATGACACCCAAATTGTGGTGTCCCTCCTACCAGGAGAGGAGGCAGGGTTAGACAGCCGATTTCAAGAGTGTATGGTATCAGTGGGGAATTGGATGGCAGACAACTGCCTTAAACGTAACTCAGGTAAAGCTGAATTATGCTGTTTGGTAACAACTCTAACTTCTGGATCCCAAATTGGTGGCCACCTTCGATGGGGTCCCTGCCCTCACCGACCAATAAGGTGAAAAACCTCGGGGTGATAATGAAAGAGGGCCTCACCTTTAGTCAACAGCTCACCACTGTGACCTCTAAAACCTTTTATGTGATGAAAACAATTAGGAAAATACTGCTGTTCCTGCCCCCAAATAGCCGGCAAACAGTAGTTGCGACTCTCATACTGTCAGAGCTGGACTACTGTAATAGTCTGTACCTTAATGCTGAACAAGGGCTTTTGAATAAACTCCAGATGCTGCAGAATGCAGCAGCCAGACTGAATTCTCGAACACCTCGGTTTGCACCCATTACAAAGTAAATAAATAAATTGCACTGGCTATCAGTGAAGAATCGAGTTTACTTTAAGGCCCTTTGCCTAGTTCTAAGGAGCTGCATGGTGCAGGACCTGACTATTTGAAACATCGTTCCCAATGGTATATACCAAATAGACCACTTCGTTCATTAGAGGCCAGAAGGGTCGCAGTACCATGCATAAAAAGAGTTTGGTGGAGTGGCAGGAATTTCGTCCACAATGCAGCTAAAGCCTGGAACAACCTGCCATTTAATCTAAGGTGCATTACTAACCTATTGGCATACAGGAAGAGCCTTTACACTGACTTTTTGCCCAATAAACTGCTTTCATTTTTCAGGCACAGGAGATGTAACTAGCGCCAGGACACCTCCGGGTAACAGTTGCGCTGTATAAATGTCATTAACATAACATAACATTCGTCCCCGCCACATGGCCTGTCCGGTAACTAGTCCCAATATCTAAAAGAATATAGCGACTGGGCAGAATATAGCGAGTTCTTTATATAGAATGGACAGAATATCGAATTGCAAAAATATAGTGGTGCAGAATATCGAAATTCAGGTAAGGAATATTGATTTTCATAATATCGAAGTTAGTAATATCGACAGTCATAATATTTAATTTTTTATAGTGTTTTAAGTGTTAGTATATGTGTTAAAAGTATGTATTATTTTTGTAATGTATGTCTGAATATTTTTAAAGTAATGAATTTTATGTTTTTTAATTTTTGCGTAATTTAATTCTGTAGCGAGTTGTGGGTTAATAGGGGAATAGGGTGGGAAGTAATTTAATTATAGTAAATTAAATATTAATTTGTAGGAATTATTAATTATTTTTAATTTAATTTTGCGTTTTAGTTCTGTAGTGGGTTGTGGGTTTATAGGGGAATAGGGTGGGAAGTAATGTAATTGCAATTAAGTAATTATTTATTTGTATTTATTGGTATTGATGATTAATGTATTGTTAATTAATTTGTAATTGGTGATTAATTTTTATTAATTGGTAATTAATTTTCAATAATTGATTAATTGATAATTATATTAATTTATTATACAAAGTGGGTAGGGGAATAGGGTGGGAAGTAATTTAATAGTAATTAAGTAATTATTGAATACATTTTTGTGTATTGATAATCAATTTACTGTTAATTATTAATTGAGATTTTTATTTATTACTTATTACTTGTTGGTATTGGAAATTAATTTGTTAATTAATTATTAATAGGTAATTCATTCATTCATAGTAACTAATATTTATTGGTCTTTATAATTAATACATTATTAAATATGTTGTAATTGGTAATTCATCTTAATTACTTTTTGATTGGTATTGATAATTAATTTATTTTTATTTAAATATTAAATCATTACTTTCCCTACTGTCGCACTCACTGGAGTGGGAATAGTAATTTTTACCCCTACACTATCCAACACTTTCCCTACTGTTGCACTCTCTGGAGTGGGAATAGTAATTTTTACCCCTACGCTATCCAACACTTTCCCTACTGTTGGACTCTCTGGAGTGGGAATAGTAATTTTTACCTCAACGCTATCCAACACTTTCCCTACTGTTGCACTCACTGGAGTGGGAATAGTAATTTTTACCCCTACGCTATCCAACACTTTCCCTACTGTTGCACTCTTTGGAGTGGGAATAGTAATTTGTAGCCCTACGCTATCCAACACTTTCCCTACTGTTGCACTAAGGCACAGACTTAAGATTACACAAGCGACACGTGACCTCAGATCTAATCACCTCCGTCTAATGTATGCCCCACGATTCCGCCTCGCACGCACTGGAGGCCGGGCCTTTCCTGTGGCCACTTCCAAACTCTGGAATCAACTACCTATGGAACTCATGATGGGCTAGCACCAGCTTGTGAATTGGGTGATAAATGTATTGCGACTTTGGCTGCGATAAAGTGCTGATAACTTGGTGATAGATCCTTGAGAATATGCCCCATGGTTTATTGCACCTTATATAATACCGGCAAGACGTTGCTTCAAGCAGAAAATGTTTCTCAGTGAGACCTTTACTGCATGGACCAGTCTCCTGCATAGTCATTTATGTGAAATTGCTGAATGCTAAATTACAAGGAATTTCATGAATTTAAGGTGATGAGAAATTCGTGAATTTCATGGAATTCACCAGCATACATTCAATGTTGCCCAGACCTAGTAAACTAACAGTTGTGTGCAATTCAGAGCATCTTCAAAAAAAAATGCAGCATCATGCAAGGCACATGAAACCAACCTAGATCCACATTTCATTCTCAATACCATTGTCTTGTTGTATCTGGTGGAAGCACTTCTCAAAGACCACTATGGTGAACAAACATCAGGGAATGATGGGATATTAAATGGAGTTGCTCCTTTTAATGCAGCACTCCTACAACACAAGTCACTCTCTAAATCTGCCTAATTAAAATGTCTGTTTTTCTAGCAACATCACAAGATGATGCTTCTTATTACCTGATCTACGGGAAAATCAATGCAATCAATGCAAATATACCCAGGATTTCTGATATCCTGGTGTGAAATATTTGCAGGTTTGGGCACTGCGGTCTCATAACAAATTTCCATCAACACAGTGAGCAATAACCTCAGGAATCATTGCTGAAAATCATTTTCTCCTTGTTTTGCTTCAGTTTGGGAACCTTCCCTCCAGATAAATTCCATCTGCTTTTACGAGACATTGTGAGTCCATGAGAAAAACCTGTATGGGCACAGTTTTCACACAAAACTTGTAATGAAAATCTGTGTCTCCATACATCATCACATTACAAAAGTTACCATGAACATTGACTTGGATAACTGTTTCAGAGGGGATCTTATTTGCAGCTTCCACAGTCACTGTGTATGTAATTTCCAGTGTCTGTTAACACAGCATTAGAAATGCTGATGGAGTAGGATAGACCATCCTAAGCCAACCAATGTATGTCTATCGTATTTGCGCATTTGTATTACTAATCACTCAGCATGACCAGTAGGGCTGAGTTTGCTCTCCAGGAGAGTGTATCAATCCAATTGCTGGGCTATATGTAATGGGTAGGGAGATCACACCTCCTTCCAAGACGTCCAATATGTGAGGGGCTATATTAATAGCTTCAGGTGCTCTAAAAAGTAATGTTATGTCTGGTTTTACAGGTACATGACCTTAGAAATAACATAACATGTATTTGTAAAGCACAAGATCGCCCAAGGTTATCTTGGCGCTGAATAACAGATGTTTATTGTATGTATAGAGCAGATTGTAGATGCTCTGGAAAGAAAAGTTGTGACAGAGACACTGGTATGAAGACAAAGATCAAAGAGATATATGGCCAGCTGTACGACCCACCAATTTGCGAGTCGCAAATTGCGTTGCATTTGCGACTAACAAATTGGGATGCACAAATGAAATGAAAAATACATTTGTTAAGCGCGTGGCTACCCGAAAACATCCCAGCGCTAAGGACGGCAAGTATTGTGTCTGAGACACTGTTTGCAATTCCCAATGAGGTCTCAAATTGCATGCCTCATGCATATTAATGAGGCTGTTGCAATTAGCGTCCTCATTGGGAATGGCTGACACTCCTAGAGATGGTGGCCTGCTAGGGTCAGCAGACCACTATGTCTGGTACTGCTTTTCATTGAAGCTGCTTTTTTAAATGCAGCACCCTATTTCTTAAAGGAAAACTGGATGCATTTAAAAAATGTAACTTAAACTTTCCAGTTTCATGTTTTTAATGACAGGCAGTGGTCCCTGGCAAGTAGTGTGTCTGAGACACTGTTTGGAATTCCCAATGAGGTCTCAAATTGCATGCCTCATGCATACTAATGAGGCTGTTGCAATTAGCGTCCCCATTGGGAATGGCTGGCACTCCCAGAGATGGTGGCCTGCTTGAATCTGAGCTTGCCTCCTGCCTGAAGTCTCAGGGATATAAGACTTCACCAACCAGCTCCCCCCTGAATTCCCTTGCTGAGAATTGAAGTGCCTGCTGTTGTGCTGGGCCTTCTGAGACACTGTGTGTTGCTGGGAGCTGAAAGCGCGACTCAACAACGAGAAGCATGTCGCCGCCGCAGCAGTTGCCGTCGCATCGCCAAGGAAGCATGCTACCGTTGCGGTTGTAGCCATGGCACCACCAAAGCGCGTTGCATCACCGGAGATGCATGCTGATGCCGCAGAAGTCGCCGTCGCATCACTGGAGAAGCATGTCACAGGGCCTGTCGTAGCTCAGAAGATCATCAAGTCGCCGCACGACAGTCGGGCGTGCAAGCATCGCATCAACGTTGTCGCATCGTAACCAAGACACCATTTTGTCACAATGAACCGGAGAGAAGTATCGCATTGAGACGCCATATTGTCGCATTGTACCGGAGAGCAGTAAGAAACAGACGCATCACCTCCCTACACAGTAAGGTAGCGAGCATCAACTCCCCTGCGCAGCAGTAAGGAACCGACGCATCCACTCCCCTGAGTGTAAGGGACCGACGCATCCCCTTCCCTGCAACCCTTTTGTTTGCTTAGCGTTAGGCATCCAAGGTACATTGAGAATAAAGTGTTGCATTTACAATCTTAAGAGAACTGAGCATTTTCCTACCATTTTAAAGTCTATTTTTGAGTACAGTATTGTGGATTTTTGTCGTTTGGTCTTTTGTTAAGTCTATATAAAAATACTTATTTTTATAATACAACCTGTGTGGTGTTCATCTGTAGTGTTGTCACTGTATTACTGTATGTGTTCACAAATGCTTTACACACTGTCTCTGAGATAAGCCTGCCTGCTCGTGCCAACCTACCAAGGGGGGTGAGCAGCGGTTATTTTAGGAGTGTAGCCCCTTACCCTGACTAACGGCAAGGGTCCATATTTGGTCAAAGGTACCTACCTCTGCCAACTAGGGACCCCCAAATCTAACAATGGGAAACTGGAGTCGCTATTAGGAAGGGACGCCCTTGGATCGCCCCTTCCTAATAGCGAGTTGCTAATTAATTTACGACTCGCAAAATAGAATTAGTACATGGCCACAGGTTTTTTGCAGTTGCAAATGAGTCTAAAACCCATTTGCACCGCAAAAAACATTAGTACATCTGGCCCATAGAGCCTGCAATAGCTGCTATATAAATGGAGAATAAATCAGTGGTTACACGTATAAAACCTTAGATGTAAGAGCAATAGAGCATATTTTAGGAATGTCGCAAGAAAGGTTTTATCAGGAGTAACAACTATAAAATCATAGATGCAGTGGATATACACTCTTATTTAGATCCTGTGGCATGGCTCACAGACTTAAAAGCACAGGTGTAGGATGTGCAGATCCTGATTGAGAGTTGATAGACATAGAAAGTCTTCTGATGTGCAAAAAGAATTCTGTATCCAGAAAAAATCTAACGGATGATTTTTCCCACCACATGGATTTTATGGTGAAGGACACATCACAGTTAGATTCTCCTGTGGATTCAGAACGTCATACACAAAAGGGAGAATTTCTTGTTTCTGCCATATTCAAAACCAGTATTACATAGTACAAGGGAAACCGGAAGCGCAATAGGTAAGGGACCTCGGGTAAGTATTCTGTTCCAAAAGACAATGGTCCATAGACAGCGAGCGATATTGTGAGTAAATAAATATAGAGCAAGAATTGGGTCTATATTATCTGTCCAGCCAGACAGTGTTTAATAACAGTTATAGTATATAGTCAGTAATCCATGTAGTATCAAGTGGGACACGGCCTGTGTCCGACTACCACAAGAAGACAAGTGTGACTTACAAAGGAGAGTGTGATTTAGGCAAGAAGGAAGCAATCTGCATACAGTTTACATTTGGCAGACAATTATTTCATAAATACACTATTGCAGTTTGACATATAATATAGTCTAGCATATAGTGTAAGGTGTCGACGGCGTTTTGATCCCATTTAAGATAGTAGGATCATCTTCAGGTCATTGTAATTCATGCCTTATGTACATTTCTACATTTGTAACATAAATTCATAAGATCAAGCCCAACAATATGTGATAAAACAGTACAGAGGGAGACAAAAAATAATGGGGAAAAAACGAAGGGGAGAAGAGATTATATACATGGGATTAGTGTCATATTTACATTACATATATTACATTCAAGGCATGTCAACCAATGGTGTGACGGTGTTATCATAGTCAAAACCATTGATGTATGTGGGTCAGGGTTCTAATAGATGTGGCAATTTGACCGGTGACAGGAAGCGGTGAGTGTGGCTAGAACCGGAGCATTAGCGTTGTGGAGTGATGCGACGGCAAGCACTAAGGTCTGTGTGCTGGAATAGTTTGTGCGCTAGACAAGTATAAAGGAACCGATGTGCAGGTGTTGATCGGGTCGGGACCATGCGGCGGCGAGCACTGATTATGGTGCGTTGGAAGAGAAACAAAGTGCTTGTGTCTAAGTGGTCGGGACCATAGGGGTATAAGGATATTAGGTGTCGGGAGGTCTAATTCTAACCTTGTGGTATTGATACTACTCTGCTCGGGTATGTCAGTGACCGGTGGCGGGAGGTCGGGAATTGCGCTCAGGACCAGTTAACCGGAGCGTTGTGAAGTGATGCAGCAGCATACATGTGAGCGCCGAGATGTAAGGCTTACCTCAACCATTTACTGGGAGGCATCAGTCATATAATTAGACCGGAGAAGCTAATTTGCGCAACCTGTTGGCGAAAAATTAACAATGAGCGTGTGTCAAGAGACACAGGGGGGGTGAAGGAAAAGTAGTGAGTAGGCATCTTACCATAGTCAATGCTGGCAACGTGAAAATGAACCTGCGGAGAAAAGGGGGAGCCGGTTAGGCTGTGGCTGAGGACTGATTCATAGCGAGAAGCCGGAGTGGGCGTGCATGCTTACCGAGATAGGTGATGTAATGGAACTCCACGATGGGGGTCTGGAAACAAACCGAGGCGATGCTCGTGGCGATAGCAGGTCTGTTTGTGGAAGGGCAGTGATATCGTGAAGGGAGGTCATGTGACCGATCACATGTGACTGGGCGTGGCTAGCCGGGTAGATGGGAATTCCGAAGCGGCGAAGCGGCCATATTGGAGTGTGCAATGGTATAGAGATAGGTGCACTAAAGTGACCGGTTAACATGCATGATGGGTGTATAACGAATCATATGTCATTAACCAAGGTGGTTAGCGTGTGTCAAAAAAAGGAAAGGCAAGTGCTAGTGGCCAATGTGCAAGTGAACATATTGAAACATGGTTGCGGGGATCCTGTCAAAATTGGGTAACCACATTAGTCAATGTTTTGAAAGTATACTTGATGGATCACAATTTGAGGGGAGTGAGCACATGGAAGCATAGTTGTGGGGAGAGCTGGTCATGTGATCAGTAAGTAATCTCATTGTCAAACATTAGGAGACTCCTTAATCGGAGGACATAATCTAGGGATATCAATACCCAACATTAGAAGAACTACATATCAGGTGGAATTATGCGTGGATATTGTGAACGTGAATAAGAGTCAGTTTAAAGTCGGAAGCAACAGTACTCATTCGTTGTTCATATCAGGGAGGTCCATTCCTCCAGCCGATTTAGACCAGTGTGGATAGTTTTAGTCCTTAGTATCCATTTTAACTCCTCTTTGTTTAGAAGTGTGCTGAGAGGATGTATGACATTACAATGCATGCTTTTACATCGCATGCCTTTACAACGCTGTTTTTACAACGCATGCCTTTACAACGCATAGTGCTTTGGGGTGCTGGATAGTGAATAGTTTAGTTTACTATTCCAACTCCAGTCCCCGTGGATAGTAGGGAAGGTGTTGGATAGTAAATTAAACCTATTCCCTATCCTCGAGCGCCCCCCCAGCGCAATGCGTTGTAATGGTTTGCGTTGTAAAAGTTGCATCGTAAAGGCAGTGCGTGGTAAAAGTTGCGTTGTAAAGGATGTTTCCCGTGCTGATATCACCTTCCCTGGGTGAGGTTTTGATTAGGTCAATAATTGCCCACTGTAGGTCCAGTTCATTGTGATATTTTTCCGTGAAGTGGTCGACCAAAGGTGCGATAGGTGTCCTGCATCGGATCCTGCTCTTGTGCTGGCAGATCCTCAGGCGTGCCTTTTATGTTTAAATTTGTTTTATTGGTTTCAATAGAAAATACAGGCATTACAATGCAGTATGAAAGCCCCCAGAGGGTGCAACATGCGATCCGGGCAACCGTGTCCGTCCAGCTAAGTATAGAGCGATCGGGGTACGTGGGCCCTTGTGTCACAGTGAGAAACAAACAGCCCTCATATAGCCTGTTGAGTAACCACAACCATGGAAAGAACAACCAAACGAGCCCCTCCCCCCCTGACCTCACCCCTCCCCAACCAGTGTGCCGGACTCTCAGAATATCGATATTAGCATTCACATCACTCTCAGCGTGCTCCTTCATTAGACCCAGGAGGATCAGTTTTGACCTCTGTCAAGCGTAGTAAGCGAAGATATCTAGGGCATGTGATTTCGTTGAATTCTTTAGAGAGAAGGGTAAGCAGTGGTAGCCAGATTCTGTGGAATGTTGCCGCTGATTGTGTGAGTGTGGCTTGGTTGCGTTCCATTCCCAGCGTGAACCATATCTTGTGCAGCCACCCGTGTGGGTAGGTCTAGTGTTCGTCCCCCAAGGTCATAGGATGTGTTGGGATGCAGCTTGCATGGCAATGCCCATCTGGCGCCCTCGTATGGATTTCAAGGGGAAGGTGATTATATTTGGTAGACCAAGAAGTCTGTAAGCAGGAAATCTCGGGATTTCAGTGTCAAATATGCTGTCTATGTCATCAAGCACCACTGTCCAATATTCCCTAACTGCCATGCAATCCCAGAGTAAGTGAGTCAGGGTACCCTTTTCCCCACAGCCCCTCCAGCAGGATGCACTATGGGTCGGATTGCCTCTATTAAGCCGCACAGTGGTGAGGGACCAATATGTAGCTAGTTTCACCGCCGTTTCCCTGCCTGCTGCATTGCGTGGCGTGTGGTTGGCCCTGTGATAGATCGAACGCCACTCCCAAGATGACAACGTCCTCCCCAGCTCCACCTCCCAACGCCTCTGCCCCGCTGCGTGATGCTTCTCGGAGGGCGGGGGGTTGTGTGAGAATCTTGTATAGTTCCGTGATAATACCCTTATCCGACTCTTTCCTTACCAGCCGCTTTTCAAAGTCAGTCATATATCTGCCTACTAATGGGGCATGTTCGGGTTGTGTGAGCCAGTGCCGAAGCTGAAAGTATTGAAAAAGCTGGGGCGAGGTAATGTCATACCCCCGGGATAGTTCCGAAAGGGGGATAAAGCCTTGCGAATCGAAGAGGAGTCCGGCGGACCTGCAGCCCCACGCCTCCCTCATCCATCCCTCGATACGCTAGTTGCTTATGTAGTCGCGGTCTTCCCCTCCCCCCAGATAAACTGCTAAGGTCCCAGCTGGCGGGGTCACTGGGATAGTTTGAAAAATATATAAAATCTTGGGTAGGGCCGACATTTTTACTGCTGCAAGCCGCCCTAACAAGGAGAGCAGCTGTTTGGACCAGCGCGCTAAGTCCTTTCGGATCTGGGACGTGAGGTCGGTGTAATTGAGGGCCACTGTCTTCTCCGTGGACGGGGTGAGGGTAATACCCAGGTACGGAAGCTGTGGTTGTGTTCATAAGCCCCCTGCATACTCGGGTGCTCCATGAGGTAATCGGGCATTCTTGCCCAGTGGCAGAATCCGGAAGCCGGACACCTCTCCAGAGGATTCCACCTCTGCCAGAAACGCAGGTACCAAGCTCTCCGGTCGATCAAGAGCAGCTAGGATGTCATCGGCATTTAAACCTATAGCATGTGGTTCCCCACCGAACATAATGCCCCGTATGTTCGGGTTATCACGTACCTTTTGTGCCAGCGGTTCGACATAGAGCGCGAACAAGAGAGGCAGGAGGGGGCCCCCTGCCTTGTATCACGCTGGATCTCAAAGGGACTAGAGCGCAGGCCGCCCAGGCGAACCCGCGCCCGAGGTAGATGATAGCAGCTCGCGATCCAGGCCTGGAAGCGATCACCCATTTTGAAATGCGCCAGAACCTTCTGCAGGAAACTCCAATCAACCCGGTCAAACGCTTTTTCAGCGTCTATAGCTAATAAGACTGAGTCGGATTGCTGGAAGTGGGCCTTGTCAACCAGATAGAGAATCCGTTTGGTATTGTCGCTGCACTGCCGGCCCGGGACAAAGCCGGATTGGTCTGGCTCAATAATCCCGGGTAAGCATGACCCAAGTCGTGTAGCCAACATGCCTGTGAACAGCTTCAGATCTAAGTTAAGCAAGGAAATGGGACGGAATGCCGAGCATTGTGTAGCGTCCTTGCCCGGTTTGGGCAATACCACAATTTCTGCCTCCAGCATGTCTGGTGGAATAGAACCCGGGCCTTGAAAGGAATTAAAAAGCCTGGTGAGGATAGGAGCGAGTAGCGGGCAGAAGGTTTTATAAAAACCGGCGGAGTAGCCGTCCGAGCCAGGTGATTTTAGAGGTCAGAGGCGGGATATGGCCGCTACCACCTCATCAAGGCGGATGGGGGCATCTAGGGTGTCCACGTTTGCTGAGGATAGTGCCGTGGTGGCGGTGCCCTCCAGATAGGCGGTACAAAAGGGGGTGGTAATGGACGGAGCATCTGAACCAATCAAACACTCACATCCAGTCAAAAGATCTGGGTTTAATCCATCACCGTTCTTTAGCCCACTCTGCCACCCCAGTTCAGACATGGCTATATGCAAATCAGTCTGACACTGTGCCTCATGGGAACAGTCCAGCCCGAACTGCCAAGCCATGCCTTCCCTGGACCGGAAACAAGCTTCCGAGGACCGGTTTCTGGCATTACAGCCGTCTTCAGCCCGGCTTGCTTGAATCCAGTGGTAAAGTGAGCAAGGGACTCACGTCTGAGCATACCCTGCCACACTTATAGCGGCCAAAAGCGGTACAAAAGGGGGTGGTAATGGACAGAGAATCTGAACCAATCAAACACTCACACCCAGTCAAAAGATCTGGGTTTAATCCATCACCGTTCTTTAGCCCACTCTGCCACCCCAGTTCAGACATGGCTATATGCAAATCAGTCTGACCCTGTGCCTCATGGGAACAGTCCAGCCCGAACTGCCAAGCCATGCCTTCCCTGGACCGGACACAAGCTTCCGAGGACCGGTTTCTGGCATTACAGCCGTCTTCAGCCCGGCTTGCTTGAATCCAGTGGCAAAGTGAGCAAGGGACTCAGGTCTGAGCATACCCTGCCACACTTATGGCGGGAAAAGCGGTACTAAAGGGGGTGATAATGGACGGAGCATCTGAACCAATCAAACACTCACACCCAGTCAAAAGATCTGGGTTTAATCTATCACCGTTCTTTAGCCCACTCTGCCACCCGAGTTCAGACATGGCTATATGCAAATCAGTCTGACCCTGTGCCTCATGGGAACAGTCCAGCCCGAACAGCCAAGCCATGCCTTCCCTGGACCAGAAACAAGCTTCCAAGGACCGGTTTCTGGCATTACAGCCGTCCTCAGTCCGGCTTGCTTGAATCCAGTGGCAAAGTGAGCAAGGGACTCACGTATGAGCAAACCCTGCCACACTTATGGCGGCCAAAAGCGGTACAAAAGGGGGTGGTAATGGACGGAGCATCTGAACCAATCAAACACTCACACCCAGTCAAAAGATCTGGGTTTAATCCATCACCGTTCCTTAGCCCACTCTGCCACCCCAGTTCAGACATGGCTATATGCAAATCAGTCTGACCCTGTGCCTCATGGGAACAGTCCAGCCTGAACTGCCAAGCCATGCCTTCCCTGGACCGGAAACCAGCTTCCGAGGACCGGTTTCTGGCATTACAGCCGTCTTCAGCCCGGCTTGTTTGAATCCAGTGGCAAAGTGAGCAAGGAACTCACGTCTGAGCATACCCGGCCACACTTATGGCGGCCAAAAGCGGTACAAAAGGGGGTGGTAATGGACGGAGCATCTGAACCAATCAAACACTCACACCCAGTCAAAAGATCTGGGTTTAATCCATCACCGTTCTTTAGCCCACTCTGCCACCCCAGTTCAGACATGGCTATATGCTTATCAGTCTGACCCTGTGCCTCATGGGAACAGTCCAGCCCGAACTGCCAAGCCATGCCTTCCCTGGACCGGAAACAAGTTTCCGAGGACCGGTTTCTGGCATTACAGCCGTCTTCAGCCCGGCTTGCTTGAATCCAGTGGCAAAGTGAGCAAGGGACTCACGTCTGAGAATACCCTGCCACACTTATGGCGGCCAAAAGCGGTACAAAAAGGGGTGGTAAGTAACGGAGCATGTGAACCAATCAAACACTCACACCCAGTCAAAAGATCTGGGTTTAATCCATCACCGTTCTTTAGCCCACTCTGCCACCCCAGTTCAGACATGGCTATATGCAAATCAGTCTGACCCAGTGCCTCATGGGAACAGTCCAGCCCGAACTGCCAAGCCATGCCTTCCCTGGACCGGAAACAAGCCTCCGAGGACCGGTTTCTGGCATTACAGCCATCTTCAGCCCTGCTTGCTCGAATCCAGTGGCAAAGTGAGCAAGGGACTCACGTCTGAGCATACCCTGCCACACTTATGGCGGCAAAAAGCGGTACAAAAGGGGATGGTAATGGACGAAGCATCTGAACCAATCAAACACTCACACCCAGTCAAAAGATCTGCGTTTAATCCATCACCGTACTTTAGCCCACTCTGCCACCCCAGTTCACACATGGCTATATGCAAATCAGTCTGACCCTGTGCCTCATGGGAATAGTCCAGCCCGAACTGCCAAGCCATGCCTTCCCTGGACCGGAAACAAGCTTCCGAGGACCGGTTTCTGGCATTACAGCCATCTTCAGCCCGGCTTGCTCAAATCCAGTGGCAAAGTGAGCAAGGGACTCACGTCTGAGGATACCCTGCCACACTTATGGCGGCCAAAAGCGGTACAAAAGGGGATGGTAATGGACGAAGCATCTGAACCAATCAAACACTCACACCCAGTCAAAAGATCTGGGTTTAATCCATCACCATTCTTTAGCCCACTCTGCCACCCCAGTTCAGACATGGCTATATGCAAATCAGTCTGATCCTTTGCCTCATGGGAACAGTCCAGCCCGAACTGCCAAGCCATGCTTCCCTGGACCGGAAACAAGCTTCCGAGGAACGGTTTCTGGCATTACAGCCATCTTCAGCCCGGCTTGCTTGAATACAGTGGCAAAGTGAGCAAGGGACTCACGTCTGAGCATACCCTGCCACACTTAAGGCGGCCAAAGGCGGTACAAAAGGGGGTGGTAATGTACGGAGCATCTGAATCAATCAAACACTCACACCCAGACAAAAGATCTGGGTTTAATCCATCACCATTCTTTAGCCCACTCTGCCACCCCAGTTCAGACATGGCTATATGCAAATCAGTCCGACCCTTTGCCTCATAGGAACAGTCCAGCCCAAACTGCCAAGCCATGCCTTCGCTGCACCAGAAACCAGCTTCCGAGGACCGGTTTCTGGCATTACAGCCGTCTTCAGCCCGGCTTGTTTGAATCCAGTGGCAAAGTGAGCAAGGAACTCACGTCTGAGCATACCCGGCCACACTTATGGCAGCCAAAAGCGGTACAAAAGGGGGTGGTAATGGACGGAGCATCTGAAACAATCAAACACTCACACCCAGTGAAAAGATCTGGGTTTAATCCATCACCGTTCTTTAGCCCACTCTGCCACCCCAGTTCAGACATGGCTATATGCATATCAGTCTGACCCTGTGCCTCATGGGAACAGTCCAGCCCGAACTGCCAAGCCATGCCTTCCCTGGACCGGAAACAAGCTTCCGAGGACCGGTTTCTGGCATTACAGCCGTCTTCAGCCCGGCTTGCTTGAATCCAGTGGCAAAGTGAGCACGGGACTCACGTCTGAGCATACCCTGCTACACTTATGGCGGCCAAAAGCGGTACAAAAGGGGGTGGTAATGGATGGAGCATCTGAACCAATCAAACACTCACACCCAGTCAAAAGATCTGGGTTTAATCCATCACCGTTCTTTAGCCCACTCTGCCACCCCAGTTCAGACATGGCTATATGCAAATCAGTCTGACCCTGTGCCTCATGGGAACAGTTCAGCCCGAACTGCCAAGCCATGCCTTCCCTGGACTGGAAACAAGCTTCCGAGGACCGGTTTCTGGCATTACAGCCGTCTTCAGCCCGGCTTGCTTGAATCCAGTGGCAAAGTGAGCAAGGGACTCACGTCTGAGCATACCCTGCCACACTTATGGCGGCCAAAAGCGGTACAAAAGGGGGTGGTAATGGACGGAGCATCTGAACCAATCAAACACTCACACCCAGTCAAAGGATCTGGGTTTAATCCATCACCGTTCTTTCGCCCACTCTGCCACCCCAGTTCAGACATGACTATATGCAAATCAGTCTGACCCTGTGCCTCATGGGAACAGTCCAGCCCGAAATGCCAAGCCATGCCTTCCCTGGCCTGGAAGCAAGCTTCCGAGGACCGGTTTCTGGCATTACAGCCGTCTTCAGCCCGGCTTGCTTGAATCCAGTGGCAAAGTGAGCAAGGGACTCACATCTGAGCATACCCTGCAACACTTATGGTGGCCAAAAGCGGTACAAAAAGGGGTGGTAATGGACGGAGCATGTGAACCAATCAAACACTCACACCCAGTCAAAAGATCTGGGTTTAATCCATCACCGTTCTTTAGCCCACTCTGCCACCCCAGTTCAGACATGGCTATATGCAAATCAGTCTGACCCTGTGCCTCATGGGAACAGTCCAGCCTGAACTGCCAAGCCATGCCTTCCCTGGACCGGAAACAAGCTTCCGAGGACTGTTTCTGACATTGCAGCCATCTTCAGCCCGGCTTGCTCGAATCCAGTGGCAACGTGAGCAAGGGACTCACGTCTGAGCATACCCTGCCACACTTATGGTGGCCAAAAGCGGTACAAAAGGGGATGGTAATGGACGAAGCATCTGAACCAATCAAACACTCACACCCAGTCAAAAGATCTGGGTTTAATCCATCACCATTCTTTAGCCCACTCTGCCACCCCAGTTCAGACATGGCTATATGCAAATCAGTCTGACACTTTGCCTCATGGGAACAGTCCAGCCCGAACTGCCAAGCCATGCCTTCCCTGGACCGGAAACAAGCTTCCGAGGACCGGTTTCTGGCATTACAGCCGTCTTCAGCCCAGCTTGCTTGAATCCAGTGGCAAAGTGAGCAAGGGACTCACGTCTGAGCATACCCTGCCACACTTATGGCGGCCAAAAGCGGTACAAAAGGGGGTGGTAATGCACGGAGCATCTGAACCAATCAAACACTCACACCCAGTCAAAAGATCTGGGTTTAATCCATCACCGTTCTTTAGCCCACTCTGCCACCCCAGTTCAGACATGGCTATATGCAAATCAGTCTGACCCTGTGCCTCATGGGAACAGTCCAGCCCGAACTGCCAAGCCATGCCTTCCCTGGACTGGAAACAAGCTTCCGAGGACCGGTTTCTGGCATTACAGCCGTCTTCAGCCCGGCTTGCTTGAATCCAGTGGCAAAGTGAGCAAGGGACTCACGTCTGAGCATACCCTGCCACACTTATGGCGGCCAAAAGCGGTACAAAAGGGGGTGGTAATGGACGGAGCATCTGAACCAATCAAACACTCACACCCAGTCAAAGGATCTGGGTTTAATCCATCACCGTTCTTTCGCCCACTCTGCCACCCCAGTTCAGACATGACTATATGCAAATCAGTCTGAACCTGTGCCTCATGGGAACAGTCCAGCCCGAAATGCCAAGCCATGCCTTCCCTGGACCGGAAACAAGCTTCCGAGGACCGGTTTCTGGCATTACAGCCGTCTTCAGCCCGGCTTGCTTGAATCCAGTGGCAAAGTGAGCAAGGGACTCACGTCTGAGCATACCCTGCCACACTTATGGCGGCCAAAAGCGGTACAAAAAGGGGTGGTAATGGACGGAGCATATGAACCAATCAAACACTCACACCCAGTCAAAAGATCTGGGTTTAATCCATCACCGTTCTTTAGCCCACTCTGCCACCCCAGTTCAGACATGGCTATATGCAAATCAGTCTGACCCTGTGCCTCATGGGAACAGTCCAGCCCGAACTGCCAAGCCATGCCTTCCCTGGACCGGAAACAAGCTTCCGAGGACCGTTTCTGGCATTGCAGCCATCTTCAGCCCGGCTTGCTCGAATCCAGTGGCAACGTGAGCAAGGGACTCACGTCTGAGCATACCCTGCCACACTTATGGTGGCCAAAAGCGGTACAAAAGGGGATGGTAATGGACGAAGCATCTGAACCAATCAAACACTCACACCCAGTCAAAAGATCTGGGTTTAATCCATCACCATTCTTTAGCCCCCTCTGCCACCCCAGTTCAGACATGACTATATGCAAATCAGTCTGACCCTGTGCCTCATGGGAACAGTCCAGCCCGAAATGCCAAGCCATGCCTTCCCTGGCCTGGAAACAAGCTTCCGAGGACCGGTTTCTGGCATTACAGCCGTCTTCAGCCCGGCTTGCTTGAATCCAGTGGCAAAGTGAGCAAGGGACTCACGTCTGAGCATACCCTGCCACACTTATGGCGGCCAAAAGCGGTACAAAAAGGGGTGGTAATGGACGGAGCATGTGAACCAATCAAACACTCACACCCAGTCAAAAGATCTGGGTTTAATCCATCACCGTTCTTTAGCCCACTCTGCCACCCCAGTTCAGACATGGCTATATGCAAATCAGTCTGACCCTGTGCCTCATGGGAACAGTCCAGCCCGAACTGCCAAGCCATGCCTTCCCTGGACCGGAAACAAGCTTCCGAGGACTGTTTCTGACATTGCAGCCATCTTCAGCCCGGCTTGCTCGAATCCAGTGGCAACGTGAGCAAGGGACTCACGTCTGAGCATACCCTGCCACACTTATGGTGGCTAAAAGCGGTACAAAAGGGGATGGTAATGGACGAAGCATCTGAACCAATCAAACACTCACACCCAGTCAAAAGATCTGGGTTTAATCCATCACCATTCTTTAGCCCACTCTGCCACCCCAGTTCAGACATGGCTATAAGCAAATCAGTCTGACACTTCGCCTCATGGGAACAGTCCAGCCCGAACTGCCAAGCCATGCCTTCCCTGGACCGGAAACAAGCTTCCGAGGACCGGTTTCTGGCATTACAGCCGTCTTCAGCCCGGCTTGCTTGAATCCAGTGGCAAAGTGAGCAAGGGACTCACGTCTGAGCATACCCTGCCCCACTTATGGCGGCCAAAAGCGATACAAAAGGGGGTGGTAATGCACGGAGCATCTGAACCAATCAAACACTCACACCCAGTCAAAAGATCTGGGTTTAATCCATCACCGTTCTTTAGCCCACTCTGCCACCCCAGTTCAGACATGGCTATATGCAAATCAGTCTGACCCTGTGCCTCATGGGAACAGTCCAGCCCGAACTGCCAAGCCATGCCTTCCCTGGACTGGAAACAAGCTTCCGAGGACCGGTTTCTGGCATTACAGCCGTCTTCAGCCCGGCTTGCTTGAATCCAGTGGCAAAGTGAGCAAGGGACTCACGTCTGAGCATACCCTGCCACACTTATGGCGGCCAAAAGCGGTACAAAAGGGGGTGGTAATGGACGGAGCATCTGAACCAATCAAACACTCACACCCAGTCAAAGGATCTGGGTTTAATCCATCACCGTTCTTTCGCCCACTCTGCCATCCCAGTTCAGACATGACTATATGCAAATCAGTCTGACCCTGTGCCTCATGGGAACAGTCCAGCCCGAAATGCCAAGCCATGCCTTCCCTGGACCGGAAACAAGCTTCCGAGGACCGGTTTCTGGCATTACAGCCGTCTTCAGCCCGGCTTGCTTGAATCCAGTGGCAAAGTGAGCAAGGGACTCACGTCTGAGCATACCCTGCCACACTTATGGCGGCCAAAAGCGGTACAAAAAGGGGTGGTAATGGACGGAGCATGTGAACCAATCAAACACTCACACCCAGTCAAAAGATCTGGGTTTAATCCATCACCGTTCTTTAGCCCACTCTGCCACCCCAGTTCAGACATGGCTATATGCAAATCAGTCTGACCCTGTGCCTCATGGGAACAGTCCAGCCCGAACTGCCAAGCCATGCCTTCCCTGGACCGGAAACAAGCTTCCGAGGACCGTTTCTGGCATTGCAGCCATCTTCAGCCCGGCTTGCTCGAATCCAGTGGCAACGTGAGCAAGGGACTCACGTCTGAGCATACCCTGCCACACTTATGGTGGCCAAAAGCGGTACAAAAGGGGATGGTAATGGACGAAGCATCTGAACCAATCAAACACTCACACCCAGTCAAAAGATCTGGGTTTAATCCATCACCATTCTTTAGCCCACTCTGCCACCCCAGTTCAGACATGGCTATATGCAAATCAGTCTGACACTTTGCCTCATGGGAACAGTCCAGCCCGAACTGCCAAGCCATGCCTTCCCTGGACCGGAAACAAGCTTCCGAGGACCGGTTTCTGGCATTACAGCCATCTTCAGCCCGGCTTGCTTGAATCCAGTGGCAAAGTGAGCAAGGGACTCACGTCTGAGCATACCCTACCACACTTATGGCGGCCAAAGGCGGTACAAAAGGGGTTGTAATGGACGGAGCATCTGAACCAATCAAACACTCACACCCAGTCGAAAGATCTGGGTTTAATCCATCACCATTCTTTAGCCCACTCTGCCACCCCAGTTCAGACATGGCTATATGCAAATCAGTCTGACCCTGTGCCTCATGGGAACAGTCCAGCCCGAACTGCCAAGCCATGCCTTCCCTGGACCGGAAACAAGCTTCCGAGGACCGGTTTCTGGCATTACAGCCGTCTTCAGCCCGGCTTTCTTGAATCCAGTGGCAAAGTGAGCAAGGGACTCACGTCTGAGCATACCCTGCCACACTTATGGCCGCCAAAAGCGGTACAAAAGGGGGTGGTAATGGACGGAGCATCTAAACCAATCAAATACTCACACCCACTCAAAAGATCTGGGTTTAATCCATCACCGTTCTTTAGCCCACTCTGCCACCCCAGTTCAGACATGGCTATATGCAAAAAAGTCTGACCCTGTGTCTCATGTGAACAGTCCAGCCCGAACTGCTAAGCCATGCCTTCCCTGGACCGGAAACAAGCTTCCGAGGACCGGTTTCTGGCATTACAGCCGTCTTCAGCCCGGCTTGCTTGAATCCAGTGGCAAAGTGAGCAAGGGACTCACGTCTGAGCATACCCTGCCACACTTATGGCGGCCAAAAGCGGTACAAAAGGGGGTGGTAATGGACGGAGCATCTGAACCAATCAAACACTCACACCCAGTCAAAGGATCTGGGTTTAATCCATCACCGTTCTTTCGCCCACTCTGCCACCCCAGTTCAGACATGACTATATGCAAATCAGTCTGACCCTGTGCCTCATGGGAACAGTCCAGCCCGAAATGCCAAGCCATGCCTTCCCTGGCCTGGAAACAAGCTTCCGAGGACCGGTTTCTGGCATTACAGCCGTCTTCAGCCCGGCTTGCTTGAATCCAGTGGCAAAGTGAGCAAGGGACTCACGTCTGAGCATACCCTGCCACACTTATGGTGGCCAAAAGCGGTACAAAAAGGGGTGGTAATGGACGGAGCATGTGAACCAATCAAACACTCACACCCAGTCAAAAGATCTGGGTTTAATCCATCACCGTTCTTTAGCCCACTCTGCCACCCCAGTTCAGACATGGCTATATGCAAATCAGTCTGACCCTGTGCCTCATGGGAACAGTCCAGCCCGAACTGCCAAGCCATGCCTTCCCTGGACCGGAAACAAGCTTCCGAGGACTGTTTCTGACATTGCAGCCATCTTCAGCCCGGCTTGCTCGAATCCAGTGGCAACGTGAGCAAGGGACTCACGTCTGAGCATACCCTGCCACACTTATGGTGGCCAAAAGCGGTACAAAAGGGGATGGTAATGGACGAAGCATCTGAACCAATCAAACACTCACACCCAGTCAAAAGATCTGGGTTTAATCCATCACCATTCTTTAGCCCACTCTGCCACCCCAGTTCAGACATGGCTATATGCAAATCAGTCTGACACTTTGCCTCATGGGAACAGTCCAGCCCGAACTGCCAAGCCATGCCTTCCCTGGACCGGAAACAAGCTTCCGAGGACCGGTTTCTGGCATTACAGCCGTCTTCAGCCCGGCTTGCTTGAATCCAGTGGCAAAGTGAGCAAGGGACTCACGTCTGAGCATACCCTGCCACACTTATGGCGGCCAAAAGCGGTACAAAAGGGGGTGGTAATGGACGGAGCATCTGAACCAATCAAACACTCACACCCAGTCAAAGGATCTGGGTTTAATCCATCACCGTTCTTTCGCCCACTCTGCCACCCCAGTTCAGACATGACTATATGCAAATCAGTCTGACCCTGTGCCTCATGGGAACAGTCCAGCCCGAAATGCCAAGCCATGCCTTCCCTGGACCGGAAACAAGCTTCCGAGGACCGGTTTCTGGCATTACAGCCGTCTTCAGCCCGGCTTGCTTGAATCCAGTGGCAAAGTGAGCAAGGGACTCACGTCTGAGCATACCCTGCCACACTTATGGCGGCCAAAAGCGGTACAAAAAGGGGTGGTAATGGACGGAGCATGTGAACCAATCAAACACTCACACCCAGTCAAAAGATCTGGGTTTAATCCATCACCGTTCTTTAGCCCACTCTGCCACCCCAGTTCAGACATGGCTATATGCAAATCAGTCTGACCCTGTGCCTCATGGGAACAGTCCAGCCCGAACTGCCAAGCCATGCCTTCCCTGGACCGGAAACAAGCTTCCGAGGACCGTTTCTGGCATTGCAGCCATCTTCAGCCCGGCTTGCTCGAATCCAGTGGCAACGTGAGCAAGGGACTCACGTCTGAGCATACCCTGCCACACTTATGGTGGCCAAAAGCGGTACAAAAGGGGATGGTAATGGATGAAGCATCTGAACCAATCAAACACTCACACCCAGTCAAAAGATCTGGGTTTAATCCATCACCATTCTTTAGCCCACTCTGCCACCCCAGTTCAGACATGGCTATATGCAAATCAGTCTGACACTTTGCCTCATGGGAACAGTCCAGCCCGAACTGCCAAGCCATGCCTTCCCTGGACCGGAAACAAGCTTCCGAGGACCGGTTTCTGGCATTACAGCCATCTTCAGCCCGGCTTGCTTGAATCCAGTGGCAAAGTGAGCAAGGGACTCACGTCTGAGCATACCCTGCCACACTTATGGCGGCCAAAGGCGGTACAAAAGGGGTTGTAATGGACGGAGCATCTGAACCAATCAAACACTCACACCCAGTCGAAAGATCTGGGTTTAATCCATCACCATTCTTTAGCCCACTCTGCCACCCCAGTTCAGACATGGCTATATGCAAATCAGTCTGACCCTGTGCCTCATGGGAACAGTCCAGCCCGAACTGCCAAGCCATGCCTTCCCTGGACCGGAAACAAGCTTCCGAGGACCGGTTTCTGGCATTACAGCCGTCTTCAGCCCGGCTTGCTTGAATCCAGTGGCAAAGTGAGCAAGGGACTCACGTCTGAGCATACCCTGCCACACTTATGGCCGCCAAAAGCGGTACAAAAGGGGGTGGTAATGGACGGAGCATCTGAACCAATCAAATACTCACACCCACTCAAAAGATCTGGGTTTAATCCATCACCGTTCTTTAGCCCACTCTGCCACCCCAGTTCAGACATGGCTATATGCAAAAAAGTCTGACCCTGTGTCTCATGTGAACAGTCCAGCCCGAACTGCTAAGCCATGCCTTCCCTGGACCGGAAACAAGCTTCCGAGGACTGGTTTCTGGCATTACAGCCGTCTTCAGCCTGGCTTGCTTGAATCCAGTGGCAAAGAGAGCAAGGGACTCACGTCTGAGCATAGCCTGCCACACTTGTGGCGGCCAAAAGCGGTACAAAAGGGGGTGGTAATGGACGGAGCATCTGAACCAATCAAACACTCACACCCAGTTAAAAGATCTGGGTTCAATCCATCACCGTTCTTTAGCCCACTCTGCCACCCCAGTTCAGACATAGTTATATGCGAATCAGTCTTACCCTGTGCCTCATAAAAACAGTCCAGCCCGAACTGCCAGGCCATGCCTTCCCTGGACAGGAAACAAGCTTCAGAGGACCGGTTTCTGGCATTACAGCCCTCTTCAGACCGGTTTGCTTGAATCCAGTGGCAAAGTGAGCAAGGGACTCACGTCTGAGCATACCCTGCCACACTTATGGCAGCGAAAAGCGGTACAAAAGGGGGTGGTAATGGACGGAGCATCTGAACCAATCAAACACTCACACCCAGTCAAAAGATCTGGGTTTAATCCATCACCGTTCTTTAGCCCACTCTGCCACCCCAGTTCAGACATGGCTATATGCAAATCAGTCTGACCCTGTGCCTCATGGGAACAGTACAGCCCGAACTGCCAAACTATGCCTTCCCTGGACCGAAAACAAGCCGGTTTCTGGCATTACAGCCGTATTCAGCCCGGCTTGCTTGAATCCAGTGGCAAAGTGAGCAAGGGACTCACGTCTGAGCATACCCGGCCACACTTATGGTGGCCAAAAGCAGTACAAAAGGGGGTGGTAATGGACAGAGCATCTGAACCAATCAAACACTCACACCCAGTCAAAAGATCTGGGTTTAATCCATCACCGTTCTTTAGCCCACTCTGCCACCCCAGTTCAGACATGGCTATATGCAAATCAGTCTGACCCTGTGCCTCATGGGAACAGTCCAGCCCGAACTGCCAAGCCATGCCTTCCCTGGACTGGAAACACGCTTCCGAGGACCGGTTTCTGGCATTACAGCCGTCTTCAGCCCGGCTTGCTTGAATCCAGTGGCAAAGTGAGCAAGGGACTCACGTCTGAGCATACCCTGCCACACTTATGGCGGCCAAAAGCGGTACAAAAGGGGATGGTAATGGACGGAGCATCTGAACCAATCAAACACTTACACCCAGTCAAAAGATCTGGTTTTAATCCATCACCGTTCTTTAGCCCACTCTGCCACCCCAGTTCAGACATGGCTATATGCAAATCAGTCTGACCCTGTGCCTCATGGGAATAGTCCAGCCCGAACTGCCAAGCCATGCCTTCCCTGGACCAGAAACAAGCTTCAGAGGACCGGTTTCTGGCATTACAGCCGTCTTCAGCCCGGCTTGCTCGAATCCAGTGGCAAAGTGAGCAAGGGACTCACGTCTGAGCATACCGTGCCACACTTATGGCGGCCAAAAGCGGTACAAAAGGGGATGGTAATGGACGGAGCATCTGAACCAATCAAACACTCACACCCAGTCAAAAGATCTGGGTTTAATCCATCACCGTTCTTTAGCCCACTCTGCCACCCCAGTTCAGACATGGCTATATGCAAATCAGTCTGACCCCGTGCCTCATGGGAACAGTCCAGCCCGAACTGCCAAGCCATGCCTTCCCTGGACCGGAAACAAGCTTCAGAGGACCGGTTTCTGGCATTACAGCCGTCTTCAGCCCGGCTTGCTTGAATCCAGTGGCAAAGTGAGCAAGGGACTCACGTCTGAGCATACCCTGCCACACTTATGGCGGCCAAAGGCGGTACAAAAGGGGTTGTAATGGACGGAGCATCTGAACCAATCAAACACTCACACCCAGTCGAAAGATCTGGGTTTAATCCATCACCATTCTTTAGCCCACTCTGCCACCCCAGTTCAGACATGGCTATATGCAAATCAGTCTGACCCTGTGCCTCATGGGAACAGTCCAGCCCGAACTGCCAAGCCATGCCTTCCCTGGACCGGAAACAAGCTTCCGAGGACCGGTTTCTGGCATTACAGCCGTCTTCAGCCCGGCTTGCTTGAATCCAGTGGCAAAGTGAGCAAGGGACTCACGTCTGAGCATACCCTGCCACACTTATGGCCGCCAAAAGCGGTACAAAAGGGGGTCTTAATGGACGGAGCATCTGAACCAATCAAACACTCACACCCAGTCAAAAGATCTGGGTTTAATCCATCACCGTTCTTTAGCCCACTCTGCCACCCCAGTTCAGACATGGCTATATGCAAATCAGTCTGACCCTGTGCCTCATGGGAATAGTCCAGCCCGAACTGCCAAGCCATGCCTTCCCTGGACCAGAAACAAGCTTCAGAGGACCGGTTTCTGGCATTACAGCCGTCTTCAGCCCGGCTTGCTCGAATCCAGTGGCAAAGTGAGCAAGGGACTCACGTCTGAGCATACCGTGCCACACTTATGGCGGCCAAAAGCGGTACAAAAGGGGATGGTAATGGACGGAGCATCTGAACCAATCAAACACTCACACCCAGTCAAAAGATCTGGGTTTAATCCATCACCGTTCTTTAGCCCACTCTGCCACCCCAGTTCAGACATGGCTATATGCAAATCAGTCTGACCCTGTGCCTCATGGGAACAGTCCAGCCCAAAATGCCAAGCCATGCCTTCCCTGGACCGGAAACTAGCTTCGAGCACCGGTTTCTGGCATTACAGCCGTCTTCGGCCCGGCTTGCTTGAATCCAGTGGCAAAGTGAGCAAGGGACTCACGTCTGAGCATACCCTGCCACACTTATGGCGGCCAAAAGCGGTACAAAAGGGGGTGGTAATGGACGGAGCATCTGAACCAATCAAACACTCATACCCAGTCAAAAGATCTGGGTTTAATCCATCACTGTTCTTTAGCCCACTCTGCCACCCCAGTTCAGACATGGCTATATGCAAATCAGTCTGACCCTGTGCCTCATGGGAACAGTCCAGCCCGAACTGCCAATCAATGCCTTCCCTGGACCGGAAACAAGCTTCCGAGGACCGGTTTCTGGCATTACAGCCGTCTTCAGCCCGGCTTGCTTGAATCCAGTGGCAAAGTGAGCAAGGGACTCACGTCTGAGCATACCCTGCCACACTTATGGCGGCCAAAAGCGGTACAAAAGGGGGTGGTAATGGACGGAGCATCTGAACCAATCAAACACTCACACCCAGTCAAAAGATCTGGGTTTAATCCATCACCGTTCTTTAGCCCACTCTGCCACCCCAGTTCAGGCATGGCTATATGTAAATCAGTCTGACCCTGTGTCTCATGGGAACAGTCCAGCCCGAACTGCCAAGCCATGCCTTCCCTGGACCAGGAAACAAGCTTCCGAGGACCGGTTTCTGGCATTACAGCCGTCTTCAGCCCGGCTTGCTTGAATCCAGTGGCAAAGTGAGCAAGGGACTCACGTCTGGGTGTGAGTGTTTGATTGATTCAGATGCTCCGTCCATCACCACCCCCTTTTGTACAGCTTTTGGCCGCCATAAGTGTGGCAGGGTATGCTCAGACGTGAGTCCCTGGCTACCTTTGCCATTGGATTCAAGCAAGCTGCGCTGAAGACGGCGGAAGCTTGTTTCCGGTCCAGGGAAAACATGGCTTGGCTGTTCGGGCTGGACTGTTCCCATGAGGCACAAACTTCTTGCCGCCATCAGCGAGGGCCGCGAGGCCACGCCCACCGGCCAGAGGCCACGCCCCCTCTCTTCCCCTCTACAAATGTGCCAGGGTCGGACGCGCAGCGGACGCGCGCAGCGGGTAGCCGTCAGCGCGCCGAATGCGCGCCAAAGGTAAGCCCGTCTGCGCACATCCGCGCCAGTACGAGCCCAGGGCCCAGCCCCTCTGTCTCTCTTGCTGCACCCCCCATTATCTACTCGCCAGACACTCTCCGCAAATTGGCAATAACCACCCCAAACCTTTGTCTTCACTCCATTTCTCCAGATCAGCATCATAACAAATGCAACCACTGTGCATACAAATTCATTTTGCAACCACTCCCCAAAGCACGAACTATCAAAATGGCTCTGCTCAACTGCAGAACTCTCCCCAAGCACAGCACCGAAATAAACTTACTAATTCAGAACTTCGACATTGAAGTGCTGTTCCTTACGGAAACATGGATTAACTCTGCTTCTGATCCGGACATAGTCCATGCCCTCCCTCCGGGCTACATAATCAAACATCTGGACAGACCGCAAGGAGTAGGAGGCGGTCTAGCTATAATCACGAAAGCCCACCTCCTCTGTCATTTTAAGGACAGTCCAGTCCTTAACTGTGAAAATGTTCACTTCTCTCTATATATCTCCCCGGAAAAAACCCTGTCAGGTCTACTCATATACAGACCCCCGGGACCACTTGGACAGTTCCCTAACTCCCTTGTAGAGACTGCCACCTCCCTGGCCTGGCTATCGCCCAACTTCACAGTACTAGGAGACCTCAACATCCACTTTGATGATCCTGAGAACCTCACAGCGGGAGACCTCAAAGAAGATATCTTCGCACTCAGCCTCTCCCTGAAAAATCCCCTGCCCACTCATTAAAAGGGCCACCTCCTGGACCCTATCTTTTCAAACATCCAAGAACTCTCCACTTCCCCTCCCCTTCCTATCCCCTGGACAGATCACCACCTGATCTTACTCAACATCCCAATAACCAGCCAAATCAGCCCCAGCTCTCCACACCAAGCACCCTTGTGCTCATGGAACAAACTTAACATTGATGCCTGGACCCATCAGCTCACTGCCTCCGCCCCTACCCTGAACCCGGATCCCTCACTAGCTGATATCCAATTTCGTGATTGGATTGAAACGTCTCTGGACGCGGTTCTCCCTGTTAAACAGCTCCCTAGTAAGAGGAACTCGTACAAATCCCCCTGTTTCACCTCGGAACTACGAGATCTCCGAAAAAAATGCAAAAAACTAGAACGTATCTGGAGGAAAGATTGGAATCCTAACAACAAAGAAATCTATAAATCGGCCATTAAACAATATAAAACAAGCCTCTTATTACGAAGGGAAAATCATGGCTGCTTCCAACTCCTCCAGGGAGACCTACCGCATAGTAAAAAGTCTAATGAAAATCCCCGAACCGCAGCCGGCCGCTGATCCCACTGGCGCCAGATGCATCCAACTCGCTGAGTTTTTCTCAGCTAAAATCCAAAAAATCATCATGACCCTCCCCATCAGTCACACCTCACTCAACCTCCCAGCTGGGGCCATTGACCCAGACGCACCAACTCTGAAAGCCTTCCTCCCCATCTCCACATAAAAACTGCTGGACACGCTCAACCGCGTGAAGAGTGGTTCCCCGGATGACCCAGCTCCTATGAGTAAACTCAAACTAGTAGCCCCCACTATATCCCTCCATCTTACGAGGCTGATAAATGCCTCCCTCTCCAGCGGGATAGTTCCTGCCAGCTGGAAAAGTGCGATAGTTCGGGCCCTTATAAAGAAACCTCACTTAGACTTCAAACTTCAGACCCATCTCTCTCCTCCCAGGCATTTGCAAAGTGGCAGAGAGGATTGTAAATGAACAGCTTTCAACATTCCTAGAAACTAATAACCTCCTTCGCCACTCACAGACAGGGTTCAGACCCGGACAGGGGACTGACACCGCCTTCCTGGCCGTAACAGAAGAGACAAGATCCATTCTCGACGTAGGGGGATCAGTGGCAGTGATCCTCCTGGACCTGAGCGCTGCCTTCGACATGGTGGACCCCACCATCCTGCTCCATCGCCTCCAAAAAACGGGCATCTCGGAGACCGCTCTGGCATGGTTAAAGTCATTCTTGGAACACAGGACCTTCCAAGTGGCCGATAGCCACGGTCATTCTAAATCTCTCCCTCTGAACTGTGGCGTTCCTCAGGGCTCCTCCCTGAGCCCCACGCTTTTTAATGTTTACGTGGCCCCCTTGGACGACATCGCCTCCCCATCTGGCATAAAGGTGGTCATGTTTGCCGACGACACGCAACTAGTCGTCTCCATCAACCAGGCCGATCACTCAATGGAGAACCTAGTCTCCTGCCTGCACAACATATCTATATGAATGGGCAACTCTAGGCTCAAACTCAACGGAGAAAAATCTGAAATCATGCTCCTAGGCAACCCCAACAAACTCCCAAAAACACTTACCTGGCCAGCCAGCATGGGCACTCCCCCCATTCCCAAACAAGAAATCAAAAGTCTAGGCTTCTGGCTCGACCAAGATCTTAGCTTCAGAGCCCAAGCGAGAAAGACAGCAGGTACCTGCTTTGGACTCATGCGAGCAGCCCGTAAGATCCTTCCACTGATCCCCCCCCCAGTCTAGGAAAATCTTGATTCAGGGCCTCATTATATCAAGACTGGACTACAGAACCGCCTTATATCTAGGCGCACCTGTAGCTGTTATAAAAAAACTCCAGCACGCCCAGAACGCCGCAGCAAGGCTACTGACGGGAATGAAATCTAGATGCTCAGCCAAGCCCTCCCTCAAGGCGCTCCATTGGCTCCCCATCCAAGAACGTATCTCATTCAAAGCCTTGTGCATCTCCCATAAAATCTTACAAGGCAAGGGTCCCCCAATACTGAGACCTCTTATTAAGCCACACAAATCAGCCCGACAACTCAGGTCAGACGACCTGTTTCTGGCTAGCGTACCCAGAATAAGGAAAGCTTGCACTGGCGGCCGTTGATTCTCTTATAACACTTCCAAGCTTTGGAACAGCCTCCCCCTTAACATCCGCAAAGAAAACAATCTCCTCTCATTTCGCAGACTGCTGAAAACCTGGCTGTTCCCCCAATAATCCACCTCCAAGAGTACTGTCAAGCCTTACTTTAGCGCTGGGACGCCCGAGGGTAGCTACGCGCTCTAGAAATCCCGAATCAAATCAAAATCAAATCAGGGTCAGACTGATTTGCATATAGCCATGTCTGAACTGGGGTGGCAGAGTGGGCTAAAGAACGGTGATGGATTAAACCCAGATCTTTTGACTGGGTGTGAGTGTTTGATTGATTCAGATGCTCCGTCCATCACCACCCCCTTTTGTACCGCTTTTGGCCGCCATAAGTGTGGCAGGGTATGCTCAAACGTGAGTCCCTTGCTCACTGTGCCACTGGATTCAAGCAAGCTGGGCTGAAGACGGCTGGAATGCCAGAAACTGGTCCTCGGAAGCTTGTTTCCGGTCCAGGGAAGACATGGCTTGGCACTTCGGGCTGGACTGTTCCCATGAGGCACAGGGTCAGACTGATTTGCATATAGCCATGTCTGAACTGGGGTGGCAGAGTGGGCTAAAGAACGGTGATGGATTAAACCCAGATCTTTTGACTGGGTGTGAGTGTTTGATTGATTCAGATGCTCCGTCCATCACCACCCCCTTTTGTATTGCTTTTGGCCGCCATAAGTGTGGCAGGGTATGCTCAGACGTGAGTCCCTTGCTCACTTTGCCACTGGATTCAAGCAAGCTGGGCTGAAGACGGCTGGAATGCCAGAAACTGGTCCTCGGAAGCTTGTTTCCGGTCCAGGAAGACATGGCTAGGCAGTTCGGGCTGGACTGTTCCCATGAGGCACAGGGTCAGACTGATTTGAATATAGCCATGTCTGAATTGGGGTGGCAGAGTGGGCTAAAGAACGGTGATGGATTAAACCCAGATATTTTGACTGGGTGTGAGTGTTTGATTGATTCAGATGCTCTGTCCATCACCACCCCCTTTTGTACCGCTCCAGATAGGCGTCCGCAATTTGCGCCTCCCCCCGAACTTCGTCGCCGTTCCTGTCCCGCAAAACCTGAATCTTCGAGCATTGAACCTTTGCTTTCAGTGCACTAGCAAGGAGACGACCAGTCTTGTTCCCCCCTACATAATAAGTGTGGCGAAGGCTGTGTATTCAGCTCTATCTGTATCCAGTCCCGCCAATTGGGCTCTCGCTGCTTTTAGTTGCTTCCAGACTCTAGGAGCCCCAGTGCGACTGTGAACTCTCTCTAGCTCTGAAACCCGGGCACTTAGGGTCTCGCGCTTTACTTTACGGTCCCTGGATTCCGCCGCTGCTATCGCGATGAGTTCACCCCGCGCCACCGACCTCAGGGCCCCCCATAATGCTGACACTGGTGTGTCAGGAATATCATTGATAGCTAGATAGTCAGTGATACCCTTGCGGAGTTGCTGAGCCACATCTGCACGTTGCAGGATGGGCCTTCATAGTTTCCACCCACCCGGGTGTCTCTTAACCTTGAGGATTGTGAGTGTAAGTTCTACCGCGTCATGATCTGAAAGAGCTGCCAGAGTGATGCATACGTCAACCACCCGGGCCTCTAGTTCTGAAGACCTGAGAAAGTGGTCCAGCCTAGCATGAGTATGGTGCATATGGCAATAGAAGGTATATTGTGATGCTCCTGGGTGTTTGGCCCTCCATAAGTCCACTAGCCCTCGTTGCTGTAGCCATGTCTTCCCTGCCCCCGAGATAGCGCCAGCGTCACCGTATCTGTGCCCAGACCTGTCTGTGTTAGTGTTCTTCACTAAATTAAGGTTCCCCCCCCCAGGAGCAAAAGAGGGTCGGAAGAGCGCATCGCCTCTCAAAGCGCGTTCTGTAAAAATGGCTACTGCCCTGTGTTAGGTGTATACAAGTACCCCACCGTTATCTGTTGGCCCCCTATCAGTATGCTGTGAGCTAGCAATCTACCCTTGATCTCTCCCACCTTATCCTTGATTTGCCCTTGGAAGCATTTAGACACTAAAATCGCCACCCCTGCTTTTTTCTCTGGTAGGGAAGAAAAGAATTGGTGGGGGAATGCGCGGGACGTCATCCTATGCCAGTCTTTCGTGGGTAGGTGAGTTTCCTGGAGTAACAAATCTCAGCCCCCGAATTTCCAGATATGAAAGCACCGCCCTCAGCTTGATGGGGTTGTTCAGGTCAGAGTCAAAATCTTTAAGGTAGCGTCTATCATCCCGAAGACAATGGGCAAAGATTGCTCAATGAGGCTAGTGACATCCCGTCTTGTCGCGCTTTAGAGCACTGACCGTACCAACATCCTGGTTCCCCCCAACACACTGGCTCCCCCTGCTGAACCCCAACACCAACCCCTCACCTGCCCCCCTCCCTAACCCCAACTAGGAACTCCCAAGTGCAAACCATAGTCCCAGGCCTATCAATAAACAGTCCAGGCCTGTAGAAACGTTACGTGGAGGAGCGTGTGGCAGTGGCGACCTCGTTGGCCCCCACCCCGTCAATCCCGACCCATATGGTTACAGTGCGAAGAAAAATCCCCTTAAATGCTGCATCAGTTCAATGCCGTTGTGTCCTTGACCACTTCCTGGATGGTCGCTGCCTGTTCCTGAGCCATTGTCGCTGGGTCCGGTTTAAGATCAGCCTTGGGGGAGCGTTGTCGCCCTACTCGCTGCCATCCGCCTCTCGAGGGTTGTGGGGACTTCTCCTGCGACTGTCGTGGAGATGCCCCTTCCTTTTGCAGGTCCTCCTCGAGGTCGATGCCCAGCAGGGCGCAAGTGTCTCAGAGCGAACGGAGCTGGTGCAGGGCCACTTTCCATTTAAAGATTAACCTGAAGGGGTGGCCCCAGGAATAAGGAACCCCGTTGTCGCGCAAGAACGCTGTGGCCACCCAAAAGGCCTTCCTCTTTTGCAGGGTGATGGCCGAGAGGTCCTGGGACAGGGCCACTAGGTAGCTTCGAAATTGGAGAGACTGTTTCTGGCATGCTTCCCTCAGGATCCTTTCTTTCAAGGGAAAGTCAGGTAGAAAGGCCAAGATGTCGGGTGGGGGGGCAAGCGCACGACGTGCCAGGCCAACCCTATGCGCCCTATCAATGCAGATTTCGAAGTCAGCAGGTTCACCTAAAATCTCTCTGAACAATCCCTGCAGATAGCAAGCAACGCTGTTCCCTTCCGCCTTGAATGGCACTCCCCGGTCCCGTATGTTGTTCCTCCGGGAGCGGTTCTCGAGGTCCTCTACGTGTGCCTGGAGGTCTACTTGTTGCTCATGGAGGCGGAGGACCTCTTGCTGCAGGTGTTCCCCTTCTTCGCTCCGAGTGTGGTCCGCCTTCTCCACCTCCGCCACTCGTTCCCCCAAACTATTCACATCTCGGCGTAGTTCACTTTGTTCCCTGGCCAGATCTTGGTTTAGCGTCTGGAAGTCCTCTCGCAAGCAGGTAAATAAAGACTCTAGGAATGCTTTAGTGATAGGGGCCCCTCCATCCTCTTGCCAGGGGTGTTGACCGTTGTCGTCGGGGGTGACTGGCCCTTCTCTCCTTTAGCGGTGCCTTTAACCAGCATGTCCGTTATGGTACAGACACCCTTGCGTCCCGTGGCGGCCATACTGCACTGATTGCTCTAGTCCCAGAGGACCACGTAGGCGTGCCCGCCCGGGTGGAGTCCGCCTTAGTGAATGAATGTGCACCCAGGCAACTTGTGGTGCGATTGGGCCCTTCCCATCTGGTTGGCTTCTCATCGATTAGGGACCTCCACAACCGCCGCCTTCCACCGTCAGTGGGGGGGAACACTCTGCAGAGGAACTGCCCCACAACCCACACACAGGTCGCCCTTCACCAAATCAGTCCGATTCAAAACCTGCTCTAGCCGTGATGCGGCCCACCTGGCTCAAGCACTCTGCTGGTAATGTACAAGGGGCTCCGGGCAGGTCTCACCAGTCCCGTCACTTCAAGCCTTACCCCCTGGGCACCAGTGCCCTCCGGCTGGCCAAGCTTGCGGTCACCTGTGCTGCTCGCCGCCTGCGTCCATAAAAAGTCCCCGCAGGCCCAGTTCCATTCTGAGAAAAGCTAGTGCCGTCAGTCAGGCACCGCCGCTCCCTCCGTGCCCCTCCTCACCTTCTGAGCGCCGACCCGTCCTCCCTGGGTAAGCGCAAGCCGCCGGCTGATCTGCCCCCTGGTTGTGGTCGGGTGAGGCTCTTCAATAGTGCTGGGCAGGCTGCTTCTCTCCCCACAGGCAGCGGTGTGCCGGCAGCCCGGCTCGTGCAGGCCCCAAAGCCTAGGGCTCAATTTTCGCGACTGCCGGCTCTTCCCTCACTGTCCACGGCACCGCAATACAAGGGGAGCAGCCCATACGAAGCTCCCGGCTGGCATCCAAACTGCGCCAGGGCGGGGTTGCCTTGGATATCCCGCTGCTCCGGTTCCCCAGCCTCTACAGGAGCGCCGGCTCTTCTGCCGAGCACAGGCCCCAAGACCAGGGGCTCAATTTTCGCACCTCTCTGACAGGCGCCTTCCCAGTCAGCGGCCACCTCCACCACCGGCCCCCGCTCTCACCACTGCCTGGAACTTGCCTCTCTTTGCCAGGTCCCGCCTCCGCTCCGGTCGCCTTGTGCTGAGTCGCCAGCCCACGGCAGAGCCCCCGCAGCCGGAAAGCGACGTCCGCTCTTTCGTCGTCAGGCCGCCATGTCACCTCGACCCCAGCCGGGATCCCGCGCTCCAGGGAAAAAGTGACTGCTGGGGTCAGTGCCGCAGTCATCCCACACCGAAAGGTTAGGCGCCAGATGCCCCAACCCAATGAGGTGAGTTGTTCTCTCTTTCGGGGATTTGTGTGCTATTATATGGGCCAAACGGGGCTTAGGGCCGGAGAGAGATACGATTCAGCGTCCTCTCAGGCTGCCACCTTAGCCACGCCCCCAGGCGTGCCTATTGTGTCGTTTGTCCTATATAAATACGGTGGCAGGGGCAGAAAATTGCATATATAACATTGCTACTGTTGCAATTAGTGAAATGCTTTCTGTGGAATGTTGTTTTCTCAATGATAAAATCCTTTCCCTCAAGTGTACAGTCACAGACGCTGCATGAGCCACATTTTGCATGCCCTGTCAGAGGTGGGAGCCCCCACAATTCATTTATAGTTCCTCTTGTGCTGTCAGAGGGCAGGGCTGCTCTAACTAAGTGGTCTTTCACGTTCTTAGACTTTTTGAAAGCGAACAGCGGTTGCTCAAGATTAAGTGCTCACTGACCTGGGTGTTGCGGGGGAGAGCCAAGGAGCAGCGCTTCTCTCCCGCGGAGTTTACCGCTGCCGTCTGCAGCTTCTTTGCCGGTTTTTTCCACCCTGACGCCCATCTTGCAATCCAGCCCACGGAGGAACGGGGACTACATCCCCCAGCGGCCCCTTCGCGACCGGAAGTCGCGCACGCCCTGTCCCGTCCCCGGAGGTGCTCTTAGTACAGCGAGAGCCCCGGGGGAGCGGGGGACTTGAGCTCACTGACCTGGGTGTTGCGGGGGAGAGCCAAGGAGCAGCGCTTCTCTCCCGCGGAGTTTACCGCTGCCGTCTGCAGCTTCTTTGCCGGTTTTTTCCACCCTGACGCCCATCTTGCAATCCAGCCCACGGAGGAACGGGTACTACATCCCCCAGCGGCCCCCCCCGGAGGTGCTCTTAGTACAGCGAGAGCCCCCGCGTCGCGGGACGCGCGCGGGCAGTGCCGGGCTAAGCCCCGGCAAAGGGCGGGCCCTCTACGGCCCGAGGAGGACGGGACGGGCCACCCCCCTTGGTCCAGCAACCTGTGGAAGTACTTTGTTTGATATGTACTCCAATTAACTATTGTTTAGTGTTACTGTTTTCTTCACTATGTCAGTTAAGCGGTCTAATAAGAAACCATCTCATATACTTGACCCAGGACAGGGGACTCTAAACTTCACGGCGATAAATGGACCACTTCCCACTCCTTGTGAAGAAACTAATGAGCCACTACCATTGATAGACATTAGGCAATCCTCCCCACAGAATCGGGTTAGTTCACAGAATTTATCTTTTTGGGAGGAAATGAATTCTCTTTGTGGCACTAAGTATGGCCTAGTGGCATCCCCATTCCATGTTAAATCCACTAGCAGTTCCCCCCTAATTAGGAATCAAGGTGACCTACTACTACCATCTTTAAGAGACAATACCCAAGGTGTTGCCTCGCCTCAGGGAACAAATGAGAAAAGGACTGGAAGTGGGAATCATTTAAACACACCAAAATCGTGCAAAGATCCTTTAGCGCCAGTCACCAACCCCCCCTCAACCATGGTAGAGAATGGGACTTACGTAGACCAAGTACTTTTACTGTCTCAGATAGAGTTATTATTTAAGTCTATCGTATCACCATTGATAGGAAAAATCAATGCCCTGGATGATAGAATAATGGGGATTGAGAAAATTGTTCTAGCCAACCTTAAGCAACCTAATAACGAACCATCTAACGGGGAAAGACCCCTTAAGGCAATCCCCAAAACAAAAGAGATAGATACTACTATTAATTCCCCTTTCACCCTCAAGAAGGCAACACCCAATGGCCCTGATTTCTCCACCTCACATAAAGTTTCTCTGTCTACTAATCAAACTAAACACTCCCAAACCTCCCCACAGCTCCATAAAAAACATACCATACCCAAAGCTGTCCCTAAACCAGGGTTTAACAGGCATATCGCCGCCAGAGAGGACCCAACCCCAAGTAGTTTAGAATCGATACACTTGCCCCCTGAAGCTGCCCCATTTGTTCTCGTTTTATCAGGAACACCTGCACCCTGTCGTGGGAAGATTGAAAGCCGTCAGGAACTTTTACATAAAGTCATATTTTGGCTCTCCAAACATAGACCACTTGCACATGATCGTGACGGAGGTATCCTGAATGTTAGAAGGATAGGTTGGCTAGGGTCTCAAACTAAAGATATAAATGGGGATTTGGTCCTAGTCAAATTTAGAGATAGGAACATAGTCCCCCTTTTACGAGCTTACCCACCCCAAAAAAGAGACGGCCCTATATCCGTTTTGGATCTACACGATTTTTATCCAAAGTAAACCATCTATAAATGTTTTTTTATCTGTTGAACGTACTGTAAATTTTTAATATGAACATATGTACTGTGGTTTTATGATTAATGTATACTTTTATGACTCCTCTGCGGAATCGAATAAAGTTATTTGAATGAAAAGTACATAACAATATTTAAAAAACAATATTATTACCAACTATATTCACGTTATATTAATGACCTTGATATTTTCAAAATCGATATTACTTACCTTAAAATCGATATTCTTGAGAACAATATTCTTGCTGACAATATTTCCATATCATAATTTGTACACTGTATTGCGATAGGATGATATTTTGGTTTCAATATTTTGTCTGAATATCCCTAGTCCTGCACCTTTGGAAGGGGGCCTGAAGGTGGTTTGCCAAGCCAGTTGCCTTTTCCAATAGTTTCCCTAGTGTTGCACTGACTTGAGTGGGAATAGTAAATGTTACCCCTCCACAATCCAACACTTTCCCTACTTTTCCAGTGGTGGAGTGGAAATAGTATTTTTTAACTCTCGACAATTCAAACTTTTCCCTACTGTTTCACTGAATGGCGGGGTAATAGTAAGTTTTACCCCTCCATAATACAACACTTTCACTAATGCTGCAGTGAATTAAACATGATTAGTTAATTATACCTCTCCGCTATCCAACAGTTTCTCTAGTCCATGCCGTGCAGGAACTAGGGTGCATGTGTACAGGTGGGCAATATCGCCAATAGGGCACCCTCATTTCTTCTGCGCCAGGGTTTTCATGTTGGAAGAACCGCCATGAAAACCCTGGTGGAGAGGAAACTACTAATACGCGTGGCGGGACCACCGTGGTCCTATAAAACATATTGATGCCTCTACACTGCCGCAACACCACCAGGGAATGGTGGTTCCCAGGAAGCTGCTGAGAGGCAATGGTGGACCAACTGCCCATATTGTGATAGGGTGATCAGGAGATTGCCATCGCCGCGCCCCCATGAGTCTGGCGTTCCGTGGACCTCCAGACTCATAATTAAGCCCTTAGTGAAATGGGAATAGTGTATTTTACCCCTCTGCGATCTAACACATTCCCTATGTTGCAGTGACTGTAGTGGGAATAGTAACTTTTATCCTTGTGTGACATAACAGTTTTCCTACTGTTCAATTGCGTGAAGTGGGAGTAGTAAATTCTATTAATACTTAGTCCAACACTTTGCCTAATTCTATATAATTTGTAGTGGGAATATTATATTCATTAGATGTAAAATGATAGTATTTTTTATTTATATTGTTACAATTCATATTATAATGTTTTTGATTATTTAAAATTATAATATTTATAAATATTAATGTTTTTAATGTGCAAAATATAAATGTTGTTAGAAATTGTAAGTAATTTATGTTGTTTACTTTTTTATTTGAATTAATGTGTTGTATCCCAGTATCCTGTTCATGGGAATGTTATACCATTTTCACTATCTACTCAGTCAGTGAAATGTTGCAGTGATGGTGTGCTTAGGAATGTTGGGAGCGTGTGAGGAGAAGTCACAGTTGAGAGTGGCCTGAGCAGCATGCTGGCTGCTCCTGGTGGGCTCATCTACATATCTTGTAACCTACTACAATAAATCATCCTGAACTACATCAACTTGCGTGGACCTCGTTACTACAAAATGGCTTATTTGCAAAATATTTTATGTTCTTTGTAAATGTTGGACGCTATTATTTCAAGGTGTCTTGTGAAGTGGCTAAGCACCTTAAGGTAAAGTGCAATACAGGCAGTTGTCACTATGTCTTCCAACAACGTGCTGCGTGAATTTGAAGCTGCAGCTGAAGCTTTATTTTTAAACCTCCCTGAAATCAATATTCAGCAGAATTGTCAAACTAACACAACTATCAGTAATGATGTGAAGAGACTGTTGAAAACATTAGAGAAACTACTAAAAACCGAATTCACTAAATGGTTGGAGAAAAAATTCACTGGAAAAACTCAGAGATGTAAACAGAGTACCGAGGGGACTGAAGGTGTTGATAGCGCCCACGTTTGAAAATCCGAACTCCTCAATGTTAAAAGAGTGGGCTAAAAATAACTTACAAGCCTCAATGAACATGGTATTAATACTTATTGAATATGCTGATATAGACCGCAAAATGACCCTTAAAGAAATCAAAAGAATCAATGGTCTGTTGGATAGACTAGAACAAAAGGATCTGATATCAAAAGGTCTTGCAGAAGTTAATACAAGAATCAAAAATCATGAAGATGTTTTTAAGGAGAGGAAAATCTTCAAATTCGCAAGTGATAAGAACGGTTATGAAACGGGAAGAGTTTTCACATTCTCTAGGAAATTCAACACGTTCAAAAGAGAAGCTTTAACTAACAAAGTGCCCGTAGCCCAAACAATATCACAAGTACGCAATGCAATTGCGACTTTGGATTCTAACGCAAGTTCTATGACAAGTAACAATGACTCCGATGATAGTAGGGCTCATACACCTGGCATAGAAGAGATGGGGGCAACTAACCTTACACCTGCAGAAGAACTCATCTTTTTACGCCAGGATCGGCGATAAACCCTGCGTCCTTGGAAATTCCCAAACGAAACAAGGCGAAGGGGGAACCAACACAGACGGGAGAGGAGGAGGAAATGCAATCAGCAATATAAACACAGGGACACAAGCCAAAAAGTGGAGACGTTAACTGGCCCAATAGACAATACTGTAATCAATTTAATGGCAGTGCATTATCAGCTGCAGAATCGCAATTGCTTTCTCTGGCTCCTACATACTGCCCCGAATGTAATTTCAAATGCAATCAGTCAAGAGTTGAGGTGTACAAATGTATTTGGAAATTAAAACTCATTAAATTCCATCGACTCAAAGACTCGACAACTAAAGGAGGCACTATTCACAGGGATAGTGATATGAATTTACAGGCAACAGACGTCACCACATTAAGGCTATTACATTCCCTAGCCAACGATGACAACGACTTCTCAAACTCCACACAACAAGATTTGTCTGCAGCGGGCATCAACATATAAGGCGGCAAGCAGTCCCTTTCGCCCCACTTCTAAGTTTGTTCCAATGATGCCAAAGGATATTATTGATGTTTTCAGTGACATAGTAGTTGAGGATCTAAAAAAACTCAAAATTACCATCAATCGCGAAGCACATCGGATAAAATATCTGCATCTGCAATATCTTGATCTTACGAAAACGTTAGGAGATAATCTTGAAATTATCATCAACAAGGCAGAGAAGGGCGGGAATATCGTCCTGTGGCCAAGCCAACAATATCTCGAGGAGGCCAATAGACACTTGGAAAATACTGCTTGCTATACAAAAACATCTACGCAGGATCTACCTGAAGTAAAATAGACAGTGTTTCAACATCTAACCCAATGGAAATGAAAAGAGCTAGAAACAAAGAATGAAGTGATTTTTTTAAAGAATGAACACCCTAGAACACCAGTCCTATATTTTCAGCCGAAAGTCCAAGAAAACATTACACCTATTCCTGTTAGGCCTAATATTTCGGCCAGAAAAAGTCTAATGGAATCCATGTCAAAATATGTAGATTATTTCCTGCAGGAGTTTGTTGTTAAGTTACCTTGATTTATTAAAGACACCAGTGATTTCATAAGGAAGATAATAGAAATAGAATGGGATCAAGATTATCTCTTTTTGTTGATGGACATAACATCTCTTTATACCAGTATTAACCATAAAGATGGGATCACTGCTGCCAAGTATTAGCTCAATCACAGATCCATTCATTTATATTTTTTCCTTTTGATTTTACAGCACTTGAGAGCAGTGGTCAATTTGGATCCTAACTATCCTGTGGCACAACACTTTAAGCTAGTACAGCATAACAATCTGAACGAGCTCAAATATTTGCCACTGGAGTCAAGCTATCCTGGCTGATGAGGGCTGAAAGCCCGAAAGCAGTCCTAGGATGCTTGTTTCCAGTCCAGGGAAGACCTGGCCTGACAGTTCGGGCTGGACTGTTCCCATGATGCAAGTATTCCTGCATCATGGGGATATAGTTTGTGTGCAGGAAGGGGCACCTTCCTGGACAAAAGCAATCACTACAGGCATTTTCCTCTTTCAATGCGTGCTGTAGCATGCATTGAAAGAAGAAAAAACTAGGAGAAATGAAAACATTTCTCCTCGTTGCGCCTCACTACAACCTCTAGGGTGGGGTAGCATTCAGATGCATCTCCAGATTTACGATGTCTCGTAAATCTGTAGATGTGTCTGGTTCCATGGGTGTTGCGTGGGAACACCCACAGCAACACCCATGGAACACCCCTTCAATGCAAAGTGCTGCCTGTGAAGGGGCAGTATTTACCAGAAGAGGAAAAGTCACACAGGGTGGCTTTTCCTGTCCTTGTAAATATGGAGGAGCCCTCTGCGTCACAAGTAGGTCACGAAAAGTGACATACTGGTGGCGCAGGGGGTTTGTAAATCTGCCCCTACTTTTTTCCAAATCAGTATTATGTTTAGAAGTGGTATGTTCTTAAAAAATAATACTACTATTGTTGGAAATTGGTTTTTGATGTACCTTAAGGGTTTGTGACTTCGACCGCGGTGAAGTCACATCTCCAGTAAATTACAGACTGACATTAGGTACTTTTAGAAGAGAGTAAAAAGGGTTAATATGCATGTCCAACAGAAAAGTGTTTTGGAATTTGAAAAACAGCTGATAGTATTTTTATTTGTTACTTACATTCATTGCTGTGCAAAAAGTGAGGGGAAGTTTGGCATTACTGGTTTTACCTTGTTGAGAGTGGTGCATCTCATTGATTGTGTAAGAGAGAGTTTTTTTAGGAGTTTCAAATATTTTCATATTCTGCAAAAGTATTTCAGAGGTGAGTTACAAATGTGTAAGTGTAGGAGTGCTTCAATGTTTGTAATACAATTTTTAACATTGCTACGCACTCTTTATAAAGTCTGCATAGCATTAGAGAAATGTGATGTTTAAAGTATGTTACCAAATGTCTGAACCTGTTTTGTAGTCTGTTTTATTTTTATTTTTTATTCTCTTGGATGGATTATAGTTTATGCTATTTCAAATAAGTCTCTGGAAAGGTACACTTGAAGTAGGCTGTATACATTTAGGTGTGTGCTTTAAATAGAAAGTTTAAATATCTCTGTGATATCATGACCAAGGTATGTTTGTAATTCTACATGCATTCTGACATGTGTTATGCATCTGAGGACCGTACCTTAAAAACAATGTAGCTTCTTAGTCAGGTGCACAAATCTTGTCAGTCCTATTACTGCTATCAGTCGCAGAAGCATACATCTATTACTTATGTAGGTGTCACAGAACCCTTCAAATACAGTGTTCAACACCCATCTCCCTGTATAATGAGGAGAAAGGAATACACATACCTTCTTCTACACAAATCTTGAGAGCATGTGTTTTGAAACAGAGGCCTTTTTGTATTTGTAGGCTTCTTTTGATGTATCATGTCACCACAAAAAGGCACAAACACACAGGTTGACACCTTGAGAAACATGGTAAGACTTAGAAGAGTTGGTGTTTTATATTTCACTATGTGTAACGTGAGCAGTTGGTGAATAATGAAGCTGAAAGAGAAAAGTGAGGTTTAAAACATGTTGGCATATGGATTATTGATTGTGCTACTTCATATGAGTCTCTAGAAAGGTACACTTGAAGTAGGCCCTATAGATTTAGGTGTGTGTTTTACATGGAAAGTGCACTCTGTCAAGTTTGAATAACGGTGTGCTCTCATGACTGAGGTATGTGTATGCTTCTACATGTATTCTGACATGTGTTGTGCATCTGAATATGCTAAGTTAATAACTATGTATCTTTTCATACAGATGCGCATATCTTGTCAGTCCTGCTATTACTGAGGCATGTGTCACAGAATCCCTCAAAAACAGTGTTCAATACCCACCTGCCCTGTATAATGGGGAGACAGGAATTCACATACTTTCTTCTATACAAATATAGAGTGCATGTGGTCTAAAACAGATGTATTCTACTATTTGTTGGTTTCTTTTGATGTATTTTGTCACTACAAAAAGGCACATATTGACTAGGGGTGGGCGGCAAATTACGTTCCGCACGCAGAACTTGCAAAATTTCGGCATTTTGGTGTTCCGCGCGGAACGCGAAAATGTCAAAACTTCCGCAATCTACGGCGGAACGGAATTGTATTGCACAAACGGTGGCATCTTCATGGATAAATATGCAGGGCAGGATTCTTTCTGGCACCGAGCTCCTGTCACAAAAAATCAACCTCAACAGGAAGCACTTACAGATATAAATAAAGCAGGTGCCCAACTTTAAGCAAGTGTAGCATAATGTGTGTCCAGCAGACTGTACTCAATATCACTTTGATGTTGGTGGTGCTGTGTCACACAAGTAAAGATGGAATGCCACACACATGAGCACAATAATTCCAGTTCGAATGTACAAGTGTACTACGTTGTCAGTGTATTGTACATGACCATGTCTAAATTAATCTCTACAGTACGTGACCACTTGTGTGCCTGTCCTTTCCAGGCTGTTGTCCGTTTGTGTCATCTTGGTCCTCCTGCAATTCCTCTTGATGATAGCAGCGTTGGGTGATTCAGCGTACCCCGCACAGACATGTCAAAATGTTATTTTGGGTAAGGATTCCAAACCAGCAGTTCATTGTTGTAAGGGTTTGTTTTTGTGTAGAAACTGTTCCTGCGCATGTTGTTGGCCCATACATAGATGTCACATTGCCATGTATCAAATTGCATGTAGCGCCACTCCCATGACAAGACAGTAACCGAACCTGACAGTCATCTGTAGTAGAGTTTTGAATTTGGTGAATGCATCAATGTGTGTTTACATTGACCCTGACACATTGCGGATGCCACGGCTTGCCATTGTGTGTGACATCACAAACACAGGCACTGTGGAGAATTGGTGCCTCACTGTGTGCAGCAGGATGTGTCCAAATCATCCAATCAACCTTGTGGGCCAGTTTGTTTTCCTGTGAACCATGTTGTGCCGGTGTGGGCCAGTGTATGTCCCACATTTTCTGTCCATTCTCCTGTGAGTCTGTTTGCATGGATGCATTGCCGCATGTGGCAGTGTGTCATGTCACTGTCACATCGTTACCTCAGTTCCGAGGACAACACTGCTTCGCTAGCCTTCTCAGTACGTTGATGTTAACTTTCCTTTCTTATGATGCCAGGTATCTTGCACTGATTACATCACAACATTGGCCTGGAGCTAATGTTCACACTTACATGGCAACAGTCCGTTGAGGTAAACGTCTGAAATCTCTTCTGCCAAGCAGCATATCCTGGTCACGGTAGGGTTGTATCTTTTAGCATTCTGCCTATGTACTCACATGCTTTTCCTGTCTAGCATAGTAAGGCACAGTTGCAAGAGAGCTAATTAGTGGGCCCTATGGGGCTTAATATGGTTTTGGTTATTTCCTTTCTCATTTGAGGAGCTACTTACTGCTCTTGCGGCTGATGTCAACTTTCCCGTCATGACCCTCACTTATTCACAGGGCTGAGTACGTATAGTTGGCTTTGTGTCATTTGCACTGCTATACGTTACAATTACTGAGAGCGTGAGCATCAATCTTCCACTGTGACGTCGTTCATGACTGCATGGATCTAATTCCATTGTAGTAGCCTAGTGAGCATTATACATGCTCCATTTTGGTGAGAACCCCTACCAACTCTCATGTGTCCCTGTAGAAGGATCTGATCTTGGCCATTGCAAGATCTGTGATCACTAATAAGACACAGTGGCAGTGGTTGCACTACACAGGTGTGAGTGGTACAGTGTAGATGCCAAGATACTCTGAGATTCTGTAACTGAAAGTATGGAATACTCATGCATGTTTTGCTCTTTTTCAGATATCCCTCCCTGCAGTTCCCATCCTCACCTTCCCTCGCCTGATCGCCCTAATGTGTCTGTCATTAGTAGTCAGACCAAGGGGATATTGGGAGATGGAAGCCTTCCAGCATCACACTACTCTGATGGTCACAGGTACGGACAGTCCCTGGCAGTTGTGTGGAGAGTGTATCACCAGCATTACAGGTAACATCATTGCATGAGTGTTATAGTCATCTGAGCAATGCCACTGGACATGTAATTTGGCAGATGAAGCATGTCCTTGCTAGTAAGTTCAAACTATTGTGTAGGAACTGTGTTTCACGATGTACATTGTGCCTTATTGCTGTCACCGCCAGTATCTTTCCAGACTGCATGCATTCAATATGTCATTCTTTACAGTGAGTGATCATATGTGGTTATGTGTACACTCACAACAAGCATGCTGTTCTTAATGGCTAATGGACCATATTGTGCATGATGAACATGGTTGCGTATGTGTTCTGTTGCTTGATACACAGAACGTGCAGGCTACTGCTGCTGACGCAGTGTGTAGTGTGCCCTGATTGGCATTATGGTGCCTGGTCCTGTGGCCGTGATGTGTATTCAATGTTCGCACATTTTCTGGGACTGACCCATGGGTAAGCAGCCACTCCAGGCTCACATACACATGTCAATGTTTGCCTAGCAAGAATCCTTGGGTTGTGTGGCTGTTTGGCATGTTCAAATGCCCCTTCTGCCCTCATGTGTTTACTCCTCCTGGCTGCAACATCCACAGCCACAACGCTGCACCGCATGCCCCAATCAAGCCACACACACCTATGAGGTACTCATCCATACATCCATCAATCCATCATTGGAGCATGCCACATCTTGTCTGTGCCACTGTTGCACAACCGCCATGACAAAGGCCCATCCGTCAGCACCTGCAACATGCACACTGCTAGACACTCAACTCATTTCATGACACATGTGACCACATCAGTAGGAAGTTGTGTAGCTAGCAAGTCCCTGCCCTTTTAAATAGTGGTGGTCGTTTTTCCTTGGCTCTCATAGGGGTACCAGGTGCAGACACACATGATTTTCACCATAATTAACATGAGGGGACATAGTGGTTGATTATTTTATCACACTATTATTATTAGTTAGTGATTCACTGTTTGTATTTGCCTCTTTGTTCCTTGCTCAGACGAAGACAGAGTGGCCGATGATGAGAAGTGGGTAAACTGGCAATTGTCTGTCAGGAACCCCCTCGGGTGTTGCTACCGTGAGGCACTCTCTCTTAGTTCTCTTCATTTTTACTTTAGTGAGTGGTATCAGACCTTGGTGTCAATGTTGTGTAAACGTAAAACACGACATGACCCTATGGATTACTGTAAAGGTACACCTCTGAGGCAGTATTTTAGATTGGCCATGTGACTCTGACATTGGTTGTTAGGAATTTCTTGAGAGTTGGGTTTGGCATTTTTGTGGTTGAACAGTGTCTGAATGGGGTGCAGCATTTTCCCTTTGTATCCACTGAGGCTCCTTTTGATTGAATGACACATGTGGCACAACAGACTCATGCCCCAGCCAACCTCCACACAGTGAACAGCAGACAATCATCCACCTGGTAACACCCTACCACAAACACACCCATGACAGCCTCTCAGGCTGTGTGTGCAACTCATGCTGACAACTCAACGCAGACACACTTAACAGTGCGTGTACGTACAACCAGGTCATGTGCCTCGTACTGCACACACACTACTTCCAGCAGCACCACATTGTGGTGTGTTACCTCGTTGGCACAACACCACCACACATCGCCTCAAATGCTGTAACGTGGTAGTACGCAACCTGATAACGCCACTCATGCCGGGAGATCACAGACGGTTTTTCAAAATCCCACAGGGATCACACACCCAATCCAGGATTATGATTGGTCAGACTTAACGGCCTACACCCTCTGAGTCACATCCAACACCATGGACACACTCTGCATTGTCAAACATCTGCAATTTGTAACTATCATCTACAGCTCTCCTACACTGCACACAGATTTTGCCTAAGCCATCTACAATCAGTAGATTTGTTAGTTTGACGCACTACCTACCTATGACGGTCTCAATGCGCTGGGAGGTGCTGGTACTGATCTAAAGACACTGGCCTTGTTGTGAAGGGCAGCAGGTCCTGGTTCTGTAGTTGACTTTTAGGGAGGGTGTATCAGGTCTTGGAGTCGAGGTAGGAGATTGATCTGTCACTGTCCGTGTTATTCGGGATGTGAGGGACAGTGGCGAGAGCATGGTTGGTAGAGCAGAGGCTGCGGGTGGGTGTGTAGAAGGTGAGTCTGTGGTAGTGGTATGGTAGTCTTGCGTGGTGTAGTGATTTGTGTGTGTGGATGTAGAAGCTTATTCGGTTGTTGACAGGGAGTCAGTGCAGGCCTCTGGGGTGTTGTGTGATGTGGCCGAGTTGTGGTAAATGAGGATCAGACGTGCCGATGTGTTACAGATGCGTTGCAGAAGGCTCAGGAGTGTGGTTGTTGTGTTAGGTGGCGGAGGATTTGATTGGGATGAAGGTGTATGCACAGTCGGTGATCCAATGTTTGAGGAATATGGCAGCGGTGTGGGGATTGGTGGTGTTGGCTTGTGGGCCCAGGGTAAGGGTGGCTGTCACTTAGTCCTTGTTGAGCTTGCACCTGCAGCTGCATGGCATGGTCTGTGTGCAGGGGGATTGTGTTTGCTTTCCTGAAGGTGAGGTGTAGGCTTCTGTGGTCTTTCCAGTGTTGTGAGGTGTTGTTGTTGGATTAGATGTGTGGAGTTTCTGCTAAAATGGGGTCCTGTGTGTGTCTAGCGTTATGGGTGTGGGTTGTCACTTGTTGTTGTAATCCAAGGTTGGCAAGGTTGTCCATCAGGGCGGTGGAGTTTACGTCATAGTTGTCATTACGGTGACAGTAAATTTCCCCAAGGAGGATGTAGTCCGTGTAGGCGAGGGCATGCGTGCTGATGAGGTGAGCGATGGAGTTGGTGAATGGTGTTGGGACTCCAGGTGGTCTTTAGATGAGTGTTCCTCAGAGGGTGTTGTTTGTGTGGATCAGTAAATGCATGTTTTAGGCGATGTGGAGGTTGTCGTTGTTGTTGGTTGTAACTCTGGGATTATTAATGTGGATGATGGGAAGTCCTCCTACCACTCTGTCAGTGTGGTGTTAGCGGGATTTGTAATTTCCTTCAGGTATGTCTATGGTGATGTATGTTGGCAAGGTGGTGTTCTGCCTGGTTACCGTCCACAACACCAGCCAGCCCTACTATAGCAACTACCTCTACACAGGAACTAGAACGTGACTTACGGAGTACTTTTGGAAATGCAGGGTGCATGCACACACCTCATCCCCAACATCCCCTGCTGCTGCCACATGACCATCCACCTGAGATACCTACAATGGTCCCACAGTCAAATGCACTTTCACCTTCATACTCATCAGCCACACTCAGTCGGCACTCCACAGACCCAGGCGCAATAAATGATATGGACGTCTAACATCTAACACCCTATTGAACAGAGTCCCTGTTGGCACCCTCGGCCAGGCCATCAATCTTCAAATCCACAGTACAACAGCATGTGGCTGCTAGTTCTCATTCCTCATTAGACAGATCCTGGTGCCCCCTCTGTGACACCTAGCATATTTGCCATGCTCTTGACACCTCACGCACTCTTGTATGACTGTCTGTCATTGCAGTATTTCAAGCAAACCCCATCTTCTGCAGTTAGTAACCATCACGGGTGAGTCTTGCTATCCATGGATGTAATTTCAGCTATCTTGTGACCTATGTATTTCCACTGCCTAACTAAAATCCATGAGTGTTGATGGCAATAGTTTGCAGGAGACGGTGGCATTTGAAGACATTTCACCTCACAAATGTATTAGAATCTGAGTACATACAAATACATCAATGCTTTTAGTGCAAGTGAGATTTATTTTTTACTCTTGTGCGTGTAACGTGAGTAGGTGCTGTACAAGAAGGGGGGAATCCAAAGTTCACAGCGAGAGATCTGATGCCTTACAGTATGTGTCAACAGAGTCCAGACCACAGTGGTTAGCATCATTGGCCACACTGCGACCAGCAAGTCCATGTGGGAGAGACTTATTTATTTATTTATTTATTTATGGGCTTATTACGCGCCGGCATCACACCCGAAGGTGTATCTCCGCGCGGTGCTGTGAGGTGAACAGGTCGAGGAAGCTCCTCCTAGAATATGGCTGTCTTTAGGCGTTTCCTGAAAGCTGAGTGACTTAAAGTCAATAGGGTGATGCTGTTGCACACAAAGACAAGATGCCAGACCAGGTGACCTGGGAGTTGTTCATGGCCCTATGCCTCGCAACGTCTTGACCGTGGACGACCAACCTTCCTTGGGGGACCCTCATGTGCAGGCCTTGGCGATGCATGGGAATCTCCGTCTGACAATTCTGCCTCCTCCTCCCTCGCTGTGCCTGTTGTTGGTCTTTGCCTAGATGTTTCTGGCCTCGTGACACAGGGAGGGTGCTGCATGTTGACAGCAATCAGACGGAGTGATTGGTTAACTTCCTGATGCGCCGTCACTAGCTCAGGCAGTCTTGCCTCCATCCGTCCCTGGTGTCGTTCTTGACGGGCATGTAGCTGGGCCTGCTGCTCTGTCATTTTGTTGAGGGCCTCCACTACCAGGCTGAACTCCCTGGTGTCCCGCCGGTATTCATCCATGATGTCTCGTAGTTCGGACATACCGGGCCCTGCAGCTGGCTGGTCAGGTTCTCGCCTCCGCCTAGCGCCACTCCCACCACCCCTGCCCACACGAGCCGGTCTGACGCTTGTGGGCACATCATGTCGACGGGACACATGAGTGCTGGCAGTGGAGGTGTCGTCTGCCACCTCATGGGTGCCCGGCAAACAATGTCCCTCATTGTCAGACAGGCTCTGTTGTGTATCATGGGCAGGGCTCCGAGTTGTCTGCTGGGATGTGGCGGGAATGGGTGTGGTGGTTGGCACGGGTGTATCTGTTCCAGCTGCTGCAGGGGTTTGGGATCCAGAGGGGCCTGGTTGGTTGGGGTCATCCTCAGTGTGTTGAGAGGCTTCTGTTACGTTGGAGATCCTTCTCCCCCCTGGTTGGGGGTAGTTTCCGCACGTTCCCCTGTGGGTGTGAGAGAGGAACAGTGTTAATGCACTATCATGCAACATCCAAATGTAAGATACATAGTCGTTATCAATGTTCCCCCTGCTTTGTATTATCGAAATTGTTCACTTGTGTATGTGTATGTTGTGGGCTGAGATTGACATGTGATCAGGGGTGCTTGACATGTTGGGTACTGTCTTTTGATGAATGTCACAGCCATTGCTGTGGCTTGTGTGCCCAGCACCACACAGTTCATGATGTGCTCTGTGTGGCCCAATCTGCACCATGCAGTCTGAATAATTTTTGCTGGTGCAAGCATGCACAGGGTTTTTATGCTGCATGTTTATGATGGCGACTGATTTGATTTTAGCTGATGTCATCATGCTACTTTAGAGAAGGTTTGCAGGGCCAAGACAGACACCCACTGCCAACCCCCAGGAGCAGTACACCCTCTTCAGGCACAGGGCTTTAGGACGTGCCACTTCTCTATGACGCATTACCTTGTCAATACCCATGTACATGGTGCTACTTGAGTGCATCCACAGCATCACCAAGCTGTGGCAACAGCACTGGGCGAGAGGCACAATGGACTTGTGATTCTGCACTGTGCTTTTTTTGTTTGCACACGTCATCAGATCAGTATTTTTGGGGTTTAGTCACTTGACAATTGTGACAGTGGTGCACTCCATTGTCTGTCCCCAGGGACTCAGTTTCTGTAAGGGGTGTGTGTGACAGGCCATGGTAGTAGTTTGAGTGTGATTGACAAGTGGGTGTCCCTCGTGGTGTGTCTGTCCCCCCATGTAGCATGCTGCCATTATAGTGTTTGTGAGTTCCTGTGCAAGATATCTTCACTTGTCCTGGTGTTAGTGTTTGCACTGGTCACAGGAGGCCCATGTGCTGCCTACACCAGGGCCCAGGGTCAGCTATCTTGTCAGTACTTCCACACTCCCTGTGCATTGAACATGGTGCATGGGTGTGTACCTGGCCCATATGGGTTGAGTGCTGCCTCCTACCATACATCTTGCACTCTCTCACCCACCCCCTTGCAGCTTTCTGCAACTCCCTTGCACCCCCCCCTACTGTTGGCCACTGCAGGGAGTCAAGGCCACACCCCACCACACCCCCAACACACACCCCATACCCCCCTACTGTTGGGCACTGCTGGGAGTCATGCCCCCACTCCCCCAACACACACACCCACACCCCCCTACTGTTGGGCACTGCTGGGAGTCATGGCCCCACCCCGCCAACACCCCACACACACTACCAGACCCCCCTACTGTTGGCCACTGCAGGGAGTCAAGGCCACACCCCACCACACCCCCAACACACACCCCCATACCCCCCTACTGTTGGGCACTGCTGGGAGTCATGCCCCCACTCCCCCAACACACACACCCACACCCCCCTACTGTTGGGCACTGCTGGGAGTCATGGCCCCACCCCGCCAACACCCCACACACACTACCAGACCCCCCTACTGTTGGGCACTGCTGGGAGTCATGGCCACCCCACCCCCCTAACCCCCCCCACCAAACCCCCCTACTGTTGGGCACTGCTGGGAGTCATGCCCCCACTCCCCCAACACACACACCCACACCCCCTACTGTTGGGCACTGCTGGGAGTCATGGCCCCACCCCCCCAACACCCAACACACACCACCAGACCCCCCTACAGTTGGGCACTGCTGGGAGTCATGGCCACAACCACCCCCCCCAACCCTCAAACCCCCCCCACCAAACCCCCCTACTGTTGGGCACTGCTGGGAGTCATGGCTACCCACCCCCCCAACCCCCAACACACCCCCCACACACCCCTACTGTTGGGCACTGCTAGGAGTCATGGCCACCCCCCCAACACACCCCCCGCACTGCTGGGAGTCCACCCATGTTACATGAGTTGTTTCTATACTCACCAGGCTCAACAGCTCCTTCAATTCTGTGAACTCCCACCGGTGGTAGCATGGCCATGACTTTCTCCTCCCAGGGCTGGTATTGTGCAGGTCTGCGGGGAGGTCCACCTCCAGTGTGATGAGCGTTGGCGTAGTCCTCATCCATCTTGCGCTTGACCATCTTCCGCAGATCGTACCACCTGTTCTGGCAAACTGCCTTGGTGCGCCTGATGGGTGCAACAGCATCCACCTTCTCGACGACCCTCTCCCACAAGCTTGTCTTTTGAGCTATGCTGGTCTGTCTGACCAATGCGCCAAACAGCTGTGGGTAGACTCGGATGACCTCATCTGTAAGGATCTCCATCTCTGGGTTAGTGAACTTTGGATTCTTTGGTGTGGTCATGGTGTGGGGTGTATGTGATTGGGGGGGTGATGGTGTGTATGGATGAGGGTATGTGGGTCTGATTGTGAAGGGGGTGGTGTGTGTGAATTAGATAGGGTGTATGTGTGAAGGTGTGTGGCTGCAGTTGTTGTTGTGATGGTTGTGTCTTAGCAAGCATAGGTATGTTGCAAAGGATGATGGGTTGTATGTGTGGGCCCTTTTATTGGTCCGTTTGTGGGTGTGGATTTTTTTTAATTTCTGGTGGGTGTGTCGTAAAGGGTGTTTGTGACTTGGGCCCTCTGTTTGTTTGTTTGTATGTTCCAAGGACATTGTTTTCCTATGCTGTGTAGACTGTAGCCTTCTTTATTGGGCTGTGCGCCTCGTATTTGTTGGTGCGTCTGTCAGTTAGGCTCGTGTATCGTCACCGGGGGGTACGTGTACGCTTGATAGTGGGGTGTGCGCCTCGTATTTGTTAATGCGTCTGGCAGTTAGGGTCGTTTATCGTGTCCAGGGTACGTGTACGCTTGATAGTGGGGTGTGCGCCTCGTATTTGTTAATGCGTCTGGCAGTTAGGGTCATTAATCGTGTCCGGGGTACGTGTACGCTTGATAGTGGGGTGTGCGCCTCGTATTTGTTAATGCGTCTGGCAGTTAGGGACGTTAATCGTGTCCGGGGTACGTGTACGCTTGATATTGGGGTGTGCGCCTCGTATTTGTTAATGCGTCTGGTAGTTAGGGTCGTTTATCGGGTCCGGGGTACGTGTATGCTTGATAGTGGGGTGTGTGCCTCGTATTTGTTAATGCGTCTGGCAGTTAGGGTCGTTAATCGTGTCCGGGGTACGTGTACGCTTAATAGTGGGGTGTGCGCCTCGTATTTGTTAATGCGTCTGGCAGTTAGGGTCGTTTATCGGGTCCAGGGTACGTGTACGCTTGCTAGTGGGGTGTACGCCTCGTATTTGTTAATGCGTCTGGCAGTTAGGGTCGTTAATCATGTCCGGGGTACGTGTACGCTTGATAGTGGGGTGTGCGCCTCGTATTTGTTAATGCGTCTGGCAGTTAGGGTCGTTTATCGGGTCCGGGGTACGTGTACGCTTGATAGTGGGGTGTGCGCCTCGTATTTGTTAATGTGGCTCGCTCATACGCGATGTTTCCCGTACGAATCGTGCTTCATGCGGGACTACGTTTGCCCGTACAAATTGCGTACTTGGTTCCTGGTCAGGATCGTACTTGTTAGTTCGTACGTCATGTTTACAAATCGTAAGGTTGAAGTTCCGACGACATTTCGTACGGGTTTTCGAATGTGGTTCGTACGGTTCGCAGATATTCGTACGTATTTGTGGATTTCGAATCGTACTACGCAATTCGGACGGGTTTTTTGAATTCGTACGTAAACGGATACGAATACGAATCGTAACACCGATTTTAATCCCGGATCGGAATCGACCCCGTAAAGTAGGTTGTATAAATTTAGGTGTGTGCTTTAAATTGAAAGTGCACTCTGTCACATTTGAATATCTGCATGCATGAGATATGATGGATAATTTGATGAGCTAGCTGTACAGATTCCAGCTTTAGAATGCCGATTAACAAGAAGGGATTGTAAAGATCCAAGATTTCGGCAGTGCATTCCATATATATATCATCTTCTGTTTGAAAGTGATTAGTTTGCACTTTCACATAATGTGGAATGCAAACATGGATATTCAGTATGTTGCGGATAATTAAATTGCAGTTGCTCATCATGTTGCATCATATATTACAAAATCTGAAAAGTCTGAGATGAAAAATGTGGGAAGATATTTCAGCAGAAAAGAGTCTTAGCAAGAAATTGTACAGCTTCAGCTTGAAAACGCTTTCCCATCGAGAGATCGGATCCTTCAAATGTTTGGATCGCTTGAGCTCAGCCAGTTTATTTTCAAAGTGAAGAGGAATCATTTGGATAAGTCTAGGTCTAGCCTCCACACGAAAAATAGCACTGAAATCTTTACAAGAAATTGAATACTTAGGCCAGTGTGAGCCAGAAAGTAGTGATATTGTTAAAGCTAATATGTTGAATACACACTATCCGAAAACATGTCCAGAACTTGAAAACCTATGTCCGTATGAAATACTTCAGCATTATAGGTTTAAAAGAATGTTAGAAAAAATATAAAAGAAGAAACATATGCATTACGTTGATATGATGGATCTTATTAACCACAGAAAACTGAGTTTGAAACTGGAGATAATAGAGAATTTTTCTATTTAGCACTTCTGCAACTGTTCAACCCTTGGCATAGTGCAACAGAACTACTTGAGATTTTGACTGCTATGAAGATTCTTTAAATGCAACTACAGGGTATACAGTCAAAATATCAAGTAAAAACTATAGAATTGCATTAATATCGAATAAAAAATATAGAATGGACAAAATATCGAATGACAGAATATAGACAACAAAAATATCGAATGTAATGGACAAAATATCGAATGGACATAATATAGACAGCAAAAATATCGAATTTGAGGTAAGTTAATATCAATTTACATAAATATAGAAAGTCAAAATATCGAAGTATATAATATAGATGTTAAATATATCGATTTTTTAATAACATCAAATTTTTTAAAGTGTTTTTTATGTTAGTATATGTGTGAAAAGTGTATATTTATTTTATAATTTATTTTAAGTAATGAATGTTATGGTATTTAATTTTTGTGTAATTTAATTCTGTAGCGGGTTGTGGGTTTATAGGAGAATAGGGTAGTAAGTAATTTAATTATAATTGATTAAATGTTTTAATTTATTTATTGGTATTTATCTTGAATTATTGGTAATTAATTTTTAATTGGTAATGAATTAAATTATAATTGGTAATTATTTTTTATTAATTGATTAATTGATAGTTATGTTAATTTTATTAATTTATTTTCTGTAGCGGGTTGTGGGTTTATAGGGGAAAAGGTTGGGAAGTAATTTAATTATAATTGATTAAATGTTTTAATGTATTTATTGGTATTTATCTTGAATTATTGGTAATTCATTTTTAATTGGTAATTAATTAAATTATAATTGGTAATAAATTTGTATTAATTGATTAATTGATAATTATGTTAATTGTATTAATTTATTTACTGTAGCGGGTTGTGGGTTTATAGGGGAATAGGGTGGAAAGTAATTTAATTGTAATTAATTAAATGTTTTAATTGTTTTATTGGTATTTATTTTTAATTATGTGTTTATTATTTTTCAATTGCTAATTAATTAATTATAAATTTGTAATTAATTTGTATTAACAGTTATTGTTTTTTATTAAATAATTTGTATTTTTATTTTTAATTGATTTATTATTATATTATATTAAATTGGTAATTATTTTTAATTAATTTTTAATTGGTATTATTATTTAATTTTTTTAAATTAATATATGAAGTATTTACTTTCCCTACTGTTGCACTCACTGGAGTGGGAATAGTAATTTGGACCCTCCCGCTATCCAACGCTTTCCCTACTGTTGCACTCTCTGGAGTGGGAATTGTAATTTTTACCCCTACGCTATCCAACGCTTTCCCTACTGTTGCACTCTCTGAAGTCGGAATAGTAATTTTTACCCTCCCGCTATCCAACGTTTTCACTACTGTTGCACTCTCTGGAGTGGGAATAGTAATTTTTACCCCTACGCTATCCAACGCTTTCCCTACTGTTGCACTCTCTGGAGTGGAAATAGTAATTTTTACCCTCCCGCTATCCAACGCTTTCCCTACTGTTGCACTCTCTGGAGTGGGAATATTCATTTTTACCCCTACACTATCCAACGCTTTCCCTACTGTTGCACTCTCTGGAGTGGGAATAGTAATTTTTACCCCTACGCTATCCAATTCTTTCCCTACTGTTGCACTCTCTGGAGTGGGAATAGAAATTTTTAACCTCCCGCTATCCAACGTTTTCCCTACTGTTGCACTCTCTGGAGTGGGAATAGTAATTTTGACCCCTACGCTATCCAATTCTTTCCCTACTGTTGCACTCTCTGGAGTGGGAATAGAAATTTTTACCCTCCCGCTATCCAACGTTTTCACTACTGTTGCACTCTCTGGAGTGGGAATAGTCATTTTTACCCCTACGCTATCCAACGCTTTCCCTACTGTTGCACTCTCTGGAGTGGAAATAGTAATTTTTACCCTCCCACTATCCATCGCTTTCCCTACTGTTGCACTCTCTGGAGTGGGAATATTCATTTTTACCCCTACACTATCCAACGCTTTCCCTACTGTTGCACTCTCTGGAGTGGGAATAGTAATTTTTACCCCTACGCTATCCAATTCTTTCCCTACTGTTGCACTCTCTGGAGTGGGAATAGACATTTTTAACCTCCCGCTATCCAACGTTTTCCCTACTGTTGCACTCTCTGGAGTGGGAATAGTAATTTTTACCCCTACGCTATCCAACGCTTTCCATACTGTTGCACTCTCTGGAGTGGAAATTGTGATTTTTACCCTCCCACTATCCAACCCTTTCCATACTGTTGCACTCACTGGAGTGTGAATAGTTATTTATACCCCTACGCTATCCAACGCTTTCTCTACTGTTGCACTCACTGGAGTGGTAATAGTAAATGTTACCCTTTCCGCTATCCTATCGTAAAAATATTGTATATTTTTTATTAATATTACGTTCATATATGTATATATATATGGGATAATGATATGTGGCTCATCTCATTAGATGTAGAGGCGCTTTACACAAGCATTGATCACGAACAAGGACTTTCAGCAGTGAAGCATTATCTTTCCAAGCGACCGATCACATATTATGAACATAATAAGGTCATTTTGTGTCTCATGGAATGGTGCCTCCACAATAATTTTTTCTCTTTTGGTAAAGAGATTTTTAGACAGCTTAGAGGGGTGGCGATGGGGGCCTGCTTCTCTCCCAGCTATGCGTGCTTGCACGTTGGCTGGTGGGAGGAGCAGGTCCTCAATGTGCGCCATAAAGCGTGGATGGATGGCCATGTGAGTTGTTTCTTGAGGTACATAGTTGATATTTTTATAGCTTGGAGAGGTACCAAAGAGGAAGCCCTTTTATTCATTCAAGAGATAAATAACAATACTCTTAATCTCAACTTTACTGCGCACATTGATAAAAACAGAATTCAATTTTTAGATGTTGAAGTGTATGTTACAAATTGCACACTTAACACCACTCTTCACAGAAAACCTACCGCGGGCAATGCTACGTTGCACGCAACTAGCATGCACCCTAGACACACCATCTCAGGAATTCCCTATGTCGAGATTTTGAGGTTAAAGAGGATTTGCAGTTCTCCTTCTGATTATGAAACTTGTCTAGCAGAACTTATGATACGGCTAAAGGCGAGGGGTTATTCTGACACCATCCTGAAAACAGCCCTTGAAAAATCCTTATCTCGGTCCAGGGAAAGTGTTTTTCCAATGATAACTTCTGTGGAAGAAACCCCTATCGTAACAGAGCCTCTAGTGGAATGCCCACGCCTGATTACCACATACAGTAGAGAGGATAGGAAAATTAAGTCCATAATTAATAAAAACTGGCCTATCGTCCTTAGTGACCACATACTCAATACCAGATTGCCTGCTTCCCCTACTGTTACTTTCAGACGTGCGAAAACTATGGGTAATTCCCTGGACAGAGCAGCCCCTGAGCTCAAAACTAAAAAACCTTGGCTACGACCTGCTCGGGGTTTTTTTAGATGCTCAAGCTGCCGTGCTTGTAAATTTGGCACCACTATCTCGCATTACTCCACTCCGTTTAGCACCATTGCTAAACCGATTTTGGGTAACTTCTCCTGTAAAACAGACCATGCTGTTTACGTCCTGACATGCACCTGTGGGCTTAGATATGTTGGCAGCACTAAGCTCCAGGTGCATGTCCGGATATTGCAGCATCTACGGGCAATATTACACAGTGACCCGGCATATCCGGTCGCCCGTCATTTTAAAAGGGTCCACAATAATGACCTAACGTGCTTGAGCTATTTTGTTATTGGAGCAGTCCCGTTGCATAAAAGAGGGGGTGATCGTGAACTTCAGCTCAGAAAATTGGAGACCAAATTCATTTTAGAGCTCGACAGCCGTTGGCCAAACGGGCTCAATAATATTGAAGAAATGCACCACTACTTGTAGCATTAGACTTTATACCTCTAGATATTGCTGAGTTGGTTTTTTGGTCGATCATTTTCTTCACTCCTGGTGCATTTTCTCCTAGTTAGGTTCCTTATTAGGAGAAATTAGATCTAAACACCAGTGGAGCTGTTAGCATGAGTAGTGAGCCTTGGGTGGTTAAGTTAGGTTACATGATCACATTAGATATGTTCTTACTGTGAAGTTTTTCTTATAATGTACACTTCTATTTCTTCAGGTTTATATTATATATTTCTGTATATATCATTGTATTTAAGTTTTTAACTTATTTCCCTTGATGTTTACATATGAACTGTTTACATTAGTATAGTATAAAATCTCTTTTACTTTTTCTAGAGGATTTTAGATCAAGTTATAGTGTGTCATGACATGTACTTATTTATGGGATATAATACTATTTTTACATATGCCCATTTTTTATCTTTTGATACTTTTTTACCATTTGTAATTTTAGGGAACCAATAATTCAGCCATACAGTTAGTTATGAACTCAGGAATTCGAGAAGTTATATATGTATGAAACTTGATGGTATCCCCGTTCGGATGGTAATGCGGCTGATTCTTGCACTTTGCACTTTTTGACTCTTACACTTTGCACTTTTCTACACTTTTTGCACTTTACCTTTCGCTGCTTATGCACATATTTGCACATGTTAAAAGAAATGCTACATATGACCTGTTGGGGTAATTACTTAATTGTTAGTTGCTCTTAGGATCATGAATATTGTATGTATACTGTCATCATATATTTTGCAAGTTTAAAGAAATTCAGATCTCCAATGACTGTCAAACAATAGTCTATGTACATGTTTTACTATTGATTGCAATTCGGAGTTTCCTTTGAATTACGTGGATTTAACCAGTAATAATCTTTTCGGGTGCAATGTCAAAGAAAGACTAGCAGCGATAGTATGTTTACACTGTTTGTTGCACATGTGACACTGGAGGTCACCACCAGGGGGTGGTGATATTCTTCAACAAAAGTGTATAAAAAAGCATCAAAATTCTGACTATGTTGCAGCGTGAACAAGGGCACCTTTGCCCGAAACGCGTCGCTGATTCTGTGGGTTTTGTGTAAATAAATAACATCTTGCTGACTTGGTTGGTCCGTTCCTCTACTTGCTGGCGTGGAAGCGGTGGCTGCGAGCGCAGAGCGTGCTGAGGAGGAGCTGTGTTTCCATATATATATATATATATATATATATATATATATATATATATATGAAGGAAAATCGCTCCGGAAAAGAGAGATCAGAGGCCAGAGAGGATTCCATGGGAAACAGCATGTTTATTCCAGCAGAAAAGTGGCGGCGAATGCATTTCGGTTACATGCCTTACTCAGCGCCCAACACTTTAAAAGAGTCATTCATTCCGGTATCCCACTCCTGCTCCTCTTGAGGTCGAGTGCAACTAGCTCCTCCCCCTTGCTGATAGGGATTACCTGTTGCGTGTTCGCTATGAGTGAGCAGAACTTCAACTCCCAGAATGCACAATGTGGATACAACTGGGTCGGCGGTGTGGGGGAACAAGTGTCAGTGACAGCGAGCCTGTTGATCTGTTGCAGGTAGTGGCGGGTGAAGCCCCAGATGCATGCCGAATCCCACATACAGCTCCCTTGGGTCCTCTCGAACTGCTGCAGCCCGTCCCATCAGGTAAGCGAGTGAGCAGGGACAGCCATGTATGCCATAACGCCCAAATGGCGGTAAAATACCCCCAACTGCTCTTGCTGTCCTGATGGTATTGGCGGACACTGGACTTTTTGGTACCCCGAATTTACAAATTACTGCAAGCAGCATGATGCCAGTAACAGTCGGGGTCACTTTGAACAGCAGGGCCATCTGTGCTGCGCCTCTGGCCGGCGCAGTAAACATGAAGGAAAATCACTCCGGAAAAGAGAGATCAGAGGCCAGAGAGGATTCCATGGGAGACAGCATGTTTATTCCAGCAGAAAAGTGGCGGCGGATGAATTTCGGCTACATGCCTTCTTCAGCGCCCAACACTTTAAAAGAGTCATTCATTCCGGTATCCCACTCCTGCTCCTCTTGAGGTCGAGTGCAACTAGCTCCTCCCCCTTGCAGATAGGGCTCACCTGTTGCGTGTTCGCTATGAGTGAGCAGAACTTCAACTCCCAGAATGCACAATGTGGATACAACTGGGTCTGCGGTGTGGGGGAACAAGTGTCAGTGACAGTGAGCCTGTTGATCTGTTGCAGGTAGTGGCGGGTGAAGCCCCAGAAGCATGCTGAAATCCACATACAGCTCCCTTGGGTCCTCTCAAACTGCTGCAGCCCGTCCCATCAGGTAAGCGAGTGAGCAGGGACAGCCATGTATGCCATAACGCCCAACTGGCGGTAAAATACCCCCAACTGCTCTTGCTGTCCTGACGGTATTGACGGACAACAGACTTTTCGGACCCCGAATTTCCAAATTACTGCAAGCAGCATGATGCCAGTAACAGTCTGGGTCACTTTGAACAGCAGGGCCATCTGTGCTGTGCCTCTGGCCGGTGCAGTAAACATGAAGGAAAATCGCTCCGGAAAAGAGAGATCAGAGGCCAGAGAGGATTCCATGGGAAACAGCATGTTTATTCCAGCAGAAAAGTGGCGGTGGATGCATTTCGGCTACATGCCTTCTTCAGCGCCCAACACTTTAAAAGAGTCATTCATTCCGGTATCCCACTCCTGCTCCTCTTGAGGTCGAGTGCAACTAGCTCTATATATATATATGTATTAACAAATCAATTTGTATGTTTTTTTTTACTTACGTTAATTATTTATTAATTGTAAGGTTATATAAGTATTTTAAGTATGTTTAAGTTAATTATATTTATTATTTCATTAATTCTTAATTACTTTAAAGCATTAAAAAAAATAGATATTTTGGCTAACTATGAGCCCGATTAGGATGGCGGACGGACTAGCGTCCGTCCGCCATCCCCGAGGTGGAGGGACCGTCCGCAGGGGCTGAGGCGTTCCCTCCCTCGGAATTAGGATGTGACTGCCACCCTGGCGGTCACATCCCCTATATTTAACATTGCGGCGCGGATGCTGCTTCAAGCAGCACCCGCCGCAAGGTTAAATGTGCATGTTTTCCTTTGCATGCACGAAGCGGCAGGCACCGCGTGGTGCCTGCCGCTTCGTGCATGCAAAGGCAGGATGGTACCATAGGTACCCCCCCATGTGCACCCCCCAACACCCCGCCGTGGAAAAGCATGTCAGTGTTCAATATTTCAACCCATTCCATTGTACATTTGTGGTCAAGCTGGAACAAGAAAACGTTTCTTAATGAAAGTTTTGACCAGTTATCTACACAAAACTACAGAATCACATTTATCTTGAGTCATAACAGCTCCAACTGGATTAGTAGCACACAATATTATAGGTATTACTTTACATCAATTACTTATGCTACCTGTTGAACATGATAATGAATTGGAATATCAAAAGCTATCGGGAGAAGCTTGTTATGAAGTCTCAAGAGTACTGAAGAAATTAAAATGTTTAATCATTGATGAGGTGAGCATGGTGTCAAACTTAATGCTTGTGTTTGTACACTTGCAAAAGCAACAGATTTTAAAAACAGATTACGATATTCTGGTTGGAGGAAAACATTTCATTGTATTTGGAGACCTACTGCAACTTACTCCCGTTAAAGAACAACCTGTTTTTACAATACTTCTCCATGATGACACGATGAAATCTTTGGGAAGTATTGGGAATGTAAATATTTGGTTAAACTTTGAATATAAAGAACTTATAAAATGTATGCGACAAGCAGGTGATGAAGATTATGGAAATATTCTTAAAGCCATAAGAATTGGTATGTTGAAGGAACATGGTAAACAAGCTTTAGAAAGTCGGCTACTAAGGAACTTGTTTACATCTGTAAAAACAGCAGCAGAAGCCATGTACAATGGGATTGTAAAAAACAAATCTATAGTTTGCCTGATGCCCACACTGCAAGAGTGTTCTACATTTAATGACTCCTGAAACTGGACAAACAAAACATTCTGGAAATTAAAGCTGTTGACAAAGTGGAACACCAGTGAGTGACAATTCTTCTTACTGAGATATTACATGTGTGTAAAAACTGTTGAGTCATTTTGCTACGTAATCGAATATAGAAGTAGGATTAGTAAAAAAAGCAATGGGGAAAAGTTGTTGATTTTGGGACTTTTCAAATTAGAGATGACATCGAATTTTTGATTATTCCATTTGACCAGATTAATGAGTTAAGAAAGATTGGGTGTTGTGTTGTACGTTTTTTGATTGTAAAAAACTTGTATGTTTGTAGACAACAGTTTCCTCTATCTCTAGCATATGCAGTAACTACTCATAAATCTGAAGGTTTAAATATAGACAGAGCTTTGTATATATAGTAAGTACGGTGGTCAAAGAGAGAATGGCATAAGTTGCATTGTCTCGAGTAAGAACATTGTCTGATTTATATTTGATAGACTTTGATTAGAAAAAGCATAGTGCTGCAAATTGTGTAGGAGAGTACAATCGTTTAAGAAGACTTTATCCTCCTCATTTAGGTGAATATCCAATAAATCAACTGAGCTTGAAAATAAGAAAACAATGGGAGCAGGGAGTTGGGCCGAAAGTTCTTGAGTTCCTTCGAGTCTGTCTTGGGTTTCTTGAGTAAGGCGTTGATCTCGGTATGCTTCCAGCTCTTCAGCTCTCCAGGAAGATCGAGGTCTCAAAGGAGATGTTGATGGCCTTGAGAAGATGGGGTGCGATGGAGGCGCTAGCTTTGTTGAAGATGTGGTGTGGGCATGGGTCTGATGGAGAGCCGGATGTATGGTTTTCATGATTTTTATGGTGTCATCGTCGTTTATGTTCGTCCTGGTAAGCAGGGGATCGATGCGGGTGGTGGGCGTGGAGTCTGAGGTGTTGGTGGCTGTTGGGGCGGCTCGGTTTTTTAAGCTGTTGTGGATGTCTGTGATCTTGTGATGGAAGAAGGTGGCAAGGGAGTCACACTGGTCCTGCGAAGGTGGGATGTTGTTGGTGTTGGAGCTGGGGTTGGAGAGTTCCTTCACGATGTTGAAGAGCTCTTTGTTGTCATGTGCGTTGTTGTCTAGGCGGTCTTTGAATGAGGACCTTTTGACTGATCTGATGAGGTGATGGTGTCTGCAGATGGCATTCTTGTGGGCTGCGTAGTTGTCCAGTGTTCACGGTGCCATTTCTTCTCAAGTTTTCAGCAGGTTTGCTTGGAGGCCTGGAGGCCTGCGGTGAACCAGCTGGCCTTTTTATTATTGCGTCTGATGGAGGGTGTCTTGATCGGGGCGAGAGAGTTGGCGCAGTCGCCGATCCATCTCTGGAGGTTGCAGGCGGCGGTGTCGGAGTCGGTGGGGTCGGTGGGTGGGCTACGGGCAAGGGTGGTGTTTAGCTGGTCTTCGGTGACTTTTCTCCAGCTGTGGCAGGGGATCCGTTGGGTGAGGTGGTGCGTGGTGGGTTTCTGGAAGGTGAAGTGGATGCAGCGGTGGTCGGTCCAGTGGAGTTCTGTGGTGTGGTTGAAGGTGACGTGAGCACTTGCGGAGAAGATGGGGTCAAGCAGAAGTCATAGCCCCAGTTCTCCCTGGTAACACGTCATTGCCCGTTTGCGCGCACCACTAGGTTAAAGGTCCCAGCTGCTCTCAGGTAGCCCCCTCCATGTTTCCGCCCCATTCATGACACTTCTGTGACGTTCTCATCACATGTCTATGTGCACGCCCTGTGCACGCCTTCTTTTCACGCCCATGTCTTCTTATCTTACGCTTGTCACTAGTTACGCCTACTGTATGTAATGTAATTGAAATGTCTTACTATATATATGTATGTTAAACTGTAATGAGGCGCGCTGCAGCTGCCTTCCTTCCTTCCTATTTTATTTCAGGCTGTCCCGTTCCAGTCCCTTCCCTTTTGCCTGAATAAAACCTGTTCAACTCGGACACATCGGATCCTGCCTCTTATTTATTGAGCTATCTGTTATTGTTAATATAGTCAAAATAGTCCCGGTATTATTTATTTATATACCACAATTTGACGGGCAGAGTGGGTGGACATTGTGACAAGCTGTCTGAGTCCGAGGTTGGCGAAGTTGTCAATCTGGGTGGTGGAGTTGGTGTCATTGTTGTTCTCGAGGTGGAAGTTCAGGTCTCTGAGGAGGATGTAGTCTGTGGAGACAAGGACGTGAGCGCTGATGAAGTCGGCGATGGAGTCGCTGAACTGAGGCCGGGGTGCGGGCTGTCTGTAGACAAGCCTTCCTCTGAGGGTGGTGTTGGGGTCGGTGTGGATCTCGAAGTGTGGGTGTTCGGCGGTGTTGAGGGTGTCGTTGGTGCTGGTTGAGACCCTGAGGGTGTTCTTGTGGACGATGGCGATTTCCCCTCCTACTCTGTTGGTGCGGTCCCTGCGGATGATCTTGTAGCCGTTCAGGATGGCTATGGCAGTGTCGGGTGCCGAGGAGGCATTCATCCAGGTCTCTGTCAGGAAAGCGACTTCCGGGGAGGATGTGTCGAGCAGGTCCCAGAGTTTGATGGCGTGATTGTGTGTGGAGTGGGTGTTCAGTAGTATGCATCTGAGGTGGTTGCGTTCTGTCACGATGGGCGGTTTGGCGGCTTGGGGGCTGGTGAAGCTGCAGCTCCGGCAGGAGAAGGGTCCTTTGGTGTGCCTCGGGCAGCAAGGAAGCAGGTGTGCGCTCGACGGGTGTTAAGTGCGTGGAGGGTGATGGCAGTACAGTGGCAGCAGTCGGGGTGGCGGTCACGGGGACCAGGGGGTCTGGCGCTGGGCGCGGTCCAGTCACGGACAGGTGCAAACAGGCTTGAAATAGGCACACCTTTGGCTCACCAGTGGCGCGCCCGCTGCACTCCGCCGCTGCGCGCCCGTGCAGCGGCCGACATTATGAGGGGAGGTGGGTGGGAGGAGCAGCTGGGAGGCGGGAGCGGGCAACGAATGGGCAGGCAGGGAGGCGGGCCGCAGGGGACTCAGCAGCAGGAAAGCGGGGCATGGATGGAAGAAAACAAAACTTGAATTAGCAGTGTAAACACTGCCTTTTCAGTCTCCAGTGACAGGCTGGGGTCCATTTTGGCCATGTCACATTCAGGGTGGCACAAACCATGCTGCAGCCCTGGGTGAACCCGCTGCCCTACATGCCCTGGGTTCCTTACACAAGGAACTTAGAAATAAGTTAGTATTTGCCAGGTAGGTATATCCAATTCAACCAATATTTTGCATTTGGCTAGAACACTGATATGGATGTCTGGTTAGCAGACCTCAGTGCACTATCAGAATAGAAAAACCAGCTGCATCAGTCCAAAAATGTGGGAGTGCACATGCAAAAATAGGCTTTTTCTTAGAGCAGGACTCATTGTGGGCAGAGTTCAGGTACTGGGTTCAAGGACCTTTTTAAGCCTCCTGAATAAGAGTACTTAAATCTCGGTTGAAGAGCGTTGCAGAGTCCAGAGTCGAGGATGCATTGTGCAGCAGCCATTACTAGGAGCTTCAAGCTGCGACTTGTGGTCCTGGGCAGTGCTGAGGATGCAGACGACAAGGGGCATGCAATGTGATGGCATGCGAACTGAAGGCTTATGTTGAGGATGCGTAGCACACCGGCTGGTTTCAAATAAGCTGTGGGGCTTGCTATGTGGAGTCTTAGGTCGGCGCTGAATCCACCTGCTCCCAAATGAAAGATACAAATTATTAAATGTAATAGGGTAACCCAATGATCTCCTATGGGTGTTTTCACTAACAGCATATCTAGAACTTAAAAGTGCATGTTATGTTATGTTATTGTAACTTATTAGGAGCACAAATACCCATAGGTGTCATTTTTGCTGATGCTCTGAAGAACACAACTGGAGAGGGAAAATAGTTCTGGAAAAGCCAGGTTTTGAGATCAGTCCTAAAGGAGATCAATGAGGGTGAGGATCTAATATGCAGGAGAAGGGTGTTCCATATCTTCGTTATTCCGTAAATCAAACTTTGTCCACCGCAGTAAAAAATTTAAATCTAGGAGTAACCATAAGTGTGGGTTGAGCAAAGCGTAGAAGTCAGATGGGCTGGTACCAGTAAAGGAGATTTCTGAATTATTTAAGGCCTTGAACTTAATGCGGCTTCCCACTGAAAGCCAATGCAATCTTCGAATTAATTTTGGCACAGACTGAATTTTGGGTAAACCTAACAAAACACTGGAGGTTGCATTTTATACCGTCTGCAGCTTTTTCATTTGTTGACTTTAGATATTCATTGAAAGACTGTTACAGTAATCTTATTTAGAAAACACTAATGCCATCATAACAGGCTTCCGAGTATTGTCTGGCAGATAAGGAAAAGCATTCTTTATTTTTCTAATTAAAAAAAGAAGGAGGAGACCAATGCATTGATTTGACTTGCATGTGTCAATGTATTGTCAATCAGCATGCCCAAATTCTGAGCTTTAATTACCGGTTTAGGAAGATCACCTAACTTGTGCGGCAACCAAGAGGAGTCTCGGGTTGGCGAGAGGCTGACGAATATTGTTAGCTCCATTTGTTCAGAATTGAGCATTAAGCAATGATAGCTCCTGCATGCAGTCTTGAAAAGGTAGCAAGGTCCATGGTTCATTTTTGAGAACTGAGACCACAATTTGTGTGTCGTCAGCATATGAAGTCTGGATAAAGCCAAAGTTTTTAAACAATGGCGCTAACTCAGACACACTTTTTTGAAAAAAGGGGACACCTATATATCTATTGAACAAGCTATACATAGGGAAGGAAACACATTAAGTAAAGGTCTATAGCTAGTTAAGTCAAAGAATTGACAGAAACAGTTCTAGGTCCCTCCGTAATAAGCAACCACTAGTCGATGTCAATCAAATCATCACAAATTTACACACATATGTCTAAGAAAATATATTTCATTTTATTATTAAATCTGATTATTATTTTTTGGGATTCTCATTTTTTCCCCTTTTTTATATATATAAAAGTTTTTTTTATCTCAAAAGATATACAAATGATCTCATAACCTGATTCGTATACATGCATATAACAAGATTCACATAAATTGATTCATGCTATTCAACATAAAATTCCATCATTAATATATGATAGACGTGAAGTTGATGGAGGCAATGCGGTCGATGTGGACCACATAAATAATAAATAAAGTCAGACTGTGGAACCCTACAGGGCAGAGAATAAGGGGCCGGCTGAAATTGATCCAAAGCAACTGATAGTGTTCTGTCTGCTAAAAAAGATGGGAGCAGCACATGGGCTGAATCCTTGATGCCTAATGCTCGCAGACTTAGTCTCAGCAATCTATGATCCACAGTAACAAAAGCCTCTGAGGAGAATCAGAGCTGCTGCACCACCCTTGGTCACCACAGCCCTCATCTCCTGGTTTCTTTAATCAGCTCCGCCTGCATACTGTTTTCTGAACATAAGCCACATTGAGTAGGGTCAAGCAAATGGTTCTCCTGAATGTGCTTGGCCAGCTGTTTGCTCATAGATTTCGCCACTAATTTATCAGGGAGTGGCAGGCGAGATATCAGATGATAATAATTAGGGTTGGTTACATCAAGGTCTGTTTTTTAAGAGTGGCAGAATAGAGGCTTTTTGTCCACGGAGTGGGAAAGACTCCAGAACTAAACATGTCATTGAAAACGTTTGCAAGATTAGTACCTGTCATCTTGGGAATAGCTATTAGAGCAGACGGAGGACAGGGGTCCAAAGGGAATCCCGATTTTGCTGCTAGGATCCATTTTTCTCCCTGTATAACAAAGACAGGAGAAAAATAATAAAATTAGTTCTATGTTAAGTTAGTTAAAGAAATGTAGTCTCTGAAGTCACCTAATGTAGCTGCCTCAAATTTCAAATAAATTTTATTTACTTTATCCCTGAAGGTACCTGCAATACTGTCACAGAAAGTTTGACTACTTATAGTCAATTTTTTGCTCGATAATGTAAAGAGTTTGTTTACTATCTGGAATAATTATTTGGAAGAATTTTATGCAGCCTCAATTTGTCTTTTAAAAAGTGCTCTTTTCATTAATTTGTCAAGTTTTGTATTTGGTCAATGTCATTTTGTAGCTTTATTTTTCTAAGTTATCATTATGTGACCTTCAGCTTATGTCTAGTCTCCTATAATTTCCTTTTCGCGGGAGACGCTTCATTGGAGGGTGAATTGGAGAGCCAGCGCGGGGAGAACACAGCGCACATTGCTCACAGCTGACAGGGGGGCCCCTCCCCCTCCAACTGGGAAGGATTTATCTAACTAGCTCCTCCCCCCACGCGGGACGCGCGCGGGTGGACGCCGGCCTAAGCCAGGGCAAAGGGTAGGCCGTCTGTGGCCGTCAGGGGCCAGAAGAGGCCGGGCCGGGCTACCCCCCTAACTTCAGTCAAGAAGGAACTTGGACATAAAGGTACTGTTCCCTGCCTCTTGCCTGTTTAGATCGATAGCCCTTAGGTGTGGCTCACCGATATACTAGCCCCCTATAAGGATTTGCTAAGGACATGAAGAAATATTTTCCTTTTTGTGTGCAGTGTTACTGCATATATAACATTAGTTTGTTTACTTAAGAGTATAAATTGCTTGAAAAAACCTCTAAGATGGGCAAAAGGGTTTGTGCGACCAAGAAATTAATTTAATCTCCGCCTAAACCCAGTACCAAACCCACATCAATAGATAAGATGCTGGAGAAAGCCCTCGGAGCTGTAGCCTCTGAAATAGAACGGACCGAAAGGCGTTTATCCATTACACCAAACTTAGAACCTGATCTACTGATCTCCAGCCCTTCATATGAAATAGAAGCAACTTCCATTGAGTTGTTCAATGACCCATTGTCAAACAAAACTTTGTCCGTCCGCCATCCTGTCGGGGGCCGGTACCGTCCGCCACAAGGGCGGAGGAACCATGCCCCCAATTAGGATGCATCTGCTACAGTGGCGGGTGCATCCTGCATATTTTACATTGCGGCGGACGGTGCTTGAAGCACCGGCCGCCGCAATGCAAAAAATGCACATTGTACATTTCACTGCACAACATGACAGGCACCACGCGGTGACTGTCATGGTGTACATTGAAATGCTGGGGGGTACCATAGGTACCCCCCATGTGCAACCCCCATCCCCCCCTTCACCCTGGGGGCCCGCAACGGGCCCCCAAAGCAAAGACCCTATGCCTTTCAGTGGCGGCATTGCCGCCACGGAAAGGCATTCCTCACCGGCCATCCTAATATGGCTGGCGGTGTCTGATAGACACCACCACCATATCAGGCCTTTTCCGCGCCGGTCGCAAGCCGAACACGGCGGAAAAGCGGCAGACGGTCTTCCCCTCCGCCACGGTCCCCCCCACCATCGTAATATGGCGGGGGAAGAAAGGTGCGGACGGGCAGGGATGGTGGACAGATCGCCACCGCCTGCATGGCAGTGGCGATCCGTCTGCCATTCTAATGGACCCCTAAGACAGGACGTGCAGAGAGTCCCTGAACTCAAGCGCTCCCCTTCAGTTAGGTAGAAGTACCAAAGCCAAAGCAAGACCTAAAGCGAAGAAAAAAACACAGGGCCAGGCTGTAGATATAGAGCAGCCCTCGATGGATAGCTTAGCGGTAGACCCCACATCTCGAACCACTGATCAGCCTGGGTGGGTGTCAACTTTGGTACTAAATCTACAGACTCAGATGAGAGCCATCATTAAAGAGGAGCTTAGACTTATAATAGAAAGGATAGAGGGACTGAATGCAAATATGAATTAAGGGTTAAAATCAAGGGAGACAATCAAGGCTATTTCCAGCGCCCAGACTATGACAAGCAACCAGGCCACCAATAGCTGCTTAACAGTTAAACCCCATTTTCCTCTGAATGAAAAAGTTCCACCATCAAAAACAAATACAATCTCAGAATGCCCACAACAGGCTAGGAGGTCTAAGGAAAAAAGTGCAGAAAAGCTTACTACAAATCAAACAAATATAACAACTACCTACCCCTTAGCAACCAAAAGTACAGGGGAAATTTTAAACAAACACGGCCAGGGGTCGGAAACAACGCAACAAACTTCTGAGCACAATGACCAAACATATTGCCCCCCAATTATAAATCTTCCCCCGGCGTCAACCCCTTATGTATTAATTCTGGCAGGGGTACCCGAACTAAGAAAGGGACAGACAGAATCCCACCAAGAATTAAAGAAACAAAAGTGATAATTGGTTAATTAATCACAGTGATTTTGGATATGAAAATACTGAAGATTTTATCTACCAGGCGGGTGGGTTGGGTCGGCGCACGACATAAGGACATCCAAGGAAACTGCACAGTCATTAATTTTAGAAACCCAATAATAACTGAAAGAATTTTAGCATCAGAGTTTGAGAGGAACATGGGTAACATTCTTTTACTCCCCTTGGGTTTTTTTTATCCCCCTAATGTACCCCAGCAGTATGATCGTTGCCAGCAGTTGGGAAGGAGACCTGCTGAAAATAATTATGTATTTCAAAATATAGGTCAGAATTGGAGAAACCAACCCATTTTTAATAACCCTACTGGGAACAGGTACAGTCCCCTTGAAGGGGTGGATTGACTAATGGAAGTACCTGCAACTGCTCAGGAAGAAAATCCCGCTGTTTCTATCGACTATGATAATGAGGGCTGTCTTCCTGGGTTACATCCCTATAGAGAGGAAGGTCTGGTCGGAGAGTGCTTGAGCGGCTCCCGAAGCAGCTTCCATATAAGGGGTGGACCAGTGTTGTTTGAAAGTCACCATCAGCCCACAATAGTAGGGACAGCTGAGCAGGTAGATATACAAATAGGAACTGAGAACCGGAACCCCCAGTCCTCGGAAATTGCCAATAAGATTACATCCAATTACCAGACTACACGGACCATATCTTGGAACATTGCGAGCATCAATAACAAAATAGATGACCCTGACTGGAGATCTTTTATTGGTGAATATGACACATGCATGTTCCAAGAAACATGGGCAAGAGGAGAAGTTTCCATGTTGGGATTCGCCTCCTTTAGCATCCCGGCAATTTCGGATGGTGTAGGGAGACCTTCAGGGGGATTAACCATATCGGTAGGTGTCCACCTAGGTTGCACGGCTGTGCAACTCAATACAGGATCCACTGATATATTATCTATCCTACTGCATTTTCCTCTTAAATCCCCTATTGTTTTAATCAATGTTTTCTCAAGGCCTACCTCTAGGGGAATGGAGTCTACGACTGTGGAGGAATTAGATACATTTGTATCCATCATCATTCTAAAACATATGGTCATAATAGGAGGGGACTTTAACTGCCAGTTCGAGCCCCTAGAGGGCTTGTATATTGACAGTTTCCTTGAAGAGGACCTCCTTTCTGAAATACCGGAATCCAGATGCCCAACAGTGAATAAATGGTCTCCCCTGGTAATTCGGATTATTCGTCCTTAAATATTCATTAAGAGTGTGTAATGGTGGATCACCTTCTGAAACATCACATGGTTACACGTTCCACAGTAAGGACCGAGGGTTTCTATTAGACTACATTCTCATTAATATGAACTTCTGGGATAGGATGGCCAATTTCAGAATTCTTCCACGTCTAGATAGTGACCATCATGCGTTAGCGCTAGACCTCCAAATTTTAAACCCCGAGAGAGCCCACTCTGATGATACTCCTAGCGATCCTAAGCTAATTGCTTCAAATTGCAGGAGGCGAGTGCGCTGGAGTAATTTTAGTCAATCAAAGGAAAATCTGAGCAGTCTCTAGGCTGCTCTATTACCCATATTTATAGAAGCCTCTACCCTACATAACGACAATAGGGATCTACTGGATAACAAGGCGATTGGGTTAAATCTTGATAAATTAAAAGAAATTGTATTAGATTTCTTTTTTCCTAATAAACCCCACAGACCTGCTAGGTTAGTGCCCCACCCGTGGTATAATGCATCCTGCCACAATGCTAAAAGTGCATTGGTGGCTTCGATTAAAGCAAAGTACCGCCCTCAAATTAAAATCTTCTGAAGGGCCTATAAAGCTGCAGTCCATGATGCAAAGCATTGGTGGGAAATGGATAATTGGGATTTATTAAAAACAGCACTAGGGGACAGAGATATGAGAATATTCTGGGGAGTAGTACATTCTGGCTCGACTATACCCAAAAGAGCGCTAGGACCAAATTTAGATGAAGAGGTCTGGAGGGAGTATTTTGAATCCCTTTACAAGGAGGAGGGAAGATCTGAGGACCATGTAATAGTTGGATCCCCTCTACCAGTGGTTCATCCGCTAATAAATAGGCATATAGATTATCACTCTGAAGGTAGCCCGGGACCGAGTATCACCACACAGGAAATAAAGGATACAGTGGCAAAAATAGCTCCAGGCAAAGCCCCAGGTTTAGATAAGATCCATGTGGATCTTTTCAGGAGCGAGCCATCTATCTGGGCTCCATACCTCTGGGTCCTCTTCAACGCAATGCTGATGGGTATGAAGATTCCCGCTAGTTGGGCTGGTGCGGAGATAATCCAGATTTTTAAAAATGGCTCCCCTCTCCTACCGAGTAACTATAGACCAATTAGTTTAATTGACATCCCCCAGGCTTCAAACATGGATGGACGATGAAAGTGTACTTTCACCTCTCCAGGCAGAGTTCAGGGAAAAACTGTCAACCCTGGACCAAGTGCTAAGATTACAACTGTTGCATTGGAATGGCGATCTGTCTGGAGGGGGGTAGTCTCTATCTAATATTTGTAGACTTGAGATCTGCCTTTGACTTGGTGCCAGGGGAAAAACTGTGGTTGGTCTTACTTGAGTTAGGGGCCCCAGCGTATTTATTCCAACTTGTTAAGCGCCTACATGAAAATAATTTTGCGCAAATAAGATATGGTAGGGATGGAAAATTGTCAGCACCCATACCCATTAAACGTGGTGTACGCCAGCGCTGCGTTCTTGCGCCATTCCTGTTCAGCCTCTACATCAATGGCTTGATAGACGCTCTGTCATTAGAAAGAGATTTAGATGCCCCAAAATTAGCCTCGCGCAAAATCTCGGCTATGATGTTTGCCGATGACACTCTTCTGGTGTCTAAATCACCTATGGGGATTCAAAGGGTTTTGGATAGATTTCAGTTATTCTGTGAGGAAAGAGGTCTTGAGATAAACTTACAGAAAACGAAATTTATGGTGTTTAATAATCTAAAGAGCACCCGTCCAAATCCTTCACTTAATGGGAAACCCATGGAAAGAGTAATCATCTTTTATATGCTTAGGCATCACCATCACTGAGTCTATGAATTGGGGGGCCCACATCGTGAAGTCAACACTAAAACTAGCCCTGTCAACAGGGGGCATCATGAAGGTTTTTAACAATTCAGACAAGAGCGCTGTCAGCCCGGCGTTAGAAATCTACAGGGCTCAGGCACGAGGGGGCGCACTTTATAGCGCAGAGCTCTGGGGCCATTGTAACTCCGAGTCTTTATCGCAGGTTGAGAATCATTATATTAGGAACCTATTTAGGTTGCCGCGCAGCACACCTTTAATACCACTTTGTTTTGATGTAGGGCTAATGGCACTAGGAGAAGTGTTGAGTCTCAGACCACTATTGTATTGGCGTCGTTTGTGGTCGACTCCTGAACTTCTCCCATACCAAGAAGAATTGTCTGAAGTCCTGAAGATAAGGGGTGCTGTTAGATTGCCCTAGCTTTCTCATATTAAACATTTGTTGATAGACATGGGCCTGGGGGAGTGCTTGGCCGAACCAGTGTTAGCTTGCTCACTAATCTTCAGGAAACAAATGAAGGCTCATTATGAGAACCATAGAATGGCTCCATTGCATTTCAGCTCCAAAATAGGCAAATTAACTAAAGCCTTTCTGGAACTAAAGGATAGTTCCAATTATGAGAAGGTTTTGGACCTTATTAAACCAGTTGCCGCTAGGAAACTTTATTTAAAATTTAGATTTGGGGTTTTGCCTCTCCGCTGTTTTACATCGAAGTGGAGAGTTCAGAATGAGACCCGGTGCCCTGTCTGTGATTATTCAGAGGAATCAGAGCTGCATGTTTTTTTTAGCTGCCCTGGCTATAACAAAATGAGAAAAAGATGGCTGGTGCAGATATGCAGGAACCTGGGCAGTAGGCGCTGTATAGAAGTGTTCAGGATATTGAAGTACGATCTCAATATCCCAGTTGTCTACTCAGTCGCAGAATTCCTGTTCTCTATGTGGTGTACAAGAAGGGTATTTTTTAAAGAATCTAACGAGCCATTGGATAAGTTACAGTAAAGGATAAGATCAGTATTGTCAACTGGCAAAATCCCCCTCTGCTCCATGGTATACATCTTTTTAAACTGAAGAGATTTCCTGTTAGTTTTTATCTAAGTTTTTTATTCAAATTATTTATTTATTTAAAGTACTATGCACTTTCAACAAACTCGTATGCATATGTCTTGTGATTGTACTGTACGCCTTCCACCCCCCCTCTTTTTAAAATTGAATTTATACAGTTATTAAAAGACACCTTTTAGTGTTTTTTAACCTTCTTGTATTGTCAAAGTTTTAAAAAATTCTTCTGATGTATTTTCTTAAATGAATGTTTTTATATGCTGCACTTTTTAGGTCATGTTGACCAAAATAAAGTTACTTTGATTTGACTCGTTTTTCAGAGAACCAAAGAGCAGAAGGATCTTCCTGTTTCCCAATACTTGTATGGTTGGTGCTATTTTTTAAAGGCAGAATTTAAGCACTCTGTATATTTCTTGAAGGCTATCTCAGGATCTGAATTAAAAATAGGCTGTGAGTGCTTCATTTGTTGCATGTCTAACTTTTTAAATAGATTTCCTCCTGCCATCTTGGCTGTTCAGGGCCTACCCTTGGGGTGACTAATAAGTAATAAATGGGAAGGTTTGGTCGTGGCAAAACATTTATTTTGCCAGGTTGAAGTGGCAGTTTAAAACTGCACACATGGGCTGTAACTGAAGACCTGAGACATGTTAGCAGGGCTACATATTAAGTGGGCGACACAGTAAGTGCTGTAGGCATACTAGTTAAATACAATTTACTGGCCCTAGGTAGAGGCAGTATTACTTTACGAGGGACGTACAGGTTTATATAAATATGTATTTTGGGTGTACGTCAATTCTAATATGTTTAAAGGAGAGAGCACAAGCACTGGTTAGCAATGGTAAAGTTCACAAAGTCCTAAGGCTCACAAAAACAAGATCAACGAAAAATTGAAGGGGTGAAGGTAAAATCTTCTGGGGAAGACCACCCTCTGGCTGACAGGTCCAACAAACTCAATAAAATTCATTCACTTAAAGTAACTCAACTCCCAACTCACTCATGCACTTGCACATAGTCACACTTAGACACTCACCCACTGACCGTAAACTATACACACACACCCACCCACCTTGCTAGGTTATTAAATGTAAAAATGACCCACATCCTGAAGGTCACAATATATGTCTTTGTTTGAAGGGAAGGAAAAAGCTGGTTACACGATTGCATGTGTGCCCTTGCCTCAAGAAAATAAAAAAAAAGAATCCATTCGGACTCTAACCCCTTCATTCTGGCTATTTTGTCTGAAATAACAATGAGGAATGCATCTATGAGAAAATACCTTCTGCTCGAGTGAGTCTCCTGAGTCATACACTTGTGTAAAATTTCACAAAAATCAAATTGCAAATATCTATATATCTAATACAAATATTGACCAGGCCACATCTGCACCCACTGTAAATGCACCAAGTGATCCCACCAAAACCTCAAGAAACTACCACAGCTGTCAGCAGGAGAAAAGCAATAACCACCACAACTGCCTCTGCGAGAATCCAATCTGCCCTTGCCACTACCACCACAGCTATACTTGCATGTTCGCAGTTGCAGCCTGAGAAATATGACTTTTTTGGATGACTTTATCCGATTTTCATTGTGACATTTTTCTTATTAAATATTGTGCATTGTTGTGCATATACCAGATGTATTTTCTTCGAAGACAGCTTTTCTCCTTGTTTTACATTGAGAAAGGGATCTAGTTTCGTTAGGGGGTGACAGGGGGAGGTGAGACCCCCATCAAAAAATCAATCAATCAATCAGGGGTTTGTAAAGCATGCTACTCACCCGTGAGGGTCTCAAGGCGTGGGGGTAGGGGGGGGGGGGTAGGGCGGGGGAAGCGGTTCCAGATCAGTCTAAGAGCCAGGTCTTGAGGTCCTTCCTGAACATGTCATATAAGTAAAGGAAACAACAAGTAATTGAGATTTCTTGCTTGACAGACAGGTAATTACATAAGCTCCATATGTCTAACACAAATTTAGAAGAGGATCTCTACATCACCAACAGCAATGGTAGTTACAGCTCTACTATTGTAGGACCTCTGCTTTGATGACGTGAAAGAAGCAAGGCAAAGTAATCAAGTACTCAGGAGAAACTCAGGTGATGAATTAGAGACTGATTATAACATGAAATAAGCTGTCGAAATAGAAGCCTTTGGGTCTCCAACCTTTTTGAGTGCAAATGAAGAAAAGCAGAAATAGAGGCTGATTTCTATTAGAGCTGTCCTGAATGGGGACTTGGCTGGGATGGAGTAGCATCCTGAAAAGCCCACAAAGAACTTTGACAACAAAATTCAGGTAGACAATTTCATAGTGATGAACAGTGAGCAAACAACTGCTTAGTCTGGCTAAAGCTTTGGCAGAGGAAGTCAAGAATGTTAAGTGATTATAACAGTCAGAACAAATGGCAGCTGTGTTACTTTGGTCAGGTGAGGGTAAGGATGATCCACTATTCCTCGGCGACTCTTCATGCTATGCGCACTTCATCTAGCTTGTGTCGCTCTGTATTCCCTGGTCGTCACAGAGGGAAACGTTTCTGCCCGGCTTGTGGCTGGTCGCCCACGGGGGCACAGTGTAGTGTCCTTAGGACACCCGAGGCTCATGCGAAACATCGCTGCTTGCTGCTTAATACTAGATCGGTAGCAAGGCATGCCCTGCACATTCACGATCTTCTTGTCAGGGAGAATCCGTTATGCCTGCTCCTGACCGAAACCTGGTTGGGAGAGGCGTCGAACCCAGATATTTTTACTGCGATCCCTTCAACCTATAATATTTTCCGCCAAGACAGAGCTAAGGGTAGGGGGGGAGGAGTCGCAGTGGTGGTGAGGAAGAACATTTCCTGCTCTGTTCTTCCTGTGAACTCCATCGAGGGCTCTGAATCCCTGAGTTTCATGCTTAGACTGTCTCCTGGTCAAGCGCTTAAGGGATTTCTGGTTTATAGGCCTCCCGGCCCGGTGGGCTCTTTTTGGGACGACCTACAGACAGCCATCTCGGAGTTGGCTCTCTCTGCGCAGCATTGTCTGCTTGCAGGCGATTTTAACTTTCATCTTGATGTTTCGGAGGACCCGGATGGGATTAAACTCCTAGATATTACATCTACGCTTGGCCTAGCACCGTTTGTGCTAGGGCCTACTCACGAGAAAGGGCATACCCTCGACCAGGTGTTCTCTTCTGTTCCCATTGTTGACATCGCAGCACGGCCGGTGCTCTGGTCGGATCACTGGCTGATTGGATTTTCCGTGTTGGAGAACGGGCGATCTGGTATCTGCGCCCCCGCGGTGCCCAGAGCTGCCTCGAGAGCGTTACACAGAGTGACGCCTGCTGTGTTGGAGCAGGCGCTCACGGAACCTCCGTGCTCTCTCTCGGGCGACCCGGAAAGAGACACTGAGGCCCTGCAGCGATGGCTGACTGAGAGGTTAGATACTCTCGCCCCAAAGGTAACCCCCAGAACCACCGCGATACGACAATCTGCGCCATGGTTCACCGAGGCGCTGCGTGTGGCTCGCAGCCAGTGTAAGGTTGCTGAGCGGGCCTGGCGCCTTCAATATGATGGGGAGGCCAAACTCGCCTACAGGTCTGTGGTGAAGGACTATCACCGGGCTATTTTTGGCGCCAAGCGGGATTACCTTGCTAGGAGGATTGAGGCGTCGGTGAACTCCTGCAAGGAGATCTTCACGATAGTGAAGGAGTTCACGTCCCCGACCTCTTACTCACCCCCGCCTGTGTCACCTGAGGCGTGGGCGTGTGATCTGGCCACTTTCTTCACCAACAAGATTAAGGCAATTCAGGCCTCCTTCTCGGAGAGCTCAATGGAGGATGGTTGCGGCCCTGGGGCAGGACCCGGAACATCGCCCATGTCCACGGCAGTACTGGCTGACTTTCCACCTGTCTCCAGCGACATGTCTCGGGCGCTGCTGGCCAGCCTTAAATGTGGCTCACCACTGGACCCCTGCCCCGCCAAGTTTTTGGCGGGGATGGCGGCAGTGGTGGATCCTTTGGTCAACCCGATCCTCAATGCCTCCTTGCGGGAGGGGATTGTTCCACGTACCTGGAAAAGGGCGATGGTGACCCCCCTCCTGAAAAAGCCTGGTCTTGATGCCGAGGTGTTGGCCAATTACAGGCCAATTTCACTTCTCCCGGCTCTGGCCAAGATCACGGAGAAACATGTCCATGGCGTCTTGTCGAGCTTTCTTGAATCCAACAATTTGCTCCATCCATCCCAATCCGGTTTCCGTCCGAATTTCAGTACGGAAACAGCGTTGGTGGTGGTCTCGGAGATCATCAGGGAGACCTTGGATGTGGGTGGCAAGGCCATGTTAGTCATGTTGGACCTGTCGGCGGCCTTCGACACCGTCCCCCATGAGGCGCTTCTCGCCAGGCTTTATGACATCGGCCTAAGGGGGACGGTGTTCAGATGGTTTACATCTTTTCTGGAAGGCCGCCGCCAGACGGTCTGGGTGTCCCAGAGCTCCGCCGAGATGCCGCCTTTGGGAGTCGGGGTTCCACAGGGATCTGTGTTGAGCCCGACATTGTTCAACATCTTTATGTCCCCTCTGGCGGCTGCGGTGGAGGCTTACGGAGCCCAGATCGTGTCCTACGCCGACGACACGCAACTCCTCTTCACATGTGGCAAAGATCAGCCATTTGAGGGGGAGAGAATTCGGGACTGTCTGGATATGGTCTTCGGCTGGTTCCAGCGTAATAGCCTGAAGGCCAACTCCAGCAAGTCGGAGGTTTTATTCTTCGGCTGTGCCATCGATCCCGAATGGCGGCAGTGGTGGCCGGCCGCTATGTGCCCTCCGGTGCAGTCCTCCCAGGTTGCCAAGAACCTCTGTGTTAGGCTTGACAACAAGCTCTCGTTGAGAGCGCATGTTCTTGGCCTGGCCGGCACCTGTTTCGGTATTCTGAAAATGCTCCGCAAGTTTCTCCCTTTACTATCTGCGGAGCACAGATGGATTACAGTGCAGGCGCTAATCGGGTCTAGGCTCGATTATGCCAATGCTCTCTTTCTAGGTTTACCGGACTATCTGGTCCAGCGCCTGCAGGTGGCACAGAACTCCGCAGCCCGTGCGATCTTTGGTCTGCATAGACGAACACGGGCTTCTGGGCTGCTGCAGACGTTGCATTGGCTGCCGATCCGTAAACGGATTATGTTTAAAGCCCTGACGTTGGTGCACAAAGCTCTGTTTGGCTCAGGTGCGGGATATCTACAGAAGAGATTGGTGTTTTATCGTCCTGCCCGCTCTCTTCGCTCTAAATCCCTCTTTACTGTTGTGGTCCCACGGGTGAGGAAGGCTCGTACGGGGGGCGTTCCTTTAGCCTTAAGGCCTCCCAGTTGTGGAACTCGCTCCCACTGGTACTTCGCAGCACTCCCAATTTGCTTCAATTTAGAAGGAACCTGAAAACTTGGCTTTTTAATCTTTCTGTTTAGGTGGTTTTTCTTTTTCCTGCTTTTGGGATCTGTTCTCTGTGTTATGTTTTACACTGTAGCTGTTGTGGCGTGATTACTCCATTAGGTAAGCCCAGTGCCCAAACAACAATGCACTAAGTACTCGCATCCTAACATTATAACATACTAAATCGCCCCCAATTAATTCTTATGTTGCAGTGGAAGCATGCTGATAGACTAAACAGTACAGCACACAAGATAGGTCCGCCAAATAAGTAAGTGAATGATGAATGGTCCATGAGCGAACAGTATGATTGCACAGTACAAATGGATACTAGGCTAAGTGTTTCAAAATATATGTTACAGGTCCCTTTTTTCACGACGGGCACAATGGATTCCAGTATGGTCTCCTAAATACTGAGAGGTAAGAGGAGGGGGCTTGTAGTGGAGGTGAGGGCAGCTGAACAGTAAATATAGATTCAAAAACCAATACTATTCTTTCTCTTCAACAGACTACGGTCCTGATGAGAACTCCATAGATACACGAGTTCGAAACGCGTAGACTGGAAAAGCCAAAAATAACCTAGAGTGACAGAAAAATTGCACAAATTCGCACTATTTTGTACAAATTTTATATGGCTTTGTTGTTATAATTCATTGTTTCAACTGAAAATAAGTGATATATTTTCTTCTTTGTTTGTTTGGGATTCAAGTATTGTATATAGCGCATTGTATGTAAGAGGTATATGTGTCGTATGAATGATGAAAATCTGTTAGTAAATATTTGTATATATTTGTTGTGTTGTACATAAGGTCAAAAAAAACGTAAACGTTGGTTGAAATAATTTTCAAAAAAGTCAAAAAATTAAATAGTTGACGCAAGAAAACTAAAATAAAAAGTGACTACTTGCACATAAAACATTGGTTGGATTTCAGATGCTTTTATAAGTCAGGCAAAGATTGTTCTTTTCCGATTTACTCAGATCTAACTTTAGAAACCTCAAAATGGTGCAGAGGATTCAAGCAATTAATTCCAGATTTTATAGTGGTGGGAACCCAAGTTTTTTGCTCCAAGAAGTAAAATTGAAAGTGCAATATGAGCAAAAATGGTTTATTGTTGCAGAAGCCTCCAAATTACAATACTTTTTAAACCAACTACACTATCAGAACTGATTATTTCGCATGTTACTCACATAGTATAAGAACATGGCAATTTTCTCTATGCTTATGACAATTTTGTGCCAGGCCACTTATCAAAAATGGGCAACGTGGTGCAAATGATTATTGAACAAAGGAGGAGATGGATTCATCTGTGGTTTTGGAGAGGGTGGAGGAAAAGAAATAGGGTCATAAGAGTTTGCAGTTTTAGACGGGCACAAGAGAATGGCCTGTCAAAATAGGGAGTTCAAGTTCATGAGCATAAGACGATGGTGGGCAGAAGGTCTAAGATTATGACTCTAGCAGTCAGGGAACTGCTATTGCTTTTTGGCAGTCAGATCACCTGCATTCCTGGTGGTCTGACCAGTGGATTACAATGTGGGTGGGGAGACTGGCTCCAGACCACCTCCAGACCTCCGTGGCGGCCGCTGTGGTCACAGCGGCTGTCAGTGGTAGTGGTGCAGCATGGGCACCACCATGGGAATTATGACCTGCCTTTCTGTGTACCTTTTCATGGTGGGACACTGCCATGAAGAGGTCGGCAGAAATGCAGGTAAAGGGACACAAAAAGGGCCCAAGGGCCAATAAGACCATGTCGACTGGGGCTAGGGCCCATGTTTTGCCCCCCTATACCTGCACTGTTTGCCCTGCACGACATGGTGCATAGAAACAGAGCACCCCACTTGCAGGTGGTGAAGCTGTACAGCCTCTGTGGGCTTCAAGCTTTCCCCTAGAGCCAAAGCATGCTGCCTCTGTGCCTCCTACACACTGCCAGTCCTACAGTAATGCGGCAGTCGGAATACTACCGACTTGCGGCATGTTCTCGTCTGCCACCCCTCTGGGCTGGCAGTAATCCCACCAAACTCGTAATTGCCCCTAAATTAATATAAAAAATAAATACAAATGGTAAAGCTAAGTAAAACATGCCTGGCCAAAAGTTACCAGTTATTAGATAGACAAGTGTAATGCTTATGGGTATGCTTTTCTGTTTTCTAGAGGGCAATGGCTTTTCCAAACATTTGGGTTTTGGTCGAAAATTATCATATCCAAATTATTTTCTTATTTTCTTCTCTTATGCTTTTGAAAGGTAAATTAATAACAGGGGGAGATTTTAATGTTATTCAGTCATACTATTTTCATATCTTGAATATCAATAGGAAGCAAAATATTCTCGAAATGTAAGTGTTATTTAGATGTATTTGATCCATATACAAAATATATTTTTGTTATTGTCTCAGCCTCTATACATTTTGTAGATTATGAATTTTACAAAAAGTGTTTCTCCGAGCAGTCTGCTATAATGCTAACTATTAAGCTAAGCAATAAAAAGACATTGGCAGCCAGAGAGAGCACACAATAGCTTTAAAAAGTTGTTATTTGAACATGAACAATGGTTTAATAATACTAAAAAAGGTGTGGATGAATGTTTTGAATGCAATAACGACATGGCAGATATTTCTGTGATATGGGTTGCTTTTAACGCAACTTTAAGATAAATAATAATCTCTCAGAACAAGAAAGAAGAAAGCAGAGATTGCTAAAATAGAGTCAATGATCTGTCAAACTTGAAATAAAGTTCTTTTTTTATAAATAATCTCCCACTAAATAGACAGAAGTGGAAAAAAGCTAAAGAAAGAGGAACAAGGAAGTGCTTGTAAAAATAATAGGAAAAAAGGGCTGTTATAGTGATTTTTTAACTTGATCAACAGGGAAAAGATCACAAGACACAAAATAGGGTCCATTTGAACTCCTTGAGAGTATTTTTAGATCATTATTGAAGGATTTTTATCCAGAACCAATAAATGAATTCCAATTACATGGGGTCTTTCTAAAGAAATGCATGTGACAGGGATGAAAACCTTGCTGAGTTTTATAAAATGTTTAGTGGGACAATAGGGAAAGAGTAGCAATCACATATGAAAGCGAGCTAAATTATCTGAACCTCTTAATGTAGGAATGGTGATCAGATTTTTTCTCAAAACAAAATACTTGCAGCCATTATGTTATTCAACACTCAAAAAGGATTTGACTTTGTGATCTGGGAGAGTTTATTCACTACTTTTTAAAGATTTAGGGCCCCATTAGGATGGCGGGGGCAATCCGCCCGCCATCCCCTTAGAAAAGACCCCCCACCATATTAGAATGGCTAGGGGGTCCGCGGCGGACGGAAAGACCGTCCGCCGCTTTTCCGCCCAGTCGACATGTTGACCGGGCAGAAAAGGGTTCTATATGGTAGCGGTGTCTGAAAGACACCGCCAGCCATATTAGAATGTGCATTCTTGAATGCTTGCGCAGTCTGCTTATGGGGCCCTTAGCGGGCCCCCATAGATTCTGGGAATGGGGGGTACACATGGGGGTCCTGCCTTTCATAGAATAACATGGCAGGCACTGCGCGGTGCCTGTCATGTTGTGCTTTGAAATGCACAACATGTATTTTTAGCATTGATGCGGGCGGTTCTGAAAGCACTGTCCGCTGCAATGTAAAAAATATGGGATGCGCCCGCCACTGTGGCGTGCGCATCCTAATTGCCCCCACGGGACCCCCGCCCCTATGGTGGGTGGTCTCATTTACGCGAAACATCCTCAACCAAGATGTTTAAACAACTACTTACCGGAACAACGAAGAGTGAACAACGAAGAGGGCTGAACCACGAAGGTAATATCCACGAACGACGGAACAACGAAGGATGGAACCACAACTTTTAGAACACCGGAGCATGCTAGGAAAACAATTAAAAGGGTAGATGGGGGTGTGGGGGGACTCCCCCCACAATTAAATAAAAAAATATATATATAGTAAAAAATATACGTGGAAGATTAAAATCGTAATAGATTCAAATCAAATACAGCAAAGGTTGTTGAAGAAATTAGTTTACAAAAATATTACCGGTTTATGTCAGGAGATGGCAGTGTTGCTTTCATTTTAAAAATTGTAAAAGCATAAGATTCACGAACAGAATATGAAATTAAATCTAAAAATGTTGTGGTTTAGGGAGTAGTGGTTTAAAATGTAGTGGTTAAGAAAAAGTCGTGGTTTAGCCTTCGTTGTAAAAGAAGTCGTGGGTTAGGCAGTCGTGGTTAAGTCATACAATCCTCATTTACGGTGAGGATGGCGGGCAGACAAAGTCCACCCGCCATCCTAATGATGCCCTTAGTCTTTCTTTCCCAAATATAATAATTGAATGCGCTATTTAATGTTACAAACCTTCATAATAAAAAATAGTTTAAAAAAATGAATGGGTGTATGCCAGGAAATAAGTGCATTTGGAAAGTATGGACTTAGGCCCTGATTATGAGTTTGGTGGTGTGGGAGCCGGCTGCCATGCCACCGCCAACCCTCATAGCGACTGCCCGCCAGATACCTTGCGATCTGGCTGGAGGTCCTTTGGCATTCCCACAGTGTGCCTAAAAGCAATGGGAGCGCCCAATCATATTCCTGCACTGCAGGAAAGGGGATGCATGCATCACGGGGGCACACAATGTGCCACCTTACATGCATCTCATGGCCCTGTAGGGCTCCTTTTGTTCCCTCACCACCCCAGTTTTCATGGCAGCCCCACTGCTCAAAACTTTGGCTTAGGAAACTCCAAATATGCTTGACGGTGCCACAGCGGCACCCCTACGCATATTGGAGCCTCTGACTGCTGCGCCACTGACATATATCACGGATCCCTGGTTCCCTGGTAGTTGTGTCGGTCCTACTGCATTCCCACCGCCGTAGTTGCAATATGGCAGTTGGACCGCTGGTGCGGAGGTCCGCAACCGCCATGGCACCTCCACCGTGAGTTTGGCGGTCCAATGAACTGCTAACCTCTGAATTAGGCCCTTACTATTCTCAACTTCACCGTTTTGTAACCCAAATATATATATTGGGAAGGTAAAAACAATTGTAGGTGGATTTAAGACTAGTAAATCTTTTTTTTAAATTTTTTTTTTTTACTTTTATTTGATTTATTAAAAAAATCATAAAAGGGTGGGTTTTACCACCATACAAACAACATGTGCATCGTTTTGTCAGCATAAGAAAAACATTAAAATCACCTGAAAAATTATAAGTTTAAAAAGCGAAGAAGGAAGAGAAAAAAACATAATCTTAGCAAATTTACACAAGTATGCAATCGCAGTTTGAAATTATAAGAATGTGGCTGAGGGAAGGTATGACTGTCTCATTGGAACTACGAAACAACAGATGATTGGTCTAGGAAGAAGTACAAATGCTTAGGGGTAATAAATGAATTTGATGGAGGGTGCACATTTTGACTCAGGATAGAGAACACTGCCTGGAAAAGTGAAAACAAAAGGATGTCCATTAGGAAGGGAAGTGGGGGTCCAGGAGCAGCCGTGGTGAGACCGGTTGGCCAAGGTCATCTTTAATTACTGCCTTGTTTGCTAGCTCTTCTGCAGCATGAGCCAGAAATTGTATAGTTTTGCAGGCTAGTTGTATCCGGGACCCGCTGAGGCATTCTATCACAGCCGCCCTGCAAGTTCTCACCTGGGCTTCTCTTAAAAGTGGTAGCAAAAGCGTTTTCCTACGTTTTTGCAGAGCCGGGCATATGCATATTAAATGCAATAAAGACATTATGGCGTTGCCACAGAGATGACAGGCAGATGTTAACCAGGTCTGTTGCCATTTGGGGGTGAGGTCTTTACTCGAGAAGCATCCCAGCCTTAGAAGGCTTAATTTCCTCTTATAATAGTCCCTGAAACAATCTTGCAAGTATGGCTGCGGTTTCAGATGTTTGTAAGTTGGCAACACAATCCAGGCATGGCTTTTTCCGGCCACTACGGCTTTGTCCAATTGCAGCGATGCTTGTTTGATGGCTTTGTTGGTAAGGTGTTTAAAAGTGTTGTATGATATAAGTGAAAGCCAGGCTTCTTCCAACTTTAATGAAGCAAGCGCTTGCCTAAGGGATTTGTGTGTTGAATTAGAGGACCCGGCCTGTTTTTCGACCTCTAGCCAGCAGAAATGGGCAAGGGTGTTATCTTCAGCGTCCCTCATGCGCCAGTAGTATTTGGCCAGAGCACCTTGTCTTGCCGGAGTCTGATTGGTTAGTCCGTATTCCAAACGTATTTGGGCTTGTGAGATATGTCTCCGGATCGAGAAGAGGTTTTTAAACAGTCTGTATTGGGCAAGATTTAGCACTGTGGAGTCCCTGGATGCCATCATTTCCGAGCCATATGTGAGCGATGGCAAAAATTTGGCAGCAACCATCTTTAGCATATGGCCGGTAGAAGTAACACTTAGATGTTTTTGTATAGTTTTAAAGGCGAATTGAAGCTGTTTGGCTTTTGACTTCTTATTTCTCACACTTGGAGCTCAGAGGGTACTTAGGACTCAGGTACCCTCCACTCATATCATCTTTATTCACACTAACCTGGTCCTGATCTGGATAGGCAATCTATTCCTTAGCATCCTGTGCTGACTAGTGGGTGTTGTTATTCTTAACCTAGCACCCACTCTAAGAGTTACAGCAAGGTGTGCCTACATTTAAAATATCCTCGTATATGTCTGTGTTAGTCACCTCATGTGAGTCTCTATTCCCTTCTCTCAGTCAACACTCTAGCAGGTCCATGCAAGAAGAAAGAGAGAAACAAATGAGGAAAAAATGTGTGGGTGGCAGGAAGGAACCTCACGGGAGCAACCACCAGGGAACTGCTGACAGGTTCTCGTCAGTGTGTTCCACTTCTCATCATTGGCTCCTTTCCGCCAAAACAAAAACAACATTTCAAAATAGGAAAATTATGCAAATAAATCCTGAATAAACTAAAAAGTGTATATTCCTATCGCCCTCATGTGCGTCTACCCCCGAGGTATCACCACCGCTACTCGGTGTGTTCCCCTATTTAAAAGTGGAGTTAGATATCCCTAGCTACTTAGACTACTTTATTCCTTGCTGGGTATCTACTCCCCTTAAAACCAAAACACTGCTGTTGTGCTTCGTTTTGTATTGTATGAAGCCAACATGTTTCGTTGCCTGTCTGCGCTGGTCGGCAACTTCTTCAGGGCTGGGGGTATTTTTTTTGCCACACAAAACTGGGCGCTGCCAGCATTCAAATCTGTAGACACATAGGTACGTCCACACAGACAAACACATAAAAACATAGCATGACACTCATTAGTTTGGTGCCCACACCTCAAAATGTACTTAGTATCCAACTGTTTCAAGAACATATGTTACAATATTACCTTCATAATGGTGCCTACCGGCATACCTGGGGTTCGTCATACCCCCTTACGCTCTTCTAGTCCACCTTTTATTTACGTGTAGCGGTCGCTTCTCGTCGACCTGCAATGGTATGTTCAGGTTATTACACCCATCCATGTCCTCGCTATTATCAGTTATTTCAGCCTGTCTTGGGATTTCTAGCGTGATGGTATTCATCTCTCGCCCATTCACTAGGGGGTTCGTGCCTCCCTTTTCCCCGTGGTCTCTCCCATATTTATGCATGGCCATAAGGGCTGCGGGAGACTCGATGCTGACAGTGATTGCATCCGTTCCCGATTATTTCCCGCTCGCGATGTGGGTACTTAAAGTATTGTTATAAACCCAATCCCGCTCCTTACCATCCGCATCAACGGCTGTTGTGGCTACTCGGGCTCCCGTTCCCGCTCCCATTGTCAACATTCTCGCCGGCTTGTTAAAGACCAGCGTGTAACGTGGCGCGTCACGGTCGGGCGCGGCGGCCATCTTGGAGTTGTGTAAAACTCCCGTGATTACCCTAGTAAAGTCCCATCCCATGTATTAAAGCATAATCCTCTGGATTTTACCCGATATTATGCATGCTGCTCAGTGTGATATCTTGCTTTTTCAAAAAGACAAGCCAAGCAGTGTATTTTATTTTACACGGTGATGTCTCATTGTACTGTATGGATCTAAATGTTCAGTTAATGCATGTGCCCTATTCTTTGTAATGGACTACATAGATAGTTTTTTACAGGGGTTATGTCATTCTCGGTTCATTCTGCTTATATTGCATCTCCTCGGGGTGTCACATCCTCGTGTGATCAATATTGCTCATAGGACCCTCCTATCAGTGTTCAATCATTGCATAGATATTTTATTCCATTCAATGAGATCATTGAGGCCATTTTTATCCACCCTCTCCTGATAAATCCAGCGTGCTTCCTTGGTCATCAGCCTGGTTTCCATGGTCCTTGGGTCCTCCTTCATTTTTTCTAGGATCACCCATTGCATCTCTTTCGGTTGGTGTTTCACCAGCTTGTAATGCTGTACCAGCTTGGTCGTCAGTCGCCCCGCCCTCAGTGTACTGAGGTGTTCTTGTATGCGGATCTTGGCCTTTCTGGTTGTTAGGCCGATGTAGTGTAGTCCGCATGGGCATGTCAATCGGTATATCACATTAGCTGTGTTACAATTTGTCAGATTGTTCAAATTCCATGTTCTCCCATTCACCAATTGGACGCTCTTAGTTTTTTCAGTGAGACCACACACTGAGCAGCACCCGCACGGGTGATGCCCTGCAAGTGTCTCAGGTACCAGGCCTTCCTGACTGGGACGTGAATGCACGAGTCTGTCCTTCAGATTTTGTGATCTCCTGAAGGCAAACCGCGGGGGAGGCATCTTGAAGCTACTGGTGCTCAGGAGGTGCCAGTGTTTTCTTAAGACCAGGCGGATCTTCGAGGATAGGGGGTCGAAAGTGGTTACCACCGGTAAGCATTCTCCTGTTTCCTTTGGAACTCTTCCCAGAAGCACTTCCCTGGGAGTGTTTAATGCTCGCTTCCATGCAGCCTTCACTGTTATTTTAGGGTAGGCACGTTTCTCCAGTTTCACCATCAAGTCACTAGCTTCTTCCACATACTTCTCTCTGGTGCTACAGTTCCGTCTGTACCTCAAGAACTGCCCAACCGGTAAATTGTCACGGAGTGCACGAGGATGAAATGAGTTGTAGTGGAGCAACGAATTTTTATCTGTTGGTTTCTAATGTACTTGTGTGGTGAGTAAGTGGTTCTGGGCTATTATATCGAGATCCAGGTAGACTGCTGTCTCACGGTTATAATGCCACGTGAATTTCAAACAGGGATCTAAGTTGTTGAGCATTGCGAGGAACTCCTTTAGCATTGCCTCCAACCCATTCCACACACACAGGACATCATCAATAAATCGTTTCCAGAGACAGATGTTCTTCTGGTACTGATTTGACGGATGGTAAATATAGTGTGTCTCAAATTGTCCCACATAGATGCACGCTAGACTCGGGGCAAATGTAGCCCCCATCGAGGTCCCTGATATTTGTAAATACAGTTGATCTTTATACTGGAAAATATTTCGGGTAAGTGCAATCTCAATGCATTGGAGGACAAAGGATGGGGGGGTGTCAAAAAACCACTCCCTCCCCTCCAGTGCCCGCGCTGCTGCCACCAGCGTGGCTTCCTGGGGTATACTAGTATATAACGACTCGATGTCGATTGTTACCAAAAATTGTTGTTCAGGGTTGTATTCCATGTCCGTGAGTATGTTTAAGACATCGGTCGTGTCCTGTATATATGATTTTTGGGTGATGACACATTCCCTAAGGAAAAAATCCGCAAATTGAGATAGTGGCTCCAGTATAGACTGGATGCCAGACACTATGGGACGTCCCGGGGGTGGAGATTGGGCCTGTGGATTTTCTGCACAACGTAGAATGCTGGAGTCCTAGGTTTGGAATTGATTAAAAAGTCCATTTCCTTCGCCGTTATCCACTTCTTTTCTTTCGCGTCTGTTACTAGAGCTGTGATAATTGCAAGAAGTTCAGCAGTAGGATCACGCATTAGCGGCTGGTAGTTGTGACGCATTCCCAACAGTCGAAGGATTTCCTTTTCATAATCCGCAGTGTTTAGTACAACCACCGCACCGCCCTTATCGGCTGGCTTGATGGTAATTAGGGTGTTATTTTCCAAGGATTTAACTGCCATCCATTCCATTTTGCTCATGTTGGAGTGTTTCCGTTTAGATCCTGTCTGTTCCAATTGCTCAATGTCAAATAAAACCTTATCCTCAAAGACAGCTACTTCTGGTCCTACGGCACTCATTGCTGGGCAAAAGGTCGATGGGCGGTGGAGATTCGTGTTGAACACTGAGGGGGGATCCTGTGGTTTGTCGGCGAAGAACTTCTTTAGTTTAATTTTTCTGAGGACTTCACAGATTTCACTCCGACATTTAAAACTATCAAGTGAAGGAGTGGGAACGAACCCAAGTCCCTTGTTTAGTACCTCGTGCTCTGTTGGTGTGAGGACATAGTCAGACAGGTTGACCACAATGTTGTCACATGTTGTTAGAACTGAGGTTGCTTGTATCCTCTTCTCCTGGTGACACGTGGGGAGAATGTTTGCCATGTTGGATTTTGCCTGGGCCGTCCCCGTCCCCTCTGTGCCTGGCCTCCCCCTCTCCCTCGATCTGCCTGTTGCTGTCCTAAAAAAGACCTAAACAGTGCTCCTAGGTCCTGACGAGGACCTAGGAGCACTGTTTAGGTCCTGACGAGGACCTAGGAGCACTGTTTAGGTCTTTTTTAGGACAGCAACAGGCAGATCGAGGGAGAGGGGGAGGCCAGGCACAGAGGGGACGGGGACGGCCCAGGCAAAATCCAACATGGCAAACCTCCCCATGTGTCACCAGGAGCAGAGGATACAAGCAACCTCAGTTCTAACAACATGTGACAACATTGTGGTCAACCTGTCTGACTATGTCCTCACACCAACAGAGCACGAGGTACTAAACAAGGGACTTGGGTTCGTTCCCACTCCTTCACATGATAGTTTTAAATGTCGGAGTGAAATCTGTGAAGTCCTCAGAAAAATTAAACTAAAGAAGTTCTTCGCCGACAAACCACAGGATCCCCCCTCAGTGTTCAACACAAATCTCCACCGCCCATCGACCTTTTGCCCAGCAATGAGTGCCATAGTACCGGAAGTAGCTGTCTTTGAGGATAAGGTTTTTATTTGACATTGAGAAATTGGAACAGACAGAATCTAAACGGAAACACTCCAGCACGAGCAAAATGGAATGGATGGCAGTTAAATCCTTGGAAAATAACACCCTAATTACCATCAAGTCAGCCGATAAGGGCAGGGCGGTGGTTGTACTAAACACTGCGGATTATGAAAAGGAAATCCTTCGACTGTTGGGAATGCGTCAGAACTACCAGCCGCTAATGCGTGATCCTACTGCTGAACTTCTTGCAATTATCACAGCACTAGTAACATACGCGAAAGAAAAGAAGTGGATAACGGCGAAGGAAATGGATTTTTTATTCAATTCCAAACCTAGGACTCCAGCATTCTACGTTGTGCCAAAAATCCACAAGGCCCAATCTCCACCCCCGGGACGTCCCATAGTGTCTGGCATCCAGTCTATACTGGAGCCACTATCTCAATTTGCGGATTTTTTCCTTAGGGAATGTGTCATCACCCAAAAATCATATATACAGGACACGACCGATGTCTTAAACATACTCACAGACATGGAATACAACCCTGAACAACAATTTTTGGTAACAATCGACATCGATTCGTTATATACAAGTATACTCCAGGAAGCCATGCTGGTGGCAGCAGCGCGGGCACTGAAGGGGAGAGAGTGGTTTTTTGACACACCCCCATCCTTTGTCCTCCAATGCATTGAGATTGCACTTACCCGAAATTTTTTCCAGTATAAAGATCAACTGTATTTACAAATATCGGGGACCTCGATGGGGGCTACATTTGCCCCGAGTCTAGCGTGCATCTATGTGGGACAATTTGAGACACACTATATTTACCATCCGTCAAATCAGTACCAGAAGAACATCTGTCTCTGGAAACGATTTATTGATGATGTCCTGTGTGTGTAGAATGGGTCGGAGGCAATGCTACAGGAGTTCCTCGCAATGCTCAATAATTTGGATCCCTGTTTGAAATTCACGTGGCATTATAACCGTGAGACAGCAGTCTACCTGGATCTCGATATAATAGCCCAGAACCACTTACTCACCACACAAGTACATAAGAAACCAACAGATAAAAATGTGTTGCTCCACTATAACTCATTTCATCCTCGTGCACTCCGTGACAATTTACCGGTTGGGCAGTTCTTGAGGTACAGACGGAACTATAGCACCAGAGAGAAGCATGTGGAAGAAGCTAGTGACTTGATGGTGAAACTGGAGAAACGTGCCTACCTTAAAAGAACAGTGAAGGCTGCATGGAAGCGAGCATTAAACACTCCCAGGGAAGTGCTTCTGGGAAGAGTTCCAAAGGAAACAGGAGAATGCTTACCGGTGGTAACCACTTTCGACCCCCTCTCCTCGAAGATCCTCCTGGTCTTAAGAAAACACTGGCACCTCCTGAGCACCAGTAGCTTCAAGATGCCTCCCCCGCGGTTTGCCTTCAGGAGATCACAAAATTTGAAGGACAGACTCGTGCATTCACGTCCCAGACAGGAAGGCCGGGTACCTGAGACACTTGCAGGGTATCACCCGTGCGGGTGCTGCTCAGTGTGTGGTCTCACTGAAAAAACTAAGAGCGTCCAATTGGTGAATGGGAGAACATTGAATTTGAACAATCTGACAAATTGTAACCCAGCTAATGTGATATACCGATTGACATGCCCATGCAGACTACACTACATCGGCCTAACAACCAGAAAGGCCAAGATCTGCATACAAGAACACCTCAGTACACTGAGGGCGGGGCGACTGACGACCAAGCTGGTACAGCATTACAAGCTGGTGAAACACCAACCGAAAGAGATGCGATGGGTGATCCCAGAAAAAATGAAGGGGGACCCAAGGACCATGGAAACCAGGCTGATGACCAAGGAAGCTGTAGTGTAGTTCCTATCATCCCAATAGGCTCTGCGCATTGGAATAATACCTTCAATAGTAAAGGCCTAGACCAGACGTTAACTAGGTCTACTATTGTCGATATTAGACTTAAAGTTTTGGGTTTGCCAGCTTAGCTCAGAGTTCACTAGAAACTTTCTCGAATGTTCAGGAAAGAATTAACTCCCCTGATTAGACAAGAAGGGATTTAGTTTCTGACAACCATAGAACATGACAACTTTGCTCTCCCCTAATCAAGAGTATATCTCGACAGTCGTGTGAACAAAAGGCAATTTATTTTACTCAGTCAGTACGTGCATTCTTAGTCTCATCAGATTGTAGAGAAAAGGAAGAGACGGGCGTGTTCAATAAAAAGGTGTTATTTATTGATCAGTCTCTTTTCTCATACAAGAGAAATGGATCGATATTATTGCAATACTTATAGTTAAGTAAAGTGCATACATTAAAAGCAGAAGTATAAAATAATACTGTAAAAACATTGATATGGTTTCTAAGCCATATGAAGGTTTAAAATGATTAAAATATATTACATACACATATACATTGGACTAAACGTACTCAACTGGTGTTTCTAAATACGCCTACCCCGTGTACCTGACCTAAGTCTAATGCGTGGGCGGGAATAGAAAGTTACAGTTTAAGTTAAGTTTGTTTTGCCAAGTGAATAACTAAAGAATTCTCTGTGAGGGCTTATTCAGTTTTGTACCTGGAAGTTAGGATGAATGAGGGATGGTATCTCTCTCTCTGGTCTCGATATTCCAGGCTGCCTGCGAGGGCTACCCGGAAGCGCCGGTGCTGGGTTTCTCGGCAGGAGAAAGCAGCGCGTCTCGTTCTCAGCGCGTCAGGAAGGCGGGGCTGCGCCAGCGGGGTCTGCTCTGCTCTGGGCTTCGGCAAGTATGGCTGCTCCGTCTCGTCACCACCGCGTGTGTTTGCATAGGGCAATATCGGTAATATTTATACCTTTAAGGTGCCGAGATTGACGTACGGATGGACATAGATACGTCAATAAGGATGTCATACGACTTGCTCGTTAGCACATTCTTTTGCTGAAGTTCTCGGTGAAATCAAAACAATGGCCGCAGGGTTTTGCCCAGGTTGTCATAGGTTTGATTTGTTATGAGAACTCCGTATGCCTTATCAGGGGCTGGAGGAATATCGCTTGTCTAATTAGATCGCAAGCGTTATGACCTAATCAGATAACACGTTCCTGTGCCGTAGTGTGACTGCGTCAGATAACGGTATCTGCATCATGGGGGTTTTCTGCCTCATGGGCTGACTGCTAGTTAACTTGTTGGTTTGTTAACCAGAATAGGGTCAGGAATAGGGGGATCGATTCAGGACCTATAGGAATACATCACACCCACTCCACGCTAACTATGGACATAATTACTAATCTATGCATAGTAAAACATACTATAGAGTATAGTGTATACCTTACCACCCCGAAATACATAAATGCATTTTGAAATTGTTCAAATATACGGAAAATTTGCAGTCATATGTATTGTATGCACTCAAGCTGTAGAATAATGCCAAAGTAATCACACATTTGTATGCATTATTGCTATTTGGTATATTGAGAATTTACACATGAAATGGCTCTTAATACAGAAAAAAAGTTAGAGACCATTCCATCACAGAATAAAATATTGACGAACATACCAGCGGGCAGCTAATGTCTATAAGCTATCTAAAATTCAGAAACCTTAGTTCTCTAAGAATAGTTCTTACTTTAAGCAGAAGATAGTGTCCCGAAAAATATGCAAAATATTATGGGGCCGCTGAAAAATTGCTGTCCGTGAACTGGAGGGAAAATTGTTCATGTGACTTTATTTTTAAAGTTGAAGGCCGAATTCAGGGAACGCCGTGTGCGAGTTTGCTCAAAAGTCTCTATTTCTGCTCTGGTGAGAACATCATATCATTTAGGCTTTCGAAAAAACTGTCAACAGCTTCCTGAGAAAGTTCCACTAACTCGGAAAAAGGTGTAACCATGCATTCGTGCGCATGATTGTCTCCATTGACATTCTGATTTGCATTGCTGACAGAAGGTCGTCCTGTTCGATGCTGCTTTCATCTTGAACTTCACTACCCCTCAATCGTAGTGGTGAAGCTTCCACGAATGCCGTCATCAGGATTGGTAGCCTTTGAGGGCAGCACAAAGCATGAACCTTGATCGGGCTCAACAATGTTTCTGCATCCATTGGCGCATCCGATTGTAGCGTCAGACAGGTGTCTAACACGCATTCTTCTCCGCATAGCAGGCACCTTAATACAGGTAAAACACACCTTTGCCACTTGGTCGAAATGATAGACGCCAAGTCATGTTCAGGTCTCTAAGCCGGGAGAGTCCCAGGATTTTTGATATCCGGTCCCGGTATCCAATGGCTAGGATTGTTTCTTCCCTTGTCGCAAGAGTTTTGTCTGTGACATGGGTTGCCATAACGAAAAATAAGGACCAAGAATAGGATTCCTGCAATTAGTCCCAAGATCAGGGGAAGTCCGCCAAAAATCGAATGGACGAAATCTGGAAAAATACCCAGTATGGCTTTGAATGGTGTTAATGCCATCGAAAATACTGTCTTAAATACCTTTGAGACCCAATTGGTATCAGAAATATTTAAGATTTCGTTTAGTATTTCTGCGAAATGTATGGGGGAATTAGTTGATAACAATGAATGTATCTCTGCAGTCGTCCTTGCGACTTGTAGATCATACGTTTCTTTTGATGACGTGAGCCTTGTAGGCGTCTGAAGAAGCACTGTTTTCATTCTGCTTAAAGTATCTATTCGAATAGAAGTAATTTTCAAATTGGGCCATGCCCTTGCCTCCCTGTCTGGAAAGGAGCTGGGGAACAATGAGCGTCCACAGCACTTGACCTTTGCAGTCGTAGTTACGAGATAAGGAGTCCCGGGCATAAGACTACAACATCTGCGATCTACAATTAGAATGTAACTCCCATTATAGAGTCTTTGAAAGAATGGTTCTATCTCAGTTGCAGGTGCGCCTTGCTGGTGACATGAAAGGTTGTATGAATTCCCTTCACAGGCTCCATGCAAACTAATTCCGTTACACAGAAGCGTGCCGCTTAGTGACATCGCACAATTATTGCCACTAAGAAACACTTTCTGTCCTTTATTACTGACACATGCATGTGAATAGGGCAGGTTCCATGTTGTTTTTATGTACCCCTTTCCCAATTTTTCGTACATGCCAGCCTGTATATATTTTTGGCAGTATCAAAACCTGAAGGTTGAGATTGGAATATTTATTATCCCATGTATTATCCATTCACTGACAGGTCGTTCTGACATTGTCACTGGTAATCTTTCGAGTTTTTCAATGCTCAAGATTGTATAATCAGCACCCTTTTGCGCCATACTGATTTGTCTATCAGTAAGGTTAAAGGTTTGGAATATTGACGTTGTGTTGATTAAACGCCAAGGCACATAGCCTGAACGTAGATTTTGTAACGTCCAGCCAAGCTGTACAATAGAACGCAATTGAGACTGACCGTGTTGTAACAACAGTAAGTCCTGCGATAATATGTCGATTGCTGAAGACACAATGCTGTCCAAAGAAAAAATTCTGGAGGACAGAGTCATTAACCCATTGTCCACTACAGAAAGTGATTTTTCCAAATTAATACGGTCAATTTCCCGTATTCTCTCAGCTGTTTCAATTTGTGTAACCTTCCAGGCCTCATTGTATGCTGCATATACAGAGGCTGCTATGAAACGCTTTTGACGCTGTTTGCGTGGTCCCATAATGAAATCACGCAAGTCAGCACCATCAGTAAGTAAAGTTAGGTGTTGCTTAATTTCTGCCAGTGTGGAAGTTTGTAGCCACTGAAGGCATAATTTGCCCACACTGTAGGTGGTTATTATCCCTGGATGATGTCTTTGAGGATATCTAGGGTCTGGCCTGGTCGTTTTGAACCCCTGTGTTTTGTTCAGGAATCTGTCTTGACAGTTATTAGTATCTGTGGGCCAGATCAACCACTGTTTCCAATCTGGATGTGTTCTGTTTTGGTTTAATACATAATTTACGTCTATCTCTTCATCTGTATCAGAGCTATTGCTGAACATTGTTGGCTTTGGAATAGACGGTTTATTTAAGTCTTTGATTTTGGCTAGGCCAAGACAGGTAGTTTGTTGAACAGTGTCATTTAAAAATATAATTTGTTCTGGGATCATGCAGGCTCTAAACAAAGATTCTATACCCTGTACTTGCCATTCTTTTGTGCCCCAAACACTTTTCAATTCAACATTTTTGTCCCAATAATCAAAACCAAAAGTATTCATTTTTTCAAAGAATGAGTCTGAATATATCAATTTTGTGTTTGTTATCATGGTCTTAGTTCCTGTCTTATTTGACATTTTGAAATAAAATGCTTCAGCATTACTTGTGTTAAAACCTGAAAAGTACGAATATTTGTCATAAACGGTTCTTGAGCTTCCTTTTGGAGGTGTTGCACAATGTTCCCATTGATTATAATTTAAAACATTTCTAGGTTGTGCAGATTTATGTAAAAAATGGTTACCATAGTGGTTATAGCAATACATACTATCATAATTTGTAGAACCCTGCAAATAATCATGTTTGGTAAATTTAGCAGACATTACTAAGTCAGACATCATATTATTAATGCTTTCGAAGTCCCAATGATCAGCAAATGAGTTTGGTTTTACAAAGTCACTCAAGGAGATCTTAATTTGGTGTGGATATCTCAGGATTTCAACCGGACCATAAATTTCGTAGTCAGTGTTGTCCCATGCTACCCCACCCGGTATAGGATTGGCTGTGAAGTTGACTGAAGAAAGTTCTCTTTTCTCAACGTGTGAAGATGTGTGTGGTTTGAGCATCAAGTTGATTTTCTGACTTGCTGTGTCCATTTTAGCATATTTTCCCTCAATGAAGCGTCCCAATGTTAGTATCATGATGAGCCAAAGTATGAGGATAAATGCACCAAAACCCACCCAAAATTCAATCCATGGAGAAATCAGATATGTTTCTTTTAGTTGTTTCAAAAGTTCTTTAGCTTTATCTTTGAAGGTTTTTGATGATGGCTGTGTCTTTGATTCACTGAGGCTTTCAGAGGAATCATCGAAGTTTATGAAGTAGCGGATGCAGTTCTGTCAATTGTTCCAATTGGTTCAGGATTTCTGTTTCTTGCATTTTCACTCGGTACTTCATTATAGATTGGTGTGTCTCTGCTAAATGCTTTTATTTGGGTTTTCAGAGGTCTGAGTTCTATTGCATTGTTGCATAGTCCTTGTTGTTCTTCTGTAGGCGTTTCGAATGTGATGAGCCTCTTTGTTAGGACCTCTGTACTGGTAGCAAACCTTGGTGTTCTGCTACTTATTGGGAGTCCACTTGGCCTACTGTTTGTTATCGGCCACATGATTGTGGTTTTACCAGGTCGATGGATACAACTCGGTTCTCCTTTTTACCAGCAAGTGGCGGTAGTACAACTGATCTTGTCCCGTTGACAGACAAGACAGGAACTGCTTTTCTGTAAGAAGGCCCAAATTCCTTCTTTACCGCGATCTTTTCCCTGACTAGATCCCCGACTTTTGGAATCCAGACAGGTCTTGCTGGGACAGGTGGTGGTTCTTCAGTGGTTGTTGGCTGTTGTTTCAACTTTATGTTGCTCAGGTTTTTTCTTGTTTTGTTTAAGTCCTGCAAAATAGCCAAACGGTCTTTGATATCAAAGCTTTTTTCTTTCACCACTGAAGTCTGACTATCAATGTCAGAGATCAACATCCTAGTTCCAAATAATAATTCGTACGCACTGAATCCCTTCAGAGAATTTCTTGGCAAGTTATTTAGACTACGTTGGACACTTATTAGATGTTTGACCCACCCAGCTCCCGAACCTAATACCTTTGCCGTTATAGATTGCTTTATGTCATGGTTTTTTCTTTCAACAATTCCGTTCCCCTCAGGGTGAAATTGACAAGAGTACCGCAATGTCACGCCCATGCTGACCATGGCCTCCTTATAAGCCCGAGAGCTAAAAGCAGGACCGTGGTCTGAATGCAGCATGCCAATTGCGTATGTGCCGATAAAGACTCGCAAATCTTTTATAACAGTTCTGGCGTCAGCCGTTCGCTGGGGCCACATCCATATGAATCTCGTGCATGAATCCACTGCGACCAGGATATATTTATAGTTACCATCCCTTTGTAAGGGACCACAGTGGTCTAGGTAAACACAGGCTAATGGTTTATCCGAGATTAGAAGGGGCGTCTGAGCTGGACGTCTCACCGTTGATACTTTCATTTTTTGACAAATCTCACATTCTGGAACATAGTTCCTTGTTTGTCTTCTCATTTGTGGCCACCAGTATCTCTGTTTTAATAATGATACTGTGGCTGAGACGCCAGCATGTATAGAAGCAAGCCCTTCGTGTGCCGCTATAATGAGTCCTAACCTATGTTCCATGTTTGGAATTGCCCTATCCCCCACTCCAGGGATTCGAGCAAAAGGAACATTGTTTGCATCAGTTATGTATGAGTATTTTACTGGAAAGCCTTTCGGGAGTGTTTCTATCGAATCCTTTTCTGAAGCGCTGACAGCTTGTAATATTTCACTGTCTATTTTTGTTTTTGACCGAGTGATGGCAGCTACGGAAGCCGTTTGCACAGCTGCCTTCGCGGCCTCATCAGCCAATGAATTCCCTGCAACGTGAACGCCATCACGTTGATGACTCAGTGTGTGTATCACGTGAGTCTTTGGTAGTTCTTTTTGTAAAAGAACTACTTGTTCCCAGAGCATTTTATGCTTGATTGTGCCTCCTTTTGCATCCTTAAAACCATTTTGAAGCCAGATCTGCAAGTATTCATTATAAGACTGAACGCAATAATACGAATCACACACTATGAGTGTGGGGAATTCTCGATCGGTATTTTCAAGCGCCATCTTGAATGCCAGTAGTTCAGCTCGCTGAGCTGTGCAATCTCCTAGAGATTGCGTTTTAGTGAGGGTTGGTTTAAATTTCCCTTCGTGCCAGCGACCTTTAACAATCGCGCACGCAGCACTGTAAGCTTGTTTACCCCCTACTGCTGGTTGTGCTGATCCGTCTGTATATATTATACAGCCGTAATGTTCTAGAGGCAGAATTTCGGTCGGCGGAGGACATTCAAATTCATATTGGAGAAATTCTTGTGTTTTTAAGTTAGGATCAAATTCGTATGCCACGTCTGTTGCAGCAAGAGAATTAGCCCATTGTATCCATCTTGGATGGAGCGCTTTAGCATTAGGAATGCTCGCTTTTGTCACAGCCTCTAGGGCTGGTATCGGTGTCACGATTATTATTCGTTTACCTTGTGCCAGGGCTCGTTCTTTTGCTATAGCTGTCTGTGTTGCAGTTAGAATTTTTTCCGTTGGGCTAAATTTCATTTCAGCCTTAGTGTACAAGTGTGATTTGAATGCAATTGGTACCTTTTCTCCCTCATTAGAGGTCAGGTATGTGAATCCGCATCTTCCTGGGATGACTCGAATCACAAGATTGCGTGTGTTATTACGTGTTTCTAATTTTGTTTTAATTAGCATGTCTGTTTGTAAGGATCTCAAAATTTCTGTGTGTATTTGAGTCCAATTGGATCTTTTAAATTCTGGTTTTATCGATCATAAAGGGGATTGACCCTTTCTGCGTAATTTGCAATGTATGTTCTTCCGAAATTTAGGAAGCCTAGAATCGACTGTAGGTTTTTTAGTGTTCTAGGTGCTTGGATTACGGCACATCTCTCTAGGAAATTGTCAGCCAGGCTTTTGCCTTCACTTGATAATTCATATCCTAAGAACAGGACTTTCAGATGGGCAATTCTGGATTTTTTAAAGTTGAATTTGTAACCCTCTGCTGCGAACCCAAGTATTATGGTGTTCACTCTCTTCAAGTGAGTATCCAAGTCATCATCTGTTAAATAAATGTCATCGACATAAGATAATGCTTCATCATCATATATTTGTAGTAATTCTGTTACTCTCGCTGAGAATACTCCCGGGCTGTTCTTGTATCCCTGGGCTAACCGACAGAATTGTTTTTGAGTGCCATTTATTGAGAATGCAGACAAATATCTGCTCTCTGGTGCTATGTTTTGACAAAAGAATCCATTAGAGATGTCTAATGTTGTTTTGTATTTTTTGCGCACTATGTTATTCATTAGTGCAGCACTATGTGAGTTTTGCACTGCAAAAGTTTTGCAACATGAGTTAAGGTGTCGGTAATCCAAAACTAGACGGTATGAATTGTCTGGTTTGGAGACCGGAAACAAAGGGTTGTTCATTTGTGAGGTGCAAGTTTCAATCACCCCCTGGTATTCTAGCTGATCTAGGATTTCTTTTACCTGTTTTTTAGCTTCTTGCTTAATTGGGTACTGCCTTTGTGCAGTAGGTTGTGATTTTAACTGGATTTTGTGAGGAGGAGAGTCCTCATCCCATCCCATAAAGCAGGAGCTAGAGCTACTGCCCACTTTCTGGCAAGTGTGTATTTTTTATGAATTGGGATATGATTTGAGAAGGCAGGCATAATTACTTTTTCGCCATGAGGGCACTCCCTGACAAACTCTGGTGGCCAGTCTTTCTCAGCTAGAAGGATATCATAGCCCTTGGAGAGATTGTCCCAAAATAGTCCCCTTATTTTTCTAGTCTTATCCCCCTCTATACGTAATGTTATTTCGTATATTTTGTGAGGTTTGCTAACTCTGGTGTCTGCAGTTTCCACTTGAAGATATTCATTCGTGTCCACTGTCTCCAGATGATTCATAAGGACTTTGCGAGCTATGCTCACTTCTGCTGCGCTGTCTAGCATTGTCTGAGCCCATTCTCCGTTTTTCAGTTGTGTCCTCAGTATTCTCGGCATTGTTAACTACCTTGATACTGGCTACCTTCTTTTTTGGAAATTGTAATTTCTTTTTTAGCTGAGCAGGTTCCTTGTCTTTGGACTTGGCATGCTCTTCTCTTTGTTCTGATCGTCCTCTTCTTTCCGATTTCTGCGAGGAAGTCTGAAAAGATTGAGAGGGACGTGTATCAATGTCTTGATATCTATCAGGCTTTTTTATATTATCCCTATTTCTAAGGTTGTATCTTTTCCCAGAGGGGTCACTCTGAGGTGACCTGTGTCTTTGGTTCGGAGATTTTTCTCTTCGCCTAGGAGACCTTCCTCTGGACTGGAATTTCTATTCTTTTGGATTGGATTGTTTGTTTCCATCCCAGTTCTTTTTTGGTGATGTAGAATTATTATTAAAAAATATTTTTTCAGGACTTTCAATCAGTTGTGGTTTTACTGGTATTCCACCTAAACTATCTCTACCTAGTTCCTCATAGGATTTTTCTATGATTCTGGCAATTTCAGCTGGTTGGTCTGCTATATCTGTTTCTTTTAATCTCTGGCGGATCGCCACATTTGCTGCTTCACCCTTTATGTTGGCTAATAGTATAGCCGAGACCTGCTTGAAGTCTTTCAGTAATTTCATACCAAGAGTTAAAGCGGGTTCTGGACCATATTCGTCTTGAATTTGTTTTAGCACATCTGGTATTACCGAAATGGATGGAACACCGTGCGTTTTTGTGTAGATGGAAGCAAAGACTGTCCCCCAAGTGTCACAGTCCTCAATGTGTGGTGCGATTCCCATTGGAAGACAGATAGTCAGAATCCTGTGTTTTTCTAGCGGGGTGGTGTCTGGAAACACCGCCTCTATTTGGGTGATCTTTTGCGCTAGCCAGAATGGTATTTGTTCCCGTTTAGCCGGTACTTTACCTAGGCAGGACTGGATGTTCTGTGGTGTAATTTTATTTGTGTTCCCCTGGTGAGGGGTCAGCTGTGGAATTTTAATTGCTGGCTGAATTGTTGAAGTCCGCATCACATACTTGACTAATTGTCTATGTATTTTTATTAATTGTTTCAGCTGTGTTAACAGGTTAGCTGCAGACATCCCGTCGATGTCTGGATGTGGTGTGTATCCGGCTCGGACCGGCCACGTTGCTCCTGGTCTACCTAAAGGACCGAGCCTGGTGATGTGATTATTATGTTTTAGGGCGCCATTAAATAAGAGCAAATGCTCTTGAAATTTAAGTGGTACTTCCACCTCCTCGAAAGGAGTGTACATTTCAGGAGGTTCCTCTATTTTGTAATAGTGGAAGTACTTTGTTACAGGATTTGCTGCTGGAAAATTTATCCATGAATAGTATACCTCTGTCTGCCGATATTCGTGTGCCTCAATTACGAATATGACTGTACCACCTCTAGGTGTCAGTCCATTTTCTATAAGTTTTATGGTTATAGATTTCCTTTTGATGACCGGGATGAGTATTATCTCCGGGTCTGCGTCTTGCATAGTAGCATCAGCTGCTGCGAGTTCAGTTGCTATTCTAACTGCCTCTCTTTCTCCTTCACTGTCTGACATTGTACTGTCCAGAAGGTTATTTTGTTTGTTTGCAGATCAGGTTTCTTATGGAAACAAAGATTAGATGCACAATATTTTGGAACAGTGTATCCTTCAACGTTGACTATACCAAGTACCATACATAGGAGTTCCCTCCTGCGAGGTCTGGCGGATATAACCTTTCACCCACTCCAGACGTCTATGGAGTATAATGGGAAAAAAGGGGTCTGAGTGAGAAGCACGGCTGAGTTACTCTAAATGTCTTACGTTAGTTTTATCGCCCTTTCCAAACGCGTTGGGCGCCATGTAGTGTAGTTCCTATCATCCCAATAGGCTCTGCGCATTGGAATAATACCTTCAATAGTAAAGGCCTAGACCAGACGTTAACTAGGTCTACTACTGTCGATATTAGACTTAAAGTTTTGGGTTTGCCAGCTTAGCTCAGAGTTCACTAGAAACTTTCTCGAATGTTCAGGAAAGAATTAACTCCCCTGATTAGACAAGAAGGGATTTAGTTTCTGACAACCATAGAACATGACAACTTTGCTCTCCCCTAATCAAGAGTATATCTCGAGAGTCGTGTGAACAAAAGGCAATTTATTTTACTCAGTCAGTACGTGCATTCTTAGTCTCATCAGATTGTAGAGAAAAGGAAGAGACGGGCGTGTTCAATAAAAAGGTGTTATTTATTGATCAGTCTCTTTTCTCATACAAGAGAAATGGATCGATATTATTGCAATACTTATAGTTAAGTAAAGTGCATACATTAAAAGCAGAAGTATAAAATAATACTGTAAAAACATTGATATGGTTTCTAAGCCATATGAAGGCTTAAAATGATTAAAATATATTACATACACATATACATTGGACTAAAAGTACTCAACTGGTGTTTCTAAATACGCCTACCCCGTGTACCTGACCTAAGTCTAATGCGTGGGCGGGAATAGAAAGTTACAGTTTAAGTTAAGTTTGTTTTGCCAAGTGAATAACTAAAGAATTCTCTGTGAGGGCTTATTCAGTTTTGTACCTGGAAGTTAGGATGAATGAGGGATGGTATCTCTCTCTCTGGTCTCGATATTCCAGGCTGCCTGCGAGGGCTACCCGGAAGCGCCGGTGCTGGGTTTCTCGGCAGGAGAAAGCAGCGCGTCTCGTTCTCAGCGCGTCAGGAAGGCGGGGCTGCGCCAGCGGGGTCTGCTCTGCTCTGGGCTTCGGCAAGTATGGCTGCTCCGTCTCGTCACCACCGCGTGTGTTTGCATAGGGCAATATCGGTAATATTTATACCTTTAAGGTGCCGAGATTGACGTAAGGATGGACATAGATACGTCAATAAGGATGTCATACGACTTGCTCGTTAGCACATTCTTTTGCTGAAGTTCTCGGTGAAATCAAAACAATGGCCGCAGGGTTTTGCCCAGGTTGTCATAGGTTTGATTTGTTATGAGAACTCCGTATGCCTTATCAGGGGCTGGAGGAATATCGCTTGTCTAATTAGATCGCAAGCGTTATGACCTAATCAGATAACACGTTCCTGTGCCGTAGTGTGACTGCGTCAGATAACGGTATCTGCATCATGGGGGTTTTCTGCCTCATGGGCTGACTGCTAGTTAACTTGTTGGTTTGTTAACCAGAATAGGGTCAGGAATAGGGGGATCGATTCAGGACCTATAGGAATACATCACAAAGCATGCTGGATTTATCAGGAGGGGGCGGATAAAAATGGCCTCAATGATCTCATTGAATGGAATAAAATATCTATACGATGATTGAACACTGATAGGAGGGTTCTACAAGCAATATTGATCACACGAGGATGAGACACCCCGAGGAGATGCAATATAAGCAGAATGAACCGAGAATTACATAACCCCTGTAAGCAACTATCTATGTAGTCCATTAGAAAGAATAGGGCACATGCATTAACTGAACATTTAGATCCATACAGTACAATGAGACATCACCGTGTAAAATAAAATACATTGCTTGGCTTGTCTTTTTGAAAAAGCAAGATATCACACTGAGCAGCATGCATAATATCAGGTAAAATCCAGAGGATTATGCTTTTATACATGGGATGGGACTTTACTAGGGTAATCCCGGGAGTTTTACACCACTCCAAGATGGCCGCCGCGCCCGACCGGGTCACGTGACGCGCCACGTTACACGCCGGTCTTTAACAAGCCGGCGAGAATGTTGACAATGGGAGCGGGAACGGGAGCCCGAGTAGCCACAACAGCCGTAGATGCGGATGGTAAGGAGCGGGATTGGGTTTATAACAATACTTTAAGTACCCACATCGCGAGCGGGAAATAATCGGGAACGGATGCAATCACTGTCAGCATCGCGTCTCCCGCAGCCCTTATGGCCATGCACAAATATGGGAGAGACCGCGGGGACAAGGGAGGCACGAACCCCCTAGTGAATGGGCGAGATATGAATACCATCATGCTAGAAATCCCAAGACAGGCTGAAATAACTCATAATAGCGAGGAAATGGATGCGTGTAATGACCTGAACATACCATTGCAGGTCGACGAGAAGCGACCGCTACACGTAAATAAAAGGTGGACTAGAAGAGCGTAAGGGGGTACGACGAACCCCAGGTATGCCGGTAGGCACCGTTATGAAGGTAATACTGTAACATATGTCCTTGAAACAGTTGGATATTAAGTACATTTTGAGGTGTGGGCACCAAACTAATGAGTGTCATTCTATGTTTTTATGTGTTTGTCTGTGTGGATGTACCTATGTGTCTACAGATTTGAATGCTGGCAGCGCCCAGTTTTGTGTGGCAAAGAAAATACCCCCAGCCCTGAAGAAGTTGTCGACCAGCGCAGACAGGCAACAAAACATGTTGCCATAGGCTGGAGGTTTTCATACTTCTGGAAGGCGGGGAGTTAGACGTTCTCGCACTCACTGAAACATGGTTGGAGGACTGCTCAGCGCCGGATTTGGTGGCGGCTCTTCCAGATAACTATTTGGCTATTCATTTCAATAGGGAGGGAGCCAAGAGAGGAGGAGGAGTAGCCCTTTTATATCAGTCATGCCTCCGTGCCGATAGGTTCCTCGCTGAAACCCTTGGAGGAGCAGAGGTTATGGGGGTCAAGCTCAGGAGGGGAGCGGTCTGTGTGGTGTTCTTGGTGGTATATCGGCCACCCTGGGCGTCGCCGGATTTTCCCACTCTCTTCTTGAGATTGGTCCAGGACCTGTGCACAAGATATGATAAAATGGTGATCCTAGGGGACTTTAATTATCATTGGGAAAAGTCCCCCAAAGAAGGACAAGCATTACAGATCGAGGAGGTGGTTTCCTCCTTGGGTCTCACTCAACAGGTCAAGGGACCGACACATGAGAAAGGTCATGTGCTCGACCTAGTCTGGACCACCATGCCAGTCCAGGGCACTACGGAAATTCTCCCCTGTGCCTGGTCCGACCACTCTCTAATAAAGGGTAGGCTCATATTAAGGGGCCCCCTGTTTAAACCTGGGGAGGGTTGGATAATGGCCCGCAAATGGAGAAACCTTGATGGGCAAAAATTGGTTCACCTCTTAGAACACCACCCTTCAGCAAAAGAGCAGGATGTCAACGTTGATGCTCTATGTGGACACCTCCAGCATAAACTGGGGAGTGCCATTGATGCGGTGGCACCTCTTCGCAGGATGAAGAAGGTGGCGAGAGGAGCTGGGGCGCCTTGGTACAATGACTCCCTAAGGGAGATGAAACGTGGGGTGAGGAAGAAAGAACGGGCTTGGCGTAAAAAATATGACGCCATCTCCAAACAAGAATACGTCTCATCCTTAGCCCAGTATAAACTAGCCATACAATCTAGAAAGGCTGTCTTTTTCGAGGAAAGAATAGTCACTGCAAGAAATCCGCAAAAAGAAATCTTTCGGGTCCTGGCGGAGCTCAGGGTGAACAAAGAGCAAAAGCCCGAGTTCACTCAAGAGGACTGTCAGAGGTTTCAAGACTTTTTCGTAAAAAAGATATCCGACATCTTGGACGAAATTGCGGAAACTACACCCCTCGAATGTCCTCACTTACCTGACCTTGCTGCCCCTTTAAACATTCCACCACTAGCTGAGCTCTCCCCTATTTCCAAACAGGAACTCTTTAAAATCATAGGCCGAGTTAAATCGGGTTCCTTGGTGGACCCTTGCCCTCCAGACATCTTTAAGGTGGCATTGCCAGGAATAGAGGATGAGGTCCTGCATTTATTGAACACCTCTCTTCGCACAGGACAGATCCCTCTAGCTCTTAAGGAGGCTCGTCTGATTCCCTTACTGAAGAAACCGGGTGCAGACACAAAATGTTTGAAAAATTTCCGGCCCATCTCTCAGTTGCCTTTTTTGGCTAAAGTGGCTGAGCAACATGTGTTAGCTCTACTATCGGACCATCTAGAGAATAACAACCTGCTGGAGACCAATCAGGCAGGGTTCCGTGCTAATCATAGCACGGAACTAGTTATGCTATCCATTCTAGATGAGCTAAGAACGCGGGCTGATGTAAAAACACCGAGCGCCCTGATACTATTGGATCTCTCCGCGGCGTTTGATACCGTGTGTCACAAACAGCTTCTGTCGCGGTTGAGATCCTTTGGCGTCACGGGTACAGCACATGCATGGCTTGCATCATTTTTGCAGGGTAGGACACAACGAGTGCAGTTGGGTGACCTACTTTCCACCTCGGCCCCGATCACCTGTGGGGTCCCACAGGGCTCTGCCTTGTCACCCCTACTCTTCAACATCTACCTGCAGCCACTGATTGCCCTCCTGAATAGGATGGATTGCCTAGTGTATAACTACGCCGATGACACCCAGATAATCATCCGGTTGGATGATGGTCCGGGAGCATCCACTAGGCTACAGGATATACTGATAACTACAGTAAATTGGATGTCCGAGAACTCTCTGAAAGTCAATCCGGATAAGACGGAAGTGTTGCCCATCTCCATCTCGGGTAACCCTTGGAGCGAAAAATGTTGGCCAATAGAACTGGGTGTACCACCAAAACCGGCAGTTGCGGTTAAAAGCTTAGGCCTATATGTGGACAATAAATTGTCCATGGAAAAACAAGTCACCACCGTAGTAGGTACCTGCATAGGCCTCTTAAGACAACTAAGGAAGATCTCTGCCCTTCTCTCATTCTCTACTCTGAGACACGTGGTTTCAGCCACAATTTTGGCAAGGCTGGACTACGGGAACTCCCTATATTTAGGTTTGCCACAGCGGCTGCTGGACAAACTACAGGGAGTGATGAATGACGCTGCCAGGCTGATATTCAAAAAACCCAGGACTGCTCATGCCTCTCCCCTGATGCAGGAGCTGCACTGGCTCCCAATTCGTCAGAGAATTGTCTTTAAGGGGCTGTGCATCGCTCACAAGGCTCGGTATGGCAAAGCACCAAAATACCTGAAATCCCGATTATCCCCCTACACACCGGGTAGGACTTTGCGTTCATCGGACGCCACTCTCCTGTCCCAATCCCGCTTCAAATTGACCACGGTGGGGGGCCGTGCGTTTTCCAACACGCTCCCAGCTTTTTGGAACAAACTGGACCCAGAGCTCAGGAAGGAAAGTAACCTACTTTCCTTCAGGAAAAAATTTAAAACTGTATTGTTTACACAAGCATGGAGCAGATCTTAGGTGCGCAGCTGGTTTCAAGTGTATGTAACATCTTATCATGTAAATCTGGACAGACAGCGCTTAGAGACCCCTGTGGTTATAACGCGCCATATAAATTAAATAAATAAATAAAATAAATTGGTTTCATACAATACAAAACAAAGCACAACAGCAGTGTTTTGGTTTTAAGGGGAGTAGATACCCAGCAAGGAATAAAGTAGTCTAAGTAACTCGGGATATTTAACTCCACTTTTAAATAGGGGAACACACCGAGTAGCGGTGGTGATACCTCGGGGGTAGACGCACATGAGTACGATAGGGATATACACTTTTGAGTTCATTCAGGATTTATTTGCATAATTTTCCTACTTTGTTTTGGCGGAAAGGAGCCAATGATGAGAAATGGAACACACTGACGAAAACCTGTCAGCAGTTCCCTGGTGGTTGCTCCCGTAAGGTTCCTTCCTGCCACCCACACATTTTTTCCTAATGTGTTTCTCTCTTTCTTCTTGCATGAACCTGCTAGAGTGTTGACTGAGAGAAGGGAATAGAGACTCACATGAGGTGACACACACAGACATATATACGAGGATATTTTAAATGTAGGCACACCTTGCTGTAACTCTTAGAGTGGGTGCTAGGTTAAGAATAACAACACCCACTAGTCAGCACAGGATGCTAAGGAATAGATTGCCTATCCAGATCAGGACCAGGTTAGTGTGAATAAAGATGGCTTTTGACTTCCCCAGTTCTAAGTGGTGGTTGTACGTTAATTGATGGTCAAGTGAAATGCCCAAATATTTGTATTTGTCCACCTGTGTTAATATAGAGGAATTTATCCTCCATACAAATTTTGTTTTTTTGTTTCGGAAGCTGGAGAAGCATAAGATATTTGATTTTTTGAGGTTTATAGTTAATTGAGCATTGGTGATGTATAACGCAAGTTTGGAAATCAAACGTTGTAGGCCGATCGGGGTTTTTGAGAGGAGCACAATGTCGTCAGCATATTGTAGACTAACTATGGGTGTTTGGCCCAGTTTTGGTGGATCTCCCTGGATTGTACGTAGATCACTTTCTAGGTCTGCGGTGTAGATGTTGAACAGGCTGGGGGCCAACACGCAGCCTTGTTTTAGGCCGTTCAGAGTTATGAATTTCTTAGTTAGACATCGGCCGTCTCCTTTTTTTATTTGAAACCAGGTGTGCGAGTATAGCTCTATTATTGCTCCCAGTATCTTTGGCGGCGCACCCCAGGCTTTCATTTTGGCCCAAAGTTTGGATCTAGGCACCTTATCGAAAGCCGCTGTCAAGTCTAAAAAACAGGTGTAAAGCGTGGAAGAATTATCGATTGCCTTTTTGGCCAGGAGGGTTAGCGCGGATAGGTTTGTGAGAGTGCCCGTTCCAACCCTAAAGCCTGTTTGTGTCGGAGGAATTAGCCCTTTGCTACTGACCCAGGATTCCAGTTCTACCAAAAGATTTGATGCATAGATCTTGGCCTCTGCAATTATTAAGGCTATTAGCCTATAATTATTTGGATCTGAGCGGGGCCCTGATTTGTGTATCGGGTGTAAAATGCTGCCCCTCCAGGAATCCGGAATTTTCCCGGTACTTAGGCTGTGCCAAAACAAGGGTGATAATTGGCTGGCCCAAAACTTTGGATCTTGCCTAAATAGGGCATTGGGGAGGCCATTTGGACCAGGGGCTCCATCTGCTCTCAAGTTTTTTATGGTGTTCAATACCTGCGTCGTTGTGATTCGATCAATTACGCCTGTGTGCTCCAGTGTCAGTGGTTTGCAGATAACTTTGGGTTCGGGGGACTTTGATTCTGCTATTATACTCGGGCTTTGGGTTGCAGTGGACTCTGATTGTAGTGCCGGTGTGTTATCGATGGGTGTAGCGTGCGTGAAGTTATATAGTGAGTCGATGTGGCTGCACCAGAGCTGGTTGGTCATATCTGAGTTAAACTGCCGATGTTTGCCGTTGAGCATGAAATGTATTTTTGCCCAAAAGTCTTTGGAATTCCGCTGTTTGCTTGCATGGAGTATAATGCACTCTAGTTTTTCCATGTGCTTTTGCTTGGCCATTTTCGTCTCTCGTTTTAGCTCTTTATTTAAGGATTCTATTTTCTCCAGGGTTTCTTGTGATAGTTGAGAATCCTTTTTACGTTGAGCCCTGAGATAAGCGTTCATTTGCCTTTTTAATAAGCGTAGTTTTGGAGTGTACCATTTCCCTCCTCCGTTTCTTATTGTTTTTTGTCCTCTGCGTTTGCTTTGGTATTTCTTGTTTATATCCACCACAAAGGATTCCCATGTCTTTACAATGTCTTTTGACGTGGCAGGTGGTGACAACAATGAGTTGCATGTCTCCATTAAGTTGGAAATGTTCTCTTCGTTCCAATTTAGCCTTTGCAGGTTGAAAAGTTGGGTGTTCAAAGATAAAGGCTGCGCTTGCTCGGACTTAGTTGTCAGGGTTGTTAATACGAAGGTCTGTGGGTAGTGATCGCTTTCTCCCCGTGCCTGAATGTGGAAATCTTTGATATAAGTGAATAGGTCGGGGTCAACCAGAGTATAGTCTATTGTTGAACCTGAAGTCTTGCTGAACCTCGTTAGGGCAGCTGGTTTGTCGTTGTGGCCCCTTCCGTTTAGAGTGTACAAGTGGAGGGCTTCCAGTTCTATAGCGCATTTCCTCCCCATTGCGCTTTTCCTACTTTGATTGCCCTGTCTCGGATCGATGTGAGTAGGGAGAGTTCCCTCATCGCCCTGCAGTAAATTCATGTTGAAATCTCCAGTTATAAGGATGTTATCACTTGGGTAGATGGATTTTAGAGTGGTAATTGCTGTGAGTAGTTGTTTTATCCTTTTCCCTTTGTGTTTTCCATCGGGGTGCATGTATAAGTTTACGATCAGTAAACCCATGATGGGCGAGATATAAATTTTGATGCATTGCATTCATGTGGAGTGTAGTTCAATGCAGCTAGATGACCAAAGGAAGTCAGTAGATATGAAGATAGATAGGCCACCCTTTGCCCTGCGGAGACGTGCCTCCTTATGGGCTGGTGTGAAGAATTCTTTGTATCCCACCAGCAGTGTGTTTTTTGTCAGCCATGTTTCCTGAAACAAGAGTAGTTTGTACTGGGTGATGAATTCTATGAAGTCGTCTTCCTCCAGCTTTGTGTTTAGTCCGTTGACATTCCATGAACAGATCTTGGAGCCCTGCTTTTTGCCTGTAGTTCGTCTTCCGTTGGTTCATTCCAGGGTCCTTTTGGATAAAGCCAGGGGTGCTTGTTGGTGCCTTTCGGATGTAGCTGCGTCCTGATGGGCAAAAGTAATTGTAATTTGCCTGTGAGAATGGTCTTCATCTTCAATACGGCTTCTTTGATCTGGACCTTTGGCGTTTTTTAGAAGACTTCGTTTAGGGCTTTCTTTCTGCAACGGACTGGGGTGTCGTGCAGGCTCCACCTTCTTTATCTCTATGCCCCATAAGGCAAAGTCCTCCCTGTGTGTCAGGATTAGTTCAGTATCGGTATGTTTAGTCCACGTTGTTATCGTGGATTCATGGCCTAGTTTGAAAGGGTTTGCGTTAAACTCGATTAATGCCAAGTCTCTTGATTGTATGTGTCGGAGGCCAGGTAGTGCTTCTAGGAGTTTTAAAATGGACCCTCAATTCAGTATATCGTGAGGCCCTCTCGAGCTATATTGCGGAATTAGCTCGATTTTATTACTTGGGGTGTGCCGGTGTTGATCTTTTGGGCGTCTTCTCTCTTTGGGATTTGACGAGGCTGTTCTTGCCCGTTCTGCCTCTAGCTCTAAAGTGGGCCAGTTAGATGTGTTCACGCTGCTTGTTGCCTCCTTACCGTTTGAGGCCGGGACAGGTGGTGCTTGAATTTCTACACTCTGCATGTCTCTTGTCTTTTTTGCCTTACTCTTGACGGGTATATCTGCGTCTGCTTGCCCGTCGTTTGCTGGTGCTTGCATGAGTTGGGAGCTAGCTTTTGGTTGAAAACCTTGCTCAGTCTCTGCATTTTGAACTAAGTCCGAACTTGGTGGAATGCGTTCTGCTTTCTCCCCTTGACGGTTGAAAATGCTATTCACTTTCCTTACGTTCTGGATTGAACTTATACGTTCTATAGGATCTTTTGCGTTAGTAGTTGCCTTTGGTGGAGGATTTGTTATTGAAAGTAGCCCTGGCTCTGATGTTATTTTATTTTGAGGTGGGGCAGCCTCTGGCTGCTGTGTTGCCGTTGGAATTGTTGTATGTTGTTTGGGACTAGTAAATCGATACTTGTATATATACGTACCTTGTCAATAATTTACTTGCTGATATCTTGCTTTCTATATTCTTGTAGCATAATATTTTGTACATGAGTTTCCACTACCATATGCAAGGAATGGAGTGTGGAAAAGAGAATGACACAAAATTTGGTAATGCACAGGAATCTTGCATAAACAGTGATGTGGGGTGAGGATGCTTTCATGAGAGATATTGGTAAGAGGAGATCTCAGGATTGTCAGCAGGCATAGCACAATGAAAATGAAGTTGATCAAAATTGAAGAATGTCTTGAACTAGGATCATATGTGGTCGGCATAACAAACAGAACAAGAAGAATTTATTCTCTTGAACCAGGATCAGGGAAACAATGCTATCACAAAATGTGTATGGTGGATGGAATTGCCTTGAATTGGTAGGATTGAAAGGATATTGATACATTTATGTAATTAGAAAGTAGACATTGTCTTAATCAGGGATTATGAAGAAAAATATAGTACATTATTCTAATTCACAAGAGGAACTTGTCATGATTTAAGGTCCAAAAAGAGTGGTTGGCAAAATGTAGGATCAAGGAGCGGATAGTGGCAGAAACGGGAGAAGATAGAGGAGACTGCCATCAGGGCTTTTGATGAGAGGTGATTGGCACTAGATCATGAGAGAGGGTAATACATAGAATTGGTTCAAGAAAGGAAGATAGTGCTGTTTGGGGGCACTGATTTAACATGGGACTGAAAATCTGCCCTTCATGCATCCACAAAACATTCACACCACTTTTGAGATGACAGGATAATTTTGACTTCAAGAGCTCATTTTGAAACCTGCACTTTAGTACTAATGATTTGGGATTGACAGCTACACATATTCATGAAGTTCATATAAGCCTTCAAGGGTTTTCATATGACCCTGTAACACACGAGTGGCCACGAATGCTAGGGTGATGCCATGCAATGTCTTGAGGCGCTTCCCATGCTATGGTGACATCTAGTTCATTTTCTCAAGAGCCCAAGGACAACTGAGAAAAATTAAGAAACAACTAGCAATTTCCTTTCCAACTGTGAATTAGGAGAGAAAGAGAAGAGCATACGTCGCAAAGTATCAGCTGGTTTGACAAGAAAATAAGTGTTGTTTTGGGTACTGGCTCAACCGCATAAGATAACGTTATGATTTAGGTACATTCTTTGAATTCCTCCCATACACCTATCAGTATTTATCATTAGAAGTCTTGACAAGTTCATACCATTTCACCCTGAGCTCTGAGCATTGTTCTATGAGGTCACATAACGTTTCCCTGGTTAGAATCGGCCCAAATGCCTAGACTTGAGTTTTGTGCAATCCAGTCTGGAGTCATTTTTAGAAAACACAGTAGGCAAATTATTTCAATCAGGAGGAACAGAAAGGTCACAGATCTAGGGCTCAAATCACAAATTCAGATACATATAACACGTGCACACCTTGACGTATTCCTTCAATGATGTGGTATGAATGTGGAAAGTAACTAATCAACAAAACTCCATTGAGTCAATAAGATGACACCTGTGTACAATTTTACATTGGCATAGTTAGTGCAATTCGTGAAGTTTGCATTTACAGAAATGTAAGAAATGAGGGATAGTTTCCCATCTCTCACAATATCACATTTTGTGTAACTTGCTGGTAGGAGACTGATTTGAGTAGAAAAAATGTCTCTCTCAGAGACAATATCTCCTCCAGTGAGACAACTGCTTCCTAAACCACTCTACGTTTGGTATCTCAAATGAATTATTTGTGTGAGGTAGATCCTTGCAGTAAAAAGTAACTTGAGATTCTGCGAAAATATATTTCTTTTTCAAAACTTGAAATTTCACAAAAATGTTACATATTTCATGAGAAAAAAATTTGAAGATCCAAAAATGATATCTAGCTAAGTTCACCAATTATAAGGAAACTCAAGAGATAATTGAATGCCACCCAACATTCAATATGACAATGAGATACTTCTGTTTTCTCAACAATAACAACGAAAGTGAGTAGACTTGGAACCAACATTCAGGTTTGCTTTTTACAGACAATTGCAGAAAAACAGATTCACTCTCCTATTGAAAAAATGTAATGTTAGACTGAATGCTGCCCTGTGTGAGGAATTAAGACTGGTTTGCATATGGCTGGGTTTGCAAACTGGAATGGCATGGTGAGCGACAAAACAATGGATTTAGGCCCAGATCTCTGTACTAGGGTGAATGTATGACCGTGTTCTGCATTCCGTCCATCAACTGTTGTTTTTGCATTTGTCACTTCGAGTGGGATGGGTATGCCCAGATGTCGGTCCCGTGCTCTCCATGCCACTGGAACGAAGCTATCCTGGCTGAAGTGGGGTGAAACCCCGAAACCGGTCCTAGGATGCTTGTTTCCAGTCCAGGGAGGACCTGGCTAGGCAGTTCAGGCTGGACTGTTCCCATGAGGAACAGGGTCAAGACTGATTTGCATATGGCCGGGTTCAAACTGGAATGGCATGGTGAGCAAAAAATGATGGATTTAGGCCCAGATCTCTGTACTGGGGTGAATGTATGACAGTGTTCTGCATTCCATCCATCAACTGTTGTTTTTGCATTTGTCACTTCGAGTGGGATGGGTATGCCCAGATGTGGGTCCCGTGCTCTCCATGCCACTGGAATAAAGCTATCCTGGCTGAAGTGGGGTGAAACCCCGAAACCGGTCCTAGGATGCTTGTTTCCAGTCCAGGGAGGACCTGGCTAGACAGTTCAGGCTGGACTGTTCCCATGACGAACAGGGTCAAGACTGATTTGCATATGGCTGGGTTCAAACTGGAATGGCATGGTGAGCACAAAAACGATGGATTTAGTCCCAGATCTCTGTGCTGGGGTGAATGTATGGCATTGTTATGCATTCTGGCCATCAGCTGTTGTTTTTGCACTCTGTGAGGAATCAGCAGGATATTGGATTTGGAAAGTTTATAATTGTGCAGAATTTTGACATTGGTGTTTTTTTCTATGAGCACTTTGCATGTTCAGTCAATAATATTGCAATTTTCATGAAAGAAGAAAAAGAAATGTCAGGAAAGAGGAGGAATATGAGTTTGGTAGATTCAGAGTCAAAACCAAATAGAAGAATACAAATAACAGGCACGGGAAGGAGCAGCTCTTCAGAGTGTTGAGCTTCAGAAAGCGATTAGCCCTGGAGAGGTTAAGTTCTTTCAATGCCTTTTCAGATTGGAGTTGCTTTTCTGACAATCAATCAATTGATTAGCACCAACATCTGGATGAATATTAAAATCTAAGTCTCTGAGTTTTTCATTGAGTGGTTCAGTACACAAGTTGAAAACAGTTGGGGCAAAATGTAGACATTTGGTATTCAATGAGGGTAGGATGAGGAATCAAAAGATAAAGTTCACATATTGAAAGTGAAGCATATTTAGTACAGGTTGGTTCCTATGTTTTTGTGAGATGAATAGAAGAATTTCTATACTGTTATCCTCCCAAAACATCCAGATGATGCCAAAACCCAAAACGTGGTGGTTGTAACAAGGTCACTACTAGAAAAAATAAATAAAGGTATGGCTTGATGAGCCACAAGATGGCTGTGTAGACCATGCACTCCAAAGAAATACAGCAGAAGATGATAGTGCTGGGGTGCTCCACTAGTTGAAGACTTCGGTGGGCTCGGTTTCAGCTGTGGAGCTGTGTAATTAATTTTTCAGACCTGTACGTCATCTACACATGTTTTAACTGATTTTCAAGCCACTCCACACATTGCGCCTGGTAGTTGTAATGACTGTAAGCAGTCTAGCTTACACACGCACACGCATCCACAATTCCGCAGGCCAGGCGTGGCCTGCGGCGTCAATAAAAGGAGGACGTTGCGCTCGAGCACGTCACTTCCGAGCAGATACCCAGTGTCGGTGTACGTGCTTTGCTGCTGCGCGTCCAGCCTCCGTGCAAGGCCTTAGGCCAACTCTGGTCACAGGTGCCCATACAAATCACGTCACAACATTGGCGACGAGGGGGCCCAACCCTCGCTTGCACGCCTGTGCCTCGTCGGAGCGTCCGGCTCCACCCCGCGGTGCCTACCGCGTATACCCCGTTCGGCCCTTCCTGCAACCGTGGGCCCTGCATGCCTGTCCTCCGCCCTCAGTCCAGGGCCACGGACACAACAGTACCCACGAGGCTCTGAGGAGGTAGCGGCGCCGGAGCGCGCGAAGCCGGCCCGCCTTCGGCGACACCATGCCATTTCCCACGCATCTCGCGTGAGACATGGAATGACGCTGCACCCTGCCATTGCTCACGCATTGCGCGTGAGACAGGAATTCACCCTGCTGGAGGCTCCTGCGTTGTGGGTGAGCTGTGGAACTCGCTGGGGGGTGTACCTACCGCACCCCAGAGCACCCTCTGCCCGCACCAAGGGGTGGGGCAGCCTCCGGACCAGCGCGCGGCGTCCACACGCTGCTTGAAGACCGACGTCGCCGAGAGGGGTACGCGGCCTACGGCGTGAACACCACGTGGTGCCCCTGAGGTCTACGATCCTCGCGAGGATACAGAGGTGAGCCGCACAGCGACCACGCATCGCAGAGCCAGCGCAGGAGGGGAAACAGCGCCAGGAGGGACCCACGGACACCACCCTGACACGCCGCCACCATGGGGGACGAAGACGCGCCTGCGCCAATCATCAACATCCCATTTCAGCATGCGGCCACAGGGGTGCTACCGCCATTCAGTGAAGCGACCGACCCACCTACAGCCTCCCCAAGATGGAAGATATGGCTTGAAAGGTTGGAGAACTACTTTGTGGTGACTAGATAGACAGACAATGCAGTGAAGCGGTCACTCTTGCTGCACTACGCAGGTGATGAAATACTTAGACTGTTCAAGCACCTGCCCAATACGGGGCGTCCGACTGACTATGACGCAGCAGTCGCCGCTCTGAATAGCCATTTTGACCCCCAACTGAATGTGGACTTCGAGGTCTTCAAGTTGGGGCAAGCACGTCAAAGGGAAGGCGAGACGATGGACCAATTCCATGCCCGTGTCAGGGAGCTGGCCAGCTCTACTGACGAAGACCAACAGAAAGCCATCAGAAGACAAATAATTCAGGGATGTCGAGACAAGACATTGAGAGGGGCGATTCTACGGAAACCGGGCATATCACTGGAAGATATCCTAATCCTCGCTCGATCCCACGAACTCTCAAGCGTCAGAGCCACCGCCATGGAACAGGCACTACATAAGCCACCAACCAAGATAGAAAACATCAAAGTGGAACGGGCGGATGCAGTACGGTCCCAACCACGTGGACCACCGCAAAAGGAATACCGAAGGGACCCAACTCGAACACGATGTGGATACTGTGGGCATGAACCCCACGCGGCCAAGGACTGCCCGGCCCAAGGGAAAACATGCGCAAATTGTGGAATACCGAACCACTTTGCATCAGTGTGTCGCAGGAGAAACACGCCAAAAACATTCAGAAAGTCACTGATGCTCACAAAAGCTGTCCGCCAACTGTCACTAAACGACCCACCACCAGCAAGGGCAGAGAAACTCCTACCCACCGTGTATGACGACTCGGAGTTGGAGGATGAGGAGGCATACATCGTCTCATTTGCACGAGAGCTTAAACAACGACGACGGCCACAGCCCACATGCATCATACAGATGGCGGGAAACGAGGTCAAGGCCATAATCGATACGGGTGCCACGGTAAATGTGATGGGCCTACAACAATTCAACAAACTACGCCCACGGCCTGAGGTAATACCATCCAAGACGAGAATCTTCGCCTATGGAGCGGACACACCGCTACCCCTCAAAGGCAAAATCACGATACCCATCCAGGCCGATGAGTCACAAGTGATGGCAACGATCCACATCATCAACCGGGAGGCCAACACATTGATAAGCAGCCACACAGCAGAGGACTTGAAACTTATAGCTTTTGCAAACCGCATACGAGCACATCAAGTAGACGAGCTATTGACACGCTTCCCTGAACTATTCAAAGGCTTGGGCTGCATCAAATGTGAACCCGTCAAACTGCACATTGACAGATCGGTCACCCCCACTGCTTTGCGCCACCGCCGGATTCCCTTCCACCTACGCCCGCTGGTGGAGAAGGAACTGGAGAAATTAGAATCACTGGGCGTCATTGAGAAAGTCACAGGGCCCACCCCATGGGTGTCACCCGTGGTCATCATGGAGAAACCCAAGCAGCCGGGCGCAATAAGACTATGCATCGACATGCGGCTTCCGAATGCCGCGATCCGAAGGGAGAGACATCTGACTCCTACCATGGATGACATTGTCGCAGACGAAAAAGGGTCGAAGTGGTTTTCAAAGATAGACCTAAATGCCGGATACCATCAGCTGCCCCTAGCGGAGGAAAGTCGTTTCATCACCACCTTTAGCACCCACATGGGGCTCCGACGCTACAAATGGCTGAACTTCGGCATCTCCTCGGCGGCGGAGGTGTTCCAAAACACCATCCAAGAACTTCTCTCAGGATTGCCGGGAGTCATAAATGTCAGCGACGACATCCTGATACACTCTGCCACTGCCTCGGAACACTACAAGCACCTGAGGGATGTTCTGAAGAGACTGAGCACCCACGGAGCAACCCTCCATAAAGAGAAATGTCAGTTCTTTCAGCCCTCAATAGAGTTCTTTGGTTATGTCTTCAACCAGGAGGGCATTCAAATTGACCCGAGGAAATCGAAGGCCATCAAGGACGCTTTAGCGCCGAAGTGAGAAGCTTCCTCGGTATGGCCACTTATTGTGGCCGATTCGTACCGGGCCTGGCCACCAGGAGTGAACCGCTACGAGCACTGACTAAGACCGACGCCCCGTGGCAGTGGGGCTCGCGAGAAGACGAAGCATTCCAAGGGATCAAGGATGCACTCCTGGAGAAAGCCACACTCTCCTACTTCGACCCCACGAAACGCACGGAGGTGATCGTCGATGCCAGCCCGGTGGGGCTCGGGGCGGTCCTGACCCAAGAACATGAACCTGGCCAGTGGACGGCATTAGCGTTTGCCAGTAAGGCCTTAACCCCGACTGAGACGAGATACGCCCAGATTGAGCGGGAAGCCCTCGCTATCAAGTGGGCCTGCAGCCATTTTCATTTATACCTACAAGGTCACCCGTTCGTAATGATCACTGACCATCAACCACTAGTACCCCTCTTCAAGGGAACCGCCCCTCATCCGCCACCTCGCATCGAACGGTGGGTGATCCAATTACAATCATACGAGATGGAGGTCACCTACCGCCCAGGGGCCAAAAATCCTGCGGACTACTTGTCACGCCATCCCTCACAACAAGATCCTGAACCAGCGGACGACGACTGTGAGGAGTATGCTCGGTGGGTGGCCATCACATCATGCCCGAACAGCATGACCATCGAAGACATCAAGGAAGCAGCAGCCACCGACAATACGTACCGGAGGTCACTTCAGGCCGTCCAAGATGGTTCATGGGCTGACTACCTGCGTCCACCCACTTCCTGGGCTGCGGAAGATACAGAATCGCTCACGAAATTCTGGCGAATACGGCATGAGCTGAGTGCCACGGACGACGGAGTGTTGCTAAGAGGAACGCGGCTGGTCATACCACAAAGCCTAAGACACCGGGCAGTACAGCTAGCCCATGGAGGGCACCAAGGTACGACCAGGATGAAGGCACGCATGAGGGAGAAGGTATGGTTCCCAGATCTGGAAACCAGGGTGGAAGAATACGTGAGGAATTGCATGAGTTGCCAGCTGACGAGCGACCCGGAGAGACCTGTGCCAATAATCACGGAAGACGCCTGTACATCTCCCTGGACCAAAGTGAGCATAGACTTTGGAAGCTTCCCCGGGGAAGGACACACGCTAGTAGTCATCGACTCATACTCCAAGTACCCGATAGTGGAGAGAGTAGCCTCCACTGCTTTCACACACATAGGACCGGCACTGGAAAGGATTTTCTCCATGTTCGGCTACCCAGTGGAAATACGGAGCGACAACGGGCCACCGTTCTAGGGGGCTGAATTCGCCACATTCCTCACAACAAAAGGAATTCAGCATCACTGCATCACACCTCAGTGGCCCCAGGCAAACGGGGATATGGAGAGGTTTATGCGGACCCTCAACAAAGTATTCCGAATCGCCTTAGTGGAACATGCCGATCCCGAACAACGATTGCACGAGTTCCTGCGAGAATATCGGGGCACTCCCCACTGCATAACCCAAAGGAGCCCATGGACCCTCATGTTCCAAGGACCCCGGAGAGACCTCCTCCCCACAGCCCCGGGGTGGACACCACCCCTGGCTGACACAGAAGAAGCCCAGGCACGGAGGCGGCAAGGGAATCAGCGCATCATCATGCAGAGGAGGGCCACTCCAAGAGACCTAAGCCCGGGGCCTCGAGTGATCATCAGGAACAGACGTCCGGGGGGGAAGTTCCAAACCCGCTACGAGCCGGGCACGTGGACCGTGATGGCAACAAAAGGCACCATGGTCACAGCCCAAAAGGGAGGAGAAGAGGTATCACGAAACACCTCGTGGTTCAAAGCCCTCCAGCCGGAGTGTAGACAACGATCGGAGATAGCAGAAGAAGAAAGCCAGTCAAGTGGGGCGGCGATTTCAGGACGAGAAGATATAAATTCCCCAGAATGCCAAGTGGACGATCAGGAACCCGCAGCATCATCCCAAACATCGGCGGCTGCAATCAGAGACACTCACCAGAATGATGAGGGCGGCAGGGGAAGCGCCCGAAGATACAACTTAAGACCCAACCCACCACCGAGCCAGAAATTAAGAGACTATGCCTGCCTGCTGAGACCCTGAATCGGTCAACAAGGGACACGCAAGTACCCAGGCATTTTTGATGTGAAGTATTATAAGACTGACTTTATTTTCATTGATTTAAAAGAAAACAAATTGCATAGTTGGATAGGGATGTAATGACTGTAAGCAGTCTAGCTTACACACGCACACGCATCCACACATCCGCAGGCCAGGCGTGGCCTGCGGCGTCAATAAAAGGAGGACGTTGCGCTCGAGCACGTCACTTCCGAGCAGATACCCAGTGTCGGTGTACGTGCTTTGCTGCTGCGCGTCCAGCCTCCGCGCAAGGCCTTAGGCCAACTCTGGTCACAGGTGCCCATACAAATCACGTCACAACAGTAGTTGCTATTTTGTTTTTGGTTTATAGTATATAGATCTGGGGAGAATAGGGATATCGTGCATAGAAAACAACAATGTCTGACGTGTTCTCAATAAAAAAATAGAAATAATTACTGCATTAGTTGCAACTATAAAGTAGATATACGTTATTATCATATATGTAATGAAACACAAAGAATCCTTTACAGCATCGTATAAATTATGCAGGAAATACGTGCTCAGTAGTGTAAGTGATCACACAGGTGAAGTGGAACAAACTAGACCAAAGAAGTTTGATAAAGTGATCAAGTAAAAGTGGCGTTAGACAAAGTGCCACAGTCAATATTTCAAGGCAGTTCATTCTAATGTAACATGCTAAATTATTCAGAAAGGATTAAAGTGTTCCTTGCTCCTTGGTGGCCATGTTAATTTTTGAAAAAAGTATTTTTGCCGCAGAGTGCCCATGACGGTTCGACCCAAAAGGAGGTGCAGGGGGAATCATCTGCCTTAGACATACAATCCATTTTTCTGGGTTTTCTATGGAAAACTAAAAAAGGAAGGGGCATATTCCCAAACTGCATTTTTGTACTACAAAATGCTATTCACAAAGCTACAAGTGTAAATCCCCACCTCTATATTTTCTGTGGCGAAATCTTCACACAAGAGAGTTTACAACATAGTAGTACACATGAGAGACAGGGCAGGACTGGCTACCGGGCAGTTGGGTGTGCTGCAGAGCAGAGGGATGATTTCTCCATGGTATGGGCGTATTTAGTTGATGGGGACCTGCGTGTGCTTTGAAAAAAAAAAAGCAAAACGAATTTCGTTTTGCACATACAGGTCCCTATCAACGAAAGCATCCCCCAGCTCGGCAGCACACACAACTGCCCGGTAGCCAGTCCGGCCCTGATGAGAGAGACACGGGGAAGCGGTAAAAAAGAGCACACACTTACTACTAAATGGGGGTGGGGCAAAAGAGGAGTAAGGGGGGGTTAGTAAAGGTTAGGGAAGGATTAAGGGACCTGCACCCACCCACATTTTTTTAAAACGTTTCCCTAATAAAGTAAGTTACCTTTACATATTTAGCATTAGTTTAATATCCGTGTGTCATAAACCTCTGCTCCCAAGTATGACCTTACTACAGGTGTTAGAGCTTCATACATATATAAACAAACTAGCTGAATATGACTCTACGAGATGAAAGTCCTACGGTAGAACTTTTGTGGGAAAAATAACTAAATTAGTTTTCATAACTTCTCTTGGAATACAATATGTCTAAGTTATACTCTACTTCTCGTTCTGCAACTACAACTGAAACCATGTTTTTTTTCTATAACAGATTATTTGTAAATCTGAACTCTGTGTACAAGTTCAAACTGTAAACTTTGGCCATTCAGTAAATATAATTGTGACATTTTAAATGTATGTTATGTTTTAGGTAGGCCTGTTATGGACGCAAGTATAGGGAAAGAGTACAGACCTATGTAAGTACATTTGTCCTTTAAAGCAACAGATGTCTTTCTCAGCAGTGCATCTACTTTTCAGCATTATTGACCTGTGGTTGGAAGGTTTCTGGACCTTCTAATTGATGTAGCTCTGAACGTAAACACATTCTATTGGAAAAATGCAGATAACATCCCTTTTGACAGATAGTGGAATATGATTTGTTATATTCACAGATTGGACAGATTAAAAACCTCAGCGGCCCAAGTGTCTATCAAAAGTGACTTTTTGTTGATGTCCTAGCCGTGTGCTTTGCTCAAAACAGGTTCAAAGGGTGGCCACAATAAATGACATTTTTTATCTTCCCATGAAATTGTTACTCTCATATATTTACAATCCTTTTTATGATTTTATAATAAAATGTAATTTAGGTTTTAAGAGTATTAATTCACGTTATTTAGATAAATATTTGGTTTTCTTTTTTGTTTCTAGCTCATTTTATTAACTTTCCTGCAGCTTTAATCCTTCTTGTCTCTCTTCCCCTTGTAAAATGTATATATAAGCATATTCTTTTGCACTGCAAAATACCAACACTTGTGCTTTGGGAGACTCCAACCCCCAGAAGCCTCCTTGCCTGCCCTAGAGGAGGGTCTCTAAGCGCTATAAAGCGTCAATGCACACCTGCGACACGGGCTGTGTCTGGGCCAAGGTCGGGCCCGTCCTTGCCTGTCAGAACTCGGAGTAGTCTGGGCTGGACCCCCCCTTTGAGGGTAGTTGATGGTGATCCTCGACTTTGATGCTCAATATAAAACAAGAGGTTAAGGTCAGTGATTTAATATTTCTTTGCCCCGCATTACTGCTTAAGTACTTATTTGCAGCTCGTGTCCTCTGGCAGTTGTTAACATCTTGGCTGATCACTGATTCTATCGCTCTTCCAAGCACCTCAACTGGGGCTTATTGAGAGATTTGACTGTGACCACCAGCTATCAAGAAGGCCCTGCCTATATTTACATGGCATTTGCGAATATGGGAAAATTTACCTGCGTAGGGAAAAAAACAATCTCAACCCCTGTAAACTGTAATTACAATGCCCTGTCAATCAACTTCCATTGACAGGATGCTCCAGAGGGCAATAGGTTGGTGGCTAGAGATTGAATTGACTGCAAGGCGCTTGTCACTAACAGAACTGGCCACACCCCTCATTAGCCATGATGCCCCCAGCTCACCATTAACTTTGGTCCCATACTCTTCAACACTTCCCCCAAGGACACGCGCAATGAGCTGCGAAGTACCGGTGCCGATTTATATCCGAGGCTTCACATGCTAGAAAAGGGAAACTGTTGTAACTTCACCCTTGGTTTCACCCTCCTCCCTTCCACCCCCACGCTTCTCCCCTCTTTGGTTCACCCCGTGCCTTCTGCTGAAGGCAGAGTTAGAATGTTGTGATCTTGACTGTTATGACACGACAAGCTGGGGACACCGGGTTTGGAACAACTTCAATAAACAACCTTTCAACCCTATCTGTATGGACTCTATATACTACAATTTTGGCGACGAGGGTGGGATCCGAACCCACGCGTGCAAAGCACAATGGAGAGAGAATGGTAAGAATGAGGATTACGTTTAAGGACAGGCACACAGTGGGAAAAGTATATGTAACCACGAGGGGATCTAGCCTACTTGGGAGGAAACACCAGAAAGAGTTAGGGATTAAGCTGGATCCCAACAACAGAGAGCAAGTGCTTTTAGTGGAACCACCTAGTATTGCAGAAAACTTAACCACAGAGTTTAAGGAGGTGTTTAATGAAAATGTGGGTGTCTTGAAAAACTATATGCACAGAATCACTCTCAAGGAAGGAGCTGTACCTGTGGTACATAAAACAAGATCCATTCCCCTGCGCATGAAGGAGCCATTGAAAAGTGAGTTGGAAAAGCTGGTCAGACAAGGCGTTATCAAGGAGATCGAAAGCTCAGCATGGTTGGCTCCGGTCGTTATCACGACCAAGGATGGAGGAAAGAACATTAGGCTTTATGTGGACTTGCGAGACCTGAATGCCAACATTCAGGTTGACAGATATCCTCTCCCAAGAATTGGAGAGATGTTGAGCACCATTCAAGGGGCGAAATTTTTCAGTGTCTTGGACTTGTCCTCGGCCTATTATCAGATAGAGCTACATCCGGAGTCGCAATCCCTGACGGCATTCACAACCCCTTTCGGAAATTTTACATTTTTGCGGATGCCGTTTGGACTGGCGTCCGCAGCTGCAACCTTCCAATGAGTTATGCAGCACATCCTTAAAGACTGCACTAAAACGATGTGCTTCCAGGATGATATCCTGATTTATGGATCCAATGAAAAAGAACACAATGAAAACATCAAAGGAGTGTTGGGGAGACTGAGAGACGTAGGTTTAACCACCAGAGTGAGCAAATGTAAGTTGGGTGTGAGCTCAGTGGACTGTTTGGGCCACACCATTTCAGCAGAAGGCATCAAACCGAAGTGCGACCTAGTTTTTTCAGTTAGGGATGCTCCCACGCCAAGCAACAGAGAAGAGGTGGTGTCATTTCTGGGATTGGCAGAGTACATGGCGAAGTTCATCAAAGATTTCGCCACCAAATCATACCCGTGAGAGAGTTGGTGAGGAAAGATAGCATCTTCAACTGGGGAAAGGACCAAGAGACGGCGTTCAAAGAAATAAAAGAGGCAATCATACAGGCACCCTTCATTGGAAAATTTGATCCTGAATGAGATATAATAATTTCAACAGATGCCAGCAACAGAGGAATAGGTGCAACTTTAGCACAGAGGGTGGAGAAGGCGTTGAAAGTAGTGGCTTTTGCATCCAGAACCCTCACTGTTCCGGAAGCTAACAATTCCACTGTGGAAAAGGAGGCCCTAGCTGTATACTGGGCAATCAAACGTTTCAAATATTATGTGTGGGGAGTGCAATTCGAAGTACATACAGACCACAAGCCTTTGGTGCCTTTGTTTACAAAAAAAAATATGGAAGACATGACCCCGCGCATAGCAAAGTGGGTATTGGGTCTGCAATGTTTTAATTTCAGAGCGGTATACATTCCGGGACAACAAAACAAGGTTGCAGATTTCCTCTCAAGGGCACCCATCTCCGGTGGAGCTGAGGAGGAGATAGGGGATGATACCATTTTGGAAGTAGGCTTGGCAGCAGTGGCGAAGGAAAATTGGGAAACTCAAATGGAACGAGGCGAAACCTTGAAGAGGGTGAAGAAATATATTGTGTCAGGATGGCCAAACAAATGTAAGGAACTGGACACTGAAATCCAACCGTACTGGAACGTTAGGGAAGACCTTTCCTTGGAGGGGAACTTCATTTTGAAGTCTGGGAAACTAGTTCCTCCAGAAGGGATGAGGAATCAAGTACTGGCCCATGAAGGTCACTTGGGCAGAAGTTTATGCAAATCAAGGCTACATGCAGACTACTGGTTCCCAGAAATGGATCGAGAGATGGAGGAGAAAGTACGCGACTGCTATGCGTGCAGCTTAAGCGACAAATCAAAAGTAACTAAACATTCTCCCTTGATCCCGGTTGAAGTACCTATGGCACCCTGGCAAAAGCTGGGCTTTGACATTACGGGCCCCATTCATGGTAGAGGCTCCCAGGACTGTTACCTGTTGGTTTTGATTGACTATTACTCTAACTGGATAACTCACAAGATGGTATACAATATCAATACCAAGTCTTTGATTCACTTCTTAAAGGAAGTGTTTTCCAGAGAAGGCATTCCTACAACGATGATAACGGACAACGGAGTACAACTGATCTTGGAGGAGATGAAAGAGTTTCTAAGAGACTGCTCGATTACCCATATCTTTACACCCATATATTGTCCCAAGGCGAATGGCAAAATGGAAAGTGCGAACCGCCTGTTGAAGGAAAGCATAAATCTGGCCAGCAAGTCAGGAAAGAAGGTGGAGGAAGCCATCATGGAAACACTGTGGGCATATCATACCACTCCCAACTCTACTTCAGGACACTCACCTTTTGAGCTTTTGAGACGAAGAAAGGCTGGGTCTAAGCTTTCTCCGAATTGGATGGGGCAAGAATGTTCATTTGGAGATTGATCAGGAGGAAATGAGAAAGAAGATTGAAAATAAACAAAGCAAGTACAAAGAATGGTACGACAGGAAGTGGGGTGTCAAGGAGAAGAACCTCAAGGAAGGACAGATGGTGTACATCAGAAAGCCTGATAAATTGGGGAAAAGAGGAGACAGGTTCTACGCCCCAGGGAAAATAAAGGAAGTTAAGAGAAACAGTGTCGTCATGGAAGAATGGAAAATGTGGAGCCAGGACCAGGTAGTTCCTGTTACAGCTAGAGACAGCAAAATAAGTAAGGAGGATTCGGGGTTAGGGGACAGAAGGCAGGAAATAGGGCAGAGGAGAGAGAGCCTCAGGCAAAGAACCTCCCCGTTCTGGCACAGGCAGTACAGCATGAGTTAACAAGAGTTTCAGCATCCTCCATATGACTCGTTAGATTTCTTCCACCCGTTAGGCTTATGTCTGATATTTGGGCTGTGGTTTCTGCGCAAGACCTTATACCTATGGTTTTTGCCTTTCCCCTTTTGGGCATGTTGTTCAATTATCCTCTGTTTCTCATCCCCACTCTCCCAGGGTCCTCCCTCCTTCCCCATCCCTCTCTTGTCCCTTTCCCTCCACTTTGTTTCCTCTCCGTTCTCCCTAGGGAGGATGATGTGTTGTAACTTCACCCTTGGTTTCACCCTCCTCCCTTCCACCCCCACGCTTCTCCCCTCATTGGTTCACTCCGTGCCTTCTGCTGAAGGCAGAGTTAGAATGTTGTGATCTTGACTGTTCTGACACGACAAGCTGGGGACACCGGGTTTGGAACGACTTCAATAAACAACCTTTCAACCCTATCTGTGTGGACTCTATATACTACAGAAACCTAAACCAGCTGCAACTGGGGGATCCAAACGTAAGAAACGTTTTGCAGAACTTGAGGTGGATTGTGACTCTGGTGAGACCAGGACAGGGGCCTCTACAAAAGTGGGCATGGAGCAGCCAGTTTGGGTGACTAACTTGGTGGTGGACCTTCAGGTCCAAATTAGGGCCATTGTGAAGGATGAACTTAACAGCTTATTGAAGGGGGTAGATAAGCTTTCCTCTTTGGTGGGCTATGGGTTGGTAAGACAGAAGCACTCATCAGGGGGAGTGACCCAGAAGGTCATCTAAATTTACAGCCAGTCCTCTCCACTACTAGACCGGAACGCATACCAACAAATAATACGATCACCTCCATAGCTGCTAGTTGCGCAAATGAGGAGGATGTAGGCAGACGCTTGACCCATTCAAGTAGGGCAGGAATAGATTATATAACTCACTGCTGGGGGCTCATTCAAGTGGCAGAGACAGAAAGTAGTGGAAGGCAGCCCAAATCAAGGCAGTAAGTGTCTATACCCAACAGGGGTCCAGCCATAATGGTGGCCGAAGGTCTATTCCACAAGATAAAAGTATTGAACCAGGGCCATCCTTACCATGCATTAATCTCTCCCTGGCCTCAACTCTCTATGTCATAATTCTAACCAGGGTTCCAGAGTTAAACAAGGGGTGTAGGAAATGTCACTCTAAGTTAAAAAATAAATCTATATTTTGGCTAACCAAGCATCAGCAATTTTCCTACAGAGCTGCAGATCAAACTCTTATGACACATAGAGTGGGATGGCTGGGCTGGAGGCTGAAAGATGACTCTGGGGACTGTGTTGTGATACATTTCAGAGACCCAAAGATTGTGTAAACGTTGCTTGAGCACAATCTCCGTAGGGAGGATGGGGGTATTAAGCCCCTCTCCTTGGGCTACTTCTTTCCCCCAGGTCTTATACCATACAATAGCAGGAAAGGCGGATACGGGAGGAGGATGTGGAATCAGAACAAGCAATTCACAACTATAGGCCAGGACCAATATAGCCCACTACTTTACAACTTACAGCTATCAAATAGATTTAGCCCTCTAGAGTCAGTAGATTGACTTTTTAGCAGTGGCCCTTACCTGCGATTTCTGATTCTTGAAAGGGGTTACTGGGGGGCCCACTTCAACAGGGGAAGTTGTACATCAGAGAGGGTCACTGAACCAAAAAGGGGACCAGCCAATGGCTTATGAGGATGGACAGAGAGGAGCTGTGAGTAGAGCTCAAAAATAGCTCTGCTTTAGCTCACTATTACCTGACCTATTGTCACAGAGCTCTCTGGTCACTAATTGCCAACAAGGGGCAGTAGAAAATCACATACCCATCCCAGCCAGTCAATATGATACCAGCAATGGATCAAGGCTGGAGGGAGGGGCTGGACGAGATTAGCCAACCTCATCAGGGTCAGCGTCTTACTCCAACCTATCGTAAGGGCCCAAATAGGCTACATTTTCTTTCCCGGAACATGGCAAGTTTCTCTTCTAAATCAAATAACCCAGAATAGGTACTATTCATTGAACAATATGAGATATGCATTTGCCGGGAAACATGGGCTCGGGTGAATACACAGAGGGTGGGCTATGCTTCATTTAGCATCATACCTACCCATGGGGGTAGGGGAAGGCCTTCAGGGGTCTGTGTATTTGGGTTTCCGTCCACTTAGGTTGTGACATGAAGCAGATAGAGACCTCTTCTTGTGACATCCTCTGCATCTATTTGACATTTTCTACAAAGGTCAAAATTGCCCTGATTAATGTTTACTCACGGCTGGTATGGCATGGCCATGAGTCAACGACTCTTGATCAACTGTCCGCTTTCCTCCCTACAATCCCTAATAACTTTCGAGTAATCATTGGTGGGGATTTAAATTGCCAGTTCGAACCATTGAATGGATTAATGACTGGCAAACCTAGTACGGAGGAGCTATATTGGGCTATTCCAGAACCCAATATTCCTCCAACACGGGCATGGACTCCACTGGTGTTACAGGTGTACCCTCTTCCCTTGAACCTCTCACTAAGAGTGTGCAATGGTCGCACAATCTCTAACACCCTGGGGAATGCCTCCTTCAATAGACCAGGGCATGCCTCTATCCTAGATTACATTCTAGTAGACACAAAATCCTGGCATGGGGTGTTAGACTTGATAGCGACCACAATGCACTCATTTTAGAGGTAATCTCGCCATGTCCTAAGCATGTTTCCGAAGTTTCACCACCATCTGACCCTAGATTAATCTTGTCCAATTGCCGGAGGAGAATTTGCTGGGGGGACTTTCCAAATTCACAAGAAAAAAGGGCTTCTCTGTACCAACTATTTATCCAATTTCTTACGGTGGCGAATCAGCTTATTTCATACGATGGCAGCCCTGTTTCCTTTCCCAAAATCACCAATAACCATCAAGACTAACTTTCTACTATAGCCACTATCTTTCACCCAATTAAGAACTCTAGGGGGATCAAAAAAGCTCATCACACATGATATAATGATTGTTGTGGCATAGCCAAGTCAGATCGTATTGCAGCTAATAAAGCAAATGACAGACCATTGGCTAGGGTAAAAAGGGAAGCCCATAAATGTGCCATCACCAAGGCAAAAAGTAGTGGGAGAGTCACAAATGGGACACCCTCAGTAGTGCCTTAAACAACCACGATATGAGGTTTTTTTTGGAAACTGGGTAATTTATCAGAGCCCCAGTGGTCTGCCTTTGCTTGAGAATCCGCTTCATAATGTGGCGCTTCCGGGCCATTTATTCGGATAGGGTCACACCCAAATAGCTGAGTGTTTCTACTCTCTCTAAGAGGGTCCCCCCAGGGACAAATTTCCTTTAAACTGATTGTGAGGGTTCATCAATAGAAGTTTAGTTTTCGATGTGTTGACCTCCAGGTCTCTCAACCCACTAAAGGCATTGGATCTAACAGCGGCTGGAGATCACTTGGGGTCTTGGAGACCAACAGCGAATCGTCTACAAACAGTAGGGTTGTTACTTTGACACACCCAAGGTGGGGTCATGAGCGGGGACTTCCACTAAGTGGTTGACCACTCCATGGATGAAAAGCGAAAACAGAGTAGGGGCCAACACACAGCCCAATCTGACCCCACTACCAACACTAATCAGATCTGTCAATTGCCCTTGTTCCTCCCAGCGGACCCTCGCAAAGTTGTCCTCATGGAGGCGAATAACCAACGCAAGGATCAGGAAAGGGAGACCCAGTTCAATTTTGCCTACAACACTCTTTCCTAATGACTAATATATTTCTTATTAATGACAAAATTGTAATTGAAATATGAACTGATTTTTCTTTTTAGATCACAAGTCACTATGAACATTGTACTGGAAACTGATTAAACCCCAATGGTTGGATCGGAAAACGTAACTGCAACAACCATAGCTGAAAATTATCAGTAGCAGACTGAGACATATTTTTTAGCTCAAAGAAGAGGCTGGGGCTCACCAGTAAGTAGCAGTGTTAATAACTGTCTCGAGTCCTCCTCAATGCCTCCTTTCATCCAGTGTTCACCAGAAATCCCCTGGTCTCAAACCATGATTATATCACCAAAGTCAGAAAGATCTTTAACTGACTTTCTGTAATGTAACAAGTGATGTTGAAAACAGTCTGCCTTAAGCATATAAGGTCTTTTACACTCAAGATTAGGTTCCACTGCACTGAACTATTTCTCAGGCTTTCTATTTCGAGAAAGTTACATTCAAATTCTGCTCATTGTTCCTTAGCTTGAGTGAATGAACTGCATTGGTCACATCATTAGCCATCATAATTCGGGGACAGACAAAATGGTGGGCTTGACCTACAAATGTCCTCTCTTTGCTTAACAGAAACTGCAGTACCACACCTTAACCCTAAAATCAACCAAGCAGCAATTCTGGGGAAAGAGTAATCAGCAACCCTCTGCTAATAAAGTCTTTATGGAATGTCTAAAGGTCCTCCTTTTGGGTTCAGTTTCTGGATAACCTCTCTCAGCCACAGGAAATGCAGGCATTGCACTTCTCCTGTTAGGGGTAATCCTCCATCTTGTACCAAGCCAAACCGGGGACATCCAAAATAGAACCCAGTGGCTTCAGTACTCAGACTAACACACACAGAGTCATATTACCATGCATCTTTTAAATGTACACAGTACATGCACATGCATTTGACATACACATAGGAAGTCAGCGCAAATTTCTGCGTCTCACATCAATCCAAACCAGATTGATTTTTAAAGCGCGGCTATTCACCCAAGATGACAGCAGGCTTTTACCCAAGAGGGGCCTCTATGCCACACTCTCAAGGAATACAGATGGAAAGGTCAGGTCACTACCTCAAAACTCGGTAAGCTGTCTCCCCCACTATAAGTGCTACACCACGGTCAGGGACAGTGGTCCTCTCTCCGCTATAAAGACATGCTTGATGTGGCCCTCCATTTAGAAAGACAAGTCCATGATCTCAAATTGTTAAAGACAGACCTAGGTTCCTGCCATCATGCCACGTATCTCAGTGACAAAACATGTAAGGGCTATTCATCTCTGTCAGAGTTTCTTCCTGTGAATTAAAGAGTAACCCAGGGTACGTCACGGAGCCACACTCTTTTTAATGTATATGCAACCCCCCTTGGAAAACCTAATTTGAGCCTTTTATATTGGATATCATTTTATAATGTATGTTGATGATGCTCAGCTTGGTATCTCCCTATATGATGATCAAGAGCAGAACAGAGATCTTTCAAAGCTTGACTGTCAGCTGCTGCCCATTGGATGATGAATAATTTATTAAAAATGATTGCAGACAAGGCAGAGATACTTGTTCTTGGCAGAAATAAGACTAAGAGGTCTGATATTTGGCGGCCAATTGAGCTCGGAGACATACCTTTCCCTAGAGTCCTGGATTTTACGCTGTTTCTATCTCAACACGCTAATGATGGAGTGTCCACTTGTTTTTTCCACCTCTAAATGTTAAAAAATATCTTCCCCTATCTTTCGCAAGAAGTCATAGGACCTACTATGACCGAGAACGGACTATTGCAGCAACCTGGATTTGGGGCTCCAGATGGTGCTTATTAGGAAGTTCCAACTACTTTTACTGACCTCAAAAGGTAGTTGCATGCTTTATCATATAGTTCTGTGCTCCATTGGCTTCCTGCTGCTAAAACAATCCTGACCTCGCGAGTCTACTCAGGACCACAATCTGCATCTACCCTGCCTTAAGAACGCTCACTATGGAGATCAAGTTTCCAGTTACTTAACAGGCACATTTTGAAATGCCCTCCCTCCTTCTCTGAAATCGATGGATATGCATTTTTCCCTTTAGAAAATCCTTAAAACTTTCCCATTTGAGTAATCTGATAAAGTGAATAAACTGGAGTTGGTTTTAGCACCAGGACACCTGTCAGCTTAACTGATTGAACGTTCTAAACTCATTAACATAACATAATATACCATGCAGAGATTAGCATTCCGTCAAGTCCAAAATAAAAGTCAGGATACCATATTCCCTAAAAAAGTTAGCCCTTAAGGCAAGGATACATGCTCAATCATCTTGCAGTGGACATTTCCTGTCCCAACAGTGAAGAAAATGTTGATTAATCAGCGGGGTCAGGTGCAAAGTCCTCAGATAGGCCAGTTTCTTCAGGGATCTTCTTCATGGCGAACAACTCATAGTTAGAAGAATATTCACAGGGATCTTCATTCAGCATGCAAAAGTGTGCGGGTGGCTATGTGTCTGTCTTCATCCTGTGAGCATATATCCCTTCATATCAGTTGCTACATATGGCTCTGGGTCAAATTATGGATCATTGCTCTGAGGATGTATTGATCAGGCAAGCACTTGGTCTCTTTAAATGCGTATCACGCTTTTTGCGTATCTCCTCGGATTGCCATGAACTCTCATCCTTCTCTTCTTGTATCAGTCATGCTGCCTTGCACTCTCAGGATCAAGACATGATTCAGATGCATCCTATAGAATACAAATTCAAACGTTGCAGTCAAACCTCAATTCCAGAGCTTCTAGTATGGGGGACTTTGTGACCTTGGAAGATTGCATAGTGTTCATTATGGAGGCCATGGAGCGCTATACGCTGATATTAGCAAAATTCTTCCAATACCTTGCCTTTTGAACGGTGTTACATTACTAGACTAACTGTTATAGTAATGCCGACAGTAGAAATCACTTTGTGAGAGGTATAAGTACCTTGAAGGTTTATGTGCTGGCGACAAGCATCATTTTGTGGAAAAGTCGTCCAGTACTTTGAGTAGATGCTGACCCTACAGCGATAACTTTAAAAAAATGGTCTCTTCTAAGATATCCGCAGGAAGTATTAACACTGTCAAAGAGTAGACAGTCCTCCTTCAGGCTCCGTCAAAAGTGAAAGACCTTAAGCATGTCCTTTTTCTTAAATTCTTTTGGCAACCGCTGTACCCGCTCATGAGGAAGTTGCACAACTTGCTTTCAAGGAATAACCAGACGTGTACTCCTGATTGTGAAACCTCCCCTGCGACTGGCAAGTTAACTATAAAGTGGTGCTGGTTAAATGAGTTAAATGGAGAGAGCATGAATGCACCATAATTACTGACATCGCCCTTGCCACTGTTCCACACATCTGCAGAATGACCGCTGGCGGCAGATCACTCTCCCACCTCGCCGCCAAGACATGGAGCACCCTCCCCATCCACCTGCAGCAGACCCGGGACCTGCTGACCTTCAGGAGACTTTTCAAGACCTGGCTGTTAGAGCAGTAGCAGCACACACCCCAGCGCCTTGAAACCCTCACAGGTGAGTAGTGCGCTTTACAAAAGTTTGATTGATTGATTGATTGATTGATTGATTGATTGATTGATTGATAGTGCATTCCTGGTCTTTTTCTGCACTGATGCATTTGTGGGTGGCAAGTAGCAACACAGGCACTGTTGCGTCATGGTTCAAGGCTGCCTGCATATAGAACAACATGAAAGGGATGTCCCCAATAATTATAACGGACAAAAAGGTGCTAACAATAAGACCAACCAAATAACATACGCCCACAGAACAGCTATTACTTTTGAGTTATTTATTTTTCATAGTATTTCGAACTCATTGTCGTATTTTAATATTCATAAGCAAAATTCATTTAAGTCATATATATACATGTAAACTTTCCAATAATTAAAATGTTATAAATAAAAAGAGAAAGACACACCAGCCCCAGTACACATTAAACAATATGTAAGCATGACAAACTATTCAATCACTCCATCAGTCAACTCCAAACTCACTTAGACACACCACATGCATCCAAATTCAGACAAAAAAGTGTTCCTTCAAACATAAAAGGAAAAGCGCCGACCCGGGTGCCTGCATTACAGCCAAGATTGAAGGATCACCTTCCTGTGCAAAAACTCTCTAGGGGCATTTTCTCTTTTTAGGTCTCGCTTAGCAGCGCGCATGTGCTGTGTAGTATTCTTATAGAATTGTTATGTTATACTGTGGGTTGAACGTTCTGTATCTGGGAGTTGGGATTGTGGAGTTGGACTTCTGATGGTTGTGGATGTATAAGCTGTTTCTCCTGCAATAAACTACTCTTATCTGGAAATCCTGTCTACTGGAGTATATCATAATTTGGCGACGAGGATGGGATCTATGGAAAAGAACTCATCTCTGGAAGTAATTTATTTATTTTCATTTCCATGAATTTTGGAGACAGTGCTCACGCATTTTAAAAGGTATTTCTTTAATTTTGTGTATACTGATTGCACCAGCAGCAGTTTTGAAGTCTGTGCCCTGATTGCACCAGCGGCCGATTGTAGACTTTGTTTAAAAGAATATTCTTTTTAAAGCCAACTCGTACTTTTATGTACATCCTTTGCGGTTTTATGGAATTTATTATGTAAAAGTTATTTGGCTACTTTTGACTAAAGTTATGTGTGCTGGATTGTAAAGAAAGTATTTTCAGCCCGTGTTTTGAAGATTATACAGTTATTCCGAGGTCGTTGCATCATCGGGAGTTAAGTGCATCTTTGAAACACTCACCGTTGTTCCATTTGAAGCTGAGAGCGTCTCCGTGCACTGTGTGCGTGCTCCGAACTCCGTTGCCAATGAATCCTGTATGACGTGGTTCCATCGCGTCTTTACGTTGCGCAAAGGTCACAGTGCAAGTTACTGTGCAACGCATTACATCAGGCAGTCATTTTTTTTTTCATTTCGAGTTTCACCGCATTTACTTCACGACGAATTATTTGACATCTCGAGTGGACAACGGACCAGCTGGTATTTCGAATGGACATTAACTATACTGGTATTTCGAATGGATATTAACTATACTTCGTATTAATACTCAATATCAATAAGACTACGGTGACTACTTTTGGGTTTTTTTATTATTACTTTGTGTGCTCTTTTCCACGGGAAAGTACTACTGTTGACTAAATTTATAATATCTTTATATTTTCTCGCAATATTGTTTAAAATGCATGACTCAATTTACAACATCTTTAGTATTTCTCGCAAAATTGTTTAAAATGTCAAATAATATTGTTTCTCCGGCACATTTTCTTCCTGTAGCAGGTGATCCCAAAATGGAATGGGATCTATGGTATCCAACATTCTTAGCTTATGTAGATGTAGTAGAAGAGGATGGATGTTCTCCCAAGAGGAAATTAGCTCTTCTAAAAAACTGTTTAGGTGGCGCAGGTCTTAAAGAATTAGAAAATGTACCTCCCATTGAAGGTGCTGGCGATGTTAATGTATTTGAAGTTGTTGTCAAACAGATGAGTGTTAGATTTGGCAGGAAAATTAATACTGTGATGGAAAGGCTTACATTTTATTCCCGTGCACAAAAAGAGGACGAATCCATTGAAAACTACGTAGCTGCATTACGTACTCTTGCTGGCTCTTGTGCTTTTGAAACAATAAATTTCGAACAAGTATTAAGAGATCAAATAATAATGAAGACTAAGAGCAAAAAGATCCAAGAACGTTTATGGATGGGGACAGAATCTACTCTTAATGCAGTACTAAACATCGCAAAAGGGATTGAACAATCTGAACTATTTGTTAGCGAGATTAGAGGTCAAGATGTTAGGAACAAAGTAATAATTCCTGAGGTTGCAATAGTAAAAGAAGTTCATAACCAAAGAAGGTTTCCTTTTGTTCAAACTAAAAAAGCGAATTTAGGTAGAGATAACAAGTTCATGGGTAAGAAAACCCAAGTGATCTGTTACAGATGTGGAGGAAATGACCATGTAGGAAATTACAAAGGTTGCCCAGCATGGAATAAAAAAAGTATAAAATGCAAGAAGCTAGGTCATTTTAGTAAAATGTGTAGGTCCCCACAAAAAGTAAATTTATTAACTTGTTCTGAGTATGAAAATTCTGAAGAAATTCAGGAAATCAACAGTTTATTGTGTGTAGGCGACATCAAGTGTAAAGGATTTCCTAGTGACAACGTTTCAATTAATGGAATAGAAATTTCTATGCTTATTGATTCATGTGCCTGGTATAGCATAATAGACAGGAATATTTTTAATAAACATTGGAATTAACAAGTTTATTACCACCAGATGTGCAACCAGGTGGATATTCGGGTCAGAAAATTGATCTCGATGGTTTTATCTGGGCTGATATTAGATTTAAAGATAGGAACATAAAAGGTATACATAGTAACTCCTGTGGAGGATGAGTTTACAGTCCAAATAAAATGTAAATTTCCAACTATTTTTACAGATAAATTGGGAGAATTCGTAAATTTCAAACATAAAATTATTCTTAAGGAAAGCGCAACTCCTGTTCGACATAGAGTCAGGAACGTACCTTTGGCATACCGGGATAAACTGAAAATAATTTAGTCTGATTTAGTAACTAGGGGAATTATAGAACCTATTGAATCATGTCCCTGGGTTTCTCCAGTGGTTTTATCACTTAAGAGCAATGGGGAACTTCGTTTATGTGTTGACCTCCGCAGTTTAAATAAAGAGATCTGGATTGATAGGCATCCCTTACCCCATATCCATGAGCTAATTTCTACACTTTCTGGTGCTTGTGTGTTTTCCACCATTGACTTGGCCAGTGCTTATCACCAGGTGGTACTACATGAAGAATCTAAGTTCCTCACTACCTTTATAACACCAGAGGGTATGTTCCAATTTCGACGCATGCTATTTGGCTTAGCTAGTGCGGCGTCAGTCTTTCAAAGACTTATGAAAGAGGTTCTGGATGGTTGTGACAATGCCATTGCCTTCCAAGATGACATTTTAATCTTTGGGAGGAATTTTGAAGATCATGACAACAATTTAGACAGAGTGTTAAAGTCTGTACAAGAAAAGGGTCTGACTTTGAAATTTTCAAAATGTAAATTCAGACAGAGTAAAGTAGAATATTTGGGACATGAGATTTCTGCGCAAGGTATCAAACCTAAGTTTAATCACATTCAGAGCATAGTTAAGGCACCTGAACCGATTAATAAGGAACAACTTGTTTCATTTTTGGGGCTTACCGAATTTTATAGCAAATTTGTGCAAGACTATTCTTCAAAAGAATTGTTATGTTTTACTGTGGCTTGAACGTTCTGTATCTGGGAGTTGGGTTCGTGGAGTTGGACTTCTGATGGTTGTGGATGTATAAGCTGTTTCTCCTGCAATAAACTACTTTTATCTGAAAATCCTGTCTACCTGATTATATCATGCTGCATAGGCATACAACCTTTTGGAATGGCTTCGGCTTTTCAGCCAAAACGTGCACGCGTTCCTTTGCCTTCAATGGCAACGCGTGCACGTTTGGCGATTCCCTTGCTGGAGCGAGCGGCTGGCGCCATATGGTATCAATTATTTTGCCTTGTTGCTCGCTCCCGCAAGGGAATTGCGCAGGCCCCCTCCTCCTTCCCCTTCCCCCGCTGCCGGGCGAGGCGCGTGCGTGCTTGTACATGTCTCATTTGGGACGAGGTGGACAACCCGCGGTGTTCTTTATCGCATGTCGTGCCGGTTGTGTATTTTGTTGTTGAGGTGCGTGCGGGTCGCACCGCACATGCCCCCTTCGGCTTCGATAATCCATGCGCCCTGTTCTGAATCCCGTACCACTACTACAGTAACCTGGCGAAGCCTATCATATTTGAACTGTTCATCTATCCATCGCTTGCATTTGGACCATTACCTGAAAGCCTTATTGTTTAATTATGTAACATATATTTTTTGACATTATATCTTTTCTTGACTTTTGGATTATTACCAACTTGGAGACACAAAAATACTGTACCCAGGAAGAAACTTTAGTCTCCCAGTCTTGTTCTATTCAGATCTATAGATCTTCGCCCTCTGTACTTTTTAGTATTTTTATTGAATATGAATGAGTGGATGCTTTAGGATCGGTACGAATGGGATTGAATGAGTATATGTTGGAGTGACTGTATGAAGGATTGTGCTTTGTGGGGGTATATATTTTTTTTTTCATTTTTGTTGTTGTTGATATAACATTTTTTGAAACTAATGAATTGCTTATATATGAATACTGATTAAACTTATTCATGGATTTATATTCTATCTTGGTGTGTTGATCGACCTGTTCCTGGGAGGGAGTCTGCATTTATTGTGACTTTAATCGCTCTTCTTAATTAAGAACAGTTGGAGACTTTTCTGTCTCATTATACTGAATCCCGCATCTGTCAATTAGTTATTTGTGGGCCGGAAGCTGCGGTCACTCCTTGAGCTAAGTAAAGCTCCTGGCTCGGGAGGGAGCCCTGGAGGCAGCGGCAGGGCCCGCTCGGCTGTCGGAGGAGCAGCTTTGGAAGGTTTCACCGATGCGGACTCTGGGTTACTTACACTGCCGATCAGAGGCAGCAGGGGATTGTTGGTTGAGTCCCGAGTTCGGCGTGATAATGGCCACGTCTTGAGGGTGGTGTGACAGCCTGTGTTTATGCTTAGCAGCTTTTCTTCTCTCCCCTGTCTGGAGCATCGGGAAGGTGAGGTGACCACTGAGGTGTATTCTCACCTCTCACTATCCAAGTCGTTATGCTCTTGAAGAGGAATTCGTGCTCTCCTGCGAGGGATAGCGAGCTGAGGGTCCCTTCTCGAGGAATGTTGAGGGTTCTTCTCACACGATCAGGATGAATTCCTTGAGTCTCACAGCCTTTCCCCTTACAGTACCTTTCAGAAGGGTCACGGGGTTGAAACGTCCTCGCGGACTCCATAGAAGAAGGGTCAGGAAACTTGGCTGATTGTGCAAGGTTCAGCTGAAGCCTCTGTGACATCTGGCTCTCAGGGAGAAGAGGTTTCTGGACGTGTCCAGCACTTTCAGTACAGTGGGCCTTGTAATGTTGCGGGCCGTAGGCCCAACTGCTTAGTAAATGATGACACAGGCACTGTGTGTATGGTTACTGAACTGGCACTCAGCACATGTGCTCAGGCCTCTTTATTAGCAGGCCCACGTCACTCGTGACGCCTGTGTTGGGTTGCTGTGGGGTATGTGTGTGATGTGACGCCTGTGTTGTTAGCTGTGGGGTGTGTGTGTGTGACGTGATGCTTGTGTTGGGTTGCTGTGGGGTGTGTATGTGACGTGACGCCTGTGTTGGGTTGCTGTGGGGTGTGGGTGTAGGCCAGTCCTCAAGGGAGAGGCTGGTAGAATAGTGCCTGCTACAACACTAGAACGTGTTCAGCAGGACACTTCACGTCTGTCAAACTCCATTTGGCGGCCATGGGGTAGGCAGAGTCTACTGAGCCACAGCCGTGCAGACTGGGGTCGTTTGCCTCTGCTGTTCTGGGGGCCATCCTGTGTCTGTACATGCTGGGCCAAGTACAGCGCCTTTTAGCACTTTTCTGTCAGTGGTAGCAATAGCAAGCAGTCACAGGCTTGTCACTGGAGTAAGAGTGGTAGCGATGGCGAACAGTTGCAGGCTTCTCATGGGGTTTAGAGCAGTAGTGATGGCAAGCAGTCACAAGCTTCTCACTAAGGATAGTGGGGGTTTATGTCAGACTCAACAAAGCACCTAGTAGAGCAGTAATATGACTGTCAGTGGTAACGATGACAAGCAGTCACAGTCTTCTCATGGAGGTTACTGGGGGTTTACGATGGGCTCAACAACTCACAAAGTAGAACAGTAACATGACTGTCAGTGGTAGCGATGGTGAGCAGACACAGGATCTCACAAAGGTTAGTGGGGGTATATCGGGCTCAACAACGCACCCGGTAGAGCATACCTTGACTGTCAATGTTAGAGATGGAGATCAGTCACAGGCTTCTTGACGGGGTTAGAGTGGTCGCGATGGTGAGCAGTCGCAGGCTTCTGATGGAGTTTAGTTGGGGTTTATATCGGGCTCAACAATGCACCCAGTTCAGCATACCATAACTGTGGGTACTACTGCTGTGTGCAAGTGCAGTGCCTTCTCTCAGTGGCTATGTAGGATTAAGAAAAAGACACTTGTTCTGACCCATTGAACTAGCAGTGTATGCATGAACAATGCATATGCTAGAAATACCTAATGCAGTTGGTTGCTGCTATGCTCTCGGTACGCCATCCTCACCCACCTGTTTATTCACAGGTGCGCCATAAACTACCTTTTTCCTTCAAGTCACTTCTTTATTTTCCAGTTCATCAGCAGAATAGCAAGGCGAGTTGAAAACCTACTGCTAGAAGCTGTGGGCCAAAGACAAGTTCACGCCTTGCTGCTGCGCTGCTGTGTGTCAAAGTAAATGGATAGGTCTTGCCTTTGGGACCTTATAAGTGTTTAGCTATGCAACACTTGATGTTGTTGCACCAAGGGTATTGTGCTGGATAACTAAACACGTATAAGGTCCAAAAGGCGAGACCTATTGGCTATGCCAATGCTTGTTCTAAGTGTGCAGAAGAATGCAGCACATGTGGGAAGATGAAATAACGAGGAGAAATAGACATATTACTCCATATTACACCTCACCTGGGAAGGCATAGCTTTATGGTGCATTCCCTGGTTTAATGGTCTTAATAAACCCGGGAATGCTTAAAAAACCATGGGTGTATGTGTGAGAAAACCCATGTTCCGCCCATGGAACACATTCCCCATGCAGAGTAACGCAAGGTAGTGACTTGCGCTGCCTGTATTACTCCAGAATTTCTCTGTCAGGGAGGTCTTTCTAGCGTCATTTGTGCCATCAACCATTATGGAAAGAGCTATACATCAATATATGTGGTCACATATCATAGCCATGACAAAGGTCATTGTTCTTGGTTGGGTTTGAGCTGCGGAGGAGCCACCGGAGGCATGCGCTGGATACAACCAGCCATAGCAAAGATCTGAAGCATCCACTCAGGATTGACAGAGGAGCAACCTACAAGCATTCACTGGATGCATGCAGTCATGCTAGGTGATCCTTGTAATCTACACAGGTATGATGGAGGAAGAATCCACAGGCAGGCACATGGTAATTATTTGAAGCCTCCACATGCATGCATTTGCTACTGTCTGCCATGTTAAGTGATCCATAGATTCTACAAAGATGGGCAGATTTAGAAGGCTGGGCAGCAGCAAAAACTAAGGCCAGGGAATACCTTGTCCTAGAGTGGTGATACGAGGAGTATTATACATTTCTCCTCGTATTTTGCTCTTCCTATGTGTGCTGCATTTTGCAGAACACATAGAAAGAGCAAATCCCCTTTAATTATTGTTGAGGTGCAGGAAGGGTCCCTTCCTGCACATAAACAATCATTCCTGCAACACATGCACCTTCTGTGCTGGCGATAGGCAGCCTTTTTAGCGCTAGTGCTAGGAGGAACACAGAGGTGCACCATATTCTCATGAATACAGTGCATTCTTACGTTTTAAAAAATGTCAGAGTTCAGCTTTGCCGAATTTGGCATAACACAGAGCTCTGAATTGTTTTTTTAGAAAAATGCCCTTGAGTATCTCGTTCTGGACTTTTTGTAGTTAATGAATTTTCCTTTCTGGTGCATCTCAGTAGATAACGTGCTCTTGCTGCAGCATTACCCGTCTATGGTGATATCAGCATAGGGGTTATGTTCGAGGAGTGGGAGTAGTCACCCAGCTGGTACTTCAAACTAAAGAGCTTGCTTCTAATCCAGCACCATGCTGTCTGGAGCTCTCCCAGTTTTCCTGTGGGCAAGCACAGGTTTCATGAGCTCTGCTCCCCTGCAATGCTGCTGCTTCTCTGCTTGACAGGCTCACTGTATCCCAGCTGCCACTGATGCCAGGGAGTTACAGCAAACATCTTGTGGATGAGGGGCTTTACAATCATATAGAATCAACCTATCCAGCTACCGTGGGTATTCAAGGCAATGTGAACCTGATGAAGTTCAAATAGCTAAGCTCACACACACCCCCTCAAGGAGAAGGCCACTCACAAGATGTCATCTCAAGAAGTGGCCGCCGTGCTTGTGAGGCTGCACATGCCAAAAATCACCCAATGTGTCTGAAGTGTCAGAAGAAAAAAGCTCAAGGCATTATTTTGAGTCTAATCCTAATCCTAAAATTACAGCAAAGCTTTCTGATGCATGGCTCGAAGGGGTATATTGAGTACTGCGATGTGTTCCAATTGCCACCTGGAGTGTTTTTCGCCAATTCACTTTGGAATGAAACAGCTCACATTGACTGTCCATTAAATGTCACATTGCATTTAAAGGTCCCTGCATCACGCGACAGACATTTAGGCCTTCACTTAAACTCCTAGCCAAAGGCTCAGCCACTAAATAAAGCCAAAGTCAACCTTCACCAATAATTACGGCCCGGAGGACCCCGAAACAGCACTGCATGCGCACAATTCGTGTATTACTGAAGAGCAAGTGTTATCGTTGAGATGTTTACTCCTCAGGCAAAGTGTCTTTTGGAGTATTAATAACTCTGATTTGACGAATCTGCACAAAACATTCCAGAAAAAGTATGAAGTTTACCCATAGGATTCATTTCACATTTTGTGTATGCTGGCGAATGTTAAAGGGTGTACAGGCAATCCCTAGGGACATTTTATTCTCTGCTACAGCAACAATGGTTGGACAGACTTACAATCAGCTTGGCTTGAAGTAAGAGTTAGAAGTTAGAGGTTAGACCATAATACCTACTTTTTGTGTTATAGTATTATTTCGTATAGTTGTATTTCAGATTTTTAGGATCTGATTCTCAAAGCGAGTTGCACATGTGAAAATTAATTGCTTTACGAGTACAAATCTATGTCCGGTATTCACAAAGAAAGATTTTCACATCTAATTGGATTTTGCACATTCATAATACTACTCTAAGGCAGGTGCGGTGCATCCATTGGGGCGTGGGGGCATAGCCCCCCCCGCAGCTCCCTCGGCGTCTTTGAACTTAAGTAAACTGAATAAGTTTAATTAAGTTCAAAGACTTGTGACAGCATGGAAGCGCTTTATTCACTGGACAGCGCTAGATAATGCAAGTAATGATGGATATGTCAGGAATCATGACGTATCTGTCTGCACTAAAGTCACGCATTGCATCATTCATGTCACAACCATGATGCAACTCCATCAATGCATGGGGCCAGCCTATCCCTGTGGCACTGCGTCACTCTTATGTCTGCCATCAGGCAGGCGAAAGGTACTGACGCAGTGCCCTTCATGAGGGGTGCTCGAATGTCGGCGCTGTTGGAGATCCATCGGTGGTGGTTGCGTGCTGCTGTGTCATTGTTTGGAAGCATTGGTGGAATGTTGGTGTGGGGGGAGTTTACGAGACGTTCTTCGGTGGCCTTGATCCAGCTGTGAGGGGGTGCGATTATGGCAGTGGTGTCCAGTGGGCAAGGTGAAGCCCTGATGTTACCAATGTTGGTTGGTCCAGGAGAGGGTGTGTGGCTGTAGTTGAAGTTCCCGCTTGCGGAGGTGACGTGCTCAACCGTGTGTCCTGCTATGTAGCTTGTTGAGCTAACTTGCTGATTGTGTCTGATGTAGGGGGCCTTACCTAGGAGTGGGTGATGTCCTGGTCACTGGGGTTGTCCAGGTAGAACTTCAGTTCACCGAGTAGGATGTCGTCGGTGGAAGGGGAACCCTGGGGTGCAATGAGGTCTACAATGGTATTGGAGAATGGGGTCCATGGCCCGGGGGGCCTGCACGTGAGGGTGCCGCAGAGGATGTGCTTGGGCTTGGTCCAGATCTGGGAGTTGAGGTGGTCCATGATCATCCTTGGGTCATTAGAGTGCATGGTCTGTCGAAGTGTGCTTCTGTAGGTGATGGCAATGCCTACTCCTTGATGGTCGGGGTGCTCCTTGCTGGTGATACTGCAGCCGTCAGTAATGGCAATGGCGATGTGCGGTCCGGAGCAGAGGTTGGTCCTGGCAGGCGAGGTGGCATCCAGGGTTGATGGCAAAGAGGGTGCTGGCGTCGTAGTGGCGGAGTGTCCAAGAGGAAGGCTCCTTGGTGCTGAAGGTGGTCCAGGAGCAGATGGATGAAAACGGCGTAGCCTATGGGTTGCATTTGGTACAGGAGATGACCCTTACAATGCAGGCAGTACATCGTTAACAATGCTACTTCAACAACACAGGTGCCTTTACATCCCATTTGATTTACAACGCATTGTGAGGTCAGTAATGGGGTAATTTAAACTTTTTCAGGTGGTATTGGTTTTGGATGTAAAATATGAAAATGTGGGCGTGTTTTGGGGTACAATATGAAAATTGGGGTATGTTTTGGGGTAAAATATGAACATTGGGGTGTGTATTTGGGTCAAATTTGATTTTTGGGTGTTATGGGGACTCAAAAGGAATTCCAGGGTTCTCATGGGGGTTGTGGTGCAAAGGTTAGTTTTGGGGTGCACTCACTGAAGCGGGAACAGTGATATTAATGTCTCCACAAAGCAACACATACTCTACTGTTGCAATGTGCCAAAAGAAATGTTGCAGAAATGAAAGCCCAACAAATGCTAAATAAAGAGATCACTGAGATTATGATCATCAATGTACAGGATGCATATCTAGATTACCCCAGATAAACAAATGTCTTCAGCTAATGCTAAAAGGGGCGTCTGTTGTGATTTGGCAGCGATTAGGTTAGCATTAGCAGAAGCCATCCTGTACATGGAGGTTATCTTGTCCGTTTTGTGGAATCCATTTTGTATTTCTGGCAGCCATTTTGTTTGCCATGTGCTACCGTCTGCTCACCATGTGCTCTGTCCTCCCACAGTGTTGACTGCTCTTGTAATCTGCCGAGAAATGAACTATATTTAGCATCTTCCACCTTCGCACATGCTCAGTTGAGCTTGCAGCTGTCCATGCAGCTGCTGTTAGTCTGTAACTGTCAGGATGTGTTCACCAGAATTAGCAACTGTTAGCTCCTCCCACTTGTTGACTATGCATTTTCTGGATGACTTAATATGTACCTAAAACCTTCTCCTTGTACTTGTACCACCTTCTTTTGAGCCCCTGTGTGGGTATAAAAAGACCAAGCTCCTTCCATTCAGTGTGCTACTTCATACATTACCGAAGGGTGTTGTGTGAATTTAGTTCCACCTCATGAGGTTTAATAAACTCTGTATTTTCTATTCCAGTTTCTGTGCCAACTTCTTCCTATTGGTCTGAGGACTCTGTGCAGAGAAGGGCGAATCCCTTGCACTGGTAGGCCTTGCTGAGGCTCACCACCACACCTATTTGGTAGTCGCAAAATGCGAATGCAATCCTATTCCCAGAACTTGCTTGCCACGCTGCTGTGTTTAAAACGCTGCTAATGTTTTAATTGCCGTTCGGCATTCACTAAATTTGAACAATTGTGCACAACTGTGTTGCCACGCTGCTGTGTTTGAAACGCTGCTAATTTTATAACTGCTGCTCGGCACTCGCTCATTTTTTAATAATTTTGCACAACTGTGTTTCTGCTGCTTTACTGTTGCTCAGACCCATATTTGCCCGCATTTCTTCCACTATAATTGTTGAGACCACTCACCATTTTGGTGAGCTTCGCGCTCTGTCTGCTCCCGTCCGCCATCTTGGGTGTGGAACCAGGGGATTAGAGACGCTCCCAAGACGCCATTTTGGGTCGCGTGCTAGTGTATTAGGGACACTTGCCAATTCCTATTTAAGGACTCTGAATGCTGGCGCGCAGCGGGCGCGCCGCTGGCGCGCCGGAGGTGCGCCAGAGGTAAGCCCGTCTGCGCCCGTCCGCGCCAGGCCGGGCCCAGGGGCCACTCACCCTACTCAGGAAGAACCCCTCTCTGGCGATCACGGTACTGCTATTAGCTATACTGCAGGGGAATTAAAATCTCTTAGGCGTTTATCATCCACACATTGTTTAACTTGTACTCTTCCTGTTCATGGCTTTAACTGCAATAATTGTGGGTTCTCACTGGGCAGGATGAGTAGGTGTAAACGGATGAAACACTCACATAAGTACGGTAAATCGAAGGCTACTAAACCATCTTCCACTTGTCCCAAACTCCAGTTTTGGAGTATAAACTGTAGGTCACTTCCTAAACACAAAAATCATATTTACGATTTTTTAGTAGATGAAAGACCGGATGCCGTGTTTTTGACTGAAACTTGGCTCCACGCAAGCTCTGGACCTGACATTGCCTTAGCAATCCCTACTGATTATGTCATGGTCGAGAGGGATAGAGATAATGGCAAGGGAGGTGGCATTGCTATAATCTTTAAATCTATCTATAGCTGTAAGTTTGAAGCCTTTCCTCTTCAAGGATGCGAGGCTGCTCAATTTAAACTAGCAATAAGTGCTCAGATGACTTTGTCTGGTTTATTGATATATCGTCCCCCTGGGAATTCTAACGTATGGACGATGTCCTTTTCTGAAATTATTGCCCCGCTGATCTTGAAGGCTGCCAATTTTACCATTTTAGGTGACCTGAACCTACATTTGGAAGACTCTCAATGCGCTGTTAGTAAAACCTTCTTAGCTGATTTAGAAGCTCTTAACATTCTGTTGCGCAATTCAGGGCCTACGCATTTTGCAGGGCACTTATTGGATCCTGTCCTGTCGAATCTCCCGTATGATTGTGAACCTGCCGCTCGCCATTTAGAATGGTCTGATCATTTCGCAGTCCAGTTCTCTCTCCCTTCTATTAAGACTATGGCAACTGTTGGTGGTGATAAAGGAGAGAGTCTACGTCGTTGGGGCAAGCTCAATATTTCTGATCTTAACTTGCATCTGTCTGGCACTTCACCGGATGTTGACTCGTCTCTGTTGGTGCTGGAGGCTGCAGTTTCCAAATGGCTGAGTGCTGCTGTTGACAAACTTGTCCCATTGGTACCTAGGCATCTTGTGCCCCACCGTCATCCTGCAGCATGGTTCTCGGAAAATTTAAAAACCATGAAGTCTCAAATCAAGACCCTCGAAAGAAAATGGAGACGTTCATACTCTCCGTCTCGTAGGTGGCCTATTAGGAAGCCCTTAGAGACTACCATAAACAATGCAAAATGGCTAGAGCGGCCTATATTGCAAATACCGTAATACATGCCCAGAATTGTCCCCGTACACTTTTCTCTGTGGTAAAAAAAATTGACAGGTGCAGATTCTATCCCTGTCCCTCCTGTTTTGGATGAGGCACAATGTAATTCTATCGCAGAGTTTTTTATTGCTAAGGTGGAACGCATCTATGATTCTCTGAATCCCCTACCCTTGAACGAGGAATTATCTTCTACGCCAGTGCCTGTCCATAATAGTCAGCCTCCCCTGGTGGTCAAACTTACTGACTGGCCACTTTTTGACCATATCTCTTTTGCTCATTGCTTGGAGAGCATTAAATCTGGCTCCCCTCGCGACCCTTTACCGGCCAAGATCTTTAAACAACTTGATCTGGACTCTCGTTGTGTTGTGATGAAACTCCTAAATTCCTCCTTGATAGAGTCACATGTTCCACAGGAGTGGAAACATGCGATGATTATTCCCCTGCTTAAAAAGGTTGGAGCTGATGTTTCTAATCTAGCCAACTTTAGGCCCATTTCGCTGTTGCCCATTTTTTCGAAGATCCTGGAAAGGCATATCAACTTACAGCTGACTCTCCTGGTAGAGAGTGCGGGTTACCTGCATCCATCCCAAACTGGCTTTAGAGCGCATCATTCCACTGAGACCACACTGTTAGGAGTTACCAAGAGTTTACGGCATGGTATCGATCGCGGGGAAACATATGCACTTATTCTTTTGGACTTAAGTGCGGCGTTCGATACCGTGTCTCATTCCATCTTTCTCGCAACTCTTCAATCCTTGGGAGTTGAGGGCTCTGCCCTGGCTTGGATAGACTCTTTTTTAAGTGGCCGTACTTTTCAAGTTTTCTCAGCCAAAGCATCCTCTACAATTTGTTCATCGGCGTACGGCGTTCCCCAGGGGTCTATCCTCAGTCCACTATTATTTAACATCTATGTTAGACCCCTGGCCACTATTGTGGAGGATGACGGTCTTACTTTATTTTCTTACGCCGATGATACGCAAATTATTTTCTCCCTCTCCAATACGGAAGGTAATAACATCTCGGCTTTGAAGCAGAGCTCGACCCGGGTTTCTGAGTGGATGCAGAGTAATTTCCTCAAACTAAATGGGGATAAGACAGAGGTTGTGATCCTGGGCAAGGGCAAAGATCTATGGGGTCCTCAACATTGGCCCTAGAGTATGGGCCCTACCCCTCAACCCGTTGCTCAGGTCCGCAATCTTGGATTCCTCATTGATGAAAGGCTGACGATGCGGCAACAGGTTGTTAGGGTGGCCTCCATCTGTTTTGCCACCTTAAGATGGCTTCAAAAAATCTTGTGGACGTTCCCCACCTCTACACAGAGGACCGTGGTCCAGGCACTGGTAGTTTCCCGCCTGGACTACGGTAATGTCCTCTATCTTGGTGCTGACTCAACAACTGTGAATAAACTTCAGGTTGTCCAGAACGCGGCCGCACGGCTTCTATGTAATGTTCCTCGGAGAACATCTGCCTCTCAAGCCCTTCGTGATCTGCATTGGCTGAGAATAGCGAGTAGAATGAAATTTAAAGCCTTATGCCAAGATCAAACAGGGCTCAGCCCTGAAGTATTTACAGGGTCTCATTCAGGCCTATAAGCCTAGCCGCTGTTTGAGATCCTCGGCAAAAGGCAATTTCATTGTCCCTAGATTTAAGCTGGTGAAGATGGGCGGCCGCTCTTTCTCTCATCTAGGCACTAAGTCTTGGAATGCCTTGCCCGTGACCCTGAAGTTGGAGACGGATCTTTTTTGCTTCCGCAGGGGTTTAAAAACCTGGCTTTTCCAGCAGTGATCAGAGCAGTCTTTTTCTAGTAGTTTGTTTGGCAGTTCTTTTCCTCTTTAGTCTGTCCCTTGGCGCCGGGAAACCCATTGCGGGTAGCCGTGCGCCTTATAAGTTTAAATAAATAAATAAATATTCATTTTCTGGATGACTTAATATGTACCTAAAACCTTCTCCTTGTACTTGTACCACCTTCTTTTGAGCCCCTGTGTGGGTATAAAAGGACCAAGCTCCTTCCATTCAGTGTGCTACTTCATACATTATCGAAGGGTGTTCTGTGAATGTAGTTCCACCTCATGAGGTTTAATAAACTCTGTATTTTCTATTCCAGGTTCTGTGCCAACTTCTTCCTATTGGTCTGAGGACTCTGCGCAGAGAAGGGCGAATCCCTTGCACTGGTAGTAATAGGAAAAGAACCCGCGCACACATATGTGTTAGTTGATTCAATGATCACAATTCTCATAGGAAACATATAGTATAGTCCAGGCAGTGAAGTCGTTGTACTTGATCTTGTCTGTTTATTAGTTAGGTAGATGGTATATTTTGTACAAACAGCCAGCCGACACGTGTTTCGTTGTGGAAAGACAATGTTCAACAACTCTTCAGGGCTCTGTGGCTGGATCCTAACGCCTCATTGGGCCTTCCTCCTGTGATAATTCCACCAGATACAGTGGCAGATACAGTACTGCGCGCCAAGTAGATCGAACAAGTAGATTAATGTTCAAGTCAAATTGTTCAGACGTGAAATCACGTGATTGGAGCAGCAGCGGGTCCCCGGTTCAATCCCGGTAAAGCACGGGTACGTGCCCTCTTGAAAGTACTATTGTATGTCAACTGCAGTCCACTCGGCGTCTTCCTCTCGAATTCATGTGCACATCACGAGAATCACGTGATTTCACGTCTGAACAATTTGACTTGAATATTAATCTATTTGTTCGATCTACTCGGCGCGCAGTACTGTATCTGCCACCTTATAGTTGGTTTACTCACCGACTACACGACCTACGCTTGACTATCGCTTTTTGGTTACCCCGCCGGGTTGGAATTATCACCAGAAGAAGGCCCAATGAGGCGTTAGGATCCAGCCACAGAGCCCTGAAGAGTTGTTGAACATTGTCTTTCCACAACGAAACACGTGTCGGCTGGCTGGTTTGTACAAAATATACCATCTACCTAACTAATAAACAGACAAGATCAAGTACAACAACTTCACCGCCTGGACTATACTATATGTTTCCTATGAGAATTGTGATCATTGAATCAACTTGCATATATGTGTGCGCGGGTTCTTATCCTATAACTAATTGTATAGTTTTGCTATACAGATCAAGGGGTTTTGAGGGTATCCCCTTCCTGCTGCACCATCTGATTAAGCTTTATTACTTTAACTTTACGTTAATACGGCTAGTGCGCCTTTCTTTCTTCCTGGACACTAAAACCCGTCCCTGACTACCCTTGCACTGGTAGGCCTTGCTGAGACTCACCACCACATCTATTTGGTAATCGCAAAATGCGAATGCAATCCTATTAATTCCTATGGGCCTTCAGGCCCATAGGAATGAATGGGAAGGTATTCCTTAATAGCAAATTGCAATTTGCGATTCACTATTAAAGAATATGTAGGCATTGCAATTTTTTTGAAAACCTACATACATTGCATTTTGCGATTCTTAAATGGCGAACAGTAACATTTGCTATTTAAGAATCGCAAAAGCAATTCTTGCTACATCTGACCCTGTATTAGTAAGCTGTTCAGCAATTGAGATGGGCAAAGAATGCTGGAGTTGAGAAAGGAGAGCTGGCTTTTTTGAATCCAGGCTGGCTATTGGTGCGAGTTCTTTCACACCATACTGCAGCTGAGGCCTGGCCGAAACACAAATCAGGACTCAGCCAGTGTTAATTAATCCATTCTCTTCCATTTCTCTCCCCCCATGGAGAATGAGACATCTTAGGGGACCTCATATATAAAAAAAATGCAGTCTTGAGGATGTTCTCAAATACTCAAAACTATAGGGACCGAAATGTTGACATAGTTCCACTACTCTCCTGTAATTTACTTACCATTAGAACAAATTCTACATCTCATGGATATGTTCTTCTGATAGCTTTTTGAAAGTCAACTTGACACCAACTTGCACAAACTACACACTGGCTATATATCTGTGTTCCCAATTACTATTCTTTGTACCCCTACTAATGTATGTTATTCTGTAATATACATAAGTTGAATGCAATAGCGTTATTTGTGTATGCTTGTTTTTCATGATTTTTTTTTCTCATTTATTTTGTTACACATGATTGATAATGCTTATCCAATTCATTTGTGTAGTAGTATTAATAAAATTAAATACTTGATTGTGTTCAATTCTTATGATTCAACATTCACGCTTTAATGTGAGGTGAATTTCTTCAGTTTATATTACACAGTGTGTTCCTGTGATTTCATACAGCGATACACATGCTTTAAAGTGGTGTTACTCTGTGTGTCTCTGCAGTTTCCTTCAGCGATACTCACTCTTCATTGTGCTGTGAATTTCTTTAGCTATTCATGCGCTAGGCAGTGATAGTTATGCAGAAACTCACATGCTTTATTAGTATATTATGTTTTAGCCATTCATGTGTCTCTGAGATGTGTTTCTGAGATGTGGGGTTTCACACTCTGATGTATTAAACTTCCAAGGTCTTTGAGGAGTCATCAGATTTCATACAGTATATTAATAATTATTTTCATTCATCATACTTGTTTTTTTTACTCTCAATCTTCTAATTACTTGGGTTTGTTACTTTCAAATTACTTAGTTTTATATAATTGTAAAAGCAATTGTGGTTATTACATGTTTCGGGCTATGCAGAATGTTACTGCAGCTTCTTTTTTTTAGCAAGTCCCGGTGAACCACCAATTAAGTGGAAAAAGTGGAAAAGTGTATTTGAACCTTCTGCTAAAGTATGTGGTGCGTCTTTAAGTGTTGAAAGAAAAACTTCCTTGTTGCTTCATTGACTAGGCTCTGAAGGGCAGGACGTTTTTGATCACCTTCTGGAATTATCAGCTTCCGAGTCTGATGGTCTTAATGACTACGAAATTATCATTTGCAAACTTGACAAACATTATCTTCCTAAAATTAGCACTATTTTAGAGAGGTATCATTCTGGAAAAAGAGTACAAAAAGAAGATTAAACTATAGAAACGTATTTGAATGATCTAAGAAAATTAGCACCTTCATGCAAATTTGAGGGTTTAATTGATGAGCATATTCGTGACCAATTCATGTTAGGGTGCAATATAGATAAAGTTAGGGAAGAACTCTGGTTGCGGGACGAATAAACTCTTGATGAGGTGATTGCAGTAGAAAAAAGAATGGAACATTCTTTAAAATGTGTAGCTATTATTCAGAAAAATTGCTCTAATGAGAGTAATATTCAAAATGTAAATGTAAAAAGTGAAAGTAACATGTTGAGAAAAGTTCCGGATGCAAAAAGTAAAGTACTTGAAAAAAATGTTGTGAAGAAGGATAAACATAATAGTGGTTATGTGACTTTGAAGTGTTATAGGTGTGACAAACTTGGGTACCTTGCAAACAACAAGAAATGTCCTGCTCTTGGAAATACTTGCAACAAATGTAAAAAAGAAGGGTAATTTCTCATCTGTTTGCAAAAGTAAAGTAACTCAGAGGGTTAGAACATTGAAATGTATGATGAGGAAGAAGTCAACTCCAGTCCTGGGGAATATGAACATGGATAAATTGTATCTGTTGTTAGCAATGGATCTACTAAAAAGTCGTGTCCATTTGATGAAATCAAAGTTGATGGTTTTTGCACGTGGGTATTGTTTGATTCAGGAGTGAAGATAAATATTGTCTCCAACGATTTTTATGGGAGCAAATTGAAAGATCGGATAAAATTAGTTAAACCAGACGTTATTCCATTAGCATTTGGCGGAGAGTCCATCAAGCTTCATGGGTATTTTCACGGTTTGATAGAGTACAAGGATAGGATGATTTCAGGCAAAATGTATGTCTTGAGAAAGGGTGACAGCATCATAAGCTGGATTCATCAGGGTGAGTTGGTAGTGTATTTGCATCCCAATTCGGATCCTCCTATTTTGTTGAAAAATTTGACCTGATGTGCGGAGAATGTTATGAATGTTGAGGTAGCTGACTCATTAAAGAAGGAATTTCCAAAAGTATTTAGCAATGGTCTTGGGTGCCTTAAAGGCTATCAGCACAAGATAAAGCTTAAGAGCAATTCTATTCCTGTACCTTGTAAGGTGAGAATGTACCAATTGCTATTTAGAATGACATGGAGAAAGAAATCAATAAATTAAAGGAAAATGGTATCATTGAAGAAGTGGAGGGGACGGAGTGGCTTGCTCCGTTGTGGCTGCACGTAAACCGAATTGTGACTTACATCTATGTATAGACTTGTGCCAGTTGAATACAAGTGTGGTGGTTGACAGGTAGCCACTACCCAATATTAATGAATTGCTGATGTTATTGGGAGAAGCCAAAGTCTTTAGTGCCATAGATTTAATGTCGGCCTATCATCAGGTAGAACTGGAAGAATCTAGTAGGGTTTTCACAGCTTTTATAACTCCGTTCGGGATGTATAGATTTATAAGGATGCCTTTTGGGCTAATTTCTGCCTCATCAGTATTCACGCGCGCTATGGAAAGGGTCCTTAAAGATTTGAAAGGAGTTTGCATTTATCAGGATGATTGCTCATCTATGGAGATGATGTTAATAAACATGATGATCGACTTAGATCTGTTCTGGGGAGGTTGAGTGTCAGTAATTTGATAGTGAAACTGGAAAAGTGTAAATTTCAAACTAATTCATTTAACTATTTAGGTAACAATATTACAGGTAATGGCATTAGACCAAAAGAAGATTTGATTGATGTCATTAGAAATATGGCTTCTCCTTCTAACACGGAAGAGCTTATGAGTTTCCTAGGCATGATTGAATATTATGCTAAATTTGGAAAATGATTTGCAGAGATGACTTCAAACATGAGATTGCTATTAAGAAAAGGGTGCAATTTTGTGTGGTCATAAGAGTGTCAGGATGAATATTTAATTGTCAATGAAAAACTTTGTTGTGCGCCTTTTCTAAAGAGTTTTGACTCAAAGCTTAGATCAGTATTAACAACTGATGCAAGTGAAAAAAGATTAGGGGCGTGTTACAACAAATTGGTCCAGATAGAGTGAGAACTGTAATGTTTCTTTTGAGAAGTTTGAAAGTTCTAGAGACTCAATATTCTGTGGTGGAGGGTGAGTCCTTGGCTGTATATTGGGCTATGAGAAAACTCAGGAGATTTTTATGGGGTGTTGAGTTTGAAGTCAGAACAGACCATAAACATTTAGTGGACATTTTTGATAAGAAGGGATTGGATTTTATTTCCAGTCGAATTACTAAATGGATTATTGGTGTTCAGGAGTATTAGTTTAATCTCAAATACATTCCTGGTGTAAACAATAAGATTGCTGATACACTGTCTCATTTGGTATCTGCTGAATGTAAGGATGAGGATGACATTTAGGTTGATTATGGTTGAGTGTGTGCTCTTGACCTTGGGCATATATCTATAGAAAAATGGGTTCAAGAAGTTGAATCTGATAACACTATAAAGAAGTCATGACTTTGATTGGGAAAAATTGGGATCATTTCAAGAAAGGTTCTGTTAGTAAGTACCAAACCTTTCTGGTGTGTAAGGGATGAATTGAGTGTTGATGAGAACATATTATTTAGAGGTACTACTAGATTAGTGCCTCCTTTGAGAATTAGAAGAGATATCATACATTTGGCTCATCAAAGTTACCCTGGTGTTTCTAAAAATAAAGAAAGAATATGTTCCTCGTATTGGTGGCCAGGTTTGGACAAGTTGATAGAAAGAGTCATACAGAAGTGTGATGCTTGCAATGCGAGTGATAAATCCAAGATTACAAGAGTCCAACCCATGATTTTAAGAAATTGTCCAAAACGTCCGTGGGATGATGTTGCACTTGTCATTCTGGGGCCATTACATGCAAATGGTTCTCAAATGTTTCTCTTGGCTGGTTATAGACATGTTCTCACGTTGGCCGGCGGTATTTTTCTTAACTAATATTGATTCTAAAAGTATTATCAAATGTCTTAAGTTATTATTTGCTAGAGAAGGTATGCCAAAAACAATATTATCTGATAATGGTATACAATTGATTTAAAAGGAAATGAAAAAAATGTCATGGTCATGTGGTATTGTATATAAAAAATGTATTTCTAGCATCCCGAGGCTAACAGGATGGTAGAGAGTCCCGAAGGAATCTATTAGTTTGGCTAAATCTCAATTCTTGGATTGGAAGAAAGAAGTCATTAAAACAATCGTGTATAGGATAACTCCACACTCTAAGACGAGTAAAACACAATTTTTTCTATTTCGAGGTAGAGTTCCCAACACATTACTTGAACCTTTTTGGGTTAATGAACATGCATTTTCTAAAGGTAGAGAATCAAAATGTAATAATGAAGAGGTATTGGTGAAGGAAAGTCTAAAGGCAGAACAAAAGAAAGAGTATTTTGATAGAAAGAATTCTGTTAAATCTCTTAAGGTAAATGTTGATGACTTAGTGTCTATCAGGCATCCAGGAATTGTCGGATGCGATAAATCAAAATATATGAATACCATGGTAATCATTAAGGTTTTCACAAATGCCGTAAAAACACAAGATCATCGAGTATGGAACCTCGATAGAGTTGTGGTAGTGAAAAGTAAACAAGAGATGGAAAATTGTCTGGATCATCATACCCTTACTGAGAAATTTTTGAAAACGAATGATCTTGATTCTGATTCAAGAGAACCAAGGAGATTGTCAAGATCAACAATGCGTCCAAGTCATCTTGATTCTAATTCTAATTAATTTAGAAAAGTGTTGAGGTCTACAAGACATCCAAGTCATGTTAAGGAATATATTTAGGACTTTCTCATGTTCCTTGAGTTAATCTAATCATCTCAAAATATGTTTAGTGGCATTTGTATCACCCAAAGTATAGTTTCAATCATTATTGTTTTTTAATGTTAATCAAGGGAGATGTGTGATAATCTATACTATACTAGCTCCTCTATGATATTGTACACCTTCTCTCCTCCCTTCCTTAGTGTTCTCTATGGTTGTGCGATACTACAGTTCTAGATCTTGAATATGTCATACTTGGGTTTGAAAGGAATTCAGTTTATCTTTTAACCTGGCTGGATGAGATCCTCTGTTAAGAATAAACCTCAATCAATATCATCTTCACAGTCTGGAAATCCATTATTTAAAAAATATAACAAGTACCTAAGCACAGCCTTTTCCATTGGGTCACCCTCTGTATTAAAATTTGCAATGCCTTGACCAAAAAACAAAAAAAAACAACCTCTAGCTGGGTTTTAAGCCATTTTATACCAGGGTCATGATTGTTTCCACATCCCTAACAACATGTGTTTCTTTAGTTAACATCTGCTGTGTGGCTACGCACTTATGTTTGCATACTCGCACTAAACATTGCTCCCTCAAAGTTCAAGCACACAGTGGTCTATACTTTTTAAGGGGTGTGATCCCTAATTTCCTTGGATTTTTGGCTCTACTAAGTCCCACCTCCAGGAGGGTATTGCTTTTAGGCACATTTGTAAGATGAGGAATCTGCAGGAAAAAATATTCTTAGAAGAAAGAGTTACTTACTTTGGGCAAGAATATTTATGATAGATACTATCACCACAATCCCTTTTCCACTCTGAGGTAGTGCCATGATTAATAAGATCATAAGGCTTGCAAACATGTCATATATAATGTGTTGTTGATGCTCTTTTGGTTCTTCCCTGCATGCCTCGATGGAGTGATCAAAAAGTGTCAGGAACAGACTCCAGCACACTAGCTAGTGTGATAGATATTCTGATTTTGTCACATTTGGGATGGGTGAGTAGTGCCCGAGTCCGTACGGAGCCACATGGAAGCACTAAAGTGCCTGTACTGGGGGATAGGTTTCCAGATCAAGTCTTGCACTTGTAGGATATTCATTGGTGGCACCACATCCTTATGAGCTTCAGAGCTAATCACCCTTGTTGAATGGCTTGTTTTTTATGATACCAAGAGTGAATATCCTCAGCAGAGTAAAGTAAAGGCCAACCTACTTCCGGTCCAGCCTGAAGTAGCTGTCTGGTGGCTGGAGTAGACTCACGAAGGCACCTGGCCAGCCAGAGCTGGTGAAATTCTAGCTCTGCCCATGGGGCCTTGGCACTCCTCCATATGTGACGTAATATATAGTCACCGCTAACAAAGCCATGGACGCTGCAAGCTTAAGCCTTGCAGTACTCGTCACAGAGTTGGGAAAGAGTGAGGTGAAAGGGCAGAGACTGTAACATGGCATCTGCTACTATGCAGGATCTAGGCTTTAGGTTTATCCTTCAGTGCTGGTTGAAGTGGGGGAAAACAGTTGTCCAAATAGGACCTATGCACGCAGCAAGGTAAGCAAAAAAAGTGTTTAAATATTGTGTGCTGTCTGTGAAAAATAGTGTGTGTATATGTAAGCATGTTGATGTGGATATGTCTGTGTGTGATAGAGAGTCAGTGAAGGAATGAGTCAGAGCGAGTGAAAAAGAGGGATAGGAAGGATGAGCATGAGTGAGAATAATGTAAGCAAGGAAGTGATGTGAGTAAGCAAGGGAGAACTGACAGTGCATGTTACTGTGTGCAAGAATTAGAGAGTCAGGGTGAGAATAAGTCAGTCAATTTCTGAGTGAATCAGAATGGGTGAGTCTAAGTGAGAATCAATGAGACTGTTTCAGCCAAAGTGAGTCAGAGTGAAACTAAGTGAGCTTGAGTGAGTGGCAATGAGTAGAACTCAATGAGACTGAGTTAGACTACGTGAATCCGAGTGAGGCGACTAGGTGAGTCCAAGACTGGTACTGACATGCAGTGGACGTGTGCAGCGGGCGTTTTGCTAGAGCTCCAAAGGCAAGCCTGTCTGCGCCCACCTGCTCCTGGATGGCGCCAGATATGCTGCTAGTTTTAAGCCCTCCTCTAGTGGCTATCATTTCTCGTGATGTTTTCAGCAGCACCCTTGACCTGGTGACTAGAACTTAGGAGACTCCCTGGAGGTAGCCTTTTTATGCTTAAATGTTCAGCGAACTAATTAATTATTCTAAAACGCATTGTTAACCGTGGAATAAAATATAATATCAGGAATACTTAGTTTGTGAAGCACAAGAAATAATTTGTGCCAGATATGAAGTACTCATTGTGTGTCAATATCCACTGTCAGGCTGGTGATGGGCCTTCCCAAACACCATTCAGTCTCGGGAACTATTAGTAAGCTGCATTGGCTCCCCTGCGGTCTGACAATCCTGTTTAAAAGCCCCCTGTCTCACGCACAAGGCTTTCTATAACGTAGGCTTGGAAGGCACTAAAAGGCTCTTTCAAAGATATGCTCCTGCTAAGCAGTTAAGATCTGCCAGTAAAAATCTGCTGGTAGTTTCTAGGTTTAAGAGAGTCAGATGGGAGGGGGGTGGTATAGCCTTCTCTTGTCTTTCTGGCAGGCTCTGCAATTCTCTTCTTTCATCAATCTCTGGACTGGAGTCTCACTCTCTCTTCCATAAGGCCCTGAAGACTTGGCTCTTTACCAATTTATCACTGTGAGCCTTTTATATATCCTCGTCTGGTGGCCCTTTTGCCTTGACGCCTCTGGGCAAAGTTTGCGCTTTGTAAGGATATAATCATTCTTCATTCATTCATTCATTCATTCATTCACTCTGTATGGGTAAAGAGACTCCCCCAGCTCAGGATGGAGCCTGTTGATTGAAAAAACAAAGTATCCACCCTATTATCATCATGGAATGGGTTTGAATTACCTATTGATCAAGGATATATGTATTATTAATATCAAGATCACATCAACCATGAGGAGATGCTCCTGTAATGCAGTGCAAGACAACATTTTTAAACTTACCAGTCTAAGGCTCAAATCAAAATACACAGCGATGAAAGTAGCAAGCTAATGTTACAGTCCCTCTAGCTCTTTCTTGGTGACAGTCACAACTGACTGCTGCAAGGCCTCTCTTGCTTGAATAAATCCCAAGCAAACAGCCACTGCATCCTCTGCCACACAAGTGCCACTCTGCCCCATCCCTCCAGTCTCCCAGGTTTCTGTGCCCTTAGGATCCAGGACCCTCTGCATTTTCCATCTGTTCCCATGCTCGCGATCCCCCGCCTCTCCAGGGCCCCTCCCAGGACCGACTTATGTATGTATAGGCATGTATGTATAGGCATTTATATAGCGCACTACTTACCCGTAGGGTCCCAAGGCGCTTCGACCGCTGCGAAACCCTTCCTGGCTTCCCTGAGAGATGGTCCCTTAATGGGTATCTCCAGGGTGAGACCAGGCATCCCCGGCGGTCTGGTGGGGCCGTTAGTGAAGGTGAGGCAAGCTAATGCCCAGAGTTGCCGAGTGTGATCGCTGATCAGAGTGGGCACCGAGGCGAGAGAATTATCGAGTCCGCTGACCCTGGTCCAGAAACCTGCCGCGCCGGGAATCGAACCCTGGTCCCGGGCCGTCCTCTGCTCTCGGGTCTGCCGCCTCTAACCAGTGAGCCACACTACTTCACTAATGTTTCTAACTTAATGAAGGTTGCAGTGTGGTCATGCTGCTGGTGCACCGAAGGCATCCAAAGGCAAGTCCATCTACACAGCAACAATGGACCGATGCCCCTCACCACCACACAGTCCATAGACACCACTACCGTGAACCAGGCCGCATAGAATTTCCACACCTGGATCACCAATGTCGTCAACAGAGTTGCCCCTATCTAACCTACCAAAAACGCACAGACCCTCCAAACAAGTCAGCTGGTACACCCTGTAACTCAGTACAATAAAATGCAGATTCAAACATCTAGAAAGAAGATGGCGCACTAGGAAGACCCACACTGACAGAGCCACCTTCAAATCAGGTCTGAACAACTACCATCAACATATCAAAGCCACACAAAAAGACGCCTTGACCCACAGGATCAACACTAGCACCAACCAAGCTAAGGAACTCTTCACCATCCTCAGAGAGTTCACCTGCCAGTCAGCCACTGAAAATCCCATCCCATCTTCACAGAAACTCTGCGACGCCCTCGCCGACTACTTCCACAACAAAATAGAAGCCATCTGTTAGAAATAGGGGTCTCTAGTTGGCAGTGGCTGGCCACAGTCCAAGTAGGGACCCTTCTTCCTAAGTCAGAGTAAGGGGACTACACCCTTTGATAACCCCTGCTCAACTCTGTGGTAACGTAGCACGAGCAGTTAGGCTTATCTCAGAGGCAGTGTGTAAAGCATTTATGATCATACACAGTAACACAGTGAAGGACACTACAAAGGGACACCACACAAGTAGTTATAAAAAATAAGTATCTTTATATATAGACTTAACACAAGACCAATAATGGTAAAAAGCCACAATACTGAAAAAGGGGTACTCTTGAAAAGCTGGAAAAAGAGTTCAAAGTGTTCAAATAGGGGTTCAGTTCAATGCAGTGGTCTCTGCGACCCTTTTACCTACAAAGTACCTGGATTTCGTAGCAAAACAACAAAATGTCGCAAAGGAGCTGTAGCAATGATTTTCCCCACGCTAGGCCGGCGATGCGTTGAATCCTTGCCGCAAGGGAGGATGATGCGCTGATCCTGTGACGGTGCGATCTTGTTGCGATGAAAGAAAATGGCGCTCTGTGAGGGAGCGATGATCCGGGTGCGATGCAAGGAAAATGGCGTACGCACGGCGTCCACGCTGCGATAATCTCGATGCGATGATCCGGGGTCAGCGAGCCTTCGAAAAGCCCACAAACGTGCGATTCAATGATCTCTGGGGTTAGCGGGCACTTTGGGGCCCGCAAGCGTGTAATAATAATAATAATATTAATAATCCACATTTGTAAAGTGCAAACAATCACCTGTAAGGGTCTCTAGGCGCGGGGGGGGCGTCAGGAAGATTAAGCAAGCTATTGCCCAGAGTCACATGGTGCTGGGCTATTCTATCGCCGGCACCGGGGATCGAACCATGACCCCCAGATTCCGGTGTCAGTCGCCCTGGCCGCAGCACCACACCTCTTCCATGCGATGCGATGATCTTTGGTTTGCAAGTGCTCGGCGGCAGCAGCACGTGGATCTTTCTTACGCTCTTCAGCTGCGGCGGCTCGCAAACCGCATTAGCGACAATTTTCAGCTCTCTTTTCTCTGTAGTAGAACTAGAGACCCTGGAACTCACAGGGGCCCCACCTGCAGATAGAAATCCTCGCTGGGAGGAATCAGGAGGCTGGTGGGGGAGTCAGATGGGCCTGTGACTCCAGCAGGAGGCTAGCTCTCTTCTAGCCCTTGGGTGATTGCTTAGCAAAAATAAACGTCTCTCAAAAGTCCTTTTCCCTCTTCTTCCAAGTCCAAGGGGAATTACTGCAGGCCAATCCAAGAAACAGCACACAAGCACAAGGACAGTCCTCTCCTGCAGATTCCTTCAGTAACACAGACAGAGGTTCCTCTTGACATCCAGTGGCAAAACCAAAATCAGGGGTGTGGGCACAGATATTTATACCCCAAAAGTCTCTAGTCACTGAACCCAGCCAGAACCAGTTCTGCTCAGGCCTGGACCACTTTGTTTACCAGGCTGCATCCTTCCTTTCAGAAAGAGGGGGCCTGCCATCAGACGCACAGTAGGAGGTGGAGCCAGCATTCACCTTGCCAGGCACAGCCCTATTCAGGACAAGGAGCTACCCCTCCCCAGTACTCAATGCAGATCTCTCTATTAAACCCAGGTCTGACCCAGCCTGCCTTGCCCCTCTAAACCCAGACAGCCAATACCCAAAACAGCAGTGCACACTGGAGGCTTAGGCAAGAAAATACCTACTTTCTAAAAGTGGTATTTTCAAACACAGAATATTAAAACCAACTTCACTAAAAGATGCATTTTATTATTCTGAGCTCAGGCATACTAAATTCGAATTTCTACCATGTTCCCTGAGTCAGATAGGCCTATAAGATGTAATAGCCAGTCTGCCCATTCCAGCCTATGGAGAACATGTAGCCTTGCAGCAGTGAAAACAAAATGGAGGGGGATTCACTACCAGGAAATGCTACACATACCAAGCCATGTCCTACCTTACGCACACAATTCACCTATCATAGGGGTGACTGACATGAGGCTAAGGGAAGGGTCAGGGGCTGGGAAGTGTGGGCACTTCACCGCCAAGATGGCAGTTCTGGACTGCGCGCAGACTCTGCAGTGGCAGGTCTGAGGTACACTTTACCAGCTACTTATGTGGGTGGCGCAAACCAGCGCTGCAGGCCCACCAGCAGCATTTGGGTTACCAGCCCTGGGCACACACAGGCCACACTACTAGGGTCTAACAGGTAAACCAAATAAGCCAATCAGGGATATACCAATTCACAAACATATTTACACAGGGAGCATTTGCGCTGTGGCAGTGAATGGCAATCGCACAGTGCCCAGAGCATCTTATACCATCGAAAACAGAGGAGATAACAGCGAAAAATGGAAGAGAGAGACACGCCAATGGTGCCAGGTCTAACACCATCTATGAAGACTTTGATCCCCAACCCTCCGTCCCCCTCAGCCTCCAATCGACCACCTCCGCTAACCACCCACTCTCCGCTTGGAAACAGCCAAGCACACTGAACACATCTACCCTTATGAAATCCATCCACATAGGAACACCCACAGACCCCTGCCCCCTTGGTATGGCGGATGACGCATTCAGATGGATGGCATCCTTTCTCTTGGGACTCGCCCACACAGCCCGACTCCCTCCTTTCACATCGCAATCCAAGTGCAACATCTCTGGCATGCCCCAAAGCTCATTCCTCAGTCCAAACCTCTTCAAAATCTACATTGTCAGATCACATGACATCAACATCATCTCATTCGCCGACACCCAGCTCATCCTATCACTCTCAGCAGACCCCACCTTGCCAATGACAAACTTCCAGAACTGGTTATATAGAAAACAAGGGTTGAGGCAAAAAGAGTGCACCTGCTTACACCTGTGGCTTTTAAGTTAGAGTGATGGTGCTTGTGATTCCAAGGAACACAACCCTATTTGTTCCTTCAAGGGCTAAGAAGGGAATCCATTTGTGTTCTTGGATCTTTCCTGTGTTGAAATACCACAATAAAGAACTTGAATTAAAAAGAAAAATTCTGCAAGAATCCGGATCCTTTTTTTACAAGATCGTGCACTTTTATATGTATTATGTACATTTGAAATTATTAAGAAAATATCTTTTTGGATGGGTGCTTATTTCTTATCATTCATTGAAACTTCCAGAACTGTATGACGAACATCTCAGCCTAGATGAAGAACAACTGCCTCAAGCTCAACACAGACAAGATGGAAGTCCTCATCTTCAGCAAACACAAAGCCCTCTGGAACGGCTCTTGGTGGCAGTTGGAACTTGGACCCACCCACACACAAAAATACCACACTGCAAACTCTGCATCATCATTGACAGTGAACCCTCAACGAAATGTCAGGTCAATGCTGTCTCCTCAGTCTGCTTCCACACACTCTGCAAAATGTTCAAGTAATGTAATGTAATGTAATGTATGTATACTTGTAAAGCGCACTGTTACCCCATCTCGGGGCGTCCTGGCGCTGTATACCGCTGGGGAACCCGTCCTGGCTTTCCCCTTGAGATGGTCCCTCCTGGGCACCCCCAAGGTGAAGCCAGGCATCCCCGGCACTGATAGGGCCGTTGTGGAGATTAAGCAAGCTATTGCCCAGAGTTGCAGAGTGGGACCCATGGTTAGCGTAGGCACCTAGGCGAGAATTATCGAGTCCGCGGACATTGACCCAAGACCCTGCTGCGTCGTGAATTGAACCCTGGTCCCGGGCCGACCTCAGCTTCAGGGTCTGCCGCTTCTAACCAGTGAGCCACACTTTTCCACATGACTACGCATTCAAGATGGTAACGCAGGCCCTCATTACCAGCAGACTGTACTCTGCAGGCACCACTACCGAAATCATACAAAGACTACTGACAATCCAGAACACAGCTGCCAGACTTATCCTCTTGCGGGCCAAGAGAACCCACATCACCCAACACCGCACTACAGCTCTCCACTGGACAGATCACAGCTGTGTTCACTTCAGCTACAAAACCACCCTGACCCACAACCGTCCACAACCTATTCCTCAGAGAAACTGGAACAAAATCACCACCGACCAACTCCTCACATCACTCAGCCAAAACCCTCCCACCCTCTCTATGGACCCAGACCAAGCGGCCACCAACCTCAGGCACTGGATTACCCACAGTGCGGACGAACTAGCACCCCTGAAAAAGCACCAGATGAAATCGGCCAGCAAAAAAGCTCCCTGGTTCAATGACGAACTTAAAAAATCCAAGAAGCTATGCCGCACCATAGAGAAGAATTGGAGAAAAAACCCAACCTCAGACAACATGGCCTCCCTCAAGACAGCCACCCGCAAATACCACCAACTGATTCGATCCGCCAAGAAATCAGCATTCAAGGATCGTCTCGACAACAACACTCATAACAGCAAGGAACTCTTCAATATCGTCAAAGAATTCACCAACCCCACCGCAGCAACTAACGACATCACTCCCTCCCAAGACCTCTGCAATGCGCTATCCTCCTTCTTCTACAACAAAATTGCCGACATCCACAACAGCTTCAAGAATTCTCCCAGCGATCAACCCGCCCCACCTCCTTCAGATCCTACTCCTCCAACTAACAACCTCAGCGCCTGGAACCCAATCACCACTGAAGACACCATTCACCTCATGAACTCAATCCACTCTGGCTCGCCTTCTGACCCCTGTCCCCACCACATCTTCAACAAAGCTGACTCTATCATCGCACCCCAACTCCGTGATGTCATCAACTGCTCTTTCAACTCGGCCACCTTTCCAGAAAGTTGGAAACACGCCGAACTCAGCGCCCTTCTGAAGAAACCCACAGCAGACCCCTCAGAACTGAAAAACTACCGACCCATATCCCTCCTCCCTTTCCCGGCCAAAGTCATCGAGAAAGCCGTCAACAGCCAGCTCGCCGCCTTCCTTGAATCCAACAACTCCCTTGACCCATCTCAATCCGGGTTTCGAGCCAAACACAGCACCGAAACCGCCCTCATTGCAGCGACCGACGACATCCGAGCACTCCTGGACAACGGAGAAACAGTGGCCCTCATCCTACTCGACCTTTCCGCCGCTTTTGACACAGTCTTCCACGACACACTTATACATCGCCTCAGCAACATCGGCATACAAGGAAAAGCCTTGGACTGGATCATCTTATTCCTCGCTGGGAGAACTCAAAGAGTCCGACTTCCCCCATTCTACTCAGAGGCCACCGAAGTCATCTGCGGCGTACCTCAAGGATCCTCACTCAGTCCCACCCTCTTCAACGTCTACATGAGTCCTCTCGCCTCCATCGCGCGTCAACACAACCTCAACATCATCTCCTACGCCAACGACACCCAGCTAATCCTTTCCCTCACCAAAGACCCCAACACCGCCAAAACGAAGCTTCACGAAGGCATGAAAGAAGTAGCCGAATGGATGAAACAAAGCCGCCTAAAACTCAACTCAGACAAAACGGAGGTGCTCATCCTAGGATCTTCCCCCTCAGCTTGGGACAACTCTTGGTGGCCTTCAGCTCTGGGCACAGCACCCACACCCACAGACCATGCACGTAACCTTGGCTTCATCCTAGACTCCTCTCTCTCGATGTCCAGACAAGTCAACGCCGTCTCGTCCTCCTGCTTCAACGTACTTCGCATCCTCAAAAAGATCTTCCGCTGGATCCCCCTCGAGACAAGAAAGACTGTCACCCACGCACTGGTCACAAGTCGACTGGATTATGGTAACACACTTTACGCCGGAATCACAACAAAATTACAGAAAAAACTCCAGCGCATCCAAAACGCGCCAGCAAGACTCATATTAGACATCCCGCGCCAAGATCACATCACCGGACATCTAAAAGACCTCCACTGGCTTCCCATCAACAAAGGAATTACTTTCCGCCTTCTCACCCACGCACACAAGGCCCTCTACAATCTAGGACCCGAATGCCTCAACACTCGACTGTCCTTCTACAAACCCACCCGCCAACTAAGATCGTCCAATCAAGCCCTCGCCGCAGTCCCGCGCATACGGAAAGCCCCCATGGGTGGCAGATCCTTCTCCTTCCTGGCTGCCAAGACCTGGAACTCACTCCCCACCCACCTCCGCCTTACTCAGAACCACATCTCCTTCAGAAAAGAACTGAAAACCTGGCTATTCGACAAATAATTGAACCCCTTCCCCTAGCGCCTTGAGACCCTCTGGGTGAGTAGCGCGCTATACAAATGCCTGAACTTGAACTTGAACTGAAGGACCTCCACCTGCTCCTGGTCCGTAATAGATTCCAGGTCAAGCTCCTGACACATGCCTACAAAACCCTCCATGACCAAGGATCCGACTACATGAACTACCTTCCTGCCAGGAACCTCCGCTCTGCACACCTCGTCCTTGCACAGATCCCAAGCATTCACTGCTGGTGCGTCGGAGGACGCTCCTTCCCCCATCTCCCACTAAGGCCTGGAACACCCACCCCTCCACCTCTGCACCTCACCCTCGCTGACCAACTTCAGGAATGGGCTCATGACTTGACTTTATAACTAAGACCATCAGTCAGTGCTGGGATACTCTCTCAGGTGACAAGCCGCGCTTTACAAATACGACTTGATTGATTGATTGAATGTTGCAGAGTCTCCAGGAAATTCTAAAGACATAACATGAAAGAGCTTTATCACTTTTACAGATCATGCTGCGAGTATCTAATTTGCGGCAAGAATGAGCAACCACCTACCTGAGATGAGCAGCCACCTACCTGAGATGACCCTTTTCAGTCATGCCAAGTGCAATGCATCAGGAGTTAGACTAACTCATTTTAGTGTGGTAGACTGCATCACCGCACTAAAACGTGAAGTCACATATTTATAGCACCTCCTGATGCTGGGAAGCCCAGAGCTCTATAACTGAGCAAAGCAGCACACTTCCAGGCTGCTCTCACAGACTCTGACTGCTGCCAGAACTGGGGGCTGTCTTGCTGGCTTCATTCAGCATTCACGTGACACAGAGTCAGGAAAACTCACTGCAACAATGTGTCCATGTTTCATTTGCCCAATGCCGGCCAAGATGTGAGGCGCCACTTATAATTAGGGAGGGCCACACACGGTATGGTTTAAGTCTAAGTCTGCCCCCTTTAATTTCCTCTAGAAACAGGCACAAAACACTGCAATAGCATGCCATCTAGCTACTGCAGCTCTAAATCATGTAAACATGTTAAACCACTACTTAAAAACAGCTATTGTTTTAGTTCCATTAAATCAATGCTTCAAATGACACTTTAATATGCATGCTGGCTGTGTTCTTTCCTCCCCTCCAGGACCTGTGCTTTGCTTCTGGCTGAGGGGTTGGAAGTCTCTGCTCCTGGTTTAGTGCTGAGGTGAGTGAAAATGTTTCTTTCTGGAAGAATGTCCCCTGTAAATGTGCATTTGAATGTAGTACATTAAATAAATGCAGAACAAGAACGCAGGGCCGGCACTAGGGTGGTGCGATCGCACCGGATACTGACTTCAGAGCAGAGGGGCTGTGCTTCTGAGTTTATTTTGCTTTTAAAGGCGCTCTTGACACATTTCTGGCCTCAAGCAATTCCAGACAATATAAACGTCAAGATAACTCCAGTGATTAATGCTCTTGCTGAAGAGATAGAGTTGTATAGTAGAAGAAGTGTTGACTCATTGCAAGGTAGCAGAGTGTTAATAGGCTGGCTACAAAGAAAGTGTACCATGCAGGACACAAAGTGCCTAAAATGTAAATAGGACAGTGGGTTACTGCTTTTCTGTTACTTGCAGCTTTTTAAGTTAAAATCCTAACATAGAACATTAAATTAATAACTGTCATCACGAATTGCATGCACTACAAAGTATAGGTTTGAGCAGATATTATTGTTGCAAAAAGGGTTAATCTGACTAGAAATAGGTTATTTTTCTTTAAGTGAACCCCAACTATGGTGTTCTATCTTCAGTTCCGAGTTTGGGCTTCTGGGTCCCAAGCACTCTTTAGCAATGCTACCTACCAATATGCATGACTTGTGACTCCAACCCCTGTATTCCTCTGTCTTATGTAACATTTCCATTACGCTAATTTATACACATATGATTGATTGTGTAATTTGAGTGTGATGCAAAGTGCTTTGACACCGTGCATTGGTATGAGTGGCACTTTATAGCTAACTAGCAGCCCGTCCCGATGTTGTCCGGGTATGAAATAGAATGTGTGTAATGTGTGTAATTGGCAAGGGCAATTTATTTTCAAATCTTGCAGTAGACAACATTTTTTGTTTCATTAGAATAGCGACGGAGAAGGGCCAGCTGCAGCCCTGGTTGATGTTAGCAGGCGCGTGTAATGTCCTTGAATGAAAGAGTCATCAGCCGTGGGTAAATCCGTTTAATGAGAGAGTTCAGTGACAGCGAGTAGGAGAGGCTGCAGTAATTGTCCCCGCAGACATCCCCTTATTTGCGTGTTCCCCCGCTTGAGGCCCAGATGCAGGCCTGTTTGATGTTAGCAGGCGCGTGTTACCCCGCTTGAGGCCCAGCTGCAGCCCTGGTTAATGTTATCAGGCGTGTGTAATTAGTGTACTGATCCGCCGCCTGAGCCCGCCTAGAGCCCTGGTTGATGGTAGCAGGCGCGTGTAATTTCGTTGAATGAAAGAGTTTAGTAACAGCGCGCAGGAGAGGCTGCAGTAACGTTACTTACCAGGCCTCCAGGTGAACGCGTTTGTCAAGCCTCCAGCACACGGCCACAGCAGACGATCTTCTGATTAATGTACGACCCACATGGCATGAAGGGCGGAACGTAGCACACGCCCCCAGCATTTCTCACGCCCTCAGCGTGCCCCTTGATGCGGCGCAATTGCGTTCACATGGCATGAAGGCCGGACACACGCCCCCAGCGTTTCGCTTGCCCCCAGCGTGTCACGCCCCCAGCGCGCCCCTTGATGCTGCGCAGCAACGTAATTGGCGCTTGTGTGTACGACTCACATGGCATGAAGGGCGGACACACGCCCCCAGCGTTTGTCACGCCCCCAGCACACGCTCACAGCCCACGATGTGCTGGCCGTACCACATGCCCCAGCGTTAGTCACGCCCCCAGCCCACGCCCACAGCACAATGCAGACACACCCACAAGGGACTACTTTGCTGGCACGGTTCTTTTACCTTTTAAATGTATAGAGGAGCTGGCCTAACGGCTAAGGCGCTCGACCTCGGACCTGGGGATCTGGGTTCGAGTCTTGGTAACGACGCCAAACCTCCTGTGATTCTGGGCAAATATTAATCTCCCCGTGCCTAACAAAAATGAATGTGTGTCCTCATGTAACGTAACTGGTGCTATGTAAAGCGCTCTGATACCTGATTCAGTTCGGGTCAAGTTCGCGCTATATAAAACTCTGCAAATTTATTTTTTTTAAATTAAAATATGGTGGCCGTCTGCATAGCCTATGTCCTTCTGCTGCAACTGCCCCTTCCAATGCTGTATTGGGTGTTGTGATTGGTGCTGTGGTTACTGAGATTACCCGCCTCAAAGGTTTGGGCTCTCTCTTTATAATATTAGTATGGATTAAATGCATCTGAACGTAAGTGGTTATGGAGCCTTAAGGGACACTGTTAAAGGGTGATGGTGATGAAGGAATCCGCAACCCTCAGCCTTATTTCAATCATTTAAGCATCAGTGCAGCACCACCTCCTCATCAGTGCACCACCAAATGTGCAACACCAACTCAGCAAGCATCAGCGCAGTACCAGCTCAGCACCAGTGCAGCACCACCTTAACATCAGCACTGCACCATCTTAGCTTTAGCACAGCACTATTGCAGCATCAGTACACCAACGCAGCCCCACCTCAGCAGCAACTCAGCACCAATGAAGCACCACTTCATCATCAGCGCACCACCACCTCAGCACAGTACCAACTCAACATCACTCAGCACCAACTGAGCACTAGCTCAGAACCAGTGCACCACCACTACCTCAGCATCACGCAGCACCACCACTGAATCACTCAGCAAAACCTCAGCATCAGCACAGCACCACCTCCCAATCAGTGAGCCACCACCAGTCCAGCACCAACTCATCATCAGTGCAGCACCACCTCAGCGCAGCACTAGCACAGCACCATGTTCGCATTAGCACAGCACCACCTGACCACCACCACCTCAGCATCAGTACAGCCCTACCTCAGCATCAGCACAACACTACCGCATCAGCGCTGCACCACTCAGGACCACCTCAGCATTAGCCCAGCATCACCACCGTATCAGTGCACCACCACCAGCACATCACCACCTCAGCAGCAACTCAGCACCAAAACCGCACTACTTAAACATTAGCGCAGCTTCACCTCAGCACAGCATCAACTCAACATCACTCAGCATCACCTGAGCACCAGTGCAGCACTACCACCTTAGCATGAACCAACACCTCAGCATTACTCAGCACCACTTCTTCATCAACCCAGCATCACCTCCTCACCAGTTCACCACCAACTCAGCATCAGCGGAGCACCAACACAGTACAACATAAACATCAGCACAGCACCATTTCCGCATCAGTGTACAATCATCAACGTAGCACTACCTCAGCATCAGCAGAGCATCACCTCAACACAGCACAGACTCAGCATCTCTTCAGCACCAGCGCAGCACCACCACCTCAGCATAACTCAGTGCCACAGCGTCATTCAGCACCACCTCCATGTCAATCAGCATCACCTCTGGATCACTCGGCACCCCCCTCAGCATCACTCAGCACCACCTCAGTCACACTCTGTATCAACTTCACACCTACACACCACTACCTCAGCATCACTCAGCACCACCTGAGTATTGTTCAGTATCACCTGAGCATCACATCTGCACCAGCACACTACCACCTCAGCCCCACTTCAGCATTACTTAGCACCACCTCAGTGTGCTCTCGAAATCTGGCATCTGTTGATTCTCTCCTAGTGTCAGTCCGCTGCTCGTGTTGTATTTTAGGTACTATTTCTCAATCTTCACCCTCCTATTGTTTATTTCCCTTCATTCATAACAACAAAAAACTATAATAAACAAGCATTACAACAGTCAGGAGGAGGTTGCCAGCATTGCAAAGAACAAAAAAACTAGAAGGCATTTTTAAAATTATTTTTGTAATAGTCTTTCAATTGTACATACTGCCTTCTTTAAACTCAAAATACCATTGCACATACTTACACTCCATTACACACAGCCCCACTCCACATATTTCTATTACCCACAAAAACACATAATTACTATCTACATAATACAACTGCACATCATACCACTTAGCTCCACTAGACAAATCCACACCACACAGTTTCACACCACACAATATCACAAATACCAAGTCCAATCCAACCCACATAATTGGTACACACCACTTACAGCCACTCCAATCCATAACACATAGGTAAGAGACATTTACAATGCCAATAGCTCCAACTCGTTTCTTTTTTTAAACACATAGATCTGATGCTTAGCTCCCACCTATTTGTTCTTTTCTGTCCCCAAAAACGCAAAGCTATGCACACAGTTCCATGCCACTCAATTCAGCTCCACACATTTCCAGTCCCCACCACATAATTTAATACCAAATCACATACTACAACTCAGCAACACAATTACACAATACACCACATACATCCAATTCACACCAAACAATTCCACACCGTGCCTCAAATTTCAACAGCACAACACATAATTAAACCGAATTACTTACCACTCCCAAACACATCATCCCACTCCACATGATGCCACTACACTGAATTCCACGTAATTGCTAACCATATATTTCCACAGCACACCATGCCACATAATGCCACTACACAAATCCACTCCCCACCACACAATTACACACCACACAATTACACAACTAACTAATCCAATCCAACCCATATAGTACCACTACACACACCACATACATGCTCTCCATAACACATAAAAGAATACATTAGAATGCCAATAGCTCCTATTCAAACAAATGTAAGACGAGTTGCATTTACAATGCTTGTTTAATCTCTGTTGTAATTAGATACAGTAGACCTGACTAGATCTTGCATCAGTGCGTAGTGCCCCATCAGTACGGTCCAGGACTCCCTGGCAAATGGGGAATCATCAGGCCTTGTCGGGATCATAGCGGGGAGCAAAGGAGGTGGGGGAGGAGTCCGTGCAAACCGGATACCGCCCTTACGACGCGAATCTCTATAAAACATGCTGTTTAACACTTTCGGTGCTCATGACGAGCTCAGCTTGCCATGAGGCACAGTGGCGCAGTGCTCATGATGAGCTGAGCTCGTCATGACTGCCGCGGAACGCCCTCGCAGGGATAATTCCCCTCCTGTGCGGGGCGCTCAATTGAGTGGGCGGAGTCATGACGAGCTCAGCTCATCATGAGCACAGCGCCACCGTGCTGCATGACGAGCCGAGCTCGTCACAAGCACCGTGGCGCCGCGCGCGAACCCCCTCACCCCAGCATCAGGGGGAATTATCCCTGCGGTGAAGGGGTTAAGAGTCCCCCACGCACAAATAAATAATTATTTTAGAGGGAAAGGCGGCACCAACAGACCGCCTGTCAAGGGGAGACAAGTTCCAAACGAAACCACATTATCTCCTATAAAGCTCATGAAACCAAGTAAACACTGTTAAAGTTAACTTCTAAGGCTGCGGGGCTGTGCAGCACTATGCGAGTCAGCTGATAGTGACACACTGAGTACATAAAAATGATAGCTGCTGAGATCCACGCTGAGATCCCTCAGCTTGTATGATCAGACCCCACATAGGAGAGAGAGCCTACTGATTCAAATGATAATGAATTAATGTAATCGATTTCCAGGGAGCATCCATAAGGCACGGCTGGCGAAAGCTGCCTAAGGCAGCATCTAAGTAATTGTTTAGGCTGCCCGGCTACAGGTGTCGGACCTAGGCTGTGGCATTGGGTGACCAACTGGTATGGGAGCAAATTCAGGACGGTAACTGTAAAAATTCAGGACAAAGGGCCAAAATTCAGGACAAAAATTCAGGACAGAAGGTCAAAATTCAGGACAAAGCTTAGGGACAAAAGGTCCTTTTTACAGACACATCAGAGGAGGTTGCACAATAGTACTTAAGTAAGTAAATAGACAATGACTTAAGTACAAGTGAAAATAAGTTTATATTAGGTTGAAACAATCGTGCGCTTCACGTTTTTTTTTGGTATGCGCACAGCTTTGAGCACCTATGCAGATCTTTTTGTGGCATTTCATATGATAATAATTTATTTATATGGTTACTGCACATACATCCTCCCAGCCACTCATCCATTCACCCTTTCACTCACTCATCCACCCATCCTTTCTTCCAACTCTCCACACTCCCTTTCACTCATTTATGCATTGTTCACTCATCCATGTTTATGTTCTTCTTTTCACTCATCCATTCACCCATTCCCCCATCCATTCTGCCAATCATCCATCGATACTTTTACTCATCCATGCATCCATCCTCCCTTTCTCGTTCCAGTCCCCTTTCACTTAGCCATCCATCCTTCCATCCACCCTTCACCCATCCATCTTCTTATCCACTCATGAATCCATCCATTGACCCTATCACTCATCCATCCATCCTTTCTCATCCATCCACCCTTTCACCCATCTATCCATCCTGTTTTCCATCTACCCTCCCGTTCACATGTCCATCCTCACATCCACCCTTTCACTCATCCATCCATTCACCCTTTCACTTATCAATTCATCAATCTATCCATAATTTCACTCATCCATACACCCATTCACTCAACCATCATCCACTCTTTCAGTCATCCATCCATCCTTTTAGCCATCCATCTACCCTTATGTTATGTTATAACAATGTATATAGCGCACTAATAACTGTGGGCGTCTAAGCGCTTGCGGTCTTCCAATACTATGTCAGGGCAAAACTAGTTTCTGAAAAGCCATGCCTTGAGTAGCTTCCTAAAGTCGAGCAAGTAGGAGGTTCTCCTAAGATTAAGCGGAAGGAAGTTCCATTCCTTAATGGTATTGTAGCTGAAACTCCCCCCCCCCAGTTCTTCCTTTTAAATATGGCGGTAGGCATCAGATGAGCAATGGCTGAGCATAACGGTCTATTTGGTATTTACCAACTAAAAGAATTCGACAAAAATTGTGGTCTGTTTCTGTGCAGTGCCTTATGTGCAAGGCAGAGAGCCATAAATTTAATGCGCTGACAAACGGGAGCCAATGTAATTCCTGAATCCCTGATCTTATGGAGTGGGAACATCCAGAAGTAGTCAACTGGCGGCAATATTGTACCATCTGTAACCTTCTGAGTAGATTGGATTGTATGTTGATGTATAAACCATTGCAATAATCTAATTTTGATAAAGCCAGGGAGGCCAATACTGTTTTCCAGCACTTATGGGAATGAATGGGAAGATCTTACGTAGGATTTTGATAATGTGTAAGGAGGAGGACACAAGCTTCGAGATGTGAGCCTTAAAGTTTAGTTTCACATCTATAATGACCCCCAGATTGTTTTGCCTTGGCTACTGGTGTTGGTAAGGGGCCAAGTGAATCTGGCCACCATTCTGTCGACCAAGAAGGAGAGAGGTTTCCAAACAACACCACCTCCATCATGCTTGAGTTCAACTTGAGGCAATGCCTATTCATCCAATCGCTCAAAGAGACCATGCAATCATGAAGTAAATACGCCCATACATCCATCTATTTACCCTCATCCATCCTTCCACTCACTCATCCATCCACCCTTTCACCCATTCCTTCACATACTTGCTCACCCACCTTTTCTCATTATTTATGAGCTGATCCTTTGTTTGCAGAGTTGCAGACAGAAGAGGTCCATCACGAACTCCACCCTGCTGTAAGGTTGGAAGAGGATTCACTATGCCCCTGCACATAGGCAATCTGAAAACTTTGAAGTCATGCACAGTACCAAGATGTGAGGTGACTGTGACATGGTGTTGTTTCCAAGGCTTTAGTGTGCTGACCGACTGGTATTCTGCTACTTCTGTTATTTCATCCAGATATATAATACACTACACCTACAACAAGCCTGGATTATTTTAGTTACACAAAATAAAAAAGCAGCAACTATTGCTTCACTGTATATAACATTGAAAATCCTTCAGCTCTGAAATGATGAGACTGTGAAACAACTATAACCTCGTTTCAACTTCTTTCACCGGCTTGATTTTATGAACTGGCACATAGCAGCATGGGTGTTTTTGTACATTTGTTATGTACATTTCTTCCATTTTACAGAATGCCCTGCCCTAGACCGAGGCTGGTGGAGGCCCACCACATTCTGTAACAGTCCAGGCTGGCCCATTGCCATTCTGTATGTGACAATCAGCCGGCATACAGAATGACAATGGGCGGGGTGGGGCTGCTCTTGTGCTCAGAGGATGAATGTGAGGCGGCCCCATCAGGGAGCTGAGGCTTCTTGCAAAGGAACAGTTCCCCAATGCCCACAATTACGGACAAAAAGCATCCGTAAAAGAGATCGTCAGGGACAATGGACTTGAGGTCTAAATCACGGACGGTCTGTGAAATTTACGGACGGTTGGTCACCCTACTGTGGCAAGATGTTCAATTTCCTGCCTGTGCCCTAGTCCGTGCCCCCACAAACTATTGCTGCCCTGGCAGCAGAACTTTAACATGTGTCCGACCCAGTGCTTAATTTGTGCCGGTGCTTTCCGGTGCTTAGCACCGGCACTTATTAGACAGTGCCGGGGCTATTGAAATATGCTCCGGTATGCGATGACCCTCTGCCACACGTGGTGAAATCAGCCGCTCCAGCGGAGATTGTTTACTGTTAGAGATTGCTCTTTCCGACTCGGAACATCTAGTGGGCAAGATCGTTGTCAGCCTGACGTCACCGGGCCCAGTCAGGCTGTATTACACGCTGGCGCGCACGGGGGACGTCACATCCTGCGTGGCGTGCTAGTGTGGGAGGCAGGAGGTTGAATTTGCGCGCCCCAAAACCAATCCATGGCGCTCGCAGAGTCCCACTGCAGCTACTGGCAGGACAATTTTGACGGACTATCACTGAGGAAATCATACAAGTACAGGTTTGCCATTAATCTTTCGCTCAACTACACACTCGTTCATAACAACTACACCTTCAAAAACACACATGAAAGCTGCCAAACACACAGTTTTACTCACACGCTGTTAAAACGAACAAACACACACAGTCACATTTTCAGACGCACCGAAAGAATGAGACATGCCCAACAAACACACACACACACACACACACACACGGTCACATACGTACACCTACTACGAGAAACATATTCACTGCATTTTGCCTTCTACAGTTTCATGTGTGGGCTATGTATGCGAGTGTGTGACAAGCCTAGGAGATAAAATGGCCAGTCTCCCACCAACCTGTTATACTTTCTTTTGAGAATTTCCTGCTGTAAATAAAGTCATATTAATTCATGTTCATGGGAACTCTCAGTGTACAACACTCATCTGCGAATGTCTACATAGGGCTCTCGGTCTGAGAAGTCGGTCGGGCTTTATTTCAAAGTCAGCTCTGCAGCCTTTTTTCGCGAGCTCCCGCGGGGCCTGCTATCTATTGTGCAGTCAGTTTCAGAGTTTTCTCTGACCACAGGGCGATGTTTAAATTCTTCACTAAGCTAGCCCTGGGTATTCGTCATATATATCCAAGACCCTCTTGTCCTTGCTGTACGTTGGATCTTTGGGCATTTCACCGGAGGAGAATTACGAGGCTAAACTGACCTTTGCTGTTTGCTCCATTGCGCCTGCCTGTGCAGTCACCTCTCGCGTTTCCCGCTTCGCGGGAAACGCTCGCAGCTGGTGTGGCGTGGTTTGTGAGGGGGCTCTTGAACAACAACACCCAGAATCCATCTGGCCTTGAAGCCGCCTCCCCGTCACGCCCCCTACAGGCGGGATAAAGGCCATTCCTGCACCGCGCATCACGGTACGCGCGCGGTCGGCGCCGGGAGAAGCCCGGGACAAGGGCGGGACAGCCTAAGACAGTCCAAGACTGGCCACGACTGGACTGGACGAGAACCCCTGGGAAAATTGCATTGCTAGCTATTTTGTTATCCCGGCACCTATATTGACTGTCCCGGGTTAAATACGAACTTAACGACTTTGGTAAGGGGTATCAGCTTGATATACATATAATCTGTTTGTTTTCAGTTTTATATATGTCTAAACAAAAAAAAAACATTGTCCCTGCAAATACCATGGATAATTATTTAGTGCAGGTGGTGGCAAAAATAAATAACGAGCGGAGGTCTTCTTTGGGACTTAGTACCTCCTCAACATCTTCCCAAAGGGAGAACTTAGCCACTAATATGATGGATTCTGATGTAATATTTGGAATTGAATCATCTATACAGCAAAATATTGATAATTTACTGCAAAATGTTTCTACAGTCCCAAATCTAGACATCAATGTAGACACAACACTTGGGGATGATATAGAGGTTTTTCAAAATGACCTAGAGTTAGTCGAGGATTGTTTATCTCCACCGGCACCTGTTCCTGCCCCAAGAGTAGCGAGAGGGGACCCTAAGATTCCCCCTAAAAGAGAAGGGCTGCGGTCCAATAGAAAAAGACCGGCACCCCCCCCCGCCTAAGAGTGTTAAAGTAGGAAAAGGGGGAGAAGAAAATGACAGTACAGGTTGGGATGACGCTATTATAAAAAAGCTTATGGGCATGCTGGATACTAAATTAAATCGGATAATTAAACCGCTGCTGTCTAAAATCGACCACCTTAATGACAAAGTTGGTAAACTGGAATCCCTCCTAAAAATTACTAACGAGAATGTGGGGGAATTACCGAGTTTGGTATCAGAGAAAATTGATGAAAAGCAATTCATGGTAAATCCTCCAGTGGGAATAGTAGACACACCAGCTCCCATTCAGTTAACCAGATTAAATCTTGGCATGCAACCAGATAACCCTGCAGGTGTTGGCTCCCCAGCCATTACAGGGAACACTACAGATCAAGAACACAATACAGAAATAGGCCATGTGGAACTAATCGTCGAAGCTTCACCTCTGATCCTAGTTCTTGCCAATGTCCCACCCCTGAATTCAGGCCAGATTGAGTTACCTGTCTCCCTGTTAAATAAAGCAGTACAATGGCTGAGTAATAATATGCATATTTCTCCCTTGGGCAAACAAAAGTTGTCAGAGGACCTGGTATCAGCAAGACGAGTAAAGTGGATAGGGAACAAACCCAAGAAATTCGCAGGGGACTGTGTGGTATTGAACCTCAAGGGGCCAGAAGTCTTATCTGAAATTTTGTTTAACCTATTCCCTCCCCAAAGTAGATCAGCAGAACTAATACCTCTCACGCTGGACTTCTTCTATAGCAGAAGAGGACTAGTGGCAAAGCCAAGTGTAATAAGGACCAAGTGGTCAGTTGCGGGTGGCAGAAGGGCAAGGGATGGTCAAACTTGTGATTGGGGGTTGAACCTGGAAAACAGATTTTCGGCCCTATCTAACCTAAACGAATGCGATTGACTCACAGAGTATAAACATTCGTTATCTAAATCACAGAGATCTCAAATTAATGGAAGGTCAGATAATTTGGCATGCGTACAATCTAATGCACAGATAATAGGATATAGGGAATCCCAAGTTGTACTTCCTGGAGAGGTAGACAAAGACCTATACGGCAAAAATATGGAAATGGTAGAGAATGAAGAAATATGGGAAGGCGGAAAAATAATAAATGCTGACCCGGTTAAAAAAGACGTGGAGAGGGGCAACCTAGGGCTACATTTAGGAGAGCCCCCGTTGACCCTTATCTCATGGAATATAGCAGGCATAGCGAATAAGATAGATACAACAGAATGGGTTGATTTTATTGACCAATACGATATAATTATGCTACAAGAAACTTGGTCGATAAACCCAGTTTTCCGCCAGGGATATTTAAATTTTTACATACCAGCAAATAGAAATCGCCTAGGACGCCCCTCCGGAGGTTTAATAACTTGGATCCGCCAGTCGCTGAACTGCTCAATAACGCGAAGATCTTTACCATCTAATGATATTTTAGCACTTAACATAAGATCGGACAGCGGCCAAGAACTCGCTCTGTATGATGTTTATGCTAGGGGGGTTGGTGTTGGTAAATCGTCAGAAGTAGTAACACTCTTAGAACAGGATGTTCAACTGTTAACTCTTCAACCTCACATTATTGTGGGTGGGGATTTCAATTCCACCTTCGAACCCATGGGTGAGGAGGATAGGATTCTGTCCGAGGAGGAGGATATGAAGTGGGGAATACCCCAGCTGGAGGTCCCCGTCATTAAAAGATGGAGTGCTGTGGCAATTCAGTTAAAGAGTCTCTGCCTAGCAAGTGGCCTGAGAGCAGCAAATGGGCGTACGCCCTCTGACTTAAAAGGTAACAACACATTCGACAATGGCCGTGCATCTAGCAGAATTGATTATCTTCTAGTAGATGTAAGAGCCTGGAGCAAAGTGATAGACATGGTTGTAAAAGTAAGATTGGAAAGCGACCATAACCCCCTGTGTTTGACCTTTCACTCTTACAATAAGTTAATTGAACATCTCAACAAAAATGAGCGGGTGACGCAGGATGTTGTGTGCTCAAATAACTAGCGCCACTTGAAATGGAAAATGTTGATAGAAGATGAAGCAAAAATAGAGGATCTTAAAAAAGTTGTTATAGAGGAAATAAATAACATCAAGCTCCACTGTGGGAATCCAAACTTTCAGAACCACATGATGGAGGCTCATAAAAACCTCTTTTGTAAACTTCAAACCTTCTTCATCAAAACTGTAGATTTAAGCAGAGTCAAAAAAGAACAGTCAAGGCAGGGATGGTATGACAAGAGTTGTAGACAGGCACGACATAAGTTAAGTATTGAATTAAGAACAGGGAATGCCGCAGCTGTTAGGAATGCAAGAGACAGCTATAGATTGACCCAAAAACATGCCAGGAAACGTTGGGATGAGGACTGTTGGCGAGAGCTCAAACAGGCCTGCGCAGCCAAGGATTCCAAGTTATTCTGGGCCACAGTAAAATGGGATAGGGGAGGACTAGCTGCTCAACCACAAAACCATGTTGCAAAAAATTCATGGATCGAGTTTTTTCGACCGCAGTATGCCCGCAATCCATTGCATAGCTCTGATCCCCCCCCTCCAACTGCCTTTTTTAAACACCAAATATTTAATGAAAAAGATGTTAGTTTGGCTTTGGATTGTATAGCAGGGGGAAAAGCTCCGGGCATGGATGGAATACCGGCAGATGTGTTTCTATCTGACCGGAACTCATGGTGTACTTATTTCATGTAGCTGGCTAATGCAGTGGCTATGGGAGGGGATGTGCCCGCTTCATGGAAGGGAGCGGAAATCATCCCTATATTTAAAAAAAGGTGACAAAACCCAGGCAAAAAACTACAGACCTATTAGTCTTATTGACACAGCACAAAAACTTATGGGGCGTTTAGTTCAGAATAAACTGCAACAATGGATTGACGAAAAAAATATATTATCACCATATCAAGCAGGGTTCCGCCCCTTGACTAGTAGTGTTGACCAAGTTTTTTACTTTATAGCTATTTATTGGAGAAACGTCACATTAAAAAAAGGCACATTGTATGCGGTTTTTGTGGATTTAAAAGCTGCCTTTGACCTGGTTCCAAGACAAAAACTGTGGCAGACTATGGCTGACCTAGGCCTAAGCCAAGAACTCCTCACTCTCCTTGTGCGTCTTCATGAAAACAATTTTGCCAAAATTAGGTGGGGCAAACAGGGAGAAGTGACTGAGCCCTTTCCGGTGGAGCGAGGGGTGAGGCAAGGGTGCGTCCTGGCGCCAACTTTATTTTCAATTTATATAAATGGTATTGTTGATTATTTGAATAAATTCCCAAGCGATGCCCCAACCATAGCAGGCTCACATGTCCCCGTCCTAAGGTTTGCGGACGATACTCTTCTACTTTCACGCACACCGAGTGGACTGCAAAAAGTGGTTGATGCCTTTGGTGAATTTTGTGACAGTCGGGGTCTTGAACTGAATGCCACCAAGACCAAATTTATGTGCCTTAACCACCGGTCCACGTTTAAAGGTACGATAACGTATAAGGGTACTCCACTTGAGAAAGTTGATGCCTTTTCCTATTTAGGAATTATCTTGCAGGGTGACATGAAATGGAAATCGCATATCAACACGGCAATATTAAAGTTTAGTCAGCTTGCAGGCGTATTCGCCCTTAAACATAGAACCTCGCTGACAAAACCTATAAACTGTGCCTTTGAAATTTACAAAATGAAAGTATTGAGTGCCTGTTTATATGGTTCCGAACTTTGGGGCTTTTCAAATCTGGGAGATTTGGGGCGGGCGGAAAATACATTTTTACGAGGGCTTGTAATGGCCCCACAAAGTACACCCACAATTCCACTAAAGTTGGACCTTGGTAGGAATAATATCGAGGACATAGCTCGGCTACGACCACTGCTGTATTGGAGGCGCCTGATGGTGACCCCAGAGCTAAGTCACTATGTCAATGCTTTGTCAGATGTCGTTAAGAGTGATTGTTTTCATTGCATTGTATGGTTAAAAGAACTGCGGGGCCTTCTTGCAAAGTTAAAACTGGACCATTTATGGGGTAACACGGATGTAACTTGCTTTCCTTCGCAAACAAAATTGAAAGAAATGTATTGGGAGATGGTTTATTCATCAATGTATTGTAAAAGTTCTGTATCCAACCTGTCATCTCGCTTTCTGGACATCAAAATGTTCCCACTGTGCGAACTTTATTGGGACATAATTGAACGCCCGTATGACCGGAAATTATACTTTCAATTCCGTGTTGGTACACTTCCAGTGAATGCTTTTAAGAAACACTGGTCCCCGACGTGGTGAGGTTCCGTGAAAATCGTTACGGTGTTTTGGGCATTGCCGAATATGGACGAATTAGGTATCTATGAACCGTAAATGGCGAGTTCGGTAAGTGTACGCGTTTTCACTACACTACCTGGCTTGGTTCGCCTTATTTACGTGTTTCTTCATCTGAACCCGTGGGTTCCATTTTAGATACGGCATCCATTTTGTTTCTTGCCCTCACGTAGTCAGTGAACAGGCAACTGTCCGCACCGTCACCTTTTAGTTCCCAAGCCATACGGAAGACGCATATTCCTTTCATGCTCCTTTATGACCGGAGGAATGACACTGCAGAGGCAAATGGCTCAGCTTGAGGGTAATCTTGCCGTACCGTCCTATTGTTTCAGCCGTGCATGCGCTGGGATCAAGCTCTTTGATCCTATGATCATGTTTTCAATATTACCCCCACACTCTTTTCTTTAGGTGTGCCTGACTTCCTAGCAGCTGTTCTTGTCTCTTTACTCTTGCTCATTTACAACTCAAGTGGAATGTGCCTAACGATGGGAAGGTGTGCTTTTACAGTTGGGAACTGGTAATGTTACTGTGATTATGTTCCGGAGTTCTGAAAGCATGAAAGCGCCCCCCTTTTGAAGTTTATTGTGGGAACTGAGTTGTAACCTTTTGTTCACATGTTGTGCAATGGCAACATCTTGTATAAAAGAGAGCGACTCACATATGCAATTTGAAGCAGACTCGTAGAACCTACACGCTGTTGTACTTCTAGTGACTTTTGCCTCCCTGCAGTAATAAACTCGGATCTTTGACGCCGAAGGAAGTCTCCCGTGTCTCTGTCACTTGTGCGCCGAAACAGGTATCCCACGAAGGTTATAGGTGTTGTTCCCTGGCACCGCTGGGCCTTAAATAGCTCAGTCCTTCAGTTGGCGCCCAACTCGGGGCGACATCGGCGGTACCGGTCCAAAGCCTGACGATTGTGAGGAACTTCGTGTGAAATCTCCGAGGAAAAGGTGCACCCCGCTTCATCGATCCTGTTGTCGAAATAAGTGGTCCGAAGATTTTTCCCGCGAAGATTCCCGCCTCCTGACGGCTGCGACGGACCGATGCCCTGACTGTCGACCTGTTTTCGACGCCCGGCGTAGACCTTCCGTACAAGCGAGACGATAGACGGGCCTTCCTGGTGACGCCATTGAAGTTCTCAGTTAAGTATTGTGGGTCTCTCCCAGTCCTTAGTTGTTGTCGAGCTTTTTAAGCTTTGTTGTATGCATGGTTCCATTGCATTTGTGGTTCTTAGTTGTTGGTCCTTAGTTGTTATTTGACAATTGCAATTGCCAAAAACCGAGGGTTTTGTTTTTCACGAAGAATTAGTGTTTCGGTAACCCTTGAAGTTTGATACTAGGTTAGTGTGCACGATGCCTAGCCATAGTGGATTTCTTGGTTTTCTTAAATGTTGCAACAAGGATTCCCGGTTGGAGGACTCGTGTCCGATACCTCCAGTTGGAACTCCGATATATGAGCTCTATAGTCGACATGGTGTGGGTCCTATTATTTATAATAAATATTGGGTCCGTTACACGAGAAAAGATGGTGTCCTTAGTTGGCCACCGCATGGAAGTTTTGAACTTGCGATTTTAGATAATCTTGAAGCTAAATTATTTAAAAAGAAAGCTAGGCCAGCTATGTTTGATTCTTTTCGGTTATGGCGTAAAGAGGCCAAGCAGAAAGAAATCAAACAGCTTAAAAAGGATCGAAGAGAAGGTTTCGTTCCGATCATGCAAGTGGTACAACAATGTCAGCAAGATAAAGAAGAGAAAGAAATAGAAGTTTCCACTAGACTACATCATATGAGGATAGACAAATGTTATCCGGTTTAACCAGCTAGTCTTGATAAGAAAGAAGAGGATTCAAAGGAGGATCCCCTGTTAGCGTATTTGATGAAATCGCCACCTCCTTATGCACAGGGTGCCACAGCCCCTGTAGTTCCTCCAGTAGTCCCACCTGTCGTTCCTCCTGTTGTCCCTCCTGTTGTTACGGCGGCTGCTGGTCAGCCCGTTGTTAATCCTACGATTGTCCCACCACCTGTTCTTATTCCTACTGCACTTTTGCCTGTACCCCCTCAACCGCTAGTTTCTGCTACTTCAACTGTCTCGTCTGTCTCTACTGTTCCTACGTTCATTCTAATATTGTCGCTCCTGTTCTTTTTCCTACTTCTCCTTCTGCTCGTACCCGTATCCCTAATACTGTTGCTACGCTCTATTCACCACTATCTGGATCGATACTGCCGCCCAGCGTTTCTGAAACTTCTCAGAGACGAAGTCAAATCCCTGGTGGAAGGGAGAGAGAGACGTTAGTGACAATGGCACATAGGTGGATAAGACATCCTGTTAATTACCCTCCACGAGTGGTCTTCGACACGTTTTCTCAGTTTAATGAACCTACACAGAGATTCGTGTTCGAAGAGATGTGTAACTTTTTGAGGGAGCAATGGTATAATGATGATTTAGATACCGTACCGCCCGATATGATTGAACTTCAGAGTCAATTTTCGAATGGTATGATTGTAGGTGGAGATGTACGACGTGCCTTAGAGCGATTGTTAGCCCATAGGTCAACAGTGCCTTCTCGAGTGTCGTTTGATGACGACTATGAGAATTGGAAAGCGGCTCCTGGTCAGTATCCTATGAGAGAAGTTCCGCCAGTATGGATGCCAGGTGATCCTGGTGCTGCCCCTCCGATCCCTCCACATTTCCAAAGAGTTTGGATACACCTCCCATGGAAGCGATCAGAAGTCTTACAAGTCAAACAGTCCTTGCCTGATCCACGCAAGAATCCGGCGGGTTACTACAAGGAGTTGTCTCAATTAGTAGATGCAACTATTATGAACCTTGCCGACATTGACATGCTGTTCGGTAATGTTGTACCACAGCCGGTTTGGGCAAAAATTCGTCAGGAAAATCATGCGAATGAGTTAGGCGGTGATTGGGCTACAATAATAGCGGCTGATGGCCGACAAGTTGGTGAGGCTAAGCCTGAACAGGTAATTTCGGACCTGCCCCAGAGAATAATTACGCTCATGAAAACGCTTATGCCGGCGATGAGAGTAAACTGGGATAAATTATCAGCTTGTAAGCAAAAGAAAGACGAGAGTGTCTCCGATTTCTTCACTAGGTTCGAAGAGGCATTTGTCGATCATAGCGGTCAGGATATGGGCACTGAGGGAGGCCAACGTTTATTTGTCGATAAATTCGTATTAAATTTGTTGCCTGAACTATGCAACAAATTGAAAAATTCAGAAAGTGCATGGGCTGTCTCAACCACTGCACAGATATTAGCAACGGCCCAATATTATGAGAATAGGGAGAAAGAAGAAAGTGATCGCGTAGATAAGAAAACGAAAGAGCTCAAAACGAAGGTTTTGTTGCAGCAAGCGTATCCTCCACGTTCGAATCAAAATGAGTCGCAACAACAATATAGACCACAATCACAGTCCTCCAGAACACAGCCACGTTCTGACTCCTCTGACTATAGATCTACACTTGGGTATAATCAGTGTGCGTATTGTAGAAGGGAGGGACACATAAAATACGACTGTCCCGCTTTGCGTGACCGTCTTAATGGTGTATCGCCACGAGGAAGCCGTGGTGGTCCTCAGCAGGCATCTCGAGGTAGAGGCTGCGGTACTATTCACAATCAGAATGATCACCCTCAGAATTCATCAGATACGAATAATTGTTTTGACCAGCGAAATGCGGGGTCAGTTAGATCTACACAATATCATGTGGACGATTACTACGTTGAACATGAGACTGTTGCAAACGATCATTACTAGGACAGCCACCGACAAAGAGAGGGAGTAGTATCAGTTCCGGTTGATCAGAGTGGGCCTTACGTCGCAGTAGCTATTTCTGGCGTAGTTGAGCCTTTTCTGTTAGACACTGGTGCGACGAAAAGTTCCATCATGCATTCGAAACTCCCTGGCGCACCTTTGTCTGGCTTAACAAATGTTTCCGTTGGATTCTCTGGCGCCCCTGTTAGCAATCCTGTTTCCAGCCCTTTGCCACTTACGATTGGCCCTCGTGAGCTGGAGGCTCAATTGATTCTATCTACTGGTTGTGGTGAGAATCTTTTGGGCTTGGATTTGTTAAAACGGTTATATGCGACTTTGTATTGCTCCCCTGAAGGAGTGGAGCTTACATTAGGTCGTAGAGTAATCTCTCCTATGTACTTGTCGATCGATAAACTCCCACCGGAATTGAGCTCCCTTCCTGCGTCTCTATGGGCCACAGGTCCCAACGACGTGGGTCTCTTGGACATCCCACCTTATATGATCAAGCTGAAACCAAATGTGCGACTGCCACGTATACCACAGTATCGTATCTCCATTGAGGGAGAACGAGCGCTATTAGCGATTGTACACGATCTGATCAAAAAGGATGTCGTTGAAGAAACTCGAGGAAATGTGTGTAATAGTCCTGTATTACCAATTTTAAAACGCACTGATCCATCTAAACCTCCTGTGTACCGTTTCATAATCGATTTGAGAGAGGTGAATAAAATAGTGATTCCACAATTTCCCGTGGTCCCTGATATCACTGCTTTGCTGACCCTGATTCCAGCTTCTGCCTCCTGGTTCACGGTGATCGACCTAAAGAATGCTTTCTTTAGTATCCCGATCGCTGAGGAAAGCAGAGACCTATTCGGATTTTCATTAGGTGGTCGCAGTTTCAGACTAAAACGCGCACCACAAGGCTATTGTGAAAGTCCGTCGATCTATAGCCAGGCACTTAAAAGCCAACTGGATGCATTTGTGTTACCGACGGGTGCGGCTTTGATTCAATACGTTGACGACCTATTAGTGGCAGCTGATACGGAGGCTATTTGCAAAACGGCTACAGTATCACTATTGCGCTATTTACATGACTTACATCACAAGGTGTCACCTTCCAAGTTGCAATATTGTTGCAAAGAAGTAACCTACTTAGGTCACTTATTGTCAAAAGAAGGGAGAAGGTTGACCCCAGAGAGAATTGCAGCGATCTCTCGAATGACTGTGCCGAAAACTCAGAGAGATGTACGTGCCTTTCTAGGTATTACGTCATACTGCAGACAATGGATCCCAAATTTTTCACTGTTGGCGAAACCATTGTTAGCTCTCACGTGCAAGGATGTTCCGACTCCTTTGCCATGGACTGAAGAGTGTCAGAAAAGTTTCTCTGAATTACGTGATGCATTGTGTTCGGCTCCTGTGTTAGGTACTCCTGATTACAGTAAGCCGTTTACACTGTACGTTCACGAGAGGGATGGTTGTGCGTTGAGTGTTCTGGCACAACAATTTGGTGACAAACAGCGCCCATGCGCATATTTTTCTTCGACCTTAGACCCAGTAGCTAGAGCTTTGCCGAGTTGCTTAAGAGCAACAGCGGCAGCCGCGGCGTCCATTCGACAGTCCGCAGGTCTGATCATGGATAATATGCTTACGGTGATGGTTCCGCATGCAGTTGACACTCTCTTGAACCGAACGAAAACTCAACATTTGACGAGCGCAAGGTTGTCTGGGTATGAGTTGACGTTACTGGCTAGTCACATACGCATCAAACGATGTAATGTGTTGAACCCAGCAACATTGTTGCCGATCAACATGGAGTCAAGTGGTGAAGCGCCACATGACTGTTATCTGAGAACTGAGGAGGAAACAAAGGGTCGTATTGACCTGAAAGATACTCCATTGGTAGATCCCGATGGTACTTTGTATGTGGATGGTTCCTGTTTTAAGTTGCCGAATGGTGATGTGACGACTGCGTATGCTGTAGTGACATTGAGTACGGTTGTAGAAACTGCAAGATTGAGTCAGAATTCGGCTCAGGCTGCTGAGCTGATTGCCTTGACGAGAGCGTGTGTGTTGTCCAGAGGAAAACGGGTGAATGTGTTTACCGACAGCCAGTATGCTTTTGGTGTGGCGCACAGTTTTGGGCGATTGTGGAGAGAAAGAGGATTCTTAACGTCGCATGGCACGAAGATTCAGCATGGTCAGCTTGTGAACGACCTTCTAGACGCACTTACATTGCCTAAGCAAGTGGCAATAATCAAATGTAGTGCGCATCAGAAAGTGACAGATGATGTTGGTCGTGGTAGTGCGTTTGCAGACGAGAAAGCTAAGGAGACAGCTAAAGATCTGACAAATCGAATGTATGTTACGAGTTCAGTGAGATGGCCAACGGAGACTAGTATGTGTGAAGACACAGTTGAGAGTGTGAAGGGAATACAGAATGAGGCCACTGAGACGGAAAAGACTAAATGGAAAGAGAGCACGGGGAAGTTGGATGAAAATGGTTGTTGGGTTGATTTGTCAGAAAAGCAGAGATGGATGTTACCGGATGCATATGTGCTCGCTGTTGTTACAATGGCTCATGGTACAGCACACATAAGCGCAAAAGGCATATGCAAGTTGTTGTCTCCTGTATGGAAGAATGATGGTATTACTAAATGTGCAGAGAGAGTCGTTAAGAATTGTATGGTGTGTTTGATGTATAATCCCGGTAAGGGCACTCCCACTCCACCTGGTCATTTTGCCCCTCCTACATGCCCTTTCGAAGTTATCCAGTTGGACTTCATCCATATGGAGAGATGCAACAATTTGAAATATGTTTTGGTTGTAGTATGTGCCTTCTCCAGATGGATTGAGGCTTACCCCCTTAAGGATAATACTGCCCTATCCACAGCAAAAATTCTGCTCAAAGAGTATTTCCCCAGATACGGCATGCCTCGGATTGTATGGTCGGACAACGGAAGTGAGTTTGTGGGAAGTGTGATGAAGAGTGTGTGTCGTGGCTTAGGTATAGTACAGAAATTTCATAGTGCTAATCATCCTCAGTCAGCGGGTTTGGTGGAAGGGTACAATGGCACCCTGAAACTGAAACTTGCAAAAATTCAGGCAACACATCATGGCCAGATGCTTTGCCTCTAGCTCTCTTATCGACCAGGGCAACTGTGCACTCTCGAGTAGGGCTTAGCCCATATGAGATTGTGTTCGGCCGTCCTGCTAATATTTGGGGAGTCCCGAGGCCTAAAGAATTTGATAGAATTGAATATCCCATGTTGATTGATTATCTCCATGATCTGACTGCTAAATTGAGTTTGATTCATCAACAGGTCTTTGAGGCTCTGCCGTCACAAACAGAGGGTCCTGGTCATCGGCTGCAACCAGGGGACTGGGTCCTCACCCGTAACTTCGGACGAAAACGAAACCTTGAACCGAGGTTTGTGGGACCCTTCCAGGTGCTACTGGCAACAAGGACGGCGGTCCGGCTGGAGGGACGGAAGCATTGGGTGCATGCCACCCACACCAAGAAAGTCCCGTTTCCTTTGCCGGCGGATACTTGGATAATAAAGGGTTTTTCCTCGTCCGAGACCGACGCTCCACAACGCTCTGTCCCGTTCAGCGAAGCTCAGCCCATATCTGACACCCTTGTTGATTCCCCTCAAATAATTTCCTTTCCATCAACCTTGAAAACTTCAAGTGCTGAACAATTGTCTGAACAATCGAACACTCACTTGCCATCAAATCCACTGTTTGAAGATCAGACTCGCCCTGGGAGCAGCCGATACTTTTTTCGCCCACGCACAAAAGACTAATAAAATATATATTTTTTTTTTATTATTATTTTTGGATCCTACAGTAACCCTGAACATTGTGGACATTTTATATGGTGTACCTTTTTTTTTTTTTTTTTTTCCTTTTCCGTGCAGCCAAGAACCTTATAATAAATTGAATGTTCAATTTATCTAGAACCTATCATCCGGGTTGGCCGTAGGGCCGTGCGGGTACTTTCTTCTGGTTAGCAGTTATCGACACTAGGTCGGTTTCTTTTGTCAATTTCTGGGAACTCCTGGGAATTGATGATCGCTACACAGAACGAAGTGCGTCAAGAACGTCGCGGACGGCCGTTAGAGGATGAAATTTTCTAAGCTGTCGAAAAGAGAGAAAATGTCGGAGCAAAGATCTGCATTAGATAAGGTGTTGCGTACATAATGTTTCTTACTACAGGTTTTCATGCTGTTCCTAACTGTTTCTATGCTGCTGGTGGGTGGAGTATATTATGGTTTTCAATCATTACTGCCTTCTGCCTTGCCTACCTCTCCTTCTCATGATCTAAATTTAGTCTCTACTGTTTCTCCACATTCTTTTCACATACTGCCCCAACATGAGCAAGTCAGACGTGCGGAATTTCGAAACAATTCTTTTGTACAACTTTTGCACCAGCATCAGATGGTGGTAAATACTACAAATTGTTGGGTGTGTGGACTAATGCCACATACCATGGACAGGGGTATCCCGTATTTTGTGCTTCCGTACAGTCCCCAAGGGTCAGCTCGGGCATTCCAAATCATGTTCCATAGTGCACTGGATTCCTACCCCCACCGAGAGCCACGCTCAGCAAGCTTTGGTCCTGGTCCATACCATAAGTCTCTGGCGACAGCGATTGCTGATCTAGATAGAGATATTTTCGATACCTCACTTATCCCAGAGGTGGAAGTGCAGGCCTATAAGTACCTTAGTGAGGCTGAGTATAGTATATCAGTGGGTGATAGGCAGCTTAAAAGTTCATCTCCAATCTGGATTGTACCTCACCTAGGCCACTTTTGTCTGCAAGGTCGTGGCCGAAATCCAAGAGCCCAGCTTGGGAAGAGCGCTTGTGTGGATACTTACGTTCTACCGATGCTCTCTTCCCCTGTCTTCTTAACTGCCAAGGGTACCTATTTTGTATGTTATGATCGAGCATATACGTGGTTACCTCATGATTTCTCGGGTATCTGCTATATTGCAAATCTCCTGCCTCCGACCTTCACTGTTGCCTCAGATTATCACAGAGCCAGAGTTGAGAGAGGTGTTATTAGCAAAGAAGATACCGCCGGTCAAGAAGCAGGAGACTTCTTTATGGGTTTCCTACCGTTTTGGGGCCCTATGGTTAATAGCAGAAATCTGAGACAGTTAACCCGTGTAGTAGAGTCAACTGCTAACATAACCGCAAGTGCCCTTGGTAATTTGACAGCAGAGCTTCAATCGGATAGGCTTATGACGTTACAGAACCGTATGGTTCTCGACATTGTTCTAGCAGATAGAGGAGGTGTGTGTAAAGTCATCCATTCGAGCTGCTGCATATTCATACCTGATAACGCTCCAACGGTTTATCAAGCCATCTCTAAGTTGCATAAAATCTCGGAGTCCATACATGTGGACGAGGGAGATTGGACGCTTCAAGGATGGTTTTGGGGCCTGATGTCGACCTGGGGTTGGAAGATTCTGATGATTATAGGGGTTGTTGCGACGTTCCTGTTCACGTGTTGTCTTTGTGTACAGTGTGGTCCTGCCTTATGTGGCCTTTGTGCTACATCGTGTATAAGAAGGCCGACTGTTTCCAGAGAGGCATTGGTGGATAGAATAATGTTCCAGCAACACCTGAATGATCTGATGAATATCGAGATTGATTCTGATTTCGACTAGTGCTTGCCTACATGAGGGCAAAAGGAGCGTCTGAGGTTCCGTGAAAATCGTTACAGTGTTTTGGGAATTGCCGAATATGGACGAATTAGGTATCTATGAACCGTAAATGGCGAGTTCGGTAAGTGTACGCGTTTTCACTACACTACCTGGCTTGGTTCGCCTTATTTACGTGTTTCTTCATCTGAACCCGTGGGTTCCATTTTAGATACGGCATCCATTTTGTTTCTTGCCCTCACGTAGTCAGTGAACAGGCAACTGTCCGCACCGTGACCTTTTAGTTCCCAAGCCATACGGAAGACGCATATTCCTTTCATGCTCCTTTATGACCGGAGGAATGACACTGCAGAGGCAAATGGCTCAGCTTGAGGGTAATCTTGCCGTACCGACCTATTGTTTCAGCCGTGCATGCGCTGGGATCAAGCTCTTTGATCCTATGATCATGTTTTCAATATTACCCCCACACTCTTTTCTTTAAGGTGTGCTTGACTTCCTAGCAGCTGTTCTTGTCTCTTTACTCTTGCTCATTTACAACTCAAGTGGAATGTGCCTAACGATGGGAAGATGTGCTTTTACAGTTGGGAACTGGTAATGTTACTGTGATTATGTTCCGGAGTTCTGAAAGCATGAAAGCGCCCCCCTTTTGAAGTTTATTGTGGGAACTGAGTTGTAACCTTTTGTTCATATGTTGTGCAATGGCAAAATCTTGTATAAAAGAGAGCGACTCACATATGCAATTTGAAGCAGACTCGTAGAACCTACACGCTGTTGTACTTCTAGTGACTTTTGCCTCCCTGCAGTAATAAACTCGGATCTTTGACGCCGAAGGAAGTCTCCCGTGTCTCTGTCACTTGTGCGCCGAAACAGGTATCCCACGAAGGTTATAGGTGTTGTTCCCTGGCACCGCTGGGCCTTAAAGTGGGATGAACGTTGTTATCATTGCAAAGACCAAATAGAGCACATTTCCCATTTATTATTTTGTTGCCCTTTATATGCAAGTCCAAGGCGTAAATGGCTAAAACCAGTTTGTTTAAATATTGGAACCCGCAGCCAATCGACAGCACTGAGAATATTAGAATCTGATTGCTCCCCACTATTTGTGATTGCTGTGGCAAAAATTTCTTGCGTGGGCCTGGGTAATTCGTACCCGTACTTTACTGTTAAATGCTATATAATGAAGTCTGGCTGATAGGTTTTATATGTTTCCCTATTTGAATTTTAATTTTTTTCTTTTTTAATAATTGAAATGAATTAACTACACATTTTATTGCCTTGAAGTATTCGACTGTCACTTGTTTAATATGTATTTTAAAAGGAAAAATATTTTTAGCTTTAGTATTTATTGTATAGGGTTAGGATGGATGCTTTTATGACAAATGTCGAATAAAGCTTTAAATTGAATTGATATATCCTAACCCCAGAGCTTGTTTATATGGAGAGTGAGTGACAAGCAGTCAAAGCCTCAGAAAACGGACGAGACGAGAAAGGTAAGGCATCTGGACACTGGTTTCTGATTGCTATGTGTGACATTTCCATAATTTTTGATATTATGTGTTTCCTTCATCTTCATTACCTGATTTTGCTCGCAAAAAAGTATCACTCATATATGTGGAAATAACACTCATTGCCGAGAAATTATGAAAAATGTCACACATAGCAATCTGAAACCTTGGCAGCTATGGACACCGGCCCGGGCCGCAGCGTGCTGTCAGCTGTGCTGCACCCTGCCGAATTCAGTTATTGGCGCAGCCGACGGTGAAGGAGTCAGTAACCCTGTTTGCAGCAGCCGCCAGAAGTGAGGACAGTTTATTACTAGAGGACGGATCCCATCTAAATTTGGATACGTGAGTGATGTATTATATATGCACATAATTCAACCATACCATTTAATTTTATCCGCTTACATTTTACTACGTTATGGTGATAATGTTGAATGGGAAGTACTGCACCTGGATTGTCAGCCGTTTGTTTTCTGAGTGCTAATTTTTAATACAATTGCCTTCCTGCCAGCTTAATGCAGTCGTGGACTTCCGCTGCTTACTTGGAGACGTAGTTTGGGCAAGGAAAGATTAGTCTACTCTAGACAGTTCCCACTCCATCTATCGGATTACAAACTGCTGAAATCAGATGGCTCTGCATTTTATTGGCTGACGATAAGCACGGTGGTCCGGGGCCATGTTTGAATGGGAGTCTATTTTACACATGCAAACGGGGAAGTAGCACGAGGTCGTCATGTTGGTAGTGCTATAAGATTAGGCCCACAGAGATGCAAATACCTGGGGTTTCGTGGTAAGCCTCAAAGTGCGCGATAACCCTATTGTCTCTCAAGTTTCTGCATCATTGACCCTGTATAATAACATTGTGGGTGACATGACGGCAAAAGATTGTCTTATAAAACTAAGAAAAACTGGCAGTGCAATTTGTGTTTGTTTGAACTGCCAAGTGTTAAGAGTAAAACAGTGCTATGTTTTGCGCTGGTGTTTCTCACCATTATTTTTGACCTTATTGCATAACTCAGTCACAGGCATAATCGGTTGCTAATGCAATAAGGTAAAAAATAATGCTCAGAAACACCAGCGCAAAACATAGCACTGTTTTACTCTTAACACTTGGCAGTTCAAACAAACAGAAACTGCACTGCCAGTCTTTCTTATTTTTAAAGACAATCTTTTGCCGTCATGTCACTATTTTATCGGATCTCTAATGACGAAACCACCACACACAATGTTATTATTCAGGGTCAATGATGCAGAAACTTGCGTCAGACAAAACACTGAGCTTCCCTGCTGCATTGAACTTGACACTCACCCTTAATACTTATACAAATTATGGGAGAAGGCTTGAGTTTTAGGGAGGATAGAACAGGGACATTATAAGGATTTTGTTATCCCCGGGCCAAAGGTATTTTGTGGGACACTGTTCAGAACAGGTTTGAGTTTGATCCAGTTTCAGCTCTTGCATGCCCTCCTTGGCCATGTCACATATAGTGCACAGGTATACTCGCCAAATTATAAATGTGTTTTCATCAAATATTCAGGGAGAGTGAAGTGTGTTTTCAATATTGTAGTACAGCAGCTGACTAAAAGTATTGTAAATAATCTCTGTGACCATTTCCTGTTTTGAATATATGAGGTCTTGTTTCTATCTAAAAGAAGCTTTATGAATGTTACATGGTGTGTATCATCAAAGTCCCACAGGGCCAAGGACTGTGTGGTTAATTCTTCTGGTAAAGATCTTGTGGTAAGACACAAATGTGGGAAAAGCTGACAAATGCCAGTGTGATAAAGATCCCAGTGGAAGGAATCAGTATTGTACGTGTGGTAAAGAGAATGACGTGTGGCAAATGTCTGTGTGGTAAAGTAAGTCACTGGGTTAACATGATTCTGCATTGTGATTGTGTGTTAAACAGCTGAGTACAGTGTATTAAAAATGTATTGTGTGAATGGTGGTTCCTCCTTTCATGTGATAAATGTTCATTTTATAAAAGATCTCCCTTGTGCTGCAGAGTACCACTGGGTAAAAGTGTGTTTAAAGTGTTAAGGGACTGCATTGAGAGCAAGGATATCTGGTATATGCACAAAAGTACATACTTGCATATCTCCGTGCTGTTACCTGTTGCACCCTATCCTGATATGACCCTTCTGTCTTGCTTTGTGTTTCTTCGTCCCTGAGGTGCTTATGTGAAGAGCCAGGTCTTCAGCTTCTTGTGGAACTCGAGAAGTGAAGTGGTGGTGTAGTGTAGTTCCTATCTTCCCAATAGGCTCTGCGCATTGGAATAGTACCTACGGCAGTAAAGGCCTAGGCCAGACGTTAACTAGGTCTACTACTGTCGATACTAGACTTAATTTTTGGGTTTGCCAGCTAAGCTCAGAGTTCGCTAGAAACTTTCTCGAATGTTCAAGGAAGGATTAACTTCCCTGATTAGACAAGAAGGGATTTAGTTTCTGACAACCATAGAACATGACAACTTTGCTCTCCCCTAATCAAGAGTCAATCTCAAGAGTCGTGTGAGCACAAGGCAATTATTTTACTCAGTCAGTACGTGCATTCTTAGTCTCATCAGAATGTAGAGAAAAGGAAGAGACGGGCGTGTTCAATAAAAGGTGTTATTTATTGATCAGTCTCTTTTCTCATACATGAGAAATGGATCGATATTATTGCAATACTTATAGTTAAGTAAAGTGCATACATTAAAAGCAATAGTATAAAATAATACTGTAAAAACATTGATATGGTTTCTGAGCCATATGATGTTTGAAATTATTAAAATATATTTACATACACATATACATTTGACTAAACGTACTCAACTGGTGTTTCTAAATACGCCTACCCCGTGTACCTGACCTAAGTCTAATGCGTGGGCGGGAATAGAAAGTTACAGTTTAAGTTAAGTTTGTTTTTGCCAAGTGAATAACTAAAGAATTCTCTGTGAGGGGTTATTCAGTTCTGTACCTGGAATTTTGGATGAATGAGGAATGGTATCTCTTTCTCTGCTCTCGATATTCCAGGCTGCCTGCGAGGGCTGCCCAGAAGCGCCGGTGCTGGGTCTCTCGGCTTGAGATAGCAGCGCGTCTCTCAGCGCGTCAGGAAGGCGGGGCTGCTGCCTGCGGGGTCTGCTTCTGCTCTCGGCTTCGGCAAGGGTGGCTGCTCCGTCTTGTCACCACGCGTGTGCTTGCATAGGGCAAGGTCGGCAATATTTATACCTTAAAGGTGCCGGGATTGACATAAGGATGGACATAGGTACGTCAATAAAGATGTCATACGACTTGCTCGTTAGCACATTCTTTACTAAAGTTCTCTGTGAAATCAAAACAATGGCCGCACGGATTATCCAGGTTGTCATAGGTTTGATTTGTTATGAGAACGTCGTATGCCTTATCAGGGGCTGGAGGAATGTCGCTTGTCTAATTAGATCTCAAGCGTTATGACCTAATCAGATAACACGTTCCTGTGCCGTAGTGTGACTGCGTCAGATAACGGTATCTGCATCATGGGGGCTTGTCTTGCCTCATGGGCTGACTGTTAGTTAACTTGATAGTTAGTTTAACCAGAATAGGGTCAGGAATAGGGGGATCGATTCAGAACCTATAGAAATACACGACACCCACTCCACGCTAACTATGGTCATATCTACTAATCTATGCATAGTATAACATAGTACAACATACTATAGAGTATAGTGTATACCTTACCACCCCAAAATACGTAAATGCATTTCGAAATTTTCAAATATACTGAAAAATTGCAGTTATATATATTGTATGCACTTAAGCTGTATAAGAATGCTAAAGTAATCACGCATTTGTATACATTATTGCTTATTTGGTATTTGAGAAATACACATGAAATGGCTCTTAATATGGCTATACAGAAAGGAAGGTCGAGACCATTTCATCACATAATAAAATATATTTGTGAACATACCAGCGGGCAGCTAAAGTCTATATAAAGTATCTAAAAATAGAAATCTTAGTTCTCTAGGAATAGTCTCTTACTTTAAGCAGAAGATCAGTGTCCCGAAAAAAATATATGAAAAAATATTTTAGGGGCTTGCTGAAAAAAAATTGCTGTCCGTGAACTGGAGTGAAATTGTTCATGTGACTTTATTTTTAAAGTTGAAGGCCGAATTCAGGGAACGCCGTGTGCGAGTTTACTCAAAAGTCTCTATTTCTGTTCTGGAGAGAACATCATATCATTCAGGCTTTCGAAAAAACTGTCAACAGCTTCATGGGAAAGTTCCACTAAGTCGGAAATAGGGGTAACCATGCATTCGTGCGCATGATTGTCTCCATTGACATTCTGATTCGCATTGCTGACAGAAGGTCGTACCTGTTCGATGTTGCTTTCATCTTGAACTTCACTACTCTTCAATCGTAGTGGTGAAGATTCCAGGAATGCCGTCATCAGGATTGGCAGCCTTTGAGGGCAGCACAAAGCGTGAACCTTGGTAGGAACCAACAGTGTATCTGCATCCACCGGCGCATCCGATTGTAGCGTCAGACAGGTGTCTAACACGCATTCTTCTCCGCATAGCAAACACCTTAGTACAGGTAAAACACACCTTTGCCACATTGGTCGAAATGATAGAAACCAAGTCATATTTAGGTCTCTAAGCCGGGAGAGTCCCAGGATTTTTGATATCCGGTCCCGGTATCCAATGGCTAGGATCGTATCTTCCATTGTCGCGAGAGTTTGATCTGTGACATGGGTTGCCATAACGAAAAATAAGGACTAGGAATAGGATTCCTGCAATTAGTCCCAGGATCAGGGGAAGTCCGCCAAAAATCGAATGGACGAAATCTGGAAAAATACCCAGTATGGCTTTGAATGGTGTTAATGCCTTCGAAAATACTGTCTTAAATACCTTTGAGACCCCAGTGGTATCAGAAATATTTAAGATTTTGCTCATTATTTCCGCGAAATGTACGGGGGAATTAGTTGATAATAATGTATGTATCTCTGCAGTCGTCCTTGCGACTTGTAGATCATACGTTTCTTTTGATGACGTGAGCCTTGTAGGCGTCTGAAGAAGCACTGTTTTCATTCTGCTTAAAGTGTCTATTCGAATAGAAGTAATTTTCAAACCGGGCCATGCCCTTGCCTCCCTGTCTGGAAAGGAGCTGGGGAACAAAGAACATCCACAGCACTTGACCTTCGCCGTCGTAGTGACGAGATAAGGAGTCCCGGGCATAAGACTACAACATCTGCGGTCTACAATAAGAATGTAACTCCCATTATAGATTCTTTGAAAGAATGGTTCTATTTCAGTTGCAGGTGCGCCTTGCTGGTGACATGAAAGGTTGTATGAATTCCCTTCACAGGCTCCGTGCAAACTAATTCCGTTACACAGAAGCGTGCCGCTTAGTGACATAGCACAATTGTTGCCACTAAGAAACACTTTCTGTCCTTTGTTACTGACACATGCATGTGAATAGGGCAGGTTCCAAGTTGTTTTAAGGTACCCCTTTCCCAATTTCTCGTACATGCCAGCCTGTATATATTTTTGGCAGTATTGAAACCTGAAGGTTGAGATTGGAATATTTATGATTCCGTGGATTATCCATTCACTGACAGGTCGTTCTGACATTGTCATTGGTAATCTTTCTAGTTTTTCAATGCTCAAGATTGTATAATCAGCACCCTTTTGCGCCATACCGATTTGTCTATCAGTAAGGTTAAAGATTTGGAATAGTGACGTTGTGTTGATTAAACGCCAAGGCACATAGCCTGAACGCAGATTTTGTAACGTCCAGCCAAGCTGTACGATAGAACGCAATTGTGACTGACCATGTTGTAATAACAAAAGGTCTTGCGATAATATATCGATTGCTGAAGACACAATGCTGTCCAATGAAAATATTCTGGAGGACAGAGTCATTAACCCATTGTCCACTACAGAAAGTGATTTTTCCAAATTAATACGATCAATTTCACGTATTCTCTCTGCTGTTTCAATTTGAGTAACCTTCCAGGCCTCATTGTATGCTGCATATACAGAGGCTGCTATGAAACGCTTTTGACGCTGTTTGCGTGGTCCCATTATGAAATCACGCAAGTCAGCACCATCAGTAAGTAAAGTTAGGTGTTGCTTAATTTCAGGCAGTGTGAAAGTCTGTAGCCATTGAAGGCATAATTTGCCCACACTGTAGGTTGTTATTATCCCTGTGTGATGTCTTTGAGGATATCTAGGGTCTGGCCTGTTCATTTTGAAACCCTGTGTTTTATTCAGGAATCTATTTTGACAGTGATTTGTATCTGTGGGCCAGATCAACCATTGTTTCCAATCAGGATGTGTTCTGTTTTGGTTAAGTATATGGTTTATGTCTATTTCTTCATCTGTATCAGAGCTATTGCTAAACATTGTTGGCTTTGGAATAGACGGTTTATTTAAATCTTTGATTTTGGCTAAGCCAAGACAGGTGGTTTGTTGAACAGTGTCATTTAAAAATATCATTTGTTCTGGGATCATGCAGGCTCTAAACAAAGCTTCTATACCCTGTACTTGCCATTCTTTTGTACCCCAAACACTTTTCAAATCAACATTTTTGTCCCAATAATCAAATCCAAAAGTATTCATTTTTTCAAAGAATGAATCTGAATATATCAATTTTGTGTTGGTTATCATGGTTTTCATCCCTGTCTTGTTTGACAATTTGTAATAAAATGTTTCAGCATTACTTGTGTTAAAACCTTGAAAGTATGAATATTTGTCATAAACGGTTCTTGAACTCCCTTTTGGAGGTGTTGCACAATGTTCCCATTGATTATAATTTAAAACATTTCTAGGTTGTGCAGATTTATGTAAAAAATGGTTACCATAGTGGTTATAGCAATACATACTATCATAATTTGTAGAACCTTGCAAATAATCATGTTTTGTAAATTTAGCAGACATTACTAAGTCAGACATCATGTTGTTAATACTTTCGAAGTCCCAATCATCAGCAAATGAGTTCGGTTTTGCAAAGTCACTCAAAGAGACCTTAATTTGGTGTGGATATTTCAGGATCTCGACCGGACCATAAATTTCATAGTCAGTGTTGTCCCAGGCTACCCCACCAGGTATCGGATTGGCTGTGAAGTTGGCTGAAGAAAGTTCTGGAGAAAGTTCTCTTTTCTCGACGTGTGAAGATGTGTGTGGTTTGAGGACCAAGTTGATGTTCTGGCTTGCTGTGTCCATTTTAGCATATTTTCCCTCAACGAAGCGTCCCAAAGTAAATACCATGATGAGCCAAAGTATGAGGATAAATGCACCAAAACCCACCCAAAATTCAATCCATGGAGAAATCAGATATGTTTCTTTTAGTTGTTTCAAAAGTTCCTTCGCTTTGTCTTTAAAGGATTTTGATGATGGCTGTGTCTTTGATTCACTGAAGCCGTCAGAGGAATCATCGAAGTTTATGAAGTAGCCGGATGCAGTTCTGTCAATTGTTCCAATTGGTTCAGGATTTTTGTTTTTTGCATTTTCACTTGGTACTTCAGTATAGATTGGTGTGTCTCTGCTAAATGTTTTTATTTGGGTTTTCAGAGGTCTTAGTTCTATTGCATTGTTGCATAGTCCTTGTTTTTCTTCTGTAGGCGTTTCGAATGTGATGAGCCTCTTTGATAGGACCTCTGTACTGGTAGCAAACCTTGGTGTTCTGCTACTTATTGGGAGTCCACTTGGCCTACTGTTTGTTATCGGCCACATGTTGTGGTTTTACCAGGTCGATGGATACAACTCGGTTCTCCTTTTTTCCAGCAAGTGGCGGTAGTACAACTGATCTTGTCCCGTTGACAGACAAGACAGGAACTGCTTTTCTGTAAGAAGGCCCAAATTCCTTCTTTACCGCGATCTTCTCCCTGACTAGATCCCCGACTTTTGGAATCCAGAAAGGTCTTGCTGGGACAGGTGGTGATTCTTCAGTGGTTGTTGGCTGTTGTTTCAACTGTATGTTGCTCAGGTCTTTTCTTGTTTTGTTAAAGTCCTGCAAAATAGCCAAACGGTCTTTGACATCAAAGGTTTTTTCTATTACCACTGAAGTCTGACTATCAAGGTCAGAGATCATCATCCTAGTTCCAAATAACAATTCGTACAGACTGAATCCCTTCAGAGAATTTCTTGGCAAGTTATTTAGACTACGTTGGACACTTATTAGATGTTTGACCCACCCAGCTCCCGAACCTAATATCCTTTCTATTATAGATTGCTTTCTGCCTTGGTTTTTTCTTTACACCATCCCGTACCCTCAGGAAGGAAGTGAGAAGATTCCCGCTGGGCTGTGCTCATTTGGCCAAGTTTCCCCCCAGGCTGGTGTGCCTGAGTGAAAACAATGGTCAAACGTAACATGCTCTTAGCGTATATGCCATTTAGACTTGCAAATCTTGTATAACAGTCCGGACGTCAGCCGAGTGCTGAGGATCTACATTATAAGTGGAAACTAGCCTGTATATGTTAATCGCAAGCCCTGTATTTTACTGGTGACATTATCTGCCTTGATACGACGAGGTATTAAACTGGTTCTCTCCCCACTGCGATCTCTATTGCAGTTTGGGCAGCGTTTTACAAACATGGTATGATGCAGGCTCATGCCTGGCCACCAGTACCGTGATTGTAATTCTTCCAGAGAATCTTTTAATTTAAGGTGTCTTAGACCCTCGCCCATGTGTGCGTCTGCGATTAACAAGTTTCTCCTGTCCATGTTTGGAATCACTCTATCCCCCACTCCAGGGATTCGAGCAAAAGGGACGGAGTTTGCATCGATTATGTATGTGTAATTGAGTGGATAGTTGATCGGTAACGCTGAGCAGTCGCCTTTTGATGACGTTTTCACCGCCAGCAATGTTTCACCGTCAATGTATTTTAATGTACGCTTTTTTCGATCTACGGGAGCCGGTTTAGTGGCTGCCGCTGTGGCTGTCTCAGCCAATGAATTCCCTACAACGTGAACGCCATCACGTTGATGACTCAGTGAGTGAGTCACGTGAGTCTTTGGTAGTTCTTTTTTCAAAAGAGCTACTTGTTCCCAGAGCAGTCTCTGCTTTATTGGTGCATCTGTGTCATCTTTGTAACCGTTCTGAATCCATGTCTGCAAATCGCTGTTATATGATTTGACGCAGTAATATGAATCTGACACTATAAGTGTCGGGAATTCGCGATCCGCATTATCTAGCGCCATTTTCAATGCGATTATTTCAGTTTGTTTTTCTGAATTAGTTTCTACTGAGTGTGATTTTGTTAATAGAGGTCTTAATTTACCTCCGCGCCACACTTCTTTTGTAATCTCACATGTGGGGTAGTATGCTTGTTCTCCCCAGACGGACGGTTGAGCATGTCCGTCTGTATAGATTACACAGGCGTAATGTCGTAGAGGCAGAATGTCGATTGGCAGAGGATACGTCTTTTCATATTTTAGATTTTTTAATTCTTCTTGTTCTCAAAAAATTGTCAACCAGGCTATACTTGATAATTCATATCCTTCGTATAGAACTTTTAGATGGGCAATTCTGGATTTTTTGAAGTTGAATTTGTAACCCTCTGCAGCGAAACCAAGTATTATGGTGTTCACTCTTTTCAAGTGAGTCTCCAAGTCATCATCTGTTAAGTAAATGTCATCGACATAAGATAATGCTTCATCATCATATTGTTGTAGTAATTCTGTTACTCTCGCTGAGAATACCCCCGGGCTGTTCTTGTACCCCTGGGCTAACCGACAGAATTGTTTTTGAGTGCCATTTACTGAGAATGCAGTTAAATATCTGCTCTCTGGTGCTATGTTTTGACAAAAGAATCCATTGGAGATGTCCAAGGTTGTTTTGTATTTTTTGCGCACTATGTTATTCATTAGTGCAGCACTGTGTGAGTTTTGCACTGCAAAAGTTTTGCAACATGTGTTAAGGTGTCGGTAATCCAAAACTAGACGATATGAGTTGTCTGGTTTGGCGACCGGAAACAAAGGATTGTTCATTTGTGAGGTGCAAGTTTCAATCACCCCCTGGTATTCTAGCTGATCTAGTATTTCATTTACTTGTTTTTTAGCTTCTTGCTTAATTGGGTACTGCCTTTGTGCAGTAGGTTGTGATTTTAACTGGATTTTGTGAGGAGGAGAATCCTCATCCCATCCTACGTGATTTTTATATAAAGCAGGTGCTAAGGCCACTGCCCACTTTCTAGCAAGTGTATATTTTTTATGCATCGGTATTTGATTCGAGAAGGCAGGCATAATTACTTCTTCGCCATGAGGGCACTCCCTGACAAACTCTGGTGGCCAGTCTTTTTCAGCTAGAAGGATGTCATAGCCTTTGGAGAGGTTATCCCAAAATAGTCCCCTTATTTTTCTAGTCTTATCTCCCTCTATACGTAATGTTATCTCGTATATCTTGTGGGGCTTGCTAACTCTGGTATCTGCAGTTTCCACTTGAAGATATTCATTTGTGTCTGTGGAAAAGTAAATTTTGCCATGTTCTGTGTCCCTACGCCCCATCCATCATATGTTATGTATGCATGACCAATATGCGTATGTTATTCCCCATTTCTGGTTGAAGACGCAATTACAGTTGTGTCCACCTCTAATATGTTAGTTTCCAGTTCTCGTGAATACTACGAATATCAGGCCTATGTAAGTAATGTTGCCACGTTTCCCAGTGTGCACGTTATTCCATTATAAAATCCCCGTTTCTAGGCCTCAAAAGGGCCCGGACCCTGGATTCAGCTCCTGTCTCCTGAAAGCCTCGCTGAGGAGCGATACAGCCCCCACCTGTATCCTCGACCTTTCACTTACTTCCTGCCTTGCAGTGCCCGGTGCACCCCGGCTCTGCCTCTGAGTCTGCCAAAAGTATGTTATAGTTCCTGCTATCAGTTCAGTCCTCCTCCTCTGCATTCCTAAGCTACTGAACTGCATCAATAGTTTCCGTCATTGTCTAGCCTTCTCGTCTCCATGTTAGAGAAATACTGTATTTAATGGTCATTTAATATTCTTCATCACGCACTACATGTAGAATAATGCATGGTCCAGTCTTAGAGTCAGGTTAGCTTTTCCCCTCATGACTTCTAGTTTATATCAACACGTTCCCTAAACATTAGATACCAGATAGGGTTTAGGTACATGTCGCTCCGACCCTCCAGACTTTAGTCTCTGCTCCTAGCACAGAGTTCGTAGCCCCCAGCTTCTCCTAGTAACACGTCATTGCTAGTTTTCGCGCACCATTAGGTTAGAGGTCCCGGCTCCTTAGGTAGCCCCCTCCTATGTGTCCGCCCATTCATGACATATTCTGTTACGTTTCGCATCACATGTCTAAGTAAACTCCCAGTTACACCTCTTTTTACTGTTATCTCTCGCGACTGTTACACGTCACGCCTTCTGCTCCACCCACTGTTACGCCTACTGCAATGTAATGCTATGTGTTTGCGCTATGTATATAAATCAATGTTATGTTATTAAATGTTAGCGCGCTCATCCCAGACCTAGCCCCAGCAGCTGCTGGGTCACCCTATGCAGGTTGTCCTGATCCTGTCCTTATGCTGTAATAAACCTGCAGAAACTCCTACTACCTCGAATCTTGACTCTTATTTATTGAGCTATCTGTTATGCTATAAGTCTAGTCAAAAATAGGGTATTATTTATTTATTTACCACATAATGGCGCCCGAATAGGGACTTGCCCTTTCCCCACGCGTCGGTGAAGCCACGCCGACCCCCTGACCCTCTGCAGTCGTGACGGAACCATACTGGCCAGTGCAGATATTTCTGCTTCAAGTATCCCTCAGGCCCACGGAGGAGACGGAGGAGGCGGTCCAGCATCCGAACGAGACGGTGGAGGAACGCGGCGAGTCACGACCAGAGCCCAAGCCGAGAGTCCAAGGTCCGAGGTATCCGGAGGTCCACCCGTAACTGAAGTCCGAAGCCCGAAGTTCGTCGTCGTAGTCCAGTCCCGTCCGAGGCCTTCCGTTCCGTGCTGCCCGGTGAGTACCATTGCTGGGGTAGTGTCTAGACAGGGTCAGTCTAAATTGACTCCTGGTCCGTGGGTTGGTGGTACCCAAGCCCACAAACGAAGTATTCACCTAGGTGGATACGGGTCTTGATGTGTTCCTTTATGGGACCGGTATGTTCCGTACTGTTATAGCAGTGCATCCAGTAATTCTAGTCTGTTCCGTTCTCGAGAATTCTGTTCTGTTTCTGTTTTCAGTATTTTCAGGTAGTATTCTGTTCGAACTGTTATTTATAATGTTGTTTAATGTATTTCCAATGTCGTGGTATGCCTGAATTGTTTTCCCAATTGTTATTGTTTTTCGTGTATTGTATTGTGTTCCGATTCAAGTTTAGAATGCCGCTCTTTTCCAAGTTACGTCAGTTAAAAACTAGAAAGGGTCTGCTGGAAGCAGCAGTTCCTGTTCCGCCTAGGGACAGTCCAGGTCACTTTATGTATCAGAAACATGGCATAAGCGCCATATTGTATCTAGATTTATGGGTAGAGTATACCAAACAGTTAGAAGAAAAGTATAGATGGCCCGTATCGGGTACATGGGATGCCGAATGTATCATGCGAGTAGAAGAAGCATTATGGAAAAAGAAAGCCAGACAGTCACAGAAAGATGCCATCGAGTTATGGCGTAAGGAAGCTCATAAAAGAACGGAAAAGGAAGTCAGAAAGTCAGAGTTAAGTAGAGAATCCCAAGAACGAGCCCAAGAAAGAGAATTAATCGAGATAGGTGAACAAGTCAAAACCGAACAGTCAGATAGACAGAGGCATGCCCTTATTAAGGGTATGTATCCTCTCCTTGCCGAAGGCTTGCTAAAAGCGACCCCAGAGGCACCCAGTAATTTCCCGCCACCATTGGTTCCGACCAAGCTACGTCACAAACCGACCGCAGCTGATATTTTTATTTCGTCCTATTTGGACGACACAGTTCCAGAATATGCAAATCCTGTTCGTGCTCCGCCCGTCCCTGTAAATCAGGCACTTCCCGTTCCTCCAGACACCGGAGTACCTGTTGCGGTACCCCCGGGTCAGCCTGCCATACAAGTTCAACCCACGTTACAATTACCGACCCTGCAAGCACGAAGAATGTCAGTCGACGATTCTAGTCTAGGGGCCGCAGGAGGAGGTCCTCCTCAAACCCCACCGCCACACAAGCGTTTATCAGCACTCGAATTACATGCTCAAGCATCACAGCGTACTCCTAAAAGTAATAAGTCTGTTACAGAAATCAGACAAGCCCTTGCCGAATGTGTCTATGACACAGTCCCAGGCGAGTATAATATGGTTTTATATTCCGTACGCGTAAGAAGGGTGACCGAGTATCTAGTCACCTTACCGAATATGAAAGAAGATCTAGACAGAATATATCGTTTCATCCGTACAGGGGATGATCCAGAAAGTATTGGCGAGATTATGTCTCAAAGGAAAGCCGAGATTCAGCTCATGATATTAAAGTTCCTGATCAATTGTCTAATAAGAGAACAAGATTATCCGTCTAAAGATCCCGCCGAAATGAGAATCTTAACAAGGTGGAGTGATAATATAGCCGAGGGTAAGCACAAGACCATTAGTGCCATGGAAAGTATGTACAAGAAAATTCGTAAAGAAATAATAAGGTTACACGAGCAGCGTAAAGCAGCACAAGTAAGCGAGAAAGAAAGTATCTCTGATCCTGAAGAGGAAGACGAGAATCCCGCCAGAATAGCGTATGTAGGAAAATCCAGATTTCCAGATCGCCATTTACGCCTAGAACCCAAGTCTGTTTTTCATCATCCAGCACCAGAACAAGGTTCTCTAGAACAAGTATTTCAAGCTACCGATCACATTCTGAAATCACGAGTCGGTTATAGTGAGTTAAGTACCATGCATGAACAAGAACTAGCCCGATCAGCAGTCCGATGGATTACTGATTCTACCACTTTTCCAGACGAAATAGTGGCACAAATGTTTCTGAAACTGCCCCCAGCCGAGCAACGACTGGTGGGTATGTATATGATCCAGCACCTCATTACTCTGTATGAGGGTCAACACTCTGATCCAGGCCCGTTACACGATATCCTGAACGAGTTACTCCAGTACAGATGGAGAGGTCTAGGTACCGATTTAATTATTGTTATTCTAGAACAGCGCCACCAGTATAGAACGTTCCTGAACCCGCATTTTGTTCATGTCTCACCCCCAGAAAGTAAACCATTCTACATAGACAGACAGAATCCGTTACGAGAAGTCCACCCAGTCCAAGGGGCGGGTGGCGTAATGCAACGAGTGTTTGTATACACTCCGATTTCAAAGATGGAACTTCTCGAAATGAAAAAATTAATTCCCTGTCATGACAAAGATCCAGCAGGGTTCCATAGAGAATTAAAAGACATGCTCCGTATGGGAGAATACACTTACCCAGATATCATTAAAATGTTAAAGGTCCTGCTACCCGCAGGGGTGTATGAAAAGTTAAAAGAAAAAGAATGGGAGGTGGGAGAGAAAAAGATCGATTGGGCAGCTCTAGAAGCTGAAGACAAGGCACGAGTACCAGGTACCGGTCTTGGAGATAAATGTAAAGAATTACCAGAATTATTGATTCAAGTTTTACCCAGATTATTGACAACTAGGAAAGAAGACTGGGATGCAATCTCAGCCTGTAAACAGAAACAAGAAGAGGATATTAGTGATTTTTATTCTAGATTTGAGAAATGTTTCAGTATTAACAGTGGTCTCAAGACAAGTAGTGAGTCATACCCTCATCTTTTCGTTACCAAATTAGTCGAGAATTCAAGTCCCCAAATTAAAAATCGAGTTTTGAAAGTCGAAAGCACCTGGCAAGCAAATACTCCGTCCCAGATGCTCCAGATGCTCCAGTATCACCAGAATAGAATCAGAGAAGAGCAAGAACACGAAAGAAAACGTATGAAAGACACGAAAATGAAAGTGCTAGTTGCACAATCTATTCCTCAAGACAGTCAGAAGAGGAGTCCGATTCAAGCCAGTCATCCTGCAGCTCCCGTTAAAGGGAACTGCAATTATTGTAAACAGCCAGGTCATTTTATAAACGAGTGTGCAGTTCTGAAACACAACATAGCTACTGGTAAGACTAAAGAAAGACCACGTCCGCCGAGACAAGAACAAGTTTCACAGACTCCTCAGTCACAGAATGCACCACAGACAGTTACAGTACCGCAGCCTATTGCTGCAACACAGCACGTTACATCGCAGATGTACCAGTATGCACAGTCCGAGTATCCAGAGTACCAGTCATATTCATGAAACAGCCTAGAGAGGGAGGTAGGCTTGCCTCTCATCGAGATACCTGTAGACCAAGAAGGTCCCTATGTTCACAGTCAAGTATTAGGGAAAGACAGAAAGTTTTTGATCGATACAGGGGCAAGTAGGACCACAATTAGTCACGCCGAAGTTCCAGGGGCTCCGCTCTCAGGCTCAAGAAATGTTTCCCTTGGATTTTCAGGAAAACCCATCGTTAATGAGATTTCAAAGCCAGTTACTCTAGAAGTAGGTCCATTGTCCCGTACTACTGATCTGTTACTTACTAAGTCATGTCCAGAAAATCTATTAGGTATTAAGACACTGAAAGAGTTAGGTGCAGTTATTTGCTGTTCCCCAGAAGGAATACGTCTGTTCCTACGTGACTTTAAGGGTCACTATGTGTTACGAGATTTTGATTCAAGATTGTCTAATGTTCCGCAGCATTTATGGGCGCAAGGTCCAACTGATGTAGGTTACATGCAAATCACACCCTATCGTGTGACTCTCAAACCAGGTGTAGTGTTACCACGAATCAGGCAGTACAGATTGCCACCTGAGGCTGTAGCAGCCTTATCCAAAATTATTGACGAGCTCATGGCTCAAGGAGTAGTTGTAGAAACTGACTCCAATGTATGTAATTCTCCGATCATTCCAGTCATGAAACGTACTGATCCAAATGCACCCCCAGTATATCGATTAGTGATTGATTTACGAGAGCTTAATAAATGTATAATTCCTCAGTACCCAGTTGTCCCAGACATTTCTTCCCTGTTAACAGCCATTGATTCCGAAGCCATGTTTTTCACTGTTATTGACCTCAAGAATGCATTTTTTAGTGTTCCAATTCATCCAGACAGCCAGTTTCTTTTCGGATTTTGTTTAAATGGAAGGAGCTATATGTTTACACGCGCTCCTCAAGGTTTCACAGAAAGCCCTAGTATTTACAGTCAAGCACTCAAGAGACAACTAGACAATATTCACATGCCAACTGACACTGCCCTGCTCCAGTATGTCGATGATCTACTGATCACAGCCCGTTCTGAACGTGCTTGCGAGCGAGCATCACTTACAGTTCTGTATTTTCTTGCCGAGATGGGGCACAAGGTGTCACCTTCAAAGCTTCAATTCTGTGTCCAGCAAGTGGTATACTTAGGACACTTGCTGTCCAAGAGGGGTAGGCAGTTGACACCCGACCGTATCCAGCTAATAGCGAGTCTTCCCCAGCCCAGAACCCAGAAGGAGGTACGTGCCTTTATCGGCCTTACTTCTTATTGTAGACAATGGATTCCCCAGTATGCATTTCTAGCCAAGCCACTGATACAGTTAACGACACAGGAGGCAGCCGTATCGACTGTCCTCCCTTGGACATCTGAACATACACTTAGTTTCAACGAGTTAAAGAAAGCCCTATGCCAAGCTCCAGTTCTAGCTACACCGAACTACAGTAAGCCTTTTATACTTTTCGTTACAGAACGCGAAGGTACAGCATTATCTGTCCTCACACAAGATCAAGCAGGTCAATACAAGCCCTGTGCTTATTTTTCGAGCACATTAGATCCAGTCGCCCAGGCGTTGCCTGCGTGCCTCAAGTCAGTTGCAGCCACAGCACTAGCTATCAGACAAAGTGATTCCATAGTTTTAGGTCATTCCCTGACAGTACAAGTTCCACATTCAGTAGAAGTTCTTTTAAACCGAACACAAACTCAACACTTGACAATTGCACGTTTAACAGGTTATGAATTGACACTGTTCCAGCCACACATAGAAATTAGACGCTGCAACGTCCTGAATCCTGCTACACTGTTACCATCAGTTAATTCAAATCCAGACCCACATGATTGTGTGGAAGTAGTTAACATTACGACAAAGCCAAGACAAGATCTGACAGACATTCCGTTACCAGATCCTGACCTGACACTTTATGTGGACGGTTCATGTATGAGAACTAGTACAGGAGAACTAGTCGCCGCGTATGCAGTGACTACTGACACTGAAGTTATTGAAACACACCGTATTGATACTCTGTCCGCTCAAGCAGCAGAGCTAGTTGCTCTGACACAAGCCTGTATACATGCCAAGAACCTGAAGGTTAATGTTTACACAGATTCACGTTACGCATTCGGAGTTGTACACGACTTCGGAGTGCTCTGGCAGGAGAGAGGTTTTATGACTTCTCATGGAACCAAGATTCAGCATGGTCCCCTTATTCAAGCTCTGTTAGATGCCATACATTTACCGACATCTATTGCTATCATGAAGTGCAAAGCACATACGAAAGTTACTGACATTATTTCCCAAGGTAATGATCTAGCAGACCGCACAGCCAAGCTTACAGCACAGACTCCAGACATTCCAGTCAATCTGACACATACTCCAGATCCGATTACATGCATGACAGTTAAGGACCCTACACAAGATGTCATAGATATTCAGTCACATGCTACTCCCGATGAAATCAAGAAATGGTCTGTACAAGGAGGGGTCCAGACAGATCAAGGATGGTTAACGAAGGGTAGAGCCACATGGTTTCTCCCCGATTCTATGGTTCAAGTCATTATCAACACCGCACATAGTCCAGCACATTTAGGAGAAAAAGCTATGTTAGACAGTATTCAGAACATTTGGTTTAACAAGCATTTACGAGCTGCAGCCAAGCAGAAAGTCCGTACCTGTATGATATGTTGTCAGTTTAATCCAGGTAAAAGTGTCCCCGTGGAACAAGGTGGTTTCCAGCCCCCTGACCACCCTTTTGAGGTCCTCCAGATGGATTATATTCAAATGGAGCGATGTCGAGGTTTCAAGTATGTCCTTGTAGTTGTATGCGCCTTGTCCAGGTGGACAGAAGCATATCCAGTCCCAGATTACACAGCCGCGACCACTGCCAAGCAGTTGGTTCGTGAATTTTTCCCTAGATACGGACTCCCTAGAGTCGTATATTCTGATAACGGCCAGCCATTCTCATCCGAACTCATGAGACACGTTTCCCTTTTGTTAGGGTACCAGTGGAAGTTCCATTGTGTACGCCATCCAGAAGCAGCTGGACTAGTCGAAAGACATAATCAGACTCTGAAAATCCGTATAGCAAAAGTCTGTAAAGACAAGGGTGTGGACTGGTTAGTAGCTTTGCCAGTCGCTCTGTTTTACATGCGTATGGTCGCACATTCCAGATCAGGTCTGTCCCCGTATGAGGTCGTTTTCGGCCGCCCCCCTAACATGTGGGGTACTCCTAGACCCCGAAGTATTACCGATGTTTCATGTAATATGCTGACAGATTACCTAGCTTCCTTGATGTCTGCCCTCAACTCATGTCGTTCACAGGTTGCCGCCGCATTTCCAGACAATACCGAGGTGGCACCGCACGAGATCGTTCCAGGATCCTTGGTGATGATCAGAAATTTTGACAGATCAAGTCCGCTGGAACCACGTTGGAAGGAGCCACGTCAGGTCCTCTTGACCACCCGAACTGCCGTCAAGTTGGAAGGCAGGAAGGGGTGGGTCCACCTTTCTCATGTAAAACTTTTCAAAGGATCGAAACCAGACATTGCCAAGAACATTTCCCAGGATTCGAAGGATTGCCAGAACATTGTTTTAAAGGACTGTCCCGCACCAGACTTTATTACAACCCCTCCCTTGTTAGAGAAAACTCCGCAACAGGAGTATAAGTTAAAGCTCAGGTCTAATAAGTCAGCCAGTTTGATTGTATAAGTCCTCCCCTAGGTGAAACGGTTAGACTGTTTCTGACATGTATAAAATAGACCCCCATAGTGAGAGAGTCAGTCGAAGTTCACTTCAATGCATCGTTTTTCTAAGTTTCATATTGTTTCTTAGCATAATGATTTCCTGCACCAGCTATGCTTTCTATCTGTGTTTTTCAGTTCCTCATGTAAATATGTCTGCTCATACTACAGTAGAGCACACGTTTAGTGATCTGCCTCCTCACGAATATTCATACCGCCTCGCCATGCGTAATAACACATTCATCCGTATGTTACATTATTCACACCAGACCAGCAATGCCACTAATTGTTGGGTGTGTGGTCGACTCCCCCCTTTCCAGACACCGAAGGGAGTTCTGCCACTCTTTCCTTATCCATTCTCACACAATGGTTCGTGTGGAGCATGGTCTATGTTAACGTCATCCTCAACAGATATGTCTTTTCTTAATAGTACATGTTTCCCAGACAAGCAAGGTTTCCCCCATAGAACAGGTTTAGATCTAGAAAATGAAGTATATAATTTAGGAAATTATTCGTCGAATTTCATGGTTCTGAATGTTCAGTCTGATACTACTCCAGACTCACCCGCTATTTCAGTACTACCAGTCAAAGGCGAATTATGTGTCCGTAGTTATGGTTCTGTACATATAGGTCATAGTGAATGTACTACTGTTATCCAGTATAGTGACAGTGGGAAATCTATTTTTATAGCTTCACGTCATTCTTATTTTGTTTGTGGTCAAACTGCATATGTCCGTCTGCCCCTCGATTGGGAGGGAACCTGTTACATTGCTTTCCTACTGCCACCTGTTTTTCTAGCCCCACCTGATTATCATAGGAATTCTTTCTTAGTACACACTAGACACAAGAGAAATCTCCCGATTGTCGATTATACTGAAACCGCCGCCGAGCAATTCATTGATATAGATAAAGGTGTCTTCCCTTATTTAGGTACAGTTGTAAATAGTAAGCTTATCCGTAGGTTAACAAGAACCCTTGAAGCAGTAGTAGATGAGACTGCCTCCGCTCTAGGTAATTTAACTGAAGAGCAATCCTTTATGAGAATTGTCGTTTTACAGAATCGTCTCGTCCTTGACGTCATACTGGCCGATAGGGGCGGGGCCTGTAGAATTCTCGGATCCAGCTGTTGCATTTTCATTCCAAATAACGCGCCGTCTGTTTATTCAGCTATAACCAGACTCCATAAAATTGCCCATCTGTTACATCAAGATCCAGGCACCTGGACATGGTCCGGTTGGTTCTGGAATATAATTTCCGCATGGGGATGGAAAGTCCTGTCCTTCCTAGGTATTGCAGTAGCGATTATATTCAGCTGCTGCCTCTGTATACAATGTGGCCCTGCGATTTGCAGCATGTGTGCTACCTCTTGTATTCCTAGTCCCAAGCCCCGTTCTAAATCCCGTTCCAAGACAATTCGAGACGAGCAAATGGTACTGTATGAAGTGATAGATGGTATCATGAATATTGATGTTTCCTGATGGAAACGTAGTGACAAGGAGGGAATGTGGAAAAGTAAATTTTGCCATGTTCTGTGTCCCTACGCCCCATCCATCATATGTTATGTATGCATGACCAATATGCGTATGTTATTCCCCATTTCTGGTTGAAGACGCAATTACAGTTGTGTCCACCTCAAATATGTTAGTTTCCAGTTCTCGTGAATACTACGAATATCAGGCCTATGTAAGTAATGTTGCCACGTTTCCCAGTGTGCACGTTATTCCATTATAAAATCCCCGTTTCTAGGCCTCAAAAGGGCCCGGACCCTGGATTCAGCTCCTGTCTCCTGAAAGCCTCGCTGAGGAGCGATACAGCCCCCACCTGTATCCTCGACCTTTCACTTACTTCCTGCCTTGCAGTGCCCGGTGCACCCCGGCTCTGCCTCTGAGTCTGCCAAAAGTATGTTATAGTTCCTGCTATCAGTTCAGTCCTCCTCCTCTGCATTCCTAAGCTACTGAACTGCATCAATAGTTTCCGTCATTGTCTAGCCTTCTCGTCTCCATGTTAGAGAAATACTGTATTTAATGGTCATTTAATATTCTTCATCACGCACTACATGTAGAATAATGCATGGTCCAGTCTTAGAGTCAGGTTAGCTTTTCCCCTCATGACTTCTAGTTTATATCAACACGTTCCCTAAACATTAGATACCAGATAGGGTTTAGGTACATGTCGCTCCGACCCTCCAGACTTTAGTCTCTGCTCCTAGCACAGAGTTCGTAGCCCCCAGCTTCTCCTAGTAACACGTCATTGCTAGTTTTCGCGCACCATTAGGTTAGAGGTCCCGGCTCCTTAGGTAGCCCCCTCCTATGTGTCCGCCCATTCATGACATATTCTGTTACGTTTCGCATCACATGTCTAAGTAAACTCCCAGTTACACCTCTTTTTACTGTTATCTCTCGCGACTGTTACACGTCACGCCTTCTGCTCCACCCACTGTTACGCCTACTGCAATGTAATGCTATGTGTTTGCGCTATGTATATAAATCAATGTTATGTTATTAAATGTTAGCGCGCTCATCCCAGACCTAGCCCCAGCAGCTGCTGGGTCACCCTATGCAGGTTGTCCTGATCCTGTCCTTATGCTGTAATAAACCTGCAGAAACTCCTACTACCTCGAATCTTGACTCTTATTTATTGAGCTATCTGTTATGCTATAAGTCTAGTCAAAAATAGGGTATTATTTATTTATTTACCACATGTCCACTGTCTCCAGATGATTCATAAGGACTTTGCGAGCTATGCTCACTTCTGCTGCGCTGTCTAGCATTGTCTGAGCCCACTCTCCGTTTTTCAGTTGTGTCCTCAGTATTCTCGGCATTGTTAACTACCTTGATACTGGCTACCTTCTTTTTTGGAAATTGTAATTTCTTTTTCAGTTGAGCAGGTTCCTTGTCTTTGGACTTGGCGTACTCTTCTGATCGTCCTCTTCTTTCTGATTTCTGCGAGGAATTCTGAAAAGATTGAGAGGGACGTGTATCAATGTCTTGATATCTATCAGGTTTTTTAATATTATCCCTATTTCTAAGGTTATATCTATTCCCAGAGGGGTCACTCTGCGGTGACCTCTGTCTTTGGTTTGGAGATTTCTCTCTTCGCCTAGGAGACCTTCCTCTGGACTGGAATTTCTTTTCTTTTGGATTGGATTGTTTGTTTCCATCCCAGTTCTTTTTTGGTGAATTATTATTATTAAAAAATATTTTTTCTGGACTTGTAGTCAGTTGCGGTTTTACTGGTATTCCACCTAGACTATCTCTGCCTAGTTCTTCATAGGATTTTTCTATGATTCTGGCAATTTCAGCTGGTTGGTCTGCTATATCTGTCTCTTTTAACCTCTGGCGGATCGCCACATTTGCTGCTTCACCTTTTATGTTGGCTAATAATATAGCCGAGACCTGCTTGAAGTCTTTCAGTAATTTCATACCAAGAGTTAAAGCAGGTTCTGGACCGTATTCATCTTGAATTTGTTTTAGCACATCTGGTATCACCGAAATGGATGGGACACCGTGCGTTTTTGTATAGATGGAAGCAAAGACTGTACCCCAAGTGTCACAGTCCTCAATGTGTGGTGCGATTCCCATTGGGAGACATATAGTCAGAATCCTGTGTTTTTCCAGCGGGGTGGTGTCAGGAAACACCGCCTCTATTTTGGTGATTTTCTGTGCCAACCAGAATGGTATTTGTTCCCGTTTAGCTGGAACTTTACCTAGGCAGGATTGGATGTTCTGTGGTGTAATTTTATTTGTGTTCCCCTGGTAAGGGGTCAGCTGTGGTAGTTTAATCGCTGGCTGAATTGTTGAAGTCCGCATTACATACTGAACTAATTGTCTATGAATTTTTAGTAATTGTTTTAGCTGTATTAACAGCTGTGGTGCAGGCATCTCGTCGATGTCTGGATGTGGTGTGTATCCGGCTAGGACCGGCCACGTTGCTCCTGGTCTTCCTAAAGGACCGAGCCTTGTAATGTGATTATTATGTTTTAGGGCGCCATCAAATAAGAGCAAATGCTCTTGGAATTTGAGTGGTACTTCCACCTCCTCGAAAGGAGTGTACTCATTAGGAGGTTCCTCTACTTTGTAATAGTGGAAGTACTTTGTTACAGCATTAGCTGCTGGAAAATGTATCCATGTATAGTATACCTCTGTCTGCCGATATTCGTGTGCCTCGATTACGAATATGACTGTGCCACCTCTAGGTGTCAGTCCATTTTCTATAAGTTTTAAGGTTATAGATCTCCTTTTGGCGACCTGGATGAGTATTATATCCGGGTCCGCTTCGAGTGAGGTAGTATCAGCTGCTGCTATTTCAGCTGCTAATCTAACTGCCTCTCTTTCTTCATCACTGTCTCCCATTTTACAGACAGGATGGTATTATGTTTATTTGCAGATCAGGTTTCTTTATGGAACAAAGATTAGATGCACAATATTTTGGAACACTGTTTATCCTTCAACGTTGACTAGACCAAGAACCATACATAGGAGTTCCCTCCTGCGAGGTTTTGGAGGATATAACCTTTCACCCACTCCAGACGTCTTTGGAGTATTTGGGAAAAGGGGTCTGAGTGAGAAAGCACGACTGAGTTACTCTAAATGTCTTACGTTAGTTTTATCGCCCTTTCCAAACGCGTTGGGCGCCATGTAGTGTAGTTCCTATCTTCCCAATAGGCTCTGCGCATTGGAATAGTACCTACGGCAGTAAAGGCCTAGGCCAGACGTTAACTAGGTCTACTACTGTCGATACTAGACTTAATTTTTGGGTTTGCCAGCTAAGCTCAGAGTTCGCTAGAAACTTTCTCGAATGTTCAAGGAAGGATTAACTTCCCTGATTAGACAAGAAGGGATTTAGTTTCTGACAACCATAGAACATGACAACTTTGCTCTCCCCTAATCAAGAGTCAATCTCAAGAGTCGTGTGAGCACAAGGCAATTATTTTACTCAGTCAGTACGTGCATTCTTAGTCTCATCAGAATGTAGAGAAAAGGAAGAGACGGGCGTGTTCAATAAAAGGTGTTATTTATTGATCAGTCTCTTTTCTCATACATGAGAAATGGATCGATATTATTGCAATACTTATAGTTAAGTAAAGTGCATACATTAAAAGCAATAGTATAAAATAATACTGTAAAAACATTGATATGGTTTCTGAGCCATATGATGTTTGAAATGATTAAAATATATTTACATACACATATACATTTGACTAAACGTACTCAACTGGTGTTTCTAAATACGCCTACCCCGTGTACCTGACCTAAGTCTAATGCGTGGGCGGGAATAGAAAGTTACAGTTTAAGTTAAGTTTGTTTTTGCCAAGTGAATAACTAAAGAATTCTCTGTGAGGGGTTATTCAGTTCTGTACCTGGAATTTTGGATGAATGAGAAATGGTATCTCTTTCTCTGCTCTCGATATTCCAGGCTGCCTGCGAGGGCTGCCCAGAAGCGCCGGTGCTGGGTCTCTCGGCTTGAGATAGCAGCGCGTCTCTCAGCGCGTCAGGAAGGCGGGGCTGCTGCCTGCGGGGTCTGCTTCTGCTCTCGGCTTCGGCAAGGGTGGCTGCTCCGTCTTGTCACCACGCGTGTGCTTGCATAGGGCAAGGTCGGCAATATTTATACCTTAAAGGTGCCGGGATTGACGTAAGGATGGACATAGGTACGTCAATAAAGATGTCATACGACTTGCTCGTTAGCACATTCTTTACTAAAGTTCTCTGTGAAATCAAAACAATGGCCGCACGGATTATCCAGGTTGTCATAGGTTTGATTTGTTATGAGAACGTCGTATGCCTTATCAGGGGCTGGAGGAATGTCGCTTGTCTAATTAGATCTCAAGCGTTATGACCTAATCAGATAACACGTTCCTGTGCCGTAGTGTGACTGCGTCAGATAACGGTATCTGCATCATGGGGGCTTGTCTTGCCTCATGGGCTGACTGTTAGTTAACTTGATAGTTAGTTTAACCAGAATAGGGTCAGGAATAGGGGGATCGATTCAGAACCTATAGAAATACACGACAGTGGCTCTGATGTGTTAGACTTGTGGATGTGGATGGAGCCAATAAAGGAAGTGGGTAGGGTCAATAAAGGAAGTAGGCGGGCAGGGAAGTGGGTGTGTCCTCCCCCAAACATTTGAGCACCTGCACTTCATTTTTTACAAATTAAGCACTGGTCCGACCTCTTGATACATGCACTGAGTGAGGGATAGCTGGCGGTGCTGAGCATCTCTCATAACAGCGGTTCCACCATTATCAACAGCAGTTTTAAGATGGAGACAATTATGAAAAATCAATACCAGGACCCTCTTGGTTTTATGAATTCATCCACCATCAAACATTTTAACTTTTGTATCACCGAATCTCATTTTATTCTATTGTAAAGATTTTAATTAATCGAACAATTAAATCTTCATTCATTATTTTACAAAAAATAATCCTTTCTGATATTTAAATGCTTCCTTGTTGTTCATTGCTTGATTTTACTCGCGAGAAAGTGTCACTTATTAGTTTAATGCTTCTCGTAAGAAAACTGAAAATGAGAAAATGACACACATAGCAATCTGAAACCTTGGCAGCTTGGTGGAATCCATCCACAGCCAGGGAATTAAATTAGTGTATAGGAATGACTGCTGCCAAGTGTGCACATCTTACCTAAGAAATGTGTGCAATGCATCCACATCAATCACGTCGCTGTCAGTTGAGCTGCAGTCTTTTGTAAAAATAGACAGATGAATGAATACTAACACGCGACTGTCTAACTGTGGAAATGCTTCTTTACTTAAAGCTACAATAACTTTAAACAGAAACGAAAGTAACACAGAATGTCGGCCCTTGGGGGAAGTAGGGTCGCAGACCAGTCGTCCCCCGGGGTTCTTCACGTAATGGGGCAGAAGTACATGCTGGGAAGGGGTTGGGCAAGGGTAGGGATTGGGGATTGGGGTATAAAGGTGCAGGAGGGGAGGTCTCAGCCTGTTCCTGCCCCCTTGGCATCACCAGGGCAGGCTTAAGAAATATTAGTGGGGGGTTCTTGTTAGTAGCGTTGTGGTAGGGCTTGGCCATCTGCACTGGGTCACATGTTCTGGGCAGTAGATCGTCAGAGCTAATCTTGGCTGAGTATGAGCTCAATCAATTACCTGGATGCGGAGTGCATGTCGGAGCCCGACCATGAGCCGGTGCGGGCCGCTTTGCGAGTGCTAGGGCAGGCGGGCAGCATGGACCTGCTACGGCCCGGTGTCCTGGAGCAGGTGTGGGTCGGCATGGTCTGACCCACTCGAATCGCCTCAGCGGCTGTTGTGGCAGCAGTGGCGGCATGCCAAGATGAGCCACCACTGTCGAAAGGAACAGGATCCTAGGGGTGGCTCCAGCCCAAGCAGAAGGAACCCAAGCATGGAGGCCGAAGGCAGAGCCTGCCCGGGCGATTCCAGGACAGCACACCCCACGCAGGGGAGGTGAATGAGGTGGTGGGGCCAAGTGCTGATGAACCCGCCCAGCAGCACACTGGGGCTGGTATGAGGCAAGGGGAAGTGGCGGCCCGGATTATGTTTTGGGCAATGTGGGGCTGGCCCGGCATCACACAGGAGTCGGTAGAAGTCAGAGTGAAGAGAGGCTCTAAGGAGAGGAGGCACCACTGGACCTCACATGGAGGCTCTATCCCAGGGAGTATGCTGGGAGGGGGTGAGGTCAGGATGCCCCAAATCAAACCACGGGCTCTGAGAGGGGCGGGTTCAAGTAGACTCCTTCAGTTCTTCAGGGGGGCACAAGGAGGCAGGAAGCAGCGGAATGACCCACCCATCTTACCTAAGTGGGAAAATTTAGATTTAGAAGCCCAGATACGGGAGCAGAGAAGGATAATTCAGGGGACAAAGAGCAAGTGGGGTGCATTGTGTGCTGCTAGGGAAGGCAGAGGGCTTCATGCAATGGGTGGGGGGTTGTCCCCCTGCCGTGAGATGAGGAGGAACCAAGTGAGCTGGGCTCATGGACAGTAGGGGGAAGGGGTAATTGGGTGTGGGTCGAGGAGACGCCGCTGCTAGGGTGAGGTTCAGGGACAGCCACAACATCTGAGAGACCTGTTGGTGCCAGGGCCCTCTCAGGTGGGAGCAGCCGGAAGGGGAGGGGAGCAGACTGGCAGCTGAGGCCGGTAGAAGTGGCGTTGTGCCAGTGGGGTGCAAAACGGCTCCGAGGCGCTGGCCAGAAGCAGCAGGGAGGTCCGCAGGAGACTACCCTCCAACGAGGGATCGGGTGGCAGCAACGGCGATGAAGGAGTGCTGTTGTGTGCTTAGAAAGGTTGGGAAAGGGCAGAAGAGAGCCGTGTATGAAGTGATATGAGCGCCTGCAGAAGATGAGATTGAGATGCTGTTGGATTATGGTGACGAGAGTTACAAGTGGGAAGAGGGTGAAGCGCGGGACGACGATGATATGAATGCAGGGGTTACTGGGGCACCAATGAAGGCAACCAGAAAGGTTGGTGGTTTGCAGGAGGCAAGTGCGGCCAAGGACAAGACAAAGTCAATAGGCCAGAAGAAGCCCGGCAACAAGGGCAAGGACAAGGATGGTCATGCAAGTATATCAGGTGAGGATGACTGTTGGGCAGCTTGTGATGGGGGCCTAGGGCAGGGAAGAAAAAAGCCTGTTGGTCGGTGGGTGTGGGAGATGGTATTGTGAGAGATGCAGGGATTCAAGCAGGTGCAGCAGCGGCTCCAGCATCAGGTGCGAAGGACAGCGGGGCAAAACAGTTAATTGGTGCAAGTGTCCAGATGTACAAAGTAGAAGGGAGTGAAGGAAAAGAGGACAAAGGGGAGGACAGACACCACAAGAAGCTGCCATATATGGACCTGGGAATGCCTTTGGGGTCACACCTATCTGACAAAACAAAGAAAATAGGATATGGAAACACAAATACGTCGACATATTCAAGTTGCTCCATAGGAAGATCCAGGCAAAAGAAGGATCAAAAGAAGAAAAGTGGGAGCTGACAAGGAGGCCCAGGGTTCCCATCAACAGGGAGAACTGGACCTTAGCCTTCCTCATATGTGTCAGTATTTACTGTGAGAAATATTTAGACATGGCAATCGCATTACTGAAGTATACTGATATCAAACGAAAGGTGCAGATGCACTTTGGGGGTTTCACATGTTTGAGTTTTGATGAGTTTAGGGCCAGAATCAGCATCAACCCTGACAAGCCATGGGGGTAGGTAGATCTAGAACTGTGTATGCAATGGATGTCATCCATGCAGTCATCGGCATCTACCCTTATGGCAAGCAGCCTACCAGTGACGCATTGGTCCTTTCCAGCGCGTGCTGCCCAGTCAGGGGCAGGAGGGGCTAATTTCAGCACAGGAAGTACAGGTCCGACACCAAGCAATGGGGAAGAATAATGGGGGCATGCTGGAATTTCAACAAGGGTTTCTGTTCATGACACCCTTGCAAGTTTAAGCACAAGTGTTCCAAGTGTGGGGGTCCAAACCTGCTCACTCAGTATTTTACACTGTCCACCCCAACCGAGCAATGGAAGGCCACTAAGGGCCAGGGACAGTCTGGGCCAAAGGACTCCCACTCCAGTTAGGAACAAAGCCATGGCCCTGTGCCTCTCGATTTACCCCGATAGAGAGGCTGCATTGAGGATTAAATGGGGTTTTATTAAGGTTTCCGTGTGGGATACCAATGTCGCAGAGAACGAAGGAGGGCAGAAAATTTGAAATCAGTCAGAAGTAGTAGCGGCAAAAATGAAGAAGGAAGTTGAAGAAGGGAGGATAGCGGGCCCATTTGAAGATTGGCCGGTGGAGGATCTGATTATATCACCTATGTGGGTGGTGCCGAAGAAAGAACCAGGGGAGTACAAGATGATCCATCATTTATCTTGGCCCGAAGGGAGGTCAGTCAATGACTTCATTGCGGAGGAGGATTCAAGGGTGCCATATGCTTCATTTGATGATGCAATCCGCCTTGTGAGGCCGTGAGAGCAGGGAGCGGAAATGGCAAAAAAGTGATGTAAAATCAGCTTTTCACTTGTTGGCTATACACCCTGTGGATTTCTCGCTGCTGGGGATGCAGTTTAAGGGCACCATTTCTGTGGACAAGGTCCTGCTGATGGGTTGTGCGATTTCTTGTGCACTCTTTGAAGTTCAGCACTTTATTACAGTGGGTTTTCACGAAGAATAGTGGTCACTGGGAAGTGTCCCATTACCTGAATGACTTTCTGCTGATAGGGAAGGGAACTTCAGGAGACTGTGGGAAGGCGCTGCAGCACTTCCAGGAATATTGTCACAGTCCTTTGGGGTCCCTTTATCACCAGAAAAGGCAGCCGGGCCCAACTGTAGACTGACTTTTCTGAGTGTTGAATTGGTGGCGGGATTGCCTAGTGAGAAAGTGACAGACATGCAGGCTTTTTTGTTGTGGGTGGTAGGAGAGAAGAAGATTGACCTGAAAATGGTTCCACAATTGATGGGTTTCCTGTACTATGCTTGTCGGGTGGTGAGAACAGAGAGAACATTCTGCTGATGCCTCAGCATGGCCATGTCTTGGACTTTGTGGAAGACAGGACGATCTGGCAGGTTCAAATGTTTTCATATGCAGCAGGGTCCTATGGCTTTCGGATGGAGGTTGGTGTGCGGAACAATGGTCGGCACATTGGTTTAATCAAGGACGGAGTATAGCTTTCCAGGAGTTTTTTCCACTGTTAGTAGCTCTGGCGGTGTGGGACAGGGAGCTACAAAAAAAGAAGTTTTAGTCCATGTGGTCAACATGACGGTGGTGGAGCTAGTGAACAGGCAGAAAGCGAGGGACTTGAGGGTTTTTTGCAGTTGCGAAGGTTCATGTTGAAGTGCTAGAGTCTGAATATGGTATTTTATGCAAATCACATTGCAGGGGCAACTAAAGACGTTGCGGACGCTTTGTCTTGTTCGCAGTGGCAGCGATTCCGACGACTGGCACTTGGAGCGGACGCATGCAAGACAGAGCTGCTGGACGGCATCTGGGCCTGGGGGAATGAGAGTGATAGGCCTAGTCGTAAAATATCTGGCGGAATCTATAATGTGGAATTACAGGCTGACGTGGAATTTGGAGGTGTCATGGGACAGATTATAGAACCATGGAACATGACAAGACAGTACACTAAGGAGGGAGTTATGCGTTTTGTTTTGAGTTGTTTTGAGAAGGGTTTGTCACAGACGACAACTGTATCTGGGATTCAATCCCGCAAAGGATGAGATTGTGAATAAGATTTTAAAAGATTGGGGGGTGAACGAGGGTCAGGGGGGAGGTAGCTCCCGAAGGAGGCTGTAACGTTTAAAAGTTTACTGGGGGTGTTGCCAAGTTGTTGTTATGATAATTTCGAGATGGCAGTATTCTGTTTCCGCATGGTCGGAATGTTTTTCAGGCCTTTTTCGGGTTTCAGAATTGTTGGGTAAGGGTGAACAGGTAGGAAGGACTTATGAGGAAGTGAGATTGGATCAAGGTCGGCTGGGAATTTGCCTGGGGGATTCCAAGACAGATCAGGCTGGGAGGGGTAGATGGGTTTGGCTGAATGAGAGCGGATGCAGTGGCATGTGCCCGGTGCAGGAATAGCAGGTTTTCATAGCAAGAGCTGGAATGCCCTAGAGAGGAATCTTTTGACCTGTGTCAGGGGACAGGCTGACAGCGTTTCACCTGCTGGCAGTGTTGCACATGGCATTAAAGTAGTTTGGGCAGGGATCCGGACAGATATGTCGCACCTTCTTTCCACATTGGCGCAGCAACAACAGCAGCGCATTTAGGTCTTGGGACAGAATACGTCAGATTGGGAGATGGAGGTCTAGATGCTGCGAGAGATATATGTGCAAGTAAAGGGGGGTTTGAAGCAAAGGAAAGAGAGTCTTGAGGCAGGGGTGTGAAACTAGGGGACAAAGGGTAAAAAATTAGTGCACTAATATATTCTCATTTGTCGCAGTTGCGTGGGTGGCCCAGGAACAAAGACGGTTACCTGGATCGTGGGACAGCAAAGTACCCGGATCGACAGGTCTATGGTGGTAACCTGGGTCTGAGGAGCAGCCACCATGAAGTGCATTTGTGGGATAATGATGGGGGACTTTATTGCCATGTCTGACAACAATGGTGTCTCAAATGGGCTACCCCGATATGTTGGTCCTACACTTGGGCGAAAATGACTTGATTCAGCTATCAGGATTGGCAATTTTGCAGCACATGCAGAGGAATTTGGACATGATAAAGAGCAATTTGGCCCGAACGTGTTTAGTAGGGACCCAGTTTGTGACGCGCAAAGTAGTGAAAGGCCCGAAGGAAACTGAATAGGGCAATGAGGGCGACAGCATGAAATCCAAGAGAGCATGTTGGAAGAAAGGTGAAGACGAGAATGGAGAGATGGAGTAGGTCGCAGATGGAAATTGGATGAGAGCAACAGGTGTGATGGTTTGAGGATGGAGAGAGTGAATGAAGGAATGGATGAAAGGAAAAATGTTAATGATGTTTTTGGTTAGTGTTAATGTTACAATCTTGTCCTAATAAAATGGCCTTATACGATTCAAGTAACAGCGTGGAGTGTAATTATTGTGCAAAAGATGGCTCTTTGTACCCATGTGCACTTCTAACCAGTGAAAGTGGCTGTAATCTCGTATGGCCGCAACTGACCGAGAGCATTAATATAGAAATGTAAACAGGAAGAAGGACGTGTGTCCTAAACTGGAAGAGATGCCCGTGCATATATTAGATATGAAGTATTACACGTTTCTACAATAAAACCCACCACATGTTTTCCTGAGTTTCTCACACAGTTATACAAATGACAAGTAGAAGGCCACATGACTATCTGAGAATTGTGCTACTCTAAAAAAGTGCCTGTACATGTGTGAGATGACATGATTTAATTGCAAGCCTCATGCATCTGTTCTTTCAAAAATAATCGATAAAACAATCAGTGTGTTTCTGAGTGATTACTGATATGGACATAAGAATAGTGTGACTGAAGCAGGAATTGTGCACGTCAACTAAACACTAGGCATGTACAGACAATAGCAAAATATATACATTTATTAAGGTTGGGTCTTGGCACCCTTCTCTTCTCAATAGTACAATCATTATCAGCAATTTAATGCAATTTACCCCGTTTACTCTCATTCATGAATAGATAGCATCAAGACCAGAGGTTCAGGATGATACTTTGCATATTAAAAGAAAAAACATTTACATATTCAAAAGACATTGCATACTATACAAACACCGGTATATGAGTGACCCATTTGAACGTTTTAAATCACAGGTGAATACATGCATATATTTACTGTCTTTAGATTTTCATTGGGCACATGTGCAAGTAGAGTCACAATAGGGCCAAGGCATCAGTTTGTTTTCTTTTACCTCAACACATGTGCAAGTAAAAAAACAATCAACAGTCTTTGCACATTTAGACATTGTGTGTATGTATGGCAGGCATCAGGAGATATCACGGTGACTACTATTCACCAATATTGCAATTCAGATCTAATAAAAGTAGACATCCTGATTAGCCATTGTTAATTAACCCTATTTGTCTCTTAATCTCCTCAAATTTGTTGAAACCCTGATTTACTGTTTCCAGAATATGTATCCATTTACATTCCCTTAAGATCAAAGTGTATGACAAGTCTCCCCCTCTGGGGTTACGGGTTACCATCTCCTGTACTCATCACTTCAGACTCTCTACCTGGTATCCCATGGTGTCCCATGGATTGCTCCCTTCATTGTGCAGCTCCACCTGTAGCCGCGGCCCCTGAGCTCCCGGCTGCTGTTGACCATCTTACCCTCGGGTCAGTGGTTCGAGGCCCTTCTCCACCCACATGCACCTGCCTGCACCTCTCTCTCTCTTATCTGCTTGTTCCTGGCTTTTCTGCCTTTTCTTTCTGTTCCTTTCGTTCTTTCCGCATTTCTATCCTTTTTTCTCCTTGTGCCCTTTTGCGGTGCTTTGTTCCTGCGATCCCCCTCGGCTCTGCCCTTTCCAGTGCCACTTTCCGACTCCCCGTGTTTCCTGGCTCCCAGCTGCCAATCCCCCCTGCACACTACTTAATGGTGGCTGTTGTGCTCCGGCACCGCTCGTGCGCCGAAGGTGTGCCAAACGCAATCCCATCTGCACCAAGACCGTACCCAGCACCACAGACCCTGGTTCCCGGGCCTTCCACCGATCCAACGCCAGTACCCTCCTTGCTCTTAACACCAGATACCACGCTGCCTGCCACCTTGAATCACTAATAGACACTGAAGAACCCCTCTCCTGCCATAACTACAGCTGCTCCTTGTCCCACCCCCGTATTCCAGCTCCCACACCACCCAACCAACTGACAGCAGACCCGACAAGCTCAGCTACATCCTCCTCAATGTGTGCTACCTCCACAAACATGCAACAGAAACCTGGGACCTTCTTGACTCCGCCTCAGGAAACCTGGATGAACTCAAGCTCGGACATCGCCACTGCCATCCCCCGACAGCTACAAGATCATCCACTAGGACTGTCCCAACCAGCCAGGAAGAGGCATCACCATAACCCACAAAAATATCCTCCACCTGACCACCCACCCCAACACAACCCTCTCTGGCACCCTCGTCTACAACCACATGGCCTCAGTCTGCAGTTCAACAAAGCCATTGTTGACTTCAATGCCCCCAAGCTCTTGCATCCACCAATTACATCCTTCTCGGCGACCTCAACTTTCACCTGGAGAACCCTAAAGACTAAAACATTGCATCCCTTCTGGAGATCCTCACAAACATTGAACTCAAGCATCTAGTCACCTTTCCAACCCAAGCAGCAGTACACACACTCAACACCGTCTTCTTTGCCAGCAGACATGTCACCTACAGAGACACCATTGAACTCCTCTTGACTGAGCACCACTGCGTGCAGTTTGCCTTCACCAAACCCATATACACCAACGCCCTCAATGCCACTTCCCCGGCTGTAGCTGGAACAAGGTCACCAAAGAACAGCTCATCGCGTCCCTCAACACTACCACACCACTGACATGCGCCTACACCGATACTGCTGCATGCAACCTCCATTGATGGTTCTCCAACTGCTCCGACACTCTGGTACCCCTCAAGGAGGCACCCGGCAAGCAACAGCCTAAGAAAGCCAGCTGGTTCACTCCTGCTCTCCATGAGTCCTGTTGTACCTGCAGAAGACTAGAGAAGATATGGAGGAGCAACAAAACACCAGAAGCTCACAAAACATTCAAAGCCGCAATCACTGCACACCTCCTCCTCCTCAAAACCACCAAGAAAACGACCAACGCACACAACAGCAAAGAAGTCTTCACCATTGTAAAGGAGTTTGCCAGGCCTAACATTGAAACCGCAGACATCCTACCCTCCCAAGACCTCTGCGACAATCTCAGCGCCTTCTCACCACCACAAAATCAGAAAGATCTATCACCCATGACCCTACGACCAAGCCCGACACCAGAGCAGCCAACAACGCCACACCCCAACAAAACCTGCTCAACTGAACCCCACTCACCACACATGACACTATCAAGAACATGGAAAGCATCCACTATGGAGCTCCTGTTGTGTCGGAATCTAGGACCCTAGTGTAAATTTCCCGATTCATGCCCATATATAGGTATAAATTACCCGATCCTTATATAGGCATAGAAATCATTACCATATTTAGACGTAGCCTATGCAGCCCAAATACGGCACGGCTACTTCCACTAAGTTCCGAGAATCAACAACGATTTCTTAGAAAAACCCGCCTTCAGCAGCTAGGGGCTTCCCCTTGCCTGAATACTAGTTTATCTAGGAAATCATGGAGTTTTCAACGCACTGAGTCTTTGATGATGTTATTATGTCTAATCATACGTCAAACTCGGCACCTTCAAGGTATACATATGCCTACATTTGCCCAGACATAGAATAGATTCTTGGCAAAGAATACTAAAACTTAAGCTACTCCTCACTTACTTCTTCCCTCGTACTAGACCTAGGTTAGGTACATCGGGGTAGGCGTATTTTAGAAGCACCAGTTGAGTACTTTTAGTCATTATTTATCAATATATGTATTGTATGTATTACATGTTATTTTATATGGCTTAAAAACCATACCATGCTTTTACAGTACTACTTTATAATACTTTTCGTATTATATACCTTGTACTTTATAATCAGTATTACGATTGTAGCAGTACATTTTTATGCTTGAGAAAGAAGACTGTTCAATAAATACTTTTTATTGAAAACGCCCGTCTCTCTATTTCTCCGCACCTCTGGTGAAACGAAGCATGCACGATTGACTGAGTAAAATAGCTATCTATTGTTTCCGCGACTCTAGAGATTGATTTCTTATTCTTGGGAACAAAGTTGTCATGTTTATGTGGTTGTCAGAAACTAATCCCTTCTTGTGAATTCGAGAAAGTTTCTAGTGACCTCTGAGCTAAATGACACTCACAATTAAGTTTAATATATTCAGTAGAGACCTAGTCGACCTCAGTCCACGTCTAAACTACATGATATATTATTCCAATGAGCAGAGCCAATTGCGAATATAGGAACTACACTACACTCCGATCCATGCCCGCACCACATCTTCCATAGAGCAGCCACCACCATCGCCTCTGAGCTTCTCCGCACCATAAACTCCTCAATCGAGACTGCCACCTTCCCCGATGACTGAAAACTCGCCAAGATCAACCCTCTGCTAAGGAAACCATACTCTGACCCGAAAGACCTCAAAAACCTCAAGACCCATCTCCCTGCTGCCATCCCCAGCCGAGGTCATTGAGAAGGCCATCAACTCCCAACTTTCCAAGTTCATCAAAGCAAACCATGTCCTGGATATCTCCTAATCTGGCTTCTGAAGCAACAGCAGCTCAGAGACCGCACTTCTGGCCACCACCAACGACATTGGCTCCCTCCTCAACTGGGGCGAAAGCGCAGCCCTCATCCTTCTGGACCTTTTGGCTGCCTTTGACACCATCTCACACCGCTCCATAATCTTGAGACTCCTCGACACCAATATCCACGACAAGACCCAGGACTTGATCCACTCCTTCTGTACTGGTCAAACACAGTGAGTCAGACTACCTCCATTCCTCTCTGAACCCATGAAAATCAGCTGTGGAGTACCTCAGGGCTCCTCCCTAAGCCCCACCCTCTTCACCATCTACATGGCCGGCTCACAGCCATCGTTAAGGACAACAGACTCAACATTGTCTCCTACGCCGACAACACCCAACGGCTCCTCTCCCTCACTAACAAGACCACAACCCCCAAAATCAACTTCCACAGCGGGATGATGGGCATCGCCACCTGGATAAAAAACAGATACCTCAAACTAAACTTGGACAAAACCGAAGTCCTAATCCTGAGACCCCCCCAGCCTTGGGACAACTCCTGATTGCCCTCTGCATTGGGCACCCCACCCACCCCCATGGGCCACCCACGAAACGTCAGCATCATACTGGACTCCTCGCTCACAAATCTAGGGGCCGGATTACCTGCTAGGTCCTTCCTCTGGGTGGGACCAGGAAGGGGGGTGGTTACACCCCCTTTCCTTTGTCCTGCTTCGTACCAGGGCTGGGGCTGGCGAGCCCCAGCACCGGTTTGAACTGGCTTATGCACAGGGACACCTTGTGTGCCCCAGGCATGTCTCATTCTATTCAGCCCTGTCCTACCCAATACACAAAATCCTGTCTGGGGTGGTGCTAGCACCTCCCAAGGCAGGAAACCCTTTGTCCAAGCCTCCCTCGCTGGAAGGACTCCCAGCAGCAGGAGGTCAGACTTGTGTCTGTGGTGGCAGCATCCATTTTGTGATGCTGAGGCTCATGTTTAACTGTACCCGGGTTTCAGGTTATGTACATGTTGTGTCCCTCTAGAAGGGTGGAATGCTACCCCCATCGCCAGAACTGGCGAGGGGGTAGTATCCCAATTCGTATGACACCTTACTCGACATGTTTTGATAAAGCCAAACCAAAGATAGCATTGAACCGCGAGGTTATAATGCACTTAAGAGTATATGGTATGGCAGTATCATGGAACAGCTAAAGGACGTGGTTCCGAAAGCTGCAGACAGGCTCAGCTCATGCTAGAGCACCATCTCACATATTTCCAAGCACTCTGCCTCCAGGATTGATGAGGCCTTCCATAGGAGTGGCTGATAGGAACATATGTGTCCATTTTAGGTTAGATATAGACATACTATACCTAAGTAAGAGGTGATTATACCAACTTACCCCAGCTGAGTGATCAGCCAGTTGTGTCAAATATGGAGGCCTGGCCAGGGGTGGCATAATACATGCTGCAGCCCCTGGTAGGTCTTGGAAACACCTATGCCCTGGGTACCTGGGGTACACTGTTACAGGGGCCAATAAGGTAAACCAGTTCCAATTGTGTATGTACCTAAGGTGCATGGAGTCCATTTTAAGGAGAGAGCAATTAGCCTGGGGCCCTGAATAGCAGGATCCCAGGCCAACTAAGTCAAAAACCAGCTAAACACTAGGCAAAAAGTTTGGGGGTAACCATAGTCAGATATCCACCTTCCTACGTGGTGCATTGTTTGTCTCCTGCGTGTATTGTGCGGCATGGGTTGTGTGTGCACGTGGACATGTCAGTGTGACCTGCTCCTTTACAGATGTGATACGCACTGGGCTACCTCCATGTCGATTCGTGGGCCATCTCATGTGTTTGGGCTGCTGCCATGCTATTGGGCATGCAGTGTTACTTGCATAGTCAGCGTGGGTCACAGAGCTCCTGCTTTGCTGGATTCAGCACATGTGCATGGGTCGGTTGTGATATTGGTGATATGGTGGGGGGCCCCTATCTGGACATTGTGGATGGGGGCCTACTTGGCGTTTCTTTGTGTGTTGCAGTGTGCCGAGGAAATCAGTGACATGTTCCACGATCATTGTGGGTGTGCAGTGTGCTACACATAATTGTGCATGTGTGCCATTGTGCCCATCCCCCCTGTTCTCCCATCCCTGATCATTACTCACCCTGTTGCTGTTGGGTCCGGTCGTATTGTGCTGTGTCCAGGCCCACAATTCCTGCCACCGTCTCCACACTGCTGACTGTGGCCACCATTTACTCCAGCTCATTAATCTCCTCCTGTGTCGCAGGACTCCCACCTCCAGTCGCCCTTGCTGCCTTCCTGTTGGCGGTAGAGCTTCTCCTTGTTTGGCTGTGCACTTCATGCCACCACCTCTTGACCTCCTCCAGTGACCTCCTTGACACTCCAACTGCATTGACGTTGGTGACGATAGCCTGCCATATTTCTGTTTGGGTTAAAGGGGCCACGGTGGAGGTGCCGAACAGTTGTTGATGGTGTTCTATCACCTCTGTGATGATGATCCTGTCTTCCTGCGGACTGAACTGCATCTTCCTCTTCCTCTTGTCATTGCCCTTCACGGAACACGGGGTTCCTGGCAGTACCTCCATGGGGCTTGTGAAGTTCGGCTTGTCCTCTGCACTCGGTCTGGGTGCATCCATGTTGCAGCGCAATTCAAATTTTATTTTCTTTATTTATTTTATAGTGCATTTTCCCATCAGACGAGTGGGATTTGCAGGTCTGTGACTGGTTTTCTCTGGTTTTTGTAGCGCAATTGGCCTCATTGCATGTTTTTTTGCGTTCACGTTTCGCATTTTTGTAGTGTGGTGTTAATTTTCACGCTGATATTTGATGCATTATCTGGTGACTATCGCATGCTTCCCCCTTGTTGTGAATTCCACGTTGACACAGGGTTATTTTCCCAAAATAGGCTGCGATGTTGAAAGTTGCGTTACGCTGCTCTTTATTTATTTATTTTATTTATTTTTGGCATTTATTAAGCGCGGCGAATACCCGTAGGCGTCTCGGCGCTAGATTATTCCCTAGGTCCTCCCGCTTACTCATCAGGTGCTAACTGGTTATTGATCGAAAAGCCACGTCTTCAGGCCCCTGCGGAATTGTAGCAGGGAGGGGCACAACCTAATGTGCTGAGGTAAAGAATTCCATAGCTTGGATGCGGCCACTGAAAAGCGACGATCCCCCCAAGAAACTGTTTTTGATAGTGGAGTGACTAATAGGTTTAAATTAGCCGATCGAAGCTGTCTGGCTGGTTTATAAGGTGTAAGCTGGTTCTTAAAATACTGAGGTCCAGGGTCGTTCAATGTTTTATATACAATGCACAAAGATTTGAATTTAATTCGGTTGCAGATGGTCAACCAATGGTATTTCCTGATGGTGTTTGCTATAGAAGAGAACTTGGGAGTCCCCGAGAGCAGCCGAGCAGCTGCATTCTGAATAGTTTGGAGCTTGGTGGTAACCCTTACCTGAGAATTTAGAAACAATCCATTGCAATAATCTAGGGACGATAGTACTAGGGTAGTGATCAGGGTTTTGGCGGCAGATTCCGGCAAAAGTGGGAGAATTTTTCTGATCAGTCTTAGCTTGTGGTGGGCAGTAGCCGCTACCTTATTTGCATGTGCTAAAAAGTTGAGGTCACCATCGAAAATTATGCCCAAATTCCTGACCTTGGAGGCAGGCCTGGGGGGGTCACCCAGAGCTGCAGGCCACCAGGTTACTGACCAGTCAGGAAAAAGGGGTCCAAAGATGAGCACCTCCGTTTTTCCGGAGTTCAGCTTAAGGCAGTTCGCTGCCATCCATTCTCCAATTGCTAACATTCCACGTTGGAAGCGCTCTGCCACCTCAGGACCGTTGTCTTTGATGGCTAGAACGAGTTGTGTGTCGTCAGCGTATGAGGTTATGCTCATCCCAAATGCTTTGATGACATTAGCAAGGTCCGACACATATATGTTAAATAGTGTCGGACTTAGGGATGAGCCTTGTGGAACCCCACACGGGAGCGACATCTCAGCTGAATGGTATGCGCCCAAGGTGACTGCCTGGGATCTATCAGCCAAAAAAGATGCAATAAGATCCCTTGCAGTGAGAAGAATGGCTTTCTTTAAGACACGGTCGAGCAAGATCTTGTGGTCGACCGTGTCGAAAGCCGCTGATAAGTCCAACATTACTAACATTGCCGTTGCTCCCTGGTCTCTGATTGTCCTAATCTCATCAGCGGCCTTGATTAAAGCGGTTTCCGTGCCGTGATGTTTCCGAAAACCGTATTGCGATTCATCCAGGAGAGAGTGTTTCTCTAGATGCTCGACTAGTTGGTGATTCATGGCCTTTTCTATTACCTTAGCAATGAATGGAAGGCTTGCGATGGGCCTGTAGTTCTTTAAATCTGATTTATCGAGGGTTTCTTTCTTCAACAGAGGCTTCACCAGCGTGTTCTTTAAGGAATCTGGGTAGATTCCGGAGGTCAGTATCGAGTTGCAGACTGCAGTGATGACAGGGATGAGTTTATCCATCACCGGAGAGAGCACTGAAGGAGGGCATGGGTCTAACGACGATCCAGATTTAATAGTAGAGACCAGAGCCTTTATCTGATCTGTGGTGAGTGGGTGAAAATTTGTCAAGGCATTATCGATAGGAAGAACCGATGGGGCGGATATTATGGGTCGCAACGAGAAAGCCTGATAGATATCATTCACTTTCGAAAAGAAAAATTGTGCCAATTCATCACAGAGAAGTTGTGAGGGAGGTGGAATAAGATCGGGGGCATTGCCTGACAGTGATCTGGTAATGTCATAGAGTTGCCTACTTGAATTTTTGGCGTTTTCTATTTGCGCTGAGAAAAACGTTTTTTTTGCTTCTATGATCATGGTTTTATAAACACTCAGTGACTCTTTATATTTTGCCTTATCCTCAGTGTTATAGTTTTTCCGCCATTGCCTTTCCCTATGTCTGTTCTGCTGTTTTTGTCTCTTTAGTTCCTCCGTGTACCATGGCGCGGTTGGGGTGTGTCTGTTACTAGATAATATTTTAGTTGGTACTAACTTATTCGTGGCGTGAGCAATCCAATCGTGATATTGTTGAGTTGCAATTTTTGAATCCTTAGACAACAAGGGGCTTGTACTTTCCAGAAGACTTTTGAGTTCAGTCTCGTTTATATTTTTCCAGACTTTGACTGATCGAGGGATTAGGTTATTACTCTTGTTCTTCCGTTTTTCTTTAATATTGAGTGCACTAAATACTACATAATGGTCGGTCCAGGGCATCGGTTGGATATTGGATATGTGTAAGTTCTCCATATTAGAAAAAATTCCATCTAAAGTGTGTCCTGCTTGATGGGTGGCAGCTGTGACCATTTTTCTAAGCCCCAAAGTGGCCATATCAGAGATGAGTGCCCGAGTGTCCTTATCGTCTTCTAATTCCAGATGGAAGTTCATGTCCCCCATAATAGTAAGAGACTCTTCCAATATTAGTGATTCCATTAACGTGCTTATAAGTGCTAAAAAAGCCGACCTCGCACCCGGTGGTCGATATAGCAGTATACCGTTGAAATTAATGAGGGGGGTAAGCTTAATGCTAAACTGAAGGGCTTCGCAAGTGGTGATCGGGATTGGGGATGTTTTAACTGAGAACCTTTCTCGCGCTATGATTGCCAGTCCTCCTCCTTTTTTCCTTTGTCTATCCAATCGATAAGCTTTATAGCACTGTGGTACAGCGATTACTAGATCCGGACCGGAGGCATCATCGGTCCAAGTCTCTGTTATGAACAGGATATCTAAATTGTTATCAGTAATTAGATCCGCTATTTCCTGACGATGTTTGCAAGCAGAGCGCGCATTAATTAAGCCCATGAGGATCTCTGTTCCGCTATATGGGGTTAAAGGCTTGGTTCGAATCTTATGATTATAAATATGAATCATAGTATTACAGTCCACACATGTGGTGTTAACATTGTGTAATGGACTGTATGGGTCTTGGCGTGTGCAGCGAGAGTTGGGGGAAGGCTGCAGCTCTATCAAAGCCGAGCGAGAGTACACCAACCTTTGATCCGATTGAGGCCGACCAGGGGTCATGGCCCTAGGCCCGGACTCAGCGCGGAGGGGTGCAGACGGGCTTGCCTTTGGCGCGCCTTCGGCGCACCGCCGGCGCGCCCGCTGCGCGGCCGAGATGACTGATTGTGTTTATGCATGTCAGTGGAGAGGTTTGGAGGAGGGCGTGGAGCGTCCAACAACTGGAGCGCGCCCGTATCCTCCCCTCAAGATGGCGTCTGAGGGGTGTGTATTTCCGGTAACAGCCCCTAGATCGGCTGCACCGTGGATGCACAAAGTGTAATTCAAGTCGTTGGCGCGACGCTAATCTCGCCCAAAGTGCGTGTAAGTACAGGCTAAAAATACACCAGTAAAATATATACACCGTTTAAAATATGCAGTACTTCGTGTTCAAGATTGCAATTGTGGCGCTCTGAGAGGTTAGCTAGATGGCCCCCGGCTTTCCGCCTCAGGGGTAGATTTAAGGGAAAATCACAGGGTTGCTGCTTACCGTCCCTTAAATATGCTGGGAGGGCGTGGAGCGTCCAACAACTGGAGCGCGCCCGTATCCTCCCCTCAGGATGGCGTCTGAGGGGTGTGTATTTCCGGTAACAGCCCCTAGATTGGCTGCACCGTGGATGCACAAAGTGTAATTCAAGTCGTTGGCGCGACGCTAATCTCGCCCAAAGTGCGTGTAAGTAGAGGCTAAAAATACACCAGTAAAATATATACACCGTTTAAAATATGCAGTACTTCGTGTTCAAGATTGCAATTGTGGCGCTCTGAGAAGTTAGCTAGATGGCCCCCGGCTTTCCGCCTCAGGGGTAGATTTAAGGGAAAATCACAGGGTTGCTGCTTACCGTCCGTTAAATATGCTGGGAGGGCGTGGAGCGTCCAACAACTGGAGCGTGACCGTATCCTCCCCTCAGGATGGCGTCTGAGGGGTGTGTATTTCCGGTAACAGCCCCTAGATCGGCTGCACCGTGGATGCACAAAGTGTAATTCAAGTCGTTGGCGCGACGCTAATCTCGCCCAAAGTGCGTGTAAGTACAGGCTAAAAATACACCAGCAAAATATATACACCGTTTAAAATATGCAGTACTTCGTGTTCAAGATTGCAATTGTGGCGCTCTGAGAGGTAAGCTAGATGGCCCCCGGCTTTCCGCCTCAGGGGTAGATTTAAGGGTTATCACACGTTCTTGTGAATATACCCCAAAGTACTCTGACATAAGATGAATCTGCAGTGGGGTGAAGGTACCTGGTAATTGGGTAGCATTAATGTGATATGAGGGAAAGAAACCTTTACTGAGGAGAGGAACCTGAAGAAACTGAGGAGAGACTATTCCCAAGCTGAAGTGCTGCCTGGGGGATTGGCCTGCAGTGGTAGCCTTACTTCCAAAGGAAGGAGAAAGGAACTTTGTGTACTTTGCTTTCAACTTGTGAAGGATCTCCAAGGGCTTGGAAAAGAGCTTGCCTCCTGCTGAAGTCTCAGGGACAACAGACTTCACCCCCAGCTCCCCAGAGTTCTTGTGGAAGTGCCTGCTGCTGTTTTGGGCCTTCTGAGGAACTGCGTGTCGCAAGGAGCTGTAAGCGCGACTCAACGAGAAGAAGCCTGTCGCCGTCGCTGTGCCTGCTATCGCAACTCCGAAGGAGGGTGTCGCCGCTGGAACTGTTGCACTGCACCGCATCGGAGAGAAGCGCGCCGCAACGTATAGGAAGCGTGTTGCCGTCGCTGCTGCTGCCGTCGCAACTCCGAAGAGGGAGGGTGTCGCCACTGTAGTTGTTGCACTGCACCGCATCAGGAGAAGAATCTCGCAACGAGGTCAAAGCGTGTCGCCGTCGCAACTCCGAAGCAGGAGGGTGTCGCTCCATCGACCAAGAGCACCTCACATCCCCGAGAAGCGCGCCGCCATCGGAGCTGCTGCCGTCGCATCTTGGATGTCGCCGCTGTAGTTGTCGCATTGAGCGAAGCTTCACGTATCGTGGAGAAGAGTGTCGCCGCTGGAGCTTTTGCCGTCGCATCGTAAGGGTGTCGCCGCTGCAGTCCACGCATCGAACCGAGGACTTCTCGCATCCCCGAGAAGCGTGCCGCATCTGGATCTTCACGTCTTTATTTCTTTGTATCTGAACTTTGCCGCATTTCCCATTGCTTCTCCCTCGGCCGTCACCTACCAAGCCGGATTTTGGGCAGACTTTCCTTTGCCTCTCTGTCGGTTCCCCCTCCTATCCTTTCACCCCAAACTTTACCCCCTCTACACTCCCTTCTTCTCGCCCTCTTCCCCTTTAATGTTTTTCTGTTAAGACCTAGCCATTTGACCGATGCCCGGTGGAGCTACCTGATAGCTGAAGAGGAGATGGCCGTCACCTACCCAGCCCGACCTTGGACAAACTTTCCCTTCGTTTCGCCGCTGTATCTATACACTACCCCTTTTGCCCTCACCCCCTTTCCATTCCTCACCCCATTTTCCTTTTCTTCTATGCTCCTAAAAAGTTTTTTCTGGTATATTTTGTAACTATTTTCCTCTCGTCTCTACGTCTTGTCTTCCTCCTACCCCTTTACCCTATCCCCTTACCCTTCCTGCTCCATTCACCTTGTCCCCTAGGTTCTTTAAATGCATTTCTTGATACTTATGTAACTTGTAACTGATGTAATTTGCAACCTTATCGTCCCTCATGTAAAGCACTCTGATTCCATCGGGGCTAGCCAGCGCTATATAATAACTCATTAATTACATTTGTTCCCATTTAGTACTCTTTCTCCCTTTGTCTACCTCCCTAGCTCCTATCCACTCTCCCCTGAATCTCTCACCTTGCCTGCTAGTCTGCCTAGCCCCCTGTCCTTTGTGCCCTTTGACTAAGCACTCCTTCTCTCCTTGATGGGGAAAGATCCAATATTTATACTCTAGAGTCTCAGCGTACCCGCTGAGAGAGTCCACTGCGCCAAGGGAGCCACTCACAGCTGAGGTATGGTATGGCACCCTTTGCGAAAGCACTCCCTCTCCCCTTTTTGGGGAAGGATCCAGTATGTAGGCCTTGGAGTCTCAGAGACCCCTCTGAGAGTGTTGTGAACATATCTAGGACCCTATTTAAATATTCCCGATTCATGCCCTTATGTGGTTATAACAAATCATGTCCTTATAAAGGCATAACAATCATATCCATATTTAGTCAATCAATCAATCAATCAATCAAGGCATTTATAGAGCGCACTACTCACCCGGAGGGTCTCAAGGCGCTTGGGGGGGGTGGGGTGCCGCTACTGCTCGAACAGCCAGGTCTTGAGCTTCTTCCTGAAGGAGAGGTGGTCTTGGGTCAGGCGAAGGTCGGTCGGGAGGGTGTTCCAGGTCTTGGCGGGCAGGTAGGAGAAGGACCTTCCTCCTGTTGTCGCTCTTCGGATGCGGGGGACGGCGGCGAGGGCGTGGTTGGTCGATCGGAGGTGGCGTTTGGGAGCGTAGAAGTTGAGGCGGTTGTTGAGGTAGCTCGGGCCTTGGTCGTGTAGGGCTGTGTGTGCGTGGGTGAGGAGACCGAAGGTGATTCTCTTGTTGACGGGGAGCCAGTGCAGGTCTCTCAGATGTCCGGAGATGTGGCTGCGTCGGGGGATGTCGAGGATGAGTCTGGCTGAGGCGTTCTGGATCCGCTGGAGTCTCTTCTGGAGCTTGGCGGTGGTTCCGGCGTAGAGGGCGTTGCCGTAGTCCAGTCGGCTGGTGACGAGGGCCTGGGTGACCGTCTTCCTGGTCTCGGTGGGGATCCACCGGAAGATCTTCCGTAGCATGCGCAGGATGTTGAAACAGGACGCGGAGACGGCGTTGACTTGTCTGGTCATGGAGAGGGAGGAGTCCAGGATGAAGCCCAGGTTGCGTGCGTGGTCTGTCGGTTTGGGTGCGGTGCCCAGGGCGGGGGGCCACCAGGAGTCGTCCCAGGCGGAGGGCGAGGAGCCTAGGATGAGGACTTCCGTCTTGCCTGAGTTCAGTTTCAGGCGGCTGGTCGTCATCCACTCGGCTACGTCTTTCATCCCTTCGTGGAGGTTGGTTCTGGCGGCGGCGGGGTCGTTGGTCAGGGAGAGGATCAGCTGGGTGTCGTCGGCGTAGGAGATGATGTTGAGGTTGTGTTGGCGTGCGATGGCCGCAAGGGGGCTCATGTAGACGTTGAAGAGGGTGGGGCTGAGCGAGGAGCCCTGAGGAACGCCGCAGATGACTTCCATGGCTGCAGATCTGAACGGTGGCAGGCGTACTCTCTGTGTTCTTCCAGCGAGGAAGGAGATGATCCACTCCAGAGCCTTTTCCTGGATTCCGATGTTGCTGAGGCGCTGCACTAGGGTGCGGTGGCAAACAGTGTCGAACGCCGCGGAGAGGTCTAGGAGGATGAGGGCTGCTGTTTCACCGTTGTCCAGCAGGGCTCGGATGTCATCGGTGGCAGCGATGAGGGCGGTCTCGGTGCTGTGGTTGGCTCGGAAGCCAGACTGTGAGGGGTCGAGGGATCCATTCGTCTCGAGGAAGGCGGCCTGCTGCTTGTTGACGGTCTTCTCGATGACTTTGGCTGGAAACGGGAGGAGCGAGATGGGGCGGTAATTCTTGAGTTCGGTGGGGTCCGCTGTTGGTTTCTTTAGTAGAGCGCTGATTTCGGCGTGCTTCCAGCTCTCAGGGAAGGTGGCGGTGTCGAAGGAGGTGTTGATGATGTCCCGCAGGTGGGGTGCGATGACAGCGTCGGCCTTGTTGAAGACGTGGTGAGGGCAGGGGTCTGTCGGAGATCCGGAGTGGATAGAGTTCATCGTGCAGATGGTGTCTTCTGTGTTGATCTGGGTCCAGGCGCTGAGGGTGGTGGTGGGGGGCGTTGGTGCGGTCGTGGGGAGCGTTGTTTGTGGGCTGAAGCTGTTGTGTACGTCAGCGATCTTGTTGTGGAAGTAGGAGGCGAGGGAGTTGCAGAGGTCTTGCGACGGGGTGATGTCGTTGATTCCGGCGTTGGGGTTGGAGAGCTCTTTCACGATGTTGAAGAGTTCCTTGCAGTTGTGTGCGTTGTTGTCCAGCCGGTCCTTGAATGCTGCTTTCTTGGTGGCGTGGATCAGTTGATGGTGCTTCCGGGTGGCGAGCTTGAGGGTGGTCATGTTGTCCGGTGTTGGCTCCCTTCTCCAGGCTTTCTCGAGGGCTCGGCAGTTCTTCTTGGAGCTCTTGAGTTCGTCGGTGAACCATGGGGCCTTCTTGCTGCCGGGTCTGCTAGGCGGGGTCCTCAGTGGGGCGAGGTCGTCTGCGCAGTTGCTGATCCACTTCGTGAGGTTGTCGGCGGCCTGGCTGGGATTCGCTGAGCTGGCGGGAGGGTGTTGGCTCAGGGAAGTGGCGAGCTGGTCTGCTGTGATCTTGTTCCAGTTTCTTCGAGCAACCTGTTGCTGGTGGTGGTGGATCGTGGATCTTCTGCAGGTGAAGTGGACGCAGCTGTGGTCCGTCCAGTGGAGTCCGGTGGCGTGGCTGAAGACGATGTCCTTGCTGGAAGAGAAGACAGCGTCGAGTGTGTGTCTGGCGAGGTGGGTGGGGGTGGTCACCAGCTGCTTGAGTCCGAGGATGGCGAGGTTGTCAAGCAGGGTGGTGGTGTTGCGGTCGTTGTTGTTCTCCAGGTGGAAGTTGATGTCCCCCAGGAGGATGAAGTCAGCACAGGGGAGGGCGTGCGGGCTTATGAAGTCGGCGATGTCTTCGCTGAATTGTGTGCGTGGTCCCGGGGGTCGGTAGATGAGGGTGCCTCTGAGGGTGGTCTTGGGGTCGGTGTGTATCTGGAAGTGCAGGTGTTCGGCGGTTGTCAGGGTGTCGTCGGTGTTGGTCGCGATGCGGATGGTGTCTCTGTAGATGATGGCGATGCCTCCTCCAGTCTGGTTGCCGCGGTCTCTTCGGGTGATCTTGTAGCCCTCTGGGATGGCGATGGCGATGTCGGGCGCTGAGGAGTCGTTCATCCAGGTTTCCGTGAGGAAGGCGATGTCAGGAGCTGTCGTGTCGAAGAGGTTCCAGAGTTCGATGGCGTGTCTGTGGACGGAGCGGGTGTTGAGTAGGATGCACTTGAGGTGGTTGCTGCTGGTGTTCGGCTTGGCGGGCGCTGGTGCGGGGCAGGTCCGGATGCAGGTGAACTTGCAGGCGTGGCAGCTGAAGGGTCCGTGGGTTCGTCTCGGGGTGGCTCGGTAGCATCCCGGGATTCGGCCGGTGTTGAGTGCGTTGAGGGTGGCGGCGTCGTACGTCCGGCGGGGGCCAGGGGTCTTGGCCCTGGGCGCGGTCCAGGCGCGGACGGGCGCAGACGGGCTTACCTTTGGCGCACCTTCGGCGCTCAGTCGGTGCTCCCGCTGCGCGCGTCCGCTGCGCGGTCGCTCTGGGGGCGTCATAAAAAGGGAGCCGGTCGGGAGGGTCTGCGAGAGGGCGGGAGCGGGAGCCAATCGGCTGGCGGGGGGCGGGGGGGCGGGGCCGCGGGCTAGGGCGGCGGGAAAATCTGACGCGGCCTCGGCGGGCCTCGGGTGGCTGGGGTGGCGGGAAAATCTGGCGCGGGCCTCGGCGGGCCTCGGGAGGCTGGAGTGCTCGGCGGCCCTCGGTGGCTGGGGCTGAGCAGGCAGGCACAGGAGCGTGGGGGTGACCAGGCCAGGAGGCGCAGTGGTCACTCCCTGGCTCTGGTCGGGCTCCCCTTAAAAAGGGAGCCGGTCGGGAGGGTCTGCGGGAGGGCGGGAGCGGGAGCCAATCGGCTGGCGGGGGGGCGCTCAGTCGGTGCTCCCGCTGCGCGCGTCCGCTGCGCGGTCGCTCTGGGGGCGTCATAAAAAGGGAGCCGGTCGGGAGGGTCTGCGAGAGGGCGGGAGCGGGAGCCAATCGGCTGGCGGGGGGCGGGGGGGCGGGGCCGCGGGCTAGGGCGGCGGGAAAATCTGACGCGGCCTCGGCGGGCCTCGGGTGGCTGGGGTGGCGGGAAAATCTGGCGCGGGCCTCGGCGGGCCTCGGGAGGCTGGAGTGCTCGGCGGCCCTCGGTGGCTGGGGCTGAGCAGGCAGGCACAGGAGCGTGGGGGTGACCAGGCCAGGAGGCGCAGTGGTCACTCCCTGGCTCTGGTCGGGCTCCCCTTAAAAAGGGAGCCGGTCGGGAGGGTCTGCGGGAGGGCGGGAGCGGGAGCCAATCGGCTGGCGGGGGGGCGGGGCCGCGGGCTAGGGCGGCGGGAAAATCTGGCGCGGCCTCGGCGGGCCTCGGGTGGCTGGGGTGGCGGGAAAATCTGGCGCGGCCTCGGGTGGCGGGAGGCTGGAGTGCTCGGCGGCCCTCGGTGGCTGGGGCTGAGCAGGCAGGCACAGGAGCGTGGGGGTGACCAGGCCAGGAGGCGCAGTGGTCACCCCAATGCAGTCTAAATACGGCAAGGCTACTCCCATAGACTCCTAGAAAGTACAACGCATTCTTTAAACAAACCAAGCCTCCAGCAGCCCAGGAATTCCCCCTGCTTATGTTTTGATTTGTCCAAGAACTCCTGGAGTCCAGAAAGAACTATAAGTCCTTAGTGACGTCTTATGTCCAACCTTAAGTCAAACTCAGCACCTTCCAGGTATAAATATACCAACGTTTGATTTAAGAAAACACATGGTGGTTTGGAGCAGATCGGCTATCTACTTACCCGAAGCCCAGCTGTAACGAGAGCCGAAGGAAGCCGACCCTCCCATTTACGCACTGAGAGAGACGATGTCTTTTCTCCTGCCGAGAAATCCAGCTCCAGTGTTTCCAGTCACCCTTGCGGGTTGCTGGGAGATCGAGTCCTGAGAAAGAGATACAAGACCTCCTTCATTCTATAACCAAGGTACGGAGCTGATTAGATCCATAGAGAATTCTTGATTCAGATTCTTGGCAAAAACTAACTTAACTTAAACTGCAGCTCACTTACTCCTTCCCACGTACTAGGCTTAGGTTAGGTACACCGGGGTAGGCGTATCTTAGAAGCACCATTTGAGTACGTTTAGTCAATGATTTTATGTATGTATATATTTCATCCGTTTTAAGTATCTTATGGCTTAGAAACCATATAAATGCTTTTACAGTATTATTTCATAATACTCCTTTTACTGTACGCACTTTACTTCATGACAAGTATTGCAATAGTGGCAATTCACTTCTTTTGCACCAGAAAGATGACTGCTCAATAAATAACAACTTTTATTAAAAAAGCCCGTCTCTCTATTTCTCTGCACTCCTGGTAAAACTAAGCATGCACGATTGACTGAGTGAAATAGCTGTCTATTGTTTTCCGTGCCTCTGGAGATATACTCCTTATTCTGGGGGGAGCAAAGTTGTCATGTTTATGCGGTTGTCAAAAACGAATCCCTTCTTGTCTATTCAGGAAAGTTAACCCCTTCCTGTTTACTCGAGAAAGTTTCTAGTGACCTCTGAGCTAGCTGGCATACCTAATTAAGTCTAACATATACAGTAGAGACCTAGATGACCTCAGTCTTACGTCTAAACTATCGTTTATGTTATTCCAATGCGCAGAGCCTATTGGGAATATAGGAACTACACTACATGGCGCCCAACATTTGGTAAGGCGATAATCTAACGCTAGATACTAGAGTAACTTAGTCGTGCTTTTCACACAGACCCCTTTTTCCCGTAAAAACTCCAATAGACGTCTGGAGTGGGTAAAAGGTTAATATCCGCAGAACTTAGTAGGAAGAGATTCCTATGTATTAGTTTTTGGTTTAGTCAACGTTGAAGGATACAGTATTCCAAAATATTGTGCACCTAATCTTTGTTTCCTTGAAACTTGCTCTGCAACAAAAAACCTTCTGTCAGAAGAATGTCGGAAAATGAAGACGAAAGGGAGAGAGCTAGAATAACAGCTCAACTTTGAGCGGATGACACAAGTCTCCAAAATGAAGACCCAAATGTTATTATCATTCCGGTAAATGTAAGAAAAACTATAACTATTAAACTTATAGAAAATGGACTATCATCAAGAGGTGGTGCAGTCATATTTGTGGTAGAGGCCCATGAATATCGGCAGACAGAGGTGTTTTATTCATGGATACATTTTCCTGAAGCAAATCCGATAACACACGATTTCCACTATTGCAAAATAGAGGAATCTCCAACGGAATACGCCCCTTTCGAGGACGTTGAAATTCCACTAACATACCAAGAGCACCTGCTCTGGTTTAATGGCGCCCTAAAACATCAAAATCACATTACCAGGCTCGGTCCACTAGGAAGACCAGGAGCCACATGGCCGGTTCTAGCCAGCTACACACCACATCCCGACATTGGAAAAATGTCAAGCAAAGAAATTTTAGTTAAACTAAAAGAATTAACAAAGGCATATAGAGCATTAGTTCAATTGGCAATTGACGGTACAACCTGCCGCCAGAAATTGAAAGAAACAGATGTAGCAGAACAACCTTTTGAACTTGCCAGAATCATAGAAAAATCCTATGAAGAACTAGGTAGAGATAGTTTGGGTGGAAAACCACTAAAACCACAAATAACTGAAAATCCTGAAAAAACCTTTATCAAGAATAACCTCAACACTCCAAAAAAGAGGTGGGAGGGTAATAAAGAAACCACTCCCAGAGAAAAACAATTTCAGTCCAGAGGAAGGTCTCCTCAATGGAGAGATAGATCTCCAGAACGAGGAGGCAAGTCTCCCCACAGGGAGCCCTCTGAGAAAAGATACAACCTTAGAGATAGGGATAGATTGAGAAAACCTGACAGATATCAAGATATTGATACACGTCCCTCTCGATCTTTTCAGACTTCCTCACAGAAATCGGAAAGAAGAGGACGGTCAGAACACAAGGAAGAGCACGTCAAGTCCAAAGACAAGGAACCTGCAAATCAAAGTAAAGAATTACAATTTCCGAAAAAGAAGGTAGCTAGTATTAAAATAAAACATGCCGAGGATTTTGAGGACACAACTGAAAAACGGAGAGTGGGCCCAGACAATGCTAGACAGCGCAGCAGAAGTGACCATAGCTCGCAAGATCCTGATGAATCTTCTGGAGACAGTGGACACGAATGAATACATTCAAGTGGAAACTGCAGACACCAGGGTTAGCATACCCTATAAATTATATGAAATAACATTACGTATAGAGGGGGACAAAACTAGGAAAATAAGAGGTCTCTTTTGGGATAACTTATCTAAAGGCTATGATATCCTGCTAGCAGAAAAAGACTGGCCACCAGAGTTTGTCAGGGAGTGCCCACATGGCGAAGAAATGATTATGCCTGCCTTCTCAAATCAAATTCCAATTAATAAAAAATACACATTTGCAAGAAAATGGGCAGTGGCCCAAGCCCGTGCATTATATAAAAATCACGTAGGATGGGATGAGGATTCTCCTCACCACAAAATCCAGTTAAAAAATCAACCGACTGCACAAAGGCAGTATCCTGTTAATATTTAATGTCATATAGTCTAGTTTTGAACTACAGACACCTAAACACCTGCTGCAAAACATTTGCAGTACAGAACTCACACAGTGCAGCACTAATGAATAACATTGTGCGCAAAAAATATAAAACGACATTAGACATTTCAAATGGTTTCTTTTGTCAAAACATTGCACCTGAAAGCAGGTATTTGACCGCTTTCTCAACAATGGGGGCCCAAAAACAATTTTGCCGTCTCCCACAGGGATTCAAGAATAGCCCAGGATTATTCTCAGCCAGGGTAACAGAGTTACTACAAATGTACGATGATGAGGCATTATCTTATATCGATGACATCTATCTTACAGACGACGACCTGGAGACACACTTGAAAAGAGTGAACACCATAATACTTGGGTTTGCATCTGAAGGGTACAAATTCAACTTTAAAAAGTCACAAATTGCCAACCTAACTGTCCTGTTTTTAGTATATGAATTATCAAGTGAAGGCAAAAGCCTATCAGACAACTTCTTAGAGAAGTGTGCAGTACTCCAAGCTCCGAAAACGCTGAAGAACTTACAATCAATACTAGGTTTCCTGAATTTCGGAAAAACATACATTCTAAATTATTCAGAGAGGGTTAAACCTCTATACGAATTAATAAAACCTGATTTTAAACCAATTAATTGGACTCAGAAACATACAGAAATTTTAAGATCATTACAAACAGACATGTTAACTAAAACAAAACTGCAAACACGCGCAAATGAACGCAACCTTGTAATCCGAGTCATCCCAGGAAGATGCGGATTCATGTACCTGACCTCTAATGAGGGAGAAACGGTACCAATAGCTTATAAATCACACTTGTACACACAAGCTGAAATGAAATTCAGTTCTACTGAAAAAATTCTGACTGCGGTTCAAACTGCCGTAGCAAAAGAGAGAGCCCTAGCTCAAGGCAAGAGCATATCTGTTTTAACAGCAGTATCAGCCCTTGAGGCAGTAACAAGACCACGCATTCCAAATGTTGTGGCATTAGATCCAAAATGGATACAATGGGAAAATTCTCTAGCTGCAACAGACGTGAAACACGCATTTGATCCGAAAATGAAAAAACTAGAAAATCTAGACTACGAACATGAATATCCTCTGCCAATCGAAATTCTGCCTCTCGAACAATACACCTGTGTAATCTACACAGACAGATTTGCACAAAACTATGCTGTGGATAAAACATCTTACAATGCAGCGTGCGCGATTGATAAAGGTCGCTGGCGCTTAGGTAAATTCAGACCGATAATCACTAAAACTGAATCACTCAGATACTGTACAGCTCAGCGAGCTGAAATAAGATCTTTAAAGATGGCGCTTGAAAATGCCGATCGCAAATTCCCCACACTAATAGTGTGCGATTCGCATTATTGCGTTCAGTCTTACAATGAATACTTGCAGAACTGGGTTCAAAACGGCTTCAAAGATGCAAAAGGTGGCACAATCAAGCATAAAATGCTTTGGGAACAGGTAGTTCTTTTGCAGAAAGAACTACAAAAGACTCACGCGATACATACACTGAGTCATCATCGTGATGGCGTTCACGTTGCGGGGAATTCATTGGCTAACAGAGCCACAGCGGCAGCTGTTCAATCAGCTTCCGTAGCTACAAAAAAGCGTACTAAAAAACAAATAGACGGTGAAACACTACTAGCAGTAAAAGCCTCAATGAAAGTCAACTATGCGGCGTTACCTCTAAATTATCCACTCGGAAATAAATACATAATTGATGCGAACTCCGTTCCTTTTGCTCAAATCCCTGGAGTGGGGGATAGAGTAATTCCAAACACGAACCGGAGAGCTTACTTGATTCAAGAAGCACACATGGGAATGGGTATAAGGCACCAAGAGATCTTGAAATCTCTAATAGAATTACAATCACAATACTGGTGGCCGGGGATGAGCGTGCAAATTTATAACTTTGTAATGGATTGTCAGAACTGCAATAGGAATCGCAGTTGTGAACCGGACCAGACAATTGCCAGGACACCTTTATTAGAAAGCATTAGGCTATCTATACGCAGAAATCCAGACGGAGAAATGCGATCCCATAATTATTAAAACAAGATTCATTTAGATGAGGCCCTAGCGCTCGGCTGGCGCCAAAACTGTTATAAAAGATTTGAGAGTCTTTATCGGTACATACGCAATTGGCATGCTACATTCTGACCAGGGTCCTGCGTTTAGCTCTCGAGCTTACAAGGAGGCCATGGCCAGCATGGGCATTGCATTGCGGTACTCTAGTCCATTCCATCCCGAGGGAAATGCGGTAGTGGAGAGAAAAAACCGTGACATAAAGCAATCTATAACAGCGAGGGTATTCGGTTCGGGTGATGGGTGGGTCAAACATCTAAGTGTCCAACGTAGTCCTAATAATCTGCCAAGAAATTCTCTAGGAGGTATCACTCCGTACAAACTTTTGTTTGGTACTAGAATGATCATCCAGGATCTAGATTGTCAGACTTCAGTGCTGAAACAAAAAACCTTTGATATCAAAGATCGTTTGGCTGTTTTACAGGACTTAAATGAAACAAGAAGAAGTCTAAGAGACGGAGGAGCCAAGCCGGCGTCGAAGATGGCCGCCCAGTCCCCCGGCTCCGTGTACCATCTCCTCCCGAGGGCGCCTTCTGCCTGATATCCTGATACGAAAGGGCACACACGGGCGCAGGAGCAGCTCCGGTACTCGATGGCGCGTCCCCGAGGTTTGTACCAACTCCACACGGGGAGAAACGGACAGCGGCGTTTGCGGCCCGAGGCAGCTTGAAGACCGGGGACTCGTCTGGACTGCTGGACCGGCCATCAATTGAACAACAACGGCCACCAGCTGCAGTGAGGGGCCGGTCGGCTTCGGATCGCATCGGACCGGCCGATTTTCGGATCGCTCGCTCAGCTGATTGGGGGCATGAGTTAGAGATCGACCCTTCATGGTTCCCTTGAGTCGTTTGTGCTTTTTTGGGAACTTTGCTCGCTTGCCGCCGGGGACCGTTGTGAGACCCGTCCCGCTAATTGCGGGAGAATCCCGAATTTGCGCCCGGCCGCGTTTAATAGCGCGGACTCCCTCGGCGGCTGTGTTTTGGCTATGTCTCCACTGTTTGGGTGCCCTGCTGGTGATACCATGACGCCTGATGCCCTGCTGCGCGTGCCCCGGCCCCGATCTATGATTGTGCTTCCTCGGAACATAGCGAGGGGAGCAGAGTGCTGCATCCGTCAAACCGAGTCCCGACCTGATTTGCATCCTATGGAGGAAGGGAGCTTGACAAAAGGGGGCACGGAGCAGAACTACATCTTGGCGATCTCCTTGCTGCCCTAGCTGACCTTCGCGATACCTTGGAGCAGGATGCCCGTTCACTGGGTGATAAGCTGGATGATGTTGTCTTTGTGGCGGAACTACTGAGCCCGGGTGGTTCGTGGGCACACAGTGGGATGCTTCACTTCTTACCCAGACGCGACAATATGGCGCCGGCTACTGATATCCCAGAATCCGGGACACGGGCTCTCGAGCCATCTCCAGTTGGTGACATTCGTGATCTAGAACTATCCGTGGGCTCCTGCTTGGAACCGAGCGATGGACTTTCTTTCCACGCCATGCTGTTGGTATCTCTGGTTCTGCTCCAACCACGTTTTGACAATGTGACAATCTTTCCCTGCTCTGCTTTGCCGATTGCGATGTGGCAGTCATGTTATTGCGTCAGGTTGGGTCCATCACGCTGGCAGGAAACGGGCTCGGATGAGGTCCGATCGCATCGCAGCACTACAGAATTGCTGTTGTCTGGGTTTGCTCTGATATTCCTATTCCTTACGATTGCGGATTTGGAGTGCGACAATTTGGTGGGCCATCGTGGTATGCGCAGGACAGGACAAGGATAAATGATGTTTCCCCCGTCTCGATACTTCCTGCTTGCGGGTTTATGAGGGATGTGTGGCATATTGTCTTATTTGTTGCCATGCTGGGCTGATCCTGTGCCTAGTGCACTGTTCTATTGTACTGCTTTTAGCAGAGGTGTTTTACGTCCTGTCCGCATACGTTATTTGCAGAGGGAGAGGCCGGGGGACTGCTGGAGGGCTCCCCTCCGTTTTTCATTTCTTTCTTTTCCTTCCCTCGCTTGGGTTCCTCTTTTAGTCTAGGTGGGTGGTAGTTTCTTTTCTCTCTCTTCTAAATCTCGGGTTTCATAAAATGGGCGACAGGCACTTTGCTGAGGGGGAGGCCGTAGCCGGAGGCAGGGGTGCAGGGTGGGGGGTATTCTCTGTTTTTCTTTCCCTTTTTCAGTCTCTAGGGCCTCTTTTTCTCTCTTGCTCTGCTTGGCTTTTTCTTTCCTTTCTTTCTTTTTCTTATCTTTGGGATTCCGAGTAGTAGGTGGCTGGCCGGATGTTCTTATGTCTCAAGCCAGTATGGGGGATGTTATAATAGTTCCTTTTTAGGTACGGCGGGCGTGTGCTGCATTGGGGGGCGTAATGTACTATTTGTTGTCTATCCTGTTTAGTGCACGTTAGTGCCTGCGCCCCGCCTGCAGTGGTCCCGAATGTGCATATCCTGATTTGTGATGTCCCCTACCTCTGGTGTTACTAGATTGTATGATATCGGATCCTGTTCTATCTCTGAACTTTAAAACAAAAAAAACAAAAAACCTCTCTTATCCTGGTACCACTATGGTGTGACAGTATCCTGGGTGTTGATGTGGAATTGAGGAGGCGGAATGTATGTGTTTTGACTTATTGATTTGCATTGACCGTCTCTGTGATAATGGCCGGCTGTGCTCTTGCTGGCCTGCAATTGTATTTGCCTTATGTCACAATAAAGGTTTTCACAAAAAAAAAAAAAAAAAAAAAAGAAGAAGTCTAAGTAATACAAAGCTAAAGCCAACGGCCACTGAAGAAAAACCACCTGTCCCAGCAAGACCTGTCTGGATTCCAAAGATTGGGGATCTAGTCAGAGAGAAGATCGCGGTGAAGAAGGAATTTGGGCCTTCTTACAGACAAGCAGTACCTGTCTTAGCTATCAGCGGAACAAGATCAGTAGTAATACCGCCCCTTGCTGGTAAAAAGGAGAACAGAGTTGTATCAATCGACCTGGTAAAACCACAATCATGTGGCCAATAATATGTAGTAGGCCCAGTGGACTCCCAAGACGTAGCAGAAGACCAAACCTTGCTACAATCCAAGAGGTTCAAACTGAGAGACTAATCACTTTTGATAAACCTGCAGTGAACAAAGAAGGACTATGCAACAAAGCCATGGAACTTGTGCCTCTTGAATCCCAAATTGCAACAGTTCGTCAAGAAACACCAGTCTACAATGATGTAGCCTCTGAACATACAAATCCAAAGATTAATGAAAATCCGGAAGCAATTCCAACAATTGACAGAACTGCATCTGGCTACTTCATCAATTTCGATAACTTTTCTGATGATCCCAGTGAACGTGGAGAAACGCCAGCAACTAAAACTTTCAAAGAAAAAATGACTGAACTCTTTCATCAACTCAAAGACACATATCTGATTTCACCATGGATTGGATTATGGATTGTGTTAGGTGTACTTTTCCTCCTTCTGTGGCTCCTCTTGATTGTAAGTTTGGGTAGATTTATTGATGGAAAACATAGTACAATGGACACAGCAAGTCAGAACATCAACTTGGTCCTAAAGCCTCACAGATCTTCTCACATTGAAAAAAGAGAACTGTCATCAGTGAACATCACAGCCAATCCTATACCGGGTGCTGTAGCATGGGACACAACAGATTAAGAAATCTATGGCCCGATTGAGCTCTTGAAATATCCACACCAGTTCAAGGTTTCCTTAAGTGACTTTGTGACACCAAGTACTTTCTCTGATGATTGGGACTTTGAAAATATTAATAATATGATGTCAGATTTACAAATGTCAGCAAAATTCATAGAACATGATTATTTGCAGAGTTCATCAAACTATGAAGAAATGTACTGTTTTAATCATTATGGTCATCACTATTTGCATAAATCTGCTAATCCTAGAAATGTTTTTACTTATAACCCATGGGAACATTGTCCCACACCGCCAAAAGGCAGTTCGAAAACATTTTATGAGAAATTCCCATACTTCTCAGGGTTTAACAACACTGATCCAGAAATGTTTTATTTTAAAATATTAAATAAGACAGGAATGAAAAGAATGTTGACAAATACTAAATTGATTTATTCTGAAAAATTTTATGAAAAAATTTCTACATTTGGTTTTGAATTTTGGAAAAACAACATTGGGACAAAAACTATCTGGGGTACAAAAGACTGGCAGGGACAAGGTCTAGAATCATTATTTAGAGCCTGCATGATCCCAGAACAGATAATATTCCTGAATGACACCATTCAACAAACAACCTGTCTTGGCTTAGCCAAGATAAAAGACTTAAACAAACCGTCTATTCCAAAACCAATGCCTGATAGTAATAGCACTACAGATGTGGAGATAGGCGTACCCCATATTTTACACCAAAACAGAACAAATCCTGATTGGAAAAAATGGTTGATCTGGCCCACAGACACTAATAACTGTCAAGATAGATTCCTGAACAAAATACAGGGGTTCCAACAGAACAGGCCAGACCCAAGATATTCCCAGAGACTACATCCAGGGATAATTACAACATACAGTGTAGGAAAACTATGCCTCGAATGGCTACAGAAATCCACTCTGCCTGAAATTAAGCAACACTTAACTTTACTTAAAGAAGGTGCTGACTTGCAAGATTTCATATTGGGACCTCGCAAACAGCGTCAAAAATGTTTCATATACGCCGGTATATACGCTGCTTACAACGAAGCTTGGAAAGTAATGCAAATTGAAACTGCTGAAAAAAACTGAGAAATTGATCGTATTCATTTGGAAAAATCACTGTCTGTAGTGGACAATGGGTTAATGACTCTGTCCTCCAGAATTTATTCACTGGACAGCATTGTATCATCTGCTATTGATATAATAGAGCAGGACTTGCTAATGTTACAAAATGGCCAGTCCCAATTGCGTTCTATTGTACAGCTAGGCTGAACGTTACAAAATCTGCGTTCAGGCTACGTGCCATGGCGTCTAATCAACATAACGTCATTATTTTCTATCTTTAACCTTACTGATAAACAAATCAGTTTGGCACAAAAAGGAGCAGACTATACGATACTGAGCATTGAAAAACTTGAGAGATTACCATTGACAATGTCAGAAAGATCTGTCATTGAATGGATACTACATGGTACATTTACAATTCCGATAACAACTTTTCAGTTTCAATATTGCCAAAAGTATATACCAGCAGGCTTGTATGAAAGGTTGGGAAAAGGATACATCAAGTCAACCTGGAATTTACCTTATACACATAAATGTTATAGTGAAGGGAAAAAAGAAGTTTTTCTTAGTGGTAACAAAGTAAAAATTCACTAAGCGGTACACTTCTGTGTCAAGGTATTAACTTGCATGAAGCCTGCGAAGGTTCATCAAATAACATTTCATGTCACCTGCACGGCACCCCTGCAACACAGATAGAGCCTTTTTTCAGACAGCTTTCCAACAGCAGCTATGTTATAATAAGTGACTACAGCTGTTGTGGCATGGTGCCAGGAACGGCCTATCTCGTGAGCGTTACTTCCAGGGTCATTTGCTGTATGCAAGTATTGTATCCAAACAGCAAACCAGACAAGGAGGCAGCAATATGGCCTTCTCTGAATATCTCTTCTATTCGAATTGATACTTTAAGCAGAATGAAGTCTATTCTTATACAGACAGCAAGGACAGCGGCAGAGATACATACCATATTATCGACAAATCGCCCTGTGCATTTCGTAGAAATGTTAAGCCAAATCTTAAACATTTCAGATACCAGTGGCATCGCACATGTATTTAAGACAATTTTTTCGGGACTGTTAGCACCCTTTGAAACAGTTCTTGGCATCTTCCCGAATTTTGAGCATTCTGTATTCAGCGGACTGCCTCTTCTTTTGGGACTCGTAGCAGGAATTTTATTTTTGTTCCTTCTGCTCCGATATGGCAAGTCAAGCCACAGACAAAACTCAGCGATACAAAAGGGGATGATGGACGGAGCGTTTGAACAAATCAAACACTCACCCCCAGTCAACTGATCTGGGTTTAATCCATCACCATTCTTTAGTTCACTCAGCCACCCTAGTTCAGACATGGCTATATGCAAATCAGTCTGACCCTGTGCCTTGTGGGAACAGTCCAGCCCGAACTGCCAAGCCATGTCTTCCCTGGACCGGAAACAAGCATCCTGGGACCGGTTTCGGATTCATAATCCTCATCAGCCAGGCTATCTGGAATCCAGGGGCCAAGTGAACAAGGGACTCGCGTCTGAGCATACCCTGCCACACTAAGGGCGAACAAAGCGATACAAAAGGGGATGATGGATGGAGCGTTTGAACAAATCAAACACTCACCCCTAGTCAACTGATCTGGGTTTAATCCATCACCATTCTTTAGTTCACTCAGCCACCCCAGTTCAGACATGGCTATATGCAAATCAGTCTGACCCTGTGCCTTGTGGGAACAGTCCAGCCCGAACTGCCAAGCCATGTCTTCCCTGGATCGGAAACAAGCATCCTGGGACCGGTTTCGGATTCATAATCCTCATCAGCCAGGCTATCTTGAATCCAGTGGCCAAGTGAACAAGGGACTCACGTCTGAGCATACCCTGCCACACTTAGGGCGAACAAAGCGATACAAAAGGGGATGATGGACGGAGCGTTTGAACAAATCAAACACTCACCCCGAGTCAACTGATCTGGGTTTAATCCATCACCATTCTTTAGTTCACTCAGCCACCCCAGTTCAGACATGGCTATATGCAAATCAGTCTGACCCTGTGCCTTGTGGGAACAGTCCAGCCCGAACTGCCAAGCCATGTCTTCCCTGGACCGGAAACAAGCATCCTGGGACCGGTTTCGGATTCATAATCCTCATCAGACAGGCTATCTTGAATCCAGTGGCCAAGTGAACAAGGGACTCACATCTGAGCATACCCTGCCACACTTAGGGCGAACAAAGCGATACAAAAGGGGATGATGGACGGAGCGTTTGAACAAATCAAACACTCACCACCAGTCAACTGATCTGGGTTTAATCCATCACCATTCTTTAGTTCACTCAGCCACCCCAGTTCAGACATGGCTATATGCAAATCAGTCTGACCCTGTGCCTTGTGGGACCAGTCCAGCCTGAACTGCCAAGCCATGTCTTCCCTGGACCGGAAACAAGCATCCTGGGACCGGTTTCGGATTCATAATCCTCATCAGCCAGGCTATCTTGAATCCAGTGGCCAAGTGAACAAGGGACTCACGTTTGAGCATACCCTGCCACACTTAGGGCGAACAAAGCGATACAAAAGGGGATGATGGACGGAGCGTTTGAACAAATCAAACACTCACCCCCAGTCAACTGATCTGGGTTTAATCCATCACCATTCTTTAGTTCACTCAGCCACCCCAGTTCAGACATGGCTATATGCAAATCAGTCTGACCCTGTGCCTTGTGGGAACAGTCCAGCCCGAACTGCCAAGCCATGTCTTCCCTGGAACGGAAACAAGCATCCTGGGACCGGTTTCGGTTTTTTATCGCTTTGTTCGCCCTAAGTGTGGCAGGGTATGCTCAGACGTGAGTCCCTTGCTCACTTGGCCACTGGATTCAAGATAGGCTGGCTGATGAGGATTATGAATCCGAAACCGGTCCCAGGATGCTTGTTTCCGGTCCATAGAAGACATGGCTTGGCAGTTCGGGCTGGACTGTTCCCATGAGGCACAGGGTCAGACTGATTTGCATATAGCCATGTCTGAAATGGGGTGGCTGAGTGGGCTAAAGAATGGTGATGGATTAAACCCAGATCAGTTGACTGGGGGTGAGTGTTTGATTTACTCAAACGCTCCGTCCATCATCCCCTTTTTTATCGCTTTGTTCGCCCTAAGTGTGGCAGGGTATGCTCAGATGTGAGTCCTTTGCTCACTTGGCCACTGGATTCAAGATAGCCTGGCTGATGAGGATTATGAATCCGAAACCGGTCCCAGGATGCTTGTTTCCGGTCCATGAAAGACATGGCTTGGCAGTTCGGGCTGGACTGTTCCCATGAGGCACAGGGTCAGACTGATTTGCATATAGCCATGTCTGAAATGGGGTGGCTGAGTGGGCTAAAGAATGGTGATGGATTAAACCCAGATCAGTTGACTGGGGGTGAGTGTTTGATTTACTCAAAAGCTCCGTCCATCATCCCCTTTTTTATCGCTTTGTTCGCCCTAAGTGTGGCAGGGTATGCTCAGACGTGAGTCCCTTGCTCACTTGGCCACTGGATTCAAGATAGCCTGGCTGATGAGGATTATGAATCCGAAACCGGTCCCAGGATGCTTGTTTCCGGTCCATGGAAGACATTGCTTGGCAGTTCGGGCTGGACTGTTCCAATGAGGCACAGGGTCAGACTGATTTGCATATAGCCATGTCTGAAATGGGGTGGCTGAGTGGGCTAAAGAATGGTGATGGATTAAACCCAGATCAGTTGACTGGGGGTGAGTGTTTGATTTGCTCAAACGCTCTGTCCATCATCCCCTTTTTTATCGCTTTGTTCGCCCTAAGTGTGGCAGGGTATGCTCAGACGTGAGTCCCTTGCTCACTTGGCCACTGGATTCAAGATAGCCTGGCTGATGAGGATTATGAATCCGAAACCGGTCCCAGGATGCTTGTTTCCGGTCCATGGAAGACATGGCTTGGCAGTTCGGGCTGGACTGTTCCCATGAGGCACAGGGTCAGACTGATTTGCATATAGCCATGTCTGAAATGGGGTGGCTGAGTGGGCTAAAGAATGGTGATGGATTAAACCCAGATCAGTTGACTGGGAGTGAGTGTTTGATTTACTCAAACGCTCCGTCTATCATCCCCTTTTTTATCACAGACAAAACTCAGGCTACAATGGAAGAAACGATCGTGGCTATACGATAACGAAAACGGATCACTAAAGTCTTCGGCTTTGCCCGGCTAAGAGATCTGAGTACTACCTGGTTTCTTTCATTCAGACCAATCTGGCAAGATTGCATCTTACCTGTGCTTTACCTGTGCTTCGATGTCTGCTATGCGGAGAAGAATGCGTGTTGGACGTCTGTCTTACACTACCATCAGCAGTACCAATGGATATCGATATTTTGCTTGGTTCGGTAATGGCTCATGCAACCTGTTGTCCCCAGCGGCTACCTATTCTGATGATGGCATTCGTTGAGACTTCACCATTACGATTAGGTGGCGGTGAAGTTCGAGATGAAAGCAGCACCACACAGGTACAACCTTCTGTGAGCATTGCTGATCCAGACATCGATGATGGCAATGATTCTCACATATGCACTATTTCAGCTTTTTCGAACTTGTCGAACTTTCACCTACTGTTGTAGACCAATATTTCGCCAGCCTGTCTGATTTGATGTTCTCTCCTAACAACGAGAATAACTTTTGAAACAACGAGCACACAGCGTTCCCTGAACTCTGAATTCGGCCTTCAGTTTCTGATAAACAACACTACTGAAAACAATTGGAACTATTTTTTCCCCTGAAAGCGAAATAATTTTTCCATTCCCAAAATATTTACCTTTTTTTCTGGCACATGGTACTCTGCTTAAAGTAGAACTATTCTTAGAGAACAGAACTTCTATTTTTAGAAACTCTAGAGACAATATTTTAAACTTAGCCTCCAGCACATGTACAGTATTGTATAAATATGTGATGAAATGGTCTCGGCCTTCTTTTCTGTATTAAGAGCCATTTCATAAATGTAATTTGCGCAAATCATTCAGCCAACGTACCATATATGCATTATCTGAATGATACGACTGCTTGAAAAACGTACAGTACAAATACTCGTTTTCGTGTATATACCATATACCATTTCAAATGCAATTTATGTATTTTGGGGAGGGTTGGAAAACACATGCATCGTTATATGTTTAGTATTGCTTAGTATTTAGTAATGATGGACATTATACGTGGAGTGGGTGTTGTGAACGTATCTAGGACCCTATTTAAATATTCCCGATTCATGCCCTTATGTGGTTATAACAAATCATGTCCTTATAAAGGCATAAGAATCCTATCCATATTTAGTCATAACCAATGCAGTCCAAATATGGCAAGGCGACTCCCATAGACTCCTAGAAAGTACAACGCGTTCTTTAAACAAACCAAGCCTCCAGCAGCCCGGGAATTCCCCCTGCTTTTGTTTTGATTTGTCCAAGAACTCCTGGAGTCCAGAAAGAACTGTAAGTTCTAAGTGACGGCTTATGTCCAACCTTACATTAAACTCGGCACCTTCCAGTTATAAATATACCAACGTTTGCCTTAAGAAAACATACGGTGGTTTGGAGCAGATGGGCTATCTACTTACCCGAAACCCAGCTGTAACGAGAGCCGAAGGAAGCCGACCCTCCCATTGACGCACTGAGAGAGACGCTGTCTTTTCTCCTGCCGAGAAATCCAGCTCCAGTGTTTCCAGTCACCCTTGCGGGTTGCTGGGAGATCGAGTCCTGAGAAAGAGATACAAGACCTCCTTCATTCTATAACCAAGGTACGGAGCTGATTAGATCCTTAGAGAATTCTTGATTCAGATTCTTGGCAAAAACTAACTTAACATAAACTGCAGCTCACTTACTCCTTCCCACGTACTAGGCTTAGGTTAGGTACACCGGGGTAGGCGTATCTTAGAAGCACCATTTGAGTACGTTTAGTCAATGATTTTATGTATGTATATATTTCATCCGTTTTAAGTATCTTATGGCTTAGAAACCATATAAATGCTTTTACAGTATTATTTCATAATACTCCTTTTACTGTACGCACTTTACTTCATGACAAGTATTGCAATAGTGGCAATTCACTTATTTTGCACCAGAAAGATGACTGCTCAATAAATAACAACTTTTATTGAAAACGCCCATCTCTCTATTTCTCTGCACTCCTGGTGAAACTAAGCATGCACGATTGACTGAGTGAAATAGCTGTCTATTGTTTTCCGCAACTCTGGAGATATACTCCTTATTCTGGGGGGAGCAAAGTTGTCATGTTTATGTTCATGTTGTCAGAAACTAATCCCTTCTTGTCTATTCAGGAAAGTTAACCCCTTCCTGTTTACTCGAGAAAGTTTCTAGTGACCTCTGAGCTAGCGGGCATACCTAATTAAGTCTAACATATTCTGTAGAAACCTAGATGACCTCAGTCCTACGTCTAAACTATCGCTTATGTTATTCCATTGAGCAGAGCTTATTGGGAATATAGGAACTACACTACAAGAGAGTCCACTGCGTAAAGGGAGCTCCCGCAACACGGATAGGGAAGTGATACCACTTCCCCTGGGATCACAGTTTACTGGACTTTGGACCTTGCTTTGACTCATCTACCGGTTTGTGTCCCTGTCGCCCTTCCCCTACTCTTTCCATGCGATGTGCTTCACCCTCCCCTCCTCTTTCCCACCTTCATTACCTGCCTACTTCCCCAGCTCCTTCCCCCTCCCCTGAATCTTTCCTCTTGCTTGCTTTTCCCCTTTTGTATTTGTGCTTATTGTTTATCTTGACCTTACAAGTAACTATGTTGCCATGCTCTAATAACTGCGTAACCTTTGTAACGATGTAACCTGTAACTATGATCTGATGCTCATGTAAAGAGCTCTGATACCTCCGGGTCTAGCCAGCGCATTATAAAACCTTTAAAATAAAATAAATACAGTGGCGTAACAATAGCCCTTGCAGCCCCAGCAGTGCAGTGGTCCCTGAGCTTCAAGGGGCCCCCTCTGACACTGTACACAGTTAGTGGCTGAGAGCTCCTGCCTTAGTCAGGAGCACAGGGGCCACCCTTTATTTATAATGCAAGGGGGGCTTCCTCAAGTTTCTGATGAGGTACCCAAAAACGCTATATTTTGAACAGGAGTAAAGAGGTGCAGCAGAGGAGAGGCAAGGTAGAGATGGGGGTAATGCATTGAAAATGATAACAAGAAGGTTTTCGTTCTGAATAGTTTGAGATAACAGATGGAAAATAATAAAAGGATTGATCATCAAGTACACTTGTACACTTTACAGATTTGAATTAGTTCTTCATGCATTGCAATGAGAACAGAATAGCTAATAGCAGGATGGCGAGGCTAAAATACTCCTAAAGTTATGGGAGTAGCCAGAAAAAAATACACCCCAACTGTGAAACAAATCTCAAATGGCACTGAGTAAATGAATGAGGCAAGGTAGCCAGCAGTCCTTCAAGGGATTTCTTCTAAGAGAAATGTAGAAGATGTCCTTCCTCCAGCCAACAGTTTTTTCCTTGTTTTTTCCTTCTCTAGTACTTTATTTCTGTCTTTTTCAGTCTTTCTTTCCAAAAAGCAAGAGACAATAAGAAAGATACCCAGAGACAACTTAAACAAAATTATCATTATAAAAAATGGAATAGTGACCCATCAATTGATGTACAGAGGAATACTCTTTTCTATAAGCAAACAAGCACTTGATGAAGGTTGGCTTAGTGACACAAATTTGCCTTCTTGAATAGAACCGATTAGGTTGTGACTGTTATGTACATATGCGTAAAATATTTCGGAACCACCCGGTCAACCAATCATTTATGGCTGTCAATCTATCCTAAAACCACTAGCACTGTATGATGACTTTTTTCATCAAACCCTTTGTTGACAAACATCCTTCTTACATGAAAGATGGTATTGCTGTGATTGATACACTTGAAAGTTTTTCATTTGATGTATCTAGTGAGCTATTGGTCAAAATGGACTTGAGAGCCTATAGGAATATCCCCCAAAATGAGGCTTACCTAAAAACGTACTTGGATCTAGGACCGAACAGCACATATTACAAACCTCTTTCATTCTTGAATGTGCTATATTATACTCCGCAAAAGTAACTTCATCTAGAATATTTTTCTAGGTTTGGTCGGCCCCTGGAGCCGACCAAACAGTCGGTACCCACAACAGTGGGTAGGCCACTCCGCCCCGCCCCGCCCTCAAGCACGACCGCCCACTCTCCCTTTTTCTCTATGTAGGAGAAAATGGCACGGCTGGGAAACTCTCCCCAGCGCCTCACCAATCACAATGCTGCCCTTGCAGCTGAGGCGGTAGCGCGTGATGGTTGAACTGGATTGAGGTACGTTTTTTAAATTTATGTCCACTTAAACTGTTGTACTCAAAGAGAAGATGGATACTTCAAGTAATATAGATCAGGTTACTTTATTTAAGTTAGTTAGTTAAGATATAAAGGAAAACAGCAGGGAAACACAAGTTACAACATAAACCCCCTCCCCCGCGAACGCACCCTCTCGTTTTGCTGGCCGTAACTGCAGAGGGGATCTCTGATGAGCGAACACACAGGGGATCTCTGAAGTGCACTTGATGAACCTCAGAGCACGTGTCAACCCCTGTAGCACGCAGACACACGAGATCTGAAAAACACAATACACGGGGTGCATCGGAACCACCAGATAGTCCAGAGTCCACTGAAGACAGAGGCCCAATGCACACAAAACCTAGGGAGCCTGCAGAGCACACCCTGGGGTTCCCAGAGGTGCACGTGCACCCATTCCATAGGGGACCCCTGGAGCCCACAAACGCTGCAGAGGTTGAGGAACAGAGAGGGCCCATTGCACACAGGGGACCGCTAATGCAAACATATACTCAGGGAGCCCTGCTGCAGCTGACATACAGGGGAGCTTTGGTGCACACAAACACACTATACAGCACATCGGCTGTACAGTGTCTGGTAAATGGAGAGGACTCTATATACACACAGAGGTCTAGAGAGACCCTCAGTTCAATCACATGGGAGCGTTGATATACACAGAGGGGTAAGGTGCCCTGTGTAATGTTGAAGGACTGCATGTTTGCAGTCATGCTTCTGGCGCACGTAGATGTGCGCATATGCGGTGTCGTACGGACGCCGCGTAGGGTATAAAAATAAAGAAGGCGTGGCGTAGTTAGTCGGGACCACGCGCAGATCGAAACTGGTGTCTGTGTGTGTCCCTGCGCAGCGCGCTCATTACACGCGCTCTGACCAGGCCTTCAGACCTGACAATGGCGACGAGGGAGTAACGGCCTCATGCTGTGCTCCACCCAGTACTCCATCCTGCATTTACGGGCACCGATGCCGGCCCAGCCCCCAGGCCGTCGCATGTCAATCGGCCCGGAGAAGGCCCGGGCCCCGACCCCAGCTACGGCCGCAGCGCTTCCGGTCCCGCAGCGCTGACATCGCCCGGGTCTGCAGAGCGCTACCAGTGCGTGCGCCAGGTGGCGACTGCCCTGCTCACCCCTGCCACGTGCCTGGCTGGCTGAAGAGTGTGCGTCAGTGCTCCGACAAGGCCCGAAGAGCTGGTAGGCCATAACTAAGGCGCGGTGGCGCGTCGGCTGCCAGGAAGTGCCCCATCCACAGCGGACGTCGCAGCAAACAGCGGGTTAGTGGACCCTACTGCGAGGCGCCTCCACAGGGGTGTCGCCCAGTCTCAGCCCCGACTGTTAGGCCCTCGCCCCAAAATCTGTGGATTCCAGCGCAAAGATGGCGGCCATTCCACCTATTGAGCCATTCGTGGTGGACGGGGCGCCCGCTTCCCTAGCGCCAAGATGGAAGGATTGGACTGAACGTCTGCAATTTTACTTTGAAGGTGCGGGAATGGGAAGAGAACGGCGCAGAGCGCTCCTCCTTCACCTGGGTGGCAAAGACATTCACAGAATCTACAAAACCTTGGTGGAGGCCACGCCACACACCTACGCCACCCTCCTAAATGCGCTCAACGCATATTTCGAGCCCATGGCCAGCAAAGACTACGAAAGATTCAGCTTTCGTCAAGCGCGCCAGGAAGCGGAAGAATCCCTCGACGCCTTCCACGGGAGGTTGAGGGAACTCGCCAGCACCTGTGGGTTCAGGGACGAACAAGAGGAGATACGTGGCCAGATCATTCAAAACTGCTATTCCTCTGACCTGCGAGTCAAAATCCTACAGGAAGATGGCAGACCGTTGGCCGACATCCTGAAACTGGGCCGATCCAAGGAATTGTCGCGAGCAAGAGCGTCGCACATGGAGGCGGCGCTACACAGGCCGGTGAAGGTGGAACAAGTTAACATGGCAGAACAAGTGAATGTGGTCCGACCGAAACAAAAACAATTTGGAGGGAAAAAGCCACAGGATTGGCTAAAAGACTGCGGATATTGCGGAGGCGTGCCACATCGTGCGAAAGACTGCCCAGCAAATGGCAAGAAATGTAGTGCATGCGGACGGATGAACCACTTCGCCTCAGTCTGCAGGTCCTCAAAACAAAAGCCAGAAGCAGCACACGCCATCAGAGACAGCCCAGAGAGTGAAGACATGGATGATGACTCCAGTGACTATCCTGTCCACTATGTTTTTGCCATCAACCACCCAGCCAGGAAGAAGAAGCACCTCCCGAAGTGCCGAATAAGAGTGAACCAACAAGAAGTAAGGGCCACCATCGACACGGGAGCCTCGATAGAACTCATGGCGGCAGACGTCTACAATCTACTACGAGAAAAACCCACGTTGAAGACGGCGAAAATCCGTGTTTTTGCCTACGGACAGAAGACCCCAATCCCACTCATTGGGTGTTTCCAGACTGAAATCCATCATCGGGAGAAAAAAGTCCCTACAACTGTCTACGTGACGAAGGAGGGGAGTGGCATGCTCCTCAGTGGATGGGCGGCGGAAGAGCTTCAGCTAATCTTCTATGCGATGGCATTACTGGAAGATGAACTGGACACCATTCTCGAAGAATTCGAGGACACCTTTCGAGGCATAGGATGTCTCAAGGGGAAAGAGGTATCGCTACACATAGATCCATCCATCCAGCCAGTGGCGCTCAGACACCGGAGGATAGCATTCCACCTCCGGAAGAAGGTGGAGGAAGAACTGGACAATCTCGAGAGGCAAGGCATAATCGAGAAAGTTGACGGGCCCACGCCCTGGGTATCACCAATTGTGGTGGCGCGGAAGCCCAAACAGCCAGGACAGGTGCGCATATGCGTGGACATGCGCCTACCCAACGCAGCGGTCAAGCGAGAACGCCACCTGACGCCTACCATCGACGACATCTTGGGTGAATTGAATGGTGCCAAGTGGTTCTCCAAGATGGATCTCCGCTCGGGGTACCACCAGCTGCCCCTGCACCCTGACTCCAGGTACATCACCACTTTTTCAACCCACGTGGGCCTTCGGCGCTATCGCCGCCTCAACCTCGGCATATCCAGCGCCGCGGAAGTTTTCCAAAACACGATCAGAGAAGTACTAAGCGGACTTCCCGGAGTGTTGAACGTCAGTGATGACCTGCTTATATACGCCCAATCTGTGGAGGAACACCACCAAAGACTGAGAGGTGTACTAAAGAGAATCAAAGACTCTGGCCTCACGCTGCACCGAGAGAAGTGCCAGTTTCTCCAAAATAAAATCAGTTTTTTCGGATACACATTCTCCGACAAAGGAATCGCGCCTGACCCTGACAAGGTTAAGGATGTGCAAGCAGCTCCTGCACCAACGAACATATCAGAAGTGCGAAGTTTTCTAGGGATGGTCAACTTCTGTGGGAGGTTCATCCCAGACCTCTCCAATCTCACTCGACCTCTCTGAGAACTCACAAAATCGACCACTCCCTGGCAGTGGAGCGAAGAACAAAATGATGCATTTCACAACACCAAGGCAGCACTGTCCGCAGAGAAGACGCTATCCTATTTCGACCCAGCCAAGCTGACCAACATTGCGGTCGACGCCAGTCCATATGGCCTGGGAGCTGTCCTAACACAACGCCAAGGGGAAGACGACTGGGCGCCGATCGCCTATGCAAGCAGGTCTCTGACCGAGACGGAACAACGGTATTCCCAGATCGATAGAGAAGCCATAGCAATCCACTGGGCGTGTAGACATTTCCACGTGTATGTATATGGCCACCCGTTCACCGTCTCCACGGACCATAAGCCCCTGATCCCACTGTTCCGAGGGTCGGTATCCAAACCACCCCCCAGGATAGAAAAGTGGATCCTGCAGCTACAGGAATACGACTACCAGCTAGAGTTCAAACCAGGAGCTACCAACCCGGCAGACTATCTCTCCAGGCACCCCCGGGCCGCTACAACTGACGAAAGGGAAGACGCCAAAGATACGGAAGCCTATGTGAAAGCTGTAGTCGAGAGGTCAAGGCCCCTACCTATGAGTTTGGACATGATCATTTAGGCAACCCAGAATGATGAAGTCTCTCAGATCATAGCCAGCACCATTCGCACAAATCATTGGAAGACTCTCCAAACATCGTTGAACAAAAGAACACCGCAAGCTAAGAAGGCGCTGGAAGCGCTAATAAGGGTCAAGGAAGAACTTTCAGTGGACAGTCAAGGGTGTGTGCTAAGGGGACCAAGAATTGTGATGCCAGCAAGCCTCACCAATCAAGCCATTACCCTCGCTCACCGAGGACACCAGGGAATGGTAAAGACCAAGAGCAGGCTTCGCGTGAAAATATGGTTTCCTGACATGGATTCCCAGGTGGAACGAGCCGTCAGAGAATGCCAATGGTGCCAGGCAGCAGGACCCCCAGACAGCCCTCCTCCGGTCATCACTGAGGACGACCCGCGAGAGCCCTGGGAACACGTGAGTGCCGATTTTGGTCATCTACCAGATGGGAGACACATGCTGGTCATCATGGACGACTACACAAAATACCCAGAAGTAGAAATTGTAACGACTCTCACTGCCAAAGAGGTCATTGCTAAATTTGAAAAGACCATCGCTACCCATGGCATTTTTAAACGGGTCAAAACTGATAATGGACCCCCATTCCAGGGACAAGAATTTGCGGACTATCTGGCAGAATGGGGAATACAACACCGGAAAGTGACACCCCGGTGGCCGCAAGCTAATGGAGAGGTAGAAAGGTTTATGCGCACCTTAAACAAAACCATCCGGATTGCCCATGCCGAAGGAGCCTCTTTGGAAAAGGAAATATACTCATTCCTCCGGGAATACCGGCTCACACCACACCGTACTACGGAAGCGGCCCCCGGCCCATCCGCCATGGGACGAGTAGTCCGAGATACCATCCCCAGTCACCACACCTGGAGCCCCAACAAGGCGAGTTCGTGGAGGACATTATCCAATAGGAAGAGATCGAATGACTACGCCAGCTTCCGACGGAGATCCAAAGAATCGTCCATCAACGAAAATGATCGAGTCTATGTGAGAGACAGGTACCCAGGGAGTAAGTTCAGGCTCCCCTATGAGCCACGACCGTGGACGGTCACAAGCCGCAATGGGACTATGATAACAGCTCAGTGAGGAGGAGAAACAGTCACTCGCAACGTCTCATTCTTTAAGAGAGCAGTTAGCCCACTGGAAGACCAGCCTGGTTCGGAAGATCATCAGGAGTCACCCAACCGACCTGAAGCAAACCAGAGTTCTCCTGAAAGCACAGGCCCCGACAGGAACGACAGCCCAGCAGGAGGATCACGAGCCGTAGAGACACCGATGAACACAGGTCCTCGAAGTTCCCCAGGATCCCCGGCTGTTGGAACCTCCAGTCGTGAGCCGCCCAGGAGGGTGCTGTTCCGAGGAGAAGCCGCAGGCTATGGACTGAGAAGAAACCTAGCCCCCTCCTCACAGCTGTTGGACTATGCAGTGGGTTGAATGTCAACGGCAGAATCCAGAGACTGGTAACTGGCCGGATGGCCGCAAACTTTTTGTTACTGTTTGATTCCGATATAATCAGTGCGTCAGCTGCCCTGTTGAATGTCTAGTTTTATATTAAAGGTTGAAAGGAATGTAATGTTGAAGGACTGCATGTTTGCAGTCTAGCTTCTGGCGCACATAGACGTGCGCATATGCGGTGTCGTACGGACGCCGCGTAGGGTATAAAAATAAAGAAGGCGTGGCCCGGAGTTAGTCGGGACGACGCGCAGATCGAAACTGGTGTCTGTGTGTGTCCCTGCGCAGCGCGCTCATTACAGGCGCTCTGACCAGGCCTTCAGACCTGACACCCTGATCGACGCGCACACACCGCACATGGGACAGTTACTTTTCAGTGGTTTAATGGGACTATAGAATGAGTTAAACTCCTTGCAATTTTAATAAAAATAAACTTGGATGACTGTTCCAAGCATTGTGCAGTGTGATGAATGGCGTAGTGGTAGCTATTGTTTTAGAGTGTAAAAACACATACATCATCATCTTCTCTTAAACATCTGTTTAAAGGATAGAATTATTATGTGAACCTAAAAAGACCAGAAATATCTGATGCATGGTGAACGATGCACCTTTACCACCACCACCCTACTCCTACAAGTGCACTGCTCATGACCTCACCCATGACAACATTGTAAATTTCAGAGGTTTTTACATTTTGCGTAGAAAGCTTAAGTGCTTAATGTCTCTTTAATCGTGGTCTGTCGGGGACTAGGCAATTAAACGTTACAATATCTCTGAAAGTAGTTAATGAGTGGTCAGATTAAAATCGCATACAATTCTGGGGGTGGGGAGGGAGACTAGAACATCTCACTGACTCATCAGCTGTCCCTATGTCCTGACTAGTGATCTGTATATATGCACGGGATGGAGGGTTTACTTGCAGCTTCTGTATTTCATTTGGAGTGAAGAAGAGATCACCCGGGGAGGAAGATGAAAGGTAGATGGGAGGTGAGGTGGAGAGGAAAAAGGTGGGGTCCCTCGCCATGTCTAAACCAGCTGTATTAGTGCATTTGAAAAGGATTGTGTTTTACTGCATCAGGACCCTCTCTGCCGGCTGCTTTCCCCCACGGACCAGGGCCCACGTCTCGCAGAACCCGCTTCGCGGGTCCCGCTTCGTCCACAGGGTGAGAACAAACGATTGCCAACAGCTGGGCGCTGGGAGCGAGGCAGGGCTGCGAGCGCATACCGGGACTCAATAGTCCAGGAGCCCCGGTTGCAATCAGGCCGTGTCAGCTGGCCCGCTCTCCCTGACCGCCCCGCCCAGCCCGCTCCGCCTGAAAAGACTGTGTCTCCTGCTCTTCTTGGATTGTGTTTTACTGCTTCAGGACCCTCTCTGCCGGCTGCTTTCCCCCACGGACCAGAGCCCACGTCTCGCGGAACCCGCTTTGCGGGTCCCGCTTCGTCCACAGGGTGAGAACAAACGATGGCCAACAGCTGGGCGCTGGGAGCGAGGCAGGGCTGCGAGCGCATACCGGGACTCAATAGTCCAGGAACCCCGGTTGCAATCAGGCCGTGTCAGCTGGCCCGCTCTCCCTGACCGCCCCGCCCAGCCCGCTCCGCCTGAAAAGACTGTGTTTCCTGCTCTTCTTGGATTGTGTTTTACTGCATCAGGACCCTCTCTGCCGGCTGCTTTCCCCCACGGACCAGAGCCCACGTCTCGCGGAACCCGCTTCGCGGGTCCCGCTTCGTCCACAGGGTGAGAACAAACGATTGCCAACAGCTGGGTGCTGGGAGCGAGGCAGGGCTGCAAGCGCATACCGGGACTCAATAGTCCAGGAGCCCCGGTTGCAATCAGGCCATGTCAGCTGGCCCGCTCTCCCTGACCGCCCCGCCCAGCCCACCCCGCCTTATTTGTCTGTATAAGGAGCAGCTTCCCGCGCTGCGCGGGAGCGCGCGGGAGCACCCGGGGCTAAGCCCGGGCAAAGGGCGGGCCGTCTGTGGGTGTCCGGGGACGCCCGAGGACGGGACGGGCCACCCCTCTATCATCGCTAACCAAGGTTTGAAGGTAGGATCCTTATACCATGGCTGCAAACTGTGATAACTCTAGCACTGTGGGGACCAGCAAAAGAACACTAGACAATTATTTTACAAGGGCCTCTGTGGATTTGGACAAGGATGACTCTTTCTTTGAGCGTAGGATTGAACGTCGTCGCTCTATTGAGTCCTTGAAAAATAGACCACTGATTGATCTAGCACCTACACCTATCCTGTCGGATACCATTACCGACACCCCCTGTGAAGACCCTTTGTGTTTTGACAAATTTCCTCTACTTCTCAGAAGCACTCCACCGCCCACTGGCTTACCATTTACGGTCTTTCCACCCAATGCTTTGCCATCATGTGTCTTAACCCCAGGCCCCAATGTAGAAAATGTATCCTGCCTTCCTGCTAGGGATTTGCCTAAAAGGTCGGGCAGGAATTCAACCACGATTAAGGGTCCTGGACCACCACCAACTAAAAAAAGGAGGGGGTTAGGTGCTCCCCAAAGGGGAAAGCTCAGCCACTCTGAGTTTGGCAAAACATTAAAAACTAAAACTAAGACTATCGGTGCTATTGTAACTAAGGCCTCTGTATCAACTGATAAAATGTCAATAGTTGTATCTACCCCAGACCAAAATGTTACATTGCCTGATAACAATGAAGGGAGGGGAACTGGGGTTGGTTCCGCTTCATGTCAAGAAATTTCTCCCTCGACTGACTCCTTGCTGAACACTGTCGAGCAGCTGCTTAGGTCCTTTATGTGTCCCATACTCGATATACTAAAAAGGGTGGAACATCGACTAGGTAATCTGGAGGTATTGGTTGCTGGCAAAGATAGGATAACCTCTCCTATGACCACTCCAAGGTCCCCTCCCGCGCCGAGAATTCCACCCCAGATTCCATTGGTCCCTGCTCCTACCCTGGCTGCTCCAAACGGCACTAAAAACTGTAATAATGGAGCCACTAAACATTCTGGCAACAACACACTGAGATTCGTAGATCCTCCCAAGACCCTTGCTAAGGTTAATATTGCAGCTAGCAAGTCCCCTAGCAACATCCAGCGGAAAAACTTGGTCTCCCAACAGGCACAGGCTCCTATGGTAACAGTGGTAAAATCTATAGCCCAGGATGTAAGAGAATCCCAGAAGGGTGGTGTAAATCCTAGTGCTAGGAGCCAGCAGCTGGGAAGGGGAGGTCGAGCATGCCCACCAATGATAAATTAGATGGATACAATGTTGAATTACCCCCCGATGCTCTACCATTTGTAGTCGTACTTACAGGTGTCCCAACCCTAGAAGCTGGCAAAAAGGAGGGGTATCCCCAACTCAAAAATAAGATTCTGCACTGGCTAGGACAAAATAGACCGCTCCCATATTACATCGACGGAGAGATAGTCCATGTCAGGCGCCTCCCCTGACTGGGCAACAGGGAAAAAAATATAGAGGGAGACATTGTTGTAATCAATTTTAGAAACCCAGAGGCAGTTAGATGCATACTATCAGGGTCCTCTGGGAACTCAAACACTGCCACATACGATCTAACCTATTTTTATCCTAGATCGTATGCGACTCCTGCCCTTTTCTCTGGGGGGTTGGCAGACCCTTATTGTATCAGGAATGTGCGTATGCCCTCCCATAATAGCCACATGAGCCACTTCCCTAGGCCCTTGCCCACTAGAAACATCTTGGGGTGGAACTCAGTCCCTGGCACTGGCCGTAGTATGCTTTCTGGGGGGCTAGATCATCCACATATGAACAGGAACATGGAGCACTTGATTCCTTTTACCCCATTGGAAATCTCCAATAGATATGGCGCACTTTCCTCTTTTGATGGTTGCGACTGACTCCATGCTCTTGCTACACCTCCTACAATCGGCCCAAGGGTGGGTGGGGGGGAGTCAGCTAGGGAGGATACTCTAAGTGGGATAAAGTCTCCACCCACATCCTCCCATCCTGGCACTCCCCCCACTAGTATATATGAGGCCAACCGCACTATTCCTGGTCATGGGACAGATGAGTCCTGAAGTAGGTGACCCAACTGTAGAATCTGCTATACCCTCCAATCACCTACCTGACCAACTGACCAGTAAAAATAGTAACTTAGCACTCCTATCATGGAATGTGGCGGGCTTGTCTGCTAAACTAGATAGCACCGATTGGTGTGATTTCGTGGATAATCATGGCATCTGTGCATTCCAGGAAACATGGGCCATGAATATCCATCACAGAACGGGCTTTGCTACATATGCTGAGCTTGCAACCAAAGGTTTTAGAGGTAGACCATCTGGTGGCCTGATCATATGGGTGGGTGTTCACCTTGGGTTTTCGGTTAAAAGGATTAACACTCATAGCCGTGATATCTTATGCATTCTGTTAACCCGTCCAAATACACCTAAAATAGCAATTATTAACATCTACCTACGCCCTGTTCAAAGGGGAGGGGTATCACAGACCCTAGAGGCTTTAATTGCTCTATTGAACAGTTTCTCTAGCGAGATTAAGGTGCTAATTGGGGGAGACTTCAACTGCCACTATGAACCTCTTGGGGCGGTATCCCAGATAACTTCAGATGAGGACGACATTTATCAGATTCCATCCCCCAATGTTTATCAAACCAAATCTTGGACACCTATGGCTATGCAGCTCACCTCACTGACGTACACATTCTCGCTTAGAGCCTGTAATGGTCGCTTTCCTGGGGACAGCCCAGGAAAGAGTACCTATAATGGAATGGGTCATTCTTCAATAATAGATTATCTCATGGCTAGCCTGTCACTGTGGCCACTGATTCGACAATTTCACGTACATGATCGTTCAGAAAGTGACCATAATCCTCTGGTAGCAGTCCTGGATCTGCCACATACCGTTGGGGCGCATCAAGAGAATGATATGGCCTCCAGTAATATTAGGATCATACAGGGTGGCAAAAGAATCCGATGGGCCTCTATTAAGTCTTCGCCGGATAATTTGGCTTCACTATATAAAAGTGTCATCCCTCAGTTCGAGCGGTTGATAGCACTGCATGATAGCATTCCAAACTATGACAGAGGTGCTAAAACCCTAGCCATCCATAAAGAACTAATGACGGCCCTGGCAGATAGTTTCCATAAACCATCAAACCAGTGTCAGCGGCAGACACGGGACACAAATCCCTGGTACAACCAGTCCTGTAGGAGGGCGAAAACGACTCTAGTACTCGCTCTTAAAATGGGCAATAGAACTTCTATTATGAATGCAAGGCTTGCCTATAAGAATCTCCTCTCCCATGCAAAATCTGAATGGGAAACAGAGAGATGGTATGCAATTAAACAGGCATTTATTGCGAAAGTTGCCCGAACCTTTTGGAATTTGGTCCACACTGGGAAGCAAGAGGGCAAGGTAAAGATCGATCCTAACATTGCCGAGGAAGCCTGGTGTGCCTACTTTAGTGATCTCTATTTTAGTCCCGCTACTCAAAACAAAATCTTACCAAGTTCACCCTTGAAAATGGTGCCGGGTTACCACCCTCCTTCATTCACTTTGTTGGAAGTCACATCAGCGGTACAAGCACTGAAATGTAACAAGGCCCCAGGGCTGGATAAGATCCCTGGTGATCTTTTTAGGGATGAGCTGAAGATCTGGGTTCCCTACTTGACCGTTTTATTTAACACAATCTTAGACGGACAGGAAGCTCCAAGTACCTGGCTGGGTGCTGAAATAATCCCGATCCATAAAAAGGGCTCTCCGCTGGCCCCGTCAAATTATAGGCCAATTAGCCTCATTGACGTTACCCAAAAAATGTATGCTAGACTGCTCCTACAACGCCTGCTAGATTGGATAACCGAGAACAAGATCCTCTCCCACCTGCAAGCAGGGTTCAGAGCTAAAACATCAACTATCGACCAACTACTACGGCTCCAGGTACTTTACTGGAAGCACGTGGTCTTGGAAGGGGGCAGCCTGTACCTCACATTTGTGGACCTCAAATCCGCCTTCGATAAGGTGGACAGGAACCAACTGTGGAGCATATTATCAACAATGGGGATTCCCCAATATTTGTGTCACCAATTTAAAAGACTCCATGAAGGAACCTTTGCGAAGGTACGATATGGCAAATTTGGCCAGCTGACACGAGCTTTTCCAATCGAGAAGGGAGTTAGGCAGGGGTGTGTACTTGCCCCTACCCTATTTTCTCTCTTCCTAAATGGCCTTGTTGATGACCTGACAAGTGTGAACAATAATGACGCACCAAACTTAGCTGGTGCTAAATTTCCTGCACTTATGTTTGCGGATGACACCCTGCTGCTCTCAAAAACACCAATGGGGATGCAGCGGGTGTTAGACCAATTCACCGAATTCTGTAGGAAAAGGAATTTGGTGATCAATATAGACAAAACAAAGTACATGGTGTTTAATGCCAGCACAGTTAATTGCCCTCGCCCAACAATGGATGGACGAGCACTGGAAAGAGTAAATAACTTTACCTATCTAGGTCTGACACTAAATGACAAAATGGGCTGGGATACCCAAATGTCTAGGGCTAACCTAGGGCTTTCACAGTCTGCGGGGGGGATCTTAAAAGTGCAGAAATCTTGTGTCCATAAACTAGTGAGCGCACCGCTGGAAATATACAAGGTTCAAGCCAGATCTTCCACTCTCTACGGGGCGGAACTCTGGGGGCACCGACCAGCGAGTGAGATTAGCACAACCGAGAATAATTTTATCAGACAGTTGCTCTCCTTACCTAAAAACACCCCACTAATTCCATTAAGGCTGGATTTAAATCTGAGGCCAATTGCAGATGCAATTGCCTCACGCCCGCTTCTCTATTGGCGTAGATTGTGGAGTGTCCCGGAGCTCGAGTGCTATAGAGAGGAACTGAAGATTGTGATGGCCTGCCCGGGTGCAGGAAGGATCAAGTGCTATCATTTATAAGAGGGCAGGCGTCTAGGATTGGCATGGAAAATCTCTGGTCCAATCCGGAGGTCGCGTGCCAATCCATTTCGAGGCGAACCCTGGCAGAGACCATAAAACATCATAATCTACACGAAGTCCTTCGATCAGTCAGGCCTTCTAGCCTTACTGATAGTTTTCTAGAGTCCAAGAACGCTTACAGCTTTGAGCAGGAACTAGATGCTATAGAACCGATCTTAGCTAAGAAACTGTACTTACAGTTCAGATACGGCACACTACCCCTGCATTCTTACACAGATAAATGGAAAGTGGGCCCAGCCCGCTCTTGTCCTGGTTGTGAGGACCCAAATGAGTCGCTAACGCATGTGATTTTGTTCTGTCCTGCCTACTCCGCTAGCAGAAAGAATTGGATTATACAGCTATGTGTGAACTTAGGAGTCAGGAATTACTTAGAGTTTTTTAGAATTTTAAAATCTGATACTAATGCACTGATAGTTACCGCCATTGGCAAATTTCTGTTTTCCATGTGGTTAACAAGACGGAGAATGGTTTGGAAGCAACAAGGCACCCTGCCTATAGATAGATAATTAGTCTCAGGGTCACTTGGACTTCCAATGTGCTCTAAATTTTTAACTCATGTATGTATAAATTATTGTTTTAGTACTATAATTGCTATCCGATAACCTTATGTTAACCTATTGATTGTACACATGAAATGAGATGTAACTTGTGTATTAGTTTTATTTCTTAAACGTATTTTTCTTCTTGTTGTACTTTTATGGTTCATAAACAACCGAAATAAAGTTAATGAACGAACGAACGCATTTGAAAAGTGGTGTTAGTTGTGAGAGCAGGTGGCAGACAACTGGGTAACTGCCATTCTGTTGTCTGACCATATCCGTCTCTGACTGCCATTTGAGGGACTCTGAGCCAAACCTAAAACCCTGCAAGAAGTACTGCCCTCTCCCACATTTGAGGCATTCTCCACAAACCTACCTTCCTCTCAGAAACACTGCCTGCCTCATATAAGAGGAACACTGGGCAACCCCCATGAGATACTCCTAAGCAGTGAGGGTCTTACATTTGAGTACACAGCCATAACATACCACCCTCTCCTTGATGTACCATTTGTCACTTCTAGCTAGATGTCCTCTTCCATATGATGTAAGTTCAGGGGGTGAGAATTGCAGTTACAAGAGGCAAGTCACATGTGTTTGAATAATCTCTGCAGAATCTTATCCGGGCTAAAGAACTTTGCAGGTATGACACGCTTTTTGCATTGGGCAAAAGGCTTCATCATCATTTACAAGGTGACACCAGGACAGTGGTGGTGTGGAGGCAGGAGAGGAACAAGGCAGCACGGTTTAACGACTGCTCCATTTTGCCATTGGTCAAGAGAGTCCAACAGGGCATGTGGCATGCAGTTTGTTAGCGCTGAATTCCCAGATGATCTGACTCAGATGATGTATGGTTCCCTCAAGGGAGGTATATTCATATAGAAATCTAGTTCTGTGGTTATAGTTAATAAGCAGCTACCTACATGATTATAACATGAAATCTCTTTATTGATGTCATAACTAAATGTTCACAATTGCTTTATTAACCTTCTTGCTGTCTCAAATTAGCTTGAAAATGCACCATTTCCCCACTCTTTTACCCAATATTTTGCAGCAGAGAACCCCCCCCCCCCCCGGAACTCTCCTTCTAGCAGTTGTGCTCGGTCGATACGCTCACTCGCCACAGGTCAATCACCAAGAACGTTTATGCCCCATCACTTAAAAATGTCACCAGCCACCAGACACTCACACATAGGCAGCTGAGTTGTGCCCTGCATATGCTAATGGGCCATCCTGGGCTGGAGTGGTAGGAGGAGTCTTCACTGAAGCCTAATTAGGCTGTGGCTGATCTGCACAAGGTTCCCTCCACCTCCAGTAGTGAAACTGGACCAGGGAGTACAGAACTGTTTTTACTGAGCAATAGAGACTTTCTCAACAGAGACTTCAAAGTATTCTGCTCGAAAGTGGTGGACATATACAAAGATCCGGACCTTCACAACTGTGAGCTCTCAAATTCCTTGAATGTATCCGACCGGGATTTTAATTGAATTGAATTGAATGGAAAGGACACTTGCATAGTGCATGCCTACCCGGAGGTCTCCCAGTGCTGAGCGTGAATGGTGGTTATAGACAGTGAGGATCAGGGAAATAAGAGTTTTTAAAGTTTTTTCCGGAAAACAAGATGACTAGGTTCACAGCGAAGAGGAAGTGGCAGAGAGTTCCAGAGTTTTGCCGCGCTGAGAGAGAAAAGTCGGCTGCCGCTTCTAGCCCTCATGACTCATGGGACTTCAACCAGGTGGAGTTCATCAGAACGCAGGGTCCCATTGGCTTTATACGGGCGGATAATAGCCGATAGCAGTGGAGGCCTTTTCTCCTGCAGAGATTTGTGGACGAGACATAAGGCCTTAAAGCTAACTCTTTCTTTCCCTCGCAGCCAGTGGAGGGACCGAAGAGCCGGTTTAGCTGAGAGGCTTGGTATTCCCAGTAGGAGTGTGGCCGCACAGTTTTGGACAGTCTGCAGCTTTGTGTGTACTGCAATTGGAGCAGCCAAGTAAAGAGCATGACCATAGTCCATCCTTGACAATACAAACAATTGGACTAGGACTTTCTTGTCGTGAGGGGGAAGGAGAGGAAGCACTTTTCTGGCCATTCTGAGCAGGTCATAACAAATGGCCACCGTCTTCCTTGCCTGTGTCTTGAATGTCAAATCCTGGTCTAGCCAGATGCCTAAACTTTTAATCTCAGTTTTAGGGACTGGGAATCAAATCTGTCCGCCTTAGACAAACCTGCAGCAAACCTTTCATGTTTTACTCTGTTGACACAACAGCAGACAGAACATTATCTTTTTGGAGTCAAATTGGGCTCCCGATTTGAGCCCTGTCCTCCCAACATTTTTAAATCAGGAGCCAAGAGTATAGTCCCTCGTCTCACTAAAACCCTGAATAGGGTTATTGAAACTGGGTGTTTTGCTCCTAACTGGTAGAAGGTGGTAGTTAAGTCGCTGCTCAAAAAGGCCAATTTGGATCCTGCATAACCCACTAAAATCCTTGAGAAACATCTGAATCTCCAGGTTATGAGCTATCTGGAACAATTCGAACTCCTACATGCCTCTCAATTGGGCTTTAGGAGGAACCATGGGACAGAGTGGGCACTAGTATCTGCAGGCAATAACATTCGCACCATGGTGGATGCTGGGAGGCTGTGATGTTGATCCTTCTGGACCTGTCTTCAGCCTTCTATACCATCTCCCCAACCGGTCTTGTCCACTGCTCCAGCAGCTGGGGTCGCAGACTTGACGCATCTATTCTATGTGACAGTCACAGATGGTCATGGTGGATCCATTTTGCTCGGAGCCCATAAGGATGCCATGTCCGGCCACGCAGGGCTCATCTGTGAGCCCTACACTGTGTTCAACTTGTATATCCCCCCATTGGAAAAACGTATTAGATCTTTTGGGCTCCAAGCTCTTTCCTATGCTGATGACGCACAAATCATTGTATCTATCTTGATAGACATCAATGAGACTACCTCCAACTTTGAAAACTGTATGCAGGTAGTGGCCATATGGATGGAGAGAAACTACCTACGACCAAATGGGGAGAACTCGGAGGTCCTAATTTTTGGCGGGCAACCCTCTATTTGCTCTAAACTGTGGTGGCCTGACAGGTTGTGGGTCTTACCCACTCCAACAGACTCTTTAAAAACATCATGGGTGACTAGTCAATACAAATCTAGCATTTGTATTGCAGGTAATCAGGACAGTTTCTGTCATGAATCCCCTGCAAAAGTGCACAATTATTATGGAAATATAAAACCCACCCCTTTCCCATGCAACCAGCTTGACCATGTATGTGTATTGTATTGTGTTATTGTACTTGACTGTACTGCTATATTTATGTGTGTATAATGCCACACTGTACTTCTAAGTATGAGAGTCTTATTGTGATAAAACTTGTAACAAACGATAATGAGCGTAATCCTTTATTTAGAGATTCTGGTTGTGAAATTGTATTTAGATTGTTTCATGAAGGGCTACAAATCTGCAAAGTTACAATTGGGCATGGACCAGCGCACATTGATATCTGTATCATAGCGTATCTAAAAGAAAGAAAAGAACCAAAGAACGCCACACGCCGCGTCACGTATGTCGGCGTGGCAGCCATCTTGGGTTTGGCAATACTATTTAAATGCCACACCCGACTTATGGAAGGTGCTTAGTCTTCCATCGGATGTCAGGATACGTACCGATTTCCAGGAACGCTTCTCTGGAGTTCTTCGCGGCGCATCTTCTGCTCCGTTTTACTTCCTGGCAGTCGTGTCGACAATGAAGCAGCAATCAGGTCATCTTCCAACGTCCTGTAAAAAAGAAAAAGAAAGTTAAGTGCATGATTGATTTGTTTTGGCACCCATCGCAAGACAGAGAGAACTGCTAAGGCGATAATGCAAAACTAAAGACAATTTTTGGAATGTTTTTGCTCATAAAGGAAAAACAAAATTGGACCTTTATTTAAACTTAAGTTTTGAAGAGAAGGACAATGTTATCCAAACAAAAGAGCCTTCATTGTGAAAAGTTAACAATCTGTGGCATTATAATATGCAGAATATATTGTTTGTTGTTTCTCTTGTGTATTTTCTCTAGTGATGGATCACACCTGAGGGTCATATTGCAAGTAAGTGATTATAAAAAAGGGAAAAGACTAGAGTTAACATGTATAAGAAATAGTCAAATAACAAATAATGTTAGAGAATGTTTATAATATTTATTTCTAAGAAAAAGAAGATTGAAGAAACACTTAACTCCAGTATTCTTCCCCTCTTATACACAAATCAACACGGTGTCATCTCCAGTCATCACGAGAATACTGGGGCGCACAGTCTAGTACTTCAAAGTAACAGGTAGGGACATTATTCAACTTCACTATTTACCAGAAAAGGAAGGAAGGGAGTAGTGATGTGTCAAAGTACGACCAATATGAAAAGATTAATAGAATCTTGTTGCCTCGCAGGTCGACAACAAGATCGCAACAGCGTCCAGTATCCGGCCCTCCTCCGTGAACCCTATTGCGTGTTCCTAGTGACAATAGAAACACTGGTTATAAGGAGGGTGCTGGAAGGTTGGTTCATAATGTCTCTGCAAAACTCACCAGTACACAGCAAAAGGTAAGAGTGCATGGTTGGTTTCACAGTTTCTACCTATTTTCGGATAATTGAATCCCTGAAGAAAGTGTTTCCCTTTTTCCCTATTCAGGCATGTCAACAAGTGGCTCTGGCACTCTTCATGTGCAAGTTAGATTATTGTAATGCCCTCTACCTGGACCTTAACAAAACTGTCATTGCCAAACTGCTGCTTGTTCAGAACGCTGCAGCAAGACTGATTCTTGACATCCAGATATTTCAGTCGGTTTCTGAGGAGATTTGGAAACTTCACCGGCTTCCTGTGAACAAGTGAATCAGCTATAAGGCTCTTTGCATGGTTCATAATGCCCTTGACAACAGAGGCCCTAAACAACTCAGGAATCTTTTCCAAAGCTACACTCCCTCTGGACAGTTGCGATCCACAGTTAAGCATTACTTAATAACTATTCCTAATGTGGGAAATCAAGATGGGGAGGCAGAGTGTTGTAATTTCCCTCTCCCTCTCTACCACCCCTCTCCTCTCTCTCCCCTTGGTACAGCCCACCATGCCTCCAGGAGTGCGTGTTAGAATGTTCACGGTGAGAGACTGCCGCCAAGCTGGGAGCACCTGTTTAAACTATGACTAATAAATCTAACCTTTGGAACTCACGTTGAGTAGTGATTTACTACTACATTTTGGCGACGAGGACGTGGAGCTGAGCCAGGGTCAGTTAGGTGCCTACCCCCCTGGATTTGTGATGCTTGTGCGGAAATTTGAATTGAAAAAGTAGACTCACCAGCTGATGTTTGAAGATCACTCGACAGCGGACATATCGGCAAACCAGGCTATATTCATCGAGGTGTTCCCTTGGGGGGACGTGAGATTCTCGATTCCGGAACGTAAAAGGAAGTTGGGTGTGAGGCCTCGGTGAAGGAGAGCTGGTGCCGTGTAGAAAAGAGGAACGTTCCCTTTTCGTTTGAGGTCTGACTGACGGCGGTGAATGAAAGGGTAGATTCACCAAGTGGAAAATAAGAACACAAGTCTACAGGAATAAATCGGAGCTTAGCCAGGAGCAGTGTGGGTCCAAGGCAAGTTATCTGGTTGCGGCGTTCTCGTATCCAAGCTGATTTCAGCCTAATGAGTTACCGAATAGAAGCGTGAAGCGAGAGTGAAACTGTTGAAGGGTCAGCACTGAGCGCCCTCTCGCACCTTACTGCGTCCCCTCTGTGGTTTGTGAGGACTGGTGTGCGGGCCGTGAGAAGCAGTCGACACTCGTGAGGGAGAAGACTTAGCTGGTCTTGCTCCGAGGAGCCGCAGGGTTGTTGACGGGTAGTTCCTGTTCGGCAATCGTGAAAGAAGAAATAGGACTTCGCAGCCCAAGTTACTTCCTGTATGAATACGGGAGTAAAGGAAGAAAGGTGAAGAAATACTTTGGCGAGTTTTGGTTTTCCTGTGTGTTGCATCGTATGCAGAGGGATTCACACCAGTCCATGAGGTGAGCCTATTAAGCTGCGTGAGGTGAGGTGCGTGGAGCAGGCAAAGAGCTGCATTACTGTCACTACATGAGAAACTGACCCGAGGCAGAGGGTTTGGAGATCGAAGCAAGAGTGAGTGACAGCAAAGGAGCGGGACCCACCCAACCAGGGAATTTCGGGGTCGAGTAGAAAAAATGGTTTATGAAAATTCTGAACTATTGTTTATTATGGTGAAGGAGATTAACCAAAGCAGACCCAATCTGTATGACTCAGAATTGCAGTGAGCCTGTGAAACACGGTCAGGAGCGGTGAGCGGAACATTGTGAGCAGTCAACCTTTGAAACTGAATGGTGGCAGTGAATGGTAACTGCGTGAGGAAAGAGTTGAGGAACAGGGTGTAGCGAACCTGGGTTCCCATGATCGAAAATTCACTGAGGCAGCGTTTTCGAGCTGTTGGAAATGTCTGAGAGGATCAGGGAAGGAGTTTAACCCCTGATGCCACGAGAGAAACAGAGGCAGCGTAGTGAAGCTGTGTGAGGTAAGAGCAGAGGAACAAGGGGGTAGCGAACCTGGGTTCCCATGAATAGAGAAAAAAAAAAAAAATCCACTGAAGCTGTGTCCTTAGAGGTTTGAAACGTCTTAGAGGATCAGAGAAGGCGTTGAACCCTCGAAGCCACATGAGAAATAGAACTGAGGCAGGGCAATAGAGCTGCGTGTGGAGGTGGCAAAGGAAAATATCAGGGTTCCGTGTGGAAAACTAAACTGAAGCAGCGCGCAGAAGCAGCGTGAGGAAATCTCAGAACTGAGGTAGAGTGTTTGGAAGCGGCGTGAGGAGAATCCAAAGGAACAGAGGGAGCGTGGCGAACCTCCAGGGTTCTGTGATGTAAACTAAACCGCATCAGCGTGGTGAAGCAGCGTGAGGAAGATACAGGACTGAGGCAGCGCTTGTAAGCGGTGTGTGGAGATTTCAGGAGCGAGGTAAACTACAGGGTTCTGTGTAAGTAAACTAAACCGCAGCAGCGTGTTGAAGCAGCGTGAGGAAGTTTCAGATCTGAGGCAGCGCCAGGAAGCGGTGAATGGAGATTCCAGAGGGACAGAGGGAGTGTGACAATCCACAGGGTTTCGTGTTGTAAACGGAATCTAAGCAGCAAGTTGTGGCAGCGTGAGGAAACCCTTAGTGGGGCAGAGAGTGCAAAGAATTCTTGTGGCGGAGATAACACAGATGGGAGGCAGCACATCTTTAGAGGAATACGTATCTCTGAGCATTATTGACTGTGAGTTTAAAAGGGTCTTAAATCCGCAGACGGAGTGAGCAAAGCATATTCAGTGAATTCTGGGAGCCCCGCAGGGTAATTATAAGCGGAGTGGGAGACGTGACCTTCAAAGAAAGAATCCCAGTGGCAATATCCTGCGTATTTCATTTAACAAGTTTAGGGGCGTTAGAAAGTCCTACTAGTGCACTCGAACCGCCATCTTCCTGTTTTAAGGCGGAGCATCTTCACGTGAATTCCCAGAATACAGTTTAGGAACTGAAGGACGGAAAAGGTACCACGAAATGGAGAAAATATTGACAAAAGGGTCAGTCAGAAATTTTTATGAGGACATTTTGAGTGTGTGGGATGAATACGAAAAACAAGTCTCGTTGGTAAAGATACAAAGGAATGACGAGTTCAAGGAAAGAACGGTGAGCAAAGAGGAAGATAATGCTAGGAAAAAAAAACCAGTGGGCACCATCTTCCAAGGCGGAGTAAAGACAGATATGATCTCAGATTCAGGATCACGTCTTAAGTCGATGAGCAAGAGTGTAAGGAATAGAGAAGTAGCTAAAAAATATGGGGAAGAATTTAAAGAGGCCAAAATATCCCTAATAACTTATACAGGGGAGGACATCAACGTAAACGGGTACGAAGTTATGGATTCAATGCACAAGGGAAATAATACTTGGAGTACCATACATATAACGGAATGTGGACCCACCAGACAAGGGGGAAAGGTGCAAAAGAGATTGAGAATTTCACGTAATGGAGTAAGAAAAGAAAACATGAGTGAGCAGGCACAGATCAGAAGCATGCATGGAACAAAGAGTGAAGCACAGGGGGCTCGTGTGCCGCAATCAAAGGGTTCGGTAATTCATGAAGGAGCTGCAAGAAATGATGTGTGTGGAAAAGAAGTGGCTAAGGGCAAACGAAAGAAAAAACGAGAGACTGAGCGGCAAAGGATAAAATGTAAGAGTAACCAATTCAATTACAAAGGGACGTGGCAAAGAACCACATCGTCTGAGTCCAAGACCAAAATGACGGAAGAGTATGAAGACACACATGAACAGGGAAAAGATACAGATCTCCCCAGACCGGGGCGAGAGGAAGCAGTTAAAGGGAGAGCGGCCGGCACGGATGCAACCAAGGGTGAAACATGGATCGCTCGCACGTCACCGTCAAAAGGTTCGGTAGTTTTTCAAGAAGCTGCAAGCAATAAAGGACGTGGAAAAGATGTAGCAAAGGACAAACTAAGGAAAAAACTCGAAATGTACCAAAGTTGGGTGGACGAAAGAGAATTACGTAAGAAATGCGAGAGAAAAGGCAGAGGAAGTGAAGTTGTGAAAAACAGAGAATTCGAGAGACAGGAGGAGCGCATTGTAAATGCAAGAAATGAGCGAGAAAAAATGAAATGTAGGAATAACCTCTTTAATCGCAGTGAGACGAGGCAAAGTACCACACCGGTTGAGTTCAGGACTGAAACAAGGGAAGAATATGTGGACTATGGTGGGCAGAGAAGAGAAAGGGACTTAAGTTTGTCAGAGGATAAGGGTGAGAAGAAAGCTAAATACTTTCAAAGGCCTTACAGTGGTAAGATGGAGAGTGAGAGTGGGGAAATGCAGAAAATATTAAAAGGTCTCCCACCAAGTGGCCTGTCAGGGAAGAAGGGTCCATTTGATAATTATTGGAGCAAGCAGGAGTGTCAAGGCCCAGGATACACTAAGGAGTTCTTCCAGGGGAATCAAGAAAAGGAGCAGAATGACAGACTGAGGTCAGCAGAGACTTATGCTAGTGATCCGGAGCTGTTTGAAATGGAGTTCGGAAAAGGTCTGGACTCTGCTTACGGCCAAGGTAAGGAGGGTAGAAGAGGGACCAGACCAGTCATCGTGGACGACATTGAGAGAGAGTCTTATCTTGTCAGAGGGAGCAGGCGGGGTGTGTCCGGTCCCCAGTTACTGCCCAAGGAAGAAAACAGCGTTACCGCCTATACACCCTCCCCGAGGGAAATGGAAAGACTAGTAGAGGAGTGCTCAACTCCAGGTGGGAATAAACTGTATAGCTTGTTCACACTTAGAGGACCCTAGGGGAAAACAGTTAGGTTGCACTTTTTCCCTGCCCTTCACCCATGCCGTGAGACTTATCCTGTAGTTAATAGATACGCAATGGCGGAGTGGCAGAAGTGGACTTCTAAGGATCGGCATAACCGGCTACACTTATGGTAGCACTCTCTGTGTTCATCCTTTGGGATAAAGGTTAGGACTCTCTACGGGTCCTAGTGGATCAAAGGAACCCAATGTTCAGGACTACTTTTTGTCAGTTCTACACTGAAGTTAACGTGATGGTTTTTACAGTTTGCTGTTCAATTGTTTCCTTGATGTAGCCTCAGCTCTCCTCTCCCCTCTCCTTTCTTTTCTTGTCTCCACGCTTCATCTCCTCCCATCCCTCCCTCCTTTTCCTTCCTCACCCTCCTCTTCTCTTTCTCGTTTTTCCCCCCGCCCGGGGCGCCGCATTTCCTCTCCTTCTGTTCTCCCTAGGGGGGAAGGTGTGTTGTAATTTCCCTCTCCCTCTCTACCACCCCTCTCCTCTCTCTCCCCTTGGTACAGCCCACCATGCCTCCAGGAGTGCGTGTTAGAATGTTCACGGTGAGAGACTGCCGCCAAGCTGGGAGCACCTGTTTAAACTATGACTAATAAATCTAACCTTTGGAACTCACGTTGAGTAGTGATTTATTACTACACAGAGCTTTCTCAGTGACTGTGTCTAAGTTGTGGAACTGGCTTCCTTCTTCGATTTCCAGTATTCAATCTCGTGACCTATTCTGCAAGGCCATAAAGACCTGACTGTTCACTCTGTAATGCACAACAGTTAGCTCCTTCCCAGTACCCCCTCTGCTATCAGTGCCTTGATGCCATTGGCAATTTTGTGCAATCTACATATCTGTTTCATTCATTCATTCATTCAAAGGGAAAAAGGGGTTTAAGTATTAGATCTAAAACTCTAAATTTTTAGATTACTATTGGAATAACAAGGAACCTCTACCAAGAAGAAGAGCTGTGTGGAAGAGACTGCCCCTTTCTTGTGTGGTGGTTTGCAGGGTTGGCTGCTTGGGGCAAGGAGAGGACAAAGACAGGACTTTGCTGTGAAAACCCAAGAATCTCCAAGGGCTTGTGTGTGCTTTTCTGTTCTGAAGTCTCAGGGACACAAAGACTCCACCTACAGCGTTCTTGAACTCCACTACAGGGAATTCTGACCTGCCTAGGGGGGCAGGTTCCAGTTCTGGGCCCCTGGAGGTTGTTCCTGCTAAAGAAAGCTATAAAGAACCTGAAGAAACACGAAAATTGATGCTTTGCCCTCCTTGTGGCTGTATTTTCCATCGCCGCACAGCTGTGCTGGAAAAAATCTTGATGCACAGCCCCGTGTGGCCTATCAAATCTATGCTTTTCTCTAGAAATAGCTAACCTGGTCATGAATGAATTTGAAAAACAATGGATATATAGCAACACCAACCCATTCAAGATTTATATTGGGTTTTGGTGTCGCTATATAGATGACATATTCGTGATCTGGAAAGGTGATGATCCAACTTTGACAGAGTTCCATAATTGGCTAAACATGAGGACACCAGATCTGAAATTTACGGTTTTAAAGGACAGTGATAAAATCAATTTCCTAGATGTCCTGATACAACATAAAGATGGCCATTTAGAAGTCAATCTTTATACTAAAGGAACACATTGCTGCATTTTACAAGTGGACATCCACGCAGCTTAAAAGAAAATTTGCCATACAGGCAATTCCTCCCAATAAGGAGGAACTGCACTAATAACGAGGACTACTTTAACAATGCAGAGACATTGAAAAACAAATTGCTCAATAGGGGTTATCCACGCAAGTTAGTTAAGACAGCTCTCAAAAGAGAGTGGTATACCCCACGAGAGGAGTTACTTACACCAAAACAACGTCCTTAAACGGTACCTCTTACCTGTGCATTAACTTATGGTCCTGAAACAAATAAAATACAAAAACTCATTCTAAAAAAATGGAGATTAGTGAGCCAGCTAGGGGTACCTAAGCCATTATTTGCATTTAGAAAAGGAAAGAACCTCCATCAGCAACTAGTGAAGGCAGCAAGAGCCACAGAACCAATAAAAAAAGATCTGAGGGGATTGTTGAATTTACCACCAGAGAGTGGGCATTTTTGAAGCAAAAATTGCTCCGCTTGTCAGATGACAACAGATTCTAAACAAATCACTATTAATGGCCAACATCACGTACAAAAATCTTTCTTGAATTGTAACACCAAGAATGTCTATTGTTTAAAGTACCCCTGCAACAGGTTTTACATAGGCCACACAATACAGCCTATTAAAAATCATATTTTACAACATAAATCTAGAGTCATATGTAACATTCAAGGAGCTCCACTTGTGCAACATTTTCAAAATATGAACCATACCGAGAATGACATACAATGGTCAGTTTTGATTGTGGTACAAAATACTAACAGAAATGACATACAAATAAGATTAAACAGACTAGAGGCTAAGATGATTGCAAAATATCCCACCCCCACTAGGAGTCTTAATGACCGAGATGAAATATGGTCACTTCTACAATGAGTCGACTGCAGACTGCTTGGACATTTAATGTCAAGAGTACGAATTGTATTTTCACATCAACATTGAGATACCGTTTTTGTTGTAAATTGACTATAAATTATAGCCCTCAGTATATAAAGTGTTATTATGTGGAATCTGTTTTGATCTTTCCCAGTATACAAGTGAATTATTTGACACTGTATCTTGATGACTTCCAAATAGAATATGAGGAGTAGCAGAAAGTAATACAGCTCAAGGTTTGGTTAATTGGTGAAAAGTATATGTCTTTCTTACTTTTTCTATTTACTGGTAGTTATATCTATATATTTTTATTTTTCCCTTTTTTATATACATTTATATGTGCCCGGTACACAATTTTATTTCGGAAGGTCTCCCAAGGATTAATAGTTATTTTAGATGGGTCAAGGCCCAGAGAAGCGTGGCCAACTTTCTTTAGTTTACGTGTAGAAAGCGAGTCTTTCTTCAGTGTCAATCATTGACACGCACTATATATGTCGGGACCTATTAGACCCGGTCACGCGATTTGTGTGACTGAGCTGGTCTGAATAGAAGTTCCGGATGGGCTGTGTTGGATTGCACCGGTTACTTCAACTGATTACTAATGTTAAGGAGGATACTCTTTAGGGGTCCCTAGATAGATTTACTATGTTAAGAATATGGGTGTCATGGCTTACATATACTTCTTACTTAGAATAGATCATGATTATCCATGCGAGGTGTTGGTCCGACCCGGATGTGGCAGCCACCAGCTCTCCCTCCTGGTTTCTTCTGTCTTTTTCCTGGGTTCCCGTGACCGACACTTCTAAATCAATCGCTAAGGGGTTTTTCAGTACTTTGATTTTAAAGGGATTAATTGGACTTTGGAATGCATGTAGAAAATGGTGCAGTACAGTGATCTTGGTATTTCCATTTATAGAAACACGCTTATAAGTGTTGCCAATAATTTATTGCCCACATGGGAACCATAACCGCGACCTAGTAACTAGGACCAATACAGAGGGGTCCCATATTCAGTCCATCGAGAAGATACTTTCAGTGGTAAGGTTTTTCGACTATATCTCACTTAGGACTCTTGACCTACGTGACTTTTTGTGTCCCACTATTGGAGACAAGAAGTTCATCTCCTGTTTTTGTTTGTTGCCTTCCGTTTTCCCTTTGCCACTAGAATTTTTTAAACAGATACAGACCTGAACATTTACGTCCTGCAGAGTATAGCACCCTCAGCATCCATATTTGAACAGTATGTATGACGTTATCACTATGGTTTTGAAACACTTTGGCTAAAAAAACTCGCGCATTTATTGTACACTCTTGAAATTACAGGTATAGGTTAGGGAATGTGTTTAATTATGGGATGTACGTTGTTACAACGCATGCTTTTAGCACGCATGCTGTAACAACGCGGTTTTTATAACGCATTCTTTTACAACGCATAACAGAAAGGGGTGTTGGATAGTGAGTATTTTAATTTACTATTCCAACACCAGTCCCCGTTGACACTAGGGAAGGTGTTGGATAGTAAATTAAAAGTATTCCCTATCCTTGAGCGCCCCCCAGAGTCATGCGTTGTAATAGAATGCGATTTAAAGACCGCGTTGTAATAGCACTGCGTGCTAAAAGTTGCGTCGTAAACGACGTTCCCCTTAATTATGTGTGGGTTGAATCTTCAATTTATTTTATTGCTTCCATTCAATCTGCGGTGATTGGAGTTTGGACTATTCTATACTTTTCACAAATACGAATATCTCTCTTCACACTTTCAGAATCTGATTTCTCAGTATTTACTATCTTTCTTCTTCTTTTCGATTCTTATATAGCGCATGCTGTCAACCTACGGGTATCCTGGCGCTTCAGACTAAAAAGAATTGACCAGAGTAGAATAGGTCAGAACAGAAAAATCAGGGAAAAGAAATCAAACCCTAGGAAAGAGCCAGGTTTTAAGATTCTTTCGAAACTCAGTCAAGGAATTAGTTTGTCTGATGTTCTGGGGTAGCTCATTCCATAGACGGGCACCAACCACATTAAATGCCCTCCCTCCCATCCTAGAACGTTTAAACCTGGGAATCGTCAGTAGACTGGCACTAGAGGAACGAAGCTGCCTCTTGGGCTGGTACCAGGTAAATTTTTCCTGCAGTGGGACTGGACCCCGCTCATGCACTGCTCTGAACACCAGGCAGAGTGACTTGAAATGGGCCATTTCCTTGATAGGCAACCAATGTAAGTCTCTTAGGGCCAGAGCGGTAGATGAGTGCCGCTGCCTATTAAGCACCAGTTTTTCTGCTGCAGATTGGACTCTCTGCAATCCCTGAATGATGTATTGTGGAGCTTCCAAATACAGGGAATTGCAGTAGTCCCGCCTGTTTAACACTGTGCTTCTCACTACCAGGGAGCACAACTCTTTTTGTAGTAGTGGGAGTATCTGGCGTAGTATCCGCATTAGGGGGAAGCACACACTGGCGGTCTTATTTGAATGTGACTCCATCTGAAGATTGTCATCAATCAGAACCTCCAAATTGCGCACCTTGCTGATCGGAGTCAGCGGTTTCTCCTCAGGAGTAAGTCTAAACTCAAATGGTAGATGTTTAGACATCCTGACAGAGGAGCAGTACACCACCTCGGTCTTCCCACCATTAAACTGTAGGGAGTTTCTTCTGAGCCAGGCAGCCGTCCGACGCATACATTGCCGGAACATGTCCAGAGATACAGCATGTTCTCCTTCAAAGGAGAACGCCAGTTGTGTATCATCGGCATAGTTGACTAGGTTGACTCCAAATGACTTAATAATGGGGAACAAGGGCTGCAGATGGACATTGAAAAGAATAGGGCTGATCGCAGAGCCCTGTGGCACCCCATAGACTACTGGGGATTTGCTGGAGGAAAACGGTGCCAAGGTTACCACCTGCTGTCTCCCCACTAGATAGGACTGAAGCCATTGCAACGCCCGTCCTTTCACTCGTATCTTCTCCAATCTCTCCACTAAGATTGAATGGCTCAGCGTGTCAAATGCGGCCGATATATCGAGAAGCACTAGAACAGTAGCATTCCGGTTATCGGCTTGCATGCGTAGATTGTCCAGCATGGTGGCCATAGCCGTCTCAGTCCCATGACCTGGGCGGAACCCAAATTGGTCTCTATCAAGCAAGTAATTGTCCTCCAGGAAGCACAATAGTGTCCTGCTAACTGCCTTTTTCAGGATTTTAACCGGATATGGCAGGAGAGAGATGGGTCTAAAACTTGCAGGGATTGACGGGTCCAGGGAGGGCTTTTTAATCAGTGGAGTCACCACCGCTTGCTTCCAGCCCTCCGGGACAATTCCTTCTTCTAAGGACTGATTGCAAATCTGCCGCAGCCAGGGGAAGGTTTCTTGGACAAATCTCTTCCAGATTTTATGGGGTTGGGCGTCAAGGGGGGAGCCCGAGGAAGCACTGTGCGCCAGACTATTAAAAGCATCATGAGTAAGGGTCTTAAAATTATCCAAGGTCGTAAGCTGTTGTGAGTCTTCAACCATCATTTGATCCGAATTATCTTGATCATTGGTATTATTAAGATGGAGTGTACTGACAATTTTGGCAATCTTGAAAATAAGAGGCAATCTCATCACACAATTTTTGCGATGTTGCCACTTTATTACTCAGACAAGTAGGGGAGGAAAGATCTTTAATGATCTTGAAAAGCGCTTTTGTCCCATTCGGTGCTTGTGTAATAGATGTAGCGTATAAATCCGCTTTAGACTTAAGGATGAGCTCTTTGTATTTCAACTGTGCTAATCTCAAGTCTTTCTTGTCTTCCTCAAGGTAGCTCTTTCTCCACTTCCTCTCTGCCTTCTTGCGGATCATACGCAACTGTTTCAGTTCTTCATTATACCAGAGAGCCATAATTTTGTTCCTGTTTTTTAGCTTCTTTACTGGAATGACCTGGTTCAAAATATCGGTTATATAGCTAGAATATATTGTATAATGTTCCTCTACTGTCACAAAGGGAGTAAAGTGGTTAGCATCTGGGGCGGTCACATGGGTTCTAGTTTTACCTAATTTTGCCCATTCCCTGCCTTTCCAATAAGTCCCTGGATGACTAGTGTTGTCCTCTGCTCCTTCAAGTGAGGGCATTTCCCTGTATTGATATATAGTGTGTTCATATATTTTGCTGTGTATAATACTATCCCTCTATCTATATCGAATATATATATATATGTGTATAGAAATTTGTATATATATATGATTGTGTAGTTATATGTTTATAGGTTTACCTGTTTTGCCCCCAGTCCTGATGAGGCCCAAGACACAGGATGAAACGCGTTGACAGTTGGAGAAGCCCCATACAATTTGAAATTATGTTGAAAGAAATGAGTATATATAGTAGTTAAAACTAAAGAAGTATATGGATTTCCCCTCATTCTATCTTTTGAAGGGCTATCTCCATAAAACGGAATGCTAATGATAAATAAATTGGTCAGCATCCGCAACATAGGGTAAAAAGGAAAGTGTTATATGTATAGATTAATTTGTTGTTTTGTGTATATCTATGTATGTAATTTGTCTGTTTAAAAATCTTGGAAAATCATATATATATATATATATATATATATATATATATTCACTGAAAAAAACATAGGTTATAGACCATATATAGTTAGGAATTAGCATTTAAAAAACCTTATTTTACTCACACAAAACCATTGAAATTCCATATATAGTTAGTTGCACTAACTATATATCGCGCATCCGCAATCCACTGCTGATGATGTCACATATTACATCATTCATGACATGGTCAGTGACATCACTGATGACATCACATCTCAAATGACATCACTGATGACATCACTGATGACATCATCCAGTGACTGTGTGTTTCTGTAAAGTTTAAATATGTTTGATATATTGAAGAATGAGTGGATGTATAAGTGTCTGGATGAAGGATTTAGTAGGTGCGTGACTGACTGTATGAGTGAGTGAATAAATGTGTCGTACTAAATGCATGGGTTAGTGACTAAACTGTCTGAATGTGTGCATCAGTATGTCTGTTGTGATGTAAACTGCTGCATGTGTTGATCATTAGCTATACGAGAGGCTATATGTGTTATTGATTGGTTGCCCAAGTATTTGTATGTGAGATTGAGTTTGTGTGGGGGTGGCTGGGAGGTGTGTGACTCTGTGCATAGATGTGTGAGCAGTTGATTCACTAGGTGTATGAGTTCAAGAGTGCATGTGGAAACAGCTACATGGGCAGTTGACTGTGTGCATGAGTGTATTGATGAGTGAATGGATATCTCAATGCTACATGTCATAGTAAGTACATATGTAAAACACAGTACATGTGAGAGTTGGCATATATAAATAACTGTGCATGAGAGCCACTGAATGTGTGAGTGGCTGTATGGATCATTGTGAACTTGTATCAGGGATTGTATAAGAGAGTAAATATGTGTTAATATATGTTTGAATAAGTAAGGTGTGTATAACTGTATAGTTGAGGAAATGGAGGTGAGATTGTTTCTTTGCATGACTGACTAGGTGTGTGAGTAACTCCATGGATGAGTGACAGTGTGTGAGTGTCTGTATACACTGAGTGTATCTAAGGTTATATTAGAGTCTGAAGAGGTTTATCGTATTAGCACAAGAATGATGTCATTTGAGATGTCATCAGTGATGTCATCAGTGATGTCATTTGAGATGTCATCAGTGATGTCATCAGTGATGTCACTGACCATGTCATGAATGATGTAATATGTGACATCATCAGCAGTGGATTGCGGATGCGCGATATATAGTTAGTGCAACTAACTATATATGGAATTTCAATGGTTTTGTGTGAGTAAAATAAGGTTTTTTAAATGCTAATTCCTAACTATATATGGTCTATAACCTATGGTTTTTTCAGTGAATTTTCAAGGTTTTGTAAATGCTAATTCCTAACTATATATGGTCTATAACCTATGGTTTTTTCAGTGAATTTCAATGGTTTTTTAATAGCAAATATCATAAGCTGTCGAATGTCAAGTACGTGGTAAGTAAAAACATTTTCGTGTTTATGCACACTGATCTGCTTTGAATGCTGCCCCCCCCCCTCATTTCTATTAGGAGTACTCTCTCTTTGCAGATAGTGAAGGGTAGTTAACGCAGGCCTTTGCCCCCGTTGTAATCCGTCGTGCCTGCTTCTCTCTCCATTTGATTGATTGTTATCCAAGCATTTACTGTTTTAGAATTGGTTCTCTTTGGTTCATTCTCTATTTACAAACAAGCACAGAGTCGCAATACTCTGTTTACTCTTTGCAGATAGTGAAAAATCGTGTAAAAAACAAAAGGAATCGAGCAAAATCAGTAGGCTGTGGAAAAGTAAATTTTGCCATGTTGTATGTGCCTACGTGTTCCCCATATTATATTATATGTGCATGATCGATATGCATGTATTCCTTTCTGATCGATTAAAGACGCAATTACAGTTGTGTCCATCTCTAGTATGTCAGTTTCCAGTCCTCGTGAAAGCTACGAATATTAGGCCTATGTAAACCTACGTTGCCACATTTCACAGTGTGCACGTTAATTCATTGAATTATCCCCGTTTCTAGGCCTCAAAAGGGCCCGGACTCAGATTCAGCTCCTGTTTCCTGAACCCTCTCCGAGGAGCGATACAGCCCCCACCTGTATCCCTGACCCTTAGCTTACTTTCATGCCTCGCAGTGCCCGGCCCGGCCTGGCTCTGCCTCCCAGTCTGCCAAGAGTATGTTATGTTTCTAGTTATCAGTCCAGCCCTCCTTCTCTGCATTCCTAAGCTACTGAATCGCATCAATAGTTTCCGTCATGGTCTAGCCTTTATGTCTCCATGTAAGAGAAATAGTGTATTAATATTCATAGAATATTCCTAGCACACGTACTACATGTAGAATAATGCATGCACCAGTCTTAATGTCTGTTAGCCTTTGCCCTGATAACTTTTGGATTCTATCAACATGTACTCTAAACACCAGATACTAGATATGCCTGGGTACATGTCGCTCTGACACTCCAGACTTTAGTCTCCTCTTCTAGCACAGAAGTCATAGCCCCCCAGTTCTCCCTAGTAACACGTCATTGCCAATTTGCGCGCACCACTAGGTTAGAGGTCCCAGCTGCTCAGGTAGCCCCCTCCATGTTTCCGCCCCTTTTATGACATATTCTGTTACGTTTGCATCACATGTCTATGTACACGCCTTCTTGTTGCATCAGTTTTGCCCTTATCTTTCGCGACTGCTACAAACCCCGCCTACTGCTACGCCTACTGTATTGAATGTAATGTAATTGTTTTAACTATAAATATTGTGCACCGATATTAAAGTTTGCTAGCCAATTCCCAGATCCTGCCCGACAGCTGTCGGGCCCTGCCATCCTACTCCCGTACAGGCTGTCCTGTTCCTGTCCTTTATGCTTGATTAAAGCCTGTCAACTCCAACTACCTCGAATCTTGACTCTTATTTATTGAGCTACCTGTTTATTGATTATAGTCAAAAATAGATCCGGTAATAATTTATTTATTTACCACATAATGGCGCCCGAATAGGACCTTGCCCTTTCCCCACGCGCCGGAGAAGCCACGCAGGCCCCCTGATCCTCTGCAGCCGTGACGGAACCATACCGTGCACGTGCAGATATTTCTGCTTCAAGTATCCCTCAGGCCCACGGAGGAGACGGAGGTTGCGGTCCAGCGTCCAGATGAGGCGGTGGAGGAACGCGGCGAGTCCCGACCAGAGCCCAAGCCTAGAGTCCAAGGTCCGAGGTATCCGGAGGCCCACCTGTAACTGAAGTCCGAAGTTCGTCCGTCCGTCGTCGTAGCAGTCCAGTCCAGTCCGAGGCTTTCCGTTCTTGCTGCCCGGTGAGTACCGTTGCTGGGGTAGTATCTAGACAGGGTCAATTAATTTGTCTCTGGTCCGTGGGTTTGGGTACACAGATCCAACACGAAGTGTTCACTTAGGTGGACGCGGGTCCTGACGTGTCTCTTTATGGGACCGGTAAGTTTCGTACTGTTTTAGCAGTGCATCCAGTAATTCTAGTAAAGTTTCTGTTCTAGTAAGTTCTGTTCTCGAGAAATTCATGTGTTCTGTTTTCAGTATTCCAGGTAATATTCTGTCCGAACTGTTATTTTAAATGTTATTTCATGTGTTTTCAATGTCGTGGTATGAGTGATTTGTTTTCTTAAAGTTATTATTGTGTTTATCGTGTATTGTATTGTGTCCAGATTCCAGTCTTAGTTATGCCTCTGTTCACGAAGTTACGCCAGTTAAGAACTAGAAAAGGTCTGCTCGAAGAAGCAGTTCCTGTCCCGCCTAGGGACAGTCCAGGTCATTTTATGTATCATAAGCATGGCATAAGTGCCATATTATATCTAGACTTATGGGTGGAGTACACCAAAGAATTAGAAGAGAAATATAGATGGCCCGTATCAGGTACGTGGGATGCCGAGTGCATCATGCGAGTAGAAGAAGCATTATGGAAAAAGAAATCCAGACAGTCCCAGAAAGATGCCATCGAGTTATGGCGCAAAGAATCTCATAGAAGAATCGAAAAAGAAATCAGAAAGACAGAATTAAGTAGGGAATCCTCAGAAAGAGCCCAAGAAAGGGAATTAATCGAAGTAGGTGAACGAGTTAAAGCCGAACAGTCAGACAGACAGAGAAATGCCCTTATTAAGGGTATGTATCCTCTTCTTGCCAAGGGCTTGCCAAAAGCAACCCCGGAAGCACCGAGTAATTTTCCGCCGCCATTAGTTCCGATTAAGCTACGTCACAAACCGACCGCAGCTGATATTTTTCTCTCGTCCTATTTGGACGACACAGTCCCAGAATATGCAAATCCTGCTCCGCCAGCTCCCGTAAATAATGTAATTCCTGTTCCTCCAGCCACCGGGGCACCTGTTACAGCACCTGTTACGGTACCCCCGGTCCAGCCCATAGTACAAGTTCCCGCTACATCAGTCACTCTGCCAGCCCGTACAATACCCGTCGACGATTCCAGTTTAGGAGCCGCGGGGGGAGGTCCTCCTGGTACCCCGCCCCAACACAAACGTGTAACGTTAGTCGAGTTACATGAACGTGCGTTACAGCGTACGCCCAAACATCAGTCCGTTGCAGATATCAAGCGAGCTCTTACCGAATGCCGTTATGATCCAGTCCCAGGCGATGATAATATGGTTATATATTCATTGCGTGTAAGACGGGTGACCGAGTATTTGGACACCCTACCGAATATGAAAGAAGATCTAGACAGAATATACCGTTTCATCCGTACAGGAGAAGACCCAGAAAGTATTGGCGAAATCATGTCTCAAAGGAAAGCCGAGACCCAGCTCATGCTATTAAAGTTTCTAATCAATTGTTTAATAAGGGAACAAGATTATCCGACCAAAGATCCGATCGAAATGAGAATTCTGACAAAGTGGAGTGATCATATAGCCGAGGGTAGACACAAGACACTCAGTAGTATAGAGAGTATGTACAGGAAAATTCGTAAGGAAATAATAAGGTTGCACGAGCAACGTAAAGCAGCACAAGTAAGCGAGAAAGAAGACGACTCTCCTACCGAAGAGGTAGAAGACGAGAATACCGCCAGAATAGCGTATGTAGGTAAATCTAGACTTCCTGACCGACATTCACGTCCAGAACACAAGAAAGTTTTTCCTCTTCCAGCACCAGAACAAGGTTCTCTAGAGCAAGTATTTCAAGCTACCGATCACATTCTGAAATCACAAATCGGTTATAGTGAACTTAGTACCATGCATGAACAAGAACTAGCCCGATCAGCAGTCCGATGGGTTACTGATTCTACCACTTTTCCAGACGAAATAGTGGCACAAATGTTTCTGAAACTGCCCCCAGCCGAGCAGCGACTGGTGGGTATGTATATGATCCAGTACCTCATTACCCTGTATGAGGGTCAACATTCTGATCCAGGTCCGTTACATGATATTCTGAACGAGTTACTCCAGTATAGATGGAAAGGTTTAGGTACCGATTTAATTAGTGTCATTCTAGAACAGCGCCACAAATATAGAACGTTCCTGAATCCGCATTTTGTTCACGTCTCACCTCCAGAAAGTAAACCGTTTTACATAGATAGACAGCATCCGTTACGAGAAGTACACCCAGTTAGGACAGCGGGTGGTGAAATGCAACGAGTATTTGTTTACACCCCTGTCACAAAGATGGAACTCTTAGAGATGAAGAAATTAATTCCCTGTCACGACAAAGATCCAGCAGGGTTCCATCGAGAATTAAAAGACATGCTCCGTATGGGAGAATACACGTATCCAGATATTATTAAAATGCTAAAGGTCCTGTTGCCCGCAGGGGTATATGAAAAACTCAAGGAAAAAGAATGGGAGGTGGGAGAGAAAAAGATTGATTGGACAGCTCTAGAAGCTGAAGATAAAATACGAGTACCCGGTACCGGTCTTGGGGACAAATGTAAAGAATTGCCCGAGTTATTGATACAAGTTTTGCCAAGGTTACTAGCCACGAAAAAGGAAGATTGGGATGCAATCTCAGCATGCAAACAGAAACAGGATGAAGACACTAGTGATTTGTATTCTAGATTTGAGAAATGTTTTATTATCAACAGTGGTTTGAAGACAGGTAGCGAATCGTACCCTCATCTTTTTGTTTCTAAACTAGTCGAGAATTCAAGTCCACAAGTTAAAAATCGAGTATTGAAAGTCGAAAGTAGTTGGCAAGCTAATACCCCGTCACAAATGCTCCAAATGCTCCAGTATCACCAGAATAGAATCAGGGAAGAGCAAGAACACGAAAGGAGACGTATGAAAGACACGAAAATGAAAGTATTAGTTGCACAATCTGTTCCTGCACTGGCTCCCGGTCAACAAGAGAATCACCTTCCGCCTCCTCACCCACGCGCACAAAGCCCTACACGACCAAGGCCCGAGCTACCTCAACAACCGGATCAACTTCTACACTCCCACGCGCCTCCTCAGATCAACCAGCCACGCCCTCGCCGCCGTCCCCCGCATCCGAAGAGCGACAACAGGAGGAAGGTCCTTCTCCTACCTGGCTGCCAAGACCTGGAACTCACTCCCGTCCGACCTGCGCATGACCCAAGACCACCTCTCCTTCAGGAAGAAGCTCAAGACCTGGCTGTTCGAGCAGTAACGGCACCCCCCCCCCCTCCCAGCGCCTTGAGACCCTACGGGTGAGTAGTGCGCTCTATAAATGTATTGATTGATTGATTGATTCCACAAGACAGTCAGAAGAGGGGTCTGAATCAAGCCAGTCATCCTGCAGCTCCCGTTAAAGGGACTTGCAATTATTGTAAACAGCCAGGTCATTTTATAAACGAGTGTGCAGTTCTGAAACACAACATAGCAACTGGTAAGACTAAAGAAATACCACGTCCGCCTAGACAAGAACAAGTATCACAGACTTCTCAGGCACCACAGAATGCACAACAGACAGTTCCAGCACCGCAGCCTATCGCTGCAACACAGCATGTTACACAGCAGATGTACCAGTATGCCCAGACAGAGTATCCAGAGTATCAACAGTATTCATGAAACAGCCTAGAGAGGGAGGTAGGCTTGCCTCTCATCGAGATACCTGTAGATCAAGAGGGTCCCTATGTACACAGTCAAGTATTAGGGAAAGACAGAAAGTTTCTGATTGATACAGGGGCAAGTAGGACTACTATCAGTCATGACGAGGTTCCAGGGGCTCCGCTCTCAGGCTCTAAAAATGTTTCCCTTGGATTTTCAGGAAAACCTATTGTTAACGAGATTTCAAAGCCAGTTTCTCTAGAAGTTGGTCCATTGTCCCGAACTACTGATTTGTTACTTACGAAATCATGTCCAGAAAACTTGTTAGGCATTAAAACATTGAAAGAATTAGGTGCAGTTATTTGCTGCTCCCCAGAAGGAATCCAATTATTTTTGCGTGACTTTAAAGGTCACTATGTATTACGTGATTTTGATCCAAGGTTACTAAATGTTCCGCAGCATTTATGGGCGCAAGGTCCAACTGATGTAGGTTTTATGCAAATCACACCCCATCGTGTGACCCTCAAGCAAGGTATAGTCTTGCCAAGAATCAGACAGTACAGATTGCCGCCTGAGGCTGTAGCAGCCTTATCAAAAATTATTGACGAGCTCATTGCTCAAGGAGTGGTTGTAGAAACTGACTCCAATGTATGTAATTCTCCTATCATTCCAGTCATGAAACGTACTGATCCAAATGCACCTCCAGTATATCGATTAGTGATTGACCTTCGAGAACTTAATAAATGTATCATACCCCAGTATCCAATAGTCCCAAATATTTCATCCCTATTGACAGCTATTGATTCTGAAGCTACATTTTTCACTGTTATAGACCTCAAGAATGCATTTTTCAGTGTTCCCATTCATCCAGACAGCCAGTACCTTTTCGGTTTTTGTTTAAATGGAAGGAGCTATAAATTCACACGAGCTCCTCAAGGTTTCACAGAAAGTCCTAGTATTTACAGTCAGGCACTTAAACTAGACAATATTCACATGCCAACTGACACTGCCCTGCTCCAGTATGTCGATGATCTACTGATCACAGCCCGTTCTGAGCGTGACTGCGAGCGTGCGTCACTTACAGTTCTGTATTTCCTAGCCGAGATGGGGCACAAGGTGTCCCCTTCGAAGCTTCAGTTCTGTGTCCAGCAAGTGATCTACTTAGGCCACTTACTGTCCAAGTGGGGTAGGCAGTTGACACCAGACCGTATCCAGTTGATAGCGAGTCTTCCACAGCCCAAGACACAGAAGGAGGTACGTGCTTTTATTGGCCTCACTTCTTATTGCAGACAATGGATTCCTCAGTATGCACTTCTAGCCAAGCCACTGATACAGTTAACGACACAGGAGGCAGCCGTATCGACTGTCCTCCCTTGGACATCTGAACATACACTTAGTTTTAATGAATTAAAGAAAGCCCTATGCCAAGCACCTGTTCTAGCAACACCGAACTACAGTAAGCCTTTTACACTTTTTGTCACAGAACGTGATGGTACTGCATTATCTGTTCTCACACAAGATCAAGCAGGTCAGTACAAACCCTGTGCTTATTTTTCGAGCACATTAGATCCAGTAGCCCAGGCTCTGCCTGCGTGCCTCAAGTCAGTTGCGGCCACAGCTCTAGCAATCAGACAAAGTGATTCCATAGTATTAGGACATTCCCTGACAGTACAAGTTCCACACTCCGTGGAAGTTCTTTTAAACCGAACACAGACTCAACACTTGACAATTGCACGTTTAACAGGTTATGAACTGACACTGTTTCAGCCACACATAGAAATCAGACGCTGCAACATTCTAAATCCTGCTACTCTGTTACCGTCAGTTACTTTGAATCCTGCCACACATGACTGTGTGGAAGTTGTTAACACTATGACTAAGCCAAGACAAGACCTGACAGACATTGCATTACCTGATCCCGACCTGACACTTTATGTGGATGATTCATGTATGAGAACTAGTACAGGAGAACTAGTAGCCGCGTATGCAGTGACTACTGAAACTGAAGTTATTGAAACACACCGTATTGACATCCTGTCTGCTTAAGCAGCAGAGCTAGTCGCTCTGACCCAAGCCTGCATACGTACCAAGAACCTGAAAGTAAACATATACACAGATTCACGTTACGCATTCGGAGTTGTACACGACTTCGGAGTACTCTGGCAGGAGAGAGGTTTCATGACTTCTCATGGAACCAAGATTCAGCATGGTCTCCTCATTCAAGCTCTGTTAGATGCAATACATTTACCGACAGCTATCGCTATCATGAAGTGCAAGGCACATACGAAAGTTACTGACATCATTTCCCAAGGTAACGATCTAGCAGATCGAACAGCCAAGCTTACAGCTCAGACCCCAGACATTCCGACACAGACACTCATTCCAGAACAGACTACATGTATGACAGTTAAGGACCCTACACAAGATGTCATAGACATACAGTTACATGCTACTCCCGAAGAAATCAAGAAATGGTCCGAACAAGGAGGGGTCCAGACAGATCAGGGATGGTTGACGAAGGGAAAAGCCACATGGTTTCTCCCCGACTCTATGGTTCAAGTCATTATCAATACCGCACATAGTCCAGCACATCTAGGAGAAAAAGCCATGTTAGATAGTATACAGAACCTTTGGTTCAACCAGCACTTACGAGCTGCAGCCAAGCAGAAAGTCCGTACTTGTATGATATGTTGTCAATTCAATCCAGGTAAAAGTGTCCCGGTGGAACAAGGTGGATTCCAACCTCCTGACCACCCTTTTGAAGTCCTCCAGATGGATTACATTCAGATGGAGCGATGTCGAGGTTTCAAGTATGTCCTCGTAGTTGTATGCGCTTTGTCCAGGTGGACAGAAGCATATCCAGTTCCAGATTACACAGCAGCGACCACTGCCAGACAGTTGGTTCGTGAATTCTTTCCCCGTTATGGACTCCCTAGGGTCGTGTATTCTGATAACGGCCAGCCATTCTCATCCGAGTTAATGAAACATGTTTCCCTCTTGTTAGGGTACCAGTGGAAGTTCCATTGTGTGCGCCATCCTGAAGCAGCCGGTCTCGTAGAGAGACATAACCAGACCCTGAAAATTCGTATTGCTAAGACATGTAAAGAGAAAGGTGTAGACTGGCTAGTTGCCCTGCCAGTTGCTTTATTCTTCATGAGGATGGTTGCACATTCCAGATCAGGTCTGTCCCCTTATGAGGTCGTATTCGGCCGCCCCCCAAACATGTGGGGTACACCTAGACCCCGCAGTATTACAGATGTTTCCAGTAACATGTTGACAGATTACCTAGCTTCCTTGATGTCTGCCCTACACTCTTGTCGTTCCCAGGTTGCCGCTGCATTTCCAGACAATACTGAAGTGAAACCGCATGAGGTCATTCCAGGCGACCTTGTCCTTGTAAGGAACTTTGATCGTTCAAGTCCGCTGGAGCCTCGTTGGAAAGAGCCGCGACTTGTCCTCCTGACCACCCGCACGGCCGTGAAGTTGGAAGGCCGCAAGGGGTGGGTCCATCTGTCCCATATAAAGAAGTTCCATGGAGTTCGAGAAAAAACATTTTCAAAGGACTGTTCCATTTCTAAAGACTGCCTGAAACCAGACTCTAATCTGAATCCTGAACTGAAAGTTCCTCTGTTAGAGAAAACTCCGCAACAGGAGTATAAGTTAAAGCTCCGGTCTAGTAAAATAAGTCAGCCAGTTTAATTGTCTAAGTCCCTCTCGGGTGAAACGGTTAGACAGGTATCTGACATGTATGAGATAGACCCCCATAGTGAGAGAGTTAGTCAAAACTCTATAAGATGTATCGTTTTTCTAAGTTTCTTATTGTTTCTAAGTTTGATGGTTACCTGCACAAGTTATGCATTACATTTATGTTTTCCAATTTCTCATATAAATAAGTTTTCTAATGCTACAGTAGAGCACACATTTAGTGATCTGCCTCCTCAGGAGTTATCCTATCGTCTTGCTATGCGCAATAATACATTTATAAGAATGTTACACTATTCACACCAGACCAGCAATGCTACTAATTGTTGGGTGTGTGGTCGACTCCCCCCTTTCCAGACACCGAAGGGAGTTCTGCCACTCTTTCCTTATCCGTTTTCACATAATGGTTCGTGTGGAGCATGGTCCACGTTAACGTCATCTTCAAATGATATGTCCCTTCTGAATAGAACATGTTTTCCAGACAAGCAAGGTTTCCCCCATAGAACAGGGTTAGATCTAGAAAATGAAGTATATGATTTAGGTAATTATTCTTCTAATTTTATGGTCCTGAATGTTCAGTCTGATACTACTCCAGACTTGCCTGCTATTTCAGTACTACCAGTCAAAGGCGAATTATGTGTCAGAAAGAATGGTTCCGCACATGTAGGACATAGTGATTGTACTACTATTGTCAAGTATAGTGACAGTGGGAAATCTATTTTCAAAGCCTCATGTCATTCTTATTTTGTTTGTGGTCAGACCGCATATGTTCGTCTGCCCCTCGATTGGGATGGAACCTGTTACATTGCCTTCCTACTGCCACCAGTTTTTCTAGCCCCATCTGATTATCACAGAAACACACATCTAGTACACGTCAGACCTAGAAGGGAGATTGAGTCCCCAATTGTCGATCAAACTGAAACTACTTTAGAACAGTATCAAGACTTCAACAAAGGTTTCTTTTTCTTTATAGGACCTGTCCAGAATAGTAAGTTGATCCGTAGGTTAACCAGAACCCTTGAAGCAGTAGTGAATGAGACTACTTCTGCTCTAGGTAACTTAACCGAAGAGCAATCTGCTATGAGATTTGTCGTGCTCCAAAATCGTCTCGTTCTTGACGTCATACTGGCCGATAGAGGAGGAGCATGTAGAGTCATCGGATCTAGTTGTTGCATTTACATTCCTAATAACGCGCCGTCTGTTTATTCAGCTATAACCAGACTTCATAAAATTGCCCATCAGTTACACCAGAATCCAGGCACCTGGACATGGTCCGGTTGGCTCTGGAGTATTATATCTGCCTGGGGATGGAAAGTATTGTCATTCCTAGGTATTGCAGTAATGATCATATTCAGTTGCTGCCTCTGTATACAATGTGGCCCTGCGATTTGCGGCATGTGCGCTACCTCTTGTATTCCTAGTCCTAAGTCCCGTTCCAAGACAATTCGAGACGAGCAAATGATGCTATATGAAATGATAGATGGTATCATGAATATAGATGTTTCCTGATGGAAACGTAGGGCACAAGGAGGGAATGTGGAAAAGTAAATTTTGCCATGTTGTATGTGCCTACGTGTTCCCCATATTATATTATATGTGCATGATCGATATGCATGTATTCCTTTCTGATCGATTAAAGACGCAATTACAGTTGTGTCCATCTCTAGTATGTCAGTTTCCAGTCCTCGTGAAAGCTACGAATATTAGGCCTATGTAAACCTACGTTGCCACATTTCACAGTGTGCACGTTAATTCATTGAATTATCCCCGTTTCTAGGCCTCAAAAGGGCCCGGACTCAGATTCAGCTCCTGTTTCCTGAACCCTCTCCGAGGAGCGATACAGCCCCCACCTGTATCCCTGACCCTTAGCTTACTTTCATGCCTCGCAGTTCCCGGCCCGGCTCTGCCTCCCAGTCTGCCAAGAGTATGTTATGTTTCTAGTTATCAGTCCAGCCCTCCTTCTCTGCATTCCTAAGCTACTGAATCGCATCAATAGTTTCCGTCATGGTCTAGCCTTTATGTCTCCATGTAAGAGAAATACTGTATTAATATTCATAGAATATTCCTAGCACACGTACTACATGTAGAATAATGCATGCACCAGTCTTAATGTCTGTTAGCCTTTGCACTGATAACTTTTGGATTCTATCAACATGTACTCTAAACACCAGATACTAGATATGCCTGGGTACATGTCGCTCTGACACTCCAGACTTTAGTCTCCTCTTCTAGCACAGAAGTCATAGCCCCCCAGTTCTCCCTAGTAACACGTCATTGCCAATTTGCGCGCACCACTAGGTTAGAGGTCCCAGCTGCTCAGGTAGCCCCCTCCATGTTTCCGCCCCTTTTATGACATATTCTGTTACGTTTGCATCACATGTCTATGTACACGCCTTCTTGTTGCATCAGTTTTGCCCTTATCTTTCGCGACTGCTACAAACCCCGCCTACTGCTACGCCTACTGTATTGAATGTAATGTAATTGTTTTAACTATAAATATTGTGCACCGATATTAAAGTTTGCTAGCCAATTCCCAGATCCTGCCCGACAGCTGTCGGGCCCTGCCATCCTACTCCCGTACAGGCTGTCCTGTTCCTGTCCTTTATGCTTGATTAAAGCCTGTCAACTCCAACTACCTCGAATCTTGACTCTTATTTATTGAGCTACCTGTTTATTGATTATAGTCAAAAATAGATCCGGTAATAATTTATTTATTTACCACAAGGCCACTAATGGGATCTCTTTTTGACCTCGCTAAAATAGAAACATTAGGAACAACCCCTCATGAGAAGTACGAAACTAGTGAGATGAACTGAACTCCACACCATGATGGCTGCAAGACAGCTCGGCTCCGCCACCCACCCCGCCCAAAATAACGATAAACTCTATGCAAATATTACAAATATATACAACACACCAGCAAAGTAACAGGGTAAAACATTTTATTAAATAACTATTTACATAACTATTTTATACTTTTTGTTGCCCGATCCGGCTAGCTCAATCGATCGAGCATGAAACTCATGCACTCTGATAGTTCAAAGTTTTGAGGAGTGCTTGTAACACTGTCTGAAGCTTATTTGCACTTGCTACAGCTTCACTATTCTCAATGTAAGTGGGGGCTGTTTGAGGGCGTGACTGCATTTGAAAACAATGTGATGCGGTGCCTCCCTGAACCGCTGGACGGAGGCCCCCGAGGGACGGTGTGATGGCACGGACTCGGAGGGGGCGCTTGGCTCCGGCCCCCTCCCCAAGTCGTGTTGCCCTGGTGTGGCCTGAGATCGCCCCCGACATAGGTGGCCGGCTCCCGGGGTCAAGCGGATCTTTTTGCCTTTTGGTGACTCTTCCATTCTTGACCTTGTCCCACAATCCGTTTCACCTAAAGACACGCTGTAGTGGGGCGCCCCTTTAACATTTCAGTTGCCATTCCGCCCGCTTTTGCTACACTGTGCCTCTTCCGCTATTCAGCTGTTTACCGCCCGCTCTTTCGACTACAGCGTCTCGCTCACCATGTAGTTGAGTTGCTCCCGCTCTTGCGGTGCAGCGATAGGCGGCTGCCACAGGACTCTCAAAATGGCGGCCGGCTCTTCAGATTTGGGCGTGGTCCACTAAAATGGCCCTGCGACACATTGGAACTCGGACGCTTGTCTGCTAGGGCTTGGGCTCCATTCTCGAAAGCGTCCCCTCAGCCTTGAAGATTCTACAAAAGTCTTGGGGGGCCCTGACTCCCGCAGGCTTCTGGTGGGAAGCGGCTGCCATGATTGCTCGTGGAATGGCCACGACGGAGCTACGAGATGGTGGTGCTCTCATGCTGACGCCAGCTTCAGTCTGAAACATCCAGAAACACTGTAGACTACCAATTCGATCAGTTCCGGTAGCGCCCCAACGCGACCCGGTAGAGAAGAACTTGCCCTCCCCTCTTTGACTGATGGTTCTTGTTACCTGTCCCTTCTGTTGTCATTTAACAGAACTATTTAGCCTGCTGAAAGGGGTTGTATTCCGACCGCTGGTTGGTGGAGACATTTTGACTATATTCTGGACCTGCGTTGTCGCGTAATGCGTCATATGACGCGCCGTGTTAGCGCATCCGGAAGTGCTCCGGTGCGCGAAGCGCAGCTTCCCGGAAGCGATCCGGGGCGCGGCGCGCAGCGCGTAACGTAAGCATAACAGGTCATGTGACTTGTTAATAAAACTTTTCACTGGTTCATTTTACTTTTCTTATTCTAATGATGAAAGGCTTGGTCATATGACCTAAAAAGTACGCTTTTTATTACTTTCGAACATTATTTTTTCTTAAACATATATGTTATAATGTTCCAGGCTAATGTACTTTCCCGGAAAATTTACAACTGTCCTGCAAGTAAAATATATTCCTTTTTCGAGAAAAAGGGCGTTTCTTCGTCCCATGACGGAGCCGTTGAGCAAAAGAGGCTCGGCCTGCTGTCTTAGTCGCCGATACGCCTGAATATCAGATTCTTATCGATCACTTTATGTTGCAGGAGTAGAAAACACAACAGCCCTTGACCATTTATCTTTACTGCGTTCCTGCGTATTATACCTTTTACCCTTCATGTAATTGGACTGCTTTATTTCACTTGCCTTTTACTGATTCGAAAACAGTGACTATTATTAAAAACTTTACCAATGTAAATACTACTACCATGTTTTCTTTTAAAAACCTTTATTGTGAAAATGTCAGTATACAAATACGGGCCTATAACCACGTGGGCCGGCCACGGAGCAAACTGTAATCGTATATGATGAGTAGACATTTACACTGTAGAGGAACGTAACGGGCGGGCCATTAGGTTGCAAGAACTAAGGTGTCTAACAGTTGCGGAATCGGTGGACGTACATTTTATAATTAAAATACGACAGGGCCAGTTACAATAAAATTATCTAGATATACATTTGCGGGCAAGTACCATGGGTGACGTTAATTCAAACTTTCAATAGTACTTAATATCAATAGGGATGTCGAAATATTCAATCAATTCTCGTCCCCGCCCGCCATGTGCTTCAAAACTGCATACGTATCTCGTGATATCAAGGTTGTGCAACCAGTACACAACAAGGAGTTACGAGTCCCATTTATTCAGGCGCCATTTTGGGCGAGGACGGGCAGGTCCAGGATATAGTCAAAATGTCTCCACCAACCATCGACTATGATGATGTTCATATGCTGTATTTATTAGAGTAACACTCATCTGTCCACATGAAATTAATTTGCCACAATCTAAACATGTCATTTTAATCTTTCCAAAGTTCTTCTGAATATTTGGGACCGTTTCCCTTGCCTCTGATGCTGTCAGTGCCACTTCTTTGGTGAATGTACTGGCAGGTCGGGGGTTGTCCTCCAAATCTCTCTTTTGTGCAGCACTATAATTAATCGGTGCCACCTCTCCATATGACGATGCATGGTATATATTTTTTTTCGGTTCCTCTGAAGAGTACATCGTGGCAGATGAGGCAGGTAACGTACCGGGCATTTACCTTTTTTGCATGTAGAGGAAAGGAAAAAAAATTTGAGCGTCCGAGTTCTAAGGTGTCCCAGGGCCATTTTAGTGGACCAGGCCCAAATCCAAAGAACAGGCCGCCATTTTGAGAGTCCTGTTGCAGCCGCCTGTCGCTGTAGCATCAAGAGCGGCCGAAACTCAGCTGAATGGCAACTGAAACGGTAAAGGGGCGCCCCACTACAGCAGACGAGCCTCCACCTGGGGAGGCCCGTTCACGCCACCTCCCCCCCCCCTTCGGGCACCCCACGCCGTTATTCGGAGCAGCATTGTAGGATGGCCACACCAGTGCGGCAACTTGCTAGACACCACCTCGGTGCCAACCGAATCTCAGCGCCTTGTGGTATCTTCCATTCCGAAAATATTGTTGTGCTGCCTTCGGCCTATTCGCCGCAAGTGCGCACGCAACTCAGCTGCATAGCGAGTGAAACACCAAGGGGCGCCCCACTGCAGCCGAGGAACCTTCATCTTGGGGGCGACGCACAGCATCACATTGCTTTCCAATGCAGTCAGATCCTCAAACAGCCCCCACTGACTGACGCAAACTCACAGGCCAACGGGGCGCCCCACGCCGTCTTTCGGCGCAGCATTGTAGGATGGCCACACCAGTGTGGCAACTTGCTGAACACCACCTCGGTGCCATCCGGATCTTGGCGCGTTGTGCTGCCTTCGGCCTATTCGCACATCGGTCCGCTACTGACGCGAACTCACAGGCCAACGGGGCGCCCCACGCCGACTTTGGGCGCGGCATTGTAGGATGGCCACACCAGTGCGGCAACTTGCTGGACCCCACCTCGGTGCCATCCGGATCTTGGCGCATTGTGCTGCCTTCGGCCTATTCGCACATCGGTCCGCTACTGACGCCGCCTCACAGGCCAACGGGGCACCCCACGCCGACTTTCGGCGCAGCATTGTAGGATGGCCACACCAGTGCGGCAACTTGGTGGACACCACCTCGGTGCCATCCGGATCTTGGCGCGTTGTGCTGCCTTCGGCCTATTCGCACATCGGTCCGCTACTGACGCCGCCTCACAGTCCAACGTGGGACCCCACGCCGACTTTCGGCGCAGCATTGTAGGATGGCCACACCAGTGCGGCAACTTGCTGGACCCCACCTCGGTGCCATCCTGATCTTGGCGCGTTGAACTGCCTTCGGCCTATTCGCACATCGGTCTGCTACTGACGCCGCCTCACGTGCCAACGGATTTTCTACGCTTTTTATACCCTATGCCGCATAACAGGTCATGTGACTTGTTTATAAAACTTTTCATTGGTTCATTTTACTTTTGGTTTCCTAATGATGGAAGGCTTGATCATATGACCTAAAAATAACACTTTTCATTGGATGAAAACTTTTTTTTTTCCCAAACGATGAAAGCCCCACCTTGTTTCTGGATGTTTCAGACTGAAGCTGGCGTCAGCATGAAAGCACCACCATCTCGTGGCTCCGTCGTGGTCATTCCGCGAGCAATCATGGCAGCCGCTCCCCACCGGAAGCCTGCAGGAGTCGGGGGCCCCCAAGACTTTTGTAGAATCTTCAAGGCTGAGGGGACGCTTTCGAGAATGGGGTCCAAGACCTAGCAGACAAGCGTCCGATTTCCAAGGTGTCCCAGTGGACCAGGCCCAAAAAGGAAAGAGCCTGCCGCCATTTTGAGAGTCCTGTGGCAGCCGCCTATCGCTGCACCGCAAGAGTGGGCGCAACTCAGCTGAATGGCGGATTTTGGCACAGTGTACCAAAAGCGGGCGGAATGGCAACTGAAACGGTAAAGGGGCGCCCCACTACAGCAGACGAGCCTCCACCTGGGGAGGCCCGTTCACGCCGCCTCACCCCCCCCCCGGGGCGCCCCACGCCGTTATTCGGAGCAGCATTGTAGGATACCAAAACCAGTGCGGCAACTTACTGGACATCACCTGGGTGCCATCCACATCTCAGCGCGTTCTGCTGCCTTGGGACTATTCGCACAACAGACCGCTTCTGACGAGGCCACCCCCCGGGACGCCCCACGCCGTTATTCGGAGCAGCATTGTAGGATACCAAAACCAGTGCGTCAACTTACTGGACATCACCTGGGTGCCATCCACATCTCAGCGCGTTCTGCTGCCTTGGGACTATTCGCACAACAGACCGCTACTGACGAGGCCACCCCCCGGGACGCCCCACGCCGTTTTTCGGAGCTGCATTGTAGGATACCCAAAACCAGTGCGGCACCCAGGCAACATCACCTGGGTGCCGTCCAGAACTCAGCACGTTGTGCTGCCTTGGGACTATTCGCACAAAACACAGCTACGGACCATTGTTGCTTCTTTTTTCCTAAAAATGTTTAAATGTTTTTACTGTTTTTGTTGCGTTGTATATATTTATAAGTTATTAAAGTTTTATAATCCTACTACTTTGTTGGAGTGCTATATATTTTTAATGTGACACATAATTGTAAAAACTTTGATGTACAAAGAGGCATCCCTGGAATCTTCCGCTTCAGGCTCGGTCCCCTCCCCAATCACAATACAGGATGGTTTTCAGATAGTAGGAACGCGTGTGGTGTGACGGATCTCATCGGGTGGGGGCCTTGATCTACTGTAACTCCTTTGAAGAGGGGTGATTCTTTACAGCTGGGGCCATAAACTACATCTGCAGGGCTAGGTGATAGCCTGGGACCGGCCTGGACAATCGGACACAGAGGAAGAGGAGTGTCAGAGGGTGCGGTAGTGAATAGGGCGAAAGGGAGGTGTCGGGCGGGCACAGGGTGTGATTCTCAGGGAAGAGCAGCGCAGATGGGGGGAGGTTTATTGCCCATGCATAAGACAGAGAGCGGGGGTGACCAGTGCCTGGGGGAGATGCTTGTGAGGGTGGGGAGCCATGCTAAGGATCAACAGCGTGCAGAGAGTGGGTCTGGTCAAGGCATCTAAAATGGCTGCCGTGCACGACAAAAGTGTGGCATTTGAAAAAAGGCAAGATGGCGCAGACAATGTTTATCAACACTTCCTGATTTCCTTCGAATCGAACGTTAACAGACGTTATCTCTCCCACACTACCGGTCCCCCTGGGCTTAAACGCCGAGATGGTAGGGACTGCATCCCGTGGAGATAGGCCGAGACGTCACTCAGCAGAAAAAAAAAAAAATCTATAAACATACAATAAGTTAAAAGTCAATCATTCTTGTTTCCTTGCAGTACGCTCCCCAGTCCGCTTCCCGTTACGCGAACCGGGCGCACCCCACGAAAAAAAAAGATTTTTTTTGCCCCGCGGGGCCCTTTTAAAGCCTCCACATCAAACCTAGGGGGTAAGGGAGGATCTACTATGCCCCCTTATGGTCATTTGCCCCTTCGCTTTGGCCTCCTCTTGTCTCTCGATCCTACCGAGAGACAAGATGGCGGCCGCTCCGTACTGTTTGGAATGTTTACAGACACCGGAGAGCCAATCAGCTTCGCTTCGCAAAGCTCCGTAACGCGAAAAGTACGCGAAACGGAGCGCTACCCAGGACGCTGTCACAGATATATATCTTTTTTTAAACGTTAATTTCTCAAAATCCACTGGAGCACATATATTGAGACCCAGCAAAGGCACATCGGGCTACCGGTCCCTACAATTTTGCCAAGTTTCATGCAAATCCATTCAGCCGTTCGATTTTTTTTTTTTTGCCCCGCGGGGCACTTTTAATGCCTCCACATCAAACCTAGGGGGTCAGGGAGGATCTACTATGCCCCCTTATGGTCATTTGCCCCTTCGCTTTGGCCTCCTCTTGTCTCTCGATCCTACCGAGAGACAAGATGGCGGCCGCTACGGACTGTTTGGAATGTTTACAGACACCGGAGAGCCAATCAGCTTCGCTTCGCAAAGCTCCGTAACGCGAAAAGTACGCGAAACGGAGCGCTACCCGGGACGCTGTCACAGATATATATATTTTTTTGAACGTTAATTTCTCAAAATCCACTGGAGCACATATCTTGAGACCTAGCAAAGGCACATCGGGCTACCAGTCCCTACAATTTTGCCAAGTTTTGTGGAAATCCATTCAGCCGTTCGAGCTAAAAGTGAATCCAACCGCCCTATGGAAAACTCAATGTTAAAAACACGTTTTGGGACCCCCCTTTTTTCTCAGCCCCCGCTTGACGAAGCCCCCCCAAACTTTCAGGGTACGCTCAGAAACAAAATGTGCCATTTTCCTGAAAATTTCAGGCAATTCCGTCCATCAACGCCAAAGTTATTCAACATAGAATTTTCAGAAATCCCTATTCAAAAAAATCCTAACTATATATACCTACTGGCGACTGCCAGTAGGTAATATATGTATATATATATATATATATATATATATATATATATATATATATATATATATATATATATATATATATATATATATAGGATTTTCCAAGATTTTTATATATATATATACACTGAAAAAACCATAGGTTTAACACTCGTTATAGTTAGGAATTAGCATTTAAAAAACCTTTGAAATTCACTGCAAAAAAAATAGGTTTCACACAGTTATAGTTAGCTGAACATTTTACTCATACAAAACCATTGAAATTCCCACGTTATAGTTAGTTGGACTCACTATAACTCGCGTGCTCGCAATCCACTGCTGATGATGTCACATATTACATCATTCATGACATGGTCAGTGACATCACTGATGACTTGACGCGTAAGCGCGTCAAGTCATGTGACCTTAAAATAACACTTTTCATTGGTTCAAACCCCACCCATTTCCTTCACTACCTCTTTCTCTTTGGAGACAGCAAGACCTGTTCCCTGTTTCTCCTCTTCAATTCTTTGAAAAGAATGGCTGGAAGAGCACCAAGCAGCAGTGACTCTGATGAGTTTCTGCATGAGGACCCTCCTGAGCCAAAAATTAAGGAGCACTAAATCTGGAAGTTTTTCACCATTCCAGAAGGTGAGAAGAAAGTCAATGCACCAAAGGTGGAATGTAAAATATGTCACACAATTCTATCACGTGGTGACCCAAGAAAGAAATACAGTTTTGGCAACTCCACTATGATTCATCATGTACAAAGAAGTCACCCCCAGAACTATGCCCGAGAGAGTGTCAGGGACCTGGCACGGAATGCACCGAGAGATGGGGCCAGCACCTCGACTGGTGGTGCAACAGCTTCGGGGAGACAAGGTGGAAGAATTATTCTAAACAATCAGCCAGTCATTTCACGCGTCAAAATTCTATGCATGGACTGCGATGAACTACTCTGTTATGGGGAGCAGAGCATTGAGCTGATTGCTTGGAAGAGAGAGGAACACCGCTGCCGTCCCCAGCCCTAATTTTTTCCCTTTTTTTGCTCCTGTTGAGCAGTTTTGGAATCCCTGGTTTTGTTTTTCCCCTGAAAAAAAATACAAAAAAAATATAAAATCGTTATAAAAAGTATAAAAAAATATAAAAAAAACAAGAAGGAAAAAAAAAGTTCTTTTCAGAACTAACTCCAATTCTCCAAAAAGAGCTATATTCTTTAAATATTTTGCAATTATTTTTTTCAGAGAATGTGTACTGAATAAATGAATGAATGAAATGAGTGAATGAAGAGGACAAAGTGACAGAGGGAACAAGTGACAGAAGAGGAGTGACAGAAGGTGAGTTGTAAACAAGAGTGAGTCGAAGTGGAGTGAACGAACGAGAGTGACAGGGAGTGACGGAAAGAAATGAGTCAAGGTGAAAAAAGGGGGTTGATATTGAGGGAAAGAGGGTGAGGGAGGCTACAGTAATGGGAGTGAGAGTAAGACAAGGGGAGTGAGGGAGAAGGAAGGTGAAGTGAGTGAGAGTGAGTTGATGACAGTGAGGGTTTGAAGATGAGTGAGGGTGATTGAAGGGAAGTGAGAGTGAGGGGACAGAGAGAATGAGGGTAAGACAGACGGAGTTAGAGGAGAGCAGTGAAGAAGTGAGAGGACAGAGGGAGTGTGAGAAGGAGTGAGTGAAGTGGAGTGGAGTAAGGTAAGTAAGGTAAGGGGAATGAGTGAATGAGCAAAGGAAGGAAGAGAGTGTAAGGGAAGTGCAGAAGAGGGACTGAAAGAAAGTGAGTGTGGGAGGGGAGTGAGGGGAAGGGGAGTAAACATGGGGAATGAGGATTAGTGAGGGAAGCGGAGTAAGAGAACAGGGCTGAAGGAGAGTAAGAGAACAGCAATGAGGTTGAGGAAAGAGTGGTAGATAAAGGTAAGGGAGCATGAGACAAGGGGAATGAGGGAGAGAGGAGACAGAGGGAATGAAGAAAAGAGTGAGAGAAGGGGACTGAGTAGGGGAGCAAAGAAAGATAAGTGAGGGAGTGTGGCTGAGTTATTGAGAGTGAGCGTGAGAGAAGAGGAGTGAGAGACTAAGAGGACGGAGAGAATGAGTCTAAGAGACAGAGAGGGAAGGGGAGTGAGGAAGTAAGAGGATAGAGGGAGTGAGAGAAGGAGTTAGTGAAGTGGAGTAAGGAGAGTAAGGGAAGGGAAAAGAGTGAAGGAGCGAAGGAAGGGAAGAGAGAGGAAGGAAAGTAAAGCAGGAGGTCTGAAAGAAGGTGGGTGTGGGAGGGGAGTAAGTGACAGGGAAGGAGGAGTGAGTGAGGGTGGATTCATGACAATAAGGGATGGAAGGTGAGTGAGGGTGAGTGTAGGGGCATAAGACAGTGAGGGGATAATAGGAGTGAGGGTAACAGAGAGGGAGTTCAGGAAAGAGGAGTGAGAATATGAGAGAATAGAGGGATTGAGAGAAGGAGTGAGTAAAGGGGAGTAAGGTGAGTGAGGGAAGGGGAATGACTGAGGGAGCAAAGGAAGACAAGAAGGGTAAGGAGAGTAAAGCAAAGGGACTGGGAAAAGGTTAGTTGTGAGGAGAGAAAGGGGAAGAGGAGTTAATGATGGGGAATAAGGATAAGTGAGGGAACCGGAGTAAGGGAACAGGAGTAAAGGAGGGTGATAGAAGGGCAGTGAGGTTGAGGAAAGAGGGATGATAGGGGGTGGATAAAGGCGAGTGAGTGTAAGACAAGGGGACTGAGGGAGTGAGGATATAAAGGTAGTGAAGGAAAGAGTGAGAGAAAAGGACTAAATAAGAGAGCAAAGAAAGGTAAGTGAAAGAGTGTGGGTGAGTTATAGAGAGTGAGCATGACAGAAGAGGAGTGAGAGACTGAAGGGACGGAAAGAGTAAGGCTAAGAGAAAAGGAGTGAGAGAAGGGGAGTGTCAGTCAGTCAGAATAACTTTATTCGGCTTACTCAAAAGCCATACAAAGCAAAAAGATACAATACATTTCATATAAGACTATCCTAGTTACATAAGAGAAAAAAAAAAACATTACATGAGTAACAATTCGATCTGCACTAAAAACATCTCATTTGTACATAGAAATAAAAAGATAAAACACACTTTTCTATAAAACTAATCATGACAGGCGACTTTCGCCCTTGAGGCAGCTACCAGGAAACTGGCAATGCAAAAAGTAACATACGGGTTGGGTAATAGTTGTAAATAAAGCATGTTTGGTCTCACTTGAGTAAAGCCGGCCTTTTTAAGTATAGGCAACAAATATTTTTTTCGTGGTTCTGAGAACAACCCGCAAAACATAACAAAATGCATCGTATCCTGTACTGAGAACTGATCACAACTACAGGGGGGAGCCGATTCTGGTTTCTGCCAATTTTTAAAAGAACCCAGGTAAAAGTGTAACAAATTAAGTCTAAATTTAATTAAAAGAAACCTGTGAAAGGGAATTGTGACAAAGCCAAGGTATGGAGCAAATGATAGTGAATTGACCAATAAACAGTGGGCCCTCACTGCCGGTTTTACCAGTTCACATTCTTCACGACATGCTTCCTTCCTTTCGAGAAATGACTTTTTAACAAAATCAATATCTTGAAACCTAATATTCTCGGGGGAGGAAAAAAGATCTGGCCGCCCAATATCCGAAAAAGCCTTACTCAAATAAGCCACCCAAGGAATCTTCTTAGATCTATCCAAGGACAGCACGTCAGACATAATCTTATGATTCAGTGGGAGATCTTCATTCATCCACATTTTCAACCAGAGAATCAGAGGGGCCATACTCAGCTTATCTGAAAGAAATTGTAGGCCCACTTCTTTATGAATTGAATACGTCGGGGTCGACTGGGGAACAGAGAGTAGGGATCTAATAAATCTGTTTTCCGCTTTTTGAATTGGTTCCATATTTACATAGCCCCACAATGCGGAACCATATAAGGCAATAGCTACGGGTTTACTGTTATAAATTTTCAATATAGCTTCCATGGGCCTAGCCCCCAGCCTACCAGCAAAGCCCAGGAGCGCAGAAGATGATCTGATAACAGCCAACCTCTTAGCTCTTACCTGCGGCCCCCAGGACCCTTTCTGATCAAACAGAACGCCCAAGTAGGGAAATGTAGATACCCTTGAGACGATGTCCCCCCTGCATGTAAATGTTTTACTTTTCTTCTTGCGACGCTCTAGGCCCACCACCATTGTGTGTGACTTGGTTACGTTTATTTTAAGATCCAGTTTCTCCATAAACGAACCAAATGCATTCAAAAGGCACTGGAGGCCAACACCTGTGCGGGCAATCAGCACGGCGTCATCCGCGTATAGAAGCGCCGGGATCTTAATTGCTCCCACACGCGGGACGTCGGCTTCCTGCCCACACAGGTGTGCACCCAGGCCATTAATATAGATGGTGAAGAGCAAAGGGGCTAAGATACAGCCCTGCCGCACCCCCCTCAGTGACCTAAATGAAGTGGTACACCTACCCTCATTTGTCATGCGTACGTTAGAAGAGAGTTCTTGATGCAGGGTAGCTATGAAAGAGACCAAGGCCTCATCAATACCCATCTCCAGCAAAATGGCCCACAGCTTCGACCTGTTGACTAGGTCAAAAGCCGAGGAGAGGTCCATAAATGCAAGATATACGGACCCCTCCTTAGCTACAGTATATTTGGAAATGAGCAGATGTAAGTTGACGCACTGTTCAATAGTGCCCTTTCTTTCCCTAAAACCATATTGGATTTCAGCCAACCCGCCACATTGCTCAACATTTTCCTTCAACCTTGTTAAAAGAACTCTACCTAAAATTTTCACTGAGGAATCGAGGAGGGATATGGGTCTATAGCAGGCTGGGTCATCCCGCAAACCCTTTTTAAAAATTGGAACAATAGTAGAATTATCCCAGGAGGCAGGTGCCAATCCACCATTAACGGCATTGAACACGTTTGCCAAAACTTCAGCCCAGAGTTTTGGTGAATACTGAAAAAAGTCAGCAGGCACGCCATCAGGGCCCGGTGCCTTATGCTTTTTAGTGGCCAAAATAGCTTTTTCCACCTCATTTCGATTAAAAAAGATGGGGCAGATGGGTGAAATTTTCAGCGGGACATCATACATCGCGTCAACAGTGTCCCCATAGACATTTTTAAAGTGTGACAGCCATTTATCCTCGGAGACAACACAATCCATAGAATCATTGCCGTCATCCGAAAAAAAGGGCTGCTTGATGATCTCCCAGAATTTTTTGCTGTCTTTCAGAACTGCTACCGAAATGAGATTGTCCCAGGCCTCTTGCTTAATAGTGTCTTTCCGTTTTTTAACAGCTAACTTGTAGATCTTCCTTAGTCTGCTAATCTCGCTTTTTACCCTTGGAGTATTTTTAAGGGCTACCAGCAGTGATCTATGCGCTTTAGAGCAAGCTGAATCAAACCAGCGCTTAGCCCCTGGGATTCCTTTTTTTGTCTTAGCTATGAGGTCCTGTGAAACCTGCCCACATATACCTTCAAATGCATCGACAATTTCTTGGCCCTGGGCACATGGATTTTTACAAATCTCCACGTTATCCCTAATTTTAACATAATTTTCAGCATAAAATTCCTCCGGTACCACCTTAGCCCATTTCAGGCGTCTACCTTGATCAGCAGTCTTCAAGTGGAGGCCAGAGCTAAATGCCAACGGGGATGAACCCATGTGACCTCCCCACGCTACTTCTAGTTCAACTGGGTTATGGTCACTAAAATGTGATTGAACTGTGCGATAAGTAATTACCCGGTTTAAGATTCCCACAGATATAAATATGTAATCTATGGTTGTGCCTTGGGCAATACCAGTAAAGGTTGGCAGTCTAGTGCCCCCATCTGGTTCGTGAAGATCGAAATTAGCAAGTAAATCTTCCAATTCCTCACCCTCTATAGTATGTTCAAAATGGGGTCCCTCTATTCCATTATCCCTTTCCATACTATTTTTCATACAAAACAGGTTACAAGGATGTATATTAAAATCACCTAATACAATGTATTCAGTATCTAACTTAGTATTCTGACTGACCAAATTTAAAATATTATCTAATCCAGTGATGTTTTGACCTCTATGGTCGCAATTCGCTGAATTGTAGAAGTTTACAAAAATAGTTCTGCTAATATTATTAGTAGTCACTCTTTCGACCATCAAAATGTTTGGAGAATTGGTACTAATCTCCCTGAAAGTACCCTTTAAATCTAATGAGAACAAGATCAACAGGCCTCCCTTAGCCCTCCCCATGCGACTGGGGACAGCAGGTTTGGTAAAGCTTATGAACCCATCCCACCAAAGGTTTGCAGAGGTATCCCAGGTTTCCTGGAGCGCAATAATGTGGTGACCTAAAACAAAATTTGACCACAACTTATCCTGTCGCTTACCATTTAACCCTGCTATATTCCAACTTATCAATTTGCACGGGGCTCTAGCTGACATAGGCTCCGAATACCCTGCCAAAATCCCTGCGTTATTGGACATTGGTTGAGTTAAATCATCTGAACCAGTTTCCGGTGGTCTCTGCAGCTTAACTTCTGCAATGTGCTGAATCACACAATGCTCAGGCAAATATAACATAGGAGGGTGATCATGTCTAGGTATAATTTGTTCTCCCTGCCCTATTAGGGGGAGGAACGCGTTGGAATCTGAACTATTAATGAGTCCGTTACTCCGTTCTTGTTGCTGGTCAGAATCATTACTTCCCGAGATCATACCCTCTATCTGTCAGTCACAATCATTTAAATTGGACAAAACACCGTACCTGTTCCCTGTACCACACCCCCAATCAAATGGGGTGGCTATCTGGCCCCAGCCATTCACTACTGTATTCCACGCAGGCTGTGGGGTATTGGGGCGCATCAAGAGCTGTTCATTACCCGGCCTGGCCATAAAGCCATGTCCATATCCTCCATTATCAAATCCTGGGGTACTTACTCCCCACCTATTTATATTGTGCCAATTTGGACCCGGGGTTCTAGCCCTTTGCCCAATCGGGAGATTATATTGCCCTGTCCCCAGGCTAGTCATTAAATGTGGGCGATCATTGTTAAATCTAAGTCTATTCTCCCCCCCCCCAATGGGTGACTCTTGACTGTCTTCTAGGCCTGGGCAAATTAGGGGAAGTCACATTGTGATTTTTATGATAAAAAAATTTCAAGGTAAGCGGAATTATAGAACCGCTTCTAGGCTAAGGTGGGAAGATATTATTAAGGATATTAGGAAGTGTATCTGCGCTAACAAAATTTAAGACTACACAGTCCCCTTTGAATTTCTTTTGATTATTCCCAATCCAAGGTACCCTCCTTGTCGTGACAATTTCCCTTGCTAACTGATCAACTCCCTGGGGTGCCATGTACATGTTGTTGGAAAGCCAGTGTAAAGCTTTGTCTTTTAGTCCTTGGGCAGTTTCCTTTTGCTCAGGAAGTAGGACAGGGACATTCGCTAATACTAAGACTAAGGGTGAAGCTGCCATGATGAAATGTACTGAATCCTCCCCTGAATTCAGTGGTGCTAAAACAGCAGGAGCTAAAGTTGGTGGCTCTCTTATGATAACCTGGCCTGGGACAGATGATGGGGGTGACTGCCCTACCAAAGTGGGCTGTTCTTGGCCCTCAATGCCACAAGTATCACTAGTTTCACAAATATCAGGACCCGTACCCACCTCAACTATGGCCACTGGTTTGATAACGTGGGAGGCTAGGTTTGCCAGATCGTTTACCACCTTGGTTTGTGACCCTCCCATCCTTTTTACTTCTGCTGTTAGTTTATCTATCTTCCCAATGAGTGGCTTAATGATGGTCCTAATTTTAATGTCTATCATTTCTGAAATCCTATTAAATAGGTCATCGTCAATGATTTGCCTAAACTCTTCTGGGTTCTCGTGCTCCACATTTTTGTCTTTATGTCTAGGTGGCGGGGAAACCTTTTTCTTTCCTGTCTGCTTGGCCCCACGTTTAGCTTGGGACCTTCTACAATTTCTTACTGGTCGGCCAACAGGCGACGGTGGTGGCAGGGCTTCCGCTATAATATTATGCTGTGAGTGAGGAAGTAAGAGGATAGAGGGAGTGAGAGAAGGAGTGAAGTGGAGTAAGAAGAGTAAGGGAAGGGAAAAGAGTGAAGGAGTGAAGGAAGGGAAGAGAGAAAAAGGAAAGTAAAGCAGGAGGTCTGAAAGAAGGTGAGTGTGGGAGGGGAGTGAGGGAAAGGGGAGTAAACATGCGGATTGAGAATAAGTGAGGGAAGCGCAGTAAAAGAACAGGGTGTGGGTGGGTGAGAGAAGAGTAGTGAGGATAAGGAAAAGAGTGATGAGAAAGTAAATTTTGTATGTCAAACTTACCTTATAAGTAATGTAAACGTAATTACATATTTTTACTAAATTTAATATCTGTGGAAGAGAAAAAAAAGTAAGTTATAATATTTATAATATATATTTCACAATACAAGAGACAAGGCAGGAGATTAAAAGTCATAAAAAGGTAGTAAGAGATAAAGTAGGAGTGAAGGACACAGAAAGGGAAACAAAGTAATGGTCAAGGTTAGAGAGAGTGAAAAAGAAATAGAGGGAGAGCAAATTACTAAGAGGGTAATGAGATGGATACATTCAGTGACAGAGAGGAAGAGAAGGAGAGAGAAATGAAATGAAGGTGAGTAAGATACTATAGGAATGTGAGTTAGGAAAACTAAAGGAAGAAAGGGGACTAAGGAAAGGGGAGTGAGTGACAGGGAAGGAGGAGTGAGTGAGGGTGGATTCATGACAATGAGGGATGGAAGGTGAGTGAAAGTGAGTATAGGGGCGTAAGACAGTGAGGGGACAATGGGAGTGGGGGTAACAAAGAGGGAGTGAGGGAAGAGGAGTGAGAATATGAGAGAATAGAGGGAGTGAGAGAAGGAGTGAGTAAAGTGGAGTAAGTTGAGTAAGGGAAGGAGAATGACTGAGGTAGTAAAGAAAGGAAAGAAGGGGAAGGGGAGTGAAGCAGAGGGACTGTGAAAAGGTGACTGCGGGAGCAGAGTGAGAAGGGCAGTTTAGGATGGGGAATGAGGTTAAGTGAGGGAAGTGGAGTAAGGGAACGGGGGTAAGGGAGGGTGAGAGAAGGGCAGTGAGGGTGAGTTAAGAGGGGTGATAGAGGGTGGAAAAAGGTGAGTGAGCATGAGACAAGGGGAGTATATTATATATTTCATAATACAAAAAACAAAATACCTTGTACAACATGTTATATGGTTTATTTTTGCTGTTCTCAGAATATATTGAATTTCACTTAAAATAGTGAGTTCAATACTACTCATCATATGACAGCGGGCAAAAAAAAAAACACAATCAAAAAGATTGTGTTTAAAAAACCCATACAACGTTTCAATAAATAATGTAAAATTTAGAAAAAACATATCTTAACTCACTTTTGATCCACGTACTTTTCCACGAGGCCAAATAGTATATGGAACGTCCTTTTCTTTGGAAATTACTCAATAGTATTCTTAAACTTCCATTTATCCGAGTTTCTGAAAGAAAACCTCCAATATCTTTAACATCATGAAACAACAGTTATCTTTTCACCTCTGGCTTACTCATGATTAACATTTCCTATAATAGTCATATCACTCACTATGTGATACACTTACACTACCTCTATGACAACTTCAAGTTTTTTTAATATCTTAATCAATCTCACTCACAAAGTAATTTTGAACAGCAGACTAAGTTTTATTAACTGTTCACAATTGTTCCTCGCTGAGCACCACACAAAAGTAAATGTTATTTAAATATAACACAAGTTTTTCAATCCTAGTTCCCAGATACAGAAATGTAGTCAATAATAACACCAAGGAGAGTCTCTATATTCCATATGCGTAAAGTCTCTTCAATTATCACACCACCGTCAGGTTGTAGATCCAATTTTATTCATACAGCCATGAACGTCCTTCCTTCAAAATTATATACAGCCACAGCCAACACGTGTTTCGTCTGGCATTAATGTCTTGCCATTTGACTTCTTCAGGGCTGTAAGCCAAGAAGATAACGTTACAATCTATATATTATGTCTGAAGCAAAACCAATATAGTTTCAAAGAGCTATTTACAATTAATAGTCTGAATCACCACCTATGTGAGGTAGATAGTTCCAGTGCATCAATGTGTTAACAAAGTAAAGGAAGAAAAAGACACCACATAATCTGGTGCAAGCCCTGGTGTTAAGAATAACAAGAGAAATTCCAAAGTCCCAAAAGTGTTAGAAATGAATTGTAACTTATTTACCAAATCAAGAAATTGCTTCTATCCTTTATCTTATTTATGAGATTTCTGTACAAGTCACCAGTTGCTGCGCTCTGAAACAAAAGGAATTCATCCTCAGTCTCGCTTCGCCATACTGTTATTAATTTATTCACAGTATTAATATACTCACTGCAAAAATAAAAAGGAAATGCGAGGAAAATCTTCACTCGCTAGAATCCAAACTCATATCCAAAATCCATTAAATTGTGCTCCATCACGTTATTTGCAACCTGCAATAAGATAATTATGCATTCCTCAATTCTTATCCCTAAATCATAGCAACGTAAATTACATGTGTAGCCACACACGGCGTCTCACTCACCTATAATAAATCTTCCCAATGACAAACTTAGGTGTCAGGACTATATATCCAATTTGTCGATGTCAAGTATCCAAGCAAAGTTGTCAATCCAGACGTCTCAAGTTCTCACTACGGGTACATAAATTGTATATATGTAGGGGCAAGGTCCGTCGTATCAGAATGGGAAACCGAGAACCCGTGGGGAGATTTGGGAACAGCCCAGGAGAAAGACTAGGAGGGGGAGCAGAGGCAAAGGCAGAAGACATAAGACCAGGGATGAGAACACGTTCCTGGAGGAAATGAATGGAGACATTAATGAGATTGAGATTATTAACCTTTCATCTGTTGATTTATCAGAAAACATGATGTCAATATTAAAGAAAGGTTTGGGATATTGTCCAACTGTACGTGTGGATTGGTTTTTGACTAAAATAGACCTATATAAGTTCTCTAGACTTTTGAAACTTAAGAAACATTTTTTGAGACATGATAATCCAACAACATCATCCCTTAAACCATCTATGAGCAACCTGACTATAAAAGATGTTTATAATACGCAATTGCTATTATCATTGTCTGAAAATGAGGAAGACCCGGTTACGGTTAGCTCACTTCTAAGGGATTTGGATATTAATCCAGGGTATGCACCTACTAGTGGACTTAAAACAAAATCTAAGTGGACACCGCAATTATCGGCAGGAAATGTGGTTGATGCATTTGTTAAATCTGTTACTGCTGATATTGATCAACTAATAATGAGAGAGCGAAATAATAAATCTAGAAACTTTGGAGGTAACTTAACACATGGTGAAAGGTCAGCTCTTAAAGAACTTTCGTCGTTACCTAATGTGATAATACGTATGGCTGACAAAGGTGGCAACATTGTTGTTATGAATAAAGAAGACTATGATAATGAGATCTTATTACAACTAAATGACTCTAGGTACTATGAGAAATTAAGTACTAACCCTATGACAGTAACTACGGCTAAGATCAATACTAAACTGAGGGAATGGTATGAACATACATTACTTGACCATGATGAATACTGGTATTTAAGAGTAGAATGTCCTAAGGCCCCTTGCCTATATACACTGCCAAAGATTCACAAAAATCGTCAGAAACCACCTGGCAGGCCGATAATATCGGGCATAGGGGGGCCTACTGAAAAACTTTCACAGTTTGTGGATATATATTTGAGACCGTTTGTTCAGAACCTTCCGTCTCATATAGAAGACACAAAGCACATTCTCAATATCATGAATGATGTCATATGGGAACCGGATATGATTTTAGCATCACTAGATGTTGTTTCTTTATATTCTAACATTGACCATGAGTTGGGCATTCAAGCCTTAGAATACTTTTTGAATACACGACCAATTGAATACCTAGAGCATACTGAGATGATTTTAGAGATGACGAGAATAATACTCCAAAATAATATCTTCCTCTTTGATGATACATGGTATAGACAGAGACTTGGGACAGCTATGGGTTCCAGATTCGCTCCGTCCTTTGCGAACCTATTCATGGGACGCTTGGAGGCGGAGTGGATCTGGGGCCCCAAGGGTCAAAACTGGATTGACCACATTTACTATTGGGGGAGGTTTATTGACGATTGTTTGTTAATTTGGAGAGGTTCTACAGATGAACTTAACAACTTTTTTTCGTATCTCAACTCTAACAATTTGAATATGACATTCACTACACAATTTGATAGACAACACCTTACTTTTCTGGATGTAGAACTTTTTGTACAAAATGATAGACTATGTAGTCGGATGTTTCGTAAAGAAACAAGTTGTAATGCGTTACTCAGAGCAGATAGTTGTCACCCCAAGAGCCAAATTCGAGCAATTCCTTTTGGTGAGATGTTGAGAGCCAGGAGGAACTGTTCAGATGATATTGATTTTGAAATGAACATTAAGGATATGACCAAGAGATTTAAAAACAGAGGCTATGAAACTGAAACTATTACTAAAGCCTGTGATAGGGCTTGTAAACTAAAGAGAAGTGATACGTTGAAACCCAAGAATACTAATGTACAAATCAGGAGCACAAACAAAGTGAGGATGATTACTAACTTTGGCAAAGGTAGTCATAAACTGTATGCGATCCTTAGTAAATATTGGCATGTATTACGTACAGACAATGACTTACTACCATTTTTAACTGAGAGACCCAGTTTGACATTTCGTAAAGGTACGACAATAGCTAATATAGTCAGTCCCAGTTATCCAAGACAGACTAAACCAGCGAAAACAGATCACTGGCTACGTACTAAACCAGATGGATTCTATTACTGTGGATTTTGTAGCTGTTGCAGATGGGCCACAAAAAAGATTCAGACCTTTACATATAATAATACAGGTACCTTTAGAATTACGTCATTTATTAATTGTGAGACATCATATGTAATCTATGTTATTGCCTGTACATGTGGTCAAATATATGTAGGAAGTACTGTGAGAAAATTGAAGGATCGAATGATGGAACATTTTCGGGCACTTAAAAATGGCGATACCAGGTACCCTATTGCCTCTCACCTGATCCAGAATGGCAATGATTCCAAAAACCATAGATTTACGTATCATGGAATTGAACATGTTACCCTGGACAGACGGGGTGGGAATAGAACCCTGAAACTCAGACGTAAAGAGGCAAGATGGATCATGGTTTTACGGGCAGTGGAAGAGGGATTAAATTTAGACCCTGAGCTTCAATTTTTCTTGGGTGATTAGAAACTCAAAAATAGAGAATTATATGTGATTTTGAGTATTACTGTGATATGGATTGTATGTATTTTCTTGGATGCATGTACAACCAGTTATATAGTGTTGCCTCTGTAAATACAATAAGTGCTTTTGAAGAAACAAACTTGGATTGCGATATATGCCATGAGATGTACAGTAGAATTGATATGGTATTCTGTCTTTCATATTGCTCTTTCTCCCATTTTCATACGTTTTAAATGTACATAATTTATGGGATTTCTCGAAGTGGCCGACTTGTTGGGCGATGGAATAGAAGTGAGTAGTCCTTTGGTCTCGTGCCGCTATGAGCATACATTAAGATTAAGATAGGAGAGGGACCTTGTATTGTTTACATGGAATTAGGTAACGTGATTGTCTAGGGTTTGAACACAAAAACGAGTGTATTACTATACTATATAAAAGGGAGTAATATAGATTAAACCTTTATTATACATAAGGTAGTGTTACAGATTTAGCCTTTATTTTTTTGGAATCTATGAGTTACAGATGACAAATTTTGAGTAAGAATTAGCCACTCCAAGATGGCGACCAAGTAATAGACGCGGATAAATTGGTTACTTGGGGATTGAATAGATAGCGATTAAGTAACTGACGTGGATGAACCTGTTATTTATCGCTTGAAAACAAACGTGTGTAGAGTATAATAAATAACATATAATACGTGGCGGTTTAAATTTTAGCTTTGATGTGTTTATGCGCTACGGAGCCTTTACCCTGAGTAAGAAATAGCCATTCTAAGATGGCGACTGAGGTACTGACATGGAGGGACTTGATATTTAATAATAATGGCGCCCGAGTAAAACGCCAGTAGCTGATCGGCATGCCCGAACAAGCGTACACGCTTGTTTATGGAGGTAAGCGGGAGTTATAGTTTGAGAAATTCGTAATACATTCGCCCTAGTGTTGTATTTATAAGGTTTTGATCTACATATATATAATTTATGTACCCGTAGTGAGAACTTGAGACGTCTGGATTTACAACTGTGTTTGGATACTTGCCATCGATAAATTGGATATCTAGTCCTGACACGTAATTTTGTCAGTGGGAAGATTTACTATAGGTGAGTGAGACGTCGTGTGTGGCTACACATGTAATTCATGTAGTTATGACTTAGGGACAAGAATTGAGGAATGTGTAATTAATTTATTGCAGGTTGCAAATGACGTGAAGGAGTACAATTTAATGGACTTTGGGATTCTAGCGAGTGAAGATTTTCCTCGCATTTCCTTTTATTTTGCAGTGAGTATATTAATACTGTGAATAAATTAATAACAGTATATAGTTTGAGCAATTTGTAACATACTCGCACTAGTTTTGTAATTATAAGGTTTTGCCCCTACATATATACAATTTATGTACCCGTAGTGAGAACTTGAGACGTCTGGATTGACAACTTTGCTTGGATACTTGACATCGACAAATTGGATATATAGTCCTGACACCTAAGTTTGTCATTGGGAAGATTTATTATAGGTGAGTGAGACGCCGTGTGTGGCTACACATGTAATTTACGTTGCTATGATTTAGGGATAAGAATTGAGGAATGCATAATTATCTTATTGCAGGTTGCAAATAACGTGATGGAGCACAATTTAATGGATTTTGGATATGAGTTTGGATTCTAGCGAGTGAAGATTTTCCTCGCATTTCCTTTTTATTTTTGCAGTGAGTATATTAATACTGTGAATAAATTAATAACAGTATGGCGAAGCGAGACTGAGGATGAATTCCTTTTGTTTCAGAGCGCAGCAACTGGTGACTTGTACAGAAATCTCATAAATAAGATAAAGGATAGAAGCAATTTCTTGATTTGGTAAATAAGTTACAATTCATTTCTAACACTTTTGGGACTTTGGAATTTCTCTTGTTATTCTTAACACCAGGGCTTGCACCAGATTATGTGGTGTCTTTTTCTTCCTTTACTTTGTTAACACATTGATGCACTGGAACTATCTACCTCACATAGGTGGTGATTCAGACTATTAATTGTAAATAGCTCTTTGAAACTATATTGGTTTTGCTTCAGACATAATATATAGATTGTAACGTTATCTTCTTGGCTTACAGCCCTGAAGAAGTCAAATGGCAAGACATTAATGCCAGACGAAACACGTGTTGGCTGTGGCTGTATATAATTTTGAAGGAAGGACGTTCATGGCTGTATGAATAAAATTGGATCTACAACCTGACGGTGGTGTGATAATTGAAGAGACTTTACGCATATGGAATATAGAGACTCTCCTTGGTGTTATTATTGACTACATTTCTGTATCTGGGAACTAGGATTGAAAAACTTGTGTTATATTTAAATAACATTTACTTTTGTGTGGTGCTCAGCGAGGAACAATTGTGAACTGTTTTCTTGGAATTTATTCTGGGTGTGTGTGGAAGAAAGGTGACCTTCCATTCCTTGCTTGAAGCACACTGTAATACGTGAAAGTTGTACAAATAGCCGTAATCTTGTTGTGCGCCTACCATTGCCTGGTCATCATCGCATATTCATCAAGTTTTATTAACTGCTCCAATCTTCATAGGCCAATTACCTTTCCTAAAATTTCGGTTGTAAGAATACTAGGTAAGAATTTGGTAACTGATAAGGCAAACGTTGTGTGAAAGTCAATTGAGTATCATTACAATTAGTCCAGCCTTTTTGACATTTTAAATAAGCTGTGTAATGTCCTGATGTTGTCGAAAGACCATCATGGAAAATAATGCTGCAGTTGCAAAGGTTCTTCCTGAAATTGATAATTGAGAAGCCACACAATTTTTAATTAAAGTTGTCAATTTAGTTCCATCAGGTCTACATCATTGGAACATTAAAATTACATACTGTCCATATCTTTGTATAAATAATGTTGATAGCATTGCAGATTTACATTGAAAACAGACCATGTTTTGATTTGCTTCTCTAACTAGATTATTAAAAGACACTGATTTGCAGTTTGGTAAAGTCAAATATATAAATCTTTCAGTGTCTATTGTAGTAGAACAATTGTCACAGTCATGTTGCCATTTATAGGAAAGGCCAAAAAGATTTTCTATATCTACACCTTCATCTTGCAATACAACAAGCATATACATTAGACATTCCTGACAATCTTGCTGATTATTCTGTGAACATTGATTTAGACCAGAACATATGTCTAAAACATTTTGAATTTCAGAAACACTTTGTATTTTTGTTCTATCACTGCTACATTTCTCAAACACAGAATTCAAGAAACAACAAAATCTTTGATCCCGATTTTCAACAATCTGTTCTTGTACAGTTTGGAGAAAAAAAAACAACATTAACCACTACATTAGCATAGCAGTTGACACCAGAACTGTTTTCAAACTGAAATCCAACAACATCTTTAATGGGATCCTTTTCCTTTCTGCTTACAATTACTGGTTCATCTACTTTTTTAGGGCTCGACCTCTGCCAATGCGCAAGCATTGCAGATGTCGAGACATATTGGGGCTTAACGAGAGCTTAACCAAACTGGCGATTTGATGCTGTGCCCGTGAAAAAAGTGCGTGCACGCATCAAAGCCACCAGTCTCCCTCCCACAAGATTCCCCCAGCGTGCGCTCCTCCCCTAATTATTCACTGCCCACGGCCAGCCGGCACATCAAAGACTGCTGCTCCCCGTGCGTCTCGTCACCCTTACTCTCCCCTATAAGCGCTCTTTAGGAGAATCATCCTCGGAAAATCAATGTTTGCGAGCATTTCTCTCTCGCTTGTCTGTAAAACATTTTTAATTGATGTCAACAAGTGTAGCTAAAAGCCTGTAAGTTTCCAGTGCATTTTAGTGTTCGTTATTTTTCCCCAACCACTTGCTTTAATTTGCAAGGTTAGTCAGTAGAAGAAAACCAAGCCTATGCCCGATCGTGTGAGTACTTTTAAATATGGAATTGTTCGCATAATCCCTGATGCAATAAATTCCTCTTCTGGTAATACATTCTCGCAAGTAAAATTACAGGCAAGTTACATTTTTTTCACAATTTGTTAAGTTAGGGGTTCAAGCTTTCCTTCCTCCATGCCAAGTTTTTATGTGCATTGCGTGATACTTTTCATAGCAAGTTGGCCTTATATGGAAGTGTTCTCTCCAAGTTTACCTCTTACGAGATAAATTGTTGAAAAGAATAGATTGTCGTAAGTGTCACGACTTGTAAACAAATTTGGCAACAATCTCAAACTGTACAAATTTGTGAAGTGGCAAAACACAAACCTCACCAGGGTTGCAAGAAATGACTTGTGCAATGTTCACACCCCTTTTGGGAATTCCCACATTGTCTAAAGGTAGAGCCACTTTAAAATGTCTTTGCCCCTCACACACACCGTCATCTGTGAAAGGGATCAAACAATCACATACACTTATGGCCCTGCTCTGAGGCTGAATAAGCGTGTGTTGATGGCCACGGAAGGCTGATGCATCAGAGTTTCAGAGGGCAGAGGGGCCATTGTTTGGGTACTTCCTGCCCCAGGGCTTGGGGCTGATCATGCTTCCTGCCCCACGGTAGGAGGCTGCATCCGTGGATTGTCCCCGTCGTGGGCCCTCCCCACCCCGTGACGCAAGTGCTAATGTGATGTCTGCAGACCAGCACGAGCCATGAATTCCAGCCACTGAAGTCAGTATTTACGGTACAGAAAACAGCTCATTCATTCACTATCCAAGGGGTAGGCGTGGTTAGGTTACGTAGAGTCTTAGTGGCTTAGCCAGGGTGTAATGGGCCCTCTGTTAAATGCAGCAATAATCAGGGATCAGTGGGCCTCTCAGCCCTCTGAGCCCCGGTGCCACTGCAACTGCCGCACCAATAGAAGCTACGCCACTGGGCTCGCACCTTTTATGTCTTTACTTTTTAACAACATGACAATAGATGTCCAGCACGGAAAGGTGAGACGGCAGTGTCCGGTAGTCACATGAAAAACGACAAGTTTATTCTTTTAGTGAGTGAGAAGCAAGTAGAAGACAGATACGATGTACGTTTCCAGTCACAGATTGTCCCCGTACTGTGACATTAATTCCAGAATTAACGCAGGAGAGGGGGGCGGAGAGTTGTCAGAATGCATCTCCATTTATTTTACGCCAGCAAAGTTTTACAAAGTTACTTTTTTTACACAATTTGTTAATTTGGGGTACACTCACCCCATCAACCTCTGTGCCTGATGGGACACACACCCCATCAACCTCTGCATCTGAGGGCACACTCACCCCATCAACCTCTGCGTCTGAGGGTACACTCACCCCATCAACCTCCGAGGGTGGTCACGTGTATAGTGCCAAACCGCCGTAGGGATGGAAGCTTAGCGCAATATGAAGCTGGCCGCCTTCCATGCGCACCTAAGAGTCTGCCAATCAAAATTGGTTTGAACACTTTTTGTTTTGGAAAATTGTATTAAGTGCATATGTCAAAATAACAGCGAAGACAGCCATGTTGTTTGGCTTTAAATTGTAAATCTGTGTTAATTTGATTTCGAGTGTGCTCCTCGCCTACATGCTCCCTGCTTCTAGTTATTGTTTTATCTTGCAGGATAGCGCCGGACCTGTTTTGGGCCCAATCACGGCGCTTTGCCTCAGCTCAGCAAGGGATCCTTCTGTGTAAATGTTTGATCTTCCACAGAAGGATGCGTGCCAGGCCTTGCTAGGGCTCTGAGCTAGAACCCTTCTAGGTCTGGTTATTTTGCATTCAGCATAATGGCAACAGTGAGTTTCCAAGGACAGGTAAGATATGATCTTGCCCGTCATAGGTAGATTTCAGTGCTGCAGTTACATGCCGGTGGGCCTCACTGTGTTTCCATTGAATTGTTTTATAACTCTGGTATCAATACATCTAAGTCACGTAAATACAAAACACGTTGCATTACAAATGCTATAGGTGTCACATTTGCGAAAGTTATAACTATTGGCATTGTAAATGACAAAGCTATTAATTTAGCTATTTTAAAAAATAACACATAAATTAAAAAAAATTCATTTATAAGACCAATAGCTCAAACTTTCCTAATGCGAGCCCTATTGCATTTCCAATGCGTGCTTCTTTTTGCTACAACTTCACTACAATTTTTCTCATTTCTTCTTTTTCGGCCTACTACACGCTTTTCAAATAGAGGATATTGAGGTAAATTTGGAGCATATTCTCTTCTCAACCTATTATATTCTTTTACACAATTTAGATCTGCACTAATCTTTGTCTCATCAAAATCAATCAAGTACAATCCAGATAAAGTTCTCAATCAAGATAACGCAACATATGCCATACCCTCCTTGAACACAGAACTTCCAATATTTACCAAAGCAATATCTACACTTAAACCTTGAGATTTATGAATAGTCACTGCATATGCCAAAGAAACAGGAAACTGTTTTCGGCGGACATATAAATCTTTCACAAGCAAAAATCGAGCAGAACAACGACTGATTTGTTGTACTTCTTCAACACCATCAAATTTAATTTTTAGAAATTCAAATTCAATTCCATCTCTATTTCAGTATGCTCCATTTACTAAACCTCTTTCCACATGTAAATTCCGTCGTAAAATTATACGACAATTTAAACATGCATACAGTCTTTTCTAAACCAGCAGTTTTAGATATTGTCTTCTCTAAAGAATCCAATTTTGATTTAAACTTTTCTGACAAAATAATAGTTGCTCCTTCATTTATCAATAGCTTCCAGTTTCACAATCTCTTGATTTTCTAACTTTAACATTTTGTTGTTGAAGATTGAACATTCTTGCAGAGTTGGCATCAAGCATATGACAGATTTGTTATCAGGAATTTTCTTAAAAATATTCTCTGGGAGAATGTTTTTGTTTGGAAACAAATTTGAAATTAATCGTGCAAGTAAAGCTTCTTTGCCATGCACACTTAATTTTCCAATTCTTACATCTTGTAGAATATTTTTATAATCTTCATCCTTTGCCTGTCGCATATTTTGAAGCAGTTCTGCATATTTGAAATGTAACCATATGTTAACATTTCCAATGCTTCCTAGGCACTTCCTGGTATCTTCATGCGTAAGCATTTTAAACACTGGTTATCCTTTCACTGGAGTTAGCTGCAGTAGATCTCCAAAAACAATGATGTGTTTGCCTCCAAATAACACATCATACTCTGTTTTAAGAATTTCTTGCATTCTTAAATGCACAAAAGCAAGCATTACATTTGAAAACATGCTTACCTCATCAATGATAAGAAGTTTCATTTTCTTTAGGACTCTTGAAACTTCACAACAAGCTTCTCCAGATAGCTTGTGGTATTGTAATTTATTATCATGCTCTACTGGCAGCATTAACAAGCGATGTAAAGTTATCCCTTTAATGTTATGTGCTGCCAACCCAGTTGGGGTGGTAACAACACAAGACAGTGATGACTCCGTTCATTTCTGCACATAAGTTGCAATTGCTTTAATCAGAAAACTTTTTCCAGTTCCTGCTTCTCCACTCAGAAGGACAGCCATACATGATGTACATGAGCACTCTTTTTTCTCATGACATAAACCATGCTCAATCTGTTCTGTGACTTCGTCATATATTTGTCAACGTTTAGTTCTTTTTCCAAATCTTCTAAGTTAACTACATCCTCCTGAGCTTGTTCCATGGCTCTTTCCACTTCATCCATGGCAGTGGCAGCTTCATTTTGGATAATTGGTCCTCCTAGTGGATCCTGACTCAATGAAGCAGAACTCTGACTGTCTTAAGAACTGTCTCTAGCAATCTCTGCTGCAATTGTAGCTTCTTGCTGTATTTCCTCGTGCAACATTTGCAGATAATTTGAAAAAACAGGACATTCTATGGTATCCTTGGTTGCATTGAACGAATCTTCATAACTGAGAAAATCTCCAAGTAGTTCCTCTTCTGTACGCCATGGGTTAAAGAGTTGCAAAAGAGCTAAATAGTAAAATTCCCTTTTGTCAGGAGATTCACAACTCAATTTTCGATGATTAATCAAATGGCCTTTTCTTTGTTTCACCAGACATCCTTCACATCCAATTACAGCATATACTCCTTTATTGATATCTTCTGTAATGTTCCTCTTAAAAGTATAGGTTTGCAGAACTTCATAGAGACAAACTTTCTCAAGATGACTACTTCTATTTGGATAGTATGTATCCAACATGTTTGTCTTCGAAATATCTGTACTGTTTGGTTCTTTCTCCGCCAAATACTCTATTTCTTATACAGATTTTAAAACTCGGTTTCGTGATGCAGCAAGACCTAGACTCACCCAAATGATCTAGATTTCGCATATAGACTTGCTGATGATAACCGATCAGAACATTCATATGCTCCAATTTCTCGATGCGACAACATCTTCAGACTGTAACTGTATAATTTCTTACTTAGACTCTTTTCATGTGAAATTTCCTCCCACATTTCCTTCAGTTCCGTCTTTTCTGATTTTGTGATATAAGACGTCACATATCGAGCCACAGCAATAGAGTTGTCAGCAAAATATTGAATATCCATGTTAGCATTCCACATGGACAAAATGACTGGGTTGCAGTCATTTATGGATTTGGACTCTTCATTTCTTTTTAGGTTGTATGTATTTTTCGGTGATTTTCTTGTCACAGTATGTCGCAGAGAAGACGTAAAATTGTTCACTCTTCCTTTTGATATTACTGGACGTGGAAATGCAAAACGACATTTTGTGTAGAACTTGTCCTTGGATTTGTATTTTCGACGACAGTATTTTCCACAACAATGGGTTTGAAAGCGTAAAACTTGATGTCTTAAATTGTTTTCTTTTGTACTTTTCGGAACAGCACATGTAGAATACTGTTCAATGAAACTCATCACTGTGTCATCCGAATCTGTTCCAAATTTGAGTGCATCTTTGATCCATAGCAGCATATGTATGTGAGGAGAACCTCTTGCTTGATACTCCTTTCTCCAAAAGAAATCCAAAACCTCTCCAAGCGGAGGATTTTTTTTGTTTTTGATAAAAGACATCATAGCTTCAAACCTATGATTGAAATACCTGCATACATTAACTAGATCCAAAGAGCACAGTTCTCCAGGTGTCTTGTATTCAATATTTTCAATGTTTGCATTTGCCTCTCGTAGAAATTGAAGTAAGTCTTCCCAAGCATACTCAGCACAGCTAAGAGTGAGGAATCATGTAGGAGTTCCTACGTTTCCTAGCATACATTTCAATTCCCCATGACGACGGTACCAATACTCGTTAGTACCATGCTGACATGCCATGAGATTAATTAGGTGAGATTCCAAAACACTGTCTTGCAGTTTGACTTTATCCATAAAGTCCCTTGCCGAAACATTTTGCAGATGTACTCCACTTTTCAGTATATGGTTCACTGCATAAGAAAGTCCAGACAAATCACTCTCAAACAGTAGATGAAACAAATATGGAATGCATTGACGAAACCTTGGATTTTCTGCATATAATCTTGAAGTCCGGTATTCAGATGCAGGAATTTGAACAGGTCGGTCGTCATATCGTCAACCTTGACCTGTTGGAAATAACTGTGGAAAACAACGAGCTTCCAAACTTTCTTCCCATACACTAATGGGACTTCCTTTTGCTTCTTTCATTTGAAACAAGTCAATAGCATTCCCCATTACTTCTTTGGAATGCAAAGGATGAACACTATAATGTTCATAAATTTCTTCACTTCTAGAGACATCAACTTTTTCAATTTGACCAGCTGAGAAATCACTGTCCTCTTCTACAGTTGTTTCTTCTTCTCCAACATATACATTTTTGTAGTAGTGATTGTTTTTTACCAAGTACAACGTTGCCTTTTTGACTTTCCTAACATCCACTAATTCTTGCCAGATTTTTTTTACTCTTGGTTGGAACACCATTAACAAGAATAACCAGAGGTTCTTCTTCTACTTTTTCTACACCAATTGTATCAATATTTTTCTTAAAATCTAGAGGCAAATAAACCACTCTTCCCTTTAATCCTCTCTGTAAATCTGAAGGAGTTAATTTCCCTCTCTTAGGCTCCCTGCGAACAATAGCCTAAAAAGGATGCACACATTGAATCAGAATAGACTCATAGGTATTTAAATCCATCAATTCAGAAGGAATGTCTACCAACTCCAGATTATTATGAACAGCTCTAGAAGGCATTCTGTTTTCATTTAATTTATTATAACAATATTTACAAATACGTTGATGAGAACCCAAATCAAAACAATTTTCTACTAACAAATAAGTTGCAAAATCCTTCCACTCATTATTATTTTCCATTTCGCTTTTTACATATAAATCAACTAATCTAGTCTGATTCTTATAATGAGTTCGTCGACAACACACACAAGAAAAATTAGGCCTTTCACTTGAATTCACCTTAAACTTTGTAATTTCATGTTCAAATCTTTCTGTACTTGACATCTGTACATTCTCTTCCACATTACCTTCTATTACTGTATCAGTTTCTGCACTGTCCTCTTTTTCACCAAAGTAACAAAACTCAATTTCTTCACAAATGTTCTTCACATCTAGTTCAATCCCATGCAAAAGAGCACTGTTTAACTGTTTTAGCTTAAGTTCTGGACTTTTTGCATAATACAACCTTCTCACTAATTTCCTCACTTTATTATGATGCACTGCTAACATCCTAAAATGGTGAAAAACACTCTAACATACTTTTCTTGAAAGACAAGCCAGTGAATGCCCATGAAAACCTGAAATTCTCTCACTCTACAAGGATCTAACTCTTGCAACATTTTCATCTTCTGTTTGAGACTTTTCTTACTATATGTCCCTAAGAAACTGAGAAACAAATCAATTGAATCCTGTCTCACACTACAAATACTACTACAATTCCAAGTATACACTGCAGCCTTAGGACAGCTCCCTAAAACTTCATCAGCTAACACTTCTTCTGTATTTCTAGGCACAATTTTCTCTTTTTCAACCGGACAACCATCCTTCACCTTATATGCTCGACCACTGGTGTCAACTGCATGCACCAAATCATTATCCTGAAAGTAACTTTCTTCATTAAAAAATGGCTCACCACTTGAACTATGCTTTCATTCTCCAGAAAAAACATCACAAAAATGAGTCTGATTAATTACTCTTTTCCACTTACATTTTGATTTGAAAACACTGATTACCTTATCTAGTGTACGAATTCTATTGATTACTAAACAATATAATTATTTTTCACTTTAAATGCCTGATCCACAATCTTAACTATGCTTTTTTTCTTGTAAAAAGCACTCTTCTTTTGATACATCTTTACATTTTTTAATAAATTTGAAACTATTCTGTTATAAAACATTCGTCTACGAATCTCAATAAATTGATTTCTCCTTCTATTGCTATAGAGAATATCATCTCCTTTTACAGGTGTAACATTTTTGGAGGGGCACAGTTTTTTCTTTTTATTTAAAGATGGGTTTTTTTTCTTTGAAAGAACATCTTTTTTTTTACATTTCATTAATTTCCTTAAAAAATCCTTAGTTTGCTTACCAGGAGCATTTCTTTTTTCACTGAAGATTGTGTTTTGGATGAATCTTGTATTTCAGTTTTCTTGGACCATAAATCATGTTTATCTAATTTTTGTTGTCTTTCCTTCGTCGGCATATTCTTTTATCTTTCTATAGATGATTACAATCTGTGGTAAAGAAAAAATAACATAATATAGACCACTACAAACATACTACATAGCACTAAACACTAGTTTACAACATAAGTAAGTTTATACCACAGCAACTCTGTCACAGCAAAAGTGCAGTACAGTTTCATTATTAATCTCACTCTCTGCCTGCACCATCTCTCTCTTTCTGTGTGTCATCTCTCTCTTTGCGTGTGACATCTCACTCTGTGCCTGTGTCATCTCACTCTCTGCCTGCGCTATCTCTCTCTTTCCTTGTGCCATCTCACTTTGTGCCTGTGTCTTATGTCACTCTGGTAAATGTTTTCTGGTAAAATGTATGGCTTTAAAAGTTTGGTCAAGGATCACACTGAGCGTCTGTGTGAAATAAGAAATTATATTTTCACATTTTTCAATAATGTCACCTGTGTCTGCTGACAGTTTGCCTCTCTAAGCTTAAAGGGTACTCTATGCCTGTGTCTCATGTCACTGTGGTAAATGTTTTCTGGTAAAATGTCTGGCTTTTAAATTTTGGTCAAGGATCACACTGAGTGTCTGTGTGAAAAATTGATTTATATTTTCACATTTTTCAATGATGTCACCTGTGTCTGCTGACAGTTTGCCTCTCTTAGCTTAAAGGGTACTCTGTGCCTGTGTGTCATGTCACTGTGGTAAATGTTTTCTGGTAAAATGCCTGGCTTTTAAATTTTGGTCAAGGATCACACTGAGTGTCTGTGTGAAATAAGGAATTATATTTTCACATTTTTCAATAATGTCACCTGTGTCTGCTGACAGTTTGCCTCTCTAAGCTTAAAGGGTACTCTGTGCCTGTGTCTCATGTCAGTCTGGTAAATGTTTTCTGGTAAAATGTCTGGCTTTTAAATTTTGGTCAAGGATCACACGGAGTGTCTGTGTGAAATAAGGAATTATATTTTTACATTTTTCAATAATGTCACCTGTGTCTGCTGACAGTTTGCCTCTCTTAGCTTAAAGGGTACTCTGTGCCTGTGTCTCACCTCACTCTGTGCCTGTGTGTCATTTTACTCTGTACCTGCCCCATCTCTCACTTTGTGTGTCATTTGTCTGTTTGCGTGTGTCTCATATCACTCTGATAAATGTTTTTTGTTAAAATGTATGGCTTTAACATTTTTGACAAGGATCACACTGAGTGACTGTGTGAAATAAGGAATTATATTTTCACACAAAGGGAGAGATGGGGCAGGCACAGAGTGAGATAAGACACAGGCACAGACTGAGGTGAGACACAGGCACAGAGTACCCTTTAAGCTAAGAGAGGCAAACTGTGAGCAGACACAGGTGACATTATTGAAAAATGTGAAAATATAATTCCTTATTTCACACAGTCACTCAGTTTGATCCTTGTCAAAAATGTTAAAGCCATACTTTTTACCATAAAATATTTACCAGAGTGAGATGAGACACACACAAACAGACAAATGACACACAGAAAGAGAGAGAGATAGGGGAGGCACAGAGTGAGATTACACAGAGGCTTGCACTATCTGTGTCTGTGCTCATACCATCTCACCGACTCTACTGGCAAAAAATAGACCATATATATATATGCAAGACATAACATTCCCTTTTCATTTCAACAGCACACCCTGGATCTTTATTGCACAGCTTAGAGCCTATTTCTGAACTAAGAGGCCAGACAGACATGCTGCCTAAGATGCTCTACTAGTACATATCCTAAAGCCTAACTGACTTCAAGAATACATGTATTCCCATATTTTTAAACACATCAAGTAACCACATTATTCACCCAGATCCATTTAAAATCAAGCTTGACTCACAGTGTGATCTTAGGCACATGACCAGGATGTTACATGTAATCTACCATGTCTGTCTCTGCATGCAATATGTGTGTCTCTGCTCATATTATTTCACTGTCTCTACTGGCAAAAAACAGACCACATATATATAAGCAAGACATAACATTCCTTTTTCATTTCAACAGCACACCCTGGATCTTTATTGCACAGCTTAGAGCCTATTTGTGAAGTAAGAGGCCTAACAGACATGCTGCCCAAGATTCTCTACTAGTATATATCCTAAAGCCTAACTGACTTCATGAATACATGTATTCCCATATTTTTAAACACATCAACTAAGCAAATTATTCACCCAGATTCATTTAAAATAAAGCTTGACCCACAGTTGGATCTTAGGCACATGACCAGGATGTTACATGTAATCTACCATGTCTGTCTCTGCATGCAATATGTGTGTCTGTGCTCATACCATCTCACCATCAATCACCATCTTACATTATATCAAAAAACATGTAGCATAGTAAATCGTTTTACACACAGAGCACAGCCCATTTAAATAATCACTACATTACAAGGCAGAAACCTGACTCATTTCCAAAATACATTTCCAATATGCACCAATACATTTTTTACCAGCATTACAAAAAAACATGACACACAATGCAAGAATAAAGAAGCACAATATGCTTCTTAATCTTCCCCATAGTGCATACAGCAGTCTATCTTCATTAAATGAATCATATATGAGATAACACACAGGCACAGAGTGAGGTGAGACACAGGCATAGAGTACCCTTTAAGCTAAGAGAGGCAAACTGTCAGCAGGCATGGGTGACATTATTGAAAAATGTGAGAATGTAATTCCTTATTTTACACAGACACTCAGTGTGATCCTTGACCAAAATTTAAAAGCCAGACATTTTACCAGAAAACATTTCCCATAGTAAATCGTTTTTGACACAGAGCACAGCCCGTTTAAATGACCACTACAAAACAAGGCAGAAACCTAACTCATTGCCAAAATACATTTCCAATATGCACCATTACATTTTTTAACAGCATTACAAAAAAACATGACACACAATGCAAGAATAAAGAAGCACAATATGCTTCTTAATATTCCCCATAGTGCATACAGCAGTCTATCTTCATTAAATGAATCATATATGAGATAACACACAGGCACAGAGTGAGGTGAGACACAGGCACAGAGTACCCTTTAAGCTAAGAGAGGCAAACTGTCAGCAGGCACGGGTGACATTATTGAAAAATGTGAGTTATTCCTTATTTCACACAGACACTCAGTGTGATCCTTGACCAAAATTTAAAAGCCAGACATTTTACCAGAAAACATTTTCCATAGTAAATCGTTTTTGACACAGAGCACAGCCCATTTAAATGACCACTACAAAACAAGGCATAAACCTAACTCATTTCCAAAATACATTTCCAATATGCACCATTACATGTTTTAACAGCATTATAAAAAAACATGACACACAATGCAAGAATAAAGAAGCACAATATGCTTCTTAATCTTGCCCATAGTGCATACAGCAGTCTATCTTTATTAAAAGAATCATTACTCACCTTTAAAAATGCTTTTGAAGATTTAGAACAGTGTCAGTCACACACACCAGATTTTCTTAAGCAGAATCTCTGAAATGCACCTGAAGCACTGCAACCACAAATTGCCCAGATTCCCTGTAATTCTTCAGACATATCCCTGAACTTAACTAATTAAAATTCTTCCCACACTATTTCAAAACCAAACTAACATTTTAATTGGTTCTACATTTCAACACTTTGAAACTCACATAATATTCACCCTTCCCCCCAGTGCTTATTCACCCTGTTACCACTGTAACTCCCACCTAACCCAGCACACAGTTGAAAAGTTCATCATACTATGTTGCAAAAGAATCCAGCAAGGGTGTTTGAGCTCTCAATGTACTAGCTAATCATGTGCAATGTTTCTTTCAATGACTTTTTCTCAACCATTAAAATTACTTCTTTCAAAAAACAAAAGCATGCACCCTAATTTTCGGTGGTGAATTTTAAGAAACCACCAATCATTTCTTGTTTTTCAAGTGCACTGAATCTCAACCACTTTTTTTCATAACTCCTACTTTCAAACTGCCATTTCATTTCCACAACTCATCTGAATACAAGCACACCTACCTTCAAGATCCCAAAAGTCTGGTTTGTGGGTCATATCTTTGTTCACTGGAGTGAAAAATATACAAGTAACAGAGGTATTTCCAACCTTGATTTACCAAATGTGGACATTATGTGGATTGGACAGAGAGGATTGAGAAGTCACCAATTGATACCATTAGTAAAATCCTTTATGCATCTACCACACCCTGACCTCATAATTGTGCACTGTGGTGGCAATGACCAGGGCACTTTAACTGGGGTAGGTCTGGAAATGCTTTTAAAGGACATCTTTGGGCAATTGATGTCACTTTTTCCAAAAACTGCCTTGGTATTTTCTAATATATGCCAAAGGCAAAATTGGAACTGGTCCAACCAATTTTGTCCACAGATTGAGAAAGCAAGGAAACATGTGAATAAATCTGTTTCTGCTTTCCTCAGAGACTATGGTATGGGTTCCATATACCACAACAACTTGCGTTACAACATGCAAGGCATCTAGAGGAGAGAGGGTGTACATTTTACAGATGAGGGGAATAGAGTCTTCCTCTTGAATTTGAGACTCTTCATCGGTACCTACTTGTAGGTACAAAAAACACCCACATAACACAACAGCTCTTTTCAGAGCTACCCTACCTCTAAGCACTCTAAATTCTTATTTTGCTCTAATTTTTTACTCTGTTTTTCCCCGTGGTGCGCTCAGGGTACGCGTACCGGGAAGCGTACATGGGAACGCACCCAGCGCCTACCCCGCGAAAATAAAAAAATAAAAATAGTTTTTTGCCCTTAAGGATCCTTCTAGGCAAAGAGATGCAAACTGTGAGGAGACACAGGTGACATTATAGAAAAAGGTGAAAATATAATTACTTAATTGACACAGACAGTGGTGTGATCCTTGTCAAAAAAGTTAAAGCCATACATTTTACCCAAAAACATTTAGCATAGTAAATCGTTTTAGACACAGAGCACAGCCCATTTAAATGACTACTACATTACAAGGCAGAAACCTGACTCATTTCCAAAATACATTTCCAATATGCACCATTCATTTTTTTGCCAGCATTACATAGAAACATGAGACACAATGCAAAAAGAAACAGTACCCTATAAGGTAAGAGATGCAAACTGTGAGGAGACACAGGTGACATTATAGAAAAAGGTGAAAATATAATTCCTTAATTGACACAGACAGTCGGTGTGATCCTTGTCAACAAAGTTAAAGCCATACATTTTACCCAAAAACATTTAGCATAGTAAATCGTTTTAGACACAGAGCACAGGCAATTTAAATGACCACTACATTACATGGCAGAAACCTGACTCATTTCCAAAATACATTTCCAATATGCACAATTCATTTTTTGCCAGCATTAGATAGAAACATGAGACACAATGCAAAAAGAAACAGTACCCTATAAGCTAAGAGATGCAAACTGTGAGGAGACACAGGTGACATTATAGAAAAAGGTGAAAATATAATTCCTTCTTTCACACAGACACTCAGTGTGATCCTTGTCAAAAAAGTTAAAGCCATTCATTTTACTCAAAAACATTTAGCATAGTAAATTGTTTTAGACACAGAGCACAGCCCATATCGATGACACACGCAAACAGAGAGATGACACACACAAAGAGAGAGATGGGGCAGAAACAGAGCGAGATGACACACGCAGAGAGTAAGATGGCACACGGAAAGAGAGAGATAGCACAGGCAGAGAGTGTGATGACACACGCAAAGAGAGAGATGGTACAGGCAGAGAGTGATACGGTACACGCAAGGAGAGACATGACACACACAAAGAGAGAGATGACACACACAAAGAGAGAGATGGCCAGGCACAGAGTGAGATGACACATGCAAAGAAAGAGATGACACACACAAAGAGAGAGATGACACACACAAAGAGATAGATTGGGCAGACACAGAGTGAGATGACACACGTAAAGCGAGAAATGACACACACAAAGAGAGAGATGGTGCAGGGACTGAGTGAGATGACACACACAAGGAGAGAGATGACACACACAAAGAGAGAGATGACACACACAAAGAGAGAGATGACAGACACAAAGAGAGAGATCGTGCAGACAGAGATTGAGATGACACATGCAAACAGAGAGATGACACACACAAAGAGAGAGATGGGGCAGAAACAGAGCGAGATGACAAACGCAAAGAGAGAGATGGCGCAAGCAGAGAGTGAGATGGCACAAGGAAAGAGAGTGATAGCGCAGGCAGAGAGTGAGATGACACAGGCACAGAGTGAGATGTCACACGCAAAGAGAGAGATGACACACAGAAAGAGAGAGATGGTGCAGGCAGAGAGTGAGATTAATGATGAAACGAAACTGTACTGCACTGTTGCTGTGACACAGTTGCTGTGCTATAAACTTAGTTATATTGTAAACTAGTGTTTTTATCGTTTATAATTGCTATGTAGTATGTTAGTAGTGGTCTATAATATGTTATTTTTTCTTTACTGCAGATTGTAATCATCTATAGAAAGATAAAATAATATGCCGACGAAGGAAAGAAGAAGAAGAAAAAATTATAAACATGCTTCATTGTCCAAGAAAACACAATTAGAAAATTCGTCCAAAACACAATTTTCAGTGAAAAAAAAGAATGCTCCTGGTAAGCAAACAAAGGAGTTTTTAGGAAAGTAACGCAATGTAAAAAACATCTGGATATTGTTTCAAAGAAAAAAACATCATCTGTAAATACAAAGAAAAAGCAGAGCCCCCCAAAAAATGTTAGACCTGTAGAAGGAGATGATATTCTCTATAGTAATAGACGGAGAAACAATTTATTGACATTCGTAGATGAATGTTTTATAACAGAATTGTTTTAAATTTATTAAAAAATGTAAAGAATTATAAAAAGAAGACTGATTTTTACAAGAAAAAAAGTATAGTGAAGATTGTGGATCAGGATTTTGAAGTGAAAAACAAATTATACAGTTTAGTAATCAATAGAAATCATACACTAGATAAGGTAATCAATGTTTTGAAATCAAAATGTAAGTGGAAAAGAGTAATTAATCGGACTCATTTTTGTGATGTTTTTTCTGGAGAATGGAAGCATAGTTCAAGTTGTGAGCCATTTTTTAATGAAGAGAGTTACTTTCAGGATAATGATTTGGTGCATGCAGTTGACACCAGTGGTCGAGCATATGAGGTGAAGGACGGTTGTCCGGTTGAAAAAGAAAAAATTGTGCCTAGAAATGCAGAAGAGGTGTTAGCTGATGAAGTTTTAGGGAGATGTCCTAAGGCTCCAGTGTATACTTGGAATTGTAGTAGTATTTGAAGTGTGCGACAGGATTCAATTGATTTGTTTCTCAATTTCTTACGGGCATATACTAAGAAAAGTCTAAAACAAAAGATGAAGATGTTGTAAGAGTTAGATCCTTGCAGAGTGAGAAAAAAAAGGTTTGCATGGGCATTCACTGACTTGTCTTTCAAGAAAAGTATGTCAGAGTTTTTTTCACAATTTTAGGATGTTAGCAGTGCATCATAATAAAGTGAGGAAATTAGTGAGAAGGTTGTATTATGCAAAAAGTCCAGCACTTAAGCTAAAACAGTTAAACAGTGCTCTTTTGCATGGATCTGAATTAGATGTGAAGAACATTTGTGAAGAAATTGAGTTTTGTTATTTTGGTGAAAAAGAGGACAGTGCAGAAACGGATACAGTAATAGAAGGTAATGTGGAAGAGAATGTACAGTTTCAAGTACAGAACATTTTGACCATGAAATTACAAAGTTTAAGGTCAATTCAAGTGAAAGGCCTAATTTTTCTTGTGTGTGTTGTCGACGAACTCATTATAAGAATCAGTCTAGGTTAGTTGATTTATATGTAAAAAGTGAAATGGAAAATAATAATGAGTGGAAGGATTTTGCAACTTATTTGTTGGTAGAAAATTGTTTTGATTTGGGTTCTGATCAACGTATTTGTAAATATTGTTAAAATAAATTAAATGAAAACAAAATGCCTGCTAGAGCTGTTCATAATAATTTGGAGTTGGTAGACATTCCTTCTGAATTGATGGATTTAAATACCTATGAGTCTATTCTGATTCAATGTGTACATCCTTTTCAGGCTATTGTTCGCATGGAGCCTAAGACAGGGAAATTGCCTCCTTCAGATTTACAGAGAGGATTAAAGGGAAGAGTTGTTTATTTGCCTCTAAATTTTAAGAAAAATATTGATACAATTGGTGGAGAAAAAGTGGAAGAGGAACCTCTGGTTTTTCTAGTTAATGGTGTTCCGACAAAGAGTAAGAAAATCTGGCAAGAATTAGTGGATGTTAGGAAAGTCAAAAAGGCAACGCTGTATTTGGTAAAAAACAATCACTACTACAAAAATGTATATGTTGGAGAAGAGGAAACAACTGTAGAAGAGGACAGTGCTTTCTCAGCTGAGCAAATTGAAAAAGTTGATGTCTCTAGAAGTGAAGAAATGTATGAACATTATAGTGTTCATCCTTTGCATTCCAAAGAAGTAATGGGGAATGCTATTGACTTGTTTGAAATGAAAGATGCAAAACGAAGTCCCATTAGTGTATGGGAAGAAAGTTTGGAAGCTCGTTGTTTTCCTCAGTTATTTCCAACAGGTCAAGGTGGACGATATGACGACCGACCTGTTCAAATTCCTGCATCTGAATACCGGACTTTAATATTATATGCAGAAGAACCAAGGTTTCGTCAATGCATTCCATATTTGTTTCATCTACTGCTTGAGAGTGACTTGTCTGGACTTTCTTATGTAGTGAAGCATATACTGAAAAGTGGAGTACATCTGCAAAATGTTTCGGCAAGGGACTTTATGGATGAAGTCAAATTGCAAGACAGTATTTTGGAATGTCACCTAATTAATCTCATGGCATGTCAGCATGGTACTAACGAGTATTGGTACCGTCGTCATGGAGAATTGAAATGCATGCTAAGAAACTTAGCAACTCCTACATGGTTCCTCACTCTTAGCTGTGCTGAGTATGCTTGGGAAGACTTACTTCAATTTCTACGAGAGGCAAATGCAAACATTGAAAATATAGAATACAAGACACCTGGAGAACTGTGCTCTTTGGATCCAGTTAATGTATGCAGGTATTTCAATCATAGGTTTGAAGCTATGATGTCTTTTATCACAAACAAAAAAAAACCTCCGCTTGGAGAGGTTTTGGATTTTTTTTGGAGAAAGGAGTATCAAGGAAGAGGTGCTCCTCACATACATATGCTGCTATGGATCAAAGATGCACCTACATTTGGAACAGATTCGGATGACTTAGTGATGAGTTTCATTTAACAGTATTCTACATGTGCTGTTCTGAAAAGTACAGAAGAAAACAATTTAAGACGTCAAGTTTTACACTTTCAAACCCATCGTTGTGGAAAATACTGTAATCGAAAGTTCAAATCCAAGGACAAGTTCTACACAAAATGTCGTTTTGGATTTCCACGACCAGTAACATCTAAAGGATGAATGAACAATTTTATGTCTTCTTTGCGACATACTGTGACAAGAAAATCACCGAAAAATACATACAACTTAAGAAGAAATGAAGAGTCCAAATACATAAATGACTACAACCCAGTCATTTTGTCCATGTGGAATGCTAACATGGATATTCAATATGTTGCTGACAACTCTATTGCTGTGGCTCGATATGTGACGTCTTACATCACAGAATCAGAAAAGACGGAACTGGAGGAAATGTGGGAGGAAATTTCACATGAAAAGAGTCTAAGTAAGAAATTGTACAGTTAAGGTCTGAAGATGTTGTCGCATCGAGAAATTGGAGCATATGAATGTTCTGATCGGTTATCTTCAGCAAGTCTATATGCCAAATCTAGAGTCTAGGTCTTGCTGCAACACGAAACCGAGCTTTGAAATCTGTACAAGAAATTGAGTATTTGGCGGAGAAAGAACCAAATAGTACAGATATTTTGAAGACAAACATGTTGGATACATACTATCCAAATAGAAGTAGTCATCTTGAGAATGTTTGTCTCTATGAAGTTCTGCAAAGCTATACTTTTAAGTGGAACATCACAGAAGATATCAATAAAGGAGTATATGCTGTAATTGGATGTGAAGGATGTCTGATGAAACAAAGAAAAGGCCATTTGATTAATCATCGAAAATTGAGTTGCGAATCTCCTGACAAAAGGGAATTTTACTATTTAGCTCTTTTGCAACTCTTTAAGCCATGGCGTACAGAAGAGGAACTACTTGGAGATTTTCTCAGTTATGAAGATTCCTTCAATGCAACCAAGGATACCATAGAATGTCCTGTTTTTTCAAATTATCAGCAAATGTTGAATGAGGAAATACAGCAAGAAGCTACAATTGCAGCAGAGATTGCTAGAGACAGTTCTCAAGACAGTCAGAGTTCTGCTTCATTGAGTCAGGATCCACTAGGAGGACCAATTATTCAAAATGAAGCTGCCACTGCCATGGATGAAGTGGAAAGAGCCACGGAACAAGCTCAGGAGGATGTAGTTAACTTAGAAGATTTGGAAAAAGAACTAAACGTTGAGCAGAAACAAATATATGATGAAGTCACAGAACAGATTGAGCATGGTTTATGTCATGAGAAAAAAGAGTGCTCATGTACGTCATTTATGCCTGTCCGTCTGTAGGTGAGTGGAGAAGCAGGAACTGGAAAAAGTTTTCTGATTAAAGCAATTGCAACTTATCTGCAGAAAAGAACTGAGTCATCGCTGTCTTGTGTTGTTACCGCTCCAACTGGGTTGGCAGCACATAACATTAAAGGGATTACTTTACATCGTTTATTGATGCTGCCAGTAGAGCATGATAATAAATTACAATACCACAAGCTATCTGGAGAAGCTTGTTGTGAAGTTTCCAGAGTCCTGAAGAAAATGAAACTTCTTATCATGGATGAGGTAAGCATGGTATCAAATGTAATGCTTGCTTTTGTGCATTTAAGAATGCAAGAAATTCTTAAAACAGAGTATGATGTGTTATTTGGAGGCAAACACATCATTGTTTTTGGAGATCTACTGCAGCTAACTCCAGTGAAAGAACAACCAGTGTTTAAAATGCTTACGCATGAAGATACCAGGAAGTGCCTAGGAAGCATTGGAAATGTTAATATATGGTTACATTTCAAATATGCAGAACTGCTTCAAAATATGCGACAGGCAATGGATGAAGATTATAAAAATATTCTACAAGATGTAAGAATAGGAAAAGTAAGTGAGCATGGCAAAGAAGCTTTACATGCACGATTAATTTCAAATTTGTTTCCAAACAAAAATATTCTCCCAGAGAATATTTTTAAGAAAATTGCTGAAAACAAATCTGTGATATGCTTGATGCCAACTCTGCAAGAATGTTCAATCTTCAACAACAAAATGTTAAAGTTAGAAAATCAAGAGATTGTGAAACTGGAAGCTATTGATAAAATAGAGCATGAAGGAGCAACTATTATTTTGTCAGAAAAGTTGAAATCAAAATTGGATTCTTTAGAGAAGACAATATCTAAAACTGCTGGTTTGGAAAAGACTCTGTATGCATGTTTAAATTGTCGTATAATTTTACGACGGAATTTACATGTGGAAAGAGGTTTAGTAAATGGAGCAATGGGTCATGTTGTTGATTTTGTGAATTACCGAAATAGAGATGGAATTGAATTTTTAAAAATTAAATTTGAAGTACAACAATTCAATCGTTGTTCTGCTCGATTTTTGCTTGTGAAAGATTGATATGTCCGCCGAAAACATTTCTTTGGCATATGCAGTGCCTATTCATAAATCTCAAGTTTTAAGTGTAGATAGTGCTTTGGTGAATATTAGAAGTTCTCTGTTCAAGGAGGGTATGGCATATGTTGCTTTATCTCGAGTCAGAACTTTATCTGGATTGTACTTGATTGATTTTGACGAGACAAAGATTAGTGCAGATCTAAATTGTGTAAAAGAATATAATAGGTTAAGAAGAGAGTATGCTCCAAATTTACATCAATATCCTCTATTTGAAAAGCGTGTGGTAGGCCGAAAAAGAAGAAATGAGAAAAATTGTAGTGAAGTTGTAGCAAAAAGACCGGAATCAAGCATCCAAGGACCGGTTTCTGGCTATCAGCCTTCATCAGCCTGGATAGCTTGACTCCAGTGGTCTGGAGAGCCTGGGACTCACGTCTGAGCATACCCAGCCCACTCGGGGTGAAAATTGCGGTCTGGGAAAGACATGGCTTGGTAGTTCGGACTGGACTGTTCCCATGAGGCACAGGGTCAGAGCTGATTTGCATATAGCCAGTGTCTAACCCAGGGTGGTGTGGAGTGCAAAAAAACGATGGATTTAGGCCCAGATCCTTGGACTGGGGTGAATGTATGACATTGTTCTACATTCTGTCCATCAACTGTGTTTTTTACAATTTTCACCCCGAGTGTGCTGGGTATGCTCAGGTAAGCTTTTTCTAAGTTTTACATTATTTATTGAAACGTTGTATGGGTTTTTTAAACACAATCTTTTTGATTGTGTTTTGTTTTTGCCCGCTGTCTCATGATGAGTAGCATTGAACTCACTGTTTTAAGTGAAATTCAATATATTCTGAGAACAGCAAAAATAAACAATATAACATGTTGTACAAGTTATTTTGTATTTTGTATTGTGAAATATATATTATACTCCCCTTGTCTCACGCTCACTCACCTTTTTCCACCCTCTATCACCACTCTTTACTCACCCTCACTGCCCTTCTCTCACTCTCCTTCACCCCCGTTCCCTTACTCCACTTCCCTCACTACCCCTCATTCCCTATTCCTTCACTCCCCTTCCCCTCTCTCCCCTCCACCACTTTCCAGCTCTCAGTCCATCTACATCACTCCCCTTCCCCTTCTTTCCTTCCTTTAATCCCTCAGTAATTCCCCTTGCCTCACTCACCTTACTCCACTTCACTCACTCCTTCTCTCACTCCATCTGTCCTCTCACATCCTCTTTCCCCTTCCCTCACTCTCTCACTCTTACCCTCACTCCCTCCATCCCCTCACTTTGTCACTCCCCCTTCCCTCACACTCACTCCCTTTAACTCACTAACACTCCCTCATTTACCTTTCTATGCTTTCTCACTTAGTCCCCTTCTCTCACTCCTTCCTTCACTACCTCTATGTCCTCATTCCCTCACTCCCCTTGTCTTACGCTCACTCGCCTTTATACACCCTCTATCACTCCTCTTTCCTCAACCTCACTGCCCTTCTCTCACCCTCCCTCACCCCCGTTCCCTTACTCCACTTCCCTCACTTATCCTCATTCCCCATCCTTAACTCCCCTTCCCCTCACTCTCCTCCCGCAGTCAGCTTTTCCCAGTCCCTCTGCTTCACTCCCCTTCCCCTTCTTTCCTTCCTTTGCTCACTGAATAATTTCCCTTCCCTCACTCACCTTACTCCACTTTACTCACTCCTTCTCTCACTCCCTCTGTCCTCTCACTTCCTCACTCCGCTTCTCTCACTCTCTCTCTGTTACCCTCACTCCCTCTGTCCCCTCAGTCTCTCATGCCCCTTCACTCACCCTCACTCACCTTCCATCCCTCATTATCGTGAATGCACCCTCACTCACTCCCCCTTCCCTGTCACTCACTCCCCTTTCCTTACTCCCCTTTCCTCCTTTAGTTTTGCTAACTCACATTCCTTTAGTATCTCACTCACCTTCAGTTCATTTCTCTCTCCCTCTCTTCCTCTCTGTCACTGAATATATCCGCCTCGTTATCCTCTTAGTAATTTGCTCTCCCTCTATTTCTTTTTCCCTCTCTCTGTCCTTCACCATTCCTTTGTTTCCCTTTATGTGTCCTTCACTCCTACTTTATCTCTTAGTACCCTTTTATGACTTTAAATCACCTGCCTTGTCTCTTGTATTTTGAAATATATATTATAAAAATTATAAAAAATGTTTCCCTCTTCCACAGATATTAAATTTATTAAAAATATGTCATTAAGTTTACATTACTTATAAGGTAGGTTTGACAAACAACATTTACTTTCTCATCACTCTTTTCCTTAACCTCACTACTCTTCTCTCACCCACCCTCACCCCTGTTCCCCTACTCCGCTTCCCTCACTTATTCTCATTCCCCATGTTTACTCCCCTTTCCCTCACTCCCCTCCCACATTCACCTTCATTCAGACCCCCTGCTTTACTTCCCTTCCCCTCTCTTCCCTTCCTTCGCTCCCTCACTCATTCCCCTTCCCTCACTCACCTTACTCCACTTCACTGACTCCTTCTCTCACTCCCACTGTCCTCTCACTTCCTCACTCCCCTTCCCTCACTCTCTCTTTCTTAGCCTCACTCTCTCCGTCCTCTCACTCTCTCACTCCTCTTCCGTCACGCTCACTCCCTATAACTCACCCACACTCCCTCACTTACCTTTCTTTGCTCCCTCACTCAGTCCCTTTCTGTCACTCCTTTCTTCACTCCCTCTATCCCCTCACTCCCTCACTCCCTTTGTCTTACCCTCACTCACTTTTATCCACCCTCTTTCACCCCTCTTTACTCACGCTCACTGCCCTTCTCTCACCCACCCTCACCCCCGGTCCCTTACTCCGGTTCCTTCACTACCCCTCATTCCCCATCCTTCTCTCCCCTTCCCTTTACTTTCATCCCCCACTCACCTTCTCTCAGTACCTATGCTTCAGTCCTCTTCCCCTCTATTCCCTTCCTTCGTTCCCTCACTCATTCCCCTTCCCTCACTCACCTTAGTCCACTTCACTCACTCCTTCTCTCACTCCCTCTGTCCTGTTACATCCTCACTCTCCTTCCCTCACTCCCTCTCTCTTAGCTTCACTACCTCCGTCCCCTCACTCTCTCAGTCCCCTTCCCTCATGCTCACTCCCTTTAACTCACCTACACTCCCTCACTTACCTTTCTATGCTCTCTCACTCAGTCCCCTTCACTCACTCTTTCCTTCACTCCCTCTGTCTCCTCACTCCCTCACTCCCCTTGTCTCACGCTCACTTGCCTTTATCCACCCTCTATCACCACTCTTTCCTCAACTTCACTGCTCTTCTCTTACCCTCCCTCACCCCTGTTGCCTCACTCCGCTTCCCTCAATTATCCTCATTCCCCATGTTCACTCCCCTTGCCCTCACTCCCCTCCCACACTCACCTTCTTTCAGTCCCCCTGCTTCACTTCCCTTCCCCTCTCTTCCCTTCCTTCACTCCCTCACTCATTTTCATTTCCTCTCTCGCCGTACTCCGCTTCACTCACTCCTTCTCTCAGTCCCTCTGTCCTCTCACTTCCTCACTCCTCTTCCCTCACTCCCTCTATATTCCCCTCACTCCCTCCATCCCCTCACTTTGTGACTCCCCCTTCACTCACCCTCACTCACCTTCCATCCCTCACTGTCATCAACTCACCCTCACTCACTCCTCTTCTGTCATTTCTTCCCTCAGTCACTTTCTACCCTTCATTCAATCATTTTATCCATTCATTTATGCAATTAGTCTTTCAGGTCTTCCGGAAGTTGTTGCTCCTCCGGTGGAGGTGCTGCCGCCATCTCTTCGGGGATTGCGTGCCAGGTCCCTGACACTCTCCCTCGCAAAGTTATTGGGGTGCCTCCTCTCAACATGCCTGATTAAGGTGGTGTTCCCAAAGCTGTACTTTTTTGTTGGGTCACCACGTGACAAGGTGGTGCCACAGATTTTGCAGCACACCTTCGCCGCATTCACCTTCTTTTCACCTTCGGGGAAGGTAAAAAATGTCCAAATAAAATGTTCTTTTACTTTGCGCCGAGGAGGGTCCTCTGGCACAAACTCTTCATCAGAGTCACTGGAGGTTGTCTGTCTTCCAGCCATTCTTCAAAAAAGACAAAATGCTGCAGAAGAACCAGGGAACAGCTCTTGCTCTCTCCAAGTTCAAAGTGGTAGTGAGGGAAATGGGTGGGGGTTTTCAATATTTGGAAAAAAAACTGTTTTAAGGTCACATGGCTTGATGCGCTTACGCTACGCGCTCCGGAGCGCTTCCGGGTGCGCTAACACGGCATGTACATAGGCGTTTACGGAGGCGCTTCCGGGGGCGCTTACGCGGCGCATATGAATGACGTTTTACTTGATTTTCGGAAATGTGTTTAGAGTCAAAATACGGTTTTTAAAAATCAAAAATACTACTTTTATGAGTATGCTACTGAATGTCTTGCTTATTATTTACTTTAAATACATATTTATATTTTTTTCGCTCGCGGGAATAGCGCTCACGCTACGTGTACGGATGCATTTACGGGTACGCGCACCCTGAGCGCTCCGGGGTTAAAAAATTTTTTTTTTTAAACACAGGAAAAATACATTGAAAAATTAATGTTACAAAAATATACAATATTTAAATAATGTAAAAAAAATATAATAATTAATAGCTATAAAAAATAGCTATTAAAAAAACTTAATAATTCACTTTAAAAACCGTAGGTTTCAACTCGTTATAGTTAGGAATTAACTTTTAAAAAACCTTTGAATTTCACTGAAAAAAACATAGGTTTAACACTCGTTATAGTTAGGAATTAGCATTTAAAAAACCTTTAAAATTCACTGAAAAAACCATAGGTTTCACACCAGTTATAGTTAGCTGGAAATTTTACTCGCATAAAACCATTGAAATTCCCACGTTATAGTTAGTTGGACTCACTATAACTCGCGCGCCCGCATTCAACTGCTGATGATGTCACATATTACATCATTCATGACATGGTCAGTGACATCACTGATGACATCACTGATGACATCTCAAATGACATCACTGATGGCATCACTGATGACATCTCAATTGACATCAGTGATCACATCACTGATGACATCATTCATGTGATAATACGATGCACCTCCTCACACTCTAATCTAACCTTTGATACACCCAGTCTTAAATACAGACTACCATTCTTGAAACCATTGACACACCAATACCAGTTACTACATACGCACTGACTGATTCCTAGGTCTACACACACATCCACTCATTCACCCATACAATCACTCATACATACAGTCACTCATCAATAGAACACTATCATATGCACTCATACACCTATACAGACACTCACACACTGCCACTCCTCCATGGAGTTACTCACACACCTCATGCAAAGAATCAATTACACTCCCATTTCATCATCTATACAGTTATACACAGAACACCTTACTTATTCAAACATATACTAACACATACTTACTCTCCTATACAATCACTGATACAAGTAGACATTGATTCATACAGCCACTTGCACAATCACTGGCACTCATGTATAGTCATTTATATATGCCAACTCTCACATGCACTGTGTTTTACATATGTACTTACTTGGACATGTAGCAGTGACCAACACACAAATACACACAGTCAACCGCCTATACAGCTGTTTCCACATGCAGTCTTGACCTCATACACCTAGTGAATCAACTTCTCACACATCTATGCACAGAGTCACACACCTCCCAGCCACCCACACACACACTCAGCCTCACATACAAATACTTGGGCAACCAATCAATAACCCATATAGCCACTCATATAGCTACTGATCAACACATGCAGCAGCTTACACAACAACAGACATACTGATGCACACATTCAGACAGTTTAGTCTCTAACCCTTGCATTCAGTAAGAAACATTTAATCACTCACTCATACAGTCAGTCACGCACCTACTAAATCCTTCATCCAGACACTTATACATCCACTCATTGTTCAATATGTAAAACATATTTAAACTTTACAGAGACACACAGTCACTGGATGATGTCATCAGTGATGTAATCAGTGATGTCATTTGAGATGTCATCAGTGATGTCATCAGTGATGTCACTGACCATGTCATGAATGATATAATATGTGACATCATCAGCAGTGGATTGCGGGCGCGCGAGTTATAGTGAGTCCAACTAACTATAACGTGGGAATTTCAATGGTTTTGTATGAGTAAAATGTTCAGCTAACTATAACTGGTGTGAAACCTATGGTTTTTTCAGTGAATTTCAAAGCTTTTTTAAATGCTAATTCCTAACTATAACAAGTGTTAAACCTATGGTTTTTTCAGTGAGTATATATATATATATATATATATATATTCACATCATAGTTCAGCACCCATCAAAAGACAGTCTCTACTACCACATTACTGGTAATCAAATGTGAGAATAATTCACAATTTCTGTACTTCCTGACATGTCGGGTAAAAGTTAAGAAATTCTTAATAATTACTGCAATCAACACCGGATATTTATAGATCAAAATATTCTTTATTCCTATCTCTTCATCTTTAAAACAGTGTTGTAGCCAACGCGTGTCGTCCTTTCTTAGACTTCTTCAGGGCTGCAGAAAGTTTATACAGTAAATATATTTACATATTATATACAATGGTGCACCATCTAAAAATACATTACCTACACATTAATCGTACATATTTAGAGTCTCCGACATGTCTGCATTACTTTAGACTACCAGAAAAGCAACGTTTCCCATTTTTGGTGCTAAACAGTGAATTGTCAGTACACCAGGATACACTGAAAATGAATCAGGGTTGGGACAGAGGAGGGTTTCCCACAGTGATCTATTCCACCTTGTGGATGTCAGCAGTGAACCTTCAAAGAATATCTCTGAATTAGGTCTCCAGGCTACCCTTAGATTTCAGATTCAAGTAATAGTTGTGTCAGTTAGCTGCACATAGAAGGGTGAAGAAAACCTACAATAAACCCAAGGAGAAAATACCAAATTAAAATCTTCAGAATGATTCAGCGGCACCTGTGCACACAGCAAACCTACCAGCCCATATTCCATTCTGTCTCTCTTCCTTCCCTGCGTGCAGTTACCCACCAGAAAGTAACCAGTGTGGCTGGCCTGTAGCCCGGCCAAATAAACAAAAAATCATAACTAATCAAGTCTAATATTTCTATACCACCAAACGTTTTTATTTCATTTCATGTTTACTTTGTTTCAATACGTTCTTTTTTTCATTTATAATCTCTTTTCTTGACATTTCCTTTATTACAATTTTGCCTTTGTATGCAAAGGCATAAACTGTCTCTACACCAATAAAAAGTACAAATGAACATTCAAAACGGTTTAAGTATTTTTTCAACATTGCTGGAAATAAAAAAAAGAAAACAGTCTTCAATATCTCTTTGCTTCATTATTTTTTTATCCATAATGGTGTTTTCATTTTCAGATAAGGCTGTACAAATAACATTTTCACCAGTTGGCCCCTCCAAAACTGGTGACTTTGGACCAAATAGTTCGGCGTAAACTTTATTTGTGAGCTAGGTAAGCTCAGTTATGGGTGGAACATCAGTCCCGTTCTGGCCCCAATCTCTTGTTTGTGGCTGAAACAGGATTACACGTTTCTAGCATTTATGGCACTTGGATTACCAGTTGTAGTAAATGAAGAAGCCCCTTTGCTTCAGTACCTCATATGGAATCATCTTGAAAAACAGTTATAACATTCTTAGTATCCCGAGCATTTACTTCACACAGGTCCCTTCACTTAACTCCACAGAGGGGGTGGGGGTTGAGGGAGGAAAATGGGAGGAATGTCATGCCAGTGCCTCTGAGTGCCTCTGAGGGGCATGTCTGGCAGTGCCACAACTCTGCTGCCCACGCTGAGGCCCTGCTAGATTCCGCGTGGCACTCTTCCTTCAGTAGGAAAGGCACCCTATGAACTTTTGCAAAGCGCTGCATCTTGACTTTCAGGAATTTCGGAGCGCTAAACGTAATATTTGGACAAAGGGGCAAAGAGCTATTAAAACATGCGCAGGGCGCAGCCTTACCCAGCAGCAGCAGGACGTCCAGGAATACAAAATGGCCCATTTAATAGATACGCCATGATGCTCCGTCGTAGGATTGGGCCTCCCCTGTCCAGACATGGAGGCTGCCAACGGTTTCCATGGCATCATGTCGACGTAGGTCGTGCCCACCGTGCAAACCCTTGCCAACGTGGGATGCGCTGATGGGAGAGCCACCGGTCCGTGTCCTTCTGTCCATGGCTCGGCAGGGCAGTGCAAGTCAGGCGTGCAGGGGAGGACGGACAGGTAACTGTAGCGCAGGGATGTTAAGTAGAGGATAAAGTGCAGAGCCCCCAGGGGTCCTGAGTTCTCGCCTCGCATCTCCATTTTCAAAACCATCTGGAATTTCCAGTTTAGAGTGACAATCCGCGGCTAGTTTCTGAAATTGTCATCCAAGTTTCAGCCACTCATTTTAAGTCTGACCTTTCACCATGAAGGGTCGAACACGTTAAACACGCTGCATTTTCACAGGACCAGAATTGTAATGCCCCCGTCGCAGTAAAAATGACACAAAACCTGTGTTTTTCCCGTTATGAGTGCATCGCTTAAACAGTAAATGTTAGAAGGATCACTTTTAAAATGTGTTCTACAGCTGCCCTAATGACCCCAAACTGAGTATTAAAGTAACAAAGACAGAAAGGTCATGTTAAAAATGAATACAGACAGTGTCATATAAAGTTCTACTTAAGAATCATGACGGGCCTTAGCAGAACACTAAAAGGTGAACAAAGGGAGGGAGTTATTCACCGGGGCAGGTGGCACCCCTGGTTCCTGCTGTGTCTTATAACAGAATAACTGCATCTTGGTGTTCTCACACACCACATGGAAACACTTTCCACAGAGGATCAAAACAAAGACGAATTCTTTCCAACCACACCACCTGCATAGTGTAGCGTGCTACCCATATAGGCAAGGTCCTCAATGCCCCACATAAGGGTGGTAAGTGTAGCAGATCAGCGGTCCTGCTGCCGCTATCCCCACCGGATATGCAAGCACGTCACCTGTGGGCCAGGCTTGGCCAGTGGGAAGGTAATAAAGGGAGTGAACCGCTTTGGGTTAATCTCCGACACCACCACATGCTGTTTGAATGTGTGATCATTTCTGTGAGCGTTCACTACACCATGTGGGGGCCCCCTTAGAGAGGCCACTATACTGGGGACGTGTGGGCTGTGCCCGTACACCCTCTTCAGGAAGAAAACAGTGAACCCCGCCCATGAAGAGAGGATATCGCTCCTGCCCAGCAGCCGCCACCACGCTGTTGCCGCGTGTGCCCATTACCTCGCTGCTGCCACATGCAACCCCCCGTATCTGCAAGACTCCGCTGAGGGCTGAGCAATTGCCAAACTCTGCAGGACCCCTGTCTACAGACAGAGCAGCTCCACAGGAGTAAACCGCGAGCAAGTCTCACCCAGCCCAACGCCGCGTGTGCTCTCGGTGGCCCCCTGTTAACAACTCCAGCTCAGACATGGCCGGGAGACACACACCCAGCATTCATAAAAACAAAAGTCCCCAAAGGTGGGGGCCTGAAGGAGAGTGTAGGAAGGTAGGATCCTTCTGCCTGGTTACCCCACTTTTTGCCTGGTGCTATTATCATTTCCGACTAGTCTCACTGGGATCCTGCTCATCAGTACCCCAGTCTCTGTGCTTTCTGGTGAGTGCTTAGGTCCATCCCAAATTGGCTACTGGTGTACCCTTATAAGTCCCTAGTATATGGTATTGAGGTACCCATGGCATAGGTACACCAGGGTCCCCCACTGTCTAATCATGTATTATTCTGCCCATGGAGACCACTCAAACTGTGACTACAGGCATGCCATTGCAGCCTGTGTTGGCTGGTGCTGGCACCAATTATGACAGCTATAGGCTTCCATATCCCTGAGTTCAATGCACTTAAAACCTATACGTCACCCCTAAAGCCGGCCTTTTCAAACCTAAAGGCAGGGTGCACAGATCTAAGTGTGAGGGTGCACCTGCATGAGTGGGACACCCCTACAAACTTCAGAGGCCATTCTCCCGGTTTGTACGTTTATCAGCCATTACGCTATATAGTGGCTATGAGTCATTACGCAATGATTACCTCTAAACTGGCTGTAACATACTCTGTCATGTTTGGTTTCAAACATAATGGAATCGTACCCTTACACCATAGCCGGTGTGGGAGGTATGATTCCATGCACTGTAAATCTCCTCCTGGAGGCCCTTAGGGCCCCCGGTACCAGTCTTCCAGGACCGAACAGCAAGCTGAGGCTGCTGCTCACCAGAGACACGATTTTGCCCTTCTTCTGCTGAGCCAAGCTCGAGCAGGGGAAGATAGAACAATGGATATCCTGTCACAGGGAGGTGTGACCACCTCCCAGACAGGGTTTAGTGTATTGGGGTAGGGTGGAGGTGTTGGCCAGTGCCATTGAGACTGCTTGAAGGGCACACTTGTTGCCCTCCTTGCATACTCCAGTTCAAACCAGATCAAGGAGCCGTTGACTCCGGCTTTGGCATGAAACTGGATGAAGGACATGGGAGTATCCTCCCTACTGTCCAGCCCCTACTATGGGAGAGACCCCTGAATCATCCCAACCCTTTCCTTAGGGTACTTAAGGGCTTACCTATGGGTAGGTCCCTGTATTCATTGAGGAATTTGATTCAGATTCAACTCTGCGTCATCTTCAACCTTCTAGACACTCTGACCGCGTCGTGCTGACCGAGTTGGACTGGCCGCATTTAACTTCACTTTGGGAAACCAAAACTGCAACGGGGAGGACTCCATCTGCTCTAAGTCTCATCTTCTTTCAAGTCTGCTGCATCACCCATGTCCGTGCTCCTTACAGGTCCCTCACAGGGCCTGTAGACATCCAAGAGATCCGAAGGAATCTCCCTTGGAGTGAAGGAGTCACCCCCCTGCAACTGCAGGCACCGCCACATTTGCTGATCCTGGGGTCCTTTGGACTCCTCTAATAAAAGAGAGAGTGACCCAAAACCAAAGGGATGGGGTGCCAAGAATAGACTTTATGTCAAAATAGAATTCCCTTTGGGCACATTAGATATGAGAACATCAACTTCACTGTCACACAATCGGACAACAGATATACACACATAAGAGAAAAATATTTTTTCTCAAGCACATAAACTAAGAGCAATGCATAAGCTACAAAATTATGAAATAACGGTAATTTCCAGATAGCACAGTTTATTTGTACATAAAATTAATAAAAACAAGTTAATATCACAGTAAAATTGGGAACACAGAAAATATAACAGGAATGAATCAAAACATCAATACATCTAATCAGATTCATACACCAAATCAGGGAAGTACACACAAATCCTAAATCAAATATCAGTAGTACTATTCCCTCAATTTCATTTCAACGCGTTTCGACGGACAGTTGGAATGTCGCCGTCTTCATCAGGAAATATAAACTGTATTCCCAAGAGATCTGAAATTACATAAAATATGTCTTAGTAACTCCCTAGGACATAATTCAGAACTACCCTGTACATCAAGCATTCCGAAATATCAATTTTTGTGCAGCCCAGCTATTGCTCTTAACATCATGACCATCTAACCACAGTTTTTATAATGAAACAAATAACACCAATAAGACATAATGATGACAACATATCTACACATCATAGGCACAAACATTAATCACCATCTTCATTTTCCACTGTTTCATTGCTACATCAATATATCGTATTGCCTTTTAGTTCAAATGTATTCTTAGTTGTGGCATTATTACTTTGTTCAGCCTGGTTCATCTTGGATGCTACCTGGTGATTTTAATTACCAGCATTCTATATTTTTTCACTTTAGAACAGGGGTATATATACCTCCCTCTCACCTCCACGTTCCACAATATACCCACTAGATATACATGGTCACTAACCTCGTATTCCGAGACAGTCACCAGAGTAAGGAGGTTTGTAGACTCCTATCTGGAACAAGACTCCCACTTAGTGATAAATACCAGAGCAGCTACTCAGCCACTGCAGGAATGTATTGTGGCAGCCGAAATTACCTGTAATGAGAAAACTGTTAAATGTAAGACTCACAATAACTGCAGAAGTAAGAGTGTGATCTATTTACTGGAGTGTCCTTGCGGGCTCTGCTATGTGGGCGAAACGGGCAGGGAAGTAAGGACTCGTCTCCAGGAACATAGATCTGCGGTAAAAACAAAAAAGATTACTGCCCCAATTGTTTCCCATTTTTTGGAAAAACAGCATGGTGAAAATGAGTTCAAGTGGTTCATACTGGAGAGGGTAAAAATAGGAAAAAGAGGTGGTAACTTGGCTAATGCCCGCAAAAACAGAGAACAGTGGTATATATCCTTCCTTAACACAGTTAGACATGGACTTAATTCTCGGGAAGAATGGGAAAGGATTATTGGTGGCAAGTAGTTGTTTGCCTCTGTAATCCGCCCCTTCTTTACCCCCATGTGGAAAAAATAGACAAGAACTGTGTGTATTACCTTGTAGAAATATCGTGGACTCTGATCATTAATATTAGCTTGGAGGGCACGAGTTTTACTAAGTGCCGGTGGGTTTTAGGAAAATTGATATATATGTGGCACAATGTGCTTTTTATCATCTTGTGGGTTTACACTACGTGTCTAAATAAGATCCCTACAAGAGGTGTGCGTGTGTGTGTATATATATTTAATTATGGATATAAACAAAAATCTACATCCATAGACACGCGCGTTAGTATTGTGAACTGACCGTCTATGGCTACCTGTATATTTGGAACCAATGCATGGTGCCGAAGTTTCACATTTTTAGATACTCGGCGTTGTGCACGTCTTAGTGTGGACCTATCTTTAGGTCTATGTAGTTTGTAGTCCGGATTGTGATTTGGACTACCGGGTGTCCTTCTTCTATGTTCTGGGAGTAGGCCCCGTTATTGGAAATGGCGCGCTAACGGAAATATAAGCCGGCCAGTGGCGTCATTCGGAGCTTCCATTCGGAGACGAGCAGATTACCCGCGGGACGCGAGCAGCAACACATTTTACGGTATGTGAATGCATCGCTAGCAATAGGGATTCCCACCTCCTCTTTGTACCGTGCATATGTTAAAATAAGTGCGGTTGCATTTCTATTTTGTTCCATAGAGGCGGCTTGAGGATCCTTTGAAATCCCAAAAAAAGGCCCGGAATACGTGTGCAGTGTTTAGACATACGGAGACGAGCAGATTACCCGCGGTATGCGAGCAGCAATACACTTTACGGTATGTGTATGCACCGTTAAGAATAGGGATTTCCACCTCCCCTCTCTATCGTGCATATGTTAAAATAAGTGCGGTTGCATTTTTATCTCGTTTTATAGAGGCGGTTTGAGGATCTATTGAAATCCCAAAAAAGGCCCGGAAAACGTGTGCAGTGATTAGACATACACAGGAAAAGATAATATTGATGTAAGTAATGTCGGCTAGCTCAGAAACAGTCCGTGAGAAACGCTTAAATCCCTAAAATAAAACACTGTCTAAATCAATACAACTTTCGTTTTTCAGTGTTTGTTACAACCGCGTCGTAGATATATGGATATGTGCTACTAAACTGGGATCCTACCGCGAGTATCCTGGACTCTAAATACACTCTGTGTGAGTATCTTGTAGCGAGCACAGCTAGTCTATGGATTTTTAAAAAAAAACAATATATCGAACTAATAAAAGCGATATACTTACCTTACAGGCAGATTACCTATCGAATAACAATTCGTCTTATCCTGGAGTGTTGTTCAAAGTCTTTTATTCTTGATGTAAGTTCTTTCTGAATATACCGATTGAATAATAGTGGCCTCACTAGCTTAAGATAAACTGTATGGTCCTATTTAATATCAAGGGACTTGTGTGTATTGAAATAGGTGGATACAGAGGGCCTTAATTCATATAACTTTGTACCCTCTCTTCCTGCAGTGGCTGAGTAGCTGCTCTGGTATTTATCACTAAGTGGGAGTCTTGTTCCAGATAGGAGTCTACAAACCTCCTTACTCTGGTGACTGTCTCGGAATACGAGGTTAGTGACCATGTATATCTAGTGGGTATACTGTGGAACGTGGAGGTGAGAGGGAGGTATATATACCCCTGTTCTAAAGTGAAAAAATATAGAATGCTGGTAATTAAAATCACCAGGTAGCATCCAAGATGAACCAGGCTGAACAAAGTAATAATGCCACAACTAAGAATACATTTGAACTAAAAGGCATTTAGATTGTGGAAAAAGGCAATACGATATATTGATGTAGGAATGAAACAGTGGAAAATGAAGATGGTGATTTATGTTTGTGCCTATGATGTGTAGATATGTTGTCATCATTATGTCTTATTGGTGTTATTTGTTTCATTATAAAAACTGTGGTTAGATGGTCATGATGTTAAGAGCAATAGCTGGGCTGCACAAAAATTGATATTTCGGAATGCTTGATGTACAGGGTAGTTCTGAATTATGTCCTAGGGAGTTACTAAGACATATTTTATGTAATTTCAGATCTCTTGGGAATACAGTTTATATTTCCTGATGAAGACGGCGACATTCCAACTGTCCGTCGAAACGCGTTGAAATGAAATTGAGGGAATAGTACTACTGATATTTGATTTAGGATTTGTGTGTACTTCCCTGATTTGGTGTATGAATCTGATTAGATGTATTGATGTTTTGATTCATTCCTGTTATATTTTCTGTGTTCCCAATTTTACTGTGATCTTAACTTGTTTTTATTAATTTTATGTACAAATAAACTGTGCTATCTGGAAATTACCGTTATTTCATAATTTTGTAGCTTATGCATTGCTCTTAGTTTATGTGCTTGAGAAAAAATATTTTTCTCTTATGTGTGTATATCTGTTGTCCGATTGTGTGACAGTGAAGTTGATGTTCTCATATCTAATGTGCCCAAAGGGAATTCTATTTTGACATAAAGTCCTTTGGACTCCAACAGGCTCAGTAGCACATCTGACGTTTCTACAACTCCCTCTAGGCATGCCCTGCATTCACACCGAGTCTGAAGCCGGTATCCATTGCCAGTACCTGGAACCGAGTCTCTGTGCACCGTGTCAGCTGGCCGTTGCTAACGCTTGGTAACTCTTGTCTCCAGAGATCTTTGAGTCCTCTCAAGGGGCTTCTTTGATCCCAGTGGTCTCCCCTGATTGCTAGGGGCCTGCTTTGATGCACCTGCACTTGGTGAGTCCCTTGGTCCTTACTGGTCCTAACTCTGTACCTTTTTCGCTTGCATGTTGTTTGTAGTTGCCGAGGTTTGTTGGTGCTCTCAACAGACACGGACCCCTCAACTCTCGACATCCGACGTGGGACAGTTCGTGCATGGTTCCTGGTCTTCCATGGCATCGCCGGGTCCACACAGCTGCAGCTTCAAGGTCTTGGTCAGCTCTCCTGCAACACCTAACATTGGTAGGCATTGGTCGTCTGTGCCTCCAGGTCCCTGGTGAGTGGCATAGACTCTGTCCTCTCTGCTTGCATGTATTTCACATCTTGAATCCATCTTTGGGTTCAGGGCCGGACTGGCCATAGTGGGCACCGGGCAATCTCCCGGTGCGCGGCACGGGTGGGGGCCGGTTTTGGGCCCCTGGGGGCTGTTTATGATGCCGTTTTGTTACATGGCCATTTTTGCAGCATAGCTGCAAAATCAGCCCTGTACCAAAATCGGCCAAAAACCGGCCAGGCAAAGAGCTCGGCGGCACCTCCAACACCCCTGAGTGGGGGGCGGCCGAGAACTTTGCCAGGGCCGGTTTTGGTTCCCAGTCTGGCCCTGTTTGGGTTCCACCAGACACTTTCAAGTTCCTCAACAGCGGCATCTCCCGGAAGTCCTCCATTGAGTTCAACAGCGGTTCCCAATGTCACTTTACACCTATGCACCCGGCTTCCCTGGTGTAGGTATCCTGGTTCCTAGGGTATCAATGCGGGGATGGCTCTCCAACCTTCTTTCTCCCATGGGGTTTCTTCAAGGTCCGCTGAGAAGAGTCCTTCTTCTGTTAAATAGCAACAGTGACTTACCCACCTACCCCTTGGAGAGCTTTCTAGGGTTGACTAAGACCACTAAAAGCACCAGAAGGGCTGACTGGATTAGTGCAGTGTGCTTACATAAGTGAGCACCATATACTAAGCCAGCCTGTCACAGAGAGCCTGACCACAATAAGCAAGTGTAGGCCAGAAGCAGAAAAATCTTAATCAGAAAACAGGGCAGGAAAGCACTCAAGCAACAGGGCACACAACAGTAGCAGAAAGATAAAGAAGAAAAAAAGAAGCATAAGATAAACCATAAAACCCACCATAAAGAGTGAGGACAAAAGAGAACCCCATAAGGCAAGGGTCAAGCCAGAATTTGATTCTAACAAACCTTACAGCAAGCCCTGCAACGACCTACCAGTGAGCTCAGGCACAAGAAGAGAATTAAAGTAAGCAAACAACGTCCAAGTTGAATAAGTCAAGTTGATATCCTGAAATGAAACTTCCCATGACGGATGAAGCTTGAGCCCTGCCCCTACAGATAGCCCCGGTGCAACATGCCCTCGTGGGGGTGTTGCCACCATTCAGGGTACTAGCGGACCCAGCGATGGCGTCCCCATGATGGAAAATTTGGATCGAGCAGCTCAAAAACGACATGGTCACCACAAGAGAGACCAACTGAGTCGTCAGAAGATCGCTGCTCCTCCACTATGCAGTAGACGAAATATTCAAGCTATTCAAACACCTACCAAATGCAGGCATTGCCACAGACTAAGAGCGCTTAATGGCCATTTCGACCCATCGCTCAAACCGGACTTCAAGAGGTTTAAGCTGCGCCAAGCCCAACATGCAAAGGAGAATCGATCGATGTTTTGTTATGTTATATTGATTTTGTTAGGCGCACAGCTACCCAAAAATGGTTTTCCAGCGCCAGCCTAAAGAAACAAGAGACTCGAAATTATTGAATAAACAGCCAAGTCTTTAAACATTTACAGAAATTCACATATATTGTTTCATTCCGTAGTGATATGGGAAGAGAATTTCATAAGGTTGGATCGAGACAGCCAAATGAGCGACAATCCATCCATGAGAGTTTGACCCTGGGAACCAAAAGTTTCCCCTGAGTAGTAGTGAGTAACAAACGTGGAGGTTGGTAAGGGTGCACCAGATCTTGCAAATAATGTGGGGCGATTCCAGACTTGATCTTAAACATGTAGCTCAAGGCTTTAAATTTAACGCGATGTGTGACCGTGAGCCAATGAAGATCTTGCAAAGAGCCAGAGATGGGAGCAGTTTTGGGGATATGACGAAGTAATCTGGCAACAGAATTCTATCAATCAATCAATCATGCCATTTGTATAGCGCACTACTCACCCGGGAGGGTCTCAAGGCGCTTGGGGGGAGGGGTATGCTACTGCTCGAACAGCCAGGTCTTGAGTTGTTTCCTGAAGGCGAGATGGTCCTGGGTCAGCCGAAGTTGGATGGGGAGGGAGTTCCAAGTCTTGGCAGCCAGGTAAGAGAAGGATCTTCCTCTGGTGGTGGCTCTTCGGATGCGTGGTACGGATGCGAGGGCGAGGCTGGTGGACCGTAGCTGGCGAGTGGGCATGTAGAAGGTCAGGCGGTCGTTGAGGTACTTGGGGCCCAGGTCGTGGAGAGACTTGTGTGCGTGGGTGAGGAGCCGGAACGTGATCCTCTTGTCGACGGGGAGCCAGTGCAGGTTCTTCAGGTGGCTGGAGATGTGGCTGTGTCGGGGGACATCCAGGATGAGTCGGGCGGAGGCGTTCTGGATGCGCTGGAGTCTTTTCTGTAGCTTGGCTGTGGTTCCGGCGTAGAGGGCGTTTCCGTAGTCCAGTCGGCTGGTGACGAGTGCCTGGGTGACAGTCTTCCTGGTCTCGGTCGGGATCCAGCGGAAGATCTTGTGAAGCATACGCAGGGTGTTGAAGCACGATGAGGAGACGGCGTTGACTTGTCTGGTCATCGAGAGGGAGGGGTCCAGGATGAAGCCCAGGTTGCCTGCGTGGTCGGTTGGCTTGGGTGCGGTGCCCAGGGCTGGGGGCCACCAGGAGTCGTCCCAGGCGGAGGGCGAAGATCCCAGGATGAGGACTTCCGTCTTGTCCGTGTTCAGTTTCAGGCGGCTGTCCTTCATCCACTCGGCGACGTCTTCCATCCCTTCGTGTAGGCAGGTTCTGGCGGTGTCGGGGTCTCTGGTGAGGGAGAGGATCAGCTGGGTGTCGTCGGCGTAAGAGATGATGTTGAGGTTGTGCTGGCGTGCGATGGCTGCGAGAGGTTTCATGTAGATGTTGAAGAGGGTGGGGCTGAGTGAAGATCCTTGCGGGACGCCGCAGATGACTTCGGTGGCCTCGGAGCGAAACGGGGGGAGGCGGACTCTTTGTGTTCTACCGGCGAGGAACGAGATGATCCACTCCAGTGCCTTCTCTTGGATACCGATGTTGCTGAGGCGCTGGACTAGGGTGCGGTGGCAGACCGTGTCGAACGCAGCGGAGAGGTCCAGGAGGATGAGGGCCACTGTTTCCCCCTTGTCGAGCAGGGTCCGGATGTCGTCAGTGGCTGCGATGAGGGCGGTCTCGGTCTGCACCACCTGTAGTTTCTGTTTCACTTCCTTGTTTGTCCCCAGATAGAGGATGTTGCCGTAGTCCAGCCTTGAAGTCATAAGTGCTTGGACTATGGTCCTTTGAGTGGAACAGTGGAGCATCCAGATAATGTTTTTTAACCATTTCAGAATGGTAAAGCACGTGGCTGCCACCTTCACTACTTGCTGTCTCATTGATAATTGGTCATCAATAATGAATCCCAAATTGCAGAGTTGGTGGGTAGGCTGAGGTACGGCACCCATTTTGGCAGGCCAGTGCTGGGGGCTCCAAAGGTCTTTATTTTTCCCCAAAATCAGGACCTCTGTCTTCTTGCCATTTACTTTAAGTAGATTGACTTGCATCCAGGAAGCAATTTTCCTTAAACCGGTCTGAAGAGCTGATGGTCCGAACATCTTCTTGGCAGAAAGGGAGAAGATGATTTGGGTGTCGTCTGCATGGGAGAAAAGGCACAGCCCGGCCTCCTCAACAAAAGTCGCCAAAGGTCTGACAAAAAATTAAATAGTAAAGGGCTAATAATGGAGCCCTGGGGTACCCCATAAGGAGAGGAATATTTTTGGGAAGTGACCCTAGATGAGAAGACTTGAAAAGTAAGCCAGTCAAGAGCTGGATGAGAGATGCCATGGAACTATAGGGATTTTATCAATAGGTGTGAGACACCGTGTCAAATAAGCAGATGACCAGCCTAAGGAGATTAGAGCATAGGTCATCCAAGGATGCAGAGACAAGGTGCTCATAGGCCTAATCCTGGGCCAACCCAACATCAGCTTGGAAGACATACTCATCTTGGTGCGAACACAAGATGTGTTTCATGACGTGTGCCAACGAGATGGACCAAGCCATGAAGCCCAGGAGAAGCAAGCAAACATCAAAACGGAGCGGGCTGATGCAATCCGAGTGAGAAACAGGAGTGACAGAAGTAGAAAGCAGAAATTCCCAACAACCAAGTCAAGGTGAGGGTACTGCAGCCAGGAAGAACTACCAGTCAGTGAGCGCCCCCTGCAGGACCAGACCTGTGATAACTGCAGGAATCAGAACCATTTTACGGTGGTCTGCTAGAAAAAAGTCCAGAGGAAGAGATATTAGAAGTCAGAGACTGCTGTCATAAGCAGTGCACCAGATGTCCATCCCAAACAATACAACAGGACAACCCCAGGGGGGCAAGGAACTTAAACAGACACCTCAAAGACTCGTCTCCCGAAGAAGAAGGGGAGGATGAGACCTTTCTTATTTCCTTCAAAAGGGAGCTGAAAAGCTGACGGAGTCCGCAGCAATGTGTGTTCTCAGGGTAGCTGGATCCAAAGACAAAGCCATTATCGATACAGGAGTCAGTCAAAATGATGGGGATCCAGCAGTTCAAACGTCTTTGACCCAAGCTACCCCTAACACTTTCCCGAACCAGGATCTTTGCCTACAAGAGCCACTCCCCGTTACCCCTCAAAGGATGGATGTCTGTGCCCATATGGTCTGAATAGCAAGCAGTCATGAGAACGATCCATGTCATCTACAAAGAGGCAGACACCAGAATCAGCAGCCACACTACCGAAGACGTGGGTCTAGTATTCTTTGACAGGAGTGTCAGGACACACCAAGTTGAGGACCTACTGGACCAATTTCCCGAGTTATTTAAAGTAGACCTCCAGCAAGTCACAGGCGATAAAGGGGTCACCCCCACCCAGCACACCTTCAGAAGGGAGGAGTTTCCTAGGAATGTCCACCTACTGTGTGGTGTTCATTCCTGATCTGGCGACCCTGGATAAACCACTCAGGGCCCTCACAAAAATGAGGCCACTGTGAGGAGGAATCATTCCAGAAGATTAAAGATGCCCTCCTTGACAATGCCGTGCTTGTATACTTTAATCCAGAGCAACACAATTAACTATTAGTGGTTGCCAGCCCTGTGGGGCTCAGAGCTGTACTTGCCCAAGAACAAAACCCTGGGCGATGGGCAGCACTAGCGTTTGCAAGCAAGGCGATGATACCGACAGAAGCAAGCTATGCCCAAATAGAGCGGGAAGCCCTGGCCATCAAATGGGCGTGCCAACGCTTCCACCTCTACCTGAGCAGCCAGCCTTTCAAGGTTGTGACTGATCACCAGCCTCTAGTCCCGCTCCTCAATGGCTCGAGCCCTCACCCACCCCAACGGATCGAGAAGTGGGCCATCCAGCTGCAACATTACCAGAAGGAGTGGTCTACGGGCCAGGATCAAAGAGCCCTGTGGACTTCCTGTCTCGTCACCCCATGCCACCTGAAGAACTCGAGCACACCGACAAGTTAGAAGAATAAATTAAAATGCTCTCGAGCGCAGCATGCTCCAGAGCACTGACTCTCGAAGATATCAGAGAGTTGGCAGAGTAAGATCTAGTCCTTATGCGGGTGTACAGAACTGTGCAAAGTGGGACCTGGTGAAGGTTTCCTTCAGGATGCCAATGACTGGGCACCAGAAGACATGAAACACTGATAAAAATGTAGAGGGTGAGATGAGTTCATTGCTATCCAAGATCGAATTCTACTGCGAGAATCTCACATTGTGATACCGAAATCATTCAGACAGCAGGTCACATGTTTGGCACATGGCAGACATCCAGGCACCACAACCAGAATTCCAATCGTAATCTCTTGGTAAGTTACCAACTGCCAAGATACTGTGGTAAATTATTCAAAAAAGGGGAAGGGATCCAGTTTGGACCCCTTCCCTTGCAAATTTGTTGACAGCTACCCACTAAAGTTCAAACGTTTTTGCCCTGTTTCTTTAAAGGAAATCAGGCTACCTAAAAAACGTTTCAATTTTGAAAAGCAGTCACAGGGATGTGGTTTATTGAGCCTTGCTGGCCCCCATCCCTGTGATTGTAACCAACTAGGCAGCTCGATCTGAGAGCCACTAAGATTCCTTATTATGTGAATCAATCTTTTAATACATAGATCTGTTTGAAAAATGTTATTGGTGGCAAAACACCAGTACAGATTTTTAGTACATCTTACCCCATATGGTCAGTGAAAACACTTTGAGTAAATTCTACTGAATGTGTATAGTTTTCTTCCCCAAAAACATTCTGTATTTTCTAGAGTAAATGGAACACTTTTGTATCAATTAGATCATTTCAAAGTATGTGGTAAGGGGACATTTTCCACTGAATGACAAATGCCTGCCTGGCTCACGGTTTACTCAATATCTTTGACGCCATTTGATAAATCTGTGTGAATTTTTCAAAATGAATGGCCTGCTCAGGTCAGCTCCTGTATTGAGAGTTTCGGGGTGATTCGTCAAGCGGGATCCGAGAAAACAATTTTTCTCTATGTTAATTTCCATAGAAAACTTTTGTCGCAGCTACAGCCTGAACTGCTGAACAGAATTACACCCAATTGGGCTGAGATAGCTCTATGTCCAGAGGGCACTCTTTGCTTTAAAGGGCGTAAATCCATTCAGTAGTTCCTGAGAAAACTATATATAAATATTAATATCTGGTGACTGCGGTGGATCCACAAACCCTCCCGATCATGAGCTTGACTCTGATTGGCTGCCAACACTTTCAACCAGGAAGTGTTGGCAGCCATCTTGTGACTCGGTTGAACCGAGCATCTTGAAAGGATGTCTGGAAGGAATGACAAGATGTCTGTAGCTGAGGTAGTCAGTTTGTAGAATGACAGGTATCTAAAATGGTGGGGAAGATGTTGTTTTTGAAAAAGCCAAGAGGTGATTGGCTGTTCATAAACATTGTGCACTCAAAAATAGAATGCATGTTACTAACCATGTTTCTGATTGGTTGTTAAAAAATGTTTGAAAGGTACAGTAGATAGGAGAAGGTAACATTTTGTAAAATTCAACAACACCTGCTATTTGTTAGCATGTGAGCCGAACTTGAAAATAGGATGAACTTGAGACCTGCGGGTACAGTTGAATGTTGCAGTAACTGTTACTATGTAAACTGGGAATAAGCAGAATAGGGGCAAGGTGAAACTTAACTGTGGATTTAAAATGTGAAATGGAAACTTAAATATAAGTGATATGTTAATAATTAAGTTTTTCCAAGTCAGTAGTATGTGTAGAAGCACTGTGTTGTTAAGAAAAAATCTAGTTTTATTAGAAATAGGTTTAAGGTTCCATCGCAATGCTTTACTGCAGCACTGCGGAGGAGTCGCAACTCCAGATAATTACAGAACCAGTTTAGGCACTATTTGAAGATAGTTAGAAAGGGATAATATATCTTCCTAATAGAAATGTGTTTCACAATTAGAAATAATGTATGAAGCAATGTGATTTGTTGCTTACATTTATTTGTGTGCAGAACGAGACTGAAAGTTTGCCATTACTGGTTTAACCTTGTTGTGAGTGCTGCATTACACTTATTGTGTGCAAAAGAAGATCTTTAATTGTAGTGTAGTTCCTATATTCCCAATAGGCTCTGCGCATTGGAATAACATAAACAGCAGTTTAGACGTAGGACTGAGGTCATCTAGGTCTCTACTGACTATGTTAGACTTAATTAGGTTTTCCAGCTAGCTCAGAGGTCACTAGAAACTTTCTCGAATGTTCAGGAAGGAGTTAACTTTCCTGATTAGACAAGAAGGGATTAGTTTCTGACAACCGCATAAACATGATAACTTTGCTCCCTCAGAATAAAGAGTATATCTCTAGGGTAGTGTGAAAACAATAGACAGATATTTCACTCAGTCAATCGTGCATGCTTAATTTCACTAGGAGTGCAGAGAAATAGAGAGACGGGCGTTTTCAATAAAAGGTGTTATTTATTGAGCAGTCTTCTTTCTCATGCAAGAGAAATGAATTGCCACAAATGCAATACTTATCATGAAGTAAAGTGCGTACAGTAAAAGGAGTATTATGAAATAATACTGTAAAAGCATTGATACGGTTTCTGAGCCATATGATACTTTAAAATGCATAAAATATATACATACATAAAATCATTGACTAAACGTACTCAACTGGTGCTTCTAAGATACGCCTGTGTACCTGACCTAAGCCTAATACGTGGGAAGGAGTAAGTAAGTTGCAGTTTAAGTTAAGTTGGTTTTTGCCAAGAATCTGAATCAAGAATTCTCTCAAGGTTTTAATCAGCTCCGTACCTTGGTTCTAGAATGAAGGAGGTCTTGTATCTCTCTCTCGGGACTCGATCTCCCAGCAACCCGCACGGGTGACTGGAAACACCGGAGCTGGAATTATCTCGGCTGGAGAAAAGACAGTGTCTCTCTCAGTGCGTCAAATGGGAGGGTCGGCTTCCTTCGGCACTCGCATCAGCTGGGCGTCGGGCAAGTAGATAGCCGCTCTGCTCCAAACCACCATGTGTTTGCTTAAGGCAACGTTGGTATATTTATACCTGGAAGGCGCCGGGTTTGACGTAAGGTTGGACATAAGACGTCACTAAGAACTAACAGTTCTTTCTGGACTCCAGGAGCTCTTGTTCAAATAAAAACAAAAGCAGGGGGATTTCCCGGGCTGCTGGAGGCTTGGTTTGTTTAAAGAACGCGTTGTGCTTTCTAGGAGTCTATGGGAGTAGCCTTGCCGTATTTGGACTGCATTGGCTATTACTAAATATGGACATGATTCTTATGCCTTTATAAGGATATGTTGGAGATGAAAATGCAAATATGAATTAAAGGTTTAGCCAGATGGTTTATAATATAATTACCACGGGGAAGGGTTAACCTGGGTGCAGATCCATGGCACCCTTTAAAGTAATTGGGGGTTGGCAAGAGGTGGAGTGTGTGGGAAATCTGGTGGTCCACCTCTAGGCTGGAAAGGGTTGGGGTAGGGTTAAGGGGGGTAAAAATAATTTGCAGTAATAAGAGCAGTAACAGAGGCATTGAACTAAAAGAATTCGAGAATTGGTGTAGAGAGATGTTTGAAACGTAGACAAAAATGAATAATAAGTGTCATATCTTATCTATCAATGTTAACAGTATGCTGAATAAGTCCAAATACAGAGCTCTAATAAGGTGGTTGGCTTTCTGTTCACCACAGGTTTTATTTTTTCAAGAAAACCATCTGAAATCAAATTGTCCGAAATTATATCTTCCCAGGTGTTTCTCCTATGCTTTCTTCGCCTCGGCTGGGTTAGCTAAAAGAGGAGTTGCCATATATTTCTGTCGTAGTCTTCCGTGGGAGTTTGGACAAATTAAGAGAGACCCAATGGGGCGTTGGATTTGAGTAGAGGCTGAACTTAATTGGAAGTTTGTTAAAATTTTGAAAACTACTATGGCCCGATAAGTGACGATACCACGCCACTACTGAAGATTACTGAGTTACTCAGAGGGATCCCGGGAAAATTAGTATTGGGTGGGGACTTCAATTTTATCCAAGATTTTAAAAAAAAGATGCCTCTAATAAAAACAAAAAAGAGTTGAAACCACAAAATAGGAAAGTCTTGGAAGCCCTAATGCAGGAACATCAGTTAGTGGACCAATGGCGAAATTGTAATCTGTTAGCGGCAGAATTTACAGCCATTCTAACCAATTCCATACGTCCTCGAGGATTGATTTCTTTCTTAATTCACGATCATTGTTGTTGTCAGACACTTTTATAAGGATAAATCCCTTCTCAGATCACTCTTTAATATCACTTGAGTCTGAAGGGGGAGGAGAGGCCCAATCCAGGTGGCAGATGGATCGTCTACTCCTCCAAGGCAGTAACTGGGTGACCCTAACAAAGATTGGCCTAAATGAAGGCACTGCAGAAATCTTCTCAGTCTGGGGCGGGTTTAAAGCAGCTATTCGAGGTCAGATTATCGCACGCACAGCCGCTCAGAGGAAAGAAAGGCGGGACAAGATCAATAACCTCCCACAGAATGTTTCTAATGCAATGAATAATAGTAATTTGGGAAGGGAGGATGCGACATTACAATTGGCAAGGGCAAAGGCTGCCTTAAAAGAATTTTTGGGAATTGAAGAAATAAACAGCTCTAGAAAGTACCAACAGAGAGTTTACGAGGAGAACCAAATGGTGGGAAAGATGCTAGCAGGGCAAACTGAAACCAAACTGGAGAAAGCCTTTATAATTGAGATCATCAATCCTATAACGTAAAATATTGTTCGAGAAAAAAATGACATAGCTCGGTTATTTCTGGACTATTATTCTAAGTTTTTTTTAGTAGATAAGCTTTACTCGATAAAAATGTTATCATAAAAGCATTACATATATAAAATCACAAAGTTAGATTGCCACATTTAAAAAAAGAGTAAAGATGTCATAATAACCATATGATGTAAAACCATTAAAAACCACACTATACACAATATAAAATTGATGATTAAATTCATGAATTCATTATCAGAAATGCATAAAAGGAAGGGAATAAAGACGAGTGTTTCCCAAGCATTAAAGTGTCACGTGAAGTCAATCGCCCCATATCTATCAGGTTTAAGGGCCCGCTACGTTCTTTCCTAAGGCTTTAGTTCGTATTAACCAAGCACGCCCCAAATATTTGGCTACTCCGCAAATTAATGTCAGAGAGGAGGTGTCGCTTTTCAGGATGCGTAGTGCAGCGACATGACTCATAAAACCCAATGCTTTACACACTGGCTTAAGCCACTTTTCTCTAGCATTTTTGTAAGCCGGGCATGCCAGAAAAAAGTGAGCAATAGACTCATCTGAATGTGCGCAGCATGGGCACGGTGCAGGAACTGAGTTTGACCCTTTCCATAATGATGTCACAGTATTGACTTGCAGGGTTACGAATCTCATCTTCATATACAAGGTCCTATCCCTAGGGACCTGAATGAAGTCGAGATAGGGTTTCAATCTACAGATGTTTTTATGTTCGAAGAACCCCTCAGTGAGTTTTCCTGACTGGTGAATGGATAGATCACGTTTCAACTCCCAGTCCCAGTAAGCACGTTTTGTGTCCTGCTTGGATGGTGGAATCTGGCTAGCCCAAGCCTCACTTAATCCAATGAGGCCAGCAAGATGTCTTAGGTCAGCCAACCACTTTATCCTGCGCCCTGTATCAGCTGTCAACAACTCATCAAAAGCCGCAGCATAATTGGACAGCTCGATAGACCTCTTAAGGCGGGCCCATAAGAGCAGGGGGCGAAGCCTAGCAATATCCTGGATATGGCTCCTTCCTGTGTCATAGAACAAGGGCTTCAAGGGGGTGGAGGCAGGGAGTGAGGTGAGGTCTCTTAATAATGTATTTTCAGACCTGGATAAATCTCCAATATTCTCCATGCCCCAGAGTTCTGCCCCGTAAAGGGCAGAGGGTAGTGCTTTCCCGTCATAAATAGCAAGCGCCGGGGCAACTGGTCTGCTTGCAGAAAGATGCTGCTCTCTAATGATTGCCCCGGACACCCGTTTATGGTTTAAAAGCATCTTATCTAAATGGGAGGACCACTTCATGCTTTTCGAAATTCTAATCCCCAGATAGTCAAAGGACTCAACCACATCTAGTGGGACATCGTTTAGAGTAATGTTGCTCCTAAAGCGTTTGGAGGGGTTGATTGTCATCAGCTTAGTTTTACTGGTGTTAATAGGTAATCCCTGCTCCTTGCAAAATGAATCAAATCTATTTAGGAGTTTCTGTAAACCACCCGGTGACTTAGAACTTAGGAGAGTATCGTCGGCAAACAAGAGGGTGGGTGCCTTCTCCCGGGAAACGTTGTTTACAACGCAGTGTTTACACCGCACGACCTTTTCCACGCAGCTATTACAACGCAAGTCGTTACTACAACTTGCACTGGATGGCGCTGTGGGATAAGGAATGTTGTAATTTTATATTCCAACACCTTCCCTACTGTTACGGGGACTGGTGTTGGAATATAAAATTATAAAATTCCTAAATACGCGCCCTCCAACGCAAGTCGTTGTAACGACTTGCATTGTAAAATCTGCAATGTCAAGTACCGCAATCTAAAAATTCGCGTTGTACTGACATACATCCCTTCTCCCCTGCCAACACTGGAGCGTCTGTTGGTTTCTCCTTGAGGTAGGCCACCACCCCATTGATTAAAAGCGAAAATAGGGTGGGGGCCAACACGCATCCTTGACGTACCCCTCTGTTCACCACGATTCTCTCTGTCACCTCCCCTTGGCTTCCCCATCTAATTCTCGCATAATTACCCATGTGCAATCTTTTTAGTAAGTCAAGGATATAGGATGGTATACACAGGTGCTGGAGCACCATCCAGAGCTTATCACGGGGGACCAGGTCGAAAGCGATCTTCAGATCTATGAAAGCTAGATACAAACTCCCTTTCCCCAGGAGGACTGACTTCCAGTAGATCATGAAGAGTCTGAGGACCTGGTCCATTGTTCCTAACTTCTGCCTAAAACCTGCTTGGAAATGTGACAGGATATTTCCGTCCTCAATCCAGGTTCTGATCCTCATGAGAAGAACCCTGCCAACCACCTTCTGTATCACGTCAATTAGACTGATTGGCCGGTAGTTGGCAGGGTCCTCTCTATTCCCCTTTTTAAATATTGGGACCACCTCGGCTCCTTTCCAGTAGTCTGGGACGGCGTATCCTCTTGCTATCAAGTTAATAACGAGGAGGATGAGTTGGGCCCATGGCGTGGGATCATGCCGGAGCAGGTCCCCGGGAAGGCCATCCGGGCCTGCTGCCTTTCCTGGTGCAATGCTGTGTATTGCTTGCTCCACCTCAAGGATATCAAACCTATCCAATATTTCATAGTCTTCTCGACTAACTGCACCGGTTTCAATAGGTAGGGGCTCTGAGCAGTCTTCCCCTGAGTAAAGATAAGAGAAGTGCTCCTGCCATTGGAGGCATGTGATGTGATTAGGCGTAGGGTCCACTATTTTCCTGTCCCTACAGTTGATTATATTCCATAATAGGGTGGGGTCCCTCTGCAATGATGCCTCCTTCAATTCCTGCCAGTGAGCCTCCTCCCAAATTCGTTTGGCAAATTCGTTTGGCCTCCACCACTCTCTCCTAGCTATTTTGACTGCAGTTGGGTCCTTCATCCTGATGCTGAGACCTATGCCCGCCCTTTTCTCCCAACATTTATTGGAGTACCAAGGGTTGCTAGGCTTTGGTTGATCAAGTTTTCTAGCAGAATTCCCTTCTAGAATAAAAAACGAACTCAGCTTATCTATCACACCTTGATAAAAACTATTGAAGTTAAAATTAGGTTTGTCCCCCATGCCACTGTAAAGTATTACCAATTATCTATTCTTGGCAATAACCTCCTCCCTAATACTTAATAGGTTTTCCTTCATGTTGGGTAACTTTGTGCCATTTCAGGCGACGCTTACAGTTAGAAGGGGTTACCCCTCTACTTGCCAATATGGGGTGGTTGCAAGCCTTAAGCCCAGACTGCTGCCAAATGTTATTTAACTGTAGGCAGAGTGGGTTGTGGTCACTTTCTAGAGAGGGCACAACCTTCATATCGACCAGATTCCGCCATAATCGGACATCCAAAAGGATGTAATCTATCCTAGAAGGGGAACATAATCGATTGAAGGTGTTTGCGCCATTTTGGTCGGAGCGTGTTCTCCCATTGACAGCTCTTAAGTCATATTCCAAACCGAGGGCATTAATTTGGATGGCACGCTGGGACCACTTTTTAATTGGATCAAGACCAAGAGGCGGGATGTCCCATTTAGCATCCACTTCAGCAGTTCCTACTAAATCACCTACACTCAGGGGTTCAAAAGTTACATTGAAATCCCCAGCTACAATTATATTAGGGTGGGGTGGTATAGTTACTAACATGCTCTCTAGGACGGATATAACGGGGGATGATTGGGCACCAGGAGAGCCTCGAGCATATATGTTAAAAAGCTCAAGTGCCGGGCCATTAGACGAGCCTTTAATGGTAAGATGTAAAACGTCATTAGAGTGACCAGTATGGGGAGTGACCGACCAATTAAGGGCAGTTCTTATCCAGATTTGTAGCCCCCCGATGGCCTCCCTTTACCAGAGCTAATAGCGGGATTGCAATACGATGTGTAACCTGATTTGTGGAGTGGTGTTAGACTCCATGTTTCTTGGAAAATGCACACTTCGTGTTTTCCCACAAATCTGTGCCATTCTGGAAGTTTAAGTTTCTTCTCTAGCCCTGCTACATTCCATGAGAGAATATTCAGGGTTACTGTGTTAGATCTATTGTCTATTAGTTCCACTACAGGGGAAGGGTTGGAGGCACCAGGTCTAAGCTGAACGCTATCTACAACAGGACAGTGTCCCGATATGGTTCCGAGGTTTACAATTTGTGCTGGTGAGTCTGGGTCCCTACGGAGTGTTGGTATTACTGTGGTGGCATTGATCTCGATATCCCTGAGAGATAGTCAATCGACCTTATTCAGCCCGACCCACTTCTCCTTTCCCTGGAAACCTCTCTGTCTACAGTGCTAGCTTCCATCCAAAGTGGCATTTGTCTAATTTGAATTTTTGAATGATCGGGAGCTGAGGTGCGAAACTCCAACGCTAGGAGATTGTCGGCGAGGACAGGGTCTTTCAGCCTTAACTCAATACACTCTTAGACAGAGTTTTGCGAAGTAATTCTCCTTACACCCTGTATATCTTCACAGATTATAGACCTACAACCTCTTACATGACAAAGCCAGTGTATTACTTTATTGCAAAGGGAGTCGCCAGTTTCGTGGCTCTGGCTATCCTGGATTTTAGGCACTTTCACCATGTAAACTATTGCCCTTGAGTCCCTGATTATGTCCCTGGGTGGATCCCCGGTTTGTTGGTCAGGGGGCTTCTGGTTATAAGGAATGTATCGCGCCCCAGGTGCTGTGGGTGCTATTGATGTTTTGGATGGGTCAGCATAAACTTTTCCCACCCTCGGATCAGGCGCCACTAGTGGGATTGTTTTCCTTTTTATCACGCACCCTCTGTGAGGCGCTGCCACCACTCCCTTGTGGTTTATTGCCGGTGGTTTGTTAACTAGGGCACCCTTATAAGAGGAGGATACTAAAGGGATGGAGTGGAGCGGTACAGTAGGGTGGAGTGCCGGGGATATACCCCTAGTGTTTAGGATTGTCACCATTTTCTTCAATTGTTCTACCTCGTTTTGAAGAGTTTCTACTTTCTGCAGTAGCTCCAAGTTTACTTCCCTACAGCCACATCTGCTTGCCAGTGGGTCAACCCCCAAAATGTCACAACGCTGCACCTCCTGGATGGTAGATCCCTCAGACATATGTTCAAGTACAGCAAATCTGTTTACACAGAGGGTAGGGGGGACATTGTCAGTATCTTGATCGCCAATTGCAGCCCTAGGAGTATCAGAGTTGGGTAATGGCAGCGAAGACGAGACCTGTTGAGTATTTACAATGTCATCTGCAGGAACGGCATGGACAATTGGATTAGTAGTCGATTGTGCCTGTTTCCTAAACATTAAAGGGATTCTATGCTGATCATCATTTACAACTCTGCTTTTTCCTTGTTCTACACTAACTTCTGCACCTACTGTGTTAGCCCCTAGAATCTCCTCACATTCTGAGACCAACACCTCTATTCTATCCATTACACAATTACTCGCCCGTGTGTACTTTTCTTAACCTTTTTTCCTTTCTTATTTACCACGTGCCCCCCCTTCCATTGTTTTCCTTTTGCCCATTGAGGCCTGAATGGTCAATAGCCCCTAAGCCCACAGGATATAAGGGACAGTCAATTCAGACTTGCTAGGTAGCCTTCAATAGTTCAACAATAGATCGCACATCCGAATGCAGTACCTTACAGGAAGTATGCAGTGACAGGGGGGTGGCCCAGCCCAGCGTCGTCCAGCCCCGGACGGCCACAGACAGTCCCGCCCCTGTCCCGGGCTTCTCCCAGCGCGGCCCGTGCGCGTCCCGCGGGGCAGGAGGGGCTCCTCACACTTTGTAGCGCCTCCGGGCGCAAAGCTGACATCACTGGTGGAGCGCCGGGCCTGGGGGCAGCTGGGAGGTGTAGTTTCCCGCTGTCATCCTGTCCGGCGTGGAAGGAGCTGCGGCCGCCGCCCTCAGGGCACAGAGGGGGGTGAATGATGGTCCGCTGGCGGTCCGCTTGCCCAGGACAGGTAGGTGGAACTGGCCGTTGCCCTCACGGCCTTTGTCCCAAAGTCCGCGTCCGCGTCTGTGTCCGCGTCTAAGTTATATTCTACAACATATAAGGTAGGGTCAGATTGTATCTATAAGTATTTTGATGAAGTTAATCTCCCCATTTTACCTGGTCCGTCATCGGTACAATTAGAGAGCGTAATTTTAGCTTCGGAAGTCTCAGATATAGTGGGATTAATTTCTAGGGCAAAAGCGTGTGGCTCAGATGGGCTCCCAATCGAATTTTACGAGACTTTTGTTAAAGAACTGACCCCTTTTTTGGTTAAGTTATTTAATTTTGTTCGATTGGGAGGAGCGGTTCCTTCGAGTTTTAAAGAGCCCATTATTGTTAGTTTTGTTAAAAAGGGGAAAAATGAGAAGGATGTCAACTCATATAGACCGATCAGTCTTCTTAATGCCGATTTTAAGATTCTTATGAAAATATGGGCCCAGCGGTTCACACCAATTGCTAAGGCGTTAATTCACCCTGACCAGTCAGGTTTCGTTTTAGGAAGGTCTATGTCATCAAACACCGGGTTTTTAATTCAGGCGTTTGTCAAAGCCCAGCTCACCTGATTTTTTGTTCAGTTCTGATGGAGGTTGAAGACAGTCCGACCCCACCCTGAAACTGCTTGTTCCAGCACACTAGTTTTAAACAGTGCACTAAGAACCAGAAGCTCAAGGGAAGGGGGGAAGTGGATAAAATTTAAAAAAAGAGACAACACCGTTCTTGCGTTACCACTGTAGAAGTGCTGCTAAAATCTGCGGCCCTCTCAGACTTCTGTAGAAACTGATGCCTAATGAAACATAAACAAAGAACAGATAAGTGCAACCTATCCCTAAATGTGTTCCTGACTAACCCTTAATCTATTTAGAAATTCTCTTCTAAAAGTACCTCTTGGATCCTGGTCTTTAGCTTCCAGGTTTGGAATGTGTTACTGTTCTGGGATGTGCTTTCTATTACTGTAAAACTTCTGTAAAATCGAATATCATTATCAGAATTACCAACATCTAACATTCACCTTAATATAACTAAAGCCTAAATTCTTAATAGCAAACTCACTTTTCACACATTTCCAGACTTTTTATAAAACAAATACTGTACTTTTACATCAAAGTACAGCAGGTAATTTGTTCAAGTCCTTGATTTACTGTTTGCCTTGCTGTCAATGGTTTCCTCTGTTTGATTCTTAAAAAGTTCCAAGTAAAACAATGTTTATTTCACAAAGTTCCACAAAGTATTCTTGTAACAAAGGGTTTGAACCACAAAGTTCATGGGAGATATCTTGTTCCAAATTGTCTTTACATGAATCCAGAAATCGCCGACAAAGTTCTTTCAGGTAATAAAAAGATTTGCTCTTACTTGTTGCTGAAAAGGGATACTGATCAGTATAACCTTGTCCTCTTTCTCTTTTGTAGGTCGATTGCAGTGGACAGAAGAGGGGCTGAGGCAAGAAGGAGCCGGAAACCGGAAGAAGGAAGAGCCAGCAGCCAAGCCTGTTGAAGCCAATGAAGGTCTGGAGAGAGCAGGAGTGCCAGCGCCGAAGGATCTGTTTTCAGGTAAGTGGGAGGTAGACGAGCACAAGCACTGGGTGAGGCTCAGGGGCTGCCTTTTATAGACAGGGCTGGGTGTGGTTCGAAGAGCTGGGTGTGGTTCGAAGAACTGGGTGTGGTTCTCACAAGCAGGTGTGCAGAGCTTCAGTTATTATGCTAATGAGTTGAAGTAACACATGGCCTAGGGAGGAGTGCTCTAAATAAGCCTTGGTAAAAGCAAGGTGCAATGTGCAAACAAGACAGCAATGTCCAAACTTGTGAATACATTGAGCAACATACACAGAAGTCTTAGGGAGGGGCTGCGATAACAAGAAAGGCTTTCAATAGTATGTTTAAAGAGAGCTATTACTGAGACCACTAGTGCAATGAGAGGGGACATGCTCTTTGCTGTGCACAAACCCTTACAGCGTTAGATTTTGTTTCGGTTAATAAAATTCCTACTTTAATTTCAATGGTTGACGCAGAAAAAGCTTTCGACCTGGTGAATAGGGAGGCACTTTTTATTGGTTTATTATAATAAAATGTGGGTTTCCAGTAATGATAATAAGCATGTTAAATAACATATATCAGGATGCACATGCAAAAGTGGTAGTCAACGCCAACTCGATAGGAGCGATTAATATCAACCGTGGCACCAGGCAAGGCTGTCCGATGTCCCCTATCTTGTTTACCTTTTTTATTGAGCCTTTGGCTATAAGAATACGCAGTAACCCTAATGTTAAGCCACCTATAGAAAGAATGTCAAAAGTTGAATTATTCACAGATGATATTATTTTATGCCTTCATCCCGATACATTTAATTTTGATAATGCTCTCCAAGAGTTTAACCAGTTTGAACGAATTGGTCATTACAAGATTAACCAGAATAAAACCGAGGTGCTAGTACTGAATTCGGACTGCAACTTTTTAACATCAAATTTAAGATCGCAAGCATTGAAGAACGAACCGATCAGTTATCTAGGCATTTATGTCTCCAATCAATTAGATCAACTATATAGCTTGAACTATCTAACAATTCGGAATAAAATTAGAACTTTACTGGAAATATGGACTTTACTGCCCTTAAGTTTGATTGGCAGGGTCGAACTTAATAAAATGTCAATCCTTCCTCTGTTGGTTTTTCTTTTTTTAAATGTTCCACTAAAAATCAAGTCGCGATATTTTAGGGAGATTGATTCGATGGTCAGGGACTTTGTTTGGAATAAGAAAGTGGCAAGGGTGAAATTAAGTACACTACAGCAGGGAACTACACAAGGGGGCCTAGCTTTACCAAATATACGAACATACTACACGGCCGCAATAATGGATCTTGCAGCTCGCCTATTGGCACCTAATAGGCAGCTTGACATTTTTTTTTACGAAAAAATGGTCCATGAGGCAGGCTCGCAAGTTCCGATATTTTTAAAAACAGCTAAATTACCAATGAAGACCAGATATAAGACCATTCGAGATATAACATATAGATTACAGTCTTTTTTTAAACAGGAAGTGGAGGGTGGTTTGCGCTATTCGAGAATAGAGGAGTGCAAGAGCCTTGGTCTTCAAATCCACTCAAGTTAAATTAGAAAATGTATGGAGACAGGCTTTGGGGATTTGGGGTCCTTCTTTGTTTCAGGGAGGCTCATTACTTGGCAAGAGGTTCTGGCCAGGTCCGATAATAAACTAAAAACGGGGTTTTGTGAATTTTTTCAAATCATACATTTAATACATAAATATAATGTGCCGGCAGGGGAAATGCCCCTGGCTATTGCCCTATACAAAGTAAAATTAACAGGATTAGGGAATTGGTACAAATTCCTCAAGAAGGGGGAAGCGTCTCTACTAGTCGACGGAATCCTGGCCAAAATATCCCTGGAACCCAACTGGTCCTTCTCGTGGCAGGAGTGGGAGCGGATCTCAGAAGTGGGTTGTAAGTCTCTCAGAGCGGCCAATTTTAAAAGAATGTCGTTCCTTTCTTATTGGCTGGCGTACCTCACTCCTAAAGCATTAAGCAAACGCTTTTTGGGAGTAGAAAACAAATGCTTTAGATGTCAGTTACACGAAGGGGGTGGTTGGTTGCACATTTTTTATACATGCCCAAAGCTTTTTGATTTTTGGTGTAAGATCTTTTCTTCAATTAGCAGGGCCATAAACAAAGTAATCGAACCCAAAGCCGAAATAGCCCTGTTTGGCATCTCAACATAAGAGAAAGGATTGGCCTAGTGCAGAAGCAACTTTCACTGCAATCTGCACTTTAGTCGCCCGTTCTCTAATCCTTCAAAACTGGAGGTCAGAGGAGGTACCATCTTATTTTAAATGGGTAAATAAAATGCTACGGATGAAAAAATTTGAAGAGGCGTATGCTAAAAGAGTAGGGTCTACGAGAAAATTTAAAAATATCTGGAAATATTTTCCTATTAGTGCATCCACCACTACCACATAGCATTTTATATGAGAATATACTAAGAACACACTGGGTCCGAGGTATAGAAGGAATACTATTTACAAAAAAAGCAGCACTTTAGTAGAAATGATACGGCACGATAGCACTTTAAATTTTTTAGTACTTAAGCACCTTAGCACTTGAGCACTTTAATTCAAAGGTTCAATTGTAGGAGAGTACTCATTTTCTGCACTATTTGTGTGTCAATTATTGAAGCTGCTAATCTGTTTAATAGTAACTGTAATAGAATGTTCTTGGTTCTTTGGTTTTAGCTGTGTTTTTTTTCTCTCTTTTTGGTTCCATTATATTGACACTTGAATGTTTATTAATGATTGTTACAGAATCATATGAATTATCCGACTGTGCTTGATTTCATTCTGATTTTAATCTGATGATGTGTATAATAATCCCTGGTGAAGTATTTTTGTTATATAGGTACTTTTTTGTATTTTTTGCACTGACCTCTGCTCTGCTCAATAAAAATAAAAATAAAAAAATTATTAGAGACGTGTGATGTTTTAAATATATTATGAAATGTACAGATCTATATTGTAGTTTGTTTTATTGTAATAAAATGACGATTGAAACAGTTTGTGCATAGTAACATGTGGACATTGGTAGATGGATTAGTGATTATGGTAGTTTGTATGTGTCTGTTGAAAAATGCAGATGAAGTACATCGCATAATTTTAGGCATCTCTTTGAAATGGGAAGTGCAGTCTGTCAAGTTTCAAGATCTGCATGGTCTTGTGACTGAGGTATGTCTCTACTTGCACAAGTATTTGTCATATGTGTTATGCATCTAAACATGTTAGATGTTGTATAAAAAAGTGGTATACATCTATTATGTGTTTGTTTTATATAAAATTACAGTAGCAAAAAATACAGACACAAGCGTGCATACTTTTTATAATATGGTGAGACATATAAATGAGTCATATGAAGGGTTGGTTGTTTATATTTGCCTAGGACCAAGACTCTGAGTAATCGTAGAGTAGTGAAGCTGCAAGAGAAAACTGAGATTTTAGACATATTGGCACAGGGATTACTGGTTAGGGAATTGTATATGAGTCTGGTGAATGGTACAGTTGAAGTAGGCCACGTAATTGTAGGTGTCTTCTTGAAATGAGAACAGCAGTATGTCAAGTTTTAAGGTCTGCATGGTTTAGTGACTGAGGTATGTCTCTACTTGCACATGTATTCTCATGTGTGTTATGCAACTGAAAATGACACAAGCAAAAGGTACAGACACATGTATGCATGCTTTTAGGATTATGGCTAGGCCCAACACTCTCAGTAGTGGCTAAATACTTATGCTGCAGCATAAAAGTGAGGTTTAAGATATGTTGGCAGAGGGAATAGTGATTAGGTAACGTATGAGTCTGTGAAAAAGTACACTTGATAAACGCCGTTTAAATTTAGGTGTCTCTTTCAAATGGGAAATGGAGTCTGACAAACTTCAAAGTCCTTTATGGTCTTGTGACTGAGGTATGTCTCTACTTGCACATGTAGTCGCACACATGTTATTTCTATAGATATGGTAGATGTATAAAACACACTGGTGTACATGTATTTGTATGTTTCTTTTATATATGATGCCACAAGTAAAAGCTACAGTCACATGCATGCTTGATTTCTGGAATATAGTGGCTCCTTGAATGAACTCCGAACAGCTACACAGCCCACAAGAACACCACCCGCAGACACCACCACCTGATCAGATCAGCCAAAAGGGCCTCCTTCAAAGACCGCCTAGACAACAACGTACACAACAGAAAGGAGCTCTTCAACATCGTGAAGGAACTCTCCAACACCAAGGACATCCCACCTTCACAAGACCTGTGCGACTCACTCGCAACCCTCTTCCATCGCAAGAACGCAGATATCTACGACAGCTTCAATGCCACAACCGCCCAACAACCACTGAGACCGCCGCCCCCACTACCACAATACACACCAACCGCCTTCTCTCCTGGACCAACATCAACGACGACAACACCATCAAGATTATGAACACTATTCACTCCGGATCTCCATCAGACCCATGCCCACACCACAATTTCAACAAAGCCAACACCGCCATCGCACTGTACCTCTGGAAAGCGATCAACATTTCATGTGAGACAGCAACCTTCCCGGAGAGCTGGAAGCACACCGAGATCAACGCCCTTCTCAAGAAACCCAAGGCAGACACCAAGGACCTCAAGAATCCGGCCCGTCTCCCTTCTATCCGACCGTCAACAAACAACTGACCCGCTACCTCAAGTAGAACAGCATCATGGTCCCATCCCAGTCCAGATTATGCAGCAATCACAGCACTGAGTCTGCCCTCATCGTAGAAACCGCAGGCCTCATCCTCCCGGACCTGTCAGCCGCCTTCGACATGGTCTACCACCGCACACTACAAACATGCCTCCACAACGCCGGGATCCAAGAGAAGGCCCTAGACTGGACCACCTCCTTCCTCTCCAGCAGAACACATAGCGTCCGCCTCCCCCTTCTGCTCTGAAGCCATCAAGATCATCTGCAGCATACCCCAGGACTCATCCCTCAACCCAACACTGGTCGACATCTACGTGGCACAGCTCGCTTACGTCGCCTGACTGCTTGACCTCAACATCATCTACTACGCCGATGACACCCAGCTGATCCTCTCCCTCACCAAGGACCCCCACACCGCCAAAACCAACCTCCACGAAGGAATGAAGGCCGTCGCTGAATGGATGAGGAACAGCCGACTGAAGCTGAACTCGGACAAGACGGAGGTCCTCATCCTCAGATCCACCCCTTCGACCTGGAACGACTCCTGGTGGCAGACCGCACTGGGAACAGCTCCAACACCCACCGACCACACACGCAACATGGGCACAGAGACCCAGGACCTCAGTGAATTGTGGTGGACCAAAAAACTCACCTCAGTACCTAAAACCCCTCACCGACTAGCATCAGTGTCACATTAGCTCTTTGTCCTATAGCAAAGGAACAAGCCAGAACATGCGACTTAGGTTATACTCACTAATGGTGGGAATCAAGAACACTCTTTTGTTTGTTATTCTCATACCAGTCCACAACAGGAATAAAAAGAGACACGGGCAAGTTTAAAATATTTATTTTAACGACGTGCTCTAAGATGCAAGAGACAAGCAGACATATGATTAGAAATGATATGATCAGCATTGTTGCAATTCCATAAAACACAAAAGGAGAAATCACATTATAATGATGGTGAAAACAGGTTATATAGTGCCTAGTATATCACCCTCCCTAGTTAGGAACTATGTTTTATAAAATAAAGAAGGCCTCTTAGGCTTGTGTGGGGGACCCCATACCTCTAAGATCAGCAGAAGTGAATCACATCAGGATCTGCAAAAGCTCTTTATGTTTCTGGAAATGGAATTCTTCCAAGTGTCTGAAATCGTGCCTACCATGGAATATTAAAGGCGCCAGAATCTCAGTTGGCTGCAGCTGAATGTATGTTATGTCTAAAACGTGAAACGATCAGCCCGAACAACAGCTACCTTGTTATGATAACCTTGGAGGCTTTAGCACTCACTGTGCAGACTAGGGTCATGATGCAAGTCTAGGGATGCCGAAAACAAGCCATTCTCATGTGAAGTAATTCACGCAGCCTAACTAACAACAGCAATATGCAGTGGCGTGTGCAAAAGCAACAAAAGGTAAAATGGCGTTTAAACTTCTAATAAGCTGATGCTAACATTGCAATGTGCGTGAATAAGGCCCTGCCCTTACTACAATTCCACTCAAACATTCTCTCAGGCACTACCCATGCACTCATCTGTTCATTCAGGCTTTTCCCATGCACTCATGCAATGACCCAGGCATTACCCTTACACTCATACTTTCACTCAGGTACTTCTTATACACTCATTCAACACTCAGGCACTACCCCTGCACTCATAGAAATACCCAGGCAGCACCCATGCACTCATGGAATCACACAAAAAACTACTCTTGCACTCAACCATTCACTCAGCACTACTCATACACTCATCCATTCTCTCAGGCAGTATCCATGCACTCATCCAATGAGCCGAGCACTAGAGTTGGACTAATCCATTTGCTCCAGAGCACCTGAGTGCCTCTGGAGACAAACGGAAACTGCCAAAGACCTAGTCAGGTACAGAGAGTCATGTACGGTAATCCTGTACCGTACTTATTTAAATAACATCAAAGAGGCTAAAAAGAGGTATTCAGCTGGGAGGATTAATAATGCTGCTAACTCAAGCAAAGAACTCTACAAAATTATGAAAGAGTTCACCACTCCTGAAACCATACAATCCTCTGTGCCTCCTTCGCAGGAGTGGGCTGACAAATTATCCTCCTTTTTTGACGATAAGATAAGGGCTATGTATCGATCCTTCCCGCTGGAGGATGGGACCGATCTGCAATTCTGGTTCTCAGAATCGCTTAGGCTTCTAAGGCACGGATGCAGAAGGCAGGAGAGGCTTTGGCGAACCTTTTTAGATCCTAAGGAGAAGGAAAAACATAGATGCCTCCTTAAAGGGTATAAAGCGAGGATAATAGAGGAAAAGAAGGCCCAGTTCTCCAATTTGACGGCCTCCCTCAACTATGCTAGGGAACTGTTTAAGATCGTAGACTCCCTCTGTACCCTGCAAACGCCTGACCATATAGTGGGCTCTCAAGAGCTGTGTGACAAGATCTCTACCTTTTTTCACACGAAAATAGTGGACATCCACACCTCTCTTGAATCTCTTAAACGCAAACTGGGTCCCCTTTCCTTACATGTTCCGCCCCCTGTAGAACGCCAGGCGAAGGATCAACCTCATAGTAATCTTCTTAACTTTCCCCTTCTCACCGCTCAGCAGCTGGATCTGCTTCTGGACAAAATTAAATCCGGATCCCCTTTGGACCCATGTCCCCTTAAGATCCCCAAAGACTGCAGGGAGTCCCTGCTGCCTCCCCTCTTAAAGGTGATGAATTGTGCAATCACGGAAGGTACTTTTCTTCCTCTTGGAAAATGGCGGTGGTTAAACCTTTGTTGAAAAAGCCCACCTTGGACCCTGAGACACTGAAGAACTTCCGTCCTATATTATTGCTGCCTGCTCCAGCGAAAATGCTGGAGGCTCTCCTTAACCAACACCTGACTGCCTATTTAGATGCCTTTAGCCTGTTGGACTCATCTCAACATGGTTTACGTAGGGCCCATAGTACTGAGTCTGCCCTTACGGTAGTCACTAATAACATCTGCTCGAAGTCGACAGGGGCCAGACCCTTCTGGTCCACCTTGACCTGACAGCTGCCTTCGATACCCTGTCTCCCTCAATCTTGGTAACACGTCTTAGGGAGATGGGGGTCGAGGGCCCAGCGCTGGGCCTGCTGACCTCCTTTCTCAATCAGAGAGAACAGAGGGTCAAGCTGGGAGAGTTTCTATCCCCTGCTAAACCTGTGCAATGTGGGGTCCCTCAGGGGTCGGCTCTGAGCCCCACACTCTTTAACATCTATGTGGCCCCACTTGCCAGGTTAGTAAGATCTTTCGGGCTGCAGGTGTTATCATATGCTGACGACACCCAAATTATGGTTTCCTTCTCCCACTCGGTGAGCTCCTCCGCTCTCAACTTTAGGAACTACATGGAGGCAGTTTCACAGTGGATGTTCCTGAATTCACTAAAGTTGAATGCAGAGAAAACCGAGGTCCTGATCTTCGGAGGAGAGCAGGATATTTAGTCGAGCGACTGGTGGCCTCCATCCCTTGGAGTGTGCCCCCTGCCCTCTCAATCCGCCCGGAATTTGGGGGTGCTGATAGACACTACGCTCTCTTTGGACCGTCAGGTCAATAGGACAGTCTCCACTTGCTGTGGTGTCATCAGGATTCTGAGAAGGATAGCACATTATCTATCTCTAGAAACTCGAAAGCAGATCGTGGTGGCCCTTGTCTCTTCGAGACTTGATTATTGTAACGCGTTATACTCAGGCATAAACAAAAAGCTCATCCAGCGCCTGCAGATTGTACAGAACGCGGCGGCCAGATTTGTTTTGGATGGCCCCAGACTTTCCTCTGCCACGTTAGCCAGAAAGAGCTTGCACTGGCTTCCCATTCAGGCTAGGATCTCTTTTAAGATCCTTTGTCTTGTTCATGGGGCCCTGTATGGAGCCAGCTCTGAAGGCATAAGATCTCTGCTAGTTTCCTATTCTCCTAGCAGAGTCCTTCGCTCCTCCAACAAAAATCTTTTATCTGTCCACTGGGTCTCTAGAGCCAGGTGGGGAGGGAGGGCCTTCTCCTTCCTCGCCCCGAAACTGTGGAACACTCTTCCTCCGGAACTAAAAGGACAACCATCTGCTATGCTCTTCCGGAAATCTTTAAAAACATGGCTCTTTGCAGAGGCTTATCTGTAATCTGGCATCGGCTTACACCACACACTATACCTTCTTTTGCACGTCTTGATGCCCTTTGGGGTTAAGTTACGCATTTATAAGACTATATTCATTCATAACCACCAGATGTGATTTACAACGCCCTGTTGACTGAATTCCAACCAGTAACTAGGGAGCAGGTCACGGAGGCTATTGTCAAAATCAAATCCGGATCCCCTACAGATCCGTTCCCCCCACGAATGATCAAGATCCTGGCTCACTCTCTGATACCAAGGCTTACTGAGATTCTCAATCTTTCTCTGAATCAAGCTATCGTTACTGTCAGGTAGAAGAAAGCCCTTGTCAGGTCTATTTTGAAGAAGCCTACATCTGATGCTAGTGAACTAGCTAATTATCTTCCTATCTCGTTGTTGTTATACTTTGGGAAAGTTCTTGAAGCCTTAGTAAATAGACAATTAACTTGCTATCTTGAAGGGCAGAGTCTGTTAGATCCCTCTCAATCTGTGTTTCGCGCTGCGCACAGCACTAAAACTGCGGCAGTCGAAATGATCGATAACATCAGGCTTGCCCTTGATAAGAAGGAATCAGCCATTTTGGTGCTGTTGGATATATCGGCCGCTTTTGACACCATCTCCTATGACATCTTGTTACAACGGCTCTGGGAGATGGGGGTCCAGGGGAAGGCCTTGGACTGGTTTAAGAACTATTTAAAAGATCGATCTACCTTGGTGCACCTTGCTCCAATGGCAGCGTGCAGCAGATCAGTATGTTTTGCTCTTTAATTTGTATGTGACTCCTTTGGCCAAAATAATTAAACTGTATGGCTTTGAAACTGTATCATATGCCGATGATACCCAACTGCTGATAACTTTTGGCCCGGACCCCTCGAGCACTATCATCAGGTTCAAGAAATGTATGACCCACATTGATAATTGGATAGGTCTAAATAAATTGCAACTGAATAAGAGCAAAACTGGGATAATTCTGTTTGGCAGAGCTGAAGATCACTGGTCCAGTGACTGGTGGCCCCAATCAGTGGGCCCCTGCCCATCACCTAAATCAACTATTTGCAATTTGGGGATCACCATCGACAATAAACTGTCGATGAAAGCTCATGTGAACCGGGTTGTGGGCACTTGTTATATAATAATATGCAATCTACGTAGGATTTTTAAGTGGCTACCAATCGACTCTCGCAAACCATTGATCCAGGGCCTAATTATGAGTCGAGCAGATTATGGTAATGCACTATTGGCTTCCATAAATAACAATCTCTATGCCAAGTTACAAACCCTTCAAAACACTGCTGCCAGACTGATTCTGGACCTACCCAGGAGATCATCCTCCTGTGCTAATTTGTAATCCCGACAGTGGCTACCAATTAGGCTGAGAGGCAAATTTAAGATTCTTTGCCTCATACATAAGAGCCTCTACCACTCTGGCCCAGGGTACCTAGACAATAAACTTCGTAAATAGCAACCGACCAGAACTTTGAGATCTAGTTCTAAATTTCTCTTAACACCATGGAGAGTGTGCACCACGAGACAGGGTGGACGGTCTTTTTCTCATCTCGCCCCCCATCTCTGGAACAAGCTTCCCCCACATATCTTTTCTATTTCTGATCACATGTCCTTTCTTAAGGAACTAAAAACCTGGCTATTTTCCAACTAATCGCGACCTGATGACCCTCACTGTGTCTGCAAGTGCCCTGAGACCTAACGGTGATATGCTGCGCTATAGAAGACTATATGACTATGACTCAGACACTACCCATGGACTCATCCATTCACTCAAGCACTACCCATACAGCCTTGCATTCATACTTTCTCTCAGGTGTTTCCCATGTACTCATACAATCACTAAGGCACTACCCCTGAAGTCATAGAATCACTAAGGCAGTATCAATGCACTCATGGAATCACACAGAAAACTAGTCTTCTCAAGCACTACTCTTGCAGTAAACCATTCTGTTAGGCAGGACCCATGCACTCATCCAATAACTCAGGCATTACTCTTACTCTCATCCTTTTACTTAGGCACTACCCATGCACTGATGTAATCACCCAGACATTACCCTTGGAGTCATAAACTCACTCAGGTATAAATCTATTTGTATGTTTCTTTTATATATGATGCTACTAGGAAAAGGTACAGACATATGCATGCCTGCTTTCTGGAATATAGTGAGACCCAAAATGTGCACACTCCATCTGGACTCAGTCCTCTCAAGTAAAATGCTCCCATTGTCAATTTAAATTGCTCTCATCTACGAACTCTCTCCCATCTCAAGGGTAAACATACAATCTTCACCTACTCAACTGCAGATCCCTGCCAAAGCACACCAGTGAAATATCAATACTTCTAAAGGAAGAAGCCCATGAGGCTTTATTCCTTACAGAAACCTGGCTTAACCCCAGTTCAGAACCGGATATGGTTCAAGCCCTCCCTTCAGGTTATCTGATACAAAGAATGGATAGAGGGACAGGTAAAGGCAGAGGGATTGCTATTGTCCTCCCCATTTTGAAAAAAAAGTCGTTGGATCCAGCCATTCCCGAAAATTACTAAGTGATAAGAGTATTTGGAAGGGAAACCTCTAGGGTAATCACTTACCTTCTCTGTTGCGGCAATAGCTGGCAAGATGTCATCATCAATCTTACTTTTGGAATGTGTAACTGCTGCAAACACATATGTCGCTACTGCTGTCTTTGCTGATTCATCAGCAAGACTATTGCCAACAGCGTGAACTCCAACATGCTGGTGACCAAGAGTATGAATCACAAACACGAGTGGCAGCCGATCTTTAAGTTCAGCCACTTAAACCCAGATCATTTTGTGTTTTGATGTGCTACCTTCGGTATCACGATATGTTAATTTTGAGTACAAAAGAACAGATTGTCATTGTAAGACTGAACACAGTAGTAACAGTCACGATAAGAGTAGTCACACTAGGATCAGCGTACTCCAATGCAAGCATCAGAGCACAGAGCTCTGCCAATTGGGCAGTACAGTCCCCTAATGTCTGTGTATGCATGATATCAGACTTAAACTCCCCATTCACCATATTACCAACCACTATTGCGCAGGCTGAAGAATAAGCATACTTTAAAACGGTCCCCGGTTACGCCGAACCGTCAGTGTAAATTATATAATGAAAATCCTCCAGCGGGCGCATGGTCAGAGTAACTGGCTGAATGAATTCATACTGCAAATACTCCTGAGTCTGCAAAGAGGAATCAAAAATGAACGTGACATGTGGAGATGTCAAGGACGTAGCCCATTGTATCCACTGTGGATGCAAAGTTTTTTAATTTGGTGCACTGGCTTTCGTCACTGCCTCCAGGGCAGGATACAGAGTAACAACCAATATGCGTTTTCCCTGTGACAGTGCACGTTCTTTCAGAATCGCCATTTGCACTGCTGTCAAAACTTTTTCCACAGTGGAAAACTGCAGTTCAGCCGAAGTGTACAAGCGTGATTTGGAAGCTATAAGGACTGTGTCACCCTCATTAAAGGTCAGGTACGTGAAACCCACCGCCTCAGGTACAATTCTTATCACAAGGTTGGTGTGGTTATCACGTGTCAACAAGAATTTAGATTCTAGAAAATCAGCCTGCAAAGATTGCAAGATGGCTAACTGAGCAGGCAGCCAGCAAGATTTGGAAAAAGTAGGTTGTACAAAGCATAAAGAGGCTTGATACGCTGGGCATATTCGGGAATGAAGTACGCCCGCAGTTCAAAAGGCCCAGTAAAGATTGTAGTTTCTTCAGCGCTGTAGGAGCGCGCAGCTGTGTGCATTTCTCCAGGAAGTGAGATGCTAAACCTCGACCTTCATTGTTGAGCTCATAGCCCAGGAACAACACTGTGTACTCTGCAATGTGAAATTTTGCAAAGTTGAATTTGTAACCCAAGTCCGCAAAACGACAAATTATGTGGTCAATGCGACACAGATGTGTCCATAATTTGTCTTCTGTGAGATAAATGTCATCCACATACGAACATGCATCTGGGTCGAGTCTCTCCAAGAGAGAGACTATGCGGGCGGCAAAGATGCCTGGACTGTTCTCATAGCCCATAGCCAATCTTCTGAACTGCCCTTGTTTGCCACCACAGGTAAACCCTGTCCATTGATTACTGATAGAGGACAGGTTAAGGCTGAAAAAGCCATTAGATATGTCCAGTGTGGTCTTAACCTTTTACGCACAAGACTATCCACAAGGGTAGAACTGTGAGAGTTTTGTAACGCGCAGATCCGACAATGAGAGTTTAAGTGCCAGTAATCCAATACTAAACGGTACGAGCCATCAGGCTTGGTCACAGTAAAAAGAGGGTTATTCATCGGAGACACACACGTTTCGATTACACCTTGATATTCCAATTGTTCAAGGATTTCTACTACGGGAGCTTTCACTTCATGCCGCATGGGTAATGCATAAAAACAAACCTGTATGACAAGTTGCCAGATGTTTAAGCTACCATCTTCAGATGCACAGGATGTGCACCTTCACTATTCACCAAAACCTCATAAACAGTGGGGCATATTCACAAGGAGCTATCTCCGAGTTAATGGCACTTCATCGCAGCCAAAGTTGCGATAAAGTCATGACCCCATTCACAAGCTGGTGCTAACAGCCCATAGCACCAGTTTACCCACGATAGCAGCCACAAAAAACCTCGCCACAGACGACCCCGGCAACTATCGCTAATGAGATGCAGGGTAGGCGTTCCCGCACAAAAAGCCGCAACAACACCATTCCGCAACATTCTCAATGACTAGCCAGATCAGCGAAAAGACCATGGAACATGCAATAAGGCACGTTAGCAGCAGGAAACTAACACCTGCTCTGACCTGGTGCAAAGTCGGACCATAGCCTGCACCAGTAAAGGGAGGCCAGTCCAGAGCCCCACCTGAAGAACAACAAATGCCATGGAGCCACTGAACATGTGGGATGGATGCCCAAGAGGGCTACAACACCCTCCACCACCACCCCCAGGACACCCCACTCCGGACCAACACTGAGGCAACACAGACAAAGACTGCGACCCTAGAAAATGCACCAACCTCACAGACCCAACACCTGCGAATGTCATTGCCCACTACAGGCTCAAAGGGACAAACCACCTCCGCTTCCTGACCACTATTTGCTACCGGCTGATGGTACCAACACAGCAGACAACTAACATCCCACCTCAAACAATGATGCTGGCCGTGAAGCACCTGTTGTCCCCTCGTACCTACCAACCAACAACCGCCCGTTGCGGGGGAGTCACACAGCCAGGTCAATCCAAGTCCCTCACAATGGTCATGGATGACACCACCAGCTTGGTACCTCACTATCAATACATCCCACACACTGTGCAGGAACAGCCGGAGACCAAGCAAGGCATCTACGCCACAGCTGGATTCCCGCACGTGCCTGGGGGAAATTGACTGCACACATGTCCCACTTGTGCCCCCGGGAAAAACTGAACACAATAAGCGCTACAGAAAGTGCACTTATCCCACCAATGTGCAGGCACTAGTGGACTACCGGGGAATCTCTGCCAACGTCACCGCCAACCACCCATCCAGTGGGCATGATTCATACATCTCCCACAGTCCATCATCAACCTGCGCCACCAGGATGGCACCCACGGTAATGCACTGCTTGTTGGACAATACCAAATGCACACACAACACACCTCAAGTCCACAATCATGCAACTCACAACACAGGAAATGCACACGTCAAAAGCTCATGTACAACATGCACACCCACCAGACATGACAGCACAACTCACTGTGGGAATGTGGCCCACCCATGTACATTAGCCATCAATGGCATGGAATGGAAGAGGTGGGGACCAGGCATGTGCGAAGGAGGCAAGTGACCGATGAGTGAGAATGAGAATGAGAATGTACACAATGCCAAGTGTGGCGTGGATGAAATGGCCAGACTGTGGCATGCAGACAACACACACATATCCATGTTGACACACACCGCTGGTGTTGGGAGTGTAGTGGAGAGTGGACACAACCATGTCACCCCAGCCAGTGGGGTAGATCACGGGACTGTAGCTTGTTACGTTCCCCCGTAAGCGTGAGTGGAGCGGGCTGGCCCGACGTACACCAGGCCAGCAAAGGTGTGTGAATAAAAGGCACATAACTCTGGGTGTGGTCCTCTTCCAGAATGCCCAACGTCTATGCCACGGCGGTGCCTCTCACCCCGCCACGAGACCGATGCTGTCGCCATGAGTGGGGTTGCCTGCGATCCTGTGCACCTGCTGCACCCCGGAACGCTGGTCCCCGATCCTGTCTGAGCCACCCCTGCGCAACCAGGCCTCATTGCCCACCTGCCGACACTGGCGTGTGTCAAAGAGGGCCCACCACGTGCTGGTGCACGCTTCACGCCCGATGCCCGCAACCCTGGCAACCTGCTACAGCCTCCACAAGCAAGGAACGCAGGACTCCTTTCTTGTTTACGTACTCTACTGGCTGACACAGGGGACTTGTAGGGCACACATTTGGAACTAAGTCTTGATTACACCATGGCAGAGGATGATGTTTACGGCTGACTTGAAATCACTATACTCCCTTTGATGTGGTGCCATTAAGTCTGTGCTTAGCATCACGACCACACGTGCTCTCAGCCTACGCTGCGCTCGAATAGGTCACAGAATCGGACATCGATTATTCAAAGGCAGAGTAAATTTCATTGCATGCAAAGAGAAGCGAAAGAGGATGACACATTGCATTTAGGAGGAAAAAAGGATCATCGTTATGGAGACAATTGAACACTACCGATGACTTCCCTGTTGTCCCTAACTCTATGCATCGCAAGCCTGCGACACGTGGCTGTGGGCCACTGCTGACCGCTGCCTCCAGCCCAACACTGCGGTCCAGTAGGTCACAGAGTCTTGATTTCACAATGGCTGAGTTCATATCAGTGTACCGGCATCATCGCAGACTGCATCCCCCCCTCTCAGCCCCGGTGGCACTAAGTCTGTTCCCTGACATTCATGGACACTCGCTGTTTGTACATTGGTGGCGTCTGAGTCTATGGACTAGGGGGTAGAGTTCATCCTCATGTAGCTGATACCGATTTGGTGTTGGCAACGAGGCTGTCACTTTCCACTCCTCAATTTGTTGCTTCCGGATAACATCAGACCTCCGCATCATGCCCGGAGGACACCTTCCTCTGTCCCCCACAACCCTCCGCCACATTCACCTTTGACATCGACGAGGACCCACTCAGTCTGTGTGGCCCTACCTCAGTGGACAGCAAGACACTGTCCCGTGGCGGGGTGCCCGTGCTGGCCGCTGTGCATCCAGTACCACTAACTCTGTGCAGCTCAAGTCAAGTCAATATTTGATGGCCTCCGAGACGAAGGCCTTGGGGTCGTCAACGCAATGTGCCGTCCGCTGCCTCCAGCCTCAACTACGGTCCACCAGGGCTCACACATCGAATCAAGTCCTGACCGGCCTGGACACGGCATCACCGCAGGATTCACTTATTTACTTATGTTGCGCTGCGCACTCACCATACCTGAGACTCATATATGGGATTTTAGCATCCTCAATATGGTTTTACTATCCATAAAAGAGTTCCTACCTCACAGTGAGGGAGTCGTAGCCCTCAGTGGGACTAGGTTTTCCCACTGAGAGGAGAACCCCATATGAGAAGCATGCCACCTATGGTGGGTGAGGATATTCATCCTAAAAGGGATCTTCCCAATTTTGGTGATTTGTGATTTTGTAATCCTTCATTGTCTCAGACATGTTACATGCTAGTATATACCCGAGGCATTCTTGTGTTATAATTGTACTGTATTAGGGTTTATTCCCCTTGTAGGTCTTTAAAATATTTCCCCTTGGACCTCCTCCACCTGTTTCTTGTGATAGTAACACCGCCACCATCGCCAGGACCACCTCCAACCTCCATCTGCCAGAGTCGAAATAGTGGTACTGACAGACTAACCGAGTTTCTCGCACCTGTCGTGGATGCCATCATCTACCTGTTACCCTGCTCAGCACTCCAGGTGCCACTAACGCAGTGCACCACAAACCATGGACCGCCACTGTTTAAGTTTTGTGCTGTGGAGAGGTCTTGAAGCAATGTCACCTCAGGCAGTGTGGGAGACCTCTGACGTTGTTGATGTGGAAGATGATACAGGTCTAACACACCCCACTGCGTTTGCATCAGGAATATCCCGAAGGGAGGTGGGAGGAACATGGCAGCGGCAGGCTGACGGCTGTCGCGGAGCTCCTCGCCACGGCGGCACTAAAAGCAACACAGCAGATTTGAATGGGGTTTCTTGAACGATTCCACCCAAACTAAGCGGTGAGAAGCTGCGTTCATTTTCTTTTTCTCAAGCAAATTCAGGGGACTATTACCTGGCGTGTGTGTTCTTCTCTTCCAGCGATGGCGGCAGAGTTGGATGCAGAGTAGCGTTCGGGGGCATTCGGACCCAGCAGGACTAGGTGAATGTGGGAACAGCGTACAGCAAGGTTGGAGGCAGAGGCGGAATCGGTGTGTACCGAGGTCAGTGCTGACAAACGACTAACAACAGTGGCCGAGGTGAAGGTTCGATTGGCAAGTGCAGGGGCAACATCAGGCGAAGGAAAGGAACAGGAGCGTGAGCCAGGATACGGGAATTGGAGGAGTGTGTGGTATCAATCTCGAGGGGCACTTCTTTCCCATTTCAGAGGTCCGGTGTGCTGGGGGCAGTTTTCAGCAGTTAAGTCCCTGGGAGCACGAGACTCCGGTAAGGAGCTTTTAAGGAGGGGGGTCTGTATGGAGATAAATCCACCATCAGTTGGAACAGTTGCAGTGGTTGAAGGTGCAGTTGAAGGTGCAGTAACAGTAATAGCACCTCCACAGTACAGGCCGCATTTAAGTTCTGCTGTAGGCACCCTCGGGGTCAGGCAGGACATATTTAAAACTAAAGAGGTGGTCGGGGAAGCGAGGAACAGGTACCAATTAAGGTCAAAACAGGACCTGTGATGACAGGGGGTCTGGGAATCTGTAGAGCCAACCGAGAAAGGAGGTACGACCCCTCTGACCCCATATAAGAAAAAAAGAAAGTGGGGGACTAAGAAGGGTGGGGGTACTAAGGCGACCTCACAGCTCCAGGCACAAAAAAGTACGCCCTCCCTTAAAAGCTATTTCCAGATCATGGAGCACCTGGCGGGGGCCAAAATTTCTAAGGATACAGTGGGGAAGTCAGTATCAGTATTAGTGGGTATAGCTCAATCTGACCAGGCTGTATCTCCATCCTCGTCCTCCTCGACTTTGGGGAATAGATATGCTCTGCTCGAGACCATTCAGGTTAACGAGAGCTCGGAGGACCCAGACGTCCCGGAGGTCACAGTGGTCCCAGAGGTCTCAGCACACCTAGGAGTTGGTTTGCAGTCAAGTATTATTCCTGACACTATTTTCAGCCCCCGAAACTCCCTTACTCCCCTACCAGTAGCACAAGGGCTTCTTGATGGTTCAGGTGTCATGAACTCCACATCCTCCATGGCCTCAGCCTCGGTGAGTTTGGGAGAGCAAAATATACCTCAAATATTTCCACCACCTCTGGTAAAATCTCCTGTTCTAGCTCAGTGTCTCCCCGAAAGTAGTTCAGTTACCCGAGACTTTGCCAGAACTATAAATCCACCTGAGTGCGACAGAATTGGTTCACTACTTCAAACACTGCGGGAAGACTTACTGGGAAAGTTCGAAGTCTCAGAGTGTAACCAAAAAAGATTGCATGATAGATTTGATTTGTTGGAGGCCAAATTAGACGTTATAGCAATCCGGACCAGCTCATTGGAAAGTAAGGTATCAACGCTCTCGGAAACCACTTTGGGGAATTCTAAAGACATTGAGACTCTTAAAGCACAAAACCGATCCCTCATGATGGATATGGAAAGGCTGGAGATACAAACCCGACGGAATAATATCAGAATTTTAAAAATACCAGAAGGAGAGGAGGTGGAAGATATCAAAGGGTTTGTCTGCAGACTCTTACGTGAGGGGGTGTTGAAGGACCGGCCAGATATTGATCTTGAGGCTGAAATTCAGAGGGTTCATAGAGATCCCTTTAGACTACATCCCAATCGGAAGGCTCCTAGAAAGATCCTAGTGAACTTCCAAACCTTTAGTGTCAAGGAGTTAATACTAAGCAGATGTCTAGCACGATCCACCCTCCACTACCGGGCTAATCCGTATCAAATTAGATCCGATATAGGGGGCGGACTGCTCAGAGGCAGTGGGAATTGGGATCCAGGATGCCAGAACTCAGATCTCTGGGAGCGCAAGTGCAAATGAAATTTCCAGCCCTATTAAGGTGATGTGGAATAACAAAATGCACAACTGTAATCACCCTGAGGAAGTGGACAAACTATTGTTAAAAATGAGGAAATAGTTAGACTTAATCCTGTAAAATATAACCAGGATTAGGAACATTATTGCCTACTCACTTATTTACTATATATAAGGAAAATTAATTTAGATGTGTAAATACATATATTTCCCCTCTTGTTTTTTTTTTTTTTTAATAGCTATTCAATAAAGAGAATAGGATAGCCTGGGTAGAATTTGTTGGTGGAGAATAGGGAATAGGAAAGGAGGGAAAAAAGAAAAAAAAAGGAAATCATTTCACATGGTAGTGTCGTGAGTGCGAGGGGCTCCCTAAGGCGAGATCAACGCCTGATATCATGGGAGGGTTCCTCAGGGGGGGGGTTGGGATGCACGGGGTTGGGGGTGAAAAAATAAAAATGTCCTCATATGTCAAAAAATTACAGAGGGGGGTCATCTGCTCGATTAAACCAGATAATGGCTGATAGCATAACAGCAAATATCAAATTTCTCTCCTGGAACTTAAACGGTATGGGGAGCCATAAAAAGCAAATGAGGGTCTGTGAATTTTTAAAGAATACTCAAGCCCACGTCCACTTATTACAGGAAACACATCTGGAAGCTGAGTTATGTAATCAAGTTTTCGCGAAACTCAGTTGGGTCCAGGATGAGTTATGCTCCAGGCAAAAAGGAATAAAAAGGGGGGTAGCCATAATTGTTCAAGCAAACAAGGGAATAAGGGTCCAGAGTTGGGATACTGATCAGTCCGGAAGATGGCTGGTGGCAGTCCTCTCTAAAGGTGGATTATCTTCTACATGTGCTGTATACTATAGTCCTAATGAGGATAATTCCAGCTTCCTTTTAAAGCTACAGAGAGTTTTGATACAGCACACAGCGCCTCTAATATTTGGAGGTGATTTTAATTTATTGTTAGACAGTCAGTTAGATCGTACCTCTAAAGCTAAGTATAATGTCCCAAGAAATTCTCTCTTGGCTCTTAGAAATATCATGAAGGTGTTCAGTTTGCAGGATATATGGAGAGCCAAGCATGAAGCTTTAAGGGAATATTCCTTCTACAGTAAAAAGTATAGGCAATATTCCAGAATTGACTACTTTCTGGTGGACCGTGTGTTAATACCAGACATAGCTTCAATTTCATATATCCCAGCAGGTCTCTCTGACCACTCCGTGGTTGAATTAAAGGTTAATTCTAAGGCCAGACCCCTAGACTATAGATGGACTCTGGATAGAACACTCCTACTAGATGAGGAAATTATAGCTAAGGTCAAGGACAGTGCATCTGAGTTCTTTTTATTCAACATAGGCACAGCCACGGAACAGATAGTCTGGGAATCATTTAAAACCTATATGAGAGAGATCTTGAGCTCTCAGATGGCCCATAAAAGAAGATCTATTAAGGAAAAGGACTCTGATGACCTCGATTCCATTAAAAGGAAGGAGCAACAGCTACAGTTGGCTGCCCTGGAAGATAGAGGAAAAATACCAAAATTAGAAAAGGAACTGTTAGAACTACAGTCACGATTTAAAGCTAGAGCTGAAAAATTAATCAAGGACAGATAGGAGATTAGTAAGCTTAAGAACTTTGAGTATGGAGAAAAGTGCGGCGCTCTTCTCGCCTGGAAAGCAAGATCTGAGAGTAGCAGGAATAACATCAACTCCATAATCCAGCGAGACACGGGGGTGGTGCTAACGGAAGATGAGGACATCAGGGAAGAAGCAAGAGGTTTTATGATGGAATTATATCAAGAAAATAACTGTTCGGAGTTGAAGAGTTGGAGCAGTGGTGGAACTCGAGGGGATTGCCCCAACTGAGTGAGTCCGATAAGATTATTTTAGCCAGTGATATCACCGAGGGGGAGATAAGAGCACAGGTGAACAAGATGAGTAGAAGCAAGGCTGCAGGCCCAGACGGGTTACCGATTGAGGTCTATAAAGATAATCTTGAGGAATTTCTACCTGTATTATTGTTACTCTTTAATAGAATCTTTCGACAGGGAGGTGACATTCCACCCTCTTGGTCAAAAGCCACTATTGCCTTGATAGTAAAATCAAATAAAGACCCTAAAAAGATTGAATCATACAGACCTCCTTAATTTAGATCTAAAGATATTCTCTGGAATATTAGCTACTAGACTGGCTAAGGTGATCAAGACCATAATTCACTCAGACCAGAGGGGATTCATACCTGTCCGTCAGTTAAACGAGCTCACATTTCAGGTGATCGGAGCAATAGACGTAGCTGAGGAGAAAGGACTACCGCTCACCATTGTTGCGATCGATGCTGCAAAAGCATTCGATCAGGTCAACTGGGCCTTTCTATGGGAGACTATGGCAAAGTTTGGGTTCCCATCTTCTTTTACTGAAGGAGTAAAATCACTATATAGGAGCCCTCATGCCAAGGTTTTGATCAATGGCGGCCTGACAACTGGTTTAATATCTTCAGAGGCACGAGGCAGGGCTGCCCTTTAACCCCGCTTCTCTTCGATATATATATCGAGCCCTTTGTATTCTCTTTGAGACTAGATCCGGTAATTATTCCATTAAAATTGGGAGAGTTAGAGTTAAAGACTGCATTATATGCTGATGATCTTCTACTCTACACTGCCAACCCCGCAGAGGCTATTCCCAGATTATTTAAGCTAGCAGAAGAATTCGGCACAGTGTCAGGATATAAAATAAACAAAGAAAAAACTGACATAATGAGTTGGAATATCCTGACCCCGTTACCTGGTGCCAAACAAAAAATCAGATACCTGGGCATATACCTCACTCAGAAACTAGCGGACATTCCAAAAACCAGTTGGCAGATAGTGGTAAAGGAGATAAGTAAGCTGTTGATTAGATGGGGTAGTCTACCCTTGAATATTTATGGTAGAGTTAATTTGATCAAAATGATCATCCTCCCCAAAATCACCTTCTTATTTAACAATATTCCCCTGATCTTTAATTACAAAGATATTGGTAGCCTTCAGGGGAAGATTGGGTCTTTTATTTGGGCCACCAAATCCCCTAGGATTGCGTGGAAGAAATTAAGAAGGGGGTTAAAGGTGGGGGGCTGTCTCTCCCCAATTTGCTCTTTTACTGTTATGCTTTTCAGTTTAAAATTTTAGACTCCTTGCCAACAACCTGGACTCCTCCTCTCATGGCCGTCTCTTTCGGGCAATGTTATCCAACCAGCCACAAGGTCTAGAATTCTTCCTCTACAAATTTGGGGATCAAAAATACTACAAAAAAGTCCGCTTGAAGCTATTACAGGCGGCACTTAAGAACTGGCAGTCTATATGCAAGATTCTGGGGATTTCATATTATAACGTCCAAGCCCCAATATGGGATTCCCCGGGTACCCCCGAATGTCTATGAGATCGACTGGCTCTCCCTCTGAGGGAGGCGGGTTTTGTGAAATGGGGTGACCGCTGCAATAATTCTCAACTAATGGACTGGGAATCTCTATCTAATCTAACGGGGGGGTCCCTCACAAGATTTAAATACTATCAATTGTCCTCTTGGTGGGGTAGGCAGGGCTGGGGGAATGAAGATGAGATCTAGATCCTAGACTTAATTAATAGAGGGAGAGGATGGAATGGGGAGAACTCACTTTGGTACAACTCTTTAGTGGGTGCAAAGGATAGTATAGAGTCTGAAATTACGAAGCTTTGGGATAACCTCTTAATCGATAATACTGATGAGATGATGAAAGTTTGGATAGACTCATTTACAATCTCACAGATGATCATAAAACCTTCTAACCTCAGAAGGAACCACCTATTCACTGCATATAGAGTATATTGGACTCCCGCAAAACTATCAAAGATCTCAGTGAACTCATATTACTGCCCAAGATGTAAATTCCCTACAGCTGACGATATACATATGTTTGTGGACTGCCCAGAAATCATTAGTTACTGGCGGCATGTGGGTGGGTTTTTAGAGGAGGTATTATTAACACCAGTTACCTGTCGTTCAAGATTGATTCTCTTAGGCCTCCCACATGGGTATAACATCAGAGACAGTGCCACACAGTTTCCATTCTATGTTATTGTCATTGCAAGGAGGGAGATATGCAGAGAGGGGAAATCTGAGGCCCCCCCGAGATTCGCTGATTGCCTAAGAAACCTCATGGCTATCAGTCAGTCTCACATGTTATGTAGTGGAGAGAGCGCTACTAAGGTATGGTACGCTTTGAAAGTATGGTCGGATAAATAAAGAGTCCAATGATTATGCCAGAGGTTTGTGGTTTGGTCCTCCCAAGGGGCAAGGTACAACGGAACGGTAATGGGAGTTGGACAAGGAGACAGCCTACCTCTGGGTCACCTCTGCAGGCCTAGCACTCAATCCAGGGGCGGAATCAAAAATCGATTGGTGTCAGTGGCCCTGAGAGAGATCCCATCTAGAGCTGATACTTTCTGGTGGCATATATGAGGACAAAAAAAAAGGAATATCCCGAAGGGACACAATACAAGACATTTTCTTCACATGAGCACGCTCAGCGCTAGTGCCCCTGCCTCAGTGCACTGCAACTCACGGACACTTCTGTTTGTATGTTGGGTGACCTCTGTACTTGCTCCGGTTCCCTCCATGTTGCTCAGCAGTTGACTCTGTTATGCAGGTTTCTATGTTTCTTTTGCACTGGTGTCCACTGTTCAGGTTGTTGCCAGCACCAAACACTCTATGCAGGCTGGCTTACACTCACCCCACACACATCCAGCACAAGCGTCACTGTGCATGTGGCCCTGCAAATAAAGAGGCCGGGCGCACGTGCCCGTTGATCCAGCGGGTTACCAACCTCCGGAACTCTATCACCATATATTCACCTGGGCCCATAAATACACACACACTAACATAGGCTTGTTATCACTGCTGGGGGTCAATTTTTATAACTGCTTTAATAAGATCAGTTACCTGTTTCATTAACTAATCTTTTCACTGATAAAAAAGTTCTTTCCTCTGGTCAATGGACCTGTTAGTTGGAACTAGTTGATGGTGAAATGACATAGGTTTATTTTAGCTTCTATTTTATTAAATAACCACAGACTCAGGAAAAGTCTAAATGTTTTATCTAGTTAAAATCATATGAGTCAAACAAATTACAGTACAATCTCCATCTCTCCTAGGAAGTAAGATCAGTTTACCCAATAATTAGTTATCTATTTCAAATGAGATTATCGCAATAACAGTACCTCAGGAAAAAGAGGATAGAGAGAGCAGTACATTGACATACTACAAAGAAATATAATTACCTATGATGGTGTCAGCCCATTTGGCCAAGAAATTGATGGGTCTCCTGGGATAGATCAGGTGACAAAGACTTCAGGACAGGATTCAGGACAGGATAGATGACCTCTTCTGGATTCAACATCTACGTCGCACCCCTCCCTGACACTAACTTCCTCCTCAATTCTTCTGCGATCTTCTTATAATAGATTACCTCCTCGATTCTTCAGCGATCTTCTTCTAATTATTTGGCTTCAAAATTCTAAGTCTGTTTCTTCAATATTCGATCAGCACTCTGACAGCATCCCAGTCTCTCAACGTTTTAGTCTTGCTGCGACTGCCCTCGGTTCTAACTAAACTACCTCAATTATACCTTTCTAATGGCATGTACCACACCTAAATGTTTCAACTTTATGAAACTCCTAATTCTGATTGGACAAGCTAAGAGGAAATTATCATCACACCAGCTGAAGACTAGCTGTTCGGATAACAAAACCCACTCGTCCTTGGCGCCATTGACCGCCGAGGAGAACGATAGCCACGCCCATCTCTTGCTGGCCACACCCCCTCCTACGTCATTAGCGACCATCATAAATCATGTGCCTATACCGGAAGCGCAGCGGACGAGCGCAGCGGGCACGCCGATTGCGCGCCGAAGGCGCGCCCAAGGCAAGCTCGTCTGCGCTCGTCCGCGACGAGGACGCGCCTAGCGCCACAAACCCTGCCCTATACAGCCCACACTCTCCCTGCTACACCCGGGATGCGCTGCTTAATCTTCAAAGGTATGCGCATGAAGGTAAGCTCACCTTTGAAGAGACTGCTTCTCCATTAACCGACTTCACCCACAAGGGCCTAATTGTAGGAGGCCTCTTGAATGTCCGCTCCTTACGGATGCATGCCACTGAAATCAACCTTCTCATAGATTCACATCATCTGGATGTACTTTTTCTAACTGAGACTTGGACACATGCAAACTGCGAAACTGACCTTGCAGCTGCCTGTCCGCTAAACTTTAATATTCTTCATCTCCCCAGACCCAAAGGCCGCGGTGGCGGAGTTGGCGTCATCTTTCGAGCCTCGTGGCAAATGAACACCTTAGAAATTGACCCTGTACTCGGAATCGAGCTCCTTGGTCTGACTATAAACAGCCACCAAGGAGTCACCTTTACAGTGATTATCTGCTATCGCCCACCTGGGGCTTTTTCTCTTTCGCAACAGCAAGCACTCCTCACGACTATCACTAACATGGCTACCTCTCATAACAAACTTATACTCCTAGGAGATTTTAATCTCTGGCCAAACGGCAGCCTAGACACAGGCCTAGACAACCTTCTGCGGTCCTGTGATAGTGTGGGACTTCACCAACTGATAAAGGACCCCACTCACTCTGCAGGTAACCAGCTCGATCTCATCTTTTCAAGCCCGGGTCTAACTCAAGTAGGTGACATTCTACCTATGAGCTGGACAGACCACTCGCTCATCAAACTTTATATCAATAATGCCACAATACGTAAGCCTAAAAATCACTCGCCACCACAATTTTCTTATCGGAACTGGAAAGCTTTAGAGAAACTCAGCATTTCCACCAAAGTCTTCAAGGTGGAGGACAGTTTTTCCCCCACCAGCTCGGTGGAAGATAATTATAGATCCCTTAGTTTGAGAATTACCTCCATCGCGGACTCTGTTGCCCCTCTTAAACTCTGTAAACCTAAAGGTAGAGCACCTGCCCCCTGGTACAATGACTCTCTGAAAACACTCAAATCAGCCTGCAAACAGGCTGAGAGAAAGTGGAGACATGGATATTGCAACAACAATAAAATCCTCTGGAAAAAGTCTCTCTGTGACTACAAATTCGCTATTGCAGAGAGCAAAGCGAACTACTACTGCGCCACTATAGCTAATGCGGCCAACAGTCCAAAAAGTATATTCCAGATCCTGGACAATATCCTACATCCTGACTGCGTTAAAAACCCCATTTCTCCATCTCAGTCCCTTTGTGACAGCCTTGCTCAGTTTTTCACCGACAAAATTGAGACTATTATCAACAATCTGGCAGTGCCCTCGTTGCACACCCAACTCTCCCTTCCCGAAGCTAGCACCAACAACCCCGACCCTCTGAGGTCAGCCTGCCCTCCTGCGAATAGGCTACTGGTTTTCCCTTTCATTTCTCAAACAGAGTTTTAAAGTGTTGCACAGGGCATCACCTCGGGATCCCCCCTTGATCCGCTACCGCCGAAAATCTGGAAAGCATGCGGGCACGAACTATTTCACACTCTCCGGATGATCTGTAATCAATCCCTTAGCTGCGGCTTCGTCCCCCGCCCTTGGAAGCAAGCGCTTATCACCCCGCTTTTAAAGAAACCCACGCTAAACCCAGAATGTTTGTCCAATTTCCGCCCCATATCACTCCTGCCTTTCCCGGTGAAGGTGCTTGAACGCTGGGTTAGTAAATGCCTCTCAACCCACCTCGAGCAGCACCACATTCTGGACGAATTCCAATTTGGTTTTCGTCCAGCCCACGGCACTGAAACTGCTGTGCTCACTGCCATGGAGGAGCTTCGAATGCGCGCAGACAGGGGCCAAGCTGTGGCCCTGATTTTATTAGACCTGTCTGCCGCATTCGACACTGTTAATCATGGGATACTGCTCCAGCGGTTGAGAGAGGCAGGGATCGATGGCTCAGCCCTGATTTGGTTTCACTCCTACCTCAGCGAAAGAAAACAAGCTGTATCCCTTCCCCCCTTCCAATCGGTCCTTTCCCCTGTCCCGCACGGTGTTCCCCAGGGCTCCTCTATTAGCCCGATTCTTTTTAATGTCTACTTGAAACCATTGGTCATGCTAATTAAATCACATAACATGACCACAGTAAACTATGCGGACGACACCCAGCTCCTCTTCTCTTGGGAAGGCCAAGATTCCATCCCCTTGCAAGCCTTCCATGACTGTCTAAGAGACACTGCGAGCTGGTTGCACCAGAACTCCCTCCAGTTCAATGCCTCGAAAACCGAGGTATTGTTCTGTCCCGCGAGTCGGATACCCCGCCCTCTGCCCGCTGAGTTCTGGCCCCCGGAAAATTCCAACAACCCGCCACCTGTCACCAATGTCCGCAACTTGGGCGTCATGCTAAATCACCAACTGAGCATGGAAACGCAGGTCTCAAGAACAGTCGCCACCTGCTCTGGCCTTATGCGCTCACTGCGCAAGATCTTGCCTTTGCTACCTTCTTCCGCCAGAGCATTAGTAGTCAGGTGCACTATTCTCAGTCGCCTTGACTACTGTAACGGCCTGCTGCTTGAATCTCCCGCGACTTTACTGGACAGACTCCAACGAGTTCAGTCAGCAGCAGCCAAACTGGCTCTCGGCTGGACCAGGAGATCCTCGGCCACGGCTGCACTGGCCGAGCTGCACTGGTTGCCCTTGAAGCAACGCATTGCCTTCAAGGCCCTCTGCCTGGTCTTTAAGGCACTACATGGTGCAGGACCCAGACCTCTTCAACGTCTGTTCTCTTGGTATACCCCCACCAGAACACTCAGGTCTACAACTGCCTGCCTGGCGAGAGTGCCCAGATATAAGAAGGCTAGGATGGGGGGAAGATCGTTCAGAGTAGCTGCTGCCAAGTTGTGGAACAGTCTGCCTGTCGACATTCGTCAAATCCCTCACCTTCTCCCCTTCAGGAAACGAATCAAAACATGGCTCTTTCCTTCACCCCTCTAAACAGGTTAGTCATAATCCATTCCCCCCCCCGTCAATAAACCCCAGGAGTAGCTAACAGCGCCAGGATACCTGCCAGGTGACAGTCGCGCTCTATAAATGTTTTAAATAAATAAATAAATAAATAAGTTTTAATAATTTTCTTTAGTTTTTGTTTTACGTTCCCGCCCATCAATTTGTTTTCCCAAGTTTTATTTACCACCCGTATTCATATTTTTATCAACAGCAATGTATACATATTACAGTTGTCAATTGAATTTGCAGGATGTACCGCAGGTTCCCAGGAAATGTACCCAAGACGGCCTTAGAAGGGTTTCAAGATTTGACATCATGGCGTCTGGCTTGGCATCACTGCGCCTGCGTGAGTAATCATGTGTAGTGTAGATTTTAGCATCGTTCAGAGGCCCAAATATGAACTAATAGAGAGGTAAAAAAAACGTATTAATTTCAAAATAAAATTATTTCACTGTATATCACCTATCTCTACTCTAATTCCATTTACTTATAAAGACACTCCCCACATTAGCATTTAGTAAATAGCTCATTTTAATTTCAGCAAAGCAGATGCTTAGCATGTGAGCTTCCAAGCGGACATTTTAGATGCATTTGCGCAGAAGCAGAATTTTCTCTCCAAGCGTAAATACGTCATTCTACTTAGATGCAGTTGATGCATGCGCAGTACAGTTTCCCGCTTTAGCAGCCATTTTAGGTTCCACTCGGGTTACTTGTTAGGAAAACACATATGCAAGCTTCGTCTAGCTAAAAATATATGTAATGTGGTGCACAATAGTTACACAATACATTATTAATACAACGTTACAAGTTTATATGAGAGGATTGCATCTGAGCAAGTCTCTTTTATACAAGTCCGTGCTCCATCACCGTAGCCAGTTCGACATAATACTTTCGTGTGTCCCTGTGGTCTTGTTGTCTGCATAAGGGCCCCGGGCTCTCCCACATTACTATGTGCTGTATATAGCGGATGCACCATGTCACCGTAGGCAGCGGGTTGGAGCTTGGAGATGTAGCTTTGTTGATAACTACTCAATTCATAAGGGGAGTGGACTGGGCCATTGTACGCAGAGTCAATGTTGGTGTGTGACTGATGTTTGCGAGACCATGGGTGCAGTTATGCACTGGGTATGTGCATCTGCATGTGTCAATGGCAGTGTGGGTTTCCTCTGTGGGGTATAGGTTGTCCCTGAAGGATAATGGACATTCACGTATGTGATCTAGTTCGCCTTCCATGGGTTCAGACCCCACCCGCACCAGTTCGGCCTCCTCCTTTTGGCATTCTGACACCTAGCATTGGGGTGCCTTGTGTGGCTCAGTGAAGTGTTGTGAGCTAGCCATGCTTGGGGTTGCATCCTGCTGTGTGGTCTGTTGCAGGGTCTGTGTTTTCCTCTGCATTGCTTGGTTGCCCTGGTCCTGGTGGTGGGTTCCGTGGGAGGTCCATGGGCTGTTGTAGGGTGTCGGTGTCGAAGGTGTGGTGGTCCTCTCTGGCATCACTGATGTGTTGTGTGTCCCTCTGCAATGTGAAGTCGAGACATGTACGTTGGCGCATTGTTCTTGTTTACATACAGACTGTCAGACAATGTACATTGTGACTGTTTGGGAGGTGTAGGATTTGGATGCGGGACCATGTCCATTCGGACTACATGACGGATGTGAGGTTGTATGTGTACATTTCAATTTCACAGTTTTCAGCTGTCAGATGTAGTAGGCCTGTTTCTGCGTGTGTGTGGACCAAGTTGTGTCATCTGTTATGCAGAGTTGTGTTTGCGCATTGTACCACTTTGTTGTCAATGTGGGTGTGCTGTTATTGCTATGTGTGTGTGCTGGAGTGTGCTACAGGGAACATGGACATGATCCTGGGTCATTTTGGGTGTGCAGTTTGCTACACATCTTTGTCCATGTGTGCCATTGTGAGCATCTACCCCCTCCCCCCAGACCCTGGTTGTTACTCACCCTGTTGATGTTGTGTCAGGTCCTCCCGAGCTGTGTCCACACTCCCAACTCCTTGCACTGTCTCCACACTGATGACTGTGGCCTCTGTTCTCTCCAGCTCCTGCTGGTTTAGATTTTCACATCATGCCAGTGCCTTTTGGCCTCCTCCATTGGCATCCTCGACACTCCGACTGCATTCCTGGTAGTCTAATTGTGGGCCAGTTGATGGAATTGTTCATCTGCGTGACGCTGATCTGCTTTTCCTGCGAACTGCACCCCATCTTCTTCTTCCTCTTCTCCCTGGCATTCTCGACCCTGTTGGTTCTTGCTGGTGGTCTATGGGGGTTGTGGTGGGGTTCGCGTCAGCCTCTGCACTCGGTCAGGGTGCATCAATGTTGCTAGGCACTTTGGATTGTTTCTGGTGTGTTGTATTTGTAGCTTTTATTGTGCATTTTCCCGCCAGATGCGTGGGATTTGCAGGCCTTTCGCTGTTTTTCGCTGTTTTTGTGGTGCGATTGGTCTCATCACAGGATTTGCAGCATGGCGTTGATTTTTACACAAACAAATGATGGGTTATCTGGAGACTATCGCCTGGTACCGCTATGTTGAGAATGTTTCGTTAACACGGCAACATTTTCCCACGATAAACTGTTATGTTGGAAGTTGCGTTAAGTTACTTTTGCGATGGTTATAATACGTTCTTGAGAATATGCCTCTAATACTTATGGCAAATTTGAAAGACCAACTCTTCACATATCACAATTGTAAGTCTTGTACTTTCAAATGTATTTCAAGTATATATGATTTTACCAAGCAAACTATTACAATGCTTACTTTTACAACATGATTTGTACTATGCAACTTCCATTACAATGGAATACAGTTACAATACAACCCATAAGAACACATGTACCATTGAAATGCATATGTGCTAATGGATCTTTCACACACACACACTTATATAGACTGGAATACAGTTTAATACATCTGCCAACATGTTTTAAACCTCAGTTTGTGGTCCTCTCCGTCTTAGATGAACTTAGAGGAGGAGCGGATGTGAATACACCACAAGCCCTGGTCCTTCTGGACCTGTCCGCTGCCTTCGACACGGTTGACCATACCATCCTTCTCAACCGTGTCGGAGGCGCCGGTATTGGGGGACCAGCTCTGGCCTGGCTCACTTCGTTCTTGCAGAACCGCACCCAGGCCGTCCAGCTGGAGGGCTTCTCTGCACCTCTGCGGAACGTCAGCTGTGGGGTGCCCCAAGGCTCATCCCTCTCCCCCCTCCTTTTCAATCATTACATTTTCCCTCCTATTTTTGCTTTGCAGCAAATGGAGGTCACGGTATTTAATTATGCCGATGACCTCCAATTGATTTTTGAGTTATCCTCTTCCTCTGACTCTATTCACAATTTCCAGCCGGTTATGATTTTTATCAGGGACTGGATGGACTGCAATCACCTTAAGTTAAACCCTGATAAGACCGAGTTGGTACTTACAGGTGGCAGCTCCAGCCCCTGGTCACCTCTGTTTTGGCCCTCTACCCTCGGTACCCCTCCCTCAGCCTCTCCATCTGTAAAAACACTAGGAATTAAGCTCAATAGCAAACTCACTCTGCACTCCCAAGTTAGCACTGTGGTTTCCTCTTGTTTCCTAACCCTCCGCACAATTCGTAAAATTTCCCGCTTTTTCTTCTTCCCAGCTCTTAAGCTTATTCTGTTGGCCATGGTCATGTCTTGACTTGACTATGGCAACGGTCTGTACTCTAGCATCCCAGCCTACGACCTCCATCGCCTGCAACTCATTCAAAATCATGTAGCCCGTGTACTCTATAAACTTCCCAAATCTCATCATGTCACTCCCCTTCTAAAAACCTTACACTGGCTCCCCATCCGAGAACGTGCTCTCTTTAAGACGGGTTGCATGATCTTCCAGGCCCTGGCTGGCACCGCACCTGCCTTTATTAATTCTCGTATCAAAGCCTATATACCCAACCGCGAGCTTCGCTCCTCCACTAAGTCACTGCTCTCTGTCCCCTGGTTCAAAAAGAAGAGATCCGGTGGCCTGATGTTTTCCACTTTGGCCCCGATCTTTTGGAACTCTCTCCCCCTGTCTATTAGAACCATTTCCATTTATCTTGATTTTCGTAAAGCCTTGAAGACTTTCCTTTTCTCTCAAGCTTTCTCTCCCTAGCTGTCCTTCTTCTTTTTCTCCAGGTCCACGTTCCCAGCGCCATGAAACCGCACGGTGACCGAGCGCTATATAAGTTTCTTTACTTCAACTTCATTTTTCTTTACTTTCATAACAGACTCTGGAAGCACACACACTAGTATGCACAACCTATTTCAGACTTAATTTCAGTACAAAAGGGTAGCCCCATGTGCATGCGCAGCGGATGCCTAAACCCAGTGGCAGTGGGTTCGCGGACGCTGGTCGTGCACGGGCTCGCCTCTCATTTTTAGCTGTTAATTTTAAAAATCACTCTTGTGTTCTGTCCCTTACCTTCGGCCACTGCTTGTCTCCTGCCTTTCCCGCTCCCCTAGCCCCGGTCTGGCACGGCTGAGTGCCGCTTGTTCCGGAGGGCTGATGGGGTTGCGGGCTCCATCTTTGGTGGGGCAGTGGTGGTTCACGGGTGAGTGCAGCAGCCATTGCACTCCCATTCTTACAAAAGGGACGCCCCATGCGCACGCGCAGCGGATGCCTAAACCCAATGGCAGTGGGTTCGTGGACGCTGGTCGTGCATGGGCTCGCCTCCCATTTTTAGCTGTTAATTTTAAAAATCACTCTTGTGTTCTGTCCCTTACCTTCCGCCGCTGCTTGTCTCCTGCCTTTCCTGCTCCCCTAGCCCCGGTCCGGCACGGCTGAGTGCCGCTTGTTCCGGAGGGCTGACGGGGTTGCGGGCTCCATCTTTGGTGGGGCAGTGGTGGTTCACGGGTGAGCGCAGCAGCCATCGCGCTCCCATTCTTACAAAAGGGACGCCCCAAGCGCACGCGCAAGCGGACGCCTAAACCCAGTGGCAGTGGGTTCGCGGATGCTGGTCGTGCATGGGCTCGCCTCTCATTTTTAGCTGTTAATTTTAAAAATCACTTTTGTGTTCTGTCCCTTACCTTCCGCCGCTGCTTCTCTCCTGTCTTTCCCGCTCCCCTAGCCCCAGTCCGGCACGGCTGAGTGCCACTTGTTCCGGAGGGCTGACGGGGTTGTGGGCTCCATCTTTGGTGGGGCAGTGGTGGTTCACGGGTGAGCGCAGCAGCCATTGCGCTCCCATTCCTACAAAAGGGACGCCCCAGGTGCACGCGCAGCGGACGCGCGCAGCGGACGCGCCAGCGGCGAGCCAAAGGCAAGCCCGTCTGCGCCCGTCCGCGGCCGGCCGGGGCTAGGGGCATTCCACTCTGCCCAATTTTTAACTTTCTCGTCAGCCCAGCTCCTATCTTTGCAGGGTCCGTGGACTCTGGCAGACTCCATCATTGTCAAAATTGACAAACTCGGCCTTACGCCGATTTCTTCCACTCCCCACATCTTGGCCCCGGTCCCTCCTCCCTTCATTCCACCAGAGCCGTCTCCTTTACTCTCGGTGACCCCTGCAATCTCCGTTCTCCTTTTGAACACCAGATCCGCGGTCAAGCATTACCATGAACTCTTTGTTTTGCTTGACATGCATAAACCTGACCTTTTGTTTCTCACAGAGACTTGGGGCCATATGTATCATAGTTCCGATTTGCGAATTCTAAATAGCGATTTTTAAGGAATCGCTATTTAGAATTCGCAAAACGGTATGTATGTACAAAATCGCTTTTTTATAGCGATTCCTTACCATTCCTAATTTGCGATTAGCAAATTGCTAATCGCAAATTACCCATTCATTTCTATGGGCCAGCAAATTAGGAATGTTTTCAAGGGTGCAGGGGTCTCAAGAACACCCTGCTGCACCCCTGAAAATGACATGTGGGGGCATATGGCGCACATACATGCCCTAAGGGCATTAATGAGCGTCATATGGCACCTTTGTTTTTTTTGTAAAAAGCTTGTTTAAAAGAATTTGCAACTTACCACCAACTAGAAGTTGGTGGTAATTTGCAAATCCTTATGGGCTTTGAATATTTTTTGTTTGATACATTGCATTTAGGGAATCGCAAAATTTGCGATTCCTTAAGTGCAATCGCAAAATAAGGAATAGCAAATTTTGCAATTCCTTATTTTGCATCAAACATGTTACATACATACCATTTAGCTAATTAGCATTCGCAAAGGCCTTTGCGAATGCTAATTAGCTTGATACATATGGCCCTTGGTTCTGTCCGGATTCCCTTCCAACCCTCTTAGCTACCCTCCCTTCCTCCTACTACGCTCTCCGCGCCGACCGACCGGTCGGTAAGGCTGGCGGCGGCGTTGCCCTCATTGTCCGCGCTGGCCTTCATTTTCAGCTATTATCAGCCCCTCCCACATTGCAACGGTCGACTATCTAGTCGTTCGCTCTGCCTCCTTCTTGACACCTCTCACCTGTCTGCTCATGTATCGCCCCCCACAACCAACCCCGCACTTTCTTCCTGCCATCCAGGACCTGCTGGCTACTCTGGCAGTTAATAATTCCTCCATCCTGGTGCTTGGTGATTTTAATTTTTGGCCCTCTGACCCTGCTGAGGACCTCTTATCTAAAGAGTTCTCGAATTCCCTTCGCTCTTTTAATTCTGTGTCCCATGTTCACACCCCTACTCATATCCATGGTCACATTTTGGACCAGGTTTGGTCGCTTAACTGTCCTGTTTTCTCCCCTGTGGTCTCCCCATGTGCCTGGTCTGACCATTTCTTAATCTCTTTCTTCCTGCACCCCAGTCTTTTGTTAAGAAACCTCTTCTACCCAGGAACACCTGGGCCCGAAATTGGAACCATGTTGACATGACATCTCTCTGTTCCTCCCTTTCTGCCTCTAGTCCCAACCTTCAAGACCTTCCCTTACACTCTCAAGTGGACTCTTTAAACAAATGGCTCGCCAGAGGTTGTGATCAGGTGGCCCCACTCAGGCGAGTTACTGCCAGGTGCGACTATGACGCCAATAGGTGGTTTAACGCCGCACCTAAGGAGAAAAAGCTGGCCCTCCGGCAAGCAGAGCGAGCTTGGCGACGTGCCTATTGTCCCACTCTCAAAATTCAATATATCACACTTTTCAACCAATATAAGAAGTCCATTCTCTCTGCTAAGACTGAGTATTTCTCCTCTAAAATCTTGCTCGCTGAAAATCAACCGAGAGAAATCTTCTCCATTGTGCAGGACTTGGCTTTCGCGGACAGAGTTACCCTTAAACCCTCCCCATCCCAGGGCCTCTGTGATTCGCTTAATAGTTACTTTCTGGAGAAAATCATAGCCATCAAATCCAACATTTCCCCTCCCTCTCCCTCTTTTTCGGACCCACAGCCCTCACCTCCCCAGTCGTACCTCGACCACTTTCCCCCTTTGACTAAAGAAACGTTCCTGTCCCTTCTTTCAACGGTAAAGTCAGGCTCTCCATCCGACATCTGCACTGCACACATTTTAAGACAAATCTATCTGGCCTGTCCTTCCCCCCCTCTCACTTTCCTCAATAACTCCCTCGCCCAAGGCATTGCCCCTCAATCTCACAAATCCGCGACTATTATTCCCATTCTAAAAAAGCCCGGCGCAGACCCATCCTCACTTGCAAACTATCGTCCAATCTCTCTTCTCCCTTTCTTAGGCAAAATATTGGAACGTCATGTCACCAGAATACTTAGCGTCTTTGTGGAGGAGAATGGCTGTCTAGCCTCCCGCCAGGCCGGTTTTTGCCCGGCGCACTCCACGGAGTCCGTAGTCCTCTCTGTGATGGACAACCTCAGAGAGGGCATGGACACCAACCAATCCCAAGCTTTGGTTCTTCTTGATTTGTCCGCCGCCTTCGACACGGTAGACCATTCCATCCTTCTCTCCCGTGTCGGGGTGGCTGGCATCAGGGGAACCGCCTTGGTTTGGCTGGCCTCTTTCCTGAGGGATCGCACTCAGGCCGTCCACCTGGCTAATTTTTCTGCAACCCCTTATAAGATTCAGTGCGGAGTCCCGCAAGGATCTTCTTTGTCCCCTCTGTTGTTTAATTTGTAAATTTCCCCTCTTATTTTGGCACTTCAGCAGATGGAAGTCACGATCTACAACTACGCTGATGACCTCCAGCTTATCTTTAATTTATCCTCCTCTCCAGATTCTATTCATAATTTCCATTCTGTTATGCTTTTCATCAGGGACTGGATGAACTACAACCATCTGAAACTCAATCCTGACAAAACCGAGTTGGTTTTGACAGGTGGTTCCTCCAGTCCCTGGAATTCTTTGTTTTGGCCTTCCTTCCTGGGTTTCCTCCGATCCCCTCCTTTTCGGTCAAAACACTAGGGATAAAACTAAATGCCCACCTCGCCTTGCACTCTCAGATTAGTTCAGTAGTTTCCTCGTGTTTCCTCACTCTCCGCACTATTCGAAAGGTGTCTCGTTTCTTTTCCTTCTCTGCACTTAAACTTATCCTGTCTGCGATGGTCATCTTCCGTTTAGACTACGGCAATGCTTTGTATACCGGTGTCCCCGCATACAATCTTCGGAGACTTCAACTGGTTCAGAACCAGGCAGCCCGACTTGTTTACAACCTGTCCAAGTCTCATCATGTCACCCCGCTTCTCAAAGCTCTGCATTGGTTGCCTATCCGGAAACGTGCCCTGTTCAAGATGGGCTGTATCACCTTCCAGGCCAGGGCGGGGACAGCCCCCGGCTTTATTTCCTCTGAAATAAAGGCTTACCTTCCTAGCAGAGAGTTGCGCTCTTCTTCGCAATCTCTATTGGTTGTCCCTGGTTTTAAGAAGAAGAAGTCAGGAGGCGTCAAATTTTCCACGCTAGCGCCCGCTTTCTGGAATACCCTCCCTCCACCCCTCAGGTTCTCCCCCCATTATCTGGAGTTTCGGAAAGCTTTGAAAACATTTCTCTTTGCCCAAGCCTTCCCACACTCGCAGTCCGTCCCTCCCACTGTCCTATGGTTGCATCTCTAGCGCCAAGAAAACGCTTGGTAGTCGTGCGCTGTACAAATATTTTAATTTTAATTTCAATTTCAACCTATTTCAGACTTAATTTCAGTACAATAAAACATACTACAATACATGTCCCAAACATTTGGTAACATATTTCAAAGAAAACATTTTGCCTAATCAATCAATCAATCAGCAAATTTGTAGAGCGCGCTACTCACCCGCTAGGGTCTCAAGGCACTTGGAGGGTGGGAGAATCGCTACTGCTCGAACCGCCAGGTCTTGAGTTGCTTTCTGAAGGAGAGATGGTCCTGGGTCATCCGAAGGTGGGTGGGGAGGGAGTTCCATGTCTTGGCCACCAGGTAGGAGAAGGATCTTCCTCCGGCGGTGGATTTGCGGATTCGTGGGACGGAGGCGAGAGCGAGGCTGGCGGATCGGAGCTGGTGGGTGGGTGTGTAGAATGTGAGGCGGCTGTTGAGGTATTTCGGGCCCGTGTCGTGGAGAGCCTTGTGTGCGTGGGTGAGGAGTCTAAACGTGATCCTCTTGGTGACGGGGAGCCAGTGCAGGTCTTTCAGATGGGCAGAGATGTGGCTGTGGCGAGGGATGTCCAGGATGAGTTGTGCAGAAGCGTTCTGTATGCGCTGGAGTCTTTTCTGGAGTTTGGCTGTGGTTCCGGCGTAGAGGGTGTTCCCGTAGTCCAGACAGCTGGTGACGAGGGCCTGGGTGACCGTCTTCCTGGTTTCGGTGGGGATCCACCGGAAGATATTTCGGAGCATGCGCAGGGTGTTGAAGCAGGAAAACGAGACGGCGTTGACTTGCTTGGTCATCGTGAGGGAGGAGTCAAGGGTGAAGCCCAGGTTGCGTGCATGGTCCATTGGCTTGGGTGCGGTGCCCAGTGGCACCAGGAGTCATCCCAGGCAGAAGGGGATGGTCCGAGGATGAGGACTTCCGTCCTGTCTGAGTTCAGTTTCAGACGGCTGATCTTCATCCATTCCGCGACGTCTTTCATTCCTTCCTGGAGGCTGGCTTTGGCGGTGGCGGGGTCGTTGGTGAGGGAGAGGATCAGCTGGATGTCGTCGGCGTAGGAGATGATGTTAAGGTTGTGTTGGTGTGTGATGGCAGCGAGAGGGCTCATGTAGATGTTGAAGAGGGTGGGGCTGAGTGAGGATCCTTGCGGGACGCCGCAGATGACTTCGGTGGCCGCGGATCGGAACGGGGGGAGGCGGACTCTCTGGGTTCTTCCGGCGAGGAACGAGATGATCCACTCCTGGGCCGCTCCTTGGATTCCGGTGCTGCTGAGGCGCTGGATCAGGGTGCGGTGGCATACGGTGTCGAAGGCTGCTGAGAGGTCTAGGAGGATGAGGGCAGCAGTTTCTCAGTTGTCGAGCAGGGATCTGATGTTGTCGGTAGCTGCGATGAGAGCGGTCTCGGTGCTGTGGTTTGCTCGGAAACCAGACTGTGATGGGTCGAGGGATCTGTTGGTCTCGAGGAAGGCGGAGAGTTGTCTGTTGATGGTCTTCTCGATGACTTTGGCTGGAAAAGGGAGGAGCAAGATGGGGCGGAAGTTCTTGAGGTCCGTGGTGGGTTTCTTCAGGAGGGCGCTCAGCTCGGCATGTTACCAACTCTCCGGGAAGGTGGCGGATGCGAAGGAGCTGTTGATGATGTTCCGGAGTTGGGGTGCGATGATGGAGTCGGCTTTGTTGAAGATGTGGTGTGGGCAGGGGTCGGTTGGGGAGCCCGAGTGGATGGTGTTCATCAGGCGGGTGGTGTCTTCGGTGCTGACAGGGGTCCAGGTGCAGAGGGTGGTGGTGGGGGGCGTTGGTTCGGTGGTTGGGTGCGTGGTCTGTGCGCCGAAGCTGTTGTGTATGTCGGTGATCTAATGCTTCACAATATTTACAAATAATGCATTAGAAAGTTAAAAATATCATTTGAAACACTCCTAACACACGTTACGCATTATAACTCACCTCTTATATTGTATTGCTGAATATGAAAATATGTGAAACTCTTAAAACATTTTCTTTCACACACAATAAATGTAATGCACCATTCTCAACATGTAATACCAGAAATGGCAAACGTTCCCTTTCTTTCTGCACTCTAATGAATTTTAATAATAAATCAAAATGTTTCCTTCCATTTTTGAAATTGTAAAACCCATTTCTATTGGTTACACATATTAACCCTTTATTAGTCTCTTCTAAAAGTACCCAATCTGGTTCCTTTCAGTTATTGGAGCCATGACTCCACCGCAGTGCCATAGTGTAGCATTGCGATGGAGCCGCGAACCCTTACAGGAGTGCAAAACCTATTTTCAATAAGACTAGTAGTATTTTTTAGGAACACACCACTTCTAGACACAGTACTGATCTTGGAAAACTTACTTGAGTTGCATATTACATATATAACGTACAATTTCATTTTTCAAAAACACAGTTAAATTAATTCCTTCCCCCATTCTGCTAAATCCTAGTTTCCATAGTAACAGTTTATACAACATTCAACTGTACCAGCAGGTCCCAAGTTCACAATATTTTATAATTCAGCACACTAACCTACAAATGAAAATAGTAGATGTGGTTGACTTTAGCAGAATATTATCTCATCCTATCTACTGTACTTTTCAAACATTTTTCTATAACCAATCAGAATGATGCTTGTTCAGCAAACTAACATGCATCCTATTTTTTGAGTACACACTGTCTATGAACAAGTAATCAGTTATCTACTTTTTGTTAAAAAGCATCTTCTCCATCATTTTAGACACCTCTCATTCCACCAACTAACTTACTCAGCTACAGTTGTCTTTTCATTCCTTCACAAATCCCTTCAAAATGCTTACAGTATGGATTGTAGGGCACAGCTATGTTTTCCAGAGCAAAAGGTTTGCTGAACACAAAGGTTTGGACAAAGACTTAGGTTTGCAAAATGTCGATATCAAATGGTTTGCACAGAGAGGATTAAAGTGGGACCAATTGATGCCTTTGGTTAAAACCTTTTTGTATTTCCAACCCCCTGACCTCATGATTGTGCACTGTGATGGCAGTGATCTAGGCACATTAACTGGGGTAGGATTGGAAATCCTAATGCAGGATACCTTTGCACAACTGGTGTTGCTTTTCCCGTCACTCTCTTTGTATACTCTAATATAGGCTAAAGACAGGAATAGAAGTAGTCAAATCATTTCTGTCCACAGATTGACAAAGCTAAGAAGCATGTTAATATAGCTGTTTCTGCTTACCTAAGAGACCATAACATGGGCTCTGTCTATAACAACAATCTACGTTTTGACATGCATAACATCTACAGAAGGGATGGAGTTCACTTCACAGATGATGGAAACAGAGTGTTTCTCAACAACCTTAAGCTGTGCATCCGGACTTACATGTAGCTGGAAGAAAATCATAATGAGCACAAGGGCTCTTTTTAGAGCCAACCTTTAACCCAACAGTGAAACATATATATGTTTAAATCCATTTCTACACTTCAAGGATGTTTTTTCACTAGGGCCATACACTTAGCAATTGTATGTTAAACATTAAGAGCCATAATATCACTAGGGCATGTGTATATGACACAGCTTGGTATATTTACATGAACTCACAACCTAGAGGGATAGTTTTATGGACTGCATTTTGAGGTTTTGCTTTTTGTTACACCATAGTTTTTTTGATACACCAGAGGTATTGGATACACATGTCCTACGGTATTCCCACACTAAGATGGACAAGACTATATATTATTTATTTTTCACACACAAGCATATTGCATTATGCAACAGCTACTGTTTGTCAGTGGTGTGACCGTGGGTTCGAATACGCATCTCTGAGGGGCAGTGAATAAGTTTGAACTAATAAAGTTAATACAATTTGGAACGAGCATGGGCTCTTTTATTGTTAGTATACGGCATCAACGTCAGTAGCTTTGAAAGGCGGGCCGGTAGTCCGCTTTTTATTTCCGCAGTACGCCGGTTGATTTCACCTTGCAAGCACAACGGAGAGCTTTGGCAGCGCATAGCACAAGCATTTTTTTGTTATATTGGAGTAAGCACGAAAGACGTTGAAGGCTTCTTGTGCTGGTAAGCAGCCGGAGGATATTTGGTACAGGATCGGGTGGAGTGCTCACGTACTTTTCTGTTCACGTTCCAGATTAAAGTCCTCACGTCTATGATTTCTACATCGGGTTAACGCTTGGAAGTAAATTTGGGAATCCCGTTTGCATAAGACGGGTAAGAACCATGCATATTTTGTTGTTGCACATTATAAGTTTTCTGAGAGGTTGCGAGTATGACTAAAATTGGTTATCTTGTTTCGCTTGTAGCAAAGTGAGTTTACACATGGTCACAGACCGCGTGTGAAATCTACACAGGGTAAGAGACTTCAGAATGTTGCGAGGCATGTATTCACCATGAGTGTGGTATAGGTACCCTTGCACAATTTGTGTCATACATGGTTCACTGACATAGTATTTTTTTAAATTATAGATGGATCACATTATATTTTCTTTTCACGCAGGTCTTTTGACACACACACACGCAACTTCCTTTCTAACCCGTTCCTTTTTCTTTCTGATTGCAAATTCTACTTTTATTTCTACTTTTGTCATGATAACTAGTCATTTTATCCACATATGATTCTTGTTTGGCTTTTGTTTTGCCGTCGGATGACCTCAAGCAACATTTATTGTTTTTGTACACATGTACTTGTATTATTGTTCTTCTCTTTCCCCTGACGAAGGGTTTCTTCAAACCCGAAATGCATTGGGAATTAATCTTTTATTTGATTTTGCTTATAAAAAAGGTGATATTGTGTTTATTCCTTTGTTAGTTGAATACACATTCTTGAATTCGACAAAAGATTTTAGTTGTGCATCTATGACAAGTAAGTTCATTGAGGTTTTGGAAACAAGTGTATTGTTTATATTGGTTTGAAATTGACAACCTACAAATGACATATATGTTTAAAACAATGAAAGAAAGTTCATGAGTAACGAAGACATCATTATGCCAGCTTTCTCCAACCAAATTTAAATTCATAAAAAATATACCTGTGCGAAGAAATGGGCAGTAGCCCAGGCCCCTGCATTATATAAAAATTATGTAGGATGAGATGAGGATTCTCCTCTATATAAAATCCAGTTAAAAAATCAACCAACTGCACAAAGGCAGTATCCAGTTAAGCAAGAAGCTAAAAAAACAGGTCAGGGAGATATTAGATCAACTTGAATACCAAGGGGTGATTGAAACATGCACCTCATCCATGAACAATCCTTTGTTTCCTGTCTCCAAACCAGACAATACATCTACTTTTGGATTACAGACATCAAAACTCTTGTTCCAAAACTTTTGCAGTACAAAATGCACAAAGTGCAGCACTAAGGAATAACATTGTGCGTAAAAAATATAAAACCACATTAGATATTTCAATTGGTTTCTTCTGTCAAAACATTGCACATGAAAGTAGGTATTTGACTGCTTTCTCAATCATGGGGACACACGGTCAATTCTGTTGTCTCCCCCAGGGATTCAAGAATAGTCCAGGGTTATTTTCAGCCAGAGTAACAGAGTTACTACAAACCTATGATGATGAGACATTATCATATGTCGATGACATCTATCTAACAGACAATGACTTGGATAGGCACTTGAACAGGGTGAACACCATAATACTTGGCTTCACCTCTGAAGGGTACAAATTCAATTTTAAGAAATCACGAATTGCCCATCTAAAAGTCCTTTTCCTAGCGTACGAGTTATCAAGTGAAGGCAAAAGCCTGGCAGCAAACTTTCTAGAGAAATGTGTGCTTCTTTCTTCTGTTGCCCCTTCTGTACCTCTCTTGCTTATTTCTTCACTCTTCTTGCCTCTTTCTGCACTATCTTGCTCCTTTCTATACCTATATCCCTCTTTCTGCACCTCTCTTGCCTGTTTCTGCACATCTCTTGCCTCTTTCTGCAGTTCTCTTGCCTCTTTCTGCACATCTGTTGCTTCGTTCTGCACTTCTCTTGCCTATTTCTACACCTCTTTTGCCTCTTTCTGCACCTCTGTTGTTTTTTTCTGCATTCATTGTGCCTGTTTCTGCACCCTTCTACCCTCTTTCTTTGCCCCTCTTCACTTCTCTTGCCTCTTTTTGCAACTCTGTTGTTTCTTTCTGCACTTTTCTTGCCTCATTCTGCAACTCTTTTGCCTCTTTCTGTACCTTCCTTCTTCTTTCTATGCCTTTCTTCCTCTTTCTCTACCTCTCTTGACTCGTTCTGTACCCTTCTTGCCTCTACCTGAACCTCTCTTTCTTCTTTCTGAACCTCTCTTGACTCTTTCTGTACCTCTCTTGCCTCTTTCTGAACCTCTCTTGCCTCTTTCTGTACCTCACTTGCCTCTTTCTGTACTTTTCTTGCTTTTTCCTGTACTTCTCTTGCTTCTTTCTGTAGTTTGTTTCCTCTTTCTGCACCTTTCTTCCTCTTTCTGCATTGCTCTTACCTCTTTTGCCTCTTTCTGCACCTTTCGTGCCTATTTCTGTTACCCTTTTCCTCTTTCTGTCTTCTGCTGCCCCTTCTGTACCTCTCTTGCTTCCTTCTTCACTTCTCTTGCCTCTTTCTGCATTATCTTGCCCCTTTCTGTACATTTATCCCTCTTTCTGCACCTCTCTTGCTTCTTTCTGTACCTCTCTTCCCTCTTTCTGCACCTTTCTTGCTGTTTTTGCAGGTCTCTTGCATCTTTCTGCACCTTTCATGCCTCTTTCTGCACGTCTCTTGCTTCTTTCTGCATTTCTCTAACCTCTTTCTACACCCCTCTTGCCTCTTTCTGTACCTCAGTTGGTTCTTTCTGTACTTCTCTTGTTTCTTTCTGCACCTGTCTTGCCCCGCTCTGCACTTCTATTGCCTCTTTCTGCACTTCTGTTGCTTCCTTCTGCACTGCTTTTTCTTCTTTTTTCACCTTACTTGTTTCTTTATGTATCCCTCTTGTCTCTTTCTGCACTTGTCTTTCATCTTTCTGTACCTCTCTTGCAGCTTTCTGCACCTCTTTTGCGTCTTTCTAAACTTCTAATGCCTCTTTCTGTACCTCTATTTCTTCTTTCTGCACTTATCTTGCTTCTTACTGTACATCTCTTGCCTCTTTCTGCACCTCGCTTGCCTCTTTCTGTACTTCTCCTGCCTCTTTTTGTAACTAGCACTTCTCGTGTAACTTTTTGCACCCCTCTTGCCTCTTTCTGCATTCCTTTTCCCTCTTTCTGCACCTCTTGCTTCCTTCTGCACCTCTATTGTGTCTTTCTGCACTTCTATTGCCTCTTTGTGAACCTCTCTTGCCTCTTTCTGCACCTCTGTTGCTTCTTTCGCCACTTCTCTTGCTTCTTTCTGCACCTCTATTGCTTCTTTCTGCACCCCCCTTTCCTATTTCTACACCCCTTCCACCTTTCTGCACTTCTCTTGCCTCTTTTTGCATTTCTCTTGCCTCTTTATGTACTCAAATGGGAAGTGCAAGATGTCAAGTTTAAAGGTCTGTGTCCTCTTGTGACTGAAGTATATGTCTACTTGTACATGCATTCTCACATGTGTTATACATCTGAAGATGGTAGCTTAAAAAGCCGGTAGCTTCTCCTATAGGTGTTCAAATCTTCTCAGTTCTGCTCTGTTATTCGGTTGCACAGGCAGACAAGTCTTACATATGTAGGTATTATAGAGCCCCTTAAATATACTATTGAATACCCATGTGCCCTGTATTATGAGCAGAAAGAAATACATGCACCTTTTTGTACACAAATTTACAGAGAATGCTGTTCGAAACACAGGTATTCAAGCATTTGTATGTTTATTTGTATGTAACAGGTCACTAGGTAAAAGCACAGACAAACGCATGCATACCTTCACAAACTTGGTGAGACTTACAGCAGTAATATGGTTAGGATTGCTGTGTTATATTTGGTAGGCCTACCATTCTGAGAAGTCGATGAATAGTCAACCTTCAAGAGAAAGTGTGGTTTAGGACATCTTGGGAGAAGTATTAGTGATTAGGCCACTTTGTATGAGTCTGTGGAAAGGTACTTTCGAATTAGACCTCTTTCTGCACTTCTGTTGCTTCTTTCTGCACTTTTCTTCCTCTTTATGCACTTCTGTTGTCTCTTTCTGCATTTCTCTTTTTTGTCTGTACCTTTCTTTTGCTTTCTACACCTGTCATTCCTCTTTCTGCAGTTCTCTTGCTTCTTTCTGAGCCTTTCTACTTCTTCCTGTACATGTCCTACCTATATAGATATAGTTAGAAATTAGTATTTAAAAAACCTTAGAAATCCACTGAAACAACAGAAGTTTCAAGGATGTTATACTGAGGAATCAGCATTTAAAGAATGTTAGCTATTCACAAAAAAAACCACAGGTTTTATGAACGTTATAGTTAAGCTGACGTTTCAGTTGTACATAGCCAGACAAATTCATCTGATATAGTTAGCTGAGCTAACTATAACTCTCACCCCCCCAATGCTCTTCTGATGACATCACATATTACATCACTCATGTATGGCAGTGCATTGCGGGGGCGCGAGTTATAGTTAGATGTGTTTTTTCAGTGAATATGTATATATATATATATATATATGTTCAATAAAGTTCCAATTGACGAGCACTCTCAAAAATCCAACACAACGCCAGCAATAATTACGGGGGCCCGATTCACAGAACTAACTTAAGACAAAATCCTAAACTTACTACCATTTTGGTATTCACAGAAGGCACTTACTCATTTTGGTATTCACAGAAGGCATTTACTCTTTTCGGTATTCACAGAAGTTAGGAGTCCTAACTTTAAGACTCTTAAATGCCTTCTGTGAATACCGAAAGTCTTAAAGTTAGGATTTTTCTCAATTTAGTAGTAGTAAAGTTAGGACTCCTAACTTTAGGACTCCTAAATGCCTTCCGTGAATGCCAAAAGTCTTAAAATTAGGATTTTTCTCAATTTAGTAGTAGTAAAGTTAGGACTCCTAACTTTTGGACTCCTAAATGCCTTCTGTGAATACCGAAAGTCTTAAAATTAGGGTTTTTCTCAGTTTAGTAGTAGTAAAGTTAGGACTCCCGACTTTAGAACTCCTAAATGCCTGCTGTGAATACCGAAAGTCTTAAAATTAGGATTTTTCTCAATTTAGTAGTAATAAAGTTAGGACTCCTAACTTTCGGACTCCTACATGCCTTCTGTGAAGACCGAAAGTCTTAAAATTAGGATTTTTCTCAACTTTACTACTACTAAACTGAGAAAAATCCTAATTTTAAGACTTTCGGTATTCACAGAAGGCATTCAGGAGTCCTAAAGTTAGGAGTCCTAACTTTACTACTACTAAATTGAGAAAATTCCTAATTTTAAGACTTTCGGTATTCACAGAAGGCATTTAGGAGTCCTAAAGTTAGCAGTCTTAACTTTACTACTCCTAAACTGAGAAAAATCCTAACTTTAGGACTTTCGGTATTCACAAATGGCATTTAGGAGTCCTAAAGTTAGGACTCCTAACTTCTGTGAATACCCAAATGAGTAAGTGTCTTCTGTGAATACCAAAATGAGTAAGTGCCTTCTGTGAATACGAAAATGGTAGTAAGTTTAGGATTTTGTCTTACGTTAGTTCTGTGAATCGGGCCCGGGGTGTTTATTCCTCAACACAACATGTTTCGGCTGGAAAGCCTTGCTCACGTTAAAGGAAAAAGTGCATAAACAAACAGATAAAGCCTTGCGTGGCTGCCCCTGTACATAGACATAAACATGGGACTGCACTTCAACCCGGTTGCATTGCCGAACATGGCAGACATTTTGAGATGTAACAAGGATCTGTACAGCATATGACTAAACGTCTGAATGGTCTATTAATTAATGAACTTCATTCTATTGTACAGTGCATAGTTTAAATCATAATTCAAAATGTATTCTCAATACAAAGAGAGACGTTTCCTTTTTTTGACACATACTACCCAAGCCATTTACTAATATCGCATTGTATTCTTAAAGATTTCAGACTCATCTTTGTCTCTTTCAAGGTTATAATGCAGTGCGCACTCACGGTGCCTAAAGCTATTGCTTGCATAGCACGCTGAAATGCTACAGCGGTATCTTTCAAATTAAAGCGGCACGTATGTTGGACCTTACGGTGAAAATAACCTTTCCAAAATCGCATCGTGCTTAAACTTAATCAGGTTCATAAAAAGAGAGAAATTCGAGTTACCAGGTAAAATACCCTGCTCATCACACATCGATTCCTCCATTTGCAGCAACTACATCTAATAACTTTGCTTGATAATTACAGACCAAATAATATCTCAAAGGATGTCCCAGTGCAAACAGCCTCAGACATACAGAAAAACCATGGTACTAATTGTCACAAACACTCAGTGTTGTCCTGCAGTCAAACCATTATGGTGCTAACTGTGCCAACAAACAATCCGGGGGCCGCACGTCGGTTAACTGTGAAAAACGTGCTCTGTGTTCTTGCATGTTACTAGGATGCGGTGCCCATGAAGGTGAATACAGTGGTTGGGCCCCTCCCTCCACATCTGTTTGGAAAAGAGATATGTAAAATAAAAGATTAGTGAAGTGACTTTAAAAGCTCATTAAAAACATAGTCATGATGACAATACTTCATTCTAATATTTGAGTATACTAGAAGAAGGCCAAAGGTAAGATATAGTAAAGTGGAGAAATATTTCAGAGGAGAAAATAAAAGAGAGAATGAAATTAGAGGCGAGAACAGCTGACAATGCGATTCATACTGTTGTAAAAGAAGAAGAAAGGCAAGAGATGCCTGACAGATACATTAGTGTTTACTCATATATCATATAGTCACATCAGTAGAAATATCCTCACTTTCCCATGATCAGTTAAAGGGTCTATGTCCTAAGATGTATGGCTAACTCTTCATCTTGATTGAGCCCCCCCCCCCCGGGTCCTTAGTTTGGAACTCAATGATGTATTTTGATTCTCTTTGTCTCAACTTGAGTTCACTGTTGCCTCCCCTGGGGTGTCTTTCAATTTGTTCCAGAATTAAAATTTTCATTTCAGATGGGTTGGAAAAGTGTTTGTCTCTGAAATGTCTCGCTACGGGATATTTCTCATCCCTGATAATGTTCAAGAACTCGTTTCTTCGCTAACAATGTAGTACTGCCTATGTACCACCTATTGCATGGACAGACTATTACATAAATGGCAAAAGTGGTACTACATGTAAGGAATAGATGTATTTCTTTTTTAATGCCATTATAACTAACCTGTCTGATGAGATGACTGTTTTTGCAGGCCTTACAGTGGCCGCAATGGAAAAATCCCTTGAGGTCATGTTGATGTCCTGTAGGGTAATTGGTAATGTCACTATGGACAAGCATATCTCTTATGCTTCTGCATTTTCTATATGTTACACAAGGTCTGCTGGGGATTTCCTCTCCAATCACATTATCACATCTCAGTATGTCCCAATTTTTGCACAGTATTTTTTGTAATTTTTTTTACTCAGAACTTTAAATCATGATCAGGCGTGTATTGCATTCACTATCACTATCCAGGCTCTGAATGTTATCAGTGAGAGTGTGAGTGAGAGTGTTTTATCAGCTTTTTCTTTAGCTTTGTGTAGTACCCAGCTGGGATATCCCCGCGTTCGGAAACGTGTCAACATTTCTTCACATTCCTGCCGGTATGCCACGTCAGTTCTGCAGTTCTGTTTGGCCCTCAGCAGTTCGCCGAATGGAATGCTCCACTTCAGTGGCTCAGGGTGACTGCTGAGGGCATGCAGGATGCTGTTACCTGCAGTGGCCTTCCTGAACAGAGAAGTAGAAATTTTGTTGTCTACAATTTCGACTCGTACATCTAGGTATTTCACTGCCTCCTTGTTTATGTTGTACGTGAGGGATATGTTTTTATCATTGTTGTTAAGGGTATTGATAAATTGTTTGGCTAGTTCTTTGTCCCCTTTCCAAATGACGAACAAATCGTCAATGTACCTCCACCACTTACCAACATGCTCCAGGTATCCTGCACAGGCAGGGTCGGCAAAGATCTCACGCTCCCAGCTTCCTATGAAGAGATTCGCGAAGGTGGGAGCAAAGCACAAACGCATCGCGGTGCCGATCACCTGCCTGTACAGGACACCATCAAAGAGAAAAATGTTGTTGATGAGGCAGTGTTCCATCATACCAAGTAACATCTTGGTATGTTCTCTGAATCTCAGGTGACGTTGTTTGGGAAATTCGTAGCATGCATCCAGACCCTGTCTGTGGTCAATGATAGTATATAATGCCTGGACGTCCAGTGTGATTAAGAGGAAATCTTCTTCCCATTCTACATCTTGGATTTTCATGAGGAAGTCCTTAGTGTCGTGGATGTAACTAGGTAGACCATTTACCCACTCACGTAGATAGTGATCTACATATTTAGATATATGTTCCGCCACACTGCCCCTGGATGACATATTTGGACTCCCTGGTGGATTAGTGGGGTTTTTATGAATTTTGGACAACAGATAGAGAATGGGGAGTATAAGATGATCATTTTTTAGATATCTGAACTCCTCCCATTCTAATAATCCCATGTCCCTCCACATGGTTAGTTTATCCCAGATTTCTTTGATTCTTTCCTTATATGCTTCATGGGAGATGGGCAGATATGATTTACCATCAGTAAGTTGTCGTTGGGCCTCTGTGATATAAAAGTCCCTATCCATAATGACAACATTTCCGCCCTTGTCAGCAGGGCGGATGACAATGCTGTCATCATCCATGAGTGTTTTCCTTTACCGTCAAATTATTGCTGCGTTTATAGCCTCTGTTCTTTTTGTGTCAATAGGCACATAATGCTTTGCTCACACTATCATAGAAAGTGTCTAGTGAATAATGAGCAGGAGGTGGCAGAAATTTAGATTTAGGCTTGAATTCAGAGAAAGCACTATCGTCAGTAATCAATTCTGCATTGTACAGAATTTTTGTATCACTATTGATACACTCTAGTTGATCACTTGAGCTCACTGTGTCCTCATTACATTCCTGCTCAAGTTGAATTATATTAACAATGCTCTCTACATCTCCTATGGTAAAGACATTTCCCTGTCTGGGTTTGGCTAGTCTCAATTTATTGTGTCCTCCTAATCTTTTAAGTTAGTACCATATTCTTAATTTTAACTTCCGGGTAAACTTAAACAAGTCTATCCTGGATTCCGTATAGTTAAACGGCATGGACGAACAAAAAGACAAACCCAAACTCAATATAATTTTCTCAGAATCGCGAATTGTCTTACTCGATAGATTGACGATAGTTTCATTCACCACTGTCATGTCCATTAACGGCCTCTTTTGGTGCGCGCCCTGCTGATTCCTCTGGCGCCCCTTCCTCTGCCTCCTCTCCCATCTTTGTCGAAGTCTTTTTCCTCTGTTGCCACATTTCCCCTTCCTCTGCCAAAGCCCCATCCTCTTTTTCCTCTCATCACTGGTGCCGGAGTCTCCATCATTGTCCGTCTGCTCCGGCGCAAATGGCGGTACTCCTCTAAAAAATTCACCTGACGTGTGGTATTCTCTGTATTTGCAAGTCCTTCAGTAGATATGTCTGATTCCGTCTCACTTGTGCTCGAAGCACTGGCATGTTGACTCACACTGTTCTTATCTTTTTCCAGACTTCGTGTCTCGGTCTCCGAATAGAGATGGTCATATTTACGGCTGAAAGTTAGAATCCTTCCACTTTCATAATCATTATAGTCTCTATCCAGTTTTCTTTCTTTGCGTGCCTTTATATCCTCCTCATATTTTTTTAACCGTTCTTTCATTTCTTTTATGGATTTCTCCATAGTGTCGGAGTCTGTCAATTTCGTTATGTCTTCCATCAGTTCTTGTATTTGTTTAAGGAGAATATCTCTATCTATCCACACATATTTTACAAGGATTTCAAGCATCCTTCTAGAACTGACCGCCGAATTCTCTGACCATTCTGTCAGCATCGCTGGATTGAGAGTGTCATAAATTGGTGTAATAAATATCCGTAGAACTCTGGGCACCATCTCCTAATCTATATAATTTTGTAGAGATGTCGCTTCCCACCACTTAGAAATTTCACCTCTCTTCAATTTTTCCAATTTGTTGATTTTATCCTCACATGTTAGTGGAAGTATATTTTATCTCCTTTGCCTTCTGCATATTTTTTCTTTCTTGTATACTCAATTATTAGAATGATGTATTGTCATCATGACTATGTTTTTAATGAGCTTTTAAAGTTACTTCACTAATCTTTTGTTTTACATATCTCTTTTCCAAACAGATGTAAAGGGAGGGGCCCAACCACTGTATTCACCTTCACGGCACCGCATCCTAGTAACATGCAAGAACACAGAGCACGTTTTTCACAGTTAACCGACTTGCAGCCCCTGGATTGTTTGTTGGCACAATTAGCACCGTAATGGTTTGACTGCAGGACAACCCTGAGTGTTTGTGACAATTAGTACCATGTTTTTTCTGTATGTTTGAGGCTGTTTGCACTGGGACATCCTTTGATACATTATTTGGTCTGTAATTATCAAGCAAAGTTATTAGATGCAGTTGCTGCAAATGGAGGAATCGATGTGTGATGAGCAGGGTATTTTACCTGGTAACTCGAATTTCTCTCTTTTTATGAACCTGATTAAGTTTAAGCACGATGCAATTTTGGAAAGGTTATTTTCACTGTACGGTCCAACATACGGGCCCCTTTAATTTGAAAGATACCGCTGTAGCATTTTATCGTGCTATGCAAGCAATAGCTTTAGGCACCGCGAGTGCGCACTGCATTATAACCATGAAAGAGACAAAGATGAGTCTGAAATCTTTAAGAATACAATGCGATATTAGTAAATGGTTTTGGTAGTATGTGTCAAAAAAAGGACACGTCTCTCTTTGTATTGAGAATACATTTTGAATTATGATTTGAACTATGCAATGTACAATAGAATGAAGTTCTTTAATTAATTGACCATTCAGACGTTTAGTCATATGCTGTGCAGATCCTTGTTACATCTCAAAATGTCTGCCATGTTCGGCAATGCAACCAGGTTGAAGTGCAGTCCTATGTTTATGTCTATGTACAGGGGCGGCCACGCAAGGCTTTATATGTTTGTTTATGCACTTTTTCCTTTAACGTGAGCAAGGCTTTCCAGCCGAAACATGTTGTGTAGAGGAATAAATACCCCGTAATTATTGGTGGCGTTGTGTTGGATTATTGAGAGCGCTCGTCAATTGGAACTTTATTGAACATTTTGAATACCGGCGCGCTCCGCTGGCGTGAGTGCCAATTACCTCGGGGCCCAAGGCAATTAGAAGGAGCATCTTGTGGGGAATAAAATATATATATATATCCAAGCATGTTTATTAGTTTAGTGCAACAACACTGGCCAGTGCGTGTTGAAGCTCCAGACTCCTTGATCACAGGTCTTGAACACTCACATCCTTCCTTTATTTAACACCTCACATGATTTCAAGAGTGTCAAAAATATAAACAACAGACTGTTAATGGTCGCACCATCTGATTACCTTTCACATCATTGTATTCAACAGTTGCCAAACGAGAACAGGTATAGATTTTAATAATACACAGTATAAAATAAACAGCATATATTTTATACTGAAGACAATGTCCAAAAAAAAGGAGAATTATTATTATTCTGTTTTGCAACTACATTATGTCTCCTTCTATTTCGATTGCAACAAGACCCGAGCCCGGCTGATCTGAGGGATCTTGCTCGGATGTAGGGTTTATAATGATTAGCCAGTTGCATTGGCCCCAGATTGTTCAATGATTTGAATGCAATGCAGTGAAATTTGAAATAGATCTGTTTTGCTACCGGCAGCCAGTTGAGATGAACGAGGGCTTTGGTCACAAAGTTAAATATAGAGATACCCAAAAGTACTCTTGATGCATCATTTTGAACAGTCTGTGGTTCCTGGATATTGCATTTTGAAGCGCTGGTAAACAGAGTCCAGCCTTGATATTATCAGTACAGATACCATGTTTTTCCTTAACTCCAAAGGAATCATGGGGAGTATTTTCCTGGGAATTTGTAGAATGAAGAAGCAGACCGAAGTGGTGGAATTGATCTGTGATTCAAAAGCGAGCTTGGTATCTACGATGACTCCAAGGTTTTTTGCTTTAGGTACTGGCATAGGTAAGGAGCCAAGTTGGACAGGCCCCCAACTGTCAGTCCAGATGGAGTGATTATTACCAAATATAAGGACCTTGTTTTTCGAGGAATTAAGTTTCAGACAGTTGTCTGTCATCCAGCTCCCTATGTGGTTCATGTAGGAAGCTGGCTCTGTATATACTATACCAAAGTGAGGTATAGTGTGCACAGAGTTCAGTGAACCCCAAAGGTAGGCAGAGGTAAAAGTAGATAGCACCTTACTCTCTCTTTGTGGTAGTGTGGGCGAGCAGTGAGGCTTTACCCGAGGGTAGTGTTAAGCATTTGTTGTACATACTCAATCAACAAATGATATCACACACTCAAAGAGTAAACTTCTGACCAATTTGGTTGAGTATATAAATATTCTTTTAGTTATTTTATTTCCTAGAATAAAGCAAGTCCCTCTAAAAGAAATAACATTGGTAAATGCACTTCTTGTGATATTGCACCTCTTCACCTAAAGGGGATGCCCTATTCCAGACATCCCCAACTCAGAACTTCATACCTTGGTGGAGTCTGCAATGCAGCCCCAGCTGCAGAACAAAAGTTCCAGCCTTGGATTGCTGGCTGATCCCTTGAGGGGTTATGCTTTATAAGTCCCCAAAGACTTAGGGAGGGACTTTCTGGCTTTGTGCTGGGGGAGACTTCATTGCTCCTGCAGCTCTCCCTGCACCCTGTCATATATTTGGCAGTGACCCCGTCCTCCTGGAGCCACCACGAGCAGAGAAAAGGCTGTTTTCCCCTGCAAAGCCTTATAGGACGAGTGGCTCCTGCCAGCGCATATCATAGAAGTGACTCCCCCCGCTGCTCGGGGAGAACTGCAACACACTGCTGGCGGCCTCGCCACATCTTTAGCTCTCGATGGGGAGCCCAGTCCCACCCAGACCCCAGATTTTACTACATCTCGGGGAGCCCACCCACGGCTGCTTCGGCCCATCATCGGGGGTCCAGTCCCACCCAGACCCCTGCTGCCACATGGTGAGTGTTTTAGCTCGGGGAGCCCAACCCCGACTGCCCTGTTCAGCCAGCACCCTCTTGTGCTGCCCCAGGAGCCGGCACCTTCATTATGGTCTGCCCACCCGCACAGGCAGATGCGAGGCAGCCTCCAGCTTGGCGGGTATTCCGGGGAGTGCCCCCGAAGATTCTTCACGGGGAGCGCAACAGTGCTCCCCAGCTTTGCTTCATGCATACAGGGCCCGGAGTTGGGATCCTGGGCCCACCCCCAGCAACACCTTTGTGGCGCTCCCCATCTTTCTTCTTCACGGGGAGCAATGGTGCTCCCTGCCTTCAGTGGGGCCCGGAGTTGGGATCCCGGGCCACTCAAGTTATTGCCAGGGAGGTGCGAAGGCGCTCCCTGCCTCCATTTTTCGCGGGGGCCAGGGTGGACTCCTGGCACCCCACAGGGCCCTCTTACGGGGAGCGTGACGGCGCTCCCCGACTTATCTTCTGCTGGGGTAGCCCCCGGGCCCTGGCCCACCCAAGGGCATTTTGAGGACCGGCGGTGCAGCCCCACTCGCTCCGTCGTCGGTCCTGGCAGAGGTGAAAGGTCGCTTACCTTCTGGGGGCATATCTCGGGCCCCAGGCACCCGATCAGCTTCATTCTGGCCTCGTCTTGCTCCTGGTGGCGCTCCCCAGCCACTGGGAGCACTTTCCTTCCCCCTCCTGATGTCCAGGAGGGTGAGTGCAGCAGGGAGCTGTCTTCACTGGCTCCCTGCGACAGCCTTTCGCCTGGCTCTCTTCCTGGACCTCTCTTCTCCTTGCGCAGAGGCCCAGGCTCATGGTCACATGTCGTGGTCTCCCCTTGTAATGCAAGTCAGGGTCCTGGGCCAGTCTGTAGGTTCTTCCTTCTAGCTGCCCATTGTGCCAGGTTCCAGCACTAGTCATCCTCAGCAGACCACACCCCAGAGAGAGCTCCTCTTTCTGTGCAGACTCTTTTTAAAGAATGGGGAGGGGGTTGGCAGGAAGTCTCTTTTGCCCTATCACACAGTAACACATCACCTCTCTGCCCCTGCTCCCTCCTTTCTGCCCAGGCCTCTGGGTTTGTTCAAAATTGCGTTGTCCAGGGGTCTCATGCCATATGGTCTCTAAGAACCCGTTCCTCACTCGCTGACTCCTCTCCAGAACAGCTTGGTGCATGGCACCAGGTGTCAGCTGCTGATGGATGAACCTGTAGCTCCACCCATCTTCTCTTCTTGGAGTGGAGGCCTTCGCTCATGAAATGCTTGTTGTGCATGACTGGGCCTCTGATGCCTCAGCTTGGGGAGGAAGGTCATTAATTCAGCCTGGCAGGGTCAGTCCCAGCCAGGCCCTGGTTATGAGCTGACCGGGGGAAAGATGACATTTCTGGATGACCCAAAAGCAGTACAACTATGACTTTGGACTCTGCAGAAGACTTCTTCTCACATAAGTTACAGTGGACTTTGGTGCATGTCTGGAATTTGTAGGCCCTAGGAAAGTAAAACTAGCCCATGTGCTCCCCATCCTCAGAGGAGAATAATGGAATAAAAACAGGCAAGCACACTGACTTTCCTTGAAATGTTTCTTCCCATTGTAGAAAGCCTATTCTATGTCACCACCCAGTTCTGCATAAGTCCTGCCACACCATTCAATTCGTAGCTGCTCCTGGGCTGCGCACGCCAGGAATCTCCCCTGCTCAGCCCTCACACTTGTGCACACTCATGTACACACGTGTTTGCATGTAACCAGCCCGGTGCCCCTTACTCTGGCTGCAGCGCAGCGGCCTACTTGCACCAGGGACACACAGGTAAAATATACATGCAGTCCCTTTCATCATGAGTTCACGGTGGGTGAGTCGCAAATTATGAGGCTTTCCCACAGTAAAGGCTCATCAAATAGGTGCTCAAAAAGCGAAAAATCTGGGTGGCTCAGATGGTCAGAACCACCTTCTAACATATATATAAACTTTGGTTTGGTTACAGTTTGAATTACTAATAATGCAATACTGTGGAATATTGTACATATACTTTGTATTGACTTTTCAATAGCAGGTCATGTGAATTACTTTTCAGATTACTTTTCTTACACAGTGTAGTATACCTGGATACTGCACTGGGGCATTTAATGTACACAGGTAAGTAAAAGCGTTTTGGGTATTCGGTTACAGTTTTAAAGCTTTTCATGGATTTTCCAACTCCACACTTTCATTCAATGTTATCCTATGTCGGAAAATAGTGTTATCGGTTCAAAAGTAAGTATTTGGTTGTGGGCACTGTTCCCTTTAACCTGCATGCCTGTGCGCCCCCGCACCTGTAGAATCTGAGCGCGCAGTCACATCTCTGAAGCACGCACACCACCAGAGGCAAGTATTCATGTTAATCGCGGCGCCATGTAGAAGCATGATGGGCGCTCTGATTAACATGAATACTCGAAGAAAAGCAGACAATCTGCCCCCCTCCGCGCTACATCAAAAAAAGGCAGGCAGCAAGCTTAAAAGCACAACTTGTGCTTTCACAATCATTAACATACATTGGTGATTGTGAAAGCACACGTTGTGCTGTTAAGGTTGCTGCCTGCCTTTACTTCACAGAGCACAGCAGTTTCTGTTCCTTTTGATAGTTTTTATGTTAAATGCAGACCCTTGCGTAACCATGTAGGGAGCTGCAATTAACAAGGAAACTTTCAAAAAGGCACGCAATTTGCAGCGCTCTATGACCAAAAGACAGGCAGCAAGCCTAACAGCACAAGTGTGCTTTCACAATCATTAATATGTATTAGTGGTGCAGTTGTGCTTGCAGCCTGCCTTTTCTTCACAGAGCGCAGAAGTTTGTGTGCCTTTTTAAAAGTTGTTATGTTAAATGCAGCCCCTTGCGTAAGCATGTAGGGAGCTGCAATTAACAGGAAAACTTTCAATAAGGCACGCAATTTGCCACGCTCTATTAACAAAAGGAAGGCAGCAAGCCTAACAGTACAAGTGTGCTTTCACAATCACTAATATGTATTAGTGATTGTGAAAGCACACGTGGTGCAGTTGTGCTTACTGCCTGCCTTTTCTTCACAGAGCGCAGCAGTTTGTGTGACTTTTTGAAAGTTTTTATGTTAAATGCAGCCCAAGCATAAGCAAGTCGGGAGCTGCAATTTAACATGAACACGCTCAAAAAGGCACACTATCTGCTGCACACTATTAACAAAAGTCACGAAGCATGACATGTGCTTTCACAATCCCTAATATATATATATTAGGATTGTGAAGTGCTGTTAGGCTTGCTATGTGCCTTTTGTAGATAGGGCGAACAGAATTTTAAATCCAAAAACGGGGCATTTTACTCAAACAGAAAATGGACTACACATTGCTGCCAAGGTTTCAGATTGCTATGTGTGACATTTTCAAAATGTCAGTGCAATCAGGGCACAAGCCCTAAAAAAAAGAAGTGGGGGGAATAACCTAGTTAGGCAGTATGCAAGTGACATCAAGGCGCACGACATCACGGCCCGTGACATCACACATGGCATCACAGGAATTGACATAATAGAAAGTGGCATCTCAAACCACAACTTTACAGGAAGTGACATCATATCTAAAGCCTTCACATATATGTTTAGCGGGTCTGTCATGTGTACGTTTGAGAACATTGCGAGGATAATAGCACAGTGAGCTATGGAAGAGGATATGTGACTTCTACCCCTCGCAATCCCCCAGTTTTATATTACACATCCTGTACAATAATTAACAAACATATATAACTTATTGTACATCTTATATGCACGTGTTGATGTAAAGCACTTTAACACCCTGCATTGGAATGGGTAGGGCTATATGAGAAAAAATAGTGGTACTTAAATGATTTCAACACCACCTCAGGGGAAGTAAGCTCTATCTAAATGCAGTTTGCTTTGTGTAAATACTGGGAAAGACCAACACATCTGATATCTTCCAGTGCATTTTTTACTCAGTAGCACAGGTGCACCACATAACTAATTGGACAACGGATTATATAAAATACATGTTCACAAAATATTCTTCAAAAAACGTCTTCCTTTATTCAATGGAACCTTTAAAACATAGTCAGGATGATTGAGATACAGCCAACGCGACTTCTTCAGGGCAAACGAATCTTCACTATAATGTCTATCTAGAATAGTTAAGCCACCATTCAAGAATATGAAAGATGCTTCCGTTTTTCAAGATATTACATAAAAAATTATGTTTAGTGCCTTTGAATGGAAGCATTGGATGAGCGAGAATGTATAACCCCCAGTCTTATTAATCCTAATTCCAGGTAAGGGAAATAAGAAGTGTGCAAGAATAATTACACAGTGGTGTAACCGACCAGAGTCAGTTTGAGACCAGCACAACCTCCAGCTCACTAATACCCCCGACTCATGCCCAGAGTGCAATTATGAGTGACATTTCGACGGCTTTGAGTGACACTTTCTTGAGAGCAAATTCAGCCTTATTCTACCCAGTAAACTAGAACCCCATCCCAATATGAACACACCTGCCCCACACAGTGCATTCAAACACCACACAGCCATTAGAGCTAACTCCATTCATATCCCCCAGAACCAACCTGCTCCTTCGCAGTGCTTCTTCACCACATTCACATCTGCAGTCTTCAGCTCACATGTGCCAAGCAAGATTCAGGCCATGTTGATGCTACGTAAGATCTTCCGGTGGATCCCCACCGAGACCAGGAAGACGGTCACCCAGGCCCTCGTCACCAGCCGCCTGGACTACGGCAACTCCCTCTACGCCAGAACTACCGCCAAACTCCAGAAAAGACTCCAGCGGATTCAGAACGCCTCAGCACGACTCATCCTGGACATCCCCCACCGCAACCACATCTCCGGACACCTGAGAGATCTGCACTGGCTCCCGGTCAACAAGAGAATCACCTTCCGTCTCCTCACCCATGCACACAAAGCCCTACACAACCAAGGCCCAGGATACCTCAACAGCTGCCTCAACTTCTACGTTCCCACACGCCAGCTTCGATCGACCGGCCACGCCCTCGCCGCCGTCCCCCGCCTCCGAAGAGCCACCACAGGGGAAAGGGCCTTCTCCTACCTGGCCGCCAAGACTTGGAACTCCCTCCCGACCCACCTCCGGCTGACCCAGGACCACCTTGCCTTCAGGAAGCAGCTCAAGACCTGGCTGTTTGAGCAGTAGCAGAACCCCCCCCCCCCCCAAAAGCGCCTTGAGACCCTCTGGGTGAGTAGCTCGCTATATAAATGCTTTGATTGATTGATTGATTGGTTGAGATGTGGCTAGCGGTAATTGGCGTTGCTTTGCTGATTATTGCAGGACAAAGGCCTGGCCTTTCAGGACTGGCCTCAGATTGTATGGTGCTTTGTTATGGGTATTTAACAAAAGTGAGAGCAAGGGATACATTGTTACATTAAAAGACTTTTAATGGAGAATGTGCTTTTGAATCCTTTTTTTGTTTGTTGTAAGTTGCAAACCTGTCTTAAGGCCCTTCATGTGGTGCTGTATGTGTAGAAATACACTGTCTTTTCACTTTATTAAGTAAATGTTTGAGTAATATTTGCACTGATATTTGTCGCTGTACCCACACATGCGGTTGGGTTCTTGGCACACATCACCTTTGCTGCAGTGCACAGAGACCTTATACTTCCGCACACAGAGGAAAAATATTAGAGGGAACATTGGTTGTGGGAGTTGGTATTCTGTGGTAGACTCAGGGATCCCCCAGGGTCAAGGATGCACACTTGTTACACCCTCAGCGGCACTAGGACGGCCGGGTGCAGAGTGCTGAGGCCCAAAGTTATCCAATGGGGGATAAGGTGCCTTTGGTGGGTGGCTGCTTATGAGCAGGCTACAAGGTTGTGGGAGCAAAGATCCTGGACTTAAGCTCAGGGCAAATGGAGGTTCAAGACAGCACCAAAGTTGCACCCTCAGCGGCACTAGGGCAGCCGGGTGCAGAGTGCTGTTTTGGCATCAGGCGCCCTGTTACTTTCAAAGGGGTTTTTCCAGTGTGCAAAAACACTGCAGGCTTGGGGTCGAAGTTCTTCTGGGTTGCAACCACCACTTGGAGAGGTAAGTTGGGATGCTGGGGGTTGGTTAGACGCCATCAGTTGGGCCAGCCAAGACAGTGGGGCATCGGGTGCAGGGGTGTCTTTTAGGGACCGACTTCTTACCAGCTCCTAGTCGCAGTTGGGGGGACCTTCTGGATTTAGGCTGCAGGCGTCGGCTGGAGGCAGGAGGCAGGTCAGGGATCACTGAATCTTGGGTCTGGATTAGCTGGGAGACTTCCTCGTGGTCTTGGGCCACTTGAACTCGGGCCATGGGCGTCGGTTCAGAGTGGTGCAGACTCATGGATTTTGCCAGAGCTGGAGTCTGTGCGTGAACAAATCCAGTGTTCACAGGAGACAAAGTATATTCTATGGTAGGCAAGGCAGGTCCTTGGGATTCTTGAGGTTGCTGGCTGCATGACAACCAGAGTTTCACTTTTGCAGGTTCGAGGTGGGGACAGGCTGGTAGGGCTAGGGCCAAGTCAGTGGATGTCCTACTCTTCTTAGCTTCGGCACAACTGTTCAGTCCTTCTTCTCCTTTTCTTCATGTAGTTTCTTGTCTGAGGAGGAAAGGTTTGGCGGCCTCCTATATACTAGATTCGGGGGTGTTTCAGGTAAGTAAAGGTTGGGACCAATGGGTCCCTTCCTTGGGGTGGGTACACCCGTTATTATGCCACCCTCCAAGGGGAGGGGGGTATATGCCTCACTGATGGCAGGGACTCAGAGTTGTGCTTTACCGTGCCTCCCCCACCTGAGGAGTGGGGTTGGCAAAGGTGGGCACACCTCTCTTCCTCACTTGGGTTTCTCACTGATTCTCCCGCCCAAGTAGGGGTGAGAACCAGTGGGGGCAAGTTCCCAAAAGTGGCAACAGGCCTGGGGAAGCTCACAAAGGCAGCAGGCCTTTAAAGCTTCCCCTTCGTGGACCCTGCTCATCCTGGGGGAGGAAGCCTAGCACCTCGGCCCAGGATGTGCATTGTTTCAGGCCCCCGAGAGCAGCAGATTCTTGACTCAGGGGTCCAAAAACATGTCTGGTGGTGGCAGCTGAAAGCAGCCACTCAGCCAGAGACTAGTAGTAGGTCGTTTTTTCTGGGGGCATCTTTCATTAAATCCCACACTGGCATCAGTGTGGGTTTAATGTGCTGAGAAATTTGTTACAAAACTTCTCAGGTTCTAGTGCAGCCATTATGGTACTGTGGAGTTCATAATGAGAATCTCCCAGCACCATTTACTCTTAATGGCAGCACAGCACTTATAATGTCTAAGAATTGACTTAGACACTGTAGGGGTACAGGGCGCATGCACCTGTACCCTCACCACTGGTATAGTTCACCCAGCTAGAGGGGTGACTGATCTATGCCAGGGCGGTGGGTTGTAGGCATAAAAGTTATTCAATCTAAATATATCCAATGTTACTTCATTTCACAATCCTCAAAATAACATAACTGTTTAGTCAATTTATTAACATAAAAATTGTTATACCTCAATGTGAACTATACCCCTTCATTTCACAATAACATAGTTATCAATAGTAGCACCACTGTTAAGTCAATCTTCACAGAACCCCTCTTTTTTGCAACACACTTACACCCCAATTATCACACAACACCTCCTGTTCCAGGGGTCCAACCATACCATATTTGCAAAAAAGTGGACACAATCTCACCTTCAGATAGAATACACCCAAACATATATGGGTCCTGTTTGGGGGATGATAGTTCCAGCTCCCAATGTCAACAAGTGAGTTAGGTATTATCACCTGGATAAAAACACCACATAGGGAACTGAGTGACTGTACCTCTCTTATTGTAATATATAAATACTTAATGGCTCAAACTATAGGTACTCTCACTAATAGAATGGTTTAAAAGGGTATGAACCTCGCTCACCTGATTCTGAGGATTATATATTGCAGCAATCTAGGTCAGTTATCCTCTGGCCAACCCAGAAGTCTTGAGTCTTGGGTTCTACATCAATATTACAAGAGATAAAGGCAATAGGCACACTCCCTCAAGCCTACCAATTTTCCCTACACTACATTCCACAACTTGTTATAAACATAGTAACTATATACAACCTACCTCTTACTGATGTTGGTGATCTCATCCAATAACGTCGCCTGATAACTTCCAGTGGTTAAATATAAATAAGGGTTGCCAGCTTCAACATGCCCTGGGCACCTGTAGTACCATTTACCAGGGACTGACCTGTGGCAAGAGAGTGCCAGTTGTGGTTGGACTTCATTGCATTTTTAGGTAAAGAACATAGGCCCTGGGCACCTGATTGGCAGAAGCCCTGGTCAAACTCAGTCAAAGTAGATCAACAGTTCAGCAAAAAGTGCGGGCAAACATGCACAAAGAGGGCACTTTCTCACAGTTCATACAGTCATGATATCTAGTGGCTTTAGAGCTGGGTGAACTGCTCACTGAGACAATTATCTAAGTATCGTCTGCATACGAAACAAGGGCAAATCCGTAACTTTTTATCAATTCGGCCAGAGGAGTGACATAAAGATTGAAAAGCGTTGTGCTCAGGGAAGATCCCTGAGGGATGTCACAAGCAATGAGAATGGGGAGACTGATAGCTGTCCAGCTCCACCCGCTTAGACAACTCAAACAGAAAGGAGCCCAGCAGGGAGAGCACTTTATCCATGATTCCAATGTAGGCCAGGTGGTCCTTCAGCAGCTCATGATTGACCGTGTCAAATACCGCCGATAAATCCAGAATGCATGCATGTAGAAAGCCCTGTGTGATATTGTTGCAGCCTCAGGCATTCACAGGTGATTTGTGAAGAATATCCTTTGTGACAGTGGGAAGTAGACAGAGATAGGTTCCTTCATGTAGAGTATCCTGTGAGATATTGTTGCCGCCTCAGGCAGTCATAGGTGCACTGTGTATCTTCTATATCATAGGGGGAACTTGGCAGAGTTTGGTACAAAATTGTGTAAAGCTTCCTTCACAACAGATATTGAGGCCCATGCAGAGATAAGAGGGTCCCACATAAGAAGAATTGGGGTCCAGGCTCATATACTTTTAGCATTTCTACTGAATATGTTATAAACTTCCAAGGTGAAGGGACAGCAACTTGTTGCACAACATATTGCTCAAGAAGAATGGTTGTTGTACCATCTCCCACTCCATTATATAATGATAATACAGAACTGCACCGCTTAACAAGGTCAGCAACACAATGTCTTGTGTATATGTTATGAAGCATAAATATGTAACTGTGTAACTTGAGTAGTGTTTGCTCCACTTGTTTTCAGCAAGGGTGCAAGATGTTGGGGCTCTAATGATTTGATCATGAAATAGTGGCAGCTACTTCTGGGAATTTATGCTAAGTTTGCTAAAGAGGGGGGCTTGGCTAGCCAACACCCAAGATGGCCGCACTGAAATAGAGCTCTGATCGGCTGCCGGCTGGATCACCCCTTATATCCCCCAAATTAACCGTCTGCCCACAGTTTTGCTTGCCACTGAAGCTCCGAGCATCTGGGTCCATCCGGTCCGTCACAGACGTGAATCTGACCCCATTTATCACTACAACCAGCCCCAACATTGCCAGCCAGGGAGAGATCGGGGCTCCGACCATAACATCGCACTGCTTCTCCCTCTGGTGGTCCAGCGCAACGAAGATAAGCCCATTGGCCCTGGAGGGCACCAAGTGAGGGGCAACCTGCTTGCAACTGTCACGGCACTGAACTCGCCGAGATCGAAGGTCCGTACAGGCCTCTGTGAACCATCAGCAACTTCCTGAGTCCAGAGGTGCTCAATCCAAAGTGCCCGGAGTGCCTGTGGCATGCGGCGGCTCAGGGTGCATTTCTTGCCGCTGCCCTCCTGCGATATCCTGATTGTGCCTGCCGGGTCCCTGCCTGGCGCTGTAAACCCACTACTGGGGTTTTCTTGGAATGGCCACCTCGAAGGGCTCCAGGCAGTCCCCCTTGCAAAAGCTGGTGAAATTCGCCCACTCCAAGTCGGATGGTGCAAAGGGGAGGCCAGATGGTGCGGAAGCGAAACAACAAACTGATGTCGGGGCTCCCACGCTGCTGGACATCATGGAAGCTATCAAGGAAGTCCGGACTGCACTGGAACATAAGATTCACACTGTCTCCATAGACGCCAATCTCATAGGAGCTGATCTGAGAAACATGGGGGAGAGGGTCAAGGTGAATGAAGACTCTGTCGCAATGCTTAAACATTCCATGTCGCAGCCTGAAATGACAGTCCAGTAACTGCTGGCCCAGACAACTGGACTTGGAGGCCTGGCTAGAAGACTACGAAGGGTGCGCAAGAAGAAATTGTCACGATTGCTCATTCGGGGGAACTCAAACTACAATCATGGCAGCCAGTTGAAGACGCGCATGCGCATTGATAGGTCAGGCACATTAAAGCCCGGCCTCTCCCGTGTGAATGCGCTTCGCTTTCCAGGCTTTGCTCGCTTACCAGTGTCACTTTCGGTGCGTCGCGCCCTTTCACTTCTGCATCGTGTTACGTGTCGTGTTCCTCCGACGGGTTGTCTTGGCCTCGGCTCCTCACCAGCCCGGTTCCTGGATTTCCTGCAAAAGAAAAAAAGAAACACATTGTTGACTCCCAGACTGTGGTTACGGTAACAGCTTTGCGCTGCTCTTTACTTTATTTTATGTTTATTCGTAACCTCTCGCTTACCTGATTTGGGGATCAGGACTGTTCAGAGCCCTTCTCCTTCTTGAATGTCCTGACGAACCTACAAGGAAATTAATGAGAGGTTAACCAGAAGTCGAGAAAACATTTGTTTGTTATACATTTACTTACCTTCACAAAAAGTATAGTTTAGCTACGTCTGTTACAAAGACGTTGGTACACTACAACACTCCTCTATTTCCCTGAGATTGAAGAAGGGAATGTTAGGTAAAAGGCAGACCCTGCATAAAACTCAAGTATAATCGGTGTGTCATGTTTGTTTCCTAAATATATGTTCCCTCTTATCTACAGCCTTTTCTTCCGCTTTGACGTACTCCTGCAGTTCCTGGATTGCCACAAGGGATTGTCTCCCCTTCTTTCCTTGTTTTGTTTCCCTTCTTCCCCGGATTACCTTTTGTTGCTTAGACATAGACAAGCACAATAGGTGGTTTGGAGAAATGTGGATTATACTTCAGTTCTATGATGGTTCTGTGGAAATACAGGTGAGATCCTGACAGAAATAATGTGCGCATCCTAGGTGTTCCCCAGCGGGCGGAGGTACAGGCCGCAGACCTGTTAGTTGAAGACCTCATTTAAAACCCTTTGCAACCCCGCTCCCTCTCCAACTATTTCTTCCGTTGAGCACGCCCACAGAGTGCCTGGTCGCCCTCTGAGGCCGGGTGCTCCGCCACGTCTCATCCTGGTGAGGATCTTCAACTTTCGAGACCGGGACATTATCCTTCATGCTGCAAGAGTCGGCCCACCTCTCAAATTTGAAAACTCAAGTATCACCTTTTTTCCGAACTTTACCTATAAGGTGCAGCAGAGACGCCGCTCCTTCCTGGAGGTCAAACGGGCACTCAGGGGCCACATTCTAAAATACGCCAAGCTTTTTCCAGCAAAACTCTGTATGCAGTCCGACGGTAAGTCGCTGTTCTTCCACTCCCCGGAGGACGCCTGGGAGTGGTCGGAGAGGTGGCGCTCCTCCGAGAGACATGGTCGCTCATCCCCAGATCGCCCTCACAGATCCGACCACCACGTGGAAAAGGTTGACTTAGAGAACTTGTTAAAGGTACCGTTAAAGGGTCGTTGCCATGAACTGGAGTCCTACCTCATCTTTAGTGTTTAACTGAGGCACTGACACTAGGGTGACATTCCATACAGTTCCTGACTCCATGGATGTGGGGTACCATTTGCCCCCAAACGTCTGCTATTTGTCTTGTGTCCCCCACTTAGGCTATGGGGTTGGGTTAAATGTTTATCTGAGGTCCAGATCTTGAAGAAGGGGGTAAAGAGACATTTCACTCCAGGCAATCAGAGCTATATATGTTCCTGGGCAAATGCAATTGTTCTATGGGGACGGAGGACAGTTGAGTTCTGGGGCAGTTTGGTTATGTAGCGTTCCCCTCGAAAAGGTTGACTGAGATAACCGGACAAAAGTATCATTAGACTATGCCATGAACTGGGGGTCCCACCCCGTTACTAGTGTTGAGCAGTAACACTGACTATGGAACGGCCCTTGATACAATTCTTGGTTTAATGGTAGGGTGGTGTTAATTGCTTCTGATCATTGTCTGACATTTGTACTGTGTCCCCTGCTGGGCGCTCTAGGGTCATTACAAATGGTAACTTGAGGCTTGGTTTGGGGAGGGGGGTGGGGAAACATTCTGCCCAGGGCGGTCAGAGCTACGTATTGCCAGCTTGGAGCCACAAGGCCCTTTTGGTTTCATCCTGGGCAAATGTCATTGTTCTTTGGGGGGGATGGTCGAACACTGGGGTAGTTTGGTTGTGTTGCTTCCGACTCCACATGGTTCTAGTTATGGGTATGCAAGCGCTCAAGCGTTTATTTTCTTGTTATGTTTTATGAGCAGTTTGTCTTCCAAGGTCACATGCAAACTCGAGGGGGTATTTGTCATGCAAGACGCTCTACCTATGCACTTTTGTTCTGCTTCTGGTGTAGTTCCACTCACGATGTTCCCTTCATGGTCCCATGGGTCACCCAGGGGGGCTCTGCCAAATTCTTCCTGGGTGCCTCTGTTTTCCGCTTACTCTCCTTTCTTCCTGTGGTGATGTGTCTCATTATGTACTGTTGCACTTTTGGCCCTGTGGGGTTTGGGGCTCTCGATCTCTGACGTGAATGAGTGGTGACCCCACCACTTCTACAACATTGGGCCGACTAAAAATAATCTCATGGAATGTGAACGGGTTGGGTGACCTAATTAAAAGGGGGATTGTGCTACAATACCTCAAACACCACACCCTGGATCTTGTGTTGCTCCAAGAAACACATATTCCTGGCACCACCTACTGCGCCCTCAACAGATGGGGTTATAAACTACTTGCCCACGCAGGTCACACGTGAGCGTCCAGGGGTTGGACTTTCTCGCACGCACCTCCCTTCCTTTTCAAATCTAAAAAATGACAAGCAACCCTTCTGGCCGCTTTGTCATGGTGTCCAGATGGTGGGAGGGTCGCTCCCTCAACGTGACCGCACTATACATACCTGCTAGGCTACACTCCTCCACACTGACTGACTTAGGCCCCCACATGCTGAACCTACCCAAGGAGGACAACTTGCTGGGGGGAGACTGCAAAGCTGCCCTATCAGGGGACCTGGATCATTTACCGCCCTGACAAAGAGAACCACAGGGGAAACGTGTAGCAGACTTCTTTGCAGCCATGGGACTGGTAGATGCATGGTGCACACACTACCCCTCCGACAAACAAAACACCTTCCATTCAGGGGTTCATGGTAGTATGTCCCGCATAGACTACCTCTTTGCCAAGCCACTCAGCTTTCCATGTTCGCTGAAATCTCCTTTTTGCACAGGGGTATCTCCGACCACTCTCCTATCCTGGCTCACTACGTTGGTGTGCCTTCTCGCTGTGAGATGACCCTCAATCCATGGTATCTTAAGGTGCCGGCGATACGGGACAAGTTGATACAGGCCACTAATGATTACTTCGTAGAAAATGAGGGCTCCATCGAATCGGATGTGACGCTCTGGGAGGCATATAAGATGGTGATTTGAGGATGCGGTTGGCGGCAGTGGCAGGTCACAAGAAGGAGAAACGTAAACAGTTGGAAGACATAGAATTGGAGGTGGCTGGTCTCGAACGTGAACTGGTCACATCTGTTTCCCCGGACCCCGGGCCTCCCACAAACTTGCAGTGAAGCAAAAAGAATAGAGCGATACAGCTAGAGATGTGACCCAAGCGTAATACTGGGTCACTCAGTATCGTGTCAATGAGATTGAGAACAAGGCCAGTAAATTGCTGGCATGGCTAGACAAGCGAGAGTTGGCCACAAGGTGTGTGGCTGACATTGTGGCTCCCGATGGCGTGAGGCGATACGATTGAGATGGGATCGCTGATGGCTTTGCTAGCCATTTTGAGTGGCTCTATGTTCCCGCGTCCACCTCCATACAGGAGGAGGTGGCCTAGCTGCTTTCCACCCTCCCCCTACTGAGGTTGGACCCCCAGGATGTCACTGACCTCGACACCACCTTGACCCCGGAGGAAGTCTCTAAAGCAACTGCAGCATTGTAGTCCGGGAAGGCCATGGGTCCTAGTGGCCTTCCAATCGATCTTTATAAAGCAGTCTCTACGGTGCTGGCCCCGTTTCTCATATGGATGTATGACGAGAGTGTGGATCATGGGATCCTGCCCGAAACACAGAGACTAGCTAACATTGCAGTCATACACAAAAAAGGGAAACCTCCGGACCAATGTGTTTCATATAGACCGATCTCCCTCCTCGACCCGGAGGTCAAGATCCTGGCCAAGATTTTGGACCAATCTGGTTTTATGCCATCCAGTAATACGGCACTCAATCTCCATCGCCTCTTCGGAGTATTGGGCAGAGCCCCCACCATACAGGAGGATGCAGTAATTATGTCCTTAGATGCCAAAATGGTGTTTGACATGATTGAGTGGCCTTTTTTCTTCGCCTGTCTGGAAAGGTATGGTTTTGGCCAACCATTTCTGTCCTGGGTGCATCTACTATATGCTAAATCCCTGGCCCACATCTCGGTAAACGGAGGCAGATCAGCGATTTTTGAATTGAGGAAGGGTACAAGGCAGGGCAGTCCCCTGTCCCCGCTGTTGTTCGCCATGGCGGTGGAGCCTTTTGACGCTGTGGATTAGAGATGACCCCTCTATCTGTGGACTGAACTGGTCTGTGGACTGGTCGGACAGGTTCTCCCTCTACGCTGACAACATTCTTTTGTATTTGGCCAAACCGCGATCCTCGATCCACGAGTTATTGCATGTTCTTCACCTCTTCCGAAAGTACTCCGGCTACACCATTAACTGGGACAAGTCGCTGATCTATGTCCTCAGTGGAGAACCCCCACAGCTTCCCCGTGCTGTGATGCCGAAATAGTCACAATCGGTTTCCGCTACCTGGGTATCTATGTCACAAGGGATGAGGACATTTTCTACCAGAAGAATCTCCTGCCTCCCCTACATTCCCTCCGGGCTGATGTGCAACATTGAAAGACACTGCCCCTTACTTTACTGGGTAGGGCTGCCCTCATTAGAATTATGGCACTTTCCCGTTTCCTCTATGCTCTACAGAATACGCCCTAGCCCGTCCCAACCCAATACTTCCAGACAATTGATTCCGAGGTCTGCTCACTACTATGGAATGGCGGCACGCTCCAAATTATCTTGACCAAACTCACACAAAGTTGATATGACAGGGTATTACTCTCCCTGCAATGAAAATCTTTACTGGGCCTCACAATTGGCGGTCCTTAATCACTGGACCCACTGCCCTCTTATGGACCCAGCATACAGGATGGACAGGCTTAATATGACGGCGGAATTGTATGGAGGTTCCAAGCACCTGCCCAACTATATTCCGACCTCTTACATGGTTTTGCTCTGGCATGCGCCAACTGCAGCCCTGGGTTGGAAATGTAAAATTACGCAGGTTACTCCATTGCTGGAATCGTGCCAATTGGGTATGCTCTCGGGTCAACTTGGGTTTGACAAATGTGATTTGATTGGTCTCTCCGCAGTAAGAGATATGTGGGCGAAAGGTGAGGTGGTTCCGTTCGGTGAGTTACAAGCCAAATACCAACTACATGAGGGGGAAACATTTCGATATCTTCAGGCACGTAGTGCATTATGTAAGGCAATTCCCAAGGGTTCTGATCCGCCCATTTCATCGCCATTGGAGGATAGGCTTCTAGATGATTATCTCCCGGATAAGGCCATCTCGTTGACCTATCGTAAAATACTTAATAATTCACTGGAAACCCTCGATAAACTACAAGCGAAATGGAGTGATCACATGGGTGATTTACCTGACGGAGATTGGAGGGAGGCCCTAGCTTCTCCCCGGGAGGTGGCTATCTGTTCTCGCTACAAGCTTATACAGCTTAAAATACTTCATAGGGCCTATAACACACGCACAGCACTTGTTAAAATGGGTCTATTGGACTCCCTGCTCTGTCCCCGAAGCTGCGGTTGCCTGGGCACCTTCCTGCAACAGTGGTGGGACTGTCCAATCCTTCAACAGTATTGGAGAATGGTTCTGTCCACCATGTCCTAAATATGTCATAAATCTATAGAAACCTCTTCTCGCCTCTGTATCTTAAACATTTGGGACGCCGCTGACCTCTCTCCCACTAAACCAGCTTTGTTTCGCTGGGCTGTATCGTAACAAAATGCAACATAGCCAGGACATGGAAAGCGGGAGTCGTGCCCCGGCACAGGGACTGAGCGGAGGACATGGACTGGTGCATGCAGTCCAAAAGGGTGATATATGAGAGTAGAGGATGCCCAGGAAAATTGACTGAACTATGGGGCCGTTGGAACGAAAGCAGAGGCTTTTAGTGCACCCCCATTGATGATGATTCCCTTTTTCATGTTGCCAAGCAGACACTTTAAGGTTGGATGTCAGTATGTGACCGATGTATTTTCAGTGACGTTTCCTTTTATTCTATTGATTATATACAATCGCTGTTTACTTTACGTGACCTGACCATTTTGACAACTGCTCTTTTTTGCATTTGTGCTTCTTTTTTTGCTTTGTTTTTAATTGTTTGTTTGTATATAAAAGATTTATCGAAAAAAAAGTTGTCAAAGAGGTCACATGATTCAATATATCTCTTTGAGTCTAGTTATTTGAGGAAAAAATCTAACAAGATGTGCGAGGCTCACTGCACTATTGTTCAGGAGAGGTCTCACTGCGGATTGCACAGGTACTTGTGAGCTCACCCAGTCGACTACTGGCTTGTGTTCATACCAATCGTCTCAGGGATGGTCGCAGTGCATCTCCGTAGGTGACCAAGTGTTTGTGTCTGTGCCTTCTCAATCTAGGCACTGCCCATATCCAGGAGTAGATGGCACAACACTCAAAGTATAAGTAGGCCCAGTAGAACTAGCAGTAAAGTGTCACATAAAGCATTAATTACAACTGAGGCAGAGTTACATTGGGAAAGGCTGACTACATTTCTCAGCAGACCCCTGACCCTGAAAAAAAAGTATACGCAGCACTAAATCAGAAGGAATGAATGGGCAGAATGTCAGTGGTGAAGCGGCATCATATCTGGTAGAAATTGGGTTCGGAATTGGGTTACAGGTTGACTGGGATTTTGAGCCCTGGTCAAGCAGCAGCCACAATCCTTTCAGGTAAACCTAAGCAAACCCCAAATTAAACTGTACTCAACCCCATGGGAGCTTGCCACTAATCAGTCAGACTTAACTTAGAGGAAATGTGTTAAGTATTTGTGCAACACTTCAAACAGTAAAACAGTGAAGATCGCCACACAAAAAGATCCCATACCAGGTTATAAAAAAGATCTTAATTTATTAAATAAAACAGGACCATAACAACAAAGCCTTTTGTGTCCCTCAGATCAGGGAGGCCAGCAGACTGGCCTTGGAGTCACTCTGGGCTCCTGGGTTCTCATATAGATATTCTTTGCCTATATGGTGTGTTAAGTTAGCATGAGCTTATTAGGAGTTTAAACGCCATTTTACCTTTCTGCTGCTTCTGCACATGACACATAACTGTTATTGTAGCTTTGAGCCTAGTAGAGTGTTTTGATTCACACACGAATAACATGTTGTTACTCTGATATCAGCTTTGCTTAGTGAGCTGTGTCTGTACAGTGAGTGCTGAATCCTTCAAGGATATCTCGACACAGTTGTTGTGAGGTCTGATCTTCGCACCTTCCTAGACATAACATACATGCAGCTGTGGCCAAATTCAGGCTTTAGGCGCGTTTTATATTGCTTTGCACAGAGCATACACACACACTTGATGGTGCTTCGCATGCAGAGAGGTGGTGGAAGATGATGTGATCCCTTACCACTAGGATCTGAGGTATGGGCCCGCCCTGCTAAAACCCAGAGACCGTCTTAGATATAATATAATATACTAGCTAGGGAGGGTGAGAATTAGGTGTTGTTTAACCCTATTCATTTTAGCATTTTAACATGCTTTCACCTTTTGTATTCTATGGACTAGTAACTATGCTGAATACTTTGTTTCTTATAATATGTTTGCTTGTTTTAGCTAAGATGCTGTGTTTGAGAACACTGCATTAGTAAATAAACATTTCAAATGTGCACGCGTCCTCATTTACTCCTTGTTCTGGATTGAAATGATTGTATAACGAAAGAGTGTTCATGTGTTCCACGTTACCTGAGGTATTCTAAGTCCATGTTCTGGTTTGTCTAAGCATTGGGAGTTTGTAATGACCAATGAGACACTGTAGCTAGTCTGGTAGGGGATTTTGGGTACTAAGGTGAGTTTTGGCACACCCTAATTCACTGAGGTTCCAAGTCTCTATGCACAGTTCTGTAGGAGAACGGAATCCCTGCGACGGGGTATAAGATAGAGTCGCTGGCCTAGTTCTTCCTCCCCAGACAAGAGGGCAGCAGGTCAGCACAGCAGGGCCGTAGCTCCTTCAGAGTAGCAGTCATGCAGAGTGGCAGTCCTTTCAGCAATACAACATTTCTTCTTAATGGTAGAATATCTACTGGTCCAGAAGTGTACTGAAAAGTCTGAGGCCCTTCTTTTATATCCAGTTGGGCCCTAAAGTGGGAAGAGGCTTCTTGAGGTATGCCTTTGAAGTGCAGAGATGCCCTGCTTTCCCCATCCAGACTAATTACAGGGGGTATGCATCCCTTTGTGTAGCAACAGAATACCATATCTCCCCTACACTCAAGGAACTTAAGTGGCTTCCAGTCGAAATGTGAATTAGCTTCAGAACAGCCTGCCTCACCCATAAAGCCCTTCACACCGGCAAACCTGAGTACCTGGCAAAAAAACTAATAAAAGCCGGCCAGTCCAGGAACCTGAGAAGCTCAAACTCCCTCCTACTCATCCCACCTAAAACTAGAAGAAAAAAAACTTCGGATTGATCTTTCTCCAGAAGTGCTCCCAAAATTTGGAACTCCATTCCCCTCACATCAGAACCATTCCCTCCTTTGTAGAAATCAAAAGCCAACTCAAAACCCTGCTCCTCAACCGCTCCCTAGGAAGTGGATAGCGTGGGGCAGATAGCAAACATGGCGCTCTTCTCCAGCTCTAAGACTCCGAAGAACCCTGAAGGCAAAAGTGTCCTGCACTACAATGTGTTGCTCTTTATTTTTGAGCTCCTCTGTTGATATGTATGGCACTCTTCTATTTTGTATATGATGATTATCTGTTATGTACCTACTGTAAAGCGCTTGGGTACCCCTGGGTCTGGCCAGCGCTATAGAAAACTTTGTAAATAAACCATCTATTTAAGTTTGAGTAGGGCTTATCCCAGCTCCACCCTTCAATGCTGCCAGTGTTGGCCCATCCAGTCACATCTAAGCTCCCATTGTGTGTGGGTGTCTAAGAGGAATACACAAAGCCCAATTGTCAACCACACCGAGTCATATGACCCAGATACAGGCTACAGGCATGAAATGACTAAAGCAAGAAAATGCCAAGTTTCTAAAAGGGACCTTTTCAGAATTGCAATTTAAAATATGACTTCACCATAAGTTATGATTTTAAATTGTGATACCAGAGACACCAAACATGAACATGGTTATCTTTTGCCTTTTACACATTACACATATAAAATGTAATAAGGTAACTCCAATATTATCCTATGGGAGAAATACGCCTTGCAGTAGTGAAAAAGGAATTTCAGAGTTTTTCACTAGCATGCCGTGTCAAACTTAAAAGTAAAAGTCACACTTTTTTAATACACTGCACCCTGCCTTCTGGGCTGTTCAGGGCCTACCACGGGAGTGACTTATACGAATTAAAATGGAGGGGTTGGGCCTGGTAAAAGGTTTATTTTGCCAGGTCAAAATGGGAGTATAACACTGCATTCACTGGCTCTGCACCAGCAGGCCAGGTACATGTTTAAAGGGCTACTTAAGTGTGTGGCACAACCACTGCTGCAGGTCCACTAGTAGTGTTTAATTTACAGGCCCTGGTCACATGTAGTACCACTTTACTGTGGGCCTACAAGTAACTTAAATGTGCCAATTGGGTATAAGCCAAGGTTTTTCATGTTTTACGGAGTGAGCACAAGCACTTTAGCACTGGTTAGCTGTGAAAAAATATGCAGAGTCCTAAGGCCAACAAAAACGAATTCAGCAATAGTGGAGGGAAAAAGGCAAAAAGTTTGGGGATGACTCTGCAGAGAGGGTGAAGTGCTGACTGAGGAGTACTAGGTGATACAGACCAGAAATAGATGGTGGTTGTGTCCGTAGAAATGTTCTGGGGTAGGGTGAAGACCAGTCACTTGAGAAGACAAGAGCGGTCATATTTGGTATCTACAACTACCAGCCCTGAAGAATTGCTTTCCCATCCTATCTGATGCCTCTTTCGGTCCCTGAAGTGCATTAATTTGGGATGTTATGATACACTTATATGTTGTCTCTCAAAATGTCACCTCTACGCTAACTACATCCTGATGTTCCAGGTGAGGGGTCAACCTGGGGGCATCTCATGGAGTAACTGTCACAGAACCCTCTATCTTTCAAATATGACTAGAGAGAAAAACGTTTTCTATATTATCACTGACGCTGCTGGAGGTCCAGGCATGTACAAGTGGTGTGACCTGTCTCATTCTCTAAGTTCTGTGTAAATCAACTTTCTTGATGTATGAGCATTGGATCTTTGCGCGACCCCGGTGGACTTAGCTTATGATCACGAGATTTGTATAAATCTTGATATTTTCACATCCCTTCTAAGTAGTAGAATTGTAGTTATAACATATGGATGACAATCTACATTGGAGATGCCGGCCGGGAAAATTGAAGTGAAGAAAGGTGCTGTGTACATTCTAATAAAAGGGTTTCTTTGGGGCATATCAACAAGCGGCAGCGATATTTACCGCTGACCGCTTTTAGCGTGACAAATCCTAACGCCGTCTATCGCTGGAATCTATTGCCTGGCCAGCGCACTATTAGTGAGGCGCATCGCCGAGGCGATGGAAATCCGGCCAATAGCTGTGATAAGGGCCACTATCACTGGAATTCCAGAGATAAGGAACAGCGTTAGGGAAGAAAAGAGTAAATAGGGAGATGTGGACTCAGGATGATAATCCACCTCCCATGATAGATATGGCATAGTCAAGAAAAAAGCAGGTGTAAAAACCTTCTAAGGGCAACTTTTTATGTCGCTAGTCAGGTTAGCGATGCCCTTGTAAATACGGAGAAACTGAGTTTGCGAAGATTTTCACAGTATTTCGGACGGGTATGCCTACCTCGCATCTCATTAGGGATGAGAGGCGAGGCACAAAGGAAATGGGCGAAGAAGCATGGATTCACACGTTAGCATGCCCATGCTAATAGGGCGATAAAATTATCGCAGTTTTTCGTCCGAAAACGGAAGCTAAAGTGGCGATAATTTTAACTTGTTGATATGCACCTTTGAGAGGGCAAGCATGACTCTCCTGTGGATGGCAAAGCTTGCCTTGCACATCACAAAATTAACGGAATAGCTTGGTTAAATCCTCTGGATTTTTATGCAATGTATTTGAATACAGTACTGTGAATTTTGCCACCTAGCCTTCGCTCTCCCCTGTTTACAAGGACTCGGGCTCACGGCTTGCTTTGCTCAGCCCTGTACATAGTAGGTATAGTCCCACCATTCTCAAACCGCCTCTGTCCCGTTCTGCAGCTCCCCCAGATTATTCGCAGAGGGCCCAGCAGGGGCTTTGGATGAGAGAAAAGAACAGAGAAAGATCAGAGTGGGGAAGGGAGGGAGGAGAGACGTGGAGAGAGAATGGATGATAGGAAGAGAGAGAAGCAAGAGTGAGAGGAAAGAGGGGGAGAGAGAGAGAAGAGAGAGAGAGAGAAGAGAGAGAAGAGAGAATAAAGAGAACGAGAGAGAGAGAGAGAGAGAGAGAGAGAGAGGGGTCAGTGCGGCTGGTTTGAGCATCTTTTCAAAGACTGCGGCAGGAAACTGCCGCTAAAGTGGTGATAATGGGCTTGATAATATGCCCTAGAGAATTCCCATAGAAGCCCAGGTTAGTTGTCTAACCTGGGTTTCTATGGGAATTCACAAGGGCATATAATCAAGCCCATTATCGCCACTTTAGCGGCAGTTTCCTGCCGATAAAGCGCCGATAACTTTATCGCCCAGTCTTGATAATATGCCCCTGCTTTTGGTTTCTGGTCTGGTTCTTTGCACCATTGTTTCATGTACCTTGAACCAGAGAAGAGCATCCGGCCAGTGCCAGTACACAGTGCACCCCTGTAGAATATGCTCATCTTTGCACGGTCAGTGGCCACTCCGACGCTATATTGGGAGTTGTACTTTGTTGGCGAGATATGCGGGCGATTTCAGCAAAGAGGCTGTTGGCGTAATCCGCCCTTGAAAACTTTAGGTTCAACCCCTATCAGGCGATGATGGGGAAAATCAAATTATATGTTTATCATATTAAGGCCAGCAGGAACAAGATATTGCGCGCTTCTCTACTTTCCCCACCAAAAGTGTATTTCAAAACTAAGGGCCATATTATCAAGAAAGGGTGATACATTATCGCCGCTTTTATCGGCAGGAAACTGCCGCTCAAGCGGCGATAATGGGCTTGATAATATGCCCTTGTGAATTTCCATAGAAGCCCAGGTTCTGGTGTTAACCTGGGCTTCTATGTTCTTGTGAATTCAGGTGTAAAAATCTAAAACTTGTTAGACATGAGTTTCATTAACATGCAGAAGTGTTTCACTTTAGTACATTAGATTCTATCAGTGCACTGAAAAGTATTTTGCTAACTGATAAATTACAAACATCAATATACAAACATTGATGCTTACCCACAGCCTAACAGCAATATAAGTAGCGAACCAAGAGGCAAGTTAATTGTTATATGCATAAGAGAAGGGTTTGTAAAGCGCATATCATGAAGACATATATTTCGAGGCCCTCACATGTGAGAATGAAGAAAAAAGAGGCAAAATGAAATAAAATAATTGCCTAGAATCACACAATTTGGTCAAGTGGGGAAGCCAGGATTATTCCCATGTTTTCTGTCTCACAACGTGCAATTCAGCCTTTAGATGCACACACGGTTTGTTTCCCCTATGCCCACCTTACACCCACCCGACTGACATCACCCTCCTCACCCCTCAATGCCACCCTGCTGCTGACATCAGTGCAAACCTTGGCCCCACCACAGACCACGGATTTAGTCCTCGCGGAAAATATTTGTGAGTACACATGAAGTCCACTAATATTGTATCTTGTCTTGTCTTTCAAATGTTCATTCTTGTGTTGACTTTTAACCACCCCTGTCTTGTTACTTTTATCTGACAAATAACACCGTTTTTTTTTTTTAGACATTCATACAGTCCGCGTTGCAGGGATACGCCCATACAGCAACACACGGGTCTAAAGTGAATGCTTGTGTGTTGACTAGTAAGGGAGCACTGGAAAGGCCTGGAATGTCCCATCTACTGTACATTCCTGTGCACCGGCTTTGAAATGCTATTTGTTTTTAGTGCTTCCTGTTTTCGTGAGGTTTCACGTGGGCTCTGTACATTCTGCTCCCAAAATACACGCATAATTACAGCGCTTAACAGAACAGAAGCTACCCGAATTATGTGTACCGCAAAGGTGGCCTACAGGCCTTTTAACTGGTCTTTCCAGATTTTGACATTTTCCGTGCTTTCTTAGGAATTTGCTTTATATGCCAGTAGCACAGTAAGCAGCCTATTTACGACTGGGCGGCAACAGGTCACACATTTTCTTTTTTTTATTTCAGTAATTTTATTGAAAATAAAGAGCATATACATGGTACAGGGTGAATCACATGGGGAAAAAGTAAAGGAAAAAAGCACGGGGGGGGGTGCCGGGGCCGGAGGGGGGGGAGTCAAGCATTGTCTAGATTGGCTTATATTAGTTTGGCTCTTGACAGTCCATTCTCCAGTTTGTTTCATCTTCTTCTCGCCCGGCTTGCACGTTTCCATTTCCCCCCCTTGCCCCCTTGCAACCTGTCTGGTTATCTTTTCGCACCCCTGGTGGTGTGAGGAGATAGAAGATCAAAAGAAGAGAGGTGTAGGAGTAGAGAGAGACATAGGCGCATTATGTGGTTGAGTAGGATGTGTGTGTGGATTATGCAGTATTGTCTGGTCTGGGTGTTTAGGGTGGCTTATGAGAGGACAAGTAGTTGTCTAGTGACAGCCATATCTTGCTCTTTTTCCCTGACTTCGTTTGGCTGTTGATCGTTATGGTGTCGGCTCCCCTTGGGAAAATGACCCAGTTGAACCAGGCTTTAAAGGTGGCTTTTGCTGTGTCCTTCCAGTTGTTCAACACCGTTTTGACCGCTGCTGTGAGCAGGAGGTCAATCAGGTCTCTGTCATTTTCGGATGTTATGGATGGGTCGGTGTATCCCAGAATTAGGTGGTGAAAGTCCATTGATAGTGTGGCTCCTGTTACGTCATTGATTAGAGTGTTTATGGAGTTCCAGAACTTCTTTGTTTTGGTGCAGTGGAAGAGGAGGTGTGCCAGGTCTCCTTTCTGCATGTCGCAGTTCCAGCAGGAGTCGGTCTCTCTGATACCCATGGCGGCTAGACGTGCTGGGGTCCAGTAGGCCCTGTGTACTAACCAGAATTTTGTCTGATCGAGGGTCGTTGTCACCTTCCTCCTTGATGTGGAGGACCATAGATCTGCCCTTTCCTTCTCTCTTAGCTCTCTCCCTGCCGCTTCTTCCCATTGGCTTAAAGTTTTGTTATTTAATTTGGAGGTTTTGGGGGTCATGGCTCTGTATATGTGCGCTATCTGGTGTCCTGTGATGTTCAGGCTGTTAGCGTATTGTGTTATTGATGGGGTGAGCATGTTTATATTGGCTTTGGCTATTGCCACTCTTATTTTAAGGAAATTATAGAGCTCTATGGTGTCGAAATTGTATTGTTGTCTGAGTTTGTCAAACGCAGTCTGAGTCCCTTTCTCCTGTAGCTGGCTCACCGTTGTTATGCCGTGCCGGTATCAAGTGTGCATATCCAGTGATTTATCCCTATATTTAATTCTAGGGTTGTGCCAGAGCGACTCTAGCTGAGTTTGTCTGACGCTAATGTCTAGTAGTTTGTCTAATTTTAGTAGGGCCAGTCGTGTGTTCCTAATTATTGCATTCTGTTTGATCGCGGGGTGTTTTGTCGCTGTGAGTAGTGCCACGGGTTCCATTCCCCCTAGTAGTCTCCGCTCTAGGGAGAGCCAGGCCGGGGTGTAATCGCTTTTTGGTGATATCCAGTGCAGACCCTGTGCTGCCAAGCAGGCTGTTTGGAAGGTTCTAAAGTTTGTTATGTTCAGACCTCCTAGAGCCTTGGGGAGTCTGAGTTTCTGAAGGCTGATTCTAGGTTTCTTCCCTCTCCATAAAAACGTGTTCAGTAGTTTGTCCAGTTTTTTGTGAAAGTCAGGTGTGTTGGTTAGTGGTAGCATGTTGAGCGTGTAGTTTACCATAGGGGTGACCATCATTTTGATGGTCTCAACCCTTCCCCACCATGTAGTAAACCTTGGTGACCATCCCTCTAGTCTCTCCTTTATTTTGTGTAAGATTGCTTGTTCGTTCTGGTCTACTGTGGTCCGCAAGTCTCTCTCGAACAGGAGGCCCAGGTACTTAATGGCTTTCTTCTGCCAGATTAGACCTGAGGTCGCCAGTACAGTCTTGTTGGTGTGTATGTTCAGTGGTTTGCATTCAGATTTCTCTCTATTAAGTTTGTATCCTGACACTTGCGCAAACTGATCTATGGTGTTCATTAGTGCTTTAATGGATCTATCAGGGTCCTCTGTTACAATGAGGACATCGTCCGCATACGCTGCTAATTTGAAGGATTCTCCCTCTATAGGTATGCCTCTGATGTCTGGGTTTGAACGTATCATGCTCAGTAGGGGTTCAATAGCTAGTAGGAAGAGGCCTGGAGATAGCGGGCATCCCTGCCTCGTCCCTCTTTCGAGATCTAGTATATCTGATGTGCCTCCATTCACTACCACGCGGGCTTTGGGTTCATTGTACAGTGCCATTACCATCTTTCTATAGTGTTGGCCTAGTCCGAATTTTTGCATACATTGGTCTAAGTAAGGCCATGATACTCTATCCAATGCTTTTTCTGCATCAAGGGCGATCATGACCGCCGCATTGTTGCTTTTGGTCGCGTGGTTGATTACGTGGCATAGCAATCTTGTATTGTCCTGGGACATCCTGTTCTTCAGGTATCCCACTTGCGCGCAGTGTATGAGGGATGGAAGGTATGTGTTGAGCCTGGTAGCAAGGATCTTGGCGTATATTTTACAGTCAACATTGATAAGTGAGATTGGCCTGTAGTTTTTCGGATGTTGTGTATCTTTGCCTTCTTTTGGGATCACTATAATGTTAGCTTCGGCCATCGACGGCGTCATGCGGCCTTTATGTATACAGCTCGCGAAAACTGATGTCATCGCTGGCCTGAGTGTTGTGATGTAGTGTTTGTAGAACTTGGCTGTGAACCCGTCCGGCCCAGGGGCTTTTTTATCTTTCAGGCTTTCGACTGCTTCCTCTATCTCATCTCCAGTTATTTCTGAGTCCAGTATTTCCTTCTGTGTTCCTGACAGTGTTGGAGTTGTGATGTTCCCCAGTAGCTCCTTCCCCCATCTGCCTTTAGCGTTTCGTCTTTTTTGTATAGCTGTGCGTAAAAGTCTCTGAAAGTGTCTAGTATTCCTTTGTTCGATGTGTGTGATTTGTTAGTGCTGTCCTTGACTGCTGTTATTGTGTGCTGCCTCTGCTTGCCCTTGAGGTATGCCGCAAGTGCTTTACCCGCTCTGTTGGCCGAGCACAGGTTTATTGCTCTATACTTGTTGATCCAGGTTCCTGCCCTCTCACTAAGGATCCTGTTTAATTCATACTTTTTCTTTGTTAGGGTTGTGAGGGTGTCCCTGTCCTCTAGGTTGCTTATGTGACCTGCTTCTAATCTTTTGATTTCATTTTCTAGGTCGATTATCCTTTTGTTTCTTTCTCTGTTCTGTCTTCCTTTGATGTTGATTATGGTTCCTCTTACAGTAGCTTTCATTGCGTCCCATAATGTCTCTCTTCCTATGTCTGCTGTGTCATTGTTTGTGAGGTAGTCCTTAAGGGCTAGTTCTATTTCAGTACTGCTGCTAGTGTTCTTGAGGAGGTCATCGTCAAACCTCCATCTTCGTGTTGGGTGCTCGTTGTGTCTGCCCGTTAGAGTTAGGCAGATGTGAGAGTGGTCTGAAATCGCTCTTGGGCCTATCCCCGTGTGCTCTATGAGGTGTGTGTGAGTGTCTGAAATTAGTATATAGTCGATCCTGCTGTATGAGTTGTGTGGATTTGAGTAAAAGGTATATTCCCTCTCATCTGGGTTTTGTAGCCTCCATGGGTATGCTAGCTTGAGTTTTGAGCAGAGGTTACGTAGTGGGTTGCCCCTCAGTGTATTTAGGCTCTGTCTTTGTGGGTGTCTGTCTATGGCTGGGTCCAGTACTTGGTTCATGTCGCCAGCTATAATTAGTAGCTCTCCTAAAGTTAGTGCTTCTAGTTCCCTGCCTGTCTGTTCCCAGAATGCCTTATCCTCCGTGTTGGGTCCATAGATGTTTGCCACATGTATAGGTTCCTCCCCTCTGAGCAGGCTAGTGACTAGTAACCTCCCCTCTTCGTCTCTCTTTGTCTTGACCGGTGTTAGTTTTGACTTTTTACTAAGTATCGTAATGAAAAAAAGAAGAATGTAAGGAGGGGAGAAAGCAGGAACCTGCTAAAATGGCAATGAGGGTCTGGTAGTGAATTAAAGAGGCGCGAGGTGGAGTGAAGGCCACACAGCCATGGTATTAGACACGCCACATTTAATTGTACCAGTCCTAGGCTGATAAGCAGAGCTTTAGGCTGTGGCACATCTTCTTTCATAAATTTAACATGGGTTGAACCTCACTCATTTTGGAGCATATGTACGAGGAAGTGGTGAAGTGAGGAGTTAGCCGTCATGGCTTAACGCCCCACTCCGCCACTTCGGAAACGCAATGCTGCACCATATTTACAACTATATGGTGCAGCCTTGCGTCCCCCCCTGCTCTGGCCCTACACTTAGCAGTGTAGCGCCAACGCAGGCACCCTTGTACCAGAGTGCAAGGGTGTCTGTGTGCAGGGGAGGATTGTTTATGTGTGGGAAGGTGTACCTTCCTGCACATAAACAATCCTAAAATGTCATTTTGTGACTTTTATGTGTGCTGCTTCATGCAGCACACATGAAAGTCACAAAATGGCATTTTGTTTACAGAAGGGGGACCTTCTTGTACATAAGCAATCCATGGCAGTTTGCTTTTTTCATGTGTACTGCACAAGGCAGCACTAATGGAAAAAGCAAAAACGAGGAGAAATAATGCATTTCTTTTTGTTTCGCCAAGTTAAGACCAGGTTTTTCCTGGTCTTAATTGGCGCTGCATCCTATGTATGCTGCCCTTGTACATAGGGGGCAGCGTCAAAATGAATGGGTGTTGGGGTGGAACGCCTACCAGAACACCCACTGCCCACCCCTTTAATGCTAACCATAACGTGAAAAGGGGCCTTACTTACAAGGCAGTGTTAAGCCACATGAAGTGGCTTAATGCTGCCTTGTGAATAAGGCTAAGCCCTTATCGCCACCACAATGTCAGAAAAAGTGATGTTGTGGTGGTGATAGGGGCTTGTACATATGCCACTTTGTATGTGTTTTCTGGCACTATACCAAACTGCTACATGGAGAACTTTGCAAAACCTTCAAGTAAATACATTCACTGATTTCCATTTGTTAGAAGTGGGGTCTCTAGTTGAAAGAGGGTTGCACCCTGTCCAAATAAGGACCACAACCCCAGTCCGGGTAAGTCAGATACACAATCTAAATTAACCTGTGCCCACCCTCTGCTGGTTTGGCACAGAGCAGTCAGGCTTAACCTAAGAGGCAATGTGTAAAGTATTGGTGCAACACTTAAATTACAGTAACACAGTGACAACACCACAAAAAGACTCCACAACAGTTGAGAAAAATAAAGAATATTTATCTGAGTAAAATATGACTGAAAAGACAAATTTTCAATCAGTAGAACTTGAGATGTGCATTTTTAAAGAATAAATTGCAATATAGTGCTTAAAAGCCAATAGTGCTTAGGAGTTACTTGAGGTCGCGCTGGATGGGGTTAATCCAAAGTTCAGGACAACCGCGATGAAGGGCAGGCCGGTTACAGGAACCATGCAGGGCCCGCTGTAAAAGCACCTTGGATGGAGCAAGTGCCAGCATCAAATCCTCAATGTGTTGGCTCCGATCGACGCAGTCGGGTAGATTCATTGGTGTCAAGCCTCACATTCAGGTTCCGTGTGGGCGTCAAACCGCTAATGCTGCAGGCACTGCCCCATCATCGAGACTCGCAGTCAACTCCTGTGTCATAATCAAGCCGCACATGGATGTCCTCGAATAGGCACCTCCATCAGGGCCGAAGGGCACTGAGTCGATTCTGACTGGCACAAAGCTGTCACTGCATCTATTTTTCTAGAAAAATAGCTGTAGAACACTATTTCAAGGCCCAGGACTGGATTGGCAACTTTTGGCAGGGCAGGACTCAGGGTTGTCAGAGTCCAGCAGCTGAAGCAGAGATGTAGGAAGTCAGAGACTTCAAAACAGGAGTGTTAAACTTGCCATCCTAGGCATGGCTTCCCCTGAGTTTTTGCCCCTACATCCTGCATTTTTGATTGTGTGATGAAGTTAGTTTCTGCTGGCTTAGATGCTTTGGGCACTTTGCCACTGCTGATCAGTGGCAAAGTTCAAGTGCTCTCTGTGTAAATTGTGATATGATTGGTTATCCATGATTATATGTGATTTACTGGTAAGTCCCTAGTCAAGTGCAATGAGTGTGCCAGGGCCTGTAAATAAAATGCTACTAGTGGGCTCACAGCACTGGTTATGCCACCCACATGAGTAGCCCTGTAAATGTGTCTCAGACCTACCACTGTAGTGTCTATCCAGACAGTTGTAAACGGCCATGTTGCCCTGGCAAGTGCACCCACTTGCTAGGCACTAATTTTCAATTTCTGTGCATGTATGTCACCCCTCAGGTAGGCCCAATGTACCCCCATGGGCAGGGTGCAATGAATGTGAAAGGTAGGACATGTCACATGTGTGTGTCACATGTCCTGATAATGAAATGTCAATTTTATTTTTCACTATTGAAAGGCTATCTGTCCCAAAGTCTAACATGGGAGATGCTTTGTAACATCTTACAAGTATAACTTTCCATTCGGACGGACAAGATGGAGAAATAAGTTTAGTGTCTCTGAACTCAGAATTTAATAACACATCTTTTTAGGGAGATGGTTTTTAAATTGTTTGTTTAAAAATACCACTTTTAGAAAGTAGGCATTTTCTTGTTTAACCATTCTGTGTGCCTCTGCTGTTTGTATATTGACTGTCTGGTTTTGGAGTGACAGGAGCTGGGGATGTGCATTCACTGTAGAAAGCCACAAGGGGGTTGAGGTGTGTCCTGCTTTTCCAATTTGACTCATAGCTCGGCTGATTTGACCTTAGCTGCATTTAGAGAGGTGGGAGGAGTTTCACTTGTACCTGCATAGGCTGTGTCTCCTTTGCACAATGCTGTCTCCACCTCATGTGGTCATGATGCACCAGAGTGACAGAATTAGTTTGGACTGGGCTCAGAGACCCTTGTTACAAAGTACAAAGATAAACTGGGGTATAAGCATTGGAACTTAAATCACAGAAATTCAGATCACTTCTGGACTCAAGAGGAACCTCTGCCAAGGAGAAGAGCTGGAGAGCTGTGAGGAGGAGTACTGTGTCTTTGCTGTGTGTGCTTTGCTGGGTTAGCCTGCAGTTGCTGCTTTTGCCAAGGAGAGGACAAAGACTGGAACTTTGCTGTAAACTTCCTTGAAGAAGAATCTCCAAGTACCTGTGTGTGCTGGCCTCCTGTTCTGAAGTCTCAGTGCCACAAACACTTCACCTTAAAACCACTGACCTGCTCCTGGACTTCTCGGTAGACTACTACATTCCAAAGGGCGCTGATTCCTGTTATGTAGCCCTGAGAATTGCATGGCTGTAGTGCAAAGCAAGAAAAACAACTCTGAAACCGTCAGTGCCTCTGCCAGTAAAGCCGCAACCTGCACCAAGGCTGTAGGCACAGCTCGTGAAGAGCACGAGGCAACGCTCCATTTACACCACAGCTCTAACACCCTTTGGCGCCTGCAACACCTGCAGTTATCAGCCTTCTCGATGCCAGCCCTCACATCGATGCCATCACCTCCAGCGCCTTCATCCCATTATCGTATCGCCAATACCCAACGCGGGTTACTTCACAAACTCTTCAAAGTTACATCACCTCACCGGAACCGACACCTCACCACCTTAACTTCCCCTCTCCTGGATTGACGTCCCCCCCCATGGCAACCGGGAACAGACCTCGACTCGGCACCAACGCCTCACCTTGACAACACCACACATCATCTACTGACTTTGTTTCCAAGGTTGTTGTTTGGGGGTCCATGTGACTCCTTGCCCAACTCCTCACACCTCGCAGTCAGCGCCGTACTTTGGATTTTTGCTTGTCTCAACGCCATAATAGTCCCAGGTGGAGCTATTTATTTCTACAAGTGATACTTTTGAAGTAACTGTTCTGAAAGTAATATTTTTATACATGTATGCCGGATTATTGTTGTTTTGGTCTTGCTTAGTTTAGATAAAGAGACATTATTTTTCTACACTAGTATGTTGCCCGTTTGTAGTGTATTCACTGTGTTACTGTGTGTTTGTGTACAAATACTTTACACATTTAATTTGGGATTAGCTTGTCTGCTCGTACCAAGCTACCAAGGGGGTGAGCAGGGGTTAGCTAAAGTGTGAAATCCCCTTACCCTGACTTAAAGCAAGGGCCCCTACTTAGACAGAGGTGCATAACTCTGCCAACTAAAGACCCCCATTTCTAACAAGGAGGCAAGCCAGCAAGCCCTTGGAGAAACTTGGGCTCAAGGATGTTGAGAGAAGGTCCAGTCCTCCTCACTCCCAGGCAAGAAGCAGCAGGCAAACACAGCAAAGCAGTGCTCACGGATTCCAACCCTTTCTCGGATAACGTCCTCCTATGGAGACGTTATATCGATGATATTTTAATATTCTAGAGGGGCCACAAAGACGTGATTCCCAGTTTCCTAATATGGATTAACAACCTCAGTCCCTACCTCAAATTCACAGCCAATTGCTCTGAACGAGAACTCCCTTTCCTTGATCTCATGATCATCAAGAAACCGGACATATTGGATACCATTACATGCAAGAAACCCACCGACAGCCACTGCTCTCTCTTTTACCAAAGTTTTCGTCCCAAGGCCCTCAGGGAGAATTTACCCTATGGACAGTTTCTACGCATTCTAGGGAACTGTAGGAACATTAAGGACTACAAAAAACAAGCATCAGATCTAAGCACCAACCTGGCCAGGAGACAATACCCTCCTCGCATTATAACTAATGCACAAAAACAAGCACGTAATGCCAACAGGTTAGGCCTCCTTGAAACACAGACCAAACCCGAGAATGAGCTCATTACATGTGTCACGACCTACACCCCTGAGTCAAACATGTTAAAAAGGGTCATAAACAAACATTGGAGAATTATGGAGACAGGAGACCTGACACTAAGCAAACCACGGTTTGCTTTTAAAAGAACAGCCAACATCAAGGATCTATTGATTAACACTAGACCAAAAAAAAAACACATCCACGGCACCCAACACATTATGGAATTTACCACCTGTGACTGGACACTATCCTTGTGGCCAATGTGTAGTCTGTCCCTTAACACGAGCCTCTAAAACACTCCCACTAACTAACATCTGGACATGGACCCAAAACAAGCACACTAATTGCAAAACACACATAATTGTATCTACCTCATTAGGTGCCCCTGTCATCGCCAATACATAGGGATGGCCACTCGCCCTGTGAAGACGAGAATCAATGAACATAGGAGTAATTTCTGTTGTAAAAAACAAACACAAAAATGTGGGCTCAGTATGTAGAACAAAATCACACCCCCAACGATCTACAATGAACGGTCCTAGAAGCTTTTCCCACCATCACTAAAGAAGCTTTATTCAGGAAGGAACAATGTTGGGTGTTTAAATTAGGAGGACACACTACGGGACATAATGATGAAATTCCAAGGGCAGAACTGAACCACTAGGGCCCATTCTTACCATCCCCTCTGCACACCAATCCTTACAGTGCCCTAATACTCGTCACGCTTTACCATCACCACTAAAGACAGGACACCCTTAGCTCCGACAGAGGAATTATCGTGTGCAAGCCCCCATTGCTCTGCCTTTACTATCCTTGACATTTGACCGTATGGCCTGTGACAGAGCCCCCCCTTAACAAACCCAAATTGCGCCGCAAGCCACCAACTCTTACAATTGAGTTTTTACCTTACCTCTCACCCATCAGCCAACAAGAACATGTATACACTACTCATGGATCTTACATATCAACTAGCTACCAAAAACACACTGCTGCATGGTGTAACTTACCTACCACATTCTGAGCCTACAATAGCAATTTCACACTTGACTGTTGCTCAAATTTACCCAATATCCTATTCCTTCCTTAGTTGTGCACACTAGGGGTTTTCCTCTCAATAACGTTTTTAAACAACACCCTTCCAAGATGGCCACCGCGCTTCCACACACTCTAGACCCTGTTATAAATAGCAGAGTACCAGAAGTTGTCCTCACAGGGCCTGGAGCAAGGGTAGGACGATTGTTAGTTGACTGCCTACACCTGTGAGTATACGCTGCGCTCGAACGTCCAGCATGACCGGTAAGCTAATGCTGCTTTTACCGGTGACTGAAGCCACTGTTTGTTCTTTTCAGCAACTGGAGTAACGACGTGCTCTGGTTATCCCCGTCAGCCTTGGACTATGTAATTAGGGGTGTGTTTGCCACCACTGTGTGTTTGTATTTGTGATCAAGAAGCATGGTATCTGTTACGTAACTTGCACCTTGCTGCCCATGCCATTTTGTCTTTTGTCTTATCAACATCAGCTAACCACGATTACCCCGCACTGGCAGTCCAGATCATGCTCAGATAATATTGTGCATGTTTATCTAGCTTAAGCGCCCCTGTCCATTGTGTCCATCATTTGTTTGGCATAATTTGTTTGGCATTTTCCCGTATAAGCTCGATTAGCTTTTGTCATCAACCCGCTATTGCTAAAAATTTCGGAACTCATTTATCGCATCCGAAAGGCAATATAATGTTTTCGCCTGGTAACGCACGTTCCCAACCAGTGCTGTGCCACGATTGGGGATCCATTGGCATCCGATGGTCCACGCACTTATAACCGCTAATTTTACCGCACTGCAAACAGTAGACAACCACTAGATCTCATTCAATTAGTTCGAGTATTAATGCTCACGCACCCTTGCGCTCATTTGTTTCAATTTATTCATTACTTGCCAGGCGCATGAGTTTATGCACTGGTGATGCTTGAACCACAGCCAACTAACGTGTAATTATGTGTTTGTCAGGTTGCTTGTCAGTACAATTTTCTGTTTTTTACATAACCATGTTGCTACACTGCTGGCTTATGCTTTGACTTTCATTAGTTTTATTTTTCCTTGGTTGTACCTCCCCTTCTTCTCCCTGTCTCCCACAGGTCTACAGTACTCCCCAGTACAAGTCTACTAGGGAACTCCTACCGTATCTGGTCATTTATGTCACAGAATCTCAATACCAGACGGTAGTGCACTTTTCACACTTAGCTTTCTAGGTCCTGGTGAAGTGCCATTTGACCCGATAGGGGCAGACTGGGCATGAAACATGTTGACCATCCACATTTTGATAGCCCTTTAGGAACATTATTCCCACATAGGGGCTCATTCACAGTTTTTAACCAGGCTAGAGCTACCTAATACATTCGAATTTGATCTATGTAGGACTGCTCCAGTCCTATTTTACTTATCTCACCCCCGTGCACTACCCAGCCCCCACACCAGCATGAACCAAACAGCTTCTTCAAAAGATCCCCGATAAAGAGCCCCGATTCCGGGAGCCCGTCAAGCGTTGCAGCGCCGGCCTGACGAGAGGCAAACGCCCGATGATAAAGCATGATATATCTCGGGCTGTGTGAGTGCATCACGAATAAAGACCTGTCTTTCCCCCACGTCCAGACGGGAACTGCACACTCCCTTTAGACTTGAACTAAAAGTGCCATTTTCAGAACTGCAATTTAAAAAATAACTTCACCACAAGTCGTGTTTTTAAATGGTGAGTCCAGAGACACCAAACTAGATTTTCCTATCTTGTTTCAATGGGAAATTACACCTTTACAATGTTATCAGGCAGTCCCCATGTTTATCTAGGGTAGAGATAGGCCTTGCAGTAGTGAAAAACACATTTAAGAGTAGTTCACTGCCAGTACATATAAAACTTAAAAGTACATGTCCTACTTTTTTAATACACTGCAGCCTGCCCTTGGGGCTGCCCAGGGACTACCTTAGGGTTGACTTATATGTAATACAAAGGAATTTTTGGACCTGACATGTAGGTTAACTTCATAATACAAGAGTGGAGCTCAGAGGGGGAAATAAACCAGGGCACCCTTCACTCAATATAGTCAACAAGCAAAGCCCTAGTTATATATCACACATGCACATCAGAATTGAAAGGATTGTCACACAATTTCTTTTTTTTCGGGAGACAGGGGTATATATGTAATCATTCACCCTCCCATGTGTATCTTTTTAAAAGAATGAATACAGGCAGGACGCACTACCCACATTGATACTTGACAAATGTTCAGATACAGTAGCGAGGTGAGCCAAGGAAGTGCCTCAAGTAAGCAACAACCTGGGAGCAGTTGGCAGGTTCTCACCAATTAGGTCACTGTCATCATCAGTATTTCCCAGACCGAAACAGAAACCAACACCCGAAATTGTAAATGTGAGAGAAAACTGTGCATCGACTAAGGTAATATTTGTGAAGCTCAAGACAGTGCTTTCCCTAAAGATCCCCGTAAAGAAAGTAGGCCAATAATGGTACTTCCAAAGGTTAAAATTGAGTTATGGGAACACAGAGCCTCTGTTTTGAAATTGTGTTGTGTCAGCACTCGTTTACAAACAACAGTGTTATGTTTAGAACATTTTAACCTGAACTGCCGACATGTGTTATTGCCAATTCATTTGTGGCAATTTCATCAGGGCATGAGGACCCAACTCCATCTCAAGAATGCACGAGACTAGATAGTTGCCAGGTGGACTCCTACCAGCAAGCCATTGTATAAAATCACAGGGACAGAGTAATCTTGTTCGCTGCGGGGCTCAGCGTCTCCGCTCAAACCAGGTTTCACATTGCTTGCAATTCTGATGTGCATGTGTCGATATATAACTAGGGCTTTTGTTGTTGACGTAGGTTAACTTGCCAGGTCGAAATGGCAGTTTAAACTGCACACACAGGCTCTGCAGTGCAGGCCTGAGCCATGTTAAAAGTGCTACTTAAGTGGGTGGCAGAGTCAGTGCTGCAGGGCTTTAATTTACAGGCCCTGGGCACATATAGTGCACTTTCCTAGGGACTTACAAGCAAATTAAATACGCTAAATGTGGCTAAGATAATGTTACCATGTTTAGAGACAGAATACATGCACTTTAGCACTGGTTAGCAGTGGTAAAGTGCTTATAATGCTAAAGCCAGCAAAAATGAAGTCAGCAAAACAAGAGATCAGAAGGCAAAAAGTCAGGAAAAACTATGCCAAAGATGCTAGATCAAACATGATTATTGGGAATTGATGAAGATCTTTATCTGTGTTTTATAGTTATTTCATTAGTAAGTGCGTGTTGAAGGGCAAAATCACTTTTTGAATTGGGTCTTAAATTATTCTTACAAGTGTGCCATACAATATGGCCCACACTCAAAATCTGCATTTAATTAGAACCAGGACAGACCACAGAGATTGAGATTTTTTGTGAGGTTTTACCAATACCTGGAACCAGGGCCGGCTTTAGAGTGGTGCGACTCGTGCAACCGCAACTGGTGCTTACCTCTGAGGTGGGGCTTCGTTTGAAAATAACTTATGGGTTTGAAAGCACGTGCTGCGGAGTGCCTTGTGTATTGGACAGTATTAAGGCAAAAATAAAAATTTCAACATAACACTTGCCTAGTAGCAGTTTTGACTCATCATAAAGTAGCACAGAGGGCTATTGTGCCTACTGCAAAGAATGTGTACCATGCAGATCACATAACTAAGTGTGAGTAGATTAAGAGAAGAGATATAAAACATTGAGGTGCATGTCAGAGAGGAGCTATGGAGAAAAGAGGGGCACCATTGGAGGGTGGCAGTGAGTGAATTTGTGGAGAATGAGGTATTGGGAACCCGCCAAAAAAGACTTGCACTGGGCACCACCAGCGCTAAAAACAGTCCTGCCTGGAACAAGGGCCTATGGCCTCTGCACATTCCATGCTGAGAGAAGTGAACACAAGCTTTTTCGATGCATTTCTTTAGCAGCAGCACTCTATTCAATTTACTGAGCAAATTTGCGTGTCACACGTTTAACTCCAACCTTTGAAGAATTGGTCAGTAGCAATACCTGCCACCACGCGGCACTGCCCACAGGTAAGAAATTACCAAAAAGGGAAGGTAAGAGAGACAAAAAAATTCTATGGAGATTCAAAAATCTTCGGCTACCAGCATAAGAGACATTCCACAGAAGAACAAAAACCAGAAAGGAAAGATTAGAGGAGAGACTAAGAAACGTTTCAGAGATTCAGTAATCGCCTTACATCGCTGCTCCAAAAGGTAAACAATTTGTAAAGATGAAAAGCTGTCAAAGATACTTCTTAAGTAGCTGCATGATTTATCATCACCATCAACTTCCACACAGGAGTTCAAAAGTGCAGCTAAGTTTTATGCATAAGTGTTGCTTTTTTCACATATTACGTATAAAATGGATGTATCTCCAAAACCCCGCTTCTTTTTTCTACCTTTTTCTCCCACCATTTTTACTCTCTCCTCCCTCTCTCTTTTTCCTTCCTATTTTTTATAAAGATGAAATATACTTATATGTAATTTTTTGTTTACTGTATTTCATCTTATGTTTATGTCAAATAAACTTCTTTTACACCAAAAAAAAAGTGCAGCTGAGAGATTTGAGGGGAATGGAGTGGCCGTTGTGATCCCCTCAATGGAATGTGTGCAGCAGAAGAAGAGTCAAGGTTTCCCTCACTTCATAGAATGGGATTTTGAAGTCAATTAACACTGAGCAGTCCCTTATTTCAGGAGCCTGCTGCTTTAGACCCATGCCTTGGACAGGATTTATTCAGGGCCTTCAGCACCAGATGAGCAAGAAGAGAGTAGGGGGCATATTACCAAGCAATAGCGATAATTATCGCTATTGCTTGGTTAGTGACGAAAATGTATCGCCGACCTGCGGCGATTTTTTATCGCAGATAAACCTTGGTATTACCAAGGTTTATCGCAAATGCGATAAAAATCGGCCGCAATGCATGAATATCGCTGAAAAATCAACGATATTCAGGCATTACCGAGCTAATGCTCTTAGCCATGTTTTCCACCTCCCATTGGATAACATGGCTAAGAACTGCTCAGGGCAGGTGTTAGCTTTAGGAGATATTCGCGCTTAGCGCGAATATCTCCAAAAGTTGGTAATAGGAGATAGCGATGTTAGCGACTGTTTCCAGTTGCTAACATCTTGGCACGCCCACTTTGCATGTCATTAGTGATAAATTTCTCTGACATGCATAGTGGGGCCCAAGATGGTCGCTATCTCCTACTAGCTGTCGCTAACTGGTGTTAGCGACAGCTAGGTAATAGGGAGATAATTTCATCTCCGCTTTCATGGCTTTTAAAGCCAAAAAAGCGGAGATAAACCCCCTTGATAATATGCCCCTAGATTCATCACTTCCCTTCACTAGAAAGTAAGACAGAGGAAGGAAGAACTCTAGGAAGGTCACTTGACTGATCAACTATAGTGATTCGGAAGTGATTTCAAATTTGGATGCCGGGTAAAATAGGTCAGTTAATTACTTTTTATTCGGTTAAAATGTAACCCTAAAAGATGCTTTGCAAGAGAAAATAGCTTATACTTAAAACACAAAGAAGTTATAAAGCATAACACTAGACAACAGTACAGGATATCCTGAATTCTTGATGTAGCTTGCCACTGCAAAACCTATGTAAGTGGAAGCTTTGCGGGTCTACAGTGTTTAAAATTCATCAACGAACTTCATCCGTCTTGCATACCGCAAGTTCAGGCCACTCAGGAAACGCAGGGGCATATTTACTCAAGCCCCTATCACCTCTTTTGACAACATTCCTGTGTCCATAGGGGCTTCACCTAATTTTCAAGGCAGCGGTTAAGCCACTTAACATACCTTAACGCGCCTTGTAAATAAGGCCCCCTTTCACACTATGTTGAGCGTGAAAGGGAAGGGCAGTGGGTGTTGCAGTGGGCGTTCCACCGCAGCATCCATTGATGCCGACGCTGCCCCCTATTTACAAGGGAGGCGTAAATTGGAGGCAGCGCCAGAATTAAGACCAGGGAAAGAAATATCTTCGTCAAGAATTTTTATGTTGAATGATATGAAGATGAACAAAGTTGAAATCATCATACTACAATAAAACAACGGAATACAATTTACAGGGAAACTTGCGTGGAATTTTGATTCTTTATGGACTACATTATTTAAATGTTAATATTACTGTTACTTTGACACTCCTTCTATTTTGTGGTTTATATTGTTGTCTTAGTGGCTTTGAAGGTGGGCTGCAAGATGTTGAGCGGCAGCAACATTGATGGTGTTAATACTTTGGTAATCATTGAAATATCTCACTGTGCGCACAAGTCTTCCCCTCATCGTGTCATTAGTATAATCCTTCTGTGAATACTGAAAGTCTTAAAGTCAGGATTTTTCCCAGTTTAGGCATAGTAAAGTTAGGACTCCTAAATTTAGGACTCCTAAATTACTTCTGTGAATACCGAAATGAGTAATTGCCTTCTGTGAATACCAAAATGAGTAAGTGCCTTCTAAGAATAGCAAAATAGTAGTAAGTTCAGGATTTTGTCTTCAGTTAGTTCTGTGAATCGGGCCCCATGTTACTAAGGGCTGAAAAACAAGCCAGCATGAGCTATGGTTCAAAAACCAAATACCATTTAAAGCAGCAGTGTTATGCTTCCACATTCAACAAAATGTTGGGTTTTGGCTTATTATGTATTTGCTGGCCAATGTAGCTTTCGAAGGCTTTAAGAAAATTAAAATCACACTATTGACATAGATGGATGTACATATATATATGCAGTGCTTTAAATGGAAAACAATAAGTGCAGGTACTCACCATATTAAGATGTGATTAGGGTGTGGGGCTTGGGCGGAGGGGGGGCTTTGGGGCAGGGTTATGGAGAGTGCTAAGAGACCCGGCAAGGAGCACACATTTGATTTGATTGAGATTTAATTGGTGTGCAAAACTTGTAACCCACATGCCTATGTACATAAAATACAAATCTGGGATCAGCTTGTTATGTTTTGCAGCAAGCACATGAACCCTCCGTGCACACTTATGATGAGTCAAAACTGTTATCAGATAAAGCACAGAATTTTTTGGCAAGTACTTTTGTTGACGTTTGAAAAATGGAACAGGTAACCTAATTATTGAAATTGGGCTTGAGCTTAAAATGTCCCAATTGCGGCAACACCACACCTGGCCTCCCAGCAAGGCCTCAGAGCCTTTGCAAACTCCAACACCTACCATTGCCTGAATGCGATGGCCTGGCAGAGAGGTCAGCTGAAACAAATTGCTTCTGCACTAAGCTAGCCCCTTATGGCTAACGTGGTAACGGCCTAAAAGGTAGAGCCAAACCTGGCCTTTCAGGAAGGCCTATGAATAGTACCTGCACTCCCCACCTACCACGGGATAAATGTGAAGCGCCTGCCTGGGAGGGAGCATGGGAAAATCACAAACTTTAAGCTGCCGAATGACCCAAGGGCCACAACACATGGCCTCCCTGTGTGGCTTCTCAGCCTCCTCACACTCTCTTCTTCCCCGCCTGCCATGGCCTCAGTGCAAGGAGTGCTTGGCGGAGGAGTACTGCAAAGACACTGCTTTTGTGTTTAGCTGTTCCACTTACCGAGCCCCTTGTCCCGCAGTGGCTGAGTTGTGAATGGCCTAATGACCAGAGGAACACCTGCCCCGCCCCGACCACATCTATTAAGGCACAGTGTGACGGAATGGCAGGAAGGAATGTGGAGTAGCACTGCTAGTGGAGTCTGGGCTAAGGTGAAGACTGCCCAAAACTACAGCCACAAAACTGGCCTCTCACTCATCTCGGCTCCCCACCTCTAAGCACATCCTTTTGTGCTGAGACCCACCTACACAATGCATAGTGGCAGAGCCGGCTCTAGGGCGGTGCGTTCGGTGCGACTGCACTGGACGTTGACTTAGGGTGGGGCGTAATTTGAAAAAAATGTATACTAGCATTTTAAAAGCACCTGTTGCCGTGTTGCTGGCCTCCAGCAATTTTCAGACATCAATTAAAACGTCAATATAACTCTGGTGATTTATCATCTTCCTGGAAAGAGATGGGAGGTTTGTCTAGTAGAAGTTTTGACTCATCATAAGGTAATGCAGAGGGTTAAGATGCCTGCTGCTAAGAACGTGTACCATGCAGATAACGAAGTGCATATAATGTAAATATGTCAGTGGGTTACTGCTTCTGTAAGAGAGCTCCTTTTGTTACTTGTCTGTTCTAAGGCAAAATCCTAATATAGAACATTGAGCTATTAAATGTCATCCTAGAGCTGCATGCAAATTGCATGGTATATGTTAGAGCTAAAGGTTTTTTGCCCAGTCTTTCATCATCCAAATCTTGAGAAAAGGGTTAATTTGGGTAGACAGCAATTCTTATTGTGAAAGAGACCCCCTAACAATGATGTCTTGTTTTAAATTCTGAATTTGTGCTTTTCCAGAATAAGGACTCATACTATAGTGCCAACCAGTATCGATGACATGTCACTTCTACACTATACCTTGTAGTCCTATCTGATGTAACTTTTCATATACACTGATTTACACACATATGATTGTCTCTGTGCAATGTGTGTGTGGTGTAAAGTGCTCTGACACCTTACACTAGTATGAGTGGTGCTATACAATTAAATTGCACTGTAAAAGGGTGCTAGGGAGGGAATCTGTGGCAGAGGTGGTCATTAGGGGGCAACAGACACTGTCACACAGGGAGCTATCATTGATAAAGCCAGCCCTGCACAGTGGCCTAGTCAGGAGGCTATAGTGGGGGCTGGGTGGCCAGTAGGATATTGTGATTGGTTGTCCTCCATGAAACTAGCCCACACGTCACACTAAGGCAGGGCCCATGTGCTTTGCCAATCCATCCCTGGCGGCTACCCACATTACTAACCTTGATTCACGTCGGCTGTGCTACAATTTCAATATCAGCACCTTCCTCCTCAAGTTTCAAGTTTAAGTTTATCTATACTACTATTATAAAGGAAGAACTTTGAACCTTTGAGGCGGGTAAACTCGGGAACCACAGCGCCAATCCACACACCCGATACATCGTTGTAATCGTCAGGGTGTGCAGATGGACATAGGCTATATAAACTTAATAAATATACGTTATTTAAAAAAAATTACCGGGAAAAAAAGTAGTCCCTTGGAAGAAGCGCCGGCCGCGACGTGCGTGCCCGACGTGAGGAGCGCAGGTAGGAGCAGCGTCCAGGAGCGCGAGGGGGACCGGCGGACATGGCGCGGGGAGGAGCGGTGAGGAGCAGCGGACAGGCGGTGAGGAGCGGTGAGGAGCGGCGGACAGGCGGGGAGGAGCAGTGAGCAGCGGATGAGGTAGGTTATTTATTTATTTATTTAGGAGCGGTGAGCGGCGGAAAAATGAAGCAAAACTGAAAATCGTGAGCAAGAGGAAACAAACGGAGCATTACAAAAGTGAGCCAAACGGTGCATTACTGGGGGAAAAAGTTACGTGTGCAGGTTACAAAAGCATACATCGTGAGCAAGAGGAAGCAAACGGAGCATTACAAAAGTGAGCCAAACGGTGCATTACAGGTAGAAACAGTTACGTGTGCAGGTTACAAAAGCGTAGAAAGTAAACAGAGGTATAGGAGGAAAAAGTGACGTGTGCAGGTAGCAAGAGGAAGCAAGCGGAGCATTAAAAAAGTGAGCCAAACGGTGCATTACAGGAGGAAAAAGTTACGCGTGCAGGTTACAAAAGCGTAGAAAGTAAACATAGAGGTATAGGGTGAAAATGTGACATGTGCAGGTAGCAAGAGGAAGCAAACGGAGCATTAAAAAAGTGAGCCAAACGGTGCATTACAGGAGGAAAAAGTTACGTGTGCAGGTTACAAAAGCGTACAAAGTAAACATAGAGGTATAATACTGCAATATATGGAGGAAGGCTCCGGGGGTCCCACAGACAACGTCGGGGCGGGCGGGGGCCCTGAAGTCTAATTGCTCCCGGACAACGTCGGGACGGGCTGCTAGTTTGATATAGTTCTCTGCTGAGAACAACACATTCCTCCTCATCTGATTTCAAACAAGTGCATCTGTACTCTGCTATGCCAGCAGGAATCCTTTCTTAGATTTACCACAGTGACAATATGCCTATTAGCAGGGCCTGCTCACACACCTACAGTGCTATTGATGCCTCAGAGCCTGAGTGTCAAATATCACAGTGTGACGAGGGCCGCTCCCAAACTCCCTACCAGCTCTAAATAAATGCACTTGGATGTCCCGCAGTTAGCACACTGATGGCAGATTAGCACTCGATTATCAGAGTGCTTCACGTAAACGGACTGACTAGTCAGGTCTGTTGCGCTACTTTTTGTACATGCCAAATTGCACTAAGCTTGGCATACTACCCCATGAGTACCGGTACTCTCTTTGGACACATAGAAGTTCTGGTACTCAAGAGCAGAAAACGTAGAAGTGCCGGTGCTTAGTAACGGCGTGTACAAGCCCACTTAAAGCACTGTATATATGTATAAGTATATTAACGACAATATATTGGGACATGCTATATAGAATATTGGGGTTTCAGTTTCAGCACCTCAAATGCTTAGATGTAGATGCCTCTTTTCCCCAAGTTATTCAAACCAAATAACCTTCTTTATACTCTAGAAACTTGGAATACTTAAGCTGGGATTCTACACGTGGCTCCCTTTTTCTCGAATGATTAATCAAATGATTAAGCATAGTCCCTGGCCAAACTTTGCTTGCAGATACATATCTTTTATATTAAGGCACATCTGGGTTCCAAATGCAGCATTCTGCTTGGAGTAAACAGAACCGCTATCACCCCAATAGGAGAAGAGGGAAGCCTTTAATTGGAGCCAGTACTTTAAATGGAAAATGAGAAGTGCCGGTACTCACTAACTACACTGGGTGTGCCGTTAGGAGCGTGGCTATGAGCCAGGAATTTAACAATAGCCACATCAGTAAGCTTTAATACAAATGCTCTGATTGTCATGTAAAGCACTTGAACGCCCATGGGCCAAATTTGCACAATATCAAACTGCCTCCTTACATAGGAGACATGGCAAGCATCAGCTCCAATGTCATAGGTGCAGGGCCTCATTTTTGGCATTTTGATATTGCGCGAATTTGGGCCATGGACATTTATGTGCTTTATATGACAGTCAGAACATTTGCATTAAAGCTTACTCTTTTTTAAGCACCACTGGTTAAGGGAGTTGTCCTGAATCACATTATGATGAGCCAATTTCGGGATTCGAACCTGGTTCTCCAGTTCCACTGTTGGCAGCTCTGGCCACACCCTCATTCTCGTTGCGATGCCAATTAGAACCTAACGCTGCAGAAGCACCCCAGCACAGGAATACACTACCCTTTGCCTGCCAGAGCGGCACATAAACTCACTCCAACTGAAAGGGTTATTTTCAGTAGTTTTTGCATTACACGTTCCCGTACTTCAGGGCATGAGCCCTGATGCTTCTGGGAGTACCGGTACATTCCTTGCGCAAAAACAAGTTCCTGTACTCAGGGGGAAAAAACTGAGAAGTGGTGGTACTCAGTACCGGTGAGTACCGGCCCATTTAAAGCACTGGACCTAATGCTGATTTTTTTCTCATAGGTGAGCACATATCATGCAGGTGCGCCATGAGACAGGTCTGTCTCACGGTATGGGGTCTTATGGGGAATTCAGAACGAGGGAAAAGTATGCTGGCAAACATCGCTGTAGAAATAAAACTTCTCTCCTGAGTCCGCAAGACGTCTCAACCGCATATTTCCAAATTCCTACAGTGACCCTAGAATCCTCCGCGCAGTCACGGACTGCTTTTTTGAAGCAGCCCTATTGCTGGATCTGGATGTGGTGGGTCAGAGCTTAACCAGTACCCTAGAAAGACAAAAATTGCTGAAGCTGCCCTTGTAACTCAGTCCACTTTATGAGACGGGTCTCCTCCAGCGCACCCTGGGCCAGCGCGCATAATATGCCACAGAAGATTCTTACGGTTAGCAGAACCGGAGGGACACAAAGGGGAATCCAGGTAAGTAGCTTTATCTCATCAGAGCTTTGGCATGACGCGCTTCGACATGAAATGTCTTTTTCAAATGCCTGCTGACAGAAATGTTTCCCACCAGCTCACTTTCAAATACCACCCTCCATTCAGCCATTGGTAGCGCCTCCAGGTGGGCTGAATCAGAGTCCCAAACAACGCTGCAGCTGCATTGTCAAGCCACAGGTCCCAGCATGCACCTCTCACAGCATTCTGGGTGAGTGTCTCCTCTCGGCTTCCATATATACATCCCTTCCTGGGTCCTGGAGGAATTAGGAACGTGGGACAAGTATGCTGGCAAACATCACTGTGGAAATATAAATATATATACATATATTTATATAGATATATAAGTAATCTAAAAGTGAATATAATAGACTTTGTTATTACAACTATATCAGTTTATATGCACATCAAACCAATAAAAACATTTACAACAAAAGATGAGGAATATGTTATATTTACAAATGAGGTTGACTATGTTAATTTAAATGCCAATTAAATAAATAAATAGTTTAGGATTGAGGCTGGTAGCTTTACCTTTATATCTAGCCATAAGGATTTGAAGTCCCTGGAATCAGGAATAATATATAGGACCCAGAATTTCTTTTCTGAATGTTCTTCCCAATTCTGGGAACTTTAACACAGACATTTTCTGCTTATCTAAGGAGGTGGAAAATGTTAGCGGGTCCAGGTGTCCTTTCATCAGGTTTGATAATATACCCATTAAAACTGTGCCTGGTATTCCCATACCCAGTAATTTCAGATGTGGTAACAACAGCAAAAACAGAATCGCCTGCACCAGCAACTCTCTTCGGAATAAGGCTGGGGTTGATGACTAATGCAGACCAATATTAGCAGAAGTGTCTCTTATTGCTTTCCTTAGATCTTGGGAAAATCTACCAGAACAGTGCAATTTCTTCAGCATGAAATAACAAAGGCTTGGAATCTAAGAGCAATGCTTAAATAGCTTCAGCAGTTAGTTAGAAATTATATGTGTCCTATAGTATAAAGATGTATCTTAAGATGTAAAAATAGAATGAGTTGAAGAGATATCCTGGTTTTAATTTAAGTTTATAAGTAGTTATCCAGACCCTCCCTCTGACCTTGAGGCAATGCACCAGACTGTTAGTTTCTCTAGGGAAGACACTTGGGGCCACATTATATATCAGGCTCATTGTTCAGGTTTGTGCAATAGCACACCTTTAAACACGTGCGCGGGGGGCTAATATAAACAGTTCACAAAAACTAGTGTCAATCAAACCCTTTGTAAGTGTGCTCAGGCAGAGCCTAAGTGATGTGCAAGTGTGGTAGGTGACAGTTCCTCCCCCTTATCTAGTCAGAGATACCCCATCCTGCCAATACCTCTCTTCCTTTTGTCTCACTGTCTGGGAGCAATACACAAAGACCAAATGCCAGCTACACCTAGTCATGTGACTCAGGATACAGGCTGCAGACACCACATGTTTGGGACAAAAAAAGCAACTTTCTAAAAGTGGCCTTTTCAGAATTGTGACTTAAAATCCGACTTTACAAGTAAAGAGTGCTTTAAAATACAATGCTTTAGACACCAAACTCGACATTCATACCTGCTCCCAATTGAAAGTATTTGTGAATTAAATTTAACAAGTTAACTCAATGCTATGCTATGGGAGAGGCAGACCTTGCAGTAATGACTAACAAATTTACGTTGTTCACTACCAAAACATGTAAAAGTTAAAAGTGCAGGTCTATCTTTTTTAATATACTCCCCCTGCCCTATGTACTGCTTAGGGCCTACCCTAGGGGCAACTTATATGTATTAAAAAGAAAAGGCTAGGCCTGGCAATAGGTTTATTTGGCCAGGTTGTAATGTCAGTTTAACTAACTAAAGCTGAGACATGTATAAAAGGCTACTTAAGTGGTTGGCACAATTAGTGCTAAAGGCTCACTAGTAGCTTTTAATTTACATGCACTGGGTGCATGTAGTATCATTTTACTAGAGATTAAAGCAAATTAAACGTGGAAATTTGGTGTTAGCCAATTTTACCATGTTTAAAAGAGAAAGCACAAGTACTTTAGCACTTGTTAGCTGGGGCAAAGTGTGCTGAGTCCTAAAAGCAGTGCTTAATTTGAGTCAGTGGTTTCTGGTGCTCGGCACAGCATTGAATTGTCAGCACCGGCTCTAGTTGCAGTCTGCCACATGGAAGAACTGTCTGAGATGAGCACAACAACCATGTTTATCAAGTCAAATCGCATTGAAAATGAGTATTATTAGCCACTCATGCCATTATTATAGCTTTGCGTTGTCTGAATTGTCACACTTGTTGAAGTTCGATGGTTAGGTCTTATGTTGCTACTGCCATTGGCAGAACTGGCAGGGGCAAATCCTGGTGCAGGCTGCAGTGCCATTCGGAGACGGGCACTGGCACTTAATTTTTTGCAAAGTAACCACTGCTTAAAAGCCAATAAAAATGTTTGACAAAACAGTCGAAATACGGCAAAAAGTTTGGGGATTACCCTTCAGAAAGGGTCAAATTCAACAGCGCACTTTCCATGTTTACATCACAGCGCACCTCTCAAAAGGTGCACTGGGCGCAAACAGGGAAAGTGCAGCCTATTATGCTGAATGCCTTGCCCTCGGTGTAGCCATGAAGACAGCGCATTAAAGTGAAATAAGGAGCTGCTGTTTAAAAGCTGCTCCATGTTTCACAGTGCAGGCAGCAACTTGCCTGCATTTACAAGAGGAGGGAGAGAGCCCCTTGCAGTTAGTCAGTCAGTGACTGCACCAGCCTGCAGGGCAATGTCTACAGGGCTCTATGAAACCATTTTCTCCCCTCCATCGGCGGAGGCACTGACAGTGCCCCATTTTTCTGTAGTGCACGTTTAGTGCATCTCCTGACAGCTTCTTTGCCTTTCCACCTGTAGCCATAGCGCAGATGAGAGAGCGCTATTTACAGTGAAATTTGTAGGGGTGCCGCATATGTACAAGTAGTCAGCACCTGTATATATAGAGGACTTTTAATCATGTTTAGATGCAATGTATGACAAAGTGCTAATGTAAATTGGGATCAGAGAATGTGCAGAGACAACGTTACAAGGTGCAATTTCATATTTGTGGCAATAAGGAAGATGCTTTAAAATGAAATCTTTCACTATTAATAAGAGTGTTTAATTGATTTGCTAATGTGCCTTCAGTTTGACTAATCGAAATGTAATCATGCTTTATGTACTCAATAATTAGTCGAACATAGAGAAAAGATGCATTTGTCGTTAAGGTCGGAGGCCTAGTGAACCCAGAGAATTGCTCATTTAAAAGTAAGGCCTAAATTCTAGCTGAGGCCTAGTTCATGGAAATGGCGCAGGCCTGTATGAAAATGTTTGCTTAAACATCTAAACGGTATAAATGCTTATGAAAGAGGCTTTAGAAAATGTTGCAACATTATTAGACTGTGAGGCCATTTGCGTATATTCTTTTGCAGGTGCATCATCCAGTAGATTGTAGAGTAGAAGGGCCCATTGTGTATGAGAGTTAGAAATGCTAGACTCAGACATGGAGGAGTAGACCAGGAATTTGAAGATACAACTGGAAGCGACAAAGAGTCTGAGACCCAAGGACGTTTAACGGACAAGGATGGAAAAAGGCCAATGTGGAAAACTTAATGTAATCGACACTTTGGAGAGGGCGTGCCTGAAGGCGTGTCATTCACATTTTGGGGTTTCGTATTAGGGACAGCACCCCGAGAGTGGAGGCAGTGCAGATGGGCTGAGGAGTCAGAGAGAGTGGTTGGTCTTGGTAAAGAGCTTAGCTATGACTGAGGATTCTCTAGTTTTGGAGAGAAGTGAGTGAACTTCTTTGAAGTCACCACTGCTGACACCTTTGGTTAGGTTGGGCTATTATTGAGTAGGGATGTCACTTAGAGTAGTGTAGGGACTGATTAACCTGGATTTATGTCTTTTATTCCGATGAGTACCAGAACCCAGGTTATAGCTATTCTGTTTAGTCTGATGGTCCTGGAATTGATCTTGGTATTGTTCATCAGTTGCCTGAGACTTTTCCGTAGGATTATGTTTGTATTAGTGCCTGTTTACCTTTTGAACCTCCTGCTGAGATGTTTGTACCTGCAGTTATTTTTGGTTATGTAATAAACCTTTCAAACTTAGTTTTGGTCAGTGGTTCTTGGGGGAAGCAATTGGGATTTCTAAATTGTTGTTGATTAATTAGACAGGATTGCCTAATTCACTCTATGACAGGTAAAAAGGTCTAGTCGACCTGTGACGGGATTCTGGAGAATGGCAAGCAGACTCTAGAGGTAAAATCCCGCCTTTCCAGTTGGTAGCAGTGTAGGATAGTTTACCTTCTAGAGTGAGGGTAATCCAGAAGTAGGTTGGGATTTCCCCGAGGCCCATAGAACCAAGGATGAGTGTCCAGAGAATCGCGGATGGAGGACGGCGTTCCACGAAAACTGACGGAGAGTGACAGGGCGGCAGAAAGCAGCAGGTCGAAGGAGAGTGAGTATGAAAAGGGTCATGCGTTGCTAGATTGCGGTGTTATGTTGTATTGTGTGTTGTATTGTCTTGCGGAGTTGAATGCCTGTAGTGTGAAAGAGGAACAGGTTGTGAGCGTGCGCAACCGGTGAAAATCTTGGGTTCAGGGAGAGTCCAAGTGGTCCGGGTGTATCGAACACCCATAGTAATTGTCGACCATTGTTAAGGGGGTTATGAGGTACCATTAATCGCCCGCAGGACCGAGATAGGGGGAACGAATGTGTGAGTGTGTGGGTAACAGACGCTGGTCGGAAGTTGCCGTGAGTTTTGTAACCTATCAGTGAGGTGATTATCCGGTCATTTGCGGACAGACATTTGCCAGCTTCGGTGACAATTACAATTAGACTGTGGCCGTACAGTCAGGGAAGTGGTTGCTTGGTCGGAAGTAATCATTTTCAGTGTATGATTGGGACGCATGCGAGACCGCGAGAAGTACTGAGAGAGGAGGGGAACTGCTGCGTAACGGAGGCGAGTGACGTCAGAAAGAGCCGCGCTGAGATTGGTCGGTTGGCGTGGAGCCGCGCTGAGATAGGGCGGTTAGTGAGAAACCGCGCTGAGATTGGTGGATTGTCATCAGGAAGTAAACAAGCGCTGTGAAACAAGGAAACGTTTTGGGTTTTCATCATGAAATGTTTTAAGGTGTTGCAGAAATGTTTCAAAGGCGAAAACAAGATAGAACCTCGGGGTGGGGAGGAGGCTCCACCCGAGGATACCCCAGCTCATTACATGGCTACAAATGTTGGGTTACATACCATATTGTGGCTTGATACCTGGTGTAAGATGACAGATGGAAATGAAGAATTGACCTTCCCTAAATACGGGACGTTTAGGCTAAGTGTTGTATCAGCTGAAAGCGATTATGGCCGCGTTGCGACCTTTGCCCAGACCAACACAATTTGAAGCGCTAAATGCATGGATCAGGACAGCCCATGACAGGGGCAGAGATAGGCGACAAGAAAGAGTGAAACGATCAGTTAAGGCGGTCCAAGATGCGAGATGGGATGCCATGGAGAAGAGATGGAGGGTACAGACTATAGAAGGGGATAGATTGTACCCGTTACTAGATGCACAGAGGCGAAATACAGAAGACGAGGATGAGGACAGCGAGACAGACGATGGCCTAATAGAGAGGATGTTGGCAGAGAGGCCGCCTCCGTACAATCCCGAGTTGGGGGGCACGCCAATGTCAGCCAAATGCGGGGAAGCGTTTGATGGGGATGGTTGGGTCAAAATGGTGAGTGATTTGAGCACCTCAGGGGACATGTTTTGTCCAGTGAAGGGAGAAAAAGCACCCCCCCTTCCCCAGTGACGAGAGTAGTGGGGCGATTTACAGTACAGAAGGTACGGGTGGAAGAGGGTGTCCACTCACAGAAATTGCCAGATGCGCTTACGGTACCTGTTACCATAGGTCCCATAGTATCAGTGTACAACCCAGAGCAGAAACAAGTCGAGAATCCGTTGCAAAGGGGGAGTGAGAGATGCAACAGTGAAGACAGGAGTAACGGGACAGAGGAAGGGTGGAGACAGTTGCCAACGCCAGTAGACAGAAGTACTCCTTTGGTGGCATCGGCAGACTCCTCGGAAGGACAGATGGGTTGGAGGGGACCGATGGATCTGAGGGGACCAAGGCCGAGGTCGATGAGAGAATTAAGGCCAGATTTGGGAACGTGGGAAACAGTTGTGGACACTCAGAGTGATAGATCCAGGAATGTCTTTGGGTCTGACAACCAGGAAGATAGGATGGTGTCCCACTGTGCGCCTAGTGAAAGCAGGCAGGAGTGGGAACGAGAAGGGGTGGGGAATAGGGGGGCGTCCCATCACACCTTTAGCGAGAGTAGACAGGAGTGGGGTCGAGAAGGCTGGGAGAACAGAAGGGTTCCCCCTAACACACCTGAGGAAAACAGACGAGAAATTCAGGACAGTGGCGGGAGAGGCTCTAATGGAACTACCAGCCAAGGTACATTGAGGGCTGTGATAAAGGCAAGAAGACTAGATGTGCTGAGGCTGAAAACAGAAGTGGAGGAAATAGTGGAAGGTACATTGCCACTAGAGAGAATTGAACTATACGAACCGGATGAGCTACTGTTTGTAGCGAAGGATGTTACACAGAGGGCTAGGGCTGCTCATGAGAAACTCTCGGAATTGGCAAATAAATACAGCGTAGATTTGACAAAAACAAATGCGTTGCAGAGTGGCCACCGGTTACAGTATTCAGATCAAGATCTAGAAGAAAAGAGGGTGATCGGACTGAAAACTCACATCAGGGAGCTGATTGTGGGAATACGAACGTGGTCCCCTCTGGAGAAATGGGAGGAAAGGTGGTCAAAGAGAAAGAGTGTTAGAAGGAGCGTTCTGGAGACATCCCCGGGAGGAGGGTTGATGCATGCAGAGGCATACCCCTTGCGGGAGGTGGCTCATGGAGGCTATGTACACGTACCCTGGAGTAGGGGAGATCTGGCTGCCTTTACGAACACATTCCCAAAGTTGAGAGAGAGTCCAGTGGAAGGGTACAAACAGGTGGAGAGGTTTGTTAAAATCTCAAAGGTGCTGTGGATTGATTTAAATACACTGTTTGACATTGTGGTCCCAAGTGACTTGTGGATAGCGTGCAAGGTTAGTGTTGAATGGCCCACCGCGGAGCCAGAACGAGATTCGGCCACGAATGGGCCGTCACCCAGGGTGATGGCAAAGTATGAGCAGGCGATCACGTGGCTGAAGACTAAAGTACCACCACAGGACATAGACTGGGTGAAAATAGATCGGACTAGACAGGAACCAAAAGAGACAGTGCATGAATACTACGAGAGGTTATTGCTGATCTTTAAGCAGTACAGTGGGTTAGATGGGATGGACCCAAAGGATATGGGACAGTTCGTATCCAAATTTGTCCTAGGACTAAGGCCTGACATTTGCCTTATGATACAGCAACATCTGATCTGTTGGCAAAATAAACCCCTAGATGAGATTTTGAGGTATGCGAGGTATTGCAGTGACGAGATAGACTCGAAGACAAAGAAGCTTAAGGACAAACTGATGTTAGTACAGATGCAAGCGGGAGGACAGGGTCAGTCAGGCAATGGCACCATGGGAAGGAGATCAGGGGGCCAGAAGAGGGACGGAGAGGAAGGTCCGAGACCTAGGATAGATATAGAGGCCCTGAAAAAGACAACCAAGTGCCATCAATTTCACGAGGTGGGGCATTGGAGACGCGAGTGTCCCCATAACCCTGACAATCAGGTACAGGAGGAGGAGGAGGAGGAAGTACAAGCCCCTCCGGTACGGAAGGTGACAGTGACCAAATCCCAGACGACAAAAGGGGGAACGTCAGCCCCTTTGGCTCCAGTTCCCCAGGCACCGAAGATCTCAGCAGGGAACAAGGTATATAAGCAGATGCCTTTCATAGTGGAAGGGGACGAGTGTTACCAATTTGATCCAGTGACAGGACGGTACGTGGAAGGGGAGGAGGGCTGTACTCTAGGAGCTGTACTGGAGGTAGATCAGAGAGGACCTTTTGTAGAGGCAGATGTAGATGGTCATCCCACCACATTTCTGGTTGACACTGGTGCCTCTTGCTCTACTGTGCGGTCTGCGGTAGTCCCCAACTTACCCCTTTCCGGACAGACCATCCAAGTTGTAGGAGTTGCAAACAGAAGAATGAGAAACCCCCTGACTGAGCCAGTCCCTGTTAAGATTGGAAGTTTTAGTGACCGACACCAGTTCGTGGTGTGTGATTCCAGTCCTGTGTGCCTGTTAGGAAGAGATCTTTTGTGCAAACTTAATTGCACCATCTATTGTACCCCAAAGGGAGTGGAATTACAGACTAACGATGATGATGCTGATTTTAAGGTTGCAAATACGCATACGTGCATTGAGTTGTACCCTGCTATAACTGTGGAGGAACTCCCTTGGGACTTGAGAGACTCGGTCTCCCCAAAAGTCTGGGACTTCACAGGAGAGGAGATTGGACTGATTAAGGGGGTAGAGCCAGTCAGAATTCAGGTGAGGGAGAATGTTGAATTTCCTCGAACTCCCCAGTACAAACTGACCCCAGAAACACTTGAAGGTATAAAACCTGTGATTGAGTCCATGGTTAGACAGGGAATTCTGAAGGAGGTTATGGGAAGCCCCTGTAACTCTCCGATAATGGGATTGCAGAAACCAAGTGGGAAGTTCAGGATTGTGCAGGATTTACGAAAAGTTAACAACATAGTTGTTCCATGCTGTCCAGTGGTACCGAATCCATCAGTGATACTGTTTCAGATACCGTTCCAAGCTGAATGGTTTTCTGTGATTGATTTGTGTCAGGCTTTCTTTTCTATCCCATTGCACGAGGAGAGCCAATTTCTTTTCGCATTTAAAATAGAGAGTTGCGTTTTAACATGGTGTCGTATCCCCCAAGGGTATGCAGAGAGCCCATCGATCTTTAATCAATTGCTGAAAAGGAATCTTGAGAGTCTAGTACTACCGCAGAACTCCGTTCTTGTGCAGTACATAGACGACCTCCTTGTTGCGTCAGACACAGAAGATGCTTGTAGGATTGATACCATTGCCTTGTTGAACCATCTGGGGAAGAATGGACACAAGGTATCTCCCAGTAAATTACAGTACTGCCTGCAAGAAGTGCAGTATCTGGGTCACTGAATAGAGAAGGGGAAGAGAAAGGTGTCACCTGACAGGATTGAGACTATCATGAGAATGAGTGTGCCCTCGACTCAAAGAGAGGTCAGGATGTTCTTAGGCATGGTTGGCTACTGCCGACAGTGGATTGCTAACTTTTCTCTGAAGGCGAAACCACTGCAGAAACTGACGCACAAGGACGTGAGTGATCCGGTACCATGGGACACAGATTGTATGATGGCCTTTCTCGAGCTGCGAGAGGACCTGTGTCGCGCTCCAGCTCTGGGAATGCCCGATTACACCAAATCATTTGCATTGTTCTGCTGCGAGAGGGAGGGGTGTGCATTGGCAGTCTTAGTGCAAGATCATGGAGGAGTCCGTAGACCAGTTGCATACTTCTCGGCTACCTTAGATCCAGTAGCCGCAGCGTTGCCCGGATGTCTCAAATCCGTTGCTGCAACAGGTATCAGCATTGAAAGGTGTGAAAGTATCGTGATGGGATATCCACTGACAGTGCATGTACCTCATTCTGTGGAATTGTTGATGACCAGGACCAAGACGCAGCACTTGACAAACAACAGGCTCACACGCTACGAGCAGGTTATACTTGCTGCAGAGAATGTGACTCTCAGGAGGTGCTCTGTCTTGAATCCTGCTACTTTGTTACCATTACCGAATGATATAGAAGATGATTGGGAAGACCATGATTGTCTTGATGTAACTGAACTATGCACCAAACCTAGACCGGATATTGTTGATGTGCCATTGACAGACCCCGATGAAATTTATTTTGTGGATGGCTCATGTGTAAGAGACAATACTGGTCAGTTGAGAGCAGCCTTTGCTGTCTGCACTATTTCTGGAATAATTGAAGCAGCCTGCCTGGAAGGAGTACACTCTGCGCAGGTGGCTGAGATAATTGCATTGACACGCGCCTGTTTAGCAGCCAACGGCATTAAGATCACCATATTCACGGACAGCCAGTACGGATTTGGGGTGGTTCATGACTTTGGCCAGTTGTGGTCCCAGAGGGGTTACATGACATCATCGGGCTCCCCAATCAGAAATGGTGAATTTATCAGGTTATTGCTGGAGGCCTTGCAAAGACCTGCAGAAATAGCTGTGGTAAAATGCACAGCACACACAAAAAGAACGGATTTTGTGACACAAGGGAACCGTTATGCGGATGAAGTTGCATGCTATTGTGCAGAGCAGGGATACTCCTTTACGGAACAAGCAATTGAGGGACCAAGGGAAAGAACCGAGCTAAGCATGATGCTTGAGGTGGCAGACACATGGGAAGAGCTGAGAGACATGCAAGGACAGACATCTGATTATGAAAAAAGGGTGTGGGAATCGGCTGGCTGTGTCAAGGGAGATTTGGACATGTGGGTTTCAGCTGATGGAAGAGCTGTATTACCGAATGAGTTGGTGAGTGCAATGGCACGACAGATACATGGTCCTGTACATTTGGGAAGGGATGCGATGGTGCGTGTATTCAGGCAAACGTGGTACAACCCAAAATTTAGACAGGCCGCAGAAGCAGTATGTCAAAGATGTGTAACCTGTCAACAGCTGAATGTTGGGAAAAGAACACCTGTTACATTGAGTCACATTGGGAGGTCTGGCGGACCTTTCTATAGGTTGCAGATAGATTTCATCGAGATGCCGAGGTGCAATCGCCTCAGGTACGTCTTAGTGATTGTGTGTGTGTTTTCTAGATGGGTTGAGGCATATCCCACTCGTAGGTGCGATACACTCACAGTAGCAAAACTGTTGTTGAGGGAGCTAGTGCCACAATTCGGGGTTACAACCTCTTTGGAATCGGACAGAGGAAAACACTTTAATAGCGAAGTTGTGAAGATGCTTTGCTCTGCCCTGAACATTGACCAGAGACTGCATTGTAGCTATCGACCAGAGGCTTCTGGCATAGTGGAGCAAATTAATGGGACTTTGAAAGCTCGAATCGCAAAAGTGTGCTCATCCACGTCCCTGAAGTGGCCCGATGCCTTGCCATTGGTACTGATGAGCATGCGTAGTACCCCAGACAGAAGGACAGGGCTCTCGCCTCATGAAGTGCTGATGGGGAGGGCTATGAGACTGCCATCTATTCCTACAACTGCCTTGATGAATATCACAGATGATGTGATTCTTGACTATTGCAGAGGACTTTCTGATGTCATGCGTTCTGTGTCTCTTCAGGTGCAGGCTGCTGAAATTCCGGCTTCTAGCGACCTTTGTCACGACCTGTGCCCTGGTGACTGGGTCTTGGTGCGGAAGCACGTCAGGAAGAGCTGCCTGGACGTACGTTGGAGAGGACCTTTCCAAGTGATCCTAGTCACTACTACTGCTGTGAAGTGCGGTGGATTGCCAAATTGGGTCCATGCTTCTCACACCCGACGAGTCCCAGCACCCAAGGAGAGGACAGCTCCTCTCATAGATGAAAATAATAACGAAGAAAAGGATCCATTAGAGGGAGCAAGTCAAGCTGTGGGGGTGCCTGTAGAACTTGGGGACTCCCCTGATCAAGCAGGAAACGGCCAAGACGAAAGTGACACAGAATCTGCCTCAGAGGGAGAAAGTGGCGGAGAAGGCGATTTGAGCGCAGAAGAGGTCGACAGTGGAGACGAACAGGGTGTGCGAATGAGAACCAGAAGGGCAAGAAGTACAGGGGATCATTGGCCCGAGAGACGGAGGCGAATGAATGTGAGATTGGCTTCCGAAACAGATCTTGCCCCTGTGTCCGAAGAATCAGATCCGGAAGAGGGAGAACGAGGAGCTGAGCAAGGAGGTCCGAGAAGGTCAAGGAGGGTGAGGGTACCTTGCCAAAGATACGCCACTCCAGAGTGGACCTACCCTTTTACAAATGCCAGGAGTACTGAGGTCCGGGAGGGTGAGGTCAGTAGCAGTGACCAGTACGATCCCAAATGTTAAGCTGGAAGTGATACTGTTGGTTCCTGGACTTGAAATCGAAGGTAAACTGACACTCACCATTCCCAATCCCCCTCTTCTGAGCAAGATACGTGATTTACTGCTGGATAGACTGATTTTTCCTACGTTTGTTCCCGACATGCCAGTATATGATGAAGTCGTGCTCCGCATGGAACTTTTAGATTATGTGTTGCAAGCAATCGGATCAAGTATAATCATAGACTATTGAGAACTTTGAACTTTGAATTGCTTTGAAAGACTTTTGAAAAGACTTTGTAAATAACTGTTGAACTTAACCTAGAGCCGAGTGGAAGAAGAACAAATTTAGGGACTTTCCACAGAGGACGGAGAAGGGTTAAGGTTGTCTGTCAGTGAACAAAAGAAGAACTGAAACGGGACTTTCCGCTTTCCAAGGTGGTTTGAGAGACTCAAATAGCACAGAAGGAGACTTTGGGTGCTTTCCGAGAACGAACTACTTTGTACTGAGACCACGGCGTCTGGAAACCCGAATCGTAGAGCCAAGTGCATAGTAGGCACTCTTTTAGGAGGAGTAATACTCCTTATAGCTATAGTAGTTTTAGTTTCTTATTTTGCACCACACGAACAAGTAGAGAAGGCTGTGGGGACACCGACACCTGCCACCCCTAGCCAGAAAGAAGATAGAGAGCGAAGAGAGAAAGCCATACTGGCTGCAGAAAGCCGTAGGCTACACACTGATCTGTCTAAAGGAAATTTTGGGCAGAATGCTTATGCAAAGCTGTTGTATGAATATATTGAGGCGATGGATGCAAAGGACTGTTATGTGTGCATGCAATTACCAGATTCAGTAGATGAGGGTATTAGATACCATCACCTTCCATTGACATATGGAATATCCTGTAGTTTGCTGATTAGTATCCTATATGGGCGAAATCACTTTGAATATTTCTTTTCGAATTATGATGCTGTGTTACCAGAAGTTCCGAATTATAAGCATTTGAACAAGTGGGACTATTATAAGTCAGAGGACAGACTTGGATATTTTTTCATTCCCACTCAAGAGCTAGACACCCCGTATGCACACCGACACAACTTGACATGTTTGTTGTCAGATATAGAGAAGAAGTTCATTGAACAAGTAGAAGATAGGTACACGAAACAGAAAAAGTTGCGAGATTCAGGCCAAGGAAAGGTAGATTGGACGGAAGAAGAGAAGCAGCATAAGTCAAGAGGGAGTTATGGACCAATAGCGCTAGATGAAGTGCAGAAAGGGAAGTTGCGTCTGCACAGACCACAGACGTATTATGAATATGTGTATGTGGGTCAGACTACTTGTGACCACACCTTCACCTTAGAATACTATACAAAGGACTTCTTGAAGAGCGTGGTTCAGGTGATTCCTACTGTGTATTTTGTCTGCGGAAGGAATGCGTATGTGAGATTGCCAGAGAAGTGGTATGGAACTTTCTACCTAGCAATCATCTTTCCCAAGATTTATCATACGGAAGATTTTGCACTCTTAGAGGGAGGGCCTCAAAGGAGGGTTAAGCGAGGGGAAAGTGCTGGAGCAATTGTGGGAGATGTGTTTGGAGCAGCGATACCTATGTTGGGTGTCATTTTGAATGACATAAAGATACGACGGCTGGCAACTGTTGTGGATGAATTATCAATGAATACTGCCAAGTCATTGGTGTTGGTTGAGGGTGAGATGTTGTCGATCAGGACAATGGTTTTACAGAACCGTCTTGCTCTTGACGTCATTCTAGCAAAAGAGGGCAGGGTCTGTAAACGTTTGAAGGTCCAAGAGTGTTGCACTTATATACCAGACAACTCTAAGGATCTGGAGAAATATATAAGCAACATTACTGCGATCCATTATGAAATTGAGGACTTGACGCAAGAGAATGCGTGGGAGACGGTTGGCAAGGGATTTGGGAAGGTTGGAAGCTGGTTTGCCAACTTAGGAAAGAGTTTTCTTGGATTTGTACTGAAGCCCCTTATCATAGCAGTGGCATGTGTGATTGGATTGTGGGCTTTGGTACGACTGTATAAGTGGTACAGGTCCAATAGGTTGGCGAGATCAATGAGAGCGCAAGAGATGCGAATGGAAAGGCTGCAGGATAGTCAATACCGCAGCTTGAGAGCGTTGGAATCGTTCAAGCGAGGGAAAATGGCCACAAGCTCAGTTTAGTTGGTTCTTACCCTAAGGAAGATGTGTGGGTGGTGATGACACGGGTCATCAAAGGGGGGAACTGAGAGAGCGCTATTTACAGTGAAATTTGTAGGGGTGCAGCATATGTACAAGTAGTCAGCACCCGTATATATAGAGGACTTTTAATCATGTTTAGATGCAATGTATGACAAAGTGCTAATGTAAATTGGGATCAGAGAATGTGCCGAGCCAACGTTACAAGGTGCAATTTCATATTTGCGGCAATAAGGAAGATGCTTTAAAATGAAATCTTTCACTATTAATAAGAGTGTTTAATTGATTTGCTAATGTGCCTTCAGTTTGACTAATTGAAATGTAATCATGCTTTATGTACTCAATAATTAGTCGAACATAGAGAAAAGATGCATTTGTCGTTAAGGTCGGAGGCCTAGTGAACCCAGAGAATTGCTCATTTAAAAGTAAGGCCTAAATTCTAGCTGAGGCTTAGTTCATGGAAATGGCGCAGGCCTGTATGAAAATGTTTGCTTAAACATCTAAACGGTATAAATGCTTATGAAAGAGGCTTTAGAAAATGTTGCAACATTATTAGACTGTGAGGCCATTTGCGTATATTCTTTTGCAGGTGCATCATCCAGTAGATTGTAGAGTAGAAGGGCCCATTGTGTATGAGAGTTAGAAATGCTAGACTCAGACATGGAGGAGTAGACCAGGAATTTGAAGATACAACTGGAAGCGACAGAGAGTCTGAGACCCAAGGACGTTTAACAGACAAGGATGGAAGAAGGCCAATGTGGAAAACGTCATGTAATCGACACTTTGGAGAGTGCGTGCCTGAAGGTGTGTCATTCACATTTTGGGGTTTCGTATTAGGGACAGCACCCCGAGGGTGGAGGCAGTGCAGATGGGCTGAGGAGTCAGAGAGAGTGGTTGGTCTTGGTAAAGAGCTTAGCTATGACTGAGGATTCTCTAGTTTTGGAGAGAAGTGAGTGAACTTCTTTGAAGTCACCACTGCTGACACCTTTGGTTAGGTTGGGCTATTGTTGAGTAGGGATGTCACTTAGAGTAGTGTAGGGACAGATTAACCTGGATTTATGTATTTTATTCCGATGAGTACCAGAACCCAGGTTATAACTATTCTGTTTAGTCTGATGGTCCTGGAATTGAGCTTGGTATTGTTCATCAGTCGCCTGAGACTTTTCCGTAGGATTATGTTTGTATTAGTGCCTGTTTACCTTTTGAACCTCTTTCTGAGGTGTTTGTACCTGCAGTTATTTTTGGTTATGTAATAAACCTTTCAAACTTAGTTTTGGTCAGTGGTTCTTGGGGGAAGCAATTGGGATTTCTAAATTGTTGTTGATTAATTAGACAGGATTGCCTAATTCACTCTATGACAGGTAAAAAGGTCTAGTCGACCTGTGACGGGATTCTGGAGAATGGCAAGCAGACTCTAGAGGTAAAATCCCGCCTTTCCACAGAGGCAAAGAGATTTCCTCATTTGCATGGGGCCATGCCCCAATACGAGTGAGGGAATGTCCTCTCGAGATAGCACTGACGCTACACTCAAGCCAGCGCTATCAGTATTACAGAAGGGGTCGCACTAGCGACTGTGCCCCCCCCAGAGGTACACAGAGCAGGCACTCATGCCAGTAGCACACTCAGGACACATTGCGCAATATGTCCCCCGTTGCACCCCATAGGTACTTTGTGTTTTACGAAGCCTGGAAATTTAGTCAGATTCCATTTGCAAACTCATTAGAACAGTTGTGGGGGAGATGGGGTAAATATTGGAGTTGATGTTGTGGATTTTTTCTCTTGTAGGCAAACATTTTGTAAAATTTTGTGTAATACCCAAAATACACTTGAACATTATCTAAGGTAAAAAATGGACGTGAGAGATTATTCGCCTGCAAAAGGCATGTGACAATGGCTCTCGGCCATGACACAAATTGCTTTGACATTTTCTTCAAGACATTTTGAACTGTACCAGTGGCCTGCAGGAGAAAAATTATAGTAAACAATTACCTAAAATATGCAATCCCTGTTAGTGGAAATTGCCTAAGATGACAATCACAATAACACCTTTGCTAGACCTACCACTGAGTCCAGGTGAAGAGCAGACTGAAAAACACTGATTGGTGTAAATATAGGACCTTGCAGGAGGTGGAGCTCATCGAACAACTACTTACTGAGCTTCAAAGGAATATCAGACATACATCAAACTACTGACTGAGCAGAGTGAAAAGGTCAGCATGCAATTCTGCTGCATACTATAGCAGAGTCTACGTGTATTATTACATTGCAGGGTGCGGATATTATAACATGTGTAAGTAGATGGAGATGAGAGATAGCGTTTGCATGAAAGGGAGGAGGCTGAGCAGGAAGACAGCAGATGTTTGTTAATTGGGGGATGAATGAACAACTGAAGAGTGAGAGGCCCTGGCAGAAGGTTCAGGGGGCAGCAGTATTAAAAGAGGGTTTCGTGTCAAAGAGCAGATTCCGATATCTTTTATTCCTAACATTGTTAGTTCACTTACTTGGTATGTTTTGGGTATGAAGTGAGGCAAGAAGCTTGATACAGACCTAGCTGTACCAAACACACTGTCAGTCAGGGCGCTTGTCCCTAGTAACTGAAAGGTCGGCTCGGGAAAGTGCAAGTTCACTGTTCACCTGTGTGCAGAGTATGATGGCATAACTTGTTTCTAGGCAGAACGCAGGTGTGAGCAGAAATCAGTGCTGTGAACGGACACCAGTGACCTCATGCAGCAATGGTCGGATTCACAGATTAAACTTCTGTGGACGATGGGGTTTCTCTACCTCTTACGGAAGTAGCTTTCCTCATACAGGCAGAATAAAAGCAAGCATTTGCAATGTAATATGTCTTGCATTTGTGAGAGTTTGAGCTATTGGCATTATAAATGACAATGCGTTTTATTTATGTGTTTTGAAAAACTGCTAGCAGTGCACATAAATAAAAAGCATTGTCATTTACAATGCCAATAGCTCAAACTCTCACAAATGTGAGACCTATTTGCATTGCAAAAGCTTGTTTGCCTTCCTATTGGGAAAAACACTCACAACGCCTCCCCCACCCTATCAGTCCCTCACCTGCTCTCGACGTGGCGCCTCGGGTGACTGCCCTGCCCACTGACAGCGGGGCCGCAGAGACCATCCCCGGTCCGCGCCTCCAGGCCCTGTTGGTGCTTTCCATCACTGGCGTAACGAAAAGTGCGGGGGCCTCCCTGCACGATACTTAGGGGGGCCCCTCCGGGCTCAACCAGGAGCTTTCCCGGCCAGAGTTCAGTGCCGAGGGGGTCCCTCGGAGCTAGGGGGCCCCGCGCACCGCGTGGGCTGCGGGGGTCTGTGTTACGCCCCTGCTTTCCATGGCCACAGCCCCAGCGCAGAGGGGAGCAGATAAACGTGGAGCAGAAGCTACAGGCTATGCTGGGCCCTGATACATGTTGTGCCGCTGGACCTGCGGGGAGGCACCGGGGGCTCAGGAAACAGGCAGAGTCATGACACAACAGACTTTCTAAGATTAACCCACTGTATCGTAACTTACTAGCCGGATCAAAACACCCGACTGCAACTGTGACATTACCGGGCACATTCATCTCCAGTAGCCTTCAGCGACGAGTGTGAGGCAGTGCTTTGCATGATCTAGACCCAGTGAGTTTTGACGTGATGGGACAGTAATTTAAAAAAATGATGAAAGCGGGCGCTTTGCTAAAATGTAAAGCGCAACACCCGTGCATATGCAACTTAAGTGCATGGCGGCCTATAAAACGGGAGCCATGGTTCATATAAGATGACTTCAAGCAGGTGGTTCAAGCACTTGTCTTGCTGAGGCTAAACTATGGCAGCGCTATGCTCTGTGTTCTCTCCCTTGCCTAGTATACCTTTCCTTCCAGTCCTACAGTTTGCGGATTTCTTCAGTCGCCATTATCAAGGCAGACTCGGTGGAATATTGTGATCTGAAGCCGTGTTGGGTGGAATCTAGCAGGAGATTGCTATCTAGATAGTCAGTGAGTTCCAATTTAATGGATTTTTCTAGAATTTTGGTCGGTAGTGGGAGACACGATATTGGGCGGCAGTGCTTAACCTCTGTGGGGTCCAGTGTGGCTTTCTTCAGGATAGGCCTGATGCAGGCCTTTTTCCATAACTGTGGATAGAACCCAAGCTAATGGCCTCATTTAAAAGGGGAGTCATGTAGACACTAATTTCGACAGAAACCAGGTGCAGAATAGAGGGGGGTCAAGGGTCCATGGGTGAACCTGTTGTTGTCAGTAAAAGCAGATCATTTACTTTCTCTGCCGCTAAAACCGAGAAATCTAACAGACTGCTATGAGTGGGATAGTACTCCAGGAAATCTTCATTATTTTCAGTTGAAGTAAGTACTGTCTTCTGAAGTTCCTCGTACACTGCCTGTACTTTATTTTAAAAAAAAGGAGGCAATTTTATCCACAAAGTTTTGGTCAGATTTGAAGTGGCTATCCTGCGGATGCTTAGATAAAGCTGTGACTGTTTTAAAAAGCTCCTTCGAGGAGTTTTTGAACGCCTGTATTTTAGTTGTTAAATACGCTGTTTTAGCAAGTTTTATAGCTGCCTTATATTGCTCCAGGGCTCTATCACCCGGAGGCTTCCCCCCGCAACCCCAAGCGCCTTGAGACCCTCACGGGTGAGTAGCGCGCTCTATAAACCACTGATTGATATTATAGTCCCTTTTACGTTTTTCACTATAATCCGTCCTCCAAAGTCGCTTAAGACGTCTGCATTTAGCTTTTATGGATCTGAGCTCAGCTACATACCAAGGTGCTGATGCTTGGTTTCTTTGGGGCTGCTTGGTTACTTCTGGGGCAAACTGATCTACTGATGACCTAATCCATTCATCAAATTTAATTGCTCCTGAGTTAGAACCCAAGATAGTGTTTAGGGGGTTCTCCACCAGTACTGCTTCCAATTCATTTTTTTGGATAGCTTTCATTGAGTGGAATTCAACCTTGGACGGTCTATTCCGCTGAGGTCTGCTCCCCTAATGGTCCTGAGGAGCCCCCCAACCCAAGGGTGCAGTGCTCGCTTTCCTTAGATAGAGGTCGCAGAGCATTGCGTCCACTTTCATACGCACTTATATTTTGACTCTGTTTTCGCAATGCAGTGCTTTATTCTATTCGATAAGAACTCCTATAGTGCTCAGGCATTGTGCCTGCATTTTATATATATATATATATATATAAAAATGTTTCCCCACAAATAAAACAGTGATGGCACTCCATTCGGTAGTTTTTCAGGCTTCTTTATTCAAAACTGTGTTTGCCTACGCGTTTCGAACCAAAGTTCTTGTTCACGGCAGTTTCTTACAGTTTGTCCCTCATCTCTTTCTTTATTTGTACTCTTGACCTGTGCAGTGTATTGTGGGATATGTGTTTTTTTGTGATTATAGTTGATATTACTCCCAACTTTATGTGTATCCGATTTGTAAACAGTTTACATATGGGGAAATTTGGGTGTATGTTCACGGTACCTTTGTTTTTTACGTACCGATTTCAAATATCATGTCAATTATGTGTAATTGCTGTCTGCCTGTTTATTTTTGGCATTTCCGTCATGATTGTATTTGATATTGTACGATTAAAGTACATTGCGTGCCCCGTCACCACTTATCCACAATTTTTGTTTAGTAATGTTATGGGTCTATTGATTATGTGATTGTACGTGTGTGCCTTATTTAGTTGTTTATCTTATATGTATGTACCTGTTGTTTTTTGATTCTCCTCGTGTACTATCTATATGGACATTCGGTGTTGAAACCCCCACTTCCATTTCCTTCAGATATGAAATCTGAATTTCGGAATCTATGACTAATATTGGTTTTTCCTTTCTTTGTGTGCATATGCTTAAGCGATGGGTATTACATTACTGGGGCTGAGTGCCCTCTACACCGCTATTTGGCCATTCGATATTCACGAGGACATATATCTATACATAGAAATCCTTTTGCAATTGGGCATTTCAGAACGATATACATGTCAATTTTGCATTTGTACATTTTCAATAATTTCATGGAATTCTTTAGTATTGTTCATCTTTATAGATGGACATACAGTTCTTCGTCCCCGTTAAACCCCTGAGGTTGTTTAGTTTTGAATTTCATGATGAGTTTGGACTCAAGTCTTCTCAGCTTTAGTTTTCTATCCCCCCCTCGTTCATGTTGAGGGATAGCTGCCAGTCCAGAGTATGTTACATCTAGCCATGTGAACAAGGGCTGCATAGCCCGAAACGCGTCATGGTTGGTTGTACCACTAAGATCTGCAAATAAAATTTCAGTTACCTGAGAAATTCATGGTCTGTCTCCTGCTTCGCCGGTCCTGGAGGATTGGAGGTGGTAACACGGAGTTTCAGCACATATATATATATATATATACATATATATATACATTACCTACTGGCGGTCGCCAGTAGGTAGTTATAGTTAGGACCTAGTTTCCATAGGAAATCGTCAACATTCTATTTGGATTAACTTTGGCCCTGGTGGATGAATCTTTGCGAATTTCTCAAAGAAGATGGCTCGGTCCACTGCGCTCCTTCCCTGAAAATTTGGGGGGGATTGGTGAAGTGGGGGCTGAGATAAAAGGGGGGTCCCAAAACGTGTTTTCTCCATGTTATTTTCCATAGGACGTTTAGACACGGCTACAGGTCGAACGGCTGAATGGATTTATAAGAAATTTGCCAAAACTGTAGAGTCCGGCTCGCAGATTACGCTTTTTGTGGAATGGTGTAAATCCGTTCAGTAGTTGCTGAGAAAATTAAAGTTAAAGTCAATTATATATCTATAAGCGCGGACGGGCGCGCGCACTCAAGCGGCTGCGCGCGAGCGGAATTTTTTTTTTGCTGCGTGACGTCTGTTAACGTTCGATTCGAAGGAAATCAGGAAGTGTTGACCGCCATTTTGTCACTGCGAGTAAATATATTGTCATTTCAAAGCGTTGGAACATGGAAAGGGGAGAAGGTAGAGATTGTTTTGCTGCGTAGGTTTTCTCAGGGTGTGCAGTAAGGTCCTTAAAGGCGAAAATATATATATTTTTTTTCCGAAAAAAGTTGCGGGGTGCGCGCACTCGGGCGCGCACACCTATTTACAAGAGTGTGAAAATGGAGATAAATCAGAAGTTTGAGTGCTTTGATATAAGGTGGCTCTGAAAAGAGCCCTTGTGTTTATTGAGTTGTTTCTGCATTTATAAGTAAGTACCGATGCAGAGTCTGATGTTGCAGAGGAAGATTTTGTTTCCCTCATCCGTGAAATGAACACCATCTGTCCTATAGATGTCTTGCATGTGGTAACGCAAGTTGTTGTGGTAAATAGAACCCATGCTATAATCTCTGAGGAAAGCAGAAACAGATTTATTAACATGTCTCCTTGCTTTCTTAATTTGTGCACAATGTTGATTGGACCAATTCCATTTCTGTCTTTGGCATATATTGGAATATACCAAGGCAGTTCGAGGAAAAAGTGTCATCAATTGTCTAAAGGTGTCTTTTAGAAGCATTTCCAGACCTACCCCAGTCAATGTGCCTAGATCGTTCCCACCACAGTGCACAATTATAAGGTCTGGTTCTGGGAGATGCATAAAAGTTTTCACCAATGGTATTAATTGGTGACATCTTAATCCTCTTTGCCCAATCCACGTTATCTGCACATTTGGTAAATCAAGGTTGGAAATTCGTCTGCTTGCTGCATATTTTCCAAACGGTATAGTTGATGAAAAATGAATATGGTTTAGCAAAATTAATTATACACTCTTATGAGGAAGTATATTGGGGCAGATTTATGAAGGCCTTGCGCCGCCGGTGCGTTACTTTTAACATAAATAAGGCTCATTATATGTTAATAAATGGATGAAGGTCTCTGGCCTTTCAGTTTAGGAACGATACATGAAAATGCTAGTGGTTAGACCAGTGTTTCCCAAACTGTGGTCCGCGGACCCCCAGGGGTCCTTGACCCATTCTCAGGGGGTCCGCAGGCAGCAGTTTTAAAAGCACTTCAAAGTTCCTTGCAGAATTATCAGTTTTGGAGCAACAATAAAAGTGTCAAGATAACACCAGTGATTAATGTACCTGCTGGAGAGAGGAGAGTTTTGTCCAGTGGCAACTTCAACTTATCTAATGTAGCACAGAGGGTTACTGCAAAGAATATGTACCATGTATTTAATTTAAAAAAATGTTATATGCATAGGTCAGTGGGTTACTTACTGCTTTTGTAAATAACTTATTTTTCTTCCCAGATTGTCGTATCCTTGTGCATAATAAGGTCTTCATTTACTATTCTTTGAAAGCTAATAAAATTAAATCTGTAATGATAACTGTGTTGTAGACTGCACCATTGTTTCCCAAAAACCTTTGGGGGAGAGCATTCCAAAGCACCCTCTGTAGTGGTCAGGCTCACTCATTGCACTTGGTATGCACCGTATGGGGACTGGTCTGAAAACATTTTCTAGGGCTGCTTTTGGTTTCCAGACTGGCCCTTGCAGGAGCAGGAGCCTCGAACAGCAAAATAAAACCAGCCATGTAAAGGTTTGTCACTGGGATGCAGCACCAATCTTCCCATTAAATTATTTAGTTTTTTGTAAATTCACAGAAGTGGAGGAGCGTGTCGTTATCCTCCTTGGCTTAATGACACGGTCCACCACTTCGGAAACGAGGGTTTTGGCCATATTTACAAGAATATGGTGCAGCCCTGTGTTTCCCCCTGCGCTTGCGCTACACTTAGCAGGGTAGCGGCAATGCAGGCACCCTTGCACCATAGTGCAAGTGTGACTGCGTGCAGGGGAAGATTGTTTATGTACAGGAAGATCCTCCTTCCTGAACATAAAAAATCCAAGGCGTTTTGCTTTTTCCATGTGTACTGCATAAGGCAGCACACATGAAAAAAGCAAAATCGAGGAGAAATAAAGCATTTATCCTCGTTTCGTCAAGTTAAGTCCAGGTGTTTCCTGGTTTTAATTATGGCGCAGTCTCCTATTTACGCTGCCCTTGTAAATAGGAGGCAGCGTTAAAAAATCAATGGCTGTTGCAGTGGAACGCCCATCGCAACACCCACTGCCCACCTCTTTCACGTTAAGTATTGCATGAAAGTGGTTCTTATTTGCAAAGCAGCGTTAAGCCATAGTAAGTGGCTCAACGGTGCCTTGTACATAGGGCGAAACCCATATCGCCACGGGAATATCGCAAAAAGTGACGTTCCCATGGAGATAAAGGTTTGTAAATCTGCCCCAAAAATTGTTAGTAATTAGAGTTTTTCTTTTGTGTACACCTGAAACAATTTCCCTGAGATATGTGGCATACAAGGTAAAACAGAACACCGGGACCTTTATCGATTGCGTTATGTTGCACAAAAGAAAAAAATACACGTAACAGACTTGGATCATTTACATTTTCACTATTTCTGGGACTTTGCTTTTTGACCTTTCAGTAACCGACTTGCTTTATTTCGCCTGTATTTTACGTAGATCGGAAACAATGGCTATGTATTCGAACTTACCAATTCAAGAGCTACTATTATATTTGGTTTTCACAAAATCTTTATTCAAAAATGATGACGTACAAATGCAGGCATACAACCACGTAAGTGATGACGCACAAATGCAGGCCTAAAACTACGTGGGCCAGCCATGGAGCAGACTGGGGCTGTACAAGAGGGCATATTTATCTGAGGAAAACATAACTGAGTCGGTGGTCATTTTATTTCATCAAGGTACGATAAGTGCAATAGAATCATATCGAAAATTCATTGTGGGCAAGTACCATCAGTGTTGAAAAATCGACCTTTCAATAATACTGTAATTAATGATGCGTCAGAACTTAATATCAATTCATTGTCCGAATGTTCAAGCAATACTCATCCCCTCCCGCCATGTGCTTCAAGAACTGCATCCATATTTCATGATCTGAAGTCTGAGCATCCGGAACACAACGGGGAATTGCGAGTTTCGTTTATATCGGCGCCATTTTGGGTGGGGTCAGGCGGGCCCAAGTATAGTCAAAATGTCTCCACCAACTCGGGGTTGGACCAGAATCTCTTTCGGCAGTCCAGAAGTTCCATTAAGGTGCAACAGAAGGGACCGGTGACATGAACCATCAATCAAAGAAATTGAGGGGCAACAATCTTTCCTACCGGGTCATACTGATGTTCCACCGGAACCGATCGAATCAGTAGTCTGCAGGATTTTTGGTCATTCAAACTGAGGCTGGCGTCAGCATAAGAGCGCCAACGTCTCGTGGCTACGCTTTGGTCGTTCTGCGGGCAATCATGGCAGTCCTTTTCCATCGGGGGCGGTCGGAGGCCCGCGGAGGCCGAGGGCCCTCCGCAGCTCTCGTAGAATCTTCAAAGTTGAGGAGAACGCCTCTGGACAGGTGTCTTCCATTCAGAAAATATTGTTGGCAGCATTTTGAAAGGAAAGACAGGGGCCCATTTTCTGGTTAACAGGCGACCAGGCCAACTTTTCACGCCAGGCCCATTCCTGCAAAGTCGACCGCCATTTTTAGGAGATCTGCAACCACCGGCAGTCACTGGGTTGCAGGAGCAGATGGACTCAAGTCTGTCGGGCGAAGCATCGTTGCACCGCCCCAGTGGACGAGACCCTGCTGGGTGAGTGGAGCGTCGCTGCACCGCAACAGTGGACGAGTCGTTTGCCGGATGCGTGGAGCGTCGCTGCACCGCAAGAGTGGACGAGTCCTTTGACGGGTGCGTGGAGCGTTGGGGGTGCAGCTGAGGGGCCTCCACCTGGGGAGGCGGGAGAGGCTCATCTGCGCCGCCTCTCCCTCCCAGTGCACCCCACGGCGTCTTGCTGACATTTGTTATGGCCGGACCAGGCGATGAAGAGAGGGGGGGGGTCGGAGGCATATGCAAGACATCCCCCCCTCGTGGCCTGCAAGGTGCCGAAAGAGGAAGAGAATGGGAAGACAACTACATCTCGGGTCGGGCCCATGCCTTCTCCGGCCGATGGCGGCCGGCTGCTCTTTGCCACGGCCCCAGGAACGGATCCCTTGGTTCATCCTGGGGACAGGCCTTGGCGCGTGGTGTCGCCTCCGGACTATTCGCGTAATGGTTCTCCACCCCAGGCCGTTGCCGACGGCTTTTGTAGACTTTCTGACGCTCAAAAACCCTACTAGAAAGTAGGCCAACATTGCTACTTTGGGGAAGGAGGGACAGGGACGGCGTGAAGAAGACGATGAAATGCATTGTGGGTTTGTTGCTGCGGCCGTTTGTCATGTAAATAGTTGTTTTAATATATTTTTGTTCAAGAATAAAAACGTTTTAACCTGTTATTTTGCTGTCGTGTGGTATATTTCTAATATTTGTCGCTCTGATGTCGTTTCCCCTCCCAAATGTAACATGTGATTGTAATCTACAGCCGGACATTCCGACAGGACATGAGAGCAAAAGGGGGGGGTCAGATCTGAAGTTGGGCAGGCGATAAGATCACGTTTTGCTATGTGGGGCTATGTATGTTCGTGATAGGGCCTAAAAGGGGGCAAGATGGCGTCGAGCTCGGTTTCTCTCACTAGTTTCATATTTCTCATGAGGGGTTGTTCCTAATGTTTCTATTTTAGCGAGGTCAAAAAGAGATCCTATCAGTGGCCTACTGATTTTGTTCGATTCCTTTTGTTTTCTCTAATGATTTTTAAGTTAAAGTTTGCTAGTACGATACAGCGGCTAGTCCGCATTTTATATATATGTCTTTTTTATTAGGAGTGTCCTCCGGTGGAGTCGGACGATCTACCTCTAATAAACGGTAAGTGTTCCTCTGAAGGAATGCGTCTTGAAAGTGGCTGACTGTAATGTATGATATTTCACTCAGTGACTTTCAGGCCCATGCTGTTTCAAAACTGTGCATGTGTTTGAAGCAGGCGTAGGTATTGACGCAGCATAGAAACTACTAGGAACCAATTGGAAGTGTTGTTTTCAAGGCACATGACTTCACATGCGCGTCTCAGGACGTGTACGCAGTGATAGTATCTGGTCACGTACGCCATTTGGAAGTAGCGGTCTAATTCAGCGAAGTTTCAAAACGTGAAAAGGAGTAAATCCAAACACATCCGGATTGAATATATCTTCTGAGCTCGATTCAAGCATACAATTGTTAAAGTATAAAACCTTTTATATATTTTTTTAAAAATACCAAGGTGTGTACATATGGAACTATAAACATTTATTTTTAAAATTTACTGGAAATAAAAAGTGAAAATGTAAACCGTTTCATTTAAAATTAAACATAACTTGAAAAACAGGTTATGTGTAGTGTCTTTAATAAAATAGTCAAAAATGCTCATAAAAATATTTCTAAACCAATGAAAAGCTTTATTAACAAGTCACATGACCTGTTATGCTTACGTTACGAGCTGGGTGCCGCGCCCCGGATTGCTTCCGGGAAGCTGCGCTTCGCGCCTCGCGCACCGGAGGACTTCCGGGTGCGCTAACGCGGCGTGTCATATGACGCATTATGCAACAACGCGATACGTCGTTGGGGCTCCACCGGAACTGATTGAATTGGTAGTCTACAGTGTTTCTGGAAGTTTCAGACTGAAGCTGGCGTTAGCATGAGAGCACCCCGTGGCTACGTCGTGGCCATTCTGCGAGCAATCATGGCAGAAGCTCCCCACCGGAACTCTGCGGGAGTCGGGGGCCCCTGTGACTCTTGTAGAATCTTCAAGGCTGATGGGACGCTTTTGGGAATGGGGCCCATGCCGTAGCAGTGAAGCGTCCGAGTTTCAGGGTTGTCCAGAGCCATCCTTGCAGGCCAGGCCCAAGTCTGTGGAGCCGACCGCCATTTCCTGAGCTCCGTGGCAGCCGCCTGTCGCTGTACCGCAAGAGTGGGTGCAATTCAGCCGGATGGCGGGTGAGACGCTGTAATAGCAAGAGCAGGCGTAATTGAGCTGGCCGAGCGAGGCAATGTGCTGCAGGAGCGGGCGCAACTCAGCTTGTCGAGTGAAGCGCTGGGGTGCAGCTGAGAAACCTCCACCTGGGGAGGTGGGGGAGGCTCGTTCGCGCCGCCTCTCCCTTCCAGTGCACCCCACGCCGTCTCCTGGCGCAGGTATATGTGATGGTTGGACCAGGGCACCGCAGGACGTGTCTTCAGGTCAAACGGATTGTGGGACAAGGTCCAGAATGGAAAAGTCACCAAAAGGCTAAAAGTTCCGCCGGACCCCGGGAGCCGGCCGCCTATGTCGAGTGAAGTGCTGGGGTGCAGCTGAGAAACCTCCACCTGTGAGGTGGGGGAGGCTCGTTCGCGCCGCCTCTCCCTTCCAGTGCACCCCACGCCGTCTCCTGGCGGAGGTATATGTGATGGTTGGACTAGGGCACCGCAGGACGTGTCTTTAGGTCAAACCCTAAAGTATGGCACCGAACATCCAGGACTTATGCCATTTGTGGAAGGCAGTGACATCGAAGAATCTCTGGAATCAAGCATATCCAGAGTCCTCCCCGGGGTATTTGCACAACGGTCCTCCACCCCTAGGCCGCCAGCTATGCTACCTTGACAGGAACAGTGTCATGCATTTGGATCGATGTTGCAGCAGGCTGACATGTAAATAGTTATTTAATGAAACGTTTTACCCTGTTACTTTGTTGGTGTGTTGTATATATTTATAATATTTGCATAGGGTTTGTGGTTATTTTGGGCGGGGTGGGCGGCGGAGCAAATTCACTGAAAAAACCATAGGTTATAGACCATATATAGTTAAATATCTCAAGTCCTTCTGTGCACTCGATGGAGATACAGGTCGTCGATCAGAAAATGTGCTGGCCACCTCTAATGGTAATAGCGTGGCCAGGGCTTTTGTCGATGCCTCTGCAAATTGCACAGGGTGCATTTGTTTGACATGCCGCACCATGGTATGTATGGAAAAGGAATATTTTTTTGTTGGATTTCCTCTTGAGAGAAACGAGTCACATATCGTGCAGGATACTTTTGGTGCATTTACTTTCTTTTGATCTTCAGGATAAGTGAAAAATTGCCAGATGAAAGATTCTTTTTTTCTTCTTAAAGGTAGTCGATCATTTTGGAAGTGTTGTTTTCATGTTGCAGCAGGCTGGCATGTAAATAGTTATTTAATAAAACGTTTTACTCTGTTACTTTGCTGGTGTGTTGTATTTATTTATAATATTTGCATAGGGTTTGTCGTTATTTTGGGCGGGGTGGGCGGCGGCGCCGAGCTTTGTTGCAGCCATCAGTTGTATGTTTTTTCAACGAACTCCGTTGTAACGCATGCCTTTACCACGCATGCGTTACAACGGAATGCTATTTACACGCCTATCTTTTTCCACGTATTTTAGCGTGGTGACGTCATTAGTAAAAAAGAAACCGGCCTTTTCCTTCCTCTCAGATGCCGATTGCCTGCACATCACGTCTAATGGTGAGTGGTTTTTTTTGGGGGGGGGAGCCCTCCCCAAACCCCCCTTTTTTATATGTACCCTTTACCACACATGCCTTTACTACGTACCTCGTAGTAAAAGTATGCGTGGTAAAGGCTGTCGTTGTAACCACGCATGCGTTGTAATGCATGCGTGGTTAAAGTTTTCGTTGAAACGGCCTCGTTGTAGTGGTCGTTTCCCTTCAGGCCCATGCTGTTTCAAAACTGTGCATGTGCTTGAAGCAGGCGTAGGTATTGACGCAGCATAGAAACTACTAAGAACCAATTGGAAGTGTTGTTTTCAAGTCACATGACTTCACATGGCCGTCTCAGGACGTGTACGTGGTGATAGTATCTAGTCACGTACGCCATTTGGAAGTAGCGGTCTAATTTAACGAAGTTTCAAAACGTGAAAAGGAGTAAATTCAAACATATCCCGATTTAATATATCTTTTGAGCTCGATTCAAGCATACAATTGTTAAAGTATAAAACCTTTTATATATTTTTTTGAAAATAGCAAGGTGTGTACATTCGGTCACACACGAAAGTTTAAAAAGACATTCGGCTCCATTTAATGAAAATTTTCATAATAATAAAAAAGAAGCCTAGGTTTAGTGTCTTTGACGTAGTATAAGTTCTTTGATGGGTCTATGAAGAAATTTAATAAGTTGCAATTGTAAAGTTTTCTCGAAATATATAGGCGAGTGCGCGCACACGGTCGCGCACGAACGAAAGCCAAAAAAACGGAGATAAACCCCCTTTATAATATGCTCCTGGAGCTCTTTTTGGTACAATGAGTTAGTTCTGAAAATAATTTTTTCTTTTTTTCTTTTTTCTTTTTTTTAAAACAAGTGTTATGTTGTGTTTGATTTTTTAAACTTGCAACAACATTTTCATGTGTGACACAGGATCGAAATGAAATGAAGAAATTTATCTTTTCTCGGGGCATTTATGACTCTCAATTTTTAGTTTAGTAAGAATGAGGCTCTGCTCTCCGTACAGAAGAATTTCTCCACACTCGTTGCATTTCATGTGCACCTTTGCAAGATATGGTCTCAAGTCCATCACAGCACTCGATGGAGATACAGGTTGTCCACCAGAAGATTTGCTGGCCACCTCTGATGGTAATAGCGTGGCCAGGGCTCTTGTCGATGCCTTTGCAAATTCAACAGGGTGCACTTGTTTGACATGCCGCACCATGTTATGTATGGAAAAGGAATATTTTTTTCTTGGATTTCCTCTTGAGAGAACCGAATTGCATATCGTGCAGGTAACTTTTGGCGCATTAACTTTCTTTTGTTCTTCAGGATAAGTGAAAAACTTGCCAAATAAAAGATTCCTTTTTTCTTTTTAAAGGTAGTCGCTCATTTCCTTCAGATTCGGAAGATGAATGCGGGGCGGCAGCCATTTCAGCAAAGTCTTCCGAGGGTGTTGAACGTTGTTCTCTTTTGAGAGTAGAAAAGATAGTGAGAGAAGTGGGTGGAGTACTCCGTGTAAATTGCAGAATAGAAACTACTAAGAACCAATTGGAAGTGTTGTTTTCAAGTCACATGACTTCACATGCGCGTCTCAGGACGTGTACGCGGTGATAGTATCTAGTCACGTACGCCATTTGGAAGTAGCGGTCTAATTCAGCGAAGTTTCAAAACGTGAAAAGAAGTAAATTCAAACATATTCGGATTTAATATATCTTTTGAGCTCGATTCAAGCATACAATTGTTAAAGTATAAAACCTTTTATATATTTTTTTAAAATACCAAGGTGTGTACATTCGGTAACACACGAAAGTTTAAAAAGACATTCGGCTCTATTTAATGAAAATTTTCATAATATTAAAAAAGAAGCCTAGGTTTAGTCTCTTTGACGTATTATAAGTTCTTTGATGGGTCTATGAAGAAATTAAATAAGTTCAGATTGCAAAGTTTTCACGAAATATATAGGCGGGTGCGCGCAGTTGGTCGCGCACGAAAGCTTGGAAATGCGCTATCCATTTTATTGAGAACTGTTGCCGAGAGTGCGCACACCGGGTCGTGCACGAAAGTTTAGAAAGGCTATTTTTATTTATAGACAAATTTTAATGCGTTGAAAAAAAGGCAAGGTACAGACTTTCTAATTCTGTATCGCTTTACAAGGAGTCTCTATGCAACTTGAAAAGTGAAGAAAACTGATTTTTTTCCGAAAAAAATATTGCCAGAACTTTATTGACAAAAGTATAGGTTGCATACACGAGATATTTCTGAATTAGCATTTTAAAAACCAATGAAATTCACTGAAAAAACCATAGGTTTTACACACGTTATAGTTAGGAAGTAGCATTTACAAAACCTATGAAATTCACTGAAAAAACCATAGGTTTGACACCAGTTATAGTTAGCTGGAAATTTTACTGATATAAAACCAATGAAATTCCACGTTATAGTTAGTTGGACTCACTATAACTTGCGCGTGTAATGCACTGCTGATGACGTCACATATTACATCACTCATGACATCACTGATGACACCATCCTTGTGACACAGTGACAGACCTCCTTTCACTGTAATCTAACCCTTGAAACACATATTCAAAAATAGAAACTAAAATTTTCAAAAAAATGGAGATACCCATACCAGTTACAACAACCAATTCAATAATTCCACCATCTATATAAACATGCACTAATTCACCAACAGTTCTATATATTCACTCATACATATATTCACTAATCATATGTAGTGATACACCTACACATTCTGTTACACACCGAAAGTCATCCAAAAATTATTCACACACATACTCACACATGCAAATAAACTATTGAACATCCATTTATTTGCATAAACAGCTATACACACACTACCACTTTACTTCTAAGGAAACTTACACATACTTACTCTCTTAAAAAATCACTTATAGAAAAATACTAATTTAAACAGGAACTCTTACAATCCCTCACTCTCAGATATACTCACTTATATACATCAATATTCACATATACTAGATTAAAACATATGTAGTTACTGATAAAGACACTAATAAGACAGTCATTCACTCACTAACACAGACATATACACACTCATCCACCCATACAGTCCTGCACATATGCTGTCTACAAAACACATACAAACAGAGACTCAGCCATTCTTGCATCTATGTAGTAAGTAATACCCCCACCAAACCATGCAAACACTCATACTGATACTAAGAAAAACATCTAATAACCTATATACATACACATTTAGCAACTCACCAACCCATGCAGGCACTTATACACAAAGTGAAACACTAATACATATATTGAACTATTTAAGCATTACTCACTAATATATGTATTCACTAAGATATTCAATAATATATACATATATAACACATATTTATTTTTCAGAAAGACACACATTCACTGGATGGTGTCATCAGTGATGTCATGAGTGATGTAATATGTGACGTCATCAGCAGTGCATTACACGCGCAAGTTATAGTGAGTCCAACTAACTATAACGTGGAATTTCATTGGTTTTATATCAGTAAAATTTCCAGCTAACTATAACTGTTGTCAAACCTATGGTTTTTTCAGTGAATATATATATATATATATATATATATATATATATATATCGATGCTCATGCTTGGGTTCCAGTTGCTTGAAATGCACTCAGACTCCAATATATATATATATATATGCCAAAAACCTCTGTCTCCCTCGCGCTGTAGCCTTTCTCCTCAGCTGCCAGCTGTGAACAGGAACAGGCACGAACCAAGGAATTGGATGCAAAATTATTTTATTTTCAGTGCTGTCGCCATAATTATAGTTAGCTGGACATTTCACAGGTACATAACCATTGAAATTCCTCCTGTTTAATCACTATCCCATATATTTAGAGAAACGTTTTAAATTAGTCACTTAGACAGTCAATCACAGTGCTACTAAATCCTCCATCCAGACACTTATACATCTACTCAGTCTTCAATGCACATTGCTATATATATATAATACTTATTTAAATATCAAACCAAACCACATTAACTGGATGATGTAATCAGTGATGTAATCAGTGATGTCATTTGAGATGTCATCAGTGACGTCATCAGTGATGTCACTGACCATGTCATGAATGATCTAAGATGTGACATCATCAGAAGTGGATTGCGGGCACGCGAGTTATAGTTAGTACACTTAACTATATCGGAGTAATTTCAATGGTTTTGTACGAGTGAAATGTCCAGCTAACTACAACACCTCTAAAACCTATTTATTTATTTATGCGAATTCCTAACTATAACATGTCTGAAACCCATGGTTTCTTCAGTGACTTTCAAAGGTTTTGTAAATGACTCATTTTAAATGTATTAATTGTTATAATTATTTTTTGATACTGATTTACTACATTTTTTACACTATTTTTAGATATTTTATTTTTAAATTACATTATAATTACATTATACATTACATTACAAAATATACCTCCTCAGAATGAATTACTTTAGTTTAAATACTTTGGAAATAGGCAATAGACTTTTAAGTATAGTACTTACTGTTGTTGCAGTGGGCAACACAATTTCAAATACAATGCAACATTGAGCTCAATGTGAATTTCTAGTTAAATGCAATTAGTTACTTTATGGATTACTTTTCTTACCACAGGACTGGATTCTAGATTCAGTCCTTGGACATCTCCTGTAAACAGTTGAGTAAAAGCGTTTTGGTTACAGTAGTGATTTTTAAGGAATATTATTGTATTTTAAAAGTTGACAGAAACTTTTTCACATAGAATTACCAATGTTATCCTATGGGAGGAAATTCACTTGGCAGGTAAGTAGTTTTATTGTTACTTTTTCTTACTCAGTGGTGGGTCCTGGATCAAGCACTGATGCATCGCCTGTAAACTGTTGAAAGAATGTGTTTAAGTCCTACAGGCGATTGTTAAGGAATATTGTAGTTTGTGAAAATCAATACTTAGAAACTTTTCTGGTGAAAACCAGACAATGGATTCCTATGGAAGGAAATACAAGTTACTGTTGAGTATGGTTAGAATTACTTTTCAGGTTCAGTGCTGGGTTAAAAGATGCAGCACTAGGCTCTTTTCTGATAACAGGTGGGTAAATCGGAATTCGTTTTTCGGGTTATTTTTAGGTGAATATTTGAAAGTTTGAAAACTCCACACTTAAAAGAATTTCCAAGTGAAACCAGTCAATGTTAGCCTATGGAAGGAAATTCAAGTTACTGGTAAGAATGGTTAGAATAACTTTTCAGGATAAGTACTGGGCTCAAAGATGCAGCAATGAGGTCTCTCTTGATAACAGGTAAGTAAATCGGAATTTTTAGTACATCCAGTAAGCGCCACAGAGCTGCGTAGCAGAGAGATGTAAAAAGGGGCATGGCCTGCCCCACCTCTCTGCAACGCAGCGCAGTGGCACTTCCTGAAAGCACCTGGCGGGCTACTTGCTCCCCCACGGTCCCTCAGGTTTGAAGTGGAATTTTTTCACCAACTTAAAATGCGCCACAGCGCGTGTTTGCACACATCACGTCAGGCGCCGTCCCCTCCCTTCACCATTGTGTAAACACACCCTGTCACCGTTCTAAGTTGAGAGATTAAGTCCTCTTCAATCCTAAGGGTCCCTAGGGTCAAACTAGCCCACTAGGTACCTCCAGTAAGCGCCAGAGAGGTATGGCCTCTGAACACCTGTCTGCAACACAGCTCCCTGGCGCATACTGGGGATACCTGTTGGGCTATTTGGCCCTCAGGGACCCTCAGTATTGAAAAATAATTAATTCCCCAACTTAAAATGCCACACAGGGCGCGTTTGCACAGTGGTGAGGGAAGGCGGCATGGCCTGAGGAGATACGTCTGCAAACACGCCCCGCGGCGTGTTTTAAGTTAGAGAATTAATTCCCACCAGGTACCTCCAGTATGCGCCAGGAGACTGCGTTGCAGAGAGGTGTTCAGAGGCCACGCCCTTTTTTACAACACTCTGCAACGCACCCCCCTGGCGCTTACTGGAGGTACCTGGTGGGCTAGTTGGCCCTCAGGATTGACAAGGAATTAATTCCCCAACTTAAACCGCGCCACAGGGTGTGTTTGCACACATGTGTTCTTAGGCCCCGCCCCCTTCCTTCACTGCTGTGCAACCGTGCCCGTGGCGCGTTTTAAGTTCGGAGATTAACTCCCCTTGAATACTGAGGGTCCCTGGGGTGCAACTAGCCCACCAGCTACCTCCAGTAAGCACCATAGAGCTGCATTGCAGAGAGGTGTAAAAAGGGGTGCAGCATCAGAACACCTCTCTGCAACGCAGCTCCCTGGCACATACTGGAGGTACCTGGTGGGCTAGTTGGCCCCTCAGGGACCCTCAAGATTGAAGATGAATTAATTCCTCAACTTAAAATGCACCACAGGGCAGTGATGTTTGGGTGGTGTAGGGGGTCGTGCTCGATTCAAGCATACAATTGTTAAAGTATAAAACCTTTTATATATTTTTTTAAAATACCAAGGTGTGTACATTCGGTAACACACGAAAGCTTAAAAAGACATTCGGCTCCATTTAATGACAATTTTCATAATATTAAAAAAGAAGCCTAGGTTTAGTCTCTTTGACGTATTATAAGTTCTTTGATGGGTCTATGAAGAAATTCAATAAGTTCAGACTGCAAAGTTTTCACGAAATATATAGGCGGGTGCGCGCAGTTGGTCGCGCACGAAAGCTTGGAAATGCGCTATCCATTTTATTGAGAACTGTTGCCGAGAGTGCGCACACCGGGTCGTGCACGAAAGTTTAGAAAGGCTATTTTTATTTATAGACAAATTTTAATGCGTTGAAAAAAAGGCAAGGTACAGACTTTCTAATTCTGTATCGCTTTACAAGGAGTCTCTATGCAACTTGAACAGTGAAGAAAACTGATTTTTTCCGAAAAAAATATTGCCAGAACTTTATTGACAAAAGTATAGGTTGCATACACGAGATATTTCTGAATTAGCATTTTAAAAACCAATGAAATTCACTGAAAAAACCATAGGTTTTACACACGTTATAGTTAGGAAGTAGCATTTACAAAACCTATGAAATTCACTGAAAAAACCATAGGTTTGACACCAGTTATAGTTAGCTGGAAATTTTACTGATATAAAACCAATGAAATTCCACGTTATAGTTAGTTGGACTCACTATAACTTGCGCGTGTAATGCACTGCTGATGACGTCACATATTACATCACTCATGACATCACTGATGACACCATCCTTGTGACACAGTGACAGACCTCCTTTCACTGTAATCTAACCCTTGAAACACATATTCAAAAATAGAAACTAAAATTTTCAAAAAAATGGAGATACCCATACCAGTTACAACAACCAATTCAATAATTCCACCATCTATATACACATGCACTAATTCACCAACAGTTCTATATATTCACTCATACATATATTCCCTAATCATATGTAGTGATACACCTACACATTCTGTTACACACCGAAAGTCATCCAAAAATTATTCACACACATACTCACACATGCAAATAAACTATTGAACATCCATTTATTTGCATAAACAGCTATACACACACTACCACTTTACTTCTAAGGAAACTTACACATACTTACTCTCTTAAAAAAATCACTTATAGAAAAATACTAATTTAAACAGGAACTCTTACAATCCCTCACTCTCAGATATACTCACTTATATACATCAATATTCACATATACTAGATTAAAACATATGTAGTTACTGATAAAGACACTAATAAGACAGTCATTCACTCACTAACACAGACATATACACACTCATCCACCCATACAGTCCTGCACATATGCTGTCTACAAAACACATACAAACAGAGATTCAGCCATTCTTGCATCTATGTAGTAAGTAATACCCCCACCAAACCATGCAAACACTCATACTGATACTAAGAAAAACATCTAATAACCTATATACATACACATGTAGCAACTCACCAACCCATGCAGGCACTTATACACAAATTGAAACACTAATACATATATTGAACTATTTAAGCAGTACTCACTAATATATGTATTCACTAAGATATTCAATAATATATACATATATAACACATATTTATTTTTCAGAAAGACACACATTCACTGGATGGTGTCATCAGTGATGTCATGAGTGATGTAATATGTGACGTCATCAGCAGTGCATTACACGCGCAAGTTATAGTGAGTCCAACTAACTATAACGTGGAATTTCATTGGTTTTATATCAGTAAAATTTCCAGCTAACTATAACTGTTGTCAAACCTATGGTTTTTTCAGTGAATATATATATATATATATATATATATATATATATATATATATATATATATATGCCAAAAACCTCTGTCTCCCTCGCGCTGTAGCCTTTCTCCTCAGCTGCCAGCTGTGAACAGGAACAGGCACGAACCAAGGAATTGGATGCAAAATTATTTTATTTTCAGTGCTGTCGCCATAATTATAGTTAGCTGGACATTTCACAGGTACATAACCATTGAAATTCCTCCTGTTTAATCACTATCCCATATATTTAGAGAAACGTTTTAAATTAGTCACTTAGACAGTCAATCACAGTGCTACTAAATCCTCCATCCAGACACTTATACATCTACTCAGTCTTCAATGCACATTGCTATATATATATAATACTTATTTAAATATCAAACCAAACCACATTCACTGGATGATGTAATCAGTGATGTAATCAGTGATGTCATTTGAGATGTCATCAGTGACGTCATCAGTGATGTCACTGACCATGTCATGAATGATCTACGATGTGACATCATCAGAAGTGGATTGCGGGCACGCGAGTTATAGTCAGTACACTTAACTATATCGGAGTAATTTCAATGGTTTTGTACGAGTGAAATGTCCAGCTAACTACAACACCTCTAAAACCTATTTATTTATTTATGCGAATTCCTAACTATAACATGTCTGAAACCCATGGTTTCTTCAGTGACTTTCAAAGGTTTTGTAAATGACTCATTTTAAATGTATTAATTGTTATAATTATTTTTTGATACTGATTTACTACATTTTTTACACTATTTTTAGATATTTTATTTTTAAATTACATTATAATTACATTATACATTACATTACAAAATATACCTCCTCAGAATGAATTACTTTAGTTTAAATACTTTGGAAATAGGCAATAGACTTTTAAGTATAGTACTTACTGTTGTTGCAGTGGGCAACACAATTTCAAATACAATGCAACATTGAGCTCAATGTGAATTTCTAGTTAAATGCAATTAGTTACTTTATGGATTACTTTTCTTACCACAGGACTGGATTCTAGATTCAGTCCTTGGACATCTCCTGTAAACAGTTGAGTAAAAGCGTTTTGGTTACAGTAGTGATTTTTAAGGAATATTATTGTATTTTAAAAGTTGACAGAAACTTTTTCACATAGAATTACCAATGTTATCCTATGGGAGGAAATTCACTTGGCAGGTAAGTAGTTTTATTGTTACTTTTTCTTACTCAGTGGTGGGTCCTGGATCAAGCACTGATGCATCGCCTGTAAACTGTTGAAAGAATGTGTTTAAGTCCTACAGGCGATTGTTAAGGAATATTGTAGTTTGTGAAAATCAATACTTAGAAACTTTTCTGGTGAAAACCAGACAATGGATTCCTATGGAAGGAAATACAAGTTACTGTTGAGTATGGTTAGAATTACTTTTCAGGTTCAGTGCTGGGCTAAAAGATGCAGCACTAGGCTCTTTTCTGATAACAGGTGAGTAAATCGGAATTCGTTGTTCGGGTTATTTTTAGGTGAATATTTGAAAGTTTGAAAACTCCACACTTAAAAGAATTTCCAAGTGAAACCAGTCAATGTTAGCCTATGGAAGGAAATTCAAGTTACTGGTAAGAATGGTTAGAATAACTTTTCAGGATAAGTACTGGGCTCAAAGATGCAGCAATGAGGTCTCTCTTGATAACAGGTAAGTAAATCGGAATTTTTAGTACATCCAGTAAGCGCCACAGAGCTGCGTAGCAGAGAGATGTAAAAAGGGGCATGGCCTGCCCCACCTCTCTGCAACGCAGCGCAGTGGCACTTCCTGAAAGCACCTGGCGGGCTACTTGGTCCCCCACGGTCCCTCAGGTTTGAAGTGGAATTTTTTCACCAACTTAAAATGCGCCACAGCGCGTGTTTGCACACATCACGTCAGGCGCCGTCCCCTCCCTTCACCATTGTGTAAACACACCCTGTCACCGTTCTAAGTTGAGAGATTAAGTCCTCTTCAATCCTAAGGGTCCCTAGGGTCAAACTAGCCCACTAGGTACCTCCAGTAAGCGCCAGAGAGGTATGGCCTCTGAACACCTGTCTGCAACACAGCTCCCTGGCGCATACTGGGGATACCTGTTGGGCTATTTGGCCCTCAGGGACCCTCAGTATTGAAAAATATTTAATTCCCCAACTTAAAACGCCACACAGGGCGCGTTTGCACAGTGGTGAGGGAAGGCGGCATGGCCTGAGGAGATACGTCTGCAAACACGCCCCGCGGCGTGTTTTAAGTTAGAGAATTAATTCCCACCAGGTACCTCCAGTATGCGCCAGGAGACTGCGTTGCAGAGAGGTGTTCAGAGGCCACGCCCTTTTTTACAACACTCTGCAACGCACCCCCCTGGCGCTTACTGGAGGTACCTGGTGGGCTAGTTGGCCCTCAGGATTGACAAGGAATTAATTCCCCAACTTAAACCGCGCCACAGGGTGTGTTTGCACACATGTGAACTTAGGCCCCGCCCCCTTCCTTCACTGCTGTGCAACCGTGCCCGTGGCGCGTTTTAAGTTCGGAGATTAACTCCCCTTGAATACTGAGGGTCCCTGGGGTGCAACTAGCCCACCAGCTACCTCCAGTAAGCACCATAGAGCTGCATTGCAGAGAGGTGTAAAAAGGGGTGCAGCATCAGAACACCTCTCTGCAACGCAGCTCCCTGGCACATACTGGAGGTACCTGGTGGGCTAGTTGGCCCCTCAAGGACCCTCAAGATTGAAGATGAATTAATTCCTCAACTTAAAATGCACCACAGGGCAGTGATGTTTGGGTGGTGTAGGGGGTCGTGCTCGATTCAAGCATACAATTGTTAAAGTATAAAACCTTTTATATATTTTTTTAAAATACCAAGGTGTGTACATTCGGTAACACACGAAAGCTTAAAAAGACATTCGGCTCCATTTAATGAAAATTTTCATAATATTAAAAAAGAAGCCTAGGTTTAGTCTCTTTGACGTATTATAAGTTCTTTGATGGGTCTATGAAGAAATTCAATAAGTTCAGATTGCAAAGTTTTCACGAAATATATAGGCGGGTGCGCGCAGTTGGTCGCGCACGAAAGCTTGGAAATGCGCTATCCATTTTATTGAGAACTGTTGCCGAGAGTGCGCACACCGGGTCGTGCACGAAAGTTTAGAAAGGCTATTTTTATTTATAGACAAATTTTAATGCGTTGAAAAAAAGGCAAGGTACAGACTTTCTAATTCTGTATCGCTTTACAAGGAGTCTCTATGCAACTTGAACAGTGAAGAAAACTGATTTTTTCCGAAAAAAATATTGCCAGAACTTTATTGACAAATGTATAGGTTGCATACACGAGATATTTCTGAATTAGCATTTTAAAAACCAATGAAATTCACTGAAAAAACCATAGGTTTTACACACGTTATAGTTAGGAAGTAGCATTTACAAAACCTATGAAATTCACTGAAAAAACCATAGGTTTGACACCAGTTATAGTTAGCTGGAAATTTTACTGATATAAAACCAATGAAATTCCACGTTATAGTTAGTTGGACTCACTATAACTTGCGCGTGTAATGCACTGCTGATGACGTCACATATTACATCACTCATGACATCACTGATGACACCATCCTTGTGACACAGTGACAGACCTCCTTTCACTGTAATCTAACCCTTGAAACACATATTCAAAAATAGAAACTAAAATTTTCAAAAAAATGGAGATACCCATACCAGTTACAACAACCAATTCAATAATTCCACCATCTATATACACATGCACTAATTCACCAACAGTTCTATATATTCACTCATACATATATTCACTAATCATATGTAGTGATACACCTACACATTCTGTTACACACCGAAAGTCATCCAAAAATTATTCACACACATACTCACACATGCAAATAAACTATTGAACATCCATTTATTTGCATAAACAGCTATACACACACTACCACTTTACTTCTAAGGAAACTTACACATACTTACTCTCTTAAAAAATCACTTATAGAAAAATACTAATTTAAACAGGAACTCTTACAATCCCTCACTCTCAGATATACTCACTTATATACATCAATATTCACATATACTAGATTAAAACATATGTAGTTACTGATAAAGACACTAATAAGACAGTCATTCACTCACTAACACAGACATATACACACTCATCCACCCATACAGTCCTGCACATATGCTGTCTACAAAACACATACAAACAGAGATTCAGCCATTCTTGCATCTATGTAGTAAGTAATACCCCCACCAAACCATGCAAACACTCATACTGATACTAAGAAAAACATCTAATAACCTATATACATACACATGTAGCAACTCACCAACCCATGCAGGCACTTATACACAAAGTGAAACACTAATACATATATTGAACTATTTAAGCATTACTCACTAATATATGTATTCACTAAGATATTCAATAATATATACATATATAACACATATTTATTTTTCAGAAAGACACACATTCACTGGATGGTGTCATCAGTGATGTCATGAGTGATGTAATATGTGACGTCATCAGCAGTGCATTACACGCGCAAGTTATAGTGAGTCCAACTAACTATAACGTGGAATTTCATTGGTTTTATATCAGTAAAATTTCCAGCTAACTATAACTGTTGTCAAACCTATGGTTTTTTCAGTGAATATATATATATATATATATATATATATATATATATATATATATATATATATATATATATATATATATATATATATGCCAAAAACCTCTGTCTCCCTGGCGCTGTAGCCTTTCTCCTCAGCTGCCAGCTGTGAACAGGAACAGGCACGAACCAAGGAATTGGATGCAAAATTATTTTATTTTCAGTGCTGTCGCCATAATTATAGTTAGCTGGACATTTCACAGGTACATAACCATTGAAATTCCTCCTGTTTAATCACTATCCCATATATTTAGAGAAACGTTTTAAATTAGTCACTTAGACAGTCAATCACAGTGCTACTAAATCCTCCATCCAGACACTTATACATCTACTCAGTCTTCAATGCACATTGCTATATATATATAATACTTATTTAAATATCAAACCAAACCACATTCACTGGATGATGTAATCAGTGATGTAATCAGTGATGTCATTTGAGATGTCATCAGTGACGTCATCAGTGATGTCACTGACCATGTCATGAATGATCTACGATGTGACATCATCAGAAGTGGATTGCGGGCACGCGAGTTATAGTCAGTACACTTAACTATATCGGAGTAATTTCAATGGTTTTGTACGAGTGAAATGTCCAGCTAACTACAACACCTCTAAAACCTATTTATTTATTTATGCGAATTCCTAACTATAACATGTCTGAAACCCATGGTTTCTTCAGTGACTTTCAAAGGTTTTGTAAATGACTCATTTTAAATGTATTAATTGTTATAATTATTTTTTGATACTGATTTACTACATTTTTTTACACTATTTTTAGATATTTTATTTTTAAATTACATTATAATTACATTATACATTACATTACAAAATATACCTCCTCAGAATGAATTACTTTAGTTTAAATACTTTGGAAATAGGCAATAGACTTTTAAGTATAGTACTTACTGTTGTTGCAGTGGGCAACACAATTTCAAATACAATGCAACATTGAGCTCAATGTGAATTTCTAGTTAAATGCAATTAGTTACTTTATGGATTACTTTTCTTACCACAGGACTGGATTCTAGATTCAGTCCTTGGACATCTCCTGTAAACAGTTGAGTAAAAGCGTTTTGGTTACAGTAGTGATTTTTAAGGAATATTATTGTATTTTAAAAGTTGACAGAAACTTTTTCACATAGAATTACCAATGTTATCCTATGGGAGGAAATTCACTTGGCAGGTAAGTAGTTTTATTGTTACTTTTTCTTACTCAGTGGGGGGTCCTGGATCAAGCACTGATGCATCGCCTGTAAACTGTTGAAAGAATGTGTTTAAGTCCTACAGGCGATTGTTAAGGAATATTGTAGTTTGTGAAAATCAATACTTAGAAACTTTTCTGGTGAAAACAAGACAATGGATTCCTATGGAAGGAAATACAAGTTACTGTTGAGTATGGTTAGAATTACTTTTCAGGTTCAGTGCTGGGCTAAATGATGCAGCACTAGGCTCTTTTCTGATAACAGGTGAGTAAATCAGAATTCGTTGTTCGGGTTATTTTTAGGTGAATATTTGAAAGTTTGAAAACTCCACACTTAAAAGAATTTCCAAGTGAACCAGTCAATGTTAGCCTATGGAAGGAAATTCAAGTTACTGGTAAGAATGGTTAGAATAACTTTTCAGGATAAGTACTGGGCTCAAAGATGCAGCAATAAGGTCTCTCTTGATAACAGGTAAGTAAATCGGAATTTTTAGTACATCCAGTAAGCGCCACAGAGCTGCGTAGCAGAGAGATGTAAAAAGGGGCATGGCCTGCACCACCTCTCTGCAACGCAGCGCAGTGGCACTTCCTGAAAGCACCTGGCGGGCTACTTGGTCCCCACGGTCCCTCAGGTTTGAAGTGGAATTTTTTCACCAACTTAAAATGCGCCACAGCGCGTGTTTGCACACATCACGTCAGGCGCCGTCCCCTCCCTTCACCATTGTGTAAACACACCCTGTCACCGTTCTAAGTTGAGAGATTAAGTCCTCTTCAATCCTAAGGGTCCCTAGGGTCAAACTAGCCCACTAGGTACCTCCAGTAAGCGCCAGAGAGGTATGGCCTCTGAACACCTGTCTGCAACACAGCTCCCTGGCGCATACTGGGGATACCTGTTGGGCTATTTGGCCCTCAGGGACCCTCAGTATTGAAAAATAATTAATTCCCCAACTTAAAACGCCACACAGGGCGCGTTTGCACAGTGGTGAGGGAAGGCGGCATGGCCTGAGGAGATACGTCTGCAAACACGCCCCGCGGCGTGTTTTAAGTTAGAGAATTAATTCCCACCAGGTACCTCCAGTATGCGCCAGGAGACTGCGTTGCAGAGAGGTGTTCAGAGGCCACGCCCTTTTTTACAACACTCTGCAACGCACCCCCCTGGCGCTTACTGGAGGTACCTGGTGGGCTAGTTGGCCCTCAGGATTGACAAGGAATTAATTCCCCAACTTAAACCGCGCCACAGGGTGTGTTTGCACACATGTGAACTTAGGCCCCGCCCCCTTCCTTCACTGCTGTGCAACCGTGCCCGTGGCGCGTTTTAAGTTCGGAGATTAACTCCCCTTGAATACTGAGGGTCCCTGGGGTGCAACTAGCCCACCAGCTACCTCCAGTAAGCACCATAGAGCTGCATTGCAGAGAGGTGTAAAAAGGGGTGCAGTATCAGAACACCTCTCTGCAACGCAGCTCCCTGGCACATACTGGAGGTACCTGGTGGGCTAGTTGGCCCCTCAGGGACCCTCAAGATTGAAGATGAATTAATTCCTCAACTTAAAATGCACCACAGGGCAGTGGTGTTTGGGTGGTGTAGGGGGTCGTGCCTGGGGTGGTGTTTTAGGGTTTAGGTTAGCGCAGTGGTGTTTGGGTAGTGTAGGGGGTTGTGCCGGGGGTAGTGTTTTAGGGTTTAGGGTAGCACAGTAGTGTTTGGGTAGTGTATGTGGGGGGTTGTGCTGGGGGTAGTGTTTTAGGGTTTAGGGTGGCACAGTGGTGTTTGTGTATTGTAGGTAGTCCTGCCGGGGGTAGTTTTTAAAGGTATTAGGGTAGCGCAGTGGTGTTTGGGTAGTGTAGGAGGTTGTGCCAGGAGTAGTGTTTTAGGGTTTAGGGTAGCGTAGTGGTGAATGGGTAGTGTAGGTGGTCATGCTGGGGGTAGACTTAAGGTTTAGGGTGGTGCAGTGGTGTTTGTGTAGTGTATGGGGTCGTGCTGGGGGTAGTGTTTAGGGTTTAGGGTAGTGCAGTGGTGTTTGGGTAGTGTAGGGGGTCGTGCTGGGGGTAGTGTTTTAGGGTTTTGGGAAGTGCAGTGGTGTTTGTGTAGTGTAGGGGGTCGTGCTGGTGTAGTGTTTTAGGGTTTAGGGTAGTGCAGTGGTGTTTTGGTAGTGTAGGGGGTCGTGCAGGAGGTAGTGGTTTAGGGTTTAGGGAAGTGCAGTGGTGCTTGTGTAATGTAGGGGTCGCGCTGGAGGTTGTTTTTTAGGGTTTGGGGTAGTGCAGTCATGTTTATGTAGTGTAGGGGGTCGTGCTGGGGATAGATCTAGAGTTTAGGGTAGTGCAGTGGTGGTTGTGTAGTGTAGGGGGTCATGCTGGGGATAGATCTAGAGTTTAGGGTAGTGCAGTGGTGCTTGTGTAATGTAGGGGTCGCGCTGGAGGTTGTTTTTTAGGGTTTGGGGTAGTGCAGTCGTGTTTATGTAGTGTAGGGGGTCATGCTGGGGATAGATCTAGAGTTTAGGGTAGTGCAGTGGTGTTTGGGTAGTGTAGGGGGTCGTGCTGGGGTAGATTTAAGGTTTAGGGTAGTGCAATGGTGTTTGGGTAGTGTAGGGGGTTGTGCTGGGTTATTGTTGTAGGGCTTAGGATAGTGCAGTTGTGAATGGGTAGTGTAGGGGGTCATGCTGGGGGTAGAATTAGGGTTTAGGGTAGTGTAGTGGTGTTTGTGTAGTGTATGGGGTAGTGTTTTAGGGTTTATGGTAGTGCAGTGGGGTTTGGGTAGTGTAGGGGTTCGTGCTGGGGGTAGATTTAGGGTTTAGGGTAGCGCAGTAGTGTTTGTGTAGTGTAGGGGGTCATGCCGGGGGTAGTGTTTTAGGGTCATGCAGTAGTGTTTATGTAGTGTAGGGGTCATGCTGGGGGTAATGTTTTAGGGTTTAAGGTAGTGCAGCGGTGTTTGCGTAGTGTAGGGGGTCATGCTGGGGGTAGATTTAGGGTTTTGGGTAGTGCAATGGTGTTTGTGTAGTGTAGGGGGTCATGGTGGAGATAGATTTAGAGTTTAGGGTGGTGCAGTGGTGTTTGTGTAGTGAAGGGGGTAGCACTCTAGTTGTTCTTTAGAACACTCTGGGTAGCTGCAGTAGAACACAAAGAAATCAACTGCCTGGCTGCTTCTTTTGAAATATAACAGGAAGATACTTGAGATCTTACTTAAAACATGTCCTAGTTTTTCTTCCTACAGCACTAACCATAATTTCTAGGACAAAATGAACCCCCTCATTTTATTCCTTTTTAAATTAAATGTTTTAATTTTTACCAGTTTATTCCAATCAAGATGGCTTCAGGTGTCCCATACTTTTGTCATTAGTAAGGCTGTTAGATCTCTAGTTGTTCTTTAGAACACTCTGGAAAGTTGCAGTACAACACAAAGCAATCAACTGACAGGCTGCTCCAGTTGAAATATAACAAGAAGATATTTGAGATCTCACTTAAAACATGTCCTAATTTTTCTTTTTAGGCTATCGACAGTTTACACCGAGGACCAGATTCAGGTCCTAAGGGAGGGGGCAATATCAACCGACGGAAGAGTATTACCATCCAGAGAATTACCCTCAGTATCAAACCAGGAGAGGGAACCAACATTGGAGATATTGAAAGAAAACAACACAGTGTTGACAATATGGGAGAATTAGAACAATCTGATGTGATTCCGATTTTCAACCTCTCCAAGGTTCCGTTTGACAATTCCACCACTAGTCTTCTCTCAAAAGGGCTCTCATTCGTCCCAAGCACTGAAAGGATGACAAGAAAATGAGAAATTGCAATTGTATATATGTAAATATCCATTATTTGCACTGTGGGGAAGTCCTACTAAAATGCATCAACATTGCTTAACTAAGTACTTCAAAGATGGTCGCTGTATTATTTTGTTCACAATAGTCCGTTATTTATGTTTGCACCAGTGGGATGTCACGTAACTTTATTGAAACTTGATTTAATGGTCAGTTTTTTCGAATGAAATTACCCGTGAGCAAGGCGAGTTGTTCGCTGAAACGCCTTGGGTTTTCTTTTGGATTCAACATGCTGAAATGGATTAAATAAATGATCGTATTTTGCAACAGAAATCTGGTGTGGCGATTTCGTTTTGGAGACGAGTGCACTAGCGTATTTTTATGCGTGGTGTAAAGTAATATATGTATATATATATATGTGACCAAGAGCCCGTGAGCTCGAAACGCGTCGTTTATGCCCAAATAAACAACCTTCTGAAGTACCTGATGGTGTGGCTTGTCATCCTTGATCGAAAACGAGAGGATTCTTTGGATATATATATATATATATTTATTTTTATAAAAACTAGAACTGAAAAGCACACGCAGTCAACGCCAACCAAGCCCCGCCTACCTTGAAAACATGTTCTCGCATGCCTCCCGCAACGAGGAAGCGGGCGGATGTCTTTAAGTGCAGCCCCATGCAGCGTCCTAAAAAAAGTAATGCGAATGGCACTCCAAATACATTGAAGGCCCAATTTAACAAGCTAGAACGCCTGATGGAACGAGAAATCCGCAAGTGGTGGGAGGCAACCTCGCTGCAGCATTACTTAGAGGTTAAACGCGTCCCACACAGATTACGCATCTATACCATCCCATCCTACGAGAACCCTGATCCTGCATTATTAGAGGAATGGTCGGAATTCACGTCAGAAGCAAGTGCAAGCCTGTTAAGGATTCTCATTAAGTTTGCCTGGAGTGACCGAGCAAAATGCCTTTAGGAAATAGCAGAGATTGAAGCATTGATTGAGGCCAACACAGACACAGTGGCCAAAGAAGATTTTCGTGATAAAATGAAAGTACGCCTGATTGTATACCAAGACAAAATTAAACAAAGAAAACACACCAAATTTAATCACGATGCTAGAGACTATGAGCAAGGAAGGATTCTTACCTTTGCTCATAAATTTGACGCCACAAAAAGAGTACTGAGAGGAGCTGGTCAAAAAAATGTCCAAACAAGAGAGACATCGGAGTCAGCTGTAAGTACCGACACAGAGCAATCTGGGTAAGAATTTGCAGGTACAGCAGAATATACTCTGAGTGCTAGGGGGTGTTTTTTAGAGGAATTCCAACTAATGCGCAACTCCCGTAAACGGGGTAGGGGGAGAGGCAGACCACAGGAGCAAAGAGGCAGAGCCACAGAAAGAGACGAAGGGGCAGCCGCTTCAGGACAACAACAAGGAATGGCCAGGCAAACCGGGAGCAAGAAAAGCTTAAAGAAATCGAGCTTGGCACTGATCTCACAATTATCAAGTTAACCAAACACAAGTTATCTAAAGCCCAAGAATCTGTCTTAAAGAAAGGACTGACCTTCTGCCCCTCTAAAAAAATCAGAATATACTCAAACACGCATAGATCTGTACTTGTTTACCCGCAAATTGAAGTTACGAAAATTCTTCAAATTAAGTGGGCAAACTCAAATGCCTGCCCCTATAGTTCAAGGTACAAGTACAGAAATCTCTCCATTGACCGGCGGAGATCTTAGAACTCTACAAGTGATGTCAAGCCAAGAACCAACTAGCTCTCAAGATCTCAACCTGAATCTATCGGAAGTAAGGAGCTATGGTATCAATCAAAAATCATTTGAAAAGATATTTGGAGTCATCCCTGCTTTCTTCCATTCTATATTTTCGAGCTTGTTTGGTCTTTTCAATTGCAAAAATGACTCCCCAAAGGTAAAGGATTACAAAATGCTGTCCCTCCTTTTTACAGATGATACTTTGTTATTATCAAAGACTCCTCGTGGCCTATCCATTCTCTTGGATAAATGTAACACTTTTTGTTCAGAGCAATAAACCAAAATCGACGTATATACCTTTGTCCACTTATGATGCCATTGATGTTTTCGAAGAGGCAGTTAACCAAGATTTACTTAAAATGAGGACCTCTTCAGTGCTTCATTTTGAACATAATTTGACAAGAGGAGAACAGAAAGCTCTGAAAGAATTACAAGATAACCAGGATATAATATATAAGCCCTCAGATAAAGGTGGCAATATTGTGTTGATGACAAGAGAATTTTATACTCAGGAAGCACTCGCCAGTTTTCAGACGAAAATTGCTATCGGAAAATTACTAAAGGAGAATATATTACAAGTATCCATCAATACCATAAACTGATTATGAAATGTGCAGATAAGAGCATGATAAATGATAACGAACACAAATTCCTTTTATGACCATATCAGAAACATCAACCTTTTACCACCTACCCAAAATTCACAAAGATACAAAGAGGCCACCTGGTAGACCTATTGTCTCCTCAATTGGATGTTTGACTGAATCAATGTCTCAATTAATAGACTACTTCCTTTCGGACTTTATTAGAACACTGCCCTCATATATACAAGACTCTACACACTTCATCAAGAGTATTATGGACATTACATGGGAGCAGGATATGTGGATGATTGTACTTGACATACCCAGTCTATATATAGTAATTGAACATCAGAAAGGATTACAAGCTTTGTGGTATTTTTTAAAAGGAAGGTCAATTGAACTATCTGAACACAATGAGATTTTATTAGAATTTGCAAAATTTGTTCTTAATAACAACATCTTCCTTTTTGATAAACAGAATTACTGCCAAGTGAGGGGGACCGCGATGGGCACCTGCTTCGCCCCCAGTTACGTGAATTTATTCGTGGGCTGGTGGGAGAAGCAGGTGGCCTGGTCGGACCAGTACAGCGGATGGGTAAACTGTATTATATCTTGGCACAGGTATATCGACGACCTGTTTATCCTATGGAAAGGTCCTAAAATTCAAGCAGAGGCATATATTGAAGAACTAAATGGGAATTCACTTAATCTCCACTTCAGTGGACAGATGAGCCAAAAAGAGGTATCCCTTCTAGACCTGAAAGTGTTTGTTCGAGATGGCAAGATCTGTACAACGTTGTTTAAAAAAATCAACAGCTGGTAATGCGATTTTAGAGGCAAACAGCAGTCACCAAAAGAGTTTAGAAAACAGTATACCGTATGGCGAACGGCTTTGCTTAAAAATAAATTGTTCAAACAATGATGACTTTGAAATTGCTGCAATAGATGCCATCGATAGGTTTCAGGCGAGAGGATACAAAAATGATTTGTTGACCAAGACGTTTGAGAAAGTGAAAAAAAATCCCACGTAGAAGCTTACTGAAAGAAAAGGAGAAACCCACTCAGTGTGAGACTGACTCTTGTAGATTTATCACTACATTTTCTAGTGAAGCAGGGGCGCTGAGAGAAATAATATATCGTAATTGGCACATCTTAAAAAAGACCTTGTAGTTGGTAAAGAATTACCGAAACATCCTCCGGTAACCTTCAGATGCAGTAGGTCACTTAAAGATCATCTGGTTAAGAGCCATTATGAATCAGTCCCCTTTGATCCAAAACTGAGTACTTTGACAGGATTCTTCCCATGCTCTAAATGTAAAGCATGTAGAAGTAGCTCCAAATTTCTAGCTTATCAGGATCCGGGCATGAAAGACACGAAGAAAATTAATATGTGCTTAACTTGCAACACACCCTTCTGGCCTGGTATGCCCATGTATGAAAATTTACGTAGGCAGCACAATACACCCCACTAAGCGTAGAATCTTGGAGCACGCTCGTGCAATTGAAAACAAGAATCCCTCATACCCAGTAGAAAGGCACTTTTCCGAATGTCACAACAGTAATCGCACGCTTCTCAAATTTTTCTGTATTGACCACGTCCCTATAAGTGAATGAGGCGGTAACAGGGAACAAAGATTACGTAGACTCGAATCGAGATACATAATCGACCTGCACACTATCATTCCATTTGGTCTAAACTCCGAAGGAGAACTGCAGATACACTTGGGTTAAGTGGGTTCTGAAGTAACTAAAGTTGGAAGGTAGTGAATTCCTTGAATACACTATGGATGATCTTGTATTACATAAGTATAGGGGTTTATTTTTGTGATCTAACATTAAATTGCTTGTTAAGATTAAGAATCTAAACTGTTGTAGACACCACTGATTTCCCAATGTATTGATTTAAGTGAAAAACTCTTTTTCAGTAATGAGTTTGCCCATTCAGGGCTCAATTATGTAAATATTGCATAAACAGAAAGTGGAACAAATTGCTATAAATATGCAAAAAATCTGTTTTTTGTATAAAATTATGTTGATTTACAAGCCCATACAGGGCTTAATTGTGCGCCATTGAATTGAAAATTATCAAAGGATGAAATCTGAGTTATTGAGATAACGATATTGTATATATAACTGTATCTCTGTAAATATTGTACATATGACATTTAAAGATGGCGCCCACAGTGATGATGAATGTTAGTCCACTTTCTATGTTTATGATTTCGGAGGTTCTGAGTAAACAACGCGAGAAATATATGTATAAAATGGCGGTCGCCTTTGTTTACGGTGACACAGTGGAAAAAGGCACGTGTGCCGAAACGCGTCCTGTTTTTGTGCAAATAAACTGAAAACCTGCAAAATAAAAAAAAATACTGTTTTTGTGCAAATAAACTAAAAACCTGCAAAATATACCACCCGAGTTTCTTCCTTTTCGGGGGGAAATCCTGGAGCCGATATATATATATATATATATATATATATGTATATATATTTACACACACACACATATATTACCTACTGGCGGTCGACAGTAGGTATATAAATATATATATATATATATATTTATTACCTACTGGCGGTCGCCAGTAGGTAGTTATAGTTAGGATTGGCTACCATAGGAAATCCGCAACATTTTATTTGGAATAACTCTGGCGCCGGTTGAGGAATTTGCGTGTAATTTTACAAAATTCTGGCCAGCTCCGCTCCGCTCCTTCCCTGGAAGTTTCGGGGGGATTCGTGGAGTGGGGGCTGAGAAAAAGGGGGGATCCCAAAACGTGTTTTCCCCATGTTAATTTCCATAGGACGGTCTGACAAGTCTACAGCCCGAGCCGCTGAACGGAATTACGCCAAACTTGGCAAAATTGTAGGGACTGGTACGCAGATGTGCCTTTGCTATATTTGGTGAAAATTGCTCCAGTAGTTTTTTTGAAAATTAACTTCAAAAACACATATATATCTATATGCGCGCTTCGAGCGCTTACAGGTGCGCGTACCGGGGAGCGCACCCGGCGTGCTACGGAGGTGCGCGAGCGGAAAGCTGATTGGCTGTCGGGTGTCTGTCAACATTCTAAACAGTCCAGAGAGTCCGCCATCTTGTGTCTCTCTAGAATCGAGACACAAGAGGTGAAAAAGAAAGGGGGAAATAATTAAAAGGGGGCAGAATAGACACCCCCTAGGTTTTCTGAGGGGGGCCTAGAAGGACCCTGAAGGGCAAAAAAACTTATTTTTTATTTTTTTTATTTTCGCGGGGTAAGCGCTGGGTGCGTTTCCAGTTGGGCGCTCCGGTACGCGCACCCTGAGCGCACTACAGGGAAAAACAGTGTAAAAAATTATAGTAAAAAAATAATTTAGAGTACTTGGAGGTAGTGTAGCTCTGAAGAGAGCTGTTGTGTTATGTGGGTGTTTTTTGTACCTACAAGTAGGTACCCATGCATAGTCTTATATTCAAGAGCAAAACTCAATTCCCCTCATCTGTAAAATGCACACCATCTCTCCTATAGATGTCTTGCATGTTGTAACGCAAGTTGTTGTAGTAAATGGAACCCATACCATAGTCTCTGAGGTAAGCAGAAACAGATTTATTTACATGTTTCCTTGCTTTTTCAATCTGTGGACAAAATTGGTTGGACCAGTTCCATTTTTGCCTTTGGCATATATTAGAAAATACCAAGGCAGTTTTTTGAAAAAGTGACATCAATTGCCCAAAGATGTCCTTTAAAAGCATATCCAGACCTACCCCAGTCAAAGTGCCCAAGTCATTGCCACCACAGTGCACAATTATAAGGTCAGGGTGTGGTAAATGCATAAAGGATTTTACCAATGGTATCAATTGGTGACTTCTCAATCCTCTCTGTCCAATCCATACAATGTCCACATTTGGTAAATCAAGGTTGTAAATACCTCTGTTAGCTGCGTATTTTTGACTTCAGTGGACATAGCTATGACCCACAAACCAGACTTTTTGCATGTTGAAGGTAGATTTGCTTCTAGTCAGATGAATTGTGGAAATGAAATGGCAGTTTGATTATGAAAAAAAGTGCTTGGGAATCAGTGCAGTTGAAAAACCAGAAACGATTGGTGCTTTCTTAAAAATCTCCACTGAAAATTAGGCTGCATGCTTTTTTTTTTGTAAGAAGTCATTCAAATGGTTGAGAAAAAGTCATTTAAATAAACATTGCATTTCATTATTAGAATATGGGTCTGATATGAGAAAGAATCTATGCCATTATTCTTTTCTTCCTCTCTTTTCCCATCCTTTGCTCTTTCACTGTTTTCCCTTCCCTTACTGTCCTTGCTCCACTTCACTAATTCCTTCTCTTACTCCCTCTGTCCTCTTACTTCTACACTCCTCTTACCTCATTCTCTCTCTGTTAGCCTCATTCTCTCTGACCCCTTAGTCTGTCACTCCTCTTCTATCACACTCACTCCCTATAACACAGCCACACTCCCTCACTTATGTCTATTTCCTCTCTCACTCAGGGCCTCATTTATGAGAAATGACGCATTGCTGTGTGAAAGCAGCGATGCATCACTTCTCAGTGCGCTCTCCGTGCCACATTCCTGATGCGTCATATTTAATGTATGACGTATTATGTCGCAAGGAGTTACAGATACGTCAGTATTTCTGACGTATCTGTAAGCACAAAAGTGATGCATTGCTGGAGTGTGTCACAACTGTGACGCAACTCCAGCAATTCATCCTTTCACATGGGTCCAGCCCCATGTGAAAGGGCCTGTGTCAGTCTTACGCTTGCTGTAAGGCAGGCGCAAGATTTTGATGCAACGGTGTCCTAAAAGTGACGCAGTGAAATCTCATAGATTTCACTGCGTCACTTCTACGACCCTTCCTTGCGTCAATACTCCCCCTTTGCATACATTACACCTGGCGCAGGTATAATGTGGCGCAGGGGTTTACAAAGTGACGCATCTACCTAGATGCATCACTTTGTAAATATGACTCAACAAGGTGCATTTTTTACACCACTGGTGCGCAACTCCAGCAATGCATCCTTTCACATGGGGCCAGCACCATGTGAAAGGGCCTGCGTCAGTCTTATGCCTGCTGTGAGGCAGGTGCAAAATTTTGACGCAACGGTGTCCTAAAAGTGACGCAGTGAAATCTCATAGATTTCACTGCGTCACTTCTACGACCCTTTCTTGCGTCAATACGCCCCCTTTGCATACATTACACCTGGCGCAGGTATAATGTGGCGCAGGGGATTACAAAGTGACGCATCTACCTAGATGCGTCACTTTGTAAATATGACTCAACAAGGTGCATTTTTTACAGCACTGGTGCGTCACAAAAAGTGACGCACCGGCGGCGCAAAAGTGACGCACTTCAGTCTTCTACTCTTACTTTTTCTTTCACTTTCTCTGTTTCTTCACTGCCTTACTCACCTTGTATCACACTCACTTGTCTTTATCCAGTCTGTATCTCCACTCTTTCCTAAACATCACTGCTCTTTTCTTACCCTTCCACACCCCCGTTCCTTTACTACATTTTCTTCACTTATCCACATTCCCCATGTTCAGTCTCCTTCTCCTCACTCTCCTTCCCCACACTCACCTTCTTTCAGTCCCCCTACTTCACTTCCCTTCCCCTCTCGTCCCTTTCTTTGCTTTCTCATTCATTTTCCTCTCCTCTCCCACTGCACTCCACTTCAGTTACTCTTTTTCATTTTTTTAAGAATACAGCTCTTTGATGAGAATTGGAGGTAGTTCTGAAAAAAACTTTTTTTTTCTTCTTGTTTCCTTTTTTTTTTAACAAAAACAGGGAATGGGAAACTGCTCAACAGGAGCAAATAAAATAATCAAAATTAGGGCTGGGGACAGCAGCGGTGGTTCTCTAATGCTCGAACCATGAGCATAACACTTTGTTCCCCATAACAAAGTAGCTGATCACATTGTCTGCATTTAATTATGGCTTCATTAAAAGCAGGATGAATATTAGGGATCAGCTCTTCTGGTCGCCCCCTCACCAATGCAGTTGCTCCTCCAGTTGAAGTAGAGGCACCATCTCTTGGAGCCTCTCGTGCCAGATCCCTGACACTCTCCCGGGCATAGTTCTAGGGATGCCTTCTCTGCACGTGGCGAATCATGGTAGAATTACCAAAACTGTACTTCCTTGTGGGGTCTCCTCTGGAAAGTAGAGTATGGCAGATCTTACACTCCACCTTTGGAGCATTTACTTTCTTACGTCCCTCAGGTATATCAAAAAATGTCCAGATTAAATGCTCCTTAACTCTAGGCTGAGGAACCTCTTCATCTATAAATCCATCTGTGGCATCACTGCTGCTGGATGCTCTGGCAGCCATGATAATCCAGCAAAGATTAAGCAGTAAAAAGACAGGTCTTGCAGTCACAAAAGTGAAAGAAGAAGTGAAGGAAATGGGTGGGGATTTCATTCTTTGTAAAAAAAACTGTTAGCAACCAATGAAAAGTGTTATTTTAAGGTCACATTACTTGACACGCTTACGCTGCGCGCACCGGAGCGCTTCCGGGGGCGCTTACGCGGCACGAACGTAGGCGCCTCTGGGGGTGCTTTTGCGGCGCGCCTGAGTGACGTTTTGGTAGCTTTACGGAAATGCTAAATCATTTTCATTTCGTAAATCAAAAATACTGCTTTTATAAGTATGGCACTGAATGTCTTGCATTATTATTTACTTTTCATACATATTTTTTTTTTTACGAATGCAGAAATAGCGCTCTCGCTGCACTCTCGGGAGAGCTTACCGGTGCGCGCACCCTGAACGCCCCAAGTCCAAATGATGCGGGTAAGCTTACCGGTGCGCGCACCCTGAGCGCACCAGGAAAAAATGATTACAAAAAAATATACATTGAACAAATATATATATATTTTTAAAAAAATATAATTAATACTTATAAAAAACAGCTAATAAAAAAACAATTGTTGGTTACAAAGTCGATATACAAAGGTATTTGCTTTTTAAAAAACAATGAAATTCACTGAAAAAAACATAGGTTTCTCAATCGTTATAGTTAGGAATTAGCTTTTAAAAAACCTTTGAAATTCACTAAAAAAAATATAGGTTTCACAATCGTTATAGTTAGGAATTAGCATTTAAAAAACCTTTGAAATTCACTGAAAAAACCATAGGTTTCACAATCGTTATAGTTAGGAATTAGCATTTAAAAAACCTTTGAAATTCACTGAAAAAACCATAGGTTTCACGCCAGTTATAGTTAGCTGAACATTTTACTCATACAAAACCATTGAAATTCCCACGTTATAGTTAGTTGGACTCACTATAACTCGCGCGCCCGCAATCCACTGCTGATGATGTCACATATTACATCATTCATGACATGGTCAGTGACATCACTGATGACATCACTGATGACATCTCTTTAGAAGGGTGCGAAGACCCTGATGATGAAGCATGGCACCAAGGGGCCTTTTGGTGTGTGAGGGGTATTTTACAAAACACTAAGTGCTCCAACACCATTTTGTTGAACACTTTACCCTGCCCCCGAGTTGGATTCTCTTTGTTTATAAAATATACTGTGGAGCAAGAATCCCTCTCCATTTTGCTCTACCTTCCCCTCCTGTTGTTTGTACGACATCTCAAATGACATCACTGATGACATCACTGATGACATCTCAAATGACATCACTGATGACATCACTGATGACATCATCCATGTGATAATACGATGCACCTCCTCACACTCTAATCTAACCTTTGATACACCCAGTGTTAAATACAAACTACCATTCCTGAAATTATTGACACACCAATACCCGTAACTACATACGCACTCACTGATTCCTAGGTCTACACACACATCCACTCATTCACCCATACAATCACTCATACATACAGTCACTCATCAATAGAACACTATCATATCCACTCATACACCTATACAGACACTCACACGCTGCCACTCATCCACAGTTACTCACACACCTAGTCAGTTATGCAAAGAATCAATCACACTCCCATTTCCTCAACTACACAGTTATACACACTAAACCTTACTTATTCAAACATATACTAACACATACTTACTCTCTTTTACAATCACTGATACAAGTACACATTGATCCATACAGTCACTTACGCAATCACAGGCTCTCATGTATAGTCATTTATATATGCCAACTCTCACATGCACTGTGTTTTACATATGTACTTACTTGGACATGGAGCACTGAGATAGCTATTCACTCACCAACACACCCATGCAGACAGTCAACCACCCGTACAGCTCTTTCCACATGCACTGTTGAACCCATATACCAAGAGAATCAACTGCTCACACATATATGCACAGAGTCACACACCTCCCAGCCACCCACACATGCACTCACCCTCACATACAAATACTTGGACAACCAATCAATAACCCATATAGCCACTCATATAGCTACTGATCAACACATGCGGCAGCTTACACAACAACAGACATAATGATGCACACATTCAGACAGTTTAGTTACTAACCCATGCATTCAGTAAGACACATTTAATCTCCAACTCATACATTCAGTCACGTACCTACTAAATCCATTATCCAAACACTCATACATACACTCATTCTACAATATGTTAAACACATTTTTAATTTTTAATTTACAGGAACACACATTTACTGGATGATGTCATCAGTGATGTCATCAGTGATGTCATCAGTGATGTCATTTGAGATGTCATCAGTGATGTCATTTGAGATGTCATCAGTGATGTCATCAGTGATGTCACTGACCATGTCATGAATGAGGTAATATGTGACATCATCAGTCAATCAATCAATCAGGAGTTTGTTAAAGCGCGACTACTCACCCGTAAGGGTCTCAAGGCGCTAGGGGTGGGGGGGCTTGGGGGGGTGCAGGTTCCATTCCATCAAGGAGGGGGGTCTGTTGAAGAGCCAGTTTTTGAGGTTTCTTGCGAAGATGGGGAGCGATGTTGTCTGTCTGAGGTGGAGCGGAAGGGCGTTCCATGCTTTGGCCGCGAGGAAGGAGAAGGAGCGGCCTCCCGATCTGGTCTTTCTGGTGCGGGGGACCACAGCGTAGGAAAGCTGGGCTGATCGTAGGGTCCTTTGGGGTGTGTGGAATTTGAGTCGGCTGTTCAGGTATGCTGGTCCGGTGCCGTGGAGGGCCTTGTGTGCGTAGGTGAGCATCTTAAAGGTGATTCTCGCCTCGACGGGGAGCCAGTGGAGTGTGCGCAGGTGCTGGGAGATGTGGCAGTGTTTTGGCAGGTTGAGGACCAGTCTTGCGGCGGCGTTCTGGATGTTCTGTAGCTTGCGAATGAGGTTTTTGTTTATTCCGGCGTAGAGTGCGTTGCCGTAGTCGAGTCTGCTGGTGACCAGGGCGTGAGTGACTGTCTTTCGGTGTTCGAGGGGGATCCATTTGAAGGTCTTACGAAGGAGGCGGAGGGTGTGGAAGCAGGAAGATGAGACAGAGTTGATCTGGCGGTCCATTTTGAGCTCGGAGTCCAGGATGATTCCCAGGTTGCGTGCGTGGTCTGTGGGGGTTGGCGGGTTTCCGAGGGCGGTGGGCCACCAGGTGTCACTCCAGGCGTCGGGGTTTGGGCCCATGATGAGTACTTCTGTTTTGTTGGTGTTTAGTTGTAGGCAGCTGTTTTTCATCCATTTGGCGACGGCTTCCATGCCTTCTCGAAAGTTGCGTCTGGCAGTGTTGGGCTCGTTGGATAGGGAGAGGATGAGCTGGGTGTCGTCTGCATATGACACGATGTTGAGTCCGTAGGTTCTGACGATGGGGGCAAGTGGAGCCATGTAGACGTTGAAGAGCGTCGGGCTGAGGGAGGAGCCCTGGGGGACTCCGCAGGTGATAGGTGTGGGGTCCGAGAGGAAAGGGGGGAGTCTGACCCGCTGCGTCCTGCTGGAGAGGAAGGAGCAGATCCAGTCGAGGGCCTTGTCCTGGATTCCTGCATCGTAGAGTCTGCGTATTAGGGTGCGGTTGGAGACTGTGTCGAACGCCGCTGATAGGTCGAGGAGGATGAGGGCTACTGTTTCTCCTTTGTCCAGTAAGGTGCGGATGTCGTCTGTTGCGGCGAGGAGGGCGGTTTCCGTACTGTGGTTTTTTTCTGAAGCCGGATTGGGAGGAGTCGAGGATGTTATGTTCTTCAATGAATGTGGCGAGTTGGCTGTTGATGGCTTTCTCGATGACTTTCGCTGGGAACGGGAGCAGGGAGATGGGTCTGTAGTTTTTGAGGTCGGTGGGGTCCGCTGAGGGCTTCTTTAGGAGGGGGTTGACCTCGGCGTGTTTCCAGTCGTCGGGGAATGAGGCGGTCGCCAGGGAGCGGTTGATGGTTTGGCGGAGCATGGGTGCGATGGTGTTGGCGGCTCTGTTGAAGATGTGGTGGGGGCAGGGGTCCGTGGGGGCCCCTGAGTGGGTTGACTTCATTGTTTTCAGTGTGTCTTCGGTGGTGAGTGCTGTCCAGTCATCAATCGCTGGTTTCCGGGTGTCGGGGGTGGTTGGTGAGGGTTCAGTGTGTTGGTTGTCTTCGTCGAAGTTGTCGTAGACATCAGCAGTGGATTGCGGGCGCGCGAGTTATAGGGAGTCCAACTAACTATAACGTGGGAATTTCAATGGTTTTGTATGAGTAAAATGTTCAGCTAACTATAACTGGTGTGAAACCTATGGTTTTTTCAGTGACTTTGATAGGTTTTTTAAATGCTAATTCCTAACTATAACGAGTGTGAAACCTATGGTAATTTCAGTGAATTTCAAAGGTTTTTTAAATGCTAATTCCTAACTATAACGATTGTGAAACCTATGTTTTTTTTAGTGAATATATATATATTTCAAGTCTTTTCATTTGTACATAACATAGGTAGGTGTAACCTTTGGGTACAAGGAGGGATGGAGCCAAGACTAAATGTTAGGGTTAATGTTGTTTATTCACAACAGAGCAGGTAAGTTGTTGTACGAAAAGAAACACATTGGATATCCTAGGGAGCTTCGGGCTTCACAATGCACCTCCTCTTCGCCCGTCTTGGGTACTCCTACCAGCTCACCCGCCGTAAAACAAAAGAAACAAACGTGGCTGTTAGTACACAGCACTTAGAAGCAACTGATATGGGAAGGGGTTGTGAGGGAGTACGTTCGTGAGTCTCACAGCTACCACCACCAAGGTAACATTCGGCCCGAAAGTGCAGTGTAGTAGAGAAGGCTACAACCGAGTCCTCGCCTCCCTCCTACCCGGTCCCTCCCCGCTGGAACCACAGCAAGGCACACAAACGTTCACGCACCTGGCTTAGCCACGCGTCTTCCTGCGCATGGCTGGGCGATGGTCGATACCGGTGGCCTCCTGGCTTTTCCTGGGCGTTCTTTCGCTCCGGTTCTCCTCACGTTGGGACTGCGTCCTTCTCCTTCGGTTCGCCGTGGTTCCTTCCGCCCTCCGGACCTCCACACTGCGTGACCGCTTCTTCTCCCGGGATGGCGCTGTGGATTCCGCTTTCCCCTGTCTCGTCCTCCGGGTCCGTATTCGCTGGGCTCCTTCCTCCGTCCCTGGCCACAAACAAACTGGCGTCTTCCGTGTCCGCCTTTCTTGCGGACAAGATCGGTTCCGATAGGCCCATGTAACGCGGTGTCATAGGGTCCGAGCTCACCTCGCCGTAGTCCAGGCTATTCTTAAAGGGGTCGTCCCAGTCCTGTGGAGTAGATGTAAAGTCCGTTACGGGGCTGTCTATAGGACGGCTCTCGACCCGCTGACAGTAGGGTAGCAGGAATATCTACCAGCATTTGCTGTGCGGTCCCTCATCCCAAACTATAATGAATCCCCTTTGTCCTTCCACTTCCCAAGCAAATTCCTATACTGTGCCAGTCTTTTTGCATGCTTGCAGAATACTGAGAATAATGGCTAGGAATTGAGTTATTTCCCTTGGTGGAGTGTGAGGGTATCAGAAGACACACAGGATTTTGTAAAGTCTTTAGAAGTTTAGAAGTACAAAACTGGTGACTCCATGCAAGAGGTGAACTAAGTCCACGTCTCATACCTTGAAAAAACATTGAACCTATCCAGAAGAATGCACAGACCTCTACAGACCCACAGAAAAAATAATCATTTGGCCTTGACAACTGGCCTCTGAAAATTTCACTCACAGGTCCACCAGCCGCAGCTGGCCAACTGGGAATGCTATTGTACAAGGGGAATAACATATTTTGGCCAGAACCAGAACCTTTCAAAATATGAATTGGTGAACACCCCAATACCACTATCTACCTTGATTTCTAGTTGATATAAAATGCAAAATGGAATTCAGTGTTCCATCTATCTTTCAAACAGTCTTTCAAATGAAGGGCTCAGTTACCTTCAGAGGGTCTACTACTTTTATCTTACAACCATGAGCCTCAGAAGGGCTGACATTCTAACAATCTGCCAACTAATGCAATGTACCAAACATTTGGTATGTTTGTCAAGATCATAAGGCTAATGGTTCTGGGATGGTTCAAAGGTGGAAGACAACCTGCCCTGGTCAAGAAACTATTTAAGACCAAGAGAGCTTTTCCCTCTTAAATAAAAGAAAAGATCACAGTCAGGGAAGTTAACATTTTGTCACCAACCATGTATTAACTGAAGATGAAAAGCTGGTGTTTCAGGATTAAAAGCTATGCTTGTTTCATAAACATAAGCTATTGTTGAGGGGAATTGAGCATATTTTGCCAACATTAAAAGATTTGATTTGATAACATGTCACTATTAATAAACGGAAAAGCTGATGTTTAGGAACAACATGATTGCACTAGTGCTGTCTGAAAACCGAATCTATAATAGTAGTTTAACCATTCTGCTGTATTAACCTGTAACTTCTCTTTAACCCGCATAACTGCATTGCTGATCCTAGAAGGGCCATACAGGGCTGAGATTGCAAGAGTTGTGTATTTTTTATTTTTTCAACCATTGCCCTTCCAAGAAATCTAATTTACAATTTATTTTTAAGGATTTGAAAGAATTAATGATAGATCACATGCATTTTAGGAAGTCCGTCTGTATTCTATTGCTTTTTACAAACTGTGCTAGAAAATGCACCATTGTAACATACTGTTCTTAAATATCTCTTAGAATAAGTCAACCTGCAACACTTTTGTAAAGGTTCAGGGATACGGTTAGAGTCATGAGTGCTGTTGGAACTGGCCCTTCTTGCAGGGTCATCCTCAAACTTTTTGCTTCTTCCTCCCTTATTTTTCCTGACCCGTGGCTGTTGGCAATAGGACTCTGCGCACTTTACCACTGCTGATCAGTGCTAAAGTACATATGCTCTCTGTGTAAATTGATATTCTGATTGGATATACATGTTTGGCATATTTGTGTCACCATGAAGTCCCTAGTAAAGTGCACTGGGTGTGCCAGGGCGGGTGATGACAAATGCTACTAGTGGGTCTGCAGCACTGATTGTGCCACCCACATGGGTAGCCCTAAAATGATGTCTCAGGCCTGCCACTGCAGTGCCTATGTGCAGTTTAGAAACTGCCATGTCCTCCTGGTCTGTGTCCCCACTGACCAGGCCTAACCCTTCCCTTTTTGTGCACATCAGTCACCCCTATGGAAGGCCCAAGGTACCCCCCTGGGCAGGGTGCTGTGTATGTAAAAGGTAGAGCATGAACTAGTGCAGGTGACATGCTCTGATAGTGAATGGCAGCCATTTTCATTTTTCACTATTGTAAGGCTATCTTGCTCCATAGATTAACATCGGGGATGCTGGCTACAGTGGCTTCCAGCATTTCTTCCCATACGAACAAGATAGGACATAAGTATTTAGTATCCCTGAACTCAGAATTTAATAACACATCTTTTAGGAAAGGTTGCTTTTAAATCCTGTGTTTGAAACAACACTTTTAGGAAGTTGCTGTTCTCTTGTCTGACCTTTCTGTGTGCCTTGGCCTGTTTGTGGATTGACTGTCTGGTTTGAGAGTGACAGGGGCTGGGGATGCCCCAGGAGGCTGGCTGAGTCAGCCCTAGGCTGAATGACTGCATTTGCAACTGAAGTGGTGGGAGGAGTTAGCACCTGGGCCTGAATAGGGCTGTGCCTGCCTTCCACAATGCTGGCTCCACCTCCTGCTGGGCGGCTGACGACCCTGCCCCTCACTCTGAAAGGAAAGAAGAAGCCAGGAAAACAAAGCACTCAGGAGACACCCAGAACTGGTTCAGACCGGGCTCAGGGCCCACTTGCACAAAGAGAACAAAGACTTTTAGGGGTATAAGTAAAGGACCCCCGACAACAGAAAATTAGATCATCCTGGAATCAAGAAGGAACCTCTGCCAAGGAGAAAGCTGAAACTGAAGAAGGAAGACTGTCCTGCTGTTGCTCTGCTGGACTGACCTGCTGTTGCTTTGCTGCCAAGGAGAGGGGAAGGACTTTGCTGTTGAGCTGTGTCCCCTGTCTTGAAGGAATCTCCAAGGGCCTGAGTAGAGCTGGCTCCCTGTTCTGAAGTCCCTGGAACAAAAGGACTTCACCCCCAGCTTCCCTGAACTCTGCTGAGAGAGTTCTGTCCTTCCTAGAGTGCTTGATCCAGTTGTGGGGCCTCTGGAAGTTGTACCTGTGCTGGGAAGCTTGAAACTAAGCTTGAGAGACCTTTGCAATTGAAAAGTGTTGCATCGCTCGCTTGACAAGTTCGTCACAGCGCCTGATGCCGCTGCCAGAGCCGTCGCATCCTTCGTTTGGGGGACGCACCAGACCGGTGCGGGAAAGTCGAACATCGGTGCGAGTGTCGTCACAGAGCCTGTCGTTGCTGGGTGAGATCGCCGCACCGCTTGCTTACGGACCGCATCACGTCACTGCGAACATCGTCGCAGAGCCATCGCAGCGAGGAGCTGCGAGAGAGAGGATCACCGCTGGATCGCGCATCGTCACCCCGGAGATCGTCGCAGCCCCTACCAGATCATCACATCGTGCCTTTGCGAGAACAAACTTCCCACGGAACCTACGCACCGGAATCCATACAAGTGGCCTTCCTCCCCATACAGACCGGATTCGTCGCAACACGCCCGCTGCTGCAGCGGGGTTGTCGCATCGCCTCCCCTAGGTCTCAGTAGCAACGCATCGCTTGTTTTCCACCACACCAGCTTCTGCTTTTGGAACTTTGTCGCAACTAAAAGGTACTGTGAGTAAACGTGACGCAACTGTGAACTTTTCACGCATCCGTGGATTATTCTATCGCAACCTGAAGAATTTTTATCGCAACCTTAAGAACTCTTTGGAAACCATATTCTTGAACTCTGTATGTTGGATTTTTGTCATTTTGGTCTTGTGTAGTTTAGATTAAATATCTTTATTTTTCTAAAACTGTTGTGGAATCAGTTTGTGGTGTTTTCACTGTGTTACTGTGAGTTTTGGTACTAATACTTTAGACATTGCCTCTGGTTAGCCTAGGCTGCTCGTGCCAAGCTACCTAGAGGGTGAGCAGGGGTTATCTCAGAGGGTTTCCTCCTTACCCTGACTAGAAGCAAGGGTCCCTATTTGGACAGTGGTACCTACCCCTGCCAACTAGAGACCCCCAGTTCTAACAAGTGCCATTAAAGTGCCTGTAGTCTTTTTTTGCAAATTGTCTTAACATTTAACTTTCCTTTGTATAAACATAAGCTTCTATTCAGAAGTGTTAGGTGTTTTAACTTGTTACAGAGTGCTAGATATTTGGCATACGGAATCTGCCACAATTGCTCACTATTTAGCCTCTGGAAGTGCCTTGTTCACTAACAAGCTTTCTCTGCCACTGTTGCTGTGCCTGGTGCATTGAAAGAGGAAAAAAAGGAGAAATGAAAACATTTCTCCTGTTGCACCTCGCTACGCCACCCCTAGGGTGGCATAGCATTCTGACGCATTTCCAGATTTAAGATTTCTCGTAAATCTGGAAATGCATCAGTGGCTATGGGTGTTGGTAGGGAACACCCACAGCAACACCCATGTCACGCCTCTAACATGCAAAGTGTTGCATGAACAGGGGTGATATTTACAAGCACAGGTTAAGTCACGCAGGGTGACTTTACCTGTTCTTGTGAATCACACTTAACAGGCTACGCCACCGGTGCGTCACACAACATGATGCACCAGCGGCGCAAGGGGCTTGTAAATCTGCCCCTAAGTGATTTGGCCAGAATGACATGATGTTGAATCAATGCCGAAACTTGAACCTGATTCCAGAGGTCTCAAGTCAGCATCTCTAGCCCTTACACCACATCCTATCACAGGTTCATAAGGCTGAAAGTGAAAGTGTTCTGACTGGATTTCACAGCAGATCACTCCCAAACGCTCCTTTGGTTTTGAAGCGAGGGGTGCTGTCCAGGGATGATGGTCACGCAGCAGTACCAGAACCTGCACTGCCCAAGAAAGACCAGTGGACAACTGTGATGGCGCAGGACAGTGGGTAAAGACAGTGCATGGACCTCTAGCGATGCAGCAATGAAGACACGCTTGCAGACGATAAGGTATGGATGCAAAGACCACGTGCAGTCTTATCCCTTTTTATTTATAGCCCGGCCAAAGGGTGTATACTCTACAACATCAGGGGCACAGGTGATGCTCGGCGCATGTCGGGTGGCTCCCTGCATCCATTTCCCACTTTGTTTTGAATTTCCCCATGGACCCACTGCATAACAAAGTCATTGACTCTCTAACTCGGTTTGGAATGTGGATGTAGGTCATATTGCTGGTTTCGTGGTCTTTCCAAGCCAAGTTCCCTCCTGCTCTCTCTCAATGGGTCTACCGGACACTGTTGTTGCTCTTGCGGCCGCTATGTCACCAAGGGGTCACCAGTCTCCAGGGATTCTCTCCTGGATGGAAACCTCCAATCTCTTAAACCAAGAGATGTTCCAGCTTACAGTCTCTTCTCTCTTCCAGGCAGTCTCCATGGTGCCTTCTACCGTCTCCACTTTTTATACACCCGGCACAAATGATCTCCAGAACTTTCATCTAGGTCTGCTGTCTATGAGGAGTACATGATCCAAGTTGTTGGTGGATGGCTCTTATCTGTATGCTGGCTCTCTGATGGTTCCGTACCTCCTCTGTTGTGTCCCATCCAGATCATGTCCTGGTTGTGTCCACTCCAGGCACACCAGGATCATGATCGGTATCTTGCCTCTCAACATAAGGGTTAATGCAGGGCATTCAGTTGTGCAGTGTGGCGTGCTGCGGCATTCTCACAGAAAATGATGTAGGCTAATCTTTAGGTTCTTCCCTTAATGCATGGCATTGCGCAATGATTTGTTTCGTTTCTGCATGAATCTCTCCAACTCCTCATTCACCTGGAGCCACATCTGAGTGATCCTCCGATGCTGTTTCCCTAGGCAACTGAGTAGGTCCTTGAACTCATGCCCCTGAAAAGCTGGGCTATTTTATGTTTTAATCTCTTCAGGGAGGCTGAAGAGGGCTAGTACCTTTCCCCGGGCAGGTGATACATTGACAAATGCTGTTGATTCAATGATCTCCACAATGGGGTATGTAGAGTGGCTGTCCATGAGGACCATGGTAGTCCAGTCATCCAAAATCCATACTCACTTTCTTCCACGGGTTGTTGCAAGTCTCTTCAGTTATGAGTAAGGCTCCCTCTTTTCCGTTTTTACTGATTTTTACAGAGAAATACAGGCAGAAAACCATGGGGCAGCTTTATGAAGGCCTTGCGCCGCCGGTGCGTAATTTTTAACATGGGAAAAAGTGCCGCACTGGCGGCGCAAGGCCTTCATAAATCTGCCCCCATTTATTTTATTTTCTGTATTTATTTATAAATGTGGATAAAAACGGAAAATTGGTGCTTTTTGAATTCTTCTAAATACACTTTGCCATGACTGCCAGGCCTATAACTGTGTAGATTGATAGGTAAGGGGGTTAAAAAAAAAGGAATTTTAGTAAGGCTGATACTGAAATGTGCATATTTTCATATAAGTCCAGTGATTTATCGTCTGCAGGTGTTCATATCATTGAAGCTTGCCAGACATTCAAGTATGACCACACATTTATTGGTTAAATAAATGTGCAAATATACTAGTTTCAGCTTTACTTTTTTCACAAAACCCATAATAAATATGGATAAATACAGATAAAGTTGACAAAAAATAAATATGGATAAATACAGACAGAAATGATAAAAATAAAATGCCATAAAACCGGGAGCCCTAGTTATGAGTGATGCTCCAGCTCATCCTTGATTTGGGGTGGGTATCGTGATAGAAAAGCAGCACGATGTTTAGCTCCCGGTCTGTACACCTCCTCAAACTGGTAGTTCTGGAGAGGGATGGCCCAATGCTCTTTCTGTGGTGGAGGATAAGGCGCTGTTCCATAGAGGAGAGATACCAATGGCTGGTGGGCAGTAATCACATGGAATGATCATCCACACTTGTACAGGAGAAAGTGTCCACATGTACATTTTTTGGCAAATGCTACCCTCTCAAAAGTGCAAATCTTGCTTCTGTTGGAGTCAATGCTTTACTTTTGAATGCCAAGGGCGCCCATCTTCCTGGTTCTATTTCTTGACTCATTACAGTCCCTAGTCCTACTGAGCTTGCACCCACCACCAGTTCCGCCCGTTTCTTTGGGTCAAAGTAGGCCATAATCACCTTGTTTAGAAGTGCCACCTTCACCTCCTGGAATGCCTTTTCTTCGCTTGTGCCCCACTTCCAGTTTTGCCAGTGCTCTCTTGAGCTGCATAATAGTTGCGAGACCGGGGATGAATCGGCCACAATATGTGGCTATTCCTAGGAAGCTGTGCACTGTTGAGGCATTGCACTGTGCTCAAGCCTGTCTGATGAAATTCGATTTCCTTGGGTCTACTTGCACGCCCTCCTGAGTAAAAACATAACCAAATAACCCTATGGTGTTTTGTAAAATTAAACCTTTCTCCCTGTGGAGCATGATTCCATGGTCACACAGGCGCTTCAAGGTAGCGCTTAGCCGATTGTGCTGTTCTTCTGCAGTGGCTGAGTATATCAGTAGTTGAAACAGATGTGAAAGCCGTAATCGACAGAGGAGTTGCTGTGAATGTGATGAGCATCCAGCAATGTCAACGCCTCCATCGAAGGCCAGCTCTGTCACCATCGAGCGCCAAAATATATACACATACTGGAACAACACTGCTTTTACTGAAAGGACTGATGAAAGTGTGTATTCGATCAAATGATCAGGAAATCACCACAGCATCCCACGTCATTGACAAGGAAGCAGACACACAACTGGGTGCTACACAGCAGAAGATCTGGTCCTAGTGGCATTCCAAGTGAAAGAGCTGCTAAACCAATTCCCTAGCCTAACTGAAGGGCTAGTATGTCTGCAAGTCCCACCCATCACTTTACACATTAACAAATCTGTCAAACCAGTGGCGCTAATGCATCACCACCTGCGGACTCCAGTGGAGCCTGAACTGGAAAAGGTCCGGGTGATTGAGAAAATATCTTGCCTAACGTCCTGGGTATCACCAATGGTGATCGCAGAAAAGCCAAAACAACCTGACAAAGTGTGTCTATGCATAGATATGTGCCTCCTGAATAAGGTTATCAAGAGGGAAAGATACATCACCCCCACAATGGATGACATTGTAGCTGACTTAAATGAAGCTAGGTGGTCTCAAAACTGGATCTTAACGCTGGCTATCACCAACTCCAGCTGGACGAAGGGAGCAGATATATCACCAAGTTCTCCAAGCACCTGGCCTGGGATACCTTCAGCTGTGTAACTAGTCCAGAACGTGATTGGAGAGGTACTGCCTGGACTGTAAGTTGTCATGAACGTGAGTGATTGCATATTGATATACGCGGTCACTGCAGAAGAACATCACCAGAGGCTAAGGGCTACCCAGAAGCACCTGTGTGACCATGAAGAAATGTTAGTTTTTAAAACCACCATAGAGTTATTTGGTTATATTTTTACTCAGGAGGCATGCTTACCTTGGGCGATGAGGGTAATGTAAGGCAGCATCGGAGCCACAAGGGACAGTGGGTGAGCAGCAGAAGGAATGTGGTCAGTTTTATGGCTGCACCGTGGGTGACTCTTCATTGTGAACTGTGATGGCACGGACAGCGGGTGAAGACAGTGTGTGGGCCTCAAGTGATGCAGCCATTAATACACGCTCACAGCAAATATGGTACAGGTGCAAGAGCCCCAGCCATGCCCAGCCATAGGTGTGTATGTTGTACACCATCCGGGGCACTGTTGAACCTCAACACAAACGGGGTAGCTCACTACAACAACCAACATGTGTTGTGAGACCAGCGGCACCGTGTGCAGGTAAGAGTAGTGGGACGGTAGGGCTGGTGAGGGGGGATTTTGACAGACGATGATGAGGGAAAATTAAATAAATAATTGATTTTCCCTCATCATCGTCCGCCAAAATCTGTCACCACCGGGCCCCTTTACTCTTACCTGCACGGGCCGTGGCTGTGCTAGACTCAGCATTCAACAATTGGTAGAACTAGAGGAATATTGACATCAACAACCCTCTGGAATCCCGGGAACAGAAAGCTTCTTAGAACTTCACGGCCCAGTGCCATTCATGTCTTTGCCCTTCCTCCTTCTCATCTGTTATAGCCAATTATTGCACCTTTTTGAGTAAAAAAAAAGATACCATCAAAACATTGTTGAAGGTTTTTTTCTGGAGACCAAGATACATGCAATTTGACAGGCAGAGTGCCACACACTTAGGAAGAAGAAAAAACAAGGAGAAACAAATATATTTCTTCTTGTTATGTACCCACTGAGAGCATATCTTTTTGGCGCATTCCCTGGACGTCATTGGGGAGTAGTCAGGGGTTGCAGCCATGACCTCTAGCTGGGAAACATCCTTTACAACGCAACTTTTACCACGCAGTGCTTTTACATCGAAACCTTTACAACGCAAACCATTACAACGCATTGCACTGGGGGCCACTCTAGAATAGGGAATAGATTTAATTTACTATCAAACACCTTCCCTAGTGTCCACGGGGACTGGAGTTGGAATAGTAAATTAAACTATTCACTATCCAGCACCCCAAAGCGCTATGCGTTGTAACAGCATGCGTTGTAAAAAGTGCGATGTAAAAGCATGTGATGTAAAAGCATGCGTTGTAATGTCATACATCCCCTCTAGCTTGCTCCCTGTTATTCTTGGCACTTCTTTTTTGACCCCTGGCCTCAGAGTGGGGGGGGGGAACATGTGCCTCTCTGACTACCCAAATAATGTCCATGGTGCAACTCCAGGTTTTCAAGCTAATGTAAATCTGACAATTCTTCAAAAACCATGGGAGTTGCGTGGAAACCCACGCATCGTCCATGAAAAACTTACCCAGGGCAGAGTAATGCACCGCAGTAATCTGTGCTGCATTGCGTTACTGCATATTTTTGGAGCTACTCAAAGCCACGCAAATTGTCTTTGCGCGACTTAAAAAATATGACATAAGGTTTGCGTTGCTCTTTCACCATGTTATGTGGTGCAAGAGCCATGTAAACCAGCTTTATTTTGCAATTTTTATACAGCACAAACTCATCCCTAACATTAGAGCGTTTACGTGTGCACCAGTTACATTGCACAAGGACACATTCATTTTTTGTAGACATGAGGAAATTACGTGATTTGCTCACAATCACCTGATGTTGATCCAAGCTGTGACTCGAACCAGGCACCCCTAGTTCCAAAAGTCTACAGCTCCAGCCATTACCCCACATCCTAGTGTAAACAATAATGTGTGCTTCCAAAAAACAACAGTGGTCCTTGCAAAATAGATATGGAGTGAAACTTCAAACTGCCCACTGGTGCCAAATAGCAGCTTTTCTGGATTGTGCCTCAGAGAAAGGCTGACATTTTAGAATGTGTGAGAACGCTAAAGCATCTCTGAAGGTTTTTGTGTGCCTAATACCCCGAAATGCTACATATTTTATAGTGTATCTTTGCATGGTGTTGATTAAACATAGTTAGATAAGTAATACAAATGTAGTGTACCAACACGGCCTTTGACACTAATTGCTCCTTTGAATTCTTTCTCCTGGCTGAGTCAAGTGTAACAGCTCGTATCCTACCTCATTGTGCACTGCTTAGTGTACCCAGCTGCACAGTCAAGTTTAAATTTCACTGCAAGTAAATGTATTTTATTTTACTCAAAGCAAATTCAATGTAAAAAGCAGCCAAAAGTAACACATTAAACTACTTTGTTTTGTCAGGTCTCATGCTGCCACCTCTAGAAAGTACCTCAAAGAAGTTAATTAAACAGCACTAGTTTAAGAGGGAGAACACAAAACCCAAATCTCAAAAAGTTCTTGTTGATGCCCAATGTGTTAAGGTTTCCAAATAAATATATGTGCTCCATAATAATGGGTTTGTTGGTTTGGTTGTTGAATGGCTTTGCCAATGCTGCCCGCAATAAATAACATAACTGGTCATTAGGTCTTGTTTGCAAGTAGCCCATATGCGCTGTCACCATGGTGATAATCTATTGTGTCCCCAAAAAAAACCTCTAAAAAAGTACTTTGCCCAGCCATTACTTACTACTCATTAGCAATATTCTTTGCTGTCAATCTGTATCTAATGAAACATCACTCTTGGAAATTATTCCAAAAATCAAATAATGATTAAGGGGTACAAACCTCCAACCTCAATTTGAATAATCCTATTGAAGACATGAAGAAATAGTTATTTTGAGGATTGACAAATTACTTCTACAGCATAAGTAAATACATAGGGTCAGATTTACAAGCCCCTTGCGCCACTTTTTCGTCACTTTTCCCATGTCAAAAGTGATGCAAAAGTGGCACAAGGGGCTTGTTAATCTGCCCCATAGCGTGTGACACAGTTTTAATCCACACATGTAGTTCCTATATTCCCAATAGGCTCTGCGCATTGGAATATTATATCCTATAGATATGACGTAGGACTTAGGTCAGTAGGTCTCTATCGAATATAATAAACTTTATTGTGAGTGCCAGCTAGCTCAGAGGTCATTAGAAACTTTCTGAAATTCACATGAAGGGATTAGTTTCTGGCAACCTTGTTCCCTAGGAGTGGAATAACTATCTTCAGAGTCGTGGAAACTATAGATAAGTATTTCACTCAGTCAATCATGCATGCTTCGTTTCTACAGCGTTTGCAGAGAAATAGTGAGACGGGCGTTTTCAATAAAAGGTTTATTGAACAGTCTTCTTTCTCATGCAAGAGAGGTGAACTGCTACAATCGTTAGACAGAACGCAAAGTATAATGCATACAGCGAGAATAGTATTATAAAATAATAGTGTAATAGCATTGTATTTTTTCTAAGCCATATAAAAATACATACATAAATAACACAGGCTAAAATACCCAACTGGTGCTTCTAAAATACGCCTACCCCAATGTACCTAACCTAGGTCTAGTACGAGGGAAGAAGTAAGTATTGTCATTAGCATAGGTTTAGTTTTTGCCAAGAATCTACGCAAGGTTTCTCTAGGTTCTAATCAGCTCCATACCTTGGAATGAAGGAGGTCTGGTATCTCTGTCGCGGGACTCGATTTCCCAACACCCCGCAAGGGGAGTCAGAAGCACTGGAGCTGGATTTCTCAGCAGAGGAGGGCAGCTTCCTGATCAGTGCATCAGCTGGAGAGTCGGCTTCCTTCGGCACTTGCTGTAGCCAGCTGCGTCGGGCAAGTAGGTTGTCGAACTGCTCCGAACCACTGTGCTTTGCCATATCAAGTGAAGGTATATTTCTACCTTGAAGGTGTTTAGAAATGCCATGTTTGAAGTAAAGTCGGGCATATGAACGTCATGAATGAACCCCTGGGGAACAGTTGTTCATTGTAAAACTAACTGAGTTCTTGGAGAAATCAATATTCAAGCAAGGGGAAGTCCCTAACGGCTTAAGCTGGTTTTCCAAGAAATCGTTGTGACGTTTGGTGAACGGATGGAAGTAGCCATGCCTGTATTTGGGTTGCATGGGCTATGCCTAAATAAGGGGTTGATTTCTATGCCTATATAAGGGCAATGTGAATTGAACCTATGTAAGGGCATGAATCAGGAAAATCCATTCGGAATCTAAAATGCCATACAACACCCACTCCACTTTATTATGTACAACATCACTAAGTTCTAAACACGTTAAACATATCTAAACATGATGTGCTAAAAACCCACCCAAAACACATAAAAATGCAATGGTACTGGTTGTACACAAAAGCGCATTGATGCTGTATGAATTCAAAGCAATGTTTTATTCTAAGCATAAAGTTGACATTTGTAAATGCTGTCTGAATGAATCAAGAAAATACATTTATGAAATGGCTCGTGAATACAGAAGAAAAAAGGGTGCCGAAACCATTTCATGTTATATTACATATTACTGTTGATATGAGGACAAGGTCAAATATTGTCTCTGGAAGTTTTTCAAAGAGTTCTAGTTCTCTATCAATTGTTCTACTTTAAGCATTTTACTTTGTGCCAAAAAATGAAAAATACAAGTTTGGAAAAATTAATAATCACAGAAAAAAAGAGTTCCAAAGTTAGAACTTTGTTTTGAAAAAAATGAAGGTCGAATTCAGGGTCTCTCAGAACACTGTGTGCCAAATCAAAAGTCAGTGTTATTGTTCGGAGAAAACTTCAAATCTTCTAAGTCTGTAAAGAATTTGTCTACCATTGTAGGTGAAAGTTGGATTACCTCATTAAGAATATCAACCGCACATAGATGTGAAGCATCGCCGTCAGCATTGGTCGCATTAGCAATGTTCGTAGTGGATGATACCGGTGTGCCTGTTTCCTCTCGTACCTCACCATCAGTGAGATCTCAATGAATACCGTCATCAGAATTAGTAGCCGCTGGGGACAACACAGTGCATGGGACATTACTGGTTCAAGCAAAGTATCGACATCCGTTCGCATGACTGAAGGGAGTGTCAGACATGTGTCTAGCACGCATTCTTCTCCGCGTAGCAGGAAGTACAGAACAGGTAACATGCAATCTTTCTAAATTGGTTTGAATGATAGAAACCATGTGGTATTCAATTCTCTTGGACGAGGTAGTCCCAAAATTTGTACGATGCGCTCACGACACTTCATCGCCAGTAGAGTTGTATCCATAGTGAACTTGGTATCGCATGTGGATTGGCTTGCCATATCGCAGCAGTAGGAGCAAAAATAGTATCCCTACAGCAAGTCCCAAAATGGGAGGCAATCTGCCAAACACAGAGTGCACGAAGTTTGGAAAAATTATTAGGACTGCTTCAAAAGGTGCTAACAGTCCTGTCTTAAATATTGTCTTAAATACATGTACAATACCACTCGTATCAGGATGGAGTACAGACTGTCTCAGAGACCACACTTCCTCGGTGAGACCACACTTCCTCGGTACCTGAGTGCGATCGAACAGCTGTTGCTCCCGCTGCTGTTGCTCCCGCTGCTGCTCCCAGAGTGCCGGATTGCCTGCGGCCACCATTCGAGTCTGCGGTCCGCGGCTTGGCAGCTTGGCAGCTTCGCTTGGCTGCCTCCGGGCTGCTGCTGCTGTTTTGCTCTGTAGCACCATGGCTGGATTTTGCAGGAGCACCGCAGCCGGACCACATTTCAAAGCTCAACATCGGGGAGGATGCCAGACGCCAGCCTGCCAGTCGATCGGCCCGCTCCCTTTCGCCCTTTCGCCCTTTAGCTTTCCCTTTAGCCCCTGCATCCGCTTACGGCCATTTGCTTGACGCGGTGGATGCTGTTGAAACAGATGGGGAAAATGACTGACAGCTCCTACATCCGGCCCCCGGCTCCAGTACCAGTACTAGCTTCTGTGTCTTCTGTGTCTGCTCCCGCTGACTGCGGCTGTCCTACCACAACCGGTCTTACCCCCACTTTCATTAGCGGATAGCGGGGGGGCAATGGTGACGGATGGTAGACGGCGGCGGCGGTGGCAGCGGGACGGGACAGCTAGCTAGCTACTGAGCAAACTGCGCACTGTTGAGCAGCGGGGAGGGGGGTGGAGAGGAGAGACAAGCTAACCACTTGCTGGTCTACATACAGCAAGAGGCAGTGACAAGGACAGGTGGAGACAGGTGGAGAAAACAACAGCGAAACACGGAGTTGAGCTTTTGTACCTCTGAGATCTAGATCTAGAACAGAGAATTTTCTGAGTATTCCCATGCAGCGGCACCGGCGCAGAGTCACAGAAGAAGTGAAGGTGTGCACGGAGGAGAGCAGAGGTGAGCAGTGAAAGCGCGGGGGGTGCTTGAATTGAACCTGATTGCACCATTGGTTCTTCGCTCTTTGCTCTAAAAATAACAAAAGTATCACTATTACTTTAATTCACCACGAAACCTAAAATCCACCCACCTCGCTACACGAGGGACATAAGTGTTAGCAAACCAACTGTAGGTTGGGTGGTGATAGTGTCTGATTACACTGGCGAGCCTGACGTGGCCATTCACTATCTAAACTAGCCAACCGTAGCCCAAATTGCATTGTATTGGATACCAACTGCCGGGTACAACATAGTTGGAGCAAGCAAAGGATAGCATGAGGTCAGGTCATGTCCGAGGCGGCACAATGGTCAAAGGGGTGACAAAAAAGAGGAAGCGAACCACCAAGATGCTCGAGGGTGCCAGGGATGAACCGCCACCCAAAACCAGATTTGCAACACAGAAGGACTGCTCCCTTATTGAAATAACAGCAGATGTAAATACCTCAGGGTTAGAAAAGAGCGGGCTTCCTTTAAATTTGGAGACACTCAACAAGCCAAAAAAATGCCAATTCTCGTACCAATCAAATATCTTTATAAAATGTTGCTTTCTAAAGAATGCAGGGGACACTCTACTTTCAAACACAAGAGAAATACCAGGCCTTCAATCACCTCTTCAGCCAGTACAGCCAATACAACCGTTACAATTTACAGGTGCACAGAGAACAACTCACAAAAATAGAAGTCCTAGCACAACTAGTAATGCTAGCACGACAGCCATCAGCCCATTACAAGCAACATCAACTCCACAACACAATAAAACCCGGATGATCTGTGAAACTATAGGCAAAGTTCCGACAGCTGATGTCGAATTAATCCAAGTGCACAATAAAAAAGCAATTGGCAACTGTGCCATAATTAATGCACCAACGATCTACGATCAGATAAGCCCAGATGCAAAAACGCTCTCTAGGAACACCGAACTCAACCAAATGAGGATAAGGGAGGTACGGAAAGGAATAGAATTCACTCTGGTAGCGCCCACCCCAATTTTACAACCGAACAAACAAACACCAGATTACAAAACAACGCCAAACGTTGGGGGGTAGAGTGATAAAGAGGAGATGTCAGCAACTAACTCTGCAGAAGTGACAGAAGAACAGAAGTCTCTTCATATCTGGGAAAAGAAGAGTGGGAAGACCTTATGACCGCCTACACCCAAGATAAGGGCAGGAGTGGGCTCATTGCAAACTCCTTGAAAATGACAACTGAATGTAACCAGGAACTACATATGGGGGGAGAAATTAAAGAAGATCAAAATGAGACAACAAATCCAGCACTTGAAGAGGGATCACCAAAAAACTCAAATAAGGGACCTGCTTGGCCTAGCTTGTTAAAAACAATGCAACTTTTGATAGAGGCCCTCCATTACCAATTAGATAAGATGGACACTCAACTGACGCTCTTAGATACCTTGGCTGGCTTTGTGGTTGCCATCGACGGGAAGCTGGGCACATTAAATACACTTCTACAAAACAAGTATGACCAATCACAAGGTGTGAATTTGAGTTGGGGATGTGGTCCAATTGTTCACAAACCGGCCTCACTTCCATTAATGCTGAAAGACCTGTGCACACAAATTAAAAAGTCCCCGCAAGGCCCAGACAAGCATTCTTTTGAGGGCCACACTGGAAATGAAACAGATAAGCATTCTTTTGAAGGCCGCACTAGAAATGAAATAGACAATCCGATAAACACAGAATCAACTAAAGCCATTAAAAAGGTATGCCCCAGGACAAAGGATCCACAGACTCTCACAACCCAAAAAGAAGAGGCCTAAGTAACCGAAATAGTAGACGATCAAACGTCTGCAGTCTCAGGGGAAGAAAAGGTAGACAAACAAATGAACGCAAAACAAAGGCGAGCAAAAAAACAGAAAGGCAGAAATCAAAAAATAAATTTCAATCATGAAGGATTCAAGCCTCTTTTTGGGTCATCATCGCCATCAGAACAAGGCGAACTTAAGCCTGAAAATGACATCAATTTAAATGATGAAGTAGAAGCCTCGTATCAGGAAGCGACCAACTAAAAAAGAAAACACATTAACTGTGCCAGTCCAGAAACAACGACAAAAGAGCAACACCATGACTCGTTCTATCATCAATAAAAAGACAAATAGTGCACACACTACGACAATAAGGCTAGAGAGTGAAAACAATCAGCATACACTCCCTAAACTGCTAGGAAATACAACAAGACGCGACTTTAAAGAGACAAATGACACCAAACTGACTTCCATCAGACAATTGACTACATCTATACATATGAGGGCAAACCAGAGAGATGAATCACAGGCACACGCAATGGATCTGGAAACTACGCTAGGTGTCCCCGGTCATGGAGAGGAGGGACAAAAGTTAAATACAAGAGGACAACAAACATTTTGTCAGGAAGTGAGTGACGAAGCAGCATCCTCCACATACCAAGCAATACTGACAGCAACACAAGGACATGAATGCACACAAGCAAGCCAAGTCAATGAAAAGGACAAAAATAGCAAGGGTGACTGAGTGTTTGTTGCGCTGGGATGTGAAGGTATTCTAAATTTACAATCTCTAAAGCTCCAAGGATAAGGTTATGGCCACCCACCATGAACCAAAATGGGTAATGAAAAAACAGAACCACATATGTCAAAAAAAGAGAATATATCCTGAGCTAAGCAAAAACAACAGTGAAAGTTCTTCAAATAAATCCCGAAAGATGAATAATCTTCATGTCTTCTTTTATTATTGATGTTATTCTTCAGAGAACACACTATCCACCAACACGTGTTTCGTCTCGGTGAGATAAACCATAGACTTCTTCAGGGCTAGAACATTATAATATACATAATCAAAAACTGATTTATATGATACATGTGAGATATAACATCACTACTCATAACAACTAGTAATCATTACAACTCAATTCGCCCAATTGTAAAACAAAGTGGCAAAAACAGACACCTTCCCAAGTGTGTTTGCTTGTTATTCCTATACCACTAGAATAATAGCATGATAACGACCACAGCAGGTATGACATAAGATGTTCTTTCGTGAAAATTAACCCAAAATATACGATATATAGTATTGACAATGTCACAAGGTGGGTGACGGTTCACTCCTGTCAAGACGTATTCCAACCAATAAGGGTCTGAAACGGGGTTTTGTTTTGGTTTTTCCCTTATTCCGATCCTCAATAGCTGTAACACTCATGCACCCAAATTAGGAGGTCTATCATTGCCAAGTCTTCTCTATGTGGATAACATAGTACGAATCAGCCATACAAAAGTAGGGCTGCAACGCCTTGTGGATGCTACACAGAGATATTCGGATGCAAATCAATTGACAATAAATCTGGAGAAAACTCAGACAATATCAATCGACAAGAAAAGGAAAAATTCCTACACCTGGTTTTGGAACAATATCCGTATTGAGGATACATCAGTGTATAAATATCTAGGAGTCAAAATTGACAATGGAGGCCAGTTTACTATTCAGAAAGCCAGCATTAGAGGTAAAGGCATTGCTGTAGCAATTTCTTTAAAAGCACTAAATAGTAAACTTACCAGCCCATCTCTCCTGCCCCTGACACAAGTAATACTAACCAAGCTCTTGCCAACAATTACTTATGGGAGTGAAGTACAGAGAGGCAGAGATGCAATGATATCGGACAATACAGATACAGCTGCATATGGGATTATTTTTAGCCTGCCCTATCACACCTCCCTGGCTCGAATTAGGCTTGAGTTTGGTGGCCAGAAACAGCTTCTGGCCAGACAGGGGGCGTACATAACCGCTGGGGACAAAGTGCGAAAAACCAAACCGGGAACCTTAAACGATTATCTATGGTCTGGACTAGAGCGAAACCCAGCCTCACTATCCTCTAAGTATCTGAAAAACAGCCTGGCGAATATTGGCCTACAACAGCTTTGGAATACCCCTACCTACCATATAACGGTTAAAAAACTGGTAAAGAAAACAATTAAACATCTTTCATGGGCTGAAGACAAGGCATCTCTTGTGAAAAGGTCACATGGATGGATGACCCTATACTCCGATTCCACACAAGAACCACAGAGCTATCTTGACTTGGGCTACTCAAAAACTACCAAGTTGAAGTTTTTAAAGTATAGATTGGGCCTGTTACCCTGTATCTGCCATTTCCCACACTACCTTAAGGATATCGGCGGGATCCCTCTGTCGCTTATGTGGCATGGCGCCTGAGGATGTGTCGCATTTGTTGTGTTTCTGCGACAAATTACTGGAAGAACGAAAACATTTGATAAAATTTCAATTTAAGCAGAGAGGAATACGCTCACGAAGACAAGCAGTTCTTGCCTGCTTTGCACCCCACGACCCACAGTTGAACTGTAGTTTTGTGAAGTTTATGAAGGTGGTGGAAAAGAAAATGTCAAAACTTGACTCTTAATTGCCTCTCAGATAACATTATAATACAAGTTATTTCTCATTTTAATAATGATCGTCTAAAAAATTGCCATTTTATGATTTTAAATGAAAAATTGAGACTGAGTATATACCATGTTATGCATGCAGATGTAATTTTAATGTTTATAGTGATATACGTTCTTGCCTGTAGACGTAATTTTAATGGCTGTATTGCAATGGTTTTAATTAACTATGCAAATAAAAAATTCCTTACTTACTTACTTACTTACACTCGTATCAGACATGTTTAAGATACGACTTAACATTTTCGGGAAATGTATAGGGCAATTTGTAGCTAAGAGGGCATGTATCTCTGCAGAAGTCCTTGCGACTTGCAGATCATAGGTGTCTTTGGTCGAGGTCATTGGCACAGTTTTCTGTAAAAGAATGGCTTTCATACTGCTTAAAATATCAATAAGTATAGAAGAAATGTTCAGTTAAGGCCATAACTACGACTCCCGACTCCCGACTCACGACTCATCGCAGGCCCCATGTAAATTAATACCCTAACAAAGGAGAGAACCGCTTAGCGCGTTTTCACAATTTTTACCACTAAGAAACACTTCTCTTCCCCCACTCCAGCATTTGTGTGTGTACGGTAATTCCCAGGATGTCTTGATGTATTCTTTACCCAACCTTTCAAATGTGCCTGCTGGTGTATGTTTTAGGCAATGCTGAAAATGGAAAATTATAAGAGGGAGTGGTGGCCAGCTTTTCAGCGACAGTTAATGGCAATCTTTCCAGTTTTTCAATGCTCAGCACCGTATAGTCTACTCACCTCTGTGCCAGTTTGATCTGTTTATAAGTGAGATTGAATTCTGAAAATAGTGACGTAGTATTGATTAAACGCCAAGGCACATAGTTTGAACGAAGGTTTTGTAACGTCCAGCCTAATAGCATGATAGAAGGTAATTGCAACTGACCATGTTGTAACATGACCAAGTCCTGTTCCATGGCGTCTATGGCAGAGGATACTATGCTGTCCAAAGAATATATCCTGGACGACAGAGTCAGTAACCCATTGTCAACTACGGAGAGAGTTTTCTCTAAATGAATACGATCTATTTCTCGTATTCTTTCTGCAGTCTCTGCTTGCGTGATCTTCCATGCTTCATTATAAGCAGCATAGATACCGGCATATATAAAACATTTATGGCGCAGTTTTCTTGGTCCTAGCAAGAATTCCCTAAGATCAGCGCCATCTTTAAGTAAAGGTAAGTGTTGTATTACATCCTTAAGTGTAGATCAATGTAACCATTCAAGGGACAGTTTCCCTACACTGTATGTTGTTACTATTCCTGGATGCTGTCTCTCAACATATCTTCGATCTGGCCTAGTGAATGTGAACCCCCATGTTTTATTCAGAAATCTATCTTGACAGTTGTTTGTGGGCCAGATTAACCATTTTTTTCTAATCTGGATCTGTTCTGTTGTGATACAAAATAGTATGTAAGTCGACCTCCCCCTCTGAAATGTTATCGCTATCAGGTGTAGGTGTAGGTATGGACGGATTTTTTAGGTCTTTTATCTTGGCTAACCCAAGACACGATGTCTGTTGGACAGTGTCATTCAAAAACATAATTTGCTCTGGGATGATGCAGGCTCTAAATAAAGCTTCTATACCCTGCACTAGCCAATCTGTTGTGCCCCAAACAGTTTTTGTCTCAATGTTCTCTTTCCAAAAGTCGATACCTAGTAAAGACAGCTGAGCATAAAAGGCTGCAGAATACATTTGCTTGGTATTTGTCAACATACTTTTCATTCCTGTTTTATTAACATTTTTAAAGTAAAATGATTGTGGATTGGAAATATTAAGACCTGAAAAGTATGGAAATCTTCCCAAAAATGTTTTTGAGCTACCCTTTGGTGGTGTAGGACAATGTTCCCATTGGTTATGCATCATTACATTTCTAGGGTCTGCAGATTTGTGCAAGAAATGATGACCATAGTGATTATAACAATACATTTGTCCATAATCTGATGAACCTTCTAAGTATTCATCTGACATCATATTATTAACAGTCTCGAAGTCCCAATCATCAGAAAAGGTACCGGATGAAACAAAGTCATTCAAGGAAATCTTGAACTTCAACAGCTCCTCAGGGCCAAAAATGTCATAGACACTTCTGTCCCAAGCTATACCACCAGGTATAGGAACAGCTGTGATGTTCACTGATGACAAGTCTGTTAGTTCACGATGAGATGATTTGTGTGGCTTGAGTAGTAAGTTGATGTTCTTACTTGCTGTGTCCTTTTTAACATATCTTCAATTTATCAGCATTCCCAAAGTTATGACCAGAGTCAACCAAAGTAGAAGAAAAAGCACACCCAACACAATCCAAAGTTCAATCCATGGTGAAACCAGATAGGTTTTTACAGGTGATGAAAAAGGTCTGTTGCTTGTTCTTTGAAAGATCTTTTTGCTGGTGTCGTTTCAGGTTTGCTGGGATCCTCAGAAAACGTATCAGAGTTAATGAAATAGCCAGAGGCAGTTCTGTTAATTGTTGGGATTGCATCAGGATTCGTTGAAATCACTGGAACCACTTGATCACTTGATACATTTGTTTAGTCTGATGCTACTTCGTTGTAGACAGGTGTTTCTTGACAAACTGTTATTTGGGTCTCAAGAGGTACAAGTTCCATAGCTTTGTTGCTTAGTCCTTCTTGTCGCACTGCAGATTCTTCAAAGGTGATGAGTCTCTCAGTTAGAACTTCTTGGATAGTAGCCAGATTAGGGCGTCTGCGACATTGGCGGAGTCCACTTGGCCTACTACTTATGATCAGCCACATGATGTGGTTTGACCGGGTTGATGGACACAAACCTGTTCTCCTTTTTACCAGCAAGGGGCAGCAGTAATACTGTTCTTGATCCGTGAATTGCTAGGACAGGTACTGGTTGTCTGCAAGAAGGCCCAAATTCCTTCTTGTCTGCAATATTCTCTCTGACTTGATCCCAAACTTAGGAATCCAGACAGGCATTGCTGGGATGGTTGTTTCTCTTCAGTGGTGGTTGTCTTTGGGAACACATTACTTTGTTTCGTTCTTATTTCATTTAAGTCCTGTAAATCAGCCAAACGGTCTTTGATATCAAAGGGTATTTGGTCTACCACTGAAGTCTGACAATCGAGGTCCGCTACTATCATTCTGGTCCCAAAAAGGGCTTCATATGGAGTGATACCCCCTAGACAATTTCTTGGCAGATTGTTAAGACTATGTTGGGCACTTATTCACCCGAGCCTAATACCCTAGCTGTTATAGATTGCTTTATGTCCCGGTTTTTTCTCTCCACTACCGAATTTCTCTCAGGATAGAATGGACCAGAGTACCGCAATGCAACGCCCAATTTGGCCATGGCCTCCTTGTAAGCTTGAGAGCTAAACGCAGGACCCTGGTCAGAATGAGGTGTGCCTACTGCGTATGTGCCGATAAAGACTCGCAAATCTTTTATAACAGTTTGAGCGTCAGCCGAGCGCTGAGGCCACATCCAAAGGAATCTTGAACACAAATCCACTGCGACCAAGATATATTTATAATTACAATCCCTCTGTAAGGGACCGCAGTAGTCCAGGTTAATGCAAAATAATGGTTTATATGAAATTAACAGGGGCATTTGTGCAGGACATTTTACTGTAGAGACTTTCATCTTTTGGCAGATTTCACATTCCAAAACATAGTTTCTGGTCTGTTTCCTCATGCGCGGGAACCAGTATCTCTGTTTTAATAATGACAATGCTAGGATTAGTCCTAATCTATGTTCCATGTTTGGAATTACCTTAGCCCCCACTCCAGGGATTCGAGCAAACGGAACATTGTTCGCATCAGTTATATACGATTATTTGAGTGGAAAGCCTTTTGGTAATGTTTTACTACTGTCTTTTCTTGAAGCATTGACAGCTAGCATTATTTCGCTGTCTATTTTCGTTTTTGAACGAGTGATTGCAGCTACAGAAGCCATTTGCACAGCTGCCCTCGGGGCTTCATCAGCCAATGAATTCCCTGCAACGTGAACGCCATCACATTAATGACTCAGCATATGTATCACGTGAGTGATTTGTAGTCCTTGTTGTAACTGAACTACTTGTTCCCAAAGCAGTTTATGCTTGATTGTGACACCTTTTGCATCTTTGTAACCGTTTTGAATCCAGTTCAGCAAGTATTCATTGTAAGATTGAACACAATAATACGAATCGCACACTATGAGTGTGGGGAATTCGCGGTCCGTATTCTCAAGAGCCATCTTGAATGCTTGTAGTTCAGCTCGCTGAGATATACAATCTCCTAGAGATTGTGTTTTAGTGACCATTGGGCAGAATTTGTCATCGCGCTAACTAAGTTTAACAATTGAGCACACCGCACTATAGGCTTGTTATGTTATGTTATGTTATGATTTTATTTATATAGCGCACGGCTACTCAACAAGAGTGTCCCGGCGCTTTAAACCCCGTAGAGGGTTAAACTGATCCGTCAGTATGAATTATACATTCATACTGCTCTAGAGGCAGAATTTCAGTAGGCTAAGAACATTCTTGTTCGTATTGTAGAAAAGCTTGTGTCTTCAAATATGGATCAAAAACGTATTCAATGTCTGTTGCAGCAAGAGAATTAACTCATTGTATCCATCTTGGATGTAAAGCTTTAGCATTAGGAAAGGCCGCTTTTGTCACTGCTTCTAAGATAGGTACAGGTGTAACGACCATAATTTGTTTACCCTGTGCAAGGGCTCTCTCTTTTTCTACTGCAGTCTGAACCGCTGTCAGATTTTTTTCTGTTGAAGTGAATTTCATTTCTGCTTGTGTGTACAAGTGTGATTTGTAAGCTATTGGTACTTTTTCACCTTCGTTAAAAGTTAAGTACGTGAATTCGCATTGTACTGGAATGATTCGGATCACTAAGTTGCGTACGTTTATAAGTGTTTGCAAATATTTAGTTGCTAACATGTCTGTTTGGAAGGAACGCAAAATTTCTGTGTGTTTTTGTGTCCAATTTACTGTTTTGAAATCAGGTTTGATTAATTCGTATAGAGGTTTAACCCTTTCTGCATAATTTAGAATGTATGGGGCAAATCAACAAGACGGCAATAAAACATTATCACCGCTTTTGCTGCCGTTTTCGGCAGAAAAGCGCCGATAATTTTATCGCATAATTAACAAGGTCACGCTACCGCCTGAATCCTTCCTTTAGCTCCCTTTCCTGTAACGCCCACCTTTGCATCTCTAATGAGATGGAAAGTGGGCGTTCCAGCTCAAAATAACTGGAAAAATGTCACTAACCGACATTCTTACAATTATCAATGTGCACGCTAACAAGCATAGCGATAAAAAAGTAGCGCTAACCTTGGTTATCGCTATTTTCCTTACTCCTGCTTTTCCTTTGACTAAACAATGTTAGTCAATGGGTGGTGGATTATAGGGTTGAAACCACCCAGCCCCATCAACAAGGATATCGCCGTTTTCCATTGAACATTGCTGGAAAACCAGCGATGTTCCATGGAAAACATAGCTATCTCAGAAATAATTATCGCCATTGCGCTATGCGGTGGTAATACGGTGCTAGAATGACGATAATTATCTGAGATAGCAACCAGTAAACTTCCTCACGCTAAGGGCGCCCAGCGATAATTATCGCTGCCGCTCGTTAATATGCCCCTAAGTTCTTCCAAAATTCAGGAAACCTAGAATCAACTGTAAGTTTTTCAGTTTTTTTAGAGGTTGGAGCAGCGCACATTTCTCTAGAAAGTTTGCTGCCAGGCTTTTGCCTTCACTTAAAAGTACATATCCTAGAAAGAGGGCGTTTTTAAGGGCAGTTCTAGATTTTTTTAATTGAATTTGTACAATTCTGAGGCGAATCCCAATATAATTGTATTCACCCTATTCAAGTGTCTATCCAAGTCATCGCCTGTTAGATAGATGTCATCGACATATGACAAGGCTTTGTAATCATATATTTGTAGTAACTCTGTTACCCTTGCTGAAAATAACCCCGGACTATTCTTGAATCCCTAAGGGAGACGACAGAAGTGACGCAATGTCCCCATAATTGAGAAAGCGGTCAAATACCTACTTTCTGGTTCAATGTTTTGACAGAAAAAAACGTTAGAAATATCTAATGTGGTTTTATACTTTTTACGCACAATGTTATTTATTAATTCTGCACTGTGTGCATTTTGTACTGCAAAAGTTTTGCAACAAGAGTTTAGATGTCTGTAATCCAATACTAGACGATACGTATTGTCTGGTTTGGAGACAGGAAACAAAGGATTCTTAATTGACGAGGTGCATGTTTCACGCACCCCTTGGTATTCAAGTTGATCTAATATCTCCCTGACCTGTTTTTTAGTTTCTTGCTTGACTGGTACTGCCTTTGTGAATTGGATTTTATGGTGAGGAGAATCCTCATCCCATCCTACATGATTTTTAAAAAATTACGGAGCCTGGGCTACTTCCCATTTCCTGGCATAGGTATATTTTAAATGAATTGCAATATGGTTGGAGAAGGCTGGCATAATGATGTCTTCGCCATGTGGGCACTCCCTGACAAATTCCGGTGGCCAGTCTTGTTCAGCTAGAAGAATGTCATAACCCTTACAGAGTCGCTCCCAAAAGAGTGCTCTTATCTTTCTTGGTATGTACCCCTCCATCCGGAGTGTTATTTCATATACCTTATGTGAACAACTAACCCTGGTATCTGCAGTTTCAACTTGAATGAGTTCATTCAAGCCCACTGTCTCCAGATGATCCTTCAAGTTCTTGTAAGCTATGGTGACTTCTGCCGCGCTGTCCAACATTGTCTGAGCCCATTCCCCGTTCTTAAGTTGTGTCCTCGAGGTCCTCAAGGTCCTCGGCATGTCTGATTTTTAGACCTGCTACTTTCTTTTTGGTGAATTGAGGTTTCTTGTTTTTCTGAACGTGCTGATCATCTTTGGACTTCACACGTTCTTCCTTGTGTTCTGACCGTCCTCTTCTTTCAGATTTCTGTGACGAAGTCTGAAAGGTACGAGAGGAACGTGTATGAGTATCTTGATATCTATCAGGTTTTCTCAGATTATCCCTATTCCTGAGGTTATACCTCCTTTCAGAGGGATCCTTTTGAGGAGATCTACCTCTGTAATGAGAACGCTTCACTTTAGAAGTTTGTTTAGTGTTCTCCCACTTCTTTTAAATAGGAGTAGGAGTGTTATTAGAACAGACCTTTAACTATATGATTCTATAAAATATTGTATATTACTAAGTAATTGTTCATCCGACATTGCTTCAATGTCAGGGTCAGGTCTGTAGCTGGCTAAAGCTAGCCATGTTGCTCCTGGTCTACCTAGTGGACCGAGCCTGGTAATTTGATTTATATGTTTTAGGGCGCCTTTGAACCAGAGCGCATGCTCTTGGTAAGTTAGTGGAATTTCTATATCCTCAAAAGGAATGTTTTCCATTGGTGGTTCATCTTCTTTGTAGAAGGGAAACACATGTGTTCTTGGATCTGCTTCAGGGAAGATTATCCACAAATAGATGCCTCTGTCTGATGATATTCATGTGCCTCTATCACAAAAACTGCCCTACCTCCTCTTGCTGATAGGCCATTTTTTATAAGTTTTATAGTGATGGTTTTCCTCAAATTTAGAGGTATGCTTATAGCATCCTCCTCGGTTTCTTGGAACCTGAAATGTGAAGAGCTGCATTGGCTGGATCAGCCGCAGCTCCACCGTTCTCGGTGTTGTTGCCGTTATTCGATATTTTGTTGACTGAAAGTTTGCAGAGCAAGTTTCAAGGAAACAAAGATAAGGTGCACAATATTTTGGAACACTGTATCCTTCAACGTTGAACAAACCAAAAAGCTAATACATAGGATTTTCGTCCTACTCAGTCTATTGGAGTATTACTGAAAAAGGGGTCTCTGAGAAAAGCACGACTGAGTTACTTTAGTATCTAATGTTAAATTAGTGCCCTACCCAACGTTGGGCACAATGTAGTGTAGTTCCTATATTCCCAATAGCCTTTGCGCATTTGAATAATATATGCTATAGATATGACGTAGGACTGAGATCAGTAGGTCTCTACTGAATATACTAAGCTTAAGTGTGAGTGCTAGCTAGCTCAGAGGTCACTAGAAACTTTCTCGAATTCACAAGAAGCGATTAATTTCTGACAACCGCATAAACATGACAACTTTGTTCCCTAGGACTGGAATAACTATCTTCAAAGTCTTGGAAACAAAAGATAAGTATTTCACTCAGTCAATCGTGCATGCTTAGTTTCTACAGAGTTTGCAGAGAAATAGTGAGACAGGCATTTTCAATAAAAGGTTTATTGAACAGTCTTCTTTCTCATGCAAAAGAGGTGAACTGCTACAATCGTTAGACAGAATGCAAAGTATAATGTGTACAGTGAGAATAGTATTATAAAACAATACTGTAATAGCATTGTATGGTTTCTAAGCCATATAAAAATATATACATAAATAACACAGGTTAAAATACTCAACTGGTGCTTCTAAATACGCCTACCCCAATGTACCTAACCTAGGTCTAGTACGAGGGAAGAAGTATGGTCTTTATGGTAGGACCTTCCCCGCCTGACTCTAAAATGGCGGCCACCCCGAACAAATGATTGTGGAACCATATCAAGTTTCTAATCGAGGTCTGTTGCTGACCCCCTCCCCTGCTGCTGTGAAAATCACTACCTAGGGAAAGGGATATTCAATTGAACTGTACACAGCAAGCTGATAGCTGGACCCACCCCGCCTGACCCTAAAATAGCGGCCGCTGCAGACTTCCTGAAGGTGAAATAAATACAATTAAGCTCAACAAGCTGGGAAAACAGGTTCCACCCCACTTGAACCCAAAAAGGGCTGCCTGATTGAAATATAACAACAACTTGGCCAATACCCTAACCAAAAAGTCTGATTCTAGGCTGGAGATAAGAAGAGACAAATGGGTACTGTCTCATCCTCGCTCTCACCGTCCCTCCTAACAATTCCCGGTTCTCCAGAAGCCCTTAACCTCCAGGCAAATTCCCGACCTCGCAACGAACACTGTTGACTCCCTGCCTGTCTTCAAAATGACGGCGCCCTGTCCTCACTAACCTCCTCACCGCCGAGCTTTTACACCAAGCTCCTAACAGACTTCTTTCAAAGCGCCCATCTCTATCCTAGGATGCCCCGGCTGTCCAACCTCAGACGCCCGACCTAAGCTGACAAGAAAATTCACCCCCAATGACCTATAGTGAACCCCCAACGAAATTGCAACCACGGTCTTCACTCTCTGTCCCGCCTGAGGCTCAAGAGGAAGGTCCTAGTCATCTTGTGCTGGATTCTTCAGACTCTCGGGTGGGCAATGCCGAACAGACCCCCACAGACACCGAAATAACCCCTCCCGCACCCCCTCAAACATCAAACCTACCCCCACCCCCTGGGCAATGCCTCAAACACCGAACCGGCCCAAGGAGGAGGAGAGCCTGAAAGTGCCTGCTCCGGACCCCGCTCAGCGGCACCGCATGGAGAACTCCACTGTGGCGCCGGTGAATTAAACAGACCTGCTTTCTGAATGCCTCGCAGCAGATCCATGGGAACTTTTTACCGAACTACCTTCCCCCTACCCCTCCCTGCTCTACTCCTCTCCTCTTTACTGCTACTACCCTTTGCCCTCACCTGTCCTTGCCCTAGTACCCACCCTGTTTACCTCTGAATTTCCCGCGTCATTTGAGAGCCAGCTATTTTGTCTGATGCCCGATGGAGCTACCTGGTTTAGCTATAGGGGAGACAGGTCGGGGATTCCCTCCTTGGACGTCACCTACCCAATCAGTCTTTAGCCAGGCTTCCTTTCGTCTCTCCTGTTGTCTCTTCCGGCTACCTCCCGCTATTTATATCTCTACTTCTATCCTCTCTCAATGTATTGAGACTGAACTATTTTGTCTGATGCCCGATGGAGCTACCTGGTTTAGCTATAGAGGAGATGGGCCGTGGATTCCCTCCTTGGTCATCACCTACCCAGTCGGCCTTTAGACAGATTTCATTTTGTCTCTCCTTGTTGTCTCTTCCCCTATCCTCCCTTTCTCACCTTCCTTGTTCCCTCCCCTCTATGCTCCATTTATTTTGCCCTCCATGTTATATTAATGTTTCCCATTGAGACCTAGCTATTTGGCAATAGCCCGGTGGAGCTACCTGATAGCTATAGAGGAGATGGGTTTTGGGACTTCCCCATCGACCGTCACCTACCCAGCCGGTCTTTGGGCAGATTTTCCTTTGTTTTTCTGCCATTTCTCCCTCCTATCCTGTTTTTCTACGACCTCTTCCCTCGACTCTTGAGACCGAACTACTTTGTCTGATGCCCGATGGAGCTACCTGGTTTAGCTATAGGGGAGATGGGCCGTGGATTCCCTCCTTGGTCATCACCTACCCAGTCGATCTTTAGACAGACTTCCTCTCGTCTCCACGGTTGTCTCTTCCCTTATTCTCACGTTCTCACCTCACCTATCCCCCACTTCTTTTCTCTCTCCTTCCTCTCCTCTCATAATATACTGCTGATGGTTTAATGTAATGTGTAATTGTGGATATTTTTCTGTTATACTGTTAAACCACATTGTTGCACTTCCTGTTGTCTCCTTCCGCATCCTCCCTCTATTTATGTCTCTCCTTCTCCCCTCTCTCAATGTATTGAGACTGAACTTTTTTGTCTGATGCCCGACGGAGCTACCTGGTTTAGCTATAGGTGAGATGGGCCGTGGATTCCCTCCTTGGTCTTCACCTACCTAGTCGGTCTTTAGACAGACTTCTTCTCGTCTCTCCGTATTGTCTCTTCCCTTACCCTCCCTCTCTCACCTCCCCTGCCCCCTCCACTACTTTTCTCTCTCCTTTCTCTCCTCTTCTAATTGTATTGCCTAATTTTTGGGATTTATTGTGTTATTGTTGAAAATGTTCTGTTACATTATTGTTTCTCATGTAAAGCGCTCTGATACCTCCGGGTCTAGCCAGCGCTATATAAAACTCTTTAAATAAATAAAATTAAGCATAGGTTTACTTTTTGCCAAGAATCTGCCAAAGGTTTCTCAAGGCTCTAATCAGCTCAATACCTTATAATGAAGGAGGTCTGGTATCTCTGTCTCGGGACTTGATTTCCCAACACCCCGCAAGGGGAGTCAGAAAGACTGGAGCTAGATTTCTCATCAGAGGAGCGCAACTTCCTGATCAGTGTGTCAGCTGGAGAGTCAGCTTCCTTCGGCACTTGCGTCGGGCAAGTAGGTCATCGAACTGCTCCGAACCACCGTGCTTTGCCATAGCAAGTGAAGGTATATTTATACCTTGAAGGTGTTTAGGAATGCCATGTTTAACGTAATGTCAGGCATATGAACGTCCACTGGGTAATAGTTATTCATTGTAAAACTAACTGAGTTCTTGGAGAAATCAATATTCAAGTAAGGGGAAGTCCCTAACTGCTTAAGTTGGTTTTCCAAAAAATCGTTGTGACGTTTGGGGAACGGATGTAAGTAGCCATACCTGTATTTGGGTTGCATGGGCTATGCCTAAATAAGGGCTTCATTTGTATGCCTATATAAGGGCAATGTGAATTGTACCTATATAACGGCATGAATCGGGAAAATCCATTCGGAATCTAAAACGCCATACAACAACATCCTAGTGTAAACAACAGCGTGTGCTTCCCAAAAACAACACTGGTCCTTGTAAAATAGATATGGAGTGTAACTTCAAACTGCCAACTGGTGCCAAATAGCAGCGGAGGTAAAATATTTATGGTGGCCGACCTTTGATTTACTAGGCGTTTTCTGGATTGTGCCTCAGAAAAAGGCTGACATTTTAGAATGTGTAAGACCTCTGAAGCATCTCTGAAGGTTTTTGTGTGCCTAATTCCCCGAAATGTTACATATTTTCTAGTGTATCTTTGCATGGTGTTGATAAAACATAGTTAAATAAGTAATACAAATGCAGTGTACTAACACGGCCTTTGTCACTAATTGCTCATTGTAATTCTTTCTCCTGGCTGAGTCAAGTGTAACAGCTCGTATCCTACCTCATTCATTGCATTGCTTAGTGTACCCAGCAGCACAGTCAAGTTTAAATTTCACTGCAAGTAAATGTATTTTTATTTTACTCAAAGTAAAATCAATGTAAAAAGCAGCCAAAAGTACATCAAAGAACTTCAGTAAACAGCACTAGTTTAACAGGTAGAACACAAAACCCAAATCTCAAAAAGTTCTTGTTGATGCCCAATATCAGCCATTATAAAGAATGCGGTATATACACGTGCGACAGCTGATGACTGACTATTATGGGATGTCATGTAGCAGGTTTTTATTACCATGAATGCCTCAGTGCACAATGTGTTAAGATTTCCAAATAAATATATGTGCTTCATAATAGTGGGTTTGTTGGTTTGGTTGTTGAATGGCTTTGCCAACGCTGCCCGCAATAAATAACATAACTGGTCATTAGGTCTCGTTTGCAAGAAGCACGCATGTGCTGTCACCATGGTGATGATCTATTGTGTCCAAAAAAAACCTCTAAAAAGGACTTTTGCACAGCCATTACTTACTATTCATTAGCAATCTTCTTTGCTGTCAATCTCTATCTAATGAAACATGACTCTAGGAAATTATTATTCCAGAAATCAAATAATGATTAAGGGGTACCAACCTCCAACCTCAATTTGAATAATCCTATTGAAGACATGAAAAAATAGTTATTTTGAAGATTGACAAATTACTTCTACAGCATAAGTAAATACAATGTCTTCACATGAGTGTAATCATAAATTCACATACTATGACATTAAGGTTACATCAACATTTAATCAAATGAGGATAACAGTCTGTGCTGACATCTTTTTAGAAAGGGCAAGTTGATGAAAACAGGCCACAGAAGGAAGTGAGACAGAGGAGGAAGAGGAAGGTGAAAGGAACGCCAAGACAAACAATGCAGAGGGGGTGAGAGAGAGAAAAGCAAGAGCCAAGCAGGAGGAAGGAGAGAGTTACGTGGCCACCAAAGAAGAGTAGGAACCAGCAGAGGAGTGGTTTGACGTACCCCCTGGGGAATAGAGTCAGAGATGCTGCAGCAGCCCGCCATAGCTCAGAAGAGCTGTGGCTAGTGTGGTGAGTGTACTACTTTCCTGAATACTCCAATTTAGGAGTCCGCCTACCTGACAACTCCCAATATAAGCTGTGTCCCTCCTGTATCTCAATGGCCCCTTTGATGAGAGAAGAACATAGAGAAAGTACGACTCATACACCTCGGGTGAACAGGTGACGGTAAAAAGAAATATTAAAGAGAAAGGACAATATCGTACTTACCATACTCTTTGCATTTTTCTCCTTTTAGGGCTCTGGTGCTGACCCCTATTCCTGAATTATATAGTAGAAGATCCAATGTAAAGAAGTTATTTCTGCACCGGTAAATATGGGGAATAACACAAGTCTTAACCCAAAACTGTCATTCCTTGCCCAAGTTGTGACTACATTGTAATTTTCTTATCATAGAAAACTTAATAAAAAGGCAAAATTCAACATACTACTAAGCCTCCTTCAAAGCCATATTTCTGCCCTGCCATCCCACAATGGGTTTGTAATTCTTTTTGTAACCTATGACAAACATTTATTTCTTACAATGTGATAACATACATCAGTTGTGTTTGTGCTATTTGTTTTTTCATTCATAGAAAATGTGAGAAACGTTAGCTATATAGCATTCATATATGAATAAACAATCTTTTTTATACATTTTAGTATGTGTGATGGAAAGAATAAATGATAAAGAATTTAGAGAAAAGAAATACAACAGCAGTCTTTGACTTTGTTAGTTTTGTTTATATTCAACAAAACCACATAAACTAAAACAGGATGTAAACAAAAAGTTATAAAAGTCACTCAGTCAGACCAACGCCAAGGAACTGTTCTACGTCATACAGTAGTTTGCAAAACCCACCTGCGAGAGCCACGGACGTCACACCTTCCCAGGAACTCTGCGACAAGCTTAGCTCCTACTTCCATTGAAATATCAAGGCCCTCTACTACAACTTCAGCGAACCAACGATAAGCACCACCCCCCTACCCTCTCCCGCCGACTAGCCGACCATCATGTCCTGGGATCCCCCTTCCGTCAACCTCATCACAGCGACCAAGAAGAAAACACACTCAGGAGCCCCAACTGACCCCTGCACACCGCCCATCTTCCACAGGGCCGCCACCGTCATCGCACCCGAACTAGGACACACCATTAATGTCTCCCTCAGATCTGGCATCTGCCCATACGACTGGAAACGGGGAGGGTAAAACCTCTCCTCAAAAAAACATTGGATGACCCAACGGACCTAAAAAACTACCAGCCCATCTCTCTCCTCCTGTTTGCGGCCAAAGTCACAGAGAGACTCGTAATCGCACAGCTGACCCCCTTCATAGGAGAGAACTCCATCCTGGACGCCTGCCTGTCTGGATTCCACAGCAATCACAGCACCCAGAAAGCCCTCCTTGCCGCCACCAACGACATCCGCATGCTACTTGACCAGGGACACTCTGCGGCCCTTATCCAGCTAGACGGAGGCAGCCTTAGACACCGTTTCACATCGTACTCTTGCAGCTAGATTGCATGACGCGGGAATACAAGGAGCCGCCCTCAAGTGGATCTAATCCTTCCTTTCTGGCAGAACCCAAAAGATCCGACTCCCTCCCTACCCTCAATACCTACGGAAATCAACTGCGAAGTCCCCCAGGGATAATCACTCAGCCCCATGCTCTTCAACATCTACATGGCCCTCCTCGCAGCCCTCGTCAGACAGCATGAGCTCAGCATCGTATCCTACGCCGACGACACCCATTCATCCTCTCGCTCATTAAGAATTCCGAAGACACCAGACTCTGTTTCCAGGTAGGTATGAAGAATGTGGCAGCCTGGATGAAGGACAGCTGCCTGAAGCTAAACTCAGAGAAGACTGAGGTCCTCATCCTCGGTCCCTGTGCCTCTGCCTGGGACAACAACTGGTGGCCCTCTGCTCTCGGGAGCCCATCCACCCCTACAGACCACGCTCGGAACCTCAGCATCATCCTTGACTTCTCCTTCTCCATGAACCGCCGGATCACCACTGTCACCTCCACCAGTTTCAACTGCCTTCGCATCCTCAGTCAGACCTGCAAGTGGATCCCTTCCAACTGCAGAAGGACCATCACTCACACACTCACCGCAGCCAGACTCGTCCTCTGTACACTACGCCATGAGCACATGACCCCTCACCTACGAGGCCTCCACTGCCTCCCCGTTAAGAAGAGGGTCACTTTCAAACTCCTCACCCTCGCCTACAAATCCCTCCACAACATCGGACCCAAATACCTTCCACGTACTCAAAAGAAACCTCCACCGACCTTGCCATGGCAGAGGTCCCCCGCATCAGTAGAAACTGAACCGGCGAAAGGGCTTTTTCTGACATTGCGGCCAAAACCTGGAATGAGCTCCCAGTGAACATCAGACGCTCCCTGACTCTGAAGCCAGGTCTTAAGGAAGGACCTCAAGACCTGGCTCTTCAACTGATCCTATAGCTGCCCACCCCACCCCACAGCACCTTGAGACCCTCATGGGTAAGTAGCGCGCTATATAAACCCCTAATTGATTGATTGATTGATTGATTGATGGTAAATGAAACTATTGTGGAAGAACCAAAAATTTTTTAAATCCAATGTTCAAAATACAACTGCCATCAGGAAGGTAAATATGTCCAGAAAATAGTGCACAGAGTGCATGGTTGTCTCACACTGGAGGAAATTAGGTTCTGTGTCTCTTGGTGGTGGTGGGGGCCTGGCCATCCTCTTTTGGTGGTCCGGATAAACGTGTACTCCTGCTGGGGGCTGGTTTATCCACAGTTACAGGGACTGAGGTGGGTGCAGGTGTTGTCTCTTGTGGCAGGAACTCCCTTTCTGTGGCTGAGGCAGATGTCGTTGGTCCAGATGTTGTTGGACCACGGAAAGGGGAATGTGGTGCTGGAAAAGCCCTGCACATATGGATGTAAATGGCATGCAATGTAGTCAGGGAGCTCATATTGGAGTTGTAATGGTCCATCTGAACATTGAGCTCCCTCTGCAGCTGCTTCAATTTAATTTAATTCAATTATTTTTATTATGATTTGGAACTCCAAAGAGCTCCACATAAAGATGTGCAAGGAGAGCTTTAATATACCAAAGCATACAGGCTTTATTAACAGGGTAAAATACATTTGAGCATCTAACATTTAGCAAAAAGCTTTATACCATTTAAATTCTCTAACAACTTCAACTGTACAATTCAAAGTGCCCTCAAATTCTACTTATAATGTGCTAAGCATGTTGCCTAAAGGTGACCATGTTCAACATACCAGAGCTAAACACATCGTAATAATCTAATAATCGTCTCTAAAATATATTTAACTTTTTTTACAAACACTTAAATTTCTTAAAACATACTGGTTCAGAGGGAAGGGCCAAAAGGCAATGTCGGGCCTCCTCTGCCATAGTAAGATTGTACTGTAAAAACACTGGTCTTAATAAACAACGTTGTAATGGCTGTAGTGGGGGACATACACAGAAAGAGAAGACCAGGTCCAAGGGGGTGTGCAGCCCTAAATGGTGAACAAAGGTCACGTAGGTGCATGTGTGAAAAAGAGTGTGTTGAGTCACACTGGGCTAAGAGATTCCCATCAGACCACCCTCGTGGCGGCATTTCATCATATGGGAATGAGCAGTCGCTCCATGTACCGCCCAAGTCATCACGTGGCGGAGTATAAGTGGAGAGCAGCATGCTGAGCCTCAGTCATGCTCAAAGAAAAATATAAGACGAGTGCAGTGCTCTAGAATAAGTGATAATTAAAATTGACTACCTAGACTAAGGGGAGTACCTATAGAAGTTAGTGTAGGTGACAAGGTTAAAAACACGCCTAGTGGTAGATGAGTAAAACTACACTATGGCGCTGTGCAGGGTGGTCGACTAGTTTCAGCTTATTGGGTTATTGTTGAAAATGTTCTGTTACATTATTGTTTCTCATGTAAAGCGCTCTGATACCTCCGGGTCTAGCCAGCGCTATATAAAACTCTTTAAATAAATAAAATTAAGCATAGGTTTACTTTTTGCCAAGAATCTGCCAAAGGTTTCTCAAGGCTCTAATCAGCTCAATACCTTATAATGAAGGAGGTCTGGTATCTCTGTCTCGGGACTTGATTTCCCAACACCCCGCAAGGGGAGTCAGAAAGACTGGAGCTGGATTTCTCATCAGAGGAAGGCAACTTCCTGATCAGTGTGTCAGCTGGAGAGTCAGCTTCCTTCGGCACTTGCGTCGGGCAAGTAGGTCATCGAACTGCTCCGAACCACCGTGCTTTGCCATAGCAAGTGAAGGTATATTTATACCTTGAAGGTGTTTAGGAATGCCATGTTTAACGTAATGTCAGGCATATGAACGTCCACTGGGGAATAGTTATTCATTGTAAAACTGACCCCTGCCCACCGCCCATCTTCCACAGGGCCGCCACCGTCATCGCACCCGAACTAGGACACACCATTAATGTCTCCCTCAGATCTGGCATCTGCCCATATGACTGGAAACGGGGAGGGTAAAACCTCTCCTCAAAAAAACATTGGCTGACCCAACGGACCTAAAAAACTACCAGCCCATCTCTCTCCTCCTGTTTGCGGCCAAAGTCACAGAGAGACTCGTAATCGCACAGCTGACCCCCTTCATAGAAGAGAACTCCATCCTGGACGCCTGCCTGTCTGGATTCCACAGCAATCACAGCACCCAGAAAGCCCTCCTTGCCGCCACCAATGACATCCGCATGCTACTTGACCAGGGACACTCTGCGGCCCTTATCCAGCTAGACCTCTCCGCAGCCTTAGACACCGTTTCACATCGTACTCTTGCAGCTAGATTGCATGACGCGGGAATACAAGGAGCCGCCCTCAACTGGATCTAATCCTTCCTTTCTGGCAGAACCCAAAAGATCCGACTCCCTCCCTACCCTCAATACCTACGGAAATCAACTGCGAAGTCCCCCAGGGATAATCACTCAGCCCCATGCTCTTCAACATCTACATGGCCCTCCTCGCAGCCCTCGTCAGACAGCATGAGCTCAGCATCGTATACTACGCCGACGACACCCATTCATCCTCTCGCTCATTAAGAATTCTGAAGACACCAGACTCTGTTTCCAGGTAGGTATGAAGAATGTGGCAGCCTGGATGAAGGACAGCTGCCTGAAGCTAAACTCAGAGAAGACTGAGGTCCTCATCCTCGGTCCCTGTGCCTCTGCCTGGGACAACAACTGGTGGCCCTCTGCTCTCGGGAGCCCATCCACCCCTACAGACCACGCTCGGAACCTCAGCATCATCCTTGACTTCTCCTTCTCCATGAACCGCCGGATCACCACTGTCACCTCCACCAGTTTCAACTGCCTTCGCATCCTCAGTCAGACCTGCAAGTGGATCCCTTCCAACTGCAGAAGGACCATCACTCACACACTCACCGCAGCCAGACTCGTCCTCTGTACACTACGCCATGAGCACATGACCCCTCACCTACGAGGCCTCCACTGCCTCCCCGTTAAGAAGAGGGTCGCTTTCAAACTCCTCACCCTCGCCTACAAATCCCTCCACAACATCGGACCCAAATACCTTCCACGTACTCAAAAGAAACCTCCACCGACCTTGCCATGGCAGAGGTCCCCCGCATCAGTAGAAACTGAACCGGCGAAAGGGCTTTTTCTGACATTGCGGCCAAAACCTGGAATGAGCTCCCAGTGAACATCAGACGCTCCCTGACCCTGATGCCAGGTCTTAAGGAAGGACCTCAAGACCTGGCTCTTCAACTGATCCTATAGCTGCCCACCCCACCCCACAGCACCTTGAGACCCTCATGGGTAAGTAGCGCACTATATAAACCCCTAATTGATTGATTGATTGATTGATGGTAAATGAAACTATTGTGGAAGAACCAAAAATGTTTAAAATCCAATGTTCAAAATACAACTGCCATCAGGAAGGTAAATATGTCCAGAAAATAGTGCACAGAGTGCATGGTTGTCTCACACTGGAGGAAATTAGGTTCTGTGTCTCTTGGTGGTGGTGGGGGCCTGGCCATCCTCTTTTGGTGGTCCGGATAAACGTGTACTCCTGCTGGGGGCTGGTTTATCCACAGTTACAGGGACTGAGGTGGGTGCAGGTGTTGTCTCTTGTGGCAGGAGCTCCCTTTCTGTGGCTGAGGCAGATGTCGTTGGTCCAGATGTTGTTGGACCACGGAAAGGGGAATGTGGTGCTGGAAAAGCCCTGCACATATGGATGTAAATGGCATGCAATGTAGTCAGGGAGCTCATATTGGAGTTGTAATGGTCCATCTGAACATTGAGCTCCCTCTGCAGCTGCTTCAATTTAATTTAATTCAATTATTTTTATTATGATTTGGAACTCCAAAGAGCTCCACATAAAGATGTGCAAGGAGAGCTTTAATATACCAAAGCATACAGGCTTTATTAACAGGGTAAAATACATTTGAGCATCTAACATTTAGCAAAAAGCTTTATACCATTTAAATTCTCTAACAACTTCAACTGTACAATTCAAAGTGCCCTCAAATTCTACTTATAATGTGCTAAGCATGTTGCCTAAAGGTGACCATGTTCAACATACCAGAGCTAAACACATCGTAATAATCTAATAATCGTCTCTAAAATATATTTAACTTTTTTTACAAACACTTAAATTTCTTAAAACATACTGGTTCAGAGGGAAGGGCCAAAAGGCAATGTCGGGCCTCCTCTGCCATAGTAAGATTGTACTGTAAAAACACTGGTCTTAATAAACAACGTTGTAATGGCTGTAGTGGGGGACATACACAGAAAGAGAAGACCAGGTCCAAGGGGGTGTGCAGCCCTAAATGGTGAACAAAGGTCACGTAGGTGCATGTGTGAAAAAGAGTGTGTTGAGTCACACTGGGCTAAGAGATTCCCATCAGACCACCCTCGTGGCAGCATTTCATCATATGGGAATGAGCAGTCGCTCCATGTACCGCCCAAGTCATCACGTGGCGGAGTATAAGTGGAGAGCGGCATGCTGAGCCTCAGTCATGCTCAAAGAAAAATATAAGACGAGTGCAGTGCTCTAGAAGAAGTGATAATTAAAATTGACTACCTAGACTAAGGGGAGTACCTATAGAAGTTAGTGTAGGTGACAAGGTTAAAAACACGCCTAGTGGTAGATGAGTAAAACTACACTATGGCACTGTGCAGGGTGGTCGACTAGTTTCAGCTTATTGGAGCATTGCTCGAGCTTTCGTCAGGACCTTAAAGATGATAAGCTACTGCAACAGAATGTGATAGGTGTACAAATGTAGTAAACAATAATGGCAAACATGCAATGTACTTAAGGAAGTCATATATCTCCACTGGAGACAGAAAGGAGATCTTCTTCCCAGCTTTGTGTGGGTGAAAGCCTCACCTCGCCCGGCAACCGCTCGGGAAATTGAGGCCCCGCTCTATCCGTCGGTACCCATTGCTCTGAAACGAGCGGAAGGGGCAATGGGTACCTTTTCTGTCTCCAGTGGACACTCAGGTTCCAAGTTCTGGGGAGATATATGACTTCCTTAAGTACATTGCATGTTTGCCATTATTGTTTACTACATTTGTACACCTATCACATTCTGTTGCAGTAGCTTATCATCTTTAAGGTCCTGACGAAAGCTGGAGCAATGCTCCAATAAGCTGAAACTAGTCGATCACCCTGCACAGCGCCATAGTGTAGTTTTACTCATCTACCACTAGGCGTGTTTTTAACCTTGTCACCTACACTAACTTCTATAGGTACTCCCCTTAGTCTAGGTAGTCAATTTTAATTATCACATCTTCTAGAGTACTGCACTCATCTTATATTTTTCTTTGAGCATGACTGAGGCTCAGCATGCCGCTCTCCACTTATACTCCGCCACGTGATGACTTGGGCGGTACATGGAGCGACTGCTCATTCCCATATGATGAAATGCCGCCACGAGGGTGGTCTGATGGGAATCTCTTAGCCCAGTGTGACTCAACACACTCTTTTTCACACATGCACCTACGTGACCTTTGTTCACCATTTAGGGCTGCACACCCCCTTGGACCTGGTCTTCTCTTTCTGTGTATTTACGTTGATTCTAGGGGCATGAGTTGACAGGTCGATAAACTATTTCCCCTTTGACCCTCTGCACATTTGGTATTTTCTGTAGTGGGGGACAGACAAATAGCACATTATTTAAATCCTGCATCCAGTTTCCACACAGGTGCCAAAGTCTGTCCTTCCTGACTAATCCCTCACATGCCCCTTTTATAATATGCAAGGGGAGAAAATTCAACCTTAACAACAGGGAAGGTTCCATATGACATACGGTTGGTTTTGTTTACACATACTACTCCTCTCTATTGTGTCATTACTGGAATACCCTGTACACTGGTTTTTAATTAGAGTTTTTAAGACTTGTTTTGTAAGAGGTCTTACGCCACTATGCCCAATTTCAAATAAGTCTACGGCTTTCTCCTAATTCCTGAAGATAACGTTTTTCCCTTCAGGCAGGAAAATATTTCATGCCTGTATAGGGCTCTCATTCAGTAAGGCATTACCCCACCTTAGATATGCTGCCATGGTAAACATGTAAGTTTAGAGGAGCTTGAATTCGAGTTGGATGGCCGCTATGGAGGCTGTGTGATTCAAGTTACAAATTTGGTGCTAAATACGCCCTTCTACCTTCTAAAAAAGTCCCACTGGCGTTCATCCACTGATTCGCAACTCAGTACAGGCGGGATTTTAAATTTGTAAACTGAAAACATGTGAAAAAAGTTTTGCCCACAGCATTTTAACATCCTACCAATTGTGGAGGCCTGAGATATTGCCTTACTTCTGCATTGGCCAATCTGATCACTTCTAGAGACCTTGCTAGAATAAATTCTTCCCACGTACGAGTACAACTTCAAAACATCAAGTTTATCTTTCACCGAAAAAGTAGTACATATTCTTCCTAACCCTGCATCCAGAGACCTAAATCCATGATTTAACTTTATGAGATATCGATTTTTAAAAAAGGATCGTCGGAATAATGGCCTAGCTCGTTAAGACGCCTTTGTAAACCTATCGGAGTTCAATCTAACAGGTTGGCATCCTCTGCATAGAGTAGACAGCTCAGTGTCATTGATTCTAATTTTGGTGAGTCCCCTTTACAATGCCCTACCTTGCTCGGCAAGTCATTAATTTAAAGAGAGAAAAGGAGAGGAGCTAGTTAGCACGCTCGCTTCAACCCATTATGGGTCTCTACTTTGCTCGACAGGCCCTGGTTGTCTTCCACCAAGACCTGTGTCCAAGTTGAGGAATGCAATGCAGTGATCAATCTCAACAAATGCATGGGAATCACCATTGCAGCCAGTTCCTCCACAGCATGCCCCGGTCAACCCACTGAAGGCAGCATAGAAGGCATTCCCTTGACTAGTGGATATTTTTCGACCAAAGTTTGCAGGACAGTAATGTTATCTAGAGTGTTGCTCTGCAGGTACGAAGTCATTATCAAAAGCCCAATCCTGGAGGTGTAGAAGTATGCCCTTGGCAAACATTTTTCCAGTCACATCCAGTAAAGCGATCTGCCTAAAGCTGGTAGGGGAAGTTTTAGGGTGCTTTTTGTATAATGGAACCTCCAAAAGGATGGAATATTCCCAAGCGCATAGCAGTTAGAGAACACTGGATAAAGGAAATGAGCCCATGTGGAGCTCTCTTTTTTAATTATAGCTAGCAGTAGATCGTCTAGGTCTATAATAATACCCAGAATACTCAGCCCTATCGTCTCCAGCAAAATGTTGTGCTGTGCTGAAATAGAGTGGGTTTTATATGGTGATATGCAGAAGCAAACAATTAAGCAAAATACATCAGGTGTGTGATGCCATCCAATGGCCACAGCAATTGTACATTGTGGACAATGTAGAGTAGAGCAGCATAGAGTGGCATTGAGTGGTGCAGAGTGGAGTTGCATAGAGTTGGGTGATGCAAAGAGAGTGTCACAGAGTAGAATCAAGTGGCATAGAGTGCAGTGGCGTAGAGTGGCGTAGAGTAGAATATAGTGCTGTAGAGTGCAGTGACATAAAGTATATAGAGTGGAGTAGCGCAGAGTGAAGTAGTTCAGAGTAGAGTGGCACAGAGTTCATGGCAGAGAGTGCAGTGCAATGTTGCGGAGCAGAGTGTCAGAGTGCAGTGGTGTAGAGTGTAGTAGAGTGTCATATAGAGCAGTGGTGTAGAGTGTACTGGAGTGCAGTAAGGAATAGTGGTGTAGAGCACAGGGATGCAGAGTAGAGTTCAGTGGCACAGAGTGCAGTGACATAGAGTGCAGTTGTGTAGAATGCATTGGCGTAGAGTGCAATGGCATAGGGTTGAGTCGTGCAGAGTGTAGTAGAGCAAGGTAGAGTGCCGTTGCATAGAGTGGCATACAGTGTAATGGTGTTAAGTAAAGAGGTATAGAGTGGAGTGGCATAGAGTGCAGAGGTTCAGAGTAGATTAAAGTGGTGTACAGTGGATTTGCCTAGCATGCAGGGGCATAGAGTTGAGTGTTACAGAATAAAGTGCATTGTTATAAAGTGTACTGGCATAGGGTGCGGTTTTACAGAGTGGCATAAAGTACAGTGGTGTAGAGTGGATTTGTGCAGAGTAGATTGGTGTGGCCTAGACTAGAGTGGTGCCAAGTGCAGTGGCGAAGAGTGCAGTGGTATAGAGTAGAATGGCAAAAAGGAAATTGGCACAGAGTAGAGCGGTACAGGTAGAGTAGAGAAGTGCAGCATGAAGTGGCATAGAGTGCAGTGGTGTAGAGTGGTGTAAGTTGGAGTGGTGTCGAGTAAAGTGCAGTGATGTCTAGTGGTTCAGAATAGAGAGGAGTGGCATAGAGTAGAGCATGCATGATATGGGAGTGCTATTACAGACAACCCATTTTCAATTGAAATGACCATTATATTTGCAGAGACATACAGTTTTACTAATACAACTATGCCATGCTTTAACAAAAATGTGTGGAAATTGCATCACCTAGAGTAATGATTTGTTTTGATCATATTAAAGTATATATTTCCAACATACTTCAGAAATAACAAAAAAGACTTTCATTTGCGATCCTAATTCTGATATATTCTGATTATATCTGTAGAATGAGATACACAGGAATTTGCCTTCGATCAGCACAGCCTTTCCCCAAAAATATTTTGCAGTCCGTGTTCTTGACACTGCTAACATGTCTTAGTTAGAGCTGAAAGGTAATTTTTCAAACATAGACATTGTGTACCATGTACAGGTTTATACGCTGTACATTTTTTGTGGTGAATACTGTGTGGTCCTGGGTTATAACTCTAAATTCTCAAGATCACTGTAACCTTGATGAAAGCTTTTTATCTCCTGTCTTCATGTAAGCATTACTTTTTGCTGTGAAATAACACTGTCCTTAAGATTCTTATCTGGTGTGACATCCAAGATTTATCAGCCCCATGTCATATCAACCCTGCATAATCTGAGGCACATCAGTGGAGAAAGTCACAGGTTTAGCAGAGCTAGTGTAGTGGTATATAATCCCCACACTCCCTAGCTTTAGGAAAAATCTATCAGCTCCATTGGTATTGCAAGAACCAAAAGGTTTCCATCTAAAATGCAGACATCAAGAGCGTTTGTGAAGGAAGAAATATTGTCTGAATGAAAAGGTCAAATATAAAGAACTAATTGCACAGTATAAGGGCCTAATAAAAACAGCCAAAACAAAATGCTTTGCTGAACGAATAAGCTCAACAAAAAACACAAACTGGGAACTTTTTCAAATAGTTAGATCTTTGTCAAAATGGAACAACCACAGCTTTTTTTAGTCCAGTGAATCTTTTTGCAATAAGCTGGAAAACTTCTTTCAGTCCAAATCAAATCCACTTTTCATACTTTTCTCATCTCCTTCATATATGTTAAGTACAGCTGATGTTTCAATTTATGCTATGGAGCTGGACTTTCAGCAAACCTCTAGACCCCTAGTTAATCCACAATTTGGAAGTTTTTCTTCTTTCACTAACGAAAAAATAATCCGTTTCATTAACCTCGTTAAAGCTGGGGCTCCATCGGATCCTCTGTCCCCCAGAGGATCCTAATCAGGTAGCTAGTTCAGTCTTCGGTTCGCTTATGGATCTATTGAATAAAATACTGATCATAGGGTAATTTCCGAAAATATGGAAAGAGGCATCTATCCTTCCGATGGTTAAAAAACCCACATTGGACCCAATGAAGGGGGAAAGCTACAGGCCCATATCTCGCCTACTTTTCCCTGCTAAAATACTAAAAAAAGCAATGAACAATGGGATTCTAGATTTTTTGGGATGCTAACTTGCTGCTCAACTCCTCACAGTACGGCTTCAGGGCAAATCATTGCACTGAATGGGCCTTGGTACAGCCTCAGAGGATTTAAGAATGGTAATCGACAAGGGTGGTAAAGCGGCATTGATTCTTATGGATCTATCTGCCACTTTTGATATGGTTCACTATTCACTCCTCATAAAGCAGCTCCATTTGCTAGGCTTCTGAAACTCGCCACTGACCTCGTTCAGCTCATTTTCTGAGTAACAGACAATAGCGGGTAGAGACGGGGGATTCAAGTTCTTTTCCTTTCTCTCTACCCTGTAATGCTCCTCAGGGTCCTCCATCAGCCCCACGCTGTTCAATATCAATGTCCCCCTTATTAACCTTATTCACAGCTATTGCTTAGTTGTGTTCTCCTAATCCGATGGTACTCAGATAGTGGTATCTATTTCAGGGGACGTAAATAAGGAGGCAAGAAACGTATGTAATTGCAAGAACGTCCAGCTCAAGTTGCACTTTGGATGCAAAATAATTGTCTGAAATTGAATTCAGATAAAACTGAGGTGCTGCTTTTCAGAAAAGAGACCACTTTCTGGAATGACTCATAGTAGCTGTTGATCTTAGGCACATTACCAGTCCTGGTCCAGCAATTAAATTCAATCACTTCTTCAGGCTTTTTTGTGGTGAAGGTCTTGAAAAAATCTTTCTGTTTATTCCCATTGACTCGCAAAAAACAGTAATAACAGCTCTCATTTTCTGGAAGCTGGATTACTGTAATGCCCTGTATTCACGCACTCATAAACATGTGTGAAAGAAACCACTGTCTTTACAAAATGCAGCGGCGAGGCTGCTACTGAAAATTCCCAAGTTTACCCCAGTATCCCAATCATTGCAGGGTCTTCACTGGTTTCCAGTGAGAAAAAGGATTGTTTTTAAGGCTATGTGCATGGTCCATAAAGCCCTTCATTGGACGATACAAAGTACTTTCAGGAACTGTTCTCCTGGTACATGCAGAGCATGAATCCTAGCTCTGGCTCCTCACGAACCGTCATCATTCCTAAATCAAACAAAGCAAGAAGGGGAGGTAGAGCATTTTCCATTAGTGCGGGAAAATGGTGGAACTCACTGTCTTTAACTCTGCATTGTCAACCTTCCCTGATGCAATTCAGGAAGCAGCTGAAGACTTGGCTGTTTACCTCAACCTTGGAATATGCTGCTGTTAGAGTGAATTGCGTTTTAGCATCCAACTTATTTTTGTTGTCCTTCCTTTAGCACTAAGACACCTTTGGGTAATTGCGGGCTTTATAAAATCATTTCATTCATTCATTCTTGATATAGCAGGATTACAAACCTCACACATAGTATTTAAGGAATAGACATTCCCACGATCATGAAATATAATTTCATGCACTACATATCTGATTATTCCCCACCACTTCTATAATCCTCACCCTTACCAGACGTCAACACAAATTTAACCGTTAGTAAGAATAACAACACCTCGGGCCCCTCTCACTACTTGGAGTCGACTGCCTGTCCTGGGTCACTCCGTAGATAGCCTACGACCTGCTCTGATAATCTCCCCACTGAACAGAAATTGGCACTGTTGCCTGACCTTCATGAACGCTGTCCTGGGCACACCACTGACCGAACATGGGTGGCCCGCCACCTCCACTTGCACTATCCCCACCCCACGCGGCCGCTGAGGACACTTGATCAGTGGTACCCCATTACATGGCTCCTCTGCTGTTTACATTGAGCCATTGTTTGGGTGGGCAGCTGGTAGCTGCAGGCTCTTGAAACTGTTACAGTTAGCTGATATGCTAACATAGTTACCTCCCTTGTAGCACGAGCATCACAGGATTCATGCCCGTATACATGGGGTGGGAGGGGGCAGCCCGACCGCACAGTGGCGCACCATCAGGGTTCACTAAACCGCATTCCTAGCACATGGCACTCTGCCTCCAGACTAGAATGTTAACACTTCATGTCAGGGACATGCAAACAACGCACCTCTGTTACTCTGTCTACTCCTACATTAAACAGCAAAGACAACACATAAACTTTCTTCAGGAAACTCACCTCATCAGCAGGGAGCTCCAACTGCTACAAAAGTGCTGAAGAGGAACCATATATGGCACGACATACTCTGCATATGCACGATGCGCACCATTCTGGCATCACCCTGGCACACCCTTCCAGACGCTCAACACAACAATCGTCAACAAAGGCAGATACATCTTCATAGAAGACCACTTAGATGGTATCCAGGTGCTTCTAGGGTGCATGTATATCCTTAATTTGGACCAATCAAGTTTCTGTCCCTTCCTGTTAGGGGCCTAAGCCCAATGGGTAGGCCTCCCATGGGTACTGGGTGGGTACTATAAAAGCGTCCTGGATTTCCACTTGGATAGGCCACAACAGCCAATCTTCAAGTGCCTACACTCAACATTATTTGCCCGCTGGGTCCAGCACTGGTCACTGTCAGATACCTGGACAACAACAACCCACAAATCAGACAATAATTACTCTACTCCGGTCCTCAAGATTTGTACATTCACCCGGATAGTTGTCTATGATCTACCTCCATACTGTCTCAGCCACAACACTCAGACTATCTCGGCAGCATCCTCTCCGACCATGCTGCACACACAATCGACATAGACTGGAGTGTACCCCCCTCGCAAGTTCCCACCTGGCATCTATCATGGGATGCCTTAGATGATCCAGTCTTCTGCGACTCTCAGCGTACACATAAAGGGCACTTTTTTGCTGAAAACCATGCAACAGCTACAACACGTGCTGTTGAGTGGGATTCCTTCAAGGTGGTTACCCGGGGCAAACTCTAGATAGGGACATTATGAAAGCAGAGGCGACTCTGGTAGACCTCGAGTGTCATGCCCCCATGTTGCTACCAAGCATGTAGAACTGGCGACAGACACAAAGGTGTCATGGTTGGTGCATCAAGAATACTGCACATTGAAATAATACCCATGAATGACCCCCCTCTTGGCTCGCAACATGTCATATTACAAGCATTTTATGACTAGCACTCTGTCCTTTATCAGACACTCCCAGTTGCACAGTCCGACTCAGCATAGTGAACCCACCCACACCCAGCATCTCAGCTATCGAGCACAAAGAACTCCATGATCATCTCACATTAGCTGAGGTGAATGAAACTACCCATGGCTTAGTCAGAAATAAAACACCAGGCATGGACAGACTCACTCAGGAGTATTGCGATTCTTTCTTTACTCACCTAGCCCACAAACTATATAACATACATAATGAGGCACTCAATACTGGGACACTCCTATCATCCCTCCTCATCTCCTTACTTAAGCCCAGTAGGGATCCCACTCAACTGACCACTTATCAACCAGTAGCCACTCTGTGCATTAATACATAATGTTTGGGAATATTCTCGCAGACCAATACCTCCAGATGCTACCCAATATGCAATAACATACACCCAATCAAAATGGATTTGTCCCAGATCACAGCACATCCAATAAGCTTCAAATACTATTCCATGTGGTGAACCAGGCATTGATGCGGTTCCCTCATGCGGCATGCTTGATACTTGACTTTAGAACATGTGTTTGATATTCTATCCTGGGACTTCCTTTTTAAAATTATGGCCAAGCTTGGACTCAGTAGGCATCTTCGAACATACACAAAACTATTGCATGCTGCCCCATACTCTTGTGTGGGAATTGGCCCCTTAATATCCACACCACTCCCAGTGGGTTGTGTCACCTGCCAGGTTTGCCGCCTTTCCCAATTATCTTTGCCATTGCCATGGAGGCGTTGGCTCTTTGCCTCCAATTGGAGGGGAACACTGGGGGATCCTGCTGGATGGAATGATCAATGCTGTGTCAGTATTCGCGGATTACCTGCTACTGTATCTTCAACACGGCAGCACAAGCACTGGAGCAATATATGCAGTCCTTCACAATTTTCAGAAGACAGCAACCTTGCGAGTGAACTGAGCAAAATTGTGGACTTCTCTCTACACCGAGGTGCGTCACCTCAGGAGATACGGTTCGGCAGTGCTATACTGACCTGGGCAGGGGAAAGGGTTTGTTATTAGGCATCTGACTATACCACTCACAGCTAGTCCTGTTTGAGGGAAACCAGAGACAGGCGCTCACTAACCTAAAGTCCCAGAACAAGTTCTGGAAGCGTCTGCCGCTTGGCAACACGGGCAAAATAGCCCTCTCTAAAACGACCATCCTTCCTCTGTTATTCTACTACTTTGTCAATGTACTGGTCTACCCACCTAGACATTTCTTCCGGGATTTAGACTTGATGCTTGGGAAGTTGTTCTGGGACGACAAGTGGCACCGAATAGCCCTAGGCAAACTACAACTACCAGTGGGGTGTGGCTACTTAGGAGTCGCCTCCTTCAAATTGTACTATATTGTGGCCTAGCTCCAGTGGATATCCCACTGGGTAGCTGGAGGCTATCTATAAAAAGCCCACACCAGAGGCAGGCCTTCATCCCCTCCACTAGCTCCTGCTACTTGCTGTTAAACTGCAATGTTTGGGGTCGCTGCATGGCTGGGTAGCTTGCAAGTGTCTTTCCTAGACCTTCCAACTGATGTGCTATGTCCAACCATATGCTCCAGCAATTCCCCTCCAGTATGAGATTCCCTAGGTCTTTTACTGTCAAACTCTATCTATTGAGCATGTTAAATTCATACACACAGTGGGCAATCTATTCCAAGACCACCACTTCGTAACATTTAACCAACTTAGGCAAGATTGTGGTATCCTGCCAGCTCAATTCCATTTCCACGACCAGCTGTTAGCTACATGTTGCCTCTTATGGGACACAATAGACGAAGAGCCCCCCATGCCATCATACAAACTCTATACGCCATGGGGTTCAGGCTCCACTTAATTACATGGCTGTACAAGGCCATCAAAGATCATGTAGGGGTCTCTCTGACACCCCTCAGACAGACATGGGAAGAGATTCCTTAAATGCAATTCATGAACCATTTAAAATTGCGAAATCGCAATTTTGGGCCGCTATTTTACAGCGAGGTCAAACCTCGTGGTAAATAGCGAAAAATGCATTTAAATGCATTTTTCTAAGTTGCATGTTACACACACACATGTCCTTTGGACATGTGTGTGCGCAACACCAATGTAGATTACATTTCAGGGGTGCTACAGGGTGTCCTTTGGACACCCCTGGCACCCTTGAAATCGTATCCTTATTTGCGATTAGCAGATTGCTAATCGCAAATAAGGAATATCTCCCCATTCATTCCTATGGGCCTTTAGGCAATTTGCTAATTGCAAATAAGGAATGTGTAGGAATCGCAATTTATTTAGCGATTCCTACATGAATCCCGTTTTGCAAGTCCTTAATAGCGATTCCTTAATAATCGCTATTAAGGACTCGCAAAACGGGACTATGATGAATCTAGCTGAAAGGTCCTATAAGCCTACGCATAGTTCTGTTTTGGGGCAGAGTATCTGAAACAATGTAGTCTCCTCCTTGGATTGTCAGTCTCTTAAATTCAATGTAAATAATATTAAATCCTATGTATTCAATTAGACCTCTCCATGTTAGTGAGCTGTGGCATCATCCAGATATAAGTGCAATGGTCTGGGAACTTCAGTATGAGTAACCCTGTCCTACAGATCACGAATCGGGTGTTGCATCATCCAATGAGGCATATTAACCTGAAAAGCACCCACGAACCTTTTTGAATCTCAGTTAAATCTTAAGAAAAATGTGGCATATTTATCATAGTGTTGTGTTGCCCTTGCATCAAAAATGTAACACACGGGCAACATAACACTAACGTCAGATTTACCAAGCAACGTACGGCCACCTTGCATGGGCCTGAGTTGCTTGGTAAATCTGGAGTAACACAAGGCAGCACAAGTTCCTGCCTCACGTTACTCTTCCTTGGCAAGGTGTTTCATGGGTGGGGCATGGGAGTTCTGAAACTTCCACCCATGGATTTTGGCACATTCCCAGATTTACCATGAGTGGTAGATCTGGGAATGTGTCGAAATACTACGCCTTCCAACAGGAGGCATAAAAAGGAGAAATAGGTGTATTTCTCTCCCTTTCCACATGTGCTGCTTTCTGCAACACACATCAAAAGGGGAAAATACCTCAGAGGATTGTTTTTGCGTAGGAAGGTGTCCCTTCCTGCAGAAAATCAATCCTGTATACAACGCACGTACCCATGCACAACAACACAAGGGTGTCTGCATTGGCACTAGACAGCTCATTGTGCACCAGCACAGGGAGAGGACAGGAATTCACCACATAATAATAAATGTCGGACAGTAATGTCCTCTCCCTGTCACGCAGCACAGCAAGGTGTCTTGCTGCATTGCATGAAAGTTTGATAAATCTTGCCACTGTCTCAATGCGCCCTACTAATTTCCATATCAGACCATTTAATCACTCAAGTTGTAAAGGATTGAAAATGAGCTCTTTAGACTTTCCTGCATTTTTCATAAGTTTGTAACTCATACTTTGGATCCTTTAGTGCATATTAAGGAGTCAACAGAAGCAACACTGCCTGTTTTCAGTAAGACAATGGGTGCAGCCTTCCAAATTTAAAAGAAATCATGAATTATTTGGCAGATACCGTAGCCTGATGCCACTGCTTTGACAAAGATTATAGGAAATTATAAGGGCCAGATGTACAAAGCCCTTTTGTAGTTGTAAACTCTGCAATTAGCAACACCACAGAGTCTGCAACCACAAAAAGCTTTTAACAAGGTACAAAAGCCCTTTTATGAGTTGGAAAAGTTGTCCAACTCATAAAAGTGCTTTTGTGACCCTTTCCAAACTGCAATTAACAATCTGGAAAAATACATAAGTAGTAAGTAGCGCTGCAGCCACAAACCATTGATCATTTACTAACCCCAATGTTGAGTGGTAAGTGACCTGCAAACTGGGAGCTGTCCTCGAAGGACAGCCTCCCCACAGGGAAATTGTTTCAACAGCATCAGTGGAGTAGGTAGTCATCCAGTTGATCAGTGCCAGTTCCCCCTCGATGTTCTCCTAAATGGGCATCTTTTTTGTAAAGCACAGGGGGTCGTATTTGCTACCTGATTATTTAACATTCTTTACTCAGTTCATTTTTTAACACCATGCCAATGGAGATTTTGGGATGTGACCTGTTAGTACATAGGAAACACCAAGGGCCTTATTATAGAAGTGCCCCTGGGGCACACTGGATGTTAGCGCCTGCTTTGTGTACTCCTCAGGGCACTTTGGGATTACAGAAGGGGCTGCAGGCGCTTGTGCGTCCCCTTCTGTAATACCCATAGCGCTAGCGTACAACTTCAGAGGGCATTTCCTCATTTGCGTGAGCATGTGGCGCCATGCAAATGAGGGCATCCCTATGCCTCTGTGCCCGTGCCATATTACAGATGAGGGTGCAGAGGCAAAAAAGCTGTCAGGAGGCGCACTGTCAGTGTGTCACCTAAAAGGTCTTGCACTGTCAGTGCACCCCCTGAAGGTGGCCCTCTTGAGTGGGGGGAGGGGGTCCCATGGACACTCCAGAAATCCCATTGCAGGCGGGTGCAGTCACTCAGTGCACCCTCCTGGAAAGGGATATCTATTCCCCCATCAAAGTGCAGGCGCGTTGCTGCCTGCACTGTGAAAACACAGAGCTGCTTCAAAGCAGCTGCTAGGTTTTTCACAGGAATGCGCTGTTCTCCATGACAGTGCGAGTTTGTGGCTGCCCTGGGGGCAGTGCACTCATGTTAATACAGCGTATTTTCATTGTTTGCGCTGGGTTCACCTTTTAAACTGTGCGCCCAGCACAAACAATGAAAATGGCCCATTTGTATAATACGGCCCCAATTGCACATTTAATCCCATATCAGTCACTGTGCAAATTAAAAATCAGTGTTTGCAAGAGAAGCTTTAGAGTAAGTGTAAAGGCTGCCAGATCTTGCTTAAAAAACTGATTGAACAGAATAGCTTTTTTCCCTAGGCATGTGAGATAATTTGCATTGGTTCCTGAAAGAATAAGTTAACTGCACATTTTGGAAGTCAATTGCTATTAAGATTTTTCTCATTAACGGGACCTTATGTGTTTTAATTGCTGTGGGGCCTATTTTCTCCGCTCTTTCTTTTGTGCTTGGAAGCAAGAATTACATTTTTGATTTTTGTGTATAATATTGTATAATGAACTGTTTATATGAATTAAAGTATGGTGCATTGAAACAGTGAGCAGAACTGTAGCCAGCATTATTTTGCTGATGCACTATGTGTCCTTCAAAAACTAGAGACCCCATACGTATGGTATGTTTCTGCATCACGCTCCCCAAGAGAAGGGGCCCAAGATCCAAACTCAGGGCTCCCAGTGATGGTCAGCGTGACCCCTGCTCCCTGTGTCCGGGTCCGTGTCTGGGGAGAGCAGGCCACCGACCACAGAAGACAAACTCCCTGCCCGGAGAAGAGCTACCAGCTCCTGCGGCAGCAGGAGGATGTGGCTCCAGCAGGAACCCAGTAGGGGCAGCCAAGGGTGGGCTCCCTGAGCTGCCCCTAGCAAAAGCATGCTGGGTACCCTGGTGGAACCAGACACCCAGCGAAAACATTAAAAAACCCAAAGGGAAACAAAGATGCATGGGCTCCCAGCACAGCAGAAAGCATGCTGTCATAATATTTACAACGGGGCAGATTTATGTTAACTGGCGCATCCCCAGGGATGCGCCAGTTAATGTGCGCCACAGTGCGCCACAGCTCCGCCACCCATGGTGCGCCGCATTTATAATGCGGCGCACCATGGGGCAAAAACGGCACAGATGCGTGACGCATCTGTGCCGTAAAGGTGGTGCATTGCTGGAGTTGCGTCGCAAGCGCGACGCAGCTCCAGCAAGGCTCGGGCTGCCCCATCTTCACAATGCTGCATCAAGACCTACGCCTGCTAAAAGCAGGTGCAGGTGTTGAAAGGTAGGGCCGATGTCGACCAAGAACCTTCAATGTTTGCCCGGCGTTAGCCGCCTCTCATACCATTCAATATTTTCAAACAAAGAGGCAGGCGCTGGAGACAGGAAGGCAGGAAACAAGAGTTTATTCCGACGGAGCAGAACACGTCAAATCAGACAACAGGGTATCTTCTCGAGGTGCTCTAACCGCATCTCTGAGGCCTGGCCTCTTATACACAAGTTTATGACTTTATTACATTTATGACATCCATGGTATTGCTTTGAAGTTTAAAAAGGTATCTTTGGAATCCCTGGTTCAGGCCCTTTCTCACACATATCTACAGTAGAGGTCCCCACCCAAATCTCAGCATGATGGCTATCGCGCAGCTGGACATTCCGCTGAGAACAAGAATGTGGGCGATCGGTCGGATCTAGGGGTGTGAAGGCATTGATCAATCCCCGCTCCTTTGATGTGAGGCGAGGTCCTACTGTAGGGGGCAATAAACTGCATCTGTTGGGCTAGGTGATGGCCTGGGATCAGGTCAGACAATCGGGCAGGGAGGAAGAGGTTATCAGAGGGCCTGTTCTTTGGATGAGATGAAAGAGCGAGGGGGTTCAGCACGGGATGTGGCTCGGAGACAGGGTCGCGTTAGAGGCGTGTTTATGGCCCAAGCAGGAGAGACCGGGGGCTGTCGGGGCGCGGGGGAATGCTTGCGAGGCCGGGGAGTGAGGGGGAGAGACGCGCAGGCTATTGGCAGTGGGTAGAGAGGCCAAGGCAATCAAAATGGCTGCTGCTTACGCGCACGTATGGATCTGAAAAGGACAAGATGGCGCCGATAATGTTTACGCCACAATCCAGATTTTAACAGTCCTCCCTTTTTAACATATCTAGCCAGCTTGTCAATTTATGTCGATCCCCATTATATTACGTATTTCGATATCATACAAAGCTTTCATACGTTCAGCTTCGAAGTTCGGAGTCTTAGGGCAAATACAGTTAGCAAACAGTGAGCACAGAGGCGGCAAGCATTGAATACCCAGGCAGAGTCCACATATTACGACGATTGGTATCAGTACGATCATGAACAACCTCCATCCCCAGTCTTTTACAGCACTCCAGAACCAACTCCCAAGCGACCATCCGTCTTGTTCCTGATGAACTTCTGAGGAGAGTCTGTGGAGGTGTTCAATGGCTTTGTAGCCTGAGGGCGAATTGTCTGGTATGTAGGTACAACAGCTGGATCCGATGATACGGCATGCTCCTCCACGGTCCGCCAGAACCACATCTAGAACAAGGCGGTTTTGAAGAGCCACCAGACGGACCGCCTGAAGCTCGGCTGTATTGTTTGTGAGGATACCAGCTGTAATGTTCATCGTTGTCTCGACTGCCTGGGATAAATGTCGAATGGCACGACTGTTCGCCATCGGACCCCAAAGTGGAACAAGTCCCTTTATTGCATCCAAGAATTGTGCTCCAGTAGAGTCGGCCTGCTCAATGTCCTTTGCTCGTTTTTGTCGGTGATGGTTTGCCGGAGCCACATAGTTGGAGGAAGGATGAAGGCAATGTAGCAGGTACCTCCCCAGCCCTTTGGGAGCCAGGTGTAGGCTTTTGTACCACAGACGAAGTACATGTTCGGAGAGGTGACAAATGAGGGCGGGTCGGTTGAGTCCAAAGTTCTGGTGATGCGGCAAGTGCTGCGGCCCACCATTTGTGTCCCATGGCCTGTGATGCATACAAGGCCTGAGACATTGAGGACAGATAGGGCCACGGTCAGGGTGGCAGCTGTTCGTTTCCAGAGATAGGAGAAGGTGGGTCTGGCTGGATTGTTGAATATTTGCATCTCCACCATTTCTTTGGCGGGGATGTCCATATGAACAGAGGCATTGGAGGATAGAGGGCAGAAGGGAGCAGCAGTTCTTCCGGTTTTGTTCAGCCAGACTCCATGGTAAAAGTGTGACATAGTTTCGCTGGAAGTGGCATTGTCTCTGTAGCTCTCTTGCAAGAGGATCAGCCAAGCAAGGCAGGAGCCATGAACAGAGAAAGGTGAAGGGATGAAGGGGATGGAATGTCCAGTAGCATGGGGTATCAACCCACAGATCCAGCAATTCGTGGCATTTGCAGCAAGGTTGTGTTGGTGCAGCAACTGTACGAAGGAGTTGTTCCAGAATTCCTTACGCCTTTCTTGGATTTGAGGTGGAAGAGAGACCAGGTAGTGTTCTTTCATTGTGGTAGGCTGTGCAGTCGTTAGGAATGTCTTATGAGCTGGTGCCTTCTCTTCCACGATCCAGAAGGTAGTCATGAGGAGGAGGCAAAAGAGAAGAGTGATAAGAAGAGCAATAGTCTTTGAGCTGTGCAACCTGTCAGTTTTCGGGTTCCTGTAGTGGGTCTTCGGATGTCCGGTTGCTTCCATCATCTTCGTATCGGGCGCTTCCATCATCTTCAAGGTGCTCGGTAGTGGGCAGAACCACAGACTTCATTTGGTTTCTCTCCTGGCAGCCTTTGTAGTGCTAGGCCGCCGCTCTGAGAATGGTAACTTAGTCAATGGTCTACTTAGCCTAAGCTCCCTCCTTTCGTCGCAGGTTATACCCTTCTCTGGATGGCACAGTGGGATCAGGGAATTTCGCCAATTCGAGTGTCTCTGTTTCAGGGTAGCAGCTCAGGGAAGGTCGGTCTTTGTTCAGGAGCTCTTCTTGGGTGGTCACGTCTTTGGTCGACGTCAGGGTCGGAGAGATTTTCTTGCAATGATGTGCATGCAGCCAATTTTGCTTCCCCTCCACTCGAAGAGCTGTTCGGGTGGTGATCAAGACTTGCCAGGGGCCCGTCCAGCGGCGTTCCAGACTCTTCTCCCGCTGGAAGTTCCGAATCAGGACGAAATCTCCAGGCTGGATGGCATGTCCGGGGCCCCTGGAAGCATCGGGGATGGCCTACAGCACCTGATGATGAATAACAGACAGTGTTTTAGTTAGGTTATACAGATAGTCAGACATTAGGACATCCGGGACGTCGTGAATAGATGTCGGTTTAGGTGCGGACCAGATACTCATGGGCCGGCCGAAAACGACCTCGTAAGGGGTCAAGTGGTGTTTGGTGGGGGTGGAACGCATGGACAGCAATGCTAGGGGGAGAGCGTCTGGCCATTTTAGTCCTGTGGTAGCCACTATTTTCGCCAGTTTTAGTTTCAATGTGGCATTGTGCCGCTCGACCAGTCCAGCAGATTGGGGGTGAAAAACTGCGTGGAATTTTTGTCGTACCCCCAGTCCTTTCAGGATGAGCTGGATAACCTCGGCTACAAAATGGGGGCCATTGTCACTCCATAAAATACTATTTACAACAAGGGGTGGTGATGGGCAGAGTCTCTGAATTAAGCAGAATACTCTCACCCAGTCAAGAGATCAGGGCTAGATCCAACACTGTTTTTTAGCTCATTGCACCATCCCAGTTTCAGAACCCGGCTGTATGCAAATTAGTCTGTCCCTGGCCCAGTGCATCATGGGAACAGGGCAGACCAGACTACAAAAGCCAATTCTTACACTGGGAAGGAAACAAGCTTCCGGGGACCGGTTTCTGGCATTTCAGCCGTCTTCGGCCCGGCTTGCTTGAATCCTGATGGTGCAATGGGCAAGGGACTCACATCTGAGTATACCCTTCCACGCTTAGCGTGGACAAAATTATTTACAACAAGGGGTGGTGATGGACAGAGTCTCTGAATTAAGCAGAATACTCTCACCCAGTCAAGAGATCAGGGCTAGATCCAACACGTTTTTTAGCTCATTGCACCATCCCAGTTTCAGAACCCGGCTGTATGCAAATTAGTCTGTCCCTGGCCCAGTGCATCATGGGAACAGGGCAGACCAGACTACAAAAGCCAATTCTTACACTGGGAAGGAAACAAGCTTCCGGGGACCGGTTTCTGGCATTTCAGCCGTCTTCGGCCTGGCTTGCTTGAATCCTGATGGTGCAATGAGCAAGGGACTCACATCTGAGTATACCCTTCCACGCTTAGGGTGGACAAAATTATTTACAACAAGGGGTGGTGATGGACAGAGTCTCTGAATAAGCGTGGAAGGGTATACTCAGACATGAGTCCCTTGCTCACTGCCCCATCAGGATTCAAGCAAGCCGGGCCGACGACGCCTGAAATGGCAGAAACCGGTCCCCGGAAGCTTGTCTTCTTTCTGGTGAAGAATTGGCTTGGTAGTTTGGTCTGCCCTGTTCCCATGATGCACTGGGCCAGGGACAGACTAATTTGCATATAGCCAGGTTCTGAGCTGGGATGGGGCAGTGAGCTAAATAACGGTGATGGATCAAGCCCTGATCTTTGGACTGGGTAAGAGTGGTCTGCTTAATTCAGACACTCTGTTCATCACCACCCCCTTTTCTGAATCATTTTGTCCACCATAAGCGTGGAAGGGTATACTCAGACATGAGTCCCTTGCTCACTGCTCCATCAGGATTCAAGCAAGCCGGGCCGACGACGCCTGAAATGGCAGAAACCGGTCCCCGGAAGCTTGTCTCCTTTCTGGTGAAGAATTGGCTTGGTAGTTTGGTCTGCCCTGTTCCCATGATGCACTGGGCCAGGGACAGACTAATTTGCATATAGCCAGGTTCTGAGCTGGGATGGGGCAGTGAGCTAAATAACGGTGATGGATCAAGCCCTGATCTTTGGACTGGGTAAGAGTGGTCTGCTTAATTCAGACACTCTGTTCATCACCACCCCCTTTTCTGTATCACTCCATAAAATACGGCAAAGGCCGTAGCGAGGGAAGAACTCTTTCAGTAGTACCTTTGCAGTGGCAATGGCAGTGTTGTCACATGTCGGGTAGGCTTCCACCCACTTGCTAAAAGCGCATACAACAACAAGTCCATGACATCTCTCTAACTGGATATAGTCCATCCATAGGACTTCAAATGGATGGTTGGGGACCCCAAACCCTCCCCGGGGTATGAGAGTTCCTTTCCCTGGGTTGTGTTGCAGGCAGACTAGACATTGCTGGACTAATCGTTTGGCCGAGTCTGCAATTCTATCGTTATGCCAAACTCGGAGACAAGTTCGGTCATAGGGGCAGATCCTATGTGTGCAGGGGAATGGGCCATCGTCAGTATGGGGATCAGGTACGAGTTGGGTAGCAACCATTTGTTTGTGTCTTTTGTCCGCCAGCAGCCTTCATCGTCCTTTAATCCCACCCGTGCCCATTCAGTCAATTCTTGTGGTGAGCTGGCCATTTGGATGTCCCTTATAGTTTCCCTAGCGTCCGTCCATTTTTCTGCTTGTGACCTAGTCACGTACATGCGAGTCGTCGTCCTGTTCTCAGCTGTGGTTCGGGCAGTGATGTCGGCCAGTGCATTTCCCTGTCCAATGATGTCTGTCACCTTTTTGTGTGCTTGGCATTTGATTACGGCAAGTCGTTTGGGGAGGAGAACCGCTTCAGTCAGAGCGGAGACTAGATCTCCGTGCAGGATGGGTGTGCCATGAGATGTCAGAAATCCCCTCTCCTTCCATAAGAGCCCAAAATGATAAACCACCCCGAAGGCATACTGGCTGTCCGTGTAAATGTTTGCTGTCGTCCCCTTTGCTAAGATACAGGCTCATGTGAGGGCAATCAGTTCTGCCGCCTGGGCGGATCGTTGCGTGATGCGGGCGGTTTCAACTACCGTTCGGGCTGTGGTAACTGCATAGGCAGCTGAGGTGGTGCCATCGGGGAGTTTAATGCAAGAGCCGTCTACCCATAGCTCTCCGTCAGGGTTTGGGAAGGCAGTGTCTCGGAGGTCAACTCTACTCCTAGTCTGTTCGTCCGTGAGGGTCACACAGTCATGTATTGGGGGCACATCGGGATCGTTCTCAGGCAGAGGCAGCAAGGTGGCTGGGTTCAGTCTGGTGCATCGTTTCAACGTGATGTGAGGTGCGAGCAGTGTCAGTTCGTACCCAGTCAGTCGTGCGCTGGTCAGGTGTTGTGTCTTGGTCTGGTTTAGGAGGGTGTAAACAGCATGAGGCACTAGTACCGTGAGGGAATTTGAGAGTACGATTCCCTCACTTTGTCGGATAGAGACAGCAGCAGCGGCTACTGCTCGAAGGCAGGCAGGCAAAGCTCTTGCTACAGGGTCAAGAGTGGCGGAGAAATAGGCACATGGTCGTTGTTTGGGGCCAATGGTCTGAGTCAGGACAGACAAAGCGCATCCCTCCCTTTCGTGAGTGTAGAGAGAGAAGGGCTTTGTATAATCAGGGGTTCCTAGGACGGGTGCTGAACAAAGGGCGTCTCGTAGTTCCTTGAAGGAGGATTGACATTCAGGGGTCCAAGGGAGCGGGGAGGGGACATCTTTAGCCAATAGGGATAGTAGTGGTTTCACAATGAGGCTGAAATTTGGCAACCATTGTCGACAGAAGGAGGTGAGGCCTACCAAAGAGCGGACTTGCTTCGGGGTTTTAGGGATAGGGGTCTCTAGAATAGCCTGAATTCGATCGGGTGTGAGTTTTCTCCCGTCTTTGGACAAGAGGTGGCCTAGGTAAGTGACTTGAGGTTGGCAGAATTGCAACTTCTTCTTGGAGACCTTGTGGCCATTTTCCGCGAAGAAGTGCAGGAGTTGGATGGTGGCTGTGACTGCAAGTGGAGTGGTGTCGGCCGCCAAAAGGATATCATCGACGTACTGTATCAACACCACTCCATCCGGTAACTGGACTGCATCCAGCTGTCTCTTGAGGGCCTGGCTGTAGATGCTTGGACTTTCAGTGTAGCCCTGGGGTGCTCTGCAAAATCTATATGAGCGGGATTTTAAAGTGAAGCCGAAAAGGTAGCGGCTGTCTGGGGTGAATGGGGATGGAGAAGAATGTGTTCTTGAGATCGATTACCGTGAAGGTGGTGGCAGTGGAAGGAATCAGGGTCAGAATGGTGGTGATGTCTGAGACTACAGGGTACTGGGGTACAACCACTTTGTTGACTTCTCGTAGGTCGATGATGAAGCGGTACGCTTTTTCATCTCCCTCACCTTGCTTCTTCACAATGGGTAGGATAGGGCTGTTGCACACATTGCTAACTACTTCTTCTACCACTCCAGCGTCTACCAGGGACTGGATGATTTCTACCAATGCCTTCTCGCCTTCGGGCGATATCCGATACTGTGGGAGTTTTGGGAGTACTGCGTCCTGTCGAACAGTTATGTGCACAGGGTCTATCATCATGCGTCCTACGTCCGAGTCAGTTTTTGCCCATAGGTACAGAGGTAGGGTGTTGAGTAAGGACAAGTCGGCGTCAGTGATGGGAAACATGTGTTGTGTGCGACAAGATCTGAGCAGTGTTGGGTTGTCGTACAGAATGACTCGAACTCCGTCTTGTGAACACCTAATGGTGGCTCGAAAATGTTTCAATAAGTCAAGTCCCATAATGGCGTCGGGGGTGTTGGAGGAGAGCAAAAACGTCGTGTCAGTGGTGTTATTGTCCAAGTTAAAAGAGATCGGTGTGGACAAGGGATTAGTGGAGGGCGTTCCATCAAAACCTATTGATGTCACATGTGAGCCAGACAAGGGTGCCCTGGGAATCAATCGTTTAGACAACGCACTACGTGTTGCACCAGTATCTACCAGAAATGGAAACTTCGTACCTAGGACCTTAGCGGTGACATAAGGACCTTGCTGGTCAACATAGAGCTCGACTGGATCCCTTTCTTGCCCTTGGCAGTCCTATGCAAAGTCGTGGGCATTGTCGCAGTCAGATTGTTGGCACTGATTCTGTCGGGGACGATCAAACGTGTTCGGTCTGCCAGGTCTGACATTGCTGGTGTCGTTTGTGTGCCCTCGTCCCTGTCCTCTATTTCTCGGCCCTCCCGCTACGTCTCTTGTGTCTTTATTTCTGAGAGCTTCCTGCAGAACTGGACATTGAGACTTCCAGTGGCCAAATCCTTTGCAGAACGCACACTGGTCCTCATCGAGGTCTGTTCGTGGAGCGCCGGGTGCGGGTGTGCGGTCTCTAGGGGGTGGATTTCTAGGAGCATTCGACTGGTAGTTTCCTCTATACTGTTCCCTCCCTATAGTCACCCCTTGCAACTGAGCAATCATCACCCTCTCTTTCAAGTCCTTTTTCTTTTTCTCAGTCGCTTGATCATTCTCGTTCTTTTGTCGCTCATAGTATTGAGCCATCTGAAGGATAGCTGCGGGCTTGGAGGCCGCCCAACTACTCTCGCTAGTCTGTAGTTTCTGCGAGACTTCTGGTGTCAGGCTTTTCACATAGTTCTGGACAAACAAGTGATGTCCGGTTGCAGTGGTCATGTCCTGGCCGCTGTAATCGGAGAACACCGTTTCAAACCGGGAGAAGTATTCTGATACGTCTTCCTGGGGTTTCTGGCGACAGGCCGTTACTATCGACCAGTCCACCTTCCTTTCTGGAACTAGGGTTTTTAATTTCTGCACAATCTTATCTGGTAGGTCTAGAATGGCCTTCAAAGGTTTCTGTCCCGGTTCCCGTTGTTTGTCAACATTACCGAGTTGTATCCAGGTATGTCCGAACAGCTCAAGGTGGTCGACTTTCCGGATTTGCTTCCACACATCAGCTGGCAGACATAGCCCGAAAAACAAATCGATATCCGCTAGGGTCATAATCGTTGAACCCAAAGCGGTGGCTAATTCTGTATAGAAGGCTGTGGGGTTCTTTCGCAGATCAGGCAAGGACTTTCGGAAAGTCAGGATGTCTTGCCGATCGCATGGTTGGTAAACCCAGTTGTAAACTACCCTCCTTCTCGCATCTTGGTGGTTAATATCGTCGTGTGTTCCCTGTCCTCGTGGGGGAACCCAATGGGGAGCGGCCTCCTTTATGGGCATCATTGTGTGAATTTTTTCTACTCCGGCTTCAGTTGCTGCAGGAGTCGTGGTGTTAGTCTCTGGTTTCTGTTCCGTGAGGTGGCGGAAAACTTCAAGCGTACGCGTGAAGAGGTTCGTCACATCACACTCGTCCCCATCTCCGACATCAATTTTCCTATACAGAGTCGTTAGGTTTTCAGGGCCTTTTCCTTGGTATCGGTCTTCATAGGCTTTAAGGGTATGGTAACAAAGGCGTACGACAAAGTGTCGTCTGTGGCTATTGGCATATGTATTGTACATATCCGTTATATAATCCTCACTTTCCTTTCGCACCACCAGTGTCTTTACAATCTTATCGATCCCAGCTCGTTCATCCTTACTTAATCTATTCGATCTAGCAGGGTCTTTCCTCCCAGCTTCGGGATCATCTGAAGTCGCTGCTCGTGCTACGCTGGGTACGAGGGGTTCGGTCGGCGCAGAGGCCATGAGGACCGAGGCTCCGGCACTACTCTCGCCTGTCGGTGGGGGTTGCGGGTGATGCACTAAGGGTTGGGAAGGGGCGTATGGAGGGGGCATGTAGATGATCGGGGGACCTAATAGTAAATCATCGTTTGTTCGCTGTTTCGAAGGTAGCTCGGGGTAAAGTGTAGAGGGTGTCCTGACGGGACACTGGCCTGATGATTCGGAATCTTGTTTTAGCTTGGTTTCCTCTCTTTCTTTTATTTCTTCCTTTAATTTGTTAGCGGCCAGGTGAGCTGCTTTGCGTAATTCCTTTTCTAACCTGACCTCATTTCTCTTCTTCCGCTGTTCTGTTTCTTTGCGCCACATGCCGAAGCTATCGAGCATAGTGGGTGTTGTCTTATTGTTATAAAGGGCTGTTTCCAGCGCGTTTATTTTGTCGTTATCAAAGGACCCTATCAGTGGCCACTGACTTTCCCGATCCTTTTTCGTGTATCTATGCCACAGCTTACTATAAGCCACGGCGACCAGTCCATATTTAGTAAACATGTCCTTATTAGGGGTGCCCTCCAGTGGAGCCGGATGGTTCACCTCCAATAAGCGGTCCGGGCTGAACCAACTACCAACAAACGGGGCAAAAATAGGCATGACGGGTTACAAAGGGGACAAAAATCTGCACTACCTATCCTTCACTATTTACAAGGACTAAACAGAGTATTGCGACTCTGTGCTTATTTGTAAATAGAGAATAACCCAAAGAGAACCAATTCCGAACGATCAATGTTCGGACAAACAATCAATCAAATGAGGGATAAAAATAGGCACGACGGATTACAACGGGGGCAAAAGCCTGCGTTACCTACCCTTCACTATCTGCAAAGACTAAACAGAGTATTGCGACTCTGTGCTTGTTTGCAAATAGAGAATCTCTCAGAAACAATCAAACGAGTAATACTAGTATTTTCAAACAATCAATTTTGCAATTCGTCGTGTTACACGACCTTACCCGGACCGCATGGACGGTTTCTCGTCTTCTGCTTCCAGCGCCCGATCGTCCTCTATTCTCCGTAATTGCTGTGGCACTCCTGATGGTTCCCAGTCAGGACCGTAGATCACTCGAGAGAGGTCTGCTCGGAACCGGTGAAGTTCGGATGATCGGCTGCCAGACGAGGGTCTATCGGGCAGGAGCTTTTCCCGATCGTTGCAGTCGTTCACTCTGTCGTTGGGACCTCTCCCACTGGATCCACGCGTCGCTGATGGGCCCCACGTTTGGGACGCCAATTGTTGAAAGGTAGGGCCGATGTCGACCAAGAACCTTCAATGTTTGCCCGGCGTTAGCCGCCTCTCATACCATTCAATATTATCAAACAAAGAGGCAGGCGCTGGAGACAGGAAGGCAGGAAACAAGAGTTTATTCCGACGGAGCAGAACACGTCAAATCAGACAACAGGGTATCTTCTACACAAGTTTATGACTTTATTACATTTATGACATCCGTGGTATTGCTTTGAAGTTTAAAAAGGTATCTTTGGAATCCCCGGTTCAGGCCCGTTCTCACACATATCTACAGTAGAGGTCCCCACCCAAATCTCAGCATGATGGCTATCGCGCAGCTGGACATTCCGCTGAGAACAAGAATGTGGGCGATCGGTCGGATCTAGGGGTGTGAAGGCATTGATCAATCCCCGCTCCTTTGATGTGAGGCGAGGTCCTACTGTAGGGGGCAATAAACTGCATCTGTTGGGCTAGGTGATGGCCTGGGATCAGGTCAGACAATCGGGCAGGGAGGAAGAGGTTATCAAAGGGCCTGTTCTTTGGATGAGATGAAAGAGCGAGGGGGTTCAGCACGGGATGTGGCTCGGAGACAGGGTCGCGTTAGAGGCGTGTTTATGGCCCAAGCAGGAGAGACCGGGGGCTGTCGGGCGCGGGGGAATGCTTGCGAGGCCGGGGAGTGAGGGGGAAAGATGCGCAGGCTATTGGCAGTGGGCAGAGAGGCCAAGGTAATCAAAATGGCTGCTGCTTACGCGCACGTATGGATCTGAAAAGGACAAGATGACGCCGATAATGTTTACGCCACAATCCAGATTTTAACACAGGGTTTTGACACAGCATTGGCCTGAAAGTGACTGAGTGAAATCTAATAGATTTCACTCAGCCACTTTCAGGAGGCGTTCCTGTGCAGGAACGCCGCCCCTGCACAGGACCGCCTCCTTATGGCGCAGGGCTTTACAACGTGACGCATCTCCTAGATGCGTCACGTTGTAAATAGGGCGCATTGTTTGCGCCGCCGTTGCGTCAAATAAAGTGACGCAATTGCGGCGCAAAGAGGCGCAAGGGCCTCATAAATCTGCCCCTGCATCTTTAGAGGAGCGCCCCATAATGCCCCACGAAAGGCTCATTTACATGTGTGCTTGCTTGTTTTATTGGTGCCGTGAGGATAGGGCCATCAACAACGAACCTAAGATGTTTTTAGGGGGGTTGTAAGAGTTAGAGCAGCCCCCCAGAAGTCATTTTTAAAGCTACTAACCCTTTGTTTGTGGGGTCAGGAAATCCATGACACTGTGGGAATTTAACATTATGTCTTTTATTACACGAGCCTTGGTGTACTGCTCTTTCATGTTCATAAAATACAAGAAGAATAAACACAGAACCTGTACAGAGAAATTCTGGCTTTCCTGTAATGACTTTTAGCACGGAAAGGAAAAACATGTTGTCATTAATTTCTTCTTTCTGCTGACCACTTTTACTTTTCAGAAAAAGATCTCAGAGGTAGGAAAGAACGGTAAACATCCATTTGTATGCGGTCACTACACCGCATACCATTACTACGCAAGCATTACATCACATGCGCTGTAATAATGCATAGCCTTTACTATGCATGTTATTACTTCGCATGCGCTGTTACAAGGCATGCGTTGTAATGCGTGTATGGATGTCGGCAGTCAGGGTATAGATTGGCGAGCTGTGGGAGTTACGAGAAGGCATGGATGACGAGGAGGCAGCGATGACGGCACACGCAAGGAATTGCAGTGACGAGAAGGCAAGGAACACGGCGCTGTGGAGGAAGACCAGTTGAGAACAGCATCAAAGCTGGCACACCCGTCATTCATAGACTTTTTAGAGGAACTTGTGCTGTTGTTTCATTAAGAACGCTTGCAGACGAGGAAAAGGGAGGTGCACCGAGGAGAGAGAGGTAAGAGGGACTGTGTATTTTTTAATGGTTTCTGGTTGAGGGGTAGTGTTTTTAGTTTAAGGGCAGTGTTATGGGTCGTGCAAGGTAGTGTTTGTGTGTAGGGACAGGAGTAGGGGGAGGGGGAGGGTCATGCAAGGGTTAGTGTTTTAGGGATTAGGGTAGTGTTGTGGTGTTTGTGTAGTGAAGTGTAGGGTAGTATCAGGGGGTCATGCAGGGTAGTGTATAAGTGTAGGGAGTGGACTGGGGTTGGGGCAGGATCGTGCTTGGGGTAGTGTTTTAGGGTTTAGAGTAGTGTTGTAGTGTTTGTGTAGTGTAGGGTAGTGTTTTAGTGATTAGGGTCGTGTTGGGGGTTGTGCAGGGTAGTGTTTCAGTGTAGGGGCTGGACTGAAAGTATGGGCAGGGTTGTGCTTGGGGTAGTGTTTTAGGGTTTCGGGTAGTGTTGTAGTGTTTGTGTAGTGTAGGGTAGTGTTTAAGGTTTTAGAGTAGTGTCAGGGGGTTGTGCTGGGTAGTGTTTCAGTGTAGGGGGTGACGGACTGGGGGTATGGGTAGGGTTGTGCTGGGGGTAGTGTTTTAGGGTTTAGGGTAGCGTTGTAGTGTTTGTGTAGTGTAGGGTAGTATTTTAGTGTTTAGGGTAGTGTCAGGGGGTCGTGTAGGGAAGTGTTTGCGTGTAGGGGCGGGACGGGGGCACAGGGTAGGGTCGTGCCTGTGGTAGTGTTTCAGGGTTTAGAGTAATGTTGTGAACTTTGTGTTGTGTAGGGTAGTGTATTTGCATTTAGTCTTTAGCGTAGTTTTGGGGTGTTTATTTATTTATTATTTGTTTGAAACATATTTCATTACGTTTTTAAGTGTTGGGGTGTTAATAAAAAGGAACAATGAAATGTTAAACTATGCAGTGTATTACATTTCATATTCGAGTATTAATTTTTAAAATTATTTAAAATGACTCCCCCACTGAAACCCCGATTTCACTAGCATCCCATCCAAGGGGATAGGTAACTTTCAAAACAAAATATTAAAGATGGTCCATGTACGAAAGAAAGCGGTATGCAAAGTAAAAATCTGCGAAGTAAATGTAAATTATTCTATTAGTAAAGCATTTACGAAGTAATGGTATGCGCAGTAAAAATATGCGCAGTAATGGCATTTGCGATGTAAACAAATTGCACTAAAAGCATGCGTACTAATGGCATGCTAAGTATCGTCATATATTCAGAAAGGACTGTTCCCATTTTGGTGGCATATTTACAAGCCCCTTGCGCCACCGGAGTGTCACTTTTTTGGTGCTCTGATGGCACTGGTGCTGGTCAATATTTACAGGGCCACACAAAGCCACTTTGCATGGCTTTACACGGTCTTGTAATGATGGCCCTCTTTCATGGAGTACTCTGTTTCAAAGGGACGTGTCATGGATGTTGCTCTGGGTGTTCCCATGCAACACCCATGGTTTTTGATACTGCCAAGATTTATAAGGATTAGTTAACACCTTCCCAGGAGATGCATTAAAGTACTGCGACGAGGAAAAATACATTTTTTCTGCTCGTGTTTTGCTCTTTCTGTGTGTGTTGCATACTGCAGCACACATAGAAGGAGCAAAACGCCATTCATGATGGTTTTTGTGCAGGAAGGTGTCCTTTCCTCCACAGCCACAATCATCCCTGCAACTCCGGCACATGGTGCAAGGGTGCCTGCGTTGGTGCACAGTGAAGTGCAGCAAAATTGCTTGTGGCACCGCACTACGCCATTTCATTGTAAATATGCCCCCTGGTTTCTTTATCTATGGCTTCAATTGTGCTCCTTGACCTTCCTTTTACACTCGCTGCTCACTCTGAATGCCAGTATTGTGACGTCAGAACTAAACTGTGGGAGCCTACTACAATTGATCAGCTACATCATTTCTTTATTTCCGGTGCCTGTTATACCGAGATTAGAGGCAGGCTTTTATATATAGATTCCAGGAACCCATGTATTATACATGGGATAAAGTACCCTCTTCTGTACATTATAAGGATATTGCAAGTCACCAAGGAGCTCAGTGACCATATAGAGGCATGACCCCACAGAAAGAGTACCTTTACTGGTCATGGAACTCCCCATAATATATAGTAAGGGGGTATTTTATCCCATATAGTTCATGGGCCTTGCTCTCTCCTTCTGAAAACACATTAAATGGCCAATAAGTGGTGATGTGTTACCTGTGACACCTACTTCTGGCCCTGCCTTTTTAGCTACAGAACTTTGCATCTTGGGATTTTCAATTATGAAACAAAACTACATGTCCCAGTATTCAATCTACTCCTACAAAATTAGGCATTGCTGACGATGTGGCTCATAACGTGGGACCCCTTAGCAGCCCCCAGTATTCAGCAGTGCTGGTCCTTCCAAAAACAACACAAAAACAATTACTTTATGAGGTGAAAGGTAGAAGAGCAACCAAACAAGTTCCTATAGCCTTTGTCCATGAAAGTAATGATTCTCATTCCCTAGACAGACCAGCTCTGTGCATTCCTGAAGGCTGCCTTAGACAGCCCGCATTCCTTGCCACAGACAATGAGGGAGGCTGGAACACAGCCCCAAGCACTTTCTCTGTGAGGTGGCACTTTATTTTAAAGGCTGCTGAACCACACGCAGTGCTCGATCTCACGTGTATCATCTTCCTTCAAGTTGAGTGAAAGCTGCTGTGTCCCCGATCCACTGTGATGCCACTTGTAATAGCTTATTACAAGCGACCTTGGTGCATCACTTTCATATTATAGGCCTATAAAAAAATAAAATACAATACTAAATCGCGAGATTACGAACTCTCACATATTATAAAACATTTTTATGCATAGGTCTAATAGCGGAGACAGTATTATGATATGTCTCGCTTGTATTCCACCAGCAGAGTGCGCGCCTGCACCCAGAGCAGTCAAATGTAGGCGCTATAATGGTTGCAATAATCTGGCGCATTGAAACGTCCCTCAGCACCCTAACAATAGGTGCCACCATTTGTGAAACATAGCTTTTCTTGCAACATTGCTTGAGTAGTACCAGAGAGGGGCGGAGATGAGAGGATGATGGAAGTACTCAGTGCAGCGGAAGTGTGATAGAATGATTAACGTGTTGCTGAATAGCATATGAGTGAATGAAGCATAGTATATGAGTGAATGCAGTGCAGTATATGAGTGCATGGAGTGTAGTATGAGTTAATGGAGTGTAGTATATGAGTGAATGGAGCTTAGTATATGAGTGAATGGAGTGTAGTATGAGTGAAGGGAGCATAGTATATGAGTGAATAGAGCATAGTATATGAGTGAATGGAGTGTAGTATATGAGTGTTGTGTAATATATGAGAGTAGTATAGTTTGTGAGTGAATGAAGTGTAGTATATGAGTGGAGTACAGTATGTGAGTGACTGGAGTGTACTATGTGAGAGAATGGAGTGTATTATATGAGTGAATGGAGTGTACTATATGAGTGAATGGAATGTAGTATATGAGTGAATGGAGTGTAGTGTATGAGTGAATGGAAAGTACTATATGAGCGAATGGAGAGCAAGTAGTGTTTCATGGAGCTTATCTCTGAATACCCATTTTCACATAGCAAACAATCGAGGGTGCTCCATACATATAAGGGTCCTTGTTTCATACATGTGGCTTGTGACCACAGCCTTGCAAGTAGATAGCATTGCCAATTAAAAATGATATTATTAGGCAACTCAGTGGTATGCTTTTTATCAACTGCATAAGGACGAAAAGATGAGTTATCCTATAAGGAGGTTTGGACAGGTGACCTTTAAATCAGTCACAAATGGTTACAATAGGTATTTAGTAACTCACTAACCTACCTTAAGTGCTAGATGTGATAGCCAAGAATACCAGCTGGTAAACTAGATTGGTGGGCTATACAGCCTTGTGCCAAGTTGGTGGTTTAACCGAGCCCGGCTTAGGACCACCACTTGAACCAACCCTCACCATTCTGTCAAGAAGAACAAGTTTCACCCCAAAAAATGCCCAAAAAGCTCAAACGCTTGGCAAACCAGACCGGAAGACTGGACCTGGTTAGCCAGGACAATAAATCAACATGGTGAGAGTACTTGACTCAGAACAAAAAAACTTCCAGTAGGTGACCACCAGCTACGAATTTGCTCTTGGAATTTAAACGGATTAGTAAACAAAACATCAGAGAGAGAGCTTCTGGTTTATTAACGAGGCTTCGACCTCATCCTATTACAAGAGACATGGCTAGATGAACCTATGCTTCTAATTGGCTTCAGAACACATCGTTTACCAGCAGTAAAAGGTGCCAAATATGGGCACCTGAAGTGCTGCCTAACAATCTATTTGTCAATTTAGAGCAAAATGGTAACCAAAGATGTGGACACTACCACAACCAATACAAACGCAATAAAAGCTCTTAATGTGATTATATAGGAAGGCAACATAAAAAACAAATAGTAGTGCTAACCACATACATACATCCACGAGTCAAAATCAAAGGAGTCAAATTCATGGGATCTGAAATAACCAGACTGCTCTCAGAAGAATCAACACCTAACTTTCTGCCGACAGGCGACTTTAATATGCACTTACTAAGGCCTTGAATCAGGGATGAACTACTTGAGGAGCAATTTGTGGCCTAGAATATCCCCTGCCAGGAAGTGAGAAAATGGGCAAATCAATCAAGACTTGCCAGGAACTTCATAAGGGATATAGTACACTGGAGCTTTGTGGCACTTAATGGGCCCTTCCTAGGAGAGCAACCCCTGGCCGCCACATTTTACAATGCTGCTGCCAGTACGTTCATAGATTACACTTTTGTAACCTTACCGCTTATCAGCAAGATTGCAGGCTTCCAGAGAGGGACACAAGAACAAACTGATCATCTGCCACAGGAAATCACTATGAGTATATTTAGTCCAATCTGGCAAGCAAAAAGGCAATCGGATGATAAACTGAGGGCCAGGCTACTGTAAGACTCAAAGACTAATAACAGCTCAAGATTCTGGTGCACAATAAACAACTTGGGAACCCCAAACGTATAAAGAGTGAACTCACACCTAACGGAAGACGCCTGGGCTACTCATCTCTTGAAACACTTCAACTCAGTCTTGGGATTGGGGAGCACTGTCCCAGCCACACCTACTAGGCAACTTTGCCCGATCAAACTAATTCAGCAGTAACTGACCTTCTCTCATTTACAACCACCCAGATCAAGAACAGGATTGCTACATGGTCAGCGACTAGCTGCCGCCTCCCCCCCAATCCGGCACCCAATACCCAGGAACGTGGACACGAGACGTCTTTACTTTTTGGAAGGCGGGCGCTAGTCGCCCGGCCGTATTTATTAAAGTATGAAATTAAAAAAGGTTTTAATTGCATAATCACCAATTTATACAAAAATTCAGCAGGACATTTAGGTACATACTCTTAGCAACAAGTTTGAGAGCCTGACTTTAACAAAACTCTAATACATGTTATTCCTAACTTATACTAAACATCCTCATCTAGAATTTTTGTACATTTCTGGCCATATGGCAGGGTCACTACCGGTGTCAGGTCCTACAAGCTGCGCCTCCCCTCTGGATGTGCGCATGCGCAGTGTTACCCCGGGAATTGCCCGGTCTACGCCCTGAACTCCATTTACCCACTAAAGGAGGGCCCTTACTCTGCGCCGGTGGCGTCATGAGTCCACGCGCGCGGGGTGGCTACCAGCCTAAGGAAAGCGTGAACTACTCCTACCCGCGCTCCTTTGCTTTGCAGCATCTATTACCTTGCCCCTGGAGTTGTGGGAGTGGCCCGCAGGCTCCTCCCCCTGGGCGGGAACCTCCATAGGATGATGCCCGCCCCCTCAGACCTCCAAATATGTGCTCACCGATAATGACCTTACCGCATGCCCCATACCTAATAAATACGACGACCTATGGGAAAAAATTCTAAAGGACAGCTACACTGGCTAATAAAACAGTATCAACGTATAGCTACAAAGGGAAAAAAGGCCTAAAGACATATAGCAATAAATACAGTGCACTTCAAACAGTATCAACGTATAGCTACAAAGGGAAAAAAGGCCTAAAGACACATAGCATTAAATACAGTTCACTTCAAACAGTATCAACGTATAGCTACAAAGGGAAAAAAGGCCTAAAGACACATAGCATTAAATACAGTTCACTTCAAACAGTATCAACGTATAGCTACAAAGGGAAAAAAGGCCTAAAGACACATAGCATTAAATACAGGTCACTTCACACATGACTTGCTAAAAAGGGGGAAACATTCCTAGACAAAAACATCAACAAAATACACCAACCGTTCATCTCTATTACCCTGTGAGACCCGTGGACCGTACATCCAGAACTTACCCTTCAACCAGAGATAAGAACTGCTACCAAACTTTTTGTTCCAAGGGATGGTGGGTGGGAAAACAAAGAAGCCCCGAGCGCGGGGCACACCGTTTCGGCGAGGGAGCGTCCAGGGACAAGGGGGTCTCCTGGGCGCTCCCTATCTCTTTATTCCTGAGGGGCCAGGTGGCCCCTCCTCTAGCCCGCCCCCCCTGACCCGGACCTATTTCCCAGGATCCGGGTCAAGGGGGCCGCCAGCCAATCGGCGGTGGGCCGCGCCCCCCAGGGCACGCCCCCACCGCCGAGTGGCAACCAAGGAGACAGTCGGGGCGACGGTCGCCGCGCCGCCATGCGTGCGGGGGGGCCGAGGGCCCCCCCTTTTCACATGGTCAGCGACTAGCTGCCGCCTCCCCCCCAATCCGGCACCCAATACCCAGGAACGTGGACACGAGACGTCTTTACTTTTTGGAAGGCGGGCGCTAGTCGCCCGGCCGTATTTATTAAAGTATGAAATTAAAAAAGGTTTTAATTGCATAATCACCAATTTATACAAAAATTCAGCAGGACATTTAGGTACATACTCTTAGCAACAAGTTTGAGAGCCTGACTTTAACAAAACTCTAATACATGTTATTCCTAACTTATACTAAACATCCTCATCTAGAATTTTTGTACATTTCTGGCCATATGGCAGGGTCACTACCGGTGTCAGGTCCTACAAGCTGCGCCTCCCCTCTGGATGTGCGCATGCGCAGTGTTACCCCGGGAATTGCCCGGTCTACGCCCTGAACTCCATTTACCCACTAAAGGAGGGCCCTTACTCTGCGCCGGTGGCGTCATGAGTCCACGCGCGCGGGGTGGCTACCAGCCTAAGGAAAGCGTGAACTACTCCTACCCGCGCTCCTTTGCTTTGCAGCATCTATTACCTTGCCCCTGGAGTTGTGGGAGTGGCCCGCAGGCTCCTCCCCCTGGGCGGGAACCTTCATAGGATGATGCCCGCCCCCTCAGACCTCCAAATATGTGCTCACCGATAATGACCTTACCGCCACAGGCCAGCATTGTTAACCGACGATCTGGCCTCCCCCTGCCTAGGTCTACCCGACAAAGGTCTCCCTCTAGTAACCCCTTCCGGCCAGGCCCCGACATCATCAGACCACAGGACCCTCCCTTCCTCCGTCACATGGACTCCCGTTACCAGGCAGAGCCAATACACCCATTACCAGGTAGAACCAATACACCCATGTTGGATCATCTGCAGGCCGAGTGGGGGCTTGAAATAGTATGTCCCACTGTGAGTTGATCCCCTTTATCGAGTGATTCAACACCCTGACCGAGTCCCTGCCACCCCGGGATAAGTTGAGACCCTACCACCGTGCCACCCAAGTCCTGAAGACCCACCCACAGTGGAGATGGACCCATCAATGAGTATTCGCCTCCCCAGTTTGGCCCATTCAGTCCCCCCTAGGTGAGGTATCACCACTGACAGGGGGTCGGGCTGCTGAGCTAAAAGTCCCCGAAAGCAGTTCCTGAACTGACCATGGCACAGACCCTCAAACCCACTCTTCCCTGTCCTGCGTCCGGCACGTTGTTTGTGCTGGCACATTTTTTGCTCCTCAACTTCTGACGAGGAGTTCCTCCCCTGCGTGGCAGGTTTGAGTAACTGCAAGAACCAGAAAAAGACCAAGAAAACCTGGGTAACCATTTTTAGCTCCTCAACTTCTGGTGAGGAGTTCCTCCCCTGCGTGGCAGGTTTGAGAAACTGCAAGAACCAGAAAAAGACCAAGAAAACCTGGGTAACCATTCCCAATTCCACCTTAGGGAATGGGTAACACTAACACCTGCCAGCAATACTTGGGCCCTTGGTGTCTTCTTTCGACGTATGCTTTCCTTTTGACGTCCACCCACTGATGATGTTGCGGTGTGGAGTACTCCTCAGATATCCGCCATGGACCCAGCCGTGACTGACGTAAGCATCCCTTGGGCTGTCCACCTGTTGCAGCTGTTGTGATATGGAGCACTCCAGGTATCAACCATGGACCCGGTCATACATAAATTGGAAAGATAGACACACATCATTAGTCTTTCCGGCAATAACTGCTGTACACGTGTCAGACTTACATTACCATCCGTCGCTAAATTTAGCTAATCTTAATGCCAGATCCGTACACCTCAACACGCCGACAGCAAATGTTAAGCATAGCCTCAGTTTGTCTGTTTCCTACCCACGTCTTTATGCATAGGATTTATGCGTTAAAACAAGACGGCTTACTTAGCAGTGCAGTATCACAGTTGTTGGCTAAAGAAGTAGCACAGCCCAAACTCCGCCAGGCCCTAAGCTGGCCCCAAGGACCTTTTAAGTACGCCACTTTGGCTTCTGGGAAATATCATCCCAGCCACCCGGACATGATCACATGCATCCCCAGAACTATGTGATGCCGCAACTAGGCTCTTGGGCACCTTTTAGGTGTGACATCAGGGTGTGTATCTTTATCAGGACCCCCATTAGTCGTTCTAGAGGCTCTAGGCCCTGTCTCTATGCCATTCGTGGTTCCCCCACCATATTATTAATATATGGCTTTGGTGTACCCCTAGAGCTCAACGTATATGGTGGTAAATTACTGTGTGCTATAGAGGTCTTCACACCGAATCATTTGCTAACCCTAGGATAGTTTACTAATAATGTTGGTTTAAACCTATCATCCATGAAGGGGGCGTTTGGACATAAATGTCGTTCCCCCCCAGGTTGACCCCAATGGAAGGTGGCATACCCTATTCGTGAATGTTCCATGATTGTTCCAACTATCACCAAGCAGACCACTGATAGTCGTTCGATAATGACAAATTTGACTTATGGCAATGGCTGTTCCTCGCGTAAGAGAACTAAGCAGCAACCATGGCTTCGATAAAGTATAGCAAGTGCTTATGGGACATGAATAAGCAGCCCAGGCATGTCACCAACCATCCCATTCTCTAGGTGAAATTTAATGTCCCCATGTAGCGTGAGCTCTGATTTAGACAATGAGTGTTTCAGGACTGAACTCATCAACCGAATGCCAACAGAGCATATTTTGGGTAACTCACCACCCCTGGTGGGGACCCGTCCCATCAGGGCGCTGCGTTAGCCTTGTGAACCCAATAACCTTAATGTAACAATATACCCCGATAATATACACAAAGTAATATAACAATAAAATTAAAAAATTTTAGGGCACAACATCGCGACATAGTTAGATCTGCCTCCAGCCCAACAGCTATAGCCCAGCGCAGTATTTTTGCAATAATGAAGTACAAACACTGCAAAACCAAATTTATCAGAACACATCGCCTTCCTCTTAAGATGTCACACAATTTGGTAACGACCAACCCTGAAGTATTTATTTAACACCCCCCCGAATGTCTCAAGTTACTACGACGGACATAACAATGTTCCGTGATCCGGGACATTCTGTTTTGTCAAGCACAGGGAGATTACGCGCTTTGTCCAGACTCACGGGATGTTGAGCGTCATCACAGAGTCTCGAACCCAGTTCCCCAGAATTGAGAGCAACCACCCTAGCCGTTACAGCTACTTTGTCTGTGGTTGATCTATATCCTGCCCAAACTTCACAAACACCCTAATGGTAATCCAGGCAGACCCGTCATCTCTGCATGTAGTTTCCTAGCAGAACCCTCACACAATATCTAGACACCCTTTTCAAACCGTTTATTGTACTACTGGGGCAGCTTGTGATGTAGGACTCCCTTCTCTAATGTCACCCAAGACGAGACCATATCTGGGAATAAAGATGTGGTGAACTCAAGGACACTGCCACCCCAGGCCCCTCTAGAATTTCTGTTGAAATGGCATCACAAGTGGTACCGCTATATAAATTATGTCATATGATTTGGTAAGTTGAATGAGCTTTAGAACTGGCTTAACAATCAGACTGAGTATTTACCATGATGCATGATACGGAGAAAGCCAATTTCTTGGACCTAGCCATGTTAGTTATAGAAGGCGAATAAGCGTAAAATCAATAAAAGCTCAACACATTATTACACGTCCCCGAAGGGCACCCAAGAACACTGGAAGGAACTCTACCCTTTGAGCAAGTCCCCCGTATCCGAAAGTATTGTACCATTGAAGAGGACTACCTCACAAATGCCAATTCGCTCTCTAATAAGCTTAGCAATGGAGGATAGCGCAAGGAATTAGTTCAAACTTCTTTAAAAAGGACATGTTTTCCCTACGAGACCCTTTCAGTATACCAAGGCAAGTACTAACTAATCCAGTTATTAGTGTACTGAAATAAAACTGGAAAATTATTATTCAAAGAATGTGTACCCACTTCTAGTCGGGGGTCCAGACTAGACTACATTTCCAATTGAAATGCGAACCAATACCTACTAGTTTGTAAGATGCCCTTATGAGAAGTTGTACCTAGGGCAAACCACTCAGGCAGTAAAGTCACGGATTTTACAACACCGGTACCGCATCAAGTGCGGTACACGAGCAGCACCGTGAATCCTCTCAGGACCCGAACCGAATCAGGTATCGGAGCGCCTTACATAGCCCCAGTTACGTTACATGAGATCGGACCCACATTCATTTTTGGCACGGGGAGATTAAGTGATTTACCCAGAATCACAGGAGGTTTTGGCGTCCTTACCGAGACTCGAACCCAGATCCCCAGCTTCAGTGCCCTAGCCGCTAGACCAATTCATCTCCTCTAATTGCACTACATTGTCTCAAAATTAAACGCTTTGGGAGTCCTTTCCAGGTGAAGCCCCTGCGGAGTGCGGACCCCCTTGACTTTTGTAATACTCCCTGGAACAGCAGTCGGAGAATACTTATAGCAGTACAATGTAGTGTTTGTTTTAAATTAATGGCGTACAAGATTGAATGAAAGGAAGTCGTTTCATTCTAGAACCTGTGCAGTTCAGCGAGCACGTGGGCCTGCCAGCCGCAGGAGTTCCAGTCAGCGCCATGCTACTGAACTAATCGGCCTTGGCTGATGGATGGGGGCTCGGGAGTGGCTCTAACGCGGGTGATTGACGAGAGCTTCCCCGCAAGAGATACCATGCAAATAAAGATACGGGCAAGCCAAGCGCCCTGGAGGCGGGAGAGATCGAGGGAGAATTAATAACCGCATCCCCTGATGCAAACTCCGGCCCCAGACAGCACTTCAGGATGATGAACCCTCTTCAAGATCGGAAGGCAACCCGGGTTGTCCACAACCGGAACATGCAAAGTCCCCCCGCACATTACATCGCTCCGTGCCTCGTGGCTTCACTTAGCTCTGTTGCAGGTTTCACTACCAATTGAGGACAGCCAGCTGGACTCCACGACTATGCAAGAGGTGGCTTTTGCATCTAAATGTGTAAACTAGCATTGTCCTCCCAACTAAATTAATTCCTTACCTATTTTCTTTTTATCCCAGCTATCACGAGACATTGGCGAGTGACTGACTTTTACTTCTGCCCAAGCGAGTTTAAACAGTTGAGGTTACACTAGCTTCGCCCAGTATGTTATTTCACACTCAAGAGCAATAGTTTGTACAAATTGTGACGCATATTACCTTCTAAAGACACTGCTAATTGTTTTTAAAAGTTGCATTTTTTGAGTGCGTAGTCGGAGAAACCCCGCAGCACATAATCCTGCACTATCAAACGCCACAGATGTACTGGTGGCGGGAATCGAGCAGGCAGTGTCACCGAAGCAATCTTACATTAGATTTTGGATCAAATGAACACGAGCATGTTATTAAACTGACCAGCGTGATTACATTAAGGGCATCATATATACAGAACAAGTGTAAAACTATTCACGATACCACCCAGACCTGCGTCCGGACTCTAAGTTCATTAAAGCAAGTAAATTATTGCTAGCCTTCTCTGCCCCCCAGCGGCGCGCCGAGGGTCTGTCAACGGCTCCACAGAGATTTATTAGAGGCTCCGAAAGAAACCAGGGTTCCTTGAAGCCACCACAAGGCCACCCTCAGGCCACATTGTGCCTGTGGTTGAGACAAAGGACCAACTTTACTGGCACGAGTCACCGAGCTGACTCAGAGCGCTTACATAACACTACTAACGATACATAATGGCACAGGGATATCAAGTGACTTGTCCCAATCCACAAACAAAGGACCATCTTCACTGTCTCGAGTCACCGAGCTGACTCCGAGCGCTTACATAAACCCAGTACGATACATAATGGCACAATGATATTAAGTGACTTGTCCCAATTCGCAAATGACTTTGATCAAGCTTCACCCGCGTTGGAAACACACGGTACCCGCACAGCTCATGGCTCACCTTCAAGCCCCCACCCGTACTCATGGCTCACCTTCAAGCCAGCGCCCTGCCGAAGTCAAAGGCCAATGCCCGACCATCTCCGTCCGCCTTTGGGATCCGCCGCCCGGAACGTGAAGACTCGTCCATTCCTGCCGAGTGCTGCTGCTCTGCTGTTCTCCTGGGCTCCAAAGCGCGAACGCGAACACGTGCCCCGACGAAAAAAGGAATCATCAGTTCTCCCGGGCTCATCTGCTCCAAGCTCACCGATCGCGTAGCGGACCTGCAAAACAAAACAAAGAAGCCCCGAGCGCGGGGCACACCGTTTCGGCGAGGGAGCGTCCAGGGACAAGGGGGTCTCCTGGGCGCTCCCTATCTCTTTATTCCTGAGGGGCCAGGTGGCCCCTCCTCTAGCCCGCCCCCCCTGACCCGGACCTATTTCCCAGGATCCGGGTCAAGGGGGCCGCCAGCCAATCGGCGGTGGGCCGCGCCCCCCAGGGCACGCCCCCACCGCCGAGTGGCAACCAAGGAGACAGTGGGGGCGACGGTCGCCGCGCCGCCATGCGTGCGGGGGGGCCGAGGGCCCCCCCTTTTCAAATGCAAGCAGGAAGGCGCCCAAGCCCTAACAGGATTTTTCCGATCCCATAAAAAAAAGATTCAGATTACTGGGTGGCAGCACTACTACCACTGCTTGATCATATCTCGAGTGGAAAAAGTGCACCAGACTCCTGGAGGGGGTCCATCATATACCCAATATACAAGAGAGGCCACAAGAACAAAGCAAATTTATTTATTTATTTCGCATACTTTTATAGCGCAGACCTGTCACCCAGAGGGCATCCTGGCGCTTTGATCAGAGAACCCATCGCACAAGACTAGAGCAGACGCGCAGCCATTACTTAGGAAAGAGATGAGTTTTTAAGGCTTTCCTGAATGGAAGATAGTCCTTGCAGCTCCTGAGAGTGAGTGGGAGAGAATTCCACAATTTAGCTGCCGCCACTCTAAATGAGCGGCCGCCCATCCTCACTCTTTGAAACCTGGGCACCACCAGAAGGTGAGCCGATGACGACCGCAGAAGCCGTGGGGCAGAATACCATGCAAACATGTTTTGTAGTGGAAGGGGGCCTAAAAGGTGAACCGCTCTAAATACCAAACAGGCCGCTTTGAATTGGACCCGTAGATCTACCGGGAGCCAGTGCAAGTCACGAAGCGCCAGAGTAGAGGAGCTGGATCTGGGACGTGAAAGGGCCAGTTTGGCAGCCATATTCTGCACCCTCTGCAGTTTCCCAAACAGATTTTTTGGGGCCCCCAAAAGGAGGCCGTTACAATAATCCAGCCGACTTAAAATAGTCCCGCGGACTACCTCCGGCCTGGATCGAGCAGGAAGCAGAGGCAAAACTCTGCGGAGCATGCGGAGCAGCATCATACATGTTCCCGTGGTTTTGTTAACATGTAGGTCAAGTTGTAAATTAGGGCCGAACATGACCCCTAAATTACGGGCTGACTCCGATGCCGACACCGGTTCGGAAAAAGTGCTGGGCCAGAAGTCGGTGGGTAAAGCCCGCGGGATCCGATCCGTGGAACAGTGGAGCACCTCCGTCTTCGAGCTATTAAATTGCAAAGAATTTGCTTGAAGCCAATCCGCTGTAGCTGCCATGCAGCGATGGAAGGTGTTCAGCGAGATTGCATTGCTTCCTTCCAAGGAAAACACCAGCTGAGTGTCATCGGCATAATTAAATGCCGAGACCCCAAAAGATTTTATTAGCTGGACAAGTGGACGGAGGTACAGGTTAAACAATAACGGGCTGATGGCCGAGCCCTGTGGCACCCCCTGTCCGATTTTCCTTGGCTCCGAGCTGAAAGGCGGAAGTGACACCAACTGTTGCCTGCCCTCGAGGTATGACATTAGCCAGTCTCTGGCCCCCTCGCAAATCCCGCACTCTTCCAGCCTCTGAACCAGGGTCCGATGGCTACAGGCTTGTAGCATTAATCGATAATGATTGCCCAATCTGTAAAATCATCCTCCTGGATGATTTTACAGATTGTGCAATCAATAAATCCACTATCTCCATTGAAAAAAGCCAATAGTTTTGGCTTGCTGTAGGTGTAATGTTACTTGTTGTATTATATATTTGGATGTAGTGACAGAAGCAGCAAAATACCATTGGAGCGGCACACTATGGTTAGCACAGATTTTTAGTTCAGGTGTTCTGAAGCCACGCCCTAATTATATTGGCCACACCCCTTGAGAGACCCCACCCCAGTTTTTTCATCCCACTTAAACCCCTGGGGCCTCATTTATGAGGCCTTGCGTCAGTTTTGCGCTGCTGATGCATCACTTTTTGTGACGCATCGGCGGCGTAAAACATGCCTCCTGATGCGCACTATTTACAAAGTGACGCATCTAAGCAGATGCGTCACTTTTTAAACCCCTGCGCCACATTATACCTGCGTCAGGTATAATGTATGCAGAGAGGGCGTTCACCCGCAAAAAGCCTCGTAATAGTGACGCAGTGAAATCTATGAGATTTCACTGCGTCACTTTTAGGACGCTGTTGCGTCAAAATCTTGCGCCTGCCTCACAGCAGGCGTAAGACTGACGCAAGCCCTTTCACATGGGGCTTTCCCCATGTGAAAGGAAGCATTGCTGGAGTTGCGTCACTTTTGTGACACACTCCAGCAATGCGTCACTTTTGTGCCTACAGATACGTCAGAAATACTGACGTATCTGTAACTCCTTGCGACATGATGCGTCATATTATAAATATGACGCATCAATCATGTCGCAGGGAGAGCGCAGTGAAAAGTGACGCATCGCTGTTTTCGCGCAGCGATGCGTCCTTTTTCATAAATGAGGCCCCTGCTGATACTCAGCATTAGGATATCAAAGATGGGACTTCGAAAAGCAATCCCTTTGTGGGCACGGACCCGCACTGGGGCCAGCATGCTATGGACACCGTTGCCGGGCCTAGGGCGGACTGGCCAGTGAGGCAATCAGCAGCTGCCCGACGGACAGGTCTGTCAAGTCAGTGGATATGCCGTGTTTGGCCTGTTTGTGGGCCTGTTGGGCCAGTGGTATCAAAGCAAATGTCTGTATCAAACTCAAATCGTGCAAAGCAATTACACGGCGCGTCTCTGTTCAAAACTGCCCCACTGACGTAAATGGTCCACTTTTATACGTATCTACTTTACTAATGGGGGAGGGGAGCATTTGTATGTGCATTGGTGGGCAAATTTTCTTTCTCTGTCCGCCCCTTGCTGGGGCCGCCGATGGGTACTGAATAGCACAGGCGCTCAGTGTCCATAAATTAGCATTGCTACCGTACCTCCGGGCGTGTTTTGAGTGGTACTTGCAAGGAAACCCTGCCACCTGCTGGCTATGTATCGTAACACAAACAAGACCAACGACAACTGAAAGGTGCATGCCATTTATGTCTGGAAGTACATCTGCTCCCATGAAGGAAATCTTTGAGCTTTCGTAAGATTATATCAACATTTTCTCTACCCATGCGGATTAAAGGAAATCAAAATAAGGAAGTAAACAGACGAAGTTGCCAATTTTAAAATAACAAATAGCTTTGCTAAGAAAGAGGTGTAGGATAAGACTTAAAGCGATACACGAGGAGAATATCTCTGTGTTCTGTGGCTATCACTAATCCACAGGAAGTAACACTTTAAACACGCTATGCCCTTATTAGAATGGGGTCTTCGGTGCGTATTAAGTAAATGCGTATTACGTTTTTCCTTGGGGACCGCAGAATGTAGTAAAATGTGCATTGTAGAAACCTACTAAAGCTACTGCAGCTTTTCTCTTATATCTGCGTGGGCTTTGTAGCGCTCAAAGAGCGATGTGAAGGAAATTGATTTTATTTATTTAACGTAAAATGACAGTTAGAGAGAGGTAATATGCAGATCAGGTGCCAGACCAATTAAGAAGGAATAAGCCAGGGCAAAGCATGAACAACGATTGTGAAAATTACGTAACTACAACCTGCAAATATTAAGGGGTCTATTTATGAAATGCACTGTGTTACCGGGAAAGGGAAGGAATGCCCCGCATTTAAGGCAATATTTTGCGCAGGAAGGTAAACCAAGTCTCTAAACCTTCTTCTGAGACAAAAGGATATGGAAATGTTCATTTTGGAGCAAATTAGGTTTCATGTACGGATTCTCACTTACAGTGCAGATTTCATCTGGAGCTGGGAATGTAAGAGCAGCAGAGCTAAGGGACCTCACCATCTCAGTGATCCAAAACACAACATGTTGCGGGGGCGGGGATGTCAGTGAGCTGCGTCCACTGAGAGACCTACTTTATTCTCCGAAATAAGAATACCCTGGTGGCAGTGCTTTAAGTGGAAAATTAAAAGTGCCGGTACTCACTAGCGTGTACTTTATTAACTGTACAATTAATTAAAATCATTACAGTGAAAAAGAAAGAAAAGAAAAGAGAAACAACGATTCATATATAAACACAGGTTGGTCTGTATTAGTGAGCACTTGAGCTGGTCTCTGTGGCGCACTAAATGTCTTGCAAGGGACGTTTCTTTCTTTGGGGGGCGTACGAGTGGGGAACTGTCAATGGGACTTCGTAAAGAGATTTCATCAGCTTTAGTCCACAGAGTTTGACGTAGGCTTCCCCTGGGTTATACTACTTTCGTTAGCGACTTTTAAGGCTAACCTGATTTGATGAACAAATTTCGCCAGTCTCGCTAAGGTCATTGTGTTGGTGGTTGACAGACACAAGGCTGATGCTTCGCTGCATGTCTTTATACTCTTACTAGCAGCCCGTCCCGACGTTGTCCGGGTATGAATTGCTGCCGGCCAGTAGTATATTGTTTTGTAGGATTTCGTTTTGATAGCATTTCTTATCTGTGACAGGCCTGTGAAACGCTCCGATTCACAGTGCACTGCTGATGCACTTAAAAGTGCGCTTGTAGTAGTGTGTGAACTCGAGTTTCCCTACTTTATTTTTCCATGCAATATTATATAGCGCGAACTCGACAGCATGGCATGAGCACAATTTACATTACAGAAGAACACATTCCTTTGTGGTAGGCATGAGGAGACAAAGCGATTTGCCTGGAATCACAGGATGTTGAGCTGATGCCGAGATTCGAACGTAGCTCCCCAGCTCTAAAGTTCGCAATTCTAGAACTTGTGGCGGGAGGTGTGTCTAAAAGTGTACGTCGGTGCTGGCCATCAATGAGAGAGACCTGTGCATTTTTCAAATCGGTGGTGAAAAAATATGAGTATGTTGCTGGAGATGTGGGCTGCCGTGCCACCAATGTACTTACCGGGGGAGGGTAAACACCCATTATTCCGCAACTTTCTTTCCGCATACCATCACTCCGCATACTTTCATTACGAAAGTACCATGACTCCGCAATGACATTATAACGCATGACATTACATTTTATATGCTTTTACCACGCATACATTTACAACGAAATTCGTTGTAAATGCATGAATGGTAAAAGCAAGGTTTTTTTTAATGTTTGGATAAGGTAAGTATGGGTATAGGGGTATATGTTTTGGCGTACTGAGGTATATGTTTTGGGGTGTTTGGGTATTTTAAGGGTACATATGTAGTTTTGGGTTATGGGGTACAGGGGTGGTTTTAGGGTTTAGGGATAGGTATGGGTTTTGGGGTACAGGGGTATTTTTAGAGTTCAGGGCTAGGTTTGGGTTTGGGGTATAGGGGTATTTTAGGGTTCAGGGGTAGGTTTGGGTTTTGGGGTACAGGGATATTTTAAGGGTTCAGGGCTAGGTTTGGGTTTTGGGGTACAGGGGTATTTTTAGGGTTCAGGGCTAGGTTTGGGTTTTGGGGTACAGGGGTATTTTAGGGTACAGGGGTAGGTTTGGGTTTTGGGGTACAGGGTTATTTTTATGGTTCAGGTTTGGGTTTTGGGGTACAGGGGTATTTTAGGGTTCAGGGGTAGGTTTGGGTTTGGGGTACAGGGTTATTTTTATGGTTTAGGGCAAGGTTTAGGTTTTGGGGTACAGGGTGTATTTATAGGGTTAAGATGGGTTAGTGTTTAAGTGTGTTGGGGTATTTTACGGAGTAAGGGTGGGTTATGATTATGGGGTGCAGGGGTATTTAAAGGGAACAGGGTGGACACTAGGAGCTGGAATGTACAGAACCTGGGAAGAAAAAACAATGAAATATTGGGCACAACGCTCGCTTTTTTTATGTAATCCCGCACACGCCCACGCTCCAGAACACGCCCACAGCACACGATATGAGACATGGCATGAAGGGCGGAACGTACCAGATGCCCCCAGCGTTTGTCACGTCCCCAGCACACGCCCACAGCACAATGCAGACACGCCCACAAGGGACTACTTTGCTGGCACGGTTCTTTTACCTTTTAAATGTATATGGTGGGCGTCTGCATAGCCTTTGTCCTTCTGGTGCAACTGCCCTTTCCAACGCTGTATTGGGTGTTGTGATTGGTGCTGTGGTTCCTGAGATTACCCGCCTCAAAGATTTGGGCTCTCTCTTTATTATATTAGTATAGATTGAGGCAAATCGGGCGCAGCAGTCGCCGGCGCTCATTGCTAAGGTTGGGACAGTAGCAAAGAAGGTGCAACCAGGATTCCCTCTTGTAGGGGCACAGTCTGCAAGCTATGGGTTCCCCTCTTTGGGCCCATTCAGGATTAAAGTCTGCAATCCCAAGCATGGTCAGCCTCATGAATAAAATGTTGCTTCGGACCTGTGTTGTAAGGGCCTTACTTAGGTAGGGTTGTGCTTTTCCTGCCTTGTATGAACTGTTTAATGAATCCAGATGAGAGCTTCGGCGGAGAGTTTTATGGTCGAGGTCAAAGGAGATTTCATGCACTTGTTTGTTAACAGCTCTCTTCCAGGCATTCAGGGGGATGTCCTGCCGCGGCATGCTTTCTTCCTCGATCTTCAATACTTTGATTGCATTGCCCAGCCTAGTGTGCCATGTCGAGCCTGGCCCCTCAAAGATAGATCTCAAGTGATTTTTTAGGGAATTAGCCGGGCCCTTAATGTCCTTAGATATAGCTTTATAATCTCCCCCTGGCTAGGCCAAGCTCCAGCCTTAGCCTGGTTTTTCTTGCTGTCCTTGGTATGTATAGCACCGACTTGTAAGCCTTAGCTTGGGCTGAATTGAGGAGAGCGTCCAATTTCCCGGGGAAGGCAAGATGGCCATAGCTAATTGCTGAAAGGAGCTTTGCTCTTAGAGCTGTCAAAATTGGGCTGGAGGATGGGCTAATCAGATGCTGGCTTAGTTGTCTTAATGAATGTATAACCTTGTTGGCTTTAGAGCTCTGCTGATTTAGATGTACGTTCGCCTTGGCCCGTTCCGTGAACCAGACCCCTAAGTAGTTGTATGAAGCCACCGAGTTGATTTGAGCGTTTCCCAGTTGCCACTGTACATTCTTTTTCCGATGGTAGGCCATAAAAATGATGACCTTGGTTTTTCCTTGATTAACTATCAAGTTGTTGGTGTTGTTTAAACCGTTAAGTGCATTTAATGCTCTTTGTAGGCCCACCTTTGTGTGGTCCAATATGGCTGTATCGTCAGCACACTTTAAGACTGGGAGCCTCACGCTTCCTAATCTTGGGGCTACTAAACTGGCTCCTTTTAGGGCCTCTCCCAGGTCCGTGGTATATAGGTTGAAAAGGATGGGGGCCAGCACCCACCCTTGCTTCAACCCATTCTCTGTGGTTATTTGGGGGGAAACTGTACGGGCACTTGTTTTGACCCGCACCCAGGTGTTCCTGAATAATGACCTTATTGCCTTCAGGAGATTCAGTGGAATGCCCCACTTTTCTAATTTCCGCCATAATCGTTTTCTAACTACTTTGTCGAAGGCTGTACTATAATCCACGAAGCAGCAAAAGAGTGGAGGATGGTTCTTCATGGTTGCCTGGGATGAAAGGTATGCTAGCGCCAGGACGTTGTCCATTGTTGATGCCTGGGACCTGAAGCCAGTCTGATGCATGGGTATTATGTTTCTTTCTTCGACCCATTTTTCTAAATCTTTCAGTAATAGGCGGGCATATGCCTTGGCTTCCAAATCAAGCAAGGCAATGAGCCTGTAGTTCGACGGCTTTAGGCGATCTCCCTTTTTGAAAATTGGGACCAGTATGGAACCCCTCCAAGACTCGGGGGTTATGGCGGTCGAAAAGGTGTAATTAAAGAGCGGAGTTAGGAGTGCTGCCCAGAACTCCGGTGCCTGTTTGAAGACCGGCGCTGGAATCCCGTTGGGCCCCGGGGCCCCGTCATTCCTCATGCTCTTGATAATTTTGATGACCTGTTGGATGCTTGCCCAGGTTCATAAGGTGTCATCTGCGTCGGCCGGAGATCTATTACCCATGGAGGCCTTGCCTGCGCTCGAAGTTGTGTCTCCCGGCTTTGTGCTAATCAGTTGGACTTGCTCTGCTGGCTCCGCCTTATCACTTGATAGAACTTCATTGGTGGAGACTGTTACATATAACTGCTTCACGTATTGCATCCAATCTTTTTCTGCAACCCCGTTTTCTCTTGATAGTCCTCGGTTGCTCAGCTGGTTTATATATCTCCAGAGTCGTGCTGGGTTCTTTTGTTTGAGCAGGGAGAAAACTTTAAGCCATTTGCTTTCCATGTTGGCTTTTTTGTGTTCCCATAGTGCCCTCAGTGAGGCGATCGATGCTCCCTCTGCTTGGCTGCCCCCTTTTTTATTTTCTTCAAGAGCCTTACGCAAAAGTCTTTTATGTTCTCATATGTCGTGTGGGCAGGGACTTCCTGGTCTAAATTGCCCTTTTGTTCTAGAATTTTGGCAATTGGGGTTCCCGAGCTTAATTTGTAAGTCCTCAATGATATTCTCCCAACCTTTTATGGGTGAGAGCTCTGTGAGCAGACTCCCTTCATGTGCCTGGCCCAGCCATATTTATTATTATTACGAATTTTGATATAGCGCCTGGTTACCAAAAAGGCATCCCCGCGCTTATCCTGAGAAAGGCATCGTCACATCAGCACAGGACATCAGGCAGGAAACAGAAAAGTTTTCAAAAGTTTACGAAAACGTAAAAAACTTACTTCTGAACGCAAATACAGAGGGAGGGAATTCCACAGGGTGGCCACCCTTATGGAAAATCTTCTTCCACCAGTTCTTTCTCTCCTCACCCTACTGACTTGCAGCAAGTGTTGATGGTCGGAACGGAGAGAGCGGGGGGCCTTATAGGCTTGGACCATATCCTCAAGGATAGGTGGCCCTTTCCCCCGTAGAAGTTTGTGGGCTATACAAAGCGACTTAAATTTAACCCTCTCTCTGACGGGGAGCCAATGTGGCGCCTTTAAAGCAGGGCGAGCGGACTGACGCCTAGGGACATCCGTCAAAAGCCTGGCGGCCGCATTCTGCACTTGCTGCAGTTTATTTAATGTACATTCTGGGGCACCCAGAAAGAGAGCATTGCTAAAATCCAACCGCGAGATGACAAGCCCCTGAATAAGTAACCTCCTAGAGGCTGCTGGCAGGAGAGGTAAGATCTTCCGGGCTGACCGGAGCAGGCCAAAGCACACGCCTGAGATCTTTTTCGCGTGTGTTTTAAAGGAAAGGTCCTGCTCAAGCCACACCCCGAGGCTCTTAATCTCCCGTTTAGGGGTGGGCACGGGTCCCAAACAGCTGGGCCAGCTGCTAGGGGGTAAAGAAGGTGAAGAATTCCCCAGCAGCATCAGTTCCGTCTTGGAGCCGTTGAGCTTGAGGGCTGAGCTACACATCCATGTAAAGATCTTCTCCAGGCATGTGTGCAACCGGTCGGGATGATGGGTCGATTGTGGGAGGCCTACTACCAGCTGGGTATCATCAGCATAGCTGATGATCTTAATACCCAGAGGCAGTACCACACTCTCCAGCGGGGCCATGTAGATGTTAAATAAGGTAGGGCTCAATGAAGAGGTGTGGTATTTGAAGGGGAAACATCCTTTACAAAGCAACTTTTACCACGCAGTGCCTTTACGACGCAACTTTTACAACGCAAACCATTACAACGCATTACTCTGGGCGGCGCTCTAGGATAGGGAATACGTTTAATTTACTATCCAACACCTTCCCTAGTGTCCACGGGGACTGGAGTTGGAATAGTAAATTAAACTTTTCACTATCCAGCACCCCAAAGCGCTATGCGTTGTAAAGGGTTGCGATGTAAAAGCCGCGTTGTAAAGGCATGCGATGTAAAAGCATGCGTTGTAATGTCATACATCCTATTTGAAGTGTTCCGTCGGTCTTGTCTGACCACTTGATCCTCCGCAGGACGCTCTGTTTCTCCTCCCCACTTGTCTCCCCAATGGGTTGATAGATGGTAGCAGGCGGTACGTCCAACTGAAATGCTGCTCTTAATGGCCTGTGGTCGCTTTCCTTCCGATCTTCAACTTCGAAGTCATCCATTCTGGCCGCCAGCTCTCCGCTAATCATGATGTAATCGATTCTTGAGGCGTCCCGAAAAGTGGGCTGAGGCTGCCAGGCAGTCGAGCGAGCTTTTTTGAGTGCGTAGGTTGATGTCAGCTTGTAATTGTTGAGAAGATCGTGCAGGGGAGCTGCCCTGCCTGATCCCCGGGGGGTGTTTCTGTTTTGTCGAGATCTTTCAAATTAAAGTCCCCAGCTAGAATGACCTGATATGTTTTGTGTTTATTTAGCAGATCTTCTAGGTTTTGTGCCAGTGCCTCCAGCTGGTCTTTCATTAGGGTCTGTGCGGGGTTGATAAAACAGTTTATTACCAACAGGCGCATTGGATGTTTATTGAAACTCAGACCTCTGATCTGTACAGCTTGCAGACCGGGGGAGTTCGAGTTAATGACGGTGGCTACGAGGGCACACTCGTGTTTTATAAAAACTGACAGGCCGCCGGCTGGACGGCTAAAGATATTCCTTTTTATGGCTGGTACTTGATGTTCGTAGTACCCTGCCAGAGGAGTGGTGGACAAGGCCCATGTTTCTTGAAAGCAAATTATGTCTCCACTTTCCAGGAACTGCTTCAGGTTTTCATTTTTACCGATTTTGCTGATACCTGCTATGTTCCAGGAAATTATGGTTAATTGCGACTTTGATATTAATCCAGGTCCAGCGTCTCTTCTGGCAGGCTGACTTTTGTCACGGTTAGGAATACTGTATCCTCCTTCTTGCGAGTTCCTTTTGATCAAAGATGGCGGATGTGGTGCGTATAACCCTTTGATTATTTTGGCATGAAATTCTGATGCCGGTTAGGTCCCTTTGGCCCATCTGGCTTCTGTCTGGGGGTCCCAAACTGTTTGTCCCGTGCATGACCGACCGAGTGGCCTTTCCCCCACTGTCTGGGGCCAGGACAAGTGGATATTTTGGATGCGACAATATCTGCACTTCAATGCCCCACTCGGCGAGTAGGGTGGAGTTGTTCGCGATGGCTTGTTGTATTTCTTTATTCTTCAGTCCCACCACTGAAGAGTCGCCATGTGTATCCCCCTTCATGCTCAGAAATTTCACCCATTCTATGTCCCCTGTATGCGTCTTGTCTAGGGTATCCAGGTGTTTAAAGAGACGTAGAATGTTGCTCCGATTCAGGATGTCGTAAACGACTGCTGATGCACCCGCAGTTTGGGCCCTGTCTCCCGTTCCTGTGGCAAACTCTGCTGGGGTTGCCACTATGCTGATACTTCCTTGGTGGATTGAAGGAGATCCTCCTTGGGGCCACTTATTTTGGCCGTTGTTGGTCCTGGTGGCAGGCTGGGGCTGCGTGCTTAATTGTGATGGATTTGGGGTAACCAGCTGTAGCATTGATGTTGCCGAAGTTGTCTGGGTGAGCACTTCTACAGGAGTTGGACTTATTACGGCCATTGGATAGTTGTCTGTGGAATGATTTGGCCTTGCTGGTGACTTTTGGCCCTTCGCACTGGCGGTACTTGATGATGTGATTGGTTTATGTTGAACTTTCATTGGGAGGGAGACCAGGGGGGCCCATTTGCCCCAGTTTTTATCTGTAAATATTGGATACAACTGGGTAGCTTTTGTGCCCCCTTGTAAAGGCGGTTGATTGATCTTCAATAGCTGTTATTGTCTCACTTTTAGCTTTGTTTTTTTCTGTTGCTTCTTTAGCTTCTTTTTTGCTCTCCTTGATAAGGAGGGTTCATGTATATCCGTTGTGCGTGGGATATGTTCCTGCAAAGCTGTTCCAATGGCGTCGCTGTCCCTGAAGTTTAGGCTTTGTGGGTTTTTAGGTGTTTTTGGGCTGCTGTCTAGTTGAATGGTCATGTGCTCTGCACTTTTGCCATTATCGGCTGTGTTCTTCTGTCCTAATGGAGCCCCAGGTGGCTGTGTCACCTTCGGGGTGTGACTGTTGTACTTCGCTCGATCGTCTTTGTTTTTTAAAGTCGGTGCCACCATACTCCCTTTCGCTAGTTCAACTATATCAGCTAGGACCTCTGGAAGGGAAGCCCACTTCTCGATAAGATTTGAACAGCGACAGGAGCAGTCACCCCGGTTGGAAACCACATGTTGGGAGATCCTGTTGTCTAGGACCTCCACCTCGGAGCTTATGTCTGCTAGACGCCCTGCAATTGCTTGTAGAAGGTCTATTTGTACTTCCATCTTCGTCTATTGCCACAAGAGGGCTTTATTAGTGGCACTGTTTGTCTCAGTCAAGGATTGTTTTCTCTGAAGTTGTGTCAGTGCTGCTGTTGCAAGCGAGGTAGTCAACTTTTGTGTTAGGGGCCCATGGGGACACTAGAGGCCACGACAGGTTTGGAGTTAGGTCGAGGGTTCTTTCGATCTTTTGTTCAAGATTGTGGAGGAATGAGACTGTGAACTCCCCAGGCACTGGGGAGACTGGGGCCAGGAGATCTGGCTGGGAGTCCGTTGGTTAAGGGCTTTTGGATTCGTATTGGGGGTCACTTGTCTCCGTGGTCTGAATGTATCGGCCAAGGGCTTTGGGCTGATGGATTTGCGATGGGTTATGGTGTCCTGCCCTTGTCTGTGGACGAAGGGGGGGTTCCACCCCTGGATTGTCCTACTGGTTGCTTTAAGTGGGGCTGCTCGTAGACTACGCTGGCCTTTACCTGGTTGGTCCTAAGTTCCTCGCAGAGGGAGATCTCATCCTTGGGTATGCGAGTGGAATTGGACGATCGACTACTATATTCATTAGTACTGCTATCTTGGGCCGGGCATGGGACGTCTGGGAGAGCGACCTGGGTGGTGCTGTAGTTGTTACTGAGGGGGTCATTTTTCCTAATTAAAAAGTTTCTAATCGAGCCCCTTTGGTCAGCCTCTTGCAGCTTTTCATTTAAGCTGTCTGTTAGTGATTTGCTCTTCGTAAACCGTGTTGTTGTTCTGTTGATGGGCGGATGAATCGTGGGGCTTTTTTCCGGGGTCGTGAGCAATCGGCCCTTCCTTTTGGGCCCCATGTGCCAGGTGTCCTGCTGGGGTTTAACTTCCCGCTAGTAGGCAGTTGCTCCGAGACTGGGACAAGGCCCCTGTTGCCCTTTTATTGCCTTTCGTTGCTTGTCACCCTCTCCGCTCTCTCCCCTCTTACTTGGTGGGGAATGCGAGGGCTGTCAGTTATCCTTTATGGTGGTGCTTGAGCTAGTGGCAGAAGTGGTTTTCGTGCTGCTTAGGTGTAATCAGAAGCTCCCTGCCCCCCACCTGACCCAAAAAGACGGGGCAGAGGTGAGGGTAGTGGAGGGCAGGCAGATCCACGTGGAAATGGTTGAGGCAAGCGGGGCTCACAGGACAGGTCGCAAGCTCCCCCTGACCTAGTCAGGCTGCCTCTGTGGACCTGTCAAGGGCTCTCACTTGATGCAGCCGCCGCCTAGAGGCAGCTGCGCTTGCCGCTGCGCTTGCCACCACTCTGGGAGGGAAGGAGCAGCCTGGCTTGCTGTTGCTATGGAGAGCCCTCCCGCGGTGGAGAGTCAGCTGGGCAGCGTGTGGGCTGAAAGTAAAGGTGACTGCTGCTGCTGCGGCTGCCGAGAGCCGGTGTTTTCGCTCATGTGAATCGGTGCAATTTTGAGCGGTGGTGGAGCGATAATTGTGCGAGGCTCGGTTTTGGTCGGCTCAGGGGGAGTGCAGCTCCGGTCTCCGCTCAGGCTCCCCCGGCACTCTGAGGATGTGCAGCTCCGCTCTGTGACTTCCCTCAGCGGATGCTATGGCTGCTGCGGCTACGGCTCGATGGTTTTCCGTGGTTTTCAACTGTTCAGCCGTCCGCCGTCAGCGTTCGCCGCTCACCGCCGTTACAGCCCTCTCCTGCACCTCGCTGCTGCAAACCGGTACTCACTAATTTAGAGTGACCGAACGTCCTGGATTTGCCAGGACAGTCCCGATTTTTCTGGAAATGTCCCGGTTTCTGACACTTATTACAAGAATGATCAAATGTCCCTGTTTTGAGAGAGGGTCGGGTGAGCACGAACCTTTACACATTTTACTGTGAAGGCTCACCTTCACATCAGCTCTCTCAAGATACCAGGGACAGAGAACAGTTTGAAAGATTCTCTTACTGTGCTGCCTGACTTACTTCAGGCAACATAGCAGGGTCTAATAAAGGGTGAATCAACCCCCTGCAAAGCACATTGCCGGAGGCCAGAATCACAACGCTCCCCTTGCAACACACCCCAGTTTAGAACTTTCATCGCTGCACAACATATTGACAGAGCAGGGTCTTTCTAGAGACCCTGCCCTGTTAATCACTGTGTGCCAAGCGCCCACTCAAACCCCTGCAGTTTGGGAACAATGAAATGGGCGCTTCTAATCTTCAGCAGCAACTCTGCGAAAGGGCGGCTACTTCACGGCTCAATTACTTGCAAGCTACTCGGAAGCCCTGCCCTGCCCTGGAGGAGATGCCTAGCCTGAGCCTGCCGTTGATGAGGGTACCGGTACTCTCCCTGTGCTACAGAGAAGTGCCAGTACTGAGGACCTAAGATTTCAGAAGTACAGGCCCATTTAAAGCACTGCCTGGTGGTGTGTTATAAGGAGTACGCTCATGGGCTCCCTATGAGGATTAAGGTTGACAAGTAATTGGATGGAGCTTAGGAGTTCAATGACAGGAGTTCTTAAAAGAGATGAGAGAGATACTAAATAGAGTTCAATGCATTCTATAAATCCAGATCAATACATTTGACGAAAGATGTTGCAGTATAGTCCTGAACATTACGTCTTATTGGATAATTGTGTAACTTAACATGTTCTTGTAGTTTAAACCTTCTTCTTTATTTATTTCCAAAGCATATCCAAAAACACAGCCAACTTGTTTCGCCCCATAACACAGAACTTCCTCAGGGCTTTCTGTTTTGTGTGTGAAAATCCTATTTCCGATCCCAGTCCAGTCAATGGCAGTAATTGTTTATTTGTTTCCCTTTACAATCGGTTTACACAGTCTTCAGTACGTTAATGGTCGGAGGTTATGGTGAGTAGTTATTATCTGTAGTTTCTGTGGTACTCCAATGTTACCTTAAAGTTAGTGGTGCTGCGAAAAAAATATATAAGCTTAGAAGTGCTACAGACTGTGTTAAAAATTACAATTGCTTCGGAGGCCACAGGCTGTTGAAAATTGTTGATGGACTCAAGAATATACTTTTTTTTGATTGAAAAAGCTTTATTCGAGTTATACACTCATAAAAGCACAAACATACATTTTAAAATTCATACATTTTTAAAATACATTATAAATAAAATTCATATTTCATACACATGAAATACATTTTAAACAATTGTGCAAGCTTTGACAAAACAGAATTTTTAAGATTAATGTAAAATTTAGTACATATTGAAAGATAGAGCCCTCCTCCTAATTGACCATGCCCACCCCAAGTATTTTGCTGTTCCCAGCACTATAGGTATTTCGGTGGAGGACAAATGATTCTCCACCCCTCAACACCACTTGATACCCCAAGGTTTCTGCAGACTGGGGCTAGCCATACTCTCCTTGGGTTTGCATAGGCCTCACACAGAAATAAGAAGTGTGTAATGCTTTCATTTAGGGCACCACATACCGGGCAACACGAGCTATTAGTACTCCTCCACCTGCCCGTCAATGACCTCAATGGGAGAGAACCTGACCTTAACTGGAAAAATAACTTCCTATCTATCGGGACAGTTATACTGTCCCAATACTGTTCTAGTACAGGTCTCGTTTTTATTTCCATGAATCTACCCCCCATTGTTTCTGCATGTGTACTCCTCCAGAGCTTATGTTCTATATAATCCCAATATATGGCCTTAATGATGTTTTTACTTGGGAATACTTCCCCAAACGGATTTTCCCAAAGGTTAGAGAGACCGAGCTCAGCAAGAACAACCCTGAGCGTCTTCAACCATGATATTTTGTGGAATATGTCTGACTTAACTAGGGCTAGAAACCCATCAGCATAGTGTCGGATCTCTGGGGTCATCCACAGTCATCTCCAATAAAGGATAGGCCTTAATCGGGCGCGGTCACTAACCAGTCTCCTCCCTAGATCCAAGCCAAGTGGTATTAATGGTGTGCTCTGGGGGAGACTCGTTATTCCCCTCAAGAACCTATTCTCTGATATTTGTAGGGTGGGGAGCCTCTCAAAACCCCATACTTCTGCCCCATACAGGGCTGCACCCAGGGCTTTAGCATCGTAAACCATGAGGACCGGTTTTACAGGTCTAGTTTTTGATTTCACTTGTTCCGCCCGGAGCGCCCCTGAAATCTGCTGGTGTCTCAGTACCGCCTTCTCAATATGTCTTGACCAACCTGGCTTGCTTGATATCTCTACCCCTAAGTAAGTAAAAACATTTACTACCTCAAGCTCGATATTATTCAGAGATACCCTTGGTTGGGGTCGGCGCCTTTGACCAAAAACCATCAGCTTTGTTTTGCTAGCATTAACTTCGAGACCATGTTCCCCGCAAAACGTATCAAATATATTCAGGGCGCGCTGAAGTCCTGCAGGGGTTTTGGATACAATAAGGGTATCGTCAGCGAACATCAGGATAGGAACCCTGATGCCCTCTAGCGATGGTGCATCCACACTTGCATCCAACATCCTATCCATGATACCATTGATGAACAGGGAGAAGAGCAGGGGTGCCATTGCACATCCCTGCCGTACACCCCGTCCAACAGGAAAATTAACGGTAGATTCCCCATTACTCCCCCACTGGACTTTGGCGAAGTTGCTTTCGTGAAGACGCATTATTAGAGTGAGCAACTCGAGGGGGACCCCTATCTTTTTCAGGACTGCCCAAAGCTTACTCCTTGGCACCAGGTCGAAGGCAGCCCTCAAGTCTACAAATGCGACATAAAGGCTGCCCTCGCCAAGTAATACAGTCCCCCACCGCAACATGGTAAATCGAAATATTTGATCAACCGTGCTGGTTGCCCGCCTAAAGCCTGCCTGATAGGGGAGAGGGCATTATTCTCGTCTACCCAGTCCATAAGTTTATTGACCACCATCTTCCCCACCACTTTTTGGATAGTGGCAATCAAACTTATCGGTCTGTAATTGGCCGGCAGTGACCGATCACCCTTCTTGTAGATCGGTATAATTATTGCCCCCTTCCATATTTCTGGGATTTCAGCCCCTTTAGCTAGAGCATTTCCCAGTGAGGTCACATACCTAGCCCACCGTACCTTGTTGTGCTTAAAAATGTCTGAGGGAATCCCATCTAAGCCTGGTGCTTTCCCCCCTTGTAGGGTTGAAATTACCAATTCTGCTTCTTTATTTGAAAACAGGTTTCCCTTGCAAAATACCACTGGAATAGGTTCTATGGCCACAATATCCCTGCTTTCTGCATACTGGGGTTTAAAATACTCAACCCATAATGCCGCATTAACATTATTATCTGGACTATTAGGGGTACCACCTCGGCCCCACTTCACAATTTGCCAAAAAAGTCTAGAATCTCTTGACCCAGAAGCTTCAAGTAACTCTTCCCAATATTCCTCATCCCACTTTTTCTTGGCCTTGCGGATACTAACATTGTAGTGTTTCCTAGCTATACTAATCAAACCCTTGTCTCTGCTTTTAAGTGCCCTACCTAGTTCCAATCTGGTTAACCTGCACTGTTTATTAAACCACCTCGCCATTTTAACCGGGGCTTTTCTATTTTCCTTATTTAATCTAGTAAAATGTGGTTTTATAAGAGAAAAGAACATATCATGTATGGCTGTTATTAAAGAGGAACCAGGTGTTACGGGATTTATTATCTCCATGGCTGCAATTGCTTTATCCACCTCCGAGTCTATGTAGTCCATGGAAGCCACATTTGCCAACACATTTGGCCATTTAACTCTTCGTGTATCATTGGCCATAACCGGTACAACTTCACTACGCGACTCTGGATTATCAGGCGTGACCCTCCACCAGGAATGGGTGACGCAAAGGGGATTATGATCACTTTCTAATCTACCCTTAATTTCCAAATCACCTACCTCACACCATAAATTAAGGCTACAAATGACATAGTCTATTCTACTTTTACTATGACCATTGTCAAATGTACAGTTGCCTTCCTGGTCGCTCTTTGTCCTTCCATTGAGGGCCCTCAAGCCATATTCCAAACATAACGCGTTCAGTAGCAATATATCTTTTGTCCACCGCTTGACTGATACAAGATTCAGGTTTGGGACACCCCATTGGACATCTTCCTCCTGCCCTAATGGATGTTCAGTATTTTTCCAACGGCTCGAAGGTCCTATTAAAGTCGCCAGCCATAACCACTCTATTTCCCAGGGACTGCGATTCTAGAAAGGAGGATAGAGCCTCTAGGGTGGAGGAATTCCCAGCACTCATACCCCTAGCATAGATATTGTATATGTCTATCACACCCCCCTTGTCTGGTGATATTCTGAGCAATTGTATATCCTTGCAACCCAGGTCAAGCACTTTTATTTTAACTTGTAAAGTTTGCTTGATCCAAATTGTTAAGCCTCCCATAGGTCTGCCCCTTGGGCCTCTACTCGCTGGTATACAAAAATTGAAATAACCTGGGAGGAAAATTGGGTCGCAAGCCCATGTCTCCTGGAATAGACACATTTCAAACCCGTTGACAAAATCTATCCAATTTTGTGACAGCAATCTAGTACACAGCCCTGCGATATTCCACGAGAGAAACCTCCCCATGGTATTGCCATCACAGCTCCCCACATTGATGACTGGCATAGACGCGTTATTGATCAAGCTCTCACAGTTACATTCCTCTTCTATAACAATGTCCACACAATTACCAACCCTGCCCTCAGTGACACCCGTATCTGATAAAGGTCTTGATTCACCCACCATATTTTCCATACGTACCATGCTATCCCTTCTCACATTTCCATATTCCCTATTGATGATCGCTCCATTTGGACTTGATGTTACATCCCTTGTTATTGCCAGTGATTTCTCTGGTATATTCTCCCTAGCCATATTGCCCCCATTTACAATGAGATCAACCGGTCTCCGTCAACATCCCCACCTCAAATTTCCCAACCCATCATGAGGATTGCATGGTTGTCCATAACAGACATTTAGTTGTGGGATAGGAACATGGAAAGGGTTGATCTCTGCCAGAGGAAAGAAACTGAATCTCCCTGGCTCGTTATTCCCACCAAAATGAGCGTCCACAGGTCTTGGATAAAAAAAAGTGAGGTCCACAATACCAATCCCACCACTACTAGTACTCCAACCAGGTCTCGTAATCAGTCCTACCACCCTTGGATCTTGAAAGTTAATTATGATACATTCACCCCCCAGTTTTTTCAGGGTGCTGCCTATCCAGTTAACCCTTCTAACCCCGATGATCAAACCATCCACTTCCCCAGGTAGAGGTCTGTTAACCCTTAACCAATGCATAACCCTATTTTTTAACATTTCATAGGTTTCTCTTTGCCCTACAAGTAGGGGAAGAACATTGGTAAGGATAGCCACATAGGGGTAGGAATCAGGGGTAAGTTGTATCGGGGGTATCCTAGTCGGAGGTTTTGTCACATAGGGTATTGGTTGGCTTTGTTCCTGGACAACAGGGCATGGTGGGGCAACATTCTTTGGTACCATGGGAGCCTTATTTCCCTCTAATATATTGCTTCCATCACTTGCAAGGCCACCTCTATTTGCCACTTTTGGAGCATGGGGCTTATATGTTCCAACACTATTTTTACCTGAATTTTTATCATTGCTTGCCAAAGGACCATGGCTGGTTGTCGAAGTACTTGGCAAGGGTAAAATATTATTACTGACAGGGGTGGCATTCTTTGGACAATCCTTTCTACCTTTGACTACAGTGCTCTGGGGCTTGGTCTTCCTACAGTTACTATTAGTTAGAGTAGTTAATTGGTCATTGGTAGTCTTACTACTTTGACCTTTTCCCTGAGAGCTACTTGCAATACTCGCAGTAGAACGTTGTAAAACAACCGGCGGGGCACCCACATCAACTGTTTGTTGGTTGTTCGTATTTCCTCCCGTTTTGAGGCAAGACTTAATTAGAGATTTGGTAGAGAAAAAATTATCTAGGCTAGCCTGCTCTAGATGGTCCAATTGTTCAGCTAGCTTTTTAAGTCTATCCTCAAAGGGGTTCAAGAGGGACCGTATTAATTTCTCCACTTCTAGAAGGAATTGTGGCTTAGATGTTGGTGTCCCAGGGGATGCTATGACAATGGGATCTGGGCCTGATAGCAATGGTATCCTAGGGGATACCATTATTACGGGATCCAAGCCCAATGAAACAACTTCTCCCTCGCCCGCCGGTAACCCAATAGGGTTATCCCCAGTAGTATGACAACTCAATTTCCTATGTTTTTTTGGGTGTTTTAGGACCTGGCCTTTCTTTGCAATAACACCCCTTTTCCTTTTTGTGCAGGGTTTAGGTTTTATAGCATGTGCTAGAACACTGGGTTGTGTTGTAGAATGTTGCCCAGTGGATGGGTTGGTCAGAACACCGGGGGACTTTGCAGGCAAAGAAATGGTTGCTATTTCTAGAGGAAAGGTTTCCAATGGCTCATTTACTGGGAGTGAAAGATTTGAAATGTCGTGTACAGCAGGCAGCAAGATAGATGATAAAGGGGTTACCAATGAGGGGAAACTTTGACTTTTGCGTCTTTCAAGAGGGGTTTTCAGCAATTCTATGGACAACCTACGCCCCGCACGTCTTTCTGCCAAGGCGATTTCCCTATCGATATCCTGGGGCAGCCGTTTAAAGTAGGTATCTAGGGGGCCCATAACAACTGCTTCCGCTTCACCCACGAATGGCAGCAAAGTGGAAGTGTTTGTAGGACAGGCCATATAGATAACCCTTAGGCACCACAATATATGACAACAAGTTAAATCACTATCGCAACTATAATAACTTGCTTACAGTACTAATGCGGCAAATGTCAATGGGATGGCCCAGCCCGGCCTCCCTCGGCCCCGGACGGCCACAGACGGTCCCGCCCTTGTCCCGGGCTTCTCCCGGCGCGCTCCCGCGCGCTCCCGCGCCGCGGGGATATTCAATTGTTAATATACTATCTCAGGAAGGAAGGGGGAGGAGCCTGCAGGGAGAGCGTCCCAGGTGGCAGCAATTGGGAGTTGTGGGCGCTCCTGGGACTTGTAGTCCTGCGCCCACAACACGCTCGCAGCCCTGCAGGTCCCGGCACCCAAATTTAAATATCAGCAATGTCAGTAATAATGGGAAGCCTCAGGCGAAGCGGGACCCGCGCAGCGGGTTCCGCGAGCAGTATCCCGGTGATGAAATGCAGGCTTCAAAGGCACACGATCCCAGCGTGGAGTCAGCAGCTATAACAGAGGAAATCCGCCACTCGGAAGGAAAGGGAGGCTTTTACCGGTACCAGGGAGGAGCCTGCAGGGAGAGCGTCCCAGGTGGCAGCAATTGGGAGTTGTGGGCGCTCCTGGGACTTGTAGTCCTGCGCCCACAACACGCTCGCAGCCCTGCAGTTCCCGGCACCCAAATTTAAATATCAGCAATGTCAGTAATAATGGGAAGCCTCAGGCGAAGCGGGACCCGCGCAGCGGGTTCCGCGAGCAGTATCCCGGTGATGAAATGCAGGCTTCAAAGGCACACGATCCCAGCGTGGAGTCAGCAGCTATAACAGAGGAAATATACACTAGGAAGAGGTAATGCAAAGGACCATGTTGCAATGTTTTGCATTGATGTATTGAATTGCATAAGTAGAATGCAGTGTTTCAGGGGTGTTGCTAAGGATGGGGAGGTAGGTGTTTAGGTGGTAATTGAGGAACATTGTTGTAGTTAAGGTGAAAAGAACAACCGATCTGCTTTTGAGTGTCAGGACATTTTTTGGGGGGTTATTTGCTTTCCAGCGCAAAACTTGTGTGTTGCAAATTGCCTAAAAGTAACTCAAAGTAGTGAGACGTGCAGCTTTGCATTACATTGTGTCAAAGAGGTGTTACATGGGCTCTAGTGCACACCCTTAAATTAAGACACAGACATGTGTGCATTGTGCACAGCAGCAAAATTATGCACCAGCACTAGTGAGAGGGGAGGAAAGAGAGTTATGTCTGTAAATATGGCTCTCCTGCTCCCTTCCTGTCACACAATTCAGCGCAGTATTTTTGGCTGCTGCACTGCATTGAGTGACACTTTGATAAATCTGGCCCAAAGTTTACAAAAAGTGATGGATGGAATCCTTGAATTAGTCACTGCTGCTGGTAACCACTTGAGGCCACATCCCAGTCCTTTGTTATTTTGTAGAACATGCCACCAACATCCATAGCCAAATCACCCTTGACCCTGCTCTAATGGAAACAATCCAGACCAAATTGCCAGGCCAGGTCCTCCCTGAACTAGAAAACAAGCAATCTAGGATCGGTTTCATCCTAGTTAGGGCTTATCAGCCCAGTATAACTTGGTTCCTGGGACACAGTATTTAAACATGTTAAACAGCATGGTTATTACTAGAAACATGTGCGGTAGTGCTCAAAGTAAAGCTGTGCTTCTTACATATTATTACTGAGCACAATGGTCTTGCTTTTTGGCTACCATTTAAGGTCCACATCATGGCTCTGAATTACATTCTTTGTTCTTGCAGAACCATTATCCATAGCAGCATAGCACCTTCACAAGAGCCATCTTTCAGGTGAAATGTCAACACTGACCTTACTAATGGTAGGGTCTTGACCTAGAGTGCAGCTGAGAGCCCCAGTCTCATCCTCTCAATATCTCCATGCTATAAAGGATACAGCAGATCAATTACCGTTGCAACAAAGTTTGATGGAGCCTTATTCTTTGTTGTAAAAAGCTCAAAGTGGGCCAAATCTGTATATCTCACCCACTAAGGATGTGCTCTTCCTGGGAACCTGTCAGCATCTTATACTTGTCCTCTGGATATTGAAAAAAGGCTCCAAACAGTGTTTGGTGCCAGACAAAGACACTCATGACTACTACTCCAGTCTGCGGGTGCTAAGGGCAGGTTTCATGCCACTAGGTCTCTCTGCAGCTGGGACTCCTGCAAGACCCGGTCCACTGTGATGTGCTGGGCATTCTTAGAATCATGACTTTTTGGGCTTTTTGTGTCCTTACTGCAGGCAACACAGGGCTGCTCAGAGAGCAGTTCCAGTCCCTGGGTGTCAGCAGTAGTCATGGTTCTTTTTTTCCAGATCTCAAGCATTGTCTTCTTTCTTTTTTGTGCTGTCGTCCCAGGCCAAGAAGCGTTGTGAAGAGCTGGTTGCAAGGTACAAATTTATCCCGTACATTAGCCAGGTATTAGACAATATCCTACACTTAATACTTGTAAATCCTTTTCAGCTTACTACAACATTCCCAGAATATGTCATTCAAAAAGACACTATGGACCACATTATCAAGAAAGGGCGATACATTATTGCCGCTTTTATCGGCAGGAAACTGCCGCTAAAGCAGCGATAATGGGCTTGATAATATCCCCTGGTGAATTCCCATAGAAGCCTAGGTTAACACCGGAACCTGGGCTTCTATGGGAATTCACAAGGGCATATTATCAAGCCCATTATCGCCACATTAGCGGCAGTTTCCTGCCGATAAAAGCGGCGATAATGTATCGCTCTTTCTTGATAATATGGCCCTATATTTCTTCCAGCTGTAGGAGCCTTGCCTTTTATTCTAGACACCCACTATGGAGATGAGGTTCCTCCACACCGGCTCTGCTAAACTTGTTTTTCTCTGAAGCTGGGAGCACAGGCAGAACACCTATGTGGTTCTACTGGGTTCACTTTCTGACAGTCCTGTTTGGGAAAACAGTTCCAAGGAAAATCAAGGAAAGCTGTCATTGTTGAGATTTCAAATCTCTCTTACATGGCATCTGGTACCACTACTCCAGCCTTCCTGAGGTCAGAGGCCAAACCATTGTCTCACGGGAGGAGGGTTGGTAACAACCAGCCAGGGATGTGTTTTCAGTCTCTGGAGTAGGGCAGTGAGGCACACCACTTCTGAACCAGTTTACTCTCGGGCAACACAAAGTACACTTTTCTAAAGTAATTTTTTCACTGGTTATCGACAATTAAATGAAATAAAAGTATCAAAGGTCTACTTTCACTAGTAAAATGTATTTTTTAAAACTAAGCAAAAATAACTTTGATTGACCACTCTATGATTTTTCCCGGCCAGGACAAGTTAAAGTGATTTTTATACATAATATTCCTATTCATTGAAACAGTAGCTTTACTCAAACGCTGGTAAGCAGCATGTTGGAATTGTTCACTGTTAAGGTAAACTTTTCCTAATATCTTACATGTCCTTCTTACATAAATGAAATGCAGAGCCAAGACAGAATCATCTTTCCTTGTTTTGAAACAATAAAATTCAGCCAGAATAAAATGTTGCTCTATGGGGCCATCCGTTTTTGTCATACATGTGAGTGGTGTAAGTACACACTGCAGTCCACATAAGGCACTTAACGTCCATAACACTGGTAATATTTTATGTCATTGATAATGCCCTTACTGGCAAGTTAAATATGACAATAAGGTGAAACCATTGTATGATAGATGATTTAGGTAGAAAAATACACATGCTATGGCAGTCTTTAGGAGTTACGCAGTACATAGATACAGAAAGTCAGCTAAACCAAAGAGAATAACATGGAGATCTATGACAAAATGATGTCCTGTCTTACACCAATCAACTTGAGTTTGCACTGTAACATATTGTATCATCCTCGGCCAAAATAGAGCGGTGGGCAAAGATTCAACTTCACCCTCAAAGCAGGATTAAATTGGCAAACTTCCCACTTCATACAACTTCACTCAATTCTTCTTTGAAATGTACTTTTCGCTTGTTAAAGTTTTATTGCAAGATAATTTGATTATAAAAGAAAATGTAACTAGATTATTGTACTAAATACAAGTTTTTAACAGATTTTATTTTGTAAACTGAACTTCAGAGAAAATATTTCTTCTCCTTGTTTTATTTTTTTTAACGTACAGTGACAGAAATGTTTTTTAACTACGCCCTGAGTACTTGTCTTTTCTGGAAGCTTGAATCAAAACAGTTCTGCAGCAGGTACCTGGTAAAATTGTTCTGATAGATTTCATTTGAATATAGTTTTGCAATGGTGTGCAAATAAACACTTCTGCTCTATCCTTGTCAAGTGAGTGTATCTGCTAGGTCTCAGCTGACCTAGCAGTGCGGCTCCCAGTGAGACAGGAATTTCTGTTTTCTATGTCTTTCCTAATGCAGATGTTCGTTAATGTGTCCAGTCCTTGAATTACCACCCTGTTACTTGGTGTAGCCTCACCTGTCCCTAACAAATGCCAAAAAGGCACAGGAAGTGTCAAATGCTTCAAGAAGATGCATTGTTACGTTAGTACTTGGCTCTGGATTACCCAGTCGTGTGACTGGTGTAAGTAGTGGCAACTTGATAGACAGTGTCAAGGGGGAGGATAGTCTATTGTCCTTGCATAACAACCAGTACATCTATTTAAAGGTCCATGAAGGCTGGTGGGCTCACTAAATCATGCTTGCCTTTGCCACCTTCTCAGTGGTGAGTCACCTAAAATGTGTGTGCTTTTTATTTGGCATGTGTTGGTTTCTTCAAAGTAACTCTCTTTAGGCCCAATGCTCACTGACTAGGCCTCTTTGAAATTTAGCCCTGGTTAGGTTGTTTGGTATTTTGAGTCTAGTTTTCCATTATGTGTCTTGGTGCTGTGGGGTTAAATCTATGCTCCTCTTTTCCATGCATACTCTAAACAGCAGCTCTGCCAAATTCTACACTAGGGGGCCGATTCTGATCTCGTTGGGAAAGCACTCCGTCCGAGTCAGATCCATAGTGCTTTCCGACTGACTTGCACTCCAGGGCTCCGAACGCCCGAGTACGATGCAAACAGCGCTTACGGACACGGTTTGCTCGGAGCCCCATTGAAATCAATGGGAGCCTGTTGTACGACGCGTACATAGCCTCCCATTGACAAAAAGGTGCGTTGCGCGAAAGGGTGCCCCATGTAGTGGGTACGCATCCGTGCCATCTGGACCGTACATCCATGTGTTGGGGGACCCTCGGGTCCCCCCCTGTGACCAACTAGTAAGGTTACGGGTGAAGGGGAGTACGAAGCGGACCCCCAAAGTCCACTTCCCGGAGCTTTTATGAGTCGGAAACTCCGTCTGTCCGAATCGTGCATCGTACTGGTTTGGTCAGAAATCGCCTCTATTGGACGGCACGATCTGCTTACGGTCGACACTTACGGAGTGATCCGGACCCGGAAACGTCTTGGTCGGCGATTTCACGTCTCCCGCACCGTACTTGCATTCTTGTACAGTTGGACAAGTCGGTCGGAAAACACACATACGGCTCGTGCTTTTTCCGGCCAGATCGCGTTCGCAGCCATTCCGAGCGAGATCGGAATTGGCCCCTAGATTGTGGTTTCTCTAGACCTCTGACTTGGATTGCCTCCACAGGTTGATTTAGGTATTTTCCTTCTTTTTGGAAGGCAGGTCCTCTCTCTTGGAACTGGTTGAAGGTCTTTGGTGATAAGGGTCCTGTGCCACTTCATATTTTCAACTGGTTCATGCTCCAGCCTTTTCACATTTGGGGAACATGAAACTCTTCAATGAGTCTGATGAATGCTCCTAGATTGAGGACTTTCGCCTGTCTTCGTGTCTCCTTTAAATGAAATGAGTGCCCAAACAGAATCAGGCAATATTATGCCATGCCATCTTAGATGCAAGCTAACTACAGAAGTGTCTCTGTTTTGTTGACTTCAAACTATTTTTTCCCATTTTCCACTAACTACTTGGTAAGTTGTGAATCAGCTGGTTGACTCCTCCAGTCAGACAGACCTCCTGTGCATCAACCTACTTCTTTAAGCCACCAAGCATTCTCTCTGTGATTCCCTACTGCTTGCTTTGGTGAGACAACATGGTGTTTTCACTGCATTGATTCAAACTGTACTCTTAAGTTGAATGATTTACACTATGTAGGCCCTATTTAATTAATTGCAGTTTTTAACTATGTTAAACGTTTTAACATTCCTACCCATATTTCCATACTCTATGACGTCTTATTTTTACACAGGTTTTCACACTTTAACTAATTTGGTTTGAAAATTTGTTTCATGTGTTAACTGCATTTTTTTTGTCCAGCTGTTTCAGTAATACCACTCATTTCCTCAGATGATGTCTTACTGCTTAGGCCAAACTGACATGGGTGAGCCACAGTATTCCTTAAGAGTTCATGTTAAAGTTACAGTTGTTTGGCCTGATGTAGCTGAAAGCATCTTTACGTGACACGTAAACTGATTTCGAGACATTTCAAGTAACACACGAATATATGTGTCCCAACTATACGTTAAACAGACATGAAAAATAAACATGAGAGAACTTAGTTACTGCATCATTAAAGCATGCAAATATTTGTAGGGTTGATGAAATCATGTTCATTTGAATAATATAGGTTTATATTTTATTTGGGCACCAAAAGAGAAAACAAAATGGTGCCAGACAGTCTTATTAAGTGTAAATATCTTATAACTTATATGTGCTAATATGGAACCCCTGAAACGAGATTTATATTTTATAATTTGAAATAAATGTTTAAGCTGGTACTGTAGAAATTGCAGTAGCATGACATATTTACATGCAATCTCTGCAAACAGATTATTAACATCTTAGAATACTTATGAGTTGAACTGTTCTAGTAGAATATTGATTTACCTTTATGAAATATATATTTCACTACTCTATTTTCTGTATATTCTTAAATTGACTTTATTCTAGGCCTGCATTCTTACTACTCAGCATTGTCTTATACTCTTGAGAAGTTTTCCCAAACTTACAATGTGAAGCAAATATGTTGCTTTCTAAACAATTTCTCGTCTTCTTGCAACAAAAATTGATACTTTGGTAATATTTGTTATGGGAAACTGTCCTCTTGAACTCACTCATGTGCATGCTGCTTAAGGATCATTTTTTGAGGTTTACGTATACCCGATGACCATACAAATTTCATGATTCATACCACCTCTTTCTATAATATGTTTCTTTCTGTATGCTGTATGACAATTATCCTATATGAATTGACCAATGGGACTGAGTGGTCTGGCACAATGAGATGACCAAGGAGGTGTCCCCCTGGAACTATAGGGACTATATTTTACATTGATCTGATGGATGAGATGGACCGATGGGCTCAAGAGGGACTGCTTTTTGTCTTCCTGCACGGGAACTCTTTTAATTCACGCCCTTTCCTTTGTGGACTCTTCTTGCTCCTTTCCCTTGGACTGGTGCATGCGCTGTGTCCTTTTCAATGGTACACTGCTTATGAGCTATTGTGGCTCATGATCTAGCTGAACTTTCCTGAGCCCTTTGTCATTTCATGGCAAACCCGAGTTAACTTGACTATCCTGTACTCTGTAGGAGATAAATGGTCACTAATAATGCCATGACCTTTAACTGATATCTTTTATAAACTGAAACTTTAATTAGAAATCTTGAATCTGTAGTTTATCATGACTTGTCTCTTGAGTTAATTTTGCATTCTAAATTAATTCATTAATTCCAAGTGGAGATCAGCTTAGAGAAATCTCTGAGCATCAGATACTGATGTTATTGTTTTGTAATGCCCTAGCAGAATTATTGGTTTGCATGATTTAAGTCTGGCTTAAATTCTTCAGAAGGTTCGGACTAGCAGTGATAACCCTTTACTTGTATAGTCTGGTTTTGAGAGTCATATATACATGAACTTAATTATTAGCTTGTGAGTTGTTTATCCAATTCCTGGTCTTCTTTGGATATCCTTATAGTAGATCTCCTATATCCAGCCCCTCATTGGCACAAAGCAAGGTCCATCGGAGGATCAAAGAAGGGTTGAAGAGCTAAGTCATATAAAGAAATCAGTTAAAGAATAAGGGCCCAGTATCCGCTGGAACAGACCTGGTGGGAGATAAGTCCCAACACAGAAGACAACTGTGGCCTCAGGTTCTCACCCCAGACCCTGCCAAGGTGCCAAGATGTTAACAGGCCCTGTACACTCCCCTTTGCTACATAAGGGATCAGTAGGCCAAAGCAATTGGTGGTGGGTGAGACACTAAAGGCTCGAGCCAGAGGTCTGGCTAAGGCTCAGCTCTAGGTACTTATGGACCCTTGAAAGCAAAATGAGCGGAGTCAAGGCATCTGCCTGCCACTCACTCACTAACCCCATACATCAAGAATTGAAAAAAAAAGCACATGACTTTGAGGTCAAAAAGGAAAAGAACTAAATAGCTCGGTGTTGTAAAATGAAAGAAGAGCTTTCTTATATGTCATACACCATTAAAGGGTTTCAGTAAGCTGAAGTCAGCTGTTTAGTAGTCACTTAACAATTGGGTACAGAATGTTCCAAAGGAAGAAAAGGGAAAGAGGGGAAAGGAATGAACCAAGGGAAAATTAATTACAACACACATCCCTGAGCAAGGAAAGGAAGAAAATGCAACAAATCTTTAGACCCCAAAATTTGATAGGAAGGAACTGAATGTGACTGTGAGGTACATTTGTGGTACTTAATGGAGAGGTAAAAGTAATTACAACACCATCTAGTGGTTGAATTCCATAATGTGAAACCAAACATTCTAGGATCGATTCTGGGTGGTTCGCTTGACCAGTATATGATCCTAGACAACTTTTCTTTGATTTCATATCTGAGAGCAAATTCAAATATGTGACTTGGGATGTGCACTGTACAAAACTCTCTGCCCACTGGAATTACGTGATTCTGTGGCTGCAGTGTTTTCTGCATAATTATGGATTTGCTGCATTTGAGACACAATCCATCATCTGCTGTATAATTTGCAGATTTTAACAAAAAATTGTTTCTAGCTCAAATGGATTAAAAGTTATTAAAAATGCAGTGAGGCGAGTTCACTCGCAGTGGAAGGCCCTTTTCAAAGGTTGACTGGTCATCTTTCCATTGCGCATTGATCTATTGGGTTTTAAATTGGTAATCATATGATGAAATCTTTGCCCACTCAGTGTTATCATGTGTAACAAGCATTGGTGCATGCATTAGGTTTCGCCTATGGGATTAATAATATGTAAAGAGATGTAGGAGCAGTGTATCAGTGCAGGGAGAATGGTGTGAGTGTTCTTTGTGCAGGGTGAGTCGTGCATGAATGAAGGTTAATAAGAGTGTGAGTGCAGGGTGAAAGTGCCTCAATGTAGAGTAGAGTGCAAATGCGTAGAGAGTATTGGCATGGAGTGCAGTGGCATAGAGTGCAGTGTGGCGTAGAGTAGAACTGGGCAGAATAGACTAGAATGGCCTAGATTGCAGGGTGTAGAGGAGAATGCATTGGTATAGAGTAGAGTGGTGCAGAGTACAGAGTGCAGAGAGAAGTGCCGTATGGACAAGTGATGTAGAGTGGAGAGGTGCAGAGTGAAGTAGAGTGCAGTAGCATAGAGTGCGGTGGCATGGCATAAAGTGGAGTGGTACAGAGTAGAGTGCAGTGGCAGCCACCTCGTACAAAAAGTGGAGGGCCGGGGAAGGGAGCGCAGGGGGAGGGAATGCAGGAGGGCACGGGGGACGAGGGAGTGTTTGTATTAATAATAATACAATTAAATAAAAAGTTAAGCTTACCTGCTGCCTGGTCACCTCCTGCATTGCACCTCAGTGCTGGGGCTTCCTTGTCCCAGCAGACACACTGTGACTACGTCACTGACTCCCTGTCCAGGCCCCGCGCTGCAGCACAGGAATTGGCCTTTGCAGGTCTGGGAGTCTGTGGGGTTTCTGGAGAAACCTAAGTTCGCATATGTGTTTTGGTCGGCCTGAGACATAACACTCCTCCTCCCCCACCCATGCCTCGACCTGCTGCTCCCTGCACACGCTAACTGACCTGAATAAAACCATATTGAGATATTGTTTTATTTTTTTGCTGCTGACTCTGAACCAGTGGGGCAACGCTCCTCCACCATTGCGGAGGAGCCACCCCTGGGAAAGTGGCATTGAGTAGTGCAGAGAACATTGGAGTGGTGTAGAGTGGAGTATGCATGATGTGATAGGAAACTACCATTGCAGACATCCCATTTTCAATTGAAATGACCATGTGATGTGGAAATTATATCTCTTAGGGGCTGATTCTGATGCGGGTTGGAAATGCTTCCCGACTGAATCGGGTTGGAAATGGTTTCCAACCCACTCGGATCGGGACAATCCGACCAACGGAGTAAAATGCATCCGTACGCTTCCCGATACGATTTGGTTGGACTCCCATTGACTTCAATGGGAGCATATGTTCCTAAACGCATCATAATTGGGCCCTGGGTCATTCCTGATCCGATTTGGAAAGAGCAAATGCCATTAGGAGGCCTTCCTAACTGCATCAGAATCAGGCCCTAGGTGGAAAAGCTTTCCAACCCGCATCAGAATCAGGCCCTAGGTGTATTGATATACTTTTTGATCATATTAAAGTTTTTTTTTCCAACACACCTCTGAATTAACTAAAAATGTGCTTCATTTTGTGCTGTGCTAATTCTGATATATTGTGAAATACTTTCACAATTTACTTAAATGTTGTTGTGTGCTAGAAAAAAAACCTTTCCTTTACCCCATTATCCGGCAAGATTGTCACATAAATCCTCTCACTTTGAAGTTAAAGAAAGAAAAGTAAACACCAAGTTCCCTTGAAGACAGACCCTGACAAGTGTCCTCTGTCTTTGAATGGCCAGCAAATGTGACAAGATCTACATGCTGTTTACAGAAAGAGGCACTGGAGGAAGAATACAAGGAGAGGTAGTGTGAAAAGGCGTTGCTTGTTGGGAGGGACAAACTGAACCTGGACAGCATGAAACAAATAAAACCAGCAAATAGAAAGCCAGAATATGTCAGTTACAAACCATAAAGCCAATGGTCAGCAACGGATGGAATGCATTCCGAGGGAGGTTTCTGAATGTCCCCAAGATGTCTTTAGCAAGTAGGCTTTGACCTAAAAAGTAAACATATCTGTTTATGGGACTCACAGCCAATGAACAACTGGTGTTTTTGTAGCTGTTGAAAGGTAGGGCCGATGTCGACCAAGAACCTTCAATGTTGGCCCGGCGTTAGCCGCCTCTCATACCATTCAATATTATCAAACAAAGAGGCAGGCGCTGGAGACAGGAAGGCAGGAAACAAGAGTTTATTCCGACGGAGCAGAACACGTCAAATCAGACAACAGGGTATCTTCTCGAGGTGCTCTAACCGCATCTCTGAGGCCTGGCCTCTTATACACAAGTTTATGACTTTATTACATTTATGACATCCGTGGTATTGCTTTGAAGTTTAAAAAGGTATCTTTGGAATCCCGGTTCAGGCCCGTTCTCACACATATCTACAGTAGAGGTCCCCACCCAAATCTCAGCATGATGGCTATCGCGCAGCAGGACATTCCGCTGGGAACAAGAATGTGGGCGATCGGTCGGATCTAGGGGTGTGAAGGCATTGATCAATCCCCGCTCCTTTGATGTGAGGCGAGGTCCTACTGTAGGGGGCAATAAACTGCATCTGTTGGGCTAGGTGATGGCCTGGGATCAGGTCAGACAATCGGGCAGGGAGGAAGAGGTTATCAAAAAGGGCCTGTTCTTTGAACGAGATGAAAGAGCGAGGGGGTTCAGCACGGGATGTGGCTCGGAGACAGTGTCGCGTTAGAGGCGTGTTTATGGCCCAAGCAGTAGAGACCGGGGACTGTCGGGGCGCGGGGGAATGCTTGCGAGGCCGGGGAGCGAGGGGGAGAGACGCGCAGGCTATTGGCAATGGGCAGAGAGGCCAAGGCAATCAAAATGGCTGCTGCTTGCGCATACGTATGGATCTGAAAAGGACAAGATGGCGCCGATAATGTTTACGCCACAATTCAGATTTTAACAGTCCTCCCTTTTTAACATATCTAGCCAGCTTGTCAATTTATGTCTATCCCCATTATATTACGTATTTCGATATCATACAAAGCTCTCATACGTTCAGCTTCGAAGTTCGGAGTCTTAGGGCAAATACAGTTAGCAAACAGTGAGCACAGAGGCGGCAAGCATTGAATACCCAGGCAGAGTCCACATATTACGACGATTGGTATCAGTACGATCATGAACAACCTCCCTCCCCAGTCTTTTACAGCACTCCAGAACCAACTCCCAAGCGACCATCCGTCTTGTTCCTGATGAACTTCTGAGGAGAGTCTGTGAAGGTGTTCAATGGCTTTGTAGACTGAGGGCGAATTGTCTGGTATGTAGGTACAACAGCTGGATCCGATGATACGGCATGCTCCTCCACGGTCCGCCAGAACCACATCTAGAACAAGGCGGTTTTGAAGAGCCACAAGACGGACCGCCTGAAGCTCGGCTGTATTGTTTGTGAGGATACCAGCTGTAATGTTCATCGTTGTCTCGACTGCCTGGGATAAATGTCGGATGGCACGACTGTTCGCCATCGGACCCCAAAGTGGAACAAGTCCCTTTATTGCATCCAAGAATTGTGCTCCAGTGGAGTCGGCCTGCTCAATGTCCTTTGCTCGTTTTTGTCGGTGATGGTTTGCCGGAGCCACATAGGTTGGAGGAAGGATGAAGGCAATGTAGCAGGTACCTCCCCAGCCCTTTGGGAGCCAGGTGTAGGCTTTTGTACCACAGACGAAGTACATGTTCGGAGAGGTGAAAAATGAGGGCGGGTCGGTTGAGTCCAAAGTTCTGGTGATGCGGCAAGTGCTGCGGCCCACCATTTGTGTCCCATGGCCTGTGATGCATACAAGGCCTGAGACATTGACGACAGATAGGGCCACGGTCAGGGTGGCAGCTGTTCGTTTCCGGAGATAGGAGAAGGTGGGTCTGGCTGGATTGATGAATATTTGCATCTCCACCATTTCTTTGGCGGGGATGTCCATATGAACAGAGGCATTGGAGGATAGAGGGCAGAAGGGAGCAGCAGTTCTTCCGGTTTTGTTCAGCCAGACTCCATGGTAAAAGTGTGACATAGTTTCGCTGGAAGTGGCATTGTCTCTGTAGCTCTCTTGCAAGAGGATCAGCCAAGCAAGGCAAGAGCCATGAACAGAGAAAGATGAAGGGATGAAGGGGATGGAATGTCCAGTGGCATGGGGTATCAACCCACAGATCCAGCAATTCGTGGCATTTGCAGCAAGGTTGTGTTGGTGCAGCAACTGTACGAAGGAGTTGTTCCAGAATTCCTTACGCCTTTCTTGGATTTGAGGTGGAAGAGGGACCAGGTAGTGTTCTTTCATGGTGGTAGGCTGTGCAGTCGTTAGGAATGTCTTATGAGCCGGTGCGTTCTCTTCCACGATCCAGAAGGTAGTCATGAGGAGGAGGCAAAAGAGAAGAGTGATAAGAAGAGCAATAGTCTTTGAGCTGTGCAACCTGTCAGTTTTCGGGTTCCTGTAGTGGGTCTTCGGATGTCCGGTTGCTTCCATCATCTTCGTATCGGGCGCTTCCATCATCTTCAAGGTGCTCGGTAGTGGGCAGAACCACAGACTTCGTTTGGTTTCTCTCCTGGCAGCCTTTGTAGTAATAGGCTGCCGCTCTGAGAATGGTAACTTAGTCAGTGGTCTACTTAGCCGAAGCTCCCTCCTTTCGTCGCAGGTTATACCCTTCTCTGGATGGCACAGTGGGATCAGGGAATTTCGCCAATTCGAGTGTCTCTGTTTCAGGGTAGCAGCTCAGGGAAGGTCGGTCTTTGTTCAGGAGCTCTTCTTGGGTGGTCACGTCTTCGGTCGACGTCAGGGTCGGAGAAATTTTCTTGCAATGATGTGCATGCAGCCAATTTCGCTTCCCCTCCACTCCAAGAGCTGTTCGGGTGGTGATCAAGACTTGCCAAGGGCCCGTCCAGCGGGGTTCCAGACTCTTCTCCCGCTGGAAGTTCCGAATCACGACGAAATCTCCAGGCTGGATGGCATGTCCGGGGCCCCTGGAAGCATCGGGGATGGCCTGCAGCACCTGATGATGAATAACAGACAGTGTTTCAGTTAGGTTATACAGATAGTCACACATTAGGACGTCCGGGACGTCGTGAATAGATGTCGGTTTGGGTGCGGACCAGATACTCATGGGCCGGCCGAAAACGACCTCGTAAGGGGTCAAGTGGTGTTTGGTGGGGGTGGAACGCATGGACAGCAATGCTAGGGGGAGAGGGTCCGGCCATTTTAGTCCTGTGGTAGCCACTATTTTTGCCAGTTTTAGTTTCAATGTGGCATTGTGCCGCTTGACCAGTCCAGCAGATTGGGGGTGAAAAACTGCGTGGAATTTCTGTCGTACCCCCAGTCCTTTCAGGATGAGCTGGATAACCTCGGCTACAAAATGGGGGCCATTGTCACTCCATAAAATACGGCAAAGGCCGTAGCGAGGGAAGAACTCTTTCAGTAGTACTGTTGCAGTGGCAATGGCAGTGTTGTCACGCGTCGGGTAGGCTTCCACCCATTTGCTAAAAGCGCATACAACAACAAGTACATACTTCAGTCCTTGACATCTCTCTAACTGGATATAGTCCATCTGTAGGACTTCAAATGGATGGTTGGGGACACCAAACCCTCCCCGGGGTACGACAGTTCCTTTCCCAGGGTTGTGTTGCAGGCAGACTAGACATTGCTGGACTAATCGTTTGGCCGAGTCTGCAATTCTATTGTTATGCCAAACTCGGAGACAAGTTCGGTCATAGGGGCAGATCCTATGTGTGCAGGGGAATGGGCCATCGTCAGTATGGGGATCAGGTACGAGTTGGGTAGCAACCATTTGTTCGTGTCTTTTGTCCGCCAGCAGCCTTCATCGTCCTTTAATCCCACCCGTGCCCATTCAGTCAATTCTTGTGGTGAGCTGGCCATTTGGATGTCCCTTATAGTTTCCCTAGCGTCCGTCCATTTTTCTGCTTGTGACCTAGTCACGTACATGTGAGTTGTCGTCCTGTTCTCAGCTGTGGTTCGGGCAGTGATGTCGGCCAGTGCATTTCCCTGTCCAATGATGTCTGTCACCTTTTTGTGTGCTTGGCATTTGATTATGGCAAGTCGTTTGGGGAGGAGAACCGCTTCAGTCAGAGCGGAGACTAGATCTCCGTGCAGGATGGGTGTGCCATGAGATGTCAGAAATCCCCTCTCCTTCCATAAGAGCCCAAAATGATGAACCACCCCGAAGGCATACTGGCTGTCCGTGTAAATGTTTGCTGTCGTCCCCTTTGCTAAGATACAGGCTCGTGTGAGGGCAATCAGTTCTGCCACCTGGGCGGATCGTTGCGTGATGCGGGCGGTTTCAACTACCGTTCGCGCTGTGGTAACTGCATAGGCAGCTGAGGTGGTGCCGTCGGGGAGTTTAATGCAAGAGCCGTCTACCCATAGCTCTCCGTCAGGGTTTGGGAAGGCAGTGTCTCGGAGGTCAACTCTACTCCTAGTCTGTTCGTCCGTGAGGGTCACACAGTCATGTATTGGGGGCACATCGGGATCGTTCTCAGGCAGAGGCAGCAAGGTGGCTGGGTTCAGTGTGGTGCATCGTTTCAACATGATGTGAGGTGCGAGCAGTGTCAGTTCGTACCCAGTCAGTCATGCGCTGGTCAGGTGTTGTGTCTTGGCCTGGTTTAGGAGGGTGTCAACAGCATGAGGCACTAGTACCGTGAGGGAATTTGAGAGTACGATTCCCTCACTTTGTCGGATAGAGACAGCAGCAGCGGCTACTGCTCGAAGGCAGGCAGGCAAAGCTCTTGCTACAGGGTCAAGAGTGGCAGAGAAATAGGCACATGGTCGTTGTTTGGGGCCAATGGTCTGAGTCAGGACAGACAAAGCGCATCCCTCCCTTTCGTGAGTGTAGAGAGAAGGGCTTTGTATAATCAGGGGTTCCTAGGACGGGTGCTGAACAAAGGGCGTCTCGTAGTTCCTTGAAGGAGGATTGACATTCAGGGGTCCAAGGGAGCGGGGAGGGGACATCTTTAGCCAATAGGAATAGTAGTGGTTTCACAATGAGGCTGAAATTTGGCAACCATTGTCGACAGAAGGAGGTGAGGCCTACCAAAGAGCGGACTTGCTTCTGGGTTTTAGGGGTAGGGGTCTCTAGAATAGCCTGAATTCGATCGGGTGTGAGTTTTCTCCCGTCTTTGGACAAGTGGTGGCCTAGGTAAGTGACTTGAGGTTGGCAGAATTGCAACTTCTTCTTGGAGACCTTGTGGCTATTTTCCGCGAGGAAGTGCAGGAGTTGGATGGTGGCTGTGACTGCAAGTGGAGTGGTGTCGGCCGCCAGAAGGATATCATCGACGTACTGTATCAACACCACTCCATCCGGTAACTGGACTGCATCCAGCTGTCTCTTGAGGGCCTGGCTGTAGGTGCTTGGACTTTCAGTGTAGCCCTGGGGTGCTCTGCAAAATCTATATGAGCGGGATTTTAAAGTGAAGCCGAAAAGGTAGCGGCTGTCTGGGTGAATGGGGATGGAGAAGAATGCGTTCTTGAGATCGATTACCGTGAAGGTGGTGGCAGTGGAGGGAATCAGTGTCAGAATGGTGGTGATGTCTGAGACTACAGGGTACTGGGGTACAACCACTTTGTTGACTTCTCGTAGGTCGATGATGAAGCGGTACGCTTTTTCATCTCCCTCACCCTGCTTCCTCACAATGGGTAGGATAGGGCTGTTGAACACATTGCTAACTACTTCCTCTACCACTCCTGCGTCTACCAGGGACTGGATGATTTCTACCAATGCCTTCTCGCCTTCGGGCAATATCCGATACTGTGGGAGTTTTGGGAGTATGCGTCCTGTCGAACAGTTATGTGCACAGGGTCTATCATCATGCGTCCTACGTCCGAGTCAGTTTTTGCCCATAGGTACAGAGGTAGGGTGTCGAGTAAGGACAAGTCGGCGTCAGTGATGGGAAACAGGTGTTGTGTGCGACAAGATCTGAGCAGTGTTGGGTTGTCGTACAGAATGACTCGAACTCCGTCTTGTGAACACCTAATGGTGGCTCAAAAATGTTTCAATAAGTCAAGTCCCATAATGGCGTCGGGGGTGTTGGAGGAGAGCAAAAACATTGTGTCAGTGGTGTTATTGTCCAAGTTAAAAGAGATCGGTGTGGACAAGGGATTAGTGGAGGGCGTTCCATCAAAACCTATTGATGTCACATGTGAGCCAGACAAAGGTGCCCTGGGAATCAATCGTTTAGACAACGCACTACGTGTTGCACCAGTATCTACCAGAAATGGAGACTTCGTACCTAGGACCTTAGCGGTGACATAAGGACCTTGCTGGTCAACATAGAGCTCGACTGGATCCCTTCCTTGCCCTTGGAAGTCCTATGCAAAGTCGTGGGCATTGTCGCAGTCAGATTGTTGGCACTGATTCAGTCGGGGACGATCAAACGTGTTCGGTCTGCCAGGTCTGACATTGCTGGTGTCGTTTGTGTGCCCTCGTCCCTGTCCTCTATTTCTCGGCCCGCCCGCTACGTCTCTCGTGTCTCTATTTCTGAGTGCTTCCTGCAGAGCTGGACATTGAGACTTCCAGTGGCCAAATCCTTTGCAGAACGCACACAGGTCCTCATCGAGGTCTGTTCGTGGAGCGCCGGGTGCGGGTGTGCGGTCTCTAGGGGGTGGATTTCTAGGGGCATTCGACTGGTAGTTTCCTCTATACTGTTCCCTCCCTATAGTCACCCCTTGCAACTGAGCAATCATCACCCTCTCTTTCAAGTCCTTTTTCTTTTTCTCAGTCGCTTGATCGTTCTCGTTCTTTTGTCGCTCATAGTATTGAGCCATCTGAAGGATAGCTGCGGGCTTGGAGGCCGCCCAACTACTCTCGCTAGTCTGTAGTTTCTGCGAGACTTCTGGTGTCAGGCCTTTCACATAGTTCTGGACAAACAAGTGATGTCCGGTTGCAGTGGTCATGTCCTGGCCGCTGTAATCGGAGAACACCGTTTCAAACCGGGAGAAGTATTCTGATACGTCTTCCTGGGGTTTCTGGCGACAGGCCGTTACTATCAACCAGTCCACCTTGCTTTCTGGAACTAGGGTTTTTAATTTCTGCACAATCTTATCTGGTAGGTCTAGAATGGCCTTCAAAGGTTTCTGTCCCGGTTCCCGTTGTTTGTCAACATTACCGAGTTGTATCCAGGTATGTCCGAACAGCTCAAGGTGGTCGACTTTCTGGATTTGCTTCCACAAATCAGCTGGCAGACATAGCCCGAAAAACAGATCGATATCCGCTAGGGTCATAATCGTGGAACCCAAAGCGGTGGCTAATTCTGTATAGAAGGCTGTGGGGTTCTTTCGCAGATCAGGCAAGGACTTTCGGAATGTCAGGATGTCTTGCCGATCCCATGGTTGGTAAACCCAGTTGTAAACTACCCTCCCTCTCGCATCTTGGTGGTTAATATCGTCGTGCGTTCCCTGTCCTCGTGGGGGAACCCAATAGGGAGCGGCCTCCTTTATGGGCATCATCGTGTCAATTTTTTCTACTCCGGCTTCAGTTGCTGCAGGAGTCGTGGTGTCAGTCTCTGGTTTCTGTTCCGTGAGGTGGCGGAAAACTTCAAGCGTACGCGTGAAGAGGTTCGTCACATCACACTCGTCCCCATCTCCGACATCAATTTTCCTATACAGAGTCGTTAGGTTTTCAGGGCCTTTTCCTTGGTATCGGTCTTCATAGGCATTAAGGGTATGGTAACAAAGGCGTACGACAAAGTGTCGTCTGTGGCTATTGGCATATGTATTGTACATATCCGTTATATAATCCTCACTTTCCTTTCGCACCACCAGTGTCTTTACAATCTTATCGATCCCAGCTCGCTCATCCTTACTTAATCTATTCGATCTAGCAGGGTCTTTCCTCCCCGCTTCGGGATCATCTGAAGTTGCTGCTCGTGCTACGCTGGGTACGAGGGGTTCGGTCGGCGCAGAGGCCATGAGGACCGAGGCTCCGGCACTACTCTCGCCTGTCGGTGGGGGTTTCGGGTGCTGCGCTAAGGGTTGGGAAGGGGCGTATGGAGGGGGCATGTAGATGATCGGGGGACCTAATAGTAAATCATCGTTCGTTCGCTGTTTCGAAGGTAGCTCGGGGTAAAGTGTAGAGGGTGTCCTGACGGGACACTGGCCTGATGATTCGGAATCTTGTTTTAGCTTGGTTTCCTCTCTTTCTTTTATTTCTTCATTTAATTTGTAAGCGGCCAGGTGAGCTGCTTTGCGTAATTCCTTTTCTAACCTGACCTCATTTCTCTTCTTCCGCTGTTCTGTTTCTTTGCGCCACATGCCGAAGCTATCGAGCATAGTGGGTGTTGTCTTATTGTTATAAAGGGCTGTTTCCAGCGCGTTTATTTTGTCGTTATCAAAGGACCCTATCAGTGGCCACTGACTTTCCCGATCCTTTTTCGTGTATCTATGCCACAGCTTACTATAAGCCATGGCGACTAGTCCATATTTAGTAAACATGTCCTTATTAGGGGTGCCCTCCAGTGGAGCCGGATGGTTCACCTCCAATAAGCGGTCCGGGCTGAACCAACTACCAACAAACGGGGCAAAAATAGGCATGACGGGTTACAAAGGGGACAAAAGTCTGCACTACCTATCCTTCACTATTTACAAGGACTAAACAGAGTATTGCGACTCTGTGCTTATTTGTAAATAGAGAATAACCCAAAGAGAACCAATTCCGAACAATCAATGTTCGGACAAACAATCAATCAAATGAGGGATAAAAATAGGCACGACGGATTACAACGGGGGCAAAAGCCTGCGTTACCTATCCTTCACTATTTACAAGGACTAAACAGAGTATTGCGACTCTGTGCTTATTTGTAAATAGAGAATGATCCAAAGAGAACCAATTCCAAAACAGTAAATGCTTGGATAACAATCAATCAAATGGAGAGGGAAGCAGGCACGACGGATTACAACGGGGGCAAAAGCCTGCGTTACCTACCCTTCACTATCTGCAAAGACTAAACAGAGTATTGCGACTCTGTGCTTATTTGCAAATAGAGAATCTCTCAGAAACAATCAAATGAGTAATACTAGTATTTTCAAACAATCAAACAATCAATTTCGCAATTCGTCGTGTTACACGACCTTACCCGGACCGCATGGACGGTTTCTCGTCTTCCGCTTCCAGCGCCCGATCGTCCTCTATTCTCCGTAATTGCTGTGGCACTCCTGATGGTTCCCAGTCAGGACCGTAGATCACTCGAGAGAGGTCTGCTCGGAACCGGTGAAGTTCGGATGATCGGCTGCCAGACGAGGGTCTATCGGGCAGGAGCTCTTCCCGATCGTTGCAGTTGTTCACTCTGTCGCTGATGGGCCCCACGTTTGGGACACCAATTGTTGAAAGGTAGGGCCGATGTCGACCAAGAACCTTCAATGTTGGCCCGGCGTTAGCCGCCTCTCATACCATACAATATTATCAAACAAAGAGGCAGGTGCTGGAGACAGGAAGGCAGGAAACAAGAGTTTATTCCGACGGAGCAGAACACGTCAAATCAGACAACAGGGTATCTTCTCGAGGTGCTCTAACCGCATCTCTGAGGCCTGGCCTCTTATACACAAGTTTATGACTTTATTACATTTATGACATCCGTGGTATTGCTTTGAAGTATAAAAAGGTATCTTTGGAATCCCCGGTTCAGGCCCGTTCTCACACATATCTACAGTAGAGGTCCCCACCCAAATCTCAGCATGATGGCTATCGCGCAGCTGGACATTCCGCTGGGAACAAGAATGTGGGCGATCGGTCGGATCTAGGGGTGTGAAGGCATTGATCAATCCCCGCTCCTTTGATGTGAGGCGAGGTCCTACTGTAGGGGGCAATAAACTGCATCTGTTGGGCTAGGTGATGGCCTGGGATCAGGTCAGACAATCGGGCAGGGAGGAAGAGGTTATCAAAAAGGGCCTGTTCTTTGAACGAGATGAAAGAGCGAGGGGGTTCAGCACGGGATGTGGCTCGGAGACAGGGTCGCGTTAGAGGCGTGTTTATGGCCCAAGCAGGAGAGACCGGGGGCTGTCGGGGCGCGGGGGAATGCTTGCGAGGCCGGGGAGCGAGGGGGAGAGACGCGCAGGCTATTGGCAGTGGGCAGAGAGGCCAAGGCAATCAAAATGGCTGCTGCTTGCGCATACGTATGGATCTGAAAAGGACAAGATGGCGCCGATAATGTTTACGCCACAATTCAGATTTTAACATAGCCAATCACAACACTGTACCTTATACATTCCAAGGTCACGGCACCTTCCTGCCGCTAGTTGAACATGCTTTCGCCAAGCACTAGCCCTGCACCATTTAATTTGACATCATTTATATCTGTTAAAGAGTGATTGCCTAAATCGAGACACGTTTATTTCAATTCTAAGCATGACTCAATATCTTCCCAGGTGTCTACAAGTCTGGTCATAGCACTACTCTTCAAAAGAAACGAAATGTTCATTAAATGAACTTTTATGGCAAACAGCATTCTATCATTGGAACAAGTACTGCTGTTTGTACAAGTAATAAAAACATAGACACTTTCCTTGCAAATGTAATGAACTTTTATTGCAATTGAATTGTTGTTACGCCAGTATTTAAAAGGTAGGCACAATTTGAAGCTGGTTATTTAATTAACAGAATCCGACCAACCAATCACAGAGAGGAAACATCTGTCTTCATGAAGGAGGACGATGGCAGTGCAGAAGATGCACTCTGAAAGGTCAAGTATCCACGTCACCAGATCTCTGTAACAGCTGTACCACGTCAAAGGTTTGTCCCATATTGCCTACTCAGTAAACCTTAGCACAATGATGCACTACAAGCACACTCCAGCACACTCCAGCAACATGAATCGTGGAGTGGAGTGGGAGTGGGAATAGTACATTATTCCCGCCCGCTATCCCACACTTTCCCTACTGTGGCACTACCAATGACACAGCAAGGCAATCCTGTAACTGGGGCAGGTCATTTCAAAAGGGGCTTCTTTCTTCACCAAACAAATATCAAGAAAACCCCTTGGAAAGGATCTCACGTGCTGGCATCTGTGCAGTCTCTGTGCTCTTCTCCCACGCCCCTAGAATGAGAGCAAAGCCTTTAGGTAAACAACGACGTGTTCCTCCTTCACAGGCCGAAAGCCAGACAGCTGACACACAAGAGGATGGAGAGCGAGGGTGCCACTTGTGAAAGTTTAAATTGCAATGTATTTATATAGCACGTCCTACCCCCGACGAGCCGTTAATAGTGTGGGTCTAGAGACAAGACAATAGCATATAAATATATGGGTGCCCCTTGTGCCACCCGTACGTCACTTTTCCCATGTTAAAAAGTATGCAAAAGTGGCGCAAGGGGCTTCCAAATAAGTCCCATGATTTTTACCGAATAGGTTACAGTATTAAATATAAACCAGCTTCCTCCCTGAAGAATCAGTGCCTGGCCGAGGCTTTCTCGGTGTTTCAGTGCTAAGTGGCTTGTAATTGAAGGTTAGTAGTGTTCCTTTTCTCTGCAGTGCCAGGGTGCATTGCACTCTGTATAGACAAGTAATGGTTCCGGCTGAGTCTTTTGTATGGAAGTCTTGGAGTCAACAATATGTAAAAAACAAGAAATAAAAAATGAGGTCACAGAGCAACGTACGTCTATTTTTGAAGATAGTATAAAGGCTTTTTGTTTTGGAATTAAAGCCATGCCTTGCGTTTATAGGGGGAGTCTCTGAAGCTTGTCTGCATTGCTGTGTGACATGGGAAGGTAAGAGGTCATCTGAAGAGACATCTATTTCTTGCATAATGCCCTGATGATGACAGAAGAGACAGCAGGAGTTCCTCCAGACATTACGCAGGGCAAACTGAGACTTACATGTTGTCTTCTAAGGAAAAGCAGACCTTGATTCAGGAAGCAGTCCGTAACGCCCATAAAAATGAGGTTCCAAAGCAGTGTAAGCCATATTATGTGGTGCAGGGGCAAGAATGGCCGATCTAGAAGTTTATCATTTGCTGTAATGCAACTAGAGCTCATCTAAAGCACTCCGATACCCTTGGCACCAGTTTTCATTAAATTGCAATCATCAAATAAATAAACTGCGGGAGGGGATTGGGAAACTAATACATGAGATAAAACAATAAAGATTCACGCTGCGCTCACATTATGTATTCTTCTTGAGAGAATGGTGCTGAGACAGAGTAATGAGTTGGAAAGGTCGATTTACAGAACTAGCGAGTTGGAAATATTGTGATTCAGAAATATCGAAAATTAATTAGGGAAATTGTGTTATTATTTTAGGTGCAGGTTGTGGGGTTTACTTTTTGCGTAATTTAATTCTGTAGTGGGTTGTGGGTTTATAGGGGAATAGGGTGGGAAGTAATTTAATTTAAATTAATTAATGAATTATTTTATTAATTAATAATATACTGTTTAATAATTTATATTGTTAATTAAGGTAATTAATTTACTATAAATTAACTATAAATTGATTAATAAAATTAATAATGAATTGGTAATTATATTAATTGTGTCATTTTATTAAGTAGTAATTAATTAGATAATAATTATTTTAAATATGTTAATTATGTACTTTTTTAGGAGTGGGTTGAGGGTTGATAGGGGAGTGGGGTAGGAAGTAATTTAGTTTTGATATAATTTTTATAATTTTTATATTATATTTATTAAAAGTTATTTATAGTGTTAATTGTGTGAATTAATTTAGATTTGATGGTTATTAATTTTATTGTTAATTGTTATTAGTTAATTAATTGATTGTTAATTAATTATGTTAATTTATTAATATTTTAGAATTTTGTAGGTGACGTTTAAAGGGGAAAATGTTGGGAGGTAAATTAATTTTGAAAAAATAATTACTTGTTAATTCATATTAATTATATTGCAGGAGTGGGTATACTAAATTATTGCCCTGCGCTATCCAACACTTTCCCTACTGTTACACTTGGTGGTCTGGGAATATGAAATTATTCCACCCCGCTAACCAACACTTTCCCTACTGTTATACTTGGTTGAATGGGAATATGAAATTATTCCCAACCGCTATCCAACAATTTCCCTACTGTTGCATTCGCTGGAGTGGGAATTTTAACTTTTACCCACCGCTATCCAACACTTTCCCTACTGGTGCACTCACTGGAGTGGGAATAGTAATGTTTACCCACCTACTATCCAACACTATCCCTACTGCTGCACTCACTGGAGTCGGAATAGTAATTTTTACCCAACCTCTATCCACTACTTTCCCTACTGTTGCACTCACTGGACTGGGAATAGTAATTTTTACCCTCCAACTATCCAACACTTTCCCTAATGTTACACTTGGTGGAGTGGGAATAGTACATTATTTCTACCCGCTATCCAACACTCTCCCTACTAGTAATTTTATTCTCCCGCTATCCAACACTTTTCCTACTGTTACACTAGGTGGAGTGGGAATAGTACATTATTCCCACCCGCTATCCAACACTTTCTCTACTCCCTACTGTGGCACTCACTGGAGTGGGAATAGTAATTTTTACCCACCCGCTATCCAACACTTTCCCTGCTGTTGCACTCACTGGAGTGAGAATAGTAATTTTTATTCTCCCGCTATCCAACTCTTTCTCTACTGTTCCACTCGCTGGAGTGGGAATAGTAATTTTTATCCACCCACTATCCAACACTTTACCTACTGTACCACTCATTGGAGTAGGAATAGTAATTTTATCCCCTACGCTATGCAACGTTTTCAGTATTGTTATATTTATTGTACTGTCAAATATTATTTAAATTTTTTTTATTTATTTTAATGTTTTAACATATTATATGTGTGAATGCATAGGTGTCTGAGCAGCGTGACAACATACGATTCAAACAACAATGCATGCAGAATCTACACACCCATTATGCTCGCTACTAAAATACACGAGAGACATTCTTAGTGACACTAAATGAATCACACAGAATAGTCGCGTGGTCTGTAGTGTCTCAGGGCGCAGGTCCACCCAATAGGGTTAGAGAAAAAAGACGAAGAACAACAAGTTACCAAGTAAAATACTCGTGTCCTGCCACTCATGAGAGAGGTGCCAATGGCATTCGCCTATGCTTTTCTGGATAATGATGGCATCCGGTTTAACAAACAAATAACCAGTGCAAATACACATAAGTATATCCCAAAGTCAATATTACTTGCCACAGTTGCCCATCAGTGAAGGCGTGCATAGTGCTGAGTGAGGTAACACAGTGATGAGAAGGGTGTGATGCCCGTGAGTGCTGTGGTTGGGCCCCTTCCATAGGTCCTCCTGTGGGAAAACATATGATAAAAACAATGTTAGTTCCTTAAAAACAATTACTCTAAGAATAAACATTCTATGATGCACCATGTCAGAGGAGATAGGATGAGAAAAGGGGGAAAGTTTTTAGACAATGCCATTGCATAGACAACAGTAGTGTATTACAATGTATGGAAATGGTACAAAGGTAAAATCATGCACTGGGAAAATCATGTGCGATTGCTGCTATTCTCGCAAATGTATCGCAAGCTCTTTGCCCTGATTTAAACCACCCGGGTCCTTTGACTGAAATTCTACAATATACTTGGAATCCTTCTGTCTCAGCTTTAACACCCTGTTACCACCCCTGGGGTTCTTATTGATCTGTTCTAGAATGAAAAAAACTGAGTGAAGTATTTTTGGAAAAATGCTTGTCCCTGAAATGCCTGGCCACAGGGTATTCCTCATCATTGTTCGTAATAGCCCGGCTATGTTCAAGGACCAGTTTTTTGGCTAAAAGGGTAGTGCTCCCTATGTACCACAACTTGAAGGGACACTTGATCACATAAATCACGTTGGTGGAGCTGCACGTGAGAAATGTAGTTATGTATGCGCACAAACTTGAAAAGATCTATCCTAGACCTATATATTTGCAATTTACCTTGTCTCCCTGTCTGGCCACATTCTTCACTCTACATACTCATATTAATTACTCATATTATACAATTTTACCACATTCCACACCTCAAGTCAGTAAGTGAATGCACATTTTTACCACATCTACATTGTCAAGCAAACATTTAATGTGGGGGCTAACACTTGAAACGTAACCTGTTTTAAATGTTTGAAAAAATACATGTATGCTAATACTATTTTACATTTGGAGTGTTTAACATAAATCGCTCAACTGTTCAGACTCTAACTTTGATGCAATTTTACCCAGTTACCACACACTCCACAGACATATGATGGAACCATGTACCCAGAGTACCTATTTCAACTACCCAGCTATTGATACAATACCTCTTCAAATGTGGAATATAATATCAAGGTCTGGAATTACTCTCAGGTGACAGACTTTCCACTCATATCCTTAACCTAGGTATAGGCATATATAACATTTGGCACAGACTACATGTGAAATTCATACATTTAATCATACAAATATTGGAGTTGAATGTGTCCCAACACACTAGCACTATGAATTCCACTCACACTAGACGTTCACAACACCACTATCACTTCCTTTAACAAACATGGCAAAGGGAATGACCTACGTCTCCCACAAAGCACCACATAGTAAATCTCAGGATCAACAAATGGAAGCTAGTTGTAAACTTATGCAACATACTGGAATTCACCATCACGTACGGTAAACAGTATAACATTTAAAAAATAAAATCTATCTATACAACGTCAGAACAGATACAGACGGTTCCATTATAAAAGTTTATATAAAAGAAAGAAAAAGGCACACCAAAAATATTCTTTCTCTGTGTCCTGATACGTATGGAAACAAAAGTGTCCTTTCACTCTCTGTTTACAGCAAGGGGGTTGAATGTACTCAAGAGGGGAAAGGGGGCTGAAAGAGAAATTGCAGCATTTGTGCTGAAAGAATTGGTGTTAGCTGAGTCCGTAGGAGAGAGAGAACCTCTCTGCAAGGTGGACAGGGCAGAGCCCACGCCATCCAGAATGTCAATCACTTGTGTTTGAGTTGCTGACTGACACCCTGGACCACATGCAACAATGCCATCTGCCTCACAGTGAGGTTCCAGATAACTTTCAGCTAACATCAGTACTGATGGGATGGGCCCAGGGAAGAGATGCCCAAGGCAAAGGAAAACCCAGTCTGTTTATGTACTGGCTGTTGGCTTGTCACTTGGGGGGGAAGATGTGAGGGTACTGATGGGAGCTGTTATTTGATATTTGATATTTATGGGCATTTGTAAAGCGCGAGCGTTCGCTCCCAAGGGAGCATCATGGCGCTGGGCAAGCTGCAGAGAAATAACTGGGAAAAGTGAAGTAAATGGAGGAGAGAACTAGATGGCAGCCAGGACAGAGGAGTCTGGTAATTTGTAGATCCATGTCTTGAGGAGTTTTCTGAAATTGTTCTCGTTGTCTATGGCTCTAAGGTCGGCGGGTAGAGTGTTCCAGGCTTTAGCTGCCAGAACATTGAAGGATTTTCCTCCTCTGGTCTTATATTTAAATCTGGGAATTTGAACCAGGTTAGTCCCAGAGGATCTCAAGCAACGCGAAGGGTTATAGCGCTTGAAACGGTTTACAAAGTAACGGGGTCCTGTGTTTTGCATGGTTTTGTGGACTGTAAGAAGCAGTTTAAAAAGGATTCTTTTGTGGAGTGGCATCCAGTGAAGTGAATTCAGGGCTGCAGACGCAGATGACCTTCTGGGGAGTTGTAAAACCAGTCGAGCTGCAGCATGTTGTAGGCTCTGCAGCTTTCTGAGGGTGGATTTTTTCACTCCGGCCATGAGGCCATTGCAGTAGTCAAGTCGGGAAAGTAAGAGGGCTACCGCGACTGACTTTCTGGCTGCTATTGGGAGGAAGTCAAAAAATTTCCTCAGAGATTTTATTAATCCAAAGCATCGTCCGGCAGTGATCTTAACATGGTCATCAAAAGTAAGAGAAGAATCAAATTGCACGCCCAGATTTCTAGCTGATGTAACTGCACTAGGAGGGGCCTCAGATCCTGTGGGCCACCAATCTTTCGGGCAAAAAGAAGGATTCTTACCTATTGGGATGATCTCTGTCTTTGCGCTATTGCATCTAAGATGATTAGTGTTTAACCAGTCAAAGACGTCAAGGAGGCAGTTTTTGAACCGGAGCTCTGCGTCGATACGCTGTTTGTCAATGGTGACGACCAATTGAGTGTCGTCAGCGTAAGACGTAACCAGAATCCCATGTGATTCTATCACGGCTAGGATGGGTGCCATGTAGATATTAAAAAATAAAGGGCTTAATATGGACCCCTGGGGCACTCCAGATGTAATTGGCTTTTCGCAGGATAGATGTGGTCCTAGCGCCACAGTCTGAGACCTATTTGAAAGAAATGATGAAATCCAGGCCAGGGCTGAGTCTGTCACGCCAATCTCTCGCATTCGATTGATTAGAATAACATGCGAGATGGTGTCGAATGCTGCTGTGAGATCCTGCAGGATGAGGACAACTTGCTTGCTGGTGGTGGCAGACACAAGAAAAGATGTTCCATCCTGTGTTGGTTTGTCTGCCACCACGAAGGGTTATCCCGAGTTGGAGGTCTCAGATTCTGATGTTGCTGGTGACTCCCGGCCCACCCCATCACCGCCATTGCCATTGGGTCCCTCTGTGTCAGTGGCTCCACCTTCTGTTTTCCAGTGGCTCTCCTGTGTATCCCCTGAAGTCTGGCCATTGTCTGCCTCGCTTGCTCTACGGGGAAGCTGAAATTACAGATATGCACCCATCTGTTATATACTACAGAGGTCTCTAAAGAAAAGTACACCAATCAAAGAAAAGCTGGACACAATACATTTGACCATATTAATCTCAACAAAGGGCACACAATGGAGCATCATAAAGTGATGGGATTTGATTTAAAAAGACTGGTTGCTCCTTTACAAAAGGCAAGGATAGTCTGTCTTAAAGCAAGTGTATTATATTATGTGACACTTGCAATTTGGTGGATGGAATATCTCTTTTGTGATACACTATCCAGCTGTAATTTTACAGATTATAGTTTATATGTGTTTGTTACCTAAGTTCAAGTCAGGCTACCTTTAACTAAAGACTTGATTGAGAGTCTGACACATGGTTTTATCCATCACACATGTAACGGGTATCCTGTCCTCCTTATTACAAGTGTCAAAGAACATAATTTGTTGATAATAAGGGTTACAAGGCATCCATCATATTTGTGACAGAGTAAACTCTCTGTCAAATTCCCCAATCAAGACCCAAGTCCCACATCTGACATATTTTTTGCCCAACACATCCCTTGCTTTTATATTTTTGTTGAATGCTGCATGTGTTCTGAAATCATTTTGCAAGGCAATGCTATCTGGCAAAATGAAACTCAAGCACATATTGGTATTTTTATCTTTTAAAGATTGTAAACGGCACTATTCATTTCAACAGCTTTATTCGACAATTTACAGTCATAAAAGCGTTTCACAAAAATACAAATGGAATTATGTGAAAACAGGCATCGATAAAAAGACGTACATTAGTACACATAGGTAAAACTACTTCGCATTCCATAATTATATGGCTCATGAATAAAAATAAAAGATCACACCCCTAAGCAAACCTCCTTTAGGGGCTGGTCGTATTTCTAATATAGCGAGTCCATTTGTCCTGATAGTTAAAATCAAATTGGAGAATAACATAAAAACAATTGAAATATGTACAAGACACATCACTTAATACAATATCATTATCAATTAATTTGTTCCTGATATATGTAGCTATTTATGGCACAGTGGATCACTCGCTCTATTCCACCGTGTACTACTCAGTGGAATAATGATTTTTTTAGAGCTTCTCAATTATTACTCTCACTCTGAGATATTAGCCCTCAAAGTCCATGACCACCCTAAGAATTTTGCCATGGCTATGGCAATAGGCGGTGAGGTGTCGGTCCGAGGAATACTTTCTGCTTCGGCTGCCCGCCTCGATCCCAGGAGCCTACAGATTGGGAGCAACCATGCACGACGCTGGGCAGCATAAGCAACACAGACAAAAACGATTTGGGTCAAGGATTCATTACAGGTCCTGCACCCCGGGCATGTAGATGCTACATGAGCTGACCATTTTACGGTAAATGATCTCACCGGGAGCGTGCCCATCCTGAACTGGAAGTACAACTTACGGTCCAATGGTTTACTTATTATGTCCCAGTAAGATTCCAGCTTCGGGGTGGCTTTATGATCCAAGAAAAGGCTTGTGAGGGTAGATGAATCCCTTTGCCTGATGTTGTTTATCCGGAACCAATCCCAGTCCTTAGCCTTCAACATCTCTTTTGATGGAAAGTGGGAATTTTCAGGGTCTACCCATATCGAGATCATACCTATATCTGCTAGAAGATATCTGACTGCCCATAGCCATTTGATACGGTGTGAGGTATCGGCCCTTATTATTTCTAGGAAACCTCTCGCGTAGCCTACAAGTTCTGGTGTAGTCCAGAGTCTCCTCCAATAACAGAGGGGGCGAAGTTTGGCTACTGCTTCTATCGTGTTTTTTTTCTAGAACAATTAATTCTAGCGGTCCATCCTTCATACTAAAGCCCCCCTGTAGGCCTTATGAGCGTTAAAAGCCATTAACTTTGTCTTAGACACATTGACCTCCAAGCCCCTCTGTGAGCAAAAGTCCTCAAAAGATTTGAGGGCTATCTGAAGCCCACTAGGGGTTTTGGACAAGATCAATGTGTTGTCGGCAAACATCATATCAGTGTTTTTTCTCTGGCTAATGTGGGAGCATCAGTCAACGTTGCACTCATGTAATCAACTATCCCGTTAATTTATAACGAGAATAGCGTAGGGGCCATAACGCAACCTTGTCTCACGCCTCGTTCTATAGGGAATAATTCAGTGACTTCACCCTGCCCCCCATATAATTTGGGTGATGTTGTCTTCATGAAGCCTTACAATCAGAGTCAGAAGATCTAATGGGAGCCCAAGCTTTTGTAAAACTAGCCATAGCTTCCTACGGGGAACAAGGTCGAATGCCGACTTAAGATCTGCAAAGGCGGCATAGAGGCTACCCTTTCCTAACGTCACAATCTTCCAGTGTATTAAAATAAATCGAAACACCTGGTCGATGGTGCTTATGAACGCTCGGAATCCAGCTTGCAATGGGGATAAAACCCCAAACTCCTCGATCCATTCCTGTAATCTATTTAGCACCATCCTACCAATTATTTTCTAAAGACAACCGATTAGGCTGATAGGCCTGTAATTCCCCGGGCTTGATTTGTCCCCTTTCTTATAGACAGGGATGATATCCGCGCTCCTCTAGGAGTCGGGTATTGGGTCGCCTTGTGCGATGGCGTTCGAGAGCAATAGAATGTATCTGCACCATCTGGCTTTATCATTTAGGAAGATATCGCCTGGAATGCCATCTGGCCCTGGTGCCTTTCCGGCCAATATTGATTTCAGTGCGATCTCTACTTCGGCCTTAGTAAATGTTTCCTTCGAGTACAACACACATATAATTTCGTCATCACCTTTGGGTAGGGTTGAAGCATATTGGGGTTTAAAGTAATTTACCCAGTCATATTGAGAGACGTGGTTTTGGGGGCACTCAGCCTGTCCCCCGGTGGACCATTTGTAAATGTGCCAGAATTGTTTTGGGTTATTTATGGCACAAGCGTCCCTTAATTCCTGCCATCTTTTATCATTCCATGATTTCTTGGCTTTTGACTGAGTACCCTTATAAAGGCACCTTGCTTCGCGGACCTTTATTGGGTCACCCCCTTTGACGGCTTTCCCTAGGGCCTGGCGCGCCTGCCGGCAGTCAACGTTATACCAACGCCCCTCTTTCGGGGCGGATTGCAGTATACAGGCCTCTAGTTTGTTAGTAGCGTGATCCATACTCTGAGCAATGTTATCTAATAAGGCTGGCGACTCTATTATCTTTACCCACTTAAGCCTCCTTAGATCGTTAGTTGGAACAACTTCACCTAGGTGATGCTTATTCCTAGAGTGTGAATCCGTCATTTGACAATTCAAGTGCAGGGTTCCACACAGTGGGTTATGGTTGCTTTCTAGCCTATCGATGACCTTCATGTCCACCACCAGGTGCCATAGACCCAGACTTACCAGGACATAATCTATTCTACTAGCATGATAGCCATTGTTGAAGGTATTCGCTCCATGTCTATCTGATTTGGTGCACCCATTTAGAGCCCGTAAGCCCTGTTCCATACAGATATTATTTATTTGAATTACCACATCAGTCCATTTCCTAATAGGCTTTAATTCTAGAGGTGGAACACCCCATTTACTATCTTTTACATCTGTCCAATAGCCATCTTCCAGGGTAAGGTGTTCAAACATTGTATGAAAGTCCCCCGCTATTAACACTTTTGAAACATCAGGTTGCATATCAAGGAGGTCTTCGAGAGCTGCTAAAACTCTCGACCTTTTCCCCCTTGTGCCCCTAACATAGATGTTATATATCTCTATTGTTAAATGATCACATGTGGTCAGTCTAATTGCCTGTATATCTTGGGTCTGAGTTGATATTAGCCTCAAGCTCTTGCCGAATCCAAATAGTTAAACCACCCGAGGGCCTTCCTTTTGCTCCCTTATCTGTGGCTACAAAAAAGTTCAAATACCCAACACAAAACTGGGATATTCCGGCCCTGGTTTCTTGATAGAGCCATATGTTATGTTATGTTATGTTAAGAGTGGTCTTATAAAGCGCTCAGCTACTCGGGCAGAGTGTTCCGGCGCTATAAGGACCTGCTGGGGCTGAGCAAAAGGAAACACGAGAGACTACTATCCAAACAACCAGGTCTTGAGCTCCTTCCTAAAGGAGAACAGGTTATCTAGCTTCCTGAGGGATAGTGGCAGTCTGTTCTACAATTGAGGTGGCAAGAGTCTATATGAGCGTCCCCCAATGTGAGCTCGTTTAGTTACAGGGACAATGGCCAACGCTTGTGAAGCAGAGCGCAAGGATCGAGCAGGAAAATAGAAACGCACCCTTCTCCTAAGATAAAAGGCCCTGATGCCATGAAGAGATTTAAACGCTGTGATAAGTGTCTTAAAGTAAATGCATTTGCGCACCGGGAGCCAATGGAGCGAGTTTAAAAGAGCAGAGGTGTTGGACCTTCGGCTAAGGCCATAAATGGCCCTTGCTGCTGAATTTTGGATGGATTGCAGGTGGGTGAGTAAATATTCCGGGAGGCCTAGATAGAGTATGTTGGCATAATCCAGCTGGGAGCCAATCAAAGCCTGAACAATGATCCTCCTATGGGCATGAGAAAGAAGGGGAAGAAATTTCCTAAGAGTTTTCAGAAGGCCATAGCATTGGCCTACTACACCAAGAATATGGGTTTGAAGGTGAGACCATTGTCAATTTTGACACCAAGATTTTTCGCCACAGAAGTAGCCGACGATGGAGGATACATATGAGAAGGCCACCAGGATTTCCAATTGGCGTTGGGGAGGCAGCCAAAATAGAGGACCTCTGATTTATCAGAGTTACATCTAAGCTGATTCAATTGGAACCAAGAAAAAACAGCTGCGAGGCAGCTCATGATGTTGTCGCCGGAAAAGTCAGTGTTCTTATCGCAAGTAAATAAAAGCTGCGTATCATCGGCATAAGAGATAATCTGGGCTCCATAGGACTCGACCAAAGCAGCCAAGGGGGACATATATATATTAAAAAGAGTTGGACTTAGGGTCAAGCCCTGAGGGACCCAAACCTCCATCGGTGGAATGGAAGCTGTGAAGGGGGGAGCCCAGATTGATTGTTGGCGGCCAGGACTCGAACCAGCTGAATACCGTCCCTCTCATGCCAATCTCCTGGAGTCTTAAAAGAAGATGGTTGTGGGGGACGGTATCAAATGCCGCAGAAAGGTGGAGTAAAACCAGCATCGCCTTCCCTCCGTTGTCCAGAACCTCCTTAATGGACTCAGTGACTTCAAGCAGAGCCGTCTCGGTGCTCAGATTAGAGCGGAACCCAGATTGAGTGTTATGAAGGATATCATGGGTTTCAAGAAAATTCGAGAGGGAAGTATGGACATGGTTTTCCACAATCTTGGCAAAAGGAGGGAGCAGCGAGATAGGTCTATAACTGGAATGGGCAAGGGGATCCAAATTAGGTTTTTTGAGTAAGGGAAGAATATGAGCCTTTTTCCATGCACTAGGAACAATACCAGTTTTAAGAGAGGAGTTGAGTACAGGATTATTAATGGGATTGATGATATGTGCCATCTTGGCAAGAAACTTCGCAGAGCATTGATCCGACGGGGAGCCGGACTTTAACTTTAATAATAGTTCCAATGATACTTGTAGGGAAAGTGGAGGAAAAATCGAGAGCGTATGGGTCTCAGGAAGGGAAGGAGGTGCAGGGAAGTTAAGGTCAGAATCACTTATTGAAGAAATTGGCGTGAATGAGGCCTGAATGCTTTTAATTCTATTAGCAAAACAACTGGCAAATTGTTCAATCCAGAGTTCCGAAGGAGCAAATTTAGATATTTGAGTAGTGGGGGAGGAGAATTCCTTAACTATTGTAAAAATTTCCTTACTGATATGTCATATCAATTTCTACAAAAGCATGCCACTCAAGCGAGCCCATCTTGGAGTTAAGCCCTGCGATGTTCCAGCTCAATACGCTACTTTCTGATGGCGGAATGTCTAAGATCTGGGGCATCATATTATGCTGTGCTGGTGTGTTGGCCGTTTCCAATACAAATAAGCCCAACTTGATGTTAAGCCTAGCGATGTTCCCACTCGTGTCACTACTTTCAGGTGATGGAAGACCTGGGATCTGGGACGTGGTTTGATTCTGTGCTGGTAGAATGGTCATTCCTAACACACCCTCTACTTCTGGTGATGGAACCAAAGCCAACTTAAGAAGTGGTATGCTCTTCAGAGGCACCTCCCTTAAAGATGTAATTGTGGGACCTCTAAGTACCCTGGATATTTCTTTATAATTTAGTCAATCATTATTCTCAAGTGTAGAGCAACCCTGTGATCTATGCGGTCTCTGGAAGGCCATGATGTCATAGCCAGGAAGGGAGCGTCTGAATTTACTGTTTGAGTTCTCAGGAGGGCTAGTGCGAAACTCCAGTGTAAAAAGGTTCTCAACAAGGTCAGTACTTTTCATAGTAAGTTCGATACTATCATGAGGATGGCTAGGGAAAGAGATCCTATGCGCGGCTGTAATGTCTTCCCTAATCACCGAGTAGCAACCTCTCACATGCCTTATCCAATGGATGGCTTTATTAATTAGAGAGTCCCTGTTCTCAATACCGCCATTAGGATCACGTTTTGGGACGTTTACCATGTAGATTTTAGGGAAGTTTGGTATATTGAGCTTATGCTCTCTGTTAGGCCCCAGACTAGGTCCTGGGAGCGTTAGGCCCCCGTGTATGTAGGCTTTATGTCTAAGGGGCGGATAGTTTGTCCTGTCTGATAGTGTACTGTGCAATGTAAGGTTATTGGAGCAGCCTACAGCGGGGACTGTGGGCCTCTCTGATTGAGTATTCGACCCATTAGAGCCTTTCGTGGCTGGGTTTGATTTCTGATTTGAACTTGCCCTCTCAAGGCTTTGTTACCAGGTGAACCTGAGTTGGTCGGAGGGCCCAGAACATTTTTGGGTGGAGGACTGAGAAGGGATTCCATGTTGTTAATGCCATGTAAGCTACGCTGTCCCTGTGTTCCCACCCCGATACTAAAGATTTAACCATTGCTGGAATCTCCTCCAATTAGCCCTTCATTACCTGCACCTCAGCTCTCAGTATGGAAACTTCTTCTGACATATTTTTTAAAGTCTGTGCTTGTATTCTTGCAGCAATAGTTTGCTCTTGTGGGAGATTATTAATTTGAGTTTGGATTTGTGCTCGCATTAAGTTATCCTCACCTTCCCTATTCTGAGTTTGTATGTCTCCAAGTGGTTGAAATCTATTAGAGCAGATAACGATTGGGTCTATGTGGGCTACATAGTCTACATCTGGGGAGAGCTCACCATACTCATGTTCAATTACAGTTGGTAAGGTAGCACTATGGTCCTGCACCCCATTAATTGTAGTAGACGACTGTTTCTTTCTGGCCTTACAAAACATATCAGGGATAGCGGGCTTCACTTGCTTTGCGGGAAGCTTCTCTTTTTGGTTAGATTTGGTGCTACTATTTGCATGTTTAAGGGGTTTGATTCAAGAATGTCCTCACACAGTTATTTGCTGCAACCTTCCGAGATTTGTTTGCTTTTTTCCTAGTGTCACGTCTTGCCTCCCCCTCATTCCCTTCCCCGCTCTCTTCCAGTGTCTTCCGTTTCCCCATTAGCCTAGGTGTAGTTGAACTAACACTGGCTACCCTAAAGCGGCTTATGGCCTAGACTATCCTGTGGATCACTCTTCTCCTAGGCCCCAGTAAACCTTAAAAGCACGAATTTTAATAATGATGTTATTAGAATTATAAAGATAATAACGAAAGATGTAATTATGCCAAGTGTAAAACCCAATAGTCCGGAAGTCCACAAGTCCCAGGGCAAACACAATTAAAGGGGCCAAAATGCAGATTGGTACAGTATCTTAGGTTTCTCAGCTTACTTTGCTTGAGATCACACGGAGTATCAAGCGAAAGGGGGGTGGCCCAGCCCTGCCTCTTCCTGGCTGTGACAGGCTAGGATGGGCCCGCCCTTGGCCCGCGCGCATCCCGCATCATGGGTGGCGTTGCGCGCTTTTGAGCGCGGGCATCAGGAGCAGCACCTCTCCCAGGAACCAGTGGCTTCTGGGACCTGGAGTCCCCTGGTGCCGCGGCAAAGATGCTCAGAACCCGCATCGCAGGTGGCGTTGCGTGCTTTTGAGCGTGGTAGTCAGGTGCAGCACCTCCCCAAGGCAGGAGTAGCTTCTTGGACCTGGAGTCCTCTGGTGCGGCGGCAAAGATGCTCAGAACCCGCGTCACGGGTGGCGTTGCGCGCTTTGGAGCATGGGCGTCAGGAGCAGCACCTCCCCCAGGCAGCAATGGCTTCTGGGACCTGGAGTCCCCTGGTGCAGCGGCAAAGATGCTCAGAACCCGCATCGCAGGTGGCGTTGCGCGCTTTTGAGCGTGGGAGTCAGGTGCAGCACCTCCCCAAGGCAGGAGTGGCTTCTGGGACCTGGAGTCCCCTGGTGCGGCAGCAAAGATGCACTATTCTACACATGGTGTATACTCGTAGGCCATACCCAACATTCACAATCCTACATCTGATGTCCTAATTTCACAACTGTATGGTCAAAGTTTGAAAAAATGGTGCATGTCAATGGCCATGCCAAATGTTTAACAATAATGTGTTCATACACTTTCCATGAACCTGGATGTCTTATACAAAATTCAAACTGAAGTACTGGGCAATGGATAATACCAGTGTTACATCATATAAATAAAACATCTTGTTTAATATGCATATTAGCATGTACAAAATTGTTTGTCTAACACTGGAGTGTCAGCCTCATGAACCACTTGACGAAGGACAGGTTGGAATTCATTTAAAAGGCATAACCGAGTGGAGAAGTGTGGCTCACTGGTTAGAGGAGGCAGACCTGGAAGCAGAGGTCAGCCTGGGACCAGGGTTCAATTCCCGGCTCGGCTGGGTCTTGAGTCCTAAAATGTCCATGGACTCGACAATTCTCGCTCCGGCGCCTACTTGATTCATGGGTTCACTCTCTGCAACTCTGGGCAATAGCTTGCTTAATCTCCACAACGGCCCCTCGCGGCGGGATGCCTGGCTTTCACCTTGCGGATACCCTGCTGGAGTTATCTCACAGGGGAATACCAGGACGGGTTCCCTAAGCAAGGCTTAGAAACCGCTTGGTGATTTGCGCTATATAAATTCCTGTACATTACATTTACATATGTCAATGCTGTTCACATATTTGTTTCAGAGCAATGCGATAATTCAGCTAGCTCAAATATATTTTTTAATGCTTATTGCAGTAACATTTGAAATCTTTATTTTGTACTGATTTTTAAATAATCAACAAGGTTTCGTAGAATTTAACATTTAGATCTAACAGCTATTGTTCCTAAACAGTGAACAATGTCACAGAGAACATAATCAGGTGAAAAGCCAAATGCTGTGGTATGCTATATAAGTTGCATTGATGCATTCTTAGGGAGAAAGCAACTTCGATCCAGGGTCTCCAGACTGATGGTCGGACAGTAGCTTTAAACTACTGACTTGCTTTAGACTTGAGAAAAGGTGCATCAATTCTTCCGACAATCTTATCTGCCCATTCGAGGACAGAATAGTCGAGGAGGTGCAGAGATGGGAACAACTGCCTTCTTACTGAACACTGCTTCTGTGGTTCAAAAGAGGCATGCAGGTGTGAGCACGGCCATCTAGGAAACTCAAGCAGGCCCTTTTTGGTGTCCAGATAAAGGGAAGAAAGGGCTTGATAAATCAATGCAGAAAAATAATAAATTACTGTAATAATGTTGCAGCATTTTCTGTAGTTTTGTTTATTAAGAAACATCACTGACAGAACGAATCTTGTCTGCAAAAGCCTAAATCAGGCACTATATTTATGACACTCTGAACACCTGCTCTTCGCCCTTGGTTACTGTCGGGTAGATTTCTGCCCTGTGCGGGACTCTGTCGTGCTCGGGGCGACGTTGTCACCACTGGAGTCGCCCTCACTCAGGCGCATCACCCTGGTGGGACTCGCTGTCCCAGGGTGCACCGCTCCTTGCTCATTGCCAACACCTGCTGCATGGGGAGGCGTGAACACCGCGCTTTAAAGTGCCGCATTGCCCCATGCAGCGCGGGACGCGCGCAGGAGTCGCCCGGGCAATGCCCGGGCCAAGGGCGGGCCAGTCTGAGACTGTACGATGTGGGATGGCCACCCCCCTGACATTTTGTTCCATGTGAGTTGTAATGCTAGTAAGTCTACTTCAGTTAAGCTAGTGTACTGTTGACCCTGGGTGAGGTAATGCGTGTTTGTTTGGGTAAACCTCACTGATTAAAACATTGAAGCCTTTTGGGTAGCACGTAGGGCTAATGAACTTTAATTATTATGTGCAACCTGGTAAGGGAGGCCCCCAAAATCAACAAGTATGGGGAAAGATACTCCCCCGCCCATACGGCCAAATACTAGGCATGGAGCTCTTGTGCATACTCCAATTGTTAAACCCACAGCGATTGATAAAATATTAAGGCAAGCAATAGGAGACGTCTCCAGTGAAATTGAACACACTGAGAGACGTCAGTAGTTCAGTTTTTCTCAGACAACAGACTCTCCATTCACCTTAGACTTATTGCTTGTCCAAATAAGCACAGTGCAGGAGCCCCCAGCAAAATATCTACGGGTGGGGGCGGAACAAGGAAAGGCGATCACAGGAAACAAAAAGCACGTAAGGAGGAAAACAAGGGAACCACAATTCTGTGGCGGGGTCCAACCACTTGCAGCTAGGTAACATGGTTGGCATTAGTAGCAATGAAGCAATGGAGCCACCAATTTGGGTTTCTCATCTGGTAAAGGAATTAAAATCTCACTTTAACCATCCTATAAAATCTGAGATAGCAGCTGTATTCAGCTGTATTGATAAACTATCTTCATTGGTAGATTCCTGGGGAACTAAGATCGATACTGCCTTGAATACTATCCATCTCAATAAACCTCAGGCCCACGCCCCGTACCCCAACAAATCCCTGTGATTCCATCTACCCCAACCATGCCATCTTTCCTAGATCAACAAGAACTATCAGCCCAAACGATTGCACCTAAGGGGCCTACCCAGCCACCCCAAGAACCACAGGGTCTATTTCCTCCCCAACAAAAAACGACTCATGTTGTACCTAATGCCCATCGGTTTAAGGGCTATGGTAAGGTCCACCGACCGCCCACCAGAGCATCTCCACTCTAGAAAGGGCAACGGAGATAACCAGAATCTACACCAACCCAATCTAAGGGAAACTAATGCCACTTTGCCACGTATAGACCTGCCTCCAGCCTCCACTCCTTATGTGGTTATATTAGCTGGAGTACCGGAGTTGGAAACAGGTTGTGTGGAACTTTACCCAGAACCAAAGAATAAAACTATCCCCTGGTTAAACAAAAACAGACCATTACCACCCCAGATTCACAGCAAAATTCTATTCGCACGTAGGGTGAGCTGGCTGGGGCAGAGGCAGAGGAAATTATGGGAGATTGTGTCTTGATCAATTTCACGGACAGAAGGGCAATTCAACATATCCTTGAGCGGGGACACCTTAGGGTAACTAGTGGCATTCAGACACTTCCCTTAGGCTACTTTTATACTCCTAGCCCCCTGCTTGAGAGAATGGGAAGTGTGTTTACAAAATGGGAAATGAGAGCTCAGTCAGGCAATCCATCAAACATGGGCTGGGGTTCTAAAATGAATTCATCGTACAACATTCCCGTCAGCAACCGATACAGTTCTCTAGACCAGGTGGACTGACTAAATAACTGTGTTGAAGACAAAACTCCCATAGATAACCAGCCAGATGAGTGCCATGACTATGAAATATTTGAACCCTCCGACCAATATACCATGGGAAACCAAGATGCTTTACCGGTGGCTAGTATCTTAGGAGCGATTGATGGAATATCCGAGGGTCTTCCTTGTTCTACGCAGGGACGGGTGGGGACCCCATATTTAGCACCCCAACAACAGGAGGAGCTTTTGCCCTTGTAACTTTTGCCCTTCGCTGCCGGCAAAAATAGTAAATATGCAGTGCACCAAGCTCTTATCCTGGAACATAACAGGTCCAATATCAAAAATGGATCTCCCGGATTGAGGAGATTTCATAGATACCCATGAGCTATGTCTTTTCCAGGAAACGTGGGCAACAACAGGGGGTCTATGCATTTGGATTGGCATTCACCTGGGATGCACCATTAAGATGGTAGAAACCTACTCCCCTGATATCCTGTGTATTCTTCTCTAATCAGATACCCTCCCTAAGCTAGCCATTATTAATGTTGACTCACACCCAGTGAGGTATGGCCACACCTCGCAGACCTTAGATTGTTTGGCCTCTTTTCTTCCTACACTACCTGAGTCAACACATGTAATCATTGGAGGTGATTTTAATTGTCATTTCAATTTCAAACCTTTTAATGGCATATCCTCCTCCATAACAAGTGAGGAAGATTTGGTTTTGGGAATACTAGAATGTAACATCTATTTGACTAGGAGGTGGATCCCCCTTGTCCTCCAAATGAACACGCTCACACTCACTCACTCGCTTGGGCCGTGTAATGGTCGCTTTCCATCTGATAGTCCGGGTAATGCCACCTTTGAAAAAATGGGACAGGCGTCTACAATCGATTATATTTTGGTAGACGTTGAGCTGTGGCATAGGTGTAAGAATTTTTTGGTCCAAGCACGCTGTGAAAGTGACCACAATCCATTGGTTTTAGCTTTAGAGTGGTTTCAGCTTACAGAAGCTCAGGGAATACCAGAACCATGCCCCCCTAATCTAATTGCAACTGAAGGTGGCAGAAGAGTACGCTGGGGAACTTTTGTACAATCAGATGAAAAAATGTCTTCTATGTATGAACAAATCATCCCCTTTTTAGAAACCCCATTTGCGGTTGTTCAAAATAGTGGCGGCTATGAAACTTACTTAACGATAGCTAAGAACCACCAAGATATGGTTTTAAACCAGAAAAATTCCCCAAAAACCTCTCCCCAAAACTAAAAATCCCTGGTTCAACAAAGCGTGTAGGGAAGCTAAATCCGCTATGACTCGAGAGATTAGGGAAGGAGATAGTAAAAGTATCAGAGTTGCCAGGACGCATTACAAATAAACTCTTGCTGAAGCCAAAACAGCATGGGATCTCGACAGATGGGAAGCAATCAAATTAGGTTTAGATGACAGAGATATGAGAGGCTTTTGGAATTTAGTTAAAACAGGAAAATCCGAAGGCAGCTCAGCGATCAAACACAACCTAGGAGAAGAAGCTTGGAGATCCCATTTTAAGGTCTTATATACAAAACCTCATGATAGAGAAATTGATGATATGGCTATAGGTTTTAATCAGATTCCTGTTAACAATACCACTACACCACTCTGCACATTGGCAGAGATAACCTTGGCGTTGGCCAAATTACTGTCAAATAAGGCACCTAGGCTAGACAGGATCCCTGGAGACTTGTTTAGATACAACCAAGTTACAGGGGCACCCTATATATGGACCTTATTTAATGTCATTCTGCAAAGTATGGAGCTCCCTCCCACTTGGGCTGGTGCATAATTATTCCAATTTATAAAAAAGGTTCCCCACAGAACCCGACAAACTACCTCCCAATTAGTCTTATTGATGTAACGCAAAAGATTTTTGCTCGTGTACTCCTTGGTTTGTTACAATTATGGATGGATGAGACGAATGTACTGACACCTTTTCAAGCTGGTTTTAGGTCTAAAGTCTCAACCATCGATCTGCTATTTAGATTGCAACTGATCTACTGGAAAACTGTAGTCGTGAAGGGTGGTAGTCTTTATTTAACCTTTGTGGACCTTAAATCTGCCTTTGACATGGTGCGGTGCGATCAGCTTTGGGGCCTACTCCATGATATGAGAGTACCATCTTACTTATGCCACCAACTGTAGCGCCTGCACGAAGGCACTTACGCAAGGATAATATACGGCAAGAATGGAGAATTAACAGCTCCGTTCCCTGTTGAGAAGGGGGTGAGGCAGGGATGCGTGCTAGCCCCGACTCTCTTCTCCCTCTTTCTCAATGGTTTAATTAACACTCTCCTTGCTGTTAAGGACATAGATTCCCCTAGGTTGGCAAATCATAAAATGCCTGCTCTAATGTTTGCTGACGATACCCTCCTTTTATCTAAGACACCCATGGGTATGCAGCGGGTATTGGATGAATTTAGTTTATTTTGTAAGAAAAGGGACCTGGAGATAAATTTCCAGAAAGCTAAATACATGGTTTTCCACGCCAATACCAGTAACTGTCCACCCCCTTGATTGGAAGGAAGGCCCTTGGAGGGGGTGTCTACCTTCGATTATCTGGGTCTTACTTTAACTGATAAGATGGATTAGGGGACTCAAGTTATAAAAGACAATTTAAGAATAATACAGTCCACAGGGGGAATCCTAAAAGTTTACAAGAGATGTCCCCAAAAAACGGTAGGCCCACCATCCAAAATCTTTAAAATTCAAGCGAGGGGAGCTTCGCTATATGGCGCTGAACTTTGGGGCCACTCCCCGTCCAATGCCCTTACAGCGACAGAGAATAGTTTCATTAGGCAGCTGTTGGGACTCCCAAAAGGTTCTCCCTTAACCCCACTTAGGATGGACCTAATTGCGCTAGTCCCCTACTCTGTTGGCGCCGTCTCTGGAGCACACCGGAGCTAGCCCCCTATAGAGAGGAATTGAAGGATGTTATGTCCACTAGGTGTGCAGGGAAACTCCCTTGGTTGTCCTATATTAGGAACTTATGCCACGCACTGGGGAGGGAAAATTTGTGGCTATCACTAGAAGATACTTGCCCGTTGATTTCTAAAAAGTCACTAACTATTGCTTTTAACAAAAAGGTCATATCAGTGCACATCCACAGTAGTTTCTTTTATCCATGTGCAATTGGTGCACTCAAATACAAGTTCTTAGTCCAAAAAGAATCACGTAGTGTAGATACAAAACAAACTTTATTTCTTTTTAAAACAAGGTTCTTCACAGCCGACGCGTGTTTCGCCCCATATAGGCTTTTTGAAGGCTAAGAACACACCGTAATCACCCGGTTACGCGTTTTCATCGATTTTAGAACATACACACATGGCGGAATGCTAGAACTTATCATGGCTCCGTGACTGTTATATAAAAGAACGACCATATATTTTTTGCAATAAAATAAGATTTGGACATTTGCTGTACAACGTACGTGTAAAGGAACAAAAGATAGAAGAATTTTGGAAAGCAAGGTTCGGTGATTACGGTTTACACTACGTGATTCCTTTTGGACTAAGAACTTGTATTTGAGTGCACCAATTGCACATGGATAAAAGAAACTACTGTGGATGTGCACTGATATGACCTTTTTGTTACATGGATGGGACATTCTATAACACCTTTTGTGGTGGGCAGACTGTCCTTGGATAATGCTGTAGAAGGATAAGCATTTTACATATCATAGTTGCACTTCAGGAATATTGGATTATCCACTGAGAGATATTGTGATTGTATATTAAGGAGACTAATGTTGATGTGCAGATCAATCATAGCAAATCCTTCCTTTTTCTTTTGTTAAAACTATTGCTTTTAAACTGGCCCATATTCTACAAAGCACAGACTCATCGTCCTTGACTTCTAGGTTTCTTGAAATTAAAGACCAATATAAGCTAGAGTCAGTCTTAGATAGCATCCAACCTTTAATGGGCAAGAAGTTATTCCTACAATTTAGACACGGGACGCTCCCGTTGCGTGCATTTATGAATAAATGGAAAGGTGCCATTGAACAAGATTGTCCAGGGTGCCCCCTGACAGAAGAAACCAAACTACATGTTATACTCTTTTGCCCTGCTTACAAGAAGACAAGGTCTAAGTGGGTCCTTCAGTTCTGTAGGAACATGGGGATTTGTAACCACATCGATGTTTTCAGACTACTTAAGTATGATACGCACCCATTAACTGTAGCAGTCACCTCTAAATTTTTATTTGCGATGTGGTGCATTCGTAGAGGCATCATAAAGGCTAATCAGCTGGCTAGTAATGTAACTATAACCTCCGTTTAGATATACTATGGTCCAAATCACCATATCTCTTTCATTTGGGGAAATTACCGGAAATGTTTGTACGGTGATTTGTTCTTAAATGATCTTATTCGTAAATTATTTTTTATCTGTACAGACTGTCATTTCCCTTATTGTCTTAAATGAGTGTTTTGGCTCTTGGTAAACTTTATAGAATTGTAGAATAATATTTTACTTGGTACCAACCACATTTTGTACATACTGTTATACGTTTATAACTGCCGTCTTGTAACTCTTGCAATATCGTGTAGTGTTTTAATAATTTGTGCTTTTATGGCTGTAAAGCCGAAATAAAGTTTTTGGACTGACTGGCTGACTATATTTATGAAAACCACAGCTTATCTAACCACTTATGTTTATTAACAAACATTATAGCAACCAGGTTATTTATTTTCATAGTATAAACTATTAATATTGTGTGTACTAGGATAGATTTTTGATTCTCATAAAGACATAAAATATATTTATAATGTGAGCTCTTGTGTCCGTCTATCCACAATGAAAGAAGGTTTGAGTTCTACTGACTATAACCATTCCTGTAATTCTCGCTGCACTGATTTTAACATAATACATACCTTACTCAGGTAATGATCAGGAAGTTGCAGGAGGTTGCACTCCAGCTTCTCTGTCCCATGTTGGCATATTAACTAATTTATAAATAAAGGGTAGACCCAAATACGTCACTGGGACCTTGATATGAAGCAGTACATTGAGAAAAGGTCCCAGTGTGCAATCCCTAGAGACAATGAACATTTGTACCAAAATAACTCTAATGCATTACAGATTATTCACTTCAACGTTATGTAATCACATTGAACAATCCTCAGTGCTGGTTAGTCAGCATACGATTCAAAAATATTTGCACAACTGCCACGCAGCAATCTTTAATGCCAGAGGATCTAAAACCCCTTTCTCAGGAAATTTTCTTTAGAAAATTCCTGAAAACGAATCACAGCAAAAACTAATCGGGACAAAAGTCCAATAATTCCTACGGCACTTGTAAAACCAACTTCTTTTTAATGTTTAGAACCTGATTTAAGGATTGGCTCCATCACAAACATGGCGGATGATCCATTCGCCTTATTTAAAGAGTTTTATAACTTATGCCACTCATATTAAAGCACAGAAACCATCTGCCAAAATGTAATTCTATTCATTAGAATTATGACAATATATTGCAACCTGAAAACGTGAAAGAATAGCTCTGAAAACATACGTCACTTTTACGCCGCTGGTGCGTCACTTTTTGTGATGCACCAGTGGCGTAAAAAATGCGCCTTGTTGCGCAATATTTACAAAGTGATGCATCTAAGTAGATGCGTCACTTTGTAAACCCCTGCGCCACATTATACCGGTGCCAGGTATAATGTATGCAAGGGGGCGTATTGACGCAAGAAAGGGTCGTAGAAGTGACGCAGTGAAATCTATGTGATTTTTTTGGGAAGTTAAGGTCAGAATCACTTATTGAACAAATTGGCGTGAATGAGGCCTGAATGCTTTTAATTTTATTAACAAAACAACTGGCCAATTGTTCAATCCAGAGTTCCGAAGGAGCAAATTTAGATATTTGAGTAGTGGGGGGGAGAATTCCTTAACTATTGTAAAAATTTCCTTACTGATATGTCATATAAATTTCTACAAAAGCATGCCACTCAAGCGAGCCCATCTTGGAGTTAAGCCCTGCGATGTTCCAGCTCAAGACGCTACTTTCTGATGGCGGAATGTCTAAGATCTGGGGCATCATATTATGCTGTGCTGGTGTGTTGGCCGTTTCCAATACAAATAAGCCCAACTTGATGTTAAGCCTAGCGATGTTCCCGCTCGTGTCACTACTTTCAGGTGATGGAAGACCTGGGATCTGGGACGTGGTTTGATTCTGTGCTGGTAAAATGGTCATTCCTAACACACCCTCTACTTCTGGTGATGGAACCAAAGCCAACTTAAGAAGTGGTATGCTCTTCAGAGGCACCTCCCTTAAAGATGTAATTGTGGGACCTCTAAGTACCCTGGATATTTCTTTATAATTTAGTCAATCATTATTCTCAAGTGTAGAGCAACCCTGTGATCTATGCAGTCTCTGGAAGGTCATGATGTCATAGGGAGGGAAGGGAGCGTCTGAATTTAATGTTTGAGTTCTCAGGAGGGCTAGTGCGGAACTCCAGTATAAAAAGGTTCTCAACAAGGTCAGTACTTTTCATAGTAAGTTCGATACTATCATGAGGATGGCTAGGGAAAGAGATCCTATGCGCGGCTGTAATGTCTTCCCTAATCACCGAGTAGCAACCTCTCACATGCCTTATCCAATGGATGGCTTTATTAATTAGAGAGTTCCTGTTCTCAATACCGCCATTAGGATCACGTTTTGGGACGTTTACCATGTAGATTTTAGGGAAGTTTGGTATATTGAGCTTATGCTCTCTGTTAGGCCCCAGACTAGGTCCTGGGAGCGTTAGGCCCCCGTGTGTGTAGGCTTTATGTCTAAGGGGCGGACAGTTTGTCCTGTCTGATAGTGTACTGTGCAATGTAAGGTTATTGGAGCAGCCTACAGCGGGGACTGTGGGCCTCTCTGATTGAGTATTCGACCCATTAGAGCCTTTCGTGGCTGGGTTTGATTTCTGATTTGAACTTGCCCTCTCAAGGCTTTGTTACCAGGTGAACCTGAGTTGGTCGGAGGGCCCAGAACATTTTTGGGTGGAGGACTGAGAAGGGATTCCATGTTGTTAATGCCATGTAAGCTACGCTGTCCCTGTGTTCCCACCCCGATACTAAAGATTTAACCATTGCTGGAATCTCCGCCAATTAGCCCTTCATTACCTGCACCTCAGCTCTCAGTATGGAAACTTCTTCTGACATATTTTTTAAAGTTTGTGCTTGTATTCTTGCAGCAATAGTTTGCTCTTGTGGGTGATTATTAATTTGAGTTTGGATTTGTGCTCGCATTAAGTTATCCTCACCTTCCCTATTCTGAGTTTGTATGTCTCCAAGTGGTTGAAATCTATTAGAGCAGATAACGATTGGGTCTATGTGGGCTACATAGTCTACATCTGGGGAGAGCTCACCATACTCATGTTCAATTACAGTTGGCAAGGTAGCACTATGGTCCTGCACCCCATTAATTGTAGTAGACGACTGTTTCTTTCTGGCCTTACAAAACATATCAGGGATAGCGGGCTTCACTTGCTTTGCGGGAAGCTTCTCTTTTTGGTTAGATTTGGTGCTACTATTTGCATGTTTAAGGGGTTTGATTCAAGAATGTCCTCACACTCACTAATAAACGTATCTATTCGGTCAATGACACAGTTATTTGCTGCAACCTTCCGAGATTTGTTTGCCTTTTTCCTAGTGTCACGTCTTGCCTCCCCCTCATTCCCTTCCCCGCTCTCTTCCAGTGTCTTCCGTTTCCCCATTAGCCCAGGTGTAGTTGAACTAACACTGGCTACCCTAAAGCGGCTTATGGCCTAGACTATCCTGTGGATCACTCTTCTCCTAGGCCCCAGTAAACCTTAAAAGCACGAATTTTAATAATGATGTTATTAGAATTATAAAGATAATAACGAAAGATGTAATTATGCCAAGTGTAAAACCCAATAGTCCGGAAGTCCACAAGTCCCAGGGCAAACACAATTAAAGGGGCCAAAATGCAGATTGGTACAGTATCTTAGGTTTCTCAGCTTACTTTGCTTGAGATCACACGGAGTATCAAGCGAAAGGGGGGTGGCCCAGCCCTGCCTCTTCCTGGCTGTGACAGGCTAGGATGGGCCCGCCCTTGGCCCGCGCGCATCCCGCATCACGGGTGGCGTTGCGCGCTTTTGAGCGTGGGCATCAGGAGCAGCACCTCTCCCAGGAACCAGTGGCTTCTGGGACCTGGAGTCCCCTGGTGCCGCGGCAAAGATGCTCAGAACCCGCATCGCAGGTGGCGTTGCGCGCTTTTGAGCGTGGGAGTCAGGTGCAGCACCTCCCCAAGGCAGGAGTGGCTTCTTGGACCTGGAGTCCCCTGGTGCGGCGGCAAAGATGCTCAGAACCCGCGTCACGGGCGGCGTTGCGCGCTTTGGAGCATGGGCGTCAGGAGCAGCACCTCCCCCAGGCAGCAGTGGCTACTGGGACCTGGAGTCCCCTGGTGCAGCGGCAAAGATGCTCAGAACCCGCATCGCAGGTGGCGTTGCGCGCTTTTGAGCGTGGGAGTCAGGTGCAGCACCTCCCCAAGGCAGCAGTGGCTTCTGGGACCTGGAGTCCCCTGGTGCGGCAGCAAAGATGCACTATTCTACACATGGTGTATACTCGTAGGCCATACCCAACATTCACAATCCTACATCTGATGTCCTAATTTCACAACTGTATGGTCAAAGTTTGAAAAAATGGTGCATGTCAATGGCCATGCCAAATGTTTAACAATAATGTGTTCATACACTTTCCATGAACCTGGATGTCTTATACAAAATTCAAACTGAAGTACTGAGCAATGGATAATACCAGTGTTACATCATATAAATAAAACATCTTGTTTAATATGCATATTAGCATGTACAAAATTGTTTGTCTAACACAGGAGTGTCAGCCTCATGAACCACTTGACGAAGGACAGGTTGCAATTCGTTTAAAAGGCATAACCGATCCGTAACACATACATCATCAGCAAAATTAGAAATATATGATTGCCATTTTGCTGCTATTATATTTTAATGGTTGTGTCACTGCATTACAAATGTGATAGATTTACTGTTTGCGTTATTGAATTTATGAGTGCATAATATGTAATTTCACTTGCAATAGGGTGGATCGAATACGTGTCACATTTGTGAAGGAATAGCTCTAGAGCTAATACATTCTGCAAAGGTTTCCATTTAAGTATTCCGATTTGCATTATTCATGTTTATTTTTAAAAGTGGATGGCTTTAATTGCAAATGCATATTTGTCAATGCTGTTCACATATTTGTTTCAGAGCAATGCGATAATTCAGCTAGCTCAAATATATTTTGTAATGCTTATTGCAGTAACATTTGAAATCTTTATTTTGTACTGATTTTTAAATAATCAACAAGGTTTCGTAGAATTTAACATTTAGATCTAACAGCTATTGTTCCTAAACAGTGAACAATGTCCCACAGAACATAATCAGGTGAAAAGCCAAATGCTGTGGTATGCTATATAAGTTGCATTGATGCATTGTTAGGGAGAAAGCAACTTCGATCCAGGGTCTCCAGACTGATGGTCGGACAGTAGCTTTAAACTACTGACTTGCTTTAGACTTGAGAAAAGGTGCATCAATTCTTCCGACAATCTTATCTGCCCATTCGAGGACAGAATAGTCGAGGAGGTGCAGAGATGGGAACAACTGCCTTCTTACTGAACACTGCTTCTGTTGTTCAAAAGAGGCATGCAGGTGTGAGCACGGCCATCTAGGAAACTCAAGCAGGCCCTTTTTGGTGTCCAGATAAAGGGAAGAAAGGGCTTGATAAATCAATGAAGAAAAATAATAAATTACTGTAATAATGTTGCAGCATTTTCTGTAGTTTTGTTTATTAAGAAACATCACTGACAGAACGAATCTTGTCTGCCAAAGCCTAAATCAGGCACTATATTTATGACACTCTGAACACCTGCTCTTCGCCCTTGGTTGCTGTCGGGCAGATTTCTGCCCTGTGCGGGACTCTGTTGTGCTCGGGGCGACGTTGTCACCACTGGAGTCGCCCTCACTCAGGCGCATCGCCCTGGTGGGACTCGCTGTCCCAGGGTGCACCGCTCCTTGCACATTGCCAACACCTGCTGCATGGGGAGGCGTGAACACCGCGCTTTAAAGTGCCGCATTGCCCCATGCAGCGCGGGACGCGCGCGGGAGTCGCCCGGGCAATGCCCGGGCCAAGGGCGGGCCCGTCTGAGACTGTACGATGTGGGATGGCCACCCCCCTGACATTTTGTTCCATGTGAGTTGTAATGCTAGTAAGTCTACTTCAGTTAAGCTAGTGTACTGTTGACCCTGGGTGAGGTAATGCGTGTTTGTTTGGGTAAACCTCACTGATTAAAACATTGAAGCCTTTTGGGTAGCACGTAGGGCCTATTCCTAATGAACTTTAAATATTATGTGCAACCTGGTAAGGGAGGCCCCCAAAATCAACAAGTATGGGGAAAGATACTCCCCCGCCCATAAGGCCAAATACTAGGCATGGAGCTCTTGTGCATACTCCAATTGTTAAACCCAAAGCGATTGATAAAATATTAAGGCAAGCAATAGGAGACGTCTCCAGTGAAATTTAACACACTGAGAGACGTCTCTCCTAAACACCAACACTACCCAGAACTACTCCACCTATGGCGTCAGTAGTTCAGTTTTTCTCAGACAACAGACTCTCCATTCACCTTAGACTTATTGCTTGTCCAAATAAGCACAGTGCAGGAGCCCCCAGCAAAATATCTACGGGTGGGGGCGGAACAAGGAAAGGCGATCACAGGAAACAACAAGCATTTGCAATGCAATAGGTCTCGCAGCATTAAAGTTTGAGTTATTGGCATTGTATATGACAATGTGTTGCATTAAATTTTTAGCAAAGTCTGTATTGGTGTATAAAGATGTTTTGCAAGATGATAGCGATGGAGTGGGGGATAGACTGCTAGTTTTGCAGTTATAAGCATATATTGTAAGTATGTGTTTTTATGATAAAATGTGTGTGGTTGTGTGTGTAGTTGTGTGTGGTAGTTTGTGTGCTTGTGTGTGTGGTTGTGTGTGTGGTTGTGGTTGTGTGTGTGTGGTTGTGGTTGTGTGTGTGTGGTTGTGTTTGTGGTTGCGTGTGTGTGTGTGTGTGTGTGGTTGTGTGTGGTTGTGTGTGTGGTTGTGGTTGTGTTGTTGTGTGTGATCCCACAGTGGATCTCATTCACTGTCACAATGTACCCAGGGAGGGACCCAGTTTCCCCAGTGCTTAAAATGGAAACATAAAGGTGCAGGTACTCTGTAACAGAGAAGGCCGTCAACAAACAACTGACCAGCTTCCTCGAGGAAAACAGCATCCTATGACACACAATGCCTGGTTCAAACACAGTGTCTCTTTGTTAGAGGCCCACAATCTGCTCCGTTGCCACTATAATGCTTCCCGTTTAGCCTTAGAATGGCCGAAGCCAACTTGAAAATGCACACTATCATACCCAAAACGCGATTTGTCACAGCAGGAATACGGTCCAAACCCTGCTCTGTTACACATACAAACCACAACTGCAACAAGGAAAGACCCCAACAAGTCCCAGGAATGTCATATTATAGAGAGATTTTCGTAACTAAGAATTAGACCTCATGCCTAAAATGTACTTCACACACCCAATGTTCATCGGCATAACCCAGTATTCCATTTCAGGCCCAAAATTCACTTTTCCTGAGTCCTGACCCAAAACGTCACGAGATGCCCAACACGTCCTTTGTTACCCCGAATACCGTCTCAGGCCCAGGATGCGCTCTGCCAGTGCCACAATCACCAGAGCTCACTTTGCTGCACTGACCTTTCAGACATTGTTTGCATCCTGCCTGTCAATACCTGTTAGCTAAGCTCAGTAATTCCCACAACACCCTTAGTTTACCCACAATGACACCTCGAGCTCAGAAGGCCTGCGGCAGGCAAGCGGTGTGATTCTCGGGGCACCCCTCTTTCTCACCCACCCATCATTATTACAACCACACATATTGCGAAAGAAACAGCTCGCAGACAACGTGCCTCCCTTACACATAAGAATCCCCTCTCCTCACTTGCACTTACCCAGCACTGTAGCCAGCCGGTGGTCCATGCTCTGGCCTAAAAAAAATATTTGCTTCATACACCGGACTGCCCCAGCCCCTCCCGTCACAGCACGAAGATCCCTCCTTGCACCCAGGTTCGACGGTACAGTTCCTCGCCCCGGCCCCCACCTCTTCTCTTCAACTTATTCTCAATTAGGATCCAGGAATGTGCTCTTAAAAGTGCAGTCCACACCCTAGCAACAGGCAAAATAACAGCGCCCTCGATGAGCCCAGGCCAGACAGGGCCAGTCCCTGCTCTGAGGTGCCTCCGGTAGGAGGTATCGACCAACTCAGAGGCCTGGGGGCTCCCATTTGGGGTAATTTTGCTTCATTCGGTTATCTTACACATTAGTCCCAATCTAAAAAAAAAAAGGACATACAAAAGTAGTTATCTACAAGTGTTCCTATCCTCCAAAATACTTCTACAGAAAAATGTGACACCATCTCTTTCGGGCTGAAAATGTAATTTTTCAAATGATTAGTTACTTTCCATCCTAAATATCAGAGCTTCCTTTCCATTTTCATACCCTTCCGTCATTTTTACAGAATAAAAGGAATCTGACCAAAATAAAACCCTGCCCCGAGTCTCTAGGACAAGAGAGGGGGTTTGTAGTGAAGGGCTGCTGCTAACCTTTTGGGGCAGATCCAGGGCAGATGGAAGAGTGGATGAGACCCCCTTCCCGCCTCTAGTGGTGGCCGGACAGGGGCCTGTGTGTGTGGCACAAGGCTTATTAGGAAGTGCGCTGCTAGCGGGGAGGCGTGTAGACGGCACAGTGAGAGAGCATAACATCACACAGCATACACTAAGTAATATAACAGAAAGCTAATAAAATACGAGGAATGCTCCCAATCCTCCTGTCCGGAGCGAAGCGAGGGGATTCGCCCAAGAGAAAGGGAGAGCAAAGAGAGACAGATGGAGGTAAAGGGAGCAGAAAAAGACGTGGGAGGAAAAGTGCAATGAACCGCGAGAGGAAGAACCCGGGGAGGCAAAGGGGAGACAGGCAGTGAAAAACACTAGTGACAACAGAGATAAAACAAGCACGAGCCGCGGGTTTACCCAATGTGCATGTCTGGCTGTGAGGCTATCGCATGCGTGTCTCCTTCCCAGGAGACAGCGCCTGGCCGCAGCGCTCGTTCGCGTGCGCGTGTCAGTTTCGAATCGCCTCCAAGGCGATGCGCGCGGCCAGGATTGTCTCCTGGGAAGGAGACACGGCCACAATAAGTTCTCGGCGGAGACGCGCTTCCGCGTGTTTCAGCCGAGCCCTAAAAAGCACGTAAGGAGGAAAACCAGGGAACCACACTTCTGTGGCGGGGTCCAACCACTTGCAGCTAGGTAACATGGTTGGCATTAGTAGCAATGAAGCAATGAAGCCACCAATTTGGGTTTCTCATCTGGTAAAGGAATTAAAATCTCACTTTAACCATCTTCTAAAACCTGAGATAGCAGCCGTATTCAGCTGTATTGATAAACTATCTTCATTGGTAGATTCCTGGGGAACTAAAATCGATACTGCCTTGAATACTATCCATCTCAATGAACCTCAGGCCCACGCCCCGTACCCCAACAAATCCCTGTGATTCCATCTACCCCAACCATGCCATCTTTCCTAGATCAACAAGAACTATCAGCCCAAACGATTGCACCTAAGGGGCCTACTCAGCCACCCCAAGAACCACAGGGTCTATTTCCTCCCCAACAAAGAGCGACTCATGTTGTACCTAATGCCCATCGGTTTAAGGGCTATGGTAACTTCCACCGACCGCCCACCAGAGCATCTCCACTCTAGAAAGGGCAACAGAGATAACCAGAATCTACACCAACCCAATCTAAGGCAAACTAATGCCACTTTGCCACTTATAGACCTGCCTCCAGCCTCCACTCCTTATGTGGTTATATTAGCTGGAGTACCGGAGTTGGAAACAGGTTGTGTGGAATAAAACTATCCCCCGGTTAAACAAAAACAGACCATTACCACCCCAGATTCACAGCAAAATTCTATTCGCACGTAGGGTGAGCTGGCTGGGGCAGAGGCAGAGAGAAATTATGGGAGATTGTGTCTTGATCAATTTCACGGACAGAAGGGCAATTCAACATATCCTTGAGCGGGGACACCTTAGGGTAGCTAGTGGCATTCAGACACTTCCCTTAGGCTACATTTATACTCCTAGCCCCCTGCTTGAGAGAATGGGAAGTGTGTTTACAAAATGGGAAATGAGAGCTCAGTCGGGCAATCCATCAAACATGGGCAGGGGTTCTAAAATTAATTCATCGTTCAACATTCCCGTCAGCAACCGATACAGTTCTCTAGACCAGGTGGACTGACTAAATAACTGTGCTGAACGCAAAACTCCCATAGATAACCAGCGAGATGAGTGCCATGACTATGAAATAATTGAACCCTCCAACCAATATACCATGGGAAACCAAGATGCTTTACCGGTGGCTAGTATCTTAGGAGCGATTGATGGAATATCCGAGGTTCTTCCTTGTTCTACGCAGGGACGGGTGGGGACCCCATATTTAGCACCACAACAACAGGAGGAGCTTTTGCCCTTGTAACTTTTGCCCTTCGCTGCCGGCAAAAATAGTAAATATGCAGTGCCCCAAGCTCTTATCCTGGAACATAACAGGTCCAATATCAAAAATGGATCTCCCGGATTGAGGAGATTTCATAGATACCCATGAGTTATGTCTTTTCCAGGAAACGTGGGCAACAACATCATTGTACAGAGTAGGATATGTCGCCTACTGCATACCAGCCGCCCAGGGGCCCAGGGGGTCTATGCATTTGGATTGGCATTCACCTGGTATGCACCATTAAGATAGTAGACACCTACTCCCCTGATATCCTGTGTATTCTTCTCTCATCAGATACCCTCCCTAAGCTAGCCATTATTAATGTTGACTCACACCCAGTGAGGTATGGCCACATCTCGCAGACCTTAGATTGTTTGGCCTCTTTTCTTCCTACACTACCTGAGTCAACACATGTAATCATTGGAGGTGATTTTAATTGTCATTTCAAACCTCTTAATGGCATATCCTCCTCCATAACAAGTGAGGAAGATTTGGTTTTGGGAATACCAGAATGTAACATCTTTTTGACTAGGGGGTGGACCCCCCTTGTCCTCCAAATGAACACGCTCACACTCACTCACTCGCTTGGGGCGTGTAATGGGCGCTTTCCATCTGATAGTCCGGGTAATGCCACCTTTGAAAAAATGGGACAGGCGTCTACAATCGATTATATTTTGGTAGACGTTGAGCTGTGGCATAGGTGTAAGAGTTTTTTGGTCCAAGCACGCTGTGAAAGTGACCACAATCCATTGGTTTAAGCTTTAGAGTGGTTTCAGCTTAAAGAAGCTCAGGGAATACCAGAACCATGCCCCCCTAATCTAATTGCAACTGAAGGTGGCAGAAGAGTACGCTGGGGAACTTTTGTACAATCAGATGAAAAAATTTCTTCCATGTATGAACAAATCATCCCCTTTTTAGAAACCCCATTTGCGGTTGTTCAAAATAGTGGCGGCTATGAAACTTACTTAACGATAGCTAAGAACCACCAAGATATGGTTTTAAACCAGAAAAATTCTCCCAAAACCTCTCCCCAAAACTAAAAATCCCAGGTTCAACAAAACGTGTAGGGAAGCTAAATCCGCTTTGACTCGAGAGATTAGGGAAGGAGATAGTAAAAGTATCAGAGTTGCCAGGACGCATTACAAATAAACTCTTGCTGAAGCCAAAACAGCATGGGATCTCGACAGATGGGAAGCAATCAAATTAGGTTTAGATGACAGAGATATGAGAGGCTTTTGGAATTTAGTTAAAACTGCAGCTCAGCGATCAAACACAACCTAGGAGAAGAAGCTTGGAGAGCCCATTTTAAAGTCTTATATACAAAACCTCATGATAGAGAAATTGATGATATGGCTATAGGTTTTAATCAGATTCCTGTTAACAATACCACTACACCACTCTGCACATTGGCAGAGATAACCTTGGCGTTGGCCAAATTACTGTCAAATAAGGCACCTAGGCTAGACAGGATCCCTGGAGACTTGTTTAGATACAACCAAGTTACATGGGCACCCTATATATGGACCTTATTTAATGTCATTCTGCAAGGTATGGAGCTCCCTCCCACTTGGGCTGGTGCATAATTATTCCAATTTATAAAAAAGGTTCCCCACAGAACCCGACAAACTACCTCCCAATTAGTCTTATTGATGTAACGCAAAAGATTTTTGCTCGTGTACTCCTTGGGTTGTTACAATTATGGATGGATGAGACGAATGTACTGACACCTTTTCAAGCTGGTTTTAGGTCTAAAATCTCAACCATCGATCTGCTATTTAGATTGCAACTGATCTACTGGAAAACTGTAGTCGTGAAGGGTGGTAGTCTTTATTTAACCTTTGTGGACCTTAAATCTGCCTTTGACATGGTGCGGTGCGATCAGCTTGGGGGCCTACTCCATGATATGAGAGTACCATCTTACTTATGCCACCAACTGAAGCGCCTGCACGAAGGCACTTACGCAAGGATAATATACGGCAAGAATGGAGAATTAACAGCTCCGTTCCCTGTTGAGAAGGGGGTGAGGCAGGGATGCGTGCTAGCCCCGACTCTCTTCTCCCTCTTTCTCAATGGTTTAATTAACACTCTCCTTGCTGTTAAGGACATAGATTCCCCTAGGTTGGCAAATCATAAAATGCCTGCTCTAATGTTTGCTGACGATACCCTCCTTTTATCTAAGACACGCATGGGTATGCAGCGGGTATTGGATGAATTTAGTTTATTTTGTAAGAAAAGGGACCTGGAGATAAATTTCCAGAAAGCTAAATACATGGTTTTCCACGCCAATACCAGTAACTGTCCACCCCCTTGATTGGAAGGAAGGCCCTTGGAGTGGGTGTCTACCTTCGATTATCTGGGTCTTACTTTAACTGATAAGATGGATTAGGGGACTCAAGTTATAAAAGACAATTTAAGATTAATACAGTCCACAGGGGGAATCCTAAAAGTTTACAAGAGATGTCCCCAAAAAACGGTAGGCCCACCATCCGAAATCTTTAAAATTCAAGCGAGGGGAGCTTCGCTATATGGCGCTGAACTTTGGGGCCACTCCCCGTCCAATGCCCTTACAGCGACAGAGAATAGTTTCATTAGGCAGCTGTTGGGACTCCCAAAAGGTTCTCCCTTAACCCCACTTAGGATGGACCTAATTGCGCTAGTCCCCTACTCTGTTGGCGCCGTCTCTGGAGCACACCGGAGCTAGCCCCCTATAGAGAGGAATTGAAGGATGTTATGTCCACTAGGTGTGCAGGGAAACTCCCTTGGTTGTCCTATATTAGGAACTTATGCCACGCACTGGGGAGGGAAAATTTGTGGCTATCACCAGAAGATACTTGCCCGTTGATTTCTAAAAAGTCACTAACTATTGCTTTTAACAAAAAGGTCATATCAGTGCACATCCACAGTAGTTTCTTTTATCCATGTGCAATTGGTGCACTCAAATACAAGTTCTTAGTCCAAAAAGAATCACGTAGTGTAGATACAAAACAAACTTTATTTCTTTTTAAAACAAGGTTCTTCACAGCCGACGCGTGTTTCGCCCCATATGGGCTTTTTCAAGGCTAAGAACACACCGTAATCACCCGGTTACGCGTTTTCATCGATTTTAGAACATACACACATGGCGGAATGCTAGAACTTATCATGGCTCCGTGACTGTTATATAAAAGAACGACCATATATTTTTTGCAATAAAATAAGATTTGGACATTTGCTGTACAACGTACGTGTAAAGGAACAAAAGATAGAAGAATTTTGGAAAGCAAGGTTCGGTGATTACGGTTTACACTACGTGATTCCTTTTGGACTAAGAACTTGTATTTGAGTGCACCAATTGCACATGGATAAAAGAAACTACTGTGGATGTGCACTGATATGACCTTTTTGTTACATGGATGGGACATTCTATAACACCTTTTGTGGTGGGCAGACTGTCCTTGGATAATGCTGTAGAAGGATAAGCATTTTACATATCATAGTTGCACTTCAGGAATATTGGATTATCCACTGAGAGATATTGTGATTGTATATTAAGGAGACTAATGTTGATGTGCAGATCAATCATAGCAAATCCTTCCTTTCTCTTTTGTTAAAACTATTGCTTTTAAACTGGCCCATATTCTACAAAGCACAGACTCATCGTCCTTGACTTCTAGGTTTCTTGAAATTAAAGACCAATATAAGCTAGAGTCAGTCTTAGATAGTATCCAACCTTTAATGGGCAAGAAGTTATTCCTACAATTTAGACACGGGACGCTCCCGTTGCGTGCATTTATGAATAAATGGAAAGGTGCCATTAAACAAGATTGTCCAGGGGGCCCCCTGACAAAAGAAACCAAACTACATGTTATACTCTTTTGCCCTGCTTACAAGAAGACAAGGTCTAAGTGGGTCCTTCAGTTCTGTAGGAACATGGGGATTTGTAACCACATCGATGTTTTCAGACTTAAGTATGATACGCACCCATTAACTGTAGCAGTCACCTCTAAATTTTTATTTGCGATGTGGTGCATTCGTAGAGGCATCATAAAGGCTAATCAGCTGGCTAGTAATGTAACTATAACCTCCGTTTAGATATACTATGGTCCAAATCACCATATCTCTTTCATTTGGGGAAATTACCAGAAATGTTTGTACGGTGATTTGTTCTTAAATGATCTTATTCGTAAATTATTTTTTATCTGTACAGACTGTCATTTCCCTTATTGTCTTAAATGAGTGTTTTGGCTCTTGGTAAACTTTATAGAATTGTAGAATAATATTTTACTTGGTACCAACCACATTTCGTACATACTGTTATAAGTTTATAACTGCCGTCTTGTAACTCTTGCAATATCGTGTAATGTTTTAATAATTTGTGCTTTTATGGCTGTAAAGCCGAAATAAAGTTTTTGGACTGACTGGCTGACTATATTTATGAAAACCACAGCTTATCTAACCACTTATGTTTATTAACAAACATTATAGCAACCAGGTTATTTATTTTCATAGTATAAACTATTAATATTGTGTGTACTAGTATAGTTTTTTGATTCTCATAAAGACATAAAATATATTTATAATGTGAGCTCTTGTGTCCGTCTATCCACAATGAAAGAAGGTTTGAGTTCTACTGACTATAACCATTCCTGTAATTCTCGCTGCACTGATTTTAACATAATACATACCTTACTCAGGTAATGATCAGGAAGTTGCAGGAGGTTGCACTCCAGCTTCTCTGTCCCATGTTGGCATATTAACTAAGTTATAAATAAAGGGTAGACCCAAATACGTCACTGGGACCTTGATATGAAGCAGTACATTGAGAAAAGGTTCCAGTGTGCAATCCCTAGAGACAATGAACATTTGTACCAAAATAACTCTAATGCATTACAGATTATTCACTTCAACGTTATGTAATCACATTGAACAATCCTCAGTGCTGGTTAGTCAGCATACGATTCAAAAATATTTGCACAACTGCCACGCAGCAATCTTTAATGCCAGAGGATCTAAAACCCCTTTCTCAGGAAATTTTCTTTAGAAAATTCCTGAAAACGAATCACAGCAAAAACTAATCGGGACAAAAGTCCAATAATTCCTACGGCACTTGTAAAACCAACTTCTTTTAAATGTTTAGAACCTGATTTAAGGATTGGCTCCATCACAAACATGGCGGATGATCCATTCGCCTTATTTAAAGAGTTTTATAACTTATGCCACTCATATTAAAGCAGAGAAACCATCTGCCAAAATGTAATTCTATTCATTAGAATTATGACAATATATTGCAACCTGAAAACGTGAAAGAATAGCTCTGAAAACATACGTCACTTTTACGCCGCTGGTGCGTCACTTTTTGTGATGCACCAGTGGCGTAAAAAATGCGCCTTGTTGCGCAATATTTACAAAGTGATGCATCTAAGTAGATGCGTCACTTTGTAAACCCCTGCGCCACATTATACCGGTGCCAGGTATAATGTATGCAAGGGGGCGTATTGACGCAAGAAAGGGTCGTAGAAGTGACGCAGTGAAATCTATGTGATTTTTTTGGGAAGTTAAGGTCAGAATCACTTATTGAACAAATTGGCGTGAATGAGGCCTGAATGCTTTTAATTTTATTAACAAAACAACTGGCCAATTGTTCAATCCAGAGTTCCGAAGGAGCAAATTTAGATATTTGAGTAGTGGGGGAGGAGAATTCCTTAACTATTGTAAAAATTTCCTTACTGATATGTCATATAAATTTCTACAAAAGCATGCCACTCAAGCGAGCCCATCTTGGAGTTAAGCCCTGCGATGTTGCAGCTCAAGACGCTACTTTCTGATGGCGGAATGTCTAAGATCTGGGGCATCATATTATGCTGTGCTGGTGTGTTGGCCGTTTCCAATACAAATAAGCCCAACTTGATGTTAAACCTAGCGATGTTCCCGCTCGTGTCACTACTTTCAGGTGATGGAAGACCTGGGATCTGGGACGTGGTTTGATTCTGTGCTGGTAAAATGGTCATTCCTAACACACCCTCTACTTCTGGTGATGGAACCAAAGCCAACTTAAGAAGTGGTATGCTCTTCAGAGGCACCTCCCTTAAAGATGTAATTGTGGGACCTCTAAGTACCCTGGATATTTCTTTATAATTTAGTCAATCATTATTCTCAAGTGTAGAGCAACCCTGTGATCTATGCAGTCTCTGGAAGGCCATGATGTCATAGCCGGGAAGGGAGCGTCTGAATTTACTGTTTGAGTTCTCAGGAGGGCTAGTGCGGAACTCCAGTGTAAAAAGGTTCTCAACAAGGTCAGTACTTTTCATAGTAAGTTCGATACTATCATGAGGATGGCTAGGGAAAGAGATCCTATGCGTGGCTGTAATGTCTTCCCTAATCACCGAGTAGCAACCTCTCACATGCCTTATCCAATGGATGGCTTTATTAATTAGAGAGTTTCTGTTCTCAATACCGCCATTAGGATCACGTTTTGGGACGTTTACCATGTAGATTTTAGGGAAGTTTGGTATATTGAGCTTATGCTCTCTGTTAGGCCCCAGACTAGGTCCTGGGAGCGTTAGGCCCCCGTGTGTGTAGGCTTTATGTCTAAGGGGCGGATAGTTTGTCCTGTCTGATAGTGTACTGTGCAATGTAAGGTTATTGGAGCAGCCTACAGCGGGGACTGTGGGCCTCTCTGATTGAGTATTCGACCCATTAGAGCCTTTCGTGGCTGGGTTTGATTTCTGATTTGAACTTGCCCTCTCAAGGCTTTGTTACCAGGTGAACCTGAGTTGGTCGGAGGGCCCAGAAAATTTTTGGGTGGAGGACTGAGAAGGGATTCCATGTTGTTAACGCCATGTAAGCTACGCTGTCCCTGTGTTCCCACCCCCGATACTAAAGATTTAACCATTGCTGGTATCTCCTCCAATTAGCCCTTCATTACCTGCACCTCAGCTCTCAGTATGGAAACTTCTTCTGACATATTTTTTAAAGTTTTGCTTGTATTCTTGCAGCAATAGTTTGCTCTTGTGGGTGATTATTAATTTGAGTTTGGATTTGTGCTCGCATTAAGTTATCCTCACCTTCCCTATTCTGAGTTTGTATGTCTCCAAGTGGTTGAAATCTATTGGAGCAGATAACGATTGGGTCTATGTGGGCTACATAGTCTACATCTGGGGAGAGCTCACCATACTCATGTTCAATTACAGTTGGCAAGGTAGCACTATGGTCCTGCACCCCATTAATTGTAGTAGACGACTGTTTCTTTCTGGCCTTACAAAACATATCAGGGATAGCGGGCTTCACTTGCTTTGCGGGAAGCTTCTCTTTTTGGTTAGATTTGGTGCTACTATTTGCATGTTTAAGGGGTTTGATTCAAGAATGTCCTCACACTCACTAATAAACGTATCTATTCGGTCAATGACACAGTTATTTGCTGCAACCTTCCGAGATTTGTTTGCCTTTTTCCTAGTGTCACGTCTTGCCTCCCCCTCATTCCCTTCCCCGCTCTGTTCCAGTGTCTTCCGTTTCCCCATTAGCCTAGGTGTAGTTGAACTAACACTGGCTACCCTAAAGCGGCTTATGGCCTAAACTATCCTGTGGATCACTCTTCTCCTAGGCCCCAGTAAACCTTAAAAGCACAAATTTTAATAATGATGTTATTAGAATTATAAGGATAATAACGAAAGATATAATTATGCCAAGTGTAAAACCCAATAGTCCTGAAGTCCACAAGTCCCAGGGCAAACACAATTAAAGGGGCCAAAATGCAGATTGGTACAGTATCTTAGGTTTCTCAGCTTACTTTGCTTGAGATCACACGGAGTATCAAGCGAAAGGGGGGTGGCCCAGCCCTGCCTCTTCCTGGCTGTGACAGTCTAGGATGGGCCCGCCCTTGGCCCGCGCGCATCCCGCATCACGGGTGGCGTTGCGCGCTTTTGAGCGTGGGCATCAGGAGCAGCACCTCTCCCAGGAACCAGTGGCTTCTGGGACCTGGAGTCCCCTGGTGCCGCGGCAAAGATGCTCAGAACCCGCATCGCAGGTGGCGTTGCGCGCTTTTGAGCGTGGGAGTCAGGTGCAGCACCTCCCCAAGGCAGGAGTGGCTTCTTGGACCTGGAGTCCCCTGGTGCGGCGGCAAAGATGCTCAGAACCCGCGTCACGGGCGGCGTTGCGCGCTTTGGAGCATGGGCGTCAGGAGCCGCACCTCCCCCAGGCAGCAGTGGCTACTGGGACCTGGAGTCCCCTGGTGCAGCGGCAAAGATGCTCAGAACCCGCATCGCAGGTGGTGTTGCGCGCTTTTGAGCGTGGGAGTCAGGTGCAGGACCTCCCCAAGGCAGCAGTGGCTTCTGGGACCTGGAGTCCCCTGGTGCGGCAGCAAAGATGCACTATTCTACACATGGTGTATACTCGTAGGCCATACCCAACATTCACAATCCTACATCTGATGTCCTAATTTCACAACTGTATGGTCAAAGTTTGAAAAAATGGTGCATGTCAATGGCCATGCCAAATGTTTAACAATAATGTGTTCATACACTTTCCATGAACCTGGATGTCTTATACAAAATTCAAACTGAAGTACTGGGCAATGGATAATACCAGTGTTACATCATATAAATAAAACATCTTGTTTAATATGCATATTAGCATGTACAAAATTGTTTGTCTAACACAGGAGTGTCAGCCTCATGAATCACTTGACGAAGGACAGGTTGCAATTCGTTTAAAAGGCATAACCGATCCGTAACACATACATCATCAGCAAAATTAGAAATATATGATTGCCATTTTGCTGCATTTATATTTTAATGGTTGTGTCACTGCATTACAAATGTGATAGATTTACTGTTTGCGTTATTGAATTTATGAGTGCATAATATGTAATTTCACTTGCAATAGGGTGGATCGAATACGTGTCACATTTGTGAAGGAATAGCTCTACAGCTAATACATTCTGCAAGGGTTTCCATTTAAGTATTCCGATTTGCATTATTCGTGTTTATTTTTAAAAGTGGATGGCTTTAATTGCAAATGCATATTTGTCAATGCTGTTCACATATTTGTTTCAGAGCAATGCGATAATTCAGCTAGCTCAAATATATTTTTTAATGCTTATTGCAGTAACATTTGAAATCTTTATTTTGTACTGATTTTTAAATAATCAACAAGGTTTCGTAGAATTTAACATTTAGATCTAACAGCTATGGTTCCTAAACAGTGAACAATGTCACACAGAACATAATCAGGTGAAAAGCCAAATGCTGTGGTATGCTATATAAGTTGCATTGATGCATTGTTAGGGAGAAAGCAACTTCGATCCAGGGTCTCCAGACTGATGGTCGGACAGTAGCTTTAAACTACTGACTTGCTTTAGACTTGAGAAAAGGTGCATTAATTCTTCCGACAATCTTATCTGCCCATTCGAGGACAGAATAGTCGAGGAGGTGCAGAGATGGGAACAACTGCCTTCTTACTGAACACTGCTTCTGTGGTTCAAAAGAGGCATGCAGGTGTGAGCACGGCCATCTAGGAAACTCAAGCAGGCCCTTTTTGGTGTCCAGATAAAGGGAAGAAAGGGCTTGATAAATCAATGCAGAAAAATATTAAATTACTGTAATAATGTTGCAGCATTTTCTGTAGTTTTGTTTATTAAGAAACATCACTGACAGAACGAATCTTGTCTGCCAAAGCCTAAATCAGGCACTATATTTATGACACTCTGAACACCTGCTCTTCGCCCTTGGTTGATGTTGGGCATATTTCTGCCCTGTGCGGGACTCTGTTGTGCTCGGGGCGAAGTTGTCACCACTGGAGTCGCCCTCACTCAGGCGCATCGCCCTGGTGGGACTCGCTGTCCCAGGGTGCACCGCTCCTTGCTCATTGCCAACACCTGCTGCATGGGGAGGCGTGAACACCGCGCTTTAAAGTGCCGCATTGCCCCATGCAGCGCGGGACGCGCGCGGGAGTCGCCCGGGCAATGCCCGGGCCAAGGGCGGGCCCGTCTGAGACTGTACGATGTGGGATGGCCACCCCCCTGACATTTTGTTCCATGTGAGTTGTAATGCTAGTAAGTCTACTTCAGTTAAGCTAGTGTACTGTTGACCCTGGGTGAGGTAATGCGTGTTTGTTTGGGTAAACCTCACTGATTAAAACATTGAAGCCTTTTGGGTAGCACGTAGGGCCTATTCCTAATGAACTTTAAATATTATGTGCAACCTGGTAAGGGAGGCCCCCAAAATCAACAAGTATGGGGAAAGATACTCCCCCGCCCATAAGGCCAAATACTAGGCATGGAGCTCTTGTGCATACTCCAATTGTTAAACCCACAGCGATTGATAAAATATTAAGGCAAGCAATAGGAGACGTCTCCAGTGAAATTGAACACACTGAGAGACGTCTCTCCTAAACACCAACACTACCCAGAACTACTCCACCTATGGCGTCAGTAGTTCAGTTTTTCTCAGACAACAGACTCTCCATTCACCTTAGACTTATTGCTTGTCCAAATAAGCACAGTGCAGGAGCCCCCAGCAAAATATCTACGGGTGGGGGCGGAACAAGGAAAGGCGATCACAGGAAACAAAAAGCACGTAAGGAGGAAAACCAGGGAACCACACTTCTGTGGCGGGGTCCAACCACTTGCAGCTAGGTAACATGGTTGGCATTAGTAGCAATGAAGCAATGGAGCCACCAATTTGGGTTTCTCATCTGGTAAAGGAATTAAAATCTCACTTTAACCATCTTCTAAAATCTGAGATAGCAGCCGTATTCAGCTGTATTGATAAACTATCTTCATTGGTAGATTCCTGGGGAACTAAAATCGATACTGCCTTGAATACTATCCATCTCAATGAACCTCAGGCCCACGCCCCGTACCCCAACAAATCCCTGTGATTCCATCTACCCCAACCATGCCATCTTTCCTAGATCAACAAGAACTATCAGCCCAAACGATTGCACCTAAGGGGCCTACTGAGCCACTCCCAAGAATCACAGGGTCTATTTCCTCCCCAACAAAGAGCGACTCATGTTGTACCTAATGCCCATCGGTTTAAGGGCTATGGTAAAGTCCACCGACCGCCCACCAGAGCATCTCCACTCTAGAAAGGGCAACGGAGATAACCAGAATCTACACCAACCCAATCTAAGGCAAACTAATGCCACTTTGCCACTTATAGACCTGCCTCCAGCCTCCACTCCTTATGTGGTTATATTAGCTGGAGTACCGGAGTTGGAAACAGGTTGTGTGGAATAAAACTATCCCCCGGTTAAACAAAAACAGACCATTACCACCCCAGATTCACAGCAAAATTCTATTCGCACGTAGGGTGAGCTGGCTGGGGCAGAGGCAGAGAGAAATTATGGGAGATTGTGTCTTGATCAATTTCACGGACAGAAGGGCAATTCAACATATCCTTGAGCGGGGACACCTTAGGGTAGCTACTTTTATACTCCAAGCCCCCTGCTTGAGAGAATGGGAAGTGTGTTTACAAAATGGGAAATGGAAATGAGATCTCAGTCAGGCAATCCATCAAACATGGGCTGGGGTTCTAAAATTAATTCATCGTTCAACATTCCCGTCAGCAACCGATACAGTTCTCTAGACCAGGTGGACTGACTAAATAACTGTGCTGAACGCAAAACTCCCATAGATAACCAGCCAGATGAGTGCCATGACTATGAAATAATTGAACCCTCCAACCAATATACCATGGGAAACCAAGATGCTTTACCGGTGGCTATTATCTTAGGAGCGATTGATGGAATATCCGAGGTTCTTCCTTGTTCTACGCAGGGACGGGTGGGGACCCCATATTTAGCACCACAACAACAGGAGGAGCTTTTGCCCTTGTAACTTTTGCCCTTCGCTGCCGGCAAAAATAGTAAATATGCAGTGCACCAAGCTCTTATCCTGGAACATAACAGGTCCAATATCAAAAATGGATCTCCCGGATTGAGGAGATTTCATAGATACCCATGAGCTATGTCTTTTCCAGGAAACGTGGGCAACAACATCATTGTACAGAGTAGGATACGTCGCCTACTGCATACCAGCCGCCCAGTGGGTCTATGCATTTGGATTGGCATTCACCTGGTATGCACCATTAAGATAGTAGACAACTACTCCCCTGATATCCTGTGTATTCTTCTCTCATCAGATACCCTCCCTAAGCTAGCCATTATTAATGTTGACTCACACCCAGTGAGGTATGGCCACATCTTTTTGACTAGGGGGTGGACCCCCCTTGTCCTCCAAATGAACACGCTCACACTCACTCACTCGCTTGGGGCGTGTAATGGGCGCTTTCCATCTGATAGTCCGGGTAATGCCACCTTTGAAAAAATGTGACAGGCGTCTACAATCGATTATATTTTGGTAGACGTTGAGCTGTGGCATAGGTGTAAGAATTTTTTGGTCCAAGCACGCTGTGAAAGTGACCAAAATCCATTGGTTTTAGCTTTAGAGTGGTTTCAGCTTAAAGAAGCTCAGGGAATACCAGAACCATGCCCCCCTAATCTAATTGCAACTGAAGGTGGCAGAAGAGTACGCTGGGGAACTTTTGTACAATCAGATGAAAAAATGTCTTCCATGTATGAACAAATCATCCCCTTTTTAGAAACCCCATTTGCGGTTGTTCAAAATAGTGGCGGCTATGAAACTTACTTAACGATAGCTAAGAACCACCAAGATATGGTTTTAAACCAGAAAAATTCCCCAAAAACCTCTCCCCAAAACTAAAAATCCCAGGTTCAACAAAACGTGTAGGGAAGCTAAATCCGCTTTGACTCGAGAGATTAGGGAAGGAGATAGTAAAAGTATCAGAGTTGCCAGGACGCATTACAAATAAACTCTTGCTGAAGCCAAAACAGCATGGGATCTCGACAGATGGGAAGCAATCAAATTAGGTTTAGATGACAGAGATATGAGAGGCTTTTGGAATTTAGTTAAAACTGCAGCTCAGCGATCAAACACAACCTAGGAGAAGAAGCTTGGAGATCCCATTTTAAAGTCTTATATAAAAAACCTCATGATAGAGAAATTGATGATATGGCTATAGGTTTTAATCAGATTCCTGTTAACAATACCACTACACCACTCTGCACATTGGCAGAGATAACCTTGGCGTTGGCCAAATTACTGTCAAATAATGCCCGTCTCGGATTTTACAGTATTATAGCGCGGGGATGCCTTCGGGTCACCAGGCGCTTTACAAATCTCAAAATAATAAATAAATAAATAAGGCACCTAGGCTAGACAGGATCCCTGGAGACTTGTTTAGATACAACCAAGTTACATGGGCACCCTATATATGGACCTTATTTAATGTCATTCTGCAAGGTATGGAGCTCCCTCCCACTTGGGCTGGTGCAGAAATTATTCCAATTCATAAAAAAGGTTCCCCACAGAACCCGGCAAACTACCTCCCAATTAGTCTTATTGATGTAACGCAAAAGATTTTTGCTTGTGTACTCCTTGGTTGATTACAATTATGGATGGATGAGACGAATGTACTGACACCTTTACAAGCTGGTTTTAGGTCTAAAGTCTCAACCATCGATCTGCTATTTAGTTTGCAACTGATCTACTGGAAAACTGTAGTTGTGGAGGGTGGTAGTCTTTATTGAACCTTTGTGGACCTTAAATTTGCCTTTGACATGGTGCGGTGCGATCAGCTTTGGGGTCTACTCCATGATATGGGAGTACCATCTTACTTATGCCACCAACTGAAGCGCCTGCACGAAGGCACTTATGCAAGGATAATATACGGCAAGAACGGAGAATTAACAGCTCCGTTCCCTGTTGAGAAGGGGGTGAGGCAGGGATGCGTGCTAGCCCCGTCTCTCTTCTCCCTCTTTCTCAATGGTTTAATTAACACTCTCCTTGCTGTTAAGGACATAGATTCCCCTAGGTTGGCAAATCATAAAATGCCTGCTCTAATGTTTGCTGACGATACCCTCCTTTTATCTAAGACACCCATGGGTATGCAACAGGTATTGGATGAATTTAGTTTATTTTGTAAGAAAAGGGACCTGGAGATAAATCTCCAGAAAGCTAAATACATGGTTTTCCACGCCAATACCAGTAACTGTCCACCCCCTTGATTGGAAGGAAGGCCCTTGGAGTGGGTGTCTACCTTCGATTATCTGGGTCTTACTTTAACTGATAAGATGGATTAGGGGACTCAAGTTATAAAAAACAATTTAAGATTAATACAGTCCACAGGGGGAATCCTAAAAGTTTACAAGAGATGTCCCCAAAAAACGGTAGGCCCATCATCCGAAATCTTTAAAATTCAAGCGAGGGGAGCTTCGCTATATGGCGCTGAACTTTGGGGCCACTCCCCGTCCAATGCCCTTACAGCGACAGAGAATAGTTTCATTAGGCAGCTGTTGGGACTCCCAAAAGGTTCTCCCTTAACCCCACTTAGGATGGACCTAATTGCGGCTAGTCCCCTACTCTGTTGGCGCCGTCTCTGGAGCACACCGGAGCTAGCCCCCTATAGAGAGGAATTGAAGGATGTTATGTCCACTAGGTGTGCAGGGAAACTCCCTTGGTTGTCCTATATTAGGAACTTATGCCAAGCACTGGGGAGGGAAAATTTGTGGCTATCACTAGAAGATACTTGCCCGTTGATTTCTAAAAAGTCACTAACTATTCCTTTTAACAAAAAGGTCATATCAGTGCACATCCACAGTAGTTTCTTTTATCCATGTGCAATTGGTGCACTCAAATACAAGTTCTTAGTCCAAAAGGAATCACGTAGTGTAGATACAAAACAAACTTTATTTCTTTTTAAAACCAGGTTCTTCACAGCCGACGCACATTTCACCCCATACGGCCATTTTCAAGGCTAATCCATGGTCTTTATCTTCTCATCCAAGTCACAGGCGGCCACTGCCAGAATGCGCTGCATCACTAAGTCAGTGACCACCACCCCCACTTTTTTGCTGGGAGGATTTTCCCAGGTTTCTTAACACAAAGAAGCGGGTCTACTGCCAAATGCCTTACCACTGTTTCCTGCAGAGGAAGTTGTGGTGCTAAATGTTTAGTTATAAATGTTTCCTCAATTCATTTGCAGCAGCATCAGCAACTTCTGTCTGCAGGTTGTTCTTCATCACCATACAGAGAGGTATGCTCACCTGAGCAAACAACCGAAATACTCAGTTGCAGATGGTTCACCGGTTTTCCTCCAAAGCATTTTCCATCTGTAGGAGAGAAGCTTCACATTACTGTCGGCCACACTGGTAAGAACAACTCCCTAGGGCATCAGCAAGAGGCTTACTCTCCTGGCCCTTGGAGCAGCTCTCTAGCCTCAGAGATCAAAGCCAGAGTGGGAGAAAGAACCTCTATTTCCATCCCGCATTCCAGCAGGTGTGTCTTCATCCACCATCAACAAAGCAAGCCTTCTTTTATTGTCCCTCTCCACTTGGGTGTCTCCTGTGACTGTGTGATGCAGGACAATCAGCTGGTAACTGGCAATGACTTCTGAGCTCACTATAGTAAAATCACAGTAATACTAGTAAACTTCCTGTGCTTTATCCGATTGGGATTTTCAGAAATGTGGCCTAACTCCTGCTACAGATATGCTTTCTGGCAAAAAGTATCCAAGAGTCCCTATCATTACAGAAAAGCAATATGCTAGCAGTCTGATTCCCTTCTGTTTACCTCCCTTTCTCCCTAAACCACTCACAGGGCCTCTCCAGTTACTCCTACCAAGGATCAAAGATCATTTCTACTTCTCGGGACTCATCTTGCTTTCCTTCAGTGTTTAACCTGAGCTGGTGCGCTTTCAGCTGCTCAGCATAGGAATGTATTATTCAGCATTGGCAGTTATGACAGTTTGCCACATGGTGGCGCTGTCTGTCTAAATTAGGGATGAGCCCGCCAATAGATGTTTAATAATTCAATATACATTACCAACAATTAATACCTGCTACCCAAGACATTCTTATAATTTTAGGGGCCTAGAAAAGTATGAATTGTCACACTTGCAAGATTATGATGGTTAGTAATTTTGTCGGTAATGCCACTGAAAGCGCTGGCAGGAGCAATGACTGTTTAAACTGCAGTGGTCTCCTGATGAGAGCCCTAGGAATATTTTTTACCATGTTACAACACACAGGCTCAAATTAAACACTGAAGGAAAGTCAGATGGGTCCGAGAGATGGAACCTTTCTTTGACCCTTAGTGGGAGTAACTGGACTCGCCTTGGGAGTGGTTTGGGGTGAATGAGAAGCAAACAGAAGGGCATTAGACTGCTAGCATATTGATTTCCTCTCATGCAGTATGTGGTCTAAAGTTCTGATGAAGGATTCCATTCTAAAAACAACGTCACCCTGTGGATGTGTTCGGCCAGGTTTGCTCTCTTCTTAACCCTGTTGCTTGGACATGCATTTGAAGCCAAGTAAGTGGCCTCTTCAAACCCAAAGGGGTTTAAGCTTGGAACTAATAATAAGGTGTGATTAAAAGACGTTCAAGATATAGCAGGTTCAGACAATCACAATTAAACAATTTAAAAACTGGTTACACAGTATAGGTAATCGTATAAGTAACCAAAATATAATAATGCCATTGATTTTGTTTTATGAATTAACCTCCCTGCTGCAAATTAGATGTTTCTAGTATTCCCCTAGCAAAAGTTAACAATTGTATGCTCTTAATCCATGCCATCATTTTGAAGCAGGGCTTTGCAACCAGCTGTGCAAAACATGCTTTTATGCACATATTTTCTTTTTGGGACACAGGTGGGGAAAACATGCTTTTAACTCTTGCAACTGTATAACACTATGTCACACAGATACAGTTCAATTACCACAGTGTCAGCGATGGCAGCAAGTTTATAGCCAAAAATGATTTTGTTGGCAGGACACATGTAGCTAGGGTCCGCCTCAGCTACCTCAGACATGAAATAGAATGGGGATAGATTTAAGAAGTTTTTATGTCATGGCTGTGCCATGTTTTTCGGCATAGCCTCCATGAAAAATGTTAGTGGGGATGTACAAAGCCACACAAGGTCTGATTTGCAACTCCTTGCGTAACTTTGTAAAACTAATAAAATAACCCAAGGTAGCGCATAGTGCTGCCTAGCGTTACCGTGCTTTGGGGAGGCATTCCTTGGAAGAGCATGGGCGTTACCCTGCATCGACCCATGGATTCTGACACAATCACAGATCTACTGAGGTCAGTCGACCTGTGATTGCTTCAAAATTGTGCGCTCACCAAACCCAGGCGTAATATCTTTATTTCCCCTCATTATTTCCTTTTTAGGTTTCGCCTCATCGAAAGCTGCGCACCGCGCAGCTTTTCGGCGCAGGCAAAATCTAATGTTTACAAGTATGTGGCTTGGGAATCTGCCCTCTGTTCCATTGGCTAGCTCCATAAATGGAGGCTAGCCATTGGAACAGACATCTGTCCGTCATGGCCGGAGCAGATTCGTGGGCGTTCCCGCGATTTTTACTCATCCCACCCCTTTTCCTAAATCATGCGGCGGTGGGCGGTGGTTTATTTATTTTTTTTCCAAGCTTTATTTTCGCCATTTTGGAAGTGTGGTTTTCAGGGGTGGGTTGCGCGATGTCCCGCTGTCCGTTCCCGCCTCCCCTCCCGCTGTCCGTGTGCCTGTTCCCGCCCCCCCCCACTGTCCGTTCCCGCCCCTCCTCCCGCTGTCCGTGCTCCGTGTGACTGCTATTGTCGGCGGTTACTTCCCTGGCTGTCACACTGTTTTGTTGTGTCACGTAGCTCTGCGTTTAGGCATCGACTCATGATCGAGGTCGTGGTTTCAAGCCCCACCTTCTGCGGTGGGGATTTGGTGCACGTGGTGTGGCCGAGGAAGGGAGCTGGTGTCCCATGTGGGGGCCGTGCAGCGAGGAGCACAGGGATGGTGTGTCGCTTACCTAACAGGCGTCACATCACTGGTGGTTGCCGCTTTAGGTGGTTTTCTCCGAGGTTATGGGGAGGCTTGCCTGGGCGGCCCGAGCGTAGATGGCACGAGGTAGTGCTCCGCCGTCTTCATAGGGGACGACGCGCGTGGTCGGTGGGGCGTTCCACCCCCTCATCAAAGCAACCCCCCCACCCTAAGATGCAGCGATGGTGCAAGGTTGGGGGTCGGGCCCGGCCTGACCGGTTTGCGGGCAGCCTGCTGAGGATCAGATGGTGCATGGCATGCCGTGGTTGCTTTCCCTGGCGGGTGAGACAGATACGATGCAGCAGATGGGTTGAGATATTGTAAGGGTCCGCTTTGCTTTGCAGACTCGCTGTCCTAGTGGCACCCCTTCGGGTAGGCAGTCTTGGGGTAGGCAGTGAGTCCGGGGCCCGCTGCAGCAATTTCTTTAGCCTGTTATGTGATGTCGATACGCTCGGGCGGTGAGATCGCAATCATTGCTTAGACTGGTCATGACTAATTGTTTGTTTTAAGGAACATAAATAAGTGCCTTACAAAATGAAACCCAATTTGGGAGAGCAGACACAGGAGGGTGTTTAACTGTGACCTGGTGGCGACTATCATTCTGTCCCATCTTTTGCATCTTTTGGAACTCAGGGGCTCCGACCTCCTGTTGTGCGTGCAGTGACGCACGAGATAGAGGACTGCACTGGGGGTTGGCATAATTGGACCTTACAGCGAGCGTGTGGCTCGCCTGGTTTCAAGCGGCTAGTGTAGAAGGTGCATTTTTAAGCCACATAATCGATAGAGCTGAGCTATCCTTAATCCGTGCAAAGTCGATAAACTTAATACAGTTGATTTGCGTGTGTCATTTATACATTTTAGGTAATATGAATACAGGCCAGGATATATGTCATATAGCATTTAAAAGGCTGCAGAAATAAAAAAAATAGAATACTGCACAAACAGTAGTCCGAACGTATTTTGAGATGAACTGCATAGCAGCCTACATATAGGCAGATTGGTCGTTATTCAATGTAATGTAATCTAATATACGTTACCAGAGCGTGAATCAATAACTCGCTGGACCAGCTCTTAAAGGAGTGCCTTAAAGAGCCAGGCCACCTCCCCTCCCCCACCCTTCTCCCGCGTGCATGGCCTCTCAAGATGGAAACTGCAAAACAAAAGCAAGGTCGGGCCAGGCAAGTGCTCACTCACAACAGCTAATATGATCGAAATGGATTCTTATCAGTCGATCCGTAGTAGACTGCAAAAACGGTGAAGTGGTTAAATTGTTTTAAACAGAAGAGAAAGTATAGAGCACATTTTGAGTAAAAGGGAGAGTGTTTACTTGTCTGGAGTAAAACAGTAAGCCCCCAGTCAAAGGTGCTTTTGCTGATTTGTGGCCAAGTTGGGAGAGGGAGACCCTCAGCTTCAGTATGTATATTCGGTCTCTAGTTCTGTAAGAGCAAGTAACTGTCACTTATTCCACAATCCAGTGGACCTTTTAATTTGCATGCGGTGGGGCTGCAGTCGGCGTGGAGCTGTTTATGTTGGATGGAAGGCAGACTTTGCGGAATGTGTTTGCTGAGTTGATTTCTGTGTAAAATTGAATACCGAGGCCCAGATTTATAAAAGGTGTTGCGTTGTCTGTAGGTTGCACAAGGCGATGCAAGGCAGAGTGCAGAGTGAGTGTGTAGAGTGAGTGTGCAGAGTAGTGAGTGCAGAGTAGTGAGTGCAGAGTGCAGAGTAGTGAGTGTGCAGAGTAGTGAGTGCACAGTAGTGTGTAGTGTAGTTCCTATCTTCCCAATAGGCTCTGCGCATTGGAATAATACCTACAGCAGTAAAGGCCTAGGCCAGACGTTAACTAGGTCTACTACTGTCGATACTAGACTTAAGTTTTGGGTTTGCCAGCGTAGCTCAGAGTTCGCTAGAAACTTTCTCGAATGTTCAGGAAAGAATTAACTCCCGTGATTAGACAAGAAGGGATTTAGTTTCTGACAACCATAGAACATGACAACTTTGCTCTCCCCTAATCAAGAGTATATCTCCAGAGTCGTGTGAGCACAAGGCAATTATTTTACTCAGTCAGTACGTGCATTCTTAGTCTCATCAGATTGTAGAGAAAAGGAAGAGACGGGCGTGTTCAATAAAAAGGTGTTATTTATTGATCAGTCTCTTTTCTCATACAAGAGAAATGGATCGATATTATTGCAATACTTATAGTTAAGTAAAGTGCATACATTAAAAGCAATAGTATAAAATAATACTGTAAAAACATTGATATGGTTTCTGAGCCATATGATGTTTAAAATGATTAAAATATATTTAATACACATATACATTTGACTAAACGTACTCAACTGGTGTTTCTAAATACGCCTACCCCGTGTACCTGACCTAAGTCTAATGCGTGGGCGGGAATAGAAAGTTACAGTTTAAGTTAAGTTTGTTTTTGCCAAGTGAATAACTAAAGAATTCTCTGTGAGGGGTTATTCAGTTCTGTACCTGGAAGTTAGGATGAATCAGGAATGGTATCTCTTTCTCTGCTCTCGATATTCCAGGCTGCCTGCGAGGGCTGCCCGAAAACGCCGGTGCTGGGTCTCTCGGTAGGAGATAGCAGCGCGTCTCTCAGCGCGTCAGGAAGGCGGGGCTGCTGCCAGCGGGGTCTGCTCTGCTTCTGGGCTTCGGCAAGTATGGCTGCTCCGTCTCGTCACCACGCGTGTGTTTGCATAGGGCAAGATCGGCAATATTTATACCTTAAAGGTGCCGAGATTGACGTAAGGATGGACATAGATACGTCAATAAAGATGTCATACGACTTGCTCGTTAGCACATTCTTTTACTGAAGTTCTCTGTGAAATCAAAACAATGGCCGCACGGATTTTCCAGGTTGTCATAGGTTTGATTTGTTATGAGAACGTCGTATGCCTTATCAGGGGCTGGAGGAATGTCGCTTGTCTAATTAGATCTCAAGCGTTATGACCTAATCAGATAACACGTTCCTGTGCCGTAGTGTGACTGCGTCAGATAACGGTATCTGCATCATGGGGGCTTTTCTTGCCTCATGGGCTGACTGTTAGTTAACTTGATAGTTAGTTTAACCAGAATAGGGTCAGGAATAGGGGGATCGATTCAGTACCTGTAGGAATACATGACACCCACCCCACGCTAACTATGGTCATATTTACTAATCTATGCATAGTATAACATAGTACAACATACTATAGAGTATAGTGTATACCTCACCACCCCAAAATACATTAATGCATTTTGAAATTTTCAAATATACTGAAAAATTGCAGTCATATATATTGTATGCACTTAAGCTATGACTTAAACGCTAAAGTAAACACGCATTTGTAGACATTATTGCTTATTTGGTATATGAGAAATACACATGAAATGGCTCTTAATATGGCTATACAGAAAGAAAGTTCGAGACCATTTCATCACATAATAAAATATTTGTGAACATACCAGCGGGCAACTAAAGTTTATAAAGTATCTAAAAATAGAAATCTTAGTTCTCTAGGAATAGTTTCTTACTTTAAGCTGAAGATAAGTGTCCCGAAAATTTTGTAAAAAATAATTTGGGGCTGCTAAAAAATTGTTGTCCGTGAACTGGTGGGAAAAATTGTTCATGTGACTTTATTTTTAAAGTTGAAGGCCGAATTCAGGGAACGCCGTGTACGAGCTTGCTCAAAAGTCTCTATTTCTGTTCTGGAGAGAACATCATATCATTAAGGCTTTCGAAAAAACTGTCAACAGCTTCATGGGAAAGTTCCACTAAGTCGGAAATAGGTGTAACCATGCATTCGTGCGCATGATTGCCTCCATTGACATTCTGATTCGCATTGCTGACAGAAGGTCGTACCTGATCGATGCTGCTTTCATCTTGAACTTCACTACTCTTCAATCGTAGTGGTGAAGATTCCACGAATGCCGTCATCAGGATTGGCAGCCTTTGAGGGCAGCACAAAGCGTGAACCTTGGTAGGAACCAACAATGTATCTGCATCCACTGGCGCATCCGATTGTAGCGTCAGACAGGTGTCTAACACGCATTCTTCTCCGCATAGCAGACACCTCAATACAGGTAAAACACATCTTTGCCACATTGGTCGAAATGATAGAAACCAAGTCATGTTCAGGTCTCTAAGCCGGGAGAGTCCCAGGATTTTTGATATCCGGTCCCGGTATCCAATGGCTAGGATTGTATCTTCCATTGTCGCGAGAGTTTGATCTGTGACATGGGTTGCCATAACGAAAAATAAGGACTAAGAATAGGATTCCTGCAATTAGTCCCAGGATCAGGGGAAGTCCGCCAAAAATCAAATGGACGAAATCTGGAAAAATACCCAGTATGGCTTTGAAAGGTGTTAATGCCATCGAAAATACTGTCTTAAATACCTTTGAGACCCCAGTGGTATCAGAAATATTTAAGATTTCGCTCAGGATTTCCGCGAAATGTACGGGGGAATTAGTCGATAATAATGTATGTATCTCTGCAGTCGTCCTTGCGACTTGTAGATCATACGTTTCTTTTGATGACGTGAGCCTTGTAGGCGTCTGAAGAAGCACTGTTTTCATTCTGCTTAAAGTATCTATTCGAATAGAAGTAATTTTCAAACTGGGCCATGCCCTTGCCTCCCTGTCTGGAAAGGAGCTGGGGAACAAAGAACGTCCACAGCACTTGACCTTCGCAGTCGTAGTGACTAGATAAGGAGTCCCGGGCATAAGACTACAACATTTGCGGTCTACAATAAGAATGTAACTCCCATTATAGAGTCTTTGAAAGAATGGTTCTATTTCTGTTGCAGGTGCGCCTTGCTGGTGACATGAAAGGTTGTATGAATTCCCTTCACAGGCTCCATGCAAACTAATTCCGTTACACAGAAGCGTGCCGCTTAGTGACATGGCACAATTGTTGCCACTAAGAAACACTTTCTGTCCTTTATTACTGACACACGCATGTGAATAGGGCAGGTTCCAAGTTGTTTTAAGGTACCCCTTCCCCAATTTCTCGTACATGCCAGCCTGTATATATTTTTGGCAGTATTGAAACCTGAAGGTTGAGATTGGAATATTTATGATTCCGTGGATTATCCATTCACTGACAGGTCGTTCTGACATTGTCATTGGTAATCTTTCTAGTTTTTCAATGCTCAAGATTGTATAATCAGCACCCTTTTGCGCCATACCGATTTGTCTATCAGTAAGGTTAAAGATTTGGAATAGTGACGTTGTGTTGATTAAACGCCAAGGCACATAGCCTGAACGCAGATTTTGTAACGTCCAGCCAAGCTGTACAATAGAACGCAATTGTGACTGACCATGTTGTAATAATAGTAAGTCTTGCGATAATATATCGATTGCTGAAGACACAATGCTGTCCAATGAAAAAATTCTGGAGGACAGAGTCATTAACCCATTGTCCACTACAGAAAGTGATTTTTCCAAATTAATACGGTCAATTTCCCGTATTCTTTCTGCTGTTTCAATTTGATTAACCTTCCAGGCCTCATTGTATGCTGCATATACAGAGGCTGCTATGAAACGCTTTTGACGCTGTATGCGTGGTCCCATTATGAAATCACGCAAGTCAGCACCATCAGTAAGTAAAGTTAGGTGTTGCTTAATTTCAGGCAGTGTGGAAGTTTGTAGCCACTGAAGGCATAATTTGCTCACACTGTAGGTTGTTATTATCCCTGGGTGATGTCTTTGGGGATATCTAGGGTCTGGCCTGGTCATTTTGAACCCCTGTGTTTTATTCAGGAATCTGTCTTGACAGTTATTTGTATCTGTGGGCCAGATTAACCATTGTTTCCAATCAGGATGTGTTCTGTTTTGGTTTAATATATGGTTTACGTCTATCTCTTCATCCGTATCAGAGCTATTGCTAAACATTGTTGGCTTTGGAATAGACGGTTTATTTAAATCTTTGATTTTGGCTAGGCCAAGACAGGTGGTTTGTTGAACAGTGTCATTTAAAAATATCATTTGTTCTGGGATCATGCAAGCTCTAAACAAAGCTTCTAAACCCTGTACTTGCCATTCTTTTGTACCCCAAACACTTTTCAAATCAACATTTTTGTCCCAATAATCAAATCCAAAAGTATTCATTTCTTCGAAGAATGAATCTGAATATATCAACTTTGTGTTGGTTATCATGGTTTTCATCCCTGTCTTGTTTGACAATTTAAAATAGAATGTTTCAGCATTACTTGTGTTAAAACCTGAAAAATATGAATATTTGTCGTAAACGGTTCTTGAGCTCCCTTTTGGAGGTGTTGCACAATGTTCCCATTGATTATAATTTAAAACATTTCTAGGTTGTGCAGATTTATGTAAAAAATGGTTACCATAGTGGTTATAGCAATACATACTATCATAATTTGTAGAACCTTGCAAATAATCATGTTTTGTAAATTTAGCAGACATTACTAAGTCAGACATCATGTTATTAATGCTTTCGAAGTCCCAATCATCAGCAAATGAGTTTGGTTTTGCAAAGTCACTCAAGGAGATCTTGATTTGGTGTGGATATTTCAGGATCTCGACCGGACCATAAATTTCATAGTCAGTGTTGTCCCAGGCTACCCCACCAGGTATAGGATTGGCTGTGAAGTTGGCTGAAGAAAGTTCTCTTTTCTCGACGTGTGAAGATGTGTCTGGTTTGAGGACCTAGTTGATGTTCTGACTTGCTGTGTCCATTTTAGCATATTTTCCCTCAATGAAGCGTCCCAAAGTTAATACCATGATGAGCCAAAGTATGAGGATAAGTGCACCAAAACCCACCCAAAATTCAATCCATGGAGAAATCAGATATGTTTCTTTCAGTTGGTTCAAAAGTTCCTTAGCTTTGTCTTTAAAGGATTTTGATGATGGCTGTGTCTTTGATTCACTGAGGCTTTCAGAGGAATCATCGAAGTTGATGAAGTAGCCGGATGCAGTTCTGTCAATTGTTCCAATTGCTTCAGGATTTTTGTTTCTTGAATTGTCACCTGGTACTTCATTATAGATTGGTGTGTCTCTGCTAAATGTTTTTATTTGGGTTTTCAGAGGTCTGAGTTCTATTGCATCGTTGCATAGGCCTTGTTGTTCTTCTGTAGGCGTTTCGAATGTGATGAGCCTCTTTGTTAGGACCTCTGTACTGGTAGCAAACCTTGGTGTTCTGCTACTTATTGGGAGTCCACTTGGCCTACTGTTTGTTATCGACCACATGTTGTGGTTTTACCAGGTCGATGGATACAACTCGGTTCTCCTTTTTACCAGCAAGTGGCGGTAGTACAACTGATCTTGTCCCGTTGACAGACAAGACAGGAACTGCTTTTCTGTAAGAAGGCCCAAATTCCTTCTTTACCGCGATCTTCTCCCTGACTAGATCCCCGACTTTTGGAATCCAGACAGGTCTTGCTGGGACAGATGGTGATTCTTCAGTGGTTGTTGGCTGTTGTTTCAACTGTATGTTGCTCAGGTCTTTTCTTGTTTTGTTTAAGTCCTGCAAAATAGCCAAACGGTCTTTGACATCAAAGCTTTTTTCTTTAACCACTGAAGTCTGACTGTCGAGGTCAGAGATAATCATTCTAGTTCCAAATAATAATTCGTACGGACTGAATCCCTTCAGAGAATTTCTTGGCAAGTTATTTAGACTACGTTGGACACTTATTAGATGTTTGACCCACCCAGCTCCCGAACCTAATTTCCTTTCCGCTATAGATTGCTTTATGCCTTGGTTTTTTCTTTACACCATCCCGTACCCTCAGGAAGGAAGTGAGAAGATTCCCGCTGGACTGTGCTCATTCGGCCATGTTTCCCCCCAGGCTGGTGGGCTTGAGTGAAAACAATGGTCGAACGTAGCATGCTCTTAGCGTATATGCCATTTAGACTCGCAAATCTTTGTATAACAGTCCGGACGTCAGCCGAGTGCTGGTGATCTACATTATAAGTGGAAACTAGCCTGTATATGTTAATCGCAAGCCCTGCTTTTTATTGGTCATATTATCTGCCTTGATACGACGAGGTATTAAACTGTTTCTCTCCCCACTGCGCTCTCTGTTGCAGTTTGGGCAGTTTTTTACAAACATGGTGTAATGCAGGCTCATGCCTGGCCACCAGTACCGTGATTGTAATTCTTCCAGAGAATCTTTCAGTTTGAGGTGTCTGAGACCCTCGCCCATATGTGCGTCTGCGATTAACAAGCTTCTCCTGTCCATGTTTGGAATCACTCTATCCCTCACTCCAGGGATTCGAGCAAAAGGGACGGAGTTTGCATCGATTATGTATGTATAATTGAGTGGATAGTTGATCGGTAACGCTGAGCAGTCGCCTTTTGATGACATTTTCACCGCCAGCACTGTTTCACCGTCAATGTATTTTAATGTACGCTTTTTTCGATTTACGGGAGCCGGTTTAGTGGCTGCCGCTGTGGCTGTCTCAGCCAATGAATTCCCTACAACGTGAACGCCATCACGCTGAACGCTCAGTGAGTGAGTCACGTGAGTCTTTGGTAGTTCTTTTTGTAAAAGAGCTATTTGTTCCCAGAGCAGTTTCTGCTTTATTGGTGCATCTGTGTCATCTTTGTAACCGTTTTGAATCCATGTCTGCAAATCGCTGTTATATGATTTGACGCAGTAATATGAATCTGACACTATAAGTGTCGGGAATTCGCGATCCGCATTATCTAGCGCCATTTTCAATGCTATTATTTCAGTTTGTTGTTCTGAATTAGTTTCAACTGAGTGTGTTTTTGTTAATAGAGGTCTTAGTTTACCTCCGTGCCACACTTCTTTTGTAATCTCACATGTGGGGTTGTATGCTTGTTCTCCCCAAACGGAGGGTTGAGCATGTCCGTCTGTATAGATTACACAGGCGTAATGTCGTAGAGGCAGAATGTCGATTGGCAGAGGATACGTCTTTTCATATTTTAGATTTTTTAATTCTTCTAGTTCTGGATCAAAGTAGTAGTATACTTTGTCCGTTGTGATTGAATTCACCCATTGTATCCATTCCGGATTCAATGTTGTTGTTGGTAAATTACACGGTGTTGTTAGTGCCTCAAAGGCTGATTCTGCTGTTCTTACTGTTATATGTCTACCGTCAGCTATGTCTTTTTCTCTAGCTATTGCGGTTTGAACTGCACAAATGATTTTTTCTGTATTACTGAATTTCTGTTCAGCTTCTGTGTACAAGTGTGATTTGAATGCAATTGGTACCTTTTCTCCCTCATTAGAGGTTAGGTATGTGAATCAGCATCTCCCTGGGATGACTCGAATCACAAGATTGCGTGTGTTATCACGTGTTTCTAATTTTGTTTTAATTAGCATGTCTGTTTGTAAGGATCTCAAAATCTCTGTGTGTGTTTGAGTCCAATTGGATCTTTTAAAGTCTGGTTTAATTAGATCATAAAGGGGTTTGACCCTTTCTGCGTAATTTGCAATGTATGTTCTTCCGAAATTTAGGAAGCCTAGAATTGACTGTAGGTTTTTTAGTGTTTTAGGAGCTTGGATTACGGCACATTTCTCTAGGAAATTGTCTGCCAGGCTTTTACCTTCACTTGATAACTCATATCCTAAGAATAGGACTGTCAGATGGGCAATTCTGGACTTTTTAAAGTTGAATTTGTAACCCTCTGCTGCGAACCCAAGTATTATGGTGTTCACTCTTTTCAAGTGAGTATCCAAGTCATCGTCTGTTAAGTAAATGTCATCGACATAAGATAATGCTTCATCATCATATAGATGTAGTAATTCTGTTACTCTCGCTGAGAATACCCCCGGGCTGTTCTTGTACCCCTGGGCTAACCGACAGAATTGCTTTTGAGTGCCATTTACTGAGAATGCAGTTAAATATCTGCTCTCTGGTGCAATGTTTTGACAAAAGAATCCATTGGAGATGTCCAAGGTTGTTTTGTATTTTTTGCGCACTATGTTATTCATTAGTGCAGCACTGTGTGAGTTTTGCACTGCAAAGGTTTTGCAACATGTGTTAAGGTGTCGGTAATCCAAAACTAGACGATATGAATTGTCTGGTTTGGAGACCGGAAACAAAGGATTGTTCATTTGTGAGGTGCAAGTTTCAATCACCCCCTGGTATTCTAGCTGATCTAGTATTTCATTTACCTGTTTTTTAGCTTCTTGCTTAATTGGGTACTGCCTTTGTGCAGTAGGTTGTGATTTTAACTGGATTTTGTGAGGAGGAGAATCCTCATCCCATCCTACATGATTTTTATATAAAGCAGGTGCTAAGGCCACTGCCCACTTTCTAGCAAGTGTGTATTTTTTATGAATCGGGATTTGATTCGAGAAGGCAGGCATAATTACTTCTTCGCCATGAGGGCACTCCCTGACAAACTCTGGTGGCCAGTCTTTTTCAGCTAGAAGGATGTCATAACCCTTGGAGAGGTTATCCCAAAATAGTCCCCTTATTTTCCTAGTCTTATCTCCCTCTATACGTAATGTTATCTCGTATATCTTGTGGGGTTTGCTAACTCTGGTGTCTGCAGTTTCCACTTGAAGATATTCATTCGTGTCCACTGTCTCCAGATGATTCATAAGGACTTTGCGAGCTATGCTCACTTCTGCTGCGCTGTCTAGCATTGTCTGAGCCCACTCTCCGTTTTTCAGTTGTGTCCTCAGTATTCTCGGCATTGTTAACTACCTTGATACTGGCTACCTTCTTTTTTGGAAATTGTAATTTCTTTTTTTGTTGAGCAGGTTCCTTGTCTTTGGACTTGGCGTGCTCTTCTCTTTGTTCTGATCGTCCTCTTCTTTCCGATTTCTGCGAGGAAGTCTGAAAAGATTGAGAGGGACGTGTATCAATGTCTTGATATCTATCAGGTTTTTTAATATTATCCCTATTTCTAAGGTTATATCTTTTCCCAGAGGGGTCACTCTGGGGTGACCTGTGTCTCTGGTTCGGAGATTTCTCCCTTCGCCTAGGAGACCTTCCTCAGGACTGGAATTTCTTTTCTTTTGGATTGGATTGTTTGTTTCCATCCCAGTTCTTTTTTGGTGAATTATTATTAAAAAATATTTTTTCTGGATTTTCAGTCAGTTGCGGTTTTACTGGTATTCCACCTAAACTATCTTTACCTAGTTCTTCATAGGATTTTTCTATGATTCTGGCAATTTCAGCTGGTTGGTCTGCTATATCTGTCTCTTTTAACCTCTGGCGGATCGCCACGTTTGCTGCTTCACCTTTTATATTGGCTAATAATATAGCCGAGACCTGCTTGAAGTCTTTCAGTAATTTCATACCAAGAGTTAAAGCTGGTTCTGGACCGTATTCATCTTGAATTTGTTTTAGCACATCTGGTATTACCGAAATGGATGGAACACCGTGCGTTTTTGTATAGATTGAAGCAAAGACTGTACCCCAAGTGTCACAGTCCTCTATGTGTGGTGCGATTCCCATTGGGAGACATATAGTCAGAATCCTGTGTTTTTCTAGCGGGGTGGTGTCAGGAAACACCGCCTCTATTTGGGTGATTTTCTGTGCCAACCAGAATGGTATTTGTTCTCGTTTAGCCGGAACTTTACCTAGGCAGGATTGGATGTTCTGTGGTGTGATTTTATTTGTGTTCCCCTGGTGAGGGGTCAGCTGTGGAAGTTTAATCGCTGGCTGAATTGTTGAAGTCCGCATTACATACTGGACTAATTGTCTATGAATTTTTAGTAATTGTTTTAGCTGTATTAACAGCTCTCCAGTAGACATTCCTTCGATGTCTGGGTGTGGTGTGTATCCGGCTAAGACCGGCCACATTGCTCCTGGTCTACCTAAAGGACCGAGCCTGGTGATGTGATTGTTATGTATTAGGGCGCCATCAAATAAGAGCAAATGCTCTTGGAATTTGAGTGGTACTTCCACCTCCTTGAAAGGAGTGTAAATGTCGGGTGGAACCTCTATTTTGTAATAGTGGAAGTACTTTGTTACAGCATTTGCTGCTGGAAAATGTATCCATGTATAGTATACCTCTGTCTGCCGATATTCGTGTGCCTCAATTACGAATATGACTGTGCCACCTCTAGGTGTCAGTCCATTTTCTATAAGTTTTAAGGTTATAGATTTCCTTTTGGCGACCGGGATGAGTATTATATCCCCGTCCGCATCTAGTGCTGCAGTATCAGCTGCTGCTATTTCAGCTGCTAATCTAACTGCCTCTCTTTCTTCATCACTGTCTCCCATTTTACCGACAGGATGGTATTATGTTTGTTTGCAGATCAGGTTTCTTATGGAACAAAGATTAGATGCACAATATTTTGGAACAGTGTATCCTTCAACGTTGACTATACCAAGAACCTTACATAGGAGTTCCCTCCTGCGAGGTTTTGGAGGATATTACCTTTCACCCACTCCAGACGTCTTTGGAGTATTTGGGAAAAGGGGTCTGAGTGAGAAAGCACGACTGAGTTACTCTAAATGTCTTACGTTAGTTTTATCGCCCTTTCCAAACGCGTTGGGCGCCATGTAGTGTAGTTCCTATCTTCCCAATAGGCTCTGCGCATTGGAATAATACCTACAGCAGTAAAGGCCTAGGCCAGACGTTAACTAGGTCTACTACTGTCGATACTAGACTTAAGTTTTGGGTTTGCCAGCGTAGCTCAGAGTTCGCTAGAAACTTTCTCGAATGTTCAGGAAAGAATTAACTCCCCTGATTAGACAAGAAGGGATTTAGTTTCTGACAACCATAGAACATGACAACTTTGCTCTCCCCTAATCAAGAGTATATCTCCAGAGTCGTGTGAGCACAAGGCAATTATTTTACTCAGTCAGTACGTGCATTCTTAGTCTCATCAGATTGTAGAGAAAAGGAAGAGACGGGCGTGTTCAATAAAAAGGTGTTATTTATTGATCAGTCTCTTTTCTCATACAAGAGAAATGGATCGATATTATTGCAATACTTATAGTTAAGTAAAGTGCATACATTAAAAGCAATAGTATAAAATAATACTCTAAAAACATTGATATGGTTTCTGAGCCATATGATGTTTAAAATGATTAAAATATATTTACATACACATATACATTTGACTAAACGTACTCAACTGGTGTTTCTAAATACGCCTACCCCGTGTACCTGACCTAAGTCTAATGCGTGGGCGGGAATAGAAAGTTACAGTTTAAGTTAAGTTTGTTTTTGCCAAGTGAATAACTAAAGAATTCTCTGTGAGGGGTTATTCAGTTCTGTACCTGGAAGTTAGGATGAATGAGGAATGGTATCTCTTTCTCTGCTCTCGATATTCCAGGCTGCCTGCGAGGGCTGCCCGAAAACGCCGGTGCTGGGTCTCTCGGTAGGAGATAGCAGCGCGTCTCTCAGCGTGTCAGGAAGGCGGGGCTGCTGCCAGCGGGGTCTGCTCTGCTTCTGGGCTTCGGCAAGTATGGCTGCTCCGTCTCGTCACCACGCGTGTGTTTGCATAGGGCAAGATCGGCAATATTTATACCTTAAAGGTGCCGAGATTGACGTAAGGATGGACATCGATACGTCAATAAAGATGTCATACGACTTGCTCGTTAGCACATTCTTTTACTGAAGTTCTCTGTGAAATCAAAACAATGGCCGCACGGATTTTCCAGGTTGTCATAGGTTTGATTTGTTATGAGAACGTCGTATGCCTTATCAGGGGCTGGAGGAATGTCGCTTGTTTAATTAGATCTCAAGCGTTATGACCTAATCAGATAACACGTTCCTGTGCCGTAGTGTGACTGCGTCAGATAACGGTATCTGCATCATGGGGGCTTTTCTTGCCTCATGGGCTGACTGTTAGTTAACTTGATAGTTAGTTTAACCAGAATAGGGTCAGGAATAGGGGGATCGATTCAGAACCTATAGGAATACATGACAAGTGAGCGTGCAGACTAGTGAGTGCAGAGTGTGAGTGCAGAGTGCAAAGTGAGTGTGCAGAGTAGAGAGTGCAGAGTGAGTGCAGAGTAGAGAGTGCAGAGTAGAGAGTGCAGAGTAGAGAGTGCAGAGTGAGTGCAGAGTAGAGAGTGCAGAGTGAGTGCAGAATAGAGACTGCAGAGTGACTGCAGAGATTAAGCTAATGGCAATGTAAATGACAATGCCATTTATTTATCTGTTTTCAAAACCAACACATAAATACAAATGTTGTCGTTAACAATGCCAATAGCTCTAACTTTTCCAAAGGCGAAACCATTGCATTGTAAATGCTTGTTCTATGTGTGATGCATTCTGCAGCAAAACACAATGGTGCCTGCGTTGGTGCTAGGCAACACACAGTGTACCTGCGCAAGCAGGGAGCAGAAGTGCTCCGTATCTTAGTAGATATCTCTCATTTCTGCTGTCTTCATTTCATTAGGCAACATAGTTCAGAAATGCTGCCCTGCGTTGAGTGAAACCTTAGAAACCCCCCCAGATATCCATAATAAAGTACATAACACAAAAAGTAATAACATGGATCATGAAAAAAGTACATTTCTTCACAGTACCTTTTTAGTTAAATATGATTCTTAAAAATCTGGTATTAATTTCAATCCTGATGGCAGCGTGTAATCATAGCTCACATGCTTGATTTGTCAAACCAGAAGAAAAGTGTAAAGAAAGTTTTAAAAAAGGTAGGTGGCGCTATTTTCAAAGTAGGATTTGGCTGACAAGTGAATCACTCGGCCCAAGCCTTACCAGTCATTAGGATGCACTTCACACCCTGATGGACCACTGTTTTTCAGCATGTGACTTTATTGTCACTTTAAGACCTTCTTGGGATTCAGTAATGCCATCCAATCCTGCAGAGCTCAGACCAGTAACGGCATAGGTTCAAAGTTCAAAAAGTTTATTATGTTTTGGCTCTCAATGAGGGCCACATAAAAATAAACACACAATTATACAACATTAAATTACAATTAGGTCACGAAACAAGACAGAAAGGAAACACTTCTTATCCACCGGTCGAGCAATCATCGAACATCTCCCTATGTTTCATTAATAAATATCTAAAAACCCTTTAAAAAAATTAAAGATTCTGAAACAGAACATTTCATTTGGAGGACAGTAAAGTGCATGGAAAAAGGTTTTTACATTTAAGATTCCTAGTTGTAGACAAATTGGTTTTAACCATTTATAGCGCAATGGGCGCAGTGCGGGAGAAATGAACAAGACATGATTACAATCCTGTACAGCATTATGACAGAGATTGCATATTGGAGATACACCATACCACTTTGCTAAAAGGAGATTTAGTGGAAGCAGATCTTGTCTTAAGAGGTACCATAACCTACGGACTCTATGAGGAATATTCCAACTAAGGTATTGTTGGGCCAGCTTTGGTGTGTATGTGTTTAACAGTGATTCCCTTTCTTTTTTTCTCGGTTGGGCAAGCATATCCAATTTATAACAGAGTTCCCAAGATGCACATTTTAATTTAGACTTTAGCTCAGAGGGAGTAAGTAAGAATAAAGTGCTTACATCCAACTCTAACAGAATTACTGCTTTTCTAAAGTTTTTTACTAACAAAGAAAACTCATTAAAGTTGCCCAAGAGTTCTCTTTTAATAGCTTTTCGTAAGGAGCCCGATTTACCTCTGGCCAGACAGGCTACCCATCTTACGAGGGCAACCAACCCCTGTACCCAACAACTTCGGAGTCCGAATTCCAGCCTGCATGAAGATACAGAGCACGCTGTATTGAAGGAAGAAATTTTTCTTAGTACCTTTCCTTCCATTTTTTGCAAGAATCCCCATTGTTTTAACTCCACTAATTCGATTCCGTACAGTAGAGTTGCAGGTATCTTTGCTCTAAATACATCCAAAAATAGTGTAAAATGTCTCTTCCCTGTAGCATTGTACAAGGAACATAACCCCATGCCATGGGCCAATGCTTTACGTGAATTGTGTTCAATGTGGGGATTCTCACTTAGGTTTGCTGAAATTATTTTACCTAAGAAGGTGTAGGTTTGAACCACCTCTAATTTCTGTCCACCTATAGCCCAACTATAGCTTCCAGACCTACATTTTTTCTTTCCAAAAATGCACATAATTTTACTTTTCGATATATTAATTTTCATGTGATGTGCTTCTGCAAATTGGTTCAATGCATGCAGGCGATTAGACAGGCCCTTCGGGGTTAAATCTAAAACGAGTATGTCGTCCGCATACATTAAAACCGATATAGATGACCCTCCAATTATCGGGGCTAATCCCCCACAAACTGCAATGGAAGATGGTAGGTCTGCCGTATATAGTGAAAACAATATAGGGGCCAATATACACCCTTGTTTTAACCCATTCTGAGAAGGGATAGGATTGAGAAAGACCCCTTTCACCGCCTTGTAGCACCTTACACCACGTGTTCGAGTGAAGAGATTTTACCAATTCGAGTAACTGCACTGGCATACCCAGTACAGCCAGCTTTCTCCACAGCGTTGGACGATCCACCTTGTCAAACGCTGTGGAGAAATCTATAAATGCTACGTATATGCCACCACCTCGCACACGTACATATTTGTCTACAATCACCTGTAATGATGTCAAATTATCTAGAGTTCCATGCTCTTTACGAAATCCTGTTTGTTCCATGGGTAAAATACCATTTAATTCTACCCATTCAGTTATTAACATTAAAAGACATTTGGCGAAAAATGTTCCTATTGAATCCAATAGAGCTATTAGACGATAATTCGTAGGCTTATCCCGCTCTCCCTTTTTAAATATGGGGATTAATATACTTCCCCTCCAAGAATTGGGGACTGATCTTGATATGAAGCATGCATGAAACACTGGGAGAAGAATCCTACTCCAGGAGGTGACATCTTGCTTAATTATTGACATGGGCAATTCGTCTGGACCCATTGCTCCGGAAGAGCACATACTCTTTATCACGGAAGCTATGGATTTCTCGGTCGGGAGTTCTATGTTATGCTCTCTATTTGGGGCTAGATCCCAGTTATCCCCCTCTGCACCGTTAGATGCATATAAGCTAGATATAAATAGTATCCAGACATCTTCCGCAATAGAGATGGGGATGGGGGTTGTTATTGATCCACATCCCTTCCCTATTATGGACCAGAATTCTCTAGATTTGTTAAAGGCCGAAGCCTCTCTTAACCTAGTCCAGAGAGAGTCTTCTTTTTCTCTTTTTAATTTAGATCTCAATCTGACCCTCCTTCTTTTTAGTAAAGCTAACTTATGCTCATTTTCCCTAGATCTATTAAGGTACTGTTGCCTCACAAGTTTATTTATTTCCTTATTTAAAGTTAATAATATACTAGGAGGGAAGAGCAACTTTTTAGGATTTCTAATTTTCTTAGCTATCAAGGTAAGCTTCTTCATAAAGTTTTCAAGGTGTAAAAATTCCCTACCCTGCCATTCATCTAATTCTAATAAAGTTTGGGCGAGAATACTTTGTACATCCTTCATAGTAATAGGGTCCCAGAAGCATCTTCCAGACTTACAATTAATAGAAACTCCTTTATTCACTAGGGACCAAGAGTTAGTATCTGGAGGTTTTATTGAGACAGTTATGTTGATCATATTATGGTCACTCAAAGAGGAGTGAGAGATCATTATATCTCGAATGAAGGAGAACGTGTCATAGTCCGTAATTACATAATCCAGAATGGATTCACCCCTAAATGACCCATGTGTAAAACTAGCAGGAGTGTCGGAAGGCAACCTACCGTTTACAATAAGCCCCTCTAAATAGCTAAGTTCTTCAAGCAATATCTTTCCTCTTTTATTAGTTTTTATTTTGGTAGGAAAGATTGCTTGAGGTATATTATATGCTTCTTCCTTGGATTTGTTTCTAAACATGTCTAAACTTAAGTTAGACACTTTGCTATTTAAGTCACCCACGAGTAAGATATATGGGGGCTGATCGAGCTCTAATAATTGTTTTACATAAGAAAGCATTCGCTTTAGGACAATATTAAAAGTATCTTCAGGTGGAATATATGCATTTAAAATTATAAACGAAGACCGTCTACCTACTGACGCTAGATTATTGATAGTTATTGATTGAAAGAGATTACTAGTGTCCGTATAATGGGAAAATTGCCATTGTAAAGAAGTAGATAACAAACAGGCAATTCCACCTTTTGCATGGCCTTTTTTAGAAGGTGTAGCGGCGGCCTCCAGAACAAAATAATCTTTCCCCCCATATAAGAGATTTTTACACCATGTTTCCTGAATACATAGCACATCTGCGTTCAAAGAAAGTAGAAAATCAAGCTTCTCTGGGCAATTATGAAGGCCTGCAGCATTCCAAGAGCCAATTTTTAATTGTCTGTTAAAGATGTTGAAATAGTCGTGAGTTATTCGATGTGTTATTCGATAAAACTCCTGGTAACCAATTCCACCTCTGATTGTCTTCTGTTAGAGGAATATCCATATTCTCAGGAAGAGGGAGTACCTGGGAAACCATGCGTTTACCTCTAGAGACCCAGATTTTTAGGTCTTTATTACAGGTGGACGGGTCTTCCTGCCTAAAACCCAACTTTGTATTTCCTTCTCTAAAGAAAATACACTTTCCATTATTAAAAACAGGTAACACATCAATCCCTCTACGTTGAAATACTTCCGCTTGTTGGAAGACAAGATTAGCAATTATTGTTGAGTAAAATTTTACCCTTGCTCGTTGCCCATTTTCAAATCTTATTGGTGAGACCAAATCAATATCGTTTGACAAAATAAGTTTTAAGCTTTCAATGTCCTTAAAGCAATTAAGCAACCAGGATCTGTTCAATTTTAGGTCTAAATCGAATAAGGGAAGAAAATCCAATGTCAAGGTATCCACACATGTGACGGGAACTTTCAATGGCTGAATAGTTGAACTCGTAGCCACTTCAGATTGGAGCCGAAAAGTGGGTGCAGATGGATTAAGTACCCTTGTTACTATAGGCATATTTCTTGTATCCTCATCAACTGGTGCTTGGGGTTCTATTACATTTACCTCAAAGCATGGAACTACCCCATTCATAGTACCGTCAACAGGGGTACCTTCCACTACAGTGTTAGTGATACAACCCACTACCTCTTTATCGGGAGTATCCAATATTGAACCATCTGCACTTTCTATAACATGAGGCACTTCAGTTATTATGTGTTTTTGGAAAATAATTTGCCTCTGTCTTTTCTTCTTGTACTTACGAACAAGCTTCCTATTTTTCCCTTTACTTTTTTCTTTTACTGTTCTATTAGTCGCCAAAGTTCCTTCAGGTTCTTTTTTCTCCTGATTAAAGATGGGAAAAAGTTCATTTCCAGCAGTTTGATTAACCTCTACCAAGCTTTCTTCCTTTCAGGTAGGTTCTAATTCTTTCCTCTGGTTTAAGGAAGATGGGGTTGGGGTCTTGGAGGGCTCATGAATATCTACCTTTAAAGTCATCCCCAGCGGTGCATTTTTTCTCAATGGATTATTGTTGTCTACGACTTTTTGGATAACAGATTCAGTAGGGGGAATAGTCACATTCTCTGCGTTTTTAACCAGCAATGCTTTCAATATCTCAGTAACAGAGGCCAAAATGAAATCAGAACTCACTGCAAATTTACCTAGTAAGAGTAGTATGGAAGCCAGTAATTGTTCAAGTGCTATCAGAGAGTCAGAGATCGGTTTTTCATTTTTTGGGTAACCAGATGCAGTAAAAGAGCAGATCCCTGATAGATTAAGTTGTGGAGATTTCAAATCACTCTGCATTGAGGGGATGTAATTAGATTTTATAGAAGGAGTGCTACTATATAGCAGTAATCCTGATGGCGTTGCTCCATTTGGAGTTTTACTAGGCTCAGGCTGATTCAAAATTCTCTTGTCCATGTAGCGACCACAGAGTTCGAGATCGATACTGGACGAAATAGATACTTCTCCTATGTCCTCCTCCGCATTTTCTGTGCCCTTAAGAGTATTATGCTGAAGTACTTTCGAATTTGTTGACATGACATCGGAGTCGACTCCTTTTGATAAACATACTGGGAGAATTGCATCGTTAGACTGAGTCCGAGAAAGGTTATTTGTTTCCGTCGTTAGATCAAGATTAAAATCTTTCACTACATCAGACTGCGGTTTCGACTGTGTTATCATCTCATCATCAGTTGTTATTGGAACTTCCATGGATTTAATCACAGGTTTTTCCCAAATTTGCAGTAACTGCATCTGTCCTTTAAGTTGTACGCTATTTTCGAAATTTATTCCTCAGGGGGTTAGATCTTGTTTTTATACATGACCTCCCCCCTAGGACTCTTCCGGATCGTAATTTCTTTGCAGTCATGATATCTGGAGAAAATCTAGCCCGGCAGCAGGCTTATAAAACCAGAATATGTAATTGTTTTTTAAATAAATAAACAAACAGTCCAATAGAATATGAATCCACAGGGAGAGGAAGTAAACGCTCGTCCAGGCGACAGATTTATTTCCTCACAGTTTACAGGTCAGCGAACGTTATAAGAACTTACTTACAATAAAAAAATGAAAATAAACAATACCGGGGCCCAGCCCGGCCTACCTCGGCCACTGAGGACCACAGAGGGCCCGCCCTTTGCCCGGGCTTCGCTCCGGGCGTCCCGCTCGCGTCCCGCGTTGCGGGCGAGCCCCTGCTTTGTAGCGCCTCCAGGCGCAAGATTGTGCCGCGTTCCTGGAGCGCCGGTGCAGAGGCCCCTGGGAAAGCGAGTTTCTCCCAGCTGCGACCGCAGATGGTATCAGTGCGGCGGCGGGAGAACTCTTCAGGGGGAATGAGGCGAGCAGCTGGTCTCCGTGACAGAGCGGTAGGTCCCTCAGCCAAAATGCAGGTTCACAAAAATGCCCCTCAATCGGTTTGTAGTATCCGCTATTGGCCGGGCGAGCCCCTCCTTTGTAGCGCCTCCAGGCGCAAGATTGTGCCGCGTTCCTGGAGCGCCGGTGCAGAGGCCCCTGGGAAAGCGAGTTTCTCCCAGCTGCGACCACAGATGGTATCAGTGCGGCGGCGGGAGAACTCTTCAGGGGGAATGAGGCGAACAGCTGGTCTCCGTGACAGAGCGGTAGGTCCCTCAGCCAAAGTGCAGGTTCACAAAAATGCCCCTCAATCGGCATAGGTGATGAAAGCATGTTCCATAAAGGACAGAGTGGCATATTACCAAGGGCAAGTATCGCCGCTATTTCGGCGAATTGTGCCGAGAAAGTGGCGATACTTCTAGAGACCTATTAACAAGGGCATTTTAAAGCCTGGCGCAAGCCCACTTTGCATGTCGGCGATAAACATCGCTAATGACATGCAAAGGGGGCGTTCCCATGTCCAACCACATGTAAAATGTGGTTGGAGGTGGGAATACCCTATTACCTAGGCAGGCGTTGGGAGAGGGAGACCTGCGATAAACTCGTTTATCGCAGGTCTCCCAACGCCTGATCTGACCAGGTGTTAGGGCATTGATAACATGGGGGAGTGGATCATAAAGCTGAATCCACCCCTCCCCATATTATCAAGGAACACATTAGCGCGTGAAAACAACGTTTGTTTTCATGCGCTAATGTGCCATGTCGCCGACAATCGCTGGATTTCAATTCGCCTACATGATGCGGATTGATAATTGCGCGCTAAAAAGGCGATGAAATCCAGCGATAGCCTTCGATATGGGGATGTGCGTTTACTAACGCACTTCTTGGTAATATGCCCCAGAATCCTTATTAAAAGAATAGGGAGAAAATGGTGTCAGTCAGAACCCATAACGTGTGCCAGTTTGAGAGAGTGGGAGAAAAGCTTTAGCATCAAAATCCGGCTATATAATTTTAAATATCAAATAAAAGCAGAACTTCTCATAAAGAGAGGCTCAAGAAACTCGGTAGAGTCTCAGAGTAACTGGGCCCAGAAACAGTGTGTAATGGAAAGTAGGTCACCTGCTCTAAGGACACGCACTAATATAGACGACACATTTTATCAGTGCTGCAGCTTGCGGTCTTCTTCTTTTTTGCAGCCAGCCAATCATCTTGCGATGCTCTCATGGGAACAGGCTCACTCCTCGTCTTCTCACAGGAAACACAATTACTCTACACAGCAATTTTCAATTATGCTTATTTCTTATCATCTAATGCTTACGTCTTTTTATATTATATTTCTCGTTCAAAACTACTTCCCATGATAGAATCATCAACTCTACCATTATAAATGACACACTTTTTATGCACGTTAGCAACAATCCTTGCATATGAAAAAAAAATGGATGCATTAGATAAAACCATTTATGCAAATATTGTTCATTTTTAAAAACACTTGTTCACAGGAGATAAACGCTGGATGCGCTCTAAGCATTTTCTAGTCATGTCTGCTTGTCAGGCACTCGTTGCTTTAACTAACGAGGCCTAGTACGACTACATATTGTTGCCTACTGCAAATATTTGTATTTTAAAACGTTTTATGTTCATTAAACACTACACGCTAATTTCTGCACAATATCATAAACGGTGTTATTTTCTAGATATTATTAAAACGAAACCCCAATCCCCCTACAGCGTAACTACGGTGAACACTGTACTCAGATTAACTTCTTTTAAACTGCTGAATGGTTCAAAATTGAATGCACTTAGGTCCCACTTTCTGTGCAGTGCAGCTGGGGCACTTTGGTATTACAGAGGGGAGTCTATGCAGGGAGCAGGCAGTTCACAGGTTACTTTTTCATAAGAGGGTTGCGGATTACTCCATTCATTTCTTAACAATTTTTGTATTATCGACCATTGCCAGGATGTCCCTTGGAAAGGAACAGCTTGCGTTAAATAAATCTTTTTTTATTCAATCATTCTTTTAAAGACAATCCACAGCAGCACTGGTTCTGGAAGTTTAACCAGAATAGCTTTGAATCAGAATGTGCTAGACTACAGTTACAACTGGAACTAGGAGACAAAAGAAGTATACAAAGGATTAGAATGGAGGAAAAAGGATGGGCAGTTGTTGGATCAGGCTAAAAGTGTTCATGGATGTACAATCTGATGAAGCAAGAGTTTATGTTTTTTGCTGAAAGAAACATGGTTATTACTGTAATAATAATAATAATATTAATAATAATAATAATAATAATAATAATAACAGCAACACTAATAATAATAATAATAATAACAACACCACTACCAATAATAATAATAATAATAACTGAAGCGAGGGAGAGTAAGATGATTGACGGAGAAAGAAAGCAGAGTGCAGATGGGGCTAGGGTTGGAACTACCGTCTGGATCTATGTGGCTGAAGAGCTTTGTCTTTATCAGATATTAAGAATCATTACTGTGACCTCTCAGGAATACTGCAGCCTCATCTCACATCTGCTGCTGCACTGTTGCAGTCATCCAGCCTTCTCCAGGGCCATGGTTCCTGCTGCCTCCTGGTGATGGGTGAGTCTGTTCCCCTCTGCGTTGCTGCTCTTTCTGGCCAGTTGGAGTTCTGGTGCCCACCTGAAAACTCAGATCACTCAACACTTTGCCGGCTCAACGTCTCAAGCTCTGGCACAAGTTGGAAAAAATATGCCAGGGAGGTCTACTGAACTGAACGAACCCTTGAGGTCCAGCAACCATTGGATCCCAGACATCCCAGAATGAGGTTCACTCAGATGCACCACACCCGCAGCCCAGCTTCAACTGATATATTCTCTGCATATCACTACCAACAGATGTTACTGGAGCCCGCCCCTTTTCTCCCCAGAGTTTTATATGGCGCAAACTTGCCCCGAATGGGGTATCAGAGCGTTATACATGAGCACCAGTTGCATTACATGAGAACACATTCATTTTTGTTAGGCACGGGGAGATAAAGGGGCAGATTTATGATAACTGGCGCATCCCCAGGGATGCACCAGTTATTTTGCGCCGCTGCTCCGCCACCCATGGTGCGCCGCATTTAAGGTGGCGCATTGCTGGAGTTGCGTCGCAAGCGCGACGCAGCTCCAGCAAGGCTCGGGGGTGCCCCATCTTTACAATGCTGCGTCAAGACTTACGCCTGCTTCAAGCAGGCGCAGGGTTTTGACGCAGCATTGGCCTGAAAGTGACTGAGTGAAATCTTATAGATTTCACTCAGCCACTTTTGCGAGGCGCACCTGCCCCGGAACGCCCACCCTGCGCCGGAACGCCCACAAGTGGCGCAGGGCTTTACAACGTGACGCATCTGCCTAGATGCGTCACATTGTAAATGGGTCGTAGGGATGCGCCACGTTTATGCCGCAGTTGCGTGACGCAAACGTGGCGCATTCCCAACATAAATCTGCCCCTAAGTGATTTGCCCAGAATCACAGTATGTTCCGCGTCATTGCGAGACTCTAACCCAGTTCCCCAGATTCGAGGTCGTCCGCCCTAGCCGTCTGGCCAACTCCTCTCCCCTTGAAAAGCTCCTCCTCCCACGATACATTTTTAACAGGAGGGGCAGTTTCTTATTATGAAATTGGCAATATGGTGAAACCTTACTCCATAATTAAGGCCCTCACTGCACTGCTCTAATTCTCTCTCCCGGCACACCCTTACCAAAATAATGATAGAATTTAAAAAACCTCTCTAGTGACAAACATATCAGGCTCTATTAATGGCTAAATTAGAAATTTTGAGGATGCAGGATACAGGAGTTGATTTCTATAATCAACTGCTGTATCCTGCATCCTCAAAATTACTAATTTAGCCATTAATAGAGCCTGATATGTGTGTCACTAGACAGTTTTTTTTTTAATCCTATCAGTATTTTGGTCATTTCCCACAAAGAGAGAAACGCCTGGCATTCTCTGAACATTTAGTTAACCATCTTTGATCTTGTGAGACTCATAGAAAGGTCATGATGAGCTCCACCTTGGAATACCGTTTCACTGTGGGCCCAGTTACAAATTGAGCAGGGCGATATACCTGATGGGGTATCACTGTGCCCATTTACATCTGGGTCACCCTTCCCACAGCCTGACTTTCTGGAAGTGCGAACAGCGGGCCCAACTTTGCACAGGTCTCCGGGTGCAAGCTTCCATCACTAACCCCAGCTGCGCCATGGGGGAGCCCTGACCGCTGCTCCTGCCTCACACCGGCCAGATGTTCTCCTCACTATGCGGAACTTGGCCCATAAAACAGGATCCTTGTTGTTATTCTACATTCTGTGGGAGTATCGTATAATTGCATGGTTCTGGCAGTGGCGGCTGGTGACATACAAAAGTGGCGAGGCGTAAACGTTCAGGATGAGTGACCTGTGGCGAGAGAGCATAGCGAGCGAGCCCGACTGTCCCAAAGGGGGGTTTGAGAACATTTTGAAAAAAAGAGTGGGCAAATGGTGCATTTTCTAGCAAATTTGAGAAAGCAAGAATGTGAATACCGCTATTGTGAAAGTGTAGTTATGACATCAATAAAGACATTTCATATAATGGTGTAGGTAGCTGCTTATTCAGTATAAGCCGAGAACTTCATACCAGACTTTGAAATAGCAATGCTGAGTTCAAAACCATTGGCTTAAGCAAAGGCAACATTTATTATTAGGACATTGAGCATTGCAAGTGCACAGTTACCCTACCTAGAGTATTTTAGAACGTTACCCTGGCATTTAAGGATGCAGATTGTGCGGCTCCCCAGTTGATGTAGCAAAGAGAATCTGACTTCAAGGTTTCTTTACTCTAACTAGATTGGGTCTTTATTTTCTCAAAATTCCTTGATCAGTGCTTGGTCACTCTGACGTGCTCATTGCCTTAATACGTCCACTGCCTCATCCTAGCGCATCGAAGAGCACACTCGGGGATATTTCTGCATAAATAAGCCATTAAGTAACTTCTGTGAAACTAGGAACCACGTGTCCCGCTAATCTCAACAAAGACAGATGCTGTGCAGGGGACAAGACTGGAAGATATAAGGCTGACATCGAAATCTCTGAGACAATATGATTGTGCCAGTGCCCGGGAGGACCCGAACTACCTCCTAGCACGAGCCCTTGTTTAATTTGCATCCCTGATTTATGACTGCAATGGATGTTATCTGTAGCTGCAATAGATACTGTGTACATAAATATATATATAGGATTGCATGGCGACAAGAATAACACGTTAACTCTGGAGCTCTGACACCGTATCTGAAATCGATTTCCCACCTTTTATTTACATATACAGTTAATATAGTTAAAAGAAAACCCGTTCCGTGTAATTCATCTTACTTCCAGCTGTCAGAATGTGGGCGCTTATCTAATGGTGATGCAAAAATATACATTTGTTGCACCGTTTCACAATCTTTTTCCAAGTATGGAAGCCATGCACGTCATTGCCAGTCGCAGATACTGCTAACAGGACAGCCTGGTAACAAGACTTTGGTTACGTGGCGCCCAGCCAAGTTGTCTCTTTAATAACGTATCCAAAATTAAACTGGTGTATAGCGTATAAATGATACGGGAGCCATCTTTGCAACATTATTGGTGGGGCCTGGTCACATGACCTGATTTGTAATCTAAGTTGGATAGAATTGCATCTAGGATGTGAATACTACCAGCGTTGCCAATTGTGAAATGTAAGAAAATGTGTCCATTTAAAAATTGGACAATGTTTCCTCTGCTCCCTGTCACTTCTGTTCACCAGTGGGGCTGGCGATCTTTGAAAACGGCAGGGCGGGATACCTGCTGTGAATTTCAGAGAGCAAGCCAATCACGCAAGCCAAACTTCTACAGTCTTCGCAGCGCGCGGGGATACCCCCTCAAGAAAAGTTTGAAAAACAATGCCTAATTTGAGCAGGTGGTTTTCGGTGCTGGCACCGGCACCCATTTGTTATCACTAGCGCTTTTGACAGTTATGTTATGTTATGTTATGTTAAGTCCACTTGTAACGTGCACAGCTACTCAAGAGTGTCCCGGCGCAAAGCCTGAGAGGGTACAAGAGGAGATTAACAAACAAAGAAGTGAGTCTTAAGTTTCTTTTTAAAGATGACAGGATTCTGGACACAAGGTGGCGCTGCCTGGCTAATTTAGAGATGATTACAACAACAGCTAATTATTAATTCAATATACTTAGAAATGTCCATTATCTTATACCCAAGCCAGTCCTATAGCTTTGGGGGCTTGAAATAGTACGAATTGTCACAGCTGTGTGATGGTTAGTAGTTGTGTTGTTACTATCATTGACAGCACTGGCATGGGCAATGGGGGATGTAGGCTGCAGTGGCCTCCTGACGAGAGCCCTGCCACTTATCATTATTTTTTATTTACAAATTAAGCACTGTTGAAAACAGTGAGGTCAAATAGACCATTTTTTTTTAATTTCCGAAATTCTTTATTGTATATAAAAAAATATATATTTACATACATGGACAAGGCTTATACATGAGTGGAAGAAGAAAGAAGAAAGTAGGCGAAGGAGGAAAAAGGAGGAAGGAAGGAAGAGGGGGGGGAGGGCGGGGGGGAGCGGTAGTCCGTATTCTTGAGATTACTCGCTAGTCCGTTATTCCATAGTTCGTATTCCGTCGTTTTGATGTTCCATGACATTTGTACGTCTCTGTGATCGCTCATCTTATGCCCCGCGCCCCGGGCCCGAGGGGAACAGTAGAGAGAGATAGATATAGATATAGTAGGAGATGTGCACGGTGTTACGTTATCACAAAGGTTTCAGCATGCGCCCTCAGTTGTATCTTGTTCACGCCTATGGTGGCTTGTGTGATGAAAGGTAGTGGTCTAAGGACCCCCACATGGTCGACTGCTTGTGCGTTTTCGGTGAGTGTTTTGCTGTGATGTTGTCCGCCCCCCTTAGGAACGTGACCCAGTTGAGCCATGCCTGTGGTGCCGCCTTTGATGTGTCCTTCCAGTTAGTTAGGACTATTTTGACTGCGGCTGTTAGCAGAAGATCAATGAGGTCACGATCCTCTGTATTTGTGATTGCCTGGGATGTGAAACCTAGGGCCAGGCTTGTGAGGTCTATTTGTATGTCTATGCCTGTGATCTCGTGGATAAGTATTCTGATCTTCCCCCAGAAGTCCTGTATTTTTGGGCATTTTAGTAGGAGGTGTTCTAAGTCTCCCCTCTCTTTATCGCAGTTCCAGCATACGTCGCTGTCTCTAATGCCTAGGGTGGCTAATCGGGCTGGTGTCCAGTATGCCTTGTGTACCAGCCAGAATTTCGTCTGGTTCAGTGTGGCCGTTACCTTTTTCCTAGTCGTGGATCTCCATAGCTCAGCTTTCACGTCCTCACTTAGTGCTTGCCCTGCTGCTTCCCCCCAGAAGTTTATGACCTTGTCATTAAGTTTTTTTTTTTTGGGGCACAGGACCTTATAGAGGTGTGCTACCTGGTGTCCTAGTGTGTTCAGGCTAGTAGCGAGCTGTACTATCGATGGTGTCTGGGTGTTGAGGTTTGCCTTCCTTATCGCAACTTTTATCTTCAGGAAGTTGTATAGTTCTATGCTGTTTAGGCTGTATTCCCCCTTTAGGGTGTCGAAAGTTACGTCAGCGCCCTTGTTCTTAAAGTCCTTGGCTATGAATATCCCTTGGCTATACCAGTCGTGCATGTCTAGGACCTTACCCCTGTATTTTAGGGTGGGGTTATGCCAGATGGATTCAAAGGGCCCCCCTCTGATGCTCGTGTTTAGAAGTTTGTCAACTTTCAGGAGAGCTCGTTTTGTGTTTCTGAGGACTGGATTGTCTTTGATCGCTGGGTGTTTGGTGGCCGTGAGGAGAGTGATGGGTTTCATGCCTTTTAGCAACCCTTGTTCGAGTGTTAGCCACGCTGGGGTGTAGTCCTGTCTTGGGTCTAGCCAATGCAGTCCCTGTCTGGCTATGCACGCTTCGTGGAAGCGTTTGAAGTTTGTTATGTTTAGTCCCCCCTGTTCTTTTGATAATCTGAGTTTTTGCATGCTTATTCTGGCCTTCTTCCCTCTCCATAAGAAATCGTTCAGTATCTTGTCTACCTTTTTGTGGAAGTCGTCTGTGTTGGTTAGTGGTAGCATGGTTAGCATATAGTTCACCATTGGTGTGAGCATAATTTTTATTGTTTCTACCCTTCCCCACCATGTTGTGAATTTGGGGGACCACCCGTCTACTTTGTCCTTGATCTTCTGGATTGTTGCTTGCTCGTTATGTTCTAGTGTCGTTCTCAGGTCCCTCTCAAAGAGGATGCCTAGATACTTAATAGGTTTTTTTTGCCACGATAGGCCTGACGTTCCTAGTACTGTGCTTGTTGCGTGGATGTTTAGAGGTTTGCACTCTGATTTGTCCTTGTTAAGTTTGTACCCTGAGACCTGGGCGTACCTCTCGATTGTGTCTGTCAGTGCCTTGATGGATCTTTCTGGGTCTTCTGTCATTATTAAAACATCATCCGCATATGCTGCTAGCTTAAATTTTTCCCCTCCTATCGGCACCCCAGCTATGTCATCGTTCGTTCTTATCATTGCTAGGAGCGGTTCTATTGCCAGTAGGAAGAGGCCAGGTGAGAGTGGACAGCCTTGTCGTGTTCCTCTGCCCAGGTTTAGTATGTTTGAGGTGCCGCCGTTCACTACCACCGCGCCTTGGGGCTGTTGTATAGCGCCATCACCATCCTCCTGTAGTTAGGTCCTAGCCCGAATTTCCCCAAGCATCGATCTAAAAAGGGCCATGAGACTCTGTCAAACGCTTTTTCGGCGTCTAGGGCTATCATTACGGCAGCTTTGCTACTCCGGGCCGAGTGGTTAATTATATGGCATAGTAGTCTGGTGTTGTCGTGGGACATGCGGTTTTTGAGGTATCCTACCTGGGAGTTGTGTATGAGCTTAGGTAGGTAAGCATTAACTCTGTTGGCCAGTATCTTCGCGTATATCTAGCAGTCTACATTTATGAGTGAGATCGTCCTAAAGTTCTTTGCCTCTGTCATGTCTTTCCCTTCCTTTGGTATGACTATTATGTTTGCCTCAGCCATTGATGGGGTCATGCGTCCTTTGTGGACGCACTCCTCAAATACCTGTTTCAATGTGGGTTGGAGCGTGGTAAGGTATTGTTTGTAAAACCCTGCTGAGAAACCGGCTGGCCCCGGTGCTTTGTTTTCCTTGAGGCTGGCCGTAGCTTTCCTTATCTCTTCCTCCGTTACTGTTAGCTCTAGAGTGTCTCGTTCTCGTTCTGTTAGTGTGGGTGTGGCTATGTTTTTAAGGAGTTCCTCGCCCCCGTCCTCTTTTAGCGCGTCATCTCTTGTGTATAGGCCCTCATAGAAGTCCCTGAAGACCTCCAAGATGTCCTTGTTGGCAGTCTGGGCCTTGTTGTGTTTGTCTTTGATTGCCCCTATTGTGTGCTGCTTTTGTTTCCCTTTTAGATAGGTTGCTAGGTTTTTCCCCGCTTTGTTCGCAGTGCATAAGTTAACCGATTTGTATTTGTTGATCCAGGTCCCTGCTCTTTCGCTTAGTATTCTGTTGAGCTCGTACTTCCGTTTAGTTAGGTTTGTGAGTGTGTTGTTGTCTTCTAGTCTAGCGATGTGGCTGTTCTCTAGTGTTTTAATCTCTTTCTCTAGGTCGGCTATTCTTTTCTTCCTTGCTTTGTTCATTTTGCCCTTTATTGACATTACCGTCCCCCGTATGGTAGCTTTTAGAGCATCCCATAGTACCTCTCTGGGTGTCTCTGGTGTATCGTTGATTGTCAGGTACTCTTTAATCGCTGTCTCTATCTCTGTCTTCGCTGATGTGTGTTGAATAAGGCCTTCGTCGAATCGCCACCTGCGGGTTGGCTTTTCGTTGTGTCTGCCCGATAGGGATGGACTTATGTGTGCGTGATCTGATATTGTTCTGGGTCCTATTTCTGTGTGGTCTATGAGGTGGGTGTGTGTTTCTGACATTAGTATATAGTCTATTCGACTGTAGGAGTTGTGAGGGTTGGAGTAGAATGTATATTCTCTGGCGTCTGGGTTGCTTAGGCGCCATGGGTCCTTAATTCTCAGTTTGGAGCACAGGTTTTTAAGGATGTTAGGGCTAGTTGCTGGGTAGCGTTTACTGGGGTGTTTGTCAATCGCTGGGTCGAGAACTTGATTCATGTCTCCGGCGACGATCAACAGGTCGTCCAGTGGTAGGGTGTGTAACTGCGCTCCTATCCCCTCCCAAAATTGTTTATCCTCACTGTTGGGGCCGTATATGTTCGCAACATGGTAGGTCTCTCCTGCTCTCTTGAGACTGGTCACCAGTGTTCTGCCCTGGGTGTCTGCTTGGTAGCTTGTAAGTGATAGGTTCGAGTTTTTGCTGATTATTGTTACTACCCCGTTCTTTTTGTTCTGAGCTGGAGATCCCACCACCTCCCCTATCCAGTTGGCTCTTAATCGCGGGATGTCTGCCTCTTCTAGTCTCGTCTCTTGGAGCACGTAAATGTCGCTTTTAAGTTTCTTTAGATGTTCGAGCACTTTCCTTCTTTTCACCGGGCTATTTAGCCCCTTGACATTTAGGGAGACTATTTTGATATCTGACACTATGCTATTCTGGCTGTTGTGTGTCATTAATGCAGCTTTGTGTTCGCTGTACTGGTGGACTTCCTTTGGGCGCTTTTGCCCTCAGCACCATGTGCCTGTTCATGTCTTCATGCATGCCTTTGCTCCTACTAGATGTGAGTGTGATGAAGGAGAAGTAAAAGATGCAAAAGTTGCAGAGAAAGGAAAGATAGTCAGTAAGCCCATGTATAGAACCTCCCCCCCCCGTTTTCCCCCCGCCCCACTCCCCCACTCCCGCCTTCCCGCCCCCCTCCCTCCCTTACTTGCTAAGTGGGTGTACGACGACAAAGTTCCTCTGCTCGCATCATCCCTGAGGTAGAGTTGGTTCCTTCTTTGGCTGTTGGTGTGTCTCTTTGCCCGGGTCTCTTACGCGACCTCCAGTCTCTCTCTTGCCGGGGCATTTCCTTGAGTTTGACATTGTGAGGTAGATACGCTGTTCTGTGTTTCTTTGCTGGAGTTCGACGTGTGCCTTTTACTCCGATTGTTCGCTCAGCGGCGACGTGCTCCTCTTTGCTGCTCCTGGGCTTTTGTTTTCCTCCATGTCCTCCACTGGTGGACCTTGCAGGTATCGTTTTAGATCCTCTGGGCATTCGAAAAACATCGTCTTCCATTTGTCTGTTACTTTGAACTTGGTTGGGCTGATGAAGCTGAAAGTGGCTCCCCTTCTACGCAAGGTGTCTCTCTGTGCCAGGAAGCCTTTCCTTAACTCCACTGTCGGCTTTGAGTAGTCTTGGGTCAGTACTATCTTGTTACCGGCCCACGTCAGATTCTGATTTTTCCTGGCGAAGGCGAATATGGCTTCCGTCTGATTTAGTCTCAGTGGGTTGCAGATTATCGCTCTCGGGCCTCTGCCTGTGGTTGGTTTTCCTGCTGGTACCCTATATGCCTTTTGTACCTCGAAGCCTCTTTGGAAAGTGATGCCTGTAAGTTGTGGGATCATCTCCTCCAGCATGGCGGCACAGGAGCCTGCTTTATCCTCTGCCCCTTCCGGCACTCCTAGTATTCTTACATTGCCTCTTCTTGCCCTGTCGTCCTTCTCCGCTAACTGCTTTTGTACAGCATTTGTGGCTGTTCTCAACTCTGCTATGGCCTTGGTGTGCTTGCTTGTTTCGTCTTCCACCGAGCTTATTCGGCTTTCTGCGGCTTCTATTCTCGTATTTGTTTTGTGAAGATCCGCTCTTATGGCCGCCATCTCAAGTTGCATGTTCTCCAGCTTGAGTTTTGTCTCTCTCCCCACCTCATTGCCTTCATTTACTTTCCGCAGGATGGTCTCCAGAGTGACAGGCTCACCTCTTGCTTTGGACGGGGACCCTTGGTTGTCAAATTTTGGTTTCTTCTGCTGCTCGCCTGTTAGCTTCCCATCACTGCCTGCCATTGTTCGGATGCCCCTTCTTGACAGGATGTTGACCAGCCTCCCTCCTGCTTGTGCCACCTTTGGTGTGCTCGTTACTTTTGGGGCAGGTGGTTGGGCAGCTTGTCTGTATCTGCTCGGCTCTCTGATGTGTCTTGTTCTTGTTTTTGCCTTAGGTCCTGCCAGCGTGCAGGCTGCCCTGTTCGTGGCTTGCAGGACCACTGGCTCTTTTAACGTCTCGGCCTTCGTTGAGGAGATGTACAGGGTTGCGCCCGTGAGCTGTTTGGCACAGCGGAGGTGTTTAACACCCACTTTGGCACAGCGGAGATGTTTAACACCCACTTCGCTCTGTGCAGTCTCTGTGTTGCATGCTTGCTGCAGGGGCAGGTGTTTATGGCTGCTCGGGCTTGGGATGTTTAGGGCGGAGTGCTTGCTCTGCCCCTTCCGACCCCGCTGCCTGTTGTCTCACAGGGGTGGTGAGTCTTGCCACAACTCAGCAAATCAGTGCCTCGTGCCTCTGCTAGGGGTGCTGTCCCCCTCTCAGACCTGGGTGCGTCTAGCGTGTGCTTGGGGTGTCAGAGCGCCACATATCATGTTGTCCCCCGCTGCTCTCCTAGCGCAGCTTCCCTTGTTCAGTGTCAGTGCTTTGTGCTTTGTGCCAATTTTGTTGTCCGCGCTAGTTCACTGCCCTTCTTGGCCCTGTCGGCATAACCGATGTGTTCCCTTGCTGTGGGCGGTTGTGTGCCTCACCGTTTTGCACTCGCTAGGCTCTCGGCTAAGATTCTCAGCGCGCCTCTCCTCTCAGTCGGTGACCTCGCTGCTCATGCCTCCGGCCCCCTGATGCGTGTGTGGCTTTTAGCTCCTAGCGTCAGTCACTTGCCGCTCTCTCTTCCCCTCTCCTGCCTCTCCATTAGGCTCTGCTGATGATCGCGCTTCTCCGTCTCCCTGTCCGCTACTACTTCCGGCTGCCTGGTTCCTTCCCTTCCGCTTCCGGGTCGCTTGGCTGCATACCTTCCGCCTTCCGCCTGAAATCGGGGAAGACTTCCGGCAATGGCGCCTTTGCAGCCCACTTACTTCCGGTTCGCTTGATGCCGGTCCTCCGGGCTTGGGATGGTTCGGCTTCAGGGAGGTTTGGGTCGCTTGCTCTCCGCTACTTTCCTTTTGCGCCGCGATCTTCCTCTTCTTTTTTGTTGTTGTTGTGGGCAGCCGTCCGCTTTGGGGCTCTTCTGTCTTGCCTTATTTGCAGCTGATCCGTGCTTTAGATTGTGCTGACAGGTCTCTAGGCACCGCTGTCGTGCTTCAGAAGTGGAGGCTCCTTTTCTGTCTCTTGCTCCGTAGCCTCCGTAGCCTTCCCCTTCTCGCCTCACACCGCCATCTTGCTTCTTCGTGCTGTTGTTGATTACCCTGTGGGTTCAGGAGCTCATTTCTCTCTCCGTGGTTGCGCTTCTTCACCTCTCGCTCATCGATCAGTTGCGCAGACCTTTCCCACACCTTGTGCTGTCTCTTTTGTTTGGTTTTGTCCCGTATGGCTGGTTGTTTGCCCCTCAGGGATGCGGAGCTGACGGACCTAGACGACCGTCTCCATTGCCGTCCAAGCCACGCCCCCAAATAGACCATTTTTAAGCACAATTTCACATACAGTTGCAAAAAAGTATAGAATCGTAAATGGAGACTTAAAGAAATATTCCAGTACTTTAATGGTGAACCAAAAATGCCTGTCCCTCCCCAAGAAAAACCTCTGTTTTCCAAATTTGACATGGTTTCACCCCATATTTCAGGAAGTGCCTAGAGTATGCCAGTGGTTTGCTATGAGTGTCCTACACTTGTCAAAAGTGCCCTCGCATGTGTACAAGTCCACTGTGATGGCATTGGAGTCGGGGGGGAGCTTTCTTGCAACGTTAAACCTTGGACTGTTAAATGTAGATGTTTTATGAAGATTTGGATACTTGCTATCAAAGTATGGTCACCAAGAACATTGGATGCTACAAAGAAACAGAACATTTACCTTTTACATGCATCTTTTTAACACATTGTTTCTCTTTCTAATAAGCTGCTTTCTTTTAGCTTGAAAAACTAGCACTCTGGTAACCCTCGTGAACATTCTGTGGTAGAACTGGTGTTAGAAATAGGGGTCTCTAGTTGGCAATAGTTTGCATCTTTGTCCAAGTAGGGACCCTTCTTTCTAGTCAGGGTAAGGGGGATACACTTCTAAACTAACCCCAGCTCACCACCTTGGTAGCTTGGCACAAGCAGACAGGCTTATCTCAGAGGTAGTGTGTAAAGCATTTATGCACACATACAGTAAAAACACTACAAATGGACACCACACCAGTTTAGAAAAATATGTAATCTTTATCTGAACCAAACAAGACCAAAATGACAAAAATCTGCAATGCAATATTCAAGATATGACCTTTAAAAGGTAGAAACAGTTCTGTCCATTGCAAACTATAGATGCAACACTTTCAACACAAAGTACCTTGGATGCGTCACAATCATAAACAAAACCATCCACAGGGAAGCTGATGCGTTGGGTTATTACGCCCATGGAAGGTGATGCATCGGTTCCTTACTGCCATGCAGGGGAGGTGGTGCATCAGTTCCTTACTGAAGGGAGGTGATGCATAGGTTTCTTAGTGTGGGGGGAGGTGATGCGTTGGTTAATTACTGCGGCCCTGGTGTCTTTGTAGACTTGCTGCACCGGTGCGATGTGTGGGGATCAGTAATGAGCCGGTTCCCGGTGCGGCAGAGGCATTGTCGCTGCGTTGGTTTATTCAGTCACGGTCCCACAATCCTTTGGTTCTTGCCGCTGCAACAGCAGGGCCTGCATCAGAATTGGTGCGATGATCTCAAACTTCGGAGGTCGGTGCATTAGACTCAGCACGCAGCGTTATCTCCACCGCAGGCAGGCGCTGCGTCGGTTTCTTCAGCGATGCATCAGAAACCGGTGTGGATGTGTCGCGCTTTGCGTAGTTGTGTCTCTTTTCCAGCTCCCAGCAGTGGGAACAACCTCCAGAGGCCCGAATCAGCAACACGCACCACTTGGCAGGTCAGAGCTCCCAGCAAGGAAGTTCAGGGGAAGTCTTTGTATCCCTGAGTCTTCAAAACTGGAGGCAAGCTCTACTTCAAGCCCTTGGAGATCTTCCTCAAGCAGGAGACACAACACACAGCAACGTCTTTATCCTCTCCTTGGCAGAAACAGCCACTGGAGGCTAACCCCAAACAGCACGGGGGCAGTACTTCTTCAGTTTTCCCAGCTCTTCTCATTGGCAGAGGTTCCGCTTGAATTCCAGAAGTAATCTAAAGTTCAGGGGTCTGGGCATTTATAGTCCATTTCTCTTTGTTCCCTGGTGTCATATAGGCTCTGTGCTCAGTCCAAGCCAGTTCTGTGCTCTCTGGTCCAGCTTCCGGGCAGGGTGTGGAGACAACATTGTGTAAGGCAGACCAGGCCCATTCAAGTGAAAGGAAATCTCCTCCCCCATTCTAAATGCTGCCCAGGTCCATTCAGCCCAGCCCGACTCATCCAGGAAAGGCAGGACACACCTGAACCTCCCCACCCCAGTGGCTATCTACAGTGAATTCACATCCCCAGCCCCTGTCAGTCCAAAGCCAGACAGACAATTCACAGACCAGTAGAGGCACAATGGATGGCTAAGCAAAAACATACCCACTTTCGAAAAGTGGTATTTTCAAACACAGAATGTAAAAATAATCCTTCCTAAAAGATGCATCTTTAAATTCTGAGTTCAGGCATACTAAACGTTACCTTCTGATCTTGTCCGAATGGAAGGTTATATTTATAAGATATTATAAATAAACTCCCATTCTATCCTAAAGGACAGATAGCAATTCAATAGTGAAAAATGACAATCCGTGTAGTTCACTATCAGGACATGTTACAAACCTTAAAACATGTCTTACCTTTCACAGACACTGCATCCTGCCCACAGGGGTACCCTGGACCTACCTTATGGGTGACTCACATGTCAGGTTAGGGGCTGGCAAGTGGGTGCATTTTCCAGGTCGACATGGCAGTATACATCAGTGCACAGACACTGCAGTGGCGGGTCTGAGAATCTTTTACAAGGATGTTTGTGTGGGTGGCACAGTCAGTGGTGCAGGCCCACTAGCAGCATTTGACTTATAGGCCCTGGGCACACACAGTGCACTGTTCTAGGGACTTAGCAGTAAGTCAAATAAGCCAATCATGGAAACACCAATCCATATTCACAATTTACATAGGGAGCACTTGCACTTTGGCACTGATCAGCAGTGGCAAAGTGCCCTAAGCATCTAGACCAGCAAATATGGAGTCCAGCACATGGCAAACATACAGGGGGCAGAGGCAAAAATCAGAGTAAAACTACGCCAAGGATGTCAGGTCTAGTAACTGGTCACTAGAACTGAACAGAACCGTTTTGAACAAAACGTCCACTTTACGTAATTTTACTTCATAAATAATTTTCATAGGCGTTTGGACCTCTTGGATCCTTCATTTTCTTAGCCTAGCTGCCGGTTTGCTCAGTGTTTGCACATGCACCATGTGAATTACTCTGAGGGAAGCATTGCTGCTTGAGCCAAGCTACCAAGGTTAAGATTATTTGGATTCTGTGGGAGCTCACTCGCAGCTCACAATCATAGGGATGGTCTCTCTCCTTTCATTTTCCACTATTGAAAGGCTATTTGTCCCGTAGAATAGAATGGGAGTTTATTTATAACATCTTATGAATATAACCTTCCGTTGGGATAAGATAGGAAGGTAACGTTTAGTAGGCCTGAACTCAGAATATAAAGCTGTATCTTCCAGTAAGTCTGTTTATATCTGTATAAGGACGGCAGGGGGATAGGGTAGGATTGACATTCATTTGGCTCCTCATAGTCATTTTAAAGTTGTAGCTACATCACTATTCTGCTACTTCATTGCACCACTCTTCTTAATTGTAGTAATACAGCACAATACAATTCCCTTGAAGTGTAAGTATATTGTTGACTTACCCAAGCACAGAAAAGATCTGCATGTACAACATTGTCTATTCCATCTCCTACTCCTCACTCCCCATGTCTAGTACTAAAATACCTCACAACAAATCTTCCCTCTTATGTTAAAACATTTGGACACAACAAGCATATGATATAACAATTATAAACTTTGAAAATAACTAGGAATAAAAATACATCAATGATAGATGCATACATACATGTCTAATAACTTTGTGCATTTTGAGATCAATTTTATCTTGTTGAATTTCTTCCCAACAATTGGTATCTGAATATCCCCTGGCAAACATAATCTCTGAGTTTGGATGGGTAGCCAATCTTCTTTTCAAGCTAACTCCTTGTACCAACCTCACCTGCTTTATCTGTGACATGTCCCTTAGGTAATGGCACAGGTGTAGGTTCTGGTTCAGGAGTAGGTGACACAGTTGTAGCATCAGATGAACCCCTGCCACTCTGATCACTCCCCCTGCAGACACTTCCACTATACATTTTTCCTTAATCCTCTCCAATAAGATCCTCCAAAACCCAAGGTTGAGGATCTTTTGTCATTATCTCTACCTTTCCCTTGCAAGGGGTGATACAACTTCAAAGCCAAACCTTCCTGTCGCTCAAAAAAATGGAGTTGCATATCACTTTAACCACACTCAAAGGGTGGCAAAATGTACCTTCGTTTTTCTTAATGACACCTGGTCTTTTTATCCTTACTAAATATTTTATTTGTATGTTATCTTGCTTGCAACCATGTTTGTGATCATAAAAGTCCTTGCTGCATTTCTGGGACTTTTCCAAGTTCTATTTAACTGCCTGCGCCGTCCACTCACTTCACTTGGTTTTACATATCCATACTACATTATCTTTGTTTAGTGGTATTCCTCCCTTCATCAGTTCAAATGGGCTATGCCCCAAAGTAGAGCTCTGTACGACCCTGTAGGACCACACCATCTTCCAAATCTAGGTCTCCTAATGTGGATCTGCATCACTTGCAATTAAATGGAGTTCTTCAGCACTCTGTTGAAGCACTCAACAGCATCATTACTGGCTGGATGGTATACTGGTGTGGTATTGGGCTAGACCCATTTCCTTTTCAAATACTCCTTGAACTTCTCAGATGTAAATTGGGTTCACTTACCTGTCACTACAGTTTTTGGCCACCCCCTCACTCAAAAATATTTTGTCCTTTACACTCACTATGGCATTCACATCTACTTTTAACCTAATGCTTATCTCCGGCCACTTTGTAAAATGAACCATCAAAACCACTATATACCTGGCCACACCATTGCATACATGTGAACAGCGACATCCACCCCCTATTCTTTACCAGGGCATATCCTGACACCTAATGGGGCCCAATGGGAGAGTGAAAGTGATTAACATTTTCTCAGATTCGGTACATAACATGCAATCCCTCACTTTTTTCTCAATTGCCACAGCTATACTTGGCCACTAGTAAAGCTCCTTGGCACAACTCTTGGTCTTTGAAATCTATAAATGGACCTCATGGCAGATATCCCGTACTTTCACACTAAGGACATCTGAGGGAAATGCTCTACCGTTACATAGAACCATACCATTTTCTATGGATAACTCATCCTTCAGCTCCCAAAAGGCACGTAAGTTGCTTGCCACTTTATTTTTGGTTGGCATCCCTCTGTAACACAGCTATGTATTTCTGTTAGCAACACATCCTTATTTGAAGCTTCTTCCCATTTCTCCTCGGAAATGCCTTGGATTCTTTCTGATACATCAGCCATCCAATACTTCTCTATCTCCACTTCTTCAGTACTCACAGAGAGTGGTAACCTACTTATAAAATCTGTGATTTTATTCTTTACTCCTGGGACATAGTGCACTACATATTTATAATTTAATAACTTGATGGACATCCTAGCTATATATGGATATACATTAAACATCCCACCTGTGGTGAGCACCTTCATGAGCTACTTATGATAACTGGACAGTGTTGCCAACATCCCCCATATGAATGGTCTGTAATGTTGCAAAACCCAGATACATGGAAGTGCTTCCTGCTCAAATACAGAATACTCTTTTTCAGATTCTGTTAGTGAACAGGACGCAAATTCGATGACACATTATTTTCCCTATTTGTCAACTTGTGTCAAAACAGCACCAATACCTCCATTACTAGCCTCAGTGGTAACTATGTATCTCAAGTCATGATTAAGGGGCACATGCATCATTGGAAATTGCAGTCGCAAATGGGCAGATTTGCAGAGTCTGCCCCTTTGCGACCCCAATTTTTGCATTTGGGATGCATCATCCCAAATGCAAAAATCGCTATTTATGTAATCACTAAATTTGTGATTACTTAAATTGCAATTGTATTTAGGGAATTGCAAATTACAATTCCCTAAATGCAATGCAACAAAAAAAATGCGATTGTGCAACATGTTTTTAAATTGCAATTTCAGGGGTGCATCAGGGAGTCCTTTTGGCACCCCTGCACCCTTGAAATTGCATGCGCAATTTGCGAGCACCTATTTGGTGCTCGCAAATTGCGCATGCAATTCCCCTTGATTCCTATTGGCCTCTAAGCTCATTGGAATGAATGGGAAGCAATTCCTTATTAGCGATTCGCAATTTGCGAGTCGCAAATAAGGAATGCGTAGAAATCACATTTTTTTGTTGCAATTCCTACATGCATAAGGATTTGCGATTAATTGCGATTTCTTAAAACATCGCAATTTAGGAATCGCAATTCCTAACTTTGATGCATGTGGCTCTAAATCCCTGCAATGATGGTGCTCACAAAATATTTTCCTGAAAGCATTTCGACACTCTTGTGACAAATTAAACACACATTTGTTTTTGAGCAATTGCCTTATGTGATAAGTCTTGCTGGAGATATTTGTCATAAATCTAGTGTAGAACTTCGCCAACCCTAAAAACGCTCTGACTTCTTCCTTAGTTCTCAGGGCTGAAGCATTCATGATAGCTTCTACAAGCCCTGGTTTAGGTTCTATGCCCTTCCCACTAATTTCATGCCCCAAATATGTCACCTTTTTTTCCGCAATTTTGCATTTTCTGTACTCGGCAGTGATGTAATGTAACCAATGCTTATAAAGTGCATTGTGACCCAACAGTTATCCTGGCGCTGTGAGACGAAGGGCCTGTGACTAGGGAGAAGTTAGCGTTACGCTCTAGGGTAGAGCCAGGTCTTCATTTTTCTTCTAAGCAGAAGGTCTTCCATCTGTCGCAACTCCGTGGGTAAGCTGTTGCAAAGCCTTGCTGCAGCAACACTGAAGGCTTGCCCCCCCAGTCTAGTTCTTCTGACAAAGGGTACCTTCACCCAGTTAGCTGAGGATGACAGAAGACAGTGAGTGGGAGCATACCAGCTGAATTTATTCTGCAGTGGTAAGGGCCCCAGACCATGCAGCGCCTTAAACACGACACAAAGGGATTTAAAGTGAATCCTCTGCAAGATTGGGAGCCAATGAAGCTCTGCAAGGGCCTGGGAGGCAGATGACTGGAGGGATCTCGTCAAGGCCAGCTTTGCCACAGCAGTCTGGATTCTCTGTAGTCTCCCAATTAGATCATTTGGGGGCTCCAGCATCAAAGCATTGCAATAATCCAGTCTGCTCATAATGACGCTCCTTACCACCAATGCACGTGTCTGTATAGGAAGCAAGGGAAGAACGTTCCTAAGGGCCCTGAAAAGGTAGAAGCAACTTCCCACAGCCTTGTTGACTTGTGTTTCCAAGGGCAACTTCTCATTAAAACAGATTCCCAAATTGTGAACCATCTTGGATGGGGCCAAAGGCGGATCAGCAGGAATGGGCCAGAAGTCCGCTGGGAGAGAGTATGGCACTCTCCCACCCGCAATACACTGAATCTCCGTTTTATCTGCGTTAAATTGCAGAGAATTGTTTCTCAGCCAGTGTACCACGTCCAGCATACAGGCATGGAAATTATACTGAGTGTTTGACTGATCTCCCTCCAGGGAAAAGATAATCTGGGTGTCATCAGCATAGTTCACCAAGCCTTCATTATGGGACTTAATGACATCCACCAGGGGACGCAGATAGGCATTAAAAAAATATAGGGCTAATCGCAGATCCCTGCGGAACCCCATATCGTATTTTGGTGAACTTTGAATGGAAGGGGGGAAGGGCCACTGCCTGACATCTGCCAGACAGATAGGAATGAAGCCACTTCTGCGCCAGACCCACAATCCCCACTCCTTCCAACCGTTTCAGGAGGATCTTATGATCGACTGTGTTGAATGCGGCAGACAGGTCAAACAGGATCAGTATGGCAGAATGACCCCTGTCTGCACGCATGCGAAGATTGTCCAACAGAGTCAGCAGGGTGGTATTCGTCCCATGTCCTGGGCGGAAGCCGAATTGCACGTCCCCCAGTATATCATTTGCCTTCAGAAACTGGGAGAGCTTGTTGCTTACCAATCGCTCAATGATCTTCACTGGGTATGGGAGGAGAGAGATAGGTCTGTATTTTTTCAGACATGCTGGGTCAAGTGAAGCTTTTTTCAATAAAAGGGACACAACTGCTTGTTTCCAGCAGGATGGGACCATCCCACTACACAGGGATTGGCTAGACAGCTGTCTTAACAAAGGGAATAGTTCAGCGCCTAGCGCTTTCAATACCCTGTGTGGAAGAGGATCCAGGGGTGAGCCAAAAGAAACACACAGTGCCAGTTTATTAAAATCTTCCATAGAAGGTATATCAAAGTGATCAAGAGGGGGCCTCTGACCCGATGCTTTGTTCACCCCAATCCATCCCTCCTTCACATTCTGTGGGGGTCCACAAGCCGCATAATCAACCCCTTGATAATTTTACAGATCTCATCTTCAAAAAAGACTGCCAAGCGATCACACAGTTCCTGCGTGGGAGAGATGTTAATATTTGTGCAGGTGGGGCTGGTGATATCATTCATGATTTTAAACACGCTCTTGGTGCTATTAGGTGCCTTCAAGATTACATCTGCAAAATATTCAGCTTTAGCAGAGGCAATATTTTTCTTATAGCTGAGGATATTCTCCCAACAGGCGACCTTATCTGTATCAAGATACCCCTACCTCCACCGCCGTTCTGCCTGTCTGCAGCCAAGTTTTAATTTTTGCAGATCAGCATTGTACCAGGGGGCAGAGGGTTTGCCTACTCTTTTTTACCAGTTTTTGGGGAGCAAGCTGGTCAAGTTGATCATTAATAAGTAGACAAAGGGTAGCATAGTTATCCTCCACCTTTTTTCCAGGGTCAAAAGTCCCTTCAAGATGGAATACTGGGGAGACACTGTCTTTTCTCAAGAGAAATTTCTAGTCCCTACTTAGAAAACTTCTCTTATCCCTCAATATAGGGCCGATCTGTCTAGTTTTAAACACATCAAATTTGATCAGATGGTGATCGGACCAGCAGACTGGCAAAATATTCACCACTTCCATCAAGTCTTTCCCAGCAAAGATTAGATCCAGTACATGCCACCCGTATGTGTAGGCACTATCATCCATTTTAGTAGATGCAGATCCCTACAAGATTGTAAAAGATTATCATACCCGGAGTCTAAGCTCCCATTAGCCCACAGATTAAAATCCCCCAGCATAAGGAGTCTAGCATGGGAGAAAGCCATATTGCTAAAGACATCAATCGTATTTTTCTGTTGGTGGTGACTGGCCACCCCTGGAGGTCTATAACAGATAATGCCAGTCAGCACCTGGCTCCCATGGTGTGTAGTGTAGTTCCTATATTCCCGATAGGCTCTGCGCATGGAATAATATATACTGCAGCTTAGACGTAGGACTAAGGTCAACTAGGTCTCTGCCGAATATATTAGACTTGATTATGTGTGTGCCAGCTAGCTCAGAGGTCACTAGAAACTTTCTCGAAAGTACAAGAAGGGATTAGTTTCTGACAACCATATAACATGACAACTTTGTTTCCCAAGAATAAGAAATCAATCTTCAGAGTCGTGGAAACAATAGATAACTATTTTACTCAGTCAATCGTGTATACTTAGTTTCACCAGAGTTGCTGAGAAATTAGAGAGACGGGCGTTTTCAATAAAAGGTATTTATTGAGCAGTCTTCTATCTCAAGCATGAGAAATGTACTGCTACAATAGTAATGCTGGTTATAAAGTACAAGGCATATAATACAAACAGTATTATAAAGTAGTACTGTAAAAGCATGATATGGTTTCTAAGCCATAAGTTGCTTTAAATAGATGAAATGCATAAAATACATACAATGATAAAAGAGATGGCTAAAAGTATTCAACTGGTACTTCTAAAATACACCTACCCCGATGTACCTGACCTAAGCCTAGCACGAGGGAAGAAATACGTTTAGGAGTAGTTTTAAGTTTAGTATTCTTTGCCTAGAATCTGCCAAGAGTCTAATCAAGAATTCTCTAAGGGTCTAATCAGCTCCGTACCTTGGTTTAGAATGAAGGAGGTCTTGTATCTCTCTCTCAGGACTCGATCTTCCAGATACCCGCAAGGGTAAGCTGGAAACACTGGAGCTGGATTTCTCGACAAGAGAAGAAACAGCGTCTCTCAGTGCGTCTGCTGGAGGGAAACACCCGTTACATCGGATGTATCGCATCGCGCTGCCATCGCAACGCAACCATTACATCGCGGCCGGCATGACAACGCATGTCATTAGGACGCATGATACTACATCGCAATAGCATAGACATCGCTAGCGATTACATCGCTAGGGATGCCAAGGTATGTAAATAGAAAAGGTACAACAGATGATATTCATTTGCTAATAAACAGCGAAAGCAAATTCATTTGCTCAGCCTCGCATACGTAGGTGCCAATATTTAATAAACAGAAACATTTAGCGACATTTAATAAACTAGCGATGCCAAGGAGTGCCTGCAACATATTGTGTCGACAAGACATTGCTCAGCCGTGCAGATGTAAATATTTAAGAGGGTGCCAATATTTAATAAGCAATGATTTCACTACAAAACGTGTATTATATATTATTATTACCGCCACGATGACAGGAAGAGGATGTGGTCTGACGGCTAGCTCTGCCGACTTTGGTGCTGTCAACCAAAGTTCGAGCTTCCTATCAAGTCATTTATAGTGCAGATGTAAATATTTAATAAACAGTGCCTATGTTTTTTTAATGTATTTATGATTTCATTACAGCGCAGATGTTAATATTCAATAAACAGTGGCTATGTTGGATATGTATGAAACAGTGGCTATGTTTTTATATGCTAATATTTAATAAACAGTGGATAATGTCGCAGATGTAAATATTTAATAAACGATGGTTATCACAAGTGGGTGGATGGATGCATGAATGAATGATGGGTGAATGCATGATGGGTGGGTCGGTGGATGGATGGCTGGATGGATGCATGAATGAAGGATGCATGATGGATGGGCGGATGAATGGATGGATGGATGGTGGATGGATGGCTGAATAGATGCATGAATGAATGGAGGATGCATGGTGGATGGGTGGAGGGATGGATGGTGGATGGATGGCTGGATGGATGCATGGATGCATGGATGCATGATGGATGGGTGGATGAATGAATGAATGAATGAAGGATGCATGATGGATGGGTGGATGGGCGGATGAATGATGGATGGTGGATGGATGGCTGAATAGATGCATGAATGAATGGAGGATGCATGATGGATGGATGGGTGGAGGGATGGATGAATGAATGAATGAAGGATGCATGATGGATGGGTGGAGGGATGGGTGGTGGATGGATGGCTGGATGGATGCATGGATGCATGATGGATGGGTGGATGGATGAGTGAATGAATGAAGGATGCATGATGGATGGGTGGATGGGTGGAGGGATGGATGGGGGTACATGAATGATGGGTGGGTGGCTGGGTGGTGGTTGGATGCATGGACGGATGCATGTTGAATAATGGATGGATGCATGGATGAATGCTTGTTGGGTGGATGGATGCATGAATGATATGTGGATGTATGATGGATGAGGTGGATGGATGCATGAACGGATGCATGTTGACTTTTGGGCCTATTATTGCAAGACACAGTTGCAATGGCCCGCCTAGTGGGCGGCTATCAGTACACTACTTGGCTAAGACGGGCCTCACAGCGGCCCAGATAAACCATAGCATTACACACTGCTCTATTTTCCTATATGAGAGGGCATACCATCTGTGCCTCCCTCTTGGAGGTGGTGCATAGCGATCTGTGAAACTCCTTAAAATGCATCAAGGCTGCACCCACTTATGCTCTGCACTTACCATGCTCGAATTCTTGACTCCCTCTGCGACCCTGTATGCTGTGACACCATCGGTTTGTCCATGAGGGAGATCTGTTCCAAAAAGTTCTCCTTCTGGACTTCTAACTGTGAGTTTCCGGTGCAGGCTTCCCACAGGCAGGTTCATTACATATGGCAGTATGCGCATAGCAATACAGCAAACCTTGCAGAGCCTTCATCAGGAAGCCCTGCTTCACACCACACTGCAAATCTTTAATACCATTGGTCACGGAAGGTGGCATATAATCTGGCTCTATAGGGGCTTCCAAACCTACGTGGGGGTATCATTGCTAATCGTTAGACAGAGTTGGGACCAGGAGCTTCAAACTGTCTTCGCTGTCAAGAATTTATGCAATGCTGCAGTACTCCCTGCAATGCATGCTTCAAGTTTTCAAAACTTGCATTCTCCATACAGCAAATCTCACAGCTATGAAATTACAGGCTCTATTTTTAACGGCCTCTCTGAACTGTCCGACGCCAACGTGTGAATATATGTTTGGGTGACAACCGACTTTACTGTATCGCTAGGGATACCAAAGTATGAATATATGTTAGGGTGTGACTTTACTATTATCGAGCACTGACAAGCTGTGTGCAAGTTTTATGGCCATAAAAAATCTATAGCAAATACAAGGTGTGAGATAGTTTTATGGACACACGTGTTATATGTTTCGATGACAGGCGACTTAAATAGATGTTCCGAAAGCAAATAATATGTATCATGAAAACTGCAGAGCCGGACAAAAGGGGAGAAGATGTGGTCTGACGGCTAGCGCGGCCGACTTTGGTGCTGGGAAACAAGGTTCGAGCCTGGAATCGAGCAGTGTGAAAGTATTATGGCCATAAAAATGTATACATGACTTTGGTGTGAAATAAATACATGTTTTAAAAAACAAAAACAAATGATGTTCCGACTAAGGTGTGAAATAAACAGATGTTTTAAAAACAATTAATATGAATCATGTATCTTTTGTGCTGGGAAACAAGGTTCGAGACTGGTATCGAACACTGACAAGCTGTGTGCAAGTTATATGGTAAACCGCGTTGTATTACACTGCGATGTGATGTTCTGCGGCGTGATGTTCGGGCCAATGGGAAGCAACGCAGTCGCGTTGCAAAAGTCTGCGATGTGTTTGTGCACGATGTAATGTACGGGGCGATGTCATAGATGCGATGTTACAGCGCGCGATCACTGTGACCGCGATGTAACGTCATACATCCCTGCTGGAGGGTCGGCTTCCTTCGGCACTTGCTGCTGCAGGGCGTCGGGCAAGTAGTTAGTCGATCTGCTCCAAGAACTACCGTGTGTTAGTTTGGGCAAATGTAGGCATATTTATACCATGAAGGTGCCGAGTTTTACGCATGATTGGACTTAATAACGTCACTCAAAGGTTCAATTCCCAGAAAACTCCAGGATTTCTTGGATAACTTAAAATTCAAGCAGGGGGAAGATCCTAGCTGCTGAAGGCGGGTTTTTCCAAGAAATTGTTGTGAATTCTCTGAACTTAGTGGAAGTAGCCTTGCCGTATTTGGGCTGTAAGGCTCAGGCCAAATATGGTAATGATTTCTATGCCTATATAAGGATAGGGTAAAGTATACCTATATAAGGGCATGAATCGGGAAAAGTTACACTAGGGTCCTAGCTTCGTTTACAACAGGTGCCATTAGTGTCCAAAATGTGAATAACTTTTCACAGGTTGAAATCATGCTCTTCTTTAGATTTCCCCATAATCAAGATATCGTCTTGAAAAAAAATTTCATTGCAGGTTTCTCTGAAAAGCTTAAACATTAGCCTCTGAAACATAGCGACTGAGGACACTAATCCAACAGGAACTCAAATTGGTAGCATCCGAAAGGTGTAATGAGGGCATTCAGCCTATGACTGTCAGCATGTAAAACCACCTGGTGGTGCGCTGAGGTTAGGGCATTGGTGGTAAACCACTCAACCCCTTGGCAAGTGATGGCATTTTGTTAACTTTGTTTAGGGGGTATTGATCCACCATAATGTTCTTGTTCAAGTCTCTTAATTCCTCACACAACCTCAGTTTACAATTTGAGAGTCGTGCAACCTCTAATGACATGACTCTCTCAGAAGACTCTATTGTTTCTATTATGCCTGCAGATTGAAATTCTTCCAGTTCTCTCGCTACTTCATCTCTAATTCCCAAAGGGATATTGCTGGCTTATGAACCCAGGGCACTGCATTATCATGCAGTACTGTCCTATATTGGAATACTTTCAGTTCCCCAATGGTGCCCGAGAACACTCATATGACATAGTATAATGCTTGCTTTACACACTATCATCTTGCACCACAGAGACTGGTTCAGGACTGGTAGGGTCAAGAATTATACCCAATTCACCCTGCTCCCACCATCCTAGCACCGAAGGACCAGATCTGGAGACATACAACTTACATTCTGTGTTCCTGTTCTTGAACACGAAGCAGAATTTTCTGAACCCCAACAACATGATTGGTTCCCAGGGTAAAGCTTTTCAGAGATGTATCTGGGGTCTCCAGAACCTCCTGCCCAATCGTTTAAGTTTCCTAATCCATACAGTTTCATTAACAATTGTGTAGGGAGATCCACAGATAGCTGTAATGCTCAAGATTACATTACCAATTGATATTTCACATTGAGATTTCTTCCTCCGGTTCCCCCTATTACACTCCTCGAAAGAGTTCTCTATGTTTAAGACATACATATTTTTTATCTCCTCCTCAGAATCCAATGCTTCTGAACCAGATTTAAAAGAATGTCCCATAATACACAACCCAAGCACCATGGGTTGCGAGCTGGACACTTCTTATCATTTGCAAAATGCCCTGTAAACCCTCACCTTTTACTTTGGTGTTTTGTTCATCCCAATACTTATTAAGTTTGTATTCCGCCTTGTCTCTTGGGCATTTCTTGTGTGTTTCCTGCTGGTTTCTTCCCTGTTCTAACTTCATTCTCCATCTCCTTGTGTTCCAACTTCTCATCCACCATACTCTGTTTCTTGTTTTCTGACAATAGCGCTTTAGTACACCTGCCCATGAGCTCTGCTTTTTTTTACTACTGCTATCACTTCTTGCAATGGAGCTTCTCTTTTAGCCCATAAGTGTTACTGTAGTTTGCGGCATGCATGACTATTGGGTCTCATATCAAATCATCGTGTAATTACCCAAAACAACAGGTGCGCACTAAATTCTTCAATGCTGATACACAATCCTCATTTGAGTCTTCCTCAGACTGTTTCCTCGGATTGAAGTTGTATCTATCTCTGCCAACACAGACAGTAGGCGCATAGTAAGCATTGAAATCCTCTATGGCATTTGTGAAAACATCACCTCGGCCCAGATGCCGCTGTTTCTTTTCCATATAGTTATAAGTTTTCAGTCCAATAGGCCCCAAGTAATGTAAAATAATGTTCTCTTTTTTTCAAGTGAGTAATTATCATCCTCATCACAGGTAGACAGAAATTTTTAAAAATGTTCGCCCAATTCTGCCATCTAGTAGCATTGTCACCAGACATCAGTGCAAATGGTTGTGGAGGGGACGAATTCAAAGCATTTCCAGACACCATAACTTAAATGATTTCGAAATAATCACAGTATGAAATACAATAGAAGCCAAATAACAACAAAAAATATAATGCCACCACACTAAAATTCACAATGCTCCTCACACATGAAATGTCCCTTTAATCCAGCAACCGTTGTGTTGCAAAACTTGTATACGCCTCCGTGTGTGATTTCTGAATGATGAGGCTGGTGACATTCAGGAATGCGTCAGTGTGGCAGTGTATCAAAGAAAATGCACGCAGAGAGGGCGATGCTTCACGCAAGAAAACGCGGGGCACAGGAGCGTGTGTGGATGAGCAATACGACGGTAGAATAGAATAAAAGTTATCTCCTTTGCGGCTCACTTGTTGGCTGTCACTGGCACCATGGTGCTTTTCTTCCTGAAAAATAATGCAGATGTTAAAGAAGGGATTGAAGATGAGATAACCAGTATCCGTCATAAATGGAAACCAATGAAGTCACGTAGGCTCATGTGCTGGGGCGTTCATCGCCACTTTCTGTAGTAATACACCACACTAATATTCCCTTGAATTGTAGGTTTCTTTCATAATACCCCAGCATGGCACAAAGAGCTGCATGTACATCGTTGTTTCATCCATTTCATTCATCTCCTTCTCTCACGCCCCCACATTCCATATTCCATCCTTCCGGACTACAGTCTATGGATTCCCCAGTACAGTGCTACTAGATGGACATATCCATGTCTAATACACACACTACCTCACAACATTAATGTTATTATTTTTTTACCTCATTATTGCTCCTATCTCATTGAATTTGTTTGTAGGGGGATATAGATGCTCATTCTTAGGCAGATATTTTGACTGTTCTACTTCTAGTGTGTAGTTAGCACTCTAGTTTTTTGGGGGGATTTTCCTCCTGCTCCGGGCAGGAAGAGTATACCTTTTACATGAGTGAGGGCAGTAGACATGTGTGGGGGGGAAGCTTAATGAAATGATTGACAGGTTTGGCTGGTCCCTGGGGTGAAGTGCGCATGTCAGGTTGGATGGGTGCTTTGCTGTGACCAGCCCGACATGCGCACTTGAACCCTCTCCTGCCCCTGCAATATTCCGAGCCCCCAAGTCTCCTAAGGAGCGTTGGCAGCACCAGACCGAGCCAATCATCACGCTGCTCTCATGCTGCTTCCTAACATAAACAGCAGGGGCGCAGCATTTAGATTGGCTCAGGAGGCGCATCACACAGAGATGGGAGTCCTGGGACTGGAGGGTAAGCCGGTAAAAACCATGAACGTCTCAAGGCAGCTCGCTCAAGCTCACGAGCCATCATTTTAAAAACTCATCAGTTGATGTTCTGCTGCTGTTGGCCTCTGTTGTAAGTGACCTTGTGAGAAAGTGACTCTATATATACTGGACTAGAAAGTAGTACAGTGTGTATAGAGTCCACCAACCCCAGAGGTATAACAGAGGTTAAAGTCAGAACTGACCTTACTCTCCAAAGTGGTAGCTTGGTCGAGCAGTAAGGCAGTACCAGAGGACAGTGTAAAGCATTTGTTGTACACACTCAGTCAGCAAAGGGTTTCACACACTCAAGGACTGAACTCCAGGCCAATTGTGTTTATATCCACAGATATAGTTGTTTTATTTTTAGAACCAACAGTTATAAAAAATATACTTTTCTCGATATGAGTACTCTCATATAAATACTTTGTAAGGAAGCAATAAAGTTTGTGTACACAATAGTTACAGTAAAGGCAGTAAGCAACTCAGTTCTGAATCACACTCTAGCATTGAGCTCAATGGGTTTTCATAGGTAAATATAATTGATTACTTTACGGATTACTTTGGTAGTTCCAGGACTAGATCTAAGATTCAGTCCTGGGGTCTAAGCGGAAACCAGATTAGCAAAAGCGTTTTAGTTACTATGATGAATTTTCATGAATATAAAACTGTTTTAAAAGTTCACTCAGAAACTTTTCAAGGTAAATCTGACAATGTTATTCAATGGGAGGAAATTCAGGTTGCAGGTAAAGTCCCTTCGTGTTACTTTTGTAACCCAGCACTAGTCTCCTAGCGCCAGCACTGGGGGCTTAACTAAACACAGGTAGGTAATTGCGTTTCAGTATTTCCTACGATTTTTAAAGAATATTTGCAGTTTTCAAAAGTAGACACTTAGAAGAAATTTCATAGAAAAGCAGACAATGGGTTCCTATGGAGAAAATACAGGTTACTAGTAAACCCGCTAGGGATTACTTTTGCGGTTCAGTACTGGGCTGAAAGGTACAGTACTGGCTTCTCCCCTGATCACAGGTGAGTACTTTCGATTTCGGACTTTGGCTGATTTTATAGGAATATTTTCGATTTTCCAAACTTCGCACTTTTCGAGTCAAAATGGGTCAATGTTATCCAACGGCAGGTAAGTAAATTACCGGTTTCCAGGTGAGTACTTGGTTGATGAAGTCAAGATTCTAGGCATAGACTCAGGGGTCCCCCAGGGTCAGGTAAGTACAGTTGGTTCACCCTCAGCGGCACAGAGGCCTCCGGGTGCAGAGGTAGGTAGGCCCAGTGATATCCAATGAGGGAAAGGGGGCCGTCGGTTGGTGGCTGCTGGCTAGCAGGCCACGCGGTTCTGGGAGCTAGGCTCCTGGTCACTTACTCAGGGCAAGGGGGGAAGTAGGTTAGGACAGAGGGGTCACTGCCAGCGGCACTCGGGCGGCTGGGTGCAGGGTGCTTTTGAGCCGTCGGGCGCTCAATGTTATCCAATGAGGATTTTGCAAAAGGAAAAATGGCTGCAGGCTCGGGGACGGAGACTCTCCAGGGGCGACCAGCACTTCGAGAGGTAAGTTGGGATCTTGGGCCACAGGTAGGTACCCCAAAGGGAGGCACAGGGGGCCAGAGGGCGCCTGGTGCAGGGGTGTCTTTGGGTGTCGGAAAAGCTCACCCTCGGCTGGTCGCGGTTGGGGTGGCAGGCGTCGGCTGGTTCTTTGAGGAGGGTCTTTGGGCACTGGACTTCGGGTCTCAGTTGCCAGGAGGACGTCCTCGTGGTCTTGGTTCGGGTTGGCCCGGCCCGGGCTCAGCTGGTGCAGAGTGGGCTGGTCCGGAGCTTCCTGGCTGGCACCAGGTGGGTGGTTGCAGCAGAGCCTCTGCTGTAGGGAGTCCCAATCTTCGAGAGAGTCGAGGCAGGCAGGTCCTCTGGGTGTCCCAAGGTTGCTGTCCGCAGAGGTCGCCGGGTTTAGGCAGGAGCAGGTTCCAGGATCAACAGGCCGGTAAGACTGAGGCCAATTCAGTTGTTGTTGTCCTGTTGTTAGCAGCTGCGTGGCGGGTCTTCTTCCTCTTTATCTTCTTTCTTCTTTTTGGTATCAGGATCTGAGGAAGGGAGGTTCAGGGAGCCCCTAAATACTAATTTTAGGGGTGTTACAGGTAGGGCAAGGGCAGGGACCAATGGGTCCCTGTCCTGGGGTGAGTACACCCCCTAGCCTGCTCCTCTCCTGTGGGAGGGGGGCAGGAGCCTAGCTGGGATTGGGCAGGACTCCCCATCTACAAGATGGCCGGAGCCCGGGGTGGTGCTTCACCTCACTTCCTTCACATGAGGGGTGGCGTTGGCATAGGTTGGCACACCCCCCTTCCTGACGTAGTTTTTCCCGCCAGTCTTCCCGCCAGAATGGGGGTAGGACTGGTGGGGGGCTGGTTGCTAGGTACAGCAAATGGTCTGGAGAAGCTCTCAGAGGCGGTATGCCTTTGAAGCTTCCCCCTGTCCATCCTGGTGGAGGAGACATAGCACCTCGCCCAGGATGTGCTTTGTTGCAGACCCAGGAGAGCGGGGGTCTCTCCACCCAGGGGTCCAGCAACATGTCTGCTGTGTGGCAGCCTCTGCAGCCACTCAGCCCAGACGTGGATTGTAGGTTCGGGTTTTGGAGGGCATCTCTAAGATGCCCTCCCGTGCATGTCACATTAAATCCACATCACTGCCGGTTTAATGTGCTGAGAAGTTTGATACCAAACTTGTCAGTCTTCAGTGTAGCCATAATGGTGCTGTGGAGTTCGTAATGACAACCTCCCAGCACCATATACTCTTAAAGGCATCACTGCACTTACAGTGCCCAGGAATGGCCCTGGGTACTGTAGGGGCACAGGGCTCATGCACCTGTGCCTTCCCCTCTGGCATAGGGCACCCAGCTAGAGGGGTGACTGAGGTATGCCAGGGCAGTGGGTTCTGTGGGAATGGCTCACAGGGATGTGTGCCATGTCGACTCTTGTTTTGGTTCTGTACTTAGGCACTCAGCCTGCAAAGGCAGTGTGTGGGTGCCAGGGTACAGGGCCCCTGAGGGTGGCACAATCAGTGCTGCAACCCTCAGGGGTCTTCTCTGGTACCAATGCCCTGGGTACCTAGGGTACCATTTACTAGGGCCTGACAGGTGTCCAGAGATGCCAATTGGGTATTTTGTTTCTGCATTGTTTTTAGGGAAGGAACGCAGGCCCTGGGTACCTGATTGGCAGGGACCCAGGGCATACTCAGTCAAAGCACATCAGCAGTTCAGACAAAAGTGGGGGCATAGCAAGGCAAGAAAGATGGCACTTTCTCACACACCTTTTTTCACCAAAAACAAATGTTATTGTACCTCCAGAAACAGTTAAAAAACCCAAAGAAATACATACAGTCAGGCAGTGGTAGAAGTGGGCGGGAACGGAAGGGCATGGCGTGCCCTTACTTCTAACAACTATTTCAGTCCGTTCCCCTACTTCTTACTTTCAAAAAAGCATCCCGGGACGGCAAGAATAGTCCTATTTAAAAACAATGTTTTCATTCAGATTCCAGGGGCTGCTCGCACTTCTCTGTGAACTCCAGAGGCTGCAGCAGCCCCTCCCTGAGCTCGCACAGACGGAGGCCAGGCCCATTGTCATTCCGATTGAGGCAGATTATCCCCTTTCGAATGACAATGCGCCCGCCCTCTGCCTTTAGCATATCAAGTACCAGTGAGATCGGAGTTGGTGATTACAGAAGAGCTTTCCCCCGACAGAGTACTGTGGGGAACTTGACACTTTGTGTAATTTGTTAATGTTGTACACGGAGTGAACTGGGCAGGAGCAGTGACCAGACAGAAGAGGTGACAGGAAAGGAGAGGTACTAGGGCAGGAAAGGTGACTGGGCAGGAGAAGTGACAGGGCAGGAGAAGTGACAGGCAGGAGAAGTGACGGGCAGGAGAAGTAACGGATAGGAGAAGTGACCGGGCAGGAGAGTTGACGTGTCAGGAGCAGTGACAGGACAGTAGAGGTGACAGGAAAGGAGAGGTGTCGGGCAGGAGAAGTGAAGGGGCAGGAGCGGTGATTAGGCATGGGCAGGAGCGGTAACCGCCAGGAGCAGTGAACGGATAGGGGCAGTGAATGGATAAGAGCAGTGAACGGGGCAGAAGTGATGGGACAGGAGAAGTGATTTGGCTGGAGCGCTGATCGGGCAGGAGTGCTGACCGGACAGGAGCAGTGAACGGGCAGGAGCGGTGACGGGGTAGGAAAAGTGACGAGGTAGGAAATGTGACGAGGCAGGATAAGTGACGGGCCAGGAGCAGTGATGGGGCAGAAGAGGCAACAGTAAAGGAGAGGTGACCGGGCAGGAGAGGTGACCGGGCAGGAGAAAGGTGACCGGGCAGGAGAGGTGACGAGCAGGAGAAGTGACGGGGCAGGAGAAGTGACGGGCAGGAGAAGTGACGGGGCAGGAGAGATGATGGGGCAGGAGAGGTGATGGGGAAGGGGAGGTGACGGGGCAGGAGGGGTGACGGGGCAGGAGAGGTGACGGGGCATGAGCTAAAGCGGTAATCGGGCTGGAGGGGTGAAAGGACAGGAGCGGTGACAGGACATGAGCGGTGAACGGGGCAAGAGCAGTGAACAGGACAGGAGCAGTGAACAGGGCAGGAGCAGTGAATAGGGCAGGAGCAGTGAACGGGGCAGGAGCAGTGACGGGGCAGGAGCAGTGACGGGGCAGGAGAGGTGACGTGGAAGGAGAGGCAACAGGGCAGGAGAGGTGACCGGGCACAAGAAGTGACGGGCAGGTGACATGACAGGCAGCTGATGTGATGGGCAGGAGAGGTAACAAAGCAGTAGAAGTAATGGGGCAGGAGCGGTGATTAGGCATGAGCAAGAGCGGTAACCGCACAGGAGCGGTGAATGGACAGGAGCAGTGAACGGGGTAGGAGCAGTGAACGGGGTAGGAGTAGTGAACGGGGCAGGAGCAGTGAACGGGGCAGAAGCAGTGAACGGGGAAGGAGCAGTGAACGGGGCAGGAGCAGTGAGTGGGGCAGAAGTAACGGTGCAGGAGAAGTGACAGGACATGAGAAGTGACGGGACAGGAAAAGGGACAGGGCAGGAGAGGCGACAGGGCAGGAGAGGCACCAGGGAAGGAGAGGCGCCAGGGAAAGAGAGGCGCCAGGGAAGGAGAGGTAACCGGGCAGGAGAAGTGATGGGCAGGAGTGGTGATGGGGCAGGAGAGGTGATGAGGCAGGAGAGGTGACGGGGCAGTAGAGGTGACGGAGCAGAAGCAGTGATTAGGCATGAGCAGGAGCAGTGACCAGGCAGGAGCGGGGAACCAACAGGAGCGGCGAACAGACAGGAGCGGTGAACAGACAGGAGCGGTGAATGGACAGGAGCGGTGAACGGATAGGAGCAGTGAACAGGGCAGGAGCAGTGAACAGGGCAGGAGCAGTGAACAGGGCAGGAGCAGTGAACAGGGCAGGAGAAGTGAGGGGCCAAGAGAAGGGGGGGGGCAGGGGAATTGACAAAACAGGAGTGTTGATCGAGCATGAGCAGGAGTACGACTGGACAGGAGCAGTGATCAGGGCAGGAGCAGTGAACAGGGCAGGAGCAGTGAACAGGGCAGGAGAAGTGACGGGCCAGGGGAAGTGACGGGCTAGGAGAAGGGAGGGGGCAGGGGAATTGACAAAACAGGAGTGTTGATCGAGCAGGAGTACTGACTGGACAGGTCCAGTGTAAGGGCAGGAGCAGGCGTTTCACAGGGCGACTGGAAGGGTAGGGGGCCAGTTTAGTTTGTGGGACCGGTTTTGTACAAGTGCAGGAGTTTTAGAAACCCTGCAAAGTTCTTTGTATATTCAGCAGGTTTCTGTCAACAATACAAGTGCCAAGATAACTTTGGTGATCAATGTACCTGCTGGAGAGAGATGTGAGCATGTTTTGTCTAGTGGCTGTTTTACTCATCTAAGGTAGTGCAGAGGGGTAATATGCCTGCTGCAAAGAACATGTACCATGCATATCAAAGAGCAATATGTTATGTACGTAGTTCAGTGGGTACTGCTTTGTGTTCACTTCCCGAATGAAAGGACACTAGAATACATATGGCCTGGCCGTTCGGGCGCAGGGTCAAGACTGATTTGCTAACGGCTGGGTCCAAACTGGAATGGCATGGTGAGCAAAAAACGATGGATTTAAGCCCAGATCTCTGAACTGGGGTATGACATTGTTCTGCATTCTGTCCATCAATTGTTCTTTTTGCATTTGTCTCTCCGAGTGGGACAGGTATGCTCAGACATGAGTCCCGTGCTCTCCATGCCACTGGAATCAAGCTATCCTGGCTGATGAGGGCTGAAAGCCCGAAACCGGTCCTAGGATGCTTGTTTCCAGTCCAGTAAGTACCTGGCCTGGCAGTTCGGGCTGGACTGTTCCCATTGGGTGCAGGATCAAGACTGATTGGCATATGGCTGGGTCCAAACTGGAATTGCATGGTGGGCAAAGAAACAATGGATTTAGGCCCAAATCTCTGTACTGGGGTGAATTTATGACATTGTTCTGCATTCTGTCCACCAGTTGTTCTTTTTGCTATATTATGATTGAGCAGCTAGCTGGCTGACTGTGGGTTTCCATGAGTCTAGATTCTCCTGAAGAGTCCCTTTCTCTTCCGAGCCCTGCTTAACACATGTGTACAGGAGGAGCCCTGTATTCGTGACCTCAATGTTTGAGACAAAATATATTCATGGATTTCTGAACAATGAGAGTAAAAGAATTAAGGTAACATGTTGTTCATGCTTATATTTCACACGCTTTACATAAACCTGTATTCCCTATGAGTGTTTGCTTTTTCCTGAATTAAACCTCAAATAAACATGTTTATCCATTGTTTTAATTAAATAACGTTATAAGCTGTAACTGGTCAGTGAAATGCTAAACGTACTAAAAATTGGTATGTTTTGCTATTTCTAGCCACACCCATGACTCCGCCCACTGATTCAATCTTCGGTTATTCCCGCCCCCTGATTTTCCACCCACAGTTCCTCTACTTTTTTTTCCCACTTCGACCACTGCAGTCAGGAAGAGTGCAAATGCAGAGCGGGACGCTGAGTACAATTTATAAGGTTGAGGGTGGTCTTCTAAACTGGAATTGCAGGCACTCTTGTGTTTTCCTAATGTACACAGCAACTTTGTGTCATGATAGGAACACATATAAGGACGTAACACAGGCACCTGCAATCCTGGGGAAAGCAGGGGGTGGGGGTCAATGATGGGCGACTAAGCAGCCCATAATCACATTCTGTGGGTGGTGGGGATGTATCATTTTGTTTTACTAGATACGTCCCACCCCCCACCCCCTCGTGCCCTCTTCCCCACAGTCATGATGAAAAATGTATGGCTCTTTAACGAGTTTTTGCTGAGAAAGGGAAATAACCATCACATACTAAATAGAGGGAAAACAGCGGTTTTCAGAAAACAGACAAAAATGACAGATCAAATGAGGATACAGTAACACACATGAGTGTATAGCCATCATAGCGTAAAAAAAAGGGGTATGCGTATGCCACACCTCACAGGCCGGTTGATTTGAAAACCATATTTTACATGCCATATTTTTGCCTTTTTTAAAAGCACTATACCTGATAGGTGTTACTTTTACTCTTTGTAGGGGTACATACTTTTTCGACCTCTTAATGATGTAAGACGAATTTACCTTTGCTAGTATTTGCAAGTCATGCCCGATGTCAGCAGCGAACGCTAACATCAAATATTTGTTACCTTTGCCATTGTTAAACAGCATGCAGAATGCATTGTCCTCTATAGAGAAGATTTAAAACAGCTAGATGAAATCTCTATTTACTTTCGTCTTAATAACTCATCTTGTAAAATGCTGTAGGAAAGTGGGTTTCTGTTGCAGTAACCCCCCACACTTTTTGGCAGACGACTGATGCACTTTCACTTGATGTGCCCTGGGTCCCTGCCAATCAGGTACCCAGGGCCTGCGTTCTTTCCCCAAAACGAACCGAATTAGCATCTCTGGCCACAGGTCAGTCCCTGGTAAATGGTACCACAGGTACCCAGGGCACTGTGACCAGGGAAGAACTCTAAGGGCTGCAGCACTTATTGTGCCACTCTTAGAGGCCCTGTAACTTCACACTCACACACTGCCTTTGCAGGCTGCATGTCTTGGTGCAGAACAAATTGAAGAGTCACCATGGCACACATCCCTGTGTGCCATGCCTACAACTCACTGCCCTGGCATAGATCAGTCACCCCTCTATACCAGAGGTGAGGGTACAGGTGCATGAGCCCTGTATCCCTACAGTGTCTAAGTCAATTCATAGACATTATAAGTGCAGTGCTGCCATTAAGAGTATATGGTGCTGGGAGTTTATTATTATTATTAATATTAATTTACATAGCACTGAATCACCCCAAAGGGATATCTCTGCGCTTAGGACAGTGTCCTGCAGCCAGACCCAAGGGAATCAGAAAATAAAAGTTTTCAAAAGCTTCCTGAATTGAGAAAGGCTCTGGCAATCGCAAAGCTGGGGGGGGCAGTTTGTTCCAGAAAGTAGGGGCAAGATGTGTAAAAGCTTTGCCACCTGTGCGCCTTTTTAAATCTAGGGGTGCACAGGAGTAGCTTGGAGCCTGATCGAAGGGGCCGAGAGGGGGTGTACTTGACAAGTTAAGCAGATAAGTAAGAAGGCCCCTGTCCTTTGAGGGCTTTATAAACAGTGCAGCCTATCTTAAATTTCACCCGCATTCTCACAGGGAGCCAGTGGAGTTTTTTGAGAAGTGGGATAGAAGCTGTTCTAGGATGGGCATTTGCTACTAGACTGGCAGCCGTGTTCTGTACAACCTGTAACTTGTTTAAGGAGGCTTTGTTGTCCGATGCCAACAGTGCATTACAATAGTCTAGACGACTTAGTACTAGGGCTTGCATCAATGTTTTTTTAGTGGAGGAAGGTAACAGGGGCAAGATTCTTCGGAGTAAACTGAGTGTGTGGCAGCAGGTACCAGCAGTAGTAGTGGTGTGAGTATCGAGTGTGAAGTTGTGGTCGATCCTGATTCCTAAATTCTTGACCACTTCCTTAGGAGAAGGGGCATTACCCAGCTCTTCCGGCCACCATCTGGGAGTCCAGCTCATAGCTGCTCCTCCAAATAGCATGATCTCTGATTTCTCGTCATTCAGTTAGAGGAAAATAGTCCTCATCCAGGCAGCAATTGTCTTTATGCCCTCAGAAAGGATGAGTTGTATATCAGTATGTTTTTGTCAAAGGTGAGGAGGAGCTGGGTGTCGTCCGCGTAGGAGATGGGACTGAACCCTAAGTTCATCAGTTTGGCAAAGGGGTAACATACATTTTAAAGATAGTAGGGCTCAAGCAGGAGCCCTGGGGTACCCCCTTGGTAACTTTGGTGGTTTTCGATCTAAAGGTTCCCAATGTAACCGTCTGGGTTCTGACAGTAAGAAAGTCTGTCAACCACTTCAGTGCGAGCCCCTGTACTCCAATGCCCTGGAGCCTCTCCAGTAGGATCTGGTGCAAGATGGTGTCAAACACTGTCGATATGTCAAGCAGCACCAGTAGTGCCGCCTGACCATTGTCCAGGGCCATTTTGATGTTATCAGTTACCTCAATCGGAGCGGATTCGGTACTGTGCTTGGCCCGAAAACCTGACTGGGAGACATCAGGGCAGTGAGAGGTTTCAACAAAATCAGACAGATGTCCGTTTATGTGCTTTTCAATACGCTTGCTTTGAAGGGGTTAATTGGAGAGCTCATTTGTGGAGATCTTGAGATTTTACGAATGGGTACAACTTGAGCTGCTTTCCATTATAGGAGGAGTCTGCCTGTACTCAAGGAACTATTAGGAATGGTGCAGATGGGTGTGGCTAACTATGCGGAAAATCTGGATGAGATTTTAGCTGGAATAATATCTAGGGGGGGAACCAAATTTAATTTTGGTAAGGAGAGACTCAACCTCTACCTGAGTGAGTAAGGGAAAGCAGATGAGCTGCGAGGTATTGTTAGGGGAGACAGGATATACTGTTGAAGGGTGCGAGGAAATTTCATTGAATGAGATAATTTTCTGGCAGACGTCTTCGATTTTTTGGGTTAAAAATTAAGCTAGATTCTGCAGTTTCGCAAGCCCTGGGATTGGTGTAAGACTTCAGAATCTGAAAGAGGGTTCTAGAATTGTTCCCAGGTTGCTCCAGCTGAAGAGTGATGTGTAGCTTGCGGGCGGATTTAATATTGTTATGGTAGGAGGACAGTGCGACTTTCTATCTCTCTTTGTCTTGCCCACTGTGAGAGTGTCGCCATGTCCGTTATAGTTTTTTACATTGGCTCTTTTCAGTTCGTAAGGCTAGGGAGTACCAGCTAGTGGGTGTGAGTTTTGGGGAGTGGGTCTGTGGCTTCATGGGGGCTACATTATCTATAGTGTCTTGAATAATAGAGTTAAAATGAGCTAGCTGTTCTTCTACACCATAAGTGCTAGTTTCAGTGTTCCATGAGCAGAAAGAGGACAGGAATTGATCGGGCTTCAGTTTATGCCAAGATTTATACCAACGTGTGGCATGAGATGTGGGGTTGGAGAGGCTTCTGGGATTTATCAGTTGGAAATTCACCAGAGAGTGGTCAGATCAAGTCAAAGGGCACATTTTCCCAACAGATGATATTCGTGGAATTGGATAGGATGAGATCTATAGTGTGCCCTGCAGAATGGGTAGGGGCGTTGTTGATCTTCAAAAAACCAATTGTGGCCAGGTCTGTAAGACAAGTTGTGGCATCAAGATTGAGGGCATCCTCACTGTGAATGTTGAAGTCCCCCAAGAGTAGGACGTTTCGGGTGAAAATCACATGCGGGGAGATACATTCCATCAGTTGAATAGTGAAACCTAGTAGCGGGCCTGGGGGTCTATAAACAAGGGCCGCTTTCCAGCTATGTTGGGGGTGCAGGTCGAGTCTGAAAACAAGGCATTCTATTTTGTCCGTGCACATCTGATCTAAAATAGCAATAAATATGGATTCCTTGTATATTAAGGCTATACCACCCCCTGCTTGTCATGTCCTGTCTAGTTTTTGGATACGGTAGCCATCCAGGAGTGCCAATGCAATAGCCGGGCTAGAAGAGGGTTTGATCCAAGTTTCAGTGAGGAATCAGTGTGAGGATCATTTTCAGTCAAGAGATCCCATATATTTATAGGATGTTTAGGGAGGAATCTGATGTTAGCTAAGAAGCAGCTCCATCCTATGTTAGTGGGTTGGGTCTGGGCACAGTTATAAGGAAATATCCTAAGGGACCCAGGTCCTTCAACCTGTTCTGGGAGTAATCCGTGATGCATAGAATGAGGGGGAACACTGCTCTGAGATCTGCAAGCCCTGTATGCAAAAGGGCCTTTAAGTGAGCTGTGTGAGTGTATCAGGAGCTCACAAGGGTTATATCTAATCATAAGCAGCTTGTCCCGTGTGTAGGAGCACCGTGGACTCGCTGCATTGCAGATATCTGAGGGGAAAATAGCAGGGGTCCTGGCTCCTGGCAACGTCCAGGCACAGAAGGGCGCAGACGGCCTTGCCTTAGTCACGCCTTTGGCGTGCCAGCGACGCACCCGTTGCGAGTGTACGCTTCGCATCTCGCCAGGCATCAACTATCAATCAATCAATCACGAAATTTATAGAGCTTACTACTCACCCGGGAGGGTTCCAAGGCACTTGGATGGGGGGGGGGAGGTCCGCTACTGCTCGAAAAGCCAGGTCTTGAGGTGCTTCCTGAATGCGAGATGGTCCTGGGTCAGTCGTAGGTGGGTGGGGAGGGTGTTCCATGTCTTGGCTGCTAGGTAGGTGAAGGATCTTCCTCCGGTGGTGGTTCTGCGGATCCGTGGAATGGTGGCGAGGGCGCGGCTGGCGGGGCGGAGCTGGCGGGTGGGTGTGTAGAACGAGAGGCGGTTGTTGAGGTATTCGGGACCCGTGTTGTGGAGAGCTTTGTGTCTTTGGGTGAGGAGTCTGAACGTGATCCTCTTGCTGATGGGGAGCCAGTGTATGTCTCTCAGGTGGGCGGAGATGTGGCTGTGTCGGGGGATGTCCAGGACGAGTCGTGCGGATGCGTTTTGTAAGCGCTGGAGTCTTTTCTGAAGTTTGGTAGTGGTCCCAGCATAGAGAGCGTTCCCGTAGTCCAGCCGGCTGGTGACGAGGGCCTGGGTGACCGACTTCCTGGTTCCAGTGGGGATCCAGCAGAAGATCTTTCGGAGCATGCGGAGGGTGTTGAAGCAGGAGGAGGCGACGGCGTTGACTTGCCTGGTCATCGTGAGGGAGGAGTCAAGGATGAAACCCAGGTTGCGTGCGTGGTCCGTGGGCTTGGGGGGGGGTGCCCAGAGCCGGGGACCACAAGGAGTCGTCCCAGGCGGAGATGGATGGGTCGAGGATGAGGACTTCCGTCTTGTCTGAGTTCAGTTTCAGCCGGGCTGAGCTTCATCCATTCTGCGACGTCTATCATTCCTTCCTGGAAGCTGGCCTTGGTGGTGGTGGGGTCGTTGGTGAGGGAGAGAATTAGTTGGGTATCGTCGGTGTAGGAGATGATGTTGAGGTTGTGCTTGCGTGCGATGGCTGCGAGGGGGCTCATGTAGACATTGAAGAGGGTGGGGCTGAGCGAGGAGCCTTGGGGTACGCCGCAGATGATCTTGGTGGCTGCTGTGCGGAAGGGCGGGAGACGAACTCTTTGGGTTCTGTCGGAGAGGAAGGAGGTGATCCACTCCAGGGCCTTTCCTTGGATTCCTGCGTGGTGGAGACGGGTTGTCAGGGTGCGGTGGCAGACCGTGTCGAAAGCAGCCGATAAGTCGAGGAGGATGAGGGCGGCGTTTTCCCCGTTGTCTAGCAGGGTCCTGATGTCATCGGTGGCTGCGATGAGGGCGGTCTCGGTGCTGTGGTTCACTCGGAATCCGGACTGTGATGGGTCGAGGGAGCCGTTCGTCTCAAGGAAGGCGGTCAGCTGCTTGTTGACGGTTTTCTCGATGACTTTTGCGGGGAAGGGGAGGAGCGAGATGGAGCGGAATTTCTTGAGGTCGGTGGGGACTGCGGTGGGTTTCTTCAGGAGGGCGTTGATCTCTGCGTGCTTCCAGCTCTCCGGAAAGGTGGCGGGTGCATGGGAATTGTTGATGATGTCTCGGAGTTGGGGTGCGATGATGGAGTCCACTTTGTTGAAGATGTGGTGCGGACAGGGGTCGGTTGGGGAGCCGGAGTGGATGGTGTTCATCGTGAAGTGTCTTCCGTGCTGACGGGGGTCCAGGTGCGGAGGGTGGTGGTGGGGGGCGCTGGTTCGGTGGTAGCGTCTGTGGTCAGAGGGCCGAAGCGGTCGTGTATATCGGCGATCTTGCGGTGGAAGAACGTGGCGAGGGAGTTGCAGAGGTCTTGTGATGGCGTGATGTCGTTGTTGCTGGCGTTGGTGTTGGAGAGCTCTTTCACGATGGTGAAGAGTTCCTTGCTGTTGTGGGCATTGTTGTCCAGCCGTTCTTTGAAGGATGATCGTTTGGTGGAGCGGAACAGCTGGTGGTGTCCGCGGATGGCGTTCTTGAGGGATGTCATGTTTTCCGCTGATTGGTCGTGGCGCCAGGCTTTCTCGAGGGCACGGCAGGACTTCTTGGAGTCTTTGCGATCGTTGGGAAAGTAGGGATTCTGGCCACTAGACTGTAAACCTCGTTTCCGGTCTCCGCCGGAAGTGCTCCTGATCACGTCCAATAGCAGTGGCTCCCTCCACTTATCGGGCAAGCCGGTGATGGACCAAGGAGGAGTACTTGGATAGTGACAGAGAGGTAGGAGTTGAAAGATGTGTAATTTAAAATTGCTTTCATAGGATGCAGCGTATTTATAAGTGCAGAAGTGCTTTAAAAATGAAATATGGCGTAAATGCGGTACCAAGAATTCACTGTGGCATGTGAAGTGAGGCTCCAGGATGTCTGGCGTTAAGCGCGTCCGCTGCTCGTCTCGCCAGGCATCAACTAAAGTAGGGATTATGGCCACTAGACCGTAACCCTCGTTTCCGGTTGCCGCCGGAAGTGCCCCTGGACACGTCCGTCAGCACTGCCTCCCTCCACTCATCAGGCAAGCCTGTGTTGGACCGAGGAGGAGTACTTGGATAATGACAGAGAGGTAGGAGTTGAAAGATGTGCAATTTAAAATTGCTTTCCTAGGATGCAGCATATTTATAAGTGCAGAAGTGCTTTAAAAATGAAATACTGTGTAAATGCGGTACTAGGAATTCACTCTGGCATGTGGAGTGAGGCTCCAGGAGGTCTGGTGTTAATCGTGTTAAGTTTGTCATTACGAACTCCACAGCACCATATTGGCTACACTGAAAAATGAGAAGTTTGGTATCAAACTTCTCAGCACATTAAACCCACACTGATGCCAGTGTGGAATTGAATAAAAAATGAGCACAGAGGGCATCGTAGAGATGCCCCCTGAAAATGGACCCACCAATAGTGCCCAGGCTGAGTGGCTGCTTTCAGCTGCCACCAGCAGACATGTTCTAGACCCCTGGTCCGGGAGCCTGATGCTCTCTGGGGCCTGACACAATGCACATCTTGGGAGAAGGTGCCAAGCCTCCTCTCCCGGGATAGGCAGGGTACACGTAGGGGAAGCTTCAATGGCTTGCTGCTTTTGTGAGCTTCCCCAGGCCACTTGCTGCTCTCAGCAAGTGATCCCCACTGGTTCTTATCCTCACTTTGGGCGGGAGAACCGGCGGGAAAAACAAGTAAGGTGTGCCCACCTCTGCCAACTCCACCACTCAGGTGGAGGAGGCAAGGTAAAGCACAACCCTCAGTCCATGCCATCTTGAAGATGGGGGACTCAGACAACCAGGGACAGGCTCATGTCCCCCTCCCACTGGAGGGTGGCATAATAGGGGAAGTACCCACTCCTGGGAAAGGACCCATTGGTCCCTGCCTTTTACCTAGCTGTAACACCCCTAAATCTAGTATTATGGGGCACCCCTGAACCTTGCTTCTTCAGACAAGAACCTGCAACAAGAGAAGAAGAAGGAGCGAACAGCTGTGCCGAAGGTAACAAGAGGAAGACGCCCACTGACTTGGTCCCAATCCTACTGGCCTGTCTCCACCTCGAACCTGCTCCTGCAAATTCCTGGTGTGTCCTGCAGCCAGCAACCTAGAAAACCCTGGAGGACCTGCCTACATTCAAGCACAAAGAATTTGTCTCCCTTGAAAACAGGATTTGTTCACCTGCAACCTCTGGCTCCGCCCAGACAGCGTGAATCTGCCCAAGTCTGCACCCGCTGTCCAACGCCCGAGCTCGAGTGGGCAAACACCATGAGGAGTTCACAGCAGCGATTCTGACCCAAGATCTGGTGACCCCTGACCTGCCTCCAGCCAATGCCTGCAGCCTAAATCCAGAAGGCCCCCCTAACCGCGACCAGGAGCGGGTAAGAAGATCCGACCCCAAAAGGTACCCCTGCACCCAACGCCCCACAGCCTTGTGTGCCAAAACCAACGGTGCCTAACCAACCCCTAACTTCCCAATTTACCGAAGTGGTGGTCGCACCTAGAAGACCTTTATCTCCCTGCCTGCAGCGCTTTTGCAAACCGGAGGTTCTCCACTGGAACCAACAGGGTGCTTGACGTCAAAACAGCACCCTGCACCCAGCTGCCCTAGTGCCGCAGAGGGTGCACCCTTGGTGCTAATTTGTTTTCCCATTTTCCCTGAGCTAAAGTCCAGGAGCTTTGCTCCCACAACCCTGTGGCCTGCTTGCCAGCAGCCACCACCCGGAGGCCCCCTATCCCCCATTGGATAACATTGGGCCTCAGCACTCTGCACTGTGCTTCCCTTGTACCGCTGAGGGTGTAACGAGATGGCAGTCTTGACTTTGGGGGAACCCTTTCTCTAACCCCAGAAACTCAACTCCAAAGACTGATTACTTACCTGGTAACCGTTGACTTCATTTCTCTCCATTGGAATCTATTGACTGTTTTTCTCTGAAAAATGTTCTAAGTGTGGAGTTGATTTGTATGGAAACCAAAATTGTGCAAAACTGATTTTACTTACCTTTTCTCTAAGTAATGTCCAAGTGTGATATCTAGACATATCACACTGAGTAGAAAAAGTAATATCAAAAGTAATATCAAAAGTAACGTAAAAGTAACTCACCTATAATGTTCATTGCAAAGTCAATACAAAGTATATGTACAGCATTTCACAGTATTCCATTACCAATAATTCAAACTGTAACCATTTCAAAGTATATTTACAATTGCATTTCAAACTGTATATTTACTGAAATTATTTATCAACTTACCTGTGCCAGGCTTGCTTGGTTCTAGAAAATAAAATAACTAAAAGAATATTTATACAAAACCTTATTGGTCTGAAGTTCAGTCTTTGAGTGTGTGAAATCATTTGCTGATTGAGTGGGTACAACAAATACTTAACACTGTCCTCTGATTCTGAAATAGAGAGTAAGGTTCTATCTAACCTACCTTTGGGGTTCCACTGGACTCTGTGCACACTATACCTAACTTTGGTATAGTATATACAGAGCCAACTTCCTACAATTGCTATTTGTAGCTTTTAATTGTATTATAAGTATTCATTTATTAAATAGTTAGTCTTGTAAATAGTTATTTGTAACTTTTAATAGTATGTTTTACAGACTTTAATCTAAGCAGATATAGAGCATCTTCAAGTTGTCACTAGAACCCCCATAATGAATATGTATTTACCGCTGGCAGTTGTCAGTGATTTAGTTCCTGTTTATATTTCACATGGTTTACCTAATCTTGCATTCCTTAAGAGCTCACTATTTCCAAAATGTTGTTTTTCCTTATTTTTTTGTGTAGCATATTTTTCTCCTACAGTGCATACTTTGAATCGAGTCACCTTCAGGCGTTTATAAGGGGCCACCATTGTGAGCTCTGGAGCAAAGGCTGAAGGCAGTGTGAATTTCTCAAAGTGCCTGTCAGTGGGTCAAAAAGGTGTTCAGAATGCTTGGTCATCCAATACTTGGCCTCTCTGCTGAACAAACAGTGCAATGGTCACTCATTCCAGTTGCAATTGTGATTCTGTGTAACTGTGTATAAAGGAGGTACAAAGTTTCCAAAATATTGTGAAGGCAAAAGTAAATGAAAATACAGTTCTTACGGATGAGTAAATGTGTTATGTGTTTGGGGGTTGTGAAGTGCATTTAGGAGGCAGTGAAAGGAGGCTGCTGAAGATAAGATATGCAGATGGAAGAGATATGAATAGAAAAGGATGCACATGTTTAAAATAGAATAAACATAAAAGGCATGATAGAGACTCTCTGAAAACCACAACCCCTTCCACAGGTCTTGGTAATGTTTACTTCACTGTCTCACTTCATTGTTATTTCAAAGTCTGCTCTGAAGTTCTTTGGTTATACTAAATAAGCAGCTACCCACGTCATTATCAAATGAAATCTCTCTATTGATGTCATGACTACAATTGCTTTATTATACTTCATGCTTTCTCAACTTTGATTGAAAATGCACTATTAGCAGACTAATTTTTCAGAAAATATTCCCGCTGGGAGAACCCCCGAGCCCTTCTTGTAATGATCGGAGTCGCTCCCTATGCTCACTTTGTTTGCTCGTCAAGGGGCACTCATCCAGAACTTTAAGACTTACCACTTTCAAATGTCACCAGCCGCCACTGGTTATAAGAGCATTGCTATTGTTAATTCATTGAATCGTTCTTTTTTTAAAAAAAATTTATTGAATAGAGCAATAGGTAAACCAAAGGTACAAAACATATTACACTCTAGATTTTAATTACAACACGTTTCCAATAAATTTCTTAGATGACAGACAAGAGATAAAAAGATAAAACGATGTACAAGGATAAAAAGGGAGGTTCGTCGAGATGCGGAAAAAAGAACAGTCTACTACATCATTAAGATTTCCAAGACATGTGCAAAATATGCAATTTTATAAAGTGCATCTCTAAGGGCGTGCAAAACTGCAATAAAATGCTAGTGCAAAAGTGCAAAGAGTAAAGTGCGAAGAGTACAAAAAGTACCATCTTAAAAAGTGCGTAATGCAAGCTAATGTTAATAGAAAGTGCAAATAAGTGCTATTGTCCTGGAATAAAAAACCATCTACTCTTGATTTTCTTCACAAATCATCCTCCCTTCATTTCTTCTAGATTCTCAAAATATTTCCAGTTCCTCTCAAATCTCCTAATGACTCCCACTCTGCCAGCATATGCCTTTTAAAAAAAACAGGTTCTCCTCATTTTATTAAACTAGTTCATATGTGATGGGATCTCGCTGGATTTCCTGTTTTGAAGTATTAAGGAGCGAGCAACTGCACAAGATATAAATATAAATACTTCTTCTGCTTTATTAAGCCCACTCCTATCTTTGCATATACCGAACAGGGCTACTTCTGCTGCTGGTAAAAAAGATTTCCCAATAACCTGTTTGATATCGGCAAATATTCCCTTCCAGAAGGTTTCTAACTGCCGGCAAGTAAAAAAGATATGATTCCATCCGCCCTGGCTACTAGCCATACATCTGAAACATTTATTCTCAACTTCAGGATAAATTTTTTCCAAAGCCTCCGGTGTATAATACGCTAACCAGCGAGATAGAAAAGACATCCTTTTATAGTTGGCGGCCCGTAAGGATCCATTCCCCAACTGACAAATGACCTCCCAATCCTTTGTGGAAAAATTACATTGTGTAGAGATATTTATTTTCTCAAGATGTCTATCTACTAATACATTTTGATTTGAGCAATGAAGCATCTTGTACCAGTATCCGATACCTCTGCTCTTTCCAGCATAAAGGGCTGTTAGTATAGCATTAGGAGCATTTAGCAGGCCACTTGTCACATTTCTAATAAAATGCAAAATCTGCATATATTCAAAAAAGGTCGGGCACAATGTTCCATTAATTCTAACAACTACCACCTGCCAGCTAATTACCCTGTTTTGGACTATCATATGCCTCAACTCATGAAACCCACAAAGTTCCCAGGTTTTAATATGGATCAAACTTAGTGTGAGGCCTATTTGAGTACATTCAAATAAACCTAAATAATGAGAGCCATCAGTACCATTTTTTTTAAAAAGGAGTGACATTCTTGAGGCATATTCTTTTAACGTCTTGTATCTTAACCTCTTTGGGAGCTTTGCAATTTAAAAAAAAACTGGAATTTGGGAACCTGCCTCTTGTAACATTCTTGTAGGAAAAAAATTATCTCTTGTCTGATTACTCCTCAATAATCCTGCCAATATATCAAAAAATGCAGCTTCATAGTAGGTCCTTAAATGGGGTAGGGCTAAACCTCCTTGTTCAACTGGAAGTTGTAATACTGGGAGTTTAACTCTCGAAGATTTATTACCCCATATAAAACCTCTCAGCATTGTTTCAAGCTCTTTAAAACAAACTAAATTAATTTTAATGGGAACGTTACTGAACAAAAATATAAGCAATGGTAGCACCGACATCTTAATCAATGATACCCTGCCTATAACTGATAATGGGAGAAGGAGCCATTGATCTAAAAGCGTCCGAATTTTGTTCTTCATTCTAATATAATTCATAGAATAAAGCATGTCGTATTCGGTAGTCACGAATATGCCCAGGTATCTAATTGGGTCGCTCCTTGCAGCTTGGGCCCGCAGATCAATAGGGAGAAAAAGAAGATCAGTGTTTAATGCAAGGACCTCCGTTTTTTTTGTATTTACTTTATAACCCCCTATTTTTCGTAGTTATTAAACTCTCTCATTAGGTTTTCAATATTTTCTTTTTTAGGTATTAAATATAAAATAATATCATCGGCAAACAACTTTAATTTAGACCTACCGATGATAGGGGGCAGGATAGCTGCGTTGTCCCTGATCTTTATTACTAGAGGCTCGATAAAAAAAGTAAAGAGCAACGGGGACAACGGGCAGCCCTGCCTTGTACCCCTATTTACCTTGATTTTACCAGCTTGTTTGGCGTTGATTATTACTTGGGCCGATGCTCCCTCATAGATGTTATGAAGCATCTTGATAATTGAGGCTGGAAAACCAAATTGACAGAGAGAGTAGCATAGTGCTGCCCAATTCACCAGGTCGAGCGCTTTTTCTGCGTCCATCATTAATATGCAGGCTGGGGTCAAATTTGTATTAAAATAGTCCAATGCCTGAATCAAGAATTCCGTGTTAGCTGCCATATAACGTCCTGCGATAAAACCGGACTGGTCCTGATGGATGACCTCCTGGGCAGCAAGGACAAATCTTTCGGCCCATCTGGCCCCGGAAAATTATCTTTCCCTACCAAAAGTTTTGTAGTAGAATCCAAATTGCTCTTATTGGAGCACCGCAGTTCCCCATCACCCTCTGCACTTGGGACTCCCAATACCTCGCCTTGTATATCTGGAAATGAGGAGCAGTCTTGCGTACAACCCTCCGTGCCCAGCTCCTCTTCTATGGAGTTTCCAAGAGATTGCGAAGCACGTAGAGGAAGAGGTTCAGATGTCCCATCACGACAGGGTGACTTAGACTGATTCGCTAGGCCAGGGTCTTTGGGACGTGCAAGATTGACTGGTGAGGGGGGTAAGGCAGGTGAGGCGGCGAGAGCTGAGGCGAGAGCTGAGGTTGTGGGGGATTGTACAGAGAGAGTCTTAGGAGTGTTTTTTTTTTTGCAAAAAGTGGATACTCTTTTAATTCTTTTCCTCCTTTACCAGCTTTTTTTTTGGTCTCTTCTGCATGAGATGGTGTTTCTTATACTGATACCAAGGTACCGCTGGTAACTCTGCTTCTAGCTCTGGTTCAGACTCTAGTTCTGGTTCTGGTTCGGACTGTATTGTCGAGTTGTAATTATCTTGGCAATCCATTGCGGTCTTCTTTGTCTCCTTGATTTGCAATGAGATAGAAGGAATAGGCAGTTTATCATCCTGATAAAGATCAATTCAAATGGTCAGGCGATTTCAGTAGATGTTTCCTAAGTTAAATTTGCCCGGCGTTAAACGCCTCTAATACCATACGAAGTTATTCAATAAAGAGGCAGGCGCTGGAGACAGGAGGACAGGAAACAAGTTTATTCCGACGGAGTAGAACACATCATATCAGACAACAAGGTATCGTCTCGAGGTGCTCTCTCAGCCTCTCTGAGACCTGGTCTTTTATACACTGGTTTTAGACATGTGAACGTCCTTTATTACAACAGGGACATTGTAGAGCATGAGAACGACATCACCGGCACCCCCCCAGTTCCGGCCCCTTCCAACACATGACAACAGTAGGGGCCCTTTCCCCTCATATGATTGGGAGGGGGCTATCACGCAGCTGAGTGTTCTGCCGATTCCTTTGGAATGTGTGCGCCTGATTGAATCTCAGGGGATGGGGAGGTCGTGATCAATAGTGGCTCCTTTCAGGAAAGGCGAGTGCATACAGTAATGGGCAATAAACTGTATCCTCGGGCTAAAGGATGACCAGCGGTCCGTGCTGACGTTCAGGCTCAGAGGAAGGGGTCATCAAAGGAGGGGTATTCATGGACGGAAAGGAGGTGTTGGTCAGGCGCGGGGTGCGATTCCCTGAGACAGAGTCGTGGGAGGGGAGGGTTCATGACTTGTGCATGTGAGTGCGGGGGCAGCCAGGGTGCGCGGGGAAGGCTTGCAAGGTCAGGGAAGTGTGCTGACGGGGCGATCGTGAACAGGGAGACCATGGTACCTAAAATGGCTGTCGTGTATGCTCATACGTGAGTCTGCAAGATGGCGTAGATAATGTTTAGTACACAAACTAAAATTCCACAGTCCTCCCTTTAACATGTCTCGCCAGCTTGTCAGTTCGGATCAATCCCCATGAGACCACGCACCTCTATTTCGTATAGGGGACTCATGTGCTCAGGTTTAAAGTTCAAAGTCTTTGGGCACATACAGTTGGAAATGAGTGCACATAAAGGTGGTAAACATTGAATACCTAAACAACACCCACACAGTATCATGATTGGTATCAATAAAAACGTGAACAGTCTCCATCCCCAGTTCTTCAAAGTGTCCCAGAACCAGCCTCCAAGCGACCATCCTTCCTGTTCCTGGTGAACCTCCGAGGACAGTCTGTGGAGGTGTTCGATTGCTTTGTAGACTGAAGGTGAGTTATCTGGCACGTAGGTGCAACAGCTGGAGCCGATGATGCGGCATGCACCTCCACGGTCGGCCAGAACCACATCTAGAACAAGACGGTTTTGAAGAGCCACCAGGCGGACTGCCTGAAGTTCAGCCGTGTTGTTAGCAAGGATGCCAGCGGTGATGTTAATTGTTGTCTCTACTGCCTGAGTCAGATGTCGGATAGCGCGGCTATTTGCCATTGGTCCCCACAGAGGAACAAGTCCCTTTGCTGCATCCAGGAACTGTGCTCCGGTGGAGTCGGCTTGTTCAACATCTCCGGCACGCTTTTGCCGGTGGTGGTAGGCTGGAGCCACATACGTGGGAGGAAGAATGAAGGCGATGTAGCACGTACCCCTCCAGCCTTTTGGGAGCCACGTGTAAGCTTTGGTGCCACAAACAAAGTACATATTCGGGGAAGCAACAAAGGAGGGGGGGTCAGCTGAGGCCAATGTTTTGGTGATGCGACAAGAACTGTGACCCACCAGCTGCGTTCCTTGTCCTTCGAGGCATACGAGTCCTGTGACATTGATGACAGACAGGGCCACGGTCAGGGTGGCAGCCGTTTGCTTCCGTAGGTGGGAGAAGGTGGGTCTGGCTGGATTGTGGAGCACTTGCATTTCGACCCTTTCTTTGGCAGGGATGTTCGTAAGGAAGGTTGAACCTGAAATTGCAGGACAAAAGGGCTTTCCTGTGCTGTTCAGCCAGAACCCATAGTAGAAGTGGGACACTGTCTGACCAGAAGCGGCGTTGTCCTTGTGGCTTTCCTGCATGAGGATCAACCAGGCGAGGCAGGAGCCGTGAACTGAGAAAGGAGAAGGAATGAAGGGGATGGAGTGTCCGGTAGCATGTGGGAGCAACCCACAGATCCAGCAGTTTGTGGCATTTGCAGCAAGGTTGTGCTGGTGCAACAGTTGTACGAAGGAATTGTTCCAGAATTCCCTACGCCTTTCTCGAAGCTGAGGTGAAAGGGTGATCAGGTGGTGCTCTTTCACGGTGGTTGGCTGGACAGTGGTTGGCAACATCTGGTGAGCGGGCGTGCTTTCCTCCAAGATCCAGAAGGAAGTCATGAGGAGGAGGCAAAACAGGAAGACAATGAAGAAAGCGATTGTCTTTGATTTGTGCAAATTGTCAGTTTTTGGATTCCTGTAGTGGGTATTTCCTGTTGCTTTCGACGTCTTCTTATCTGGCGCTTCCATCATCTTCATCTTCAAGGTGCTCGGTAGTGGGCAGAACCACAGACTTTGTTTAGCTTCTCTCCGGGTAACCCTTGGTTGCTTTGGGTCACCGTTCTGAGATTTTTAACTTAGTCAGTGGCCTACTTAGCCGAAGCTCCCTCCTTTCGACGTAGGAAATACCCTTCTCAAGATGGCACTGTAGGATCAGAGTGTTTTGCAAGTTCAAGTGCCTCGGTATCAGGATAGCAGTTCAGTGATGGTCGGTCTTTGTTCAGGAGTTCTTCTTGGGTGCTGACGTTGTCTGTCGTGGCCAGGGTCGAGGAAATCTTCTTGCAGTGGTGCGCATGCAGCCAGTTCTTTTTCCCCTCCACTCGAAGAGCCGTCCGAGTGGTGATCAGTACTTGCCAGGGGCCCGTCCACCGGGGTTCCAGACTCTTCGCCCGTTGAAAGTTCCGGATCAGGATATAGTCCCCCGGTTGGATATTGTGACCGGGACCCCTGGAAGTATCGGGGATGGCCTGCTGCACCTGTTGATGAATGACAGACAATGTTTTAGTTAACTTGTATAAATAATCTGACAGCAGGACGTCGGGGACGTCATGAATGGAGGTCGGTTTGGGGGCAGTCCAGAGGTTCATAGGCCGCCCAAACACAACTTCGTAGGGGGTCAAGTGGTGCTTAGTGGGAGTGGAGCGCATCGATAGTAATGCCAGTGGAAGGGCATCTGGCCACTTAAGTCCTGTGGTGGCCACTATTTTTGACAGTTTCAGTTTCAGTGTAGCGTTGTGTCGTTCAACCAGGCCAGCGGATTGGGGGTGGAAGACCGCATGGAACCTTTGTTTCACCCCTAACCCCTTCAGGATTAGTTGGATAACTTCAGCTATGAAGTGGGGGCCATTGTCGCTCCATAAAATTCGACAAAGGCCGTAGCGAGGGAAAAACTCCTTCAGTAGTACTTTGGCAGTAGTCATGGCAGTGTTATCACGGGTCGGATAGGCTTCCACCCATTTGCTGAAGGCACATACAATGACTAATACGTACTTCAAGCCTTGGCACCTCTCTAATTGGATGTAATCCATCTGGAGGACCTCAAAGGGGTGGTCAGGGATCCCAAACCCTCCCCGGGGTACCACAGTTCCTTTCCCGGGGTTGTGTTGTAAGCAGATAAGGCACTGTTGGACTAGGCATTTGGCTGAGTCGGGGATCTTGCCGTTGTGCCAGACTTTGGAAATGAGTTCGATCATGGGGGCAGAACCTATGTGTGCAGGGGAATGTGCCATTGTCAGTATGGGGATCAAGTATGCATCAGGCAGCAACCATTTGTTCGTGTCCTTTGTCCACCAGCAGCCTTCATCGTCCCTTAGACCCACCCGTGCCCATTCAGTCAGTTTGTGTGGTGTGCTGGCCGATTGGATGTCCCTGATCGTTTCCCTAGCGTCGGTCCATTTTTCTGCTTGTGACCTGGTCACATACATGCGTGTCGTGGCCCTATTCTCAGCTGTGGTTCGGGCAGTGATGTCGGCTAGTGCGTTTTCCTGTCCAACTAAATCTGTCACCTTCTTGTGTGCCTGGCATTTGATCACTGCTAATCGTGTGGGGAGAAGGACTGCTTCAATCAGGGCGGAGACTAAATCTCCGTGAAGGATGGGTGTACCATGGGACGTCAGGAATCCCCTTTCCCTCCACAGGAGCCCAAAATGATGAACTACCCCGAAGGCATACTGGCTGTCCGTGTAAATGTTTGTCGTGGTTCCTTCTGCTATGATACAAGCTCGTGTCAGGGCAATTAGTTCTGCTGCCTGTGCGGATCGTTGTGTGAATCAAGCCGTTTCAACTACTGTTCGAGCTGTCGTCACCGCATAGGCAGCAGAAGTGGTGCCGTCTGGGAGTTTGATGCAAGAGCCATCTACCCATAGTTCTCCATCAGGATCTGCAAAAGCAATGTCTCGGAGGTCAATTCTACTCCTAGTCTGTTCGTCCGTGAGAGTCACACAGTCGTGTATAGGGGGCACATCGGGGTCATTTTCGGGCAAGGGTAACAGTGTAGCAGGATTCAATGTCGTGCATCTCTTCAGAGTGATGTGGGGCGCAAGTAAAGTCAATTCGTATCCTGTCAGTCGTGCACTAGTCAGGTGTTGAGTCTTTGTCTGGTTCAAAAGCGTGTCAACTGCATGGGGTACTAAAACTGTGAGAGAGTTCGAAAGTACAATTCCCTCACTCTGTCGGATAGAAACAGCAGCAGCGGCTACTGCTCGAAGGCAGGCTGGTAGAGCTCTGGCGACTGGATCAAGAGTGGCAGAGAAGTAGGCACAAGGGCGTTGCTTGGCGCCGATGGGCTGAGTTAGAACAGACAATGCGCATCCCTCCCTTTCGTGAGTGAAGAGGGAGAAGGGTTTGGAGTAATCTGGTGTTCCTAGAACGGGTGCCGAGCAAAGGGCATCCCGCAACTCCTTAAAGGATGCTTGGCATTCGGGAGTCCAAGGGAGTGGGAACGGAACATCTTTGGCCAATAGGGAAAGTAAGGGTTTTATAATGAGACTGAAATTTGGTAACCATTGTCGGCAGAAAGAAGTAAGGCCCACTAATGAACGGACTTGCTTCTGTGTTTTTGGAATAGGGGTGTCTAGGATGGTTTGGATTCGGTCGGGAGTAAGTTTTCTCCCTTCTTTGGACAGGAGATGACCTAGGTATGTTACTTGGGGCTGACAGAACTGCAGTTTCTTTTTGGAGACTTTTTGGCCATTTTCCGCAAGAAAGTGCAAGAGTTGGATAGTGGCTGTGATTGCAAGTGGAGTGGTGTCGGCCGCCAAAAGGATATCATCGACATATTGGATCAACACCACTCCATCTGGTAGCTGGACGGCGTCCAGCTGTCTTTTGAGAGCCTGGCTGTAAATGCTGGGACTTTCAGTGTAGCCCTGGGGAGCTCTACAAAATTGGTATGAACGGTTTTTTAAAGTGAAGCCGAAGAGATAACGGCTGTCTGGATGGATGGGGATAGAGAAAAATGCATTTTTAAGATCGATAACGGTGAAAGTGGTGGCAGTGGACGGGATGAGAGTCAGAATGGTGGCGATGTCTGAGACTACGGGGTACTGTGGCACCACCACTTTGTTGACCTCTCGCAAGTCGATGATGAAGCGGTACGCTTTCTCATTTCCCTCACCTTGCTTCTTAACAATGGGTAGGATAGGGCTATTGCAAACATTACTAACCACTTCCTCTACCACTCCTGCATCCACCAAGGACTGAATAATCGCTACCAATGCCTTCTCGCCTTCGGGCGATATCCGGTACTGTGGGAGTTTCGGGAGTATTGCATCTGGTCGAACAGTTATGTGTACAGGATCGATCATCATTCGTCCTACATCCGAGTCGTTTCTGGCCCATAGGTACAGGGGTAGGGTATCGAGCAAGGATAGGTCAGCATCTGTTATAGTGTACATATGTCGTGCGGGGTAGGGTCTGGACATGCTCGGGTTGTCGTACAGGATGACTCGGACTCCATCCGGGGAACACCTAATAGTAGCTTGGAAATGTTTCAGTAAATCAATACCCATAATGGCGTCAGGGGAGTTGGAGGAGAGCAGAAACGTCGTGTCAGTGGGGTTGTTTCCTAGGTCAAAGGAGATAGGTACAGACAGGGGATTAGTGGGGGGCGTTCCATCGAAACCTATCGAGGTAATGTGTGAGCCAGACAAGGGTGCCCTTGGAATCAGTCGTTTTGATAATACACTACGTGTCGCTCCAGTGTCTACCAAAAATGGAGACTTTGTACCCAGGACCTTAGCAGTAACGTAAGGACCTTGCTGGTCAACACAGAGCTCGACTGGATTCCTCCCTTGCCCCTGGCAGTCCTATGCAAAGTCGTGAGCATCGTTGCGATCGGACTGTTGGCACTGATTCTGTTGGGGGCGGTCAAATGTGTTAGATCTGCCAGATCGGTCATTGGTGGTGTCGCGGGTCTGTCCTTGTCCCTGACCTCCAGTTTTGGGGCCATTTGTCATGTTCCTTGTCTCTTTATTTTTAATCAGTTCCCGAAGGGCCAGACATTGAGACTTCCAATGTCCAAATTCTTTACAAAATGCACATTGGTTCTCATCAAGGTCGGTTCGTGGAGCGCCAGGGGTGGGGTTACGGTCTCTAGGGGCCGAATTCCTAGGGGCATTCGACTGGTAGTTTCCCCTATACCGTTCCCTCCCTGTAGTCACTCCCTGCAGTTGAGCAATCATTACTCGTTCCTTTAAGTCCTTTTTCTTTTTCTCAGTTGCCCTTTCGTTCTCGTTCTTTTGGTGTTCGTAATACTGAGCCATCTGAAGGATAGCTGCAGGTTTAGAGGCTCCCCAACTACTCTCGCTAGTCTGTAACTTTTGGGAGACCTCTTGCGATAGCCCCTTTACCTAGTTTTGCACGAATAGGTGTTGTCCGGTTGCGGTGGTCATGTCTTGGCCACTGTAGTCGGAGAAAACCGTTTCAAATCGGGAGAAGTATTCTGATACGTCCTCCTGAGGTTTCTGGCGGCAAGCCGTGACCACCGACCAGTCTACTTTCTTTTCTGGGATCAACGTTTTTAGCTTCTGCACTATTTTGTCGGGGAGTTCCAGTATGTCTTTTACTGGTTTCTTTCCGGGCTCTCGCTGCCTATCTAGTTCATCGAGTTTTGTCCAGGTGTGTCCGAACAGATCTGTGTGGTCGGCTCTCCGGATTTGCTTCCACACATCAGCCGGCAGACATAACCCGAAAAACAAATCAATGTCCGCTAGAGTCATTATAGTCGAACCCAAAGCTGTGCCTAGTTCGGTATAAAATGCTGTAGGGTTCTTTCTTAAATCGGGCAGGGTTTGCCTAAAAGTTAAACTATCTTGTCGATCCCATGGTTGGTAAACCCAGTTGTACACAACCCTCCTTTTGGCATCTGCGTGGTTGATATCATCGTTTGTTCCCTGACCTCTTGGGGGAACCCAGTAGGGGGCGGCTTCTCTGATAGGCATCATAGTGTCGGCTGCTTCTAATGAGGGCTCAATCGTCCCAGGGACTGTGATCTTGACCTCTGGTTTCTGTTCCGCGAGGTGGCGGAAAACCTCAAGCGTTTGCATGAAGAGGTCCGTCACATCGCTTTCAGCCCCATCTCCAACATCGACCCTTCTATATAGAGCCGTCAATTTGGCAGGACCTTTATTCTGGTACCTATCCTCATACGCGTTCAGGGTGTGGTAGCTGAACCGCAAAATGAAATGCCGTCTGTGACTACCGGCATGTGAATTATGCATATTCATCGTATATTCTTCGCTCTCCTTCCGTTCTACCAGGGTTTTTGCTATCTGGTCAATTCCATCCTGCTCATCTTTGCTCAACCTATTCGGCCTGGCTGTTAGGTGCCTGCCAGTCTCATGTTCGTCTGCTGTTGTTACCAATGCGGCTGGTGCGAAGGCCGTAAGAGCCGGGGCACTAGCGCTATGGTCACCTATGCCTGCACTTTGAACTGGTGAGTGTTGTGCTAGAGGCTGGCTGGGAGCATAAGGAGGAGGCATGTAGATAATTGGAGGACCGAGCAGTAACTCGTCATGTGCCCTCTGTTTAGAGGGCATCTCCGGGTAGAGCGTAGAGGGGGTCCTGACAGGGCATTGGCCTGCCAGTCCTGATTCTTGTGTTTGCTTAACTTCCTCTCTTCTTCTTATTTCTTCATCTAGTTCTTTTGCAGCCAGATGGGCAGCTTTTCGTAACTCTTTCACTATTTTTGCTTCTTCTCTTTTCCTTCGATGTTCTGCTTCTTTGCGCCACATTGTGGAAAAGTAAATTTTGCCATGTTCTGTGTCCCTACGCCTCATCCATCATATGTTATGTGTGCATGACCAATATGCATATGTTATTCCCCATGTCTGATTTATGACGCAATTATAGTTGTGTCCACCTCTAGTATGCCAGTTTCCAGTCCTCGTGAATACTACGAATATCAGGCCTATGTAAAGTTATGTTGCCACGTTTCTCAGTGTGCACGTTATTCCATTATAAAGTCCCCGTTTCTGGGCCTCAAAAGGGCCCGGACATCAGATTCAGCTCCTGTCTCCTGAAGCCTCGCTGAGGAGCGATACAGCCCCCACCTGTATCCTCGACCTTTCACTTACTTCCTGCCTCGCAGTGCCCGGTGCAGCCTGGCTCTGCCTCTGAGTCTGCCAAAAGTATGTTATAGTTCCAGTTATCAGTCCAGTCCTCCTTCTCTACATTCCTAAGTTACTGAACTGCATCAATAGTTTCCGTCATTGTCTAGCCTTCTCGGCTCCATGTTAGAGAAATACTGCATTTACTGGTCATTTAATATTCCTCATCACGCACTACATGTAGAATAATGCATGGTCCAGTCTTAGAATCAAGTTAGCTTTTCCCCTCATGACTCCTAGTTTATATCAACATGTTCTCTAAACATTAGATACCAGATAGGGTTTAGGTACATGTCGCTCCGACCCTCCAGACTCTAGTCTCTGCTCCTAGCACAGAGTTCATAGCCCCCAGCTTCTCCTAGTAACACGTCATTGCCAGTTTTCGCGCACCACCAGATTAGAGGTCCCGGCTCCTTAGGTAGCCCCCTCCTATGTTTCCGCCCATTCATGACATATTCTGTTACGTTTGCACCACATGTCTATGTATACGCCCAGTTACACCTACTTTTACTCTTATCTCTCGCGACTGCTACGCGTCACGCCTTCTGCTCCACCCACTGCTACGCCTACTGCAATGTAATGCTATGTGTTTGCGTTATGTATATAAGTTGATGTATTGTTATTAAAAGTTAGCGCGCTCATCCCAGACCTAGCCCCGGCAGCTGCCGGGCCCTGTTACCCCCGTTCTATGCAGGTTGTCCTGATCCTGTCCTTATGCTGTAATAAACCTGCAGAAACTCCTACTACCTCGAATCTTGACTCTTATTTTATTGAGCTATCTGTTATTCATTCATTCATTCAAAAATAGATCCGGTATTATTTATTTATATACCACATAATGGCGCCCGAACAGGGACTTGCCCTTTCCCCACGCGTCGGTGAAGCCACGCCGACCCCCTGACCCTCTGCAGTCGTGACGGAACTCTTCTGCGCAGTGGCAGATATTTCTGCTCAAGTATCCCTCAGGCCCACGGAGGAGACGGAGGAGGCGGTCCAGCATCCGAACGAGACGGTGGAGGAACGCGGCGAGTCCCGACCAGAGCCCAAGCCAAGAGTCCAAGGTCCGAGGTATCCGGAGGCCCACCCGTAACTGAAGTCCGAAGTCCGTCGTCGTCAGTCCAGTCTAGTCCGAGGCTTTCCGTTCTTGCTGCCCGGTGAGTACCATTGCTGGGGTAGTATCTAGACAGGACCAATCTAAATTGACTCCTGGTCCGTGGGTTGGTGGTACCCAAGCCCACAAACGAAGTGTTCACCTAGGTGGATACGGGTCTTGATGCATCCCTTTATGGGACCGGTATGTTCCGTACTGTTACAGCAGTGCATCCAGTAACTCTAGTCTGTTCCGTTCTCGAGAAAATCTGTTCTGTTTCTGTTCTCAGTATTTTCAGGTAATATTCTGTTCGAACTGTTATGTTATGATATTGTTTAATGTATTTCCAATGTCGTGGTATGCCTGAATTGTTTTCCCAATTGTTATTGTTTTTCGTGTATTGTATTGTGTTCCGATTCAAGTTTACAATGCCGCTCTTTTCCAAGTTACGACAGTTAAAAACTAGAAAGGGTTTATTAGAAGAAGCAGTTCCTGTTCCGCCTAGGGACAGTCCAGGTCACTTTATGTATCAGAAACATGGCATAAGCGCCATATTGTATCTAGATTTATGGGTAGAGTATACCAAACAGTTAGAAGAAAAGTATAGATGGCCCGTATCGGGTACATGGGATCCCGAATGTATCATGCGAGTAGAAGAAGCATTATGGAAAAAGAAAGCCAGACAGTCACAGAAAGATGCCATCGAGTTATGGCGTAAAGAAGCTCATAAAAGAACGGAAAAGGAAGTCAGAAAGTCAGAGTTAAGTAGAGAATCCCAAGAACGAGCCCAAGAAAGAGAATTAATCGAGATAGGTGAACGAGTCAAAGCCGAACAGTCAGACAGACAGAGGCATGCCCTTATTAAGGGTATGTATCCTCTTCTTGCCGAGGGCTTGCCAAAAGCGACCCCAGAGGCATCCAGTAATTTCCCGTCACCATTAGTTCCGACCAAGCTACGTCACAAACCGACCGCAGCTGATATTTTTATTTCGTCCTATTTGGACGACATAGTCCCTGAATATGCAAATCCTGTTCGCGCTCCGCCAGTCCCTGTAAATCAGGTAGTTCCTGCTCCTCCAGACACCGGGGTGCCCTTAACAGCTCCCCCGGGTCAGCCCGCCATACAAGTCCAGCCCACGTTACAATTACCGACCCTGCCAGGTCGGAAAGCATCAGTTGATGATACTGGTTTAGGGGCCGCGGGAGGAGGTCTTCCTCAAACCCCGCCGCCACACAAGCGTTTAACATTACTCGAATTACATGCTCAAGCGTTACAGCGTACGCCCAAACATCAGTCTGTTACAGAGATCAGGCAAACCCTTACCGAATGTGTCTATGATCCAGTTCCAGGCGAATATAATATGGTTTTATATTCCTTACGTGTAAGGAGAGTGACCGAGTATCTAGTCACCTTGCCGAATATGAAAGAATATCTAGACAGAATATATCGTTTCATCCGTACAGGGGATGATCCAGAAAGTATTAGTGATGCCATGTCTCAAAGGAAAGCCGAGATCCAGCTCATGATATTAAAGTTCCTGATCAATTGCCTAATAAGAGAACAAGATTACCCGTCTAAAGATCCGGCCGAAATGAGAATCCTGACAAGGTGGAGTGATAATATAGCCGAGGGTAAGCACAAGACCGTCAGTGCCATGGAAAGTATGTACAAGAAAATCCGTAAAGAGATAATAAAGATACACGAACAGCGTAAAGCAGCACAAGTAAGCGAGAAAGAAAGTACCTCTGAACCTGAAGAGGAAGACGACGAGAATCCCGCCAGAATAGCGTATGTAGGAAAATCTAGATTTCCAGATCGCCATTTACGTCTAGAACCCAAGTCTATTTTCCATCATCAAGCACCAGAACAAGGTTCCCTAGAACAAGTATTCCAAGCTACCGATCACATTCTGAAATCACGAATCGGTTATAGTGAATTAAGTACTATGCATGAACAAGAACTAGTCCGATCAGCAGTCCGATGGATTACTGATTCTACCACTTTTCCAGACGAAATAGTGGCACAAATGTTTCTGAAATTGCCCCCAGCCGAGCAGCGACTGGTGGGTATGTATATGATCCAGCACCTCATTACATTGTATGAGGGTCAACATTCTGATCCAGGCCCGTTACACGATGTACTGAACGAGTTACTCCAGTATAGATGGAGAGGTCTAGGTACCGATTTAATTAGTGTCATTTTAGAACAGCGCCACAAATATAGAACGTTCCTGAACCCGCATTTTGTTCATGTCTCACCCCCAGAAAGTAAATCATTCTACATAGACAGACAGAATCCGTTACGAGAGGTCCACCCAGTCCAAGGGGCGGGTGGCGATATGCAACGAGTGTTTGTATACACTCCGATTTCAAAGATGGAACTTCTTGAAATGAAGAAATTAATTCCCTGTCATGACAAAGATCCAGCGGGGTTCCATAGAGAATTAAAAGACATGCTCCGTATGGGAGAATACACTTACCCAGATATCATTAAAATGTTAAAGGTTCTGTTACCCGCAGGGGTGTATGAAAAGTTAAAGGAAAAGGAATGGGAGGTGGGAGAGAAAAAGATCGATTGGGCAGTTCTAGAAGCTGAAGACAAGGCACGAGTACCAGGTACCGGTCTTGGAGATAAATGTAAAGATTTACCAGAATTATTGATTCAAGTTTTACCCAGATTATTGACAACGAGAAAAGAAGACTGGGATGCAATCTCAGCCTGTAAACAGAAACAAGATGAAGACATTAGTGATTTTTATTCTAGATTTGAAAAATGTTTCAGTATCAACAGTGGTCTCAAGACAAGTAGTGAGTCATACCCTCACCTTTTTGTTACTAAATTAGTCGAGAATTCAAGCCCACAAATTAAAAATCGAGTTTTGAAAGTCGAAAGCACCTGGCAAGCAAATACTCCGTCCCAGATGCTCCAGATGCTCCAGTACCACCAGAATAGAATCAGGGAAGAGCAAGAACACGAGAGAAAACGTATGAAAGACACGAAAATGAAAGTGCTAGTTGCACAATCTCTTCCTCAAGACAGTCAGAAGAGGGGTCCGAATCAAGTCAGTCATCCTGCAGCTCCCGTTAAAGGGAATTGCAATTATTGTAAACAGCCAGGTCATTTTATAAACGAGTGTGCAGTCCTGAAACACAACATAGCTACTGGTAAGACTAAAGAAAGACCACGTCCGCCTAGACAAGAACAAGTTTCACAGATTCCTCAGCCACAGAATGCACAACAGACAGTTACAGCTCCGCAGCCTATTGCTGCAACACAGCATGTCACATCGCAGATGTACCAGTATGCTCAGACAGAGTATCCAGAATATCAGCCATATTCATGAAACAGCCTAGAGAGGGAGGTAGGCTTGCCTCTCATCGAGATACCTGTAGATCAAGAAGGTCCCTATGTTCACAGTCAAGTATTAGGGAAAGACAGAAAGTTTTTGATCGACACAGGGGCAAGTAGGACCACAATTAGTCATGCCGAAGTTCCAGGGGCTCCGCTCTCAGGCTCAAGAAATGTTTCCCTTGGATTTTCAGGAAAGCCAATAGTTAATGAGATATCAAAGCCAGTCACTCTAGAAGTAGGTCCATTGTCCCGTACTACTGATCTGTTACTTACTAAGTCATGTCCAGAAAACCTATTAGGCATTAAGACACTGAAAGAGTTAGGTGCAGTCATTTGCTGTTCCCCAGAGGGAATACGTCTGTTCCTACGTGACTTTAAGGGTCACTATGTATTACGAGATTTTGATTCCAGATTGTCTAAAGTTCCGCAGCATTTATGGGCGCAAGGTCCAACTGATGTAGGTTACATGCAAATCACACCCCATCGTGTGACTCTCAAACCAGGTGTAGTGTTACCACGAATCAGACAGTACAGATTGCCACCCGAGGCTGTAGCAGCCTTATCCAAAATTATTGACGAGCTCATAGCTCAAGGAGTAGTTGTAGAAACTGACTCCAATGTATGCAATTCTCCGATCATTCCAGTCATGAAACGTACTGATCCAAATGCACCCCCAGTATATCGATTAGTGATTGATTTACGAGAGCTTAATAAATGTATTATTCCGCAGTACCCAGTTGTCCCAGACATCTCTTCCCTATTGACAGCCATTGATTCCGAAGCCACGTTTTTCACTGTCATTGACCTCAAGAATGCATTTTTCAGTGTTCCAATTCATCCAGATAGCCAGTTTCTTTTCGGATTTTGTTTAAATGGAAGGAGCTATATGTTCACACGCGCTCCTCAAGGTTTCACAGAAAGCCCTAGTATTTACAGTCAAGCACTTAAGAGACAACTAGACAATATTCACATGCCAACTGACACTGCCCTACTCCAGTATGTCGATGATCTACTGATCACAGCCCGTTCTGAACGTGCTTGCGAGCGAGCATCACTTACAGTCCTGTATTTTCTAGCCGAGATGGGGCACAAGGTGTCACCTTCGAAGCTTCAATTCTGTGTCCAGCAAGTGGTTTACTTAGGGCACTTGCTGTCCAAGAGGGGTAGGCAGTTGACACCAGACCGTATCCAGTTAATAGCGAGTCTTCCCCAGCCCAGAACCCAGAAGGAGGTACGTGCCTTTATCGGCCTTACTTCTTATTGTAGACAATGGATTCCCCAGTATGCATTTCTAGCCAAGCCACTGATACAGTTAACGACACAGGAGGCAGCCGTATCGACTGTCCTCCCTTGGACATCTGAACATACACTTAGTTTCAACGAGTTAAAGAAAGCCCTATGCCAAGCTCCAGTTCTAGCTACACCGAACTACAGTAAGCCTTTTACACTTTTTGTTACTGAACGTGAAGGTACAGCATTATCTGTCCTCACACAAGATCAAGCAGGACAATACAAGCCCTGTGCTTATTTTTCGAGCACATTAGATCCAGTCGCCCAGGCGTTGCCTGCGTGCCTCAAGTCAGTTGCAGCCACAGCACTAGCTATCAGACAAAGTGATTCCATAGTTTTAGGACATACTCTGACAGTACAAGTCCCACATTCAGTAGAAGTTCTTTTAAACCGAACACAAACTCAGCACTTGACAATTGCACGTTTAACAGGTTATGAATTGACACTGTTCCAGCCACACATAGAAATTAGACGCTGCAACGTCCTAAATCCTGCTACACTGTTACCATCAGTTAGTTTGAATCCTGACCCCCATGACTGCGTGGAAGTAGTTAACATTACGACAAAGCCAAGACAAGACCTGACAGACATTCCGTTACCAGATCCCGACCTGACACTTTATGTGGATGGTTCATGTATGAGAACAAGTACAGGAGAACTAGTCGCCGCGTATGCAGTGACTACTGACACCGACGTTATTGAAACACACCGTATTGATACCCTGTCTGCTCAAGCAGCAGAGCTGGTTGCTCTGACACAAGCCTGTATACATGCCAAGAACCTGAAAGTTAATGTTTACACAGATTCACGTTACGCATTTGGAGTTGTACACGACTTCGGAGTGCTCTGGCAGGAGAGAGGTTTCATGACTTCTCATGGAACCAAGATTCAGCATGGTCTCCTTATTCAAGCTCTGTTGGATGCCATACATTTACCGACATCTATCGCTATCATGAAGTGCAAAGCACATACGAAAGTCACTGACATTATTTCCCAAGGTAATGATCTAGCAGATCGCACCGCCAAGCTTACAGCACAGACTCCAGACCTTCCAGTTAACATGACACATACTCCAGATCCGACTACATGCATGACAGTTAAGGACCCTACACAAGACGTCATAGGTATCCAGTTACATGCTACCCCCGATGAAATCAAGAAATGGTCTGAACAAGGAGGGGTCCAGACAGATCAAGGATGGTTAACGAAGGGTAGAGCCACATGGTTTCTCCCCGATTCTATGGTTCAAGTCATTATCAATACCGCACATAGTCCAGCACATTTAGGAGAAAAAGCTATGCTAGACAGTATCCAGAACATTTGGTTCAACAAGCATTTACGAGCTGCAGCCAAGCAGAAAGTCCGTACCTGTATGATATGTTGTCAGTTTAATCCAGGTAAAAGTGTCCCGGTGGAACAAGGTGGTTTCCAGCCTCCTGACCACCCTTTTGAGGTCCTCCAGATGGATTATATTCAGATGGAGCGATGTCGAGGTTTCAAGTATGTCCTTGTAGTTGTATGCGCTTTGTCCAGATGGACAGAAGCATATCCAGTCCCAGATTACACAGCCGCGACCACTGCCAAACAGTTGGTTCGTGAATTTTTCCCTAGATATGGACTCCCTAGAGTCGTATATTCTGATAACGGTCAGCCATTCTCATCTGAACTCATGAAGCACGTTTCCCTGTTATTAGGGTACCAGTGGAAGTTTCATTGTGTACGCCATCCTGAAGCAGCCGGTCTAGTCGAGAGACATAATCAGACTCTGAAAATCCGTATCGCAAAAGTTTGTAAAGACAAAGGTGTGGACTGGCTAGTAGCTCTGCCAGTCGCTTTGTTTTATATGCGCATGGTTGCACATTCCAGATCAGGTCTGTCCCCGTATGAGGTCGTTTTCGGCCGCCCCCCTAACATGTGGGGTACTCCTAGACCTCGAAGTATTACCGATGTTTCATGTAATATGCTGACAGATTACCTAGCTTCCTTGATGTCTGCCCTCAACTCATGTCGTTCACAGGTTGCTGCCGCATTTCCAGACAATACCGAGGTGGCACCGCATGAAATCGTTCCAGGTTCCCTTGTGATGGTCCGAAATTTTGACAGATCAAGTCCGCTGGAACCACGTTGGAAGGAGCCACGTCAGGTCCTCTTGACCACCCGTACCGCCGTCAAGTTGGAAGGCAGAAAAGGATGGATCCACCTTTCTCATATTAAACTTTTTAAAGGATTGAAACCCGTTTCTAAAAACATTTCCCAGGATTCTAAAGACTGCCAGAACATTGTTTTAAAGGACTGTCCCGCAAAAGACATTATTACAACCCCTCCCTTGTTAGAGAAAACTCCGCAACAGGAGTATAAGTTAAAGCTCAGGTCTAGTAAAATAAGTCAGTCAGTTTGATTGTATAAGTCCTCCCCTAGGTGAAACGGTTAGATTGTTTCTGACATGTATAAAATAGACCCCCATAGTGAGAGAGTCAGTTTAAACGCAAACCGATGTATTGTTTTTCTGAGTTTCATATTATTCATCAGCATTCTGATTTCCTGCACCAGCTATGCGTTCTATCTGTATTTTCCAGTTCCTCATGTAAATAAGTCTGCTAATGCTACAGTAGAACACACGTTTAGTGATCTGCCTCCTCACGAATATTCATACCGCCTCGCTATGCGCAACAATTCTTTCATCCGTATGTTACATTACTCACACCAGACCAGCAATGCCACTAATTGTTGGGTGTGTGGTCGACTCCCCCCTTTCCAGACACCGAAGGGAGTTCTGCCACTCTTTCCTTATCCATTCTCACATAATGGTTCATGTGGAGCATGGTCCACGTTAACGTCATCCGCAACAGATATGTCTTTTCTTAACAGTACATGTTTCCCAGACAAGCAAGGTCTCCCCCACAGAACAGGTTTAGATCTAGAAAATGAAGTATATAATTTAGGTAATTATTCGTCGAATTTCATGGTCCTGAATGTTCAGTCTGATACTACTCCAGACTCACCTGCTATTTCAGTACTACCAGTCAAAGGTGAATTATGTGTCCGCAATTATGGTTCTGTACACGTAGGACATAGTGATTGTACTACTATTGTCAAGTATAGTGACAGTAGGAAATCTATTTTTAAAGCTTCACGCCATTCTTATTTTATTTGTGGTCAAACTGCATATGTTCGTCTGCCCCTCGATTGGGAGGGAACCTGTTACATTGCCTTCCTACTGCCACCTGTTTTCCTAGCCCCATCTGATTATCACAGAAACACACATCTAGTACACATTAGACATAGAAGGGAGTCCCCAATTGTCGATTATACTGAAACTACTCTAGAACAGTATACAGATTTCAATAAAGGTTTCTTCTTCTTTGTAGGACCTGTCCAGAATAGTAAACTAATCCGTAGGTTAACAAGAACCCTTGAAGCTGTAGTAAATGAGACTGCCTCTGCTCTAGGTAACTTAACCGAAGAACAATCTGCTATGAGATTTGTCGTTTTGCAAAATCGTCTCGTCCTTGACGTCATACTGGCCGATAGGGGCGGGGCCTGTAGAGTCATCGGATCTAGTTGCTGCATTTTCATTCCAAATAACGCGCCGTCTGTTTATTCAGCTATAACCAGACTCCATAAAATTGCCCATCTGTTACACCAAGATCCAGGCACCTGGACATGGTCCGGTTGGTTCTGGAATATAATTTCCGCATGGGGATGGAAAGTCCTGTCCTTTCTAGGTATTGCAGTAGCGATCATATTTAGCTGCTGCCTCTGTATACAATGTGGCCCTGCGATTTGCGGCATTTGTGCTACCTCTTGTATTCCTAGTCCCAAGCCCCGTTCTAAATCCAGTTCCAAGACAATTCGAGACGAGCAAATGATACTGTATGAGATGATAGATGGTATCATGAAAATTGATGTTTCCTGATGGAAACGTAGTGACAAGGAGGGAATGTGGAAAAGTAAATTTTGCCATGTTCTGTGTCCCTACGCCTCATCCATCATATGTTATGTGTGCATGACCAATATGCATATGTTATTCCCCATGTCTGATTAATGAAGCAATTATAGTTGTGTCCACCTCTAGTATGCCAGTTTCCAGTCCTCGTGAATACTACGAATATCAGGCCTATGTAAAGTTATGTTGCCACGTTTCTCAGTGTGCACGTTATTCCATTATAAAGTCCCCGTTTCTGGGCCTCAAAAGGGCCCGGACATCAGATTCAGCTCCTGTCTCCTGAAGCCTCGCTGAGGAGCGATACAGCCCCCACCTGTATCCTCGACCTTTCACTTACTTCCTGCCTCGCAGTGCCCGGTGCAGCCTGGCTCTGCCTCTGAGTCTGCCAAAAGTATGTTATAGTTCCAGTTATCAGTCCAGTCCTCCTTCTCTACATTCCTAAGTTACTGAACTGCATCAATAGTTTCCGTCATTGTCTAGCCTTCTCGGCTCCATGTTAGAGAAATACTGCATTTACTGGTCATTTAATATTCCTCATCACGCACTACATGTAGAATAATGCATGGTCCAGTCTTAGAATCAAGTTAGCTTTTCCCCTCATGACTCCTAGTTTATATCAACATGTTCTCTAAACATTAGATACCAGATAGGGTTTAGGTACATGTCGCTCCGACCCTCCAGACTCTAGTCTCTGCTCCTAGCACAGAGTTCATAGCCCCCAGCTTCTCCTAGTAACACGTCATTGCCAGTTTTCGCGCACCACCAGATTAGAGGTCCCGGCTCCTTAGGTAGCCCCCTCCTATGTTTCCGCCCATTCATGACATATTCTGTTACGTTTGCACCACATGTCTATGTATACGCCCAGTTACACCTACTTTTACTCTTATCTCTCGCGACTGCTACGCGTCACGCCTTCTGCTCCACCCACTGCTACGCCTACTGCAATGTAATGCTATGTGTTTGCGTTATGTATATAAGTTGATGTATTGTTATTAAAAGTTAGCGCGCTCATCCCAGACCTAGCCCCGGCAGCTGCCGGGCCCTGTTACCCCCGTTCTATGCAGGTTGTCCTGATCCTGTCCTTATGCTGTAATAAACCTGCAGAAACTCCTACTACCTCGAATCTTGACTCTTATTTTATTGAGCTATCTGTTATTCATTCATTCATTCAAAAATAGATCCGGTATTATTTATTTATATACCACAACATGCCAATACTAACGAGCATAGTGGGCGTTGCCTTATTTATTTTTACAGCTGCTTCTAGTGTTTTTATTTTATTTTCATCAAAAGAACCTATCAGTGGCCACTGACTTTTAAGATCCTTTTTTGTAGATTTATGCCATAACTTACTATAAGCTATAGCGACTAGTCCTTGCTTAGTAAACATGTCCTTATTAGGGGTGCCTTCCAGTGGAGCTGGATGGTTCATCTCTAATAAACGGTCCGGGTTGACCCAACTATTAGCCAATGGGGAGAAGATCGGCATGACGGATTACAATGGGGGCAAAAGCCTGCACTACCTATCTTTTCACTATTTGCAAAGACTGGACAGAATATTCTATTCTACGCTATTTGCAAACAGAGAATACCTCCAGAAAGAACCAATTCCAAACAGTCAATGTTTGGACAAACAATCAATCAATGAGGAATGAAATAGGTACGACGTGTTAAAGGTTTGCGTTACCTACCCTTCACTATCGGCAAAGGGAGAGAGAATATTCTTATTCTTCCCCGTTTGCGGGCAGAGAAGATCCTTTAAGAGAACCAACTTCGAACAATTCAATGCTCGATTCAATCAATCAATCAATGGGGAGAAAAAAAGAATAGGCACGACGTGTTAAAGTTTTGCGTTGCCTACCCTTCACTATCTGCAAAGACTAAACAGAGTATGGCGATTCTGTGTTTGTTTGCAAATAGAGAATTTCTCAGAAACAGTCAATAAGTAATACTAGTATTTTCAAACAATCAATCAATCAATTTCGCAATTTGTCGTGTGTCACGACCTTACCCGGACCGTATGGACAGTTTCTCGTCTTCCGCTTCCAGCGCCCGATCGTCCTCTACTCTCTGTTGCTATCGCGGCACTCCTGGTGGTTCCCAGTCGGGACCGTAGATCACTCGGGAGAGGTCTGCTCGGAATCAGTGAAGTTCAGATGATCGGCTGTCAGACGAGGGTCTATCGGACAGGAGGTCTTCCGATCGTTGCAGTCGTTCACTCTGTCGTCGGGACCTCTCCCACTGGATCCACGTGTCGCTGATGGGCCCCGCGTTTGGGACGCCAATTGATAAAGATCAATTCAAATGGTCAGGCGATTTCAGTAGATGTTTCCTAAGTTAAATTTGCCCGGCGTTAAACGCCTCTAATAACGTATAATTAGCAAGGACCCCCTGAAGGCATAGATAACTTAGTTCCTAGGTCAGGGAAAGAAACTCATTTGACAAAAAACAACCTAGGCAACTTAAAGTATGAAAGGACCAGGATTGATGTAGAGGGACACAGGCTGTCATGTATTATAAAATCAGAATTTTATTCTCAAATTTAAAAAAAACAACACAATACGTAGTGACATAAACCAATATAAACGTAAATTAGTCAAGGATTGTCGCAAAGTAAAAATTCCATGAATAGTGCATTGTACATAGGGTTATTTATACAGTAATTTATACATAGTAGGAAAACGATTGAATAAAAAGAGAAACAAATATAAACAATGTCAAGGTAATAAAAAAGGTGGCCTAATAATTCTCTACGCGCGTTTCGGCGACCAGCGCCTTCTTCTGGAGTTGCCACGTAAATTCCTAAAAAGAGTCATACAGGAAAATACAATTATTTATAACAGGTAATTTGACATATTAAAAATAGACAGACTTTTATCATTCAAAATTCAGCCATAACGTGAACCCTTCTATTTTTCTAAATAACATCATGTATTCAATAAAACTATTAGTTTCAGTTCATTTCCTTACCCATTCTAATCCTCCACTTATTCTAGTCTGTGAGTAGGTTGAAGAAGAGAAGGAGGGGGTTATTTAAAAAAAACTTTATTATATTTTTCTCATTACCCTCGTTTTTATTCGTTATTCAGTATATGTGGACTTCTCTATCTTCCATTTACCAGGAAAGATTATAAATAGACCAATAGATAGGCCTATATAGATGGAAGTTTATTGTGCAACATCAATAAAACAGGTACTATCAGGTACAGGAATAGAGTAGGTGCTTTAATCTGGTAGCCTCTAATACCATACAAAGTTATTCAATAAAGAGGCAGGCTCTGGAGACAGGAAGACAGGAAACAAGTTTATTCCGACAGAGTAGAACACATCAGATCAGACAACAAGGTATCGTCTCGAGGTGCTCTCTCAGCCTCTCTGAGACCTGGTCTTTTATACACAGGTTTTAGACATGTGAACGTCCTTTATTACAACAGGGACATTGTAGAGCATGAGAACGACATCACCGGCACCCCCCCAGTTCCGGCCCCTTCCAACACATGACAACAGTAGGGGACCTTTCCCCTCATATCGTTGGGAGGGGGCTATCACGCAGCTGAGTGTTCTGCCGATTCCTTTGGAATGTGTGCGCCTGATTGAATCTCAGGGGATGGGGAGGTCGTGATCAATAGTGGCTCCTTTCAGGAAAGGCGAGTGCATACAGAATGGGCAATAAACTGTATCCTCGGGCTAAAGGATGACCAGCGGTCCGTGCTGACGTTCAGGCTCAGAGGAAGGGGTCATCAAAGGAGGGGTATTCATGGACGGAAAGGAGGTGTTGGTCAGGCGCGGGGTGCGATTCCCTGAGACAGAGTCATGGGAGGGGAGGGTTCATGACTTGTGCATGTGAGTGCGGGGGCAGCCAGGGTGCGCGGGGAAGGCTTGCAAGGTCAGGGAAGTGTGCTGACGGGGCGATCGTGAACAGGGAGACCATGGTACCTAAAATGGCTGTCGTGTATGCTCATACGTGAGTCTGCAAGATGGCGTAGATAATGTTTAGTACACAAACTAAAATTCCACAATCCGAGGACTCCGGCAGCGTATCCCCCGCCGAGCTCTCTCCCCCAGTTTTACCCTTATTTTTGTCATTTTCCCTGGCTGCTCTGCGAGAGGTCTTTTTGGCTAGGGCTAGACGAGTTCTTGCTTTCTGGCGGGCAGCCAATTCGACTTTGCTGGACTTTATAACTTCCTCTCCCTCCCCTTGAGGCTTACCCATTCTAGCGTGCAAAATTGGTAAAGTTCAGCCACCTTAAAAGTTTCTTACTGATGCTCCCGCAGAAGAGGAAGAAAAAAAAAAAGAGAAAAGAAGGAAAGTTTTTTTTCCCCTTATATTTGTTTCCTTTTTTAGGCCAGGCGTTACTCATGGTGATAGGCGTGATGTAAGTCCAAAACTTCTTATCTTGCCACCGGAGCGAGGATTTTCAGGGGGTTACCGAATCCAAATCCAACAACCTCCACCTGTGCGCAGGTTGCAGCCTCCAGCCTCCAGCCTCTGGCTGCATCTAATTCAAAAAATCAGGGGCAGTGCAGAATCCAAAAAGTAAAAGCACCACAATCCCGAAAAAAACTCTGAAGTACTAGAAATTGTATCCCTTTAATCAGCAGCTCCAATAGCAAGAGCAAGAGACTTGCCCCCGGGTCCGAACTGAAGCATGAAGCCGGGAAGTCGCAGTGTCCGCGGGACTCAGAGTGCCGAATGCCAATCGCCGAGAAGCAAGCAAGCAGACTATGACCTCACAGCAGCTTACAGGGGCCACAAACACCCCTCGACCTTACACAACGACTGTGGGCGCCAGCCGCATCACCCCCGCTGAAATCCGTGAAGGCAAAAACGGCTTTGGGCCGGAACAGGAGCAAATCTCTGCCACGGCGTTTCAGACAGCGTTCGCCATTCCAGGGGGCGGGGTCGCAGACCACAAGTCACGGGAGGCTACACGGAGGCGTGGAACTCCGCAGCCATTCCCCCTCATTGAATCGTTCTTCTTAATGTTTTCAATGTTTAAACCTGAAATACCAAGAAGCATGCAATATGATTTCAGGAATTAGACTAGAACACTATTTCTCATTCCTCTATTGATTGAGCTTTTTGGATTGGCTGTTTTCCCATGTGAATGTACACCTCACTTAAACAACCTATGTCCATTACTGGCCACCTACATGAAATTGTGCTGAAAATGGCAGATGTCTTGCCTTGGGAGACAGTAGTACAATGTGTGCTTACTTTATGCAGTAGTTTTGTTTTAAATAAAAGCTATTTAAGATTCCTTCCAGCCATAACATGTACATTTCACACTCGTCTAATAGTGCTGAGGCTTTATTAAATGCTGTTGCGGCTAGCAGTGCAAGTAACACACAGGAAAACATATGTTGCCTCTATTCATGTCCCCTTTGAAAAAGGGCCATACAGAATCAGTATATGCTGTCTCTCTTCTTTGGATTTGATTTGTCCCAGTTGATGCAATCCTACTCAGTTTGATCCACATCTATTTTGAACGAAAGTGTGCACCTTTTATTTTACTCACCTCATCAAAACACTAAACTTCACTTCACCCATAAGTATTGTTGCATTTATTAAGAGGAAAGAGGCCTACATATACTACAGCTAAGGGGCTCACTTCGTAGGAGCACTGTCAGAATTGGCAAAGTTCTCGCCCAGCCAAACTTGTGGCTCCCTCTCCTCATTTCGAGCATCCGAACCTCAGGGTTTCAGAGTCTAAGCTGGCTCTGCCATGCTCTGCGTGTCTCATCCACCACATGGCCGCCAGGTCACACCGGTGGAAGCCCCATCCGGTTCATGGTAGAGTCACCATCACTGTTCATACCCTGAAGACCATCATGTGAGACAAAGGCTCTGGAGAAGAAATGTGAAAATGTCTCTGATTCTCAGAGAGGTAACTCCTTGCTCCCTTCCCTAAGACAGTTTTCTTATGCCTTTCAACAGCAGCCCCACTATGGTGGCGCTTCCTGCAGAATAGTGAAAGAGAATGCAGAGTGGCCTGTCCAGCATTCATCAGTGATGAAAGTGCCTCGACCACATCAATGTAAGGTGTATGGGGGCCATTATCTCCACCAATCAGGTGGGGCACCTAAGTATGAAAGAGGCTCTTACTAATGATTACCTAGGGGCATATTATCAAGCATGGCGTTAACATTGTTGCCGTTTTAGCGGCAGAAAACTGCCGCTAAAGTGGCGATAGTGGGCTTTATAATACGCCGTAGAGAATGCCCATAGAAGCCCATGTTCACACCAGAACATGGGCTTCTATGGGAATTCACAAGGGCGTATTATCAAGCCCATTATCGCCACTTTAGCAGCAGTTTCCTGCCGCTAAACGCTGTTGCTTGATAATATACCCCCATGTTTTTTAAAATGCTCTTCGTATCTCACTTATTTTGCTTCTCAATGATGAACATTACAAGTGTCACTATTAACCAATTTGATTTCTTGAGCTCAGAAGGTTGAGTTGGCCTTGCCGGCTTTGAATTTGTGACGTGCCGCAGGTTTTCGCTGAGGATTTATTCATTAAGTTAAACTGCCATGTCTGTACCCCGATATCATCTTCTATATTTTTGCTGCTATGTCACAGTATACCAACAGAATGTATAAACCAAGCTTTTTGTGTATTCACAATTTTAGCCTGCTACCTGGCTGCCTTTACCCAATCAGTTTCAGTCCTTTTACATGTACATTGTTCCTTCAATCAAGAGGTGAAACCATTTGTAATAGGAAATGAAGTTGCACGAGGGCAAACACGAAACAACCAATTTTTGTTGCATGGATAGCAAGGGAAGAATGTCAATTTTATTCAGTTTCCAAATGAAGGTAAATACGTGGTACTCATTTTATGGTCCTTGGAAGGATGAAAAGCTAAGTGGAGGTAGTGGGATTCAAACCTAGGGCTATAGGACTAAACTAATTGTCTGCTTTGGATGCATTAGTTAAATAAGGTAGCAGACCCTCTAGTGTCCTTGTTGTTCATTTATAATGATTCATGAGTAATATATGTTTTACAATCAGGTGTAAACATCTTTCCATATTTTAGACTGGGGTAGAATGTTTGCTCCATTTCATATTATACAGGTACCAACAATGGCACACCTATGACCCCACTTCTGTAATTCCTCCCGCACCTTCATACTATTTTAATAGATATAGACACTCAAAAACAATTTTTTGAAGGTAAGCAATGCTAATCAATAACCCACAAGAGGTTCTTGAAATCCACGCCCTATTTAAAGTGCTCAACACGTCTTCACTAATGGGGCTGTGCTTTGAGCTTCCATCAGCAAGAGATCAAAGGGACTCACTGAGGCTGCACTAATTTAATTGCCCAATTAAACCAGGCAAACAGATGGATTTTATGGCTATAAATGACTGTTTGGTAGCCATTTAGACATTGATTTGATATTAAATACTGTAAATGACTTGCGCTCAGTTTGCATTATAAGTTTGCAATGTTCTCACAAAGTAAGCTGCTTTCATCAGGACAAACGTGGAGAAGCGTGGCTCAGTGGTTAGAGGCGGCAGACCCGGAAGCTGAGATCGGCCGTGGACCAGGGTTCGATTCCCCGCCTCGGCGGGTCTCGGGCTCAAAAATTCAACAGACTCGATAATTCTTGCTCCGGTGCCTACTCAACTCACGGGGTCACACTCTGCGACTCTGGGCAATAGCTTGCTTAATCTCCACTACGCCCCTCGCGGCAGGATGCCTGGCTTTCACCTTGTGGATACCCTGCCGGGATATCTCACAGGGGAATACCAGGACGGGTTCCCTAAGCAAGCGCTTAGATACCGGGTCGGTGATTTGCGCTATATAAATACATGTACATTTACAATACATGTACATTCATTGTTCTGTTTATTCATCAAAAACTGAAGAAGAAGCATTACATTCTGTGTAGATTCACAACTGTTGTCTTAAATTTCTCCTCTGCAGGTAAAATATGCCTACACCCATTGAGGGGCATATTTATCAATCGTTCATATAGCACAACGTAGTAAGCCACCTTGCTGCACTGCATGAAAGGGGAAAGGGCAGGAATGTGCCATATTCAGCATTATATGGCACTTTCCTGTCCTTGCCTAGTGCTGGCACAGTTTTGGCTGCCTAGCACCGATGCAGGCACCCTTGTATCATGCTGCAAGGAGGTTGTTTTTTTGCAGTATGGGACACCTTCCTGCACAAAAACAATCCTGAAAGGCATTCAAGTCTTTCTAAGTGATCTGCAAAATGCAGTACACATAGAAAGAGGTAAAAACAAGGAGAAATAACAATATTTCTCCTTGTTACGCCTCACCTGGGGAGACGTAGCATTTTGACACATTACTAGGTCTACCACTAAAGGTAAATCTAGTAGTGCACCAAAATCCATGGGGGGATGCATAGGAACACCCAAGCTGCACCCATGGAACACCTTCTTTTCACAGAGTAACACAAGGCAGCGGTTTGTGCTGCCTTATGTTACTAGAGGCTAAACATGCTTCTTACAGCCTTGTCTGATATGTGTTCCTCCTGCCGCATTCATAATCCCTGTAACCATGGAGTGGTAAAGTGGTAGGGTACTGCGAGTGGTATGAACCGAGTAAGTATAGTATTTTATCAGTTACTAGCAGCCCGACCCGACGTTGTCCGGGCATGAAAGCAGAATGTCTTCAATGGTTCGGGTCGGTAATAATACTGTATTTCAGAACCTTAACACGCTTTAGCCGCGAACGTGTTTTTATTTTAAAACCTTACCACGCTCCAGCCGCGAACGTGTTTGTGCGCTGTAGCCGACGCCACTGCAATATGTACCTTCACACGCTCCAGCCGCGACCGTGTTTGTCCGCTGTAGCCGACGCCACTGCAATATCCGAACTGTGTCCGCTCTAGCCGCAAACTTTTTTCCGCTCCAGCCGACGCGTGTGTGTTCGCTCCATCCCCGAACGTGTTTGTCCGCTTCAGCCTATGCCACTTAGATGCACAATATAGCGTCAATGTCCAACGCCCACAGCAATGCTGAAGGACACGCCCACTCGTATTGGAACGCTAGTCCCACACAGAACGCTTCTCGCAAGCGGTATAATCCCGCAGTCTTTAGCAGACAGCACAACGCACACGCCCACAACGGACTACTTTGCACAAAACGTTCTTTTCCTCTTCTAATGCATATTTTGGGCTGCTGTATAGCCTATGTCCATCTGCTGATACTGTCGTTTGCAATGCTGTATTAGGTGTTCCGATTGGTGCTGTGGTTCCGGAGTTTACCCGCCTCAAAGGTTTGGGCTCTCTCTTTATTATATTAGTATAGATATAGATGTAAGGTAATAGCAAATCAAATCATGTGACAAGAGATAATTCAGTTTGTGAAGCGTTCTCTGCAAAGCCAGTACTTATAGATACCTCTGCTGTCTTTTGGCTAGCTGTGCGCTATAGAACAAACCTATCTATATTAATATAATAAAGAGAGAGCCCAAACCTTTGAGGCGGGTAATCTCAGGAACCACAGCACCAATCACAACACCCAATACAGCATTGGAAAGGACAGTTGCAGCAGATGGACAAAGGCTATACAAGTGGCCACCATATACATTATAAAGGTAAAACAACCTTTGGGGTAAAGTAGTCCCTTGGGGGCGTGGGTGTTGTGCTGTCAGCGATAGGGCACGGCAAACAAACCTTCACAGGACTCCCTTGTGCGCGTGGGCATTGTGAGAGGGGTGTGGACAAACAGCAAACACCAATAGGGGCGGCATTCATGGGGCGCGGGGCGCGCCATTCCCCGTCATTACTGGTAAAAGCGAAAACGGCATTGTAAACAAAAACCTTCACATTATTCCGTTGTGGGCCTGGCCGTTGTCAGAGGTGCGTGGCAAAACCTGAATGGGCGCCGCATTTACGGGGCGTGCCTCCTGGGCGTTGTCAGAGGGGCGTGGCCAAACACCAATGGGCAAGGCTTCATGGGCCACGGCATTGCTACGGTGCTCACGCGGGGGCTCAAGCCACTCAGCCTAACAGCAGGGATCACAAAGCTTTGCATACTGCTCCGGTGCTCAGGCAGGGGCTCAAGCACCAACTTCAATAAACAAGTACATAATGACGTGTAAGCTCAATGATAAATAACACTCCGAAATAATCTTACATTTTGTGATACTTACCTAATGCTGCTAACCTCACGGTTTACTTTTTTCCAATGTCTACAATGAAAAGGCTTTCAGAGGCCCAGTTGCTCACACTTTCATTATAAATCACGTATGTCACAGAGAGCGGATTGTAAGTGATGTGCCACGCATTCTATTTCTGCCCCGGACAACGTCGGGACGGGCTGCTAGTAAATATATAAATATATACATACATATGTTTGCTTTCATCCAGCCTCTGTGGCTGACTAATGTTGTTTAAACCACCGGATCAGTCAACTGGAGCAGATGACCGCAGCATACCATTAGACTTCAAAGCTACGGGGCTAATAGACGGCCTTTGTGGGAACCGTTAAGAATCATAAAGGTGCAGATAGAGGAGACGGTCTTAAGTATTGTCAACCAATCCATGATCCGGGACCCGGGGAAAGTCTTTATTTAAGTAGCATGGGGGGTTAAGCTTTATTGTTCAATTACTTAAAATCGTTATAATATACTATTTTTACAAAAAACTTCCAAAGAAAAGAAGAAAAAAAAAAAGAAGTTAAAATCTCAGGCTTTACATAAATAACAGTAAAGAGCCAAAGAAGCATTGCTGACCCGGCACCAGCACACTATCCTCAACACGGGATTTTTACCGCACACAGATTCGTGAAGCAGAGATTATGAGTCAGCTTGAAATATTGGCCCCATTAAATACGGATAATTACCTAGTGTCTGCTGCACCGGTTTTATGAATTTTTAACAACAGAAAGGAAAGAAATTTAACCCGCCAAAACGCGTCGATGCCTGAGTTTTTCGTTCAATTTGTGAAAGACAGAAACATATGAGGACAGATAATTATCCCTTCTGTGGCGTGATGTCGATTGCTGCAAATTAACATCTTAATGACAGATTGTAGTTTCTTATTACATTCCTTTACATAGAGCTATTTGGATTTTAATGATTCCTGATTGTTTTTAACTGTGACACATTGAATGTATTTTGCGATATTTCATTGTATGTTTTTATTGAACAATTGTTTAACTTTTTATTAAATTACCATATAAATGCCTTGACATCCTGAGTTGGTATGTTCCCCTAATGTGGTGTTGATGTATGTATGTGAATGGGTTTATCTCTAAAGGGATAATTGATTTTTGACTACCCTGACTAATGTTGAAACTGGATTAGCCAGAAAAAATGACACCCTCCCCCTCTACTTAAAGCCACATCTTTTTTTTTTTTTAGAGATTATTTATTTACCAGCAAGATTTGTGTACAAAGTTTTGTGAGTCTGCTGCATTATACTATCTTTGGTCTTTATGTTGGAAAGGAGCTTTGTTGTATCCCAGAAGCGGACCAAGGAGGTGGAATACTTATAAGTCGGGCAAGTTTCATCATTCTCATACAGACCAGAACTGATGTGCATTGGCAGAACTACACATAGTACCCCTTGTTATGCAGGTACTAAGCTACCTATCCCCAGTTTTCTGGGCGTTGATGTTTGTGTTTCAAGTGAAACCCGAGCGGTGGACTTTGTTTTTCATCTCTAATGACTGGTCCCCCTCCCACCCCCCCCCACCCTCTTACATTTCAGTGTTTCAGCCATTGTGGTCAGAGTTATTTCACACTGTGGGGCTTCTCCAGGGAACCCGGTGGATCCATAGGTTATTTCTGTTGCCCATCTAATTTAAGGAATGCAATGGCTGGGAATATCAAGTATTTATTCATATCATAAAATATTTTGGTTTTGTGTAATTTGATTTCTCTTCACAAGCTGAATTGTCTAAGAGGCACAGATACATCAGCTACAGTGTCAGGGTGCGAGGATGTGGCAGCGAAAAACCATCACCTGTTGGTCCTAGTGCTGAAACTGCTCTTTTCATCCCTAGAGACTGGCTTGATCTCTCATGCAACCCTCTGTCCTCTGCCCCATGCTGGACTCACGATCAGCACCTGCTTTTCCTGAATTATAACACCAAACTGAAATCAGTGCCCCCATGTTGAATACAGTCCGAGGAGGCCCCCTTTGGCTTGTAATCCTAAATTGGCCGGTTATGCGCATGACAAACAGGCAAACTGGCCACCACTCTTTTGATGTAATGCTGCCTCAAAATACTGCTGTGTGCAAGGAAGTGCTGGCAGCTGTCGTGAATGACAAACACTGGGGCTGATTTAAATATTCGGCGGACCTTCATTGTTGATGGCAGGGACTACCCTATCTCGGCTGCCTACACACAAGTCTGAAGGCCTGGTAGAGTAATATCTGTCAGTTTTCACTGCCCGTCACTACCTTGAAAAACGTGTAAGTAAGGGGCTATACAAATATTAAAATGACCCCCAAGCCATGGAAGAATGCTCTTATGGCAAAGGGGTCATACTTCTTTTTATCTTTTTATCTTTTTATCAAGTGGAGTGGTGCGGCTCACTGGTTAGAGGCGGCAGACCCGGAAGCAGAGAACGGCCCGGGACCAGGGTTCAATTCCCGACGTGGCAGGGTCGTGGACCAGGGTCAGCGGACTCGATAATTCTTGCCTCGGTGCCTACTCTAACCAGGGATCACACTTGGCAACTCTGGGTATTAGCTTGCCTCATCTCTACAACGGCCCCCCACATTCGCCGGGGAAGCCTGGTTTCACCTTGGAGATACCCAGTAGGGACCATCTCACAGGGATATCCAGGACGGGTTCCCCAGCGGTCTACAGCGCTACGACACCTCAGGGCAGCAGTGCGCTTTACAAGACACATACATTTACATTTACATCTTTAGAAAGAAAATCCTGCGGTGAAATTTTTTTTCTGAAAATAAATTAAAAGTTGTAAGTTTCTTGTACCCGTGATGTTGACAGAGCTGTCCGTCAAACTTCCAGTGCATTTACAGAAACTGCTGTGATAGGGGTTCCTGGAAATGCAAGAGGTGTCCACAGGGGAAGTGGAAATCTCTAATATACGGTGTGTGAAGTACCCTCGTCATGGTGGGAGTAAAGTACTTTCCCACGGCAATAGTAATTACTTAGTTCGCCAATAATTAAATCAGCCCCTTTGTTATTGGTCCAGAGAGGCCCACAAAAAGTCAGCCACCAGGTGTGACACTGCAGCTGAAGGAGCAGGGGCTTCATGATGTCCCTGAATGTTAGGTGAATTAGACATGGCTATGCTTGGCAGAGGAATGGAAATCTAGTGGGTTGCCATCCCACAAGACAACAGCAGTCACTTGCACAGAGCTTTAACCTTCATACTTAACCCCTTGGGATTCTGCGCCTGTGTGGTGTTTTCCGTAGTGAGCGGGTTCATGACGCCCCCAGCCGTCATCAGGACACGCCCACCACGGTGCATGATGGACGGGGGCCGTCATCAGCACCGAAGGGGTTAAGGGTGTTCCGGGGAGTGACATACCTCAATATACTCCTCAGTACTCTGAAACCCATCTCTAAACTAATTCCAATGGTAACACCCTTGACCTCCTCCTGATGAGGAGCAAAACTTCATTATCCCTGACATACACAACGATTTTGCTTTCTACTTCTCCATCATCCCCTCCACACCAATGCATTGTGGCACCTCAAAGAGAGAAAATAACTTGCCACTCCTTTTGAGCTGTACTCAAGGTGTCAAAGATGAGACAACCAACTGGTAACTATGGTAATGAAAGTTAGTGCCTCATTTGGCATTGTCAGAGTCCTCCTGAGCTTCTCACCCTTTGCTGGTGTCACTTCTTCACTCTGGGATGCAGATGTGATGTCCGTTGCTAGGAACACTGCCATCTCCCAGTGCCAGGGATGCTGAACTGCGTTGATGGAAGGATAGGGAACCGGAGTTGTAGTGAAACATGTGCCTCTGCTAAGTGGAAGTGAAAGGAACAGTGGTCCCTAAGCATGAAGTGTGCATACCATATTCAGAGAAACCTAATGATTGGTCCTCTTGGTGGTGCCTCTGCCCGGATTTGGGGAAAATTAACTTGGCCCTGTAAGGGAGACAATGGCCTGGAATCTTATTATCAGCTGCACTAGTGAAATATGATATCTCATACGAATTAGACTGAATTTTAGAGTGTTGAGAACTGCAAATTAGACCTTGGCAAAAATGTTTCAACACTATTTGACACCCTGCTTTACTATGTAGGCCTAAGTGGAGCGAAACTCCACTTTTGGGAAGATTTTATCTGCATGTTTGATACAGTGAAAGCACTTCATTGGACTTTAAAATCCTACTAACATTAAAAGCCCAGGTCAGAACAAATCCTTGCAGAATTCCTTGTGTGCCAAGTTACCTGTGCACAATTACAGGGCTGCACACAACAGTAATTTCAAATGCACAGCCCGCACATGCATCTGCACACAAGTTCATGTGTAACCAGCCCAGTGCCTCTTACGCTGGATGCACTTCCTTATATTGAAAGGCAGACACTGAGAACAAACAAGCTCAGTCCAGCTACTATGAATTTACCCTGAGCGAGACTCAGGTTGTGAGACTCAACAAAGAAAAGGTCCAAAAACTAGGTAGTCGACAGCAAAAAATCCTGGAGGGCTAGATGGGAAGAAACCAACTGCTATAACTTAAAGCACATTTAACGTGGCAAACTTGCTTCAGGCTATGACTGTGCACTCTGATTTCAAATATATTATTTCCATCCTTTTCTCTTAAACTTGCCATCTCTTCCCCTTTTTTATTTTGATTTGTCTTCTGTTTGCTAGTTTCCAATGAAATTTCTACAAAGAGCCAGATTCTGATGAGGTTAGGAAATCTTCCCGATCGAACCAGTTTGGAAATGGTTTCCGACCAACTTAGATTGGGAGAGTCCAATCGACCGAGTATGGGCCTGATTCTTATGCGGTCAGGAAATCTTCCCGATCTAATCGGTTTGGAAATGGTTTCTGAGCGACCGAGTATGTTGCATCCGGATGCTTCCAGATACAATTTGGTTGAACTCCGATTGACTTCTTTGGAAACCTATGTTCCTAACCACATCGTAATCTGGCCCTCGGTCGTAAGACACGTTCCAGATCCGATTTGGAAGGAGCAAATGCCGTTAGGAAGCCTTCCTAACCGCATCGTAATTGGGCCCTAGGTGGGAATGTCTTCCTAACCTCATCGGAATCAGGCCCTCAGTATTAACAATTTAATCACCAGATAACTTATGCTCTGCCTGCCTCCTACTGCACATATCCCTTATCGACCGCGTTGCATCAGGGTGGGTAAAGGGCCATAACGCTTCATTAATCAATAATGCTGATCAATAATTGCATTATGCAGAGTCCTACCTTGCTTTGATTTATTACTCAGCCATGTCTCCAGACACCACCCAATGGGCCTGCAGCATCTGATTAAAAGGATCTCCTCCCGCCTCTTCTGGTTTTGCGATGCTTCACAGACATCAATCAGGGGTTGTCTGCATTTACTACATTTTTTGACATTTCTGGAGAAAGAGGAAATACTTTATGGGGAAGTGAAAGCACTGTTGTGCGGGGCTGGTGGTTATACTCAGAATCCCAGGCTACAAAATGTACAAGAAGTGAGTAAAGCTGATTACAGATCTTTTTGTCAAAGCCCAGAAACGATGTCTGAAACATTTTTTTAGCAAGAAACAGGGAACAATTAGAAAGAAGCATGGGGGTCAGATGTGTTAATAAGCCCATGGCCTCAGCAGAGGATGTACACCTTTACTCCATTCCTTCGTCTGATCAGGATCGGGGAACAGTGTGCAGTGGTAATGATGCAACTTGGACATGGTTGGTATTCTCTCCTGAGATTGATGTCAAAAGGTCAGGAGAGTCTCGTACAGATGTCACGGTGTCCTTTGGAATTCACTTATTTTCCAGAATCATTAATCAGACTCACACTAGCGGCTTAGAACCTGAGAGAGAGGAGTTAAGGACTAGAGCCATTTCAGAGAAGGTGGTGCTTTGTTTGCAAGCTTCCATGAAGTTGTAAACTTTGTAGTCATTATAACAGGCACTGGGAGACTTTAGAGGTGGTGTGCTAAAAGGGATTTGGTCCCTCATTTAGCAGCATATACTATATTTTTTTGGAGGAGTGCTTCTCTTCAGGAGAAGATGTGGCCTAATGGCCAGAGCTGCCAACTTTGGTACTGTGGAACCAGACTCGAGTCATAGCATTGCCTCGACATCCTTTGATTATCGTCAAATCACTCAATGTTTCTGTGCCTTTCAAATAAAAATCTGACCTTGTGCAATGTAATCTGTGGCTCATTTAAAGCACTCTGATGCTTTTATGCCCAGATAAACTCACATAAAACTGTACTTAGAACTCAATGGGCAGCCATTAAAGTAATTAGTTCCTCCTGGAACAGTCTGATTGATAATCAAAGTTTGGTCAAAAGACTCAGGGAGCCTGCTTTAGATGTGGTGGTGCCCTGTACGACAATCTTTTTTGACGGCCCCTTCACAACAAACATTATTGTTTATGTTGAATTGTATGGTTTCTCAGCCACATATTAATGTTATACAGTGTAAATTAGTAGTATATAAAGTGTATGCTCAAATATTATATAAATAGAATAAGACATGTATGGAGAACAGATGTTAAGGCACCCTCAGTCAAATGTAACTTTTATTTTATAGCCTAAAATTATTAACATATCTTTTGTAATTATTAACATTTCCTTTGTTAATTTTGTAAAATACAATTTCCAAAATGTAAGTAAATTGAATGGGCTTTTTTGTGCAAATGTCAAGAGTCATGTAGATAAATAAATTCAGCTGTTGTGCAATATTATTTTCAATGGATAGGATTGCCAAAGATGATAGCCTTTAATCTGTCATTGTTGAGCTAAAATATGTGCAATTCATTTTAGCTTAGAAAAACTTCTCTCTCTACTAGCCACTGTTCTTGGAAGAGTTAAAAGTATGCGCAAAGTCACCCAAATATTAGGAAATATATCAATCATACTCATGTCTTGAATCAACTGCAATACTTCACAAGGAGTAGTTTTATCGTTAGGGAGAATTACTTGAAAGTGTTTTAATTTTTCAATGAAGTCTGATGCATTAGTATCCGATGAGTCACCATTGACGTGCAATCCCTACAATAAGCTGTAAGACCTTCAGGCAGATATTACAAATTAAACAAAATTCCCCACAACTTTGTAAGATCACATAGTTGCTGGAAACATTCTTTCAAAAATGTAAAAGCCGCACTGACTGTGGTGAGAAAAAATTATCTTTTAAATATTTCCTCTTAGTTTTTATCCATTTCACAAAACTTTCATAATCAACCAACCTCTTCTTTTTATGTCTGCATCTATCTTTGAAGGTAGTGTCTGCTTCAAGAGATGTGGCTAATATTTTAGCCTTTGTCTCTGCTTCTGCATACTAAGGGTGGGCAGAATTTCAGTAAAACGGTAAGAAATCTCTGCGAGCTAAGCAGAATTTCGCAGGCACTCTCAATTGCTTGTTATGCCCGTTCGCGATGCGTTTTTCCTCTTCGGGATGCTGTTGGCGTGCTTGAAGGAAAATATCTCACAAACTTGACCATGCGGTCGCCAATTGGCGCAGTCCTCTTGTTTCACTTGTCCCGGCCGATCCCGATGCTTGTTTCCTGTTCGCAACCACGGATGACCGATGGCGCGTCTGAATGACGTGTTCCCAATTGGACACACTCGTGGGAACACGCGGCCAGCTATCAAAATCTCGTGGCAGACGCAAACAGATAGGAAAACTCATTGGTGAATGTGCGTATCCCGGTAAGTTGCCACTGCACGCGCGAACACGCATTATGAAAGCGCAAACAAGGAAAAAGTTCCGCTACGCCGTGGATTGCCAAAATTCTACAAATTCTGCGAGCGGAGCGGAATTTACCACTCAGGCCTACTGCGTTCCCATTCTCTCTATATGAGGATAAAACATTTAGAGTGCCCTCTATCAAAGCTTTTCCAGTTGTAAAATTTACCTTTTTGCTCTGCAATTGGTTGCTAACAATATTGATTTGTTATATAATGTCATACCATGCAGAAAGGGCTCTTCAGAAATTTGAAATCCACTAGTTGCTCAGATAGGCAATATGCTTTGTTTCGGATACCAGCATTTACTGCATTTGAATCATGTATTTCTTGCTAAGGCATCATATTAATCTTTTGTTTGGGTGCACAACGCTTTTAAGCTTTCCATGTTGCTTTCTCTTTTTAAAAAAAATATTTTTATTCAGATTTTTTACAACAATTAAATTAACCCCACAGATGAATGGAAATTAGAATGCAATGTAAATATAATAGGCAGGAAAAACAAATCAGCAAAAAAACTAAAAACAAACACAGTATGAATATAGTCAACATAAGTACATATTAAAATAAATAAAAATACAATACACAATCATAACAATATAATACTTAAAGCGTGGTAATTACTCTACACCACCCGCAGCTTGCCACCAAGCTATCAGGGGGTTCCAGATTTTTAGGCCTTTCTTTCGTCGTTTCCTACTCTTGCCTTTATAAATAGCAATTTCGACATTAGCCACAGCAAGAAATCTGGCAAGCCATCGTTGGAAAGATGGGGCACTGCAGTCTCGCCATGCAGAAGCAATGCAAAGCCTGAAGACAGCCATTGCCTATATCGGTGCTTTCTGGATTTGCGGCCCCCAGTAGGATGTTTCCATTGGTTAATTCAACTGTTTTATTTAACATTGTGGATTTCTTGTTTAACCATTTTTAGACCCTTGCAGGATGAAAAAATATGTATGCAATCGGCGCTATAGAGGTTACACCTCGGGCAGCAAGTACTCACACCGGATCCCCATTTTGCTATTCTATCAGGCGTGTAATATAGAAAGAAATATGCTTTAAAAAATTGTGTTTGGAGTTTAGTAGACATCAAAATTGTTTGCGACATTTCAAAGGCATGACTAAACTCGTTATCTGAGATGTCTGCTTTCACTTGCCATTTCTGAGATATTTTTTCCATATCGACTGGAAACAAGGCCATATTGTAAGTAGATGCATCCAATCTTATTCCTAGTGCCCGAGATAAATGTGACTATTAATTCGCTTTTACCCATACCTCTCCTCCCACCAGTCTTTTGGGACAAAAAAATCTCTCAATTGGAGGTATTTAAAGAAATCGCGCCAGTCCAAACCAAATTTGTTTTTTAAATCCTCAAAGGACAGTATCCCATCAGTCGAGAAAAGGTAGCCCAGCTGACTAATCCCTGCTTCATGCCATTTCCGCATATAGTTGTCTTTAAAAATAGCGGGCAGGTCGGCATTATCTTTTATAGGAGTGTAAAATGGGAGTCTACCAACCCCTACCAGTTTCCTTACTGTTTTCCATACTTTAAACCCGCTACGTAGTGTTTTAAATCTAATTTTTATATAGTTGCTGTCATGTAGGTGCCTCCACCAGTGCCCGGTGCTCTCCCTACCTAACAACAGTTGGAAGGTAGATGGTGTATAGGCCTCCCCTGCTTCATTTACACAGTTATTCTCGAGCAGTTCCCTGCTATAAAGGAGACCAGTTGCCCAATAGTATGCTTGCAAGTTTGGGAGGCCCAACCCGCCCCACTCTTTCTGGAGGGTGAGGAGCTTCTGGGCATGTCGTGGTTGTGAATATGCCCAAATGAAGCTGGAAAACATCTGATCGATTGATCTAAGCCAGGTTGTTGAACATTCTAGACAGATTGCTCTAAGGAGGTACAGGATCTTGGGGAAGAAGACCATTTTAATCTTATTTACAGAGAGGTGCAAATTATCTAGGCGCTTGAGGTCTTTCTGGATTACACTAGGTATTGGTTTTAAATTGATGTTGACAAGGTTTTCGAGGTCGGATGTGATTGAGATGCCTAGATAGGTTGCTTGTTCCGTCCCCGATCAGCACTCATCGCACAGTCTTTGCCTAGAACAATCTGGGTTTTCCCTCGATTAAGTGCATATCCTGACAAAGCTCCAAATTGTTTTGCCTTTTCCTCTATTGCCGGCATGGCCATAATTGGGTCAGTTGTTACAATAGCGATATCATCCGCATAGGCTAAAGTCTTGGTTGGAAAGGATTTTAAAATTACCGGACTGATTGCTCTATCTTCTTCTAGATGTCTAATAAATGAGTCTATATAAATCGCAAAGAGTAGAGGAGAACACGGGCAGCCTTGTCATGTCCCGTGTGAGATTATTAACCTTCTGTCAGACTACCATTTACCACCACTACGGCCCTAGGATCTATGTACAGTTTTTGGACGGCATGAATGTGCCCATCTTGAATCCCAATTTTAGCCATGCCAGCCCATAGGAAGTGCCAGGAGACCCTATTAAAAGCTTTTTCCGCATCGAGCAAAACCAGCACCATAGGGTCCCCTGCCACTTCCATCCCATCAAGCAAGGTGAATACCCGATGGACATGATTAACGGTCGATCTCCCCGGTATAAAGCCATGTTGGCTTGGTGAGATCACTTTGTGAATTAAAGGGGCAAATCTATTTGCCAGGATTTTTGCATAAAATTTAGAATCTGAATTAATCAGGGTAATAGGGCGGTATGACCCAAGCTGTTCCGGGGATTTTTTTTTTTTTTTTGGAAAGATAATTATTTTTGCCCAGGACCAGGACTTCGGTGGCATACCCCCTTTAAAAATATGTATGATTAAGCCCACCAGGATTTTTTTTATTTAATTTGATTTAGAAATACAGCATAAAAATCTGAGGGGATACAATCTAGCCCTATAGCTTTCCCCCCAGGTAGCTTTTTAATTGCATGCAAAAAGGAGGGAGAGGAGATCTAGATAGATCAAGAGGGCAGAGTTACCACTTGGGAAAAGTGGAAGGTCCAAACCACAGTATATGCCCTCGGTAACGTATTAAGCAAAGAGAGGACTGGGCTGTCCCTAGGGCACAGGTGTAGGTCAAAGGACGTGGATATTGACGGGTGGTTAAATGGTAACCATCCAGTGGGTATCCATTTTGTTGGATATAGTGGCCACACACACCCTTGCAGATGTCATGCTTCATCATGGGCAATGCTCCTCATTGGGTGGGCGGTGCAATACCCAACGGGCAACACCTCAAAGAGGGGCTCTTTGGCGGAGATCTTTTTCCAACTGCCCGAGAGTGAAGTGTGGGTGAGGGGCCAGGGTAATTGTAGACGGGAAGTGAATGTAAAATAACGCAGGAGTACCAGAGGGGAACTTTATTCTGATGGTCCCATACGTTAACTAAAAACAATAGATAGTCTAGGAGTTCTGGAAAACAATGTATTCCCGACTCAAGACTATACTACAGGGTGGGGGTAATGGTCGACATGTTTCTCGCATTGGGTAAGATCACCCGCGATTCATCAGGACCTATAAATTCGCTGTCTACAGTGATTCTGATCTAACTAAGCATCAGTATTCACTTTAACAATGTGGAAAGTACCTGCTTATGCATTGTTCCATGCCTAGAGGTCAGTAATTAATTGTACCAGCAGTGCCTGGCGGGATCGACATCGGTGAGTCAAGCCTCTGTAGCTAAGGTTCTAGCTCCCGTGTCTCTGCAATCTTGCCTACCCTTCTCTGCCAGGACCGGATACTGGCAGAGAAGGGTAGGCAAGATTGCAGAGACATGGGTACTTTCCACATTGTTAAAGTGAATACTGATAGTTAGTTAGAAATAGTCTAGTCTAGCATGGGTGAGATGTGGGTTGGAAAAATATGTGAACCCCGGATCCCCGGGGTTCGTTGTTTGCCAGCCATCCACTAGACCACGAGTCAGGCAAAGATGTTTTAATGCTTTGAAAACCTTAGGTTTACACCCTGTATAGTGCCACTCCTCATTTACAGACCAGTTGTGGGGTAGATTGATGTTTAGATCCCCGCAGATCAACAGCGGCAAAGGCCAGTGAGTTAGTTCATTTGAGATCTCCTCAATAACAGAGGCCTCATCACAGTTACTTCCATAAATGGCGCATATGGTCAGTTTCTGCCTCCCATCATATTGGCATTCTGTTATTGCCCAGCAGCCGAATTAGTCATTTTTTGAGTGATTAAAGATCAGCCCTTGCCTTTTGCTAAAATAGCGACCCCATTAACCCGCACACCCTGTTATGTGGCACAAATCAGTCGGTATCCTAGCGAATTAAGAATATGCTTTTGAGACCCTTCAACATGAATTTCTTGTAGGCAAACAATGTTTCTCCCAAGTTTGAAGTGCTACCATCACCGGAGCGTAATTTACCATTCAGGCCTACTGCGTTCCCATTCTCTCTATATTAGGATAAAACATTTAGAGTGCCCTCTATCAAAGCTTTTCCAGTTGTAAAATGTAGCTTTTGCTCTGCAATTGGTTGCTAACAATATTGATTTGTTATTTAATGTCATACCATGCAGAAAAGGCTCTTCAGAAATTTGAAATCCACAAGTTGCTCAGATAGGCAATATGCTTTGTTTCGGATACCAGCATTTACTGCATTTGAATCATGTATTTCTTGCTAAGGCATCATATTAATCTTTTGTTTGGGTGCACAACGCTTTTAAGCTTTCGATGTTGCTTTCTCAATGAGTTACACCTAATGGCTTTTGAGTTCAGGCAGGTACATGATTTAGTAAAATCTTCCATCATTGAGTTGATGCAGAAAACAGGCCAAGTTCTCTGCAGTACTCAAAAATGTGGAACAGGATGGATAGATGCTTCAACTGCATCCAATATCACTAAATTCAGGGAATGGCAACCAAATTAAAAAAAGCACTCTTGAATTCATTCAGAATATTCTTGCCTGGACACCTTTATTTTGACCTTTCTTCGGGGCACTGTTATCATAGCATTGACCTCATATATCTTGTAAATTCGAGTTATGTTCTTTAATAGTCCTAACAAGATTTCTGTTATTCCTTCACCTGTGGAGTCATTCACCTCTTTAAAACCAGTAAAATTCTCGTCTACCCATATCTTCTTTTATATGAAATCAGTCAAATGCATGGTCAGTGATAGCTTTTCAGGTGTGCAGTATAACATTACAGAAGAATATTGTGCTGCCTTTGCTCAAAGTAGAATATCACTAAGCACTCAGGGCCTGACGTAGGTAAAACCGAAATACCGAGTTCTTAATTGCAAATTTTACGGATTCGCTATTGAGAACTCGGTATTTCCAATGTAGATAAAAATCACTAAAAGTTAGCGATTCGGTAAAAATCACTAATAAAAATACCGATTCCTCATTATCGAATCGGTATTACCAATTCCATAATACCAATTTGATAATTAGCGAATCTAGTATTTAAAAAAATCGCAAAGCTGTGATTCAGCCAATCCTGTGCTTCCTGATGACCTCACAACCACGAAGTGGCCACACCCATGCAGCTGCACTGATCCTGAAGCTGTATGAGAGGCAGAGAGCAGGAGAAAAAGCACAGGAGCTGCACAGCTACCACCTAGCTGATACATAAAAACAGAACCATGGACTCACAGGAGAAGGGGAAGGATGCTGTAGAAAGAAAGTACAAACACAAGTTCAGTGAGAGGGAGTTGGAGGTCCTTTTAGAGGAGGTGGTGAAAGATCACAACCAGCTCTTTGGAAGAAAATCACTGCACGCCCCTGAGGCACAAAAACTGAGGATTTCGCTGGTGATCCAGCAGAAATTTAATGCCATTGGCATCACCCATCGCTCAACAGGGACCTCAAGAAGCAATGGTATGATCTCTGGAAATGTGCCAAGAAGAGGGTGGCCGAAAGGCTGAAACAAGCCAGAAAGACAGGTGGGGGGACATAAACAGGGCCTGCACCGACTGCATTGGAACAAATGGTGGAGACCACCCTCCAGCCGGAGAGCATCAGTGGCATCGGAGATGTGGACAGTTCAGTCACAGGGTCCAACAGACAAGGTAAGATGCATGCAAAGCATGCTGTGCCCCCTCCCTAACCCCAATCCCCCTGCAAGAATCCCACTCCAGACCATCTTTTGCCTAAAATCAGCAATGCATCATGGGAGATGTAGTCCATATCAACTAAAAGTATTTCAGTCAGTCTACAAAAGGCTATGCATGTCACACACAGCACTAGATAAGCAAGCGGGTGACAGACAGCTAGATTGACAGTCATGACATTTATTTGTTGGCAAATGCTGCCAGACAAGTGAGTAATAGTTCATTCTGTATCCACAGGTGAACAATCGCGCCAGGATGCAAAAGGGTTAGACAGGAGAGGCTTCCAGGGAGCAAAACCCACTAGAGTAAAGTGTCCTATCACCTGCTGATGCCACACCAACATCACCACCACCACCACCACCACCACCAAGAGCCAGGAGGTATACAGTGGGTAAAGCGGTACAAAAGGGGGTGGTGATGGATGGAGCCTCTGAACCAATCAAACACTCACACCCAGTCAACAGATCTGGTTTTAATCCATCACCGTTCTTTAGCACACTCTGCTACCCCAGTTCAGACATGGCCATATGCAAATCAGTCTGAACCTGTGCCTCATGGGAACAGTCCAGCCCGAACTGCCAAGCTATGCCTTCCCTGGACCGGAAACAAGCTTCCTAGGACCGGTTTCTCTCATTTCAGCCATCTTCAGCCAGGCTTGCTTGAATCCAGTGGCAAAATGAGCAAGGGACTCACGTCTGACCATACCCTGCCAACTTATGGCGAACAAAGCGGTACAAAAGGGGGTGGTGATGGACGGAGCATCTGAACCAATAAAACACTCACACCCAGTCAACAGATCTGGTTTTAATCCATCACCGTTCTTTAGCCCACTCTGTCACCCCAGTTCAGACATGGCCATATGCAAATCAGTCTACCCTGTGCCTCATTGGAACAGTCCAGCCCGAACTGCCAAGCCATGCCTTCCCTGGACCGGAAACAAGCTTCCTAGGATCGGTTTCTGGCATTTCAGCCATCTTCAGCCAGGCTTGCTTGAATCCAGTGGCAAAGTGAGCAAGGGACTCACGTCTGAGCATACCCTGCCAACTTATGGCGAGCAAAGCGGTACAAAAGGGGGTGGTGATGGACGGAGCATCTGAACCAATAAAACACTCACACCCAGTCAACAGATCTGGTTTTAATCCATCACCGTTCTTTAGCCCACTCTGTCACCCCAGTTCAGACATGGCCATATACAAATCTGTCTACCCTGTGCCTCATTGGAACAGTCCAGCCCGAACTGCCAAGCCATGCCTTCCCTGGACCGGAAACAAGCTTCCTAGGACCGGTTTCTGGCATTTCAGCAGTCTTCAGCCAGGCTTGCTTGAATCCAGTGGCAAAGTGAGCAAGGGACTCACGTCTGAGCATACCCTGCCAACTTATGGCGAACAAAGCGGTGCAAATGGGGGTGGTGATGGACGGAGCATCTGAACCAATCAAACACTGGAGTCAAGCTATCCTGGCAGCTCGGGCTGGACTGTTCCCATGAGGCACAGGGTCAAGGCTGATTTGCATATGGCCATGTCTGGACTGGGGTGGTGTGGAGTGCAAAAAAGCGATGGATTTAGGCCCAGATCTCAGTACTGGGGTGAATGTATGACATTGTTCTGCATTCTGTCCATCAACTGTTGTTTTACACGGTATACAGTGGGTAGCCTCCAGGAGATGGAGGGCACAGAGGATGAGAGCCAGGGAGCACAACAGACCCCACAGGATGATAATATACAGGCATCTGAACCCAGTCCCCCATGGAGGTTGGCAACACAGGTGCACGTAGACGCCGACAAAGGGCACACAGTCCTGATTCAGAGGAGTCCAGTGTCTTCTCTGGTCTGGAGGGGCAGATACTTGAAGTGCAGTGCCTGCAAGGAAAAACAATTAGGGCAATCCAACGCCAGATGGTGGCAAACAATAAAAACATCAGCGACATGAAGGAGGCCCTATACTGCCTCAACAACACAGTAGCAGAGGGCATGAAGGAGATGTCTTACGCTGTGAGGCTGGTATGCAGCACGATTGATAGCAACCATGGTGCAAGGCGCAGGGACAGACAGAGACTGGAAGGGCACACTAGGGCAGTTAAAAGGCTGTGCAATGCCACCCATGCCCTCAGAAGTCACTCAGTGGATATGCAATAGGAGATGGCCAAGTGCAGTCATGAAGTCACTCAGGGGTTGGTAACAGTCACCAGTGCTTTGGAGGTTCTTCATACCAACCAAATTGTTGCCACAGGAACGGGGGATGGGGCTGAGAGTGAGGAGGCAACAAGTTGCAGCAGCAATCCCCCCCATTACAGGAGACCAGGAGGCGCAGTGGTAGGCACGGTTCAGCTGCAGGACACAACACTGACGAGGACAGTGTGCCTGCTGAATGCAGCAGTGCTGCACGTGGGCGCAGAAGATGAGCACTGCCATCACAATCCATTTTGTGGTGTGTGACATAAGCCATTGGACACAATGATGGGACTAGGGATTTTGCATGGTGGGGTGACTATGCCATGTTTGGCTTGACCAGGCACTGTGAGGCCATCACAGTGTTGTGGTGTGCTGTACAATTGCCTGACTGAAGGTAAATAAAACACCGTAACACAATTGCAGTTACTAGCTTTGTCTCATTACTTACTCGGAAATAGTTGTGTGTGATCTCTGACCATCTCTGTCTCCCATCAGTTGCAGCTGCGACGCCTGAAGCTCTGTGCTGTGGCTGGGGAAATTCCTCATCCTCATCCTCTGATTCACTGATTTCCACCGGTGGCACCCTCTTTGTGGCAAGGTTATGCAGCATGGCACATGTAGCTATTATTTTGCAGCAGATATGGGGCTGGTACTGCTGTGCACCTCCGCTTTTGTGAAGGCAGCTGAACCTGCTTTTGAGCAGTCTGAATGTACGCTCCAGCACATTGCACGTAGATTTATGTGCCACATTATATCTCCTTTCACTTGGGGTAGATGGATTGAGGTATGGAGTCAGGATGAAAGCACGCACCGCATATGCGCTATCACCTAAGTGTAAAAGAAAGGAAAATTATTCACAATCAGCAAGCGTTGCAACAAATGTATTTATTCTTCAGGTTGTGTCACATGGATTTACCCAGCAGGTAGCCTTCTCCAAATTCACCCGCAGCAAGACGGGTATAGAATCCACTGTTCCTGAACATGTAGGAATCATGCGTGGTCATTGGGAATTTTGCAACTATGTCGGTGATGATGTGAGAAGCATCACATATAACCTGTACATTTATTGAATGTGTGGATTTGCGGTTGCGGTAGATGTACTCAGTCGCAGAAGGTGAGGAGGGGGAAGATTGGTGTATGTGTCCCGTCAATGCACCCTGTGACGTGTGGGAACTGGGCCTCCTGATAAAAGTCCATCTTGGTCTTAGTCAGTTTTGCCTGTGTGCTGGGGAATCGGATATAGTGTGGCATCCTTTGCAACATGGCATCCGGGAATGTATTGAAGAAACGTGACAGGCAACTCAATGAGAATCTACCTGCCACAGCTATTACCCCCTGGCAACTGCCGGATGCCAGTAGGTGCAGGCAACAGAGTATCTGTACATGTGGAGGTATTGCGTGCACCCTGGGTGTCTGGTGCTCCAGGATTGGGTGCAGGTCCCGTACCAGGTCTAGGTTGGTGTTTGCATGTAGCCTGTGCCTCTCATGGATTTCAGCCGCTGTGAGTTGGAATAAGGTGATGCGCAATCTGTATACGTGTTCCTGTCGTCACCAGATCCTTTGTGCTGCAGCTTGTATCCCTAACCGCCTTGCTATGATGTAGAGGGCCGCCATTGTATTCAGGCTGATGCATTCTGGGGCTGTTTATATGCTGTGCATCTGGTTACCATCTGCTTCGAGTTCGTGGTAAGTTGCGACTCTTAATTAGCAATTATTTAAGGATTCGGTAATAGCGAGTTTATGTACATTGCTTAGCAATTTTTTTTAGCGATTCCTTATTTTGCTAATCGCTAAATAGTGAGTCGGTGTGGCTTTTTTGCGACTTAAGGATTCGCTACTTGTTTTCCATTGTTTTTAGCGATTCCTTATTTAGCGATTCAGTATTTCTACCTCTATATTTCACGTGGTTTGTTAGCGGTTGCAAACACTGAAATTCTGCGATTTTCAGCGTTAGCGATCGCTATTTGGCCACCTACATCTGGCCCTTAGTTTGCTAAAAGATTGATTATTTTGTTCTGTATGTTTTATTCTAAGATAACGATTGGTATTCTCCTTTGTACAAACAGGTCTCAAATGTTTTTGGGTCACAACATCAACCTTGCTAAGAAGTTGTACAAATGCAAAGAATTTCCATGTTTTGGCATAAACAGCTTTTTAGAGGGCCCTTTGAAGGCCAAGTTGTGCTCCGATAAAAATAAAATGACTGAAAATAGGCCTTTCCAGAGCACTTCTCCAATGAATAATTTCTTGGTTTATCATATGGTGATGTGACACATTCACACCTTTATTTAACCAAAGTCTTACTTCCGTTTCCATCCAAACACGATAAGATGTCATATGATCCAGTGATTTTTCATGCTCCCTCAAACAACACTAAGGTGTTTCCGATCGCACAAACAATGCACTCACTAGTAAAGTTTATGACTTTGCGGATGGAAAAAGTTTGCAGCAAAAACAATCTGGATTTTTGAGTAATCCAGCCATATGCAATTTATTTCACTATTGCCCATTTTCCTCATGTGAAAGATTTTGGAAAAAATATATTTACTTTTATCTATAGGAATTGTTATATCCTCAGTTTCAGGTGGTCCATAAGTGCCAATGCTCAAACAATGACGCAGCTCTATCAGCACATCTTTTTAGTCCGTGAAGTTGTAAAATGTTCCCAATCCTTTACGCAGTTTTCTATTTTTGTGCATCTCTTTCGGCTACCCTGTTCTTTACTTGTGCTCCTGTTAATGTTTTTGGACTAATTCTTTCAAATTGTAGGTCCTGATGTTATCCTGAAAAAATGCACAAGATTTCTACATCAGTTTGATGTGGTAATATTGTCATATGGTTAAGTTGGGATGTGGGTCCCAGATCTTGAATTTCATTATAACTGCACAAGTGCATTGCATACCATATTGACACTATTCAATGAACTTTCTGGTTCAGTTTTAGACAAGTACCTGGTTGAACAGGAGCTCTTCGGACTAAAATCATGCAAATGGAGAGAATGTTTTCATAATAAAAGGTATTCAGTGTTTAAACAGTGAAAAATATTTATTGAATAGAGAACACATGTGTGGTCACTTTTCATATTCACAGTGACATAATGCTGTCAAAATACTAACATAATCGAAGCTGCAATGGGGAGAGAATTGAATAATAGAACACGGTTGACTAATCCTTAGTAATGCATTGAAAATACTAGGAACATGGGAATATTAAAAGTGGCACATCTTTGTTGCAATGGAATAATCTCTGGGCAGACCCATGCCTGTAGGCATCTGGCAGTTCCTCCTGCTTTGCATATGGCCTGTATATCCCTTTCCATCTAGTGTCCGGAATACATACATTTCATGGGCTCAGTACAAATTTGGGCAAGATTTCCAAATGGCGTGCGTGTATTAACATGTTGTAGCAGACTTGTGAGTTCAAACTAGGGTTGCACTTTTCTCAAATAAAAATATCACCCATGTGTGCATGTTTTGGGGCCCACAGCTGGTGCTTGATTAACAGTTTGCGCAAAATACTTGTTATTTTTTCTTACACAGTATATGCATCCTGCAGGCTGCTGCATGTCATATTTATGGCCACAGGAAATATGATCACCTCATTTCCTTTGGAACTTCATTGGCTCCCACGGCTGCTTGCTTCATCTTCAAAACCAGTTGTACCATGTACAAAGCCATTGCAAGCAACACCCATACTTATCCTGACACAGGCTCACCATCTCTGGTGACTTTAAGCATACCCACAGTCAGAAAATGTATAAAAGAAAAAACAAAGCAGCTAAATTGTCCATCCACGCAAACAGGACGAGGAGCAACAAAACCTCCCTGTAGCCAATAGGACTGCCCCAAAATGCTGCTCCAATTTAGGAAAGGTTTCAAGTCACTCCTCTTTAAAGAACCTTACATCACAGTGCAATAACAGTACACTGCTGCTCCAAGAGCCCAGTTATCTCTCATATCACTTGTTGCCTGTAGTCTTGCATTGATCCTGTACAGCGCTCTACTTACCTTTTGCTAGGTTTGTGCTACACGAATACCAAGTATACACCTGTGTTTCACAGACCCCTTACCAAAAGTGAACATAACATCCCATGCCCTTAGTTCATACCAATACAAGACAAACTTTAAGCACCAACCCCTATTGCACAGTGGGACTTAAATCCAAATAAGAGAGACGATGTAGGAAGGCGTGAGACACACACATAATAAAAGAGCCTGTGCAGAATGTCATAATGATATGTGCTTTTCTAATTTTACCAAATCAGTCTCCGTATTTTATCTTCAAGAACGCCTCTATCTGAAAAGATGAGGCAGATCTTAAAATGCCTCTGACTAAAAGGGAACAGTGGAGTGTCTCCTGTGAAGCCAAACAAATTAAATGTGTGTAATTGTTAATAGGCAAATCTAAAGGCTGTTTGAGAGCCAGAATGTTTATAAACTTATGGAGTCACTTAAAGCCTCATAGGGAAAAAGTTATTTATTTTGAGCGGTAATGTAAGGGTGTTACCAGCTGAGTTCTGGAGTGGGTCCTTTTAATGGACACATACAAAATATTTGCACTAGGTTCAGTCTAAATGTCAATAAATAAAACATACATTTTGACAGTACTTTTTTTTCCTTAAAAACCGATGTCCAGATTTACTAAGTCCTTGTGTCACTAATGCGTCATGCATGGCAAACAAGGGCTTTAGTCCAATTTACCAAGCCACACAAAGGTAAATTGCATAGTCATGTGTGGCTTGATAAATCCAGCATAACGCAAAGCAGGGCAAATCTCTGCCTCGCATTACTCTGCAATTTGAAGGCATTCCAAGGGTCGAGTGTGGATCTTCCTATGAATCCACCCATGGATTTTGGCGCATTCACAGAATTACTGATGGTAGTAAGCATTGGAATGTGTTAAAATGCTACCCCACCCAAAAGAGGTGTAGCAAAGAGAAATATCTTTGTTTTCCTCATTATTTCCTCTTTTCACAGTTCTGCAACACACGTAGAAAGAGGAAAATATATCTGAGATTGTTTTGTACAGTAAGGAGTTCCTTCCTGCACATAATCAATCCAGTATGCAACTCAAGCACCCTTGTACCATGGTGCAAGGGTGCCTTCGTTGGCACTAGGCAGCACACAGTACGCCCGCCAAGAAACACTTTTTTTTTTAAATAATTTTTTTATTGAACAAGGCAGTAGGAAGACATTGGTACAGAATTAGTACCAAAAAAACCATTAAATTCTTCATCATTAGACAAAATTTCTAAACAATATACAAGAGACAAACCTAGAATATACAATACCACAGCGAAAGTGCAAAAACTGCAATAGCATATGACTGTGCGTACCGATATTAAAGTGCTAGTGCAAGATAGTGCAAAGAAAACAGCTGATATAAGACATCAGAATTACTATTACGATTCATACAAAAACAGCCGATATAACGCGGCGAGGATATCATTGCCATTCTTAAAGTGCTAGTGCAGTAACATGCAAAGTTGGCTAATATAAGAACAGCTGATCTAAAGCATCAAGATTACTATACAATTCATAAAGTGCTAGTACAATAAAGTGCAAAAAAGTGCAAAAACAGCCGATTTATAGCAGCGAAAATATTATTGCAATTCTTAAAGTGCTAATGCAGTATCGTGCAAAATTGGCTAATATAAAAAGAGAACTGATATAAAGCATCAATATTACTATTATGAATCCTATAGCACTAGTACAATAAAGTGCAAAAACAGCTGATATAAAACAGTAAGGATATTGTTACGATTCTTAAAGTGCTAGTGCAGTAACGTGCAGAGTTGGCTAATATAAAAAACCGCTGATATAAAACAGCAAGATACCTATTACAATTCATAAGGTGCTAATACGATAAAGTGCAAAAACAGCCGATATAAAACAGCAAATATATACTTGCAATTCTTAAAGTGCCAATGTAGTATCGTGCAAAGTTGACTAAAATAAAGCAATAGTAAAGCATCAACTTCCTTTTATCAATTCCAGCTTCTCAAAATATTTCCAATTCCTTTCAAATCTTGCAATCGCTCCCACCCTACCTGCAAAAGCTCTCTCAAAATTACGTGTTCTTCTCATTTTATTAACCCATTTTAATTGACATGGAATCACCACGGATTTCCAATTTTGTAGAATCAAGGACCGTGCTACAACAGTAGAAATAAAAATAAATACTTCTTCTGATTTATTAAACCTATTCCTTTCTTTACAAATACCAAAAAGAGCCACCTCTGCTTCTGGTACTAGTATTTTCCCAATTGCCAGCTCCATATCTGCGAAAATCCCCTTCCAAAAAGATTCTAAGTTTGGGCAGGAAAAATAAATATGATAGCAGCCACCCTGACCCCTAGTTTTGCATCTAAAACATTTATTCTCACATTCAGGGAACATTCTCTGCAAGGCTTCCGGGGTATAGTACGCCAGCCAGCGAGAAAGAAAGGACATTCGCTTATAATTAGCTGCCCGGAGTGTTTTGTTTCCTAAATGACATACTACCTCCCAGTCTTTCTTTGTAAAAACACACTGTGTCTTGAGGCTTATTTTTTCTAGGTGACTAACAATTACAGGAGATGATCCAGAAACGAATAACTTTTTATACCAAAATCCTATACCCTTATGTTTCTCCCCATATAGAGCTGTTAACAAGACATTGGGGGAAGTATCTAAACCCCCTATCTCTTTTCTTATAAAATAGACCAGCTGTAGGTATTCAAAAAACATAAGCCGCCTAGGATACGCTCTATCTATAACAGTTTGCCAGCTAATTACCTTGTTTTGAGCAAGTAGGTGTCTTATTTCGCAAAATCAGGCAGATTCCCATTCTATCAGGTGATTCAAGGGTATCTTGAGACCCATTTTAACACATTCTAGCAATTTCAAATAAATAGAACCATCTGAACCATGTTTTTTTTATAAAAGCCGTAATCTTGATGAGTACCCTATCAATGTCTTATATCTTGTTTTCTTAGGAAGCTTTGCAGTTTTTAAAAAGAAAAAAATTTGAGAGCCTGATTCCTCTAGCATTCTATCTAAAAAAAATTGTCTCTTGTCTGTCTAATACTTAGTAATCCTGCCACGATGTCGAAAAATGCTGCTTCATAGTATGTCTTAAAATGGGGAAGAGCCAGCCCCCATTGATTCACGGAAAGTTGTACCACTGAGAGCTTGACTCTTGAGGCCTCTTTATTCCAAATAAATCTTCTCATCATGGATTCAAGTTCATTAAAAAAAGCCATATTTTCTTTAATTGGGATATTACTAAACAAGAATAAAAGCAAAGGCAATACATTCATCTTTATCAATGCCACTCTACCAATCAATGACAAGGGCAATAGGTCCCATTGTTCAAGCAGGCTCTTTATTTTGTTCTTCATTTTTATATATTTCAACCGAAAAAGTTCTTGATACTCTCTGGTCACGTAAATCCCTAAGTATCTTATTGGATCCCGTTTTTCTGCTTGAGACTGAAGATCTAACGGAAGAAAATCTAGATTAGAATTTAAAATAACAACTTCCGTTTTTTTCCCATTGATCTTATACCCCCCAATCTTCTCATATTCCTTAAGCTCCTTCATGAGATGTAAAATATTTTCTTTTTCGGGAGCCAGATACAGGACAATATCGTCGGCAAACAAGTTTAACTTTGACATTCCAGCAATTGGGGGTAGTATTGCGTCATTGTTCCTTATTTTTATAACCAAAGGTTCGATAAAAAAGGTAAAAAGCAAGGGAGATAAAGGGCAGCCTTGCCTAGTACCGCGATTTATTTTAATCTTCCCTGCTTGCCTAGCATTAACTATTACCTGTGCCGATGCCCGTTCATAAATATTCTGTGCCATACGAATAATTGGGGCAGGGAATCCAAAATAACCCAAGGAAAAAAATAACGCTGACCAGTTAACTAAATCAAATGCTTTTTCTGCATCAATCATTAAGATGCATGCAGAAATTGAATTAATATTAAAATAGTCTAACGCCTGTATCAAATATTCTGTATTAGCTGCCATATATCGACCGGCTATAAAACCCGTCTGGTCTTGATGGATTACTTCCTGGGCCGCAAACACAAATCTTTGAGCCCAAATGTTCATAAGAACCTTGTAATCCGAGTTCAATAGACTAACTGGTCTGTAGGAATTCACATCCTCCGGATTCTTATCTTTCTTGACAAAGCTAATAATTGTGGATTCTTTAAACTCAGAAGGAACCTTACCGCCTACTCTAATATAATTAAATACATTTTTCAAGGGATCTTCTAGTTCCTTCAAAAACACCTTATAAAATTCAATCGTGAACCCGTCCAGACCTGAAGCTTTTGCTCCCGCTGTTGCTTTTATGCTATTTTGAATTTCCAGGGAACTTATTTCGCAACCTATTTGATTGCTCCTAGAAACGGAGATTTTGGGAATATCCAGATTATCAAAATATTCCTTAATCAATATTCCCTCCACTTGAAAATCTGTGAAGTAAATTCTCTCATAATGATCGAGGAATATTTTCGCAATTCCCTCGCTCCGAGTATCTATTCCACCTAGAGGATCTTGAATTTTCAAAATGATGGAAGACTCTTGTTTTTTCTGATTGAATTAGCCAAAAGCTTCCCAATCAGTTGACTATCTTCGTAGAGCCTTTGCTGAAAGGCCTTCGAACTGTTTATCTCTTCCAGAGTGAAAAAATCCCTGAGCGATACTTTAGCTTGTTCCCATTTATTAGGCAGTTGATTGAGTTTTAAAACATACTCCTTCTCAGCAGCACACTGGAGGGCAGATATTTTTACCTTGCTAACATTTGCCTTATTACTAGAAAATGCAATAATCTGCCCCCGGGCTGCTGCTTTAAATGCGCCCCAAACAGCAAAAGGCTCTGCTGAATCCTTATTCACTAAAAAAAATTCTTTCATCCGCTCTTTGAAGCCCTCTACCCAAACCATATTCTGTAAAAGGGTGCGATCCATCTGCCACCTAGGACGCTCCCCTTCTATGCCTTCTAGCATCAGTTCCAGTACAACCCTCCCATGATCTGAGAAGGGGTTACAACCTATCAGTGCGCTGGAAATTTGAAGTGATCTAGAAGATAAAAAAAATCTATTCTAGAGGCTGTATGAAACCTGTTAGAATAACATGTGTAGGACTCTGTATTGGGATTCAGGGAGCGCCAGGATTCCCGCAGTTGGTATTCTGTCATAAAAGCTTCCAGCACACCTTTCATCTTTGGTTTTAGTTGCCACTTATTCTTGTTAGAGGTATCCCTCCTTAGATCCTGAATATAATTAAAATCACCCCCTACTATGATTTGCCCTGGAGTGCCCCTCAAGATTTCACTAATTTCCGTCAGGGCGGAGGTGTCATCAAAAATTGGGCCATAGTAATTCACAAAATTAAATACCTTTCCCAACAATTGTACTACAACCCAAAGCCATCTACCTCTAGAATCTCTTCGCACCTGCACAATTTCCCAGGGTAAATTCCTTGAGAAATAAATAGCAACTCCCCTCTGGGCAACCCCAGCTGAGGAAAAAAAAACATGAGAGAAATACCTTGGCACAAACAGCTTTGGAGAATTTGTCTTCAGGTGTGTCTCCTGAAGGAAGACCACCTGAGGATTAAGGGCAATTGCCCATTTCAAAAGGGCTCCGTACTTTTGTTTGTTGAGCAACCCATTCGCATTAATGGACATGATGCTACATGAATCAAATCTCATCTACAAATCTGTAAAATCTTATACATATTCCGTACCAACCAATATTGAAAATCAAAATAACAATCTTACTGTACAGTACTGTACTGTACTGTACTGGCCGGCTGGCTGATATAGGCATTGGAGGGGTTGTGTTAGACTGGCTGTCCTCCTTCTTGTCTGACAGGACCCAGCAGGTCTGGTTGCCTCCCTATGCCTCCGAGCCTGAACCTCTGCTTACAGGTGTCCCGCAAGGTTCCACCCTTAGCCCCTTACTGTTCAACGCCTACATTACACCTTTGGTTTATTTAGCTGAACAGTTTGGGGCTAAGATCATAGGGTACGCAGACGATACCCAATTGCTGTTCACCTGGCCAGATGATAACCTTGATACCTCTATAGTTCATCTATGCTTGTCCTCTGTATTTCGCTGGTTGACGAAGGCCCAGTTGAAGTGCAATGAGGACAAATCTGAGGTTCTTTTTTATGGCTCCTTTCCCCCCTCGTTCATGAGCACTCTATGGCCTTCTGACATTCCAGGCCCGAAAGAGATGGGGAGACCTGCCAAGAATCTTGGCATCTGGTTCGGAGAGGATTTAAGATTCGAACATCATATTAAAAAACTCACTGGCACCTGTTTCGCGACCTTAAAAATGCTCCGCAAATTCTTTCCCCTGCTCCCTAGAGAGGCAAAGGAGTCTGTTGCGCGAGCGCTCATATTGTCCAGGTTGGACTATGCAAATGCATTGTTCAGTGGAATCCCCTCCTACCTGGTAAAACGCCTGCAAATCATCCAGAACGCGGCTGTCCGTCTTTTATTCAATATTCCTAGATGGAAGAGCGTTCGCGCGGAGATGCGCACACTCCACTGGCTCCCGGTTGCACAGCGCATCCGGTTCAAGTCATTGGTTTTGGCGTTTCGTGCTATCCATAATCAAGGCCCCCAGTACTTGAGAAAAAGATTTATTAGCTACGTCCCCACACGTACCCTGAGATCCTCCACTCTGTTTCAACTATCCCTTCCCCGTTTTAAACGTGCCAGACTTGGTGGTCAGTCGATCGCGGTGGTTGTGGCTCGCGCCTGGAATGCTCTTCCTTTTCACCTGCGCTCCACACCCACTGTAGCCGCATTCAAAAAACATCTGAAAACACATCTGTTTAATAGTGCTACTTAAGAGCCCTTTTTTATGTTCTGTTGTTTGCCTTTCTCTCACCCGCGCCAGGATACTCCCCAGTAGCAGAGCGCGCTATAAAATGGTTTATAATTAATTAATTACTTGTACTTTTTTACTGCCTTCACCCCCCCACCCTGAACCCCCCCAAGGATGCGGGACCTCCCTCCCTGTCCACACAGCCCACATCCCTCCCTCTACTTTCTTCTTCGGGTGTCTTCTTGTTACACCCTAGTGTGACCCATTAACCCAGGAGCACCCACCTCTTAAGTTGTTCCTATTTGCTAGTGAAAGGAGAAAAAAAGCCATACCTAACACATCACTTTCAAACTATAAATCCAGATTCCTTTCTCTTTTTCTCCTTCAAGCCTAAGCCTTTACGGATATCTCATTGAGAAGAGTTTGAGCCTCCTCTATATCAGTGAACAGAAAAAACTTTCCTTTAACAAGAACCTTGAGCTTTGATTGCTGCGCAATCGAAGCCTGGGCGCCATTAGCTTTAAATAGCTGCAGCAATTTTACAAATTCTTTTCTTCTTTTGGCCGCTGCCGCAGTCATATCTGTAAAGATCCTACATTTTGCCGTTTCAGAAACAGCGAACTGACGTTGTTGATATGCTCTAGAGAGAATCTGTTCCTTAATCCTGAAGTCAGCAAAATTCAATAGGATAGTTCTTGGGAATGGAGAATTCGCAAACCGCTGCGCTGGTACTCTATGGGCCCTTGTTATCGTCAAGTCCCCCTCGAACGCTGGTAAGACTACTTTCTGGATGAAGGAGTTAACCCACTGTACTGTGTCGGAGCCTTCTGTTCCTTCCAGGACCCCCACAATCCTCAGGTTAGATCTACGAGAGTGCTTTTCCAACTCCTCGAGTTTATTTTCCATGGAGATCCTCTTCTTTGTAGCCTCCTTAGCTGCCCCTGATACCAGATTCATTTGATCTTCCAAGACTGAGATCCTAGACTCAGCCTCCAGTACCCTATTAGGGAGTGCCAATGTTAACTCCTCCAGTTTATCCATTCTGGCGTGAAGGGCCGCTAGCTCCGCTCGCTGATTATTTTTAATTTCGCGGATCTCGTCAAGAATTACGTCTCACGGCTCACAAACATCGAGCTACTAGCGTCTCACGAACGCCATTACGGAGGCGGGGTCGTGGGTCACGAGTCACGGGAGGCTACGCAGAGGCGTGGAACTCTGCAGCCTCCTCCATTCTCTGCCCGCCAAGAAACACCACAGGAATACACCATATATTTGTAAATATGTCGCAACCCTGTAATCTCCCTTTGAGATCTATGACATATTATCGACAGACAGAATATAGACATACAAAAATATCTACACAAAAATATCGAAATCAAAAATATTGGAGTTCTATCTACATAAAGGTAAGTACAAAAATATCGGGAAAAAAATATAGTATTACAAAAATATCGAAGTTAAAAATATCGTTTTTTTAAATGTATTAATAATAATGTAAAAATAATTTACAAATACATATAATTTAGCAAATTATAAATATAAACATTAAAACATATTTAAAAATAATAACTAATACATGCACATTTAAAATAAATTTAAAACTAAATATAAATTAATATATTTACTTACTCTACATATTGCAACAGTAGGAAAAGCGTTGGATAGTGTAGGGGTAAAAATTACTATTCCCACTCCAGAGGGTGCAACAGTAGGGAAAGCGTTGGATAGCGTAGGGGTAAAAATTACTATTCCCAATCCAGAGGGTACAACAGTAGGGAAAGCGTTGGATATCGTAGGGGTAAAAATTACTATTCCCACTCCAGAGGGTGCAACAGTAGGGAAAGCGTTGGATAGCATGGGTGTAAAAATTACTTCCCACACTACTCCCCCTTTAACACACAACACACTACACATACAAAAAAACACAATTAATATAAATATCAATTAATAAATTAATAACAATTAATATTAAATTCATGTAATTATAAATTAGCTAATTAACACATATTAATTACCAATTAATAATTCATTACCAATTAATTAACAAGATATTTAAAAGACTAAAAAATATTTATTACTACATTATTTATAATTATTATTATGAAATAATTATAAAAAATTACCAATTAATTAATTAACAAGTAATTAATAATAAATACCCTAAAAAAATACAATCTCTTTAATTATTTTAATTTAATTATGTCACACCCTATTCCCCTATAAACACACAACCCACTACACATGAATAAATAACATTAAAAAATGTAATTGTCATTTAATCACTTAATAATAATTAATTACCAATTAATTATTAATTAGCAATAACAAAAAATTAAAAATATTAGTATATTAACTCTAATTAATTTAATTAACTAATTAATAATAATTAATTACCAATTAATTATTAATTAACAATAACAAAAAAAATAAACATTACTACATTAACTCTAATTATTTAAACAACTAATTAATAATAATTAATTACCAATTAATTAATAATTAACAATAACAAAAAAAAAAACTACTACATTAACTCTAATTAATTTAATTAACTAATTAATAATAATTAATTGCCAATTAATTATTAATTAATAATTATTTATTAATCAAAAATATTTATAAAACATGTTAATCAATTAATTATAATTAAATTACTTCCCACCCTATTCCCCTTTAAACCCACAACCCGCTCTGATACTAAAACGCAAAATGTAAACAAAATTACTAATTCTAAACATACATTAAAAAACATGTTTAACAAACATATAAACAACATAATAAAATACATAACACTAAACAAAATTTCGATATTAGTAACATACATACCTTAATATCGATATTCTGTCTATCGATATTATTACACATCGATATTCTATACCATCGAAATTAAAACATCGATATTATTGTATATCGATATTTTAATTTCGATAGTTTGTCTCTCTACCCTCCCTTTGATCTGATTATTTTTGATCATTTTGCAGCAGTCTATCTTCTGCTTTATGTAATGCATTTTCAAAATATTTACTTATATTTTCACAATGCTTTCTGTCATAGAGTTGGCCCTTACAGCACTGTAAACACATAATTCACTATTCCTCTATGCACCAACCAGGATTCAGTCGAGTGACATTTTGGTTACACCCATATACTACGCAGTATTCACATTAAAAAACTGATTTTTCATAATGTAAAAGAGTGCCTTAACACCGATTTGTTTAACTTGCATTTCATTTTTCATTTAAGATGTATGCAATAATTTATATGCAGGTCAAGGACCAATAAAGCAGTTACAGAATAATTTATTTTTAGTTATGCTTTTGACCGCTACCCCACACTAACTATCTTCATACCTATTGCACTAAGAATCAGGGACAATTCCCATCCTTCTTTGTATGCACTTTAACCCCTGCTTTACCGCTTAGCTAAGTCAGAAAACTCTATACTTTACTCATTCATTTTACCCCTTTCCTTCAGGTCATTCCTCTAATCCTGCTTCCCATTTCTTGGATCATAGTTCACACAATGCAGGTCCCTTACAAAACTGATAAAAAAGAAGGTAAAGGGGAGCTTTGGAAGGGTAATTACAACAGAAATGTATAGGAATTAAATGTTTTCGTTTTTTAAGCAAAACTGTATGCCCCCATTCAATGAGCTCAACAACACATTTGCTCGTCCAGGGGAACATTCAACAGCTTAGTATTCACAGTGTTTATAAGCTCTCAAATCACAAAAACCCTGCTGTCATGAACTTTTATAATGTATGTACAATATATCAATTTCTCTGACCAGTTTGTACGTGTACGTTGTTGAGGCCAGATTACTACTTTATTCGTCAAAATCAAATATCAGAACATGATTGGTAATAGGATACAATATTTAAAACAATGACCACATATAGGTACCCCTCACATGCTCCCAAGATGAATGGGGTACAGCCGCGGTTTGTGCAATTCAGATTTTTTCTGCTTGATAGGGCCCTCTTTTTCAGGTCTGTCAAGTGTCACTCATTGAGGATTAGAATAAAACATTTACAGATTTCTCACGCAAAATCAGACAATCAAGCATTCTTTAAAAAGACGTGTTTTCAGAGCGTTAGCATTTGCTCTCGAACCTGCTAGCTCAGGCAGCCGAATCAACAGGAAGATTTCAGCCAAGGTGTCCGACAGCTCAGCCTGTGCGTGAGTCTTATCTTGTGATTGGCCGCCTACCCATGCCATTGACTGGCATTGGTGGACTTTGAAGCTGAGCAGGTGGGATATAGGACTGTGGCCTAAGGAAACCAAACATTATTTGAGTACCAGAGGCAGACGCAGTGATGAGAGCGCTTGACAGCATCAGGCATTGTCAGGGTTCGCAGCTGAATTGTCACCATTGTCGGGCTACAAAACCACTAACAGTCAGCGCCAGGCAAGTGCAGTGGTTTTTATAAGTTTGAAAGCTTTATTGAAAGAAAGGATATATAACAACAATGTGACATCAGTAGAGAAGCAAAAATGCAGAGGAAAGACATATGTAAAAACCAAAGACTACTGATGACAACACTAAGAAACCAAGCATTTTCTAAAGTTTTTAGGGGGGAGTTAGGGGGAGGGCGAAAGAGGAAATAGAAACCTGTTATGACAAATTATGCGTATATAAAGGTATCGGCAGATAAACAATTGTACAATAAAAGGAAAAGGTACACAGTATCTAAAAATCTTATATTATAAAGAAAATTGTGAACTAAGAAATAACATTTGTAGGCAAGAGTAATGATCCTTCAAGGAGGTTTAAAATTCTCGGAGGAAAAAGAAGTGTAATTCCGTTTGGCAGATTGATCTAAGTATATGGTAAGGGGTAACCAATAAAGTTCAACATTGCGAAGGGGTTTACAGGAGGAGGCAAAAGCAACATCAAGTCTATGGAAATTGCATAGTAAATTCCACCAACAACCTATGGAAACTTTGGTAAGGGATTTCCAATTAGAGGCAATATGTTGAAACGCAAGGGCCAGCATAAGGTCAAAAAGACCAAGTGAGTGTGACGGGAGATTTAAGGATTCCGAGAGACTCCCCAAAAACACAAAGGCATTGGAGTAAGGAACAGAGAGTGTAAAAATGCGTGAAATGTAAGACCAGACCTGCTTCCAAAATGCTGCTACAGAAGGACAGAAAAAGAAAAGGTGAAGAAGATTAGCATCAGGTGCACTACATGTCCAGCAATTAGAATTAGAGGAAGAAATAAAGCGAGGGGGAGAAAGATAAAGTCTATGATAAAGGAAAAAGAGGGATTGAGTAAGGGAAGCAGAACGAGAGGTCTTCAGAGTTTTAGACCATAACTTATCCCAGAGAGGAACAGGCCATGAGCAACCGAAATCTGATTCCCAAGAGAGCTCCAGTTTAGTTTTGGCACGTTCAGGGTTGGGGGCAGAGAAGAAATGGTAAATAAGAGAAGCTTTAGGAAGAGTGGCAAGTATGACGAGAAGAGGGGAAGGAGAGAGAGGTGGATCGGAAGAGGGGAGAGAATAATAACAGTCAAATATAATTTCCATAAGAGTATAATATTTCTGGGAAAACGATTGAGGGCAACGAAACCGTGTTCGAAATTGGGGAAAGGAGCAAGGCGAGGAACCGTCGAAGAGTTGATGAACCCAAATAATACCTTTTGATCTCCAAGAAGACCAAGCAATAGGTCTATTATTTAGCAGAATAAGTGAATTATACCAGATGGGTGAGAGCAAGAAAGAGTCACGGGATATAGGCAATGGGGAAAGCAAAGGTTTCAAGAGTGAAGAAGTATGTTTAAACAGAGGGGAAATAGTATAAGGAGATTTGGTAGTAAAACGAAGTACATCTTGAAATGAAAAAGGCAGCAATAAAGAATGCTCAATATGGAGCCAGAGGGGGGAAAAATGAGACAGCTCAGACGATAACCACCTAGAAGCCTGACGTAAAGAAAAGGATTTGTGATAAAGACGAAAATCAGGAAAATTGACACCTCCATTTGATTTGACTTTGCGAAGAGCTGACAGGGATATCCTGGCTTTTTTTTGTTTCCAAAGAAATTTGGACAAAACGGAATCAATACGATTGAAATAAAAAGCCGGGATATGAACAGGAAGCATAGAGAGCATATAAATAAGAATAGGAGCAATCATCATTTTAATAGAATCAAGACGACCCCACCAAGAAAGAAATAAGGGATTCCAGGAAGAAAACAAATGTTCTATTCTTGAGATAACTGCAGACATATTTAATTTAATAGAGGATGAAATAGAATTAGAGAAAACAACACCAAGATACTTTATTTTAGTACTATTCCAGGCAAAGCCAGTAGAAGAGAAGAAATGTGGAAGACAAAATGTAGTTAATGGAAGAATTTCTGTTTTATCTGAGTTAATTTTATAGCCCGAAACAAGAGAAAACCTTTCAAATTCAGCTAATAAAGAAGGGACAGAGGATTCTGGATCTGAAATAACTAAGAGAATGTCGTCGGCATAAGCAGAGAGTTTTAGTTAGTGATCCCCATATGGAAAACCAGAAATAGAAGAATTATTACGAATAGAGGAAATAAAAGGTTCAAGCGCTAACACAAAAAGAAGAGGAGAGAGAGGACAACCCTGACGAATCCCACACTGAAGTGTGAAAGAAGAGGTAAGTTGACCATTAACAAGGACTGAGGCTTTGGGCATGGAGTATATCAAAGAAATAAAAGAAATAAATCTGGGGCCAAAACCGTGCCATTTTAGGGAGGCAAGTAAAAAAGACCAATCAACCCTATCAAAAGCTTTTTCAGCATCTACAGAAATAGCTGCTAAAGGAATAGAGAGAGAAGAGGCTTTATTTAAGACATTGAGAAAAAGTCTGGAATTATCAGAAGTAAGACGACCCTTAACGAAACCGCATTGTTCTTTTCCAATGAGGTGTGGCATGAAGGGATCGAGACGGAGAGCAAGCAGTTTAGCAAAAAGTTTGTGATCTACATTGACTAATGAAATTGGCCGGTAATTTTTACAAAACTTGGAATCACGGCCCTCTTTGGGAATAAGGCAAATGGTAGCATCTTGAAAGGAGCCCTGGGCAAGACCAGAAGAACAAAATGATTGGAAAAGAGAAAGAAGTTTGGTCAATAAAAGGTTCAGAAAAATGTAAATAAAACTCAACCGGAAAACCATCAGGACCTGGGGTTTTGCCTTTGGTAAGAGAGGACAAAGCAGTGGAAAGTTCATGCAAGGAAAAATCTACTTCAATATCTGAGAACTGAAGTGGAGAAGTAGCAGGCTTAGGTAATTCATCAAAATAAGACTGAAGCATAGCCGGTGAAGGAGGAGGTTCCGGAGTATACAAAGATTTGTAAAAGGACTGAAATTGGTCTAGAATGTCTTTATCCGTATGGAGGAGAGTGTTTGTAGGGGAATAAATAGATTCAATAAAAGTGCGCTCTTTACAGGATTTAAGATAGTTAGCAAGGAGTTTGCCTGATTTATTACGGCCACCATAATAACGTGCACTACTGCGGAGAAGAAAGGAAGAAGCCGAATCCGTAGTGAGTTTATTGAATGCAATCTTGGCTTGGAGGAGCTCAGAGGACATGCGATTGGAAGAAGAGGTATAAAACTGATGTTCCAAGTTTTTGATATGGGCCAAAGCTACTTTCCGCTTTTGAATAAACTGTTTCTTTTTCTTAGATACAAAATCAACAATGAAACCGCGTGCTGTTGCTTTGAAAGAATCCCAAAGGACGTGAGGAGAGATGTGTGGTTCAGAGTTGAGTTGGAAAAATTCATTAGTGAAAGAACGGAAAGAAGAGGAAAAATTAGGATCAGTAAGTAGGGAGGAATTAAAACGCCAACGAGAGGATTTAGGGAGAGGGGGAAGCAAGTCAAAGTCAGTAACGATAGGAGCGTGGTCTGAAATTACGATAGGTTCAATAGAGGAAGACAGAAGGTTTTGAGATAAGGAAGAGGAGAGGAAGATATAATCTAGATGAGAAAAAGAGGCATGGGGGGAGAGAAGAAGGAAAAGTCTAAGATATCTGGATGAGTCTCCAAGAGTCAGTAAGATGTGCCTGTGAAATAGTGTCCAAGAATTGTTTATGGAGTTTATGGGGGGTAAAACGGACAGAGGATTTATGATCCAAAAAGGGATCAACTATCTGATTGCAATCACCTCCTAAAAGGAAAAAATCATCTTTATGTTGAATACATTTACTAGTGATTACTGGCCAAAAGGAAGGGTCAAAGTTAGTAGGACCATAAACATTAAACACAGTGATAGGTATTGCATTGATAAGGAGCTTAGCTACAATCCAACGACCTTCAATATCTTTTTCTTCTAATAGGATCGTACATTTAAGCTTTTTATGAACTAAAACAGCAACACCATTTTTTTTGTTAATCGACGGAGAAAATAGAACAGTACCAACCCAATTTCTTTTCAGTTTTAAAGATTCAAGGTCAGAGAGGTGGGTTTCTTGGAGAAGGACAATATCGGGATTATAAGAGGATAGGTGAGAAAGTACTCTCTGCCGTTTAATAGGATTATTAAAACCCTTCACATTCCAGGAAACAACTCTAAATGTTTAAACAGAATAAACATAGCAAATTCAAATAGTGCAAAAGAAGAAGCAAATATTAACCAACTATAACGTGAAAAAGAGAAAAGGGAAAGAAAGGAAAGAAGAGTACAAGGAGGGGGAAGGGAGAAATGAGATAGGAAGGAGAAAAGAGAGATAGAGAAGCAAAGGGGAAGGAGTAGACAGAAGAGACAGCACAAATCCAGAAGGATGACTGCAAAAAACATACCTGAAGGGGAAATACGAAAGAAAGATGGGGGGATGGCGACACTTAACAAGATGAACCAGCCAAGAAGCAGGGACATAACCGCACCGGGACATCATAGAACCACAAAGGGAAGGTTACATGAAGGTTGGGATAATAAACACAAATCTGTGGAAGGGGAGAAAAAATAATTAGAAGCAATACCAGGACAACCAAATACTCTCTGAAGAGTCCAACAATCAGTACAACAAAAAATGATAACAGGAGCAAATAAAACAAACAACAATCAAATTAGAAATAACAATCTCAAGGAAAGTTGAAAAGAGAGGCATCAAGGCAGCGAAGAAAGAGAACGTGAAGGCAAGTACAAAGTATCATAAAGCCGTGAAAACTTTTCAGCCATTTGACGAAGAAGAGGTCTCCATGCCGCCGCCGTTTTGTAGAAGAATGAAATTCCTAAGTTCTCCGGGATCCTGAAAAGTCCAAGTTTTATTCTGATGGGTGACCTTAAAAATGCAGGGGTGGAACAGGCCATAACGCGCCCCGAGCGAGCGCAGAGAAGGGCGAAGAGAGAGGAATTCCTTCCGTCTTGCTGCAGTAGCATTGGAGACATCTTGAGCAAGGAATACCCGTTGACCCAACCAGGAGACTTGACGCTTGGCTCTGGCTGCTGAGAGGATTGAGAGTAGATCAGTGAATTTCAGGAAAAGGATAATTACACCACGTGGTTTCGTAGAGGCATTTGAGCGAGGGCCGAGTCTATGAGCTCTTTGAATACTGAGAACAGTGGATGGTGGCATGTCTAGGAGCTTCGGAAGGAAGGAGGTAAAGAAAGTCACCGGATCATCTCCCTCCAGGGATTCTGGCAAGCCATAAATACGAAGGTTGTTCCTCCTGTTCCTGTTTTTCCAAATCCTCTGTATGCTGCTGGAGGGAAAGGACAGTCTTCTCTAGAGAGGAGACATGCTGTGAATTAGATTGAATTTCAGGTACTTGCTGTTCAACTAAAGTGATTCGGGCATCCATGACTGACCATTTTTCTTTCAAGAGTTGCAAGTCTTTACTTGTTTCTTCAATAAACGGACGCAAAGCGCGTATCTCCTCTAGAATCAAATCCATGGAAGAGGATGTCGATGATTTGTCAGGGGAGGGAGGATCCTGCTTCAGGCGTTTAGAAGAGGAAGCAGGAGGCGAAGATTTGTTTGAAGTAGCCTATGTGACAGAAGAACGGTGAGGGGCCGAGCCAGCCATTTTTGGTGATGAGGTAGAGGCACACGAATTCACTGAGGACGACGTTGGAAGAGTCGTGGAGGGAACAAAAATAAATTTCGGTTTGCGCAATCTGACCATATGCACAGAATACGCATAACATTCTTGAAGGGCGCGTAGAGTAGACACTTAGAGGCCCTTACACATGAAAAAGCTCAGCAGCCATGAAGTATGATTGAAAGAAGAGTCCAGTCAGAGAATATTCCTTTACAGAGTAGCAGGGTCCCAAGTAGTAATCACCAAAGGGAAAGCTACCACAAAAACAACGGCCACAGGAAATGCTATATAAAAGGAAGGAGTAGTAATGGTAGGGTGAAGAGCCCTTCGTTATCGGTGACTGAAGAGGTAAGCATCAATGGAGGGCGGCATAAAGAAAGAGGTAGCTGCAAAGCGTAAACAGTTGAGGGCGTAGCTGAAAAAAAAAAAGATGGAAAATGCAGCTTGTCCATAGAGTTAATAAAGACAGCAGAATGCTAACATGGCGCAGGTGTCACAAGAAAAACCATGTAAGTTGAACATTACTGCATTGCTTGTACATAGGGGGCCGAACAGTAGAAAAAACATTTCAATATTGCCAAAGGAGCCAGGCATGGAACAAACATCTGCGGGAATTTGCAAAACATATAGAGAAACCGCTGCAGCACAACGTGCAAGTAATGCGCTATTTCATGGCGCAGTAACAGACACAATTTGCATGAAGAAGGCCATCAGTGCGCGCAGTAATGTAGGATTGACCTCCCAAGGCAGCAAGCAGCGCTATGAGTGGAAGTGATCAAAATGATGGTGGCTCATTCCAGGAAAGTATCCACTGATAAACAGTCTGTCTGGTAAGTAACTGCTGATAACTCCTGGCAACCCAAATGATAATGAGGTGGAGGCTAATGCAGATCGTGACAGGAAGCCCCTCTGAATATCATTGGCAGCAAAAATATAGCAGAAGCATGTAGAAATTATTTAGTCCATAGCACGAGCCCCAAAGTCATGAGCATGCTGCAAAGTTCACACTAACAGTGAGAAACGCTGAAAACAGTCTCAGGCATCGACCGTCACAGCGTGAGGCAACCGGCAGCGTCGTCAGGGAAGGTGCGCGAAATGGCGGTGGCCCGTTCTGTGAAGAGAAACGGGTCGCAGCCGCAGTTCAGTGCTCCTTGCTTACCGGAGCACGAATGTGTTCTCAGATGATGCCGTGCAGATTCCGGCAGCGCCTCCCGCTGTCTCACATCGACGGGGAAGGCGGGAGACCGAAGTAGGTAGGAAAGTCAGTCCCGGCACGGTGGAGACCCCACAGCTAGGCGGCCATCTCGAACGGCGCCGTAGCCACGCCCCAAGTGCAGTGTTTTTAACTTACTCGGTTGTCTTCCTCTGCACAGCATTCGCCAACCACCACTATTAGCAAAATGAAAAGGTAAGAAAAAAAGGGGAGGCCAGCCTTCAAGAATACCTATGCTCAGCAGCGAGATAACATCCTGGTCAGTCTGTTGATGCTGCTGAGATCCGCACCACACAAGCAGAAAGTCACTAAGTAGGGACAAGCAGACAGACGCAGAAACCAGTAGGAAAAAGAAACACAACGCAACAGGTGTTTCTCTGTAAGCAGAGGATAATATTTCGAGGCAGCCTGGCTAGATTATGTCTGCTCACCACCACCCCTCTCCATTCATTGTCTAGTGACAGCAGAATTAATGTATCACTGCCACAAAATGCAATGCAAAACGTTGAGAGTACGTGGGCACTGCGTACACTACAGAAAAATATCCTCTCCTACCCCTATCCCGATATGTTCTCAGTTTCTCACGATTGCGCGATGTATGTACTGAATGTGATCACACATTTTCATTTCAAAAACTTTATTTCGATTTCATATAGAAACCATAAAAGTATACATAACAAATTTAAAAAAAACAATAAAATTAATCAGACATTGTACATGTTTACATACTTTTTCTTAAAACCAAATGCCATCAATATCTATTTCGAATCACCAGAGCTGATCTGATAAAATTTAAGACGGCATTACAAATATGTGCAGTTGACAGGGATAACAAATCCCGACCATGCTACTGGGCATATGTATTTCCCTTCCATGTAATAACATTTCGATGCGATGACACGAATCCCCATAACGCAGGGTTGTAGCATCCATTAAGCTTGTCTTGAAAACACTATTCTCTGTCAAACGATAAACGTTTTCTCTGTTTTCCTTGTAAGCACAAATTCCACGTGCTATGCGATGCATAGGTCACTCCCAGAGGCAAAATGCTTATTGCATAATTGGAATGCAAACCCAGTCTGCAGCTCGGAAGGGTCGTTGCTGTGTATATTCAGAATTAATGGCCACTTTCTGGTAACACATTCCCTGTGTTTTATGAAAACATGTTTATATCTTGCACTGACTGTCTATGAGCTGCTAAATTGTCACTCGAAGTGTCACACATTCCACTAGGAAACGTCACTCATGCACACACTAGGACCATGGAAATGTCACACATAAGCAACCTGAACACTTGGCAGTTATGCCTCTTATTGCTTTCTCTTGGAAAATATCAAAGAATCAACTTATTCAAATCCACATTCAATGTGTCATGGGACCTAGTGCAAAGAAAGAAATGGGGGACCTAGCTGTCGTTTAAATGATACAATACAGCAATATTAAGCGTTCAGTGGGCTCCTCAGGCATGTGGGTCCTGGTGCCACTGCACCTGCTGCGCCCATGGAAGCAATGCTCCCAGTGCAATCTAATTAAAGAAATGCTATAATGCAGGGGTTGAAGTGCATAAACAGAGATATGGGAACTACGGTTGCCAAGTTACCCAGAGAAAAATACCACCCGTTTGTTCACGTTTACAAATTCAGCAAAAGGCCTAATCACATTACTCAAATAGAACGTTATGTATTATCGTTTGTACTCCTTTTTAACAGGCTTTTCCCTGTTTGCTTAAAGAGCTGTTGCTGAGCCAGTCTGACCTTTTATGTGCTGCAGAGAGGACGCTCAGCTCTCTGTGCCACTGCCAATGTCGGAAATCAATGAATCAAATCACCAACAGGAACAAACACGGCAGACCTTTTCTTCTTCTTTCTGTCTCCTGGGTGCCGCACCATAAAGGGTTGTCACCTTTGCAAGGGACAAATAGGGACATTCGTTTTTGTATTAGGAGTTTGCAAAGACCTGGACCTGATATTAAATAGGACTTTATACAAAATCATATATATTAATTTCTAACATGACTTTTCTGCCTTTGTTTACTTTAATTATAAACAAACAAATGGAGGAGTACCACCCTAAGACCTAAAGAGGTCTCAGAAGAGTAGGAGAGGGGAGAAGAAGCAAAAGAAAAGGGAGTTGTCCTTTTCTAAGAAGACCCCTCACTCACCAAGCTGGTTGGTGACATGCTTCATCATCGGGGTCCCACCCGAACAGCCGAGTGCCGTCCGGGTGTGCTGCGACACCTGACTGTAGTCCTCCATTTGTTTGTGTATCTGACCATTAAGGGGATCAGGAGTATTCCCCTCCCCGCAGTGGAAATCCCTTTCTCTCTCTTTGTTCTACATACTATAATTATAAGTCAGGGATTGGTAACGTAACTCCAGAACACATATAAAAGCGCTTTCTATTTATATTCGCTATTTGGCGTATGTACAGAAAAGGGCTAAAAATATCAGCTTTAGGTGATTTTGCTGCTCTACCAGTAGGAAACTGGCCAAGTGGCAACCTTATCCTTTATGCAAATTTGTCACGGCCGGCCATAAGACTGTCATCTGTACCCAAGCAATCTGTTAACGCCGTTGTCTCCCTTTTTTTTCTACGAGGACCAACATTGTGAAAATGAAAGAGGGACAACGGTGCTCACAATGCAGGCATTCAGCGATGCGACTGGAGATGTTTTTGGCCCCTAACCTTGGTGCCTGGTGCAGTGGCACCGCTCGCAATGCGTGCTAAGGCCAGCACTGACTATTTAAGGGGTTTCAGACAAGCAGTGGGGGCAGCATCTTCCCTCTTCAGATTTGCTTGTGGTACTTGAGGCCCTGAAAGATCCTCCATTTTTTGCCTTTGGAGACAATTGATGTTAAAGTTGTAATATTAATGACCTTTTACCTGGTGGCAGTCACATCACAAAGGACATTGGGGAAACTGGAATGTCTTTCTGTTCGACATCTCTATTTGAAGATAGATTTGTTTTCAAACCAAGTCCGGCTGAATATTAACACTGCTTTTGATAGGGATCAGAAAATTGTCTTACTTGTGTTTTTACCTGGCCCAATGGATTCAGCATAGGCGCGTCTACATTACATGTAAAAAGAGCCACTTTGTGTCATTTGGGCAAAGTAGAGGAGTTGTGAAGTATGTCTGCTCTGTTTATGAATGTTGGTCCAGCAAAGAATGAGGCAAAAGCTTCAGTACAGAGATGGCCTACAAGGAATCAGATCCTTGCCCTAATTCTCAAGTGTAATGAATCAAGACTAGGCCTAGGCAGAATTTCACTTACGCAGGAGTAAAGCTAAATTACGATAATTATTTGATAATTCCTACTTGCGTAATTAAGAGTCATTTGAGGGGAAAAATCCTACCATGAGAGCACATTTAGCAAGCGCAAGCAGCTTTTTCGACACTCACTATTGGTGTTCTGCTGCATTTCGCACTGTTTCTTAGCTCAAAATGCATCCTTGCCTTTATTTCGGATGCCCAAAATAGCCCTAAATGCCAGCAGTACGTTGGGAGAATTCCTTCCCGAGGAGCACATTTAGCAAGTGGGAGCAGCCTCTTGCACTCGCTATTCGTGTTCCGTAACATTTAGCGCTACTCTTTAGCAAAAAGTGCACACTTGTATTCATTTTGGATGTGAGGGTACATTTTTAATAGCACAAAATGCATAAATACTTTTTGTGTGATTCAAGAGTAATCTGGCAGGGCATTTTGGTAATTCCATATGATTATGCTACACAGAATTACATGAGTTGTGTCCAGCCCTAATCAAGACAAAGGTGATGTGGTGGCAATGCCCTTACCCTCTATGCATGCATCAACTCTCAGAGGAATACAGCCAAGCAGCTGTCCCACAGCCACAGATGTCACTCACAAGCCAATAACTCCCACCTGGCCCCTCCCAAACTCCCTGTGCAGAGAGGTCCAGTTCCTCTGTGTGGGTCCTCCATGTGTTGGCAACAGAGGAAGGCTAAAGATGGAAGGACAACTGTTGAAGAAGCCATGGAGAGGTAGAAAATGAAATCCTAGCACTTCAGGGAGCTGCTTGTTTCGAGTCCCAGGGCTTGGAATTTCTACTCAATCCAACAGGGCATCTCAACTCAATCTTACCAGTCATAATCTCAGTTTATAAGGTTACTTACCTGTAGTCCTTGATCAGCCTCACAGATTCTATTCATTGACCCCGAAACTTCATATTTTTAGAATTCAAGCCTAGTTTGTATAGAACATCACTGCAAGTCATGTTCAGCACATGCAGCTAACAGGGAGAGGAGACCTGAGAGGCGTGGTGGTCCAATCAGAGAGCACAGCCCTTGCAAAGGGAATACTAAAGGAACTACTTGGCAATGCTGTTACTCCAAATGGTGAACTATCAAGGGCATGTAAGGGCAACTTCCAGCTGTCAGCAGCTTCAGGTCCTTTGAAACACTGTGAATGCAGCAATAAGTAAACGGGAGCAGAAACCTGTAAATGCAGACCGTTGCTTTAATCAAAGAGCCTATGCTAAACCAACCCGGAGGTGGAACACTGCCTTAAAGTCAAAACGGCCCTACAGTGGTCGTGAGTGAGCTACAGATTTCCATTGCAAAAAAATCATACTGCAGTTGCAGGCTGTGAGTGGAGGGAGTAGATCATTACATGTTCAATCCTTCTCAAAATGTAGAGGTGTTAGAAGCAGAAAGAACCTACCCTGTTCAGGCTCCTAGGGCCAGATGTACATAAAAGTCAGTTTGCAATTACTTAATTGTGAATTTTTGTGATTCGCAAATAGGAAATCACAAACACCCATGTACACATTTTTCTTAGATACATTCTGCGATTCTCAGTGGGCCACAAAAAGACCTTCCTCATTAATATTCATGAGGTAGGTCTTGCTTTGCGACCTATTGGGAATGGCCTGCACTCACAGGGACTGTGGCTTCCTGGGTTCAGCAGACCACCATGTCTGTGATTGTTTTTAAATAAAGCAATATTTTTATTGTAATGGAGCCCGTATTCCTTAAATGGTATGCATTGTAAAACTAAAATTGAAAAGATGCCTTTTAATTTTTTAAAGTAGGCAGTGGTCTGTGGTGCCACTGCCTGCTCTTAAAAAAATGGGCCCACATTTACAAAGGGGAAGGGGGCCTTTTGGGACCCCTTCCTGTTTGCCAATGGTTTGCCACCAACTTGAAGTTGGTGGTAACGGCAAATGTTTTGGGACAGCATTTTCAGTTGCAAAACATTCCTACATACCAGTGCAACTTGCTATAGGAAGCTAAGCTCTTAAAACGCCCCTTGCTAATAGTGACACGCAAATCCTATTTGTGATTCGGTAATAGGTTACTGAATCTCAAATAGGGTTTGGTACATCAGAAAATTAATTTGTCACAAACGGACCATACGAGCAGAAAAAAGGTTTGTACAGTAGCCCTTACTTTCCTTTCATTGTCCATCTGCCTAATATTGGATTGAGAAAAAAGTTGCCTTCAAGGAAGTCAGGAAGTATTGACGGCTCAATGAGTTGAACAATTGCTGTGGCAAAAACGTTGTGATCGACAAGTCATGAGCCTGAATCCTGGTGAAGGCAAATCAGGTTTCAATTCTTCTGAATGTTTGTATTTGTTCTACCATTTAACTGGGAAATAGGAACAGCTGTTATTTACAGCACTTAGAGGTGCCTAGCAAGCACTATTAAAAAAATTAAATCAGTATGGCTGGAGTAAGTATAAGTATACATTCTAAATACCGTTTATGAAGGGCATGGCCAAGTGCAGGTGCATAACTGCATTGTAATTGTTGGACTTGTCTCTTTTTGCAGGGTCATCCCTGAACATTTTTGCCTTCCTCCTGTAGTGTTTCTGATGTGTTGTTGGTGGTGTTATGACCCTGGGCACTTTACCACTGCTGATCAGTGCTAAAGTGCATATGCTGTTGTTGTAATACTTTATTCGACAAATAATCGTCATAAAAGTACAGACATACATACACACAGAAATACATAAAATACATATAAAGCAGTCCGTCCCAAAGTGCTACAGCAAGAAAAATAATTCTAAAACTTAAGAAATAAGCAGATATAACTAGCTATTCAATTCAGGCGGGTTTACCGGGTCACTTAACATTTTTGAGCGAATTAACCAAGCACCCGCAAGGTATTTTGAGACCCCACAAACAATATACAATGAGGCTGTATTGGTTAACATAATACGCAGGGCAGATCTATGGTCATTCACGCCCATGGATTTACAAACTGGTTTTAGCCATTTATTCCTAACATGCTTATAGGCTGAACATGCAAATAAGAAATGCCCCAAGGATTCTTTCGGGCAACTGCAGCCTGGGCAGTTTAGGTCTTTCCTCTCCATACTTTTCCATCCTGCCGTTATTTCTTTGACAGGTAAAGTTCCATGTCTAAATTTCAAAAACAAAGTCCTATCTCTAGGTGATTGGATAAAATCCAAAAAGGGCTCGATTTTGCTCCCTACTTTGTGTTCTAGGAACTTAGTGGTCAGGGTGCCAAGATTTGAATTAACATGTATCTTGGAGTCTACCCATTCCCAATATAACTTTTTTACTTCTTGTTTAGTAGGAGGGCATTGTGAAATCCAGGATGCCCCCAGACCTAACGAGTGTACCAAAAGCTTGAGGTTGTTAAGCCACTTTATTTTGTTATTCACATTAAGGGTAATTAGCTCGTCCAAGACTCGGGCATAGTCTTTTAGTTCTTCCGTCCTTCGGAGTCGCACCCAAAATAATAGGGGTCTAAGATAGATTTTATCAGCTATACATTTCATACCCATGTCAAAAAATAGTGGTAGCAAAGGAGTTGACATGGGAAGTGAAACCAATTCTCGGATAAACTTATTCTCTATGACAGTCAGGGCTCTAGTGCTAACAGCGCCCCAAATTTCCGAGCCGTAGACTGCCGATGCTACCGCCTTCCCCTCATAGACTGATAGGGCTGGAGCGACTGGTCTACTGGTGGATTGGCGCTGGTTTTTAATTATAGCACCAGAAACCCTTTTGAGATTAAGTATCATTTTAGATATGTGCGGTCCCCAGGACATATTATTAGATAGTCTAACACCCAGGTAGTCAAATTCATTTACAACCTCTAGCGGAGACCCGAAAAGTGAAATATTTACATTCCTGGACTTCTTTTTTAACGAGAAAACCATTAACTTTGTTTTCATGGTATTTATTGTTAAGCCCCGCTTTCTACAAAAAAGCGAAAAGCGGTCTAGCAGTTTCTGGAGGCCTGACGGAGTCTTGGACATCAGGAGGGTATCGTCCGCAAAGAGGAGTGTAGGGGTCTTCTCACCGGCCAGGACGGGCGCATCCGCGGGGTCCTCCCTCAAATGGTCTACCACCCCATTTATGAAGAGGGAGAACAGCGTTGGTGCCATCACACATCCCTGCCGCACTCCTCTGTTGACTGGTACCCTCTCTGTCAGTTGCCCTTGGCTTCCCCAACGTATCCTCGCAAAGTTGTCCTCATGAAGCTTAATAATAAATTGCAGAAGATAGTTAGGAAAGCCCATTTCCAATAGAACTTCCCACAATTTGGGGCGAGGAATGACATCGAATGCGGTTTTAAGATCAATAAAAGCCAGATACAAGCTGCCTTTTTTAATGGATACTGACTTCCAATAGACCGCGGAAAACCGAAACACCTGGTCTATTGCACCCACATTTTGTCTAAACCCTGCCTGGAAGTTGGTTAATAACTCTTCTTCCATAAGCCAGGTCTCAATTCTATTTACAATGACCCTGCCAACCACCTTTTGTATGGTATCAATTAAGCTAATTGGTCTATAGTTGGCAGGGTCCTCTCTATCGCCTTTTTTGTAAATTGTGATTACCTCGGCCCCTTTCCAGGAGTCTGGGACGTGAAAACCCTGTTGAATTAAGTTCATTAAGCTAGCTATAAAATTTGCCCAAACCAAGGGGTCATGGGCTAACAGGTCTCCAGGCAGACCGTCTGGGCCAGGTGCTTTACCAGGCCGGATTTTAGAAATAGCATCTTTAACCTCTCTTGCCTCAAAAGGGACTATCTCTGTTGATAATTCTGTTCTTAAAGCCGGAAATATTTCTGGAGCTAGATGAGCTTGAGTCTCATCTACGCAATATAACTTTAAAAAGTGAACTTACCATTGCTGGGCATTTATGTGATTTAAAATTGGGTCAGCTCCCCTTCGATCTAAAATATTAATCAGTTTCCAAAAGGAGACGGAATTTTTATCCCATGCTGCTATTTTAAGTTTCTGCCAATGATCTTCCTCCCAATTCTTTTTTGAAAGTGTTAAAATTTTCCTATAGTCTCCCCTAGCCAATCTTACAGCTCTGGAGTCATTTAACTTTATTGCCCGTGCAATTGCCTTTCTCTTTTCCCTACAGTCAGCAGTATACCAAGGGTTTATTTTTAAGTGCTTCTCTACAGGTTGATCTCCCTTGGTGGTTTTTTGAAAGACCTTGCCTATTTTAGCTACAAGATCATGATAATGGGTTAGAAATAGTGGGCCATAGGTGTTGAAAGTAGCCAGATCCATCTTTATTTCTGACATAGTGGAAGATTCCACTATAACTAGCTCCCTAATATGTAGGAGCACCTCATCTTCAAGCTTGATCACCTCCCAACTCAATTTCCTATTACAATTGGTTGGGATAGCCTCCTTAGTAATTAATTTCGAGTCTAAAGACTCGCTTCGTTCGTTAGGCCATTTAATTGACATACATAGTGGATTATGATCGCTGTCCACAGTTTGTCTAATCTCCATATCTATAAGGTTGGACCAGGAATGAAGGTCTAAAAAAATATAATCAATTCGCGATGGGGAGACTATCCTGTTATATGTCATCGCCCCATTGCGATCAGAGATGGTCCGGCCGTTTAGAGCTCTTAGTTTGTGAGCCAAGGCTAGGGCATTCAGCTGTATTACTCTAGGATACCATTTCTTGATGGGTGCTAGATCTAAGGTGGGGACGGAGTACTTCCAATCCTCCGCTGTCCAGCCCAAAATATCCTCATCATCCAGAGGTTCGAAAGTACAATTAAAATCGCCACCCACCAGAATTTTTGATCCCGGGGCTAATTCTAGTAGCTTAGAATCCAACAGCTCAATTGTGGGCGAAATTTGGCAGCCCTGCGATCCCCTAGCATAAATGCAGAAAATATGTATTTTGCCCCCTTTGGGCTTTTCAAGGAGATGTGTAATAAGTCATCTGAGGGAACACTATACACATTGACAGCCAAATTAAGATTGACTTTCACCCATATATGAAGTCCACCAGATGGGCGGCCTTTCCCTGAGGAGACAGCCGGGACATAATACGTAGAGTACCCATTTTTATACTGAGGAGACAGACACCACGTTTCCTGGAACATGCATATATCGAATGGATCAATAAAGTTTTTCCAATCTGGGATTTCAAGTTTTTTTTTGAGCCCTGCTATGTTCCAGGACAGGATGTTTATAGGGGGGCTGTCTGTAACCGGGACAGTTAATAAATAGGAAGGAGCTATTTCCGTTTCAGTGCTACTAAGACCACCTATTTCAAGAAGTAACTCGTCCTGTCCAACACTACCTACTTTAGTCACCAGGTGTTCTGTCTTTTTCGCCATTACTATTTCTCCGGTTTTATTAGAGTTAAGAGGTTCAGGAAACTTGGTTGCAGACCCAGGATTATAGGTTTTTAAGTGGACTTGGGTCTCTCCTATCATAGAGACTTCTAGGCCGGGTACATCTATAATGTCCTTTGTTACTTCTCCTACGGAAGTAGCTAAAAGTCAATCTACGTTTTCCAACCCGCTGTAGCGGTTATAACAAGGTATAGACCAGGGATTGAGTTGGGGACCTGGCCAAGCTCTATTGGGGGGGTTAAGACCGTACAGTGGTCTACCTGAACTTCTCGGAACCACACTCCACCCCTCATTGTTACCGTTGTCCCACTGACTCATGGTGTTATGTTTATAATTTCCAGCCCAGGTCCCAGTTGGCTGATTGGTATCATGGAAAAGACTTTCCCTTGTAGGATGTGCTAGATTTCTCCCGTACCCCTGGTTTGGATTATGCTCTTGCAGGTAATCTCCTTTTGTTCCTCTTCTAGTATGTTTGGGACCTCTCAGCCAACTCCACCTATTACCACGATGGTCTGAGACCATGTAGAAATAGGATACGGGTTTAGCTGAAATTGAAGAGTTACTAGTACGCGGGGGTCCTGCAGAAATAAATTCCACCACACCCGAGTCCTCGAAGGACACAACAACACAATCCCCCTGTATGTTTTTTTTTATTCTCGCCCACCCACGGTGCCCTCTCAACCATAAGTATTTTGCTATTAATATTTAAAGGTGGAGGGTAATTTTGATCTAACCAGTGACAGACTTTGTCTTGAGAGCCCAAAAAGATTCAGATGTTGAAGGGGCAAGTTCAGGAACGCCTGTTAACACTATTACATAAGGGCAAACATCAGGTGGTAAATTGATATTATGGCGGGACTTGGATTTTACTGTGTTATGAGACGGTGGTTTAGACACAGGGATTTGGGGTTTATCAGAGCTCTGGTTTTTTTTTGGAGCGTTGGACGTTAAAATGGGCGAATTTCTGTTACTACTCTTAACAGTTGATGTTAAAGTTGGTAGAGTTTTGGAGATTACAGCTCCCCCTGTTGTCTGCTTTGGTACTACTGGTTTAATACTAGGAAGTGCCGGAGTATTCGTAACTGAGTGGGCAGGGATGCAGGGTATGGTTTTCCCTTCTTCATATATGGACTTTAAATGTAATTCGATCCCTTGTAGTCTAGATTCCAAGGGGGCAAGTAGGGATTTGATTAGCTTTGCTAAGGCACTCATAAATATACCTTTTGTATCTTCTAGGCCTTCTGCTGTCTCATCCAAGGAACTAGACTCTAAAAGGCTTGCTAGACTAATATTAGGATCTGAATTATCGGGAATACCCAGTGGAAAAAGGTGGGGACCAAGAGGAACCTCTTGACTAACAATACCCTGGGCTGGAATAGCCAAGCTATCACATCCATCCTGAATGTCCATAATGTTATTGGCAATCTCTATGGGACCTCCTGCAACGTCAACACCCAATGTGGTAACCCCAGTATTCATACTAAGTGGATTAGAATTTTTCGGAACAGCACCCTCCCTTACACCCCTCAGAAATAATGAGACATCCTGATGGGCAATGCCTACCTCCGGAGTCTTAGCAGGGGAAACAACTGACAAGGGGGTCAAATTATGAGGAGCAAGTAAAACAGCCTGATTATCATTAGTAAGGGGGCAGATAAGTGGAGGGAGAATGGAATTAGAGACCTGGTTGGAAAGGATTTTGGAGGGGGTGCGTGCAGATGCGATAATTCCCAAAGAGGACCTTCTCGCATTAGCGAGGTCCTGGGATACCCTCATTTCCATAAGGACGATACCTTTGTCTATTAGTTGGTTGGTGCGTACAATAAAATTATCTAGAGAACCAGTACGTTTTGACTTACTTCGAGTTTCCCTGGTGCACGTTCCCGCTGATGGATTAGACATATCTGGTTAGTAAATCCTAAAATCAATTATTACCATATGCAAATTACTCACGACAAAAAGGTGAAAAAGAAGCTTACAATAATGATTGTCCCACTAATAACACCAACCGGGCGATATTAGCACTGCCAAAGGGTGTGGCCCAGACCAGACTCTGCAGGCTTCGGAGGGCCACAGAGGGCCCGCCCTTTGCCCGGGCTACCGCGCAGCGGGATCCTCTAATTCTTATATAGAACTAGGGGTGGGGGCGTTACCGGCAGGGAGAGCAGCCACAGGTGTGACAGGCAGGGACTCTTGGGATATTGAGTCCCTGCAGTACTGCTCGCAGCCCTGCTGGTGCCTCAAGACGGTTTTATGCACTCGGACCTCTCAGCCCCAAAAGTCCACAGTCCAGGAGGGCGCAGCGGGACCCGGGGAGCGGGTCCGGCAAGGCGTGGGTTGGCAAAAGTATAAAAGTTAAAATCCGGCTCCCAGCGGCAACGGACAGTCAATAGAAGATCCCACAGCACACTTCCTCCAACGCTGTTAAGAAGGGGCGGGGGCGTTACCGGCAGGGAGAGCAGCCACAGGTGTGACAGGCAGGGACTCTTGGGATATTGAGTCCCTGCAGTACTGCTCGCAGCCCTGCCGGTGCCTCAAGACGGTTTTATGCACTCGGACCTCTCAGCCCCAAAAGTCCACAGTCCAGGAGGGCGCAGCGGGACCCGCGGAGCGGGTCCGGCAAGGCGTGGGTTGGCAAAAGTATAAAAGTTAAAATCCGGCTCCCAGCGGCAACGGACAGTCAATAGAAGATCCCACAGCACACTTCCTCCAACGCTGTTAAGAAGGGGCGGTGGCGTTACCGGCAGGGAGAGCAGCCACAGGTGTGACAGGCAGGGACTCTTGGGATATTGAGTCCCTGCAGTACTGCTCGCAGCCCTGCCGGTGCCTCAAGACGGTTTTATGCACTCGGACCTCTCAGCCCCAAAAGTCCACAGTCCAGGAGGGCGCAGCGGGACCCGCGGAGCTGGTCCGGCAAGGCGTGGGTTGGCAAAAGTATAAAAGTTAAAATCCGGCTCCCAGCGGCAACGTACAGTCAATAGAAGATCCCACAGCACACTTCCTCCAACGCTGTTAAGAAGGGGCGGGGGCGTTACCGGCAGGGAGAGCAGCCACAGGTGTGACAGGCAGGGACTCTTGGGATATTGAGTCCCTGCAGTACTGCTCGCAGCCCTGACGGTGCCTCAAGACGGTTTTATGCACTCGGACCTCTCAGCCCCAAAAGTCCACAGTCCAGGAGGGCGCAGCGGGACCCGCGGAGCGGGTCCGGCAAGGCGTGGGTTGGCAAAAGTATAAAAGTTAAAATCCGGCTCCCAGCGGCAACGGACAGTCAATAGAAGATCCCACAGCACACTTCCTCCAACGCTGTTAAGAAGGGGCGGGGGCGTTACCGACAGGGAGAGCAGCCACAGGTGTGACAGGCAGGGACTCTTGGGATATTGAGTCCCTGCAGTACTGCTCGCAGCCCTGCCAGTGCCTCAAGACGGTTTTATGCACTCGGACCTCTCAGCCCCAAAAGTCCACAGTCCAGGAGGGCGCAGCGGGACCCGCGGAGCGGGTCCGGCAATGCGTGGGTTGGCAAAAGTATAAAAGTTAAAATTCGGCTCCCAGCGGCAACGGACAGTCAATAGAAGATCCATGCATATGCTCTCTTTTGTAAATTGTGTCATGGATTAGTGATTCCATGATTGGTTACTTGATGTACTTGTCAGACCCTAGTACAGTGCACCATGTGTGCCCAGGACCTGTGAATCAAATGCTGCTGGTGGGCTTGCAGCACTGACTATGCCACCCAAAAAGGTGGACCCAGACCCCAGAATTTTAGATCACGTCTTGGAATCAAGAGAAACCTTTTACCAAGGAGAAGAGCCGGAGAAGCTGAAGGAAGATTACTGCCCCTGTGCTGTTTGCTGGTTGGGGTTGGCCCGCAACGGCTACTTCATTGCCAAGGAAAGGAGAAAAGGACTTTGCTGTGTTTGCTTTGTCATCTACTTGAAGAAGAAGATCTCCAAGGGCTTGAAACTGAGCTTGCCTCCTGTTCTGAAGTCTTAGGAACGCAAAGACTTCAACCTTTCTGTCTGTCTGCATCTCGAACTGCGGTTTCAGCTGCTACAGAAGGAAATTGCAACTCTGACACCAGCGAGCGATGCCATAACCTGCACCAAAGCCGTAGGTACCGCTTGTGAAGAGCAAGGCACACCGCCCCGGCTTGCTACGTAGGCCTGACGCCTGCTGACGCCATGCTGCATCGACTCCGAAGCCGACTTTATCATCGCGGAGCCAATCCTCGACGTGGGTGATCGCGTATCCATCGACCTCACGCCATTGTAAGGATCCGTGGTTTAAGCGCCATCGTGACGGGACCTCCCTAATGCAAAAGGAACCGTTGTCTCACCTCCCCTGCAATGCAGTAAGGAACAGAGGCTGTACCTACCCTGGGGTCGTAAGGAACCGACGCCATGCAGCGCCTACAAAGCCGCACCTCCCTGACGCCGTGACTGTCTTTGTTTTCCTCCTCTTCCAAGGTACTGTTCTTTGTGGGCCTGATACCGCACACCCTGCGGTCGGTGCCATACTTCGGGATTTTTTACCGGTCACGACGCAGTTATAACTCCAAGTGGAGTTATTTGTGGCAACAAATTTGATGTAAGTGTATAACTTATTTTTGAGAATACCTTGATAACTGTACTGTGGGTTTTTGCCGTTTGGTCTTGTTTAGATAAGGAATACTTATTTTTCTAAACTGGTGTGGTGTCCATTTGTAGTGTTTTCACACTGCCTCTGAGATAAGCCTGTCTGCTCGTGCCAAGTACCAAGTGGGTGAGCAGGGATTATTTTCAATCAATCAGGGTAATTGTAAGCGCGCAACTCACCCGTAAGGGTCTTAAGGCACTGGGGGGGTACGCAGGTCTGTCAACCAAAGAGCCAGGTCGTGAGGGTCTTCCTGAAGGTGTTCAGGGAGGGGGAGCATCTGATGTCTGCCAGTAGCTCGTTCCAGGTCTTGGCCACAATGTGAGAGAAGGATCTTCTGCCTGCTCTGGCTCTGTGGATGCGCGGAGTTTCGGCTAGTGCGAGGTTGGCAGACCGGAGGTTTCTTTTGGGAGCGTGGAAGTTGATTCTGTCATTGAGGTATTTCGGTCCATTGTTGTGTAGGCATTTGTAGGCATGGGTGAGGATCTTGAAGGTGATTCTTTTCTCCACAGGGAGCCGGTGGAGTTTTCGCAGGTGTTGGCTGATGTGTTCATGTCGGGGGATGCCAAGGACGAGTCTGGCGGCAGTGTTCTGTATAGTCTGGAGTTTGTGGAGTAGGGGCTTGTTGATGCCGACATAGGGGCCGATTAGGATGGCGGTTTTTCCGCATCCTCCGGGCCGGCGGAAGTGTCCGCCGGCCTGGAGGATGCGGAAAAACCGCTGCGGAGCCTCCAAAGACCCACCGCCAAATTAGGATGGCTGGTGGGTCTGGAATTCCGTCCGCCGCTTTTCCGCCGCGGTCGGCTTCCGACCGTGGCGGAAAAGCTATAACATGGCAGGCGGTGTCTATGAGACACCGTCCGCCATATTAGGATGTTCGTGAATACATGCTTTTCCACGGCGGCTTTTCCGCCATGGAAAAGCATACGGACATTCACTTTGGGGGCCCGTTGCGGGCCCCCTGGGTGAATGGGGGGTGGGGGGTGCACATTGGGGGTACCTATGGTACCCCCCTGCATTTGCGTGCACAAAGCAGCAGGCACCGTGCGGTGCCGGCCGCTTTGTGCATGTAAATGTAAAACATGCTTTTTTAACATTGCGGCGGGTGCAGCTTGAAGCTGCACCCGCCGCAATGTTAAATATAGAGGATGTGACCGCCACCCTGGCGGTCACATCCTAATCAGCACGGAGGGAACGCCGCAGCCCCTGCGGACGTTCCCTCCTCCTCAAGGGTGGCGGACGGACGCAAGTCCGTCCGCCATCCTAATCGGCCCCATAGAGTGCGTTTCCATAGACCAGTCTGCTGGTGATGAGTGCGTGGGTGTTTACGAAATGTCTAGAGCACAACTCCTCATGTAATTCAAAGAAGTCCAGTCATTCTTCTTTTCACACGTTGATTTTATTCTTGAGGTATGATAAAATCTTCAGCTTAATCACATGTAACTTCCTTCAGATCCTCTCTAGCCAACACATGTTTCGCCAGTTGACGATGCCTCCGCATCTCTGACTTCTTAAGGGCTACTCAAATATCCATCCACATTGTTGTACACCATATGCACTGTACTTCAGGAGACCAATTAACAACTTGATAAAAACGGATCCAACATCCAATTCATATGAGTTCCTCATCCAGAACCGTTATTTAACAGAACGTGTAGTCTGTTACCCTGATGGCCAGGAGTCCTCCTCACCCAGGCGATTCGGCGTAGTAAGCATGCTGAGTGTGTGGGTGACTGTCTTCCTTGACTCTGGGGGAATCCATTTAAAGGTCTTGTGAAGTATGCAGAGGGTGTTGAAGTAGCTGGATGTGACGGCGTTAACCTGGCGGTTCATGTTGAGTGAAGAGTCGAGTAAGATGCTGAGGTTCTAGGTGTGGTCTGAGGGGGTAGGTGGACTTCTGAGGGCTGTCAGCCACCTGGTGTTTTCCCATGCTGAAGGAGTGTTACCCAGAATGAGGACTTCTGTCCTCACAGTGTTGAGTTTAAGGCAGCTGTTGGTCATCCAGACTGCGAAGTCTTGCATTCCTTTCTGGAAGTTAAGTTTGGCGTTGGTGGGGTCTCGGGTGAGGGAGGGGATGAGCTGTGTGTCGTCGGTGTTGGATATGATGTTGAGGCCATGCTGTCGGACGATGGCTGCTAGGGGGGGCCATGTAGATGTTGAAGAGGGTCGGACTCGGAGATGGCCCCTATGGTCCGCCCAGGTGATTTCCATGGGATGGGAGAGGAAGGGTGGTAATCTGATTCTCTGGCTTTTAGGAGTGCATCCCCCTTATCCTGACGTGAAGCAAGGGTTCCTATTTAGACAAAGGTGCAAACCATTGCCAACTAGAGACCCCAATTTCTAACAGTAGTGTTTCAATAGTATTGGGTATTTCTATTTGACCTTTTTCAGAGTTAGCGACAATGGGGCCAATTTACAAATATATTCTGAAACAAAAGTTTAACTTCACGGCTTTTGGTATTCACAGAGATCATTTATGAGTCGTATCTTTACGTCTGCAGTCGGGCCGGAATCTCTGCACCCGGGCCGTACTCTCCAGCTCGGGCCGGATGAAGTGTAATCAATGGGCCAGAATGCAGTTTTTTCAATATTAGGAACATTTGATAAATGGTAGAGGAGGTCACGAAAATCAATTTGGGCAAGTATAGATTTATTTAAGAAATAGATGCATTTCTCAAAATAAATTCAAAATTAAATGGCAGTCCATGACTCTTTAAAAGTCCAGTGCACTGTTGTGCTCTGGCACTAAGCTTGCCTCCCAAATCACTGCCAAGGGAAACCTCCTCAGGAAGGGGCATCTAATGGGCACAGAGCAGGCAAGTCAATGATCTTACTTGGCATGGGGTGGTTTGGGTTTGGAAGAGGAGGTCTTGGGTTTGGGAGGGGGGGGTTTAGTTTGGGAGGGGAAGTTTGGGTTTTGGGAGTGGTGGTTTTGGCTTTAAAAGGGGTGGTCTATAGTATGGGATAGGTGGGTTGGGTTTCAAAATGGGGGGCTTTGCATTTGGGAGGGGTGGGTTGGGCTTTGGAATAGGTCAAGGCAAGGCCAAAAAGGACATCTTCACAGGGAAAATGGGTAGGATGGTTTGCAGGGAGTTGGGTTTGGGATGTGGAGTGAGTGTGAGTGGGGATGTTCGTGTGTCAGAGGTTGAATGTGCCTATGGGTCTGATCTATGTGGTGTATGTTTGGGTGTGTATTTCCTCATGAGTGTATGTTGTTCAGATGAGTAGGGGCATTTGTGTTTTTGTTTGTGTGGATGGGTGTGCTGGGTGCAGTGGGAGTCTGGTTGTGCGGGTGGTGGTACATGTGGATGTGCTGGTAGGGGTGATGTCTGTGGATATGCTGGTGGGTGTGGATGTGGGTATGGTGGTGGGGGTGGTGTCTGTGGGTATGCTGGTGGTGGTGCATGTGGGTGTGCTGGTGGGTATGCTATCTATGGGTATTATGGTAGTGTTGCATGTGGATGTTTTGTGGGCACGCTGCTTGTGTCTGTTGGAGTGGGTGCGTGCAAAGGTGGAGTGTGCTTGGGACAAGGGTCAGAATAAGGAATTGGAGTGAGGAAAGGGGTAGGAGATGGGGCACAAGTTTGGGATGGTTGGGAGGCTGTGGTCAGTGAGGAGGCTAGACCTTAAAAAGACCTCTTTAGACCGCACATAATACTGTGAATGCCTTCCAGGTATGCTTAAAGTTGTTGCATATGGCAGCGTATCCCCCTTTTGGCATTCAGTAGGGCAGTCTGGCCTACAGAGATATTTCGTAGACTTGTGCATTAGAATCAGACCCCCCCCACACCCAGCAACATTGACTTGAAGCCTAATGTCCAAACAACCAGATACTATGGTTTGAACTAAGCACCATGTCCAAGGGCACTATGAAAGGGCTGTCATTTGTGTTAGTGAGAGCGTGCTGTTTGGGGATGTATGAACATGTGTGCGTATGAAGGGGACATATTTGTATGGGTGACTGCAAGCCTGTGAAATTTATACTGTGTAATTAATAACTCTCTATTTCATTTTTCTTCCATTTAAAAGCGTTCAGAAGCATCATTTTATTCACAACTCCAATTCTTGATGACCACGATGTCACATGAACTTTGAGATGAAAATGTGACCTGTTGCTCATTTGAAAAATAACTCAATGCTTAATGGATTATTGAGCCCTGCCAATTAGTTGCGTTGTTGAGCTACTGTGGACACATGGATTTTTTATTTTTACCCACAGTGTTGGGATAGTGGTTCATAAGAATACACCTGTTGTTGTCTTTTTATAGGGGAACCTTGTTTATCAGGTGTTCTTTAAACATAAGCATCGCTCCATCAAGGTATTTTACACCTATTTGAGCATTGGTTGCTCTTTCATTTTATTTAATATTTGCACTGGGTGATTCTTTTGCAGCATTTCTTTCAAACACACAGAGGGGCATATTACCAAGGGTGGAGATAGGCAATTATCGCCTGCTCAGACCAGTTCTTAGCCATGTTATCCAATGGGAGGTGGATAACATGATTAAGAGCATTTCGTCACTAATGCATGAATATTGCTGTATTCTCAGCGATATTCACGCATTTCGCCGCTATCGCTGGATATTTTAGCACAACGGAGAGAAACGTTGCTAATAGCATGTTTTCTCTGCTAACATATCCAGCGATAGGCAACGATAAAAAAATCATCGCTAAGCCTATTTAGCGATAATTATCGCTACTTGTTGGTAATATGCCCCTTAGTCTTTATAAAGTTAGTCAAACTTTAAACCAGTCTGGCACTTGATAAAAGACCCTTGAGAGTTTGACTATTTATCAATGGGTAACTGTGTAACGTTGCTTCGGCATGTTCACTTTTAATGTTTATGTTTTATTATCATAAAAGATTGGATAGATATATGTATATTTTCTCATTACAGGACGACCCCTGAGGAAGGGACTTCTTCGCTCCGAGATGCATCGGGCATGAGAATGTTGTATAATTAATATGATGTATTGTATATTGTACACCAATATTGAGGAAACAATAAAAGTTAAAATTGTGTTGCTTGTTTAAGCCCATAATGTTGTTTTGTTAATGACATTATGATTGAAAAATGACTATCAGTTTCTTTTGAACAATGTGTACAGCGTTTGGAATTATTATTTGCATTAGTTTGACTTTGAAGAAATTAGTAGGGTCTAATGACCCAGAGAACAGTGCACAGTGCAGGCAAGTCACTGTACTTGTTATAACTTAGTTTCAATTAGTCACTTGGCCAGACAGCAAGTGTAGCACCCAGTGAACAGTGCACGGTGCATGCAAATCACCGTACTTGTTATGACTTAATAATACATTGGGGCCAGATGTACGAAGTAATTTAGTTTTTCTCAATGGACCGAATCTCTATTTTGGGCCGTTAAGAAATGCTAAATGGGCCTTTCATATATACAAAGCCCTTAAAGTGGTCACAAATACGATGTCTACCCAGTAGAAATTGCAATTTGCGATCCCCTAGGAAATAGCAAGTAGGGATTACCTATTTGTGATTACTATGCGCATAACATTTAGGAACTGCAAATACCTTCAACTCCAAGTCATGGGTAACCATGTGCAATTTAAAAAAGGTGCCCAAAAATGCTTTTTTGAAGTACGATAGAACGTACACATGCCCCTAGAGCATATTTGTGCTCTGCATGTGCACAACTATTTTTGGGGTTCATCACAGAGGGCCTTATGCCCATAGCCATCCCTGGTTTAGCATTTCCAAAATAGCGATTTTCTAACAGTATATCGCTATTTTGAAAATGTCTACCCGGCACATTGGAACAAATGTCATTGGATTTCCTATCTGTGATTTCCTAATAGCGATTCCTTCTCTGTAGAAATGGCTATTAGAAAATCGTATATTTCATACATATCATGTTGCATTTCCTAAATTGCGATTTCCAAGAAGTTGCTGTTTAAGAAATGCCAATTTGCACTTTCTCACATCTGGCGCTTAATTTACACTTTATTTTTTTACATGTAAAAAATGCTAATTGTTAAAGACATGTAACAATTTTATATGTTGTGTTAAGAAATATATATCTTCTTTTTGCAAAACATATTTGTGTCATTCATCTAAAAAATTAAAGAGTACATGTTTTAAAATGTTGCTCATTTTTTATGCAGTCATATGATCCCAGGCAGAGTAAGGAGATGACAGCCCAGGGAGAGTATGGAGATGACAGGTGTTCTGACCATTTCCAGCCCTTGCCACCATGGAAGAACAGGATATTATCAAACAATTCAGATTGTATAGATAAACGGTACTGGATTTATGTCTCCAGCTGGAGCCAGATCTTCTGCCTCACAATAGAAATCCCACATCTATTACATCAATTGTGAACTCATGGCAATACTTCATTTTGTGGCCGCAGGATCATTCCAATACACTGTGGCAGTATCTGGTGGAATATCACAACCAAAGTTCTTTTTTCAATGATGAGACACATCCAGTTTCCAAGACATGATGATTTTGCGAATATGACGGGTGATTTCTTCGGTTTGGGTCACTACCACATGTAGATGGAATAATTGATGGCATACATATTGCCTTAGTGCCTCCACATGACAGGAAAAAAAAGTCTACTGGAATCAGAAGAACTTCCTTTCAATCACTGTGCACGTTTTCTGCTTAGCTGATTTGTACATCACAAGGGCCTATGAGTGTTTCCCCGGATCAACCTTTGATTCCTTAGCACTACAAAACAGCAGCATACATCTGTAAATGTCACAAATTGGACCTGAGAGGACCTGTTTTGTTGGTAAGCACAATCAGACATAATATTGTTTGGTAATTTCAAGGTGAATATTCTGAAATTGCGATACATATTTTGGCTCTTTTCTTATTTACCATTCAGTGGTGTGGGCTGTTGGGCTCCTAGAGGTCAGATTTCACTTTCTGGACAAGACTGGTAGGCCCTCCCTACTCACCCGATAAGCCATGCCAAATCTTAATGGCCTGCTGCATGTTGCACAATATAGCCCTGCAATGGAACATCCTGTACATTGCAGAGGATGGAGACCATGAAGAGGCACCAAGGCAGGATGTTGAAATACCAGATGAAGATGCTAGTGGTGAAGAGGAAGGAATTGATGTATGTCAACATGTTATTGGCAACTTCTTCACCTGAGTGTAATTATACATTTCCATATTGTGACATTACGTTTAAACTAACTTTTAATCTCATGAGGAAAATGGTCTGTGCAGGACATTTTTCTGAAAGGGAAAGTTGATGAAATTGAGGCCAAAGATGTTTGTCAATCCAAGTGTTGACACATTGACTGCTTGGTTCATTTAGAATGTTATTATTTGATTGTTCTCCAGATATGTGTAATGTGATTAAATGTCTTTTTATTTTGTTCTGTTTTAGGATCCTTCACCATGTCATCTTCATTTGGACATTTCAAAGTTATGACGTTTATTGCTACTTGCTTCTGTTGCGAAGTATAAAGGGTACATAGGTTGATCCCGAGGAATGGACACAAAGACTTTGGGTGTACATAGTTTATACTGAGAAAACGTGTACAGTGATTGAATGGAAGTTTTGAAGATTGCATTGTACTTGTTTTCTGTTGAATGTTGGCACCAATCCAATATGTGCTGTTTGAATTGCTGTACAAATATGGTAGTCAACACTAAGCATAGTAACCTCTCTTCACATTGCAAAAATGCTCATATTGTGTTAAGTGTATGAAGCTGTTGATGTTTCTCATCATTGTAGGAAGGATTCCCTGAAGCACACCACTTAAAGTTGGTTGTGACATTCCACCAGATACTGCAACAGTGCACTGGAAAACTCATCTGGTCACCAAATTGACTACTGCCAGAAATGCAGACTATTGGTGTTATTGTTGTGCAATTCCTATTGTGAGGCGGAAGATCTGGCTCTAGATGTGGCTGATGTCATAACTCAATTAAATGTTTACCTGTAGAATCTGATTGTTATGATTATATCTCCTTCTTACATGGTGCAAGGTCTGGAAATGTAAAAATGGCACTAAGTATTTGTGTTATGTACGGTTGGTTATGTTAAAAATAATTGATAGACAAATATTTTTCAATTTTTTTTAATTATTAGTTGATGAGTTTTTGTTGTTTATATTTTGTTGTCATGGTTGAAAATTGAGAGAAACATTACCTACTTGCAATTCATGTATGATTGCACTAGCATTTGCTTTATTATATTTTAAAATGTAGGATGGACGGAAAGTTATAAATAAATAATGCAAAGAAATACAGCACCAGTCTTTGAATTTGGTAGTTTTGCTTCTATTAAACAAAAGCAAATAAACTAACACAGGATGAAAACCAAAACGCCAACAATATTCGAAAAAGTCAGTCATGGGAAATGAAACCATTATTAAAGTGCAAAATTAGTGTAAAGTGCCATATCCAAAATACAACTGGTATCAGAAAGGTCCAGAAAATAGTCCACAGAGAGAATGGTAGTCACACACTGGAGGAAATTCGGTTTTGCGTCTCTTGGTAGGTAGTGGAGGTCTTGTCATCCTCTCCTGGTGGTCCGGTTGAACGTGTGCTCCTGCAGGGGACTGGTGGATTGACAGTTGCTGGGACTGAGGAGGGTGCCTCTTGTGGCAGGGCTTCCCTTTCTGTGGCTGAGGCAGATGTAGTTGGCCCAGATGTTGGACCACAGAAAGGGGATGATGGCGCTTGAAATGTCCTGCACATATAGGTGTAAATATCATGCAGCATCACAGCAAGTGAGCTATTGGAGTTGTGATTTTCCATCTGAACATTGTGCTTCCTCTGCAACTGCTTCATCTCCCGGAGCTCTGCAAGGACATTGCCCATCCTGTCATGGGACTTATGGAGGGATTCCAAGACTTGGTCGATGGTGGCCAGGAAGTGTAGGTATACATGCCTTGAGATGTGGTAACAGTTGGGGTGGGAGGTGTGGGTATGGGCCAAGTGAGACTCACTGGAGCCGTCTGCCCAGATGGCCCAGCCTGCTCCTCATCATCCAGATTTGCAAGAGTGGAGTCCTCAACAAAGGCTTGTTCCTGGTGTGCAGTGGAGATCTCCTCAGTGGCAGGTGTTGGCCCACATGCTCTCGGTGTTGGACCTATCATTAATGAATAAATAAATTATTAAAAGTCTGGATTATACATCAAATGCGCTTGAAGCAACCTAAAAGAAAAAATATATTTAACATAATGATTATACGTTTCAGTGGTGTTATAAACAATAACAGAAACAGTTTAAATGACACACAGAATTAAATTAGAAAAGCCGAATTCCCTGAAAGATTCCCTGGAATAACAAAAGAAAATTAATTAGAAAGTGTACATTAAATATACCAAACATTCAAAAGAACACAGTACAGAGGTAAAATGTGGAAATCAACTGTTCCAAAGCCTAGCATGCTTCAAATCTGCCTATTACACAATCTAGAATGATATATAGCATTAGTCATAAATATTGCAGAGTCAAGTTTTAAAAAACTCCATTTATATTCAGCACACAAACTTACATACCTTACAATTGTGAAGTAAACCAAATTTGCTTTGTGAATCACATGTCATCAATTCTATAGCATAACAAGGATAGGACAACAGATATTTAAACTTTACAACATTTCGAAACATGGACTATTGAACGATAAGTAGATTACAATTTAGCATATGTAGAAATGTTGTAGAAAAAAAGAGAATGAGCAAGAGCACATAACAATTTTAATTTCACAAAACAAAGACAAGGCACCATGGTAATTGTAGTGATTTCAATTATATATTTACAACACTTGCAAATTTGAAAGTTAAACATACCTAGTGAAAATATGTAGTTAAAAATAACCCATTTACTATATAAAACACATGCATAGGTTATTTGGTGTAAAAATGCTTACACGGACCGCAATATCATGAGATATGTAATGGAGGTTGAAACCTGTATTCATAAATGAAAGGTCATACATTGGGACACACAATCAAGATATAAATAGATTGATACAAATATATATATTGGTTTCTATGTTCGCAAAAGATGCACAACACATTAGCAACAGCTAAATGAAAAATAATCCAGACATTTAGGTTTAATGACACATTCAACAGTGTAACTTACCAGTCTCCACTCCAACACTGATTCCTGTCAAGCCGTCTGGATGTAGGATCTGCACGACCATCTCCTCTCAGGGAAATAATTACACTCAAAATGGAGTCTGGCTTTGGGAGCTTACGACAGTGGAAGTGATGAACAAAGAAGGGCGTAGGAGGGATGAATCCGTTGGAAAGGGAAGCCATGACGGTTTGCGATTGTGGCATAGATGAGCATTGAGGTGATGGGAAGCAGGAACAATGACAGGGAGCCAAGGACTATATCTTGAAACCCATCAGCAAAACCTAATAGGAACAGTTATGAGACACTGTAACCTTTCATGAAATGCCATGAGCTAGACACAGCCTGTGACACATGAAAGCTGATGGTTGAAGGGAGCTGACCCAAAGCCCATCCTCTCTGTTTTTTATGCTCATACCTCTTTAAAAGAATTCATAATGTGAGGGTTCCTAGACCGCTGCAGCAGTTGTTAGAGAGACCTTAAAAGCCTAACCCTGTCTCCCAACCGCAAACACACACACAATCCTGTGACATTTACCACCCCCTGCACACTTTCACGTATCACTGTTATACAGAAAACTGTAAACAAGCACAAACTCAGACACTGAAACACAATGTACATGAAAATATTGCACCCATTATGTTTACTGGAAAACTCTTTCTTCACCAGTTAGAAAATAAAGAAAGCATGTTGATGTATTTTCAACACAGCCGATTTGAATTACATGGCCGACCCTCATACTTTATATTACTTCTCTCTACTCCAGGGTGATTCTATTCAGCATTGTTGTCATCTGGGGTGCAGCCTTGCTGTTCAGAAGTTATCACTTGTATAACTATAATTTGTTTAAGGGAATTATCTATAAAGGACTCCAAAAACTCTATTGGTGTGAGAGCATTGTCTAAATCTCTTTAATAAATACTAAAACAATTCTAGGTTTGGAAAGAAATAGATCACAACTATTATTTGTTAAGTCTGGCCAGAGACGGGGCTAGCTATCTCACAGCCTATTTTGTGGTCTTAGTCTGAGCATGTATGACTGTGGGTTTGGCTAGTAAGGGTGCTTGACTAGGACCATGACATTATCTTATCTGGAGAAGTGAGAAGTGTGGCTCAATGGTTAGAGCGGCAGACCCTGATGCAGAGGTCTGGCCCGGGACCAGGGTTCAATTCCCGCCTTGGCGCGTCTCAGGCTCAATTTCCTAGGACCTGATCATTCTCGCCTCGGTGCATATTCAAACCATGGGTCCCACGCTGCGACTCTGGGCAATAGCTTGCTTAATCTCCACAACGGCCCCAACAGCGCTGGGAGGCCTGGCTTCATCTTGGGGGTGCCCAGGAGTGGGCATTTCACAGGGAAAAGGCAGGAAGGGTTCCACAGCGGTATGCGTATAGCGCGAAGACACTCATGAGTATAAGTGAGCTTTACAAGTAGAAATCATTTCATTTCATTATCTTGGATATGCCTGCTTAGGTTGCAGTAGATCTGGAGTTCTGTCCCAAAGCCCTTCCTGATCCTAACAGCCCCAGACAGGAGACACCTTTTTGATACATTTCTCTTACACAAATATGCCCTAGAAACAGGTTTCAAAGGAAGTAGATAAGAAGGCATTACATTTCAAGAGGAAAACAAGTTATGTGACTTCCAATTGACATATAAGCTGAGAATTGCAGCAAGGGCACTTCTTGAAGAAATGGATGAAGTCAGTTTGTTCATTTGTCTACATTATTTTTTTTGAAGATGGTTTTGATAGGAAACCATTGATCTCCCCACTGTCGAATCCCTCATTGGAGCATTCAGGTGTTGCCCCACCACGCTCCTTTCCTGGTCAGTCTTAGCTTTAGAATTTCAGAGTGACAGCGAATACGTGTATATAAATGGTGCTAAAAGTATGGACCAGTTTTCTCCTTAAACTAAGATATGCATGGTTTGGGTATGCTTTTTCTCTGTTAGTGCCAAAGTCTGACTCTGCTTCAGACTTTAAGACTGACACCGTAAAAAAGCTGTTCCAAATTGCATATGTCTTGGTCAGTGTGGGGAAGTCCTGCAGTCTATCATGCACAGTCTGTTTATTCAAAGTGCTGACAGGAAGTGCTCTGTTTGAGATAACATGAGCCTTCAAACTGGGCTGGCTTGCAGCTCACTAATGGAGAGCTGTCACAGTGTTCTAACCAATGGTGATGCCCAGAGTCACACTTATAGGATGATTCACAGAGCAGGGACAAACTGAGGCTCTGTTCTGCAAATTACATTGCATGTGTAATTGGAGATCTCTCAGTACAATTGGGTATCCGAGCTGTGTTCAATACGGTGTATAGGTTCAACTTTAACAGCAGAGCACTGTCATGAGGAAAAGGGAAAGTAAAAAAATAAAAAAACACTTATCAGATGTTGTGAACTATGTGTATGTGTGTCTGAGATTGTGTGACAGAGAGTGAGTGACGAAAAGTAAGAGTGAGTGAGATAGTGAAGGGGAATCAGTGGTTGGGAGAGGGAGTTAGAGAGTGAGGAAGAATGAGTGAATGACTGATGGAGTGGTGAGATAGTGGGTGTCAAAGTAAAAGATTAAGAGTAAGTGAGTGAGAGGGAATAACTGAACGAGGGTGTGTGGTATGAAGTGACCCACACATGTGAGTGACTGTGAGTGAGTGAGTGAGTAAGTGAGTGCGAGAATAAGTGATTTAAGAGAGTGACAGAGAGTAACTGAGAGTTAAACAAGAATGACTGAGAAAGAGAGAATGACTTAGAGTGACTGTAAGAGTGACTGACATATTTTCAGAGAAAGTGGTTGGCAGAGAGATAAAGAGTTAATGAAAATGACAAAAAAGAGTGATTATAGGTGTTATGTAGCGCACAAATACTCATGGGTGTTCCAGGAGCTGGAGGCTGCAAGTTGATCATTCATGGAAATTAATGAAAAGATGGGTTTGAAGTCTTTGCGGAACCTAAATAGGATCGTTTCTGAATGAATATGTTGAGGGGGGCTATTCCAGGCCTGATCAGTGGTCCCAGAGATTGCTCGTCCAAGATGAGCTCTGTGGAACCGAGGGATGCAGACAGGGTAGGAGGTTGAAGAGCACAAAAGTCTAGACAAATGATACCTGGAGAAAATCAGAGACATACAGTTCTTACGATGGTTGCGTGGACCACTTTATGGCATAAGCAGAGCACCTTAAAAAGGCATCTCTTACGATGAGGACACCAATACAAGTTGTTGGGATGTGTAGAGATGCTAGAGTATTTAGAGATGTTCAGTACTAGTCTAGCTACCTCATTCTGAATGATTTGCAGCCTAAGATGCAGGTAAAGAGGAAGACCCACAAACAAGCATTGTGATCGTCCAATCTGCTTATAATCAGCAATGGATCAAATGTTGCCTAAAGGCTTGAGGAATGAGCTGCAAGATTGTCTTTAATACTTTCATAATAAGAAAGCAAGTGGATGCAAGCTTCTGAATGTGGGCATCAAAGATGGCTCCTAGATTATGAACATTAGAGTGGGGCAAGGACAAGCTCCTAGGAGGGGTTGCCAAACACTTGACTTCCGGTCTGTCGGAATTAAGTCATAGTGAATCGGCATTTATCCATTCATCGACTGCTACCATACAGCATTTGAAGCAATCTTGTAGGGAATCCAGATCCCCATCCAGGCACAGGATTAGCTGTTTGGCATCAGCAGGGGCTCACCATTGGATGCTGAAAGATGTGATCAGATCAGCCAAGGGAGCCACATACAGATTATAAGAGGGAGGGTTATAAACTGGTCTCTATGGTACTCCTCTTTCTATATTCTTGAAAGAGGAAAGGAACAGAGCAAGTAAGACAACCTGTGACCTGGAGCTCAAAAAGGAACTGAACCAGGCATGAACCTTGCAAAACACAACAAGAAATGGGGTCAGAGCTATTTTCTACCTGCACACTGTTCCACAATGTTATAGCCTATTTATCAGAAACTCAAAGCCCTGTGCGTGTTGGTCGAGGGCGTGACCCGTGAGCACCCCCTAAATAGTGATGCAAAACATCACATACAATGAGAAAAGCACAGTGACCCGCACCAAGGAAATTATACACGAATTGTAATTTTTTGCCAAATAGAGCAACAGTATTATTCAGATATATGACATAAACACTTTCCAACAAAATTGTGAAGTTCAAGTCTTGAAAGTTGTGTAGAAAATCTCTTTATTGAAGGAAATTCGAAATTCTGTTTGGAAAGGACCCTATGCTACACGTCGGCAGCACGCTGAAAATGCCCGCCACTTACTGAAGAAACCTTGATGGGCCCTACAATACTTCTAAATACCACACATGTAAAAGAGACAGATATCTTTGGGGATACACTTCATTACCTTTGACAATATCTTTTTTTACGGAGGATAAATACTGAAAACTGCGATATAATATAGAACAAATCTGAAAGCCATATTGAACTTGAGGAAGACTGGGAAACACGTTTTTTCTAATATTCCCTTCTATGGTGTATATCTGCTCAAGTGACACAAGCTCTATTCATTACAATTCTACCAACTTTAGAGCCCTGAAGAAGTCACGTTGGTGACGAAACGCGTTGGCAGCTAGCAATTGTTTGAATTTCGAATTTCCTTCAATAAAAAGATTTTCTACACAACTTTCAAGACTTGAACTTCACAATTTTGTTGGAAAGTGTTTATGTCATATATCTGAATAATACTGTTGCTCTATTTGGCAAAAAATTACAATTCGTGTATAATTTCCTTGGTGCGGGTCACTGTGCTTTTCTCAGGCATGAACCTTGCCCTGAAGAAAGGCCAGACGGAGCAGATCCAGGAGGATGTTATGGGAGACCACGGTGAAAGCCGCTGACAAGTAAAGCAGTATGAGGGCAGAGCCCCCAGACTCCAAGTTAATTCCAATGTCATTCATGGCAGCAATCCACGCGGTCTTGATGCTCAGTGTCGGCCTAAAGCAGAATTTGAAACATGGAGTAAGTTGTTTTCGATATGCTGGGATAGCTGAAAATGTACCCAGCTTTCCAATATCTTTGCAATCGTAGGGAGAAGGGAGAGGGATACCAATGAGAAAGAACGCTAGGACCCAAGCGTAGAACATAGAAGATCATCCTACTAGCTGATGATATCCTGTACCTCTTGACAGATCCTGCACGCGTCATCCCGGGACTAGGTGAAGAACTAGAAAATGTTCGATGGTTTCAGGATTCAAAATAAAGTACTCAAAAACCCTAGTGAGGAGTGTGAAGGACATCGATCAGGACTGCTGTCCGCACCTGCATAGAGGTAGTAGCAAGCCCTCTGTATGCCAAATTAAATATTTAGGAATCAGGAATCCTAGCAATTGCTGTGCCCTTTATGCCAGCAACCTTGCTAGCAACAGTCTTTAGGACCTCTATCGATGGGGCACGCTAGACCTATGTTAGACTAGGCTAACCCCAGTCCAATTCTGGAATGAGTCGTCTTACCAACTTGGCGAGGAGGGGAAGGGGGCATAGGATGTCAGGCTCCTCGGAAGACAAGCAGAGGTTGGACCTGATTAGAAGACTACATTTAACCTGAATGCATGCGGCTGTACAATAGAATGGAAAAGGGAAAAGGAAAGAAGAATAGAAACGCAAACAAGCATCACAAATGATAGCGATACAGAATAGAGAAGTGTATTTTCCGCAAAGATAAACCTGCAGAGAAAGGAAGCATGTCCTGTTTGAGCGTGTGTTTCTCCCCCTCCCGTCACGTCACTCCGCGGAGATCAAGCCTCGCCGAACTGCATTGTGTGATATTCTTTCTGTGGCAGCCTCTGCTGAACTTCTTTGCGTTACGTAAACGTGCCACCCCCACCCCCACCTGCGCTACAAATGTTGTGTTTCCCTTTTTTCTCTCTCTCTCGTTTCCTTGCTCTTGTTTTAGTTATGCTCCAATCTTGACTTGAATGACCATTATTCATGACAACGTTAAATAAAGTGTTAAAACGAGATTGTTTATTTCTATTCTGCTGTCTTTCTTTTCTGTCCTCTCTCTCAATCCCTTCCCTATTTCGGTCATGTTTGCACTTTTCAAGTTTGGTGTGCAATAAAAGCTTTGTTTTAGTTCTTTATTGAAATGTAGTTTCATTCCCTCCTACCCAGTGCCCCTTCTCCACAGCAGGCCTCTCCAAACTCGCCTAATCAACCTGATCTGCTGATGTCATGCCTACATTAACTGGGCTTTCAAACACATTATCTGATTTCCTTCAAATACACCCTGTGGTTGTAAACCAGGCGCTTCCTTATCAGCCTGAAAATAAATATTAGAATAGTATGGTATCCTTTGGATGTGCACAGAGAGGTCAGGTCGGGGACACACTCCATTGAGTGTTCTCGAGAGAGTATAGTAAGCAAGCCTTGCTCGCTGTGAGGTCAGCACTATTTTCATTGTTAAAAATATTATACAAGCCGACCGATACCAGATGGCACATTCTAATAATTGACCATGACCAGAGGCTATTGTAATCAATATTAAATAACATATTTCGTTTTAGAAAAACAAAGTAGTCGACATAACTAAACGAAAAACACAGCTACACTATCGTTTTGAAAAAATGATATACATTTCAGAATCTAGCGCTTATGCAGATCCTAGTGCTAACCCCTCGAGTGTATGCTGCACATTTTGTGAATGTGGCCTGCGTGGTACGCGCCTTGTATGATCATTAACCTAGAGTCACTGTGGCTTCTATTTTGGATAACACTGGCCTTACTGAGAGGAGCTTCTGATTAATATTCCTGTAGCATTGCCATTTTGTAGATTCTCGGGGTGAAGGGTGAGCCTGCAGTCTCTTTTGTTTACGGCGAACGACATTCCCCTTAGGTGAGAACATATTTTTGTGGTTTACTTGACCGTTCTTCAGTGTGGCTGATGACAAGCCAGGTACAGAAAGGACACATCTCTTTGTGCCTCTGTTGTACGTGCTCCAGGTTGGAGGCTAGCCTTATGTGAGGGGCAGGATCCTATTCACTTTCTGGGCCATAATATCAAGAACGGCGATAACATAATCGCCACTTTAGCGGCAGGAAACTGCCGCTAAAGCGGAGATAAGGGGCTTGATAATATGCCCTTGTGAATTCCCATCAAAGCCCAGGTTTTGATGTGCAGGACATCAAAACACAGCAACTCAGTGGCTTACCCTAATGTGAGGTCGTGGTGGGGTGGGCATGCATTTACATACTCACGCTCATCCATGTGTACACTCACATATGCCGACCCATTCACAAGCGCTCATATACACCCACCATTCCCAGGCATATATGTACATACACACCCATTCACAGCTGTCATGCTCACATGCACCTATATCCACACATGCACACAAACATTCTTAACAACACTTACCCGGGGATGGCAGTGCTACTCGATGATTTGGAATCCTAAAGTGGGGCCCAAGTGAAAGCCTAGCACCCAGAAGCTTATAGGACTGCAGCCATGATGAGACCTGTCACGTGCAGCAGCCGTGACTGAAGGTTACCTGAATTTTCGACCTAGAGGACCTTCAATGTGGGCTACCACTGCTGCCCAGGACCAAAACCTCACTGCAGCAGGAGTAGGCTGCGACTGACCCAAACCATGCTCTCTCTCCCAAATGCGTCCTGCTTTGCCAGGCTGCTTGCAACAGCTATTCACATCCTAGATATACACTGTGATGAAAACCCAGAGAATATAGTGAACTGTGAGGCACTGAGCTCACAGAGCATACTAGAGCAGCTAATCTGCACATGCACCTTCATTCATGCAACCATGGAAAATTCCAACTGCTTAGAAGGAGCTACCAAGATCAGAGAAAGGCAGAAAAGCAGGGGGATGGGAATAGACTAGCAGAATGAGGTGCATTTAGCCCAGTATTCAGTTTAGTAATGTTTTTTTCCCCATTATTACTTGTGCATAATAAATTATTTTTCTTTTTAAAAATAAAGCACTGGGGCCTCATGTATGAAGAATTGGCAAAGGTCAGCACTGCAAATCTTCTTGCTCTGCTGCCCTACGCCAACGTGAAAGGGCAGGAATGCACAATGTTTACAAAATACTGTGCATTCCTGCCCTTTCCCACTGGTGCACAATTTTCTGCCTAGCACCATCATTGGCACCCTTGCACCATGGTACAAGGGTGTCTCCATTGCAGGCAGGATTGTTTTTGTGCACCCTCCTGCACACAAACAATCCCAAGAGGTATTTTCCTCTTTCTATGTGTGCTGCTGAATAGAAAGAGGAAATAACGAGGAGAAATAAAAATATTTATCCTCGATACGCCTGCTCAGGGGAGGCGTAACGTTTTGGAGCTGCCCATGTTTATGTGATTAAGTAAATCTGGGGCAGTGTCAAAATCCATAGGTGCTGCTTGGGAAAATCCACCGCAACACCCATGGAACACCTCCTTGACGCAGAGTAAGGCAAGGCAGTGGCTTGTGCTGCTTTGTCCTACTCCATCAACCAATGAATCAAGTAGTACTTGTAAAGCACCACTAATCACCCCACAGGTCCAGGTGTTATGCTGCTGCTCTCAGTCGAAGAGTCTAATGGCTAGGTCTTGAGTCCCATTCGGAAGTGGGTGAGTGAGGGTGCTGTGCAGAGGTGGGGGGGGTGTTCAATCCTTTGGCGGCAAGGTGGGAGAAGGAGCATCCTCCAGATCGGCTGCGGTGGATGTGTGGCATCAGTGTGACAGCGAGGTGTGTGGAGCGGAGGTTTCTGGTTTGTTGCTGGAAGGTCAGTTGGTGATTCATGTAGGCTGGTCCTTGGTTGTAGAGGGCTTTGTGGGCATGGGTCAGTAGCTTGAAGTGACATCTTTTCTGGACGGGGAGCCAGTGGAAGTTCTTCAGGTGCTTAGTGATAGAGGTGCCAGTTGATGAATAATCTGGCTGCTGAGTTTTGGATCATTTGGAGTCTTTTGCATGATTCCTGTGGTGGTGCCTTTATACAGTGTGTTGCCGTAGTCAAGTCATCTGGCGATGAGGGCCTGTGTCACTGTTTTCCTTGTGCTGATAGGGAGCTACCTGAAGACCCTGCAGAGCATGCAGATCATGTGGAAGCATGCTGAAGAGACGGCGTTGACCTGCCATTTCATGGATAGTTTGCTGTCCAGGATGATGCTGAAGTTGCTGGCATGGTCTTTTGGAGTGGGGGTTGGTCTGAGCTCCTTTGTCAACCAGGAGTCGTTTCAGAGGGTGGAGTGTCTGCCGAAGATCAGAACTTCCGTTTTGTAATGTCGAGTTTCAGGCAGTTGTCTATTAACCATGCAGCAATGTTCTTCATACAGTTGTGGAAGTTAATCTTTGTTGAGGTGGGGTTTAGGAGAGCAAGAGGACGAGCTGAGTGTTGTCTGTGTAGCAGATGAGCCTGATGTCATGTGAGCTGGCGGTGGCTGTGAGAGGTGTCATATAGATGTTGAAGGGGGTTGGACTGAGGGATGATCCTTGGGGGTACGCCCCAAATGGTGTTCTTGGGTTGCGATGTGAAGGGCGGGAGGCTGACCTCTGGATGCGAATCTCAGGGTGCGCCCGGTGAGAAAGGATGCCATCCATTTGAGTGTCTTGTTTGTGACTCTGATCTGGCGTAGTCAGTTGATGAGTGTGTGATTGGGAGATGGTGTGAAGGCTGCAGAGAGGTCTGTGAGGATAAGGGAGGCTGATCCTCCTCTGTCTAGTAGGGCGTGGATGTCACCTGTTGTGGCAATCATGGCTGTTTCGGTGTTGTGGTTGGATCTGAATCCTATTTGGGAAGAATGCAGCAGGTTGTTTTTTTCCAGATACTCGGTGAGTTGGCGGGTGATGTCCTTTACCAGGACTTTGTCTAGGAACGGGAGGGAGACGGGATGGTAGGTCTGGAAGTCCCTGGGGGTGTTTTGAGGAGGGGTCTGACCTCTGCGTGTTTCCATGCATTGCGAAAGGCAACTTTGGAAATGGAGGTGTTAAGGATGATGGTGAGTTGGTGGCTGATCTCGACTTTGCGGAAGTTGAGGAGCTGATGGGGGCATGGGTCGGTGGGTGTTCCCGAGTGGATGGAGTTAATCGGCGCGGTTGTGATCATCGTGCTGAAATGTTCCCATGTGATGAGTGAATGGTAGGTGCTTGCGGTCGATAAATCGCTGAGTAAGTCGGAGGGTTGAGGGTGGAAGTGTCTTTAGATGGTTGTTATCTTGTTGTGGAAGTGGTTGTTGCAAAGTTCCCGTGGGGATGAGGTGCATTTCCTGTTGCTGAAGGGTAGGTGAACTCTCTGATGATGGGGAAGAGTTCCTTTTATTGGTTGGTGCTGGTCTCGATCAAGTGGGTCAGGGCCTCTTTCGTCGTGGCATTGAGCTGGTGGTGGTAATTGTTGAAGGCTGATTTGTAGGTGGCTTGGTCTGAGTGGGTTCTGCTGGTGCCCCATCTTCATATCTATGAGGCCATGCAAATCTTTGCGTCACCTCATAGATATGATTGAGAGGATTGCACCACCGTAGCATCAAAAAAGGTGCTGCTCCAGAAGTTTGAGAGTTAGTTATTGCCCAGTGATTGTTGAGTTATGAAATCGAGCACCAGCACTATTTTTCTGAGAAGCCTGTCATTTCTTGCCATAGTTACTCCTGAGAGTAAAGTCCCAGGTCTGGTGGCTCAGTGTACTAATGCATCCACTGCAGGGGTCTGTGTTCGACCTCATGGTCACAGGTTCAAATCCCGGTGAGTTTAATTAGCCTTTCATCCTTGTGAGGTCGATAAAATGAGTATTCTTGAGTTGGATAACAATAAACATCTGTTATTCAGCACAAAGATACCCTGTTGCGGTGAACGTGTGCTTTACAAATACACATATTATGTTAACAATTCAGTCAGAGGCTCAGTTTGAAGCGCCATACCAGTTCACTCACTGGGATATCAGAATCAAATGACTTCAATGATCACAGTTAAGGCCCAATTACCACTGCTTGCCCCATACTCCTCTCCATATGAGATTTGATAACTTGAGTACCCAGACTCTGCCTAGATCTCATCCTTTCATCAATTTCTTCGGGCTATTGGCAATGGGATGCTGTAAAATATCAGGCTGCTTTTTTAATATAGTGTACTGAATGTACCCACGTTGCCTTGCATACAGCATACCTGTCAACCAAAATGTCCTCCTCAGCCTGTGATTGTCATGGAAAAAGATCATGCCTCTAGACAGTGGCAGTTGCAGCTTAAACCCAAGGAGGATAGCCTACCACCTACATATGTATTCACTTAATAATGTCATGGGTGCTTAATGACTTTCATGAAAGTATAAGAAAAGGATTTGGGAGGCCCACTCCTTTATGGGTGAGTGCTGAACAGGAGGAGATATCCACAGAGGAATGACTTCAATCATCAGAGTTACATCTTACACAAACAGTGAGTATGTGCCTTGATACTCGTCTAAAGTCCAATAACTGGGATATCAGCTAGGAACACCTTTTAGCTTAGTTTAAGGTGATGTAGTGAAAATTATAAAGCCACTCAAGGCGATGGGTACGGTGGAGTTTGAAGTGGATGCAATGGCGCCTAAAAGGATGTCTTACAACTATAGGTTGGTCACCCACATATGTGTGCATGTCTAATCTGTGGAAGTGTGTTAGCATAAGCAGATTCCCCTTTTACTAGTGAGAGTGCTGGGTTGAGGGAGAGGCAAAGTCACCAGTGTGTCAAATTAAATCACCAACTATAATATCCTACAGAAATGGGTGGAAAACGGTTTCATAGACCGTCATTTCTCAAACCAGGGCATTGGTAGTCAGTGAAGGTGCAGGGTCAAGTGGAGCTCCTAGAGGTGTCACGGGCCAAGCTCCAAAGGATCTGTCTTATCAGATGGTAAGATGTGCTTCATTGTAATTGTGACAAATGAGAGATGAATGGAACAGTGTTATTTCTGAGGTGCCGCTGGTGCCACCGAGAAGACTTAGTGTGCTTCAAGACTGGATCTGGCTCAACCACATTGGAATTTTGTTTTTTAATGCAGAGAAAAAGACACATCTGCCTGCTGGTTGCTAAATGAGTGATTAACTGTTTCATTTGCACTTCATTATGGTGCTTATGAGAAAGTCGATCATTAATTGAAGTGGATGGTAGTCCTCTTCAAGTAATAATGGCACTAGTCTTTATGAGATCCAGTTAGGTATCAATAATTTAAACTTGAGCTCAACCCTTGATAGCTGTGGCATGGAGCAAACAGGCTTAACTTAGGAGAAATGTGTAAAGTATCAGTACCAAAACAGCTAAAAAGTAGAAAGCACTACACAATTAAATCCAATGGGTAAAGATGCCTGACCCTCTAGTGTATGCTATTGTGGAGGAAACAAAATGTGATTGAAAATGTACCAGTCCCATAGATGAAGCCCTCTGACCACAAGTCCCTCTTAGTGTGGTTGCTATGTACACGTGTCATGGGAAATAATAGTTTTGGCACAGCTAAAGCTGTAGCTAAATACCTAAAAAGTCTAATAGCACACCAGCCCTGGTACTAAAGTGCACACCTTGTTAAAAAAAACCTTGCACATGTGATCAGGCCAAATGTGATCACTTGCTGTGTAAAACAGCCAATTGCTAAAGTGAGCTGACCCAGTGACTCATGCTGTATGCTGTCGGGGCTGCAGCAAAATCTAAATTACATTTGCACAAACAAATGGATGTAGAGGGCTGATGAAAAGACCTTCTGCACACATATAGATATATACTTTTTATGCTTTTTAAAAAAAAAATGTAAACAAAAGCTGACAGAAATAACTGGATATTAATGGCAAGCGGTCAGAATTGTGGCATTTGGGTGAATGTAAAAGGAAAACTGCCAGAACCGTTGCAAATCTAATAAGGAGAGCCATACCTATGAACACTGAGTTCACATTACTATAGTGGTAAGGATCAGTTACTAAATGAGCGCTTGTGGTGTGACATCACTTATGTGGAAAATGTGGCTGATCGAGGATGTCAGAGGACATTGTTTTGATTTAATTGAACCACTCCCACATAAAAAGTCTGACAACACACTAAAGAACATCGAATTATGTTGCATTATGGAACTTGTACCCACTGTGGGAGGCACTTTCTATTAAAGACACTTACAAAACATGTGCACTGTGATTGGCTGGCAAAAGGTACCATCAACCAATGGGAATGTGTTTTGATATACATATGTAAGAACTTATAATGCTACTCCCCTGGTGGTAATCAACATTGAGAAAGGCAACACTTCACCGAAACGTGTCTGCTGGGCACATACAAATTATTTCTTTGGAGCATCGTTGTTGGATATATAATAAGACGTGCAGCCACATGCGCATGAAGGAAGCATCCAATCTGAAAAGAGTTTGGCGGTCAGAATTGTGATATTTGGGTGAATGTAAAATGAATACTGCCAGAACCGTGGCAAACATGATAAGGAGAGCCATGCCTATGAACTCTGAGTTCACATTACCACAATGGCAAGCATCAGTTACTAAACGAATGCTTGTGGTGTGACATTGCTACTGTGGAAATTGCAGTGGCAATTGCGGCTGATCGAGGGGGTCCGAGGACATTGTTTTGATTTAGTTGAACCACTCCCATACAAAAAGTGTATAAACAAACTACAGGATATCAAATTATGTTGCATTTTGGAACTTGTACCCACTGTGGGGGGTACATTCTACTAAAAACACTTAAAATCCATGTTCACTGTGATTGGGTGGCAAAAGGAACCATCAACCATTGGGAATGTGTTTTGATATACATATGTAAGAACTTGTAATGCAAGACCCCAGGTGGTAATCAGCATTAGGAAAGGCGACTCTTCAAGAAAACGCATGTGCTGGGTACAAAAAAAAGATTCTTGGCAATCACTGTGTGCTCCTGAGTGCTCCTGAATATTCCTTTGGAGCATCGTTTTTCGATATATTAAGACATGCTGCCAAGTGCATGTGAAGGAGGCACCCAATCTGAAAAGAGTTTGGCGGTCAGAATTGTGGCATTTCGGTGAATATGAAATATGTCTATATCTATATCTATTTATCTATCTATCTATCTATCTATCTATCTATCTATCTATCTATCTATCTATCTGTCTGTCTGTCTGTCTGTCTGTTTGTCTGTCTGTCTGTCTGTCTCTCTGTCTCTCTCTCTCTCTCTCTCTCTCTCTATATATATATATATATATATATATATATATATATATATATATATATATATATTATATATCCAAACAGCAACTTCATTCATCAGAATAAAACGTCACCGACACTCAGGAAAATGCTGTGCACGAAAATTTAATGGCAGGAAAACAACGCGTTTCGCTTTGCAGCTTGATCACGTTTACACCCAGACGCCAAACAATTGTCCTTTTACTCTTTTCAGTAATATCGAAAACGGACAACAAACACCCAATACTGTGACAAAATAACAAACCACTGTGGCGGCCATCTTTTAAGGAGCAGTGATGAATATATGTGCATTCATATTTGTAGTTAGTGTCAATATCCACAAACAACGCATCATCATCAAGATAATAATCCATGTTTAAATTAATAGTGTTCAAAATAAATTTCATAAATCGTATTTGAAGTTGATGGTAAAATAATTCATTACATTTTTAAATTTTGATATAGCAGCTGGTCAAAATTGCAAATGCGTCATGTGGCTTATTAGAACTTTTTTGGATACCACTTACATTTCAAATAAAGGATATTGCGAGATAGCGTATCAGTATTTGAATTACAATCCAAAAGAACATATGTTAAATGCAACTGGAGTTTCAAGTGTTCTAGGGATAAAGTCAAAATGAATATATCGATTCAAGTTGACTGAAGGTCCCACCCAAGTGGTCGTACATTGTACAGTAATTTATCCAAAAATATACATAATGGTCAAAAGAGTCCATGCCCAAGTGGGCAGAAAATGTCTTGTTTTGTTGCATATAGGTACGTATTCCCAGACTGCTACAAATAATGTGTTATGCTCCTTGTTCTTAATCACACCAATTCCACAGGTACCTAAATAAAATAAAAGTTAAAATTATAAAAATAAACCATATAAGGAAATACTACAGATAACAATTCAGATACATCTTTTTCATCTTATCAATTATTGTTCAACAAGGTGTACAGCCAATTCCTCGTGTAAATTCAGTCCGTTTGGAGTCATACTTTCAAAGTCAATAATATAACGTGACTCCAGTTGGCGTAATGCCAATTTCCTATTACCTCCACGTGCACTCAGCACAACCTTATCAATGACAACCATCCTCAGCAGATTTTCATTTCGAAAATGGTTACTGGCAAAATGACGAGCTACCGGGTATTGCAAATTGAGGTTTTTTATGGCTCTCAAGTGTTGCAAGACCCTTTCTTTAGCTTTCAATATTGTACTGCCGACATACCATCTGTTGCAGGGACAGATGAGTACGTAGACGCAGTACATAGTATTACACGATAAAGATTTATTATTCGTGAACACTTTTCCTGAAGTGGGGACTGTCAGTTCTTTACAGTTTGTACTGTTCCTGCACGCTTTGCAGGACCCAAAAAATCCAATCCATCCAAACCCGGAGTTCCTGTGACACCATCACAATCAGTGGTGGAAAGTGATGCATCTGATGGAAGTCTTCCAGACATCTCCCCGTCAGTGTTGAACCAAAGAATTTCTGAGGACCCACAAAAGAAGAAGAACAATTTTTTATTACAGTTCCAAGTCCTGAATCAAGGACGGACAGATTCACAACAGGACCAAGGAAATCAACGGGGAAGAGGCAGAGGAAATCGAGGAAGACCGAGAGGAACAAACAAGCCAAAATCCGACAAAAACGCAGAAAGATCGCCCATGGGAGTAATGACAAGGGGCAGCAAAGCCAAAGTATGACGGTAATTAACCTTTCTCAAAGACCTTTAACTATGAATGAAAATGATGTACTGTCATTAGGACTTTCCTTTTGCCCTACCATGAACTTCAATTATGCGCAAACTAGGATAGACTTGTTTTACTTCTCGAGAAAGTTAAAACTCAAAAAATGGTTTGAAACGCATCCTACTAGACCACCTTCTGAGAATGAGACTTTTAATCTGATTGACTTTGACTCTAATGATGTGGAATTGTTGGAAGTTATTTCTTCTGGAAATGTTGTGGCAGATGATTTTCTAGCTGATGTTGATATTAATACTAATGTAAATCCGGGGAGCCATTTCCAGGTGAAATCTAGATTCCTTCCACACATTTCTTGTGAAGCAGTAGAAATTTTTGAAAAATGTGTTTTAGATGACATCAAAAAACTAAGAACAACCAGAGTACCTAACAATAGAAAGAATCTTTCTTTTGAACACAAACAGGCCATTGAAAATCTGAAGGCAGACAATCAAATAGTGATCCGTAATGCGTATAAAGGAGGAAATGTTGTAGTTCTTGATAATTGCAAAAAACACAGTTGATGGACAGAATGTAGAACAATGTCATACATTCACCCCAGTACAAGGATCTGGGCCTAAATCCATCATTTTTTTGCACTCCACACCACCCTGGGTTAGACACTGGCTATATGCAAATCAGCTCTGACCCTGTGCCTCATGGGAACAGTCCAGTCCGAACTAGTACCAAGCCATGTCTTTCCCAGACCGGAATCAAGCATCCAAGGACCGGTTTCTGGCTATCAGCCTTCATCAGCCTGGATAGCTTGACTCCAGTGGTGTGGAGAGCCTGGGACTCACGTCTGAGCATACCCAGCCCACTCGGGGTGAAAATTGCAAAAAACACAGTTGATGGACAGAATGTAGAACAATGTCATACATTCACCCCAGTACAAGGATCTGGGCCTAAATCCATCATTTCTTTGCACTCCACACCACCCTGGGTTAGACACTGGCTATATGCAAATCAGCTCTGACCCTGTGCCTCATGGGAACAGTCCAGTCCGAACTACCAAGCCATGTCTTTCCCAGACCGGAATCAAGCATCCAAGGACCGGTTTCTGGCTATCAGCCTTCATCAGCCTGGATAGCTTGACTCCAGTGGTGTGGAGAGCCTGGGACTCACGTCTGAGCATACCCAGCCCACTCGGGGTGAAAATTGCAAAAAACACAGTTGATGGACAGAATGTAGAACAATGTCATACATTCACCCCAGTACAAAGATCTGGGCCTAAATCCATAATTTTTTTGCACTCCACACCACCCTGGGTTAGACACTGGAAAGGTTGGGTTCAAACTGGAAAGGTATGGTGAGCAAAAAAACGATGGATTTAGGCCCAGATCTCTGTACTGGGGTAAATGTATGACATTGTTCTGCATTCTGTCCATCACCTGTTGTTTTTGCTTTGTCACCCCGAGTGGGACGGGTATGCTCAGACGTGAGTCCCGTGCTCTCCATGCCACTGGAATCAAGCTATCCAGGCTGATGAGGGCTGAAAGCCCGAAACCGGTCCATGGATGCTTGTTTCCAGTCCAGGGAGGACCTGGCTTGGCAGTTCGGGCTGGACTGTTCCCATGGGGCACAGGGTCAAGACTGATTTGCATATAGCTGGGTTCAAACTGGAAAGGTATGGTGAGCAAAAAAACGATGGATTTAGGCCCAGATCTCTGTACTGGGGTAAATGTATGACATTGTTCTGCATTCTGTCCATCACCTGTTGTTTTTGCGTAGTTCTTGATAAAGCCAAATATTTAGCTGAAGGTCTCAGACAATTGGGAGACACAACGTGTTATCAATCTTGTACCCAATCCGATATCAGAACATCAAAGAAACTCTTTGATGAACTTTTTTTGGACTTTAAAGACAGAGGACTATTGGAATGGGATGAGTATAACTTTCTGAAATGTGAATACCCTACAATTCCCATTTTGTACCTTCTCCCAAAACTTCATAAAGATGCAACCGATCCCCCTGGAAGGCCCATTGTGTCTTCAATGGGTTCTTTGTTGGAAAACACCTCCCAATATATTGACCACTACCTACGGCCTTTTGTTATATCTCTACCTGCATATCTCAAAGATACCACACATTTCTTAAAGATCATTGAAGGCATACATTGGGAATCCTCTTTCATCTTGGTAACTTTAGATGTAAGTAGCCTGTATACTTGTATCAGACACGATCTAGGATTGACAGCGATAAAGCATTTCTTAAAGTCCAGATCAATCTCATATTCAGGCCATTCCGCAATGCTCATCAAACGTATTGAATTTTGTTTAACAAACAATTTCTTTATTTTTGATGACTTGATGTACCGACAGTCACAGGGCACTGCGATGGGCACCTGCTTCGCCCCCAGTTATGCCAACCTCTTTATGGGCTGGTGGGAGGAGCAGGTGTCCAATCATTTAGCAGAATTTAACACCGAGGTTGTCCTGTGGCTTAGGTACATCGATGATATTTTTATGATTTGGAATGGGAGCATTGAGACAGCTAGAGATTTTGTTAATGTACTGAACAATAACACATTGAATCTTACATTTACTGCAAACATCCAAAAAGACACCATTGATTTTCTGGATGTTCGTGTTGTCATTCAAGGAGATACCATCACGACTAGTTTATTTCGCAAGCCCACGTCAGGCAACAGTCTGTTAAATGCCAGAAGTGCTCATCCTCGAAGCCTGGTGGATAGTATCCCTTATGGGGTACTACTACGGGCCAAAAGGAATTGCAGTACAGAAATGGCATACCAATTGGAGAAAGAACTAATGTGCAACCGCTTCCGAGAACGAGGGTACAAAAATAAAACTATTGTACCAGCTTGCAACAGGGCTGATGTTACAATGAGGAATGAACTATTGAACCCCAATAAAATCAAAGAAGTGGATGACAAAGTTAGGTTTGTCACCACATACTCTGGACAGGCACAGGACATCAGAAAAATATTCAATAAACACTGGAATGTTCTTTTGACTGATCATCATCTGAAACCTTACCTTAACAGTAACCCTCAAATTACCTTCAGAAAATGTAGATCGCTCAAAGATGACTTGAGTAAAAATATGGTCATGAGCAAAGTTGAAGTAAAAGACAATCCTGGCTTTAAGTGCTGTGGGTCCTGCAAAGCGTGCAGGAACAGTACAAACTGTAAAGAACTGACAGTCCCCACTTCAGGAAAAGTGTTCACGATTAATAAATCTTTATCGTGTAATACTATGTACTGCGTCTACGTACTCATCTGTCCCTGCAACAGATGGTATGTCGGCAGTACAATATTGAAAGCTAAAGAAAGGGTCTTGCAACACTTGAGAGCCATAAAAAACCTCAATTTGCAATACCCGGTAGCTCGTCATTTTGCCAGTAGCCATTTTCAAAATGAAAATCTGCTGAGGATGGTTGTCATTGATAAGGTTGTGCTGAGTGCACGTGGAGGTAATAAGAAATTGGCATTACGCCAACTGGAGTCACGTTATATTTTTGACTTTGAAAGTAGGACTCCAAACGGACTGAATTTACACGAGGAATTGGCTGTACACCTTGTTGAACAATAATTGATAAGATGAAAAAGATGTATCTGAATTGTTATCTGTAGTATTTCCTTATATGGTTTATTTTTATAATTGTAACTTTTATTTTATTCAGGTACCTGTGGAATTGGTGTGATTAAGAACAAGGAGCATAACACATTATTTGTAGCAGTCTGGGAATACGTACCTATATGTAACAAAACAAGACATTTTCTGCCCACTTGGGCATGGACTCTTTTGACCATTATGTATATTTTTGGATAAATTACTGTACAATGTACGCCCACTTGGGCGGGACCATCAGTCAACTTGAATCGATATATTCATTTTGACTTTATCCTTAGAACACTTGAAACTCCAGTTGCATTTAACATATGTTCTTTTGGATTGTAATTCAAATACTGATACGCTATCTCGCAATATCCTTTATTTGAAATGTAAGTGGTATCCAAAAAAGTTCTAATAAGCCACATGACGCATTTGCAATTTTGACCACCTGCTATATCAAAATTTAAAAATGTAATGAATTATTTTACCATCAACTTCAAATACGATTTATGAAATGTATTTTGAACACTATTAATTTAAACATGGATTATTATCTTGATGATGATGCGTTGTTTGTGGATATTGACACTAACTACAAATATGAATGCACATATATTTATCACTGCTCCTTAAAAGATGGCCGCCACAGTGGTTTGTTATTTTGTCACAGTATTGGGTGTTTGTTATCCGTTTTCGATATTACTGAAAAGAGTATAAGGACAATTGTTTGGCGTCTGGGTGTAAACGTGATCAAGCTGCAAAGCGAAACGCGTTGTTTTCCTGCCATTAAATTTTCGTGCACAGCATTTTCCTGAGTGTCGGTGACGTTTTATTCTGATGAATGAAGTTGCTGTTTGGATATATTGGGTGACCGGAAGCCCTACGCCGACCCACCCGCAAACATGACTGGTTTGAACCGGAACTTTGGTGCTGTGATATATATATATATATATGTATATATATATATATATGTATATTCACTGGAAAAAACAAAGTTTACAGGGACATTATAGTTAGGCTGACATTTCACTCATACAAAGCCAGAGAAATTCAGCAGTTATAGTTAGCTGAGCTAACTTTAACTTGTGCCTCAGCAATGCAGTGCTAATGACCTCACATATTATATCACTCATGACATGGTCAGTGACATCACTGATGACATCACAAATAGCATCACTGATGACATCACCCAGTGACTGTGAGTATTTTTGAGTGTTAAATATATATACCAAGGTGTATTGATGAATCAGTGGGTGTATGAGTGCCTGTATCAATGATTCAGTAGGTGCGTGACTGACTGTATAAGTAAGTCATTAGGTGTCTCAATGAATATATGGGTCACTGACTAGGTTGTCTGAATGTCTGTATCAGTTTGTCAGATGGTGTAAAATTGGATGTATGGGTTGGCGAATGGGTACATGAGTGGATGTATGGGTGATTGATAGGTTGTCTGAATACCAGATTGGCTGTAGGAGTCTGTGTAGCTGCCTGCATGGATGAGTGAGTTGGTGAGTCAGTAAGTGTATGAGTTAGTGAGTGTGTAAGAGAAGGGCTGTATAAGTGACCGAGTGTGTGTATTGCTGTGTTGGTGAGTCAATGGATGTGTCAGTGGTATAAGGGTGAGTAATTGGATATGGAAAAGGCAGTATAAGTGAGTGTTAGAGTATATAAGTGACTGTATGTATGAGTGAGGGATTGTGAAAGTGGCTGTATGGGTTAGCGAGTTTGTGTGTGAGGGGCTGTATGCATGAGTTAGTTTGTGTTGATATCTGTTCATGTGTGTATAACTCTATAGCTTCAGAAATGGCTGTCTGATTGACTCTATAGGTGAGTGAGTATGGGTGTGAGTAGCTCTATGAGTGACTGACAGTGTGTGAACGGCTACACGAGTGGATATATCAGCAGCTGTGATTTGGTGTATGAGTGGCTGTATAGGTGATTTTGTGGATGTGTATGTAGCCCTGTGAATCAGTAAATGTGTTTGTAAGTTCTGGTATGGGTGTGTCAATGTCTTTGCGAATGGTAGTGTGGAAGTTGGAGTGGGTGTATGAAAGGTTATATTAGCGTGTGAGTGGCTGCATCTGAGATCCTCTGGATGATGTCATCAGTGATGTAATCAGTGATGCATTTGAGATGTCATGAGTGATGTCATCAGTGATGTCACTGACCCTGTAATGAGTGATATAATATGTGAGGTCATAAGCAGTGGATTGCAGGGGTGCAAGTTATAATTAGTTCAGCAAACTATAACTGCTGAATTTCTCTGGTTTTGTATGAGTGAAATCTCAGCATAACTATAACAACCCTGTAACCTTTGGTTTTTTTCAGTGAATATCTACGTTTTTTTACTCTATTTCCTAACTATAACGGCCCTGTAGCCTTTTGTTTTTTAAGGGAATTTATACATTTTCTTAACTGCTAATTCCTAATTATAATGTCCCTGTAACCTTTTGTTTTTCAGTTAATTTCTAAGGTTTTTTAAAATTATATTTCTTAACTGTAACATCCATTTTTTTTAATTTTTTCATATTTTCTTTCTATAATTTGATATTGTATATTTTATTTATATGATATACCACAATTTTTTTTGATTTGGTATGTGTTTATCAGAAAGTACATCAATAACTGGTTTTATTTGTAAGAATTGTTTGAGTCCTTCAACATTGTCGCATTTACTGCGGAAAATCTGTGATCAGCAATTGTATTTCACATAATGAAAAATACAGTTAAAGCCACTCAAAAGCCAACATATTTTTTTACTTTCTGTTAAATATTTTTCTTCATATAATTTTTGAAATTCGCGATGACGACACAATGATAGCGATCATTGTGATCACGTTGCAAAATCTCAAAACAGACATTCAATAACCACCACCACATTCAAAACTTTTAACTTAAAAAATTCATTCTATCTATTACAATACACACACTACTAACCACATCCCTGCTTTGAAAACATATTTGTATACATATTGTTCTAGTACGTTTTTAAAGAAACTGTTTAACCCCTGCTTCCCGTTTTCGCGATTACACCGAGAGTCGCGATGACTCTGGTAACAGCGATGATTGCGCCTTTTTTAGGGGGTGGAAAATAAACATATATGCACACATTTTACAGTAGTTTTTATACACTAGAGGTTTATTACTGTACTTTTTAAAGTGAAGAGAGTTTGTATGAAGACAACCATTTAAACCGATTTTCCGTTTATGCAATGATGCCGAGCGCCGCAATGATATTGGAAGCAGCGTTCACTGCAAATACACTGTAAAATGAAAAAACTAATGCAGACATTCAATGGCCACCACCACATTCAAAACATATAACTGCAAAATGGATTTTAATCATTGCACTAAACACATTACTATCTAAATGATTGTATAATAGCATGTACAATTCCCTTAATATCTCTATAACATAGTGCATAACTTTTTCAGCGTAATCTATGACTGCATGCATCACTGTATCACTAAGTCTCTCATTCACTGAATAAGTATTTGGGAGGATCTGTGAGACGGTGCATCAGTCTATCAATAATAGCAAGGACAGGAGAATGTAAACTTTCTTAAAGTCGCATTTTCAAAAGTGTAACTTAAAATCTGGTGTTACCATTAAAGAGGATTTTGAATCACAATTTTATGGATACCAAACATAAAAAGCTTACCTGTTCCCAATCAAAAGTTAGCACTTATTAAATGTAATAAGGCAACCTAATGTTATCCTATGGGACACATTGCCTCACATTGGTGAAAAACAAATATAAGAGTTTTTCAATACCAGGACATGTAAAACTTAAAAGTATATGTCCGACCGTTTAGTTACACTGCACGTTGTCCTAAGGGAAGTTTCCGTTTTGGCAGGGGGGTTATATGGTCAAGTCAAATTGCCATTTTAAAACTGCATTGAGGGGCAATGGCAGGCCTGGGGTATGTTTTATGAGGTTACTTGAGTGGTGCACAATATGTGCTGCAGGGCAACTAGTAGCATTTAATTTACAAGCCCTGTATACAGTATACCACTCCACCAGGTGCTTATAAGTAAATCATATATGTCAATCAGGTGTAAGCAAATTTTACCATATTTAAGGGTGTGAGCAAAGTACTTTAACACTGGTTAGCAGTGGTAAAGTGAGCAGAGTCCTAAGGCTCACAGGTTGAATGCAAAAATTTCAGCTCCTGTTAATATGATGCTGATTACCTAAACTTAAAGTAATTCCCTTTAGTCAAACTCTAAAGAGAGCCTACCTGCGACTTCAGAAGCTAGGCATCGCGTCCGTGTTGTCGTTGTGAAGAGTCTTGTACTAGGCGTTGATTGTCTTCATGAAGGTTGACAGTGCTGTCTTGTGGTAATTGTGCTCCTAAGTAGATATTAATGAAAAGAATAAGTTACTGATTTTTTCCTATCTTAAAATTTACCACTCAAATCTGTAGAATTAGCAAATTCCGTTCTTTGCGTCACTTACTCTGTTTACCCTCTTGATTCTGGTTCTTCACAACCTGTATGTTAATATTTCAAGCAAATAGAAATAACATCCTAAACATAACATATGATTAACAATCTTAATATCTCCAAAAGGCTTTCTTTGATTAAAAGTCTCAAAGACTTTTCATTCCTTTCAGGAAACTAAATGTCAGGAAATGTCTTCAACCAGGATTTAAATTAATTGTCTCTGAATATTGCCAGGTAGGTTTGTTTCTATACTTGCTGCTTGCTTGCGTTGGGCGCCTATTTTTAAAATAAGGAAAATGTTCACTTAGCTTAAAGATGCTTCTTTTCTTTTCTTGCAGCTCGAAGACGAAGGTCTCAATGTTCCGGATGCTTTTGGGGCGTTGCCAGGTCATTGGGTCCTCTGGAGGCTGCACAGGTGAGTCTTCTTCGAAGGCAAAGGAAGGCAAAGCGTCTGGTAACGTCGGGTGTGGCTATTTATACTTGAGCCACACCCGAACGGCTGATGACGCATTGCGCACCTTTTTCCAGCGTCCGTGTGCGTTTCTCGATTGTTCTTCCCTGCCGGTTTGCCCGCAACAAGTGCTTCTTATCCTTAAAACCCAAATCTAGCAACCATCAAACCTCACCATCAAAACTAGATACTTTTGCCCAAACATTATGTCATTAAATCATGGTTATTACGGAACACTCATGGTGGCATATTATCAAGGACAGGCGATACATTATCGCCGCTTTTATCGGCAGGAAACTGCCGATAAAGCAGCGATAATGGCCTTGATAATATGCTCTATGAATTCCAATTGAAGCCCATGTTAGATGTGTTCAATGCTCTTAAAGGAGCTTTATCCCTCATAAAACCCACCACTGTCCCGTGCATCCTGCACGCCAAAGTTAGAATATAGTAAAACATATAACATACTGTACATATTGATTGGTGTAACATTTCTGTAGTTTGTATTAATTTAGAGTCATGAGTGTTATTTGTAAAAACCATGGGGCATATTATCAAGGACAGGCGATACATTATCGCCGCTTTTAATTCCAATTGAAGCCCATGTTAGATGTGTTCACATCTAACATGGGCTTCGATTGGAATTCATAGAGCATATTATCAAGGCCCTTATTGCCGCTTTATCGGCAGTTTCCTGCCGATAAAAGCGGCGATAATGTATTGCCTGTCCTTGATAATATGCCCCATGGTTTTTACAAATAACACTCATGACTCTAAATTAATACAAACTACAGAAATGTTACACCAATCAATATGTACAGTATGTTATATGTTTTACTATATTCTAACTTTGGCGTGCAGGATGCACGGGACAGTGGTGGGTTTTATGAGGGATAAAGCTCCTTTAAGAGCATTGCGCCAACTGCCTGATGGAGTCATGACAGCTTGTGCTTACTAAATGTGTTCTCCCTGTAGAATATTTTTCCCCAAAATTATTTTTAATCACACAAGCAGGCGTAACTGTGTTATTATCGGTAATTCCGCATCAAAGAGTAACATGGAATTACCAAAATTACTTCGATTACTCCCACACTATTGTAATTATAACCAGGTCTAGTCTCAACTTTCCTTTATAATACTTATAAATCACCCCTAAGGGATGCCCTAAAGGTACATAGGGCAGGATGGATTAAGACTTGTGTGTTTAAGTTTTACATGTCCTGAGAGTGAACAACTCCCATAGATGTGTTTAACTGTTTTAAAGTTATCTCTCCCATAGACTAAGACTTGGTTACCCTATTATCTACATATATATAAAAACGAATGTATGTCTGTCTGTCTGTCTGTTTGTCCTTTATGCATTACTACACCATTCATCCAATCGCCATGAAACTTTTGGAAGTTGTTTAGTACACTCCCGCGAAAGTTTCTGGCATATGCATTACTACACCATTCATCCGATCGGCATGAAACTTTGGGAAGTTGTTGAGTACACTCCCATGAAGGTTTCTGGCATATGCATTACTACACCATTCATCCGATCGCCATGAAACTTTGGGAAGTTGTTAAGTACACTCCCACAAAGGTTTCTGTCATAAACATTATTTAAATATCGGCCCCCCAGGGCCCTCATAGTCTTTCAAATACTGATGTACGCACCAGACAGAAAAACAACAAACGTGTATCCACAAGCACTCCAATAAATAAATAGAATTAAAACACCATTCATCCGATCGCCATGAAACTTTGGGAAGTTGTTGAGTACACTCCCGCGAAGGTTTCTGCCATAAAAAAATTTAAATATCGGCCCCCCAGGGCCTTCATAATCTTTCGAATACTGATGTACGCACCAGACGGAAAAACAAAAAATCGTGTATCCACAAGCACTCGAATAAATAATAGAATTAAAACACCATTCATCCGATCACCAGGAAACTTTGGGAAGTTGTTGAGTACACTCCTGTGAAGGATTCTGGCATAAATTGTTTTTAAATATCGGCCCCCCACGGCCCTCATTATCTTTCGAATACTGATGTACGCACCAGATGGAAAAACAAAAAATCGTGTATCCACAAGCACTCAAATAAATAAATAGTATTAAAACGACACTTTGAAATGTTTTCCATATTAAAATGAATAAGTTTCAATAAAAATGACACAATGTAAATTGAATGTTATCATGATGAGTTTCCTTGAATTTCCTTTCTTCGGAGATCGCAGCAACGCGCGACGGGTAAGCTAGTACTTAATAAGTGAGAACTTCAGTTTGGAACAGATAAAGAAATACTCGGATCACTGACATAACCTCGACAGACCGAATATCGACTGTACAAAATATCGACGAAAAATTATCGACTACAAAATTATCGATTGCCTATACTTAAACAACAAAACACAAAAATATCGAAACCACATTATCGACTAAAAAAAAACAACAACTACTACAATATCGACTAACAACATTATCGATTTCTAAAACATCGATTATCACATCTTTAAATGAAAAACTGACAAAATTACGATTACAAAAATATAGATAGCACATTTATCGTTTTTTTAAAATATCGAAATTACTACATCCTTGAATAAATCACTGTATTATCTTAAAATGTAGTCATACTATTCATATTTATTCACTAATTGTTTCTAAAAAGCTATAAAACATACTATATATTTTTCTAACATTTATAATACAAAATAAATACAAACATACATTTTATAATACATAAACAATGTTTCGAACAACTAAACATTTCTTACTGCAAATTATATATATTCCTCCACTTTAAAAATATAAAGATAACATTACCTATACAAAATAAGGCCTTACACATTAAATAAACGTTAATTGGCGTCACCCATATAAGGAAAGCAATTAGTATAACAGGTTAAAAAATTCAAATCCACGAATTAAAACAGACTATCAATTTAAACAACCAATCCTACTTCAGAAACTATTAGACTAATACTATATAAACAAGATTACAGCAAACTAAAAATGCAGCCTAAATCTCCTAACTAAAGGAAGACGAAACTCTGCAGGATTTCTGAAAGAAAACGTATTGACTTCAACATAAAGACAGCTACACCTATATAAAGTAAGTACTACTACATTAGCCTGCCCTACCTGGCTAAAATTGTGGAAAGAGCAATGAATGTTCAACTAGCCGAATATATCGAACAAAATAATCTCCTGGATGAGTCGCAGTTTGGATTCCGGAAACTTCATGGAACGGAGACTGCCCTCATTAAGGCCGCCGATGATATCAGAACCATTAGGGACCAAGGAGGAACAGCTATACTGGTCCTACTGGATCTCTCGGCGGCCTTCGACACGGTCAATCATACCGTCCTGATTGACCGTGTCGAGGAGATGGGCATTTGCTCAAAGGCCAAGGAGCTTCTGGCTTCATTCCTGTCCAATAGAACACAGGCAGTGACACTGGGCGCATTTCAATCCCCTCAGCTCGCCCTCCCATGTGGCGTCCCGCAAGGCTCATCCCTAAGTCCGACACTCTTTAACATCTATGTGTCGGACTTAGCAAGGGTGATCAAGAACTACCGGATGAGCCTTACCTCCTACGCCGACGACACCCAACTGGTGATCGCAATCAAGAACAATGGTGAGGAGGTTGCCGCCAGATTCCAAGAAGGCATGCTTGCCATCAAGGAATGGATGTCTGAAAATTGCTTGCGCCTCAACTCGGAGAAAACCGAGGTAATGATCTTTGGAAATTTATCACCACAGTGGTCCACTCTTTGGTGGCCGACACCCCTCGGAGCCCCTCCAGAACCAGTGAAAAAGGTCAGGAACTTAGGCATTATATTTGACGACAATCTCAATTTTTCCAACCATGCCAACCAGGTTGCGTCGTCTGCTTTCTACAAGCTTAAGATCATTAGAAAAATCCTGCCCTATCTCCCTGAGAATGCTAGGAAAACAGTGGTGAGCTCCTTAGTACTCTCATCACTTGACTACTGTAACGGACTGTTTGTAAACGCCCAGGCACGGGTGGTGGCCAAACTGCAGCTTATACAAAATGCGGCCGCAAGGCTACTAGCTGGCATTCCTAAGTTTCAGTCCACCAAGCAAGCGATAAGAAATTTCCACTGGTTAACAGTGAGAAATCGCATTAGATTCAAGACCCTGTGTCTCACCTATAAAGCCCTTAAGGGTCTTGGACCAGCATTTCTCAAACAAAAACTCTATTACTATTCACCAAAAAGATCTTTACGCTCCGAACAGAGTCACCTACTGGTAGTACCACGCACCAGGACGGTGACATGGGGCGATAGAAGCTTTACCAACGCTGCAGCCAAAATCTGGAACATGCTCCCAAAGGAAATAAAACTGTCACCCTCGCTATTTCAATTTAGAAAATTGGTAAAAACCTGGTTATTCGATCAATAATCCGCTCAGCAACAATACGTTTTAAGGCAGATACCACCTCATTCTGGGATTTTCAGCAAAATTACAGCGCCAAGACACCCACGGGTATACGCCGCGCTTTATAAATTTTTAAAATAAATAAATAAAAAATAAATAAATTATTTTCCATCGAAAATGTAACTCTCAAACCTCACACCTATGTTTAAAAGCCAAATACCTAAAATATATGTTTTTTTTTACTATTTATCCTACAGACAAAAAGAAAATACAGAAGACCTAGACAACACCTGGACATCAAAAGTTAAATATGAATAAGTAAGTATATAATTTAAATGTAACTTCGACATTTAATAGATAGGTAACTAAATAGAAACTAGCTAAAAACCTCTACCAAAATATCATAAATAGTTCTAAAATATTTGTACACATTTTCTCAACTTCCACAGGTACAAAAATATATACACAGAAAATAACAGTTTGAAGAACATCAACACCTGAAAAGAACTACTTGAAATCATAAAAAGATTTACAGGTAAATCAGAAATGTGTTAAACTGTATTATTAGAATACAACATTATTTTTTGAACAAATGTAATGACATTCTCTTTTAATTACCTCCTAGCACTACAATACAAGCATGACTGAAGGAGCTAAATTCATTTATTCACAAAAAGGGAAAATGCTTCTTTGTTACATGGGATATGTCTACACTCAAGAGAAACAAAAAGATTTGAAAGTTTTTTCAAAGTGTACGAAATATTATGCCAACAAATGTTATGGTAGAGCTATAACTCAGGAGACTACTGTTACTTATACTAAGGAACATAATCACCCACCCAATGTAACAGAAATAGAGATTAGACAAATGCTAGATTCCCTTAAAGAAGCTAGTACTAGTACTGATCAACCAACAACTGATATTCTAAAACACCATTTAAGTGTACTTCCCCAACATGCTTGTAGCCAATTACCATCTATCGATTCCCTAAAAAAAACTATAGCTAGAAAAAAAGAGCAACATGCACTACTCCTCCCACACCAAAAACTTTTGAAGAAGTGCAAATTCCCCCTGAACTCTCTGTAACTCACAATAAAGATGATTTTATACTCTATGACAACAAATGTAAAGATAAAAGAATTATACTGTTTGCCACAGCAAACAACATGACTAAACTTACCCAATGCCAAACTTGGATGATGGATGGTACTTTTTCTGTATGTCCCAAACCTTTTTTATCAATTATTTATTTAATATATTTATAGAGGGCAAAACCTGTCACCCAGAGGGCATCCTGGCGCTTATACACTATCCATGGTCATTCCAAACTGCTAATATTCCATTCCTTTATGCCCTTCTACCAAACAAACAGCAAGCTACCTATCAAGAAATACTAACTGAAGTCAAGCAACATACTAACAACTATTTTCCACAAAAAATTATCATTGACTTTGAAAAAGCTATGATAAACACCATCCTTAAAACATACCCACACACAGCAATACAAGGTTGCTATTATCATTTTAACCAATGTATCTGGCGACATCTACAACAATCTACCTTGAGTATCCAATACGCCACTGATAGCACTTTTGCTTATCAAAATAAAAAAACTCATCGCCCTAGCCTATGTTCCACTGACAGATGTAACTGAGCACTATAACTTGTTAATAGACAGCCCCTACTATAAAAGAAACGAAGAAAGACTAAGCCCTATGCTTGACTACTTCGAAGACACATGGGTAAGAAGGCTACACAGATCAGGCCATAGAAGACAACCCAAATACCAAATAGCTTGGTGGAATGTCTACCTTAGCACACTAAATAAGGAAGCAAAAACCAACAATGCAGTTGAAGGATGGCACAATGCCTTCCAAGCAACTACAGGCCGAGGAACACCTACCCTTCACAAATTAATACAATCCTTACAAAAAGAACAGAGTTACCAGGAGCTCCGAATGGAGCAATCAGTAACTTTGATCGGACCTAAACTCACCAAAGAAAGGAAAAAAATGTATAACACACTCCAAAGTCAAGTTACCCTCTATCCAACTAGCAAAGGACTAGACTATCTATCAATGATTGCAAAAACTATTCTTTAAAACATAACATAACTATACACGTGACATTAAGCTTTTTTTTTTGAAAATCCTTAATTTTTACATGTAACAATTTGCAATTAAATTATCAAATACATAATATTAACATATATAAAATGTATTTAGATAATGTATTTACAAAATGTCACATACAACGTAACTAAAGCAAAAATTAAAACAGTTTCCCCACCCATAAAAAGTTTTGTAAAAAATTACCTTTCTGTTGCACCTTCAAACGTAATCCAATTCCAAGCAATCCATACGACACCATAGCAAAAACCCATTCAATACATGGAAGCCCAAAAAAAAATGCAAAAATACAAGCAAATCCATAGCGACTCCTCTCCAATGTAATGCACACGATATACCATTGAAAACCCGAAAATAGTAATTTGTAAAAAAAAACGCTCCTGCAAAACGTGAAAACCAAAACATTTGTGTGCTAAAATAAGAGTATATAATACTCGTCACACAACTCTGATCGAAAAAGAAGGACCTCCTCAAAAACAGTAAAACGCGACGATAACCTTGAAAAAATAAAATACATACCCACCCACACAAAAACACCCATACATATATAAAAAGACATATTTATACACCAAACATATTATCTTTGTAACATTTAAACATATTAGCTCACGTCACACATCTACAACTAAAACGCGGCAAAAATTAAATATCGTACACTCTACCTAAAACCGAAAACACAATCTTCTCTTAATAACCCTATGTACATAAACTGAAACACACCACACATACACTAACACTAACTTCATTAACTTATAAAATACAATAAAAACAAACGTACCCTCTCTAACGCGAAGCAGCATCCAACCGCGATCTGTTGAAGCACCAAATAAGCCTAAATAACATTACGCGGTTAAAAAGTAGTCCCTGTATACAGCAAAAACCTCATTAATTTCTATATTTCAACACTTTAAAAAAATACACTGAGTATTATATTAAGTGTAAATAATTATTTAAATTGTAGAAAATTATTTCTTAAATATTCATTACTTTCAAATAATTATTCAACTGTTATCTGTTACTTTAAATAATATGTTATTATTTATATATACATGTTGAAAATAATCTATATGTTAAACAAATGTGAATATATAACCTTGTTACAAATAATTTGTTTATAAAAATAGCTCATATTAGTTTAAACATTATGTATGTATCTAAAAATGTGTTTGTGTGTTTATCTATGTTAAAATTAATATTATAAATATGTTAAATATTCATAATATTAATTTGTAAAAAAAAATGATAACTTTGTAAAAAACAAAAATGTTACTGTTATAAAACAAATATACATATTTATCTATGACAATATATTCAATGTCTATGTGAATAACATAATTGTTATTAAATGAAAAGTACATATTTCCAATGTGTTTCTTTAACTAATTTAATTACAATATATGTGAATAAACATATAAATATTTAAATATCATTTATTTGTTAAAAACATATATATGCACTTCATATATTTTTGGGGATAATAAAAACTGTTTACTTACAATTTTCAATAGAAATAAAAAATACATCTCTACTTACAATTTATTTTGTATATGTTAATAAACTGTTTTTCATTTATTCCATTTAACCCTGTGTATGTTTCCTTCTTTATTATTCTATATGATTATTAATTGCATATGAAATATTCTATTTAAAAATGCATTTTAAATTTTAATAAATGTAAAAATGTATTTATCTTTTAACTACTACAATAACAATAATTATCATTAATACAAATTTTTTATATGTAATTTTAAAACTTTATTATAGTATCCTACCAATAATAGTTATTTGTATTAAAAAAAAATTCTTATTTACACAGCACCAGTTATAAACTCACAAAACCATACTACACATTAAAATCATACAAATTACAATTCCCACTTCACCAATTGTAAACTCATGGAAGGTGCTGGACACTGAACCCATACTAATTACTATTCCCACTCCACCAAGTATAACATCAGGGAAGGTGCTGGACACTGAACCCATACAAATTACTATTCCAACTCCACCAAGTATAAACGTAATTTTTACCCTGTACCCCTGTACCCAAAAACCCCAAACTGACCCTGAACCCTAAAAATACCCCTTTACCCAAAAACTGAAAACTTACCCTGAACCCTAAAAATACCCCTTTACCCAAAAACTGAAAACTGAACCTGAACACTTAAAATACCCCTTTACCCAAAAACTGAAAACTGACCCTGAACCCAAAAAATACCCCTTTATCCAAAAACTGAAAACTGACCCTCAACCCTAATAATACCCCATTACCCAAAAACTGAAAACTGACCCTGAACCCTAAAAATACCCCTTTACCCAAAAACTGAAAACTGACCCTGAACCCTAAAAATACCCCTTTACCCAAAAACTGAAAACTGACCCTGAACCCTAAAAATACCCCTTTACCCAAAATCTGAAAACTGACCCTGAACCCTAAAAATACCCCTTTACCCAAAAACTGAAAACTGACCCTGAACCCTAAAAATACCCCATTACCCAAAAACTGAAAACTGACCCTGAACACTAAAAATACCCCTTAACCCAAAAACTGAAAACTGATCCTGAACACTAAAAAAAACCCTTTACCCAAAAACTGAAAACTGACCCTGAACCCTAAAAATACCCCTTTACCCAAAAACGGAAAACTGACCCTGAACCCTAAAAATACCCCTTTACCCAAAAACTGAAAACTGACCCTGAACCCTAAAAATACCCCTTTACCCAAAAACCCAAAACTGACCCTGAACCCTAAAAATACCCCTTTACCCAAAAACCCCAAACTGACCCTGAACCCTAAAAATACCCCTTTACCCAAAAACCCAAAACTGACCCTGAACGCTAAAAAAAACCATTTACCCAAAAACCCAAACCTATAACATTTTAAATATAATTATATACTTACAAATACTTACGTTGTAATGGTATGCGTTGTAAAAGTACCTGCGTTGTAAAAAAATTCGTTGTAAATACATGCGTTATAATGGTATTTGCGTAGTAAAATTTTCGTTGTAATGGTAGTGCGTAGTAAAAGTTGCGTGGTAAACTTTGTATACCTTTAATAAATATTATTATTTCCTTCTTTATTATTAAATTACTTCCCACTCTATTCCCCTATAAACCCACAACCCGCTACAGGAAATAAAAATGTGTATTTAACATAATTAGCAATTAATCAATTAAATTAAATTAATTACCAATTAAATTATAAATAATCAACAAATATTTTTTAAATAACAATTATTTAAATATTACTAACAATTAATAAATTTACATATTTAATGATTTATAATTAAATTACTTCCCACCCTATTCCCCTATAAACCCACAACCCGCTACATGACATAAATTATTTAAATGAACATAATTACCAATTAATCAATTAAATTAAATTATTTACAAATTAATTTTTATATAATTAAAAAATATTATTTAATTAACATTTAATTAAATATTACTACCAAATCATAAATTCACATATTTAATTAATTATAATTAAATTACTTCCCACCCTATTCCCCTATAAACCCACAACCCGCTACATCACATAAATATTTTAAATTAGCATGATTAGCAATTAATCAATTAAATTAAATTAATTACCAATTAAATTTTATATAATTGAAAACTATTATTTAATTAACAATTATTTAAATATTACTACCAATTAATACATTTACATATTTAATTAATTATAATTAAATTACTTCCCACCCTATTCCCCTAAAAACCCACAACCCGCTACATGACATAAATTATTTAAATTACCATAATTACCAATTAATCAATTAACTTAAATTAATTAGCAATTAAATTTAATATAATTAAAAAATATTATTTAATTAACAATTAATTAAATATTACTACCAATTAATAAATTTACATATTTAATTAATTATAATTAAATTACTTCCCACCCTATTCCCCTAAAAACCCACTACCCGCTCCTAGAAATTATTATACTATTTGAATAAATTTTTATATTTATTACTTGTTTATAAAAAAAATTTCAATATAAATACATAAAAAATAACATATATTTAATCATGACTGTCGATAACACAACTTTCGATATTCTTAAAACCGATATTTTTACTTTCGATATTTTTAAACTACTAAAAATAACGATATTTTTTACTATCGATATTACTTACTCGATATTTTTTCAATCGATATTTTTTAACATACATGAAAATCGATAATAAATACATCGATATTACTTACCTCGACATTAATGACATCTCGATATTCTGGAGTCGATATTATGTCCAGTCGAAAATAAAAACTCGATATTTAGACTACACACCGAAATACTCTTCCACTCATTGAGTTGAAATTTATTTAAATTCCTCTTTCATTTTTAAGTTAATCTTTTGAAAATGTTGCTTTTATAAAGCTGGCATTTTTCTTCCTAAACCAACTGTTCTTTTCTTCCAGTATATAGGGGCGAGCGTCACATGACTGAGAATGGAGCTCCTGAGTATGTTGTGTATTCCTTACTGGCATGTGGACAAAAGGGAATGGCGTTCCTCTCCTGAGGAAGATGTCCTAGGGGGTTGTACTCATCCCTTCTCAAGATTCAGGGGTTAGTCTCAGGGCTATGCCAACCCATCCTGACTTATAAAGGCTCCCTGCCCTGCCAAGTACAGATGCATCAGACTTAGGCATGTCTTTTTTTGTTCCCCACACAGATTGAAGCCAAACCCAGGAAAGGGGGGACAATTAAACAAAGAGCGCATCTCTGACCAACTGGCTGGCACCGACTATAAAACGAGTAACCTCAGAACCGCTCAACATTACACTCCTGGACCTGTGGAAGATTCAGAAGGACTGCCTTGCTGCCTAAAGAAGAAAGTATAGACCTGCGTGTCTTTCACCCAGTGCTCTCAGAGGTGACTCCAAGTGTCATTTGGCTTATATCTTGTTTGAGCTATAGGCATACAGCAAGCTTCCAGAATCTGCCACTATCACAACATCAATGTCCTCTCCTTCAATGATGAGGCTCCACTCATTCTCTCTCACACAGACAAGACGTCAATTACATGGATCAATGTCAATACTTGCATTATGGAAATCACCCATGGGTGAAGACTGTCTGAAGCTGAAAACAGAGAAGACTGAAATCATGATCTTTGGGAACAGCACTTCACCGTGGGCCTCAACCAGGTGGTCAACAGAGGTAGGACCACGCCCATGCCAAGAACCTTTTGGACAGTCATCAACAGCAAATTGTACATGACCACCCAAGCCAGCCCCATCAACGATTCTGTGCCCTGAAGATACTGAGGAAGATTTTCAAATGGCTCCCTATCAGCATCCAGTAAAGCATGACCCATAACCTCATCAGAAGCAAACTGGATTATGGCACCACCCTGTATGCTAGGATAAAGAAAAACTCACCTGATGGCTGTAGACCATTTAGAACTTGGCAGCTAGAATCAGTATCAACCTCCCACACCACAGCTCCCATCACACCACACTTGAAAACAAGCCCAATACAAACTTCTTACTCATACTTTCATGACCCTACATAATACTGGCCCAGCACAACACAACAATTGCATCTGCTTTCACAAACATTCCAGATGCCTCACATCCCACACGTAATTAAAACCAGATCAGATGGTTGAGCCTTCTTCTACATTGCTCCTAAAGCATGGGAAGATCTGCCTCTGCACATAAGATCCTTCTCATTTCTGAAATCCAGAAGAATCTGGAGACATGGATTTTGAAGTAGTCACACTCGGCCCTCGGTTTGTGTAGGCTGACACAACTGCCCATCTCGAGGATACCCTCCTGGGTGATGATGCGCTCTACAAATATGTATAATAAAACATAACATAACATGGTTATGCATGCATCTATGTCAGAGTTTGCCCATACTGCCTCTTGTTCTGTACTCTCAGCTGACCTCATGTGTTACGACTCACAGGAATATACCTGGTGATGGGGGGTCAAAGATAAACTTTTATCTACCACCTTATGTAATGTTCTCAGAAGAATCAACAGCACACCCGTCCAACAGGCTTTTTCATGAGATGCTATCTTCTCACCATAAAGCGTTATCTTCTTCCCCACGTCCCTGTTTATTCTGTCTTTTGCAACATAGGAAACTACTCTGATGAATCACTGCTCCTTAATGAAAACAGAAATCTGGACCAATCCCAGGAATTGGGCAATATAATTAAAGGATGTTAGCAATGCACTCTTCAAACATTTGTTCATCAGCCATTTCTGAAGCTCGCAGATTTGTTTCTAGATCTGTTATTCTTGCTACTACACAATGTAGTGCATTGCGTTTGTGTAGATGTATGTATATCTGTATGTAGGTATGTCCCTACTACTCGTGTATAGCAGTTAGGTACACGTTCAGCTGTCTTTGGGTGCCACGTCTCAGAGTCTGAAATCAGAGGACAACAGGACTTCACTCTGAGGTGGTGGGTTTGGGGCATGAATTTGACTTTCTGACAATTCTCATCCCTGATGGGTTCTAGGTCTTGGTTGCACAGTCGTGGTGCCCCGCACCGAAGGGCTCGATGTCGCACATGCACCTCAAGTGATTTAACGGCTCTTGCAGTTGTGACTGGTGAGTTTACCATTTGAAGTGAGCATGCACTGGAAAGGATCTAGGCATGCTGCGCGTTGGCTTGAAGGGCACCTGGGCTTTCAGAGGTGACCAGTGCGTATTTGTTGTTGCTTTTTCTGAGGCTATTGTATTCTATCCAGTTATTTGTGGGCACACCTCGGTACATGCTGTTAATGTGATGGAGTCGGGATTTAGCTGCATAGGTGGGCATAATTTGACAGCTTTGCGTCATCAGACATTTAGTTATTACTGTTTAAAGTTATTCAACGTTGTCAATTTGAAGGAAGTAGATTAAACAGCCTGCAAACCCTACATTTGTGGGAAAATAATTATAATTCTGACAAAGATGTTTGAAGACTGTAAATGTAACTATTTAAAGTTGTGAATTTAGTACGTGTTTGCTGGTGACATTAAACTTCACCTGGTCATGTTTTACAGTTGATATTTAATCGAATTAGGTGAATGAGATTAAAGATTGCTTATTATGAATTTGGAAAAATATATTGTGAGTATCACTTTAACGTGTGACATAAAATGCGTGTCCGCCATGAAAGAAACCGACCCCATAATATCTCATAAATATAGTGGAAGATTATCTGAAGGACTTCTTTCACAGAGGAAATGTATTGGCGTCATCAATATTGAAGCAATGCTTCTTGTGTGATGGATTACAAGCCTAGGTTTCCTGTTTTTCATTGCATTGTGCATATGAATGCAGGGCCTACCTGGGCTGTTCTACCTTCTTGATGTTGACGAATGGGTGTCTGTTTCTTTGTGTCGGTGTGCCTGCTACAAGGGGTTGCAATAAGGCAAATAATGGCGTTAGGATTTCCAACAAAGGAAACATCTCTGCAGAAGAGACTGGCGAAGTACATGTTGCCAAATATCTATCTGATCCTCACCTTTAACTATGGACTGCTTTACCCATTATGGCAGAATTTATCATGCCTAATATACAATGCCAACAAATCGAAATGTTGGCTTTCAAATTCATGTTAAAACTGAAAACTAACTCGATGAAGTGACTATGTGCCACATACACAAACATCATTGTGTCTGACATTTGACCAATATCATATCAGGAAAAAAGGCTAATTTATGAATTAGTCATTTTCGGTTATCAACAAGTCCAACAACAAGTCCTCAAGAAGCACTTCAAAAGGCTACATACCTCTTTTATGCCCTATTATGTGCGTTTCGAGACGTAATAACGTTTGGCAACAATACACGGATATTTTTTTTAATTGGAAAAGGTGTGCTTTATTTACCTGCAGAGCTTATGCACGTCCTCTTGAGTTACTGAGAAAAAGTGTGAGTCAGCCATTTTATCAACAAGCCGTGATTTGTTGATAGCAGGCCTGTCGTAGCTGTGTTACCCCTGTTCCATTTCACGTTCTGAAAGCTAAGTAGGTTACTGCTCCAGGATTCTGTTTGACCTCATAGGTTTGCATTCCTCTAGGGGTCTGCTCAGCCTTAAAGCCCCCCAAATTGGACAGTCCTGATACTTGCTTGTTGAGTAACAATTAACATCTGTCATGCAGTACCAAGATGCTACCGGGGATAAACGTGTGAGTTACAAATACACATGTAGAAAATCATAAGGGATGCAGCTACTCCTACTCTACAGATTTAGGGCCTCATTTATGAGGCCGTGCGTCACTTATACGCTGTCGGTGCGTCACTTTTTGTGAAGCACCAGCAGCGTAAAAAATGTGCCTTGTTGCACCATATTTACAAAGTGACGCATCTAGGTAGATGCGTCACTTTGTAAACCCCTGCGCTACATTATACCTGCGCCAGGTATAATGTATGCAGGGGGGGCGTTCTGACATAAGAAAGGGTCATAGAAGTGACGCAGTGAAATCTATAAGCTTCACTGCGCCACTTCTAGGACACAAATGCGTCGATTTCTTATGCCTGCCTCACAGCAGGCGTAAAACTGACGCAGGCCCTTTCACAGGAGGCTTGCCCCATGTGAAAGGACACATTGCTGGAGTTGCGTCACTTTTGTGACACACTCCAGCAATGGGTCACTTTTGCCCCATACAGATACATCAGAAATACTAACGTATCTGTAACTCCTTGCGCCATGATGCGTCATACTGTAAATATGATGCATCATTAGTGTCGCAAGGAGGGCGCAGTAAAAAGTGACGCATCGCTGTTTTCACGCAGCGATGCGTCACTTTACATAAATGAGGCCCTCATATTTTTACATATGGGTTCACATTTAAATTGTCTGCAAGACTATGGGCCAGATTTACTAAAGTTTCAACTGGTGATGCTGTGCGTGGAAAAAAAACGTGCCACATCAACGCTAGTGTTCTACGTAAAGGCGGCCCCAAATTTGCAACACGGACGCCGGCGCTAGAAAATAGCATTGCGACGAGGCACAAATGGTCTTAGGGTCGCGTAGGCTATGGAAAAAAGACTCAAGGCAGCGCAAATGTGAAAATACACACTGCAAAGCCGAGCCAGCAATTGACAATGGAACAGGGATGGCAAAGCCAACAAGATCTCCAAATATAAAATGAAGTCATGTCAGAAACAGCAACAGGATCATCACAAGTATCCTCATAGGAAGGAAGGCAGAAAAAGAAATCAAAATTCACCCCAGAAGCGGTAGAGATCCTAATAGGAGAGGTGACAAAGACACAGCACCAACTTTTTGTCAATTCCAAGCTACCTCAAGCTAAAAAAAACAGCATTATGGAGAGCAATACAAAATAAAATCAATGCAGTGGCCCCAACAGTGCAAACTGTTGGTGAGGTAAAAAAAGGTGCCATCACTGCAAGAAGTGCACAAAAGAGAAAAGGGCACACAACCATCATAGCACAATGGCAACAGGTGGGGGTCCCAACACTTACATCCCATAGTCATCAATAGAGGAGCAAGTTGCAGGAGTAATACGACCGGAACTGGTTGAAGGACTAGAAGGACCAGCTCCAGCCATGATTGTGGACAATACAAGTACCAGTAAGTGAATGTGCATTTATATACATTTTATAGGAAAATAAAGCAATAGTCTATCCGCAGTGGAACCCCACTATCTATGTCAAACAGATGATCAAGGTCTTATATAAAGGAGAAAATATGAAGGGCAAACATTGAGCACATATGTCAGTCCTAAACAATGCATTGTGTAGGTATATGATCGGAATGGGTCACAGGATAAGTGGAATCAATATTCCACATGCATAAATCTGAATAGAAATTGAGATACCGGAGAGGCCAGATTTGTAAATGAACATATGTACACTTACACAAGCTATATTCTAAAATATCCTTACAACACTACCCAATTGCATATTGTCAGACAGATAACATTTATGTTGTACTTGCAGATTCTGGTAAATTTACTCTACAAGGGTGTGTTGCATCTACTTTCTGATGCACACATGAAGGGGTGGAGAGGAAGAGACCACATATACCGAAGAATACAAGCAGTGACACAGTTGTATGTTTGGAAAAACTGCCCTCGCTCACACACAAATGTGTGTGACATGGTTCATAATCGGGTCTGCTACAACGCCCTGGCGTAGCCATGCACAGAGCGGAGCATAGGGAGGGGGAACATAAAACACAAAGACAAAACACTAAATAGGAAGTGACAAACAGTGTTTACAACAGAATGTGTGAGTCCAAGACTGGATACAGTGATAGAACAAAATGTGCAGGAGGGGCGTGGCTTACGCGCCGGCGAGTGATGGCGCTGCCCGGCTGAGCTCCGTGACAACGCGAGAGTCATTCCTGGATTTCTGCTTCCTTTCCACCTACGGACACCGGGAAAAGCTTGTCTCGCACGGCGGAACATGGTCCCCGTGCGTTGCGAGCGGCAGCGGCGTTTAAAATTGCCGCTTTGACGTCTTTTCGAGCTGCAGCTTCTGGTCCGAGTTCAGGGACGCGAGCGGCCGCCATTTTGTGCCGCCGCGCTCGCGTCCCGTTTTTTTTTTTCTTTTTGGCGGTTCCAGCACTGTCCCTGCTCGTATATTGCCGCCAAAGGTCGCATTCAAACAAGGTATGTCATAATTATTGCGCATCATGTCTCCGCTGCATTCTTATGACCCTTGGCACCAGAGTTCTCCTCAGCTTCTCTACAGCTCCTAGCTCTACCTCTCGGCGGCCATTTTGAGGGGATACCTGCGCACTTGCTCTATACCTCCATTTCTGTCACCATTAACCCTCCGCTGCTCAACGACTAAACCACATGGTTTCCATTCCCCATGGACGCTTTGCTGCTTTCTTCTCCACTTTCTTCCTGGTTGGCTCTTTGGCTGTGAATTCCTGATTTTTGCTGCCTCTTGACACCTGTCGTACAGATTGAAGTTAGTGCTTCTCCTGTGCTGCCTGTTACCCCGCCCAGGACCTCTTTCAACAAGTACTCTCTACATATTAACTATTAGGGTCTCACAACTTTTACTATTTGAATTGGCTTCTATTCCTGCGGTCCTCCTAAGTCTGCCCCTCTGTTGGCAACATGTCTCAGGTCGCAGGTCATGCGAGAGCGTCTGCCACCGGAACAACTCCAAAACGCCTCAAGAATGACCCTCCGTCCCCAATTCGCACCTCTCATAACCCGGTGCTGGACTCTATTTTAGAAGAGGTTCGTGGCTTACAACCTTTCATGTTGGCAACTAATGAGAAGCTCAAGCAGATTGAAGACAGATGGGTTGTCATGGAAAATAAAGTCCTGCAACTAGAACAACGTATTAGTGACGTCCAGGATGTATCCACAAAAATTCCTCTTCTCGAAAAGGAGATACAGCAGCTGAAACTTCACACTGAGGACCTTGAAAACCGTAACAGGCGGAACAACCTTCGTATCTATGGTGTACCGGAGTCCCTTGGGGAGGGCGATATGGTGACCTTCGTCCGCAAACTCCTATACGAGCTTTTGGGTCTTCAACCAGAATCTATCCCACTGAACATTCAGCGTGCACACCGTCTGGGTCGACCAACGTCCAATCCGGCCAAACCCAGAGGTATCATCCTGCTGTTTCTGGAATTCACCGAACTGATGTCTGTTCTTAAAGCTGCAAGAGCAAAACGTCGCCTCATATGGTCGGGCCACACCATCTACATATCCCAGGACCTCTCGAATGCTACAAATGCACGTCGCAAGGAATTCCTTAATCTGCGTCCTCGCATGAGGGAACTCAACATCCAATATGGAATCCTTCATCCTTGTCTCTGCAAAATAACCCACAATGGCCGTTCCCGTACCTTTGATGATCCGCAGAAGCTTCGAGAGTATCTTCTCACCATCTCTTCACCCACGATGGACACCAATGACTGAAACTAAATTTCTTCTATTCTTTGCAATCATTTTTCTACTGTCTTGACGACTGTTGTGGCCTTGTCCCGGTTTCTTTCTTGTCATGTCTTGCTATAACTTCACTTCCTATCGAATATATCATACATATATTCCCGCGTTTTCCTTGCTCTGTTGGATAGGCGCCCGCTTTGGCGTCTCCATGCTTCCTATACTTAGATCTTCTCTTTCTTCTCAGGTCTGGCATCTTTGCCTTGATCTGTTTCTTAGCTGTTTCCTTCTTTTCTCTTCCTTTCTCTTTCTCCTCCTTTTCACAGGCCATTATTGCATATTCCTTGCTCATTCATGTTCCGTTATCTTCCTTGTTTCCCTTCTTGTCTTTCTTCTTGTAGTCTCTAGTGCTCCTCATGGTTACTCCTTACTCTTTTTATGGATTGTGATGCTCCTTCATGTTTTGTTTTCCTATATTTACCCGATTTGTATTGCTAACATGTTTGTCTTCCTTGTCTCTCCCTTTACTTTCCTACCTGCAGTGTATTGGTCCCAACTGTTACCCTCCTCCCTTACCTCCCACCATGTGTAACTTCGTAACGTGGAACGTTCGTGGTCTCGGCAACCCAGTTAAGCGTCAAAAGGTATTATCCCACTTATCCAAGTTGAATGCTCAGATTGCTTTTCTCCAAGAAACGCATTGTACAGATGTCGAATCGCTGAAGCTTAAGAGGGCTTAGGTGGGTCAAGTGGTGTTTTCTCCTGCGATTGATAAGAAAGGGGGTGTTGCTATTTTATTCCGTAAAGGTTTGGCTGTTCAAATTTTATCATCTCAGTCGGATGCTGAGGGTCGTTGGGTTATGTCAAAAGTGTCTATACAAAGCAAAACTATGGTGCTCCTAAACATCTATGGTCCTGTCCGTCCTGACCCTAAATTTTGGAATGATATTAAAATCCTCATTTAATCCATTGACTGCCCTAATGTTGTCATAGCTGGCGACCTTAACCAATGGTTGGACCCATTTTCGGATAGACTATCCTCCTCCAAATTCCAGCCGGATAAGACTCATAAAGCATTCCAATCTGCAATTGCCTCCCGTCCCCTTTTTGACGTGTGGAGAACCTGTAATCCTGACTCACTCGAATACACATTCTACTCTAATGTACACCATACCAGGTCCAGAATTGATTATATTCTAGTCAGTAAATCTCTTCTCCCTGCGATTCAGAACTCTGAAATTGGTTCCATTTTCCTTTCGGACCATGCATCTGTATATGCCACTTTTGACCTGTCCCACACTGCCACCTCTTTCAATCGTTGGAAATTTAACACTTTCCTTCTCTCTGATTCGATTTATATGTCTAAAGTTAAAAGTTTCATCTCTGAGTACTTCTCCCTCAATTTGCCCCAAGACACATCAGTTTCAAACAATTGGGATGCTTTTAAAGCTGCATTGCGAGGTTTCACAATCTCTTATGTATCTAGGAAAAAGAAACTCAACAGGGACAAATACACCGCCCAACTAGCCAACATTAAGACCCTAGAACACTCTTACTTCTCATCCAAGAACCCTGACGCTCTCCTCCAACTTATTAAAGCCAAATCTGAACTTAATCAAATTGCCACAGCTGAAGCTTGCAACACCCTTTTAAAGGTAAAATCCAAATTTCATGGGGGTCAAAATAAAGCAGGGAAAATGCTAGCAAATTATCTTAAAATTAAATCTGAACGAAAATCAATTGGCTCTATTCTTAATGAAGACACTAATACAAAGGTTTCCTCTGATGAGGATATTGCACAGGTCTTCCATAATTATTATAAACTCCTATATACAGATGATACACAACCAGGTGATGATGATCTCTCCCGTTTCTTCGAAGACCTTCCCCCTCCCCCATCTCTTCATACAGAATTCCATCAATTAGAATCTGACATTACCCCTCAGGAAATACTCAAGGCTATTACCTCCCTTAAGAAAGCGAAAGCCCCTGGTCCAGATGGTCTCCCTATTGAATTTTATGCCAACATGCATTCCATTTTTGTTCCTCACCTCTTACAACTTTTTAATTCCTTTATTGCAAATGCCAAAGCGTCGGGCTCATTTTTGGACGCCCTCATAATCATAATTCCCAAACCTGACAAAGACCATTCCCTATGCAAAAATTATCGCCCCATATCCCTTATTAATTACGACTGTAAAATTTTTGCCAAAATTTTAGCAGCCCGCCTCGACTCCCTTATTCCTCTGTTAATCACAACCGATCAAGTTGGCTTCGTGAAAGGCAGACTTGCAGCAGACAATGCCCGTGTTTTTGCCAATATTATTTCCCACAGTAACCGTTTTAAGGCCCCTCTAGCTGCCCTTTCGCTAGACGCAGAGAAAGCGTTTGATCGGATTAATTGGAAATTCATGTTTAAGGCATTGCATTGGTTTGGGTTTGGCCCCCACTTCATTTCCTTGGTTAGACTCCTTTACTCTGCTCCCCGTGCCAGTGTTTTTGTTAATAATCAATTCTCTAAGTTTTTCCCCTTATCTAGAGGGACAAGACAAGGCTGTCCTCTCTCCCCTTTACTCTTTATTCTTTGCCTTGAGCCCTTCCTCATTAAAATCCGCTCTAACCCCCTCATTCAGGGATTCAAACAGTCCTCGATTGAGACAAAAATCTCGGCCTATGCCGATGATGTTCTGGTCTACATGGCTAACCCTGTCTCCTCCCTCCCCCCATTTTTAGAAGAAGTCCACTTATATTCATCTGTCTCTGGTTATAAACTTAATCTCTCCAAAACGGAAGTCCTACCCCTTACTTCATCCTGTTATCAATATATGTTTGCTTCAACCGATTTTGCATGGTGTCCCTCCAAGATCAAATACCTGGGTATTTGGTTCTCCTCCACCCTGCGTGACACACTCAAACTGACCTTTACCTCCCTTACTCAAAAAATTCAATCACTCCTTCAGACATGGTCTCCTCTTTTCCTTTCATGGTGGGGTCGCTTAGACACCATCAAAATGATGATTTCTCCACATATTTTATACACTGTTTCCATGCTTCCTGTAAAAATTCCTAAATTGTATTTTAATAGGCTAAACTCCATCTGCTCTAAATTTTTATGGAACAATAAGCGACCCCGAATTTCCCTACCAAAACTTATACGCCCCAAATCTGAAGGGGGGGTTCGCTTACCTGATTTCCAATCGTACCATTCTGCCTTCTTAATAAAACAAGCCTTTTCATTAGCGTTTGATTTTACTGATTCCCCGTTACCCAGATGGATTGCAGTTGAACGATCTTTGTTAAAGGATTTTACTTTTCAACAATCCCTTTTTATGTCAAACTGTTCATTCTTGACAAATTACCCTGTGTTGAAATATTCCCATACACTGCTACACAATATCTTTTCAAAAGACTCCTCGCCCTTACAAACTTTTCTTTCCTCCAGTATTTGGTATAACAAATATCTTAAGTACAAGGGTAAATCTTTCTACTTCAAGTATTGGAAAGAAAAGGATATTATGTTTGTCTACCAATTTTTTTCAGATTCAACCATTATTTCATTTGATGTAATGCAAACTAAGTTTGATCTATCTGTACAGTATCAGAATGAATTTGACATCATTACCAATGCCATTGTGTCTCACCTCTCTACTCTCCCTACGTTTGATATCCTTCCTTCCCTTACTCCTTCCACCCCTCTATACCCTATGTTTACTCAACAAATACCCAAAGCTGCTCTGATTTATAAAATGTTATTAGAGAATGTTGGTCTTAGACCTAAAACTGTTAATGAAGTTGCTTGGGAAACTGATTTCTCTTTCTCGTTATCTGTTGATATTTGGGATCGGTTATGGTCCAAACTGTTTAAGACTTCAGTTTCGGCCCGTATTACTCAATCACTTTTTTTTCTGTACCATAGAGCTCTTTTTACCCCTGTAAGCATTACAAAATTCTCCCCATCCTCCTCACCCCTTTGTTGGTCATGTTCCTCTCACCCAGGCACACTTAAACACCTCTTATTTGATTGCCTATCAGTTCTTAACTTTTGGAACTCAGTTTGGAAATACTGTATGCGTATTTTTCATTTTTCTGAACCATTTTCACCGTTACATATTTTTCTAGGTTCTCTGTCTGATGTTTTGGACTTACATTCTTATAGTGCTAAATTGTTTGACCTATTCATTAAAACTGCATACAAAGTAATCTTATCTTGCTGGAAGGATAACTCTAAACTGTCTGTGCAGACATGGTGGAATTTTGTGTGTGATGAGCATAGAATTGCTATTGCTTCTTCTTCATCTGTCTCCTTAAAAATCAAGTCTGATCTTACCTGGCTACCTTTCTCCAACTTCTTATCCTCTCCTCCCCCCCCTTAACCCTCCTTCCTTCCTTTCTTTTCCTTTCTTCCTCTTTTTCTCTTTCCTTCTTTTTCTTCTTTCTTTTTCTCTACGGTTTTATTCAATTACATGATTTTACTACCCCGTTTCTTTCTTCTTTATATCTCCAAATATCTTTCATGATTATCTCCTATTGACTTTGCGTTATCTCATGTTGTTGTATTATGATGTGTCATTGCTCTTATGCTCAATAAAACTTTATTAAACTGAAAAAAAAAGAACAAAATGTGCAGTCAAAATAGTGAAATTAAAACTGGCTCATGGATACCTAATGTTCTTTTATTCGTAGGTTCCAAGATCAGGATTAAAATGAATAATGGATGGTGGTGTTAAGGAAGGAAATTAGGAACCTATAAAACCCCTCCTAAACTGCTAGAGTCAACATGTTTCGACCTGGGCATGCCCCCAATCAGTAGGTCACATCGGTCTTCTTTAGGACGTCTAACCGTCCCAGTCCCATGAAAAACCCCTTACCTTAGTTATTTTCTAAGGAGGTAGTAGTTGATCTAATCGATCTAGACCATGTGGAGGGAATTCCGCCAACACGGAGTACACATACTGTGGAGAGATAAACAAGATTCTAAAATTGTGATCTAAGCAAATGTCTTACCCGCATCACAGTGTTCGAATTAATTTACCCTCCAGTATTATGTAATGTCCTAGTATGTAGAATACTGTTCTCTTGTCCCCATAGGTAACTGCTAGGTAGTCAGTCTACCCCATCTTAGCTTAATGGTTCAAAAAAGTTAAAATATAGAAGTGTGTCCTTCATATCACTATTGGTACAGACGTATTTTATGCATGTTTCAACTGACTTGGATAGTTACTAGCTTGCATGGTATTCATGTTCTGATATCATATCTTAAATCTTAAATATTTCTCCAAACAAAAGTAACCTCACCCTTCGACATGTGTTTGCCTTTTACAATACAGGTTGTATTCCTTGGAACTCCACCCCCCTGACGTCATTTCGAGTTTAATTTTCCAATAAACTCGGTGAGTTTGAACAGAGGATGTTGAAGGGTGAGGTTACTTTTGTTTGCTATAGATTGTATTCACTTTTGTTTATGCACAAAAAAGGTTTTTTCTGAAAAAATTCAAAAGAAATAAGAAACTAGATGAACTAAATAAACCATTAAACTAGTGACGTTATACGAAACAGACCAGTATGTTTTATTCATATGGGTTGTAGTTGACTGTAGACAACAAGATACAGTACTGGCACTTGTGTTGTTTACTTGGCAAAGTAATGTACAGTGTTACTTTTCCGTTATTTCCAGCGCTAAACAAGTTTAGCGCTGAAAAGTAAATTGGAAAATAAAAATTGTGACGATTTGCCACAGTTTTGAGATGCAAACACAGCGCAACATCTTAGTAAATCTCCCTCCCCCTAATTCTACTACAGCAACCTTACAGTGAACGAAGGATGGCTGAGTGATAATTGCGCAGGGTGATGACAAAATCTGAGGTTACAGTACGGAAATGATGCTGAGCGTAAGGCTCTGGCTGGATAGTGGAAGCCAATCCTATTTCTAAGATAACGGGCGCCGGTGCCGTGAAGGGCCTTAAACGCGATTGTAAGCGCCTTAAACGCGATGCGTTTCCGTGTCGGCAACCAGTGGAGAGATTTCCGAAGTCCCGTGGCGTGAGATCTCCAGCCAAGCCCAAAAATTGCTCGCGCCGCCGAATTCTGCACCACCTGCAAGCGCGACAAGAGGTACTATGGAAGGCCCAGATAAAGCACGTTAGCATAGTCCAACTTTGAGCCTATCAGGGCTTGAACTGTGATCTTCCTATGAGCGATGGATAGAAATGGGAGGAATTTTCTTAACATTTTTAGCATACCAAAACACTGTCCAACCAGGCCCAGAATCTGTGGTTTCAAAGTGAGGCAATTATCAATCCTCACTCCCAGATTCTTAGCCACCATGGTGTCAGCGGCAGGTGGAAACATATCCGCTGGCCACCAGGACTTCCAGCAGGGGTCAGGAGGGCAACCAAAGAAAAGAACCTCTGATTTGTCTGAGTTGCGTTTCAGCTGGTTTAGTTGGAACCATGCAAAGACAGCGCCCAGACAGTTCTTAATACGCTCTCCATCGAAGTCCTTGTGCTTTCCACAGGTAAAGAGAAGCTGAGTGTCGTCGGCGTAAGAGTCAATCTGGGCTCCATAAGACTCAGCCAGTGCCGCCAGAGGGGACATATAGATATTAAAGAGAGCGGGGCTCAGGATAGACCCCTGCGGAACACCCACCTTTAAAGGCGGCACCACGGCTGAGTATGGGGGGCCCAGATCGTCTGTTGGCGGTCAGAGAGAAAAGACTTGAACCATCTGAAAACAGTTCCCCCTATACCGATCTCCCAGAGTCTTGCAAGGAGGCGGTCATGGGGGACGGTGTCAAACGCGGCCGATAAATCCAACAACACCAGCAATGCTTTACCTCCGTTGTCCTGGACCTCTCTGATGGCCTCCGACACCTCTAGCAGTGCTGTTTCGGTGCTCATATTTGCCCGAAAACCGGACTGGGTGTGATGGAGAACCCCATGCTCTTCCACAAAGTCCGAAAGAACGGACTGCACGTGCTTTTCCGCGATTTTAGCCAGGACCGGGAGCAGAGATATAGGCCGATAATTGGCATGAATGCTCGGGTCTATGGAGGGCTTTTTTAAGAGAGGAAGAACCAAAGCCTGTTTCCAGGCCGGTGGCACTACCCCTATCTCAAAAGAGTGATTAAGAATCGGATTAATGATGGGGTTGATAGTATGTGCAATTTTGGCTAAAAACTTAGCGGGACAGGGGTCCAGTGGGGAACCCAATTTCATTTTTAATAAGGATTCTAGTGAGGCTTTAAGCCCAATGGGGGGAAAATTGGACAGTGTAGGTTGTCCAGAGGAAGGCAAGAGAGAAAGGAGTCCTGGATTGGGGGTTACCACTGCTGCTGCAGGTGGAAAAGTTACCTGGATGCTTTTGATTTTATTAGCAAAGATATTAGCAAAGAAGCTCACCATTTGAATGACCCAAGGTTCAGAAAAAGAGCTCTTGGGTGTAATAGAGGCCGGCGATGTAAATTCCTTCACAATCAAGAAGATTTCCTTGCTAGTGTCAGTGGCCTCATCAAGCCGCTTTGCAAAGTAGGATTTCTTTTCCGCATAGATTTCCCTATGATAGGCCTTAATGCAACGCCTATAGGTCTCCTTCAGTGGTTCAGTGTAGTTCTTTCAGCCTTCTTACAAATCCTGCGGCAGGTATTGAGCGCTGGCATAAACCAGGGTGCCGAAGCACGAGAGGAGATCTTAGGCCCCAACTGAGGGGGTACTAACTCCCTTAGGCACTGCGTGAGCCACAGTTGGAAAAGCTCCAGATCCTCCTCCAAGTTGCCCGTAAGTGGACAAGGGTATACCGTCATGTACTGTGCGACCATATCCGCTGACACCCGATGAAAAGCACGGATTGGCGGCCAGGCCCTCTAATAGTGGAGCTAGACTTGTGCAGAATGTCAAAATTCACCAACATATGGTCAGACCATAGCACTTGTTTGGGTATGGCGACTACAATGGGCATCGTAGAAAAAATCTGATCCAGCGTGTACCCTTTGTTATGGGTAGGGGATGCCAGACACGGCATTAAGCCCAGAGGTTTGGTAATATCTAGAAGCTTGATGGTATCCGCCGCATCTGCCAAATCAATATGGATGTTAAAATCGCCTAAAAGTAGGCAGTGTTTAAACTTCACACTCTTCGACGAAATCACAGAATCTAGCTCCTCATGAAATAACCCGGTCAGACCCAGGGGGTCTGTAGACCAGCAATCCAGCGCAAGATTGGGCCGGTGAGAGTGTCAAACAAAAGCCCAGCGCCTCTGCCCCGTGAATATCTTCTGTTGGAGCAATGGAACACTCGAAACGTCTGTCTATCACCAGTGCCACTCCATCAACTTTGTTGTACCTGCTCACGCTACACAGTGCAAGATGGCTGACAAAGAATCCAGAGCTTCATTTAAAAAGTCAAAAGCAGAACTGGCTATCTTGGACTCTCCAATCAAAGTCAAATAGGATCTAAATAGCACAATGAACATGATATTTAAAAAAATTTGCTGAGGTACATGACCTGGCAAAATCTACAAAACAAAATACTGATCCTATGCATCTGGAACTCACCGCCATCCGGGCAAACATGAACACAATGAACTCAAAAATCAACGATGCAGACCAAAGAATAAGCGATGTTGAAGATGTGGCCACCCATGCCAGCAAAGAAATTAAACACCTCCGAGACAACACAACGGAGGTTAAAAGTCACGTAGCTGAGTTTGAAGACTGAAATAGAAGAGGCAACATACATATTTTTGGAATTCCGGAGGGCTCAGAGGATGCTGCGGGATCCTGCGTTGCTTTTTTTGGAATCGTGGATACCCATGCATGTGGAGAAGTGTGGCTCAAGTGGAGAAGTGTGGCTCAATGGTTAGACCAGCAGACCCTGATGCAGAGGTCTAGCCTGGGACCAGGGTTCAATTCCCCGCCTCGGCGAGTCTTGGGCTCAAAATTCCACGAACCTGATAATTCTCGCCTCGGTGCCTATTCCAATCATGGAGTCCCACTCTGCAACTCTGGGCAATAGCTTGCTTAGTCTCCACAACGGCCCCCACAACGCTAAGGATGCCTGGCCTCCACCTTGGGGGTGCCCAGGAGTGGACACCTCACAGGGAAAGCCAGGATGGGTTCCACAGCGGTATTCGTACAAGCGCCTTGAGACCCTTGCGGGTGAGTAGTGCGCTATACAAGTATCAATTTACATTTACATGCTCACTGGGGTAAAATGTCATCATGGCTTGGAAATGGACAGAGCGTATAGGATTCTGACTTTCGACTCCTCAAACAGGAAAGGAACTCATCCCATAATATACAAACCATTACGCTACAAACATACGGAGGCTATCCTAAACTTGTCCAGAAAAAAACACCAAGTATCCTGGGAAGGCCATCGAATAAACTTCACACAACACTACACAAAGGAGACGGTAGACACGAGGAAGGGGTTCCTTCAACTATGAGACAAATTGAGAGAAAATAACATTAAATTCTCATTTGCAGGCCCATCTAAGTTAAGAATCTTTGAAAGTGGCAAACCATACTTCTTTACAAATCCCAAAGAACTAGCGCAGCACTTGGAAGCAGCTCCAATACAAGAGATGGAACTTTCCGCAGGGGGCTCAAACAAACGGAATACTTGATATCCTTTGAATTATTGTAACTGGTTTACTCTTTTCATGCTTTTGTTAATTGTACAATTGTAATTGTATAGTCCTATCTGTAATTGCTCGCTACAGCAAAGCAGTTAAGCAGGCACAATTGTTTGCAATGTTCTTTGTCCTTCATGTTACACATTTAACCTAGATTCAGGTACATTGAATTAAGAGACAGTGACTTACTCTATTCACACTGTCTCATACTCTTCTCACTAGTTAACAAGTTATATAACAAATTATACATACCACTTGCGGTTAATGATACTTATGGTGTTTAAAATAATAGTCGGACTCGTAATTATCACTGCCAAACAGGTAAGGATCTACCGTTATTTCAATCTGAGTTTCTCCAGATTTCAAATTAATACCCTCCAGGTTGCCTGTTGACAGACCTGCCGTCACAACTCCTGCACCTGAATTTCTCAGGGAGGGGGTAGATAAATAGGGGGTGCAGGGACAGAGGGTAAAAGTATTTGTGGTTGTTTTCTTTTTGTCGTATGTAGGTTTTATTTGTTTCCTAGATTATGTTGAAATGACAGGTATTCTCTACTTCCGATACATGGTCAGTGACAGGGTCCTTATGGGCAATAAAGTGCGAGATCCTTATCAGTTGACCTTCAGTTTGAATCTAAAATACTTCAACATAAATTTCAAGGGCAGTGTTACAAACCTACTCTGCAGGCTGACTTATTTTTATAGCGACCACTAGAACTGCCAATGACTCCAGCTAAAGATATTGCAAAAAACCTTAATATAATTTCCCTGAATGTAACAGGGCTTAATTATCCAATTAAGCTTAGGAAAATCTTTGACTACCTGGCCAAAACTAAGGGCGACATCATACTTCTTCAGGAAACGAAACTCTCAGAGGAGGATGTTGTTTTTATTAAACACAACTGGATGTCCCATATCTCCTGCTCACCTGCAGACCATAAGAAAAAACGGATATTACCCTTGCAGCCAGAAAATCCAATATCACCACTGTCTCACACACACAGGAGGATGATGGGAGGATGTTGGTCACACACCTGAAAAGAGGGGATGATTCAATCCATGTTCTCAATATATATGGCTCTAACTCCAATGAGCCCAACTTCTGGGAAAAGATTTCAACTACAATTGAGAGCTTTCCTCAAGATGATCTCATCATAGTAGGCGGTGACTTCAATCTGCCTTTAGACCCCCTTATTGACCGCCAATCCAAATGTAGATACCAGTCCACAAGTTTGCACAAGGTTCTCAATAAAATTTGCTCCATTCTTAATCTTAAAGACTCATGGCGCCTTCAGCACCCAGATACAAGGGATTATATATTTTATTCAGCCCTGCATAATTCCTATACTAGGATTGACTACATTTTAATCTCAGGTGCATATACACATCAAATGGATATAGACCCTAAACTCGTATCAGACCACTCTTGCATTAACACCAAATTAGCAGGTACCATACTTCCTCTTAACAGGTGGTGATTTATTGATGAGGTACTCTCAGACAAAGAAAAGATTGATACTGCTAATCAGGACTACATGAGGTATAACGATCTCCCAGACACGGACACATTTAAATTGTGGGACGCTCTAAAGGCGACCACCAGGGGGGTCATCATTGGAATTCAAGCAATAATCAATAAAAAGCTAAATTTAGAACTAGGTACATTGGAAAAAGATAGTAAACTCCTAGAAGCATTGCATGAAGAGGTGTTAGATAGCAAGAATATCCTAGATCAACTAGTTAAGAGAAAATATGAAAATAACAAAATTGTGAGTAAGCGAGCAGGAGTGTGGACCAACAAATTCAAGGCACTCAAACTCTGCAAAGGGAACTGAGCGGGCACAATATTAGTCTCGTACCTCAAACACAAGGAGAGACCGTTCACTATCTCCTCAATAAAAGACTCCAATATTAACATCAAAACAAAACAAAAAGAGATCCTGCGTGCCTTCCAATCCTTCAATGAGGATGTATATGAAGGTAAACAAACAGTAAACTCGGAAGAATGCACCAGATACTTAGACTCACTAACCCTACCGAGAATATCAGAGAATGCAGCGCTAGGGAAACCCATCTCTGACAAGGAATTAGTAACTCTATCAAATCTCTTAAAAGCACTAAATCCCCTGGCCCAGATGGCTTCTCAGCTTCCTTTTACAAGGCATTCAGTGGGTCCCTTCAACCAACCTTATTAAAAGTATTCAATACCATAGCCAGAGAGGGACGTACATCGAAATCAATAAGGGAAGACAATATTATCGTCATAACGAAGGAAGGGAAGGACCCTCTTTTACCAAAAAACTATAGGCCAATTTCATTGATGAATGTGGACTGTAAAATATATGCAAAAATCCTAGCCATGAGACTGAATAAGGTTCTCCGTAAATTAATTAGTAAATCCCAGGTTGGTTTCCTCAAATATCGAATGTCTAATCATAACACCCGGCTATTGTGTCACATACTTGAGCAGGCAAAGATGATGTCTGTCCCTTCTATCGCCATCACCCTGGACGCAGAAAAAGCGTTTGACAGGGTGTGTTTTGGTCATTCTTGAGACACTGCATGCTGTCCTTTAATCTAGGTAGTCCATACCCACATGGGTGCCACCAGTTGTTCAGTTGTCTTTCTCTGAACAATTCAAAGGGAATTTTCCTTGTGACAGAGTGAGCAGTTACCCTATATGCTTCCACCCTTCAGCACTTCTTTTCTCCAATTCAGCTCCATTGGCTTTGGCCCTGGCTATCGTTTTGTTCAACACATAGTTGAAATGTTCCGCCATGCCATTTTTATTTTAGGATGATAAAATGCACATTTCATGTGTATTATCGTATTGTCTTTCAAGAACCTTTCCTTCTCCCTAGACAACAACTGTACCTCATCATCAGTAAGTAGAACATTGAGTATTCCTTCTCTTGCGAATAGTTCTCTCAAATATCCCATCACATGCTTTGTTTCATTCCCTCTGGAGAGGAATACAACCAGCCATCTAGAATACATGTCAGTAAGGACAATGAACTACATTTCACAACCTTCTCCATGCAAGGGACCTAATATGTCCAAAGCAACCTCTTCCCAGAGACATTTGTTTGATCTCTAATAACCATGTGTTGTATTCTAGGTTTTGTGACTTTCTCAATCAACACCCGTGGTACATATTCCCTTATCTCTCTCTCAACCTGACAATCCTTGGCCGGCGAGCAATACAATAATCTGAGCCTTTCTTTCAATTTTTACATACCTCAAGGTCCCCCATGGGGAAGAAAAAAAAGTTCTTCCCTTAAAGAACACGGCAGAACCAATTCATCCTTGACAATCCAACATTTTAAGCTTTCTCCCCTTCCTTTCACTTTGTTTCCCACCCATCTTGAGTAGAGACAATACTTCCAACATAACTTCGGTCCTAATTTAGATGTTGGCAGGACTGCGACAGATGGACTTTTTTGGGGGTCTTCCCATCCGCCTGCCTGATTTAAATACCAGAGTGCAATGGGCAAGAAGACTGCAGCAGTCCCGCTAACCCTGCCAGATTAGATTAGATTAGATTAGAATACTTGTAGAGGGCATGGCTGCCTCGGCAAAGAGGCATCCCTATGCCAATACAGGATCCAGTGGGAAGCAGGCGAGGGGTTAGCGTTGAGAGAAAAGCCAAGTCTTCACAAGCCGTCTGAAGACCTGGTGGTCAAAATTGCTGCGGATGTGTAGAGGGAGAGAATTACATAAGGTGGGGGCCAGTCACCTGAAGGAGCGACCGCCAGATCTGGTCCTTCGTATACGTGGAATTCTTGCAAGAAGCAGTTCCGCCGAGTTAAGCGCTCGAGGTGGTGAATAGTGGGTGCACAAATCGCTCAGGATTTCTGGGCCGATACCTGTCAGGATCTTATGCGTAGTACAGAGTGCCTTGAAATGCCCTCGATGTTCAAGGGGCAGCCAATGCAGGCTTGGACAAGGTTGGAGACATGGTTGTACTTGGGATGGTGACGATGGCACGTGCTGCAGCATTTTGAACCCACTGCAATCAATTCATCACAGACTTATTAGAACCCAAGAGAAGCACATTGCCGTAGTCTAATCGGGCCAGTATTTCACTACCCACCCCTTCGGTAGGGTGGGCTGCAGCAGGCGGCAGCGTGACTCCAGCCAGGATTCCTGAAGTTGGTATTTGGTTCTAAGGGAATTCCGTCAGGAATCCCTCCTACTTCGAGTAGGCAGAAAGGGGCGAAAAGGGGTAAAAACTCACCTTTTTTCAGGGTACAGGATACGATTTCCTCCTCTTCACCTTCATCTAGGTCCCCACTGTCCTGGTGCACCTTGACCACAAAGGACTGGGGTTTCAGTTTTGACAGACTCAATGGTAGGTAAGTACATGGTGTGTATGGGTATACAGTGCATGGTGTGTGTATGTTGGTGGGGTGCAGCGCAGAATGTACAACAATGGGTCACTACACATAACCTACATACCCATATGGAGACATACACAGCATATATGTGTTATGCATAAAAAAGAAATGTCACTTACCTGTCTCTCCACTGCCAGTGTTGCTCCCCGTCTTCACTCCACCAACAGAACACCGTCAACCCAACGGTTACATCCAGATTGGCTCAGAAGAACCCCGCCGTCAGGACGGCGATGGAGGGTGTGTCGCCAGCAAAGAAGATCGCAGGGGTCTACTGTGTATTGCATATACATCTAAATATGGCAGGTGGAATTGCCTTAACCTGACAGAGTACTGGAGCCCAGCAAGGTCTAAATCAGGGTCTTTGTCACATGTAAGTTCAGACCTCCACTTCTCTTCTGAAATTACAGACCCATTCACTTCAAAGACCCTTTTGTTGTCAAATCATCGGTGTCATCCATATCTCCATCCTGACCCTCTTCCTCTAATCCAGATAAAGAGTCTGCTAATTTGTTCTCAAAACCAGGTACGTATCTTACTTCAAAGTCAAACTCTTGAAAGGCAACCACCTACTTAGTTATCCTACTACATACAGTACCCATGCCTTTTTTCTTGTAAAGTTCTCGCTGGGCCTTATCATCTGTTCTTACTTGAAAAGTGTTTCCCCACAATAGTTTAAAGTTTTTTCACCACCCAGTGCACAGCTAGAGCCTCTCTTTCTATCACCGAGCACCTTAGTTCAGCACCCTTAAGATCCTGTGACATAAATAGAATGTTTTTTTTAGAATTTATTTATTTATTTATTTTTGCGATTTGTTAAGCCCGAACGTTTGCCCGAGGGCGTCTTGGCGCTGAAAATTCTATTCGTATTTCTTCCCATGTGGTTGAGACATGATTTACTGGGCAAATAGCCAAGTCTTCACATCTTTCCGAAAGGCGTAAAGGGAGTGGCTTTGTCTCATTGGAAGCGGGAGTGAGTTCCACAGTCTAGCTGCCGTGACTGGGAAACGTCTGTCACCCCAGGTGACAGTCCTGGTGCGAGGCACCGTTAATTGGTGCAAGGTCGTAGATCTTAATTGCCTTGCCGGGAGATAGAGTTGGAATTGACTCCTAAGAAACTGCGGGCCTAGGTGATGCAGTGCTTTAAACACCAGACATAATGTTTTGAATTTTATACGCTTTTTTATTGGTAGCCAGTGGTAGTTCCGAATGATGTGAGCAATAGAATTGAATTTGGGTGTTTTGGATAATACTCTCGCTGCAGCGTTTTGAATTGATTGCATTTTGTTAACTACCCTCACTTGAGCATTGGCAAGAATGCCGTTGCAGTAGTCAAGTGAGGATAGTACCAAAGTGCTAACCAAAGTTTTGCCTGCACTATCAGGCAGGAATGGCAGAATTTTTTTTATCATTTTTAATTTGTAGAAAGCTGTAGCTGCTGTCTGGTTAGCATGAGCGGAGAAGTTGAGGTGTTCATCAAACATAACTCCCAAATTTCTGACCTTTGAGACAGGGTTGGGCAAGGTTCCAAATGATGCAGGCCACCAAACGGAAGACCAACGAGGGGCAAGTTTTCCGAAGATAACCACCTCGGTCTTCTCGGAGTTCAATTTCAAACAGCTTGAGGACATCCATTCTCCTATTGCTTGCATACCCTGCTGAAAACGCTCCGCTACCTCTTCCCCATCGTTGTTAATGGCGAGGACTAGCTGGGTGTCATCAGCATAAGAGGTAAGGCCCATCCCATAATGCTTGATGACTCCAGCTAGGTCAGTCACATAGATATTGAATAGTGTCGGACTCAGGGATGAGCCTTGTGGAACTCCGCTAGGTAATGTCAGCTCAGCTGATTGAAATGGCCCAAGCGTAACTGTCTGAGTTCTGCCGGACAAAAAAGATGCTAGTAGGCTTAAGGCTCTCGATTGAATGCCCATCCTTCCGACACGGTCGATCAGAATGGAATGATCGACCATGTCGAAAGCCGCAGAGAGATCCAGCAGTACAAGTACTGCTGTGCCCCCTTGGTCTCTAATGACCCTGATGTCATCGGAGGCTTTAATAAGGGCGGTTTCCGTTCCATGGTATTTTCGGAAGCCGAACTGGGTATTGTCCAACAGTTGATGTTCCTCCAGGTACTCAGACAGCTGCTGATTTATAGCTTTCTCGGCTACCTTGGCCAAGAAAGGGAGACTGACTATTGGTCTAAAATTTTTCGCCTCATCCATGGCCAAATGCTGATTTTTTAAAAGCGGCTTTACGAGTGTGTTCTTCAGAACTTTAGGATAGCTCCCTGAGTTAAACATCCTATTACAAAGTTGCGTAACTATAGGAACTATTAGGTCCAGTACAGGTTGAAGAACTTTAGGAGGACAAGGGTCTAAGGCCGATCCTGTTTTTATGGATTTAATGATATCCATGGTTTGTTGCTCAGTTATTTCTTTAAATTGGGAGAGAGAGCTTTCAGATGGTGTGAAACGAGTGGGAAGAATAAAAGGATCCTTCTTGGCAGCAAAGGCTACATAGATGTCATTAACTTTAGTATAAAAGAAGTCGGCCAATGCGTCACAGAATAGTTGGGACGGTGGCGGAGCCAAATCAGGGGTATTCCCGGCTAATTGTTTAACAACCTCAAATAGTTGTTTATTTGAGTTTTTTGCGGTCTCAATTTGGGTGCTAAAATAATTTCTTTTCGCCTCGGTCATCATTTTTTTATAATTCGCCAAAGAAGCCTTATACCGTGACTTGTTTTCTGCGTCATAAAGTTTACGCCAGGCCCTCTCCCTATTCCTACGAATTTGTTTTTGCGATCTTAACGATTCCGAGAACCATGGAGCGGACGGAGTTGATCTGTTCCCGGATATGATTTTTTGGGGTACCAATTGTTTTATGGCGTTGCCTAGCCAGTCAGTGTATTGGCTCATGGCAGTGTTAGGGTCATCTACAATAAGTTGGGCAGGTATTATTTAATAGTTCTCTGAAATCTCCATTATTTAAATCGCTCCAGGCCTTGAAGGTAGTTTGGCGCATGTTATTTGGTCTGCCTGGTAAAGCGGGAGAGTATCTACAAGAGAGATCCCTTTGGAGCTAGCGTGTGACCTGCTTCATGTGTGGGCGAAGTGACCAGTTGATATAGCCCTAAAGTTTCCATGTCCGACAGTAAATCTTGCGTTTCACTGTCGTCACATTTTTCTAAATGGAAATTAAAATCACCCAGAACCGTAAAACAATCCTCCATAGCTAGTGATTCTAATAATAGGTTCAGATTAGACAAGAATTGTGCACGAGCTCCTGGGGGTCTATACAGGAGAATACCTTTACAATTGTGTGAAGGAGTCAACAGAATCGAAAAGTGAGTAGCCTCACACGAAGGTGAAGGTATGGAAGAGAGCATCACCTTAAAGGTATTGCGAGCAATTATGGCTAAGCCACCACCCTTCTTGTTTTGTCTATCCTGTCGATAAATTCTGTATCCTGGTGGAACCGCAACCACTAGATCAGGGTCTGAAGTATTGTCCATCCATGTTTCAGTAATGAATAGGATGTCCAAGCTCCTTTCTGTGATAAAATCTGTGATGTCCTGTCTATGTTTCCCTAACGATCGGGCATTAATCAGTGCCATCGATATGCTGGGTTTTGCTTTGCAAAACTGTTTATTAGGGGTAACTATACTAATGATAGAGGGTAATGAAACAGAGCAGTGAGGGCAAATACTGTGATTTAATAACGCGATACAAAAGGGGATGATGGACGGAGCGTTTGAGCAAATCAAACACTCATCCCCAGTCAACTGATCTGGGTTTAATCCATCACCATTCTTTAGCCCACTCAGCCACCCCATTTCAAACATGGCTATATGCAAATCAGTCTGAACCCTGTGCCTCATGGGAACAGTACAGCCCGAACTGCCAAGCCATGTCTTCCATGGACCGGAAACAAGCATCCTGGGACCGGTTTCGGATTCATAATCCTCATCAGCCAGGCTATCTTGAATCCAGTGGCCAAGTGAGCAAGGGACTCACGTCTGAGCATACCCTGCCACACTTAGGGCGAACAAAGCGATACAAATCAGTTGACTGGGGGTGAGTGTTGGATTTGCTCAAGCGCTCCGTCCATCATCCCCTTTTGTATCGCTTTGTTCGCCCTAAGTGTGGCAGGGTATCCTCAGACGTGAGTCCCTTGCTCACTTGGCCACTGGATTCAAGATAGCCTGGCTGATGAGGATTATGAATCCGAAACCGGTCCCAGGATGCTTGTTTCCGGTCCATGGAAGACATGGCTTGGCAGTTCGGGCTGGGCACAGGGTCAGGCTGATTTGCATATGGCCATGTCTGAAATGGGGTGGCTGAGTGGGCTAAAGAATGGTGATGGATTAAACCCAGATCAGTTGGCTGGGGGTGAGTGTTTGATTTGCTCAAGCGCTCCGTCCATCATCCCCTTTTGTATCGCCGTGATTTAATAACGGCATCACACCCACCTTGTTGTAGGAAAGAACGTAGGCCCTTCATGCTGTCATCGGTGATGAGATTAGATGTGTACTTGGGACCACAATTTCTAAATCCAGATGCCATACTTAACTTTTCTTTTATCTCTCGACAATCTACTTGAATATGTCATCCCATACAAACTCTACCCCATTATGAAGCAAATTCCTCATGTTGATAGAGACCTCGGCAAACCAACCCCTTTGCAAAATTATAATAATATTCTACCATTCTAAAAAATTGCATCAATTCTTCATTATTAGATGAAGGCTACGTTTCCATATGGAGTTAACTAGATGTTCCTTGAGAAAGGCACCTTGTACTGTGATGGTATGGCCCATATAATCTATAGAATCTTGGCGAAATTTGCATTTCACCATTCTGATAGTTAAGTTGAATCTTCCAAGTCTATCCCAAATCTGTTTCACTCTTTCATTATGACAAGAGCATCCTTCCTGGGGGACCGCTAGAGTGCTGGCAAGCAAGAAGGACGCACTTCTGTCAGGCACCTGCCACCCCGGGCAAAATCCACTATTCATCTGCCCTAACTGATGCCATCGCGCCCAAAAACTGTTCCACAGGGAACCAGACACATGCGTGACAAAACTAGATGTGCGTCCGAACTACTATTAAGTGAGCCGGGGTAAAGGAAGAGACAAAAAAGAAAATGGCAGCTGTGAACCGAGCTCAGCCCTGCTGTGAGCACTAGCTCACCTGATGAGACAGCAGAGTATGAAGGTGCTGTCTGGGGACTAAAGACTCTCTGTCCGTGGTCCCCCCTGATCTCTGGTGGGTGATGGTTGAGTGCGGAGGTGCACCATGGCCAGAGGCCGGGAACTGAAAAGTGGTGTGGCCATAGTGTCTGAGATTGGGCTGCGGCCCAGTCTTGGACGGACTGGTCAGCTTGGGGGCACTGAGTCAGATTGCCCACCGGCTAATAGCCTCAGCCTCAATGCTTCACCCTGGTCTGGGGAAGGCCCTCGAAGAGCATACAGCAGGTGAGGTGCGGGCTGGCAAGCAGTTGGGGCAGTGCTGGAGGGCACAGCAGCCTGGCATGCAGGACTGTGATCTGGGGTTCAATGGGCCTGCCGTGCCTTGTTTTCGGCCCCGCTAACAGCCTAGCTGCTCGCTGACCTGCACTGAGGATTCAGCAGGGTGACGGTGGGTCCCCCACCAGAGAATGGTGCTCCCCTGAGGATTCCATCTAAGCAGATAAGGCTTCCTTGAGACTGGCCATATCTGCATGCTATAGGACCTACAGGCGCAAGGCCTTCATAAATTTGATACATGCCAGCCGATGAAGTTGTGGGACACTGAGGTACACAACAGATTCTTGGGTCACGGCGGATCACTTTGAATCAGTATGCTGCTTCTGTCCTGTACCGCCAATCTCTGCCTACTATTTGCTGTCTTTAGGCCCAAAATATTGTAGTATAGGACTACCTGCTCCTACCCAATCCACATATGAGAGTGCTGTACCCATGGCCAGAGTGGGTGTCCATTGGTGGGTCATACCATCTCCATATACCTGGAATTCATACTGCCTGTTCAAGAGGCACATGGAAAGTACAATCCCATTAAGCAGAAACTACAACACACCAATTTTCACTAGGCTATGTTCAACTCGGCGAGACTCAACATCACTCACAAGAGAAAGGCCCACATCTTTAACAATCCTCAACAGGCTAGGGAAATTCTGAATTGCACTCTGAGGAAGTCCTCCAGGTCCACATTCAGAAACACATGGATCAAGAACAGTACGCCAATCCAGAGACATTCTAGAAAGACAGTCGGCTTGTACATTCATCCACCCCTGGATATATTCAATAGAATATTGAAACTCTTGAAGTTTAGAGGCAAGTTTAGCAAGTCTAGCTGACCCCAGGAGAGAGAATTTTGACTAGCGGTTTATGATCTGTTTTTAAAAGGAATTTCATACCCCACAAATATGTCCTGAAATACTCCACAACCCAGGAAGCAGCCAACGCTTCCCTCTCGATAAATGAATAATTTTTCTCAGCATCAGTTAATGTTCTAGATGCCAAAGCAACTGTGCATTCAGATCTATCTTTGAATTGAGAAAGCATAGCTCCTAGGCCTGTAGCACTTGCATCTACAGTTAAAATAGACTTGTTGTTGATATCGAAAGGTTATAAGACTTTAGCATTACAGATTTCTTTCTTGATAGCTTCAAAGCATTCCTGGTGTTGGACATCCCATGAAAAACTCACCCCTCATTTGAGTAATGAACGCATTCCAGATGTTTTGTCTGAAAAATTTCTAACAAACTTTGAGTAGGAGTCAATGAGACCCATGAAAGAGCGTAGTTGGTCCTTGTCTTTGGGTTGAGGTACTAAATGAATGGCATGACCAAATAATTTTTTGGTTTAACACCAGAAGCACTAATAGTGTAACCTAAATAGTCAATTTGATTGACTAAAAACGTAAATGTCTCCTTACGGAGTGTTAGACCCGCTGCAGACAGCTTATCTAAAACTATCTTGAGAGTAGTGTTGTGTTGCTCGACTGACTGACCATATACTAAAATATCATGCTGAAAGTAGATGGTGTTACCTACCCCTTCAAAAATGTTGGACACCATTCTCTGGAAAACACTGGCCGCAGAATTGAAGCCAAAGGGAAGGCGTGTGAACTAGAAAGTACCATAGGGAGTGATAAAAGCAGTCAAGTGCTTTGAGTCTTTGTGTAAGTTAATTTGGTGGTAGGCACTCCTATGGTCCAGTTTCGAGAGCACCTTGGCACCATTTAAAGTGGTAACTAATTCTGAGATATTTTGTAGAGGAAAGGTGTCTGCGACCACACATTGGTTGAAAGACCTCAAGTCCCCACAGAAATGGAGCTTGCCGTCCTCCTTCTTAGTGATGACAGTGGGAGAAATCCATGGGGAAGCCTCCACGGGTTCTATGAATCGCGTTGTAAGCATGTCTTGGATGAGCCCCTTGACTTCTTCCTTAACAACAATAGGGACTCGCCTGATCCTGTGCTGCACAGGAATTGAACCTTTTTTAATTAGGATGCGATGAGAGTAACCTTTAAGTTGCCCTAAACCTTCTCTAAAAACAATGCTAGCCCCAGCAAGAATTTTTATCCAAGCATTCATCCTCAACAATCATGACTTGTGGAGTAGACCGAGGATTGACAATTATACTAAGATCGTACTGATGGACCCATCCAAGAATGACTGGCCCACACTCAGACACATAAACTTTGCCTTGGATGTATTTATAAGAGAATGTGATGTGTGCATCAAAATATCCTAATAGGTCGATAGACTCCCCTTGGTCGCCCCCTGGAGAAATGTCTTTGGGAAGAAGTGGTCCAGCACCGCACTTCTTTAAAAAAAAAATCCTTAGGAATTATAGTGTACTTGGAGCCAGCATCAACCATGAGACATATGTCCTGACTATCAATTGTGAACATGGCTTTGGGTCTATTCCTATGTTTGTCTTCCTCTTCTTTAAGTGATAAATCTGACTCAATAACTAAAATGTTATCATTCTCATCGACAACATCTGTGGAGTTGTGTACACAGGCTATGCTAGAACAAGGTTTGCCTCGACAAACTCTAGGTTAGTGACCCATACGACCACACTTTAAACACTCCTGTTTAGCTGCAAACAGTGGCGTCACTAGGGGGGTGCGGGGGGTGCGGACAGCACCGGGTGACACCGTCACAAGGGGTGACACCGACGTGTGGGTGTTTCGTGTCAAGGCAGACTTTGTGAAGGTTAATTTTGCAGGGAGTTTCTATTGGTATTAATTATCACGCACAGCCTTTGTTGGCGCTGCTGCGATGTTTTTGAAAATAACCCAAACAGGTTATGTAGTAAATGTGATAAATCTAGAGGACCCATGGGGGTGGGGGTGGGGGTGGGGGCGTGCGGCGGAGGGGAGACTCCTTTCTCTGTCAGCTGTGCGCTTAAAAGCCTCTTATAATGAATCACCATCTGAGATGCATTCTGTGTTTAAACAGAAATTCACTGCGTTCTTACTCGTGCGGGTTCCTCTTTTTAAATCGTTTTCACAGTTTCTGTTCCCTTCTTTTGCTCCAGTGCAACAGCATACACAGGGAACGGCTGTCTCCTGATAATAAGTGCAAAGTGCGTAATGATATGCTTCATGCAAATAGTTGGCCCAATTCCTTCTGTGTTCTTTTATGGAGAAAAGATTCATGTTATGTCCGACGATTTACTCTCTTCATTGCTGCCTGAAAGTTTGTTTGTCTTGGTGGTTTTTGGTGTGATTCCCAAAGTATTGCATTGTTACTTGAAAGTACAGTAATCCTTTGTACACTAAAGTAGCATTTAATTCAGCGTTAGCATTGATTTTAATACTAGATGGGAAGTTATTCTAGTTTTTGCAGTTTTATATAGCGCCAACTCGACCCGATGGTATTGGAGAGCTTTACATGAGCATCAGTTACATTATATAAGGGCACATTCATATTTTGTAGGCGCAGGGAGATTAAGTGATTGCCAAGAGTCACATGATGTTGTGCTGAAGCCAAGACTTGATCCTGGTTCCCTAGCTCCAAAGTCAGTAGCTCTGGACATTTATTTGACATCCAGGGGCATATTTAGAAGAAAATGCCAGCGCGTGGTGCTACGTCAAATATGGCAGCGCTGCTGCGTTCTGACATTTTCTAACTGCAGGGATGCGCAGTATTTACAAAAATACGGAGCACCCCTGTGTTTCTCCTAGGGCTGGCGCAAAAAAAGCTGCCTAGCGCCAGTACAGGCCCTTTGCAGCCAAGTTGCAAGGGTGCCTGCGCTGCAGGGGCGATTGTTTATGTGCAGGAAGGGACACTTTCCTGCACATAAACAATCAATAATGGCAATTTGATGTTTCTATGTGGTATGCAGCACACATAGAAAGAGCAAACCTTGAGGAGAAATTGATAATTTCTTTTTGTATCACCATTTTAAGACCAGGAATTACCTTAGTTTTTGCTCTGCACCGGCTTTGTAAATCTGGGCAGCGTCAAAAAGCAATGGGTGTTGCAGTGGAATGCCCACAGCAACACCCATTGACCGCCCCTTGGCTGCAAAGGACTGTGGCAGAAAGGGGTATATTTACAAGGTGGAGTTAAGCCACATTAAGTGGCTTAGCACCATCTTGTAAATATGGGGAATGGAGCATGGCAACGTCACTGGAGCATCAAAAAAGTGACGCTACGGTGGCAAAAGGGGCTTGTAAATATGCCCCCCAGTGCGTTGTAATCAGGGATTTATAAAACATAGGACTTTATATATGTTTGACCTCACCCTTAGTCTACATAGGCAACAGATCTTCTATCCTATGCTTTTTTTTAAACTCCCTCTCCAAGTTTTCTCTTCCACTTAGAGGCCAATTTCAAGCTGCACAGTACAAGGATCCCCTAAATTAATGGGCCCGACTCACTGATTCAGACTAGTAATAGCACTGTTGCACCACGCAAATAAAAAAAATTTCAGTAAATAATCTTCAAACCTGAAAAAAGTGGGTAAAAAAGTGCATGATTTTCCCAATTCCATGGAAATTATGCTCACATTTAGCATCTGCTTTGAGAAAAGTGATACATTTGAGCAGTGGGGAAAGGGCTGGGGTTCCCATGCAGGTCACTGTGTGAGGGTCATGATGTGAGGAGGGTGTTGGAACGGCGGCCAAGTTCTATGGCTGCTGGGGGGGTGTGGGTGTGATCCATGCTTTCCGTGGGGGGACTGGTGGGGGCCAGGATGTGCATTAGCCCTCTGGATCTGAACCATGCCTGCAGGTGGTTTTACAATAGCCTGTGCGTCTGGTGGACCCAGCTCCATGAGGTAACACCAAGTGTGAGTGACAAAACCTTGTTAATGGCCAGGTCTGTGCCGGCCCCCAACTCCTAATCGGCCTCTGAGTACTCAGTCAGGCACAGTGAACGCCCTTATAGAGCCACCCTAATAGAGAGTCATAGGCGTCAGGCTCTTTCTGTCAGTCAATCATTCCGAGTTTTCCGTGCTGCCACTTGCAGAGCAAAAAGCTAAACCCTAACCAATTGTAGTTGAATTATCTGACCTTCAAACACAGAAGTTCTGCCCCAAGATCACAGAAGTGTCTGAGCTGCAGGACTAATGTGTAGGGGCTCCTAGCCCTAGGGTGGCCAGTACACCCCTCCCAAAAAAAACAAAATGCCCCCTCAAGGGGTATTTTTCACCTTAAGAGTGCATTTTAACCAGTAAATGTTAGAACAGAAACACTTTAAATGTGTTACAAAGTTTCCCTGATGATCATAGCATAGTGTGTCGTGGGTACGGGCTTTTGCAGATTCTTAAAACATGAGCTGGTGGCCTGCATTTTTCTCTGGGAAAGGTGGAAATCCTACTCTGGCCCAACACAAGGGTGTCTTGCCTTTGAATTCCAGTCCGTTTCCTGCAGCACGGGGGAAGGCGCGTGCCGCACAACAAAATGGCGAAGCACCTGGGTCTGCACAATGGTGCACAGATTACAAATATTGCTTCGACCTTTCCTGGTCGCTCCGATTCCTGGATTTAATCAGGTGTCCGTGAGTCACAGAGCGGGTCTGGCGGACTCGGAGGAGGTCCATCGACAGTCAGTCTAAGGGTACCCTCTTGTCTAAGGGTACTGCTGTGACTTTGTGTAAAGTTCCACTTCCAGAAAAATATCAAAGTGACATTAAACATCAGGTATCGCTACATTGATTAATTTACACCCACCCGGTCTTTGCACTGTGCACCTGACAAATCTGTTGCTGTGAGTGAAGTTCATTCTGGCCTTAGAAAAATCTCATGAACATGCAGTGATAAACAGGGATCTCGGCCTTGCATGTACATAAACATGAAATAAAGCTGGCACCAAAAGACTTCGGCAGTGAGACAAGTTATTGCAACATTGCTGATATTTTCAATCAGAATATGTTTTCCCGGAACTTGCGGTCTGTGCAAGGCATGGGGTTAGTCGTGAGGGGGTGACACCATGAGTTACCGCACTGGGTGACACCAACCCTAGTGACGCCACTGGCTGCAAAACAGAACTTTGAATCAGAAGAGTGTACAATACTCCCACACCTACTACACATTTTGACATTTGAACATTTCCAATTCTTTGTAGATTTCGACTAATAACTTTTATTTAAAAATTTCCTATTTTTGACTGCTGCAATCTCACTATGATCATCATCATTCTGGACACAATCCAATGACTCTTGGGTTGACACCTCATTGACATCATTTGAAGATGACCTCTTTTCGAGTTCTTTCATGCACCCTTCAGACTCTTCTACTATTTTAGCTAACTCTATTGCTGTTTGAAGATTAGGGTTCTTTGCCATCCGAAACAATCTTGAATCTTTTTGTTGTTACACTGGACTATAAGCTTATCTCTAATTAGTTCCTCCGTCATGTTTCCAAATTTGCATTTAACAGACATTTCTCGGAGTCTTCGAACAAAATCATCAATTGATTCACCTGTTTTTTTACTTTTTGGATAAAATGTATACCTATTAATAACGAGATTTTCCTCTTCAGAGTATCTAACCTTTAATCGACAAACTGCTTCTTTATACTCATCTGGAAGTGCTTGTCCATTAGCCTGAAGAGCTTGAGGAAGAAAGCGGAAAACTCGTTGGCCTTCTTTACCCAAAGTACTTAGAAGTAACGCTTTTTTCCTTTTAGCAGAAAATTCTTGAGCATCTAGAGCGTCAAGATAATTTTGAACATGGGAAACCAATCTTCCCAGGTTATGCCTGGCTGTCCAGGGTGAGACAAAATATTTGGAGGAAGAACCACAGAGAAATCTTGTGAAGCCATAACCCAAACCAAAAGGTAAATGTAATAACTTGTTGGGACAAATAAGATAGAGAATAAACAAAATCTCACCGCTAAATATAATTTTAAGCTAAATGAACAACAAGCATGAATATCTCTCCACAAACGAAAAATGTTGCAAAGTACTTTATACACTATGGGCATGTGTATCGCCGAAGAGATTGACGGAGAAATGTGCCGAAACAGCTGCTGAAATGAAGAACTTCCTGCTTGGATACAGAGCTGCGCAGATAACTTAGGATGGCCGCCAACGTGCGCACGTAGCGTGATGACGTCACCGACGTAGTGTTGGGAGGGCTCACGGGGAAAAGTGCTGATGTTTCACCAAGAGGAGATGCGAAGACAAACCATTAAAGAAGCACATTACGACGGCCGCTCCACCAACACCCTCAAGGATTCTATGATGTAATCAAAAGAGAGGCGACAGCTGGATGAGACAGATCACTCCCACAACCAACGTTTGAGTCATGCGTGGTGAAGCGCATCAGAGCTGTGCACAAGTACTACAAAGTTCAAAGGCTGAGAGCCGCATGACAATACTGCCCAAATACTGTAAAGTTCAAAGGCGCCACCCGCCTTGAGACCACCCGCCTTTAGGACACAAGTCGTGTTGATAACGCCGACACGCAGCTCAGGCTCACCTCTGCTCCCTATGCCAGTCGAAAACTTTAGTTTTGGCAGGGAGTGGAGATATACTCTTGTCCGCTCTTGTCGTTGCTGGAACCAGAATGGCATTGAGACTTGAAAGGGGCTGCCAAGCTGCACAGTGGGTTGCCAAAATCGTCCCCCCTCAATGCAGCTCATTTTTACTCATGTTTAAATCCGAGGAGTGGGCTATGAGTGCGGATACACATTATATCCAGTGGGTTGTATAAAATACATTTACAGGCTCGTTCTAAAGCCTAACAGTGCCATCCTTTTGGCACTTTGATATGACTAATGAATGAGTCATTCAATAACATCCACTGTACTTTCAGCATTTGGTTGGATGTCCCACATGAGGAGCACCTCAAGCACACTTTGTGTTTAATGTTTATGTATTGTGAGTTTGTCGCCTCCTTTTTTTGTCTCCGCAGGTTTTTTTCGAGGAACTTTGGAGAAGAACTACTGCTTTTTAACCACCACGAATTTGTGGTGTTTTTTCATGTAGTCAAGGGCAGGGTACACCTTAGCGTGTGTACACCACCCGGGCTACCACCACTGGTCCTGACGAAAACCTTACATTTACATAACGGTTGAAACATATAGACCAAATTTTAAATCACAACACGACTCCTGACACCAATAGCCTACCTAATCAGGCAAAGGTGTCCCATTCATAATTTTAATATGTTGCCCAATCAATCCAGAATAAAGTTCTACTAGTGAGTAGTTTATTGGGCAATTTTTAATTTTCACTACCAATCTTTCACTTTCACATATAAAAAGTAAAAAATCAAAAGCCACTCCACTGTAGTCAGGTGTCGCAGCACACCCAGATGGCACTCGGGTGTCCGGGTGGGACACCGATGATGACGCATGTCACCAACTAGGTTGGTGAGTGAGGGGTCTTCTAACAAAGGACAAAAACGTGTCCTCTATTTTGGCACCGTGTGCACCTCGATACTTTCTAGACGGAGGCACTGAGAAGCCCCCTGGGGGTACTCCTCCTTTTGTTGTTTAACACTGATCAAGGAGACAAGGAGTATCCACCCTACATAAAGACAAATACCCTTTCTCTCCCATTCTGTTTCTCAATTGTCAAAATCGTCGCCAAGTTTGTTGTAAATAGATGGTAGACAACCATGAAGTGAGTAAGGAGTCCTTCATTCAAGATCACAGAAGGAGACAAGAGCGGACTCTCCACCATGGAGGCAACAAGCAACTGCTGTGGAACAGAACCTACAATCACAGGCAAACATAGAACATAAGGGTAAAAGCATTCTGTAAGTGAAGTAATAGCATTCTATACAGACTAGAGCAGATACTTATGTACTACACTCTACATTCCTGTTCCCTACCACCATGTTTTTTTCAGAACTTCCACCAGTCTTGGTGGACAATGTTCCTGAATATGGGGTTCAGGATATTTGTGACTCATGGTTCATTCAAACGTTTGTATAGTTTTTGAGTCATTGGAAAGGGTATCCTCCAAGCGAGAGATCTTAGGAAGGTGCTGCCTCTAGTCATGCTCCTATCCTGGTTCACTGATTTTTTTGCTAATTCCCTGATACACCCGGGGCCTCTGGAGGGGGATATACCTGCCGCTCACACCATGGCCTCCCTGGCATCCGGCAGAACATCATAACACTTATCTGAAGCCCTGAGAGTCTTGCAAGGGCTGTGAAAGTCTATTCTTCACCTCCGTTGTTGGGTGGGCTGGAAACATTCCTCTTCTTGGAGGCCATATTCTTGTTCTCTGTAGTTTCTTCTTCCTAAAATTTCTCAGGTAGGGTTTTTATTTAACAATCCAAACATGGAGGGTCTATCATGTATCCCTACCACCATTTTCCAATCCATCATGAAAGGCTTAGCTTCTTCCTCCACGTCACTTCTTGTTTTGGGATATATAAGGAGCAGAACTATCTTTCTGTTTGCTTTGCAACACTCACTGCTCCTCCTGGTGTCTCCTCATTCCTGCTAGTGTTTCCTCACTCCTGCTGGTGATACTTGCTCCTGTTGCAGTCCTGGTCTTCTGCTATCTTTACCAGTCATCATCAGCCTACTCGGAGTCTGCAATTGCCATCAGAGTTTTTTTTTTCCATTAGGGTTTTTCCTCTTTGGTGATCTTTATGGAGGGCACTGTCTGTATAGATGTCCACTGTCAGCAACATCATGTCTACCAGAAGGGGTCGCCCCCACCTTTGGCAGACAAGAAAAGTCAAAACCTAGACTCACAGATTTTGTCATTACTCCAAGGATGAAAATAGAAGTCCGTCTGCTGAGGAAACTGACAACTGCTGCTTGGAATGGACCCATTGCTAAGACTTGCATTGCTGGCGCAGCCTACATTGACTTCACAACAGCTATTGAACAATGCATCCTCCACGTAGGCCCCCTCATCTTTCTTCGAAAGCAGGCTCAAAGACGATGTTAGACACTGGATCACAATATAAACATACAATTTGACCCCCACACCTGTGCTTGGAACTCGTTATTTAGAGAAAAACAATAATCAGGACAATTTCTGATTATGTAGGCTTATTTATTTTAGCCCTTGCTTTTTTTCAAAAGTATTTCAAATTTAAGAGTTTTGATATGTACAAGAAAAACACTACACAAATAGTCATAAACCAAACATTTTTGACAATTCCACATTATTTTACAAATACACAAAGTCATACAATACAAAACATTTTTTTGCACGTTATTTACAGTGATAATGTATCTTCAGGTGGTGAAAAAACAACAAAAATTATTTATACTAATAACACATATCAATCATGAAACAATACAGTGATTCTAATGAGAAAAAGATTTTTTACAAGAAGGCGAATGGATATAAATAAATTAATATTATATCGCAATCATTTCTTCGTATTTTTTAAGAGGGGCCTTCTTACTGCCGACGCGTTTCAACCGGTTAATTAAATCAACACGGTCTCATCAGGGCGTTTTCACTTTGTTCCTTGATCTGAAGGAATTTTGTGCAAAAAAAGGAAAAAAGAGAAAAACGTCTTATTCGTGTTCTATTCTTTCAAGACCATTTGCCTGTTTCTAAAGTGTGTCTGTGACACTAGTATACCTTATGCACGAGTGTAGCTGGATCCTGCCGGTTCAGCAGCTCCCTTTTCCTATTTTATTTTATGTTGATTCCTATGTAAAAAGAGTAGTATTCCAGACAAGATGGTCTGTGTTACCACTTTTGGCCCAGACACTCATAAAGTGAGACAAATGATCCTCCAAAATTGGCATTTGCTGGAGGACTTGGAATGCCCATTTCCCAGGCCTATATTCGCCTACAAAAAGAACCAAAGTATAGGCCAACAACTGGTTCGCGCAGATGTGCGAATACAAAAACCCAAGAGTGACCTGTTGGCGCAATGGGGTCTGAAACCAATCATTGGCCATCATAGATGTGGCAATTGTGTTTCATGTGACACAACGATAGAAGGCAGCGATTTCACCCACCATAACATCAAATGGAAAAATGTCGGATTTACCAATTGTCGGTCTCGCAATGTGGTGTATGCGATTGTATGTCCCTGTGACAAAATTTATATAGGCAAGACTTGCCAACAAGTAAACACTCGCATCACCCAGCACAGATCAAGACTGAAAAATAAAGTGGCAAATGCACCCATGGTCCAGCATTTTACAGAGACTAACCACCGCGAAACAGAGTTTAAATGGACAGTGCTATATAGCATCAACCAAAGCAGGTGCCCGCCTGACATTGAGAAAATGCTCCTTACTAAAGAAGCATACTTGATATTGAAATTCAATAGCACACAAAGTGGGCTTAATACATTGTCGGAGGTCTCTAGACTGTAACTGTTTTTTCTTGCGATTCATGTTTTGCGTCACACCAGTCTGACAAGCAAGATTAACGATGAAATGGTGCTCTGCGCGAGTAATGTGGGTGGTGGATATCCCTCATAAATGCATTCCCTCAAAAGTCATGCAAAAACTACATGTCCCAGAATCCTCGGGTCATGTGACCAAACCTATATGCAACGCCCACAGCAACATGGAGGCTGTTGCAAAACGCTAGCTGCACAGAGAAGCACAGAGCGCTGTGAGATCCTTGGACTTTGATTCATTCTTTGTTTTACCAAAAGGTAAGAACCAACCGCGTTTTTCTGAAAAGCTATGCGAGCAGAAACATGTAGTAATGAGCCCCGCTTTCTTATTCAGCAGATTGAAGCTGAACGGTGTGGGCATCTGAAAAGTAGAAATACTCGCTGAGCGAGGGCCGCTCGCTCTACCCACAAGGTACTTTAAAATTCCCCCTTTTCATTAAAAAGTATGACAGCACTAGATTTTGCACAGAAGTACAAAACTATGCTCTCCTTTTATGTAGGGGCGCCCAGGCGTGCACACTAATAACCACACTGGACTCAGACTAAAAGATTTTAAGAACAATAGGACTTCCGATCAAGGACACACGGACCTGCCCACAGGTAGGAAACTGATATGTGTTAAAACATCAGTACAGGCACCTTCCAGGCACCAAACGCTTTACTGAAATACTACTCTTTTTACATAGGAATCAACATAAAATAGGAAAAGGGAGCTGCTGAACCGGCAGGATCCAGCTACACTCGTGCATAAGGTATACTAGTGTCACAGACACACTTTAGAAACAGGCAAATGGTCTTGAAAGAATAGAACACGAATAAGACGTTTTTCTCTTTTTTCCTTTTTTTGCACAAAATTCCTTCAGATCAAGGAACAAAGTGAAAACGCCCTGATGAGACCGTGTTGATTTAATTAACCGGTTGAAACGCGTCGGCAGTAAGAAGGCCCCTCTTAAAAAATACGAAGAAATGATTGCGATATAATATTAATTTATTTATATCCATTCGCCTTCTTGTAAAAAATCTTTTTCTCATTAGAATCACTGTATTGTTTCATGATTGATATGTGTTATTAGTATAAATAATTTTTGTTGTTTTTTCACCACCTGAAGATACATTATCACTGTAAATAACGTGCAAAAAAATGTTTTGTATTGTATGACTTTGTGTATTTGTAAAATAATGTGGAATTGTCAAAATTTTTGGTTTATGACTATTTGTGTAGTGTTTTTCTTGTACATATCAAAACTCTTAAATTTGAAATACTTTTGAAAAAAAGCAAGGGCTAAAATAAATAAGCCTACATAATCAGAAATTGTCCTGATTATTGTTTTTCTCTAAATAACGAGTTCCAAGCACAGGTGTGGGGGTCAAATTGTATGTTTATATTATAATTAATGGTCCAGCCCCCTGCACGACCCAGGACCTAACTCCTTTTGCTCTAGCAGACACTGGATCACAGCATTGTGGCTCTTGGAACCGATGTAACGCCATAACTGCTCAACACATCCCGAGAACCAATGCATTGCTTCGGCTGCGCAACGCTTCTTCGTTGGGATCCACGCAACACTCCACAAACCAAAATTTAAGGTACTCTGCTCAGCGAGCTTAACTGAGCCCCTGCAGTGGGCCCGCGCTCCATTGTGGTTGGCTCGAACTTGTGACTTTGCCTCAATCTGGCGCAACCAGATATCAACAGTTGGAGCTATATGCTTTTTGGCGCTTTTTTCTTTAAAAGCTTTCAAATTTAATATCTACGCCCATAATATTGGATTTTTGTCATTGTGGTCTTGGTTCATTAAAAAACAACTCTAATTGTCTAACTCTGTTGTGGGCCCCTTTTATGGTGTGTTTTCACTGGTGTTACTGTTTGAAGGGTTGCACAAATACTTTACACATTGCCTCTGAGTTAAGCCTGACTGCTCTATGCCAAGCTATCTGAGTATTGAGCACAGGATCATTTAGGATTTGATTGTGACATCACCCTGAGAAGAATTTTTGTTGTTTGAGAAGGGTTTCACCCCCTCAACCAGTAACTCCATTTCTTACAGCACCACTGGAAAGGGACTGACCCTTGCATCTAAAGTAAACAAGTAAAAATAGCAGGGTGCTAGGGCGGAAGACCTGTCATGTTCTGCGATTCTACAGTGTGTATATAGAGTAGTCATAAGCACGTTGCCTAGGCAACCCTCTTTTATGACACCATTGAAAACCACACTGTGGTCGGTGTCGTGTGTCACATTGAAGGAAAATGACAATGAGTAAGTATCTGCCCTGTTTGAAATAAGAGATTTGTATCTGTTTCCCGTCCAGGAACCTAGGAGGGTTGTTCACTGATGAGGTGAGCAGATATGGCTGTGTACATCTCAAGGCTGCCAGCTGGCTTTGCATATCAGGGTTCTATCCTGGTGCCCAATCAATTTCTTAGAAAAACTCTGCTGATTTTGTAAATAGAAAAAAAGATGAATGACACTGTAGTGGTAAGCGTGCATCACGCATGTATCGCAAGATGCTTTATTGTTCTTAATTGTTCATGCGCATGTTGCGCGTGATGTCTCATGCTGATTGTTGTGTTTTAAATATGTGGCTCACGCATGATGGGTCAGTTCGGTGGAGGTTCTAACAATGTCTGGTAGTCACCATTTGGCTTTCCTCTGGAAGGACGCTCCTTGTGCTGGGTGGAGTTGTATGGCTAAGGAACTGGCTGAGGGACAACTACTCAACGCTCTGCGCCGAATGGTGAGCCCTCTTCTGGGCTCAACGCCTTCTCGTCTGTAACAAAGGAGCAAGTAGGCTCTCTTTTAAGCCAGGTAAAATCGGGATCACCGCTGGATCCAATACCGCCAGCTGTTATGGCGACCCTTAGCCCGGTGCTGGCAGGTGCGCTCTCCACAATATATAATATCTCTTTGGAGACAGCTGTTTTCCCGAATAAGTGAAAAACAGCAGGTGTAAAGCCACTGCTAAAAAAAGCATCAGCAGACCCGAATGAGTTGCAGAACTATAGACCAATCTCGCTTTTTCCCTGCTGCTCGAAGATCCTGGAAACCTTAGTAAACCAACAATTATCCCTCTATCTGGAACAAAATAACCTCCTGGATCCCTCACAGTCCGGCTTCCGTGCATCACATAGCGCGGAGACTGCACTGTTGGAGGTGACGGACACCATAAGGTTGACTCTGGATAGAGGAATACCAGTGATCCTAGTCCTCCTTGATCTGTCAGCGGCATTTGACACCATCTCGCATAAGCAGCTGCTGGACAGATTAGGGGGGATTGGGGTGAAGAGTAGGGCACTTAAGTGGATAGAAAGCTTCCTAACGGGCCGCACACAGAGCATCCAGTTAGACACTTTTGTATCGCAAACCACAGAGTTGGACAGGGGGTTCCCGCAAGGGTCCGTCATGAGTCCTACCCTGTTCAATGCATACATGACCCCTCTGGCCGATATCATCAGAGGCTATGGCTTTGCGACCATCTATTACGCGGATGATACGGAACTAATCATCCCCATTGAGGAGGACATTATAGCAACTCAATTCAAATTTTGGAGCTGCATGTCCAGCGTCGCCAGTTGGATGAGGAAACATTTTTTACAACTAAATTCCTCAAAAACAGAGATTCTACTGTTTGGGAAGGCGAAAACCATCTGGTCTCCGGAATGGTGGCCCTCTGAGCTGGGCGAAGCCCCCCTCCCTAGGAGCTGGGCCAAGAATCTGGGCGTAAGAATAGACGATAAATTGTCTATGGAGGAGCAGGTCAAGACTGTGGCCGGGACCTGTTTTGGCACCATGAGGATGCTTAGGAAGGTTTTCCCCTGGGTTCCCTTATCAGCGAGAAACTAAGATCTGGTAATGCTAACTTTCTGTGCTCTCATAGAATACACAAGGCAAAGATGGGTGGCAAAGCCTTTTCCTATCTGGTAGCCAGTCATTGGAACAAACTACCTCAGAACATCAGAGCCTGTAACAACATCATAATGTTCAAGAAACTTCTAAAGACATGGCTCTTTTAGTAGCATTTGCCCAGTTTGACCTCCTCCTCGAAGCGCCGAGAGATCCCTTGGGGGATGATTCGTTGCGCTATATAAATCCACAAGTAAAGTAAAGTATTCTAATAAACTCCTACTTCAAATCTCCCTGGATTTCCTGGATTTGTTATTTCTACACACACTATATCAACACTTTATAAGATCTGTGGCCAATTACCTAAAGAAGGTCTGCACACTCCCATGCAGCCCAGAAAATAATAATTAGTGGCGGCTGGCTTAGGGCGTGCTGCAGGGTGGGGCGGGGAAGGGGCAGGGTAGTAAACTCGACATACAACGGAACGGAGGAACTTCGGCCTACTCTGCACACTTACACGGGTAATTCTGCACAATTGTATATTCTGTAGACTTTCACAAATTAAGCTTTCATGATTTTTTTGCACAGATTGAAAAATATTAATTGTCAAACATACTTACTAATTGAAAGTTTTTTTACAACTTTCCCATGTACATCTCATGAATTTGACAAACGTTAAAAATATCTATTATGGGTGTACAAAATGTAACTAAGATAATTGTGGGCAAATTATCCTCTGACTTTATGTTTTTGTATAGTATACTCCAGCGCTACAGTCAAATAGTTGTGAACTTAGTATGGCATGGTAGTACAAATGTTTTCTAACCACTTCGCCAATGGGGAATCCTGAACTTTTATATGACATTACTTGTGAAAAACATTTACACATACATTTTTGTGGCATTCAAAAGCACGAGACACCTGCTTTCTTTCAGGAAACATGAAATTATGGCTGACTCACAATTTATTTTATTCTGCATATTATATTTCTTCAGGGTATGGTATGACCCCCTCGGGAAAGGGGATCCAATGCCCAAATATCATTTACTGAGATTATCTGACGGAAATATTTTGTCCTAATTCCATTAATTATTTTGCCCAGAAAGGAGATAATGTTTTTTATTTATTTATTTATTTGATTTATATAGCGCATTATAACCCAGGGGTCTCTAAGCGCTTTGTCAGGATCCACTTAGGCGATTAAAAAAGGATACAGCTGGTCAAAAGTTAGAGGCAACCCCACGCTTGCTGAAAGAGCACTGTTTTTAATCTCTTTCGGAAGGACAGCAACTTGGTTTCTTTCCGCAGTTCCATTGGTAGTTTGTTCCAGAGAGCTGGGAGAGTATGGGAGAAGGCACGACCTCCCACGGTAGCCAGTCTGCAACGTGGTTGGGTAAGGAAGGTAGCTTCTGCAGATCTTAGCGCCCTACCCGGCCTGTAGAGGGTCAGGCGTGATTTCATATAGCTTGGTGCCCTACCATATAGGGCTTTGTGGACAATGCACAACCCTTTGAACATTATCCTCTGCTTGACTGTCAGCCAATGCAATTCTCGCAGGAGGGGGGATGCATGCGTGTTCCTCGGCTTATTAAAAATGAGTCTAGCAGCGTCATTCATGACGACCTGCATCTTGTTCAGAAGTTTTTGCGGCAGCCCTATGTACAGCGGGTTGCCGTAGTCCAGCCTGGCTAGGATCATAGCAGAGACCGCACTCCTCAAGGTGGAAAAAGACAGCAACGAGGAAACTTTCCTAAGTTGTCGAAGGAGGCCGACACAAGTGCCCACCACAGCCATAACTTGTTTTTTCATGGACAGCTTACCATCCACATGGATGCCCAGGCTTTTTACAACAACCGCCGATTCCGGAGGTGTACCTAGCTCCCTTGGCCAGAATTGATCATTCCATGGGTTGCCAGCGATGGTGATTGGCAACACCTTGGTCTTATCCGGATTGATCTTTAAAGAGTTCCTGGACATCCAGTTGGCTGTGCATCTCAAGATATTTTGCAATCTTGCGAAGGCATCCTGGCCATCATCCAATTGGATGATAATCTGGGTGTCATCCGCGTAGTTGTACACCGGGTATTCCATTTGATTGAGCATCAGAATCAAAGGCTGTAAATAAATGTTGAACAAAAGGGGTGACAGTACAGACCCTTGCGGTACTCCGCAGGTGATCGATGTTGTGGTGGAAAACAGGTCACCAAGTTGCACTCTCTGCATCCTCCCTTGGAGGAAAGAGGTGAACCATGCAAATGCTGTGCCCTGAATGCCAAACTCCCTCATCCGCAACAACAGTTGTTTATGACAAACGGTGTCAAATGCCGCGGAGAGGTCCAACAGCACCAGGGCACCCGGAGTTTTCTTATCTGCTCTGTTCCTCAGTTCATCCACAATCGACAGCATGACGAGCTCCGTGCTGTGATTCGCACGGAATCCCGCCTGATTCGGCTCTAGCAGGACGTTACTTTCCAGGTGTTCCGACAGAGTGGTGAGTACGTGTTGCTCCACCACCTTCGCCAGGAACGGTAACTGGGAAATTGGGCGAGAATTTTTCAGACATTTCACGTCCGCCCCCGTTTTTTTCAGCAGGGGAATCAGCCGGGCCTCCTTGAAAGAGGACGGAACTTGTCCTATCTGTAAAGATGAATTCAGGAGGCTCAGCACGTCTTCCTCTATACCAGGGAGTGCCAGTTTAAACACTTCAGGTGGGCACGGATCAACCCGGGAGCCCGACTTGACCCGCCCCATAAGAAAAGACAACCTCTCCTTTGTAATCAAGGGTAAGGCAATTAATGGGGTTGACACTGGCATTCTAGCTGGCATGACCTGCGACGGGCAGTCAATCTTGGGGGTCGCCATAATTTCAGCAACAAGATGAGTAATCTTGTTAGTAAAGAAATCTTGAAATTTTTGGCAGTCCTCCTGCATGAACTCCGTAGTCTGTTCCTTATTTTTCCTAAGCTCCGCGATGACTCGGAAGATTTCTTTCTGGGGGTTCGTGGCAGTTACAATCCTCTCCTCAAAGAACTCGGATTTCCTAGCTATGATCGCCTGCTTATAGCTAGCGAGTGCCTGTGTAAATCGACTCCGGGTGTAGGAATTGTAATCCTTCCGCCATGCTCTTTCCAGTTTCCGTAGCCCCCGTTTCTTCTCCCTAAGTGGTTCATTATACCACGGGGCCCCATGTCCTCTGTCCACTAAGTTCATCCTACGGATTGGTGCCACCCAATCCGTGGCCTTCCTGAGTTTATCCATAAGTTCCTTACAAAGGACAACTGGATTATCTGTCCGAATATTAGGTAGTGGATAGGTTCGGAGAAAGTCTACCATTTTATCTCCATCGATGTTTTTGGCAGATGATTGGTTACGATATTGTGATGCCATACTCCCCTGGGTTGGTTTTAGGCCGCACTGTCCCACATAGGTGGGGTGTGTTTTCACTGCAGCGTGTGCTGTTGTCGCACATGTCAGACATGCTTCTTTTTGGCCTTTCGTACTTTGAAACCAAGATCTCTTATACCCGTAGATTGCACGCTATAGACAAAGGGTCATATATATGATCTCATTGTGCCGCTGTAGTGTCACTTTTTCTGACGCTCTGGTGGGGCAAACCTTGAAATCACACCTCTGAGGCCACGCAAAACCACTTTGCGTAGCTTTCAATGGCCTCTTAGATATGGAGTAAGTTAATGCCGTGAAATCGATGCGTTGCTGTAGTAAGTAAATCTCCAGACCAGTTGTTGTAGTATTAAGAGATTTAATGAAGAGCACAGCAGGATGTGGACTCAACGCCTGCTGACCAGTATCCTAACTGACACAGCAGAACCCGAGTCCTACAAGCAGACATAACAATTCTAAAATACAACTAAGACACAAGTTCCAAAACATTTCATTTTTCAGATAAGGCAAGTTGTATGGTGCCCTTAACCAATCTATTAATCCTCTCACAAAGGCCATTGGCTTGTGGGTTATACAGAGAGGTTCTATGGTGAGACACACCACAGTGAGACATAAAAGACCGCATATCGTGAGGTCAATTGTGTCCCCTTGTCGGTGACAATAAAATTGGGACAACCTTCTCCTTGAAAAAGAGACTTCAAAAATGTAATTGTTGTCTCTGTAGTGACATCCTTCACAAATTCAACAACAACCCATTTACTGTACACATCAACACAAACAATTGCGAAACGTAGATTAACATTGAGTTCTGTCATTGGCCCAATAAAGTCTAAGCAAATAGTATGCCACGGTACATTGAATGAAGAAATTTGTCCCATGGTCGAACTGACAGCAACTTTCAACCTCTTTTCACCACCTTTACAAGTAACACACCGCTCAACCCACATAGAAACCTGGGCATCCATCCCAGGCCACCAAAAATTGGCTTTAAGCCTCTGCTGGGTCATGGTCTGACCGAGGTGTCCCTCATGTGCAATAGAAATGAGTTTACTTCTAAGTTCAAAAGGAGGAACAAATTTATCATTCCGCATCAAGATGTCATCGCCACAAGTAGATAATTCATCCAACACTTTAACATAAGGACTAACAGGAACTTGCAAACAACTCTCCCTCTTTGGACCATGTTTGATCATGTGTATAACTTTTTTTAAAACACAGTCCTTTTTCATAGCTGTAAGCCATTGCTCTTGTGAAAATGACCCCTCACCAATAGAAACGACATCTTGGACCCACGCAACACTCTCGTCCAACAAATCCTCTTTCAAAACTCCCTGATCTGCTACACCTGGTAACCTTGAAAAACAATCGGCCTGAAGATTCCTCCAACCCTGTACATGCTGTATGTCAAAATGAAAATCTTGTAATTTAGCTGCTAGCCTTGCCAATCTAGGCGATCCTTTGACAGCACCCCCAAGAGCTAGAATTCGAATCAGAGGCTTGTGATCTGTTTTAAGAACAAAATTGATTCCCCAAAGATATGTGCGAAGGTAATGTGCTCCCCAAACAGCTGCCAAAGCTTCCTTCTCTATTACACTATATTTGACTTCTGAAACAGACAAGGTCCTAGAGGCAAAAGCGATGGGACGTTAACCGCCTTCATGTTTTTGAAGGAGAACAGCACCTAACCCATATGAACTAGCATCAACCATGAGTATGGAAACACGTTTTGTGTCAAATGGTGCCAAAATACCAGCCCCACAAATGTCATTTTTAACGTGACAAAAAGCTGACTCCTGTTCAGGTCCCCACATAAACTTACAACCCTTCTTAAGTAAGGACCTCAGAGAGATGGTCTTCTCCAAAAAATTCGTAACAAATTTAGAGTTTTACTCTATGAGTACCACAAATGACCTGAGCTGGTTCTTATCTATGGGATGCGGAGCTGATTTTATCGCCAACAACAAATCTTTCTTAGGCTTAATACCAGAGGCTGAAATCTCATGGCCCAAATACTCAATTTGTTCCACGAGAAAAACACACTTCTCTTTACGCAAAGTAAGACCCGCATCATAAATCCTGTGTAAAACTTTCCTGAGTATCTGATTATGATCAAAAACTGAACTTCCAAAGACTAAAATGTCGTTTTGAAAGAAGACTACTTTTTTTACCCCTTGAAAATTTCATCCACCATTCTTTGGAAAACACTAGCAGCTGAAATAAGGCCAAATGGTAGTCTGGTAAACTGGAAAACTCCCTCAGTGGTGATAAAGGCAGTGAGATGTTTCCAACTGTCGTGTAATTTTATCTGGTGGTAAGCACTCAATTCAATTCAATTCATGTAGCTTTATTCGGCACATATAAAATGACCATAAAAGCACAAGGATAAAAAACATGGTAAAAACAATACATCAATATCTAAAAAGGTTTACAGAAATATTGCAAACATGTTTCATTAAAAAACACATACTTTTCCTGGCACTAACACAATAATTTAAAAACGTAGCTGTGTTAAAACAGATATCGTCCGATTGCAGATTAAAAATTGAAGTCATTGCCTGGTTAACTGTACATACACCATATTTTATAAACATTGGTTTCAAGAACGCAGTACGTAAATTCGAGTACAGTTTGCAAAACAGTAAAAGGTGCAAAGTGCTCTGAATAGAAACTCCATCACACATGCATGACCCCGACGGATGTTTCTTAAGGGTCGGAAGGGCCACCAAATGGTGTACTACACCGAATCTAAGTCTAGTAAGTACAAACTTATGAGATGGCCTAGTCACCATGGTAAGCACTCTTGAGATCTAGTTTAGAAAAATACCTTGCACCATCAAGAGTGGATACCAGTTCCCCAATATTGGGCAGAGGGAAAGTATCAGCAATCACACACTTATTTAATGACCTGAGATCCACACAAAGAGCCCGATGTAGGTCACCAAATACCGGTCGGTAACGGCCGAATTCGGCCGCTACCGACCGGTATTTGGTGATTGAGATGTAGGAGGCAATATTTTGCACAATCTGTAAATTTACCGAATCGGTAAATTTACTGATTCTGTAAAATACCGAATCGGTAATTTTACCGATTCGGTAAATTCCAGATGTAGGTAGCACTGTTTACAGTGCTACAGGCCTTCAGAATTCGGTATTTTACCACCCAATCCTATTGGGTGATAAAATACCGAATACAGGTGTACATGCACATCTGTGCATGTACACCTGTGCCATGTGGCACACAGACATGCCCTTAGGGCATGTCTGTGTGCCACATGGCACACATGCCTGTACTTGGGGTGCTAGAAGGTATCAAAGTGACACCCCCTGCACCCTTGCAGGATTCGGTATTTACCGAATCGGTAAATACCGAATCGGTATTTCCCATTGATTCCTATGGGCTTCAAGGCCCATAGGAATCAATAGGAAATACCGATTCGGTATTTACCGAATCGGTAAATACCGAATCATACAGATTACGTAATTCTAAAATAAGAATTACCTACATCTGCCCCCTTCCTATTTACCTACTCTTAAATACCGAATCGGTATGATTCGGTATTTAAGAGTAGGTAAATAGGAATTAACTACATCGGGCCCAAAATCTCAAATTTGAGATCTGATTTTTTAGAAATCACAACCGGAGAGACCCATTGTGACCCCTCTACCGGTTCAATAACGCCACTCTGCAACATCTCTTCCACTAAATGGCTAAAGGAATCCTCCTTAATTTATGTTGAATGGGTAGAGAACCATCTTTCAATCTGATGAGATAGGAGTACCCCTTTCGTTCACCAAGATCATTTTTGAACACAGAACCAAAGTCCAACACCATAACCCGTTCAGGTGCTCTAGGATTAATGATGATGTACAAATCAAATTGATGTACCCAACCCAAAATAGGAGGAGCATCAAAGATACGTAGACTTTACCCATTGTGGACCTATTTTTAAATAATATATCAGACTCAAAATATCCCACAATGTCTATAGTCTCTCCCTGAAACCCTTTTGGAGAAATGTCACTCTGTAATAGAGGTTTATCACCCCACAGCATCTTGAAGGTAGACTGAGGAATGATGGTGTAACGTGATCCAGTGTCCACCATAAGTGATACTTCACGTCCATCTATTCTAAAATCAGCCTTTGGCCTATTCTGCCTTCTGTCGTCAATACTCGCAACATCTGTGTCGTTGACAAATAATAATCTGTTCCTAACAGGTGAAACATATCTGCCATAGTCCTCGACCACAGCAACCTTCTGTTTACTTTTATCTTTGCACATTTTCGAAAAATGTCCGATGCGGCCACATTGTAAACATTCTTTATTGGCAGCAAAGCAGAACCTCGCTTCTGAGGTGTGAGAGTTGCTGCCGCATCTCGTGCAAAATTTATTAGTAGATGAAGATTTCTTGACATTAGGCCTGAATTTATTTTTCACCACTGCAACTGACTCATCTGCTGAGTAGTCCGATTCATGGTCCGAGGCTTTCTCTGAGACTTCTTCAACCTCTTGTTCCATACTCTTCTTTCTAGAATTCTCAATGACTTCTATGCATTTTTCAGATTCCTCAATAACTTGCGCAAGTTCTATCACCACCTTGAGCGTGGGATTCTTTGCAGCCCATAGCCTTTCCTGAATCTTACGGTTATGACACTGGACAATTAGCTGATCACGTATAAGTTCGTCACACATAGCCCCAAACTTGCACTTTATAGAAAGTTCTCTCAAACGGTTGTATGACGATCTATCGCCCACAATGATATCGCGTGAGTTTTCATCGCGGCAATTACATCGCAACGGCGGTCACAGCGGCAAGTTTCTCATCGCACGTTGTTGCGACGCAAATGCGGCCATGGAATTGGATAGCGTGTCACATCGGCGACTTTACATCGCGCGATATGACAACGTGATATCAGACCACATGCAGGAAGTTCACTACAACGGCGTCGCACTGAGCACTTCCTTGTCTTCTCTCAGGGTAGATAGAGTGTAGCCTTTTGGGAGACAGGTAAGCAATACGGACAAAGTTATTTAGCACCAATTTAAATTGTGCATTGATCAACTTCCTGTGTAGGCCTCTATGAGTTTTCAGCCATTCTTTAACACTGATAGGGTCATAACTAACACGCTGCCAAGCCTCATCCCCTCAGAGGGTCTGCCGTAGTCTATCTACGACGTGCAGCGCCATGTATAAGTGCCTGATCAGCCTGCAACTTCCTGCTATGGAAAGCTAAGTGACCAACATTTTTGTGGGATCAGGCACATCAGGGAATAAGGGCCATAGTTTTTGGGCTGTAGACGCAATTTTAGCATATTGTAGGAACTGGCCCCTGCCTAAACGAAATGTCTCAAACGTTTTGTGCATGGTAACAAAATGACCCCCAGGGTAAAGGTTCGACAACATTATGCGTCCCCTTTCGCACAACTTGTCAACCACCATAGAGTGCGCAATCAGCGTGAAAGGTTGCAGTATCCCGAAGTCTAGAGTACGGACCCATACGCAGCATCTGTTTCACCACCCTCTCCTAGGTTCGACATAACAGTCGGATCACATGGAGTAGAGATTCAGGGACACCCTCCCTTTCACGACCAGTGCCCTCAGCTCGTAGCCCTCATGGGTACCAGCCACGAGCGACCTTTCCCAGTTATCCTCACCAGTGAATGTCAAGATGGGTGTGTGCTGCCAGATAGTACATTTTGAGCTAAAGGACTTCCATTCCTCCATTGTCCCATTTTCTCTAGAGTATGGATAGACTTATCCTACAGGACTTTCCTACCCATAGTAGTTATAATAGTAACCCGCCTAATTCCGTAAATGCTCATATGGTGATTTTGTACATTCCGCCTTTTAGGACATAGAGGCATCGGGAAGTACTACTATTTTTTTAAAAGAGCTATTTTACCCATCTTAGACAACTTTAACGTATTCAAGAAGTTTATGATGGGTTGCAGGCTGCAGATCACTCTTCCTAAATTTAAATCATACGATTGTTGCACATCGTGCGCCACCGGTATTCCCAGGAATTTTGCGTTATCTACTGTCCAGGGTAGCCCCGACTCAGACAGACAGTCCACAGGGAGCCCCCACAATTCACCAAGAGGCAAGATGATTGTCTTAGAGTGATTATGGCGAGCCCCGAAAGGTCACCAAATTCCTGCATAACATTAAGCAGGATCGGAACGGAGCAGTCAGACTGAAGCAAATAAAGCATAGCTTTGTCGGCATATAGGGAGAGAACCATATATGTAACTTGCTGTAGTGAAATTGCTCGAAATTAGAGCAAAATGAAGCAAGGAGCATAACCCAGCATTTAGCGCTATTTTCTAAGAGCGCAATGCACAATCGCTTGCAAAATGGACCCTATATATGCACACGTGTACACACATATTTACACCGAAAGCTTTAAGTGAACCGCATTTTAGTTTTGTTTGTGCTTGTGTTAACACCTCGTGCTTGTGTTTTGTTCAGATCCACCCATCCAGCCATCCATCCACCATTCATCCATCCATCCAATATTCCATCCACCCATACACCATGCCTCCATCCATCCATATATTCCTTCATTCATCCATCCATCATGCATCCATCCATCCATCCCCCATACATCCACCAGCCACACATCGTGCATCCATATATCCAATCATGCATCCATCCATCCACCCATCCATCATGCATCCATCCATCCATTCCCCCATCCATCCACCCAGCCATCGACCCATCCATCATTCATCCATCCATCCATTCCCCCATACATCCACCCAGCCATCGACCCATCCATCATGCATCCATCCATCCATGCATCCATGCACCCATACATCTACCACAAACCTCTTGACACACAATAATTTGACACAGAATCCATGTTATGTCAGCTTTTTCTTTAATTCAAAGCCTCATGCTTAGGTTTACAAAAATAAATTATCGTGCTTTTGTTGCCAATAAATTCTACTTATTTTAATCGTGTTTTTAAACTAAAGAATCATGCTTATTTTGACACACTTATTTTACCTTTTTTATTTCACCGCATGTTAGGCCATAAATAATCGTGCTTGTGTGACACCGTGTAATTGTATAATAAAGCCTCGAGCTTTAATCGTGCTTGTGTGACACCGTGTAATTGTTTAATAAAGCCTCGAGCTTTTGTTCCTTGTAATTGCTTGTGTTTTCAATAATTGATTTGACACCGCTCAACCGCATTTTTGTTTTGTTCGTTGTAATCGCATGCAATGTTGATGGCATCGCGCCATTGTCGCATGCGTAGTGAATGCATGCGATGTATAATTCGCGGTGCGATGGATCCGCGATGTGTGGACACCGATGTAATTGGTGTTTCCCTCTCAAACATGTGACGAAATCATCAATAGGTTCCTCCAGCCTCTGTTTCTGAGTATAAAATTTGTAGCTGTTCATAAGAAGATTCTCTTCTTTCGCAAACTTGACTTCTAACCTAAAGATTGCCTCCTTGTACTCGTCAGGAATTGCTTGGCCATTACCTTGTAAAGCAATAGGTAAAAATCGAATAACTCTTTGCCCTTCCTTGCCAAAAGTGCTCAATAAAATTGCTTTCTTCCTCTTTGAAGAGAATTCTTGCCCATCAAGTGCCTCCAAATAATTATCGAACATTATAAACCAGTCTTCCCATTGAATAGAAGGATTTCTTGGCTCATTCAAAAATGGAGGAGGCAGAGTTACCACAACTTGTTGCGCCATATTTGAACTTGGGCAATTCAGAATGAGTCTTTATTTATGATGAATAAAGCTTGTGAAAACGTCAATATGCTCCACAACAGGCTTTACACAACACAGGAAGGAGTCAAAATTCGATTAAAAAAAGTACATACATTTATGAAATACCTTGAGAATAATGAACCGCTATAAGTATAGAGCTGTACACTCCTTCACCGCTCTAATGCCGAAATAAGAACTCCAACGGGTAGATTCAGCAACGCGATGTGTTCAGAAAACGTCCTCTGTTGTAAACAGGAAGAAAGATGGCCGCCGGGTGAGATTGAGGCTTGGAACGCACGCTAGACACTAGCGTAATGCGTCACTTCCCCTTACTCGTAATGCCTCAGCTCCGCTCACTCGCTGGTTGCCAGGTGAAGCAATGGTGGACAAAGAAAGAACACAGGAGCGTTGCTAAGGAGCAAATGCATTCTACTCACAAGTGAAACGTTGAAAGTCTTTTCATCGCCTAACTCATTTCGAGAAACTCCAATTCCGCTCGGAATTTCGTCGGATGTCTAAGTCTTCAAATGGCATTCAAGAGAGACATCGCCGGGTTCGTTTTTTTTGTTGAGTCATTCTGCTGAAATGCTTCTCCACGTTGAAATATGCCAGTAAATAACAGGCACAACACCAAGACTCGCTGGGCAGCAGGCTCAAGTCGCCAAAATGTAGTAAGTAAATCTCCAGACCTGTTGTTGTAGTATTAAGAGATTTAATGAAGAGCACAGCAGGATGTGGACTCAACGCCTACTGACCAGTATCCTAACTGACACAGCAGAACCCGAGTCCTGCAAGCAGGCATAACTATTCTAGAATACAAGTAAGACATAGAGAGGAGAGAAGATCATAGAGAAAACATGAGGAAAGTAACACGATAAGTTTACAACTGTTGCCTTACTCTGCACTAGTAAGGCAATTCATGGGCGTTGCGGTAGTTGTTCTCATGCAACAGCAATGGATTTTGACGCTTCCCCAGATTTACAAAATCATGTAAACCCAGGGATGTGCCAAAACTCATGGCTCCCCAGGAGTGGCATAACGAGGAAAAATAGCTTTATTTCTCCTCATTTTGTCCTCTTTCTATATGTGCTGCATTCTGCAGTACACATAGAAAGAGGACAAAACCTCCCTGGATCATTTTTGTTGAGGGATGTGCCCCTTCCTGCACTTCCAGATAAATACGGTGTATTCCTGTCCTTTTACTTTGACGTAGGGCAGCTCAGCAAGATGACTTGCTGCCCTGCCCTACAAGAAAAACCCATAAATGAGGCCCAGATTTACCAAATTCCCACACACTGCAACGCAGCAGCCAAAAATGATGGGCTGCAAGGCATGAGAAGGAGAGAGCAGGAGAGCACCATATCTACAGAGATATGCCTCTCTCCTCCCCTCTCCATAGTGCTGGCACAGAGTTTTGCTGCAGAGCGTGGCGCACACACCTTTGCGCCTTCGTGCGAGGGTATGTGCATGAGTATAGCATAGGTGCTGTACTGGGATGATATCCTTCCACTACAAAATAATGACCTTAGACTACATTTAAAACTGTTCTTACTTTGTATGTGTGATGTACAGTGCAGCACACATGCAAATTTTGAAAAAAAGGAGAAATGAAAACATTTCCCCTTTTAAAGCCTGATTTTAAATGGTGTAATTTATTGAAGCAAAACCCTGTCTTAAATTTTTTAAATGCCCATGTACCACCACTGGAACGCCCCTTTGGCACTAAGTAACACAAACCAACGCTAGGTGCTCCTTAAAGTTATTTCTAGGTAACTTTCCAGTGCAAAACAAGTTTTACACTGCAAAGTGAATAACAAAATGAAACATTATGATTTGGTTTGTGTCACTTTTGCGATGCTTACTCAGTGCAAAATGTTAGTAATCAGTGAATATTTTACATCTCTGAATTCATGGGTACCCGTTCGAGCATATGATTTAGAGAGTATTCTTCAAAATGTCTTCTTTGTTACACATTGGCTTACAATTCAAAGGCACAAATGCAGCGAAATACAACTGATAATAAGAAATGTTCTATTATTCGATGCTCCCACATATCTCCTGACAAAAATGGTACCTCACTTGTATGGGTAGGCCTAGTACAGCAACAGAAAACAGGCCAAAACACAACATGAACTCATCTCATTTTCCCCTGTAAACTGACCCTTTTTTGCAAGGCGGGTAGCTGTGGATTTTGGATCGTAGCTCAGTCGGCACTTAAGGAAACCTAGCAAACCTGAATTTTTAAAACTAGAAGCCTAGGGGAATCCAGAGTTATGTTATCTTATGTTAAAATCATTTATTACGCGCACAGATGCTCCAGCAAAGGAGCGTCCTGGCGCCCGACAAGGTAGCAACACAACACAACAGGACAGAGTGTACAGAAGGATCTAAGGAAACAAAAGAGTTTTAACAGCTCGACGAAAAGAAAGCAGATCCCCAAGGGCACGGATTTCTAGGGGAAGGGAGTTCCACAGAACCGCGGCGCGTACTTGAAAGGAGCGGCCGCCAGCCGGACAGCGCTTGAAACGGGGGACGACCGCAAGTTCTAGGTCCGAAGATCTTAAGGCACGGCCCGAAACATACCAGGACAGGAGGTTGGAAAGAATCAAGGCAGGGGAGCCCTTAAGAATCTTATAGGCTACACAGAGAACCTAGAACTGGATCCTTTGTACAATCAGTAGCCAATGCAGGGCACGCAGAGTATTGGATGTGGGACAGAATCTGGGTAAGCCCACAACAGCTCTAGCCGCTACATTCTGTACGCGCTGCAGGCGGGTGATTTCGGCCTGATTTAGCCCCACTAAAAGGGAGCTAGCATAGTCGAGCCGAGAGATCACCGTTGCCTGGACCACAAGTTGCCTGGTTGTAGCATCAAAGAATTTTAATACGGGACGTAGTCCACGCAAGATGCCAAAGCAACAGGCCGCCGTACGCTTAGTATGGCAGACAAAGGTGAGAGTTGGGTCAAGCCACACCCCAAGGTTTTTTAACTCAGCGACCGGAGTTGGCGTAGGACCCAAATCCGAGGGCCACCACCTGTCTCCCCAGAGTTCCGCATGCATGCCAAAGATCATAATTTCCGTCTTATTTGCGTTCAACTGGAGACAGTTGGAGGTCATCCAGCTGGCGACCGCCCGGAGTCCATTCTGGAATCTAGGGGCATCCACCTCCGCATCCCCGCTGATCGTAACCGCTAACTGAGTGTCGTCAGCATATGACACCATGGTCATACCCCAGTGCTTGACAACCTCAGCCAGCGGTCTCACGTAAAGATTGAATAACGTGGGACTCAGCGAGGAGCCCTGCGGAACCCCAAGATCCAGAGGATGGAATTTGGACTGATGGGGCGGGACGGCCACGCAAAAAGATCGGTTGGCAAGAAATGAACGGAACCACTGGAGAGCAGGGCCGGTGATGCCAGCTTCCTCCAAGCGTTGCAGAAGGATCGGGTGGGAAACGGTGTCAAAGGCGGCGCTCAGATCTAATAGCACCAGCGCCGCCGTTTGACCCGCGTCAAGCACGGAGCGCAGATGCTCCACCATGTAGAGTAGGGCTGTCTCCGTGCTATGTCCCGCCCGAAATCCATTCTGCGTGCTATCTAGGATGTTAGCCCGTAAAAGATGGTCCGAAAGGGCAGAGTTAACATGCGCCTCCGCAACTTTGGCTGGCCACGGGAGAAGTGAGATTGGGCGGTAGTTCTCAGGTTTACCAGCATCCAAAGTTGGTTTCTTTAGGATGGGCATAACTACCGCCTGTTTCCACCTCACGGGGACCAGGCCGGATGCTAATGAGGTGTTAATCAGAGAGCAAACCGGCGAAAGACCATGAGATGTTAGGTCTCTGAACAAAGCTGGCCGTAAAGGGTCAACCGGAGACCCAGACTTGACCTGTTGAGCCAATTTCCCAAAGCTTTCCAGTGTTAGGCTCGGGAAAGAATGTAAAACATCCAGTACTGGGAGCTTAGGGGGTCTACCAACAGAGGATGCGACCGTGGGAAAGGCTCTATAGATGGCGTGGACCTTTTCCAAGAAGAAGGCCGCCAAGGTTTCACAGTGAGAAGTGGAACCCAGATTATTCGCTACCACCTTTTTAGCTATAAGATCTTTCAAGGCCTTAAAGATAGTTTTAGAGGGGTTGGAACTAGTGCGAAATTGGAGGGCGTAAACAGCCGCACGAGTTCTACAGACCGCACGGTGATAGAGTTTTACGGCGGCCAAATACAAGACTTTTTTATTTTTGTCATAGGTTTCGCGCCATGCCCGCTCAGCACGCCTACAGGTGCTTTTGAGCGCCCGCAACGAATCATCGTACCAAGGGCTCGGGTCCCTTGACCCACACTTACACGAGACTAGCGGAATAAGGGAGTCAAGGGCCCTAGTAACCCACTCACAAAACGGTCATAGCCCACATCCACGGTTTCAACTGGGCCTAGCGGGTCAGTAGACAAAAGGTGGTAAAAGTCATCAAGCTTTAATTTGTTCCAGCACCGTCTGGGGATAGAGCGCACCGTGGGTTTGCGGGGAGGCTCGTGCAGTAGACACTGGATACGCACCAAATAATAGTCAGTCCAGGCCAAAGGTGATGGGGTAGAAGTACTAGCTTCTGCCAGATTTGAAAAAAAAGGATCTAAAATGTGACCGCCTACATGGGTGGGATGCGACACCAACTGAACAAACTGAAGAGCCTCAAGGTCGGCTACAGAGCTGTTTACCGCAGGAATGGTCAGGTTGTCATAGTGGAGGTTTAAGTCGCCAAGAATGGAAAAATTGGAACAACCGGCTGCCAACGTGCTGATAGCGTCCGGGAGGGCCTCCCTGAAAGCCACATCGCTACCAGGGGGACGATAAATCAGTAGGCCAGAGAAAGCAAAATTAGGCGTAATTGAGATCTTAAACAACGCACTTTCGCAGCCAGTAATTTGCCCTCGCCAGTCGCACGGGTAGCAGGATTTGACCACCAGCGCTATTCCCCCTCCTCTAGAGGAGCGGTTAAGAGTGTAAACCGAATACTCAAGCGGGAAGGCCAAGTTGATAACGGCCGTGTCGGTCTCCTGTAACCAGGTTTCCGTCAAACAAAAGACATCAGGTGACTCCTTGCCTAGCAGGTCAGAGATATCTTGGTGATGTTTTACCAATGACCTGACGTTCAGGTTCCATACGCTAAAGTGAGGGCGGGAACTATTTACAGCAGCCACAGGGGCATTGCTCATGCATGTAGCGGGGGCGGAAATTTCCAAAGTCCACCTCCCACAGGCACATGAGTAAGGTCCACGCAGCGGACTTACCCGTGAGGCATCACAGCTCCTAATACATTGCCCAATGGCGAGTAGAGTATCCCTTGAATAGCGCAGCATTGTGACCCCCGTAGAGTCTGGCATGGGGACCAGGGTCCTGCCCTGCCCACCGCGTCCAAACACGGATGGGCGCAGACAGGCAGGACTCTGGCATGACTCAGGCTAAGCGAGGGCGCCCCCGCTGCGCGATCCCGCTGCTCTAGGGGAGGAGCTTTAAGTAGATGACCCTCGCTGGCTCCTGCGCAGTAGAGCGCACGCAAATACTGGCGCCTGAACCGACCCCACACCACTCCAAGATGGCGCCGGAAATGGACTCCCACCCCAGGAACCGGACCCGCTCAAGTAGCGGTGCAGGACCAATTATGTTGCAGGTAAGAGGAAGGTTAAAACCAGGGGATACTAACCCAAAAGTGAAAATAAATAAATAACCAGGTTGTTTTAAAAAAGCAATATCAGCGGTGAAAGCGCGAAGCGCTACTGCAGCAATGCGCTACCTTATCAGGCCGAGCCTCGAAGGGACTCGCCTTAAGTAGATGACCCTCGCTGACTCCTGCGCAGAAGAGCGCACGCAAATACTGGCGCATGAACCGACCCCACACCACTCCAAGATGGCGCCGGAAATGGACTCCCACCTCAGGAACCAGACCCGCTCAAGTAGCGGTGCAGGACCAATTATGTTGCAGGTAAGAGGAAGGTTAAAACCAGGGGATACTAACCCAAAAGCGAAAATAAATAAATAACCAGGTTGTTTTAAAAAAGCAATATCAGCGGTGAAAGCGCGAGGCGCTACTGCAGCAATGCGCTACCTTATCAGGAGTGGGACCAGTTGCATGGTTCTCGCCAGTTTGTTTTAAAACTAGCAACCCTTGAAAATGTCAACTTGACACAAAAGCACATTTTCTCACATTTCTATGATGGAAAGTTCTGAAATCTAATGGAGAGCCACAAACTTCCTTTCCCCCCCCCCCTTCTTTTGTTTGCATTACTTCTGTACTATATTGAAAATCTTCGAAATAAAAAAACCTTTTGAAATAAAAAAAAACAAAAAAAAAACTGATCCTTTTCTTCTAATGTGGGTGGCTGTGGATTTTGGTCACTAGCTCAGGTGGAACCTGGGGAAACCTAGCAAACCTGCACTTTTTTAAAAACTAGTCATTTAGGGGAGTCCAGGGGTAAATGCCTTGCATGGATCTCATGAGGTTTTCCTACCCAGAATGCCCTGCTAACCTCAAACTTTTCCCGGAATCACACATTAGCCTTTAATTTCTGTAATGGAAACTTCTGGAAGCGGCAGTATTCCATAAAATTCCTACCAAGCAGCATTATTCTACTTGTGGCAATAGAAACGGTGCACCAGTTTGTGGCTGGGCCCAGAGCTCACAACAGGAACGGATCAAACTCAGGTCAAACCAAGGTTCCCTTCCGAGGGGGCTTCTATCTGAGATTAGCAAGTCCATTGTAATTGCCTCTCTAGTAGAAGGACAAACGCTTCTAGAGCTTCAAAATATATCTCCAGTAAATGCAATCTTGTAAGCTCCTTATACGCTTTTTAAATTTCATCCAAGAGGCATTCTGTCCCAGGTGCTATCCTCTTCAGTAAGGCATCTGTGGTCCTTTTAATTTCTCTTAAAAGAGGGGACTAATCAGAGTCTGTCTGTATGCATCGATCCATGCCATTGGTAAGTCAACCAATTAATTCTTATTTACTTGAATGTATGCAGAATATTTACACTCTAGAATCCCTTCTTCCAAAGGAAACTAAGGGGATTATTATCAAGACAGGCGATAAAATTATCGCTGCTTTAGCGGCAGAAAACTGTAGCTAAAACGGCGATAATGGGCTTCATAATATGCTCAATGGAATTCCAATTGACGCCCATGTGAGATGTCCTTCACATCTAACATGGGTTTCAATTGGAATTCCATAGAGCATGGAGATAATTTTATCGCCTGTCTTGATAATATGCCCCTAAATTTGTATCCAGGCACACACTTTCCCTGTACTACTGGGTGGTAGCATCGTCACTTCTAAAGACCTCCTTTGAAGCAACCACATTTCTAAATTCCAGAAGCATGACCAATATATAAGCATCTTAGAGGACACTATTTTGGTGGGGAAATTAGTATGTGATTTGAAAGGAAAACCCAAACTAAACCTAAAATAATTCCCAGATTCCCCACTTTGCTGTCCCAACAGCTTGATGTATTTCCTTCTATGAGAGAGAGGTCTGCAGCAGGAGAAATATACCAGAGGTGTAAGCAGTTAAGATACAACATGACAGAAGAACTTTCCTCAGACACAATCATTTGTGGAAATAACAAAAATCCTTGTCAGTTAGTCCACATTTATACCATACACCTTTCAGGCAGACTGTCAGAAAGCTAGCCCTTATGTCTGAGAGGACTTTCCTCAGAACCTCCACTCTTGTAAAAATGTCAAACATGTCCCTCATCACTAAGTGTTCAGTGACAATCCAGAGGTACAACACACCAAGCAGCATGGTTTATCTCCACCAGCATGGGCCTTTTCCTTAGCAGGACGTAAAGCAAACAGTTCACACAATGTCTACCATCACACCCTAAAAGTGATCACCACCACCACACAGAATCAGTGGAGACTTGGCCTGACCTCCTGATTTCCCATTAATGTGGCAATTCAGGCATTAACTACAGAACCCTGTACCTGGAACCACTACAAAATGATAACAACAAGTTGCCTCACTAAGAGTTATGCTATAGTGTATAATGTTTTTATAGCATGAAACTGCCTCTGAGGCAGCAACTTAGCACTGCCACTTTGTCTGATTATTGGCAAGCTGTTGCATGCTCATATGGCTGACACAGTGCATGGGTGGAAAGTGCCCTATTTGAGAGGAATGGAGAGTGTCAATTAAGGAATAGATCTCTGTACTGGGGTGAATGTATGACATTGTTCTCCATTCTGTCCATCACCTGTTGTTTTTGCATTGGTCACCCTGCGTGGGATGGGTGTTGCTCAGACGTGAGTCCCGTGCTCTCCATGCCACTGGAATCAAGCTATCCAGGCTGATGAGGGCTGAAAGCCCGAAACCGGTCCTGGGATGCTTGTTTCCAGTCTAGGGAGAACCTGGCTTGGCAGTTTTGGCTGGACTGTTTCCATGAGGCACAGGGTCAAGACTGATTTGCATATGTCTGGGTTCAAACTGGAATGGCATGGCGAGCAAAAAAACTATGGATTTAGGCCCAGATCTCTGTACTGGAGTGAATGTATGACATTGTTCTGCATACTGTCCATCACCTGTTGTTTTTGCATTCGTCACCCCGCGTGGGACGGGTATGCTCAGATGTGAGTCCTTTGCTCTCTATGCGACTGGAATCAAACTATCCAGGCTGATGAGGGCTGAAAGCCCGAAACCGGTCCTTGGATGCTTGTTTCCAGTCCAGGGAGGACCTGGCTTGGCAGTTCGGGCCGGACTGTTCCCAGGGGGCAGAGGGTCAAGACTGATTTGTATATACCTGGCTTCAAACTGGAATGGCATGGTGAGCAAAAAAAGATGGATTTAGGCCCAGATCTCTGTACTGGGGTGAATGTATGACATTGTTCTGCATTCTGTCCATCACCTTTTGTTTTTGCATTCGTCACCCCGCGTGGGACGGGTATTATCAGACGTGAATCCTTTGCTCTCCATGCGACTGGAATCAAGCTATCCAGGCTGAGGAGGGCTGAAACCCGAAACTGGTCCTTGGATGATTGTTTCCAGTCTTGGGAGGACCTGGCTTGGCAGTTCGGGCTGGACTGTTTCCATGGGGCACAGGGTCAAGACTGATTTGCCTATGGCTGGGTTCAAACTGGAATGGCATGGTGAGCAAAAAAACTATGGATTTAGGCCTCGATCTCTGTACTGGGGTGAATGTATGACAATATTCTGCATTCTCTGGGTCACCTGTTGTTTTTGCATTTGTCACCCCGAGTGGGACGGGTATGCTCAGACGTGAGTCCCGTGCTCTCCATGCCACTGGAATCAAGCTATCCAGGTTGATGAGGGCTGAAAGCCCGAAACCGGTCCTTGGATGCTTGTTTCCAGGCCTGGGAGTACCTGGCTTGGCAGTTCGGGCTGGACTGTTCCCATGGGGCACAGGGTCAAGACTGATTTTGATATCGCTGGGTTCAGACTTGACTGATATGGTGAGCAGAAAAACAATGGATTTAGGCCCAGATCTCTGTACTGGGGTGAATGTACAACATTGTTCTGCATTCTGTCCATTACCTGTTGTTTTTGCATTTGTCACCCCGAGTGGGACGGGTATGCTCAGACGTGAGTCCCGTGCGCTCCATGCCACTGGAATCAAGCTATCCAGGCTGATGAGGGCTGAAAGCCCGAAACCGTTCCTTAGATGCTTGTTTCCAGTCCAGGGAGGACCTGGGTTGGCAGTTCGGGCTGAACTGTTTCCATGGGGCACAGGGTCAAGACTGATTTGCATATGGCTGGATTCAAACTAGAATGGCATGGTGAGCAAAACAACAATGGATTTAGGCCCAGATCTCTGTACTGGGGTGAATGTATGACATTGTTCTGCATTCTGTCCATCACTTGTTGTTTTTGCATTTGTCACCCCGAGTGGGACGGGTATGCTCAGACATGAGTCCCGTGCTCTCCATGCCACTGGAATCAAGCTATCCTGGCTGATGAGGGCTGAAAGCCCGAAACTGGGCCTTGGATGCTTGTTTCCAGTGTAGAGAGGACCTGGCTTGGCAGTTCGGGCTGGACTGTTTCCATGGGGCACAGGGTCAAGACTGATTTGCATATGGCTAGGTTTAAACTGGAATGGCAAGGCTAGCAAAAAAAACGATGGATTTAGCCCAAGATATCTGTACTGGGGTGAATGTATGACATTGTTCTGCAGTCTGTCCATCACCTGTTGTTTTTGCATCTGTACTTCTATTCAGCATGAGCCAGTTCCTCCTATCTGACCCTAAGGCCACCTATGATACCCTCTGAAATTGCCTCTTAATCCTCTTGCTCTCACCTTCCACTCACTTCAGGTGCAGGACAGTAGGAGAGAAACAATCTAGTAATAGTTCTGTTAGCTTTAGAGAGTGTAAGGTAGGAGGGAAGACAGTACTGTCTTTAAGGTTTTTGGCACCCCAACTAGACAAATGATGGGGCCCCCTATCTGGAACAACTTTAAGTGTATTATTCACTTTCAACTAATTTAGTTCTTGTGATGATAAACTATATTGAATTATATGGTAAACTTTCAGAAAGGAGACTACGCAAAAACAGCCAAATGCTCAAGCTGCCCAGCATTGGAAAACCACAAGAAAGCTTAAAAGAGCATTAATATTAAATACATTGGAAAGGGTGGACCACTCGGTCACTCCGAACGTATGGCTGGGTGCCCCGCCCGCCCGGGAAACCTGTTGCAGGCGGGGGGCGTGCCCCGGCTGGTATATCCATAGTGATGTAGCCGGAGCACGCCCCCGCCGCATGGGGGTTGTCCTAAAACTCCCCCGCCCGGAAGTCCGTGCACTTCGGGCGGGAGGGGGATGCCGTCCCACCTACCTAGAACAGGTTAAAAGGCGCGGGATCCAAGCAGGCGTCCACTTGTTCCCGCGCTCTGAAGGCTGCACCACTCGTCGCTCGTGAGCCCTCAAAGGAACAAGCAGCAATTTTTTGAACGTGGTAATTGTTGTTCTTTTCTGTTTCAGTTGTCCAGGCGTGCTCGAAAGTCCAAAGAGCAAGGAGAAAGCAGACCAGCGGATATGCCTGGAAAGAAGAACGGAAAGAGCTCCGAGATGGAACAGATGCTTCGTACACTGGTAACCCGCGTATCGGCGATGGACAGGAAGTTTGGTAAAACGGACCGAATGGATCGCAGCTTAGCGGCCCTTCAGAAAAAGGTGGAAGCACAGGGCGGGCCAGCAGGGAAGCGTAAGAGGGTTGAGGGGTCTGATTTGCTGAATGGCACCCCAGGGGCGAACAAGCGTAAGTTAAGGAAAGGGAAAGCGATCCCTAGCGAGGCCCCGGTCCCGGCGGAGACCCCGCCAGTCCCTGTGTCCCCGGCGGCTGACCCGGTGTCCGCCCCGGTGGGGGGATTACCAATCCCGGTGATTATCACTCCAATAGATAAAGAACAGATACCCCCCGAGCTGGCGATGCACTTGGCAGCGGTATTACCTTGGTTAAAGAAGGGAGCGGGGGAGGCCGCGGCTGGGGAAGATCCAGCTACGGAGGCCAGGCAAATCATCGAGGAGCTCAGACGGGCACGAAGCTCCGGGGCAGGGAATTTGCCTTCTATCCCCTTACAGGTGATGAGCCCCGCTGCGGGAGAGAGTCAGAATAAAGCGACAGACAAGACCGGAGTACCGGCGGAAGATGGTAAGAGATCGCTCCCAATCATGGGGGAGGGTGCTATACCGTCAAGGCGGGAAAGCCTGGCACAACATGTGCCGATGGCTACAAAGGAAATGGTGTGGGCCGACAAATACATTAATATGTTTTCGTTGTTGACCGACAATAGGGAATTTGAGTATGTCAAGACCCAGAAGGATTTCTTACACCCAAGTGAATGGAGGGCCAAAATGGCGGAATTCAGGGTGGAGGAGACTGTGACGACTTGGATCAGGGCCTTCAATGTGTTTGGGGCGATAATACATGAGCGTACACCGGAACTATTGGGAGCCCTGAATTGCTACCAGAGCAGGATTGTGGGCTACCATGAGAAATACGGGGGGGACGCATGGAAAGGGTATGATGTGTCTTTTAGAAAAGCAAAGGAGTTTAATGAATCAATGACTTGGGATTGCTTGGATACTGTATCTTGGCATGGGCAGTTCGCGCCAGGCCCGGCGATAGGCACGGGGCCGAGCACGAATGGTTTCAGGGCTGTTCCACAGAAGCAGCCGCAGCTCTTTCGGCCAACCCACGGGGGTGACTTTCAGTCGAGACCGGGTGGGAATGGAGGCAAGCGAAAGGTATGTTGGGGTTTCAACAAAGGTACATGTAGTAGGCCGCAGGGAACATGCAGGTTCAAGCATGCCTGGGCAAGTTGTGGCAATACCTCCCACCCCGAAAGTAGCTGCCGATACAAGGGCAATGTCTCAGGAGGGAAAGGGGGTACTCAGCAGGAGTAACACGGGGTCACGGAGGACCACCCAGTCACCCGTGACGATTTTGGCAATGACCCCCTGGCTAAGCATATACCCTGACCGAGCGTCCGCCGGGATCCTGTGGTAGGGCTTCGCAACGGGCTTCAGGATCCCGGCGGGTGACTTTCGAGGCTCCCCATGGTGCAGGAACCAAGCATCTGTTACGCACAACCTGACTGTGGTTGCTGCGAAGATTGCAAAGGAGGTTCGCTTGGGGCGGGTTGCGGGACCATTTGAAGAGGTACCGACGGCCAATTTTGTATGTTCCCCATTAGGGGTTGTTCCCAAGAAGGAGCCAGGCGAGTTCAGACTCATACACAATCTGTCTGCACCAAGAGGGGCTTCTTTAAATGAGGCAAATGATCCGGGCGTATGCAGTGTGAGGTATGCATCGTTCGATGACGCAGTGGCCATGTTGAATAACCTGGGTCCGGGGGCACTGTTAGCAAAATCAGACATTGAATCTGCATTTAGGCTACTGCCGGTTCATCCCGAGGATCAGCATTTGTTGGGGTTTGCCTTCCAGGAAAAATATTATATGGACATGTGCATGCCAATGGGTTGTTCGATTTCCTGTGCATATTTTGAAATGTTTATCTCTTTTTTGGAATGGGCTTTCTCAAGGGCCTCAGGGCATCGACATGTAATGCATTATCTGGATGATTTCCTGTTCCTCGGCCCAGCTGGCTCTCGGGACTGCGCAGAGGCATTGCAGGAATTTTGCGTCCTCATGCGGGGTTTCGGAGTGCCGTTGGCACCAGGTAAGACGGTGGGGCCGACTACCTCCCTGGAGTTTATGGGCATCGAACTAGACTGTGTGGAAGGCTGTTTCCGGTTGCCGTTGGAAAAGGTCGCCAAATTCAGGGCCTCCTTGCAGCAATGTCTTAAAAACAGTAAGGTGACTCTACACCAGTTGCAACAAACGGTCGGACAGCTGAATTTTGCGCTGCGGGTGATGCCGATGGCTCGCCCTTTCTCGCGGTCCATTGCACAGGCCATGGTGGGCCTCAAAGAAGGCCATCATCGCACGAGGCTGTCGGCCGAGGTTCGCCAGGACATGCTCATTTGGCTGGCATTCCTGGCGGACTTCAATGGCCGGGTAGTCTGGACCAAGGCACCGGCCTCATCAGCAGAGCTGGGTCTTTGGACAGACTCGGCGGGCAGCGTAGGCTTTGGTGCCATCTTAGGAAATCGCTGGTCGGCCCAGAGGTGGCCAGCATGGTGGGCGTCAAGTGGCCTGACGAGTAACATTGGTTTCCTGGAGTTGTTCCCGATCTGGTTAGCATTACTGGCATGGCCGGAAGAACTCAGGAATAACTCGGTGATATTCTGGTCTGATAACATGACTGTGGTTGAATGCATTAATCAACAGGCAGCACGCTGCAAATGGATATTGCGATTGCTGAAAGAAATTGTGTTACAGTGCTTAAAGCTGAACGTGGAATTCAGGGCAAAACATGTGCCGGGTATACTGAATAATGCGGCAGATGCACTCTCTCGTTTCAAAATGCAGGCATTCAGGGAGTGTTTACCGGCAGCGGAGCTAGCAGCAGCGCCATTTCCCGATGCATTGTGGCAAATCGGCGCGCAGGATTACAAGACCTCGTGGCAGCCAGTCTAGGGCTCAGGACAAGGAAAGCTTATGAAGGGGCGTTCCGTGCGTACTGCGCCTTTTTGGGTCCCGCGTGGGAGCAGAAATGGGGTCAGGAGGGCGCCTTCGCCCAATTTTTAGTGGCTCTTCATGAGGAAGGCCGGTCAGCGGCAACCGTCAGTCGGTATAAGGCCGCCATATCGTTTATGGCCCAGCTCCGAGGGGTCGGGGACCCCACAGATTCCTTCATGGTCAGGAAGGCGCTGCGCGGCTGGCGGTGCTTAGAGGGGCGCAAGAAGGATACTAGGCATGCGATAGGGTTTGAAAGATTAACCATCTTGCTGGCTGCGTTAGAGGCGACGTGCTCCTCACCCAGTGAAGTTGTCCTATTCCGGGCTGCGTTTGCGCTGGCATTCTATGGTGCCCTGCGAATAGGCAAACTAGTGGCTGCCAATAAGAAGGATACCGAGGGGGGTTTGCGGAGGGACCATGTGCAGGTGAGGAGGGATTTCCTACTCATCACGATTGCCAGGTCCAAGACCGACCAAGAGGCCCAAGGGAGTAGCATAGTGTTGCAGCGCGCTCCTGGTAGTCCTTGCTGTCTGTTGGCACACGTAGAGGCTTACCTACAGCAAAGGGTGGCGACATGGGGTGGGGCCTTGCTGCGGCATATGCATATGGATGGCACCCCATTGTCAAGATTTCAGTTCCAAAAAGTGCTAGCAATAACAATTGCGGAAGCGGGCTTGAACCCGAGGGATTATGGGACTCATTCATTCAGAATTGGGGCCGCTACAGAAGCAACGGCCGGAGGTCTGCAGGCAGACAGGGTTAAACAGTTGGGGCGATGGTCTTCGGACTGTTTTAAACGGTATGTGCGGTTGCATATGTTGTGATTCATTAAGGATGTGCACTCACGTTGTTTCTCTTCTGTTTGGATTACAGTTTCACGGGCCTGTGACGCAGGGCGGGAACTGGGACCGGCCCAGTATCAGCTATCCACCACGTCTGGAGAAAGGAATGGACGACGGGTGGTCTGGGTCGTGGGCCACTCATACGTGAGACGGGCCGCGGACGTATTCAGAGCAGGTGATGCGATTCACACATCTGGGGAATACGGTTTTCAGGTGTCCTTCTATGGACGGGGCGGTTTGGGCATTGCCCAGCTGCAAGGTTTTGTTAAAGAATTGTAAGGGCGGCACATGTCACCGCCATCAGTAGTCATAGTGCACATTGGGGGCAATGACTTGGTGAGATTGGGCAGACGGGCCTTAATCGAGCAGATACTGACAACAGTTAGTTGGTTGGCATAAACCCTCCCAGAGTGCACACTAGCTTGGTCGCACATGGTGCCGAGGAAGGTATGGAGGGGGGGGGGCGATCCACAACAGCGTTGAACCATTCGGTAAAGAGGGTCAACAATAAGATGGAGAAGTTGTTTCGCTCGGCCCACCTTCACAGTATACCTCACGGGTGCATCTGGGGGGATCACTGTTATTCTCATGATGGCGTACACCTGTCCAAAGTGGGGAATGACATATTGATAGGGGATCTTCGAGCCTGGCTAGTGGGATTGAGGAGATATGACCTATAGGAGTTGTGGGGGGGCCAGATCGTCGGTCGACTATCTGGCCTGTGGCGGTAAGGTCATGATCGGTGAGCAATTTTCAAGGTCCCTAGTGGGGGCGCTACCCAGTACAGACGGGAGCGCCCGGGGGGAGGCGGCCATTGGCCCCTCCCATTGGGGGCGGCACCCAATACAGATGCGATCGCCCAGGGGGAGACGGCCATAGGCCCCTCCCGGGGGGGATACGGCTATAAGCCCCTCCCAGGAATTTCCCAGGGGCCTGGATAGCTGCTGCGGCGGAAGAGAGTGCGGGGAAAGGGGGGGAGTCTACGCTGTCCTTCTTACGGTTACCCCGCACGGGATCTCGGGTGACCTTAAGATGGCGCCGAGTGGAAAAGGGGGCCCCCATGCAAGGGAAGTTACGGTTGGCTACGAGGGTACAGCCCTCAGCACAGGCGCCACTATGAGAGGGCGGATTTGGTGATAGGGATCTGACACCGGTTAAGACCTTGCCGTTGGCCCTTAACGATAGGATGTACAAAATTCGTATGCAATGCACAATGCCATGATGTTAGACTCGGCTAGGAAATCTTTGTATTAGAGATATGTTAAGGTTAGCCTCAATACCTGTCTTCATCAAGTGTAATGGAAATTGAATTTTGTACATGATAAATAAAACGTTTTATTTAAAGTTTAAAATTTTGTTTCATATTTTAATAAATACGGCCGTGGGAGTCGTGAGGCTCCCCTGCCTTCCAAAAGCTCAAACTGTGTTTGTCTCTTACCATTGGGATTGATGGTGGAAGGGGTGGCGGGCATCCCAGACCATATGGAAAGGGGGGACCACTCGGTCACTCCGAACGTATGGCTGGGTGCCCCACCCGCCCGGGAAACCTGTTGCAGGCGGGGGGCGTGCCCCGGCTGGTATATCCATAGTGATGTAGCCGGAGCACGCCCCTGCCGCATGGGGGTTGTCCTAAAACTCCCCCGCCCGGAAGTCCGTGCACTTCGGGCGGGAGGGGGATGCCGCCCCACCTACCTAGGGTTAAAAGGCGCGGGATCCAAGCAGGCGTACTCTTGTTCCCGCGCTCTGAAGGCTGCACCACTCGTCGCTCGTGAGCCCTCAAAGGAACAAGCAGCAATTTTTTGACCCACCCACCAGCCCCTGAGGCAGAAGTTCGGGAAGAAACAAAGAAATGATCAGCATGGAGTGGGGCACAGAATGTCGTGTCCAGATTGAATCCGAATTTGTTGACGCAAAGGACGACTTGTTGATAGGCCTCTTTTTCCTTTGTAGATTTGTAGTAACTGTTTCATGTGACCCCTTGTTTTCTTTTACAGTGTTGATAGGGGGACCCCTGCTCAACTGAGGCGGGGATAAGGGGAGAAATGCACCTAACTGTGTGTTGCTTTTTATTATGTATTTTCCCCAGTAAATAGATCTTTTAAAAAAAACTGTCGTATTTATTAGTCTTCGGTCGGGCGGTAGGGTCATGATCGGTGAGCAATTTTCAAGGTCCCTAGTGGGGGCGCTACCCAGTACAGACCGGAGCGCCCGGGGGGAGGCGGCCATTGGCCCCTCCCATGGGTGGCGGCACCCAATACCGATGGGATCGCCCAGGGGGAGACGGCCATAGGCCCCTCCCAGGGGGAGACGGCTATAAGCCCCTCCCAGGAATTTCCCAGGGGCCCGGATAGCCGCTGCGGTGGAAGAGAGTGCGGGGAAAGAGGGGGGAGTCTACGCTGTCCTTCTTACGGTTACCCCGCACGGGATCTTGGGCGACCTTAAGATGGCGCCGAGTGGAAAAGGGTGCCCCCATGCAAGGGAAGTTACGGTTGGCTACGAGGGTACAGCCCTCAGCACAGGCGCCACTACGAGAGGGCAGATTTGGTTATAAGGATCTGACACCGGTTAAGACCTTGCCGTTAGCCCTTAACGATAGGATGTACAAAATTCGTATGCAATGCACAATGCCATGATGTTAGACTCGGCTAGGAAATCTTTGTATTAGAGATTTGTTAAGGTTAGCCTCAATACCTGTCTTCATCAAGTGTAATGGAAATTGAATTTTGTACATGATAAATGAAACGTTTTATTTAAAGTTTTAAATTTTGTTTCATATTTTAATAAAAACGGCCGGGGGAGTCGTGAGGCTCCCCTGCCTTCCAAAAGCTCAAACTGTGTTTGTCTCCTACCATTGGGATTGATGGTGGAAGGGGTGGCGGGCATCCCAGACCATATGGTTTTTTTCCTAATCCATTTTTTCTTATAACAACAAATTGTATGTGACATTCAGTGTCAAACTAACCTGATGCTCAATAATGGTGAATTGAATGTTTAGGAGAGTGGTGCATAATATTTAAAAACGCTTATTCACGTAGAGCTTGATGTAGCTTCTCTTGGCAGAAATTAGTAATCACACCTAAATCTCCTTTCGCAACTGGCATCAGTGCTGCCGCAGTGAAAATCAAATCATCGGTCTGTGAATTTTTGCCATTGCATGGGTGAAAATTACTAAAGTTCTCCTTCATTTTATTTTCTTGTATTGTCTTTCTCTCCTCTTTTTGTGTGTACACGTCTCTGGCTAGACTGTGACATCCCACCATGTTAACTAAGAGCAATGAGAGATTTTGGCGAAAGAGGAGAAAGACAAAGATTTAGAGAGCAAGGTATAGTGCGATAGATGAAGTAGCAGGAAAAATAAGATAGAGATGATATAGAGAGAGATCTGTGAAGTAAGGAGAACTGTAAGGTAAAGACATACAGGTGAGGATGCAAAGAGTGAGAAAAAGGGGTAGGGAGAATTGTTAAACTGTTAGAATAAAGCAGAGAGAGCTCAAAATAGGGAGAAGGAAATGTAGGGTAAGGAAGTGGGGCAAATGAGGTGAAATAGAGAGGAGAGTAAGGTCAAAATATAGGAGAGTTCGTCAAGTGCAGAAGTAGTGAGAGACAGAGGTAGACATGTAAAGAGGTGAGGCAGTGCCAAAATCAAATAGGGGTGCAAAGTAGAAAATATGGTGAGGTAAAGAAGTGAGATCAAAGGAATACATGGCTGAAATAGAAAAGGGGTAGGTGGAGATGTGAGATAGCAAATGAATGGCAATGTAAACTGAGCAGTTCGGCAATGAGAAAAAGGTGTGGAAAAGAGATATGAGTCAGTGAAAGACACCAAATGGTAGTAAAAGTTGCAGAACCATAGCCAGGAGTGTATTCTTAGAGGGTATGACCCACATTATTGACAAGACAAAACAAGCATTTGCAATGCAATCGGTCTTCCATTTTTGAAAGTTAGAGGTATTGGCATTGTAAATTATATTGTATTTTACTAGAGGAGTCTAGAGGACTAAGAATGAGGAATTACCACTGGGAAGAGAGACACAGCTGCAACACTGCCTTGAGCACATAGAATGGGGAATTAAAACTGGGACCAGACTAGCAGCTAGCAGCACTGTCTGGTAGACTTAGAATAAGGGTTTACCACTGGGACCAGAGAAGCAGCTGTAGCACTCTGTAGAGGAGTTAGAATGAGGATTTACCGACTTGACTAAAGTAGCAGCTAGCAGCACTGCCAAGAGGATTTAGAATGAGGAATTACAACTGGGACCCGAGTAGCAGCTAGCAGCACTGTCTGGTAGACTTAGAATAAGGGATTACCACTGGGACCAGAGAAGCAGCTTTAGCACTCGGTAGAGGATTTAGAATGAGGATTTACTGACTTGACTAAAGTAGCAGCTAGCAGTACTGCCAAGAGGAATTAGAATGAGGAATTACCATTGGGACCAGAGATGCAGCCGTAACACTGTTTAGATCACTTAGAATGAGGACTTACTGTTGGAGACAGAAAAGAAGCTGCAGCACTGCCTAGAGGGTCAAGAATGAGGTATAACCACCGGGACCGGAGTAGCCACTAGCAGCACAGCCTAGAAGATTTAGAATGAAGAATTACTACTGGGACCAGAGACACAGCTAAAGCACTGTCTAGAGGACGTAAAATGTGGGAATTACCGACTGGACCAGAAAAGCAGCTGCAGCACTGTCTAAAGGACTTAGAATGAGGAATTACCACTAGTACAAGAGAAGTAGCTGCAGCACTGTCTAGAGGACTGAGAATGAGGAATTAACAATGGGACCAGAAAATCAGCTAGCAGCACTCTCTAGAGAACTATGAATGAGGAATTATAACTGGGACCAGAGAAGCCACCAGCAGCACAACCTGTAGGACTTAGAGTGAAGAATTACGGCTGTGAACAGAGACATAGCAGCAGCATTGTCTAGAGGACGAAGAATGAGGAATTACCACTGGTACAAGAGATGCAGCTGTTGCACTGTCTGGATCACTTAGAATGAGAAATTACTACTGGGACCAGAGACACAGTTAAAGCACTGTCTAGAGGACGTAAAATGTGGGAATTACTGATGGGACCAGAGAAGCAGCTGCAGCACTGTCTAAAGGACTTAGCATGATGAATTATTGATGAGCCCAGAGAAGCAGCTGCAGCACTGGCTAGAGGACTTAGAATGAGGAATTATCACTGGTACAAGAGAAGCAGCTGCAGCACCGTCTAGAGGACTGAGAATGAGGAATTAACAATAGGACCAGAAAACCAGCTAGCAGCACTCTCTAGAGAACTATGAATGAGGAATTACAACTGAGAGCCGAGAAGCCACTAGCAGAGACATAGCTGCAGCACTGTCTAGAGGACTAAGAATGAGGAATTACCACTGGTACAAGAGAAGCAGCTGCAGCACCGTCTTGTTTCTTTTAATTTTTTTAAAGATGTGAATGTGTACATAGTTTATTCCTAAAAGAGAGAAGAGTGACTCAGAGAAAACGTCTGTGGTGGTGTGAACAGGTTGAATTGTTTCACCACATATTTAGAAAGGATTGTGCGCTTGTATAAAAAAAGTGAAATATGGCACTGTAGTTAAAATCGGTATCATTGTTACCACCTACATGTGTTTTATTTTTATACGTAAACATGAAGTGAGGTTCTTTTCACAAAAAGATGGGAAGTTTCTAACAGAGAATCAAACATGTTTCTTAAGAAAACAAGCCTTTTGTTCTTGGTAGTAAAGCACGTTTGTTGTTTTTGACCCTTGAAACTGGAAAGCATGCTTTATTTTAAACACATAAACTGCAAAACAGGAGTCCCCACCTTATTACAAAGAAAGCATATTACAAAGGTAAAGGCGGTTAGGAAATGCTTTTTAAGTATGATCAACCCAGGCAATTCTAAAACGGAGTATTGGATCAGGATAACAGTATAAACATGGAACCTGAATAGGAAGCATTGCTGATGTTAGGTAACTATTTAGTGAAGAGCCTTGCTACTACGGTGTTTTAGATGAGAAAAACAGGCTTTTAAAAAGAAACAAGCATTTGCAATGCAATAGGTCTCGCATTTGTCAGAGTTGGAGCTATTGGCTTTGTAACTTCAATGTGTTTTATGTATTTTTTTTTTGTTTGGAGTGTAGTGGGTGTATGAACAGAGACACAGCTGCAGCACTGTTTGAAGGATTTAGAATGGGGTATTTACTGACTGGACCAGAGAAGCAGCTAACACCACTGCCTAGAGGACCAAGAATGAGGAATTGCCATTCGGAACCGTGACACAGCTGCAGCACTGCCAAGAGGACTTAGAATGTAGCAATTTACGATGGGACCAGAGTAGCAGCTGCAGCACTATCTGGAAGACTTAGATGGAGGAATTACCAGCTTGTCCATAGTAGCAGAGTGCAGCACTGTGTAGAAGACCTAGAATGAGGAATTACTAACAGGACCAGAGAAGCGGCTAAAGCACTGACTATAGGACTTACAATGAAGACACAACTGAGACCAGAATCGACACCTTAGCACTGCCTAAAATACTTAGAATGAGGTAAAATCACTGGAATTAGAGAAGCAGCTGCAGCAATGTCTAGAGGACTAAAAATTAGGAACAACTACTGTGACCAGAGAAGCAGCACATTCTAGAGGGCCAACAATGAGGAATTACCATCGGGAATAGTAACACAGCTGCACTACTGCCTACAGGACTGAGAATGTGGAATTACCACTGGTAACAGAGACACAGGTACGACACTGCATAGAGGATTTAGAATGAGGAATTACTGATGGGACCAGAGAAGCAGATAGGAGCACTGCCTAGAGGACTAACAATGAGGAATTACCACTGGGGCGAGAGAAGCAGCTGCAGAACTAACTAGATAGAGGACTGAGAGGATTGCAAATGAGGAATTACAACTGGGAACAGAGACACAGCTGCAACACTGCCTAGAGGGCTAAGAATGAGAAATTACTACTCGGTCTAGAGAAGCAGCTAGCAGCACTGCATAGAGGACTATGAATGAGGAATTACCATTGGGAACAGAAAAGCGGCTAATAGCACTGGCTTGAGGACCATGAATGAGGAATTACAACTGAGAACCGACACACAGCTGCAGCACTGCCTAAAGAATTTAGAATGTAGGAATTCACAAAGGGACCAGAGTAGAAGCTGCAGCACTGCCTTGAGGACTTAGAATAAAGAGTTACATCTGGACCTAGAATCACTGCAGCAGTACTACCTAGAGGTCTTAGAATGAGGAAAAAACACTGAAACAAGAGTAGCAGCTGCAGCAACGTTCTAGAGGACTAAAACTGGGGAATTACCACTGGAACCAGAGAAGCAGCACTGGCTATAGGACCAAGAATGAGGAATTACTACTGGGACTAGAGAAGCAGCTCCAACACTGGGTAGAAGACTGATAATCATGAATTACCACTGGGACCATATTAGCATCAAGCAGCACTGCCTAGAGGACTGAGCATCACGTGTCACATTAATACGTTCGGTGCGCATGAAGGCCCCCGGCCGTCATGCGTCACGGTGGGTGTGTGCGGAGAAATGCCGGGGCCATCCAAATTCCGCCTACTGTTTAAAACACCCGAACAGGGCTGAAATGTGCGCAGTGCCTAAGGCGTTAAAGATCTGTTGTGGCACATGAAAGATCTGGTGCGGTATCGTTGCCCTAGAAATTGTTTCCTCATTTCAATAGATGCCGCAGTGTTACCCATGTCTCTGTGCTCCCCGGCCCTCCACTGTCTGTGTGCCTCTACGTTGTATAGCATGGCTACAAATTATTGCGTAAACCAACAGGTGTCATAGGCTTGTTATCCACAGCTCCATGACCAGGAAATTGAGAATTGATCCTTTAATTCAACAAACAGCAGTAAACAATATTTGTATGGAAGTGAGCTTAAAAGAATATTTATAATTGTGTCTGTTTCAGGAGGAAGTTAGTGACATTATCATTTGGAAGGATATTATGCTAATATGGAAGGAATCTGATAACTGACCGTGAAATAAATATATACTCTGGCATTAAACATTTACATTAAACAGCTGTTTGGAAAAGGATAATATTGTCAAAAAGATCGAGTAAAACAATATATATTTGACTGCAACCGACCGTTTCCACAGATTTTACCTCTGGTTGATTGGATGCATCTTTAGCTGATGTGGAACAGATTCCCCGAGATAGGTTTTGTTTAAATTTTTTATTTTTTAGGGGCAATATTGTCAAAGCAGTCTGTTTTAGCTGCAGCTTGTTACCTAAAATATTTATTTTTTAATGCTTGTTTTTTACTTCATTTTTTACAATATTTGAGGGTGGGGTCAGAGGTGCAGGCTCTGTTACCTTCCCAGAAAAAAACTCTGCTTTTATTTTATATTTAAAGACCCTGCACTGCCCAGTCCCTTCCTTCTGTTTTATTTCTCCCTTGTCATCCACACGCTCTGTGCATATTCGGTCATCAAAACAAGCTATCAAGTTTACATGGGACTGGCAAGTCACAAGTAGAGGCCAAGTTTTAATTATATTTTAAAACAAAAGGCGGGAGGATAAAGTCATGGGTGCTGGGCACTTCAAAGATAAACAAAGAGGACTGATTGTGGTGTGAGACTCTCCAAAAGGGGGTTGGGGTAGATCGAGGTTTAGAGAAGACTCCGAAGCAAATAGGTTTGGAGCGAGAAAAGTCGTAAATTTTAGATAAGACAGCAAGACAGAAAGTAGTAAGTGGATATTTTCAGAAATTCTAAAAACTCACACAGCAAAATTATTTCAAGTTAAAATCTCCAATCCATCAAAAGTATTTATCACTGCTCCAGAAAAATGCTTTATTAATGAAGATGGCTTACCTGAGCAAGAGTACTAGTAAAGGTAACATTACTACATGTTGTACCTGTTGTTGACAAAACAATAAAGAGTTATACAAATAAAAAAACTTACAGTGCTGCCAGCGTTGTGACTTGGTATACTGAGCAGTTAAATGAACCTGCTGATTCAGTTGCTATTTTCATAATATTTTACATAGGGGGAACTGAATATGTGAACAGAGAGCTTCCTACTGGGCCAATCCTTTACATCCTGTTCGTTTGCCAATGCTGCGTGCACTGAGTTCTTATAAATCAAAGAAGAGGACATGGATGTTAATAAAGTACCAACACATTTGGCATCCTTTATCTGTCACACTATAGTGGCCCAAATGAGGAGTTGGATGCCATATCTGTATTTGACATGTGACTTGAAAGGACAGTACCCGCACCTCTCAGCACCGCAAAAATACATTTAATGGGTGAGTACTGGCATAGTCTAAGCAAGTACTGACGGTAGCATTTAACACTGGGATCTCAGCTATTGCTGCTACCGAATGATTTGCTGTAGAAAGCACGTTATGCCTCGGTGGCAAAAAGGAACAAACCTACATTAGTTACAATCGACTGCAAATTATGTAGGTTGCAGACATTCACTGATTGCCCTGTGGAGTTGGGTGTGAACAATGTATATAATATGTGTAGGGAGAAGCAGAGAAAGCGGCCAAATAAAACCTCTGTTAAAAACACAGCACCACTCAGGAGCAAAATCTTGCAATGACTCGCAGGATTCTGTTTATTAAGAGTGGATGGCAGCGGTTATTGCACCCATGAATAAAAAAAACCCAGGGGCATATTTATATTTCCTGGCCCATCCCTGCAAATCAACAGGGATGCGCCAGGAAAGATGCACGATGCAAGTTTACCCTTGTGCCAGCAGAGATGCGCCGCATTTACAATGCACACAACAACAACAACAAGATTGCCTAAAACACACTTTCTATTTAAGCTTTCATAATTTGTGCTTTGTGGCCAAACACAACTTTTTGTTTGTACCGGTATTTTATTTACACCTTTTGATTTCAATTTGTTTTTTTTACATTTTCATAACCACAAGTGATGTATCTGGAGTGCTAACCAAATAGAGAGCCAGTAAAGATAAGCGACCCAGGAGTGAACCAATTGCAAGCAGCAGGCGGGATATCACTCAGTACGAGTGATCCCAGCTGGTCTTGCAGACAGCACATGCGTGCTGATGCTCGGCCTAAAAAGCAGCGCTGTTCAACAGGGGCATCTCATGTAATGTTTTAATAGAAACGAGATTCCTCAGAATGGTAACACCAACGCACAGCGCTAAATTGTGGAGGTGTCAAAGGAATAAGCGGCAAGAAAAATCCTGAATATTTGTGGTTAAGTATGATACTGCACGACAGAACTTTTGGAGCATTCTTTAAATTACACACCATGTTTGTTGCACGATGGTAGCAAGATTAAGTAAAAATGTCTCAAAATGAGTCTCTGTGAGGGCACAATGTGGCACCTGTGGGGATACACAGTTCACATCAGGGCTGTTGTCACTGTGCAATATTTATATTGTGGCATTTAAAAATAAAAGTCCAGTGTTTGCTTATTGAACACCCTGCCTCACCTCACTTACTAGACATCCAGTGCACAAATATGCAATTAAAGGAAAGACCAAGTGATAAACACGGGGCAATAACATGGCATATTTGTGATTCAAAAGTGGGATAGCAATGTGTTAGGTAAATAAAACAGATTGCGAACAGAGAACGGGTGTAGTATTACTCAAAAGTATATATCACATGTGCTGCAAATGCTGTGACTTATGAAACAATGGCTGGGCAGCCACACAGAAGTTTTTAAAGTTCCATGTTTTTTGTATGCAATACACTACGAGAAAAGTGAAGATGGAGGAGGGGCCATCACAGCTATACAGTGTGATGACCAAACAAAACTTTCTCTGATTGAAATTGCCAGAAACAGAGTTAAGCAGACAAAGGAGAGACAGAAATTCACCAATAACAAACCAGCTTTTTTGAATGCCTCAGAAAGTAGCCAAAGGCAATCGGTGGGTTTGCCATAGCCCATAAAAGAGGACACAACAGGTCTTTGAGGCTCAACTAAATAGGGTAAGGTGCATATCTTTTCACTGATAGAATAGGTCAATAGGTTTAGGCCTTAAAGTACACTATGGAGTATTAATGTTAACCTAGTCAAATAATTAGATAAGGCTTTTTTTGTATTAATTGTATCTTATGAATCTTCATCTACTTGTAAATTTAAACACAATATGATGGGATTTAAAGTAAAATTGTGTGTAGCTGTAAGGTCGACTGGCCTGTAGCTTTATGCACCTTTTCTAGTGCAATGCTTGATATGTTTGTTATATTTCTTAGTACTAAACAGTTTTTGGCAATGTTTTGCGTGGTGAGAAAAGGTTCCCACCTTATAGCAGTTGTCTGCAGGCTGCACCAAGACTCCAACAAAACTTACCTGAGGTGATAGATGTCTGGCATCAGCAGTCAGTGCTCTAGTGCTGGATGAATTCCTCCCCTGTGTAGAAATATGTGCCGCAGCAAATCATCATTATCTGGAAACTGGATGGCCTAAACATCACCTCATTCAAAGTCTAGGAAGCTTCTGCCGCATTATCGGAGAGTGAAGTTTCCTGACTTGTGTTTTACAAGCAGGTTTTAAAAAAGGGCACATAGTCACTGTAGCATCCTCCCCAGCCTGGGTAACCACCAATGGCTAAGCCACACACGGAGCTTAGTATTCCACATCTTTTTTCTTCTGTTTGTAACTGCAAACTCAACATTCTAAATCAGCCATCACTGCAATCCGCTCTAACACCTACATCACAGCTCTATGGAGTCCATCAGGATCCAAAAGGGTTCTGTCAGTGCTAACTCACAAGACATTACATCCACATCATGGGCACATCAGATCAAAATTACGAGAAGGGTGTGCTGAAGAGGCTGAACAACATGAGACCTTTCCCAGACATGTTGCAGCAATGTAAGCAAACATGACCGGGGAAATGTCACTGTGACAGGTCTATTTGATGCCTGTGGCTTGGATGGGGAAATTAGTTTCCTCAACGGGCAAGGAACAGGAGTGTGATCTTGAGTAGTAGTTTCACAGTTATGATTCAGGATCTTGCTCTGTGCTTGCTTCTTGTCATCATTTTAATGCTGCTTGCATTATGCCTTTTATTTGGAAAATGATCTAGCTAGCACAAAACTAGACACTCTGCTCTCATTCTTAAACAGATGGCTCCTTGCATTGACCCCTGAAGGTGGCACACTTTAGGCAGCTTACTTTGATTGGAGAGACACACATATGTCTGCATGGTAAATACAGACAGCATGAGCACTGTGTACTGATAATATAAACAATACAATTGCAGGATGACAGGTGTGGGTGACAAAAGCCATTGTCAGGTGTAATGGTATGTAATGCAAATTAGAATTACCTCATTATAAAATCATCACTTATCAGTATATCAGGTGTAGTTTTCAGTGACAGTACTCCCATTTCGTAGCAAGGCTGCTATACCTACAAAAGATAGTGATCAAACTTACCAGTCAGAAAGTACAGTAACAAGTACCAAGAAGAGGTGGAGAGAGATTTTCCAAAAAGCATTATTAGAATAGTTTTATGAGTCAGATCTTAAAAGAACTTTAAAGATGTCTTTGCAAGGTGATTGAGTATCAGTACTTTGGGTCACCCTCTCATTTTGCTCCTTTATTTTCACTCTATTTCATCCTTCTTTTTATAGTCTGTCCATTCTGCCTCTGTATACCAAGACAAGCAGTATGACCAGCCGTGGCTGGAAAGGACAGGTTGGACTATGTAGCATTTGTTATCCAGGAAAAGTACATCAAAACAGCGAAGTCTGCAGAACTCTGATGCTCATTTCAAGGGCAAAGCACAGCATAGAGTTATCGATTTATTCACAAGAAATGCTGATTCTCCAGGAACTGCCCATTGTACGATTTTTAACCATGCAGAATATCTTTACCTCAGAACAGTGACAAAATTACTGAGAAGAATATCAGCCTTTTTGAGAGGTCTTAACAATCTCCTATTAAATGTATTGCATCCCCTGCGGAGACGAGGTCAAACAGTTCCACTGAGGCTCTCTTGAGAGAGTTACACTGTCCTTTTGGAGGTAGAAATGACTTGCGGAAGATGGTTGCCTTCTGAGAAGAATCGTACCCTCCCATTGACAGCGTGCCATTGCCTGGTTTTAATTGCTTACAATGCATGATATTACTTTCTGCGTGTCCCGTCTAGAGCCTACGGCAAAGTCAACATCTGGCAGCTTCTCCCCTCCCTTTTGTCCCAGGGTCTCCAACTACTACTCTCGTAGTAAGTTCGCGCAGGGGGTAGAGCTTATCGGACGGAGATGTTTCCCCCGGGCCCCCCAACGCCCTGGCCTTGACTCCATTAGGGGCTGCAGACTTGCTGCGCATGCGCGTGCAGGGGTGGCCCCAGGCCCACTGGGTAGGATACTCCCCGGCCCCTGCACCTCGACAGCTTACTTACCAGCTGTCACTACCCCCTGAGTTACATGCTGCTGACCGTTAAGACCGCAGACTAGGCTTACCACTGTTGACCTTACCGCCTGACCAGAGACACCTAAATACGACAATAACTAATTACAACAACTACTTATATTCTAATGTACATTATCACGATTCGAGACTATACAGTGTGAAAAACTTTATCAGTAAGTAAATTTCGAAAATCATTAAATTCACAATCAATGTATCACATCACATTCAATGTTCCAACCTGCAAAAAAAACTATTAACACGCTAATCAATCTTCATATGATAGTCAATAAATTCACATAGAACTCCTGCTTATAGGGGATGGTGGGTGGGCAAAAATGGTTAGCGGGCCTAGCGTCGCCCGTGGACGTTGACCTGAGGGGACACCTGGAGCAAAGAGGTTGCTCTGCCCGCCGGCTCCCCCTTTTAAGGGTTGTGCCTCGGCGTTCGTCGTTTGGCCGGGCGGAAGTGACGTGTGACCCGGAAGTACTTGAAGTGCTTCTGGGTCACCCCAGGGAAGGCGAGCGCCTATTGGCTCCTGCTCTGTGGGAGGGTCCGCGTCATTGCTGACACGGACCCTCCCCTTCGAAGTCCGGGGACCAGGGCAACCGCCATAATGGCGGCCCGTCCCATGCTGTTCCGTGCCTTCCCCATATGGTCTGGTACTTACCTAGGTCCCCTCTCACCCCTACCCTATGCCCCTGTTTCTTAGGAGGGCACCCCCTCCACCCCCTAGGAGCACTGGATTGGGGAAACCACACCAGTTTTGTTGAACACTTTTGGAATAGGGGGGAGTGAGCCCCCCCGGCCGTATTTATTAACAAAATAAAACAATATTCAAAAACTTTCATTTTTCAAAATTACGCAGAAAGTAGATACATTGGTAGACACATGTTGCAAGAGCATCCTTAACGCAATCTAATACAGAAGGAACTCCTACCTTAAATCTAACAATGCATGATAATACTTTCTGCGTGTCCCTTCTAGAGCCTACGGCAAAGTCAACGTCTGACAGCTTCTCCCCACCCTTTTGCCCAGGGTCTCCAACTACTACTCCCGGAGTAAGTTCGCGCAGGGGGTTCAGCTTATCAGACGGAGATGTTTCCCCCGGGCCCCCCCACGCCCTGGCCTTGACTCCATTAGGGGCTGCAGACTTGCTGCGCATGCGCTTGCTGGGGTGGCCCCAGACCCACTGGGAAGGATACTCCCCCGGTCCCCGGCCCCCACACCCCGACAGCCTACTTACCAGCTGTCACTACCCTCGGAGTTACATGCTGCTGACCGTTAAGACCGCAGACTAGGCTTACCACTGTTGACCTTACCGCCACAGGCCAGCATAGTCGACCGACTATCTGGCCCCCCCTACACACGGAAAGTCCTGCACTATGTATCAAATGCTCCAGCCAAGATACGATGTCCTCCATAAAGGCATCGTTCCCTTTATTTGGGAGGTGCACCCCGTCCTGCACGAAAAACTGATCACCCCTGATGTACCTGTGCGTTATGGTCCTCAACCTAGGGGTCTTGAATAATTTATCAAATTTGTTGTTGAGCCGCTTTACCGCGTGATTCAACGCCCTGACTGATTCACCACCCCTCCACTGGAACATGGGTATCATGTGAGACCAGGCTATGATGGACTGAGGGCACTGCTTCGCTAACCACCCCACTTCCACCAGTAACTCCTCAACTAAAACTCTCCTACCTAACCTGGGAAGATCGTTGCCTCCTAGGTGCAGGATCCAGATTGCTGGTGGTCCCGAGCTTGTGCATAAAGCGTGGTTCAGCAGCTCCCTGAATTGCCCCACGCACAAACCACCCCGACTCACAAAGGACATTTTGGCTGCTAACTTTGTCACCCTATCTTTGATGGAACCTGTAGAGAAAGTCTTCAGATGGCGAACATATGAGTGTCCTATCATCCAAATTTCTTGATTCTTCTGGTGCGAAGAGTAAACTTGCGTCACCGTGGTGTTGTCTTCGCTGTTACCAGACGCCTCTTGAATGGGAAAAAACACAGTTGATGGACAGAATGTAGAACAATGTCATACATTCACCCCAGTACAAGGATCAGGGCCTAAATCCATAGTTTTTTTGCACTCTTGAATGGGTGCACGCCTCTCCCCTGAGTCACAGGGTGAAGAAGCTGTAGAGAATTAGAAAGAAGGCAGGGTCAGTGCATCGCCACACCGGCAATTCCTGCGACAACTACAACAACGTCAGTTATGACTTACTTCTGTGACAAAAAATTCTCCCCCCCACCCTTGAGTCACAAGAGTAAAGGGGGCCCTGTTGGGTCTAACTGCTCATTAAGGCCCTGGTTCTAGAGCATGTGCAGCTGCACACACCTTTTGTAGCAGTTTGAAGACCACCTGCCGATCTTCTTGATACGTTCCCCCCCGAGACCCCTTGCCGCTGCTTCAGTGGCTGCACCTATTCTGAAGGAGTGAGTCCCGAAATCACTGGAGTCTAACTCTTTTGAACTAAAAACTGTCAGTGGTGTTCCGTCCTTATGTGTAAAGAATGGTCCACCTACGCTCAGCGTCCTTTGTGCCATGAAAGCCTCTAACCTAGTGACCGGGCAACATGCGGCGTTCCCTGCCCTGTGTAAGACTACGCAATCTCCCCTGCCTGCTTGGTCGGTTTTTGATTTGGCGATGGAGATCCTCACTGAACCCTCACCTAGCTTCACATGCTATGCCTGGATTCCCCCCGCCAATCTTGCTTATTTCTTGCGACTAACTCCCCTACCCTGAAGGCACTGTAGAATGCTAAGCAGAAAGCAGCCTGGAAAAGGACTGCCTCACCAGGAGATGTAGAGACCTGCGGTAGAACCACGACTATCCTCCCCAGGGTTTCTAACCCCACCGGCCTCCTGAAGTCCAGCTGGCTACCTTGCAAACGTTGCCACCCTTTCAGGACCTGGTGGATCACAAAATGCTTGGTGGGGTCGCCCTTCCCATATAATTTGGCAAAACAAGAGATAGCTGTTACATGTCTCCTTGCTGCCGCCACTGTGCGGCCCTGTTCCCACATGAAGGCAAGGTACCCCACCACGGACTCATGATCTAGCCATTTGTCCACCCACTGATCCCCCAGAAAAAGACAAGAAGAACCAAACGTCCCTTCGTAGGCACTCCTTGTTCTAGGTGCTAAGCTTGCAGCCACGAGGTGCGATACTCTGGGGCTCCAAGTTGCCAAAGTTGTTCTGGGAAAGGTGTCGGGTGGATCGCTGACTCTGGGATATGTGCCCTGAATGCGTCAGCTACGTGGTTCATTACCCCAGGAACATGTTTTGCTGTGAACAATACATTCAACTTCATGCACTGCAACACTATCTCCTTGAGTAGGCGGAGCAACATCCCGCATTTTGCTGACTGACTATTTATGCATTCCACCACTGCCATGTTATCAGACCAGAAAATGACAGATTGGTCCCTCAATGCCTCTGCCCACACGACCAAAGCAACCAGGATTGGGAAGAGCTCAAGGAAGCTTATGTTACTGGTGAGCCCTGAACTTTTCAACCATTCAGGCCAGTACTATGTCACCCAATCGTTCCCCAGGATGACACCGAAACCATCGCTGCCTGCAGCGTCGGTCATCAAACCCAGCTCTGAGTTAGGCACGAGCGGACTGGGCCAAACTACCTTGCCATTAAAATCCTGCAGGAAGGCCCTCCATATCTGCATATCCTGCCTGACTTGTCTGGACAATCTGGTGTGATGATGCTTTTCTTTGAGGCCAGACATGGCATGAGCAATGGTGCGGGGAAAAGGGGCGTGCCATTGGGATGATGTGTAACGCAAAGTTCAACTGGCCCACCACTCGCTGCAAATGATGTAATGTCACTTTCTCTCTGGCCAGGCAGCAGTCCAGGGCGAGCCCAAATTCCCTGACCTTGTCACTGTGTAGCCTGGACACCCCTTGAATAGAATCCAATTCAATTCCCAAGAATTCAATGGTGGTAGTTGGACCCACTGTCTTATCGGGAGCCAATGGTACCCTAAATTCCTGCATGAGTGTGCAAAATTCCTGCAGTGCTACCCTGCATTCATTAGAGCCTGACGCCCCCAAAATGAGGAAGTCATCCAGGTAATGTAGGACCCACTGGTGCCTGACTTCTTCCTGAAAGCCCATTCTAGAAAGGAAGTGAATTTTTCAAAATAAACGCATGACACAGAGCAGCCCATAGGGATGCACATGTCAACGTAGTACTTGTCCTCAAACTGAAAACCTAGGAGATGATAATCATCTAGGTGAACTGGCAGTAGACGGAACGCTGATTCAATGTCTGACTTTGCCAGCATTGCCCCTTGCCCTACGTTTCGCAGCATGGTCACGGCCAGGTCAAACGAGGCATACTTTACGCTACAGAGAGTGTCTGTGATGGCGATGGTGCCCCTAGGTGCGGAGAGGTTGTGGATCAATCTGAACTCCCCGGGTACCTTCTTTGGCATTACCCCTAGGGGTGAGCAGACAAAGTTCGGCATCGGGATGTCCTCAAATGGTCCACCCACCCTTCCCAGGTGCAACTCTTTCAGAATTTTTGCCCTTGCAATACCCATATTGGACCTAACAGACATCTGATTCCTACAGTGTGAAACCCCACTGTGACCTTGGGCTGGTATCCTGAAACCTTCACCAAAACCTGCTCTAATGACCCTTGCTGATTCAGCACAACTGTACTGTTCCAGCCATTGGATTAATTGCCCCAATGTTCACAGGAGATCTAGCCGTACCTAACCGTCCCTTACTGATCTTGTTTTCTACCCCCTTTGTCCCTTGCTTTCTTGTTGCACTTGGATTCTGGGTGAGAGGCATTACCACAGTACCCGCAGGAATGTTTAAACTTACACGTGCCGGGAGCCCTAGAACAGGACCGTTTGTTATAGTCAAAGCAAACCCCTTTCTTACCCCCTGCTCCAGTCCTGGGCGTACTTCCCCCCCGCGTTCCCAGCGGGGCCTGCCTTAAAGGGCTGAAACCTCGGGGTGTCTGTGACTGTTCCCCTCACACCCTCTGGCGAAACTACCACTAGGTGTTTCAGATGTAGGAACATGTCTGTCAGATCCCATCTCAAAGATGGGTCCGGAGCCTTTGCCCTCCTAAAGGCCTTATCATAATCCTTCCACCCATCGCCGTCCTTGGCTGTGTGGGCGAGAGTAATCCTATTTTGGTAAATTGCCATCTGGGGCCCTACTTCTGGGAAACGTTCAAGCATGACGGACATGTATGTGGAGAACCCCTGAATCCAGTTCGCAAGGTTCTCCTTGACCCTGTACTTTAATAAGATGGTGGACCATTCCCTAGGGTGTGTCCACTCCTTATTTTTTCTTGCCTTTTCCCTTTCAGCCTCATCAATCAGGAGAAAAAACATATTAACGTACTCCCCTTTCCATATCTTTTCTTTCATCTCCTTAGATAGATGCCGCCCCAATTGCTCCCTCTCTGAGCACAGTTCCTCCACCCCGAGTGGTGTCAGTTGCAGATTTGTACCAGACGGTGCTGTCGCATCCGCTTTCTTGTGCGCCTCCAGCTCCCTTGTGCTGCTGCTTGAGCCTGGAATGCCGCATCCCTGGTGGCCGACACTGCGTCCGGAAGTGCCGCCCCATGAACAACGCTGTTAGAGAGAGGTATCGTGGGCGCCAGTGACGCATTTCCAACCGGTATTGCCGGCACCTCCTTCGGTTTCCCGGGCCCTAGCTCTGCCAGCAATTTCTTTGCCCTGTCAACCATATTATGCCCCCCTGCAGAAGCCCCTGCCGCATGAGACCAATTCCCTACAGTCTCCAGCCATGGCAATACTGCTGCTAGGCTAGTGGTAATATCTGGCTGCGTTGTGATGGCAGGTGTTACTCCATCCCCCACCTGCCCCCCAGGAATGGCAGCGTCTGAGGAAATTATTTGGACCGGAGACATTGGTGTGGTCGCATTCCCCCCACTCCCTTTACTACCGGGCTTACGCCTGCTCTGCTTCGGTGGTGGGGGAGAATAGTTCCTTGGCGGAACCACAGGCCTTCTGTGCCTCCCTGCTGTTGCTTCCGGCCCTTCCACCTTGTCCTGTAACCTGTTAAGGGTCTGCCCCATGGCCTGCATTTCACGCATTAGGGTCTCCAGCATCACCTCAGTATGAGAGCGTTTGCTGGGCCGCCGTGCCTTAGGGGACATGGCGTGTACCGCCGTCATAAAAGCGCCTAGCCGTGCGCCCCCCGACCCTGCGTTAGTTCTCCCTCAGGAGATGGGTACACTAGTTACCTTTACGTTGTAGCGTGCCTCAATCAACCACTGCAGTCACGCAACCAGAGCCAAGACCCACTGGCTAGCCCAGTAGGCTCATGTGAGCCGCCCGCTCAAACCCTCTATGGCTCCCAGAAGCGATGTACTGCTGGCTAACCGAGGCTGCCTGCGGATCCTCCTGTGATCGCCAAAACTGCACAGGGAAGAAGGGTGACGTCCGCCCCCAGCCTTGTGTTGCTGCTGTAGGGAAAATAATCCAAAGCAGTTTCGCAGCGCCACCTTACACCAGCTTATCAATGACCCAAAAGTAAATGACGTGCCCGTAGTCGCAGTAGAGACCCTCTATGTACTTAATTATACTAGCTGAGCCCAACTGACTGGGTTACTGAATCGCACCCTATGGCACACAGTCAATGTACAAAACTTCCTTTTACAACAAACAAGGGGCCACCCCACTTTGAGCCCCCTCGCCCTCAGTACTTAAAGCCCCCCAGACACAGTCATGGCCCGCAGGTGCTACCGGGAGAGCCCCCTCCCCTCTATTTCGCGAGCGCGCTTCCCCCACCGCCGAACGAAATACTTAGCGTCCCAGTCGTGGTGAGAAGAGCTACCAACACGAGAGCCACTCGGATTTCCCCCGCCGGCTAATCTGCGAACCGACGATGACGCTCCGTCGGCTCCACCCGCTGCAACCGGCGATACCTGCAGGGAAATAAAGAATAAGGTTGTCGGGCAACGAAACGCCGTTCTTCCGGCAAGAGAGGCACCCAGTAAACAAACAACAGCTTCCGTCCCGTGATCGGTTCCTTGGTCCACAGACGATCCTCCCGATGTCCTCGACGATGAACCTGGAGGAGAAACAAAGGACAAAGTTGCCAGGCAATGAAGCGCCGCTCCTCTGATACAATAAAGGCGCCCGGGAACCACAACAGCGGTCGTCCCCGCGATCCGGCTTCCTACTCCTCGGATGATCTTCTTGACGTCCCTGAAAGATAAAAAACAAAAATGGTTAGCGGGCCTGGCGTCGCCTGTGGATGTTGACCTGAGGGGACACCTGGAGCAAAGAGGTTGCTCTGCCCGCCGGTTCCCCCTTTTAAGGGTTGTGCCTCTGGGTTCGTCGTTCGGCCTGGCGGAAGTGACGTGTGACCCAGAAGTACTTGAAGTGCTTCCGGGTCACCCCAGGGAAGGCGAGCGCCTATTGGCTGCTGCTCTGAGGGAGGGTCCGCGTCATTGCTGACACGGACCCTCCCCTTTGAAGTCCGGGGACCAGGGCGACCGCCATAATGGCGGCCCCTCCCATGCTGTTCCGTTCCTTCCCCAGAAGTGTTGATATTGCAGCTCTTTTAGGAAGTTCCTGTGTTTTCCCAAATAAAGACCATTTAGGATTTTTATTAATCTATTCTTATTCAATATGGAATAGAGTTTTCGCCTCCTTGTCGCACTCTAGGTTCACGCAAAGGGCCTCTCCAATTTGGACCACAAACTTGTGGCAGTAAGCCTACATAAGGTGGCTCTGTCTTGGTCTTCCTCCTTCCTTTCTACTCAAAGTATCATCATATGGCAGGGACAGATTTAACTCGGCAAATACTTTATATCCTGGAACGGTGGTCAGTACAGAAACACAGCCAAATCTGCAGCACTCTTGATTCTCAATTTTAGAACAAAGCCCAGCATAGGATTATCTGTTTTAGAAACGCCGAGTCTCCAGGAACTGCCTATTGAAGGACTTTTCAAACATGTGTGAAATCATTAGCTCAGAATAATGACAAACGTGGGTCTTTGAATTGCCCCAGCTTCCAGCTGTGCATTGGATCAACTTCAAGGCAATTTATTTTGCTCACCAATTATTTTTATGAGTAGGGTCCCCCGCCACTCCCTCCCACCTGTGCGTTACTGCCCCTCGATCCGAGTTCCTAGACGCCAGCTCTGGAAATTGTGGGTGAGTTCCCTCTGTGATTTCCACCCTTGCTGGTCATACTCTGTCCTACCACACCTTTTTGATACCTTCTTTACAGCCACGGCCGGTGGTAGGTGTAACTGCAGGGCGGTGATGTAGGGAGGGGGAGGGGCAGGGTGGGGGGTTGTAATGTTTGGATTACGGACTTTAACAGGTAAGTAAACATATAAATAAATAAAACGAATTTTGTTGCGCGCACTGCATCGCATTTGGTGATGCAGTGCACACAACGAAATTTGTTTTATTAATGTATATGTTTACTTACCTGTTAAAGTTCGTAATCCATACATTACATCCCCCCACCCTGCATCTCCCCCTCCCTACGTCACCGCCCTGCAGTTACACCTACCACCGGCCATGGCTGCTTCCTTACCCTTCCTTCCAGCACTTTCCTTTGTACTGGCAATACAAACGCTGCTCTAGACCCTAACCCGCAACCAGTGATTGACCCTTCCTGGTCCTCAATTGTATCAGGTACTTTTCAATTATCTCCAGTATTCCCTAACCAATTTGATAATCTTTTCATTCTTTTCGATATTCCTCGTCTTACTCTCTCCTAGCTACTTCCTTTTGTACAGCACCTAAACAATGTTGACCAGGTCCTGAAGATCACCCTGAATTATCAAGAGTCGAAACGTTGTGGACCTTCCAAGGCAATTTTATTGGCGCTACTGTGTTGTTCACAAATTGTAAAAAAAACTTCTGTAAAAATCTTGAAAATAATGTATTGTGACCCAAAAGTACCTTGTAAATATTTTCACAATTGTTCACTCTGCGCAATTCATCACTGTGTCACTTGTCACTTATGCCGTCCACCTTGTGTGTCACGCATGTGCACAAAGTGTTTTCAGGTTATACTTACATTCGTTGTAAACAGTGCTGTTACAACTGTTCTCTGACACTTGTTTAAATACATAATGCTTCTGGAACTTTCTTTGATCTCGGAGTCTCCCTTGTCTGCCCTTTTGCAAGTATCTGTGCATGTTTCAAATTGCCTAATTGAATATTACCTGTTGAAATTTTGTTTTTTATATAAACGTTCATCGCCCAGGTCTCAAATGGGTATAAGGATACACTCCTGTTATTTGCTTTCAGTTCCCATGGGATGCACATGGTTTTTGGCTGTTTCTTGGAAAATACCCAGAAGTGCTATCACTGAACACTGAATCTAGGCACCACGGCCTCCAAGACTCTTGGTGCATATAAATATTCATATTCTATAAGTGCCATTTGGAAACGAGTTCTGCCAAAATCCCATTTACCAATGAAAGGGGTTTGGCACTACAAATTGATTAATGAGAAACATTGTGAGGCTGCTCAACTGCACTCCACTACTGCAGCCCTAAGCATTTTAAATCACTTCCCCATGTTAACCTATGGAAAGAGCAGGTCTCCAAGGTAGTGAAAACACACAAACGTATTCCTCACTATCTGGGCGCATATGCGTTAGTGTGCACACTGACCTGCGATGGTAGGTGGGAGACATAGTTCCCATCACCAGGGGTACAAGTGCGCGCGTCCGAGTCTACACATCAGACTGGACACAGGTTTAATTAATATGCGTGTCTGTGTGCTCGCCAAAGCCTGAGTTGGCAGGTGGCACACTCAATCACTGACACCATGGGTGTGTACTTACAGTGGCCCATAATGGCAAGCTGCTCATTAGTTTACTCATGATAGATAAATCCTGATACGCTAAATTTTCCTTACGTTCTTTCATACATCATGAATCGCAATTACCAAATTGCGATTCGCACCCATTTGCAATTTGGTAATCGCTAATTAATTGCTTTGTACTTATGGCCCTAAGTGTCTTTATCATTGAGATCTACATTTACCATTCTATGGGCTTCAGAGAGGAAACAGGGGAAATAGGCTTACATGCTTAACACATGATGTTCACAGATTTGTTAAGTTACATCTGGAGTTCATGTTCACTAATTATTTGAGATTCAGCATATCAGTTACAAAGGACATCGTAACATCAATTATTATGTCATAAACTTAAAGGGAAGATTTTCAAAGTAGTCAATAAATGCAATTAAAAAATAATCATAGTTAATGTGTCTTCATACTTCATAGACCTCAGAACACAGTATTTAAAAATCACAAAAAGCCTGTTGTGTGTTACACTTTATAGGAGATGAAACACAATCAGATTGCTTTCAGCTTCAGTTGCCTTGATGAAGGCATACATAATATTCAGTTCAATGAGATGAACTGCAAACCTGTGTACCCTTGACGAGTTATCTAGATGCTCTCTGAAAATTAGAGACATTGCCAGATCTGTTGAGGTTCAAACTATTGAACTTCAGGGTACTACAGATCTCCACAATGGACTAACAAACTGTCTTATCAAGACTGGAACTTGTGTTCTGTCTATAAAGGCCCACAGTACACGTGGCCTGCTAATTGGTTGAATATTTTTCACACTAGATAAAATCAGACTCCAGTAAGTTGAAATTTACAGCAGGAAAGTATTTTCGTTCCCGCAAATTCTAGGTATTTTTCCAGCAATAAGTAATTTATTGTATAAGTTAATAAAAACCTTTACAAAAAGAAATCGCTCGAGGTAAAAAGTCTTAAAAATAAAACTACAATTTCATCGGCTCTGGCGGCTCTCTCGCTCACTCCCTGTGGTCTGAGGAGAGATCAAAGCGGCAGCGGAGCACAGAGACCACGCGGAGATCCGCAGCGTCACCAAACCTTTTCGGCCCCCTTTGGGCGTTCTCCATTGTGGGCTGATCACCAACCCGCGGCTCCGTTTTGGGGTGGCAAAAGCAAAGCTGCAAAAGCGGCAGCATAGAGCTCCGGCCCACGGCTCCGGCTCGCGGCAGCTCCGCCGCCGTGTCCTTGGCGCCAGCAATAGGTTAGACCTACCAATGTTTATCTTAGAACTCATAATTGTGACTTGTCTATAACAGTAGTTAGCACACATATCTCTAAAAATGTGGCCTCTCGCAATGAGGACAGTATGTAAGGATTTCTGTAGCAGGCACATTAACCCAACAAGCTATATTTCACATCAGGCTGCCCCTGGAAGGGCCGAGGCTGGAGGAGTGTCACTCAAATGTAAGACCCTTTTTGCCACAGTCCTTCGTGATTATAAAGAAGATCCTACACAGGCAAATAGTGGATTTCCCCATTGGACATTGCTTTTAAAAGAGTGGGAGGATCTGTACAATGATGTATGTATGTTATGAATATGTTATGAATGGGACTGATTTCTGAAGACCATGGCTAAATGTCCAATGCAGTATTACAGTTTATTGAAAGTGAAAATCTTGTTTATCATGCCTGATCTGAAAGGTGAGAGGAAAATAAAGACTACCTGACTCACAAAGGAAAACTTACACTTTCAGGTAGGTTTACGATTGTTTGCTATTCACAAAGGGATTTACAACCAGTATCTTTACATGTCTATGCTCATTAAAAGACCCATCTTTAGTGTGAGCTTAGCTTTGTGAGTCAATCCCGTGCCAATTAAATTCTCTGCCTCTCAGCTGGAAATGCCAAAGTAGTCTTAGTACTCCACAGTCAAAAGTACTGGAACAAACCTTTTGGGAAAATGCTATTTAAGGCATTGCGATACAGAAAAGGGGGTGGTGATGAACAGAGTGTCTGAATTAAGCAGACCACTCTTACCCAGTCCAAAGATCAGGGCTTGATCCATCACCGTTATTTATCTCACTGCCCCATCCCAGCTCAGAACCTGGCTATATGCAAATTAGTCTGTCCCTGGCCCAGTGCATCATGGGAACAGGGCAGACCAAACTACCAAGCCAATTCTTCACCAGAAAGGAGACAAGCTACCGGGGACCGGTTTCTGGCATTTCAGCCTCTTCGGCCCGGCTTGCTTGAATCCTGATGGAGCAGTGAGAAAGGGACTCATGTCTGAGTATACCCTGCCACACCTATAGTGGCCAAAAACGATACAGACCACTCTTACCCAGTCCAAAGATCAGGGCTTGATCCATCACCGTTATTTATCTCACTGCCCCATCCCAGCTCAGAACCTGGCTATATGCACCATCAGGATTCAAGCAAGCCCGGCCGACGACGCCTGAAATGGCAGAAACCGGTCCCCGGAAGCTTGTTTCCTTCCCAGTATAAGAATTGGCTTGGTAGTTTGGTTTGCCCTGTTCCCATGATGCACTGGGACAGGAACAGACTAATTTGCATATAGCCAAGTTCTGAGCTGGGATGGTGCAGTGAGCTAAAAAACGGTGATGGATCAAGCCCTGATCTTTGGACTGGGTAAGAGTCGTCTGCTTAATTCAGGCACTCTGTTCATCACCACCCCCTTTTCTGAATCATTTTGTCCACCATAAGCGTGGAAGGGTATACTCAGATGTGAGTCCCTTGCTCATTGCACCATCAGGATTCAAGCAAGCCGGGCCGACGACGCCTGAAATGGCAGAAACCGGTCCCCGGAAGCTTGTTTCCTTCCCAGTATAAGAATTGGCTTGGTAGTTTGGTTTGCCCTGTTCCCATGATGCACTGGGACAGGAACAGACTAATTTGCATATAGCCAAGTTCTGAGCTGGGATGGTGCAGTGAGCTAAAAAACGGTGATGGATCAAGCCCTGATCTTTGGACTGGGTAAGAGTCGTCTGCTTAATTCAGGCACTCTGTTCATCACCACCCCCTTTTCTGAATCATTTTGTCCACCATAAGCGTGGAAGGGTATACTCAGATGTGAGTCCCTTGCTCATTGCACCATCAGGATTCAAGCAAGCCGGGCCGACGACGCCTGAAATGGCAGAAACCGGTCCCCGGAAGCTTGTTTCCTTCCCAGTATAAGAATTGGCTTGGTAGTTTGGTTTGCCCTGTTCCCATGATGCACTGGGACAGGAACAGACTAATTTGCATATAGCCAAGTTCTGAGCTGGGATGGTGCAGTGAGCTAAAAAACGGTGATGGATCAAGCCCTGATCTTTGGACTGGGTAAGAGTCGTCTGCTTAATTCAGGCACTCTGTTCATCACCACCCCCTTTTCTGAATCATTTTGTCCACCATAAGCGTGGAAGGGTATACTCAGATGTGAGTCCCTTGCTCATTGCACCATCAGGATTCAAGCAAGCCGGGCCGACGACGCCTGAAATGGCAGAAACCGGTCCCCGGAAGCTTGTTTCCTTCCCAGTATAAGAATTGGCTTGGTAGTTTGGTTTGCCCTGTTCCCATGATGCACTGGGACAGGAACAGACTAATTTGCATATAGCCAAGTTCTGAGCTGGGATGGTGCAGTGAGCTAAAAAACGGTGATGGATCAAGCCCTGATCTTTGGACTGGGTAAGAGTCGTCTGCTTAATTCAGGCACTCTGTTCATCACCACCCCCTTTTCTGAATCATTTTGTCCACCATAAGCGTGGAAGGGTATACTCAGATGTGAGTCCCTTGCTCATTGCACCATCAGGATTCAAGCAAGCCGGGCCGACGACGCCTGAAATGGCAGAAACCGGTCCCCGGAAGCTTGTTTCCTTCCCAGTATAAGAATTGGCTTGGTAGTTTGGTTTGCCCTGTTCCCATGATGCACTGGGACAGGAACAGACTAATTTGCATATAGCCAAGTTCTGAGCTGGGATGGTGCAGTGAGCTAAAAAACGGTGATGGATCAAGCCCTGATCTTTGGACTGGGTAAGAGTCGTCTGCTTAATTCAGGCACTCTGTTCATCACCACCCCCTTTTCTGAATCATTTTGTCCACCATAAGCGTGGAAGGGTATACTCAGATGTGAGTCCCTTGCTCATTGCACCATCAGGATTCAAGCAAGCCGGGCCGACGACGCCTGAAATGGCAGAAACCGGTCCCCGGAAGCTTGTTTCCTTCCCAGTATAAGAATTGGCTTGGTAGTTTGGTTTGCCCTGTTCCCATGATGCACTGGGACAGGAACAGACTAATTTGCATATAGCCAAGTTCTGAGCTGGGATGGTGCAGTGAGCTAAAAAACGGTGATGGATCAAGCCCTGATCTTTGGACTGGGTAAGAGTCGTCTGCTTAATTCAGGCACTCTGTTCATCACCACCCCCTTTTCTGAATCATTTTGTCCACCATAAGCGTGGAAGGGTATACTCAGATGTGAGTCCCTTGCTCATTGCACCATCAGGATTCAAGCAAGCCGGGCCGACGACGCCTGAAATGGCAGAAACCGGTCCCCGGAAGCTTGTTTCCTTCCCAGTATAAGAATTGGCTTGGTAGTTTGGTTTGCCCTGTTCCCATGATGCACTGGGACAGGAACAGACTAATTTGCATATAGCCAAGTTCTGAGCTGGGATGGTGCAGTGAGCTAAAAAACGGTGATGGATCAAGCCCTGATCTTTGGACTGGGTAAGAGTCGTCTGCTTAATTCAGGCACTCTGTTCATCACCACCCCCTTTTCTGAATCATTTTGTCCACCATAAGCGTGGAAGGGTATACTCAGATGTGAGTCCCTTGCTCATTGCACCATCAGGATTCAAGCAAGCCGGGCCGACGACGCCTGAAATGGCAGAAACCGGTCCCCGGAAGCTTGTTTCCTTCCCAGTATAAGAATTGGCTTGGTAGTTTGGTTTGCCCTGTTCCCATGATGCACTGGGACAGGAACAGACTAATTTACATATAGCCAAGTTCTGAGCTGGGATGGTGCAGTGAGCTAAAAAACGGTGATGGATCAAGCCCTGATCTTTGGACTGGGTAAGAGTCGTCTGCTTAATTCAGGAACTCTGTTCATCACCACCCCCTTTTCTGAATCATTTTGTCCACCATAAGCGTGGAAGGGTATACTCAGATGTGAGTCCCTTGCTCATTGCACCATCAGGATTCAAGCAAGCCGGGCCGACGACACCTGAAATGGCAGAAACCGGTCCCCGGAAGCTTGTTTCCTTCCCAGTATAAGAATTGGCTTGGTAGTTTGGTTTGCCCTGTTCCCATGATGCACTGGGACAGGAACAGACTAATTTGCATATAGCCAAGTTCTGAGCTGGGATGGTGCAGTGAGCTAAAAAACGGTGATGGATCAAGCCCTGATCTTTGGACTGGGTAAGAGTCGTCTGCTTAATTCAGGCACTCTGTTCATCACCACCCCCTTTTCTGAATCATTTAAGGCATTGCAGCACCAAACTAAAGAGGTTTGCTGAGTTATGGTGTTACCGTAGCTTCTGAGAAATACCGATAACATCTCAATAAAAGTATAACAGTCATGCTTTGAAGTATTGATGTGTTAAAATTATAATAGCCCAATGAAGTGAACCTGGCTTCCTACACTGCCCATCAGCGTGCTCACTCAGTATATGTTGTGGAATAAAAAGGTGGTTGGGGTGGCGACAGCATAAACCTAAAATACTTGCCTTCTCTAGTTGACATTGGCAGCAAGGAACAGACATTCTCATATATAAAAGCACTGAGAGAGCGCAAATTTGAAAAATGTATAAGTGCACCATATTTACAAGCACGTAGTATTAGTTTAAATATATATTGCACAAGAGTGTCATATACCCAGAAGTGAAATATACAAGAGTGTTTAAGTAGAGTAACTATACTCATAGCAGTGTGAAAACTAATGTAGAAATGTTAGAATGATATGAAACCTCACGTTTCTCATGATAAGTGACTGTGTGTAAAGGAAATGAAACCTAGCAAACCAAAAAGAATGTGTAGGCCGCAGGGCAATTCACAGTAAAGATAAAGTGCTGCTACACAGATGAGACGTGGTTAACATTGTTTCTAAGGTATTTAATCATAGAATTGATATATATGTTTTATATAGATGTGTTACATTATACTATAGTAATGTGTGTTAGTTAAAATACTGTTTAAACCAAAGAAAGGAAATGTTTGAGAAGGCAGAGACCCGCTTCATGTAAATCAAGTAGACCTGCAAAGACCAAGTCATTCTCTTTGATCTAAATGTGCTCGTTAAGGGAAAGTCGTGCTAGGCACTAACTGCAAATCCTTGTACATGTTTTATGGTCCAAGATATGGTGGAGGTTGGAATTTGAGGCCCACAGTACACGTGTCTGTTGCAGGTGCAAGGAGCCCTAATCAGTACTATGATGAACGGTCCCTTTGTTCAAGAGAGCCAGGCGCAGGCCTGGAGGAGTCTTCAGGAATTTTAGGGGGTACTGTCTCGCTGAAGAAGGAGCCTGGGAAGCAAGGTCAACTTTAACAAGGGTCCAGAGGAATACCAGCATGGAATTTGCCGCCAGAATCGATACCACGTGAGGGGCGTCTCAAGGGGCGTTCCAATTGAAAATGTGATTTGGTATTAGGGAAAGCGCCCCGGGGAGGAGACAGATCAGAGAGTTCGAGAAGCCTAAGAAAGCGGATGGGTAGGCAGATAGAGAGGCTGCAAGAGACCAACTTGATTCAGAGACTAAGAGAAGTGCGTGATCTTCTTTGGAAGTCACCACTGCTGACACCTTTTGGGTTAATATCTGTTAAGTAGGGATGTCACTTAGTCAAGTGTATGGACAGACTAATCTGAATTTTTCCTTTCTGTAAATGACTCCAAAGTTGCAACTGATTTCGATTCTCGCCACTTTAATGGTGTTCGAGATATTTTTGATAATTTCCTTTTGTCGACTAAGGGCATTTCGAGAGTTTCTTTTTATAGTTATACCTGTATACCTTTTGAATCTTATTCTGAGATGTTTGTATCCTCAGATACTTTTGGCTTTGTAATAAATCTTTGAAACTTATCTGTAGTCAGTAGTCCTTTAGAGTGGTGTAATTCTTAATTTGATTAACCTAGTAGTAGATTGTCTTTTACTCAATGACAGGTACCAACGATCCAGTCGACTTGATTTGGGATCTGGTAAGGTAACTAGAGACCAGAAATCCCGCGATAACAGTTGGTAGCAGAGTGAGGATGGTTATCTTCTTGAGGAGGATAATCTAGGCTAGGTTAGTTTACCCCAAGGCCCCTAGAGATAGGCATCGAGAGATGAGCAGCGGAAGAATCGAGCGCCGAAGAGGGTGTTGACGGTGCGAGAAAAGCAGCAGATTCGGAGGAGAGTGAGTATAACAAGGGTCATGCGTGAACAGATTGCGGTGTTTTGTGTTGTATTTGTATTGTAATGTCTTGCGGAGTTGAATGCCTGTAGTGTGATTGAGAGAAGGTTGTGAGCGCGCGCAACCTGGTGAACTGGTTACCTGGTAAATGGGTGAACTGGTAAAAATCTTAAGTTCGAGGCAGAGCTTAAGTGGTTCGGGTGTATCGAACACCCAGAGTAGTTGTCGACCAGAGTAAGGAAGTCATGAGGTACCATTGATTTTCCGCAGAACCGAGATAGGGGGAGTGTAAGAGTGAATGTGTGAGTAACGGACGCTGGTCGAAAGTTACTGTGTGCAAGTAACCTATCAGAGAAGGCGATTGTCTGGACGTAATCGGAAAGACATTTCGTTGGTTAAGGTGACAACTACAGTTAGACTTTGGACGTACAGTCAAGGAGAAGTGATTGTTTTGATCGGAAATAATCATTTTTCATAGTATGAAGGAGACGCATGCATGACCGAGGAGGCGAACTGAGAAAGGAGGGGAACTGCTGCAAAGGGGGACGAGTGACGTCGGCTAGAGCCGCGCTCTGATTGAGCGGTTAGTGTGACGTCGGCTAGAGCCGCGCTCTGATTGGACGGTTGGTGTGACGTCGGCGAGAAACCGCGCTCTGATAGGCCAGTTAAAGAGAACAGTGCTGAGATTGGTGGATTGTTATCAGGAAGTAAACAAAACGGAGAAAATAGACACTAGTAGATCGAAAATGAAGTGTTTTAAATGTTTGAAGGATATTTTTAAAAGAAAAAGGAGAGAGTCTTTTTACGGGCAAGAGGCACCGCCCGAGGGTACACCGGCTCATTATATGGCAGCGAATGTTGGGCTGCATACGATATTGTGGATTGGGGATTGGAACAAGCTTACGGAAGGGAATGAGGAAATGCCGTTCCCAAAGTATGGAACGTTTAAGTTAGAAGTGTTACATCGGCTAAAAGCAACCATGTCCGCATTGAAACCCCCGCCTAGACCGACACAGTTTGAGGCCCTTAATGCATGGATTAGGGCGGCGCACGACAGAAATCTGAATAGGCGTCAAGAAAGGCTGACGCGATCGGTAAGAGCAGTGCGAGATTCCAAATGGGATGAGGACGCCAAGAGATGGAGAGTACAGGCTATTGAGGTGGATAAGTTGTACCCAGTGAGAGAGGTGGCAGGAGAAAGGAACCTCATGGAAGAGGATGAGGAGAGCGACTCGGAGGACAACGTGATAAATAGATTGCTGATAGATAGACCGCCTCCGAGAGTTGGGGAGATTGAAAGTAGGGGACTATCAAGGGAAGATGGGGCTGCCATAGAGGGGTATACACCACTTCCTATATCGGAATGGACACCTACCAAAGGTGAGGAGACACCTCATCCTGATACCATACAGAGAGTAGTTGGAAGGGTTGCAGTGCAAACGATGCCAGCAACCGAGAGGGTTGAGTCTTTCGGATTGCCGGATGCTCTCCAAATACCCGTTACCATAGGACCCATAGTATCGATTTACAACCCAGAGAGTATGAGAGAGGAAGAACAGGTGCGGTTAGACAGAGAAAGAGCCGAGATGGAAAGGAGGAATAACATGACAAATGCCTGGAAGCAACTGCCAGGACAAGTAACGTGGAACACCCCATTAGACAGTGGGCCCTATAATAGATCAGGGGGGTCAAAGAGGACCGATGGACCTGAGGGGACCACGGCCGAAAACCTATACAGAACTGAGAGCTGACTTGAGAGAATGGGATGGGTCCACGGAAACACCAAGCAACAGGTCCAGAGCAGAAGCGGAGTGGGGAAGTCGAGGCAACGGGACAATGTCTCACTGTGGGGCAAGTGAAAGCAGTCAGGGACGTGAGGGTCAAAGCCAGGAAAACAGAGGAGTAATACGTCCTAATGATGGGAGGGATCAGCAGGAGCGAGAAGGTAGAAGCATCGAGTGTGAGGAGATGTCCCGTCTCTGGGAAAAAGGTAGAGACCAAATGGTACAAGCCTACCAGAATAGGTTTAGGTGCGCTCATCATGCACTTGGAGAGGATGTACAGCACTGGAGGAGGGAGAACAGTGATAGGTCTCGCCATGCATCGAGCAATCAGGAATCACAGAAGAATAGTGAGGAAAGGGGGAGTAATGGAATGTCTTACCATGCACCCAGAGAAACCAGACAGGATGTGGAAGGTGGGGCTATGAGACGCAATGGAGTGTTTCATCATCCACCCAGAGAGGACGGAGCTGCATGGGACCTAGAGAGGTGGGAGCATGGGAGGACTCCACGTAACTCACCTGAGCCCAGACGTAGGACCCGGAGCTGGGATGGGAGAAACGTGAATGAACCCCCTAGAGCTAATGTATTGAAAGCTACAATAAAGGCAAAGAGACTTTATGTCACCAGTTTAAAATCTGATTTGGATGAGATCATAGATGGTACGTTGCCTTTAGAAAGGATCGAGTTGTATGAACAAGATGAGTTACTGTTCATAGCGAAAGATGTTACTCGAAAGGCAAGAGCAACTCATGAGAAACTGTCTGAACTGGCAGACAAATATATGGTAGATTTGTCCAGAACAAAGACTCTACAGGGTAACCATAGATTACAATATTCAGATCAGGACTTAGATGAAAAGAGGACAACTGGGTTGAGAACACACATAAGAGAACTGATAGCAGGAATAAGAGCATGGAGGGATCTGGATAAATGGGAAGAGAGATGGTCCAAAAGGGGAACTGTTAGACGGTGTGCGAATGGAACGTCTCCTGAGGGAAGGTTGATGCAGATGGAGGCATTTCCTTTGCGAGAAATATCGAATGGGAATTATGTGCACGTACCTTGGAGTAGAGGGGATTTAGCTGCATTTACCAACTCATTTCCGAAGTTAAGGGAGAATCCAGTCGAGTGGTATAAGCAGGTAGAAAGGTTTGTGAAGATCTCCAAAGTATTGTGGATTGATTTGAACACCTTGTTTGACATTGTGGTTCCTGGGGATTTGTGGGTAACATGCAAGATTAGTGTCCAGTGGCCAAATGAAGAACCTGAAAGGAATGCTAGAACTAATGGACCGTCAGAAAGTGTCATGGAAAAGTATGAGAGGGTAATAGCCTGGTTGAAAGATAAAGTGCCACCACAAGACATAGATTGGGTAAAAATAGACAGAACAAGGCAGGAACCCAAGGAAACCGTTCATGAGTTTTATGAGAGATTGTTGAAAATATTCAAACAATACAGTGGACTCGATGTCGTGGACCCTAAAGATATAGGACAGTTTGTGTCGAAGTTCGTTTTAGGACTGAGACCTGATATTTGTTTGATGATTCAGCAACATTTAATTTGTTGGCAAAACAAACCACTAGATGAAATTTTAAGGTATGCCAGATACTGTAGCGATGAGATAGATTCTAAGACAAAGAAAATGAAGGAGAAGCTGATGGTGGTACAGATGCAGTCAGCCGGAAAGGGCGGACAACAGAAACAGGGAATGGGGACAATGGGACGGAAATCGAATAGTCAGAACAAGGATAACGAAGAAAGCCAGAGACCTAGAATAGATTTTGCCACTTTAAAGAAAACGACAAAGTGCCACCAGTGTCACCAGGTGGGACACTGGAGACGCGAGTGTCCCTTTAACCCTGAAAATGGAGAACTAGAATTAGAGGAGGAAGTTCAGGAGGTTCCAGTTCAAAGGGCGACAGTCCCAGGAAGTAAGGTGGTCAAAGGGGGGACTTCGGCTCCATGAGCTCAGTTTCCACAGCCACCAAAGATAGCGACAGGGGGAAAAGTCTATAAACAAATGCCTCTTTTTATTGAAGAAGAAAAATGTTATTACATTGACCCAATGACCGGTCAACGTGTGAACAGAGAAGAGGACTGTACCCTCGGGGCAGTTCTAGAAGTGGATCAGAGAGGGCCATTTGTTGAGGCAGAGGTAGCAGAGTGCCCCATGACATTCTTGGTGGATACTGGAGCTACTCGATCAACTCTGAGATCAGCAGTGGTTCCTGACCTACCAATGTTGGGGGAAACAATTCAGGTGGTAGGAGTCGCCAATAGGAGAATGACTAGTCCATTGACCGAACCAGTGTCAGTGAAAATAGGGAACTACACAAATGAACATCAGTTTGTGGTATGTGATTTTAGTCCTGTATGTCTGTTAGGAAGGGACTTGTTGTGCAAATTGAATTGCACCATATACTGCACACCTCAGGGTGTGGAGGTACAGACTGCAGACGATGATGCTACCTTTAAGATTGCTAATGAGAAAACATGCATAGAACTGTATCCTACTCTGACTGTGGGAGACCTTCCTTGTGATTTGAGAGACGCTGTCTCCTCTGAAGTATGGGATTTTACTGGGGAAGAGATAGGACTGATCAAAGGGGTGGAACCAGTGAAGATCATGGTAAAACCAAACGCTGAATATCCAAGAACGCCTCAGTATAAACTGTCCCAGGAAACGATTGCAGGAATAAAACCTGTGATTGATTCAATGATTCAACAGGGAATACTGAAAGAAATCGTGGGCAGTCCATGTAACTCCCCGATTATGGGTTTGCAGAAACCTAATGGGAAGTTCAGAATAGTTCAGGACCTTCGAAAGATTAACAACATTGTGGTTTCATGTTGTCCAGTGGTACCGAATCCATCAGTGATACTGTTTCAGATACCATTCCAAGCTGAGTGGTTTACAGTGATAGACCTTTGTCAAGCCTTCTTTTCGATCCCATTAGATGAGGACAGTCAGTATCTTTTCGCATTTAAAATGGAAGATCGCGCCTTAACATGGTGTCGAATCCCACAAGGGTTCACAGATAGCCCTTCGATCTTCAGTCAGCTGTTGAAGAAGAACCTTGAAAGTCTGGTACTGCCGCAGAACTCGGTTCTGGTCCAGTACATAGACGACCTACTTGTTGCGTCAGAAACAGAGGAAGCTTGTAAGGAAGACACCATTGCTTTGCTGAATCATTTAGCTAGGAATGGACACAAGGTATCCCCGAACAAACTACAGTACTGTCTAACAGAAGTACAGTACTTGGGTCACCGCATAGAAAAGGGGAAACGCAAGGTGTCTCCAGACAGGATAGAGGCCATCATGAAAATGAATGCGCCTACGACACAGAGGGAAGTTAGAATGTTCTTAGGAATGGTTGGTTATTGCCGACAGTGGATAGCTAACTTTTCACTGAAAGCGAAACCTTTACAGAAACTGACGCACAAGGAGGTGAGTGATCCGGTACCATGGGACAACGATTGTTTAATGGCGTTTCTGCAGCTGAGAGAGGACTTGTGTCGTGCTCCGGCTTTGGGAATGCCAGATTATGAGAAGCCTTTCTCATTATACTGCTGTGAAAGAGAAGGATGTGCGTTATCAGTGTTGGTGCAAGTACATGGGAATGCCCGTAGACCAGTTGCATATTTTTCGGCTACATTAGATCCGGTAGCCGCATGTTGAAAATTAGTACGTTTTGGTGAACATTATCTGCGCCATCTTGCCTCTTCCCCTGATGCCACACTTTTGTCGTGCGCGCCCGCCATTTTAAGATGCCCCGATCAGAACGAACCCTTTTGCATGCCGCTGGCCCCTGACATAGCCCTTTGCCTTCGCTAAGCCTGCACGCTGACCACCCCCTGCTTGCACCTGCCTTGAGTCATAAACCCCTCTTCGGCGCTGCTCTGCCCCAGGCCTTCATCCTGTTCCCAGCGCGACACCTCCCTGCTTCCCTTTCATGATCTCCGGCCCTTAGATGCAAACCCCCTTTCTCCCCGTGTGCCCGTTTTGTCTTCCCCGTTCCCAGGCCGACACCCAGCTCTGCCGATACCATCTTTGCCCCTCCCCGTACAATAGAAAGCTTCCCCCATCAAAGAATCCCCGGGTTGATCAAAGCCCCCACCCCATGAGATCCGATCAAACCCCCCACATTCCGTGAATCGGCGGATTATCCAGCTGCGCGATGCTCATCACCTGTTGTGACTAGGGTGGGGACTTCAACTGTAAATGTGTGTGGGAACGGGCCCAAAGGGGAGTTCCGAGAATGTCTTTTCCGTACATCAAAGCTTTAACATGTATGTGTAATCTACAATAAAGTCATAAATGTGTGTATAAGAGGCCAGGCCTCAGGAATACAGTTAGAGCACCTCAGAACGATACCTTCTGTCCGTTTCGTTGTGTTCTCCTCCGGAGAGAATAAAAAAAACCTTGTTTCCTGCTTTCCAGTCTCCAGCGCCTGCCTCTTCATTGATTTAAATAACTAGAGGGTCACAGAGGCAATACCGCCGGGCAAATATCGATTGTCCCCGACCCGACTGAACTTTTTACAATTGGCGTCCCAAGCGTGGGGCCCATCAGCGACTCGTGGATCCAGTGGGAGAGGTCCCGACGACAGAGTGAACGACTGCAACGATCGGGAGAGCTCTTGCCCAATAGACCCTCGTCTGGCAACCGATCATCCGAACTTCACTAGTTCCGAACAGACCTCTCTCGAGTGATCTACGGTCCTGACTGGGAACCATCAGGAGTGCCGTGAGAAATACGAGAAAAAGAGGACGATCGGGCGCTGGATTCGGAAGACAAGAAACTGTCCACATGGTCCGGGTAAGGTCGTGTTGCCACGACAAGTTGCGAAAAAAAAATTTGTTTGATTGCTTGATTGTTCAAAAATACTAGTATTGCTCTTTTTATTTTTATTTTTTTTATTTGGAGATTCACTGTCTGCAAACAGAGAAACAACAGGCTCTCTCTCTTTGCAAGCAGTGGAGGATAGGTAGGGTAGCAGCCGTGCTTGTTTTCTTTCTCCCCCACTTAATAATTGCTTGAAACTGAACTGTTGTTCGCAAAAATATTGTTTCCTGGAGATTCCCTGTCTGCAAACAGGGAAGTGACCACCCTTTTTGCAGATAGTGAAAAGGGTAGGTAACGCAGATCTTTGCGGACCTACTCATTCTCCCCATTGTTATTTATTGGTCTTTTGGTTTTTTGGTCCATGAGGTATTCACTGCCTGCAAACAACGTAGAATAGAAATATTCTGTCTAGTCTTTGCACCTAGTGATAAGATAGGCAGTGCTGACTTTTTTTAGTCCCTCGTTACGAGCCGTCATGTCTGTCTTCTCCCCACTGATAAATAGCCTGTTTAGCCCGGACCGGGTGTTAGAGGTGGACCATATAGCTCCACTAGAAGGCACCCCTAATAAGGACATGTTCATAAACTATGGGTTAGTCACCATAGCTTATAATAAATTATGGCACAGGTATACCGAAGAGAGTCAAGACAAACAGTGGCCACTGGCAGGATCCTTTGACCTTGATAAAATAGAAACGTTAGAAATAGCCCTTCGAAATAATAAGACAACGCCAATTATGCTCGACAGTCTCGGTATGTGGCGCAGAGAGGCTACGAAACGACAGAGAAAAGACGAGGACAAACCAAGTAGAGAAATATACCGACAGGACAACCCCAGGACACCGCTACCCACAACTTATCCCCCGACACTATGCAAAGGACGACCAGACTTAGGGTCAGACCAATGCGCTTTTTGTAGGTATGTCGGACACTGGAAAGCCCAATGCCCGACTCTACTGAGCGTGAGTAAAGGCAAAGGGCCGACAAGAACGACAGACCGACAGTACGAGAAAAGGCGCGAGACAAAGAAGAACCCGACTTACATAGACAGACCAGACAGAACTACCACGTTTGATTATGCCCGATGGCACAGATTTCGCAAGGAAAATCTCAGCGGCATGCTCAAGTTCTCCTAGGTCGGGCAATGTCAAGACGGGAACCCAGCCTCGTTTAAAATTCACAGACGGAAAGAGATAATTATGACCAATAACTGTTTTTATATTTGTCTTGGGTCTTTGTATGTCGTACTTGTACTGTCCCCCGTCTGAGTTTGTGTGTATGTAATGTACAAATCTGCGTCATCCCTCTACACGTGTTTCCGTGTTACTCGACCTCTGTTAGCAGAAACTTAGCATAAAAGCAACCTGGAAAGAAAGAAATGGTAAAACAAAATCCGTAGACCATTAATGAACTTGAACTTTTAATTTAACACAACAAACAAGGAATAATAACGATAAACTGTAGAAAATGAAAGTCAAACAGAACATTCGCCCCCCCCCCCCATTCTGGAACCTTCCAAAGTAGGGCAGGGTTACGGCTACGCCCAACCAACGGCAACCCATATAAGGCGAGCCCGGCCGCCAACTCTTGGTCAGGAAATCTTAACGTATGGGGGAGCCGGAGGAGAGGCAGGAGCCCGCAGCCTGGGCATTTGCAGGTAGTCCCGCCACATGTCTCCTTGGCCGGCCGCAACGGGCCTGGAAAGACTAAGGTAGTCCCGCCACATGTCCAGAGGAGAACGAGGCACCTCTTCCTTTTCTCTTCCGTCACAGCCGCAGCAGTCCTGGACGGCGGGATGTCCTGCACGTACCTCCACAACAATTTGTCCAAGTTGGGCTGGGAGGGAGAGGCGACGCGGACGAGCCTCTCCCACCTCCACCGATAGGAGGTTTCCCAGCCCCCGGCCCGACGCCGAACACCCCCAGTCAGGCGATGGTGCCAATACTTCCACAGCACCGAACGTACAATGGTGGCACCCCAGTACTTGCGCAGCACCGAACGTACAATGGTGGCACCCCAGTACTTGCGCAGCACCGAACGTACAATGGTGGCACTTGGGGAACACCGGATGTGGAGAGACCTTCATGCGGGGCGATGAAAAGGAGCGGCATGGAGTGCACCGGGAGAAGGAGACGATGTGAACGAGTCTCCCTCGCCCCCCCAGGTGGGGGCATCACAGCTGCACCCCAGCTGAACGTCCCGCTTACACAAAACAGGGACCTCTTCCTTTCACTCCGAAGGATCTCTTCCACTCTTGCAAACTCGACGAGAGTGGCCCCTGTAGGGCCTCAAAATGGCGTCTGGATCCGCTGGAAGGCGGGCCCCGGCCACTAGAGTAACTTTGGCCAGCCATATAACTCGAACATTTGTCCCATGGAGCACGAGCCCCCATCTCCGACAGCATCTCCGCAGCCTTGAAGATCATACAAAGGTCCCCGGCGGAACCTTCGGCCTTTGCAGGTTTCCGGTAAGGGACGGCTGCCTTGATCGCCAACGAAACAAACATGACATTGCCACACCTTCTGTTAGCATGAATTCTAGAACTGCCGAAAAGGACTCTGGTCCAAACTGCCAGTAATGGAAACATTTCCCCCTGATGCTGCTTCCGGACTGAGCCGGCCCCGCCTAAAATGGCGCTGGTATCAATCGGAACTTACGAACACCTCGTGGTGTTCCGTCGCACTAATATAAACTTGATGTTCTGAGATTTTATATGATCCTTTGTACACTTGGCTAGAAAAGACAAGGAGAACTTACTCGACGAACAGTATGAAAAGATCCCCGTTACAAATGTTGATTACGAATGTACAATGTATTATATTTTTATAACTGATGTAAACCCCATTTACGACGCACACGTACGGTATGCATATAGGAAATCTGATTACAACTGTTATGATTATGCTTCTAAATTATGAAAATATATGCCCCCGAACCCCCAGCCAATTAATAGACGTTTTAGTCTCTTACAAATGAATGAGTAAAACTTTCCGATGTTTTTATTGCTGCAAACGACACCCCCCACTGTACGCACTTTAGCCATTGCCACGACCGGCCAAATACGACCGCACCCTCATAATCCATATGCTGAAATGATTTTGCAAAATAAAGTCTTTGAAACTATGGACGGGTATTGCATGCTTTATTTTAAAAAAATATGGGATGGGTGGGAAAGTTCTTTTCTGTGCACCCTACTCTGCTCTCTCTTTAAGGTTAAAAGAAGATGGTTGCCCAGCCCTGGAGGACGGATCGGATCGACAACACGACACTCCGCCTTCAAGGTACGCGTCTGACTCATGAACTCTCGCGTAGAGGAAGACCTTGACTTCCAAGGATGGGTAAAACGAATGGTGAAAATGAGGGAATGTAAAAGGAGGGTGAAATGAAATAATGTAAATATTATAAAGTACAACGTTCCAAAGTAGCAGGGACCCAAGAACCAAAGAACCTTAGAACGCCACAGCGTTGAAAGAGGTTTAAGGACCCCGATAGTGAGATACATCCTTTGACTAGATACCTCGCACTAGGCACCTCTGGTTTCCTTTTTACGTTTCCCCGCACACGACCTATATGGACACACTACCCCCCTCGACTCCAGAAACCCTATCCCCGGGGACCCTGCCCCGAGGAGGAAAGACGAGTAAGAGGTAAGTAAAGGACTTATGAATCCATGTATTTGAATGCGCGCGAATGCTGTCTCCCCCACCCCCCCTTTTTTTCTCCCTCTGCAGGTTACATCAGAAATTACAGCCGAGGTGTGGCGAAGATCTGAAGTCTTGCCATGTCTAATACACGAAGCGGACTAGCACCGCAAGGTGGTGTTTAAGCACGCCTGCAAACTGCTCACGTACCGAACAAACCCGAAAAATTAGCACAACCTGATAAAAAAAAGTGATCACCCTTAAACCAGACCGGACGAATGAACCCATGTCACGTATGATGCGAAACTATGAGGGAATGTGTGTGTGTGACTGAGATGTTGACCCAACTGGTCGAAGGACCGAGAATGCGAGAAAGTGCGACAAAATGGTACCTCCTTTCTTCTTTCCTTTTTCTCAAGGCATGTCCCCTCTACCCTGTTTAATGCTCAAACTGCATGATTACAAGATTCTAACCCAGACCCGTGAATGCCCTTTGCTGTGTAATGCACTAAATAGCCTTTCTTGAATACACTGCCACCCTCTCTGTTGCACGTGTACTATTTAGCCTGCCGTTACGCTCTCTCTCTCTCTCTCTCTCTCTCTCTCTCTCTCTCTCTCTCTCTCTCTCTCTCTCTCTCTCTCTCTCTCTCTCTCTCTCTCTCTCTCTCTCTCTCTCTCTCTCTCTCTCTCTCTCTCTCTCTCTCTCCCTCTATTTTTGCGCTCCCACTCTTCCGAGTGATTAACCCCGAAATTGGCAGACTGCCACCCCTAGCACCCCACCTAATTGGCTTCAAATACCGTCAGTATTTGCACAAAAACTTGTCTTTAATACAATCACCCTGAGACCGCGTCGTTACCTCTCCTTTTCCGCTAGAAGACAATGAACCCAGGTGGGGCCGTAAGGGAAAGGACAGGTAAGACGACAGAGGTTCCCTAATCTGACCCGAAATAAGGGAACTACATGTCAACGGCTCCTATAGTATAAAACAAGGACCTCAGAATACGCGACCCTCCCCTCCCCGAATGGTCGCAATACCCAAACCAAAAAAAAAAAAAAATGATCACCCCTGTTACCTCCCCTGTATATGTCCCTGGTTGTTTCCCATAAAACCCCTGTCCTTCCTAATTAAGTAATCGGGCTGTAAAAGGTTACGTAGGACCCAGAATGATGTTTTACAAGGTTAACAGACTAGTTCAAGGTAAAGAAATCATCGAAATGAACCCCGCAGTAGTTGCAAAACAGGATGCACCGATAGAAAGGAAATGTTTAGCCATGTTCGTCTCTCAGCAAAATACCTGTGTAGTACCATGTTGACGACTCACTGCACCCTTTTGTAAATGTAAAACTCTAGAGAACGGCATATCTTCGCCAGATTTGTCTCACAAGGGTGGGTTACCATCAGATGAACTGCCATGCCTGTAATAAATAATTATGAAGGAAAGTCATAGTAAATCCAACAGAACCCGTCACCGGTCATTCATATGCCAGTTGTGAACACTAAAATAACGGGCATTTTTCATTCTTTGCCTGGAGCTGGGAGAGAAATAGACTTTTTGATTATCTTCATCTGCAAATTTTCTAAAGACTGTCTTTTCAAACTTGTTTAAGGGTACCGCTGTTGGAGGAGAAAAGGACCGGATGTGGGAGCACGAGGCCCGACTGCAGACTAAGGAACACCTGCGACATTAGCCAAGGCGAGACCACGACTGAAAAGAGCTGCAGGACGAGGCACTGTTTTCGACAACATGAGAAGAAAGGGTCGACCTGATGCCCCTGCTCGATGTCCAATGCCTGTCGACAAGTCCCCGCTCTCTGAATTCGGTCACACGCCCGCCTATTTGAAGTCTCTCGTTCCCCTAGTTTGTTCCTAATTTGGCCTTGCTCCATCCCCCTTTCCCTCTGACCTACCCTATGGACTGTTTTGTACGCTCTTCTTCCATCCGAACTTTCTGACAATCACCTCAAAGGACACAGGGCGAAAAGGACCTTTCCGACCAGAAACGCGAGGAAAGGGTCGTGCCCTGCAACGCAGAACTTAGAACAGAGCTGGACTTGTAGCTCCACCGCCGGTGCTCAACAGCGCCAACGAAAGACCACAAAGAACAATGAGAACTCGTAAAACTTCGAACATTTGACATCCTCAATCACCGTTTTTTTATGCCTCATTTCTCTCCCAGCCGCCATTGTATTGATCCTGCTCCAATCCGAATCTGAAATATGTATTAACCTGCCAGTTCACGTTATGATATGTACTTGCTGCTCGCCGTTTTTGTATTACATTCCTATGACTTTCCTGCTGAACAAGTTTATCAAAGTTTATCAAATAGGCCCGCCTCCCGAAAACTAGAAAAGTTAAAATGTATCGTTTACAACTCTTTTTATCTAGGGTTCCTACCATTTTCCTTCTCATGCCCACCACAATAGAACCGAGTAGAAAATGAACCAGCAAGATGTCTTGAATATGTTAAAGGGAGGACTGTTGAAAATTAGTACGTTTTGGTGAACATTATCTGCGCCATCTTGCCTCTTCCCCTGATGCCACACTTTTGTTGTGCGCGCCCGCCATTTTAAGATGCCCCGATCAGAACGAACCCTTTTGCATGCCGCTGGCCCCTGACATAGCCCTTTGCCTTCGCTAAGCCTGCACGCTGACCACCCCCTGCTTGCACCTGCCTTGAGTCATAAACCCCTCTTCGGCGCTGCTCTGCCCCAGGCCTTCATCCTGTTCCCAGCGCGACACCTCCCTGCTTCCCTTTCATGATCTCCGGCCCTTAGATGCAAACCCCCTTTTTCCCCGTGTGCCCGTTTTGTCTTCCCCGTTCCCAGGCCGACACCCAGCTCTGCCGATACCATCTTTGCCCCTCCCCGTACAATAGAAAGCTTCCCCCATCAAAGAATCCCCGGGTTGATCAAAGCCCCCACCCCATGAGATCCGATCAAACCCCCCACATTCCGTGAATCGGCGGATTATCCAGCTGCGCGATGCTCATCACCTGTTGTGACTAGGGTGGGGACTTCAACTGTAAATGTGTGTGGGAACGGGCCCAAAGGGGAGTTCCGAGAATGTCTTTTCCGTACATCAAAGCTTTAACATGTATGTGTAATCTACAATAAAGTCATAAATGTGTGTATAAGAGGCCAGGCCTCATGAATACAGTTAGAGCACCTCAGAACGATACCTTCTGTCCGTTTCGTTGTGTTCTCCTCCGGAGAGAATAAAAAAAACCTTGTTTCCTGCTTTCCAGTCTCCAGCGCCTGCCTCTTCATTGATTTAAATAACTAGAGGGTCACAGAGGCAATACCGCCGGGCAAATATCGATTGTCCCCGACCCGACTGAACTTTTTACACGCAGCGTTGCCCGGATGTCTCAAATCCGTTGCTGCAACGGGTGTCAGCATTGAGAGGTGTGAGAACATCGTGATGGGACACCAATTAGTGGTGTATGTACCGCATTCTGTAGAATTGTTAATGACCAGGACCAAGACGCAGCACTTGACCAATAGTAGGCTCACGCGCTATGAGCAAGTTATTCTTGCTGCAGAGAACGTGACCCTTAAGAGGTGCTCGGTCTTGAATCCTGCTACACTGATGCCACTTCCTAATGATATAGAAGGCGAAGAATGTGAAGATCACGATTGCCTAGATGTGACTGAACTATGCACGAATCCCAGACCAGATATTGTGGATGAGCCATTGATCGACCCTGATGAAATTTATTTTGTTGATGGCTCATGTTTAAGAGACGATACTGGTCGGTTGAGAGCAGCTTATGCTGTTTGCACCATTACTGGAGTTGTGGAAGCCGCTTGCCTGGAAGGAGTACACTCCGCTCAGGTAGCAGAAATCATTGCATTGACACGTGCCTGTATAGCAGGTAGCAAAAAGAGAGTCACCATATATACCGATAGCCAATATGGTTTCGGTGTAGTTCATGATTTTGGGCAGTTGTGGTCTCAGAGGGGTTACATGACCTCCTCTGGTTCGCCAATCAGAAATGGGGAATTTGTACGACTACTGTTAGAAGCATTGCAAGGTCCAGCTGAAATCGCAGTGGTCAAGTGTATAGCACATACTAAAAATACAGATTTTGTGTCACAAGGAAACCGATACGCAGATGAAGTTGCCCGCTATTGTGCGGAGCAAGGGTATACTTTCACGGAGGTGGAAGTAGGTGGGACAAAGGAAAAGACAGAAGTCAATATGATGTTAGAGACCGTAGATACATGGGAAGATTTGAAACAAATGCAAGAAAATGCACCTGAGTCAGAGAAAAGGTCCTGGGAAACAGCAGGTTGTGTAAGAAGTGAAATGGATTTTTGGGTTTCAGCAGATGGAAGAGCAGTGTTACCTGAGGAATTAGTGAGTCCAATGGCACGACAAATACATGGTCCGACACACTCAGGAAGGGATGCCATGCTGAGAGTATTTAGGCAGACTTGGTATTGCCCCAAATTCAGGGTTGCAGCAGAAGCAGTCTGTAGGAGATGTGTCACATGTCAGCAACTGAATGTGGGGAAAAGAACACCAGTTACCATGAGTCACATTGGGAGGTCTGGGGGGCCTTTCAACAGAATGCAACTGGATTTCATTGAAATGCCAAGAGTCAACCGCCTTAGGTATGTGTTGGTGGTTGTATGCATATTTTCCAGATGGGTCGAGGCATACCCTACACGTAGGTGCGATACACTCACCGTAGCGAAGCTGTTACTTAGAGAATTGATCCCGCGCTACGGGGTGCCAGGTTCTCTGGAATCTGATCGAGGAACACATTTTAACAGTGAAATTGTGAAGATGCTCTGTGCTGCATTGAACATTGATCAGAAGTTACACTGTAGTTATCGACCAGAGGCTTCAGGAATTGTGGAGCAGATAAATGGGACATTAAAGTGCCGGATTGCCAAAGTGTGCTCTTCAACTTCCTTGAGTTGGCCAGATGCTTTGCCTTTAGTGTTAATGAGCATGCGCAGTACACCCGACCGGAGGACAGGTCTCTCTCCACACGAGGTGTTGATGGGGAGGGCAATGAGGCTTCCTTCTGTACCAACTGCGACCCTGTTAAACATTACAGATGACCTGATCCTGGATTACTGCAAAGGACTGTCTGACGCCATTCATTCTGTGTCCTTCCAGGTGCAGGCTGCTGAGGTCCCATCTTCAAGAGAGTTGTGCCATGACCTGTGCCCAGGAGAGTGGGTGCTGGTGAAGAAGCACGTCCGGAAAAACTGCCTAGACGTGCGCTGGAGAGGACCTTTCCAGGTCATACTAACCACGAATACGGCTGTCAAGTGTGGAGGCCTGCCGAATTGGATACACGCTTCCCACACCCGAAGAGTTCCAGCACCCCTGGAAGAAACAGCTCCTCTCGCAGATGAGAATCCAGCAGAAGACGGTGAACCATTAGAGGGGATCAGTCAAGCTGTGGGGGTGTCTGAAGAAGTTGGGAGCGTTACAGATCCAGAAGAAGGGCAAGGCGGCAGTGAAACTGAAGCTGCAACAGAAGGAGAGAGCTGCTGTGAATGGGACTCGGAAACAGATCAAGAACAGAGTGATCAAGAACCGAGCAGGAGGGAAAGCAATAGGAGAACAAAAAGTGGGGCTGCTACTTGGCCTGAGAGAAAGAGGAGGCCAAGCCTGAAGCTAGCTCGAGAAGAAACTCTTGCTCCTATTTCCGAAGACTCGGATCAGGAAGAAGGTGCACCGGACCAAGAGCAGGAGGGTCCAAGGAGATCGAGGAGAGTACGAGTGCCTAGCAGAAGATACTCTACACCTGAGTGGACCTACCTCGCTGCAGATGTCCGAGGGACGCAGAACTGGGAGGGTGAGGGAAGTGACCCTGACCAGAACTGACCCAATCATCACAGTGGAAATAAGGTTCCTGCTACCAGGAGTGGAGGTTGAAAGACTGCTGACACTTAACATTGTCTACCCTCCTTTTCTGAGCGGGATAAGAAAATTAATTTTAGAGACAGTTGACTTTCCGGTTTGCTGTTCAAGATATCCAGTACTGGAGGGAGTCCTCCTTCGAATGGAAATGCTGGAGAGAGTGGTGGAACTCCTTGGAACACGCATAGTTTCAGATTGTTAAAGACTTTGAAAAGAACATTGTAAATACAGATCGGAAGATAACCTAGTGCCAAGTGGAAAAAGAAAGAGACTATGGACTTCCATTTTAGTGGATGGAGAAGGGCTAAGGTTGTCTATTGCTACAGAAATAAATGACTGTTCTTGCGGGAGAGACTTGTCAGCTTCCAAGTGTGGTTCAAAGAGAGACTTTGTGCAAAGCAAAAAGGACATTGAGGAGAAGTAAGAGACTTTGCTGAGAACGAAAACCAGAGCTACACTGTTTGAGATCATGGAGACTGGCAACCCGAACCGCAGGGCCAAATGCATAGTAGGCACACTTTTAGGGGTAGTGATTTCTCTTATAGTTCTAGTAGTTACTATATCATATATAGTGGGACATGAAAACGAAGCAGAGTCAAGACCAGAAACAAAGAAAGCATCAACACAAAAGCCTACCACTATTGCTGGGGTAAAAGGGGAAAACACTGAGAAAGAAAAGGCTTTGCTAGATGCTGAGATTAAGAGATTACATGTTGATGAATCTCAGGGGAACTTTAGGTCAAATGCTTATGCTAAGTTGCTCTATGAGTACATTGATGTCATGGAGGCGAAGAATTGCTACGTTTGTATGCAATTACCAGCTTCTGTGGATGAGGGTATCAGATACCATCATCTTCCATTGACGTATGGAATCACATGTAGTTTGTTGTTGAGCATATTTTATGGACGAGATGGGTTCGAGTATTATTTCTCGAATTTTGACTCGACATTACCAGAGGTCCCAAATTATAAGCATTGAATAAGTGGGACTATTACAAGTGCGAAGACAGGTTACAGAAATTTTTCATTCCATGGAAAACGTTAGATACTTCACATGCCCGAAGAAATAATCTGACTTGTCAAGTGTCAGAAATTGAGAAAAAGTTTATAGGGCAGGTGGATACTCGATACAGAAGGCAAAAGATTCTAAAAGCTTCAGGACAATGGGAAACAGATTGGACCAAGGAAGAAAGGGTACATCAAAGAAAGGGTAGCATTGGTCCAATTGCCTTAGACAAAGAGAAGAGGGGGAAACTGTGCATTCACAGAAGTTACTCCTATTATGAGAATTTGTTTGTAGGTGAAGTCAGTTGTGAACATGCTTTCCAATTGGAGTACTACTCCAAAGACTTTTTGAAGGAGATGCAAGCAATCCCAAATGTATATTTTGTATGTGGAAGAAATGCATATGTGAAGCTACCAGATAATTGGTACGGATCATGCTATTTAGCAATTGTCTTCCCCAAAATATACCATGTTGAGAATTTAGAAACGACAAAGAGAGGAACACCAACAAGAGGGAGAAGAGATCTAGGTGCTGAAGAGGTAGTTGGGGATGTATTTGGTGCTGCATTCCCTCTCTTGGGATTGATACTGAATGACATCAAACTTAGAAGATTGGCTACAGTCGTAGATAGGTTATCTGCCAGTACTGCTAGATCCTTGATGCTGGTGGAGGGGGAGATGCAATCGATAAGGGCAATGGTTCTTCAGAACCGACTTGCTCTAGATGTTCTGCTAGCCAAAGAGGGCGGAGTCTGTAAGGCTTTGAAGGTCCAGGAATGTTGCACTTACATTCCAGACAATTCAAAACCTCTAGAGAAATACATACGAAACATTACTGCAATTCACCACGAAATTGAGGATCTGACAAGGATAAATGTGTGGGAAAAAGTAGGTCAAGGAATGGGTAAAGTTGGAGGTTGGTTTGCCAACCTAGGAAAGAGTATCATTTGGTACATATTGAAACCCATCATCATAATTGTGATTTGTGTAATCACTTTGTGGGGATTGGTGCGATTGTATCAATGGTATAGAGCAAACAGGTTGCAGAGAGCCATGAGAGAACAAGAGAGAAAACTGACTGCGATGCAAGATACACAATATAAGAGTCTGAAGGCTCTAGAGATGATGAAACGAGGGGGTATTGCAACAACTTCAGTCTGAAAGATCCTACATTTTAGAGATGGTGTTTTGATGGTGATGACTCCTGAAAGTCTTCAAAGGGGGGACTGAGAGAGCGCAAATTTGAAAAATGTATAAGTGCACCATATTTACAAGCACGTAGTATTAGTTTAAATATATATTGCACAAGAGTGTCATATACCCAGAAGTGAAATATACAAGAGTGTTTAAGTAGAGTAACTATACTCATAGCAGTGTGAAAACTAATGTAGAAATGTTAGAATGATATGAAACCTCACGTTTCTCATGATAAGTGACTGTGTGTAAAGGAAATGAAACCTAGCAAACCAAAAAGAATGTGTAGGCCGCAGGGCAATTCACAGTAAAGATAAAGTGCTGCTACACAGATGAGGCGTGGTTAACATTGTTTCTAAAGTATTTAATCATAGAATTGATATATATGTTTTATATAGATGTGTTACATTACACTATAGTAATGTGTGTTAGTTAAAATACTGTTTAAACCAAAGAAAGGAAATGTTTGAGAAGGCAGAGACCCGCTTCATGTAAATCAAGTAGACCTGCAAAGACCAAGTCATTCTCTTTGATCTAAATGTGCTCGTTAAGGGAAAGTCGTGCTAGGCACTAACTGCAAATCCTTGTACATGTTTTATGGTCCAAGATATGGTGGAGGTTGGAATTTGAGGCCCACAGTACATGTGTCTGTTGCAGGTGCGAGGAGCCCTAATCAGTACTATGATGAACGGTCCCTTTGTTCAAGAGAGCCAGGCGCAGGCCTGGAGGAGTCTTCAGGAATTTTAGGGGGTACTGTCTCGCTGAAGAAGGAGCCTGGGAAGCAAGGTCAACTTTAACGAGGGTCCAGAGGAGTACCAGCATGGAATTTGCCGCCAGAATCGATACCACGTGAGGGGCGTCTCAAGGGGCGTTCCAATTGAAAATGTGATTTGGTATTAGGGAAAGCGCCCCGGGGAGGAGACAGATCAGAGAGTTCGAGAAGCCTAAGAAAGCGGATGGGTAGGCAGATAGAGAGGCTGCAAGAGACCAACTTGATTCAGAGACTAAGAGAAGTGCGTGATCTTCTTTGGAAGTCACCACTGCTGACACCTTTTGGGTTAATATCTGTTAAGTAGGGATGTCACTTAGTCAAGTGTAGGGACAGACTAATCTGAATTTTTCCTTTCTGTAAATGACTCCAAAGTTGCAACTGATTTCGATTCTCGCCACTTTAATGGTGTTCGAGATATTTTTGATAATTTCCTTTTGTCGACTAAGGGCATTTTGAGAGTTTCTTTTTATAGTTATACCTGTATACCTTTTGAATCTTATTCTGAGATGTTTGTATCTTCAGATACTTTTGGCTTTGTAATAAATCTTTGAAACTTATCTGTAGTCAGTAGTCCTTTAGAGTGGTGTAATTCTTAATTTGATTAACCTAGTAGTAGATTGTCTTTTACTCAATGACAGGTACCAACGATCCAGTCGACTTGATTTGGGATCTGGTAAGGTAACTAGAGACCAGAAATCCCGCGATAACAGCACTTTACGGTAACCTCTTTCGAAGCTCTGTGTGGGTCTGAGCCTTAAAAAGGAGGAAATCTATGATTTAAGGTTTATTACCTCACATGAAAGCAGAAATACTTCAGGTGAACGTTTATCAATTCCTGTTTTGCAAGCAAGACTATAGTCCTGTATTGCGCCATGCAATAAAAAAAAGTGCAAATACACATGCTAACATCTCACGCTAGAAATGAATCGATTCATCCCCGACAGGAATAAATTCCCAAATCTTCCTGGAATAGTAAATGGTTTGAAATTGGGTTCTGCTTACCCACAAACATGCACGTTTGTAGATCTTCAAGATTGACCCTGCCATTCCCACCCTGGAACTCCCAATCTCCACCCACTGGAGAGTGTTAACCAGAATTCTTTGAAGTAGAAAGGTCGATTGAGTAAAACGAATAAGGTCACATTGATTTCTGATAAGGGCTCCATTTGTTTTCTGATATTGGAAATTTGGCACCCAGGGAAGAAGTGAATGACCGAGGATCAAACAGATGAGGTGAAACTAAAAAAGTCTGTTATTCAAACCTATGCTTATACTTTCCTTGCTTCTTTGCTTTCCTTGGTCACATGGGTGACAGAGCCAGAGCTCTGAGCATCATAAACCTTTCTCTGCTGCTCACACCAACAGATAAGAAATGAAGAAGCATAGATAAAAACACAGGAAGAGGAATCTGGATATCTAGACCATAGAAAAAAACAGAGCTAAACAAGCCTATATGGAAGGACCACTTCCCATCTAATAAATAAGAGAACGGCACAGTCCCCCAGATACACCCCTCATTGAAGAGTTGTGCTTTGGGTGTATGTATATTAAGATTATTGCAGTTTATATAAGTAACTTGCAGTTATCACCTGAAAGTCTGCCAGCCGCCATTTGGGGAGAACAGACATTACAAGGGGCTGGCCAGGACCTTAAACTTAAAAGCCACCGTAGCTCCGCCCAGGACAGTGGTGATGTTCAATGGAGGATAAGAGAGAGGAATGAATGAAATGAAATGAAAAGAGGATTTATAGAGCGCGGTAGCTGCCCTGGGGCGTCCTAGCGCTAGAAAGAAAGGTGCTTTCTGGTGAGACTGCTAACAGCGGGAGTTTAGTCGGATTTCTTAAAAAGAAAGGTTTTTAAATGTTTGCGAAATGAAAGTAGGTTGGGTTCGGATCTCAGGTAAAGGGGAAGGGAGTTCCACAGTTTAGCAGCGTTGTAAGAGAACGACCGGCCCCCACATCTTGATCTCTTAATCGTGGGGACTGTGGCGAGGAAGGCATGGGCAGAGCGGAGCTGTTTGGTAGGGTGGTAGGGGGTGATTAAGGAGTGGTTAATGACCGCACCCCTTTTTCAAAATGCATGATGGGAAATGCAGAGAGTCTTAAAATTGATTCTTTCCCTGACAGGAAGCCAATGAAGACTTCTTAGGCTGGGTTTTGCTGAGAGACGGCGGGGGAGCTGAAGCAGAGTTCGGGCAGCACAGTTTTGTATTATCTGGAGCTTTCGTAGGGTATATTCAGGGGCTCCTAGGTAGAGGGCATTACCAAAATCGAGGCGAGGCTGGATTAGGCCTTGGACCACGATATGTCTAGCCCCAAAGGGCAGGAGGGGAAGAATCTTTCTAAGAAGTCTGAGAAGGCCGAAGCAAGTGGCTGATAGTTTGGCTGCCTGACTGTTGAAGCTGAAAGATTTGTCCAGCCAGATGCCGAGGCTTTTTATAGTTTCTTTGGGTGTGGGGGGAAGGCCAAGGCAGGCGGGCCAGATAGAATTGATCATGGGGGATATGGAGCTACCGAGGAGCATCAGCTCCGTTTTTTCTCCATTCAGTTTGAGACATGAAGAGGTCATCCAGTTGTTGACTTCTTCTAGGCAGCCCATCAGGTTGACCTGTGCTAGTTGGCTGTCTGGCTGTGCTAGTTGGCTAGTTAGCTGTCTGACTGATTGAGGGAGACCACTAGCTGAGGAAGGCCACTCTACCTGGCCCTTAATTCACCTGACACCGAGCGCAGGGCACTGTGAGTTGTTCTCGCTCCACTGCCTTGAATTGGCCTGTTCTAGCCTGCCCCCGGAGGTGGTCTACTTTTCGATGCCCATGGCGCAGACTCCCCGGATTCCACTCCTCTGGTAGAAGCGCTGGTCTGCTGTGTGCTCCCACTCCCCCCCTGAGTGTGCTCCCCTTGGGTAGGAGTGTTGTGTGTTTTTTAATTGCACTGTCTTTGCACTGTTTTAAATACCTTTTAATTTCCTTGTAAGCACTTATTGCTGGGAGGTGCCTGACTCCCTCAGTATTCCTCTCTCCTTTTGTTTTGTTTTCCTTGTAGCACCCCATTTTAGCACATTGGTGCCGGAGTTGCCTGGCTCCACCCCCCTCACTGTCGCAATGCGCTATCTGCATGGCCTTGACTTCAACTGCCACTGAGCGCAGGGTCCAGCGAGTCATTCTCTCTCCACGCCCGCTGCCTCGGATTGGCCTGCTCTGGCAACGCCCCCGGAGATGGTCTACTTTTAGATGCCCGTGGCGTGGACGCGCATTGGTCGCACCGCTGCTGTGCGGAAGGCAAGCCCATCTGTGCCCGTCCGCATCCGGCAGAGGCCAGGGGTCAGAACCCCTGCCCTTTTTGGGAAGGGTCAGCCTTTTAGGTATTCGCCCGAACATTTAAAAAAGCTAGCACCATCGAATCTGGAAGCCTGCCGACCTGCCTTTTCTGTGACATCAGAACAGCTGCCTGGACTCACTGCCCATTTAGGTCGATCTTGATGAAGGTAGGTCTTACAAAAGAGCACAAACTGAAGATTTTACTTAATAATTGCAGGGCACCCAATAAGCATAAGTTCGAAATCCACAACTGCTTTGTCGACAATAAACCAGATGCCTTGTTTCTAACAGAAATATGGCTGAATGAGACCTCTGCGCCAGAAATTTTACAAGCCCTTCCCTCAGATTACGGCATTCGAAGACAAGACCGTCCTATTAAGCATGCTATTATATAGATATAGATTAGATAGCTATTATCTATAAACGCTCCCTTAAATGCACTATTAAAGTAGCTAATATAGGGCCAGATGTATCAAGATACCCTTTTGCGATTCTCAAATAGCGATTTTTAAGGAATCGCTATTTGAGAATTGCAAAATGGTATGTATGTAAAAATTCGCTATTTTTTAGCGATTTCTTAAAATTCCTTAACTGCGATTAGCAAATTGCTAAGCGCAATTAAGGAATAATTTCCCATTCATTTCTATGGGCCAGGAGGCCCATAGGAATGAATGTGAAATTATTCTCAATTTGCAATTCGCAATTTGCTAATCGCAAAGTGAGAATAATTTCAAGGGTGCAAGGGTGTCTTAAGGATACCCTGCTGCACCCCCTGAAATTGACATGTGTGCGCATATGGCGTACATACATGCCCTAAGGGTATGTATAAGCGTCACATGCCACCTTTACAAATTGCAAAAAGTGCATTTGTAAAAGAATTCGCAAATTACCACCAACTACAAGTTGGTAGTAATTTGCGATTTCTTAGAGTGAAATCGCAAAACTCTTCTTTCTTACATACCATTTAAGGAATTGCTTTTTGCGATTCCTTAAATGGTAGCGCAAAATTAAGGAATCCCATTTTTTTGTCGCAAACGCTGCTATTTTGCAATTCGCAGAGTTTGCGACAAAAAAAACGCTTGATACATCTGCCCCATAGACAATTGTGAAGCTGTCTTCTTCACCATTGCGTGGTTCGGCGATTACGCCCTTACTGGTTTTGTGATCTATCTACCCCCTGGTCCGGTGGGCAATTTTATCTTGAGCCTAGTGGAGACGGTGGTTCAACCAGCGTTGCACCATAAAAATGTGATAATTTTAGGCAACCTTAATCTACACTTCTACTCCAATATGAATGCTTTAGTGCAGTCCCTTTGCCAGGAACTAACTGCTTTGCAGTTAGATCTTAAAACCACCCGCCCACACATCAGTTGGTTCATATCTTTGACCCCATCTTTTCCAACTGTTCTGAGATCGAGGTAGAAGCCACGATTGCCATCCCCTGGTCTACCACCATCTTGTGGCTTCCTCCATTCCCTTGGCTGGAGGCCCCCTTCTACCGGAACCTGTAGGAAATGGTCCAGGTTCAACTCGGTGAATTTTACACCTGCCCTCCAGCACAATCACCCCCAATTGGGAGAGGATATTAACACTGTCAACTCTGCAGGTGGCAAGTGGATCCTAGGAGCATTGGACATAGTAGCTCCATGGACAACTAATACGTCCCAGAGGCAGACTATCTCGGCGCCGTAGTTTAATGAAGACTAGATGATGGCCAAAAAAATCTTGCAAGTGCTTAGAGCTTCAATGGAGGAAGGATTTTTCTGTAAGTAACAAAATTGCTTCTAAGTCTGATTTTAAATAGTACCATGCTCTTATCAGGAAAAACAGTGTTGCCTATTACACCGACAGAATAGAGCAAGTGGAAAACTCCTATAAAGAGCTGTTTACCATCTTCAAATCTCTATCTTCATTGGAGAGAACAGTGGCCCCGCTCCCAGCTCTCCAGAGTCTTGCAACCAGATTGCTGACCTCTCAGCTGCGACATCCACATTGAAGTCCTCTATGTGGACCCACCGGGTGACATTACCATAAACTAAAAAATGCAGGCCATTAACAACGCACCATGGTGCATGGAGTCACAAAATTGTCCCCATGACGAAACAGAAATAACACCTGAAAACAGTCATGCTCCTTATCAAAAAAATCCGACCTGGTGGGGCACCCGGTCCAAATGGCTTTCCACCTTTGGTATATAAAGGGATGGCCCGGAAATGGGCCGAAATTATGACCCCATGATTCTGGGAATACAGGTCTGAAAGAAACATCCTTGAGTCATGGAGGGAATCCCTTTTAGTGCCAAGACATAAAAAAGGTTTGCGAACCTAAACCGGAAAATTTTAGAATGATATCACTTTTAGATTTACACGGCAAGTGCTACACCAGTGCATTACTTCAATAACTGACGGTATAGGCTGAAGAGCGCAACCTGATCCCATACACGCAAACAGGCTTCTTTTCAGTAAGGGATCACATATTGAAGATAATCTGGTATATATTTCCCACTTGATCGAAATAATGCTCGCAAGAAAAGGGAGAGCCTTGTATTTAGCATATATCAACTTTTAAACAGCTTTTGACAGTGTGTCGCGCTTGATGTTGAGGGCCAAACTAAAAAAATTGGGGCATTGATAATACACTATTGAATGCACTGGTGGCCTCATACCCGGAAACCTGGGTCAAGATCAGAGTGTCAACTGACTGGGCCACGTCCACAAAAAATAAAAAACAATAAAAGATTAAAGAAAGGGATGTATACTGGCCCCAATGCTCTTTAACCTGTACTTGGCGGATTTACCTGAGCACCTGGCTGAGTCTCGTACCTTTCCCCACAAACTCGCTGGAAACAAAATTCAATCACTGCAATATGCAGATGACACCATACTGGAAGATCAAACTCAAATCGGGTTGCAGCCGCTCCCTGCTGGACTGTCATTATACCGTAAAACAAATCACCTGAAATTAAACACCACAAAAACAACGGCGAGGAAAATTTCAAGGGAAATAAAGGGGAGAGGCGCACGGCATATCGACAGTAAACCTAAATAATACTATCGGTACAACGTTAACCGTATGTATATTGATCTGATACACACATTAGGTGTGTCTATATGATATTGCCTTAATATTTAGGTTAAATCAGAGGAGTGGCATACATGGGGCTGGCCCTCATGTTGTCCTGAAGAAAAGGTGTAGTGGACACCTTGAAACATGTCGACAGGATATTAGGGACTGTGACCACATAACAGTTATTCTTCCTTTATCCACCCTCCTTTTAACATACCAACTAGAGGCAAGAATAAAATGTTGGCTTACTAGCTAGGTATTTTTAATTATCACTCATCACCACTCCACCACACACCGCACTACACATAGCTTCACAAAAAGTGCTCCTACGTATCCCTCGCAAGTCGTAGCACGCCCCAAGCAGTAGATGCTTGGGATGGCCCCACTGATGAAGCATGTCACCTAAGGGCAACCTTGGGTGAGTGAGGGGACTCAAGAAAAGAATTTTCTTTTCCAAAACGGCACCGCCCAAAATCTGGGCAGCCGTGATATAATTTTCTCCTTGGCTAGGTTCTCATGATCCATTTATGGATTTAAGTGTTACACTTTACATTTCAGGAGGCAGAACCTAGCGTTAGCCTCCCTCTCCCTTCTTTTGATAAAAACTTTGTTGAAATACCCCATTTTGCACCATTCCATCTTATTCAGTGCCAGATGATAACATAGTATCATATTATGCTATAACATGCCATGCCATGCCATAAAACAGAATGCAATGCTGCATGCAGGTAGGTACTTACTGCAGAGTGATGTAATAGATAATGTATTGAAGAGGAAGAAAATTATATAAGGGCATAAATATGGAAGGTCCTCTTAATCCAAGTGGCTTTTAAAGTGCTGGTAAATAGTCCTGAGAGTTCTACAGGCAAGGGATTTCAAAGATGAGATAATAAAAAGTGAGGTATTGACATCTCGCTAAAGTGATAACATTCTTCTAGTTCTAACAAAAATGGTACCCCCAAATATGCTATTTTAGGTTCTGGAGAAAGGGGGTCACTAAAACATCAATCTGGTAAAACCTGTTACCTGGATATCCTGCGGCTCTGAGGACGCCTGTCTGGAACATAGTACGGTGAAAATGAGACATTTTTACAATACTCATCATGACAGGCTAAAGAAGAGGGAACCCAACAATCATTGTCAGTGTATTAAGGGTGCAAGTATTGTCAGATTGGGATGGTGGAGCAAAAATCCAGACGATTTTTAAATTGATACTCCCTAGTGTCATTCACTGGACAGGGGAGTAGTAATTTGGTGATACAGGAAATGGCGCCACACCAACCTCACTAAAAAGTATTGATATAGGACCAACATATGTAATTTACCCACTTGGTGTACTCCTTCAAAGAAGAAAGATTATTGGTGATAGGACCTGAATAAGGTTGTTCATAGAACTTGATGTCCACCGAAACGTACGTTGACCAACTTTATTTGAAGATCCCAGATCAAGGCGTAACAACGGAACACTAGTAGTGAAGAGTAGTGGTCTCCTTGTTTGTTTGTCGAAGAACAGTTTTGGGGGGAATACATGGGAAACGTGTATGAAGTGTGTGAATGAGGAGATGAAAGAGAGAGTGATTTATGAGTGAGGTGGTCAATCATTTTAATTGTATTCAATTGATTTTGTTATGATTTTTTTTAAGAATAATATGTAGAAAATTAGATATATGAAAATAAGAAAAATTGTATGAAAAGAAAGATATGCAAAATGAAAGTAAGTTATGAAAAACTAAATAAATATTTGTATACACTTTTTGGGGTTGGTGACTACATTGTATTAATAACATTTAGGATTGTAGATAGGTTAAGCAAGAATATTTATTACTGATTGATTACCACAGTCTTCTATCCTTCTGCAGTCGTTAAAGAAATATCAGTATATTGGTTAATAGTAACCTGCCAACTGGGCGGGCTGAACAGAAGAGAATGGTCATAGGTTAGAGGTAGGTCCACTGAACACTAAGTCCCAGAGCGAGCAGATACCACTCACCACCATTGTAAGCCTACTCATTGTCATCCTACCTCCCCCCCATTCCCTCCTACATACTCTGGGCTACTATGGGTCTTCCGAGGAAGGGGTCAGTGGCTGCCTCTGTGAATACTCCAAGGACGGACAACAGGGTTGTATGAATGTGCGACCCTGTGGTCGCTCTTTGTCTTTTATGCACCCAGGGCGTGTGCGCCCATTTACTGCACCCCCGTGGCACTGTGGTATTACAGAATAAGACGCAGACGCTTGTCTCCACTCCACTGTAACACAGATACAATCAATGTACACAGAGAGCTGGCCCTGACTTCATGGAGCGTTCTTTCATAGCACGGGGTGGGCCCTAGGCCAATGAGGAAAACAATTTTTCTCCGCGCCTATGTCCTATTATGGACTCATTAGGTAAATGTGTGTGTTTATTTGTATATGTACCTTTTCAAAAAGTGATTTTCAGTTTTGTTAAAATTCATTTCAACTTTGAGAGTAAAAATAAATTGCAAAGATTAACTGTATAAATCATGCGTTTTCAAATGTGAACAAGCATTGTTAAAATCATATTAGTAGTGCGCAGCTAAGTCTTAGCTAGCATTTTCACCAGCTGGGCACATGTTTACTATTATGGACTCAGGCACGGATGTATGACTTTACAACGCATACTTTTACAACGCCTACCTTTACATCGCAAGTTTTACAACGCATATAATTACAACGCAAAATGCTTTTGGGCGCTGGATAGTGAATAGTTTAATTTACTATTCCAACTCCAGTCCCCGTGGATAGCAGGGAAGGTGTTGGATAGTACATTAAACCTATTCCTTATCCTAGAGCGCCCCCCAGCGCTATGCGTTGTAATGGTTTGCGTTGTAAAAGTTGCGTTGTAATGGTAGTTCGTTGTAAAAGTTTCGTTGTAAAGGCTGTATACCCTCAGGCACAGATGCAAAGAGACCATCAAGAGGCTCAGTGATTGCACCCCCTAAGTGCAATCCCTGTAAGCTGGCAAAGGGGTTGCATTGACCTCCCCAAGACATCAGCCTGCAGTCGGGATCCCCCACTGTACCTGTCTTCAGGTGGCTCCCTGTCCTCTCTTTGATGTAAAGGGTTGTGCCGCCTGCACACGGAAAGATAGAGTTGCTGATTCAAACAGCTGCTCTGTATTCCACTAATGCGGTGCCCTGGGAGAACCACGAGTTTGCAGCTGGCCTGTGGGTAGAGAATTACTTGTAATAGGGCACACTGTCCCTCTTTGCGCCCGCACAGCTGTTTAATGGTGCACCGTGGTGCAAACAGGGACAGTACACCAGTTATGCAATACGAAGCTTGGTTCCTGCCACCTGGATGTCACACTTTCCTACATCCTTATTCAGCTGTTAGCATACTGGTGGAAATTTGACCCCAAAATTCGAGGGGCAATCTAAAAGGCATGCTAAGGGCCGTGGATGGGCATTGTGGGTGTCCACAAGTCATTGTGGGACCTTAGCGTACTCCAGGGTTGCGCGCATTGCAATTATTACCTCGGCCGAGGAGGGTGAGTTTAAACCTCACTGAAAGGTTCAAACAAGTTTTTTTATATTTGTTTAATTAGAAGATTTATATAGCGTCGGGCCATGATAGATATTTAAGCGCTATACATAAATCAAAATGTTTAGAGTTGAAATCTGTTATATCCAATTCTGAATGACCATGACCTGTGTTCGGGCCTGATGAATATATAAATTAGACATTTGTAAAGGTAGTCAAGCGATTATAGGGTATTTATATGGGTTAGTGTGCGGTTCTTGAGGTAGGGGTCTGTTGACAATCTACGTCACTGCTCCTTGAGGACAAATGTCGCACCAGTTGAGGAATGAATAGTTTATTGAAAGCTCTTCTTTGAACACTCTTTTATGTTTGTGGCAGAGATTGCGGATGACAGAATTTGTACTACATAAACTTTTGAGGAAAGACGCTTTAAAAAAAGATATGATCATCTTAGCCTTAACAAGCAATGTATCGTCGAGTCCCCGTCTGATCCTGAAGGGTCAATGCCTGTTATTTGACAGAGCGTTGACAAAACACAGCCCGGCTCTGGCAGCTGGTAGCAGCAGGAAGTAATAACATGTGCAGGCCAGGGAGAGACTTATCTGTCCAAAAACCCGGCCCATGCATTACAGCAGTTTACACAGAGATGGCACCGATACTGTGATTAATACACACAATGGAGTGTTTGTACAACTGAGCTGCAAATGAAATGGAGATGCAAATCACAAATAAAATGGCTGCTGGACACCATTTTGTATATCACTAGAAAAGCAGCAGGCTTTTCATGATGAACCCCAGATCTTTAGAGCAAAGCGATGTTTATCCTAATTTTCAAATGAAAAATGATTCCCATATGTTCATATTAATAGTGTTTTGTGATGCGCCAAAAAAATGGACCTTTTAAAGTTTGAAGGATTTCCCTGTTTTAAGGTCGAGCATTCGAGGCCTCTTGTATATACTTTAGTATATACTTATATGTGTATCTCCTTTGTGGGCTCTGGAGATTAGCCCTAGGACTTGTCTGCTTCCGCTTAGGGACTTTTTTTGTGTTCAACTGCCTGTATTTACCTGTCTTGATAGAAAAAGACCAGCAGAGGTCGGTAAAATACCAGAATTGCTTTTTCCAGAGACTTTCTTTTTTTAATTTTTCTGACAACTGCCTCTATTTAACTTTCCTGATAGAAAACCACCAGCAGAGGTAAGTATAATACCAGAATCGCTTTAGCATTCTCTAGATTCCAGTCCATAGAAACTGTCTCCATGAGCACCCGTAGACAGTAATATTTTTGTCAAATCTTGTATTTTCAGTGACATGACCACTGAAGGCCAAGATTTTATATTAGAAACAGAGTTTTGGACTATACAATTTCCAGCTGAAAGGCAATATTTCTCTCCATGTGTTCCCATATCTGGTGTGTCACTCAATTTGGTGCTTACTTTCCCTCCATGTTAAAGAACAGTAGATGTTCAGCACCCAGGCTAATGTGCTGCATAGCTAAATACATACAAGGTCCTAAAGGCGAGACCGATTGCATTGCAAATTCTTGTTATAGATAAGGTGGGACTTCTGATCCGCTAGTCCTTCTGTGATATCTGGTAGAGCAATGTGCAAGCACAAGACATGGAAAAGGGACGCCTGGTTTCCTCCCATGCTCGAAACATCCTGCTGCACCAACAGGAAGCTGCTTTAGGTGAGGCTGAGCTGTCGTCAGGTCTTCGTGCCTGCCTCCATGACAGCAGTCACCGATCCCATCAGTATTATGAGCTCCACCAGCACACTGCTGATCTTTATACTTTTAGCAGCCAAACTCTCCATGTGAAATTGTGTGGGGGAAATGAGAAACTATGAGGAATTACCAGTGGACTGTACCCAGAATTACCAAATCCCCTAGTAATCCCTAATTTCTTTATGAAGCCTCATGACCCAACTCAGAATTGGCGAGCTTCCTCCCTCCCACACCTATGGATGTACTAGTAACTCTGGTATCAGGGTCTTCGGTGCTGGAAAAATGTTGGCTCATCTTAAGACTGTTCATGATGAGGACCTCAGTAATGAAGAATATGACTGCTGCGAGAAGTAGGCCAGAACCAACGTATTTCTGTGTTTAATTATAACACTTGCGACTTGCGTTAGGGAGCATCTACCGTCTTCTCCCCTTCTGGTTCCCCACACATAAATGCCATACACTATATGTAATAACCTTGAGGCAGTACTGAAGGAAAAGTACTGTACAGTTCTCAAACCTTACCATGCTTCCTGTAGTTCCCTCTGTGGGTGTACCCTCTAGCAGCTGAGGAAGAGTGTTCCCCTGGTCAATGTTTCCTGGATGCTGGCATTTAGAGGATAATCTTTTGTGTCAGCAGCATATCCATTCTGAGGCACTGTTTCTCCTTGGTCCGTCATTGCATGGCTCCACAGTTTGGGCCACCTTCGGCAAGGAGGTGGAAGAGGCAGTTGATCTCTTCTGATACGCCCTCGTCAACAGCTTCCTGGCTGAACAACGGTGCTAGAAGCCTTGGTGCCTGGCCATGTCACTGATGGGTGCAGTAGTAGCTCTTCTGGCCAGTTCTTCTTCAGTTTCCCAGCTCTGTGGGGGCTCTACGTAGCTGTGTCTGCGGAGGGTGGTCCTGGCCCTCCTGTGGAGTGAGCGCCTATTGCTAAGGCTGTCCACGACAGATCTGCACCTGTGGTAGGCGGTCTGTGCCCCAGTACTGTTTTGAGATTGCCGATCGCTAGGTGTGGTCTCAGCAGATGGGAGTCATCTTGCTTGTTCCTGCTGCATCACTGCTGTCTTTTCTCTGTGTATGCACTTTTCTCCTCAGAAATTACCTCACGTCAGAGGTGAGTCTATTGGAGTTGTGGCAATACTAATGCGCTAGCAATTTCCTCGCAGTGAAGGACACACCTTGTAAAACCTACGATGCATCCTGTCTGGGAAGGTGAAGTTACAATTAACTCCTTTGAATCACACACACTTATCTTTCTCATTAACAATATTGAGATTTTCCGCTCTACAGTTGTAGTCATAATTGGGGATTTGTTTTAAAAAAGTTCCTTGGTTTATCTGCTTTCACTCTGACAGTCTCAACTCAATTTTGCTCGTCTGCTAATATTAAGTATCTTGTATTATCATTAGGTCTATTCTTCTCACCCTCTGTGTATTGCCTCTTGTTTCTACCAATTTCTGAAAAGCTTTAGATTCTCTGGGATTAAGGAAGTTAATTTTCTTTCATCTGCCTGTGCATTTGTTTTCCTTTTGCTTTTTTTCTTTGTTTTTGATTAGTACCTCAGTGGACTTTTGCTTAGTGGGGTGTAATAGTACTTCCATTATGGCAGCTGCAAGAATTGCCCTAGCCTATTCCGTTTTTTAATGAGGTAGGGGAACCTAATGTTCCATAGAATGAATTGGATTAATGTCTTTGAATCTTATTTGATTGCAATTGGGGAAGGTAAAATTCAGTCCCATAAGAAAGCAACACATACTACTTCATAACTCAGGCATGCATGGCAGAAAAATTTATGAATCTCTTCCTGAGCCAGATAGGGATGAAGATGAAGAAGGCGATTAACCCGATGTTTATAAAGCCAGTTTTTAAAAATTTGAAAAACAATTTGGAGACTAAATCAATACTGTTCTTGAGCGTCATAGGTTTTTCTGCTGCACTCAAGGTAAACAAGAAAGTATAACGAATTACATAGCTTCTCTCAGGGGTTGAGTAGTTTGTGCAGTTTTGGTTAGTTGAATTATTCCCTCATCTGGGATCAAATTGTACACCGTACCAACAATATCAGAATCCAAGATAAACTTCTACAAAGCAACCTGATTTACAAGAAGCTTTAAAGATAGCTAAGCCTATTGAACATACAGCGATTTGTTTAAAAGAAATCCATTCCACCACTTCTTCTAAAAAAGTGTTGGAGGTTTGTGGGGAAGCTTCTGATAATAAGGTGTACAAAACTAAGCAGTCTGGTAATCCCAGACCCAAGACTGATGGAGAGAATAACAGGTTGAGGTGCTACTGTTGCGGTAGTAGCAATCATTTAGCAAATTCTGCTACCTGCCAGGCCAGGACAGCTACCTGTAGGAAGTGGAATAAGAAAGGTTATTTTGCAAGGGTATACAGGGACATAGAGAGGAATGGATGACAAAAAGTCTGAAGACAGAACACAAGCCGTTAGGAAAATAATTTTACATGTGGAGGAGGGAGAAGTAATTAATTCTGTCAATTATCCTGAATGTGATATTTTCCTTGACGGTAGTCCTGTGAAAGATTTTGCAGATTCATGCTCTCTGTTTACTTTAAAAATTTTACAGAATTTAATAAGCTCATGGATGCTAAAGAGGTGAAGTTACTGGTTCCAGACATTGCCCCTAGTGGTTACAATAAGGACCCCATACCCCATGAGGGGATACCCAAATCCCGCAGAACCTTTATGGACCGATCCACTGTGGGTAAAGTGTATGTGGTTAAGCAAGAACCTAATTTGTTGAGTTGGCAGCACCAGAAAGAGCTTGGAATCGTATTGGATCCTAATAACCCTGAACATATTTTGGCGGTGAACCTTTCTGTCAATGGTGAGTGGGTTGTGAGGAATTTCCAGAAATTTTCAGCGAAAAGTAGGGTTCTTAAAAGATTTCCAATATAAAATAAAATTGAAACCAGGGTCCACACCTTCTGTACATAAAACCAGACCTATATCGCATCGTATGTAGGGACCCTTAGAAAAGGTGCTCAACAGACTGGAAGCTCTGGGTATTATCCAACCAATAGAAAGCTCAGATTGGTTGCTCCCATTGCCATAGCCAAGAAGAGATATTAGTGTGTGCGTGGACTTACGTGACCTTAAAAGGAGCATCTGGGTGAAAACATACCCACTTCCCTGCATTTATGTGATGCTAAGTGCAATGAGAGCGGCTGTATGCTTTTCTGTCTTGCATCTGTCTAATGCTTACCATCAGGTGGAGTGACATCCTGAATCCCGATGGCTGATGGTATTTACTACTCCCATGAGCTCTTACATGTTTTGCAGGATGCCATTAGGTTTTGTGGCAGGTGCTATGGTCTTCCAAAAAATCATAAAGTGCTTTTTAGAGGGAATTCCTGAAACCCTATGCTTTCAGGATGATGTACTTGTGTATGGAGCCACTGTGGGTGAGCATGATAGACATCTAAGGGTTATTCTTAGCAAGCTCAGGGAGACTGGGCTCACGTTACAGAAGGAAAAGTGCCAGAGAGGGGTGGATGCTGTTGAAATCTTGGGACACACTATTTCAAAGGATAGTTTTAAGCCCAAATTGTGTCTGCTGGAGGCTGTTAAGAAAGCGAGTGCTCCAAGTAACAAGGCAAACTATGATCCTTCTTAGGTCCAGCGGGTTTTATTGCAAAGTATGTGAATAATTCTCAGACCCGACTTACAGCCTAAGAGAATTGATGAAGAACCATATTCACTTCAAGTTGTTGAATGACCATTGGTTATGTTTGAGATATTAAAAGAGGCAATTTTGTCAGCTCGATACCACAAATAGGCACTGGAATGACCCAGGTACCCGGAGGGTAAGAGAGGTAGTAACCGGAGTATATCCTCCCAGAAAAGTATAACACGAAAAAATACTCCAGTGGACCACGTGGTGGTCAGTTGAGTAATATTTAAAAAACTGTACCTGTGGTCTAGAGAACAGAGAGGTAGGAGCGACATGGATAGTGATACTATAAGGTTAAGTCTAGCGCAACCATGTATGTGGGAGAAAAACGAGCTTGTTTATATTACCCTCACACACCCTAGTGGTGTCATGCTTCATCATTGGGTCACCCCGACCCCTACAAGTCGGGGTGGGCTCGACCACAGTGTTGGCAAGCTCTTCTGATATATTCAAGGAGGGGGCTTTACATAAGATAAAATCACCCAGATAGATCCCCGTTGTCCCTTTATTTTGGGGTCTATCTGAGAAGTTAAAATACTGTATAGAAATTATTTATACAATTGGGTCATGTCAGGGTATTATGGTCCTATGACCCTAGTGCCAACATGTTTCAGTCCACAGTGGCCATGAAGGTCCGGGACTTTCTTCAGGGCAATGGCGGCCCCCTATGTGAGGAAAGAAAGGATGGGATTCCCTATCCTAACAATGTAGAGAGGGCAGAGTAGCTGCTCCTCAAAGTATAGAATGTGCTGTGTGTGTCAACTGCCAGGCTGCGTCTGGGAAGAGAAACAAGAACAAACAACATAATATACTTATATGCAGAAAACTGTTCTCTGTGATGATATAAGTGGATGTGAACGTGTGCCACTTTTGTGAGCATGCACCATAACTGTAGTGCCTGCCTGTGTAGAGGTATCAGCCCCTACCTGTGCCATTTAAGTACATGCCTCCGTGACATGTCAGGGATTACGTGACGGAATGCGTGTCTCAGAGGCCACAAAATCGCATATTGATATTATGCATCCATTAGCGACTAGTGTATATAAAAATATCAACATAACACATGCACCCAAATGGTTAGTCTCAATCCTATCCACTCAATTAGTAAATGCTCAAATGTTCTGATACCATTCGTTTTATCACCCATTATGTCATGCACATATGCGTGGTTAAATACTGTACCCAATTAGGGAAGTCGGCTTGCTGCACACAGGACCAGGAAACATGTGGGTGGTCCTAGTGATATGGAATGGTGACGGGATTACCTTGTAGCGATCGCAATCAAGAACTGTCAGGATCGCGGGAAGTATCTCGCCAAATGCACTGCGTGCAGTGACACTTACTTCAATTGAAGGTCTCGCCCTGCAATACTCCTATCGGTTCCGGTCCTCGGCTTTTGTTTTGGGCAGCCGAAGTGCTCGGAGCATTTGTTATTAAAGACAGCTAGCGGCATCGGAAGGTGCCGTTGGTCACGCCCCTACGCGTGCGTCAATGTCGTAATGCGTCTTTGCGTATGCGTGTTGTGTGGGGCGGAAACGGTTGGGAATTGTAGTTTTTAGAGTCCGTGTGTAGTTCCTCATTATTTCAATGCAACAAATGCGTGTGTATAGCGTTTAGGGCACAACAGGTTGGGAATTCTAGTTTTTTTATTTTCGTTTGTAATTCTTCATAGAACTGGAAATTAGTGGGTGATGTTTCTTTGTACAGGGGGGATTTAAACCAATCGCTATAATTTTATTAAGACTAGATGGCCAAGACTGTGGAAATTATAAAAAATGATTAGACCTCATTACAGATAAATCAAGATAGATATGCCAAATCCAGACAAATGGTGTTGGTCATCGGGTAGTGATTCAGGAGAACATAAGGAATGCTCTAGTTTACTTGTTGAGTTGGCTCCAGGGTATGCCATCGTTAAGACCATTAATATGGGGTTTTAAACGGTAAACCCAACGTTGTTCCCTTTGTAGATGTCTCTTTTGAAAATTGCCTGCGCCTTTCACCTGTTCAATTATCGTCCATTGTAGGTCTGTGTCTTTGTGTTGTTTTTCCACATAGTGGACGGTTAATATACAAACTTGAAGGTAAAATCTACATTCAGTCCCCCATCATCCCTGATGCCCCCAGAGGTACTCGCCTTTGAGGAGGCAGTAATTAACGAAGTGGAAGAACTCCAACCACGCATAAAGAGTATCAACAATTTGAGCAACAAAGAACGTGGAGCTTTAACCAAACTGAAGAATCGAACTGATGTGGTTATAAAACCAGCGGACAAGGGTGGCGCGACAGTACTCCAGAGCACCAGCGCCTATAGAACAGCATGCCTGACCTTACTATCTGATAACAATTTCTACAGGAAAATCAACCGCGACCCAACACAACGACTCAAAAAAACCATCATGAGTATAACTTCAGATGCACTTGAGAGAGAATGGATCTCAAAAAAGGAGCACAGATTCCTAAATCAAGAGGACCCAAGAACACCAATGTTTTACACAATTCCAAAAATCCACAAAGGGAAAATACCACCCCTAGGCAGACCAATCGTCTCCGGCATCGGATCAATTCTCGAGCCCCTCTCACAATATACAGACTGGTTTCTGAGACCTTTAGTGAGACGTATAATGTCTTATGTACAGGATACCAAACATCTGCTTAACCTATTAACAGACGTGGAGTACAACCCAGAAGAGTGCTACTTGGTCTGCTTAGATGTGGAGGCACTGTATACCAGTATACCCCAAACAGAAAGTATTGGGGTAATTGAAGAACTCCTCAGGAAGGAGTAATGGCCGTGGGGAGCCCCTATTGAGTGGATAACCTCTCTCATGCGACTAGCACTAAGTGAGAATTTCTTCAGATTCGAAGACCAATTATATTTGCAAGTCCATGGAACCTCGATGGGCAGTACCTTTGCTCCAAGCATAGCCTGTCTCTATATGAGTCACTTTGAGGACCAACATATATGGTCTCAAAACCCTTACACTAACAACATATGTAAGTGGTACCGCTACATCGACCATATTCTTGTCATATGGAGAGGCGATGATAATAGCATTGACAATTTCGCAACCTGGATCAATGGATTGAACCCATATCTACACTTCACCCTGAACAGGAACAAAAAAAACATTCCTTTTCTAGATGTTAATATAACAACACACAATGGATCCCTGGAGAGCTCCTTATACACAAAACCGACTGATAAAAACAGTCTACTGAGATTCAACAGCGCACATCCACGGTCCCTGAGAGAAAATCTACCTGTGGGACAGTTTTTAAGAATCCGTAGAAACTGTTCCAAAATTGAAGACTATAAAAAAGAGGCAGAGATACTCACATCTAAATTGAAAGAAAAAGACTACCCTGATAACATCATTGAAAAAGCAAAAAAGAGAGCGCGTAACACCCCATGAGAAGCTCTACTAGAAGACAAGGAGAAAACACAACCCCAACAAATCATCTGTGTCACCACATACAACTCATCATCTAATGACATCAAAAAAATCATAAATAAAAAATGGCCGATCCTAACATCAAATGAATTGACAAATGAGAAACCTATGTTCTCATTCAAAAGAAATCAAAGCCTGAGAGATGTCTTGGTCCACACAGATTCATACAAACCCAAAATTGACAATCAAATAACACTATGGAACACCATACCAGTTACAGGACACTATCCATGTGGCTCATGTGTGGCCTGTGAGTTCACTGAACAAACAAAAACTATAGATCTGGGGCTACGCACTGTCTGGGAACAGAGATCCCACACTAACTGTAACTCGGAATCAGTGGTCTACCTCATTAAGTGCCCTTGTGGCCTTATGTGGAGGAGTGTGGCTCACTGATTAGAGCGGCAGACCCTGATGCAGAGGTCTGGCCCGGGACCAGGGTTCAATTCCCGTTGCGGCAGGGTCTTGAGCTCAAATGTCCGCTGACCCGATAATTCTCGGCACGGTGCCTACTCTAATCATGGGGTCCCACACTGCAACTCTGGGCAATAGCTTGCTTAGTCTCCACACCGGCCCTAATCGCTAAGGATGCCTGGCTTCACCAGGGGGGTGCCCAGGAGTTGGGCGCCTCACAGGACGGGTTCCTCAGCTGTTTATTCAGCGCGGGGACACACTGGTAAGTGTAACCATGCGCTTTATAAGCTTCAGAATTATTATAATTATTATGTATATAGGTAACTGTTAGACCTGACAACCTTGGCGTGGTTTTCCCCCATCTTTTTGCCTCTGTCTCCTGTATTTTTGATGCTGTGCTGGATTTCGTTTTTGTTGGTTTAGATGCTTTGGACACTCTGCCACTGCTGATCAGTGCCAGAGTGTAAGTGCTCCCTATGTAAATTGTCATATTGATTGGGAATACCTGATTGGCATATTTGTATCACCATGAAGTCCCTAGTAAAGTGCTCTGTGTGTGCCAGGGCTGGTGATGACAGATGCTACTAGTGGGTCTGCAGCGCAGATTGCGCCACCCACATGAGTAGCCCTAAAATGGTGTCTCAGGCCTGCCAGCGCAGTGCCTGTGTGCAGTCTGTGACTGCCATGTCCGCCTGGCCAGTGTCCCCAATGGCTGGGCCTAACCCTTCCCTGTCTGTGCACATCAGTCGCCCCTATGGAAGGATCAAGGTACCCCCCCTGGGCAGGGTGCAGTGTATTGGTAAGGTAGAGCATGTACTAGTGCAGGTCACATGCTCTGGTAGTGAGCAGCAGCCATTTTGTGTGCTCACTGCTGTAAGGTTATCTTGCTCCACAGAATAACATGGGGGAGGCTGGTCCCAATGGATACCAGCCTATCTTCTCATAGGAACAAGATGGGACATAAGTGATTGAAATCCCTGAACTCAGAATTTAATAACACATCTTTTAGGAAGGGTTGTTTTTAAATTCTGTGTTTGAGAATAGTACTTTTAGAAAGTGGCTGTTCTCTTGTCTAACCTTTCTGTGTGCCAGGGCCTGTTTGTGGATTGACTGTCTGGCCTGAGTGTGACAGGGGCTGCAGAGCCCCCAGGAGGTTGTCTGAGTCAGCCCGTGGATGGAAGGCAGCATCTGCTGCCAGGGAAGTGGGAGGAGATCGCACCTGATAGTGGTAGGGCTGTGCGTGCCTGACCACAATGCTGGCTCCACCCCCCTGCTGGGCGACTGTCACCTCTGTCCCTGATACTGAGAGGAAGAAGGAAGCCAGGAAACCCCCAGTGCCTCAGCAACACCCAGAACTGGTTTAGACTGGGCTCAGGGCCCACTTGCACAAAGACTTAAAAGACTTTTAGGGGTATAAGAGAAGGACCCCTGACAACAGAAAATTTAGATTCTACAATCAAGAGGAACCTCTGCTGGAAGAAGGACTGCTGGGGAACTGAAGGAAGATTGCCTTGCTGTGTGCTCTAAGGGCTGACCTGTTCTGCTGTTTCAACTGAAAGCTGAGGAGAAGAAAGGGACTTTGCTGTGTGCTGTGACCCTGCCTGCTTGAACTAAAAAGACTTTGCTGTGTGCTGTGTCTCCCAACTGAATCTCCAAGGGCCTGAGAAGAGCTGGCCTCCTGTCTGGGAACCCAGGGTCAAAAGGTTCCCCTGTAACTGAACTGCGCCCAGAAGATCGTGCTTTAACTCTGCTGAAAGCGTGACTGGTAGCTGTGGCCAAGGAGGAAGATCGTCGTGCTCATCGGCACGTTGTGGCAGAGAACCGGAGGTTGGTTGTGCCCCCTCCGTGAGCTATCCCCCCAGTAAGAGTGGGGGCTTCACAAACACTCTGCCCGCTCCTGGCCGCGTAAAGTCTGCTTGCCGCCTGTGTATCGCCGCTGCCCGTGGCCGGAATTATCCCAGCAAAATTCCGCGTCTGGCCCGGGCCGCCGAGGGCGAGAACCGAAGGAGCAGAGCCCTGATTGGCTCGGAGTGTCGAGCCCCCTCACCGATGCCGCGACGGGATTGGCCCGTGCGCCGTAGCGTCCTCGCCGAAGCTGTGCAGGGATTGGTCGCCCAGGATTCGTCATCGTAGGCTTGTCCCGGGAGCCGCACTGCCGTTGGCTGACTCTCGGGTGGTTGCGAGGGCTCGCCTTCAGAGCCGCAACCTGATTGGCCCATCAGAAGAGAGGAGCTGCGTTCGAAGACGCCGGGGGCCGCGTTGCGAAGAAGAGCCTTCTCGGAGAAGACCCGTCCTCGCCGAGGGAACCGCGAGTGCCTATGTGACCCCCGGCCTGCAGTCCCAACTGCCGAGCGCCTGCATACCTCCCCCGCCGCTCGTGGCATTGCCGAGAGCGGGCGGGAGAGCAACCGCGACCGGCCGGGGCAAGGAGCGAGTGTGCTCTGTAGGTGCGGTGCGCCAGAAGCCATCAGAAGTGCGAGAATGTGCCGGTCAGAGGAAAAGAGTCCGAGGAGTACTCGGTGAGGCGCGCTTGCAGCGCTTGGGCATATTTCCTCCCAGGGCTGATTTTAAAGTTATTCCCCTACTGGCATTGCTTAGTTTGCTCGTTTTTAGGGCCAATTGGAGATAAGTCAGGGGCATTAGTTTTAATCCTGACTTAAGAGACTTGAGACAGATTTAATAAGAACTTCCTAATGAGCTGAGTAACCATCAAGATTAAGTGCAACATTTTTCTACAGAAGTGATGATCGTGCAACTGTTTTATTGTTCTTGCTGAAACTAGATAAAGATATATTTTTATAAATATACTTACCGGTGTGGTCTCAGTTTGTGGTGGATTGGGGATTACTGTTGTGTTAAGTGCATTTATTACACACATTGCCTTGGGGATAAGCCTGCCTGCTCGCGCCAAGCTACCTTGAGGGGGAGCAGGGGTTATCTACTGTGTGTATTCCTTCACCCTGACTAGAAGCAAGTGTCCCTACGGTACTTACCTCTGCCAACTAGAGACCACCAGATCTAACATTGTTGGACAGCGGTGCGGATTTTGAAGTAATAATTGCGCTTGACCTGCACTGATTTCTTGTACATCACTAGTCTAGTTTAGCAGCACAGGTTGCGCAAGATTTTTTTCTTTTTGGTGAAACCTTTTTTTTTAAAAGGTTAGGAAGCATCATGTCTCAGAAAGCAGCAAGCGTGAGGGTAGAATTCGAATTTGAAATTCAGGAGTTGTTCAACTATAAAAAGGAGCAGCTGAAGCAATTCTGCAAACAGCTTGGATGCCCAGTGAAGGGCAGCGCAAACAAGGAAGAGCTACAGAAAGCTCTGAGGGCCTGGTGGGAGGCCAAACATGATGATCCAGAAGAGGTTATTGGAGAGGGAGGCACACAGGAGAATGCTTTTGAAGCCGGTGATTTGCCCGTGAGAAGGCCAGCGTCTAGGGTTGGCAGCAACCACTCCAGTAGGATCATTTCTCCAGAGGAGCTGGAGGATAATCAGAGATCTAGGGCCCATGAGATTGAGCTTTTTAAACTCAAAGCCCAAGCAGAAGAAAGGAGACTGCGCCTTGAAACTGAGAAGAAGGCGGAGGAGGGGAGGAATGCTCTCGCTTTTGAGGAGAGGAAACTCCAGTTGGCTCATGAGTTGAGCATGAGGGAGCTGGACATTAAAGCTAAACAGGCGGAGTCCAGTTCTAATGGTGGCAGCGCACAACCAGTACAGGCGGGTAAAGTATACATACCAAAAGATATAGTACAGAATTATTAGAGGGATGAGGATATTTATGCGTGGTTTAGATCGTATGAACTTGCCTTGAAGATAAATGAAGTGCCTGAGAAGAATTGGGGGGCAGGTTTGTGGAAGCATTTTGAGGCCTCTGGGAGGGATGTCTTGGCACCCTTAGAAGCAGCAGGTACTTTATCCTACCCCGCTATGAAGGAGGCTTTGTGCCTCAGGTATGGGCTCACTCCAGAACAGTACCGCCAGAAGTTTAGGAACTTCAAGAAGCTTGATTCTAGTACTTGGGTGGAGTGTGTGAGTATGTACACGCGTGCACTGGAAGGTTGGATAAAGGGCAGCAAAGTTACTGATTATGTGGGGTTGTGCCACTTGATTAGTTGGGAGCACTTGAGTAGTTTATGTGTTCCAGAGCTGCGCCAGCATCTTTTAGACAGCAAGTTAACTGATCCCAGTGAGCTTGCTAAAGAGGCGGACCACTGGACTAGCACCAGGGTCCACAAGGGGGTGGTAAGTACCCCAGCCAAGGGTGGACAGGGTCCCCAGCAGAAGAGTGGGGGGGACACGGGTAATCAAAAGGAGTCTTCTAAAGGGCCCCAAAATAGTTCCCAGGAGAAGGAGTCTCCACCCCCCAAGTCTAAGAAGTCCCGGCCCCCTAAGGGCAAGCAGGACAACAGGTCCCTGCCTACTTGCTATGCATGTAGGGAGGTGGGGCACATTGCCCCCAAATGTCCAAAGAAAACCTCAGCGCCCACTGGTGCTCCAACCCCAGGGTTAGCCAGTGTAGCTTTGGGAGGGGATTTGGTGGAGGAGGAGGGGTTAGCAGTGATGACCCTTGTCTCTTTAGGAGACCAAGAGATGGCCCAGGAAACCTTGCTGCCCCAAAACACTAAGAAATATGGGCAGAAGGTGACCATCAATGGACAGGAAATAGAGGCTCTGAGAGACACAGGGGCCAGCGTGACATCTGTCAGGTGTCAGTGGGTGTCTGAAGAGCAAATCATTCCCAAGGTACTCCGGCCTGTGGTGGCGTCTGACAGTTCAGTGCGCCTCTGCAAGTTGGCAAATGTTTCATTTGAATGGGGAGGAGTCTCCGGTATTTTGGAAGTTGTTGTAAGTGATGCCTTGCCTGTAGATTGTCTATTAGGTAATGACCTGGAGAGCTCTCCATGGAAAGAGGTGGAGCACAGAACTCATTTGGAAATGTTGGGTTTGCCTGCGTGGATCTGTGTGACCACCCGTGCAATGGCAGCCAGTGAGGGTGGACTAGCAGAACTGGAGCCTGGGTCAAGGGCCCAGGGACCTGCCAAGAGAGGAAGGGGTAGAGGGCGCGGAAAACCAGCCCCCACCGTTCCCACGGTCCAGGAGGAAGCAGAACCTGAGGGGGATGCCCTGGAACCTACAGGGGAGCAGGTGGCCGAACTGGGGGAATTGCTTGAGCTGTCCTAGTGGCAGCAAGATGGTGGTCCCTCCAGGGAGGAATTCTGCCAGGCTCAGAAGGAGTGCCCTTCTCTCATTGGTGTGCGGCAGCAGGCTGCAGACCAGGCAGCAGGCCTGCGGTCCAAGGAACATTTGATTTACTGGGAGGATGACTTACTTTATAGTGAGCCTAAGTTCGCTGAGCCCGGTGCAGCCCGTGTGCTGGTGGTACCCGAGTGCTTCAGGAACTTCCTACTGGGTCTGGCTCATGACGTGCCTCTCGCAGGACATCTGGGGCAAGACAAGACCTATCACAGGCTTGTCACCCATTTCTACTGGCCCCAGATGAAGAAGCACGTCTCTGCCTTTTGTAAGTCTTGCCAAACTTGTCAGGCCAGTGGCAAGAGCGGAGGGAAGTGCGTGGCACCCCTCCAACCCTTTCCTGTGGTGAGCACCCCTTTTGAGCGGCTGGGCATTGACATTGTGGGGCCCCTGGACCCCAAGACAGTCTTAGGCAACAGGTTTATCCTGGTCTTGGTGGACCATGCCACCCGGTACCCGGAAGCAATCCCGCTCAGGACAGTCACAGCCCCTGTGGTGGGCCGTGCCTTGATGGGAATATTTTCCTGTGTCGGGTTCCCCAGAGAGGTGGTCTCCGACAGGGGAACAAACTTCATCTCTAGGTACATGAAGTCCCTGTGGGAGGGGTGTGGACATATAAGTTCACCACTCCTAACCATCCTCAAGGAAAAGGGTTGGTTGAAAGATTCAACCGCACCCTCAAGGGCATGATTATGGGCCTGGAAGAGCCCATGAGGTGGAAATGGGACGTCTTGTTACCATGCCTGTTGTTTGCCTACAGGGAGGTGCCTCAGAAATCCTTAGGGTTCAGTCCCTTTGAGTTGCTGTATGGCCACCCTGTCAGAGAACCTCTCACTCTGGTGAAGGAGGGGTGGGAGAAATCCCGTGGGAAAACCCCTCAGGATGTGTTCAGATATGTGCTGGCCATTCGCAACCAGACCAAGCGCTTCAGGAAGCTCGCTCAAGAGAACCTGGAGGCTAGCCAGGAGGAAATGAAGAGATGGTATGACCAGAACACTTCTCTGGTTGAGTTCCACCCTGGTCAGAAAGTGTGGGTGATGGCGCCGGTGGAGCCTTTTGCGCTCCGTGACAAGTGGACCGGGCCATATGAGGTGGTGGAGCGCAAGAGTGAGGTTACCTACTTGGTTAACCTGAGAACTCCCAGGCAGCCCCTGACAGTGTTGCACGTGAACCGCCTCAAACCCCACTTTGAGAGGTCTGAAGTGACTATGCTCATGGCTACAGATGCTGGAGGGTAGGAGGATAGTGATCCTCTCCCTGACCTCCTGGCAGCCAAGGAGCAAGATGGGTCAGTGGATGGTGTGGTCCTCTCACCCACCCTGACCCCAGAGCAGCAGAAGGACTGTCGCCAAGTCTTGGGTCAGTTCTCCCCCCTGTTCTCCCTGACCCCAGGTGTCACCAAATGGTGCGTTCACGATGTGGACACTGGAGATAGTCTGCCTGTGAAACAGAAGTTTTACAGGGTGGCTGACAAGGTCAGAGCTAGCATCAAGAAAGAAGTTTCCAAGATGTTGGCCCTAGGGGTAATTGAGCCCTCCAGCAGCCCCTGGGCTAGCCCAGTGGTCTTAGTGCCTAAGAAAGCTGCTACACCTGGTGGCCCCCCAGAACTCCGGTTCTGCGTGGACTACCGTGGGCTCAATGCGGTTACCAAGACTGACGCACACCCTATCCCCAGAGCTGATGAGCTTGTGGATCGGTTGGGAGCTGCCCAGTACCTGAGCACATTTGATTTGACTTCAGGGTACTGGCAGATTGCCTTAACTGAGGGGGCCAAGGAAAGGTCAGCATTTTCAACGCCAGAGGGGCACTTCCAGTTTCGTGTCATGCCCTTTGGGTTGAAAAATGCCACTGCCACATTCCAGAGACTGGTCAACCAGGTATTAGCAGGGCTGGAGGAATTCAGCGCAGCATACCTGGATGACATTGCGGTGTTCAGCTCCACTTGGGAGGAACACCTGCAACACCTCTGCGCAGTGTTGAAGGCTCTGCAGAAGGCGGGCCTCACTATCAAGGCCAGTAAATGCCAGATAGGGCAGGGATCAGTGGTGTACTTGGGACACCAGGTGGGGAGCGGCCAGGTGGTGCCCCTACAGGCAAAGATTGATACCATTCTGGCTTGGGAGCCCCCCAAGACTCAGACTGATGTGAGAGCCTAGGTCTCACCAGGTATTACAGACGGTTTGTCAAAGGTTATGGCACCATTGTGGCCCCTTTGACAGAGCTGACATCTAGAAATCAGCCTAGGAAAGTGAATTGGACTGAGGCCTGTCAAACTGCTTTTGACACCTGTTGGACCTGGGAGGTTCCAGATCACCTAGGATAGCCTAGCACAGAGTAGGAAGGTCTAACATAGAGGCATCACTGTTAAGCTTGCGTCACACCCTTACCATAACTCAGCGTCCATCCACTCAAAAATGACACTACACCGTAATTTTATAAAAGTAGAAAAGTTTATCTTTTCCTTTTCGAGTGTGCGTTCAATTACGTTTATCTTAGTAGTACTTCAATTCACATTTAATACCCTTCAGTTCACAAATCAGCAATAAATCATGAAATACAAGGAAATGCTACTTAGTCAAAACTTAGTCACAAGTTTCGATATAGTTCAGGCTACATTTCAGTGATAAACTTTCTTTTGACCACATGTACATACTGACTTTAGATTAGCCTTGTGAATATCCAGTACAAATTAGAAAAGCAATAATTAGGCGGTGCTTAAGCTGACAACTAGCTATTGTCTAGATTGCAAAAGGAAGTGGTTTATCTCTTTGAACCAATCACTCTCATTTGTAGATGTAATTAGTCTCCTTCTCAGGTCACTTGAACATATAACGCATGAAGCATAAAGGTCAGGCTTTACTTCATGTACTTTAAACAGAGGAGTTACATTACTGCCCTCATGAATAAACTGATCCTTATTGGTTTCTCACAGTAAACCTGGTTGAGTTTGAAAAGAATAACAGCTGTCTTTTAGTGCTCTCTGGTAGGGGGATTCTATGACTATTCCTTCTCCTTAGAGAAGCAAAATATTTGTATTTCCCAAACCTGGCCTGCTATGTGTGTAGGGAGAGTTCACAGAGAGGTTTCCATACCCTCCGTTTTCCAGCCTGCCTCCCAGCTTACTTCTTTCTAGGATCACCTGGGTAAACAGAGGGGTAGACTGCCAGCAGTCTAGAGGCTCACCAAGCCAATCCAGGGAAGGTAGGGGTTAACTTCGGCCTGTTACACTAAAGCAGCCGCTTCTGTGTGTCAAGACTCTGAGGGACTGGAGCGCTGCAGCGTTTGTGCTTTCATTCCTCCACACACCCCTCAGAGGCTCGGGCTCCTCCCTTCCCGGCTTCCCTCACTCTTGCCTCTCCCTTTCCGGCCTCAACCCTTCAGCGACGGATCATCCCCAAAAGTCGGGACCGCCTACAAGCTCCAAAGCTTCTCCCCGTCGCGGTCGAATCCCGCTTGGATCCCGTCTCCCTGAAAGACGCTGGTTCCACTCTTCTTCCTCACAGCGCTCCCTTCCCGCCTCCTCACAAGAGCCTTCGCAGATCTGACGTTCAACCTCCCACAGGCTCAGGGAAGCGGCGGCCACCGAGAGTTCAAGTCGGCCTCGGAAAGACTTCAGCTATGTAGTGAGTGGGGGGGGGCAACTTCACACAGGGCTCTCAGTCACTATGTGGGATTTCTTTGTCTGACGCTATAAAGCATCAAGTGTATGATGACTCCACGGAGGTGAGGGGTTCTTATTTTCGTAATCCCCGCTATAACTCAGTCCCAGCCACGCTTACTTGTGAGTTCTCCGTGGATCTTTTCTAATGAATCTCACTAGGGGTAAGGTGGTCACTCTCCTCCGTTACCTCTAGAATCTTGTGAGGAGACTGCTCCGCCGGGTCAGATCTGTGGATGAGTGGGGGTAACAGTCAGTGGAGAGGAAGCAGCCCCCCAGAGGCTGTCAGGCCCTCTACTGCGCGTCCTCCTCCTCGCTCCTCAGCCTGGACTCCAGCTCGCCCTTGACCTCCAGACCACTTTCCTCAGCTCACTCTTCGCACAAAATGGCCGCACAACATTCCAGTATTTATAGCCCAGGACTAGTGGGTCTAGAGTGGACCAGAAAGTTCTGGAACCCCTCTGTTTACCCAATCGCCCAAGCCCTGAGGTAGCACTTGGCAGTTGGCGGACACCATCTTGTGACTCTGTTTTTCACCATTTAATGGGGGCAGTTTGACTTAGGAAAGTTAGAGGGGCGGAGAAGCACCCATCCCCAGGACAATGTCAAAAATCCTCAGTGGACATAAAAATAAAAAGAATGACGGGGCAAAAAGGGGACAAAAAAAATAAATAAACAGGAGGGACCACCCAAAGGGCTTTCAGGTCTAACAACACCCTCAAAGCTGCCATGTGCACAGCACCGGTGCTTAAGGCACCTGACTTTTCCAGTGAGTTCATTGTGCAAACTGACGCTTCAGAGCAAGGCGTGGGAGCAGTACTCTCACAAATCAACGATGAGGGCGGAGACCAACCAGTGGCTTTCATTAGCAGGAGGCTGCTCCCCAGGGAACAGAGATGGAGTGTCATTGAAAGAGAAGCTTTCGCTGTGGTCTGGGCAATGAAGAAGCTGAGGCCCTACCTGTTTGGGACTTACTTCCGTGTTCAGACCGACCACAGGCCCCTCAGATGGTTAATGCAGATGAGGGGTGAGAATCAAAACTGTTTAGGTGGTCCATTTCCCTACAGGGGATAGACTTTACGGTGGAGCACCGCCCTGGTACAGAACACGCCAATGCTGATAGTTGTCCAGATTCTTCCGCCTTAGTGATGAGGACTCCCAAGAGGTTGGGTAGTTCTCCCCACTTTCAGCTGGAGGGGACACATGTTAGACCTGACACCCTTGGCGTGGTTTTCCCCCATCTTTTTGCCTCTGCCTCCTGTATTTTTGATGCTGTGCTGGATTTCGTTTTTGCTGGTTTAGATGCTTTGGACACTCTGCCACTGCTGATCAGTGCCAGAGTGTAAGTGCTCCCTATGTAAATTGTCATATTGATTGGGAATACCTGATTGGCATATTTGTATCACCATGAAGTCCCTAGTAAAGTGCGCTGTGTGTGCCTGGGCTGGTGATGACAGATGCTACTAGTGGGCCTGCAGCGCAGATTGCGCCACCCACATGAGTAGCCCTAAAATGGAGTCTCAGGCCAGCCAGCGCAGTGCCTGTGTGCAGTCAGTGACTGCCATGTCCGCCTGGCCAGTGTCCCCACTGGCTGGGCCTAACCCTTCCCTGTCTGTGCACATGAGTCGCCCCTATGGAAGCCTCAAGGTACCCCCCTGGGCAGGGTGCAGTGTATGGGTAAGGTAGAGCATGTACTAGTGCAGGTCACATGCTCTGGTAGTGAGCAGCAGCCATTTTGTGTGCTCACTGCTGTAAGGTTATCTTGCTCCATAGAATAACATGGGGGAGGCTGGTCCCAATGGATACCAGCCTATTTTCTCATAGGAATAAGATGGGACATAAGTGATTGATATCCCTGAACTCAGAATTTAATAACACATCTTTTAGGAAGGGTTGTTTTTAAATTCTGTGTTTGAGAATAGTACTTTTAGAAAGTGGCTGTTCTCTTGTCTAACCTTTCGGTGTGCCTGGGCCTGTTTGTGGATTGACTGTCTGGCCTGAGTGTGACAGGGGCTTCAGAGCCCCCAGGAGGTTGTCTGAGCCAGCCCGTGGATGAAAGGCAGCATCTGCTGCCAGGGAAGTGGGAGGAGATCGCAAATGATAGTGATAGGGCTGTGCCTGCCTGACCACAATGCTGGCTCCACCCCCCTGCTGGGCGACTGTCACCTCTGTCCCTGATACTGAAAGGAAGAAGGAAGCCAGGAAACACCCAGTGCCTCAGCAACACCCAGAACTGGTTTAGACCGGGCTCAGGGCCCACTTGCACAAAGACTTCAAAGGAAATCAAAGACTTTTAGGGGTATAGGAGAAGGACCCCTGACAACAGAAAATTTAGATTCTACAATCAAGAGGAACCTCTGCTGGAAGAAGGACTGCTGGGGAACTGAAGGAAGATTGCCTTGCTGTGTGCTCTAAGGGCTGACCTGTTCTGCTGTTTCAACTAAAAGCTGAGGAGAAGAAAGGGACTTTGCTGTGTGCTGTGACCCTGCCTGCTTGAACTAAAAAGACTTTGCTGTGTGCTGTGTCTCCCAACTGAATCTCCAAGGGCCTGAGAAGAGCTGGCCTCCTGTCTGGGAACCCAGGGTCAAAAGGTTCCCCTGTAACTGAACTGCGCCCAGAAGATCGTGCTTTAACTCTGCTGACAGTGTGACTGGTAGCTGTGGCCAAGGAGGAAGATCATCGTGCTCATCGGCACGTTGTGGCAGAGAACCGGAGGTTGGTTGTGCCCCCTCCGCAAGCTATCCCCCCAGTAAGAGTGGGGGCTTCACAAACACTCTGCCCGCTCCTGGCCGCGTAAAGTCTGCTTGCCCCCTGTGTTTCGCCGCTGCCCGTGGCCGGAATTATCCCAGCAAAATTCCGCGTCTGACCCGGGCCGCCGAGGGCGAGAACCGAAGGAGCAGAGCCCTGATTGGCTCGGAGTGTCGAGCCCCCTCACCGATGCTGCGACGGGATTGGCCCATGCGCCGTAGCGTCATCGCCGAAGCTGTGCAGGGATTGGTCGCCCAGGATTCGTCATCGTAGGCTTGTCCCGGGAGCCGCACTGCCGTTGGCTGACTCCCGGGTGGTTGCGAGGGCTCGCCTTCAGAGCCGCAACCTGATTGGCCCATCAGAAGAGAGGAGCTGCGTTTGAAGACGCCGGGGGCCGCGTTGCGAAGAAGAGCCTTCTCGGAGAAGACCCGTCCTCGCCGAGGGAACCGTGAGTGCCTGCAGTCCCAACTGCCGAGCGCCTGCATACCTCCTCCGCCGCTCGTGGGATTGCCGAGAGCGGGCGGGAGAGCAACCGGGACCAGCCGGGGCAAGGAGCGAGTGTGCTCTGTAGGCGCGGTGCGCCAGAAGCCATCAGAAGTGCGAGGCTGTGCCGGTCAGAGGAAAAGAGTCCGAGGAGTACTCGGTGAGGCGCGCTTGCAGCGCTTGGGCATATTTCCGCCCAGGGCTGATTTTAAAGTTATTCCCCTACTGGCATTGCTTAGTTTGCGCGTTTTTAGGGCCAATTGGAGATAAGTCAGGGGCATTAGTTTTAATCCTGACTTAAGAGACTTGAGACTGATTTAATAAGAACTTCTGAATGAGCTGAGTAACCATCAAGATTAAGTGCAACATTTTTCTACAGAAGTGATGATCGTGCAACTGTTTAATTTTTCTTGCTGAAACTAGATAAAGATATATTTTTGTAAATATACTTACCGGTGTGGTCTCAGTTTGTTGTGGATTGGGGATTACTGTTGTCTTAAGTGCATTTATTACACACATTGCCTTGGGGATAAGCCTGCCTCCTCGCGCCAAGCTACCTTGAGGGGGAGCAGGGGTTATCTACTGTGTGTATTCCTTCACCCTGACTAGAAGCAAGGGTCCCTACTTGGTCTACGGTACTTACCTCTGCCAACTAGAGACCACCAGATCTAACATTGTTGGACAGCGGTGCGGATTTTGAACTAATAATTGCACTTGTCCTGCACTGATTTCTTGTACATCACTAGTCTAGTTTAGCAGCACAGGTTGCGCAAGATTTTTTTCTTTTTGGTGAAACCTTTTTTTTAAAAGGTTAGGAAGCATCATGTCTCAGAAAGCAGCAAGCGTGAGAGTAGAATTGGAATTTGAAATTCAGGAGTTGTTCAACTATAAAAAGGAGCAGCTGAGGCAATTATGCAAACAGCTTGGATGCCCAGTGAAGGGCAGCGCAAACAAGGAAGAGCTACAGAAAGCTCTGAGGGCCTGGTGGGAGGCCAAACATGGTGATCCAGAAGAGGTTATTGGAGAGGGAGGCACAAAGGAGAATGCTTTAAAAGCCGGTGATTTGCCCGTGAGAAGGCCAGCGTCTAGGGTTGGCAGCAACCACTCCAGTAGGATCATTTCTCCAGAGGAGCCGGAGGATAATCAGAGAGCTAGGGCCCATGAGATTGAGCTTTTTAAACTCAAAGCCCAAGCAGAAGAAAGGAGACAGCGCCTTGAAACTGAGAATAAGGCGGAGGAGGGGAGGAATGCTCTCGCTTTTGAGGAGAGGAAACTCCAGTTGGCTCATGAGTTGAGCATGAGGGAGCTGGACATTAAAGCTAAACAGGCGGAATCCAGTTCTAATGGTGGCAGCGCACAACCAGTACAGGCGGGTAAAGTATACATACCAAAAGATCTGGTAGAGAATTATTAGAGGGATGAGGATATTTATGCATGGTTTAGATCGTATGAACTTGCCTTGAAGATGAATGAAGTGCCTGAGAAGAATTGGGGGGCAGGTTTGTGGAAGCATTTTGAGGCCTCTGGGAGGGATGTCTTGGCACCCTTAGAAGCAGCAGGTACTTTATCCTACCCCGCTATGAAGGAGGCTTTGTGCCTCGGGTATGGGCTCACTCCAGAACAGTACCGCCAGAAGTTTAGGAACTTCAAGAAGCTTGATTCTAGTACTTGGGTAGAGTGTGTGAGTATGTACACGCGTGCACTGGAAGGTTGGATAAAGGGCAGCAAAGTTACTGATTATGTGGGGTTGTGTCACTTGATTGGTTGGGAGCACTTGAGTAGTTTATGTGTTCCAGAGCTGCGCCAGCATCTTTTAGTCAGCAAGTTAACTGATCCCAGTGAGCTTGCTAAAGAGGCGGACCACTGGACTAGCACCAGGGTCCACAAGGGGGTGGTAAGTACCCCAGCCAAGGGTGGACAGGGTGCCCAGCAGAAGAGTGGGGGGGACACGGGTAATCAAAAGGAGTCTTCTAAAGGGCCCCAAAATAGTTCCCAGGAGAAGGAGTCTCCACCCCCCAAGTCTAAGAAGTCCCGGCCCCCTAAGGGCAAGCAGGACAACAGGTCCCTGCCTACTTGCTATGCATGTAGGGAGGTGGGGCACATTGCCCCCAAATGTCCAAAGAAAACCTCAGAGCCCACTGGTGCTCCAACCCCAGGGTTAGCCAGTGTAGCTTTGGGAGGGGATTTGGTTTCCAGTGGGGAGGAGGGGTTAGCAGTGATGACCCTTGTCTCTTCAGGAGACCCAGAGATGGCCTAGGAAACCCTGCTGCCCCAAAACACTAAGAAATATGGGCAGAAGGTGACCATCAATGGACAGGAAATAGAGACTCTGAGAGACACAGGGGCCAGCGTGACATCTGTCAGGTGTCAGTGGGTGTCTGAAGAGCAAATCATTCCCAAGGTACTCCGGCCTGTGGTGGCGTCTGACAGTTCAGTGCGCCTCTGCAAGTTGGCAAATGTTTCATTTGAATGGGGAGGAGTCTCCGGTATTTTGGAAGTTGTTGTAAGTGATGCCTTGCCTGTAGATTGTCTATTAGGTAATGACCTGGAGAGCTCTCAATGGAAAGAGGTGGAGCACAGAACTCATTTGGAAATGTTGGGTTTGCCTGCGTGGATCTGTGTGACCACCCGTGTAATGGCAGCCAGTGAGGGTGGACTAGCAGAACTGGAGCCTGGAACAAGGGCCCAGGGACCTGCCAAGAGAGGAATGGGTAGAGGGCGCAGAAAACCAGCCCCCACCGTTCCCACGGTCCAGGAGGAAGCAGAACCTGAGGGGGATGCCCATGAACCTACAGGGGAGCAGGTGGCCGAACTGGGGGAATTGCCTGAGCTGTCCCAGTGGCAGCAAGATGGTGGTCCCTCCAGGGAGGAATTCTGCCAGGCTCCGAAGGAGTGCCCTTCTCTCATTGGTGTGCGGCAGCAGGCTGCAGACCAGGCAGCAGGCCTTAGGTCCAAGGAACATTTGATTTACTGGGAGGATGACTTACTTTATAGTGAGCCTCAGTTCGCTGAGCCCGGTGCAGGCCGTGTGCTGGTGGTACCCGAGTGCTTCAGGAACTTCCTACTGGGTCTGGCTCATGACGTGCCTCTCACAGGACATCTGGGGCAAGACAAGACCTATCACAGGCTTGTCACCCATTTCTACTGGCCCCAGATGAAGAAGCACGTCTCTGCCTTTTGTAAGGCTTGCCAAACTTGTCAGGCCAGTGGCAAGAGCGGAGGGAAGTGCGTGGCACCCCTCCAACCCTTTCCTGTGGTGACCACCCCTTTTGAGCGGGTGGGCATTGACATTGTGGGGCCCCTGGACCCCAAGACAGCCTTAGGCAACAGGTTTATCCTGGTCTTGGTGGACCATGCCACCCGGTACCCGGAAGCAATCCCGCTCAGGACAGTCACAGCCCCCGTGGTGGGCCGTGCCTTGATGGGAATATTTTCCTGTGTCGGGTTCCCCAGAGAGGTGGTCTCCGACAGGGGAACAAACTTCATCTCTAGGTACATGAAGTCCCTGTGGGAGGGGTGTGGAGTGACATATAAGTTCACCACTCCTAACCATCCTCAAGGAAATGGGTTGGTTGAAAGATTCAACCGCACCCTCAAGGGCATGATTATGGGCCTGGAAGAGCCCATGAGGCGGAAATGGGACGTCTTGTTACCATGCCTGTTGTTTGCCTACAGGGAGGTGCCTCAGAAATCCTTAGGGTTCAGTCCCTTTGAGTTGCTGTATGGCCACCCTGTCAGAGAACCTCTCACTCTGATGAAGGAGGGGTGGGAGAAATGCCGTGGGAAAACCCCTCAGGATGTGTTCAGCTATGTGCTGGCCATTCGCAGCCAGACCAAGCGCTTCAGGAAGCTCGCTCAAGAGAACCTGGAGGCTAGCCAGGAGGAAATGAAGAGATGGTATGACCAGAACACTTCTCTGGTTGAGTTCCACCCTGGTCAGAAAGTGTGGGTGATGGCGCCGGTGGAGCCTTGTGCGCTCCGTGACAAGTGGACCGGGCCATATGAGGTGGTGGAGCGCAAGAGTGAGGTTACCTACTTGGTTAACCTGAGAACTCCCAGGCAGCCCCTGAGACAGTTGCACGTGAACCGCCTCAAACCCCACTTTGAGAGGTCTGAAGTGACTATGCTCATGGCTACAGATGCTGGAGGGTAGGAGGATAGTGATCCTCTCCCTGACCTCCTGGCAGCCAAGGAGCAAGATGGGTCAGTGGATGGTGTGGTCCTCTCACCCACCCTGACCCCAGAGCAGCAGAAGGACTGTCGCCAATCTTGGGTCAGTTCTCCCCCCTGTTCTCCCTGACCCCAGGTGTCACCAAATGGTGCGTCCACGATGTGGACACTGGAGATAGTCTGCCTGTGAAACAGAAGTTTTACAGGGTGGCTGATAAGGTCAGAGCTAGCATCAAGGAAGAAGTTTCCAAGATGTTGGCCCTAGGGGTAATTGAGCCCTCCAGCAGCCCCTGGGCTAGCCCAGTGGTCTTAGTGCCTAAGAAAGCTGCTACACCTGGTGGCCCCCCAGAACTCCGGTTCTGCGTGGACTACCGTGGGCTCAATGCGGTTACCAAGACTGACGCACACCCTATCCCCAGAGCTGATGAGCTTGTGGATCGGTTGGGAGCTGCCCAGTACCTGAGCACCTTTGATTTGACTTCAGGGTACTGACAGATTGCCTTAACTGAGGGGGCCAAGAAAAGGTCAGCATTTTCTACGCCAGAGGGGCACTTCCAGTTTCGTGTCATGCCCTTTGGGTTGAAAAATGCCACTGCCACATTCCAGAGACTGGTCAACCAGGTATTAGCAGGGCTGGAGGAATTCAGTGCAGCATACCTGGATGACATTGCGGTGTTCAGCTCCACTTGGGAGGAACACCTGCAACACCTCTGCGCAGTGTTGAAGGCTCTGCAGAAGGCGGGCCTCACTATCAAGGCCAGTAAATGCCAGATAGGGCAGGGATCAGTGGTGTACTTGGGACACCAGGTGGGGAGCGGCCAGGTGGCGCCCCTACAGGCAAAGATTGATACCATTCTGGCTTGGGAGCCCCCCAAGACTCAGACTGAGGTGAGAGCCTTTCTAGGTCTCACCGGGTATTACAGACGGTTTGTCAAAGGTTATGGCACCATTGTGGCCCCTTTGACAGAGCTGACATCTAGAAATCAGCCCAGGAAAGTGAATTGGACTGAGGCCTGTCAAACTGCTTTTGACACCTGTTGGACCTGGGGGGTTCCAGATCACCTAGGATAGCCTGGCACAGAGTAGGAAGGTCTAACTTAGAGGCATCACTGTTAAGCTTGCGTCGCACCCTTACCATAACTCAGCGTCCATCCACTCAAAAATGACACTACACCGTAATTTTATAAAAGTAGAAAAGTTTATCTTTTCCTTTTCGAGTGTGCTTTCAATTACGTTTATATTAGTAGTACTTCAATTCACATTTAATACCCTTCAGTTCACAAATCAGCAATAAATCATGAAATACAAGGAAATGCTACTTAGTCATAACTTAGTCACAAGTTTCGATATAGTTCAGGCTACATTTCAGTGCTAAACTTTCTTTTGACCACATGTACATACTGACTTTAGATTAGCCTTGTGAATATCCAGTACAAATTAGAAAAGCAATAATTAGGCGGTGCTTAAGCTGACAACTAGCTATTGTCTAGATTGCAAAAGGAAGTGGTTTATCTCTTTGAACCAATCACTCTCATTTGTAGATGTAATTAGTCTCCTTCTCAGGTCACTTGAACATATAACGCATAAAGCATAAAGGTCAGGCTTTACTTCATGTACTTTAAACAGAGGAGTTACATTACTGCCCTCATGAATAAACTGCTCCTTATTGGTTTCTCACAGTAAACCTGATTGAGTTTGAAAAGAATAACAGCTGTCTTTTAGTGCTCTCTGGTAGGGGGATTCTATGACTATTCCTTCTCCTTAGACAAGCACAATATTTGTATTTCCCAAACCTGGCCTGCTATGTATGTAGGGAGAGTTCACAGAGAGGTTTCCATACCCTCCGTTTTCCAGCCTGCCTCCCAGCTTACTTCTTTCTAGGATCACCTGGGTAAACAGAGGGGTAGACTGCCAGCAGTCTAGAGGCTCACCAAGCCAATCCAGGGAAGGTAGGGGTTAACTTCGGCCAGTTACACTAAAGCAGCCGCTTCTGTGTGTGAAGACTCTTAGGGACTGGAGCGCTGCAGCGTTTGCGCTTTCCTTCCTCCACACGCCCCTCAGAGGCTCGGGCTCCTCCCTTCCCGGCTTCCCTCACTCTTGCCTCTCCCTTTCCGGCCTCAACCCTTCAGCGCCGGATCAGCCCCCAAAGTCGGGACCGCCTACAAGCTCCAAGGCTTCTCCCCGTCGCGGTCGAATCCCGCTTGGATCCCGTCTCCCTGAAAGACGCTGCTTCCACTCTTCTTCCTCACAGCGTCCCCTTCCCGCCTCCTCACATGAGCCTTCGCAGATCTGACGTTCAACCTCCCACAGGCTCAGGGAAGCGGCAGCCACCGAGAGTTCAAGTCGGCCTCGGAAAGACTTCAGCTATGTAGTGAGTGGGGGGGGGGCAACTTCACACAGGGCTCGCAGTCACTATGTGGGATTTCTTTGTCTGACGCTATAAAGCATCAAGTGTATGATGACTCCACGGAGGTGAGGGGTTCTTATTTTCGTAATCCCCACTATAACTCGGTCCCAGCCACGCTTACTTGTGATTTCTCCGTGGATCTTTTCTAATGAATCTTACTAGGGGTAAGGTGGTCACTCTCCTCCGGTACCTCTAGAGTCTCGTGAGGAGACAGCTCCGCCGGGTCAGATCTGTGGATGAGTGGGGGTAACAGTCAGTGGAGAGGAAGCAGCCCCCCAGAGGCTGTCAGGCCCTCTACTGCGTGCCCTCCTCCTCGCTCCTCAGCCTGGACTCCAGCTCGCCCTTGACCTCCAGACCACGTTCCTCAGCTCACTCTTCGCACAAAATCGCCGCGCAACATTCCAGTATTTATAGCCCAGGACTAGAGGGTCTAGAGTGGACCAGAAAGTTCTGGAACCCCTCTGTTTACCCAATGGCCCAAGCCCTGAGGTAGCACTTGGCAGTTGGCGGACACCATTTTGTGACTCTGTTTTTCACCATTTTAAGGGGGCAGTTTGACTTAGGAAAGTTAGAGGGCGGAGAAGCACCCATCCCCAGGACAATGTCAAAAATCCCCAGTGGACATAAAAATTAAAAGAATGACGGGGCAAAAAGGGGACAAAAAAAATAAATAAACAGGAGGGACCACCCAAAGGGCTTTCAGGTCTAACAACACCCTCAAAGCTGCCATGTGCACAGCACCGGTGCTTAAGGCACCTGACTTTTCCAGTGAGTTCATTGTGCAAACTGACGCTTCAGAGCAAGGCGTGGGAGCAGTACTCTCACAAATCAACGATGAGGGCGGAGACCAACCAGTGGCTTTCATTAGCAGGAGGCTACTCCCCAGGGAACAGAGATGGAGTGTCATTCAAAGAGAAGCTTTCGCTGTGGTCTGGGCTCTGAAGAAGCTGAGGCCCTACCTGTTTGGGAATCACTTCCGTGTTTAGACCGACCACAGGCCCCTCAGATGGTTAATGCAGATGAGGGATGAGAATCAAAACTGTTGAGGTGGTCCATTTCCCTACAGGGGATGGACTTTACGGTGGAGCACCGCCCTGGTACAGAACACGCCAATGCTGATGGTCTGTCCAGATTCTTCCGCCTTAGTGATGAGGACTCCCAAGAGGTTGGGTAGTTCTCCCCACTTTCAGCTGGAGGGGACACATGTTAGACCTGACACCCTTGGCGTGGTTTTCCCCCATCTTTTTGCCTCTGTCTCCTGTATTTTTGATGCTGTGCTGGATTTCGTTTTTGCTGGTTTAGATGCTTTGGACACTCTGCCACTGCTGATCAGTGCCAGAGTGTAAGTGCTCCCTATGTAAATTGTCATATTGATTGGGAATACCTGATTGGCATATTTGTATCACCATGAAGTCCCTAGTAAAGTGCGCTGTGTGTGCCTGGGCTGGTGATGACAGATGCTACTAGTGGGCCTGCAGAGCAGATTGCGCCACCCACATGAGTAGCCCTAAAATGGTGTCTCAGGCCTGCCAGCGCAGTGCCTGTGTGCAGTCAGGGACTGCCATGTCCGCCTGGCCAGTGTCCCCACTGGCTGGGCCTAACCCTTCCCTGTCTGTGCACATGAGTCGCCCCTATGGAAGCCTCAAGGTACCCCCCTGGGCAGGGTGCAGTGTATGGGTAAGGTAGAGCATGTACTAGTGCAGGTCACATGCTCTGGTAGTGAGCAGCAGCCATTTTGTGTGCTCACTGCTGTAAGAATATCTTGCTCCATAGAATAACATGGGGGAGGCTGGTCCCAATGGATACCAGCCTATCTTCTCATAGGAACAAGATGGGACATAAGTGATTGATATCCCTGAACTCAGAATTTAATAACACATCTTTTAGGAAGGGTTGTTTTTAAATTCTGTGTTTGAGAATAGTACTTTTAGAAAGTGGCTGTTATCTTGTCTAACCTTTCTGTGTGCCTGTGCCTGTTTGTGGATTGACTGTCTGGCCTGAGTGTGACAGGGGCTGCAGAGCCCCCAGGAGGTTGTCTGAGTCAGCCCGTGGATGAAAGGCAACATCTGCTGCCAGGGAAGTGGGAGGAGATCGCACCTGATAGTGATAGGGCTGTGCCTGCCTGACCACAATGCTGGCTCCACCCCCCTGCTGGGCGACTGTCACCTCTGTCCCTGATACTGAGAGGAAGAAGGAAGCCAGGAAACCCCCAGTGCCTCAGCAACACCCAGAACTGGTTTAGACCGGGCTCAGGGCCCACTTGCACAAAGACTTCAAAGGACTTCAAAGAATTTTAGGAGTATGTAATGTAATGTAATGTATGTATACTTGTAAAGCGCACTGTTACCTCGTTACGTGGTGTCCTGGCGCTGTATACCGCTGGGGAACCCGTCCTGGCTTTCCCTGTGAGAGGGAACCCCAAGGTGAAGCCAGGCATCCCCGGCGTTGCTGGGGCCGTTGTGGAGATTAAGCAAGCTATTGCCCAGAGTTGCAGAGTGGGACCCATGGTTAGCGTAGGCACCTAAGCGAGAAATTATCGAGTCCGCGGACATTGACCCAAGACCCTGCCGCGTCGGGAATTGAACCCTGGTCCCGGGCCGACCTCTGCTTCAGGGTCTGCCGCTTCTAACCGGTGAGCCACACTTCTCCACTCCACTTCTCTATAAGAGAAGGACCCCTGACAACAGAAAATTTAGATTCTACAATCAAGAGGAACCTCTGCTGGAAGAAGGACTGCTGGGGAACTGAAGGAAGATTGCCTTGCTGTGTGCTCTAAGGGCTGACCTGTTCTGCTGTTTCAACTGAAAGCTGAGGAGAAGAAAGGGACTTTGCTGTGTGCTGTGACCCTGCCTGCTTTAACTAAAAAGACTTTGCTGTGTGCTGTGTCTCCCAACTGAATCTCCAAGGGCCTGAGAAGAGCTGGCCTCCTGTCTGGGAACCCAGGGTCAAAAGGTTCCCCTGTAACTGAACTGCGCCCAGAAGATCGTGCTTTAACTCTGCTGAAAGCGTGACTGGTAGCTGTGGCCAAGGAGGAAGATCGTCGTGCTCATCGGCACGTTGTGGCAGAGAACCAGAGGTTGGTTGTGCCCCCTCCGCGAGCTATCCCCCCAGTAAGAGTGGGGGCTTCACAAACACTCTGCCCGCTCCTGGCCACGTAAAGTCTGCCTGCCGCCTGTGTATCGCCGCTGCCCGTGGCCGGAATTATCCCAGCAAAATTCCGCGTCTGGCCCGGGCCGCCGAGGGCGAGAACCGAAGGAGCAGAGCCCTGATTGGCTCGGAGTGTCGAGCCCCCTCACCGACGCCGCGACGGGATTGGCCCATGCGCCGTAGCGTCATCGCCGAAGCTGTGCAGGGATTGGCCGCCCAGGATTCGTCATCGTAGGCTTGTCCCGGGAGCCGCACTGCCGTTGGCTGACTCCCGGGTGGTTGCGAGGGCTCGCCTTCAGAGCCGCGACCTGATTGGCCCATCAGAAGAGAGGAGCTGCGTTCGAAGACGCCGGGGGCCGCGCCGTGAAGAAGAGCCTTCTCGGATAAGACCCGTCCTCGCCGAGGGAACCGCGAGTGCCTTTGTGACCCCCGGCCTGCCGTCCCAACTGCCGAGCGCCTGCATACCTCCCCCGCCGCTCGTGGGATTGCAGAGAGCGGGCGGGAGAGCAACCGGGACCGGCCGGGGAAAGGAGCGAGTGTGCTCTGTAGGCGCGGTGCGCCTGAAGCCATCAGAAGTGCGAGGCTGTGACGGTCAGAGGAAAAGAGTCCGAGGAGTACTCGGTGAGGCGCGCTTGCAGCACTTGGGCATATTTCCTCCCAGGGCTGATTTTAAAGTTATTCCCCTACTGGCATTGCTTAGTTTGCTCGTTTTTAGGGCCAATTGGAGATAAGTCAGGGGCATTAGTTTTAATCCTGACTTAAGAACTTGAGACTGATGTAATAAGAACTTCCTAATGAGCTGAGTAACCATCAAGATTAAGTGCAACATTTTTCTACAGAAGTGATGATCGTGCAACTGTTTTATTTTTCTTGCTGAAACTAGATAAAGATATATTTTTATAAATATACTTACCGGTGTGGTCTCAGTTTGTGGTGGATTGGGGATTACTGTTGTGTTAAGTGCATTTATTACACACATTGCCTTGGGGATAAGCCTGCCTGCTCGCGCCAAGCTACCTAGAGGGGGAGCAGGGGTTATCTACTGTGTGTATTCCTTCACCCTGACTAGAAGCAAGGGTCCCTACTTGGTCAACGGTACTTACCTCTGCCAACTAGAGACCCCCAGATCTAACAGTATGACTAGCCGAAATATAAAAATACGTGTCAGTGAACATAGGAGCACAATCAGGAGAGCCATTACAGCCACCCGATTAACCGCCCACTATGTTGAAAAACAACACAAAGAAACAGACCTACAATGGACGATAATTGAACAGGTGAAAGGCGCGGGCAATCTTCAAAAGAGACTCCTACAAAGGGAACAACGTTGGGTTTACCCTTTAAAAACCCATATTAATGGTCTTAACGATGGCATACCCTGGAGCCAACTCAACAAGTAAACTAGAGCATTCCTTATGTTCTCATGAATCACTACCCGATGACCAACACCATTTGTCTGGATTGGGCATATCTGCCTTGATTTATCTGTAATGAGGTCTAATAATTTTTTATAATTTCCACAGTCTTGGCCATCTAGTCTTAATAAAGTTATAACCATTGGTTTAAATCCCCCCCTGTACAAAGAAACATCACCCACTAATTTCCAGTTCTATGAAGAATTACAAACAAAAATAAAAAAACGAGAATTCCCAACCTGTTGTGCCCTAAACGCTATACACACGCATTTGTTGCATTGAAATAATGAGGAACTACACACGGACTCTAAAAACTACAATTCCCAACCGTTTCCACCCCACACAACACGCATACGCAAAGACGCATTACAACATTGACTCACGCGTAGGGGCGTGACTGACGGCACCTTCCGATGCCTCTAGCTGTCTTTATTAACAAATGCTCCGAGCACTTCGGCTGCCCAAAACAAAAGCCGAGGACCAGAACCGATAGGAGTATTGCAGGGTGAGACCTTCAATTGAAGTAAGTGTCACTGCACGCAGTGCATTTGGCGAGATACTGCCCGCGATCCTGACAGTTCTTGATTGCGATCGCTACAAGGTAATCCCGTCACAATTCCATATCACTAGGACCACCCACATGTTTCCTGGTCCTGTGTGCAGCAAGCCGACTTCCCTAATTGGGTACAGTATTTAACCACGCATATGTGCATGACATAATGGGTGATGAAACGAATGGTATCAGAACATTTGAGCGTTTACTAATTGAGTGGATACGATTGAGACTAACCATTTGGGTGCATGTGTTATGTTGATATTTTTATATACGTTAGTCGCTAATGGATGCATAATATCAGTATGCGATTTTGTGGCCTCTGAGACACGCATTCTGTCACGTAATCCCTGATATGTCACGGAGGCATGTACTTAAATGGCACAGGTAGGGGCTGATACCTCTACACAAGCAGGCACTACAGTTATGGTGCATGCTCACAAAAGTGGCACACGTTCACATCCACTCATATCATTACAGAGAACAGTTTTCTGCATATAAGTATATTATGTTGTTTGTTCTTGTTTCTCTTCCCAGACGCAGCCTGGCAGTTGACACACACAGCACATTCTATACTTTGAGGAGCAGCTACTCTGCCCTCTCTACATTGTTAGGATACAGAATCCCATACTTTCTTTCCTCACATAGGGGGCTGCCATTGCCCTGAAAAAAGTCCCGGACCTTCATGGCCACTGTGGACAGAAACATGTTGGCACTAGGGTCATAGGACCATAATACCCTGACATGACCCAATTATATAAATAATTTCTATACAGTATTTTAACTTCTCAGATAGACCCTAAAATAAAGGGACACCGGGGATCTATCTGGGTGATTTTATCTTACGTAAAGCCCCCTCCTTGAATATATCAGAAGAGCTTCCCAACACTGTGGTCGAGCCCACCCCGACTTGTAGGGGTCGGGGTGACCCGATGATGAAGCATGACACCACTAGGGTGTGTGAGGGTAATATAAACAAGCTAGTTTTTCCCCCACATACATGGTTGCGCTAGACACAACCTTATAGTATCACTATCCGTGTCGCTCCTACCTCTCTGTTCTCTAGACCACAGGTACAATTTTTTACATATTATTCAACTGACCACCACGTGGTCCACTGGAGTATTTTTTCGTGTTATAATTTTGTCAGCTCCCCATTTATGTAACTATGAACACAATAGAATAACGATACTTACGACTGATACCAGCAACAAAGGCCTTGGTGCTAAACTGTCTTAATTCATTGATGGCAAAGAAAGGATTGTGGCATTTGCTTCCAGGGCCCTGAACAACTCAGAAGCCAACTATTTTGTTGTGCAAAAGAGGCTCTGGCATGTTTTTGGGTATACATGTTCTCATCTAAAGGATCATACAACAGTACTCCCCAGATTGCCAAATGGGTCTTGGGTTTGGAAAGTTTATGCTACAAACTTAAATGCGTTTCGGACAATCAGAATAAGACTGACTTTTTATCCAGAGTCTCATTAGACGCAGTTGAAGAATTTGATATCTCTGAGTATCCTGTTCTGGTAGTCAGTTCTTTTTCTATTCTAATGATGAATAGATGGTAGCCAACTCAGAGGATCAGGCTTTGAACAAAATTGCATGCTTGTCTGGGTTGGCAAAGTAATAAGAGTGAGGTGGAAGTCACCATCAAAGGTTTTTGGGAGTTTTGGTCCGAAATGAATGCGAATAACGGTTTTTGTTCTCAGGAAGGACAAAGTCATACCTCCTATGAATATGAGAGACATGATTATTGACCTGCCCCATGAAGGCCACCCGTGTAGAAGCATTACCAAATCTCATGTGAGGGAGTGTTATTGGTTCTCCAACTTGAATTTGATGGCTGAAGTCAGAGTCAAAGATTGCACCATTTGATCTAACAGTGACAAGTTCAAATTGGTCCACAAAGCTGTGTTATCCCATCAAGTTATTCCAGATAAACCTTGGGAAAAATTAGCTCTTGATATAATTGGTCCCATTATTCTCTGTAGAGTGTTAAAACGTTTTGCATGTGTTCCTGTCGATTACCATTCTTATTGGGTAGTCACCAGAAAGGTTCATCAGGTGACCACTAAATCCCTAATTGCATTTTTTAAGGACACATTTTCAACTGAAGGTATACCCGCTATCCTTGTTACAGATAATGGGGTGCAATTGACTTCACAATCAATGGCAGAGTTCCTCTTGCACCTAAACATTCTGCATCTCAGAACAGCCTTATATTGTCCATGTGCCAATTTCTTGTAGAGAGGGTCAATCATCTGGTTAAGAAGTGCATCCGATTGTCTAGCATTAATCAATTAAAGGTGGACGAGGCCATTCAGGATATGCTTTGTGCGTATCATACCACTCCCAATTCTGTCACTAAAGTCTTACCCTTTTCCTCTTTGAATTGCAGAAAGCCCAGCACTAAACTGTTTCCCTGATGCTTGGGAGGAAATGTCAGAATGGAGCACAACTCTACTCTGGTTGTTGATAAAATTGCTTTACACCAAGCTAAGTATAAGAGTTATTATGATATAAAACATGATACCAAACATCCACCCTGGAAAGCTGGTGACTGGGTACTTGTTAAAAGCGTTGGGTACAGGTTGGAAGGACTCTAAGTATTTTTAACCAATGTGTATTGCTATTGCCAAACAGAAGGTTGCGATAATGGAAAATGACCAGAGCTGGAGCATGGACAGACTGGTGAAACATAATGCTACAGCTATGCCCTCTTGTGTCAGCTCATCAAGTCAATATATGGGTGACACCCCCACAAGAATGACTTCAAAGAGGCAAATCAGAGCACCAGCTTGGCAGAAAGATTATGCAATATGCCAGTCATCTAAATGAAAGCTTATATTTTATTTTCATCAAGTTGTTGTGTCCCCCCCTCTTTCCCTCCAACATTTTTCCAGGTCTCTTTGTTTTTTCCTTCTCTATCTTTTTCTAGGATTATAAAAGAGCTTAGGTTCTGAAAAATATTTCGTGGGTAAGATGTGTTGTGTTAGAGTTGTCTATTTTAGTATGCTCCTCTTACCCTCATCCCCTTAGAACCTTGGACCATTCTATCAATGTGACAGTTGCCTGTGAGCTTACCTTGGAATGTTGACAAGGCTCAACTGAGGCAAGACTGCAGAGATGTTGTTTAGTAGTGGAGACCCTGAATAAAGACTACTTATTGAAGGGATGCTTTTCTGTGCTCAATCACAACAGGTTTAAAAATAAAACTCCTCTTGTACTTGCCAGGACTTGTCAGGCATGGCTTATGGGCACACCTGGACTCCAAAGGAATGTCAGAGAAGAGCTACCCCTTCCCGCTGGTGGTGGCTGGGAGCGGTTAGGAGGTTGTCCATCGATCCCAAAGGTGTCCTGGAGGTTGCTGAGGTGAATCTTGCTTTCAAAATGCCTTGGTATTTATTCCACAAACCCCTCAATGTGACTACCAAGATTTGCACTGCATGTGATCTTGTGAATTCACTAGTTTCTTGTGAACTTGCAAGCTACCATGATGGTCCGGTTGCCATGGCTCTAGTCCTGAAGCTTGTCTATGGGGTGGGGCCAATAATCTTTGTAGCAAGCTTTGGCGCCCAAAGTAGATTTAGGTGTTTTGTTGAAATATAAACATTTTGTCGGGCATACTGTGGTACCGAAGAGAATTTGTCATCAGCATTGGAGGGGGGGTCCTATTGCTGCATGGTGTAGTTCGTTCCCATGTCTCGTGCCACCGCCAAATATTTAAATAAAAGCCTCATGGGAGAAAGACCTGTTTCTGATTCGAGCCACCCATTTGCTTCGCTCAATTCATTTGTATACATGGCTTTTAGTCACAGCACAAACCTCAATCATGCAACATGAAGACCATTTTCACAACCGAACCACAATACCGCCAGAACCACCTCCCCCGGGGCTTAGCTTGGTCAGTAAGATTGGGGAGGGTGAGCTTCAGATGTTCAAAACACATATAATATTTAAATAACTTTTGCGAAAAGTAGGACACATGAGAGGGGCTTAAGGGGCAGTGGAAAGAGAGAGAGAAATGTGGATTGGTTGAGGTCCACCCTGAGAGAAACCACAGTATTTTGTAAAATACATTTTTTGTAGAATTTCAAAACAGAAAGCGGGAGAGAGCGTGTGTGTGTTTTTGTCTGTGTACCCGACCGAAAGCATCAGTACCAACTATTGCTAGAAAATAAATTGATTAGGGTGATGTGACACCCTAAAAGAAGCCACGCCCCTGCACCTCCCAGAAGTGCATTATAGCAACAAGGGGTGGCCGAACTGTTGCTACATAGCCTCCTCCCACAATCCTGTGCGGAGGAAGCACATGCGAGAGGAGGGGATCTTGTTGACAAAGGAGGTCGATTTATTAAGAATGAAATCTTCTGTTTGGGTGAAAAATAATACAGAAGTTAAAGGTTTTTCTACATTTCTTCGCTAACAGAGCTTCAGACAGCTGAGGGTAATCCGGCAGATTCAGGAGAGGCTGAGGGCAGCTGTTTTTCTTTCACCCAGACATTCAGGAGAGCAGCAGCACCTGCAGTGCTGCCTGTTTTGGGTTGGGGGGTTAGGGGGTTGGGGGTTAGGGAGGGCGGGAGTGGAGACGATGTTACAAATCTTTACTTAGTTTTTCTTGCAGGACATTAATGGTTACTCATGGCCTCCCCTTGTCATGCTTTCTCGCCTGTGGCACGGGCCTATAATTCAGGCAAGATAATTTACAGCCGTTATTGCCCGCAGGTGTGGTGGGCAATAATGCCTGATTATGGACCCATTCTATGACTGTAGAATCGGTGTCACCCAAAGCATTATCCATCAGTCTAAAGAAGTAAAGTCTTAGTCACGAGATCAGTGTGACGTTTACTTTTCTTTTCTAAATAGTTTCTCAAGTATATAATTGATAATCTGTTTAGAATGGGAAACGTGAATAGAAGTAAAAAAGAAACGTGAATATATTTTGAAAACCTGAGAACGGCGTGTCGTACTGAATAATTAAATTACTTGAGGTTCCTATAAAAGATTACTTTTTAGCCAATTTATAAAATAAATGTTTTGTTACTTTGTTTTCCTAATTGTCTCGGGGTTAGTGGACCTCCAGTAAGCTAAAGGCTCAGGAGCTACACCTTTAGAACTGCCCTTAAAAAACAAATATGCCTAGCAAATAATCCTTCATTGTCTTTGAATGCTATTTTTATCATTCTCATATCAGGAATTATTAGTTAATATATTCTTGCCATGTTGACCTATGTGGCAGGGAATTTGCAATGAGAGAAATGACTTGAGCCATTTTTCCAGCCCCAGGGCTTATAAAAACATTTTTAAAAGTACTCTGCCTTTATCTACAGAACCCCCACCCCTTGAACACCTAGGGGAGTCTCTGGGCATTCAGAATATGTAAAAATATTGCAGATTCTCCCTCCACAGTGCTCGTAGCACCAACGTCGATTTTGTGCAGCACTTTATCACAATGGGGAGTAAAATGTGCAATTTCACTTAACTCAGGGCATATAAAACTCATTTAATAAGGGTCATCCTTACAAATACCTGATCTCCCACCCCTGGGACACCTAGGGGAGACCTAGGCGGTACCTAATATGCCAAAACATTGCAGGTTATCCATTGTTACGTGCCCCAAACACCAAAGTCGAGTTTGGGCACAATTTACTTTTTAAAAGCAGCCCTGCAACACAGAGGAACTTTTAAACTGACCTCATGCTTCAGCAGTGCACACATTCAAGTGCAGAAAGGGCTGCTGGCCTCTAAACTACCATGCTCTATTATTTACTTGGGACTAAGAGTTAGTTTCAATCCCCCTGCCCTATTATGTACTAGGGCCTATAAGGTAGGTCATGCCAATCAGAAGCGTACCCCAACCAATAGTGTACCCTAGTGTATGTAGTATGTAGTGTATTCTCAGTCTCTTCAGCATAGTACTGGCCCTGGGCCTGGTTAGGCAGAGCCCTGGGTCAGTCAGAGTCAGATACCACCAGTACCAGTCGGCAAAACGTTGGGGGGTGCCCAGGGCACAGGAGGACTTTGCAACAATCAGCAATTTTGCAGGGTTATTATCTCCAAACTTTTTGCTTCTTCCTTCTATTTTTTCCTGAACTGTTGTTGTTGCCTATAGGACTCTAGGCACTTTACCACTGCTAATCAGTGCAAAGGTACATTTTTCTCTGTGTACATTGTTGTTACAATTAGTTCTCCCTGACTGCCATATGTGATTTACTGGTAAGTTCCTAGTAAAGTGCACAAAAGTGTGCCGGGACCGTTCTACAGGTGGGCCTACAGCACTGATTGTGCCCCTCCTCACGAATAGCCCCAAAAGGGTATCTCAGACCTGCTACGGCAGTGTTTGTGGGCAGTTGTTAACTGCCATGCAAACTTGGCAAGTACACACACTTGCCAGGCCCTTACCTTCCCTTTTCTTATATGTAAGCACCCCTATGGCAGGCCCAATGTACCCCCCTAGGCAGGGCGCAGTGTATGTGAAAGGTACGACATGTACTGGTGTGTGTGACATGTCCTGATAGTGAAATACTACCAATTTAATTTTCCACTATTGAAAGGCTATCTTGCCCCATAGGATAGAATGGGAAATGCTTTGTAACATCTTATAAGTATAACTTCCCAATGGGACAAGATGGAAAATTAAAGGTTAGGCTTTCTTAACCTCAGAATTTAATAACACATATTTTAGTAAAGGTGGTTTTTAGATTGTGTGTTTGAAAATGCTACTTTTAGAAAGTAGGTATCACATTTAGGGGGATGATTTCATTAAGGTGGACAGAGGCCAGAATCAAAAGATCAAGACATTTTAACAGCAGTTTTACCTCTGACACCATAAATCATACAAAATGTTTTCAAACACAGATGTCCCTTTTATTAACTCTGTGATTGTGCTTATTGCTTATTCTTCTTTGACAAAACTTAAGTATCCCTACATCTATTACATAATGATCTCAACAAAATTTCATGTCACAATTATGCACAACACATATACACAACATAAACATTACTGGGCAACAAAAGACAAATATTTACAAATTTGTACACATGTTATGTTCAAATTCACTTCTGGCAATTACTGTGCTCATTATCGGGGGAGTCACCTGATTCTATATGAGTTCCCCGAATATCTATAAAGTTCTACTATTTTCTGCCTGAACCAAACTATTTATTTCCAGCCACTTCCTCTGTTTGAGGTCCTATTAGGAGTCAGAGGTTATTTCTAGGCATTGTTGGATTGAGCTAGAAGACTCTAGCTCTACTCGCTGATTTGAACAGTTCCCTTAAAGTTTTTTGCTCAGATCCGCTAAGGGTGATGCCAACGCGTTTCGACCTTGCGAATTCTGGACCGTTACTTTATATGAGGTCTTCTTCAGGGCGCGATGTATTTGAGGTAGGACATTAGTCAATCGACTTATGTGGCAAAGCACTCTTGATGGAAATTTGCTGTCGATAATGATCGTGAAATCTCGCTGTGGATCGTCTGTTTTGTTCTATTGGTGATCTGTCTTCCTGTATTTAGAAATTCGTATTGCTGATTGAAGCAGCTCTTTACGGTATCTTGAAGCAGTGCCCCACTTCTGGAAAGCTCACCTCTCTCTATCTCCCAGCGTTTGTGTCAGTGCTCGTGGATGTGGATGTATTTAATAGCGTAAAAAATATATTGAACTGAGCATGTCCACCCATATTTTAATGACAGTAGTAAGTGGCTATAAGATATTATGGGAATCATCCAACAACGTTTAAACGCTGCATTTGTGTAAATAAATGGGAGGAAATAAAATTTGAGAAAATCAGCAAATGCATACATAAAATGTATATGTGCCCCCATGAACATGCGCGTGACAAAGAAAAATAGAATTGCAACCTGCAATGTTTGGGGCACACAGGATGTGTTGTCAATTACATTACAGTGCGACTTGCTTCATATGAGACCGGTAAACGGCAGTGAGGATGATGGCGCGTGGGCTGCCGGGAGAGAGAGATGTAGCAAATGGAAGTATGGGTGCGAATGATTTTTGCCAGCTCCGTGGAGGGAACTCAAACAAATAATAACGCAACCCTCTATCTAGGATGTAAATGTATGTAAATGTAAATGTAAATGTAAATGTAAATGTATTTCGATTTATATAGCGCACGCTTTTCTGTGCTCAATCACAACAGGTTTAAAAATAAAACTCCTCTTGTACTTGCCAGGACTTGTCAGGCATGGCTTATGGGCACACCTGGACTCCAAAGGAATGTCAGAGAAGAGCTACCCCTTCCCGCTGGTGGTGGCTGGGAGCGGTTAGGAGGTTGTCCATCGATCCCAAAGGTGTCCTGGAGGTTGCTGAGGTGAATCTTGCTTTCAAAATGCCTTGGTATTTATTCCACAAACCCCTCAATGTGACTACCAAGATTTGCACTGCATGTGATCTTGTGAATTCACTAGTTTCTTGTGAACTTGCAAGCTACCATGATGGTCCGGTTGCCATGGCTCTAGTCCTGAAGCTTGTCTATGGGGTGGGGCCAATAATCTTTGTAGCAAGCTAAAGGCTCAGGAGCTACACCTTTAGAACTGCCCTTAAAAAACAAATATGCCTAGCAAATAATCCTTCATTGTCTTTGAATGCTATTTTTATCATTCTCATATCAGGAATTATTAGTTAATATATTCTTGCCATGTTGACCTATGTGGCAGGGAATTTGCAATGAGAGAAATGACTTGAGCCATTTTTCCAGCCCCAGGGCTTATAAAAACATTTTTAAAAGTACTCTGCCTTTATCTACAGAACCCCCACCCCTTGAACACCTAGGGGAGTCTCTGGGCATTCAGAATATGTAAAAATATTGCAGATTCTCCCTCCACAGTGCTCGTAGCACCAACGTCGATTTTGTGCAGCACTTTATCACAATGGGGAGTAAAATGTGCAATTTCACTTAACTCAGGGCATATAAAACTCATTTAATAAGGGTCATCCTTACAAATACCTGATCTCCCACCCCTGGGACACCTAGGGGAGACCTAGGCGGTACCTAATATGCCAAAACATTGCAGGTTATCCATTGTTACGTGCCCCAAACACCAAAGTCGAGTTTGGGCACAATTTACTTTTTAAAAGCAGCCCTGCAACACAGAGGAACTTTTAAACTGACCTCATGCTTCAGCAGTGCACACATTCAAGTGCAGAAAGGGCTGCTGGCCTCTAAACTACCATGCTCTATTATTTACTTGGGACTAAGAGTTAGTTTCAATCCCCCTGCCCTATTATGTACTAGGGCCTATAGGGTAGGTCATGCCAATCAGAAGCGTACCCCAACCAATAGTGTACCCTAGTGTATGTAGTATGTAGTGTATTCTCAGTCTCTTCAGCATAGTACTGGCCCTGGGCCTGGTTAGGCAGAGCCCTGGGTCAGTCAGAGTCAGATACCACCAGTACCAGTCGGCAAAACGTTGGGGGGTGCCCAGGGCACAGGAGGACTTTGCAACAATCAGCAATTTTGCAGGGTTATTATCTCCAAACTTTTTGCTTCTTCCTTCTATTTTTTCCTGAACTGTTGTTGTTGCCTATAGGACTCTAGGCACTTTACCACTGCTAATCAGTGCAAAGGTACATTTTTCTCTGTGTACATTGTTGTTACAATTAGTTCTCCCTGACTGCCATATGTGATTTACTGGTAAGTTCCTAGTAAAGTGCACAAAAGTGTGCCGGGACCGTTCTACAGGTGGGCCTACAGCACTGATTGTGCCCCTCCTCACGAATAGCCCCAAAAAGGTATCTCAGACCTGCTACGGCAGTGTTTGTGGGCAGTTGTTAACTGCCATGCAAACTTGGCAAGTACACACACTTGCCAGGCCCTTACCTTCCCTTTTCTTATATGTAAGCACCCCTATGGCAGGCCCAATGTACCCCCCTAGGCAGGGCGCAGTGTATGTGAAAGGTACGACATGTACTGGTGTGTGTGACATGTCCTGATAGTGAAATACTACCAATTTAATTTTCCACTATTGAAAGGCTATCTTGCCCCATAGGATAGAATGGGAAATGCTTTGTAACATCTTATAAGTATAACTTCCCATTGGGACAAGATGGAAAATTAAAGGTTAGGCTTTCTTAACCTCAGAATTTAATAACACATATTTTAGTAAAGGTGGTTTTTAGATTGTGTGTTTGAAAATGCTACTTTTAGAAAGTAGGTATCACATTTAGGGGGATGATTTCATTAAGGTGGACAGAGGCCAGAATCAAAAGATCAAGACATTTTAACAGCAGTTTTACCTCTGACACCATAAATCATACAAAATGTTTTCAAACACAGATGTCCCTTTTATTAACTCTGTGATTGTGCTTATTGCTTATTCTTCTTTGACAAAACTTAAGTATCCCTACATCTATTACATAATGATCTCAACAAAATTTCATGTCACAATTATGGACAACACATATACACAACATAAACATTACTGGGCAACAAAAGACAAATATTTACAAATTTGTACACATGTTATGTTCAAATTCACTTCTGGCAATTACTGTGCTCATTATCGGGGGAGTCACCTGATTCTATATGAGTTCCCCGAATATCTATAAAGTTCTACTATTTTCTGCCTGAACCAAACTATTTATTTCCAGCCACTTCCTCTGTTTGAGGTCCTATTAGGAGTCAGAGGTTATTTCTAGGCATTGTTGGATTGAGCTAGAAGACTCTAGCTCTACTCGCTGATTTGAACAGTTCCCTTAAAGTTTTTTGCTCAGATCCGCTAAGGGTGATGCCAACGCGTTTCGACCTTGCGAATTCTGGACCGTTACTTTATATGAGGTCTTCTTCAGGGCGCGATGTATTTGAGGTAGGACATTAGTCAATCGACTTATGTGGCAAAGCACTCTTGATGGAAATTTGCTGTCGATAATGATCGTGAAATCTCGCTGTGGATCGTCTGTTTTGTTCTATTGGTGATCTGTCTTCCTGTATTTAGAAATTCGTATTGCTGATTGAAGCAGCTCTTTACGGTATCTTGAAGCAGTGCCCCACTTCTGGAAAGCTCACCTCTCTCTATCTCCCAGCGTTTGTGTCAGTGCTCGTGGATGTGGATGTATTTAATAGCGTAAAAAATATATTGAACTGAGCATGTCCACCCATATTTTAATGACAGTAGTAAGTGGCTATAAGATATTATGGGAATCATCCAACAACGTTTAAACGCTGCATTTGTGTAAATAAATGGGAGGAAATAAAATTTGAGAAAATCAGCAAATGCATACATAAAATGTATATGTGCCCCCATGAACATGCGCGTGACAAAGAAAAATAGAATTGCAACCTGCAATGTTTGGGGCACACAGGATGTGTTGTCAATTACATTACAGTGCGACTTGCTTCATATGAGACCGGTAAACGGCAGTGAGGATGATGGCGCGTGGGCTGCCGGGAGAGAGAGATGTAGCAAATGGAAGTATGGGTGCGAATGATTTTTGCCAGCTCCGTGGAGGGAACTCAAACAAATAATAACGCAACCCTCTATCTAGGATGTAAATGTATGTAAATGTAAATGTAAATGTAAATGTAAATGTATTTCGATTTATATAGCGCACGATTCACCCAGGGGTCTCAAGGCGCTTGCTTAGGGAACCCGTCCTGGTATTCCCCTGTGAGAGATACCCCGGCAGGGTATTCACAAGGTGAAAGCCAGGCATCCCGCCGCGAGGGGCCGTAGTGGAGATTAAGCAAGCTATTGCCCAGAGTCGCAGAGTGTGACCCCGTGAGTCGAGTAGGCACCGGAACGAGAATTGTCGAGTCCGTGGAATTTTTGAGCCCGAGACCCGCCGAGGCGGGGAATCGAACCCTGGTCCACGGCTGATCTCAGCTTCCGGGTCTGCCGCCTCTAACCACCGAGCCACACTTCTCCAGGATGCAATCAGAAGGCAGGCAGCAGCAAGGGGATGCCCCTCTAGACCCAGCAACATATTTGAATGCTCCAGGGTGATACATTTACATGCACGGTAGCCCACCTGGTGAGCGGGTCTTCATTTTCTGCACACTCTTTGTACTATATACCAAAGCAAGGCGAGTGCTGCCTTTATAACAGTGAATGCGTGGTATGGCACGAGAAACACCCACAATAATAAGGCACCACCTCCCATCTAGGAGGGCAGGCAGCAGTTCAGGAACGCCCCTTTATACCCAGTAAGCAGCCTATTAGAATACTCCAGGGGCGGGAACAATAGGAAGACTACACAACCATTATTGTTCTACATTCTGTCCATCAACTGTGTTTTTTGCAATTTTCAACCCGAGTGGGCTGGGTATGCTGAGACGTGAGTCCCAGGCTCTCCACACCACTGGAGTCAAGCTATCCAGACTGATGAAGGCTGATAGCCAGAAACCGGTCCTTGGATGCTTGATTCCGGTCTGGTAAAGACATGGCTTGGTAGTTCGGGCTGGACTGTTCCCATGAGGCACAGGGTCAGAGCTGATTTGCATATAGCCAGTGTCTAACCCAGGGTGGTGTGGAGTGCAAAAAAACGATGGATTTAGGCCCAGATCTTTGTACTGGGGTGAATGTATGACATTGTTCTACATTCTGTCCATCAACTGTGTTTTTTGCAATTTTCACCCCGAGTGGGCTGGGTATGCTCAGACGTGAGTCCCAGGCTCTCCACACCACTGGAGTCAAGCTATCCAGGCTGATGAAGGCTGATAGCCAGAAACCGGTCCTTGGATGCTTGATTCCGGTCTGGTAAAGACATGGCTTGGTAGTTCGGACTGGACTGTTCCCATGAGGCACAGGGTCAGAGCTGATTTGCATATAGCCAGTGTCTAACCCAGGGTGGTGTGGAGTGCAAAAAACGATGGATTTAGGCCCAGATCTTTGTACTGGGGTGAATGTATGACATTGTTCTACATTCTGTCCATCAACTGTGTTTTTTGCAATTTTCACCCCGAGTGGGCTGGGTATGCTCAGACGTGAGTCCCAGGCTCTCCACACCACTGGAGTCAAGCTATCCAGGCTGATGAAGGCTGATAGCCAGAAACCGGTCCTTGGATGCTTGATTCCGGTCTGGGAAAGATATGGCTTGGTAGTTCGGACTGGACTGTTCCCATGAGGCACTGGGTCAGAGCTGATTTGCATATAGCCAGTGTCTAACCCAGGGTGGTGTGGAGTGCAAAAAAACGATGGATTAAGGCCCAGATCTCTGTACTGGGGTGAATGTATGACATTGTTCTACATTCTGTCCATCAACTGTGTTTTTTGCAATTTTCACCCCGAGTGTGCTGGGTATGCTCAGACGTGAGTCCCGGGCTCTCCACACCACTGGAGTCAAGCTATCCAGGCTGATGAAGGCTGATAGCCAGAAACCGGTCCTTGGATGCTTGATTCCGGTCTGGGAAAGACATGGCTTGGTAGTTCGGACTGGACTGTTCCCATGAGGCACAGGGTCAGAGCTGATTTGCATATAGCCAGTGTCTAACCCAGGGTGGTGTGGAGTGCAAAAAAGCGATGGATTTAGGCCCAGATCTTTGTACTGGGGTGAATGTATGACATTGTTCTACATTCTGTCCATCAACTGTGTTTTTTGCAATTTATAAATGTTGAAGCGCGGCATGGCAATTAAAGGATATTGGATGAGTTTTGAAAAGCGTTGGGGGTGGGGGTGGACACGGCAGGGTCCCCTGCAGCGTTGCTGTCAGACACTGCAAAAAAAGGAAGTTATAGACAACCTGCATCTTCTGGCGGCGCTATGTTTGGAAGCTTCTGCTTTCTCGATGTAGTCCCTGAAGGAACAATTAAAGTGCTACTGCGCAAGAGAACAGTAAGTGGCCGGTGCTCCCTAGTACAAAACGGAAGTGATGAATCGGGAGTCACAACAGTGAGGAGTCACCAAAGAAGATTGACACAGTAGTCTACCAATGATAAGCAGCAGGTAGAATTTCCCTCAGTATAGTAATGACAGCAGGTCTTGCAGAAAGTGCATGCACGCTGCCAAGGCTAGACCTAAAAATGCTTGCAAAGGCTGGGAGCAGACTTGTGTTCTGTCTGATGCAGGCAGAGAAACAGAGCATAAATAGCTGCTTCCTCTGGGCAGGAGCAATGCTACCTCCTGCACCATGTGAGAAGCCAGCTGGGGTTGGGGGCCCTATGTCTAGCCCAGCAGTCCCCAACCTGAACTTAGTGGGTGCAGTGGGTAATCATGGGGCGCCAAACCTATTTATAATTGAGGCACCAGTGGATGGGGGTCCCCTGGGACTATTAAGGCTTGGGTAGGGGGCCATGCGCCTCCTCTGCTTTTTTTATATTTAACCCCAGTGGGATAGCGCCCTGGCCTTTTAAGGCCAATGCTACGCTGCTCATGCCAAAGGCTGTGCACAGAGTGGGATTGGCAGTCTGCAGGGGGTTTGGCAACAGTTCCTGGTGGCATGCCAAGCTGTGTAGCCAATCCGACGATCCCCAGCTTCCTGTGGGAAGTTAAAGGCAGTCAACTTCACGCCATGCATGACCAAACGCTGTGTGTGGCATGGGTTGGCTGGCTGCGGGGGAGATTAGGCTGCCTCTGGGTTGATTGGCGATAGGGCCTGGCCCTGTTTCCAACTAGCTGCTTTATCCCGCTAAAGGCTATGTGCAGCATGATGTTGGCTGCCTGTGGGGTTGGCTTTAAATTTGGTAATAAAATATTACTTTATGTTAAAAGCACCTTCAAAATTTACAGAAGAAAACCAAAGGTTAAAGTAACGTTAGAGTTAGGTAAATACATAGACCTAACTAAAAAAGCATTAAAAACGGCCGGCCCCGGGAGATGGGGCCCCAGGGCCTAAAAAGGAGGCTGGGTACATTAGGCATGGCTGATGCCCACTGTAGGACAGGTGATACATCTATAGGTTAGGCAACAAGTGTGCCCCCTGATATCCCCCTTGATTATTTAATTGGATATCAGTTGTTCATGGGCCTTCTTCATAGCCATGGCATCCATCCAGCGTTTGTGTCTGTGGGGGATATAGTTTCTGCTGTAGAAGATGGCAGATTTTCACTGTCACCAGAGCTCAGTTGAGCCATCTTTTCCTATTGTTATTTAAGCCAGAAATTGTGCTTGTGTCATGAAGAATCAGCAGCACCTGTAATAGGTGGGAGTAAAGTCACTCCTATCTTTGAGGGTTTGGCAGATATGGGACAAGTATGTCTGGATATATGGGAAAGACCATAGGACATGCATAATGTCTTTGCCAGGTGCTCGGCAATGCCAGCACTCGTCTGTGGTGCACATTTGGGCTCTATTGAGCTTGTAAAGAGTCAAATGCAGGTTGTGCAAAATTATAAAGAAATTAAACCTGATACGTGCTTCGGTATAGAGTCAAAATATCGAGTTTTTAATATCGACTAGACATAATATCGAGTAAAAAATATAGAATGGACATAATATCGACTAGACATAATATAGACTACCAAAATATTGACTAGAAAATTTTAATATCGAATAAAATGGACATAATATCGAATCAAAAATATAGAATGGACATAATATCGACTAGACATGATATAGACAACAAAACTATCGAAATTTAGGTAAGTTAATATTAATTTTTCTTTTTGTGTAATGTAAATCTGTAGCGGGTTGTGGGTTTATAGGGGAATAGGGTGGGAAGTAATTTAATTATAATTAATTAAATATGTTAATTTATTTTTTGTTATTTATTTAGAATTAATTGTTAATTAATTATTAATTGGTAATTAATTAAAATATAATTGGTAATTAATTTTAATTGATTAATTGATAATTATTTTAATTTTAGTAATTTATTTTCTGTAGCGGGTTGTGGGTTTATAGGGGAATAGGGTGGGAAGTAATTTAATTATAATTAATTAAATATGTTAATTAATTAATTGGTTTTTATTTTGAATTAATTGTTAATTAATTTTTAATTGATAAATAATTAATTCTTAATTGATAATTCATTTTAATTAATTTTTTCATTAATAATTATGTGAATAATATTATTTTATTTGTAGTAGCGGGTTGTGGGTTTATAGGGGAATAGGGTGGGAAGTAATTTAATATAATTAATTAAACATGATAATTAATTAATTGGTATTTATTTTAAATAAATTGTTAATTAATGTTTAATTGGTAATTAATTAATTCTTAATTGGTAATTAAAATGTATTAATTGATTAATTTATAATTATGTGACTTAGATTAATTTATTTTCACTAGAGTGGGGATATTAAAATTTACCCCTATGCTATCCAACGCTTTCCTTACTGTTGCACTCTCTGGAGTGGGAATAGTAATTTTTACCCCTACGCTATCCAACGTCTTCCCTACTGTTGCACTCTCTGGAGTGGGAATAGTAATTTTTATCCCTACGCTATCCAACGCTTTCCCTACTGTTGCACTCTCCGGAGTGGGAATAGTAATTTTTACCCCTACGCTATCCAACGCTTTCCCTACTGTTGCACTCGCTGGAGTTGGAATAGTTATTTTTACCCCTACACCATCCAACGCTTTCTCTACTGTTGTACTCTCTGGAGTGGGGATAGTAATTTTTACCCCTATGCTATCCAACGCTTTCCTTACTGTTGCACACGCTGGCGTGTGAATAGTAATTTTTACCCCTTCGCTATCCAACGCTTTCCCTACTGTTGCACTCTCTGGAGTTGGAATAGTAATTTTTACCCCTACGCTATCCAACGATTTCCCTACTGTTGCACTCTATGGAGTGGCAATTGTAATTTTTAACCCTACTCTATCCAACGCTTTCCCTACTGTTGCACTCGCTGGAGTTGGAATAGTAATTTGTATCCCTACGCTATCCAACGCTTTCCCTACTGTTGCACTCTTTGGAGAGGGAATAGTAATTTTTACTCCTACGCTATCCAACGCTTTCCCTACTGTTGCACTTGCTGGAGTTGGAATAGTAATTTTTTCCCGTACGCCATCCAACGCTTTCCCTACTGTTGCACTCTCTGGAGTGGGAATAGTAATTTTTACCCCTACGCTATCCAACACTTTCCCTACTGTTGCACTCTCTGGAGTGGGAATAGTAATATTTACCCCTACACTATCCAACGCTTTCTCTACTGTTGCACTCTCTGGAGTGGGAATAGTAATTTTTACCCCTACGCTATCCAACGCTTTCCCTACTGTTGCACTCTCTGGAGTGGGAATAGTAATTTTTACCCCTACGCTATCCTACGCTTTCCCTACTGTTGCACTTGCTGGAGTTGGAATAGTTATTTTTACCCCTACGCCATCCAATGCTTTCCTTACTGTTGCGCTCTCTGGAGTGGGAATAGTAAGTTTTGCCCCTACGCTATCCAACGCTTTCCCTACTGTTGCACTCGCTGGAGTGGGAATAGTAATTTTTACCCCTACGCTATCCAACGCTTTCTCTACTGTTGCACTCGCTGGAGTTGGAATAGTAATTTTTACCCCTACGCTATCCAACGCTTTCCCTACTGTTGCACTCTTTGGAGTGGGAATAGTAATTTTCACCCCTCCGCTATCCAACGCTTTCCCTACTGTTGCACTCTTTGGAGTGGGAATAGTAATTTTTACCCCTACACTATCCAACGCTTTCCCTACTGTTGCACTCACTGGAGTTTAAATAGTAAATTTAAAACTCTCGCTATCTTACGGAAAAAATATTGTATATGTTTTGTTAATAATATATATATATATATATATATATATATATATATATATATATATATATATATATATATATATATATGTTTTAAAAAAAAAAAATTTTAAGTTATAATAATTATTTATTAATTTTAAGTTTATTTAAGTATTTTAAGTATGTTTAAAATAGTTATATTTATTATTATAGTATTTTAAAATTACTTTTAAGATATTTTAAAAAATCGATATTTTGACTGTATTTTTTCCTATCGATATTTTGGAGTCGATATTTTTGTACTTACCTGTTTGTAGATAGGAGGTCGATATTCTGGCATTCTATATTTTTACCTCGATATTTTGACTGTCGATATTTTGACAGTCGATATTCTGTCAGTGATCCATGTGCTTCACAAAGTACTTAATCTGGAAACAGCTTGAACAACGTAGGCAGAGCCACATGTGCCATTCCACCGCAAGCACAACCATGCTTGCCTTTCCAATGCAAGTGCAACTACCCTTGTCTTAACCATGCATATGAGTGGTTAAGGCAAAACACGGTCTAGATGCTGAGATGGGCGTGCCCAGGAACAGGAAGGATCGGGAGAGGACATGGTGAGGTAAGTGAAGCTAGGGCCGGGTTTTAGGGATTCACTTTTAAAGGTTGGGGTACTTTTTAGGGCTCAGGTTTAGGGCTGGGTGTGGGGTTGTATTTAGGGCTGGGGGTTGGGGTTCCAGGGTTGGGGTTGATAGGATATTGGGTAGGTTTTAGGGCTCATGGAGGGTTGTGGTAGTTTTTAGGGATTGGGACGCTCAAGGTAGGTTTTAGGGATCGGGTAGTTTGTAGGGCTCGGCAGGGGGTTTTGGTAGTTTTTAGGGCTCATGCAGGGGCCGGGGTAGTTTTTAGGATTCAAGGATGGTGGGGTAGTTGTTAGGGCTTAGGGTCTTTTTTAGGGCTCAAGGGGGGTCGGGGAAGTTTTTAGAGGCATGGGGGTTCGTTTTAAGGGGCCAGGGTGAGGTCAGGGTACTTTTTTAGGGCTGCGGGGTAGGGGTAATTGTTTGGGCTTCGAGCAGGTGGCATAGGGTGTAATCCTTTCCACACATCCCTATACCAGTCATGCCTTTACCATGAAATTACTTAGTAAAGGCATGCATGGTAAAGGCATATGTGGTAAAAGAATATGTTGTTCAAACACATTTGTGGTATAGTAGAGACATGCTTGGTTTAGCCATGCATGCTTCTTTCATACAACCTACTTTATCATGTGTTAGGGTAAGCTGGAATCATTGCTCATCAGAATATGTGATTTGCAGCAGTCTTGCCTTCTGAGTTGTAGTGATCTTTCTGTATGGGCAGAGAAGCGTCTCGTAATGAAGAGGTTGTCCAAGCCAGAGATTCGATTTTATAGTTTCACCATTTTACTAGGTAGTCATGGCTTGAAGAGGTGATTTGCGTCCAGGATTGGGTTCTCATCTGGGCATGTAGACTGTGTCTCAGTTGAAGATATTTCCAAAACGGGTGACGTGGCAAGTGGATTTCATACATTAGATCATTGAACGGTTTGAGAGTACCATCATTCAGTAGTAGGCCTATATCGCTCAGGGCTTTGGGCTCCCAATGATGCTGTTTAAAGGAGGAGTTTTCATTGGTAAACGTCATCTTATACCATAAGGGTGGTTTGAAGTGTAGAAAGCCATGTTCCTCTAGGAGCTTGTGCTTTGATAGACAGATATGGTGCATTTCACTATTAGGTAAGAGGACATTTTGTGGCCATTGTAGATCATTGTTAATAATGAAGGACAGGCATTATAAGCTCGACAATTTCAACACGACTACACGTTCCGAGATTGAAGGGAAAGTGATGGAAGGCTATGAGACCTCCATTATTAGTGTAAGGAACTCAGTCTTCATGGGGATACTGCTAATTGCAGCTTGTCTACAAGTAAGATTTTGTCCCTTAACTTAGTGATATCTGCTAGTGTGGCCAAGTGGAGATCTACTGGGCAAAGGACCCATAAGCTACAGCGCTACTGCTATGGACCAGTTATGGGCCTGTTACGGAATATCCCTGAGAGCTTGAGTATTAGACTCCACATCAAGGAGATGTTTAATTACTATCTGGAACCAGTGAGGGAGATAGTACCATTATTTAATTAGAGCTGGTGGTTGCATTTGGGGTCCATCAGCACTTGTTTTTGGGGGACCAGGACTTGGTTTTCATTTTCAGACCCAGAGGATAAGCAAGAGAATGGTGGAAAACAGAGAAAAAAGAAGGAAGAAAAGTATTGAAACACAGTGATAAAGGGAGAAATTGGGGATTTGTGTCTGATAGCCCTGACATATGGTAGCCCTAGCGGTAGCTTCTTAAAAAACTATTGGGTTCAAACATTTATTCTTTTACAAACTAAGCACTATATATTGCTCAGGTGACAACAATGGGACTATATTTTTTCAAAAATATAAAAATGTAATAACAGATGTAAAGAGCCTTCTGCATGTTTTATCTCTTGTATTGATTAATGTAGCCATTTTCTAACACGAGATAACGGAACATCATGGAAAATCCATGCCTTTTGTGAGATATAATTTGCCATGGCTTACGTCATCATTTGGAGAACTGCACATCTCTATTACCTTGAAACCTGTCCTTGGTGACACCCCCCACATTCATTGATGAAGCTTCTCTGCCATTGTTCTCCATTGACGGTAGTCTCGGAAATTTAGCAGGGGAAATTACTCCATAATGGTGTGCCCCCTGAATATCAAAACCACAACATCAATGAAGCACAATAGCTAGGACAGAATATTTCAAATAAAATATCAAACAGGTAAATCAGTCTAGCTTTCCCATACCTAACTCTATATTTATACCTAGGCAGTACATGTATCTTAAATGCACATAAATGTGGAGTTCAGAATGGTAAATCTATACTTGTCTTCATGCACTGAGCTTTCAATATTTGTCTTTCTAAATTCTTTCCTTATTATTCTTGTATCACCATTTTGTTGGTACCAATATTCAGTAATTTAATCTCCCTTGAAGCCCCTTTTGAGTTTTCCTTTGGTATCCTATTGAATTAGATTACACATTTTTCCTTGCGTTCAATGTATGTTGGATCTATATAAGTTTCTCTTATTGATTCCACTGATCCCTCATCTTTAGGCATTCGCAGACGAAAATTAAGTTGAATCCCTGTAAGTAATCCTCCTTTCCTCCGTCATCAAGAGTAAAATTTCATTATGTTTTATAGTTAAAGTAATGTATTGTACTAATGAATTAATCTATCCTAAGAAGTCATAAATACATTTGTATAAATCAATTTTATTTCTTATTGTGGAGCAGTAGATTATGTGGAAACGAAGAAATAAAAGACAGTTTAGTTCACATTGTTGTCATGGTCACTAGGATACCAGTGACAGGACAATCAAATTGCATCTCCATTGACTCATGTTGTGCTTCTCTGAAGAGTAATAAAACTAAAGGTAATACACACGATCAATAGGATTTTGCCTGAAAACAAAGCAGCAGCAAATGAGATGATTATCCAGCATTTGCACCCGCAGGTGAGTCAGTGTACCTATGCCAAAATAAAAGGCTCTGAATCTTTGCGCCCAGTATCTAACTGGTACCAATTCACCTCCATCTGAAGTGGGTGCTCTCATGTTTACTCATATATGCATCAGTGCTATAAATGTAACATTAGTTCTCTGCAAGCACAGATCAATGATGCCCTTAACACTGAGCATCTGTGAGTCAATAGCAAGGATAGTCATGTCAATGTTACTACTATTCAGTGTAAAGGTCATTGTTTCGTTGCAGTAGAGAGAGATTCATAATATAAGAGAGTATGGCTTATTTTGTATGAAGGAGGTCTTAAAGCACACAGATGATCCAAAAATTGATTTGTCAAATGCCTGTTTGAAATACTGCCCCTTCACAAAAGCAGCCCTTTGACCTGAGTCTACAATGGTTAGAAAGTTGATGTAACATTAGTGCAGGCCCATCTACCGAGCTGCCCAGTGATTTTAAGTTCTATCGATGAAGGATCCCCAGTTAGAATTGCCCTGTGACTAATGTAACCAACATAGGAGGCTGAGGATGAAATTGCTATGATGGTGGTTGCCAAATGCAGTGACTACCAGGCTTGTATGAGGACTTTAGAACATCTTAGAGAACCTCTCTATGGAGTGGGCACAACCAATGAAAGTGACAGTCCTTGTAATTCTTTCTTACCCAAGCTGCCCTTCTCAGCTGTGATGGCTGGCGGTTTTTGAAAGCATTGCAGTGTAATACTTGCCCCTAATTACAGCACGTGTGCAAATCTTTCCTTCCTGTTTTAAAAATCGTGTCAAAGCACAATTTTCACATACCTTTTCTCAAAGCCTTTAGTATGTTGTGGTGTTCCAAGCCAATGAAGCTTTATGTTCTCCAGGAGTTGACCCATTTTTTTTTTAAATGCACAAGTGTTGCCCACTTTTTATTTATTCATTTATTCATTTATTTATAGAGTTTTGTATAGCGCGGACAAGACCCGTGGGTATCAGAGCGCTTAACAGGTAAAGAATGACATATAACATTATCATAACAGTAAAAACAAACAATATATATGAGGTAGAGGCAGTATAGTGTATGGACGTAATTAGCTATATAAATTCCTAATGTCAAAACATATATCCATTATAATAGCATTAATAACAACAAAAAATCGATATGAGGTAGAAGGCAATAAAATGTGTGGGCGTGATTAGATATATAAATTCCTGATGTATGTGCAATTGGCCTTAGATGGTTAGTAAGGCTTGGCTAGTGTCCTGGTATCAAACCAAGCTCGGTGAGGTAGGGTTATATGGCATTCCAGTGCATATAAAGAATAATGAGGATGAATACATAGAGTGAGGTAGAGGTTATATAGTTTTGTCAGAGAGATATAGTAATAAGTTTACAGGTATATGAGGTAGCAGTAATGTGTCAAGCCTCTGCTTGAGCATGGCAACAGTCAATTGTCAGGTATTGATCTTCCAGTTTTCATAAAGAGGACAATCCTCTGTTAGCGTAAATGGTCATCTCAGTAGTCCGTAGGTTTCTCTAAGTCGGGTATTTACTCATCAAGTGGTTCTTAAGTTCTCGTTTGAATGTTAATGTATTTTGGATCTTCCTGATGTTTGGCGGGATTGAGTTCCAGACTCTGGGGGCAGCTCCAGAGAATGCTCGGTTGTAGGTCTTTTTCTTGTGGAAAAAGGCTGGTCGCAATAGCAGCTCTCTTGCGCTTCTAGTTGTTCTGTTACCTCCTGATAACTTCAGTTTCTTGGCTAGGTATCTAGGGGTGTTGTAGTGAACCGCTTTATGTGTAATACAGGCCATCTTCATTTGAATTCTGGCCTCGTAAGGTAGCCAGTTTAGTGCTTTCAGGTGAGGAGATATATGATCGAATTTCTTCGTTCCCGTAATGAGTCTTGCCGCTGCGTTGAGGCAGGCTTTTAATGGTGCTGTGGATGTTTTCGGTAGGCCAGCTAGTGTGGTGCAGCCGTATTCGATCCTCGAGATAACTAGTGATTGGGTAGCCAGTTTTAGATCCGTCTCTGAGATAAAGGGTTTCAGTTTTCTTAAGTAATTCAAGTGGAAGCGGGCGCTCTTGGCCATTGAATTAATATGGTCTTTCATGTCAAGGTTTTCATCTAGCGTAATTCCTAGTGATTTGGCTGAGTTCACTAGGGTCGGGGCGCAATTTAGCGCCGTCACCATTTTAGTCCATTCCTTAACTTCAGCTTGGCTCCTTGTCGGTGAAATTAGCAGGAATTCTGTTTTCTGGGCGTTTAATTTCAGATGGTTCATTGTTAACCATCGCAAAGCTTCCTTTAGTGTCTTGTTCATTAGGTCAATGTCCTCAAGGGAGGCGATCTTTATGTATAATTGCGTGTCGTCTGCATACATATGATAGGATATCTGTGATTTTTGAAGAATCTCCGTGAGAGGTTCTACATACAAGTTGAATAGATCTGGGGATAACGTTGAGCCTTGTGGGACCCCGATTGCATTGGGGCTCGGGGAAGAGATTGCTTGATTAACCAGGAATCGCTGAGTCCTATTCTGTAGGAAGGAGTTGAACCATTTCAGTACGTTTCCGGACAGACCCATCCTGTCTTGTAGCCTGGTCATTAGTACTTCGTGCTTTACCGTGTCAAATGCTGATGACAAGTCTAGGAGGATCAGTAGGCATGTTTGGTTACGGTCTAGGGCTTGTAAGGCGTCATCGACAATGTGCAGGATCGCAGTTTCAGTACTGTGTCCTGTTCTGAATCCTGATTGGCAATCGTCAAGTAGCGAGAATTTCGCTATATGTTGGCTTAGTTGGCCCTGCACGCATTTCTCAATGAGTTTGGCCAGTAGAGGGATGTTGGTCACTGGACGATAGTTGTTCGGGTCTGTTGCATCAGCTGTCGGTTTTTTGATGATGGGCACTACCTGCCCTGTTTTTAGGCAGTCAGGGAGAGTCCCTTGTGCAAGTGAGGCATTTATTATCTCGGTCCAGATTGGAACTAGAGTATGGCTGATTTCTCTTATACACTTTCCCGGTGGAGGGTCTTGATAGTGGTTGTTTGGTCTGAGTTCCGCCAGCGTTTTGGCGATCTTTCCCTGGTCGTATAGTTCGAATGTATCCCATATTGCCTTGTTTTTTGTTTGGAGACCCTCTGTTAAGACATTGGCCTCAGTTTTAGGTGGAGGAAGGGTCATCAGGTTAGTTGCTGCATTTGTGAGTTCAACTTCTAGCAGCTTGGATTTTTCCGAGAAAAATGAGGAGAATTCCTCGCAGCTTATGGGAGTTTTAGTATTCTCTTGAACCGTTTTGGCGAGTTTGTTTGACTGTTGTTTTAAAATCTCGAAGAGTTTTCGTGGTCTGTTTATGGCACTGTCCAATTCAGCTCTGATAAATTCTTTTTTGGAGTTGATTATCTTTTTGTTATATTCGTTTCTTGTTTTCCTGAGGGCTATCAGCTCCGGGGAGGAGGGATGTTGTCTCCATTTCCTTTCGGCCATTCTCAGTTGCGCCTGTCCTCGTTCAATGACTCATTAAACCAGGGATTTTTTGGTTTCTCTGCGACTTTTTTCAGTTTTTGGGGCATGGTGTCATTGACGATATTACCGATCGAGGTTACGTAGTGATCCGTCAGCTCATTGACATTTTGCTTATTGTTGGGTGGCTTCAGATCTTTTTCGCACCTTTCAACCAGTAGTTCAATATTGGCCTCTTTTGTGTCTTGGATCAGTTTCTTGAGCTTGCGAGGTTGCACGGTCCTGCCCTTTTTCATTGTAGGTATCGCGAATGTTATGGCGTTATGGTCAGACCAATCACATGGGTCTATAGCGAGGATTGATGCCTCATCATTTCTTGAGATAATCCAGTCTAAGGTCGCTCCTTGTGAGTGAGTGGGTTGGTTGCATGCTTGTATAAGTTTTAGCTCACTGAGGAAGTCCTTAAGCGAGTTGATCAGTTTGTCATTGCCGTCCTCCCAATGTAGGTTAAAGTCGCCTAGGTATATGTTATTGGCATCCGAGTTGGAGTTGGTCGTTATGATCTCCATCAGTTGCTCTGTGAACTTAGCATTCTCTCCTGGTGGGTGGTAGAATGCATGCAAGTTGCAGCTTTGATTATTTGGTGTTCTTACATTAATACCAAGGTATTCACATGATTCTAGGGGGTCAGATTGGAATTGGCAGACCTTGATCTCTGAGCGATGAATGCAAGCTATGCCTCCTCCCACATTCCTTGGTCTGTCTAACCTGACGATGTTATAATGTGGTGGTATTAAGAGATCCATGGTGGGGGAAGATGATTCGTTGAGCCATGTTTCCGTGAGGATGGCCAGGTCAATTTCCTTATTCATGATGAGGGCAGCTATGTCTGATGCATGTTTAGTTGCTGAACGACAGTTAAGTAGTAGACAATTTAGGGGTTTCTGTGACTTAATGCGTTTTCCATTATCAGATTCAGATGCGATTAGCTGAATATGTTGTAAATTTTGGTGCATTGCTTTCCTGTCATTCTTTCTGGACGTTCTATTAGAGTCAGTGGGTACTACTTTGATATTCTCCTCCCTATTCCAGTCAGGTTGTTCATAGGATCGGAGTAATGCCAGAGCTTCTTCATTTGCCAAGGGCTTAGTCCTGTTAGGTCTGTTGTGTCTGAGTATCAGATTCTGGATGTGTGAGACCTTGGAATGCGTACTTATCGCCATCTCCCAGATTTTTCCAATTGTCTGTGAGACGTTCATCGAATTTTGTGCCAGGTTACCTACGAGTTTCTGGAGCTCCTTGACTTCTTTCTGTGTTCGGGATGATTTTTTATGTGAGATAGACCTGGCTAGATGGGTGTTGCATTTTGCTCTTCTCCGTGAATAATCCGTTCTCATTGCCATAAATCTTTTCTCAGAATCCTTAGTTTGGTTGTGATTTCTGGCTCTATAAGAGGTGTCCCCGTTACTTCTTATGTTATGGGATGTAAGGGGTGTTTTTGTGGATAGTGAACTAAGAGACTCAGGCTTCATCTCCGAGGGAGGATGGAGAGGGTCGATATCATCTACCTTGTTCATTTCGTTAATTTCATAGAGGGACTTGCTTGGAGCTGGGGTACACTCTTGAAGTGCGGTGGAGTTATGCGTTAGCTGCAACGGCTCTTTCCTTGGGGCCTGGTTCTTCTCTTTGATTCCGGGGTTAGTGGACAACGCTGTCCTTTCTATCTCATTCTCTGTTATTACCAACACGTTTTTGGTTGAATCTTCGGTGTTAGCGATATGGTTGTTCTGGTCGTCCTTTTGATTAGTGTCTCTAGTATTGGAGTCTTTGTTTTCAAGTGTGTCATCTGGAAGTGTCCAGTTTTGTTGGTAGCTTAGTCCATCTATGTATTCCTTTAGGTTTTGGAAAGTTATCTCAAATTTCTCGAGTTCTCTGTTGGTTGCTTGTATCAGCACTATTCCCGTTTTATATATAGTAATGCATAATTCTGTCTTACTTCTTTTAGTTAATGCGGTCGTTATTTTTGTGCCATATGGTATGTTTTTTATAGTTTTAGTGAACAGCATTTCAGTCAGGGCGTTACGCCATTTGGCTGTTTTGTTTGTATAGAATATAAGGTCGTTCATCTTGATGCCTTTGACTATATCAAAATATGGGTCAGAGAACAGCGTGTCCGGGTATTTTCTCAATGTGTTGTGTTTGAATTTTTTGGCAGCGTTTTTGGATAGCATTGAGGGGTAGACTATGCTCTTTGCATTAAAGCCAGTCGATCCTTGGTTTCTTCCCTCCATTTTCGCTTCACGTTGAGGGTCTGCGGAGGCCTATTGACTGTTTTGAACTGAGTAGTTCCCAGCTAGTGTAGCCAGGAGGATCTAGAGATCTAGAAATCCCCCTGGGGGTGGTGGTAACTCAGTACCTAGAAATCCCCTGGGGGTGGTGGTCACTCGGTACCCTGGTTTTGAGGTGTAAGGTATAGTTTCTTTGTTCTATAGTTTGCTCATTGTTATAATACCTTTGTAGGTGTGGAAGATATAGGAGGTGGCAGTGACTTCCAAGCTACTGTTTTGTATTAGATCTTCTAGTTGATTGGTCCTTATTAGTTCTGTTGCTTATTCACATCAAATCCGTTCTTTGTAGATATTATGATGCCATCAATAGTAATTGATTAAATTAATTTAACAATTAATTAACTATCCCTAATTGTGAGAGCTGGTTGTCTGTGACTGCACTTTATATCAATAAATATATTCAATGTACCAGGGCCAACATTTATCATGGCTGCCGCTCATACATATGCTATGGGTGTCCCCTTATAGCAAGTGTTACATACAATATGCCAATACCAGCATTTTAACATTAGTGCTATCCATATATCTGGTTGTCCCTTATGTCAACAATTACCTTTGGGTGCCTTCCTCCGAACCCATATATGCCATATTTGCCTTCTCCAATTCCAAGAGATACCGTCTGTGATACAGAACCTGCATTATGTCATAGGTGTCTCTTTTGCCAAGAATTACGTCTATTAAGCCAGTGCCAGCATTTTGGCATAGGTACTCCTTAAGATAAGAATTACCTCCAGTGCCTGAGTTGTGCCATGGGTGATTTACATGCCAAGAATTGCTCCAAAATGCCAGTGCCAACATTTTACCGTGAGTGCCCCTTATCCCAAAAATTACCTCTTTTGTGACAGCGCCATCATGTTGCCGTGGGTGACCCTTATGACAATAATTACCTACAGTATGCCAACATTTTGTCATTGGTGCTCCATGCGCCAAGAATGATCGCTAGTGGGCCAAAACAGCATTTTGCTACTGCTGCAGTGCCCTATATGCCAAGAATTACCATTGGACCAAGAATTACATCAAGTGTATAAGTGTTAGCATTTTGACGCGGGGAACCTCCTATGCTAACACATATGTCCAATATGTCAATATTTTACCATGGGTGTCAACTATGTGAAGAATTAACTATAGTGTGCCAGCACCAGCACTTTACCAAAGATCTCCCATTATGCCATTAATTATATCCAGTGTTCCTGAGGAGCATTTTGCCATGAGCAACTCTTATGCCAAGAATTACCCCCAATCCATTGCCAGCAACAATCTTGCAGGCATAAGGCACTCGTGGACTTTCACTCACTCACATTCTCACACATAGTATTTCCCATTCCCTTTCACTGTCACTCCTTTGAAATCACTCATTCTCATAGTCTTAATCTCTCATTCTCTTTCATTTACACGTCTTGTCACTCACTGTCGCTTATTCTCAATGATTTCCCCGGTCACTCAGTCTCCCTTGCTCACATTCACTGACTCATACATGTTTGCACCTCTCTTCATCTGTATCAGTCATCAGGCATATTCACTGCCTGAGGCTGCAGCTTCTTGCTAGGATAGGCATTTTTTATCACAATAATATTGAATAATACTCTATAATGAGCTATTTGTATCATTAAATAAAGAGCAGAAGACAAGGAGGGCGAAGCACCAACGCCCAGAAGGATGAGCCACTACTGCAAGTTTGTTGACTCATGCATGCAACAGTTCAAAAGAGTATCTGTAGCACCACTAGGGTGTTTTTGGTCAGGGCAAATTGAACAGTAGGTGTCTAGAGAGTCACCCATTCACTACTCTTTACATTGAACATCAGCTCTGTTGTACTGGTTACTTGGTTACATTGGATTTAGAGGGTGCCGGCAGAGGGGTAAATTCAACGATAAAAGGACATAGTTCACCTTTTCCTATAAATATGATAAAGGCCACCATGCCAGGTCCACATTCTAGAAGGGAGCCTCCTGGTGAATGGTGACGGGCCCGATTACAGGAGAAAATTTCAAAATAGTTGTTGTAAATTTTACACCTGTTTCCGATTTTGCAATGTGACCTATCTACTAATAGGATGCATTTCAAATTCTCCAGTCATAGCGATTCAGGGAAAGACATACCTAATAAATATTAATTAGATAAGTGTCTGTTTCCGATTGGCTCCAAACATGGGGATTGTGACTGGCAACGAACAGAAGACCACCATCACTGTGACTGCATTCTCAAATGGAGAACCGGTGCTGTTTTGAAAAAACAAATGTTTCCCATTTGGGAACCCTCACTGGAGAGCAGGCAGCTGTCCGACGGACCACTGCCTCCTTCCCCGTGGTCTCCCGAAAGAATTTCCAAAAAGGTTGGTGTCCAAAAAGGAGAGATTTACCTTGGTGAACGGGTTACCACCAACTTAGAAGAGTCTGTAACTTATCAATGGTTTTCCAGTGCAGTTTAGATGATCTACCATTCAATCATCTCTTATCCACTGAAATTAGGAGGGAATGCCAATTTTAGGTCCCTACCTGATTGCAATTTGGAATGCATAGGTAACCTCATTTTGCAATTTTAAAAGGTTTCACTGAATCTCAAATTGGATTTAGTAGGTAGCAAACAGCTGTTCTGATGGATACTTCTAACAGCAGGTTTTAACCTTTGAAATGAAATGAAACAAACATTTACATAGCGCGGTAGCTATCCTGAGGCATCCCAGCGCTGTAGACGGACACAGACAGAGATAAGGAATCAGCAGTTAGAGGTATTTGTTAAAAAGTAAGATTTTTAAAAGTTTGCGGAAGGATAGGAGGTTGGGCTCCGTCCACATGCGAAAGGGGAGAGCATTCCAAAGCTTGGCGGAATTGAAGGAAAAAGAGCGTCCAACACATCTAGCTCTCTTTATTCTGGGCAGAAAAGAGAGGGAGGAGGATGCTGAGCGGAGATGCCTGCTGGGCTGGTAGGGGGTTATCAAGGGCTGGCTGATTAAAGAGACCGTGCACATGGCTTTGATTGGATTCTCTTCCTAACCGGCAACCAGTGGAGACTCCTTAGCACAGGGGCTGCGGACTGTCGGTGAGGGTCTGGAGGAAGCGTGCGGGCTGCACAGTTTTGGATTATTTAAAGCTTGCATATGGTAGATTGCGTGGCCCCAGGGTACAGGGCATTCCCATAATCCAGAATGGGAGAGGATAAGACCTTGTACCATGAATTCTTTTGCTTGAAACTGGAGAAGGGAGGGTATCTTATGTAGCATCCTCAGCAGGCCGTAGCATGCAGCCTAACGCTTCGCCACTTGGTGATTAAAGCTGAGGGAGCAGTCCAGCCATATGCCAAGACTTTTGGTCTGGTCTTTGGCTGCTGGAGCGGGGCTAAGTCATTTCAGCCAAAGTTGCTCCGAACTCAGAGAGGGGGAATTCCCGAGAAGCATAAGCTCGGTTTTGTCCCCATTGAGCTTTGGGCAAGAGAGCTCCATCCATTTGGCCACCTCTTCAAGACAGATTTCAAAATAACTTGGTGATTTTTTGGTGTGATTTAACACCACCACAAGCTGAGTGTCATTGGCGTAGGTGATGATTTTTATGCCAAATGGACGGACAATCTCTGCCAAAGCCACTGCTAAAGAAACCATCTGCCGACCCAAATGAGTTGCAGAACTTTAGACCCATCTCGCTCCTTCCCTGCTGCTCAAAGATCCTGGAAACCTTAGTGAACCAACAACTATCCCTCTACCTGGAACAGAACAATCTCCTGGATCCCTCGCAGTCCGGCTTCCGTGCCTCACATAGCACAGACACCGCACTGCTGGAGGTGACGGATACTATTAGAATGACTCTGGATAGAGGGACTCCAGTGATCCTAGTCCTCCTTGATCTGTCAGCAGCTTTTGATACCATCTCGCATAAGCAGCTGCTGGACAGATTAGGGGGGATTGGGGTGAGGGGCAAGGCCCTAGAGTGGATAGAAAGCTTCCTGTCGGGCCGCACTCAGAGCATCCAGCTAGACACTTTCATATCGCAAACCACTAAGTTGGACAGGGGAGTCCTGCAGGGGTCTGTCTTGAGTCCTACCCTGTTCAACGTTTATATGACCCCTCTGGCTGACATCATCAAAGGCTATGGTTTTGCGACTATCTCGTATGCAGACGACACACAACTTATCGTCCCCATTGAGGAGGACATCATGGCAACTCAATTAAAATGTAAGAGTTGCATGTCTAGCATAGCCACCTGGATGAGGAAAAATTTCCTACAACTTAACTCCTCTAAGACAGAGATTCTATTGTTTGGGAAGGCCAAATCCATCTGGTTTCAAGAATGGTGGCCCTCGGAGCTGGGCGAGGCTCCTCTCCCCAGGAGCTGGGCCAAGAACCTGGGCGTAAAAATAGACAATAAACTGTCGATGGAGGAGCAGCTCAAGACTGTGGCCGGGACCTGTTTTGGCACCATGAGGATGCTCAGGAAGGTTTTCCCTTGGGTTCCCATGTCGGCGAGAAAAATCCTTATCCAGTCACTCCTGGTGAGTCGGCTGGACTATGGGAATTCGTTGCTGGTGGGGGCGAGGGAGGATCTTCTATCAAGGCTCCAGGTGGTGCAGAACACGGCAGCTCGTCTTGCCCTTAATAAGCCGGCACGGATGCCTTCTGCCCCCCTGCTGAATCAATTACACTGGCTCCCGGTTAAGAAGCGTGCCATCTTCAAGATGCTCTGTGTAGCCTTCAGATCAGTGCAAGATAGTGGCCCTGCATACTTCAAAAATAAAATCAGTCGGTACCAGCCTGGGCGACAACTACGATCTGGTAATGCAAATCTCCTGTGTTCCCACAGAATACACAAGGCTAGGATGGGTGGTAGAGCCTTTTCCCATCTGGCAGCCAGTCATTGGAATAAACTACCACAGAACATCAGAGCCTGCAATAATATCACTGTGTTTAAAAAGCTTCTAAAGACGTGGATTTATTAGTCATATTTGCCTAGTATGACCTTCTCTTCGAAGCGCCGAGAGATCCCTCTGGGGATGATTCGCTGTGCTATATAAGTCCACAAGTAAAGTAAAATAAAGCAAGGGACTCGTAAATATTGAATAGTGTGGGGCTCAGGGAAGAAGGGAAGAATCCTGAGGCACACCACAGCTGAGGGGAATCCGTTTAGAGACAACATCGCCTTCAAAGACCTGGAAGGATCGTTCACCTATGAAGGATTGTAACCAGACAATGGCATTGCCTGACACACCCAGATCCCCAAGTCTCAGAATCAGCATGTCGTGGTTTACAGTGTCAAATGCAGTACTGAGATCGAGATGAATGACTGCCGCATAACCTCCATGATCCAAGATTCTCCTTGCCTCCTATTTTACAGCAAGGAGGGCAGTTTCGGTCCCGTGTTGGGGATGGAAGCCAGTCTGTAAATGATGGAGTAGGTTGTTGGTTTCTAGAAACTTTACTCAGCCAAGGAAGTAGGGAGATCGGGCGATAGTTTTCAGGTTGTTCTGGTCAAGAATGGGCTTTTTAAGAGGGCCTTTACCATGGCACATTTCCATGCCGGGGGGACCACCCCAGCAGAGATGGAGGCATTCAGCAGGTCAAGAACAGTTGGTAGGATGTTTGCTATGACTGGCAACAGGGCACGGGGGCGCTAGGTCAAAGGGGGAGCCCAACTCTACCCAGTGCATGATGGAGTCTAAGGATGCAAGGTTCAGGGGGGAAGTAGCTTCAATGTGGCTTGGGTTCCACGTCCTGTACAATTAGTGGGTTCAGACTGGATAGGCGTAAAGATGGAATATATATTTTGTACTTTCTGGTGGAAGAACTCCACCAGGTTGTTACACCAGGTTAGAGCATCGTCAGAGGTTGGTTGCTTCTGGGGCAGTTTTGAAAGGGCTTTGGCAATCCAAAAGATTTCCTTGAGAGAGTTGGAAGCTGCCTTGATTTTTTCCTCGTAGAAGGTGACTTGAGCGAGTTTAATTTCGTATTTATAAGTTTTTATTGCCTCCCTTTATTCGGATTTGATAGAGACTGCATAGGTCTGTCTCCATTTCCTCTCTAACCTTTTGCAGTGTTGTTTGAGCTCCCGTAATTTAGGGGCGTATCAGGGGGACGTCTTTGCTCTGCATTTTATGATGGTGTACCTCATGGGGAGCACATCGGTTAAGGAGCTTTGGATCCAGCAATTACATTTCTTGTTGGCTAAGATAGGGTTGGGGTCCCTGTTAGGTCTGGAGGTTTTGAGGGCTGAGATTCAAAGTTCTCTGGGAAGCTTGGTCCAGTTGCGTTCCTGGCATGAGGTTGAATTGGAAGAAAGGGTATAGTCCGGGATTTCCCAGGTCAAGGGGATCAGGAAGTGGTCAGACCAGGGAAGCGGAGATGGCACTCCTGATGTAAGGTCGGAGAAGTTGCTTAAAACGGGGTCAAGTAAGTGGACTTTAATGTGGGTAGGTTTGAATACTAACTGCTTTAGCTGAAGTGCGGTGAGGCTCATGGTCAGTTCATTAGTGGTGTAATCAGAGGTGTTGTCTAGGTGAATATTAAGATCCCCCAATACTGTGAAGTTGGATGGTGAGCAGGCTAAATTAGCAATGGTTATCGGAAAAGTATTTGGAATAAAACCAGGAGCCAAAAACATTTTCAATTTGACAAACTATCTTTTGGTTGCACCAAATACCCCTTGGGTTTTAACAAAAGTGATGGCAGTGGTTGAGTCATACATTCGGAGGTGGGGGATTCCAGATTCCCCCTACCTTAATGACTAGCTATTAAAGGGGGGGGTTCTCTGCAATTAGACGTAGACTACATGCAGCGATGGTGAGCCTCCTGACTTCATTGGGGTTCACAATCATTGTAAAAATCTCACCTTATTCCTTTACAAATACTTTCATTAGAACCAATATAAATAGATTCCCATGGACTTTTTATTAAACCACGATCTTTTGCTATGTGGATGCTTAGTTTTTAACTTAAGAAAAACAAATGTAGCTACAATATCAGAACCAACCAATAATGTTCCAACCACACATTTTTAAATCTCACAAATCAGTAAAAGCACAGCTACTACAGTATACCCAATGTGTAATTTTGGAGAAGATTAGAGGTAAGAATAATGCTAGAATAAGCTAAAATAAAAAAGGGCGGAAATCAAGGATGTTTCCTTATGTAATATGTGCCACATGTGGAAATGTATTGGCTGAGTATAGCTCAATTTTGAGTAGGATAATATTGTATCAACTTTTAAATGAAATCATGATATATAATGAATGAATATCAACAAATAAATGTGTCACATGAGGACAAGTAAAGGATAGAGGATTCCTTGATCTCTCTATTTTATCTATTGTATAATCATGTTGATAATATATGCTGAGTGCATTAATTAAATATGCAGGAAAAAGGGCATAGCAAGAAACAACATAATAAATAAGAGTTGCTGATGTACGACATGCACAATATAAGAATACCCAAGGGAAAATGTGTGTAATAATTGGATGTATATCTTGGTTAACTCTAAAGATGATTGGTATTGACAATGGGATATCTCATTGTCACTATGTTGGTGATCATGTTTATTGTTTTAATATGTGGTATTCACATAATTATCATAATAAGAACAAGGAAGCATGTCCAACCATATTTGTTTAGATATTTAACCATGAGCCATATGGAGATATATTTTCTGTTTTCTCCTGGTTTTAACTTGTTATTGGTCGTGAAGAAGGTTGGGTAAAGTTCAACAAGCCATCGAAATGCTGCGCCGACACAATTACCTTTTTGTAGTATTGTGATTGCATATAGTTTTTCATGTTTTTCTGATTAAATGTTTTCATTGATGTATTTAGCTCAATTAGTGACAAATAATTTGAGTAAATGTTACCAGTTTTTTATGTGCATTCAATTATATATTTATTTGTGATTTTTTACAGTTTGTGGTTGGAGCATAATTGGTTCTGATATTGAAGCTGCATTTGTTGTTCTTAAGTTGATAATTAAGCATCCACATAGTGAAAGATCGGGTTTCAGTAATAAGTGCAGGGGAAACTATGTGTATTGATTTTTTTGAACCCTATCCTCTGAGCCTTTGGGAAAGGGGTAACTCTCCACATTTATTACGTCCCTTTTATTGGAGCCATTTTGGGTATTGTACTGCTTTGGACCTTCCCTCTTTCTGGGGCTACGATCCTGATGTTTCAGTCTCGGTCCTCGTTCTCAATGACAGTGGCACTTATGCTTCTTGGCCCTTTGGCCTCCTCCATCCTGTTTGTTGACTATGCCATATGCCACTTGCAGGCTCTTCAGTGGAACCTGACACCTCAGTGAACCCAGCACCAATGCAACCTGTCAGATTTCATCAGAGTTACAGAGGAGACTGCAAAAGATCTTCAGTGGTGGCTGTTTGACCTCAATTGGACCAGCTATAGACCTCTCTCCCTTCCCCACCCAGAGCTGATGGTAGTGACAGATACGTTTCTGCTGGGTTCGGGAGGTCATGTCAGAGAGGATGAGATCAGAGGACTCTGGTATCTGGCGTAAAACCAACTCCACATCAACCTGTTAGAGATGCAGGTCATTCACTGTGTGCTACAGGCCTTCCTCCCATACATCAAATGTGGCTGGTAGAGGTCCTCACGGACAACACCAACTCAGTGTGTAGGATTTTGGTCCTGCGCAGAGTGGGCCTTTGCCTCTGGAGGTGGCTGGAAAGTCAGGGTTTTTTCTTCTGCTTGAACCACTTGGTGGGATTACCGAATGCCTGAGCAGATGACCCGCTTGTGACTGACAGACCCTGAATGGTGACTACACCCTGATGTGGTACAGGACATCTCTCAACATTGGGTAGGATCCTGTCTGGATCTTTTTGCCACTATTGAAAATGCATAGTGTCCAAATTCTGTGTGCTGGAGTTCGGAAAAACCCTCTAGCTAGGAGACAATTTTTGAAGAAGATCAGGAATGAACCGGCTGAAGTCATCATAGTGGCTCCAGATTGGACGAGGAGAGAGTGATTATTGAAAAGTCTGGGCATGAGCATCTGTCTTCCGATATGGCTTCTGCTTCCAGAGATTCGGGGAGCTTGGTCAAGAGGCAGGAGCAAAATTATATAGGCAGTCCAATTTAGACAACAACTCCAGGATGACCCCTTCAAGGGATCTAATCCTGGCCATGAGAGGTGCAATAGCAGAGGTTACTAAAGATTTGACTTGAGCCAATGCAGGAAAAAATGTGCCCCCTTCACCCATATCATGTTCATGATTAGGTGTCAAGCCCACGTGGAATGGGCTGGGGCCATGTGGTTTCCTTACGCTGGACCTTGTGCTGGTGGAAGGGAGGGCATGTAGACCCATTATGTTTGTATTGGCAAGGAGTGGTCCGGATTTGGTTTTCCTTTTTTCCTGGCAGAGGGTTCACAGGGACTAATCCTTCTATCCATTCTTATCGAACATCCTGGCGGAGGCAAGGGTAAGGGTCTCAGGGATGGTTGGGGAGAGCAATTGGCAGGGACTGTCACATAGGAACCAGGCTGAGGCTAAGGAGTAGCCATTCTAGATGAAATAAAACTAGGGCTTTCCCCTATGTCTAAAGACAAGCGCCTCTCTGCCAGTTCAATCTATTTGCTCATGATACTGCTTGGACCAAGAAAGAGTCCAAAGTAGTGCCGTCTAGAGAACCGGCAATAGCACAGTCCTTGCCTTTTGTCAGTTTGTGCTTGCTCACATCTAGAAAATGAAAATAGGACTCTTCGTGAGAAATTATTAACAGCAAACCAAAAGGCTGAGGGGGTGGCCTAGCCTCTTCCAGTCAATAATGGGACAGCAGAATGAGCTTTATGGGCCTCCAACAAGCGATGTAACAGTTATGCTTCCTGGCGCTGGTAGAGATGGAGCTTTGAGTCACCTCCAGGCTTGGGAGACTATGGAAGCCTGGAAGCCCCTTATGCACAGTGTCTAGCTTTCTAGCACCCAAGCAGCAGCACAGCAGAATGTGCTTTGGAGTGTGATGCAACAGATCAACCTCCCCACTCTAACTTCTAGGCCTCAAGCCTATCATGAAGGCCACTCAGTAGACCAGACCACCAGGAGCTCACTACAGGCCTCTTCTTTAGCTATCAGTCACAGGTCACAAGTCACTGGACGAGGAATAAAATGACAATGAATGTAATGCAGTGCTTAAATGGTGCTCTGACAGACAGCCACTTACCTTTTCCTTTGGTATTTGTTGATGGCTGCTGCCTCCACCCACAGCAGGAACAAGCAGAAACAAGTACAGAACCAGTGCGGTTTGTTCCAATACAAACTGGGGAGGTCTTAGCCGACAGAAGCCGGACCCACCAATTAGCCTCCAAAATCACAAGGCTCAGGCTCTGGGTGCTCAAGGAAGAATGCACTTTTTCCAGGGGCAGTCTTACATGGGATATTTCCTTGCTCAGCGTCTGCTGCCAACATCCAACTCCTATCCCACAGGTCCTCACTACATTACACTAAGTTACCCTGAGCCACAAAGCCACCTTCGCCCTTTTGCGTGCCTGTACTTACCAATTTCACCATATGAGTAGGACACAATGGCAGCGATAACAGTGGCTGAAGGCTGGAGTCTGTCAATTTGGAAATGGCTTGTGAGCAACTAGGCCAGAAAAGGATAGAAAGCAAGAAGCCCCCATCTGCGACATCAAGAGCAGGAAGAAGTATAGTGTAACACTCCCTTACAACTCCTCAGTGGCTCCCATGGTCTCCCGCTACAGCTCAAAACGTGCTCAAGTTCACTCAACGGTAAGCGCTCTATTTTCCCTGTAGTTAGTATGGAGCGAGGGCAATGGAGGCACAAAACATGTGCCCTTCAAAGGGAAACCTCTAGAAGCTTCTCCCACTTCAAAGAAGGCACCCGGTATAAATATTGGACTTCAGACACCAAATCTTCAGAATACACTTTTGGACCTGTGATTACTCTGCCAGGAAGGACTGCTGTGCTACTGAAAGGATTGCCACTCTGCTGGGCTGCTGCTCCGAAGGACTGCTGCCCTGCTGTTCTGACCTGCTGCTCGCTGCAGGCCTGCCTTGGTGAACATTACTGGACCTACGTCTGAGGAACGCAGGACCCCTAAAGTCAATACAAGGGCTAGTTGGGTGGCCTCCTGAGTAAATCCTCAGTGAAAGAAGGCTTCAACAATCTTGAACCCAGCATATGGACTCGGTCAGCTGTCCTACACTGGAAAGTGGTGCCCCAAGTCCTGGACCCATGGAAATAAGGCTGAAGGTGCTCTGACAGCCCATTATGGATCCAGCAGAAACAATGCATCACCTTGGCTTCACGGTGAAATCTACAACAGAACCGACAAATGACCTCTGTTGCATGAGATCTCCCAGTGCAAGAGCTCTGCATCATCCTCACAGCCCGCATCGGAACCGGTGCTGTGCAAATCTTCACCTAATCTGGCCCTCCCATCGCCAATCTCTCATCTACGGCAGCCTCAACAAAGACATTGGTTATCACATTGCAGCCTCTCAGCACTTCCAAACCAGCGCATTGCCTCGATTGCACAATGCATCCTCAACATCACACTTTTCCTTGAAGGACCTCGTTGATGGAATCCTTGGCAGCAATGCAGGTCCTCGCACAAGTCTGCCCATAACAGCTTTGCAGCTCCTCAGAACAGACACATCACCTTGGCTGCTCTATGTATAGTCAACGTGGGACCCCCGCAACTCTCCAGACAAAGATTTAAGGTACTCTTGTTTTGTGGGCCCAACAGGGTCCACACTCCATCATGGTCAGTCAGAACATATGACTTTGTCCTGGTCCAGCACGACCAGATTTTCAATGATGGTGCTTGCTGCTTTTTGGTGCTATGGTCCCATTTGGTCTATGGGAAAAGGTGTTCATTCATCTGGCCCTATATGTCCTAAAATCTTTAAAATTGCATATCTCTTGTTCTGTTGATTGGATTTTTGTCATTTTTGCGTGATTTATTTTTAAAGGTTTACTTTATTTTTCTAAATTGGTGTGGCATTTTTCTTGTGTTGTGTTTTCACCTTATTATTGTCTGAAGCACTGCATGATAACTTTACACATTGCCTCTAAATTAAGCCTTAGTTTTCTGTGTCAAGCTACTAGAGGGTTGAGCACATGTTAATTTGGGGTCTGCTTATGCCTCACCCCGACAAGGATTCAGGCAGTGGCAGATGGTGGAATTTGAAAATGGAGTGGCGCCCCTCATATGCTTTTAACATGCACGAGTGTTGCACTTTAGTACATCGGTTGATATTGCTATAATAAGAGATAGTTGTTAACAGTTTTAATGAGTGCCTCTCACTATAGTGATCTAAGCTGATGTACTAGATTAAAACGCTCCTGTATGTTGAAAGCATACAAGTGTCTTTTTAATATATGAGTTGAGGATGAACACATCGAGAGGTGGCATATTTAAAAGTGCCCTTGTGTATGATTGAAACATGAGGGTGTGTTTCACTTTAATATCACTATACTGAGAGGAATTTATTAAACCTATTAATGTCTCTCAGTGTAAGGATATGAACTGATGTAATGAAGTGAAACACTCCTGCATGTTAAAAGCACTCACAGGGAGGGCTTTAAAATACTTCAATTACATGCTATAAACAGATACACTGTGCATACTAAAGCATACACAGTGTATCTGTTTACAGCATGTATGTGGCTTGAGGTCACAGTGTCTCATGACTCTGCGACCTTAAGTCACATGCCCTCAATCTTTCACAGACTGCAAGCAACACCCTTCTCCAACGAGTCACGGGTGACAAGTTGGGAAAGGGTGTTGTTTTCTGTCTGTGAAATATTTGGCAGGCATTCCTGGAAATACAGGGCTTATGCCCAAGATGCCCGGGAATGCTTGCAAATATAAGGCTGCTACATGTCATGAATGGGAGATCTCAACAGACACCCAAAACTTGCAGGGCCGGGCTGGCACGAGCTCAGCCCTTATCCTGTTTAGGGATTGTATTAAAAAAAGCTGTGTGGCATATGCTTACTAGAGCATGTGTTGCTCACTGTACTGTCTGGCTGTCTGACTCTCATCTCAGCAAGGGTGAGAGGCAGCCAGACACTGAAGGCAGCACATGGCATGGGATTAAAGCTCTGTTTTTAATTAAAAAACAACTTAAGTAGATGGTAACTGCTCTTGACAATTACTATCCACATAACTAGGAAACTGATGTGGGTGGTGCTCTATGGTTCCTTAGTGGCAATCACAGTTGGTTTGTGGTTTCTGCTTGAGTAGGGTTTCACCCCCCCCCCCCCAACCAGTAATGACATTTCTCACACCTTTTTGTGACTCGCATGTTGTGCAACTGTAAAATGACTTTGCATCAGCCTTAAGTTCCCAGTCAAGTCAAGGGGGATGATTGACTAATCAAGGACTAAACTCTGCAGGCTATACATTTGGCAGACACCAAGCTATGGAGCTGATTTAGAGTTCAGTGGACAGGCACCCCATCACAAACGTGACAGACATCTGCCTTTTTAAACGTGTTCCAGGATGTAATGCCTTTGTAATAAGGAGGACAGGACACCTGTCACATTTGCTGGAGCCCAAAGGGACTTTCCATGATGGTTCAGATCTTTACATACACCCACTTACATATATCACCATAGGGGATTCCTTAAGGCTCCGGAGATGTCGATGGACCTTTTCCACCGTAAGGAGAATTAGAGCTCTGGAAGGAAAACAGTCATCAAAATATCATAGACATTTATAATTTACGATTAGTCAATGACGTGAGGTTTGGAAAGTTTTAAAAGCTTTCTTTTTTATCATTAGGTTAGAATCTCAATTATCTTTATTCATTCTGGTAATTTACAGAAATATAAGAAAGATTGGAAATCAGCAATAAAGACGTGTTCCCTAAAGGAACCCAATAAACTAGCTTAGGGACCCATTCTAAAAAAGAACCCATAAAGAGTTCAATTGGAAAGAGATGTAAATAGGGAACAAACTTCTCATGAAGAGTTGTTCTGGAAGGCTTTGCCGAGCTTCTTACAATTGCATTAGCAACTGTATTTAGAATAGCGATCTGTGCAGTAGCATCGATCACAAATTAGTAAAGGAAAATCACTTCTAGAATATCTAAAAGGAATCAACTCTCCATAAATAAGTGTCTCGGGCGGACAGATCCAGCAGCAGGACCACCGGACGGGCAAAGTGAATGAAGAGGTGTGGTAACTAACCAGCTTTTAACACTCGTTATTATAGCTTTTCTATCAGTTTCAGAAGACGTACTCACTATATGTCCAATCAGAAAAGTTTACAGTTTGTAAGATGGTGTTGTCAGCCATACAGTGTATCTTCTTCCGATTCCCACAGTCTGCACTCTCGTCATCCGGATTGATACAGTTTTCCAGTATAATTGTTAATGGGGTGAGAGAAACTAAATGAATATGATATTAGAGCCAGCACATTTTCAACACAGCATGGATGCTAAGCTGTTGCACAGAATACTTTACTATGAGCAAAGGTCAAAAGGAAAGCTTTGAGCCTAGTAACTGTGCAAGCTAAAGTATAGTTGCTTGGTACAAATGTTTATAAAAAACATACAACTATAATGTAGCCTTTTAATAACATCTTTTCACTTCCACATTTGTCATGATGCAATATTTTGGTTGTATTTTTTTCTACCAAGGTCTATCCACACATTTGTTTGTGAGTCATTTCTAAAGTGGCCTTTTTTTGCATTTAAACGTGTTTTATATTGCAATTCTAACAATGTATAATACGTCGATTTTCAAAATATGTGGTTATTTCTCCCACCTTTGTGATGGAGTAAACTGTCTGCTAAAGTCTAAATTAGGCCCTAAGGGCCAGATGTAGGAGAGCAAATACCGGTCGGTAACGGCCGAATTCGGCCGTTACCGACCGGTATTTGGGTTTTCAGATGTAGGGTCCATTATATTACAGAATCTGTAAATTTACCGATTCGGTAAATTTACCGATTCTGTAAAATATCGAATCGGTAATTTTACCGATTCGGTAAATCCAAATGTAGGTGACACTCCTGAGAGTGTCACAGGCCCTTAAGAGTCAGTATTTTACCACACAATCCTATTGTGTGGTAAAATACCAAATCCAGGTGTGCATGCACATCTGTGCATGCACACTGTGCAATGTGACACACAGACATGCCCTTAGGGCATGTATGTGTGCTACATGTCACACATGCCTTTACTTCGGGTGCTAGAGGGTGTCAAAGTGACACCCCCTGCAGCCTTGCAACATTCGGTATTTACCGATTCGGTAAATACCGATTCGGTGTTTCCCATTGATTCCTATGGGCTTCACAGCCCATAGGAATCAATAGGAAATGCCGATTCGGTATTTACCGAATCGGTAAATACCGAATGTTACCGATTCGGTATTTCTGATTTAAAAATTAGCTACATGTCCCTCCTTCATATTCACCGATTCATAAATAGCGAACTGGTAAAATTCGGTATTTATGAGTCGGTAAATGTCCCTCACCTACATCTGGCCCTTAGTGTGCACACTAGTAAAGGCCTTGTCTCCATTTTGTTTGAATGCTACATGTTTAAATATAAGTTGGGGGCAGTGGCATAGCCAGTGTCTTATGGCCCTAGTGCAAGGAAGTCGATATGCTCCCTTGGCTGTCGCTGTATAAACTCTGAAATAAAATAATAACCATCATTCAGTGGGGCCTTCAGGTCTGTATGCCATGGTGCCCCTGCACCTGCTGAACCAATCGAAGCTACTCCCCTGCTGGAGTCACTTTTAAAGCCAAGCCATCCATGAAACATAGTAGTTAAGTCTCCAAGATATCTCTGTGTGCGTTGGTGTGTGCTTCTAAGTTCTGCTCCCAGCACAAGGCGCAGAGAAATCAGCCAAAGCGCTGACCTTTGGGCCCGCGGTTCGATTCCTGGTGCCGATAGCAGCACAGCTCAGCATCATGTGACACTGGGCAGTAGCTCACGTAATCTCCCCGACAGCACGTTCATACCCTCAGGGGTGACTAATTTGTGCTTTTAAAATTGCAGATTTATTTATTTTATATTTCCATATTGTAAATAGCAATGACCTCTGATTCACAAACTTAAGACTTTTAGGCTAGCCTCTTCCTCTGGAAGGGCAGTCCACAAAAGCATAAAATAAAATAAAAACAGAAGGCAGCCTGAGTGGTTTCATGAGAATCCTGGTGAAAAAGTGTTGTCATTTCTCAATACAACCTGGTCTGCCACAGGGTACCTGTGGGATTTCATATGGACATTGTCTCACGTCAAGCAACTTTATGACAGGCAGGTGGTTACACCACAGCGGCAAACATTTCTCTCTTTCTACCAGTGGCATAGATAGTGAGTTAAAGTCTTGCTGCTTAGATTTGTATGCAACCTGCAGGCCTTTTTGAATCACAACACTTCATATTTGATAATAGAAACACCTGATACATACAAATAGCTGTAAACATGTTTCATGTCACAGGTGTGACTTTCCAGTCGTGTATTTTCAGCCTAGACCACTAAGCATACTGGAACCTGCAGTTTTCTTTTCCCATCATCTGTAGGAGCCTGCCAGTCCAAACATACTTATAAGGCTGCAAAGCCAGTGGTGGGTGAAAACCACCCAAGTGATATTAGAAATCAGATACAGTGCTTCAGGAGAACCCACTTGTGACAGCCAGCAGTTTATCCAACACATCATTATTGTAACTATTTCGTGGGCGGAGTCACCGGTGGCCTGAGCTGGAGTCGGATTTCCCACCTTGCTGTTGTTTCGGGTCATGACTCACCTGCAAGGCTTCCGCCTGACGCCTTGATCTTTCAGAGGAGCCGCTCTGTCGAAACACCCCCTGACTTCAGTGTTTGGCCACCGAGCCTCTGTGTACAGTGGCAAATAAAATTAATTAATTTTATGAAAAAGCATCCGGGATCTGAAGCCTCACTTGATCCGCGCTTTGCATTAGTCACGCACACAGAGTTAATGATTAAAATTGGCAACGCTTTAATGATATTTGGCAGTCAAATCAGGCTATGCAATGTGTTTTTAAGGAAATTGAAAAGCATGGTAGGGTTCTGGGAAGTTTTAATGCTGGGCAATGCTGCCAAGAGTCCCAGGTTCATGTGTGACTAACCAGGACATTTTATTTGCTTTCTTGGTCTGGTAGTTCCGGGGTTAAAAGGCAGTAAACACGACTTCAAGTTCCATAATGCAACGGGCAAACCTGGAGTAGAGCAGCTAGTAATGCATGGATCTGGGAAACATGATGGGCTGTGCCAGGGTAGAGAAGTGCCCGAGGGAGAGGTACAGACACAGATCGGTGGTGGTAAATCTGCCTGTGCAAAAGCTGCCAGAAAACACTTTAACCGTGATCCTTATTGAGAATGGAAATGTTAGAGTAAGAAAGTATACTTCCGAAGCTCAGTGTTTAATGGTCCAAGGCTACTTTATAGGGATCAGACTCCTTTTGCAGAACCACGTGCCAGGTTGTCCCCCTCTTGGACATTTCCTGTGTTTTTTCAGCAGTGGATTTAACAGTCTGTAAGTGCAGTTCATGTACTGCATATCTTTAACTGTGCACATCATCCAGAGGGTACTGCCATGCCTCAGTCCAGTGGGCTGCCATAGAATATCTAAGGTAGATATTCTAAAATATTATTTCATAGATTATGCTGTCCCATGTCAGTAGACACTCTGTAGCTCTGTGCAAGTTTGCAAAGCTAAACCTTAAACTACATTCTTCAAAGCTTCCCAAAAAGCAAAGGTGGTGACCTTTTTTTTTTAAGTGGTCCAAATTGACATCTGGAACATTTCTTTTCAGGGCACCTAGTTACTAGAGGAGTTACTGGTGTTATGACTGTGATGCTGCTATCCAGTTGCACAGCTTGTGTGTTCTTTCCTTGATAGCACTGTAAAAAATGTTTTCACCCAATCTGTCTATTTAGCTTTCTCTTAATGCCATGGTAGATGGCACGGAAATGCACCTACTGCATGGAAGTTCAATGTTTTATGTTGGATGCAGTGTGTATGTCCATCACCTAAATATATGCCAAAAATATATGGCTGCCACAAGCATAACTGTAAAGTGCCTTTACGATGTAGGAACACCTATGCAGTACCTTTAATATATCACCCCTAATTTGTGACTTGTAGGGCATTGGCTTAATATATAAAAAAAAAATGACATACTTCATAATTGAAAGTGTGTGGCCTCACAGTGCATAAATACACAAAAGCTGTTCTCACTGTTTAGATTTTTCATGAGCAGGCCTAGGTGTAAATAACAGTTTAATTTTATTTCTCTGCCTGGGAGAATCCTTAACAAAAGATTCAAAGTAATGCTTTAGTTATTTCCAAAATCAGATTTAATGGAGAAAGTAGGTTTATGATAACTTTAGTGGAAATGTAAGTGCAAAATTGTTTTAGAACCAGTGTGTCACCCAGTGTCATTCCAGAGGCTCAGTAAACATTCCGACCTGGGAGTTAACGACTCTGTATGAAGAAGAGAATGCCTTGGCCTCTGAGCCCAACATGGCCTGTGCCTAAAAAATAATTTAGAAATGTCTAACTAGCCTGGTCTGGGTTAGAAACCAGGTTTGAAGATAAAATACCAAGTTAACGAGGATAGGCCACCTTAGAGGGGAAGACGAACAATTGGCAGCCTTCTAACTTCTTATTCATTACCAGGGACCTCCTAAACATTTGGGGGAAGATTTACAAGCCCCTTGCACCACTTTTGCGTCACCTTTTCCATATTAAAAGTGACGCAAAAGTGGCGAAAAGGGCTTGTAAATCTGCCCTCTGGTGCCTCCAACCTCAGAAGGAGGGTCTCCCTATTTTTGACGCAGACAGAGGGAAGGATACCCTATCAAAATAAAGAAATGAATGAAGGAAGATGAATTTATTAATTGCAGATGTACACCCAAGGACCTGATGGTGCTGAAAAATAATCTATTAATCCCGAAGTTTAACAAAAGAGGTTAGTCTTTAATAATTCATAGAACATTGCATGGGATTTAATTTAATTTAGAGATTGTAAAAGACTGTTCCAGAGGTAGGTTGTAATCACAATAAAAATCGCCACAACTGCAGGAGTTTCTGAAGTGTTGGAGCAACAACAAAGACAATGAACAGGAATATAAAACATGATCGGAGACATATGTAGGGATGGGGGTCTGAATGGGTGACTCCCCAGCGTCATTATGGGCTCTGTGTGACAAAAAAAGAGGGATTTTAATCTAATTCTGCTGGGGAGAACCAACCAATAGACACTTCAACAGGTTCTTTGAAATTCATAAAGCTGGACACTGGCTGGAGGGATTTGAATTTAATTCATCTAGAGACAACCAATAAGTGGAAATTTCAACAGGCGCACTGAACATCATAAAGCTCGATATCAGCTGAACTACGATATTCTGAACTATTTACAGTCGATGGATAGATGATGGTGGCAGACTTGATTACCAAGCATTATCATAGTCAAGTCCTAGATATCCTCAAGGCATTCATCATGCAAATTCTATTGTGGGCTGGGATAAAAATACGACTCTTTTTCAAAAGTCTCATGTGAGAGTAGGAAGCAGATGCTACTTTCTTAACCTGATGAGTTATACTGAGTTACTCATCCATCCAAAATCTCAAACTCCTAACTTTTTTAAATAATGTTTCCAAAATATGTTTTAGGTTGTGTGTTGGATAATGACCCTCTCCGAAGGTCACCCCAACCTCTTTGCCTTCCTCAACCCTTTTTTCAGACCTAGTTGTTGGTTGCTTTAGGACTCTGGGCACTTTACAACTGCTTACCAGTGCTAAAGAGCATGTGCTCTCTGTTTTAAACATGGTAACATTGGCTTCTCCACGATTGGCATATTTAATTTACTAATAAGTCCCTAGTAAAGTGCACAACATGTGCTCAGGGCCTGCTACTAGTTGACGTTGTGCATTCTCTCTAGACAGCTACACATAAAGGGAGCTTAGGTGTGACTGATGGGCCATCTACATCCTGATTAGCAATCTTGGGCAGAATGGGAGGGGGGAGCTGACACACCTAAATAGGCTGTGTCCTTCCCCAAACAGATGGCTACATACCCCTCAGTAGTGAGTCTGAAACCAGGGCCGGGAAGGGTGGATCTCTATGCACTTCGAAGCACCTCCTTAAAGTCTCCTCCACTTTAAAGGCACCACCGCTTATACGTACCTGGTCTCTGATCTTACCACTTCTGTACACTACTGAACCTGTGAAGAACTCTGCCAGGAGGAAGAACAGCTGTGCTTCTACAAAGGCTGCCACGCTTCTGGACTGCTGCTCTGGAAGAACAGCTTTTCTGCTGTACTGTCCTGCCTTGCGGCCTGCTATCCTCTACACTGTTGAGGCAGGACTGGACCCTAGAAGAGTGTGGGCTGTGATTTAGCAGCAGTCAAACGGTCTCATCATTCCTGCATGAATTTTGTAGGTTGATTTTCTAAGGAACTGGATGGATGGGTAAAGGGTAGTATGGTGAACAATTTTTAGGGGCTGTAAAATTTGATTGCTGCAGAGAACCTGTTCACTGTTTTCCAGTGTTACATCGCCACCTGGTTGATTGCAAGTTGACTAACCCCAGGAAGCTTCCAAATGAGGCATACCTCTGGGTGAGCACCAGAGTGTCTGATAAGGCATTTGGGAGTGGTCCTAAGTAGGACGGCTCAGGTTCCTCCAATTAGAGTGAGGGGGTATGCAGTGACCGAGAGTGGTCCCAGTATAATGTGTGTGGGGGATCCCATGTCTTTTGTAAGAATAGGAGGAGAGGTCACTGTGGGCGGAGAACCTATTTCCAACCTAAGTGCTTGGATTGCTCTCAGTTGGGGAAGAATCAGGGTATCTGGTTATAGCAAGGGACCATCACCTGCTGAGTTTTCCACAGTGTCAGGAGTGGTGTGTTGGGCAACTGCCACAGGCACACTACCAGCTCTGTTCTCTGGGAGTACCACGCTATAGCAGAGGGCACCCAGTCCCAGATGGAGGGGCAGTAGGTGGAAATAGTCCATAGTAGGAGGACCAATGGGTCAAGGGTTGCCAGCTCTGAGAACAGAGCACTAAAAGTCTGACCTTGGCGAGGCCACTTCTGTCCAGGGGGACTCCATGCGCTGTCACATTGTAGGAGAGTAGGATCTGCTCTCATGGTTACCCCCACATTTTGTTTGGTGTCAGTGTATTTTTTACCTAGTCTGCTGGGAACCTGATAATCAGGACCACAGCAACTGTGCTTTCTCCCCTAAATTGACATGGTAAGTACTTTGGTACCCCACACTTGGCTACTTGAGTACCCTTGTAAGTCCCTAGTATATGGTACTAAGGTACCCAGGGCATAGGTATGCATGGGGTTTCCCAGAGGCTGCAGCATGTAGTGTGCCACCCATGGGAGGCCGGCCATTGCTGCGTGTGTGAGTTGCTGCTTGCACCTCTCACAACAGATATGTTTCCTTATATCTTAGGTCACTGTACTGTAAACCTATAAGTCACCCCTATGGCAGGCTCTTCAGTCCTGAGGGCAGGGTGCTTGGTTGAGCAAGACTCCCCATAAACCATGAAAGTCTATTCTCCAGGCTTTGTAAGTACAGTCAGCCACTTTTAGACATATAGTGGACATCAGTCTTTACAAGATATGTAACTATAAATCGGCTGCACCAAACCTGGTCATGTTTGGGATCAAACATGTTGGAATCATACCCCAAAACTGATTCCAGTGTTGGAATTGTGATTTCATTACTAGGGTGTCTCTCAGGGGACCCCTCTGTACTCCCTGTAACAACCTTTCACGGTCATCAAGCAAGCTAGTGCAGCTGCTGACCACAGACATGATTCTGCCCTCCTGCTGCTGAGCCAGGCTCAAGCAAGGGAAGGTAGGATGTTAGACCTGGCACATTGGCGTGGGTCTCCCTTACATTTTTTGCTGTTGCCTCAGGTGTTTTTGCTGGCTATGGATGCTTTGGGCACTGTGCCTCTGCTGTCCAGTGCCACAGTGCAAATGCTTCCTATGGTACATTTATGCCTGGATAAGTGATTCCATGATTGGTTGGTTTGGTTTACTTGTCAGACCCTAGAACAGTGCACTGAGTGTGCCCAGGGCTTGTAAACCAAAGGCTGCTGGTGGGCTTGCAGCACTGGTAGTGCCATCCACAGAAGCAGCCCGTAAAAGTGTGTCTCAGGTCTGCCATTGCAGAGCCTGTGTGCAGTCTGGTACTGCCATGCTGACTGGGCAAGTGCACCCACCTACCAGTCCCTAAACCTTCCCTTTTCTGCATATTAGTCATCCCTATGGTAGGCCCAAGGGCAGAGCGCATTCTAGGTAAAAGGTAGGACATGCCCAGGTGTGTGTGACATGTCGTAATAGTGAATTACAGCAATTTTCGTTTTTCACTTTTGCAAGGCTACCTGTTTGATTATTACATCATATAATCCTAACTGACTCAGGGAACTAGGTAGAAATTCGAGTTTAGTATGCCTGAACTCAGAATGATAAAATACATTTTTTAGTGAAGTTGGTTTTAACGTTCTGTGTTTTAAAATACCACTTTTAGCAAGTAGGTATTTTCTTGTCTAACCATCCAAGCCTGCCTCTGCTAGGTTGTATATTCCTTGTCTGGAGTTTGAGTGACAGGGGCTGGGGGATTCCAGGAGACAGGGTGAGTCAGCACAGGGCTGAATAGAGAGATCTGCATGCAGATGGGTGGGAGGAGTTGCACCTGGGACCTGAATTGTGCTGTCCCTTCCCTTCACAATGCTGGCTCCACCTCCTGTGGTGCATCTGATGTCCTTGCCTTGCACTGTGAAAGGAAAGAAGGGGTCATGTAAACGAAGTGCTCCAAGACTGACAAGAATTCGTTTGGACTAGGAAAAGGCCTCTTTGCCTTCAGAGAACAAAGTGAAACTGTGTATAAAAAGGGGGACCCAGACCCCAGAACGTTAGATCACTTTTGGGAAACAAGAAGAAACCTTTGCTGAGGTGAGGAACGAGAGAGCTTGAGGAGAAACTATCCCTGAGCGTCAGGGATTTGCCTGCAGTGGTTGCCTGACTGCCAAAGAGAGGAGAAAGGACTTTGTGCTACTTTCATTCAACTTTTGAAATATCTCAAAGGGCTTGAGATAGAGCTTGCCTCCTGCTGAAGTCTCAGGGACAACAGACCACCCACCAGCTCCCCAAGAGTTCTTTGGAAGGGCCTGCAGTTGAGTTGGGCTTCCTGAGGGACTGCGTTTTGCAAGGAGCTGGAAGCGCAACTCGGGTAGAAGAAGCGTGTTGCCGGCGCTGTCGCTTCACAATGCGAAAGCGCCTCATTTCTCCAGATAAGAGGATCGACGTAGCACCAGACGCAGCCTCATCATCGGAGAAGCGTGTCACCACCGCAGCTGCCGTCGTCGCATCGCTGCGAAAGCGTTTTGCCGCTGCAGCTATCGCATCATTGCCGAAGCGCCTCCCATCTTGGGAGAAGAGGATCGACGTCGCATCAGATTCCGTCGCATCACCGGGAAGCGTGTCGCAGGGCCTGTCGTGGCTCAGAAGAATCGTTGAGTCGCTGCACGGCCGTCGGGTGTGCACGCATCTTGTTGCATCAAGGAGAAGACGCCATTTTTGTTTCATTGGGCATTGGGGCGCACGCACGTTGGACACAGCAGTGTTCTTGGGCTGATTAGACGCCGCAAGCTCTGCTGACACGCAGCTGTTTTTTAACTACTTTGTTGTTTGTATTTTAATAATTGTCAGATACAATTGTATGAAACTTAGCCTACTTACCTCACGCTGTGCTTAGCCCCGGTCCGACACGGCTTGTGCCGTTTGATCGGAGGGCTGCAGGCACTTACTTCCGCTTTCCGCTCCTATGAGCAGGTTAGCGCTACAGACCTCACAGTTTCATTCAGTACTTAAACAGACATTGGGGCGCACGCGCGTTGGACACAGCAGTCTTCTTGGGCTGATTAGACGCCGCAAGCTCTGCTGACACGCAGCTGTTTTTTAACTCCTTTGTTGTTTGTATTTTAATAATTGTCAGATACAATTGTATGAAACTTAGCCTACTTACCTCACGCTGTACTTAGCCCCGGTCCGACACGGCTTGTGCCGTTTGATCGGAGGGCTGCAGGCACTCACTTCCGCTTTCCGCTACTATGAGCAGGTTAGCGCTACAGACCTCACAGTCTCATTCAGTATTTAAACAGCACTGTCAGCGCAAGGGCAGCGGACGTGCGCAGGGGGCGTGCCGGCGGCGCGCCAAAGGCAAGCCCGTCTGCGCCAGTCCACGCCAAGACAGGGCCCAGGGCCACTTCCCCTGGTCGATCTACGGTCAAATCATGTATTGCTTATTCAGCAGACGAGCTAATCTAGCTTTGTCCAGGTCGAGATAACAACTGCAATATTTTAAAACTTGAGAACATAGATAGACACAAGGAAACAACATGTACTCGCTGTGATTTCAGTTTACGACCCACTAGAAGGACCACCAATATACCTTATCTAAACAACAGTAAAAGCCTGAATATAAGCACAGCTCTTTTAAATGCTCGTTCTTTGGGCAAACATAGGCAGGAGATTGCAGATTTTATTACAGATAGAAAGATTGATATTCTGTTTGTAACAGAAACATGGGCTGATAAGGCGTCTGAACCGGATTTGGTGGTGGCAATTCCGGAAGGCTACACTGTGAAAAGGCAGGATAGGGTAAATAAAAAAGGGGGTGGTTTGGCCATAATTGCACGTAACCATTTCCCTATAAGGATATCTCACGTTCCCTCCTCCTCATGTGAAGCCGTCCAGTTTTCAATTATGATAACCCACTCATATAACTTTAAAGGAGCACTCCTTTACAGACCCCCAGGATCTTGGACAGAGTTCCTGGCTACTTTAAACACCCTGATGGAATCTCTAGTGATAGAAGATTCTTTCACTATCCTAGGGGATTTTAATTTCCATATGGAAAATACGAACAATAATGAAACTATGGCACTTCTGTCTGAAATGGAGATGCTGGATTTTACCCAGCTGGTTACTTCAGCCTCGCACGAGGCAGGCCATATACTGGATGGCATATTCTCCAACTCAAAGCATGTTTATGTAAAAGATATCCTTCCATTAATATGGTCAGACCATCATGCGATCATATTTAACATACTAGCAAATAACGTAATAGCGAAAAAGGTGGTGGAAAACAGATCGGGGACATTTGAGGTCTGAAAAGACATAAATAAGGACCATCTGATAGCACACTTAACTGCCACCAGACCACTTATCCCGCCTGATCCTAATGTCGCTATTGACAGGTACTCCAACTGGTTAAACAACGCCATGAATTTGCTGGTGCCCAACAAGAGAATCTCTATGAACCGGTTGTCTCCCTCTGCACCTTGGTTTACCGGTGTTATTAGAGAACAAAGACAAAAGTGTAGGAACTGCGAACGACACTGGCACAAGTCATACAGCCCAGAGAAAAAAACACGCTATAAGGAAGAGTTAACCAAATATAAGATGATGATTACTCAGGAAAAAAGAAAGTTTTATATCTCCCAGATTGAAGCTGCAAAAAACTCCAACAAACAATTGTTTCAAGTAGTTAAGAAGCTATCAGGACACCCCTCAGAGACTACCCCTATTCCACCACAATCTCTGTGTGATTCCCTAGCTGACTATTTCTTTGAAAAAGTCAATACTATTTATTCAGAATTCTCGCCTAATGCTAAAACTAAAACACAGCCAACCTCTCCTAGATGCCTAGACCACTGCCTAACGCAATTTAAGGAGGTCAATGAGCAACATATCACCGAAATAATGGAAACTATAAAATCAGGCTCTACCTCTGATCCCTGTCCCCCCACAGTCCTTGGTTCGGTTATCGACTTAACTGCCCCAGTCATCACTCAGATTTGCAATGCCATGTTTCTAGCAGGGACCTATCCGGACAAGCTAAAAAACACCTTTCTCAAACCTCTGTTAAAAAAACCCCACTTAAATGCTGAAGACCTTAAAAATTACAGGCCAATAGCTAGTTTACCATTTCTAGCCAAAGTGACAGAGAAGGTGCTGAACCGGCAGCTCTCTGAATTTATAGAGGAGCATCATCTGCTGGATGATACGCAGTTCGGGTTCCATAAGCTACACGGCACCAAAACTGCGCTTATTAAAGCTACTAAAGATATAAGGATCATCAGAGACCAAGGAGGCACTGCCCTGCTTGTACTGTTGGACCTTTCAGCGGCATTTGACACGGTCGATCATTCCACCCTGATCGACCGTGTCTCGGCTCTAGGCATTCACAATAGAGCATTAGAACTGCTCTCTTCCTTTCTCACGAATAGGACTCAGGCGGTGACACTAGGTCCCTTTCTATCTACACAACTGACGCTACCGTGTGGAGTGCCTCAATGCTCATCCCTCAGTCCGACACTTTTTAATATCTATGTGTCGGACTTAGCAAGAGTTATCAAAGCTTATGGGATGAGCCTTACATCCTACGCGGACGACACTCAGTTGGTGTTGGCAGTATTTGATGACGGAGAGAAGGTGGCAGAATGCTTTCAAGAAGGAATGTTGGCCATCAGTAATTGGATGGCCAGCAACTGCTTGAAATTGAACTCCGGATAAACGGAGGTTATCATCTTCGGCTACTCCGCTCAATGACTGCTAATCAGTTACAGGTCCCAAGAGTAAAGACAGTATCTTGGGGAGATCGGCGCTTTGTAGTCACAGCGGCCAGACTGTGGAATGCTTTGCCCCCACAGATCCGCTCATGCCAGACATTACTGCATTTCTGCAAGTTTATAAAAACATGGCTGTTCAACTAATAAGCGGTTGCTCTCCTGTAAGCTGAAATGTGTTTTGGCCATCTATCCTTCAGCTATCTCTTGATCCTGCTCAGTTCACAGCGCCGAGACGCCCAAGGGCATTTGTTGTGCTTTACAAGTTTCAAAAATAAATAAATTAATAAATTGCACCGGATCTTCATCGCATCACAGGGTTACAGGCTGCATCGCCACAGAAGCACAGTAAGATACAAATGCACCACCTTCCAATGCTGAGAAGAACGACACATCCCCTACGGATCAGTAGGGACCCGACACATCACCGTTCGTGCATGTAAGGAACCGGTGCAGCACGTTCCCTGCAACAGTTTCGTTGTATAGCGCTATGCAGCCAAAGGTACATTGAACTTAAAGTGCCGCATTTTGCATCTAAAGAGAACTAAGCTATTTCTACTATTTTTAAAGTATAGTATTGTGGTTTTTGTTGTTTGTGGTCTTATGTTAAGTCTGTATAAAAATACTTATTTGTATGCTACAACTTGTGTGGTGTCCATGTGTAGTGTTATCACTGAGTTACTGTATGTGTTCACAAATGCTTTACACACTGCCACTGAGATAAGCCTGTCTGCTTGTGCCAAGCTACCAAGGGGGTGAGCAGGGGTAATTTTAGGAATGTACCCCCTTACCCTGCCGAGACACAAGGGTCCCTATTTGGTCAAAGGTACCTACCTCTGCCAACTAGAGACCCCCAAATCTAACACAGGACAATATGTTTCATGTCAAAGCAACAAAGCTGACTGGTCTGCTGCTCCTCTCCTCCTACGGAGTTCCTGAAACACAGCAACACAGTTGGTGGTTCTGCCACTCCCTTGAGGCCTGACATGTCATCTCTGCAATTTTGAGATCAGTATCCCTCATCTGAACCGCTGAGACCAAACCCCTGTCCACCCACATCGACTTGGTGTTTCCAAGGCCTGTTGGTTCTGCACTCCAGAGATCTTTGGGCTACAAGAAGCTCCAGCCTTCAGCCTCTCTTTCCTCCAAGATCAGCATCCTCCCCACATCCTCTGCACCTTGGGTCTTCTTCCTTGGTGAGCTGCTCGAGGTCCTGTTTCGACTCCTGTGCCTTCAGCCTGTGGGTCCTCCTGAAGGTCTTCTCTTGCTTTAGTGGGCTCACTGGCTTGCGCGGGATTGTTATGACTCTCCTGCTGTTGGTGAGTCCCTTGGACCTTGCTGGTCCCAGCATTTGTCCTTTTTCTCCTTCCAAGCTAGTTGTGGCTACCAAAGCTTGTTGGTGCTTCCACCGGACATCGACCACCTAGTCTCGACATCCAACGTGAGACAGCTCGTGCACAGTTCCTGGTCTTCCTCATCTTCACCTGGTCCTCACAGCTGCAGCGACTTGGTCACAGTCGACTCTTAAGAACCTCCTAACATCGATGGGAATTGTGTCTCCGTGCCTCCTGGTCACTTCTGAGTGGCATAGATTCTGTCCCCTCTGCTTGCAGGTTCTTCTCTTCCAGAACCCACCCTTGGATTCCACTGGACTCCTTCACAGTCTTCTCCAGAGGCATCTTCTTTGAAGTCATCCATTGCTGCCTACAGCATGTTCTTATGGCAAAAAAAACTGCGGGCATCTGCTTTGGGCTTCTCAGGTCAGTCAGGAAAATCCTCCCCCTGCTCCCTCTCATTTCCCGGAAATTGTTTATCCAAGGCCTCATTCTATCTAGGCTGGATTACAGCAATGCCATCTATCTGGGAGCCCCCGAAGCCACCTTCAATAATTTGCAGAGAATCCAGAATGCCGCTGCCCGGCTTCTCACTAACACCCCGGCCAGATCATCGGCAAAACCAGCCTTAAAGCAACTTCACTGGCTGCCAGTTAGAGAAAGAGTTATGTTCAAGGCTCTCTGCCTGGCCCATAAACTCCTACATAACAAAGGCCCCCCCCATCCTCAAAAACTTAATCACCTCTTACAAAGCCACCAGATCACTCCGCTCGGACCACGAACACCTTATCACAGTTCACAGAGTGAAAAAGGCCCGCACTGGGGGACGGCGTTTTTCCGTGAACACGGCGAACCTCTGGAATACCCTCCCCCGTAAACTTAGGATGGAATCTAATCACCTCCTATTCAGAAAATCACTGAAAACGCACCTCTTCCCCTGATCCCTCTGATCTCCTCTGCTATCCTCCCTCTCGACTGTCTAGGTCCAGCGCTGGGATGCTTACGGGTTACTACGCGCTCTACAAAACCCTAATAATAATAATAATAATAATGTCACTTCAACCCTAATGCACCCGGCATCCCTGGTGTAGGTAACCTGGTTCCCGGGCTCCCACGGATGGGGTGGCTCTCCAACATTCTCTCTTCCAAAGTGTTTCTTCAAGTTCCTCTGGGAAGGGTCCTTCTTCTTCAAAACTGCAGCTGCAACATCTCCATTGACTTCCATTGGGCACGCAGCTGTGTTCCCACTCTGCAAACAGCCTCGTGGGGTTCCTGGGTACTTATCTTGGGTGGCTCCTTGCGTCCCCAGCTCTTATGGGTCTTAAGGTCAAAGTCCTGTTCTCCTCTGCAGTTCACATTCCACTTTCTTAGGATATGGTTTGATCTCACACTGGAGAACACAGTATTTTGTGCTACTTACCTGATTGTTTTTGGGGCAGGATCTTTGATCTCCCGACCAGAGTCCCGTTCTCCACCCAAGTAGCTCCGCTGTTGGGTCCCTGCCCCGACACCTCTCCTTTGTAGGTGTTCGAGGCCCTCCTCCACCCGCAGGCTCCTGCCTGTGCCTCATACCTGGTGGTCCAGTGGGAGAGCCTTGCTCTTCTGCTGTTCCACTATTGTCTGTTTGCGTTGTTGTGCCCGTTGTTGTGTTTTTTGTCTGTCTCTTTATGTAATTTAATTGTAATTTTTGTTCCTGTTTGTCTGTGACTCGGTGTTGCCCTTTTTACTCGTTTTTTGTGCCTCTGCCCTTGTTTTTGTTTTCTCTGCCCTTTTCTTGCTGCTGCTACCCCTCAGCTCCCCCTGCTGTTACTAGCTTCATGTCGAGCAGCAACGATTGACCATCCCCAGGTAACCTCGAACCCTTGGTTTAGTTCTTTGAGAGGTCTACACTGGCAACTAGGGCTGGAGGCTTATTGCTCAAATCCTGAAATCACATCCTTAATATCAAAGGGTAGGGCCAAAGTATCTATTGGGAAACAATTGTGGAGAAGGAAACACTGAATCTTGCTGGTACCTTGACTAGGGATTTTTTTAATTTTAAGCCCACCGCAAGCTATGAAGAAACAATTGATGAAATCATTCCTCCTCTGGCTCGCAAAATATTTATACAGTTTTGCTATAAAACTCTGACAACCAAATTGTTTTGCAGTAAATTGAGCCATAATGTTTCCTCAGACAACCTCTGCTAAACTTGTAAAGTCAGTACAGAATCTATAGCCAACTTCCTTTTTAATGCCCCTACAACAAAAACCTGAGGGGCAAGTGGATCATCCCATTGTGCAGATTGGTTGGTCCCGGATACTATCTGGAGGTGCTGAGAATCTTGTCTACTGCTACAAGTAGGACAGTTGTGTTTTGCCTGGCCAAATACTGGCATGCTCATTGGATTAAGTGTACCAGGGGAATCCCTTCCTAATAGCGAGTCAACATGCTAATGTACTCATGTTTTGCGACTGCATTTGTGGCCGCAAAACACTCGCAGTTTATCCCCTAGTGCAAGTAGGTGGTAAACCACTAGTAAAGGAGAAGTGGTCCCCAGGGGACCCCTTCCCCTTCGTGAGTAAGTGGGAAAATATTTTTTAAGAGCAGGCAGTGGTCTCAGAGACCACTGCCTTCCCTTAAAAAAATTAAACTGAAAAGTTGCATGTTTCTTTTTTAAATTCATCCCATTTTCCTTAAAGTTAAACGGGCTGCATTGAAAAGTAAAACTGCTTTATCAAAAAAGCAGTTACAGACATGGTGGTCTGCTGAGCCCAGCAGGCCACCATCCCTGAGAGTGCTAGCCATTCCTAGTGGGGTCGCAAATTGCTTAATATTAATATTAATGAGGCATGCAATTTGCGACCCCATTAGGAATCGCGAACAGTGTCTGAGACACTGTTGTGCATTCCAATTAGCGAGTCACAAATGCGACGCAATTTGCGACTCGCTAATTGGCGGGTCGTACATCTGGCCCCAAATGTCCTGTATGAATTGCTTTTACACTTTTATTGTGTACATGGTATTTTATGACTGATATGTCTTTTATTGTATTATTTTTGTGAGGTGCTATGTACTTTTTAAGAGCTATATGATCGAAATAAAGTTTTAATGATGATGATGAAACCACTAGTCACCGCCCCCACCCACAAGGCAGGACACACCCTCAACCCCACCTTCACTGGAGGTAAAAACATCCAATTTAGCCACACCTCGCAGCCCCTCTAGAGAGACCACCACTGCGTACACTTCCACGACGACAAACCCACCACCTCCAAACCTGGAACCCGCCCACTGCGAAGGAACTGGAGCAAGGTCACTGAGGAGCACCTCAACTCCACCCTCAACCGCGATGCCCCCTCCACCTCGACCAATGTCAACCTCGCCGCCAAAGAACTACACAGATGGATCACCAACTGCGCAGACAAACTCGCACCCCTTCGCTACCCCGACAGATAGTGCCCCAGAAAGGACACCTGGTTCACCGCTAACGTCCAAAAATCAAGACTCACCTGCAGACACCTCTAGAAGAATTGGCAAAACAGCAAAGCTTTGGCAGACCACACCAACTCATCAGATCAACCAAAAGGACCTTCATCCAGACCAAGATCACCGCCAACTCCATCAACTCGAAGGAACTCTTTAACATCATCCTAGAATTCACAATACCCCCAAGCGAGGCCACAGACTTCACCCCCTCCCAGGACGTCTGCAAGAAGCTCTGTGCCTACTTCCATCTGAAAATCAAGTCCCTCTACGACAATTTCAAAGAGCTGACACCAGACGGCAAAACCACTAATTCCCCCAGCAACGCCAGCCAACCCACCATCTCCGCCTGGACCCCAGCCACCACCGAAGACACCGAATAGACCATGAAGGGCATCCACTCTGGATCAGTCACTGACCCCTGCCCTCCTCACATCATCCACAGAGCCGCCACCGCAATCGCACGGGAACTACGATGCACCAACAACACCACCTTCAAAACTGGCATTTTTCCAGATGACTGGAAATGAGCAGAAGTCAAACCACTACTCAAGAAGCCCTCGGCAGATCCCTCGGCCCTTAAGAACTACTCACCCAGCTCTCTTCTCCCCTTCACTGCCAAAGTCACTGAGAATACCGTCAATGCCCAACTAACTAAATTCATCGAAGAGAACTCCATCCTCGACCCCTCCCAATCCAGATTCCGCAGCAACCACAGCACCAAGACCGCCATACTCACTGCCACACGCGACATCTGCCCCTCCTCAACCAAGGCCACTCCATGGCCCTGATCCTACTCAAACTCTGCGCAGCCTTTGACACCGTCTGCCACCGCACACTCACCACCAGACTCCACGACGCAGGCATACAGGGAACCGTCCTCGAATGGGTCCTCTCCTTCCTCACCGGTAGAATCCAAAGAATCAGAAAACCCGCCCTCCCTCTCCGAACCCACAGAGATCACCTGCGGAGTACCCCAAGGATCATCACTCAGCCCTATGCTCAACATCTACATGGCCCCACTCTCCGCTATCGCCAGACAGCATGGTCTCAGTATAGTACCCAGCTCCTTCTCTCCCTCACCAAGGACCCCGTCAACACCAGACTCAGCTTCCAGGAAGGAATGAAGGACGTTGCATCCTGGATGATCAGTAGCTGCCTGAAGCTCAACTTGGAAAAGACAGAGGTCCTCATCCTCGGACCCTCTCCCATCACATGGTACAACACATGTTGGCCCACCACTCTCGGCAGCCCGCCGATCCCCATGGACCACGCCCGGTACCTTTGCATCATACTCGACTCCTCCCTCTCCATGACCCGACAGGTCAATTCCGTTGCCTCCGCCTGCTTCATCACCAGCTGTATCCTTCGCAAGACCTTCAAATGGATCACCCCGAATCAAGTAAGACTGTCACCCACGCACTCATAACCAGCAGACTGGACTACAGAAATGTTCTCTACACCGGAATCACCTAGTCTCTGCTCTGCAAACTCCAGACCATACAGAACAACGCAGCCAGACTTGTCCTCGGCATCCCTTGACAAGAACACATTTCTCAACACCGGCGAGACTTCCACTGGCTCCCCTTCGAGAAGAGAATAACCTTCAAGATACTCACCCATGGCTACAAATGCCTCCACAACACAGGACCCCATGCCTCAACAAAAGAATCTCCTTCCACGTACCCAAGCTAAACCTCCGATCCGCCGACCTCGCCGAAAACACGTGCATCCCCGCAGAGCCAGAACAGGTGGAAGAGCCTCCGCCTAAGTCGCGGCCAAGACCTGGAATGAGCTCTTGATCGACATCAGACACACCCCCTCTCTGCACATCTTCATAAAGACCCTCAAAACCTGGCTCTTCGACTGACAGGAGCTACTAACCCTCCCCCCCAGTGCCTTGAGACCCTCTTGGATGAGTAGCACACTTTACGATTCCCTGATTGATTTGAAGTATTCTTGTATATTGTGTTGATATCTTCAGGTAGGAGAAATACAAACGTGATAGTGATATTGTGTTTTAATAAACAGCCTTATTTTTGCTAAACTCTGTGTGTTTCCTTTCCTCTAATCTACACTACAGATTAAACTGGTAAAGCAAGCTGCTTAACCATAAGGGTTGCCTGGATTAGTGCAAGGTGCAACACTTGAATACGTGTGCACAATATACTAAGGCAGCCTCCTACATTGGTGTGCAGTGGTTGGGATTTAAGCCCTGCACTGTTTTACTATTTAATCTACTTGAAGGTTACATGAAAGAACCATCACTAGCTAGGCATATAAAACACTTTTGTTGTCAGTAAGTGCTACTGAACATTTTGAATTGGTAGTTGAAGGGCTAGCACAACCCTTTCTGTAATCTTTGGAAGATTAGTTTTCACTAGGGTAGGCAGATGCAACACCACACTACACCTAGCAACCATCGAGCTTATTTAAAAGGCCTTTGCATCACCAGTGTATCCCTTTTAAAATGGGAAAAAGTGAAGTATCGGCAGCGCAAGGGGCTTGTTAATAAGCCCCCAGGTCTTTAGTTGGTGAGGCCAGTGATGCCCCACCCTCTAGATACAGTGGTCTTACGTTCCATGAACTTAGGACTCAATCTGCATCCAGAAAACTTAAGACAGGTAGCAACCCTGACACAAAGCAGGTAATAGAATTGCTCTAGCAGGATGACCTCCTGATTCCTGATATGTCAGAAGGGCAGATCAATTTGGGTATGGGTGATGGGCTCCAGGAGAAGAGTCAGCAGTGTCTCAGCCCAGTGACACCAATTCTGAGCCTGACCAGTAGTAGTCTGAAGTCTCCTCACTGGTGAACTCTAATCCCCCAGGGAATAGTTCCAGTGACACAGAGGGTGGTCCTAGATGTAGGTCACCTTTTATGCTTCCTGGGAGGGTTTAAATAGTCCAGGGGAGGCCTAGGTCCTCCTCTGTAAACTCAACCTCCTCTAAACATTCCATAGGGACCTCCATCTCTAGCCAGAGGAAGGGCATCTTAGAAAGGGAATACCATCTGCTCAAGCTTGAGAAAGCCAAGAACTGGATCAAGAAGGAACAGTTGGACCTGGATAAGGAGACCCTGTAAGTTCAGAGGGCTAGGAACAATTTTGGATTAGGATCACATGGTAGCAGCACTAGTGAACCTAGGGTTAGAGAACACTTCTTTGATACTTGGATCTTGATCACGATAGTCACCCCTTGCGAGGAGGGGGTGATTATCCATAAATGGATCACTGCTTTACAGAGGGTCTGTAAAGTACAGAAAGTCCCTCAGGGGCAGCTAACCTGTGGCTTTCCTTTGCTAACAAAGGTAGAGACAAACTTCACACTGTTAGGCAGTAACATGAAGATAATTACACAGTCTTGAAGAGTGCCCTCATAGATGGGTTTGGTTTAATCACTGAGCAATACAGGGGTAGGTTTAGGGACATATTCAAGACGAGGTAGATTTTTTAGACAGTTCTGTTAAGGACCTGGAAGATTGGCTTCATAGAAGTAATGTACAGGACTATGAGGGACTGTACAATTTATTGATGAGGCAGCACATCCTTAATAACTGTCAAAATCAGCAACTGCACCAGTATCTGGTGGACTCAGGTCTAACCTTTCCCCAAGAATTTGGAAATAAGGCAGACAAGTGGGCCTGCACCAGGGTGGAGCAGACATCTCATGGTGGTGGTGACCAGAAGTAGCAAGATTCTTCTAACGCCCAAGGGAAAGCTGGGGAGAAATGTTAAGACAAGAAAGAACCTTCACAAGGACTCCAAAAGAGTTCCCCTGGGGGTAGGTCCCAAACTTCTTCTCTTCAAACAAGATACCTTGGTGCTATCTCTGTATGGAAAAAGGCCATAGGGCGAAAGATTCCACTTGCTCTAAGTCTTGCATCAAGGATACTACTGCTACTGCTCCTAAAGCACCTAGCACCCCTAGCACTAGCACAAGTAGCAGAACTGCCTCCAATGGATTAGTAGGGTTAACCTTGGGTACTGAAGTAGGTTCTGGCTTAGTCAGGAAAACCACTCAGGCTGTTTTGGTTTGCGATGGTGGCATGGAACTTGCCACCTTACTTGTAAGTCTGACTAACTTGGGCATGTACAAACAACAGCCTTTCATAAATGGTCAGGAAACTGTAGCTTACAAGGACACAGGGGCCAGTGTTACAGAAAAAAGTGTGTACCAAGTGACCAATGCTAGCAATTTCAGGGCAGATGATTCCTTGGCAGTTGTTTATCTCATCTGGAGAGGGTTAACTGGCCCAAAGAGAGTTGTGGTTTCCCCAGACCTACCTGTGGACTGTCTGTAAGGCAATGACCGGTCTGTAGTGGAGTTCAGGACACATGCAGAGATGATGGGCATTTCAGTCAATGCCTTTGCAGTCACTAGGTCACATGTCAAGATACTAGACACAACAGGAGCCCTGGATCCTGTACACATTGATCAACCAGCTCCCAAGAGAAGGAACAGGAAGGGTACAAATGTATCCTCCTCCCAGATTCCCATGTTCATGGCCACTGATGAGGGAAATAAGTATGAGAGTGACCCTCTCCCTGATCTTCTCTTTCAGGACCCTGTTGATGGGTCAGTTGATGGAGTAGCCTTAGCAGAAGCCTCACTGATCAATAGCAGACTGATTGTAGACAGGGTCTCGATCAGTTTCCCAATCTCTTTTCTCTGACTCCTGGTCAATCTACCTGGTGTACCCATGAAGTGGACACAGGTGACAGTCTACCCATGAAGAGTAAAATCTACAGACAGCCTGACCATATCAGGGATTGCATTAGGACAGACGTCCAAAAAATTGTGGATTTGGGGGTCATTGAGCCTTCAGATATCCCTTGGGCTTGTCCTATAGTCCTTGTGCCAAATCTTCACACCGAGGATGTTAAGAGAGAAGTGAGGTTTTGGCGCTCAGACTGATGCCCATCCGATTCCCAGGGCAGATGAGCTGATTTATACTCTGGACTCTTGCAAGTATCACAGTAAATGTAACCTGACTGCTGGTTACTGGCAAATCATACTCTCTGAGGATGCCAAACAAAACACAACATTTTCATCCCGCAGTCGGCATTATCAATTTTTTGTGATGCCTTTTGGTTTGAAGAATTCACCTGCCACATTCTAGAGCCTGGTGAACAAAGTCTGTACAGGTCTGGAAGCCTATAGTACAGCATATCTAGATGATATTGCTGTCTTTAGCTCCATCTGGGAAGATCACCAGGTCCACCTCAGAAGTGCACTTGAGGCCCTGCAGAAGGCTGGCCTCACTCAAAGCCACAAAGTGCCAGATAGGGCAGAGCAAGGTTGGGCACTTGGAGGCCAAGCTCAACCATTGGAGAGCAAAATTTTGACCATCATGGACTGGATTGCTCCCCCTACTAAGACGCAGGTCAGAGCTTTCTTGGGCCTTACTGGATACTACAGGAGGTTTGTTAAGGGCAATGGATCCATAGTGACACCCCTTAAAGATCTCACTTCCAAAAGAATGCCTAAGAAAGTTCCATGGACGGTTAGCTGTCAGAAGGCATTTGATGATCTGAAGCAAGCCATTTGCTCTGCTCCAATTCTGCAAAGTCCTGATTACTCCAAAACATTCATTGTCCAGACAGATGCTTCTGAGATAGGAGTAGGTGCAGTATTGTCACAACTTAATGCGATGGCCAGGATCGACCAGTAGCTTTTATAAGAAGAAGGTTGACTCCCAGGGAAAAGCGTTGATCAGCTATTGAGAGGGAGTCCTTTGCTGTGGTCTGGGCCTTGAAAACGTTGAAGCCATACCTATTTGGCACTTACTTCACTGTTCAGACAGACCATAAGCCCCTCTTATGGCTTAAACAAATAAAGGGTGAAAATTCACAACATTTGAGGTGGTCCATTTGCCTACAAGAGACGGACTATTCTGTCGAACATGGACCTGGGAGAGACCATGTCAATGCTGACGGACTCTCCAGATATTTCCACTTAGAAAATTAAGACTCAACTGGGCAAGGTTAGTCATATCTCCTTACATTGAGAGGGTGGGGTTGTGTAGGAAAGTAGGATCTGTTTTCATGGTTACCCCGACTTTTTGCTTGGTGTCAGTGTGTTTTTGATCTAGTCTGCTGGGATCCTGCTAATGAGGACCTGGGCAACTATCCGTTCTCCCCTAAATTGACATGGTTTATACTTAAGACCCTCCACAATTGGCTACTGGTGTACCTTGTAAGTGCCTAGTATATGCCATTACGGTACCCAGGGCATAGGTACACCAGGGGTTTCAATGGGCTGCAGCATGTATTGTGCCACCCATTGGAGTCCACTTAAACAATGACTAAAGGCCTGCCATTGCAGCCGGTGTGAGTTGGTGCTTCCATCTCTCACATCAGATATAAGTTTCCTTATATCTGAGGTCATGGTGGAGAAGTGTGGCTCAATGGTTAGAGCGGCAGACCCTGATGCAGAGGTCTAGCCCGGGACCAGGGTTCAATTCTCCGCCTCGGCGGGTCTTGAGCTCAAAAATTCCACGGACCTGATAATTTTCGCCTCGGTGCCTATTCCAATCATGGAGTCCCACTCTGCAACTCTGGGCAATAGCTTGCTTAATCTCCACAGCGGCCCCCTCGACGCTAAGGATGCCTGGCCTTCACCTTGGGGGTGCCAAGGAGTGGACACCTCACAGGGAAAGCCAGGATGGGTTCCACAGCGGTATTCGTACAAGCGCCTTGAGACCCTTGCGGGTGAGTAGTGCGCTATACAAGTCTCAAATTACATTACATTACATGGTACCTAAAATCTATAAGTCACCACTATAGCTGGCTCTTCAGTCCTGAGGGCAGGGTGCTTGGTTATAAGTCTAAGGGTGTCCCTGCATGAGCAGGAAACCCCTACAAACCCCATAGTCAATTATCCAAGCGTAAGTGTTATCAGGCATTTTTTTTACATTTGGGACATTTTGCGGCCGCAACAGGAGACGTTCCCATTTGCGGCCGCAAAAAAGGGCAATAGCATTTGCGATTCTCGCTATTAGGCAGGGGCGTCCCTACCTAATAGCGAGTCAAAATGCTATGTACTAGTGCTTGCGACAGCACTTGCGGATGCAAAACACTCGCAGTTTACCACCTATTTTAAATAGGTGGTAAACCACTCGCAAAAGGGAAGGGGTCCCCAAGGGACCCCTTCCTCTTTGTGAGTATGTTGGCAAATATTTTTAAGAGCAGGCAGTGGTCCCAGAGACCATTGTGTGCCCTTAGAAAAATAAAATTGAAAAGTTTTGTTTTTCTTTTCTTGATGCATCCCATTTTCCTTTAAGGAAACGGTTGCATTTAAAAAAAAGAAAAAGCAAATTGCGAGAGGCTCATTAATAATAATGAGACCCGCTATTTGCGACCCCATTGGGAATTGCAAACAGTGTGAAATACGCTGTTGTACATCGGAAATTGCGCCTCGCAAATTGTGATTCGCAAAAGAGTCGCAATTTGTGATGCATAATTTTCTTGGTCGTACATCTGGCCCATAGTGGACATCAGTCACTACGAGATGTCTAACTATATAGTGGCTGCACTGAACCCGGTCATGTTTGGTATCAAACATGTTGGAATCGAACCCCAACACTGATTCCAGGGTTGGAAGTGTGCTCCCATGTACTGGGGGGCCACTTAGGAGGCCTCCCGGTACTCCTGGTAACTGCTTTTCAGGGTCTGCAAGCAAGCTAGTGCTGCTGTCGACCACAGACATGATTCTGCCCTCCTGCTGCTGAGGCAGGCTCAAGCAGGGAAAGGTAGAACAATAGGTTTCCTGCCACAGGTAGATGTGACCACCTCCCAGACAGGACTTAGTGTATTGGGCTGGGCTGGAGGCGCTTGCCAGCATCACCAGACTCCTTGAAGGGCACATTTGATGCCCTCCTTGCATATTCCATTTTGAACCAATTCTGGGAGCTCTCGCTGTGGCCCAAAACTGGACAAAAGACATGGCAGTATCCTCCCCTCTGTCCAACCCCTCCTTTGGGAGGGACCCCGGAGTTGTTCCAACCCTTTCCTTAGGGTACTTAAGGGCTTACCTGTGGGTGCGTCCTTAGATTTGTCGTGGGACAAGACTCAAACCTGAAACTACATAGCTCTTCAATCGTCTGGACACTTGAACTTTGACTGGAACCGAGACTGCACCAAGGAAGACTGCTGGTGCTCCTGGTCTTGCTGTTCTTCAAGTCTTCATCAGCTCTGTCTGTGCTTCTTCCAGGTTCTTCAACAGACCTGTGGGCATCAAGGACACCCAAAGAAATCTCCCTTGGAGTGAAGGAGTCACGCCCCTGCATATGAAGGTGCCGCCTCAAAGCTGATCAGTTTGCTGCTCCTGGTCTGCTGTGGATATCCCGAGGCTCAGTAACACAGGTGGTGGTTCTGCAACTCCCTTAAGGCCTGACCTGTCCTCTCTGCAGTTTTTAGGCTAGTATCTCTTGTCGGTACCGCTAGAACCAAAACCCCTGTGCACCACCGTTGCCAGAGGTTGTTGGCTCTGCACTCCAGAGATCTTCAGACTACAAGAAGCTCCACCCTCCGGCACATCTTCTCTCCAAGATCGGCATCCTCACTGCATCTTCTGCTCCGTGGGCCTTCATCCTTGGTGAGCTGCTCAAGGTCCACTTGTCACGCCTTTGCCTTCAGCCTGTGGGTCATACTAAGGATCTTCTCTTGCTTCAGTGGTCTCCGCTGCTTGCTAAGGGACCGTCTCAAACTCTCCTGCTGTTGGTGAGCACCTTGGACCTTGCTGGTCCCAACTTTGCTCCTTTTTCAGCTTTCACACCAGTTGCGGCTACCAAAACTTGTAGATGCTCCCGCCAAACACCGACCACCTAGTCACTGACATCCGATATGGGAAAGCTCATGCATGGCTCCTGGTATTCCTCAGAATCGCCTGGTTCTGACAACTGCAGGGTCACTGTTGACTCTTCAGAATCTCCTGACATCGGTGGGCATTCTGTTTCTGTGCGACCCACTCACCTGCAAGTGGCATAGACTATGTATCCTCTGCTTGCAGATTCTTCACTTCCAGAATCCACCCTTAGATTCCACTGGACTCCTTCACAGTCTTCTCCAGAGGCACCTTCTTCAAAGTAGTCCATTGTTGTCTATGGCAGGTTCAGATATCACTTTACCCTCTATGCATCCGATTTCCCTGGTGTAGGTAATCTGGTTCCTGGGGCATCTGCAGGTCTGGTGGCTCTCCAACCTTCTTGCTTCCAAAGGGTTTCTTCAGGGTCCTCTAGGAAGGGTCCTTCTTCTTCAAAACTGAAACAGCGACTTCTACATTGACTTCCATTGGGCACATGGCTGTGTTCTCACTCTGCATACAGCCTCTGTGGGGTTCCTGGCTACTTGCCTTGGGTGGTTCCTTATGTCCACTGCTCCTCTTGGTCTTCTGGTCCAAGTCCTATTCTCCTCTGCAGTTCGAATTCCACTGTTTTAATATATGGTTTGGTCCCCCCCCCCGGAGACCACTGTATTTTGGCTACTTATCTGATTACTATTGCAGTATTCTTGTGTATTGTGTTGATGTCTCCGGGTAGGAGATATACCAATGTGATAGTTTTATAGTGTTGTAATAAATAGACTTATTTTTGATAAACACTGTTTGGTTTTCTTTCATCTAATCTATTCTTTTGATTAAACTGGTAAAACAAGCTGCTTAACTCTCTTTCATAATAAGACTGGCGGCTGCTCTCCACAGCTACCATTTTGAGAGCTTTCTATGGTTATCAAAGACAACTAAAATGAAAATCACCATAAGGGTTGCCTGGATTAGGGCAAGGTGCACCACTTGAATAAGTGTGCACCATATAATAAGCCCACCTTCTACACAGATGACAAGAGTGCTTGGGACCGGCACCAATCAGACTCTTGTTTGACACATTCAGAGTGTGTCTCCCCTGAGGGGGTTAGTGGTACTCCTCTAAAAGTCCTTGTTTGCCAGTCACATATTGAGATTAAGGGTACAGACCCTGGGTTGAAGGAACAGTTACAGAATACCCCATTAAACTGGTGGGAGGTAGATTGGAGAAACGGTGCAGGACACCTGGGGCTACTGTCCCCTACTCTCAGAAACCACAGAGGCCAGTGACAGCTGTAGTGGGCCATTTTCCATTTTCTAACATCCTAAGCAGGGAAGTCCATCAAGGTATTGGTTAGTCTACCCTGGCTTTAGGCTGGAGTGGGGTTGTGTTGGGAAATAGCCCACTCTGAAGGGTCACCCCATACGTATTGCTTTCCTCCTCACTTTTCCTGACCTCATTTTCGGTGGCTTTTGGACTCTGGGTACTTTTCTACCACTGCTAACCAGTGCTAAAGTGCATGTGCACTCTATTTTAAACATGGTAACATTGGATACACAATTGGCGTATTTATATTACTTAGGACTCTAGTAAAGTGCACTACATGTGACCAGGGCCTGTAAATTAAATACTAATAGTGGACCTACAACACTGATTGTGTCACCCACTCAAGTAACCCTTTAAACATGTCTCAGTTCTGGAACTGCAGACCTCTGAATGCAATTTTCACTGCCATGTTGACTTTGCATTTATAAATCCTTGGCAGCCCTAAACTCCCCTTTTATTACATATGTCACAAATAAGATAGGCCCTAGGTAGCCAATAGGGTAGGGTGCTGTGTAATCAAAAGGTAGGAAATGTTCTTTTAAGTTTTGTATCTCCTGGTAGAAAAAAACACCCAAACTAGTTTTTCTCTACTGTGAGGCCTACCACTCTCACAAGTTAACATTGGGAACTATGTATTACACTTAATAAGTTGTAATTCCTGATTGAGAAGGAGTAGGTCTGACATGTTTGGTACCATTGAACTTGTAATATTAAATATTCTTTGATGACAAAGTTGAATTAATTATTTCAAAGGTACAAAATGCCACTTTTATTAAAATGTTATTTTTCTGCTCTTAGCCCTGTGTGCCTGCAGCCTGTCTCTAATGCACGTATGGGGTAGGTGACAGTTTGACTTTGTGATTTCTCTGTAGAAAGCCACACACAAAGGGGACTTAGGTATGATTGATGGGCCATCCACATCCTCATGGGCAATCCTTGGCAGGATGGGAGGGGGGAGCTGACACTTACACCTGAATAGGCTGTGTGCTGTCCCCAAACAAAAGGCTGCATATGCCCCTGTAAAGACTTGGAAGGGTAGACCTCTGAGCACTTCAAAGGCCCAATTTGAAGTCTCCCCCACATCAAAGGCACCACTGCTTTTAAGCACTGGGTCTCTGATCCTACCACTTCAGTACACTACAGGACCTGTGCAGAGTTCTTCCAGGGGGAAGGACTGCTATGATGCTACAAGGATTGCCACTCTGCTGGATTGATGCTCTGGAAGAACTGCTTTTCTGCTGTGCTGCCCTGATACCTAGTACCCTCTTCCCGCTGAGTAAGGACTGGACCCCTCTCACTTGAACCTAGAGTGACTCCAAGGGAATGCCGGCTTTCCCCCTGTTCTAAGTCTCAGGGACATCAAAGACTTCTTCATCATCCTAAAACAGCACCTGGCTGTTGCTTGCTGCCCGTCTTGCCCTGCCAAGTGATGCCAACCCAGTCCTGGGCCCTTGGAAGTGGGTATAAAGTGCCTATTAGGACCGGCACATCTCCTTCAATGCATCTGCCAGGAGTCCATACATCGCTTGCTGACCGCGCAGTGCATCACCTGCTTTTCTGACGCCTCTTCAATGATCCAGTACATTGCTAGCCAACAGCTGGAAGTTTGACAACGACGCACCACTCGTTTGCTGCTCGCATTACAGTACTTTGCGACGTACCAAGGTTGATCCTTGTATCCGACCTGCGCCATCTCCAACTCCATCGCGGTCGACCTGAACTTTTGGATTTACCCCAGTCAAGCGCAACCAGATATCCCCGTTTGGCTTTTAAAGCTTTTAAGCACTATATTCTCATATAGTCTTTAAAAACTCATAATGGCGGTTATACTTATTGTATTTTTGTTACTGTTTTGGTCTTGATTTGCTTATAAAAATATAATCTATTCTTCTAACTTGGTATGGAGTCTGTTTGTGGTGTTTTCACTGTTTTACTGTTTGAAGTGTTGCACAAATACTTTACACATTTCCTCTTAAGTTTAACCTGACTGCTCTGTGCCAAGCTACCAGAGGGGAGCACAGGCTAATTAAAGGTGTATCGTGACTTACACTGACTAGGATTGTGTTCCAGCTTGGACAGGGTGCATACCTCTGCCAACCAGAAACCCAATTTCTAACATTGTGTATCTAACGTATTAATGTAGGGATACTGAATACTGAATTGAGAGATACCATCCACGTAAAGTAAACTAGACAAATCCCGAATTTCCAGATTCTTCTTAACTCCATTGCAATTAAACATATGCCCAGACATATTGTTAAAGTTGGACTCCCTGGAGTACTGCCCCAGTTCTTTGCTGCTCCTAATTTTGCTATTATGGAGAGCTGGTATATTTTCCTAATCAGGGAATGTTGAGCCACAGGTTTGGATAGGATGCAGCTATAGTCTCTGGTAGGTAAAGAGGTACTAACCTACTACCATTAAGCACTGCCCTCCTGAACAGGGCATTAATCGACTGGGAGTTGGCGTCAGCTGATCACAGTTTATGGATGCAGGCTTTTTTTTATGGCACTCAAAGGTGTTTAAAATCTGTACAGATAGTTCTCACATGGAGGATCTGCACAGTCCCTAATAGGTGAGATCCCAACTCTCCTGAAATGTGTTTTGATTCCTTGTGCGTGATGTGCATACATCAGGGGATGGAGTACCAATTCCTGTGAGCCCTGGAGTTCAAAGCTTCAGGATGGCGGGTTTCATTGAGAATAGTTAATGACCTTGCTGGCTGTTGTTCTGTCCCTCTCCTCTCCTCAGCTGATCTCCCCTCCATCCCCTACCAACACAGTGAATGCCAGAGGAGTTCAACGTTGTGAGTTGTGAGACCTGCATGCACAGTTGAGCAGAGAACAGACATTAGTGTTTTAATCAAACTTTTATGTGCAAGTTCCAGGATGTCAGAATGTGTCCTGCTGGGGTTTTCACTTTGCAAAATGAATGCCACACTGTAGTATATGAGTGAATCTGTGATAGGCTAGTTTGAGCCCCATCAGCAGCCCACAGAGCTACCTCTCTTCCTCTAGGCCAGTGTAAATGGTGTGACTTTCTGGTCCCATAGTTATGCGTGGTACATATTTGAGTGCTAACACTTTAATCATGCTCCAAGAGTAAGCCTTGACTGCTCATACTTGATATGCACTGTGAGATATGGAACAAATAAGCATTACTGAGTGTTTCATTGAGCTCCCCGGTAGTACTCAGGCACTGGGGGGATGTATGTCACTACAACGCGGGATATTACCACGCGTGCCATTACAACGCTGTTTTTACAACGCAAGTCATTACAACGACTTGCGCTGTAAGGGCTGGATAGTGGAATAGTTTAATTTTCGATTCCATTTCCAGCCCACGTTGACAGTAGGGAAGGTGTTGGAATAGAGAATTAAACTATTCCTTTGCCAACAGCGCCCTCCAGCGCAAGTCGTTGAAACGACTTGCGTTGTAAAAGCAGCGTAGTAATGGCAGCTTGTAGTAATGCCCGCGTTGTAAAGGTTGTGTCCCATTGGGGTCCTTATATAGCAACTAATACTTGCCACAAGGAAGCGAGGAAGCTAGGAGATCTAGCCTGACACCAGGTCTCCCCTGCTGGTGAGTAGGTTAATACATTTCATATATATATATAATTTTTCACGGAGGCCTACGTTTACTGTGAGCACTTGCAGGAACAAATTGAAAACATTTAACTGCATGATTTACTTTGCCACTTCAACAATGCAGGTACTTTGAAAGAATCGTTTTTGCACATGCTAAGTAACAGATCTACTGAGATTCTATGTGGAACATTTTAAATTCAGTACAATGCATTGTGGAACATGTATTTGTTACGAACTGGTCATGTGACATTACGTATTTAAGCATGCATGACGCACTTTGCTCTTTTAACCATTCCCAACCTGTGATCAAGGCGTCTGCCGAAACGCGTAAGGAAAGGGAAATATGTGCTGCTGCCTTCAAAATAAATGGCTTGCTTTCAGAAATGGGCCTCATTTGTTTTGCCTTGTCGTGATGACTACAGGTGAGCTGCTCCATGCTCACTGTTCCATGAGGCCGACCTGAAGGGTTGGGGCTCCTTGTGCTTATATATATATATTGCCTGGAAGTTTGGAAGCTGATGGTTGGTCATGCTGGCAGAATAGGTTGTCTTTATACGACAGCTTAGGATCTGCCGAAGGAAGGCTCAGATTTTCTAACTGAATACATTTGTTACTAGAGTAACTTGTATAAAATATTTGGAAAAAAACACATGTACTGGATTTATAGGTTTTATTACAAAATTTGATATATTTTAAACAATATAAAAATATAATAAAATACTTTGTGAAGAAATAAATTATTACAGTATTAGAGAATCTTACAATGGTTTTCAGTACCCTTCTGGAAATAGAGGAAACGCCAGGGCTGTGTTTTTGAGGTTTCATTCCAGCTGCTAAAATTTCCATACGTATGCCATGAAACATTAAACAAAACAGGTGCAAGGCCCACAAACCAGAGTGTGATGGAATCTCTACCAGAGTGGATCTCTTTGATCTAGACATGGATATCAGTTCTTAAAGTGGTATTATCTTCCACCCACCCGTTACCGTTGTTTGGAACCAATCACTGCCCCCCTTTGATGTGGCCTCCAGGAGTTTGGAAGAAATTAATGCAGAATCTCCTCCATAGAGATGTTAGCAATCAAGGACAAGCAAAGGTGTCTTCCATTGCAGATTCCACTGTAGCCTAGGAGGAGTAATGTCTACTCTAATGGCAAGAAATCTTATAGCATTGGTGAAGGCACCACTGTTCCTAAGGTAGACTATCTCGCATCCAGTAAACGCAATGGCTGAGGTCAGTGGCCAGCCAATAATTATGAAGTACCAACTACAGGATCAATGAAAGGATGAGAGAATTCCGCATTGCAGAAATGTGATGTGCACACCAACTTCACTGCCTCAAGTGCATGATCTCTCACAGAAGAGGGAAGCTACAGCTAAATGGTAAAGCTTTCATGACCAGGTTACTCAGTACTTGACACCTATAGAAAACCTTGCCACAGCCAAGGACAAGCATTGGCTTCATCCCATGCTAGACCTTTCCATAGTCTTGAAGAGCCAAAGTCAATCAGAACCTAGAGATACAATGTCTACTTCTATCATATTCCTAGCTTAAGAGAAGCAAAAGCTACTCTAATTATTTGATTCCCCACAGCCTAGGAATAAACTGACTACTCTAAGTGGTAAAGCTTCACAGTGCTTTTCCAAAGGAATGGATGTTCTAAATGCAACACTCCTTAGGATAGGGCCTTCCAGAACCTGGGGATGCAGCAGTTGTGCCAAAAGCCTTTCAAAAACTCAGAAAAACAAAGCTATTTCCAATGAAAGTACCAGTCACATCCAAGAGAAATATACTTGAACCCAATAATAGGGCATTCCACAGCCTAGGGGAAGCCATGTATTTTCCTAATAATACGGCCTCCCACAGCTTGGCAAAGCAGTGGTTGCTTCTATTGACAAAGCCTTCAGTAGCGTGGGGAAAGGTATTGCTGTTCTTAGTAACATGGCCTCTCACTGCCTCAGACCAAAGGATATTCCTGCTTGCAGATCTTCCACAGCCTTGGGAATGCAACGTAACGTTTACTGGTGGGCTTATCACAATGTAGCACCTTCACAAGGGGAAGAAAAGCAATAGCTGCTCTCGGTGCTCAAGATGACATCAGTTTAGAAGGACCAGTGTAAAGAATTCAGGCAAAACTTGGAGAGATAAAAATGGAGAAGGAGTGGGATTTTCTGAAGGGGACTCAAAACTGGAGGATTCAGACTGAATGAAAATGTGCAGAAGTAGGAGATGGCTGAAGGCGAGGAGTCAAACCAGCAAAATGTGGTGACACATGCGCGAGGCAAGTGTCAGACTATACAGGTGACATGATGTGGACACAGGAGTAGAATGTGTTGGAGAGGAACTGATGAGGGGGTAGGGAGAAATGTTACATAAAACAGACAGGTAAGGCGGGAATTGTGATGTTGGGGCTCAATCTGGAAATGTGGTATTATATGGACGTAGGCCCTGGAATGAGTGCGCATCAAGAAGCTATCCTAGTTCATGAAAAAGAGGGTCTACACCTGAGTACAGAGCTTGCCTGAGTCTTTAAAACAGCACACACTAATATTGATCTGCCAGAAGTGTCCTCGTGTGTCTGGGCATTCCCCGGTCAATTTAGTGAATAGATGTCCTAGATCTGATTGAGCAAACCTTCTTCAGCCTAGGAAAAGCCAATGACTCTTCCTTGCCATTTGCCAAACAGCTGCTGAAGAATTAGCACTTGCCCTTACTTAACTTCAGAAGAACATCTTCCGCCTCTCGGTAAATATTCCTTCATTTTAATTCCTGCCTTTGCCTCGGAGAAACAGAAAAATGCTGCAAAGTTGTAATAAATAGTGCAATTTCTTTTAAATTGAAGTGGCGGCATTTCATACAGCCCCGGGTTCGCTAGCACTGCTAGCCTGTTCTAGGACAGATAGTTCATAAATAAAAGGGCTGATGCACATATTGTATCTGAGGTATAGAAAAGGTTGAAGACGATTCTGGAATGGAGCTCATAGCATTTGCCATCAAGTACACACAGGAAATGGAAATGAAAAACATTGTAACTTTGTTAACCTTTAACCTTTCCCTTGTTGCAGTTTGGAGCCATCCCGGCCTAGTCCAGTGTTCCCTGTCTCTCCAAGAAGTCATCCATTTACTCCTTTTTGCTTTATCAGCAGGCTGTAAAGGTCAGTATGCAAGTGCAAGCCACAATGGTCAATTTACAAACACAAGTTTTTGCTTTTTAGGAGAGTGGAGCAGCAGTGTTTTTGGTCCACTTCTCGAAGCTTACCACCATTTTGGAGTGATTCCTGTACCCCAAAAGCATTGCCTCAGAAGCAGAGAGACTTGTTAAATAAGCATCTTCAACTTTCAAATGAAGCGATGTAGGGTCAATGTTTTAGTGCTACAGGGACAGACAATCCTTAGGACGCCTAAAGCATGGAGCTGCCTTCTTCTTCATAGGCTGAAAACATGTGACCTAGAGCAGGCTCACAGTCTTGACAAACAGAGCTCTTTGCCCAATGCCATGTACAGACAGGTCCACCAATCAAATGGAAGATCGGTCTTCCTTGCTTCTCTCCACTGCTGCCTGACATGAAGGTATCATGGTCCTCCGAACTGGTTTGAGACAGCGAAGCCTTCTAAGTATCAATGTGAAGCAATCGATGAAAGTCCTTTGCACAGCAGTGGAAGAGAAGTAGAATATAACCGGGTCCAGGGTGGCATTGAAGGTACTCGGAAGCAAGGCACCCACCCTCCAGTCAGGGCTTTTGTTTGTTATGAAACCAACAATATGGGAAATGTTATAGGGAGCAAAACAGAGGATGAAGTTGACGAGGGTCGCCACTGCGAGACCGATGGCCCTTTGCTTCCTCTTGGATGAGATGTTGGGCAGTGACATCAGAATCCTTACAAAATTAATGTAGCAGAAGAGAGTTATGATAAAAGGGATGATGAAGAGCACTATGCACATTTCTAGCCGGACAGGCAGAAGAATTCTTTTCTGTTCCTCTGAGAAATTATCATAGCAGTGATTTGTGTTGATGCCAGTCTCATTGTTGGGAACTCCATACTGTACAATATAGACAACACTACAGTGCGAACTTGCTAGCACCCAGAATATGAGGCTGGCCACTATGGCATACTGGGGTTTACGGTTGATTTTGTACTTGATAGGGAAGGCCACACCCAAGTATCGCTCTACGCTGACAGCTGTCAGGAAGAGGGTGCTGGTGTAGATGCTGCTGTAGTAGAAAAAGCCAGTCAGTGGGCAGAGAAAAGGGGGCATGTTCCACTGCATCCCGGAGGCCGCCTCGTTCATCTTGAAGGGAAGGAAGAGAAGGAGTAGCAGGTCAGAGATGGTGAGGTTCAGCAGGAGGATGTCTATGGGTACCAGCCTCTGGCGGACTCTTATGAAGAAGGTGTAGAAGGCCAGCAGATTGGAAGGAAAGCCGGTCAGGAAGGTAAGAATGTAGATCGACAGCACCACGTACTGAGTGGTTTCTACATCCATTCTTGTGTCTGAAAGAAAACAGTAAAGTGTTTCTAGTTAGTGACCAGGTCTCACAACAGAAACCACAAAAAAACAAACAGTGTAGTACATGCACAACTGAAATTTGTTTTTAACTTTGATTCTTGCTAGAGCCTGCATGACACCCATGCCTTGGTGTTTTGTTATGTCACTATAACCTTACAGCCTGCTCTAGACATCCGCTCTACCACTTAGGCCCGTGCTTTTGGCTCAACTCTGTAACAAGTGAACAAGAGTTAAATGACTCACATATCCTGCTGCACCAGGCTAGAAGTCTATCAGGACATTATGCCCAGGGTCAGACTGGCTTATAGGGCAATCAGGAAGTGCCTGGTGGGCAGGTGTGTGGGCCGGTTTTGTGGCTGTTTGTGGGCCTGTTTACTGGTCTGGTTGGCTGAGTTTTACTGTTGATTTCCCTGATATTACCACAAACAATGCCTGCAGCAAACACAGGAGCATGCAGTCTCCTATCTCTTGCAAAATAAGTTCCAAGCTGGCCTGATTTGCAAATATTTACAGAGAGTCTCTTCTGTTTAAGTGCCCAGGTTTATTCTGTGCCCCAGCCCAACCCTGAATCTGCCCCAATAGGGTTGGAATGTCCCAATTAAATAAATTGCCTCCCGCAAGACACAATGGGTTTGAAAACCCTGCAGCTCCTAATCATCTGAGGTCAGATAGAGACAGGTGCAGTAGTGAAAGTGGGGTGCGGTCAGTCCCTATCCCCCTCTGCTCTGACAAACTGCTTTTCCTTGTTTGGCATATCCCAGATTAGCGCTGTGGTGATTTTCACAATCACTTCTTTGCAATCCAATGACACTGAGAGATCCAGGAGCTTCCACCCAATCAGAAACAAGACTATGGGACTGATTTAGATCTTGGCGGACGGGTTACTCCTTCACAATAGTGACAGATATTGCACCCGCCAAAATATAAATTCAATTATATCCTATGGGATTAATATTTCGGTGGATGGGATATCAGTCACCGTTGTGACGGATGATCCATCCACCAAGATCTAAATCAGGCCCTATATCAGTGGTACGTTCCACACAGGCTTCACTGAACGGCACAGAACTGGGAGATCTGAAGGGTTAGTAGGGCTAAGGCTGAGTCAGTCATCATAACTACATCAGTCGTAGCTGATTTTACCAAGCTGCACTGCCATGTTAGAGGCTATTGAGAGGCCTTTTTAGATGCCAGGAAGCCAAGGTGGAGAGGAATGCACAGCTAGTGGGTACCAGTTAGCTCTTCACAGCTCACTCGTCCCTCTTTTAGGGCCTTCTGATGAAGTTTTTTTTTCTTTTATTTATTTTAGTTCACTAATAGACAATACACATATAAAAACTTCTAGTCAATACATTAAGGTATTTTCTATATAGAAAAACATAATTTCACATTTCTAGGTAAAAAAAATCCAGATCAGACTTTCAAAGGCAAAGTGCAATAATAAAGTGCATTAACTAAATTGCCTCATATCTCTACATGGAACCTCAAACTTAAAGTAACTTCACAGTAGAATTATGTTAACATATCAGTTGAATTTTGGCTTCCAAAAACATTTAAAAGTGTAAAAAACAACATGTACCGAGTGCCACCGAGAGGAAAGAAACATTCATAAAGTGCATAGTTCCATATTTAAAACTAGATTAGTCAGAAGAATGTTCCTGTTCTTTAGCTATCTTATTGTGGTTTACTCCCGCTAGTGCAATATCACATATTTTAATTGAAAATTAATTAGCTAAGACTTCCGCCCATGTAAAAGAATAACATTTATTCAAAAATAGGCCACACCACTTTTTCCCTTTCTACTAAAAAGAGACCACATTCGAGAAGAAAGTCAATAATATTGTCATTAAGATTAAGATCAGACACACAGCTGTCATTATTTGAATCTAATTTTACCTAAAAGCCTTTACTTCTCCGTTAAGGGTCTATCCCCATTCTAATTCTTAAAATAGGTTCCCTTATACATTTATTAGAAATCATGGCTAGATATGGGGAAATGTCATCCACACTCATGCAATTATAAAGGTAGCTTTAGGTGACAAATATCTCCTATGTTTGATCTTACTGACTTTGGAAACATTTGCATTCAACAGTCTTTTTACTTTAGGAAACAAATGGCATGACATTTTTCAAATCCACAATACTGAATTTTCGAATCTCAAATCCCAAACTCAGAATTAGACACAGCTTTCTTTACCTGATGGTATTATCTGATCCATCTACTGTAGCATTCCAGGTGATACCAAAGAGTTTATCAAAATTCATTGAACAGTTTAAGGAATGTATCAAGTGCAGAGATCAGGATTTATACACCAGGTTCCAAAATGTCAAACCTAATTCTAACCTTGAAGTTTATTTCAAGTTCAGATTTTTGGTTAAAACAAATTGTTCCTGAAATAATTTCAGGAACTCAGCAATAAATAGCCTAGCATGTGCTAAAAAAACCCTCTCTCTATCCTTTCTCAAGGACAACACTCCATTACCATTGATGTCAATCTGGACCCAGTTTTGAGTAGATCAAAGGCCAACTTGCACAATTTGCCCACAGTTTGAACCATTTACTTGATAATGCCCAAAACCCTAATCAAGTGATCAATAGTCAATTAGTTTGCTCAGAAACCACCTTGTTCACTTGGAATGATGCCAATATTGCAAGCCCATTGTGGGGTGTGCACTTTTGCTTTTCAACACTTCATTATGAGCTCCAAGCATGCAAAGCATTGTTGGCTAAAATGCTGAAATTGGTTGAAAGTGTTATACATGACATGGAGCCACTTGTCTGCTGTGTAACCTTCTGTAAAACAATGAACAGGTCTCAGTAGAGGAAAGAACATCATACACAATTCTGTCATAGATATAGAATATTATAACAAAGTTAACTAACACACTAAAGAGGGAGAGAGAAGCATTAACGGGCTGTTGTATGCTTTCCATAAACAGATATAAACATAAGAGAAGTACAAAACTCCTGGAAGAAACAGCCAAAATAGGCTCCCTAGTTTGTTTGAGGTTATGTCCCTTAAGCATACATTCTCCTGTGATTAAACTGGCAGACTAATATTAAAATGTATGTGGGTGAATGTTGGAAATTGGGCTACTGGCTGAGGGGACTGAAACCCTACACAAGCAGGAACCACAAAATCTGTCAAAGTGAAACACAAGCAAACACCAAATTAACCTGTGCATAACCCTCTGGTAGCTTTGCACAGAAGCAGTCAGGCTACTTATGCAGTAATACGAACAATTATAAATTGAAAACACAACATAAGAAAAATCCCACACCAATTTAGAAAAATAGATTACAATTTAATAATTTATTTGACACCAAGAAGACAAGAACCAAGAACCAAGCGCTGCGAGGCCCTAGGGCAGTTATGCGCTATACAAATGCAATTTTTCATTTCATTTCATTTCATTTCATATGTAATTTTAAAGATTTCAGTGAAAATAGTGCTCATTGCACCAAGTGTCGTTATTTGGTTGTGTCGGCGAGGGCATACGCATTCCTTTGTCGTAGCTACAGGAGCTGCATGGTGCTGGACCAGTGGTAGGCGTCAAAACGTGTTGCACTGGATCAGGCTTGTGCAGCAGTCAAAGCTATGCGTGGTCCTGCTTCAATGATGTGTGGGTCAGAGGAGCCTGTTTCGTCCCTGTGGCTTTAAGAACAGAAGGTCAGTCGACTGACCCTTGGAGAACTCAGAGCCTTGGGACACACATGCAGGCTGGTTTCAGCAGGGCAAATCACAGCAGAAGAGCTCTGGTGCAGCAACATCAGTACTTGGGCAGCAAAGCAGTCCTTTGGCTGCGAAGCAGGTCAGCAGGGTAGATTTTATAGTTGGGCAGTCCTCTTCCTGGTAAAATCCACAGGTTCAGAAGTGATCTGAATATTTATACCTGCAAGTACTCACCACATCATAGCGCTTTTTTTTCTTTAAACGATGTTGCACAGCAACTCACGCTGCTGTGCAACGGCTAAAACATCAACAAAGGTAAGAGATCTCATACAGGTGAAATCTATTGGCTTTGCCAAAGCTTGTTACCAAATCGCTCAGTCCAACTGCTTATCCCTGGAAAAGGCATGGCAGTCTGTCATTTGTCGCAGTTGGAGCTATTGGCATTGTAAATAGCAATTTTATTTATTTAGCAAGAGGTTTTGTATTTGTTGGAGCTATTGACATTGTAAATGAAAAAGTGCACACTCTAAATGTATGCCTGTTAGAAAACCCCAAAACACAGTAAGGTTTTTAGTAGAGTCACTAAGTTTTGTTCTGAAATTGTGCAAGGTGAAAAACAGACAAGCGAAAGAGCAGGAAACATACCTAGTTGCGGCCAGTGCTGCGGGGACACTCTGTGACACTGCAGACTGAAAGACAGGAGTCCCTGTAGTGACTGAGTAAGATGGGCTGCTCTACTGTTGGTACCCTGAGCAACTTTCGGTTCTTTATCCTAAAAAGAACCGCAGTGCAATAAGGAAGTAATCCGTAGAGGGCAAGCTGTTCAACTGTAAAAGTGAATGTGGATGGTAAGCAGATTCCCTTGAACTTGCTTCCTTAAACTTATTAGTAGTGATACCTACTTCCATGCTACGGTCACTATTTATGTAATTTACTTTGTTCTATTGCAAAGCGCTTTGACACCTCTGGGTAAAGTTTGCGCTATATAAAATGTTTAAATAAATAAATACATAAATGTGACATTTGGCTTCTTCTGTCAAGTATTTATTAACCCACAGGGGGAAGTTTGCCTCCATCAAAGCAGATTTACTTAGCAGCCCCCTCCCCGAGCAACACTGTGAGAGAGGGGGCTGTGATTTGAGATTGCTGTACATTCGGATTTTTTTAGGAACATGGAAGGGCGAGATTTTGATCGATACCTTATCACTATTGATCTAAACCCCGATCTGGTCGACTGAACCTTTGTTGCCTGTCATTGAAGGAAGAAAGTGCCTCTCTCCCAAGTTAGTTCACCCAATAAAGGACCCCGCTCCAAAAGATCACAAACAACTTCTAGCTTTCAAAAGTTTATTGTAAGGATAGGATAAGCTGCAAATACAGACATCTCAGAATGAGATTCACGAGATACACAGGTCCAACTACATACATGTGCTCTCTGAAAGCCCTCAGACGAGCAACGGAAATTACCAACACAAGTTCTAAGAATAATAAAGCTATCAGCATTGACGCATATCTCTCCTTCATTTAAGTTGGAGGAAAACACACAGGTTAGGCTGTCCCTACCCTGCTCTAGATGGTATCCCTACTTAACCAAATCCCAACCTAACAAAGGTGTCAGCAGTGAATGACCCCCAAGGGAAGTCACTCACTCTTAGTCTCTTGGTGAAAACCTATAGTTCTCCAGTCATGACCCCTCTCTGCCTACCCATCCGCTCTCTAAAGGGTCCTCAGGTATCTGCTCTAACTCCACCCAGGGGTGCTGTCCCTAATACAAAACAGTCAACAACATTTGAGACGCCCCTCGTGAGACGCCCCTCACGTGGTGTAGCTTCTGGCTTTTTCCATGCTGCTTTGTATTGGGCCTCATACGTTGGAGTTGACCTTGCTTCTCAGACTCTTCTCCGGCCCGCTGATACCCCTTAAACATTCCAGAACCCTCCTCCATGTCTGGGCCGTCTACTGAACAGACCTCTATTCATATTATTTATAATCGGATCCTCCCTTTCTCTTGCAGACAGACATCTGCAGCCAAGAACCCAACTCTCATAGACTTCCAAAAAGGTTTGCAACATTTCTCGGCCCAGACATGTACGTGTAAATCAATGTTAAAACATTTCAGGCCTACAGCATTTCTCATAATGATTATAGCATTCAACTTCTTCATTAATTAAAGCATGTTAATACTCTTATTCTATTATTCAGTAAACACATCTATAAATCATGGCCCATTAATGCAATGACCAAAACATTAGTTCATCTATGTCGTGAAAAGAAACACCTTCCCCTTCCCTTCTAGCTCTGGCCCTGAGGCCTACCACATTCTGCGTTTAACCACATGCCATCTTACATTTTAACAGCTACACGACATGGATTCAGGAATAATCACATCTAATAAAATCATATAGTGTCACACATTTCTGTATTAGTTCCACTTCTACTTAAATCTCTACATTAGCTATACATTCAGAATATAATTGCAGATACTATTAGCACTCATGGCATTTCTCCTCATGATTTGTGCTTACTACAGGTAAGTGTGATGCACTCATACATTTAGGTCAGTTTGCGCTCTCTCAGTTCCCCCCTTTGATGACCTCTCGGGGTCATCACTAACATTTAAACTGCAGTTATTGCTAGCATAACTTGTCTCTGCGCTTCCAGAGCCCTCAGACTCCTGTACTGATTATCTTGTATGGCAGCCAATCTCTGCAGCTGCTCTCTTTGGGCCCTTTCTGACCTTCTTGCTCTGTACCATTTGAATACCCTCACCAATCCCCACAATATGATCCCACAGATCAATATTATGATGATAGGTTTTAGTATATACCACACAAAGCTTTTGCCTAGGGTGGAAATCCACCCTCCAACTGCACTCATTCCGTGGCCCACCTTTTCCCAGACATTTTCTCTACTCAAGTCTTCGATCTCCTTGTGAATATCAGTTATGTTCCTAATAACTTTCTCAAGGGGCTTTGAATTGTCTGGAATGTAAGTACAACATTCCTGGACCTTCAAAGCCTTACAGACTCCGCCCTCTTTTGCTAGTAGGACGTCTAACGCAAGACGGTTCTGAAGAACCATAGCCCTTATCGATTGCATCTCTCCTTCTACCAGCATTAAGGACTGAGCAGTGCTGGCAGACAACCTGTCGACGACTGTTGCCAGTCGTCTAATCTTAACATCATTAAGGATTAGTCCCAAAAGAGGGAACATAGCTCCAAAGACATCTCCAACCATTTCTGCATCTCCTACATCTCTCCTTTCCCTAGATGATGTCTTGCCCTCAATGATCTCTAAGTCTTGTGCATGATATATTTTGGGGAAGACAATTGCTAGGTAACATGATCCATACCAGTTGTCAGGTAGTCTCACGTAGGCATTTCTTCCACATACAAAATACACATTTGGAATCACTTGCATTCCCTTCAGGAAATCTTTAGTATAGTACTCTATATTGAAAGCATGTTCACAGCTGACTTCTCCCACGTATACATTTTCATAATACGTTTTGGCTCGGTGAAGACATAGCTTTCCTCTCTGCGTCTTATCTAAAGCTATTGGACCACTACTACCCTTTCTCTTGTGTGCCTTCTCTTCCTCGGTCCAATCTGTTTTCCATTGTCCTGATTTTTTCAAAATCTTTTGTCTCCTGTAACGATCATCCACCTGCCCTATGAACTTCTTCTCGACTTCTGACACCTTGCATGTCAGGTTATTTCTACGGGCATGTGAAGTATCTAAGGTAATCCAAGGAATGAAGAACTTGGCCAATCTGTCTTCACTCTTCCAGTAGTCCCATTTGTTCATCTGCTTATAATTTGGGACTTCTGGCAACACTGAATCATAGTTGGAGAAATAGTATTCAAAACTATCTCTCTCATAAAATATACTAAGCAATAAGCTACATGTAATGCCATATGTCAGCGGGAGGTGATGATATCTAATGCCTTCATCTACAGACGCCGGCAACTGCATGCAGACGTAACAGTCCTTAACCTCCATGGCATCCACGTATTCATATAAGAGTTTAGCATAAGCATTTGACCTAAAGTCTCCTTGGGACTCATCTACGTGTAACCTGCGGGCTTCTGCAGCTAATAACGCTTTCTCTTGAGTGTTTTCCCTTTTCTCACCAGCAACAGTGGGTGTAAGCGTTTCTACAGATTTCACATCAGTTACCTTCGCCTCTTCCTCATGTCCCTTTACATAAGAAATTGTTACCACTAAAGCTATCAATATTATCACTCCTACTATTAGTGTACCTATTATACATTTAGCTCTGCGGTTCTGGGTGCCGGCTTCCATTTCGTCAGACAATATGGCTCTCTCTTATCTTGGCACAAAGTTCTTTTCTTCTCGTTCCTTTACAGTCTCTTTTTAATCCTTTTGTCTTTAGAATCCACACAACTGGAAGCTGACAACCTTCTTCGCAAAAGTCCTTTAACAGTTCAATAAAGACAACCCTAGCCCTTCTCCATCCACTCAAGGGAAGTTCCCTAATATTCTCTGCTTCCTGGGCGCTAGGTAATCTTCTTTTTCTGCTCGCTTTATTTACAAAGTCCTTTAAGCATCTACTATCAGGTTTGTGCCTGCAGCTTCGATAGCAAAGTTCAGTATTTCCAAACGAAGATTGTGCTCTTCATGGGCTGTTATCGTTGTACCAAAGTCGGGGAATTGCAATTCTGAGAGAAACATATGTTTTAACTTGCTGAGGCGGGGAGGTCTGGGGAGCATGAATGTTAGTGACCCTTCTTGTTCGACTCCGGGTACCAACAGTCGTATTTCCACGGTGACGATGGGCTCAGAACTGGACACCACCACCGCTCGGATCCTCCCTGTCTCCTGTTTCACAGACATTTGTCGCCAGATATGTCCACTCAGGGGTGGAGTATCTTCTGCTAGGCACACGCACTCTTCTTGACCTTCTTCGGTCCGGTGCTTCAGCGCCCTGAGCACCTTCTTCCGGGTCTGAGTCTTCTGATATCGGAGGAAGGGTTATCTCTGGAGTTGACCTCAAGCTAGAGCTCCTTCTTTGCGGCCAATTAGCTTCTCCACGTGCCCTTCTACTCCTTCTCCTTCTTGTCTGTTCTCGCTCTCTGTCAGACCTGTCAGTGTCTGACTCGTACTCCCAGCTACTTTCTCCTTCTGTAGCGTCGTCTGTTTCGCTGTTGTACTGACCGTCCTCAGCTTGGTCAGACTCGTTCCCTGCTTCCGCTGGCACCTCTACAGCTTGGCTAGCCCCCTCTATGGCTTCTCGGTCCTCTGTTGGACGTCTATCCGAGAGGGGAGCTGTTTCTTCCAGAGGTGCTGGAACCCTTCGCGTATGTGACGCGTGGATCCAATTGGGCAGGCCTCCCACCTTCACAGCCGTGTTCGTGATCAGGATGATCTGGAAGGGCCCACGCCAACGAACATCCAGGCAGCTTCTTCTCACATGTTTTTTCACCAGGACCCAGTCCCCAGGGTACAGGTCATGGCACGGGCCCTGGCACGATGGAACCTCGGCAGCCTGCACCTGAAGGGACACAGAACGAATGGCGTCAGACAGCCCCTTACAATAGTCCAGGATCATATCATCTGTGATATTTAACAGTGCAGTAGTTGGGACAGATGGCAGCCTCATTGCTCTCCCCATTAACACCTCATGTGGTGACAACCCCGTTCTTCTGTCTGGGGTACTACGAAGGCTCATGAGGACCAATGGCAGGGCGTCAGGCCAACTCAGGGTCGTTGAGGAACACACTTTTGCAATTCTGGCCTTGATCGTGCCATTGATCTGCTCCACAATTCCTGAGGCTTCTGGTCGGTAACTGCAATGCAATTTCTGATCTATGTTCAGAGCCGCACAAATCATCTTCACAAGCTCGCTGTTGAAATGCGTTCCCCTATCTGATTCCAAAAAGGCCGGCACCCCGAAGCGCGGAATGAGTTCCCTAAGCAGTAACTTAGCCACTGTGAGGGTGTCGCACCTACGTGTAGGGTATGCCTCAACCCATCTGGAGAATACACAAACAACCACCAGGACATAGCGGAGGCGGTTGCACCTCGGCATTTCAATGAAATCTATCTGCATTCGATTGAATGGACCTCCAGACCTTCCTATGTGACTCAGTGCAACTGGTGTTCTTTTTCCTACGTTCAGCTGCTGACAGGTCACACAACGCTGGCACACTGCTTCTGCTGCTATTCTAAACTTAGGATTGTACCAGGTCTGTCTAAACACTCTCAGCATAGCATCTCTCCCTAAGTGTACGGGACCATGTATGAGTCTGGCCATTGGACTCACCATCTCATTGGGCAACACTGCTCTGCCGTCTGCTGAGACCCAAAAATGGGACTCACCCATTACACATCCTGCCTTTTCCCATGTTTCTTTTTCAAAATCAGGAGCATTTTCTTGCATGTTTGACAGTTCATCCCAAGTATCAACAGTTTCCAATATCATGGCTAATTCAGTCCTTACATTTATTCCACCCACTTCCACCTCTGTGAAAGAGTACCCTTGCTCCGCGCAATACCGCGCAACTTCATCAGCATATCTATTGCCTTTCGAAACGAAGTCCTCATTTCTGGTATGTGCGGTGCACTTTACAACTGCGATACCTGCTGGGCATTGCAACGCCTCTAACAACAGGCGCACAAACTCTCCATTGCGAATGGGAGAGCCTGAAGAGGTCATGAACCCTCTTTGAGACCATAACTGCCCGTAATCATGAACCACCCCATAACCATATTGGCTGTCGGTGTATATGGTGACTCGAATTTGATTGCTTGCCAAGCAAGCACGTGTCAAGGCAATAATCTCGGCTACCTGAGCGGAGTGTACTCCTTCCAGGCACCCAGCTTCCACAACTCCAGTAATTGTACAAACAGCATAAGCTGCTCTCAACTGCCCAACTTCGTCTCTTACACATGAGCCATCGACAAAGAAAATTTCGTCTGGGTCGGTCAGTGGCTCATCTACGATGTCGGGTCTGGGTTTGGTGCATAGTTCAGTCACATCGAGGCAGTCATGGTCTGTACATTCATCATCATCCTCGATATCATTTGGGAGTGGCATCAAGGTGGCAGGGTTCAAAACAGAGCATCTCCTGAGGGTCACATTCTCTGCAGCAAGAATAACTTGCTCATAGCGCGTGAGCCTGCTGTTGGTCAGATGCTGTGTTTTGGTCCTGGTCATCAACAGTTCAACAGAATGGGGCACGCACACCTCTAACGGGTGCCCCATGACGATATTTTCACATCTTTCAATGCTGACACCCGTTGCAGCAACGGATTTGAGACATCCGGGCAACGCTGCGGCTACTGGGTCTAAAGTAGCCGAGAAATAAGCAACTGGTCTGCGGGCATTCCCATGGATTTGGACTAACACAGACAACGCGCAACCTTCTCTCTCACAACAGTAAAGCAAAAATGGTTTATTGTAATCAGGCATTCCCAATGCCGGAGCACGACACAGGTCCTCTCGCAGCTGTAGGAATGCCATCAAACAGTCTTTGTCCCATGGTACCGGATCGCTCACCTCCTTGTGCGTCAGTTTTTGCAAGGGCTTTGCTTTCAGTGAAAAGTTCGCGATCCACTGTCGGCAATAACCCACCATCCCTAGGAACATCCTGACCTCTCTCTGTGTCTTAGGCGCATTCATTTTCATGATCGCCTCTATCCTGTCTGGTGACACCTTTTGTTTGCCTTTCTCTATTCTGTGTCCCAAGTACTGCACTTCTGTCAGGCAGTACTGCAATTTTCCCGGGGACACCTTGTGCCCATTGGCAGCTAGGTGATTTAACAAAGCAATGGAGTCCTCCCTGCAAGCTTCTTCTGTTTCTGACGCCACGAGGAGGTCGTCTATGTACTGGACCAGAACTGACTTCTGGGGCAGCACTAGACTTTCAAGATTTTTCTTCAAAAGCTGGTTAAAGATCGATGGGCTCTCTGTATACCCCTGAGGAATGCGACACCATGTTAGGACGCGACCTTCCAGCTTAAATGCGAAAAGAAAATGGCTTTCTTCGTCCAGAGGGATCGAAAAGAAAGCCTGACAAAGATCGATCACAGTGAACCACTCAGCTTGGAATGGAATCTGAAACAGTATCACTGATGGATTCGGCACCACTGGACAACACGAAACGACTATGTTATTAATCTTTCGGAGGTCCTGCACTATCCGAAATTTCCCATTTGGTTTCTGCAGACCCATAATCGGGGAGTTGCATGGACTACCCACGATTTCTTTCAGTATTCCCTGTTTAATCATGGACTCGATCACGGGTTTTATGCCTGCAATCGTTTCTGGAGTCAATTTATATTGGGGTGTTCTTGGGAACTCAGCATGCGGTTTCACTACAATTTTCACTGGGTCCACCCCTTTGACCAATCCTATCTCTTCCCCAGTGAAATCCCATACTTCTGGTGCCACTGTCTCTCTCAAGTCCCAGGGGAGCTCATCTACTGTCAAAGTAGGGTACAGCTCCACGCATATTCTTGAGTTTGCAACTTTGAAGTCTGCGTCATCATCATTGGTCAATACCTCCACTCCCTGAGGTGTACAGTATATAGTACAATTCAATTTACACAACAGGTCTCTCCCTAGCAGACACACAGGACTTGAATCGCAAACCACAAACTGGTGCTCATCGCTGTACTTCCCTATTTTCACCTGTACCGGTTCTGTCAATTGGCTGGTTATTCTCCTGTTTGCGACCCCCACCACTTGTATGGTCTCTCCAGACATGGGCAGGTCTGGAACTGCAGCTGATCTGATCGTGGACCTAGTGGCTCCTGTGTCCACCAGAAATGTCGTGGGGCACCCTGCTACTTCTGCTTCGACATAGGGTCCCCTCTGGTCCACCTCCAAGGCTGCCCCGAGGGTGCAGTCTTCTCTTTCCACTCTCTGTCCGGTTAATGGGTCCACATAATAGCACTCTTCTCCTTCTACAAACAGGGGCATCTGTCTATAGGTCTTACCCATAGTCCCTACTCGAGGAGGTTGCGGGAACTGGGCTCGGGGAGGAGCCCCCCCCCCTTTGAGCACCTTTCCCTGGTATGGCGTCACCCCTCTTGTAGGCGCGCTCTGGACCTCTTCCTCCTCTATCTCTTGTTCTCCTATCTCTACATTGTAGGGACACTCGCGTTTCCAATGCCCCACCTCGTTACACTGGTGGCACCTAGTCGTTTTCTTCAAGGCAGCTATGTCTATTCTGGGTCTAAAGGTGGAACTCTCCTCATTGCCCTTGTTCTGACTGTACTGCTTCTTTCCTCCTGTACCTATTCCTTGCTGCTGTTGCTGCTGTCCCCCCTTTCCTGCTGCCTGCATCTGTACCACCATCAACTTTTCTTTTAGTTTCTTAGCCTTGGAGTCTATCTCATCACAGCAGTACCTGGCATACCTCAGTATTTCGTCTAGGGGTTTACTTTGCCAACAAATCGAGTGTTGCTGAATCATTAAACTAATATCCGGTCTCAGTCCCAGGACGAACTTGGACACGAATTGCCCTATGTCTTTTGGATCCATTACATCCAGGCCGCTATACTGTTTAAACGCCTTCAGCAATCTCTCGTAATATTCGTGGACGGTCTCTTTGGGTTCCTGTCTGGTTCGGTCTATTCTGACCCAATCTATGTCTTGCATTGGCACTTTCTCTTTCAGCCAAGTCATCACTCTCTCGAATTTTGCCATCACAATCTCGGACGGCCCATTAGTCTTAGCATCTCTCTCCGGCTCCGTTGTGGGCCACTCAGCGCTAACCTTGCATGCTGTCCACAGATCTCCTGGTACTACAATGTCGAACAGCGTGTTCAGATCTATCCATAGGACCTTTGAGATTTTTACAAATCTCTCGACTTGCTTGTACCACTCCACTGGGTTTTCCCGCAATTTGGGGAAGGAGGTGGTAAAAGCAGCTAAATCTCCCCTACTCCAAGGGACATGCACATAGTTCCCATTGGCGACTTCACGCAAAGGGTATGCTTCTATTCCCTGCAGCCTTCCTGGTGTCATACCAAGCGTGCTTCTCCTGACGGTCCCTTTCTTGGACCACCTCTCTTCCCACTTATCTAGTGCCCTCCATGTCCTTATTCCAGTGATCAGTTCCCTTATGTGCGTTTTCAGCCCAATCGTTCTCCTCTCATCTAGGTCTCGATCTGTGTAATGTAGCCTGTGGTTACCCTGTAATGCTTTGGTTCTTGACAGGTCCACCATATATTTGCCTGCTAGTTCGACTAACTTCTCATGGATTGCTCTCGCTTTTCGAGTGATGTCCTTTGCCATATACAGTATTTCATCCTGCTCATACATTTCTATTCTTTCTAAAGGCAGGGTACCATCTATCATGTCATCCAGGTCTGACCTTAAGCTGGCGACATCGAGTCTCTTAGCTTTTATCTCAGCTCGCAATATGTCTTTCGAAGGGGGCTCACTGGTCTCCCTACCATCCCAACTCCGAGCTCTACGTTTGGGCTCGGGAGAGTTAATGAGTGCTCTCCCTTGCTCCCATCTCTCCAGGTCCCATGCTCGGCCATCCGATCTTGGAAGGTGATGGAACACGGGCCTGTTACCCCCACTCTTGCTCTGCCCACTCTCTTCTTCTTCTCTCCTTTCACCGTACGCCTCTCTGTTATTTTCCCTCTGGTCGCTACTCTCCCTTTGCCTAGTATCGCTCAGTATCCGATACGATCCTTCCTGGTTCCCCATATTCCCTGGGCTGCGCTCATTTCCGTCATCACAGGGACTATGATGCGACCTCTCACAACTCCCATTCAGTTCTCTGGTGCCGGGCACACAGTGTGGACACTTAAAGCTGTTTCTGTACTCTTGCGCTCTCCTCTCCCCTTCACTGAGTATTGGGCGCGCCACCCCTCCACTCCCGGGGCCCCCGTTTTCCAGGTCTGTTCTATCCCCACTCCGGGCCCAATGGGTGACTCCCCTACTATCTCTCTCTCTCCCGTCCCACTCCGGGTTGCTCTCCCCAGCCCCGCAGTGAGTCCGAGCTCTGCTGTCCTGACTTTCCCTTTCAGCTTCTGCAGCTATGATGCTCTTGTGAGCCTCCACTGCCTCATCCCACTTCTTCATGTACTCATTTAGCTCTTGAAAGGATTTTCGTCCAGATCCCCTCAGATCCACTGGCCATCTAGGGCCCCCAGGGTCCCCTCCTGGATCCCCTGCTGTGTGCATCGGGGTGCTCCACTCTCTTGGTATCGGCATCTGACTTGGGGAATTAATCGTATCGTTCCTCCTTGCCGTCCCTGCTCTTTCTCTGTCCTTCCGTACCCGTTCTTCCCCTCTTGCTCTTTCTTGGTCATATATCGATATTATAGGACCTATGGTAACAGGTACCTGTAGTGCATCTGGTAATGCGTAGGATGTGGCGCTCTCCGTTTCCGGCGCTCTTTGTACCACAAACCTCCCGACTACCTGTTGCACCTGACTAGGCTGGGACAGCTCTTTCTTTGCCTCAGGATCCCACTCTGAACTGGGAAGCGGTCCATGCTCCCCTGCATTGCCCCCCTTTTCTCTTTCACTATGCTCGACCTCCCCCCCTGCTCTATTATACGGGGGTGGCCTGTCTGTCAATAATCTGTTTATCAGGCTGTCCTCTGTTTCGCTCTCATCATCTTCTTCTAGGGGGCTTTTATTTCCGGGCACCTCTAACACCGGGTACAGTTTATTTACTTCCATGTTATGCACTCTCCATCTTTTAGCATCCGCATCCCACCTGGCATCCTGCACTGCCCTTACCGATCGTTTCACCCTTTCTTGTCGTCTGTTCATATTCTTTTCATGTGCTGCCCTAATCCATGCATCAAGAGCTTCAAACTGGGTCGGTCTAGGCAAGGGTCTCATTGAGGTCATGACTGATTTTAATCGATGTAACACCTCTAATCTGAACGTCCCGTACTTCGGGAACGTCAGTTCCTCATTTCCTTCCGTAATCTTACTCCACTCTGATATCCAAAGGATCGTATGCAACCCAACATTCACTGCCATGTAACGAGCCGGCGTACCCTCCGGCGGGGCTTCTTCCCCTTCATACGATCCCCGCTTCTCTTTTTTAAACGCCGCTCTCAGCCATTTAAAACACTTCATAATTATGCGCACAATATCCAGCCTCGCTACTCTGTTTACTTCCTGATGACAATCCACCAATCCTGTCGCGGCTTTGCTAACTTGGCCTATCGCAGCGCGGTCTTTCTCCGGTCGGCCAATCACAGAGCGACACTTTCTGACGTCTTTGCTAGCTGGCCTATCACAGCGCGGTCTTTCTCCTGTCGGCCAATCACGTCGCGACACTTTCTGACGTCTTTGCTAGCTGGCCTATCACAGCGCGGTCTTTCTCCTGTCGGCCAATCACGTCGCGACACTTCCTGACGTCACTTTTCTCCGCTTCGCAGCAGCACCCCTCCTTTCTCAACTCGTCTCCCGGTCATGCATGCGTCCCATTCATACACCGAAAAATGACTACTTCCGACCAAGCGGTCACTTCCCTCGACTGTACGTCCACAGTCTATATGTAATTGTCAACACAACTGACGAAATGTCTATCGTCTCTCTGATAGGTTGCTTACACACACAGTAACCTCCGACCAGCGTCCGTTACTCACGCACTCACTCTTACGTTCCCCCTATCTCGGTCTTTCGGGTGATCAATGGTACCTCATGACCCCCTTCACACTATTTGACAATTACTCTGGGTGTCCGATACACCCGAACCACTTAAGCTCTCCTTGAACTTAAGATTTCCACCGGTTGCGCGCGCTCACAACCTGTTCCACAGTCACTCTACAGACATTCAACTCCGCCAGACATTACAACATAGATACAATACAAAAACACCGCAATCTAACACGCATGACCCTTTATACTCACTCTCGACCGATACTGCTGCTTTTTCTGTCTCACGTCATCCGGATCTTCTTCAGCGGGCGGTTCTTCCGATCTTCGATTTCTAGGGGCCTTGGGGTAAGCTAACCTGGCCTAGGTCACCGTCCTCAAGAAGGCAACCATCCTCTATAGCTACCAACTGGAAGGGCGAGATTTTGATCGATACCTTATCACTATTGATCTAAACCCCGATCTGGTCGACTGAACCTTTGTTGCCTGTCATTGAAGGAAGAAAGTGCCTCTCTCCCAAGTTAGTTCACCCAATAAAGGACCCCGCTCCAAAAGATCACAAACAACTTCTAGCTTTCAAAAGTTTATTGTAAGGATAGGATAAGCTGCAAATACAGACATCTCAGAATGAGATTCACGAGATACACAGGTCCAACTACATACATGTGCTCTCTGAAAGCCCTCAGACGAGCAACGGAAATTACCAACACAAGTTCTAAGAATAATAAAGCTATCAGCATTGACGCATATCTCTCCTTCATTTAAGTTGGAGGAAAACACACAGGTTAGGCTGTCCCTACCCTGCTCTAGATGGTATCCCTACTTAACCAAATCCCAACCTAACAAAGGTGTCAGCAGTGAATGACCCCCAAGGGAAGTCACTCACTCTTAGTCTCTTGGTGAAAACCTATAGTTCTCCAGTCATGACCCCTCTCTGCCTACCCATCCGCTCTCTAAAGGGTCCTCAGGTATCTGCTCTAACTCCACCCAGGGGTGCTGTCCCTAATACAAAACAGTCAACAACATTTGAGACGCCCCTCGTGAGACGCCCCTCACGTGGTGTAGCTTCTGGCTTTTTCCATGCTGCTTTGTATTGGGCCTCATACGTTGGAGTTGACCTTGCTTCTCAGACTCTTCTCCGGCCCGCTGATACCCCTTAAACATTCCAGAACCCTCCTCCATGTCTGGGCCGTCTACTGAACAGACCTCTATTCATATTATTTATAATCGGATCCTCCCTTTCTCTTGCAGACAGACATCTGCAGCCAAGAACCCAACTCTCATAGACTTCCAAAAAGGTTTGCAACATTTCTCGGCCCAGACATGTACGTGTAAATCAATGTTAAAACATTTCAGGCCTACAGCATTTCTCATAATGATTATAGCATTCAACTTCTTCATTAATTAAAGCATGTTAATACTCTTATTCTATTATTCAGTAAACACATCTATAAATCATGGCCCATTAATGCAATGACCAAAACATTAGTTCATCTATGTCGTGAAAAGAAACACCTTCCCCTTCCCTTCTAGCTCTGGCCCTGAGGCCTACCACATTCTGCGTTTAACCACATGCCATCTTACATTTTAACAGCTACACGACATGGATTCAGGAATAATCACATCTAATAAAATCATATAGTGTCACACATTTCTGTATTAGTTCCACTTCTACTTAAATCTCTACATTAGCTATACATTCAGAATATAATTGCAGATACTATTAGCACTCATGGCATTTCTCCTCATGATTTGTGCTTACTACAGGTAAGTGTGATGCACTCATACATTTAGGTCAGTTTGCGCTCTCTCAAACATCTCCAAATTTGCAGGTGTCTGCCTTGCTGTAACCAAGTACTAAAGCTAACAAAAGGCTCTTAAGGAGGGAACACTCACCCGAACGTCCCACCACTCTCGACATCTCTGCGCTGTGCCAGAGTGGAGATGGAGTCCCTGCTGAAAATGACTCCTCTTTAGATCCAAAGTACAAATATGCAGAACATTAATAAATCCACAGCATTACCTCCTCAAACATTCTTGACTGTAGCTTTATTCTGTTTTATTACCACGTACTAGTTAAGCAGAAGACGTTTGAGTTCAAATGAAAACATTGACACTTTCCTGCGCAGTTTGAAGGTAGCGACCATCTTGAACAAGTCGCATTACTATTAGGCTTTTTAAAAAAGCAATTACCCCAGAATGGGAGTGGGCAATTTATTTACATACGGAAAAGTCATCCCCATTCTAGAATAAGACTATACTCACGCAAGAAAGTTAGAGGATGCCTGGTAATGTTGTATTTAATAAACCTGCAGCAACTTTTCCCAATCTAACACTGGTGTCTGTGTGTTATTTGCGGAATGTTGGGTATGTTATGGGGCGGGGGGTGTTGTTGACCTGATGTGACTATGCGGCTGCCCGAGACCACCCTGTGGCCATCAGGAAGGCGGGCCCGTAGTCCCAGAGGGCTGCCCCCGCCCCCCCCTTTACTCTGGTCTTCCACTCCTCCCCGGGCAGGAGGCGCCCGGCTGGAGGGTGGGCAGGCCAGTGACGCGCGCCCGGGGCGGCAGGCAAGGCGAGGGGTATATAACCTCCCCTCGCCATTTTACTAGCCTCTTTGCCGCTCCGGACGTCGCGCGCCGGGTCACGGGACACTCTTTTCCCTCCCTACCTCTTACCCTGAGTGTCTGCTAAGGGGGGAGTACCTGGGGGAACTTTAATGTGTTCTTTTCGTTTTAGGCGGAGTTAAAGGGCGATCCGGAAGCAAAGAGGTGCAGCACTGTACTTCAGCGGGCACATAGGGGTGCCAGAGCCTAACCTGGAACCTCATGGGAGGTCCGGGAACCCGTGTCGGCGCCCCAGTAGTCCTTCGGGCAGTTGTGTGCCTGTGCAACCGGGGGTTTGCCTAGATACGCCCCACAAGGGGCGTGAGTAGAGTTATTACCATAATGGTGCAGCAGATGGGTGGTTCGCCACCATGCCGATTGGCTCATCAGGTGGGCAGGTGGCGAGAATGCGGCCTGCCCTTGGATCACCCGTAAGATAACCCACCGTGATTACATAATGTTGTATGTAATAAACCTGCAGCAACTTTTCCCAATCTAACACTGGTGTCTGTGTGTTATTTGCGGAATGTTGGGTATGTTATGGGGCGGGGGGTGTTGTTGACCTGATGTGACTAAGCACACAGCATTTCAGTCGGCGGCTGTCTGTTTATGGGGAAATGCTACGTTTGTGTCACAGGGTAGTGGGAGGGAAGAAGAGTTTCTTTCTTTAGATGCAGGGCCCCATTCCGCGCTTTCTATTTAATGGTGGCCCGCTACTTTCTTTAGACAGGGCTCTTCAAAACAAAGGTGCTTTTAAAGTGAAAGCGTGGAATGGGGCGCTTTTACAAATAAAAGCATTTGTTTCTCAAGTCGACAAACAAATGCTTTTTTTCATAAAAGCGCCCTATTCGTCTCTTTCACTTTAATACCGGCCACACCTTTGTTTAGACGAGCTCAGTCTAAAGAAATAGCGTGCCACCTTTAAAGAGAAAGAGCGCAAAGGGGCGTTTGTTAAAAAAAGTTGTTGATAAATAGGTGCATAAAGGCCTACAGTGAAGTGATACTGTAGTTGGCCGGTGCTCCTGGCTTCCAAATAGAAATGATATATCTGGAACACGGACCAACAAGGAGACAGGAAACAAAAGCAAAGGAGCAATGTACCAATGGGAGGCAGCAGCTGAAATAAAAGTGATTATAGGAGGTCTTGCAGACAGCGCACGCTCGATCTAAAAAGCACACACCCTACAGATGGATTAACAACTGCATGTAATAGCTAATGCAGCACTTGGGTCAGTAGAGGCTTGGGGAGGCTGGAGGGGGTGACATTGATTCTGTGAGATGGAGTTTATTTTTGAACAAATGAGACCTTTGATAGGCTGCCCTGGGCCCACGCAGGGAGCCCTCCTAAGAGGGCGGCCACCCTTAGTGCCACAAGATGGCACATTCGCCAGCGCTGAAGTGTTTTGGGGTACACGAGTAGGTCCCCTGTGATGTCACTTCCGGGAGGAGGAGTACTTATATCTCTCCCGCCCTCCGAGCGCCCTCTTTTCCTGTTTCGGGTCAGCAGTGCCCCTACTGCCTGGCTGCCCGGGCACTGTTTTTCCTCCCCACCGCATACCCGGCGCACGGGCAGAGGGGGGTTCAACTAAACCTTTTTACTTTGTGTTGCAGGCGGAGTTACAGGGTGATCCAAAGGCTGTAAGGTACAGAAGGGTACCCTCTACAGGAGCACAGTAAAGGTGCTAAAGCCAATTATCCCCAGGGAGGTCCTCGCGTGGGATCCTGGAGGAGCGACGGCGCCCCGTTAGTCCTAGGGGCGATTGTGGACCTGAGCAACTGGGGGTTGCCTGAAACTCTCCGCCTCCCGTAGCGGGGAGGGGCATGAGTTAGATGTGGACTGGCGGTCCGCTGGAGGGAGGGGCTATCTCCTCCCCCAAAATGACAATACCGGTTGGTTAGGGCCACTGGGTTTTATGGCTCATCAGGTTGGCAGGCTGCGAGGCGCGGCCTGCCCTGGGGTCGCCCGTAAGTTAACCCACCATGTTGGCATATTGTTATGCAAATAAACCTGCATCAATTTTCTCCACCAAAATTGTGCTGTGTCTATTTATTACATTTATTGCTGTGGGAGGGATGGGGAGTGTGCCGATATTGGCACTAATAAAGATAACTTGTATTTGTGTGTTCGCGCAGAAGGGTATCTTGGCGCCAAATAACCGATGTTTATTGTTACCCAACTTAATGGTGCTAATTTTATCGACCTCAGACCGACCCCTTAACTTTAGTGTGATGTATCAATCCGTTGTGAGACGGCTCCTGATATGTCTCTCGGGGGACAGGTCTATTCGGAGAGAGGCAGTGGCTTTCCTTTGATTTCAGAGTGCACAAGCCTGTGAGCAGTGAAGATGCACCAAAACAAAATGCCTGCCATCCACTTCTGTAGACGCATCACCGCCAGCTCTTTCTTCAAGGCCGGACATGTGGCATACAATTCCAGAGAAGCAAGTAAAGAAAGAAAAGCGACCGCATCGTAGCGCTTTTTTTATTTAATCAATTCTACAAAGGGGGAAGTGATTCAGTTTAGGTATGATAGAGGATGGAATCAAAATTAACATCAGTATGCACAACAAAATACCTCTAACACCATCAATGTTCATGACAGCGGTGTATTGTTTCTTCAGTATTGGCCTCTCAGAGAGGTTCAGATCTAACTAATTCAAAGACACCGTTCGATATCAGGCACACTTGAGCTTAACAGTCGATGCTCTTTATTAGAATTTGCTAATAAGTCCCTGACAGCTCTAGGACCTGAATAAGGAAACAATTGAGACCTGAATAAAATAAAAACCCAATTACACGATAAGGAAGCAGGACTGACCACTGTTGTCAATAAGAAATGTGTATTAGCACTGTTCTAACCTGGAACAAGTATTAGGTCACATTAATGTTTGCAATTTAAATAGCGTCTATGTGTTTTGTACCTGTGTTTAAAGTATTGTTTGCTTTTAAATAGAAAGGGTCATATGTCTTAACATTATGCGATGGTAACCTCTTTTTTTCATTTGAAAAACATTGAATGAATCCATAAATAAATGGTAGCCCAGAGTTAATTTAGATAACCATTGTGGCATAATGAATACTTGATTGATGGTGTTAGAGGTATTTTGTTTTTTATTTATTCAGGTGTGGTAAATAAATAATTAATTACCGGTTCTATTTTTCAGGATACTCTATAAACAGATAGCTCAATAAATAAGAGTCAAGATTCGAGGTAGCTGGAGTTTACAGGCTTTAATCAGGCATAACAGGACAGGAACAGGACAGCCTGCATGGGAATAGGATGGCAGCTGCCGGGGGCAGGATCTGGGAACGATGCGCTAACTTTTAATAACAGTGCACAGTATATATAGTTAAACAAAACACATTACATTCAATACAGTAGGCGTAGCAGTAGGTGTGGTTTCGTAGCAGTCGCGAAAGATAAGGACAAAATGATGTAACAAGAAGGCGTGTACAGGGCGTATACATAGACATGTGATGCAAACGTAACAGAATATGTCATAAATGGGGCGGAAACATGGAGGGGGCTACCTGAGCAGCTGGGACCTCTAACCTAGTGGTGCGCGCAAACTGACAATGACGTGTTACCAGGGAGAACTGGGGGCTATGACTTCTGTGCTAGAAGAGGAGACTAAAGTCTGGAGTGTCAGAGCGACATGTACCCAGGCATATCTAGTATCTGATGTTTGGAGAACATATTGATAGAATCCAAAAGTTATCAGGGTAAAGGCTAATAGACATTAAGACTGGTGCATGCATTATTCTACATGTAGTTCGTGTGCGAGGAATATTCTATGAATATTAATACAGTATTTCCCTTACATGGAGACATAAAGGCTAGACCATGACGGAAACTATTGATGCGATTCAGTAGCTTAGGAATGCAGAGAAGGAGGGCTGGACTGATAACTGGAAGCATAACATACTCTTGGCAGACTGGGAGGCAGAGCCAGGCCGGGCCGGGCACTGTGAGGCAGGAAGTAAGTGAAGGGTCAGGGATACAGGTGGGGGCTCCTCGGAGAGGGTTCAGGAGACAGGAGCTGAATCTGAGTCCGGGCCCTTTTGAGGCCTAGTAACGGGGACAATCCAACGAGTTAACGTGCACACTGTAAAATGTGGCAACGTAGGTTTACATAGGCCTAATATTCGTTGCTTTCACGAAGACTGGAAACTAGCATACTAGAGATGGACACAACTGTAATTGCATCTTTAATCGATCAGAGGGGAATACATGCATATCGATCATGCACATATAACATAGGATGGGGAACACGTAGGCACATACAACATGGCAAAATTTACTTTTCCACATTCCCTCCTTGTGCCCTACGTTTCCATCAGGAAACATCAATATTCATGATACCATCTATCATTTCATATAGCATCATTTGCTCGTCTCGAATTGTCTTGGAACGGGACTTAGGACTAGGAATACAGGATGTAGCACAAATTCCGCAAATCGCAGGGCCACATTGTATACAGAGGCAGCAACTGAATATGATCATTACTGCAATACCTAGGAATGACAATACTTTCCATCCCCAGGCAGATATAATACTCCAGAGCCAACCGGACCATGTCCAGGTGCCTGGATTCTGGTGTAACTGATGGGCAATTTTGTGAAGTCTGGTTATAGCTGAATAAACAGACGGTGCGTTATTAGGAATGAAAATGCAGCAACTAGATCCGATGACTCTACATGCTCCTCCTCTATCGGCCAGTATGACGTCAAGAACGAGACGATTTTGGAGCACGACAAATCTCATAGCAGATTGCTCTTCAGTTAGGTTACCTAGAGCAGAAGTAGTCTCATTCACTACTGCTTCAAGGGTTCTGGTAAGTCTGCGTATTAACTTACTATTATGGATAGGTCCTATAAAGAAGAAGAAACCTTTATTGAAGTCTTGATATTGTTCTAGAGTAGTTTCAGTTTGATCGACAATTGGGGACTCGATCTCCCTTTTATGTCTGACGTGTACTAGATGTGTGTTTCTGTGATAATCAGATGGGGCTAGAAAAACTGGTGGCAGTAGGAAAGCAATGTAACATGTTCCATCCCAATCGAGGGGCAGACGAACATATGCGGTCTGACCACAAACAAAATAAGAATGACGTGAGGCTTTGAAAATAGATTTCCCACTGTCACTATACTTGACAGTAGTAGTACAATCACTATGTCCTACATGTGCGGAACCATTCCTTCTGACACATAATTCGCCTTTGACTGGTAGTACTGAAATAGCAGGCAAATCTGGAGTAGTATCGGACTGAACATTCAGGACCATGAAATTCGAAGAATAATTACCTAAATCATATACTTCATTTTCTAGATCTAACCCTGTTCTATGGGAAAGACCTTCCTTGTCTGGAAAACATGTTCTGTTCAGAAGGGACATATCATTGGAGGATGACGTTAAAGTGGATCATGCTCCACACAAACCATTATGTGAGAACGGATAAGGAAAGAGTGGCAGAACTCCCTTCGGTGTCTGGAAAGGGGGGAGTCGACCACACACCCAACAATTAGTGGCATTGCTGGTCTGGTGTGAATAGTGTAACATTCTAATGAATGTATTATTTCGCATAGCAAGACGATAGGATAGCTCGTGAGGAGGCAGATCACTAAATGTGTGCTCTACTGTAGCATTAGAAAACTTATTTACATGTGAAATTGGAAAACATAAATATAAAGCATAACTTGTGCAGGTAACCATTAGACTCAAAAATAACAAAAAGGATAAAACAATAATACATTTTATAGAGTTTTGACTAACTCTCTCACTGTGGGGGTCTATCTCATACATGTCAGGAACCTGTCTAACCGTTTCACCCGAGAGGGACTTAGACAATTAAACTGGCTGACTTATTTTACTAGACCTTAATTTCTTTTTATACTCCTGTTGCGGAGTTTCCTCTAACAGGGGAGTCTTGAGTTCAGAGTCTGTATTAAAGCGGCCTTTAGAAATAGAACAGTCCTTTGCAAAAGATTTTTCACGAAGTCCATGGAATTTTTTGACGTGGGACAGGTGAACCCATCCCTTCCTGCCCTCCAACTTCACGGCGGTCCTTGTAGTCAATAAAACAAGTCGAGGCTCCTTCCAACGGGGTTCCAGCGGACTTGAACGATCAAAATTCCGCACCAACACGAGGCTTCCTGGAATGACTTCATGCGGTTTCACCTCGGTGTTGTCTGGAAATGCGGCGGCAACCTGTGAACGACAAGAGTGTAGGGCAGACATCAAGGAAGCTAGGTAATCTGTCAGCATATTACTGGAAACATCTGTAATACTGCGGGGTCTAGGTGTACCCCACATGTTTGGGGGGCGGCCGAATACGACCTCATACGGGGACAGACCTGATCTGGAATGTGCAACCATCCTCATAAAAAACAAAGCAACTGGCAGGGCTACTAGCCAGTCCACACCTTTCTCTTTACATATTTTTGCAAGGCGGATTTTCAATGTCTGATTATGTCTCTCTACGAGACCGGCTGCTTCAGGATGGCGTACACAATGGAACTTCCACTGGTACCCTAACAGAAGGGAAACATGTTTCATAAGCTCAGATGAGAATGGCTGGCCGTTATCTGAATACACGACCCTAGGGAGTCCATAGCGGGGAAAGAATTCACGAACCAACTGCCTGGCAGTGGTCGCGGCTGTGTAATCTGGAACTGGATATGCTTCTGTCCACCTGGACAAAGCGCATACAACTACGAGGACATACTTGAAACCTCGACATCGCTCCATTTGAATATAATCCATCTGGAGGACTTCAAAAGGGTGGTCAGGAGGCTGGAATCCACCTTGTTCCACCGGGACACTTTTACCTGGATTGAACTGACAACATATCATACAGGTACGGACTTTCTGCTTGGCTGCAGCTCGTAAATGCTTGTTGAACCAAAGGTTCTGAATACTGTCTAACATAGCTTTTTCTCCTAGATGTGCTGGACTATGTGCGGTATTGATAATGACTTGAACCATAGAGTCGGGGAGAAACCATGTGGCTTTTCCCTTCGTCACCCATCCTTGATCTGTTTGGACCCCTCCTTGTTCGGACCATTTCTTGATTTCTTCGGGAGTAGCATGTAACTGTATGTTTATGACATCTTGTGTAGGGTCCTTAACTGTCATACAAGTAGTCGGATCTGGAGTGAGTGTCTGTGTGGTGTTAACTGGAACGTCTGGGGTCTCAGCTGTAAGCTTGGCTGTTCGATCTGCTAGATCGTTACCTTGGGAAATAATGTCAGTAACTTTCGTATGTGCCTTGCACTTCATGATAGCGATAGCTGTCGGTAAATGTATTGCATCTAACAGAGCTTGAATGAGGAGACCATGCTGAATCTTGGTTCCATGAGAAGTCATGAAACCTCTCTCCTTCCAGAGCACTCCAAAGTCGTGTACGACTCCGAATGCGTAACGTGAATCTGTATATATGTTTACTTTCAGGTTCTTAGCACGTATGCAGGCTTGGGTCAGAGCGACTAGCTCTGCTGCTTGAGCAGACAGGGTGTCAATACGATGTGTTTCTATAACTTCAGTTTCAGTAGTCACTGCATACGCGGCTACTAGTTCTCCTGTACTTGTTCTCATACATGAACCATCCACATAAAGTGTCAGGTCGGGATTAGGTAATGCAATGTCTGTCAGGTCTTGTCTTGGCTTGGTCATAGTGTTAACTACTTCCACACAGTCATGTGTGGCAGGATTTGAAGTAACTGACGGCAACAGTGTAGCAGGATTTAAAATGTTGCAGCGTCTAATTTCTATGTGTGGCTGGAACAGTGTCAGTTCATAACCTGTTAAACGTGCAATTGTCAAGTGCTGAGTCTGTGTTCGGTTTAAAAGAACTTCCACGGAGTGTGGAACTTGTACTGTCAGGGAGTGTCCTAACACTATGGAATCACTTTGTCTGATCGCTAGAGTTGTGGCTGCGACTGACTTGAGGCACGCAGGCAAAGCCTGGGCTACTGGATCTAATGTGCTCGAAAAATAAGCACAGGGCTTGTACTGTCCTGCTTGATCTTGTGTGAGAACAGATAATGCAGTACCATCACGTTCTGTGACAAAAAGTGTAAAAGGCTTACTGTAGTTCGGTGTTGCTAGAACAGGTGCTTGACATAAGGCTTTCTTTAATTCATTGAATACAAGTGTATGTTCCTGGGTCCAAGGGAGGACAGTCGATACGGCTGCCTCCTGTGTCGTTAACTGTATCAGTGGCTTGGCTAGAAATGCATACTGAGGAATCCATTGTCTGCAGTAAGAAGTAAGGCCGATAAAAGCTCGTACCTCCTTCTGTGTCTTGGGCTGTGGAAGACTCGCTATTAACTGGATACGGTCTGGTGTCAACTGCCTACCCCACTTGGACAGTAAGTGTCCTAAGTATACCACTTGCTGGACACAGAATTGTAATTTGGAAGGGGACACTTTGTGCCCCTGCTCGGCCAGAAAATACAGGACTGTAAGTGACGCTCGCTCGCAGTCACGTTCAGAACGGGCGGTGATCAGTAGATCATCGACATACTGGAGCAGGGCAGTGTCAGTTGGCATGTGAATATTATCTAGTTGTCTCTTAAGTGCTTGACTGTAAATACTAGGACTTTCTGTGAAACCTTGAGGAGCTCGTGTGAATTTATAGCTTCTTCCATTTAAACAAAAACCAAAAAGGTACTGGCTGTCTGGATGAATGGGAACACTGAAAAACGCATTCTTGAGGTCGATAACAGTGAAAAATGTAGCTTCAGAATCAATGGCTGTCAATAGGGATGAAATATCTGGGACTACTGGGTACTGAGGTATGATACATTTATTAAGTTCTCGAAGGTCAATCACTAATCGATATACTGGAGGTGCATTTGGATCAGTACGTTTCATGACTGGAATGATAGGAGAATTACATACATTGGAGTCAGTTTCTACAACCACTCCTTGAGCAATAAGCTCGTCAATAATTTTGGATAAGGCTGCTACAGCCTCAGGTGGCAATCTGTACTGTCTGATTCGTGGCAAAACTATACCTTGCTTGAGAGTCACACGATGGGGTGTGATGTGCATACATCCTACATCAGTTGGACCTTGCGCCCATAGATGCTGTGGTACATTCAATAATCTTGGATCAAAATCACGTAATACATAATGACCTTTAAAGTCACGCAAAAACAATCGGACTCCTTCTGGGGAGCAGCAAATTACTGCACCTAATTCCTTTAACGTTTTAATGCCTAACAAATTTTCTGGACATGATTTCGTAAGTAACAAATCAGTAGTTCGGGACAATGGACCAACTTCTAGGGAAACTGGTTTTGAAATTTCATTAACAATCGGTTTTCCTGAAAATCCAAGGGAAACATTTTTAGAGCCTGAGAGCGGAGCCCCTGGAACCTCGTCATGACTGATAGTAGTCCTACTTGCCCCTGTATCGATCAAAAACTTTCTGTCTTTCCCTAATACTTGACTGTGTACATAGGGACCCTCTTGATCTACAGGTATCTCAATGAGAGGCAAGCCTACCTCCCTCTCTAGGCTGTTTCATGAATACTGTTGATACTCTGGATACTCTGGCTGAGCATACTGGTACATTTGCTGTGTAACATGATGTGTTGCAGCGATAGGCTGCGGTGCTGGAACTGTCTGTTGTGCATTCTGTGGTGACTGAGAAGTCTGTGAAACTTGTTCTTGTCTAGGCGGACGTGGTCTTTCTTTAGTTTTACCAGTAGCTATGTTGTGTTTCAGAACTGCACACTCGTTTATAAAATGACCTGGCTGTTTACAATAATTGCAAGTCCCTTTAACGGGAGCTGCAGGATGACTGGCTTGATTCGGACCCCTCTTCTGACTGTCTTGTGGAACAGATTGTGCAACTAATACTTTCATTTTCGTGTCTTTCATACGTCTCCTTTCGTGTTCTTGCTCTTCCCTGATTCTATTCTGGTGATACTGGAGCATCTGGAGCATTTGGGACGGAGTATTAGCTTGCCAACTACTTTCGACTTTCAAAACTCGATTTTTAACTTGTGGACTTGAATTCTCGACTAGTTTGGTAACAAAAAGATGAGGGTACGATTCACTATTCGTCTTCAAACCACTGTTGATAATAAAACATTTCTCAAATCTAGAATAAAAATCACTAGTGTCTTCATCCTGTTTCTGTTTACAAGCTGAAATTGCATCCCAATCTTCCTTTTTCGTGGCTAGTAATCTTGGCAAAACCTGTATCAATAACTCGGGCAATTCTTTAACTTTAGCCCCAAGACCGGTACCTGGTACTCGTGAATTATCTTCAGCTTCTAGAGCTGTCCAATCTATCTTTTTCTCTCCCACCTCCCATTCCTTTTCCTTGAGTTTCTCATATACCCCTGCGGGCAACAGGACCTTTAACATTTTAATGATATCAGGATACGTGTATTCTCCCATACGGAGCATGTCTTTTAATTCTCGATGGAACCCTGCTGGATCTTTGTCGTGACAGGGAATTAACTTCTTCATCTCTAAGAGTTCCATCTTGGTGATAGGGGTGTAAACAAATACTCGTTCTAGATCACCACCCGCTGTCCTAACTGGATGTACTTCTCGTAACGGATGCTGTCTATCTATGTAAAATGATTTACTTTCTGGGGGTGAGACATGAGCAAAATGCGGATTCAGAAACGTTCGGTATTTGTGGCGTTGTTCTAGAATGATACTAATTAAATCGGTACCTAGACCTCTCCATCTATACTGGAGTAACTCGTTCAGAACATCATGTAACGGACCTGGATCAGAATGCTGTCCCTCATACAGTGTAATGAGGTGCTGGATCATATACATTCCCACCAGTCGTTGCTCGGCTGGGGGCAGTTTCAGAAACATTTGTGCCACTATTTCGTCTGGAAAAGTGGTAGAATCAGTAGTCCATCGGACTGCTGATCGGGCTAATTCTTGTTCATGCATGGTACTAAGTTCACTATAACCGATTCGTGATTTCAGAATGTGATCGGTAGCTTGAAATACTTGCTCAAGAGAACCTTGTTCTGGTGCTGGAGGAGGGAAAACTTTCTTGTGTTCTAGGCGTGAATGTCGGTCGGGAAGTCTAGTTCTACCTACATACGCTATCCTGGTGGGATTCTCGTCGTCTACCTCTTCAGTAGAAGAGTTGTCTTCTTTCTCACTTACTTGTGCTGCTTTTCGTTTCTCGTGTAACTTTATTATTTCTCTACGGATTTTCTTATACATACTGTCTATACAGTTCTGTGTCTTGTGTCTTCCCTCGGCTATATGGTCACTCCACCTAGTCAGGACTTTCATTTCTTCCGGATCTTTATCCGGATAATCTTGTTCTCTTATTAAACAATTAATTAGAAACTTTAGAAGCATGAGCTGGATCTCGACTTTTCTTTGAGCCATGGCTTCGCCAATACTTCCTGGATCTACTCCTGTACGGATAAAACGATATATTCTGTCTAGATATTCTTTCATATTCGGTAGGGTGTCCAAATATTCGGTCACCCGTCTTACACGTAATGAATACAGGACCATACCATCATCGCCTGGGACTGGATCATAACGGCATTCGGTAAGGGCTCGCTTGATATCGGCAACTGACTGATGCTTGGGCGAACGCTGTAACGCTCGGGCATGTAGCTCGATTAATGTCACACGTCTGTGCTGAGGCGGGGTTCCAGGAGGACTTCCCCCCGAGGCCCCTTGACTAGAATCGTCGACGGGTATCGCACGTGCTGGGAGAGTGACTGATGTAGCGGGCATATGTACTGTAGGCTGGACCGGGGGTACCGTAACAGGTGCTGTAACGGGTGCCCCGGTGGCTGGAGGAACAGGAATTACATTATTTACAGGAGCAGGCGGAACAGGATTTACATATTCTGGGACTGTGTCGTCCAAATAGGACGAGAGGAAAATATCAGCTGCGGTCGGTTTGTGACGTAGCTTAATCGGAACTAATGGTGGCGGGAAATTACATGGTGCTTCCGGGGTTGCTTTTGGCAAGCCCTCGGCAAGAAGAGGATACATACCCTTAATAAGGGCATTTCTCTGTCTGTCTGACTGTTCGGCTTTAACTTGTTCACCTACTTCGATTAATTCCCTTTCTTGGGCTCTTTCTGAGGATTCCCTACTTAACTCTGTTTTTCTGATTTCTTTTTCGGTTCTTTTATGAGATTCTTTGCGCCATAACTCGATGGCATCTTTCTGGGACTGTCTGGCTTTCTTTTTCCATAATGCTTCTTCTACTCGCATGATGCACTCGGCATCCCATGTACCTGATACGGGCCATCTATATTTCTCTTCTAGATCTTTAGTATACTCGACCCATAAGTCTAAGTACAATATGGCACTTAAGCCATGCTTATGATACATAAAATGACCTGGACTGTCCCTAGGCGGGACAGGAACTGCTTCCTCGAGCAGACCTTTTCTGGTTTTTAACTGACGTAACCTCGAGAATAGAGGCATGACTTAGACTGGAATCTAGACACAATACAATACACAATAACACAATAATAACTTGAAAAATAAATCACTCATACCACGACATTGAAAACACATGAAATAACATTTAAAATAACAGTTCGAACAGAATATTACCTGGAATACTGAGAACAGAACACATGAATTTCTCGAGAACAGAACTTACTGGAATTACTAGATGCACTGCTGAAACAGCACGAAACTTACCCGTCCCATAAAGAGACACGTCAGGACCCGCATCCACCTAGGTGGACACTTCGTGTTGGATTTGCGTACCCAAACCCACGGACCAGAGACAAATTAATTGACCCTGTCTAGATACTACCCCAGCAACGGTACTCACCGGGCAGCAAGAACGGAAGGCCTCGGACTGGACTGGACTGCTACGACGACGGACTACGGACTTCGGACTTCAGTTACAGGTGGGCCTCCGGATACCTCGGACCTTGGACTCTCGGCTTGGGCTCTGGTCGGGACTCGCCGCGTTCCTCCACCGCCTCGTCTGGATGCTGGACCGCAACCTCCGTCTCCTCCGTGGGCCTGAGGGATACTTGAAGCAGAAATATCTGCACGTGGCCGGTATGGTTCCGTCACGGCTGCAGAGGATCAGGGGGCCTGCGTGGCTTCTCCGGCGCGTGGGGAAAGGGCAAGTTCCTGTTCGGGCGCCATTATGTGGTAAATAAATAATTAATTACCGGTTCTATTTTTCAGGATACTCTATAAACAGATAGCTCAATAAATAAGAGTCAAGATTCGAGGTAGCTGGAGTTTACAGGCTTTAATCAGGCATAACAGGACAGGAACAGGACAGCCTGCATGGGAATAGGATGGCAGCTGCCGGGGGCAGGATCTGGGAACGATGCGCTAACTTTTAATAACAGTGCACAGTATATATAGTTAAACAAAACACATTACATTCAATACAGTAGGCGTAGCAGTAGGTGTGGTTTCGTAGCAGTCGCGAAAGATAAGGACAAAATGATGTAACAAGAAGGGGTGTACAGGGCGTATACATAGACATGTGATGCAAACGTAACAGAATATGTCATAAATGGGGCGGAAACATGGAGGGGGCTACCTGAGCAGCTGGGACCTCTATCCTAGTGGTGCGCGCAAACTGACAATGACGTGTTACCAGGGAGAACTGGGGGCTATGACTTCTGTGCTAGAAGAGGAGACTAAAGTCTGGAGTGTCAGAGCGACATGTACCCAGGCATATCTAGTATCTGATGTTTGGAGAACATATTGATAGAATCCAAAAGTTATCAGGGTAAAGGCTAATAGACATTAAGACTGGTGCATGCATTATTCTACATGTAGTTCGTGTGCGAGGAATATTCTATGAATATTAATACAGTATTTCCCTTACATGGAGACATAAAGGCTAGACCATGACGGAAACTATTGATGCGATTCAGTAGCTTAGGAATGCAGAGAAGGAGGGCTGGACTGATAACTGGAAGCATAACATACTCTTGGCAGACTGGGAGGCAGAGCCAGGCCGGGCCGGGCACTGTGAGGCAGGAAGTAAGTGAAGGGTCAGGGATACAGGTGGGGGCTCCTCGGAGAGGGTTCAGGAGACAGGAGCTGAATCTGAGTCCGGGCCCTTTTGAGGCCTAGTAACGGGGACAATCCAACGAGTTAACGTGCACACTGTAAAATGTGGCAACGTAGGTTTACATAGGCCTAATATTCGTTGCTTTCACGAAGACTGGAAACTAGCATACTAGAGATGGACACAACTGTAATTGCATCTTTAATCGATCAGAGGGGAATACATGCATATCGATCATGCACATATAACATAGGATGGGGAACACGTAGGCACATACAACATGGCAAAATTTACTTTTCCACACAGGCAGCACTTGCCTCAGCGTAAATTGCAGAGAGGCAGGAGCAAAGCATAATTTCCTCTCTCACAGAATGGAGTAAATGCAATCTTTCCTTGCCAGCAGAACAGATGCAGCAGGGCAGACCAGCACAAACTTCCACCGCCAGCAAAACAGGTACAGTCAAGCATGAGTGACATGCAGGTGAGGTTACAGGCAGATCCGTGGAGCTGGTGCCTGGAGGCAGATTAGTTTGGGAAACTACGCGGGAAGTTATCAATGGTGCAGAAGGTGCACTTGCTAATCTATGACACTTGTGTTTTACTACCCATTTGGTGAGGGAGGGGCCATTTTCCATGCTTCTATTATGACATATGGCAACTCTGTGATTCCATTTGGGTGAAACTGCTTCCTTCCTGGTACAGAACTCTAGACACGGCAGCTTGTCTTTGCTACTTTAGGAGAGAAAGTAAATATGCCTTAATTGTGGTCAGGAAAACTCTAATTAAAGCCCTCAGCCCTGATGCAAACAGGATCAAAGAGAAACTCTGAAGCCGAGTATTTACATTCAAGAGACATTTTATCAAGGCATAGCAGGTCTGCTTGTAATACATCTTAAAACAAGACTACGAAGTGTCTGCGTTTAGGGTGGCATCAAACTTGATACCTATTTATATACATTCAGAAGTTTGACTTTGTTGTCAGTGTCTAATGGTGCTGCTTATATTTGCAGGATTGAAGCTGGAGCCAATGATTGAGTGACCTCTGGTGCTATAGTTACAAGAGGCAGTGACGCTGCATGGAGTTAATGAGACATGTATTGCACAACAGCATAAAAAAGCAATAATGACCCCCACACCCAGTGAGTTTTCGCCCAGGATGTGGTAGTCATTAGTGGTTTTTTTCAAAAACAAACTCCAGATTTGAAAATGTGTTTTTTAAAATTTTTATTAAAAAAAAAGTTAAAAGTTCGGTGGACGCCCGTCAAACCTGACGGCGGCCATCCACCTACTTATTGCACATTGAAAGGAAACGTGACATCGGTTCCCTTCAATGATGGTCGGACCAGCAGTTATCTCTAAATTTGGCTGCCGGTAGACTGTCAGGTAGAAGTAATATTCTCCCTACTCTGATTGGCTATACTCCACCTAGCAAACTATAAACTAGCCCTAAATCATCACAGTGTTTGCGGACAAGAGAACTGAATACAAGGCAGATTAGGGGCTTTTTTGCCAAAATCATACAATGTTTGAGTAATTGGTGATGCTGAAATTAAAATCTAGTCCTCTTGGTTCCAAAGTCTTTTTTGATATTATGTATTTTCTATGTTAACCATCCCAATCTGACTATTTAGCATGAACTTCACTCGAAAGTAGCAAAGCACGCAACAAATTCATAGACCATAACCTTAGGTGCAAAGAGACAAAAGGAAAAAAACAAAAATCACAAGAATAAATCATACTAAATATAACCTTTTTCCACTACTACGACAATCTAAAAAAAATGCACCTGAAAGCCACATAGAGGATGAACAATCAGAACACTGTCACTTATTTATGATATTTACTATGTCCGGAATTCTTTTGTCCTCTTTGAATTGGAGGGGGTTGTTGCCAATAAGACAGTAGTTATGTGCCAAATTATCTCAGTGAAATTAATACCTTTTAGGCAATGTTTTGCCTAGTTCTCTCAAAGGATCTGTTGCTAGTTTCAAACTTATCTAATTATAGGCCAATCTCGTTGTTGCCTATCTTTTCGAAAATCTTGGAAAGGCATTTAGACTCTCAACTATCCCATCTGGTAGAGAGTTTGGGCTTTCTGCATCCATCACAATCTGGATTCAGAGCCCACCACTCCACTGAAACCACTCTTTTGGGGTCATTAAGAATTTATGGCATGGTATCGATCGCGGGGAGACATCGGTGCTTATCCTGCTGGATTTAAGTGCAGCGTTCGATACCGTGTCTCATTCAATTCTTCTCACATCCCTCCAATCTTTGGGAGTTGGGGGTTCAGCCCTGACTTGGATTGCCTCCTTTCTTAGTGAGCGTACTTTCCAGGTCTTCTCGGCCAAAGCATCCTCCAAAATGTGTGCATCGGCGTACGGCGTTCCTCAGGGGTCTATTCTCAGCCCATTACTTTTTAACATCTATGTTAGACCCCTGGCCACTATTGTGTAGGAAGCTGGCTTAACCTTGTTTTCGTACGCCGATGATACACAAATTATTTTCTCCCTGTCCAACAGGGAAGGCAATAATACTTCGGCTCTTAAACAGGGTCTGTCTCAAGTGGCAAAATGGATGCAGGAAAATTTCCTAAAGTTAAATGGTGATAAGACCGAGATTGTGATCGTGGGCAAAGATAAAGACCTCTGGGGCCCCCAACATTGGCCCGAGAGCATGGGTTCCATTCCGAAGCCCGTGACCCAGGGTCGCAATCTCGTATTCTTAATTGATGTAAAGCTTACAATGCGACAACAGGCTGTTAAGGTGGCTTCCATTTGCTTTGCCACATTAAAATGGCTCCAAAGAAATTTGTGGATGCTTCCTGTTTCCACACAAAGGACGTTGGTCCAGGCCCTGATTACATCACGCCTGGACTACGGAAACGTCCTATATCTTGGTGCCGATTTGACAACTTTGAATAAACTCCAGGTTGTTCAAAATGCGGCCGCCCGGCTGCTACGCAATGTTCCTCGGAGAACATCTGTCTCCATAGCACTCCGCGATTTGCATTGGCTAACAATTAAGAACAGAATTAAATTCAAGGCCTTATGTTACATCTTTAAGATAAAACAGGGCTCTGCCCCTAGGTATCTTCACAATCTCATTCATGCTTACATACCTAGGCGCAGCCTGAGATCTGCAGGAAAAGGAGATTTTGTTGTTCCAAGATTTAGGCTGGTGAAGATGAGCGGACGCTCTTTTTCCCATTTGGGCACCAAATCTTGGAATGCTTTGCCTGTGAGGCTGAAGTTGGAAACCTGGCTTTTCCAGCAATAATTTTCTAACAGTTTTTTTGGTAGCTCCGCTTATTGATGTCTTGTAGTTCTTTTCTTCTTCAGTCTATCCCTTGGCGCCGGGAAACCTACTGCGGGTAGCTGTGTGCCTTATAAGTTTAAATAAATAAATAAATAAATAGTATGAGGACAATCTGTCCACTAGAAAGATCCCTTTTGTCTGCCTTGTTGAAAGACTGGAATGTATTAGAGATGTGCTGAGCAGCCTGAAGCTGGGTTAAGTGGTGTAGATTCATTGGAACCATTCCAGTAGAGGTGTCAGATACTAGCAAGGTAGCATTGCTGCAGTTTCATCACTTACCATTGACCCATGGAGGTTCCAGGAACCTCACATAAGAAGAGCATCAACTGATGGTAGGGAAGACTGGAATTACCTGTGACAGCCTCAGGTCAATCCTTTAGCATCACTAGTCCCTCTTTTTTGGCCTGATGTTCGTGGCTAGGCTAGGAGCTTAGCCAGCCTTGCCAAAGGTATTCAGGCCAACCACACATTACACTATGCAAGTGAATGTAGCAAGCAAGCTTGTCCTTCTACAGTAGTTTGGGACAAGACCCCATCCACATAAAATTCGAGATAAAAAGGTCCAAATGGTAAATATAACAGCTGAATTTATCAAATACACTGGCTTAAAACATTGGATTTTCATGTTGTTATGAAGGGTAAGTGATTTAATATTCCAATGATTTAGGGTCTACAAAAGCATTGGAGAGCAATATTATTTAACGTCATGTTTGTCCCTGTAAATCAAATGTGTGACAGATGAAAAAAAGTGTATGTGCAACAAGCACATGTTTGTGCAAAGGAAGATGCAGTGTGTTCATATAGGCTCCTATGCCATCAATTTCAAAGTAAATGATATGCCAGGGAGATATGCCAGTTAAAAATAAAAATCCATTTTAAATTCCATGTAAAGCTAGTTCAAGGCGGCCTCCTAATTCCCCAGCTTGCAACACACTTAAAAATGCCAGAAGATCTGTATGCATTCTGGCTGTGACTACAAAAACTACAAAAAAAGATAATTCAGAGGTGTTTAGGTTTTTCCTCATGAATATATAACAATCCTAGTTCTCTATGGCCCTGGGAAACAGCATAGATTTACATTCCCATTGTGCCTTGGCGAGGAACTGGAAAGAGGAGAACAATGGTTCCCAATTATTTATATAGAACAACTCTTTGCACGCAGATCATAGTAACATCCGGTGGAAGCACTGATGGTGTTTATGGGGACAATACAACCATGCAATTAATTATTTGTTCCATACAAAGATTAAGTCCAAGTACAGACTGGCTCAGAGTCGATGTACTTGCATATAAGTCATGTTAGGTACAGCGAGTAAAAACATTCATACGCAGGGCAACGAAAAAGTGCAAGAGGAAGGATGGTCATAAAAAGAAACAGGGCTCTGGAGAAACTATTTTAAATGTCTATTCCGGCAAGTAATGTTAACGTTGCAACCTTAACGTGGTAAGAAACACAATGGTCCCATTAGGACTCCATATGTTTGTTAGAGCCTTCAAAAATGATAACTAGCCCACAGTTGGCCCTGATTACAAGTCTGGCGGTCCACGGACTGCCAGAATTGTGGAGGTGCGGCTGTGGCAGTCTTCCTCCCACCATATTTCATATTACGATTTGAGCGGTCGGCCTACCACAGCCCTGCCGCAGCTGCCAGGAACAGCCATTCCCTGGTGGTATTGCGGCAGTCAAGAGACCGCAATAGGCTTGGCAGGGGTGTCATGGAGGTTTCTCCTCCATAAACACTGTGGCGGAGAGGAAACAAAGGGGGCACTGAGGACCCCTGTGCCTCCTCTGAATTGGGATGAACACAAGGGGGCACCTGTTTGCATGCACCCCAGTTCCTGCATTGCATTGACTTTACAGTTCATGTTGTGCAAGAATTGTTTTTGGTATTCCCATTGTGGTGCCCATTTTCTGGGACACCGCTGTGGGAATGCCAAAAACCAGCCTGCCAGACAGGAGGAAACTCCTAATCTGGCAGTCTGACCACGTCTTTGGCGGTACAGCGGTGGGGCAGACCAAGTGCCGCACTGCCAAAGTCATAATCAAGCCCTTAGTATGCTTTACAATGTAGTTGCAATAGTTGTAGAGCAGGGTCTTCGCAAAAGAGTCAGGAGCCATTCTTGTATGAATTAAGTTCTTTAGTTCATGTTAGGCTCCTAGATTACAGCCACGGTCTGTTAGGTTCCTTTAGGGCGCCTTTGTCTCTCCATCTCAAATCAACTCTCAGGCTTCATCCAGCACACAGACGCCAACATTTCATGCATCATCTTATTCTCACAGCTTCACACCCAAAAATCTACAGCATGCCCACTTTGCCCATGCATACACAGACACATCACAGCACTATATCATCCACATTCTTTACAAACATGGCACACCTGACACGCCCCATCACTACTCATCACCTTTCCAATCACAGGGCAAATGTTAACCCAATGCAACAATGACCCACACGACAAACTCACAAACTCTCACACCTTCTCCATCTTCCAGCAGCAACACACACATGCCCACAAGGACAATACACTCCATCACTCTCTCATGTTCGGATAATAGTGCAGCCCACCCCTTCACCAAGCCCAATACCAACTCAAGCTAGCCAGCCAAACCATTGTGGCCACAAACCAGACAGATGGAAGTAGACACCTAAATCTGCATCTAGCACCATGCCATCTGGAAACTGCAGAAACATCAGGCAAAACATCTTACGCACACAATGATGGCAGCCTTCAGTGTGCGCAGAGTGAAACCTCTGAAAACACAACATTTAAACACCTGTGAGGTCCAATACTGATATCAGTTTGTGTCAGTACATTGGACCAACACTTTATGGTCCCAGGATAAGGAAGCACCCACAAACCGCACCCTACACTTAGATCCACCGAAGCCAAGTCAGAGATTCATATCAGTATGGAATGATGACTGACTCCATTAGTCGCAGTCGCATTTAGAAAAAACTCACTCACCAATGTATCCTGTCTCTAGTGTCATGCATCTATCAAAATATAAAAACACAACAGATAACATAGACACCTGACATCTCACACTGGCATACTGTGCCTGCAGTAACATGCACCTATTGAAACTTCCCATTCATACACAGCGACAACTGGTCCGAGAGCACGCTCAAGTGTGACGTGTGGCTTCCTTTCACAACACATGCAGTATTACACTCCCCACATTTCCTCACACAGGAGGGTCCTACTCGCCCCCAATCCCACACACCATGGGGCACCTTCCTTCAGCTACAATGCTGCTTGTGCAGTTTCAAAGCTTGTTTTCTGGCTGGAGGCTGCCTGATGATGAAGACAGTGTACAGTAAGGGATAGAGAACTTCCTTTGCTCCTGGTCCTTAACTCCTGCTCGCTGCCCATTAGCCAATGCAGCGTGTTTCCTCTGTTCAGCTCACATCATGTCCATGCCCACCCTCCTCACTGGGCTCCTCCTCCTCCTGCCCAGCAGAAATGCTTACACCACTTGCCTGTGGATTTGAGGGTGGGTGACCCAGACTACTCCTCCATCTTCATGGATGGCCCATGTACCATCCATGTAATCTCCCTGCATGAAATTGTGCATACTTTGGGTTACTTTAGCACTAATTCCCAGATTAAAACAAGTTTTTTGCTTGAAGGCACAACCTGACTCTACACTCTGCGCTGGTTTGCGTCACTTTTGTGATGCAGACCTGGCACAAGATGTTAGCACATTTTAGCCATAGTGACCTGTCCAACCTAAGAAGGTGCTCAGGGAGCAGGGTAATGGATAGTCCTTACCAAGGTGTGTGTGAGGAAATGCCCTTTTGTGCATGGTCATCGCCATTTGTTTCTGAAAATGATTGCTTGTATTTAGCATATGCACACTGGGACACTGCTGCCCAGTTTATGTGCTGCAACCTCTAAAACCTGGTTATATTACCTTATCTCTAATTGACTTGCCTATAAGACCCTAGTGTATGGTTTAGAAAATGTGCACAGGGCCTGGAAGTTAAATGCCATCTGTGGACTACAACACCTATTGTGACATCTACCGAGTGGACCTGGGAAACATGGCTTCAGGCCTACAATGGGTAAATTGACAGCAGCAGCTTGCACTTTGCTGCACAGACCTGTCAAAATTACCCTATTGGCAGGTACGAAAAAAGCCTATCTGCCCACTAGGTAGGGTGCATAATACTCAAGAGTGGAACATGTGTAACATTGAAATTGCATGCTTCCCCGGAGACCATGCCCAAATCGGCATTGTCACTGGTTAGGATGTAACTGGCACACAAGAAAAGTCAAATAATAAATGATACAGTTTATAACTTGTGACCGGTAGTAGCAGCAGACTCCATTCAAAGACTAATTTTTATATTTAAACAAAAGTCAATCTAATGGTGAAGTCGGATGTTCATTAACTATATGAGAAATGTAACATTTAGAAAGTTACAATAACCCTTACTGAAGTTCTGTAGGCTACATTTCATTAGCACTCCCGCCAAAGACCAGCCTGTACTTGGCCTCAAACAGGTGTGAAAACTCAAGCATGTAAAATGGCCTGAGATGGGATTGTTTTCTTTCCCTGGCAGGAAGACCAGCTGGGGTTGTCCCAGAAACTTAATATACTTAAAAGGGGCCTGGAAAGGCCCCATAGTGATCATGACACCAAACCCAAGTTCAAGGAAAGCCACTCCAAATCGGTTTAATGTGACTAAAGAGAAGGGGACTGCTAATTAACTTGGCTGCACCTTTGAGTGGGTCACAGGCTCTGCACATGAGGAGAAGAGTTTTTCTATCTTGGATTTTGGCAATGAGGGGGTTTGCAGTAAGGCACACAGGAACTGCTGCAAAGTTGGTAGTGTTCCCCCCAAAGAAATGTTACCCCATTGGTTAGGGAGTGCCTTGGAGTCACCCTACCCATTTCCAGGCACCAGGAGTAAATATGGGACCCCAAGGCACCATCCTTGGACATTCACTTGATCTACAGGAGATCTGAAGAGGACTGGATCTGCTTGTTATCTTTGACAGGAGCCCTGAAGGAGCAGACCTGCTCTTTCTTGTAACCAGGATAAAGAAGAAGGCTCAGGGGTCAGATGGTTGACGTCCTGGATGGCTACAGGTACACAACAAGATGCTAGAGGCTTTTTTCCTGAAGTGCCACGCTGACCAGTAGCTACTGGGCATGGGTTGGACCTTGCTGTTGTCCTCTGCCTGACACCCTAAGAGTCTCCAAGTGCCTCCCCTGTGGTCCTGGAGCTGTCGTAGTATATCCCTGTGGTTGTTTGGGAAACAGAATAAAGTTTGGAAACTTTAAAAGTTTTCCTTCAAAGCTCCAGTTGGACCCATGGAAAAAGGTTTCCAACAGGCAGTACCATAGCATCAGAATGAATTTTAGCTTCACCAGGCTCAAGGCTCTCAGCACCACCGAAAAAACGCAGAAGTCCATTCCGTACTGGGCTTAGAACATTTTCAGTGAGAAATCTTCAAAGGTTCAGAGTTCCAGTGGGACAAACCTGCTTCAGGTATCCAGAGCATGGTTCCAGGGCAGTGGCTACAGTTTCAGTGACAGCATGGTGGGGGAGTTGTTTTCTTCTCAAAAAGCAACAAATAACTTTTCTGCTTTAGGACAAACTACCTTTTGGCCTTGGGTCTTACAAACTTGTTCAAACTTTCACCAGGACTAATCCACTTGTTATATCCAATGAGGGCTCCATCACGGTTAGCCACAAATCGCAACTATGACTTGGTATATCGCTTCCATATACTATCATTGTGCTTATTGGCACTATTTTCAAAATGTAAATATTTAAAAATTAATTTCTACTGTTCTGCTACTAGATTTAGAGGTTGTTTTCATTTTGCAACTTAATTTTTTCTCTATTTCTATAAATTGGAGTAGGATTTTATTTTTGTTATGTCTTTGAGTTTTTAATTGTTTTGTGACTTCTAAACGTTTTGCAAAAGATAACTAAGTAACTCCTGCCTGCTTTGTGTCATAGCAACCAGGGGTTTAGCTCAGGTTTAAATGATTGAATCCTTTGACTGGACCTAACAGTTCAATGGCTTTATTATTTGTGGCGGACAATCACGCACCCCAACTAATAATTCACTTTCCTACATTGTGGAAGTGGGCTAGAGACTGAGACTCCTGATTCCTAACCTGGCACTTTATTCTGGCAGCCACGCCTCTCCTGTATCTCTTTGCAATTTCCTGTGGCTGAAGCCGCTCGCGCCCAAGATAAGAGGCCTCAGTTTGGGGAATGGTGGCCCCTTCGCAAACACAGACAAAGGACTAGAGAACTAGGTCCCCAAGGGATCAATAACCGGTTCCCTCGCAGAGAGCGCCAGAACTGACAAATCTGCAGCAATTATCTGCTTTGTATCCAATCTGTTTGCAGAAGGATAAAGGTCTCAGTAATATGGCTTCTGGAGATAGATGCACTATGTTCCACCAAGGGAAGGCAAACATCCTTTGTTTACTTGTATTTCGTTCTTGTTATTCAGAGCACGAATTGAAGAGATGCCGAGGTCACCCAATGCCATTTTCAGAAGCCATAGTATGCGCTGAAGGAGGCAGAACAAATGTCACACAATTATTTGTAGCATCTACAGCAAGGTTTCTCAGCTTTCCCATGGAAGAAAAAACAGGAAAGAGCGCCAGGAAAAGTTTGAAAATCCTTGCTCAAAAATGAAGAACCATATGCTGAGATAAAAGGGGTCAGGAGCCGCTGTGATGAAGCAGGATGTTTTAGTCGGGAAACAACCCTATGGTGTCCTCCAGTAGTCAGCCAGCATATCTGACTCTAGGCTGGAACATTCCCAAGAGAAAACACACCCAGCTTGGAACGTTGTAGCATTTCAAGCTGCCTTAAAGCTACAAAAGCATTCCCACAAAAGTGCAAAAACATGGTGTTTTTATCTTTTTCAAATGACTCGATTTTTGGAAAGTAAACGTTTTTGAAATATTTTGAGATGCTTCACCTATATCTCTCTTCCCTCTCATGTGTCCTGAAATCAGAAGCATCCCTCATATACATACTTCTTTCCAGCTCTCCTCACCCCTCTTGGTGCTTTTTAGTTCTCGCACCTGGCGACGCAGCGCGAAGTGCTGTCGCCAGCGAGACTTATTGTTGCCGACTTGCCTCGGAAGTGGGACAGGAGATGGGCACGTGCAGGGGCGATTGGAGCTGGTGCACACGCATGTACCCCCACGCGGTGTGCACATCTCCTGTCCCCCTTCCGTCCTCACGGCGTTAGATTAACTAGCAGGCTAAAAAACAAACAGACTCACATTTTTTTTAATAAAAGCGTGCATGTCAATTGCAAGCAAATCTACCCCACCTTGCACGGTGTAGCTCGCTAGAAGCATTCCGTCTAGCCGCTTTTAAAAACCCTGTCCTCATCTCATCCCGCACGCTCCTGGTTGGGCCCTTACCTCAGTTGTTGCTCCTTTGGCAGTCAGCAGCTCCACAATCTCTACAGCCGCCTCTGCCTCTCCCTTGTGTATAGTGTTTTTTTGGCATGGTGGTGCAGCAGTCATCCCCTGCCAAGTCTCAGTTCGTGGCTATCGCGTTGCATCACCATTCCCCAGCGTGCCCGGACAGCCAATGTGCAAGCTCACGGTGTGTCTTCTCTGGCCATCTCAGCGAGCCCGGACAGGCAATGTGCTCGTACGGCTTGTGACGTTTGAACCCAGCGCACGCATGGCACGCGTACACTTCCCTCCCTCGGGCACAGCAGATGGAGCGGCCCAAAGAGCAATGTCGGACGCGCTGAGATGGCCGGAGAAGACAGCGCTCCCTTTTCAACAGAGCTTCCTTTCACAGCACCACATGTCACGCATTACATCCCCGTCACACAAGGCCTGAGCTGTCTGAAGCACTATTACAGTTAATGCACCGTGCAAGATACCAATGAACAGACTTGAGCGTGCTGATAGTCAAGAATTCCCAAGTATTCATGAGCTCCTCCCATCATCGATGCAGGCTGGAGGTGAGCTGTAGTGACCCGTGCGCCACCATCCAAATCGATCAGTAACATTATCAGGTATCACTTGTGCACCGGAGGGCAATTAGCGCGTGCGCTCCATCGATCGAGCAGGCCTCACACCGGATCCTGCTTGACGACTCCTGGGCACGAGGTAGATTTACTGCTTTGATGGGGACAGAGTACCGCTGCTGTTCTGCTACCAGTGGACCCAGGTGAGCGCTATGACATTCAATGCCGCAGCCCTACCGGTCTCACCAAAGAGACCAGTCCGGAAAGAGATGCGTGTTCGTCCCTTGTGGTAGGCCAGTGCACCCCTGGTCTGCATTCACAGGCCTGCAGCCATTAAAATATACAAGACATAAGCCTCAAGGCGCTATTTAAGTAAGGTAGCGCTGGAATTTATCGTATGCGTAAAATTGCAATTACTATGCCAATAACTCTAACTCTAACTGATGCAATAGGGCTCGCATTTATGAGAGTTTGAGCTATTAGCATTGTAAATGACAATGCCTTTTATTGTTTTTTTTTAAAAACAGATAAATAAAGGGCATTCTCATTTACAATGCCAGCAGTTCTAACTTTAACAAATGCGAGAGCTATTGCATTGCAAATTCTTGTTAATGTGGGGGTGTCTGAGATTTCTCTCAGATTCTAGGCTCTAAATTGTTTGACAATCAGTTGTTAGTGCTTCTGTTCCAGTCATTATCCACAATGAGCACTTTGGTGCAGAGGGGGCTTCTCCATAATGGCAGAGGAGCGCCACCCCCCTGCTAAAGTATGAAAAATAAAATGATAATACAAGCATTGTATTATCATGTTTTTTTTTTTGCTTGCGAGTCTTTAGTAGGATGGAGTCAGGCAATCCTGTGTGACAGGCATGGCAGGCCGAGGAGTGGTGAGCAATTTCAAGTGTGCATGTCAGATTGGCCGGCCATTTAAGGCCGGTCAAACAGACATGCACAATTAGGTTTCTCCAAAATGCCACAGGCTCCCAGGCACTGTCTAAGTGGCAAACCAGGTGGTCAGACCAATCTCAGCACTTCTCTCATGCTGGGAATAGTATTCCCAGCATGAAAGAAGCACCTGGACTGACATTTGGGAGCATGCGCAGTGTGCAGCCGGAGTCAAGGATCGTAAGAGAGAAACAAGGCGGCAGCTGTTGGGGTGGCAGGTAAGTGTAATTTTATTAATTTTAATTGTCTTCCTTCCCTCCCCACCACTAATCAATGCGAGCAGCCACCACCACCTCGGTGTAATCCATGCAAAGCTGGAGCACGTTTTGAGTTATCCAGTCTGCCCCTGCCGACACAGCTTTCTGAAAGTTACCGCAAGTGTGGTCAACATCTCCTCCCATCCTGACCAACAAATTAGTTTCTCAGCTTAGCGGCAAAAGGTGAACACAGCGCTCTCACGCAAATGTTAAATAAGGTAGTGATGACGGAAGAACCATCACATTATTTGCACACGCAAACATACATATTTTTTTTATTTATAGTTATTTAGTTTTCTATAGCCTGGACAAAGTTGAGAATCAGAAAGTAAAAAAATAGGTAGATATACATGCTTTGGATAACACAGAAACAAGTGGGAAATAAGACAAACAGTCCAATTAATGTTTCAGAACACTCAGTTTATTCAGTCCAGGGGAGTGGTCAGAAGATTCTTTAAAGTGAAAGGTCATAATCAACCATGAATGTTTTTTGCTTTTTCTTGAACAACTTGAAGGAGGAAACTGTTCTTATCCCAGGGGAAATGGAATTCCAAAGCCTGGGGATTTTTTCCGAGAAGAGCTGTTTTGTAGTCAAGAAGGAGGGCATTTAGGGCTCCTCAGATATCTTTGACCTTTTGAGATGTGAAGTTTCCGTGCAAGAAAAGTAGGGGATCCTTCATGCACTGCTCCATGTGTGACGTAGTCCATGTGTGATGTAGTCCAGTTTGAAATTAAATCTTGCGTAGTTTGGTAGCAAGTTCAGCGATAGTGGGGTGGGGGAAATATGATCATATTTTCTGGTGCTCAAGAACAGTTTGGTAGAAGCTTGCAGCACTGGATTGATGCCTGCCAAGTGTATTTTAGGAATACCTCCTGACATGAAATTACCATCGTCCAGCTGTAAGAAGAGGAGAGCCTGTGTGATTTGATTGAAGTTTTGCTTTGTTTTCTATTGATTCATTCATTTTAAAAGTTTGAGTTGGAGTTGAGCACATTTTGCAAAATTAGCAATATGATCTTGCCGGTTAAGAGGTTTGCCAAGGTAAAATCCCCCCCAATTTCACCAAGTTCACATGTTCTGAAATGGTGTTCACAAGCACAACATCTTAGAGCCATGCCAATATCATGAGGTTACAAATGGGGACGAGATGAGGAAAAATTCTATTTTCGTTAGGTAGAGTTTCTGGTGATAGCAGTTGGACCAAGCATGAATCTAATTCAAGATTTCTGATAGAATTCCTTTATCTTCAGGAGAGAAGATCCTTAGGGAGGTACTGTCTTGTTTAGGATTTAGAGGATGTCATCTGTAATCTTCAGAATGGTTGTTTTCCTCTCAGAAGCCTGAGAGAAGTCTATTTAGAAGATCATTTTCCTTCAAGAATCCACAGAGAGTACTAATACCTCCACTAAGAACAGAATGTTTTTTTACTCGACTGAAGGTATGTAGATCTTCTGGGACAGTTCCTTTTTATGGTCTGGCTTGGTAGCACAGAATCACAGAGAGGGGCTTTGGCTTCACCCACTCATTGGGAGGAAGGAGTACATGTTTTGATGGGGCAGACATTGTGTGCTTCAGCAAAAAAAAGTGTTTGCCCTCCACACAGCTGTGATCAGTTTGTGGATTTATCCAAATGCCAGAGCTCAAACTTTTATGAGTGCTCACATATAGCATTGTAAAGCTATTAAAGTGTCTTAGATAACTAGCGTTTCTCTCTAGCAGCAGCACAGATGGGAGTAGGGCAGTGATTATCCTAAGAGACAACAGTGCACCGATCACCGGACCTTTTAACCTGCACAAATATTATTCTACAGAACTATACCATGTTATCTACTTGTAATACTTCACATTAAAATACAACATTCCCTTAAAACCTAACCTATTGGCACTGCTAATGCTTGTTTAATAGAAAAGTAACTTGAGCAACTTCCATTGGTTCTGACATGATTACTTTTGGACAGAGAAAAGTTGATGATATTCAGCCAGGTTAGAGCTATTGAGGTTTTGATGTCTTTCAGATGGATGTAAGAAAGTGTTTCTAAGGGTGGGGTCATGGTCCAGTTTTGTTGATGATATCTATAAAGTTATGGATGTCCATTGCTTGGTCAGGTGAGGCCGTTTGGGGTGTCAGATGTGTTATTCAGGAAGTATTCTGTCTTCTCAATTATTTCACAATAAAATGTGGAATTCTTAACTTTTTTCTAAGGACATACATACTTTTTGCTGATTTTAGGGTGTTCAGGGACGAAGATGATAGGCTTTTCCATCACCTTCTCTCAGCTTTCCTTTCTTCATTCAATTCATGCAAGAACCATGCAACCGACATTTTGGGTTTTTGTCTTTTCAGTATTTTGGGTGCTAATGCAGCTGCTATTGTGGTCTTTGACTCAGCGGATCGAGTGATCTTGTCATTTGTATATAATTTGCGAGGGGAAGTCTTGAAAATCACATCCAATTACTGAGCTCAGTGGAACCTTATCTAAGTGTCTGACGTCTCTCAAAAACATTTTCGTCCTGTGTGTTAGCCATTGGTTGCTGATAAAAATGAGCCGATTCAGAGGATTATGAGAGAGTGGTTGAAGTTCAGTTTCACTTTGTATTTGTTTGCTAGTATTGTGGGTTATAAGTGAGCAGAGTTAGCTGAGACTGATGTTCAAGGTTGGCTGAAAGAATCCATAAAGCAGAATGTGATTTAACATTATAGTGAAGATTGAAATCTCTGAGAGTGTTGTCTGAATTGATTTTATTGATGGCAATTCCATGATCTGCTCTGCAAAGTCTGAATTCCTTCTTCTGGGTTGGTAGATTAGATTCAATCCGATCTGGTTGAGTTCTATTGATGCTGTCTCTATAAGGGTAGTTGTTCTGCTGTGAGATTTCTGCATTGTATAAAGTCTTTCAAGATGCATAATGGAGGATCCCTTTGGGACCAATAGCTCTATGGCAGGTTTTGCATAATCTGTAAATCAAGTTTCTGCTAGGAGACTTATGTCAATGTTTTGTTCTAACAATATCTCAGCAAGTTCAAGGTGGAGTTTTAGTGCCAATCTACAATTGTGAAGGAGGCCGTTCAAACACTTGGAAATTTCAGTTTGGCGCAATTTGTTGTGCTTTACCTCCATCATGGGCTGACTGGTATTTTTTCCAGCTGTTGATGGTAGGGATGTGACCACTAACAAGGAGCTCACCATGACTTTTGAGAACTTGAAGGTATTTCTCCATTCTTTGTCTTGATTTGTCATGGTCTTTTTTTTTAATCTAAATTATAGTATAGTGCACATTTGGAGAGGCCAGGTAGGGCGAACTTGATTTTCATTTGATAATTTTGCTATTGCAGTTGTGAGGGTGAATATCTTAGAGTTAATAGCGATTACAGGGTGAACACCTACAAATAGTGCTCCAGAGGAAGGCATTATGCGGAATGGGAGGGAATGGATGAGGGGGAGTGAGTGAGAGAGAAGTGACATTGCCAGGGGGAGTGAGATGAGGGTTGAGTCTGGATATGTAAGTTTTTTGCATGAGAGAGTGGATGTGATGGGCCACTTGTATCGCCCACGAATGGGCAGGAAGCTGTGAAGGGGATCTTGTGGTAGTTTGTATGTGCTCAATGATTTTGTGGGATGGAGGTTGGCAAAAGAGCTTCGGGACACATGTGAAAGTAAAGGAAGGGTCTTAGACAGCCGCTGCCGGTCGGTTGGGGCTGAAGGGGCATGCCCCTTCACCAGTTGCCCCTCACAAACTGTCTGTCAGGCTGAGCAAAGGTCAGCCTGACAGACTCTGTTCATTTTCAGGTCAGGCAGCCAGGAGCTAGACTTACGCTAAATGTGCAGGCCGTGGGTGCCTGAGCTGAACTTTGCTAGGCTGAGAATGTCACAGCTCCTGTGGTCGTGACCTCCGCAGCTCAGCAAAGGTCCTTGAGACCCTCCCCCTCAGTGACCAGGGTTAGCGTCACTCATTGCCTCGCATCTGGGCGCTTCATTTTGAGTTTTTTTGTCACGCGATCACTAGAACTCTCAAGGTAACACATGGCAGCACTATTAATTAGGAGATGGTGGCAAATTCCGTTCCGCTCGCAGGACTTGCGAAATATGTCGAAACTTCCGCGATCCGCGGTGGAATGGAATTCGGGGGCATGAGGTTTAATTAAACCTCACCAGGAAGCACTTACAGATATAATAAAAGCAGGAGCCCGAGTTGAAGCTCAAATTCTGTACCGCATTAATCAGCGCAAACACCTGCTGTTGCAGTGCGCTTGAATCTACTCCACCCTTTGCGTACAATTACTGGCAACTAACTCACACTGTGCCACACTGACACCCTTCCTGAAACACACGCAGGAACGTAAAACAGAATAATGGATTAAATAACGCTGTTACTTTACTTAATCACCCTAAAAACAAGCATGGACCTATTTACCAAGACAGATTTTTTACTAACATGAAAAACGGTTGAATCCCTAATATAATATAGACTGTCTGTCATCATGGTAGATGGCATTTAAATATTGCATTATGACTGCCAAGTGGTGTGAGAAATAGAAATACCTGCATTCCGGAACACCTTATTTATGCAAAACATTAAGAAATGCTTAGATCAGAAAGAAGGAAAAACGCACATAATGGCATTGATAAACACATAGAGGGGCCGTGGAAGCTGAAATGAATGGAAAAGAAGCAAAACAACACTCCATGGGTGTTCTGTTTTGTGAAAAACCACCAGAAAACGAGAGATTGCAGGGGTACGGGGCTGCAATACATTTATCCAATATTCACTGGAAAACTTAATTTTCCCAAGAGCGGCTTTCCTGGTACCCTTTTCACCGGAAAAAAAATAACGGGAATGATACCTGCTGCGAGCATTTAGATGTCAAACTATTCTATACATAAACGAGCGGTTTCTTTTTGCGCCCGATCTGCCTGAAGACCTCTGAATCCCACCAGTACCCAGGGGATACAGGGAAATACCACAGTAAATCAAAGAAGAAAGGGACATACTCGAGGCATTTCTGTCCAAGCAAAACCGACCCTAATTGTCACCTGGGAGCACTTGCACGAGACTGCCGGAACACAGGTAGTGATCCATCACATAGATTTCAAAAGAGCAATTGTGTGTTCCTATTACCAGCTTTAGGAATACGAACCTCAACAATGTAGTCAGAGGTTAGAATAAAAATTGTTAAATAAAAAAAGACTATGGCAGCCTTATATCACCTTTGCCCTCTGATTGACAGGAGCTGTCGTTCTGTGACCGCATCTCCTATCTGCTCAATTTAGAAATTGATTACATTTATTAACCAAAGACTGGTTTAATTGAATTATTGTACGATGCGCTAGGGCTAATTATTTGCAACTAGCAGTGCTGCTTTTGTATTCTCTGCGTGCTGCAGCTGTGTTAAAATATTTCATTAAACTGAAAATAGTTTTACCCTATCATCGGCGAGTTTGCCTCTGTGGAGAAATAATTAATGTCCGCTAAGTGAATCCTACATCATTCTTACATTATTTCTTCCCACTGGCTTACATTAACCCCCAGATTCATCAAAGTCCCGTTTTGCGAGTCCTTAATAGCGATTATTAAGGAATCACTATTAAGGACTCGCAAAACGGGATTCATGTAGGAATCGCACAAATTATAGCGATTTCTACTGCCTCCTTATTTGCGATTCGCAAATTGCTAATCACAAATAAGGAATGGCTTCCCTTTCATTCCTATGGGCCTAAAGGCCCATAGGAATGAATGGGGAACCATTCCTTATTTGCGATTAGCAATTAGCGAATCGCAAATAAGGATGCGATTTCAAGGGTGCCAGGGTGTCCAAAGGACACCCTGTAGCACTCCTGAAATGCAAATGTACACAGGTGTTGCGCACACACATGTCCAAAGGACATGTGTGTGTTTAACATACAACTTAGAAAAATGCACTTAAGTGCATTTTTCTAAGTTTTCGCTATTTACCACGATGTTACACTTCGCGGTAAATAGCGGCCCCATATTGCGAATTCGCAATTTTAAAAAGGTTCATGAATAGCATTTAAGGAATCTCTAATTGAGATTCCTTAAATGCGATTCTTCACAATTGAGCGATTTCTATAATTGCGATTTTTGCATTTGGGATGATGAATCCCAAATGCAAAAATAGCGCTCGCAAAGGGCCGGATTCTCAATCTACCTGTAAGTCCGGGCTAGTCACCCAAGCCAGCACAAACTGTTCCTGCTGCAAATGGCTACCCTGCTCTTTCACTTTGCCCATAATTGCTTCAAGCTATATTGTTCTTTTGTACACTTAACTAGTGTCTTGGGTCTCCGGGAAGTGTTATAGTTAGTAATTAATTGCTTATGTATATAAATGACATTGAGGCCGGGCGCAACAAGAAATCTCGTCGAAATCGCAAAATTCTGCGTGCCCGGGGAGATTTTGCGCAGTTTCGCAGAATTTTGCGGCAGGCAACTCCGCAAATTCTGCCCACCCCTACAATAATGTTACTGCTTAGTAGAACCTTTCAAATTATCTACCTCACTCCAAAATTGCCTATGATGCTCCATAAGGAAAAAACATCTGCTGATTCGGTTGCCAACCACATTTTCAAATATGGGTATTTGGGATAGTTATGATACAGAGAAGCAAAACAATCTTAAAATATGTCTTTGGTAGCATTTTGGTGCCAGAAAAACGTGTGATGATGACTAGAGGGGAAACGTTAATATTGTTTGTTCCCCAAATATGTCCAGTCATGAACTAAATACTACACAAAATGCTGTCGGTAATTTTGCTACAGTTCCAGTCATTTCTGTCATTTACTGTTACAAGTGCTAAATAGCGGCTTTTATTGTTCGTTCAGATAACCCTGGAATACTTTGCAGTAGCTATGTTTGTATAAGCCTGCTTTAAATTACTGTTTGTAAAAGACACTTTACTTTTCTTTAAACTTGGCAATTTCCTTTTTTTTTTTAAACTTAAGTGGAGTTTTTATTTTTAAATTTGCACTCTGAAGCTTTTCAAAGGTTGCACAGTCCTTAAAATCCGTGAAAAAACTAGCAAGACAATAAGGTAGCTTGTGGAAAATGCAGGTAAACACCCATGGGTTTTGCTAGCGAAGTTAGATGATATTGGGAAACTTAGCAAACATCTCAATCTTTCCAAATGTATCTGGAGGATGCAGTTAAGACCAATCTTGATGTTGGTTATGAAGTTGGCAAGATGAAAAGTCACGGAGTGTTCTTAGAATGCTTTGATAGGCATTTGGCACGGACCAACAAAGCAATCTTCTGACAGATAAGAATCGTGGCTGGAAACTTACTCCTGGGAAATTTATATAATGAATTGTAACCAATTTAATTTGTCATGATTCAAAATTAAATACATTCTTCCTTCTTTAGAGATCTAAAATTATATATTGTACATGGTAAGTCGAGAATAGAGATGCTTAGAATTCTCTTCTCAAAACATCAGTACTGTACCAAGAAATCTCCCAGTGATGGTTAGAGGGGCAGTTGAGGGTATGGCTGCCTCAGATTTCCAATTAGGTGCTTGACGTTGAGACAGTATATTAGAAAGTTACAATAAGATACATTCTGCTAGATATTCCCATTAGGTTGATTCCAAATTTTACTGAGCATGTATTGAACTTCAGAAAGGATGCATACATTTGGTGAAATGGATAACTACGACTGCTGACATTGTGAAATATGTCAGGTATATAAAGGCATTGATTGTGCCATTGTCTGCTAGTTCAAGACCAGTGGATCTAAAAGAGAAGTCAGAAACAACCTAGTTAGCAGTCTTTCAATTCAGCTTACCACCAGGTGGGATACTTCCTTTCAAATACCTAGATTACCAATAACTCTTTAGTTGAAAAAAGGCGATATCAGTAGCTAAAATTGTTATATATGTCCCTGGAAAATAAAAAAAACTGGAATCAGTAATTTGATAGATGAACCCTCTTTGGGGAGTATGATAAATGAAAGGTGGACCGATGAAACACCTTTTTCTACAATGTGGAAAAATGCATTAAAACACTGTAATTGCTTGGTAGTTTTTGTCGTATTTCTTTGGTTTATATTATTTCAAGGTCTTGTGTGTCTTTTTCACCTCAAGTGGTTCAATTTTTGGCTGTAGAACTTCACCTCTGGCAAGACTCTACACCAAACACGTTGTGGGTGGCATATTACTATTATGTTATGTTATGTTATGTTAATTGAATTTATTTCGCGCTCGGCTACTCGTGAGTGTCCCGGCGCGGAACCATAGGAAATGGCAGAGGACTTCACATAAACAGATGAGTCATCAGTTTTTTCATGAATACACTTGGGTCCTGGATGGTGCGCAGGACCAAAGGAAGGGCATTCCAAGCAGCTGCAGCTTTGAATGAGAAGGAACTACCCCCTACCCTTTGATGCTTAAAACGAGGGTCAACTCTAATAGGAGCTCAGAGGGAAAATTGGACTGGGTCGCCCTTCACTCAAACATAAACCAACAACAAAAGACCCTGTCCACAGGACGTAAACGTGTGTCAGTTACTGGAATAATAGAACAGTCTGTATGTACTGATAACTATTATAGTCCACTACAGTTTTTTTGGGGGGGACAGTACACTGCACCTCACCCAAAAGTTTCCAAATTCAAGCTAAAACAGGCCAATCTTCCTTGACAGATACACAGAACACCAAGTCAATACTGTCTGACACAACTATATCAGTATCAGGCATCCACACCGTCAGTGTTGGACCAAGTTCTACTTAGAAAAAATGTGCGAGAAACGAATGACACCTCACGGAAACACCACCAACGGTGTAACTCGTATGTAATTTCCAGACAAGCCCCTGTCTCATCATCCGTAGTCACTCTATTCTCAAAAAAAGAAGAAGGAAAGTGTCCAAAACAAACAACCAAAAACGTGTAGTGGAAGCAGAGAGCATCTGCTAGTGACAAACACACAACATAAATAAGTGCATAAAACACAGCATCCAATTCCCTCAATAACTTTATTCGTAGAGAAATGAAAGGCAGCTGTTGGAATAAAAAGGCTGGTAGCTATTCATGCATACCATTACCTATTGCCAATGCCGACATGTTTCACTGCCACAACAATTTTGGCAGATTCATCAGGGCTGCACTATATGCTGCCACTCCACTCTTGGACACTTGTTCTGTGTTTAACCAGAGACAGTCTGGTTGCTCATACCGGCCGCCTGGGGGTAGAGAGAGATGCAGAAGTACTCCAGCCACGAGTCTCTGCCTTTACTTAGCTTGTAGCATTCGTAAAATCGAGTAACGAGCGCTTCGTCTCCTTCTCCGAGTCGAAGAGTGGAGTGGCAGCATATAGTGCCGATGATGAGACAGGGGCTTGTCTGGAAATTACATACCAGTTACCCCGTTGGTGGTGTTTCCGTGAGGTGTCATTTGTTTCTCGCACATTTTTTCTAAGTAGAACTTGGTCCAACACCGACGGTGTGGATGCCTGATACTGATATAGATGTGTCAGACAGTATTGACTTGGTGTTCTGTGTATCTGTCAAGGAAGATTGGCATGTTTTAGCTTGAATTTGGAAACTTTTGGACGAGGTGCAGTGAACTGTCCCCCCAAAAAAACTGTAGGGGACTATAATAGTTAACGCTTAAAACGAGGGACCTGGGCTAAAAATAGGGATGAGGAGCACAGAGATTGCGTAGGAACATAAAAAGAAACGTGCTTCTGCAGATAGAGAGGGCCATGCCCGTGGAGCGCACGGTGTGCCATGACCAATGTCTTAAATTTCAGCCTAGCAACCAGGGGCAGCCAATGGTACAGTCGCAGCTGGAGATGAACACTGTCCCTGGATGACAGACCCAATAATAGTCTGGTTGCGGTATTCTGTGCCACCTGAAGCCTCTTCAGCCGGTAGCCAGGAATACCAGCGAAAAGGGCATTCGAGTAATCCAGCCGAGACAAGATCAGCGCGCAAATAGTTGTTTGCCTTGCCGCCGGAGGCAGGAGGGGAAAAAAACATCAAAAAGATTTCAATAAAGCGAAACAGCCAAGGGCCAGCTTCTTGATGTGGTCTGCTAAAGAAAGGTCTTCGTCGAACCAAACCCCAAGATTTTTTGCTGGCTGCCCAGTGGAGGTAGGACATGGGAACTCAGGGGGCCAGAGCTGTTCTCTGAAGTTTTCAGGGAATGAACCAACAAGTAAAGTTTCTGGTTTCCCCTCATTGCATTTAAGCTGTGCCTCTGCCATCCACTTAAAAATAGATGACAGGCAATGTTGGGCCCGGAGCACCGAAACTTTCCCCTTTGCCCAGGTGAAAAGCAGCTGGGTGTCCTCCGCATAGGCCAGTACCTTAGCCCCCATCGCCTCTGATAAATATAACAGGGGAGTCATATAGATGTTAAATAAAAGGGGACTAAGGGAAGAGCCCTGCGGGACACCCGTTGTAACTGACTGTGAAGCGGAGGAGCAAGGAGGAATCCATACCTGCTCTGACTGCCCCTTCAAAAAAGAGCGGAGCCATTATAAATGTATTTGGTTCTTTAACTTAAGCTCCCTTTTTTATTTTGTTTACTAAACTCAGTCATTGGCTACTAATCACTTAGAATATTGCTTTTCTTCCTTGATTCTATTAGGTTAGAAAACTATTGACCTATCATCTTGCTGCTGTGTCTGGGAAAACTTTCGGAGCATGTTGTGGGCAAACAACTCTCCATCTATTTAGAAGTTAACAACCTTTTGATCCCTGGCAACAGTTTTTTGTCCTGCCCGAAGCACCCAAACTGCTCTGGTCTTGGCTATTGATTAAATTGAGCATATGCCTAACTAGGATGATGCTGCCTCTCTTGTTTTGCTTGACTTGTCTGTGGCCTTTGATATGGCCCACCATGATGTTCTCCTACAACGTCATCGGTATCAAAGGCTCAGTGGACAATTGTTTTTCATCATTTCTCAGGCATCACACTCAATCTGGTGCCCTGTCTTTTTTTAGATCTCATCCTATGCCATTACTTTTAGGGTCCCCACCATACTTTTCTCTGTCACCTATGCTTTTCAATGTTTACATAAGTCCTTTGATTTCTCTAATTAAATCCTTCCACAGTGCTGCTACCTCATATGAGGATGATACTCAGACTTGACAAATTGACTTTTCCATCCCTGCAAAGTGTCACGCATCTCGTGGTAAACTAACACATTATTGGTTAAATTACTGCTTCCCTGCTAAACATAAATACTGTCACGCAAATTTGTGGTCATTTCAGGGCTTAAAACAGCTGAGTGAAAAAAATGGCTTCATGTAACATCATTATGAAGGCTCCCTTTGCCTACCGTTGTCATGTTGATTTGGTTAGTTGCCCTCCCCTTCCTTGTGCATATGAATTGGAGCGATTCGGGTCCCATCCAGTCCCATCCGCAGGATGAGCACATGGGACCTGACCTGACTGGAACATCTGGATTGTTGGATGTACGACATTACAACGCATGCTTTTACATCGCATGCTTTTACAACGCGAGTTTTACAATGCATACGATTACAACGCATAGCGCTTTGGGGTGCTGGATAGTGAATAGTTTAATTTACTATTCCAACTCCAGTCTCCGTGGACACTAGGGAAGGTGTTGGACAGTAAATTAAACTTATTCCCTATCCTAGAGCGCCCCCCAGCGCAATGCGTTGTAAGGGTTTGCGTTGTAAAAGCTGCGATGTAAAAGCATTGTGTGGTAAAAGTTGTATTGTAAGTGATGTTTCCCGGATTGTTAAACAAGACTGAATTGTATCTTTCTAAATGTGTACCTTACAACCAAATAGGCAAATGCAAACATTTACAAATGGTGTGTATTAAGACTAATTAATTTCCATCCAAGCATATGATGCAAAGTCCTTGTCGGGAAAATAGCTCACAGTATTCGAAACACTTTTCTGTGTCCCCCACACTCACTTTATGTGGCAATATGTCAGCATCTGCATATTTTTAAAGAGGTTTCCTCAAAAACCATTCTTTGTGCCTTATCTTTCAACTATATGAACAACCGCATGATTCCAGAGGCTGAATTTCTGACACTCGTCGTTAAATATTCCTTGTCAGCTAACATTACCTGAGTACTGTGACAGAAAACCCTAGGGCTTATTATTGAAAACTGTTGCATCACTGCGTGATTACAGCAATGCAACACTTTTCACTGCGACCTCCTTGCGACACGATGGATGAGCCATAATTACTGTACGGCGCTCCGTGTCATAAGGAGTGACAGATCCATCTGGAATCCTAATGTATCTGGCAGCACAAAAGTCACTTATTGCTGGATTTGTGTCGCAAGCATGACGCAACTCCAGCATGAGGCAGGACCATAAACATAGCACTGCATCACCCTTATGCCTGCTATGAGGCAGGCGTAAAGCTTTGACGCAGTGGCGTCCTAGAAGTAGCGCCGTGAAATCTGATAGATTTCACTGCACCACTCCTACAAGGCTATGTTGCGTGGAAACTCCCACCCTACATACATTATACCTGACCCAGGTATAATGGCTAAGGGCTTTACAAGGTGACGTGTCTGCCTAGATAGTCACCTTGTAATATGATGCAACGTGGTGCATTGTTTGCGCTGCTGCTGCGTCACAAAAAGTGACACAACGGCGGCTCAAAGGTGACGCAAGGGACTCATTAATAAGACCCTACATGTCCCAGAATGTAGAGTGCTGAAGGCAGAATGGTCAAGACTTAGTTGTGCCACTCCAGATGTGGGGTAAAATGGGAGCTGTGCTTTGACACCAAGCAAAACAAAGTCAATTGACTTAGCCCTATTTTGTGTTCTGACAAGTTTTATTGTTGTTTCCATCCATAGGGAGCTTGATTGCTATGTACCTCGCAGCACAAATTAGTACCCCTGGTCAATCCTTGTTCTCAGTAGCTGAGTGTCTCTTTCAAGGACAGTGGGTATAAATATCCTTGTGTGAGTGGTATCAGGTGTGGATAACTAGGTAGCTCACTTGGTTTGATCCCTCAGTGCCCGGAGCAGACCATTGTCAAAAGGCCACAGGTTAAAAACCATCGATGCACCCAGAAAGCTGTTACAGGAGAGATGCGTAGCGGCTGCACGCGTCGTCCAAAGATCAATTTCAAAGGACAATCATGGCCAGGACACATTCAGTTCCTGCCCACACAAGCAATGTCTCTGCTCCTTCGCCTATACTGTGAAGACTATCTTCAGTGAACTACTTCCTGTAGCACCATCGGCTATCACATCTGTTCTGCTGAATCCGTTAGCGCCAGCCCCCACCTCGCCCTCCCGCTTTCCTCACACTGAGTACCCGACTGGGTCCAGTGTGAGTACCTTTTTCCTTTCTCTCACTTGACCGGTGTTCTCACCTAATCCACATGGCTGTGAGCATATATTGTTTTTGCTCCAGATGTCCCTATATCATTAGGTCCTGAAGAGACCCTATATTGTTTTAAAGGGTCGAAACGCCGTTGACATTGAAGAGAATGAATCATTATACCAGCACTAATTATTGTTTACAGTGCTGAAAGAAACTGTTAAAAAAAATATTAATGATCGTTTGTTAAGAATAATGGAAACCACGCTGTAACTGTCACAAATGTCACTACATTTATTTTTTTGGTTCCAATTTTGCACTGGGGACACTATACACCAATCTTTTTGTACTTAAGAAATTGTTTCTCTCAAATAATTGCTATAAACTTCCAAAAAATGCAAGGACAGTGTACTCGGCTACCTCTTTGTCTGAAATCCACTTGACCCAAATACATTGCCATTGTGCATTTTTTAATCATCCATGTAACCAACCAATGTTTCCGCAAGAACCATTGTTTCTTGATATACAATACGTACCCTGGTTCTCTGTGAGTAGGGTTTCCCTTGTGCTTGTTGAACAGGTTAAAAACCCAGCAGGGTCTACAGTTTTCATCCATCTTAGTTGAAGAGAAAGACTGCTATTCATTATGAGTTCGCAGATCATACCTTTGCAAAATGCATGGACAAGTGTGCTGTAGTCACTAAAGACATAGCGCATTCTGCGAATTGAAATTTTGATTGTCTTCTTTTGAACTATTATCCTACTAGATTACAATGATTTTTCTGATACTAAATGGATATTTACAGCCTGACATGTTTTGTATGCACGTGTGCGCGCGCTTGTGTGTGAGGGCACGCACACATCAGACGTGCATATCCAGGGGTGGGGGGGTTATGGAGAAATGGAAAACCTATCTCATAGCTGCAAGTTGTCCCATACCTTAGGTCACTGATTCCTTTAGCCTGTCCAGACATTTGTTCAGTATCCCTTTGCATCGTAGGATGTTTTGAAGACCACTTTGAATGCATTTGATTGCGCAAACTGGCTGATATTCAGTTTATTTCATGGATATACCCTCTTTGTTCCATTTTTGATGAGGTGTCACTCGGAATGTCACACACAGGCATTAAAATTTCACATATTAGCACAGAGAAAACATGGAAATGTCTCACATAGCTAATGCTGCTGCTGGTTTAACCACTTGCCTTCAAACAATTCAGAATTGGAAGTTAAGTAATTTTCTCAAGCCTAATTCAAATAAATCTGAGCTACTGCTTTGCATCAACCACTTGGCATCCATCCCTCTGGCAACAGCCTTTAGGTCGTACTCCTTCCAGCACTTGCAAAGATAAATCTTAAGGAGCTGAAACTGAGAAGGGTTTCACTCTCTCATTCCACATGAATCCTGTCTCTTCCACCTGCATCTGCCACTTCAAATCCTCCCTTTCTTCCTTTATCAATTCCAGACTGAAGTGGTGATTGCTTCTATTCTTTCCATATTAGACTATTGCAACTTGGTGTATTTAGGTTTGCCTAACTCTTCACTGGTGACACATGGAAGATTTTAAAATCTGGCAATACGTCCAGTCTGTAGGCTTCGCACACCCTCCAGGATCAAGCTTCATTGGCTCCAAGCCAACCTGCATTTGACCTTGAAAACTCTTTGCACTGTGCACAGGATTTTCTAACAGTCTAAAAGCCTAATTGCGAGGTGGTGGAGGTTCAGTGGAGTCAGGGATCGCCGCACTGGCAGTCTGACCGATGTTTTACAACTACGGGAGCCGGACTGCCATAGAACAGCAGCAACTGCCAGGGATCTGCAATCTTTGACAATAGCACGGCGGTCAAAGGCTCCACTATGCTTGGCGGCGCACTGAGGCAACGCCAAGCATATTTGGAATTTCCTCACCACCACAGTTTTCATGGCGTTGAGGCAATTCCTGCTGTACATTAGCTCTAGATGATTGTGTTTCAGTTTGGAGGCTTTTATTAGCTGACTCTTGTTAGGAATAGAAATAAACGTCAGGAAAGAAATACAGTTTGACAATGGCCCACCCCCAAGTCATTTTTGTTTTAGAGTGGGTCAGTATTCTATTACAGTATGACGTATGCCCGGAAGATGAACACACCTGTTCTTGATAAAAAGGGCCATAGACAGACAGCAAGATAAAGGTGTGGAGTGTTCACTGAAGGCTGCAGTACAATAGCAGAAGAGATTAATTGAATTTGATATTAGTTTGCAACATTCAGTAGCATGTTATCAGCTAGTGCGAATAAAATAATTTTACATTTGTTTTAAATTGTCAATCAATCAGTGAATTTGTAAAGCGCACTACTTACCCGTGAGGGTCCCAAGGCGCCGAGGGGGGGGTCCTGGGAGGTCTGGGGGGAGGGGGGGGGGGGGGGGGGGGGTGATGCTGCTACTGTTCGAAGAGCCAGGTGTTGAGGAGCTTCCTGAAGGTGAGCAGGTCCTGGGTCTGCCGCAGATGGGTGGGGAGGGTGTTCCAAGTCTTGGCGGCTAAGAAGGAGAAGGATCTGCCGCCGGAGGTTGTTCGTTGGATGCGCGGGATGGCGGCGAGAGCGAGGCTGGCGGAGCGGAGTTGGCGGGCGGGGGTGTAGAAGTTGAGTCTGTTGTTCAGGTAGGCTGGTCCGTTGTTGTGGAGTGCCTTGTGTGCGTGGGTGAGGAGCTTGATGGTCATCCTTTTGTTGACTGGGAGCCAGTGCAGGTCTCTTAGATGGGTGGTGATGCGGCTGCGTCGAGGGATGTTGAGGATCAGGCGGGCGGAGGCGTTCTGAATGCGCTGCAGTCGTTGTAGGTGTTTGGTCCGGATTCCTGCATAGAGTACGTTGCCGTAGTCCATTCTGCTGCTGACGAGGGCCTGGGTCACCGTTCTTCTGGTTACGGTCGGGATCCATTGTAGATCCTGCGGAGCATGAGGAGGGTGTTGTAGCAGGAGGAGGAGACAGAGTTGACCTGGTTTGACATGGAGAGGGAGGAGTCGAGAATGAATCCTAGGTTGCGTTCGTGGTCCGTGGGTGTCAGTTCTGTTCCTAGTGTGGTCGGCCACCAGGAGTTGTCCCAGGCAGAGGGGGTGAGGCCGAGGATGAGGACTTCCGTCTTGTCCGAGTTCAGTTTCAGGCGGCTGCTTCTCATGCACTCAGCGATGGCCTTCATCCCCTCATGGAGGTTGGTTTGGGCGTTGTGCGGGTCCTTGGTGAGGGAGAGGATGAGCTGGGTGTCGTCAGCGTAGGAGATAATGTTCAGGTCATGCTGGCAGGCCACTTGTGCGAGGGGGGCCATGTAGACGTTGAACAGGGTCGGGCTGAGGGACGAGCCCTGGGGTACGCCGCAGATGATGTCAGTGGCTTCGGATCGGAAGGGTGGGAGGCGGACTCTCTGAGTTCTGCCGGAGAGGAAGGACGTGGTCCAGTCCAGGGCCATTTTCTGGATTGCGGCTTCTTGGAGGCGTATTCTTAGTGTGCGGTGGCAGACCGTGTCGAAAGCGGCTGACAGGTCCAGGAGGATGAGGGCTGAAGTTTCGCTGTTGTCAAGTTGGCGCCTGATGTCGTCTGTAGCGGCGATGAGGGCTGTCTCGGTGCTGTGGTTTTGTATGAATCCGGATTGGGATGGGTCTAAGATGTTGTTGTCTTCGACTTGGCGGGTCAGCTGTATGTTGGCGATTTTCTCGATGACCTCCGCCGGGAAGGCGAGCAGGGAGATGGGCCGGAAGTTCTTGAGGTCTTTGGGGTCTGCCTTGGGCTTCTTGAGGAGGGCGTTGATTTTGGCGCGCTTCCAGCTTTCCGGGAATGTTGCTGAGTCGAAGGAGATGTTGATGACCTTCCGTAGTTGGGGGGCGATGGTTGCATCTGCTTTGTTGAAGATATGGTGTGGGCAGGGGTCAGACGGAGAACCTGAGTGGATGGAGTTCATGACCTTGCGTGTCTTGTCGTCGTTGACGTGGGCCCAGGAGGTCAGCTGGTTAGTGCAGGTGGCGTTCGGGGTGGGGGCTGTCGTGGTCGGAGCGAACGGGGTGTTGAAACTGTTGTGGATGTCGGCGATCTTGCGATGGAAGAAGGTGGCCAGTGAGTTGCACAGGTCTTGCGAGGGCGGGATGTCGTTGGTGTTGGCACTGGGGTTGGAGAGTTCCTTCACTATGTTGAAGAGCTCTTTGCTGTCGTGTGCGTTGTTATCCAGGCGGGTTTTGAAGGAGGATCTCTTGGCTTTTCTGATGAGGTGGTGATGTCTGCGGCTGGCGTCCTTGTGGCTGCGTGGCTGTCTGGTGTGCGGTCGTGAAGCCATTTCTTCTACAGCTTCCGGCATGTCCGTTTGGAGGTCTGGAGTTCTTCGGTGAACCAGGCGGCCTTCCTGCTGAGGTGGTTGATGGAGGGTTTCTTGAGCGGGGCGAGGGTGTTGGCGCAGTCATCGATACACTGTCTGAGGTTAGGGGCGGCGGCGTCTGGGTCAGAGGGGTCGGTGGGTGGGTTCTGGGCAAGGGTGGAGGTCAGTTGGTCTTCGGTGACTTTGCTCCAGCAGCGGCGGGGCAGCTGTTGGATGCGGTGGTGCGTGGCTGTTTTCTTGAAGGTGAAATGGATGCAGCGGTGGTCGGTCCAGTGGAGTTCGGTGGTGTTGTTGAAGGCGACGTGGGTGCTTGTGGAGAAGATGGGGTCGAGTGTGGGCCGGCAGCGTGGGTGGGTTCGGTAACGAGCTGTCTGAGGCCGAGGTTGGCGAGGTTGTCTATCAGGGTGCCGGAGTTGGCATCATTGTTGTTCTCGACATGGAAGTTCAGGTCCCTGAGGAGGATGTAGTGCATGAAGGCGAGTGCTTGGGTGCTGGCGAGGTCGGTGATGGAGTCGCTGAAGAGGGCCCGGGGTCCAGGAGGTCTGTAGATGAGTGTTCTTCTGAGGGTGGTGTTGGGGTCGGTGTGGATCCAGAAGTGAAGGTGTTCGGCGGAGTTGAGGGAGTCGTCTGCGAGGGTTTGGACTTGGAGTGTGGACTTGTGGACGATGGCTATTCCTCCTCCGATTCCGTTGGTGTGGTCTCTGCGGGAGATCTTGTAGCCGTCTGGGATGGCTATGGTGATGTCAGGTGCCGAGGAATCGTTCCACCAGGTCTCGGTCAGGAAGGCGACGTCTGGGGCGGAGGTGTCCAGCAAGTCCCAGAGCTCGATGGCATGTTTGCATGCGGAGCGGGTATTTAGGAGTATGCATCGAAGGTGGTTGGGTACGGTCCTCGGAGGCTTGGTTGTTCTGTTGCAGGTGAAGTTGCAGGAGTGACAGGAGAAGGGGCCGTGGGTGCCTTTCGGGGCGGCCAGGAAGCAGTGGTGGTCTCTGCCGGTGTTGAGACCTTGGAGGGTGTTAGCATCGTATCGGGGTCTAGTGTTGCGGGTTGCGCGGGGTCCAGAGGTCCTGGCGCTGGGCGCGGTCCAGGAGCAGACGGGCTTGCCTTTGGCGCGCCTGCTGCGCGCGTCCTCTGCGCGTCCGGGCGGTGGTTCCCATATGAGGCGAGGAGGGAGGAAGGATCAGCTGGGAGGCGGGAGCGGGGCGGCGAGGGGGCTTGGCCGCAGGGGAAGCGGCGGGAACAGTGGGCACAGAAGGCAAGAGAGGGGGGGCGGGGAGTAGGGGTGCAACGAGGGAGAAAAACAGAGGTCAAAGGGAATACAAATACTAAAAATACAGAGTGCAGCAGTCACAACAACAGTTAAGAGAAAACAAACAGCCGGCTGATCTGGGCACCGGAGGTTTGAACCCCAGTCACGGCGGCAGCAGCGGGGGAGAGTGCGCACAGGTGGTGCTGGGGCGGCAGAGAAGTGACCCGGCCCTTGAGCAGGACCACTTTTGATTGGCTATATAGACCACAGTGGGTGGTAGCACATTTTCTCCCTACACCTGTTCTCTTCCTTTGCATTCAGGTTCTGTCCTTAATGCTGTTTGCACTTAACAGTTGTGCTTGTCATCCTGTGTTAGCTCAGTAAAAAACAGTTATCTTTCGACTCATCTTTAATGCGAATCGAGCAATCCTGTCTTTTGGAAGTGCTTGGTAAACAACTTTCATTTTTTCAAACTGTTTACCCATCCAGGCACCTAAGTGCATCCTCAGGGCTGTGTGCACATGTGTTTCATAAATTACACCCCCCTCTCCTTCCTTTCTTCTAAAATGAATGGTTTTATTCTTACACCTTACCACCCGTAACCCCTTGCGTGTTCAGTAATTCTAATACATGCACTGGTTAATTGTGAATTTTTATTGACTTTGCAAGGATGAAAGACCAAGTTAGCCCTATTTGTCTCCTCTAACCTCAATATTAGTAGATTAGTCTTGTGGAGATGGTGATGTGTTGGTGACCAATCTTGAAAGAATGAAAGACCAAGTCAGTCCTGTCTGTCGTCTTTTTCTCCTTCACATGTTGTTGTTGCTCCCCTCTCCCTCTGCTTAATTTGAGCCGCTGGTTGCAGCACCCAGGAAAATGTGCTAGATGTATAAATACTTATAAGGTACCAAAGGTGAGACCGCATGCATTGCAAATGCTTGTTTCTAAACCCCTCCCTTCGCGCACTCCACCATCGTTCCCTACCAGCCGCCACTGGTGCCTCGAGTGGAACTTTCCCTTCTGGGTGCTCGTTCTCTTTGTATTTTTGCCCTAAATAGTGAAACAACCTCAGCTCATATAAGAAGAACTTCTCATCTGTTCTTTAGGCGGGTGCTTAAACTCTTTCTTTTTGTTAGCCGTCTCCATTTTCGCTGTCTGTGATACAGCTGTTCTATAGCGCCAAGACGCCCACTTATGTGAATTTGCGCTCTATAAATATCACACTCGATCAATCAATCATACAAAACGTGCCGGGAAAGGAGCGAAGAGCAGATGAAAGCAGTGAAAACAAACTGAAGAAGATTCTGCTTTGGAGCGTGGCCGAGTGGGAGGCACTAAGCTCAAGGATGGGACGGACTTCCGCTGGGGATTGGAACAGGCTCCAGCTCTGAACGGGACGGGCTCCAGCTCTGAACGGGACGGACTCCAGCTCGAGGACGGATGGGAAGCAGGGCCGTGCTGGCCTCTTCACAGCGGAAAGGACACAGGCCTCCCCCTCGGCCACTTAGACACCTTAATCAGTGTTAACCATTAAAGTGTTTATTCAGACTATGTTGAGACGCAAGGCAAATGCACTGAATGTCCTATGCACAGCCTCATAAAACAGCCTGGCTGTTAATCATTGTCGTGGGAGATCAGAGGAGTGCCAAGAAGCTCAGAAACATGATAGAACCGCACCGGTTCCTCTGCAGGGCAGAAAGCAGACACTCTGGAACCCTGTCCGTGCTAAAGTATTACTAGCGTCAGGAAATGTTTGCGTCCCTTCCGCTACCAGAGAGGAGCTAAAGCTGTCAGAACCGAAACTTGGGGCAGATTCACAAACACATCGTGGAAGCGCGAGAATTGGCTTGTAATGTCACTGCAAGGTGTACGTGTGCAAGGGTGTTATGGGTGGTAGTTGTGGTTGGCACTGCTGGGAGTGTTCCTGCTTGGATGGTGTTATTTTGATTTGATTTGATGTGGATTTGTAGAGTGCGAATTGCTGCCCTGAGGCGTCCAAGCGCTTGCAATAACACAAACCTACTGGGGAAACAGATAGGGAAGAGGGTAGATCTTAAAAAGGTGAGTTAAAAAGGAAGGTTTTAAGTTGTTTGCGAAACGTGGTGAGATTGGAATTGGCTCTGAGGTGCAGTGGAAGGGCATTCCAAGTTCTGGAGGCGTTGTGGGCAAAGGTCCTGCCGCCGGATCTGGATCTTTTTATTCTAGGAGCCACTGCTAGAAAGGTCTGGCTGGAACGAAGGCTTCTGTTGGGCGTGTAGTGAGTGACTAGGTCGCGGGTGATAATTGGACCATTGTCCCAGAAGGCTTGATGGGCAATACACATTGCCTTAAATTCTTTGTCGGACCGGTAGCCAGTTATCTTGATATCTTATAAACTCTGGTACTTTGGAAGATCTCTTTACTATTAAACTGGGCAGCAGGGTGCAGGCCTCGTGAGGCGCGTGCAGCTTCTTGACCTGCAGCCCCAGGCACATGTTGCAAGGCTGTGATTTATCAGGTGCATCGTGAGTTGTATAACCTTTGTCAGGTTTGACGTTAGCCAAGACCTTTTGATTTTGCAATCATAATACACATATAAATATGTTTACTTTCAGCTGCCCCCCTTCCTCCATTGGGCTGTTATTGTGTCATTCACAGTTTTCCTTCCACCCACTACAACATCAGCCTGGGGCAATACATGCCAGGACACTCCAACCACTAGCTGGCTCCACGGGAAGTGACGGGTTCTGCTCTTTCACAAGGCGCACATTCTCACACAAAATGGGTCCCTTCTGTGCCTCGGACTATTATGACAATATGCGCTTTACAAGATCAAAAACATATTACAGCTTTTAGGTATGTTTTTTGATTGACGAGGGACAGTAGCTTCACAAACAAAAACGTTTTACAAAAGTAAACAAACAAGGTACGAGTCATCTTGTCATGTTTGGTTCTAACAGCCCTAGCACACCTACTCCAGGCCCCCTGGCTGACACTCTGTCAGCTATCAGACTTAGGCTCTATCTAACAGCCCTTGCACATCTACTCCAGCCCCCCTGGCTGGCACTCTGTCTGCTATCAGACTTAGGTTCTATCTAACTGCCTAACATACCTACTCCAGCCCCCCTGGCTGGCACTCTGTCTGCTATCAGACTTAGGTTCTATCTAACTGCCTAACATACCTACTCCAGGCCCCCTGGCCGACACTCTGTCTGCTATCAGACTTAGGTTCTATCTAACTGCCTAACATACCTACTCCAGGCCCCCTGGCCGACACTCTGTCTGCTATCAGACTTAAGTTCTATCTAACTGCCTAACATACCTACTCCAGGCCCCCTGGCCGACACTCTGTCTGCTATCAGACTTAAGTTCTAACTGCCTAACATACCTACTCCAGGCCCCCTGGCCGACACTCTGTCTGTTTCCCGACTTATTAAGGCCAACACCTGTGGCCAGTGCCAACTGAGCAAGGGGCATGTCTAGAGCATGTTCATGAGGGTGACTCTCATAGCTTTGGTTATTGGGCAAGTGTTGGGCACTGGGGTGCATCTTGTGCAATCAAGTTTGAGTCTGGTGGGTGCCCGGCAGCATGCTGTATTGTACCAACTTGAATATTGCGTTTCTGGAGATCAGTTTCAGCATCCCAATGCTGATAATCATTCTTTGTCAGTTAGATAACTGCCAATGTGTACCACTCACCTGCTCCACAGAATTTGAGATCAGATTAGGACATTTGTAATATTGCTTTATACAGGGAGGTCAAAACGTCTCTTCCCTGACCCAATGTTACAAGTGTTTTTAGTACAACGCGTGTCTGTGGGATGCCAGTTGCGAAAGTTCATGCCTTTTTACACATACATTGCACTGTTTAAATGCCAATAACTGTCCAGCAGGGATAGGATGGATCTGTTAGACAACAAAAGTGCAGGGTTTACCTGCCTGTGACCATACTGCTGTGCCTGCTCTCTCCATCAATGTATGAAAGGCGGCCAAAGCAACAAATTCAAATCTGAGGCATAAGGCATGCTTGTCTTTATCCTCTTCATCGTCCGGTGCTGCCATATTTATCCCAGAGACGTTCACAAGTCCTTTACGCGGTGTGAAGCTGCACGTCAGAATAGCTGTATTATCTAGAATATCCTGAACAAAGTGTTGCTGAATGGAATTATTCCAGCACAGCCATTTTTTCATCCACTGCAATTGTGCAGATAGGTAGCATAAATCCATATCCAGAGGGAAAGGCCCTCCTTCTGCCGCAGAGAGCTCCAGCTACCGCCCCTAAGATGTCTGATAACCTTCCATGCATCTCATCAAAGGAGCTCATGGGCAGACCCAGGTTAAGAATTGTGAAGAACATACAAAAGATGTGGTAGCACAACCATTTTTTCAAGTCTATTCTGTCCAAAACTACAAGTGGCAGGCGCTTCCAGAGAACCGACAACGCACAAACATTTGACTGTTTTAGCCAAAATACCTCCTATGAGATCATCATCTGAGTGGTAGACCTGGAGCCCTAGAAAATGAAACGCTCCTAGTTCGGATATATCTCTGGGACGGTCTCCTCTCTGCATTCAGTTGCTTCTCTCAGAGGGTATAGGGAAATCAACTCTTTAATACTCTCAGGCCGGGTACAACTTTTAGTCAGTTCCATACTTATCCGCATAAATTGATATTATGGGCTTATATCATCGGACGGAATTGACCTAAGATTTCGTCCTCCTACGGCATAGTGCAGAAAATGGCTCCATGAATGCAGTCAACAGTAGAGGGAAAAAGGGGACAGCACTGATGTGTATCCCGTTTGCAAGTCAGGAGTCTGACACTATCTCCCCTCCTTGCTGGATGTGTGCATAGTAACCTACTTCCCTTCATTAGCCCCTCTCTGAATCCCATTTCTTTCAGTACTCTGTTCCCCAATGCTTTCAGTACTGCAAATAATCATTCCCCGCTCCCCATGTCCTTCAGTACTGTGCATTGGCATTCCCAATTTAATCTATCGAATGATCTTTCAATACCCACTGATGCCACCACTAATTTATCAGCATCTTCTAGACATTCCTCCAGGAAAAGCAAAAGTAACTGAATATTCCTTGCTGCATTCCTTTCGGTATGAAGGTGGATTGATCCCTGAACCATTCCTGCCAACAGTGGTGCAATCTTATTAGCTAGCATGTTGCCTATAATCTTGCAGTGCAGATCAAGCATTGTAAGGGGGGTGGTAGGATGATATGCCCAGATGTTGGTTGGAATAGGCTCACAGAAATTTCACGCAAGAGTAGCAACTCTCTCAGGTACTATATGGTCATTGAGTCTGTGAGGGAAGAGTTCTTGAATAAGTTCTTCGTGGGTCTTGTACTAAATTTCTGTTAGATCCAATAAGTCCTTAAATGGGCAGCTAGGAATCATTAGTGTCCTGCACTCTGTTGCCCTTAAGGTCTGGGTTATCAGGAAAGGAGCATGAACTTCAAACATGGGGAGGTGGGTGGTTCCAGTTCTAGCTTGAGAGTCTCTATTGAACTCAGTGGGTCTCTCTGATGGTGTCCCTGATGGGAAGGGAGCTTGCTAGAGGCTAACGCTGTGGTTCTTCTATGGTGCTGGAGTGGTGTTTGCTGGCATCGACAGTGCTCGAATGTCAGGATGGGTGAGGAAAATGCAAATATCAACCAGTATGACAAGAATCTTTGTGAAGAATACTGTTACTAGCTAGTAAAGTTTACAAGTGGTGGAATTTAAATACCCACTCCAATTTGCACCGAGCGAGTGAAAAGACTTTATGTTGGTCATTTTGTTTTTGGAGGTGGTTTTCTCCCTTGCAACATTTCTGAATGAATGGTGCATTTTAAAGTACAATAATCACATCTTTTAGTTAAAAAAGAAGGTTATGAAGAGAAACTCGTGGAATATTTCAATACTTTCATGCTATGTCAAGCATGGCCCTCTCCAAGTATGCTGAATGTGCTGCCTTCCCAAGAAATCTATGAAAATATATATTTCCAGCCAAACGCCTCTAGAAGTTGGCTAAGAAGGGGAAACATCCTTTACAACGCAACTTTTACAACGCACTACCATTATGACGCAACTTTTACAATGCAAGTTATTACAACGAATTGCGCTGGGGGGTGCTCTAGGATAGGGAATAGTTTAACTACTATCCAACACCTTCCCTACTATCCACGGGGACTGGAGTTGGAATAGTAAATTAAACTATTCACTATCCAGCGCCCCCCAACGCAAGTCGTTGTAACGACTTGCGTTCTAAAACCTGCGTCGTAATGGCATGCGTTGTAAAAGCATGCGTTGTAGTGACATACATCCCTAAGAAGCCATAGTTATTAAAGGCAGTTACAAAGTTTCTATGCCTTTTTCCGCGGCCTGTCATTTTTCAAAAATACATCTTGCATATGTCTTCATTACTGTATTCCACTTTTCACCTTTTTTGGTCCGTCCATGTGTTATTGCTGTGGTAAGTTATGACTAAGAATCTACTGAGAAGGGACACGGTGAGGATATTGAAAGTGAATCCAACAGAGGAAGGAAGCCAGAGGATGAGGCTACCCCTTCCATCCCGAGTCCGGATCGGGTGCAGTGCAGACACATAGTGAAAGTTACACTGGCCACACAATATTCAGCAGAGCCAGACAGACCTTGCAGGTTCAGAGGTCAGAGCCATCAGGAAGGTCAGAGAGGTCAGAGAGCATGCAGGTAATACCAGTGTTACAGGCTCAGATCTCAGGCTGAAATGGCATTAATGTCATATAAAAGGTATTAACGATATTACCGATGAAATAACTTTAAAATGCAAATTCAATCAAAAAACCACACCAGGAGGTCCACACTGGCGCAAAGGAACCCACGCTGGAAATATTACTTCTGAACCCAGAATGAATATGAGGCTTAAATATATTTTGTAGCCGCAATAATTTTGCAAGCAAATATCAACCTTATATTTACAGTTAATACTCGTTTTGTAGTCAAACATGATCTTGTCATTTCGTCACGTACTCCTACAATGCACAGATTGCACTATACATGCCCGTATGGCAAGCATCCCTTGAGCACTCAAACCCTGTCTTTTAAAAATTATGTTATCCACCACTCGGATGATGGTTTCTCTTATAGTTTTAATATTTGACTTGCTTTTCACATGGCCTATTCAAGCCTGGCAACTAGCGACAGTTCATTTTCTGGGAAACATCGATTAAATATATGCAATAAATGAAAACAAAATGAATCAAAATGTACCAAGACTGCCTAAATATATCAGGATTGTCCACCAGTACGCCTGTAATGGGCAAACCTATGCTACACATCACACGATTTGACATTTTAACAGGGATGCCATTTCCCCAGGGATTCACTCTATAATGTAAAATATGCCCTCAATACATAAGCATCAAAAACAATATATGATTTGGGACCACCATCAGGTTGAAGATGCCTAAAATATTAAGGTCATGTTAAGTTTTTATTAAGCAAAGTGTTGGCCTTCGTGTAGTTGACAGGTTCTTGTCTGCCCCGGGCCTCTGCTAGTGCTTGTCTTGAGAGTTCCTCGTCAGCATTGTGTATGCGAATGCAAGCATTCTTTAGAAGTGCACACCGTACTTAGCGTTTCCTGGTGAACGACTAAAAACTCACGAGAGAAAATACATTAAATTACACTAGCGTAAAAAAGGACTGCTGAGATTCATTGAAAAGTCAATATTTTTTAGAACCTCACAAACTTCAAATACTTTTTAAAGTTTCTGTGTGAAATATGCAGAGGTCTGGAGAGAAGATATTTGAGAATGTTTACACACACACACACATGCACGCGCGCTCATGTCTACAGTCTTTGTTTTGAATGCAAGTAAACCGTAGGGATGACCTTTCAGGGAGGAATTGTGGGGGGGCCAGATCGTCGGTAAACAATGCTGGCCTGTGGCGGTAAGGTCATGATCGGTGAGCAGCAATTTAAGGTCCCAAGGGGGGGCGTCACCATACACGGAGGGGACGGCCCAGGGGGAGGGGCCACTGGTCCCTCCTAGAACTTCAGGGGCAGGTATATCCGCTAGCTGCTAAAAATGCGGGGGAGGGAGTCACGCTTTCCTTTGACCACTAGCCACCCCGCACATACACCATGACGTCAACATATGACGCAGAGTGTAAGGGCCCTCCTTGTTGGTTAAATGGAGTTCAGGATGCCGACGGGGTAGGCGGTCCCCTGTCGCGCATGCGCACTTGTAGGTAAGGGCGTGGTTGTAGGACTTGACACTGGTTAGCGACCTTGCCGTCAGGGCCCGAAATGTTAGAATGCAAAATTCAGGTAGGATGTTAGATTTGGATAGGAAACACGCTGTATTAGACTTTTTGTTAAGGTTAGCCTTCAAGACTTGTCTTCAATACTGTAAATCTAATGTCTGGAATTTTGTTATTCTAACATATTGATGTCATGTTGATATTCATATTTTTATTGTTTTGTATAATAAATACGGCCTGGGGGTCCTTGACCCCCCGCCTTCCAAAGACAATTTGCTTATGTCAATTCTTCAAGGTGAGGTGTGGTAAGCTGGGAGGGGCGGGTAGCCAGTCACGGACCATGTCGTCAGCATTGTGTATGCGAATGCAAGCATTCTTTAGAAGTGCACACCGTACTTAGCGTTTCCTGGTGAACGACTAAAAACTCACGAGAGAAAATACATTAAATTACACTAGCATAAAAAAGGACTGCTGAGATTCATTGAAAAGTCAATATTTTTTAGAACCTCACAAACTTCAAATACTTTTTAAAGTTTCTGTGTGAAATATGCAGAGGTCTGGAGAGAAGATATTTGAGAATGTTTACAAATACACACACACACACACACACACACTCACGCGCGCTCATATCTACAGTCTTTGTTTTGAATGCAAGCAAACCCTTTAGGGATAATTTGATCAAGTTTACTAACACATTTATGTAATGAGATTTATTCCCATTACATTGACGTAATCCAATCTGCTTTTTTTAAAATGTCCTTAATAACCAGGCAGCAGCAGTGTATGTGGCACTTGGATGAAATAACATGGGTACCTTAACTTAGTTCTACTCATTATGTAGCCCTGCACAAAAGTATTACGTCTTGTACAGCTAGGTTATGTTTTGCGCGAATTATAATTGTGCATTTGAGTTACCACATAACCTATCATATTTTGTTTGTTTTTTAAAGTTAATTGAACACAATGCCATGCACTATATTTTATAGCCATAGTAATTGCATCCCATTTTTTCATTCCTAATGAAAACCACCTGCTTTTTACAGATCGACTACTTAACTCTTTGTACCATTATAAGCCTTCAGATTTTTGCCAATATTTACACGAGTGATATTGTCCTATAATTACCACAGTCAGCAACGGCCCTTGCAGGCTTGGCCATAACTGGTATATTCTTGTTTACTTTATTTCCTGTTTGAAACAGTGCTTACTCTGTGGAAAGATTTATTTGCTTCCCCGTTTTATTTAATTTAACCCAGATATGTGTTTAATCGAAAGGCAAAAGCTACGTTATCGATTTTTAGATTCCCTGGGTGAGGTGTACATTGCAAACATCTTACTCCCTTGATTGTCAGTCTGAAGCCTGGGATGGATAACCAGCAACTTATGGACATGATTGTAGCATTGCGCTTATTATCGGGTCGAAGAGTCTTTTAGGGAGTCCCTTAGGTTCATGTAAAAGGTCCATACCCTTCTATTCTCCTAATACCTCTCCAATTGAACCCAGCCAGATATTTGATCTCGACTGGGAAATATTGTACATGTGAACTTTGATGTGATAGGTAATAGCTTTGTATGTGTATGTGTGCTTGTAATTTGGCAGCTTTCAAACGCGGTTTACGCCCTCCCCAGATAAACATCTTAACATCGAGGTCTACCTGATTTAAAGCGCTACTGTGTACTAATAATGTAAGCATGCCAAATAAATAGTCTATATTCATTTTCACAATATGTATTCTGCCCCATGGTTACAGATTTAGGGCTTGATTACGAGTTTGGTGGGTTTGGAACCGGCCGTCCCACCGCTGCCCCACTCCAGGGCCGCCAGCTGCACGCAAGATTCTGAGAATTTTTGTAGTTTGGTGGCCTGTCCTTTGACTTTCCTATGGTGATGCCTTACAAAAAGGCACTGCAGTGGGAATGTCAAAGCCTGCTCCTGCACGGCATGGACTGTTAAATTCCTGCCGTGCAGGAGAGGGTGTGCATGCACACAGGGGGCACACAATGTGCCCCCTTGCATGCATCCCTTGGGCCTAAGGGAAAAGGCAGTTTCCTCACTGCCAGCATTTTCATGGTGTGCTAGCAGTCAATAAACTCATATTGTGGCCTCAACACTGCCGGGGTTCTCGGTTCCCTGGCGGTTGTATTGGTCTCACAATGGTCTGACTGCTGTAGTCGTAATATGGCGAACAGACCACTGGTGAGGCAGTTTCCATACTGCCACTGCGCAGGCACCACAGGTTCGGCGGTCCCATGAACCACCGAACTTGTAATCAGGCCCTTAGATTTTCCCCATTGGCCACCATTTTATTTTCATAATATGAGAAAGGCCAAATTGTCGGGTATCATTTTCTTGAGGCCAGAATTAGGTAGAACACCAAACAATTTTTACCACATGGACGTCCATTTCATGGTGAGGCGACCTAGGCAGGCCTTGGTAGTTTTTCTAGAGACTGGTAATTTCTAACATTTGGACCACTTTATCTTATTTCCTGAGAAGTATGAAAAGGTCTGTATTAATGACAACAAAGCCAGTAGCGAGTTATTGCTAGGTGTGAGGGCCCAAGTCTAGCATCAGCATATACAAATGATTTAGGGGCCGATTAGGATGGCGGACGGACTTGCGTCCGTCCGCCACCCTTGAGGAGGAGGGAACGTCCGCAGGGGCTGCGGCGTTCCCTCCGTGCTGATCTATATTTAACATTGCGGCGGGTGCAGCTTCAAGCTGCACCCGCCGCAATGTTAAAAAAGCATGTTTTACATTTACATGCACAAAGCGGCCGGCACCGCACGGTGCCTGCTGCTTTGTGCACGCAAATGCAGGGGGGTACCATAGGTACCCCCCATGTGCACCCCCCACCCCCCATTCACCCAGGGGGCCCGCAACGGGCCCCCAAAGTGAATGTCCGTATGCTTTTCCATGGCGGAAAAGCCGCCGTGGAAAAGCATGTATTTACGAACATCCTAATATGGCGGACGGTGTCTCATAGACACCGCCTGCCATGTTATAGCTTTTCCGCCGCGGTCGGAAGCCGACCGCGGCGGAAAAGCGGCGGACGGAATTCCAGACCCACCAGCCATCCTAATTTGGCGGTGGGTCTTTGGAGGCTCCGCAGCGGTTTTTCCGCATCCTCCAGGCCGGCGGACACTTCCGCCGGCCCGGAGGATGCGGAAAAACCGCCATCCTAATCGGCCCCTTAATTTGCTCAACCCCTGTAGTGGTGCCTTTGTACAGTGGCTGAGTCACATATCATTATTGGTTGTTGTTGCACCTGGCCCTCTCTGCAGAGCCATCCCCCCACTTTTTTGCCTTCACCCATTCTGTTTTCTGAACCTGTTTTTGTTGGCTTTTAGGACTCTGTGCCCTTTACAACTGCTAAAGTGTCTGTCCTCTCTCCTTTAAGTGTGGTAAAATTGTCTGACACCAAATTGGCACATTTAAATTATTTGTAAGTCCCAAGTAAAATGGCTCTACATGTACACAGGGCCTGTAAATGTAATAGTACTAGTGGGTGTGCAGCACATATTGTGCCACTCACTTAAGTACCTTTAAAACATGTCTCAGACCTGCCATTGTAGCCTGTGTGTGCTGTTTTAAACTGTCTATTCAACTTGGCTAAATAAACCTTTTGCCAAGTACAAAACTCACTTTTGAATACAAATAGGTCACCACTAGGGTAGACCCTAAACAGCTCACAGTGCAGGGTGCATTATATTTAAAACGTTGTCCATGTATTGTTAACTTATAGATGTCCTGATAGTGAAAAACCCACAAACTTGTTTCCCATTACTGTGAAGCCTACCTCTCCCATAGGATAGCATTGGGTTACCTTGTTAAATGTAATAATGTTCCAGACACAGAACTCCCGTGCCGCTGCAACGCTTTGCTTCATCCCTGTTTTCTCATCCCTGTTTTCTAAGTGCTTTCTCCTGCTTTTGACTCATATTTTTACTGCTTTCTCCTTCCTTGACCACATGTTTTCTGAGTGTTTTCTCCTGCTTTAGTCTAATTTTTTAGGTCTCGCCTAGGCAGCACTTTCGCTGTCTCTTCGGGACATGCTGTATTCAGGATACAGTCATAAAGTCCTGCCAACTTTTCGCCCATCTTTTTAATTGGCTCCTGTGCTTTGTAAATGGTGGCTTTTCATTGGTCAATAGACTTAGAATAGTCCCTCCTTAGTACCGCCCTGTTTCTTCTTGCAACCTCCCATGAGGGCATCCCCTGTTACATGTGGTGTTACTCCATAGGCTTTAATTACAGCCTCAAGGCACTATTTTCTTAAAATGCTTCAGGCAAGACACACACTTGGTCCTGAGCTAGGCTGGCAGTGGTTACTTCGCTCACTAGAACATCTTACATTTATATGAGACTGTCTATAAATTTCCCTTCATCCGCTCCGCACAGAGTACAATTTAATCCAAAATTAACATAATACTTATTTTGTCACATTTCAAAGCTACTAATTGTATATATGGGCATATCTATTTGAATGTACTTGTAGTACTGTCTTGCATGCAATTCATTATGGGTAGGGTGGATTTACCATATCTTCTTCAGGGTGCAGTACCATATGTGACCAAAAGAGGTCTGCAGTGCTGGTGCCTTGCTCACTTGGGACCCCTAGGAGCAGTTTGCGGTACTGCACCAAGACATGCAGTGCTGGCGCCTTGCTCACTAGGGACCTCTAGAAACAGCTTGCGGTACTGCACCTAGACATGGAGTGCTGGTGCCTTGTTCACTAGGAACCTCTAGGAACAGCTTGCAGTACTGCACCAATACATGCAATGCTGGTGCCTTGCTCATTAGGGACCTCTAGGACCAGTTTGCGGTACTGCACTGAGACATACAATGCTGGTTCCTGGCTCCCTACGCAAGCAATGCACTAGGTTACGCATTACTGAAAGTATGAGCTATTGACGTTGCATTATCATTTGCATCGCCAATACCTCAAACTATCAGTAATGGGAGACCTATTGCATTATAAATGCTTGCTTTTATTGTTTTCTCATTCTTTTCCACATCTTTCTAAGTACTTTCTCCTTCTTTCCCCTCATTTTTCACAGGTTCACCTTGTTTTTCCTCATTTGCTGCTCCCGCCTTCCTCCCATTTTTCCACCTTGCCACTTAGCCCCACCACCACCTCTGAGTAAGCATCCCTCCCTCTTCCCAGGACCTACTTACTCGAGGCGCATGTGTGTCTGCCCAGTCAGCAAGCAGACGGTCCACCAAAGTCAAGTGTGTATGCGCCAGGAACCCTGGTTCTTCCACCCAGCACAGTTACTCTGCATCAGACCTCCGAGCCCTGGGCGCATCAATAACAACTGCTGAGGCACATCTCCATTCCCCACCAGAGGACAGTTCTCCTACCAGCACTGCCATTTCACCTGCAACACATAAGCAGCTGCGCTCACCATGCCGACTGAGACTGCCATGGCACAACTCTAGTGCATTCTACTCAACGCACAATCACTCTGCAAACATGCCACATAGATCTGGGATGTGATCTCATCCCTCACCCAGGACATCATCTTCCTCAAAGAGACCAGGCTGAACACCGCCTCCACACATGACATTGCCATCGCCACACCCTGGCTGAATCAACAAACATGGAGGTGGAATTGCAATCATCTACAAGGACACCTTCTGCTGCACAACCTCCTCAGACGGTCCAACCCCAATAAAGGAGTATCTTAATTTCCAGCTTCACGCAGATGAAAAAGCACCATTAGAGGCATCGTCAAATACAGACCACTGGGACAACACCCCAGCTTCTGCATTGCCATCCCTGAACTCATCGTCCCAATCGCCATTGACTCTGAGCACTATATCTTCCTAGGAAACCTTAACTTCCACCTTAACAACCTCAATGATACCAACACAATAGACCTCCTGTAAAGCAAGAGCAACATCGGCCTCCAAGAACTTGTCAACAACACCACCCACATCGCAGGACACACCCTCAACCCTATTTTTACGTCCTGCAACAGAGTCAAGTAAAACCATGTATCACAGCTCACATGGACCGACCACTACAGAGTCCACTCAACCACATAAGGATCTACCAACACTGGCACCATGCCTCCCAGCTACACCCAAAGAAACTGCAAAAAGATATCAGAAGATTAGTGGAACAACGATTTAAACTCCCACTTCCAAGACACATCAACCGACCCAGAACAGGCTGCTAGGACCTTCTCCCACACCAATCATGGAATGCGCCAACACAATCACCCCCTCCAAGCCATCCAAACCCAAAGTACCAGCCAGAAGAGCCAGCTGGTTCTTTGCACAGCTGAAATCCTCCAAACACAACTGTTGGTGGCTCGAAAGGAAGTGGCAGACTAGCGGGAAGGCAGAAGACCATACCACCTTCAGAATGGCACTCAACCAGTACACCTGAGGGAAACATAGAAGAACACTGTAGCAGATTGCTTAGAAGCCAGCACAACCCATATCAAGGAGCTCTTCACCAATGTGACGGAATCCTCTTCCAAGAACTGTATGACACACCCTGGTGGACTACTTCCACAACAAGATCTCAGCCATCTATGAGAACATCAAACCCCCAACTCCCTGCCAGTGACATTATTAGCCTACTCACACACATGAACACAAACCCCGAACACCATTGGAACCCTCTCACAACTCAAGCCACAATCTCCATCATGAACTCTATACACTCGGTTGCACCCATGAACCCATGTCCACACCACATCTTCAACCTTGGTAGTAAGACAATTAAAGACAAGCTCAAGAAAGTCCTGAACATCTCCATTACCACGGCCTCCTTCTCTGAGGACTGGAAACACGCCAAAGTGAGGTCCCTCTTTAAAAACCCATCTGCTGCCCTGGCAGATCCGAACAACTACTGGCCCATCTCACTGTTTCCCTTCCCAGCAAAGGTTCTTGAAAAAAACAATGAACCAGCAACTCACCAAACACTTGGAACACCACAGCCTCCTTGACCCTTCTCAAAAGGGATTCCAAACTAACCACAGCACTAAGGCAGCCTCGATAGCAGCCACAGATTATATCTGGGTCCTACTAGACTGTGGCGAAAAAGCAGCACTCGTCCTCCTAGACCTGTCAGCGGCCTCTGACACCGTCTCCCACCACATCTTGATCAACAGACTCCACCAGATCCAAATCCAAGGAGATGACCTCAAATGTATCACCTCATACCTCACCTGGAGAAACTCCATCTCCCACCTATTCACCTCAGAACCCCAGGAAACCATCTGCGGCACCCCACAAGGATCGTGCCTCAGCCTCACCCTTTTCAACACATACATGACCCCCCTTGCCATTACCGTCAGATCACACAGACTCAACATCCTCCCCTATGCCGATAACACCCAGCTCATCCTCTCACTGTCACAGCCTCCTCTACCACCAGAACCAACTTCCACAGATGTATGATCAAAGCCGCCAATTTAATGAAGGGCAACTGCCTCAAGCTCAACTCAGACAAGACAGAGGCCCATATCTTTGGGAATAACACCTCACCATGGAATGACACTTGGTAGCCTGCTGAACTTGGCCCTTTCCCCGCCCGACAGACCACGTCATAACCTCAGCATCATCTTGGACAGAAAATGATCTATTTAGAAACAAGTAAACGCAGTCTCGTCTACCTGCTTCCACACCCTATGGTTGCCCTGTAAGATCTTCAGGTTGCTCCCAGTTGACACCAGAAGGAATGTCACTCATGCCCTCATCACCAGCAGGTTGGACAGCGGTAAAACTCTTGATGTGGAAATCACTGCATGCCTTTTGAAGAGACTACAGACAATACAAAGAACAGTGGCAAGACTAATCCTTGACCACCCATGATGGACTCACATCAACCGCACCTCAAAAAGCTAAACTGGGTCCCGATCCAGAAGAGATGCCAGTTCAAAATGCTAACCCACTCATACAGAATCCTGCATGGCAAAGGACCAGCATACATCACCAAACAAATGACCTTCCATCAACCTACCAGAACCTGCGATACCCATCCCTTTTCCTCACGGACACCCCTTGTTGCAAATGTAGCGTTTTGCAGGGTTATCCCCAAACTTTTCGCTTCTTCCTCCTATTATTTTCTGACCTGTTTTTGTTTTTAGGACTCTGGGCACTGTACCACTGCTAATCAGTGCTAAACTGCATATGCTCTTTGTGTAAATTGTGTTATGGATTGGTGTTTCCATGATTGGGTATTTGATGTACTTTTTAGTCCCTATTAAAATGCACTGAATGTGCCAGGGCCTGTAAATCAACTGCTACTAGTGGGCCTGCAACACTGATTGTGCCACCCATGTGAGTAGCCCTAAATAGGTAACTCAGACATGCCATTGCAGAGTCTGCGCGCAGTTTGTAACTACCATGCGACTTGGCGAGTGCATCCACTTGCCAAGCCTTAAACCTTCCCTTTTCTTCATGTCATTCACCCCTAAGGTAGGCCCAAGGTACCTCTGTGGGCAGGGTGCAGTGTATGTGAAAGGTAGGACATGCTCTGGTGTGTGTGGCATGTCCTGATTGTGAATTACAGCCCATTTCGTTTTCACTATTGCAAGGCTACCTGTTCCCTAAAGGACAGAATGGGAGGTTTGTTTGTAACATCTTATAAACATAACTGGCCCTGGAAACTACGTGGGAAAATAACATTTAGTATGCCTGTACGCAGAATCTAAAAATGCGTCTTTTAGTGAAGGTGATTTTTACATTCTGTGTTTGAAAATACCACTTTTAGAAAGTAGGTATTTTCTTGCTCAGTGTAAGACCTGGCATTTTTTCGCTTCCTATCTTTTATGTTGGCTGGATTTAGATGCTCTGGGCGCTGTGCCACTGCTAATCAGTGCCACAGCGTGAATGCTCCCTGTGTAAAGATGACTGTATGAATTGGCATAACCATAGCCTAGGTCTGTGTAGCATGTTCTAACAGTGAATTACCCTCCATTTCACTGTTTACTATTGTGAAGTTATTCGTTCTTATAGGCCGGAATGGGCAGGCTGAGGATTACCTTTCATAATCCTATCTGACCCCAGGAGCCTAATAGGCAATTCGAATGTGATATGTTTAAGCTCAGGACAGTAAGATACAACTATTGGTAAGGACCATTTATATATCCCATGTTCGAAAATGCCTCTTCTAGAAAAGAGGTATTTACTTGCCTAAGCTTTCCTGTAGGCTTTGCTAGTATGTGGATTGGCCTTCTGGTTTTTGAGCAGCAGGGCCAGCTGGGTCAGACCTGGCTTGAGAGAGAGATGGGCATGCAGAGCATGGGGATGGGTGACTCTTTGATCTGAGCAGGGCCGTGCCTGGCAAGGTGAATGATTGCTCCACCTCCCACCGGGTGTTCGATAGCAGGCCCCCTCATTCTGAAAGAGCAGGATGTCGCCTCGTAAACCAAGTGCTCCCCGACCCCACCGAACTGGTTCTGGCTGGATTCAGTGATTTGTGACTTTAGAGAACAAAGTCTTTTTAGGTATAACTTTTAGGTCAGACTTTCTGACTATAGCGCGCTGCTACACCTAGCGCTGCGTTGCTGCTGCCGTTTTTAAGGATTTTAAAAAGTAAAATAATTGCCATCTATTGTATAGTGCGTGCGCGCTGTTTGCCTGGCGCTATTTACATCTAAGCGCTCTACTTGTCACTCTCCCCCTCTTACTTGCACCTAAATTGTTCCCCTCATCCCGCACTTAGTGGGAACTTACCCCTTTAGGGATTAAGGGCTCCTGGAGACATTGTGCTGGGCTGTTTGGTAGGCGCCATCTTGGGTGAGTGAGGGAAGCCAGGGAGCACCGATTTGCGGGCGCCATCTTGGGCTGGGGGGTCTAGTGCTCGCACTACAGGACTGCAGAGACTACGGCTAATTAATATGGCCCCCGTACAGGCGTGCAGCGTGGGCGCGCAGCAGGAGCGCCGGCGGATCGCCGGAGGTGCGCCAGAGGTAAGCCCGTTTGCGCCCGTTCGCGCACGGGACGCGCCGGGGGCCGGACGGGCTGCCTCTGGACACACTGGTGCTCCCCCTCACTCGTACACCCGTGAGGAGATTCTGAGTCTTAAATCAGGCTTTGCCAGCATTCCGAGGGACAACGCCTCTACCAAGCATCCTGCAGTGGTTTCCTGCGGCTTGCTTAACGTGCGCTCGCTCGTTAAACATTGTGACGAAGTTGCGCTACTTATAGAAGCCCAAAGCTTGGACATACTGTTCATGACAGAGACCTGGACAACTCCATCCAGCTCTGTGGAACTGGGGTCTGCATGCCCCCCGGGCTTTAAAATAGTGCATACTCCGAGAGCCGGAGGTAGAGGAGGTGGAATTGGCATCATATTTAGACAGACTTTACATCTTGTGCAGCACAACGTGAAAGTCATTGCTGGGTGCGAAACACTGGCTTTTTCCATCAAGGATCTAAGTGGAGTGATATTTACAGGCATTCTATGTTATAGACCTCCGGCTGGCCCACTAGCAGCCGTCCCTGAGCTCATTGATTTGATATACGACCTCGCCCATTCCCACACTAAAATGATGGTGTTGGGGGACTTCAATCTGTACTCAGAGGGGTCAACTAAGTCGGCCCATGAAGATCTGGTAGAAGCCTGTATTAATATTGAGTTACATCAACTAGTACTATCCAAAACCCATGCAAAGGGTCATATACTTGACCTTCTTTTTGCGGAGCCCGGGACGACCTCTATTCGGGATATTCTACCGCAGTGCTGGACGGACCACGCTCTGGTTCAGTTCTCCCATGCGTGCACTAACATCAGTCTGGAAAGAGTGAGTGCGACTGGTACGAAAACGGGGAGACTGTGGTCCAGGCTCCTTAGACAAGCCGCCCCGCCCTCTCTGCTGCCAGATGGCTTTGTGTTGGGAGCGAGTGTGGATGAGAGTTATGAGACTCTCTGTCAGAAAATCTCCACATCACTGGACTCCGTGGCCCCGAAAAAGTAAATCAAAGATAGACCCAATCTTGCTATGCCATGGTACTCGGAAGATCTCCAGCAGCTCAAGCTACAATGTAAACGGGCTGAGCGTACCTGGAGAAAACAGTACCTGGAATTGCATAGGGTCCTCTTTAGGCAAGTTTTGGCACGCTACAAGACTAAGATCAAGCAGGCTAAAGCCAGCTCCTAGAATGCTCCCTGCTGGCAGCGGCCAATAAATCTCAGGCCTTATTCAAGATCGTAAAGGACCTGGCCCACCCCGGATGTACCAAAAACACCATTCCGGCCTCACAAGAGCTTTGCGATCAGCTTGCACTAGCCTTTGAGGAGAAGATTACCGGCATTTTAAACAATCTCCCTTCTTCAACCGGGAGTACTTCACATGATCCCATCTCGCCCGAGAGTGAGAAGGAGCGCACTACCTCGGCAGAGCTAAGCACGTTCCCGATACCATCGTTTGAGGACTTTTGTTCGTTGGCCGACGGGGTGACCTCCGGTTCTCCTTTGGACCCTCTACCACCCCGATTCTGGAAACTCTGTCGTGATGAGCTTTTTCCACCACTGTTTCTTACATGCTGTCAGTCGCTCACCACGGCACGGGTACCAGACTGTTGGAAATTGGCGGTGGTTTCTCCACTGCTAAAAAAGGAGAACCTGGATCCCACATGTCCAGCCAATTTCAGGCCCATCTCCCTCTTGCCATTTCCCATTAAGATCCTAGAGAAACTGGCCACAAAACATCTATCCAACTTTCTAGAGCAGAATGATTGCTTGGATGTGGCTCAGTTCGGGTTTCGACCGGCACACGGGACAGAGTCAGCTTTGGTATCCGTTCTTGACGATCTTCGGACGCGGGTCGACATGGGTCAGGCAACCTTTCTAGTGTTGCTTGACATGTCGGCCGCGTTCGATACGGTCAACCATGTGACTTTGATCAGGAGACTGTCCGAGGCGGGGGTGTCAGGGTCGGCTCTTGAATGGGTGATATCTTACCTCGAGCAAAGACATCAGGTAGTTGCACTACCACCCTACCAATCTAACATCAAGAGGGTAGGTCAGGGAGTTCCCCAGGGCTCGGCCATCAGCCCCATTCTCTTCAACCTGTACCTCCGGCCGTTAATCACACTGATCAAGTCCTTCAGCATCATGGTCACCAACTACGCTGATGACACCCAGCTTATCTTCTCGCTGGAGGGTAAGGGGGGGGGTGTCACAGGAGGTGTTCCATCGTTGCATGAGGGCCACGGCTGTTTGGTTAGGGAATAACTCCCTTCAATTCAATTGCTCGAAAACAGAAGTCCTACACTGCTCCCTGGATCGGGCTCCTAGACCCCTTCCCCACGGTTTTTGGCCGCCTGACTTTGGGGGTGCAAATCTGCCGGCTGATTCCGTTCGGAATCTGGGGGTAATGTTCAGCTCCGATCTACAACTGGGCTCCGCAGTAAATAAGACTGTGGTTACGTGCATGGGCCTACTGGGGTCCTTGAGAAAGATCTTACCGCTACTCCCAGCACCGGTAAGACCAGAAGTAGTGCGGAGCATTATCCTCAGTCGTTTGGACTATTGCAACGCACTGCTTCTGGGGGCTCCAACTACCGTGCTTGGGAAACTTCAGCGGATTCAGAATTGTGCCGCGAAGTTGGCGCTTTCAAGGCGCCGCTCGGACTCCTCTACTAAGGCACTCAGGGACCTTCATTGGCTCCCAATTTTCCAACGGGTGAACTTCAAGGCTCTGTGTATTGTCTTTAAAGCTTTGCATCATCAAGGCCCGGTCCCTTTACAAGATCTGTTCTCCTGGTATACCCCCGTAAGATCCCTTCGGTCGGCGTTGGCCTTCTTGGTGGTGGTACCCAAGTTTCGGAGGACCAGGATGGGAGGCCGTTCCTTTAGGACAGCCGCGGCGCGACTGTGGAACTCCTTACCATTGAGCCTTAGGAGCGTGGAAGCCCTTCCTATCTTTAAAAAGGAGCTAAAAACTTACCTGTTCCCTAGGACAATGTAGTATGTGTAGAAACTGGTAAAATCTCGCTCTGTGTCAGAAACAGTCGTAGCGCCAGGATGCCCGGTGGGTGACAGTGATAGCGCTTTATAAGAACGCCTATAATAATAATAATAACGCTGCACTGAAACTTTTTTCAAGTGTTTCCAATCTGGATGTCAAGACAAAACTCTGTCCGAGTGAACAGAGGAAAGGACTTTGAAACTTTCAGCAAGCTTGCTGAAGAAACTACCCGTGGGCCTGAATCGGGAACGCCTCCTTCTGAAGTCTTGTGGAAAAGTAAATTTTGCCATGTTCTGTGTCCCTACGTGTCCTCCATCATATGTTATGTGTGCATGATTAATATGCATATGTATTCCCCATGATCGATTAAAGACGCAATTATAGTTGTGTCCATCTCTAGTATGCCAGTTTCCAGTTCTCGTGAATACTACGAATATCAGGCCTATGTAAAGTTACGTTGCCACGTTTCCCAGTGTGCACGTTATTTCATTGTAAAGTCCCCGTTTCTAGGCCTCAAAAGGGCCTGGACACCAGATTCAGCTCCTGTCTCCTGAATCCTCGCTGAGGAGCGATACAGCCCCCACCTGTATTCCTGACCCTTCACTTACTTCCTGCCTCACAGTGCCCGGTTCGGCCTGGCTCTGCCTACGAGTCTGCCAAGAGTATGTTATGATTCTAGTTATCAGTCCAGCCCTCCTTCTCTGCATTCCTAAGTTACTGAATCGCATCAATAGTTTCCGTCATCGTCTAGCCTTTACGTCTCCATGCAAGAGAAATACTGTATTTATGGTCATTTAATATTCTTCATCACGCACTACATGTAGAATAATGCATGCACCAGTCTTAGAGTCCGTTAGCCTTTACCCCGATAACTTTTGGATTCTATCAACATGTTCTCTAAACATCAGATACTAGATAGTGGTAGGTACATGTTGCCCTGACTCTCCAGACTTCAGTCTCTGCTCCTAGCACAGAGTTCATAGCCCCCAGCTTCTCCTAGTAACACGTCATTGTCAGTTTGCGCGCACCATTAGGTTAGAGGTCCCGGCTCCTTAGGTAGCCCCCTCCATGTTTCCGCCCCATTTATGACATATTCTGTTACGTTTACATCACATGTCTATGTATACGCCTCTTGTTACACCTACTTTCACCCTTATCTTTCGCGACTGCTATTGACCACACCCACTGCTCCGCCTACTGTATTCATTTTAATGCAACTGTTTTAGTATATATGCTTGTGTACTGTTATTAAATGTTAGCGCGCTCATCCCAGATCCAGCCCCGGCAGCTGCCGGGCTACGCCAGTCCAATCCGGCCCCCCTGCCGGGCTCTGTCATCCTATTCCCATGCAGGTTGTCCTGTTCCTGTCCTTTATGCTGTATTAAACCTGCAAACTCCTACTACCTCGAATCTTGACTCTTATTTATTGAGCTATCTGTTATTGCTATGTCCAGTAAAACCTAGATCCGGTATTATTTATTTATATACCACATAATGGCGCCCGAAGAGGGACTTGCCCTTTCCCCACGCGCCGGTGAAGCCACGCCAGCCCCCTGATCCTCTGCAGCCGTGACGGAACCATACCGTGCACGTGCAGATATTTCTGCTTCAAGTATCCCTCAGGCCCACGGAGGAGACGGAGGTTGCGGTCCAGCATCCAGACGAGGCGGTGGAGGAACGCGGCGAGTCCCGACCAGAGCCCAAGCCGAGAGTCCAAGGTCCGAGGTATCCGGAGGCCCACCCGTAACAGAAGTCCGAAGTTCGTCCGTCCGGCGTCGAAGCAGTTCCGTCCAGTCCGAGGCCTTCCGTTCTTGCTGCCCGGTGAGTACCGTTGCTGGGGTAGTATCTAGACAGGGTCAATCTAATTGTCTCTGGTCCGTGGGGTTTGGTGGTACACATATCCCAAAACGAAGTGTCCACTTCGGTGGATGCGGGTCCTGACGTGTCTCTTTATGAGACCGGTGAGTTTCGTACTGTTTTAGCAGTGCATCTAGTTTCTGTTCTAGTCAGTTCTGTTCTCGAGAGAATTCATGTATTCTGTTTTCCGTATTCCAGGTAGTATTCTGTTCGAACTGTTATTCTAAATGTTCTTCATGTATTTTAATGTCGTGGTATGAATGTGGAGTAATTATCGTGTTCATTGTGTATTGTAATTACGTATTGTGTCTAGGTTACAGTTCAGTCATGCCCTTATTTTCTAAACTACGTCAGTTAAAAACCAGAAAAGGTCTGCTAGAAGCAGCAGTTCCTGTCCCGCCTAGGGACAGTCCAGGTCATTTTATGTATCAGAAGCATGGCATAAGCGCCATATTGTATCTAGATTTATGGGTAGAGTATACCAAACAGTTAGAAGAAAAGTATAGATGTCCCGTATCAGGTACGTGGGATGCCGAGTGCATCATGCGAGTAGAAGAAGCATTATGGAAAAAGAAAGCCAGACAGTCACAGAAAGATGCCATCGAGTTATGGCGCAAAGAATCTCATAAAAGAACCGAAAAAGAAATCAGAAAGTCAGAATTAAGTAGAGAATCCTTAGAACGAGCCCAAGAAAGGGAATTAATCGAGATAGGTGAACGAGTCAAAACCGAACAGTCAGACAGACAGAGGCATGCCCTCATTAATGGTATGTATCCTCTCCTTGCCGAGGGCTTGCCAAAAGCGACCCCGGAGGCATCCAGTAATTTTCCGCCACCCTTAGTTCCGACCAAGCTACGTCACAAACCGACCGCAGCTGATATTTTCATCTCGTCCTACTTGGACGACACAGTCCCGGAATATGCAAATCCTGTTCCGCCAGTCCCTGTAAATCAGGCAATTCCTGCTCCTCCAGACACCGGAGTACCTGTTACGGTACCCCCGGTCCAGCCTGCATTTCAATTTCCCACTCTGCCAGTACGAAGAGTATCAATCGACGATTCCAGTTTAGGGGCCGCAGGAGGAGGTCCTCCTGGTACCCCGCCACCACACCAACGTTTAACGTTAGTCGAGTTACATGAATGTGCGTTACAGCGTACGCCCAAATATAAGTCCGTTGCAGATATCCGACGAGCTCTTACTGAATGCCGCTATGATCCAGTCGCAGGTGTCGCAGATGTCTCACCCCCAGAAAGTAAACCGTTTTACATAGATAGACAGAACCCGTTACGAGAAGTACACCCAGTCAGGACAACAGATGGTGAAATGCAAAGAGTGTTTGTTTACACCCCGATTACAAAGATGGAACTCTTAGAGATGAAGAAACTAATTCCTTGTCACGACAAAGATCCAGCAGGGTTCCACCGAGAATTAAAAGACATGCTCCGTATGGGAGAATACACATATCCAGATATTATTAAAATGCTAAAAGTCCTATTGCCCGCAGGGGTATATGAGAAACTCAAGGAAAAAGATTGGGAGGTGGGAGAGAAAAAGATCGATTGGGCAGTTCTAGAAGCTGAAGATAAGATACGAGTACCAGGTACCGGTCTTGGAGAGAAATGTAAAGAATTACCTGAATTGTTAATACAAGTTTTGCCCAGATTATTAACCACTAAAAAGGAAGACTGGGATGCAATCTCAGCCTGTAAACAGAAACAAGACGAAGATACTAGTGATTTTTATTCTAGATTTGAAAAATGTTTTATTATAAACAGTGGCTTGAAGACGAGTAGCGAGTCATACCCTCATCTCTTTGTTACTAAACTAGTCGAGAATTCAAGTCCACAAGTTAAGAATCGAGTTTTGAAAGTCGAAAGTACGTGGCAAGCTAGTACCCCGTCCCAGATGTTACAGATGCTCCAGTACCACCAGAATAGAATCAGAGAAGAGCAAGAACACGAGAGAAAACGTATGAAAGACACGAAAATGAAAGTACTAGTTGCACAATCTGTTCTTCAAGACAGTCAGAAGAGGGGTCCGAATCAAGCCAGTCATCCTGCAGCTCCCGTTAAAGGGACATGCAATTATTGTAAACAGCCAGGTCATTTCATAAATGAGTGTGCAGTTCTGAAACATAATATAGCTACTGGTAAGACTAAAGAAAGACCACGTCCGCCTAGACAAGAACAAGTTTCACAGACTTCTCAGCCACAGAATGCACAACAGACAGTTACAGCACCGCAGCCTATTGCTGCAACACAGCATGTTACACAGCAGATGTACCAGTATGCACAGTCCGAGTATCCAGAGTATCAGCCATATTCATGAAACAGCCTAGAGAGGGAGGTAGGCTTGCCTCTCATCGAGATTCCTGTAGATCAAGAAGGTCCCTATGTTCATAGTCAAGTACTAGGGAAAGACAGAAAGTTTCTGATTGATACAGGGGCAAGTAGGACCACCATCAGTCACGCCGAAGTTCCAGGGGCTCCGCTCTCTGGCTCTAGAAATGTTTCCCTTGGATTTTCAGGAAAGCCTATTGTAAACGAGATATCTAAACCAGTTACTCTAGAAGTAGGTCCATTGTCCCGCACTACTGATCTGTTACTTACAAAGTCATGCCCAGAAAATTTGTTAGGTATTAAGACACTGAAAGAATTAGGTGCAGTTATTTGCTGCTCCCCAGAGGGAATACGATTGTTCCTACGTGACTTCAAGGGTCACTATGTATTACGAGATTTTGATCCGAGATTGTCTAATGTTCCGCAGCATCTATGGGCACAAGGTCCGACTGATGTTGGTTATATGCAAATCACACCCCATCGTGTGACTCTCAAGCCAGGTGTAGTCCTGCCACGAATCAGACAGTACAGACTGCCACCTGAGGCTGTAGCAGCCTTATCCAGAATTATTGATGAGCTCATGGCTCAAGGAGTAGTTGTAGAAACTGACTCCAATGTATGTAATTCTCCGATCATTCCCGTCATGAAACGTACTGATCCAAATGCACCCCCAGTATATCGATTAGTGATTGACCTTCGAGAACTCAATAAATGTATTATTCCCCAGTACCCAGTTGTCCCAGATATTTCTTCCCTATTGACGGCCATTGATTCCGAAGCGTCATTTTTCACAGTCATAGACCTCAAGAACGCATTTTTTAGTGTCCCCATTCATCCAGACAGCCAGTTTCTTTTCGGATTTTGTTTAAATGGAAGAAGCTATATGTTCACACGAGCTCCTCAAGGTTTCACAGAAAGTCCTAGTATTTACAGTCAAGCACTTAAGAGACAACTAGACAACATTCACATGCCAACTGACACTGCCCTGCTCCAGTATGTCGATGATCTACTGATCACAGCCCGTTCTGAACGTGCTTGCGAGCGAGCATCACTTACAGTCTTGTATTTCCTTGCCGAGATGGGACACAAGGTGTCCCCTTCGAAGCTTCAATTCTGTGTACAGCAAGTGATCTACCTAGGCCACTTACTGTCCAAGTGGGGTAGGCAGTTGACACCAGACCGTATCCAGTTAATAGCGAGTCTTCCTCAGCCCAAGACACAGAAGGAGGTACGTGCTTTTATCGGCCTTACTTCTTATTGTAGACAATGGATTCCTCAGTATGCGTTTCTAGCTAAACCACTGATACAGTTAACGACACAGGAGGCAGCCGTATCGACTGTCCTCCCTTGGACATCTGAACATACACTTAGTTTCAATGAGTTAAAGAAAGCTTTATGTCAAGCTCCAGTTCTAGCTACACCGAACTACAGTAAGCCTTTTACACTTTTTGTCACAGAACGTGAAGGTACAGCATTATCTGTTCTCACACAAGACCAAGCAGGACAGTACAAGCCTTGTGCTTATTTTTCGAGCACATTAGATCCTGTAGCCCAGGCTTTGCCTGCGTGCCTCAAGTCAGTTGCAGCCACAGCACTAGCTATCAGACAAAGTGATTCCATAGTATTAGGACATTCCTTGACAGTACAAGTTCCACACTCCGTGGAAGTACTTTTGAACCGAACACAAACTCAGCACTTGACAATTGCACGTTTAACAGGTTATGAATTGACACTGTTCCAGCCACACATAGAAATCAGACGCTGCAACGTTCTAAATCCTGCTACACTGTTACCGTCAGTTAATTCGAATCCTGCCACACACGACTGTGTGGAAGTAGTTAACATTATGACTAAGCCAAGACAAGATCTGACAGATATTCCATTACCAGATCCCGACCTGACACTTTATGTGGATGGTTCATGTATGAGAACAAGTACAGGAGAACTAGTAGCCGCGTATGCAGTGACTACTGACACTGAAGTTATTGAAACACACCGTATTGACACCCTGTCTGCTCAAGCAGCAGAGCTAGTTGCTCTGACACAAGCCTGCATACACGCCAAGATCCTGAAAGTTAATGTTTACACAGATTCACGCTACGCATTTGGAGTTGTACACGACTTCGGAGTGCTCTGGCAGGAGAGAGGTTTCATGACTTCTCATGGAACCGAGATTCAGCATGGTCTCCTTATTCAGGCTCTGTTAGATGCCATCCATTTACCGACATCTATTGCTATCATGAAGTGCAAAGCACATACGAAAGTTACTGACATTATTTCCCAAGGTAATGATCTAGCAGATCGCACAGCCAAGCTTACAGCACAGACTCCAGACATGCCAGTTAATCCGACACAGACACATACTCCAGATCCGACTACATGTATGACAGTTAAAGACCCTACTCAAGATGTCATAGATGTCCAGTTACATGCTACTCCCGATGAAATCAAGAAATGGTCCGAACAGGGAGGGGTCCAGACAGACCAGGGATGGGTAACGAAGGGTAGAGCCACATGGTTTCTCCCCGACTCTATGGTCCAAGTCATTATCAATACCGCACATAGTCCAGAACATCTAGGAGAAAAAGCTATGTTAGACAGTATCCAGAACATTTGGTTTAACAAGCATTTACAAGCTGCAGCCAAGCAGAAAGTCCGTACCTGTATGATATGTTGCCAGTTTAATCCAGGTAAAAGTGTCCCGGTGGAACAAGGTGGATTCCAGCCCCCTGACCACCCTTTTGAGGTCCTCCAGATGGATTATATTCAGATGGAGCGATGTCGAGGTTTCAAGTATGTCCTCGTAGTTGTATGCGCTTTGTCCAGGTGGACAGAAGCATATCCAGTTCCAGATTACACAGCCGCGACCACTGCCAAACAGTTGGTTCGTGAGTTCTTCCCCCGTTATGGACTCCCTAGAGTCGTATATTCTGATAACGGCCAGCCATTCTCATCTGAGTTGATGAAACACGTTTCCCTGTTGTTAGGGTACCAGTGGAAGTTCCATTGTGTACGCCACCCTGAAGCAGCTGGCCTCGTAGAGAGACATAATCAGACCCTGAAAATCCGTATCGCCAAAGTATGTAAAGAGAAAGGTGTGGACTGGCTAGTAGCTCTGCCAGTCGCTTTATTCTATATGCGCATGGTCGCGCATTCCAGATCAGGTCTGTCCCCGTACGAGGTCGTATTCGGCCGCCCCCCTAACATGTGGGGTACACCTAGACCTCGAAGTATTACAGATGTTTCAAGTAATATGCTGACAGATTACCTAGCTTCCTTGATGTCTGCCCTCAACTCTTGTCGTTCACAGGTTGCTGCCGCATTTCCAGACAATACCGAGGTGGCACCGCATGAAATCGTTCCCGGATGCATGGTTCTCGTGAGGAACTTTGATCGTTCAAGTCCGCTGGAGCCTCGCTGGAAAGAACCCAGACAGGTCCTCCTGGCCACCCGTACTGCCGTCAAGCTGGAAGGCAGGAAGGGCTGGGTCCATTTGTCTCATGTGAAGAAATTTTACGGACTGAAGCCTGTTTCTAAGAACATTTCCGAGGATCTTAAAGACTGCCAAAGTACTATTCTTAAGGACTGTCCCGCAAAAGACAATGATACTGAACCCTCCCTGTTAGAGAAAACTCCGCAACAGGAGTATAAGCTCAAATTAAGGTCTAGTAAAATAAGTCAGCCAGTTTGATTGTCTAAGTCCTCCCCTAGGTGAAACGGTTAGACCGGTTTCTGACATGTATAAAATAGACCCCCATAGTGAGAGAGTTAGTCAAAACTCAATCCGATGTATCGTTTTTCTAAGTTTCAGATTGTTTTTCAGCCTTATGACTACCTGCACTAGTTATGCTTTTTATTTGTATTTTCCAGTTTCTCATGTAAATAAGTCTTCTATTGTTACAGTAGAGCACACGTTTAGTGATCTGCCTCCTCATGAACTCTCATATCGTCTTGCTATGCGCAATAATTCCTTTATCCGCATGTTACATTATTCACACCAGACCAGCAATGCCACTAATTGTTGGGTGTGTGGTCGACTCCCCCCCTTTCCAGACACCGAAGGGAGTTCTGCCACTCTTTCCTTATCCATTTTCACATAATGGTTCGTGTGGAGCATGGTCCACGTTAACGTCATCATCAACAGATATGTCTTTTCTTAACAGTACATGTTTCCCAGACAAGCAAGGTGTTCCCCACAGAACAGGGTTAGATCTAGAGAATGAAGTTTATAACTTAGGTAATTATTCTTCGAATTTCATGGTCCTGAATGTTCAGTCTGATACTACTCCAGACTTACCTGCTATTTCAGTACTACCAGTTAAAGGCGAATTATGTGTCCGAAATAATGGTTCCATACACGTAGGACATAGTGATTGTACTACTATTGTCAAGTATAGTGACAGTGGGAAATATATTTTCAAAGCTTCACGTCATTCTTATTTTGTTTGTGGTCAGACCGCATATGTTCGTCTGCCCCTCGATTGGGAGGGAACCTGTTACATTGCCTTCCTACTGCCACCAGTTTTCCTAGCCCCATCTGATTACCACAGAAACACACATCTAGTACACATTAGACATAAGAGGGAGATCGAGTCCCCAATTGTCGATTATACTGAAACTGCTCTAGAACAGTATACAGATTTCAATAAAGGTTTCTTCTTCTTTATAGGACCTGTCCAGAATAGTAAGTTAATCCGTAGGTTAACAAGAACCCTCGAAGCCGTAGTGAATGAGACTGCCTCGGCTCTAGGTAACTTAACCGAAGAACAATCTGCTATGAGATTTGTCGTACTCCAGAATCGTCTCGTCCTTGACGTCATACTGGCCGATAGGGGCGGGGCTTGTAGAGTCATCGGATCTAGTTGCTGCATTTTCATTCCAAATAACGCGCCGTCTGTTTATTCAGCTATAACCAGACTTCATAAAATTGCCCATATGTTACATCAAGATCCAGGCACCTGGACATGGTCCGGTTGGTTCTGGAATATAATTTCCGCCTGGGGATGGAAAGTATTGTCCTTTCTAGGTATTGCAGTAGCGATCATATTCAGTTGCTGCCTCTGTATACAATGTGGCCCTGCGATTTGTGGCATTTGTGCTACCTCTTGTATTCCTAGTCCCAAGTCCCGTTCTAGATCCCGTTCCAAGAAAATTCGAGACGAGCAAATGATACTGTATGAAATGATAGATGGTATCATGAATATTGATGTTTCCTGATGGAAACGTAGTGACAAGGAGGGAATGTGGAAAAGTAAATTTTGCCATGTTCTGTGTCCCTACGTGTCCTCCATCATATGTTATGTGTGCATGAATAATATGCATATGTATTCCCCATGATCGATTAAAGACGCAATTATAGTTGTGTCCATCTCTAGTATGCCAGTTTCCAGTTCTCGTGAATACTACGAATATCAGGCCTATGTAAAGTTACGTTGCCACGTTTCCCAGTGTGCACGTTATTTCATTGTAAAGTCCCCGTTTCTAGGCCTCAAAAGGGCCTGGACACCAGATTCAGCTCCTGTCTCCTGAATCCTCGCTGAGGAGCGATACAGCCCCCACCTGTATTCCTGACCCTTCACTTACTTCCTGCCTCACAGTGCCCGGTTCGGCCTGGCTCTGCCTACGAGTCTGCCAAGAGTATGTTATGATTCTAGTTATCAGTCCAGCCCTCCTTCTCTGCATTCCTAAGTTACTGAATCGCATCAATAGTTTCCGTCATCGTCTAGCCTTTACGTCTCCATGCAAGAGAAATACTGTATTTATGGTCATTTAATATTCTTCATCACGCACTACATGTAGAATAATGCATGCACCAGTCTTAGAGTCCGTTAGCCTTTACCCCGATAACTTTTGGATTCTATCAACATGTTCTCTAAACATCAGATACTAGATAGTGGTAGGTACATGTTGCCCTGACTCTCCAGACTTCAGTCTCTGCTCCTAGCACAGAGTTCATAGCCCCCAGCTTCTCCTAGTAACACGTCATTGTCAGTTTGCGCGCACCATTAGGTTAGAGGTCCCGGCTCCTTAGGTAGCCCCCTCCATGTTTCCGCCCCATTTATGACATATTCTGTTACGTTTCCATCACATGTCTATGTATACGCCTCTTGTTACACCTACTTTCACCCTTATCTTTCGCGACTGCTATTGACCACACCCACTGCTCCGCCTACTGTATTCATTGTAATGCAACTGTTTTAGTATATATGCTTGTGTACTGTTATTAAATGTTAGCGCGCTCATCCCAGATCCAGCCCCGGCAGCTGCCGGGCTACGCCAGTCCAATCCGGCCCCCCTGCCGGGCTCTGTCATCCTATTCCCATGCAGGTTGTCCTGTTCCTGTCCTTTATGCTGTATTAAACCTGCAAACTCCTACTACCTCGAATCTTGACTCTTATTTATTGAGCTATCTGTTATTGCTATGTCCAGTAAAACCTAGATCCGGTATTATTTATTTATATACCACAGTCTCAGGGACATTAGACTTCACCCCGTCAGCTGGCGGAGTTCCTGTGCGAGGAATTCTACTTGCAGGTGGGGCCTCCGTCGAGTAATCCGGAGCCTTTAGTTCTACTGTGAGGAACGTGGACTGGTGACCTTCGCTGAATCTGTGTGGCCGCTGCAGCTAAGAGAGATCTGCAGCCGCTGAGAGTCCGTCTTAATTTGTACCCTGAGAACCTTCGCTGAATCTGTGTGGGCCGCTGCAGCTAAGAGAGAGCTGCTGCCGCTAAGTGCCTGCACTTTGCCAAAGTCGCATCATCATGATTTGTCATGCGGGCCGCTGCAGTTAAGAGAGAGCTGCTGCCGCTAAGTGCCCGCACCCTTGCCAAAGTTGCATCATCGTGATTTGTCCTGTGGGCCGCCGCAGCTAAGAGAGTGCTGCTACCGCTGAGTGTCCGCACCTTTGCCAACTTTGCATCACCGTGATTTGTCCCGTGGGGCGCCGCAGCTAAGAGAGAGCCGCTGGCGCTAAGTGCCCGCACCTTTGCCAACTTTGCATCCTTTGCCAACTTTGCCTCATCGTGATTTGTCCTGTGGGCAGTCGCAGCTAAGGGAGTGCTGCGCTGCTGTGTGCTGGAATCGTATTCACCATTGTCAGAGATTGTCGCTATTGTCTCCTGGGCCACCGCAGCTAAGAGAGAGCTGCTGCCGCTGTGAGCCCACCACGGAGCTGCACGACGAGAGTCATCACCACCACCACCACCAGCCCCCGCCACCGTAGCCGCGTGCTGCTGCCGCTGAGAGCCCGCCTGTCCCCGAGTGCCCGAATCATTGTGGATGCATGCTGCGGACCACCGCAGCTAAGACTTGTGGTCACTGGGAGTTCGCCTGTCACCCTTTCCACTTCTTTGAGAAGCCGCGTGCTGTGTCCCCTTCCAACGGCCGATATAAGGTGCACAACGGATCGTGTAGGACCCGGCCTTGAACTCAGTTAGTGCCATGTTCTGGTGAATAAGTTAGTGCATTCTTAAGTCCCTACAGATTTACGTGAATTGTGGCTTCTTTAAACGATTTGAGAGTCTTGAGTTAATCCTTAGATAAAGATACTATTTTTCTATACCTACTTGAGTTGTGTCCTTTTGTGGTGTCGTTACTGCCTTACATGCATGGTCATAAATGCTTCACATACTGCCTCTGAGATAGGACTAACTGCTTGTGCTACATTACCACAGGGTTGAGCAGGGGTTATCAAAGGGGGTAGCCCTCTTGCCCTGACTTACGAAGAAGGGTCCCTATTTGGACATTGAGGCCAGCCATTGCCAACCAGAGACCCCCATTTCTAACAGTTAGTCATCCCGTGTGCCTCTGCTGGAATGTGGATTGCGGGTCAGTGTTTTGGATGACAGAAGGCTGGGGAGCAGTAGTTGCTCCAGATAGTCTAGGTAAGGGGTGAATAGACCTGGTCTGCAATGGGGGAAGGGGAGGAGATTTCCCTGCACCTCAAAGGGCCTGGTCTGCCTCTGACAATGCCGCCTCCACCTCCTGCCCGGAAATCACACCAGAGAAGGCAGAACTGGTTCTGGCTGGGCACAGACACTCTCTGCCTAAGAGATCAAAGGATTTTGGGATATAAATATTGGGGCCCAGACCCCTGAACTCTTTTGGATCAAGAAGACTGCCAAGAAGAAGAGCTGGAGGAGCTGTGAGGAGGGACTACCACTTTGCTGTGTGCTTTGCTGTATTGGCCTGCAACGGCTGCTTCTGACTTGGGCAGTGAAAGGACTTAACTGAACTTTCTGCAATCTTTTTGTGGGTTTCTCCAAGGGCTTGAGGTAGAGCTTGCCCACTGTTCAAGAAGTCTCAGGAACAGCAAACACTTCAAGCTCTTCTGCCCTGAGGCCTGGGGATTGTGTGTTTTGTGCTGAAACAGAAGAAAAGCAACTCTACGACCTCTACAACGCTGCTCCTGACTCCGTGTCCTGAAGGCACCGCAGAGGGCACCCCTGAAACACCGCATTGCGACCGTGGTCTCACCGACAACGCCTGCTGACGACGCCTCCGAGCCGCTGCTCTCACCGTGACCTGTGGGCACCGTACTCTGCACCACTGCGCTTCACAACGACGCCTTGGCACCACAGAGGGCACTGCCGCAATACCGCGCTGCAACCCTGGTCTCACCGACGACGCCTGTTGACACCGGCACCAAGCTGTTGCTCACACTGCGACCTGTGGCCACCGCACTCTGCACCACCTCTCTTCACGACGACGCCCTGGTATCCCCGCCGCTGCCACATCACACCGAAATTGATGCCGCTGCTTGCACCGTGGTTAGAGGGCACCGCTCTTAAAGTTACACGAGGTAGCTTTGGCCTACCAATCCTGGCGCCATCAACTCCAGTTCGTCAGCCGACGACAATGCTTCAGCAACGACACCACCGCTGCTTGCACCGTGACCTGCCAGCAGAGTGACAAGCACCGCCTTCATCTCACACCGCGACCCTGGTCTCACCGACAACGCCATGTGATGCCGCCATCGAGCCGCTGCTCGCACCGCAACCTGTGGGCACAGCACGCCGCACCGCTGCACACGATGCCTGCTGACACCAGCACTCCTGACTCCATCAGAGAGGAGATCCACCTGCAACGTGTGTGAATAGAGTGGTGGTTTCTGCCTTGCTTTGGCACATGCCCTAGCCTGCCAAAAATCCCATTTCTGACACCATTCCGCCGATTCATCAGGGGAGGTTAATCCTTCTCTCACCTGGTGGCCAAAGCCTGTACCTCAGGAATGCCATATCACTCCAGGAATAGAGAAAAGGACTCAAGACATGGTTGTTTGAATGATGAATGCACCGCAAAGCAGCTAGCAACTCCAGACCCTTGAGACTTGCACAGGTGATTTGCCACACTAAATAAATCCTGATTGATTGAAAGTGATTGTTTTTGTTTGGGAGTACATATGAATGTCATGTTTAGGAATTGTAATTTGTATACCCCTCTTTAATGGTAAAGTTAGATTTTAAGTCACAATTCTGAAAATGCTACATTTGCAAATTTTAATGTCTGGTAAAGGTGCCTACAAGGGATTTCTTTTGCATACAGTTATATTAAAGTTTGTAACAAATCAATTCTGAGTGCTCGAAGCGGTGGCCTCAATCAATTAAATTATTAAACTTAATTTAGAAAATTATAAAGGTCTAAATCAAAACAGAGTAAACAAACACAACAGAACAAACCCATACCAAATAAAACAAGCAGGTGTATTCTTTTTCTATACAAATTTATGTAAAAAATAGCATTAAATGAGGGTACAAAAAACAATTCACATAAACAAAAATGACTGAGAAAAAATTAGCCTTTACTATGATCTTATATCATAATCATTTTTGTTGCAACCCATTTCATGTATTTGAAGAAATTATCATAAAACATGTGATGATCAACTCCTCTATAGCAATGATAGTGAAAATGGGCTATAGTTGTTGATGTTTCGGTCTTGCCTTTTAAAATATCAGGAAGACCATATTCAGGACCAAGAATATATATTTAGAATGCAGACCATTAATGTATAAACATTTGTGAGCTCATAGAAAGTTGGCTCAGATTGAAGGACTCAATTTGATGTGGATGAGATAAATCAGTTATCTTCCAGTATTGTTATCAATGATGTACATTTCATTGTATTGGTTGATTATATGTGAGACAATGCCAGAGAGTTAAGCAGTCCGTGCGGCTGGCACAATCAGTGTTCTGAATAATGCAGGACTCCGATCCGTCTTCATGATATTTCACAAGACAAGACCGAAACGTCATTAAACCAATTGGAGCCTCACCTACATGCAACTGCATCCATATCAAAGACCAACAAAATAGGGATTACTTATCATTAATTTTCCCTGGACTGTGTCCAATAACATAAGTCCATAGGTCAGGGTGCGTACTTCTTCAATATAAAATATCGAACCACACAGGACCACATACAATTCACCCAGGAAAAGGTGTGAAAGATAGAGAGAGTACCTCACGGTAGAACAACCCGAGGGGGTGCCCGGTTAGCAATTGCCGGTATACCCGCTTCTCATCATTGGCCACTCTATATGAAAAGACAAACGTGCACTAGAAAGAATAATAGTGCGGACGTGAGAATAGTGGCGAAAAACACAAATAGTGACAAACGTATCAACACTGACACCCACTTGTAGTGTACAGAAACATATAAATAGACCCCTAACCAAACACAAAAAAAGTAGTGTGTAGCAGGGCTTTGCTTGCTTTGCCGTTTTATTCTGATGCAGAAAACCCCACTTATTTAAAAATGGTTACTTGTATACCATGGTGAATTAAGTCCTCAAGCCGACATGTTTCATCGCTCCACGTTTCAGTGATTTCATCAGGGCATATGAGGGGTTAACTATTCTCAGTCTTTTCAGACAAATGTGGACCTTGAGGGCGCTACGTCAGCGCGTACCAGCACCACTCATTAGAACACCGTGCCAAATATTCACGTGTCCCAGATGTGACCGGATAAAGTCGCAGCCACTGTTGCCGAGTCCCTCCGGCGCTTCCGACGGTTTAAGACCGAAACGTCGACAAATATAGCCCCTTTTCACTATCATTGTATATGGGCGGTTGAGTCATATGTGGTTAGTTGAGTCATATGTTTAGAAGTATTTGTAGAAACTTTAGAGGAAACCAGACATATTGCATGTGTCACCTTCCTCTTTTTCAGCAACATTTCAAAGTCTGGTGTTATTTAGCTGTGTTTTATCTTCAATATATTCTTCTCTGCTTCAGACATCCAGTACCTCAAATACTGCCTACACTTCATCCAGAACTGGGTGTTCAGCCCCTATTAGAAGCTGAACTCATACAAAACAGATTTTCTGTTATTTTCCAAGAACCACACACAAGAAACTGTACGTACCTGACTAAATGAAGTGAACCTTGACAGTTGTGAACCCCAACTTTTTAGTGAATACCAGGTCACTTAGATTGACATTGGACACCAACCACACACTCAAAGAACACATTGTCAAAAAACAAAGACAAACTAGTACCAGATCTTGCTAAAGAAAGTGAAACAGTTTTTTCCAGAAGGCAACTTAAAAATTGCTGTTTAAGGCCTCATACTCTTGATCTTGTTGGTGCTAATGTGCTGCTCCATGACCTACCTGACTCTAGTGGCGTAAAACAGGTCCCTGCAGCCCCCGTGGTGCAGGCAGACCGCAAGCTCTAGGGGGCCCTACCAGCACAGTGCACTGGCCGGAGAGCTCCTGTTTGATTCCTGGGGCCCCTCCACGGAACTTGCAAGAGGGCCCTCTCATGTTTCATTTCGCAACTGCCTTACTCCATACTAGCACCCCGTATGAGCATCTCAAAGGCCTCAGCATGTCTCATATAGGGCCTGAAGAAATATGTACACATCACCCCACATGCTGATACAATTCCATTGGCTCCCCTTGCTGGCCTGTACCATTTTCAAAACCAGCTACAGCATTTACAAAGCCATTACAATCAGTAGACTCGCTAACTTTGCACACAAGCTCACCATCTCTGGTGTGGCTAAGCACATTAAGAAGTATACACAATTAAACACAAGGAGGCAGGCCTTTTACAACTATGCACCAAAGATCTGGAACAACATCCCTGTATTCATCAGGACCTCCTCAATGCTGCTCCAATTTAAGAAAGAGTTGAAGATCCATCTTTTTAAAAAACATAACATAAGAGTGCATTAATAGTCCACAGAGCAAATACCTTTTCTATCACTCAGTGACTTTATGTTGGACCATGTGCAGTGCTATGCTTCTATTTAGATAAGTTTGCTTTATTGAAATACCACTAACATACATGTATACATACATACATACATACATATATACACACATACTTACATACATACATACATATCTTCAAGTTTCCAGTTCAAATTCCAGACTTCCGAATCCCACTAAAGTTTATTTTACACCTTAGGACAGATGTACAACACTATTTTACATGCACAAACGAGATTGCAACCCGTTTGCTCATGCAAAATCTAATAGGGCCGTGTGCAATCCCTATTTAGCGACTCACAATTCTTTTGCAACTCACTAAATAGGAATTGCGAGTCGCAATTAGGAAGGGGCGTTCCAAGGGCGTCCCTTCCTAATAGCGAGTCAGAGGCCTATGTAAGAATGTTTTGCGACCGCAAATCACTCACAAATTACCGTCCTCTTGAAGAAGGTGGTAAAGCACTCGCAAATGGGAAGGGGTCCCCTTCACCTTTGTGAATGCAGGGGAAAATCTTTTTTAGGGGCAGGCAGTGGCCTCAGGGACTACTACCTGCCCTTAAAAAATGAAACGAAAACGTTTAATTTTTCTTTTTTTAAATGCATCCCCTTTTCTGCTAAGGAAAACGGGCTGTATTTTGAAAAAAAAACCTTCTTTATTTAAAAGCAATCCCAGCCATGGAAGTCTTCTCAGCCAAGCACACCACCATACCTGGGAGGGCCAGCCATTCCCAATGGGGTCGCAAATTGCAAGTGCCTCATGAATATTGATGAGGCATGCAATTTGCCTCTCATGAGCAGAATTGACACAGAATTGGCATCCAACAATTAAGAATCGAGTCTATCAGCAGGGCACCATACCGCTAAAATAGCCAGACCATCCAAAAGTGTCCTGACTCCAAAGAAATGTGTAAGGTCCGGTCCCCACCGGCTACGTCAGGTGCGTATAGTCTGCTGTTAGACTCGATTCTTAATTGTTGAATGCCGATTCCGTGTCAATTCTTCTCATGAGATCGTGTATTTGGCAGTTCTTTACGCTCAAAAATTGACTTTGAGGACTTTGTGACAAGAATCTTTCCCACCTTGCAACCATATCGACTTCAAAATACGAAAAAAACTATGTGTGGACGGGATTCACAAATACCAGGCCATAATTCCCTTCTTGTTCTGGACCATCATATCCGGACTTTTGGCGCTTTGATCCATCCAATTAGAATTGATATCTGAACTCTGACTACACTTCATTAGAAGCCTTGAAAAATTCACGAATGGCGACGAAACACGTGTTGGCTGTGGATGTATCAATATTGTAACTACAGAAACAACTGTCATGAGGATTGCTGCCTGAACACAAATTATTCTATGAATTTTGCATTAAATTAATTTTGCTTGTTGGGATCAATCAGCTGTTTTTATACTTGGTGCTGTGCTCTGTCTATGTTTCCTAAGTTGATTAATGCATTCGGAGAGGTCCGTTATATATTAGGGGATACTGTGGATATCACGGTATGATGACATAGAGCACGCTGTAAAAAAGAAAATAAGTACAAACGGACTTTATCGCAAACTTAGCGGAGATGCTGGCTTTTCTGAATATTCCACTGTCACCATTCCTTTCCCGACTTTTGTGGTTCACCCTGGTATGGGTGGTGGTTGTTGCTTGAGAAAGGTTTTCACCCCACTCAATAATAACCCCAATTATCGCCACTCTGTAACTCTGGTCCATCCCTGCTTTGTTATGTCCTTCGGCATGTTTTACCTTTACTTTTGGTTTGTGTGCCCTGGTGGATCACTCCTTAAAACACTGCAACAGTTGTTAAGGAGAATCAGCGCTATAGACCTTGCCCTTTTCAGCAGCCTTTGGATGATGTCCTTGTCCCTTGGGGTGCCGTATTGTTGCCAGTTTCAGAGCTGGTCTAGTGCTTCTTCATCAGTAGGCTGTTGCATAGCTCCATCCTGGCTGTGGCATAAATGCACCACTTTTTAGATTTTTTTAATAAATGGTGTATATTATTTGTACTCAGAATATTTAATATGTGATCTTAATATTAGAAAGCCATGACATCTGAAGCACAATTTGGGCAAAGTGGAGATCCGGAGGATTAGAATTCTGGTCTCATTTACTTATGCATCAGCCTTTATCTCCAAGGTCAATAAATGGCAATCAACCACTACGGTGCCTTACTGTGCATAACACTACAAACTAAACTATCCCTTTCTGTGCCTAAACTGCACAGTTCAGTGGGTCCCTTGCAGAGAAGATATTTTCTTTCTCAAATATAATGCATCGCCTGTAGGGTGGCATTCTATGTCCATTGTCTGCACACTGTCAAGAACATTTATTGAAGCATTTATGAGCATGAGATGTAGTCCCACAGGAGTACTCTTTTACATACTCTTACCTGCCTTTGTAAATCGGCCCCAACTAGTGAAAATCCCTGTTAGTAAAAGTGCAAAGAGTTTACCTTTCTTTCTATTTGTACTAACTGTTTGTGAATAGTTTCCAAATATTCCCAATTTATTCTCATGTTTTGGGGCTTGTTCCTTAAATGTGTAAAAATAGCAAAAGAGTAGAAAAGCAGTACAACTTTCTGTACTCCAAAATACTTTTTCATCAACAAACCCAAAAGCTGTCCTGTGGATGCTTTTTGGAGAGCGTAATTTATACGTACTTCTTTCCTAATCACTACACTGAGCTGTCTTCTACAAACCCTAATGCTCACACAGATGTTGAAGTATCCTCCACATGTGGACTAAACATCAGCTGCGAGTGGGGGCTGGGAATGTACTACATTCTGAGCCAGCCTTGTGAGAGTCAATTCAGGCCCACCCACTGCCAAGCGGATCTGTGTGGTGAACAGTAATGAATAGGGTGATAGTTCCAGTAATAAAAGTCAACATAATTGCTCTTTGAAACCGTTATCTGTAACATACGCAAGCATACATGGATGAAACATTAGCTGAATCAACAACCGGACCTAGATATGGAACTTCATGTTTATGGAACAATCAGGTTACACGTGGGAGCTCGTGGGCACCTCCCGGCTACAGCTCATTTTATCTGAGCACTCCTGGCCACCATAGAGCAGACTGATGATCGACTGAACTTCAGATAATAGACAGTGCAGGCTTTCTGTATGGTGGACACACTGAAATATATACAGTAGTCTTCAGTCCAGTGGCTGAATTGACTTCTGGACGGTAGACACAGAATGATCTAGGTACGTGGCTACACTACATTTTGAAAGATAAACGCCAGATTGTTGCCCTCATAATTGTCGCTGTATAGTAGACCATTTAAATTTTGGGCAAGAGACACAAAGCGTCTCTTGTATAGTAGATGCTCAGACTTCTGCAGGACAGGCTCAGAATGGCTTCCTTATGGTGAAAACATTACATAGTTGAATAATATATACAGAATAGTTTCCATTTAGCTGGATGGATTGAACTCTCGACGTTGACTTCCATACCAAAGGTAGATTGGATAGATTTAAATGTTGGTGATGGAAACAGCTTGGCTTCCATAAAGTGGAAACACTGAGTTTTGGCTACCTAACACAGAATGGGGGTCATACAAAGGATACATTTCAATTGGATGACAGGCACAAAATGGCTCCCATACAGAGGATACATGGACTGCCGGAGAATCAACATACATAAATGTTCTTGACAGTGTGCAGACAATGGACATAGAATGCCACCCTACAGGCGATGCATTATATTTGAGCAAGAAAATACGAAGCCCTTGGGTAGGCCAAATCCCGGGGGCAATATTTGTATTGGGTTGGGGGTCCAAAGGGGCACCCCAGTCCTGGGGCCCGCCACCCCAGGGGCTTTTCTAACATAATTGTGAGGGGGCTCACAGCCCCCCCAGCCCGGGGACCGCCACCCATGGGACTTTTGAATGTTATGTGTGGGGGGCTCAAAGGCACCCCCAAGTACCGGGGACAGCCACCCCCGGGGGCTTATCTACAATATTTGCGGGGCTCACGGCCCCGCGAAGCCCCGGAGACCGCTTCTTTTTTAAAATAAAATTTTAAAAACCTGGGGTTTGAACCCCCCCCCCCCGACAGGCCCCGGGGACTGCCACCTCCCCGAGGCTCTAAATATTAAAATGTGGGGGTCAGTGATGGACCCCCAAGCCCGGGGACCACCACCCCCCCCCCGGGGCTTTGTAGATGTTGGGAGGGGGGGCGTGCGGCCCCCCCCTCCTGGAGCCCTGTCATGGCCCTGGGGACTGCCACCCCCCAGGGCCGGCTCCTGCAGTGTCCCAGGGTGCCCAACCCCGGGACACTGTAATTTGCTATGGCAGGGTGGGAGCCTCGGGCTCCCGTGCTGCCATAGCAAACCCTGCTTTGGTATTTGGAATGTATTTTATTTGTGCAATTTGTATAGCGCACAAATACCCGAAGGTGTCTTGGCGCTGTAAATACAGTAGAGAAAACTGTTGGAATGATTGATTACTGGTTGAAAAGCCACGTTTTCACCAACTTCCTAAAAATAGGAACAGAGGGACCAGCCCTAATGTGAAGAGGTAAGGTATTCCATAATTTTGCAACCACAACTGAGAAGCGTCTGTCACCCCATGATTATTTCTTTGTACGAGGAACAGTTAGGAGGCGAGTTGAGGAGGAGCACAAGGATCTGTTAGGGATGTAAAGGCATAATAATCTTCTCAAAAACTCAGGAACGGAGTTGTTGGTTGCCCTGTATGCAATGCAGAGAGCCTTAAATTTGATTCGGTTCCTGACCGACAACCAATGAAGTTGGCGTATAATCAGAGAGACGGATTTAAACTTGGGCGTGCCTGAGAGTATTCTAGCTGCTGAGTTTTGAACCAATTGCAGCTTGTGCAAAACTTTCTCCTGAGCATTTAGGAGGAGGCCATTGCAATAATCGATCTTAGATAAGACCAGTGTGCACATAAGGATTTTTCCTGAACTAAGAGGGAGGAAAGGGAGGAGTTTCCTAATCATTCTTAGGGTGAAGAAAGAAGAAGACACAACCGCATTTGCATGGTGTATGAACGAGAGCTTATCATCAAACATCACTCCCAAATTCCTAACCTTAGTGACTGGTTGCGGAGGGGGACCCATCTCAGTTGGCCACCAGGTTGGGGACCAGCTGGGGGATAAACTGCCGAAAGTCATTACCTCCGTTTTATCAGAGTTAAACTTCAGGCAGTTCCGTGACATCCAGGAACTGATGTCTTGCATCCCCTCTTGAAAATTTGCTGCCACTTCAGGTCCATCATTGTGGACTGCCAACACGATCTGGGTGTCATCGTTGTAGGAAGTTAACCTCATCCCATGGGTCTTAATGATCCTGGCCAGGTCCGACACGCAGATATTAAATAAGGTCGGACTTAGGGAGGATCCCTGAGGCACCCCGCATGGAAGAGAAAAAATAGGAGAATAGAATTCACCCAACTTAACAGACTGCGTGCGATTAGCACGGAATGAGGTTAATAAAGCTCTAACCTTTTTCTCAATGCCAATAGCAGAGACACGGTCGATCAGGATGGCATGATCGACAGTGCCAAAAGCCACGGACAGATCCAACAGGATCAAGACTGCCGCTCCACCCTTATCCAAGATCATCCTGATCTTGTCAGAAGCCTTAATAAGGGCTGTCTCCGTCCCATGCCCTTTCCTAAATCCAAATTGAGAATCATCGAGCAGATTGTTGTTCTCGATGAATTGGGCTAGTTGTGAGTTCATTATCTTTTCAATCATTTTTGATGGAAAAGGGAGACAGGCTATCGGTCTATAATTTTTGGGTTCCAACGGATCAAGATTATGTTTCTTGAGTAAGGGTTTGATAATAGCCTTTTTCCAAGCTAATGGATAGACACCAGTGTGGAACATTAGATTACAGATATCGCCAAGGATTCATGGTCCGGAATTAGTTTGAGAATGGAAGGGGGAGAGGGGTCCAGGGGGGAACCAGATTTGATAGCGAGAACAAGCTCTCGTACCTGCTCAAATGAAACCTGAGCAAATTCTGAGAATACGGTGGTGAAGGGGATGTTAAATTATTTGTTAGACATAGGCGATTGTAAATTGGCCTGAGTGGCAAAGTTTGAATAAATGTGACTGACCTTCTCTTTAAAAAAATTGGCAAGAGAATTTCATAAGTCTTGAGAGACTTCTGCAGAGGTACCTGTTGGAGGTGTGGAGAGTTTGGTTATTACCTGAAATAATTCCTTGGTGGAGTTTTGGGCCAGTTTTATTTGTGTAAGATAGTGTTTACTTTTTTCTATGACAATAAGATGTTTATATTTTGTCATTGCCTCTTTATATAGTGTTTTGGCATTAGTGTTGTAGTCTTTACGCCAATGTCTTTCTAAGCATCTGCAGCGTTGTCTCTCCAGTCTTAATTCCTCTGAGAACCATGGTGCGGTGTGGACCCTTCGATTAGTGAAAACCTTTTTAGGTGGTGCTAAAGAAGAAAAAGTGTCATGTAACCAGATGGAGTAGTTGTTAGATGCTATTTCGGGGTATTCTGAGGGTCTAAATTGGGAGGAGGAAAGAGATTCTTGCAAGAGTTGAGCATCAATGTTATTCCATGCCCGAATGTGTTTACAGATGTGGCATCCCTTACCCCCAGGGTTAGGTTTCATAATCCAAATGGAACAGATTATTGCAGATTGATCTGTCCAAGCCAAGGGTATGACTGAGGAATGAGAGATGTTGCTGTTGTTGGTAAAAAGACCATCCAGTGTATGGCCTTCTCTGTGGGTGGGGGGAGTGACTAGCTGATGTAGACCTACTGATAGGAGGTCTGTGATAAGAAAAGAGGATTCCTTGTCGTTATGGCACTCTAAATGAAAATTGAAATCTCCCAGGATAGTATAGTCTGGGATTCCTGCTGTTAATTCTAGTAAAGTGTGAAGTTCCACAAGGAAATCAGTTCGCGAGCCTGGTGGGAAATATAATGAGGTCCCTCTGAAGATTGATTATTTGAAAGCGGGACTAAGAAAGTTAATGCTTCACAAGCTGAGAGGTTGAGGGTGTCGGTTTTAATTATGTATTCATCCCGATAAATAATTGCTAAGGACCCACCCTTTTTTTGCGTTCTGTCCAGTCTAAATAGGCAGTAGCCTTCAGGGTTGGCTGAGCATAAGTCTGGACCAGAGGATGAATCACCCCAGATCTCATTCAGAAATAGAAAATCCAAGTTCAGACTAAAAAGAAGTTCATGTATTTCAAGCTTGTGCTTAGGAAGGGAACGAGCATTTAAGAGTGCGAAGTGAATAATATCTGGTTTAGATAGGGAGATATGTGTACTAAAAAAGAAAGATGCCCTGGTTGGTTCTATATTAAGCAAACATTTTGGGCATGTGGAAAGTGACTTATTGAATAATGCATCCTCATTGAATGGGGAACAATGATGATTGTTATCGATATTATTTAAATCTATTAGCTGAGTGCTAGTATAAGATAGTGATTTTTCATTTGGAATTATTTTTTGACGGCCAGGGGAACAGGCCCTGGGCCCGATCGAGATGCGGACGGGTGCAGACGGGCTTGCTTTTGGCGCACCTTCGCGCCAGAGGCGCGTATTCGCTGCGCGTTTGTGGCATTTGCTGCCTTTGTAGTGTCCGGGCTGGCTAATAGCGGAGAACTAGACCGCTAACCTGCCCAAGATGGCGGCTGTAGATGGCCATGGCAGGAAGTGAGGTACTATGAAAGAACGGCTGTCCCCTGGAGGGTCCCTCCACATCAAAAAGTTCACTAATGACTGGCGGTGGAACGGGGAGAATGCAGGGCGCCGAGTGCTCTCAACGGTGGTCTGGTAAGTAGTGAGCAAGGTTGTTTGATGGACAAGAGGAAAAACGAGTAAAAACAGTAAAAGATTGGCGCAAATGAAATAAGATACTAAATTATATATATAAAAATTACCAGTAAAGTATTCACATAAAGCCCAGTGCAACCTGTGCTCTTTATCAGTCTTTGCACACTCGAGGCATTTGCTGCCTTTGTAGTGCTCGGGCTGGCTAATAGCGGAGAACTAGACCGCTAACCTGCCCAAGATGGCGGCTGTAGATGGCCCTGGCAGGAAGTGAGGCACTCCGAAAGAACGGCTGTCCCCTGGAGTCTCCCTCCACATCAAACAGTCCGCTAATGACTGGCGGTGGTACAAGGAGACTACAGGGTGCCGAGTGGCTCTCAACGGTGGTCTGGTAAGTAGTGAGCAAGTTTGTTTGATGGACAAGAGGAAAAATGAGTAAAAACGGTAAAAGATCGGCGCGAATGAAATAAGATACTAAATTATATATCTAAAAATTACCAGTAAAGTATTCACGAAAAGCCCAGTGCAACCTGTGCTCTGTATCAGTCTCTCTCTCTGCTCTCTCTTCCAAATACCAAAGCAGATTGCTTTTCCACACAGGGAGCTGCATTTTAGCAGCTCCCCGTGTGGAAAAGCAATGCCGGCTCCTGCATTAGGCGGGGAGCCGGCGGGACCGTGGGGGAATTGGGGACCCCCCCACAGTCCCTAACAGAGAGGGGATGGGGTCCCTGGGGCATTAAGTGGCCCGGGAGGGGGCCACGTGGCCCCCTCCACCATTTAAAATAAATAAATAAATAAAATAAAGGAAAGCCCTCTTACACAGAGGTGACGGGAGGGGACGGGGCCTGAGGTGACATGCGCAAACACGCACTGTGGCACATTTTAAGTTGGGGAAATAATTCCCCTTCAATTCTGAGGTACCCTGGGGGCCAACTAGCCCACCAGGTGCTTCCAGTAAGCGCCACTGCGCTGTGTTGCAGAGAGGTGGTGCAGGCCGTGTCCCTTTTTACACCTCTCTGGAATGGCGCTTACCGGAGGTATCTAGTGGGCTAATTTGACCCTAGGGCCCCCTAGTATTTAAGAGGACTTAGGGCCCGATGTAGGTAATTTAATGTTACCACTTCTTAAATACCGAATCATACCGATTCGGTATTTAAGAAGTGGTAAAATGGAGGGGGGGGGATGTAGGTATCTCAGAATCAGTAAATACCGAATCGTTGAGATTCGGTATTTACCGATTCTGTAAATACCGATTCGGTAATGCCCATTGATTCCTATGGGCATTGAAGCCCATAGGAATCAATGGGCATTACTGAATAGGTATTTACCGATTCGGTAAATACCGATTGCAGCAAGGGTGCAGGGGGTGTCACTTTGACACCCTCTAGCACCCCAAATACAGGCATGTGTGCCATGTGGCACACAGACATGCCCTAAGGGCATGCCTGTGTGTAACATGGCACAGGTGTACATGCACAGATGTGCATGTACACCTGTATTCGGTATTTTATCACCCAATAGGATTGGGTGGTAAAATACCGAATTCTGAAGGCCTGTGGCACTGTAAACAGTGCTACCTACATCTGGAATTTACCGAATCGGTAAAATTACCGATTCGGTATTTTACAGAATCGGTAAATTTACCGATTCGGTAAATTTACTGATTGTGCAAAATATTGCCTCCTACATCTCAATCACCAAATACCAGTCAGTAACGGCCGAATTTGGCCGCTACCGACCGGTATTTGGTGACCTACATCGGGCCCTTAATCTCTTAACTTAAAACGGCCACAGGGGGTGTATACACAGTGGGGAAGGAGGGGACGGGGCCTGAGGTGATGTGTGCAAACACACCCAATATCACGTTTTAAGTTGGGCAAATAATTCCCCTTCAATCCTGATAACTAGCCCACCAGGTGCTTCCAGTAAGCACCACTGTGCTGTGTTGCAGAGAGGTGGTCCAGGCCATGCCACTTTTTACACCTCTCTGCAAAGCAGGTCTGTAGTGCTTACTGGAGGTACTTAGTGGGCTAGTTGGACCCCAGGAACTCTCAGGATTCAAATGGACTTAATCTCCCAACTTAAAACGGCCACAGGGCGCGTTTACACAGTGGTGAAGGGAGGGGACAGGGCCTGAGGTGACGTGTGCAAACACACCCTGTGGCGCGTTTTAAGTTAGGGAAATAATTTTCCTTCATTCCTGAGGGCTCCTGAGGGCCAACTAGCTCACCAGGTCCTTCTAGTAAGCACCACTGCGCTGCGTTGCAGAGAGGTGGTCTAGGCAGTGCCCCTTTTTACACCTCTCTGCTCTGCAGCTCTGTGGCGCTTACGGGAGGTACCTAGTGAGCTGTTTGGACCCTAGGAGCCCTCAGAATTCAAGGGCACTTAATCTCCCAACTTAAAACAGCCACAGGGCGCGTTTACACAGTGGTGAAGGGAGGGGACAGGGCCTGAGGTGACGTGTGCAAACACACCCTGTGGCGCGTTTTAAGTTGGGGAAATAATTCCCCTTCAATCCCGAGGGACCCTGGGGGCCAACAATCCCATCAGGTGCTTCCAGTAGGCGCCACTCCGCTGCGTTGCAGAGAGGTGGCCCAGGCCATGCCACTTTTTACACGTCTCTACAACCCAGCTCTGTGGCGCTAACTGGAGATACCTGGTGGGTTAGTTGGACCCAAGAGACACTCAGGATTCAAGGGGACTTTATGCCCCAAATTAAAACGACCACGGGGAGTGTTTGCACACCTCAGCTCAGCCCTCCCCTCTCTTCACGAGTGTGCGAACGCGCCCTGTTGCGCGTTTTAAGAGGTAGTTTAAATCCTCCTGCCCTATTATGTACTAGGGGCTTACAGAGGAGGTCATTCTAATCACAGGGGTACCCCAACGTATAATGTTCCCTTGTGTATGTAGGTGTTTTAACTGTATTCTAAGTGTCTTTTAGCATAGCACAGGCTCTAGGATTAGTTAGTCAAAGTCAGTTACCACCAGTACCCATCTGAAAAAGTTGAGGGTACTGGATGATTATGCAACAATGCCTCTTTCTGCTCCTCTGTTACTTCTTTCTGCAAGTCTTCCTTCCTCCTGCACTTTTCTTTGTCTTTGAGGACTTCTGTTGCTTCTTTCTACATTTCTTTTTCTTCTTTCTGTGTGTATTTTCTTCTTTCTTCACATGTCCTACCTCTGTAGGCCTATTTAGGAACTAGCATTTAAATAACTGTTGAAATTAAGTGAAAAAAACATATGTTTCAAACATGTAATAGTTACAAATTAGCATTTAGAAAACCTTTGAAATTCACTGAAAAAACCATAGGTTTCAGGTACGTTATAGTTAGGAATTAGCATTTAAAAAACCTTAGAAATTCAGTGAAAAAACCATAGGTTTTAGGGGCGTTATAGTTAGTTGGACATTTCACTCGTACAAAACCATTGAAATTCCCCTGTTATAGTTAGTTCAGCTAACTATAACTTGCGCGCCCGCAATGCACTGCTGATGACATCACATATTACATCTCAAATGATATCACTGATGACATCACTGATGACATCATCCTTGTGATAGAGTGGCAGACCTCCTCTCACCCTAATATAACCTTTGAAACACACACTCAAAAATAGAAACTAACAATTTCAAAACAATGGAGATACCAATACCAGTTACAACACACCTATTCAGTAATTCCAAGATCTACACCCAAATCCACTCATTCACCAATAGTTCTATATAGTCACTCATACATGTACCCACTCATCATATGTACACATACATCTACACATCCTGTTACACACTGACACTCACCATAGAGTTGCTCACACACATAGTCACACATGCAAAGTATCAAACATCCATTTAGTCAAATATACAGTTTTACACACACCACCACACTTACTTCTACAGAAACTTACACATACTTACTCTCTTAAACAATTACTTATAGAAACACATACTTATTTACACAGGGACTCTTCCAATCTCTCACTCTCACATATACTAGTTTAAACATATGTAGTTACTCATAAAGACACTATTGAGACAGTCATTCACTCACTAACACACCCATACACACACTCATCCACCCATATAGTCCTGCATACATGCTGTGTTCAACTCATACAAACAGTGAGTCACACATTCATGCATCTATGCACTAAGTAATACCTCCAACCTAACCACACAGACATTCATACTGATACTCAAAGAACCAATTAATAACCCATATAGAATCTCATGTAGCTACTCACCAACCCATGCAGCCACGTATACACAAAGTAAGAGACTGATACAGATATTTACATATTTAAACATTACTCGCTAACCCATGTATTCACTAAGATACACTTAATTAGTCAGTTAAACAATCAATTTTTCAACAAAAAAATCATACATTTAGACACTTATATACCCATTTATTCTTCCATCGACCTCGAGAAATACATATATAAAACATATTTAATTTTCAGAAAAACACACATTCACTGGATGATGTCATCAGTGATGTCATTTGAGATGTCATCACTGATGTCATGAGTGATGTAATATGTGACGTCATCAGCAGTGCATTGCGGGCGCGCGAGTTATAACGGGGGAATTTCAATGGTTTTGTACGAGTGAAATGTCCAACTAACTATAACGCCTCTGAAACCTATGGTTTTTTCAGTGAAATTCTAAGGTTTTTTAAATGCTAATTCCTAACTATAACGTGCCTGAAACCTATGGTTTTTCAGTGAATATCTATATAGATATATGCAAATATATATGTGTGTGTGTGTGTATATATATATATATTCACTGAAAAAACCATAGGTTATAGACCATATATAGTTAGGAATTAGCATTTACAAAACCTTGAAAATTCACTGCAAAAACCATAGGTTAGAGACCATATATAGTTAGCTGGACATTTTATTGACATAAAACCAATGAAATTCCATATATAGTTAGTTGCACTAACTATATATCGCGCACCCGCAATCCACTGCTGATGATGTCACATATTACATCATTCATGACATGGTCAGTGACATCACTGATGACATCACTGATGACATCTCAAATGACATCACTGATGACATCACTGATAACAACATCCAGTGATTTTTTGTTTCTATAAAGTTTAAATATGTCTTACATATTGAAGAATGAGTGGATGTGTAAGTGTCTGGACGAAGGATTTAGTAGGTGCATGACTGACTGTATGAGTGAGTGATTAAATGTGTCTCACTGAGTGCATGGGTTAGTGACTAAACTGTCTTAATTTGTGCATCATTATGTCTGTTGTTCTGTAAACTGCTGCATGTGTTGATCAGTAGCTATATGAGTAACTATATGGGTTATTGATTGATTGCCCAAGTATTTGTATGGGAGACTGAGTGTGTGTGTGACTAGCTGGGAGGTGTGTGACTCTGTGCAGATCAATCTGTACTTGTATCAATGATTGTATAAGAAGGTAAGTATGTGTTAGTATATGTTTGAAAATGTAAGGTGCTCTATGTTTAACTGTATAGACAAGAAAATGGAAGTGTCATTGATTCTTTACAGGACTGACTAGGTGTGTGAGTAACTCCATGGATGAGTGGCAGACTGTGAGTGTCTGTATAGGTGTATGAGTGCATATGATAGTGTTGTAAAGATGAGTGATTGTATGTATGAATGATTGTATGGGTGAATGAGTGAAGGTGTGTGTAGACGTAACAATCAGTGAGTGCGTATGTAGTAACTAGTATTGGTGTGTCAATGGTTTCAAAAATTATACTCTTTTTAACACTGGGTGAAACAGAGGTTATATTAAAATGTGAGGAGATGCATTGTATTGTCACATGAATGATATCATCAGTGATGTGGTCATTGATGTCAAATGAGATGTCATCAGTGATGTCATCAGTGATGTCATTTGAGATGTCATCAGTGATGTCATCAGTGATGTCACTGACCATGTCATGAATGATGTAATATGTGACATCATCAGCAGTGGATTGCGGGTGCGCGATATATAGTTAGTGCAACTAACTATATATGGAATTTCATTGGTTTTATGTCAATAAAATGTCCAGCTAACTATATATGGTCTCTAACCTATGGTTTTTGCAGTGAATTTTCAAGGTTTTGTAAATGCTAATTCCTAACTATATATGGTCTATAACCTATGGTTTTTTCAGTGAATTTTCAAGGTTTTGTAAATGCTAATTCCTAACTATATATGGTCTATAACCTATGGTTTTTTCAGTGAATTTCAATGGTTTTTTAATAGCAAATATCATAAGCTGTCGAATGTCAAGTACGTGGTAAGTAAAAACATTTTCGTGTTTATGCACACTGATCTGCTTTGAATGCTGCCCCCCACCCCTCATTTCTATTAGGAGTACTCTCTCTTTGCAGATAGTGAAGGGTAGTTAACGCAGCCCTTTGCCCCCTTTGTAATCCGTCGTGCCTGCTTCTCTCTCCATTTGATTGATTGTTCTCTTTGGTTCATTCTCTATTTACAAACAAGCACAGAGTCGCAATACTCTGTTTAGTCTTTGCAGATAGCGAAAAATCGTGTAAAAAAACAAAAGGAATCGAACAAAATCAGTAGGCCACTAATGGGATCTCTTTTTGACCTCGCTAAAATAGAAACATTAGGAACAACCTGTTGAAAATAGCAATGCGTATGTACATTAGCGGCGTTCATTTGTGTTCACAGTACCCCTTGTTGATTGTTTCAATCGAGCATTGAATTGTTCGAAGTTGGTTCTCTTAAGGATCTTCTCTGCCTGCAAACGAGGAAGAATAGGAATATTCTCTCTCCCTTTGCAGATAGTGAAGGGTAGGTAACGCAAGCCTTTAACACGTCGTACCTATTTCATTCCTCATTGATTGATTGATTGTCCGAACATTGACTGTTTGGGAATTAGTTCTTTTTGGAGGTATTCCCTGTTTGCAAATAAACGTAGGAAAATCTTTGCAAGTAGTGAAAGGGTACGTAATGCGGACCTTTCTCCCCCGTTGTAATCTGTCATGCCTATCTACTCCCCACTGATTGATGCACCTGTTTCACCCGGACCATTTACTAGAGATACGTCATCTGGCCCGACCAGAGAGCACCCCTAGTGAAAAGGACATATGCAATAATAACGAAGTGATCACTGTATCCTGTTAACAGAAACTTTAGCATGAAACAACCTGGAAAGAAAAGAATAGGAAAACGAAAATCAGTAGGCCACTGATGAACATGAACTTTTATTAAACAACGAACAAAGAAACGATAACATAACGTAATGATAAAACCTATTAATGTCCTAGAAACAAGAAAACGTTAAAATATGCCAGTGGTGAGAGACCAGAAAAACAGTAAGAGAAACCAAATCACCCCTCGCTGTCCCACCGCCTGCCACGCCAAAAAAATCGATAGACTAGGGAAAATGCAAGTCAGTAGAACATCCGCCCCCACACTGGAAACTTCCAAGGTGGGGCTGGGTTGCGGCTACGCCCAGCCGGGAGCAGCCCATATAAGGCAGGTCCTGCTGCCACGCCTCGGCCAGGAGATCCTAACGTAGGGTGTAGCCGGAGGAGAGGCCCAGGCCAGCGGGACCCGGCCAGGGGATTGCCTTTACAACGCTGAACAGTTGCAGGGGGGGGGAATGTCTCCTCGACCCTCCCCTCTCTCTCCCAGTCCGGCCGCGGTGGCCCTTGAGAGTTGCAGGTACTCCCGCCACATGCTCTTCCGGTCCGGCCACCAACGGTCGGGGGGCCGAGGACGACGGGATCCGGCTGCAGCCGATAAACCAAGAAACCCGTTCATGGGGCCAGAGCCAGGGGCGTCCGGCCGACATCTACCGGAAGCCCGGCCCGAAGACGGACGGGACACTTCTTCTTTCATGAATAATGGCTGCGACAACACTGGGGGGGGATGTCTTGCACATGCCTCCGACCCCCCCCCCCTCATCCTCATCGCCTGGTCCGGCCATAACAAATCTCAAGCGAGACGCCGTGGGGTGCACTGGGAGGGAGAGACGGTGCGAACAGGCCTCTCCCGCCTCCCCAGGTGGAGGCTTCCCAGCTGCACCCTCAGCGCTCCAGGCGCCCGGAAAAGGGTTCTTCCACTGTGGCCATGCTGCAACGTCTCGCCCGGCAGGGTGGAGCCCGTCCGCTCATTTGACCCCGCGATCGCCAGTAGCTACCGAACTCTCAAAATGGCGGTCGACCTGGCAAGAGCGGGCCCAGCATAAAGAAATGGCCTGGTCACTGCTTGACTCCACCACCGTAGTCCTCCACGACCTTGAAGATTCTACAGGAGCCGCGGGAGTCTCCGACCCCCGATGGGGAATGACTGCCATGATCGCCCGTGGAGTGACGAAACTGTATCCGCGGGACGTCGGCGCTCCCATGCTGGCGCCAGCCTCACTTTGAATTACTAGAATCCTGCAGACCTCAGTTCCGGTGAAAGCACAGTGTGACCCGGTAGGAAAAATTGTTGCACCCCCTCCCCTTTTTCACTGATAGTTCAAACCACCGATCCTTTCCTTTGCCCTTTTAACGGAACTTTGGACTGCCTCCCCCTCTTTTACATTTTCTAGAGAAAACAAAACATTAACCACTACATTAGCATAGCAGTTGACCGTTTTCAAATTTAAAACCAACAACATCTTCAACAAAATCCTTTTTGTTTCTGCTGTGACCCTGCTACAGCACAGGCATTGTCCCCAGCAGTAATTCTGCGATGCCGGTAAGAATAGCTGTGGTGCCTACTGGACTCACTCACCCCCGCGGCGCCCCACGCCGTTATTTGCTGGGCGGCAACTTACTAGACATCACTTTCGTGCCATCTAGATTTCAGCGCGTTCTGCTGCCTTGGAACTATTCGCACAACAGACCGCTACTGACAAGAATATTTCATTATTGGTGCTGTCAATTTCAATAAATCTATTGGATAATTCAAAAGAAATTGCCACGGTCTCTTCGTTGTTTAAATGTTTTTACTGTTTTTGTTTTGTTGTATATATTTATATGTTATTAAAGTTTTATATTCCTACTACTTTGTTGGAGTGCTACATATTTTTAATGTGACACATAATTGTAAAAACTTTGATGTACCAAGAGTCATTCCTGGAATCTTCCGCTTCAGGCTCGGTCCCCTCCCCAATCACAATACAGGATGGTTTTCAGATAGTAGGAACACGTGTGGTGTGACGGATCTCATCGTGTGTGGGCCTTGATCTACTATAACTCCTTTGAAGAGGGGTGATTCTTTACAGCTGGGGCCATAAACTACATCTGCAGGGCTAGCTGATAGCCTGGACAATCGGACACAGAGGAAGAGGAGTGTCAGAGGGTGCGGTAGTGAATAGGGCGAAAGGGAGGTGTCGGGCGGGCACAGAGTGTGATTCTCAGGGAAGAGCAGCGCAGATGGGGGGAGGTTTATTGCCCATGCATAAGACAGAGAGCGGGGGTGACCAGTGCCTGGGGAAGATGCTTGCGAGGGTGAGGAGCCATGCTACGAATCGACAGCGTGCAGAGAGTGGGTCTGGTCAAGACATCTAAAATGGCTGCCGTGCACCACAAAAGTGTGGCATTTCAAAAAAGGCAAGATGGCGCAAACAATGTTTTTCAACACTTCCTCATTTCCTTCGAATCGAACGTTAACAGACGTTGGGGCATATTACCAAAGTTAAGCGATATTTATCGCTAACGATGCTTACCAACGAATTTTTTACCGCTAAGCATCGTCAGAAATTATCGAAGATAAACCTTGCTATTATCAAGGTTTATCGCAAATGCGATAATAAACGGCCGCAATGCATGAATATCGCTAAAAACTCAGCGATATTCATGCATTACCGAGCTAATGCTCTTAGCCATGTTATCCACCTCCCATTGGATAACATGGCTAAGAACTGCTCAGGGCAGGTGTTACTTTTTGGAGATATTCGCGCTTAGCGCGAATATCTCCAAAAGGAGATAGATATCTTGCATGTTGTAATGCAAGTTATTGTGGTATATGGAACTCATACCATAATCTCTCAGGAAAGCAGAAACTGATCCTTTTGGGACCGCCTAAAAAGGCCTAGGGGGTGAGGAGTACTCTACTTTGCCCCCTTTTCACGTTCCGAACTATTTTATTTTACTCTCTTCTGTAATTACACAAAATAGCAGCGATAAGATGCATCGGAGACACACAGGGGCATATTACCAACAACTAGCGAAAAATTTTGTCTCTAACTTGTTTAGAGACAAAAATAATCGCCGCACATCGGCGATTTTTATCGCAGATAAACCTTGCTATTAGCAAGGTTTATCGCAAATGCGATAAAAAACGGCCGCAATGCATGAATATCGCTGAAAAGTCAGCGATATTCATGCATTATCGAGCAAATGCTCTTAGCCATGTTATCCACCTCCCATTGGATAACATGGTGAAGAACTGCTCAGGGCAGGTGTTAGCTTTTGGAGATATTCGCGCTTAGCGCGAATATCTCCAAAAGTTGGTAATAGGAGATAGCGATGTTAGCGACTGTTTCCAGTCGCTAACATCTTGGCACGCCCACTTTGCATGTCATTAGTGATAAATATCACTGACATGCAAAGCGGGGCCCAAGATGGTCGCTATCTCCTATTAGCTGTCACTAACTGGTGTTAGCGACAGCTTGGTAATAGGGAGATAATTTTATCTCCGCTTTCTTGGCTTTTAAAGCCAAAAAAGCGGAGATAAACCCCCGTGATAATATGCCCAGCAGTGAGAGAAAGGAGGCCGGAGATGAAGAAGAGATGTCAAATACACATTGGAGATAATATAGTGGCAGAAGGGAAGTAAATATGAGAAAACTTACCATGTAACATAAAAATGTTGCACTCTATACTATAAGTCTCATTTTATACTACAATCACTTCGCTACAACCTCATAAATTAAAAATAAAAATGAATAATGTCTCAAACAATTTTTGATTTCTAAATATAAATTTATTCTTCAGAATTTTCTAAATTTGAAAGAACTAGTAACATGTCCTCATCAGCAATGTCCTCATGAAAAGTCTGCAATGATGATTCTTGTAACTCTATGGTCTCCAAACATTCGATAAATTCGCCATCAAGAGATTGATCAAAAAAATCATTCAAGTCATCTCCTCCTTGTGACAATATTTCATTATTGGTGCTGTCAATTTCAATCAATGTAGTGGAATCATTCAAGTCATCTCCTCGTGACAATATTTCATTATTGGTGCTCTCAATTTCAATCAATGTAGTGGAATCATTCAAGTCATCTCCTCCTTGTGACAATATTTCATTATTGGTGCTGTCCATTTCAATCAATCTAATGGAATCATACAAGTCATCTCCTCCTTGTGACAATATTTCATTATTGGTGCTCTCAATTTCAATCAATGTAGTGGAATCATTCAAGTCATCTCCTTGTGCCAATATTTCATTATTGGTGCTGTCCATTTCAATCAATCTAATGGAATCATACAAGTCATCTCCTCCTTGTGACAATATTTCATTATTGGTGCTCTCAATTTCAATCAATGTAGTGGACAATTCAAAAGAAATTGCCACGGTCTCTTCATTGTGAGCCATTTTATTTTGAAATTGCTTGCTGTAAATTGCAGAAAAAAATAATCACTTTCATCTATCGTTTTTAGTAATACATAATATAAAACTAACTTTATCAAGTATTTAGTATAACAGAAGGACTGCAAATAAATAACAGAAAACATTTTTCAAATTATCTTCAAGTGTACAACATAGTTCCCCTTACAAATTAACAACTCACCTTTTTAAAAGTAGGAGAAGTGTTAGTACTGTGTAAATCAAACACCAGAAATTCACCACCAAAAATTCCTCACAAATGTACCTCAGACAGTAGTATCACAAAATGGCTGTGGTTTCCTCTCATTTGAAATATATACATAACCAATTAACTTTCATCACACACAAATACAAAACCAAACTAACATTTTAATTGGTTCTAAATTTCAACACTTTCAAATGTGTTTTCCCCATGCAATTTTCCATAGGACATTTACATACGTCTACAGCCTGAATGGCTGAACGGAATTACACCAAACTTGGCAAAATGGTACATCAAACCTAAGAGGTCAGGAAGGACCTACTATGCCCCCTTATGGTCATTTCCCCCTTCGCTTTGGCCTCCTCTTGTCTCTCAATCCTACAGAGAGACAAGATGGCGGCCGCTACGGACTGTTTGGAATGTTGACAGACGCCGGAGAACCAATCAGCTTCGCAAAGCTCCGTAACGCAAAAAGTACGCGAAGCGGAGCGCTGTTACAGATATATATCTTTTTTTGAACGTTAATTTCTCAAAATCCACTGGAGCACATACATTGAGACCTAGCAAAGGCACATCGGGCTACCAGTCCCTAATATTTTGCCAAGTTTCGTGCAAATCCATTCAGCCGTTCGATTATTATTATTTTTATTTTTTTTTGCCCCGCGGGGCCCTTTTAAAACCTCCACATCAAACGTAGGGGGTCAGCGAGGATCTACTATTCCCCCTTATGGTCATTTGCCCCTTCGCTTTGGCCTCCTCTTGTCTCTCGATCCTACCGAGAGACAAGATGGCGGCCGCTACGGACTGTTTGGAATGTTGACAGACGCCGGAGAACCAATCAGCTTTGCTTCACAAAGCTCCGTTGCGCGAAAAGTACGCGTCCTGGAGCGCTGCCCGGTCCGCTGTTACAGATATATATCTTTTTTTAAACGTTAATTTCTCAAAATCCACTGTAGCACATATATTGAGACCTACAAAAGGCACATCGGGCTACCAGTCCCTACAATTTTGCCAAGTTTCGTGCAAATCCATTCAGCCGTTCGGGCTAAAAGTGAGGCCAACCGCCCTATGGAAAACTCAATGTTAAAAACACTTGGGACCCCCCTTTTTTCTCAGCCCCCCCTTGACGAACCCCCCCCAAATTTTCAAGGGCTGCTCAGAAACAAAATGTGCCATTTTCCTGAAAATTTCAGCCAATTCCGTCCACAAACGCAAAAGTTATTAGACATAGAATTTTCAAAACTCCCATAGAGAAAAAATCCTAACTATATATACCTACTGGCGACCGCCAGTAGGTAATATATATATATATATATTTTTTTTTTGCGCAAAAGGAGCGGCACAACCAGGATACTTTTTCAAAGCTTTTTAATTAGAGCTTCACCCCACCAACGCGTTTCAGCCTCAACAGGCTTTGCTCACGGTCAGTTAGTCCTTCCACTCTTTTTCTATTTATACTGGCCCATCTTAGCCTTAGGTGGCATTATGGGATACGTAGTCTTCACACAGTTACACAAAATTATTTTTAAAAGAAAGACTGGTGTATATCACATTTTTTACGTTTTGGTAAACAAGCGCTACATATTTAAATCATATGGGCGAGTATAATTCTCAAAGTTCATTAGTGGAATAGTTGTATATATCATCGAATGCAAATGTGGCAGTAAATATATAGGCAGTACGACCTGTATGTTGAAAAAAAGAATCTTGGAGCACATCAGAGCGGTTAAGAACAAAAATATGCTCTATGCAACGTCAAAACATATAAATGCATGCCAAAATGGCGATTGGAGATCTATGAGGTTTTATGGATTGAAAATGCTTACGAAAACGGAAAGAGGCGGTGACACAGTTCGTAAACTGAGACAAATGGAATCCCGCCTAATCATCCGTTTACGTACAAAAATGCCGAGAGGAATGAACTTTGGGGAGGACCTGCATGTACATTTAGAGTGACTTTTACCAATACCAGTTTAGACTTTTCAAATACAACAGGGTACTACACCCGATAAACTTTGAAAATCAATTGGGAACTATTCCACTAATGAACTTTGAGAATTATACTCCCCCATATGATTTAAATATGTAGCGCTTGTTTACCAAAACGTAAAAAATGTGATATACACCAGTCTTTCTTTTAAAAATAATTTTGTGTAACTGTGTGAAGACTACGTATCCCATAATGCCACCTAAGGCTAAGATGGGCCAGTATAAATAGAAAAAGAGTGGAAGGACTAACTGACCGTGAGCAAAGCCTGTTGAGGCTGAAACGCGTTGGTGGGGTGAAACTCTAATTAAAAAGCTTTGAAAAAGTATCCTGGTTGTGCCGCTCCTTTTGCGCAAAAAAATGATTTAAGGGTCTGGATCTGACCCCTGAGCGCAGCACACGCGGTTGTGCGCTCTCACTACTTGCTGGATCACTTTGTGTCTGGAATATATATATATATATATATATATATATATATATATATATATATATATATATATATATATTTATGTGTGTGTGTATATAACTGTTTTCTTACAAAAGTGAACTTCTTGACACAACTTAAAGAGGAAAAAAATAATTGAGCTATCAGAGCAGTCTGGCTCACAGTATGATTATCTCCTTAAACAGCTTAAAGCAGACCTCAGGGCAAAGGGCAAAGGAGGTTGAGAGAACAACCCGACTCAGTCAATCCCTCCTAATTCCCCGCCTCTCTCGATTAGTGAGGAAGAGTATGACACCATGAAAACACTATTGGAATTGCCCAACCCAATTTCCTTCTTCCTCCCAATTTAGTCCGGAGGGGGCCCCTCCACGTACCCTTGCAGGGGGGCCCCCATCAAGTTTTGTTACGCCAGTGCTTCCTCCTACAAGAATCCTCCTGATGCCCTTTATTAGAAGGTCTATTTCCTGGTCTCCAGCTGACCTAGTGAAACTAACACCTAACTAACACATAATTACGGGTGTGTAGAATTAGTGCACTTGTCTCTTGCAAAATTCAGCAAAACAGCAAGAAATCTCTGCGAGCACACAAAATTTTGCGTGCTTGCGGAGATTTTGCTGCGCCCGTCGAAACTCAAAAGTATTGCCTGTAAAGTGGCGCTACTGTGCTTGCGTGAGAATAAAACCAACCTGGTCATCGTGTCTTGCTTTATTTATTTTATTTATTTGCCGCTTTGAGGCCAACGTGCTGTGCTTTATTTATTTATTTCGTTTTTTACGTTTTCTTAAACTTTTTTTTTTCTCCTTCTCCATCCAGAGACGCTGCACTTTGAAAGAGAAAATGAAAGAAACAGACTGCTTTTCCAGCAACAGTTTCATTCGATTCCACTGGGGAACAAATGGAGGAAGTTAGCCAACAAGTCAGTAGGATCGAGATCGAGGTAGAGACGAATGGAAAGAAAGAGAGAGAGAGAGGGAGGGAAGGAGGGAGGGAGGGAGGCATAGAAGTGGACACTCGGGCTCCTGCAAGTTTCTCCATCTAGATGCTGCCTATATTCCGAGAATAAGTTCACAAGGGGATAACTATCAGTCACGATTCTTTGGAATAAGGTTAGGAAACATGACATTGTGAACAATAGAACTCAATCTCCCAGCAGTCACTGGGCCATGTAAGGATATGGACATAGATCACTGAGGCTTTGAATCTATAATACCAAACTCATAACTGCTTGTCACGCCTTGGTGATGATAGAAAAGCAAGGATATCCCACCCTTTGTGCATGTTACTGATAAAGAGACCTTAAAATGCACACCTTTCAGATAAGGCACAACTATAACAAGGCTCTTTATTTCTCAAAGTCACACATATTACGGAAATAGGTTCATAACTGTCAGCCAAGGTTCTTCTGTACATGGCTAGTAAACATGACCGTGAAAAATAGAACTCCATCTCTCACCAGTCACTGAGTCATGTGAAGGTACTGGCATAGGTGATCCCCATGAGAGATAAGTGGACTGATATGAAAGGTAATGAAATGCATTACGGGCACATACACAGAACATGGGTGTTTATACTTTATATATCCCTTCAACAGGGATACATGGGGCGTGCAGATGCATACTGTCCCAAAAATTGGAAGTCCGTCAAAAAGAGCGGAAATGGCGAACTGGTTATTTGGCACAAGATAAAGCCAACTATTGTAAGGCTCGAAAAGACTATCAGAAACTTGTCCTAAAACATAAAACCGACTATTTTTTCAGAGAAAATTTTGAATTCTCATAATAAATCAAAAGATCTGTTCAATATTGTAGACGGCCTCAGTGGCAGTGCCAGAACCACTCCATTGGTCACTCCTACTCAGGACCTCTGCAATTCTTTGAACTCTTTTTTCTTTAATAAAATTTGCACCATAAAACAGAGCATCTCTACTGCTCTATCCCCCCCCTTTCTGGATGATGCGTACTATAACCCTTTTACGTTGGAATCTTTTCCACTTATCGATGGTGACATTTTGTCTAAGCTCTTTACAAGGGTTAAATCAGGCTCACCTGATGATATTTGCCCCCCGCATATCCTGAGAGAGGTGGGAACAGCTATCCCTGAGGGCGTGCTTCCTTTGTTAAACGGATCACTTCTACAGGGTAAAGTTCCCAACAACCCTAAAAAGGCCCTACTTATCCCTCTGATTAAGAAAGCTGGAGCAGATCCGCTTGACTTGTTAAATTATAGGCCTATATCATTGCTGCCTTATAGTTCTAAGTTACTGGAGGCTCACATTTGCGCAAACGTGTCTAAATTCATAGAAGAAACAGAATACCTTGAATCCAACCAGGCTGGCTTCCGTTCGTGCCATTCAACGGAAGCAGTCATTTTGGCGGTACAAAATACCTTGAGGCGGAATGCGGACAATGGAATTCACCAGGCCTTGGTTTTACTCGATCTCTCGGCAGCTTTCGACACGGTTGACTACACCATCTTGGTCAACCGTGTCGAACAAGCTGGCCTTAGGGAGCCCGCGTTGAGTTTGATCCGTTCATTTATTACTGACCGCACCCAATCAGTAAGACTGGGCCCTTTTACAGCTCCCATTATTTCTACCACATGTGGAGTACCTCAGGGCTCATCCCTGTCACCTTTACTTTTTAATTTGTACCTGCGCCCGCTATTGTACTCCCTAAGAAATGCGAAAGTTACCTTCTTTAACTATGCAGACGATCTGCAACTCATCTTCCCTTTGAACACCAAGGACGCGGTGGAGGAATTTCAAAACACCATGTCACACATTCAGGGTTGGATGAGTTGTAACCATCTGAAACTCAACCCAGGCAAGACGGAATTGGTCTTGCCTGGGCAGAGTGTTCTTAGCTGGAGCCCATGCTTTTGGCCATCTAGCATGGGGGCACCACCTTCCAGATCATCCTCAGTTAAAAGCTTGGGAATATTAATTAGTGAGGATCTCTCTCTGAAAAGACAGGTAGGCGCGATAGTGTCCTCCAGCTTCTTTCAATTAAAAAATTATTTTTTTCACAGGCCGCCCTCATCCAGGTCATAATTGCCCTGGTTCTTTCTCGATTGGATTTCTCCAATAGTCTTTACTTGGGGCTCCAATTGGGAGAGTTAAAACGTCTTCAGCTGGTCCAGAATCAGGCCGCCAGACTGATTCTGGGACTTCCAAAAAGGCAATCTATCAGACCTGGCTTGAAACATCTACATTGGTTGCCTGTTGCGCAGCGAATCACATTTAAAACAGGGTGCATCCTGTTTAAATCTTTACAAGACTCAGGCCCAAAATTCATAAAAGATCTGTTTCTCAGATATAATCCATCTCTAAATCTCCGCTCTGCTCAAAAATCTTTATTGATTGTTCCATCTTACAAAAGGAAGCGCCTTGGTGGCAGCTGCTTTGACCATCTTGCAGCCACCTTTTGGAATTCGCTTCCTTTACAATTGAAACTGAGCGGTAACCTTCTTAATTTTAGACATTCCCTCAAAACCTGGCTCTTCTTACAGGCCTACTGCTGAGGTTTATTACTGTCACCTTTTAACTGTTGTGTTGTGTTCTCTTCTATAGCGCCATGAAGCCCCCGGGCGTACGAGCGCTTAATAAATACATATTAACATAACATAACATACTCACAGGAACCCTTTTTTTGGAATAACATAAATCATCCTGAGTCGATGAGGGTGGTACTATATATCCAATGAAGCATGGGGCCGCGTGATGACGTATAGACGTGTGTGCCTGGATGAAATAGCTCAATAACCCCGGCACACACTGCAGTCTTTCAACATGCAGGGCTTGGAGGCCAAGATTATGTATGCCGGCAGGTGTCAACCTTTGGTTAAGTAAGTCTTAAGGGCATATTTTCTCAGGGTGCTTACTTTACTTACTTTCCTTACCAAAGTGGCAAATTTAAAGCGAAAATGAAAGAAACAGACTGCTTTTCCAGCAACAGAGTTTCATTTGATTTTGGATCCATTTTACTAGGGAACAAATGGAGGAAGATGGCCAGCAAGTCAGTAGGATCGCGATCGAGGTAGAGACGGATGGAAAGAAAGAGTCGCGAGGACCCAACACAGCTTTATGAGGAGGAACAGCCCATGTCATGCGCCCCGAATTCCGTTTCGCCGCGGATCGCGGAAGTTTCCACATTTTTGCGTTCTGGGCGGAACGCAGAAATGCCCAAATTTTTCAAGTTTTGCTAGCGGAAAGGAATTTGCCGCCCACCCCTACAGATAATCCCTTATATATAGGACAAAACATGTTTTATTAAGAATTACAAATGGTATTTCAATGGTAAAAATCTAGCTTGTCAATGTTATTCACCGGTTACGTTTGGAATGACAAGTAAATCAAGAGATTGTTTTTTAAAAAAAAGACTAATTGGCCAATACTTAGAGATTTTTTACCAAGATTCGGTAAACCCCTTCAGATAGGGAGAGACAATGTCTGTAGTTTAGGATCTATGTAAAGTTCTAAAACTCAAGCAACACTTCTGCTGCAAGTTATTACTCTGAGTCCTCATGAAATATTGATGGGGTGAGCAATGGTCCTCACCTCTAAAGCTGTGTTGTCTCCAATTTGGTCTGAATTTCTATACTACAATTAACTAATTTGTTGTCTCAACAGCTTCCATCCTCAGGAAAAAGTGGCACTGCCCATGAAAGGTTTGTCTTTCCTTACAACCTGGTAACTGGATTCAAATCCATATTCATCACCAGTCTGGGAATTGCAGCCTTTCCTGGCAACAAGCCATGCCCCAACCCCAATACAGCCCCAACAGTCTTTCTGCTCTCTCAAAGGGTGGGAGAGTGGGCGAGGGAGGAAAGAATAAACCATGAATGATTTACACAACTGAATCTTTGCTGAATTGAGTCTTTGGACCACATTTCAAAATGTATAGCTTTCCAGGTTCACAATGGGTTCCACCACAAACTTCAAGTAGGTAGAAATCACAAAAAAGGTGCAATATCTCTTTAAAAAATGCAAAAACTGTGGTTAAAAAAAAATCTTCTTTGTAACTCTGCTTGTTCCAGAAAGCTGGGAAGATGGTGGCCTTAACACAGCAACCTCTTTATTGGTGTGTTTTTTTTAATGAAAAAAAAAGTTTTTATGGACAGTACTTTTTTCTATTTTTCCAAAAGCATCTAACATTTTGCTATTTGTGGTTTCCTTGATTCCATCTAGGGGAATCCACCAGTCCTCCATACCTTTATAATGCCCAACATGTGGGCGAAAAACCGGACACAAACTTGGCCTGGATATCTTTTTTGGAAAAGAGTTATAAAGGCTTAAGCACAAAGTGTCCCCAATATCATAAAAAAGTATTAGCACTGGGGTGCAGTGGCAGCTAAGGGGTTAATAAGGTCATTGAAAGCTGTTTGTAAAACTACATATATTTATGTTTTGTCTTCGTTTCAAGAGCTCCTTGCTTTTCTGCTTCGGGGAACCATCTGACTGCGTGCATCAGTGGCTCACAGATATATTTTCTTTTTGTTAGTAAACATTTTAAGACTTTGATTGGCATGTGTGCAGACTTTCGTTTACATAAAAGGGGGACGAATGGATGCAACTAGACAGTGTGTGTGAGCAGGAGGTCTGGAGAGCTGTGAGTGGAGACTTTTGGCATAAGTGGCGAGGCTGCTTATTTCACTCCCTTTTTTCAGCCCTCCTGCCTCTTGTTGCCGCCTCACCTGACCATTCTAGTTTTTTTTATAGTAGTATTCACCTTATGGATGCTGCTTCCTTCTGGTTGGTTCTTTGTGTGACTTGGACTAGATAGTGAAGTACTATCAAGTACCACCCACCTGGACTGCAATAGCACCTGGTAGGACAATTTCTTGAGCTTGCTTCATGGGGATGTGTTTGCTAGCTTAGACTCTCTGACTCCACCATGAGGCTTTTACAATTAGGAGCTTACAGGTGGTCCTGTCCAAAGTCAGCCCCAGTTCCAGGCCCAACGTGATTAGTGTTCCTTTTCTAAGTGTAACTCAGGGTCAAATGCAAACACGTGTTTGAGCCTCCTCCACCAAAGCCCTTGGAGGGATGCTGTTATTGTACAGCTATTTAAAAGGGTTGCAAGGTAGATCCTGTCAGTGCTCAATTTCCTTGCTTGATGCCCAGGCAAAGGTCCTTGGAATGGTCCCAATGAGGCTGATTCAGCTGCAACACAGGGTGTTGGATTGGAGAGTGCAATTAAATGCCCAGCCCTGATTTAAGGAAGGGATAGGAGCTAAGGAGCGCCTTACGTTCTGTTTGATCCCAGCCTTTAAATAAACATGCAGATCAATGCTGGTGGCTGTCATCCACTTGACTGTTGATTTGGTTCTTTTCAAGGTGATGCCTCTCCGGGTGGTTGTAGACCAAGTTCTAACAGGATCTCCGCGGAAGTAATACCCATCACATGTTTCAAAGGGCACTTATGAGGTCAGCGTACAATTCCCACTACAATCCCCTGTGCTAAAAAGGGTTAAGAAGGCTGTGCAACAACTGCACACTGTTTGCTCTGTTGATAATTGGACTTGCAGTGTGTTTGTAGAGGTAGAAGCAGACATCCCCTATTATGCTAGCAGAACATTCTCCTCTACGCAAACAATGCTAAGCTTTTAGTGCAGAAACTACACCGTGCAATGCTATGAAGAGATTCTTGACACCTTCTACATGCAGAAGGAGCTTGTGATTAGCATCTCCAAATGTGAATTCATACATTCAGTGAAGTGGGTGAGGAAGGTAGTTTCTTTTACTTTAGAATGATCTGAGCTCTTGATCCCTGGCGGGAACACCATTGAACGTGCAGCCAAAGAGTAATTGACCTCTATTTGCACTTTGGTAGAGTGTTGTACGTGTACCAAGAATGAGTTGTGCAGAGCTTGGGGGACTTTGCAACACCAAGCCCCTGCCACTAGTGGAAGATGCCTTCCTTTGCCAGTTTGTTGCAGTGCAGCGTGCTACTCCTACTTTGGTGATGAGGAGCTACTCCGTTTAGAAGTAAGTAGAGATGATAACACTTATGTTCTGCGTCTTTGAGGTGTCCCTCATTGTAGCGTGCCAACTGGTAGGGATTATTTCACCATGAGAGTGTTAATGGACGTGTTATTTGCCACCCGGAGATGGGTCGTGAAATATGCTGTGGCTGTAACAGGGAGGCCGGAATGAATGTGCTCATTTGTTTTTATTGTTTCATTGTTTTATGACTGATTGTAGACTAGTGTCTTTTATTGTTGCTTTAATTTATTTATCTAAATGATTTTATGAGTGTTGTTTTTAAACAGCCTTACAATAAACGTTTCAATTGAATGATAGCATATACTTAAAGTCAAATTAATAATTGTATTTCCTGTGGAGGACTTGGAACTCTCTTTTCTTGACATCTCGTTGGCTCCCATCCAGCTTTCTTCTCCATGAACTCACCAGGCGTATCTCTGCGAATCACACCTTCTTTTTGAAGCATCTCAACCACTACTTTCATGTGTTTGCACCCCCTCGCCCCCTTAATGGCCCTCAGAACAAGAATCCCAGCGGTTCGGAATTGAATTGAGTACTTATAAAGGACACTGCCCCTCCCAGTGGCCCATCCTGGCTCTACGCAGAAGATAACCTACGCACACATGCTAAACCAGACCTAAGACGTTACTAAATCAAAGGACAAGAGAGAAACAGAGTGTGTCGGCGACTGCAAAAAGGCAGGTCTTCAATCATTTTCTAAAAGTTGCTTCAGTATCGATGAATCTTTAAGGCCTGGGAAGTTGATTCCAAGTCTATTAGGGGCCTATTAGGATTGTAGGCAGATCGCCACCAAATGTCCCTGTTTCACCCCTCGCCATATCAGTATGGCAAGGGGCACCACGGTGGACGGAAAGACGGTCTGCCGCTTTTCCGCCGGTCGGAATGCTGGCCGGGCGGAAAGGGCACACAATATGGTGGCGGTGCCTTGCAGGCACCCTCATCCATATTGGGATGCCTGCGGTGGGTATGCCTTTCCATGGGGGAGATTCTGCCATGGAAAGGCATGCAGTGAATGACTTTGGGGGCCTGTTGCGTGCTCCCGGGGGTTGGGGTGTTGGTGGCTGCTCTTGTGGGGTACCTATGGTACCCCCCTTCATTGGCACGCACATGGTGGCAATGCACAACAGGCATCTATTACATTGCGTTGGGTGCTGCTTACAGCACTACCCGCTGCAATGTAATAGATGCGGGATGCGACCGCCAGGGTGGCGGTCGCATCATAATGGGCCTGGTGGAACCGCCGCACCCCTGGCGGTTAGTCCCATTTACCGCTACGGAGGCAGGCGGACATAGTCTGCCTGCTATCGTAATGAGGCCCTCAGTGTCCAGAGCTGAGATGGATTTGCCTCCTCGGATTCTGAGTCTAAAAGAGACATGCTTGAGAAGATTGGCATGGGAAGATCTCAGGTTCCTTTTAGTAGTGTAGTGAGTAAATCTGGCCAACAAGTACCTCGAACGTGTGGATTTGTAGGCTCTGAAGGTCAGCAGAAGAATTTTAAAAAGCACCTTCTGATGTACTGGCAGCCAATGTAAAGCCTTTTGAGCTGGTGAGGCAGACGATCGTCTGGGAAGTTTTAGCACTTGTTTGGCAGCCATGTGCTGCACAATGGGGAGTTTTTGAGTAGCCTGCTTAGAGAATCCAGCAAACAGACTGTTACAGTAATCCAATTTGGAAGCTATCAATGTCCAAGCCACTGTCTTTCTCTGGCATCAAAATTCATTCCCATATTTTATTTTTTTAACGACCTCAACAGATGCATGTCGGGGGTGGGGGGCACCATTTGGCTGGGGCACAACTGTTTGACTTTCCAAGCAGCAGAATCATGGTTTTACCTGTGTTATATTTTAAATTCTTGGCTTGCATACACCAGATAACTGCAGTGAGACTGTTTTTTAAATTAAACTCTGACTCAAAGGATGCTTTGTCCAACGATAAGATCAGCTGTGTATCATCTGCATATTAGATGATTTCTATTCCAAATAGATGAATGAGAATTCAGGAGTTTGCACCACACTGGAGAGTGCAATGATGTACACAGTTTGCAAATACCAAGCACATTTGCGAATGAACTGTAGCATTCTGCGTTTCCGACTAAGAATTTGGGAACATGCTTAGCACTGCAGTGTTATCCCCGTGGAGTCTTGGCCAAATTCTGCCAATTGCCGTATGGGGAAATTTTTTCCCACAAGGCTTCAGAAATGCAAGCAAGATACGGCACCCCCTAGCGCCATTTTCTAATGCGAGTGGCCACGAGCGGTCGCAGTGAGAGGGCTGCTTCTTTTTTTTTTGTCCTCATTCGCCTTCAACCACCTTGATAGAGCCAACCGCCTGTTCGTAATCTCACTGATTGACCTTAAGAGTCATTAGCTTCTTATATAAAATCGGTACCTCAGCCAGTAAGGGTATATTTTTTTTAGGTCGGAAGGATGCTTCCCCTGCCATTCAAGAGGGGGATTGGGTTTACTCCAACTTCGTCTTAAACAAACCTGATGGACTTTATTGATAGCCTGGGAGCTTACAGCCTTATTCATCAACGGGCCGTTTTGCGAGCCCCTAATAGCGATTCATAGCGAATCGCTATTAAGTACTCGCAAAACGGTATTCATGTAGGAATTGCTAAATAAATAGCGATTCCTACACATTCCTTATTTGCGAGTAGCAAATTGCTAATCGCAAATAAGGAATAACTCCCCATTCATTCCTATGGGCCAAAAGGCCCATAGGAATGAATGGGGAGTATTCCTTATTTGCGATTAGCAATTAGCTAATCGCAAATAAGATAGCGATTTAAAGGGTGCCAGGGGTGTCCAAAGGACACCCTGTAGCACCCCTTAAATGCAAATTGAAACAGGTGTTGCGCACACACATGTCCAAAGGACATGTGTGTGTGCAACATGCAACTTAGAAAAATGCATTTAAATGCATTTTTCTAAGTTTTTGCTATTTACCGAGAGGTCTGACCTCTCGGTAAATAGCGGCCCAAAATTGCATTTTCGCAATTTTAAAATGCTTCATGAATTGCATTTAAGGAATCTCAAATAGAGATTCCTTAAATTCAATTCTTTGCAAATGTGCAAATTCTTAAATAGCGATTTTTGCATTTGGGATGATGAATCCCAAATGCAAAAATTGCACTCGTAAAAGGCAAGATTCTGAGAATCTTGCCCTTTGCGAGTGCAATTTAGCTTGATGAATCAGGCGGTTAGAATAGTCCAAGGAGTATCCAAAAGGCATAATCATAGTACCCCAAAAAAAATTATTCTACTTCCATTGAATCAACAGGTCCCAATATGCGATTTTTTTTCTTACTACATGTTCTAGACATGTCCATCTTGGATACTTCATTAGTGAGGTCAACCAATCTGAGTCGTGAGGTGGAACTGGATCTATCCAATGTTTGAAAATGTGCCTCCTTGCCATTAAAATTGCGTAGAATAACAGAGATCTGGCAGGGCCTACGATGTTGCTATTGAGGCCGAAGATTATATGGGGCAGGTCTGTATGGATTGGTAATTTCAAGATGCTCTCAAGAGTCTTCCACACGTTTTCCCAGAAGGAAGAGATGGAAGGGCAGTCCTTAAACATATGTATGTCCGATGCTTCTGCCATCCCACACTTATTACAAACTTTTCCTATCAAAAATGTTGATAGTCTGAGAGGGGATAGATACGCTCTATGAGCAGTGAACAGATGGTTCCGTTTCAGCCAGGCAGGTTTAACTAATCTAAAATGAGTTTTAAGTAAGTCCTGCCATACATGATCACACAGTGTGCCCATGTGCTCCCCCATCACTCAACTGCAAGCTTAAATACCCCATCCGCTGCCTCTTCAATTCCGCTGCCTCTTCAATTGCCCAATACCACACTGAGATCTCTCTTTTCCCCACTGACCTGACAACTAGCTGTTTTTCCAGGCTATTGCCCCTACCAAATGATATGTTCCGACTACGCTGGACTTGTACCCAGCTTTTTAGCTGGATATACTTAAATCTAGAGAGACCTGTCCCTCCTCTCTCTCTTAGATCTTCCCAAGAGACAAAAGTATCTTCACTAATCTGATCGCCCCACACTGTAATCCCAGCATCTCTTAGTGGTGTCGTCAAACTATCCTGGAGGCATTCTATCGAGCCTGGGGAATCGCAGAGTGGCGCTAGATTTGAGAAGTAATTGAGCCCCACCTTTTTTCTTAATCTAGCCCAGTTTTTTGCTATCGACTGGAGGACCTTAACTTTGACCTTTTTGAAAAAATGTTGGTCCCCAAATTTGAACATAAATCCTTCTTCTGGTATACCAGCGCCCCTTAACATAGCCCGAAACATGTCGCCTCCCACTGTACTCACAGGCATTTTCAGCAACACTCGCGAATGTGAAAGCTGGAAGGCCCAGGCATAATATTGCAAATCAGGCAGCACCAGTCCCCCTTTCTCTCTCTTTCCTCTGAGAGGGCTGCTTCTTGAGCAGATTTGCTGCCTCACAAGTAGATTTTCTAATTAAGTGTCAGCAAAATCAATTCGAATGGCTGCAAGATTCTGCGCATAACATGGTACTGGTCCAGTGACATCTTAAGGATTTTGGGGACCCTGGGCCAATGTATTTGGGTGGCCCCTGTTTGGATGAGCTTTACATTTATGGCCCAATTTCATGCTGTGATACTAGGGCCAGTGACAGCTACTTTGGATTTCCTTCCAGATGTGCTTGAGCTGCTTCTGTAGGTCTACTGCACCTTACCAGGCTCCATCCTTGTAATCGCAGACAATCAAAAGAGATCTCAAAGGGTGACCAGCCTAATTAATATTCATTAGGCAGGTCATTTTGCAACTGACTGAGAATGGACTATTTCCGATAAGACCTAGTGCTACATAGATGACATCGCATGTTGCCTTCCCATTAACAAACCAATTGGTTTGCAAAATGCACATCACTGGTTTGAGAATGAAACAGGTTCCTCTGACTCTTGGATTTCTTTGCAGTTTTAACAGAATACATAACTCTTAATGATACCTTAATGTTACTTATTTTATTGTCTTTGAATAGGCCCAATGTAATAAGCACTTATAGTGGGTGGTTCATGCCAACGGTGGCGGCTACTTTGAATTTAAGAGTAGGGTTAGGCGAAGGATAATGCATCTTCCATATTGGCACAGGACACAGTCCCACTGCCAGCGCTTACCCAGGACATGCTAAGCATTTCAAAGGTTATGTGGCAAAATCTTTTGATGCCCTCAGAGCGACACCATGTGTCCAATGGCAGCAGGTGCACATGCCCGGCTTTAGCACTGGTGGTGCCCAGTGCAACAGTGTTTGTTAGCACCCCACCAACGACCACCTCAGCCATGGATTCCCTCACTACAACCCGTTAATAGTGCCACTCAAGAAGTCTTCATAACCACTCTCTCCCAGATGCATTTAATTCGTTTTATAGTGCCACTCATACCAGTGTAGGTTGTCAGAGCACTTTACATCACATACATACATTACACAGAAACAATCAATCATAGGTATGTAAATAAATGTATAGAAAATATTACGTAAGGCAGTGGACTGCAAGGTGCAGGAGTCATGTGTTATCCTTACTGGTAGGCAGTATAGTTTAAGAGTTTTTGGTCTGGAGACACGCAAACTAAGAATTTAAGGAGTTCTACCCTTTTTGCATCATTATGATAATGAAAGATGGGAAAAAATCATAACGCTGTATGTAATCTATACCTTGCAGTTTGCATGCAGCTCTATGATGACAGTTAATAGCTAACTGTTCTATGTTAGGATTTTAACTTCTAAACTGCAAGTGACAAAGGGTTCTCTCTGACAAAGGCAGTAACCCAGTGACCTATTTACATTATATGCACTTTGTGATATGAATGGTACACATTTTTGCAGCAGGCAAATTAACCCTCTGCGCTACCTTATGATGAGTCGAAACTCATATCTATCACCAGGAAGAAGATTAATCACCGGAGTTATCTTGACATTTTTATTGTTGCCCGAAAATTGCTGGAGTCAAAGAACATGGCAGCAGGTGCTTTTGAAACAATGATATACGTGCCAATAGGGCGCCCTCACCTGAAGTCAGCAGAGGCTGTGGCACTGGTCCCACCGCTCTACAGCCAGCCCTGCAGGTGCATTTCTTGAAAACATGACTCAACTCCAATTAAACTAAGAATGGGGCAGTTACTTTTTATACACAGTGCTTTCTATCACAGAGAAGCAACTTTGTAGCACTGTACATACCAGGTGCAACCATTGATTAAAAAGTGGAATTAAGAGACCATGTAGATTTCGGTTGCGATTTCCAAAAAGCTATTTTTTCTGACTGTACCTGATAATCACTATTCATAATGTATGAAACTTGTATTTTTATATTAGCTATTCCTAGTAGGTCATAAATGAACCTACCGTATGAATATTTAGTGTGATCCTTTAGGAATGACATTCATCACAGGCATGGTGACCTACTGAGGTCAGCAGACCATTATAGCAGTGATTGCTTTAAATAAAGCAATTTCATTTTTTAATACATTTTCCTTAAAGGAAAACAGGATGCATAAAAAAAAGTGAAAAGTGTCAGTTTCATTTTGTAAGAGTAAGCAGTGGTCGATGGGACCAATGCTTTCTCTTAAAAAATGTTTTCGTCAACATTCACAAATGGGGAAGGGATCCCTTAGGAATGGCTTAGCACCTGATTTAAGGAGATAGTAAAAGAGTAATGCTATTACTATGAATCACTATTATTTGGTATTTGGAAGGACGCCCTCAACACGCCCATTCCAAAAAATCGAATCGGTATTAAGTCGCAAACTAAAAATTGCAATACGGAACATCTGAAAAGGCATTTTTACAAACATAAAGCAGTAGCTTCATTCTTCCGGGTCTACATGAGGAGTATGTTGGAGGAACAGTGTTTCTGTCTGATTTCCACAAGTGACGTGAAATTAGCATCACTGCTTTCCCATGAAGGGCAATTTTGTAACCACATTTTAGAAAAAAAAACTTAAAATAAGGGCCTGAGCATTTTATTGAGTGCAGATGTCAACGGGTTTATGTGGGTCTATACAGAATTACAGATAAGCTTATCCCTTTTCACTCTTCAAACAATTGATTTCCACACTCTGTGCCAAGATTGCAGCGTGCCAGATAAAACAACAAAACAGAGGCTGCCAAATATTTGAATTAAAGAAATGGTTTGTGTGTGCAACAAGTAATCACCAAATAGTCAATAAGTAATTACTGAGTGGTTAGCAAGGAATTACCAAGTAGTCAACAAGAAATCTCTGGTTCTCAGGAACCTGGAAGGGGCTTGAAACACAAAATGAATACATTTCGTGCCGTATATATGAACTGACATCTCTCTGCTGTGCTGTGACCCATTGCTTGTTTGTAGGTAATTCTGCAATAGATAAACACACACACACCCACACCCACACCACCATTCACCCATCGCCAAGTCTTTTATATGGATATTCACTTCCGATCATGGTCGCGTTTGACTTCCAGTTTCTGGTAGAAAACATGATTTTTGTGTTATATGTAACCAAACTTACTACATAAACCCCAAGAAAACTTTGTTAGACCCCCCAAACAGACCCACCCCAGATGTTGCCCAGCAATGGCCCCCACATAGCCCTCAGCAGACCAACATACCCTCTAACGGCCCCATATGTGCACATTCCAGACTCCCCAGATAGACCATGACAGAACCTCATGTACATCCAGCAGACTTAACATGATTCCAAACAGAGCCTCATAAAGCATCAATAGACCATGGTACAGACACCACAGCCGGTAGTCAAGACCACTGGAATTATTCGACATGGGAGCACCAAATTATGAGCCAGGGTTGACTAAATTATGAGGCAAGAAAAGGCAAATTGTGCAGCACAGCGTGGCACATTTTTATATTCCATTGCTTCATTATTTTGTCATTTTTACTCTTAGTAATACTGTCTGGGCAAAGATTTCACCTCATTATTACCAATTTAACAACCAAATACAGAAAAAACGGATAGATGAACAGTTAAGCTTTGCAAAAGTTCTTCCATTCAGCGCAAACCTATGTCTCCATGTTTTTAGTTACTTTTGATCCGTTTGAGGTAGAAACAGTTAGTTTTTTTCGTTAAAATCTGCAGATTATGCAGCAGATGACGAATTATGTGGCAGATGCGTCAAAATTATAATGATGCAAAAAAAGCCACAGAATCACAAAATTCCAGTATAGGCCCTAAAGATACCCCTACGTAACTCACAACAGACCCTGATGAGGCTCCACCTGTCCTTCACTTTGCTCTAACTAACCCTGGGCGTAGTTTGCGAAATAGCGCTACGCGTAGCTACGCGAAGTGCACTTTGCACTATGCGAGCTATGCGTAGCACTACGACAACTGCGTAGTAGCCTGTTCGCACTGTGCAGGATGCTGTTTTCAATGATTGCACAGTGCGGACAAGAATCCGGCACTGTGCAATCATTGAAAACGGCATCTTGCACAGTGCAAGCTGTAGTTTTCTGCCAACCACCTTCTTCCAATTATGCAAGGGTAGCGTAATGGGGGGGAGGGGTGGATTTCACATAGCGAGTGTTGACGAAAACTTCGCTCAGGCCTATTAAGCACTGCTCTTTGTATCGACGTTGGCATGCCATAGCCTAGTTTAGCATTACATAGAGTAGCATTGCACAATAGAACACAACTGAAGATAGTACATCAGAACATAGTGTAAAGTAGTGTAATAATAGCAACGCATAGTATCTAATAATATAATATTGTAATATAGCCCAACCGAATGAAATGAAGAATAATAGAACATAGTATAACAGAGCCGAATACATGTCAACAAGTGATGACATTAAATACTATAACATAACGTATAGCATATCTTAAAAGAGTCGAACGAAAATAACACAGTGCAAAAATAAGATAACTCAAAATAACGTAACAGTTCAACATGAAATAAGTCAAAGAAAAGCCGGGCACGTCGCACCACAACTTAAAACATACCATAAATTAATCTTCCATAACAAAACAAAAAAAATAGAACATGGTTGAGCAAAACATAGCCTGGCTTATGGTATCAAAGTCTAACGCTGTTTAGATAACACACCATGACATGGACATGGCCTAACAAATGAACCACTATGCGAAATATTAATGATGTTATCAAGGTGTTGAAGTGCACTGAGAAGGGACATAGACAGATACCACAATAGCTCATAACGCAGCACGAGCCATCAGAAGCAGCTCGAGGACAGTACCTGGGCGTGATGCTGCCTCCAGTAAGTGAGGCTCTCCTCTCCAAACTGCGCATCAAGCTCCTGGAGTTTTCTAGGCGCCTTGGGCTCGTGGCAGGCTCAGTCCCGTGGCATGCTCAGCGAGACAGGGCTCTTGTAAGCAGGGCTCGGTTCCTGTCAGCTGTGAGATGCGCTGTCCCACAGTACGCTTTGGCCGGGCCGGGCCCCTGTCAGCAGCGCTGTGTTCCTGTCAGCTGTGAGTAGTTGCTCCACAGCACTCTCTGTCAGATTGGATGTCTTTCAGCTGTGAGATGCGCTGCCCCCCAGCAGGATCTGGCACAAGCGGGGTACTGTCTCTTGAAAGCAGCACTGGCCGACAGCCGCTCTGACAGGGCTAGCTTGAGCTTGTCTCTTGTGAGTAGGTTTCCCGCAGCACACGCCCTGACAGGGTTAGCCTCTGTCTCTTGTGATTAGCTCTTTCTGACAGGGCTAGCTTCCGTCTTTTGTGAGCAGTTGTTTCCCGCAGGACGCTCTGGCAATACTAGCGCCTATCAGCTGTGAGATGTTCTGCCATGCAGCGCTCTCCGGCAGGACTGCATTCCTTTCAGCTGTGAGATGTTCTGCCCTGTAGCCCTTTCTGGCAGGACTGGACTCTCGTCTGCTGTGAAGTACTCTGCCCTGTAGCGCTCTATGGCTGGACTGGGCTCCGCCTTAGCTGTGAGATGTAATGTAATGTTATGCCCTGCAGCCGTCTGCTGTGAGATGCGCTGTCACTCACGCAGCGCTCTCTAGCCGGGCTGGGCTCCGCCTTAGCTGTGAGATGCTATGCCCTGCAGCGCTCTCTAGCCGGGCTGGGCTCCGCCTTAGCTGTGAGATGCTATGCCCTGCAGCGCTCTCTGGCCGGACTGGGCTCCGCCTTAGCTGTGAGATGCTATGCCCTGCAGCGCTGTCTGGCCGGACTGGGCTCCTCCTTAGCTTTGAGATGCTATGCCCTGCAGCGCTCTCTGGCCGGACTGGGCTCCGCCTTAGCTGTGAGATGCTATGCCCTGCAGCGCTCTCTGGCCGGACTGGGCTCCGCCTTAGCTGTGAGATGCTATGCCCTGCAGCGCTCTCTGGCCGGACTGGGCTCTGCCTTAGCTGTGAGATGCTATGCCCTGCAGCGCTCTTTGGCAGGGCTGGGATCCTGTCAGCCCCGAGGTGCTCTCAAGCGCTCTCTGGAAGGACTGGGCTCCTGACAGCTGTGGGGAGCTCAGTCCTGGATCTTCTCTGCTTCATCCAAGTGACCGCCCTCAGCCTTCGGGTGACGACAAGACTGGTGGGAAAGAACCGACTCATGGATCATGTTCGCCCTCCAGAGATTAGGTGCACGTCGGACTCTGCCCATCTCGTAAAATATCTGAACTCTACGAGACATCGCGGGAGGGACTTGGCACTTGTTCCACCTTCAATGGATGGATTTAGGGAAGCTTTACTCACTTTATGATCAAACACAACCGGGAATCAATTAGGAGAGTCAATGCACATGTGTGTCTGTTTAATAAATAAACAGCCATGATACGGTTACTACTTATATTATTTATAATAATTACAATCAAACCAATACAAATTGTGAGGGCAAACGCTAAATTCGGATTTAGATTTAGATTCCCCTGAATGTAATGTTCCTGCTCCGCGAACGGCCAAATGGCAGACGCTGGCGATGTTGGTAGGACCCCAGAATCAACGTGGACAGGTGTTCTTTCCTGTGCTTCCACGGGGCAATGCAGTGGCGACGAGAATGTGCGATTCACCATTTCAGTCCACTAGTATACAACAACCAGTTTTAAGGCGGCATCTGCAACAAATATTTAAGCGTTAAAAAGCTGAAGAGATTTTTTTTACAAAGATATGGACAAGACTGGGGCCCAAATAACCGGGTGTAGAGCTTACAAAAGTGTTACAGACAGATTCTACAAAGCAGACTTTGCCACTTCTGAGCATTCTTGACACTACACATAGACAAACTAACTGTGGCCAAAAGATGAGAATGATGCATTGAAGCATCAGGTACATGTACTGAAAGGTCTATTGCCCTGTTGGCCTGTCTGCAGGAAGTCCCTCTGTCCCACCCAGAGGAAATCCCCCCATGGAGCCTGTGTGTTGATTAAATACCAGCAATGTATGTGTGTGAAAATCGCAAGACATACAACACCATGTGACTCAGAACATCTAGTATATATGATAAAATGCCCATGTGAACTTTTATATGTGGGCAAGACGGAGCAAACTGAAAATCAGGCTATCGGAACACAAGAGCAGGATTAGAAACAAAAACATAACATCACCGCTAGCCGCACACTGGATGGAACATCGACATACGATAGCACAAATTAAATTCCAAATAATCGAACAAGTACCACAGAAGCCCGGCTTGGATAATTCTAAAATCTATTACAGCGAGAAGTGTTCTGGATCAAAAAACTGCAAACTCTAGTACCATTTGGTCTTAATGATAAATTAGAGATGGCATGCTTTCTTTGAGTAAATTTCACGGCACACACAAATACCTTAACACACTATTACACTCAGACACCATGTGAAACGTTTGTTGTCAATACTGTCTTGAACATCCCAAATTTCAACTACTGATTCAGATAAAACATGTGTTAGATAAATGCAATACGATGATGTTCATACGCTATGATTGTATTTTGGCAACAATAATGTGACATGCTTTTTACCTGCCTAATCCACGACACAGTATTTATAACACCAGATTTACATTTTCTCTCTCTATCTAATTAAGCATGTGAAAACATTCACGCAACATGTGACATTTCTATGAATCCCATCGAGAAACAACACCTAAATACCTATGTCCCTTTTCAGTTTCTATTTTTCGAGTTCACATACATCTTTTGTTACGTTCGGATGTACTTAAATTCGACAACGCAGAATCCTTTCAAAACACGAGCAGATAAACAACATTGTCGTTCTCACGTTTATTATCTGAGCCTTTGTTTATAAAGTGTTCAGCAGCAACTTATTTTTTTGGTACACAAACTTAATTTTGCTGTACGCATTCTTAACTGAATTAAATGCGAATAATAGAATCGCATCTTTTGAGTCTATACGATAGACACTCTCACTAGTTAACCTTGTATACGGGTGATAGGCTTTCTATGAACAGTCCTCTTTCTTTGTTCTTTGACAAGCGTGAGGGTAAAATTAACTCCGAAGACGGACTCTGTATTCGTGTTACCACACGGAAATGAGAACGCCGTTTACCGGAGCTCGCCGTTTGTGCGGGTAAGTTGTTGTCTATGCCGACTTCTGGATTTTGATAATGCACCAAGTGATATAACGTACGCATTATTAAATACGCCCACTTTTTCATTGTTGACAGTTCATTACATCGAAGAGACCCGGTCTTATAATACAAAAACGCGGTCAGATTGAACTTCCCGCCAATCTATTTTTTCAGAACATCGATGCAGTTTACCTGGAATGTACATGTTACTTAGAATCCCCCTCTTTTTCTTTCGCAGTAACCGCCCGCACTGGCCTCACAATAGTTGAATCTCTCAAACGACTCCAGTTACACGCAGGTTAGTTGCATTTCGCATAAGGTGTTGCCACGGTGTATTTCAACCCCATATCTCTCGTATGATAGACTAAACAGTTCCCATTCATACTTTCAGGTTGCCATTGTATTTATCTAACCACCTGTGGACACAGGTAAGCCCAAAATCTTGGGTATATAATTCAGTTCCCATATATTACGCAACTGCTACCCAATATTCAAAAACCACATCTCTGTTTCTTGTATAAAGATCACAACATTATTGAACAATGGCATTTCGCGTACCCTAGTATTCTCAATACTTTTCAATTTGGTAAGAACATATCATTGTTCTCTTTTCAAAATGACTAAAAACCACATTAAATGCTCGAATGTTGATTTCAATAATTATAATCATTTACTAAGAAATGAGTTGAGTTCCTGTTTGTAAGGAAAGGCATCAAAAGTAATATGTTTTCTTTATTAATTTCCTTTGTTTTTCAATAGAACCCCCGACGAAAGAACACTTAGTTTCGAAATGCATTGGGTTATATATTGAAGTGTATTGCAGCTATAAATGTTATTTGTATTTTCTATATTACAGACACGAAGTGATATGAACTGTTAGATATAAATAGATATTGAATTTGCTAAATTGAAATTGCATACCACATGATTAAAATGTTTTAATGGAATACCTCTTTTTGTTGATGCATGTCAGAATCCTAGCAGCTATCAGGGGCAAGGCCACTTTCATACGATTAAATACCAGCCCCAGGTTGTCCATGCTCTGGGTGTGTGTCCATGTCCTGGACGTCCATCAAAGGGTGTCTTCTAAGGATAACTGACCTGTTCAGTTCTGTACCTGGCTCTTAAGGCCAGGAGGAGACCTGCCTCACTCGGTCTAACCTGCTTACCTCCTCCCTGTCCTCAAATGCATCTTGCAGGTTCACAATTAAAGTGCAGAGTTACTGAAAGTGACAACTAGTCACACAGCCGTTATCTGCCTCTTTTTATTCATATGAGTTGCCACAGATTATTTTCCCCCTCATATGAGGCAATCCATTTAATTTTGCTCTATGTGATTTGCTTCATCTTAATTGCCCCAGTGTTTTATTTTCACGTGATTTGCTTTTTGTGAAGTGCTCCATATCATTTCGCACCAATGAGATTGCTCAATGAGGATTTCTCCATGTGTTTTGCTTCAGATGATGTGCTTTATGTGATCTACTCCCTGTAATGTTCTCCACTGTAATGTTCTCTACGTGACTTTCTCCATGTGATTTGCTTTACATAACATGCTCCCTATCATTTTGTTCCCTGTGATTTGCTCTGTATGCTTTTTTCTTCGTCATTTGCTCCATGTTGTTTTCTCTATGTGAATTGCTCCACGTGATTTGCTGCACATTATGTACTTCATTTCATTTACTCCATGTGGTTGGGTTTCCATTCCATGTGCTTGTGACAGTTTTGTAATTTATGCACCCCTCAAATAATTCACTCATAGCAAATCATTAAAAAAAAAAAGATTGCTCTTTCTGACCAGACCACAGGATTAAAAAACAATATCTCAGAGATCCATTTCCTTCTGTGTCTGTCACAAAACTCTATGAAATAACCCTACCACCAGGCCCTGTTTGCAAATCCAGAAGCTGTAATCAGTGATAAAAAAAAAATCAAAGTCTCACGCTGGGGAGTATAAAAACAAATTCACTCGACTCCCCAAATAACACACCTTCTTGGGTGGATACTCACCACTCTTTCTCCTGGGTCTCAATGAATATTGAAATTCCATATAGGAACAAACTGACCATCACCAGTTATTACAATGTGGAATATTTCATGCGCATAAACTTCTAAAATAATAGGAAGATCACGATCCTGTCCTCTAACTTACATCAGAATGTCTGCACTATTCCGCTTGACAGTTGTAATTTAAGGCTCCTAAAGATTCTGCCAAACAACAACAAGAGCAGTACAACCGCTTCCACCACCCTTAACCGGTAAACATCACTTACAACAAAACTTTTACAACGCACTACCATTACAACGCGGTCATTACAACGCAAACTATTACAACGCATTGCGCTGGGGGGCGCTCTAGGATAGGGAATAGGTTAATTTACTATCCAATAACCTTCCCTAGTGTCCACGGGGACTGGAGTTGGAATAGTAAATTAAACTATTCACTATCCAACACCCAAAAGCGCTATGCGTTGTAATGGTATGCGATGTAAAAACCGCGTTGTAAAGGCAGGCATTGTAATAGCCTGCGTTGTAACGTCATACATCCCCCTTAACCCACCACCTTCACTTAATCAGCCCCTAGCATCAGGGGCGGCCTTAGGCATGTGCTAGCTGTGCACCTGCACAGGGCCGCTAAACCCCAGGGGCCGCCACGCCAATATATATCCTTAATATAATAATCCTCTGAGGATGGATACATATTTGTGTGGCAGCCCCTGGCAGGGATTTGGCGGCCTCCAGCTCTGTTCCACTTCCAAACACCCTGACCCCCCCTCTTCACTGGCCTCCGCGCCTGCATTCCTCCGGTGGCTCCCTGCCCAGGGCCGCCTTGAGCCTAGAGCTGCCCCTGCTAGCATCAGTAACCAGGCAGCTTGGCTCACATCTGAACCCCATTAAACTGAGACAAAACTGTAAACTCTCACCTACGCCTGAGGGAAGGCAGAATATGGTTGTTGGTCTGGCATGTCCCCCTAACATTTCTGTTATCTCAAAATACATGGAAATACCTGCTTTCCATAACCCTACTGCCCAAATCCACAACCCTCCTGGTAGCCTCTACAGCTAAATTTACATCCCTCTTCAGAAACCTATTCTTCAGCTCATCCATGTTTGACCAAGACAATACTATTCTGAAGGTCTTCACAACCCCAGTCAATGGTGTGATGAGAAATATGCCATCACTACACTACAAACAGCTTATTTTATGCTTAGCACAAGTCAACACTCCTTTATGTAAAGTGAACTTTAAGTTATCAAACTGAAACTGCTCCACCCAGTATACCAAATTCAAGGCCCCAGAACACACTCGCCATCTGTCTCCACCACCTAACTTCCACGAAGTCCCCGCCCCTCTGAGGTTTACAGACACACCTACCTGTAAGCCAAATTGCACTCACACCACTCCCAGTTCCTCCAAACATACCGCCAATCAGGTAAATACACTCACCACTTCAAAACATTCTCAAAAGCTGGACCCTTACCTCCTCCCTTCTAGATATACTCAACTGGATGTAAAACCTGAAACTAAAGGTAAACCCTGAAGAGACTGATTCCCTTATTTCTGTTCTAGTGTATTTACCCATAGGCATAGAATGATTAAAATCCCTTTCATACATCAGGCCCTTAATTTCTTCTTTTCTTTCTAGGCAAGTAACCAGATTTGCAACTGAATGATCAACTATATAAAGACCCGGGTTATCAGACCAAAGGCTATCACCTGAGCTAAGACACTTGATATCTAGCTCAGCAAACTACTCCAACTTGATCAACACATCAACAAGATAACTAGAAGCACCAGAATACAGCGAGTGCTTCTCCATATCCTCAATATTTCCACACAAAACTAGACTTCAACCAGGCTTTCTAAGCCCTATTCATCTCAAGTATGACCTATGGAAACTAACTGCTGGCTGGTCGTCTCGGCCAAACCAAGCAAACACAAGGAGATGATGGACAGAGTGCTGAAACCTTTCAGACACTCACTCCCAGTTACAGATCTGGGTTGACTCCATCATCATTCTATAGCTCACTTTCGCCACCATAGTTCAGACCCAGTTATATGCAAATCAGTCTTGACCCTGTGCCTCATGGGAACAGTCCGGCCCCAACTGCAAAGCCAGGTCTTCCCTGAACTGGAAATAAGCATCCTGGGACCGGTTTCTGAGTAACACCCTTCATCAGCCAGGCTAGCTTGAATCCAGTGGCAAAGTGTGTCAGGATCTAGACAGGTTTGCGCCTGCCTAAACTACAACTCCCATGGGCAGAGGGCTTAGAACTACGGTTCCCATGATCCTTTGCACATCGGGATATAGCAGGGCAAGAACCAGGAAATAGTGCTCGTGATTTTGGATGTGTTTGGAAGGAGCCTGCCGGTTCCTCTTTCTCCATTGTACTAGTGGCGCTCACCTTACGATGCAACTCTGAGAAGTTCTGTATTACAGCGCTGTGGTGAACAGAAGGGTATCGTTTTGAGCGCTTGCGCTCTTGTTTGTTTGTTCACTGGCCTTTTGACTGGAAGCTTAATTTAAATGCGCCCCCGTTGAAGAGCCTCGCGGCTGCGAGGCAATTACTCTGTGTTAATTTCGAACTTCGACGGGAGTTTATATATGCCTTTTCTCAATCTCCGGCTGGGGATTGTATTTCACTATTCAAGTGACGGATAGCAGGGGGGGGAGTTTCTCTGCTATGCCGGCATGAAAGGATAATTCATCTGGATACTGGCTCACTATTGTTTGTGGATTACAAATGCTAAAGCGGATGCTGGTAGTGTTGTTTAACTACAGCATGCCGTGTTTGGATGCTTACTGGATCTATAGAGGATATCTGGAACCTGGTTTTGAATTCTCTAACAGAGGAGGAGTCTGCTGCAGTGCAATTGAGATACTTTATGATTGCTATACATGTGCAAAGAACTGCTCAATATAGTTTACGTTTTTCTTTGGAGTGTTCCCAATTTAAGAGTTAGCTTCTTTTCTCACAGGGTATGTGTATAGTCGCCCCATTACATAGGAAGATCTTTGTTTGTGGTGCATTATTCATTTACGTGCTTCTTGTGTTGTACAGGGGGACAGGAGTGATATATGACGATACTACATATGAAGAGGCACATGCTGTATTTGTACAAGGTGAATCAGATTGTGCATTATTAGCGAGAATGTAATGAGAGTAGCGTTTATACCATTATTAATTCTTTGTGCATTTCTGTTGCAGCTTCTTTTCCCCTGCTGTCCCTCCCTTCTCTTCTTTACTTTTGGTTTTTTCCCCTTTTGGGGTTTTTCCCTCACCGTATCCCCTAAACACCCTGTGTATTACGTTCAGGGTGTTTGGGAGGTCCGGAGGTGGAGCATTTCTGCTGCATACGGATCCTGCGGAGTGCGACCGTGACAGAATCACGAGCCCAAGAATTTCACTCTGCCTGATCCGTGTGTAGGAGGAATGGCGTCCATGGAGGATGTGTTGCATGCTCTGGTGTTGGTGCAGCAGGAGTTGGCTGCTTCTAAGGCCGAGACTGCTGCTCTCAGGGAGAAGGTGGAAAGGTGGGGGAGTAACCCTTTTAATGCTTCTGCCCCGGCCTCTTCAGTACAGGTTACAGTCCCTCCTCCCATCCCTTTGGCCAACCCAGAAAGGTTCTCAGGAGATCCTCGGAAGGTGCAGGTGTTCCAGACCCATATCCTTATGCACTTTTCATGTAAGCCTTCTTCCTTCCCTACGAACCATTCTAGGGTGGCGTTCACTATTTCCTATTTAGTGGGGGATACCGCTAACTGGGCCGTGCCTTTAGTGAAACGCGATGACCCTATCTTGTCCGATTGGTCAGCATTCAGAACTGAATTCGAGAGGGTTTTTGATCGGAGGGCTACGTCTTGTAGTGCAGACCGAGAACTACTTGAATTACGCCAAGGCAAGGGAGAATTGGTTCCATATTTGACCATATTTAACAGGTTGGTGGCCGAAGCTGAGTGGCCAGAGGAAAAAAGGATGTCCCTTTTTTATTTGGTACTAAAAGAGGAGTTGAAAGACGTGGTGGCACAGGTGGATCCACAGCCCACCACTAATGTGGATATGGTGAATTTGGCCTTGAGGTTGGATAGCCGCTTAACAGAGAGAGGGGGTAGTAGAAGACGTTGGGACAAAGGTATTCACTGTTACGAACGAAACCCTCGTAGGAGTCCAGGAGGAGCAGAATCTGCTCCTGAGTCGATGGAGATAGGAGCTCTTAGGGCACCGTTGTCAAGAGAGGAAAGGGAGAGTAGGAGAGTACAGGGCCTGTGCATGTACTGTGGGAAGAAGGGGCACTACGTTAGAGAGTGCCCCTCCAAACCCAAGACTTCGGGTGGCTTCAACAGGTTTAAGAAGGTGGCTGTATCTTCCAGCTTGTTAGAGGCCCCATCAGGGGGAAGAAAGCAAACCTCGGGCTGAGGGGGGACATGACTGGAAACTCACCTCATTGTCCTCCGCCGGTCCGGAAGAAACTGAAGCACATCTTGTATTAAGTATGACTCTTGAAAGTGATGATGTGCCACATCAAGTCATGGTGATGTTGGACTCTGGAGCCACTGGCAACTTTATTGATGACGGTTTAGTGACACGTTTAGCGTTGCCTCGTATTCCCAGAGAGAATCCTGAAGATGTTTTGGCGGTTGATGGGCAGCCACTAACATCAGGTCAGATAACAGAAAGGACTAGTGAATTAGGATTGTCAATGGAGTTGCAGGGGTATGTGCATACAGAGAAACTGACGTTAAACATCATAGCAGCTCCTCAATATGAGGTCATCCTAGGCATGCCTTGGTTACACAGACACAATCCTGTGGTGGATTGGAAAACGAAGACCTTTCATTTCACACCCGAAAGTTATCAGGATCATTTAGTTCCATGTGTTCCAGCTCATGTGGCGGTGTTAGCAACCCCGTTTATGGCTGCTACCGTGGCAGAAACAAATGTTCAATTACCTTTTGAGTACAGGGCTTACAGCGATGTGTTCAGTGAACGTAAAGCAGAGTCTTTACCCCCTCACCGGGAATATGACTGTCGTATAGATCTGGTGGAGGGGGCTACAATACCCACATGTAGGGTGCCCGAAACCACCCACCTGAGAGACTATCTAGATCACTATGTGAGGTTGGGGTTCATTAGACCTTCCCGCTCTCCAGCAGCGTCTCCCCTGTTTTTCATCGCAAAGGCTAATGGGGAATTGAGAGCGTGTGTTGATTATCGCGTTTTAAATAAGAACACTATACGCAATCGTTACCCTCTTCCTCTCATTTCAGTCTTGCTTGACCAGGTGAGAGAGGCCAATATTTACACCCGTTTGGACTTACGTGGGGCTTATCACCTGGTCAGAGTAAGAGAGGGGGGATGAGTGGAAAACTGCGTTCAAAACGAGATTCGGTCTTTATGAATATTTGGTGAAGCCTTTTGGGCTTTGTAATGCCCCGGCGGCGTTCCAATTTTTCATAAATGACTTCCTGAAAGAATATGTGGATAGGTTTGTAGTAATGTACATTGACGACATCCTGATCTATTCACATGATGTTACATGCCACAAAGCTCAAGTATGCCAAGTTCTGGACAAACTGAGAGAACACAGTTTGTATGTGAAAGTGAGCAAATGTGAATTTGGGGTGCAGGAACTGGAGTTCCTGGGTGTAAATCTTAGTCCTCATGGCCTCCAGATGTTGGAGCGTAAGGTACGGGCTGTCCAGGAATGGCCAGTCCCAAGAAATGTGAAAGAAGTGCAGAGTTTTTTAGGCTTCGCGAATTATTATCGCCGGTTCATTCTGCACTTCTCACAGACGGCGGTTCCCATCACAAGGCTGTTACGAAAGGGAACACTGTTTGTATGGACTCCTGAAGCCGACAAAGCATTCCAGGCCTTGAAAAGAGCTTTTACCACTGACCCGTTGTTGGCACACCCTGTGCTGGAAAAACCGTTCATAGTAGAAGCCGATACTTCTGATGTAGCCATAGGGGCAATCCTATCCCAGCGGGACTCTGATAACGGTCAGCTACATCCTGTTGTTTATCTGTCTAAGAAATTGACCCCGGCGGAGGCTAACTACACCATAGGTGAGAAAGAGTTACTGGCTATCAAACGAGCATTCCAAGAATGGAGACCTTACCTTTGGGGGTCTAGTCAAGCGGTGACAGTATACTCTGACCATCGGAACCTTCAGTATATGTCCTCAGCAAGACACCTAACGCAGAGACAGATGAGGTGGATGCTGTTCTTTTCTGAATACAATTTCGTGGTAACGTTTCGTCCTGGTGTAGAGAACAGGAAAGCTGATGCTCTGTCCCGGCAGGAGACAGGTACAGAACCAGCTGAGGGAGTACGGCACTCCATAATCTCCCCTACCAAGGTAGTGTGTGCGGTTCGCGCTGAGAAGTTCTTGGGAGACATTAGGAGTTCAAGAACTTTGGGTTCATGGGAGAGATGGGCTGCTATGAAACCAGGCAGAAGGGTGAGACAGGGGTTGCCTTTTCAGAGTGACTGTCTGTTTTTACCAACTGAGGAATTGAGGAAAAAAGCCTTCGTTTGGTGTCATGTAATTCCATCAGCAGGACATCCAGGGGTTACCAAAACTGAGCGACTGCTTAGAAGACATTTCTGGTGGGAGTCTTTGGTTTTGGATGTCGCCAAATGGGTAGGGAAGTGCGAAACCTGCGCCAGAGCAAAGGGCGAGAACACCAAACGGAAGGGTCTTTTGATGCCTATGCCCACCCCTGATCGCCCCTGGCAGAACATAAGTCTGGATTTTATAACAGGCCTACCTTTGGATCAGGGCAAATCAGCCGTGTTGGTGGTGGTGGATAATCTGACAAAGATGGGACACTTTATACCTTGTGTAAACCTCCCTACAGCAGGTCAGACAGCTCAATTGTTGGCCTCGCAGGTCATACGGTTACACGGCATTCCACGGGTGATCGTGTCAGACAGGGGACCACAGTTTATTGCTCGTTTTGGCGAATGTGGTGTAAGGCATTGGGCATAGAATCGGAGCGCTCTACTAGCTTCCATCCGCAAACAAATGGTCAAACGGAACGTCTGAACCAGACTCTGAAGAAGTACCTACGCTGCTATTCTGAGGCAGCTCATGAATCCTGGGTGGACTTCTCGTGGATGGCTGAGTTGTCACATAACACATGGCACAGTTCGACCGGTATGTAACCTTTCAAGGCTAACTTTGGTTATGACGCTGACACCTTGCCTATTACCATCCCTGCTGAGTTGGCCGATCAACCCACTGTGAGAGAACGTATCATGGCCTTACGAAAGGTGCATAGGGGGGTTCAACAGCATCTTATGAAATCAAAGGAGGTGTATAAGAAATGGGAGGACAAACACCGGGCACAAGGTCCTCTGTTCCAGGAGGGTGACAGGGTATGGCTCTCAACTAGATACATCCGGTTTAAACTGAGGAGTGTCTTTCATCCTCGGTTCATTGGTCCTTATCCCATAGTGCGTCAAGTAAATCCTGTGGCGTACAAGTTGAAGTTACCTTCATATTTAAGGATACATCCGGTGTTTCATGTACAGTTGTTGAAAAAGGCCTATTCTACACGCAAGGAAGGCGCCGCCTCCGGTTGTATCCGATGGTGGATTGGAATACGAGGTGAAAGCTATTCGTGACTCTGAACTCCGCAGAGGGGTGCTGTGGTATTTGGTCTCCTGGAAAGGATATGCTGCTGAGGACGACTCTTGGGAGCCTTGGCACCACGTGCATGCCCCCGGTGCGGTTAGGTCTTTCCATGCTCGGTTTCCAGCTAAGCCTGGTCCTAGGAGGCGCATGGGAGGAGGGCGTACTGTCAGGATCTAGACAGGTTTGCGCCTGCCTGAACTACAACTCCCATGGGCAGAGGGCTTAGAACTACGGTTCCCATGATCCTTTGCACATCAGGATATAGCAGGGCAAGAACCAGGAAATAGTGCTCGTGATTTTGGATGTGTTTGGAAGGAGCCTGCCGGTTCCTCTTTCTCCGTTGTACCAGTGGCGCTCACCTTTCGATGCAACTCTGAGAAGTTCTGTATTACAGCGCTGGGGTGAACAGAAGGGTATCGTTTTGAGCGCTTGCGCTCTTGTTTGTTTGTTCACTGGCCTTTTGACTGGAAGCTTAATTTAAATGCGCCCCCTTTGAAGAGCCTCGCGGCTGCGAGGCAATTACTCTGTGTTAATTTCGAACTTCGACGGGAGTTTATATATGCCTTTTCTCAATCTCCGGCTGGGGATTGTATTTCACTATTCAAGTGACGGATAGCAGGGGGGGAGGTTCTCCACTATGCCGGCATGAAAGGATAATTCATCTGGATACTGGCTCACTATTGTTTGTGGATTACAAATGCTAAAGCGGATGCTGGTAGTGTTGTTTAACTACAGCATGCCGTGTTTAGATGCTTACTGGATCTAGAGAGGATATCTGGAACCTGGTTTTGAATTCTCTAACAGAGGAGGAGTCTGCTGCAGTGCAATTGAGATACTTTATGATTGCTATACATGTGCAAAGAACTGCTCAATATAGTTTACGTTTTTCTTTGGAGTGTTCCCAATTTAAGAGTTAGCTTCTTTTCTCACAGGGTATGTGTATAGTCGCCCCATTACATAGGAAGATCTTTGTTTGTGGTGGCATTATTCATTTACGTGCTTCTTGTGTTGTACAGGGGGGACAGGAGTGATATATGAAGATACTTCATATGAAGAGGCACATGCTGTATTTGTACAAGGTGAATCAGATTGTGCATTATTAGTGAGAATGTAATGAGAGTAGCGTTTATACCATTATTAATTCTTTGTGCATTTCTGTTGCAGCTTCTTTTCCCCTGCTGTCCCTCCCTTCTCTTCTTTACTTTTGGGGCTTTTTCCCCTTTTGGGGTTTTTCCCTCACCGTATCCCCTAAACACCCTGTGTATTACGTTCAGGGTGTTTGGGAGGTCCGGAGGTGGAGCATTTCTGCTGCATACGGATCCTGCGGAGTGCGACCGTGACAAAGTGAGCAAGGGACCCACGTCTGGGCATACCCTGCCAACTTAGGCCGAACAAAGCAAACACAAGGAGATGATGGAAGGAGCGCTGAAACCTTTCAGACACTCACTCCCAGTCACAGATCTGGGTTGAATCCATCATCATTCTTTAGCTCACTTCGCTACCTCAGTTCAGACCCAGCTATATGCAAATCAGTCTTGACCCTGTGCCTCATGGGAACAGTTCAGCCCAAACTGCCAAGCCAGGTCTTCCCTGAACCAGAAACAAGCATCCAGGGACCGGTTTCTGGGTAACAACCTTCAACAGCCAGGCTAGTTTGAATCCAGTGGCAAAGTGAGCAAGGGACCCACGTCTGGGCATACTCTGCCAACTTAGGGCGAACAAAGCAAACACAAGGAGATGATGGACGGAGCGCTGAAACCTTTTAGACACTCACTCCCAGTCACAGATCTGGGTTGAATCCATCATCATTCTTTATCTCGCTTCACCACCTCAGTTCAGACCCAGCTATATTCAAATCAGTCTTCACCCTGTGCCTCATGGGAACAGTCCAGCCCAAACTGCCAAGCCAGATTTTACCTGAACCACAAACAAGCATCCTGGACCGGTTTCTGGGTAACACCCTTCATCTTCTGGGCATATCCTGACAACTTAGGGTGAGCAAAGCAAACACAAGGGTGAATGTATGACATTGTTTGGCATTCTGTCCATCAATTGTTCTTTTTGCATTTGTCACCCCGAGTGGGACGGGTATGCCCAGATGGGGGTCCTCTGCTCTCCATGCCACTGGAGTCAAGCTATCCTGGCTGATGAGGGCTGAAGGCCAGAAGCCGGTCCTAGAATGCTTGTTTCTAGTCTAGGGAGGACATGGCCTGGCAGTTCTGGCTGGACTGTTCCCATTGGGCGCAGGGTCAAGACTAATCTGCATATGGCTGGGTCCAAACTGGAATGGCATGGTGACCAAAAGAACAATGGATTTAGGCCCCGATCTCTGTACTGGGGAGAATGTATGACATTGTTCTGCATTCGGTCCATCAATTGTTCTTCTTGCATTGGTCGTCTAGGCCACGACCCAGTGTGGAACAGTCCTCCGCACATTAGTCAGTATAGCTACGCTCACTCACCTGGTCGCTATTTGAAGTTTTGTGCCAGAGATTATGTAATAACAGAAACACTCCTCATATTACTATAGATGTGTCCTCTGCCGAGTTGATGTGTGGATGCAAAACATTCACACTCAATCCACATCACAGGGAAACTGAAAGTCCCTCTAATTGGCAGGGATGCGACACTGAGATGCTGTGGTTAAGAGGTATGTGAAGCAATATGCACAGGATGAGCAGCCCAGGTCTCCCACATACAGCAAGGTGTTTTAGTGCCTGCTAAGTCAAGAAGTCAATGTACAGAAGATGTGAACTTTGACTCTGAGACTTGGGTGATTATTGGCAAGAATGGCTCAATGGACACCACCTGGAGGAATGGACACACTGCCCCTGGAAACTCCTCATCCTTCAAAATTCTGCAGAGTGAGGAGTGGGAAGAAATTATGACTGATGACGATCAAGAGAAAGGCAGGGACTCAGTCTGAGGGGGCGGATGATTAATGTGAAAGCTCTGATAATGACTCGATACAACATTTGCCAGGGACAGAGACATCAGATGGCACAGAGCGATTGGTAAAGGCAGATCTACCAGGTCGCCCAGGCATTCAAAGGATACTGAGTCCTTTGAGATGGGCTTCTGATGCCCGAGGCCTTTTGTACGTTATTAAATACGTTTGACTGAATACCGGTGTGATATCAAGGATTGGCAAGGAGATGATTGTGAATAAAGGAATAATACAAACTTGAAATAACCATTGCCTGCCTGTGCTACTGGTCAATAGGGTGTTTCCAGGTCATCACACCTATGTTCGTCATACTCTTTACTTGAATAGGTGAGCACCTTAAATCCTAGGAAACTCCTTTTTAGTGTCAAGGCTGTAAGAGTATGCGCTACGGCATGCGTCTCGCTTGCGAGACTCTTGTATACAGACAAAGGTTGGATCCTCCCCTTTGCTTACCATTTGTTGGCCTGCATGGCACTCTTCTTTACAGCCTTGTAATTCATTAAGGAAGGCCGAAAATAATTTACGTTCCTCTCTGTGGAGCAAGGAGCAGGTACTGATTAATTCAACCTAATCCGTGCTTGTCTGCTGCTCCCGCCGTGACCGAGGTACTGTTTTGTTCTTTATAACTTTTAGTACCCTGAAAAGGAAGGAGTGTGACTTTTTATTGGAAAGCCACATTGTTTCTACTTCTGTTTAATATCTGAAATGATGCTTTAACACATAATTGTGCAGTGCACCCCAATCCACCTCATTCCAATTGGCTCCACTCCAATCTACCCCATCCCAATTCATGCCACTCAACCAAGTCCACCCTAGACCAATCCAATGCACTCCAGCACCAATACAAACCACTCACCCCAATCCAATTCACCACACTTCAATCCTCCCATCACACCCCATTCAACTCCAATCTGCCCCACTCCACTCTACACCACTCTGAACCAAAACATTCTTCCCCACTCAAATCCAAAACAATCTGCCTCACTCCCACTTCAATCCAAAACAATCTACCCCAGCCTCGGCCGGTAGTGGGAGTACCTGCCAGGCGGTGACATGGGGAGGGGCAGGGTGGGGGGAGTAAGCTTTGGATTATGGAGGTTTACAGGTAAGTAAACATATAAATAAATAAAATTAATTTCGTTGCATACACTGCATCCCCAAATGCGATGCAGTGCGCGCAACGAAATTCATTTTATTTATTTATATATTTACTTACCTGTAAACCTCAGTAATCCATAGTTTACTCCCCCCACCCTGCCCCTCCCCCTCACCAAGCCACCGCTCGGCCGGTACTCCCACTACTGACCGCGGCTGATCTACCTCACTCCAATCAAAAACAATCTGCCCGACTCTAATTCAAAGCAATCAGCCCCACTGCACTCAAAGCAGTCTGCCCACTCCAATCCACCCACCTCCAAACTGCCCCACTCCAATCCAAACCAATGTGCCCCACTACAATCCAAAACAGTCTGACCCACTGACTACCCAAATCTAATCCTCCCCACTCCAATCCAAAACAGCCTGCCCCCACTCCAATACAAAACAATCTGCTCTACTCCAATACAAAACAATGTGCCCCACTATAATCAGCCCCACTCTTCTCCAAAACAATCCGCCTACTCCAATCCAAAACAATTTGCCCCATTCCAATCCAAAAAATCTGCCCCACTCCAAACCACCCCATCCAATCCACCCCTCTTCAATCCAATTCAGTTTACCCCAATCCACCTCAACCCACCCCAATCCAGTCCACTCCAATCCAATCCAGCTCATTGCAACTCAATCCACCCCACTCCAATCCAACCCACCCCATTCCAGCCCAATTCTTTCTACCCCACTCCAATCCACCCCACCCCACTCCAATCCGCCCACCCCAATCCAGTCCACCACAATCTAATCTGCTCTCCCTACTGCACTCTAGGACACTCCATGACTCTAACTGTTAGCCATGCTGAACAGCAGCCACACTGGTGTACAACATGACAAAAACACATTGCCAAAGCCAATAATAGACCTAGTGACTTTGCCAGAAATTGTTCCTCTTAGTAGCATCTGCCTTCAAAGGCTTTAGCCAAAAGATAGGAGTAACCAAATCTGAACCACTCCGTAATAAATGACTATCCCTCATAACTGTCAATGACAGTGACCACACAGTGGCCAGAAGACTTCAGCTGGCCCAAAACGCTGCAGCAAGGCTGCTATTTGCCCTTCCCAAGTTTTGCTCAGTCTCCAGATTTATCCATAGGCTGCATTGGCTCCCTGTGGATAAGAGAGCTCAGCTAATCTCAATTTGGCATGTGTCCCTTGTATCAGAAGAGGTAGAGCCGGAGGCCGCTCATTTAGCGCAAAAGCACATGCTCTCTGGAACGCACTTCCTCTGTCCATCAGGAGCATTCAGAAACATTGGGCTTTCAGGAAGGCCCTGTAGACCTGATTGTTCTCTGTTTAATCCCACCTGTGATTCTTCTGTTTATCTCTTACAGCAGTCTTTTCCTTAGACTAGCTCTGGGACACCCCGTTGCAGGGGCAGCGTGGAGTGTACAAATATCCTAACACAACATAACAATGAGCTCACCATCCAGCGAACTCCAAATCATACAGCCCTCATTCCTCTCTTGAGTGAATAAGCAGTAGTATATCCTAGCAGCCACTTATCTTCCAACTATTCTCCTGCATGCATAACTGATTGAAGGCATCTCCTTTAAGCGCCAGACACCTTCTAGTGCAGATTAAAGGTGTTCTTGATCTTTTTATGGGCATGCAAGACATTGTGGACTGCCTGATATGATTAGATTGCTTATACATCCCAGTACCACATCTACCAGTAAAAGATCCAGTAACATTAAAATACAATTGGCATTTCCTTACAAGGCACATGCTATCTGGAGCAGCTACCATGGTCTCAGCAAAGAAAGATGCTGTGTTTTGTCCTGTTGACCTTGCACTTTTGCAGTGTCTGTCCCTGTGCAAACACAGGGTCTCCTCTTATTACTGTGCCCTTGGGTAGGTAAGTGATGTGTTGGTGTCTATATGCAGGAACTTCTTTTCTGTGTCCTGTTGAGCAGGTGGAGAATCTGCTCTTCTGCACTGTGTAATCTTACGCGTGGTCTGCTCTTGTTTATGTTCAAAGGTGACTATTGTCATTCTGATCAATGATGTTGCAACACTTTGCCAGTGTGGCAAGAGAAAAGACAGGTTCTATGATGCCCGTGTTCATTTGCCAAATAATAAATGGGGCAGGTCGATAATCTATGAATCTTACAATTCCAAAAACATTATTAATAGGGCCCATATTTGTGGCTTAAGCAATTGTGAGCCTTTACTCCTCTTTAGGTTCCCTTTGCAGGCCCTGTATTTAAATTGAGGCTGTCCTCTAAAAAAAAAATTTTGCTTAACAGATGCAATGTAGTCTTTGAGGGTATCACACATTCTTAGGAATATTAAAATCTATGAAGCTAATAAATATAATTTTGTACCATTCCTGCCTTCCACTTTCTCATCTGCACAGACTTATTGTGACTCAGCCCTGGGTTGGTGTTCATGATGTATGGCATCTGCGTTGCTGTGTGGCAATCACTCTGAATACTAGAACAATTATTGGCTCAACACCAGAGGGTCTAAGGGAGGATTTAGAGACCGCACAGGATTAATTCCCCCAAAACAGACTAAGAAACAACAGAAAATCCTGAGGTCTAAAAAGAAAGGTGTATAAAGTTTAGCAATGTCACTACTAACTCTCTTGCATATGTAGTATATGAAATGCCAAACAAAAACCAGTGACTAGGCCGAATAAAAGTATCTTGGGCATTTTCCTTTTAAGGACGAAATCCCTATGCTGAAGCATTGTCACCTTTGGTGAGTGAGGGATTTCGTCCTGAAAAGGGAAATGTCCAAGATGCTTTCATTGGGCCTAGTCACTGGTTTTTGTTTGGCATTTCATATACTACATATGCAAGAGAGATACTAGTGGCATTGCTACACTTTATACACCATTCTTGTTAGACATCACTCTGAATACTCTGCAGTTCACTACTAGGGCTGATGTTTTGGTCATTTTTAGGACAAGCCTGTAGCAGCGCACATGCACTACTCTGGCAAGACTTTATGTAAGGGGCTTCAGAAAGCTCACCACACGCTCGTGCGTGTGCTCAGCTTTCCTTACAGGCTATTGGGCTTTGCGTGTTTCTTTCTAAGAAAGACAGCACACAATTGGGTAAAGGCGGGTGCATGTCCCGCCTTTGCTCCGCCCACGGCCTATTCCTTGCGGTTACCCGCACGGGCGACATCTGTTCGCATATCGTGCACAGGTGCGTGTGCGATAATAGAAAACAGACGTTTTGCTGTGGCACTCGCACCACTCGCGTGCTTGTTCAGCATTGCGGCTGTGCGTCTTTCTTTTCTCATCACGGCGCCCTTCTGCAGCCTCCCTCAACAAGATTGAAAGCATCACTCTATACAAAGTCTCCCATGCAGTGTCTCTTGCCGCACGTATGCTCTCTGCAGCATGCACAACCCGAGCTTCACCTGTGATGCGCGTCCATGCTCCCGGGAAGCCAGAGGTGGGGGGAGCTTTGACACTAGCCACAGACCCCTTTCATCCCAGACAGGTGCCTGGAAACCACCGAGCTGTAGTAATTGCTTTTCTTAGATGGCGGACACTGACTGTAGGCTTGACAGGAGGAACTGGTAGATATGGAATTGGCACACTATAGACCTTGTGCGACCTCATTGGCGGTCCCCAGGCCAATTAAAATGTAAAAACCCACGCATGTTACTGGAATGTATACACTTTCTAGCCTTTCGATTTTGAAATGAACTTTAGGGATGTCAGAAACTGGGCGAAATGTCCTCACACCAGTGTCCACAGTACAAGATAGAAATACCCCCAATACCCGTGGCAGAGAAACACGTCAACACCACTCTCTCCAGCTTTATCGAGGCGACAGGGGGCCTGGACCAATCACAATCTGGGTTCAGGCCCAACCACAGCACTGAATCAGCCCTTCTTTCTGTGACAGATCAGATCAAAATGTCACAGGATAGAGGTGGCTCCATGATTCTAGTGCTGTTGGACCTGTCTGCAGCCTTTGATACCGTGTCCCACAACATCCTTCTCAGCCGTTTGCAGGGAGTAGGAATTGGAGGCCTAGCTTTATCATGGTTGGAGAGTTTCCTTTCCGGGAGATCACAATCTATCAGCCTGGGCCCCTTCCGTTCCATCTCTAGGGGGCTCACAAAGGGGGTGCCACAGGGCTCATGCCTTAGCCCTACATTGTTCAATGTATATGTGGCCCCCCTTGCTGAGATTGTGCGGAAGTATGGGTTCATACCGGTTTCCTACGCCGATGACACCCAGCTCCTCTACCCTTTCAGCTCCCTTGGCCCCAAAGTCAAGGAGAATTTTGCTGAGGGTATGAGGGCGGTGTCACATTGGATGGCGGTAAACTGCCTCCAATGCAATGTGACAAAAACAGAGGTCATGCTCTTTGGTAAGGCAAGCATCCTTTGGTCCCCTGACTGGTGGCCAATAGATCTCGGCCCAGTACCTACATCTAAACCTCATGTAAAGAACCTTGGGGTGAAGTTGGACCAAAAGCTGACCCTGAAGGAACACACCAACTACATCGCAGGGTTGTGTTTCCACACCATTGGCCTACTTAGACGTGTCTTCCCTTATCTTCCTGCCACCTACAGAAAGACACTTGTACAGGCCTTGGTGACCAGTCGCCTGGACTACTGCAACGGCCTGCTGACATTAGCAAATGCTGATGCAGTAGGTCGTTTGCAGGTAGTCCAGAACACAGCAGCAAGACTGGTCATGGGTGCACCAGCCAGGACTCCTTCCAAGCCCTTGCTGAAAGAACTGCATTGGCTCCCTATACGGCAGCGTATCAACTTCAAAATCTGCTGCACGGTCCACAAATGCCTTTATGGAACAAGTCCTAAATATCTATCTCAATCCCTGGAGCTGTATCAGCCCAGTAGGTCCCTCCGCTCAAGCAACCAAGCCCTTCTAAAACCCCCGGCCACAAAGAAGTCTAGACAAGGAGACAGGGCCTTTTCCTCAGTTGGACCTGCCCTGTGGAATAAACTTCCCATTGATGTAAGAACAACCATCAATCACCTATCCTTCAGAAAGACATTAAAAACTCTCATTTATCAAGAAGCATTTTTGTCCACGTAACTTTCTAGGATGTACTACCTGATAACCCTATAGCTGGCAAAGCGCGGAGATACCCTTACGGGATTGATTCCTGCGCTATAAAAGAAATTAAAAATAAATAAAATAAATAAAATAAAGGAGCCGGGGCACTGTTGAGCATTAACAATAAAACTGCAAATCTTTTATTTAATATTTTCCAGAAGGGTGAAATAATTTGGTACAATCCAAAATGTGAGGTCTGTAGGAAATCCATAATGAACGAAAATATTAGTTACCTATATTGTTAAAGCCCCGCACCAACATACACACATCACCATCGATATCTGGACGAAAGTTGCTATTCTGAATTATTCCCAGAACAAAATACTGTACTTGTTTTGAACCACAGACGGGGACTATAGCATATTTCGTTTGTGTGCTGTTTAGTATCACATTTATTGCAAATTTTATAAAATGAATAACGAAAACTTCCGATAACAAACAACTGTCAAAGCATAAGGTGAAAAACTGTTCGAAGACGAATACATTCTCACAGAAAGTCACATACCAGAAAATGTACTAATATGGAATGTGTTAGATTTGGGGGTCTCTAGTTTGCACAGGTAGGTACTTGTGACAAATAGGGACCCTTGCCTCTAGTCACGGTAAGGGGGTGCACTCCTAAAATAACCCTTGCTCACCCCCTTGGTAGTTTGGCACGAGGAGACAGGCGTATCTCAGAGGCAGTGTGTAAAGCATTTGTGACCACATACAGTAACCCAGTGACAACACTATAGATGGACACCACACAAGGTTCTTTATCAAAAATAAGTATACTTTATATAGATTTAACACACAACCATAAACAACAAAAATGCACAATACTGATACTTTAAGATGGTAGTTTTAGCTTAGTTCAGTTCAGTTCTTAAGATGCAACACTTTGCGTCAATGTACCTTACGATGCGTTGTGCTTCCACAACAAGTAATGTTGCAGCGATGGAAATGCGGCAAAGTTCCGGTGCAAAGAAATAAAGACGTGAAGATATTCAAGATGCGGCACGCTTCTCTGGGGATGCGAGAAGTTCTCGGTTCGATGTGTGGACTCCAGCGGTGAAACCCTTGTTCAGCGATGCGACGGCAACAGCTTCAGCTGTGACACTCTTCTCCCACGTTTGTGTGAAGCTTCCGCACGATGCGACAACTACAGCGGTGACATCCTTGTTCAAAAATGCGACGGCAGCAGCTCCGACGGTGGCGCGCTTTTCCGGGGGATGCGAGGTGCTTTCCTCGATGCGGTGCAATGCGACAGTTCCAGCGGTGACACCCCTGATCAGAAGTGCGACGGCAGAAACAGGGACAGCGACACACTTCTTCCTCGTTGCGAGACTCTTCTCTCGATGCGGTGCAATACGACAGCTCCAGCGGCAACACCATTGTTCAGAAGTGCGACGGCAGGCAGCAGCGATGGCGACGCGCTTCCTCTTCGTTGCGAGACGCTTCTCTCGATCCGGTGCATTGCGACAACTCCAGGGGCGACACCCTTGTTCAGAAGTAAGACGGCAGCATCAGAGACGGCGACATGCTTCTTCTTTGTTGAGTCGCGCTTCCAGCTCCTTGCGACACACAGTCCCTCAGAAGGCCCAAAACAGCAGCAGGCACTTCCAAAAGAACTCTGGGGAGCTGGGGGTTGAAGTCTGTTGTTCCTGAGACTTCAGTAGGAGGCAAGCTCTTTTCCAAGCCTTTGGAGATCCTTCACAAGTTGAAAGTAAAGCACACCAAGTTCTTTCTCCTCTCATTGGCAGTCAGGCAACCACTGCAGGCCAATCCCCTAAGCAGCACTTCAGCTTAGGAATAGTCTCTCCTCAGTTTCGTCAGGTTCCTCTCCTCAGCAGAGGTTTCTTCTTGTAGTCCAAAAGTGATCTAATTTCATGGGATCAGGGCCCCAATATATATACCTCAAAATCCTTTGTTTTCTGAGGGGAGAGGGGCCTTTGCCTTGTCCAAACCAGTTCTGAAGCACTCTGTTTACAAGACTCTTTCTTTCCTTTCACTGTACAGGGCAGAAACATCAGACGCCCCACAGGAGGTGGAGCCAGCATTGTGGAGGGAAAGCGCAGCCCTGGAGCACATTGTTGACATCATTCGTTCTCTTCTTTCACAGTGCCAGGCAGAGACATCAGCCGCACCGAGGAGGTGGAGCCAGCATTGTGGAAGGCAGGTACAGCCCTATTCAAGGTTCAGGTGCAACTCCTCCCACCCATCTAGATGCAGATCTCTCTATTCACCACTGGGCTGACTCATTCTGTCTCTTGGAATCCCCCAGCCCAGTCACTCAAAAACACCAGACAAGGAATACACAACCTAGAAGAGGCAGGCTTTGGATAGTTAGACAAGAAAATACCTACTTTCTAAAAGTGGTATTTTCAAACACAGAATGTTAAAACGAACTTCACTAAAAGATGTATTTTATTATTCTGAGTCCAGGCATACTAAACTCCAATTTCCACCATGTTCTCTGAGTCAGTTAGGATTATAAGAATGTAATAATTTAACTGCCCATTCTGGCCTATGGAGAACAAGTGGCCTTGCAATTGTGAAAAACGAAAATGGCTGTAATTCACTATTAGGACGTGCCACACACACCAGGGCATGTCCTACCTTATACTTACAATGCACCCTGCCCTTGGGCCTAACATAAGGGTGTCTGATATGAAGAAAAGGGAAGGTTTAGGAATTGGCAAGTGGGTGCACTTGCCCAGTCAGCATGACAGTACCAGACTGTACGCAGGCTCTGCAATGGCAGACCTTAGACACATTTTAAAAGGCTGCTTCTGTGGGTGGCACAACCAGTGCTGCAGGCCCACCAGCAGCATTTGGGTTTACACGCCTTGGGCACACTCAGTGCACTGTACGAGTGTCTGACAAGTAAACCAAACAGGCCAATAATGGAATCACCAATTATTATATTCATTTACAATAGAGAGCACTTGCACGGTGGAACCGAACAGCAGTGGCACAGTGCCCAAAGCATCTAACACCAGCAAAAACACATGAGGCAAAAAATGAAAGGGAGACCCACGCCAATGGTGCCAGGTCTAACAGAATGTGTATTAACAGGCATTACTATCTGTTAGAGCCTTAACATTTTGTTATTGTGAATCCATATACGTGTATGTATATGGTCAGTTAATAATGATTCATTTTAATCTTATATGCATTGTGGGTTGCAACAAGTACTGTTCATTATATATTTGCAAATTTTGGATAGCCCCACTCCTTATCTTGGTCTCTTAAGAACGCCATCATTAATATGAGCAGTAGTTATTAATAGGTGAATATTGTTAACATTACAATTTTGCGAATATTACACATTTTAAAGTACGGAAAATTGTGTTGCTTTTCAGTGACGGTTTTAGTTAATCAAGCAGAGGTTTTTTTTTCTTGTGAGAACATGATCTGCTTCTGTCCGCTCGTTGTGCATGTGTGTCGTTTCTTTATGTGTGTGACAGTGTGTGTGTGGAAGGTCCTGTTTCTTCTGTCTTGGATGCACATCCCCACGTGTTGCTGAGATGCAGGGCCCGGCGCCTGTTCCCCGGAGCTCGAACCCCTGCAGGTGGAAGCCCAAGTACGGAGCACCCCAATGTTGAATGTGTGGTGAGTGGCAGGAGCAGCGGATGTTGAAGGTGTTGTGCGTGGGCGCGCTACCACCCCCACCGTTCATGCACGGGGTGGAAGCAGGTTCTCTCGAGCGCTTCATTCTGCGCAGCTCATGGGGGGTCAGAGCTGCCTACCAGGTTCGAGTCTCTGCACCTGCTCAACACCCTGTGATTCTAGGCAAATCACTTAATCTCTCTGTGTCTACCAAAAATGAATGTGTCCTTAAATAATGTAACTGGTGCTCATGTATAGTGCTTCAATACCTTCGAGTCGATTTCGCACTCTATAAAAAACTGCAAAAAAAAAGAAAACACAGACTTCTCTACCACCTGCTGTGCTTCCCCTTCCTCTGAACCTTGGAGAGATCAAATGGTCCCACTCCCAGACCTTTTACTGACCTCCGGGGTTTCCTGGCCCCGGGAATCATTGCCCCCACTCCTATAGGATTGCAGGACATCCCCACTGAAGATTTTGCCTTCTCCTCAAGCTAGGAGGCCCCTGATCTTCACTGCCATTTGGAGTCACCAGAATCCCGCCAGCCACACACTAATTGCTCCGGTTTCTTATTACACCCTCAGCTTCACTACCCACATACAAGATCGCTTGGAATCACGTCCTGGGATCTCCAGTGACCCCCCCACGGGGTCCGCTGACATCTCCGCTGAGCCCCCCCACACACCAATTAATCCTGACCTCCCTTCCCCCAGGATAACCGCCATACCACGACTAGGGTCACACTATCTATCATCCACCGTTCCCTCTAGGGCGCGCGTGCACCTCCCCTGACGACAGCGCGCAACGCCTCGCGCGGAGCGCGCACACAGGACATCGCGCGAGAGAGTCGCGCCGCCAGCCGCTTTAAAGAAGTTAGCGGCGCGAACATGAGGCACTGTTCCTTGTGGTGGCGGCGGAGCGGTCGTGAGGAGTGCAGGTAAGGAGGCGGGGGGCTGGTGGGGCTTGTGGCTATGTGGGAGCGCAGGGCAGACTGTGGCCTTTTGTTTAAGTATTGCTGTTAATCAGAGCCCCTTCACGGGCTCCGATTAACAACAATACCTAAACAAAAGGCCATAGTCTGCCCTGCGCTTTACTAACAAAAGCGTAGTCAGTTTCCAAACACAGCGCGTACTTTAGCACACACTGTGTTTGGAAACTGTCTCTACCCTTTTGTTAGTAAAGCGCGGGGCAGACTGTGGCCTTTTGTTAAAGTATTGTTGTTAATCAGAGCCCGTGAAGGGGCTCTGATTAACAGCAATACTTAAACAAAAGACCACATTGGGCACTCAAGGGGGCAGGGCCACAGGGGGCACAGCGGCTGGGGAGACGAGCGGAACAGAAGGCAAAAGGGGCACAAAAACAAGGCAAAAACAAGTGGCACAGAGGGCAGAAAGGAACAAAAAACAAGTGGAACAGAGGGCAGAAAGGCACAAAAAACGAGTGGAACACAGGACAGAAAGGCACAAAAAAAGAGTGGAACACAGGACAGAAAGGCACAAAAAACGAGTGGAACGGAGGGCAGAAGGACACAAAATTACTAGGGGAAAATGAGTGGGACAGAGGGCTAATAGGCACAAAAAACGAGTGGAACAGAGGGCAGAAGGGCACAAAAAACGAGTGGAACAGGGCAGAAGGGCACAAAAAACGAGTGGCACAGAGGGCAGAAAGGAACAAAAAATGAGTGGAACAGAGGGCAGAAAGGAACAAAAAACGAGTGGAAGAGGGCAGAAAGGCACAAAAAACGAGTGGAACAGAGGGCAGAAGGCCACAAAAAATGAGGGGAAAATGAGTGGAACAGAGGGCAGAAAGGCACAAAAAGGAGTGGAACAGAGGGCAGAAAGGCAAAAAAAACGAGTGGAACAGAGGGCAGAAGGGCACAAAAAACGAAGGGAAAAGGAGTGGAAAAGAAGGCAGAAAGGCACAAAAAACGAGTAGAACAGAGGGCAGAAAGGCAAAAAAAACGAGTGGAACAGAGGGCAGAAGGGCACAAAAAACTAGGGGAAAACTAGTGGAACAGAGGGCTAAAAGGCACCAAAAATGAGTGGAACTGAGGGCAGAAGGGCACGAAAAACGAGTGGAACTGAGGGAAGAAAGGAACACAAAACGAGTGGAACAGAGGGCAGAAAGGCACAAAAAACTAGTGGAACAGAGGGCAGAAGGGCACAAAAAACGAGGGAAAACAAGTGGAACAGAAGGCAAAAGGGGCACAAAAATGAGTGGCACAGAGGGCAGACAGACACAAAAAACTAATGACACAGAGGCCCTTAAGACCCTTATTGTGGTGCTGTATGTGTGAAAACACACCATCCTTCACTTTTTAAAGTAAACGTTTTGAGTGCCAATTGGCGCGCAGACACACGCGGTTTGTTTCCTGGCGCACATAGCCATGCTTGCAGTGCACAGAGACCTTCCACTGCCACACACAGAGGAAAAAAATTAGAGAGAACATTGCTATCATCACCTCTGAAGTGGCTGTTTCCCCAAGTGTGACCAACCGTCCATAAATGTCATGCACTGCTCGTAATTTTGGCTTCTTGTCCGGTGTCCATGAGGATTTCTTCCAAGGACGACTTTTGTCTGTAATGGCAGACACTGGAGCGAGCTTCCCCTGAAGCAGCCTGAGAGTCTTGTAACTCTGACTGCAGTGTGTTGTTCTCTGTGGGCACTAGTGCTTGCGCCCCTGCGGCACACCCGAGTTTTGTGTTACATAATTTCTTTTTAGAGGAAGCACGCGATCAGCAGCTGACACTTATACGGTCCCAAAGGTGAGACCTATTGGCTATGCCAATGTTTGTTGTAATTCCTCCACATTAGGTGGGCTTTGTTCTGTGAGACAATTCAGGTTGTTGTTTGCAATCAGCTTTCTGGATGGAAAGCATTCCCAAAAATCAGATCATTAAGTGTCAACATTAAACTGTGGCTGTTTGTTTAAACTGTAAGTATTTAGTTAAACTCGATTGATTCTCATATGATTACCTGTGTGTGTGTTTTCTATTTGTGCAACCATATCTATTTTACCACAACATGCCATCTTTGCAACAAAAGACCTATGGGCTTTGCCAAATGTTTCTTTATTTATATGACAAACAATATCTCTAAATTGAGGAATTATTAGGATAAATTGAAAATAGATGAACAAGAAAAAAGGGGACTAGGGAAATGTGTGAGAAGAAACAAGTTAAAGAAAGAACATTAATAAAGGAGAAGCTGGGGGCGTGGCTTTGGAGCCAAGCATGGCGGACGCGTCTCTGTAGAGCTCCACTAGTCCGTACCTGCTGAGAGCCATCATCCTGCTGATATCCTGACCCCTGACGCCGCTGCAGCAGGCCACTACATTCGGAGCACACCGAGACACCCTGTGTGAAGTTTGGCGACAGTGGTATGCTGGGAAGGTCCAGATCTGGCATCGATGCGGCTGCAGCCATAATGTGGGGCTGCGTGATGACGTACTGTGTGTGCCGTGCCGCGGCCGGCGTTCACTGCGGGCTGATTGCAGAGGCCTCGCTGCGGCGGCCGCCTTCACCCTGTTGGGCCCCAGGTTGGTGCTAGAAGAAGGCCTGGGGCTGGGTAGGTGCCTGCCTTCTTGTGGATTCGACCGGCTGCCTGGGCCAAGGCTTCGGCGCCACTGTGGCAGACCCCGGTGACTTGTGGAGTTCCTGGCGGGGCCCAGGGCTTTGTGGATGCCTCCACTGCCTCCGACTGACTTGCTGTACCACGTGGGGCGGGCCGCCCTGCCCCGTTGCAAGCACGTCCACTGCTGGGAGTCGGGCCATAGAGGGGCACACTGGGTGGCAGTGAATGGCAGATCGCCGGAGAGACCTCGCCTATCTTTAGGGCCCACCAGGCTCTGACTAAGAAGCCTCCTCCCGGAGAGCGTCCGAGGCCAGTGATTGCCCAGCTTCTCAACTACACCGACTGTGATGCGATCCTCTGCTATGCCCGACTTCACAAGGACAAAATGACTTTTGACTCTCATCCCATCGTGGTCTTCCCTGACTATACCCGGCTGGTGCAGCAGCAGCGTCAGTCCTTTGTTGCGGCCAAGCAGCAACTTTGTAAGTTGAACTTATCCTATGCGCTGGTCTTCCCCGCCCAGATGAAGGTTATATGTAATACCAAGACTCTTTTCTTTGACTCCCCAGAGGAGGGCTTCACTTGGTCTCATGAGAGACATAATCTTAAGCCGCACTCGCCATCACAGCTTGATTTGGACTCTTTGCAAGGATCCCATCGGAGTGGCCGGCAATTCAGAGATGATACAGCAAGGCGCCACAGATCCCGTTCTAACTGGCGTGCCCAGGGTCCCTCAGAGAATGCTGACTAAGATCGCCCTGGCTATAGGGAATATTCTATCCTACTTTGTCCACAAAGAACTGTCTTGAAGCTGGGGTTCCATGGTGGGATGCATCAGATCCTGGCGTGCTGGGGTGTTCTTCACCTGCTCTGAAGGGTATCAGACATTGCCCACCCGGACGTTTTGGGTAAGGTTGGGTGATGTTGGGTGGGGGATCCATTGGGGGAACTGCTTGGGTCATCATGTTGGGGGCCTGAGTCAGGATCACACCGCGACAGATACTCCTCGTTATTGGAAGTATGGGGGTGGGTCATGCTGGGTTTCAGGTTGTTTGTCGTTGTTTTTTGTTTTACGCTGCTGACACACAACTCCATGCTAAGTCACTAATGCAACTTCGGTTATTGCACACTATAAAGATTAGGGGTGACCCATGACACAGGTAAATCTCCATCGGTAGAATTCAATATTCTGGCTTGGAATGTACGGGGACTGCTAAACAAAATCAAATGGGGGAAGTGCTTCACTTAGCAAAGTGTTATTCGGCTGACATCTTACTATTGCAGGAGACTCACCTTCTGGGCACTAAAGCCCTCTGTCTGTCCTGATATGGGTTTGCCACAGTGTACCACTCTGGCTTTGCGAGGGGTGCCCGTGGTATGGTGATATGTATTCACAGGTGGGTGCCGTTTCCTGTAACACAACAGTAGATAGATCCAGGCGGGCGCTTCACAATCATCTCCGGCACTATAGCCGGTGAACATCACCCTTGGGAGTATATGTGCCCCTCCACCGTTAGGTCAGACGTTCGTAGATAAACTTACACAGTTTTGGGGATACCTTCCAAGTGGCTTGACAATTCTAGGCGGAGATTGGAATGATGCCATGACCCCTCTTGACAGATGGCTTGCACAACCACTCTGACCATTCACCGATCCAACTCAAGTTGCTCCTTTATCGGTGGCGCATGTCCCCATAGCGTCTCCGTGACGTTGACTATCGAGAGATGCTCCACCTCACGATCACGGACTACCTCAGCTTCAACGTGGGTACTTCTCCATCCCAGGTCACCCTCTGGGAGGCCCTTAAGCCCACGATTAGCGGGGCAGACATCAGTTATCGATCCGGGGAAAAATGAGGTGGTTGGCGCAGGTGAGGGAACTGTAGGATCATCAGGTCCATCTGCAGGCCCAACTGATAGAGGGCTCCGACTCCGGTACCCGCAGAAATCTCCTACACGTCCAACAGCAGGTCCATCAGTTGCATACTGACAGTCCCAAAGAGGTGTGGTTGGCGACCCAATACAGGATTTATCAATGGGGCCACAAGTCCAGTCAGATGCTCCATAGGTTATGTCAGGTCGGGATGTCCCCGATGCAAGTTACCCTCTTGAAGTCCCCAGACGGCAGTATGTGTACCTCCCCCGAGGCACTGGTCCAAGCGTTTATCAGTTTCTACGCAGCTCTATATGAGGAGTGAGGGGGTAAAGCCGAGTCCCTAATAGACGACTATTTCATGGTTATTCCCCCTCGCCATTTGCCTGATGATGTGCGCGACGAACTGGATAAACCAATGACCCTAGATGAAGTGCAGGCGGCATTGTCTAATATACATCCGGGCCATGCTCCGGGCCCAAACAGGTTCCCCTGTGAGTTTCTGTGCCCACATGTGGTGACCCTGGGACCCCACATACTTGGGGTGCTACATGAAGCCCTAGAGCAGCGCATTTTGCTTCCTGACTGGCGGCACGCCTCATTTGTGGTTTATCTTAAACCTGGTCGCCCCCCAGACAATCAGGGCTCATATCGCCCCATCTCCCTGTTGAATATTGAGCCCATACTTTTGGGTAAGGTCCTGGCAGATCGCCTCCACACCTGCATTCAAGATCTGGTGCATCCCGATCAGTCAGGCTTCATGCCACAGCACTCCACCAGACACAATATTAGGCAGGTTCACAATGCTGTCACGGAGTCCCCTCGCTCCGCGGTGAATTTGTTGGCAGACATTGACAAGGCGTTTGACTCCCTGAGCTTGACCTACCTTTTTAAACTTCTAGAAGCCATTAACCTGGGGCCCAGGTTCCTGGCATAGGTGAAGCTACTGTATACGGACCTCACCACCTCGGTTTGTGCAGCCGGATGCTGCTTGGCCCCCTTTCCGATCCGCAGGGGCACAAGTCAGGGGTGCCCCCTATCCCCTCTCCTATTTGCCTTAGCGATCGAGCCCTTAGCTGTGTGGGTACGCATAGAGTCTGTCCTCAGGGGATTGGACTGGACGCTGGAGTACTAAGACAGGATCGCGCTTTATGCCGACAACGTCCTGTTCTTCATGTCCAACCTTTGGTCCTCCGGGCCTCGTGCCCTCCAAATTCTTTGCGTCTTCAGGGAGACCTCCGGCCTATGTGCCAGTCTGCCCTAATCTACACTGTTCCCTATTCATAACGAACAGAAAAACCAGGCTTGGGCTTCGCAACTGCTCATTGCAGAAGTGGGTCTTAAGTACCTAGGGGTCTTCATAACACTGTGTCCCAGCAATGCTTGGGCGCACAACATAGCTCTGTTGCTCCCTGCTGTCCTAGACGGGAAAATGATCTGGTCTCAACTGCCTCTGTCGTTATATAGCAGGTCCGCAATTTTTAAAATGGTGTCTCTGCCGCGCTTACTCTACCGGCTACAGTACCATCTGCACCCTATCCTCCAAATCAAACCTCTCCTGAATAGATTCCTCTGGAAAGGGGGCGGAATTCGTGTGGCCCTCACAACCTGCATATAGTCAACATACTGTCGGGGCATTGCGGTGGCAGATGTCCGTGCCTACTCTTGGGCTTTGCATCTCCTGGTGATCAACGAGTGGTGGTATGGTTCTCAGACAGACCCGGCCTATGCCATGGAGTGGTCGGCCATGGACGGTACCCCACTGCTCCATTTTCTATAAGTAGTTCTTCCCTGGAAGCGCTTCCCGCAGCCTGCCGTGTAGTTATTCAGATATGGAGACGGGTAGTTAGGTCCATGGATTGGTGGGGTATGTTGACCAGCACCACACCCTTCTGGCAGGGAATGTGTCTTCAGCCTGTCACGTTGTTGGTGGGGTTTCAAAGATGGGATGATATTGGTATATCTACACTTGGAGACATAATGCAGGGGACCACCCTTAAATCCTTTCAAAAACTGCAGGCAGATTTTGACCTTCATAAATCACAGTTCCATCGCTATTTGCAGCTCCATCACGCACTGACCCCTCTCATTCGGCAGCTAGAGTCGTTACCTGAGTTAACCTGCTGGAAGGTCGCTTACTGATGGGAGATCTAGGGGCCCACAAAATCCGGCAAATTTACCAAACTCTCACTACACACTCCAAGACCACTATTCACCGAACACGGGAGGCTTGGGAGGCGGACCTGCCAACTCTGACAGACTATGATTGGGCCGAGGTGCTGGCTAGCCCTCGGTACACCACCGTCTCTACCATATACAGGCTAATCCAATATAAATACCTCCACAGGGTATATTACACATGTCTCCGCCTTTGGAAAATGGGGGCAAATCAGTCTCCTGTCTGTCTCCGATGTGGCGTAGACAAGGGGTTATTCCTGCACACAGTGTGGAGCTGCGGAGCATTGCAGCTCTTCTGATCGGGTGTGTTATCTTGCATGGGGCAGGTGTTGGCATGGGATGTCCCGACGGACCCTAGATTAGCACTCTAACCTAGTTATTAAAATATGTGTGGTGCGCACTTGGGTAGTGGGGGTATGGGTGTTTCCGTCGGTCTGATGTTCTGCAGAACTTTGGGGTGAGTGTTATACAGTACCTAAGGACCTTTCATTCTGCCTTTCAATTGTACTTTGCTTGATGGGCTTTGCCCTTCTGGTACGGTGAAAATTCAATAAAATCTGTTGTTAAAAAAAATAAAGGAGAAGCTATGGAGCTGCGACAGTGGCCAGCAATTGCGTGGTTTTCTCGGAAAAGCCTCAGCAGAGTGGTGTAAACGGCAGGATATGTTTTGAGTAATGTACTGCAGTAAACTTGTTTATTAACGTTTGCTCAAAATTAGCTTTGGATCAAGAATGTTTCTCATGTTGAAGGTATAGTGAGTTACTCCTAAATGTTAAAGATAGGAGGCACTCATGTAATGTGAGGCATAGTTACAAGCATTGAAACCCCGGACAGCCATGAAAGGTGTGGTCGTTTATTGCTATCTTTCCAGCAGCATAGGGCAGTTTTTTAAAGCCAAGGGTAATTTGCAGATAGAGTAATAGTAAATCAATACTTTTTACAGTAATTTTTATACAATAATTGTTAAGATGTGATATTTACAAATCAAACATTTCTAAAGTAAGGGCATATGTGGATAGACCGCGGGGTAAGCATATATGAAGACTTGACAACATTATTCCACTATAAGCATTGCACTAATGTTGCACACAATTGTTCCAAATGACTACAATAAATGTATAATTACTACCATTATACCAGTAAAAGTATTGCACAGTTGTGGGCACTAATGTGCCAGGAACATCCACAAGAATGACTATTTCCAAAGTTGTGCATGTTTAAACTTACCCCATCACATGGAAATCCTTTTTGCCAAAACATTTTTAATGCTTTGATGTGAAAAGTAAAGTACATTGAAATCAGAGTAGAGATGAGCCATGTAAGCAAACACAAATTTGGAGTATATATGCAAGTATAAAACAATAAAGGCATAATCCCCTGCAGAGATTGCCGTATGACCGGTTCCGTCCCAGGCAAAAGTACTTTGCACCGTCCCTAAGGAGGCAGCTATGAACAACAAGACTCAGAAGTATATTAGAGTTGGGATGAGCATTTCGATAAACTGCAAATCCTGTTGTGTTTGATGGACATCTTCTGTCCTGATAAACAGCTTTCATGAATGCACAACAGTGGTCCATCCCCAACTTCCACTCTTGTAGGGTGGGAGAATTCTCCATCGCTGAGCTATGTCATGCTTCGCTATTAAGTAACCAAGACCATTAAATGCACGGCTTACATGGCTGCCCCATATTATGGCCATTTTCGGTGAGAGGACGACTGGGTGTCCGTCATGGCCATTGTTTTTAAATTGTCTTCCAGTATGGTTATATGTCCAAGTTGGTTGTATTCCCAGATTAAATGGAGCACAAAGAATTGCTCAGTGCATGTTCAGATTTGCACCATCACCTATTCATCTTGAATGCTTGTTCATATTTATGAACGGTGGTGGTCCAACTGGCTGACAGCCCTTCATTCTGATCACTGGATTGTGATACCGGCGGGTGGACCATTTGCTGTCAGGGGGGAGGGCACCACCTCTGACAGAATCTAGGATGCCGTCGGGCGGTGGTCAGACTCGTATCTCTAAAATGGCGGCTGTGTTGAAGCAGGCACTGCCATTGGGATTACAATGTCCATTTCCCACCGCCTTTTCATGGTGGTCTCACCGCCATGAAAAGGCTGTTGGAAAGTGACTTTAGCAGCCCATACAGGTTCCCCCACCCCTTGTGGGACACCGCACAGTGGCCTGGGGAGCACATGTAGTGCCTCCATGCACATCATGCTCTGTGTGCCATGCACTACAAGGTGCATGGCATACAGCGCATGGATGTGCACAAAGGGCGCTATAATACCGTGGCTAGTGCCGAAGCCCTTTTCCTGGCAAAGGCACAAGCCGCAGTGTTAGAGAGCACTTTTCTGACCATCACCACGACGGTCAAATCGTAATTGGCCAGTCATACAACTGTCTGCCTGCCGGGCTGTCCCCAGACCGCTGTGATTGCAGGCGTCAGTTGGTACATCTGGCAACAAAATAATGCACTAAGCGTCAGGAAAGATTTGCAGTATTCCTTAGAAAATGTGGGTGCATGTTTGGACTTGTACTATCAGCCACTAATGATTCATGCATATTGAGATTTTCATCACCATTCGTAAAACCTCAGAACATATTCATGTTTGCACCATTATTCAGAAATAATGCCCTTTTTCATTTCCACATATTACAACAAAAACTACAGTTTTGTTAATAGTTCAATAAACCCCCCAGTTCCACAGGTTTTTAAAGAGGACTTGCTGATGTTTGGTGAAAGGCTCATTACTAGGCCAGAAAGTGTAGGGAGAAAGGCAGAAATTTCTAGTTCTATAATTGGTTACCAAACTCCTTGTGGACTCAGAACCCTCCCAAGCTCCACATCAAGAAAATAACAATATGCTTCCCCCCCCCCATATGTTCTAAAATTTTAAAGGAAGCCACTCATGACAAGCTTTGACTTTGGCTTCACTCCGCAGGGCAGTCAGAAACTTCTGGATGTTCTGCACACCCGGACCAGAGATTACTTCTCCTCCTGCATAGTCTCTTCTCATGCAGAGCAAGTCCTTCTCCTTTCCTCTTTGTGCAGGCAGGCAGGCAGGTTTTAGGCCTCGAGATAGACTTTTGGCATCTTCACCAAACTGTGCATATTTCAGGTGTTGTTCCTGGAAGGGCGAGATTTTGATCGATACCTTATCACTATTGATCTAAACCCCGATCTGGTCGACTGAACCTTTGTTGCCTGTCATTGAAGGAAGAAAGTGCCTCTGCTACCAAGTTAGTACACCCAATAAAGGACCCCGCTCCAAAAGATCACAAACAACTTCTAGCTTTCAAAAGTTTATTGTAAAGATATGATAAGCTGCAAATACAGACATCTCAGAATGAGATTCACGAGATACACAGGTCCAACTACATACATGTGCTCTCTGAAAGCCCTCAGACGAGCAACGGAAATTACCAACACAAGTTCTAAGAATAATAAAGCTATCAGCATTGACGCATATCTCTCCTTCATTTAAGTTGGAGGAAAACACACAGGTTAGGCTGTCCCTACCCTGCTCTAGATGGTATCCCTACTTAACCAAGTCTCAACCTAACAAAGGTGTCAGCAGTGAATGACCCCCAAGGGAAGTCACTCACTCTAAGTCTCTTGGTGAAAACCTATAGTTCTCCAGTCATGACCCCTCTCTGCCTACCCATCCGCTCTCTAAAGGGTCCTCAGGCATCTGCTCTAACTCCACCCAGGGGTGCTGTCCCTAATACAAAACAGTCAACAACATTTGAGACGCCCCTCGTGAGACGCCCCTCACGTGGTGTAGCTTCTGGCTTTTTCCATGCTGCTTTGTATTGGGCCTCATACGTTGGAGTTGACCTTGCTTCTCAGACTCTTCTCCGGCCCGCTGATACCCCTTAAACATTCCAGAACCCTCCTCCATGTCTGGGCCGTCTACTGAACAGACCTCTATTCATATTATTTATAATCGGATCCTCCCTTTCTCTTGCAGACAGACATCTGCAGCCAAGAACCCAACTCTCATAGACTTCCAAAAAGGTTCGCAACATTTCTCGGCCCAGACATGTACGTGTAAATCAATGTTAAAACATTTCAGGCCTACAGCATTTCTCATAATAATTATAGCATTCAACTTCTTCATTAATTAAAGCATGTTAATACTCTTATTCTATTATTCAGTAAACACATCTATAAATCATGGCCCATTAATGCAATGGCCAAAACATTATTTCAATCTATGTCGTGAAAAGAAACACCTTCCCCTTCCCTTCTAGCTCTGGCCCTGAGGCCTACCACATTCTGCGTTTAACCACATGCCATCTTACATTTTAGCAGCTATACGACATGGATTCAGGAATAATCATATCTAATAAAATCATATAGTGTCACACATTTCTGTATTAGTTCCACTTCTACTTAAATCTCTACATTAGCTATACATTCAGAATATAATTGCAGATACTACTAGCACTCATGGCATTTCTCCTCATGATTTGTGCTTACTACAGGTAAGTGTGATGCACTCATACATTTAGGTCAGTTTGCGCTCTCTCAGTTCCCCCCTTTGATGACCTCTCGGGGTCATCACTAACATTTAAACTGCAGTTATTGCTAGCATAACTTGTCTCTGCGCTTCCAGAGCCCTCAGACTCCTGTACTGATTATCTTGTATGGCAGCCAATCTCTGCAGCTGCTCTCTTTGGGCTCTTTCTGACCTTCTTGCTCTGTACCATTTGAATACCCTCACCAATCCCCACAATATGATCCCACAGATCAATATTATGATGATAGGTTTTAGCATATACCACACAAAGCTTTTGCCTAAGGTGGAAATCCACCCTCCAACTTCACTCATTCCGTGGCCCACCTTTTCCCAGACATTTTCTCTACTCAAGTCTTCGATCTCCTTGTGAATATCAGTTATGTTCCTAATAACTTTCTCAAGGGGCTTCGAATTGTCTGGAATGTAAGTACAACATTCCTGGACCTTCAAAGCCTTACAGACTCCGCCCTCTTTTGCTAGTAGGACATCTAACGCAAGACGGTTCTGAAGAACCATAGCCCTTATCGATTGCATCTCTCCCTCTACCAACATTAAGGACTGAGCAGTGCTGGCAGACAACCTGTCGACGACTGTTGCCAGTCGTCTAATTTTAACATCATTAAGGATTACTCCCAAAAGAGGGAACATAGCTCCAAAGACATCTCCAACCATTTCTGCATCTCCTATATCTCTCCTTCCCCTCGATGATGTCTTGCCCTCGATGATCACTAAGTCTTGTGCATGATATATTTTGGGGAAGACAATTGCTAGGTAACATGATCCATACCAGTTGTCAGGTAGTCTCACGTAGGCATTTCTTCCACATACAAAATACACATTTGGAATCACTTGCATTCCCTTCAGGAAATCTTTAGTATAGTACTCTATATTGAAAGCATGTTCACAGCTGACTTCTCCCACGTATACATTTTCATAATACGTTTTGGCTCGGTGAAGACATAGCTTTCCTCTCTGCGTCTTATCTAAAGCTATTGGACCACTACTACCCTTTCTCTTGTGTGCCTTCTCTTCCTCGGTCCAATCTGTTTTCCATTGTCCTGATTTTTTCAAAATCTTTTGTCTCCTGTAACGATCATCCACCTGCCCTATGAACTTCTTCTCGACTTCTGACACCTTGCATGTCAGGTTATTTCTACGGGCATGTGAAGTATCTAAGGTAATCCAAGGAATGAAGAACTTGGCCAATCTGTCTTCACTCTTCCAGTAGTCCCATTTGTTCATCTGCTTATAATTTGGGACTTCTGGCAACACTGAATCATAGTTGGAGAAATAGTATTCAAAACTATCTCTCTCATAAAATATACTAAGCAATAAGCTACATGTAATGCCATATGTCAGCGGGAGGTGATGATATCTTATGCCTTCATCTACAGACGCTGGCAACTGCATGCAGACGTAACAGTCCTTAACCTCCATGGCATCCACGTATTCATATAAGAGTTTAGCATAAGCATTTGACCTAAAGTCTCCTTGGGACTCATCTACGTGTAACCTGCGGGCTTCTGCAGCTAATAACGCTTTCTCTTGAGTGTTTTCCCTTTTCTCACCAGCAACAGTGGGTGTAAGCGTTTCTACAGATTTCACATCAGTTACCTTCGCCTCTTCCTCATGTCCCTTTACATAAGAAATTGTTACCACTAAAGCTATTAATATTATCACTCCTACTATTAGTGTACCTATTATACATTTAGCTCTGCGGTTCTGGGTGCCGGCTTCCATTTCGTCAGACAATATGGCTCTCTCTTATCTTGGCACAAAGTTCTTTTCTTCTCGTTCCTTTACAGTCTCTTTTTACTCTTTTTGTCTTTAGAATTCACACAACTGGAAGCTGACAACCTTCTTCGCAAAAGTCCTTTAACAGTTCAATAAAGACAACCCTAGCCCTTCTCCATCAACTCAAGGGAAGTTCCCTAATATTCTCTGCTTCCTGGGCGCTAGGTAATCTTCTTTGTTTCTGCTCGCTTTATTTACAAAGTCCTTTAAGCATCTACTATCAGGTTTGTGCCTGCAGCTTCGATAGCAAAGTTCAGTATTTCCAAACGAAGATTGTGCTCTTCATGGGCTGTTATCGTTGTACCAAAGTCGGGGAATTGCAATTCTGAAAGAAACATGTGTTTTAACTTGCTGAGGCGGGGAGGTCTGGGGAGCATGAATGTTAGTGACCCTTCTTGTTCGACTCCGGGTACCAACAGTCGTATTTCCACGGTGACGATGGGCTCAGAACTGGACACCACCACCGCTCGAATCCTCCCTGTCTCCTGTTTCAAAGACATTTGTCGCCAGATATGTCCACTCAGGTGTGGAGTATCTTCTGTTAGGCACACGCACTCTTCGTGACCTTCTTCGGTCCGGTGCTTCAGCGCCCTGAGCACCTTCTTCCGGGTCTGAGTCTTCTGATATCGGAGGAAGGGTTACCTCTGGAGTTGACCTCAGGCTAGAGCTCCTTCCTTGCGGCCAATTAGCTTCTCCACGTGCCCTTCTACTCCTTCTCCTTCTTGTCTGTTCTCGCTCTCTGTCAGACCTGTCAGTGTCTGACTCGTACTCCCAGCTACTTTCTCCTTCTGTAGCGTCGTCTGTTTCGCTGTTGTACTGACCGTCCTCAGCTTGGTCAGACTCGTTCCCTGCTTCCGCTGGCACCTCTTCAGCTTGGCTAGCCCCCTCTATGGCTTCTCGGTCCTCTGCTGGACGTCTATCCGAGAGAGGAGCTGTTTCTTCCCGAGGTGCTGGAACCCTTCGCGTATGTGACGCGTGGATCCAATTGGGCAGGCCTCCCACCTTCACAGCCGTATTCGCAATCAAGATGATCTGGAAGGGCCCACGCCAACGAATATCCAAGCAGCTTCTTCTCACATGTTTTTTCACCAGGACCCAGTCCCCAGGGTACAGGTCATGGCACGGGCCCTGGCACGATGGAACCTCGGCAGCCTGCACCTGAAGGGACACAGAATGAATGGCGTCAGACAGCCCCTTACAATAGTCCAGGATCATATCATCTGTGATATTTAACAGTGCAGTCGTTGGGACAGATGGCAGCCTCATTGCTCTCCCCATTAACACCTCATGTGGTGACAACCCCGTTCTTCTGTCTGGGGTACTACGAAGGCTCATGAGGACCAATGGCAGGGCGTCAGGCCAACTCAGGGTCGTTGAGGAGCACACTTTTGCAATTCGGGCTTTGATCGTGCCATTGATCTGCTCCACAATTCCTGAGGCTTCTGGTCGGTAACTACAATGCAACTTCTGATCGATATTCAGAGCTGCACAAATCATCTTCACAAGCTCGCTGTTGAAATGCGTTCCCCTATCTGATTCCAAAGAGGCCGGCACCCCGAAGCGCGGAATGAGTTCCCTAAGCAGTAACTTGGCCACTGTGAGGGTGTCGCACCTACGTGTAGGGTATGCCTCAACCCATCTGGAGAACACACAAACAACCACCAGGACATAGCGGAGGCGGTTGCATCTCGGCATTTCAATGAAATCTATCTGCATTCGATTGAATGGACCTCCAGACCTTCCTATGTGACTCAGTGCAACTGGTGTTCTTTTCCCTACGTTCAGCTGCTGACAGGTCACACAACGCTGGCACACTGCTTCTGCTGCTATTCTAAACTTAGGATTGTACCAAGTCTGTCTAAACACTCTCAGCATAGCGTCTCTCCCTAGGTGTACGGGACCATGTATGTGTCTGGCCATTGGGCTCACCATCTCATTGGGCAACACTGCTCTGCCGTCTGCTGAGACCCAAAAATGGGACTCACCCACTACACATCCTGCCTTTTCCCATGTTTCTTTTTCAAAATCAGGAGCATTTTCTTGCATGTTTGCCAGTTCATCCCAAGTATCAACAGTTTCCAATATCATGGCTAATTCAGTCCTTACATTTATTCCACCCACTTCCACCTCTGTGAAAGAGTACCCTTGTTCTGCGCAATACCGCGCGACTTCGTCGGCATATCTATTGCCTTTCGAGACGAAGTCCTCATTTCTGGTATGTGCGGTGCACTTTACAACTGCGATACCTGCTGGGCATTGCAACGCCTCTAACAACAGGCGCACAAACTCTCCATTGCGAATGGGAGAGCCTGAAGAGGTCATGAACCCTCTTTGAGACCATAACTGCCCGTAATCATGAACCACCCCATAACCATATTGGCTGTCGGTGTATATGGTGACTCGAATTTGATTGCTTGCCAAGCAAGCACGTGTCAAGGCAATAATCTCGGCTACCTGAGCGGAGTGTACTCCTTCCAGGCACCCAGCTTCTACAACTCCGGTAATTGTACAAACAGCGTAAGCCGCTCTCAATTGCCCAACTTCGTCTCTTACACATGAGCCATCGACAAAGAAAATTTCGTCTGGGTCGGTCAGTGGCTCATCTACGATGTCGGGTCTGGGTTTGGTGCATAGTTCAGTCACATCGAGGCAGTCATGGTCTGTACATTCATCATCATCCTCAATATCATTTGGGAGTGGCATCAAGGTGGCAGGGTTCAAAACAGAGCATCTCTTGAGGGTCACATTCTCTGCAGCAAGAATAACTTGCTCATAGCGCGTGAGCCTGCTGTTGGTCAGATGCTGTGTTTTGGTCCTGGTCATCAACAGTTCAACAGAATGGGGCACGCACACCTCTAACGGGTGCCCCATGACGATATTTTCACATCTCTCAATGCTGACACCCGTTGCAGCAACGGATTTGAGACATCCGGGCAACGCTGCGGCTACTGGGTCTAAAGTAGCTGAGAAATAAGCAACTGGTCTACGGGCATTCCCATGGATTTGGACTAACACAGACAACGCGCAACCTTCTCTCTCACAACAGTAAAGCAAAAATGGTTTATTGTAATCAGGCATTCCCAATGCCGGAGCACGACACAGGTCCTCTCGCAGCTGTAGGAATGCCATCAAACAGTCTTTGTCCCATGGTACCGGATCGCTCACCTCCTTGTGCGTCAGTTTTTGCAAGGGCTTTGCTTTCAGTGAAAAGTTCGCGATCCACTGTCGGCAATAACCCACCATCCCTAGGAACATCCTGACCTCTCTCTGTGTCTTAGGCGCATTCATTTTCATGATCGCCTCTATCCTGTCTGGTGACACCTTTCGCTTGCCTTTCTCTATTCTGTGTCCCAAGTACTGCACTTCTGTCAGGCAGTACTGCAACTTTCCCGGGGACACCTTGTGCCCATTGGCAGCTAGGTGATTTAACAAAGCAATGGAGTCCTCCCTGCAAGCTTCTTCTGTTTCTGACGCCACGAGGAGGTCGTCTATGTACTGGACCAGAACTGACTTCTGGGGCAGCACTAGACTTTCAAGATTTTTCTTCAAAAGCTGGTTAAAGATCGATGGGCTCTCTGTATACCCCTGAGGAATACGACACCATGTTAGGACGCGATTTTCCAGCTTAAATGCGAAAAGAAAATGGCTTTCTTCGTCCAGAGGGATCGAAAAGAAAGCCTGACAAAGATCAATCACAGTGAACCACTCAGCTTGGAATGGAATCTGAAACAGTATCACTGATGGATTCGGTACCACTGGACAACACGAAACGACTATGTTATTAATCTTTCGAAGGTCCTGTACTATCCGAAATTTCCCATTTGGTTTCTGCAGACCCATAATCGGGGAGTTGCATGGACTACCCACGATTTCTTTCAGTATTCCCTGTTTAATCATGGACTCGATCACGGGTTTTATGCCTGCAATCGTTTCTGGAGTCAATTTATATTGGGGTGTTCTTGGGAACTCAGCATGCGGTTTCACTACAATTTTCACTGGGTCCACCCCTTTGACCAATCCAATCTCTTCCCCAGTGAAGTCCCATACTTCTGGTGCCACTGTCTCTCTCAAGTCCCAGGGGAGCTCATCTACTGTCAAAGTAGGGTACAGCTCCACGCATATTCTTGAGTTTGCAACTTTGAAGTCTGCGTCATCATCATTGGTCAATACCTCCACTCCCTGAGGTGTACAGTATATTGTACAATTCAATTTACACAACAGGTCTCTGCCTAGCAGACACACAGGACTTGAATCGCAAACCACAAACTGGTGCTCATCGCTGTACTTCCCTATTTTCACCTGTACCGGTTCTGTCAATTGGCTGGTTATTCTCCTGTTTGCGACCCCCACCACTTGTATGGTCTCTCCAGACATGGGCAGGTCTGGAACTGCAGCTGATCTGATCGTGGACCTAGTGGCTCCTGTGTCCACCAGAAATGTCGTGGGGCACCCTGCTACTTCTGCTTCGACATAGGGTCCCCTCTGGTCCACCTCCAAGGCTGCCCCGAGGGTGCAGTCTTCTCTTTCCACTCTCTGTCCGGTTAATGGGTCCACATAATAGCACTCTTCTCCTTCTACAAACAGGGGCATCTGTCTATAGGTCTTACCCATAGTCCCTACCCGGGGAGGTTGCGGGAACTGGGCTCGGGGAGGAGCCCCCCCCCCTTTGAGCACCTTTCCCTGGTATGGCGTCACCCCTCTTGTAGGCGCGCTCTGGACCTCTTCCTCCTCTATCTCTTGCTCTCCTATCTCTACATTGTATGGACACTCGCGTTTCCAATGCCCCACCTCGTTACACTGGTGGCACCTAGTCGTTTTCTTCAAGGCAGCTATGTCTAATCTGGGTCTAAAGGTGGAACTCTCCTCATTGCCCTTGTTCTGACTGTACTGCTTCTTTCCTCCTGTACCCATTCCTTGCTGCTGTTGCTGCTGTCCCCCCTTTCCTGCTGCCTGCATCTGTACCACCATCAACTTTTCTTTTAGTTTCTTAGCCTTGGAGTCTATCTCATCACAGCAGTACCTGGCATACCTCAGTATTTCGTCTAGGGGTTTACTTTGCCAACAAATCGAGTGTTGCTGAATCATTAAACTAATATCCGGTCTCAGTCCCAGGACGAACTTGGACACGAATTGCCCTATGTCTTTTGGATCCATTACATCCAGGCCGCTATATTGTTTAAACGCCTTCAGCAATCTCTCGTAATATTCGTGGACGGTCTCTTTGGGTTCCTGTCTGGTTCGGTCTATTCTGACCCAATCTATGTCTTGCATTGGCACTTTCTCTTTCAGCCAAGTCATCACTCTCTCGAATTTTGCCATCACAATCTCGGACGGCCCATTAGTCTTAGCATCTCTCTCTGGCTCCGTTGTGGGCCACTCAGCGCTAACCTTGCATGCTGTCCACAGATCTCCTGGTACTACAATGTCGAACAGCGTGTTCAGATCTATCCATAGGACCTTTGAGATTTTCACAAATCTCTCGACTTGCTTGTACCACTCCACTGGGTTTTCCCGCAATTTGGGGAAGGAGGTGGTAAAAGCAGCTAAATCTCCCCTACTCCAAGGGACATGCACATAGTTCCCATTGGCGACTTCACGCAAAGGGTATGCTTCTATTCCCTGCAGCCTTCCTGGTGTCATACCAAGCGTGCTTCTCCTGACGGTCCCTTTCTTGGACCACCTCTCTTCCCACTTATCTAGTGCCCTCCATGTCCTTATTCCCGTGATCAGTTCCCTTATGTGCGTTTTCAGCCCAATCGTTCTCCTCTCATCTAGGTCTCGATCTGTGTAATGTAGCCTGTGGTTACCCTGTAATGCTTTGGTTCTTGACAGGTCCACCATATATTTGCCTGCTAGTTCGACTAACTTCTCATGGATTGCTCTCGCCTTTCGAGTGATGTCCTTTGCCATATACAGTATTTCATCCTGCTCATACATTTCCATTCTTTCTAAAGGCAGGGTACCATCTATCATGTCATCCAGGTCTGACCTTAAGCTGGCGACATCGAGTCTCTTAGCTTTTATCTCAGCTCGCAATATGTCTTTCGAAGGGGGCTCGCTGGTCTCCCTACCATCCCAACTCCGAGCTCTACGTTTGGGCTCGGGAGAGTTAATGAGTGCTCTCCCTTGCTCCCATCTCTCCAGGTCCCATGCTCGGCCATCCGATCTTGGAAGGTGATGGAACACGGGCCTGTTACCCCCACTCTCTCCTTCTTCTCTCCTTTCACCGTACGCCTCACTGTTATTTTCCCTCTGGTCGCTACTCTCCCTTTGCCTAGTATCGCTCAGTATCCGATACGATCCTTCCTGGTTCCCCATATTCCCTGGGCTGCGCTCATTTCCGTCATCACAGGGACTATGGTGCGACCTCTCACAACTCCCATTCAGTTCTCTGGTGCCGGGCACACAGTGTGGACACTTAAAGCTGTTTCTGTACTCTTGCGCTCTCCTCTCCCCTTCACTGAGTATTGGGCGCGCCACCCCTCCACTCCCGGGGCCCCCGTTTTCCAGGTCTGTTCTATCTCCACTCCGGGCCCAATGGGTGACTCCCCTACTATCTCTCTCTCTACAGTCCCACTCCGGGCTGCTCTCCCCAGCCCCGCAGTGAGTCCGAGCTCTGCTGTCCTGACTTTCCCTTTCAGCTTCTGCAGCTATGATGCTCTTGTGAGCCTCCACTGCCTCATCCCACTTCTTCATGTACTCATTTAGCTCTTGAAAGGATTTTCGTCCAGATCCCCTCAGATCCACTGGCCATCTAGGGCCCCCAGGGTCCCCTCCTGGATCCCCTGCTGTGTGCATCGGGGTGCTCCACTCTCTTGGTATCGGCATCTGACTTGGGGAATTAATCGTATCGTTCCTCCTTGCCGTCCCTGCTCTTTCTCTGTCCTTCCGTACCCGTTCTTCCCCTCTTGCTCTCTCTTGGTCATATATCGATATTATAGGACCTATGGTAACAGGTACCTGTAGTGCATCTGGTAATGCGTAGGATGTGGCGCACTCCGTTTCCGGCGCTCTTTGTACCACAAACCTCCCGACTACCTGTTGCACCTGACTAGGCTGGGACAGCTCTTTCTTTGCCTCAGGATCCCACTCTGAACTGGGAAGCGGTCTATGCTCTCCTGCATTGCCCCCCTTTTCTCCTTCACTATGCTCGACCTCTCCCCCTGCTCTATTATACGGGGGTGGCCTGTCTGTCAGTAATCTGTTTATCAGGCTGTCCTCTGTTTCGCTCTCATCATCTTCTTCTAGGGGGCTTTTATTACCGGGCACCTCTAACACTGGGTACAGTTTATTTACTTCCATGTTATGCACTCTCCATCTTTTAGCATCCGCATCCCACCTGGCATCCTGCACTGCCCTTACCGATCGTTTCACCCTTTCTTGTCGTCTGTTCATATTCTTTTCATGCGCTGCCCTAATCCATGCATCAAGAGCTTCAAACTGGGTCGGTCTAGGCAAGGGTCTCATTGAGGTCATGACTGATTTTAATCGATGTAACACCTCTAATCTGAACGTCCCGTACTTCGGGAACGTCAGTTCCTCATTTCCTTCAGTAATCTTACTCCACTCTGATATCCAAAGGATCGTATGCAGCCCAACATTCACTGCCATGTAACGAGCTGGCGTACCCTCCGGCGGGGCTTCTTCCCCTTCATCCGATCCCCGCTTCTCTTTTTTAAACGCCGCTCTCAGCCATTTAAAACACTTCATAATTATGCGCACAATATCCAGCCTCGCTACTCTGTTTACTTCCTGATGACAATCCACCAATCCTGTCGCGGCTTTGCTAACTTGGCCTATCGCAGCGCGGTCTTTCTCCGGTCGGCCAATCCCAGCTCGCCACTTTCTGACGTCTTTGCTAGCTGGCCTATCACAACGCGGTCTTTCTCCGGTCAGCCAATCACTGCGCGACACTTCCTGACGTCACTTTTCTCCGCTTCGCAGCAGCACCCCTCCTTTCTCAACTCGTCTCCCGGTCATGCATGCGTCCCATTCATACACCGAAAAATGACTACTTCCGACCAAGCGGTCACTTCCCTCGACTGTACGTCCACAGTCTATATGTAATTGTCAACACAACTGACGAAATGTCTATCGTCTCTCTGATAGGTTGCTTACACACACAGTAACCTCCGACCAGCGTCCGTTACTCACGCACTCACTCTTACGTTCCCCCTATCTCGGTCTTTCGGGTGATCAATGGTACCTCATGACCCCCTTCACACTATTTGACAATTACTCTGGGTGTCCGATACACCCGAACCACTTAAGCTCTCCTTGAACTTAAGATTTCCACCGGTTGCGCGCGCTCACAACCTGTTCCACAGTCACTCTACAGACATTCCAACTCCGCCAGACATTACAACATAGATACAATACAAAAACACCGCAATCTAACACGCATGACCCTTTATACTCACTCTCGACCGATACTGCTGCTTTTTCTGTCTCACGTCATCCGGATCTTCTTCAGCGGGCGGTTCTTCCGATCATCGATTTCTAGGGGCCTTGGGGTAAGCTAACCTGGCCTAGGTCACCGTCCTCAAGAAGGCAACCATCCTCTATAGCTACCAACTGGAAGGGCGAGATTTTGATCGATACCTTATCACTATTGATCTAAACCCCGATCTGGTCGACTGAACCTTTGTTGCCTGTCATTGAAGGAAGAAAGTGCCTCTGCTACCAAGTTAGTACACCCAATAAAGGACCCCGCTCCAAAAGATCACAAACAACTTCTAGCTTTCAAAAGTTTATTGTAAAGATATGATAAGCTGCAAATACAGACATCTCAGAATGAGATTCACGAGATACACAGGTCCAACTACATACATGTGCTCTCTGAAAGCCCTCAGACGAGCAACGGAAATTACCAACACAAGTTCTAAGAATAATAAAGCTATCAGCATTGACGCATATCTCTCCTTCATTTAAGTTGGAGGAAAACACACAGGTTAGGCTGTCCCTACCCTGCTCTAGATGGTATCCCTACTTAACCAAGTCTCAACCTAACAAAGGTGTCAGCAGTGAATGACCCCCAAGGGAAGTCACTCACTCTAAGTCTCTTGGTGAAAACCTATAGTTCTCCAGTCATGACCCCTCTCTGCCTACCCATCCGCTCTCTAAAGGGTCCTCAGGCATCTGCTCTAACTCCACCCAGGGGTGCTGTCCCTAATACAAAACAGTCAACAACATTTGAGACGCCCCTCGTGAGACGCCCCTCACGTGGTGTAGCTTCTGGCTTTTTCCATGCTGCTTTGTATTGGGCCTCATACGTTGGAGTTGACCTTGCTTCTCAGACTCTTCTCCGGCCCGCTGATACCCCTTAAACATTCCAGAACCCTCCTCCATGTCTGGGCCGTCTACTGAACAGACCTCTATTCATATTATTTATAATCGGATCCTCCCTTTCTCTTGCAGACAGACATCTGCAGCCAAGAACCCAACTCTCATAGACTTCCAAAAAGGTTCGCAACATTTCTCGGCCCAGACATGTACGTGTAAATCAATGTTAAAACATTTCAGGCCTACAGCATTTCTCATAATAATTATAGCATTCAACTTCTTCATTAATTAAAGCATGTTAATACTCTTATTCTATTATTCAGTAAACACATCTATAAATCATGGCCCATTAATGCAATGGCCAAAACATTATTTCAATCTATGTCGTGAAAAGAAACACCTTCCCCTTCCCTTCTAGCTCTGGCCCTGAGGCCTACCACATTCTGCGTTTAACCACATGCCATCTTACATTTTAGCAGCTATACGACATGGATTCAGGAATAATCATATCTAATAAAATCATATAGTGTCACACATTTCTGTATTAGTTCCACTTCTACTTAAATCTCTACATTAGCTATACATTCAGAATATAATTGCAGATACTACTAGCACTCATGGCATTTCTCCTCATGATTTGTGCTTACTACAGGTAAGTGTGATGCACTCATACATTTAGGTCAGTTTGCGCTCTCTCATTCCTTCACCTCTAGGAGACTGGCTGTCATACAGACACCCACCCTGGCCACTCAGCAGCTGATTGTATACGCTACAGAGAACTCGCTACCTTTGTCAATGAAACATTTGGAGAGAAATTAAGAAAGGTAATTAGGATGTTAATGTTATGCACATTTGCCTGACAGAGCCTATGGATTTGCTACTTAATCTTTCAGAACCGGTTTGTAATGGTTTTCTTTTAATTTGTTGGTTGTTCATTAGAAACAGCTTTTGTTCAAGGTGATGGTTGTCAAAGGAGGTAGCAAGGATGCTGGCTAAAATCAGACATATACAAAAAGGGCACAATAAAATGCATGGTCTTTCTTAAACACTAATGAGGGGGAGAGAAAAGAGCAGAGACACCCACTCAGAGACCCACAAAACCACAAACACACCCACTGTCAGAGCCACAAAGCCAGTCACACATGCACTAACACCCATTTACACAACCACTCACGCACCCTTGTGATTTTAGTGATTCCCTATGGGTCCCAAACAGAGACCTACCTCATGAATATTAATGAGGTAGGTCAGTTTGTGACCCACTGGGAATCGCAAACAGTGTAAAACACACAGTTGTGCTTAGCTGTTTGCGATTTCCTGATGATGAAATGTAAAAATTTAGTGTTGGTTAATCGCAAACCTGAGTCTATGTACATCTGGCCCAAAACATTCAGGAACTTTGGAAAAATAAGTCAATGGAAAGAGATAATAAACAGTGCAAATGAAAGAAGGGCTTTACTTAGAACCCATTCTTGCATTTGAAAATGTAAGGTGCATAGAAATGATTGCATACAACGTACTCGAAGAAACTAACCCCCACATGCATCAACCTATTTAGGAAGTGCAAACGGTGCGAATCGGTAAATTCGGCCGTTTGCACTTCCTAAATACGTTTTTAGGATGCATGAAACAATTCGCTATTTTTTGCATTTCTTAAAAATGCAAATGCAATTAAGGAATCGCATTTGTGAGGACCCCCCCATGCACCCTTGGAATGCATCAACAAATTGCGAATTTGTAAATGCCTTCCCATTGACTCCTATGGGCCTTTTGGCCCATAGGAATCAATGGGAATTGCGAAAATGCACTTAAGAATTCGGTATTTATTTGGGATTCGGTAAAAATTGCGATTTTTACCGAATCACAAATGAATACCGAAAAAAATGATGCATAGCATTTTGCATTTCTTAATTTGCAATTCGTTATTTTTCGCAAATTAAGAAGTGCAAAATGTCTCAATGATGCATGTGCTGATAAAATACTACAACCAACACCAAAAGTAATAACAATTTTCATAAAAAGAATTAACAAGGACACGTTTTAGCTAGATTCAGTTAGAAATACAGGAATAAACTGAAAAAATCTATAAGCTAATTCAAGTATAACATTTCTAGAAAACAGGCAATAAGCAAAAATGATGCTTCCATATACAATCAAAAATGCTACTCCAAGAAAATGTAATAAAACCTACAATTAGCTGAATTATCATAACTCTGGTTATTCCATGGCATCATGGGTTTATCCAGGGAAGAGAAACAACAGCTCACACTAATGTAGCCGCAATATTGGTAGACTTGTTAGAGGCTTGCCAACATCCATTAGCACCTATCATCTTAGATGCAGAAAAGCCTTTTGATTGGGTGGAATGGCCGTTTGTGTTGGGCATATTGAATCAGTCTGGGTTCCCTACAAACATAATCAAAATGATCCAGGCAATATAGAAAGATCCAATAGGCGCTGTGAATGTTAATTGAATTACCTCTAGTATGTTTCCAATTACTAAAGCAACAAGAAAAGTATGCCCACTGTCCCCTTGCCTGTACATATTATCCATAGAGCCATTTCATTTGTAAAAACGTTAATACATCAACTAGGTATTAAACCAATTAAGCTAACCCGCCTGCAAATTTAGACCATGATAAATGCGGATGGCATACTACTGGTCACATACGAACCAGCCCAAGCAATTTCTGAAATTAAGGTATCAGTCGCTCAATTTAGAGGGTAAAAATCATAGAATGGAAGGACAGATAGAAGCTCATGTGGTCCCTAGTCTGAAATATTTAGGTCTATCTGGATCTAAGCGAGTTTGACTATGGTAGAATCTTAGGGGAAATCCAACATATGCTCCAAAAATAGGGGCCTTGTCAGTCTTAATATTGGGTAGATTAATATTATAAAACGATTTCCTCATTTATTTTTTAAACACTTAGATAAGATAAATATCTAATTTGTAGTAGGAAATAAAATACTTATATAGGCCCTTAGATTCCTATTCTTACTTTGGCAGTTGGCCTTTGCCAAACTTTCAATGGTATTAGCAAGATAATCTGGGAAAAACTACTTCTATAGTTTGTATTGAGACTATATTAGACAAGCATTGGCATATCCAATAGGTCTCGCTTTCGGGACCTTATAAGTATTTAGTTATGCAGCACAATATCCTTGGTGCAACAACATCAACTGTTGCATGGGTAAGCACTTATAAGGTCCCAAAGGCGAGACCTATTGGCTGTGCCAAAGCTTGTTGAATAATGGTATAATGGTGAGATCAATAAAAGTGGACAGAGTTATCTTATTTTATACTTCTTTGAAGGAAAGCCGATAACAATCAATTTTAACTTAAAATTGTATTTTGTTGTTGATTTATTGTTTTTAATTTGTATTTTTGTCTGTATATTTTTATGTGTGTGTTTTAATGATTATGGACCATCTTTAACTGAAATACATTTAAGTAAACTTTAAAAACCTGTGGGCATTCAAGTGCCAAAAGGAAGTAACTTGATTGTATTGTGGCCATGGGAAACCATTGATAAATAACAATATAAATATAGGATACTGCCTAGTCCGCCCTAGTTGCCCGAGGGCCAATGAGAAGCGTGACCATAACTTATTGGATAAACTACTGTCTGAGGCCTGGACCTGTGAGGGGAGTTAGCCAGTTTTGTAACATGTACTGGTTGGAATCGATGTTTCCAAAGCTCTTTGGGCCTTGCTGTGAGAAAAAAATAATCCCAGGACTGCATTTGTAATTGCTTTCCATTCCGAGTCCATCCCTGGCGGTCCCGAATAGCGTGGAAGGAAGCAGGTTTTACAGCGTGGCATGGGTACTGTGAACAACAGTTATTTTCAGGATTCTTTGAAGCAGATTTCACCTCTGGGTGAGCGTAAACCGAGAACAGGGGAGGCAAAGCTCGACTGGGACAGCAGGAAGGAAAAATGCCCATGAGTTATTATGGCAGTGTGAACGAATCCGCCTGTATTTTGATGTTATGCTAAAAGACAAATGCGTGCGCCATGAAGTGTGTAGTGTAGGATAAGCAACAAAGACACAAAAAAACACACGAACACAGATACAAACATGTACACACATGAAAACTAATAGGCATCGGACACAAACAAGCACCCGCAAAGACACACAATACCAAAAGGCAATGAAACCTGCATATCAAAGACAATGCACACACTTAAGAGCAGGGAAGAAATTAAATAACACACCAATCAAGTGCGGTTAATTAACAACATGCATTCTTACAATGTGCAGGCAAATTCGTGCCATGGCGGAGCGGGGAGACCCCCGAAGGTGGAAGGAGGAGGTCAGGCATAGCAGGCAGAGCAGCTAATACTGGGGAGGAGGAGACAGTATTGAAGAGGCGTTGCCACCTCATTCAGGGAAAGGTTCTGTTTGTGCGTAATGGGAGGGGGAAAGCAAATAGAGCTTTCAGGAGCACATCAAAGAGGCATCTGTCTCACGGGCATGGAGCTTGCCACAGTGTGCATAAGAAAAGAAAGGCGGCGCATGCTTTATGCCTGGTGATACCACAAGCATTGTGATTGGTCTGAGCACTGTGTTTTTGGGGAAATAGCAAATGACCAGATCCTAGATGCTAATGTAAGCCAGGGCAGGGCAGAGACACTATTGCACAGCATGAAACACAAAGTGCCTAGGAGTCAATGTCAGACATGGTTTGGAGGGGTCATGGTGCAGGCGGGTGCTATTAGGCCACTACAGTTGTTATTGAGGTAGTTTGCCACTGGATCTCTGGGGTCTGTCCTACAATGGCTCTGCAAACTGCAGAAAGTACACCCCTCCGTATTTGACTCTCATAGTAGTGATGACGACCTGTTAAAAGTTTCTCAGGGAGCTAATAGGGGGTGAAAAAAACCCACAATTCTACAGGCAGAAAAATGGTTTGTCCAGCCAACTGCTTATAGCAAACCAAATACTACATAGTACAATATAGGTTTCTGATGTAGGTTTGTAATCTTATCTACTATTCTCAATGAAGTGCTACATTTCTGGAGCCCTCTCACCACTATAAGAGTTAGTTAATGTCTATAGCTCTTGGTATGGAATAGGTCTAGACCTTAAATGTGCACAGGTGCAGTTACTCTAGATTACTCCACTGACTAGCTGCATAAATAAGTATAATAAAATAGCTTTAGTTAACACGTCTGCAACTAGGCAAACATCTTTCGTTCATATGGCAGATTGTGCACTCAGTCTCTTGTGCCTTCAACGCTAGGCCCCATCTTTTACCTGTTTGCTGGAGATGCAACTCTGGGGGCGCCAACAGATGCATTCTACACATCCACTCCAGCAGTTTTAGTGTCATCATTCAGGGGCTGCATTTTCTCCAACACAAGCAGCTTGCAGAATCAACACAGCATGGCTGCGATGGGCACTCATCTTCACTAGTTGCAGCCGCTGGGCTATGTCCTCCACAGGTGTCTTTAGAAGTAGCAGTCTCTGGGTCGATCAGAACATCTGCTTTTGTGGTGAGGACAAGGACTTCTGCTTCGATGTTCGGCATTAGCAATGGTACCATTCTTTGGATCTCGCAGGGATATGCTGAGCAACACGATGCTTTGCTTTGAAAGTTTTTGGACAGTCGCCACGTGTAGCGCTTGGGAGACGGGTGGCCCTCACACCTCAGGTCTCTCCTGGCTTTGCTCCCACTCTGTTGACTTCCTCCGGGTGTTACTTAGATTGGGGATACACTGCATGCATAAGAAAGGAAAGGCGGCGCCTGCTTTATGCCTGGTGATACCGCAAGCCCAGGAGTTGTGTGTGCGCGCGCGCAAAAAGGACATTTTAAAAAAAGCACGCTAGTGGTGCGCGCGCGGCAGCAGCAAAAGTCAAAGTGATCGCGCTCCAGTTGGCGCTTCGGGCGCTGAATGCTGGCGGCTGCGCGCGTGCTGGCGCACATGACTGCAAGAGCTAGGCCAGCAAAAGCCCACTTACTAAAAGTCTGGTAGAGTTATATAGAGAGTTGTCTGATATCAGGTGACATTTTCCTAACCCAAAAATGGATAGCTGCACAACATTTAAAGAGTGCTTGGGTAAAAATATTCATATTCCTAGAAATATTCCTTGGAACAAACTTCACTTCATCTCTCAACTATATATGAATGATACGCTGGAATCCTTTCAAGAGATTATGGAAGATGTCAGGATCTCTTCAAAATAATCCTTCAGGTACCTACAGATTAGGTCATAATTTAATGCTATGAGCAAGGTAAAGGTCCTGAACTTCATCCTAAAATATATGTCAGTTTGATTGACTATAGTCCACATGAGATATTGAAATACTATATATTTTTCCTTAAGGAAGCAGATGATCAGTTAACAACGCGGTGCCGCAATGGTCCAGAACATTGATTCTAAACCTGTGGTCTGTGAACCTCTGGAGGGTCAGTGAAGCCTACTCGGGCTCCGTGAAAGTTTAGAAAAATCAGTAATATGAGCAGATAATTAGAGTACATATAAAAAAAGAAACACTGAAAATGTAAAAATTAAGATTGCTCTGTAAATGTGAAGGAATTGTAAATTAAATTGTTATCCATCTCTTGATTCATAGGAGCAGCGCAAGTATACCAAAAGGAATCTATGATTGATGCCTTCAAATGATGCACTGGCATATATAAAGTGATATCATAGTGTACATTTACAGCAAAAAAAGCCAAAATGATATGTTTTGTCTTTTAGAAATAAAACTAAATTTCCAAGTTTCCAGTTAAAACGAAAACTTCCATTTTGCATACGTTTTTGTTCCTGAATTAAATATTTATTTTCGGTAATAAATTTGAAGCACACTTTTCTGATTTTTGAGATACAGAGCACACAAATTGCTTAGGTGAATGTCCCCATACTCTAGTACTGATTTACTGGTGTTCCCCAGAAGACGTGGTTAAAAACCATTGGTCTAGGAGGCTGGGTGTAGAGATTTCTATGGAAACATTTACCTGATCGATTAATATGGGCTATTCAATTAGCATGATTGCTACACTATGGCTGCAAATTTACTCTATTTATTCAATTCTATATGACATCTGCAAAGCTGCATAGTTAGAAGTATAATAAACTCAGGTATATGTGTTTGGATCATGCCCAGGGTTACGAGCATTTTGGAGAAAGTGCTATTTAAAATTTGTTTAGATACGGAAATATCTGCAATCTACGATGCTGTATGAGTACATAATCAGGAGGTCTATAATACATTTGTTTCTAGCTGTTCTGATGGCATATTTACTTATCACTCCAACATGGAGGAATCCCAGACACCATGGCCCAGGTTTACCAGAGCTTTGTGATGGGAACCCAATGCAAAGTATATAATCAGGATTTGCGTTTGTTTCCCAAAGTATCGCAAAGTTGCACAGTGTGCTGCGTTGCGTTATACTGCATCAAAGGGCATTCCAGGGCTGATGCATAGGCATTCCAATGCAACCACGTATGGGTTTTAATGCAAATCCCTCTCTACAAACAATAGTAGACAGGGATTTGCACCAAATGTTCACCTTTGGGTGCTGTTGTCCTGGCAGTGGTGACAAGAAGTGCAACTGCAGGCTCCTGAGGTGATAAGACTTCATCACTACTTGAGGGGGTGGCCCTGATGAGGGAGGGGCATGTCCCACAGAGCCTGGCCAGGGGAAGCTATATCTTCAGCCTCCACATAGAATGTGCTATCCAACTCTACCAATCCCTCAGTGGTGTCCTCCTTGCTGGTGCTATTTCCCTCCTCAGCAATTGTGGTGGCATCACCGTCCAAAGCCCTTGTTCTTCTTCACCTCTGCTCCCATTGTTTCCCCCCCTCCTTTCAGATTACCTGCTGAAAAGGAAAGATGAGAAAAGAAAATATTCAGGAGTGGATGTGACCACTTCTTTATGTACATAATAATACATGTTTCATTATTACAATAGTCAATGTGACAAAAATTGATATTACCACATGCCATTTTAGAAAATTCCTACTACGGGCAGCCAAAGTGCATAGACATCAAAAGGATTTAACAAGTATGAACATTAGGTCATGTGATCATTGTGCCCTGGTGTACTGAACATTTTTCACAAGCCTGCACAAGCTGTATCATTGTGAAACTCCCCTGGTACATGTGCATTTCTAATGTTGTTAAATGAACCTAGTAGACGTGTGTCACCAAAATCACCAACCAACACATGACATACAATAGTGGATGTACATGTCATGAGTGGATCCAGGAAAAGCAGCCCTTTGCATCATTTGCAAAAAGGACAATTTGAGGACAGAATGTTGAAAAATGTCCAACATTCTCCCCTGTACAGAGATCTGGGCCTAAATCTATTGTTTTTTTCCCCCCATGTCCTTCCAGTTTAAATCCAGCTATATGCAAGTCAGTCTTGACTATTGGTGGGCGGAGTTCATGGAGTTACACTACATGGAATTCTGTGGAGTTGCATAAAAACTCTGTGGAAGTCGGCAGAGTCATATGTACTGCCTCCTCCCTTCAGCACAGTGCAGACTCCCTCGTATTTGTATGAAGCAGCTGGATCGCATCGGATCTCCATCTACGTGCCTACATTAGCAACGCTTTTTTCTCTCAATCTTTTTTAAGGGCATCAGGTTGTCTGCTGTCCCCGTCCTTCCGCCTTTAGTGCAGCAGGTCGGGCTTCCTAGTATTTGTGCTGTATTGACTCATTCCTCTTCCAAGTAGAACTATTTTTGCACTCTCAAGAAACCTATGTCATCCCATAGTCAGAGAATATCTGTGCAGTGAGCAATGACATCACTTGCCACCAATCCCAGAGCTCAAGCGTAATGAACCTCCAGCAGAAGATACAGTCAGAAAGAGTTCAAGTGCATGGCGAAATTTGTACGTGTGAAGAAAAACAGGAACTTGCAAACAGAGAGGAGAACGAGAGAGACATTTCACCGCACAAGATGACAATGCTTGCTTTATAGGCTTTTTCTTGACTTTGGAAAGAGGTTCTTGCTCAATCTTGACTTATTCTACTAAAATACCTTACTGTGTGATTGTAGGCAACTCGTATTGGTTATTTCTATTAGGAGAAGCTTTTCTAAGGATTCTTCTGTGACAGGTCTGGGTTTTGCAAGGACGGATATTGCAACTGTGCCCCACCTCCTCTTGTCAATTCCTCACTTCTCGCGCATATGGCGGTGGACATACCAAACAGCTTATACTGCTCCAGCTATTGTTGTTGATGAGGACAATGAGCATCTGTCCATGCAGCAGAAGGCCCTGAACTACTAGGGCCCCAGGCGGTTTGGGGTTGTCCGCCCCTCTCCATGTGACCACTCCTCCTCAACAGAGTAGCGCCGCGGCAGGTTAAGACACGTGTCCAGACAGCTCTCATAGGCTGCAACACTAGGAAGCTGGGCAGAAACAGTCTTAAGATGTTATCAGGCTCTTACCTTTTTCCGTTTCCACCCAGCTTTCTAGTGTTGCAGCCTGTGTGCGCCGTGTGGACCAGTGATGTAACCTGCTGTGGCACTGTTCTGTAGAAGAGGAGTGGGGAAAGATGAGTTGTTGGACCTGCCCCATCCTAGCATATATGAATTATAGTGCTTCACCAATCACCCGCACTTGTATGCTGATATTAATAATGACTGTGCTTGGATAGCAAACTCGACCATTCCTCTGCTCCATACGCACTGGTAACAGATATTAATTAGTGCCCTCTTCAATGGTACTCATTTTATCAACCTCAAAAGGAAGAAAGTTGACTTGCTACCACAGATCTGAACTAATGGTGGGGGCACAAACTCCACTAAGTGGTGAAATCAGAGTTTTTGGGTGAACTCCGCACTCGCCAGTGGAGAGTGTAGTCGCAAAATTCAGCAAACTCAGTCTGTGGAGCAGAGTTACACGCACACTCTTAGTCTTGACCCTGCTCCCCATGGGAAGAGTCTAGCTCGAACTGTAAGGCCAGGACCTCCCTGGACCAGAAACAAGCATCCTGCAACCAGTTTCAGGGTTTCACCCCTCATCAGCCGGGCTAGCTTGTCTCCAGTGGCATGTAGAGCACAAGACCCATGTCCGGGCATACCTATTCCACTCAGGGTGACAAATGCAAAAAGAAAAATTGATGGACAGAATGTTGACAATGAACAGAATGTTGAACAATGTCAAGCATTAAAACCCTGTACAGAGATTTAGGCCTAAATCCATCATTTTGTGGCTCCCCATGCCATTCCAGTTTAAACCCAGCCATATGCAAATCAGCCTCGACCCTGCTCCTCATGGGAACAAGTCCAGCCCGAACTGCCAGGCCAGGTCCTCCCTGGACCGGAAACAAGCATCATGGGACCGGTTTCTGGGTTTCAACCCTCATCAGCCAGGTTAGTTTGACTCCAGTGGCATGGAGAGCATGGAACCGACATCTGGGCATAACGACCCCACTCGGGTGACAAATACAAAAAGAACAATTGATGGACAGAATGTTGACAATGAACAGAATGCTGAACAATGTTAAACATTCACCCCAGTACTGAGATCTGAGCCTAAATCCATCGTTTTTTTGCCCCCTATGCTATTCCAGTTAAAACCCAGCCATATGCAAATCAGTCTTGAATCTGCTTCCAATGGAAACAGTCCAACCAGTAGCGTAACAATGGCCCCCACAGCCCCCACAGTGCCGAGGGGTGTCGAGCACCAGGGGGCACCCTCAGCACAGTACCCTCTCCTGAGTGAGTCCAAGGGGCCCCTCAAGTTTCATCCCACCCCTGAGTCCAGCCCAAACTGCCAAGCTAGGTCCTACCTAGACCAGAATAAAGCATCCCGGGACCAGTTTCTGTGTTCCACCCCTCTGTTTTCATGAGAAGCAGGGACAAGGCTGATTTGCATATGGCCAGGTCCACACTAGGGTGGCGTAGTGAGCCTTAGACCAATGGATTTAACCCAGATCTCTTGACTGGGGAGTGAATGTTTGATTCATTCAGAATTCCGTCCACCATTTGTTGTCGCACAACTTTGTGCCCAAAGTGGGATGGGTATGCCCTGACGTGGGTCCCTTCTATGCTCAATCAATCAATCATGGACATTTGTATAGCGCGCTACTCACCCGGTAGGGTCTCAAGGCGCTGGGGGGGAGGGGTCCGTTACTGCTCAAAGAGCCAGGTCTTGAGGAGCTTCCTGAAGGAGAGACGATCCTCGGTCAGCTGAAGGTGGATGGGGAGGGAGTTCCATGTCTTGGCTGCCAGGTAGGAGAAGGATCTTCCTCCAGCGGTGGCTTTGCGGATGCGTGGCACGGCAGCGAGGGCGAGGCTGGTCGATCGTAGCTGGCGGGAGGGCGCGTAGAAGGTCAGGCAGTTGTTGAGGTACTTGGGGCCCAGGTTGTGGGGGGCCTTGTGTGCGTGGGTGAGGAGCCTGAACGTGATCCTCTTGCTGACGGGGAGCCAGTGCAGGTCTCTCAGGTGGCCGGAGATGTGGCTGTGTCGGGGGATGTCCAGGACAAGTCGTGCGGAGGCGTTCTGGATGCGCTGGAGTCTTTTCTGAAGTTTGGCTGTGGTTCCGGCGTAGAGGGTGTTTCCGTAGTCCAGTCGGCTGGTGACGAGTGCCTGGGTGACCGTCTTCCTGGTTTTGGTGGGGATCCAACGGAAGATCTTACGGAGCATGCGCAGGTGTTGAAGCATGATGATGAGACGGCGTTGACTTGTCTGGTTATCGAGAGGGAGGAGTCCAGGATGAAGCCCAGGTTGCGTGCGTGGTCCATTGGCTTGGGAGTGGTGCCTAGGGCAGGGGGCCACCAGGAGTCGTCCCAGGTGGAGGGCGATGATCCCAGGATGAGGACTTCCGTCTTGTCTGGGTTCAGTTTCAGGCGGCTGCTCTTCATCCACTCGGCGATGTCTTTCATCCCTTATTGTAGGCTGGTTCTGGCGGTGGCGGGGTCGTTGGTGAGGGAGAGGATCAGCTGGGTGTCGTCGGCGTAGGAGATGATGTTGAGGTTGTGTTTGCGCGCGATGGTTGCGAGAGGGTTCATGCAGACGTTGAAGAGGGTTGGGCTGAGTGATGATCCTTGTGGTACGCCGCAGATGACTTCGGTGGCCTCGGATCTAAACGGGGGGAGGCGGACTCTCTGGGTTCTTCCGGCGAGGAACGAGATGATCCACTCCAGTGCCTTCTCTTGGATTCCGATGTTGCTGAGGCGCTGCACTAGGGTGCGGTGGCAGACAGTGTCGAACGCTGCAGAGAGGTCCAGGAGGATGAGGGCCGCTGTTTCCCCGTTGTCGAGCAGGGATCTGATGTCGTCAGTGGCTGCGATGAGGGCGGTCTCGGTGCTGTGGTTGGCTCAGAAACCGGACTGCGAGGGGTCGAGGGATCCGTTCGTCTCGAGGAAGGCGGCAAGCTGTCTGTTGACGGTCTTCTTGATGACTTTGGCAGGAAAAGGGAGGAGCGAGATGGGGCGGTAGTTCTTGAGGTCGGTGGGGTCCGCTGTTGGTTTCTTCAGGAGGGCGCTGAGCTCGGCGTGCTTCCAGATCTCCGGGAAGGTGGCGGTGTTGAAGGAGGTGTTGATGATGTCCCGGAGTTGGGGTGCGATGATGTAGTCGGCCTTGTTGAAGACGTGGTGGGGACAGGGGTCGGTTGGTGATCCGGAGTGGATGGTGTTCATCGCGCGGGTGGTGTCTTCAGTGCTGACCGGGGTCCATCGCAGAGGGTGATGGTGGGGGGCGTTGGTTCGGTGGTTGGGTGCGTGGTTGGTGCGCCGAAACTGTTGTGTATATCTGCAATCTTGCGGTGGAAGAACAAGGCGAGTGAGTCCCAGAGGTCTTGCGAGGTATTGATGTCGTTGTTTCCGGCGCTGGGGTAGGAGAACTCTTTGACGATGCTGAAGAGTTCCTTGCTGTTGTGGGCGTTGTTGTCCAGTCGTTCTTTGAATGCTGTCTTCTTGGTGTTCTCGGTGGTGCGGATCAGCTGGTGGTGTTTGCGGTTGGCGTGCTTGAGGGCAGTCATGTTGTCTGTGGTCTGGTCGTGGCGCCAGGCTTTCTCGAGGGTGCGGCAGTTCTTCTTGGAGCTCTTGAGTTCGTCGGTGAACCAGGAGGCATTCTTGCTGCCGGGTCTGCTGGGAGGGATCTTCAGTGGTGCGAGGTCATCTACGCAGTTGGTGAGCCACTGTGTGAGGTTGCTGGCTACTTCGTTGGGGTCCGTTGTGCTGGCGGGAGGGTTCTGGCGGAGGGAGGTGGTGAGCTGCTCGGCGGTGACCTTGCTCCAGCTCCTGCGAGGAATCTGTTGCGGGTGGTGGTGGGTCGTGGTTCTCCTGAAGTTGAAGTGGACGCAGCTGTGATCTGTCCAGTGTTGTCCGGTGGAGTGGCTGAAGAAGATGTGCTTGCTGGAGGGGAAGATGGGGTCAAGCGTGTGGCCGGCATAGTGGGTGGGGGTGTTCACCAGTTGATTGAGTCCGAGGTTGGCGAGGTTGTCCAGCAGGGTGGTGGTGTTGCTGTCCTTGTTGTTCTCCAGGTGGAAGTTGAGGTCCCCTAGGAGGATGTAGTCAGTAGAGGGGAGGGCTTGCGGGCTGATGAGGTCTGCGATGTCTTTGCTGAATTGTGTGTGTGGTCCCGGGGGTCTGTAGATGAGGGTGCCTCTGAGGGTGGTCTTGGGGTCGGTGTGTATCTGGAAGTGGAGGTTTTCGGCGGCGGTGAAGGTGTCGTCAGGGTTGGTCGTGATGCGTATGGTGTTCTTGTGTATGATGGCGATGCCTCCTCCAGTCTGGTTGACGCGGTCCTTCCGGGTGATCTTGTATCCGTCCGGGAAGGCTATGGCGATGTCAGGCGATGAGGAGGCGTTCATCCAGGTTTCTGTGAGGAAGGCGACGTCTGGTGATGTTGTGTCGAGCAGGTTCCAGAGTTCACTTGAGGTGGTTGCTGCTGGTGCTCGGCTTGTCGGTGCGGTGCAGGTCCGGAGGCAGGTGAACTTGCAGGCTTGGCAGATGAAGGGTCCGTGGGTGCGTTTCGGGGTGGCTTGGTGGCAGGCGGGGTTCCGGCCGGGTTTGAGTGCGTTGAGAGTGGCGGCGGCGTATGTCCGTCGTGTGGGCTGGCATCCTCGGGGGCCAGGGGTCCTGGTGCCGGGCGCAGTCCAGGCGCGGACGGGCGCAGACGGTCTTGCCTTTGGCACGTCCTCGGCACGCAATCGGCGCGCCCGCAGCGCGTGAACGCTGCACGTACGCGTGGACTCCGCCATAAATGGCGAAGTGGGAGGGAGGAGCAGCTGGGAGGCGGGAGCGGGGCGGCGAATGGGGGTACAGAAATCAAAAGGGGCGGGGCCGCAGAGGACCAGCGGCGGGGGGCGAGGGGAAAGGAGAGCGGGAAAACAGGCGAGGGGGCAGGTACACAGGGCATAAAACGGGCAGTACAATGAGCACAGAGACAAGGCAAAATACAAAATACAAGAACAGAATACAATACTTAGCAACAAAATACAATACTTAGCGGGAGCGGCGACAAAAGCACGGGCAGAAAATCCGGCGAAGGAAAAACCAAAAGCTCAGCTGCAGGGCAGCGGCGAACTCGAGGCAGCAGCGGTTGAGACTGGCACACTCACGGGGAGTCGCGCAGTGCGTGGAGCGACCGGCCTGAAGCAGGGTCAAGGGCCACTGGATTCAAGCAAACCTGGCTTATGAGAGGTGTTACCCCAAACCCAGTCCCAGGATGCTTGTTTTGGTCCAGGGAGGATCTGGCTAGGCAGTTCGGGATGCACTGTTCCCGTAAGGAGCACAGTCAAGACTGATTTAATATGGGTGGATCCAAACTGGGGTGGTGTAGTGAGCATAAGATCGATGGATTTAACCCAAATCTCTTGATTCATTCTGCATTCTATCCATCATGTGTTGCTGCATCACTTTGCATCACAGACAGCTTGCAAAATTGAAGAACCAGTAGTGCCTGTTGCAGAAATGCGGTTTTCTGTTGTATGGAGTTTGTAAAATGCCATATGCATGCAATCAAAGGCACCAACGTCTTGAGAGGACTGGGCAATTGCGTAGAGTTCCTTTCTCACTCATTGCTTTACTACTACTGACTGTGTCATGGCTATATACTGATCCATCTAAACATCAATCAGAGGGTTCAGAAGCAAGAGCCAAGACCTGTAAGTCTTTCCAAATAATAAATATAATAACAAAATGAGAATGGATCTCCTATTTTATTAGCTACTGTACCTATAACCACATTTTCATAGATTTTTAGGTTCACTGACTTTAAACCCATAGGGTGTTTAAAATTACCCTCACTCACCCACCTAATAGGTGACATTCTTTATCATTGGGCTACCACCCTGGTCGCTGAGTGCCCCCAGGGTGTGTTGTTATGTTATGTTAAGAGTGGTCTTATAAAGCGCTCAGCTACTCGGGCAGAGTGTCCCGGCGCTATAAGGACCTGCTGGGGCTGAGCAAAAGGAAGCACGAGAAACTACTGTCCAAACAACCAGGTCTTGAGCTCCTTCCTAAAGGAGAACAGGTTATCTAGCTTTCTGAGGGATAGTGGCAGTTTGTTCCACAATTGAGGTGACAAGAGTCTATTAGAGCGTCCCCCAATGCGGGCTCGTTTAGTTACAGGGACAATGGCTAGCGCTTGTGAAGCAGAGCGCAAGGATCGAGCAGGAAAATAGAAACGCAGCCTTCTCCTTAGATATAAGGCCCCGATGTCATGAACAGATTTAAACGCTGTGATAAGTGTCTTAAAATAAATGCGTTTGCGCACCGGGAGCCAATGGAGCGAGTTTAAAAGAGCAGAGGTGTTGGACCTTCGGCTAAGGCCAAAAATGGCCCTTGCTGCCGAATTTTGGATGGACTGCAGGCGGGTGAGTAAATATTCCGGGAGGCCTAGATAGAGTATGTTGGCATAATCTAGCCGGGAGCCAATCAAAGCCTGAAAAATGATCCTCCTATGGGCATGTGAAAGAAGGGGAAGACATTTCCTAAGAGTTTTCAGAAGGCCATAGCATTGGCCTACTAAACTAAGAATATGGGGTTTGAAGGTGAGACCATTGTCAATTTTGACACCAAGATTTTTCATCAGAGAAGTTGATGACGATGGAGGATACATATCAGAAGGCCACCAGGATTTCCAGTTGGCGACGGGGAGGCATCCGAAAAAGAGGACCTCTGATTTATTAGAGTTACATCTAAGCTGATTCAATTGGAACCAAGAAAAAACAGCTGCGAGTCAGCTCATGATGTTGTCGCCGGAAAAGTCAATGTTCTTATCGCAAGTAAATAAAAGCTGCATATCATCAGCGTAAGAGATAATCTGGGCTCCATAGGACCCGACCAAAGCAGCTAAGAGGAACATATATATATTAAAAAGAGTTGGACTTAGGATCGAGCCCTGAGGGACCCCACCTCCAGCGGTGGAATGGAAGCTGTGAACGGGGGAGCCCAGATTGATTGTTGGCGGCCAGATAAAAAGGACTCGAACCAGAAGAATACCGTCCCTCTCATACCGATCTCCTGGAGTCTTAAAAGAAGACGGTTGTGGGGGACGGTATCAAATGCCGCAGAAAGGTCGAGTAAAACCAGCATCGCCTTCCCTCCGTTGTCCAGAACCTCCTTAGTGGACTCAGTGACTTCAAGCAGAGCCGTCTCGGTGCTCAGATTGGAGCGGAACCCAGATTGAGTTTTATGAAGAATATCATGGGTTTCAAGAAAATTCGAGAAGGGAGTATGGACATGTTTTTCCACAATCTTGGCAAAAGCAGGGAGTAGCGAGATAGGTCTATCACTGGAGTTGGCAAGGGGATCCAAATTAGGTTTTTTGAGTTAGGGAAGAATATGAGCCTTTTTCCATGCACTAGGAACAATACCAGTTTTAAGAGAGGAGTTAAGTACAGGATTAATAATGGGATTGATGATATGTGCCATCTTGGCAAGAAACTTCGCAGAGCATGGATCCGACGGGAAGCCGGACTTTAACTTTAATAATAGTTCCAATGATACTTGTAGGGAAAGTGGAGGAAAAATCGAGAGCGTATGGCTCTCAGGAAGGGAAGGAGGTGCAGGGAAGTTAAGGTCAGAATCACTTATTGAACAAATTGGCGTGAATGAGGCCTGAATGCTTTTAATTTTGTTAGCAAAAATACTGCCCAATCGTTCAATCCAGAGTTCCGAAGGAGAACATTTAGATATTGGAGTAGTGGGCGAGGAGAATTCCTTAACTATTGTAAAAATTCCCTTACTGATATTAGCAGCTGATTCAATTCTTTTGGCGAAATAGGATTTATTCTCGATGGTAATGTCTTTATGGTAGGTTTTTATGAGTTCCCCATATAAAGCTTTCGATTAAGCATCGTAACTTTTACACCAGGCTCTCTCGGCTTTCTTACAGAGCCTTCTACTATCGTGCAATGCAGGAGTAAATCATGGCGCAGAGGCACGAGAGTTTCTTTTAGAGCAGGTAAAGAGAGGTGCTAGCTCCTCCAAACGTTGCGTGAGCAGGACTGAAAGAGAGCTAAGTCGTCGGCCAAATCACCTGTTAGCTGACAAGGGTGCATGGCGAGTGAATGGGCTAGCATGTCGGAAGAGACAAGATGGTAGGAGCGAATGGCAGTTGACTGCGGGCCAGAGCCAGAAGTGGCTGCTTTGGTCACACTCAGGATGTCAAAATTCAATAAATAGTGATCCGACCACACCAAAGGGAGAGGGGGAGAGGGGATGAAGGAATTCATCGAAAATATTTGATCCAAGGTGTGGCCTTTATTGTGTGTAGCAGTCGAGATGAAAGGAGTAAGACCAAACGGACTTGTAACGTCCAGGAGTTTTATGGTATCTGCTGCATCTGCCACATCCATATGGATGTTAAAGTCACCCAGAAGCAGACAGTGCTTATATTTCATAATAAAAGGGGAAATAGCATTATGAAGTTCGTCATGAAAAGAACCAGCCTGACCAGGCGGTCTATATACCAGATGTCCGGCGCACGAGTGATGAGGTGAGAACGGCAGACAGTAAATCCTGATTACAGCGGAGCGGTTTTTCCTTTAAGGGAGTAACAGTGATGGTGAGTAAATTAGTGAAAAGTGCAGTTTTAAAATTTGCTTCAGAATTTCAGTCAATTAGACATACATTTTAATGGGGGAAGTCTTGGTCAATGTTAAAAAATATAGTGGAGGATATATGTGGGATATTGATCCAACTTATCTACATGGTCTACATGTTTCAACCATCTTCTAATAGTGCCGCTCAGCGTCAGAATGGATTTCGTCTGGACCAAAAATGACCAGCATGTGTGCTGGGGCATGCAGGGATGGTGTGTGTGAATCAAACTTACAACCCACTGACTTATCAGGAAAATCACTGTTTGTTTTTCTTCCTGAATAGAGATTAGGGCTCAAAAAAGGCAGTGGTAGTAAATAGAAAAGTTAAATGAGGAACGTGATGGGTACTTTCCTCCTTGGTTCCTTATCGTGATTAATTTTCCACATTCTATTTCACATGTATTCTTTATTATTTAAAAAAGAAAGCACGTATATTTAAGTTTACTAAATTACTGTTTCAAGGACAGACCATGCAACCGAATAGTGTCTCAGGTACACATAGAGAATTGTTGACTTACGGACAAGACATACCGACAAACAATGTTTTTCATGAGGATTCCAAAATAGAGACTGCTTTTTTGTTGAAACATATATAGGCTTATCATTAACACAACATACATCTAGACCGAATATTGGTTGAATGTACTATTTTGTTAAAGTCAGTACTCTTTAGCTCAGGTTACGTGTATTTATCAAATATTAGCTTTGTTTCCGTGGGACCAGAGAAAATTATTTTAAGGGTGCTCAGCGTTAGCTTTCAAAATTTCGCCGGCAGCGCTTATCACCACTAAGTGCAAATAGGACTCATTCATCACAGTAATGTGTCTATTATTAAAAAACCATAAGGAATCAGAACTAACTTTGCGGTGGTAGCCTCTTGCTAGCTGGGATAGGCCAAGGGGGGGGGGGGGGGCCCTGTTGTCAACTCTGTAGATTTTAAACGAGGAGAAACCTTTTAGTAATTGTCAGCCTCTAAGGTTTAAGTCAGGCTCCCCCCGTTATTTTTTCAGCCCACTCACCTTCTCACCTTGTCAAGTCATATCACTCTCCATAGTACCTGCCTCACCTCGGTCATCCCACATCTTGTGGACTACCTCTGGAGGTTATGCTGTCATCGGGGAATTTGTTCCTTGATTTCTCTCTCTGTATGCGTACCTGATTCTGAGACACTATTTGGTTTCACGGTCTGTCTGTGAACCAGTAATTTCATATGATTAAATATATGTGCTTACTTTTTTAAATGATAAAGAAGACATGTGGTATATAATGTGACAAATTAGTCTTCGTATGGAACCAGAGACGAAGGTACCCATCTGTTTCATCATTTATCTTTTCTATTTACTACCACTGCCTTTTTTGATAAACCTAATTTCTTTCAGGAAGTAAAACAAAATGTGATTTCCCTGACAAGTTGCTGGGTTGTAAGACAATCCACACACACCATCCCTGCATGCCCAAGCACTAGCTGGACTTTTGTTGGTCCTGACAAAAGCCATTCTGACCCTGAGAGGCTCTATTAGAAGATGGCTGAAACATGTAGACGGCTTTAAGGATAAGTTGGATCAATTTAATATGTCACATATCCTCCACTATATTTTTTAATATTGACCAAGACTTCCCTCAAAAAAATGTATGGATAATTGACTGGAATTCTTGAGTCAGTTTTATAACTGCACTTTTCGCCAATTAAATCACCATCACTGTTCTCCCCTCAACAAAAACTGCTCCGCTGTAAGCAGGTATCGCAGCACACCCTGGGACGACTCGGTGACCAGTGTGGGAATCCAATGATGAAGCATATCACCTACTGAGTAGATGAGCGAGTGTTCTTTTAACCGCATGCGCGCTAGCGGAATTCTGCTCCTGTGCTGAGTTTTTTAAAACCGCACTTTACATGACGAGCTGGGCTCGTCATGAGCGTGCGAGGAGGCTACCTCATGACGAGCCCAGCTCGTCATGAGCGTCGAAGGGGTTAAACACCCAATGAGTTCCAAGGCAGTGCACATAAAACCACGAAAAAGTGGTTATAGGTACAGTAGCAAATGAAATAGGAGATCCATTCTCATTTTGTTATTATATATACTGATTCACTCAGTTGCCATTGCATTTCAGTACCTGCCACAAGCTCTGAGAGTGTCTTGCCTTAGAGACGCATGCTGTGTTCTCTGGATCCCTTTACAAATGTTGCAAGGACTCTACTGATAATGCAGACCTGTGTATTACCATGACAAGACATCAGAATATAGGGACCCAGTCTCCACTACGTTGGTGCCTATCAGCCCAATCCTGGCTAGCACACAGGGCCTCATCTGAGCTCCTGTCCTTTCCAGAATAACAGGTAATGTGTGCAACCTCAAGCATGACCCTCAAGTCCCTAAGGGAACTGTGGAAATAGATCTTTCCTTTTTGTTTCTCACTTACACATTATGCATGCCCGTAAACCGAAGAAAGACACAAAGAAAGTTTACAATACATTTATTGATTCCACTGTAGTCTATTACGAAGCAAATGTGCTATGATCTTAGGCAGATTCAGCTAAACAAGGTAATTAGCATTACTAACAGACTATATAGGACAAATGCCCCAATCATGGCAAGTTTTATTTCTTTCTTGGTATATTCCTACTATGTGAGCACAGGGATATATTTGCGATCTCTGGGATTGATATAGGACTTCTTACCTAGTGTATGCCACTAGATGGTCTTCATCATGAGTGTAAGGTTAGTTTAAACACAGCTGCATGTCAGGCACTGCTATTGTTACAGAACAGTCCTCTCTTACGGAATTCTCCTTTCTGGCCCCCAAGGGGAAGGGACACAGTTTATATGATACAACTATTGTGCTGTGTTGGAGATGCAGCTGCGACTGTGTTATGTCTTAAAGCTAGGAGCTGTTGCTGAACTAGAAAAGAAAACAGTACCCTTTGTTGTTATGTATTCCATGCAGTCTTATACAAAATGGATAGGCGAAATCCCAAGAAGAGTACCTGAAAAACAATACATTTTGATTACTTTTGCTCTAAAACATTCTGTCACATAAACAAATGTGTTATGTGTGGCTCTGCAGACTGAGCGGAGGCAGCCTAAAACACAAAACTAAGGGAGAACCGAAGTGGGTCCAGAAGGGAAATCACTACGCAAACATTCAGTGCGCAGGGCTTGAAGTACAGCAAGCATTGTACAATTGCAAGGGCAGTCTAGGAGTGGACTGTAGGTGAAGCAAGCTTCTGCTTTCAGTCAGCAACCATGTCAAGGGTCACCTCAAGAGAGACACATTATCTTATTAGCACTGCTTCAATACTTATACTAAACCAATTGATTCACTGCCTGTAGATCCTCTCTCCCCTCCTTGAGTGCATATTTCAAAAAATGAGAGGCAGACTAAAAAATGCATTCCCCGAAGTGATTAAAAGTTGTTTTAATGGTTGTATTGATGGGTGTGAATGAGTCATGACTGCATTAGCATGTCTGTTGATAAGAATCTAGACTTGATGCTAAATGCACAGTTTTGAATTGGCCCACACGTTCATGAGATGTGTAAGAATTCTAAGTTAGTGTTGTGAACCATATATTACCTCTCCATACTCTAAAGGTGAGTAGACACCTGTAATGAAATGGGTTCTGCCCACTTAATCCGCCCTTTAGTTTGCTTTTTGATCACCAGATTTTGGACTTATGACAGGGAGTCAATACTCTTGTCTCACCCACAATAATCACCTAGTAAATGGACTGAATGTGTTTACCACCACCTACTACAACTAGGGTGCAGAGCACTGGGATGGTTACATGTAAACACGTCTCACAGGTATGCGGGCTACATGTGTGAGACTACTATTGGGCACAGCTTACATGTACATCTTATAGGTCATCTAGAATTGTCATATGTCTGCGGCATGGCTCAGGATCAAATTCCAGGCCTTTTGTCACCCTGCTAGACCATGGTAATTACTCTGCTCCCCAGCAAAGGGAACAATGGCCTCCCCACAAATAAGGAGCAATTACAAGTGCTTCACTCTGCTCCTGAGGAGAAAAGGGGTGAGGAGGAAAATCTGCATCTGGTAATTTGCTGTCACACTGAACCAGTGTTGGAGCAGCCGAGGCACATTGAACAAAGGAGAGAGCCCAGACATCGGGAGATAGCAAAGGAGGGGTTTCCATTGACGTTCTGGAGGGAAAGTTCCTGGCAGTGATGATATAGGGGTGGATCTGAGGCCACAAGAGCAGATATGCATAGAGATGCTTGACGGTGCCATGTTCCAGCATGTTATGCAGGAGGGTTGGGACATGGGTAGAGGGCTGAAGTGGCACCCTACGATTAGCAGGGTTGCTACTCAACTAGAACTATCCACCCCCACCTATAATCTCCTGTACAAGGGAGAGACAGAGAGTTTTATACTGAAATTGGACAGTGGCAACACCAGGGAGAGCTGGAAGCACAACTCCCCTGAACCCCTAATGGACTAAAGACTCTGCTGCTGATTCTTAGACCACTGTCTGTCTCAAGGACCAGGGAGGCGGATTCACTTACACACCCCAAGAACCAGCTAGAGGAAGATCTGGACGTATGTGCCCCAACAGGAAGATCTGGACTTATGTGCCCCAGCAGGAGGAGAGGATCACCATGGATAAAGCAAAAGAGACAATAGCTGCTGCAGGGAGCCATTGAAACTAGCACTCTCCAAAGTGTGCTAATTCAGAGACCTTGAGTCTTACTGCAAATGCTCCAGGTGACTAGGGCTTGCCACCAGGAGCAAAAGCAGCCCAGGACCACCACAAGCGGCCCAATGGGGCCAGAGTTATGACCTCTGGTATTTATTCTGATTAAGACATGACCAAAATGAGGAAATGGGCGCTTGGGGCTCAGCCACCATTTTCTTTGATAAGCACAGGGTGGGCCATGGCCTGGGATTGGGGCAAGCATCATTAATTTATTCAGTACAGTTAAAATAAAATGTATTCGATTGTTGGATCACACAACCATAAAAGCACTTAAAAACAGCAACATATTAAATCATTAAACAGCTAAAAAAGTTTACAATTTCAAACAATCAATTAAAAATGAATCCATACAAATACTGTACTTTTGTCTCATTACACATGCATGATTATGTTACAATACTTTTACTATGACTGACAACCTTCTTTAAAAACATTGCAAACCTCCATATTGTATGTTCATTTCCAGGTACTGTAATACAATGAACGCTGGGCGGCATCGTCTAATCCCCCTAGATTTCCGAATATTAACAATCCAGATCTTTCTTAATTCATTATAAAATGTACAGATAAAAACAACGTGCATGGTGGATTGTTCTGACTGATTATCACGAGGGCACAGTTGTACAGCTCTATCCCAATCGTTCATTTTAGGGAAGCTTACCAATTTATGACAGGACCCAAATCTAAACCTTTTCAATAAAATTGTCAGATAAGGTTGAATACTGAGGGTTGTAAAAATCATTTGGCTGTACTCCACGGTAGACTTTTTGATCTCTTGAGTTAATCTACTAGTATCCAATAGTGAATTACACTATTTTTTAGCTCTTTCCTCGTGAGCCTCTTCATAGTACTAGGATCTGTAAAATATTCTGGATGGCCAAGGTCACGCATAAAATCTCTCACATACCTTAGCCAGGGAATTGATAGTGCTCCCTCCAGTGTTAGACTATCCGTTAAAATGGCCTGATTAAGTACAGTTGTTGACGATACCCAGATCCTGTGGCATAAAAGAATGGGCACCATTTTTATAACATCAGCTATGTACGGTATACACAATTCAGAATGGCAGGCAAACAAAGATGTACAACGTGATACAGCTAAAATATAACGTAAAAATGCATTTTCCACAGTTTGCAAAGAATATACATCTACAATACCCCACATCCCAGCCCCATAAATCACCGTTGCAATGCATTTTGCCTTATATATTTGAATGAGTTCGACAGGCGGCCTCCTGCCTAATTTTCTTGAAAATTTTAGGAGAGCGCCCGTAGACTTTAAAAACTCCAATTTCTTTGCATAGACTGCTCGAGCCCAACAGTCATTCTCACCAAAAAGTATACCAAGGTATGAAAAACATTTAGTAAATGCAATCTTCTGTCCGTCTATATACATATTCCTGCATTTACGGCTGCTGTGGCCACACTGCACTATGAACGTTTTTCTGATGTTTATTCTGAGGCCAAGGTGACACATAAAGGCTACAAAAGACTTTAACACCTTTTGTGGGCCAACTTGGGTATGAGACATCAGAACAGCGTTGTCCACGTATTGAAGCGCAGGTATTGGACAACCATCTATTTGGGGGAGATCTTAACAGTCTTTTATCAGTGCCTTGTCAATGCATTAATATAAATATTAAAAAGGAAGAGTGTGAGCAAGCAACCTTGCCTAACCCCCCTCCTAATCGGAAACGGAGCAGAGCACTCACCAGTTGTGCTGTATTGTACTCTTGCCCTTGCATCTCTCTACAGCCATCTCAGAAAATGTATTATATTTATGTCCACCCCCTTCTTCTCAAGGATCTCCCACAACCTGTCATGCCTAGTCACTCCCGCAAAACAAAAACAAAAAGAAGTGCAGCGTGAGGCCATGAATAGATAAAGAAAAATGCTGAAGCCCCTCATTTAAAAATCAAAGATCCACAGATGGAGCACCCCGTAAAACCCCGTGGAGCCTGGTTGCTCAAGTTTCTCATTCTGTGGAGGCCCCAGGAATGGCAGAAGTACCATCAATGAAACCAAGAAGCTTCATGACAGGCTTCAAGAATTGCAGCCATCCCCCTCAGAAGTGATTTCTGTAAAATGGCTCTAAGATTCACTGGTCAAGAAATCCACACCTACCAGGCTTTTCATGGTTATTTTAAGTAGTCCTAAGGCTGGAATGTTTGCAGAATGGGAGTGTATGGACCTCTAGTGGTTGGTCCTATGGCCGCATGTTATGTGGACTAAAGTGGTTAAAGAAAAACACAGACGTATGTAATATTGTTTGACAAAGCTTTATTTCTTAGTGTATTGCTGACACTGATTTATGATGAGCATGATAATTCTATATGGACAGTAATGATTGCATGTAAAACATGGTTACTGAGTGCAGTGATAGAGAGACGCATCTAACATGTGATTCTAGGTATTTTAATGTAACCTTGATAAAGCTAATCGCCCTGCCTTATTCGAACTGACACTCTCCTATATTGTAAAGTGCTATCCTGTATAGGGTACTGCGGTGTTTGAGGGTCATAACCCATTAGGCTACAAATGTGATTTCAGAATGTCACCCAAGGTATTTTCACCTACCTTATGCATATATTTGAAAACTACTGCATTTTAATAAATGGTGTGGGTGTAATACATTTAATTTTCCTTTTCCAAAGAAAAAGCACTGACTAGACAAACATTTATTGAGCTCCTATCCTGCTCAGCTTCATCACCCTGAGAAAATAAAGCCCTACAGTGGAGTGCTTGGTTCCCAGTGATGGGGTAACTGAGGACCTATTACATGGTCAAGCCTCACATCTTATAGCCTGATTTCCTTACAACATTATTGTTTATCGCACTTTGGTTATCTCCAGTCCGTCAATGAATAACTGGAGCTGGACAAGGACTGTCAATGCTGGTAGTGAAAGGCTTCACATCTTTGGATGACACTCTACACAATGCCACCGAGCACAAATTACATAGCCTACTATTCCCAAACTCTCTTATTTGTTTTAAATAGCTGCTCACATCTTTGATGTTGAGAATAAGTTTCTTCGTGTCCATGGCATCCTTGCTTGGCAATCAAGAGGTTTCCTATAGCTGGGACTTAGCTATCTAAAACCCAGAAGAAACTGAGGACAGTTCAAATCAAATCAAATTGAGAAGAGTTTTTTACAAAGCCACCTCACATTCTAGATCTCGTCACTTGGTTCAGGGAAGTATTCTGAGGATGCAGTCACATTAAGGATGAGACTTTGAATATTTATGGAGACATTGAAATAAATATAAAGATACCAATATAAATATAGACATAGAAAGTGATCTAGAATTAGAAGCAGTAACTTAGAGTAGTGTCTATTTTAGACCAGTTGGTGTCAACGTCCAGTTTCTCTGTTTTCTCTTTCATTTTTGTTCTGCTTTGCCCAGATCCACTGCCAACTACATATTGCACTGGTAATGCATATGGTGAGACGTTGACGAATACATTACTGGACATGGACAACAAGGTTAGCTCTTTCTGAAATTTAATATAAACAGGATGACAAAAGTCATTTCTTGAGGAAAAAGTCCAACAAAATACATATCGAGGACCATGTAGTAAATCCTTGATTCAGAATGAAAAATGTATGTTTTAAAAAAGCTAAAACTTTGGGCCATATGTATCAAGGCCAAATGGGTTCGCAAACACCGAAATTCGCAGAATTTCGGCATTTGCGAACCCATTTTCGCAAAATGGTATTTAAGAAAGAATTTGGGTGCAAAATAAGGAATCGCAAAATTTGCCATTCCTTATTTTGCAATTGCATTTAAGGAATCGCAAATTTTGCGATTCCTTAAATGCGATGTATTAAGCAAAAAAAATAATCCAAAATGCCCTTAAGGAATCGCAAATTACCACCAACTTGTAGTTGGTGGTATTATGCGATTTCTTTTACAAATGCACTTTATGCAATTTGTAAAGGTGCCATGCGACGCTCATACATGCCCTTGGGGCATGTATGTGCGCCATATGCGCACACATGTCATTTTCAGGGGTGCAGCAGGGTGTTCTTGAGACACCCCTGCACCCTTGAAATTATTCTTAATTTGCGATTAGCAAATTGCGAATCGCAAATTGAAAATAATTTCGCATTCATTCCTATGGGCCTCCTGGCCCATAGAAATGAATGGGAAATTATTCCTTAATTGCGATTAGCAATTTGCTAATCACAATTAAGGAATTTTAAGAAATCGCTAAAAAAAAGCGAATTTCTACATACATACCATTTTGCGATTTCTAAATAGCGATTCCTTAAAAATCGCTATTTAGAAATCGCAAAAGGGAATGTTGATACATATGGCCCTTTGTCACTAGTTCTTAAATATTCATAAATGGTAAATTCAGATTTTTCCTGAGGACAAATGAGACAAAGAAATGGCCTTTTCAATATTGGAAATGAAAAAAATATTTTGTCTTCTATTTCTACTCATGCTGAAAGAGCTGGAATGAGGTGATGAGAAGCAAGGGAAGCATGGATACCCTTCAGAAATGAATAAACAAAAACACTTAAGGTTGTAATAACAAAATGAAAAGAGTAGGCAATGTGTGAATAGAGGAATTCTAATAGGCAAAATTACAGTACAAAGAAAGTCATAGGAGGATGAATAAAATGTTAAAGAAGAGTGTAGTAGTCTCGTCCACTGCGCGCCCTGAGCGCGTGTGCTCCATTTGCCATTGCCTCGTGCTGCCCGTTTGTTTATCTACGTCATTGTGACAGTTAGGCTGGTCAGTTAGTGCCGGCCATTTTACGCCTATCCGGCTTACATGTGCGGACCTACATGTGGGAACTCAATAAAGCTTATACTTCAAAGAAACTGCTTTTACCTTCGAGTTATTACACTCGATTTTGGCGACGAGGTTTCCGAGTTCCCAAAAAGAACCCACGTGAAATAGAAGTTCGTCACGATGTGCTGAAGGGCTGAGTGTAAAGAAAAGAAACGTTTTACCGGTGTCAACTCGAGCGTTGTGGAGAGTGGTGTCCTGTTGTTGGAAGTTTCAGAGTTGGAGTTGTGGTGTAGCGGTAGTGCTGCGACAATCAAGAGGTGAGGAAATAAGCTGACGCAATCTGACAAGTGTGAAGCTGGCGCGTCCCGGCTCCGCCTCTGTCAGTCATCGTATCACACCACCCCTTCCTGCCCTAAGAAAAAAACAAATAGGCATTTCTTAAAGGGGAATGAGACGCATTTCCTAGTTTCTATCGGAACTTTAACATAAGCGTCTGATGTGTAAAGGAGTGTTGGGAGTCCCACTTCTTATTAAGGAAACAACGTATGTGACAAAATAAAGTCGAGTTTACTAATTAGCGTAAAACGAGAGCATGCAGATTAACACAGTGGCACGCACACTTGCTGCAAGAAAAATAAAATTACAGCATAGCAGCTAGAATGAAATATTAGTTGAGGTGGATGAAACAGTATAAAGGAGTCTTTGTGGGCATAACAAATAGTATGAAATAAGAGGGTTACCTTTACACCTTTACCCTCTCACATCTGCCAGATTTATATCTATTAAAAAGAGGTTCTCCTTTGAAATCGTGAATCTGTTTACAATATGCAGTCTGTCCACCCTCCACCACCTTTTCTTGATACTCCTGGAGAACCACAAGTGGCCTGGAGAAAATGGTTTGACGCATTTGAGAACTATTTGGGGGCAATAGGAGCGCACAGATTTAGACCTGAAAGAAAAAGGTTTTTATTGCTCCACTCACTTGGATTTGAAGGTAGGGACACCCTCAAGCATTTACCAGAAGTTGTAGATGAAGCAGGTGAGGAAACTGATGAATACAAAGACACGGTTAGAAAACTGGCTAAAAGATATGACAAGCAACCAAGTGTTGTAGTGATGAGGCACAAGTTTTTCAAAAGGGCACAAAAGATAGAGGAGGATGTAGACACGTACATCACAGCTCTAAGGAAATTAGTTGCTGAATGTGAATTTGAAAATTTCAGTGAACAGTTGGTTCGTGACCAATTCATAGGAAAATATCTTGACAAAACCATCAGACAAAAATTGCTTTCTTTAGAAAATCCGTCACTTGATTAATCCATCTGTATAGCTAAGAGCATAGAAACTTCTCAAACTTCCATTAAAGAACTGGAATGTAAAAACACTGAAATGGTTACTCCAGTGCGCCTCACAAATTACAAGAAAAAGAAGGATCTTCAACAAAATTATTTTTTCAAAAGAACTGACATCTGTTTCAGGTGTGGATATCCTTCTCACGCAAAAAATGGGAGACCATCTCCTGCTAGGAACGCTGTATGTCGAAACTGTGGCTAGATGGGACACTTTGACAAACTGTGTCAGACTCATAAAAAAAACAACGTTCATGTAGGGTGTGTTAAAGAATCAAGCGATAGTGACAATGATGATACTCTGAGTGAAATAAAAGACATGGTACTTGTTGTGAACGATGGAGGTGTAAAAAGTGGAGATCCCAATGACTGTGTGGATCCGTATGTGGTCATTGAGGTTGGTGACAAAAAGTTGAGACTTCTTGTGGACTCAGGTGCACGGATCACATTGATCACAGAATCACTTTTCAGAGAAAAATGGGGGGAAAGACCCCTACAACCACCAGATCGCGAGCCTGTATCCTATGAAGGGCGCAAAATAGAGCTTCTAGGGTATTTTGAGGATGTTATGATTTTCAAGAACAGACATATATATGGAAAAATATATGTAGCTGTCCACGGCCTCAACATATTAGGATGGTTCAATCAAGGCTTGTTTAACATGATGTTATGCCCAGGTGCAAGTGAACATATATTGGCTATCCGTGATCACACACATGTTGAAGATTTGCTCAATAAATACCCAAAAGTATTTTCAGGAGGGCTAGGAAGAATTAAAGGGTTCAGACATAAAATAAAGGTAAGAGAGGATGATTTGCCCGTCAAACATAAGGTCAGAAGCTTACCCTTCCGTATAAGAGAGGACCTGGAAAAAGAACTTATGTCCATGTATAAAAGAGGGGTAATTGAACCCATTGAGTCCTCGGACTGGTCTTCGTCCTTGGTAGTTGCTCGGAAAAAAAATAATGAACTGAGGATTTGCATTGACTTGCGCAGCTTAAATAAGGTGATTTAGGTGGATTCGCGCCCCTTACCCAATATTACAGAAATGCTGGGGGTGGTAGCAGGGGCCAAAGTTTTCTCTAAACTAGAACTGGCTTCTGCGTACCACCAGATTGAGCTTGATAAAGATTCACGCCACTACACTGCATTCAACTCTCCCTCTGGCTTGTTCCAATTCTGTCGCTAGGCGTTTGGCCTGGCTTCGGCAGCTTCTGTCTTTCAAAGGGTTATGGTCAACTTACTTAAAGGCATAAAAAACATAGCGATATTTCAAGATGATGTCCTTTTATTCGCTAAGGATCAGAATGAGCATGATTTAGTTCTGAACAAGATTCGCTCCATATTTCAGGAGCATGGTGTGGTTCTAAAAAGGAACAAATGTGTGTTTTCTAAAGAGAAGGTGGAATATCTGGGTCACACCATCTGAAGTGCGTGGGTCACACCCAAGCCAAGTCTGGTTCAGGCCATTTTGGATGCTTCCGCCCAAAAAGACAAAGCTGGTGTTAAATCTCTGCTTGGGCTGACGGAGTTTTATGCACGCTTTATTCAAGATTACGCCACCAAAGTACGTCCCATTTCGACATTGTTGAAAGATAAAAGTGAATTTGTGTGGGACAATGACTACAAACAAGCTTTTACTTGGCTCAAAGAACAACTGAGCACAGTCAAAGCTTTGAAACCATTTCTGCCTGAAGTACCGTGCACATTGACTGTGGGTGCTAGTAGCTATGGATTGGGGGCAGTTTTGACACAGGAAATTGGACTTCAAGAACATACTATTGGTTTTGCATCCAGGGTACTGAGGGAGGTAGAAACCCATTATTCAGTAATTGAAAAAGAACTTCTTGCATGTTGGTGGGGCATTGAAAAATGCAAGAATTATCTTTGGGGACGGAAATTCACATTACAAACTGACCATAAATCTTTGGTGGCTATTTTAGGTAACACCAACAATCGAAATGCTACACCTCGTATAGCCCGTCTTGCATCAAAACTTTTACAATTACATTTTGAGGTAACTCACATCGCAGGGGGCAAAAATGTGAGGGCGGATGCACTGTCACGCTTGCCTGCAACCTCCAGTCATGCCACTCAGTGTGATGACGACATTGATTATGATGAGAAAGAGGATTGTATTATAGCCAGTGTTGAGTTAATAAATGTATGTTCTGTGATGCAAGAAAGTTGGAGCGCAGCTATGACAAGAGATGAAGTGTTAAATGATGTGAAGAAGTACACAATTCAGGGTTGGCCAAGGGAAAGGAATGTGAATGTGGCCTTACAACCTTTCGTGAAAATATGTGAAGAGCTTTCTATAGAGGATGGTCTAGTATTCAGGCTAGATAAGCGAATACCTCCCGAAAGAGTTAGACCCACCTTACTTGTAAAAGCTCACGAGGGACACTTGGAAGCCACTCTTACCAAACGTAGGGTTAGAGAATACTTTTGGTGGCCACAGATGGATAAGGACATTGATGCTATGGTGCAGGAGTGTACCATTTGTGCCAGCAGCGACAAAAGTCTCCGCACATTTAATCCCCCTCTCACTCCAATACCTCTCCCTGAAGCTCCGTGGGAGAAACTAGGTATTTGATGTTTTAGGACCTTTTCATTCTTTACCTCATCAATGTAAGTTTGCCATAGTGATGATGGATTATTACACTAAGTGGCCAGAGGTTAAGTTTGTATCCAGAGTAGACTCGAAGGAGATTGTGGACTTCATGAAAGAAGTCTTCATGAGAGAGGGGTTCCCCTTATCCATCATTTCCGATAACGGGGTGCAGTTTGTGTCTGCTGACGTGGTGATTGTGCATGTCTCCTTTTTGTACATTATTCACACACAGGGCTGTATACATGTAAAATCATTTCTCTGCCCCATCCATCAAATCATGTTTTCTTTCCTACATTAATTGCCTACATGGCTGCATACTTGTAAAATCATCGCTCTGCAATGCTAAATACATTATGCTCAGAAAAGACTGTGCGCCGCTAATGTGCAACATTGACTCCACACTTAGATAACATGTAAACAGTCATACGTCACTCCATCACCACGTGTATGTCAGAATTTAGCGCCTTTCCCTCGAGCGTGCCCAACGTGCACGTGTCCTGACACGCCTTCATATATGGTTGTGGCACCGTGACAGGCTGCCTGGTGAATCCGCTCCGAGCGGCTGTCAGGTAGGTGCTGTTTGCTGCGTGCATTTAGTGCTATCAGTCCCTTTGGATTATCATCCATGCATTGGTGGGAGTCACTCACCATCCGGCAGAGTTACTTTTGAATGAAGGCCTGTTCAACGGCCTTTCATGTTTGTGCTTATGACAGTATGTGACTGTTAGTTATTGTGTCTGTAGTAGGAAGCAGCTACCTGGTTAATAACTTTGGTTATACAGTTACTTGGGTGTGAATGTGTGAGCGAGAGAGTACGAAGAGAAATTGTAAAGGAGGGTGAGCCGCAGCAAGGAGGGAGTTGTGATGTCAGATCAGAGCTGTGTTGGGATTGGTCGGTTGGTGTAACGTCGCACTGGGATTGGTTGAAAATTGTTCCCAGTTTAATACTGTATTTTGGAATTGACTACATTTGCATCGAGATGTTTTAAGGTATTACGGGATATGTGTGGAGGAAGGGCAACAGTTTTGAAAATGTTAATTTACTTTCACCTTTTTCCTAGAGTAGAGAGCGGAATGGTAACCACCTATTTAATTTTCTAAGCCAATTACTACATAGAATCATTCTCTAATCGTAAGCAAGGGTCATCAGAAACGGAGTAACCTTTTGGGTAAGGTGGGGAATTGAGACAAGGACGTGATTTTCCACTAGCCAATGTATTTCTAGTCGCACAATCTCCCTTCCAACGCAATTAGCGTTTAAAATCCGAGCAGAGCACTCACACGCCTGGAAGAGCTACCCCCCACACCATTGGTAGAGCCTTCTCATACTGGATGTGGCCCCTAATACTCAGCCCTATTGCTATCACATAACCAAGCACAACAAGCATGGATTTTTTGTACTTCATGCTGCCTGCCATGCTACCGTCTGGTGACGAACATCAGGAGAAAGACCCCCCTCACCCTCGCTCTGCACCGGCCCCCGTCAATCCTGTCTTCTCCAAAGAGATGGCAACATACTACGCTATTCCGCACGAACACCATGGTCCAACGCGGAGAAACATTTTCCTTATCATTGTTTGCAGGTGTATGAGACCAACTGGTTCAATTGTTGTGAACCAGGAATGCAATTCCTAAAATTCATGTGCTGCTGAAGAAAGCAGAGGACTGCGAGCTTGTGTCCCTGATGACAGGGAGTCATTGGGTACCCTTACTTGTAGGGCTCCAGAACAGGTTACAAAATGGACAATCAGAGGGAACACCACCGTATCATTTCCACGACCACTAGCCAGCACCAGGGAAGCTTATGACAAGAAAGATTCAGTAGGTGCACAGACCCCAGTAGAAACTGCACATTGATAACAAAGATGTCCAAACTACAAATAGTGCGGAATAAACAGGGGTTCTGCCCACATTACCCTCCCATACCTGGGCAAGGAACATCACATGGATGAGAAAGTAGAACAAAAAGGTACTGAGGGATAAATTAAGCAAACGCTACTTCAAAACAGGAAACAAATTATTAACCTGTTTTCTATACTCTTTTTTTCAACAATAAATGATATAATTTTTGCAAAGGACAAAATATTGAGCCACAAAACAGGGGGGAGGTAACCAGACTATATACAGTAATCAAAATTAGGTAATTACAATATATACAAATATACAACTATGTACCCTAAAAAAAGAAAAACAGGGGGGTAAAGAAAACACTATTAATTATCTGTCGACGCAGTCGCGGTCGCGTTTCCGCCAGTGGTTTCTTATGGCTTCATCAGGACAAGGGTACTGAAAAAATATATATACAAATGCAATTTATATAATTCCTAAAAACACACTAAGCCGCAAAGAAAGACTCACCCATTTACAACGATGCAATGACCACCAGAAAGTTAAAGGCGTGAAAGTAATAGAGTAAAAACCACGCCTCATTTAAGTGAAAACGAAACAGAAACTCCAAAAAGACCAAATCTACACATAAGTGATAAAGAAAAACACGGATTATAGAAACCCAATCACCAAGGACACATTCTTCTGTCCACCGTGTGCCTACAGATAGATATCAGGGGGCATGCACTCAAAAAAACAATGGACCAGTTCAAATGAACATATGCAGCCACCACAAGATTCTAAATACCTGCAAAATGTAGTGCACGTGACCCCCCCAGTGGGAAGTGCGGAGGCACCACCCTGGGGGTTACAGACGACCTCTTCCCAAGGGTCAATCAGTTCACTCTTTCCTGAAATGTATATGAAGGAAGAGAGCCAGAAACCGAGTCTATTAACTTGTCGGTTACTCGGAACCATAGGTGAATAAAGCAAGTCAAGCCACATACAGGATTCTAGCCTACCTTAGCAAATATCCGATTTAGGTGGAGGGGAAGGATTATTTCGTCGGTGTCAGCACACCCAGACTACTTACACGCCCTCAAAAGGAATATGCAGGGTTACCTGCAGTCAAAATAGAGAGAACACAAAAAAAAAAAAAAAAGCCACAATTGCAGTTACTCCCCGCGTGTGCACGGACATTACTCAGTACTATATTGAAGGTCTGCATGCGGATGGGCGGTCAAACATGCCTACCTCTGGTGCTACAATTCCCCCAAGTCACACACGATCAAGGGAGACAATCCGTCTTCGTTTGGAAAGCTCCGCCGTCCATTAGTCAGGAGACAATCTCGCGGACAGGGCGCGCAGCGTCATAAAAAAGGGGACGTCTCGGGGGGCGTTCTGATCTGCGCGCTAGAATCACGCGCATAGAAACAGGACAGGGGGTTGTTGTAAGGAAAAAGACAACAGACTGCAAGCAAGCGTCGTGTCTCAATGGGGCTCTCCTCTACCGTCTAAAATATCCACACATCCACTCCAAGAAATTAAATAAAGAAAGAGCAGCCAGAAATCTTAGAAAATGAAAATAAAAATAACAGTAACAACACCACCTAGAATTGTGATTTATTTTAAGAAAAGGGTGGGCATTGCACCGACGCATCTGGGTTAACAATCTAATCACGATGCATCGAACAATAATCAAAACAAAATACCACTGACACCGTGAGTTCACAAACAACCCAACAAAACAGGTTTGAACGATCAAAATCAAGTATGGATCTATATTGCGTATAAAATTACTCATTGCATATGCTATGTCGTTCCTGAAGCTATTCAAGGCAGACTGGGTCCTAAGAGAGCTCCCCCGACAAAAGGGGTATCATCAAGGGTACTCATCTACGGGTCCAGGCAGCGTTAATGAACAGCATTAGATTAATGCCCACAATTCATCACGGTCATTGAGACCCCTGGTCGCAGTGTGGTATCTTTCGATTAGTCTAGCTTCTGTACAGTTTAGCTTCCGTTCTAGCTCTACTTTGTTTTTTGCTGTCACCACTACAAGTACTGCCCAAGTAAGGTCCTCCTCATTGTGTCCACATTCTGTGTAGTGTTGCACTAGCGGGGCCCCACTAGTCTTACATCTGATTCTCAAACTACAAATAGATCAATAAAAATAACATTTCATAGCTGTGCACTCTTACGTGGTTACACCGATATTTTCTTAAAGTCCTATAAAACTATCATCGTGCGACTTGATACTTTCAAACCAGACTACCACAAAAAAAAGCAATGGCCGCGTGTCCATGAAACTGACACAGCAGCGCAGTGCGAAAGTCACATGGTAGCTGTGCAAGTCGTGCACGCTTGTGCGCGTGACAGCAAGCTGGTGGCCGGCAAAAGTAGCACTTTTAAAAGCCAGCTACTAAATGTCTCGCCAGACCAGCACATGCGTTGGCTCTAGCGAGACCTAAAAAACACATTTAGAGGTGTAACACAGGGTGCATAAAACATAGTACATACATTACATTTCCTAGCACCACAATCACATTAGGGCCTGGCGCCCTACAATCCTAACAGTCCCCCTGGCCAACTGGCCATCTCAAAAGGGGCTCAAATGCCCTAGGTCCAAAAGTCAGGGCGCGCTGACTAGGCAGCAAAAGTCAAGGGTGCGTGTTCTGCGCAGGCCTAAATGTTGCAGCTGGCACTAAGTGCTGCACAGCTGTGAATGTCAGGGGCAAAGGCGTGCATCTCACTCCTAACTCAAAAGGTATTTCCCCACATAAAGAATAAACTAAACAGTGCAGCTGCCCACTACTTGCTGGACAGCTGGGAATACTGAAATGAGGCTTGGGATCTCAATGTGCCATTAGAACAAATATGCAAAAGGTTGCACCTGCTCTCTATCAGGCAGGGCAGCTGAAGGACTGGGCAAACTGGTGGGGACATGGGCCCTTGAAAACAAATTATGCCCCACGTGGGAACCATACGGGGCTCTGAAAACAAATATGCAAAACGTTGGAGCAACCCTCTGGCAGACGAGGCCGCTCAAGGAAGAAGCACTGACCATGGGCCTCGAAATGTAGGAGAACACGGGTCCTAACAACAATGGAGGAAGCACTCACTCACCGGGGCTGTGGGGACTCACTGGTCTCCTCTTGGGCCACTCCCGGCTCTTCTTCTCTCCCTGAGCCGACCTCCCCTGGGCCTCCTCGCGTGCCCCAGTGCCGGCACTCCGCTCTTCGCCCAGGCCCTCTCCTGGGACCAGGACTTCAGCATGGAGCCAGCGGGGCTCCAGACGATTCCTCAGCCCTCCGCAAAACCAGAAACCCTGCCCGCCGCCAAGCCAAGCACATTCTTGCCTGTCTTCCGCTTTTGCTGCGACTCGGCCCGCAGAGGTGATCGCGGTTCTGTTTGCAGTATGAGGGGTAGACTCCCTCTTCATTAAGAATATAAAGCGGGGTGGGCACCCGCTCAATCAATAAAAGCAAAGACGCAGGGTGGGCACCCACGCATTTATTAAAATTAAAGCGAAGACGCAGGGTGGGCACCTGCTCAATGCATCAGCATTACAAAAGCGGGATGGGCACCCGCAAAACAACGATAAATGCGGGGTGGGCACCCACCGCTGCAGGCATCACAGGGGAATACCCAAGGTGGGAGTTCCCTCCCAAAGGGGCTGCAGCTCAGCCCTGCTCAGCCCCAGGCTCTAGCTCTCCTGGGAAAAAGCAAATCAAATGCACACCCAGTGCACAGAAAGGCTGCAAAAAGTCTTGAAGATCCTGGGGGGACAATAAGGAAGCAAAAGGGTCCCAAGAAGGTCTACTAGGTCCAGGGGCAAGGCAGGGCCCAGGGAGGCAAGCCCTCATGGCAGCCCCCTCTGGGCCTCAGCAGCAGCACGCCCCCAGCAGGAACAGCACACCAAGAACTGAACAATTTCATGGGGACACAGCCCCTATATTTATATTAGCAACTCCCTTTGTGTCACAGCACAGGGTTTAGGGATACCAGTTAGATCTTGTATAGGGGAGCTTTGGAGCACTTTGTTTTGCTCAGCTCCTCTCTCCTTTGTCAGGTGGGGGCTCAGGCATTAGACGCACCACAGGGGGCAGAGCCAGCATTGTAGAGGGAAGGCACAATCCTATTCAGGTCCCAGGTGCAACTCCTCCCTCCCATCTACATGCAGATCTCCCTATTCACCACTGGGCAGATTCCCCCTTGTCTCATGGAGCCACCCACACCTCTCAGCTCCTGTCAATCACAAGTCAGACATGCAATTCACATCAGGCAGGCAGACACACAGTACACAGAAATGCCAATTTCAAAAAGTGGCATTTCTCCACCAGTCACCATCAATCTGCGCACACCATTGCGCAGCATTTATTCTCATGAGTTGACACATACTAAACTCGCCCCTGCACTCCTCTCACACCAGGAATTACCATGGACACACATATCTCCCATGCATTCCTATGGGAGGGCAGGCCAATCTCACCACACGCACTCAGAGAGTGCACACACTTTACACTGGGCCACAGTGCTAAAGTGCGCAGAGGCCAAAAATCACTACCACTATGTCAGAGCTTAAGGCAAAAAGTTTACGGTTGAACCTGCCAATAGGCCCAATTCCAACAAATAGACATAAAAAATATGAACAAGATATATTAGCTGCTGAAAATTTTACTTCGAAGCGTTGCACTACCTAGAACCCTGCAACAGTCTTACCACTTCCACAAGAAGAAGGAGAAGTTTATGAGGAGCATGACCGTCAAGACGTCATTGAACTGTCTTCCGAGCCCAGATCTGACATTGTTGCTGAACCATTATCCGAATCTGATTTGATCCTTTTTGTTGACGGTTCATGTTTAAGAGACAATGAAGGGTATCTGCGTGCGGCGTTTGCTGTCTGTACTATTTTAGGAGTAGTCGAAGCTGCCTGTGTACCAAGAGTATATTCTGCTCAGGTGGCAAAAATTGTTGCTCTGACACGTGCCTGCATTATCGCTGATGGAGTGCGAGTAACCATTTATACAGACAGCCAGTACGGGTTTGGAGTGGTTCATGATTTTGGACAATTATGGTCCCAGAGGCGATACCTGACATCCTCACGATCTCACATTCGCAATGGCGAATATGTCCGTGAATTACTGAAGGCTTTACAAAGACCGGAAGCCACAGCAGTAGTTAAATGTGCAGCCCATGGAAAAGGAGATGATTTTGTTACAAAAGGCATTAATTATGCCGATGAAGTTGCTCATTTCTGTGCACTACATGTTTGTATTTTCAATGGTGAATATGTAGGAGAAAATACAGAGAAGATCGAGTTCAGCATGATGTTGGCTATAGCCGATACTTGGGATGAAGTTAAGAGACTGCAAGATGAGGTCCTAGAAGAGGAAGAAACATCCTGCGTTAAAGCAGTTTGTCAAAAGAGAGATGATGGCATTTGGGTATCAACAGATTAAAGGGCAGTGTTACCAAACTGTTTATTGAGTCAAATGGCAAGGCAAAGTCACAGAGACAGTTCATCTTGGAAGAGATGCCATGGTGCGAGTGTTTAGGCAGACATGGTTTAACCCTCGATTTCGTGTGCATGCTGAAGCAGATTGTCACAAATGTGTGTACCTGCCAACAAATGAATGTGGGAAAAAGAACTGTGGTTGCAATGAGTCACATCAGGAGATCAGGAGGTCCTCTCAACAGAATACATTTAGACTTCATTGAGATGCCCCGATGCAATAGGTTGAGATATGTTTTGGTGGTGGTTTGTATCTTTTCACGAAGGGTTGAGGCATATCCCACTAGGCAACGTGACAGTCTCACAGTGGCAAATTTGCTCTTAAGGGAACTGATACCGCGGTTTGGAATTCCGACCTCGGTGGAAACAGATAGAGGAACACACTTCCATAACGAACTCATGAAATTGTTGTGTGCGGCTCTGAAAATCAATCAAAGATTACATTGCAGCTACAGGCCTGAGGCTTCTGGTCTAGTAGAACAAGTGAATGGTACCATCAAAATGAGGGTGTTCAAAGTGTGTTCATCAACTTCCTTGAAATGGCCTGATGTGCTCCCCCTTGTACTGATGAGTATGCGTAGTACACCTGATAGGAGAACAGGGCTCTCTCCCCACGAGATATTGATGAGAAGAGCGATGCGACTGCCTATGGTGCCAGCTACAGCATTGATATTCATCACAGATGATTTAGTTATGGATTATTGTAAAGGACTGGCTAATGTGGTTAATTCTGTGTCTTACCAGGTCGAGGCTGCGACTGCATCCACCTCGTGTGAAATGCTGCATGATTTATGCCCTGGAGACTGGGTCCTGGTTCGAAAGCAAATGAGGAAAAGCTGTCTTGATGTCCTGTGGCATGGACCCTATCAAGTGATTCTGGTCACAAGTACAGCAATGAAGTGTGGTGGTCTACCAAATTGGATCAACGCCACACACACTCGCAGAGTCCCAGAACCTGTGGATAGAACAACGGTTCCGATTTCGAGAAGAGCAATTGAGAGTATAACTGAAACAGAGAGAACTCTTGATGAAGCGAAACTACCAGCTGAGCGAGAAACAATAAACCCAGCATCTTCTGTAGCGAATACAGAATCCGAAATTGATGATATTTTGGAAGTGAACTTTAACCCAGAGCAGAGTGAACCATCTGTCGCTGAAGGATCAGATCAAGAGGAAGTACAGAGAGCAGATGTGACCACAGCAGCAAAGTGGCCAGAAAAGAAAGACAGGCTGAATTTAAGGCTTGCATCTGGGGAAGATCTTGCTCGGATTCCTGAGATGTTTGAATCTGATCAAAGTGATACCGAAGAAAGACCGGATGGTCTGATACGATCGAGAAGGGAGAGAGTGCCATCTTGGAAGTACACATCTTCTGAGTGGACGTGTCTGGCTGTAGATGCAGAAACCGGGAGAATCTGGGAGACTGGGAAAAGGCACAGTGAGTCACAGTGGGAATACCCTGACAATCAATCTTCAATTAATTGTCCCTAGAATTGACGCATTTGGAATACTGACTTTGATGGTTCCTGATCCACCAAGGTTGAGTGGATTGCACTTTTTGATCCTCAATCAAGTTCATTTTCCTACCTTTGGTCGTCAGCCAACTGCACAAGGAATGGGAGAAATTTGTGCTGAAATATTACAGCTTGTTCTTACTATGCTTGGATCAAATATCATAAATGATGAAAAATTAACTTATTAGCCTTAAAAAGAAGATAACTTAGCCCCCGAGAGGAAAGAAGACATACATTTAGGGTCTTTTCACTAGAGAGAAGAGTTGAGAGTAGGGCTGGCTACATCTCTTCAATAGGTTTAGTGTTGTTGAACTGAACATTGAGAAAAAAAAGACCACAAGGACATTAAAGACATTGTAAATAATCAATTAAATAGCAAATCAATCAAACTTCATTGAAAGAAACAAAGTAGAATCAAGACAAGAAAGAAGCAAGATGGGATACGAACAAGCAGGACGGAAAAAGAAATGTCTAATTGGTCCCTTTATTGTAGTGATGATTATTGTCGTAGCTGTGGTGGTTGTTGCATCGCTGATGGGGGTCTCCCGATTCTGAAAAGAATGACATGCAGCCTATCTCCTATACTGTAGATTTAGATGAGGTTGCAACTGCCAAGGACAGGGATATGATTAGAGGAACCAATCAGATGCTACATGTATACCTATCAAAAGGGGACTTCACACTGAATGTATGCTCAATTGTTGTATGAGTATGTTGACACAATGGAAGCGAAAGACTGTTATGTGTGTATGCAATTACCGGCATCCGTAGAAGAGGGCATTCAATATCACCACTTACCTTTAACATATGGCATTGCATGTAGTGTGTTGCTAAGCATGTTTTATAGCAAAGCCCACTTTGAGCATTACTTCTCCAATTATGATGTAGTACTCTCTACAGCTAAACCATCAGTTTTAGTTGTTTGGTAGAGCTCATGTTACTTGTTGTACAGTGCTTCTCTTGCTTTACCACATTACTCAAGCACTTTCAACACTTTATGTAACAAGTGATTCTGAGAGAGGGAGCATTAGGCCAGCCCCCTTCAGCCATTGACTTCTACGTAGTTTTAGAGGCTTATAATTTATTTGGAATGTCTCATGTAGTCCTCACTCCATGTGTCTCCTGCACTTGTCACTTGCTTCACCTTACCCCATCATTCTTGCTCCTCTCTTTCAGCCACTCAGCACACACACACATCCACCACCCTTCTCTTTGCCAGTCATTCTCCACTGACCAATCATACCCAACTACTCGGTTTATTGTTCATTCTCCCATTCATCTATTTTCATAAAAATACATTTATGGGAACCTGGTTTGTTTATACTTCCTTGGAGCCCTGATATCAAAGGAGTAGGGATGGAAGCCTTTAAAACGTCCAGTGACAGCTTAGAGTACTCCAGTCCACGCGGGAAAAGTGCTGATTGCAGCATTCAAGGGAATTAAATTATGTAAATTTTGATCTTTATAATTAGGAAAACCTATTGGTTTTGATAATTCTTGTTCTCTGTGGCTACAGAGTTGATGGTCAGTTTCTTTTGGTCAAATGTCTACAATTAAGACTTTGGGCTAGATGTATGAAACAATTTTGAGTTTGCAAAAGGTCCGATTCGTAGATTCGAGTCGTATGTGGCTGTAAAAAGTTGTTTTGCTATGCATGAAACCCAAAAAGTGATTGGTAAACTTGTTAACAAATCACAATATGGGTTTGTGACCAAATAAGAAATCAGAATTTGGAAGGAGCATGCTTAAAGCTTCCAAATTCCAACTCAGTGTGGGATCTATTTATTTTTAGCAACCAAAATCCAGTTGACAAACCTTAATAGTTTACTGACTACTCAAATGTATTGGTAACCCATTCACAAATGAGGAAGTCAAGGGAAGTCTTCCCATTTGTAAATGTCGAGAAAAACATTCTTAAAAAAACAGTTTTCCTTTTAGGGTTGCTTTTAAAAAATGCTTTATTTCAAATCACTCACAGACATAATGCTGTGCTGACCTCAGCAGGCCATCATCCCTGTGATGGCTGCAAATCCTAGTGGTTTGCAATTTGCGACCTATTTGAGGTAGGTGAAACTGAGGGAGGTCGAACTGTCTACTGTCCCACTACGAATTGGAATTTTGTGAACGAACGTATTGGTACATATGTCTGTTTAAAAAAATACTACACTGGTAGCAACAATGCTGGTTGCAAATTGCAACCAGTGCTTCGTACTTCTGGCACAGGGTCTCTTAACCCATTGGCATCTCCTAGTACAGCAGTGCATCGATCTCCTGGATAAGGTAACCAAGAGGTTCATGCGGGTTTATTAGCAGAAGCAACGAGTGTTCGACATCCATTGATTCATGACGTAATTTTCTGACTAAGATAAATGGGTATAAGGAAAGTCCAGGTCTTGTGTTGGGTTCAAATTTCCACTGGTAAATACATAATTTGGAACACTCTGTATCACTTCACCTTGAAACCTGTCCTTGCTGACACCCACCACATTCATTAATGAAGTTTCTCTGCCATTGATCTCCATTGACAGCAGTCTCGGTTATTAAGCTGGGGGGAATGTCCTGTGAAGCCCCTTTCAAGGTTTTTTTTGTTAACTTATTGAATTAGATTCAACTTTTTTCCTTGCATTTTATATGAGTTGGGTCAATACTTTTCTCGCTTTGATAGCTATAAGGTTGAAGCCTTTCTGACCCCACGTCTTCAGAGGTTCTCAGAGGAAAACAAGCTTCCAGGCCTGTAAGTAATCCTCTTTACCTTCCACTTTGCGGAGTAAAATCAAATTATGTTTTATCATTAAATTAATTTGTTTGACTAATGGCACAATTCATCCTAAACAGTCACATTTATTTACTTTTAATAAATCACTTTTATTTCTTATTGTAGACCATCAGATACTGTGAAAACAACGTAATGAAAGGCAGGTTACATAGTTGACATGGCCACTAGAATATTAGTGACAGGCCAATCAAAATGCTTCTCTTTTCCATTGACTCAAACTAATACTGCATCTCTTTGAAGAGTAAGAAAACTAAAGGTTATGCACACAATCAATAGGATTTACCTGAAAATAAAGCAGGAGCAAAGAGCATTATCCAGTGCATTTTCCAGCAGGCATGTAATTGTACTCGTGCCAGCGTAAAGGGAACGGAATCTTTGCGCCTGGCACCCACCTGGCACCGATTCTCCTCAATTTGGAGTGGGTGCCTTCATGTTTACCACATACACACCAGTGCTATAAAAAAGAAATTTGAATGCTACAAGCATAGATCAGTGATCCCCTTAACACTGAGCATCTGTGAGTCAATAACAATGATCATCAATGACAATGTCACTACTGTTCATCCTAAAGGTCATTGCTTCCTAGTGGTTGAGAGATTCATAATGTAAAAGAGCGTGGCTTGTTTTAAATGATGGTAGACTTTAATCACATAGATGATCAGAAAATTGATTTGTCAAATGCCCTTTTGAAATGATGCGCCCCATCATAATAGACTTGAGTCTAAAATGGCTACATAGCTGATGTAACATTAGTGAAGGTCCATCTAACCAGCTGCCCAGTGTTTTAGGTTCCATTGATGAAGGATGCCCAGTGAGAATGGTCCTACAACCAACGTTGGCCAATGTAAAAGGCTCTGGATGAAATCGCTACGAAGGTACATCTCCATTCCAAAGGCTACCAGCCTTGTATGAAGAATTCCGATCATCATAAGAGCAGATACCCCACATGGATGGGGCACAACCAATGCAATTATTAGCCCATTGCAGTCCAGTCTTGCCCAAACTGCCCCTCTCAGTTGTGGTAAGCGGTGATTTCTGAAAGTGCTGAGGTGCAATCCTGGTCCTGAATTCCAGTGAGCAAAGGAAGTGAGCCTGACGCTTTTTAGGAGGAATCTCTCCCTGATAAAATGTTGAACTGAATATGGGTAAGCAGTGCAATTTGAAGCAAAATCTTCACTTAAATTTGCTCAAGAGCAATGAAAGTACTTTCATAATGTGCTGAGCAATGAAGCCTCAGGCTCCCCAGAAGTTCACCCAGTTTTCTTCAAAATGTGCAGAGGGTACCCCCATATGGCAATAATTACCACCACTGTGCTCAATTCAGCATTTAATCATTGGTTTCAAAACAATCAATCAAATAGGATTTGTAAAGAGCTCCTTATCACCCCTGAGGGTATCTAGGGGCGCTGAAAAGTGGGTGGGGGGGTGCTGCTGCTGTGCTGAATTAGTAAAAGTGCCAGGTCTTCAGGTCTTTCTTGAACTCTTGCACAGTGGTTGATGTGCGGCAGGGGATGGGGAGGTTGCTCCAAGACCTGGCTGTCTGATGTGAGAAAGTGCTGCCACCTCTCCTGCTTCTGTGGATAGAGGGGTGTGGGCTAGGAAGAGAGTTGAGGATCGCAGTTTCCTTGTGGGTTGGTGAAAGTTCACCCTATGGTTGGGGTAGGCTAGACCCTCATTATGAAGAGCCTTGTAGGTGTGGGTGAGTAGTTTGAACTTGCAGGGTTTGGAAACAGGGAGCCAGTGTAGGGCTTTGAAGTGTGGGGAGATATGAGTCCTCCTCAGGGGGTCGAGGATGAGCCTGGCTGCTGCGTTCTGGATTGTTTGGAGTCTGTTGAGAAGTTGAGCGGTGATTCCCACATAGAGGTAGTTGGCATAGTCCAGGTGGCTGGAGATGAGGGCCTGGGTGACGGTGCATCTGATGTCAATGGTGAGCCATTTGAAGATTTGTCTGAGTAGGCGCAGGGTGAGATAGCAGAAGTATGAGACAGCATGTATCTGGTTCCTAATTGAGTGCTTGCTGTCAAGTATTACTCCGAAATTTCTTGCGTGTTCTGTGGGTGCGAGAGCCCGGCCGAGCACCGTAGGCCACAAGGAATTATTGCTACTGAAGATGAGTATTTTGGTTTTGTCTGAGTTGAGTTGGAGGTATTTACTGTGCATCCAGCTTGCAACACTGGTCATGCCCCTGTGGAAGTTGGATTTGGTATTAGTTGGGTCCGGGATTAGTGAGAGGATGAGCTGAATGTCATCCACGTGGGTGATTATATTCATGCTGATGGATATGACAAGGGTAGCCACAGGTGCCATATAGGTGTTGAAGAGGGTAGATCTTGGAGAGGATCTTTGTGGGACACCCCAAATTATGTTTTTTGGTCCTGAGGTGAAGGAAAGAGGCCGACGCTTTCCATATTTCATGGGTGTCCCTTATGGCACAAATTACATAAAATATACCAGTTTCAGAATTATTATGGTAATGTCATCCTTATACCTGGGGTGTCAATACCTATCTCTGGTTTTTCAGGGGCCACATTTTTTCATGGTTGCCTTTCCACTCCCCCTCAATATGCAAAGGTGTACTGCCTACTGACATAAATGACCTTAAGCATGCCAGTGTCTATGTTTTTTTCATTGCTGTCCCAAATGCCAAGTGCTATCTCTGTTTCCAGTGTCAACATTTTGCCAAGATAGACCCTTATGCCAAGAATTACTATAAGTGTGCATAAGCTTTTTAACATGGGAGCCTCTCACTATAAGAATTTATTTTAGTGTTTCTGTGCTAACATTGTGCAATGAGTTAACTTTAAGCCAAGAATTACACTAGTATTTCAGTGTCATCATTTTGCCATGAGTGTCCCTCATGCCAAGAATTACCTTTAGTGTCCAGTGTCAGCATTTTAAAGTGAGAGCCGCTCGCATCAATAATTTCTTCCAATATATCAGTATTTTGACATGGGTGCATCTTTAATCCATGAATTAATTAATTTCATGGCAAGCAGCAATGTCACTTGTGTAACTCGCTCACACACAACTTCGCTTACTCATACTTAAATTCACTCACTCATGTTCTAAGGGAAGGAAAGAGCAGGGACTAAACCCTCCTTGCCAACCTCTTGGCAGACACCAACTTTAATGTTCTCCTATTTCTTTGTGTGCCACATATTTAAAAGTATATAATCAAACACGTATCCAGTGGGACGCATTCAAGAGATTACTTACGGTGTGGATGTGAGATAAACACACAGGTATATGTTTGACATATCTATTCTCTTTATTTCAGATTTGGTCATGCATATTTCACACACACACACACACGCACACACATACACAGATAACATGAAACATAACTGGTATTTGTAGCACAGGGTTACCCCCAAAGGGGTATCTTGGCGCTGAATAACAGATGTTTACTGTTACCCAACTCAATGGTACTCATTTTATTGACCTCAGAAAGGATGAGAGGCTGAGTGGACCCAACGGGATTTGAATCTTTGACCATGAGGTCGAACACAGACCCCTGCAGTGGCTGCATTAGTCCACAAAGCCACAAGAACCAGCACAACACACACACACGTACACACACACGCATGCATGCACGCACACACACACAAACACACACACCTGGTGTCATCTGTCAACAGATGTTCACAGGAGATTTAATTGAAATACTGTGCGTACACACAATGAATCATAGAAACAGCCAATGGAAGGGGGTGCCGACGTTTTGAGGCTGTATTACTGGATGGGTCTCATCAGGACATGGACATCTGTCTAATGCCCATCAATCACAAGTGAAAAAGGGACTAGAGCAGAATAAATAATGCTTAATGGGGTAGAGTCCACCAATTAGTAATGTCATGTTGTGAAGGACTTTCTACATAGTTGTAAGCACATAGGATCCCAAAAAGGTCACCATCTGTGATTTCAAGTCTTATTATAATAAAATATAATTGAGTACCAAGTTTACACAAGCATTTACAATGCAATAGGTCTCGCAGCATTAAAGTTTGAGTTATTGGCATTGTGTATGACAATGCGTTGCATAAATTTTTTCGAAAACTCTGAATTAGTGTATAAAGATGATTTGCCAACTGTCAGATGTTGCTTAATAATAAGGAGAGTTGGGAATAATTAGGATATGCTATCTTTTGCTATCCTGTGTTTTTTTTTATGCTATGCTGTGTTTTGTTATGCTATGCTGTGTTTTGTTATGCTATGCTATGTTTTGTGATGCTATGCTGGTGAGGGTGAGTGAGGGTGAGTGAGTGAGGGTGAGTGAGGGTGAGTGAGTGAGGGTGAGTGAGTGAGGGTGAGTGAGAGTTGTTTCTGCAGCTGTAATGGGAAATCATTAAATGACCTCTCGGAACACATGCCCTGAACGGAACCCCCGGCCCTCTCTGGAGAGGAGGACCCCTCCTGGTGCCAGTGCTGTACGGGCAAGTGTGCAGCTACCCCTTGGTTGGAGTAGTGTACTGCCCCTGGTGTTCATGCCCACATCCCGGAGGTACCACAGCACAACAGCTGGATGGGCTCGTGTGAGCAGGACTGCGTCAGGCAGCACGTTGTGGAGTGGGAGGCGCTAACTGCTCGAGGAAGCCGAGTGTCCCAGTGCACTACCACTGATGTGTATTACCACCTCCCGGAGGTGCCACAGCACCAGAGCTGGTCCTTGCCTGGGCACAGGGGGCCAGTGTTGGAAGCATTGCCTCGTGCAGCACGGTTTGCACAGAGACACGTTGGTTGTCAGGACAGGTCTGCAGTCAAAGTGCCTCCCTGTGAGCAGAAACCGAAGTGCACTCACTAGGGCTGTACGAGATAGGACCTGGATGCAGCAGGAGGACAGAGCAGTCCGCAGGGCACGCACTGTGTTTGCCAGAAAAAAGAAAGAGGTGGAAGAAACACGGGTACCATGCGCTACGGCCCTGGCACTGCGCTGTGTCGGAGACTTCGCGCACTGGCGTTGCCTCTGTGCCCTCATGCAGTGGGGTTATCTCGGCACCATTATGCTCTGTGCCTTATGTACTGAGACTGGCCTCGGTGCCCTCCAGCACTAACTAGCTCTGGCCACATACTCCGATGCATCCTTGGTGCCCGTGTGCCTGCGCTGCCTCGGAGCCCTCATACACTGAGTATGCCCCGGTGCCCCCGTGAACTTGCCCTTGTGCCCTAGCGTTGCCTCAAAACATATACTATGTTGCCTTGGTGCCCCCAAGTACTTCTGAAGCCTCGGTGCCCACGCGCACCAGCGTCTCCTCAGTGCCCTCATGCACCGGGCATTCCTAGGTGGCAGCACGCACTGGGGCTGCCCTCACACCCCGGCTTCTAGATTAGCGCAGGCACAGCACCCCGGCCGCAGCTCGCATTACTGTCTCTAAGCCTATTAATGCACAGACGTGTAAGACGCGTATTGTTATTTACCGCATGCGGAGCCGGCCACTCTTAAGGCTGGGTTGCAGTGTGTCTGGCCTTTGCTTTCTTTCAATAAAGCAGCCTTTTCCGCAAACGCAACGCGCCAAAAGCGGTCCCTCAGTCCCAATACTGTCACCAAATGTGACGCATAATCTACCTTTTATAACAGCATAATTTAGCCAACTCTGGCACATATTTTAATCATGCCCTGGGAACAGTTAGTTTACACGTGCTGGAAGGCTGCACTCAGAGAAAGAGCGTGTTAACTCTGAGCAGCCAATGGAGCACTCATTGATGTAAAGAGAGGGCACGTACCTGTGATGAGGTATCTTGGAAGAAAGTCTTGCTGCCATGCTCCAGGAAGCTGAAGTGGTCTAGGACTTGCTTGTAGTATGCCCCTTGGTTCGGCCCCCCACTCCCCAGGGGGAGGGGGATAGTGGCTGGACCGGGGGTCTCAGTGGAGGCCACCCCCGGGAAGCAGAGCCCGAACACCAATGGAGAGGATTGGCGGGAGATAAGGGAAGGAAGACAAGGAAGTAGAAAGAGCAGGCCCACCAGATAATAGGGCTGGGCTAGCATAGTCGTAAATCTAGGGTTAGGAATGTGGTAGGGAGATGGGGGTATTTAAAGGTGGGCACCGGGCACAAGGCCCTCTTTCTCCGGCAAATTTTGTCAGGAGAAGAGCTGCCTCTACAGAGTATGAGGTGAGGTGGGAAGGGGGGGTAGTAGGTCTTGGGAGGCGGGAGGCGCCTTTAACAAGGGAGCGAGAATAGAAAAGATGCTTGGGCAGCCGACAGAGTAGGCTGATGGACCGGGGGTATTGAGGGCATGCAGGGAGGTGGGCAGCGCGCAGGCACAAGATGGGATAGGCCGGTGGGACGAGTGGGAAGGTAGTCAGTCCTCCGCTCTGGAAGTGACTGGTGGTCGGGTCGTAACTCGCACGAGAGGAAGGAGACACTGGTGTCCCTGGAAATCGGTGTGAGGCCCAGACTAAATTCCCTCACAGAGCGAGTCAGTGGCTCGAACCCGCACATAAGGAGAGGATGAAGCGAGCAGCTGGTGTCCCTTGTGCACCGTTAGATGCCCAGTCTTCATGTCCTCGGCCCTTAGGATGGATAGTATGTTAGGGAGCAAGGTAGTGCTTTGTGGGAGAGGATGGCGCTGGGGGGCCGGGCCTGATGCGGGGGTCGCACAGGGCGGGCATCCCACAGGGGCAGGAGCCCATCTGCGAGAGTCTCTTGGTAGCACAGCGCAGTCCTGCCCGAGGGAAGGGAGCGGGCCCATGCAGCAGCGCAGTGCTTGCACAAGCATGGGGCTTGGTTGGCCGACAGTGGGGGGAGGCGGAGTAGGCACAGAGGGGGGGCGGAGGGGAAGGCACGTGTTAACGAAAAGTGCAGCAATGCTGAGTCGGGTGCCCAAGGGTAAGAAGGAAGGGGTCTAATTACAAAGTTGGGGGGGGGTGTTGTTAGCCTGATCAACATCTTGTGATCCTGGGCAGATTTATAAATGTCATCAAAGTACCAGAAAAGGCCGCAAGGAATCTAATTACAAAGGAAGAGGGTGGGGGTGGGGGGGTGTTTCTCAGCCGGATGTTCATGGCGCGGCCTGCACGACCCGCTGCCAGCTCTGGGGGCTTTAAGCCGTAGTGAAGGCTGGGACTCGGGCTCGGTGAGGACAGTGAGTGCACCCTTTGCCCGGACCCCAGAGTGCCCCGCCGCTTCGGAGTGATATGCGGAGGGCCCTCGGGCCGTGGGCATTGGGGGCAACTGAGCACCTGGGGGTGGCAGAGACACCTGCGAGCTTAGAGGTGGACAGGGACGCAGCGATGCTCGGGATGGCAGGCATAGCAAGAAGACCCGGGGGGCTGTTGAAGGCTGCCGGGTTGGTGGGTTGCGTAGCGGTGTGGTTTATGTGGCAACTTATTGGTCTGCCGGTGAAAGCATTTGGGTTCCCGAGGGCGGGGAATGCGGGCGAGGGTCGCGGATCAGTTCCCCTAAGAATTGCCCTTTGGGCACACCCGTATGGTGTATAGCTGTAGTTTAAGGCACAAAGTAGGTGGCAATTCTCTCATGGACTTATCACACGATTGTAGACTGTACTACTACCTCGGTAGACCGGAGATGCATGCCAGGATTGAGACGCTGTCGGGTAATTGCGGAGCTGCACAATTGTGCTCCACAACTGGCTTCGCCCGCGCTCAATAGTTTAAATCTTACGCCTGAGGGCGGCTGGTTCCAGTTTAACACTTCCTCTACACCCACATCTTCCTCGTCTTCGTCGTTATTGTCCTCTTCTTCCTCCTCATTTTCGCCTGGAGGGGTAGGGGTTGTGATCCTCGTTACCCTAGGGCGGCTTGTGATGGTAGAGGCGGCTGTTGGACGGGGCCCGGTTTTGAACTATAGAGACGCTTGAAGATGAGCCAAACTGAAACCTGGTGTGTGGCGGGACTTCCGTCTTCAGAAGCCCACGCACACGGAGTGCCTGGCCAGAGGAGTGGTGACGCGGGGCTCCCATGTCCGAGGGAGAGCCCCGCGGAGGCTGCAGAGTCCGGCGATGTGGTGAGTGGGGTTAGTTGGGGGGGGTCTCTCTGTATGTGTGCGTGTGTGTGTGTGTGTGTGTGTGGGCGGGGGAGCGGCGGCGGCGGTGGGGGTTGAGAAATTGTCAGTGTGTGTGCACTCGTGTGTGTGTGGGCGGGGGGCGGCGGTGGTGGTGGCGGCAGGGGGGCGGCGGCGGTGGGGGGGCTAGGGAGGTGTGGTGTGTGTCTGTATGTGTGCGCTCGTGTGTGTGTCTCTGTGTGCGTGCGTGATCCATGCTGACTGAAGAGCCTGCCGGAATCGGAGCACGTGTTCACGCGCGCGACCTGATCCGTTTCCGGCAGGCTGCGTGCGCGTGACAGTCTCTTGTCTCCTCTGGGTAGTCCTTGAAAGCTGAAAGGACTGAAACGATTACAAAAGACTCGCTTTGCGACAGCGGGGGCTTTTGCCCCTGCAATCGCAGGCGCGAGACCTAAAAAGGGCACAATATACAGATACGTGCCAGACCAGTTAACATCACCTGTCAAACGTAAGTGGTGAATCATAACGTGTCAGGCAGCACGTACGTGCCTGATTCACAAAGGTAAACTTAGAATTTTATATAAGTTTATATTTCTTTGCTATTCACAAACTGTGAGTTAATAGTCATCTTATGCAATGCTTGCAGAGACTCCGCAGTCTGGACGGAGAGCCTGGCACCTACAAAGTTAGACCTTTCCTATCTTTTAACCTGCAGACTTCTCACCCCAACTAAAGAGTCGCCACAGTCCTAAAATTATTATTAACTAGTAAGTTGTGCGTAGAAAAAAAGTGAACATACACGAAAGTGTAGTGTAAGTTTATCTTTAAGAGTCAGGCCCTGTGTGTGTACTCTGCAAACGCCCGAAACATGACTGCAATACCCAGTATGCACCTGCCGAAAGAAGTAGTCACAATTGCCAGGTAACTTATGTCTGTCATAATGCAAAGCGGCGTGAGTTAGATATTAGAAAAGTCCATGTCAGTGGTACATATGAGCTAATTCTACCCTGACCAAAAGAGCGACTCGACCAAGAGTTAGGGATTAACTTCAATGTTAATATCCCCTTGTTGTAGAGTTGTCCTTGTTAGTATTACACATATTTAAATGTGGGCTGGAGTCACTTTAAAACAAAACATGTAACTTAGCGATGTCCCATAAGTTCATTCTCAAAGACAATTTTGTAGTCCTGTTTCTGCCTCTGTGTGCATCCTGACTTGCTCCCAGCACAAGACTAACCCGGGGCAAAGCACTACGCTGTGCTCGCGTAGTTTGTGAAGTTTGCGCTACTTCACACTACGCGAATTGCACGTAGCACAGTGCAAACACGCGTAGTGCAGCCGCGGCCAGCAGTGGGAGTACTTGCAGGGCGGTGACGTGGGGAGGGGGAGGGGCACGGTGGGGGGTAGTCATGTATGGATTATGGAGCTTCCCAGGTAAGTAAACATTTAAATAAATAAAACGAATTTCGTTGAGTGCACTGCATACCCAAATGCGATGCAGTGCACGCAACAAAATTTGTTTTATTTATTTAAATGTTTACTTACCTGTACAACTCCGTAATCCATACATTACTACCCCCACACAGCCCCTCCCCCTCCCCATATCACTGCTCTGCAGGTACTCCCACTGCCGGCCGTGGCTGGTATAGCATAGCATAGTGCAGCAGTCATTTTCTGCGGTCTTGGTCCTCAACGTCAAGTTGGCGACTGCGAGCAGGCAAAATTACATCCCGGTGAGACTTTTTCCTCGTTCGCGCACAACAACATCAAGTTGCCAATCACGAGCGTGGAAAATAAAGCTCCCGGCGAGATTCTCAACGCAGGGAGGTCAGGTTTCTCATTGCGAGTGGTCGGGGTATGATCGCGACCGCTCGCGATGAGAAACTACCAGTCCGCGTTGAGAAAGTTGCCACTCGAGTAGAAATCTACTTGAGCGGCAAAAAAACGACCGCTTGCTCTGTCCAAGTGCAGTTTGCACTGATTGCACAGTGCGGACAAGCATCCGGCACTGTGCAATCAGTGCAAACTGCATTTTGCACAGAGCACTATGCAGTTCGCGTAGCTACAGGTAGCTTGCTTAATGCTAAGTGCACTTCGTGTAGCTACGCGATGTGCTAGTTCGCAAACTACACCCAGGCTTACACAAGACACCAGGTGTGGTCTTTACTTCAGTATTATAAATAGTTATTGTCTTTGATTCAGATTTCTACCACCCAGAAGCTAGTAGACTGGACAGCTCTGAAATCGCTTACTTAGAAGCCTGGTTTCGCTGCCTGCAGTAGTAAGATAGGCCACATGGATGTCTTTATTGTCATGGCAACGTGTTCCCCTTCCAGGGTAAGAGAATCCAAGTGACTTGGCATCAGTGGCGTAACATAGACCCCTGCAGCCCCAGAAGTGAAGGTGGGGGGCAAGCTTGATGGCCCCCCGCAGCACAGTACCCTGATCAGAGAGCTCCTGATTAAAACCAGAAAGGGGCCCTCCTTGTATTTTGCAGGGGGGTGGGGGGTCACTTTTTGTTACGCCACTGGTTGGTATTTGGTGAACACTTGGGCATTAGGTGAGGCTTAATAAAATCAAGGTTCATGTCACTGAGCCAGGTTTGTAAGATCAAATACAGAGATCTCTTGACTAGCTGTCACTTCTACAATGCACAGCAGGTCACATTAGCCTTCCATGTGACGTGTGACTTACCTGCTGGCTTTTCAGAGAAGCCACCTGTCAGAACGTCTCCTGATGTCACCACTTGGCCAAGCAGCACAACCGGAAAAAAGTTCATGTTTAATACTGATGTCTGACTAATGATATTTGGTGGTCAAATTCAGTATACCATTAAAACAATAAAATCTTATTGTTGGGCTCAGGGGGAGGGCTCATGCAGGATTAGCTGCCATGTCTGACTAGCCAAGACCTTTTGCATCCTCGATCTTATAAACTTGGTTTTATAATGGAATAAACATGAACACAAGTCAGAGATTGCAAAGGCAAAAAGTGGGCTGCCATGGCTGGTCAAGCATGGATCGATATATATATGCCAGGGCAGAGGGATGCAAGAATGACAGACACATAGACTGGTGGTGGTAAAGCTGCATGTGTGCTAACTGCCAGCAAATGCTGTCATTTAACTTTCATCCAGGATGGCTTCATCCACTATGGAGGAGGTCACTGATGAACCATACCACCTATGAAGGCGTGACCCCCTGTTAGGATGTAATCATCATGGCCCTCAACGTATTTGTTAGTATGTTAGAAGTCACTTGCACAGCACAGTGTGCAATTTTTACAGGTTAAGACTTATTTTCTTCCACGCTAAATCAAATCAAATCAAATCAGGAACATTTATTGAGCGCACAAATCACTCGAAAGTCTCATGAGCTGGCGGACGACTGTTCAGCGTTTCTGGATTGCTTTGTCTTTCCACCAGAGGACTCAACAATCTGTGAGAGCTCTCAAGGTGCTGCATATTTTTTATGTTGTTCATCCTCAACAAAAGGAGACCACTTTCATCTTTTTCAGGGTGGCTACCATCACATCGTAACACTCTACAGATACTCTGCATCATTACTGCTGAGTTTATGTTGTTACTAGTCACTAGATCCCGTGCTAAGCAAATTTGCAAACCTATACTTGCCAGCTTTATGAAATGCAGTACTGGTGATGTTTACAGTACAAATAGTCCCAGTTGCAGGTGGCATCTATGGGGAGAGGTGGGGCAGGCATACGTGCAAAAAAAATTGAAAATATGAAAATAAACGGGTGTGCCGGCAAATGAAATTAAAATATATTAAAAAACAGTTACCTCACTACAGGACCAACTCGCTCCAGACCTCGTTGTGACTGCAGGGCAGGCCCCAGCAACTCCCTTGACCAACCCTGATGCTGCTCTCAGCAGCAAGAGAGCAGCGCCCTGATTGGAGGGAGCGACCTGTCTAAGCACTCCACTGGTCCATTGGGACTAGTGTGCCCTCACAATGAATAAATAGTGCAAAACTGTTTTCATTGTAGGTGTTAGGCTTGCTTTTCCATGAACATAGCAAGATATAATTAAAATATTTATTATATCCACCTGGGAAATACTAGGAGCATGATTCAAAGTTATTTTCCTCTTAGATTCACAAATCTAATTTAATGGTGAAAGTAGATTTTGATTATACATTTAAAAAAGTATAGTTTGTGCTGCCAAAGCCAAAACTAATTTAAAGAATTAATTTGTCTCTCTGCCCCACATAAGCTCAGTGCATCCCCGGTTGGCAGTTAACAATCTTACTTCCAGGAGAGAATGGCTTGGCCTCTGGGCCCACCCAGCAAGGCAGGGGTGTTGTCAACAACGAGTAACTTACCAGTGGTAACCCCCCCGCCACCCCTTTGGCAGGGCAAAGGGCAGCCTTACCATTTTCTCTTCTAAATTTGAGATGCCAAATGGGACTCGCATGAACCACTCTCATTCATTCCCAGGGCCCCCCTGTACTATCTAGGTTCAGCCCCAGCAGGAAGAGAATCTGTTTTTGACACTGACAGAGGAGAGTGAGAGAGGATACCTAATCTAAATAGGGTAGTGTCAAGGTAAGAACCAGAACTTCCCCCATATAGAAAAGGGGTTAGCTTTACTGGACTTAAGACTTCCATGAATATACAAGAAAGCAAAGAAAAAGGGCCACACAAGGAGTTGGGCATGAGGCAAGAATGTGGGCAGGCTAGTGCACACAATAAGAAAGACCCATCACCACCACCTCCTCAAAACACTCTTGAACCTGAGGGAAAATAATCTTGAAAGAGGAAGACTCTTGACTTCTCCTGGCACCCTAGCCTTTGAATTGCACTCCAAGGGTAAGATGGATGAGCTCTCTTTTGCCTACTCTAAAGTCACAAAATCTGAAAGATACCTGACTCAAAGAGAGCCCCGCTGACCACTGAGTACTTGGACCTGCAAGGGCCCTAACTTGAGATAGACTTGGTGCTTAGAATATGCTGTGAGGACTTGGTGGCTTCAAGAGTGACCTATGAGCTTGAAGCCTCTCTGAAACCTCATCTATAGAGTTTTAAGACAATGAGTAAGCACTTTCCCAAGGAGTTGGAGAAAAGTGGGATTGTGTTTTATTAACTGACTTTGACTAGTGAGGTTCGCCAATGGAGAGTATACCCAAGAGGTAAAATAGGATGTATGTCATTACAACACATGCTTTCACAACGCATGCCTTTACCACGCAAGTTTTACAACGCAAGTCGTTACAACGACTTGCGTTGGGGGCTGCTGGATAGTGAGTCGTTTAATTTACTATTCCAACTCCAGTCCCCGTGGATAGTAGGGAAGGTGTTGGATAGTAAATTAAAATATTCCCTATCCTAGAGCGCCCCCCAGTGCAAGTCGTTGTAATGACTTGCGTCGTAATAGTTGCGTGGTAATGGTATGTCATTGTAATAGTTGCGTTGTAATGGTTGTTCACCGGTAAAATACATTAGCAAAAAGGTTTGTCACACTCAGATGGTTTTCCTGTGCTGAAGACTCATTAAGCTGAACCTTGCTGTAAAGGTGTTTAGCCTTGTGGCCTTGCCCCTCTCGCGAATATTGAGAACCAAAAAAGTAGGGCTGAAGGTAAAGTCTTGGACGGTGTGAGGCAGCAAATATATCCCTGTGATAATGTGATCTCTGCAGACAAGAAATCCAGCTTTGTCTCACTCTGGCCTTTTGCTGCCAAAACCGGCAGTTTCAATGGGAGGTCAATAATGAAGTCCTTGACCTTGAGACACCTTTTCAAGCTTCAGCCTGTGTCCTTGCCTCACTGCCTTCAAGTGTTAAAACTACGGGACATAAGTACAATGAAATGTCGGAGCGAGGAGCCGCGCCAAATTTGGCAGCACTGCACTCCAACATTTCCAAAATGAAGAGATGACCGTATTTACAAGAATACGGCACACCCCAGTGTTTTCCCTAGCTTTGGGGCATAAATTAGCTGCATAGCCCAACGCATTCACCCTTGCACCATAGTGCATAGTGCATTCTGCAGCACACATACAAGTAGCAAATAGTTGTAGGACTTGGCCTTTTTGGCTAAAGTTCCCTAAACTTTTTGCTTTCCCCCAGACCATTTGCTTAACATAGAGTTGCCAATTTAGATGCTTTGGGTGCTTTGCCACTGCTGATCAGTGTCAAAGTGAGAGAGCACGAGTTTGAAAAAAATGTATAAGTACACCATATTTACAAGCACGTAGTTAGTTTAAACATGTTTTGCACACGAGTGGTTTATATTCAGTAGTGAAACATATAGAATGTTAAGTAGAGTAACTATAATTATAACGGTGTGAGATTAATGTAGAAATGTTGGAATATATGTGAAAACCTCATGTTCTCATGTTAAAAAGAGTCATGTCCGAATTAAATATAATTTTGAAAATCCAGTATTATGTGTAGGCCTTAGGGCAATTCACAGCAAACCTGAACGTGCTGCTAAAATAATGTGAGATAAGGTTGACATGGTTCTTCCAAATGTACTATTGAACTTAGGGTTAAAAGTATATGCTTTATAGATGTGTTATTTTAGAAACGTATGCTAGTTAAGAATGTTTGCTGTTTAAATCAAGTTAACGTTTTAAGAGTGCAGGGACCTGCTGCATGTAAATCAAGTAGGCCAGAGGAGATAATGTCATGTCGTGTAAATCGTCATGTGCTCGTTAGAGAAGAGGTCGTGAGGTGTCCAGCATGGAGCTTTGAGAGTGTTTTATGACCAAAGATATGGTGGAGTCTGGAATTTGAGGCCCACTGCAGGATGAGCTGTATGCAGGTGCGAGGGTCCTAATCAGCTCGAATGAAAGGGACTTTGTTCAGTGGCGCCTTGCGCAGGCCCGTAGGAGTTTCCAGGAATTTCAGGGGGTATCAGCGCACGGAAGAAGGAGCCTGGGAACCAAGGTCAACTATAACGAGGGTCTTCAAGAGTACCATCATGGAGTTTGCCGCGCAAAGATGTACCACGTGAGGGGCGTTTCTATTGAAAATGTGATTTGGTATTAGGAAAAGAGACCCGGGAGGAGAGCAGAGCAGATGATTTTGGGAGCCTAAGGAAGCGGATGGGTAGGCAGATAGGCTGATCAGGAGAGACCCATTATTAGAGAAGAGACAAAGAGAAGTGCGTGATCTTCTTAGGAAGTCACCACGGCTGACACCTAGAGGGTTAAGATCTTGCTAAATAGGGATGTCATTTAGTGTAGTGTAGGGACAGACTAACCTTAATTTTTCTTTTCTGTAATGACTTTGAGGTTGCAACTTGTATCCATTTTAGCAACCCTGATGGTTTTCGAGCTTGTACTTATTATTTTGTTCTTCAGACTCAGACTATTCAAAAAGTTCATGTTCATAGTGATACCGATTTACCTTCTTAATCTCATTTTGAGAAGTTTGTATCTTCAGTTATCTTTGACTTTATATTAAATCTTTAAAACTTAATTTTGGTCAGTGGTCATTTAGAGTGGTGTAAGTTCTTAAATTGATTGCTTTATTGCGAGATTACCTTTTACTCAAGACAGGTACCAACGATTCAGTCGACAGGAAATGGGATTTGGTAAGATAATTAGTAACCAGTAATCCCGCGTTAGCAGTTGGTAGCAGAGTGAGGATGGTTATCTTCTTGAGGAAGGTAATCTAGAGAGGTTAGTTTACCCCAAGGCCCGAGACGTCGAGAGACGAGCAGCGGAAGAATCGTGTGCCGAAAGGTGCAGACGGTGCGAGAAAAGCAGCAGTATCGGAGAGTGAGTATAAAAAGGGTCATGCGTGAACAGATTGCGGTGTTTTGTGTTGTATTTGTATTGTAATGTCTTGCGGAGTTGAATGCCTGTAGTGTGAATGAGAGAAGGTTGTGAGCGCGCGCAACCTGGTAAACTGGTAACCTGGTAAACGGGTGAACTAGTGAAATCTTAAGTTCAGGCCAGAGCTTAAGTGGTTTTGGGTGTATCGAACATCCAGGGTAGTTGTCGACCATAGTACGGAGGTCACGAGGTACCATTGACCGCCGTGGATCCAAGATAGGGGGAGTGTATGAGTAACGGACGCTGGTCGAAAGTTACTGCGTGTGAGTAACCTATCGGAGAAGGCGATTGTCTGGAAACGGAAAGACATTTTGCCAAGTTAAGGTGACAACTACAGAAAGACTGTGGGCATACAGTCAAAGAAAGGTGATCGCTTGGACGGAAGTAATCATTTTTCAGAGTATGAATGGGATGCGTGCATGACCGAGGAGACGAGCTGAGAAAGGAGGGGAACTGCTGCGAAGGGGGACGGGTGACGTCGGCTAGAGCCGCGCTGTGATTGAGCGGTTGGTGTGACGTTGGCTAGAGCCGCGCTCTGGTTGGGCGGCTAGTGTGACGTCGGAGGAAAGTCGCGTACGGATAGGCCAGTTAGTGAGGACAGCGCTGAGATTGGTGGAGTGTCATCAGGAAGTAAACAAACGCGGAGAAAAGAGAAATCATGAAGTGTTTTAAGTGTTTGAAAGGGATTTTTAAACGTAAACGAAGTGAACATTATTACGGGGAAGAGGCTCCCCCAGAGGGTACGCCAGCTCATTATATGGCAACGAATGTTGGGCTGCATACGATATTGTGGATTGGGGCTTGGAATAAGCTTACGGAAGGGAATGAGGAAATGCAGTTCCCGAAGTACGGGACGTTTAAGTTAGAGGTGTTACATCGGCTGAAAGCAACCATGTCCTCATTGAAACCCTCGCCCAGACCAACACAGTTTGAGGCTCTTAATGCATGGATTAAGGCTGCACACGACCGAAATTTGAACAGGCGTCAACAAAGGCTGACGCGATCGGTAAGGGCAGTGCGAGATTCCAAATGGGATGAGGAGGAAAAGCGTTGGAGAGTACAGACTATTGAGGTGGAGAAAATGTATCCGATGAGGGAGGTGTCAGGAGGAGGAAACCTCATGGAAGAAGACGAGGAAAGCGAGTCGGAGGACAATCTGATAAACAGATTGTTAATGGATAGACCACCTCCGAGAGTGGAGTTGATAGAAGATAGAGGGCTCGCAAGGGAGGATGGGAATGAGATAGAGGGATATACACCACTCCCTATATCGGAATGGACACCTAGCAAAGGCGGAGAAACACCTCCAAACAACACTGTACAGAGTGTAGTGGGAAGGTTTGTGGTGCAGAAAACGCCAACCACAGAAAGGGTTGAGTCTGTGGGATTGCCAGACGCTCTTCAAGTGCCTGTTACCATAGGACCCATAGTTTCGATCTATAATTCTGAGAGAGATAGAGGGGAACAACAAAGGCAATTGGATAGGGAAAGGATTGAGATGGAAAGGAGGAATAATGTGACGAATACATGGAAACAATTGCCAGGTTCGGTAACGTGGAACACCCCATTAGACAGAACTGTCGGTCCCAATTCAGAACAGGGAGGTCCGAGAGGACCAATGGATCTAAGGGGACCGCGGCCAAGATCTTTTTCAGAGTTAAGAGCTGATTTGAGGGAATGGGACGGGTCCATAGTATCTCCGAGTAACAGGACAAGAACGGAACCAGAGTGGGAAAGCAGGGGTAACGGGACTGTATCTCATTGTGGGGCCAGCGAAAGCAGTCAGGGCCGGGAAGGCCAAAGTCAAGAGAATAGAGGGGATGCATGTCCTACAAATCAGAGAGAACAGCCGGAACAAAATACTAGGATTGTAGAATGTGAGGAAATGTCCCGTCTCTGGGGGAAAGGAGGAGATGAGGCGGTACGGGCTTTTCAGAATAGGTTTAGGTGCCTTCATCATACACTCGGGGAAGACGTTCAACATTGGAGAAAGGAGAACAGCGATAAGTCCCGCCACGCCTCGAATAATCAGGAATCACAGGGAAGTAGGGAGGAAAGAGGGAGTAATGGAACATCTTACCCTGCATCCCGTGAAACTAGCCCGGATGGGGAGAGAGGGGCTATGAGGCATGAAGGAGTGTTTCACCACCCACCCCGAGAAGATGGAAAGGCATGGGATCTAGAGAGATGGGAACAGGGGAGGACTCCCTATAATTCACCAATACCTAAACGTAGATCTCGGAGCTGGGATGGGAGAGATGCGGATGGAGGAGCTAAATTGAGTGTCTTGAAAGCTGAAATTAAGGCAAAAAGGCTTGATGTTACCAGTTTAAAATCAGATGTTGATGAGATAATAGATGGAACCTTGCCTTTGGAAAGGATAGAATTGTATGAACAGGATGAGTTATTGTTCATGGCAAAGGATATTACTAGGAAAGCTAGAGCGTTTCATGAGAAACTGACTGATTTGGCAGATAGATACGCCGTGGATTTGTCTAGGACAAGGGCATTGCAGAGTAACCACAGATTACAGTACGCAGACCAGGATCTAGATGAGAAGAGAACTACTGGATTAAAAACACACATAAGAGAGCTGGTAACAGGGATAAGAGTGTGGAGGGAACTGGATAAATGGGAAGAAAGGTGGTCGAAAAAGGGCACAGTTAGGCGAAGTACAAATGTGATGACCCCTGAGGGAAGGGTAATGCAGATGGAGGCATTCCCTTTGCGAGAAATATCAAACGGAAATTATGTACATGTGCCCTGGAGTAGAGGAGATTTAGCTGCATTTACCAACTCATTTCCGAAGTTGCGGGACAATCCAGTCGAATGGTATAAACAGGTAGAGAGGTTTGTTAAAATCTCGAAAGTACTGTGGATAGATTTGAACACGTTGTTTGACATCGTGGTCCCATCTGATCTGTGGACCCCTTGTAAGACTAGTGTCGAATGGCCAAATGCTGAACCATTGAGGGATGCTCGAACAAATGGACCATCTGAGATTGTCATGCGAAAGTATGAAAGGGTAATAGCATGGCTGAAAGATAAGGTACCACCACAGGACATAGATTGGGTAAAAATAGACCGAACAAGGCAGGAACCCAAGGAGACAGTTCACGAGTTTTATGAAAGATTGTTGAAAACATTCAAGCAATACAGTGGACTAGATGTAATGGATCCCAAAGACATAGGGCAGTTCGTGTCAAAGTTTGTCTTGGGGTTGAGACCTGATATTTGTTTGATGATACAGCAACATTTAATCTGTTGGCAGAACAAACCACTAGATGAGATTTTACGATATGCGAGGTACTGCAGTGACGAGATAGATTCTAAAGCCAAGAATCTAAAGGAGAAATTGATGGTGGTGCAAATGCAGTCCGCTGGGAAGGGTGGCCAGCAGAAGCAGGGGATGGGACGAAAACCAAATGGTCAGAGCAAAGATAATGAAGAAGGGCAGAGACCTAGGATAGACTTTGCCACTTTAAAGAAAACGACAAAGTGTCATCAGTGTCACCAGGTGGGGCATTGGCGACGCGAGTGTCCCTTTAACCCTGAAAATGGAGAGTTAGAAGTAGAAGAGCAGGTCCAAGAAGACCCAGTGCAAAAAGTGACAGTCCCAAGTAATAAGGTGGCCAAAGGGGGGACTTCGGCTCCACGGGCCCAATTCCCACAGCCACCGAAGATAGCAGCTGGAGGAAAGGTCTTTAAACAAATGCCTCTGTTTATCGAGGAAGAAAAATGTTATTACATTGATCCATTGACAGGACAATGGGTGAGCAGTGAAGAGGACTGTACCCTCGGGGCAGTTCTAGAAGTGGATCAGAGAGGGCCATTTGTTGAGGCAGAAGTGGCAGGGTGTCCCACTACGTTCTTAGTGGATACTGGGGCTACTCGTTCGACTCTGAGATCAGCGGTGGTTCCAGACTTGCCAATGTCAGGGGAAACAATTCAAGTGGTAGGAGTCGCAAATAAAAGAATGACTAGTCCCTTGACAGAACCAGTGTCTGTGAAAATTGGAAACCACATGAACGAACATCAGTTTGTGGTTTGTGACTCGAGTCCGGTATGTCTGTTAGGTAGGGATTTGTTATGCAAATTGAATTGCACCATATACTGCACCCCACAAGGAGTGGAGGTACAGACTACCGACGATGATGCTACCTTTAAGGTGGCCAATTCAAAATTCTGTGTAGAACTATATCCTACTCTGACTGTAGAAGATCTTCCACAAGATTTAAGAGATGCAGTGGCGTCAGAGGTGTGGGATTTCACAGGAGAAGATATAGGATTGATTAAAGGGGTAGAACCGGTAAAAATTCTGGTAAAACCAAATGTTGAGTTTCCAAGAACGCCTCAATACAAATTGTCCCAGGAAACGATTGCGGGAATAAAGCCTGTGATCGAGTCAATGATACAGCAGGGAATACTGAAGGAAATCGTGGGCAGTCCTTGTAACTCCCCGATTATGGGTTTGCAGAAACCTAGTGGGAAGTTTAGGATAGTTCAGGATTTACGAAAGATTAACAACATAGTCGTTTCATGTTGTCCCGTGGTACCGAATCCATCAGTAATATTGTTTCAAATACCATGTCAAGCAGAATGGTTCACAGTGATAGATCTTTGTCAGGCTTTCTTTTCAATCCCATTGGATGAAGAGAGCAGGTACCTCTTTGCTTTTAAAATGGAAGATCGCGTTTTAACATGGTGTCGAATCCCACAAGGATTCACAGACAGCCCATCCATCTTTAATCAGTTGCTGAAAAAGAATCTCGAAAATCTAGTACTGCCCCAGAACTCGGTTCTGGTCCAGTACATAGATGACCTACTTGTTGCGTCAGAAACAGAGGAAGCTTGTAAAGTAGATTCAATTGCCTTACTGAATCATTTAGCTGAAAATGGACATAAGGTATCTCCGAGCAAGTTGCAGTATTGTCTGACAGAAGTACAGTATCTAGGGCACAGGTTAGAAAAAGGGAAACGTAAGGTGTCCCCAGAGAGGATTGAGGCGATAATGAAAATGAATGCGCCTACAACACAGAGAGAAGTTAGAATGTTCCTAGGAATGGTGGGTTACTGCCGACAGTGGATAGTTAACTTTTCACTGAAAGCAAAGCCCTTACAGAAACTGACGCACAAGGAGGTGAGTGATCCGGTACCATGGGATGAAGAATGTCTGGTGGCGTTTTTACAGCTGAGAGACGATTTATGTCGTGCTCCGGCTCTGGGAATGCCAGATTATGAAAAGTCATTTTCACTCTATTGCTGTGAGAGAGAGGGATGTGCTTTGTCAGTCTTGGCACAGACCCACGGTAATGCCCGTAGACCAGTTGCATACTTTTCGGCTACATTAGATCCAGTAGCCGCAGCGTTGCCCGGATGTCTCAAATCCGTTGCTGCAACGGGTGTCAGCATTGAAAGGAGCGAGAGTATTGTGATGGGACATCCAGTAGTGGTGTATGTACCACATTCAGTTGAATTGTTAATGACCAGGACGAAGACGCAGCATCTGACCAATAGCAGGCTCACGCGTTACGAGCAAGTTATACTTGCCGCAGAAAACGTGACTCTCAGGAGATGCTCTGTCTTGAATCCTGCTACTTTGATGCCATTACCTACGGTAATAGAAGGCGAAGGATGTGAAGACCACGATTGCCTTGATGTGACTGAACTATGCACGAAACCCAGACCAGATATTGTGGATGAGCCATTGTCTGACCCCGATGAAATTTACTTTGTTGATGGCTCATGTTTAAGAGACGATACTGGTCGGTTGAGAGCAGCTTATGCTGTTTGTACCATTACTGGAGTTGTGGAAGCCGCTTGCCTGGAAGGAGTACATTCCGCACAGGTAGCAGAGATTATTGCCCTAACTCGTGCCTGCATAGCAGGAAATGGAAAGAGAGTCACCATCTACACGGACAGCCAATATGGTTTCGGTGTGGTTCATGATTTCGGGCAGTTGTGGTCTCAGAGGGGTTACATGACCTCCTCTGGTTCGCCCATTCGAAATGGAGAATTTGTGCGATTGCTGATAGAAGCATTACAAGGTCCTGTTGACATTGCAGTGGTGAAGTGTGTAGCTCATACTAAGAATACAGATTTTGTGTCACAAGGTAATAGATATGCTGATGAAGTCGCACGCTATTGTGCGGAACAAAGTTATTCTTTCTCAAAGGTGGAAATAGAAGGTGCAGAAGAAAAGACTGAATTAAGTATGATGTTAGAAACTGTAGACACTTGGGAGGATTTAAGAATAATGCAGGAGAACGCACCTGAAACAGAGAAAAAGGCATGGGAAATAGCAGGTTGTGTGCGAAGTGAAATGGATTTCTGGGTTTCAGCAGATGGGAGAGCTGTGTTACCTGAAGAATTAGCTAATCCCATGGCGAGAGAAATACATGGTCCAGTACATCTAGGAAGGGATGCTATGATGAGAGTGTTTAGGCAAACTTGGTATTGCCCTAAATTTAGAATAGCAGCAGAATCAGTATGTAAACGATGTGTTACTTGCCAACAGCTGAACGTAGGCAAACGAACACCAGTCACACTGAGTCACATTGGGAGGTCGGGGGGGCCTTTCAATAGAATGCAACTAGATTTCATCGAAATGCCAAGAGTCAATCGCCTTCGGTACGTGTTGGTGATTGTATGCGTATTTTCCAGATGGGTTGAAGCGTACCCTACACGTAGGTGCGATACACTCACAGTGGCTAAATTGTTGCTCAGGGAGTTGATACCGCGCTTCGGGGTGCCTGCCTCTTTGGAATCTGACAGAGGAAAACATTTTAACAGCGAAATAGTGAAGATGTTGTGCTCCACACTGAATATCGATCAAAAGCTGCATTGTAGTTATCGACCAGAAGCTTCAGGAATTGTGGAACAAGTGAATGGCACTTTGAAGAATAGATTGGCTAAAGTAGTGGCATCCACATCTTTGAGTTGGCCAGATGCTCTTCCTTTAGTGCTCATGAGCATGCGCAGCACACCTGATAGGAGGACGGGTCTCTCTCCCCACGAGATCCTGATGGGGAGGGCCATGAGACTTCCTACAGTTCCAACTACTGCTCTATTGAATATTACAGATGATCTGATCTTGGATTATTGTAAAGGACTGTCTGACGCCATCCATTCTGTGTCCCTTCAGGTGCATGCGGCTGAAGTTCCAGCAGCGAGGAACCTGTGTCATGACCTGAACCCAGGGGACTGGGTCTTAGTTAAAAAGCACGTCCGGAAGAACTGCCTAGATGTTCGCTGGCGTGGGCCCTTTCAGGTAATCCTGATCACGAACACCGCGGTGAAGTGCGGGGGGCTGCCAAATTGGATCCATGCATCCCATACTAGAAGAGTTCCAGCACCTCTAGAAGGAACAGCTCCCATCCCAGACGAAAGCCCGGAAGTGGAAGAAGAGTCGCAAGAAGGGATTGAGGCAGCTGAGGGGGTGTCGGAAGAAGTTGGGAACGCATCGGATTCAGAAGAAGAGCGAAGGCAGGACGGCAGTGAGACAGAAGACGCAACTGAAGGAGAGAGCAGAAGTGAATACGACTCAGACTCAGATCCGTATCGGAGCGACCAAGAACCAAGTGGGAGGACAAGAAATAGGAGAATAAGGCTTGGAGCTGCCACTTGGCCAACAAGGAGAAGAAGGCTAAGTTTGAGGTCGGCCCAGGAAGAAACGCTTACTCCTATATCCGAAGACTCAGATCCAGAAGAAGATATCCAGGATCAAGCCGAGGAGGGTCTTAGAAGATCAAGAAGGGTGCGAGTGCCTAGCAGAAGATACTCTACTCCCGACTGGACCTACCTTGTTGCAGATGTCTGGGAGACACAGAACAGGGAGGATCAGGGAAGTGGAACTGATCAGAACTGACCCGATCATCACAGTGCAAATAAGGTTTCTACTGCCAGGAGCGGAGACTGAAAGGTTGCTGACACTCAACATCGTTCATCCTGCTCTTCTAAGTGGAATAAGAAAATTGATTTTAGAGACAGTTGAGTTTCCAGTTTGCTGTTCACGGTATCCAATATTGGAGGGAACTCTTCTTCGTTTGGAAATGCTTGAGCGAGTAGTAGAAATGCTAGGAGCGCTTATTGTTGTGGATTAATACCATATTGTGAATGTCTTCAAAGGGGCGCAGAACTGGAAAGGTGAAGAAAGTGATCTTGATTAGAACGGACCCCTTTGTAATTGTGGATGTAGAACTGATAGTACCAGGAGTGGAAATTGAAAAAACGCTAACTCTCAATTTTGTCCGTCCACTTGTCTTGAGCGAAATAAGGAGAATAATCCTAGAAAAAGTTGACTTTCCATGTTGTGGTACGAACTGTCCAGAACCTGAGGGAATGATACTTCGGATGGACATTTATGAAGAAGTAGTGTCACTCCTTGAGTCATACATAACTTTAGACGAAAATAAGACTGTTGCAAAGAAACTGTAAAAACTTGTTGCAAGATAACCTAGCGCCGAGTGGAAGAAGAAAAGTGATAGGGGTTTCATTTTAGTGGATGGGGAAGGGCTAGGGTTGTCTATTTTCTACTGGACTTTGAACTGTTTTGCGGAAACAAATTGTCAAGCTTCCAAGTGTTCAAAGAAAGACATTGCAAGAGAGAAAGACTTTGTTTGAAAAAAAAAGAGGAAGTGAATGCTGGAAGAAAGTCGAAAACTACACTGTTTGAGAACATGGAGGCTGGCAACCCGAACCGCAGGGCAAAATGTATAGCTGTTATACTTTTAGGAGTAGTGGTTTCTCTTATAATTTTAGTGGTAACTGTTTCATTCCTAGCGGGACACGAAGGGGATGAAACCACAGTTAAGGAGGATAAGGGCGTGTCAACACCGAAAACTACCGTTATTAAAGAGAAGGGAAACATCAATGAAAAAGACAAAGCATTGTTAGACGCAGAGGTAAAAAGGTTACACATGGATGAGTCACAGGGAAATTACAAGTCAAATGCTTATGCTAAATTGCTTTATGAATATGTTGATGCCATGGAAGTAAAGGATTGTTATGTTTGTATGCAATTACCAGCTTCAGTGGAGGAGGGTATCAGATACCATCATCTCCCGTTGACATATGGTATAACGTGCAGTTTATTGTTAAGTATGTTTTATGGACGAGACGGATTTGAGTATTACTTCTCGAATTTCGACTCGACATTGCCAGAGGTTCCGAATTTCAAGCATTTGAACAAATGGGACTACTACAAAAGCGAAGACAGATTACACAAATGGTTTATTCCATGGAAAACGTTAGATACTTCACATGCTCGAAGGAACAATCTGACTTGTCAAATATCAGAAGTTGAGAAAAAGTTTATAGCACAGGTAGATACTAGATACAGGAGGCAGAAGATATTGAAGGCATCAGGACAAGGGGAAACAGATTGGACCAAGGAGGAAAGGGCACAACAACGAAAAGGTAGTATTGGTCCAATTGCTTTGGATAAGGAGAAACGGGGGAAACTGTGCATTCACAGGAGTTACTCCTATTATGAAAACGTTTATGTAGGACAAGTCAATTGCGAACATGCCTTTCAATTGGAGTATTACTCTAAGAACTTCATGAAAGGGATGCAAGCAATACCAAATGTATATTTTGTATGTGGAAAATATGCCTATGTGAAGTTACCAGATAATTGGTACGGATCATGCTATCTGGCTGTTGTCTTTCCTAAAATATATCATGTTGAGAATTTAGACACGCCTAAGAAAGAAATATCAACTAGATGGAAGCGAGGGCTGGGTGCAGCAGAAGTAGTTGGAGATGTAATAGGTGCTGCATTCCCTTTCTTAGGATTGATAATGAATGACATTAAGATCAGGAGGTTAGCTACAGTCGTAGATAGGCTATCTGCCAGTACTGCAAGATCCTTGATGCTGATAGAAGGGAAGATGCAATCGATTAGGGCAATGGTTCTTCAGAACCGACTTGCTTTAGATGTTCTGTTAGCAAAAGAGGGAGGAGTCTGTAGGGCCTTGAAGGTCCAGGAATGCTGTACTTACATTCCAGACAATTCAAAGCCTCTAGAGAAGTATATACAAAACATCACTGCCATACACTACGAAATTGAGGACCTGGCAAAGGTAAATGTGTGGGAAAAAGTAGGTCATGGAATGGGTAAAGTTGGAAGTTGGTTTGCCAACTTAGGAAAGGGTATCGTTTGGTACATATTGAAACCCATCATCATAATAGTGATTTGTGTAATCACTTTGTGGGGATTGGTGCGTTTGTATCAATGTTATAGAGCAAATAGGTTGCAGAGAACTATGAAGAAACAGGAAGAAGAGTTGACAGCGATGCAGGACACTCAATATAAAAGTCTGAAAGCATTAGAGAGTATGAAAAGAAGTGGTACTGTCCTGTCTTCACTTTAAAAGGTTCTACATTTTTAGTGTCTTGGTGATGATGACCCCTGAAGGTCATCAAAGGGGGGACTGAGAGAGCACGAGTTTGAAAAAAATGTATAAGTACACCATATTTACAAGCACGTAGTTAGTTTAAACATGTTTTGCACACGAGTGGTTTATATTCAGTAGTGAAACATATAGAATGTTAAGTAGAGTAACTATAATTATAACGGTGTGAGATTAATGTAGAAATGTTGGAATATATGTGAAAACCTCATGTTCTCATGTTAAAAAGAGTCATGTCCGAATTAAATATAATTTTGAAAATCCAGTATTATGTGTAGGCCTTAGGGCAATTCACAGCAAACCTGAACGTGCTGCTAAAATAATGTGAGATAAGGTTGACATGGTTCTTCCAAATGTACTATTGAACTTAGGGTTAAAAGTATATGCTTTATAGATGTGTTATTTTAGAAACGTATGCTAGTTAAGAATGTTTGCTGTTTAAATCAAGTTAACGTTTTAAGAGTGCAGGGACCTGCTGCATGTAAATCAAGTAGGCCAGAGGAGATAATGTCATGTCGTGTAAATCGTCATGTGCTCGTTAGAGAAGAGGTCGTGAGGTGTCCAGCATGGAGCTTTGAGAGTGTTTTATGACCAAAGATATGGTGGAGTCTGGAATTTGAGGCCCACTGCAGGATGAGCTGTATGCAGGTGCGAGGGTCCTAATCAGCTCGAATGAAAGGGACTTTGTTCAGTGGCGCCTTGCGCAGGCCCGTAGGAGTTTCCAGGAATTTCAGGGGGTATCAGCGCACGGAAGAAGGAGCCTGGGAACCAAGGTCAACTATAACGAGGGTCTTCAAGAGTACCATCATGGAGTTTGCCGCGCAAAGATGTACCACGTGAGGGGCGTCCCAAGGGGCGTTTCTATTGAAAATGTGATTTGGTATTAGGAAAAGAGACCCGGGAGGAGAGCAGAGCAGATGATTTTGGGAGCCTAAGGAAGCGGATGGGTAGGCAGATAGGCTGATCAGGAGAGACCCATTATTAGAGAAGAGACAAAGAGAAGTGCGTGATCTTCTTAGGAAGTCACCACGGCTGACACCTAGAGGGTTAAGATCTTGCTAAATAGGGATGTCATTTAGTGTAGTGTAGGGACAGACTAACCTTAATTTTTCTTTTCTGTAATGACTTTGAGGTTGCAACTTGTATCCATTTTAGCAACCCTGATGGTTTTCGAGCTTGTACTTATTATTTTGTTCTTCAGACTCAGACTATTCAAAAAGTTCATGTTCATAGTGATACCGATTTACCTTCTTAATCTCATTTTGAGAAGTTTGTATCTTCAGTTATCTTTGACTTTATATTAAATCTTTAAAACTTAATTTTGGTCAGTGGTCATTTAGAGTGGTGTAAGTTCTTAAATTGATTGCTTTATTGCGAGATTACCTTTTACTCAAGACAGGTACCAACGATTCAGTCGACAGGAAATGGGATTTGGTAAGATAATTAGTAACCAGTAATCCCGCGTTAGCAAAAGAACAAGTGTTCCCTTTGTAAAATGTAATGGTAATTGGTTGGCCATGATTGGTATGTTTTCCTTACTAGTAAAGTCCTTAGTGATGTGCACTGTGTGTGCCAGGGCTAGTAATGTTGAGAAGGGAACTCAGGCCTGCAGTGCACGGTCTGCGTGCAGTTTGCTAAGTTAGCATGTTGTCCTGACAAGTGCAACCACTTGTCAGGCCTGACTTTCCCTTTTACATACACATGGGCACCCCTGTGGTAGTTCCCGGGTAATCCCTGGGCAGGGTGCAGTGTAGGTAAAAGGCAGGACATATTCTAAGGTGTGTTTTGTCCTGCTGAAAGGCCATCCTGCCCATAGGACAGAATGGGGGAGGCTGGGTATTGTGTTTGTTAGCCTAGTTTTCTTTACGTTTATAATGGAGAGGTGAAGTTTAGAATGTATGAACTCATAGTGTCATAACACATCTTTCTGTGAAGGTGGTTTTGTCACTGCGTATTCAGAAACCACTTTTAGAAAGTGACTGTGTTTTGTGCTGTAGGCATTTCTGTGTGTCTCTGCTGAAATGTGGATTGTCTGTCTGGATCTGAAAGGTGAGAGGAGCTAGGAGAGGTCTTGACCCCGGGAGGGGTTGAGATGGCACCAGGCTGCCTGGCATCTGGAGAGTAGGGGGAGGAGAAGCCCGGGAGGTGAAAAGGCCTGAGCTGGTGCTATAAACCAATTGACCCATCTTCTGCTGAGTGATTAAGGATACAGACCCCCAGTATCAAAGGGAGAGAGGTGACACTGGGAGAGAGACACCGGGAACTGATTTAGGGAGGGGTCAGGGAACCCCTGAGCACAAACGAACTTCAAAGACAGTAAGGGGTATAACTATGAGAGCTGAAACCCCTGAATCTGGGAATGAAACAGAAATGGATTGAGACTGAAAGGCTTGGACTCATTCTGTGATCGAGAGAAACCTCTGCTAAAGAAGGAGCAACGGAAGAGACTGCTGTGGAAAGACCAATCCTTGCTTTGTGATTTGGGGCTGGTCTGCAGTTTGCTGTTCTAATCAAGGGAGAGGCTGTTGGGTCTATGCTTGGAGGCGCTCGGTCTACCTGCTTGAAGAAGACTGATTTGTGCTGTGTCTTGTAACCCCAAGGGCCCAAGGTGAGCTGGCTCCCTGTTTGGAAATACAGGATCATAAAAATGTCCGGAGATGTCCCAAGCAATGCGGTTTGCGCATGCTTTTGCAGCTTGAGACCCTTAGATGTTGTACCTTGTGATCATGGGCACGCAGGAGAAGTTAAGTCTCAGACGCGCTAGGTGTATGAGTGATGCAGGCCAAGGCGTTGGTGAGGAGCACCTGGTCGTTGTGTGTACGGGGAGATGAAGTGAGACTCGGACGCGCAGAGTGCGTGTCGTGGTGCAGGCCAGGGCATTGGTGAGGAGCACCTAGTCGTAGTGTGCACCAAAAGAAGAAGTGAGTCTCGGACGTGCTAGGTACATGTTGTGGTGCAGCTAAGCCGCTGGCCTGAGTTTGCCGCACCCCTTGACGGAGTCTGGATCAAGGCCCAAGTAGCTGAAGTCAAAGAGGAGCGTGGGGTCATGCCCCACCCAGGTAACATGCATAACCACCTGGGGTGGGGTGCGGGCCCGGAGGGACACTCTTTCGGCCTCTTGCTTCTGTCAGCTGCGCAAGCCTGTTGCTTTGGCTCATATCTCGGCCTGTGCTGACCCGAGGAGGGGCAGCACTGGGGCCGGAGTGAGAAGCAGTACTTTTGTGTCATCGTTGATCCATATTGGGGCCACTGTTAACGGAGCACCTAAACTGTCGTATTACACTTTGCATTATTGCTGCTAACGATCTATCAAACTGTCATATGACGCCTGACCTCATTTGTGCCTGACAAACTACATGCTTGGTGCGCTTCACACTGCATTACTTTTCCCTTGCAGATTACCTGATTGTAACGTGGCGCATTGCATTATTTCTTCATTGTACAGTATATGATTATAACGTGGCGCAGTGCATTATTTCTTCATTGCAGAGTACAGGATTGTAGCGTGACGCTTTGCTTTGTTTCTTCCTGGTACAGGGCATGCTGGTAGTGATACGCATTGCATTATTCCTTCTATTGCAAAGTACATGACTGTGGTGCTACGTATGGCATTGTTTCTCAGTTGCGCAGTACAAGAGAATATCATTACGCATTTGACTATTTGTTTTCTTTTGCAACATGCGCGATTCTAGCAATACGACTGGCCTAACCTTTTGGAAACGGTTAGAAGTGAGCTTAACTGTTGGTTAGAAGCAGTGGTTGGGCTTAGAGCCTAACCAACTCACCATAAAGAATACTCCCCATTCTTATATGTTGGTTTAGTATTGTGTGGTCATAGCGTATAACTTCTTATATAAAGATTATACCAATTTAAAAAAAACTTCTGTAGAGTCTATTTGTGGTGACATCATTGGGTTGCTGTGAATGTGGTTGCACATACTGTACACTCGTGCCTTGGAGATATGCCTGGGTACTCGTGCCAAGCTACTAAGGTGGTGAGCAAGGTTATCTCAGACGGTGTCCTTACTTAGCCTATCATTGAAGCGAGGGATAGGGGGCTCCCGACTCCAGCATTTAGTTGAGGCAGTAAGCGATAAGGTCCCCCAGTGCCAACAACAGTCATCATTTAATAATTGTTTATGTGCAGGAAGAGACACCTTTCTGCACATAAACAATCATTAATAGTAATTTGCTCTTTCTATGTGTGCTGCTGTACACATAGAAAAAGCAAACACGAGGAGGAATAAAAGTATTTCTCCTTATTTCACCATTTTAACTCCTGCTCTTGCATGATGTTTGTTTTTAGTGCTGGGTCAGATTTACACCTCCTTGTAAATCTGGGACAGAGTAAAAAAGCAATGGGTGTTTCAATGGAACGCCCACAGCAATAACCATTGCACGCCCCATTCACGCAGATACCTGGTTACGGGTACCATATTTACAAAGCCATTCTGAAAGGAATCTACGGGAGACACTTTTCAACACATTACCCAGGTAATTGAGGCTCGCTACAGCATACAGCCATTTCTCTGGGCCTTCATTAACTTGTGAGGAACCAGATTTTTCATGACCTGATCCTTAGCTTGTACATCCCACATATATTAAAGGTTATTCAACAAGTGTAACTAAACTTTTTGTTCTTCAAGAGTCTACTAAATATGGGAGAAGGACCATACCATACCAGTCGCCTCATATAATTTGTTGGCTAGACTACCGTGTCGTATGGCATATCCACCAGCTAAGCCCTGAAGAAGTCCATGTATATGGTTGAAACGCATCAGCTGTTTAACTTATCAAGATTGTTATTTTTAACCCTGTCTAAATAAAAGAAGAATTTTTGAAGAATACACTCTGGACACAGATTGAATATTTTTCCTTGTATTGTGGTGCACCTTTGCTATTGTTTTAATAGTGACATTCCTGTATTTGATTGCATTGTGGCAGTGGGTGTGTTTGCAGTGTGCACAAAGAAATTTGGGTATGCCCAGTGTATAGACATAACAAGAGGGATAGTGGGTCAGGTGCTCTGTTCTAAAGTTCTAAAGTTCTTTTCCTTCTCACATTCACAAACCGCCATTAAGCCACAAAAGTGGCTTAGCACCGCTTTGTGAATATGGAGCAGTGCATTGCACCACAGGAACGTTGTTTAAAGTGACGTTCATGTGGCGCAATGCCCTTGTAAATATGCCCCAATGCCTGGGAAACCCATTTAGTGAATCCAATGTCTTTGTTGATCCTGGTTGGTCTGAAATCACACCTGACTCCCATTACCAGTAAACCACAAATTGCTATTTTTCAGAGACGCTTTACTTTTTAGGTCAAGCCTAGAGTCAGCGCGCATGCGCTGCTCTTCGAGACTTGTTGCGGTGGAGTAGCAAATAGAAGCCCAGCCAACTCTCAGCCCTCTTATTGTGGTGGAGTAGCTAATAAAAGCTCCACCCACTCTCTGCCCATATTTGGCATTGGCTTGTGTCACTGTCTGTTGTAAATGCTGGCTTCTGATTCGTAAATAGGCTTGTTAGTCCCTCCTTAGTACCGCCTCCTCTTTCATGTGTCACCTCCCATGGCGACTGGACCCTTTACTTCGGTTGTTACACAGTATGTGATATTTTAGACTGTGAGCACTATTTTCTTTAATGATGTTCCCCTCCTCAGGCACAATATGCTTTGGTGCCTACTTTAACCCCCCCCCCACCCCTGTTGTCCGTGCCTTCTCCCACCAGCCCGCCGCCATCCCTCCCGTTGTCCGTGCCTTCTAAATCAGCCCACCCACCCTCCCGTTGTCCATGGCGTCTCCCTCGCCCGCCCTCCCTTCCTCCCATTGTCCGTGATGCTAACCATTTACAATGCAATAGGTCTAGCATAAATGTGAGACCTATTGCATTGTAAATGCTTGCTGAAAGTGTTTTTTGCCTTAAAACTTTAAAATTTTATGATTTCCATTCTTCCTTAGTTGGTTTTGATAGCAAAGGAATCTTTTTGTTCATTAGCGGTTTCTGTATTCCAGTAACTTGTGTTGGAAATTTATTGAGTTGTTTTCTTGACTTTAAAATTAATGATGCTGCTGTAATTTAACATGCATTTCTCAGAGAGTAGCCTTCTGCTTGTGTCATAGCTACACAAGATTAAACAGAGATTCTCCAAGACATGTGTATTTGCCTACCTAGATGGCTTTTAGTATTTTTATAGGTATTGATTTGTACTCTACAGCTTTATCTTAGTTTTTTAAGTTGTCAAACATTCCACATCCATATCCATGGTCTTCTGTTGGTGCACACTGACAAACAAGTAAAGGTATCATCTCTGGACTAATGCTGTTAAATACTTTCTTGGAATTTTATATTTCTTTCATTTTGAGACATGTGCTTTATGTAGTTATCTGGTTTCACGTTTTAGAATTGCCTCAATTTATCCTTGAATAAAGATGGGTTGCCACGCAGAAAACGTTTTAAGGTAGCAAGGAGCATATGGAGGTTGATAGAAACCACTATAAAGAACATCTAATACATATGAATGGAGAGGTTTCCTAGCCCAAATATTAGCAAGTGGTATTTCTATATTCTCCATGTCCACACCCACCACTGACCTCACTATGAGTATAGGGATTCTTGAGTTCGTTTCTGGATAGCACCCATATTTACATGCCATAGCTCTATTTGGTCTTGTTTAGTACAGCTGTTTAAGCACTTTCTTATATAAACATCTATCTGATTAGATTATGCAGAACACAGAACATTGATACTGCAGGTGTTGGACTACTCATTCTGTATTTGATCAGTATTAGTATTTGCTGCAGATCTGTTTATATCTTTCCATTGGCCTGACTTCGGCCCTGGATTTGCTCCCTGTTTTCTGGATCTCCTGGTCTTGCGGTGTGAGCCTGTCTCTGCAACATTCTCGATCCTTGGCCACTTAGTTGGTGATCTTTTGCCTGGATGTCCTGATCTGTTTGTGTCTGCCCTTACCACTCCCACACGCCTGGTTCTAGTTAGCCCTCATTAAATCCCGAGGTCTGTCTTTGTGTCTAGTCAATTATCTCTTATCCAGTATTAGCAATGATATGTCTGTATTGTATTCCCCAGGTCAGTCTGTGCCTGCCCATTTCACCATCTATGCTATGAACTTCTCCTAAGTAACTTGCCACTATTGGCCTAAATTTAGGTTTTTAGACTTAATGGATCTGAGGGTAATTTTCTGCCATCAACTCGGGCTGACAGCAAGTGTAATAAAGTACTGATTGATTTACAGTTCTGATAATACAACCTGATTTACTTTATTAAACAATATAATGCTTACATACGGCAGTAGTGTTGTGAATAAGTATTATTGTTTTTCAGGCAGGAGTTGAATCATCTTGGGTGGGTAGGGAGTGAATTTTAGAGGATCAATATCATTTCCTGCATTAGGGCCATGTAGACATGTAAATCTAAGTCATTCTCCCACCTACTCTGAACTCTTCACACTGTTTGATTAGTTGCCATCAAATCTCTTTACATGGCCTAAAAATGTGCATCATGCTCCATTCACAGCTTATCCATTTGTCACTCATTCATCACAATCTGACTATGTGTGACAGTCTCATCATACTGCCTATCAATATACCTAACTCCTCACACTATCAATGTACCCAAAGATCCTTCCGCAGTTTGGCCCTCGGCTGAAATCCTCACACTGTCCATGTGTCTCACCGCTCCTAACATTGTTAGCACCTACAAATTCCTCACTCAACCTTTTCAATTGTTCCTCAACTTCTTACAATCTCTGCACTTTTGCCCTCATTCCTTAATAGAGTCTGTTCATTATTTGTTAGCTCCCCATAATGTCTGTCCATGTACTCTTGGTCCTAACACTAGGTATCAATGTTCTACAAGCTGATGAAACTGTCCTTCCATGTCTCCAAAGCAAATTCCATTGACATGATCTAAACTCCACACATTGTACCATAAATATACCCAGCGTTCCTGGCACTATTCCCATGTGTCCCAACCTTCATACACTTTGCATATTTCTCAATGTGCTCTTAAATCATCATAACTCTCATTCTTAGAAAAAGTATTCGAAGATGGTCACCGCTCAAGCACAATGGCCATCTTGCAATGGTTTTCCTTTAACTGGAAGACAAACTGGGGAGAGGGGTTGGCCTAACGGCTAAGGCGCTCGACCTCGGACCTGGGGAACTGGGTTCGAGTCTCGGTAACAACGCCAAAAACCTCCTGTGATTCTGGGCAAATCACTTAATCTCCCCGTGCCTAAAATGAAAGTGTGTCCTCATGTAACGTAACTGGTGCTATGTAAAGAGCTCTGATAACTGATTCGGTTCGGTTCTAGTCCGCGCTATATAAAACTCTGCAAAAAAAACAAAAAAAAATAAACATTACCAGTGGGGCACCCCATATTGCAATTATTTTTCATGAACTCAGAGAAAAGTCATCCCAAGAAATCCATCGCACATGTGATCCTGTGTGATGGCCTTCGTGTAATTGTAAATCGTTAGTAGATGGCAAGCACTTAGGAATGTTTACACATAGTACACATATTATAATGCTTTTTCTTTCAATTTAAGAGAAATCATATAGAGATGGCCAATGCATATGCATGAGTAGCCATCTATGAATGGTGCAAAAATTTAAGATAGCTGCCTACTGCTGTATCAGCTTACGGAAAATAGAGCCTAGGGGAGACAGGAGCCACTGACAGTCCTGCATTTCGAATAATAGGATCAGGAACCGGGAAGGAAGAGGCAGGGAGCAGCTACAGATAGAGATAAAATAGTTTACCCTTCTTGTAATGAAAGGTCTGACAACAGTCTTGTAATATTATTCCGATCAAAAGACAAAGAGCAGAAATGCTCCTTGGTTGGCACAAACAAAAGAATATGAAGAAAAGCCCCTGAGTCGGGAGCAGAAAAGTAAAGTGGACAATAAAGACATTGAATTATGATCAAGTGGTGGCACAAAGCCCATCCTAAGTCTAAATTGGATACAATACGCCTGCTTGCTAATAGACAGCTAAACATAAAATGAATGTGGCTTATTTCTAGTGTAATTCGCTCATTTTGAGGTATGCAAATACCATGGTGTATAAAGTTCAATTTGGTTAAAATTTCCCCTGGGGTGCCCTCCTCCATCCAGGATACCAAGCTAGAAGGAGAGGTTGATATATGGAGGGGAGATACACAGAACACTGCATGTTTGAATTTTGAAGCCTGTCACTTTATACACATCATCAGTAGCTCTTTGGACAATTGTGAAAAGGAAGTGACATTTCAATATAATTGGGGATACCATAAGTACCCTTCCATCTCTTTATAGAAACCTTACTAACATTGAAGATAGACCAAAGTTGACTGAACTCAAGGTTGGGTTGGTAGCCCATAAGGAGACATTCGGTCATTTAGTTCACCCATTCGAACACATTTACAAAGAGTAGAAATTGCTGTTTCCTATTTGCGAAATTTTGCAAATCACAAATAGGTATTCACAATTAGTGATACATACAGGCTTTGTTGAACGAAATTGTGACTTGCAAAGCATGCAAGTCGCAAATTTAAGATTCACTATTTGCGATTTTCCTATTTAGCAAATGAATTTGCAAATTGCAAGTGCAATTAAAAAATAGGTGAAACACTTCTTTTTGCAAGTACCCAACACTAAGGCTCAAACACCTGAACCAGAAAGTGCTTCTCAGTGGCTGCCAGCGAAGGAGAAAGACTGAGAGAAGGTGCGGCAGGCTGTCTCTAACTGCAGAAATCTGTGAGCCTTTGGAAATCAGCACTCCTCACCCAACCGACAAGGCAAGCCAGGAAGGAGTGAAGGGGGCAGGACACAGGCAGAGAACATTCAAATTCACACAAACTGAGATTGAAATCCACTCAGATAAATGCTGCACTCACCATGACATGCTGTTTGGTAAGGCCTCCATGACTGCCCCTGAGGCCAAATCAAAGAAAATATGGACTAAGATTCAAGCCAAAATCAATGCTGTTAGGGTCACTCAGCACTCTGTGGAGGAAATACGTAAGAGGTGGTACTACCTCAGGTCGAGGACCAAAGAAAAGGTTGCCACATGCCTGACAGAGAGCCATGTGACAGAGGGTGAACCCTGGACAGTACCCCCACCTACGGCCATAGAAACAATGGTGGAAGGCACCCGTGAGCAGGAGGCAATAGCTGGATTTAGACACTTGGGGGCTGATTTATGAGAAGTGACGCATCGCTGCATGAAAGCAGCGATGCGTCACTTCTCAGTGCGCCCTCCTTGCCACATGATTGATGTGTCATATTTATTGTATGACGCATCATGTCGCAAGGAGTTACAGATACTTCAGTATTTTTGACCCCATGTCGTCATAGGGTAGGGTGTTTTACTTAAAAATCACAGAGGAGGCCGCACCCCACTTTATGAGGATTTGGGAACGCGTGCACAGAAGCAGCATGCTTTAAAAGAAGGTAATCAGGATCCGGCTAATCTGCTCTTGCCAGATCACACCGGCAGGCGCCAGCGCCAGAATCGGCTCCCTCCGCAAGACTCCCAGGACCAGCTAGGGTGACCAACCGTCCGTAAATTTCACAGACAGTCCGTAATTTCGGCCGTCTGTCCGTTGTCCGTGAAGGATTCTTTAACGGACACCATTTGTCCGTAATTTTAACCCCGGGCACCTGTCGCACCTCCCTTTAGCTGGCAGCTTCCACCCACCTCCCTTCTTGACTCCGATGCAAAGCTCAGACACCCAGCAGCATTGGAGAGGCACAGCGGGGTGGCAACCCTCACACCTTCAGCCCTTGATGAGCTGTAAAGAGGTGCTTGAAGGGGACGGAGAGGGAGGGGCGGCAGCTTCAGGAGCAGGGGCATCTATTCAGATGCAAACAGCCCTGAGTGCCTCATGTCTCTGCGATTAAGGAGGGCTTCACACATTCCATTTCTGCCCAGGGCCCCAAAAATACTAGAACCGGCCCTGATTACACTGCGCAGCACTGGTTCGCTTCACAGAGCTTAAATACTGTCACTAAATTTTAAACAAACCTGGGTTCTTCTAACATGCAGTCTTAATGTAATAAAATTAAGAAATGGCACAATCGCGCCCACACTGATTAACAAAGTATGGAGGACAATCAGTTAAATCAGTTCTCTTGGAGCATCTCCTGTAAGTACTGTACATCACAGTGGGGGAGGGGGGGGGGGTAAATAACATTTTGGAAACAGAGCCTGTCTTCTCCTTGTCTTGTCCAGGAAGGGGTGAGGAGCCCTACCCCACCCTGGAAGAGCCCAAGATTATACTAGAATACTGCATACCCACCCCTGTGCCCACTCTGGTGGATCCTGTTCCCCCTCCTGTGATGGATCCTGCCCCGCCCCAGTGATGGCTCCTGTCCCCCCCCCCACCTGCCCTCCCCCCCTGTGATGGATCCTGTCCCCTGCCTGTGATGGGTGGTCCCCCTCCTGTGGTGGATCCTGTCTCTGCCCTGGGTGGCTTCTGTCCCAGTCCTGGAGTGGCTCATGCAGCGAGGGTGAAGTTCTTGATGGGCCTCTTGTCAAAAAGGCTCCGCTCAAAATATATATGAGTGGATGGCTGGATGAATTAGTGAAAGGGTGAATGAATGAATGAAAGATTAAATAGATGGATAATGAGAGAGGATGGATGGATTGATGAGTGAGTGGAAGGATGGAAGAGAGAAAAGGTAAATGGCTGGATGTATGGGTGGAAGGGTAGCTGGATGGCTAAAAGGGTGGATGGATGAGTGAAAGGATAGATGAGTGAAAAGGTGGATGATTGAGTGATTGGATGGATGAGTGAAATAATGGATGGATTGATGAATTGATAAATGCAAGGGTGAATGGATGGACGAATGAGTGAAAGTGTGGATGTAAGGATGGATGAGTGAGTGAAAGGGAGGGTAGATGGACAAAATGATGAATAGATAAGTGACGGAGTGAAAGGATAAATGGATGAGAGAAAGGATGGATGAGTGATAGGGTCAATGGATGGATTCATGATTGGATTAGTAGATGGATGGGTGGGTGGATGGATGGAAGGAAGGATTGCTAAGTGAAAGGGTCGATGGAGAGAGAAAGGGAGGATGGATGGATGACTGATAGAGTGGAAGGGTGGAAGGATGAGTGACTGGGTGGATGGATGAGTAAGTGAAAGGATGGCTGGATGGGTGAAAGGGTAAATGGCTGGATGGATGAGTGAATGGATGGATGGGTAGAAGAGTGGGTGGATGAGTGTACAGATGGATAGGGTGAAAGGGTGGATGGATGGATAATGGATGGATGAGTGAAAGGATGGATGTGGGGATGGGTGAGTGAAATAATAGATGGAAGGATACATGATGGATAGGTTTGCAAATTGTTGAATATGTTTGGATATGGCTGGGCTTACTTATATACGATTGCGCAACCTCTGATGTGCCTGTAAAACGTATCCAATTGTCCTGTAGTTTTGTCCTGAATTTTGATCTCCTGTCCTGAATTTGTGTCCTGAATTTCGACCCTTTGTCCTGAATTTTTACAATCACTGTCCTGAATTTGCACCAATGCCAGTTGGTCACCCTAGGACCAGCTGACCCCTTCCCCGCAGAATTGGAGGCCCTGTTATTCATTCTGTGACAGGAGGCTGTAAATGCCAATTCTTGACACACATAAATCTCACTGTGCTTGAGTGGGATTCTTGCCTTCCCCTATCCTTGCTGTCTGTCTGTAAAGGCAGGTCGCAGTCCCTGTGCCACGCGCAGATGCCTCCAGGCATCACACTGCTCAAGCAAGGAACTTTCCAACTCCCGAGAAAGACGAGGGCCTATCCAGAGATGTCGGCATTAAAACTGTGAATAGCTGGTTCCAATTTCGACATCTGCTAAACATCCTGTGATTCTGGGCTCAGTGGGCAGATCAGTTGATTGTAATTACATTTATATCTTGCTGTACCTAAATAAAAACAACAATATAAATCTGACAATGTGCAAGGTCAAGTGTGCGCTATATAACTGAAAATGGAAATGCACAGGAGAATATTCGGCCTTTGAAAAGGAAGACAGAAGTGAAAGCTACTTTACCATCACGTTGCAAAGACACTCATCAGCTGCAGAGCGGTCACAAAAGCTTAGCATTCTAAAGTAAAATGTTACAAATGAATGCAATAGCTGTCGTGTTTAAGGAGGTCAATGTCATGCCCATTGTCATGGTTGCAAGGTAGCAAGAGAGAGAGGAGGGGGGCAGAAGACATGCAGGAAGAGTTGTCTCAAGGCATGGCTATATTTTTAAAAGAGCGAAGATCCATGCCATACAGCGTGCATCCAGCTGTGCAATTTGTATGTTTAGGAGGAATTGGAGTCAAGCAGAAGACTGTCCTCAGTGCTATAGCTTGACCGGCCCAGGCCCTGTCTCTGCTTAAAGGTAAGCACCTGCTCCTAACTGAAAGAAATGTCAATGTGTGCAGTTGGTTAAACGCAAGTGCAATAGCTGTTTGGCACACAGTAAGGGCTTTAATTGATGGAGTCATTTTAAGGTTCATGGTGGGTAACAAATATTTATTCTTTTTCAGCGGTGGTGTAAGGGTGTTATTCGGTGAATTTTGGAGCGTGTTTGCACACAATTTGCACTAGGTGCAGACTTATTGCAGTTGCTAAAATATGTATCTAGAAAGCACTTGTTTTATCTTAAGCACTAACCATTATAACACCATAAATACACAAGTCACTGGTCTGCAGTGTGCCAACCAGGATTCAATTCTGCAACTTTTTGGATACACACACTAACATTTGCACTACTGCATAATTAAATTAAGAGTTCATAACGTAAAAGAGTTAACATACCAAGGCAAGCTTTAACTAACATTTACTTTTCACTTAAGGTATGTGTGTAAGTTTAGGTTACCTGTAGATAAAAAAAACAAAATAGTTAAAGAACCTTTTGTCCTTTTTGCACGTCTTTGACCCACCCCCATATTTAATGACATCCCCACCCCATGACACTCAGCATCACACTTCACACACTTTCTTTTTTAAAGTACTTCAGCCACCATTCACATGACAGCTAACGTGTTCCAGGACCAATACAGATTGCATGCTCCATGCACATTGGCCGGAATTCTACTTTGTAGTTAATCATCTAACTGAAGGAGCAACTCTTTCTTAGTCCCATCTACATTTTGGACACCAACTTTGAATTAGAAGCAAGTCGTGCTTCTATGCACTACTGTTGTATAAAATGAGTCCACGCTTCCTTTGAAGTAAACTCTGACTACAATTCCCAGAATAATTTAGTGATTTATTGTAAACCAAGAGCATTGGATATTGTGATTGGAGTCCAATGCCAATAAAGTGCGATATAAAACGAGCAGGGAATGCGTACTTGAGCATAGGCCCACAGCGTGGGCTCGGGCCTTATTTAAATGCAAATAATTATTTTAAAACCCGAATAAGGTGCTCCCAGTTTAACCATAGGAGTGACGAGGATTTGTATTCGGAGGTGCCGCAAATGAATCTCATCCTTGTCAACATATGTTCTACTGGCGCGGGTTTGGTCTGCTGCAATCACTACTGCACACTTACCTGGTGTGTGTCAGGAGAAACAAACTCCACGCTTGTGCAGCAAGCGGCATTCATTCTCCTCAATGGTAGGAATGGAATGAAAACTATTCCGACCAGTGGAAAGGGTTAGTAGTCACGAAGGGTGGATAGGCTGCATGGTGCGCAAGTGGCCACCTTTCATACCGACTATTCAGGAAGATTGTGCGCATTCTTGCTGTATCAATGGCGATCCTGCACCAGACCCACCCTCTCTGTCAAGCAGAGGAGTGCAGCCAGAAACACTGAGTAAGTAGCTCCTTCTTCTGTGAAGCTGGTGTGCAGGGGGACAGACTCCTCTTTGTCAGAATGTGAGTGCTCAGGGCTGGGTGTCCCGGGGGATCATTCCATTTGGTACCCCAGAGCCCCCATCTACTTTTCATTAAAAAACAATCACATCTATCAAACCCGTCTCGGGCACAGTGTCTGCTTTCAGGCTAGCTCCCACCATGCATATAACGTTAGATCGAAAATATTTTTTTTAATGTAATCAGGCAAAAATACATATTGTCTGTATATCAGATGTGCCAGTTGTGAAAAAAAACGACGAAGACGGGGATAAGAAACACTTTTCTGGCACTTCTTAGCTGCAAAAAGCTACTGGGTGGGGCTCTTGATGCTTTGATTTAGTTAATTGTGAACAAGGTGTGCCTTCCCCTGATTTATGTACACTTATATCACTACCCTAAATAGAACCAAGCATTGTATTATTTATCATGTGTGTGGTGTGTGTGTTTGCGTATGTTGTGTGTGTGTGTGCGTGTTTGTGTGTGTGAGAGAGAGAGTGTAGAGAGAGAAAAATTCAATTTTTTCAGTGATATGTATGCTCCATCACGGTGGGATTCTGTTGACAAAGTACACAAAGATGGCTTTTTGTATTTGTTATACTGCATGTTTATTTCAGGTGCAAATAGCTTTAATAACGTATGTGTCTTCCGCAGAGTAATGTTTATTGCAAACAGTATGTGAAACACTGGACAGTTCAGTTCGGTTCCAATTAGTAACTACTAACATGTCCAGTTATGTTCGTCACAAGCTGGAGTTTTCCTGATTACTTTATGAGACATCCATCTGTAGAAGATGGAGCATTTCTGGCAGGCCTATGTCACTGAGCACTTGAAATGTTGTTCTTATGGGGGCAGTAAAACTACGAAGACAGGATGCCTGGTCTGACGGCGTCATTTTGCAGGTCAGGTGCAGCACTTTGTTCAGCCACTCATTGGTATTAACATTGGCGAGGTGAAAGTCGACATTTGCAAATTAGTCGAGTCGGGTTTCTGTGACCACAAATTTGCTTGAAAATGCACCATTTGTCCACACTTTTTCCAAAATATTCTCGGGGGAGAAAATTTTCTCGGGGGAGAAAATCGTAGATTGTTCGGGCTCACTCGCTACGCTCGCTTGCCACAGTGCAGTACCAACTTATTTTATGTCTCACCACTTTCAAATTTTACCAGCTGCCACTGTGCCAGCCATCTATATATTTAGCTTTGTCTAAACATGAAAGAGTTTTGCGTGCTTCCTGGATATTGTGGCACAGTATCAGCTATGATATTGTGGCCATTGTATACCACTTGAATGTTGAGATATGTATTTTTCCTGTTGCTGAATATTTCTCCTGTTGCTGAATATGTATTCCAGATGTGACGGGGACATGCAGATCATTTTCTACCATGAAACATTGTAATCTGGTACTATTCATTTTCTGGGTAGGTATATGTGGTGGTGTATGTAGATCAGCAAGGCATCTAGAACTGCATGGAAGAAAAGTGAAAGCGCACATTGTGACTTCCCTCCTGGTACAGCAATCACACCCTAGTAGCTTTCAGAGGCGAAAAGGTGTAACGAGCACAACACCTGAATATGAGTAGGGATAGAATTGATGCACAGAGTCCTGCTTTCACGATATGTCTATAAGAGAGAAATTATCTTCAATATGACATTGCTACTTACCCTGTATTTGTTATATTTCTTTCTCAATTTGTTGAAATACACTCAGTCTGACTCAAAAAATCCTCTCTTGTTTCCATCTCCTCATCTGCTGAGCAGCCAGTATTCGCATCTTCTTTGCAATCAGGTACAGAGCAGACATTGTGGTAAGTCCTGATGCATTCTGGGCCAGTTTAAATACTTTCCACCCATTTACCACCTGCTCTGAGTTGGTGGTAAATCACATGTGCAAACTGGCCTTTTTGCGAGTATTCGCTATTTGCAACTGGCTTTAACATACAGTTTGCGAATTGGCATTCGCTATATTTACTGACTCCCTAAACTGGCGCATTGTAATTTAGGTTAGCGCTCACAAACCATTTTACAGCCGTTTAGCGAGTCACAAACTTTTGTACATGTGGCCTATAATCTCTTATAACAATACGGAGTACAATACTGACACTCAGCTGCTAATAGAAGGGTGTTGAGAAAGGTTAGTTGCCATTTGCAAGTCCTGAAGTAATCCAGCTTGGTTACCTGGCACACTAAGGAATTGCAATTGATGAGAGCACTTTCTTGGAAAAGATACAACTCCTCTTGGTAGGCACCAGTAATAAAAGTAATATTCAAAACTCTCAGGGTATGTTTGGATGTGGTAGACCTCTTCTACTAACAGTTGACTTATTCCTCTACCAACCCCTGGTTTCAAGAGCTACAGTAGGGATATGAACTCCTCGGGTACTTTCACCAAAGAGGGCATGTTCAAGGATTGGTAAAAAATATAGCTTGAGGAAAACAGATCACAAATCCTTTCTCTTCTCTGTCCACATGGAGATGCACAACGTATCTTTATTATGTTGATCTTTTTACTTTATTTTGATATTTGATCCTGACACCCTGCTCCTTTGGCTCATCCCGCCACCACCACATATAAGAAACTCTAGAGGAAGTGATATGGGTCTAGGTTGTCTCTGCTATTACGTAGGGAGAAGAAAACTTTGGAGCTTGAGGTATGACACTTTGAGAGAGTCATACATTTATAAAGTTTAACCCTCCTTATATTAGTTTTTCCAATCATCCGGAATGTTTCATGAGTTACATTGCTTTCCCAAGCGCGCAATACAATAAAAAAATACATAACAGCAATGTCCAGCTAGTTACACTTTTTTAATGTACACTCGATTATAAAAACTTCATCCCTCAATAAATGGCAAGATGAAGCAACAGCTTCTAAACTTTTCTCTACATGTGATTCTAAAACAAGAGTACCAGAGTAGAAGATGCAGTGGTCATCCAATGTACATAAATTCAAAATAACTATTGTACAGATGAAGACGCTAGCCAACGAGTACCGTCTCGAGAATTCTTTGTACCAATTTAATATAGAGTGAATCTATCTCGTGCTTTTCAGATATAACATTATAATCTTTATGGGAATAGTTCCTCAATATTAATCATTGATATACCACATCTCATTTATATTTTTTTTCATTATTACATACATTTCTGTCATTATGAATATTTAAATTAAGCTATTCTATTTATTGTGCGGGCACACATTCCTTAAAATACATCTCTCTTAAATCAACTTAGATTACAGATCCTGGTGTAGGAATTAAAAATCTAATCCTCGAAAATGTGCATAGTTTGTGAGATCTGTCAATCAAAATGTGATATCTCGTATAGACGGTTGACAATTTACACCAAAAACATATTATACAAACATGTCAAAATGCCTTGTATTTGCCATGTGCATTTAACTTAAATAACTCTAAGATTCTTGTTTAGTTTCAGCATTTTTTAGTCCTTTGACTCATTTGAGCCTCTCAATGGCAAACTGAGGGTTCTGGTGGGCAACGGTGGAAAATGGACTGCTGTGAACTCTTTATTTTTCCAAATTATTTACAATACTTATAATTAAGATGATGCATCTATTACAAGATTAACATTTAATTTTACATTTAAGTTTATGCATTCAGCTTTAACATTGTGTCGTGTGTTGCACATTAGTTAGGTGAGTGTATTGAGCAACCAGGCATACAGTTAAAAATGGAATATTCGTTTTCGGTGCTACAATGAATGTTATTTAGAAAAGTGAGTTATGTTCAGTTAGAAGGCTTCAGCTGACATCCAAAGTCTCTGAAGCAGTGAGGGTCTTGGACTTCAATCAATGTTTTCCAAATTGTCCTTTAAGAAGCTATGTGCAGAAAGTATAAATAGCTTGGAATGATTCTGGATGCATTCCGATTGTGTCAATCAGATGCGGATATTCATCTAATTTCCATCTTTATTTCGACAATGTTGTCATAAAAGAAATACATTTGATTAAACAGTTTAAAAAAGAAGTTAATACATTACATCCAAATACTCTATACAAATATAATCTAAAATGTATGTCATCAAATAACCAGGAAGTTATTTCATCACAACCTAAAAAATTCCAATAGACATAAATGAATGCATAGTCAGCTAAAAAAAACCCTGCCCATCTAGAATCGGAGATCAAGCACCCAAGCATCAGTGCAATTATTTCTACAGGATCCTATTTCAAGCAGAGTTCACATGTTTCCTTCTAATTGTCCACATGGCTGCTAAAAAGGTTGTTACAGTGAAAACAATTAGAGGAGAAAGATCCGTTTTAAATATTCTATATGCATGCAGACAGTGCATGATCCCCAGATTTTTGCAAAGTGGAATAATCCACTTCTTTCTGACTTTTTGGTAGATAGGGCAAAAACACATGACATGCATTTCATTTTCAAGCTCCGAGGTGCATCCAGGGCAGTTTTTGAGTCCCGATGGACACCACTTGCTCGTAAAATCCCTGATTGGCAGAGAACCGTGTCTCCATTGAATAAAACAACTTCCTGGCAGCAACTGGACTAACATAGTCGAAGACAGACTCAAATTTATAACAGTCTTTAATTATTAAAAACGTGGTGGACAGGGTACCAATTTTGGCGTTCACTAGACAAGCAGTTATGTTGGTTTCATGGTACAAATTGGCCAGATACTTGCGCGATACATTAGTGCAAGCATGCTCCGGGTCAGACCACATGGGCGCAAGACCTAGTCTCTCAAATTTCTCTCTTATATACTTTAGCCATGGTAGTTTCCGAGCGTTCGGGAGTCTTAAAACGTCCGGCAGCTCTTGCCTATAGGTCTTTAACTCAGGGGTAACCCATAGTCTCCTCCAGAAAGTTAGAGGTTTGAGGCCCAATTCTTCATTAATGGGTCTAAGGCCCAGGTCCAGCGTGAGCGGCAGCAGTGGTGTACTATGAGGCAGTGCTATCAACTGTCTTAAAAATCTGTTCTCCATGGCGGCAATCACGGGTGCACACTTGTGACCCCACAATTCGCCACCATGGATTACAGCCCCCCGTGCCTGCAATTTATAAATTTCCAGGGGTGGACCAATTGGTTTAACGGCAGATTTGTTTAAGAGCTTAATAATGGCCCCCACTTTTTGATGTTGCCCCCATGTCATATTTTCATTTAAAGTGAGACCCAGATACTCAAAGGTCTGAACTCTTCCAAGGCAGACTCCACCTATCACAGGGCTTGGGCGAGTTGTTATTGGGGGGTTTAAAACCATATATTTAGTTTTCATGGTATTTATTTCCAACCCCCGGTCCTGGCAAAAAAGCACAAAACCATCCAAGACTCGCTGGATGCCCATGGGGGTCTTAGAGAGCAATAAGGTATCATCCACGAACATAATCGCGGAGATACCAACCCCAGCAAGTCTTGGGGCATCGCTATTGGGGACCGCGTTCAGGTGGGAGATTACCCAGTTGACAAAAAGGCAAAACAGGGTGGGCGCCAAAACGCACCCCTGTCTTACCCCCCTGCCAACAGGGAATCTAGATGACAAAGAACCATTTTTCCCACACCTGACCTGTGCGAAATTCTCAGTGTGGAGTCAGATTATTATATTCAAGAGAGCAGGAGGAATGGCCAACTCCGAAAGCACACTCCACAGTTTCCGACGTGGGACTAAATAGAAAGCCGCACGAAGGTCCACAAACACGGTGTAGAGTGAGCCACCCTCAATCCCAACAGTTTTCCAATAAAGTGGGGTTAAGCGAAAGATCTACTCCGTAGTGGATGCATTCTTTCTAAAACTCGCTTGATATGGTCTTAAGATGTCAAATTCCTCCATCCAATCTAAGAGGCGATCTAGGATCAGCCTCGAGAATAGCTTTTGCGAGACATCAATAAGGCTGATCGGCCTGTAGTTGGCTGGGAGCAGAGGAGAGCCCTTCTTGAAGATAGGGACTATCTCTGCTCCCAGCCAAGTACTAGGGACCGCCATGCCTCCTAAAATGGCATTGAAAATTACCGTTAGGTAGGGGGCCGAGACCCTGGGTTCATGCTTAATAAGATCGCCAGGCACCTTATCCAGCCCGGGGGCTTTACCAAGCGGGAGTTTAGAAATAGCAGCCCTCACTTCTCCCTCTGTGAATTCAGGCTCAGGCATTTCTGAGTTGAAACGAGGAGCTAATCCATCTTGTGCTAGGTCCTCAGTGAGATTTTCCCCTGGTACAGAGTGTGAAAATGTTCTTCCCACACATCCGCAGAGATGTTAGGGGCTACAGCCGATACAGGGTCAGCCGACCCCGTGTTCACAATCAGCCAGAACTTCTGAGCATCTCTTGTTGACAGAGCCGATGTTAGGTTTGCCCAGTTCTCGTTACCCCACTCAACCTTGGCATGATGGATTAGCTGGCGATATGCTGCCCTCCTTTGCTTTATCAGTGCCTTGTTAATATTTTGTTTCACAGCCTCAAGGAGTTCAGTTTTCGCCATTCTACAAGCCTTATTGTACCAGGTCGGTTTATTCCCGGCTCTTTTCCCTCTAGACTCTGGGGGATTAAGAATCTCAGCTAAACTGTTGACTAAGTTCTTATTCAATTCTCCTAACTTAACATGTGCTTCATGCGGTGGGTATTGCAGCTTTAGGGCACAAGCGGCCTCCAATACCAGAATTACCCGAGCGTACATCTCTGCCACTAATTCCGGATGGGTAACCAATTTGTCCCAACTAACCCTACGCCTGTTATTTGATAGGAGAGCCCTGTTGCGTGGTCCGCACTCTTCACTGCTGCTATCCATGGGAATACCTGGGGATAGAAAGTCTAGGATCAGCGCATTGTGATCACTTTCACCCCTAGGTATCACCCTAAAATCAAGGACCTTATACCAAGCACAGCACTAAACAAAGACATAATCCAGGCGTGATTCTTGCCCTGGTTTATTAAAAGTGCACTTTGAGGGGATATCTGATTTTACACGGCCATTACAGGCCCTAATTGAATGATTCAAGGTCAGGGCTATAATCTGTACAGCCAATGGCGCCCATGACCTTGGTGGGGGACCCACCACTAGCGGGATTTTCCAGTGCTCATCCTCCTCCTGACTTGCACCTTCCATTAAACCCGCAAGTGGCTCAAAGTGAGAGTTAAAGTCACCCCCTATCACTACTGTAGTCCCCTCTGGGATCTTATTTAGGAAAGAGGAGAGCTCTTCGATGGTTCTGGACTCAGATGTAATATTCACAGGTCTAGAGTAGATATTGACCATTGCGAGTCTAGAACCATTCAACCACTCTAGGACCACACATTGCACATCCTCTGATCTAGTATCCATAACCCTCGCACTGCAACCCAAGTGGGCTCCCACCCAGATTGTTAGCCCTCCCGACGGTCTGCCCTTTCCCCCCCACCTGGCTAAGACTGAAAATGATGCAAGACCAAATCGAAATTGGTCTAACCTAGCCCAGGGTTCCTGGAAGAGGCAGACGTCATTCGCGTCTATAAAAGAGCCCCACTCAGGGCTTGCCACTTTATTACCTAGACCTGCCACGTTCCAGGAAAGGTTTTTTAGTGGGGTATAATCTGGTCGCAATCGTTGGGCTGACGAGGTGGCTTCAGCCTCAGTGACTGGAGTAGGAGCCCTATCAATTTTTACTTGCCCGGTAACTTCTCTGTCGATGGAAGGCTCAGATGGTTCGACCGCCAGTATCCCTGATTGAATGTTCCTCCCACTGTCTTCTTCCCGACTGATATGGTGATTCAAGGTACACCTCCCCCCAGGGCGACTCCCTACACTGGCTTCATAGTGTAGTCAGTCTACCTGGTCCAAACAAATATACCTATTGGTGTGAAAGTAGTTGGTGGTCATAAAAGGCTCATACAGATTGGTCCTGAGCCCTCTAGTGTGGCCCCTAAATCCCACCCTTGTCCAACCCTCTTCCAGCCCAGGATCAGGTTGAGTGTTAACTGGCGGATAGAAGAACGACAATGGAAGCGACTGAATTGTAGTGTCTTCACTGCTGGCCGGCCAGTTGCAGATGTGAGAAACAAACCCTGGGTTCCTAAAATTCACCAAGATACAGTCACCCTTGATTGTTTTGTTGGTATGGCCCACCCACGGAACCCTTCTAACCATTAGAATTTCACTTAAGGCATGGGGGGTAAGGGGTCGAAAGGTGTTCAGCCAACTAGCGACTTTATTCCTCAAAGATGAAAATAATTCTGCCTTTGAGTTACTAAGCTCAGGGACGCCGGTAAGAACCACTACATGAGGAGCAGCCTCGGGGGGTAAATTTACTACCATTTTTATCCTCGCTCTATTACCATCAGCATTAGTCCGCTCATCATTCACAGTAGGTTTGCTGACCGGCCTATGGGAACTAATCGATACAGCAGCCTCGCTGTTCTGTACTGGAATGGTGGGGATTAGTTGGGCAGGAATGTTTGCTGAAGGAGGGGAGTTACGTGTTAAAGAGCCCCCCTAGCAGCAACAGAGGCCCCTGTGCATTATTTCCGCAGGCTTCAACTAGTCTTCCAAAGCCTCAGTGGCCGTTTCTATAGATTGCAGCTTGAGTTCAATTCGATCTAGTCTATCGACAAGGGCGTCAATCAAAGTTCTCAAAGTATTTCCGAGGGCGAGGGTAAACTGATCACCCCCGGCAAGAGCGACATCCCCAAATCTAAATGCAGTAGGCTGCACAATAGGCAATGGGTTAGGTGGTGGATTTGTCATAACCTTGGTTACTTGGGGGGCCACGCTAGCTTCTATGGGACGTACAGAATCTTTAATGGTAGAACATTTATCTAATTTCGCCTTTTTTCCACCCCTTACCTGTGGCCCACGTTTTCTTTTTGGGACAGCCCCTTCCCGGATTCCTTGTAGGTGGAGAGACGTGGAATCGTGCCTGTCACTTGATGACACACTATTATCGTTTAATTGCACAGAGATAGCCTCAGGGATGACCGCGAGGGAATCTCTGTGAGTAACGGGGCTACTCCTAAGCTCTTGTAATACAGATGTTATTGTTTGATCAATGGTACTAAGAAGAGCGGTAGGGGATTCCCCAAGCTTTTCAGGGGTTTTAGCATTAGCAATTAGGCCCAATGAAGATCTTCTAACATTTTCAATAACCCTGAGAGAGTCGTCTTTCTAGTATAGTTAATTCATTAGTCACACGTGAATTTGCTCTAAGCAGAAAATTGTCCAAAGTACCTGCCACCATAGTACTTGACACCGTGGCTCTGCTTCTCATTTCCCGAGTAGACATAGTCCTTGATCCACAAAGATCCTCCAGCCAGAAAGGGACAAATGCCTGATATACACAAGATCAAGCAAGCAGGAATCAAAAGAGGGGGCCCGGTCCGGTCTTGCTCGGTCTATAACAGGCTAAAATGGGCCCGCCCTTTGCCCGGGCTTCGCCCGGCGCGCGCCCGCGCGCGTTCCGCGAAGCGGAAATGAAGAACACCTATATACCTCAGCAGGCAGGGGGTGGGATACGAGAAGAGGACACAGCTGAGGCAGTTCGTAGGCTGCTGGTCCTGGCAGTCCCTACAATTCCGAAATGCCCAGAGTCAAGTAAGAGTCCAACCGCTGCCAGCGGCTACCGCGAAGCGGCGGCCGCGAGCGGTTATGAAGCTGCAGGCGGGAGGCGGGATTCGGGAAGAGGACACAGCTGAGGCAGTTCGTAGGCTGCTGGTCCTCGCAGTCCCTATAATTCCGAAATGCCCAGAGTCAAGTAAGAGTCCAACTGCTGCGAGCGGCACCCGCGAGCGGTTATGAAGCTGCAGGCGGGAGGCGGGATCCGGGAAGAGGGCACAGCTGAGGCAGTTCGTAGGCTGCTGGTCCTCGCAGTCCCTACAATGCCGAAATGCCCAGAGTCAAGTAAGAGTCTAACCGCTGCGAGCAGATATTAGAAAAGTTCACGTTTACCTGAAAAGCCAATTAATGATAGGTCATTCTTTCTGGTTGAGCTTAGGAAGTCTCTATCAGTCAGAGAAGAAAATACATTTAAGGCACTTGTAATTGCCCTGCTTAGATCTAAATTGATGATACCTAAATGAAAGGAGATTTGAGCCAATCAATTTTAAGTATGTGTTAATTTAATCACGGGGGAGTGGACTTGACTCTCTTTGAACGCCTCTGTTTTTAATTTTTTAAATAGAAAAGAGTGAACTGAGGACTCAATGGAGGCTGAGTACATAGGGGCAGATGGCTTTGAACTGATGCAGAAGAAGACAAGCAGGACAACATCATTCTCTGGCCCATCATTTTGGCTCATTTGAGTGAAGGGTTGAAAGCCAAGCAGTGCTTAAATTGAGTTGGTGGTTTCCAGTGCTCGGTACTGGCACTTAGTTGCCAACACTGGCCATAAGGCAGTCTGCCACATGATGGAGGTGTCTGTTTAATTTACAGATGAGCAAAACTACAGTTGTTTCGATTCACTTTACATTGAAAATTACTTACACCTGCCACTTCAGCCATTCATATAGCTTTGGGGGCCTGGAATAGTCTGAATTGTCACGCTTGTAGGAGAGTGATGGTTAGTAGTTGTGTTGGTACTATCCTTGTCAGTGCTGGCAGGGGTAATGGGTAGTGCGAGTTGCAGTGTGCTCCTGACTAGGGCCCTGGCACTTATACAAATTAAACACTGAAGCCACGTGTGGGTGAGCCTCTCTTATGAGATGTGAAGGATATAGAATGACAATACCAGTTCACCTGACATTTCCAAGGTGTGTGTATGTGTCTGTGTGCTTTGGTTGCTTAGTGATGTTTCCCTGGGTTGTTAATCATCACTAATTCTCCTTTCAAAGGGAGCGAGTAAGGATTAATTTTTGGTGCGGCAGGGATAGGCCCCTCCTGAGGAAAGCTTCAGCCAGGTTTATAGGGAACAGTCCAGGAATATATGGTCCCTTGCCCAATGCCATGTACAAATCCACCCATCAAGTGTGGGCTCTACCTTCCCGGGTTCTCTATACCACTGTTATGCATGGTCAGATCATGGTCTTCTTACTTGGTTTGCAGCATTGAAGCCTTCTAAGGATCACCGCAAAGCAGTTGATGAAAGTTCTCTGCACAGCAGGAGAAGAGTAGTAGAATATAACTGGGTCCAGGGTGGCATTAAAGGTACTCAAAAGCAGGGCACCCAGTCTCCAGTCAGGGCTGTTGTTTGTTATGAACCCAACAAGGTGGGAGATATTATAGGGGGCAAAACAGAGGATGAAGTTGACAAGAGTCGTCACTGCGAGACCGATGGCCCTTTGCTTTTTTTTGGATGAGATGTTGGGCAGTGACATCAGAATCCTTACACAATTAATGTAGCAGAAGAGAGTTATGATAAAAGGGATGACAAAAAGCACTAAGAACGCCTCCAGGCGGACTGGAAAAACAACTCTCTTCTGTTCCTCGGAGAATGAATCATAGCAGTGACTTGTGTTGACACCAGTCTCATTGCTAGGGACTCCATACTGAGCAATGTAGACTATACAGCTCTGCGAGCTTGCTAGCACCCAGATGATGACACTAACCACTACGGCATATTGAGGTCTACGGTTAATTTTGTACTTGACGGGGAAAGCAACACTCAGGTATCGTTCCACACTGACAGCTGTCAGGAAGAGGGTGCTGGTGTAGATGCTGCTGTAGAAGAAAAAGCCAGTCAGTGGGCAGAGAAAAGGGGGCATGTTCCACCGCATCCCGGAGGCCGCCTCGTTCATCTTGAAGGGAAGGAAGAGAAGGAGGAGCAGGTCAGAGATGGTGAGGTTGAGCAGGAGGATGTCTATGGGTACCAGCTTCTGGTGGACTCTGATGAAGAAGGTGTAAAAGGCCAGCAGATTGGAGGGGAAGCCGGTCAGGAAGGTAAGAATGTAGATCGACAGCACCACATACTGAGTGCTTTCTACATCCATTCTTGTGTCTGAAAGAAAACAGAAAAGTGTTTTTGTTAAAGATCACATCACAAAAGAAACTTAAATAAAAACATACATAAGTGTAGAACAGGCATCTGACTATTTTATCTTCTTTGGGTTCTTGCTAAAGCTTGGATTACAACCCAGGACTGATTGCTTCATACGCCACCAAAGCTTATTACTTTGCAGTGCATGAGGTTGGGTTTAGCAGTGGATCTAGTACTGTTAGACCCTTCTACTCACAACTGACTCAAATTCAAGACTGAGGATCAACATGAGGTTTGTTTTATTGTTATTCGCTTACCAAGAATGAGGTTGGTTGATAATGTAGCTAGCCTGTATGGTTAGTGAGAATGGGAAGTCATAAACTAAAGTTTTCTGAAATCTTTTTAAAAATTTTAATGACATGATCCATGGATCTTTGCGGATGCTGCTATACAAAACCTTTAATTATGTATGGGTCATTCAGTTTTCAGGACTGGTGGGTTCCTCTTGAAATGGTTTTGAGAAATAAAAGGTATTGTGGTTACAATACCTATTGTTGTTAGCAGCCTTTTGCTGTGTATGATTTAGGTTTACATGTTACAAATATAACCAAGCATTCTGCGTTCCCCATCAGCCCAGTCTAACCTTTAATCAAACGTAGGAACTGAGGGGCATATTTACAGCAGAATTGAGAAGCGTGGGGTTAAACAGCCATTGCTAACACCACGCTTCTCCGTTCTATAAATGCAGAGATGTGTCATATTCACAAGAATGCGGCACACCCCTGCGTTTCAACTAGTGCTGCCACTGAGGTCAGCTGCCTAGCGACACCGCAGGTTCCCTTGGTGTCTCCGTTGGGAGAAATGATTGTTAGGGTGATAGGGGCTTGTAAATTTGCCCCATAGCTTCTTAGAGAGATGGTGAATTTGCCCATCTTTGTTATGAGATTTCCGATAAGTGGAAAAGGGGCACTGGAAAATACAGTTTTGTGCATTTCATGGCAGGAAGCAGCTGCATGAACACTGATTTACAGAAGTTAGTAAACACTTAAAAAACACATGTGAATATGCTCACTGTTGCAATATGTTGCAACTTATTCAATATATGAAACCTATTACCTTGCCTCTTTCCATGCGGTAATGAATGCTTGGAGCTTGCTTCAAACTGAACCTGATCAAAGGCAATATTCATTCATCCTTATTGTCAACACCGCCACATATGCCTCCGCATAAAAACCCAAATCTATGGGGGCATGGCCAACGTCACATGGAAATGGCCGCACACTAGCTGAGCTCCGAGGGACCAAGGCCCTTTTCCCCCCAAAATCCATCGTAACGTCCGACAAAGCAGTGCCAAACCTACCCAACCGATGCCCAACACCTGAAGGAACGTCCTGGGAGATCCAAATGGCGATTCACCAGTCACAAAGACCTGAGGCCACATCAGAGACCCGTCCGGGTTGCCTGAGCCAGGAGCCACAGCGGTGAGTTGCCCTGAGTGGACCGCGAGCCAAGGGGCAGGGCATAGCCACAAAAAGACCTGCCGCATGGAGATGACTTGGAACACGGAGGCCCAAATCAGGAGTTAAAGAGAGCTGCTTCACCGAGGGGGCACCCGGATGTTGATGGAGCCTCGTTGCGGGAGCATTGGGGGGCAGTATGCGGGCCTGAAAAGATCCGCAAACCCTCGAGAAACTCTGGCTAGGCCAAGACAGAGGCCTGCTCCGGGAGGACTATCTAAGCCACAAACCAGATAGGGGAGTGGACAGACCAGTAAGTGTGGCAGCCTGCAGGACCGGTGGCAGGGAGCAAATGCTGGGTAGCGGAACAGTAGAGACACAAAAAGTAGACTACCTCTAAAGAAGTCCCCACAGTAAAGTGCCACATCTTTAATAGAAAGCCACAGCAAACAGGGGGGCGAAAAGAGGTGACATACCCCACAGTATCACTACACAGCAAGCGCATCTGTGCTAGGGCCGGAACCAAATATTTTGCCCCCTCAACCCCCAATCGACGAGAAGAGATCGGAGTCCACAGCTGATGCAGGAGCGGTGACGGGCTAGGAGAGGTGACGGGGCAGGAGCGGTGATGGGGTAGGAGAAGGGATGGGGCAGGAGAAGTGATGGGGCAGGAGCAGCGACGGGGCAGGAGCAGTGACGGGGCAGAAGAGGCAACAGGAAAGGAGAGGTGACTGGGCAGAAGAGGTGACTGGGCAGGAGAGGTGACCGGGCAGGAGTGGTGACCGGGCAGTAGTGGTGACCGGGCAGTAGTGGTGATGGGGCAGGAGAGGTGATGGGGCAGGAGAGGTGATGGGGCAGGAGAAGTGACAGGGCTGGAGTGGTGATTAGGCATGAGCAGGAGCGGTAACCGGGCAAGAGCGGTGAAAGGACAGGAACAGTGAACGGGGCAGGAGAGGTGAATGAGGCAGGAGCAGTGAACGGGACAGGAGAGGTGAACGGGGCAGGAGTAGTGAAGGGGGCAGGAGCAGTGAACGGGGCAGGAGCAGTCGACAGGGCAGTAGCAGTGGATGGGGCAGTAGCAGTGGATGGGGCAGTAGCAGTGGACGGGGCAGGAGCAGTGGACGGGGCAGGAGCAGTGGACGGGGTAGGAGAAGTGACGGGGCAGGAGAAGTGGCAGAGCAGGAGCGGTGAATGGGTAGGAGTTGTAGACGGGGCGGGAGCGGTAGACAGGGCAGGAGCAGTGAAGGGGCAGGAGCGGTGACTGGGCAGGAGCGGTGATGGGGCAGGAGAGGTGACGGGGCAAGAGCAGTGACGGGCAAGAGCAGTGACGGGCAGGAGAAGTGACGGGGCAGGAATTGTGACGGGCAGGAGAAGTGATGAGGCCGGAGAAGTGACTGGGCGGAAGCAGTGATTGGGCAGGAGCAGTGATTAGGCATGAGCAGGAGTGGTGAACGGGCAGGAGCGATGAACGGGCAGGAGTGGTGAATGGGCAGGAGCGGTGAATGGGCAGAAGCGGTGAATGGGCAGGATCGGTGAAAGGGCAGGAGTTGTGACGGGGCATGGGAAATAACAGGAAAGGAGCGGTGACGGGGTAGGAGAAGTGACTTGTACTTATATTCCTTGCCTATTTATTTATATACTACTAGCAGCCCCTCCCGACGTTGTCCGGGAATGAAATAGAATGTGTGTATTTGGCAAGGGCAATTTATTTTAAAATCTCGCGGTAGACAACATTTTTTGTTTCATTAGAATAGGGACGGAGAAGGGCCAGCTGCAGCCCTGGTTGATGTTAGCAGGTGCGTGTAATTGGTGCAGTGATCCACCGCCTGAGCACGGCTACAGCCCTGGTTGATGTTAGCAGGCGCGTGTAATGTCGTTGAATGAGAGAGTTATCAGCCGCAGGTAAATCCGTTAAATGAGAGAGTTCAGTGACAGCGAGTAGGAGAGGCTGCAGTAATTGCCCCGCAGACACGCTCATTTGCGTGTTCCCCCGCTTGAGGCCCAGATGCAGGCCTGTTTGATGTTAGCAGGCGCGTGTTCCCCCGCTTGAGGCCCAGCTGCAGCCCTGGTTGATGTTATGAGGTGCGTGTAATTAGTGTACTGATCCGCCGCCTGAGCCCGGCTAGGGCCCTGGTTGATGGTAGCAGGCGCGTCTAATTTCGTTGAATGAGAGAGTTCAGAAACAGCGCGCAGGAGAGGCTGCAGTAATGTTTCTTACCAGGCCTCCAGCTTAACGCGTTTGTCATGCCCCCAGCACACGGCCACAGCAGACAAATTTTCTGATTAATGTACGATCCACATGGCATGAAGGGCGGAACGTAGCACACGCCCCCAGCGCTTCTCACACCCCCAGCGTGCCACTTGATGCGGCGCAATTGCGTTCACATGGCATGAAGGCCGGACACACGCCCCCAGCGTTTCTCATGCCCCCAGCGTGTTACGCCCCCAGCATGCCCCTTGATGCTGCGCAGCAACGTAATTGGCGCTTGTATGTACGACTCACATGGCATGAAGGGCGGACACATGCCCCCAGCGTTTGTCACGCCCCCAGCACACGCCCACAGCCCACGATGTGATGGTCGTACCACACGCCCCCAGCGTTAGTCACGCCCCCAGCCCACGCCCACAGCACAACGCAGACACGCCCACAAGGGACTACTTTGCTGGCACGGTTCTTTTACCTTTTAAATGTATATGGTGTCCTACGGTACAATCGTATGTCTTGCACTGTATGATTGTGATGAATCCCACTGTTTCTTGAATAAATGGTGGCCGTCTGCATAGCCTATGTCCTTCTGCTGCAACTGCCCTTTCCAACGCTGTATTGGGTGTTGTGATTGGTGCTGTAGTTACTGAGATTACCCGCCTCAAAGGTTTGCGCTCTCTCTTTATAATATTAGTATGGATTGCATGACATCCACTGATGTGTCTGCAAAGCATACCTGTTGCCCCAAATTTTTGTCCTGAATTTTTGTCCTGAATTTTGACCCCTTGTCCTGAATTTTTACACACACCATCCAGAGGTTGCGCCCATGCCATTGTTCCTACTTATATTTTGCACACTTTACATAAACCTGTATTCCCTAAGAGTATTTGCTTTATTCTGAATGAATCCTCAAATAAACATGTTTATCCATTGTTTGAATTAAATAACGGTATGAGCTGTAACTGGTCAGTGAAATGCTAAACATACAAAAAATTGGTATGTTTTGCGATTTCTAGCCACACCCCTGACTCCGCCCACTGATCCAATCTTCGGTTAATCCCGCCCCCTGATTCTCCACCCACAGTTCCCCTACTTTTTATTCCCCACTTCGACCACTGGTTGCAGCAGGCATTATGATGAAGCTGACGCTCGGGTTGCTGCAGGTAATCAAGGCGCAACGCCTACACTAATTTATTCAGATGCATTTACTGCGTGAGTGGTGACTGGGGAAGTAAGTATTATAATATGAATGTGGCCTTTAAGAAACACTGCCTGCACACCACTAAAGTCCATGAGGCCCGCGGCCGCCGCGGAGTGGTGCCAGGTACCTCAGAAGTTGGCCGCTCTCTTCCACAGTCCAAGGCAGGCAGGTGAGAATGCAGCCAGGCAAGCTGCTCGAGTCCTCTCCTCTTGGACCACGCTACTGCTGCACGTCGCGGCTGGGCCCGTCCTCCATGCTCTTCGACCATCAACGGTGCTCGCTGACAACATTGAGCCCTGCCACACCACAGCCCTGGCAAGCATGTGTGGCGTCTGCGGAAGACAGCTGGGGAGCATCGCTTCTACCAGAAGTGGACCCCAGAGCCAGCAAAGTGGTGCCAGCAGTGAATAAACTGAAACGTGTGACTAGGAGGACAGTGACATCGACTATGCATTGTGTCACTGAGCACAAGTTACATTACAAAAGATCACAATATATTCATTTGTTAAGTCTTTTACCCCATTTTTGGTTTCTTTAAGGTTTAGTTTCTGTCTTTTTGCCTTGTGTTTCTAATGGTCAGTGCCAATCCAGCTATACCTTTATGCCCCATTTATGTGTCCGTACGTTTTGCTTTCAGTTCCCTGTGCCTTTCTACCCTGCGTCTGCATTACGTTGTAGTAGAGTTTCTTGTTTTGAAAATGGTTGTAATTTGTGATATTTATATATTTCCCTTGACGTCATTGCTTCATTTTGCTCCGACAAAAGTGTCACTTATATTCGTGGAAATGTCACTTATAATAACACTGAAATTATGAAAGTGTCACCATTGGCGATATGAAACCTTGGCAGCTATGATGCACTATATAGAGCATCTGTCCAGCTGTCACAACAGACATTAGGACATGCACAAAGACTCTCAGCAGCAGAGGGCCAGTGTCACTCTGAGGTGGGTGGGACAGCAGTCTCCCTCTTTCGCAGCACCCGTTCTTCTCTCACCATTTCTCGGCTTCTTTCCGGCCCCTCCTGTTCCTTGTCTCCCACCTTCATCTAATTTCTGTTGCCTCTTTGGGACCCTGGCCTCTGTTCCTTTTCCTTTAATCTCTCTAATGCTCTCTACCCTCTGCTGTCTTTCCTCTCCCACCTGTCTCCCTTCGTCGTGGTATTGGCGCCTCTTTTTCTTCGTCTCGCCATCACACTCCTTCTCCTCAATGCTTCTCAGTTACCTCCTGGGCTTTAAGTGGTCCGGGTCCTGCCGGTGCTCAGCAAAGGCGGTTCTAAAAAGTAGGGGCTGAGACAGGTACCTATCGGGCTCTCCATTTCTGCCCTCTCCCTCAGGATGAAAAAAATATATAAACTCTGCAGCAGTGCCACCCTTCCCTACCTTTGAGGTAACTTTGGAGACTCCTAATAGTTCTTGCAGACTCATTATTACAGCACCAAAGCATTTTCAATATATTAAATTAAACTATTCACTATCAGCGCCCCCCAACGCAAGTCGTTGTAACGACTTTGTTGTTAAAACTGTGTCATAAAGGGACGCGTTGTAACGGTACGCGTTGTACCGTCATACATCCTATGAAGGCCTTGCGCTACCGGTGCGTCACTTTTTTCCATTTTATAAGTGACGCGGCGCAAGGCCTTCATAAATAAGGCCAAAAGTCTCAAAGTAGAGCTCTAGCAGAGAAAAGGGGGAGGGGTTCTCCTATAAAAGACTCTGTAGCTGCATCAAACTTTCTCTGGACCAACAGCTGAATGCAAAAAGAACAATTGATGGACAGAATGCAGAACAATGTCATACATTCACCCCAGTACAGATATCTGGGCCTAAATACATCATTTGTTTGCTAAACATGCCAATTCAGTTTGGACCCAGCCATATGCAAATCAGTCTTGACCCTGCACCCATTGGGAACAGTCCAGCCCGAACTGCAAGGTCAGGTCCTTCCTGGACTGGAAACAAGCATCCTAGGACCAGTTTCAGGCTTTCAGCACTCATCAGCCAGGATAGCTTTGACTCCAGTGGCATGGAGAGCACGGGACCCACGTCTGTGCATACCCGTATCACTAGAGGTGACAATTGCAAAAAGAACTATTGATGGACAGAATGCAGAACAATGTCAAACATTCACCCCAGTACAGAGATCTGGGCCTAAATCCATAATTTCTTTGCTCACCATGCCATTTCAGTTTGGACCCAGCCATATGCAAATTAGTCTTGACCCTGCACCCAATGGGAACAGTCCAGCCCGAACTGCCAGGCCAGGTCCTCCCTGGACTGGAGACAAGCATCCTAGGACTGGTTTCGGGCCATAATTTTTTTGCATAGCACCCAACAGCTCAATGGACTGACACACTGTGAGGTGATGCTCTTACGGAGAAAAGGCAAGCACTGAATGGTGTCTGTCCTAGAGACAAGCTACAGAGGCACGATGACAGAAGCAGCTCTGCTAGTGAGGGTTCAGGATCACTGCAGTTCAAGATGCAAGCTAGTCTCAGGCAGCCAGGTAGAGAATCTCACCAGCCCACACAAGGCCCCACAGGTTGAAGGTAAGTTCAGCAGACATCTCAGCTGCCCAACTTGCTGCTTTGACCTATAAAAAAGATCCTGTGCTGTAACTGGGCGCAGGCACTCTGTCTCGGGTACAATATCTTGTAATAGAGTGAGGCTTACCCAGGAGGCTGAGGGGTGGGGGCTGACATAAGGTCTCTCTACCCCAGACTCTGCCTGAGCACTCAGCAGCATGCTGAAGAGCGCTAAGAGCAGGCTTTAGGAACAAGCATTTGCAATGAAATTGGTCTCACATTTACCCGTTTAAGCTATTGGGATTGTAAATGACAATTCCTTTTATTTATGTTTTCCTTTTATTTATGTTTTAAAAAATAAAACATAAATAAAAGGCATTGTCATTTACAATCTCAATAGCTCAAACCCGAGTAATTGCGAGACCTATTGCATTGTAAATGATTGTTGTGTTGGCTAATGGCTTGATTCTGTGAATCGTCCTGTTTGCGGATGCAAAAATGTTTTGCACATCTAGCCCTAAATGCTAAAGGACATGAACAGCAGTACCCAGCAGTCACTAGCTACCTCTTAGTTTGCTGTTCCTGAGCTCCCTCGGTAAAATTTTTGTCCCAAATTACTCTTAATTAATCAAACTAGTGTAATCACGGAATTTCAGTAATTTCCCATCACAGGAGTAATGAGTAATAAAATACTCAAATTTCTCTGGCGTAATTAAAATTTCACTCATGAATAATATAGACCCCACCAACCATTCAATGGGCACTCTCACCGCACTCAACCGTCCAACACACTGACCACATATTAAACTCACATAACAACCAACAACACAAACCCTCGCAGACCGAACAGCAAATCGTCTCAGCACACAGCGGACCTTCTCACAGGTCACAACAGACCCTCATATAGATTTTGAGGTGACAAAAACACAGCATTTAAAGCTTTCTATGTCTCAACACATTCTCGCACACTAGCTCTCACATACCAACTTTTACATACCTTCACATAATCTTGACTTCCCATCTGAAAGCTCCCGCGTGACATGCTTTACACATTCCTACCTCTACATAGCACTACAGAAAAATAAGATATCTGATGCCTCTATTTTCTCTCATTATACTGCCCTCGGCGCTTTGAAACAAATGTTAGGAGGAAAGGCGCTATAGTAGCAATCTATCTTTTAGTATGGCAGGGCATTAAGTGGGCCGGGTCTGTCCGGATCTGAGCACTGGCAGTTATTTTCAGGGGGCCTCGAAACGGGTCTCTATCGGGCTCTATTTTCGGACCTCGCAGAGTTAGTCCGTTTTCTCTTTTTTTTCTTGCACCAAACTTATTTTGCTCTAGCTAAAATTGCCAGGCTAGATCCTGAGGCCGCTGACCTTTGTGCACGCTGTAGATCCTTTCATGCTGATTTTTATCATATTATGCGGGACTTTGGGGAAGTATCACAGTTTAGGACAGAAAGTCCTCTTTTTAATTCTTGACTTTTCAGGCACCTATCTCCAAGTCATTCTGAGTAAAGCTTTGTTTGTTGGGTAAGTTACCTAGAACTAGGGATAATAAAAAAAACGTATAATTTCATTGATTTAGCGCCTTATTTTTGGTAAGCATAAGATTGCGATCCTGCAACCAGCCTCCAAACACAGCCGCACCCGAGTACTTCACAGCTCTTTAAAAGACCATTTGCCTGTAAATGAGGCTTTGTTGTTTTTCACCCCTTTGTAGAGCTCCTGCAGCTCACCTCTGCCTATTGCTTGAAGAATAATAACCCCCCCCTCGAAATGTGGCTCTACTTGTGCCTCTGGGGAATGTGTATGGCGTTATCCAGGAGTGTGGCTCAATGGTTAGAGCAGGCAGACCTCGATGCAGAGCTCTGGCCAGGGACCAGGGTTCGATTCCCGCCTCGGTGGGTCTCAGGCTCATTAATTCCCCTGACCGGATATTCTCGCCTCAGTGCCTATTCTGATCATGGGTCCCGCACTGCAACTCTGGGCAATAGCTTGCTTAGTCTCCACAACGGCCCCCACAACGCGAGGGATTCCTGGTCTGCACCATGGGGGTGCCCAGGAGTGGACACTTCACAGGGAAAGCCAGGCAGGGTTCCCTTGCGGTATTCGTACAAGCGCCAGGAAACCCACTGTGGGTAGCTGTGCGCTATACAAGTACAAAAACATTAACACATATCTTTATTTGGACCACGCCCCTACTTGGATAGGCCACACCCCTTTAAGAGGTTTACCCCAAGCCCCTTTTAGAGCCCCCCCCCAGTGTTGTTATCCCACTTAAAGCCCTGGGCAAAGCCCATCACAAAAACTGCAACACTGACACAAACACCTCAGGTGATCTGCAGAGAAAGAGGGGGCAAGGGGGCCCACTATCATAGCTCTGGTAGGATGTCAGGATACTTCGGATTCACTTTTCTCCTTCATCCAAGGGCTCTAATCAGCAACAAGCAGGCAGCTGGTGACGCTATGCAGACAAGTCACGTGCTCCACGCGTCACTGACAGCTGCATCCGGGAGACGTGCAGGTCTCTCCATCTCAGGGAAAGTTTGCCTCTGCTTCAAGAGAGCACCAGGGTCACATTAGCCAACTGAGAGATTCACTGGCAGAGACATTTTAAGGCATGGGCAAAGTGGGTTCTGGCCCAGGGCCCCAGCCTTTCAGGCCAACAGCCAACTCCGTTCTACAGAGAGTTTTGCCCTGATGACCTTGAATAATTAATAAAGAGATTGTTTTAATTACTGTTTTCCTTTAATTTCTTTTTAATTTGAGCGATGTGTAAGAGTCAATTACAGGCATTTTGTAGCTACATGTTGTGTTTATGTTTCATGCAACACCCATAAACAAGCATTGGAAATGCAATAGGTCTCGGATTTATTTGAGTTTGAGCTAATGGCATTGTAAATGGCAATGTCTTTTAGCCATGTGTTATGGAGTGTATGCATGTGGTGTGTAGTGAATTATGTGGGTTGGATTGGAATTGTAGCAATAGTGGCATGCTGCGCTTTAGATGAATATGTTTAAAAGTAAAGTGCACCATACTGCGATTGCTACAATAGTTAATTGTGGATGCGTTAACAATTGATGTGTGCACTGATCGCTGGTGGTGTGTGTGCCTGGTGGAAGCGTGCACTGCCGGCTGTAGGTGTGTGTGCCTGGTGGAAGCGTGCACTGATGGCTGGTGGTGTGTGTACCTGGTAAAAGCGTGCACTGACGGCTGGTGGTGTGTGTGCCTGGTGAAAGTGTGCACTGACGGCTGGTGGTGTGTGTGCCTGGTGAAAGCGTGCTGACGGCTGGTGGTGTGTGTGCCTGGTGAAAGCGTGCACTGACGTCTGGTGGTGTGTGTGCCTGGTGAAAGTGTGCACTGACGGCTGGTGGTGTGTGTGCCTGGTGAAAGCATGTGTGTGTGTGTGTGTGTGCTTGCGTGTGTGGTTGCGAGTGTGTGGTGGTGAGTGTGTGTAAGTTTGCACTGAGTGTGTAGTGGTGAGTGTGTGGTGGTGAGTGTGTGGGGTCTTATGTGTGGGGTTTTATGTGTGGGGTCTTATGTGTGGGGCCTTATGTGTGGGGTCTTATGTGTGTGGTCTTATGGGTGGTGTCTTATGTGTGTGTGTGTGGTGGACTTACTTCGAGTTTTCGTACCCTGCACACTCACACACTGTTCACCCTACACACTCACCCAATGTTCACCCTGCACACTCACACACTGTTCACCCTACACACTCACACTGTTCACCGCACACTCTCACACTGCTCACCCTGCACACACTGCTCACCCTGTACACTCACACACTGCTCACCCTGCACACTCACACTCTGCTCACTCTACACACTCACACACTACACACTCACACACTGCTCACCCTACACACTCGCAATGCTCACCCTACACACTCACACACTGTTAACCCTGCATGCTCACACACTGCTCACCCTGCATACTCACACACTGTTCACCCTGCATGCTCACACACTGCCACTCTGGCACTCACTCTGCACTCACTGTCACTCACTGTCACTCTGGCACTCACTCTGCACTCACTGTCACTCTCGCTCTCACTCTGCACTCACTGTCACTCTCGCAGTGACGCTGCACTCACCGTCACTCTCACACTCACTCTGCACTCACTCTGCACTCACAGTCACTCTGTACTCACTCTGCACTCACTCTGCACTCACTATCACTCTCGCACTCACTCTGCACTCACTGTCACTCTCGCAGTCACTCTGCACTCACTGTCACTCTCGCACTCACTCTGCACTCACTGTCACTCTCGCACTCACTCTGCACTCACTGTCACTCTCGCACTCACTCTGCACTCACTGTCGCTCTCGCACTCACTCTGCACTCACACTCACTCTGCACTCACTGTCGCTCTCGCACTCACTCTGCACTCACAGTCACTCTGCACTCACTGTCACTCTGCACTCACTCTGCACTCACTGTGACTCTGCACTCACTGTCACTCTGGCACTCACTCTGCACTCACTGTCACTCGCACTCACTCTACTCTGCACTCACTGTCGCTCTCGCACTCACTCTGCACTCACTGTCACTCGCACTCACTCTACTCTGCACTCACTGTCGCTCTCGCACTCAATCTGCACTCACTGTCGCTCTCGCACACACTCTGCACGAGCCCTAAACAAGTGACTAGTCAGTGAACGCTGCACTACTCCAAAACGCGAACATGACATATCACTGTATGACATCTGGTGGAGGGGAGGCAGCCATCTTAGTAAACTTCACCGCTAGGCCACATATCTTTTGACTGCATGCAAGATTTAGGCACCGCAGCAGGCATACACCGAGGGGAAAAAACACACACACCGAGCCCAAGTAAAATCATTAACAGCCCCCCACAAACAGGCTAATGATTCTGCGAACGTGGTAGGGAGTGGATGGGCCAACAATACGACGAGACACTAGGAGACCTACCCACCTCCAACGACAAGTAGACTGTAAAAGACCTCTCTGTCTGCATTGTCCCCAATAAGAGCGAGACAAAGGATCGGCACTAATTAACATAACAGACACACTAATTAATGTGCGACCATCATCCCTGGACGAGTTAAGTTTGACAAACTACAAATAAAACGAAATTACCCTTATTCTTTTTCGTCTTCGTCTCCCGTAATACGTCATGGCTAAAGTGTCTCATTTGGGAATTGTGTCCCAAAGTAACTCCCTCATGTACTTTTGATATTGGAGTGGTACATACAGCATGCAACAGTTTTTCAGGCACCTTTTTAAGGTGAACTGATACAGCTAACTCGCAACGTTCATCTTTAAACCTGTGGATGTAAAATAGCAGAGTGTTTCCAGAGATTTTTTCCCCGAAAAACTTAAGCAATATTTCTCCTCATAATACTCACAAATCCTAGTGATTATATTTAAAGGCAACTTCATGAGCATGCGATTCTGTTATTTGGAAACAGAAATTTGTCGTTTCATATTTCGTAGGACTGAAAGATTGTTGGATGAAGTGCCTTTTCCCGCTTCCATGTGCGTGCAGGCCTTGAAGTGAGCTCTGGGTTTACAGGCTTTCCTCGGAGTGCAGAAAGCAACTGCTCCAGACACAGGCCTGTGTTTTCCCTTACATGGATCTAAATGATTTGTGCTGATTGGCTGCGCTGGACAAAATGGAGTTTCAATCAGTATGTGTCTTACACTACCAATAACGCAGACGTTTGGAAATCAGCTATTCAGAACTGAGTCCGTCTGCCCCCTGCCTCACCTTAGCGCCAACCGGGAGGTGTGCAGGTGGTGGCGCATTTGGTGTATTTGTTAAGAGCCATGATCGACCCAAAGGGTTTCGTGCCGCAGAAACCGCGGATGTTTATTGTTATCGACCTTGCAAGGATAGACGCCTGAGTTGATTTGCTTGCGTTCGATCTCATGATGTGTCAAACACAGATGCTTTCTGTACGTGTTTTAAGTCACTGAGCCATCACTCCCTCTTTCCCCTCCCAACCCCGTGCCGAAAGGGTTGCGATGCTTTAATTTGAGATATTAAACACGTGCACATTCAACCAGCTGGCACGGGCAGGTGCCCGTTCAAATCCATTCATCCATTTCCTTGTTAGGCATGCGAACTCGATGGAAACATAAACACATTTTGAAATGCCTTTGGCTGCAAGGAAAAATATCACAATCTGGCATGAAAAAATTCAATTTGAGTTTTCTATGGCAAACTAAGCAGGAGGTCCCAGAAGAGAAAAGGCGACAGAAGCAACGAGAGATACAAGCATTGGCCAGGTATTATGATATTATAATAAGTCCCAGCCCTTATTCCTTCAGTGGAAAACGTGTGTGGTTGAGCAAGAAAGCGAAAGGGAACAGACAAGAATAGCGAAAAAGAGAGAAAAACGGTAGAGAGAAGTAAGAGAGAAAAGAAGAGGAAATTTAAAAAAAAACAGCATCTGTCTTCAATTACCGCGGCCCCTGACAGCCGCGATAATTGAAGAAATATGGCCTTCTGGTGCGCGTAACCGCACGCAATATGCCATAGGAGGAGCTACTCTACCGCCTATGGCCTATTGCGTGCTCTCTTTTAAAAAAACATGCATGGGAGGTCCAATTGCCATGCAGCTGCCAAAAAGAAGGACGAAAAATCACGAGCAGCCAGGAATCTTTTAGGTAGCTTTTCGGATATGCTAACTACAGGACTCTTGGGCTCCGACCACTGCTACGCAGTGTGACGTAGGCCCAAGCCCTAAAAAGGACCTCACATGCAAGAAATGGGAGGGTGTCCCAGAGATTATTTCAGTAATATTACTGAGCTGCTGATGTATTACAATATTGAAAACACACATTTCGAATTTGGTCAAGAGCGCTTGTGCTATGTCAGGGACCAGGCCCCAGAGGGCCTGAAAGAGCGGAAATTAGATCATCAATTTAAAGCTGTTCACAAGGGGGCCCAAAAATATGTTTGGCCCAGGGCCACAAAAATCCTCAAGATGTCACTGTTCGCTGGGGATCAGACGGGATCGAAATTTGTATTAACAAGATGCTTCAGGAACCTGGGGTACCTTCTCCTACCAGTGGCTGCCCGATTTAAGGCGCTTGCTCCCCTTTGTGTCCATGCTGGCGTGCCACAACACAACCTGACACAACACAGCCTACTACGTAACTACTAATGACGTGATGTGAACATTGAAGAGCCTAAAATAATGCAGTAAATCACGCAATACAAAAATAAGAGATCCAAAAACAATATAGTAGTGCAGTACAACTTAGAATAACATTTCATAGCCTAGGCAGCATGGCATACTATAACTTAAAACATGACGGGAATTAATCTTACATAAAGTAACAAAATCAGAACATAGACGAGCAAACGGTGAAAAAGTCTTACACTGCATAACATAAGAGGCCAAACCATAATGTAGACATGATCTTACAATTAAGCTACTATGTTTTTTTAAAATTATATTTTTCAACATGTTGAAGTGCCCTTAAAAGTAACATAAACATATTCAACGATAGTCCGCAGCACACGCTCTCTTACATGGGAAAGAGTTGGAGGGCAGTACCGGGGGCGTCGCAGCATCTAATAAGGAAGGTTCTCCTCTCCCACAAGCGCTTCAAGCTCCCGTTGCTTTCAAGGCACCTTGGGCTCGTGACAGGCTCAGCCCCGAGGCGTTCTGTCCTATCAGCAGGGCTGGTTCACGTCAGCCGTGAGTAGCTGTCCCCAGGCACCCTCTTCTAGGCCGGATTCCTGTCACCTGTGGGATGCGGTGTCCCGCAGCACTCTCTGCTCCTGGAACCGAAGCCCACGTGCATTTTCCTCACACGTCCAGTGACGTCACGGAGCGGAGGGGAAGGGCGGACATGTTTTCCCTATTGAGATTAGGAGTACCTGGGGCTTTCTCTATCAGACATGGAGGGAGGGACTTGGCACTGTTTTCTCCTTTCAGAGGTAGATTTAGGAAGCTTGATCTATTTCTTCATGCATGGAATTCATGAAAAGATTCAGGAAACCTGTTGGTATGACAACAAAATATTCATTACATTATTACTCCTGCTATTACTTATAATAATAATAATAACCATAATAATTATATGAATTATGAGGGGAGAGGTTTTCTGTCAGACATTGCACCACTAGTACTAACTTCAGATTTAGAGTCCCCTAAATGTGTGGCATTTGGGGGACCCGAGAGCCAACTCAATTAATCAATCAATCAGTAGATTTGTAGAGAGATTCTTTTCACCCATAAGAGTATCCAAGCACTGGCAGGGTCCAGTTGATTTGCCGAATAGCCAGGGTCTTCTGGGACTTTCGGAGCCCTGAAAGAAATGGGGAGGTCCGTAGATGAAAGAGTAGCTTGCTACATGTCTTTGCTGCTAGGTAGGAGAAGGAGCGACCTCTGCATCTGCAACGTCGGATACGGGGGTGACGGTTAGCAAAAGGGCTGATCGAAGTTGAGGCGGTGCTTCAAGTAGGCAGGTCCGCTATTGTGTAGGGCCTTGAATGCATGGGTCAGGAGCTTAAACTGTCATATTTTGTTTACAGGGAGCCAGTGGAGTTCCTCGAGGTAATGGGTGATGTGGGTTCATCTAGGAAGATGCAGGATGAGTCTGGCTGTGGCATTTTGTTTGATCAGTAGTCATCAGAGGAGGTGATGTGCGATCCCTGTGTAGAGAGCATTGCCGTAGTCCAGGCGGCTGGAGAGGGGAGCCTAGGTGATAGTGCATTTTGAGCTTTGGGATTGCCGTTTGAATAGCATATGAAGCATGCAGAGGATGAAGGGGCAGAAGTAGGAGATACAGTTGACCTGTGTCATCATGGTTAGCTTGTTGTCCAGAATGATGTCTAAGTTTGTAGCATGGTCAGTGGGGGTGGGAGCAGGTCCAAGTTCTGAGGGCCACCAGAATGCATCCCACGGCGAGATTATGTTTAAAAATATCAGTACCTCTGTCTTGTCTAAGTTAAGCTTCAGGTAGTTGTCCTTCATACAGTCGTCGACGTCTGTCATGGAATTGTGGAAGTTGGTCTTGGTCTTGGTTTTGGTGGCATCTTCGAAGAGGGAGAGGATGAGTTTTGTGTCTTCGGCCTAGGATATGATGTTCAGTGTCATTTAGGGATTGAAGAGGGTGTGACTGAATGAGGATCCTTCCGGTACTCCAAAGATTATTTCCTTGGGTTTGAAGGTGAAGGGGGGAGGCAGACTTTTTTTGTTCTCCTGGTGAGGAAAGAGGGGATCCATCTGAGAGGGGCAACTACAATGCCTATTTTGTGTATCCTTGTGATGAGTGTGTGATGGGAGACTGTATCAAAGGCTGTTGAGAGGTCTAGGAAGATCAGAGCCGCGGACTCTCCTCGGTGGGGTAGAGCTTGGATGTCATCGGTAGCCACAATTACAGCTGTCTTGGTGCTGTGGTTACTGCAGAATCCAGAATTGAATGAGTTGAGTAGGAGGTTCCATTCCAGATATGAGCAGGGATGTTGGTTGATGGCTTTTTCTAATTCTATGGCCGGGAATAGGAGCAGGGAGTTCGGTCGTAGTTGTTGAGTTAGCTAGGCTCTACCAGTTTCTTTAGTAGGGTGTTGTTGTCTGCATGTTTTCAGTCTTTGGGGAAGTGGCTGTGGCAATTGAGGTGTTGAGTATGTGGCTGATTCTGGCTTCACCTAGGTTGAAGATGTGATGGGAGCATGGGTGGGTTGGGGCCCCTGAATGGACTGAGTTCATGATGAAGGCGGTGTCCTGTAGGGCAAGCTGGCTCTGTTCGGTTTGTTGGATGTCTGTGGTGGTAGCAGGGCTGTTGTGTTGCTTGAAGAAGTGGGGGGCCTTGGGCTGGGGTTTGAAGTTCATGTTGATGTTAGCAATCTTGTCATTGAAGAAGTTTGCAAGGTTGTCGCATAGTTCCTGTGAAGGGGTAAAGTTGTTTGTTGCAGCTGAGGGGTTGGAGAATTCTTTGCCAATATTGAAGAGTTCTTTGCTCCTATTGGAGCTTGATTCAATCCATGAGGCTAAGGCCTTTTTCTTTGATTCTGTCAACTATCTTTGGTGGAGGTTGATAGATGTCTTTATGGCAGTCTTGTTGGTCGTGTCCTTGCTGGTGCACCAGCTATTTTCCAGTTGTGTACACGGTCATTTAGCAGTTTTGAGGTCTTCAGTGTGTCATCTAGCCTGCTTAGAGGACCTTCTGTGGGTGTTGTTGCAGATGGGAGCGATGATGTAGGTGCAATTGGTGATCCAATTGTTGAAGTTTGTGTTGTTCTGGTCTAAGTTGTAGGAGGATATGGGGTGGGTGGTGTTGAGGGCATTGATCCATGCGTCCTTTGAAACTTTGCTCCAGCTGTGGTGAAGGGCATTGGACAGACTGGGGGATGAGGTCTGTGAGCTAGTGATGTTGATGTGGACGATGGCATGATCAGTCTAGGTGAGTTTCATGGTGTGACTGTCACCGGAGGAGAAGACGGGGTCTAGCATGTGGCCTGCGGTGTGTGGTATTGTGGATGAGTTGGATGAGTCTGATGTTGTTCATGCTGTAGAGGAGATTGGTAGTGTGGATGGCATTGTGTTCATTGAAATGGAGATTGAGGTCGCTGAGGAAAATGTAGTTGTTGGAGCCTATGGCGAGGAGGGCAGTGAAGTTGTGGGTAAAGTTGTAGAATGCTGGACGAGGTCCTGGAGGATGGTAGGTGAGGGTGCCCCTGATGGTGGTTTTGCTGTCTGTTTGGAGTTGGAAGTTGAGGTGTTTCATGGCTGTGGTGATGTCGTCTTTTGTGGCATGTGTTTCATGACAAGCATGCTCATGGCACAACACTGGCAACGAGCCATACCCCCTTCCTCTCTTCGCTGTCTTTTTCCATCCATTACTTTCTCTCCACAGTCATTAGAGGATGAGATTCAGCTCATCCACCCAAACATTCCAAGTCAGAAAAAAAATACTACTTACTCCCATTCGTCCCCACGGTGGCCAACTTCCTCTTCCTCCTTAATCTGAGAAAGGGAGATCCCACCCCTTCCACGACTGTTCTTTTCTTTTTGCAGACCTTCAAGCAACTTGCAGGTAAGTGGTAACAACTATTTTTTTATTATTCTTAAAATGTACATTGAGGTGAGGTTTTGCTCTTGCACACTCAAATGCCTTCTTTTTAGTACACGCCGCTGCTGAGCGAGTGAGTGTAATGTACTAGTCATTGTTGCCCCAATACTTACCTAGTTATTCTTAAAACATACAAAGGGGTGAATTATTTAGGGGAATCTCACTGTGTCTCTGGAATTGTTAAGTTGGTGATTTACGAGCGTCCACGGCAGGCAACTAGCAGGCCCTGATGCATGTAGTTTACAGGTGCTAGGCAATGAGACTGCCTTTTGGGGAATTTCTTCTTCCCCAGGGGAGTTTTGCAAGGAGCTAGCACCTTTGGTGGGAAGTATTCAGAGAGGCATCAACGTTTTACCTTAAGTAGATGATTGGCTCATCTCTTGCTATTTTTTTTAAGGAGACTCTACGGGCCTCATTTATGAAAAGTGGCACATCGCTGCGTGAAAACAGTGATGCGTCACTTTTCATTGCGCCAACCTTGCGACATGGTGGATACATCATATTTACAATATGATGCATCATGTCGCAAAGCGGATACGTCAGTTTTTCTGACGTATCTGTGGGCGCAAAAATGACGCATTGCTGGAGTGTGTCACAAAAGTGACGCAACTTCAGCAATGGGCCATTTAACATGGGCAAGTCCCATTTCAATGTGCCTGCGTCAGTCTTACGCCTGCTGTGAGGCAGGCGTAAGATAATGACGCATTTGCATCCTGAAACTTTATTAATCAGACTGCTCCGCCTGTATCTCAGTGGTGGAGAGTTCAGGGACTGATGGCAGCTTCAATCAATGTCCTCTCATTTGCATGACTCATATGTACCACACTAATGAATCAACTCTTACTCCATTGTCTAACTTGCACACAGGATACAGACAACAGATCCCCATGTCAGACCAACTATGGAGGGCATTGGGATGGTGGTTGGAGGACTTGAATTTAGCTGAAGGCTTACCTTTTAAAAAAATCCCATCACAGGTGCTAACCACAGATGCCATCAAGTTAGGTTGCAGGACCGCTTTAGGTACCTTTTCAATACAGGGCAAATGGGATCACCTACAAGCAGCATGCTCTTTAAACCCCAGTGAGCTGCAGGCAGCTTTGCAGCTCTTCTGTGGTTTTCTTCACTTATCAGAGGTCACCAGTTTCAAGTGAGGACAGACAACAAGGTGGTGATGCAGGGGCCCAACAAGACTCAAAGTTCGAGGGGGGCTAACGATTCAAACAACTGGGTTGAGATCATTACAGCCATTTCAAAATTAGTTATGGGGTGTCTGCGTTTGCTGTTCAGGTGCAATTCGTATTAGTGCTTTTGAAGTACATGTGGTTAATAGGTGCATTCCAAAGGAAACTATGTAATCAACTTTGTTCACATCGTATAAGCATTTATCTTTTTCAGGTGTTTTTGGAGGGGAGAGATTCAATCAAAACATTTTAGAACAATGAATTACAAATTTGTTTTATCTTGAATTGGACCAATCAACCTAGTGTGATGTGGAATATTAAATTCTACTTTTTGGGACTGTCTATGAAGAGTAGCCGATTCCAAACACACTAAGTCAGTTGCAGCAACTTAAAAGGACAGAAAAAACAGCTTTAACAAGTTATTTGAGCATCATTCCCCAACAGAGGTTTTGGGAAATCGGTGGTATATAGGAAAGATGAAGCACATTAATTTTAATATTGTTCTGTAATAATGGATATACCTGCACATATATCTTTTATATTATTTGCAGAATAGGATGTTAGGTGAGTTCACAACCCTCTTGATCTATGTGGAGATGGCTCATATATAAGCTCTACAACACAGAAAATGTTGAATATGAATTTCCTGGTATTTCATGATAGAACTTCCATTAAATATTCTTGGTATTGATAAGAATGGGCATTCATGAAGCCTGAAACATAACTCATGTTTGGAAAGATGAGCTGTAATAAGATGCATGAAAGATAGAAACGGAGCACCCATCCTCCATGTATGTTGGTATTGCCACTGAGGAAGTGAGCATGGCTAGCTAGCTTGAGTATGAATGTGTCAATACTGTAGCATGGTCTGAACCCCAGTTGAATGAGTATATTATTCTTGCTTATGTGCCCTACGCTGCTGGATGGCAACTACCTTCTCAAATCTTTCAACAAATGGGAAGTGGGTTGTTGTACTGAAGCTGCCATGGTCTGTTATATCTAGTCTGGGCTTTATTAGCAAGGAGAGGATGTGAAAAGTCTTGAGGCTCTCCGGATAGGTGCCCTGGGTGAGCTAGGCATTGACAAAGTAGAGAAGGGGTGTGAGGGCTTTTCCTTGCAAAGACTTGATGATGGAGGAGAGGAGCACATTATTTTTGTAGGAGGTGACTTGACTGTGTGGGAGATAGTGTTTGATCTGTTAGTGGTCTGACAACTGGGTATAGGTGGTAGTTTCGATGATGGTGGTGAACTTGTGAAGTTAGATGTGATTCCATTGATTATTTTTGTTGAAGAAGGAGTTGATAACATTGCTTCTGTTGGCTAAAAGTAGGGTCTAGGATGGGCTGTCACACTGTTTGATTGCCTCAAAGATGGCTTTGCTTCTGCTAATTTCACCATTGATGATGGTCTTGTAGTCTTGGCTTGGCTTTAGCTGTGGTCATGCTGGCTGGAGCAGAATTCTTTCAGTATGGTAAGGTCCTCTTGGCATTTCAACCTCAATTTCATCTCCTGTCTGTGTAGTACATGATTGTTTTCCATAGATTCTTGGGTTTACCCTGGTGCTGATGGCTTGGGGCACAGGTATTCAGAAGAGCATAGCATTTTATATGATTCTTCAAAGCGATGTTGTAGATTGTTATATCTTGAGGTCTGGAAGTGTCGGGATAGCTTGATTAGTTCTTCTTGAAGCTCTTCCAGATGGGTACTGGGAGACCAGGTTTTTTCAGCGGGTTTATCCCTAGACTTTTTGTTTCTTGGCCTTCTGTTCTGACCTGTTTTTGTTGTTTTTCTGACTCTGGGCACTTTACCACTGCTGATTAGCACTAAAGTGCATATGCTCTCCCTGGAAATTGTATGTATTGTATGTGCACTGTGAGTGACCAGGGCCTGTAAATCAAATGCTGCTAGTGGGCCTGCAGCACTCATTGTGCCACCCACATAAGCAGCCTGTACATGTAACTCAGGCCTGCCATTGCAGAGCATGTGTGCAGTCTGGTACTGCCACATCAACTTGGCAAGTGCACACACTTGCCAGTCCATAACCTTCCCTTTTTTTACCTGTTAGTTTCCCCTAAGGTAGGCTCAAAGTGCCCCTGTGGGCAGGGTGCATTGTATGTGAAAGGTAGGACATACTCTGAGGATGTGTGTCATGTCTTGATAGTGAAATACTGCCAATTTAGTTTTTCACTATTGCAAGGCTACCTGCTCCCATGGGATAGAATGGGGAGTTTGTGTATTACATCTTATAAACATAACTGCCACTTTGAACAAGGTAGGAAGTAAAAGTTTGATATACCTGAACTCAGAATGTTAAAAATGCATCTTTTAGGGAGGGTGATTTTTACATTCTGTGTTTGAAAATACCACTTTTAGAAAGTCGGTATTGGCTTATTTAGCCATCCATTGTGCCTCTGCTAGGTTTGTGTATTGCATGTCTGGCTTTGGATGACAGGGGCTGTGGAGGAGCAGTGACTCCAGAAAGCATGACGAGTCAGGGCGGGGTGGAATAGACCTAGGCTGCATTTAGAGTTGGGGGAGGAGATTTCCTTTCACCTGAATGTACCTGGTCTGCCTTCAACAATGCTGTCTTCAACTCCTACCAGGATGCTGCACAAGTGGGGACACTGGTTTTGGATGGGTACAAACACTCTCTGCCTTCAGAGAACAAAGGACTTTTGTGTATAAAAAGAGGGGCTCAGACCCTAGACTTTGAGATCACTTCTGGGAATCAAGAAAATCCTTTGCCAAGGAGAAGAGCCGGAGAATACTGCCCCTGTTCTGTTTGATGTCTGCGGTTGGCCTGCAGTGACTACTTGCTGCCAAGGAAAGGAGAAAAGGACTTTGCTGTTTGCTGTGTCCCCATCTTGAGGAAGATCTCCAAGGGCTTGAAATTGAGCTATCCTCCAGTTCTGAAGTCTCAGGGACACAAATACTTCACCACAGGCTCCACTGATCTTCCTTGCTGTGAGTTCTGGTCTACAAGAGGTGCCTGCTGTTGTTCTGGACCTCTAGAGAACTGATTTCCACTGGGATCTGGAAAATCAATGCAACATCAAAGAAGCGTGACGCATCCGTACCTGATTCCAACGCATCGCCTAAGAAACCATCACAGCGCCTGCGGCGGCTCCAGAAATCACTGCATGCTACATCGAGTACAACGATCCCCGAAGTCTGAGATCACCGCACCGATCACGATGCAAGCCCTGTTGTGCGGCTGCAAGAATCCACGCATCATCCCGGATCATTGCATTGCGCCAAGTCTGTTTCATCGTTGGGGGACAGAGTAAGAAATGGACGAATCACCTCCCCACACAGTAAGAAATGACTCATCACCTACTCTCCGGCAAGGAACTTACGCATCACCTCCCCCGGAGTAAAGAATGGATGCATCACCTTCCCTGAGTGTAAGGAACCGACACATCACCTTCCCTGCAGCCCATTTTGTTTGCTATGGTGACGCATCCAAGGAACTTTGTGATAAAAGTATCCCTGTGCAATTTGCTTTGAACTGAACTATTTCTACCACATGAAAGTCATATTTTTATTACTGTATGGTGGATTTTTGTGGTTTGGTCTTGTTTTGGTTTAGATAAAGATTACTTATTTTTCTAAACTGGAGTGGTGTCCATTTGTAGTGTTTTCACTGTATTACTGTATGTGTTCACAAATGCTTTACACACTGCCTCTGAGATAAGCCTGTCTGCTTGTGCTAAGCTGCCAAGGGGATATGCACAGGTTATTTTAGAAGTGTAGCCCCCTTACCCTGACTAGAAGCACTGGTCCCTATTTGGACAAAGGTACCTACCTCTGCCAACCAGAGACCCCCATTTCTAACAGGTACCCTTTCGGCTTGATGTATATAAGTAGAAGCATTTAAAGCATCGTTATCCTTCCCAGGGAGATAATAATGTCTTGGGGTCATTCCCTCTGTCTTGCATTCTCCTTTTCTTTTCTCAACACTCCTCCATTATCATTTTGAGGTAGAAGTACATCTCGTACATACATTGGAATAAGCTCAGGTTCATTACACTCAACTCTTGCCTCCTCACATCATTGTTATTCCAAATGTATAAAAGAAGAATAGGCATTCAGAGACTCCAATAGATTAATACTCTTTAATACCTCCTTTTAAACCACGGACCAAAGACAATGTGGCTCAAAACAAAAGTAAAGACGTTGAAGACAGAAAACAGAACCTTGGAACATCGATTGATTGAAGTGAAATGACTGTGCTAGCAAGCTCACCTTCTAGTATTACACAATTATGTGTAATTAGCCAATAAAAAAGCAAGAAGGACCATGACTCCCATTGAAGCTCCAAAGAATAATTCCACTAGAAGTAACTTTGAAGGCTCAACTCTGAAGTACACAACATTGCCTACACCACTATTAAGATCACACTAACTCCAAACCATTTATGATCCTCCTGCATACCAACTTTTTGTGATAACAAATACACTGACATATTACCTCAGATGTAAATCACCTAGTAGCTTCTATCCTTAGACCATACAAGAGAATCTGTGGTGGCAGACACATTTATACAATTTTCATACAACTCTTCTGCATCCAGTTCAAGAACCTGCCCAAGACCAGCCTCCGAGCCGGCTCACCATCAGGCACTCATCCATCTTGAGCTTTCAAATACAACCAACTCTCCACTAATTTTTTATCTAGGCAAGAAGCATCACCCGAAGCTCCATAAACCAAGATATAATTCCAAATGACCTCAATATCTCTAAACCAAGCCAATCATACAGAAGAATAACCTTGATTCAGCTGATTCAGCTTGATATTAACCAATAGCAAATTCCTTTGCAAACTGATGGAAAGGGCAGCTTCTAATTACGTCTCCAAATTTCTGGAAGAAAACTACCTTCTCACTAATTCTCAAAATGTATTCCATCCTGGCATAGGAATACTACACACCCTCTTTCCATCTGAAGACCAAAGTAGGTAGGAATGGAGTTGCCACATACTACACCTGGGATTGTCTGCTATTCATTTCACCACTTCACCTAACTACAGAGACTAGAAGATTTTATCACGGAAGGAATCATTTCAAACTGAATCTTACCTTATCTTTTTGGCAAATAAAGCACCATTCTCCCACCGTACTCACTGCCTTCATTCTATACTAACCAGAGTTCAATTCCCGCCTCGGCAGGTCTTGGGCTCAATTTCCTCGGACCTGATAATTCTCGCCTCGGTGCCTATTCTAATCATGGGTCCCACTCTGCAACTCTGGGCAATAGCTTGCTTAATCTCCACAACGGCCCCAACAGCGCTGAGATGCCTGGCTTCACCTTGGGGGTGCCCAGGAGTGGACATTTCACAGGGAAGCCAGGAAGGGTTCCTAAGCGGTATACGGACAGCGCCGGGACACCTCCGGCGGAGGTAGCTGTGCGCTTTACAAATGCCGGCATTTCATTTCAAAATACACGAGAATGGCAATCATGCCCGCAGCAAAGTCCGTACTGGCTCTGTACCCCCACTCACTGTGATGCAGTAACGGTATGCAGAGGCAGTGTTTACCGGCATGTGATGAAGTAACGGTATGGCAGAGGCAGTGTTCACCGGCATGTGATGCAGTAACGGTATGCAGAGGCAGTGTTCACCTGCATGTGATGCAGTAACGGTATGCAGAGGCAGTGTTCACTGGCACTATGTTCTTTTTTTCTTTTTTTTAAATTCTTTTTTATTAAAGCATTAAAACAAACGTAGCCAGTAAGGTACATCATTCTTGAGTCTGTCATGGCATCCATAGTACATCGACATTTTAGTACATTCCTCACATTCAAAGCTTAGAAAAATCAATTTTAGTCTATGTCTTCCGAGCCAGTCTGTGGGGCCTGCGGAGGCTCGCCGATGTTTCCCCTAAAAGCGTTCCAGCATGTCCATACATCCCCCCATTTTCGAGGGCACCCTCTAGCTGCGTATACAGTCTTTTCTTGCAGCATATACCAATCCATGTCGCTTTGGCAGTCCGCCAGTTTAGGTGGATTGGGGGCACCCCACAGTCTAGCAATGTTCCTCTTTGCCACCATCTGACCAAGTGTTACCCAGATCTTCCCCTTCGGAGACAGGTCCGTGGGCTCCCAGATGTTCAGGAGACATCTCTTTGCCTCTAGGCGAATCTCAACCTCCCACACCTCCTGCATACATTGCAACACACGTCTCCAGTATCTCTGTACCTTTGGGCCGTCCCATAGTACATGGAAAAAGGTGCCCATCCCACCACATCCCCTCCTGCATAACCCTTCTCCACCCCTCCCCATCACTTGTAATCTTGTACATGAAATATAAACTCTATGCAATATTTTCAGTTGGATTAGTCGCAGTCGGGCAGAGATCGCCGCCTCCCGTGGGGAGGCCAGAGCATATGACCATTCTTCCTCGGCTATCTCTATCCCGTCAGCGACCCACTTCTCTTTTAGGGGAAGGAGCGTGTCAGGGGGATTATTGATTAATTTTTTGTAAGTGAGAGAGATAGCGTGTTCTGTCATGCGTCCATCTAGTAGTCTGTCCTCGAGTGGGGAGGCCTGAGGTAGTGTCGTCCCCGGTGGAATGTTCGCCTGCAGGGAGTGTCGCACTTGCATGTATCTGAAGTATTCGGTGCATGCCAGCTCGTGTGTTTCCTGCATTTGGGCAAACGTATAGATCCCTTTAGGACCCCAGATGTCTCTGATTTGTGATATTCCTATCAGGTCCCAGTTATGGAACCCCTTAGTGTGTCCCAAATTACCAAGTTTTTCGGAGGCCCATAAAGGAGTAGCCATAGTGAGGACATCCGACCACCCGAGTTTCTTCTGTGCAATGTGCCATATCTGTACTGAGTGTTGTGTCGTTCCCGTGAGTTGGTGTTTACCCGGTTTGGAGTATAGTGCAACCTCATAGTTCCCCCCAGGCAGTAACCATCTGTCCATCCCATATCCGGGGTCGTCCCCGTCACTGTATGTCCCTTGGTTAATCGCTGAGAGGTGTGCGGCCCAGTAATATTTACGGATGTCCGGGAGGGCTATCCCACCGTCATACCATCCCAGTGTGAGTTTGCGCAGTGCGATCCTAGGCGCCCCGGCCCAGAGGAGGTCACGCTGCGCTGCTTCAATTGCTACAAAATACGAGTTGGGTACCGGTCTGGGTAGTTCTGTAAAGCATAAAGAAATCGTGGCAGTGCCATCATTTTAGAAAGGGCGGCTCGGGCCAGCAATGACAATGGAAGTTGCTGCCAGGATTTAGTTTCACTTTGGAGCCGTTTTAGAGGTGGCAGTAGGTTTCTTTCGTACATCAGGGTTTTATCTGTGGAGACAAAGACTCCTAGATATTTGAAACTGTCCTCCGCCACTGTGATAGGGCAAGTGGCCGGGAGTCTCGGGGGGTCACCATGGAGTACGTACAAGTGAGATTTGTTCCAGTTGATGCGAAATCCGGAGTTACGTCCGAAGCTCGTGAAAATATCCAGCGCCGCCATGATAGATCTTCGCGGTTTGGAGAGGTAGAGGAGGATATCGTTGGCGTACAGGGATATCTTGTCTTCCCACCCATCCGCGCAGGCTATCCCCTTAAGGTAGACATCCTGCCTTATCCAGGCAGCAAGCGGCTCAAGGGAAAGCGCGAATAGGAGGAGGGAGAGAGGGCAGCCCTGTCTAGTCCCTCTCTCCAAGGTGAAAACCTCGGATACCTTATTGTTTACAAGCACCTGAGCCAGGTGTTCCGTATAGAGGAGATGGATCCATGCTATGAAGTTGGATCCGAAGCCCAATTTCCGAAGTACTGCAATCATGTAGGGCCACTCCAAGGTGTCAAATGCCATAGTGGCGTCAAGCGAGACCACTACCGCATCTTCTTGTAACCTATGGCGTTGCCCGAGTACCCCGTTGAGGCGGCGGATGTTAAGTGCGGTGTTACGGTGGGGCATGAACCCCGACTGATCCGGGTGGACCAGGGTGGGCAGAACCGATTGAAGCCGATTTGCAAGCGTTTTGGCTAAGATTTTGGGCTCCGCGTTAAGCAGCGAGATTGGTCTATATGAGGCACAGGACTGTCTAGGTTTCCCTTCCTTTGGTATTGCCACTATGGTTGCAAGGCGTTGGTCTCGTGGCAACAGTCCTGCCTCCCTGCTTTTTTTAAACATGTGTTTAAGGTGTTCACTAAGGGCGTCCAGCTTTAGCTTGTAGAGCTCTATTGGGAGGCCATTGGGCCCCAGGGCTTTGCCCGGGCGGAGGTCTGCTATAGCCCGTTGAAGTTCAGCGACATCCAGTGGGCTATCAGGGACTGCCAGATCTTCAGCGGATAAGCACGGCATTCGGATATCCGTCAGAAGGTCTACCGAGTCTTCCTCAGGACAGTCCGACTCCCGGCTGTAGACTTTTTGGTAGTGTCGCGCAAATTCAGCTGCTATCTCCCGGGGTTCAGTAACAACAGTTCCTGAAGCTGTGTGTATTTCTGGCACTACTCTATTAGCCTGTTGCTTTTTATCAAGCCATGCTATAAGCTTCCCAGCTTTGTTGCCCTGGTCGTATAGCCTACCCATCTTGTGTCGTGCTACCGTTTGGGCGTCCTGCGTAACCAGGTCCATATATTCTGCTGTTTTAAGCTGCAATCTATGGTGCACATCCGCGGCCTCGTTTTCATGCGATTCCTTCTCCAGCACAGCAATATCTACTTCTACTGAGGCAATCTGTGTTTCTCTGTCCTTCCGCTTGCCTGCAATGGCCGATAGCGCCTCCCCCCTGATCACGGTCTTAAAGGCTTCCCACAGGGTGACAGGAGAGTCAACCGATCCAACATTACTGTCAAAATATTGGGTGATTGACCTGGTAAGTTTCCTCCTAATCTCCTCATTCTTCAAATTCCAGGCACTTATTGGCACGACGCAACCCTCCGGCCGAGTCCCGAATGTTATGTGTGTAAAGACCGGTGAGTAGTCCGATATGCCACGGGTTAGGTGTGTTGCTTCTTGCACGGTTGTGTCTCGTTGTAGCAGAGTGAGGATATAGTCAAGGCGTGAGAATGAATGATGTGGGCCAGAGAAGAAGGTGAAGTGGTTATCTGCCGGGTGTAGTAGCCGCCAGACGTCTGTGAGCCCGAAGGCCTCAAAGAAGTCAGCCAGCCATTTCTGTCCCTGTGGTATGTCTCTGGGAGGACTCCTGTCCAGGGTCCCTGACACTACAGCGTTGTAATCTCCTCCCATGACCAGTTGACTGCCAGGAGTGAAAGCAGCAGTTTGCCCAAATCTGTGTATGCTTGAGTTTGGAGGCCAGGTGGGATGTATACAGTAATGATCGTCAGTGTGTGACCTTCCCATCTGCCGGACACTGCTGCAAAGCGGCCCAACGGGTCAGACTCAGTGCGGTCTATGTGTATGGGCAGTGAGCGATGCAGCAAAATCCCTACGCCCCTGGAGCCGGAGGTAAAGCCGGAATGTGTCGCAAGAGTGTACCCCCATCTATTGAGGGCCTGACAAGTGTTCCCCATGAGATGTGTCTCTTGCAGCAGGACTGCGTCTGGCTGGTGTCGTTTAATAAACTGCAGGACTATGGTACGTTTGAGTCTATCACCTAGCCCATTTACATTCCAGCTCAGAACTTTAAGACTTTTTTCCCATCTCTTAACCGTAACCATTGCTGTGTGAGATGACCTGTCCCCGTACCTTGGAGCCCTCATCGATCATGTCTTTACACACTGTACTTGGCCGTAGAACCTTCCCAACTCCCCTACCCCCCCGGCTCCCCCCCAGCAATCACATTTACCACAAACATAGCTCATTACTGTAGTCATGGAGCCCCCCCTTCCCCCCTCAAAATCGCGCAGCATACCCTCCCTCCCCTGTGAAAACAAACCCCCCCCACCCTGCTCCCTGTTCTGTGGGTTTCAAACTACCCACCACCCCAATTAGCAGAGAGCCTGTCGCCCAATCCCGCCCCGGAGAGAGAGGAAACCCCCCTCCGAGGAAACTCTGTGCGGGAAACGCGGGCCGGCCGCAACCCTGGCCGCCATACCCGTGTTGCCCCATTATGTTAAGTCCCTCAGGTCTAACGTACAGTTAACAACTGTTAGGAAGTCTCAGAGTCCCCGGGCAGGCATGTATGCTACCCAGCTGGACAAGCCCCAACATTTCAATGACAATTGTATACGTTACTGTTAGAAGAATTCTGGCACAAATGTTCGTGTCTTCATCGTGCTGTATTGTCCCGGTTCGTGTCCCAACGAGGACTGTTTGACCTGGAGCGCCAAGATCGCTGGCTTTGTTCATCCCCTTCCAGTTTCTCCGCCGCCGAACCAGGGGAGGAGGCCCTGGTGTCTCTCCAGTTGCCACTGTCTCGCCCCTCCCGTGCTTCCAGTGTCGTAGTGTCCAACCATTCCTGGACTGCTGCTGACGACGTGAGATTATTTTCAGCTTGGCTGGGAAAAACATAATGTATTTGAATCCACGTTCCCGAAGCGTCGCCTTGACCCCCTGGAAGGAGCGTCGTTCCTGCTGGACCTGCAGCGTGAAGTCTGGGAAGAATCGGACTGTAGCCCCTTCATATTGCAGGTCTCCCTGTTGTCTCGCAGCCTGAAGGATTGCATCACGATCCCTATAATTTAACACTTTCGCAATAATTGTTCTAGGTGGGGCCCCTGGTTTAGGTGGAGGGATCGGAGCTTGGTGAGCCCGTTCGATGGTGAAGATCTTTGATAGTCTCTTAGGTTTTAGGTGGCGAAGGACCAGGTCTTCAAGGAAGAGCTCCATACTATCCCCCTCCATTCTTTCCGACACACCTACCACGCGTATGTTGCTCCTCCGGGCCCTCCCTTCCTGATCCTTGAGCTTCAAGGCCATCTGTCGGTGTTGGTGGACGAGCTCGTTTACCCTGCCATTCAGTCGTTTTTCTGAGGCCTGTAGCTCCTTGATATACGCTTTGTTGGTCTTAGACCTCTCTGTGGTTTTTCCCAAGTCTGCGCGAAGCAGGTTCACCTCGATGGAGATTTTGTCCATTTTAGTCTCGAGGTTGGTGCCAAGGGTCTGGATTGCGGTCATTATGGAGGTCAGTGAGGGTTCCGCCTGGTCCTTGCTGTCCTTTGCCGCCCCACCGGGCTGTGGTTGCGTTATTTGCACCGCGTATTGGTCCAGCTTGTTGGTTTGGCTCACCGTTCCCCCCTTGGGCCGCATGGCGGAGCAGGGCGCTACTAAGTCCGGGATTCGTGTCTCCAGTTCGGGGCAGTGGCTGTTTATGGGTCTGCGCCGACGCAGGCGTCTAACTAAAGTGTGGCCAGCGGCCGCCGTCGCCACGTGGTTCGCACCGGGAATCTCCCCGGGCTGAGGCCTGCCCACGGATGTATTGCGGTGCTCTGGTCCGTGCCCCCCGGAGTAGAGAGGCCCGAGCCCTCAGTGCCCGGTCGTGCCGGCTAATGTTATGGGCCCTTGTCCGTCACCCGTTGCGCCCGCTTGCGCCCTGCGCCACCTTCGGATCCTCTAGGGGCCTTTACGCCGCTGTAGCCGGCTGCCACGTGTCCAACAGGACGCCCCACCGCTATTTATCAAGGCTGATATGGCCAACGCAACTTTCTGGGCTAATGGTGCGTCGCCTGACTGCACCCGGTGTCCAAACGGTGTCCGCGTGAGACTGCGACGACCCACGCGGTCCACCACGCACGGACGGCACCGGATCACGGCCCCTGCTCGGGTAACAGGCTCCTCACCGCTGTCTGTGCTCGTTCCAGGTACCTCGCCGACTCCAACCAGGGCCGCAGCCCTGGCGCAGCACGCCCAGCACGGCCACGCCCCCGGCCGCTTCCTCGTCATGTAGGCCTCGCTCCCGATGTAGGCCGCAGACCTGGGCCTCGATTAGGGCAGCTGGTGGCACTCGGGCTCCGGATCTCCACCCCAGGCAGGCCGCCGAAACTCCGGTCGCGGCGCTTCACTTCCGATGGGTCCTGGGGATCCGCTCCAAGAGCGATGCTGCAGTACTTCGCCTGAGGGAGCTGGGGCGCCGATGGCAGTGCGCTCCAGCGAGGATACAAGGCCGGATTTGATGGGGACAACAGCGGTCCCGGCGGAGCTCGGGCTTTAGGCGGCCATTGTCGTTGGCGCCTGGCCACGCCCCGCACTATGTCCTTTTTAAAAGGATATGCCCTGGTTCGGTGTTGTAGAGTGTGCATTGCAGGGAAGCACTGAGGGTGAGGTGGTGGTTGGCCCTGTGTGGCCGGTGTATGGCATTGAGTACATGGAGGTGGGTGGCACCGAGTGTGTGGAGTCATGTGCTTATTGGAGGAGGATGGTCCCTCATTTTACCTTTGAAAAAGGACCCATGCTGCTGCCGTTTCCTCCTCTTCAGCATGTCTCGGGCAGAAGTATCGTATGGAGGCCTCTTCTGTGCTACTCTGCACACCCACTCACTCATGAAAATTAGCATGTAGGAAATGCATTGTAACGGTATGCGGAGGCAGTTCTCACCAGAACTAAGTCCATTTTTTATGATTATACCTGAAATTAACGAAAGCGCTAACACGTAAAATACATTCATTACAGAGCGTCTCAATCATGATCGGCTGCATGAGAGATCTGCTCAAAGGTAAGAAAAGATTAATTTTGATAGTAAGAGAGTAAAAGAATAACGCGAAAATTAAAGAAAATAAAGTGTATTGATTTAGCATCCCGTGCCAGTACGTAACTGACTAATTTATATTTGCACATTTATTTTTCGGAGTACTAGCCTGCGTTGTTTAAATGCGCGTGGTACATGTACTTTTAGTTGTTTGGATTGAAAATGCGTTGTATATGCTTCGTCATAATAACTTGCGGGGTTATTGTATTTGCGTTGAGCAAAATTAGTGGTGACGGTATGCAGAGTGTTTGTTTGCGGGATAACGTTGTATATTCTCTGTGAGGTGCTGCAAGGTACTATCATCTTCATTACTTTCTTCACTCAATTACTCAATTACTATCCCCTTCAGGTACTTCAATTTACCCTGTTAAGACCACGTAGATGATACATTAATAATCCTAAAGCTGGAAAACCAACTGGGCCTACACTGCTCCAGCAGAGATTACTGCATTAAAGCAATGGACCTATGGATGCTAGTCAACCACATAAAACTCTAGTCATCCAAAAGTGAGGTCCTCACAGGTACAAAAAAAAGAATTTCAATTCATGGACCATCTGGCTTAAGGAACTTGGTCCACACAGGATAGCATCAACAGAAGTAAGATATTTGACTGGTTATCCACATATAGTGCAGCAGACAGGATGAGCCTGGGAGGTGGCAGTGAAGAGAGTCCTGATATTTTGGTCCTTGCCCCAATTCCAAGAAACTAGTTGCAAAATAATTGTGACAGAATGGATGAAGGGGGATGTTGCACACTGGGTGACACTGACATGTATCAAGGAGAAACACTCATAACATTTAAGAAAGCCCAGAAGCACTTGGGATGTGATCAGGCCATTTTGTGCAGTTTGCAAAGTTGTCCAGTATGGTGAGGGAGATCTGGACAAGTGTCTGAGTCATCACCAACACTTGAAGTGATTTTACACTCAGGAGGGAGTCATACATTGGGCTCACAATTACACAAGGCTCTGAAGGCAGAGAGAACAGGGCAATACTTGCTGGTAAGACAACTATGGGAAGACGGCATTCAGGAACCATTAACATAAAAATTGGGATGTAACTTAATTGCAGGCTAAGAAAATATAAAGCAAAGCTAGGTTCCATTTGACGCACTTCCATTCCCTATATCATACATCTATATATATAAAAACAAATGTATGTCTGTCTGTCTGTTTGTTTGTCCTTTATGCATTCCTACACCATTCATCCGATCGCCATGAAACTTTGGGAAGTTGTTGAGTACACTCCTGCGAAGGTTACTGGAATAAAGTTTTTTAAATATCGGCCCCCGAGGGCCCCCATAATCTTTCGAATACTGATGTACGCACCAGACTGAAAAACAACAAATTGTGTATCCACAAGCACTCGAATAAATAAATAGAATTAAAACACCATTCATCCGATCGCCATGAAACTTTGGAAAGTTGTTGAGTACACTCCCGCGAAGGTTTCTGGCATAACAATTTATTTAAATATCGGCCCCCCAGGGCCCTCATAATCTTTCGAATACTGATGTACGCACAAGATGGAAAAACGACAAATCGTGTATCCACAAGCACTCGAATAAATAAATAGAATTAAAACACCATTCATCCGATCGCCATGAAACTTTGGGAAGTTGTTGAGTACACTCCCGCGAAGGTTTCTGGCATAAAAATATCATCCCCCCAGGGCACTCATAATCTTTCGAATACTGATGTACGCACAAGACGAAAAAGCAAAGGATTCGTGTATCCACAAGCACTCGAATAAATAAATAGAATTAAAACACCATTCATCCGATCACCAGGAAACTTTGGGAAGTTGTTGAGTACACTCCGGCAAAGGTTTCTGGCATAAACATTTTTTAAATATCGGCCCCCCCAGGGCCCTCCTAATCTTTCGAATACTAATGTACGCACCAGACGGAAAAACTAAAAATCGTGTATCCACAAGCACTCAAATAAATACATAGAATTAAAATGACACTTTGAAATGTTTTCCATATTAAAATGAATAAGTTTCAATAAAAATGACACAATGTAAATTGAATGTTATCATAACGCGTTTGCTTGAATTTCCTTTCTTCGGAGATCGCAGCAACGCGCGACGGGTAAGCTAGTACTTTAAGCATCAGCAGTGTGGGCATGATGGTGCACTAGTGTATAGTGTATAGTTGTTGCTATATACAAATCAGGTACACTCTACTTTTCCTGACCCCGCTGCTTAGAAGCCAAAGCCCATAAACAACCATTTAAACAATAATAAGGAGCTTGAATTAATATATAGACATTTTTGTTTGATTCATCAACATAGTTTAAACATAGTGCCGTCCACAATATATTCACTATTGATAATTCAATGTGCTTTAATCATTCAGGAGTCTTGTAAATACATTCTGATAAATAAGTTGGAAATCAGAATTTATTTACAAGACTCCAAAATAATTGAAGCAAATAGAGTTATAGATATAGGAAATGTTGTGGACAGCACTATGTCGATGATTCAACCAAAAATGTATATAAAATAATTTACGCTCCTTTTAAATTTTTTGAAATTGTCGTACATACTTGACCCTGTATAAGATTAAGAGTAGACACCCGGCGGGATCATCTTCACATTTGAGATGTGGGAAGGTGAATCCTCCTTCACATGATATGGTCCTATAGCATGGTGTTAGATTACAGGGAAATGGAGATGGCAAAGCTGCTTACAGCAATGGATAATATCCTGGAGGTCACTATAAAACAAAGGCTCTAGGGAATAATGCCAAAACCCAGAAAAGATAAGCTGCTATACTGGTGTGCGCTTTTGGGGTCAGTCCTGGCAAACAATTGAATTACAGTCCACTGGATGAATCCTGGAGTGCATGGGGTAGAAATCTAGGCGAAAGACATGACCATGTAGATCCTGGTACAGAGTTCCAACATGAGAAATACTAGAAAGGATTAAGAGGCGGCTGAAGACCTAGAACTCTGGGCTGACATGATCCATACTATTTAATGTGCCAGGTGACTATTACTCATAGACCCAAGGGACATATATGGTTAACTTTGGAGAAGAGACAGAAATAAAGAATGTTGACGGATGTTGCCTTGTACATTAAGAGGGAATAAATAATCCTACAGATAAGTACCTAATGCAAGTGTGTAGTGAGGGAAAAGATACATTTGTAACAGGAAAGGTAAACAATTCCAACATTGTTAATAAACCTCCCTTTCTAGAGGGAGCAAGCGAACTGAAGTGTTGTGTTGAAAAGTGATCTTTTCTTTTTCTGTTTGTGTTTAATGGTGAAAATTATGACTAAATATATATTTTTTTAATAAATACACTTTGGAGTAATCCGGGATTTTTAGTTATCAGTCGTCCTACCACTGAACAAAGTTATCAAAAGCATCTTCCCTACCATGCCAAGCCTCCCCCCATTTTCCCACGTTTACGTTTCCCATTGAAGGACCACCTTCTACATTGTTTTATAGCAATTGGAAATACATGCACATTTCTGACTCTGAAAACTAACAAAAAGCAGCAGGAAGACAAGTACTGCACCAACACGTAGGCTACCACACAACTCCAGTTTCCCAACCGCTTTAGAAGGTGCTTCTCCTTCAAAGGATATTTAGATCAATGAATTTTCATTCACAGAATAAAATGTGTGTTTGTAAATGTGTCTCACATTTACCCGAGGCAAATAAACATGTATGGAATGAATAAGGCATAAAAGAAGCCAGGTTTATTCACAGAAAATATTGCATGCACATATTCTCCCATGAACAAGCATGCTAAAGGATACTATTCCGACTGCACAACTTTGCACCATGCATTACATAACTCTACTTGGGCCCAGATTATAAATGGCCGAGAGTGCAGCCGCAGCGCGATATTTATAATAACTGATAAAATCCAACATCACTGGATCTGAATTTTTTGTGCTTGATAACTAGCACCAATTATGATTTTGCTTAAAAATGAGGCATAGCAGGTGTCATTTAGTGCTTTCCACACTAAAGCCATATATCTTGGTATTTACCAGTAAATTTTTACCCTGATAAATTTTGTCAGACTTGACCTGCTGAGATGTACCTGCGGGAATTTGTGGAGATGCTGTTCTAGGTGCAAAACTTATAGTTACAATATGTTCTGTACAAGTAGACGCATTTTGGAATTAACTAGGCCACTTGTGATTAGTCACTGAAACTCACTGTAACATTTGTAACAGGAGTCAAGGGTACAATAGTGGAGACTGCAATTCTTAAACAATATATAGTACATATTTTGAAATGCACCTAATTATGAATGACCAGCATTACTCCAAATACAGGACCTAGGGCCAGATGCACAAATAACAAAATTGTGCCTCACAAATTGCGACTCTTTTGCCAGTCGCAATTTGCGAGACACAATTTGCCATGTACAACAGTATGTTTAACACTGTTTGCGATTCCCAATGGGGTCCCAATTTACAAGCCCATCGGGAATGACAGGCCCTCCCAGGTATGGTGGCCTGCTGGGCTTAGCAGATAAATAAAGCTGTTTTTTTTAAATGCAGCCCGTTTTCTTTAATTGCGTTTAAAAAAATAAAAATGAAACGTTTTCCTTTCAATTTATAAGGGCAGGTAGTGGTCCCTGTGACCACTGCCTGTTCTTAAAAAAATATTTTTATAGACAGTCACAAAGTGAAAGGGGTTCCCTGGGGACCTCTTTCAAATTGTGACTGTATTACCACCCTCTTGAACAGGGTGGTAAATTGCGCGTGGTTTGCGACCGTAAATCTTGAATATCGACCATCAAAAATATCGTTGAGAAAATATCGACAGTCAAAATATCGAGTTTCTATCTACAAACAGGTAAGTACAAAAATATCGAGTTAAAAATATCGTTTACAAAAATATAGTTGTAAAAAATATCGTATTTACTAAAAACAGTGTTAAATTAAATTAATATTAATAATTAATTACTAAAATATACTTAAAATTACTTAAATTAACTTATAATAATTAAATAATTAATGAAAGTTAAATAAATATTTTTTTATTTCATATTTATTAAACATATATATATAGTAATAAAATATAATAAAATAATACCCAAAAACTGAAAACTGACCCTGAACCCTAAAAATACCCCTTTACCCAAAAACTGAAAACTGACCCTGAACCCTAAAAATACCCCTTTACCCAAAAACTGAAAACTGACCCTGAACCCTAAAAATACCCCTTTACCCAAAAACTGAAAACTGACCCTGAACCCTAAAAATACCCCTTTGCCCAAAAACTGAAAACTGACCCTGAACCCTAAAAATACCCCTTTACCCAAAAACCCAAAACTGACCCTGAACCCTAAAAATACCCCTTTACCCAAAAACCCAAAACTGACCCTGAACCCTAAAAATACCCCTTTACCCAAAAACCCAAAACTGACCCTGAACCCTAAAAATAAAAACAATATTACTTCACTTACCTTAAAAACGATATTACTTCACTTACCTTAAAAACGATATTTTGGCTGTCGATATTCTGTCCTGTCGATATTTTCTCTAAACGATATTTTGGAGTCGATATTATGTCCAAACGATATTTTGGAGTCGATATTATGTCTGTGTACCCTTTTTTGTGAGGCGTAATTCATTTGCACATGTTAAAATTGGTCGTAATCTAGCCCCTAGTTCTGTGCATCTTTGCTGGAAGATTTACAGTATTTTGAATGGTTGGAGTAATTTTGTGACTTTTTATAGGTGTTATAGTAACTTTAATCTTTCTTGAAATCTGTTTTGGTTTATCTAAGAAATATACAATTTGTAATCTAAAAAATTATGCCAGACTACAAACGTTGTGGAGTGATACCTATTCTATCAATACCAGAATGATAAAAGGCTAAGATAATCCTGGTGGAAACCAAACTCATGTCATGGGGGCTTTAGAGCCTTTTGGAAGGCGCATATGCCTATCTATATACAGATGCATATTTTCTGCATGTTTTCTGATTGCATTTGTATAAAGTTTCTTACTCCCTATGTCAGGATGCTACATACATTACATTTCCAGTTAAGTAGTGGCATTGCACATTGGACATAGTTTCACTACTACTATGAAAATAATACAACTGCTTGTAATATTAATGTTTTCACATCCTAAGTAGCTGTACGTAACAGCAGGAGCAGCAGACTTTGAAACTGGGGAACCACGTTTGAGTCTTGAAGTTGGCTCAACATCCTGTGATTCTGAGCAAATCACTTGCCCCCAGATGCATCAAGCCCATATTCTGCGAATTTTAAATTGCGAAAAATACCGAATTGCAATTTAGAATTCGCAGAATGGGATGCATCAAGAAAAGCGACTAAAAAAAACGATTTGCAATCGGCCGCAATTGCCGATTGCAACTTTCGCGAAATCACACAAAAATCGCAAAATCGCCTGTTTTCCATGTTAAAATTGTGAATTCGCAATTAACGAAATCGCAAATTGCGATCTCGATAATTGCGATATCGCAAAAACGGGAAGTCGGATTTCGAGCACAGTGATGACATCACAACCCGGAAGTAGGCAGTTCCCTCCCTCATTCAGAACACAGAGCCTGAGAGTGGAAGAAGCACAGCCCAGAGCTCCACAACACACATCCTGCAGCACCACAACAGGACATAAACAACAAATAAAAATGTACCAGGAAGCAGCAGGAAGCAGTGCACCAGGCAGAAAGCGAAAAATAAAATTTTCGGAACAGGAATTGGAGTTCCTCATCGAGGGAGTATCCAAGGACCATGACAGGCTGTTTGGCAAGGAGTCCCGGAGGGTGCCTGAGGACGACAAGAGGCGCATTTGGCTGCGCATCCGGTCAAAGGTGAACTCTGTTGGAGTGACCCAGTGCTCCATTGATGACCTTAAAAAGAGGTGGTACGACCTCAGAGGTCGTGCCAAAGAAGGCATTGCTCAGATGTGAGTCCCTTGCTCATTGCACCATCAGGATTCAAGCAAGCCGGGCCGACGACGCCTGAAATGGCAGAAACCGGTCCCCGGAAGCTTGTTTCCTTCCCAGTATAAGAATTGGCTTGGTAGTTTGGTTTGCCCTGTTCCCATAATGCACTGGGACAGGAACAGACTAATTTGCATATAGCCAAGTTCTGAGCTGGGATGGTGCAGTGAGCTAAAAAACGGTGATGGATCAAGCCCTGATCTTTGGACTGGGTAAGAGTGGTCTGCTTAATTCAGGCACTCTGTTCATCACCAACCCCTTTTCTGAATCATTTTGTCCACCATAAGCGTGGAAGGGTATACTCAGATGTGAGTCCCTTGCTCATTGCACCATCAGGATTCAAGCAAGCCGGGCCGACGACGCCTGAAATGGCAGAAAGCGGTCCCCGGAAGCTTGTTTCCTTCCCAGTATAAGAATTGGCTTTGGTAGTTTGGTTTGCCCTGTTCCCATCATGCACTGGGACAGGAACAGACTAATTTGCATATAGCCAAGTTCTGAGCTGGGATGGTGCAGTGAGCTAAAAAACGGTGATGGATCAAGCCCTGATCTTTGGACTGGGTAAGAGTGGTCTGCTTAATTCAGGCACTCTTTTCATCACCAACCCCTTTTCTGAATCATTTTGTCCACCATAAGCGTGGAAGGGTATACTCAGATGTGAGTCCCTTGCTCATTGCACAATCAGGATTCAAGCAAGCCGGGCCGACGACGCCTGAAATGGCAGAAACCGGTCCCCGGAAGCTTGTTTCCTTCCCAGTATAAGAATTGGCTTGGTAGTTTGGTTTGCCCTGTTCCCATCATGCACTGGGACAGGAACAGACTAATTTGCATATAGCCAAGTTCTGAGCTGGGATGGTGCAGTGAGCTAAAAAACGGTGATGGATCAAGCCCTGATCTTTGGACTGGGTAAGAGTGGTCTGCTTAATTCAGGCACTCTGTTCATCACCAACCCCTTTTCTGAATCATTTTGTCCACCATAGGCGTGGAAGGGTATACTCAGATGTGAGTCCCTTGCTCATTGCACCATCAGGATTCAAGCAAGCTGGGCCGACGACGCCTGAAATGGCAGAAACCGGTCCCCGGAAGCTTGTTTCCTTCCCAGTATAAGAATTGGCTTGGTAGTTTGGTTTGCCCTGTTCCCATCATGCACTGGGACAGGAACAGACTAATTTGCATATAGCCAAGTTCTGAGCTGGGATGGTGCAGTGAGCTAAAAAACGGTGATGGATCAAGCCCTGATCTTTGGACTGGGTAAGAGTGGTCTGCTTAATTCAGGCACTCTGTTCATCACCAACCCCTTTTCTGAATCATTATCTATATACAGATGCATATTTTCTGCATGTTTTCTGATTACATTTGTATAAAGTTTCTTACTCCCTATGTCAGGATGCTACATACATTACATTTCCAGTTAAGTAGTGGCATTGCACATTGGACATAGTTTCACTACTACTATGAAAATAATACAACTGCTTGTAATATTAATGTTTTCACATCCTAAGTAGCTGTACGTAACAGCAGGAGCAGCAGACTTTGAAACTGGGGAACCACGTTTGAGTCTTGAAGTCGGCTCAACATCCTGTGATTCTGAGCAAATCACTTGCCCCCAGATGCATCAAGCCCATATTCTGCGAATTTTAAATTGCGAAAAATACCGAATTGCAATTTAGAATTCGCAGAATGGGATGCATCAAGAAAAGCGACTAAAAAAACCGATTTGCAATCGGCCGCAATTGCCGATTGCAACTTTCGCGAAATCACACAAAAATCGCAAAATCGCCTGTTTTCCATGTTAAAATTGTGAATTCGCAATTAACGAAATCGCAAATTGCGGTCTCGCTAATTGCGAGATCGCAAAAACGGGAAGTCGGATTTCGAGCACACTGATGACATCACAACCCGGAAGTAGGCAGTTCCCTCCCTCATTCAGAACACAGAGCCTGAGAGTGGAAGAAGCACAGCCCAGAGCTCCACAACACACATCCTGCAGCACCACAACAGGACATAAACAACAAATAAAAATGTACCAGGAAGCAGCAGGAAGCAGTGCACCAGGCAGAAAGCGAAAAATAAAATTTTCGGAACAGGAATTGGAGTTCCTCATCGAGGGAGTATCCAAGGACCATGACAGGCTGTTTGGCAAGGAGTCCCGGAGGGTGCCTGAGGATGACAAGAGGCGCATTTGGCTGCGCATCCGGTCAAAGGTGAACTCTGTTGGAGTGACCCAGTGCTCCATTGATGACCTTAAAAAGAGGTGGTACGACCTCAGAGGTCGTGCCAAAGAACGCATTGCTGAGAGGCTGGGGGAGCAACATGCCACTGGAGGAGGAGACCCCACAGTTGCACCCAACACTCCACTCGAAGACCAGGTAGAGGACACACTCAATCCTGCAGCCTGCGTGGGGGTCACCCGGCTGGACACCTCCCGACCCCCCCAACAATCCCAAGGTAAGTGCCATGCAACTGCGACCCCCGTCCCCTAACAATGCCCATGACTCCAGAGCTAGCCATTTGATAACCCCAGTTATGCAGGCCATGCACACCTGAAATGCCCTATTGCATTGTGGGACCTGTAGTGTGACAATAATTCCCAGATAGCCACACACAGCCAGACCTGTCAAGTGAAAGATATCCCTAAAGCCAGTCAGGGAATGCAAGCCTGCATGCATGTTGCAACATCCCATTGTGCAAGATACATATCATTAATCATGCACCCATTTACATCACGGGTGCGTCTAAACAACCCAGCACAGACAGCGAGGCAATCCACATTGAGGAGAACCCTGTGGACACCAAGGGAGAGGGCTATCCTGCCCCATGACCTGGACCATCACAAGCACCAGCAGTAGGACCACCACCTCCCCATGTGGACAGGGCCACCCCTGCAGCCACAGGAGCACAGCAACCACCCAATGTGACACCCATAGCAGTGGTACAGGCCACACCACCAACCAGGAGGCAGACAGCCACTGTGCGATCTCAGTCCAGCGGACTGATGAGGCAGCAGCGCAACGTGTCAACACTCGCTGGCAGGGGGGAACATGTCCGAGATCCTGGGATGGGCATAGAACGCTGGTTGCTTGCTGTCCACCAGAAGCAGGCACGGGACTTGGCAGCCATCCACCTGCAGCTTAATAAGACAGCACGAAACGTGAGCCAGCTCACGGAAAGCATGCAGGTGATGACTGCTGCTGTCAGGGAGAACAGCCAGATCCTGGTGTCCCAGCAGGACATCACCCGCCGCCGCCACCGCCAGCTGCTGACCCGCCTGTCAGCATACACAAGATCCAACCATCTGATTGGCAATGCGACCTCCCAACTTTCGCGCCGCTCCCTTGCGATGCAAATTCAGATGGTACAATGCTGCCAGGACATCGCCAGGGCCTTGGAACAGGTCACAACAGCTGTCCATAGTCTGCAGGCGTCTGGCCATGGCCAAGCAAGTGGGAGGGATGATGCCAGTGAGGACACATCAAGTCACAGCAGCCTGTCCTTGCCGGTGGTAACCGCACGCCGCCGCAGCATCAGGCCCACTGCAGCATCACGGGCAATAGTGGCGTGGAGGACGTGCAGAGGCGACTGGCTGCGTCCGGCCGGAGGTGCCAGTGACTCTATGTACTATAGCAGCAGTGCCATGCTGATAACACAAGCACGCCTGCTCCGCTGTCATGGGGCTGTATGAGGAAATACAGTTGACATGTATTGTTAAAAAATAATCCTAAGAAATATTATTGTGCCAAAAACAATAAGAATTTATTTCAAACGTAAATCCGACTCATGTCAATATTTCATTTGGCATGCATGAGTGCAGTGTTGTTTGAGGGGTATGGGTGCACTAGAAATAGTTCATTGTGATTTGGTTGCGGCGCCTGTGTCCTTCTGCAGGATTCTCGCCGCGTGCATGATGCACATGTGCAGGTGGGCGGTTGTCCCCCTCCGACTCACTGCCAGAGATCTCCACAGGTATCCTCCGCTTGGTAGCAATATTGTGGAGTATGGCACACACGGCCACGATCCGGCAGCAGACCTCAGGCTGGTATTTAAGGGCCCCACCAGTCTTATGTAGGATGCGAAATCGGCTTTTTAACAGCCCAAATGTCCGTTCAATGCAATTTCTGGTGCGAATGTGTGCAGCATTGTAATGCCGTTGCTGTGGTGTGGCAGGGTTGAGGTATGGGGTGAGGAGGTACTCACGGAGGCCATAGACGCTGTCACCTGAATGAAAGGAGTAGAGGGTCAGTGCCATTTTATGCACAGCTACATGGTCTCGACGTACTGTATGTGGGCATGTGTACTTACATAGGAGGCGTCCTTTGCCATAGTCACCCCTGGCCAAGCGGGTGTGTATGCCACTGTGCCGGAAGATGAAGGAATCATGCGTGCTCCCCGGCTATTGGGCCACTATGTCAGTGATGATTGTCTTTGCATTACAGACCATCTGGATGTTCAGTGAGTGGTAGGACTTGCGGTTCCGGTACATGTACTCTGTCTCAGCGGGTGGGCAGATGTGGATGTGGGTACAGTCAATGCCTCCAATTACATGGGGGAATTGCGCAATGTTGTAGAATTGAAGGTTTGTTTGACTTAAGTCCTGTTGGTTGTTACTGAAGGTTATGTAACAGTGTATCTGGGTCAGCATGACGTCCAGGAAACTCTGTAGGCAGCGGGACAGTATGCTCTGGGAGATCCCCCCTGCATATGCAACTATCCCCTGGAAGCTTCCAGAGGCCAGGAGGTGCAGGCAGCACAGGACCTGGAAATGGGTGGGCACGGCATTGGTCCTCCGTGTTGGGTGCTGCATCAGGGGGTCAAGGTCGTCGATGAGCTTCTTATTCATAGCCCCATTCAGCCTGTATTTGGAATAGATCTCCTCATCAGTCTGGCCCAGGAGTGTTATCCGCAGCCGGAAGATGCGCTCCTGAATCCTGCGTTGGTTCCGGGCTGCACGCTGGAGCCTCAGCCGCCTTGCCACGATATATAGTCCTGGCATTGTGAATGTCCTCATGCTCCTACTGTGTCTCCTTAAGTGTGTTTGTTTTGCTCCGCCCAATATTAAATTTTTTTTTTTCCAATTGAACTTCATGGTTACCACCTGGTTTGACTTCTCCTTAATTTGCGCCTCGCTAATAGCGATTTTGTTTTTTTTCGCAAATTGTGATTTTGATGAATTGGAATTGTGATTAATTTGCGAGTTCACTAATTAATTCGCAGAATCAGTGGAACAACGCTATTACAGAATCGCAAAGAGGGTTCCACGTTGATTCTGCGAATTTATTTGCGAACTCGCAAAATATTTTTTACGAATTCGCAATTTGGTTGGTTTTTCATTCATGAATTGTGGGTACATAAATTGCGATCGCAATAGCTGTTTCGCAACTAATGCGATCGCAATTTTAGTTGATGAATCTAGCTGTTAATCGCCCTGTGCCTACCCAAAACTTAATGTAATTGGTGATCATGCAAAGCGTTCTAAAACCTTCCGGTTGAGTTTGAGCTAAAGAAAAAAGAAAAAAGAAACAAAAACAAGCATTTTCTTTACAGTGCAAAATCCTTGCGGCATGTCAATCTGCCTAAATTGCTCATTTACTGAGGCTCGGTGCGTGGCTTTCATTCCAGTGAGCACGTTGCAGAGTTCCCCTGCTGCGTATTTGTAGGAGGGTGGACTCTGATCACAGCAGCTGCTTATCCGTGCTGCTGTCTTGACACCTACCAATCTTATTTGAAAGGGAAATGATTAGGCAGGGCGGAGCTGGTGTAGGGGCACCTGAGCTGCAGGGAAAATACACAAAAAGCTTATGAAGGGTGTTCATGCTAAATATGTTCATATATGCATGGGAGCCAAAAGGAATACTTCATGATGTTCGTACTACAGGCCAGGCTGGCAGCCCAGCAACCACAGCCCAGTCAGCCCTGCTCACAGCAACTGACAGGGGGCTGAAGCCCGTTCAGCCCTAGTTGAGCAACTGTGGTGATGGAATATACCAAACATCAGGGGGGTTGAAGAGTGTGTTCACTTAGGTAATCCTACTCTCCTCTAAGAGAGTATGCAATTCTGTACTGACACACATCTTGCAGGTTTTCTCAATATCTGTTTTTAACAGGTATCTAAAACAGTATTTCCTAAAATACCTTTTACAATTTGTACCTGCCTTATGTACCTAATCTACTCAAATTCTGCAATAGAAAGATAGCATCACATTTTGAATTTTCATTTTCTGATATGTTTTTTGCTGTCTCACTGCTGCCTTCTGTCTGTAAAGTACTCTGCTGACTTGTGTCCAGGGTTTTGACATCTTATATCAAGAGCGTAAATAAACTATACTGGACAATCTTGTGCAGTAGAAATACCCAGCATTGTACTCATTGGCATGCTGTTAGAATTCCTGGTTACTTAATACAACTGCACAAGGCGGCAACTGTGGTTATCTGGTCATGCTGGACCGAAACAAAGTCACAAGTTCAGGGCGGCCACGATGGAGCACAGGCTGGGCACAGGACCAAATTTGGTTAGCTGAGGATTGTATATCAAAGGAAAGAGGGGACCAGGGGCGCTTGTAGGTCCAGCATACGTGCCCAGAATAAATCTCAAATATATTAAACAGGTATACAGTTCTGTAACTGAAGTAAGAGAGAGAATACATCTGGTCAGTCAGCTATGTAAGGGAATGGATGGGGGGTCTGCTCCTTTAGGAACTTAGGCCCTCACACACCCAGTTGTGTGTCATACTTCATGATAGGGCTTGCTCCTCATCGGGCCAATACTGCAATGCCTGACGGGCACCCGTAAATGGGCTCTTTATCGATGACCTTTTATTCCAAAGCTGTAATTTAAAATGGGGGTGTAGGGACGTGATGTGTAGATAAGTGTTGTGAGGTGTAGGTGCGTTGAGATAGTTAAAATAGACTAAGTAGTTTTCCGAAGCAAGTTTTAATTAAATGAGTCTATTTGTCTGGCTAAAAACAGTAATGGCTATCCTTAGAGACAATGATCCCAGGTATCTCTAAGAACTCAGGTGTCAACATGTTTCTTGCCTACTCTGCTAAAATATTATCAAATGGCAATTCATCAAGACCGAAGAAAATGGTATCATCTACACAGAAGTTGGAATACAGGTTAGTATCAGGGGTAATCCAATCACAAGTAAAACCTAAATGTGGTGTACTTTATAAAGTGCCGACACACGTTGTGTGTCTCCCAGGCCTCCTCGCATAAAAACAGAGAGAACGCTCATTTAGCATCCGCATTGTAGTGATGGTTGCACCAAACAACCTACTCACTCTCAACTCAGGAGGCACTGAGGATTGTACCGTATGTCCTTGATGCGCAGTCTGTTCTTTGTTCTGTTTCAGTTCCGGTGAGGTGTACAGTCAAACTTGGTGGAACTATGTGTCACTTAATGTCGGTTCAGATGCAGCAGGCAGCTGCACAGTGAGGCTTTGCCGGGTTTTATGTTGCTCTGTGTGGATTCCATTGCGGCTGGCAGCTGTGCAGCAAGCTTTGCAGGGCTTTGCGTTGCTCAGCATTGGTTCAGATGATTACCACAGCTGGGCTGGCAAAAAGCACCTTTGTCCAAATTTCCAAGGGTCCAGGACTGCGGAGGCACCACTTGGGGGGAAACATCCTTTACAACGCAACTAAAACAAAGCACTACCAATGCAACAAAACTTTTACAACGCAGGATCCATTACAACGCATGCCATTACAGCGCATGCCATTACAACGCAGCTGCTCTTACAACGCATGCCATTACAACGTAAGTATGGGTAAGGACTTTGCAGGTCTCACCGGTGAATCTGCTGAACGGCCGATCACTGGTCTAGTATTACACTCCGATGCCTTTATTTTACCTTTAGCACCTATTTTTTGCGCCTACACGTTGCAGTACTTGTAAGAGATCCTGATGAAAGCGATGAGACTCTTGTAGGTCAAACGGCTGAAACATTTTGATCATTTTCCAGTGCAACTGCCTCTAATGTTGGAAGTCACAGTACTCATTATTTGGTTTTAATCCTAGCACCAGGTAGAAATAATAAACTTTGAAGCTAGTTTTAATCACTGTTCAGTTAGCGCTGCACTCCCTCCACCACACACTATGCTCACATTGGGTTTTATGAATACCCCTCTCCTTTGAAAACATCCCTGCGCTTCTCCCGCACAGCAAGGGGGTAGTAGCCCGCATCACGACTAGGCTCGTGACACGAGGGGGTATCCCTATGATGAAGTATGACACCTCTGGTGTGTGAAACCGTCCAGAAAAGGGACCTCCTTCGCAGCATAGTATCTCGTCACTTTCTCCACCGTGACACTCGCCAAGTGCAACCCGGACATGAGGGATCTTTGTGTATTTGATATTGTTAAGTTTGGGGAGCATGCCCTCGTTGAACCATTAAACCTTCTCAGACACCCCTGTTGTGTTTCCCTACCTCGAATACAACACATTTGGCCCAAAACGTTTGCCACTGCACAAGCAAATAGTATCCTACTATCATTTCAAATCATTGGGCTGAATGAGAGACGTGTCCAATCAATACTGGTGCTCTGTTTACTGGTTGCCCTTCACCTGCTTGCATTCTACTCTACTGCAATAGAGCGGTGTTGGAGTGGATCATCATAGGTATGAAACGGCAAGTAAATATGAGCACGGTTACTGGCAAAATGTGATTGTGCCATTCCTGAGTGTTCTGAATCATTATGAATTAATTCTACTTGCCAGAAAATCCCTCAACAGCTGCATAATTTGTTTCTAGCATAAGGACATCAAAAGTGGCTAACCTTGCTGCACACAGGTGTAACTGTCCACCAGATACTTCACTAAAGTTAACTGGTCTTGGAGCTGCAGTCACTTAGGCAGAGTATTCAGACTTCAAATACGTTGAGTTTCCTTTTAGGGTCCCATTTCAGGAACTCTAACCTGCGAATGAGGCATGTATTTACTACCTATTCAATGTACTACAATGCACGATTAAATGTACTCCACTGCACAAACGAAGTGTACGAAACGGATATAGTACATCAGATCAGACTTGCTCTGATGATTCCTTACAAAGATATGAATGAACCCCCACAGATATCAATACCGTTTAAGCCTCATCAAGCAAGTCATTTAACTGTTACCCACAGCATACTTATGGCCATCTGAACGTAATGCCCCACTGCTAAACTCACACAGTAATGTGTCTGCAGTTATCACTATTCCTACGATCTACTTACTATTCCTGTCTTTTTCCAAAGGTCAGTCACTCAAAATGAACAAACACAAATAAACTCACCAGTTTGAAATACATGTTCTCATACATGTCTTCTAGTTCAATCACCAACTCCTCCTTTATATACTTTCTGTACATCCCAGTAAGTGCCAGGTTCACCAACCTTTGTCATCTTGAAATTTCCAGGCCCAATTCTGACTGTAATTTTGAAATTCAATGCATCACTGAATTCTGGTTACATGCAGCTTCTAAATATGTCATTGACTCACAGTATCTCAAGGATACAAAATCCTCATGCTGACAAACTATATGAATTAGGAGGCTTCATAACAGTCATTCACAGGGGTAGTCATTTATAAAGGCAGATCCATACCCTCCATCATCAGTGATACATTTGAATGCCAAAAATTACAATCTTGTTATCTTCATCCACCAATATCTACTTATATGCCGTCTATCACTTACCCCAACACCAAATACATTTCACCGACCAATTCTCTGATGTTACCTAAAACCAAATGATGACAAAAATATATTTATCGATGACTTCAGACTTGCTGGAGCAACACAAAGTGCAAATCTTACTTCAACAAGCTCACCTAGGCTTAGGCTGCAATTTATGCCAGAATTCCTCATAGCTAAACACTGCAAAGGCAAACTTCTTTACCACACCTTCATCAAAGTAGACAGCTCAAAGTGCTTCTCTTCAATGCAATTAAGTGGTCAGACCACTCTCTCATACCTTTTCATAATCTTGCTTTCACATCAACCTGGACCAAGAGCACCCCTGACCCTCTTAAGAAAGATAACTATCACCTACCATATTTACCACCCCTACAATAATAATAATAATAATAATAATAATAATAATAATAATAATAATATTATTAATATTAATAATAATAATCATAATAATAATAATAATAATCATCTTTCTTTGGCATTAGTCAGAGCCATAAAAGAAACAACATGAACTCCTACAATAAGGCAAAGGGACCACAATATTCATTAGGTAGTTAACCCAATGTTCAGTTTAAAATGAAAAATCTTGTAAAGGACCAAGGCAACCAAGGGGGCATATTATCAAGAAACAGCGTTAAAATTATCGCCGCTTCAGCGACAGGAAACTGCAGCTAAAGCGGCGATAATGGGCTTGATAATATGCCCTTGTGAATTCCCATAGAAGCGCATGTTCTGGTGTGAACATGGGCTTCTATTGGAATTCTCTACTGCATATTATCAAGCCCATTATTGCCACTTTAGCGGCAGTTTCCTGGCACTAAAGCGGCGCTAATGCCCCCATGATTTTCTGAATCCTTGTGTAAAAAAAGTATTATATCAAAAGTGGGAATGAATTGTAAATATATCCAAATTTCCCATATTCCACATCAAAGTAAAATATGGTAAAATATTACACCCATGCAATGCTATAAGCTACATCCAACACCTATTTAACACCTTGTCTGTCATTTGTGGTGCAGCTGTCGTCTGGGAAATCTCTGTCCCATTTAAAGTGCATGCTTGGTACCACCTTCACTGTGAAAGATGTAGTAGCTTCTTCAGACAGCCACTCTGCCCTTCATTAATGAACTTAGGGGTGTAGCTTCAGGGGGGGTATTTGGGATTTGAAACCCACCCAAATAAATGCTTGCTTTGCTTTATAGTTGGGTCTGGGGACCTGAGGCAGGTTTGTTATCTCTGTGGCTGTTTTTCTTGAGAACCAAGAACACAAAACAACACACTGACCTTTGTTTTAAAGGGGAGAAAGAGAGAGACAGAGCGACTGGAATACTCATGTGGTGGATTAATTTCAAAATGTGAAATCTGATAACTTGGAGTTAATACCATCATTCCTGATTGTACAAAGTGTGTTATCCTAGGTAAACGGTTTATTTCACAGAGCCTCCTTTTTCTCTATTCTCACACACCAGTTCCTTTCAAATACTTGAGTTCAGGATATACGCTGTACAAGCACCTCTTATGTATGATTTAATAGCCTGTAATGCTACTCCATATACTCCATCTATAATAGCAATCTAGGCCATGTGAGGATGTACATGACTACTGACTTGCTGCTCAGTTCACTACTATCATTGTCTTAGGCGGTCCAATCCCTGAATGTTTAAAAACATAACTACCCCTCTTAATAAATATCTATCTATGCAGTGATAGTATCTGATGTACTAAGGTGACACACTTCTGCGTGTTAAAGAAACATACTTTCCTGAAATTTGCAGAGAGTAAATTATATATTTACACTATGGTTAATGCATGATAAACATGCAAGGCGTGCTCAGCACATACGCGGACTTGTAGAGTCAAGCGAGACCCATGGCTCGGCTTCCCTTATTATTTGTCTGTGCACCCTCCTCCATTTGCAACTCGGGCTTAGCACATGTGGCAATCAGTCATTTGATAAAAATCATTTCTAAAGGGTGTGGACTAGAAACATGGAGCCCTGCCCACATGTAAATAATTGACAACTCTGCCATCAATGCTTCTTGTAGCAGAGATGAACAAAATTGTGTGCAGTGAAAATGTATTTTACATAAATGATCTCATGGCAGGGACTCCAGGTTGTTGAGTTGTATATAAACATAGTCATGAGTTCCCAGGGAGAAGAGCTAAGTCCAGATCAACTGCCATGTTGTGTAGCTTTAAGGGTTTGTGACACCCCTCTAAATGCATTCTTTGTTTGGTAGTTGGGTTTTTTGTCCCAGTTTATGACTGCTATGTATGTAAATTTTTTCTGTGTCCTCATTTCATTGAGATATGTTATATTGTTCATTTCTTGGATTTGGATCTAAATACAGCTTTACCAAAAATGTAGCAAATCTTCACCCATAGGAGTACTCCGTGAATAAGTTCAATCTTACTACTTTCGGAATGGAATTCACAAACATTGGCAGTTGTAGGCCTGGAAATCTGTGTCAGTCTCTAGTTTCTATTGGGAATCAAACATTCAAAAGGTGATAGGATGAATTCTGGGTAACCAGTAGTTATTGCGCAGGGTATCATTCCAAAGCATCATTTTCATCCACTGCGCCGCTCTAGACAGAGACTCACCTATTGTAAATTGGTACTGACCTTGTTCCTCATGGAAACAGTCCATCCTGAACTTGGTCATTTCTTCCCTCCACCCTGCAGCCCACTGCTGTCTTTAGTTGGGAAATGAAAAATTACATCACATATGATACACCCATCATCATATTCCTTTATTTCGGTTCAATAGAGCCATAAAAGGTACAATATAAGAACATGGGAAATAGGGATATGATAAAACGTACAAATTAATTTTTTCTTAAGGAATATCAAATTGTTTGTAAAATTACAGACCAACCATACAAGACTCATCATGTTTTAAAATCCATAATAAAAAAATACAAATTAGTAAACGATATTAAAAAAGCCATCCCAAGGATAAAAAGGTTTACAAATAGACAGTCGCATAGCTAGACTTTTTGCTGCCCGTGGCGCTAACTGCATTTGCCACCCGGTAGCAGCGGCCTCCTGTAAGAGTGGGGGGGGGGTTGGGGGGGGAGTAGGGGATGGTGGTGCTTGCAATTCCTGTTGTTTGCTGGTAAGAGCAAGCGGTGAGAATATTATTGTGCCACCCAGGATGGACCACCCCCTACACCCCTTTCTATGCCACTGCAAATAGATCGATTCAGTTTCTGTACAAAAATGTAGGTAAGGCATCAACAAAAAGGATTCAAAACGTATCATAAAAGCACAAGATATTAAGTGTGTCAAGATATGGTTACTGTTTATAAAGAGCATTTGACCTAATGTGCCATATTGCCGACAAATATCTCACAACTGAGAACACCACACAGTCTCTGGTGTTGGTTTTACATACTCTAAGGGCTGTGTGGCTGTTTACAGAGAGGAATAATCCAGCATAACAGCTGTTGAGCATAGGCTTTACAGAAAAACAGTGTTCAATATTCTCTGGTACTTGACAACCCATCGGGCACAAATTTGATATGTTTCCCTTTTTCATCCAGGAATGGGTAAACGTGGCCAGTGGTAGGATGCCCAATCGAAACTTTCCATAAAGTGCACGTGCAACTGGGTATATGACCATATTCAGGGTTTGCTCATACTGAAGTACACATTTAAACACCAAGAAGAAATCTACCAGGTAACCAGGGGAAGATATCTAACAGAAACCCAGGGGATGCAGCAGAGAGTTTGACTCCTAATGCAAAATTTCAAAAGGATGTTTTCAGCTTATCCCAAGCACCTTTGGTAATGAAGAAGGCTGCAGCCAAAAACCTTCCAACCCAACTTGAATAGCCAATTTGTAATATGGACACGCTAGGGAATCTTCCCAACATGGTGGTCAAAATACAACTATGATGCAATTCCTATAGGTACCTAAATACTCATTGATCCAGAGCCTTATCCAATATTGGACAGGTTTGTTTTTTTAGGTTTAGGCCAAATCTAATTGGCAGCGTCGGTGCACTGGTGGGGAGTCTTAAAAGGTTCTTTATAAATGCATTTTTCACTATTTCAAGGGTTTTAAGGTTACAGTGTCCCCATAAATCTGCCCAATACATAGCTCCCCCACTAGCTTGAATCTTCCATATCTGCGGGGGGCAGAGGAGAGGGGAGATAACAAAAGTTGGTGATCAATTGGCAAATATTATGATAGACCCTGTTCTTTGTTTTAGAGTATTAAGACTTTTCTGAACCTGGGCTACCCCTCTATGGGAATCTTCCAATCTTGCACCCAAATTGTCATACTCATGTACCCTGTCCAACTCTTGGACGATTTCCTTCTGGCACCGAAGACCCTAAACTTAGCTTTTTACTGTTAATTTCCTGGCCCTGCTCTGAACAAAAAGTGTTACATTTATCCAAGAGAATGGATAGGCCACGAGGAGTCTTTGATAATAACAAAGTATCATCTGTAAAAAGGAGGGACAGCATTTTGTAATCCTTTACCTTTGGGGAGTAATTTTTGCAATTTAAAAGATAGAGTATGCAGCCATTTATGTACAAAAGTAAGTGTGCAGGAGCCAAAATACACCCTTGTCTTACTTCTCTCCTTGTTGGAATGTCTTCTGTCTGTTCCCCTGCGATATGGATCATTCAAGATTACAAAGTCAAATCAAAGACAATGGTGCTCATCTCACTATAGAATTTTCTGGGCGCAAATAACACATGGAACATCACAGAAGGGTTTGCTTTTACATATTTTTATCTACACATTTACTACCAGCTTATGCAGATATTAATGGGCAACAATTCTTGGATCTTGTGATGCCTTTTAACATTGGCACAGTTGGGGAAAAATATATAAAAAAGCTGAAATCACAATATTGCCTGCCACTTTAAAAGAGTGTCACTCAGCAGGATGGATGATAAGTAGCATTCCATGCTAAGAATCCACTGGATTTCTGGTTTGCAATTGGTTCAATATTATAAGTGAAAGCACTAAAATCCTTGTTCTTCTCACACTTCCAGACAGAAGTTTCAATTGGGTTTATGTCAAGTGAAAATACACTTTCTGTGACTTTCCGAGGTACATTTGCACTTGTAATCCAAGCCATTTGCACGTGTATGGTCAGCTTACACCTTAAAATGGCTTTGTTATCACAGATGACACTCGTCATAACCTTTCTCTCCATGTGTTTTCTTCTGATAAGTCGAGTAACCTACTTTATGGCAGGGAACAAGACTCCATGTTTCTTGGAAAATACATATGTTATATGACCCAATAATTGAGTTCCAATCTGGGAGATCGAGCTTCCTACCAATCCCGGCCAAATTCCAGCTAATGATTTTAAGATTCGGCCTGTCTGATGGGGGAGCCGGGGAAGCCAACTCGGGGAGATCACATCCAATAACAGGACTGGGGGGTATAAGAGGAAGAACAGGTGGCACATTCACAATATCAATACTTGGTAGGTGCGAAAACAGTTCTCCTGAGACAGGGATACGTGATCTTCTGTCGCAATTTGGTGTTACTGGAGCATGCATTCCCAGGGCTAGCCCCAAAACCTCATTATATCAATAGCCACTGGGCCATCCTGAAACACCCCTGCCTCTAGATGGAGGAAAGCAAGGGCTATTAGGAAAAATAGCTGGACGATAAAGCCCTCCAAGCTCAGTCCCCCCAAGATCATAACCCACAAAGTAGGGGGGCAAAGTTTGCTGATGGAAATAGCTTAAGTCAAAAGTGCCAATCTCCGTGCTTCCATGTGTGGGTTGCTGGTTGCATATGTGGCTAACTGCCCTAGGATCGCCAAAATTGACCAAAATACAAGCGCCACTTATATCCTTCTTACGGTCGCCCACCCAACTTGCTATTCTTACATTTATGATTTTCACATCATGGTGTTTTAGAATAGGCTTATTTGTATTTAACCAGAGCATGGTTATATTTTTCAGTCCCTGGTAAGATTCATATTTACCCTCCTTAAGTTTAGGGACCCGTGGTAGGACCACTACATAGGGGAGACATGTTGGGGGCAAACTAAGATGAGCTAAACCGGTGGTTGCCTCAACTATGGGATCTTCAGGGGCAACTGATGGAGGACAATTAGGGGCCAAGGGCCTACTACTAGTGCCATTAAAGTTGGAACCCAAGTTCGATATGGGTGTCATGTCTGTACCCAGGGCCTGAGAGTTGCTCCCTCCTGCGTGGGATGCAAAATTTTTGGGGCATCTACTTTTGGCTAGATCATTGGAAGCCTTAGATAAGGCTTTCCCTGCCGAGGGCCCCTCGCTAGCGCTCCCCCAATCTTGGGTTGCTGGCTCAAGTGCTCCCCTCGAGTTGTGGTCAGATAAATTTGCCAACTCCCTGTTTTTTGCCTGGAATTTTATTAAGGTTTTTAAGGAGTGGAAATTGTCCAGGGAGGTTTGTTCGAGCCTATCAACCCGTCCCTTTCGGCATTCCAAGCTCTCAATAATGGGTGATAACAGGGATATCATGAGTTTCTTTAAATAAATCAAGTTAGGCTCAAGAGTAGAGGGGCCAAGTGAGATAACGTCACTAGGACTTACAGTAGCCAGAGTGGCATGCATATGACTTGTTTGGATATTAACTACACCAACTGCCACATCCTTCACCCCTCCCCCTGCTCTATGACTTTCCCTCGATTTTTTGGGCTTCTTGGTGGATTTTATACTCCCACCCCCTACACCACTAACAGCTCTTTTCCTTTTAATGGACAGCCCTCGTACTCTTAGTTTTGCTACTGCTGCTGGGTGCACCTGTAGATTCTCTGTATCTACAGCCAGGGTTGTGGGGGCACGAGCTCGAGCAGAAGCGGAACTCCCTGCAGATACAGTTGCTGGGCCAGGGGTCTTGTCTACCACAACAGGTGCAGAGCCATCTTGGGCCCCTTCTAAAATAGCTATAGATTTGCAAGTAGCAGATGGTGTCACCACAGGAGTTACCAGCGGTGGGGCGATAGAGGTAGGAGAGAGAGAAGGAGAGATAGGAAAATCTATTACCACAGGACTATCTCTACCCAGAGAGACTCTCCGCTCGTTATTTATTTTGTTAACTATTTTTACCAAGTAATTGTCCATAGTGGCCCCCCAGATGAAATTTTGTCAACCTTCAGTTTCGACATACTCTATGCAATATGCAGAGACAAGATGCTTATCCCAGATAGTATATCAGACAATGCTTCGCCTGTACCCAAAACAAGATCTTTTAACAGTGACAGAACACACACCAGACTTAACTCACATAAAGGGGGAACAATGACCTGAGTATTTTGCCAGGGATCGTGGCCCAGACCAGAGTCCTTAGGCCTCTGAGGGCCGCAGAGGGCCCGCCCTTTGCCCAGGCTTAGCCCCGGGCACTCCCGCGTGTTCCCGCGCAGCGCGGACAGATCTATTAAGTAGTCAAGCGGGTGCGGGAGGGCGGGGCCGGGCGATGAAATCAGCCCAGGTGTGTATGCGTGCGGGGGCTCCTGGGACACTGAGTCCTTGCACAGTTCACTCCGCCTTCACAAGCTCCCCCTCAATGAACAGAGTCACCTCCTCAAGCCCACACGAACGATGCGACACCCGCTCAGCGGGTGCGGCGAGGAGTGGGCTCCGGACAGACAGAAATGCAGCAACGGTAGGATCACAAAAACAGACTCCTCAAAGGCAGGTTCCCACTGGTCAAATGTTCGACTGGTCTTTTCAAGGTTGCGGGTGCTGGAGGGCGGGGCCGGGCGATGAAATCAGCCCAGGTGTGTATGCGTGCGGGGGCTCCTGGGACACTGAGTCCTTGCACAGTTCACTCCGCCTTCACAAGCTCCCCCTCAATGGACAGAGTCACCACCTCAAGCCCACACGAACGATGCGGCACCCGCGCAGCGGGTGCGGCGAGGAGTGGGCTCCGGACAGACAGAAATGCAGCAACGGTAGGATCACAAAAACAGACTCCTCAAAGGCAGGTTCATCCACCCTCAAATTGTCCAATCAGAACTTGAGTTTGTGCTGATAGTTACTTTTGTAGATAGATAAAGTTAGTGAAAAAGGTATAAAAAGTCTTGATTTTCCTTAAGAGTAAACTCTCTTCCGATTTCCTCCTGAGATGCTGTCGGTATGCTGATTTTCCTGAGATGTAAGAATTCTTGAATAAATGTTTTATTTCATTGAGTGCGAACTGAGCTTTAGATGAGGTTATTAGTTAAGGAAGTTAGGAGAAAATGAATTTAGGGAACTATCTGGCATGAAGCACTACGCCTTTCAGTCCCACCAGAGTCCTCTCCACCGGACAGCCCTGCACAAGCATGCTGTGCTCATCTACTTTACATGTTCTGGACATTGGATCTACCACTACAGTCTGAAGTACGTCTTCTACAACTATCTGTCACTTGTTTTTACACTATGATTTCATAACTGTGGTAAGAGTATGTGGTCATGCAAGGTCGGTCTTCAATCAACATTAAGCAGTATGGGAGTTTCCTGTGACCTACTAAGATCTGTGTACCAGGTGCTTGTGGTTTGCGCTCCCTTCTTTGTGTGACCTTGGGCACATTCTGGTGACTTTCGTGAGGGGTTGCACTGGTGTTTCCACCATTGTTTCTACATGTTGCTTAACAGTTGGCTACTATCTGCCTCTATGTTGTTCCACAGCTGTTGCCTCCTACTGAGAACGTATTTCATCAACAATTTGTCGCTACACTTGTGTGGGTGGTTACACGTCATTACATCACCCTTTCGTTTCCTGAATGGATTGCCCGAGATATTTACTATGACCAGTCTTCGTCGTAATTGTCACATAGGGCAATATTGTGACTGACTCTCTATCTTGGCATCCCAAGGAAGTATAAGCTGTGTCTGCGTATTATATTGTACACATCGCGGACTCTGGGACATTGTCTACATTTTTCAATGTGTTACACGATCTTTTTTACTGCCTATGGAATCTGGCTGTTTGTAGATGACAAACAGTGTGGTGAGTTTTTATTTCCCACGTTGTACTTTTCGCGCTGACGACTCAGATGCAGTTTCTTAGTTTAAACTTATCGCGCGCATCTCACCTCACAATTCTTGCTACGCGACTCATCTCGATGATTTTCGGTGATGTCGCGTTCTTGATCCACGTCAGCATGGTGTTGGACTGTATTTTTCGCTCGAATGCGCCGAGTGCCAGCCTGCACGGCGGAACGTGCGTGACGCCATATTTGCCACGCTTCATTACGGATGCGGAGGATTTACTTTCTCTCATATTTTTATTCCGGAGCAAGGGCAAGGTTGCAGCTCATTCTTGACAAGTGGGGCGGTTATCTCCATGTTTGTTTCATGTTTCCTCCGGGGAGTTCCATATTTTGCAGAGCATTTTAGTTGAGTTTGACATTTGTTGAGGCTCAAATCTCAAGACCAACTGTTGGCAAAATTATTACTCCTTACGCACATTTTTCTATCTGGGTGCCTACAACAGTATCATACAACCTTGCTGGACTTCTCCTATGTGGTTTCTGTGCACGAGGATCTCAACCACTTTCCCAATGCACGTTATATTCTAGCTTATAGGGCTTTAAGGTGTTTCTAGTCACAGTCAGCTCAAGTCTATCACTAAAAGCTTGTCTCATCTCGAACTCTGGTGTGTAACGCAGGACTACGATGACACAAACACCCTTTACTCCTACAGTTAGTAAATTAAATGTTACGGTGATTTGTATTTTAAGCCTATTGCATGCTTTGCTGTGTTTTCACCTTATGCATCTTATGTATGGCTTTTGAAACATTTATTGTGGGGATTGCCCTATTCATACTTCCCACCTTTGGGACTGTGGTACTTACCTTCTTAGGGTTCATGTTTCTATTTACTAGTTCACGTTATTTTATTGCTACACAGGGATGGGAATGGGTACTAGCTCCATTTGCCCACATGCCTTTGGCACGACTGTTCTCCCTATTTCATATTTCCTCCCTTTCTTCTTCCTGTGCCCTTATTTCTATTTCGTTGTTGTTTAGGATAGGTTTTTCATTTTCTTACTCACACCTTACCTTTACCTTCTTGTCTTCACCCATCTTTTTCCTTGCTCTGCTTTGCTTTCTCTTTTCCATGATGTTCTCTCTGTCACTCTGTTGTTCCTTCCTTGCTATCTGTCCTTTGTTCACTCTCGTTATCTTTTATCATATTTTGTATTTGTTCTTCTGTTGGAAGGAAAAGGGATATAAGTAGTCTCCTTCAGGATACTACAAATACATTTTAAGGTATTTTACCACCACTGCTCAGCCAGTGCCTGTGCTCTGACTCATTAGAATGTTGGTGTCATGATGTGCCTCTGAATGTTGGGACTCATGGAGGTGAACTGACTGTTGGTCATGGGCTGAGCAGCTGACAGGCAGCTCCTGGTGGGGCTCTGATTTACAACATACCTATTTGATGTTCTGAACTTTAATACTTTTTTGCTACCTGAATAAATCTTACTGAATTACATTCTTCCTGTGTGGACCTTCATCACTACGCAGTGCAATTACCATCTATCCGTATTTTTAAAAATAAAATCCACAAGTTAGATTCTAATAATTCCTCTGGTCTTCCATACCTCGTAGGTAATTATACACAACAGACCAGATAGCATCCAAATTATACAACTTCTTCTATCTATAATTTACAATCTGATGCAGGCGGCTCTTCCTCAGGATGGTTTAAAATTTGGAGTTCCACCTTCACAGGAAAGATCACCTGAGCTTTCTCCCAAATAAGATAATGAATTATACATAACGTATGCTGGGCACCTATGAAACTACACCGCTAGGACTCTTTGACTCAAACCTCTGTTGGAACTGTACTATGGCCCCTGGGGATACTACTCACATGGTTGATTACTAAAAACATATCTGCCTCCTTTGGCAGCAGGTAGAACAGACGATTTGGAATTTTCCTAATACATACCTAGTCATAGATTGCCCCACAGTAATATTGGGTATGTAAGCCTTCTTTCAATCAAACATTCCTTCTGTCACTGATATCCACCAAAATTACCTTTTATTAGCTGAGTATGCATCTCGCTTCTCTCTTCTATTTTTTAGTAATTTGCTTGCCATGAACAATTCGGCATCCATTTTCATAATTTTTTAATATGCTCTCGACATGATCTGCTGACCATTGAATTATAATGGTGTATGCATGTTGGCCCCCCGTATGCTGAGTACGTTTTTCTAATGTTGAGTGATCTGATTTTCTTGTACGATCTGGCATTGTTCTAACCACTTTGGAATAAGCTTTTGACTTAATATCTAGCCCTAGCTCTTTTGAACTATAATGCTTTATGAATACTGGCTTTCTGTTCTCTCTCTAATTTTTCTCTATTTCTCTTTGCTCATGTTATCTCATGTTATGTTATTCATTCATATTTCTGTAGCCCATGAGGCCTTTTGAATCTTTAGGTTATACATAATGTCTGAATTGTTACAGACATGTTTATATTAAAACATTGGCCACAGGTTTGAAAATTGATTTGGTACTTGATCACATTATAAGAAGTCTGTCCTCAGCAGTTGTTGTTTTAGAGCATATATATATGTGTTTTGGATGTTCAATCGGGGCTATAAAATGGCCCTTTCTTTGTTTTTAATATTCATTTTACATGTTTGTATAAAGTTAGTACATGTGATTTGTACTATTAATACTGGTAACCAGGTATACACTTGGGCGCTCTACTGAATGTAAAGGCAAATTATAAGGAACATGTAATGAGTGAGTGCTCCTAAGAGAGAAGGACAGGTTACCAATCTATCCCACAGGTCCCCATAGAACAGGGCGCATCTAAATTAAGAAATAGATTCCCCCTGAGCATTTCGAAAAAATTTATAGCAAAAGAACAAATACTCTATTGACAAAATAATATATCCGTAAAAGTGCAAAACAGTCCAAATATATTCAATGCAAAGTCCAAATATTGATGATTCGCTTACAGATTTGAATGGTCTTCCTCTAAATGTGCAGAGGAGCACTGGACTCAATTGTAAAATTCCAGAATCAAATATTCATCAAGAATATAAAAGAATTATAGATCGAGCAATTACTAATTTGGATATTGAGGTTCATTTTGAGTTGTGATAATTCATTACCTATTTACGCATGGATTTGCGTTTGAGCCCTGAGGAAGTTAAAGATGCATTTGAATTTTACTTGACGAAACACGTGTTGGCTGCGTATGAAGCTCTTTGTGATGACAACAATTAAATTCTTGGAAATACTATTTGGACGCACTCACTTCTTGATGAATATTTCATTCTGGAATTTTACAATTGAGTCCAGTGCTCCTCTGGGCATTTAGAGGAACACCATTCAAATCTATAAGCAAATTATGAATATTTGGACTTTGCATTGAATATATTTGGACTGTTTTGCACTTTTACTGATATATTATTTTGTTAATCGAGTATATGTACTTTTGCTATTCATTTTTTCGAGGTGCTAAGGGGGAATCTATTTGTTAATACATGTGATTTGTATGTTTAGTTATGTATATTTATATCTGTATTTATGTGTTTGGCATCTACAGACCTGAAAAAAGTCCACTCCAAGGACGAAACGCATCGGCTGTGCCGTTGTGAACAAGTGATGCTCATGACTTATTTTTAAGAAAAAATCTTTTAATATTGGAATAAAGGAAATTTTGGAAGAACACTGTTGTTGGAAATAGACTTTATATCTGTTCTTCCTGGATATTGATAAGTGGTGCACCTGTGCTTTTGTTTAAAACATTAGCTGTACTTCTTGATGTATAAAAATTGTTCCATGATGCCATATTATAAGTGTCTTCCCTCAATAAAAAATGTTGAAATGAAAAAAAAATCTTTGGTGGGATGAATAAATAGGCTGGTGGAGAGTGGTTAACTGTTAGGTAGAAGGAATTTGGGGGTATATCATCAAGGCCATGGGATAATTATCGCTCAGTGTTCTTAGCGCAAGGATAATTATCGCCGGCAAACTCTGAATTTTATCGCGGATATAGCGTGTTATCAGAAACATTTATCTCCAAAGCGATAATATTCAGAGCGCAAGCTGCCAATTGTTCGATTATTGCTGGAACTACAGCGATAATCGCACAAGGTTTGGTGAAAGCTTGCTGATAGGGCAAAGCATACTTAGCCACGATATCCACCTTACATAGGATATCATGGCTACATCAGTTTTGAAGCAGGCATAAGGAAAGTAGCGATAACAGAGGTTATCACTACTTTGCTTGTTACTCTGCAGGTTAGCGTGCCCATTGATAATTGGAGAAATGTCGCTTAGCGACATTTCTCCAGTTCTGCCAGGGCAGGAACGCCCACTTTGCATATAATTAGAGATGCAAAGATGAGCGTTGGAGGAAAGGGCGATAATGCAAGGATTCATGCGATAGTGTGACCTTGCTGATAAGGCGATAACATTATCGCCGCTTTCCGTCCGAACACGGACGCTAAATCAATGATAATTTTATCTCCGGGGCATGATGATATGCCCCTTGGTACCCAATTAAAAAGGTTATGATCTGTGACATGAGGTGTGGCCAGTTTGTGAAATATTATACATAATACTGATAAGGCAGGGAGGCATGCAGCTTACAGTAGACTGTACTCAGAGAGAGTGGCGAATGAAATGAATGGAAGGCTGGGAGGGGGTCAATTGCAAGAAAGGATAGAGAGAAATGTTCAGAAGTTTCACGTCAACGTCAATATTTATGCAATGTTTCAGGAATATAGTAGTAGGAAACATTTTTCCATTGCATGCTATTCTGAGTAAGTAATATTTTGGAAAAACGAAGTTGTTTAAACATGTCAGCCTGAATGTGGTGATGATTTAAACATAATTGAGCGTGAAGCCGGTGGCTGCCAAGATGAGGGCAGAAGGTGAATACAGAGGCTGCTGTATCCCAAGCATGGCTCAGGCTCTGTATACCACCAGGAGGAAGTCGGCTTTGATGATCTTCCCTCGCTATTGTAGCATCACTACATTAAAAGGTCATTTAACTGTCTAAAGCTGCTTCCCTTAAGAGAAGCCGCTATCTCTGTATCAGTCATCTCCCTGCTGGGATTGAGTCCTGCTCACTTGAAAGAATATCCTGCCTTTAAAGCTAGACCACTACAGTATTGGGTAAACAGAAGTGTTCCTCGTTTCCACTGGCTTCCTCCTTTGATGGAGGTGCCATTCAAGGCAAGCCCCTGACAATCTAATAACAGAATCTCACAGAGTGGTTTCATTGTAAACACCTCGCTTCTCTGGGGCCCTGCCATGCCCCTGAGGGAGGCTGACAAGGATGTGTATTTGGGGAAAACAAAGAGGCCGCCATGCATCCTGGGAGTCTGGACACACCTCCCCTTCTGAAGCATGTATGTTCAGCTATCCTAGGAGGGGACCTCCAAGATGAGCTCACATTTGCATACATCCCTGGGGCATATGGCTCTGCTCGGGGGTATGGAAGGGGAAGAGGGGGAGGCACAACCCATGCAGCTTTAAAAGCTTCTATTTATCACCTCCTCCCTCCTAGCCGGAGAAGTGGCCTGAATCATCAAAGGGCTGTGGGATCAATGTGGCCATCTTTCACTTCCACACAGGTGGCAGTGGTCTGTGAGTGAGGCTCCCCTCTGAGGCTCGGTGCTGATAGGGCTGGACGAAACAGGCTACATGGTTGAACAGACCTACGCCTACACATTTGTATACACAAAGGTTTCACAACTGCTTGTTCAGGAACTTTAATTCAGAGTGCCCACACCTGTCAATCACTGTACTGCAAAGTGTTTGTCAAGAGGAGGACATTAATACTGGTAATGCAAGGTAAGCCGTAGGACGCTTGGAGCTGGCAACACCCTTCCACTGGAGATGACAGCAGGGCACCCAGAAAGCATTAAGAGTACACTCGGAAAGGGGGCGTGGCTTTGCTTGGCTGCGAAATGGCCGCTTGCTAGAGTGGCTCCGCCGGCCGAGGCCCATAAATCCGATATATATCCAACTCCAACCTGACAAGTGGCGATATTTCACCAGAATATAGTGGCCGAGGGCTGAGCGTGGCATGCCTGCGGGACATTGAGTGCTTTCAGGCCCGAAGGAGGGGTTCACATGGCTGTGTGATGCGGGGCCTATCCTTGTTACAGATCTGCGGAGGACGGGAAATAAATTAGAAGGTGCGGCGGCTGGGGGAGCTCGGCAGCCGGATTGCAGAGGCCGGAAGCTCAGGTCATCGGAAGAGAGAAGTGGCGACGGACGACCGGAGTAATAAGAGACCTGTCCGCTGATGAGTGTGGATGCTGGCGGTCTGACCCCTAGGGCACCGGGTGGTTGCAGCTGCAGGTACCGTTGCGACTGTTGGTGCTGGCCAGATACACTGGTGAGCGGGGGCGGCTATATGTAAAGTTGAGAGAGGTTGATGTTGGCGCACAAGAGCAGCAGGTCCCCGGATAGTCGGATCGGTGCTGGGGGCACAGGTGGAGCCTCGGTGGGGCAGGGCTGCTCCAGTCAGAAAAGGCGCGACCGCCATCTTGGGAAGTGCGCCCGATCCTGAGGCCAAAATCCTGCCGGCTGTATATATGCTGCTTTAGAGCCCAATTGGAGGATAACTGCAGTGGATGTCGCACGGGAGAAGTGCATGGATGCTGATACAGCCAAATGGTGAGGTGACACTCGATATTGGACATTACTACGGTGGGGTGCGGGAGCGTGAAGGGTGCAGACACATGCTTTAAGGGACACGCGAGGGCAGACTTCATTGTGAATCCTCCATTCTTTCAAGACACTTGCGAGGCTGTTGGTGGAAGTAAGGCGAGCCTGGGTACTTTGATAGCGGCAAGAGCATGGTAAACTACAACACAGCACAAGAAGTTACTTGATATCACTAGCCATTCATTACGTGCACTGGGGACAGAGGCAGAGGATAGAGGTAGATTTTGGCATCATCTCTTCAACAGTGAGAATAGGTAGGCATCGCGCACGTCTGGAGACAGATACATGCTAGGATTTGCCCAAGTCAACCACTGCAAAACTTGCGATAGATATAACTGCAACACTTCAAATAATCAGTGGATGGAAGCGGCCGGAGGCATCCCCTCATTCCTTATCCAGTATCCTGCATGCACTGGCAGGGTTGGGAGTACGGTATACTACATAAGCTACCCAAAGTGAAAAGCTAGCCGTGAGGGCAGATCATGCAATATAGCGCTGCAGCCATGACGGCGCCCCGTGCTGTACCTTGCATACACGCCTATAGTCGCAGTAGCCGGAGGTAACAAACTGGCATAGGTGGAGTGTTTATATGGCAGAGCCAATTGAGGAAACTTGGGACAGTAATCAAGCTGCCTCTGAAGATACCGTAGGCACCAGTGGCGGGTTGCGGGGGAGTTAGGGGTGCGAGCTTCTAGACAGGGACGTGGCTGGTGGCGCATCCTTGGACTGACAGAGTGTTCGCCCTGTGGTGCATCGTGTATGGTCGTGCCAACAAGGCGGCATGTAGGTGAAGGCCCACTTAGGGGTTCTGAACTGGTCGTGCCACTATCCATAATATCAAGATTACCGGATTGGGGTGACGGTGCACCCGGTTTGTCGCCATGGGTGGCGGAGGGGTGCTGTCATGGGGAAACCAGAGACGCGCCAACCGAAGATTACCTTCGACAAAAAATCCAGCAAACCGGCGCAAGCTGATGGGGATCGCCAGGAACAGGCGGGAGACAGCGCTGAGGCCCAGCCACCCGAAGATGATATTCGTTCAATGTTCAAGGGACTGAAACGAGTTTACAAGGTATAGATACAATAATTGATTAGTTGGCGGAAAGATTGGACAGAATAACGCAGAGTAGAAAAACATGAAGGCCGCATGAGTGTGATAGAAACAAGAATCACTGAAACGGAAGAAAGTCAAACGGAAATGGACAGAAAACTGTGAGGAATGGACAGGGTATTCCAGCTCATTAAACAGATGAATGAGGATTTGGAGGCGAGATCGAGGAGAAACAACATTCGGGTCATGGGGGTTGCGGAATCTACAGACATACAGAATATGGAAAAATACATGAGGAGATGATGCAGGATCTGTTTGGATCGGACCTGTGGGCCATGTTCCTGATTGAACGTGCACATCGCTCCTTGGGCCCTAGACCGAGGCCGGGAGCGCCGCCAAGACCCATTCTAGCACGTGTGCTCAACTACAGAGACAGAGACACGATTCTCCGGCTTGCAAAGGAGGAGGGGGCTATTCAATACAAAGGGAACAATATAGCATTGTACCCGGACTTCACACTCTAAGTGCAGGCGGCTCGCCGTGAGTTCATTCCTGCAAAGAAAATTTTCCAGCAGATCGGCACCAGGTACTCCCTGATCTATCCGGCCAAGTTGAGAGTGCAAGGCCATGGGAAACCCACCTTCTTCACGGACGCTAAGGCGGCCCTCGCCTACGCCAAACAGTTGGCGAAAGAACATAGGCAGTTGGCTCCACAGATTGATTCCCTATCTGAAAGGCCGCTGAGCGATAATGACTGAAGCAACAATACAGACAATTGGATATGCAGATAAGTGTAACTATGCTAAATGTGCTCTGTTCACATGTTGGTGTATTATGTGCTATAATTGATTATATCTGACTTGATGTCGGGGTGCTATGTGTTCGGTTACGCAGGTACAATTGGGACAGAGTGCTTGGAGGTATTATATAGCCTAGGCCTCGGCCACCCCACCAAGAGTGTGGGGGAGTAAGCTGGCGACCTCACGTGCCCCATGGGATGATTCCCTTATGTTTGGTTTTGAGGATTGGGTTATTTCGTTGGGGTGGGTTAGGGGTGGGATGGTCTCAACCTAATTGGGGTGTTGGAGTGGGAGGTGGTGGGGGGGAGGAGGGGTTGCTGCAACAGTTATCACTGCCATGTCATACGTTTATATCAAATTGCTGCCTATGCCTGGTTCGCACTGTTGTATGTCAGCTGTTTCTTTGGAATCGACAGATGGACTGCACCTACCTCCATGATGTCGGCATATCAGGAACTAATGGACAAAGACACTGTTTATGATTATGCAGTTTACAATTGGTGGCTATGACTACAGTTAAATGTCTCACATGGAACATTAGAGGTTTAAATGATAGACGGAAAGCCAGACTTATTCATTTGTACTTGACCAGGCATGGGGTGGATATATGTTTGTTACAAGAAACTCATCTCGCTACTCCAGCCACAAACACATTGAAGCATGGCAGATGGGGCGTGGTAGTAGAGGGTAACTACTCTAATTATTCCACGGGGGTGGCGATATTAATACGCAATGGTATGCAATGGAAGACACACCATACAGTGATTGATAGGGAGGGAAGATACATATTGTCCCAAAACACACTGTTTAACACACCAACAGTAATTGGAAATACTTATGGCCCCAACATAGATTGTCCGGACTTTTTTCAAACTGTGTGGCATGGAATTCAGTCATTGGGTAGGGTCGTGACACTCTGGGGGGGACTTCAATGTTGTTTTGTCGCCTACTGCAGACAGACAGGGTGCAGATCGAGAACATCATCCTAGGGCCGGAGAGATGCTATTAGGCTTAGTAGACGAATTACAATTGGTGGATACATGGAGGGCATTACACCCGATGGAGAGGGAGGGGACATGTGTGACGCAACACCGGCATGCATGGTCAAGATTGGACTACTGGCTGACATCTAGAGATTTGCATGCTTGGGTCTCTGAGGCGTCACACCTTCCGCGCACATTTTCTGACAACGCGCCTGTCCAAATAACAATGAAAATCCCACCACAATAGATACAGCCATTTAGTTGGAGGTTCCCGTCACGGGCCCTGTTAGATTTAGTTTTCCGTGAGGAACTGAGAAAGATGAGTGTCAAATTGTTTGAGCATAATGAAGGTACAGTGGGAGGCCTTTAAAGTGGTTATTAGGGGACATTGTATGGCACTGAAGACAGGTGTGTTGAGGGACATACGCGCTACTCTTCAAAAACTGGAAGATGACATAAAACGATTAGAATCGAGCATTCGGGACAACCCCTCCCCAGTGACTAGGGCTGAGTTGAGGTCCAAGTTAACAGAATTTCAGGAGGAGACAGAGCGAGAAACTGCATTTCAGCAGAAATATACTCAGGCCCGAAGATATGGTGAGGGTGACCAAGCCGGTAAAACATTGGCTAATATGCTCCATCCCCCTAAGGGGTCAGAATATATCACTGAACCTCACATTGCAGATGGAGAAACGGCCAGAACACCGCAGGCTATCTTACAGACTATGACAAGCTTTTATAAATCACTATATACCTCACAGGTTGACCCGGTCCAGATGGACATTGAGGAATATTTAGACACGGTGGCGCTGGCATGGTTTAATGATGGTGCGAGACAATGCATGGAGCTACCCATAACTGTGGAGGATGTGAGACAGGTGATCTCTGCAATGCCTGCAGATAAAGCCCCGGGGGTGGATGGCCTAACTGTGGCCTTTTACAAGGAGTATGTTGACATTATCACTCCCCATCTATTGAGAGTGTTTCAAGAGGCAATAAAGACGGGAGAGCTTCCCCCACTCTTAGAGAAGCCACAATCATTACATTATTAAAACTGGATAAAGACCCTACCAAGCCGGACTCATATCATCCGCTATCATTGATTAATCTAGACGCTAAGGTATATGCCAAGCTCTTGGCAAACAGAATGAGGCCCATGCTTCCGCAGATAGCACTATCAGACCAGTCAGGTTTTATTCCAGGGAGTACTACAACACATAATCTTCGAGTTATATTTGGTCTATTACATTACTTGGCACCGCATGTTCAGGCAGTGGAGGCTCTACTCGACGCTCCAAAAGCATTTGATTCATTAGAGTGGAAGTTCCTATTTGCCTTGCTCATCAGGATGGGTCTCAGTCCCATTTTTTATTAAACAGATTCAGATTATTTATACCAAGCCACGAGCAAGAGTGAGGATAAATGGTCAAATATCGGATTTGTTTGTCATCACGAGGGGTACCAGGCGGGGTTGTCCTATGTCGCCGCTACTATTTGCCATTGCGACGGAACCGCTAGCGGCCAGGTTAAGACAACACCATACTCAGCGCAGCATAGGCTTTACATCTAGGGGGCTATTACTTTCTATGTATGCGGACGATATGGCGATTTATCTCGTTAATCCAAAGGTCAACTTTGATACGGTCATGAGAGAGCTTTTGCGCTATGGGGGGTTTACGGGGATACAAATAAATTGGGCAAAGTCAGTGTTGCTACCTCTCAGGGACTCAACTGAACAATGTGATACAGAGTTCCCCATCCAATGGGCATCGGAAGTAACACGATATTTGGGGATATGGATAAGCAGATCTATACACGAAATATGGTTATCCAATTATGGGAAAATGGTGAATTGGTTAGAAGGGAAAATAAAGATATGGAAACAGCTCCCCTTTTTCCTCACAGACCCCATTGCAATAACTAAGGTTGTGATCCTCCCTAAGTTGCTATACTTGTTTATAAATATACCATTGCCACTTAATTCTCACTTTTTTAAACGCTTGCGAATGCTGATTCTGGAATAGGTGTGGGCGGGAAAAAAATCTAGGGTGTCTTGGAATTTGCTGATGCTGCCGTTCTCACAGGGCGGGTTGGCGGCCCCAGATATAGAGCTGTATGCCTATGGTGTGCAGGCACAGTTTCTCCACTACTGGCAGCACCCAATACCATATCAGCCGCATGTCACCATAGAAATTAACAGGACTGCGCCCACCCCTCTGGAAGTAGCGGTGTATCACCCTTATAGGCGACCGCATTCGGATATTGACACGGTGGAAACATTAAAATGGGCGTGGACTCACATAGCGAGGAGGGCGGGTTGCAAGGAATTATTTGCGCCGTCCATGCCGTTGGGAGGAAACCCACGGGCTAGGAAACATAATATAGGGGTGGGCCGAGATTTGTACCCAGACAACGCCTTTCTCACTCTCCAGAAGATGTGTGATCCGCTCCCACCTACAGCATCAGACATGTTATTATACTATCAGCTTCGGGCGGCATGTCGGGTGCGCTATACTGGATTTCCAGAGGTTCTGGACTCCCTTCCGGCCTTGGAAAATGTACTCTCAAACAAATCCCCGATTAAGTTAATAACGAGGATATACAGTATAACGCAAGAAACGTCCCCCATAATAGTCAGTACATCTAAGGCAGATTGGGAAAGGGAGTTGGAGATATCCATCACTGATAATCAATGGCGATTTTGTTGCACACAGTTAGAGCAACTCTCACCTAACTATAGGTTACGCCTTATCCACTTTAATTTTATTATTTATTGTATCGTACACCGCTTCAGTTGATTCGTATGGGTCAACGTGCAGACTCGGGCTGCTGGAGATGTGGGGAACCGCATGCTACATTTGCGCACCTTTCCTGGTTTTGTAGGCCAGTTGCTCAATGGACAGAGATTTTTAAGCACATTAGTCACATTGACAATAGTGATTTGACAGCTCCAGTGATGGCACTCCTAGGGTTTGTGTTCAGGATCCCCCCACAATCTCGGAAACTGGTGGTCATGTTGTTGCTGTTTGCAAAGTGTCAAGTGGCTATACATTGGGAAAAAACTAGTCCACCTGCTATAGCAAGCTGGGTTAATGCGGTCATATATTGAAAATATCAATTGTCAAATTACTGGGAATTGATGCCTACAAGATCTAGACCCGTTGATATTTGGGGGCCCTTTGTGAGCTGGCTGGCCCAGGGGGGAGTGGACCTACGAGAAGAACAGGCTGATCGGGGCTGAATTGACATGCTGACACCTGTGTGTTTCTGGGTGTGCTGATTACAGTTCATCTGGTGGGTGTAGTCTTGTCCTGTAAAGGGGATAGCTGGGTGCGAGTTTGTTAGCTGAATTTAGGGGTAGGATGAGGGTAGGGAAATGGATGCAAGTTTCTTTTGTGACATGGCGGGGGAAGGGGGGGAATTTTCTTTGTGAGTTTTCGTAAAAGTTTATAGGTTTAATTTCACGCACTACCTGATTTACACTGTCTTGATGTTGGACATTGGGCTGTACACATACGTAATCCTTTAAATTGCCGCCGGACCCCCGGGTTGTTGGCTAAATGGCTGTGTTATACGGATATACATTACTTTATGTGTTGCGGCCGGCCCCAGGGTTGTAAAAGCTGTGTACAAAGTGTAAATTGGAATAAAACTATTTCAAATAAAAAAAGAAAAAAGAGTACACTCGGAAATGCTCCCAATTGGGTCAGAAGCACAGTTTGAAGTCCTCTGGGTTTGGTAAAGGGTATCTTATAAATCAATACCATTATCAGGTGGCTTGCAATGTTGCTGAACTGCCACCTTTCATTCCATGTGCAAAGAAATGATAGGCGCTGCATAGCAAGGTCTGCACACATACTGATGACAAGCAGGACGGTGTGATTGGTGCTGAGCAGTATACGAGCCCGCACAGCACCAGCGCCTACCGGCACCCCACGGCACAGCAAACATAGTAAAAGTCCATAATGGCGCTGCACATAGTTGGTTTTTCAGAAACCCACAATGCTATATGTTCAGGATGATAGTGCACGACACAAACCTGACCTGCAAAGCACAATACAAGTTCATTCTGACACTGCACAGCACTAAGCACGGTGCAAGCCCATACTGGCGCTGTGAGGTGCAGTATGGACACACACCGGGACAGTCCAACACAATGGGTGTTGCTCACATTGAGACGGGTCAGTATGGCGCGGGATTGCATGGCACCATGCCATCGTAGAACGCTTGCCTCCAGTACAGCTCACTGAATCATCACAGCCCATGAGAGGTGCTGTGCCTTCCTGGGAGGCCACGATTTTGAGAATGAAAACACAGCAGTACCACTGGATAATAAAAGTCTTGTTGGCAGTTATGCAGGTAAGATGGCTCAGTGGGGTAATGATGTATAAATATTTCTCCCAGAATTGGGATGCTGCTGGATTATAACTACAGAAGTAATAGTTTGTTATATTTAATCAGTCCCCCTGACTCCCAGCCCCCCCCCCGCCCACCGAGTTAATATTCTGGAGCACTCCTTTAAGCATTGATCTGCCTGGACCTTCAGAACAGGGCTCTAAATTTCCTGTTATGTTTTAAGTATGATGGATGTTGCTTCTTGTCTGTTACTGTGTTCTGTTTCCTTTGGATACGTCCAGAAAGGTGTTATGTTCTAACTACGAGTTTGCCAAAAATGACTTCCTTAAAAACGAGGTCGCAACCATGACCTCGTCAAAACCACAATTTTTTTATCACGCATTCCTTTACCACAATTTTTCGTGGTAAAGGAATGCGTGTTAAAACAATGCTTTCCCTGATCCCTCCCCCCTTACAAACTAATTACCCTACCCTAAATTTAAAGAAGATTACCCACACACACTAAACTTATTTCCCCACCCTATAAATATACACAATTACCAACACACCCTTTAAACAATCTCGATCATCTTCACCCCTTTAAAACTAACCCCAAACCCCCAAACCCCTGCATGCTAACCCCAAACCCCCGCCCTCTAAAACTAATTCCCCCACTCTTAAATTATACACTATCTCCCTTAAACCCTAATTTCTAATTCTCCCCACCCTATTAATATACAGGTTCACCCATGCACCCCTTAATAAAGGTACTCAAGCCCCATAAAACTAATTTACCCCTCCCTAAAAACAATATTCATGATCACACCCACCTCCTTAAATCAATCTTCACACCATATAAATTAATTCACCCACCTTTTGAATAAATACGAACACCCAATCCCCCTACAAACTAAACCCCAACCCCTAAAATCTAACCCTAAACTCCCCCACCCACTGAAAGTTAATCCTTCCTACCTGTTTGTCTGCGACACTTCGCCGAACTCTGCCCTGCCCGAACACTAGACCAATTCAGCCTTAACCACGCACATGCGTGTTAAAGGCTGAGTCGTTGTTCGGGCAAGTCGTTGTTACGCTCCGGAAATCGTTCTACCGGAGTCGTTGTTCAGATGTGACATGGGTGAACTTGGTTCAATGTACCAGTGATGAATGTAAAAGACAAGTTATTGTAGCCCCACAAACGCTACTCAATCGCATTACTGATATAGAGGCATTGCTTTTGGGTTACTAACAATTCCATAAAGAGATCAGGGTTGTGGAAACAGCAACAAACCTTATTTCGTTATTCACAGCATCACACGCTGTACTAAAAAGAATGAACACTTTTAAGTTAAAAATATTTATTACTACAGGAGGAATCTGTTTCTCAGTATATCTAACACAACCATACAGAATAATATCAAAACAGCAATGAGCCAAATGATCAATATGAGAACAAAATGAACATTTCTAGCATTGTAAGGATGTCATTAAAAGGTTATTTAGAACCTAACACCCTAATCCCTACAGCTATGTGCTATACTATGAGAGCATGAGAGGCAGAGCAACTTACAGTCTGGAGTTTCTTAGGGAGGAAAGACGCACTGCACAACTTGTTGACAGCAAAGGCGGTCTTTATCAGTGGAGGTATGAAGATAGTGTTCCCTGCAAAGGACAAATACCCACTGCAGTAGCAATCAGTATGTCTTCCTCCGGGACTCAGCTTTATCAACTCCAATCTTCAGGTGAGATGAATCATCTGCGAAGTGTGTGGGCAGCCAGTGCTACTCTCTCTGGCAGAATCATGGTGATAATCTGGGTGAAGGACCTCTCCTTACAAGAGGTCAAGTAGAAGTCCTTATATCCTAAATCTTATCAGAAATTAGATTATGTGCATCAAGATATTCGCCCCAGATGTTTCTCTTTGACCATATAAGGTAAAAGGTCTTTTGGTTATATGTCTGTATCTGTTCTTATTAAACTTTGACATGGTGAGGAGACATTTCACCAAGACCAATTTCACGGTAGACGTTGTATCTATGTCATTAATCGAAAAACTTTACAATGTCACAATTCTTATAAAGGTAAGGTATGGAGACATCTGCGTTAAAAGGCAGACATGACAATGATTGTGCATAAATCAGAGAATATGGCGGTGTGCATTGACTAAGTTGAGAAAGATGGTGATTTCCATGGACTAAGATAAAGTCGGGCGTATTTAAGATGAAGTTGGACCTTAGGGACTTTACGTCAGAATATTGAGCACAATTGTTGTGTGGACTTTGTTGTGCTAATGATGCATTCTACTGTTTTGTTCACTGCTGCCTTTAGGTGTTGCATTATTGCGTACTGATTTTGTTTTGTCGTACAGCAGTTTTTGTATTGTGTTCTCTTTTGACTGTTTTGTTGTGATGTGCCATATTATGTTTTAATTGTTACGTTATGTGTGTTTGTAAAATGCACTATCACCCACAAGGGTATCCTGGCTCTGAGCAGATCTGTGTGCCTAGCCTTGCCTGTGGTAGGCTGGTTAATTCAAAAGCTAGGCCGTTAGCTTCATGCACAATTCAAGAAGAGAGGAGGAGGCTCTAATGTGGAGTGAGTGATTTTTCCACACTTTAGCAGCCATGTAAAACAATGCTTGTCTTCCTGAGCTGTTTCTCTTGATGCATGGGATGTGTGCAGGTACGAGTCCTGCAGAGTGGAGGTGTCTGGGTGGTTGGCAGAAGAAGATGTGACAATTCAGGTAGGTGGGGCCTGAGTTTCATAGTGCCTTCAATGTGTGTGTGAGAAGTTTGAATTGAGCATGTTTGTGTATCAGGAGCCAGCATAGTTCCCTGAGGTGTGGCGTGATCTTAGTTCTGTGTAGTAGGTTACAGAGTTCTTGATGGTTTGTAGTCTTTTAGTGAGGTGCTTGGTGATTCCGAAGTAGATGGTGTTCCCATAATCCAACTTGTTTTTTACTATATTCTGAGTGACAGTTTTTCTAGTGTTGTTTGGGAGTCATTTGAAGATCTTCCTCAGGATCGTCAGGCTGTGGAAGCAGGATGTGGTGACAGTGCTGACTTGTGCGTTCATGTTCAGTTTCCTGCCGATGATTATTCCGCAATTCCTGGCATGGGTTTGGGGGCTTGGAGTGGGTACGATTGCAGTTGGAGACCCATGGTAAGGCTTTCTTGGTGAAGATCACTAATTCTGTCTTGTCATTACTGAGTTTAAGACAGTTTGTTTTCATCCAGTTTAGTCCAGTCGGTCATGCAGGCGATGAATTTGTTTTGTGTTGGCGGTCGTGTCCAAGTGGGAAGGTAGGAGTGGTGTGTCATCTGTGTAGAAGAGGATGTTGATGGTGTGTATGCAGATGACGTTGTTCAGAGGGATCATGCATGCACTGAAGAGGGTGGGGCTGAACCTTGAGACACTCTGCAGATGAGTATGGGGGTTTCTGAGTAGTAGGGTGCCCAGTTGATAGCTTATGTTCTATCCATTTAGAGGGAGCAGATCCACTGAAGAGCAGGTCCTTGGGGGCCAGTGTTGAGAAGGTGCCTGATTAGGATGTGGTGTGAAACTGTGTCAAATGCTGCAGGTAGGTTCAGGAAAAAGAGAGCCCCTGCGCCTCGTCTGTCAAGGTTCATGCGGATGATGTTTGTTGCAGCAATGAGTGCTATTTCTGTACTGGGCCTGAATTCACCCTTTGTGGCATTAAGAAGTTGGTGGTTGCTGAGTTGGAAAGCATGGCTGGGCCAGAAGATGGTTCTTGAGCAAGGTCAAGAGTGTTGTATGTTGCTTTGTGCATGCAATTGTGTTATGTTCAGTTGTTTACTTTACAAATGTCAACAAATACTGAAATATTCCCAGCCACAAGCACCACATGCCTGAAAGTTCCTGTGACAAGCAACCATTTACCACTTTCTAAGATAGTACTGGTTCTCCTCATTCCTTCACGACAGATCCCAAAGCTTCAAGGTGAACCAGTCCCTTTACCATCCTTCGCCGGTCACGCTGAGGGTCCCCTAGGGTTCAGCGCTCTAACCCAGGCTCTTCAACCTGTTCATCTGGCCTTTTACAGAACTTCTGAAACCATCCAGCATTCACTATCACATGTATGCGGATGACACCCAACTATACTTGAAGATCTCCTCACTTGAGGACATCTGGTCCCTCAATTCAGTCCTACTGGAAATTCAAGCTGGCTGACATGCAACCACTTGAAGTTAAACGCTCTCAAACAGAATTCCTACTTATAGCACTGCACAAGCAATCTCCAGTCATCGAACAATAGTTGAATCATCTCACTGCTCTTAACTGTAAGCCGCACCTTGTTGATTCTGCAACCTCTCTCAGAATTATGTTAGACAAAAGTCTGTACATGAAAAGCACATCATCTTCCGCTCCTAAGGAGCGAACTTCCAACTCACCATTCTAAGGAAACTCAAACCTTACCTCCCTGCTCATGACCTAAAGGTGGCAGTGCAATTCTTCTTGTTTTCAATGCTGGATTATGGTAGCGCAGCCCTTTGTGGCCTACCTAGAGTGAAGACCACTCCTCTTAGGGCTGTACTCAACTCAGCTGCTAGGCTTGTAACAGGCACCAACAAATACAACCATATCACCCCTGATGTCTTGTCCTTGAACTGGCTACCTTATGGAGCTCGGATACAATTAAAAATTGCCTGCATGGCACACAAAGCCATTCACTTCAATACCCCTTTGTACCTGGTTCAGAAACTTGAGCTCTCATGTGGCGAGAGAGCCTCCAGATGCGCCAGCACCCTATTGCTCAAACCGCAAAAATTCAAGAAGAAAAAAACCTAGCATTGAGCCTTCGCCGGTATAGCAACAAGGATTTGGAACTCCCTCCCCCCTGAAGTCAGGGTGGACCCTTCCATTGTCCTATTCAAAAAGGAGGTCAAAGTGCTCTTGATGGAGAAATTTCTGCCTCGAACTGGATACTGAGGTCACAGTCATAGTTTAGTGGCGCAGCTGCTTTGGTCACAGGATTCCCTTTGCTCAATATGACTTTCTATCGTCTGCTTTGTGGGTTCTGTTTTGATTACATGTATCTGTATTCCTCTTGATGTATAAATTGTAAAGTGTTCCGATACCCCCGGTGGTCATGTTTTCACTATAGAAAAATTTAAAAATAAATAAGTAAAATAGCACTGTTCCAGCTCTTCAACTCCTTAAGACACAAGACAGCCCAGACCTGTGGCCCATAGTGTCATAACTTAAGCCACTAGTGCACATTATGTGTGATACAGACCATGATGTCTCTCAAACCCATGTCCCAAGCCTCAGACATTACCTCCAACATCAGTCCCCCTGGTGCAAGGTGGTGTGAGTAGCTGTTTGTTAGACCGGGCACCATTGGAGTGAGGGCATTAAAATACAATATATGGACTCCCAACTTTGAACCCTCAAGGTCAAGTTGGTAGTATTTCCCTGACTCTGATATCTAACCTCTGAGGAACAGCATAATCTTTATTTCTGATACTCACTCTGTACATGTGCAATGACTATTTTGGAAGCCCTCTTAGGCCGGCCAAACAGTCATTCGCAATTTGCTTGTTCTCTGTAAGAAAATGGCTCTATGTATACTGGACCAAAGTAAGGTACGGTGTGTATAGAGTCCACAGTCCCCAGAAGTTTGGCAGAGGCTAAAGTTAGATATAACCTTACTCTCTAAAGTGGTAGCTTGGTTGAGCAGTAAGGCAGTATCAGAGGATAGTGTAAATCATTTGTTGTACACACTCAGTCAGCAAATGGTCTCGCACACTCAAGAACTGAACTCTAGGCCAATTGTTTTGCATCAAAATATATAGTTGTTTATTTTAGAACCAACAAGGTATCAAAATAGACTTTCTCAGAATGAGTTACTTTAGTTAAATACTTTTCAAATAGGCAATAGACTTTTTTATTACAATAGTTACAGTTGTTTCAATAGGCAACGCAATTTCAAACACAATACATCATTGAGCTCAATGGGAATTTCTAGATAAATGCAATTAGTTACTTTATGGATTACTTTTCTAACCACAGGACTGGATCCTAGATTCAGTCCTGGGACATCTCCTGTAAACAGTTAAGTAAAAGCGCTTTGGTTACAGTAGTGATTTTTAAGGAATATTAATGTATTTTAAAAGTTGACTGAAACTTTTTCACATAGAATCACCGATGTTATCCTATGGGAGGAAATTCACTTAGCAGGTAAGTAATATTATCGTTATTTTTTCTTACTCAGGGTTGGATCCCAGATCCAGCCCTGGTGCATCTCCTGTAAACAATTGAAAGAATGTGTTTAAGTCATACAGGTGATTTTTAAGGAATATTTGTAGTTTTTGAAAATCGGCACAGAAACTTTTCTGGTGAAAACCATACAATGGGTTCATATGGAATGAAATTCAAGTTACTGGTAAGTACGGTTAAAATTACTTTTCAGGGTCAGTGCTGGGCTAAAGGATGCAGCACTGAGTTCTCTCCTGATAACAGGTGAGTAAATCGGAGTTTGTTGTTCGGCTGATTTTAGATGAATATTTTAAAGTTTCAAAACTCCACACGTAAAAGATTTTGCAAGTGAAACCAGTCAATGTTACCCTATGGAAGAAAAGTGAGTTATTGGCTTTTGGGTAAGTAGTCGACTGGCAAAGCTAGGGTTCTAGGTATAGACTCAGGGGTCCCCCAGGGTCAGGTAGGTACAGTTGGTACACCAGCAGCGGCACAGGGGCAGCCGGGTACAGAGGTAGTTAGGCCCAATGTTATCCAATGAGAGGCAGGGGGCCTTTGGTTGGTGGCTGCTGGCAAGCAGGCCACGCGGCTGTCGGAGCTGGGCTCCTGGTCACTTGTTCAGGGAAAATAGGGTAGTAGGTAAGGACAAAGGTTGCATTGCCAGAGGCACTCAGGAGGCTGGGTGCAGGGTGCTTTTGAGCCGTCGGGCGCTCAATGTTATTCAATTGAGATCTTGGGAGATGAACCAAGGCTGCAGGCTCGGGGATAGAGATTCTTCAGGAGCGACCAACATTTTGAGAGTTAAGTTGGGATCTTGGAGGATAGGTAGGTACCCAGGAGTTGGGCAGAGGGGGCCGTGGGGCACCGGGTGTATTTTGACGTCGGGAAATCTTACCCTCTGCTGGTCGCGGTTGGAGGGGTCCCTTGTTGTGAGGCTGCAGGCGTTGTCTGGGTTGTTGAGGAGGGTCCTTGGGCACTGGATTCCAGGTCACAATCACCCGGGACGTCCTCAGGGTCTTTGTCCATTCAGGCGCAGGCCTGGCTCAGCAGGTGCAGAGTGTGCTGGATTTGCGGTTCCTGGCTGGCACCAGGGTTATTGCTATTTGAGCACTGCTCATGGGAGTCCCAGTCTTTAAGAGGTTCAAGGCAGGCAGGTCCTCCGGGGTTTTCAAGGCTGCGGACCGCAGGGGATGCTGGGATTTAGCAGGAGCAGGTTCAAGGATCAACAGGTCTGTAGGGCTGGGACCAAGTCAGTTGATGTTGTCCTCTTGTTAGCAGCTGCACAGCCGGTCTTCTTCTACTTGGTCTTGTTTTCAAATTGGGATCTGAGGAAGGAAGGTTCATGGTGCCCCTAAATACTAAATTTAGGGGTGTTACAGATAGGCCAACGGCAAGGACTAATAGGTCCCTGACCTGGAGTGAGTACACCCCCTTTCCTGCTCCTCTCCTGTGGGAGGGGGGCAGCTGCCTAGCTCTGATTGGGTAGGGCTCCCCATCTTCAAGATGGCGGTAGCCCTGAGTCATGCTTCACCTCGACTCTCCCACCTGAGGGGTGGAGTCGGCACAGGCTGGCACACTCCCTTTCCTCACTTCCCACCAGTTTTCCCACCAGAGTGGTGGTCAGAACTGGTGGGAGTCAGATGCTGAGCACAGCAAGTGGCCTGGAGAAGCTCACAAAGGCGGCATGCCTTTGAAACTTCCCCTGCCCATCCTGGGGGAGGAGACCCAGCACCTCGCCCAGTATGTGCATTGTTGCAGGCCCAGGAGAGCGGATGGCTCTCTACCTAGGGGTCCAGCAACATGTCTGCTGTGTGGCAGCCTAGGCAGACTCTCAGACCAGACGTGGATTGTAGGTTAGGTTCAGGGGCAACTCTAAGTTGCCCTCTGTCGTGCATTAGGCATTAAATCCCACACTGGCATCAGTGGAGGTTTAATGTGATGAGTCTTCAGTGTAGCCATCATGGTGCTGTGGAGTTCGTAATGACAACCTCTTTAATGGCATCACTGCACTTACAGTTCCCAGGAATGGCCCTGGATACTAAAAGGGCACAGGGCTCATGTACCTGTGTGCTCACCACTGGTATAGTGCACCCAGCTAGAGGGGTGACTGAGGTATGCCAGGGCAGTGTAGTTGTGGGCACAGGGATGTGTGCCATGTCGACTCTTTGTTTAGTTTTGTACCAGGACACAGCCTGCAAAGGCAGTGTGTGTGTGTCAGGGTACAGGGCCCCTAAGGGTGGCACAATAAGTGCTGCACCCCTTAAGGGTCTTCTCTGGTCACAATGTCCTGGGTAACTAGGGTATCATTTACCAGAGACTGACATGTGGCCAGAGAGGCCAATTGGGTTTTAGTCTCAACACAGTTTTAGGGAAGGAACACGGGCCCTGGGCACCTGATTGGCAGGATCCCAGGGCACACTCAGTCAAAGCCCATCAGCAATTCATCAAAAAATGGGGGCACACCATGCAAGAAATATGGCCACTTTCTCATATTGCAGCATTGTGATTGGTCAGGGGAGCCTGGGTGCTTCCTGGACGATGCAGAGATGATGGAGGAGATAAGGGGCGAGGCGGTAAGTTTTATATTATTTTCTTTACGCCCTCCAGCACGCAACCCCCAATTTTTGCCAACCACCACTGTGCAGCACCTTTCTTCTTTACTCTAAAAGAGCTGCTCATACCCACCTTCCCAGGAGTTACTAAACCCTCAAACTCCGTCATGAACTTTGCTTCCATTTCACTACTTTAAAGTTATGCTATTTGTGGCAGTGCGTGCTAATACATTGCTTCCCAGCTGGCCCTCTGTCATCAATGGAAACTATCCAGACACGGGATTGCATTCAAAGTAAATGCCTTCCTGGAGTTTTAAAACTGGCTCACTTCCACTGACTCTACATTCCAGAGGTTGTGCATGAAAGACTCAGAGAAACACTGGATGTCTCTGTTGACATAAAGCCATGTTGTGACTACTGTCATATTATAGTAGTGGTGCTCAGCCGTAGAGCCTTAAATGATCCCTCTGTATGGACAACAACATATGGGTCACCAAAGACTATTTACAGTAGCAAATGCCAAATGTTTCTAATAAGGCAACATTTTAATCCAATTACCTCTGCCTAAATTTAAGCTTCAAACTACTTTAATACAAAATGTATTCCAAAATGACTGTGTATGCACCTGCAGGTGTGCACATGCGCTGAGACAGGATAGTCATACAGAGTCCAAAGTCAGCCCATTCCTCAAGATTATAAATTTTTTTTTTAAACAATCTATTTTCATGAGTGACAACAATATTTTAGAATCAGACATTAAAAGCATACTCCATTTTCTTTTCAGACAAACTTTAAACAGTGATATGGAGGCAGCCGAATACTCTCAGACAGCAGCAGCTCTATCTGCATGCCATGATCCTAAGTTACTGAAGTGTCCATTTAATTTCTAAATTCATATTTTAATCTTACGCTAACATAAACTTATTTATTCCAAATTGATTTTACTATGTTTATCTTTAAACAACTTAGTTTGATTCATGCCTAATTTCAAATGTTGTACACACGTTTCTGCACCCACATTACCAGATATGCCACCACCCTGCCATTGTCTGGAGTTCCACTTTGCTCATGTCTGGTTAAAACAACCATTGGCAATGCCAATTGGTCTCAGCATATTAATGTGTTTAGTGGTGTAGTTGCTATTATAAATATATTAGTATACTGTGTTTAGTATCAGATGAATAAGTGAGCAGTTTAGCAATGACTTTAGAAGTATCAGAATAGTAATGCAGAAGTTTTAGTAGTAATGCAGTCACAGCATGAGCAATAGAGTAGTGCTAGCAGTTAAGTTATCAGGAGAGCAGTGATAAAAGTTAGCAAGAGAGTATTAATAGTAGTGTTAGTAAAACAGCAGTGATAGAAGTGCACAGACATGCCTGCCGTTGGGAGGGAGGGATGCGGGAGGGGAGGGCTACAGGCCAGTGCACACATACGCAGGGCAGAAGAGGCATGCAGGGCCAAATGGGTACTTACTGTTACAGGCCCACGCACCCTCACAATGGTTCAGGCAGTGGCAGTGCTCCTCTGTAATGCACCTGGTCATCTCCTGGAGTCTATGCAGGCAATCAGCGTTGGAGCAGCAGGCCTGTCCACCATGTGCCTGCCCAGTGAGAGGGGTTCCACAAGCTTGCCACCAGGCCTGCAAACTTCGGCAAGTGTTTTGAGGAGGGCGAGTGATTGCGTCTTTCTGGTTCATATCATCTGACCATTGCCCTTTTATTTTTATTGGGGGGACTCTATTGTAGCATTCTTTAGACTTTTTGCTGATACTTGAAGGATGTTGCCTCCAAACTTGGGGGGGTTATAAAGTAAATGAAGCGGAGGTGATGACAGCGAGGGTGCGCTGAAGACATGTGCTTTACCGCGCATCCTTGACGTAACGTCTCCCTCTCGCAGCCATCAATTACTGAAAATTCTAATCAATTAGTTGCCGCCATCGCTCCCATGGCGGAGGATGGGCACTGCCTTCTAGGTGGTACTCGCACTAACAGCCAGAGCAAAGCAAACCTAAGACCGGTCCACCTACCTCCATACCTTGGCAGTGTTCTCAGTGGCAGGGGGCACACTCCAGGTCTCCGCCGTGAGGGGAACGGCTCCATAGACTACAACTCCCAGAGGCACTCCCGGGGCCCAGAGACAGCGTCGCAGCCCGGCGCCGCAGCCAGCCCCAGCCCTCATTAGCGCGATGCGCCTCACGCAGCGCGGGACGCGCACGGGCGAAGCCTGGGCAAAGGGCGGGCCATCTGTGGCCGTCCGGGGCAGACCGAGGCAGGGCAGGGCCCGGACCCCTGATCAATCCCTGGCATGAGTATTGATTACAAACTTTGGTAAGAATCCACTCTTCCTGGGACATAACAGTGCCTGTTCATCTTTGTATCTGTTGCGTGTAAAGTTTTCCTTCCCTTCCTGGGAACCAAGATTGTACTGCCATTTCTGATTATTCAGACATTTTTGATTGTATAGTGCTACACAAAGCATGGAGAATCGTAAGAGTAAGGCAGGCACCCTAGATGCTTATTTAACAAGAGCCGAATCCTTAATTAACCATGAAATCCTCTTAACCGAGCGCAGGCTTTCACTTGACCTCTCCCAGTTTCCATCTACCAGGGAGGTGGCCTGCACTGCCTCTCCTTCACTGTCAATCTCTCCCCCCTTAATTTTCTCCCCCCACCTGTGGATTCCCAGTTAGAAAAATCTATTGGTATCCAAAAAATTACTCCCGTAATACTAACTCCAAAAGGCAAGGGCCCTCAAACTCGGGGACAATCGAAAATAAGGAAATGTCGTGAAACGAACGCTAAACAAAAGGGAGGCAAGCGGGCAAAGGAGGGAAAGGCAACAGTTGGGGCTGGTTCTTCCCCGTTGGGTACCCGAGTACAGGGCGATTGTATCGTCATTAATTTTACCACTCCACGATCTGTTCACTCACTCTTAGCAGTCAAGGAGGAAACATTGTCCCCCCATAGCAATCCTCTCTGTTCCACTTGGCTTCTTCTATAGACCGACACAAAAGCCAATGGCTCCATCTTGTCACAGAACTCCTGTCTCCGATAGAGGAGGTGGACTGACAACCAACCTTTCCCATGAGCCCCGTTTTGTCCAACTTAGAGAGAGCAAGAAGTGATGAGCAATGGCTAACAGTCCCTGATCTCTCCCAAGGTAACTCATTCTCGGTAATCACCCCGACTCTGTCCCTCCATACTGCCCAACCCATAAATATCCAGGTTCTGGAGTTGGGAATAATAAGTCATGAATCCAAATTATATCAATTAAATTCCCACAAAATAATCCACCCAGAATCAGTGGCAGATCCCCCAAACAGTAGTTCCCTCCCGAAAGAGAAAAGCCTAAATAATCTGTCACTCCAGCCAGTAGTGGAAACTCTGGGAGGGGTCCCCACTAAAGTAATTTTCCAGAATATTGCCGGTCTCCGATCCAAGATCGATCAGGAAAGATAGCTAGCATTTGTGCGGTGCTATGACATCCTTTGTATTCAGGAGACCTGGGCACAATCTCCCATTCACCTCAATGGATACAAAACCTTTTTCTCTCCGGCACTTGCCTCAGCTTCAGGGCGAGCTAAAGGTGGATTAGCAATTTGCGTCTCTAATCTTATCCAGCTCGTCGAAACTAGTTCACTAAAAATGGAGACAAACTCTCAGATGATTTTAATAACTAAAAAAATCAACACACATAGTAATAGTAAACTTCTATAGTAACTTGCAGGATTCAAACTTGGTGGAGACTTTGAAGGAAATGCGCCACTTTCTCTTAGAATTAATACTAGCCACGCAAAAAAAAACATAATTATCTGGGGCGGTGACTTAAACTTACCCCTCTGCGAGAGAAATAACAACTTAAAATGCGGCTACTTGGACCCCCAAGACAATAACATCACTCATTTTCCCCATTCCCCGAAAGGGGACTGCATGAATGAGACCATGTCGTTACTCCAACTGGCTTTCGCTAACAAACTTCCTACCCCTCCCATTGACTTAAGCCCCACTTTTAATGGCAGAGGAGCGTCCAGCTGCATTGACTTCATCTTAATGACTAGTGGTGCCTCTAACCTTATTACTAACTATTTCACTCATGACTGTGTATTCAGCGATCATTTTCCTATCTCTATCTCCCTCCAATTGACGGAAGTTTGCAACAAACCAAAGAACCTACTCGGGGATAAAAATCTCACCATGAACAGACCAAATGGCTACGCTATAAAGTGGTCCCGTATCGATCCTGAAACCACCACCGTAAAGATCATTAGAGCGGCTAAGACAGCGGTTAGTCTCTGTCTGGCAGATAGTACTTCCCCCAGGAGATAATTGATAACTTCAAATTGATAATTGAATCTGTAACTGAGGCCTTAACCATTGTCCCCAAAGGACAAAGGAAGTTTAAGTTCACCTGGTTCAACTCAACCTGCTCCAAAACATACTCTGCCCTTAAAGTAGCCCTGAAAAAATCCCCCAGAGACAGGGCTCAGATTATCCAACTCATGAAACTTTACAATAATACCCTCCGGCAGAGAAGAACTGAACTCAAAGAGGAACACTGGATTGCTTTACATACCAGCTGTAATACCAATGATCCCACCGCTTTCTGGGAGATTATTAACTCGCCATTCCTCTCAGGATCTAGAGAGAAAAACAAAATAGTGTCCACAATCACTGAAATAGAATGGATAGCCTACTTTTCTCAGATGTTCTCCCTCACGGACCCTAACACAGAGACACTAGAAACTCCAGGTCAAGGCCCCGAAAACTCAAATCTCCTCTCGAGCACACTGTCTCTAGATTTTTCCCTAGCTGAAGTTTTACAAGCCTTGAAGTTAAGTAGAGGAGGGAAGGCCCCGGGCCCGGATGGGGTCCCAGTGGATCTCTACAAATCAAACACGGATCTATGGGCCCCCTTACTATTGAAGGTATTGGAAGCCATAGGAAAGGTTGGACTCTTGGACCCTTGGACCCTTGGTCAGAGTCTATTTTGGTCCCTGTTTTCAAGAAGGGTAATCGTAACAGTCCGGCGTGTTACCGCCCCATCTCCCTACTTGATTCTCCGGGAAAGGTGGTGGGCCCAATCTTACTAGAACGTCTGCAGTGCTGGACGGAAGACAATAACATCGTGTCCGACCTCCAGTACGGCTTTAGGGAGGGACTCGGAACCATCGAACAGATTCTTAAACTCACACTGATAAGAGCTAAGTATGTAGACGCGAAGGGCGGCAGATTGCACATGGCTTATGTCGACCTGACCGCAGCATTCGACTGCGTGTGCCTTGTGAAACTTGGGAACATTCTCATCAAAATGGGGGTTAATAAGCTTTTGGTCAATTACCTGTGTGAAATGTACTCTAACGCAACTGCAAAGGTTAGATTCGGTGAGGGGGGACAACTATCATCATCTTTTAAAGTGGAGTGGGGAGTGAGGCAAGGTTGTGCCATGGGTCCCTTCCTCTTTACCCTATACACCAATGGGTGGGAAGCAGCATTGTTGGAAGGGAGCCAGGACCTCCCAATAGCACAGAACCGTCGTATTCCCGCTCTTTTATACGCGGACGACGCGGTTATTATTGCTCGTACTCCCCGTGAACTGCAAAGTCCCCTTAACCGTTACAACTTATTTATGTTACAACTAGATCTAAAAATTAACATAAAAAAGACCTTTATAATGACATCTGGCAAAAAGCTACGAAAGGGAAACAACATTTATTTATCTAACTGCAAGATTGACCATACTCCAACTTACCCCTACTTGGGTGTGGTCATAGATGAAAAAGGCTCGTGGAAAAGGGCAATTGAGGTCAGAAAACTCCAGTTTTTAAAATCAACCATGGCCCTTGTGGGGTTCACACAGAGGCTTGGAAAAAGACCCCCCAAAGAGATGCTCCAAATTTATCGTGCAAAATGTGTTAGCACTGCCATCTATGGGGCGGGTATCTGGGGGCATGTACAGTCTGAAAACATTCAAACGGTTGAAAATAGTTTCTTACGTTTTTTTCTGGCTGTACCACAAAGCACCACTACATATAGCTGCCACAAAGAGCTGAGCATCCCTTATATATCGGATAGTATCCGGATGCAACCAGTTCTGTTATGGCATTGCATCTGGTTATCTAACAAATTAACGCTCACTCAGGCAATTCTGTCGGACTGCCTTGAGTTAGAACACGCCCACAAGATTTCTTGGTTACAGTAGGTTAAGACTTTTCTTTATGATCTGTGTCTCCAGAACTACTATCATAATCCCCCAGGAATGGCTGAGATCTCCAGAAAATCGTTAAGAAATGAATGTTTAAATCACCTAGCGGGTCTCCGACTGTCCAATGAAGTTAACAAACCCTCTGTACAAGACTCACTGTTAATTCAAACTGTAGATTCGATTCAGCCCTATTTAACCATGAAGTTGACGACCTTTGATCTGTTTTTATTGACCAGATTCAGACTAAACATATTTTATCGCCTAATACTAATGACTGGTCAAAGCAGTTAAATAAATGTCCCTGTGACGGTATTTCCACGCAGTCCCTTCTCCACGTAACATTATTTTGTACATTTTACGCTGAGCCTAGACAATACTGGTTGACCCCAATGCTGAAAATTATGGGCTTTCGACTCTGTTGCCCAGCTCTCTTGGCTCTTCAAAAGCAGGAAACAGACCTTATAGCTACAAATGTCGCAAGATTTTTAAAATTTTGTGTCAGACACCGAACTAGTCTTTAGATCAATCATATTTCTTTATTCGTCTGATTTGCACATGTGTACTTCTGATTTAAATGTATATTAAATCACCTCAGTGTACTTTGATGCGGAAAAAAAAAAAAACTGAACTAAGCACTTACCTGACCCATTTTGCACCTGAGGCTCTCCGAGGAGCACGTCTGTTACTTTTTAACTTGTCTGATTTTAAAATCGTATTGGTCTCAGAATGTAAAATCCAGCCTGGGTTGCACGAGCCAACCGGTCTCTTTGAATTTTAATATTTTTGAAATTTTTTATTAAGATTTATGTACTTTTGATGATTTTATTATGTGTACCTGTAACTGCTTATATGGTTGTGCACTGCATACCGAATAAAGCGTTTTTATCAAATCAGGTGGTACTCCAGGGTGAAGGCGGCTGGCAGCTGCTTCCCTGGGAGCCTCGCCGGGTGGAGGGGCAGATCCATAGAGGTCTGAGCCTCCTGCTGGACCACATGCGAGCTGCCCCCTCAGAGGGCGTCTCTGCCTCGGCCCTTCCTCTAATGTGGCGCCATTGCACGTGTCTAGCATTGCTCTGATGGCGCAGCGGCCCTCGCACTTTACACGCATTTTAGATACAATCGAAACCGATGCCTGGCAGCTACACCCAATCCCTAGGACACATTCTGCCCAAGTTACAGAAGAAAAACGAAGGGGAATAACAAAGTTACGCAATACATTATTTCATTTTGTCCTTGTGTAAACGATTATTGAAACAACGCAACCAGACCAGTAACCTGACAATAAATAGGGTTTCCTGGAGGGTTGTTCATACTTACCGAGTTAATTCTGAAGAGTACGAGCGAACAGCCATTATGAGTGATTTGGTTTTTGAGAGGATAGTGTTGGTTTTAGTCTCGTGTAGGTTGCTGCGCTTTCATTTCCAATGCGCACATTAACCTTGCGAGTTGCAGCCAAGAACTCGGTAGCCCTGTGCGTGGTCCACAACCACCCCCTCCCCCTGAACACACTCACACACACTCCTCTCCCATACATAGGGGGCGTCGTGCGTCCTCGATCCTTGCGGGCATGGATAACAGGGCCCTGGTGCTGCGTCCGGCGGGCTGCGCTGCCCGCCGTTCACGGACAGCGCAGAATATGCTGCCAGGTGGATCGCCGGTCTCTTGCGCACGCGGACTGCACAACCCTGACCGTGGGCACACACGTGGAGATGCTTGGAACGATCATGAAGCAACAGCAGTGAGTATGATCATATAGTAGCATAGCTGCCAAGGTTTCAAATTGCTATGTGTGACATTCTCATGATTTCAGTGTAATTATGAGTGACATTTCAACTACTATGAGTGACGCTGTCTTGCAAGCAGAAAATCAAGCAATGAAGACGAGGGAAACGTATAAATATTTGAAATTAGATTCACTTGAGCATCGAGAAACTTTAAGCAGACCTTAAAACTGCTGCAAATACCTGAGATGGCTGACTCAGAATTACAACTAAATTATCAAAATGTCACACATAGCAATCTGAAACCTTGGCAGCTATGAAAGAGGGTGGGCATCACTTCACATGACAAAGCTTTGGAGACCATGTCCATACTTACATATTTCATAAAAGTATAGATAGGAAGTATGTTCTTTCTTATAGTGCTATTTAATTGTTGCCCTTTTACAATAGTGGGTGTATAATAAACTTGTGAATTTGGGATAGAATAATGTATTGACTAATAAGGAAAAAGGTGAAAATTTAGCTAATTAGGAAAAATAAAAGATAAGGAGCATGTTAAAACAAGGAGAATAAAACAAATCACTTTACCAAGGGCGAGGCTAGATGAGCCCGCCTTTAGGGCCCGGCCCCCCGGCCCACACCGCGCCGCCATTGGCCAGTGGTCCCAGGAGGCTGCCCTATGGGCAGCCAGCCTGGGGAGTACTTCCGGGTCAGGGGGAGGGGATGACGCACGTCCGGTGGGGGCGTGGGGACAGAGGCCATGACCTACTTAGGTCTGGGTCACGGGCTACTCGGCCTCTTACCCCGCCAGCACCGGACCTGCTCATCCACTCCCTGTCCCTTTGTGAAACTACTTCAATCTTCGTTGGTGTAGTTGACCCAGTAGCTTCCCCGCCCCATAGTCTGTCCCTTCGAAGGAGAAGAAACGGAGTGTGGACGATCCAGGACGAGCGGTGGAGAGAGCGCCGACCAGGTCGCCAGGTGAGGTGCCGGGGTGTGCTGGGGCTGGGGGGCGGGCGCGGGGTCCGGAACGGTTTGTCGCCTCCTCCCGCCACCTTCCTTTGAAAGGGGCTAGGAGCGGAGGGTGTAGTGCGGGCCCGCGCTCGTCCACAGCTGCCTGAGAGTACGATAGTAGAGCTCCGGTGCCATTGCCTGGCGGCGGGGTAGGCGGGGGGGTACGGGAGTGGTGATCACGGGTACCGCGAGTGGTTGTTAGCGGTTTAACAATATAGATCATGTCGGCCAGGGGGCAGAGCCACAAGCGCAAGGACAAGGATCCTGAGATTGCGCAGTTACTGTCTATGTTGTTGCAAAAGTTCAACAGGGATGGCGAGAGCAGCGAAGGGGAGGCAGATGGGCCCCCGTCCGGCCCGGAGGGGGAGCCCCCGAGCGTTGTAGAGCGCCCACGAAGGCTAGGGGTCCCGCCTAAAGCAGCTTTCCCTCCTTTGCCTAAGAAACCGAGAGCGCAGAAAAATAGGGGCAAACGTGCGCAGTCAAAGGAAGGGAGCGGTGGGGGCTCGGGTCCGACCCCCCCGCCTAGGGTTCCTTTGGAGCCGGTAATTATGATAGCTCCTCCATCTGCACCGCAGGCGCCTGTAGCTCCTCTCCCTGCACCTCAAGCGCCGGTAGCCCCTCTCGCTACACCTCAGGCGCCAGTAACCCCTCTCCCTATGCCACAAGCACCAGTGGTCCCTCCAGCGGCACCATGTACCCCGGCGGTACCGCCGGCCACCGAGCCTGCGGATGGGATCTTGAGGGAAATTTTGGGGGCAATAGCGGCGCTGGGATCTGCCCCGGTGCTACCTGTAAAAGCGGCAGTGCCCCCGCCTGTAGTGGTAAGCCCTCCCGCCCCGCCCCTACCCGGGGGTTCGGGGCCTAGTAGCGCTTTAGGGGAAATCCTAGCTGCTTTGAAAGCACTATCTCGAGCACCAAGTTCAGTGCCCCCTTCTCTGCCCGTAGCCGCGGCACCGACCATAACACCGGCAGTCGCGCCTTGGGCCACAGGGAACAGGGACGAGGGCCCCTTGGGTGAGATCAGGGAACAGTTGGCGCAGTTAGTTAAGGCGCAGTCGGTGAATGTCCCTGCTACTGTTCCGGTGGTGACGGCCTCTGCTAGCGCCCCAAGTTCTTCAGGAGGTAAGCCTGAGAGTAAGGGCCCAGAGCCCGGTGGGGCGGCGATGGCGGGTGGTGGCCAGGGGTATGTCTTATCTAAACCAGGCCGCCTGGCCACGCACGTATCTCCCGAAACGCGGGAAAAAATTTGGAAAGGTGAATTTGTGGACATATTTGCATTGATCAGGCCCAAAAGAATGGAGGTGGAGAGTAAGGACAAGGAGGGTAAGGACAACTCCTCTAAGGATAGGAGACCTAGGGTGGAAGAAACGATCACAAACTGGCTCTTTGGTTTCCAGGTGTTTATAACAGTAGTCATTGAGAAGAAGCCTGAGTTGGCTGGGCCGCTGGTGTACTATATGCATAGGATTTTGAAAGTGCACACGACGCATGGTGGGACGGCCTGGCTGGATTATGATAGGGATTTCAGGTGGGAGAAAGTGCAGGACCCGGACATGGGTTGGGACCAGGTGGAGGTCAATGTATGGTTGGAAAGTGTGAATGCCAAGGCATACGGGTCTCAGAACAATAGGCAGCCCTTTCGGATGTCCCAGGGGGGATCTGGGGAGAAGCGGGGGACTTGTTGGCAATTTAATAGGAAGGTGTGCACCTGGCCAGCAGACAAGTGTAAGTTCAAGCACGCATGCTCCTTTTGCGGGCACCCCTCGCATCCCGAATTCAAGTGCATTAAAAAATCCAAAGAACGGGGAGGGGGGGGGGGGCAAAGAGGTTAAGCCCTCTCAGCCATAAGCTGCCCACCCCTGTAGACATTGGGAAACTGGTTTTCTGGCTGAACCAGTACCCAGACCGACCAGCAGCCAAACTTTTGTATTCAGGGTTTTCAGAGGGGTTTCGCATTCCGGCCCTGGGAGTGCCCCCAGTCAGGTTTTGTAATAACTTATTATCTGCAAGGGCGATGCCTGCAGTGGTCGAGTTGAAGGTAAGGAAGGAGCTTAGTCTGGGGCGCGTGGCGGGCCCGTTCGAGGCCCCCCCACTCCCGGGCTTTGTCTGCTCGCCACTGGGGGTGGTGCCGAAGAAGGAACCGGGGCAATTCAGGATGATTCATAACTTATCAGCTCCTAAGGGAGAGTCTGTGAACGATGCTATCGACCCGGCTTTGTGTTCAGTGTCTTACTCATCCTTCGATGTAGCTTTAAATAAAGTGAGGTCACTAGGACCTGGCGCCTTCATGGCCAAGACGGACATAGAATCTGCGTTTCGACTGTTGCCTGTTCACCCTGAGGATTATCACTTGTTGGGATTTCAACTGAACCAACAGTTTTATTATGATAAGTGTATGCCCATGGGGTGCGCTGTGTCCTGCAAGTATTTTGAGACCTTGAGTTGCATGCTCCAATGGTTGTTTTCACATAGGACAGGGTGCAGGGACGTGGTGCACTATTTGGATGACTTCATGGTCATGGGTCCAGCCGCGTCAGCCGCTTGTAAGCAGGCGCTAGACCAACTGGTGGCTTTGTTCAGAGAATTTAATATCCCGTTGGCTCCGGGCAAGACAGTGGGCCCGGAGACATGCATGACTTTCCTGGGAATTGAGATTGACACTGTAGTGGGGGAATGCAGGTTACCGCCCGACAAAGTGCAGGCTTTTTCCCAGGCCATTGACGAGGTATTGGCGGGTGCTAAAGTGACTCTACACCAGCTCCAGGTCTTAGTGGGTCAGCTGAACTTCGCCCTCAGGATCATCCCCATGGGCCGCCCCTTTTCCAGATCTATTGCCAGGGCGATGGTGGGCCTAACTCAGAAACACCACAGGGTACGCCTTCGGGCGGAAGTGAAAGGAGACTTAAGGGTGTGGCGGGATTTCTTAGCGAATTTCAATGGCACAGTTGTCTGGCCTTCCGCCCCGGTGTCCAATTCCGAGTTGGGACTATTCACCGATGCTGCAGGCAGCATCGGGTTTGGGGCTATCCTCGGGCCTAAGTGGTGCGGGGCAGAGTGGCCGAAAGAGTGGCACCAAACAGGTTTGACAAAAAATGTAGCTTTTTTGGAGCTGTTTCCCATACTGGTAGCAGTGACCATCTGGGCGGAGCACTTCAGGAACAGATCAGTGATATTTTGGTCAGACAACATGTCTGTGGTTGAAGCCATTAACCGACAGGGGGCCACGTGTAAAAATGTCTTGAGATTGTTGAAACAGCTGGTGCTGGCATGTTTGAAGTTGAATTTGATGTTTAGGGCTGCACACATACCGGGTGTTGACAATCATGCCGCTGATGCTTTGTCTCGTTCCAAGCTGCAGGAATTTCGGATGTTCCATCCTGGAGCAGAGGATCAGAGGACGGTGTTCCCACCATCACTGTGGAGGATTGGAGCCCCGCTTTAGCGGGGCTGGTAGGTGCCTCATTGAGTGACCGCACTCGGAAAACTTATCAGCAGAGTTTTTTGTGTTACAGGACATTGGTACAGGAGGCGGGTTTCTCATGTTGGCATTCTGATCAAGCTATGTTTTACTTCCTTCAGCAAATCAGTGATCAGGGCAGGTCACTCTCTTACGCCAGAACTCATGTCACCTCTGTGGGGTTCTTTGCCAGGTTGGCGGGCTTGTATGATCCAGGGATGTCTTACGTGGTCAAGAGAGCATTAACGGGGTGGGCCAGGAAGGAAGGCCCTAGGCGAGATAGTAGACGGCCACTAGACGTAGGGACCCTGAAGAATATGCTGGTCGCCCTACCTAGACTGTGCACCTCTGCCTTTGAGGGCACTTTATTTGCGGCAGTCTTCTCTTTAGCCTTTTATGGGGCGTTTCGTCTGGGGGAGTTGGTGGGATCTTCCCGCATTGATCATAGTGGGGGGCTGCAATTCAGGGACCTCATTTTTAGAGCAGGAACCTTGGAAGTATTCCTTAGAAAGTCTAAAACCGACCAGCTAGGGAAAGGGGCTTGGATCCAGCTGTGCCCGGCGCCTGCCGCGCCTGTTTGCCCGGTAGCCTGTATGCAGGCATACCTGGCTATCCGCCCGGGGGAGAAGAGTCAGGCCTTGTTCATTCACGAGGGAGGGGACTGTGTGTCACAATACCAATTCAAGGCTGTACTACGGGTGGCCCTAGTTGACCTGGGCCTCGGGGATTCTGGTTATTCATCCCATTCATTCAGGATTGGCGCTGCCACATTGGCAGCGGGGGCGGGGTTTTCTTCCAATGCCGTGAAAAAGGTGGGCCGTTGGTCGTCTGACTGCTTTAAACGATATGTAAGGCCCGAATTGCTATGACGTCACATAATGCCATGCTCTTGCCTGACTTTTCTATTTCCTCTCCGATTACTAGTATGCCTGGGAAGGTGGTGTGGGTATTGGGACACTCGTTCGTTCGAAGGGCAGCGGTGCGACTGCGGCAGCGGCGAGTGCGGAAGCCACCCGGGCTGGAAGGGACGGAATTTTTGTGGCATGGTGTGGGAGGAATGCGGATCCGGCACCTGCGGCGACTTGTGGAAGACATCAAAGGGCGTGAGAGGCAGTCTCCCGCATTGGTCATCATCCACCTGGGCGGCAACGACATGGTCGACAGGGGCCGCCTCGCAGTCAAGGAGGCGCTGCTTACGGAATTTGCTTGGCTGGGGCGAACCTTCCCCCAGGCCAGGATTGCATGGTCATGCATGATCCCACGACGATGGTGGGGCAATGGAATCCGGCCGTACCCGTTAAATGTGTCCGTGAGGCGTCTCAACGGGGAATTGGCAAAGATGTGCTCAGGAAAGGGCCGCTTGCTGCTTCTCCCGCACAGGATGATCTCGGGATCTGAAATGTTCCACCAGGATGGGGTGCATTTATCGGACATTGGTATGGACGCTTGGATTCGAGGCATTTGGTCGTTTGTGTTGAACTTGGCGGCAGGGGGGAAGGGCGACGGACCTGAGGGCCCTAGTCTCCCTTGTGGCGGAAAAGAGACATTTGAACACTGATAGACTGGAAAAATGGAGTGGAGTCCGCCTTGCGCACTCCCTAGGCCAGCACTGAGGGGAGAGAGGGTAAGCTCTCCGCAGGGGGATGGAGACCACCGGCTGGGGAGGCAAGGGCGTCAGGTACGAGCCTCCTAGCAGCATGGTGGATGAGAGGTGGGGCCCTGGAAATGGCGGACAAGGACCCGAGGGCTGGGGCCCATCGCTCGGGGGGCGCAGGTGGGTTGCACCTCGCGCGGGCATCTTCACTTGGGGGATGCGAACCTGAAGGCCCCTTGGTGCTGGGGGAAGCAAGAAGTTATGAGCAAAATAAATACAAGTTGAAACGTATAATAAAGTTGATGAGGAAGAGTTGATAATAAAGGAGAAATGTTGCTCATAATTTGAGAGATGTATAATAATCTACATGTCATGTTTATGGAGTGTGAATAAACATGGCCTTTTTACACCCACCAGTTCTCAAGTGATTGTTTGGTGGGGAGGCGGGTGTGGAGCATGCTGGGGGATCCGGGGCCTATACCAAGGGCGAGGCTAGATGAGCCCGCCTTTAGGGCCCGGCCCCCCGGCCCACACCGCGCCGCCATTGGCCAGTGGTCCCAGGAGGCTGCCCTATGGGCAGCCAGCCTGGGGAGTACTTCCGGGTCAGGGGGAGGGGATGACGCACGTCCGGTGGGGGCGTGGGGACAGAGGCCATGACCTACTTAGGTCTGGGTCACGGGCTACTCGGCCTCTTACCCCGCCAGCACCGGACCTGCTCATCCACTCCCTGTCCCTTTGTGAAACTACTTCAATCTCCCACCCACCCGTCCCTTAAGGCAGTGATTTGGAGATGTGTGTTGCGGAAAAGAGACATTTGAACACTGATAGACTGGAAAAATGGAGTGGAGTCCGCCTTGCGCACTCCCTAGGCCAGCACTGAGGGGAGAGAGGGTAAGCTCTCCGCAGGGGGATGGAGACCACCGGCTGGGGAGGCAAGGGCGTCAGGTACGAGCCTCCTAGCAGCATGGTGGATGAGAGGTGGGGCCCTGGAAATGGCGGACAAGGACCCGAGGGCTGGGGCCCATCGCTCGGGGGGCGCAGGTGGGTTGCACCTCGCGCGGGCATCTTCACTTGGGGGATGCGAACCTGAAGGCCCCTTGGTGCTGGGGGAAGCAAGAAGTTATGAGCAAAATAAATACAAGTTGAAACGTATAATAAAGTTGATGAGGAAGAGTTGATAATAAAGGAGAAATGTTGCTCATAATTTGAGAGATGTATAATAATCTACATGTCATGTTTATGGAGTGTGAATAAACATGGCCTTTTTACACCCACCAGTTCTCAAGTGATTGTTTGGTGGGGAGGCGGGTGTGGAGCATGCTGGGGGATCCGGGGCCTATTACCATGTGTTGGCTGTTGTCCAAGATGCATCATGCAAAAAAATAATGTAATGGGAAAAGGTTTATCTCTTGGACTGGAGTGAACGAGCCGGTGAAGCTGCCACTGCAGGGGCCACCTTATTCATAAGAAAATGCTGTAATCTGGAATGTAAGACTTTTCAAGTAACTATTAATATCAGCCTCAGATGCCACCACTACAATACAATAAAAAGCGGACATTTAAAAAATAGAGTCACATGGTTCTTCTAAGAATTAGTAGCAAAAAGAGAAAGGACTAGCGTTTAGACTGCAGAACCATATGACCCTAAACCGGATGTGATGGCCCTAACACAGAGATGAGCTGCCTCGGGCCTATACCATGAATTATTCAGAGTAAGCTGACTCACGGACTCCAGCCGCCTCAGTCCATACATGTGTTACAGGCTAACAGCAATGATTGCTGGGCAGACTTCAGGAGAGGCTGTGAAACACACACAGCTGGCTGTAGCATTTCCAAATGCCACAACAGTATAGTGAGAGGCCCAGGGCCCGGCGCACCGCCACCTACACAGTTAACTTACTTGGGCGAGTTAATAACTTAAGAGAACTGCATGTACTCTTTAGCAGATAGTAGCAGTTTATGTCATTTTAAACAGACTTACTGCATTTATGCTTTGCCGTTGGTTTTAGAACAGACAAGCTTCTCACGGATCACCCTTCAGCGGAACCTCTCTTCCTGCTGCAGAGAACATCTTCTCATCAAGGCTGTCACAAGAGTCTACCGGGTACGTGCTCTCTGATCTCTCCTGAAAGCGAAAGTCGGCGCTTTCTGAACAGATATCAACTTTTCCGCTTGATACTGTCAGACAGGGGCGTAACAAACTCCCCCGCAGCCCCCGCGGTGCAGGGGGGGGGCACTCTCTTCAGTAAATGAAGGGGGCCTTTAGCAATTCAGTGAGAGCTGTGGGACAGGTTTATGTTGCTTTTGTGGCCCCAAAGACTTGGCAGGGCGGCTGGGCTAAACCAGGAACAGTGTCATGCCCTGCACCAAAGGAAACGTAACTGTATTTGTGTTTTAAAATATTTTGACTGCCAGAATTTAAACTTTCGCTATATTTCTGAAATATTTTCATAGCCCTGAACCTCACTCATGGTAACCAAGCGCTTTAGTCCAGCCATAGAGATGCGGAAATCAAACCGATGCGCTTTCATCACTCACGGACAGATTATGTGCCTGTCAGTGTCCCTGTCAGCCTCCTGGGATCAGCTGGTAAATCAATCCAGAGTTCATAGCTTTGTAAAGTAACAATGTGCCCCTTCCTTATCGTTACACAAAGTGCCAACAATTTATCATGGGGCACTTTATAAACACAAATAAATGAAAGCTTCACTACGTACAACATTTGCTTCCATTGTATACTTTCCACTTATCGGAGGCTGCCAGTAGGGATATTTAACCCCTCCTCATACATTCCCGATCACGCACAGCAGCTGACACAGTGACAACGTGTGTGAGCGGAAGCACAGCGGACATGTATAGAGCCTGACGTCTTCCATCCTGTCTCTCTCGTTCAAATATATGGAGCCCCCCTTCACTCCCAGGAGTCTGACTCCTTTCAAGGACCATCTCGCCCATATGTAAGGGGCAGAGAAGTGCCAGACACAGGCGAGGAGCCCTGTCTGTCACGTGTGAATTAACCCTTTCCATACCCCATCCCAGTGCAGGCAACATGGTCCTGGAGCTGGGTTCACGCTCTGTCATTAAAAGACAAAAACTTTCACTGCCCGCCACTGACGCCAACACTATCGCCTTGTCCGTGGTCACCTCTAGGCACCCAGCGTGGCCTCACTGAATGCTTTTAGCCCGCTACAAGGAGTCTTGACTTAAATGTTATGTCTGTCCTTTTTTACCCCCCACAGGTACAACTCGAGAGGAAACATCTCTTGCACATATAAGCACCGTAGTGTGTGCTTTACACACAGGGCCCTGACAAACTCATACAAACCCCTGTAACACCCTACACATATAAGGTCCTGACGAAAGCCAGTAGAAGAAAAGGCCTGGCTGAAACTAGTTGACAGTACAGGACGTCGGAGGCCATAAGCCTACGTGCACGTCGAAAGCCTTTGTTTTTATTGACTGCCTGGGGCCCACCATTAAAACAGTCTTTGGGACACCCAGGACAGTATTTTAAACCTCACTCAGAGAACACTGACAGCACCCTCACGAACCAAAAAACCCGCTCCGCAGTAATCTGGCATCGAAGCACATCTGAGGTACACTCGGTACCTCGGGTGGGGCCCGATGATGAAGCATGCCACCAACTAGGTTGGTGGGTGAGGGCCTTCATTAAACCTAATGGGTTTCTTCTACCCGCAGACATACAAACAATTTAAACCAGAGCTAGTTCTCATTGATTGCTAACATATAAACTGGGGAAACGGACTAGCCTCTCTAGTTCTCCTCTCTCTTTTTGATTACAACATTACAAGACAAACCCCAGCCACAAGCATTCTACCAGGCCACTCTGTATAATGAGGTTTTCATTGTGTTTTAGTGGATTTTCTGCTATCTTTCCTAGATGGCCACTTTACATTTCTGAAGTATTTATCAACAAAACAGACGAAGCATGAACACATTCCGTGGTCTTCACCCTCTAAACTGAAAGAAATCTAAAGGGGTCAGAGCGCACCAATCAAATCTCTCCGCCCTGTCTCTCTTTTCATGTAGATGTTTCCTTTCCGCATTTCATGTTTCCCTTTGTGTGTTTTTCACTCTTGTGCTCTCAGGAAATATCTGATCAGTATAAATAAGTGCTGGTCTCCAAAAACCAGTGGCAGTGGCCTCCACAGGCACCCACCTGCTTAAGTTAAGCCCTGGGTGGCAAATTTATCATAATGTTGTGTAGCCATTGCGCCACGCAACACAACGCAAAGGCGACGCAACACTAAAGTTAGGTTTTGCAAGCTACGTAAGGCCACCTTGCCAAGCCCTCAGTCACTTGATACATCTAGAGTAGAGATCGCTGCATTGCATTAGTCTGCCCCAGAGAGGCGTTCCCAGATTTACCATTACTGGTACACCGGGGAATGCGTCAAAATGGTACACCTCACAAAGGGAGGCGTAAAGAGGAGAAAATGCCTCAGAGGATGTACCCTTCCTGCACAAAAACAAGCTTGTCTGCAACGCAGGCCCCCTTGCACCACGGCACAGGAGTGCCTGCGTTGGCGCTAGGTAGCACATTGTGCGCCAGCGTAAGGAAAGGACAGGAATGCACTGTATAATGTTAAATCCTTCCTCTTCCCTTTTAGCGCAGCGCAGCTAGGTAGTTTGCTGCGCTGCATGAAAGTTTGATGAATTTGCCCCTGGTTTTAGATACATCGCATGTGTGACATACCCCATCCATTAGAAGGATTCACCAACTGTTGCAATGGGACGTAACTTATGGTAGGAAGGAGCCATCAACCCTCAGTTCCCACAAAATGCCAGAGATCTGAATTAGGTGTGCCAGTGTCGGGGCCAGATTTCCCCTATAAAGCATCCCTGGGCGTGCAAGGGCGCATTATGCACCATTGACTGTTCATTTGGACCGGTCCCACAGCCGGCTCCCACACCAGGGCAACAGTCAGTGCTTAATTTGTGAAAAAATGAGTGCCAGGGCTTTCATCAGGAGGACACTACAGCTTGCACCATCCATTGTCCCTGCCAGCGCTGCCGATGACCGTGCCAATATAACAAGTAACTATCACACTCTTACAAGTGTGACAGTTCATAATATTCCAGGCCATCAACGCTATAAGAATGGCTTGGGAAGCAGATATTGGTCATTCTAAATATAAATTGAATTAATAGCAGCTGTTGTTGTGCTCATTCTATATTCGGCAGAAAGTGCCACCACTGTAATAAGTGCCGGTGATGGCAACTAAGTGCCGGCGCCGAGCACCGGAAACCATCGGCTCAAACTAAGCATTGGGGCAGGCGCAAATACGCCAGCCCTTAGCACACATTCAGAATGATGGCTCTGTAATGGCCTGTTGCAGAAATGCCTTTCACATTCACAAATGTGCTTCTCGTTTCCAGCTGCAGAGAATGTTTAACCTTGTTTGTCACTGGTCGCGTGACGCTGCACAGACACAATCTTAACATGTCCTGGCAATGAACGGAATGGGGGAGAGAAGGGAAAATCTCGCAGCCCCCTTATCTGGGGCAATAAAGGGGAGGGGACAGCAGGATTCAACTCCATGACAGGCCTCTGTCTATTTTCATTTTTTCCAAAATGGAGGGGCGGATTGTCTTAAGGAATGTGTAAAATCTTTCCTTTCATACTCGCCAGCACTCATTCTTTTGAGGACAACCCTATCCTATATTTAGAAAATATGTATATATGCTCCAATTTTCTTCCTAAAAATATAGGGGCATATTATCAAGGATGGGTGATACATCATCACCGGTTTTATCGGCAGGAAACTGCCGATAAAACGGCGATAATGGGCTTGATAATATGCTCTATAGAATTCCCATCAAAGCCCATGTTAGATGTGAAGACATATAACATGGGCTTCGATAGGAATTCTATAGAGCATATTATCAAGCTCATTATCGCCATTTTATCGGCAGTTTCCTGCCGATAAAATCGGCGATAATGTATCGCCCGTCCTTGATAATATGCTCCATAGTCTGCAAATGTTTGAAGGCACCGATCTGCTATTACCAGAGAGTAGAGCTAAGGACCGTCTAGCATGTTAATTTCACACAGGCGTCAGCATCCAGAACCTATTTCGAGAAACAGCTGCTTATTAATGCCATATCCACATGTTCCTATTATGACCGTGTTTTAATTCAGGTTTCAGGGCCTTATATAATTGTAAGCAAATCAGTGCAGATCACTCCATCTCGGCGTCGCATCAACATACTGTGATCCTGGGCAAATCACTCAATCTCCACGTACCTAAAAAAATTGAACATGAACTTGTTTAATGCAACTGGTGCTGATGTAAAGCCTCTCAATGCCTTTTAGTACTAGTAGTAGTAAAGTACTTTATGGTTATTCAGTAATTATTAACCATCAAAGTGTACATGATCAAATACAATAGCAGAAACACTGGACCTAATACATAAAACATAATAAAAACCAAACTCATTAAAAAAAAAAAAAACTATCTTAAACGAGATATCAATAATCATCACAGTTTTCAAGATAAATTACAATTCATCGACATCTCTGAAAGGATGCCTTAATCACCTCAAGTATTTAAGCAACATTCCTACAGGAGGAACAAATTATATAATAAATTCCTAAAGTGGCTGTGCAAAGTGCAACAAATGCCTACATGTAAAAATGTTTAAAATATATATGTCATTAAAAACACGAACATAAACGCAGTTAACTGTAGATTAATGTTCTCTTTACCTGAGCAGCGTTAAAAAGACTTAATGTCAGCAGACTGCCAATACTATTTTACAGGACAATATCCTTTTATAAAGTGACCGTGTATAGTGGATATATACAAATGTGCAAACAGCAATTCAATAAGAAGCATATTCAGTTAGCAATGTCAACAGACAATAGCTTTTAAAATTTGGGATCGCTTAAACCACACTGCTTGTAAAAATTTGCTAACCGCAAATACTATTTTAGAGGATGCGTCATTTTTTAGAATCCTAAAAGCTTCCAAGGGCCCGATTCACAGAACTAACTTAAGACAAAATCCTAAACTTACTACCATTTTGTTATTCACAGAAGGCATTTACTCATTTTGGTATTCACAGAAGTTAGGAGTCCTACCTTTAGGACTCCTAAATGCCTTCTGTGAATACTGAAAGTCTTAAAGTTAGGATTTTTCTAAGTTTAGGAGTAGTAAAGTTAGGAGTCCTAACTTTAGGACTCCTAAATACCTTCTGTGAATACTGAAAGTCTTAAAGTTAGGACTTTTCTTAGTTTAGGAGTAGTAAAGTTAGTACTCCTAACTTTAGGACTCCTAAACTGAGAAAAATCCTAACTTTAAGACTTTCGGTATTCACAGAAGGCATTTAGTAGTCCTAAACTTAGGACTCCTAACTTCTGTGAATACCGAAGTGAGTAAGTGCCTTCTGTGAATACCGAAATGGTAGTAAGTTTAGTATTTTGTCTTAAGTTAGTTCTGTGAATCGGGCCCCAAGTGCCCATGTCGCAGCAGATTGGAACTAGCCATTTACAACGTAAAATACAATACTCTGTGCAAAAGAACATTATATATTTCTCATCTTCGTTGCTCAAACCCCAGGCAGGACAGATTATAGGATTTCATATTAAAAAACTCTAAATCAATGTGATGGACTAAAACCTAATGATTAACAAGCTCCCAAAGCCTGAAACTGTATAAGGGTATCAGTGACAAATTGAGTTTCTTTTAAAGTTTTTACGTGATTATGTCACCTGACACTATACACCTTGTAAACGATTAATTTATAGTTTTTTAACTGTTAGTTGTAGAAATGTTTTTTAAAGGAATTTGTACTATGAAATGAATTTCTTTATTATGATTTAGAACAGATATATTTAATATTTCATTATATGTACTTAATTTATTGTTTTAATCACTCGATGGATGGTCAACAATTGATGTGGTTTCTAGTAACATGTGGTACTGTGATAATCTGCTTCGTTATATGCTAAAGAGTACTTTTGAATTTGCTAATGTCTAGTGGTTGTAATGTCTTTTATGATTTCTAAATCGAAATAAAGACTTATGAATTGAATTGAATTGTATAAGGGTATCAAGACCAAGCCACAAATACACAAGACCGAAATCATAAAGAAACACTTGGGCCGTGTATGTCAAATCCTTCTCTCATTGCCGTCAGTACATAAATAGAGCCCTCAAAGACCAAAAGGGGTGACTAATATCTCACCCATCTAGCAAATACATGCATCACCATTGTGATGTTTCTTCTAAAGGGAGTACCTTCAATGTCATTGGTAGCAACCTATGCGGAAGTAGACAAAAAAAGTACAATTAAGAGCCGGTCAAAATTGATCCTCTTGATGAAATATATTCCCAAAATAGCCTTATGTATCAAATCACAACCTACTTTCCATGTGGGTATAATTCCATCCCACACACTTTAGACTGCCAGTGAGTCCAGTATCCTTGCTTCAAAGGGAGCTAGTCCATAATTTTCAGTAAAAGCACCCCTGTAATAAGAAGGAAAAAGCTCCGATGTGACCTGCTTCCTAATGCTGTAGTATGCGCAACAACTCAGGTCTGATATGACACTTCTTACATATACTTGTGCTCTCTAAACGGCTTCTTGGAGTTAGATTTGCACTGTAAATAATAAATACCTCACAAGCCCCGTCTTCGGCCATGCCTATTTTACAGAACCCTTCCTGTAAAATGAGAAAATAGGAGTGACTTGGTAAGGTAAGAGGGGGTGTAGAGACTATTTGACAGGAGTCCATGACATACCCAACTTCCAATATCTTTGCTTGGGCAAGTGCAGGTTGGAAATAAAGGGGGGGGGGGTCACTTTGAGTGGGCTTTGGGTCAACCCAATGTTGGCTTTCTTTTCAGTCTCATTTGCTTGCTTCTTATTCAATGGCTTCCTCTTATACTTGTGCATTGCCTTTCTTTATCTAGTTTAAGGAATGTGGAACACGATCTGCACGCGTGTTCCAGGTTCCATCTGTGTTAGCTATGTTCTAAGTTCTCAGTTGCAGACCGGCTGGCAGAGGGGCAGCTACTTGTATGTCACAGGGATCCCAGACAATAAAATCCTGCTATCCATCTTACCTGGTGTATGGTTAACATTCTCTCCGCTATAAGACTTTCCCTCTTGTTCTTCAAGTTGCCTCTTCCCTGGAGTATATCTTCCTTACCATCCTTTTGATTAGATGACTTCCACAACTCACATCAGGAAACTACTTTTTCTTTCAACACTCCATGTTGATGCATGTGTATTCTTGTTCTCTCTCCCATGTGCTGCTTCCCCCTCACAGTCACCCGTTACACACTCTCTGTTTAGCTCCCCACCCCTCCCAGCTCATTTGTAAAAGCCAGTGGCGTCACTAGGGTTGGTGTCACCCGGTGCGGGTAACTCATGGTGTCACCCCCTCACGACTTACCGCATGGACCTCCTCCGCTCCGAGTCCGCCAGTGGACACAGATGGCAAATATATATATGTTCATACAGTTTCTCTTTACTGCGTCATGTGATGAAATCACAGAACCATATTTTCATCTCGTGATTGACTGTCTCTTTCACTTTAAAATCTGGTTCCTCTCTTCTCTTTGTGGGCACTTGAAAGGCGCAGCATGAATGCTCTATTTTCTAACTGGTAACCCCATAACGCTGATTTTACCTCCAACAGACCAGACACCCAAAAGAGAAATGGCACAGCCAGTGTACCCAGAGAAGCAGGGCTCCAACCGAGGGAATTACCAAAATATATAATCACAAGTCAGCAGAAACACAAATCCACAGCCAAAAGCACAGGGACATAAAAGCTGTCACTGCCAGGATGGACAATAACGGTATAAAAGGGGGTGGTGATGGACGGAGCATCTGAATCAATCAAACACTCACACCCAGTCAAAAGATCTGGGTTTAATCCATCACCGTTCTTTAGCCCACTCTGCCACCCCAGTTCAGACATGGCTATATGCAAATCAGTCTGACCCTGTGCCTCATGGGAACAGTCCAGCCCGAACTGCCAAGCCATGTCTTCCCTGGACCGGAAACAAGCTTCCGAGGATCGGTTTCTGGCAGTCCAGCCGTCTTCAGCCCGGCTGCTTGAATAAGGCAGCAAGATGAAGACCGACCAGCAAAGCAGGCATATTTCAGCCAAAGCAATTCACTTCATAGGATACGTATGAAGTGAACTGTGAAGTGAACCACCTGCAAGTGAAGTGACGAGTTCAAAGAAAGGCCTGCTCCCTGCCTTCAGCAATGAATCATGCAGGCTGGCCGTGTGCAACTGCAAGCAGAATGCACCGCCCGGGTCAGGACTAGCCTAGGAGGCTGGAAGGGCGGGGCCGGACAGGGTCTTCTATTTATTTATGCGTTTTTATATAGCGCAGACTTTACCCAAAAGCGTCAGAGCGCTTCACATAGGAACAGTAATGAAACATGAGTAGAAAATTACAAGTGAACAAATCACAAAAGCAAACGTTAAGTTACAAGAGGCAAAAGTTGCAATTGTGAGCAAACAAAATACATGAGGTTGCAAACGGTGCATTACAGGAGGGAAAAGTGACATCTGTGTGCAGGTTACAAGAGAAAACAAAGTATAATTAGAGGTATAATACTGCAATATATGGTTGACGCACAAGAACAAATGTTACGTAGGCAATGGTGGCACTTGTGCAAGTATCGAAAGCAAACAAAATGTACACTCCTGCAATACAGTCCGCTTCAATGAACAAAGCAACCTTTCCCGAGAGAGCTTAATAGGCACGCAGCAGCTCATTAAAAACCCATCCCTGCCTTTGAAGGGTTAGAAAACCTCGAAACCGGCCGCACGCTTTCTGATATAATGCAATTTTGCAATGTTTGGCAAATTTGGCAATAAAGGCACTGGAAGCGCTGGAGGGTCGGCCCATGATTGTGTGTGATATACGAGCTGGCGTGTGATTCTTTTGAAAGCTAGATAAATTAAAAAAGCAAACAGTACTAACACTGTGTTAGCATCCTGCCTTTTGCCACTGGATGACATCTAGGCTGTAATGACTTGCACTCAGAGAGCAGCGGCTTAAAGCAAACATTTCAAATGCAGGACGATGTCTTTTTCTAAAGGATCCCAACTCATTAGAAACCATTTTCCTGCCTTAGGTGATTGCAGTGCGTGAACTTGAAAGGGTATGACATTTTAAATTGATAAACAAAAATGAAATGATAATGTTTCACAAGCTGTGTTGATAGAACTTACTGATTTATTATGAAAAAAAATTCCTTGCAAATGTGTGAGTCTTGCCCTTTTCCATTCTCATAGGTTTGAATCATTTAAATTATAAAAACTCCATTTAAATCCCTTTAAAATTTTATTTAGAGGTTTTACAAAGTGCCAGTGCCACATTCTATGGAGCATTGTGATCTACAGAACTCATTAGTGAAACGAAGCCCGTGGTGCAGACTGCCGTAGTGTGTTAGGTACAATCAGATAGGGAGGCCCTCTGTGTGTTATCTGCATACATACCACACCCAATGTGTGGAGAAGCAGAATATCCTCCGGCCCGACCGGCCGGACATAAAAATACTCAACAGGTTCAGGGACAGTTCTAGACTCAAAATAATCAAAGAATATATGCAGGTGTCTGCAGAGAATTAGGGGCATATTATCAAGCCTGCCTGGGCAATAAAAATATGCAAGTTTGTAGTTATGGCGGCGGGGGGGGGGGGTGGGCTGGGCTGACTCGAAAAGGGCATGTGTGGGGCATAGGAAGAAAGCCAGCTTGAGCCTGGCTGGTGGTGCACCCGCCCGAAGAGGGCCCTGCCCTCAGGGCCATGTTTTCATTTGTGTGCCACTGCACTGCCACATTTTTAACTTACTACTACTTACTTCATGGACATGCATATGATGGTGTACACCCATAATATCGAGTCATTTATTTCGATTGGACCGAATATCGAGTAAAAAATATAGAATGGACATAATATCGACTAGACATAATATAGACAACAAAAATATCGACTAGAGAAAAATAATATCGAATAGAATGGACATAATATCGAATCAAAAATATAGAATGGACATAATATCGACTTGACATAATATAGCCAACAAAAATATCGAATTAAAGGTAAGTTAATAATAATTTTTATTTTTTGTGTAATATAAGTCTGTAGCGGGATGTGGGTTTATAGGGGAATAGGATGGGAAGTATTTTAATTCTAATTAATTAAATATGTTAATTTATTTATTGATATTTATTTAGAATTAATTGTTAATTAATTATTAATTGGTAATTAATTAAAATATAATTGGTAATTAATTATAATTGAATAATTGATAAATATTTTAATTTTAGTAATTTATTTTCTGTAGGGGGTTGTGGGTTTATAGGGGAATAGGGTGGGAAGTAATTTAATTATAATTAATTAAATATGTTAATTTATTTATTGATATTTATGTAGAATTAATTGTTAATTAATTATTAATTGGTAATTAATTAAAATATAATTGGTAATTAATTATAATTGATTAATTGATAAATATTTTAATTTTTGTAATTTATTTTCTGTAGCGGGTTGTAGGTTTATAGGGGAATAGGGTGGGAAGTAATTTAATTATAATTAATTAAATATGTTAATTTATTTATTGATATTTATTTAGAATTAATTGTTAATTAATTATTAATTGGTAATTAATTAAAATATAATTGGTAATTAATTATAATTGATTAATTGATAAATATTTTAATTTTAGTAATTTATTTTCTGTAGCGGGTTGTGGGTTTATAGGGGAATAGGGTGGGAAGTAATTTAATTATAATTAATTAAATATGTTAATTTATTTATTGATATTTATGTAGAATTAATTGTTAATTAATTATTAATTGGTAATTAATTAAAATATAATTGGTAATTAATTATAATTGATTAATTGATAAATATTTTAATTTTTGTAATTTATTTTCTGTAGCGGGTTGTGGGTTTATAGGGGAATAGGGTGGGAAGTAATTTAATTATAATTAATTAAATATGTTAATTTATTTATTGATATTTATTTAGAATTAATTGTTAGTTAATCATTAATTGGTAAATAATTAAAATATAATTGGTAATTAATTATAATTGAATAATTGATAAATATTTTAATTTTAGTAATTTATTTTCTGTAGCGGGTTGTGGGTTTATAGGGGAATAGGGTGGGAAGTAATTTAATTATAATTAATTAAATATGTTAATTTATTTATTGATAATTATTTAGAATTAATTGTTAATTAATTATTAATTGGTAATTAATTAAAATATAATTGGTAATTAATTATAATTGATTAATTGATAAATATGTTAATTTCATTCATTTATTTTCTGTAGCGGGTTGTGGGTTTATAGGGGAATAGGGTGGGAAATAATTTAATTCTCATTAATTAAATATGTCATTTAAATTATTGGTATGTATTTTGAATTAATTGTTAATTAATTTTTATTAGGTAATTATTTAAAATATAATTGGTAATTAAAATTAATTTATTAATTTTTAAATTGTAAATTAATTTATTGTTAATAGGTAATTAATTAGTATGAGTAGGCAATTTTTATAATTAAATAATTTTATTTTGTATTTATAACTAAATATTTAATATTTTTTATACACAAGTAAAATATTTTATTTATTTGTAATTGGTATTACTATTTATGTTATTTATATCTATTTGTGAAGTATTTACTTTCCCTATTATTGCACTCTCTGAAGTTGGAATAGTAATTTTAACCCCTACGCTATACAACACTTTCCCTACTGTTGCACCCACTGGAGTGGGTATGCAACGTTTACAACGCAACTTTTACTATGCACTACCATTACAACGAAACTTTTACAACGCAAAAACTTTTACAACGCATACATTTACAAAGCATGTTTTTACAACGCAGATACCTTTACAACGCATACCATTACAACGTAAGTATTGCTAAGTATATAATTATTTTTAAAATGTTATATGTTTGGGTTTTTGGGTAAAGGGGTATTTTTAGGGTTCAGGGTCAGTTTTCAGTTTTTGGGTAAAGGGGTATTTTTAGGGTTCAGGGTCAGTTTTCAGTTTTTGGGTAAAGGGGTATTTTTAGAGTTCATGGTCAGTTTTCAGTTTTTGGGTAAAGGGGTATTTTTAGGGTTCAGGGTCAGTTTCCAGTTTTTGGGTAAAGGGGTATTTTTAGAGTTCATGGTGAGTTTTCAGTTTTTGGGTAAAGGGGTATTTTTAGGGTTCAGGGTCAGTTTTCAGTTTCTGGGGTAAAGGGGTATTTTTAGGGTTCAGGGTCAGTTTTCAGTTTTTGGGTTAAGGGGTATTTTTAGGGTTCAGGGTCAGTTTTCAGTTTCTGGGGTAAAGGGGTATTTTTAGAGTTCATGGTCAGTTTTCAGTTTTTGGGTAAAGGGGTATTTTTAGGGTTCAGGGTCAGTTTTCAGTTTTTGGGTAAAGGGGTATTTTTAGAGTTCATGGTGAGTTTTCAGTTTTTGGGTAAAGGGGTATTTTTAGGGTTCAGAGTCAATTTTCAGTTTCTGGGGTAAAGGGGTAGTTTTAGGGTTCAGGGTCAGTTTTCAGTTTTTGGGTTAAGAGGTATTTTTAGGGTTCAGGGTCAGTTTTCAGTTTCTGGGGTAAAGGGGTATTTTTAGGGTTCAGGGTCAGTTTTCAGTTTTTGGGTAAAGGGGTATTTGTAGGGATCAGGGTCAGTTTTCAGTTTTTGGGTAAAGAGGTATTTTTAGGGTTCAGGGTCAGTTTTCAGTTTCTGGGGTAAAGGGGTATTTTTAGGGTTCAGGGTCAGTTTTCAGTTTTTGGGTTAAGGGGTATTTTTAGGGTTCAGGGTCAGTTTTCAGTTTCTGGGGTAAAGGGGTATTTTTAGAGTTCATGGTCAGTTTTCAGTTTTTGGGTAAAGGGGTATTTTTAGGGTTCAGGGTCAGTTTTCAGTTTTTGGGTAAAGGGGTATTTTTAGAGTTCATGGTGAGTTTTCAGTTTTTGGGTAAAGGGGTATTTTTAGGGTTCAGAGTCAATTTTCAGTTTCTGGGGTAAAGGGGTATTTTTAGGGTTCAGGGTCAGTTTTCAGTTTTTGGGTTAAGAGGTATTTTTAGGGTTCAGGGTCAGTTTTCAGTTTCTGGGGTAAAGGGGTATTTTTAGGGTTCAGGGTCAGTTTTCAGTTTTTGGGTAAAGGGGTATTTGTAGGGATCAGGGTCAGTTTTCAGTTTTTGGGTAAAGAGGTATTTTTAGGGTTCAGGGTCAGTTTTCAGTTTTTGGGTAAAGGGGTATTTTTAGAGTTCATGGTCAGTTTTCAGTTTTTGGGTAAAGGGGTATTTTTAGGGTTCAGGGTCAGTTTTCAGTTTTTGGGTAAAGGGGTATTTTTAGAGTTCATGGTGAGTTTTCAGTTTTTGGGTAAAGGGGTATTTTTAGGGTTCAGAGTCAGTTTTCAGTTTCTGGGGTAAAGGGGTATTTTTAGGGTTCAGGGTCAGTTTTCAGTTTTTGGGTTAAGGGGTATTTTTAGGGTTCAGGGTCAGTTTTCAGTTTCTGGGGTAAAGGGGTATTTTTAGGGTTCAGGGTCAGTTTTTAGTTTTTGGGTAAAGGGGTATTTGTAGGGTTCAGGGTCAGTTTTCAGTTTTTGGGTAAAGGGGTATTTTTAGGGTTCAGGGTCAGTTTTCAGTTTTTGGGGTAAAGGGGTATTTTTAGGGTTCAGGGTCAGTTTTCAGTTTTTGGGTAAAGGGGTATTTTTAGGGTCAGTTTTCAGTTTTTGGGTAAAGGGGTATTTTTAGGGTTCAGGGTCAGTTTAGGGTTTTTGGGGTACAGGGGTACTTTGTAAAAATAAAGTAAAATTACATTTAAATTACATTAATTAAATAAAATTAAATAAAATTAAATTATATTATAATATTTTAAATTAATTTATATTAAAAAAAATATTATATACTTACCAATACTTACGTTGTAATGGTATGCGTTGTAAAGGTATATGCGTTGTAAAATCTTGCGTTGTAAATGTATGAGTTGTAAAAGTTTTTGTGTTGTAAAAGTTTTGATGTAATGGTAGGTGTTGTAAAAGTATGCGTTGTAACGTCATACATCCCTGGAGTGGGAATAGTAATTTTAACCCCTACGCAATCCAGCGCTTTCCCTACTGTTGCACCCACTGGAGTGGGAATAGTAAATTTTACCTCTACGCTATGCAACAGTTTTGCTAATGTTGAACTCACTATAGTTGTTACAATAAATTTTAACCATTGTCTATGCTACGCTAAAAATGTTATATATGTTTATTTAATAATATGTTTTTATATATATATATATATATATATATATTCCGAGTATTGTCGCTTAGGCAAAAAAAAGGAACAGTTCGCCAACAGTATCCAGCAACAAAGAGTCGACCCAGAAGTGCTGGTGCAAAGGTGGTTTAATTATGTGAAGCCAGCGCTGCCGCCATGACGCGTTTCGCCTCCAGGGAGGCTTGATCACATGACGATATATATATATATATATGTATTATTTTTGGTGATATAATTTTTTTAATTATTGAAATTATTTATTAAAATTACATTTTTAAAATAATTATTTCTAAGTTTATATTACATATATTTATTACTATATTAGTTTTAACTTAATTTTAAGACATTTAAAAAAAATCGATATTTTGACAGTCTATATTTTTGTAAGTCGATATTTTGGAGTTGATATTTTGGTACTTACCTGTTTGTAGATAGGGAGTCAATATTTTGTCACTCGATATTTTTCACTCGATATTTGTGTATCTCGATATTTGTGACGTCGATATTATGTCAGTGATCCGCATATGATATATACAGTATATTATAATTTAAAATTAATTATACTATTCTCTCTCTACTAGTGACAGCAGCAGTCTCTCACCGTTCCAAATTTGAAGGGGAGAGACACAGGCACAGCAAAAGATAGTGCCGGTCCGGACTCCGGAGTCGGACCGATGGTCTCTGATGTCGTCTCGTGGCGTCGGTAATAGTTCTTTATTTCACGACGCACAGTCGCACCACCGCACACGCATTCTCCCTGGTGGGCGCGTGACCGTCGTGACGCGTCAGAGGCTAAGAGCAGCAGGTGCAGTTGCGCACTGCGCACAGCGTGCGGGGGCTGTCCCAGGACCCTCACCTCATTGGTAGTAGGGCTAAGATTGACGACCCTGGGACCCAAACTGCTGGGGCAAGTGAAGTGACTGTGAAACTGAAAGTTTGAACTCTGAACAACAACGCCGCAGCTAATGCCATTGCCTGGTATATGCATGCATAACTGGGTTCGGTTTCGTCACACTCACTCACAGAACAATTGCAAACCCTTCGTTGTGTGATAGTGACTGTGACCCATCCGTGCAGAATGCAGATGGCGGACGATGGTCTCATGGTGCACGTGCGATCAGCTACGGGCCGGAGTGGTGACGGTGGTGCGCTTGACTTGCACTAAAGCAGGTAGTCGTAGTCAGTGAGTGTAGTAGATTGGTGTCACCCCCAGATGTGGTGACACCCGGTGCGGTCCGCACCCCCCACACCCCCTAGTGACACCGCTGGTAAAAGCAGAGCAACAGGTTTGTTTTTGCCAGGGCTTGACTAAAGATTACTGTAAGTTTTTTCTCCTGCACTCCACATTTTTCATGACTCCCCAGGCTTGCGCTGAAGCAAGCCTCTCTCCCTCTAAAGCAGCTGCAGTGTCTGCAGCCTGCTCTGAGCCCCTCCTGCTGACTGCAGAGAAACAACGTTTCAACTTACATTGTTTCTCTTCAGTCAGAGCCAGAGCCCGGCCCGGATAAAGGATGGGGGTGGGGCCCCAGAGACAGCATTCTCCAGGGCAATGCTCATATGAGAAGGGATGAGGCAGCACAATAGTGCCCTCAGGTAAGCACTCTTGTTAGAACACACCATGTGGGCGTCCGCAGGGGGGGCAGGGGGGCAGTGCGTTTGGTGTGTCCCCAGTCAGGGCTGGCCCTAGTCCATCATGCTTTTGAAATGGTGACATTGTTCCAGGTGGCAGCCCCTTCCAACTGGGTGAGAAGGGTGCAAGGGGGTGGCTGAGAAAGGTGCAAGGCAGAGGGGAGAAGGGTGAAAGGTAGAGAGGAGAAGGGTGTAAGGCATAGAGGAGAAGGGTGCAAGGCGAAGGGGAGAAGGGCGCAGGGCAGAGGGGAGATGGGTGCAAGGTAGAGAAGGGTGCAAGGCGGAGGGGTAGAAGGGTGTAAGGCAGAGGGGAGAAGGGTGTAAGGCAGAGGGGAGAAGGGCGCAAGGCAGAGAGGAGAAGGGCGCAAGGCAGAGAGGAGAAGGGCGCAAGGCAGAGAGGAGAAGGGTGCACGGTAGAGAAGGGTGCAAGGCAGAGGGGAGAAGGGTGCAAGGCGGAGGGGAGAAGGGGGCAATGGGGAGGGGAGAAGGGTGCAATGGGGAGGGGAGAAGGTTTCAACGGGGAGGGGAGAAGGGTGCAAGGCGGAGGGAAGAAGGGCGCAAGGTAGAGAGGAGAAGGGTGCAAGGTAGAGGGGAGAAGGGTGCAAGGTAGAGAAGGGTGCAAGAAAGAGGGGAGAAGGGTGCAAGACGGAGGGGAGAAGGGGGCAATGGGGAGGGGAGAAGGGTGCAATGGGGAGGGGAGAAGGTTTCAACGGGGAGGGGAGAAGGGTGCAAGGCAGAGGGAAGAAGGGCGCAAGGTAGAGAGGAGAAGGGTGCAAGGTAGAGGGGAGAAGGGTGCAAGGCAGAGGGGAGAAGGGGAGAAGGGTTCAAGGCAGAGGGAAGAGGGTGCAAAGTAGAGAGGAGAAGGGTGCAAGGTAGAGGGGAGAAGGATGCAAGGCAGAGGCGAGAAGTGTGCAAGGCAGAGACGAGAAGGGTGCAAGGCAGAGAGGAGAAGGGTGCAAGGCAGAGGGGAGAAGGGTACAAGGCAGAGGGGAGAAGGGTGCAAGGCAGAGGGGAGAAGGGTGCAAGGCAGAGGGGAGAATGGTGCAAGGTAGAAAAGGGTGCAAGGCGGAGGTGGAGTAGGATACAAGGGGGAGGGGGAGAAGGGTGTAAGGCAGAGGGGAGAAGGGTGCACGGGGGATGGTGATGAAGCTAAAAATGTGTCCTCCCGTAAACATTTCTGCGGACGCCCATGGCAACGCACACTACTTTGTGAGAGAGAGTTGGAGAGAGTGGAGAGGGAGTGGAGAGTGGAGAGAGAGTGGAGAGTGGAGAGAGAGAGAGTGGAGAGAGAGAGTGGAGAGAGACAGTGGAGAGAAACAGTGGAGAGAGAGACAGAGTAGAGAGAGAGTAGAGAGAGAGGGTGGAGAGAGAGAGTGGAAAGAGAGAGACAGTGAAGAGAGAGTGGAGAGAGACAGTGGAGGGAGACAGTGGAGAGAGAGTGGAGAGAGTGGAGAAAGAGAGAGTAGAGAGCGAGTGGATAGAGAGACAGTGGAGAGAGAGTAGAGAGAGTGGAGGGAGAGAGTGGAGAGAGAGTGGAGAGAGAGAAGAGAGAGAGTAGAGAGAGAGTAGAGAGAGAGAGTGGAGAGCGAGTGTGGAGAGAGTGAGAGAGAGTGGAGAGAGAGTTGAGAGAGAGAGAGTGGAGATAGACAGCGGAGATAGAGAGAGTGGAGAGACAGTGGAGAGACAGTGGAGAGAGTGAGCGAGAGAGAGTGGAGAGAGACAGTGGAGAGAGAGTGGAGAGAGAGTAGAGAGAGTGGAGAGACAGTGGGGAGAGACAGTGGAGAGAGACAGTGGAGAGAGAGAGAGAGAGTGGAGAGAGAGTTGAGAGAGAGAGTGGAGATAGACAGCGGAGATAGAGAGAGTGGAGAGACAGTGGAGAGAGTGAGCGAGAGAGAGTGGAGAGAGACAGTGGAGAGAGAGTGGAGAGAGAGAGTGGAGAGCGAGTGAAGATAGAGTGGAGAGAGAGTGGATAGATTGGAGAGCGAAAGAGTGGAGAGAGAGTAGAGAGAGAGAGAGAAGAGAGAGAGAGAGAGAGGGGAGTGAGAGAGCAGAGAGTGAGAAAGTGGAGAGAGAGTGGAGAGACAGTAGAGAGATAGAGTGGAGAGGGAGAGAGTGGAGAGAGAGAGAGAGTGGAGAGCGAGAGAGTGGAGAGAGAGAGAGTGGAGAGAGAGAGGAGAGAGGAGAGAATGGAGAGAGAGTGGAGAATGGAGGGAGAGTGGAGAGAGAGTGGAGAGAGGGTGGAGAGAGAGAGGAGAAAGTGGAGAGAGAGTGGAGAGAGAGTGAAGAGAGAGTGGAGAGAGAGAGTGGAGAGAGAGTAGAGAAAGAGAAGGGAGAGAGACAGTGGAGAGAGAGTGAAGGGAGACAGTGGAGGGAGACAGTGGAGGGAGACAGTGGAGAGGGGAGAGTGAGACAGTGGAGAGAGTGGAGAGAGAGAGAAAGTGTAGAGAGAGACAGTGGAGAGAGAGACAGTGGAGAGATAGTGGAGAGAGAGACAGTGGAGATAGAGTGGACAGAGTTGAGAGAGAGAATGGAGAGAGAGAGAGAGAGAGAGTGGAGAGAGAATAGAGACTGACTGACTCAGAGACTGAATACTGACTGGCCGAGAGACTGACTGGCTGAGAAACTTATTGAGCGAGAGAGAGAGACTGGCTGACTGAGAGTGTGACAGACTGACAGAGAGAGAGAGACTGATTGAGGGTGAGACTAGCTGACAAAGAGGGAGACTGACTGACTGATAGAGACTGACTGACTGAGGTAGAGAGATACTGACTGAAAGAGAGAGAGACTGACTGACAGAGAGAGAGAGACAGACAGAGACTGACTGACTGAGAGAGATAGACTGATTGACTGCGAGAGAGACTGACTGACTGAGGGAGAGACTAACTGACAGAGAGACTGACAGAGAGAGAGAGACTGAGCGACTGACCGACAGAGAGAAAGACTGATTGACAGAGAGAGACTGACTGAGAGAGAGAGACTCACAGAGAGAGACTAACTGACAGAGAGAGAGACTGACAGAGCGAGTCACTGACTGAGAGAGAGGGACTGACTGAGAGAGACTGGCTGACTGCGAGAGAGAGAATGACTAACTGAGAGAGACTGGCAGAGGGAGAGAGAGACTGTCTGGAAGACTGACTGAGAGAGAGAGAGACTGAGAGAGAGAGGCTGAGAGAGAGAGACTGACAGAGAGACTGACAGAGAGAGGGACTGACAGGGAGAGAGATTGACTGAGAGAGAGACTGAGAGAGAGACTGACAGAGAGATGGACTGACAGAGAGAGAGACTGACTGAGAGAGAGACTGACTGACTAAGAGAGAGAGACTGACTGACTGAGAGAGACTGATTGAGAGAGAGACTGACTGAGAGAGAGACTGACTGAGAGAGAGACTGACTGACAGAGAGAGAGAGACTGGCTGACAGAGAGAGAGACTGACTGAGAGAGAGAGAATAAGAGAGAGAGAGAGAGACTGACTGACAAAGAGAGAGAGAGAGAGAGACTGACTGAGAGAGTGACTGACTGACTGACAGAGAGAGAGAGACTGACTGAGAGAGACTGGCTGACTGAGTTAGACTGACAGAAAGAGAGACATAGAGACACAGACTAAGAGAGAGACTGACAGACAGAGGGACTGACAGGGAGAGAGACTGACTGTAAGAGAGAGACTGACAGAGAGAGGGACTGACTTAGAGAGAGAGTGACAGAGAGAGAGAGAGACCAACTGACTGACAGACTTACAGAGAGAAAGAGAGACTGACTGACTGAGAGAGACTGACTGACAGAAAGGGAGAGACTGACTGACAGAGACTGACTGACTGAGAGAGACTGACAGAAAGAGAGACATAGAGAGACTGACTGAGAGAGAGACTGACAGACAGAGGGACTGACAGGGAGAGAGACTGACTGAGAGATAGAGACTGACAGAGAGAGGGACTGACTAAGAGAGACTCACAGAGAGAGAGAGACATAGAGACACTGACTAAGAGAGAGACTGACACACAGAGGGACTGACAGGGAGAGAGACTGACTGTGAGAGAGAGACTGACAGAGAGAGGGACTGACTGAGAGAGAGAGTGACAGAGAGAGAGAGACCAACTGACTGACAGACTGACAGAGAGAGAGAGACTGACTGACAAACTGACTGAGAGAGACTGACTAACTGAGAGAGACTGACTGACTGAGAGAGACTGACTGACAGAAAGGGAGAGACTGACTGAGAGAGACTGACTGACTGAGAGAGACTGACAGAAAGAGAGACATAGGGAGACTGACAGGGAGAGAGACTGACTGAGAGAGAGAGACTGACAGAGAGAGGGACTGACTGAGAGAGACTGACAGAGAGAGAGACCGACTGACTGACAGAGAGAGAGAGACTGACTGACAGATTGACTGAGAGAGACTGACTGACTGAGAGAGACTGACTGACTGAAAGAGACCGAATGGCAGAGAGAGATACACTGACTGACTGAGAGAGAGAGACTATGACTGACAGACTGACAGAAAGAGAGAGATAGAGAGACTGACAAAGAGAGACATACTGACTGACAGACTGACAGAGAGAGAAAGAGACTGACTGACTGACAGACTGACTGAGAGAGACTGATTGACTGAGAGAGACTGAATGACAGAGAGAGATAGACTGACTGACTGAAAGAGAGAGACTGACTGACTGTGAGAGAGAGAGCGAAAGAGAGACTGTGATGGAATTGGGGTCAAAGAGTGTATGAAGCTATGCAATGCCTCTTAAGATTGCTATTGTCTACTAATAAAAATGTATTATCAAAATGTGCTCTTTGTAGTTGTATCTGGTTTTGAAATACAGCTTTGTCGCATTGTCTAATGTTTTAAAACGAGAAGGAGCAGTGGATGCACTTTTGTCTAAACTGAATGATGAGTGGGCCCGATGTTGTATATCATGACAGGAGTCTACATCAGGAAACCCACCTAAAATTGGGCAAACTTCCCCGGCCTACTGATGGCAGGGACCCTGTAATGATTGGACCACCACCTATGATAGCCTGCTGGCAGACTAAGCCCAACCTTTAACTCCACCATCCAGTGTTACTTATAACGGCTGTATTGGTGACAGTGGCGTACAATCGCCGACATCCCCTGCAGTATGGTGGGTCGCTGGCCTGAGAGCTCTAGACTGCACGGATGATGGGAGGGGGGCCCCCCTCCATGTAGTTTGCAGGGGGGCCCCCTCAAGTTTTGTTACGCCACTGCTGTCAGAGGCTAGCTTATGACGTTTCCCTGATTAATGCGAGAGAATCTCTTGCCAACAGGTTTCTTTCTTGCCTAATGTTACTTCGGAACCTTCCGCAAACCAGCCAGCGCAGAGGCGCGCATTCCTCAAAACTTCGTGCTTCTTGATTAAATAACTTTATTCTTTTAGCAGCACTAATGCTGCATGGAGACGGACTGCTGAATAGTAAAGGTAACTTTCCTGTGTGGGCAGGCCATACCGCTGCACACATGTACCGGGCGATGTAGTCAAGTCAGCCTCCTACGTAAGTTACGTACCACAGCAAAAACACCGTCCATTCAGGGTAAACCAGCCTGGTACCATCAACGCACAGCAGAACTCGCATTGGCTGCTGTGCGCTGCCTGCTTTGTGTTTCCTTAAAGTTTAACCATACAAAATATCGGACTCTGCGAACCATGAAAACCAGTGATACATTCAGTTTTATGTAAGCTGACATGCGTGACAATAGTTTTACATGCGGCAATGCGGTAACCTAACTTAAAATGCGTTAGTTTACCGCGACATGTATGACACTTGGCAGGACTGTAGTAGTGGGCTGTGTTGCACTACGAACACGAAATAGTGCGAATCATGGCCCTTTAATCTCCTGCCTCGAAATGCAGACGGGCCATTCATACGTCACGAGCAGTGGACTCGGGATTGTAGGGTCTACAGAGGCACAATTATATTAGCAAAAACAACTGACCAGTTGATTTGCTGTACCTGCTACCCCCTTCAAAAGCCCACACGAGACATGAGTCCCTCCTTTATGCAAAGCCCCCCAACAGCACGTAGAAAGAAGGGCAGCACACTCAAGCTAGTACGGCAGCCAGGGTGGTTGGTGTCCCTGCTGCTTCTGTGGGTTTAGACCCTGCAGGTTAAATATACGAAAGTCACGGAGCTCTCGCTCGGACTATAATCTCTTTGTGGTGGATAAATAAACTAGTGTTGTTTAGTTGGTGTAATACTAGTCATTTCAAGCTCTGCAGAATAGTATCTGTTAGGTAGCAGTTTACAGCGCATTTCAGAAGTTCTTGTCCCTACTCCAGGCTCCTTCTGCTATGCATCACATTGCTGGTGTGAACCAGGTTGTTTAACACTATCTAAAAATTCACTTTTCTTCCTTCGGCTAACAACCCTCAGAACTGACCAGTCAACAGAGTAAGCCTACAGAGTAAGACTTTTGGTGCACATGCGCACAATGTCAGGCAAAAGTGCTAATGCAGGCATCCAATCATATTAAAAAAAGCATTTAGAAATGCAATAGGAATTGTATTTACGCGAGTCCTATTGCATTGTAAAAAAAATGCGGGCGCCGAAGAAGGCAGGAATGGGAGTGGGTGGGGGGTGGTGGTGGCCAGAGAAGTCACAGACTGCGGCAGGGAACAGGGGGAGGCAGGGGAACAAAAGAGTTGCTGAAGTAAAGGGGCTGATAGCCATGGAAGGATAAACATGACGTCATGGCAGGAAGGTGGCGGGACTAATACGCCGGCAACCAATTAGAATGCAGCATTTTAGATTTAAGCCAATCAAAATCATGGACAGCAAGTAGGCGGAGCTTCCCCCACAATACTGTATATAGCATCTCTCGACGAGACAGCACATGCGCTGCCTAGCCGAGACCTAAAAAGAACCGCTGCACACTGTTTATACGGACACCTGCCAAAAGGACATACCCCCAGATTCATCAAGCACCCATTCCGGGAATTCTAAATAGCCAAAAATACCGAATCGCTATCTAGAATTCGCAGAATGGGATGCATCATCAAAATCGCAAATCAAGTGCGATTCACAATCGCCCACAATCGCCGTATGCGATTTCCCCTAAATCGCTATTGAGTCGCAGAATCGCCTGTTTCCTAACCCCAAATTGCGATTTTCGCAAATACCGAAATCACAATTAGCGATCTCGCAGATTGCGATATCGCAAAAACGGGAGTTCGCATTTTGAGCACAATGATGACATCACAACCAGGAAGTAGGCAGCTCCATGACTCATTTGGAACACAGAGCTGGATTGAGGAGGAGGCACAGCACTGAGCTCCAGGAGACACACCCTGCAGACCCAAGACAGGACACACATTGCAACCACAATGTCCCAGGATGCAGCAGGAGGCAGTGAAACTGACAGGAAGAGGAAAATCAAGTTCTCAGAACAAGAGCTGGAGTACTTGATTGAGGGAGTCAGCAGGGACCATGACAAGCTTTTTAGAAAGCTTTTCAGGAAGGTGCCCGAGGCTGACAAAAGGCGCATCTGGCTGCGCATCAGCGTTAAGGTCAACGCCGTAGGAGTGACACAGCGGTCAATCGATGACCTCATGAAGAGGTGGTATGACCTCAGTTCCAAAGATCGCATTGCAGAGAGGCTGGGGGAGAGAGTGGCCACGGGAGGAGGAGAGTCCACAGTTCCCGCTAACACACCACTGGAGGACTTGGTTGAGGACACCATCAACCCTGCAGCCTGCGTGGGTGTCACTCAGCTGGACAACTCCAGAGCCACACACCAATCACAAGGTAAGAGCCATGCAACTGCCACCCCGTACCCTAAAAATGCCCGTGCCTCCATAGCCAGCCATTTGGTAAACCCAGTAATGCAGTCCCTGCCCATCAGAAATGCCCAATTGCATTGTGGGACCTGTAGTGCGACAATGTGCTCTGACAGCCACACACATCCAGAACAGTCAAGTGAAACATACCCCTAAAGCCAGTCAGGGAATGCAAGTCTGAATGCATGTTGCTACATCCCAGGTGCCCGAATCATATCATTAATCATGCACTCATTCACATCACAGGTGCCGCAGATGCTGAGACCACAGATAGCGAGGCACTCCATATCGCGGAGACTCCAGATGAGACGGAGGGAGAGAGCCAGACAGCCCCAGCACCTGGACCGTCACATGCACCTGCACCAACAACAGTACCAGCACCTTCCAAACGCACAGGGCCACCCCTGCAGCCACAGGAGGAGTACAACCACCCCAGGCGTCACGCATGGCAGTGGATCAGACCCCGCCACCACCCAGGAGGTAGACACGCCGCACAGACACTGTGCGGTCCCAGGCAAGCGGCCGGTTGAGGCAGCAGCGCACCGTGGCCACACGACCAGACAGGGAGCAACAGGCCCAAAATCTAGGGCTAGGAATTGAAGCCCGATGCTAGCTGTGCACCGCAAGCAGGCACACCACTTGGCAGCCATGCAGCTGCAGTTGTACAAAACTGCACGCAATATAACCCAGCTGACAGAAAGTGTGCAGGAGCTAACGGCTGCAGTGAAAGAAAATAACCAACTGATGGTGTCGCAGCAGGACAACACCCGCCGACGCCATCCCAAGCTGCTGACCAGGCTGTCTGCCTATACCGGGTCGAACCACCTCATAGGGAACGCCACATCACAACTGTCGCGCAGGTCCCTGGCCATGCAGCTTCAAATGATACCATGCTGCCAAGATGTAGCAAGGGCCCTGGAGCAGGTTACCACCGCAGTTGAGATTCAACAGGTGTGCGGCCATGGCCATGCAAGGGGGGGTGATGAGGGCACATCGAGCCTGAGCAGCCTGTCTGTTCAGGTGCTACCAGAAAGGCGCCGCAGTTCCAGGCCCAGTGCTGCATCACGGCCGGACACTCCCAACGTGGAGTTGGAGATGCGACAGGGTTTGTCCGGCAGGAGGCGCCAGTGACTGAATAAACATTACCGGCAGGGCCATAGTGATGAAACCACGCACGCCAGCCCTGGACACAAGTGCCTGTATGATGCAATACAGTTGTAATTTTTTTGATGATTCAAAGCACTTCTACAGCTTGTAGAACATAAAAATAAGATTTTATTTTGAACACAAATCTTCCTCACGTCATTAATTCATGTGGCATGCATGAGTGCAGTGTTGTGTGAAGGGTATGGGTGCACTAGAAGTAGTTCATTGTGATGTTGTTACGGCGCCTGTGTCCTTCAGCAGGATTCTCCCCGCGTGCATGATGCACATGTGCAGGTGGCAGGTTGTCCCCCTCAGACTCACTACCAGACACCTCCACCTCCTCCGCTGTGTGGCAATATTGTGGAGTATGGCACACACTGCGACAATGCGGCAGCAGACCTCAGGCTGGTATTCGAGGGCCCCGCCAGTCTTGTGGAGGATGCGGAATCGACTCTTTAACATGCCAAATGTCCGCTCAATAACATTTCTTGTGTGTATGTGCGCAGTATTGTACCGTCGTTCCTGTGGTGTAGCAGGGTTGAGGTTTGGGGTGAGGAGGTATTCACGGAGGCCGTAGGCGCTGTCACCTGAAGGTAGGAGCAGAGGGTCAGTGCCTGTTATGCGGAGCAACATGTTCTTGACATACTGTATGTGGGCATGTGTACTTACCTAGGAGATGTCCTTTGTTAAAATCACCCCAGGCCAAGCGGGTGTGTATGCCACGGTGCCGGAAGATGAACGAATCATGCGTGCTCCCCGGATATTGGGCCACAATGTCGGTGATGATGGTCTTCGCATTGCAGACCATCTGAATGTTGAGTGAGTGGTATGACTTGCGGTTCCGGTACATGTATTTGGTCTCAGTGGGTGGACAGATGTGGGTGCAGTCGATGCAGTCAATTACATGGGGGAACTGGGCGGTGTGATAGAAGTCCAGTTTTGTTTGTGTTAAGTCCTGTTGGGTTGTTGGGAAGGTGATGTAGAGGTGGATCGGCTCAGCATGGTGTCCAGGAAACTCTGTAGGCAGCGTGACAGGGTACTCTGTGTAATGCCCCCTGCATATGCGACTATCCCCTGGAAGCTTCCGGAGGCCAGGAGGTGCAGGCAGCACAGGACCTGGACATGGGTGGGCACGGCGTTGGTCCGCCGTGTTGGTTGCTGCATCATGGGGTCAAGGTCTCTGATGAGCTTCCTTATCATTGCCCCATTTAGCCTGTATTTTGAGTAGATCTGCTCCTCAATCTGGCCCAGGAGTGTAATGCGCAGTCGTAAAATGCGCTCCTGGATCCTGCGTCGGTTCTGGGCTGCAGCCTGGAGCCTCAGCCACTTTGCCACGATGTAGAGACCTGGCATTGTGATTTTCCTCATGCTCCTACTGAGTCTCCTTAAGTGTGTTTGTTTTAGCCTACATCTGTTTCTTGTTAGCATTTTTTTTTTCCAATTAGAGTTCATGGTTACCACCTGGTTTAGCTTCTCCTTAAATTGCGACTCGTTATTAGCGATTTTGGGAATTTTCGCTATTTGTGATGTATGAGGAATTTGAATTGCGATTTTATTTGAGAATTCGCAATGTATTTGCGAATTTGCAAAATATATGCGAATTCGCAAGGTATTTCGTAGAAAATGTGGGAAATCGCTGTTACGGAATCGCAATGTGGGTTGACAATTGTTTTTGCGATTCTTTGTTTTGCGAATTCGCAATTTGCTGCATTTGAAGTTGATGAATTGCGGGAGCGGCAATTGCAATCGAAATCGCTGTTTCGCAGCTATTGCGATCGCTATTTGGCTTGATGAATGTATGCAATAGTCTCTGCCAGAAATTCCTCCAGCATCGATGGCGTCCTAGGCAAAAGTGGCTGTCGGAGGGAGTTCAGCCAATAATTCTGCTGGGCCAATTATGATGTGCATTTTCATTGACCTAACTGTAGTGGGTAAACCTACACACCTGAGTTGGAGGTTTCGAAGGGATATAAGGTAGAAACTTATCTTTTTTCTTTTTTCAACTTCCCTGTCCATCATGAACCTGATTGTCCAAATCCTTCCTTTGCTCCTGCTTCTTGACCACGAAGCAAATCAGCTCCGTCGTCCTATAAATGAAGGTAAACTACTTTTTTACCTATTTTCTTCTGAATTGTCTGTTCACATTTGCCCTAGACTCACGCATTAAAAAATTTCTCTTACAAGCATTTAAATGCTGTTATTTAAGAAATTTTTAGAAACGCACCTGTATTAACTTTTTTTTTCTTTCAAATTTGGTGCAAGCTTGCATCATGATAATGGACACTTACACAAAATTCAGAATGTGTTCATATAGGTATGTTTCATTTTTTTTCGTAAACTATCAAATTATAAACATATGCATTACATACTTTTTAAAATAATTTAAATGTAATATAACGTAGTAATTGCACTAGACAAGGTAAACATTTTTATAAAAATAAGTAGAAAAGCAATGCCTATTCTAAACGTAACTTATTGTTAAAATTTATATATGTAACATTTCTCCTTGTTGAGTGTCTTTTCTGTATTTTATTTTTAAGGTATAATGCATATGTGCTTATTTTTTCACGAATTAAGTTATAATAAACACACCTGTGTAGAACAATGTTGAATCTGTCCCGCAACTGCATCTCTCCGTCAGGAATCCGCCACTAGGACAATGGCAGCACACCTAAGAAATCTAAATAGGCTTGGCTCAATCCTGCCACCATGACTGTGATGGAGTAATGTTAGCCAGCAGAGGAGTCTGCTGCCTCGACAGAGGTGAGCTGCTTATGCGACGGAAAGTTTTCTGTCATGCGAATGGAGGATCAGCCAGCCCCCATCAAAATAGGGTGGGTGGGAATCCTTCAGCTTGACAGAGTGCTTGTAAACGCCACCACGGATGGATGATTGGGGTCCCACCAAGATCTAAATTAAGGTCCTAAGTCCAAATGAATAGATTTTCACTGCGACATCATCCAGTGGCTCCCCGATGATGACTCCTCCTTCTCGGACACTGTCTGCAGGCTCGCCCTGCTGAACTTAGCTTCTCAAACAACATTTTGTTAAAATATCTTCTAGGTCTGATGGTAAGAGATGAATGAGCCCAGTCCACTTTATGTATTTGACTTGCACTCTATCACGGTCAGCAAAATATTTTAACTTTGGCCCGGTCCCAAGTAACTAGATATCCACGTTGGCGCTTTAATATATTAGGTTAAACTTAAAATCTAAACATTCTTAACTCTAGACTTGATTTGTGTCAAATAATTTATTAAAATTTACTCTATTTTTCTAAATTGGTATGAGGTTTTTCTTGTGTTGTGTTTTCACTTTACTACTATTTGTGTGCTGCATAAATAGTTTACACATTGCCTCTAAAATAAGCCTGACCGTTTTTTATACAAAGCTATGTGTGCTAAGCACAGGTTAATTTGGGATTTGTTTGTGACTTTACCCAGAACATGATTGTGGTTGCTGCTTGAGTAGGGTTTTACCCTCCTGAGATGAGTAACTTGGTGGATTTAGGACTTGGGTTTGTGCAGTGTCAGACAGTGATTTTGTGTTCCAATGAAAATCCAGTATAAGCAGTTTGAGACCAATTTGAGCCTTTTTCAATTCTCCCCAGTTTTCTGATTGGCTGTTTACCTTTTTCTACATTTAAGTTCCCTAACTCTTTGCCTTATATCATGCAGATGCTCAATGTGGACAGCCTCAGCAGGGCTGAGCTGCAGAAACTCTGCTGTGATAGAGGCCTGAGTGTTGGAAAGAGGGCCACAAAGCTGGACCTTCAAATAGCCCTTCTTGCCCATGAGGCGGTCAGAAGAATGCAATCCAACACTGAGGTGTCCAAGGAGGAGGATCTTAATGAGGATGATCCTAATGAGGAGGAACTTGATTTAGGAGCAGAGGAGGCCATGACTGTGGGCTCTGAGCAGGAGCCTCCAGTGGAGGGAAACCGTCTACTCGCTGAAAGAGAGACTAGTGTGAGGGCAGGGAGCAGTGTGTCTTCCAGGGACTTGTCCCCAGTGGAACTGGCATACAAAGAAGCAAAAAAGAATTCAGGCTACAAATAGCCAAACGTAAAATGGAGTAGAGGCTGGTTATGGAAGACTGATTCATGAGAGGAGCCTGAGAGAGCTGGACCTCAAAGCAAAGCAAACAGAGTCTAGCAGCAATGGTGGCAGCATTACCCCACTGTACACGGGAAAACAGATGGTCCCCATCCCAAAAGATCTGGTGCCTAACTTTACTGTGGGAGATGACATAGATAACTGGTTTGAGGCCTATGAGGTTTCTTTAGAGATGAACCAGTCACTGAGGTGGATTGGAGAGACAGTCTCTGTAGGCATTTTCCCATTGTAGGGAGAAATGCCTTGTTAGCCGTAGGAAAAGGGGACAGGATGAAATATTCCCTCATGAATTAAGTCCTAAGCAGGAGGTATGGCTGAACCTGGAGAAGTATAGGTAGATATTTAGTGTCTGCCAAAAGCTTCTCCTACAGACCTAGATGAATTGCGGGGATCAGGTTTTGTAAGACACTGGATGGTTAGAAGAAGGGCAGTGAAGTAAACAATTACCATGGGCTGTATAATCTGATTTCTGGAAAGACATATTGAGTCTTTGTTTTGCAGATCTGTGCCAACACCTGACAGCCCTTGGTCCAGCACAGGGCCACTAGGCCCCAAGGCTTACCCTCCAAGTACCACCCCCAAACATAGGTTTTGCGGGACTTATGGGTAGCTCAATGGAGTCACTACACCTGACCTACTTCAAAGTAAACGCAGCTCTTCAGGACACATCTAGACCTGTAGGAAAACTCATAAGAAGACCTGCCACTCTCCTGCACTGCTGCTCTGCTGCCTGCCTCCTGTTGCCCTGCTTCCTGAGTGAAGGACTGGACCTGCTTCTTGGACCAAGGACACCGAGCGTGACTCCAAGGGCTAGTTGGCTGGCCTCTGGACCAGGGTCCCAGGGACAGAAGGCACCAACCACCTTGTACCCAGCACCAGGACTCTGCCTTCTGTGAGTCCTGCCCTCGTAAGTGGTATCACTCCAGTTCTGGACCCTTGTTTCTGAAAAATGGAAAAGTTTGTAAAAGTTTAACAGGCAGCCATCATGTTTCACAGAGCCGTCTGCCAAACGTTTACAAAGATGATAGGAATTGCTGCCATGGCACTTCCTGTCAATGTTTAGATTTGGTGGTCAGAGGCCCCTTAGCATGGTAGAGGCAACATCCTCTGTCATCCTACAGGAGTACCCTCCATCCACCAAACTCAAGCTCAGCCTCTCAATCTGACTGGCCTGGGGGCTGGAGACAAGCATCTACCACATGTCTCATGGACTCAGTTCCTACTAACGTCAGTTCCCCATAAATGGTGGAGTTGGAAATATGTATTTGTGTTATTTTTATACTGTGAGTCTAGCCAAATGGCAGCGGAGCATTGTACCAGGTGCTGGCATGGATGCCTTTCTGTTTGGGACAACGCGGATCTGCTGACCATAGACCCACTGGAACCAGCGCTGCTTGTATTGACTCCCTCGTTCTATTTCAGTCCTTAACCACAAAATATAAACCAAGGCACTCCTAGGAGTCCCTGCACAGTATGAATAAATATATTCTGAATGGCTAGTACCCAACCAACAGGGAGTAGGGAATCCATCTGCTACAGAGACAAAGCCAGAAGGGTCATCTTCCCCTTTCTGCTCTTAGGTCGGAGTGTGCCCATACTAGCTTCATTGCTTCCCCTTGCGTTGCTTCCATTGTTTGGTTTGGTTGCCCTGGTTTTTGCAGGTCACTTGGCAGGACCTGCATGTTTGTTACACTGTTTCACTCTCAGAGGAAGGATATGTTTATTTCAATGTGTCTGCTTCCATGTTTTATTGAACTTCAATTGGAATGAAAGAACCATGTTTATTTTAGTTTTATTGTCATCCTGAGAGCATTTAAGATGGTTTATTTTATGCCTAAGAATGTTACTCACATTTGCAGACTGAAAGAAAGGAGAGAAGGGACCTTTATTGTATTTTATTTGACTCAATTTGTAATGTTTGAAGAGCACCATGTACTGCTCTGGAGTGGCCGCAGAGCCTTGAGGTGTATGGGCCCACAGCGAGGAAGTAGTGACCCGCAAAGGAGCGTATTTGCCAGAAGAGCGATGTGTGATGGTACATGGCATGGTTGCAAAGCGATGTGATACCGTCACTTCATAAATAAAAATATGTTATATAGCAGATGTGGAAATCATAAAAATAATTAATATAGATGCACTTGCCTAGTCTGTTTCAAACATACTCTTCTGTAATATGGCCTCTTGCCTCCTTAATTGAGCCCACCACCAAGCTTCTGGTATACTCATGCTGGTGTTATAGACTGGGTTGGAAGAGCTCAATTGAGGAGACCAGGGGCCATATTACAGTAAGGACACACTGCCCCTGCTTGCACCAAGGTGCACCTTTAACGAAGTGCCACAGGCACCTTGGGGACATTGCACCGTATGACTGATAATGAGATGCCATACGCCGCAAACTCACACTGCGAAGCGGGGGGGTGGGAGGGGAGGGCAGCACATTAGTAAGAGATGGACTGCCTGATTAAAGCAACTTGTCTGCCTTTTGCAGTGCATGCATCACCTGGTCTGCATCTTCAAGGTGGGCAGAGATCTCCCTACAGGGTAGTGCAGTGAGTAATTTTGTCTGTCTGCAGGGGGATATCTGCAGGGTTCTTTGGACCTTCATTAGCCTCTACTTGACCTGGCAGTTCGGGCTGGACTGTTCCCATGGGTAGCAGGGGCAAGACTGATTTGCACATGGCTCGGTCCAAACTGGGGTTGTGTGGTGAGCAAAACAAAATGGATTAAACTCAGATCTGTGACTGGGGGTGAATGTTTGATTTGTTCAGCATTCCGTCCATCATCGTTTCTATTTTGCTCAGTCAGAGTGTTTCTGAAGCAGAGTACAGTTTACATAGAATGAGTGCATCACTAGAGGGACATTTTTGTCGTTAACTAACACCACACATTGCCTTTTCCTGAAAGTGTCAATTCATCTAAACAATGATTTTGCTAACATATAAGGCAACACAATTCTGCTACAAGCACCACAATATCTACATTTCAAGGTCTGACAATAGATGAGTCAAATAGAGATGTAGTCTGAGATGGCAGAAGGGGGAAAAGGAAAGTGTTTATCTGAAGCTCAATAGAGTTTACCTAGAATGAATGCATCAATAAAATATTGTCATATTCTCATCAATGATCATTGAGAACTGTTGACTGAGACTAATGGACTGTCCAAATCATAACAGGGCACGGCATCCTAATATCCTAATAAACCTAACCCAAAAAATCTACAGGCCGTTAAAGATCCGGCCTTTTACGTTATTAAGGATGAAGAAATACGATAATGTGCTTGGGAAACATAACCAGCTACGTTAGCTATCTGTGGAAGACTAGATTACATTAAACATTCTATATAATTTAAAATTAAAACTACAATGTCAAATAAAATAAATCATGAATAAAAACAGATCAAAAAGCTGAATAAGGCATTTTGATCAAATGAGATATTGTTTATGCTTACGAAATGGCACCACAAAGAAATGTGTTCTGGGCCTCAGATAAACATATTCACTCTAATATGAAATATTTTTGCCAATACAATTCTGTTTTGCAAAAATAAATAATTCAATAAATATTTTGCTGAATTTCCCCAATTCTGCTATGCTTAACAATTACAGATTGTAGTATGTGCATGGTATTTTACCATATTTTGGCACAATTACTGGACAATTATAAGGTTATAATACGCCTGAGGGCAGGTCAATCATTTACCAGTCGGTAACAGTTTTACCTGCCACATTGTGAATTAGAAGGACCGAGGACATGTGCATTTCACTTGGGGTTTCCATCTGCTTAAAGCAGCAAAAATCTCCTGGTGAAACTATGGGGTAATGAGGAATTACTGGATGAATTGTATGCCCCCAGTATTACCTCTACTGCCAGAATTGGTAACATTAAGATAAGAGAGGATATGACAAGGCTGGCTGAGTTGGCAGTGGTACTCTTGTGATGATGCACTTAAGGCCATTCAGGATCATTGAATGTACTGTTTTATTAGTTGTGTCTGTCAATCAAACAATCAATCAATCAGAATTTATAAAGCGTAACTAATCACCCGTTAGGGTATCCAGGGATATGCAGACCCCGGAGGTTTATTCGATCAGCCAGGCATTGAGGGCTATTCGGAATTCCGAGAAGTGAGGTGAGGTCTCGATGTGGCTGTTCCAGGTATTTGCTGCGATGTGGGAGAAGGAGCGTCCTCCACTTCTGCTAGATACAGGGAGTATGGGCAAGTGAAAGAGAGTTGGAGCTTATTCATCTCAATGGTTGGTGGAAGTTCAGGTGGTGATTAATGTAGGCAGGTCATTGGTTGTGTAGAGCCTTGTGTGAGTGAGGTCAGCAGCTTGAATTGGCATCTCTTCTGTACAGGGAGCCAGTGGAGCTTCCTGAGGTGGGGTGTCATGTGGGTTTGTGATGGCAGGCCGAGGAGGAGTCTGACTGTGGCGTTCTGTATGGTCTGAAGTCTCTGTAGGTGTTATGTTATGTTATGTTAATTGAATTTGTTGAGCGCAGCGGTTACCTGAGGCTGTCCTGGCGCTATGTACTGCCTAGCCGTAGTGGGGAGAGGATCATTGAGTAAACAACCACGTCTTCAACCCCCTCCTGAAAAGGAGGAGGTCAGAAGCATTTCTCAAATGGAATGGCAGATCGTTCCAATCCTTGGATGTACCTACAACAAAACTCCTGCCTCCCCAGGAGGTCTTTTTAACAATGGGTATTTGGCCCTTATTAGCTCCCGTCGAATGAAGGGCCTTTGCTGGAACATACCACTTGAATTTTTTCTTCAAGTGGTCGGGGCCTAAACCATTAAGAGCCTTAAAAGACGTGCATAAGGCCTTGAAGTGAACCCTTTGTTTCACTGGAAGCCAGTGTAGCCTGATTAGCTCATTTCATACTGAGACAAATTTGGGGGTACCTGATAACAGTCTGGCTGCAGCGTTTTGCGCTGTCAGAAGCCTATTGTTGACTTGTTTTTGGGCATTCAGATAGAGGCCGTTACAGTAGTCCAGTCTTGACATGACAAGTAACGTGACTACTGTCCTCAAGTTACCATCCGAAAGATAAGGTTTAATTTTCCTTAGGATTCTTAGTATCAGGAAACAGGCGGAAACTACTGCACTGGTATGATCTCTAAATGTCCATATGTGAGAATTGTTTCCGAAGACAATGATATCAGTTTTGGTGGAATTCAATTTCAAACAGTTAGAGGTCATCCACCCGGCGATCTCTTTCATACAATCATGAAAGCACAATTCCGTTGCTTTTTCCGCGCCGTCATTAAATGATAATACTATTTGAGTATCATCGGCGTAAGAGGTAGGCTGAAAGCCAAAAGATTTTATAAGGCCCGCCAATGATATCATATAAACATTGAAAAGCGTATGGCTTAATGAGGACCCCTGGAGGACCCCACAGGGAAGGCAGAATGGGTGAGGCTTATTGTTGTCCAAGTTGACCGTATGTGATCTATCTGAGAGAAAAGAGTACAGCAATTTCCATGCCACATCCTGTACTCCTACCTCCGACAGACGGTCCATCAACACCGTATGATGGACCGTGTCGAAGGCGGCTGATAGATCTAACAAAATCAGGACAGCCTTCCCTCCACTGTCCAATGCCTCCCTTACTTCTTCAGTGGCTTTAATAAGAGCCAGTTCTGTATTATGTTCGGCTCTAAAGCCATATTGTGTTGGATCAAGTAATTGGGTGGTCTGAAGATGTGAACTGAGCTGGATGTTCATAGCCTTTTCAATGATTTTGGCTGGCATTGGCAACTGCGAAATTGGCCTATAACTACTGGGGTCTGCGGGATCCATTGTTGGTTTTTTCAATAAGGGAAGAATAGACGCCTTCTTCCACTCTTTGGGGAAACACCCAGAGGCAAAGATGTTATTAATCAAGGGATGTAAAATGGATCCTATTGTTTCAGGAATAGTTTTTAGAATCGAGGCTGGGCAAGGATCAGTGGGGGAGCCTGAGTGTATGGAGTTCAGAAGTTTAATGGTCTCAGATCTTTCTAAAGGGATGAAGTGGTCAAATACCGGTGCCACACTCTGTCCAGTTTGTTGCACTTCCAAACAAAAAGTTCTGTCCCCCATCTGGGCTGGCGAAAAAATAGAGTAAGTACACTCAACCTTATGTTGGAAAGAGGTAGCTAGCTTGTTACAGAGTTTGGGGCTGCTAGCACTCACAGCAATTCCTATGTAGAGGGCATTGCCATAGTTCAGTTGGCAGGTGATAAGGGTATGTGTCGGCATGTCTAATGTGTAGGGGTGGCCACTTGAAGATCTTATGTAGAATGCTCAGAGGGCGGTAGCAGGCAGAGTAGGAGATGGCATTCATCTGTGATTTTATGGTGTGCTTGTTGTCAATTATGATTCTGATGTTTCTGGAATGGTTGGAGGGAGTGGGTGCAGGTCCTAGGTGTGATGGACACCAGGAGTCGTTCCATGTGTTGCTAGGGTTGACAAAGATTAGTATTGTCTGTGTTCAGTATCAGGCAGTTGTTCTTCAACCAGTCAGCCATGTTTGTCATGCATCTGTGCATGCATCTATAGAAATTCATTCTGGTGGTGTTGTCGTGAGTGAGAGGATGAGTTAGGTGTAGTCAGTTCAATAGCTGGCTCACTCACTCACTGGACGATCTCCTCCCGAAAACCACCAGCTTAAAAAGAGTTAAAAGAGTGAACCCGGCCCCCTGGTACACTCCTGATCTCAACCTGCTACGTAAGGAGTGCAAAAGAACAGAACGCCTATGGAGAAGGGATAAATCAACAAGTAAAAAGCCGCTTTTCGCACCTCCCTACAAAATTACAAACGCGCCCTTCGTAATGCCAAAAGCACTTTCTATGATGAAAGGATAAAAAACTCCTCCTGCTCCGCCAGGGAAACCTTCATCATTTTAAAGGAACTACTCAAAGCCCCAGAGCCGCGACTCAAATAACTTCCAGACCCACAAACCTCGGAAGAGAAATGCCTTAACTTAGCCAAATTCTTTGATGAGAAAATTCAAAAAATTCTCACCTCCCTTCCTCCTGTCGACCTCAGCCTCAACAATGAGAATGACGCCAATCGGGACCCAGTCACCCCCCACCTTAATTCCCTTGGCCCAGTAACTATTGAAGAGGTTACAACGACGCTAGCTACGATCAAAAGCGGCTCCCCTAGTGACCCGGTGCCCTTACGTATTCTAAAAAAAGTGGCCCCTACGATTGCCCCTCCCCTCACGGACCTTATCAATTCATCACTGCTCCAGGGAATAGTCCCCCCCAGCTGGAAAGCGGCTGTTGTCAAGGCGCTCATCAAAAAACTTTCACTTGACCCCCTTGACCTGGCCAACTATAGGCCAATCTCCCTCCTCCCTGGAATCAGTAAAATTACTGAAAAGCTAGTCAATAAAAAGCTATCGGAGTTCCTCGAGTCCAACAACTTGCTCAGGAACTCGCAAACTGGATTCCGCCCAGGTCAGGGCACAGACAGCGCCCTGCTCGCGGCAGTGGAGGAGGCCAGAATCATCCTGGACGCAGGAGGATCAGTGGCAGTGATCCTCCTGGACCTCAGTGCGGCCTCCGACACGGTTAACCACCGGGTCCTAATCCAGCGACTAAAAAACAGCGATGTGGATGGCACTGCCCTGGCATGGTTCGCATCATTTCTTGACCACCGCTCCTTCCAGGTTTGGGAGAACGACTTCCGCTCCCCCGCAACCCCCCTCCAGTGTGGAGTGCCCCAGGGCTCGTCGCTAAGCCCGACATTGTTTAATGTCTACATGTCCACACTTGAGGAGGTGGTCATCCCGTTCGGAGTCAAAATCATCAGCTATGCGCATGACACGCAATTAGTGGTGTCTCTGTCACATCCCAACCAGGAACCATCTAACCTCCATAGCTGTCTCTCAGAAATTCAGGGATGGATGAATGGTTCGTCATTAAAACTCAATGGATCTAAAACAGATATCCTAATCCTGGGCCAAAAGGGGACCTCCCTTCCCCCTAACATCTGGCCACCCTGTCTGGGTGAACCTCCAGCCCCCAAAGATGAGATCAAAAGCTTGGGAATCTGGTTAGAAAAAGATCTGTCCTTTAAGACCCAGGCCCAAAAAAACACTGGGATTTGTTTCGGGTTGCTTAAATCTATCAGGAAAATCCTGCCCCTGCTCCCTCCCGTCTCCCAGAAACTGCTCATCCATGGCCTCATCCTCTCAAGGCTGGACTACAGCAATGCCATATATCTGGGGGCCCCCGAAGCAACCTTCAATAAATTGCAAAGGATCCAGAACGCCGCGGCACGGATCCTCACCAACACTCCGGCCAGATCATCGGCCAGACCGGCTCTGAAGGTTCTCCACTGGCTCCCAGTGAGAGAGCGAGTCAAATTCAAGGCTCTCTGCCTGTCCCATAAACTCCTGCAGGACAAAGGTCCCCCCATCCTCAAGAAATTCATCAGGCCCTACAATGCCGCAAGATCCCTTCGCTCTGACCATAAACACCTTATTACCACTTTCAGAGTGAAGAGGGCACGCACTGGCGGTAGGCGTTTTTCGGTAAACGCGGCAGCCTTGTGGAATGCCCTCCCCCCCAAATTTAGGATGGAGCCAGATTACCTCCGGTTCAGAAAATCTCTGAAAACTCACCTTTTCCCCTGATTTCCTCCCTTACTTTATCCTCATCAGTGTCCTGATCTTAGCGCTGGGATGCTCACGGGTTACTACGCGCTTTACAAAACCTTAAATAATAAATAATAATAAATAATAGTAGTCTGCGTCGGAAATTTTGTTGAGACCGTGGGATCTGACGATGTGTCTGTACGTATTACATTGTCTTATTTGAAATCTTTGTATACATTATTTTCATGCACTTTCAAGCTGAACTTCCCCTTTTTTTCTGCTGTTGAAACTTCTCAAACTCTTGCATTTGGATGGTGGTACGCCCTCTTCCTTGGCCTTCCAGACTATATACTGCCACCCTTAATGATACCCTGCGCACCACATCACATCTTATCCATGGCCTGAAGATATGTGATGACATCACTCCTTTCATGATGAATCTCCATTGGCTCCCTTTGCCGGCCTGCATCATGTTCAAAACCTGGTGCAGCCATCGTGACAAGCACTACACTTATCTTCAGGGAAGCTCATCCTCGCTAGCGGTTTTAAGCACACTGGAAGCTAGGAGATCATAATATTTTTATTTCATGATGCTGAATAAATTGTTAGTAAATGCGAACCAATGCTATTTCTTGGTAAAATGCTACGGGCTTCATGTACTAATATTCCAAATAAGAAATCATGCATTGGGACAAATAATGAAATGGAATTTGTGATTTCTTATTTGGATGATGAATCATAATAATGAATTCCGTTGGAGTGACAACAATTTAACAATCTACCAGATGCATAGTTATTTTGCTATTCCACCAATACAGCAGACCACCATGTCAGTGATTTATTTTAAATAAAGCAATCTTTTTTATTTTAAATCAGCCACGTTTCCTAAAAGGAAAAGATGATGGGTTTAAAAGAAATATAAATATTTTAGAAACATTTTTTGGGAGCTGGCTGTGGTCCCAGGAACCACCGCCTGCTCTTGAAAGATTTGTATCCAAATTCACAAATGGGAAGGGGTACCCTCGGGGAAATGTTCCTGTTTGCAAATGGGTGCCACCTCCTTTGACTTGGTGGTAAAATATTAATCTGCATTATTTTGGTCTCAAAACATCAATACATAACTGAAGGAATCGGTATTTGGAAATTACGCACTTTACACACCCCTTCCAAATACAGATTCAGAATTTTCAAGCAAACTCAAATTGCGATTCGGTAATGGCAAGGAATAGCAATTTGGGTTTTGTACATTTAAAAATGACACTTTGTGGTTGCAAAAGCTCCAATTTGACTTCTGCAACCCTTAAATTCCTTTGTACATTGTAGACTTCATTTTGTCCCTCATTTGCAATTCAACCATTTGTGTTTGAGATAGTCCTGACCCAACACTCCAAACAGGATTGGTGTAGACACCTTGCTATATCCAAAGAGATTGAAATAAACATATTTACTAATAACTGTAAGCACTACTTAGGTTTGCCTAGAATGAGTCAGGTTAATATGAGAGAGTATAGAGAGCTAATGTAGCCAGAGCTATGAAAGCGAATTCAAAGAACAGAAAATTTGGCAGCCAGTAGGGGCGAGAATCCTTAAATACAAAACAACATAAAACAAAGACACATTAGCTTTGGGGAGGTGGGCGGGTTGAAAGAGATGGAGTGCAAAGGAGGCAAGCATAAACAAGCATTTGCAATGCAATAGGTCTTGCATTTGCGAGAGTTAGAGTTATTGGCATTGTAAATGAAAATGACTTTTATCCGTATGCTTTGGCTTGGAGTGGAGTGGATGTATGTGGTTTGGAGAGGAATTATGTGAGTTGAATTAGAATTGCTGTGGAACTGTATGAGATGGAATTGTGTAGTGAGTAGTGTATTTGTATAGTGGAATTACGTGACATGGTGAATAGATAGGGGTGAGAGCGGCACAGACAGAATAGATAGAAAGGAAGATAGGTAGCTTGTGTACATTTCAATGTAGGCTGACACACGTATAAGGTTTAAAAAAATCCAAACAGTTCAAGGGAAGAGTGGCATATCTCTAAACTATCTCCTAAAATAGACAGGGTGAATTGAAGATGACTATAAACTAGGGGGCATATTACCAAGCAATAGCGATAATTATCGCTATTGCTTGGTTAGAGACAAAAATTTACCAGAGCTGCGGCGATTTTTATCGCTGATAAACCTTGGTATTACCAAGGTTTATCGCAAATGCGATAAAAAACGGCCGCAATGCATGAATATGACTGTTTCCAGTCGCTAACATCTTGGCACGCCCACTTTGCATGTCATTAGTGATAAATACCACTGACATGCAAAGTGGGGCCCAAGATGGTTGCTATCTCCTACTAGCTGTCGCTAACTGGTGTTAGCGACAGCTAGGTAATAGGGAGATAATTTTATCTCCGCTTTCTTGGCTTTTAAAGCCAAAAAAGCGGAGATAAACCCCCTTGATAATATGCCCCTAGTTTCTTTAGTCTGATTTGTTTCTTGCTAATTAATTAGTCTCTAAACTTGATAATGGTGTTAAGTAATAAAAGCATCATGACAAACAAACACAACAAACAACTTAATTGTCTCTTGCTTAATCCGGATTTTCCCCATAAAAGGGAAACCAGACTTGTTACATTCAGTGTAAACAATCTTCTTCATGATACCCAAACCAAAGTAAACGGTGCGATATAAAATTGTATAATGTAAACGTGATGCCAAGCTATGAACCCGAGAAGCACTTGTCTCACATTCCACGCACGAGACGTGGAGCAGAAAATGCTTTAGGTGGTGCTGAAAACCTGCATTGTAGCGTAGTGAAGTACTTTCAAAGAAAACACTGATTTCTGAAAAGGGGAAGGCACTCTGCCAAAGGGTTCTGTTGTCTTCCGTGAATCTCATTGCATCAGCCAAAGCACATACCACACGAGGATGGCTGGATTTATTTTAAGTGTATTGAGAGCAACCAGCAACACACAAGTGAGATTTTAGGGACGTGAGTTGCTGATTAAATTAAAGCTTTCAGAATATCTACTACTGAAAAATGATTGGGTGGGGTGAGGTACTCAGTTGGTAAGGGGCGTGTTAGCACGCACCGCCTAGCTCTCTGGCTACATTTTGCCACTATTTCTGCTGGTTACGGAGTCTGGTCATGTTTTCCTTCGTTAGCCTTTTGAGAGGGATATTCTCAAGAACGTGTGATAATTATCGCAAAATTAGATTAACACAACTTTTCACAGTGCAGTCCATTGCGGGAAAATAATGCTGTGTTAACGTTGTATTCTCAACACGGAGGTATCATACGATAGTCTCATGATAACGCATCAAATGACTGCGTTAATATTAACACAACGCCTAAAAAATGCGAAACGGAAAAAAGCTTTGATGTCCCAAACCCTGATACAAAAATCAGCGATAATCAGCCCCAGGCCTGCAATTCCCACGCGTCATGGGGGAAAATGCACCATAAAAGCAGAGAAAAAAAACTGTGAGATGATAATGTACGAGTACAACCTCACATCCGTGATGTACTACAAATGTCCACTGTCCCACATCAAATAGGCATCTCCTCACAAACAGTCACAATGTACATTGCTATGAAGTCTGTATCTAAACTTCTCCAATGCGTCAAGATACATGGAAAGACACTGAAACTGCATCTCCCCTTTACATTGCAGAGTGAGAATCAACACCTCCTGCAGAGCAGACCCTACATCATGTCAGTGATGATGGAGACGACCCCCAGGACAACGACTACGACGTACTCCAATGGTTCATGGACAACCTCCACACCCCACCTCCAGTAGCAGGGCAGTCCATCACTATCGAGGTGAGCCCACCCCCTGCACAGATCACACAGCAGGAAGCACTCACCACCACGTCTGGCTTCCAGTAACTCACCAAAGAACACATGGCGTTCCAACGCTGTGTTAGACCGCCAGAAGGAGCTGGCTGAACAGGTGCAGGTGGAGTTCCACCTCATGGCAGCCAAACTAGTGCCATACGTGTTTGTCTAAATCCCATAAGGGACCACTCACACTCCTTCGCGGACACCCACAGTCAGCCCCATGCCCTGCAACAATCCATGGCTGGTGTCGCTGGAGTCATGACTTGGAGACAACAGCAACTGTCTAGTCAGAGTGGCTACAGCAATGTCATCCGTGATTTGGGAAACATAAGGAAGGTCATGGAGAACATGGAGAGGATGCAGGCACAAAGAATGGCTACCACTGTCCCGCTCGAGAAAGCTGTAGATGGGATCTACCGTGCCCTGCAGATCCTCATCATGGGCGTGATGTCACAAGACATTGTGCAGATGAATGCAACTGCTACTTCTACATTCACATCTCTGACCCCTGACGTGTCGGTGGCACAGAGTGCTACAGACCAACCATCACCACCCAGAGGACGAAGATGAGGATGAATCTGCCTTAGTGGTAAGAATGAAGCAGTAGCACTCATTTCGGCCATATGGCTTCTTTTTGCTTGGTTCTGTTCTCTGCATCATGCCCTGGATAACACCTTCCACTGTCCCCCGGTACACTCTGCGACACTAACCTTGCACCTCGACATAGACTGCCCTATATTGTTTGCAAAACAATGACACAGCAATCAGCCTGCGGACTGGACTCTTCCCCTTCCGAGTAACTTGTCAATCCCTAAAGGACTCTGGCTGGCCCTTCACGGGGCAACTTTGTAAAGTGTTGTCTGCATGGCCCAGTACTAAGACAGCTTCAACACTCCACTGAACTTAAATAATACATAATAATACACACAGGCGTGTCATGTCTATAATTAAACAAGAATGAAAGCATGGACAAATGTAGGGGCAGTGATTCCCCCTTAAGCCCATGTTGCTCATTTTGTGGGGCTTGAGTCACAGGGTGCATCCATGCATCATGGTGGTACATATTTGACCCCAAAAGAAGGCATTTTGTCAATTCTAGGTCACAAATGACAGCCTATATGTAATGGTTTGGGACACATGTGAAACGCTGATGAGTGGAATTCCGTACTATCCTTGACCCACAGAAATGGCATTTTGAATACGTGACACCCTAAACAGCCTCTCTGTACAGAGGTGACACACCCACCATCTATTTTCAAATTATGAGATTGTTAGCACTAAATGTTGCACTTACACGTGTCGAAGGGATGTGCTTGTACAGAGGAGTGACATGCATTGAGGGAATGTGTGTTGTAATGAATTTATTTGCACATGCTGTGCCTGTGGGCATTTTGTACTGTCCGATGATTGCTAAGGACAGTGACAATGTGACATGCTCATGTGAAGTAATTGTCAATGATGGTGTTCCTACGGGCTATTCCTGTTGCAGCTGCAGTGGGGTGTGGTCCACCTGCCTCCTCTTTCTCATCATCGTCCGGTGCATCTGGCACTTGTATCCATGGAGCATTGGTGCATACACATATGTTTTGCAACACACAACATGCAACGATCATCTTGCACACGATGTCTGGGCTGTACAGGAGCCTTCCACCTGTGATGTCCAGGCAGGCATCGGAAACGTGACTTCAACACTCCAAATGTGCCTTCCACTATGCGCCTGGTGCGTTTGTGGGCTGCATTGTAATGCCTCTGGGCCTGTGTGTTCGGGGCTCGTAGGGGTGTCATCATCCAAGGGTAGAGCGCATATCCTTGATCACCTGTGACAGTGCAGAGAGACATGAGTCAATAGTTCGTTCTGCATAATGTGTTGGCAGGCTCACTGGTTCATTGGTGTGTGATATGTGTGACTTAGTGATTCCTATTTGACATGTACTGCTTGTTGCAAATGAGCAGCATCAATGTGTATTACGTAGCCTCACTGCTGCTCCTTCCTCCCATGAGCCTATTTACTAGTGTGCGCAGTGTATTTGCATCACTTGCACTCCTACGGCACTCCATTGTCATGCCTTTCTGCGCATGCCCACAAGCCTGACAACGACACTGTGATGTTGTGCGTTGAAGGTGGGCAGCCAGGTGTGACTAGGCCTATGGTAAGGATAGGGCGGACACAGATGTAGAGTTCGTGGCTGGCTGAACTCGTGATGCGGTTGACGGTAGACTTATGCTGTGGTAATAGCGACACATACAACAATTGGCGTGTATAATCCCAGACCCCGAGCGGGCCTGCGCTCCTTCATTTACGCTTTGGCCGAGCCTGCACTCCAGGGGCATGCTACATTGCAACATTGTCCATTGCGGGACAGGTGGCGCTGACACTACAACAGAGACACACGTATTAGTTACTTCCTTGGCAAGACCAACATTTAACCACGCCCAGAGCCCCGGGTTGATGAACCACACCCCTACGCTGGACTGTCATACACCAGGCCACTCCGCTTATGCTTACAGATGGGTATGACACAGCTACATATCCCAGGTCTTCCCCACTGCCTGAGTTGACATGGTTGCATCCGTTGTCCACAGCACAATGTGATGTGGTAGGGCCAGGGGCCCTCGTGCATACATAATGACCACACAACTTAGATAGTTTGTGGAACTGGCCATGGGCACGTGCACCCGGCCCATTTTATTGCCAGCCCTCAGGGAGTGGTTGGTGCTGGCAACAACTACAACAGTGATCAGAGAATCTAAAGCTCAAAGTTCAAACAGCATGGGTCCATGACTTGAGCTGCACAGTTAGTGTCCCGGGACCATGGGACAGTGACTTGAGGTGCACTGAGGTAAGGCCACGAGAGATGAGAGGGTCCTTGTCGATGTCCAAGGGGAAAGTCGTGGAGTGTTTCGGGGGACAGTGTAAGGTTTTCTTCCAGGGCATGATGCAGAGGGTAAAACCAAGCAGAAACAGGCAATATAGAGGAGATGAATGCTACAGACTCATTCTTAACACAAAGTCAGTATCAGCTATATGATGATGAAGACAACCCCCAGGCCATATACTCAGACGCCACCAAAGTTCAACCAGAGTGTCCATAAATTGCGGGGCACAGAGTTAGTGGCACCAGGGCTGAAAGTGGATGCAGTTTGAGATGAGGCCTGTACAATGATATAAACTCTGCCATAAATATATCAAGGCTCAGTTCCAAGTGTGTGACCTACTCGACCGCAGTGTAGGCCGGAGGTAGCGGTCAGCAGGGGCACACAGCCACGTGTCATTGGAATGCTATGCACAGAGTTGGTGGCATTGAAGGGAGTACAGTGATATCAAACGTCCCATTAGCATATGAACTCGGCCACCATGATATCAAGACTCAGTTCCAAATGTGTGACCTACTGGACCACAGTGTAGGCCGGAGGCAGCGGTGGAGTACGTCAATGAGAAAGGTGTACTGCGGGCCTGTGTCGCGCAGCCAGCGATGGTCTAAGGAGGCTGCCAACGTCGTGGACCTCGGGTTTGGAGCTTGCACCGGCACATGGTGGGCCCTCTTTGACACACGCTGGTGTCGGTAGGTGAGCAGTGAGGTCTGGGGCAGGTGAGCAGTGAGGTCTCGGTGCACAGGGTTGGGCAAGACGGATCTGCGGACCAGTGGCCTGGGGTGCAGCAGACACATAGGATCGCAGGCAACACCGCTCACGGCATCAGCCTCGTTAGGGGGTGAGAGGCGCCACCCTGGCAGACAGGTTTGCCATTCCGGAAAAGAACCACACCTAGAGCTGCATGCTTTTTATTCACACCCCTACGCTAGCCTGGCATATGCCAGGCAAGCCACTCCGCTCATGATTACAGTGGGGGGGGGGGGTGTAACAAGCTACATTTCTATGATCTTCTCCTCTGGCTGAGGTAACGTAGTTGCGCCCACTGTCCACTACACTCTAAACACCAGCAGTGTAGGTTGACATGAATATGTCTCTAGTCTGCATACTGCAGTCTGTCCAGCACATCCACGCCACACCTGGCATTGTGTACATTCTCATTCATGGGTCACTTGCCTCCTTCGCACATGCCTGGTTCCCACCTCTCCCCACAATCTGCTATTGTGGGTCTGAGGTGCCGTGCCATTGATGGCTTATCTACATGGCTAGCACAGGTTACCACAGACAGTTGTGCTGTCAAATCTGGTAGGTGGGCATGTTGTTTGGCATGTTGGATGTGAGTTTGTAATGTGTGCATTCCCAGAGTTGTGAGCTGAGGTGTGTGGTGTGTTCATTTGGTACTTACCAACGAGCAGTGCATTTCTGTATGTGCCATCCTGGAAGCGCTGGTTGATGATGGACTGCCAGAAGATGCAGGAATCATGCACATTGCCTAGGTAGTTGGTGACGACATTGGTGAAGAGTTCCCGGTGGTCCACTATTGCCTGCACATTGATGGAATGAGTGTGCTTTCTGTTGCAGTTATTGTGGGCAGTGTCGGCAGAGGACACAAGTAGGACAAGTGGGCAGTCGATTGCCCCCAACACGTTTGGGAAGCCAACTATGGAATGAAAGCCTTGCTTGGTCTCCAGCTGTTCCTGCGCAGTGTGGGGGAAGTGAAGGTGCTGGGGTACCAAGCCCATGATGGCATTCAAGACAGTTGTGATGAACTTTGACAGGGCTGGTAGTGAGACTCCTCTGACTCTGGCAGTTGTTGGTTAGAAGGTACCAGAGGCCAACAGGTGCAGCACAGCCAGCAGCTTTGTTTGCGGAGGGATGTTGGTTGTCTGCTGTGCTGGTACCGTCAGCCTGTGGGCAATGATGGTCAGGATGCGGAGGATGGTTGTCCTTTTGAGCCTGTAGTGGGCAATGACATCCTCTGTTGTTAAATCTGTGAGGCTGGTGCTTTTTCTGAAGGTCCGCTGTCTTTGTCTGCGCCGCCTCTGTGATAGTCCGGGGAAAGGGTGGGGGGCCGGGGAGGGGGCGGGCCTGGTGCTGGTGGTGGTGGGTGTTGTGGCCCTCTTGGGACTCCGAGCTGCATGATCAGTAGCTCCATGGCATCAGTCGTTCTTCAGGTGTGGCTATGAGCTGGGCTCCCTTTTATGGTGCAGGTTATGGTCCGACTTAACAACAGGTAAGAGCAGATGCTTAATCCCTGCTGCTAATGTGCCTTATCGTCTGTTTTGGGGATCTTATCGCCAATCTGGTTGGTTGTTGAGAATGTTGCAAAGTGGTATTGTTGCGGCTTTTTGCACGGGAACGCCTACTCTGCATATCATTAGCGTTAGTTGCCGGTGTCATTTGTGGCGATGTTTTTTGCAGCTGCTATCACAGGGAAACTGGTGATATCAGCTGTTAGCACCAGCTTGTGAATAGGGCGATATATTTATCACCACTTTGGCTGTGATAAAGTGCTGATAACTGAGCAATAGGTCCTTGAGAATATGCCCCTGAGAGTCATAAGTAAGATTTCACGTCACTGGCAGACTGTGGTGATATGGCAGACATTCCCGGTTTCTACTGGCTTACACAGTGCTGTGAGATTCACAGAATGTGAGAACCACACCAGGGACCCGCTGTGCAAAACAGAGTGGTAAAGGCATAAAGCGAAAGCAAGGTGCCATTCTGTTGGCATGGATTACAGTAACTATAAACAAGCAAATATAAAAGCGGGCGCCGTGCTGAAACATGAAGTGTGGAGCCTGTGTAGATTAAAGTTATGCATTCTGTGGCCAGTGAAACTAGCGCTGTGATGATAAAATAAACGGCAGGTGGTACTACGAACAGGCACCACAGTTTAACAGGCGCAGGGAATGAAATAAGTACTCCCCAAAGGAACATATCAACACCTACAGCGTAAGGAAACTCTAGTTGCCTGGTGCTCCTGAGCAAAAAAACGGAAGAGATGTATCGGGAGCGCCAAACAATGAGGAGCCAGCAAAGAAGAGTTCAACAGGAGTGAACCAATGGCAAGTTGCAGGTGGGATTACTCTGCATATAGTGATTACAGCAGGTCATGGAAACAACGCATGAGCGCTGCCTAAGACCTTAAAAGAGGAAAGGAAAAAATATGAGAGAGTGGTGGGAGAAGAAACGATGCGCATGAAGAGGGAGTGATTCATATTAATAATGGGGCTTGGTGATTTTTTTTCTTTCTAAAGTAAACTTGTGCAGATTTCGGTACAAATTAACATAATTTTGGCTGCCACAGTTAAAAAAACATGATGCAAGGCAGCAAAAGACATGGGGCCATATGTATCAACATCCTGATTTGCGATTCTCAAATAGTGATTTTTTAGAAATCGCTATTTGAGAATTGCAAATAGGGATGTATGTAAAAAATCTAAAAATGTTAGCGATTTCTTAATATTCCTTAATTGCGATTTGCAAATTGCGAATCGCAATTAACCTTTTCCGTGGTCATGACGAGCTCAGCTCGTCATGAGGCATGGTGCTCCGGGGCTCATGATGAGCTGAGCTCGTCATGAGCCGTGGAACGCTCACACGCGGGGATAATTCCCTGCTGTGCTGAGCGTTCCACTTAAACGGGTGCGGTCATGACGAGCTCAGCTCGTCATGAACACACGAGCAGTGTGCCTCATGCCGAGCTCAGCTCGTCATGAGCACCAGGGCGCTGTGTGCGCCCCACACCTCCCAGCACAGCAGGGGAATTACCCCTGCACGGAAGGGGTTAAGGAATAGTTTCCCATTCATTTCTATGGGCCAGGAGGCCCATAGGAATGAATGGGAAGTTATTCTCAATTTGCGATTCGCAATTTGAGAATCGCAAATTGAGAATAATTTGAAAGGGTGTCATAAGGACACCCTGATGCACCCCTGAAATTTACATGTGTGCGCATATGGCGCACATACATGCCCTAAGGGCATGTATGTGCGCGACATGGCACCTTTACAAATGCCAAAAAGTGCACTTGTGAAAGAAATCGCAAATTACCACCAACTTGAAGTTGGTGGTAATTTGCGATTCCTTAGGGCCAAATTGCACTTTTTTGGTGCTTCTTACAATGCATTTAAGGAATCGCAAAATTTGCGATTCCTTAAATGCAATCGCAAAATGAGGAATCCCAAATTTAACGATTCCTTATTTTGCCGTAATGCATATCATTTGGTAAAATTGCATTCGCAAACGCCGAAATTCACAGAATGCAATTTTGCTTGATACATATGGCCCTTGGTGTGCTATTTGTGTTACTGTTTACTGGATGTACATAATGTGGTTCTACCTGGATCACGTTTTGTTCATGAGTCCAAGCCATACAAGTTAAAATACCACATTTTTCTCAAAATCCAGATTGAAAAGGAGGGAGAATTCACCACTTTCACAGAACAGCAAATTTCGGTATGAGAGAAAGTCCCAATGATGGAATACCTGAACAATGGGCAGTGGAAGTGGGATGGAGAGTAAAACACAAGAAAGATTTATTTAAAAAACAAAATAAGAAAAGAACTTATAAAAGGGGAAAGGGTGCTAGATATCCAGTCGAAAACAGCCATGTCAAAATCTTTTCATCTGGAAAACGTATTCTGGCAACCTGAGCATATTGCATCTGCCAGGAGGAAAGTTATCATCATTATTGTATTCACAACCTCAAAGAGGTGGGAAAGGTGGGAGAGATGTAGGCGCTGCTTAGAAGCATGCAGTACTTTTCTAGTTAGGAAACAATAAAGGAAAACAAAGTAGGGAGCGTCCCTCATTTTATGTGACTGTGAAGGTCTCAGAAGCGGTAAATACCATTTGAATAGATGTAGACTGTTGGAACGGACAGGCTATATTCAATCTGATTTTGCGGGTGCATTTCAGATTTTTAGCTGAAGGGCATGCTAGGGCAGATAGAGTGGTTTGACAAATGTTTCTAAAGATAACCAACCTAGGAGAATGTGTACAAGGGGATTGCACCTCCAGAATATCACTTTTACCGGCGTTCCGGTGGCGCAATGCCCTGCTCCATAATTACAAAGTGCTGTTAAGCTACTTTTTTGGCTTAACGCTGCTTTGTAAATATGGACCCTTTTCAGGCAGGGATGTACGATGGTATGACGCATGGTTTTACCACGCGTTTTTTACAACGCAAGTCGTTACCACGACTTGCGTTGTAGGGGTGCGGACTTAGGAATTTTTTAATTTAATATTCCAACACCAGCCTACGTACAGTAGGGAAGGTGTTGGATAGTAAATTAAATTATTCCTTGTCCTGTAGCGCCCTCCAGCGCAAGTCGTGGTTACGACTTGCGTTGTAAAAGATGCGTTGAAAGGGTACTGCAGATTAAAATCCGCGTGGTAAAGGATGTTCCCCTTCAGGCAGGTATCTGCGTGAAAGGGGCGAGCAAAGGGTGTTGCTGTGGGCGTTCCACTGCTACACCCATTGCTTTTTGACGCTGCCCAGATTTATATAGATGTTTAAAGCTGAGGCAGCGCCAAAAACGAACGCCATGCTAAAGCAGGCGTTAGATTGGCGCAACGAAGAGAAGCACTTTTATTTCTCCTCGTTTTTTCTGTGCAGAATGCAGCATAATTAGAAGTAGCAAATCACCATTATTGATTGTTTATGTTCCGGAAGCTTCCTGCATATAAACAATCATCCCTGCAACTCAGGAACCCTTGCACTATGGCGCAAGAGTGTCTGTGTTGGTGTTAGGCAGCTATTTTTAGTGCCAGCGCAAGGAAAAACACAAGGATGCACCATATTCTTGTAAATACGGTTCATCCCTACAGTTTTTAAATGACAAAGTATGGCTCAGCAAAATTTGCCACAGCACCGGGCTGTGCCATTTCCTTGTACATATGCCCCAATGTTTTTCAAAGAGACACATTGCGTAATATCTAGGCATATTTAAAAGGGCACTGCTTCACCGGAGCGTCACTTTTAGGATGCTACGGTGGCGCAATGCCCTGCTCCATGTTTACAAAGCAGGTTTTAAGCCACATTACATGCTTTATCGCTTCTTTGTAAATATTGACCCTTTCATGCAGGTATATGCATGAAAGGGGCGTTCAATGGTTGTTGCTGTGGGCGTTCCACCACTACACCCTTTGCTTTTTGATGCAACCCTAGATTTACAAGGATGTGTAAATCTGAGGCAGGGACAAAAAGTAACGCATGCATAAGCAGGCGTTAGAATGGCACAACGTGGAGAATACTTTTATTTCTCCTCGTTTTTGTTCTAGCTATGTGTGCTGCATTCTGTAGCACACATAGAAGGAGAACATTGCCTTTAATCATTATTTATGGGCAGGAAGGGACTCTATGGTGGTGTCTTTTCCTGCACATAAACAATCCTCCCTGCAATGCAGGCACCCTTGCACGATGGTTCAAGGGTGCCTGTGCTGGTGCTAGGGAGCTTGTTTTAGCACCAGCAAAAGGGAAAACACAAGGGTGCACCGTTTTCTTGTGAATACGGCGCATCCCTGCTTTTGTAAAACAGTCAATTCTAATCGAGCTGGGGTATCTCATGTCGCAATCAATTACAACGACCTCCCATTTTTTATATATACAGGGTAGGGGATACACCAGTCAAAAGCCCACCTTAAAAAGCCAGTCTCCTTATCTACACAGTGGAACAACCCACACCAGTGTGTGATAGAAAAAATGTGAGCAAGCATGATAGCACCTCACGGGCGCACCACCAATGGGACCCCTGGGGGGACGAGAGAAAGCCGGCAACACTCCACATATCGTTACAAATAACGGAAGGAGGTGTGACGTAACTCACGAGAGGAGTTTACTGAAACCTGTTTTTACCACCTCTCGGCCGGTAGGAGAGAAAACTGCCGATAGAGGTGTTTGCAGCCCTGGTGTCCTATGCAGTGGCGTAAAAAGTATATGCCCTGTAGAAATTGCCTGAAAAGTACCAAGGCAATGAAACATGTTGGCAAGTAGAACTTATATTTACAACAAGGGGTGGTGAGGGACAGAGTCTCTGAATTAAGCAGAATACTCTCACCCAGTCAAGAGATCAGGGCTAGATCCAACACCGTTTTTTTGGCTCATTGCACCATCCCAGTTTCAGAACCTGGCTGTATGCAAATTAGTCTGTCCCTGGCCCAGTGCATCATGGGAACAGGGCAGACCAGACTACAAAAGCCAATTCTTACACTGGGAAGGAAACAAGCTTCCGGGGACCGGTTTCTGGCATTACAGCCGTCTTCGGCCCGGCTTGCTTGAATCCTGATGGTGCAATGAGCAAGGGACTCATGTCTGAGTATACCCTTCCACGCTTAGGGTGGACACAAATATTTACAACAAGGGGTGGTGAGGGACAGAGTCTCTGAATTAAGCAGAATACTCTCACCCAGTCAAGAGATCAGGGCTAGATCCAACACCGTTTTTTAGCTCATTGCACCATCCCAGTTTCAGAACCTGGCTGTATGCAAATTAGTCTGTCCCTGGCCCAGTGCATCATGGGAACAGGGCAGACCAGACTACAAAAGCCAATTCTTACACTGGGAAGGAAACAAGCTTCCGGGGACCGGTTTCTGGCATTACAGCCGTCTTCGGCCCGGCTTGCTTGAATCCTGATGGTGCAATGAGCAAGGGACTCATGTCTGAGTATACCCTTCCACGCTTAGGGTGGACACAAATATTTACAACAAGGGGTGGTGAGGGACAGAGTCTCTGAATTAAGCAGAATACTCTCACCCAGTCAAGAGATCAGGGCTAGATCCAACACCGTTTTTTAGCTCATTGCACCATCCCAGTTTCAGAACCTGGCTGTATGCAAATTAGTCTGTTCCTGGCCCAGTGCATCATGGGAACAGGGCAGACCAGACTACAAAAGCCAATTCTTACACTGGGAAGGAAACAAGCTTCCGGGGACCGGTTTCTGGCATTCCAGCCGTCTTCGGCCCGGCTTGCTTGAGTGTCCCTCACCACCCCTTGTTGTAAATATTTGTGTCCACCCTAAGCGTGGAAGGGTATACTCAGACATGAGTCCCTTGCTCATTGCACCATCAGGATTCAAGCAAGCCGGGCCGAAGACGGCTGGAATGCCAGAAACCGGTCCCCGGAAGCTTGTTTCCTTCCCAGTGTAAGAATTGGCTTTTGTAGTCTGGTCTGCCCTGTTCCCATGATGCACTGGGCCAGGAACAGACTAATTTGCATACAGCCAGGTTCTGAAACTGGGATGGTGCAATGAGCTAAAAAACGGTGTTGGATCTAGCCCTGATCTCTTGACTGGGTGAGAGTACTCTGCTTAATTCAGAGACTCTGTCCATCACCACCCCTTGTTGTAAATAATTTTGTCCACCCTAAGCGTGGAAGGGTATACTCAGATGTGAGTCCCTTGCTCATTGCACCATCAGGATTCAAGCAAGCCGGGCCGAAGACGGCTGGAATGCCAGAAACCGGTCCCCGGAAGCTTGTTTCCTTCCCAGTGTAAGAATTGGCTTTTGTAGTCTGGTCTGCCCTGTTCCCATGATGCACTGGGCCAGGAACAGACTAATTTGCATACAGCCAGGTTCTGAAACTGGGATGGTGCAATGAGCTAAAAAACGGTGTTGGATCTAGCCCTGATCTCTTGACTGGGTGAGAGTACTCTGCTTAATTCAGAGACTCTGTCCATCACCACCCCTTGTTGTAAATAATTTTGTCCACCCTAAGCGTGGAAGGGTATACTCAGATGTGAGTCCCTTGCTCATTGCACCATCAGGATTCAAGCAAGCCGGGCCGAAGACGGCTGGAATGCCAGAAACCGGTCCCCGGAAGCTTGTTTCCTTCCCAGTGTAAGAATTGGCTTTTGTAGTCTGGTCTGCCCTGTTCCCATGATGCACTGGGCCAGGAACAGACTAATTTGCATACAGCCAGGTTCTGAAACTGGGATGGTGCAATGAGCTAAAAAACGGTGTTGGATCTAGCCCTGATCTCTTGACTGGGTGAGAGTACTCTGCTTAATTCAGAGACTCTGTCCATCACCACCCCTTGTTGTAAATAAAATAGGCAAGTAGAACTTGGCTCGATAGGTAGTAGCCATATTCACTTTTTTAATGTACGCAAACAGCATAAAGGAACAAGAATAAAGTTATCTGTTCGTGCTGTATGCGTTTTTTATGTAATATGTTATATGTTGTTTGACACCACTATATATGTTACTTGTATTGTTTCCACTGCACCTATCACTGTTAACACAGTTGTTTTCATTTGGACACTTTTCTTTAGGCTCGATAGCACCAATGATGATAACAGGGCCGTCCTGGTGAGTACCTACCAGGGGTCCCATTGGTGGTGCGCCCGTGAGGTGCTATTGTGCTTGCTCACATTTTTTCTATCACACACTGGTGTGGGTTGTTCCACTGTCTAGATAAGGAGATGGGCTTTTTAAGGTGGGCTATTGACAGGTGTATCCCCTACCCTGTATATACAAAAAATGGGAGGTCGTTGTAATTGATTGCGACATGAGATACCCCAGCTCGATTAAAATTGACTGCCCTAGACCTAGGTCTTTTTTTGTAGTTTTGACTTCTTGAGTGGAGGGCGACCTAGGCCTATATTTCCCTATTAGCTCCAGTATTGGTGTGCACGGCACTGCTAAATGGCCTGCAGTGCCGCACTGCGCCATTTCTTTGTGAATATTCCCCTCAGATTGCCAAAAACTTGACCTCACATAAATATCTCCCTCCAAAAATTTAAGCCTATGTTTATTCCTTAATTCCACCTAAATTTACTCCCCTCATATATTACAACAAAAATCATTGCATATTTGGGGCAGGTGTTTGAAGTGGCAATAAGAAAAATTCAAATCTTTCTAAAGTGATACCACCGGACACCACTGAATACAACTGCTTTCCAGTTATTGTTTACAGAGAGATCCAGCTGTGTCAGAACCTTGTCAGAAACTTATGTAGGACTGGGAGCCATGCAGTGCCTCTCTGAGTCAGAGAGTAGCTCAAGATAAAGTTCATAATTGGGTTGGTCAAAAAGAAAAAGACAGAATTTGGCAATCCCTAATGCTATTGTACATTAGCTGCATCAAAGAGGAGCAGGCCAGGATTTATTTGTCAATATTTAAAAACAAGCACAAAAAGTGGTCCTGCCGCAAAAAGCCCTGCTCTACCCTTCCCCATGAGGGCACTGCAGACTGTTGGTTTCATCTCTATTTTCTTTTTATCTTACACTACTGCGACAATCCAGCCTGGCCAACGTTTTTTTTAATTTTTTTTATTCAAAGTATTTTTATTGAAAATATAATTTGCATATACAAAATAATGCAGTTGACCCGTTTGCTTGGCTTAGTGACCGTAGAAAATAGCGACCTGGTAGATGTTCTGCTCACTGGCCAACGGTTTTTAAGGTGCAAGAAAATGTCTGCTTGTTTGGAACTAGTCTGAACTTCTGCGTCGCTCTTCCTGGGGCCCCACCCACTTCAGTCAACCAGTCAAGCATTGCAGGCCCTTTCATCAAACTAGTCTGCCAGTACACAAGACATGCAGGGGCATATTTACAGCAAGGTGACGGAGTGCGTCTTTAGCCTCCTTGGCTTAAAGCCACGCTGTGCCACTTCAGAAACACACCCATGTTTACAACAATATGGTGCAGCCCTGCATTTCCCACTGCGCTGGCTCTAAATGTAGCCGCCTAGCGCCAATGCAGGTACCATAGTGCAAGGGTGTTTACGTTGAGAGGAAGGTCTCCCTTCCTGCACATAAACAATCTTTAAATGGCGGTTTGTAACTTTAATGTGTGCTGCTTAATGTAGCACACATAGAAGTTGCAAAACAACATTTTTTTCAGATTGTTTATGTGCAGGTAGGGGCACCTCCCTGCACATTAACAATCAGTGGCATTTACTGTTTCTATGTGTGCTGCACAACGCCACACACATAGAAACAGCAAAAACAAGGAGAAATAAAGCATTTCTCCTCATTTCGCCTGTTTAAGCTCAGTTTTTTCCTGGTCTTAATGTTGCCGCTGTCCCTGATTTATGCCACCCTTGTAAATAGGGGGCAGCATCAAAATCAAAGGGTATTGCTGTGGAACGCCCACCGCAACACCCATTGCCCTCCCCTTTCAAGCTAATTACAGGCTCAATGATGCCTTGTAAATAAGATGACTCCCCTGTGGCCACCACAACATCACTAACAGTGAGGTTGTGGTGGTGCTAGGGGCTTGCACATATAACCCCCTGCAGTCTTTATTTAGTAGGGTCGAGGTAGGGAGAGGTCTAGCTTCCCAGTTCATACAAATAAATGCATGCAAATATCTCAACATCCAAACGTTGGTGCCCTCAAATGCACCCTCAGAAGATACCCTTTTGCTTTCCAAAGAAAGATTGTAAGGTTGCAGCACATTGAATTTCAATGGGAGTACATTTTTTTGACATAAGTTTGTCATACATTTAAAATGCAAACGCTCGTGGCCCGTGCATGGCGTCTTCCCAGATGCCCTTTTCACTCTAAACAACAGGCAGGAAGTGTGAAGTACATGCCCAGTTAGTGTAATCACTCATTTGCCTGGCAATAATGTTTACCTTGCTAAATAAGCAGACTTTCAGATAATGCATCGTAAAATAACTATTTCCTAAATATAACATTGGCTCTAAACAAAGAACTTCTTTATAAATGCACCGTTGTGGACGTAAACAAAGCGGCTTGGCGTGCCTCAAAGTTTCTTCTGTTATGTTTACCCATGTGGAGAAAAGGGCTTGCAATTAATCTGACAGCTCATTTAAGAGGTGGGAGAGTTAGGCACTGCAGACTGCCGGGGGGGAGGTGGGGGTGGTGGGGCGGATGAGGGGGAGGGGTGAGTGGGCATTTCAGTGCGGAACAGCCTCTTTCAGCGCTACAAAAGCAACATTTGATGCCCTAGATTTACAACTACATGGTACTGCTTTCAGGTGTACCAGTGTAATTTGATAAATGACACTACAAGTCCCAGAATGCACTGGTTTGTTACATTACATCCCAGTACTGCATCACCAAGACTATGAAAGCAGTGATGTATTTCTGAAGACTGCAGAGGAGATAAGTCACGCTAGCACCACGGCACTGTGGTAAAATGAATTAAGGGCAGCTCCATCCTGTGGAGGGTATCACACTGCAAAACACAATAAAAGTACAGGAAAAAACTGAAGAACCTCAAGACTATGCTGAAAAAAAAGGAACTGAACAACTCGACCGTAGGGATAGTAAAAAAGGCCCACTACACTGCTGTCCAAAAAGGCTAGTGCTAGAGGGTAGGATAGAGCTCCTTTCTAAAAAGAAGCTTTGATGTGTGGAGTCTGAGCACATAATTCCAGTTTTGCACCTTTAATGCTTCAGGCATCCTAGAATTACTGTTTCCAAGTTCATGCCCTAGGCATACAGAACTTATGTAACTTCCTGGAGCTCCCAGTCGGCCTCTAACAGCCTACCGGTCAGCCATTCCACAACCTAGATGTACCAATCCTCCTTCTTCTACGTGACTTGCCAATCTTCTCACATCTTGCAACTACTACTTAGGAAGAGGTGTGATGGCACTGGAATCTGGGGCTCACGATTCGATCCCCGGCGGCAGGTCAGCCCAGCACCATGTGACTCTGGGAAATAGCTTTCTTGATCTTCCCAACGGCCTCCAGCGCTGGGATGCCTTCCGGTAGCTGTTCGCGCTTTACAAATACTGGATTTACATTTATTTACTAGTCCACCATTCACCACCAGATAAGTTCAGCTTGTCCTCACTTGCTGTAGCCCTCCTCTGAACATCCTGAACCTATGGGTCAGCCATTCCGCACCATAAATCTACCACACCTCCATCACCTCATGGAGCTAGCAAACGTCTTACATCTTGAAAGTGTGTGTCCACTACTGCCCACTCTAGATCTACCATTCCTCCTTCTCATTTTGCACCTAGCAAACCTCTGTCATCCTGGAACTACTGGTCCACCATTCCACACTCTAGACAGACTGCTCATCCTTCACCTCGGGGAACTACCAGCCATTTGATGACATCCTGGAACTGCCAGTCAGCCATGCCACTGCTTAGCCCTACCATACATTCTAGATCTTCTCGATCTACTATTCCTCCAACAACCTGGATTTACTGGTCCACCATTCTACCTTTAGACATTCAGCTCTTCATTTACTTCCTGGAGCTACCAGGCTATCAATGATATCCTGGAACAGTGGTCAGCTGCTGCTCATCCTAGAATGAACCACTCATCTTTCCTCTCTTAGACCAAGCAAGCTTATGTTATCCTAGAACTAGCAATTCCTCACACTAGACTTACCATTTCTCCTTCACCTCTTGGGCTTACCAATCCCCCGACATCCTGGAATTACTGGTCCATTTTTCAATACCTTAGACATATAGATCTTCAATTACTTCTTGGAGTTAATAGTCTTTAGATGGCCTCCTGGAACTACTGGTCTCCTATTTAACATACTAAACAAACCACTCCTCCTTCCCCTTTTGCACCTAGCAAGCCTCCGGCATCCTGGAATTATTGTTCTCCATTCCACACTCTAAACATAAAGATCTTTCTTTACTTCCTGGACCTTCCAGTTTTTTTTTACGACATTCTGAAACTACCACACACTCATCTCACACCCAAGACTTACCACTTGCCCTTCACCTCTGCAAGCTAGCAAGTCCATGACACACTGGAATTTCTGGTCCGCTAGACATACATCTTCAGCTTTACTACAAGGAGCTGCCAGTCCTCCACTGATAACCTGGAACTATCACTCAGGCATTTCACTCCCTAGACTTACCACTTCCTCTTCTCATCCTAGCAAGCCGCTGGCTCAGTGGTGTAGCCTGCGAGCCTTGGAACCTGATTCAAACAAGGAAAATTGGCCCCAAGGTCACCCTGGGTCGGTGATAAACTATAGAGCTAATGGAAGTGCAATGGGAACATCACACTTATTGCTCCTGGCATCACTACACCTTTTGAACAAATAATAGCTGCACCCCTCTTCATAGATCTCCAGGCTATACTTTTCTTTCCTTCTCACCTTTCTATTGGTAGGCTTTTTTCCCTTCATTCACTACCTCCCTTTAATTCGCTTCTCTCTATCCTTTTTCTGTTTCACTTCCACTCTTCTATCTGTCACTCTTTGTTATCTCCTCACACTCATATCTCTCTCACATCCCAATTGCTGGATGTATTCCCTTTCCTTCTCCTGTTTGCTTGTTCATAACTCATTTCCTGCGTTCTCTCATCTATTTCCCTTCTCCTACTCTTTCACTTTTTCTTCTCTTCCTTTCTATCATGCACCCTCTCAGTTCCATCACTCTCCTCTCCCTTTGTCATTTCTCTCTTTTAATCAATTATCACTGTATCCACCAACCCTCCTCCAAGAGTAAACACAGCGCTAGGCCTTAGGCAAGTGCAGAGTAGCTGGGCCCCCTCCAATCACTGGGCTCTAATGCCAGTGCATCTGCTGCCCTATTGATAGCTGTGTACCTTCTCTGACTTGCTGGAACTACTGGTCTACCATTCCACACTTAGACATATAGCTCTTCCTTTACTTCCAGGAGCTACAAGTCTTTCTATGACATTTGGTAACCACTGCTCAGCCACCCCATACCCGAGATCTACCACTTACATGTTCTTCTCCTCGACCTCGTAAGACCCTGATATCCTGGGAATACTGGTTGACTATTCTACAGCGAGACATCCAGCTTTTCATTTACTTCATGGATCTACCAGTCCCCCTATCACATTTTGAAGTTACTGGTCATCTATTCCACACGTTAGACCTACATTCCTTCACCTCAAGGACTTACCAACCCTCCAACATCCTGCAACTTCTGGTCCATCCTTTAAAGACATCTTGGGACTCTTGGTCTAATATTCCACACCCTAAACCTGCCACTCTGTCTTCTCCTTTTGGACCTAGCAAGTCTCTGGCATCCTGGAATTATTATTCCCTGTGCACACTCTTGACCTGTAGCTCTTCCTTCACTTCTTAGAGCTACTAGTACTTCGATGAAATCCTGGAACTACTGAGTTACCATTCCAAATCCTAGTCACAAGACTCTGCTTTAACTTTCTGTACCCATGCTGTCTGGCTCCATCAATCTTCCTCTGATATCCTTGAACTACCAGGTCAAGGATTCAGTGACATGAACCTATGCCTCCTGCACTTCCTGGACCATAGTCGTCCAGGATCTACAGTCCTCTTCCATTACATCCTGGTCTGCAGTCGGACATCATATAACATCCAGGGTAAGAGGGTCTCAGGGAAGTTTAAAGACCCAGCCAGGCTACGTCCCCTGCCAACTAACATGAATAACTGAGAAAACCTGGGAGTCTAATAGGAATAAAAATTAATCCTAGCAAGTGATAAAACCAATGCCCGGCGCTTAGGTGCAGAGGAAAAATCCTTACAAACATTAGCAAGATGTTCATGTACCAACGCACATAGCCACTAGCAACCGTAGGTGTATCCCAGTGTCCAGAGATGGATTCCCATCAAAGTCTTATTAATGATCAATACTATCATTTGGTCATCCAAAGGTAGGGATGGTAAGTCTCTAGATCATTGAGACAGGATCCATACCCTCCATAAGAGACAGGGTTGTAGCCCCTGAGTTGCTCAAAGACCATATGTTTGATCATTAAGTGGGAACTAGTGCAGTGCAAAAAGAAATATGTGAGAATAAAAATGAATAGAGAAAGACAGCGAGGTAAACTTTAATGGCTATCAGTCTCTTACAGATTAAAACCAAGAACAGCGCAATCATAGCAGTTCAAACAAATAGCTGCTGAGGGGCCGACATGTTTCTGCCAAACGGGGAAAAACTCCTAAGGCTTTCTTCAGGGCCTCTGTTCTAAATAGTTGTTGCAACTGCAAATGTATATTACATATAAATCAATAAACCAAAAGCAATAAGTGAAAAACCATAAAGGATATACATGACTATTCCTCCATGTCACTTGGTGTGATGTTCACCTACAAAAGCAAACAGTGACGTCAATGCGTTGGACATATTAACATGAAAAAGAATTTAAAATGTATTCAACTCACCCATAGTAACAGGGGATCGGACCTCACCTCACCTGGACCAAGCTCAGGGTAGAGGAGGCCACGCGCTAAAAAGGCAGTCAGACATTCCATATAATGTACCTGCCATTCACCCCTTTACTTATTGGTATTTACAGACCTCTGTCGCCATTATGGATGTACTTCTAGGCCTCATATCCTCTGCCAGGGCAGCTGACCCTGAATAAATGGCCAGATCTCCAGTGACCTCCACTTCATAATGAACCAAGCAATGAACATTTCATAGACATTCCTAATGACAAAACTACACCCAAGAAAATCCCTTTCACAAACCTGGACCTATGTCCCCAGAAATGATGAGCACATTATCTTCCTGACATAGCACAATTGTCTTTTATCCCCCTATTATCTAACCTTTGCATTACTGAACCCTCCGAGAACTGCCTCAGTACCCTGTCTATTTCCCCCTGTGCTTTGTCTATGATGGGTTACTTTCATGACCCTCTCCCACTCTCCTTAGTCACAGTTCCATCCAAGCGTACTGCTTTAACCTAATTTATTTCAGTACTCCTTTATGCCTCAAAACAAAGGTTGTTGTTTGCCCTGCACAAAGTCTCCCTCTTCCGAATGGGCAGTTTGCACACCCCTTGTTGATAATTCATATGACTATGTGGTGTGCTATCAGTGTTGTCTGAAACAGCACTCTTCTAGCTACTGGAAAACACAGAGAGGAAGTGGTCTGAGCTCATAATCAGTTAGCTGGAAACCTTGTGTGGTTGTTGTTTCTGTTTACCTTTCCATGTTTATTCAATAACCACTTTACTATTTATATTTGTGATACATTCCACCTCGTCATATACACTGCAATACAATAGTATCTCAATAGTATCTCATCTGAGATAGTTACAGGTGTAAACCCCATATCATGCTAACATATCCAATACTTTGCTGTGTTATCCCTTCTTTGTTGTCCTTCTATTATTCTTTTTTCTTCCACTATACAATATTTCCCACCAAGCATTCACACATGCCTTTTTAGTTCTTGTCAAAGCCAGCTTTGGATATCTGAAAGACATCATGTGGAAATGTTGTCCAAAAACAACAATAAAAGGTTGTTGTAGATGTTGGCAGGATCTTTACCTGTAGCCACTCAGATAGGTAGTAAGGGGCAGATTTACAAGAAAGCGTTGCAGTGAGCACCGCAAGCCATTTGGCTGGGCCACACTGCAGCACTTTCAGAGCACAGAAATGCATCATATTTACATGATATGTAGGCCTGGGCGTAGTGGGGCTATGCAAAGCAGCACGAAGTGGGGGGGAATCTATGCCCACCCACACACTTCGCGTAGCCCCACTACGTGCTACCCGCCTCCCTCCCGGGAGCATGCGCATGCGCATTTGCCAGGAAGATGTGGCGAGAACTAGGAAGAGGGGGCCCCGGGACGCCGGATGTCAGGTAAGTCATTTTAATTCATTTAACAATGTTTTAATTCATCCCCAGGGCATTTACAAGAGGTCGGGAGGGGGGCGGGTGGCAGGCTACTTCCCTCCGCCATGGCGTGCGCGTGGTATTGCCTACTTCGTCTACTTTGCGAATCGCGAAGTAGGCAACACTATGCACGCTCCGTGGACGGAGTGAAGCACAACGCCCACCCTTAATGATTTGTTGCATTCCTGTGCTCTACCCTGCGCTCGCACTCAAACAGCTGCCATGCGCCGGCACAGTCACTCTTGCACGATGTTGCAAGGATGCCTGCGTCATGGGGAGAGTGTTTTTGTGCAGGAAGTGGCACTTTCCTGCTCGAAAACAATTACTACATGCATTTTCCTCTTTCAATGCGTGCTGTAGAATGCAGAATAATTCCGATTGCCAGCCAGGTGGTGCTGGGCCAGAAATATGGTGGCGGTGCCTAGCAGGCACCGCCATACCATTATGAATGGTATTTTGCTACCATTCACAAAGGGGAAGGGGCCCAAGGCCCTCATCACCAGCCGACTGGACTATGATAATGCCCTCTATGTACTTTAGGCCATACAGAACGCTGCAGTCAGACTCATCTTCAGTCTTCCCCAACAAACCACATCACACCCCACCTCAGGAAACTCCACTGGCTCCCTTTACAGAAGAGATGCCAATTCAAGCTGCAGACCCACGCACACAAGGCTCTACAAACCAAGGACCTTTCTACATTAACCACTGCCCGAACTTCCACCAATCATGGAGAAGACTATGCTCCGCCTCCCTTTCACTTGTCCATGCTCCCTTATTCTACTGAAGCAGAAGTGGAAGATGCTCTTTCTCCCACATCACAGCAAAGACCTGGAACAGCCGCCCCATTCACCTCTGAACCATCACTTTACTTCTGGAATTCCGAATGGCCCTCAAGAACTGGCAATTTGAATAAGCCTGGATACCCTATCGGATGATTAGCAGCACTTTATAAATCTTGATTGATTGATTGATTTTGTTGAGTCTGGGAGCACTGAGTTGGGTCTGCTATATCTGCATCAGTTTTTCTTGTTGTTCTCATTTCAGAAAGAGATCTTAAAATGTAAATTTTTTAGATCAGATCTTCAATATATTAAGTGACTGGTTTCCCAAAAAAGTTGTACATCTGCACCTCCTTGAATGCCTGCAATAGTACTACTTTTTAGAATTCACAAACCGTGGCAGAACTAGACTTGGAAAGCTGCACAAGTCTCAATTTTCTGGGCATACTACAGGCAAGCAAACACCCAAAAGATGACGGAATGAACCTTGCACATATTCTTACCAGTGAAAATCACTTGGGGTAGCACGGCAACCCATTGTTTTTTTCACTAACTGTGCCACTTTGGACAGAGGCGCACATAATGCAAATCAGTGCTTACCCTGTTCTCATGGAAACATCTGTAGCCCACTGCTTTATTCAGAAATGTTACATTCATACCCCCCCCCCCCGACTCACACTGGCTATTCTACTATCCTGGGGGCTATATCAAGTCGCTGTGATAATTACTGGTACTAAATTTCATCTGAATTACTTATGTTGTACCAACTCAGGATGCTTGAAAGCTGGGTTAACCTTACAAAAGTACCAGGCTCTGATTTGCAGATTAAAAATTGATCTCTGTAGGTGTTCTATTAATCCATGTGGCTATTTTACCAGCATGTGGTAAATATAATTTCTTTAAAACATATCTATGGAGAAAATTCCTTTGCCTTAAATGGAGGCTACTATTTGAAGGTAAAGTTAAAAGCAGGAAAATATAAAACTTTCTGGCCTTCGTGCTAGCTGCAATTAAGTTAGCAAACCGTCCAGGTTAAGGGCAAGGACACCAGGAAGAGGAAGACGAAGTTCAGTCCGTAGGTGAACAGGATCATAGTCACGGAGGTGGTGGAACACCATCAACAACTGTTCGTCACCTCCAACGTGTCATTGGGCACCAAAAATGGAATATGGCAGGACATTTTGTACCTGGTGAATACCGTCGAGGAGCACAAGAGGACAATGGACGAGGTCAAGAGGCGATGGAATGAAATCAAGTGGCAGACGAAGGAGAAACTCACCGCCAACCAGAAGACAGCAATGCAGACTGGAGGTGGGGTCCCAGCGCCACAGCTCGTCCTGGACGACATGGAGGAGCTGGTGTCGACAGTCATCAGTGTGGAGACTGTGGCCGGAGTTGGGGGATCGGACACTGCCCGACAGGACATAACACAACCGCAGCAGGGTGAGTGACCAACAGGTACTGGGGGGATGGGTGGAGATAGGCACAATGGCACACATTCACAATCACAGTGCACACTCATAATGACTCTGGGTCCTCGCCCAGATCTACAGACTGTCACAATGTACGATGCCATGCTGTCTGAATGTCACCATGTACCATTCGGCTACATACATGTGGACACATTGTAATACACCATATCCCCTTTACATCGCAGGGGCACCACCAACACCTCCTGCAGAGCAGTCCCAGCCACTCTTCACAGATGACGAGGAGGACAACACCAGCATCGACACCCAATCCATCCAAGACATCATTGAACTCATCCGTCACTTGCCTCCAGGATCAGGGCTGACCAGCTACATCGAGGAGACCCCACCCCCTACCCAAAGCCCCAGCAGGAGGCACCTACAGCCAAGACCCCTAGGAACAACACATGGCCTCCCAACACCATGTGCTGGAGTGCCAGAGGGAGACCGCAGAGCAGGTGCGGTTGGGCTTCAGCAACATGGCAACCAAACTTGACGCCATACTTGGGTGTGTAGCCCCACTCCATGGTCTCCAACGAGACCTGACTGACATCGCTAGAGTCATGACACAGAGAGAAGAACACCTGTCCGCGCAGAGTGGCTCCAGCGATACCAGCCGTGAGCTGGCACACATTCGTAGGCTGATGGAGGAGAAGGTGCTGATGAAGGCAGAAAGGTTGGCAGCCACTGCTGCACATCAGCGGAATGTACCTGGGATTTACCATGCCCTTGCAGTTCCTCATCATGGCATTACTGCCACAAGGCGTGGCGATGCTGAATGCTGCTGCCCCCACACCATCCACATCTCTGCCCCCTGGTGTGTCCATGCCTCCTTGTGTGGCAGGCCTAACCACTCCGGCACCTGATGTTATAGTGCCACACAATGCAGCCGACATTCTACCTACGGCACCTGAGGTGTCATTGGAACACAGTGCAGCCAACAATCCACCTAAGGCATCTGAGTTCTCATTGGCACATAGTGCGGCCGACAATCCACCTCCGGCACCTGAGGTGTCATTGGCACACAGTGCCACAGCCAGTACAGCAACACCCCCAGGTGGGGCAGGGCACCCATCCGGGACGAGGACTTGGATGGGATTGTGATCAGAAGGGCTCAGTAGCATTCATTTCCATCACCTGGCCTGTTCCTGGTAGGTCCCGCATAAGGCCTCATGACCTTCCACTGAGCCCCGATTCACTCAGATGCACTCACCTTGGACAGCGACATGGACCGCCACATCCTGTTTGATGACCAATGACATGGCGACCAAACTTCGGACTGCACCCCCACCTCCTCCTCCTCCTCAGTACTTGCCTTCCACGAATGGACTCCGGCTGGCACTCCACGGGCCTAATGGTGTGGTATATTCGGCAGTGCCCTGTACCACTCCAGCTGCAGAATTGCACTGGATGTGTGTTGGACTTGGCCCTTCTGGCAGGTTCAACCCTAAACTTTTTGCTTTTGGTATGTGACCTTCTGTTAGTTATTTTTGGCTTCTGCGCACTTTCACTGTGTCCCAGGGTAAAGTGCGTGCGCTCCCTGAGTGCATGTTGTGAGATTGGCCTGCCCTCCCATAGGAATTGATGAGGAATATATGTGTCCATGTTAGTTCCTGATGTGTTGGGAGTGCAGGCTCGAGTTTGGTATGTGCGGACTCGTGTGATTAAATGCTGTGCGATGATGTGTGCGGCGTGAATGTGTCTAGTGTGGAAGTGCCACTTCTAGAAGTTGGCATGTCTGGGTAAATTATGTGAATTGGCTGTCTGGCTTGTGATTGGCTGGAGCTGACTGGTGTGCCAGGCTCCAGGTGTCAGGATGGGTCTGCCCCAGTGGTGAATGGGAGATCTGCATGTTGATGGCCGGGAGGAGTGCACCTGGGACCTGAATAGGGCTGGGCTTTCCCCACACAATGCTGGCTCTCCCCCCTGTGGTGCGACTGATGACCCTAGCCTGACTAGTGGATAGGAAGAGTGGTTGAGCACAGCAGAGTGCTTCAAAACCAGCTGCGACTGGTTTTTCCCTTAACCCTGTAGCCTAGACAAAGGATTTAGGTGTATAAATAGAGGCTGTGACCTCTTGTAAAATGTCTTTGCTGATCCTAACTAGGAGGGGGCCTGCTGCTGCTGCTGGGTGCCAGGAGGACCGCCACTGGGGACTGCTTCCCTGCTTGGAGGGCCCTGTGAGCTGGCCCCTGGGCCCAGCCTTTGCCCCCCCTGCCTTCCCTTCTGTTTGGACTTTGTCCCTGGACCTGGAGGAACTTGGGTGGCCTGCCAGCCCCTGGGGAGTGCTGGCCTCTCCCTAAAGATAGCGCGCTGCGCTGCTGGTGCAGGCGATCCTATCCTAGAGAGATTCCCCGCCGTGGGGATCCCCCTTTTGGTTACTTCCGCGCAGGTGCCCACCCTGCGTCTTTGGGTATTTTTATATCCTTTAATACGGGTTCCCACTCCGTCTTATTATTTATTTCATGGGGTCTGCTGCCGTGGCTCTTGTTCCCAAGGGAGCCTACCCTTTGGTTGGTTCATCTCCCCGCCTGCAGTGCCTGGAGGGGCCGCCGCGCTGCCCGTGGCCACCCAGAAGTGCTACTCCCCTGAACCAGAAGCGGACGGGAGCCCACCCCGCGCTTCGGTGTAAGAAGGAGGACGGGGGCCCACCCCGCCTCCACAGGACCAGAAAGTGCCAGCCGCTGAGCAGGAAGCAGCGGGAACTTTCCCCGCGCTCCTGCGCCCAAGCAGAGAATCGCCGGTGAGGCCCACAGCCTGCAGCAGCCGTCCTGTCCTCAGCGAGGCTCCCACGAGTGAGAGAGCCCCGCCCACTGCCCGTGAGGAAACCCGACCCACAGGAGAGGGACCGGGTGAGAGGGAGACCGGAGCAGGAGGAGAGCACTGGGTCCGCCCAAGAGAGCGGTGAGTGGGGCCCAGGGCTTATTTTCAAAGAGGAGGGCATCAGGGCACATTGCCGGTGCCCGCCCCCCTCCTGCCTGTGTTATCTTGTGTCTGGGCAATTTTTTTTATTTCGAGTCCCCCAGAGAGGGACTCCAGCAATGGGCCCAATTGTTGAGAGCCCTGAGAGGCTCCTGGGTATTTGCATATTTCGAGTCCCCTGAGCAGGACTCCAACGAAGGCACACTGTTGTGGAGAGCCCACAAGAGGCTCAGGGGGCATTTGTTGACTTCGAGTCCCCTGAGGGGGGACTCCAACGTCGGGGGCATTATTATTTAGAGCCACGAGGCTCCAGGGCACACAGTTTGCTTGAGCCCCGAGGCTCTCACCTGTCCTTTGGCCCTAGTCAATCAATCAATCAATCATGCCATTTGTATAGTGCACTACTCACCCGGGAGGGTCTCAAGGCGCTTGGGGGGAGGGGTATGCTACTGCTCGAACAGCCAGGTCTTGAGTTGTTTCCTGAAGGCGAGATGGTCCTGGGTCAGCCGAAGGTGGATGGGGAGGGAGTTCCAAGTCTTGGCAGCCAGGTAAGAGAAGGATCTTCCTCCGGCGGTGGCTCTTCGGATGCGTGGTACGGCTGCGAGGGCGAGGCTGGTGGACCGTAGCTGGCGGGTGGGCGTGTAGAAGGTCAGGCGGTCGTTGAGGTACTTGGGGCCCAGGTCGTGGAGAGACTTGTGTGCGTGGGTGAGGAGCCGGAATGTGATCCTCTTGTCGACGGGGAGCCAGTGCAGGTTCCTCAGGTGGCTGGAGATGTGGCTGCGTCGGGGGACATCCAGGATGAGTCGGGCGGAGGCGTTCTGGATGCGCTGGAGTCTTTTCTGTAGCTTGGCTGTGGTTCCGGCGTAGAGGGCGTTTCCGTAGTCCAGTCGGCTGGTGACGAGTGACTGGGTGACAGTCTTCCTGGTCTCGGTCGGGATCCAGCGGAAGATCTTGCGAAGCATGCGCAGGGTATTGAAGCACGATGAGGAGACGGCGTTGACTTGTCTGGTCATCGAGAGGGAGGTGTCCAGGATGAAGCCCAGGTTGCGTGCGTGGTCGGTTGGCTTGGGTGCGGTGCCCAGGGCTGGGGGCCACCAGGAGTCGTCCCAGGCGGAGGGCGAAGATCCCAGGATGAGGACTCCGTCTTGTTCGAGTTCAGTTTCAGGCGGCTGTCCTTCATCCACTCGGCGACGTCTTTCATCCCTTCGTGTAGGCAGGTTCTGGCAGTGTCGGGGTCTCTGGTGAGGGAGAGGATCAGCTGGGTGTCGTCGACGTAAGAGATGATGTTGAGGTTGTGCTGGCGTGCGATGGCTGCGAGAGGTTTCATGTAGATGTTGAAGAGGGTGGGGCTGAGTGAAGATCCTTGCGGGACGCCGCAGATGACTTCGGTGGCCTCAGAGCGAAACGGGGGGAGGCGGACCCTTTGTGTTCTACCGGCGAGGAACGAGATGATCCACTCCAGTGCCTTCTCTTGGATACCGATGTTGCTGAGGCGCTGGACTAGGGTGCGGTGGTAGACCGTGTCGAACGCAGTGGAGAGGTCCAGGAGGATGTGGGCCACTGTTTCCCCCTTGTCGAGCAGCGTCCGGATGTCGTCGGTGGCTGCGATGAGGGCGGTCTCGGTGCTGTGGTTGGCTCTGAAGCCGGACTGCGAGGGGTCGAGGGATCCGTTCGTCTCGAGGAAGGCGGTCAGCTGTCTGTTCACGATCTTCTCGATGACTTTAGCAGGAAAAGGGAGGAGCGCGATGGGACGGAAGTTTTTGAGATCGGTGGGGTCCGCTGTAGGTTTCTTCAGGAGGGCGCTGATCTCGGCGTGCTTCCAGCTCTCCGGGAAGGTGGTGTCGCAGGGTTTCTGTTCTCACACAGAACTGTGCACAGAGGAGCGGTGTTGAAGGAGGCGTTGATGATGTTCCGGAGTTGGGGTGCGATGGTGGAGTCGGCCTTGTTGAAGACGTGGTGTGGGCAGGGGTCGGTCGGTGATCCGGAGTGGATGGTGTTCATCGTGCGGGCTGTGTCTTCGGTGGTCACCGTGGTCCAGGTGCGAAGGGTGGTGGTGGGGGGCGTTGGTTCGACTGTTGGGTGCGTGGGTGGGGTGCCGAAGCTGTTGTGGATGTCGGCGATCTTGCGGTGGAAGAACGAGGCGAGGGAGTCGCAGAGGTCTTGTGACGGAGTGATGTCGTTGGTGCTGGTGCTGGGGTTGGAGAACTCCTTGACGATAGTGAAGAGCTCTTTGCTGTTGTGGGCGTTGTTGTCCAGTCGTTCCTTCAGGGATTTCTTCTTGGTGGTGCGGATGAGCTGGTGGTGCTTGCGGGTAGCGTGTTTGAGGGCGTTCATGTTGTCGGTGGTCCGGTCGAGGAGCCAGGCTTTCTCGAGGGTGCGGCAGGTCTTCTTGGAGTCCTTGAGGTCGTCGGTGAACCAGGATGCCTTCTTGCTTCTGGGTCTGCTGGGAGGGTTCTTTAGTGGCGCGAGGTCGTCGGCGCAGGCGGTCAGCCACTGTGTGAAGTTGCGGGCTGCTTCGTTGGGGTCCGTTGTGTTGGCGGGTGGGCTCAGGCTGAGGGAGGTGGTGAGCTGGTCTGCGGTGATCTTGCTCCAATTCCTGTGAGGTACCTGTTGCGGGTGGTGGTGGGTCGTGGATCTTTTGAAGCTGAAGTGGACGCAGCTGTGGTCGGTCCAGTGGAGTCCGGTGGCGTTGCTGAAGGTGATGTACTTGCTGGAAGAGAAGACGGGATCAAGCGTGTGGCCGGCGTAGTGGGTGGGGGTGTTGACCAGTTGCTTGAGTCCGAGGTTGGCGAGGTTTTCCAGCAGGGCGGTGGTGTTGCGGTCCTTGTTGTTCTCCAGGTGGAAGTTGAGGTCCCCGAGGAGGATGTAGTCAGTGGAGGGGGGGGCGTGCGGGCTGATGAAGTCTGTGATGTCTTCGCTAAATTGTGTGCGTGGTCCCGGGGGTCTGTAGACGAGGGTGCCTCTGAGGGTCGTCTTAGGGTCGGTGTGAATCTGGAAGTGGAGATGTTCGGCTGCGGCGAAGGAGTCGTTGGCGTCGGTCGTGATGCGGATGGTGTTCCTGTGGACGATGGCGATGCCACCTCCGGTCTGGTGGATGCGGTCCCTCCTGATGATCTTGTACCCGTCCGGGATGGCGATGGCGATGTCGGGTGCAGAGGAGGCGTTCATCCAGGTTTCCGTGAGGAAGGCGACGTCCGGTGATGTAGCGTCGAGGAGGTTCCAGAGTTTCACGGCGTGTCTGTGGACGGAGCGGGTGTTGATCAGGATGCACTTGAGGTGGTTACTGCTGGTGTTTGTCTTGGCGGGTGCGGGGCAGGTTCGGAGGCAGGTGAACTTGCAGGTGCAGCAGGTGAAGGGTCCGTGGGTGCGTCTCGGGGTGCTTCGGCAGCAGGCATGGGTCCGGCCGGCATTGAGTGCGTTGAGAGTGGCGGCGTCGTAGGTCAATCGGGTCGTCTTGCCTCGGCGGGGAGGGCCAGGGGTCCTGGCGCTGGGCGCGGGCCAGGCGCGGACGGGCGCAGACGGGCTTACCTTTGGTGCACCTTCGGTGCTCAATCGGTGCTCCCACTGCGCGCGTCCGCTGCGCGGTCGCTCTGGGAGCGTCATAAGTAAGGAGCCGGGAGGGAGGAGCAGCTGGGTGGCGGGAGCGGGGCTTTGAATGGAATCACAGGGGGGCGGGGCCACAGGGAGGCAGCGGCTGGAAATTCCAAGAAGCAGCGGGAAGCGGGAAATTCCCAGGAGCAGCGGGAAATTCCCAGGAGCAGCGGGAAATTCCCAGGAGCAGCGGGCAGCGAGCGAAGGAATCTGCAGGCAGGAGGCGGCAAAGGCAGGCAGGAGCGGCAGCAGTGAGTGGGGCGACCAAGCCCTGTGGAGGGCTGAGCGGTCACCTATTGTCTCCTCAAAGCCCTAGAAGAGAGCCAGGAGGCCCGCTGAAGCCAGGCTCAGTTCTCCAGTTGCCCAGCACTTAGTGGGCAACTGCTACGTGTAGGTCCTTGCGCATTTCTCCTTGGCTGCCTGCGCAGCCAGCCCAGACATTCAGGACATTGGGCCTGTGAGTCCCTGAGAGGCCAGGTTGGCCTGGGGTCAGTTCTGGGTACTTTTTGGCACAATTGTGATTACCTCTGAATGTGTTTTTATGCATCATGTAGAAAGTTTCGGGCCTATACCTGCCTAATGTAATTTCTGCAACATGTGTAATGTCTTTCTGCCACATGCATAATTGTAGGAATCTGCGATTCCTAAATTGCGAAAATTAAGGAATCGCAATTTAGGAATCGCAAATTCCTATGCATCAAGAAATCGCAAAAGTTTTTGCGATTTCTTAATTTTCCTTATTTGCGATTCCTTAATTGCGAACCACAATTAAGGAATCGCTTTACATTGATTCCTATGGGTCTAGAGGCCCATAGGAATCAATGGGAAGGCATTCTCATTTTGCGAATTCGCAATTAAGGTATCGCAAAATGAGAATGCAATTTCAAGGGTGCAGGGGGGGATCCAAAGGACCCCCCCTGCACCCCTGAAATGTCACGTAAGTACATTTTACTCACACACATGTCCCAAGGGCCTGTGTGTGTGTAAAACATAAGTTTCAAAAATGCACTTTTGTGCATTCTTGAAACTTTTCGCAAATTACCACGTAGGTTTACTTCATGGTAATTTTCCCCTTCCTAATTGCGAATTCGCAAATTTAAAAAAATCATGCATAGCATTTAAGAAATCGCAAAATTTGCGATTTCTAAAATGCTATCGCAATTTGAGAAATCGCAAAAAACAGCGATTTCTTAAATTGCGAAAAAATTTTAAAAAATGATGCATCCCAAAAAAGGTTTTTGCATTCACAAACGGCCGAATGTTGCGATTCGCGCCGTTTGCGAATGCAAAAAAGCTTGATGCATGTGGCTGAAAGTGCCTATACCTCTGAATGTGTTCTTATGCTTAGGTGGTTGTTTTTCCTATCATAGTTATACTAGTAAGTTCATGGTGCCCTGCGTGATATTTTCCTAAGGTGGTTAGGGTTGCGTAGGTGGTATTTACCTCTTACCAGTGGTTACTGGTTGTGTGCTACATTTTCTATTTGGTGCTACAGTTATTATTGTTCTATGTCCTACAAAGTGCTACTTCTAACAAATATTCTAGTTCTAAAAGTGCTTATTCCTGGCAGTGGTCCATGTAGCTCTGTCCTGTACATACATCCCCTGTAAATTCTGCCCGTGCCTATGGCACATTGTAAAGTGTGTGTTTTTATCTAATGTGTTTGGTATAATACAAAGGCTATTTTTACATATAACCTTGTGTGGAGTTCCTTTTGTGGGGGGCCTGGGATGTTGTTGCAGGGGGTGCATGCGCTAATACTTAACTTACATTGCCTCCGGGATAAGCCTTACTGCTCGCGTCACGTTACCTAGAGGGTGAGCAGGGGTTATCTTTGGCGTGTAACTCCCTTGCCCTGATTAGAGTGGTGGTTTCTGCCTGGCTTTGGCGCAAGCCTTAGCCAACTGGAAATCCCATTTCTAACAATGTGCAATAAACATCCAGTGACGCACTGCTGTGTCATGACTTTCATCATTCATGTATGTATGTGTGTTGAATGTAGGGAGAGTGATTCCCCTTGCATCAATGATGCTCATCCTGTTGGATGCCAGTCTGATGGTGCTACGTAGCGATGTGTGCATGGGTCCCGTGGACAACACAACAGGTACACATTGTGCAAGTGTGTGTACTGTGCCAGTCATGTCTCTGGACTCTGTTTTAGATGACAGCTCTGCCTCAGATGTATGACCTGCTGTACTGCTATACATACCGGCAAGTGGTTGGAGACACACCGGTGGCAGCAAGTGAGCAGTGTGGCCTCGTTGCGCAGGGTCGGCTCTCTCTTTCTCTCCCCCTCTTCTCTCTCTCTCTCCCCCTCTCTTCTCTTTCTCTCCCTCTTGCCCCCACTCTTCTCCTCTCTCTCTCATTCGCTCTCTCTCTGTCCTTTGATGTGGGCAGGACACACCTTCTCCTCATGTTTTTTGTCTTGCAGGCTGTGACCTACGGATTGTGTCGAGGGGAGCTGCCATGTGTCTTCCTTTAGTTTCTGTGTTAATTTAAATAATCTTTAATTTTTGCTTCAAAAAGTGAATGTGTGATGCTCATTTCTGTGACGACACATGCATGTCACCAGTTGTGATTGTGTGACATCAGGCAGATTACTTTGTACAAATTTCGGTGTAGCTGATGTGGCATGTCTTTGGTCGGGGGTGCCGGGGAGGGGTGGTCCTGGGTGTGGTGTCGGCGAGTGTTGTGGCCGTCTTTGGTGTCCGTGCTGCATGCTCAGTTGCTCTATGGCATCTGTTTGTCTTCAGGTGTGGATGTGGGCTGTGCTCCCTATTGTAATGCAGGCTGTGGTCCGACTTTACACCAGGCCAGGGCAGGTGTAAATTTCCTGCTGCTAACGCGCCTTATCGCGTGTTTTTTGTTCTTATCGCCGGTCTGGGTGGTTGTTGTGAATGTTGAGGTGTGGTGTTGTCACGGGTTTTGTTACGGGAACGCCTACTCTGCATCTCATTAGCGATAGTTGCGGGGATTGTAAGTGTAGAGTTTCTTCTAAGGAACTACTAGCTGCCTCGAATGGGCTTCCCTGTGCTGTTGTGACTCTATTTTCTATTTACCGCTTCACCATCGTTTCACCACCAACCAAAATCACGCTGAAAACCACACTGAACTGAACCACACGGAAAACGCCTAATCTCCGGCACCCGGCAGCCGCAGCCTCCTCCTTTAGCCCACACGCTGCCTCCGCTGACCCAACACGGTGGGAGGGTCCTGCATAGCAGCTGTAAGCCAGGCCTCCCACCGTAGCCCTCCTGCAGCGGCGCTTGTGGCACCCATATCCACAACCATACCATCGGCAGGGATGGAGTGGAGCCTACAGGGGAGCATACTCCATACCTCAGCTCGGAGCAGGTGAGCCTCAGCAACTCCTTGACAGGCAACATCGCAGAAGGGGACACATAGTAGCGGCAAGCACGGCTGCCTTTAGGCGGCAGCTGCAGTGAGTCTATGGAGGTGGCTTGACTAGGTCAGGGGTAGCCTGTGACCTGCTCCAAGAACCCCGCTTGCCCCAAACGCCCCTCCTCTGATAGTTTTATTGGTTCACCTGCTCTCTGCCAGCCCAGCCTCCACCTTCCTGGTTTAGGTGGGGGACAAGGGTACCCAGCATCATTAAAGCAGCCTTAAAGGCTTCAATGATACCGCTTTTGCTACCATCTTAAGCACCAACTAAAGGAGCTTTGCAGTCCTTGCACCTTCAGGAGAGTAAGAGCGGATAGAGTGGAGAGAATGGAAAGAGACGAAAAGCAACAAAAGGGCAACAAGGGACTTGGCCTCGGAGCAGTTGCTAAATAGCCGAAAGCTAACACCAGTGCGATAACAGGCACATGGGGCCCAAAAGGAAGGGCTGATTGCATACGACCCCGGAAGAAATCCTCATGAGCCACCCACCCAATAAAAGGATTACGAGGAGCAAATCATTAACAGACCGCTTAAATAAAATGCCGCAAGAGGTCGACCAAAGGGGCTCAATTAGAAATGTCCTTATTAAGTAAAGCGACCCCCCTAGTAGTGACCACTGCACTACACAGGACTCTCTCCGCTATGGCCCATGCTCGGCTCAAGAGAGCAGCATTAATGAACAGAGCAGACGACTCCCCAATCACACCTGCATGGGAACCTAGGACCAAGCAGGTAATGGCCAGTGCAGCCCATGAGCTACTCTACCCAATGTAATCAGAAGGCCTATCCAGGGGTGGAACCCCCCCTCTACTCATAGACAAGGGATAGGACAGCACAATTAGCAATACTCTCGACACAGCTCTACCCAAAAGTGTCTCCACAATAATGATGACGGTGCAAATTCACCAGCGCAAAGCCCTCGTCTAGACCCTCGGACCACGAAGATCAGTGAGCCCCCATATGAATCTAAAGAGCAAAAAACAACGAACCCCCGGTCCACTCAGCTCTTTTGGTACCAGTGTCCCCATGGCCAGCGAGTTTACAGCCTTGTTCCTTCACAATTTTGGCCAAAAGTTCAAAAGAGCCCTTGAAATAACTCCAAATCTGTCACAACCTTCAGTGTCCCCATGGGCCCCTAACTCAAAAGTTGACCATCTTGTTTGCAACATCAGCGCCGATGCAGACTTAGAGAAATCCCCCTTGTATGAGACAAACAGCACCACTAATAAAGCCCTCCTGTGGCAATCAACCAAGATGGTAGTGCGAATAGATCTCCTACAAGCAATTGCAGGGCATCTTGTTGACATAAGCTCCGAGGTGGAGGACCTAGAGAATAAGATCTCCCAATATGTAGTTTCCAACCTGGGCGACTGCTCCCGCTGCTGCTCAAATCTCATAGAGAAATGGACCTCCCTTCCTGAGGTTCTAGCAGACATAGTAGAGATTGCTAAAGGGCGCAGGGAGGCACTGACTTCAAACAGCATAGACGATCGGGCGAAGCCCTAAGTAACATTCTGAAGGCGACACAGCCAGCAGGGGTTCCATCAGGACAGAAGAATACAGTTGAACATGGCAAAAGTGCAGAGCACACAATAGATAATCCTGTCAGCAGCCCAGAAACAGCCAAAGGCATACAAAGTCCAAACTTCAGGGCCAGTGACACCATTGGAACAGACTTTTCAGGAACACACTGTCATGATTCCCTCGCTTATAAGGGTTAGGCAGACGGGTTAGTGGAGGCACTACATCTCCCAGAATACCTAGCTGTAGTCTGTTCTTTCTTTCCTTCCTCCTACCTATCACTTGTTTTCTTTATAGTCTCCTCCCATACTCCTAACTGGTGCTTGTCACCTGAATCAATGGTGGAAACCGCTATGATGACTGTTGTTTGCCTGGAACTTTTTTGACTCGTGTGTGGTGTTTGGAGACACGAAGATATCTCTTCACTGAAAGAAAACGCGCCTCAGCGCGTGCATGACCTCTGATCTTTATTCCAGCAGCCGGGGATCCGAGTTGCTGGAGTCCGTGGTATTTTTATGGACATGGATTCTTAAAGGAACATTCTTTTGGCTTCCTGTGATTGTTGGGGCCCCAACATTGTCGGCAATTGTGACTGAGACTTTGGATTTTTTCTTTCTTGTGTGGAGCTGAAGGGAGGCTCGGATTGCGTTTCTATTCAGCCTTGGATACGAACACCAGGAAGTTATAAAAAAATACATTGGAGAACCAAGAAAAGAGGGTCAGATAAGTAAAGGTGTTGTTACTTTGCGATATTGGTGACTTTGCTGTCCCAGAACTGTTGCAGGCCTTACGAAACAAGGAAGGACTTCTTTTTTCTTTTCTTTTCTTTATTTTTTCATCTTCTTGTATCTGTTTATTCTTGGATAAAAGGGGCAGTACATATAGTGAGTACACTCATTGAATATCGAGTTATAGATATTGATAGATGTAAAGGGGGAGAGGATAAGTACTCACCTTTTGTTCCTTGTGTTTTCCTTTTACAGTTCCCGATATTAATCCTAGAAGGAAGTGTATCAATCATACTACCCTAGCAGTAGATGATTTCTCACTGCCACAGTGTTTTGGTTTATTTCTACCTTTTTTCCCTTCCCTGGTTAGGGTCCCCTCTGTTGAGCGTGTGATTATCCGCTCTCAGGTGGTACCGTGACGGGTGGAAGGGAGAAACTAGCATCATCCTCGCTTCTGCTGTATCCGGTGGTTGTAAGGTTAGTGAACCTTTCTCTGTTATGACACACACTACATGCACAACGGCTACACACAAACCCATCTTATCAAGGAGAGCAAAAAAGAAGCTGAAGAAGCAACAGAAAAAGACAAAGCTAAAAGGAAGACAATTGCAGTCATTGAAGATCAATCAACTACCCCTGCAAGTGGACACAAAAGTCACTCAGTTCTACCCAATTTTTACTGAAAAAACTGGGGCAAAAAGGTCCCCCCGGTCTACCCGCCTTTGGAAATTCAACATAAGTCAACCACACCACTAAGCTCCAGTGCGAAGGGCCAAAAGTCATTAGCAAGGCCAAATAACCCCATAGACAATGAATGATACAGTGGCCAAAACAAGTCCGTCTCCTGCAGAATCGCTCAACCAGATAGCCACGGCAATATCAACTCTACAGCCGGATACACCAAATCCATCGCAATTAAGCCTGGGGTTTCAGCCTGCTACCGGGAGCAACAATGGCCACAGCAATCGGCCCCAAGCAGGAGCTGCCTCAATCCAACAGGATTAACCCCAGTAGAGTCAGCAACAGAAAGGGGAGAAATGGACCAAATTGTGGGCGCACCATCAGTCCTATATGAGGTGTTCCTCACACCGAGATTCCCTAGTATGGGACATCATGACATTCTAAAACAGAGCAATATTTTACGTCTTTTCATACATCTGGTTACCCTAAACAAGATACAAACAGGGGACCTAGAATGGGTGAAATTCTTGAGCATCAAGGGGACACACATGGTGACTCAACAGTGGTGGGCCTGAAGAGCAAAGATATGCATGTCGTTGTGAACAACTCGACCCTACTTGCCCAGTAGGGCATTGATGTTCAGACGTTGCCGCATTCAAAATATCCACACGTTTTGGCCCCAGACTCGGGGGGGCAAGGCCACCTGGTCGGTCCTACACGGGAGAAACAGCTCAGGATCCTTGGCCAGAAGTCAGACGGGACAAAGGGACCTAATGGGTAACAGAATCTCATGTCAAAACAACCAAGGGGTTATATGCACTTCCTCCTCTGTCTCTGATCAAAAGGAACTCGCAAGAAGGAGGCCACAGTATTCCTAACTGCGGTAAAAGTCAACCTGGCAGGGGAGAACTTGGGCCAGGATCAACCCATAAGCAGTAATTAACCATTATTTCCTGGAATATAGCAGGGATCAGTAAAATCTACGAAAATGAAAATCTCAAGCAGTTCCTGGAAAGCGGGAACATACTCTGTTTCCAAGAAACACGGGCCTTGTCCAGTACTCCCTTGGCAGGGTACTACGAACACCATCTCCCAGTCATAAAAAGGAAAATCTTTGACCGTCCATCTGGCGGTCTATCTGTTTTTATAAAACATGAATGCGCTCTTGCTGCCACAGCTATCAACTCGAACTCTACCGGACTGCAAGCCTTCCAGATCAGGGGTTTGAGTCTCAATAGACATCCAATGCACCTGTTGGTAATAAACTGTGATATCACAATCATGCGCAGACCCTCATGAAAGATCAGCTGGAGGCATTGGCACAGAACTTAGAAGACCTGCTAAAAATCATATCAGGTTATTCTAGCTGGGGATTTTACCCTGAAGGATCTTGATAAAACCGACTCGCCCCCTTTGGGGATCAGGCACGGCAGCACCCTTGCATGACTTTCTCAACAATAACAAGCTGACATCAACCTACATACTGAAAAAAGTTTGCTCTGCTTCCTGGCACCCTCAGCTCACCTTTCGGGATGCCTCAAGATTTGATGACATCATGGCCAGCGATGAGATGGCGGCCAGAATGGAAGACTTTGAAGTCGAAGATCAGAGAGAAAGCGATCACAGGCCATTAAGAGCAGCGTTTTAGATGGATGTTCCGCCAGCTATCATCTACCTACCCATTGAGGAGACAAGCGGGGAAGAAAAGCACAGTGTCCTGAGGAGGATAAAGTGGTCAGTCAAGACCGGGAATACACTTCAAACGTGGTTAGAACAGAAACAGGAAGGGAGCCTGCCCACAGAGCTCTAACCTATAAAAGGATGGGAGAACATTGCTGAGGACTTACAAACAAAGTTCGGGAACTCCAAGTCCCAGTGCCCGAGACCGAAAGGGCAGTGGAGACCAGGAAGCACCTGTCTAAGCAAAGATATATGAGAACACACAAGGCTTCTGCGTAAAGCCCTCACAGTAAAGAAAAGAGGGGGTAGACAAATAGAGGGTCCATCGGTTGCATCACTGAGGGCATCTTTAGGGAAGAAACTATGGGAACACAAAACAGTCAATACGGAAAGCGAATGACTTAAAGATTTTTCCTTGCTTAAACAAAAGAATTCAGCATGACTCAGGAGACATATAAACCAGCTGAGCCATCGTGGAGCCTCAAGAGAAAATGGATTCGCAGAAAATGATTGGATGCTACATGTGAAGCAGCCATATGTAACTGCGCCTACTAACAGAGACCTTACAAGTGGTAGGGCGGACCCTGCCGAGCAAGCCAAGCAAGCAAGCAGAAAGCCGGGAGTTATGATCCCGAGCTCAAGCAAGGTCTCCACGGGCAACAGATCTCCGGCCGATGTTCATGGCACTCCACCAGCCTGGATAAACACCCATCAGGTAATAAAAGCTCTCAAGAGCATGAAGAACGATGAGGCCCCTGGGCCTAATGGGATCCCAGCACCGGTCTTTAAACTGGCCCCAGTGTTCTGGGCATCGCTCCTAACCTCGCTTTTCAATTACACCTTCTCGACTGCCACAATCCCTGGGTCATCATGGAGGGTTCCATATTGGTCCCCATCTTTAAAAAAGGAGATTGTCTAAAGCCGTCAAATTATAGGCTCATTGCCCTGCTTGATCTGGAAGCCAAGGCATACACCTGGCTATTGAAAGATCTGGAGAAGTTGGTCGAAGAGAAAAGCATAATACCCTTGCACCAGACTGGCTTTAGGTCACAGTCATCAACCATAGACAATGTTCTGGCGCTAGCGCACCTTTCTGTCCAGGCAACCCTGAAGAACCATCCTCCACTCTTCTGCTGTTTCGTGGATTACAGTACAGCCTTTGACAAAGTAGTTAGGAAAAGATTATGGTGGAAGTTAGAAAACTGGGACATTCCAACAAACCGTTTGAAGGCAATAAGATCATTATATGAAGACACCTGGGTGCGGGTCAAACCAGTGCCTGCACAGTATCTCCCAAAATAATCACGGCGAATGGGTTGAAGCAAGGATGTGTGCTGGCCCCCATCCTCTTCAACTTATACACGGCGGATTTGGGGGAGTCCCTAAAAGGAGCTGGTTTAGTTGTCCCAAATTGAGGAAGTGTGAGGCTGCCAGTGTTACAGTATGCCAACGATACAGTCATAATAGATTACACAAAGGTGGGCCTACAAAGAGCCCTAAATGCATTCAACCGCTTTAACATCGTTAATAACCTGATAGTCTACCAAGGAAAGACCAAGGTCATCATTTTTGGGTCCTACTATCTGAAGAAGAATGCACAGTGGCAACTGGGAAATGTGCAAATTAATTAATTAATTTTTGGGTTCAGACAATTATCTAGGGGTCTGGCTGACGGAACGGGCCAAAGCGAATGTACACCTAAAACAGCAGAGCTCCAAGGCCAGCAAGGTAACACACTTACTAAAACAACTAAGCCTGCATTTGATCAGTCTGTCCGCCAGCCCAATTCTAACAGTTTTAAGAGTGAAACTCCTTCCAGCAATTAGCTATGGACACCTTGCCTTCCTCTGGAAATTGGACGCTCTCCTCAATTCAGCCTAAGTCAAGTGATACAAGTTAGTGCTATATATACTGAGGCCAGCAAGAAAAACAAGGCTAAGACAGCAGCTAGGCCTGGCAAGGCCAGACCTGATCTGCCAGGGGGAGATCATAAAGTTATATTTGAGGATACTAAGGGCACCGGCTAACTCTCTAAAAAATCATTTGAGATCTATCTCTGAGGGGCCAGACTCGGCCTGGCACACTAGGCTAGGAAACGTAATCAAAGCATTGAAGATGGAAGAAGAAAGCATTTCGAGGGTGGACATCCCCTTCAATGCCTGGAAGAGAGCTGTTAACAAACAAGTGCAAAAAATCTCCTTTGATCTCGACCTTAAATCTCTCAGTTGAATCTCTCGTCTAGATCCGTTGAACAATACCTACACGGTAGGCAAAGCACAACCCTACCTTTGAGAGGCCCTCACTACACAGGCCCGATGCAAAATGTTTTTCATGAGGCTGATCACATTAGGGATTGCGGAATTCAACCCTGCATGGGCCTGAAGGGGGAATCCATGAACTGTAGACTTTGCCCCTACAAGAAGGAATCCTGGTTGCATCTTTTATGCTGCTCTCCCAACCTCAACAACGAAAGCCGGCGACTTCTGCACCCGATCTGTCTCAATAAGGGTATTAAGTCATGTAGTGAAGCATTAGACTTGTGTTTGTCAACCACTAACACAATGGCTCCAGCGCCATCTGTCGTCTTCATTGGCTACCTGTGGTCAGGCGTATTGAATTTAAGGCCTTATGCACCTCTTTTAAGGTTTTGAAATCGGCCACTCCTCCTGTTCTGGGCAACCTTCTTTCACCGTATGCTCCATCACCGCCCCTTCGCTCACAGGGCCAGCATTTGGTAGTTTTTCCACGGATATGAAGAGTTCGGGCCGGTGGCCGCTCCTTCCAATACACAGCTGCCACTTTATGGAACTCACTCCCTGAGCAGATTTGTGGCCTTAATAACTGTTTGGAATTTAGGAAGGCCATCAAGACTTTTCTTTTCCCCTCAACTTAGCCTGTGTCAACTCTGCTGTTTGTTAGTTTTTTTCCCATCAGCGCCGGGACGCCTCTTTGCTGTGGCAGCTGTTGCGCTATATAGGACACTATAACATAACATAACATCTAGCGAGACTGGCGAAATTTATCCATCAAATCAGGATTGCTTTAAAAGTCGCCAACGAATGCAGTAAAACACTGGGGAAAGAGCACTGTAAACCCTGCGGATGAAAGCTGACGGGGTCTTTTAACGATGCATCAACGACTGTGCCCCTCCTGCACGCCACCCAAGAGAGTGTTTCCCCTTGATAGGCACCTAGTGTGCCACAGTGGGCAGTTCAGAGCTCCGTTATGCAGACCATCTTTAGGGCACAAATGGGGGCATCATGAACATGTCCATAAATGCTGGGGAAGGCCAACTACACGGGATCCGGGAGGGGTGCTAAATTTTACCCATAACAAAGTGAAGTTTGAAATCACTGTTTTTAGTCTTTATATACTGATTGTTTTTACTGTAATGATTTTAATTAATTATACAGTCAATTAAAATTAAGACTCCATTTCCCCAAAAAAAGATAGTTGTGGTGGTCCTCTGTGGCAATGTTTTTTGTGGCTGCTATCGCGGGAAAACTGGGGATGTGGGCTGTTAGCACCAGCTTGTGAATGGTGGGATACATTTATCACGACTTTGGCTGCAATAAAGTGCCATTAATTCGGCGATAGCTCCTTGTGAATATACCCCACTATGTATACTAGAGATAATCTCTTGGTGATATAGGAGATTTAAGGAATCTATGCGTCAAGAATCTGAGGGTGACCAGCAGATCAGCTGCCTTCCGCAGAAAGCCAGGGTTTTAGAATTTGTTTGCAAAACCCCAGAGATCTTCCAAAAACATATTCGAAGCAAAACATTATTTGTTTTCCGGCTCGTGACCACCAGGCATTCCATGGAAGTCCCAAACAAGAAATAATAATGCCAGTCAGCCAATCTGTCAGTGGAGGATTGTCCAAGCAGAAAAATGACAATTCCCGTGACTCCAAACAGAATACAGGATCCGCCACATTGGTTGACAGGTCTTTCCACCACAATAGTGGCAGAGTCCTTGGCCACCAAACTCTAAATAAACCCCTTAATCTGCACACGTTTGTGTACCTATAGCCAATGAAGCAACTGTAATTAGAAGGAGGTAAGCTCAATCTTTTAACTCTTGGAAAACTCTAACTGGTGAAGTTTCGAAATAAAGACATTAAAAGGAAAATGCAGCCAGATTCTGCAGGTTGCACTGCACGAGGTGGAGCTGGTCGCTGTGTCCCAGGGAGGAGACATGGGGGGCAGGCCGCGACCTAGCGTGCCACTCGTGTGGCCAGTAGTCTCTTTTGTGAGCGGAAAGATAGTGACACCAGGGCTGTGAGTTCGATTCCCGTGCGGGGGACAGCTGTTACATGAAGCGGGGAGGAAATGCAGTGATGCACGGGGCTTGCGAAGACCTTGCGGGGTCGTTTTCCTGTGCCCTGCGCTGCCCCTCGGGGAGGGTATCATGGGCCACGCTCCTTCGCCCCCTCCTCCCCCTCCATTTCACATGGGGCATGCCAGCGAGCGCCTTGAGCGGGTGGGGGCATCCTGGTACGGGGACACTGTTGTGGTGTGGCCGCAGAAGCACTAACAGGGAGGCACAATTGCAGCACCTTTGAAAGGCAGTGAGAGCCGCCGTCTTACCCACTCGTCCCCTTCCACCTCGCCCTTCCGACAGACAGCACACTGATTCACGTATTGAACTTCAGACATTTCTCTTTTGATGGACTGCCTTATCTCTTTCTCTCCCTCAGTTCCCCCTCTCGCCAATCTCAGCCTCCGACTCTTCTCCCCCATCTCTCTCTACCCCTTTTGATGTTTTATGTCTTCATTCACTCTGTAAATATGTAATAATTAATTGTCCAAGCCTAATCGCTGGTAAAATGTAATCATGAGTAAATTTACTATTTGTATATCTAGCTATCTAGCCACTGGTATATGTAGTAGACCTTTGTACTTAATACCATTCCTACAGGGCACAAGTCCTAAAAAAAGAAGTGGGGGGACGCTGTCATCGGAAGTGACGTCACGACAGGTAGTGACGGCGCAAAGGGTGCCGAGCTCCTCGTCCCACAGAGGCCAAAGAGTGAAGTCCAGCTGTTTGGGAGGGAGGACGTCACCCCCCTCCCCCCCCTAAAATAAGTGGGGGGACGGCGTCCACCCACGTGGTACCCCGACTTGAGCCCTGCATTCCTATGAGTTTAGAGTTTTTCCGTTTGTATCTCTTCGTTGTCTGACTTTACAACTTGCGCATTTGCACATTTTTCCTGTTTGTATCTCTTATGTAACTCGTGTAATCAAAAGTCCATATGTAACGCAACTGGTTCTTTTGTAAAGCGATCGGACACCTTCGGGTAATGTTCGCGCTATATAAAATTGCATTAAATAAATAAAAAAATAAAAATAAAAAAATGCACATGTTCCACAGACCAACAAAGGGTTAGGGCAAACCTCCATCACTGAAGACCACAGGGTGGAGCACCTTTCTGAATGTGAAGCGGTTTAGGACATGGACCATATATTTGCCTTCATACCGAAAATAATGTTAGCCAAGATCCTTATAATTTTGTACTCGAAATTAAACATGAGCTGGGTATCAACTGGATGATTTAACATCTTATACATGTAGAAGAGTTTTAAAGGTTTATATATTTGTGCATCATTAAAAATGAGCAATGTGCATTTATACGCAACGTCACATCATTTTTAACACAAATGCTTCTGAAACGAGTTTGCGAGGTGTAGAATTGTATATTTCTGTGTAAAATCCCATCTTGAACAAAGTGGAAATCATCTCTGTCACTCACTCGTGCTTCCCACTCTCTGCCCATCCTCTCCCCACAGACTCCATTGCACACAGTTAAGCTGAAGTCATTGTTTATTCTCATTGCTCCTATTGCTCTGCTTACGATGAACCTGTTCGCCCTAAGTGTGGCAGGGTATGCTCAGACATGAGTCCCTTGCTCACTTGGCCACTGGATTCAAGATAGCCTGGCTGATGAGGATTATGAATCCGAAACCGGTCCCAGGATGCTTGTTTCCGGTCCAGGGAAGACATGGCCTGGCAGTTCGGGCTGGACTGTTCCCATGAGGCACAGGGTCAGACTGATTTGCATACGGCCATGTCTGAACTGGCGTGGCTGAGTGGGCTAAAGAATGGTGATGGATTAAACCCAGATCAGTTGACTGGGGGTGAGTGTTTGATTTGCTCAAACGCTCCGTCCACCATCCCCTTTTGTATCGCAATGACCCTCCCGCAGTCGGATGTAATATTGTTTCATGTAGCTGGGTTTTCCGTTTCTTGTCCGTATCAATTCATTCGAGGAAAACGTTATTTTCGATGTTTCATATACATCTCCAGATTAAATTAGAAAAGAGACTGCTGCATAATTATTCAGAAAAATGGGATAGTGCTTCGGTATTAAGCTATTGGCATTTATTTTTCACTTGCTGTGATTTGTTGATGAAATGGTCAATTTATTCACATCATGATGAATCTTCAAAAATGTTGATTTATTATGCTGGAATTGTGCGTAAAACTCACTAGATTTTGGGGTAATCTAGATTTTATGGAAGACTTTCCTGTGCTTCTAGGGCTGCTGCTTGTTTCTTTTTATGATGTTGCTGCCCACTGGAATTTAAGAGTATTTTAAAAAATTTTACATACTCTGTATAACTCCGAGAACCTTTATGGAATGGACTCTGTACTGCTTATTTTTAAATTGTGTAATAAAACCCTCTATCTTGTCATATTACATATAACGATATTATTTAGTAGGCCCAAATTATTCTTAAATTGGTTTGTTAATTAATTGTATTTTGATTGATTTGGGTTTTTTAGGAGATGCCTTAATGCAGGGGCACATTGCTTCATGAAATTGAGTTCAACACTGATCCAGTAAATCATGGGGACGCAGCGGAAGTACATTTTGCAGTGCCTCAAATTTGGGGTACCCTCTTTTTGCTCCCAAATGACTCACAAGAAAGATTTTATCCAGGTTGATGCCAAAATGTAGATGCTAGTCGGAGACAGGCATTGCAACAAAAGTGTAGTAGATAGGGTCAAATAACTATATAGTTTCCTAAGAAGTGAGATTTTCTTTAGAACCTTGTGAGACACCTTTAGTAGCAGACATGAATATTGCACAAAAGAGAAAGCTTCACTAATATTGTTGAGCCAAAAAATCAATGTATCCTTTTTTATTGGCTCTTTAACAGCCGAAAATCCCAAAATCCGCTAACAATGATGGGGCTTATTTACAAGCCCCTTGCGCCACATGTGCGCCACTTTTAACATGGGAAAAAGTGGCGCAGCGGCGGCGCAATGGGCTTGTAAATAAGCCCCAATATTCGCAGTTCAGGAGTCTTTATATTCAGTACATGACAATTCATTTGATTCCTTTTGCCTTCAAGACAGGAACACTACCCGTCGAGATGATTTGCAGTACAAGGGTGGCCACCTCACTCAAGGTCATTCAAGTCCTGAACTTTTCACCTAGAAATGTTTTTTTAGGTATGGACTTCTAATTAGGTAAATGAAAGCAAAACAAGACTACAACACCCAGAATGCATTAGGCTATCACATAAAAGCCCTGGACTGTAAACGGAGTCTGTAATTACCTGGAATAAAGTAGTCACCCTATTAAGATCCTCATATTAACTACATCAGTGTTAAATACAATCAAATTCTTTAATGTCTTTTTAGAGTGCACACCACCACTTGATTTTCTACTTATTATACCATTTGTACGAGACTTTTGTCTTTTGGTCAAGAACCATGCTATTCTTAACAGCTTTCCACGTTGTGTACTTGGAATCCTGCACATTTTCAATTAGCTATTTTATCTCCTTCAATAATATTATAATGTGAGTACAACCATTTGAGGGAATCCTGAGAAAGCTTAGCATTACAGAAGAAGTGCAGACAAGTTATGGATTACGTTTGGGGTTCACAATAAATCTAACTCTTGGTCTTAATAAATGACCACTTTTGTCCAACCATCATCACCTCTTGTCCAATCTGGATATGACATACCTCCAAATGTCCAGTACTGTTGTAGGAGAGCAATTCAAGTACAGATAAACCAGGGATATCCTTAAAAGTCGGTGTCTCTCAAAGGGAATTTCATTATATTTCTAAGCACTGCTGACCTGTTAGATCTGGGGGTCTCTGGTTGGCAGATGTAGGTACCAATGTCCAAATAGGGACCTTTGCTTCTAGTTAGATTAAGGGGGATACACTCATTAAATAACCCCTGCTCACCCCCTTGGTAGCTTGACACGAGCAGACAGGCTTATCAAAGACAATATGTAAAGTATTTATACCAACACTGACAGTAACTCAGTGAAAACACCACAAATGGACTCCACACCAGTTTAGAAAAATAAAGTATCTTTATCTAAACTATACTCTCTGGACACTCGTGGGGGCATTTCAAACTTACCTTGTTCCCTGCCCTTGCCGCTGGTCGTCCTGGTCTCCCTCCCGCCGCCTCAGCTCTTCATCCTCGCGGCCGCAATGCGGAGGGGGACTACACCTCCCAGGCTCCTTTGCGGCGGAAGCCGCCACTGCCATTTCCGCGCCCGGAGGCGCTTTAATCAGAGGACAGCCCCGGTGGAGCGGGTGCTCTCTGGACACTTGTGGGGGCATTTCAAACTTACCTTGTTCCCTGCCCTTGCCGCTGGTCGTCCTTGTCTCCCTCCCGCCGCTGCAGCGCTTCATCCTCATGGCCGCAGTGCGGAGGGGGACTACACCTCCCAGGCTCCTTTGCGGCGGAAGCCGCCACCGCCATTTCCGTGCCTGGAGGCGCTTTAATCAGAGGACAGCCCTGGTGGAGCGGGCGCTCTCTGGACACTCGTGGGGGCATTTCAAACTTACCTTGTTCCCTGCCCTTGCCGCTGGTCGTCCTGGTCTCCCTCCCGCTGCCACAGCTCTTCATCCTCGCGGCCGCAGTGCGGAGGGGGACTACACCTCCCAGGCTCCTTTGCGGCGGAAGCCGTCACCGCCATTTCTATCTTGATGAACAATCATGGGTAAAAAGAGAACCGAGGGTCACAAACCCCATGGAGGGGGAGGGGCGACTCTGGACTCATACTTAGTGAAAGTATCCAGTATGCTTAATGAGGAAATTGAAAGAACTGAAAGGAGGCTCTCCCTGGACCCAGCTCGCACCGTTAATGCCATGGTTCATGACATCCCTGAGGGTATTGCCTCCCAGCCACTGTCTCCATCCCCAGGTCTACCACTGGACTTGATATAGTTGGATGATCCAGTCCCAAAATGTTTCCCCCTTAAGTTGTATTGAAGATGGCTTATCTAGTTCCTCTCCTCCGCCCGCTCCAATCACGAGACGTTGTACTAGGGCTGGCGGGCAGGTACCCCCTAGTAAGATTAAACATCAGAAGGGGGCAAGGCCTCCAAAAACAAAGTCTAAATCAACCAAACTGCCACTCCCAAACATCCAGCCATCATTGGAGGAGTTATCTAACACACTCTGGGTAATTCTTAAAGAGAAATTAGACCTTACTCTGGTTCCCATCATGGCTAGGTTAACCTCTATTGAAAATAGGGTGATTGTTTTGGAGCAGAATAGTGGTTCGACCTCTCAGCCTAATGCCCCTTCCGTAGGATCAGTACCAGCTCCCCAGGAGCTTGTCGGCCAGTTAGCTACTCCAAAGGAGCAGATGCCCTTAACCCAGGCCATATCTGTTCTCTCACATGTCACGGAGGGATTAACCACCATGGATCATGTCCATGAAACAGCTGCCCTAAAACGTCCTAGCGGGCCTGTAAATTCTGAGAAAGAGGCCCCTCTTGTTACTCTTGCTACCTGCCCGACTGTCCCCATTGATTTACATAAACCCTTACTACGAGAGAGGCATTCCAGTTTATTCACGAGGCTCGTTCATTAGTACTTGTTTTGGCTAACGCTCCTCCTCTGGGTCCTGGCCAAGTGGAAACTGCAGCCACCTTAATTGACAAAGCATTGCATTGGCTAACCAATAACATGAGGATATCCGAAAGGGGTAGCCAGCAACTAGCCAGGGAAATTATAATGGCAAGAAGGGTGACATGGTTGGGCGATCACAATAAAAGACTTAAGGGTGATTGTATAGCCATGAACTTTTCCAGTCCCCAAGTGTTGACTAATGTGCTGGCAAACTTACTCCCCCCTCAACAAAGGTGTTCTGAAATAATACCACTAACCCTTGAATTTTTTTATGATAGATTTTGGTATGCAAGGAGTACCAGCAGGTCTTGGCCAAAATGCTCGCACGCACACCTGCCATTCGGGAGGGTGACCCCATCCCTGTTGGACGGTATTAGTCTGAGGAATCGTTTTGGGGCCCTGACCGATATGGAGGAATGCGATTGACTACTGGGTATCTCTAATAATTTCCTGAGAAATATATCTCTGAGTGTCCGAGTAAATGACCATTGGGTGCAGGGTAGTGTAGAGGTCTGTCAAGATCCCATTCCATCTGTATGTCCTTTAGTAAGTTTGCTTCCTAAAGCTGGGACCACCCCTGACACTAACTCCCCCTTAGTGGTATGTTTGAATTCCACCAGTGAGGGTGGACCTTGTACAACAAATAGAATTCCGCCAAACGCACAATCTTTAATGCCTATCATTGTCGAGCAAACATCAGAGAGGGAGGGGGACATTTTAGGAGTTGCAGAGAGTCCCTCAAACAAGAGTAAAACCCTGCAAAAAACCGAAGGCTTGTCCCTCCTTTCATGGAATCTGGCGGGAATTGGTAATAAGGTATTGTCTCTGGAATGGTTTAGTTTTATAGATCAGCACGACATTAACCTTTTCCAGGAGTCTTGGTCAGTAACTCCAGTCTTTCGTGTGGGATTTCTTAATTTTTAAGTCCCCGCAAAAAAAAATGAAAAGGCAGGCCTGCTGGTGGCCTGGTGATCTGGGTTCGTCAGAGTCTACGATGCAAGGTGCAACAAATTGGGTCCCCAGTGAATGACCTCATGGCGGTCAGACTTGAATAGACCCATGGTCATAGGGTGGCTATCTTTAATGTCTATGCCAGGGGGTCTATAGGGGGGCACACTTCGAAGGTAATAGCCGCTCTTGACACCCAGATTGAGGCTCTCCCAGAGCAGAGTATCCCGATAGTGGATGGAGACTTTTATACCACCTATGACCCGCTTGGTCAAGACGATCAGGATCTCTCGAGAGACCAGGATCATAGATGGGGAATTCCTAAACTTGAACTGCCTCCCATTAAAAGATGGACAGCTGCAGCCATTCAACTAAAAGCTATGTGCTTAGAAAGAGGCCTTAGAGCAGCAAACGGGAGAACCCCCTCAGACCTACAGGGAGCGAATACATTTGATAATGTTATGTTATGTTTTGTTATATTAAATTTGTAGAGCGCACAGCTACTTAAAGTATCCCGGCGCTAGTTCCTGAAAGCCTACCACACTCCCATCTAAATAGGAAATCCTCTGAAAAGCAGAGTTTTTAATTTCTTCTTAAAAGCTACCGGATCCGACACCCTCCTAAGGGCCAACGGAAGCGCATTCCAAGCTAGGCCTGCTTTGCGGGTGAAAGAACACCCGCCCAGCCTGTGGCGATTGAAACAAGGGTTCTGTATTAAGAACTGGTCAGAGGAATGCAGTTGCCTAGAAGGTTTGTAAAAGACAAATCGCTTCTGAAGATAGAGTGGACCCAACCCATACAGGGCCAGTTGGACAATGGACAACATTTTGAATTTGAGACGGGACTCAACTGGGAGCCAGTGCAGGTGACGTAGATGGATCCGCACACTCTGTCTTGGAGAAAGCCCCAGCAGAAGCCTGGCTGCCACATTCTGGACTTCCTGCAGCTTCTTTGTCAAATAACCCGGACATCCTACCAGGAGAGCATTAGCAAAGTCCAGGCGGGAGAGGATCAGAGCCCGGACAACCGTCTCTTTGGCACCACCTGGCAAGAGGGGGAGAAACTTCCTCAGAATCTTCAGGGTGCCAAAGCAAGTCCCTGTTAGCTTCTACACCTGCGTCGCAAAATTAAAATTTTCCTCAAACCAAACCCCCATATTTTTGGCAAGACCCTTCTCTATCAAAGGGCGCTGGAAGTCAGGCGGCCACAGCCTGGCTCTGAAATCCCCAGGAAACGAGCCGAACAGGAGTACCTCCGATTTTTCTTCATTGCACTTTAGCTGTGCATTTGCCAACCAGGGAAACACCGCTGAGAGACAGCGCTGCACCGTGCTGACCGAGTCCTCACCCCGTTTCCAGGAGAACAGAAGCTGCGTGTGTGAAAACTAAGGTCAATGGACAATCGATATTTGCCCGGCGGTATCGCCTCTATAACCCACGAAATATTAATCAATGAAGAGGCAGGCGCTGGAGACGGGAAGGCAGGAAACAAGGTTTATTCTCTCCGGAGGAGAACACATCAGTTCAGACAGCAGGTATCGTCACGAGGTGCTCTACCCGCATCTCTGAGGCCTGGCCTCTTATACACAGGTTTATTGCTTTATTACATACAACACATTCTTGGCAAAGCTTTGATGTACGGAAAGACATTCTCGGAATCCCCACTCCAAGCCCGTTCCCACACACATATACAGTAGAAGTCCCCACCCCGGTTACAACAGGTGATGACTATCGCGCAGCTGGACATTCCGCTGATTCATGGAATGTGGGGGTGTGATCGGATCTCGTGGGATGGGGGCTTTGATCAACTCGGGGGTCCTTTGATGAGGGAAGCTTTCTACTGTACAGGGAGGGGCAATAAACAGTATCGGCAGAGCTAGGTGTCGGCCGGGGAACGAGGAATCAAAAGGGTCTGGGACCATGAAAGGAATGGAGGGAGGTGTCGCGCTGGGGACAGGATGGGGCTCTGAGGTAGAGCTGCGCTGAAGGGGGGGTTTATGACCCAAAGCATGCGAGAGTGGGGGGTTGTCTGCGTGCGGGCTTTGCGAGGGCGAAGGGCTATGCTGGGGGCCGGTGGCGTGCGGAGGGTGGTTCTGATCGGGGCACCTAAAATGGCGGGTGCGTACGACAAAAAGTGTGGCATCAGGGAGAAAGGGCAAGATGGCGCAGATAATGTTTACCAAACCGTATTAATTTTCCACAGTCCTCCCTTTAACATTTCCAAGACATCTTGCTGGCCTAGTTCCTACCCATGTCTACTGTGGTGAAAGAAGCAGAGAAGCAGGAACCTAGGTGAAGGAGCTATAAACATTTCATTTAAAATCTTTCGTCTTTGGAGGCGGGTCTATTGATAAACTCGTTTGCAGGAAAGTCATAGTAATGCAATATCGGAAAAAAACGATTCTGTAGTGTGAGCATTGAGTACATTTCATAGATACTTATAGTCGTTCGGAATGTAAACTGATACATATGCAAGTTCTGTTCATATTTGGTTGGAGCATAATAAATACAATGGCGGCTGGGAGAGAAATGAGACAGAGTAAAAAACAATAATCAAGGGTGTCGTTGTTCGAAGTTAGTGAGTTCTCAGCATTCGTTGTCGTCGTTTGTTGGCACTGTGGAGCACCGGCGGTGGAGCTATGGATCCAGCTCTATTCTAAGTCTCGCGTTGCAGGGCATGACCCTTTCCTCGCTTTTTTGGTCAAAGAGGTCCTTTTCGCCCTGTGTCCTTTTGAGTCGATTGTCAAAAAGTTCAGGTGGAAGGAATGTGTGTGTGAGCAGTCCTTAGGGTAGGTCGGAGAAAAAGGGGGATGGAGCAGGGCCAGATCGAGAACAGACCAAGGGGACGGAAAATTTCGGGTAGGCGGGCTCACGACCGAGTTCAGAGAGCGGGGATTTTTCGGCACACGTTGAACTTCGAGCAGGGGCATCAGGTCAGCCCTTTCCTCGGAAACAGTGCCTCGTCCTGCAGCTCCTTACTGTCGCGGTCTCGCCTTGGCCAATGTCGCAGATGTTCCATAATCTGTAGTCAGGCCTCGTGCTCCCACATCCGGTCCTTCTTTCCTCCGATAGTTGTACCCTTAAAATGAGTTCGAAAAGACAGTCTTTAGAGAATTGGCAGAGGAAGGTAATCACATAAGTCTATTTCTCTCCCAGCTCCAAGCAAAAATGAGAAACGTCCCTTACATTGGGGTTCACACCCGACATATAAAATAATTGATGATGGGCCTGTTGGATTTCCTGTCCTAACTATTTCTTGGGTGTTTGTTGGTAGATACATTCATTGTCGTGGTACGAGATCTGGTACCTTTTATTGCATTACAGTTGTGCCAGTTCTTCTGACAGAGACCCACCTTCCTAGTACGAGCCTAACAAAGTTATACCGTTCTCCAGGGCTTTATATTTTGCGAAGAAGTGCAACGTGCCATCACCATGGTCTGATAGGTATCTTTCTGAGGAATGAACATAGGCTAAACATTTTTCCATTCTAGCAATGCATCCTACCTTTCAGCTAAACATTTTACTTTCAACAGGGTTTATTGCAACAATTTCTTCGTTTCGGTCTATTCTTTAACTTTGCAAACATCATTCTAGTTCCTACATAGCTCCTTACAACCCGACTACTTCATTAAAAACCGGGGTCTTATGGAAAACAACTAGGGACATAGAAAACTGTGGTAAGGGACTATCGTCTTGCTTTGTGTCATAAAGGCATTATTTAGCAGAAGGCCACAGTTCAGTTGGTAAGCGTTCAGTGGCATTTCTCGAATTCTAAATTCTGTAGCTTGCTTATCAACAAATCATTTCTAGGAACAATGGCTGGCCTGTTTTAGTCGTAGGTCGACCCATCTCTTACAATCGGGGGTGAGGGACAGTTTAAAAAATCTCGTCTGGGGCAGCTGATGCAAAACTGGGGGCGCTCTGGGAAGATGGGGATGTTTCGATCACCTTTACTGTTTGGGTATTGCGACAATTCGGGACGGGGAAGGTCGCGTTATCTGAGGCATTTTTTTTTTTTATCATAGAAGCCGCTGACATGTAGTTCCCTTATTACGGGTCAGATCAGGGAACCTCAGTCGTCTTACCTGTCCTTTCCCTTATGGCCAATTCTCGGTTTCATCAATTTTTAGCAGGAAGGAGAGGTAGTGACACGGCATCAGGGTGATTTTATTTAGGACAAATTTTGTGCGAATACTTGCGGTATTTGGAGCCAATTAGGGGGTGCACTAGGGGTGGCGGTTTGCCAATTTAGGTGCTAGTCGTTCGGAAGAGAGAGAGAGAGAGAGAGAGAGAGAGAGAGAGAGAGAGAGAGAGAGAGAGGGAGAGAGAGAGAGAGAGAGAGAGATGTGCAACAATAGGCTGAATAGTACACGTGCGATATTGGGGTAACAGTGTATTAAGGTAGGCTATTCAGCGCATTACACAACATGAGACAGTACGGGTCTGTGTTAGAATTTCGAAAGCATGCAGTTTGGGACGGACGAGCATTTAGGCAGGGTAGAGGGGGCATGCATTGAGTAAAAGACACCATTGTATCGCACTTCTCGCACTCTCGGTCCGCCGACCAGTTAAGTCAGCGCCTCAGTCGTACAAAAACATGTTCTCATAGTTTCAGACATACGTGACACGTGTCCATTCGCACAGCACGGATTAAGGGTGATAGTTTTTCATTATGTCATTCAACTTATTGGTTCTTTCGTTGCAAGAACAGTTTGCGGGTGTGCTTAGGTGCCATCTGGCAACGCTAGTCCGCTTCGTGTATCAGACAGGGCGGAGCTTCAGATCTTCACCCTACCTCGGTCCTGATCTCCAGTGTACCCTGTAGGGGGAGGAAAAGAGGGGAAGGGAGGGGGGGACAACATTCGAGCATATCAAATGCATGGGTACGAAAGTCCTTTACTTACCTCATACTCGTCTTATCTCCTCGGGATAGAATCCCTGGGGTCTTGATTTCTGGAACCAGGGGGGGGGGGGCAGTGTGTCCTTATAAGCCGTGTGTAGGGAAATGTTAAAAAAATCGGAGGTACTTAGTGCGAGGTTTCTAGTTGGTAGGTGTATCTAGCTATCGGGGTCCTTAAATCTCTTTCAACGCTGCGATGTTCTAGGGTTTATCAGTTCTCCGGTCAACTCTGTTCCCTAGTACCTTTTGAGTGCCGTACCTTTATAACATTCTATTATTTACACCGCTCCACTTTACCCATCCTCGGAGGTCGAGGTCCTCCTCCATGCGTTAGTTCCTGGGTCAGTCGCATATTTGGAGGCAGAGTATTGTGTCTTGGATTCGATCCTTCCTCTGGGGCTGGGCAACCATCTTCTAATAACCTTAAAGAGAGAACAAAGCAGGGTGCACAAAAACTCTCCCGCTGACCCCACATTTTTCAAAGAAAAACATGCAATACCCGTTTCATAGTTCGGAAAACCTTTATTTGCACAATCGTTCAGCATGCAGATATGACAGTGCAATCGTATTTGGTTGGGCACGGCAATGGCTAAAGTGCTTACAGTAGGGGGGGTTATTTTGCAGTATTGGGAGTATTAAGAATATTAAAAAGGCTTATTCCTTCATTTGCAGGGAACTAAAATGTCTATCGATAGTTGAGGGGTCAAGGGGCATTCATTTCATAGTTGGCAGTACAGTTGGACTAGTTGCGATCAAATTTCCTATATGTATACCGTGTGCGTGTGTCGTAAGCGAGGTTATGTATCGGCTACAATAAACATCATAATAAATTGTACATTTGAAAAGAACATTTTTCACGGGACCCTTTTACATGTTCGTCGAGTGAACCCTCCCTCTTTTTCGTCAAGTGTACAAAGGATCATATACATATTTCGAAACATCGAGTCTTTTTTTTAGCAAAAACACCACGAGACGTTCGCAAGTTCTCATTGATTCCGGCGCCATTTTGGGCGGGGCCGGGTTAGTCCGGAAGTAGCATCAGAGACAAAATGTTTCCCATAACCGGCGGTTGGACCAGAGTCCTCTTCGGCAGTTCAAACACTCGTGCTAATAGAAGGGGTGGCTATGTCGTGGTTATTTTCGTTAGCGACCAAGGCAGTCGTTCCTCACCGGGAGCCGGCAGGGGCCGAGGGCTCCTGGGACTTTTGTAGAATCTTCAAGGCGGTGGGGATGCTGTCGGAGGTGGGGGCTCGTGCCCCGGTGGGCAAGCGTCCGAGTTACATTGCTGGTCAAAGTTACTCTAGCGGCTTAGACCCGCCTTCCAGGGGGCCCAGACGCCATTTTGAGGCCTGCAGCAGCCGTCCTTCGTCGAGTCTGCAAGAGTGGAGGAGACCTTTTGGAGTGAAAGAAAAAGGAACTCTGTGTCGTAGGAGCAGGACATTCGGCCTCAAGTCTCATGTCCAGTGCTGCGGAAGTATGGCTACCTGCGGCGCATGTTCGGTGCTGCGCAAGTATCGGCGCCGTTGCATGTTCGGTGCTGTGCAAGTATCGGCACCGTTGCATGTTCGGTGCTGCGCAAGTATCGGCACCGTTGCATGTTCGGTGCTGCGCAAGTATCGGCACCGTCCGGCTGGAGGATTTCGGTGCCGGGCCGAGGGCTGGGAAGCCTCCTATCCGTGGAGGTGGGAGAGGCTCGTCCGCGTCGCCTCTCCCTCCCAGCCCGACCTGGACTAATCTTCGCGGAGATATGTACAAGACATCCCCCCCAGAGTTGTCGCAGCCATTATTCAAGAAAGAAGTGGCGCCTGGCGTGTCGCTGCGGCCATTACGGAGGAGAAAAGAAAGAAGTGTCCCGTCCGTCTCTGGGCCGGGCTTCCGGTGGACGTCGGCCGGACGCCCCTTGCTCTGGCCCCATGAACGGGTTCCTTGGCTTATCGGCTGCAGCCGGATCCAGTTGGCCCCAGTCCCCGGCCATTGGTGGCCGGACCGGGAGAGCATGTGGCGGGACTACCTGAAACTGTCACGTGCCACCGCGGCCAGACTGGGAGAGGGAGTCGAGGACATAGACATCCCTCCCCTAGAACTCTCCAGTGTGGTCAAGGCGATCCCCTGGCTGGGTCCCGCTGGCCCCTGTCTCTCCTCCGGCTCCGCCCTATGTTATGATTTCCTGGCCGACTGTTGGCGGCAGGACCCGCCTTATATGGGTTGCTGCCGGCTGGGCGTAGCCGCAACCCTGCCCCACCTTGGAAGTTTCTAGAGTGGGGGGGTGTTCTGCTGACTTTTATTTTCTACAGTTTACCGTTCTTGTTTCTAACGTTTCCTGTTGTTAGGGCATTAATAGGTGTTGTTATTACGTATTGTTATTGTTTCTCGCTCGTTATGTTAAAAAATAAAAGTTCATGTTCATCAGTGGCCTACTGATTTCGTTTTCCCATTCCTTTCTTTCCAGGTTGTTTCATGCTAAAGCTTCTGTTAACACAAGTTAAGTAACACGGAAACACAGGCAGAGGGATGACGTAGATTCATGCATCACGTACACACAAACTCAGACGGGGAGACAGTACAAGTATTATATACAAAGACCCAAGACAAACATACAACAGTTATTGGCCATAATTATCTTTTTCTGTATGCTGCGCATACTTATTGTTCTGAGTTAAACCTTACCTCGAAATACCCTAAACTTTTCCCTATTTGGCTAAACGTTAGAATGCTTGATCACGTGTGTACATTATTCTTTTTGCTTTATTCGGGGTTTGTCGTGGTTGATTTAGAGCTAGACTGGGTTTCCCGTCTTAGCGCTGTTTGATCTATGAGGACTCGAACATGTCGCTGAAATCGGCCTGGCGAAATCTGTGCCATCGGGCATAATCGAACGTGGTGGTTCTATCTGGCCTGTCCATGTCGGTCTGATTCATCTTTGTCTCGCGCCTTTTCCCTTTCTGCCGGCCTGTTATTCCTGTCGGCCCTCCGCTCCTACTCTTGTTTAGTAGAGTCGGACATTGGGCTTTCCAGTGCCCGGCATATTTACAAAAAGCACATTGGTTTTGCCCTAAGTCTGGTCGCCCTGTGCGCAGTGTCGGGGGATTACTTTCGGGTCGTTGTGTCCTGGGGTTGTCCTGTCGATATATTCCTTTACCTACTCTGTCCTCGTCTTTTTTCTTTTGTTGCATTGCTTCTTTGCGCCACATACCGAGACTGTCGAGCATAATAGGCGTTGTCTTATTATCACGAAGGGCTATTTCTAACGTTTCTATTTTATCAAGATCGAAGGATCCTATCAGTGGCCACTGTTTCTCTTGATTTTCTTTGGTATACCTGTGCCACAGTTTACTATAGGCTATGGTAACTAATCCATAGTTTATGAACATGTCTTTATTAGGGGTGCCTTCCAGTGGAGCTAGATGATCCACCTCTAATAAACGGTCCGGGCTGAACCAACTATCGACCAGTGGGGAGAAGACAGACATGACGGCTCGCGAAGAGGACAAAAAGTCAGCACTGCCTATCTTATCACTGCGTGCAAAGACTAGACAGAATATTTCTATTCTACGTTGTTTGCAGGCAGTGAATACCTCATGAACCAATAATAAATAAACAATAAACGACCAGTGGGGAGAATAAGTAGGCCCGCAAAAGGTCTGCGTCCTCTACCCTTTCACTATCTGCAAAGGGGAACCTGTTCTTTCCTGTTTGCAGATAGAGAATCTCCAGAAAACAATCCGCGAACAGTAGTTCGGGGTAAAAAACAATTAATCAGTGCCGAAAAACATTTAATCAGTGGGGGAGAAAGATAGGCACGCTGGCTGCGTTACTTATCCTTCACTGTTTGCAAAGAGAAAGAGCCTACTGTTTCTCCGTTTGCAGACAGTGAATCTCCAAATAGGTCAACAAAGAGTAATACTAGTATTTTCTGAACAATTAAACAACTATTTCGTAATTCGTCGTGTCTACACGACCTTACCCGGACCGTATGGACAGTTTCTTGTCTTCCGAATCCAGCGCCCGATCGTCCTCTTTTCCTCGTATTCCTCGTGGCACTCCTGATGGTTCCCAGTCAGGACCGTAGATCACTCGAGAGAGGTCTGTTCGGAACCAGTGAAGTTCGGATGATCGGCTGCCAGACAAGGGTCTATTGGGCAAGAGCTCTCCCGATCGTTGCAGTCGTTCACTCTGTCGTCAGGACCTCTCCCACTGGATCCACGAGTCACTGATGGGCCCCACGCTTGGGACGCCAATTGTGAAAACTAAGGTCAATGGACAATCGATATTTGCCCGGCGGTATCGCCTCTATATCCCACGAAATATTAATCAATGAAGAGGCAGGCGCTGGAGACGGGAAGGCAGGAAACAAGGTTTATTCTCTCCGGAGGAGAACACATCAGTTCAGACAGCAGGTATCGTCACGAGGTGCTCTACCCGCATCTCTGAGGCCTGGCCTCTTATACACAGGTTTATTGCTTTATTACATACAACACATTCTTGGCAACGCTTTGATGTACGGAAAGACATTCTCGGAATCCCCACTCCAAGCCCGTTCCCACACACATATACAGTAGAAGTCCCCACCCCGGTTACAACAGGTGATGACTATCGCGCAGCTGGACATTCCGCTGATTCATGGAATGTGGGGGTGTGATCGGATCTCGTGGGATGGGGGCTTTGATCAACTCGGGGGTCCTTTGATGAGGGAAGCTTTCTACTGTACAGGGAGGGGCAATAAACAGTATCGGCAGAGCTAGGTGTCGGCCTGGGAACGAGGAATCAAAAGGGTCTGGGACCATGAAAGGAATGGAGGGAGGTGTCGCGCTGGGGACAGGATGGGGCTCTGAGGTAGAGCTGCGCTGAAGGGGGGGTTTATGACCCAAAGCATACGAGAGTGGGGGGTTGTCTGCGTGCGGGCTTTGCGAGGGCGAAGGGCTATGCTGGGGGCCGGTGGCGTGTGGAGGGTGGTTCTGATCGGGGCACCTAAAATGGCGGGTGCGTACGACAAAAAGTGTGGCATCAGGGAGAAAGGGCAGGATGGCGCAGATAATGTTTACCAAACCGTATTAATTTTCCACACGTGTCATCCGCGTAGGCCATCACCTTAGCCCCCAAGGACTCCGCCAGATAAACCAGGGGAGTCACATAGATATTAAACAATAGGGGGCTAGGAGAGGAACCCTTGTGAACGCCAGTGGACAACGGCGTCGGTGCCGAGGCACAGGGGGGCAGCCATACTTGCTGTGATCTATCCTCCAAGAAGGATCTAAGCCAGCTCCAAGCTGAACCCTCAATGCCGATAGCTGTTAAACGAGCGAGAGGGAGAGAGTGGGGCACCGTATCGAATGCCGCCGAGAGATCCAGCATCACCAGGGCTGCTCTCCCGTCGGCAATCAGACAGTCGCGTATAGCTTCCGCCACCTCCAGCAATGCTGACTCCGTGCTGTAAGAAGCACGAAACCGCGATTGCGCAGGATGTAACAGACCCGCCGTCTCTACATAGTAGGTAAGCTGAGATGTACCTGCCTTCTCGCAAACTTTAGCCAAACTAGGCAAGAGCGAGATAGGTCGATAATTGGCAGGAAGCAACGGATCCAGGGTCGGCTTCTTAAGAAGAGGCAGTATGAGAGCCTGCTTCCATGAAGGCGGAACACAGGCCTCACGAAGCGACTGATTAACCAGTAGATTAAATTCCGGGTTGATCGTGTCGGACAACTCGGCCAGAAGCCTAGCCGCACAAGGGTCCTTAGGGGAGCCCGATTTCAGTGCTCCAAGAATTCTGAGCAAGGACAATGGGTCCGAGAGAAGATGAACCGAGTCCCTCTCCAGAATCCCCGACAGGACAATGGAGGTCAGCTTAGCGGTTTTCAGAAAGGAATCTTGAATGTCCAGGATCTTATCCCTAAAATGTTTTGCTAAAGTGTTACACCAGTTATCAGAGGGGGGGACCGCCACCTCCTGGACTCGGGGAGTTACAAAACTCTGCACAATGGCGAAAATTTCCTTAGAATTATTATTAGCCCGGTCAATGCGGCTGGCAAAATGATGGCCTTTGGCTATCACAATGGCTGAATATTAGATTTTCTGTTTGTCTCTGAGAGCCTGTTTGGCAATGGGGCAATAGCCGCTGATCCGCCATGCTCTCTCCAAGACCTTACAGGCATGCTTTAGCGTCTTCAGCTCCGAGGTAAACCAAGGCTTAGAAGGAGCCTCTCTCCCCAGTTTGCGAGAACCTGGGGCCGAGAGGGCATTGACTGAGCCACTGATCCAACTAGAAAATGTAGTAACATTATCCTGTAGATCACCTAAGAGGGGAGGACACGAAGCCGCCAGATGACCACTAAGTAGCCCTGCATCCAGCTTCCTGGCAATAGGGGCGCGGTGACAGCTGGCTAGTTGTAGCTGACGCTGTACGGCCCATGAAAAAAATATAGGGAAATGATCCAACCAGGTGATCGGAAGTGGCTTCCTGACCAGCACAGGGAAATTAGTACAGATAGAATCCAGAATGTGACCCCCTTTGTGGGTCGGATCTGTCACCCATTGGGAAAGCAGGGCCAGCTGGAGGTTATCCAGAAAAGCTGCGGAGTCAGCCGACTCCATGGAGTCGAGATGTATATTGAAATCCCCCAGGAGTAGGTAGTTGGAGAACCTTAAAACTCTATCCGCCAAAGCATCTCCGCAGGATTCCAAGAAAGCACCCACTGGGCCCGGTGGTCGATATAATAATGACCCCTATGTGAAGTGAGGTGATAATTGGAGATTGAAATCCATGGCCTCACAGCCTCCCCAAATAGTGGAAGATTCACTATGGAGAACCCAACGTTCTCTATATAGAATGGCCAAGCCCCCCCCTCTTCCAGCTGGGCGGTCTTTCCGGTGGATAATGGACGGAACAGTAGTCATATAGATTATCTGCTAGTGGACATAAGACTATGGCATTGTCTAGTAGATATGGTCATCAAATCCCGGCTGGAAAGTGATCACAACCCCCTCTGTTCGATATTCCAAGCCCAAAAGGAGGATAGAGTCGAGTCTGCAAGGGGAAGGACAACTACACTTGACATTGTTGCTTCAAATAATATGCGCCATGTCAAATGGGTTAAATTAATTGAGGACCCTGTAAAATTGGACGCGCTCAAAGCTGAGGTGGTGAGTGAACTGGCCCAACTTAACCCCCAAATTAGTAGCCCGGATTTTCCCCAAATCATGCTAGAGGCACATGCCCAACTTTTTTCTAGGCTTAAGCCCACGGCTAGGTGGTATAATGAGGCATGTAAAGCAGCCCGTCAAAAATTTCGTGTGGAATTAAGGACAAAGAATCCCGCTAGAGTGAGAGAGGCAAGGGATTCTTATTGACACGCCCAGAGGGTGGCTAAAAAACAGTGGGATGAGGATAGGTGGCGGGACTTGAAATATGCTTGTGAAGCTAAAGACTCCAAGCAATTTTGTGACATCATCAAATGGGACAGGGGAGGCCTAGCAGAACCTCCTCAAAATAACGTTGCTCAGTCCAGTGGTTAGAATTTTTTAAGCCCCAATACGCTCGCAGCCTTGAAGAGGAGGAGTGTCCTCTACCTCCTACTATCTTTTATCAAAGTCAGCTTTTTACCATCAAAGATGTTAGCATAGCATTAGATTGTGTGACCGGTGGTAGAGCCCCAGGCATGGACGGCATCCCTGCCGACGTTTTTTTAAGTGACAGACCGTCCTGGTGCCAGTATTTTGCGCTGCTAGCGAACTCAGTGGCCAGGGGGGCTCCCATTCCATCTTCGTGGAAGGGAGCTGAAATAATCCCTGTTTTTAAAAAGGGTGATAAATCCCTCCCATGCAACTATAGGCCTATTAGTCTTATAGACTCAGCACAAAAACTTATTGGTCGACTAGTACAAAATAAAGTCCAGACATGGGTAGAGGAACACAATATTTTATCTCCATTCCAAGCCGGGTTCCGTCCTTGCACTAGTTCAATAGACCAAGTCTTCAATTTTATTACACTCTATTGGAGGAACGTGGTCTTGACTAAAGGGTCACTTTATGCAGTCTTTGTTGACTTGAAATCGGCTTTCGATTTAGTTCCCCGCTGCAAACTCTGGAAAGTTCTTGCTGAATTGGGGATGGCCCCTGAGCTACTGACTTTCCTCGTACGCTTTAAATGAGAGCAATTTTGCTAGAATCTGATGGGGGTCACAGGGTGAAGTTACGGATTCCTTCCCTGTCGAGTGTGGTGTTCCATATGGGTTGTGTCTTGGCCCCCATCCTGTTTTCCTTATATATTAATGGAATTGTTGACCATCTTTGTAGTTCCCCCACTGATGCCCCTGTTATAGCTGGGGCTCGCGTACCTGTCCTCATGTTCGCGGACAATACTCTGATTGTCTCACGGACAACGAGTGGGCTGCAGAAGGCTGTCAACGCCTTTGGGAAATTTTGCCAACTGCGTGGACTTGAGATAAACACCACAAAAACCAAGTTAATGTCCCTGAATCAGCACAAACCCTTTAAAGGTAGAATCCTCTTGAATGACATACCCCTAGAGCAGGTGGAGGCTTTCACCTACCTTGGTATTCTACTCCAGAGCAATATGGGTTGGAAATCCCTCACGGATGTGGCCATTTTAAAATTCCACCAGCTTGCAGGTGCCCTATCATCCAAGCACAAACCTTCTCTAACAAAGCCAATTACACCCACTTTGGAGATATACAACATGAAAGTAATAAGTGCTACCCTGTATCGATCAGAGCTCTGGGGATTTTCCAACTTGAGTCACCTAGCAAAAGCGGAGAATACATTTTTACGTAGCTTAGTTGGTGTTCCCCAAAGCACCCCTACCGCTCCACTTTTATTTGATCTAGGCAGGAAAAATGTTGTAGACATAGCGAGGTTATGACCACTATTGTATTGGAGGCGAATTTGGACCACCGCCGAACTTACACACTATGTTCAGGCTCTGAAGGACGTGATCTCGGTAGATCACTTCCACAAAATCCAGTGGTTTAAAGAGCTTAGGGATCTCTTAATAAAGTTAGATCTAAGCTTATTATGGGATGAACCGGACACATCAACCTTCCCCTCAAAAAGAAATATACTGGGAAATGGTCTTGACATCATCCCATAGAGCCAGTATGAACATCAATTTAACTGGCCGTTTTTTAGATCACAAACCTCGGCCTTTTTGTGAAGCTATTGGGACATCATTGAGCGCCCTGTAGATCGAAAATTGTATTTTCAATTTAGGGTAGGAACCTTATCAGTTAAAACTTTTACTTATAAATGGGCCCCATCTCTAGATGACAAATGCCATAATTGACATGGCTGAGACTATTGCCCATTTATTTTTTGTATGCCCCCTCTATGCTGCCCCACGACGCAAGTGGATGAGACCTATTTGCTTAAATTTGGGCACCCAGAGGCACATAGAAGCCCTAAGGATATTACAGTCAGACTGTTCACCCTCTCTAGCCGTTGCTGTAGCCAAATTCTTAAGGTGGCCCTGGATTATACGCACACACACTTTTCTGCCTCCTGCTGCTAGCTAGCATAATGTAAGATGTTATTAATGCTGTTCTTACTTTTAAACTAATTTTTACTGGATCTTATAATAATCTTAACTCGCTTTTTATTCGACAGTAATCAGTGGAATTTACTTCTTTTTTTATTCTATGTATTGTTATGTACTATTTATTGAGTTTTGTGATAGATGTATTGTGTGTGCTTTTATGACCCACTGTCGAATAAAGCTTTTGAAATTGCAATTATAAACTTTACAACAATAGACTAAGTCTTCTATTTTATTACACTCTAACTCTGTGTGTTAACATACACAGTTCAAAAATATGATTTTAAAAGATTTCTAAGGTTTGCGTCAAAATAATCAACAGTTGCGTCACTGTTAGCCCAGAGTACCTGTATATGCGACAAAAGTTCCAAGTGGAAGCAGCAGCATTGAATACCAAGCGATGTGTCACTCCTGAGACCCTGGGGAGGCGATGCAACAACCCCGCTGCACGCACCTTGTATGTTCCGGTGCGCAGGTTCGGTAGGAAGCGTCTCGCACAGGCACGATGCGATGACTTTCGGGGCGCCGACGATCTTCGGTGTGGTGACGATGCACAGCGCAGTGTTGATCTTCTTCTCTCATGGCCCCTCGGTGCGTTGGCTCTGCGACGATGTTCACAGCAACGAGATGCGATCCGCAAGCAAGCAGTGCAACAGTTTCTCACAGCGACAACAGGCTCTGCGACGATACTCGCAGCGACAGGAATCTTCCCACACCGGGGCGATGCGCTCCGAAAGGGAACAATGAGTCTGTTCTTGCAGCAGCAACAGGTGCTGCGACGATCTTTGCGGCGACAGGAATTTTCTCGCACTGTCGACGATGCACTTCGCAAGCGAGCGATGCGTGCAAATTGTAGATCTTCTGTTCTTCTTCTTTTCCAGCTCCCCAAACAGCAGGCAACAACTTCCAGAGGCCCCATCAACTGGCTCAAGCACTCGAGAAAGGGCAGAATTCGCACAGTAGAGTTCAGGGAAGAAGCTGGGGGTGAAGTCCTTTTGTTCCTGGGACTTCTTAACAGGAGGCCAGCTCTTCTCAGGCCCTTGGAGATCTCTTCAAGCAAGGGGACACAGCAAAGTCCTTCCCCTGTCCTTGGCAGAAAAACAACTGCAGGTCAGCCCACAAACACACAGCAGGACAGTCCTTCATCTTCAGTCTTCCAGCTTTCTCCGTGACAGAGGTTCCTTCTTGATTCCAGGATAATCTAATTTTCTGAGGTCTGGGTCTCCCTTTTTATACCAAAATTATCTTTATTCTATGAGGGCAGAGAGGTCTTGGCCTAGTCCAAACCAGTTCTGGTCAGTCCTGGAGCACTTTGTTTACCTGACTCCTTCTTTCCTTTGAGAGAAAGAGGGGCAGAGTTGTCAGCCGCCCAGCAGGAGGTGGAGCCAGCATTGGGGAAGGCAGGCACAGCCCTATTCAGGCCCAGGTGCTATCCCCTCCCACCACTCAAGATGCAGATAAAGCTATTCGGCCTAGGACTGACTCACTCAGCTTCTGGGAGCCACCCCAGACCCTGTCACTCACAAACCAGACAGTCAATTCACAAACAGGCCAAGGCACACAGAAGGGTCAGACGAGAAAACAGTCACTTTCAAAAAGTGCTGTTTTCAAACACAGGATTTAAAAAACACCCTTCCTAAAAGATGTCTTGTTAAATTCAGGGATACCTGACTTTAATTTAATTTTCTATCTTGCTCCTATGGGAAGATATGCAGGTAAATATTATACACAGCATTCCCCATTATAGCCTATGGGCAAGATAGCCTTTCAATAGTGAAAACAAAAATGGCTGTAATTCACTACCAGAGCATGTCACCCACACTAGTACATGCTCTACCTTTCACATACACTGCACCCTGCCCAGGGGGGTACATAGGGCCTTCCATAGGGTTATCAGTTGTGTAGGGAAAGGGAAGGGTTAGGCCTGGCCAGTGTGGACACTGATCAGGTCAGCATGGCAGTTAGCAACTGCGCACAGGCACTGCGGTGGCAGGCCTTAGACACCATTTTAGGGCTACTCCTGTGGGTGGCACAATCAGTGCGGCAGGCCCACCAGTAGCATTTGAATCACCAGCCCTGGCACACTCAGTGCACTTTACTAGGGACCTACTGGTAAAACAAATATGCCAATCATGGATAACCAATCACAATAACAATTTACCTAGGGAGCACTTGCACTTTGACACTGATCAGCAGTGCAAAGTGCCCAAAGAATCTAAACCAGCAAAAACGAAATCCAGCACAGCGTCACAAAATACAGGAGGTACAGGCAAAAAGTCAGGGGAAACCACACCAAAGATGCCAGGTCTAACACGTGTCCCCTCCACCTGAAAGTGGGGAGAACTACCCACCCTCTTGGGAGTTCCCATCACTAAGGCGGAAAAACCTGGACAGACCATCAACGTTGGCGTGTTCTGTACCAGGGCGGTGTTCCACCGTAAAGTCCATTCCCTGTGGGGAGATGGACCACCTCAACAGTTTTGGGTTCTCACCCCTCGTGTGCATGAACCATCTGAGGGGCCCGTGGTCTGTCTGAACCCGGAAGTGAGTCCCAAACAAGTAGAGTCTCAGCTTGTACATAGCGCAGAACACAACAAAAGCTTCCCTTTCAATCGCACTCCACCTTTGTTCCCTTGATGTAGCCTCCTACTAATGAAGGCTACGGGTTGGTACAAGCCTTTGTCGTTGATCTGTGAGAGTACTGCTCCCACACCATGCTCTGAAGCGTCTGTCTGCACTACAAACTCACTGGACAAATCAGGCGCCTTGAGCACAGGTGCTGGGCACATGGCAGTCTTCAGGGCATCAAAGCATTTTGAGAGGCATCGGTCCAATTCACTCTCCTGGGTTGCTTCTTTGAAGTCAGCTCTGTCAAGGGGGCAAAAATGGTGCCATATCCCTTGACAAATCGGCGGTAATACACGGTGAGTCATAATAAGACTCTCACCTCTGTCTGGGTCTTTAAGGGCTCCCAAGCCAGAATGGTATCAATCTTCGCCTGGAGGGGCACCACCTGGCCGCTCCCTACCTGGTGTCCCAAGTACACCACAGATCCCTGCCCTATCTGGCACTTACCGGCCTTGATAGTGAGGCCTTCCCTTTGCAGAGCCTTCAACACTTCGCAGAGGTATTGCAAGTGTTCTTCCCAAGTGGAGCTGAACACAGCAATGTCATCCAGGTATGCAGCACTGAATTCCTCCGGCCCAGACAGTACCTGGTTGTCCAGTTTTCGGAACGTGGCAGGGGCGTTCTTCAACCCAAAGGGCATGACACGGAACTGGAAGTGCCCCTCTGGTGTTGAAAACACAGCGCTCTCCTTGGGCCCCTCAGTTAAGGTAATCTGCCAGTACCCAGATGTTAAGTCAAACGTACTGGGGTACTGAGCAGCGCCCAACCGATCCACGAGCTCATCAGCTCTGGGAATTGGGTGTGCGTCAGTCTTGGTGACCGCATTGAGCTCACCGGGAGCAGCAGCTTTTGGCACTAAGACCACGGGGTTAGCCCATTGGCTGCTGGAGGGCTCAATCACCCCTAGCACCACCGTCTTGGAAACAACTTCCTTGATGCTGGCCCTGACTTTATCAGCTACCCTGTAGAATTCCAGTTTCACAGGTAGACTATCTCCAGTGTCCTCATCATGGACGCACCAATTGGTAACACCTGGGGTCAAGGAGAACAGGGAGGTAAACTGACCCAACACCTGGCAACAGTCCCTCTGCTGTTCTGGGGTCAGGGTGGGAGAGAAGACCACACCATCCACTGACCCATCTTGCTCCTTGGCTACCAGGAGGTCAGGTAGAGGGTCACTTTCTTCTTCCATTCCAGCATCGGTAGTCAGGAGCATTGTCACATCAGACCTCTCAAAGTGGGGTTTGAGGCAGTTCACATGTAGGACCCTCAGGGGCTGTCCACTCCACCACCTCGTATGGCCCAGTCCACTTGTCTTGGAGCGCACAAGGCTCCACTGGCGCCATCACCCACACATTCTGCCCAGGTTGAAATTCGACCAGAGTAGCATTCTGGTCGTACCATCTTTTCATTTCTTCCTGGCTAGCTTCTAGGTTCTCCTGAGCGAGCTTCCTGAAGCGTTGTGTCCGGTTGCGGAAGGTCAGCATGTAGCTGAACACATTTGTGGGGTCTTACCGGGGAACTTCTCCCACCAACCCTCCTTCGCCAGACTGAGAGGTCCTCTAACAGGGTGGCCATACAGAAGTTCAAAGGGACTGAACCCTAAGGACTTCTGAGGCACTCCCTGTAGGCAAACAACAGTCATGGTAAAAAGACGTCCCACTTCCGTCTCATGGGCTCCGCAAGGCTCATTACCATACCTTTCAGAGTTCGGTTGAACCTTTCAACAAACCCGTTTCCTTGAGGATGGTAAGGAGTAGTGAACTTATAAGTTATCTAACACTTCTCCCACAGAGACTTCATGTACCTAGAGATGAAGTTGGTACCCCGGTCGGAGACCACCTCTCTGGGGAACCCCACACGGGTAAAGATCCCCATCAATGCACGACCCACCACGGGTGCTGTGATTGTCCTGCGAGGGACAGCTTCTGGGTAGTGGGGAGCATGGTCCACCAAGACCAGGCTGAACCTGTTGCCTAAGGCTGTCTTGGGGTCCAGTGGCCCCACAATGTCGATGCCAACCTGCTCAAAAGCGATGCCCACCAAAGGAAAGGGTTGGAGGGGTGCCTTGCACATTGCTCCACTCTTGCCACTTGCCTGGTAAGTCTGGCTAGTCCTACAGAATGTCCTACAGAATGTACCGAAGTGCCTCTTCATCTGGGGCCAGAGGAAGTGGGTGACACGCTTTTGGAAGGTGTTGTCTTGCCCCAGATGTCCTGCGAGAGACACGTCATGAGCCAGACCCATTAGGAAAGGCCCTGAAGCACTCGGGTACCACCAGCACACGGGCTGCACCAGGCTCAGTGACCATAGGCTCACTATAAAGTAACCCATCTTCCCAGTAAATGAGATGATCCTTGGACTCTCCACCTGCTGCCTGGTCTGAAGTCTGCTGACACACACCCATGAGAGAAGGGCATTCCATCTGCGCCTTGCAGAACTCCTCCCTGGATGGGCCAACTTCTTGCTGCCAATGGGTCATCTCAGGTAAGTCCCCAGTTTGGCCACCTGTTCCCCGGTAGACTCCAGGGCATCCCTCTCAGGTTTTGCTCCTTCCTGGGCCGTGGGAATGGCGAGGGCGGGTTTCCTTTGCCACCTGCCTATTCTCATCCTGGCAGGTAGCTGGGCCACTGTTCAGGCTTCAGGTCTGCCTGCTGAATCACCCCTACTGTCTGCCATGGACCAAGTGGTCACACAGACCCACTCAGGCAGACCCAACATCTCCATATGAGCCTGGTGTTCTACCTCCTTCCATGGGGAACTCTCCAGGTCATTTCCTAGCAGACAGTCTACAGGCATGGATGGACTCACAACAACCTTCAAGAGACCTGAGACCCCCCTCCACTCAAAGGGAACTTACACCACTTTGCAGAGGCACACTGAGTTGTCGCCGACTCTACTGGGTGAAGTACATTGGGAATGACCTGCTCTTCAGACACCCACTGACACCTTACATATGTCACACTGGCTCCCGTGTCTCTCAAAGCCTCTACCCTCTTCCCATTGATGGTCACCCACTGCCCGTATTTCTTAGTGTTGTCGTGTGGAAATAAAATTGACAATTGTGCCCCATCATTTCCCTGTTTCTGCCTGACAGCCATTTTTCTCAAACAAACACCCATTTTGTGTGTGACATGCTCTCAGCAACTTGTCTGAAAACTGTCCTTCACATCCCCATTGAATCTTGCACAACCCCCTGCTCCTTGTGGTCGAGCCAATTCCAAGAAGCCTGCCTGTGTGCCTTCCCCCAGTTGTGCCAGAGACTCAGCCACATCCTGTCCATTGTTGGTAACTCAGCCTGTCACACCAACTGCCCTGTGACCACCCCCAACTGAAAGAGGAAGCACGAGGTTAGGCCCTGAAACCACACCAACTAATAGAGGAAGCACAAGGTTGTACACTGTGAACACACACATTTCTGTGGTTCTGCCAATTCTGGGAACCAGCAGCAGATAGTTCCTGTTCTTAACTGTAAGACACCCTGCACCTGGCATCTTAGTTCATTGACCACCCCTTCCTGTTCTTCAGCCAATTCCCAGAACCAGCAGATAGGTCCTGTTTTAAGAATTAGTTACTGCAAGCCAGAGAGCAGATGGTCTCTGTTTTACACAAAATAGTTCCTCTTTTTGACTCTTGTGGTTCAGCCAATTCCCAGAACCAGCAAGATAGCTCCTGTTTACCCACAAGATGGTTCCTGTTTCTGACATGAAGCACGAGCACAAACCCCAAATGAGGAAGCCTCCCCCTTCCAACTGTCAGACTATTTCACATCGCAAGTCCCCTCACGAAGCCTAAGACACGCCCCCATTTCTTCACAATCTGCTCCTCTTGCTGATCTTTGTTCCTCTATCTGCCATGACCTGTTTGTTCCTCTATTTTGCCTCATGACCAAGACTGTATAAATGTCCTGCTGTTGAAAATAAAGACACCCACTTCAAGAGAGGGACTTGAGAGATTGCTCCTGTGCCCGCTTGGTGCTGGAAGCGCTCCCCTTAACTCGAGTTATTGGTCTCCTCCTCCTTCATTTGAGCACTACGGACTCCTCACTTTGCATTGGCAAGAAATTATGATTTATTAAGCATAGAAATTCAGAAATGAGGTAATAAGTAAATTTAATGTACCACATTAATTGGCGCCCGGAACAGGGACATTCCCTTTCCCCCACACGCCGGCGATATTGGACCCGGTACTGTCCCCTCCTGACCGTTGACGGACTTCAAAAGTGCACAACGCGGGGAATTCCCGCTAACTCCCTCGAGGCGAAGAGGGGGACCGACTGCGGCCCAGCATCCACACGAGGCGGTGATGAAATAGCGGAACGTCCTGAGCCAAAGCCCAACCTGCGAAGCAGACGAGTCCGAGGTTCTACAAATCCCACCTTGAAACTGCGCGCCGCGTTTTTCCAAAATCTTCAAGAGGCCTTCCAGTTATTTTTTTGGTGAGTACTGCTGAAAAATATAAAGACGAACCCACAGCTTTTGTGGGGGCGGTAAAGATACGCGTTTTGTTGGTTTCTCACCTATCTTTGGTGAGGACTACTAAAACTAGTATAAAAGACGGACTCACTACCTTGTGGGCACGGTAAAGATACATGTTTTTGTGGGTTTCTCACTTATTTTGTGAGGACTACTAAACTAGTATAAAAGACGGACTCACCTCTTTCGTGGGTACGGTAAAGATATTTGTTCTGTTTGTGTTTTTTCTCACTTCTAAAATCTTTGAAAGTCTTGCCATCATGCCTATTTTCTCGAAAATACGTAAGATGGCAACAAAAAGGAGTATTCTTGAGAAGGAAATTCCCCTTCTTCCTCGGGATACTCCAGGACACTTCATGTATGCAAAACATGGTGTCGGTGCACTTATTTATTGTGGTCTATGGGTAGAATATACTAAAGACCTAGAACACAGATATAGATGGCCTGAAAATGGTACTTTTGACATGGAATGTATTATGAAATTAGAGGAACAGTTATGGAAGAAAAAGAGAGTCCGCCAGTCACAGAGTGACTCAGTAGAGTTATGGAGAAAAGAAGCCCATAGGAGGCAACAGAAGGAATTGCATGAAGTGGAAAAGGGTAAGAGAATGTCAGAGCAGGCCAAGAAAGAACAGTTACAAGAAATAGGGAAAGAAGTAGTTAGTGAAAGGAATAAAAGGGAACAATCAGCCATTTCTACTGGTTTTTATCCTGTATTGCCATCTGCACCTGAAAACATTAACATAGCATCAGCACAGCCTACAGCCCCACTACCAGAGGATACTTTCACCAATTTCCTCTTAGATACTCCACCTCCATATGAGGTTCCAGTAATTCAACACCCTCTGCCTCCGCCACCCCTTTTACAACATAACGCACCACCTCTCACTCCAGAAGAGGGTGCCGTAGGTCCAGACCCAGGTAAAACAATTCCTGACTGCCCCTATGACCCGACTCCGAGCAACACAGGGGAGGCGGGCCGAATAAGTAAAATACTTAATGACTCCTGGGAAGAAATAAGACATCTACCAGCAATTGACACGTTTCTTCATGCGGCCTCTGAGTTTCTTCGTACTGGAGAGAACTCACGAGCCATTAACGCTATGACTACAAGAAGATCACACCCTGTAAAAATGCACATGTATAGGTTCCTCCTTTGCTGTTTCATAAAACACATACAAGCAGAGGAAAGAAATGTACCAGTTTCACTTTTTGAATTATTAGATTCCGCATCCGACCACACCAGTCTAGAACTTATAAATGATGCACTAGACAGGTTCACCCGTAATGTGACCCGTATTCTGCAAAACTTGCAAACAAATGAAGAGAATAAGAAACTTGAGGAGGAAATTACTGAACCTACTGAAAAAGTCCTACCCGTTCGTTCTTCCGCCCCTAATTCACGAACACCCACGCCTACATTCCTCCGAGGTCACCCTGAACGGTCATCTCCAGATGAGTTATTTGAAAATACATCCAATGCATTAGACTACTGGTTAGACCAGGAACCTCCGCTTACACCGGAGGAGGAGGAAATAGCCAGAACTGCGACCCTATGGGTCTCTCAATATAAGATATATGACAATGATCTCATAGCCCAGTTTTTTCTAGCATTACCACGCTCACATCAAAGATTAGCAAGTCTCTACATGGTACAACATCTCATCACAATCAATGACACTCATTTTAAACATGATCCAAGACTCGAAGATTTTCTGTCTGACTGCGCTGATAACATGTTCCTCCACAATAGTTCAGTTTTTCTCAACACATTTATAGATTTCAGACAGATATACCAGAAAGTGACTGGATATAGATCTCCCCATAATACGTGTGGATCAACTAATAGACTTCCTCAAACACGCCAGTTCCCCATGAGAGAGGTCCACCCCAGAGCTGACACAAATGGAGCGCTACAACGCGTCTTCATTTATGTACCCTTGACAAAACTTGAGTTACTAAGGATGAAAGAGATGGTTCCCTCCCACTCAAAGGATCCTGCTGGATTCTTTAAGGAATTAGGAGATGTATTAATGATGGGAACATATACTCTTTCTGATATCACAGCAATTCTGAAATTATTGTTGCCATCAGGTATATATGACAAACTAAGAGAAAAAGATTGGGAAGTAGCAGGTGAACACATTAGATGGACTGAACTTCAGAATTACGAAAATACTAGACTAGCAGGTCAGAAAGGTGCTACCACAGTTACTAACAGTGAAAAAGGAGGACTGGGATGCCATTTCCTCATGCAAACAGAAACATGGTGAAGACATAGGAGATTATTACACCAGACTTGAAAAATGTTTTGCGGTAAATAGCGGCCTTACGCCGACAAGTGAAGCTTACCCGCATCTGTTTGTTTCCAAATTAGTAGATAACACTTTGCCAGCCATTAAGGACAGAGTACTAAAAGTAGAAAGTACCTGGCAAGCACATACACCTCCACAGGTGTTACAAATGCTACAATATCACCAGAATCGCATTAGGGATGAAGAAGAAAATGATAAGAAACACATGAAAGACACAAAGATGAAAGCATTAGTAGCCCAAACTGCACCCCAGCGTTAACAGACACCAAGTAGCCAGACAAATATAAAAAGCACTTGTAATTATTGTAAGAAGATGGGACACTTCGTTAAAGATTGCCCAGTCTTAAAGCACAATTTGGCTACTGGTAAGACCCAGCCAAGCCCATATCAGCCATAACAGAATGTTTCCCAAGACAGTTCAACACCTTCAGTTCCACTGACAACACAAATGGCCCAAATGAATATTATAGACAGCGCCTACACTGAATATTACCCAGATTTCTCATGATGTTGCCCAGAGAGAGAAGATGACAAACTGCCCCTAATCCCCATTCCAGTAGATCAGACAGGTCCATTTATAGAGGTCCGACTTCTTGGGGAGGATAGGAAATTTCTACTAGACACTGGGGCCAGTAAAACAACAATAAGCCATCAAGAGGTCCCAGAGGCTCCTCTCTCGGGTTCAAAAAGTATTTCTCTGGGTTTCTCGGGACAACCTGTGACAAACGCCACGTCAAAACCACTGCCCTTGCAGGTTGGTCCCCTCACGCCAACTACAGATCTTATATTGACAAAATCATGTCCAGAAAACTTGCTTGGTATAAAAACATTGAAAGAATTAGGAGCTGTCATTGTTTGCTCACCTACAGATGTCAGACTATTTCTGCGAGATTTCAAGGGCCACTACACAAGTAGAGAATTAGATGAGCGTTTGAAAATTTGCCACAAACCCTGTGGGCCTCTGATTCCACCACAGTAGGATGTATGGAAATAACACCTCACAAGGTTACACTGAAAGAGGGAGTCCAACTACCACGCATAAGGCAGTACAAAATTCCACCTCAGGCTGAACAAGCATTAATGTTAATTATTCAGGACCTAATACAGTCAGGTGTGATTAAGGAAACAACTTCTAACATTTGCAATTCCCCTGTTTTACCAGTCCATAAAAAAGTGGAACCAGGAACACCACCTGTCTACAGACTAGTGGTGGATTTGAGAGAGCTAAATAAATGTGTCATTCCACAACACCCTGTGGTTCCAGACATCTTCACCCTACTCACAGCCATAGATGCAGAAGCAACGCATTTTTCAGTCATTGACTCGAAAAACGCATTCTTTAACATACCTATTCACCCAGACAGTCAATACCTTTTTGGCTTCTCCTTACAAGGACGAAGTTTCCAATTCACAAGAGCTCCTCAAGGTTTCACAGAGAGTCCAAGCGTATATAGCCAAGCATTAAAAAGACAACTAGATACTGTTCAATCGCCCACGGATACAGCCATACTACAATATGTTGATGATATCCTCATTACGGCCAGATCTGACGCAGCATGTGCTGAAGCATCACTACTAGTACTAGAATTCCTAGCTGCAAATGGCCATAAAGTTACCCCTGGTAAGCTCCAATTTTGTTTACAGCAAGTGGCATACTTAGGGCACTTGCTGTCAAAGGAGGGTAGGCAGCTTACACAGGAACGCATCCAGCTCATACTACAAATACCACAACCAACAACACAGAAACAAGTTCGAGCCTTTGTTGGTCTCACCTCATATTGTAGACAGTGGATCCCACAATTTGCACTCATTTCTAAACCATTAGTGCAGCTGACAACACTCGAAGCTAGCGCTACTCCACAATTATCCTGGACAGATGAACACACGCAAGCCTTTCAGTCTCTTAAAAAGGCTATGTGTCAAGCCCCAGTGTTAGCAACACCTAATTACACCAAAGAATTTACATTATTTGTAACAGAAAACTCAGGTACAGCACTATCAGTTCTCACCCAACTTCAAGCAGACAAACATAAACCATGTGGTTATTTTTCAAGCACATTAGATCCAGTAGCACAAGCATTGCCTGCATGTCTAAAATCAGTAGCAGCTACTGCACAAGCTATTAGACAAAGTGATTCTATTGTATTGGGACATCATCTGATAGTTCAGGTCCCACACGCTGTAGAACTTCTGTTAAACAGAACACAAACACAGCATCTGACAATAGCCAGACTCACCGGATATGAGATGACACTTTTTCAGCCACACATTGAGATTAGACGCTGCAACATTTTAAACCCAGCAACACTGTTGCCACTGACCTCTCCTACTGAAGAATTTCACGATTGTATTGACATAATTGATTTAGTGACCAAACCAAGACCAGATTTACAAGATACTCCCCTTGCTAAGGCAGAAATGACACTCTTTGTTGATGGTTCATGTATGAGACTCCCCACAGGAGAATTAGCAGCAGCCTATGCCGTCACAAATGGTACAGACACTTTAGAAGCACACAAGATAGAGATACTGTCGGCACTGGCAGCAGAACTCATAGCCCTAACACGAGCATGTCACTTAGCAAAAGGAAAGTCAGTTAACATCTACACAGATTCACAATATGCCGTTGGAGTTGTACACAACTTTGGTACATTGTGGAGAGAGAGAGGGTTTCTCACATCACATGGGTCCAGAATACAGCATGCTACACTCATCACTGCCCTCTTAGAGGCCAGTCAGTTACCAGAGAAAATCGCAGTGCTAAAATGTAAAGCGCACACAAAAGGAACAGATGAAATATCAAAAGGAAATGATTCTGCAGACAGTGCAGCTAAGTTAGCAGCAAACACAGAATTAAGTATACCACACCGCCAATATACAATACGAGACCCCTTTTCTGACATCCAGGATGTCCAAAGTCACGCCACACCACAGGAACTGCTAGAATGGAAGGAAAAAGGAGGGGTCCTTACAGATCAAGGCTGGATGACACCTGAAAGAGCAGTATGGTTTCTACCGGATGCCATGGTACAGGTTATGGTAAACACCATACATGGACCAGCGCATCTGGGAGAAAAAGCAATGTTAGACAGCATACAGAATATATGGCACAACAAACATTTGAGAACTGCAGCCAAACAAAAAGTTAAAACGTGCATGATTTGTAATCAGTTCAACCCAGGAAAAGGCAAAAAGGTGGAACAGGGAGGATTCCAACCCCCTGACCATCCATTTGAAGTTCTCCAGATGGACTACATCCAGATGGAGAGATGTAGAGGTCACAAGTATGTGCTAGTTGTAGTGTGTGCTCTGGCCAGATGGACAGAAGCCTATCCCATCCCAGATTACACTGCAACGACAACTGCTAAACAATTAGTTAGAGAGTTTTTCCCAAGGTATGGGTTGCCCCGTGTCATCTACTCAGATAACGGCCAACCTTTTTCCTCTGAACTCATGAAGCAAGTGTCTCTTCTGTTAGGGTACACTTGGAAGTTTCACTGTGCAAGACATCCACAGGCAGCAGGTCTAGTAGAAAGACACAACCAAACTTTGAAGACAAAATTGGCCAAGATATGCACTGACAAAGGCGTGGACTGGATGGTAGCCTTACCGGTTGCCCTCTTCTACATGCGTATGGTAGCCCATTCCAGAACTGGCTTATCTCCATATGAAGTGGTCTTTGGCAGACCACCAAATATGTGGGGTGCGCCAAGGCCTAAAAGAATAACTCATGTTGACAGTACTATGCTGACTGACTATCTGGCTTCCATGATGTCTGCACTCCAATCTTGTCGTTCTCAGGTTGCTGCCACCTTCCCTGACAAAACCAACCCGGAAGAACACGCCATCCAACCCGGGGACTGGGTCCTCGTGAGGAACTTCGACCGGACCAGCCCCCTCCAGCCCAGGTGGAAGAAGCCAAGACTTGTACTACTAACAACACGGACAGCAGTGAAGGTCGAGGGCAGGAAGGGCTGGCTCCACGCAAGCCACTGCTGGAAACATTTTGGACAAAAAGACACTGTTGCTGATGGCCCTGCCAATCCCACTGACATTGTGACTGAACAATCTTTATTGCCTTTGGAACTAACGCCACAACAGGACTACAAATCAAAGTTAAGGTCTGCCATTCGGACTCTGGCTAATTAAGTCCATTGGGCGTCGGTCCAGTGGTGAAGCGGTTGGAGCATGGGAATGGATTTTAACACCTTGACTATGTGGGAGAAAGAAAAAATGAACTCTAGAAAAAGACATAATGGTCCTATTATATGTTTGACCAAGTGGTCACACAGACCCACTCAGGCAGACCCAACATCTCCATATGAGCCTGGTGTTCTACCTCCTTCCATGGGGAACTCTCCAGGTCATTTCCTAGCAGACAGTCTACAGACATGGATGGACTCCCCCCTCCACTCCCCCTCCACTCAAAGGGAACTTACACCACTTTGCAGAGGCACACTGAGTTGTCGGCCGACACTACTAGGTGAAGTACATTGGGAATGACCTGCTCTTCAGACACCCACTGACACCTTACATATGTCACACTGGCTCCCGTGTCTCTCAAAGCCTCTACCCTCTTCCCATTGATGGTCACCCACTGCCCGTATTTCTTAGTGTTGTCGTGTGGAAATAAAATTGACAATTGTGCCCCATCATTTCCCTGTTTCTGCCTGACAGCCATTTTTCTCAAACAAACACCCATTTTGTGTGTGACATGCTCTCAGCAACTTGTCTGAAAACTGTCCTTCACATCCCCATTGAATCTTGCACAACCACCTGCTCCTTGTGGTAGAGCCAATTCCAAGAAGCCTGCCTGTGTGCCGTCCCCCAGTTGTGCCAGAGACTCAGCCACATCCTGTCCATTGTTGGTAACTCAGCCTGTCACACCAACTGCCCTGTGACCACCCCCAACTGAAAGAGGAAGCACAAGGTTAGGCCCTGAAACCACACCAACTAATAGAGGAAGCACAAGGTTGTATACTGTGAACACACACATTTCTGTGGTTCTGCCAATTCTGGGAACCAGCAGCAGATAGTTCCTGTTCTTAACTGTAAGACACCCTGCAACTGGCATCTTAGTTCATTGACCACCCCTTCCTGTTCTTCAGCCAATTCCCAGAACCAGCAGATAGTTCCTGTTTTAAGAATTAGTTACTGCAAGCCAGAGAGCATATGGTCTCTGTTTTACACAAGATAGTTCCTCTTTTTGACTCTTGTGGTTCAGCCAATTCCCAGAACCAGCAAGATAGCTCCTGTTTACCCACAAGATGGTTCCTGTTTCTGACATGAAGCACGAGCACAAACCCCAAATGAGGAAGCCTTCCCCTTCCAACTGTCAGACTATTTCACATCGCAAGTCCCGTCACGAAGCCTAAGACACGCCCCCATTTCTTCACAATCTGCTCCTCTTGCTGATCTTTGTTCCTCTATCTGCCATGACCTGTTTGTTCCTTTATTTTGCCTCATGACCAAGACTGTATAAATGTCCTGCTGTTGAAAATAAAGACACCCACTTCAAGAGAGGGACTTGAGAGATTGCTCCTGTGCCCGCTTGGTGCTGGAAGCGCTCCCCTTAACTCGAGTTATTGGTCTCCTCCTCCTTCATTTGAGCACCACGGACTCCTCACTTTGCATTGACAAGAAATTATGATTTATTAAGCATAGAAATTCAGAAATGAGGTAATAAGTAAATTTAATTTACCACAGTCGGGCAGATAGGTTTCCCGGACAACCTCTTTGTCTCCTAAAGAGACAAGGGTCATTACTGCTGGTCCCTCCCCTTCACTAGAAATTAAATCCTCCCCCAAAGCTACACTCACTAAACCCGGTTATCAAGCACCAGTGGGTGCTGGCGGTTTCTTTGGGCAACTAGGGGCAATGTGTCCCACCGCATTGCAGTGATAGCAGGTAGGGGGACCCCTGTTGTCCCGCCTGCCCCTGGGGGGCAGATTGGTTTAGGTTTAGGGGGTTGGGAGTCCTTTCCATGGGAACTGTTTTGGGGCCCTTGAGAGAACTCCTTTTGGTTACCCCCCACTCTTCTGCTGGGGACCCTGCCTACCTTTGGCTGTGAAACCCACAATTCCTCGGTGGACCCTGGTGCTGGTCCAGCAATCCGGCTCCTTAGCAAGCTCAATGGAGTCCTTCAGCTTGCTGTCTAAAAGATGCAGCCACAGCTCTGGAACACATAGACTACTCAAGTGCTCCCATCTAATTAAATGTAACAACCCCTTATAATCAGTTACTTTGCTGCCCTTCATCTAACCTTCCAGTGCACGCATGTATAGATTCACACACTCCATCCAAGTCTCAGACTCTTTATTCCTGGAGTTCCTAAACTGTAGTCTATACTGTCCTGGAGTAAGTCCATACCTGAGACATAGGGCCTTCTTCATATTGGAATAGGTCATGGCACCTGCTAATTCTAAGGGCTCTAGAGCACTCCTCCCAGAAGCCTCAAAATGTTTTCACTGGCCCGTCCACCAATTCTGTTCAGGCACACCATTCATTCTCAAAGCAATTTCATATGAGGTAAACCAGGCATAGATATCCTCACTCCTATTATAATTCTGTTCCAAATCCTTTGGGATATATACTTTACCCCCCTGCACTGGTTGTGCGCTGCCACCATTTGAACCAGACTCCACCTGCTTGGCCTTGATATCCAGGTCTCTCATGCTCAACTCATATTTTCTTTCAGGGCACGAGCATTCTTGCTCTCCCCTGTCGCCTTTGCTTTCTCTACTTCCAATTGCTTCATTTTCATCCTCATGATTTCTAATTCATGGTTTCTCACTCTTTGATTCTCCTCTAACTCTTCTGGAGTGAAACCCCTACTGCAATTGTTGCTGTCAGGCCTTGAGCCTGGGTTGCTCACAGGCTACTCGTGGGGTTGAAAACCATTCCTTCCACTTGCATCATTTCCATCTTGGGCCTCCCACCAGGCCTTCAAGGCTCTCTGCAGCTCATCCTTCCTAGAGCAGCTTTTCACAGGGCAACCAAGTACCTTGCAGAATTGTTTAAGCTGTTCAACTTTGTATGAATACAAATCCTCAATGCATACCTCCAATTCTCCTGGCTCACTTGTTGCCTGCCAATGCTGAGACATGATGCTTTGAAGAGTTCCTCAAAAACAAAACACGCAATGTGGTTGCACTAAACTAGTGATGTACACCAATTACTGTGGGTCAAGTACAAATACAAGTTCAAATCCCACCGCTACCACCAATATTAAATCTGGGGGTCTCTAGTTTGCAGAGGAAGGTACCAATGTCCAAATAGGGACCCTTGCTTCTAGTCAGGGTAAGGGGATACACTCTTTAGATAACCCCTGCTCACCCCCTTGGGAGCTTGGCACGAGGGACAGGCTCATCAAAGGCCATGTGTAAAGTATTTGTACCAACACTCACAGTAACACAGTGAAAACACCACAAATGGACTCCACACCAGTTTAGAAAAATAAAGTATCTTTATCTAAACTACACAAGACCAAAACAACAAAAATCCAACATACACAGTTCAAGAATATGATTTTAAAAGAGTTCTAAGGTTTGCGTCAAAATAATCCACAGTTGCGTCACTTTTAGCTCAAAGTACCTGTAGTTGCAACAAAAGTTCCAAGTGGAAGCTGCAGCGTTAAAAAACAAGCGATGCATCACTCCTGAGACCCTGGGGAGGCGATGGGACAACCCCGCTGCACGCAGCGGGCATGTTGCGACTAATCCGGTCTCTATGGGGAGGGATGCGATACCTTGTATAGATTCTGGTGCGCAGGTTCCGGAGGAAGCGTCTCGCACAGGCACAATGTGATGACCTTCAGGATGGCGATGATCTTCGGTGCAGCGACGATGCCCGGCGCAGCGTTGATCTTCTTCTCTCGCAGCCCCTCGATGCGTTGGCTCTGTTACGTTGTTCGCAGCGACTAGATGCGATCCTCAAGAAAGCGGTGCGACGGTTTCTCACAGCGACGACCGGCTCTCCGACGATACTCACAGCGACAGGAATCTTCCGGCACCGGGGCGATGCACTCCGGAAGCGAACGATGCTTCAGTTCTTGCACAGGCAACAGGCGCTGCGACGATCTTTGCGGTAACGGGAATTTTCTCGCACTGTCGACGATGCGTCCTGCAAGCGAGCGATGCGTGCAAATTGTAGATCTTCTGTTCTTCTATTTTTCGAAGCTCCCCAAACAGCAGACAACAACTTCCAGAGGCCCCACAACTGGCTCAAGCACTCTAGGAAGGGCAGAACTTGAACAGCAGAGTTCAGGGGGGAAGCTGGGGGTGAAGTCCTTTTGTTCCTGGGGCTTCTGAACAGGAGGCCAGCTCTTCTCAAGCCCTTGGAGATCTCTTCAAACAAGGGGACACAGCAACAGCAAACTATTTCCTCTCTCCTTGGCAGAAAAGCAACTGCAGGTCAGCCCACAAACACACAGCAGGACAGTCCTTCCTCTTCAGTCTTCCAGCTTTCTCCTTGGCAGAGGTTCCTTCTTGATTCCAGGATGATCTAATTTTCTGAGGTCTGGGTATCCTTTATATACCAACATTCTCTTTGTTCTCTGAGGGCAGAGAGGCCTTGGCCTATTACAAACCAGTTCTGGTCAGTCCTGGAGCACTTTGGTTACCTGACTCCTTCTTTCCTTTGAGAGAGAGGGGCAAGGTCGTGAGACGCCAGCAGGAGGTGGACCCAGCATTTTGCAAGACAGGCACAGCCCAATTCAGACCCAGGTGCTAACCCCTCCCACCACTCAAGATGCAGATGAAGCTATTCAGCCTAGGGCTGACTCACTCAGCTTCTGGGAGCCACCCCAACCCCTGTCACTCACAAACCAGACAGTCAATTCACAAACAGGGCATGGCACACAGAAGGGTCGGACAATAAAGTAGCCACTTTCTAAAAGTGCTGTTTTCAAACACAGGATTTAAAAACCATCCTTACGAAAAGATGAGTTATTACATTCTGAGTTCAGGGATACCAGACTTTATTTGTCTATCTTGCTCCTATGGGAAGATATGCAGGTAAACATTATACACAGCATTCCCCATTATAACCTATGGGCAGGATAGCCTTGCAATAGTGAAAACGAAAATGGCTGTAATTCACTACCAGGGCATGTCACCCACAACAGTACATGCTCTACCTTTCACATACACTGCACCCTGCCCAGGGGAGTACCTAGGGCCTTCCATAGGGGTGTCCAATGCGCAGGGAAGGGGAAGGGTTAGGCCTGGCCAGTGTGGAAACTGGTCGGGTCAGCATGGCAGTTAGCAACTGTGCACAGGCACTGCGGTGGCAGGCCTAAGACACCGTTTATGGGCTACTCCTGTGGATGGCACAATCAGTGCTGCAGGCCCACTAGTAGCATTTGAATCACCATTCCTGGCACACTCAGTGCACTGTACTAGGGACCTACTTGTAAAATAAATATGCCAGTCATGGATAACCAATCACAATAACAATTTACCTAGGGGGCACTGATCAGCACTGATCAGTATTGGCAAAGTGCCCAAAGCATCTAAACCAGCAAAAACGAAATCCAGCACAGTGTAAAAATACAGAAGGTAGAGGCAAAAAGTCAGGGGAAACCATGCCAAAAATGCCAGGTCTAACACGACCTATCACTTATTCTGCCAAGGCCCAAGTGACCTATTCTACAATTATACACCAGTCTAGTATATGTGTTCGTACAAAGGGGCGGGTGTCCTCTTGCCAGTTCTTACCACTCCTCCACTGGCATATGTGACTCCTGTGAGTTTGTCTTCAGTCTTTCAGCTTTCCCCAGCCTGTCAACCCAGATCAGTGTGCTGCAGAGAGAGATGGCGTTGAGGTCATCATGCCTTAATAGTCTTTTATCCCAAACAATGGAAACACTTTGTTGGAGTTCTATTGGTCTTCATTGTTGTAAAATGCAGCTTCCAACATGCAAAAAACAAACAGGGTCTTAAATTGACATTTATACAATATACACCAAAAAAGCTAATCACCATTTATTTGCTGAAATAACACAGGCATGGAATCAATTACATAAAAAAAGTAACAACAAAATTGATGTGGTACCAGTCCATTCAAATAAAAGAATATGCACTAATGTGTACAATTTTAGAAAACTTTCAGTGCCTTAACAAATATTAGAGCCACACATTAGTTATTAGATGGTAACCTCTTGCTATTGGCTACTGCTATATTTTTTTTAATAAGTTAAGTGCGAATAAATAAACATTTTTCAATTACTGTAAACAACTGTAGATGAAACCTATGTTCTTATGAAGAAATTGATGGCGAGCATATGTAAAAAAAAAATAAGAGTTATAGTATTACAAGTCTCTATAGCCAATATGACTACCATGAAGAAAACAGCATAAGAATATATAGAATAGAATATATGACTGAATCTGACTTAGCTTTGAGGATAGTAAAGCGAGACTATATTAGTTTTTAGGGATATGTATGAGCAGTCCTGCTAGTTCAACCTTTAAAAATATTAATTACTCTCTTTTTACCTGCCTCTATCTCTCACTCTACACATTTGTTGCCTCTTCAGACACACGTGATGCATTTCCCCATTGGCCTTCATGTGTATTTCCTATGTCTTTTTTTATTATGTTTCTTTTTCCACATTGAACCTTGGGGCATATTACCAACATTAAGCGATATTTATCGCTAACGATGCTTAGCAACGAATTTTTTAACGCTAAGCATCATCAGAAATTATCGCAGATAAACCTTGCTATTATCAAGGTTTATCGCAAATGCGATAAAAAACGGCCGCAATGCATGAATATCGCTGAAAAGTCAGCGATATTCATGCATTACCGAGCTAATGCTCTTAGCCATGTTATCCACCTCCCATTGGATAACATGGCTAAGAAATGCTCAGGGCAGGTGTTAGTTTTTGGAGATATTCGTGCTTAGCGCGAATATCTCCAAAAGTTGGTAATAGGAGATAGCGATGTTAGCGACTGTTTCCAGTCGCTAACATCTTGGCACGCCCACTTTGCATGTCATTAGTGATAAATATCACTGACATGCAAAGTGGGGCCCAAGATGGTCGCTATCTCCTACTAGCTGTCGCTAACTGGTGTTAGCGACAGCTAGGTAATAGGGAGATAATTTTATCTCCGCTTTCTTGGCTTTTAAAGCCAAAAAAGCGGAGATAAACCCCCTTGATAATATGCCCCCTTATTTCTTTCTGAAGATGTTTACTTCTCCCCAAAACTGTGGTGCTCCTAGCCAAAGATACACGACTCCTACACCTAACACAGTAGGTAGCATTATAATTCTGTGGTAGAGGTTGCAGCCAATATTGGCTCTTAGGAACAGAATATTGATGTATGAGTTTATTCAGCAAAGTAACATTGAAATGTAATTAGAATTGTTTTGAAACTACGTTAATGGGTTTTAATTGACAAGATATCAATTTGGGAAGTGTCTAGTCAATATAAATGTTGTTTTTCATTGGTGTGCGAATCAATTAAACCTTTATGCAAGGGTGGATAAAGTCATGACATAGGGTGTTAGGGTGGAATGTTTTTATGCAGTGCAAATTAAATAAGAAAATAAAACAAACTTGATCTTGTTGTAATGGATTTCGAATCTATTGCTAATTTATTACTAATATTGTTCCGTTTCTATTTGGTATTAAATATTCAAATAAAACATTATATTTGAAGAAAGAAAATTAAAAATGATGTAGTGTTCTTTTTTAATAGGACACTGAGTAAATTACAAATAAAAACATACAGAATGAATTTCTTCTCCCACTGCCGGCACCCGGTCCCAATTACCACAATTACAATGGATTTTTATTTTATGTTTTTCACGTTGTTTCTTTGCCTACCCCTTCTACATTTTTCCTATATTACCAGCACGTTTAAGAAGTTTCTGCCCCGCCTTGGGTGTAGATATTCCAAGTGTCTTCCCTTGAGAGTTCTGGAAGGGCTTCAACAGGTCTAGCTACAAGAGGTTTAATAATTATCCTTTGGATTCTCATTGTTGATTATTTTGTTCACATTCATAATCTGTCTGGTCACTATTCCCTGGCAAAATCATTAAAATGTAAAAAATATTTGTCTTTTTATTTGCCTATGGCCACATACTTGAACAAACATACAGTATTTTTTCCAAATAATCAGTCCTTTTCTAAATGCTAGAGTATGCTCCCGTGGACCAATAGCATGGGCTGCTACAACCAAAGGAAGAGTTATCATTACAGCTGTTACTTAGTGTCTTCCTAAGAGGCATTTGCCTTATCCGGTATTCTCTTTTACATGTGGTAGTATGTCTACAGAGATTCCCTACACCCTGGATGGACTTCTTTAGGTAAAAATGACCACCAGTGGTAAAGTATGGACTACACTTAGATGGATGTTCTGTCAAGATGGCCACAATAAACGAATATGCGATACGCAGCAGAAGGTGACCAGGGCTTTTATTATTTTGTTCGACCTTCTAACAATTGATCTTATTTTGAATGGTAATTTCCATCAATTATGAGCAGTATTTTAATTTGAAATGAAGATATCCATTTATGAGACATATATCTCAATATAATTTGCCTCTGCTGTAACTTGGAAGAGTGTATTTTACTGCTAGTACTATTATCGATTTCACAAACTTTATTCGACAATTAGGTCATAAAAGTATACGTACATATATTTACACAAATGTTGATTAAAAAGTCATAAAAAATCTATACAATAAATATTTACAAAAGTATTAAACTAGAATAGACTATGCCGAATTACAGTTTAAAAAGAGGATAAAAACAAGTTCATCAACATACATTTATCCAGAGGAGTATTGCACAAAAATTCACAAGGGTTAGCCCCAGTATACATGGGCAAATACAGCTTAATCTTCACAGTACTATTATCTCTTTCTATAAAGGGTGGGCTTCCTACCACCTTTTGTCAGATGACCCCATTCATGTTTGGTGACCTACACTTGACTCTTTCTCTTTCATTTTGCCCCTTTACATGCTGCCAGAACAATGCAGCTTAAGAGTAAATGAATTATTGTTGTGGTATTTAGGCATTTTGCACTTACCTCAATATATGTAAAAGAGTACAGGAAACATCTGGATCAATACTCAATAGTTCCCTAATTAGAAATACAATAATGGAAGTTTATTATGTCTTGTGGCCAGTATTAGTGTGTGCACTTCTAGAGTTATGCATGCCATGGGGCAGGCGTAAGGCTCATGAGGCGATGCAGGAAGACCAAAACATTGATAAAATGGACTGTGACTGGAGTATCATATTTTGGACTGACATCAGGTAGCTTCTAAATTGCAACCAACATCAATATCCTAGTGCTGATATGAGTGAATTTGCAAGAGGAAAATGTCATTGCTTTTGCAGTCATTGGTGAGTCCACCCAAGCCCTATGATGTTGGAAACGTGACTAAATTAAACAACAGCTGTGGTTCTCTTTGCCAAGCCTAAGCTTATGTTCCAAAACCCTAGGCAATTGATTTAGTTCATTTTTATTAGGAATCTCATTATTCTCTGACAGGGCTGCTTGAAACACAAAGATGCCTTGGTTCTCAAGAAGATCCCAAGAGAGTTTGGACAGTTCTAGGCTCCACAGGGCTCAGTGCAAAGCAGAAGACTGTTATTCCACTTCCTCAAAAAGTCAAAAGATGTATTTTTCAATTCACCAGCACGGACGCATTCTTTGTCTTTACTCCCATCGACTCACTCTCCCAGTTTGGGTGATAGGTGTGTAGGCTACAGCAGCCCAAGTGTAGTTTCTGCATAACTTGTGCCAGGCATATTCGAAAGTTCTTCTGGAAAGATGAAGAAGAGAAGTAAAACACCACTGGGTCCACGCTGGCATTGAAAGTACTCAACAGCAGGGCATACACTCTCCATGGGGGGCTGTCCCCTTGTAGGAATCCAATGATATGTGAGATGTTGTAGGGTAAGAAGCAGATGATGAAGTTCAGTAGTGTGGTCACCACTAGGCCAATAGCCCTCTTCTTCCTCTCTTTGTTGATAAAGGGCTGGGCCGTGATGATCTGGACAAAACGACAATAACAAAATGTAGTGATGACAAGAGGGACAAAAAACAAGACGAGGCACATCTCCAGCCGCACCGGCAGCAACACTGACAACTGTTTCTCAGAGAATTTGCTGTAGCACCTTTCAGTTGAGCTGTTGTTGGTCTTGTTCACTTTCAGGTTGTACTGCACAATGTAAACAATGCTGCAGTGTGTTGTGGCTATTACCCAGATAAAAATGCTGGGCACAACAAAGTAAACAGGCTTCCGAAAGAGTTTGTACTTAAGGGGATAGGCCACAGCAAAGTATCGCTCTACACTGACCGCGGAAAGGAACATTGTAGTGAGGTAAATGCTGCTAAAATAGAGGAAGCCAGATAGAGGGCACAAAAAGTAAGGCATGTTCCATCTCATCCCTGAAGCTGCCTCCATCATTCTGAAGGGAAGAAAGAAGAGGAGCAGTAGATCAGAAACTGTGAGGTTGAGGAGAAGGATGTCCACCGGCACCACTTTCTGGCGAAACTTGGCAATGAATGTGCACAAAGCCACAATATTCATTGGCAGCCCAGTCACAAAAGTCAAGATGTAGACTGTCAGGAAAAGATTCTCCGCTCCTGGAAAGTACTCATACATAGTGAGTTCACCAATGGACAGATACCAACTGGAAACTTTCTGTACTAAATATGGGACTTTGCTCACAACACTACTAATAGTGTATGACAAGGAGTCGCCAGTTGTCAATTCGACTCACAGATCCTAGAAAGAGAGAGAAGATACCATCAATTAAAATATAACGAAAGCAAAAAAAAACATTCTTATTTAGCAGAAAAAAATATTTTGCGATTCCTTTGTGGAAAATCATTTTCCACTGGCAAAATAATGCTCAAAGGTTTAGTTTAGTTACCAAATACACATGACTGAAAGTGGTTGTTTCAATGTTGTGAGAAGTTCTTTTAATTGTCTTTTAATAAAAACACCAAAATACCGCTGCAGCCATTGTGTCTCTGTCATTGTATGTACAAAAGTATAATTTTTAGCATCCTTAGCCAAAGAGATGTACTTGAAACTGTTTGAAGCTAATGAATTAAATATGCATTGCTATGAATATGCAGAACAGTCTATTGTATTAAGTTGCATTCTCATGTTTATGTGCAATTAAAGTCATATGCGACCAGGTGGTTTAGGAATAAAATGTTTGATTGGTTTGCTGTACAAGTAACATTGTACTACCTTTTTACCTTTACAAAATTACATGTCATGGAACTATGTCCCTTCATTGTCTATATCAACTGCACCCCACTCTGCGAAACCACAGAGGACAGAGACCCCTGAATGGCCTGGGGCCTGGCTATTGACACTGACAACTGCCAGTGACCTCTGTTGGTTGGTGTCCTGGTGGACAGAGTTTTCCTTGGATTTGGGACAGATGTCAGACCCAAGGGGATGAATGGGCCACACCACTTTGATAGCCTTGGTGGTACTGTCTCCCTACTGGAATGAATCTATAAGTAAGTTAATGTTAGGTGGTGCACAGATGGGGTCCACAGGTAAGTAGAAGCATTCCCCATGTGTTAGCTTAGTGACACAAGAGAGCATACACAGAGGGATCCAACTGGGTTCAGAGAGGCATAGAACTAGCAAGTAGCCCTGCAGTAGTGGGCCATTGTAAATGATCTATTGCCCTAAGTTGGGAAGTCCATCAAAGTATTCATTAACCTACTAAGGCTTTAGGCTGGTGGGGGGGGTCATGTTAGAAAATGGCCCTCTCTGAATGGTCAGCCTAAACCTTTTGCCTTCCTCCTCCTATTTTTCTGACCTAATTCGTTGTGGTTTGTGACACCAAGCACTTTACCATGGCTGAACAGTGCTAAAGTGCATATGCTCCTCCCCTAAACATGATGCCATTGGTGTATACCTGATTGGCATAGTTGTTGTACTGGTAAGTCCCTTGTAAAGTGGTATACCATATACCCAGGGTCTGTAATTCAAATTCCACTGGTTGGCTGTAGCACTGATTGTGCCACCCACAGAAGTAGCCATTCAAACCTGTAGGACTGCCACTGCAAGGCCTGAGTGTGCCTTTTACTGCCACTTTGACTTGGCATTTAAAACTACTTGCCAAGCTTGAGACTCGCCTTGTATTACACATACGTCTACCCAAATGTAGGCTCTAGATAGCCCTAAAGGCATAATGCTTTGTAAATGAAAGCTAGGACATGTACTGGTATGTGTTGCCTGTCCTTTAAGTGACAAACAGCCAATTTCGTTGTTCAATACTGTGAGGCCTACTTCTCTCGTAGGTTAGCATTGGGGATTTCTTAATACACTTCTAAGCTGTAATTCCTGATCAGAGAAGAGTAGCTTTTTCATGTTTCATATGTTTGGAATGGTAATGATAATTCCTCCTTACTGTAGAAGTCAGATTTAACATTACTGTTTTAGAAATGTCACTTTTAGAAAGTGGACATTTCTCTGTGCTTATAACTGGGTCTGTGCACCCTGACTCCATTATATGTCTGGGCTGGGTGACGCTATACTTTGTGCATTCCCTATCGATCGCCACAAACACAGGAAGGTAAGACTCATCTGCATACTCAATTGCATTCATCTACATTCAGATGGGGCTTAGGGGCAGGGAGGACTCAGAGAGGCTAGCTGATGGCGCTCTGCGCGGCTCAACGATGGCGCATTGCATTTACTTCAACAGAGCTAGACGATAACATGGGACCCCCTTTATGCGTCTCGACGATGACGCAGTAGGATCTCGGAATCCAGAAAAAGCTCAATCCAAAGTATTTCTTCAGCTGAACCTGTCCAGGTACTGTAGCTGGCCTGCTGTCGATCGCAGCAGGCCTGAACTTTGGATTTGAACGGGTCTCTCGCCACCTCAAGTATCCTTTTGACCGACAGTGACTTAGCAGTATTTTTTCATTTAACATTTAAAAATTCATATCTCGACTTCTACTGATTGGATTTTGTCCTTTTGATCTTATTTTGCTCAGATGTATATTATATATTATTATTAATCTTTGCAGAGTCTTTTTGTGGTGTATTAATTGTGTTACAGTCTATGTGTGTCTGTTGCACAAATACTTTACACATTGCTTCTTTAAATAAGCCTGACTGCTAAATGCCAACCTACCAGAGGGTGAGCACAGGTTATCTTTGAGTGTATATCTATCTTACCCCAACTAGAGTGGTGGTTCCTGCCTGGCCTGGGTGTGTACCTCAGCCAAACCAGAAATCCCATTTTAATTGGAGGGTTTGAGTGTCATCTGCATATTGGTGGATGAACTTCATGGTGTCAAGACATGTTTCAGATGGAGGCTCCACTTACAATGAAATCCTACCTGGATCCTTGAGGGATCCCACAGATAAAAGGAGAGTCTATGGATATGCTCTGTTATCTTTCACTATTTGTGAGTGGTTTGATAGGTAGGATACAAACAAGGTGAGGACTGCACCTCTAATGTCAAAGCATTGGCTGAATTGGGCACTCAGATAAACATGATCAACAGTGTCAATGGTGGCATTTATATTAAAAATAAAAGAATAAAGAAAGATATGGGTCACTGCCATCAAGAATATGGTGGATGTCTTGAAGAATTTTGATGGAGGGTGTATCAATAAAATGGCCAGCTTGGAATCTTGACTGGTGAACTGTGGGAACATTAGTTTAATTTATGTGATCATTAAGTTGAAGGGAGGCACATTTTACTAGTATTTTGCTGCACTAAGGTAGGTTAGTGACAAGTCTGTAGTTAGAAAGAAGTTTCCGGTTGAGGGCTACCTTTACCTCATGTGTACCTAATGTTTTCCTAAGATCTACCTCTGGTTTTACCTTTACCTTCCCTTTGCTATGTTTACCTTTATTTCATGGTTTATCTTCACCTCTGCTGCAGCATGTCCCTTTAGATACCAGTATGTGGATACACTGATGTGTATTTCAATTCTCATCTGATAAATGAAGATTATTATTCTGATCAGTCAAATCTATAAAAAATACCTGTCCAATGAATGATTACAAATTATATGATCATACTTGTAGGACTTGGCCACTGGACGTCTCTGTTCAAGAAGCTTCTCACTATATTACAAGTTGTGTGGCTTAAAATTGCTAGTGTCCAGCTCAGGATGAGTTTGGATGGGCCATCTCATCATTGCAAGGTACACCGTGAGTTAGTTCTGGCTTAATTAGTTCTGAAGAATGGAATATTACTCCTCTCATAGAATGACACTGGGCTGAGCTGGACAGGCTTGTTCCTGATGGGATGGGTGATTTCTCATGATTTTATAATATCAAAGCAATTTGTCTGCAAAAAATATTGTATGAAACTGTCCCTATTATTTGAGACTACCTTGCTTATTGTTGGACTGCATTACTGTAAAAAAAAAGGGCCATTCTAAAGAATGGTTAATTTACTATGTTATCCTAAGTACTTTTAGAATTCTGTGAATGTGCCTATTGATCTGAAGATTGTTTTTTCCCCAGTGGCTCTTTGTTGCATTTTGCAATAGAGAAACTTATACACTCAGTAGTGTAATGTGGGTAATTGGGGAACAAGAGCAATTGTACAGTATACATTCCTGTCTTGATACCTCCATAGGTGTCCGAGTGTCTCTGGTTCCCTAATATGCACATTCGATCATATCAGTATCCAGGGCCATTTTGCTCTGCAAGGAATCAGGCAGAGCTGACTGTGCCTCCTACTCATAAGAACTGCTACAGCTTTTCATAGTAACTAAACAGCAATTCCTCTGTGCCAAAGTGAGGCAGAACCGTTAGTGCCCATTTTGTACAATTCTCCCATTGGGGCCCAGGGGGGGGCTGGGGGAGCCGTGTCTAATGTCGGCTCTATATTGAGTGAGGGGAAGGGGGAGGAGCCCGTCCATCCCTTGGTGCAATCCAAGGAAGATGTAATTGTAGACAGCTCATGGGAGTGTTGGGGCGGTGTGGGGTGTTGATTTGAAGATGAGTGGACTTATTCGGAGGGGTCATTCATTCAAAGACTTATATGCTACTGTTTGATGAATATGTTTCTATTGGGGCCATATCTCACTCGCTGTCAACAACGACTCCTATTCAACTGCAAGCATACTACCATACTATGCATTCAGTTTTATTAGGGGGAATCTCTATGCAAGAAGTAGTTATTCTCCCCACACCTCTTACCTTGCCTACTGACTGGAAAGATCATATGGCTGGAATAAATTAAGGGTATACAGATTTTGAGAACCTGGCCTTCCTTAATGAAAGCCACCTGGAAATAGTAGATTCTGATCTGCTAGCTGTCATAATTCAGACTAAAGGCCGGAATTAGATTTAGGGGGGGTGGTTTACTCAATCACAACTGTGACAGATATCCTGACTGCTGATATATACAACATGAGATTTATATTTCAGTTGCTGGGATATACGTCACCGTTGTGATGGAATAACCCGTCCGCCAAGATCTGAATCAGGCCCTAAGGCAAGTTTGGTATTTAATACGGAATTAACAAATGCACATAGAACATGGGCTATAATCAACAGCATAAGATAACTCGAACAATACCACTATGAATCTATGCATAGGTTTATTTAAATCGTAAAACCAGCGGACCCCACGGACCTCAAAAACTTCCACCCCATCTCGCTCCTCCCCTTTCCAGCCAAAGTCATCGAGAAGACCGTCAACAGACAACTCTCTGCCTTCCTTGAGACCAATGGATCCCTCGGCCCATCACAGTCCGGTTTCTGAGCAAACCACAGCACCGAGACCGCTCTCATCGCAGCTACCGACAACATCAGATCCCTGCTCGACAACGGGGAAACTGCTGCCCTCATCCTCCAAGACCTCTCAGCAGCCTTCGACACCATATGCCACCGCACCCTGATCCAGCGCCTCAGCAACACCGGAATCCAAGGAGCGGCCCTGGAGTGGATCATCTCGTTCCTCGCCGGAAGAACCTAGAGAGGCCGCCTCCCCCCGTTCCGATCCGCGGCCACCGAAGTCATCTGCGGCGTCCCGCAAGGATCCTCACTCAGCCCCACCCTCTTCAACGTCTACATGAGCCCTCTCGCTGCCATCGCACGCCAACACAACCTTAACATCATATGAGATGATATTAAGGTTGTGTTGGCGTCCGAAGGCTCGCTTTGGCAGTGGCGTGTCGTTGGTGAGGGAGAGGATCAGCTGGGTGTCGTCGGCGTATGGCCGACGACACCCAGCTGATCCTCTCCCTCACCAACGACCCCGCCACTGCCAAAGCGAGCCTCCAGGAAGGAATGAAAGACGTCGCGAAATTGATGAAGATCAGCCGTCTGAAACTGAACTCAAACAAAACGGAAGTCCTCATCCTCGGACCATCCCCTTCCTCCAGGGAAGACTCCTGGTGGCCCCCTGCACTGGTCACCGCACCCAAGCCAACGGACCATTCACGCACCCTGGGCTTCATCCTGGACTCCTCCCTCACGATGACCAAGCAAGTCAACGCCGTCTCGTCTTCCTGCTTCATCACCCTGCGCATGCTCCGAAAGATCAACCGGTGGATCCCCACCGAAACCAGGAAGACGGTCACCCAGGCACTCGTCACTAGCCGTCTGGACTGCGGGAACACCCTCTACGCCGGAACCACAGCCAAACTCCAGAAAAGACTCCAGCGCATACAGAACGCTTCTGCACGACTCATCCTGGACATCCCTCGCCACAGCCACATCTCTGCCCATCTGAAAGACCTGCACTGGCTCCCAGTCACCAAGAGGATCACATTCAGACTCCTCACCCACACACACAAGGCTATCCACGACACGAGCCCGAAATACCTCAACAGCCGCCTCACATTCTACACACCCACCCGCCAGCTCCGATCCGCCAGCCTCGCCCTCGCCTCTGTCCCAGGAATCCGCAAATCCACCACCGGAGGAAGATCCTTCTCCTACCTGGCGGCCAAGACATGGAACTCCCTCCCCACCCACCTTCGGATGACCCAGGACCATCTCTCCTTCAGAAAAGCAACTCAAGACCTGGCTGTTCAAGCAGTAGCGACTCCCCCCCTCCAAGCGCCTTGAAACCCTAGCGGGTGAGTAGCCGCTCTACAAATTTGCTGATTGATTGATTGATTGGTTATCCACTGCAAACAAGGGGTCACAAAAGACAAACAAGCAGGGCCAGTTGTGCTATGTCTGTGCGTTGTATTTTTCTGGTATTATTTGTTTGCCCTGGGCTCTTGGGGCAAAGTTGCTAACATTTGAGGCCTATATTTATGAAGGAAAGATCAAATCTGTCTCTGATGCTTTTGCACTATTTTGCCAATCTGAGAATATTAATATTTCCTATTGGTAGGTCAAATTTTTTCATATATATTATGTGTTTAAATGGAATCCTTTTAAGCAGATTTACTGTGATGTTATAATACTTATTCTTAAATGCATAGTGCGTAGATCCGTGGAAAACACAATAACATGTAATTTAGGTGTCCCATTTCGAAGAGCACAGACTCCATCCCCTAGAGCCCCCACACTGCTGCACATTGTCATACATGCCTTTTCCCTGATCTCTAGGAGAAACGTTGACGTAGACAGCAGCAGGAGTAAGGGACTCTCAAATATCTGGCCATTCAACAAAATAACTCAGCTGTTGGCATATCTACAATAGCTCCTCGAATGTACAGTCAGGCACTCTGTATTGCAGAGCTAGCTATCAGGAATAAAATTAGGCTGTAGCCGGACTTTGGGGCAGATTTACAAGCCCCTTGCAACACTTTTACGCCGCTGTTGCATCCCTTTTGTGACGCAGTAGCGTCGTAAACAATGTGCCACGTTGTGACACATTTACAACATGATGCATCTAGGGAGATGCGTCACATTGTTAAGCCCTGCACTATATTATACCCGCGTCACGTATAATGTATGCAGGGTGGGCGTTCCGACGCAAGAAAGCCTCATAAAATTGACACAGTGAAATCTACAAGATTTCACTGAGTCACTTTTACGATGCCACTGCTTCAAAACCTTACGCCTAATTGAAGCAGGCGTAAGGAGTAATGCAGTATCATAGAAATAGGCATTCCGAAGCATTGCTGGAGTTGTGTCGTACTTTCAACACGACACCAGCAATGCGTTGCCTTTAAGCCAATAGATGCGTCACGCATCTATCAATCTTTGAGCCACGGTGCGCTGCATTGTAAATGCGACCCATCCATGGTGGCGCAAGGGTGCTTTTGTGTGACGCATTTTAACTGGCACATCTCTGCTGATATGCAGAGATGAGTTAGTTCTTGTAAATCTGACCCTATGTCTTTATTTTATTTTGGCTCAGGGTGCAGACAGATCAGAGTCCTGATTTTTAGGAACATTTTGTGTTCTATCTGCTGGTTTTAGCCTGCCCAAAGTCTTCCCATTTGCTCTCTCCATCATCTGTTTATATTCTTTGTCACCATTGTTGTGTTTGGGGTGTCTGCATTTGGAATGGGGTGTCTGTGTGACAACACATCCTCTTGGAGGGGACATTATCGCACACGTCAGGGGCTCCATAGAGGGTCATCATAGAATGTTGAAGCTATTATCTGTTTTGGGAGGCGATTGGACTTCATCTGATGACTGGAGAAAGCTGCACAATACGTCTCCTGAGAAGAATTTCTATGAGATCGACCCAGAGTAGATTTTTGTGTTAAAAGATCACGAGAGATGACCCTGCTTACTGAATCCAGTGGACCTAACCCCTGATATTATTGTAACACTGTTGCGGTGAGCTGGGGACCCAATGATCCTTGGAAACACTGGTGAACCACCAGGAACCCCCTTGCGAAAGAGGAATAGAAGGTAGATCTACCCGGATGCTGAGACGCTGATAAATGAGGCCGCGTATTGGAGTGAATTATGTGAGTGTGCTAGTATACAAATTACCCTTTTTACCTGTGAGTCCAGGGATCAGAAGGCAGCACCTGGGATACTCACATGTCCATGTCTTGTCGCATTCTGCGGTCCTGTTAAATCGGGTTCCCCATTGGACCTATGCCCCCAAAATATTCCATCTCTTACCAGAGCTTTTTGCGTTCCATTTGACTCCTATTTTTAATCAAATGTTTTCCTCTGGTATATTCCCCGCTAGCTGGAAGCTGGCATCTGTGCTCCCCCTTTTGTAGAAGCCAAATTTAGATGGGGCAGGCCCCAACAACTACCACCCATTCTCTAGACTTCCGCTACCTGCGAACATGGTGGAGAAAGCCATGTATGACACTCTATCAGAATATTTAGAGAGGCATAATTTTCTGGATGACACCTAGTTTGGATTTTGAAAACACCGTATTACCGAATTGACTCTGATTACATCATCTGAATTGATTAGGCAGACAGTTGACGTGAGTGGCAATGCAGCACTTGTGCTGCTGGACTTCTCCGCCGCATTTGATTTGGTGAACCATCGGAAACTGTTGGAAGTTCTAAGGGGGATCGGTGTCAAAGGGAAAGCACTCACTCTATTTGAATCATTCTTGTCTGGCAGAGAACAATTTGTAGCCCTAGATGAGTTTAAGTCATCTAACTTTACATTACCATGCGGGATGCCACAAGGATCATCTTTGAGCCCCACCCTTATTAATGTTTATGTTGCACTGCTGGCGAGGCAGATCAGGTCCCTGGGTTTCTCGGCTATTTCCTATGCCAATGACATGCTGATCATTGTCTCAGTGACAGGCTCGCCCACTGACACTATGGCACAGTTTCATACCTGCCTTCGTCAGATTGGTGACTGGATGGCTAACAATTGTTTAAAACTTAATTCTAGTAAGACGGAGGCCTTACTTTTTGGTGCCCACACCAATTTCTGGTCCCCCAATCTTTGGCGCTTGGAGCTGGGTCCGTTACCAACACCAGTAATCAAGGTGAAGAATTTGGGAGTCATATTTCACTCTAAACTCTCGTTTGAAAGTCATGTCAATCAGGTTACCTCCTTTTCCTTTTACACGCTAAAGCTTCTGAGACAGATTCTCCCATTCATTCCAGCTGAGCAACGCATACTAGTGGTTTCAGCACTTGTTCTATCAAGAGCAGATTATTGTAATAGTCTTTTTATCAATCTTCGGAAAAAGTGCCTGTCTAATTTACAGGTGGTGCAGAATGCTGCAGCTCGGCTCTTTTGCACATCCCAAGACACAGATCTGTATCAAGGGCGCTCAAAGATATACATTGGTTGCCAGTAAAGAGACAAATTGAGTTCAAGGCTCTGTGCATTGTTTTTAAGGCCACGCATGACATAGGGCCTGGTTTCCTAAAACGGAATTTACTACCCTATTTTCCAGTCCGTCATCTTCATTCATCCTTTGCCCATGATCTGATTGTTCCAAGGGTCAAAAAATGTTCGTGGGGTGGAAGAAGTTTTCTGGTAGGCTCGACCAAATTATGGAACTCTCTTCCACTGAGGTTGAAACAAGAAACACATCTGTTGGCCTTTAGGAAGGCTTTGAAGACATGGCTGTTCAGTCTCTAAGGTGCCTTTGAACCGCCTAGTTTAATTCTGTTTGATAAGCAAGAGTTAATGTTAATGTTTCGCTCTCTCTACATTTCCTTTTAATTTCATTCATCCCTAAATCAAAGCACATCTGACTTCTGGAGATGTTTGCATTTCATTTCAGTAGCTACAAACGAAATCAGAAATCAGCACCATGAAATTATGCAGAGAATGTTTGTAAATGTGCTGTCAGCCTGCACTTGGCTATACTTTATCCCGGCATTGGACCAACTCATCATGCTGTTTGATTAAGATATAAAGGCCTTAGATAATGTGAATATTCAGAAAAGACTCATGAATGCTCTGCTTTTTGCCAGAAATTGCCTTGTTATGTCTTGGAAATCGGTGGGTCCCGTAGATGTTCTGAGACGACTTGTTTCTTTTGGAATGTAAAGGGTTGCATTGCTCGCCTTCACTCTCTGCTCTCCATTGAGGAACTGTGCTCCGTATACCGACGGCGAGGACTGCTTCGCTCTGAGGCGCTCTCTTGGGACCTGGAAGCCCGTGTGCTCCATATCGAATTTTGTGTGACTGCTGAGTGTGAGAGGCGTTTCATTCAATCAGCGGGAGCGGGACTGCGAGGCCCAGAGGTGCTAGCGCTTGGTCATCGCGCGCACCTGGTGCCTCTTCCCGCCCCCTCCCTGAAGGCTTCTTTACATCTCGCGGCCCCCGTACCCGCGGGAGCCGCTCGCATTGCTCGCCTTCACTCTCTGCTCTCCATTGAGGAACTGTGCTCCGTATACCGACGGCGAGGACTGCTTCGCTCTGAGGCGCTCTCTTGGGACCTGGGAGCCCGTGTGCTCCATATCGGATTTTGTGTGACTGCTGAGGGTGAGAGGCGTTTCATTCAATCAGCGGGAGCGGGACTGCGAGGCCCAGAGGTGCTAGCGCTTGGTCATCGCGCGCACCTGGTGCCTCTTCCCGCCCCCTCCCTGAAGGCTTCTTTACATCTCGCGGCCCCCGCTCCGCGGGTGCCGCTCGCATTGCTCGCCTTCACTCTCTGCTCTCCATTGAGGAACTGTGCTCCGTATACCGACGGTGAGGACTGCTTCGCTCTGAGGCGCTCTCTTGGGACCTGGGAGCCCGTGTGCTCCATATCGGATTTTGTGTGACTGCTGAGGGTGAGAGGCGTTTCATTCAATCAGCGGGAGCGGGACTGCGAGGCCCAGAGGTGCTAGCGCTTGGTCATCGCGCTCACCTGGTGCCTCTTCCCACCCCCTCCCTGAAGGCTTCTTTACATCTTGCGGCCCCCGCTCCGCGGGAGCCGCTCGCATTGCTCGCCTTCACTCTCTGCTCTCCATTGAGGAACTGTGCTCCGTATACCGACGGCGAGGACTGCTTCGCTCTGAGGCGCTCTCTTGGGACCTGGGAGCCCGTGTGCTCCATATCGGATTTTGTGTGACTGCTGAGGGTGAGAGGCGTTTCATTCAATCAGCGGGAGCGGGACTGCGAGGCCCAGAGGTGCTAGCGCTTGGTCATCGCGCGCACCTGGTGCCTCTTCCCGCCCCCTCCCTGAAGGCTTCTTTACATCTTGCGGCCCCCGCTCCGCGGGTGCCGCTCGCATTGCTCGCCTTCACTCTCTGCTCTCCATTGAGGAACTGTGCTCCGTATACCGACGGCGAGGACTGCTTCGCTCTGAGGCGCTCTCTTGGGACCTGGGAGCCCGTGTGCTCCATATCGGATTTTGTGTGACTGCTGAGGGTGAGAGGCATTTCATTCAATCAGCGGGAGCGGGACTGCGAGGCCCAGAGGTGCTAGCGCTTGGTCATCGCGCGCACCTGGTGCCTCTTCCCACCCCCTCCTCCTCCTACTTAGCTCCGCTATCTAACGCGAACGTGGGACGCGCGCAGACAGAAGCGCGGACGAGGACCGGACAAAGAGCGGGCCCTCTGTGGCCCTCAGTGGCTGAAGTAGGCTGGGCTGGCCCCACTTATTAACATTAGATTATTAGACCTTATTTTAACTTGTAATCCATTCATCCTGTATAAACTTTGGCAACTGCCGCATTATTAGTGTCTCAACATACGCGCCCCATTGGTTTTGCGATTCGATAGTATTTGTCGCACATATTTTTAACCTGACCACTGGCATTGTATATAGTTTTACCTTTCACAACTTGATATCGCCTGTAATATGACCGCTAAAAAGCTTAGATCTGGTAGACTGTTGGGGGGAAGATCGACAGCTAAGACCAGATCCAACCCCCTTCGAAATAAGAATGTTTCAACTATTCAGTTGAAGGGTCAAAATCAGATATTTCCGCTTTGGGAGAAATCGGTGGATAAGGTGCCCCCGGAAAATATTGACTCCAATAAGGGTGTCACCTTAATTCCATCGCATAACCCATCGCTCAATCAATTTCCGAAGGAGGTGGAATTGGGAAATTTTAATTTAAGTTCATATTCTACTGTGGGTGCTTTATCTACCCCTCTTATATTTTCTGAGAATGATAATTGTTTAGCCTCTAATCCAGATAATTTCCAAAAAACCAAGACTCCTTTAACATCTGCAAATGCCCTGCATAATGGCACACTATACCTCTCCAAGTTGAGGGAGGATACTAACGAAGATTCACAGCCCCTGGACATTGACCCAGTGTTATGTAAACGTTATCTGGTTAATGAACCTAGGTCACTGCTAGATGTTGTAAAGACCCCAATTGGCGCTACCCCCTCTGGTCTCCATCTCTATAGTAGTACCCCCTCCCCTAATTCCCAAGATCTTTCCTTCCAGACAAACATGTCGAAAAGTCCAATGCTCAATATAACGGGGATTGAGGCTATTAATGATCCTAGTTTAAAATTATCAGAGAAACCTATATCTGAATACCTGATTTCCTTGGAACATCTGTTATCCTCAATTCTAACGTTACTGAATAAATTCGTGGGTAGTTCAGATTGTGTATTGGAATCTGTTACCCAAATTTTAAAGGCCTTATTATCAAAAACCTCGGAAAGGAGCTGCGGTTTAGACCCTCCCACTCCCACTACAACACTTCCTCAAACAATTCCAGCTAATGCACCTTGTTTGTCAACTGAGAATATACGAGTTGCACCTGTGTTGAAGGATTTATGTCCTATTCTCAAAACGTCTGCTTATAATTGTATAAGTGATTTAGATCCAGGTATTGTTTTAGAGGAAAATAGTGTTGTATTGCCAGATGCCAATGCCGAAAGGGTATTATATCCTATTTTTGATCCAGATTTTAAGGGGCCGGAATTAGAGGAAAAAGTGGAAAAACAAGGAAAGCTCTCCGTAGATTTAAAAAGAGGAGGCAGAGACAAATACGCTTTGAGAATTCCCAAGTTTCTTATAATTCCTCCCCAGTTAAGGTTGAGATTGATAATGGATCTTTGAGGCATGATTCAATTATGTTGTCATCTGATTCTTTGGGGCCTTCTGCTATTACTGATGAAATTATTATTAGTCGTTCTAACCTAAATTTGAGAGAACAGGGCGTAGAAAAAGAAAGGCCCATGGTCCACTCTCCAGTAGTGGAAGTAAGAAGCTCTGTTCCCGTGGTATCCACCTCTCTTAACCCCACTGCCCCTTCTTTCCATACACTGGCAGAAAGGGTAGTCTCTGGTCAAAACTCTGTCTACAAGATGATGGAAATCCGTACTGATTCATTGATTTTGGACTTTGTCCCACTATTTGACCTTGATTTGGTACTGAATAGATCTTTTTTGCTGAAATGTTGTAAAGACATCGAGGGCTTAAAATTAATCAAATCAAGTGATATTGATCTAGTAACAATATTAGGAACAGGGTCTATGTCATTTATCAGGGTAAGGTTCTATTCAAACCTGATAGTGAATCTTATATTAAATAAAGCAGAAACTTTCCAGAGTCAGGGGATTGACGTGGTGCCCTTTACAGCCACATGTGCTGATAACCACAATGAGAATGGCTATTATAGGGGCCCGGGTCAAGTTGGCTCTTCTCATCCTTTTGATGACTTAAAGATTCGTGTCTCAAAAACAAAAAGGATAGCTACACATGTTATCCCCCCCCCCAATAACAATAAACAGGGGTATAACTGAGAATGAACATCAATGGAATTGGTTACCTGGTGCTTTGTCGTCCAAGGTGACAGACAACCCAAGATTGTTTTCCCACCTTTAGCAGTTTCTTTTCTGTTATTTCCTGGAATGCCGCTGGCATTAATAACAACCCTGAAAAATTATTGTATCTTTTTTCTTTGAATGCCAGCGTAATCTGCATCCAGGAAACATGGTGTATTGACAAATTGAATGTAGGGAAAGATTTCTTTGTACTGGAGGTGGCGGCAACCCCCTCTAGTGGAGGTCATGCAATAGGGGGAATTGCTTGCCTATTGTCCAATAGAATAAAGTGGAGCTTCTCCCACTATGTAGACTCCAGTAACCTTTTCCAGGCAGTGACTCTCTCCAATTTAGTTAAAACGGGAGAGAGACACCCCTTTGTGATAATAAATACCTATATACCGCCAGGTGATCCTTTTAATACCTTGTTGAAACAAGTTTTTATTTTTATTAGACAAATTAAAGAAATAGCTCCTCTCTCTAGTTTCCTGTTAGTTGGTGACTTAAATTGCAAAGTTTCCAACTACAGTTTGGAGCTTTTTAGGAATAAAGTAAAAGAGGAAGTTATGCTGATTCCCCAAGCCCTCTTCCCAGACAATATAAAAACAAATAAACGGGGTAAAATGCTGCTGGAGGAATTATACAAAACAACTTATAGCTAATGGCAGGCTTCCATCCAATGTTCCCGCAAACTATACACATAGTTCCCCCAATAGTAAATCAATTTTGGATTATATAATTGTTGACCACTCTACTTTTTCTCTTTTGAGGGACTTGGTTGTCATAGAAACTACCCTCAGTGACCATAACATTATTATGCTAACTCTTCTAGTAGATCCCCCCAATTCTGACACTTGGGTGCTTGACAGGGACATGGTCACCTTTCAAAAAACAGGAAGATGTTTCTGGGATTATAAAGCTATGAAGGGTTTGGAACCTATCCTTGAAAAAACTTTATCCAATTTAAACAATTGGCAGGGGGCGGAACAGTCCTCTTTTGAGGCTTTCATGAAGGAGATCATCTCCGCCGTAAAAAAATCCAATTTAATTAGGAAAAAAAATACCCTCCCTAAAGCAGTTGTTTCCCTTAATAAGGAAATAAACAAACTGGTGAGGGAACAATACATATGTGGAGCAGCGGAAAGATCACAGAAAATATCTCTCCTTAAAAGAAGAAGAAGTAGGATAAAGAAAAAAATGAAAAAAGAAAAAGAGGATCTGTTATGGATTGGTTTGCGGGAAGCCGCTGCTCAAGGGAACTCTAGACAATTCTGGACTCTCATTGGGGAGGGATGCGGCTCAAGAGTGCGCCCCCTTCCAATCCCTATTCCAGAACAAACTTGGGTCAACCATATCCTAAGTCTGTATGCTAAGAATGACCTGCAAGTGGAACTTAGGGGAATTGGGGAAGATAGTAACTCCACAATTGCATGCCCCTCAGAATTATCCATAGAATCGGCTATAAGGGATATGCGCCCATCAGGTGCTATGGGACCTGATGAACTCCCGATATCAGTCCTGAAACGAGATCCAGTCTCCTGGAGTAAAATCTTATTCCCTCTTTTCAGGATTTGTTTAATTAAAAAATCTATTCCATCATCTTGGAAGGGGAGTATTCTGGTCCCTATGTTCAAAAAGGGCGATAGAAACTTACCTATTAACTATCATCAAATAGCCCTCTTAGACGCAATTGGGAAGGTTTTTTCTAAATGTCTATTATCCCTAATTAACGATTGGGTGTTACTAAAACAAATGTTACCACTAGAACAAGTAGGCTTTCGTAAAGGCCATGGAACCCTGGATAATCTCTCCGCTCTTCAGACTATTACAGATAAATACATAAGGGTACGCGGCGGAAGAGTGTACGTGGCCTTTATAGATTTCTCCACAGCATTCGATAAGGTTGACCGCCCGCTGCTGTGGAGAAAGCTTTCCGCTTTGGGAATGCCGCCTCAACTGTTAGATATGATCCAGGTGCTACATACAGACACTTGGTGTCAGGTCCTGCAAGGAGGAGACAGGGGCCTTTCCAAGATTATCCCTTCATGTAATGGCCTTAAGCAAGGCTGTCTCCTTGCCCCGTTACTTTTTTCATTATATATTGCAGATTTACCTGCCTCACTTTCTTCCTGTGATGGTATAGCTCCAATTTTGGGCGGGAAACACATTTCATGTATGTTATATGCGGATGATATCATAATAATGGACCTTATGCCTAAAGGTCTCGCCAAACGCCTCTTTGCTCTACATCAGTATGCAGATTCTCATTTTTTTAAAATTAATGCATCCAAGAGCAAAATTATGTGCATCTCAGGCAGGAAAAAACATAAATTTACGAACTTTACCTGGTCTGTGGGAGATGACAAACTTGAGGTAGTAAAGAGTTATGTTTTCCTAGGAAAATTAATCTGTGATAATTTAAGTGCTAAACCCCATACCGATAACAATGCCCAGAAGGCTTTATCCCAAGGGAGAAGCCTAAGTGCATTGTACTCGGCAATGGGAAGAAGGCACTTTTCATATTTGTTGGAGGTCTTTAGGGCAAAAGTCCCTTCCACCCTTTTATATGGATTAGAATTAATTGATATTAAGCATTGGGATTTTCTAAATAAGGTGGAGGGAAAACTGCTAAGAAGCGTAACCTCTATTAGTTCTGCCTGCTCAGTGGCAGCTTGCAGACTTGAGTTTGGTTTGCGCAGCAGTTGGGTGCAGGGCCTGGCAGCTGTAATACGTTGGGTCGCAAGCATAGCCAGAGGAGAAGAGGGGACTATGAGATTCCTCTTAAAGACGGAACTATTAGGAAGTTTAAGAGAACATTCCTTAATTGTTAATAACTTCAGAAAGGCTGTATCGCTCTTGCAGTTGGAAGAGAGTACTCTCTTTTCTTTACCCGCATCCCAGCTAAAATCTGTCTTGAAAGAGGCTACTTGGGATCTTAGCTATAGACTAGACAGTACTTCAATCCTTGCTAAGAAGGGTGTTAATCCCCTTACTGATTCATTCGCAAGAAAATTTGTGCAACCTTACGCTACTTGGAATTTACCTCATGGTATCCGGAGATTCTGGTTTCTATTGAGACAGGACTTGTTACCTTTAAATAATCTTCTATTTAAATGGTACGGAGTTTCTGCAATTTGCAATTTTTGTCATCAATCTATTCAAACCGAACGCATGTACTTTTTATATGCCCAGTGCTGCGCCCTTATCGCTGTAAATGGTTAAGACAAATATGTTTGCAAATGGGTATTGTAAATGCTAATTCTTTTATGTTCGCCTTATATAACCCCCCTAATGAGAGATTTTGTTTCAAAATTTTTTATTTTTTTAAATGTTTCTTAGATATTTTTTGAAGAATGGCATGCGTATTAATGAGCCACTTTGTGTTACAGTAATTGCTATAATTTGTCTTTTCTCATTATGATTGGTATTTTGTATCTGTGTTTTTTTTTTTTTCTTAAGTGGACCTCTAAGGAGTTCCAAAACATAATAAAGATTGAAATTGAAATTGAAAAATTGAGAGGGTTGCGAACTTGCTGTAGAGCTAACAAGGCTGACAACATGACCACTTTATTTGGGTAATTATATGTCTGTCAACCTGCTTTGCCTCTGACATTTTCTGGACTGCCTGGGATTTTTACCTGTACCTATCCTTTTCATCCCCCCCAACATGGTTGTGCATTAGAACATAAAGCATAAGCATCTTTATTTACTCCCCCCAATACTTTCCATTCCGCCGAGTGATTTGAATTAGGTGCTGATTAACAAAGCTCAACTTGTGTTCCAATGTCTCTTGGGGCCATATTATCAAGAAAGGGTGATACATTATCGCTGCTTTTATCGGCAGGAAACTGCCACTAAAGCGGCGATAATGGGCTTGATAATATGCCCTTGTGAATTCCCATAGAAGCCCAGGTTAACACCAGAACCTGGACTTCTATGGGAATTCACAAGGGCATATTATCAAGCCCATTATCGCCGCTTTAGCGGCAGTTTCCTGCCAATAAAAGCGGCGATAATGTATCGCCCTTTCTTGATAATATGGCCCTTGGACTTTTGTTACCGCGTCTTCTTTGGGATTCATATCAGATGGCCTCAGGAGGACCAGGCAATGTTCCAGAGGACCGCTGTCCTCTCGCACGAGAAGCATTTTTTTAGAAACAAAACAACTCATACTCCTTAGTAGCCAGGGGCTGTTTTTTTAATTTGTTTTGTTTTAAAGGAGTAATTTAGGTCTGCTCTCTTTTGAAGGCCTCTATCGCTGCTTCTGGAATTGTAGAACTCATTTTACAGGCGGCTTCACCTTTATTACTGCTCACCTGTACTTTACTGTGCCCTTTACAGGATACTGACTATATCGTGGTATGAGTATTATGGGAATGCTCACTTCACTTATCCCAATAAAACTTTGAAAGAGTTAAAAGTTCACGCACATAGTAAAGTCACTCAAGCACATATACGTTTGTGCAACGTTTGTAAATGTGACTAGCTCGAAAGTTAAACGTGTTTTTAAACTTTGACATGTTACCCAATGTAATGAAGCTGGCAAGGTTTTCATGAGTACCAGGTAGAAGTAATCTACAAAATGTAAATTTTTCAAATGGTAAAAAAACAGCAAAGTATATTTTGTCTGTAATTGAAAGAAAATTGTTGCAATTTTCACCCACAGCCAGTGTTTTGCAAACTGACACACTTCACAGATTCGGCAAGCTTCTAAATGTGTTTCCTGTCATTAACTTTACCTAGGAATTCTAATTTCATTTACCATGATTTGGTGTTTAATAAAGATAAATAATAATAACAGTAGATTCCACATATCTCTAATAATAATGCCTATCTTTGGCGTTTTATGCTGATGGTCTTCAAAGTGGGCAGCAGGTGGCAGCATACATCTACAGTTATAAACAGCACAGCTTCAATGGGCTATCGAGCAACGTGTAAAATAGATCAATGTATGACGACGGCAAGTATACTGTGGGGCATATTACCAACAACTAGCGATAATTATCGCTATGTTGGCTTAGCGGCAATATTTTTATCGCCGAGCTGCGGCGATTTTCATCGCTTAGGAACCTTGCTATTACCAAGGGTTATCTCCTAAGCGATAAAAATTGGCCAAAATGCATGAATATCGCTGAAAAGTCAGCGATATTCATGCATTAGCGAGCTAATGCTCTTAGCCATGTTATCCACCTACCATTGGATAGATAACATGGCTAAGAACTGCTCAGGGGCAGGTGTTAGCTTTTGGAGATAATCGCGCTTAGCGCGAATATCTCCAAAAGTTGGTAATAGGAGATAGCGATGTTAGCGACTGTGTCCAGTCGCTAACATCTTGGCACGCCCACTTTGCATGTCATTAGTGATAAATTTCACTGACATGCAAAGCGAGGCCCAAGATGGTCGCTATCTGCTACTAGCTGTCGCTAAATGGGTTTAGCGACAGCTAGGTAATAGGGAGATCATTTTATCTCCGCTTTCTTGGCATTTAAACCCAAAAAGGCGGAGATAAACCCCCTTGATAATATGCCCCCTAGGTTCTGCATTTTGTGACACTTCGATAGCCTGCCCAGGCGAGTGATCAACGTTAATCTGAGGGGCGGCCATTTTGTGTCTTTCGAAACGTATTCGCAATATTACTTTCACACACCTGTGTGCACTTCCTAACAGTGATGACACCCCCTTCAGTTTTCAGTGTCAGGCCATTGCACAATGCAGCCGCACATGGTAGGTCCATAACACATTTGCACATTGGCAGTGCAAATAGGATTTGACTCTATCTTTTGCTAGGACAACTGGGGACGTACTATGGAAAGTGCCCTGGGGGCGCAACGGGCATGTGTGCCTGCTTTGCGTGCCCCCAGGGCACTTTGGCATTACAAAAAGGGCTACAGACGCTAGTGCAGCACTTTTTGTAATACAGATAGTGTTTGTGCAGATTTAGCGCCATCACTAACAGCAGAGGGTGTTCCCTCTTTAGCCTGTTGGCGTGGCCCCATGTAAATGAGCGAATCCCTTTAGCTCTTTGCCTGTGTCGTATTATAGACGCAGCAAGAAGGAAAAGAAGCTGTCAGGAGACGTACTAACTGCACCACTGAAAGGTGGCCAGTGGTGCAATGGCAGTGCACTCCCTGATAGCATCCCTGTTGAGGGGGTAGGAGGGAGGTGTCCTATGAACCCCCAAGACATCCCCTTTCAGGCGGGTGCAGTCACTCACTGAACTTGCCTGCAAAGTGATCTCTAATCACCCTTAGAACTGCAGCCGAGCTGCACAGTGAAACACGGAGTGGCTGCTTCAAAGCTGATCTGTATTTCACTTGAATGTGCAGCCCCATGAGCATAGGGTTTGTGCATTGGCCATGCCATGTACGTATGTATATATGTATGTATATAATACTTCTGTATCAGGGAGCTAGCTGAAAGGCAGTGGAGTGCTGTACGTGGTCAAAGACAAGCATAAAGTCAACGAGTAAAAGGCAAGGAACCTGAGTGGTGGATAGGTATTGCACCCAAAGCCATTCAGCATAATAAAAGATGGCGTCTGGGGAAGCTCTGTACTTGGGAGACTGGCAGGCCTCAAGCTCCCTTTCTTATAGTCCAATATAGACGAAAAATGTGGTTTCGAGTCTGAATCTTTAAAGTTTATGTCAGGGGTCTGCATTCTTTTGAAGTGCTCTCTCTTTAGTATGCCCTCTACCATGCTTTTCCTCCAGAAAGCTGCCTGTCACAGCAGGAGCAACTCCACATCTGATAGCCTCACAACACAGGCCTTGGGAGTTACTAGAGATTCACATCTGGATGTCAGCTACAGTGATATGTGTATCAAAAGGTTACCCTAGGGCCTCGGTCCTACTCTTCATGATTTTCTTATCAGCACCATCTTCTTCCTGAGATGTGCACTGGTCTCTTCTCAATTACCTCTCTGTGAATCAAGGAGCCCCCTCTGAAGTACACCAAAGAATCTGTTTCTCCCTTCATTCAGTGTGTCCCAACCAGCTCACAGTAACCCAGCAATCCACAAATATCTCTGGGTGAATTCTTCCTTCTCCTCATGGTCCTTCTCCAAAAATGAAACCCAGAATCTTCCATGGATTGCACCATTCACAGGCACACATACACCCAGTATATGCACATAACATACACACATTGCCTAGCACTATATCTTTCTTGTATTGTAGCACTCCTAGGCACACAGACACCCAGCACATATATATAACACACACACACACAAACACTGAGCAGCAGTACATGCTAATCTGACATAGGCCAAGGGTGAGTTAAGCACACAGAAGCTGAACTGTAAAGGAGTGAGCCTGTAGGCCTCCCTGTAGTGACACAGGTAACAAAGGCCGGTTCACTTCTACTGATCACTACATTACATGCTGCCAACACAGCGCTCCTGCTGCCTAACTCCTGGAAAAGGCCGCAGCCTTTCACCACCATGTGGGTAGCACTTTGCGCATCCCTCCTGATTCAAAAAGACTGCACTCTGTGAGTGAGGCCTATGTCATTGTGGACATGCATTATCTGTGTTTTCCCATGGCAACAAAAATCAGCATCAGGGATCCAGACATCGTTACAGTTGGGGTACTCAAGTCAGGGGTGCTCGCCCATCCCAAAGCAAGGGACTTTTGCATCACAAAATCTGTTTGTTGATACACAGGCTTTTCGTCCGGGTCCACTTCACTGCAGAATAGTGTTTCTTAAGCAGATTTCCTGATCTTTTATGAATAATGTTCAGTATTTTCATATACACATCATAGAAACTTCACCACGTGTCGCAATGTCCACCAAATGTGGCTAGGGCTTTATCATGGCTTCTATCTGTATCACTTGTGTTTTAAGTGTTGGAAAGTTGTGAGCTGTCATTGAAGGTGACAGCTTATCAAAGACATTAAACAAGATGCAGCCTATACATTTTGTAGGAATTGCTGCAGTTTCATCCATCAGCAGCTTCCTATGGTTCCGAGATCAGTAAAATTAGTACCATTACATTGGGTAATAGCAACCCTTTTTATTAATAGTTTAGGGATGTCCTTTACGGGCCTGCTTGGTTCTCCTGTACTTTAGCATAGTAAATGTTTAAGGCTGATTCTACTTGCACAAACACACATAACACTTTTGTTTCTGACATTATTTTAGAAACATGCCGTACATGTTGTTTTGTTATTCAGTGACTCTTCTTGGGATTTTGTCTGCACATTTCCTACAAGGACAGTTAGAAAATATAACACCATGTTGTACTGTTTTCTGCTTTGTCAGCAACAACTCCTGACATTTTAGACATAATACAGTGGCACAGCGGCAGCTTTGCAACATAATAGTTTAATCAAATAAACTGTGTTTAGTCCTTTTGCGGGTTGAGAGGAGAATTTTGGCAGAGACCAGTCTTGGAACAAATGCAGGCCAGGTATGGGGTCCGTTGCTAATCCCAGAGATCATTAGTATATCTCTTTGCTTACACAGTAAGATAGGCCTAGATGGATAGATAATTTACCATGGTTGGGTTGTTTATTGCATGCAGTCTGCGAGTAATGTTGATTACTTTGCTTAGTTATATTTGTCTACTAATCGCAGCACATCTGCTTTATAATAGGCATCAATAGTTTCAATAAATGTATTGTAAACTTTCATCATGTCTTTCCTTTTTTTACTAAGGGCATGCATGAGTGAGAGATGAAAGGTGATGCTCTGTTTCCATGGTTCCCTTGGGGATAAGAGGTTCATATTCTAAGTTTGCAAAGATACCCTTCTACTCAGGGAAGCTTAGGAGTTCAAGTAAGGCGCTGTGAGCTAGCCTAGATTTGGGCTGCCTGCTACTGATGTGGTAGAAAGACACAGTCCCTACATTTTGATGTCCTGCCACCACAAGGCACAGTTCTGCTTAACAGCAGAATCTCTGCAACAACAGCACCTAACAATAGTTGGAGTAGATAAAACATCTTGCTCGACAATTTCATATTATTTGATGGGGTTGATACACAAAACATGTGACCTATTCTTTCTTTATTTACAAGCTGGGACATCATTCTCTAAAATTGCATGGCAGGTTGTGTGAAAACAGGATGATGAAGTGTGTTGGCAGAACAGTGTTCATAATGTATTATTTGCATATGGCTGTGTGACTAATTATTATTATTATTATATAAAATTTATAATGCTCTCAGTTACCCAGGGGCATCCCGGCGCAGTACAGAACAAGAAGAAGCGCACTTTATCACTACACTGGAAACAGATAGGTCTTCAGAAGTTTCCTAAAAGGTAGGATCTTAGGCTCTGAACGGATCTTAAAAGGAAGGGAGTTCCACAGTGCCGCCACTTGCACTGAGAACCGCCTCCCCCCAGAGCGAGCTCTCTTTACTCTGGTTGACTGCAAGAGATGTCTTTGGTCCGACCGCAGTAGACGTGTGGGCTTAACGGGACGAACCATGGGGGCAAGGAGCGGAGGGCCCTTACCATGCAGAATTTTATGGGCCGTACACAGCGCCTTAAATTTCACCCGTTCCCTAACGGGAAGCCAATGAAGCATTTTCAAGGCCGGGGCAGCTGAATGTCTTCTGGGGACATCCATCAACACTCTAGCAGCTGCATTTTGTACCTGTTGGAGGGTCTTCAGAGTTGCTTCGAGGGCGCCAAGAAACACCACGTTCCCATAATCAAGCCTCGACAAGATTAAGCCACGAATCAGGAGCTTCCTCGCTAAATCAGGGAGCAGTGGCAAAACCTTGCGAGCTGACCGAAGCAGGCCGAAGCACACCCCTGCGGTCTTCCTGGCGTGAGTCCTCAGGGACAAGTCTTCCTCCAGCCATATTCCCAAGGTCTTGATCTCCTTCTTGGGAGATGGAGGATCACCCAGAGACCGGGGCCAGCAGCTAGCAATAATAGAGGGACTGGACTTTCCCAGGAGCATCAGCTCAGTTTTCTCCCCATTCAGCTTGAGGGCGGAGTGGGACATCCAACGATGAACATTGGCAAGGCAGTCATGAAGGACTTCAGGTTGTTCCGCCAACTGGGTAAGCCCCACCACCAGCTGTGTATCATCAGCATAGCTGATGATCTTGACTCCTGAAGGGGCGACCACTCTTTCAAGCGGAGTCATATAGGTATTAAATAAGGTAGGGCTCAAAGATGAGCCCTGCGGAACTCCACATTGAAGAGGGAACCTGGCTGACTGCTCTCCCCCTTCCCATACTTGGTAACAACGATTAGAGAGGAAGGATTCGAGCCATTTCAACGCCAGCCCTGTCACGCCAACCTCTGACAGTCGTTGGAGGAGCACCTGATGACTTACGGTGTCAAAGGCAGCACTCAAGTCCAGGAGGATCACTGCCACTGATCCTCCTGAATCAAGAATGCTCCTAGCTTCCTCCACTACAGCCAGTAAAGCTGTATCTGTTCCCTGACCAGGGCGGAAGCCCGTCTGGGAGTCTCCCAGGAGATGCTGGGACTCAAGATGGTGGGAAAGCTGACGATTGACCAACTTTTCGGCAATTTTAGAAAAGCCGGGCAGAAGTGAAATCGGCCTATAGTTGGCCAAGTTAGTAGAGTCTAAACCTGGTTTCTTCAGTAATGCCTTTACCACCGCCTCTTTCCATCTCTGAGGTACTGTGCCCTGGGAAAGTGAGAGATTAATGAGATCCGACAGCGGGGAGGACAAAGAGTCTGCCACTAATTTAAGATATTTCATGGGCACTGGGTCACTAGGTGTATAAAAAGAAAAGTGTGTAGAATTTCCAATGTGAAATTGCATCCTCTTTCTGGACCGGCAGTGTTGTTAGATTCTGCATTTTAGGAACAATTGTGTAGAAGGATAAACTTTTAAAATGAAATTGGTGGGGGGAGGAGCCTAGCTCGCGGCCGTGATGGTCGCCCTTTAGCTCGGCTCCCGCAGCCCTCCATCCTGACTGCCTATCCTGTCTTTTATCCTGTCCCGAGACGGCACACTTTTGGGGAATTGGAAACATTACGGCTTGTTTGTACTTACCATCTGACCCCGGGGTCTCGACGTGCAGTGGCTCCGGAGTTCTGGCCTCCGAGAGATCGGGGCCTCTGCGAGACTTGGACCGGGACCTGGCCGGTGGGATCCGACGGCTCTCGGCCCCGGCCGAGAGCGAGAACCAGTGTTGGGAGCCGATGTGCGAAGATCCCGGCGATCCTGAACCGGACCTGCCCTGGTGGTCGCGTGGCCGACGTGGGTGAGAAGCCCCGGGACCTGATTCTGAGAGGGGGGCTCCCCCCGCCGCTGCTTTGTCCGGCGGCCCTGGTCCTCGGGGCCCGGACTCCGCTTGTTTGGGGCACCGGTGCTGGTGCGGGCGGAGACCCGTTTTGGGCGGACATCCTTTTGGCATCGAAGCCGCCCTTGCTGGGACCCCCGGCGCTTGTAAAGTCCTACATTTGAGAACTGTTATTTCCGGGGGTCCTCGTGGGCGGCGTTTGGGCTGATTCACGAAATGGCAGCCGGCCCTCTGGAACGAGAGTCACCCTGTGGCGGCGGGCCCGAGTTGCCTGATTGTGTGGGGATCGGATCTGGTGGGCGTGAGCCGACAGTCAGAGATATCCTGGAAGCCCTCAGATCCCTGCACGCTTCCCTGGCCCTGGGCGTCTCGGTGGGTCCGCCACGATCCGCCGCCATTTTGGGCGGCCGTTTCTTCTTGTCGCCCTCTTGTTTCGATGCCTCCACTGCCTCACCCCCCTCGATTGACCTGAGTGTCTCTACCACTGATCGAAGATCGTGTAGTGTGCTGGTGACTTTGGGGCGCCCTGCTTTTCAAGGTTCGGACCCCGGGGACTCGGATGCTGTACTGCGACCCTGTTCGACATTCTTGCCTGGAATTATGGGTGGACTTCCTCCTGCGCCTGCTTCGATGACTTTGCCTGTGTTTAAACTTGGGACCACCTCGCCCGCTCCAGTGGCGCAACTGAACTCCTGTTTCTCATGGCTCGTGCTTCGATTGTTGATGCATCGATACTTTCCGTTTGGACTACTGCTCACTTTTCGATCTATCTACCCCCCACGTAGCTATGCTAGTCATTATTCCACTCGATTATATGCTGATTTCGTATTTAGTATGTGGTGGTACATTACCATGTGGTGGGTGGGGTTTGTCGCTCGGAAGGGTTGGGGGTGAAATGTACGACTTCTGCTTGATTCCCGGTATGCGATTTCGTTGCACAATTGTCTCTGATCGTAGAGGGGTGGGAGGTCCCCTTCTCCTAATATTTTGTGGCGTGTGATGGGGTGTCGTCCTGGTCTGTTTTTGATTGTACTTGTTGGGTTGGGCGGAGGGCTGTGGCCTACCGTTTGTATTATAGTTATTCTGCTCCTCCCTCCTGTTTTCTTTCTCCGCTTTTATGGCCTTTTTGTCTCGTTTTTCTTTCTTCTTGCTATATTTCGGGTTCTGGTTTAGGGCGACAGTCACGCTGTTTGAAGGGTAGGCCGTAGCCTTCTACAGGGGTGCAGGGTGGGACGGGTGGGTTGGGTTCTATTTTTTGTTTGTCTTCTTGTTCTATGGCCCTTTTGTATCTCTTTTTCGTGAGGCCGCGTCTGTCCCGACCTCCTATGGTGTGTTTCGGGTGGGGGTATGGCATCGTTACTCCTCCTGCTACATTTCGGCTGTCTTTCCATCCGATTGCCATGCCCCACTTGGGCCGCTAATCCTTTTGTCTCCTGTCCTCCCACCACGGGGAGCCGTGTTGGCGTGTCTTTTACCTTTCTTTTTTCATATTTCCTTATCCCCTTTTTATTGTTTGGTTTTTCTTCCCTCCATTTTCCTTTCCCTTCCTCTCCCCCCCCCTACCTAGTCCCCCTTTCCTTTTTCCTTCCTGCGTCCCAGAGGGTACTGTGACGGACGGGTTTTCATGCATTGTCTTCCGATCCCTCTGTTCTGGCTTGGTAGTGTCCCGGGTGGTGGGCGTGTTACGAGGATAATGCTCAGGGGCTGACTGTATCTCACATATCCTGATTTCTTGACTGCATTGTGTTGTCCCCCTGATATTTTGCCCCATGCCCCCTTCTTAATGTTGAGGTTGATTACGGGATGTCGGATGCCTCCGTATTGCAAGTGTGCCTGTCATACGTCCTCTCCCCTTATTGTAAAATTAAGCCTTCTTTACTCCTGTGTTTTAGCCCTTTCGTTTCTGTATTTCTTCTCCCCTATTGCGATTGTACGGCCTCTGCTTTGTATTGATTGATTATGTACTATTTGCCTGATGACTCCTGACTGTTTTGTACACTGCGGCCGGCCGGCTTGGTTTCTGGGCCTCGATTTGTCTTCTTTTGATATCAATAAAGGTTTTCAAAAAAAAAAAAAATATGAAATTGGTCTGCATTAAAATTGCTTTTAATACATTCCAATAAAAAGCAATCATTCCACTTGAAAGTATTTCAGAACATTTCTAGTAGCATTAAGTAATTCAAATGCTGTGTTTTGTGATCAGTGGAGCTTGATGCTCCAATTGTGTAACTTTTCATTTTCAGAGGGTGCTATCATTTTGGGAGAATTGTGAAACAATACTGATTCAAATTTTATGATTTCAAACAGGCACATGTGTGAGTAATGCTGATAACGAAAACGGTAAAAATATATTAATACATAAAATCGGCATTGGATGCTGTAAGTGAAACCTGAAAAAGAGGAAGAATGTTGACTCTAGAGTCCCAACAAAGGATATTTTAACATAGAACAAACATGTATGTAGCTTGAACATAGCCGAAAGGCAGCTTAGCACTGTATATTCTTAAAGACAAGCATAAAGACAACGAGCAAGAGGAGGGCAAGCTGGGTAGTGCATCGTTAATGCCTTGTGATGTAATGTTCTTTAAAGAGGTGAGTCTTCAACTCTTTCTTAAATTGGGGCAGTCCTGATAGATATGAGGATGTTGTTCCAGGTCCTGGGTGCAAAGATGGAAAACATCTGCTGTCTTATTTTCTCTTTTTTTACACTTCTGAGGGCACGTCGGACAGACCGATTCTACTCTGTCTGTGAAATTTTGAAATTTATGTGGTCATTTCTAAAGCATTGGCACGTACCACTGGGATAGCAGTTCCTGTTAGTGATTTTTTAAGTTTGGTGCAGGGCTCAGTCAACATGACAGAGCCCTGCAACAAACTGTATTATTTTTATTTTCAAAAAGAAAACCACCCAGAATTAAATCACGCCCTTAGTCTTATGTCTAATAGATTCCTGGCTGTGGCTGTGCAGAGATCCACCAGAGATGGTGAACTTTTCTGCAAGAGATGTGGAAAATAATGTCATTTAACATGTCATGTGTGATGTAATATGTGAGGTGATAAGCAGTGCATGGCGGAAGCACTTGTTACAGTTAGCTCAGTAAACTATAACTTTTACAGATAAATACAGACAGAAATCAATGTGCTTACTTTCTGTATTTATTTTTAAAAGCAATACAATACAAAAAAGTGAGAGACTCTCCATGGTGTCCTTTAAGAAATCCTGGCTGACTGCTGATCAGAGAGATAGCATGGGGAGTTAAAAAGCAGGATGAGATTTCCTTAAATATAGACATTTGTTAACATATATTTGTGTATAATGCTAATACTTATCTGTGGGTGTAGTGTTTTGTTATATATGCTGCTTAATTTTATAAAATGCAACAAGCATCATATTTTGAGTGCATGTTTTTAAGTTAAATAAATAAGGAAATATGCCATTTTACAACTCCATTAATTTTCAAAACACTAAATAAATATGTGTAACTACAAATAAGATTGACAGAAAATAAATATGGATAAATACAAATGGAAATGTTAAACAATAAATGCCATAAACTCAGGTGCCCTAACAATAACTGATAAGTTGTAGTGTTTTTTAAATGTTAGTTTTTGTGTTATTTTATCAACTAATATTACCACCCCTCTATCCTTTGTTTTTTACTACATTTGTTAGGGTTTTTTAATGTAAGCTATGATGTTATTACCATACTTAACTATAACTTGGTAAAATACCATTGAAGTCGAGCTGGAATTAATAAAAGCAGTCCCCGACACATGAGTTTTGCTCTGGTTCGCGGTTGGCTTGCAAGGTATTTTACCAATCCAGAGCTGTATTTCTGTGCCTCGAGTGGCGTAAGAAACTAGGTAATCGGTTGAGAGGGAGAGAAGCCCCACTTAGGCAACAACCACAATCCTTGTCAGGGTGAACCACAAAAGTCACTAAATTGACTTGTGCCTAAACCTCTAGTAGCTTGACACAAAGCAGTCAGGCCTAACTTAAAGGCAATTAATGAATTAAATATGCAGCATACAAACAGAACTAACATGAAAACACAAGAAAAATCTACACCAATTTAGAAGACTATAGTAACGTTTATTTAAAAAAATGATACAAGAATAACAAAAATACTACCAGTAAAACCATAGATATGCAATTTGTTGTGTGAAGTTAACGTCTGAAAGGAAAAATCACCACTTGCGGTCATCTGTCACATTAGACCGGACAAAAGTCTGGTGCGCAGTTGGGATACAGGGGCCAGGTTAGTCCCGCCGAAAAGTTACCTTCTAAGTCTGGCATGAAGAGTTCCGTTCACAATTAGGGAGGCACCTAAGAGGCGGGCAAGCATTGCAGAAACTCGTTGCTGTTTCACGAAAAGCATGTCGAGCATTGCGGATGGTTGTCGTTGCAGCGCAAACAGCAGGTCAAGCATCATAGACAGTCGTTGCTGTAGCTTCGCGTTGGTGGTCATTGTGGGCTGGTGTTGCTGTAGTGCAAAGTGCAGGTCTTTCGTTGCTGGTCTCTATGGATAGTCATTGTCGGTGCAAAGAGCAGCGCTCTCCAGAGTTTTGCATTGGTGATCATTGCAAGTGGCAGAGTTTCCTCACAAATGAACCCCTTCGCCCATGCAACAATCCCACACTTCAGAATTTTCCTCTTTTCACTTAGGGAGAGTTCTCACTGATGCCAGCCAAGATTTTAGGACCAGGGATGCACGTCTTGGGGAACAGGATCCAGTCTAGCAGAGGCCAGCAGCAGGGCTTAGTCAGGTCCAATTTCGCATCCAGACAGGTCCAATTGCAGCAGGTCAGGTAGGTAATTGGATGGAGGCCTTTGAAAATTGCTGTCTCCTTGCAGATCACACAGGAAGTCAGTCAACTGGCATTTTGGGTAGACTGGTATGAAGACAAGCAGGTCTAATCTTCCTTGTTAGACAGCAATGCAGTCCTTCAAGAAGCAGGGCAGTCCTCTGGTAGCAAAATAGTCTTTCTTCCGTAACTTCCAAAGGTCCAAGAGTGGCTCTGGAGGGCTATTATTTATACCTGGTGCCAGCCTTTGTTTGGGAGGACTCATCCTCACATCTTATTCTGGAAAGTTGTTCCCCCTCTCCTGTCAAGGATCCAAACTGTCTTGGATGACAAAAGGCAGTGTAGGTCTGGCTTCAGATATGTTCAGGAGGTAAAGCCCTTTGAAGTGTAAATGGGCCTGCCCCTCCTCAGTCCTCTCGGGAGATAATACACAAACGCCAACAGCGGTCCATTCACAGCTGTGTGGCCCACGACATCGAGAGGAGGCACGAATGATTGGGCCAAGAAACTGCCAACTTTCAAAAAGTGACAATTTCAGAATTTTCAAGTTAAAATCCAACTTTATCATTGAGGATTTCAAATTTGAATTAATCTCAGTTTAAATAGCACTTCTCCATCTGCTCCCAATCTAAAATCATCACTTATTAAAGGTAATAAGGCTATCCAGTGTTAGTCAATGGGAGAGAAAAACGATTTTAGGAGTTTTTTGCTGCCAGGACATGTAAAATGTACACATGTTCTATTATTTAACTACAGTGCACTCTGCACTATGAGCTTCAGAGGTGATTTGCAAGTGCCAAAAACGAAGGTTCAGCCTGACAAAGGGTTATTTTGCCAGGTCGAAATATCTGTTTAAAACTGAACTACAGGCTGCATTGGAAATCCTGAAACATGTTTTAAAGTGCTACTTTAATGGGTGGCACAATGGGTGCTTTAGACCCACTAGTCGCATTTAATTTACAGGTCGTGGGTGCATGTAGTAAAATGTACTTGGGGCTTACAAAAACATTAAATGTGGCAATTAGGCTATGACAATTTTACCTTCTTTGAGGGAGAGAACAAAATAACTTTAGCACTGGTTAGTAGCTGTAAAGTACACAGAGTCATAAATCCAATAAAATAAAATTCAGCAAACAGGAGGTGGGAAGGCAAAATGTTTATTAGACTACCGGGCCAAGGATGAAAGGTCTAACACCCTCCATTATAGCAGAGGGGAGAGGATGTGGTGTTAAGGCCAGAGCTGCTGACTTTTGTGGTAAATATTTTAGTAATTTACCTTGATCGGAATTTCTATAATATCAATAAGGTCAAGCATGAAGAGCAGAGTCCATGATGGTTAGAATTCAAGGTCTTTATTCAGTAACTCGAGTTAAGGGATAGCCCCGTCACCTAAGGAGGCTCGGGAATGGTCTCTACTTTAATCAGAGAAAACATAGCATTTATACACAAAAAAGAGGAAGGAGCTTCCCTTGAGTAATGTTCAGTTACGAGAATGTAGCAATCATACAGAGATCATGGCAGTAGCGACGTAACTGTGTCATAATTATGAGGAAGTCATGACAGAGGCAGAGAGTTGGGAAATAACCCTAGGCTGGTTCCTTAGATAAGACATTCAGAAATGGTTGTGACAGGATGTCTGGTGTCATGTGTTTAGCAAACAGGAGCTGGTTTCTCGGAATTGGTTGTCGTGTCTTGGCAAACGGGGGCTTAATTCTCGGAATCGGCCTGACCATAAGCGGGGGTGGTTACAACGAGGGCTTGTTTCTCGGAATTGGCTTGACCATAAGAATGTGCAGTTGCAGTTTGAGGAAGAGATGTGTTTGCGTGGAACCTTACGTTTATGTGCCCGAGTTTTCTAGTTACCGCCATGATGAGCTCGGGACGAGAAAGAGGGTGTATAATGGGACATACATAACGACAATATTCTATTTTCCACATTCCCTCCTTGTACCATAATATACCCTTTTTAACATTGTCTTTCTTAATCTACCTCTATGTTCATTAGGTTGTCCACTTGTTCCTGTAGCATAATCTTTTCCTTGTTTTTCCTTCTAGTTTGGGGTCTGGGAATGCAGGTAGTGGTACAGAAACTACAGAGTGCTGGGCCACACTGAATACAGAGGCAACAGGTGAAGAGAATGGCTAGAGCAAAACATATAACTGTAAGTGCCTTCCATCCCCATGAGGACAGGAGACCCCAGAGCCAACCCGTCAGGGACCAGGCATCAGTGTCTGCATCTAGTTTTCTGGAAAGTATATGAAGGCGGGAAATAGCGGAATACACCGAGGGTGCATTATCTGGAATAAATATACAACAGCTGGATCCGATCAGTTCACGTACGCCACCACGGTCGGCCAATATGATATCTAGAACCATGCGGTTCTGTAACGTCATGAGTCTGTCGGCAGCCATCTCAGCGGTGATGTTACTTAATGCACCAGCTGTTTCGTTTATGGCTCCTTGGACTACACAAGTCAGCTGTCTTATGTGGCGGCTGTTGATCATGGGCCCCCAGAAAGGGATGATTCCTTTAAAGAAATCATCAGCCTCTTGGTCCGCTGTATCTTCAGCATCTATGGCCCCCCTTCACCGTCTATTAATTACAGTCCGAGGGTCACTTAGATGGTAATCTGCTGGGGCGGTGTAGGTAGGGGGAGGAGAAATGAAAGGTAGCACTTCCCGGACCAGCCTTGGGGTAGCCAAGTACGTGCGTGAGGTCCACAGATGAAATAGGTGTTGGGGGCAGTGGCCATCGTTGGGAAATTTAGGTCAGGTAGGGTGTATGACTTGTTACACTCACTGTCTCCCATTTTCTGACCCTTGCCCTTTCCTCTTACGCAGAATAGGCCCTTATGGGGTACGGCCCATCCTCCCTGTTCTGTCTGTCTCTTCTGGACTGAAAACGTTTCCCTAAAAGAGGTAGTGTCGTTAAAAAGGGAGTAACAGGTATTTTCATTATTGTCTGCTCGTCCCCATGTCGCTGTGAAATTTACCATCTTTTCAACAGCTCGTACTGTCTTTGTTTTTATCTCGTTTCAGGTACTAGCGTTCTTGGCCTTGGTCTCAGGAATGTTTCTAACAGAAGCGGAGAATATCATAGAGAGGGTATAGGTAGATCCAGCATAGCTGAAAGGGAGAGGGATAAAAGGCATTCCTCCGTGTACGGAATGTGGCATTAAACCAAAGACCCAACAGTTGGTTTTGTTAAAAACCATTTGATGTTGGTGGAGCGTGGAGATGAATGTGTTATGGGAAAATTATTTTCTTCTATTTTCGAGATGTGGAGGAAGATCTACATGTGAGTGCATAGCTGTGTTGTTCAAAGGCGTGGGGGAAGACGGTGGAAAAGCTAGATGAAGGAACCAACCTAGGCAAGCGGTGATACAAAAGATAGAAATCATAAAGAGTAGGAAGATAGAAACTTTGTTATGCAGTAATTTTATACAAAATGTATTTTCCATGTTTTGGTGGCTAGTCTGAGTCAATTTTGCATACGTGACCGGACACTTCCCAGCAACCGCTTCACCAAAACTACATCTTGGACTTAAATAGCCACCGGTAGGTCGAGGTCAGATGCAATGTCTCTAGCTTGTTTCTGATGGGATCGTAGCCGCGATCTGTACTCTTCTTGAGGGGAAAGTTCAGGAAGGGGTGAAATAAAGTCTGTCGTCTCAATGTCCTTGAGGTTAGCAACAATGTCAGTAGGAGTTGGTCCGAAGAATTTCTTGCAGTGGCTGACGTGGAGCCACCCTTTTCGTCCTTCCACTTTGACTGCAGTCCTCGTCGTGAGTAGCACCAGATTGGGAGACGTCCACCTTCTTTCCAGGGGACTGGTGCGATCAAAGTTCCTTATTAACACCCAGGTACCAGGTTGGATGGCGTGTTCCTCGGGTGTTGTTTTGTCTGGAAAGGCTGCAGCCACCTGTGAACGACATGAACGTAGTACAGACATCAAGGAAGCTACGTAATCTGTCAGTACATTAGAATCAATGTCAGTTAACTTTTTAGGGGATGGGACACCCCAGATATTCAGAGGTCTCCCAAATGTTACTTCATAAGGTGACAGACCCATCCGGGAATGTGCCACCATTCGCATGCAAAAAAGAGCAACCGTAAGGGCTGTGACCCAGTCTAATTGCTTGTCAGCACATATTTTAGCTAACTTGGTCTTTAGAGTCTGATTATGTCGTTCGACTAGACCTGCGGCTTGGGGGTGTCGAACACAGTGGAATTCCAGGTGTATCCTAACAGTAAAGAAACAGCCTCCATCTGTTTGGAGGAGAATGGTTGTCCGTTGTCAGAGTATATGACTCTTGGCAACCCGTATCGAGGGAAAAATTCCCTCACCAATTGTTTAGCTGTCATCTGGGCACCATAGTCTGGGACGGGGTATGCTTCAGTCCATCGGGTTAAGGTACAGACTACTACGAGGACATACTTATGTCCCCAACATCTCTCCATTTGTATGTAGTCCATTTGGAGGACTTTGAAGGGGTAATTTGGAGGATGGAACCCTCCTTGTTCAACTGAGACACTCTTCCCTGGATTGAACTGACAGCAAATCATGCAGGTTCGTACTTTTTTTTTAGCCACTGAACGTAGGTGTTTGTTATGCCATATCAAATTTAGACTGTCTAACATCCCTTTTTCTCCTAGATGTGCGGGACCGTGAACAGGTTCCATGATTACAGGAACCATTATGTCAGGGAGAAACCATTTGGACCTATCCTTTGTTACCCAACCCTGATCTGTGTGAGAACATCCTTCTTCCTCCCATTTCCTCTTTTCGGTCTCTGTAGCTTGGTTTTGGATGTCTACTACATCTTTGGTAGGATCGATAACTGGACAAACAGTCTTGATGGAAATTTCAGTGTTCAATGTTCCTGTCTGAGCAGCGTGTTTAGCTGTGGTATCCGCCAGAGCATTACCTCTGGTGACAGAGTCTATGCCTTTTGTGTGTGCTTTGCATTTCAGTATAGCTACTTCTGCGGGCCTGTGTATTGATTCCAGTAGCTGAGGAATAAGATCTCCATGCTGTATCTTAGTTCCATGAGAGGTTAGGAAACCTCTTTCCTTCCATAAAGTTCCAAAATTATGGACTACCCCGAACGCGTATTGCGAATCGGTGTAGATATTGACTCGTTTTCCTTTTGACCATTCACATGCTTGTGTAAGAACTATGAGTTCTGCTGCTTGTGCTGAATGTACGGGTATTCTAGCTGCCAGGAGGACTGTATTTTCTGTAGTGACAGCATAAGCTGCAGAACGTTCGCCTGTTTGGAAGCGCATACAGGAACCATCTACAAACAGTGTGTGTTCTGGTGCATTTAGAGGTACATCTACAAGATCAGACCGGGGCTTTGTGACTAGTTCGACTATCTCTAGGCAGTCGTGAGTTTGGGTTGAGGATATTGCATCGTTTGATGATAATGTGGGGTTGGAATAATGTAACTTCATAACCTGTGAGACGAGCTATGGTCAAGTGTTGTGTCTGTGTCCTATTCAAAAGTAATTCTACTGCATGTGGGACTTGTACTTCAAGAGGATGTCCTAGCACAATGGAATCACTTTATCGCATTGTGGCAATCATACAGAGATCATGGCAGTAGCGACGTAACAGTGTCATAATTATGAGGAAGTCATGGCAGAGGCAGAGAGTTGAGAAATAACCCTAGGCTGGTTCCTTAGATAAGAAATACAGAAATGGTCGCGACAGGATGTCTGGTGTCATGTGTTTAACAAACAGGAGCTGGTTTCTCGGAATTGGTTGTCGTGTCTTGGCAAACGGGGGCTTAATTCTCTGAATCGGCCTGACCATAAGCGGGGGTGGTTACAACGGGGGCTCGTTTCTCGGAATCGGCTTGACCATAAGAATGTGCAGTTGCAGTTTGAGGAAGAGATGTGTTTGCGTGCAACCTTACGTTTCTGTGCCTGAGTTTTCTAGTTACCGTCATGATGAGCTCGAGACGAGAAAGAGGGTGTATAATGGGACATACAGAACGACAATATTCTATTTTCCACATTTTGAGGGGCTGATTTACAAGCCCATTGCGTGGCCAGTGCATCACTATTTTGGATGCACCAGAGGCGCAGTGTACCTGCCCATATTGCTAATATGGCCCCATTTCACGCATTACTCTGCTTGAAAGGGGCGTTTCTTGGGTGTTGCTGTGGGAGTTCCCACGCAACATCCAAGGAATCTCACACACTCCCAGATTTACAAAGTGACATAAACCTGGGAATGTATCAGAATCCTACACCTCCCCAGTAGTGGCATAGGAGTGGCGCAACGAGGAGAAGTACTTTTATTTCTCCTCGTCTTTTGCTCTTTCTATGTTCTTTCTATTGCTCTTTCTATGTGTGCTGCATTCAGCAGAAGACATAGAAGGAGCAAAATGCCATTAATGATTGTTTTTGTGGGGAAGGTGCCCCTTCCTGCACAACAACAATCATCCCTTCAAAGCAGGCACCCTTCCACAATGATGCAAGCGTGTCTCGGTTGGTGCACGGCTCTTGTTTGTGTGCCGGTGCAGAGGAGAAAGGACAGGAACGCACCGTATCTTGTAGATATGGCACAAAAAGAGTCAAAAAGACTGGAGGGGTTATGGAGAATAAAATATGGGTAAACAGTCTAAATATCGAGTTTTTTATTTCAACCTACAAGAATAACGAGTTGGAAATATTGTAGGGACACAATATCGAAATCAAGAATATCGACAACCAGAATATCGAAGTTAGTAATATCGATAGCAAAAATATTGATGTTACTAATATCGATATTAATATTAGTGTTATGTATTTGATTATTTATTTTATATGTTTGTGTTTATATTTTTTGTTAATTATTGTATACGTTTTAGAATATATGTATTACATTTTTAGAAGTTAGTAATATTTTTTTTAAGTAAATTATGTGTTTTACTACCAAAGCAGGTTGTGGGTTTATAGGGAAATGTGGTGGGAAGTAACTTAATTATAGTAAATTAATTAACAATGTTTAGGAATTAGTAATTATTTTGTAAACAAATTTTGCATTTTAGTTCTGTAGCGGGTTGTGGGTTTATATGGGAATAGGGTGGGAAGTAGTTTAATTGTAATTGAATAAATATGTATTGTTATTTATTGGTATTGATAATTAATTTTATGTTAAATAATTATTAATTGGTAGTTACTTTTTATTAATTGGTCATTAATTTTTATTAATTGATTAATTGGTAATTATATTAAATGTATTAATTTATTATTGAAGTGTGGTGTGAGGTTATAGGGCAAAAGGGTGGGAAGTAATTTAATTGTAATTAAGTAATTATTTATTTTATTGTTGAGTACTGATAATTCATTTATTGTTAAATACATATTAATTGTTAATAACTTTTTTATAACTAATATATTTTGGGGGGAAATTAAATTATCGTTCATTAATTAATTAATACTTGGTAATTAAATTTGATTAATTATAATTTATTGGCATTTATCAATACTTTATTGGTACTTATTAATTGATAAATATGTTTTAATAATGATTATTTTTTGGTTTAGAAAATTAGTTATTTTTTATTTCATTATTTTTTGGTAATTAGTTATTAATAATTATTGTTTAATTGTATTTATCATTGATTTAATTGTTAATTAATTACTAATTGATAATTATATTAAGTATTTATTTATTGGTATTGTTAATTAATTTATTGTTATTTAATAATTACATTATAATTAATTTTTAAAAAGTATTTGAATTATTAGTAAGTTATTTTACCCCTAGGCTATCCAACACTTTCCCTACTGTTGCACCCTCTGGAGTTCGAATAGTAATTTTAACCCCTACTCTATCCAACACTTTCCCTACTGTTGCACTCTCTGGAGTTGGAATAGTAATTTTTACCCCTACGCTATCCAACACTTTCCCTACTGTTGCGCTCTCTGGAGTTGGAATAGTAAATTTAACCCCTACGCTATCCAACACTTTCTCTACTGTTGCACTCTCTGGAGTTTGAAAAGTCTTTTTTATCCCTACGCTACCCAACAAATTCCCTACTGTTACATACTCTAGAGTTGGAATAGTTAATTTAAACCCTACGCTATCCAACACTTTCTCTACTGTTGCACTCTTTGGAGTTGGAATAGTAATTTTTACCCCTACGCTATCCAACACTTCCCCATCTTTTGCACTCTCTGAAATGGGAATAGTGATTTTTACCCCTACGCTATCCAATATTTACTGTTTTAGTTAATGTAGTGTATAATGTATTTAAAACATTTTTATAATTTGTTATATATAGTTTTGATATTTTATTTATATTATTGTTGTATGTGTATGCATGTATTTATAATTTGTACATTTGTTTAACAATTTATAAGTTATTATACTAATTAATTGTATGTATATGTTTAATTGTTTTTACATTATATATATTACTCATAAGTTTAAACATATTTTTAACTATGTTCATGTTAAATATATGTATTATTTATTTTATTTTACATTATTTTTAAACATTTAAAAAATATATATATTTTTAACAACAACATTTTTGAGAACAATATATTCTTTTCGATATTTTTGTTCTCACCATAATGTAGATAGGACTTCGATATTCTTAACATCGATATTCCGCCTGGGATATTTTTGACGTTGATTCCCAAATATGATCCTGTGGACATAGAAACATACCAAAATACTATAAAAAATATCATTACGCTATCAGGAAGGCTAGAATCAGCTACTTTGTGCCCAAGATTGACAATGCTGCCCATTCCTCCAAGGAATTGTTCAATCTGGTCAGCAGTATGATAAAACCAAGGGGTATATGTATAACAGAAGTGGTGGAGTGAGGCGTTACGAGAATATGGTGTAGCCTTGTGTTTCCCCCTTGTAGGCACTACACTTAGCAGTGTAGCGCCAACACAGGCACCCTTGCACCATGGTGCAAGGGTGTCTGTGTGCAGGGGGAGATTGTTTATGTATAACCCCTTCCATGCTCATGACGAGCTCAGCTCGTCCTGCAGTACACTGCTTGTGTGCTCATGACGAGCTGAGCTCGTCATGAACAATGGGATTCAAGGGAGGTCAGCATCCGGGATGAATTGCTGTAGCATTGAAGGCGTTAAGAAGGTGTCCCTTCCTGCACATAAACAATCTTGTAATGTCATTTTGTTACTTCTATGTGTGCTGCTTAATGCAGCACACATAGAAATCACAACATTTCATTTTTTTGTTTAAGATTGTATATGTGCAGGAAGGCACACCTTCCTACACATAAACAGTCTAAGGCTTTTTGATTTTCCATGTGTTCTGCACAAGGTAGCACACATGGAAAAGCAAAAACGAGGAGAAATAAATAATTTCACCTCGTTTCGCCAACGCTATCGTTACGCTGCCCTTGTAAATAGGGGGAAGTGCCAAAATCAATGGGTGTTGGGAGGAGATGACAAAGTCAGGAAATTAAAGGTCTGGCAATATGAAAAGCTGAACACCTTCCCTAAAATGAATCAAGAAGTACTTATGAGATTCTGAAATTTTTAAGTCAAGCCCAACGTTAGATCTAGCACCTCTGATATTATGCTTAGTGGGGCCGAGGTAGTTATTAGCAGGTTTCCTGATATGTTTAATTTGTCACTAGAGTCAGCAGCCTGAAAGCATGCCATTGTGAGACTGCTGCAAAAGAAACCATCTGCTGACCCCTCCTAGTTTGAAAACTATTGTCCCATCCCCCTTCTACCTGGAACAAGTAAAATATTACAAAAATGTATGCATAAAAATCTCTCAGAATATTTAGAAGCAAATGTCATCCTACATTTATCTCAGACAAGATTCAGACCTAAGAGTAACACAGAGACTGCAGTGTTGACCGCCATGGAGGAATTAAAAGCCATCCTGGATCAGGGAGGGACTGCAGCTCTGACCCTATTGGATCTCTGCACAGCGGTTGACACCGTTTCCCACCCACGGCTAGTAAAAGGTTGAAGGCGGCAGAAATATCCCGAAAAGCACTTCAAGTGGCTTACCTCATTCCTTCAAAATAGAGCTTTTCAGGTAATGGAGGAAGCTACAAAATCTGAAATTTACCCTCTGAATTGTAGGGTCTCTCAGGGCTCTTCCTTAAGCCCGACCCTGTTCAATTTGTATGTTACTTCACTTAAAGAGCTACACAGATTATCATCTCTCTTTCCTCACAAACTGATAAGACTTCCATTCAACTTAACCATTGTCTCAAACATGTGGTAGACTGGATGGCAGCAAGCATCCTGAAATTAAATGGTGAAAAAACTGAGGTGATGGTGGTGGGAAACAAACCCAGATGATGGTTGGAAATTAATTGGCCAGAATATCTTGGTGATCAACCCATCCCAAAACCAGAAGTCAAGACCCTTGGCTTTTGACTTGATGACAAGCTTTCCATGACAAGCCATGCTAAAAAAAATAGCTGAACATGGCTTTGGCTTGCTAGGAACACTAAGAAAGCTTTTGAGATGGCTACCTGAACCATGGCATAGAATTGTGGTGCAGGGATTGGTCATCTTGCACCTGGATCACAGAAACTGTTATCAAAAGATTACAGGTCATCCAGAATGCTGCTGCTCGCATACCTTTTAAAGTCCTTGCACTGGTTGCCGGTCGTTATAAGAATACAGTTGAAAGCACTGTGCCTAGCTCATCGGGCTAGGTATAATAAGGACCCAATGGTAATTCAGAGACTCCTCTCCCCCTACAATACCTCCAGAGCTCTGCGCCCAATAAGCCAGCAATCGTTTGCTGTGAGTAGAACAAAGAGAACCAGAAGTGGAGGAAGTTCTTTTGCGTTCAAAGCCCCCAAACTCTGGAACGCACTTCCCCAGCTTCTCTGGAAAACCGAATGCGCACCCAAATTTAGGAAATTGCTAAAACCTATTCTGTTCAACTAATTCTACTCTTTCAGACGAGTTACCTGCTGCTAACCCATAGCTGGGAGGCCCTTCTTGGTAGCTACATGCTTTAGAAAAGTTTATGAATAGAATAGAATATGGTGCATTCCTTCCCTTTTATTGTGCTGCAGGTCAAAATATAATAAATAAGTCCTTACATTTTTTAACCAGACTCGAGTCTCGGCACTGCCTCAGCATTCTGTGATTCTGGGCGAATCAGTTACTGTCCCATGCTTTAAAAAACATGATGTAACTGGTGCTCATGTAAAGTGCTCCCATGCCCATGGACGAGTTTGCGTTATATTAAATAAGCATTGGTAAATGCATTAGGTGTCACCTATGTGATTAATTATAAACAGTTTTTTGCTGTAAGTTGTAGCTTGCTGAGTAGGTGTACATTATAAGTTACAGAAAGTCTGTTAAATTGTTATGACTTGCTAATGTACAAAAAGGCAATATCTCAATATCTTGTGCTGTTACTAGTGGTATAGTGTGGGCAAGTCATAGGAACATTTTGAAAAATAAAATGAAAGAGGAAAATAATTGATTTACTTGACTTTAGCAATTGCCACTGCTATGGCTGAACCAAGTAAATCACGCCTAGTGCTTGCAAGATAACTGCATTTGTGACTGCCTGTTTAGTAGTAAAATATAGCAATATGTGGTGTTTGGAGGAGTTATGACAACTTTTGGTCCTAGTGCTGCTGCACCTGCTGCACCATTCCAATCATAACTCTATTGCCTGTGAGGTAATTGCCCTTGTGACTGCCTGTTTAGTAGTAAAATATTGCAATATTTGAAGTTTAGAGGGGTTCCTAGAGCTTTTGGTCCTGGTGCTACTGCACCTGCTGCATCATTCAAATCATGACCCTATTGTTTGCTAGATAAATGCACTTGTGATTATCATGTTTAGTAGTAAACGTTAGCAATAAACTGGGTTTATTGGGGTCCCTAGAGCTTTTGTCTCCTGTGCCACTGCACCTGCAGCACCATTCAAATAATGACCATGACGCCTCCAAGATAACTACACTTGTGACTGCTGGTTTAGTACTAAAATATAGCAATATTTGGTGTTTAGTGGAGTTATGACAACTTTTGGCCCCTGTGCCACTGCACTTGCTGCACCATTTAAATCAAGCCCCTTTCAACTGCAGGGTAACTGCAATGGTGACTGCCTGTTTAGTAGTAAAATTTAGCAATGTTAGGTGTTTAGAGGAGTTCGGACAACTTTTTGGCCTGGTGCCAGTGCACCTGCTGCACCACTGAACCATTCAAATCATATGACCCTAGTGCCTGAAAAATAACTGTACTGGTCATTGCCTGTTTATTTGTAATAATATAGCAATATGCCTAGAGCTTTTGGTCCCAGTGCCACTGCACCTGCTGCAGGATTGAAATCATGACCTAGCACTTGCTAGATAATTGCACTTTTGACTGTGTGATTAGTTGTAAAATATAGCAATAATCAGTGTTTAGTGGGGTGTCTGGAGCTGTTGGCACCGGTGCCACTGCAACTGCTGCACCATTTCAACTGCAAGGTAACTGCAATTTGTATGTAAATATAGCAATATTAGGTGTTTAGAGGAGTTCTGACAACTTTTTGGTGCAATGCAACTGCACCTTTCAAATCGTGACCCTGTTGCCTGCAAGGTAACTGCATTTGTGCTGCCTGCTTAGTGAGTAAGTAATCGTTATTGTGTATGGTTAATTAAAATCGTTATAAAATGCATTGTAGATAAAAGTACAGCTCAAATTAAAAAAAATTGGATCAAAACGCTAAGAAAGATAAAACGGAGGTTATTGAGTTCACAAATATTAGGTGCTCTGACAGACCCTTTTCAACTCTGTTTAGCTTGCTGGAAACATGCCCGATTTGATTTGTTTCACAGTGTCTTGTAACGCAGAGTTAAAATGAGACATAAAATGTGGGTTATTTAAAAGTGGCAAACCTTAATGGTTTTCAAAAACGAGAGTCCAGGTCTCTTCTGTAATATACAATGTCACCCCACCGTGCGATGGGTGCATTACTTTGACACCATTTCCAAAAGTGTGGTATTTTTGGCTTTGGAATCGTAAAGGAGTTTTGCCCAGACCACTTCTTCTTTGGACCTATTGAGGTCCCATTTAGTTTTTGGAGTCCGTTTCTCTGCTGGCTTAAAAATAAGCTGAGGTTCTGGTCTCCAGGATTGTGCCTCAGTGATCTAAGCGTTTTGTTTATTGATTTTTGTAATTGTTTTTAGTTAGGTCCGCTGCGCACTAGGAACCAATCCCTCTTCTCTTCATTGTCGGGTGGCTTGTATTTGGCTATTGATGCAAACGAGATTGATAGTTTGTTGGTGAAAATTTCCCATTTGCTTATAGGGACTGTTTTGTTTCTGTAGCAAGGCCTTCGCAGCTTGAAGAACCTGCCCAGGGTTTACTAGTGAGGATTTAATTTGTTTAAGGTTGATTGTATGACAGGAAGGTGAACCCCCTGGTGGGAGAACCAATATTGGTGTGATTGCCTGCAGCAGTAACTCCTGGGGAAGATGGTCATTGTCCCCAAGGCAGAACCTAACCACATAGTGAGTGAGTGGGAGGGAGACCAGTGTGTAATCTAGTGTTGAACATGCAGTGTCAGAGTAGAATAGAGCTGCAGGTGGGGAGTCTTTTTGGAATCTGCCGTTTAATGCATTGATGTTAATGTGCTTTAGGTCTTCCAGCAGATGCCTGGCCATATTGCTTGTTCTGCTGTTTCAGGCTTCATTTTTGGCCTGGAATGTTGCAGAACAGAGACTGAAGCAGCACTTCCTCGTCAGCCAAGGAGCCTAAGATGTGTAGATTTAGGTCCCCTGAGAGGATGAGATTTGGGGTGTCCTGCTTGCTTATGGTTGTCAAGAGATGGTCCATGAGATGCCTAGATTCCTGGATTTTTTGTTTTGGATTTACATGGGCATGTATTATTATCTCCTCCTCCTTGTTCCATTTAAGGTTTAGAGAGATCTTGTGTTGATGGACGGGGGTTTCCTTTACAGTAGTGATGTAAGTTATTGAAATGTAGGTTGCCAGCAGGCCTGATAAGTGACGGTATTGTGATTTCCTGACTGCCGCCGTGTGGAAGCAAATAACACCTTGCAGTTGGTGTGGGTCAGTCGTCCATGCTTCCTGCAGCAAGACTATGTCGAATGATTTCATGTATAATGTGAACTCCAGGGCAGTTACTTTTATTCTCAGTACACTGATGTCCCATGAGCAGAAGCGCAAGGGCGACATGCTCTGTCAAGGCGTCCCTTTCTGTTGCACGGTTTGTCATTGGGCATCTGTGGACACATTTACGGTTCTGGAGATCCGCTGGCTATCCGAGTGCAAAGGTAAATGCTGTGATTGGTTTTGCCTGTGATGGTTGCTGTATACTCGTTCCCTTACGGGTGATTGCATCCAAGCTCCCCTAAGAACTCAATGGGTGATTTCTCTGCTGCCACTGGTTTTGTTCTTCTTATTGGTAAGTAGTGGATGTGGGTATACAGTGCAGTGGTAAGTGGTGCAGTGGTAATACTTATTTCCCAGGATATAAATATTTTGCATTCTTTGAGCACTTTTTTGGCAAGCAATGTTGATCTCCATGGAGGTTGGTTGTGTTAATGTCTCTTAAAGCTGGGATAGTCGTCAGTAACTGGAGAATGTTCCCTCTGTACAGGGTATCACCGTTCCCTTTTGAATTGAACTCAGGTTTGAGAAGCAGAATGTAGGAATACGGCTGCGTCCTGGTATTAGTTTCCCTTCCCCCTTTAGATGCCGACCTCGTGGATTTCGATTCAGTGGCCTGTCTCTGTTAATGTGTGGTGGCCCAGTGCCTACCAACCAGTGGCAGTTTGGGCCATTTGTGCCTTCCATCCCAGGCTCCTTTGTCCTTGCGTTGTCAGGCTTAGGTAAGCGGACTGGGCTAGGTTCAGAGCTTACCACTGTCATTGTAGCTGGGCTCAGATTGCTTGCCTGCTTCGATATTGAGTCTGTGTTGACCCTGTTGTTGTCAATTGTGGCCTCTATGACCACAGCCCTGTCATATAGCTACTGTTAATCTAAATACTATGTTAAGTTAGCATAGGTTCATTACGTGTTTAAACGCCATTTTTGTCCTTTTGCTGCTTCTGCACACAATACATAATTGTTGATTTAGCTTTCAAACTAGTGGTTTACATGAGAAGAATATGTTATTGCTCTCAAATCAGCTTTGCTTAATAAACTATGTCTGTACAGTGAGTGCTGAAGCTACAAGGATAACACGACACAGATTGTTGTGAGAACTGATCTCCGCACCTTCATAGACATAACATAAGTGCAGCTCCTGCCAAATTCTGGCTTTAGGCGCGTTTTATATTGCTTTGCTAGGAGCACACACACACACTTGATGCGGTTCGCATGCAGAGAGCTGGTGGAAGCAGATGTGATCTCTTCATACTAGGATCTTGAGGTATGGGCCCGCCCTGCAAAAACCCAAAGAGACCTTCTTATATATTAATATAATATGCTAGTTAGGGAGGGTGAGAAATAGATGTGGTTAACGCTTATTCATTTCAGCATAGTAGCACGCTGTCACCATTTGCTTTCTATGGACTAGTAACTATGCTGATAACTTTGCTTCTGATAATATGTTTCCTTGTATTATCTAAGATACTGCGTTTGAGGAGACGGCATTAGTAAATAAATATTTCAAATGTGCACGTGTCCTCATTTACTCCACGTTCTGGTTTGAAATGATATTATAAGGAAAGAGTGCTCATGTGTTCCACGTAACCTGAGGTATTGTAAGTTCATGTTCTGGTTTGTCTAAACATTGGGAGTTTGTTATGACCAATGAGACACTGTAGCTAGCTAGGTAAGGGGATTTTGGGTACTGAGGTGAGTTTTGGGTCACCCTAATTCACTGAGGTTCCAAATCTCTATGCACAGTTCTGTAGGAGAACGGAATCCCTGCGACATGGCGCCCATACGTTGGTGGTCTTATATCATGACACTTGAGTAGTATATCATTCAATCCTTAACCCCTTCACTGTCGTTTCTGGAAAACGGTGGTGTCGGAAAAAACCTACCTATTTTTGAAATAGGTCTTTTCAAGCTTGAATCTTTCTAAAATGGTTTCCTTGAATTACTACCCAGTTGTGCTACAAAGTTTACTTTTCTAAGTTCCTGTGTAGTCATGGCCCAGCCTGTGGACATTCCGCAGCATAGTCGCATTGCGGTGCGCAACCATTTACAGACTTTCCAAGTCCCATTGGAAGGCTTGGCTGTGATTTTGGTGGTGAGTGCGGATGCAGCTTACCCTTACGAACTGTTTTATTCGTGGGTGACGTTTCCGGCAGTGGACGCTAATTCTGGTGTGTTCCACAACTACACTGCCTATCCTGTACCGAATGAATATACTCCGTACAGGGCACTGGAGATACCTATTGATCATTGGCAGCATCGCGTTTGGTTTGGTGGCGCCCTACCCCATTCGTTGACCGCTCCCAAGGTTAGGTCTTTTGTCCATTCCAGGCGCAAATTGGCCTGCTTTGGCTGGATTTACCCCTCATCCTCAACACGGCAATTGTACCCTAGCAGAGGTACGTAGGCTACATGTTGTTTCCATTGCCGTGATTCGTCCATTAGTGCAATACATAGGTCGTCATCTCCCGGGTGGACCCCCGGGGGGTCCGGCTCTTCCAGCGGAACATGGCGGATTGAAGCTCAATCCGGTTATGGTCAATGCAGTGTTTGGTAAGCGACCCGAGGATAAGGATGACTTTCCTTTCTGGCTTGCCGAGAAATTTGACCAACTGGAAGCAGTATTTCCTAACACGACTCCTGGTGAAAAACATAGAATCTTGACGATTAGTTTACCTAAGGATTTAGCTCCCGAACTCGTTGACTGTGAAAGCTGGGGGAGAACTTTTGCGGCTGTTTATGTGAGGTGTTTCGGCACCCCATCTATGGCTGTACTGCCTACGATCATTAAACGTGTTCAGGATGATCACGGACCGGAAGCAGCGGTTGAATTGGGTATGCGCCTGTGTGGCTCATTTGAGATAGTATGCGATCTCGTACTTGCTAATGTCAAGGGAGACGCAGTGAACTTTCAGGTGTTTAACGCATTGGCAGCTATTCCTGATGCCGAAAAACCCCGCCAGTTAGCGAAAATTAGAGTGGCTGCTTATAAAACAGTGGGTCGCACAAGCAAGGGTCTAAAGTATTTTGCTGTAAAAGAGAAAAAACAGCCACAAGGGCAGTCTGCTGAGGCAGATGTCCAGCCCAAGTCCAAAAAACAAAATTGGCCTAAAAAACAAAAACAGGGGAAGCAACAACAGCAGTCTCAAGAATCTTATCCTGCGACACAGGTACCTGCGCCGACAGAGAGAGTTTATGACTTGCGCGATCGCGCGACGATTAAATCACCTGATAGATTTCAGCTTTCTGATCAACGCTCTCCTCGTTCCTTTCAGGACTCATCGGCCCCGAAGACCAGAGGAGGAGGAGGTGGAAGAGGCCGGGGTGGTCAACAAGGACGTGACCAGCCCTGACAGACAGACGGTGCAGAAAAGCAGGACGGCTCAACGACGAAAAGACCGCAGTTTGTCAAAAAGAAAGTCGCGGCTTTAACAGCGCATCGATATGCCACAGATAGTGAGAACGCGGCTTCGGAATCTGACGTGGGCTCTGACCTTGCTGGACAGCGCGGCGGAGATTACCATTGTGAGAGAGGCCCTGCGTCCACTACTGAAGGTGACAGCGACTGATGTTTATGTTGTAATAGAAACAGCGGATACGAGAGTTGCTCCCCCTGATAGACTATATGAAATTGTCCTGTTAATCAAAGGAGACATACAACGTACTATTAAAGGGGTATTTTGGGAAAATCTTTCGTCTACGTATGACATTCTGCTTTCGGAGGCAGACTGGCCCCCACCTTTTGTCCTCGCAGCGCCGTGAGGGGAGGAGGTAATCCTCCCCAGTTTCGCGAACACTGTCTCGAGAGAGCATGCGCAGCATTTTGCAGAAGAGTGGGCTAAGGCTCTAGCGCCGGCTCTGTACCGCAACCAGTGTGGTTGGGATAAATTGTCCCCCAGTCACGAGATTCCTTTGCGGTCTCAGCCACAGCCTCAACCTCAATATCCCATTTGGCGAGAAGCCAAGGCTTCCGTCGCGGCTATCCTTGAACAATTGGAATATCAGGGTGTAATTGAAACGTGCGTGTCTCCGATGAATAACCCCTTTTTACTGTGACCAAGCCGGACGGAACATATCGTTTGGTTTTGGATTACAGGCATTTAAACTCGCATTGCCGTAACTGTGCAGTACAGAATACACACGGCTCTGCGCTAGTGGATAGTCTTGTGCGTAAGCGTTTTAAAACTACGCTTGACATTTCCAACGGTTTTTATGCCCATAAGTTGGACAGTCTTAGTTCCCAATGGACCAGTTTTACTTCAGCCGGAGTCCAGAAACACTTTCGGCGTCTTCCAATGGGCTATAAGAATAATCCTGGAATTTTCACTGCCCGCATAGTCTCTCTTTTGGAGAGAATCGACCCGGATGCTTGTTCGTATGTGGATGACATTTATCTCCCAGACGACGAAATTTGGGAGCATCTGTGTTGCGTCAACAGCATAATTTGTAACTTTGCAGACTTGGGTTACAAATTTAACTTTGCGAAATCGCAAATTGCAGAGTACACAGTGTTGTTCCTGGGCTATGAGCTCAACAATGAAGGTAGAGGTTTAGCTCCTCACTTCCTGGAGAAATGCGCTCAGTTGCGCGCTCCGACAACACTGAAAAAATTAAAGTCTTTACTGGGTTTTTTGAATTTCGGGAGAACATACATTCCGGAATATGCCCAGCGTATCAAGCCTTTGTATGCCTTGATACAACCAACTTTTTCCAAATCATGCTGGCTGCCTGAGCACTCAGCCATCTTGCAATCTTTGCAGGCTGATCTGCTAGCTTCTAAATTCTTACTGACTCGTGATAACCACACTAACCTGGTGATAAGAATTATTCCCGGGACGGTGGGTTTCACGTACCTAACTTTTAATGAAGAAGACACAGTACCTATTGCTTACAAGTCACACTTGTACACTGCAGCTGAAATGCGGTTTTCCACTGTGGAAAAGGTTTTAACAGCTGTGCAGATGGCGATTCTTAAGGAACGTGCGCTGTCACAGGGAAAACGCATGTTAGTTGTTACACCCTGCCCTCATTTAGAGGCAGTTACGAAAGCCAGTGTACCAAATTCTAAAGCTTTGCACCCTCGGTGGATTCAATGGGCTGCTTCCTTGACGTCCACGGATGTCACGTTTATTTTTGACGCCTCATTGCGGTCGCAGGAGTACTTGCAGTATGAATTCGTTCATCCTGCTCCTCTAGCAATGCGACCTTTGGAGGAATTCCATTGCATCATTTACACTGATGGTTCGGCGCAGGTTGCGCATGGCTCTAAACACGCCTGCGTTTCCGCATGCGCCATTGTGGTCGGTAGAAGGAGAACGATGAATTCAAGTCCAGAGTCATACAGTCGCAGACTCTAGGGGACTGCACTGCACAATTAGCAGAGCTTCGTGCTCTTTTACTAGCGTTGGAGTACGCAGATCTTAGTGTGACGACTCTTATTGTGAGTGATTCTTACTACTGTGTTCAGTCTTACAATGAAAACTTGTTCTTTTGGATTCAGAATGATTTTTCGTGATTCCAAGGGTAGCACAATAAAACACAAGATGATCTGGGTTCGAGTGGCTGAGCTTAAGGCTCAACTTCCACTTGTTTTTGTGATTCATACTCTCGGCCATCAGCGTGTGGGAGTTCACGCTGTCGGTAATTCGCTTTCTGATGAAGCGGCGAAGTCAGCAGTGTCTAAGTATTTAGTTGCAGCAGTTACACGGTCCAAAAGTAAGATTGATGATAACATCTTGGCGGCTGTTGCTGCCACTGAGAAGGGAGGTAAACATCCTGCGGGGTTCCCTTCGAAGTACACATACCACTTAAGTCCCGATAAGGTTCCTTTTGTGAAAATACCTGATGTTGGCGAACGTTTAATTCCCAACTCGGATCGCAGGTCTGGTTTGATTACAGCGGCACATGAAGGTGTGGCGTCTGCGCATGCGGGCGTCTCGGCCACTGTAACTCAATTACAACAGCGTTTCTGGTGGCGGGGACTGTACAAACAGACGCGCGACTATGTCCTTCAATGTGACATTTGCCAGCAGATTAAGCCTTCGACTGCTGCGCGTCCGCCGCAGACACAGTTGTACATATCGAATAAACCACTAGGTTGTGTTTATTTAGATCACTGAGGTCCTTTTTCTTCTGATACTGCGTATAAGTACATCTTAGTAGCAGTTGATTCATGCACACGCTTTGTGTGGGTATGGCCCCATCGCAGCGCTGATTCACGGACTGTCATTAGAGATTTGCGTGTCTTTGTGGGAATTTTTGCCTGTGGTACCTTCCATTCAGATCAGGGTCCGGCTTTCTCCTCTAAGGCGTACAAGGATGCCATGACTTCGATGGGGGTCCAAGTCAAGTTTTCGTCTCCCTACAGACCTGAGGGTAATAGTGTGGTGGAGCGAATGAACCGTGATTTAAAGCAATCTTTGACAGCTCGAGTTATAGGCACTGGCAGAAACTGGCTGGCCCACCTCAATGGCGTGCAGCGTGCCCTTAATAATCTCCCTAGAAGGTCTCTGGGTGGGCGGACCCCATACGAAATGCTTTTTGGCATCAAGATGTACGTCCCTGACCTTGATGGTCTAGACTGTGTGGTTCGCGCCACAACCTTTGACGCAGATGAACATTGCAATGTTTTACAGGATCTACAAAAGACCAGAGACAGTCTTGCAAAGGAACATTTGCCCTCCACATCGGATGTTGCGTTGCAGATCCCGGTGGTTGGCTGGCTACCCCAAGTTGGAGAACTGGTTCGAGAGAAGATAGATAACAAGAAAGAATTTGGACCTTCCTATCGAGCTCCGGTCCCAGTCCTTGGCGTGAAGGGCACAAGAACAGTCATTTTACCCCCTCTTCCAGGTCGAAAGGAAAACAGGTTTATCTCCATTGACAATGTCAAGGTACACAGAGTGGCCGATTCTTCATAGTATGACACCAGCGGTATCCTGTCCTTCCATTGTGAGAAATTCAGTATTGGCCACTACTTCTAGTCATGAACCTGAGGTGGCCATCGAATTACCTGCGCTTTCAAGTCCTTTGTTGAGTACTTTGCCTGGTACAGACCATGATGATATCGATTACACTTACCCCACAGACTTATCTATGCCTGACCTACAAACCCGTTTGGCCACTGAATCAAGGTTTTCATTTGACACTGTTTCCATTGCCTCGAAGAAACCCTCGCAGTTTGCAGTTTATGCCACTTTATTTAAAAAACATTTTTTGATTCCCCCTTGGACATATATTTGTCTGGTACTTTTATCAATTTACCTTTTTATGTCAATTGGTTTTGTGTTTTATTTTTTTCGACTCATCAATGGACACTATGTCGAGGAAAGAACATGCATTCGACATCTCAATGGAACTTTGGCCCCACTTTCCTCATCACATTCTGCACATAGATTGAAAAGAGACCTGACATTTGTTAACATCACAGCCTGGCCAGTCCTTGATGGTATTGTGTGGGATGCAGTTAGATTTCAAATTCATGGCCCTACTGAAGTGGTTAATGTCCCAAATGTCCATGAACTTTTCATCTCTCTTTGCCCCTTTTAATTTGACTGACAAGCAGCGCTTGCTTTCCATGCGTGATGCATCTTTTTCAATGTTACATATTGAGAGATTGGAGTCCTTACCTTTTTCTGTGGCAGCGTGGCTTGTCCACGGTTTATTAACGTTGCCTTTTGCTTTGTATAAATTTACAAATTGTATGCGATATGTTGCCATTGGTCGATATGAACCATTAGGTAGTGGTTTCCTTCATGAAGTGTGGTCCCTTCCATTCACTTACAGATGTTTGAAAGATGGACAAGAGGTTTATCTAAATGGGGAGGAGTGTACAGAGACACCTGATCATTCATTAATGTGTAGGCACATACAATTACACGGTTGTTGCAACCAGGACCGACCAAATTTAGCCTGTGTTTTTAAAGGGACACCAGTTCCAGCTATCATCCCGACTTTTACCTTATTGGGGAATGGTAGTTATTTAATTTTGAATAATGAAGATTGTTGTGGGTTAATTAAAGGTGTTCCTTATGTGGTAACAGTAACTGAGCGCGTAGTTTGCTGCAGAAATGTACTGTACCCACCCACTCATGAGAACGGGGATGTTTCCATCTGGCCGCGCATCCCAACCTTGACAGCGGAGTTCAATGGCATGAGCAGAATAAGAGCTCTATTGTCCCAAAAAGAAGTGGCCTTGAGTTCGGCTCGAGAAACATTCGTGCTTCACATAGCTAACACCCGTACAGAGGTTCAGGCCCTTTTAAATACTAATTTACTGTTGCATTTCAGCGAGCTGGTTCATTCTATCTTTAACGCGTCCTCCACAACTGGGCTGGCGCACTTTTTTAAAATAGTTAGTAGCGGACTCGTGACTTCATTTGAGAAAATATTTGGAGTCATTCCTGCTTTCTTCCATTCTATTTTTTCGAGTCTGTTTGGTGGATTCCCGGTTTTACTGGCACTAGCGGCAGGCGTTCTGGAGATTTTTTGTTTCATTAAATATGGATGCCCTTCCTGTGCAAGAAGCCGCCCATCCCCTTCTGCCGCTGTTTCGCAACTGGATGCTTGAATACTATGGCACACTGCCGCTTGCGACTTTAAGCACGGCATATGGATTATCATTTCGATTTTCCTACTTCACCTGTGTCCAGCCTGTGTTTCATTGCCTAAGCTGTGATTTTGACTGGGCCATTGATTTGTGTCTCTACGGACCGGTTTCTCCTGACGTCGATTTTAATCAGCTGATGGGTCCCGTCGTTACTCACGAGTTGGTTTGTACTGGCGAAAGGATTATGGCCTTAGCAGCGATGCATGGACTAATGGGTCCTTGGAACATACTCGCAGCAGCGCAAGATTTCTTGGCACTGAGCTTTCTTGAGAGCCCACCGAGTTGTCCTCTGATGGTGATAGAGGCTCCGGTACTAGAGGAACACGTATGTTCTTTTCCACTTTTGAATTGGATGGCTGAACTGTTTTCGGATGAAGACGGTGATTTCATGTTGGAGGCTGTTGCTGCATATTTTGCATATACGGTCATGTCCTAAAAACTTTTCCATGTTTCAAAACCCGCAAACTGGCTTTCTACTGACATCATTTTTGCGAATTTTATTACTCTTTCTTGCCTTCCCAGACCTATTGACTTGAGCAAAAATGAACTTGACTTTTTTCAAATTGTTTCATTATGCCACATTAATTTTCCCCAAGGTTTTTAAAGTATACTCCTTGCTCATAGTTCTTGAACTCTGCTCTCACGAGATGGCCCGTATGTTATCTTATCTTGTCCGTGCTCGGATCATGGGGGGGTGTCATATAGCTACTGTTAATCTAAATACTGTGTTAAGTTAGCATAGGCTCATTACGTGTTTAAACCCCATTTTTTCATTTTGCTGCTTCTGCACACGATACATAATTGTTGATTTAGCTTTCAACCTAGTGGTTTACATGAGAATAATATGTTATTGCTCTCAATTCAGCTTTGCTTAATAAACTATGTCTGTACAGTGAGTGCTGAAGCTACAAGGATAACACGACACAGATTGTTGTGAGAACTGATCTCCACACCTTCATAGACATAACATAAGTGCAGCTCCTGCCAAATTCTGGCTTTAGGCGCGTTTTATATTGCTTTGCTAGGAGCACACACACACAGTTGATGCGGTTCGCATGCAGAGAGCTGGTGGAAGCAGATGTGATCTCTTCATACTAGGATCTTGAGGTATGGGCCCGCCCTGCAAAAACCCAAAGAGACCTTCTTATATATTAATATAATATGCTAGTTAGGGAGGGTGAGAAATAGGTGTGGTTAACGCTTATTCATTTCAGCATAGTAGCACGCTGTCACCATTTACTTTCTATGGACTAATAACTATGCTGATAACTTTGCTTCTGATAATATGTTTCCTTGTATTATCTAAGATACTGCGTTTGAGGAGACGGCATTAGTAAATAAATATTTCAAATGTGCACGTGTCCTCATTTACTCCACGTTCTGGTTTGAAATGATATTATAACGAAAGAGTGCTCATGTGTTCCACGTAACCTGAGGTATTGTAAGTTCATGTTCTGGTTTGTCTAAACATTGGGAGTTTGTTATGACCAATGAGACACTGTAGCTAGCTAGGTAAGGGGATTTTGGGTGCTGAGGTGAGTTTTGGGTCACCCTAATTCACTGAGGTTCCAAATCTCTATGCACAGTTCTGTAGGAGAACGGAATCCCTGCGACAGCCCATTGGCTGTGTAGTGCTCCCTCTTGGTGATGGGCTAGCTTGGTTGATGACTCTCGCATTGCTGTAATTCATGTGCTAAGAGAGATATCTGAGGCCCCCTGGGTCTGATTGGAGTGTCCTCCTTTCGCATCTGCTGTGAGATTTTTCCCTTGCAGGGTTGACGTGGCAAGCTTGGAACTATTTTTGTTCGATCGGCCTCAAAGGAGTCTGTTGGTGGATGAGTTGTATCTGGTTGAGTTACATCCAAGATCTGTTGTTTGGGGCAGAAGAGGGGTTGTATTGCAGCTTGATTTGTGTTAGACATTTGTTGTGTCCTTTCCTCCTGAGTTGAAACCGTTGTTTGGAATTATGTGAGGGGGGATCTTTGGGTTGTGGTGTTGTTGGTACGATGATGGTGGCTCCCCCAGGCGGACTTCCTATGGTTATTGTGTGTGGGGTTTTGGCAGTAGTCTGCATCAGACTTAGCTTTTTAGATGGGACGGTTTGCAGATTGGAAGAATGCTTTTTGTCTATAGACTCTTTATTCAGATCATCGAGGAAGATGGACATCATGGAGAGTAGGGAGGAAAGTTTCTCGATTGTCAGCTCACAGCTGCAGATCAGGTTTGCCTCCTGTTGGGCCCGGTTTATGAGTTTATGAATTTAGGCTCCTCAGTTTTTCATTGATCCCTCCTATATTTAAGGCCAAGGTGTTAACAAGGGTCAGTTGAATGTCCATCTTGTCAGACTGATATTGGAGAGCTTCCGGAAGTTAGTTGCAAGGTGTTCCACATGGACTCCCAGATGTTGATGATCTGAGGCAAAGCTGGGACACTTGAAGGGGCCCTGCAGCTGGGGGCCACGTCCGTGGTCTCTTCTTTGCATTTGTTGCCTTGAACTGGATTTATTTGAGGGGGTCTATGTGAACAACTATGTGGGGAGTCCAGTGAGTAAGATCCAACCAGGCAGAGCAGTGACTCGTAAGGCAAGCCCCGGTGCACCGACAATTGCACAAGAATAGATTGCCCTGACACCCAACATTAACTGAGCACCCAGAGGGCCCCCACCACCTCGACTGAATTCACCTGCTGGTAACCGCGACCCCTGAAGAGGTGAGAGACGTCTGTGATGTAGGAGCAAAGGAGACTGCTCCTGCACTGCCTTGTGGTTGGAACTCCACCAGAGGGCAGCAGGGCACAGGGCTCTCTCGGCATGCCCTCACATTTAAAAGCACAGCCTGCAGGAGCTGCAGCTCAGCAATCAGGCACTTAAGATACTTCTGCTACCTGGGGCTCAGAGGAAAAACAGGCAGCTGTCATTGAATCATAGGCTTCTACTGCCCTCTAACCCCAGCTGCACCAATACATGCCAAGGAAAGGAACACAGGATTACTAATGGGCAATTACAGTGCAACAGAAAAGGCTGCATGTCATTGCCTGGGGGGGGGGAACAGACACTGTTAGCCTCTCTTTTCAGACAATACTGATAACCTCCACAAGGAGCTGTTAGCATCCCTCTTAAGAGAAGACTGATCACCCCCACAAGGATCACCAGGAAGACCAAGTCTGGCCAGCCATGGATAGCCCAGCAATGCCATTAAGTCCCCAAATCAGCCAAAGCCACAGACAGCAAGTACTTGCAACGTGAGAGAGGCCTCACTGAAACATACACACACAGAATACAATAAATGGGGAATGAATCACAGTTGGTGCAGCATTAGAGAATGAAAGGCTGCAGTTCCCAGTGAAGGAGACCAGCAGCAACCAAGATCCCCCAAGAAGCCCACAGCTGCCTCAACCACCATACAGAACAATAAATTCACAGCCAACAGAATACTGCATGCATATAGGCAAAGGACAAAATACTAATAGGAAGAAGACGTAAAATACACTATAAGGGGAAAAGTGAACGTTATGCACACCTCCACTGCTGTCTGCTGCCACAGCAAATGAGAAGCATCACTGGCTGTGCGTGCCACCACAGTGGCTGTTTGGCTCTAACAAAAGAAAAGCAGGAACACAAGGAGCCAGCTAATGGCACTATCTCAAGGGTCACGGAGACAATGCACCGCTGCATAAAAGGCGCAGCACCAGCTGGCTCCCCAGCACCGCATTGCCACTGTTGGCCCATCAAAGAAAATGTCACATTAAGTGAGTAACCCTACAGGTGCACACAACCCTAGGCTGGATACAGCGTCACCCGTGCAGCATCGATGCACAAACACTGCACCTTCGAGAGAAGAAGAGATGGAGGGGAGCTTACCCATTATCAATGAAGTGAAGCAACAAGGAGATCACAGAAGGAGATTCCAAATGAGGGGCCCCGTGTGGCCACAGTGCAGGAAGGAAAAAGATAGATCATGTACACAACTTAACTGCACCAACACCTCCCCTCAGTGTGCCTGGGGCTATTCAGGGAGTGACCCCAAAACTGCCTTAAGACTGTGCCATACATCGGTCCATTACAGGTAAGAAGAGAGTTGAACGTCCCCTACCACCACTGCAAAATAAAGAAGAATCTCACCTCCCACAGTTTGCACCCGGAATACCTTGTTGGGGTAAAAAAAGGAATGGAAGAGGCTGCAGACAGGATCCATCAAAGCAAACCTACCTCTACTGCCAACCATGATAAGGCTGACACACCTGAGCAGAGGCCCAGTCGTACAGACAGGACCGGACTGGCGAGTGGTCTGTGATGGGAGAAGATGTGCAGTCCAGCAGACATGACGGAGCTGGCAAGAGGTCCCCATGAGAAGAATGGACAACACATGGCCTCTCGCCATTTTGCAGCATGTGCTGAGAAGACATGTGGTTGCCACATTGAGAAGAAGAAAAGGAGCGGAGAGAAAGGAGTGTGACAATCTTGGTACACAGAAGAATGGACAACCGCAGGTGCACAGGAGAAATGAACAAGGAGGCAACAACGAGGACTCGTACCACTATCTGAGTGCACCTACTAACACAAGCCAGCCAATGGGGTGCGGTGACGTCACACAAGATAGCTCAACGGAAGTACCGAATGTAAGCCGCTTGCATGCTTGAACCGTGTATCTGCTTCATGCTTCACAGTGCAACCATCGAGCCACCTGTCACCGACTGCTTAGAGCAATCGGCATCCCTGCTTGCAAACATACATGCCAAAGAAGAACTGCACTAAGTGTACAATGAGCTACATAGCTGCAAAGTCCCTCCAGTCACCCTTCCTCCATACAAGTCATCACCACCTGTCCTACAAGTCGTCTAATGGCAATCACTCCATCATTTGTCATGTGCATTATCACAACCCCTCGTGCATCAAGTAACAAGGCTGGAGTCCTGCACCTTTGCCATATAAATTGACAAGAAGCACCATTGACGACCTGCTCAACTGACCTGCATCCTGATCCCGGTAGCGAGAGCAGGTTCTGACCAGGATACATCTACCGCTGATGTTGCACGAGTGACTAGGTGGTGGCTACAGGGTGGTCTTGTCGCTGTCCAGATGAAGACACATATGCAGCCCCAGTGCAGCCCACTGACGGTCCTGTAACAACTAAACCAAGGGGCCTCCCAAGCGTGAGAGTTGTACTTGACATTGCCCCACCAATGGATTCCAGGATGTAGCCAGGCTTTGTAATGGAGACTTTACCAGTAACAGCATGTCAAGACTGCCTTCAGTGGTTCAAGCAACACCATTGTCAAGCATTCCCTCCTGCTTCAAAGCAAGAGCATGTTGGACTGATCAATATCATCTAGGTGGACTGTCACTCAACTGACATGCTGCAGAAGGGTCTGGACTTTATCAGTATCATGTTCACGTCCGGAGGTACCTGGTTAAACTATGAATAAATGCCTAGATGCTGGGGGGCTCCCAGCTGTACATTTCCACCATTGTCCTGTGGACTGCCTCTTGATTCTGTGAGACTTAATTTGTTTTAGTTGTTTTACATTCCTTTCCACAGGTTGGACTTTTGTTTTTTATTAACTGTGGGAGGAATGTTGTGTCCTACTGGACACAGTCTAGTGTTTTACTAGCCTCTCTCACAAGGGCTGGTCCTTACACCCATCCAACACAGGCGTCACCGACCAGGTGACCCTGACAAATAAAAGAGCCCGAGTGCATGTGCTCATGGCCAATTCTCAGTACCATAATAAGTGTCTGTATCATGCTTATTCACAAAGTTTGTGGGATTAGAGCCTACTACTTTACAGTCCCTACACTATCAGGTGCACTGCATGCCCAAGGTTATGGAGGTGTGTACATGACCCATGTCTTGCATCTTCGCACAAGACCGGGAGATCCGCCCAGTTCTCAGAAATGAAACAAGCAAATAATTCAACTAGGGATCAAACAATGTCCTACGTCACGCTAGTTTGAGATCCTTCCACGTTATCAGTCTTGCAGGGCGTGCCTTTAAACAGTTTTATAGAGAAGCGCATCAGCTGATTGTCAGTATTGATCATGAAGTCAATGTAAGGGTGTAGTGGGTCAGGGCACACCCTCTCACACACACCTGCTGTTTCTTCTCCCTTAGAAACACTAGTCTAAAGAAGGCTGTTCTGTCACCAGCTATTATCTTTAAAGAGTCAAAAGCCCCGATCAGTTGTATAGAAACAACAGCCTTCCAGGCTACTGACTCTACCCTGGAACCCACGGACTTGTCAAAGATGCCGGTCCATAATGTGACGGAAAGTGCCACGGCTTTGTTAGCTTTTGAATGAGATAACTATGTGGCGGGCTCTGTAATAAAGCTGACCAGCCTTTTAGAGTCAGTTCGCGACTGACTCTGTCCCAGCCTGCCTAGATTTCCAGAGACATCAACCTTACCTCAATCACTTTAGTGTCAAAGACCAGAGAAATCGATTTGCCTTCACCCCCTACCCATAACAACGTCACGATCAGCGGCTTCCAGCACGGATCGGAGGTAGGACAGAAGGGGGGGTTTGGAGGGGGGAGGACGCGAGAGGGGGGAGGACGCGAGAAGGGGGAGGACGCTGGGGAAGCAGCTATAAATAATAGCCATAACTTTATTGCCGCTTTCTCACCGTGTCTCTCCCTGTAGTTCTCCCTCACTCAGCCACAGGAAGCTCACCCAGACTCCCAGTCAACCAATTACAATCCTGCCTGGAGGCCTGGGCATGTTCTCCATGCAGGCTGTAATGCAGTCTGCATTGAGAACAACTGCAAGACTGTTTTGGGCAGCCAGAGAGGGACAGCCATGCAGTCATTGCGGAAGCGGTGTGGTGCAGTGGCCAGGGCGACTGACGCCGGACGGTTCAATGCCCGGCACCGGTGGCAGGGGTCTGCCCAGCACCATGTAACTCTGGGCAATAGCTTGCTTAATCTTCCCGACGGCCCCCAGTGCTGGGAAACCACTGTGCACTTTACAAATACAGAATTATTTATTTATTGCGCATTTTAAGAGAATGCTACCACTCCTCCCCTGCCCCCGTCCCCTAGCGCAAAGCTGTAGGTGCAAGTAGGAGAAAATAAAATTATAATAATGCAAGTTATTATCATTTTATGTTTTCTGTGTTTCACTGCAAAAAAGCAGTGGGGCGAGGCTCCTCTGCCTTAGCGGATGAGCCTCCACTGGCACAAGCCAATTTGGGGGCCCAACCTAGACACACAACTCCCTGCACTTGATGCCTGCTGGCCTTTTTAAAGCTATTGTCCTAGCGATGGGTGACTTTGCTCCAGAATAACTGACTTTTCAGAGGCACCGGGCTACAATGCCACTGACCTACCCTCTACTTCTCACCATTCAGAGGCACAGGACTAATCCGTAACAGGGTGCAAATGTCCCCAATCAGTCAGTCTTTCAGAGAAACGCCATTATCATGAGACTGTGTCCCAGCCCTTCCATGGTTTCAGAAATGAAATCTTCATGCCAGTGGTTGTGGCCCAAGCCGGAGCCCAATGTTCCTTTTTGGGAAAGGTGATGCAAGGCAGACTCAGTATGAAGCCTAGCATGATGCTCTTCCAGAATTTATAGTACTTCATACCAGTGACCGACCGACTCGACAACAGCCTGACTAGCATCTAAAACTGGGAGTAAAGGTCCTGCGGGGAAATTAACGCAATGAGTCACTGGCAGCACTGTTAGTTGTCTTCTTTCCCATGGTTTTAAGGTAAGGTGAACTGTTGGGTCATGAAACCTTGTGAATACAGATTTTGTTGATCTAATTAAGGTATTAATTTGTGATACCATAGACTTGAGCATGCCACCACCAGGAAATATAACCAGGCCCAAGGATGGCTGCATGAAGTGAACCTGCATGATGCCTTCCCACAAATATCAACTGCGCCAAAATACTTGGGGGCATATTTACAAGAAGGTGCCACAATGTGGCACTGCAAGCCCTTTGGCTTCGCCACCCTGCAGCACTTTCATAGCACAGCAATGGGACATATTTACAATGATATGTAGCATTCCTGTGGTGTCCTCTGCGCTGGCGCACAAACAACTGCCATGCGCCGGCGCAGGCACCATTGCACCATGGTGCAAGATGCCTGCATCATGGGGAGATTTTTTTGTGCTGGAAGGAGCATCTTCATGCACAAAAACAATCACTACAGGCTTTTTCCTCTTTCAATGCATGCTGTAGAATTGAAAGAGGAAAATTAAGGATAAGAAATGGAAACATTTCTCCTCGGTGCGCCTCGCTACGCCATGCCTAGGGTTGCGTGGCATGCTGACGCATTTCCAGGACTACGAATCCTTGTCAATCTGGAAATGTGTCTGATTTCTTTGTGGGTTGTTGTACTGTGTGTAAAGGGGCAATTTTTACAAAGACAGGAAAAGCCACGCAGGGTGGCTTTTCATGTCCTTGTAAATATGGGGCTGAGAAATGCATTGCCAGTGCGTCACAAAAAGTGACATACTGGCAGAGCAAGGGGCTTGTAAATCTGCCCCATCCTCTTCAACACGCACATCAGACCAAGAGCATCAGCCATCAGCTACCCATGTGCTTCAAGTGAAGCCACTCCTGCATGAAGATGGCGTCAGATGTTCGTCACAAACGCTGGTCCAGTCTCCACACCATGGAGGCAGTGCCATACAGACTTTTTGAGCAACGCGCTGCTTTGCGCCAGAAAGTAGCAGCATTTCTTGATGTATTTCAAACACAACACAATGCAACGACATGCACAAAACAACGTATTTATTTATTATTTATTTATTATTAGAGTTTTGTATAGCGCGAACAAGACCCGTGGGTATCAGAGCGCTTAACATCAAGGTAGGTTACATATTGACAGTCAATATTCAATCTAAAAACAGACAGATCTAAGGCAAGAGGCACTATGGCTATAAGAGGTGCCTAAATAAATCTATTCAAACACATGTGCAGTTAGTAGTAAGAGGTGAGAAAGGCCTGGTTCATAAATACGATCCATATCAGTAGATAAGGTGGACCTTGCAAGATCCCAATTGCATGAGGACAAGGGGTTGAGATTACTTGGTTAATCCGGACTCATTGAGAATTGTTGCTAGGAATGGATTAACCATCTCAGCACACTACATCACGTTACATCGCGGTAGGTTACACATTGACAGTCAGATATCGATTCCAACAACCACAGATATAAAGTAGAAAAGGTTGTGGCTATAAGGGATGCCTGAATAAATATATTCCAAACACATGTGCAATTAGTAACAAAATGTGAGAAAGGCCTAGCTTATAACACAATCACTATCAATTGATAAGGTGAGGTAGAAGTTATATAGTTTGGCTATGAAAAACAACCTATTGCGATTCCTTGATTAACCCGGAATCAATTAGTTCTATTGCTTAGTAGCGAATTGAGCCATCTCAACACATTACATCACATAACATCATTGTAGGTTACATATTGGCAGTCAAATATCACTTCTCAATATCAATTCTAAAACCAACAGATATGAGGTGAAACGAGGCCCACATAGGTATATTCCAAAACATAAGAGTAATTAGTAATAGAAGGTGATAAAGGCCCAGCTTATAACGCGATCCATATCAGTAGATAAGGTGAGGTAGAGGTTATATAGTTTGGCTATGAAAACATCAATTGGTTCACATTGTGGTATCGATCAGGGTACCGCCGAGGCTTGCGAGAGGTGTCAGTCCCTTGACAATGTTAGTATTCATGAAGGGGGACCACTCTTCAGCTGGTGTAGTAGTTCTTATCAGCGATCCGTCGGCTTCCCTATGCCAAGTATTTACTCATCATATGGCTTTTCAATTCCCGTTTGAATGTTGCAATATTTTGGATCTTCCTAATGCTTGGAGGGAGTGAGTTCCAAACTCTGGGGGCAGCTCCAGTGAATGCTCGATCATAGGTCTTTTTCTTTCGTAGTATAACACAATGAAGGCATGACTGGACACAACATAACAAAACTGACAAAACAACAAGACTACGCCACAATATAATACAACATCAATTTGCACTACTGCAGCACATCACCACTTAAAAACACCACACGAAATTATGCACAAACATCCCTACCATTGCATGCCAGACTAATGCCTTCACGATAGATCAGTCGAAAAGGTGTTTTGAGATGGCCGCTGAACTAGTATAATACACCAACTCCCAAGTGGAAGAGGTGTGGCGCAGCGGCCAGGATGCCTAACTCCGTAACACAAGGTTTATGGTTCGATCCCCAGGATCTGGCGGCAGGTTAGTCCAGCACCATGTGACTGTGGGCAATAGCTTGCTTAATCTTCCAGAGGGCCCCCAGCGTCAGGACACTACTTTGGAGGTAGCTGTGTGCTTTTGCTTTACAAATACTGGTATGTCATTTCATACTGGAGGAATGCCCCCTCTAGCATCCTTTTCTACATCCATGTGGTCTCTCGCCCTCCTGTTGGCACCTTCTCTTCTGTACAGTGGTTTGGCTGCTAGGTGGCTTTACATTTTCTAAATGTACATACATACACACATGAGCAACTATGCTCTCATCCGCGGCGCTATTGAAGACATCACTGTGACATTCAGTGAGTGTCCCAGGGCTATCACAAGTTACTCGCCTCGCACCGTATCAATCGGGGGCTTTTTACCTCTGCTGTCCTGAGACTTTTGTACCGAGGATCCTAACACCAGGGACCAAGTACCCTTTGTAGCACTTGACTCTCAGAATGACGGGGCGAGCAGTCCAAGGCGGACTCATGATGGCTGTGGGCTAGAAAGACGTAAACTCGGTTACTCCCCAACAATAACACAATAAAGCAATGTCCAGCCTGTGCTATTACTACAAGAAGGAAAACAAAACAACACACTGCACAATAATATATTAAAAAACACAAATATGTGCACCTTGACAGTGGGGACAATAGTGTGGAACTGGCTCTCAGAGGACTCACAGGTAACACCAGGGTGCAAATCAGCTGCACCTATGGATGTATCAGAGAGAGTGAATAAAACACACAAACCTGGTCTGTTTCTGCACCTGCAGGTCTCAGTATGTTAAAACTGCAATATATTACCAAAGGACTGCTACCTTACATTCAGTTTTTCCTCAACAACTACTGTCTCTACCATGCACTCTTCACAGTCAAGACATTAAGCCCACTGCCTTTACTGTGCTTTAACTGGAAATGTTCACACCGATTAGGTCTGCAGACTTTAACATTAACATAAAATCTCCTATCTGCAATCATTCAGGGTTCGCACAGACCAAAATGTTTGCATGAAGGCTCTTATCAAGTACACTCTTTCAAAATGGCCAGACATAAATATTAAACACAGTATCTCTTTAAAGAGATACTGATGTACAACTGACCAGACTTAGGGCCTCAATTACAAGGCTCCTTCTCCACTGAAAAGTCACATGTAGTGATGGTCCAGCAGTGCACACTCTCAGTCCATATCTACAAGGGTACGCAAAGTCAGCCCGCGTGGCTTTTCATGGCCTTTAGATATGGACTGGGGCAATGCCGGGCAAGTCGCTGCCTTGCCTCACGTGCGATAGGGAGGCGTGCCATGGGCATTACGATGGGTGCTCCCACGTAACACCAAAGGCATCTGACACATCCCCAGATTTATGAGATTTTGTAAACCTGGGAATGCGTCAAAAGCCTATGCCTCTGCAGGGGTGGTGTAGGTAGGTGCAACTGCAGCAGACACAGAAAGAGGAAATCACCTCCATTGATTATTGCTCCTACACAAATGCACCCCTAAACCGCTGACAACATTGCATCATGGTGCAAGGAAGCCTGCGTTGTGGCATAGCAGCCATTTGTGTGACAGCGCAGGGGCAAAGGACAGAAATGCGCCATATCTGATAAATATAGGGCATTCCTATCCTTTTCTTTTGCCGTAGGGCAGTGCAGCTGGAAGGTTTGTGGCGCTGCCCTAGGGCAAAGATTGTAAATGAGGCCCTTAGTTTGAAAGACCAGTGAGCATGCACGTCCAGGGCCGGATTGGCCATTGCGGGCACCGGGCAATTCCCCGATGCGCCGCATGGGTGGGGGCCGGTTTTGGGCCCCTGGGGGCCGTTTTTGTTACAGGGCCATTTTTGCAGCATAGCTGCAAAATCGGCCCTGTACCAAAATCGGAGGAAAACTGGCCTCGGCAAAGAGCTCAGCGGCACCTCCAACCCCCCGAGTGGGGAGGGCCGGGCCGGCCGAGCACTTTGCCAGGGCCGGTTGTGGTTCCCAGTACGGCCCTGTGCATGTCCTGACCACAACACGAGTTTATCAGTTTCTGCTATTCCAGGGAACTGCTTTGTGTGTTCAGTTAATAATGTGGAAATAAGCATCAGCAGGGAACACTGGACAGCCTGTGAAAAGGGAACACTTGGTTTCCCCGCCCACATGCCCACTCCTTTCAAGATAAGACTACTTCCCTTTTCTGCCGCCCTGTGTGTTAGCTTCCCCTGTCTGACCAATGGCCACATGGCCATCTCCAGTCTCTTCCTCGGCTGCAACAGTGAGTTGGCTGAGAGCAAGCTCAAGCACTGGATGTACCAACAACAAGGGGGTAATTGAAGAAGCCTGGTTCACACTAAGGACTTTTTTGGTACAAACCTGCTTCAAAGAGCTAAATCTTTCAAACAGACACATGTGGGATTGTATGTAGCTGTTGAATAACCCCAGCCTCATACCACCTACATTGGGAAAAAATACGACTCAAGACGCAAATTTAAATTAGACTATCATGGTACCTGTTGGACCAACTTCAGAGAGAGTGCAGTGCTTTTCCCAGGTTACCACTCCAGTCATCAATGCAAGGAGCTAAGAAGTGTGTTTTAGTCCCTTAGAGCCTCTGCATCACAGCTTTTTCCCTTGCCAGCTGCAACGTCAATGTAGATGCTCCGAGCTTGCCTTCCTGCCCAGCCCTGATAATCTCCTGACCTGGCTCTGATGCTCAGTAGTGCCACAGAAGTCCTTCATAGAAGTCCACACTCTATTCCTGTTATCCCCATCCACCTAGGAAAACACTTCAGCTCATGCACTTTACCCAAAACAAAAGGCTCCTTTTCTATCAGGTATCAACAGAATTATAACAATTTAGGGGCATATTAACAAGGGCTTTATCTCCACTTTTTTGGCTTTAAAAGCCAAAGAAGCGGATATAAAAATATCTCCCTATCAACAACAGGGTGCTAACATGCATAATCGCATGTTAGCACCATTTTTCACTACGCTTCACTTTGCATCTCTAATAAGATGCAAAGTGGGAATTCCAGAGCAAAATATTAGGAGAAATGTCGCTAAACAACATTTCTCCCATTATCTAGCTTCACGCTAACCCTGTTCGAGTTAAAAAAGCGCCGCTAACCACGGTTAACGCTGCTTATTTACGTCTGCTAATTTTCGGATTTAGCCCTGTAATCCAATGGGAGGTGAATTACATGACTAAGTCCACCATGGGCTATCAACAAGGATATCCCTATCCTTGTAGTTTTATCGCTACATTACAGGCGATAACCTCCCAAAATGCCGCTATCGCTGTATTTTTTAGCGCCTAGGCGTTGTTAATAACGCGATAACCAGGCGATATTATCCAGCAATAGCGGGCGTTAAAAAAATTAACGCTAAGCGCCCTTAGCGTTAATTTTCCCTGTTCCTTGTTAATATGTCCCTTAGACTCGAATCTGTCTGCCTCAAAGCTACCTGTGTGCAGAGCAGCCTTCCTCACTCAGCTTGCATGTAACGAGGTGTGTTAACACAACCTACTTAGAGTCCCTTTATCCCAGCTGCCCACACCAGATGACCATATCCTCGAGACAGAATTATCTTTGAACATTTGACCACCCCCTGTAAGCTATTGGGGTTCAGCTAGGGCCAGCTGTGGCCAGTCGCTGCCCTTTAAACCGTGCCCAGCTCACATTCTGCCTGAAAACGATTGTACGATGGACTAAGATCCCAGCCCAGCCAGAGCGACTTCTGGGAATCATTTAGTATAGGTAATAATGATGACTCAGCTTTTACGGAGTCGTTAGTGAAACATTTTGTGAATCATGGAGCAGGGGAACTTTATATTTTTTGTTCAGTCCTAGCTTGCAGTGAAATAAGCCCTAAAATTCTCAAGTTTACTTTGAAAGTGAGCCAAGGAAATGCATGGATTTCCAGATTTTTGTGCATTCTGTAACACAAGCTACAGAACACAGAACTACCTGAACAGCCCTGGATGCAGGCCGTTCATAGCTTACAGGCAGTTGGTTGGCTAAATTCTCCATGTGTTTGATCTATGTCAGGGCGAAAAGAATCTACTAAATGTTAATTGGCACCGCAGTCTACTCATGTTTACCCAACCTTACTCATAGGTAAGGGCGTTCATTAGCCTAACATCAACTTTAAACTGGACAGGGTGTGAAGATGAACACTGTGGTTCATTTAAAGATCTGGGAATTAACACAGTTGAATAGTGGTATTGTCACCTTCTGTAGCAATAAGCCCGAAGGAAGGAAAAGTGGGAGGGATTTACCAAGACATAGGGCTGGACCTTTGCAGAATAGACAATGTGGCACACTAGTGGCTCATGTAAACTGATATTTATCTTGTTTGACTAGTTTTAACACTGTTTTATCCTTGTGATCTATTTTTGCTACAAGTTTTTATATGAATGTATCAAATGGTTTTACATGAACTTGCTAGACTTTTAATTGCTGATGTACGATCTCTTTAATGATTTTGATAATCGAAATAAAGACCAATTGACTGACTGACTGACTGATTAGACAATGTTCTTAATGTTCTCTGGAAGATAAGTATTTTGCAGGAAATCAAGAAAACGTACTAGAAGGGTCAGAGTTCAAATGGTACCCACAGCTAATTTGATACACTTATGAGAGTGCTGGATCAAAGAATTGAAGGAGCAAATTTTGATAAGGACACCTGCGTGACCCAAGCCATTGAAAAGGTTTGTATACATTAATGCATGTAGTATCTATGTGGTATTTCTATTGTACTTGCCTAGCCAAAAGGCAGAAGAACTTCACACAGGGCCAAAGACAAGTATAAAGTCAACAAGCGATAAGAGATGTTGCTGGGATAAGAATGGTTAATGCATTATGATGTAGTGTTCTTTAAGGAGATGTGTTTTCAACTCTTTCCTAAATTGGAGCATTGTTGTAGTAGTAGTGATGGATGCTTCAATGTTATTCCAGTCCTTGGGTGGATAGATGGAAGAGGCCACATGCCTTGTTTTATGTTGTACTTTTTTTTACATTTCTTAGTCTGCAGTCTGATGGTGCTGTGACTGTAGTTGTGCAGAGAACCACTAGAGATGGTGAGCTTGTCTGAAAAGTAAGCAGGGTGCTGGTCACGAATAGTTTAAATGATGCAGCTGGTTTTGAAGATGGTGCAGTCCGCCAAGAAGAGCCAATGAATGCCATGAGTATGAGGGTAGGAGGGTGATGTGAGCATATTTCTTAATGCCCTGGATGAGACACGCTGCAGCATGTCGGATGTCTCTAATGGGTGCTACAGTGGAGTCTGGGAGGTCATGGACCAGGGTGTAACACAGACACAAGAGTATGAAGGCTTAAACAGCAGTTCATAAGTCACTTTCTGGAAGAAATGGTAGGCCATTCTTCAGAAGAGCGAGCTGGTACTAGGCCATATTTGTGTTGTTTTGCATATTATTCCTTGAGGGTGAAGTTGGTGTCCAGAGTGAATCCAAGTGTCTTGGCATTCAGTGAAATTTGGGGTTTGAAACTGGCGTGGTTCATATTTTTTAGCTAAGATTGTACTGTTTCTTATTTGCTCTTTTTGGCAAATATCAGGATTTCAGTTGTCGGTGTGTTGAGCTTCACCTAGACCAGTAGCAACTCGTGGAGGGAGTTCCGTGGGGCGGTGAGGCGGGGCGGGGAGGGGCAGGGTGGGGGGTAGTAAACACCGGAATAAGGATGAACGGAGGTAAGTAAACAATTAAATAAATAAAATGAATTTCGTTGTGCTTGCTGCATCGCAAAATGCAATGCAGCGCGCGCAACGACATTCATTTTATTTATTTAATTGTTTATTTACCTCCGTTCATCCCTATTCCGGTGTTAACTACCCCCCCCCCCCCTGCCTCACCACCCCATGGAACTCCCTCCACGGGAAGCTACTGACGTAGATGATAATCATCCAGATCTGGACGATGAGCAGGAAGTGTTTGAGGCATTGGATGCCAGTAGCAGAGCTGACTTTCCAGAGTTGTGTATCATTGAGATGTTGATGAATGTTAATGCTGCTCTCTGTGAGTACATTAGCAAGCGGCTCCATGCAGAGATTGAAGATTACAAGGGTAAGTATATAACCCAGGGGGACTCCTCAGGTTATAGGAATCTTTTTGAACTCAGAGGTATCCATTTGAGAAACGTGGTGTTCTTGGGAAAGGCAGGAGTAGAACCAGTAAAAGACACTGCATTTGAATCCCAATCAAGACTCCAATTTGTGCATAAGGGTGGGATGGTCGACTGTGTTGAAGGCAGGTGAGAACTCAAGCAAGATCAGGAGGCAGCACCACCTTCATCTGTGATCAATGGGGCATTGTCTATGACGTGGAGAGTAGCGGTTTCTGTGCTGCAGTGAGATCTGAAGCCAAATTGGCAGCCATGCAGGAGATAGTTAGCACTGACATCTGCTCCACAGGGCAGTAATGGTTTCCTGTGAGAATGAAAGCCACTCCTAGGAAGGAGGAGCAGTGGCCGCAGGAAATTGAGAGGTTTCTTGGCAAACAAGCCTTGGTAACAATAATTGAGGCTGACACTTAGGACTGGAGAGTAAGTCTCATATCACACAAAAAAAGGCACGTAGAAATTTATCATGGGAGGCAGAAGAGATTAACCCTTTAAGTGCTGCCGTCGGCCAACGGTCGTCACGGGCACTACCTCCCCAGTGCTGCGTGCGACCGTTGGACGTCCAGTTCAGCACTGGATAATGGACAGCGCAGCACTGGGGAGGTATATTTACGAGCTCCTAAGGTGTTAAGGGCCACATGCATAACCATTTTTAGCAGTCGCAAAAAGAGATTTGGGCCATGTATGACGGCTAAAAAGGGCGGTAGCATGTATCAACCCTATTTTGCTAGTCGATAACATATTACCATCTTGCAAATTAGGGTTTGAGAGTTTCCATTAGGAAGGGGCATTCCAATGGCCTCCCTTCCTAATATCAAGTCGCAGGGGGATGTATGATTGATTTGCGACCACAATGCAGTCCCAAAACATTTGCAGTTTACCACCTACTTCAAGTAGGTGGTCAGGGCCGGACTGGCTACCGGGCAGTTGTGTGTGCTGCTCTGCTGGAGCTAATTTTGTTGATGGGGACCTGCGTGTGCAAAACGAAATTCGTTTAGCTTTTTTTATTTCAAATCGCACGCAGGTCCCCATCAACGAAATAAGCCCCCACCACAGGGAAATTAGCCCCTAGCTCGACAGCACACACAACTGCCCGGTAGCCAGTCCGGTCCTGTAGGTGGTAAGCCATTCGCAAACTGGAAGGCCTTTTGTGATTTCAGTGAAACCGTTTTTTAAGAGCAGGCAGTGGTCCCACAGACCCCTGCCTACTCTTAAAAAATGAAACGGAAAGGATTCATTTTTGTTTTTGAAACACATCCTGTTTTTCTTTAAGGAAAATGGGCTGAATTATAGAAAAATAGGTTGCTTCATTTAAAAAACAATCACAGATGAGGGGGTCTGCTGCCCCAGCAGGCCACTATCCCTGTGTTATTGTCCATTCCCTCATGAATATTGATGAGGCAGGACATGTGTGACTCCATTGGGAATCGCTAAGTGTGTCTGAGACACGTTAGAGCATTTCTTCTTGCAACTCACAAATTGCCAGTTGTTAAAATGTGCATATTGCGAGTCACAAAAGGAAATAGTTGTACATGTGGCCCATTATGAATACATAGTATCAATACCTGTGATGGGAAGGAATTCCTCCCCCGCAGCTATTAAAATGTTTGCTATGGTAACAAAACACTAATCCTACATCCCCCAAACCAAAACGACCAGAAAACAAATAAAAACATTCAATTAATCCTCACCAGGAGATACAGAAATAACATTCTATACTCAGTTGTATATCATAGTTGTTAAAACATAAGATATCCAAAACTCTATTAATTCTACAAGTCATAACTACCTACCCATATGTATTTTCTAAAAAGAATGATTAAAATATATTAAAAAATATGTTTGCATTCTGGCATTCACATTTGTTTGCTGTAAAGAGCTATGGTCGTAGGGAAGCACAATAAATAAGCATTGTTGTAGATACAAAATCTGAAAAATGTTATGCTCTTCAAACAAATTTACTCAGAAGGGATCATTTCACTTTGAGAGTTATGAGAAGAATAAAGAATTTTCAGGTTGTGTTCCAAAATATGTGAAACAATAAAAATGCCCTTATATATATATGTTGCAGAAATTAATGAAAGAAACACTTTTAAAGTGTGTGAAGAGGTGACCTGGAGGACGAGCTTTACCCCTTTGGCGGGTTTGTGACAGCCAAGGGCGGAGTTATGGTCAATAAGATTGGGGGGGGCAGTGAGCTTCAGATTTCCCAACAGTGACGCTGGGATATCTTTTTAAAACATATAATATGAAAAGCAGGACATGAGAGGGGCTTAAGGGGCAGTGGAAAGAAAGAGAGAGAGGAGGGTGAATTGTTAGGGGAACTTAAAACACACCACTTTTCAAATAAAACATTGTTTAAGGCCTTCAAAAGTATGTGTGTGTGTGTGGGTGTGCGCGCGTGTGTGCGTGTGTGTGTGTGTGTGTGATTGTGTGCGCGCGCGCGCGTGTGTATGTCTCTCTTTCAGCGTGGGCATCATGTAAAAATTCCAGGTGAAATCCGACGCACACTTCATCAGACCAAACTTTCCATTAATAAAATCTATACATTTTGAAAGAACGGAGCATTGATTACTTACGATTTCTTGAAACTTTGTTCATTTGTTGTCCAGACTCGCCACCGAGCTCACCAGTAGCCACTGAATTCAAGACCTTTTATAGCTCCCAAAACACATGCCTGTTTTAGTCAGGCTGAAGTCCATGCTGCAGTTTGTTGTTCTATTTACAGCACTGCTTTGCACATTATTGAACTAAATCCATAAAAACTGCACTCTGTCGTTTGGCTCTTGCATCCTATCTTTCAATATTCCCTTTTTGCATATGTTATGCAAATCAGAAAGGAATGATTCTCTGCCTTTATTATGACTGACTTTAGCCTTGTTTTGTAAGTAACAGAATGTTCAAACAAAAGGAAACATTTTCTACTGTTGGAAGCTCACAAGCAGAGGCCCTCATTAGGTGATCGCTGAGGTGGTTTAAAGGAAAGAAATCAAAAACAGCAACAACTCTACTGCTGCATCACAAGAGTGACCCTTGTGCCAGCAGCAGTAAAATCTATGGATGGATGCTAGAACTGCTTCTACACATACCACTGAAGTCCTTCAACTGTTTCTGTTAGAGCTGGGGGCGCTACCAAGGGGGGCGTGAACCAACCAAGATCCCCCCAGAAAACTCAATAAATGTCTTTTTCATTAAAACGAAAGAAGAATGTCCTGGTCCCAGCAGAAGCTTCAAAACGTAAACAGTGCCAATGATGCCACTGTATGTGTTCTGTTCCTGGCAACAATTGTGCCACTTCTGAGGCCAGGGGGAAGCAAAGTCGGTGTCAAACGTCACAATGACCTAGCTGTGGGTTTCAACTACACCCCCTATAATCCCCTAAATGACGTCAACGGGAGAGAGAGAGTTGAGCTGCATAAAATAGTTTCTACAGTCATAGAATGAACCACAATAGTAGATGTAACAGACACCAATAAGGGCGAAGGAAGGAGGCGGTGCAGTGGTGCATAACATACTGTGAGGTGCTGGGGTGCAGGGTGAGAGAGCCAGGGGTGGGCAGGAGAGCCAAGGGTGGGCATGTGAGGGCAGCACAGTATAGAGTTCGTGGAGAAAGTGGCCTGACTGCCATCAAGGACTAGTGCTAGAGGAAATGAGACTTACCATTCTTGGTACTTTTGGGATCATATATCTGAGAGGGCCAAGGGGATTGGATGGAAGAAAATAACCAAGAATCCTGATGTAGCAGGCTCCATACTGGTTGGTAGACCTAGAACCTAGGGAAAGGTCTGAGACTGGAGGAGCAGAGAAAATTCCTAAATAGGAGAGCCGCCTGTGAGAGGTAGTTCTAAAGCCAATAATAGTGCAGGAATGCAGAACAGAGGACATGATCAGTACCTAGGAGGTCTGGACTAGGGTCTTAAGGGATCAAGCTGAGTGAGAAGAGTTTGTAGAACCCAAGAGGTCAGTGTGAGAGTCCAAGGAAGAGAGGGCTATTGACATATAGCCTCAAGACAAGATCAGCTGAAGAGAGCGATCTAAAAACTCTAGAGGGTTCATGATTCCGAGGGGCTTATTTACAACAATTTGATGCAGGGCAGCACTGCATGCATAGCTGCTAAGGTTTCAGGTTGCTTATGTGTGACATTTTCATAGTCACAGGTTTGGCACAATAGGCTATAGATGGATTTGTCTGGTAGGCACAGTCACGTGGACCACAGGTATGTTTACAAAACAAGGGAACCCAAATAGAATCGGTCAGGGACCTTGCGAACTAACTTTTTACAAGAGACAAATGCCTGTTATTTACTGTAACTGCAGTAAAGCTCAATCACAGAGAGACTCTTAATGAACTCCCACCCATTGGGCTTTACTGCAGTTACAGTAAATTACAGGCAATTATTTTCAGGTACTTTATCTAATAGTCCTGATGATGATCCAATATCCTACAGATAAGGATTAAAACGCTATTGACATAGTTGTCAACCTTATACACAGTGATTCTTGTATGTAATTTGTGTAAAGGTAACCTTCCCATAATTGTTGTTTCTCTATTCATGTATTACCCTATAGAAACAACCATGAACTGCCTGAGCCTTTTTACTTTGTTTGTTTGTTTGATATGTGGGTTCACGGATACATGCTTGTATCCCACTGTCATATGTCTCGCATTTGTGTTCTGTTGTAAGTATTTTGCATATTAAAATCGCTGTTGTCCGGCTAGATATTGGCTAAAATACAGTACTGATTGAGGCTATATTCATTGCATATATATATTATTCACTGTCTCAGGGACCACTGTCTCTTGTAGACCACAGGTACAACGCAGTTAGTTGGCACAGGGCTGGTTTAAAGTTTGCTTTTTTGGAGTCACAGCATAGTTTGCACATAGGCAGCAGAGTACATTGTAAATGCTTAGCTCTGTTTGGCACATACATCACTTAGTAGACTGTCACAGGGATAGGAAAGGAGGTTAACAGAGATGCATCTAAGCAGGTTGCCACAGAGAAAGCAGAGAAGGTTAACATAGATGCATCTCAGCAGACTGGCACAGGGATAACCGAACTGGTGAACAGAGAGACAGCCCAGCACACTGGCATAGGGATAGGCAGAGAAGGTGACCAGAGTGACAGCCCAGCAGGATGGCCATGGACAGGAGAGAAAGTGAACATAGGTTCTGGGGGTCAATCGAGGGTTCTGTGGTGTTGACTCTATGAGGTAATAAGTGCGACCCACGAGGTCTCCCATTATAATTTGTTGTCCGGGGTGAATTGTTTACATGCCCCCAAGACTTTCTAGCCCATGGTACAGTCTAGGGGTCACGTGGGGGCGTTAATAAAATAGAGCTGGAGCGGATGTGACGTCAGTTGGCACACATGCAAGGGCTCAGTTATAACTCACCCCTGCCTCTGTGTCATTTTTAAATCAGGCCTGTGAACTTTGCAGCGCCCGTAACTGAGGGTGCCATCACTCTGCCTTAGGTGTCCGCTGAGAAGTTGAGTGCAGCAACACCACATTGGCAATGACGATGGGCGGCCGAACCTCACGCTTCGCTTTGTGGGGGCTACCGCACGCGGTGCTCGTGCAAAAGTGTGGTTTCCCCTGACAGATGAAAAAGTATAGGAGGTGATGAGGTCATGCCAATGGTGTCAGGCTAATGGGGAAAGTAGTCCACCAGCCCCAATAATCACAGATGCTCGATCTGACCACCCCAGGGTTCTCGTGCCACAGAGCGCGCATGCGCATTTGCGCTTCGGGCCCAATGCAAGCAACTCGCATTAGAAGGTGCCCGTGTCGCGTTCTCCTCGACGGAGTGCCCCCAATGACGCCAGAGTTTGCAGCATCTCACTCAGTTCTGGCAAGGGCTCAACACGTGGCACAGTGACAAGAGCTATGCTGCTGTGCAACACAGGGAGGTGAATGCCTGGACTCAACGATGGAGTGCCTATAATACGGTGAGCTGCCATGCATGATTCAGGGAGCAGAGAGACTAGGAGGAGGGACTTTCCTGTTTACCCCTGGATACAGAGTTGGGCTGCCAGTAGCACCACGGGAGGGATTCTTCTGGGGGGGAGAACCCCAGCAGGACGGCATTACAGCTTTTATCAGCCCAAGTACAATAAGGGTGTGAGAGACATTTGGTTGCATTTCAGAGACTGCCTGCACCATGTCCGCAATTCTGCCCATCGAAACATTCCTGGTGGAGGGCCCACCTTCTGTCCAGGCGCCCAAATGGAAGGAGAGGGTGGAAAGGCTACTCCTATTTTTTGAAGCTTCAGGGGTGTGTAATGACCAGAAGAGGTCCATGTTCCAGCACCTAGGGGGAAAGACATCAATAGGATTGCCAAGTCGCTGCATGAGCCAGCTCCCAAAACTCACCTCACACTAATTGGAGCCCTATCGGTGCATTTTGAGCCCATGGCGAACCAAGACTACGAATGTTTTGTGTTCCGCCAAGCAGATGAGTCTATTGAAACATTTCACGCCCGGTTTAAGGACTCAGAAAACACTTGCAGGTTCAATGATTAGGTGGAAGAAATTAGAGGCCAAATCATCCAGGGCTGCGCCTCTGGAAAATTCAGTGAGAGAATACTAGAGGAGTTAAGAAAGCTCATGGCCAACATTCTAACCCTAGGGAGTACTGAGGAACTGTCCAAGCCCGTGCAGCACACATGGAAAGCGTCCCTCCACATGCCAGTAAAGGTAGAACCTGTGATTGCGGTGAGAACACAACCAGTAGCCACATCAAGCCGAAAAGAATTGGGGAAGCCCACGAGCTATGGACACTGTGGAGGCAGCCCACATCGTGCACTGGACTGTCCTGCACGAGGTAAAAAATGCGCTGGATGCAGAAAAATGAACCATTTCGAACAAGCGTGCCGGTCACGGAAGAACAGAGGTCCCAGGCTGGCAGTCAATCTCATCCCAGAAACGCAAAGTGGGACCAGTGACGTGGACGATGATGATAGAGAAGAGCAGGTGGTCCACACCATGTACATGATAGGAATGACAGCTCTGTCTTGCCAATTTCCCCAATGTCAAATACGGGTTGAAGAGCAGGAAGTCACTGCCATCATAGAAACGGGGACACCATCAACATCATGTCATCAGAGCTCTACAAGGTGGTGAAGCCCGCTCCACTGCTGGATACCACGGTGATAAAAGTCTTCGCACATGGACAGGACAAACCCCTACTGATGTGCGGAAAGTTCAAGGCAACGATTTCGCATCGCTCCAACTCCATAAGGTCAGAGGTACACAGGTATACGTGGCAGAAGATGGACAGGGCATGCTATTGGGTTGCCGTGCCGCCGAGTATTTTGGAGTTATGACATTCATGTTTGGGATTCACCAAGAAACAGTACAACATATCCTAGCCTTATTACTGGATGTATTCAATGATATTGAAAGATTGCGACAAAATTAAGTACACCTTCACATCGATCCCACTGTTCAGCCAGTAGCCCTACGCCACAGGCGTGTAGCATTTCGCCTGAGGCCACTAGTAGAAAAGGAACTTCCCAAGCTGGAATATGCTGGGATCTTCAAGAAGGTAACAGGTCCTACCTCCTGTGTTTCGCAAATAGTGTTCACTTGAATGCCTAAGCAACCGGAGGAGGTTCGAATCTGTGTTGACATGAGGCTTCCTAATGCTGCAATCAAAAGAGAAAGCCACCTCACTTCCATGATTGACAATCTGATTGGGGAACTGAGTGGAGCATGCTGGTCTCTGAGCCTAATCTTGGATCGGAATATCAACAGTTGGTGTTGGACAAAGAGTCACGTTACATCACAACTTTTTCCACACATATCGGCCTGAGGAGATACACCCGTCTGAGCTTTGGAGTGTCGAATGTGGCAGAACTCTTTCAGAATGTGATCCATGAATTACTGATGGACCTTCCTGGGGTGGTGAAAGGCAGTGATGACATTCTTATCTATGCCAAGTCAGTTGGTGAACACAATGCCAGGCTGACGCAAGTCCTGCAGATAATCAAAGAATCTGGCCCCCCACTCCACTGAGACAAGTGCGAGTTCCTCAAATGGCAAATCCAATTCTTTGGCTATGTATTCTCGCCCGTAGGTGTGACTCCAGACCCGGACAAAGTGCGTGACATAATGCAGGTCCCTGCTCCTACCAGCGTCACCGAAGTACCAAGCTTCCTCTGCATGGTGAACTATTGTAGTCGATTTATCCAGTATCTGAACACTCTCACCCAACCTCTCCGAAAGCTTACCAAAAGCTCTGTCCCCTGGATCTGGGATCCCGAGCACAAGACAGAGTTCCAAGCTCTGTCCACCAACACGACCTTGGCATTCTTTGACCCTCGGAAGTTGGCCATGGTCGCGGTTGATGCTGGACCGAAGGGACTGAGAGCAGTCTTACTACAACAGAGTCGGGCAGAGGAAGATTGGGCCCGGTGGCCTTCGCGAGTCAGTTGTTGACAGACACAGAGCAGCGATATTCCCAAATAGAAAAAAAGTCCATAGCCATCCACTGGGGATGTCGCCACTTCCACTTGTACGTGTATGGGCACCCTTTCGTCATGGCCACTGACCATAAGCCACTTCTCTCACTATTTGTGGGAACAGTCTCAAATCCACCCCCACACATTGAAAAATGGATGATGCAGCTGCAGGGGTACAAATGCTGTATGGAGTACCATTCCGGGGTGCAGAACACGTCCGACTATCTCTCCAGTCACCCTTGGGCAGCTACTCCAGCTGAGTAGGATGACGCTTAAGACACTGAAGAATATGTCTGGTATATCACTGCCAGATCGTGCCCCATTCCGTTGTCCATGAAGACAATGGGAGTAGAAACTAGACAAGATGAGTGTCTCCAGCGAGCCATAGGGACTCTGAAGCATGGATGGTGGAAAAGCACGAGGAGCGAATGGAAAACTCTCACCACTGAAGCGAAAACGATCATGGAGATTTTTTACGGTATCCGGCAGGAGCTCAAAGAAGACTCTACAAGATGCTTACTGAGGCTTCATCGCCTTGTCATACCTTCCGCCCTGACCAACCAGGTGATCCAACTGGCGCATGGTGGCCACGAGGGAACGGTGAAAACCAAGACCTGCCTGAGGACAAAAGTGTGGTTTACCCTGATAGATGAAAAAGTAGAGGAGGTGATGAGGTCATGCCAATGGTGTCAGGCTACTTGGGAAAGTAGTCCACCAGCCCCAATAATCACAGAACCTCGATTTGACCGCCCCTGGGTGTGCATCAGTTTGGATTTTGGAAGCCTCTCGAACGGGAGACACACTTTCATGCTAATCGATGACCACTCCAAGTATCCTGAGATGGAAATACAATCCCTGATGGCCAGTGAAGTCATCCCAAAGTTGGAGAAAGTGATGGCCACTCATGGGCTAATACCGGAAATACAGACCGACAATGGTGCTCCATTTCACGGACATGAAATAGCCAATTACCTGTCATCTCTAGGAATCACCCACAAGAAAATAACCCCATGGTGGCCGCAAACGAATGGCGAAGCAGAAAGGTTTATGCGCACCCTAAAAAAAGTTATTCACGTAGCCCATGACCGCCAACTGTCCTTCGAGCTAACCCTTTTCTCGTTTCTTTGGGTCTACAGACAAACGCCTCACTCAACGACTGGAGTAGCTCCCGGTCATCTTTCCATGGGACGGGTGATTGCGGACTCCATTTCTCATCTTCCGAGGTGGTGTCCTGACTCACCCCAGGAACTGCTGATTCAAGCCCGTCGCCAGCACAGCAATGATCATACCAGTCAGCGAAAGCGATCATGACCACCCGTCATCAAAGTGGGTGATCTGGTTCTTCTGCAAAATTGAGCTTCTAACAGCAAGTTCGGTCTACTATATGAGAAAGTGCCATGGACTGTCACACATCTGAATGGTACCCGAGTCACTGCACAATGGGGTGTGGTGATGGTTACGAGGAATGTGTCTTTCTTCAAAATCTTTCATCCAGCAGGAGAGGTTCCTCTTGAGGTGAGCCTGCCTGGGCCTGTTTGAGAGGCATTTCCTGATCATGATGAGTGGGAAGGGCCCAAAGTGGACTGTCCAGCAGAGGAGAGTGTTCTGCCGGAGGCACCTCTGACCAGTGGGCGTTCTCCAGCAGACCACCTGGAGACCCCTCCTCTCAGTGAATCGGGAGGCCGGAGAAAATCTCGAAGTTGTCTGCGAAGAAATCCAGCACCATCCTGCTGACTGAAGGACCATATCATGTGAGACTGTTCTATTCTTATTATATTTTTGATGTTGGATTTCTGCTAAAAGGAATGTGTATTTTTGATACTGTTTGGGGAGGAATGTGGTGTCGATACTATGAGGTAATAAGTACGACCCGCGAGATCTCCCATTATTGTTGGTGGTCCGGGGTGAATTGTTTACATCCCCAAGACTTTCTAGCTCCATGGGGGTACAGTCTAGGGGTCACGTGGGGTTGTTATTAAAATAGAGCCGGAGCGGACGTGACGTCAGTTGGCGCACACGCGAGGGCTCAGTTAAAATTCACCCCTGCCTCTGTGTCATTTTTAAATCAGTCCTGTAAACCTTGCAGCGCCCGTAACTGAGGGCGCCATCACTGTGCCTTAAATGTCCGCTACAAAGTTGAGTGCAGCAACACCACAGGTACGAAATCATTTCACCCGCTGGGACCTGGGCCATGGCGCAAGCTGCTGCAGCGGATTTCCGGCTCGGTTGGCTCAGGTTGCAAAACTTAAATTATGTTTCTCTCAGGCACCAGACAATTATGTTTTTTTCGACCGCAGATCCTGCAATCTCACAGTCACCCTCCTGGATCCCCCACTAATCAGCTGGTATTCGGATTCTAGTTTACCCACATTTAAGCGTGGCTTCTTCCCATGAATGTCACATCCCCTGTAAAACATCGATTTAGGACCTCTGGACTCACTTTTAAATTAAAGCCTCTTGCTCCATGAGAACATTTCTAATTATATGGTTCCGTCCTAAGAAGCTCTCCCATTTAATCAATTTGCTCTACTTCATGTGGGTACCTAGCTGCTTCAACAGCACTCTTGTAATCCATGTAATCCGGTCCTGATGATGTCCTGAATCATTCAGGTTGAAACGCCTTTGACCATCCAGCGCAATTGTGGGTGCTATTTTGGTGTCCTTAAACAGCTGAATCTTTTTGCCAATTGCTTACTGTTTTCATGACCATTAATCAAATTATTTCTGCATTTCGTCACGCTGTTATCTCACTTTTTTGTCACGTGTCACTTGTGCTGTTGAGTTGTCTCAAGAGCATGTATATGCACATTGTATTATTGGGTTTCGTTTGCATATAATGCAATGTAGTGCTGATATAACTACTTTCATTCTAAAATAGACCATATTTTCCTCTACAAACCTTTGTGGCCCCCCTCATTATGTTCATTGTTTCTTTACTTGTCTTGACTTAATGATTCCTGGCTGAGAAATTGTTATTTGTAAAACATTTCCACCCAGGTCTCAACTGGGTTAACAGGTTTTCTCTGTCCTTTTCTTTTGGCCAAATTAATGAGCATGAGATGACTGGCTCTTGTGACATGCTCAGTCAGTGAATCTGAATGTGCCACGCTGGTTGCCATGGTACATTTTACATTTGAAGCTAGCCCAGGCTGTGCAAGCTGAGTAAGTCAGCCCCCAAGCCTGCTACAAACAGCACGCAGATGAGCTGCCAGCTAATAGCTTTATTCTCAGTGTGGTGCTAGTTTAGCAACACTTCGGCTTACTGAGGAGATGCTATAAATGTGTGACAATGTATTTCAGGTTATGCGGACAACCACACTGAAATGTTTTAGTCTAACGCCTGATGTGAGGTACTTGAAAGGGCTGTGCACGTTAATTTGCTGCGCTGCCAATGCGCCACAAGTAAAGAGCAGGAATGAGCCGTATCTATGAGGTACGGTGCATTCCTGTCCACTTTTACTGTGCTGGTGCTCAATGGCTTCCATGCGCCAATGCACATGGCGCAAGGGTGTCTGCGTTGAAATCAGATGGCTAATGTGGGGGAAGGGAAGGGAAGGGGCATCACAAAAACAACCCTTTTGCCACCTCTGGAGAGGCGTAGACTTTTGGCACATTCCCGGGTTGATAGTATGTTGAAAATCTGAGAATGTGTCATATTCCATGGGTGTTACGTGGGAACACCCACGTAATGCCCACGGTATGCCCCTCTATCGCAGTGTGAGGCAACACAGTGACTTGGCTGCTTTGTCTCATGCCATATCTACCTGGCCATGAAAATCAATGCTTGGTGGCTTTTTGTGGCCTCATAGATATGGGTAAGCCAGCGCACTACCGGAACATAAGGAAAAGTGACGTTCCGGCAGCACACTGGGCATTGTGAGAGCTGACGGGGCTTCCAATTAGTACTCTTTTGCTTCCCTTAAGGCTAGATACGGGGAAAAAAAACTTGATTGATGTGGTTGGCTTAAAGGTCCTAATATATTGGAAGATGCTCTGGTCTACCCCCGGAGCTAGCTTCATACCAGACAGGCCTGCAGGAGAATTTATGTAGTATGGGTCAAAAGAAATCCCATGGTTTAAATATGTCAGGGTTACATTCATTATAATTGGGCTAGAGCAGCTTGGGGTTGCTCCCAAGAAGAGCAGCAAAACATCAAAAGCCCGAATTAAGAATGCCTATTGGCAATATAAGCTAAATGATTTCCATACTAAGTCACAAGTAAGAACCTTAACTCAGGTCTTCCTTCAATGGAAGGATAGCTAGGGGCTGGAGTGCTTCCAGGAAATTATTGAGTCCATAGCCGTGTGGAAACTTTGTTTACAGTTCAGGTGCAGGTCTCTAATCCTCCGTTCTTTTACAACCAGATGGGGGGCAGATTTGAGGCCCTCTCCCCACAAGTGTGTCCTTTGCATTTCAGCATGTGAAACAGTAGAGTATGTCCTATTCTTTTGTCCTGCATACCAAACCACTACGAATTTGCATATCCGACCTTTGTGTTGTAACTTTAGGTACAGGACATGTCGACAAACTCTGCTATTCCACCCGCTATATAGTATTCGGAGTTTCACGGTTCTAGTTGGCTATGTGGACAATTAAGCAAAATTATGTGAAAAGAGTCATTACCTAGTAATCCTGTGGCACAAATAATGAATTAATTAAAGTGCTTATTGTTGTTTTATTGACTTCTTATATGGATTTTAACGATGTATTTATGCAAAATAGTATCTATCCATTTTTACCATGATTATAATTGTTCTTCAAACACTGATCCTGCACTTTGATTCCATATTGGTGAACAAAGTGAAGCCAAAAATACAAGGGTAAGAAATATTTGAAGAAATTCAATAGTATATCAACATCATTCTAGGGTTTATTGTTTTAAAATCAGATTCTTTCAACGATTGTGGTGCATTAATATTTTTATCCAAGTGAGTATCCTTGAGCAGCCCATACTAAAAAATAATATAGATAATCCAGGTGGCATGGTGTACCCTTATGGAGCCCATTTCTAAAGACTCTTTTGAGGTTTTTGTCTCAATATTGCGGTAGCATTTTAACAAACGATGTACTATGATTGCAATTCCTCTATATAGGAATACTGCTATGAGTTGTGACTAGGATTTATCATGTTTTTATCTATTATCTCTTTGCACTGTGCACTTTTATGGTTGATTGAACCGAATACATTTGAATTGAAATTGAAATAAGTCCTTCAGTTCCTCCAAGCTCAAAAGTAAGGAATCAGACCAAGAAATATGTCTGGTAATGTAATCTTTGACACTCTATTCCGGATTCCAACACCACCATAAGGTGAAGGCATTGGACTTCCATCTCATGTTCAAAAAGCATTAAGATAACTCAGTAGATCAGTAGACTAAGGTATTTGTAAGAAATCGGGGTATTAGTTGAGGAGGCGAGAGCTCTACTCAAGCAACATGCAAAATCCTTGTTAGGGTGAACCACAGAAATCACTAAAGACCATGAGCTTAACCCTCTGGTAGCTTGGCATGAAGGAGCCAGGCTTAATTTAGAGGCAAAGTGAAAAGTATTTATGCAGCATACAAACAGTAATAAAGTAAAAACAAAAAACTGGAAAAAGCACAAACCAAATTAGAAAACTAGAGTATATTTTAATTAATATAATGATACCAGATCTATTTATTTTTCGAATTTTAGGTATATATAGCACCTGAAAGCACAAGTGCTACTCATGCTCATCTGGTCATTCTAGACCTGGGGAAAGTTACCCAATCAAGCCAACCGCAATGGAGTGCAGACCAAAGACAGAGCCCAGGTTAGTCCAGCTGAAAACGTTACCTTCTCAAAGTCTGGGGCAAAGAGTTCTGCAGTGGAGGTGGCAAGGACCAGGGAAAGTGTTATAGATTGTTTTAAAATAATTACGGCTGCATGGAATTATGTTAACCGAAGATTATACTGAAAAATGTGATTATTTCCAATAATGAAGATAATTGGAAACTCCTAAGAATAAATTCGCAAAAATATAAAACTGATATGACATGTTACTGAGTGCTCGTTGAAAATATTATTTATGTTATAGATTGTTGTTGCTGTAGAGGGAAGATAAGGCCTTGCATCGCAAGTGTCATCGATGTAGCACAAAGGTCTGGTTGGGCGTTACAGAGGGTTGTAGCTGGAGCTTCATGTTGGTCGTCACTGTAGGCTGTTGTTGTGGTAGGGCAACGTGCAGATCTCACGTTGACGGTTGTCACCGTTGGTCGCTGTAGCACAGTAGTCGGGTTCACTGGAGCTTCGTGTTTACGGCAGAGTCCATACACAGGTGCAAAGGGCCCAAAAAGTTCAGAGAGAAGATTGAACCTTCCTTCTCAGAGAGAAAAACAGTCCTCAATCAATCAGTGGGGCAGTCCTCTGGTAGCAGCAGGGCAGTCCCCTGGGGAGTAAGGTAATCCTTCTTCCGTAATGGCTGGGTCTGATGGCTTGGTGGACTAATGTGTCCACTGTAGAGGCCTGTGTTTGACCTCATGGTAACAGGTTCAAATGAGGTTGATAAAAGGAGTACAATTGAGTTGGGTAACAATAAACATCATTATTCAGCGCCAACATACCCACGAGTGAATGTGTGCTTTACAAATACTTATGTTATGTAATGTCCACATGTCCAGGGGTGTGCTTAAGAATGGCTGTTGGAGGTCCAATATTTATAGCTGATGCCAGGTGGGGGCGTTTCCCTATAACACTCCTCCATCTGGTTGTAGAAAGTTCTTCCCTTTCTTCATCAAGGCACCAAGAAGTCTGGGATCACAAAACACTAGTGTCAGGTGCCTTCATGTGTGCAAAAGGAAAATACTTTTTAAATTGTAAGTGGGGCTGGGTATAGCTCCACCCTCAACCATCCTGGCAGGATGGCCCACCCCCACCTTGTCCACACCTAATCCCCTTTTGTGTTACTGTCTTGAAGGAATACCCAAACCCCAACAGCAGAGACATTCACAGTCACCTGACCCAGGTACTGCCAAGAAGGAACAAATGGTTAGGACACAAAAATGGCAACTTTCTAAATGCTGCATTTGCAGAATTTGACTTAAAATCTCTATTGGCTCACAATCAAAACTTACGGGCATATCAGCAAGGAACGGCGATGAATAAAACAAAGCGCGCTCAGCGCTTTGTTATTCATCGCCGTCTATCTCTGGAATTTTTCTCCCTGGTAGCACGTTATCAACAACGCGTTGCTCCAGGGCAATAAAAATTCCAGAGATAGTGGGGAAAATCGCCGTTTTGCAGGGAACATCGCTGGTTTTCCGGCGATATTCCCTGTAAAGGGGCGATAACCTTGCTGATACAACCCTGTGGTCGTATCAGCAGAATCCACCCCCTCTGTTAGGCGTGGCTAAGTCAAGAATTTAGCAGACGTTTTCTCCAAAAACTAACGTCTGCTAAAATGCTAGGGCATCCTTGCTGATAGCGTAAAGACGCGCTATTGATGTCCTGACATGTAGTCTATGTCAGGAACGCCTAATTTGCATCTTATTAGAGATGCAAAGGTAGGTATAGTGAAAAAGGGTGCTAACATGCGAATATGCATGTTAGCACCCTCTTGCTGATTTTGTAATGATTTTATCTATGCTTTTCTGTTTTTTAAAGCCAAAAAAGCAGAGATAAAGCCCTTGCTGATATGCCCTTGCTGACATGCCCTTAAATAATTAAACATAATCCCATGTTGCTATTAACTGAGTGGGGTAACCGGAGACACTTAAAGACAAGATATGAACTCAAAAGCACAGTATTGTCCCCTTAACCACCACTAGAAATAAAAAAAGACAGATTGGGTTATGAGATTTGGATAAATGAAACAGTCAATAGCTTGAAGATTCTTTCTGCTACACAGAGTTTTATCGTTTTCTTCTTTTTTTGGTTTGAAAACTGACCAATACGTGTTGATATTTGATTTATTTTTCCCCCACAGACAATGATGTTTCACCACTAAATATATCTGAACTTGTTTATTCATCAATTTATTTCAGAATACAAAGTTCTGTAAACATATATGAACAGATATAAGTAGGGGTGTGCATTTAAAAACGAATTTACATACACAAAACTCCCATGTCAAATTGATTCAGCATTTCAGCTCTCCATACAATATGTACTGGAGTCTTCCTTACATAATCGATACTTATTTAAAGCTTAAAAGTGAGAGGGAAATACTATCTGGATGTAGTAACCAAGGGACTGATCTAACACAATTCTAATAAGCCCTTCAAAAATTCACAAGCCCCTTATCTTTATGAGACATAACAGGAAAATATTCGACATAATCCATACAACAAACCTCTTAACATTATAATTCATCCTTTTTTTGTTTCATAAGGCACTACAAAAAACGTTGCAGTGGCAAATTGTTTTATTTTGTGTTTGGTAACTGTACACGACAATAAGATTTCTTTACATAAATGTATATTAAAACTTTTGAATAGCGGCTTTAACCAATATCCTCTTTGTTTAGGTAAACGGGTAAAATAATTTAAAGTTCCGGGGCATATTTAGCAACAACTTGCGATAATTATCGTAAACCGCGCTTACCACGATTTTTTTATCGACTCCTATCGCTGGATTTTATCGCAGAGATAACGCAGTATTACCAACGTTTATTTCCACTGCGATAAAAAAATCCAGTGATAGCAGCAAATCCGATTTTTAACGCGAGATTTACAGCAATGAAAATCCTATTGCTAAGGAAAATCTCGCTAATAGGCAGGTGGGGACTTAGCCATAGAATCCACCTCCCATTGACTAATATGGCTAAGTCAGTTTTTACCAAGTGTAAAATCCTGGCGCTAATCGTGGTTAGCGCATGGTTTTTTATCGCGTCGCAGGGATTGCTAATCGGCGATAGCTGTGTTAGCGACTGCTTTCAGTCGCTACCAATTTGGGAACGCCCACTTTGCATGTCATTAGCGATAAATATCGCTGACATGCAAAACGGGCCCCAAACCGGTCGCTTACGCCTGGAAGCTGTCGCTAACTGCTGATAGCGACAGCTTGGTAATTCTGTGATAAAAAAATCGCTGCTTTAGCGGCAAAAAGTGCTGCTAAAGCGGCGAAGATGCCCTTGCTAATATGCCACAACATTTATTTTGTGTTCAACTACAAAATTACCATTGTAGCTGCCACAACCTTAAGTCATCCTACCCACATAATGCTATCAGCCTGGCAACACTTTATTGTTCAAATAGCCTGGCCTCAGGAAGGCCTTACAAATGTCATTAGTAATCCCACACTGTACACGGTCCCAAAACCCAATCTACAACATGTGTCAGACTCCTCTAGGATTCATTCGTATCTGCACAGATATTATTCACATCTCTTTACTCCACCATCAGTCACTCCCTGCCATTTTACCTCTTCTGTAGGTTCCTGCTTTCTCTCTTTGATACGCTTTTCCCGTCTTTCTCGTCCTCCTTCTTTCCCCTTTGGTGTTTTCCCTCTCTTGCCCTCAGAAAATGTTTGATGAGGAAAAATAAGTGCAGGTTCCCAAAAATGAGCGTTGGGTGCTACACCGACAACCACCTGCTCAAATTAAACACTGCTGCAGTTGAAATGTGAGTTGTTTCTAAGTATGCTGAAGTTTCATGAAGAGAAAGCATCTGACGTCTCAAGTCTTCCCTTAAAGTTTGTGAAGGAGATCATGACTAAATAACTGAAAACAGTCCTAGTGGTCTAGAAGAGGAACAAGTTTGTATTTTATCCATTGTAGGAGAGCAACAATCTTGTTTGGATGGCTGCACACTCTCTTATCTCCCTGTTTGTCGCGGAAAGTGTTACTTGTTAAGGACAGGGATCTTGCGACATCACCATTGGTTGAAGCAAGTTATTACAAGCAAGCACCAAAAACATTTTCTTATTACAGGAGTAGTCTGACATGTGAACTTTCCTGTGACACCGGAGTTTTATAAGGGTGTTAATCTCGCGTATATTGTCTTATATTTATATATAAATAAATCAGAACCTTCCAGAGGCTTGAGGTCCTGTATCAGAAAAGATACAATTTCCCTGAGCTTTTGCCAGTCTCTCTGGTTACAACATGACCTCCCTGATACTATTTTCAGCCCGAATCTTCCACTAATGGTTTGTGGTCACAAAAACTAGCGTGAAGATGATCCCAAAAATATCTAAAGATTCAATAAATATATCATAATAGCACTAATCATAATCCCTGCTCAATTTAAACCCCAACCTTTGCTCAGTAGCCTGCGGCCAGTGCTATTGAATGTCCATGTGCTGAATCCCTGGGCTCCTCGTTCTTTATTTCACTTCATGCCACTTCATCCACCACTATACACTTCCTGCCCCTTTATCTCACTCTTTCGGGTTACTTTCATTCTCCTATCTTTTTTTTATCACTGTATTCCTGTCTTTCTCATCCCCTTTCTTTCCCTGTTTGGTGTTATTCACACTGTTGCTCTGGGTTTAAGCCTGATGAGGAGAAAGACATATGTGACAGTGGGCACGACCTGCTACGACTGGCTCAAATTAAGCACTGAATAATCAGACAATGATTGCATGTAGCCTCAAATCTCATTGAACTGTATTGCAATCACCTTTTTTTTGTGCAATACATTATTACATTTACATCCAAATCTTCCTTAAAGTTTGTAAGGTGACACTTAAGTCACCACATAAAAGATTTTATTATATGATGATGATAATGACATTTACAAAGCGCTTGGTTACACTATACTAGTGTGTCCCCGCGGTGCGGCACATGAGCAAAGAAAAAAAACATCATTCTCAGGTCACCTCCCAGTCAGAGAACAACATCAGAAAGCTACTTATTTGGAAAAAGGAAAGTTTTCAGCTTATTACGGAGGGTCACCTCCGATGTCTCCATCCGAAGCCCCCACGGGAGTCTATTCCATTGCTGAGCTGCCATAGACCAAAAGGAGCGCCCGCCCATCCTTACCGTCCTGACTCTAGGGACAGTAACCTGTCCCATCCCACTAGATCTTAGTTGGCGGGAGGGGACATACGGACTCAGAAGATTATATAGGTATGCGGGTCCCTTCCTTTGTAGGATTCGATGGCACACACAGAGAGCTTTGAACTGGATTAGCTCCTTAATCGGGAGCCAATGGAGAGCGACTAATGCCTTCCTTGAAGATGCTCTCCTGGGCAGCGTCAGAACCAGGCGTGCTGCTGTGTTCTGTATATGCTGAAGCCTCTGTACACAGCTGACATTGGCCCCCAGGTACAGCACATTCCCGTAGTCCCACCTTGAAGTTACTAAGGCATGGACCATGGTCTTCCTAGCTCCAGTGGGCAAGATGTCCAAGGTCTTGCGCAAGCTATGCAAGATACTGAAATAAGTTCCTGCCACTCTCCTCGTCTGAAGATCAAACGAGAGTTTGGGGTCCAACCACACCCCTAAGTTCTTAACTAGTTCACTATGAGCCGGGGCGGGACCCAGGGTCTGAGGTCTTCATGCCGATGTCCACACAGAGGGTGCCTTACCAACAACCGAAGCCTCTGTCTTACTCCTGTTCAGTTTAAGGCAGTTCTCACCCATCCATACCGCCAGTTCTTGCATGCAGAAGTTAAAGTTGGAGGACGCTTTCTCATCCGATTGTGTTAAGGCCACCACCAGCTGCGTGCCATATCCAAATTACCCCTAAATATACTATGATTACTCCGCACATTCTTGAATCCATATGCAAATGCCTTCTAATCTTGATGAGAAGAGTTGGAATCAAACCATGCTGCCCGCAAAACCCTTCTGATTCACCCTTATATGGAATATTAAATATATTTTCGCTAAAGTACCCCCTGCCATACAGTATAAGGACATTGGAAGTCAAAGAGGAACTCCTTCATAAGGCCATGGAACTCCTAGGTGACTTGCAATATCTGTATGATGTACTTCAGGGGTTACTTTATTTCTTATAATACATGGTGACACCATTACCTTTCCCACAAACCACTTAAATAATTGGGGTGTGCCACATTCATTTGAAAGAGAAAGCATGTTTGCAAACACGAAGAATAAAAAACACATCAAAAGCTAAAATGATATTAGAAGCTGTTTAGTACTAGTCAGTTATTTTAATTAAAAAAGATTCAGTAGCTCGGAATTTGTGGAAACATACATAAATATTCAAACTTGTATGTAATTACCTAAGGAATGCAAAAATAAACATGCTACCACACATGTCCTCTTCCTGCTTTTCACTATACAGCTAGAAAAACAGAGCAGAAGGAAGGAAAGCAATTTTTTGTTTTTGTTCAGTGGCTATATCATTTCTTAATAGTAGGTGACTGGGTTGTACTGAAGTCGCCAATTATAAAGAAATATTTTTGAGCTGACCTTTATTTCCCCTCAGCTTTAGCCAGCAGGCATTTTGATGTCCGAACTCAATTGTAATAAGTTGTTACAGTCGAGTGGCTACATAATTTCTGCATTACAGGCGACTGAGCGCATCAGAAGTCGCCACTTATAAAGAATTTATAGACACGTTTTTAATGCACAATACCATCTATTTATATTGACAGTCACTGCAAATTATTGCAATCACCTCCAACTCAGCTTGTCAAGTTAGATCATGAAAACTGACCTCTCTGACAATATCTCCAAATGGGTATGTATTGGATATAGTCACATCAAGTATCCCGGATAAAGATTGCTGTTACTTTTCACATTTATTTTAAATTGATGCATATATTTTGGATAACAGATACATTTAGGAGTGTGAACAATTTTTTATTTCTGTGGTGCAGAAATTGTGCATATCATTTGAAGCTTTTCGGGTCAAAATGTTCATGTGAGTTTTTATTACACTTTAAACCTGAAGTTTTCTCGAGGGGTGGGGGAAGAACTCTGTTCCGCTGGCGGAGTTTGAGGAGCTTTGCCCACTCTGCGCGGAGTGTGGCGTTGCAAAAAACTCAGCGAAGTGACGCTGAACAGAGGTTTTTTTCTCGAGTGGTTTGCCAACGGTAAGTTTGCGAGCCCTTGTGAGCAAAAATAACCTACTAGTCCTCCTCCTGGCAATATTTCTCATTGCGGGAAGTTTCAGAAGGTTGCGAAATGTGCTTTTTACGTTGAGGAACCTGCCACTCAAGTAGAATGTTTACTCGAATGACAGAAAGCAGCAGCGCCCTCAGGCTCAACACGTAGTGCAGTTCATGCAGAATTTACTGTGTGGGGCAAACTCCCAGGGCTAAAAAATCAATGCGAGCAGTGCAATTTAACAGGCTCTGCCGCTGGCAGAACTCAGCGGAGCTCGGCAGAGTGTTTCAGCCACTTCGCAGAGTTCCGCAGAGTAAAACATAGCGAACTTCACGCCAGCCTAGTTTTCTTCATTTACAATAAAATTTATTTACAAATTAACACTTAAATACCACGGAATTCAGGCCATATTTAAAAAAACTTAAAGCCAAATTCTATACTTTGCACAGAACTCAAAATGATGTTGTGTGCATATTAGGAACATTCCATTTTCTAGCATGATTCTTCTGAAACATATGCTTTGTAAACTTCAGCTCATAGCTCTCGCCTTTTTAGGTCTCAGGTACAGAAAGTGTAGCTCTGTCTTAACCAGATCTTTTGTTTCCAGTACATTACATATTCTTAGCCCCTTGTTCCTTATTGGACAGCAGTATTATCTGTCCCAAATGTCCATGACCGTCTTCAAGATTCTTATATTTTGTGTTACTCTGGAGATTTTTGGCCTCATAGTGCTCCAACTGGATGCATTGTATAATTACACTTGAGGGGACTATTTCTTTTTGTTTTTGCAAAACACGTGAGTTGCACCTCACTACTGCCAGTAGTTGCAAAACGTGAGTTACATGTCGTCGCTGTGGGTAGGTGCAAGCACAGGAGGTTATGGTACTGCTCACCACTGCAGGCAGCCCCAAAACTTGAATCAAAGCTGATTGCTGCAGGTTGCTGTGAAAAACCCACTCTGTATTTCATTCTTTGCATAGCCAGGCAGAGGCTCATTTAAAAATTGATTTTTTGATGTTGAGATGGAAAATGTTAAAAACTATATTAACTCCTTTCTTTGGAAAGGATCACTGACTGTTAAACAGGAGCCCCAAAGTTGTTTTGTGAAACAGCAAGAGTTCTGTTAAAAATGAAGTGTGCTTGCAAGGCGCATCTACGGGTCTTCAGAGAAGATCATGGCTTCAGGGAGTTGCCTCAGGTGGTGGGTTCCTGCTGCGTTCTTCTTTTCTCTTACGACACATATTGTATGAAGCCCTTGTGGTTGGTCTAATACCTTTTAAGGGTAATGCAGAGTGCCATAGAAACTGATGGCATGGTAATTTGTTGCGGGACTGAACATGCCAAGCATTTAATATGGTTCATAATACTGGTGCTTAGCCTGCTCATAAGCTATTCCATTATTTGCAGATAAAAACAAAGAGAAATACAATTATTTGCCTGCTAGAATAGAGTTGGATCAGGTGAGGAGGCAGGCTTGAATTCAAAGTTTTCTGTTTCACAAGAAACAAACAAAACTATATCACTAAGTTACTAACTATATCACGGACACCGATCACCAGCTCAAGACTTTAAAGAGCGTGCGCTGAGAATTCACATATGCAATGAAGGACACATCCGTCTGCTCAATCAGCCAGGGTGCCAGACCAGCTCTGTCTGTGTGAATAATGAGGACTCAGGTTTTTCAGCAGTGCTGTCTAAGCACATGAGCACACTGGGAAGTTTCCCGGGGGCCTCACAAGCATAGGTGCCCCATGCAAACCAGAATAGAACATTTTCCAGGTATCGCAACAAGAATTTTAGATTCTCTTAAGCACAGGGAGGTGAGGATTATGCTTTCTCAATTTCTTTACTGACTCAACAGCTGCCAATGAAAAATAAACTACACTTAGTAAAAACATCATTTCCCATGAGGCTTTGAACCATGCCTCCTCAAACAGCCAATGGCAACATATCATAGTGAACAAAATAGGGAGGCACTACCTTGGCTTCCTCTTTCTTTGCAAAACCAGTCTATAATGTCTGAATGAAGAAAAAGTTCCAACTCTCAATGGAGAGACAAACGGCAGAGCCCAAATTCTCAATGGAGAATATATTCCATGAATCTTGGGATCAAACTCCATCCTCCAACAACGAGGTGGTCCATCTCCATCCGTATCAACTTACAGCCAGATTCATCAACCAAAATTGTGATCGCAATAGCTGCGAATTAGCTATTGCAATCGCAATTAAAAGAAAAGCAATTCATGATTAGAAAAAGTTAAAAATTGCGAAATCGCTAAAACAAAATTGTGAAATTGCAAAATAATTCGCAGAATCTAGGAGGAACCCCTATAGTGAATAGGATTTAGCGAGAATCCATGGATTCTGCGAAATATTTTGCGAACTCGCTAAATAATCGCTAACGCAATTCATGAAAACTCGCAAATTGCGAAAAATCAGAAAATCGCTATTTGCGACCCGCAATATAAGGAGAACCCAAACCAGGTGGTAACCATGAAGAAAAAGAAAAAAAAAATATCTAGCCACAGGTGCAGGCCTGATCAAACACACTTAAGGAGACACAGTAGGAGCATGAGGACTCTCACAATGCCAGGACTCTACATGGTGGTCAGGCGACGAAGGCTCCAGTCTCCAGCAAGGAACAGACGCAGGATCCAGGAGCGAATATTCCGCAAGCGGATCACCCTTCTGGGCAAAACTGCGGAGCAAATCTACTCCAAGTACCGCCTGAATGGGGCAATGATCACTAAGCTGATCCTGGACCTAGACCCCCTGATGCAGCACCCAACAAGGAGGACCAATGCCGTGCCCACCCATGTCCAGGTCTTGTGCAGCCTGCACCTCCTGGCCTCCGGAAGCTTCCAGGGGATAGTCGCTGTTGCAGGGGGGATCTCCCAGAGCACCATGTCCCGCTGCCTACAGAGTTTCCTGGAGGCAATGCTGACCCGGCTACACCATTACATCACATTCCCGACCACCCAACAGGACTTGAAGCAAACCAAGCTTCATTTCTACAACATTGCGCAATTCCCACATGTAATAGGATGCATTGACTGTACCCACATCCACATCTGCCCACCTGCACAAACAAAATACATGTACCGGAACCGCAAGTCCTACCACTCCCTGAATATCCAGATGGTGTGCAACGCTAAGACAATCATCACGGACATAGTGGCACAATACCCGGGGAGCACACATGACTCCTTCATATTCCGGCACAGCGGCATGCACACACGACTGGCCAGGGGAGACTTTGGCGAAGGACACCTACTAAGTAAGTACACATGCCACCAAATAGTACACTGTGACCATGTATCTGTGCATAACAGGCACCCACCCTCTGCTCCTTACATTCAGGGGACAGCACCTACGGTCTCCGTGAGTACCTCCTCACCCCATATAAATACCCTGCAACACCACAGCAACGGTGTTACAATGCTGCACACATACGCACAAGAAATTGCATTGAGAGGACATTTGGGCTATTGAAGAGCCAATTCCGCATACTTCACAAGACTGGTGGGGCCCTCAAATACGAGCCGGAGGTCTGCTGCCGCATCGTGGCCATGTGTGCAACAATCCACAACATTGCTACCAAGCGCAGGATACCTGTAGAGATCTCTGGCAGTGAGTCGGAAGGGGACAACCGCCCACCTGCACATGTGCGTCATGCACGCGGGGAGAATCCTGCAGTAGGACACAGGCACTGCAACCAAATCACTATTAACTCACCCAACACTACACTCATGCATGACAATTGAAATAATGACATGAATAAGATTAACAGGTACTGAATATATATTATTGTTTTTTTCACAATAAAGTGGCATTTTTTCTCACAGTTACATGAGAGCTATATTGAGTCATACGTCCCCATGTATGTGAGGAGGGCATGCTTGACTCAGCAGCATGGCCCTTCATGGTACAAAATAAATAGTCAATGGCGCCTCCGGGCGGACGCTCCCAGTCGCCTTTCCACCTCTTCCTCAGCATTTGCCCGTGGGGCAGCAGTGGGCCTGGTGATGCGGCGGGGTACTATCACCAGTGGCACCGATTGGCTGCTGTGGCTTGAATTTCCCTCACTTGCGTCATCCCCCCCACCTGCCTGGCCATGGCCAGTTGCCTGCAGACCCTGCACTGCAGTGGTAACTTGCTCCAGTGCCCTAGCAACATCCTGGCAGCATTGGACCATTTGTACTTGCATGGCCAACGAGCATCGTGAGAGTTGGGAGGTGGCATTCCCTATGATGTCGCAGACAGGCGGGTCAGCAGCTGGCGGTGGCGGCGCCGGTTGACGTCCCGCTGGGTCAACATGGCCTGGGTGTTTTCCTCCACTGCAGCGGTCATCCTTTCTATTCTGTCTGAGAGCTGTCCCACATTCCTAGCGGTCTTGTGCAGCTGTAGGTGAATGGCTGCAAGATGACGGGCCTGCTTCTGGTGTATGGGGAGCATACAGCGCTCAATTGAGAGGCCAGGTACCCACACATTCACCCCCCTGCCAGCGTGTGGTGTTGTGTCGCGCGGTTCCCTCACCAGTCCGCTGGATTGTGTTCTCACAGTGGCAGTGGACCGGGTTTGTTTCCGTGCCACAGCTGTTGTTGTCAGTGCCACTGGCATGGGTGTCACACGCTGCGGTTGTGGCGCGCCTGTTGTTGCTGAGGTGGCACTGTCCACAGGGGCAGGTGGTGGTACTACTGCTGGTGCTGCAGCTTGCCCTGATGGTCCTGGTTGAGGGAAAGGATGGACGTCTCCCTCGGTGTCCTCAGGATTGTCATCTATTTGCAGGGCCATGCTATCAGTGCTGGGTTCTTCAGCGCCACCTGTGATGTAAAGTGGACTTTGATTAATGACATGTATCTTGCACATGGAAGGTTGCTACATGCGTGCAGGCTACCATTCCCTGACTGGCTGTAGGATTGACTCTCACTGGACACGTCTGGCTGTATGGGGCTAGATGGAAGTGTGGTCAGACTACATGTCCCACAATGCAATAGGGCTTTTCTGGTGTGCATGGGCTGCATGACTGGGGTTTCTAATGGGTTGCTCTGGGGTCATGGCCATTGTTAGGGGACAGGGTCGCAGTCGCATGGCACTTACCTTGGGAATCTTGGGTGGGTCGGGAGGAGTCCAGCTGGGTTACCCCCACGCATGACTGGGGATTCAGGGTGTCCTCCACAAGGTCCTCCAGTGTGGTGTTTGGGTGGGACAGTGGGCTCTCCTCCTCCTGTTGCGACACGCTCCCCCAGCCTCTCTGCAATCCTCTCCTTGGCATGCCCTCTGAGGTCGTACCACCTCTTCTTTAATTCATCTATGGAGCGCTGGGTCACTCCCACGGAATTTACTTTGGCGCGGATGCGCATCCAAATCCTTCTTTTGTCCGCCTCAGGCACCCTCCTTGAGTCCTTTCCAAAGAGTCGGTCGTGGTCTTTGCTCACTCCCTCAATGAGGTATTCCAATTCTTGCTCTGAAAATTTTATTTTGCGTTTCCTTCCTGAGGAACTGCCCCCTGCTGCTTCCTGGGACATTTTCTGCAGTGGGGTGTCTCCTGATTTTGAGCTGGAGGTGGTCTGAAGTGGAGCTCTGGACAGTGCTGCTTCCACTTCAGGCTAAGTATGCAGAATGAGGGTGGGAACGGCTTGCTTCCTGGTTGTGATGTCATCACTGTGCTCGAAATGCGACTTCCCGTTTTTGCGATCTCGCAATTAGCGAGATCGCAATTTGCGATTTCGGTAATTGCAAGATCGCAATTTCAACAAGGAAAACGGCCGATTCTGTGAATTTTATGAGATTTTGAGAAAATCGCAATCGGCAATTGCGGCCGATTGCGATTCGCTTTTTTTATTCGCAATTTTTCATGAATCCCATTCTGTGATTTCTAAATTGTGATTCGGTATTTCTCGCAATTTAGAAATCGCAGAATTTGGGTTTGATGAATCTGGGGGTTAGTTCTGTTTAGAATCGTTCCCTGAAACAGAAACAAGTTTGCAAATAGGGAATCCACAAGGTTTGACTTCTTAGGGTGGGTATTAATAAATTATGAATAGAGAAAAAACATACAACATAGCAGTTGATATTAACTGTCCCAACGGGTGGGATAATCCTCGCCTCCGTGTCCTTAATAGAATCTAAAATTCTTGTCACAATAGCTGAAAAATGTTGTATTCGATGTCAGGACCGGAGGCTTCTGATTATGCTGATTCAAAGCTCATCAGTAAGAACAGAGGAGACATGCGAAATAGGCTTGTAATAAAACACTTTCAACTTTGAATCGGATGACCAGTCAGCTGCTTTTAAGATGTCTTCTAAACGAGATCCTAACATATATGCTTTAGAGGCCATGGCTCCCCTAGCAGAATGCGCACCATACACAGAAATATCAATGCCTGCTTCTGACATTACCCATCTGACCCACCTAGCCAAGGTGGCAGCTTAAACTGGTCTAAAAGGCTTTTGAATCGCTAACAATAATTGAGCCAAGGGTTCAGACCTATGCGCAAGAGTTCGTTACTCATAAACCTTTAAACATTGCAAACCACATAATTTAACATTGTGTGGAAAAGCGGGATACTCAACCGAACGTGACATTGTTTTGGTATGTCTCGAGATGATGAAAGAGACACCCTGTGGGGAGAACATTCTCCCTGCCAAATCCAAAGCACGCACATCAGACACTCTGCGACATTGTGAGTTTGGCTGATAACTGCTTTAATGATAAATCTTTATTATCCGGCCAAAGCTCGAGTAAAGAGTCCCATAATGTCGGCTATCTGGGACTAGGTGGATTAGCCACCCTAATACCTCTGAGCAACTTACACACTAGGGGGTGCATCCCCACAGGCTTACCATCAATTGGATTATGACCTGCCGAAAGTGCTGATCTGAAGTTGTTAACTGACCTGTATGAAAGACCAGATTCAGGACATTCTGAGAGAAAATTCAACACTTCTTTTACATCTGATGCCATGGGATCCACCTGCCGTTGAAGGCACCAACCCACCCATCGCTTCCAGGAAGCTGAATACCATTTGCAGGTAGCTGGAGACCAAGCCTGTTGTATAAAGCTGGCAGGCGCCTGTGAAAGGCTGTCAATGCTCTCATGTCTCCTGAGAGCGTCCACACCATGAGAGACAATTGGTTCTGCAGGACCAGCGGATGGTGCGCTCCCACTGGGTCCTGGATAAGCATCGGGATTACCGGGAGCTAAAAGGGTAATTCCACTGACTACTCCAATAGTGTGGGAAACCAGGATTGAGTCTTCCACAAAGGTGTCACCAACACTACTGAAGCCGCCTGTCGATGGACCAAGGCCGCCACTCTTGGAATCAATGCTGGAGGAATGCATCCGTTCCCATAGCCATCGGGTCTGGTCTCCAGCTGAAGAATTGCAGGAGATGGGCATTGAGACAAGAGGCAAAGAGGTCTATCTTGCAAGGACCTCGCATACCCATGATCTCCGCAAACAGGGAAGGATAAAGCCTCCAGTCGCTGTAATACCTCAGGAATCTGGAGTTCCAACCTGCTACCTGATTGAGTTTGCCCAGCAGGTATTCAGCTTTGACATTGATCTTGTGATCCAGGCAGAAGTGCCAGAACTCCCTCACAATGTTGGCCAACATACAAGACCTTGTTCCTCCTAGGCGATTGATGTATCTCACTGCGGACACATTGTCTATCCGAAGAAGTATGCAACATTTGCTCTTCAGGGGAGTTATTGATTTTATGGCAAAAGAACCTGCTAGTAACTCGAGCCAGTTGATGTGCAACTTAAACTCATCGGCTGACCAACGTTTAGCGGTGGCAAAGTCTCCACATCGAGTGCCCCAGCCCCATCGGCTGGCGTCAGACTCGACAATGACGTCTGGGGAGGCACCAAAAACGCTCTTCCGTTCCAAGCCACTATGTGCTCCTGCCACCAGAGAAGCTCCTCTCGAGCGTCTGGTGATAGGGGAATGAGGTGATTGTAAGAAAACCTCTTTTGTATGTGATAAATCTTGAGACATTGTAAGGCCGGGTAGTGTAGAGGGCCTGGAATAATGGCCTGGATGGAGGACGCCAAGAGGCCCACAATCATTGCCAATACTCGCAATGAAATCATTTGTTTGGACAGAGTGTTCCTGATCTCTCGTTTCATAGATCTAAGTTTGGTCAATGGAAGAAGCAATTGGGCGGATACTGAGTTTATCTGAAAGCCGAGGAAGTCTACCTGTTGGCTTTGAATGACCATGGATTTTTTGGTGTTCATGACAACCCCTAGCTCCTGTAACAGGGACATCATCCAGTCTAGATGAGTAAGGAGAAGGTTTCGATCTTGAGCCACGAGCATTATGTCGTCGAAGTAGACAATCATGCGCACCCCCATTTCCCAAAGGCGGGTTACAACTGGTTTCAAGAGTTTGGTGAAAACCCATGGGGCTGATGACATTCTGGAAGGTAGTGAGCGATAATGGTACCATTGCCCTTTCCACTGGACCTGAAGGAATTTCTGATGAGAGGGGCAAATCGGAACTGTGAGATGGGCATCCTTCAGATCCAGATGGACCATACAGGCCTGTTCTAACAGGAGATCTCTATAAAGATGGATTCCCTCCATCTTGAAATACCTGTAAATCACAAAGGGGTTGAATTCTCTGAGATTCAGAACTAGCCTTTGACCACCCCCCTTCTTTTGCACCAGGAAAACGTTGCTGCGAAACCCTCCGGGAATTAAGGGTCCTACAGCTATAGCCTGCTTGGCCAAAAGATCTTAAAGTTCGGAGTCTGTAAAAGTCTGTTCTTGAAGGGAAAAAAGGAGAGGACAGGGAGGAGTCACCTGACTGGGGGAGTCTAGAAGTTCTATCTGGAACCCCTGGACCATGTGGAAAATCCACGCATCCGTGGTCAGCCATGTCCAGGTCACAAAATGTAACAACCTGCCCTCGAGGGGGATCATTGGAAACAACAATGGACTTACCATAGGATTGGTTATCGAAGTTTTTGTAGCCTCTGTTAACACCTCTGTTGAAGCAGCCTCTGAAGCCTCGAGACCTGGATGGGTAGAAGCCCGCTTGGTCTGGCTCTTGTGTGTAACCCCTGCGCTGTGGAGCAAAACCTCTCTAAGGACTGAGATTGGTGTAGCAGCCGGTCGAGCGTCCCCTGCCACGACCGACCCTATCAGAGACCTTGTGGAAGACTCTCTTCAAAGAAGACTGGGACTTATCTAGGGAGGTACTTACAAATTTGGCAATGCCTTTAACAAACTTTTCACCAAAAAGTTGTCCTTCAGCCAGTGGGCCCGGTTCAGCCGTGGCTAGCTCCACGAGCTGTGGGTCAATTCTGAGGAGCACAGATTTGTGGCGTTCTGAGGACAGAGCGCAATTAGCTTTTCCAAGGAGGCAGATCGCCCTCTGGGTCCACCCAGCCAGTACCTCGGGATGAAAGCGGCCCCTGTCTCCTGTGCCTGTACGGCTAGCTCAAGAATTTTGGCCAGGGGACCGGCAATGTCCAGTACTTTGCGCAGGCAATGCCTTTTTTGTATCCTTTTTGTATTTCTTTAAAAAGGTGGTCATTGAAGAGTCAATGTCCGGGGTAACAGCCACCTTGTGCGATAAGTCGGGTCTCGGACATCCGGATTTAAGACGGGGTCTAACCTCTTTGTCAAAACTCTTTCTCTGAGCTACAGCTGGGGGAAGTGCCCAGTCAGCTGAGCGAGGGTGGGAAATGTCTGAGTGATCAAAGGAGAAAGGGGAAGGGTGGACAGGGGAAGATGAGTGTTTGTGCTTCTCAGCGCATTTACGAGGCCTAGACTCTTGGGAAGAGTAAGTGTCAGCACCAATGTCAGTGGTGGTGTCGGGAATTTGGATAGGGATGGGCGGGAGAGGGAAGGGGGCCGGGGCACCATCCTGGGCTTGCTCTTTGGATTTATAGAGCGAAAAGTAAACTTGCACATGGGACCATGGAAGACCGGGATGTTCGGGAGGGGGAGGGGTGTCGGGGCTGAAGGAGCACCAGAGGGGGAAGGGTTATTAGCCACTAGATGCTCTAATCGCTGAGAGATAGGTAATAAGGTGGAGGAGATCACCTTATCCAGCTTGGCATCTAACCTTTTATCTATAATGTCCTCCATGGACTCATCATAGTAGAATGCATCATCATCAGGGTCATCACACGCAGCTACCTCCTCCACGTAGACCTCGCAGTCTGATATGACTCAGCTGACTACAAAATATTCAATCAAAAATCCCCAGTGGGAAGCACAATTATCAGCCCATACTCCCAACAAGCTATGGAGTCAGGTGGGAGAAAAGAGAGATACCACAAAAGTGCAAAGGCACAGGACTAATGGAGGAAGATAAACCCCCACTTGCCTGTGCAGAGCAGGGGTGCCAATAATTAATTTCCAGGCAAGCTAGAATAGCAAGGGTTAATGTCCTCAAGCACCGGAGTACAAACGCTGCCTTAATTATGTAAATCGAGCCTGGTATCCACTCCGATCTGCCAGCTGCGTGAAAACCCCGATCTATCCTGGGGCAAGGCGTCTTTCTGGATATTCAAGGGTGTTGCACGCACACAGATGCATGTGCCGGCTCCCGAGGCGCACGCTGGCTTCCCGGCTGGGCTCCGGCATTTGACTTGCTCCCTGCGGGGGGGGGGCCAGTCCCTGCCCAAGCGCGCAAGGCGAACGGGAAATGACAGCAGCGCTGCCGGCAGCGATCAGCTGGGGAGAAATAAGGGGGGAGAAGCCTAAAGTGCAACACGCGCTCAATGAAGGGAAAAGTAACTGAAAGGGGCGTGCGCTTAAAGCGTAGCGTGAAACACCTGATCCAGTAAAAGCAATTAAACGCGCTGCACAACGCATGCCGATAACGAGGAAATCATCATTACCGTAAGCACGAGCTGTGCATAGGAATGCCAATGAACATCAAAGCAAGTACATATCAAGGCAATAATGACAAAGTGGAACAAAATAGAGAGGCACTTATCTTGACTGCAGAGCAGCAAAGAAAGAGCAAGCCAAGATAGTGCCTCCCTATTTTGCTCACTTTGATATGTTGCCATTGGCTGTTTGAGGAGACGTGATTCAAAGCCTCAGGGGAAATTATGTTTTTACTAAGTGTAGTTTATTTTTCATTGGCTGCTGTTGATTCACTAAAGAAATTGAGAAAGCATAATGAATATGGAGGTTGGAATGCGTTGTTTTTAAATGCAGCAAATACATTCTTCTTTGTTTTTTAGAGAAACCTTAGAAAAACTCTTCTTCATTGTAATTAAATAAGGCAGAGGAGATGGTAGACCAGGGATGGAACATTGTAGGTACAGATAAATTTGAGGATACAGTGTTTATTGTAAGGTCGTCGTGCAGGATTGGTGTTGTTAAAGGAGTGTATGCCTTTAGTGCAATTGTGTTGTTTGTCAAGGCAATTAAGGGTTGAACATTGGACTCCCAACCAGCCACATTCAGAGAGTGGAGGCAGGTAAGGACTCATAAGTCGGATTAGTCTACCAGTTTCACTGTCTGCTGTAACACTACACAGCCAGAGGCGGCCATCACAGGTAAGCGCAGTGTTTAGGGTGAAGTCGACAGATGATGGAATAGGTATAATAGGTATAATTAAATAAATAAATAATACCTATTCCGTCATTTGTCGACATCCCCCTGCCGCGCCCCACCCTACCTCCCCACTGCACTTACCTGTGCTGGCTGCCACTGTACACAGCTATAGTTGTGCTATAATTCCACCTTTGTGCTTACCCTAGAACAGCTGCCCTGTGCCTTACCCAATCATTTGTTAGGGCTCGGATACAGGGAGCTTCAGTTGGCTGTTGGTAAGAACCATAGTTTCGAATACCTACCATATACATAGAGTTGTCTGTTCAAGAGCTTCCCTCCCTAGTCTTGTTCATGTGTAACATGCGTTTATTTTATTCTATAGCGTTATTCAGATTAGTAAAGGGTGTCAAAGCACTCTACATCATACACACATTATACAGAGACAATGAATCAGACATGTGTAAATCAATCTATAGGAAATATTACATACCACAATTAAGATTACAAACTGTAGGAGTCACATTCCATCCATACCAGCAGGCAGTATATTTGGTCTCGAAAAAGCACAAACTCAGGATTTAAAACTTACCACAGTGGTTGTGGATGGATTTACTAATAAGAATGTATTTCTAACTAAAACTCTTTATAGCAACGTTAGCATAATGAAGACTGGGGTGAAAAACATAATGTTCTCATGGGCATCAATTCACCAAAATGCCAGGAGTAGTGGACGTGATGCTCTGTGACATCACATGAAGTGACATCACTTTATCTTAATCGCAGCTCAGAAAGAGACATAAGGTGATCTTTGACTCTGATGTGAAGAAGTGGCATTATGCCTAATTGAAACATGGGATATAGGAGGAGGTGTCATCATAAATCAAATACTATGCTAAATTAAAATTTTATTGGAGCACCTGCAAACACCCCAAAATAAACACCGTTAATTATAATTAACCAAAATCATATCAATATGTTACCAAATAATGCTAGGATAAGAAGTTAAAGTGCATACATAACTCAAATTTCATACCCAAGGATGTAGAAACATTCTGCTCTAATTTGTAAGATAATAATGCCAGCAACATGTGTATTGTTGGCCTGAAAGGAAACTTCCCCAGTAGTAGAAGCAGTAACTCTTTGCCACTGCTGCTGGTGATCATATAAAGAGGTGGCAGTGACGCTGTGCAGTACGCATGCAGCAATCTAGCTCTATATAATTTAAAGGCTGTTTACACTGGCGAAACAGAGGTAGAGGCAGAGTGGGCAATATTAGTTGGTTTTTTGAGTATCAGAATGAGTGTCTGTATGGTTTGGTGGGGGGTATTACTTAGCGCACAGATGCATGAATTACTGACTCACTGTATGTGTTTTGAAGGACTGTATGGGTGGATTAGTGTGTGTATGGGTGTCTTAGAGAGTGAATGACTGTCTCAATAGTATCTTTTTGAGTAACTAGATATGTTTTAAACTAGTATATGTTAGTATTGACGTATATAAGTGAGTATATGTGAGAGTGAGAGATTGGAAGAGTTCCTGTAAAAATAGGTATGTGTTTCTATAAGTGATTGTTTAAGTGAGTAAGTATGCATATGTTTCTGTAGAAGTAAGTGTAGTGGTGTGTGTATAGCTGTATATGCAAGTAAATGGATGTTTGATAGTAAATGAGTGAATGTGTATGTAGATGTTGGAATTACTGAATAGGTTGTTGTAACTGGTATTGGTATCTCCCTTTTTTGGACATTTTAGTTTCTATTTTTGAATGTGTGTATTAAAGGTTATATGAGGATGAGAGGAGGTCTGCCTCTCTTTCACAAGGATGATGTCGTCAGTGATGTCATCAGTGATGTCATTTGAGATGTCATCAGTAATGTCATTAGTAATGTCACTGACCATGTCATGAGTGATGTAATATGTGACGTCGTCAGAAGTGCATTGCGGGCGCGCAAGTTATAGTTAGCTGAACTAACAATAACGGGGGAATTTCAATGGTTTTGTATGAGTGAAATGTCCAGCTAACTATAACATGTGTGAAACCTATGGTTTTTTCTGTGAATTTCTAAGGTTTTTTAAATGCTAATTCCTAACTATAACGTGGGTGAAACCTATGGTTTGTTCAGTGAATTTCAAAGGTTTTGTAAATGATAATTTTAAAAGTATTAATTGTTATATTTTTTTTACACATTGTTTTAAAGTATTTATTTTTAGATATTTTATTTTTTAAACTATATTACATATTTGTAATATAAATTGAAAAAAAATGTTTTTAAAAATATTGAAATTTTAATTCTTTTTTATTTTATCTTTTTTTTAATTTATATATATTTTATGTAGCCGGCAATGATATCCTATGGAAGGAAATTCTAGTTACTGGTAAGTACGGTTAAAATTACTTTTCAGGATCAGTTCTGGGCTGAAAGATGCAGCACTGAGGTCTCTCCTGATAACAGGTAAGTGAATCGGAATTCGTACTTCGGATGATTTTAGAGGAATTTTTTAAAGTTCCAAAACTCCACACTTAGAAGAATTTTCAAGTGAAACCAGTCAATGTTAGCCTATGGAAGGAAATTCAAGTTACTGGTAAATACGCTGAGATTTACTTTTCAGGGTCCGGACTGGGCTCAAAGATGCAGCACTGACGTCTCTCGTGATAACAGGTGAGTAAAACAGAATTCGTAGTTCGGCTGATTTTAGAGGAATATTTTGCTCAATAGTGAAGGAAGGGGGTGTGCCTCAGGTGACATATGTGCAAACACAGCCTGTGGCACGTTTTAAGTTGGATAATTAATTCCTCTTCAATCCTGAGGTCCCCTGTGGGCCAACTAGCCCACCAGGTACCTCCAGTATGCGCCAGGGAGCTGCGTTGCAGAGAGGTGTTCAGAGGCCATGCCCCCTTTTTACAACACTCTGCATCGCAGCTCCGTGGCACTTTTTTGAGGTACCTGTTGGGCTAGTTGGCCCCTAGGGGACCTCTGGATTGAAGAGGAATTAATTCCCCAACTTAAAACGCGCCACAGGGCATGTTTGCACACATATCACCTCAAGCCCCGCCCCCTACCTTCACCACTGTGCAAACGCGCGCCGTAGCGCGTTCTAAGTTGGGGTATTAAGTCCCCTTGCATACTGGGGGTCCCTGAGGGCCAACAAGCCCACCAGGAACCTCCAGTATGCGCAAGGGGGCTGCTTTGCAGAGAAGTGTAAAAAGGGGCGTGGCTTCATTACACCTCTCTGCAACCCAGTCCCCTGGCGCGTTTCCAGAGTGGGAACTAAATCCCCTTGAATACTGGGGGTCCCTGGGGGCCAACTAGTCCACCAGGAACCTCCAGTATGCGCCAGATGGCTGCGTGGCAGAGAGGTGTAAAAAGGGAGGTGGCCTTATTACACCTCTGTGCAATGCAGCCCCCTGGCACGTTTCCAGAGGGGGAACTAAATCCCCTTGCATACTGGGGGTCCCTGGGGGCCAACTAGCCCACCAGGAACCTCCAGTATGCGCCAGGGGACTGCGTTGCAGGGAGGTGTAAAAAGGGAGGTGGCCTCCTTACACCTCTCTGCAACGCAGCTCCCTGGCGCGTTTCCAGAGGGGGAACTAAATCCCCTTGAATACTGGGGGTCCCTGGGGGCCTAATAGCCCACCAGGAACCTCTAGTATGCGCCAGGGGGCTGCGTTGCAGAGAGGTGTAAAAAGGGGCATGGCCTCATTACACCTCTCTGCAACGCAGCACCCTGGCGCGTTTCCAGAGTGGGAACTAAATCCCCTTGAATACTGGGGGTCCCTGGGCGGCTCCAACTAGCCCATCAGGAACCTCCAGTATGCGCCAGGGGGCTGCGTTGCAGAGAGGTGTAATGATGCCAAGCCCCTTTTTACACCTCTCTGCAATGCAGCCCCCTGGCGCATACTGGAGGTTCCTTGTGGGCTACTTGGCCCCCAAGGACCCCCCATATTCATGGGGAATTACTTTCCCCCAGCAAACTCGCCAGGGGGCACGATTGCAGAGTGGTGCAGGGAGGGGGCGTGGCCTCCTCCCAATCCCATTTTTTTGTTTTGTTTTTAAGAAGGGGGGCTGTGTAGCCCCCCTTCTTTTTCTTTTTTTGGGCCCTGGGGACCCCATCCCCCAGGGCCTCACCCCCAAAAATTAATATATTTTTTTTTAACAAGAAGGGGACCGCAAGGCCACTCTCCTGTGGCTAATCCAGGCCCCGGGGACCCCATCCACCTGGGCATGCCACTTTTTAAAAAACATTTTAACGGGGGGCTGCATATGCCCCCTCCTCAGGCCACTTAAGGCCCCGGGGATCCCATCCCCCAGGGCCGCCTTGCATCCTTTTTTTTTTTATTAAAAATGTATTATTTGGGGAGAGGGGCCTCGTGGCCCCCCTCCCGGGGCACTTCTGGCCCCGGGGACCCCATTCCCCGGGGCCTGGCCCTCCTCATTGGGGGCCGTGGGGGGTCCCCAAGCCCCCCACGATCCCTGCCGGCTCCCCGCATCCTGCGAGAGGCGGCATTGCTTTTCTGCTTGGGGAGCAGCTAACATGCTGCTCCCCATGCAGAAAAGCAATCGGCTTTGATTTTTGAAAGAGAGAGCAGGCTTCCTGCTCTCTCTTTCAAAAACCAAAGCAGTTTGCTATGGTAGGGTGGGAGCCGCGAGGCTCCCGCCCTACCATAGCAAACAGCAGTGTCCCGGGGGTAGGCACCCCGGGACACTGCAGGAGCTGGCCCTAGGGCTTGGTAGTCCCCAGGGCCACATGGCCCCCCTCCTAAAAGTTAAAAGGCCTGGGAGGTGGTGGTCCCCGAGGCTGGGGGGTCCGTCACGGACCCCCCTATTTTGAATATTAGTGCCCCAGGGAGGTGGCGGTCCCCGGGCGTGTGGGGGGCTTGAGCCCCCCCCCACAGGTAAAATAACAACCTCGGTCTTGTCTCTGTTTAATTTCAACAGATTAGAACACATCCACTCCGACACCCGCCGTAGACCAAGCTGAAGGGAAGATATAGAAGCTTCCTTAGTGGAGGACAAAGAAAAGATAATGTGAGTGTCATCGGTGTACGAATAAAGGGATAGACCAGCATCCTCCACAATAGTCGCCAGGGGTCTCACATAGATGTTGAAGAGCAAAGGGCTCAAAGTGGACCCCTGGTGAACTCCGTACGCAGATGACCGTAAAGTAGATGAGGATTTGGAAGGAAAGACCTGAAACGTACGATCGCTAAGAAAGGAGGCCAACCAAGTTAGAGCGGGGCCTTCAACTCCTGCCGACTGGAGAGACTTTGAGAGGATGGTATGTGACACTGTATCGAATGCGGCGCTCAAGTCGAGTAGAATGGATCAGCTCCGGGCTTTTTTAACAAGGGAACATCCATCGCATGCTTCCAATCCAGAGGAACGCAAGACTCTCGTAAAGAAGAGTTTAGAAGTTCTTTAAGAACCCCAAGGGCATCTGGCAAAAGCTGTTGCAGGATGTTAACAGGTAGGGGATTTTACCCTAGCTAGAGAGTCGCAAAAAGATCTGTCGTCAAGAGGAGACCATATAGAGATCTTAGCTGTTGAGGAACAGTGGCTCTCACAGGTTGTATCAAACAGGAGTCTCTCAGTGTTAATAGGAGTGGAGGTCATTAATGAGCTGTATATAGTCTCAACCTTTGTGATGAAATAATTTGCATTATTATTGCATTGAGTCTCGTCGAGGGCTGGTGGCACAGGTGAAGTGTTAGATCCTGCCAGCTTCTTAACCGTGGAAAATAAAGCCCACGGACGGTTCAGTGAGTTAATGATGGCGTTCGAAACAAAGGAGGCTTTCGCCACCTTACAGGCCAGATGGTACGTATTAAGGGCGGCCTTGTAATCGGATTTACAACTGGGGGAATAGGTCAGGCGCCATCTTCTTTCCAAGTGCTTGCACTTAGATTTCGTGATCTTTAGCTCATTATTGAACCATGGGGCGGGAGGGTGGTGAGTGAAGCTGAGTTTCGGTACCAAAGGCAGGCAGAAGTTAATGGACCTAGCTAACCAGTTAAACACCACAAGATTTAAAGATCGAAGAGGTAGATTGGTGTCCGGAGGATTCGCCATTAGAAGACTATTAACCCCTCCCATGCTGATGACGAGCTCAGCTCGTCATCAGCCACGGTGCTCGTGTGCTGATGACGAGCTGAGCTCGTCATGGCCGTTAGAACGCTCACATGCGGGGATAATTCCCCTGCTGTGCTGAGCGTTCTAAGGAACGGGCATGGCCGTGACGACCTCAGCTCATCATCAGCACACGAGCACTGTGGCTGATGACGAGCTGAGCTCGTCATCAGCACAGGGGCGCTGTGCGTGCCCCCCGCCCCCCAGCACAGCGGGGGACTTACCCCCCCGCAGAGAATGGGTTAAGGGAATCTAAATCTAGCTTGTTCCAAGGCCTCAGACTGACTAAGTCATCCCTGAGGGCTGGCGCAGTATCCCCAGAGGTGGCTAATTGAAATTGAATAGCATAATGATCCGACCACCCTAGAGGAAAAGCGTGTAAACTGCAGTCAAACGAAAGGTTGGACAAGATTGGATCCAACAGGTGACCCGCCTGATGAGTGGGCCCCTGGTTTTGTAACAGCAGATTAGGGCTTCGAGGTCGGTTAAAAGAGTAGTGCTCCCATTGTTCAGGGGGTCCTCTAAATGAAAGTTCAAGTCCCCCAAAATAGTAAAATTGGCAGGCTTCATCACAAAAGGGGCTACTAAGTCAGGGAAGGCGGACAGCCATTTCTTGGGGTTACCGGGAGGACGGTAGATAAGCATGTCAGATAGGGTCATTTGAGGAGAAACAGCAAGTTTAAACATGGCAACTTCACAATCTGGGAAGGGCTGAGGCTCAAGTTTACAGGAGTATATAGCGTTAAAAATTACCGCAATCCCACCTCCTTTCCTGTTTTCTCTGTCACTTCTAGAAATGACATAGCCAGGAGGAAGGGCGCTGGCAACATCTGGGTCTGATCTGGCATGGAGCCAGGTTTCAGTAAGAAACAAAGCATCGGATTTCTCTGTATTCAAAAGATCAAATATGTGTGCTTTGTTCTTAGGAAGGGAGCGGCAGTTGATACTCCAAAATGTAGGTACTTGCCTGCCTTTGGAAAGGAAATTTTGTGTGTAGAAATGTCCATTCCTCTTGATGCGGCAGTTACCAATTTAGTGTGCCTATGACCCAGCACAAAGTCACAATTAGGACATTTAAAACTACACTGTAAGAGATTGCACACGGTACAAGAAGAGGAAACATTTCCTCTGAGTAGCAAAAGGTCTTTAGCAGCATAAGTAAATAAATTGGTGGTATTTGTAACAGTTGGAGCATAATTGCAAGCCGCTGAGCACGTCAGGGCGTGGCCTCCGGCGCTCCCGCTGCGCGCGCGCGCTGAGCGCTTGTATCGGGTCGCTATTTGAAGCAGTGAAAGCAACGAGAGAGGTGGCAAGAGTGTCGCCCTGTCTGGCGAGCCCCGCGTGACTCTGGAGTGGAACAGAGCACGGAGTTAGAGCAGCTCCATCTTAGGAGTACAAGTGCGATGCGGTACAGTAGAAATAAACACATTTAAAGGAGAGCACTACAAATAAGATCATTAAAAGGAGAACAAAAGGTTCCCTGGTGCAATATTGAATATAGATATATAGATATATCTATGATTTTACTTTTGATTTTCTTAGGAACTACTGAACGGATTTACACCATTTAACAAAAAGCGCAATCTGCGAACCAAACTCTACCTTTTTGCCAAATTTGGTGTAATTCCGTTCAGCAGTTCGGGCTGTAGCCGTGTGTAAAGATCCCTATGGAAATGCATGGGGAAAACATGTTTTGGGACTCCCCTTTTTTCTCGGCCCCCATTTGACGAATCACCCCCAAACTTTCAGAGAAGGAGCGTAGCGGAGCGCCTCATCTTCTTTGAGAATTTCGTGAAGATTCGTCAACCGGCATCAAAGTTATTCCAAATAGAATGTCGGACGGGAGGTTCACCAGGACTATCTAAAAATGAAGGAGGAGGAGCAACAGCTTGCATAGTACACATTTGTGAAAGAAAGAGAGGGAGAAAAAATAGGAGAAGAAACTGTAGATGAAACAAAAGGCAAGCAGTGGATGGAAAAGTGAAGGAGTAAATGTAGAGGAATGGAAACAAACAAAAGAAATGTGGTACACTGATCCCCAGAGGTTAATATGTAGAATAAGTACTAGTGTGTGAATCACTGACCCACAAAAGGTTACAATATAGAGTTGACAATAGTGTGTGAATCACTGACCTGCAATGAGGAGGCAAGTGAGCAAATCACTGATCCGCAAGAAGTCAAGATGTATTGAAAACACATGTGTGCAAATCACTGATTTGCTAAACACAAGAAACAAATTGCGTGATGGTTGAATGATCTGCTTGAATAAATTTAGGGTGTGCGAATCACCGTGCCATTTGCGAAGTAAGAACAATAATGAAAGAAGAACGTTACAAATGATGTAGGCAAAGAGCAAAATAACAATGGTGTGCGGATGACTGAAATCCGCGTAATGGAGAACTCTGGTTGCACGGAGGAGTCATAGAAAAATGCGGCGCTAGGCAACAATGAAAGCCGACTCGTCACCATATTTTTGCAGGAATCACGCAGGAACACAGGTAGTTTCTGTATGTTTATTCCTGTAAGGCTACGAGCCAGCTACTTCCGGTAGCGTCGTGCAGCACTCTAGTTGTTTGGACGCTGGGGGGATATAAGGCACTGGATCCTGGGCCCCGTTGTGGTAAGTGGACAGTGGCAGTGTCCCTGCCGCTTTTACAACACGTTTACCTGGCGCATTGGTGATTTTACTACCATTTTAACTGCAAGAGCGTGTGAGCTCATTTAAATTAATCTGGGGCACTGTGTGAGTGTGAGCGTGTACGCTCCCCCGTATGCTGCTTGATTTGCATTTTTACTGTTGTTCACTGTTCTGGGCACTCTGCTCTGCTGATGCTCTCACCTGAAGGCAGGCAGTTGCAGCAACGGTACGAAAAACGCTGGACTCGTCCTTCCTTCCCGCCTCGTTCTGACGCCGGTGACTAGCACCGTTCGAGCAGAGGGCGTGGAAGGTCTGAGCCAGCTACTTCCGGTAGCGTCGTGCAGCGCTCTAGTTGTTTGGACGCTGGGGGGATATAAGGCGGATGTGCTACCGGCAGCACAGCGGACGAGCGCAGCGGGCGCGACGAAGGCGCGCCGAAGTTGCGCCTAAGTTAAGCCCGTCTGCGCCCGTCCGCGGCCGAGCACGGGCCAGGGCCATACCCCCTGCTCCTCCGGAGGGCCATCTATGCTGGAGCAGAGATGACTTACTATCCCTTCGTAATCCCTGCCGCAGTCATGCTTGCTTACATAGCATGAGGGCTGAGGATAACACTGGTTGTAGGCAATGCCACCATACCTTTGATAGGGTTATGGCTGTATCCACTGAGTCTCGCGATCTGGTTTGTGGCTTATTGAACGTTCGTCCTCTACGCAAACACAAACTAGAGGTATATGATCTTATCAGTGATAAGCAGTGGGATTTAGTTTTCCTAACGGAAACTTGGCTAGACGCGACTGCGCACCCGAGGCCATTGAAGCCATTCCGGAAGGCTATTCTTTACTGAGGCAAGACAGATTGATAGGAAGGGGTGGCGGGATAGCTATTGTAGCTAAACAGGGTATCCGCTGCCAGATGGAGCAGATTACGATCAAGGACAGTGAGGCGAGTGCTTTCTCCTTTTTTGTGAATGGAGGCTGTACAGTGAAGGGCCTATTAATATACCGGCCACCTGGCCCGGCGGCGAGATTTAGCGAAAGCTTGAAAGAAGTTATTACAGAGGCCGCATTGCGCGCAGATAAGTTTCTAGTGTTGGGAGACCTCAATCTACACTTAGATGACCCTGCAGACAAGACGACCGGGGACTTCTGTGAAGAGATGAATGCTCTTCAGCTTGAGCAGAAAGTTACCGATCCTACCCACCAACGGGGCCACTTATTGGACCCTATATTTGCCAACTGGGGACAGGTGGAGGCCCTGACCCCTGTACCTATCCCTTGGTCAGACCATCACCTGGTTCCCTTTTTGATTCATATTCAGGGAGCCAGGCGATTGGAGCAGTCTGTACCAAAACATCCTAGGCGTAGATGGGCTGCCTTCTCCCAAGCCAGGTTCAGCGAGGCACTTGTTTCGGGGGGCGACCCTGGGGGAGATGATGTGGAGGAAGCCAACTCGAATCTAGATCAGCGCATTGCTGAGGCCCTGGATCATGTTGCCCCGCTCGCCCCGGCTAGACCCGGGGGCCGCGCTCAGAGAACGGCTCCATGGTATAGCGAAGAAGTGCGGGCGGCCAAGGTTGTGTGTAAACGCGCAGAAAGACAGTGGAGGGTAGCCTTTGCCACTCAAGCTAAAGCTGACTATGTAACCAGCAGACGTATCTATCACAGACTTATTAGGAAGGCTAAGACGACATATTATGACATCAGGATTAAGGAAGCTAAAAATTCCATGAAGGAACTGTTTTTAATTTACAAATCACTTTCAACTGGGAAACCTATGGCAGTTCCAGAGGAACTTTGCTCGGTGTACAGCTGTAATCAAATAGCAGAGTTTTTTTCTAATAAGGTAGCAAAGATCTACTCTGCCTTCCCTGATCAAGCTAGTAAAGGCTCTGAGTTTAAAGAGGAAGTTAGGATGAGGGGGGATCAACGGATGCTGACCACTTTCACCACCCCGCCTACTGAGGCACTTATCCAACTCTGTGGATCTATCAAGTCCCACCACGTCCAAACGTTTGGTGGGTAGTTTGCACATATTAGAGCCGTATATCCGTTATCTTCTTGACATCTCCTTTGAGACCCATACTGTACCAAGTGCTTGGAAACGGGCGGTGGTCCTTCCTCTGCAAACAAACCCAAATATTAGCTTTGAGAAATTAGAAAATCTCCGTCCCATCTCTCTCCTGCCGTATTTGGCGAAGGTTGCGGAGAAAACTGTGAACCTCCAACTGATGAATTTTGCGGAAGAGGCTTCTCTGCTCCACGATTCCCAGTTTGGCTTCAGCCCCCGACACTCAACGGAGTCAGCACTTCTCACGGCAGTAGAGGCTTTACGACAAGGTGTGGATGAGGGCCAGACCATGGCCATGATACTTCTGGATCTCAGTGCAGCATTCGACACTGTAGCACATTCCATCTTGCTACAGTGTCTGAATGATGGAGGAGTATCAGGGGCCGCGCTTGGATGGATCCAGTCCTTCTTGACATGCAGATGCTATCAAGTCCGATTGGGAGACTGCTATTCTAGGGAGATTAGCTTGGGCCAGGGCGTGCCACAGGGCTCGTCCCTGAGCCCAACATTGTTCAATCTTTATGTCTCCCCATTGGCGACGATAGTTGAAAGTCATGGCATGTGCCTAGTATCCTATGCCGACGACACGCAGTTGGTCATCTCCCTCTCACGTAGGCCTGGTCTTGCGGCGGACAGTTTCAGAGTTTGCATGCAAGAACTGGCAACCTGGATGTCCGCCAACTGTTTGAAACTTAACGGTAGCAAGACCGAGGTACTCGTGGTGGGGAGAGGACCATCTGCCTGGTCCTCGGCATGGTGGCCATCCTGTCTGGGAGAAACTCCTGTTCCCTGTCGGGAAGCTAGGAATCTTGGAGTGTGGATTGATGTCGATCTTGCCTTTGGCCCCCAGGTCAGCCGGGTGGTGGGGGTATGCTATGGAGTCCTGAAAACTCTGAAGAAGGTTTTGGACATCTTACCAATTACAGCACGGCGGACTCTTGTGCATGCCCTCGTCACCTCGCGCCTAGATTATGGCAATCTGCTGTATCTGGGGGCCACGGGAAAGATCATCAATCGCCTTCAGGTGCTGCAAAATGCAGCCGCTCGCTTAGTTCTGAGGCTCCCAAGGAGATCTCCTTCTAAAGCAGCGCTCCAGGTCCTACACTGGCTTCCCGTCAGAAAAAGGGTGGAGTTTAAGGCCCTTTCCACGTGTCACAGTATTCTGAGCGGTATAGCTCCTGCCCCGCTGCGGAAACTGGTCACTCGCTATGAGCCCTTACGGAATCTGCGTTCCTCCCGTACAGGGCTACTGAAGGTTCCAAAAATAAAGAAGGCCCGCATGGGGGGCAGGTCCTTTAAATATCTGGCCGCCAAGCAGTGGAATACCCTACCCGCGGAGCTACGTTTGGAGCTCTCGGAGTCCACTTTCAGGAAAAAATCGAAGACTTGTTTATACGGGAGGTAAGCGACAGTGATGGCTGTTTGGACTGACTACTCCACTTACCATAGCGCGGGGACACGCCGGGGAGCGTAACCAGGCGCTCTATAAATCTTCCCAATAATAATAATAATAAGGCTACACGGTAGACAGCGCTTCACAGCCAGACTCCCATCCAACTCCAATCCCCCACAGTGCCTTTGAAAGAACCAGTCCCAACAGCCAAACTACTAAGCAACCATAGAACCTCTGGGAGAGAATGACATAGGAGAACAGAACGCTCTGCTCCCAGCACATCCCAGCACTAATCAAAGATACTACATAATGGCATTGTGGAAAGGTGGATAAAGATATTGAAGGAAGGATTGCAATTGGCTGTGGCTTCGGGAAAAGAGTGTCATGAAACCTCCAGAGAATTGGTGTTAAGATATCGCAATACTCCTAGGGATGTAGGAGGAAAATCTCCATTTGAATAGATGCGTGGAAGTTCGGCTGGGTGCAATATGAACCAATCATGGACGTTGGGTGTATTTGAGAAAATTAAACAAGACAACAAGCGGCATGTCATTAATTGATGGAGTGGCGAAACTGTCTTCAATCCTGATTGTCAGATTTGAGATGAGGCTATGACTAATCCTAAATGTCAAAGCCATGAGGTGACTCTTAAGTTGGATAAGTGGGTTCCTGAGAAAAAGGGAGGTATGTAAGAGCAGGGGGAATCCAACTTCACCAAACCTATGAAAGTGTCAGAGTTGATAATGATGTGGTGGAATTGACTGATGAGAATGTGTGGCGCACTAACAAAGTGTCTGTATTGAAGAAATGTTTATGGCCTAAGGAGTGGGGTACAGACAATAATGCATTCACTAAGGCAGGATTAAAAATGGAGATGAGTGTGGATCAAAGGAATGGCAGATTAATGACACACAAGAGACACTCTTCCATTTGGAATAAGGGTTATGTGATCTCTTAAGAAATGGACATTGGTAAACCATTTTATCTTGGTTTTGAAGATGTTAACATTTTATGTTTAGGTATATATTGTTTGAAAACCATAGTACATATGATATTCAAACTAATGTACTGTATTTTTTGTATGGAAGGGAATATGTGATATCCTTGTGATTACATATGGAATATTGACATGGACTCCAGATCATAGAAAGAAAAGGAAGACATGTCAAGATTCCAGATGAGGCAGTTGTTCAGATTCTCCCTTCTGTAGGGTAGAGGTTATCTTATCGAAATAAATTATATCTTACTCACAGTGTGAAGGCATTACCTCATTGAAAAATACAGCACTGTCTCTTAATTTATTAAAGTTGCATATTATGTCCAATACCAATATAAAAATACAAACCCCAGAATTCAATGTGCTATTGGCTTAAAGGGCAGGCAGCATGTAAGTACTGTGCACATAAGCTGTAGGTTACTGAAAGATATGTAGAAGGTCACAGAATCACCATGACCAAAACACAGAACACATTGCTTTTTTAACCTAGTTACTCATGGCAACACTTAAAAATGGTGCAAAATGTATCACTAACTACAACTCTACTAAGTGAAAGTGTAAAGGTTTCTGAAATCTAATGCAAAAACGCAACAAATATAGAGCAATCACTACAACCCTGCACACTTTGTCTCCCGAATTCATGACTCGACCTGTAAGACTTCATAATCAATATCATTTTTCACATCTGTCACTCATCCAACAGATACATGGCTAGTGTCATGAATGTAAGAAGTGAGTAACATGCTTTTATTGTGACATTTACTAGAGGACATTCTCAACCCAGAAATTATCAGACAATTAAGAACATGTCCAAAATAATGAAATGTATATGTTTATAACAATTTCAAACATTACCTTGAGTGCACAATCAATTTTCTAGAAAAATTATATATCAATTGAGTCAAAATCTTTGGCCAAAAGCTGGTACTACCTGCTACGAAAAACTATTTTCGTGGTAAGTGCAGCATCTTTAAGTTATGACCAGATGAACAAGCTGTTATTTCTCATAAATGTCAACTGACCTCACTATGTACAAAAAAAGAGAGGATCCTCCCTGAGCACCACAATATCAATTCTAATTTAGAAGTAATGTCACTAGTATAAACAATCCAGAGTCTGTAATCAACACAATAGGATCAGGTAGTATGCTTGATGAACGAAAATATGTGTAGTCCCTTGATCACATATATTGATCATATGTTATTGTAATCCATTTCTCATGTCCAAAAAGTATAAAGATCAGTAGTCCAATATCGTAATAAGTTCTCCTTTGGTCAATTATACACTCAAACGCAGTCAATGTTCCAAAATGGATCTTCTTTATTTTCTTGAATCGAAATTTCTACAACCAAATGCAGCCAACGCAGCCAACACGTGTTTCGTCAAGCACGAGTTTGTGCAAATGACTTCCTCAGGGCTGCAACCCAAACATCAAAAATTTATATATCAATCATTAATATACATAAGTAACATTATTTACAAGTAAATCCCAAGTATATCCATTAAAGGTAAGTATAATTATTAAGAGTATTAAGGAAATATTAAGCAAAGGGCACCAAAAGTCATTGTGATGTACGAGAGAAAGGAAGAGAAACGGACCAGAAATTAAAAAACACCACCAAGGTCTTGAAGTCACCATTGTGCACATCCTCTACCAAAAGTAAGAAGGGTTCTGACATAAAACTATATTAACCTGTAACTCTGGTAACAGTCTACGAGATTCAATAATCTATTCCAGAAACTGACTCTGTCTCTGTTTCTGTAAAAGTGAGGATATTCCGAAATTATAAGAAAGAGGAACATGACCTATGTACCTCCAATAACCACCAATAGGATCTCACACCTGGGTATCGCATTATATTATAAAAGCCAAGAGATCTGTCCCCAATGTAACAATAATCATTGGAAATAAACGGGAACCCCCAAAGTTAGGTGAGACAACCGGACAAAATACAAGTCTCACATGAAGTTATTAAGGGGCAACGTGTAGTTCTTAATCACTTACCACTTGTTCAGTGTAACAAGTGTTCTGCAATCACAGTTCGAAAGTTCTTCAGACTACACGCGAGTAAGGAAACTTCTGAATATATCTATAATTAGAAAACATATTTTTCACTAATAATCTTGTTCAAGTTGTTAGATATCCCTATCTTCACAGGATACCCCTATATGATATCTCACCTCCGTTATATATTCAAACAAATGACAAGAAATCACTTGTCCTATCTTCCATTTTTAACCAAATGCCACAGTGTTGCTCAAGGTCACTCCTACCAAAACAAAGATATAAACACAAATCGAACCACTGTTAATAATATAGACAACCCCAATTTATGTATGCAGTAATAGGTGCAGTACATTATACTTAACCTCCTTATCCAGAATCATTCAGTAGTCCAATATACAATATCTGCAAATCCAGTCAAAGGCACACCATCAGTAACCACTCTTAAGTCATTATCCCAAATAAACCATTTAAAATATGGAAAAAACTTGTTTTTTGCCTCACCTCAATAATATAATTTGCCACTACATATGAGTACGTATTCTAAAACGGGGGGTAAGAGAGAAACTATCAGTATATGCACACACATATCATTTGCTTTACTTAAGCCATATCCGTAAGTGCACTCATCTAAGTAATGAAATCATTCCGATTCTTTCGAAACTCGCGTGCAGCACGGCCGCCATATTGACCGTCCTTTAAATACTCTATGGCTGTCAGCGCCATCTTTCAGCGGTTTATCATATATAATACATCCGTATATGTCATATAGAACTTATATTCTAATATCAAATATATATAGTAAAATATCCTAAAAGTAAACATTAATAGTGTAGCGCCTATATCTAAACAAGCATTGGCATAGCCAATAGGTCTCGCTTGTGGGACCTTAAAAGTATTTAGTTTTGCAGCACAATATCCGAATATGCAACAAGGATATTGTGCTGCAAAACTAAATACTTCTAAGGTCCCACAAGCGAGACCTATTGGCTATGCCAATGCTTGTTATATAGTGCCGACAACAGTAGTGATACATGAAGCAAAAATTACAAGTGAGCATGTTACAAAAGCAAACGTTACGTTACATGAGACAATAGTGACAGTTGTGCAAGTATCAAGAGCAAACAAAATACAAGAGGTAGCAAACGATATGTTCTTAGAGGAAACAAGCTTCTCGGCATTGCTGGGTCGGAGCAGCAGGCAGATGCGAGTGGAGCGCGCCCTGGAGAGGGAGGGGGTGGGAGGACTAGGCAGCGGGAGAGAGGGAGAAAGGAGCGCGAGAGCCCAAGGCGATGGCGGCGGCAGAAGAGCGAGGGAGCAGTTTTTATAAAGCGAGGACAACAGTAGTGATACATGAAGCAAAAATTACAAGTGAGCATGTTACAAAAGCAAACGTTACATGAGACAATAGTGACAGTTGTGCAAGTATCAAGAGCAACAAAATACAAGAGGTAGCAATCGATATGCAATAGCATATCTGAGGGAACACGGCCTGGGGGAAGCTGGCTGGGGAGGGGGAGGAGAAATGAAAGGAAGGCTGTGTGCGGCGTAATTAGGGGAGGAGAAGCCGCAGAGCGCACGCTGGGCGAAGCCCTTTGATGTGCTGTGCGGCAAATGGAAGGAGGCTGATGCGCGTTCATGTTTGAACACGTGGTTCACATGAACTTCAGGAAAACGCCAGCAAAAAGCTGGTGGTTTCATGATGTTTTCGCCGCTTGAATTCTCGCTCCGCTCGATGCGCATGCGCGCATCGATAGGTCGCGAGACCTAAAAAGCGTACTAAACTAGTCCGGACGCCGATCACCCACAATCTGGTCCCCTTTCTATGTCAGTCATCCTGCGTGTACTATAAACACAGTTATATAAGGAGTCTTAGTTAATACACAATTCCGGGCCAATATTATTAACCGCTCCGATGGCAAAAATGAAAGGTCAAGAAACTGCTAATGGATATACTTGGGATTTACTTGTAAATAATGTTACTTATGTATATTAATGATTGATATATACATTTTTGATGTTTGGGTTGCAGCCCTGAGGAAGTCAATTGCACAAACTCGGCTTGACAAAACACGTGTTGGCTGTGTTGGCTGCATTTAGTTGTAGAAATTTCCATTCAAGAAAATAAAGAAGATCCATTTTGGAACATTGACTGCGTTTGAGTGTATAATTGACCAAGGGAGAACTTATTACGATATTGGACTACTGATCTTTACACTTTTTGGACATGAGAAATGGATTACAACAACATATGGTCAATATATGTGATCAAGGGACTACAGATATTTTTGTTCATCAAGCATACTACCTGATCTTATTGTGTTTATTACAGACTCTGGATTGTTTACACTAGTGACATTACTTCTAAACTAGAATTGATATTGTAGTGCTCAGGGAGGATCCTCTCTTTTTTTGTTCATATAAAGTCCATACCCAGGTGTGGTCTCTGGGGGCTGTCTGGTAACCACCCCTTTTCTTCCTTAGCAGCGCCTTCTCATATTTTGTCGGTTTAATTAGAGTTCCCTTTACTATTGTTGAGCGCCCTTTCTATACCTGTTACCAGGGAGTTGCTAATCATTTGACCTCATTATGTGACATTATTAGCCAGTATTGGCTTTTTATCTAATATATTTTTTTTATTCAGGTTGCTTTAGTTTTTCTCATCATTGCAAGTATGGTGGGTTGGCTGAAACTCTTCAACTGGCTGAAGGTATCACACATGACAGCTACCTGTACTTTACATTATTAAGTTACTTAGTATAAGGGTAAACGTAGGGGTAGGGTGCTGTTGAAGGAAGGAACAAGGAACACACTGCTCTTAACAATTAACAATGCAAATAAAAGTGTATTGGTGACTTTTGTAATAATTTGTAGTCATTTGTGCACAGACAAAAAAACTTGTGCTTTTAACACATGCCGTTGTGGAGAGTATTGCAGTCCTTGACTGAGAGTGAGATGGCAGGCAAGGAAGAATGGTGGGTTCTTATGCGTGCCTTACACTAAACTCAGCTATGTTAAGCTCATACACCATTTGTTTCCAGAATCCAACCTTCCTTTTAATGCCTCAGTTTTTTCCCTCTCCAGACTATACATTGACACTTACCACTAATGCATGAGGCAATAATCTTTGCCAAAAATAGAACAATATCTTGTGTTACTTAGCATTCTGCCATGTCACTGGCCCTGAATGAATGAATCTACTCTCGTACCTAAACTTGCTTAACTATGAGTCTCTGCATTTGGAGGCTGACAGCTGTCAGAAACTCCTTTCCAAACAGTCCTTTTCAGGTTGACAGAAGTCAGTTTGAAATATAGACTTTCAATTTATAGAAGCAGGCTCGCCTGATGCCCAGTAGAAGAATGACTAACAGAGGTCTTGTAAGTGTGGTCTGCATTTTAAGGAAGCACCACAACTCTGTGATGTTATGAGTTATGGGCACCACTCTCTCAGAGTGAGAGAGGGAAGAAGAGAATGAAAATGTCTGAAACAGGGGCATAGCTATCTATGGTGCAGCAGGTGTAGTGGCACAAGGTTCCAGATGCCTGTGCAGCCTCATGAGACTGATTACTTCTGTACATTACCACTCATCCAGCAGTTAGAAGGCCCATTTTACTTGCCTGCACTAGGGTCATTTGCACAATTGTGACACCACTGCCGAACTATAATGTTTAAAAAAATGTAATGCTACAGCAGCAGCAAACAAATTGTGCACTGATCGCAACAGAAACAAAGTAAATGAAAGCACCATTGACTATGGCCAGTGCTAAATTTGTAAAATAATAAGACCCGGTGCCCAGAGTATTCCACTGTGGCAGACAGACAGTGCTGCAACACTTCTGGCTTGCAGAATATCCTGGCTGTGTTTTCTTGATTTCACCCCGTGCCTTTCATCCACCACTAGACACTGCTGTCACAAACTATCAAACTGTCACAAATTGTTTTTCCCCTGCTTTCTTTCATCCTCACTGTTTTGACATCTTTCTCTTCCTTCTTTTCGTCATTCCCTTACCTGCCCTGACAAGTGACAAACGGATTTTGGTGACAAAAGCAGTAGCCCACTGAACTATCCACATAAAATACGGTTCTTTAATCTGTATGGTACACGTTCTTTGCAGCTGACATATTAACCCTCTGCGCTATTGAATGATGAGTCAAAACTCACAGTAGACAAAAGTCAATCTCTATCCAGCAGGACGTTAATCTCTTGCGTTATCTTGACATTGTTTTTGTTTCCTGAATACTGCTGGACATACAAGAAACCCTGCAGCATGTGCTTTTAAACTAATTTTAAACACAGTGCCCCCCCCACCCAAGGTCAGTGGCAGGTGTGGCTGCACCGGTCGCACCACCCTAAAGTCATCCCTGCCAGTGTCACTGCCTTTTGTTGGTTGAACTCAAAACCTAGATTCAACAAATGATCACCATTGAATCAATTATTTTATTAGAGGTTACAAATGTCCTATAAACTTTGATTTTGAACTCTATTTATAGTCAGGTAATCAAGTAATTTTTTTTTTTTTTACTGAGTTAGTTTAAAAAATCTGATCTGGTAAAGCTCCCGTATTATGTCAAACCCAAGATTGAGCCATGCAAAATATCAATTCAAATCAAGACAACTTTACATCTTTGTGGACCCCTAGGTAAAATATTAACAATGGATCATGGAATAGGTCGAAATTATGTAGTGTGCATAGTTGCATGATATAAAAAACAGAAATAAATAGGAAGATAAAAATATGGACCTACATTCTGTATCTTACATACCTTAGGATTTATGGATGAACACAACCTTAGATGGCAGTTGCCCTCCGTCCACTCGAATGGCTTCTGGACCGCAGCAGTTGCCTGTCTTGCTGTTGCCTCATGTCCCAAGCAGTATGGTTCTAAGTGTAAACAATGGACAACTCCACATAGCACTTGAGGTCTACCGCATGTGATGTGCAGGAGGAGGATGGAGACTTATTTGGAAGAATTGAAGGTCTGCACAACTTCCCTATTCCTGTTCTGTCTAAATTATGTGTATGTCTTGAATAGGTGCCAGAGAACCACAGAGACATGTGATGTGCCAGGAACGCATGCCATTCCTTTAGCAAACAAGTTCAGCTAGCTATCTAGAAGATGTTTATTTGTTAAAGGATCTGTCAAACATAATTTAACCCTCACTCATTTTCTCTAATTGAATCTTTCAGTATTTGTTTTACAAAGTTGTATCTTCAAGCATTTGAGGAAGTTAATAATATTTAAACTTTTGAGGCCCTACTTGGTCGCAAACATTTATGGAGTACACAACTCAAGTTTCTAAAATGCCATAGACTCACCAATGAAATTTCAGCAAACCCTCTTACTTTACCTGATAGACTTAGAGATTTCATTTTGAAGTCAAGCCTTTGGATCATATATATATATATCCCCACTCAGCAGGAACATGGCACAGATCTGTTAAGTGCACCTTAGTTGTTGGACTTACCAATACATTTTGCACCACATCGAGTATGTCATCATTTCAACCAACTATTGCTATAAGCATGACCATGAAACTGATTCACACCTGATTTTCTCAGTCCGAAAACCAACCTTGTTAACTCCTATCATCGCTACAAAACAGGCAAGCTCTGGTGGACCTGCTTTTAATTCACCAAATGCACAAATAGGGAGTGTTCTATTGCTTTTAGTCAGTGCCTCCTTGAACTTTGAGAAGCTGTAGAAATCAATGTTATTTACATTGTGTGTGCCTTGTAGCTCAGCAGCAAAGGTTTTAGGCATTTCAGAAAGTCTTTAAAATATAAAATGTATTTCTCTGCCCAATTCGACGAAATTAGAAATGTGCCTCCCATCTTAATTTCTGTGTTCACCGCCGAGAGGCATACTCAGAACCTTGAATCTTAGTGGTAACATTTTTGTTGAAATAGAATCTCTGATAAAATTGTAGGAGTGCTGAACTTTACTTTTTTTTCATTCTTAAGGTAGATAATAAGGAGAATAGTTTTGTTAGAGGATCTTCAATATATATCCACAATGTTTGTGTAAATCCACCAGTTGGCCTCAATAAATATAAACGTGATCCAATATTTGAAGAAGTTTTGTAGGCTAATTCCACCATCATATTTATCAGTTACTTGCATAGTAAGATAAATTCTACTTTTTCTTATTTTTCCACATGAAGTCATATATCATGTACATTTTAAAGAGGTTGTTTGACAGTAGGAGGGGGAGCATAATGGTGATAAAATTGACTTGAGTGGTTATCCTCATTTTTTTATATTCTACTTTTTCCCACCAAGTCATACATTTTGGGGACCATGCAGAAAGTAGATATTTTACTTTCTGATGAAGGCTGCTTTCTTGTGTCTTCAAAGTTTCTACTGAAATGTATGCCTATGTGTTTGATTTGCATTAATTATCAGCATAGTTTTGTGTTAGTTAGTATTGAAGACAAACATTGATTGTTTACGGGTAAATTGTGTGGTGTTATGTTATGTTATGTTATGTTAATTTATTTTTCTAATGCGCACAGCTACCCAACAAGGGTTTCCCAGCGCAGGCCCTGAAAAACTCTGAAAAGCTAGATTAGAATTATTGATTAAATAGCCAAGTTTTTAATTGCTTGCGAAAATTGGGGTACAAATTCTCTTTCCGCATCACGTCAGGTAAAGAGTTCCACAGGGTTGGGCCAAGAAAGGAGAAGGAGCGACCTCCCATTCTCACCAATTTGAACCTGTAAATTTCAAATTTCTCTTCTGTGGAGGAACGTAACAGGCGGGCGGGATGATATGGGCGTACCAGATCTTGCAAGTATTTGGCTGCAGAGCCATTCTTGATTCTAAACATATAGCACAGGGCTTTGAATTTTGTATGGTTTTCCACCCTGAGCCAATGCAATTCTCTCAGGGCATTAGACATGCTGGACATTCTAGGAAGTCTGCACAGCAATCTGGCTGCAGAATTCTGCACCACCTGAAGCTTACGCAGCACATCCCTGTTTGCACCCAAAAAAGGATGTTTCCATAGTCCATGGTGTTATCTATGTTTATGGAGTAACCTGACACACTCGCCTATTGGTTGATTGTTTCTTAGATTGCAGAAACGGCAGCCCCCACTACTTGTGATAAAAAAAGTCAGTATAGCATGACCCTTTGTAGTGGTCTTTAAGGATTGGAATGCTGTTTATGGATGTATTCATTCTAATTTCTGTGAGAAAGGGTTCGATTGCAAGTAAAAAATATAATGGTGACAGTGGACAGCCTTGTCTGGTCTCTTGGGAGAGATATATTTTACCTAAGAAATAATGTTTAGCCCGTATTCAGACTGAAGGTTTGTTATATAGAGCAAATAGCATGTGCTCAGAATTGTTTCCTGTTTTGAGTTTTTGCATGACTGAGCACATCAAGGCCTTCTCTGCATTTGGGCCATGGCCATCACGGGTGAAGGTAATAGATTGGTATTTTCTACTACATGGCAGAAGAGTGTGATTATATCCATATGCAAGTCTTCCTTTAACAACTTTAGTCTGGGAGGGGTGGATCAGTAGGGATAGGTTTTTCCAAGTCTCAGTGCAAGAATATTTTTAACAAATCTTGCAGTCTACATTTACAAAGGAAATTGGTCTGTAGTTGTTGACCACCATGAAATCCCAGCACCCTCCAGAGGGTCTTTCCAGTCTTTTTGAATAACAGCAATGGCGGCATTTCATTTTGAGCCTAGCATTATTTCTGTGACTATGAAGTGTTTTCAAAAGGTCACCATTTGAGGTAGTAGCGTGACTTGGAAGTTTTTTAAGAAGTTCAGTGGGAGGCCAACAGGGCCTGGAGCTTTCCTGGATATAACGGAGATAATCACCCTCTGGATTTCTGAATAGGTTATGTTTTGTTTCAGAAATTTATTGTTGCAATCATTGAGGCTTGGCAAATGCTTTTTTTACTTGTAAGCTTAGCATTTATTTGAGGGGGTGGTTGATTGTGTGATTGTGGATTGTATAATTCAGAGTAGTCTTCTTGAAAAAAACGTTTTCACTCTCAAGTATCTCTAAAATAGTGTTACCAGATTTGTTTTTAATAGCAATGGTGAGAGTACTGTAGGCCTTCTATTTAGGGTAATTAGCTAGTATTGTCCAGGCTTGTTTAATTCCTTTAATGTTTTCTCCTTACTACTTTACACCCAGATGTGAGCATACATACTAAATATTTTATTATATCTGTTTTTCATTGACATCAGTTTGTGTAAATAATCAGGGTCTTTCGTGTGAAATAAATAATTTCTTGCTGTTCGATTTCGGATTCTCGATTGTTCAGTCTTTTGTCTGTGTTTTTATTTTTTGTGGGCATAATATTAATTACCATGTTTCAGGGTAATTTTATCAGTATTATTTTCATTTAAAAAGTTAATAATAGCAGTATTTACTTGTTTTTTTAGTGTTCGATCCAGGTGGAGCCCTTCATCTATTCTTTATACTTTTTCTTTAAGAGTTTTTTTGGCTATTTTTAGTTCTAGGGTAATACAGGTGTAGTCAGAGATTACATTTGGCTCAATAGTTGAATTGTTTAGCTTTGGGTGTAAGAATGGTATTTATCCACGATGTAATTAGTTCTTAAAAGTGTGTTGTGTGGAAGTAGAAAGTACATTTTCTCCTAGTTGGATTATAAAGGCACCATATGTCAATCGCGCAGTGATTTTACCAAAGTTTTTCATCTGTTTATGGGATGTATTTGGCCTATTACTGCAAGAGTAGCTTCCGTCTAAGGAAATGGCCCATAGAAGACTGAAGTCCAGGGCTGCTAGGATACCTCTACCTTTGTGTAATGCAGATCTGTGAGTCATCAACAGTCGGGGCATAAATATTCACTATGTAGAATGTCAAATTCTTGCTGTCTACGTTTGTGATTAACCACCTACAGTTACCATCATGGGATACTGAAACCCTCTTTTCGCTATTAGAGTGATGACACCATTTCATTTCTTATGGGCTGGAGAGCACATCAAAGTTTGTATCCAGTGTTACTGCATTGTGTTACATTCTTGGAAAACCTACTTTGGTTTTGTGCATAAGAATCGTGTATCTTTTAAGTTTTAGACAGTATCCCAGAAGTGCCTTCCTTTTAACCGGATGGTTAAGTCCTTTGGTATTAAGGGAGTGAATTTTTAACAATCCATTAGCCTTAGAAAATGATATATTTTTGCATTTTGTGTCAAATGTTGGTTTCTATTAGTATAACAAAATGTTTCAAGAACAGAGATATCCTGTTTATAAGGTTCCCATGCTGTAACAGTTTAGTATCAAGAGGTTGTAGTCATGTTATTAACCCCTTCGACGCTCATGACGAGCTGGGCTCGTCATGAGGTAGCCTCCTCGCACGCTCATGACGAGCCCAGCTCGTCATGAAACATGCGGTTTTAAAAATCTCAGCACAGGAGCAGAATTCCGCTAGCGCGCATGCGGTTAAGACTAAGCTGCATCCTGGTTGTGGAAGCATTACTAACATGTCTGGCTCGGGGAGAGCATCTCAGTGATGGGGTAAGAACTTGGCAAGAGATAGTCGCCAAAGCAGAGAGTGAAAGAGTAGAATTAAGAAAGAAGTAGAACAACAGGATAAAATAAACCACCCAAAATAGGCCCATCCAGGGAGTGGTGGAGCTGTGGAGACGAAGGCTGACTCCCAGGAAGCTCTAAGCAATGCTGCAAACCAAGGAGAGCTACTTACATTTCAGTCAACATCATAGCGTAAAATGCAGGCAGGTATAGAAGTGGGCACAACTGGGACATCTTGCAAATAGTGGGTATAGAAAACTAGTACAGGCATAAGTAAAGCCATAATTTCTCTCTTAATTCAGTAGTCCTTACAATTAAATGTACGTAGACTGTATAAATCCAATTTTGCTAATTAAAAACTGTAGCTAAAGAAACTCTTAAAACAAAACAAGCAAAAGTGAGACAGTCACCTATAAGCTAGAGCTACTAATAATGTGGAAGATATGGCAAGGTGGTATGTTATGAAACACTTTTGAGTCATTTCGAAATTGTCGATGAACTTCTGGCTGGTAATGAAGTCAATATTGCATGTTGACAACACTATGAAGGAAACTGTCTGATCAAGGAAAACAACATTTACAAGATGGTCTTTGAAGTAAATCTAGGAGCGGCTTGACGGTAGCGGTGTAGTTACTTATTTTAAGAGTGAGAGTATATCAGGCCATTGGTAGACAGGTTACAATTTTGGTATTGTTAGATGAGAAGAGTACAGCATAGATATGAGTGGACTGACTGTTTAGAAAATGAAGAGTGGAAGATTGGATGAACCGTAAGTAAGACACTATTAAGACTACAGGAAACATCTTGAGTTAGAGTGTGTTAGACATGCAGAGACAATCAGCAGGAGTGTGCAAATGGTTAGTGTGCAAATTGTTAATATCAGTGTGTGTCCACCCAAATGGTGGAGAACACGTATATAAGGCATAATTCAGTGTAAAAGGCATCTATTACAGAGGAAATGGAACAAATGTACAATGCATACATTACATTTCTGTTTGTGTCAAGAAAAGATTCAAGCAGCATCAACAAATTATGTTTTTCCATTGCTAATGCCAATTCCTCATCTTTGGAGGGCCCACAAAGGCGAAAGATATATTCAAAGCTATAGTTTTGCTCCATAGTGCTAATAACCCTTTTCTGCAAGATCCTTTGATATTCCAATCTTGAACCCTTTCCAGACAATAGATTTCTTTTCCACATGTGTTCCTCGATAACTTCTGTTTGTGGATATGACAAGGGCCTAGATATCACTGGTCTAGAGGATTTTAAATAATACAGCTGTCAGCTTGTCACTTTATGGGCTTTCTCAATTTTGAAGTCCTTCTTGAAAGAGGCACCCAAATGTTGTGGTAACTATGTTTCTAGGAAGGAGGCATAGGAGCCAGCTTCTTTCTCTACATTCTCAGTTAGGCCAACAATTCTAAGGTGACTCTTATGTTCCTGTCCTCAAGTTCTATAATCTCTTTTTCTATTTTTTGCAACTTCCTTTGCGGCTAGGACTGTTCTTTTCCATTGGATTTTTTGTTGACCTTCAACTTTACTTATTCTTAATTTTGCCTCTTCAATTCCCATGTGCACACTTGGGAGCATCCCACGTGAGAAGACCTGCTGATAAGAATGGTAAGTAGTAGTTGTTTTCTTTCCGCCGTTAGGTTCGAATGTTTGTGCCTGCACTCCAGTTCGACATTGTCACAGTGCTCTTTTTGATTCGCTCATTAACTTCCCCTTCATTGGTATTGTTTTTGATGGTGTCTCCAATTTTTGCATATCGAAGTATACATATTTTGTCGAGTCATTTCTACTGCGGCCCCCAGAGGGCCTCACCCTTTGGGCCTCCATTGTGTTTTCCAAGAATACTTTCCTGCTGATGAAATGAACGCCTTTCCATTACTGTCCTCGCTGCCAGGCAAAGTACCCTTGAAATGACTTACACCAGGTCTGCAATCTTTGCCTGTCGCCGGAACACAGAGAAGCTGTTTGCGATGCCTGCCAATCCTTATGCTTCAAGAAAACCCTTCAAGACCATCGCATACTTTGACTCAAGATGTGACGGAGGAGCAGAGAGGACGCTCCAGTCCTTTTCGGACATGATGACATCAAGGAGGAAGAAGAACAACCTCAAACATCGTTTGAGGAGGAAGAGGCATTCTCAATCGAAAGCAGTCCCTGGAGTTGACCTGGAGATGGAGGACGTAATGCCTGCTCAGCAGTCTATGAGTATTGTACCCCCTTCCCCTCAACACCATTCTGATAAGCCCATAACATATTTGGCTTTTCAGGAACATCATACAGAGGCCCTCGATCCACCACTACAATCTGGCTATGGTCGTCACCGATCAGCTGTTTCCAACCCCCCGCCATTCTGCTCAGAACCAAAAAAGCAAAGAAAGTCAAAAACTTCAACATCATCCACTTCTGTTTCCAAACACTAGCAGTCCCGTAGCTGGCCGGTACCCAACCCTGGGTGCCGAGCAGAATTCCACCATCGATGTCCACCACTCCGAAGCAGAGCTCTGGTGTTGAAACCGAAATCTGTGTTGATCCCAAACTTTTGAAGCCGACAGCAGAGCCTGATTCTGTCAGACCTCTGGAGCCAATCCTCCATTGACTCCAAGAGCAACTGGATGCTAGACAAAAACAGATTGTCACCCAGTCTCATACGGGCTAATTGATGCCCGCACTTTCACAGCGATTCCTCCACTACCCAAAAGACAGTTGCCTTTCCAGAAGGCACTGGACATACAATTACTGTGAAACACCACATGGAGGCAGACAAGGCTGCCAATCCTTTACCTCTTGCACCACCCTCACCACCTCCACCCCTCCACCAGTTTCATCCTCTCCACCACATTCTGCAGGGGACCCACTGGATATTTCACCTCAGGGTCCTACACATTCTGATGCAGCTGGGCATGATGGAAGACAGGACACTTTTGGTACTCCACCACATAACGACTCCTGGAATAACTCTGATAGAGACCCACTAGAGGACACAGACTCAGATCTTTATCCTGCAGGACCTGCCCCTCCTGATTACTCTATATTCTATCAGGAGCTTAGAAGGAAAGCTGCCTCTTTCCATCAAGTGGAACTCCATAAAAATACCTTAGAAGAAGATTTCCTGTTCGAAAGACTGTCTTCCTCTCACAGAACCACACAATACCTCCCAATGCTCAGGGTTTGCTTAGGCATACAGAATACATTTTAAAGACAGTATTAGAGCTAGGGTTATAGTCAGGGTGGATAAAATGTATAAGGCCTCCCCATCAGACCCATCTACATTGGGGGCCAACGTCCACCAGACTCTCTGATTATCACCACCTCTCAGAAGCAATCAAACTCACAGGCCAGTGTAGATGCCACACCGCCCACTTAAGAAAGTACACATATAGATGTGGTGGGGAAAAGGGTTGCAGCAGAATCAGCCAGGCATTGGTGTATCGCCAACTCTAAGGGCTTTCTTGCAAGGTACAACCGTGCTCACTGGGATGAGATGAAGTACCTTAAGTTCTCAAAGATGAGCTCAAGAAGCAGGGCCAAGAACGTGTCTCTGAAGGCAGGCTAGTATCAAACACCTCCATCCTCTGTGCTTTAGACTCAGCTAACACTGCAGCCAGGATAATAAACAGTAGCATCTTATTGCGAAGGCATGCATGGCTCTGTATTTCTGGTTTCAAATGAGAGGTTCAGCAAATGTGCTGGACATGCCATTCGATAAAGAACATCTGTTTGGGCCTAGGGTGGAACAAACATGGGAGAAAATAAAAAAAGACAGGAGAGAGTGAAAACAATGGGGGCTCTCCAAACACCTTCTCCCCATGGCTCCTTTCACTGCCCCAACTATAGTGGAAGTTCCAAAGCTACCTCTTCTGACACCTCCACCTCGTAACAACGCAATCAGGGTCAATATACCTCCACTCAGGTTTATTTCAGAGGGTCCTATGGAGGTAACAAGTCCAGCAGTAGAAGAGAGGGTGCTTCCCCACATGGAGCTACACCCACCACCAAACAATGACTTCCCTCTATTACCTCCCGAACACATAACACCAGTCAGAGGTAACTTAGAACATTTCCTACTCACAAGGCAAACCAATACATCAGACCAGAGGGTTTTGGTCATTATCCAACATGGCTACTGTCTGAAGCTCATTACCACGACTCCCAACATTCTACCACAGGAAATCACTGGGACATCAAACACTACTCAAACAGGAAATGAAAAGCTCTCCTCCTCAAAGGAACTATAGAGCCTGTCACCTGCACGCAGGAGTGTACTCATTTTACTTCCGAATACCCAAAATGCCAATTCTTGACCTCAGGCCTCAAAACAAATACATCCTGTCAGAGCACGTCCAAATGGTAACCCTACAATATGTTATCCCACTTTTCCAACATGGCGACTTTAGGGCTACACTAGACCTAAAAGTTGCCTATTTTCACACACTAAACATCGCTGATACCGCAGGTTTGTGGTGAGTGGCAACCATTATTAATTCAAGGTCATCCCTTTTGGGGTAACTATTGCACTTCAGGAATTCACCAAGTGCCTTCATTTGTAGGTGCAAACCTACACATGCATAAAGTCCATGCATTTCCATACTTGGACAACTGGCTTATCAAAGTCAACACTCACCAACAGTGTCAACACCACACTCAGTTCACAATAGATTGACTCCATTGCTTAGCATTCACCATCAATTCCACCAAGTCCCACCTTCAAAGCCTACAGGATCAACCCTACCTAGGGGCTATTCTAAACACACAAATAAGCCGACTGTATCCCAATTCTGCAATAATCCAGTCTTTCCAGGCATTATTACCCTTGAATCAACTAAATCATCAATTCACAGTCAGGACAGTCATGCACCTATTAGGCATGATGACCTCCTACATTGCCATAGTACCTCATGCACGATTGCACATGCATCCATTGCAAGAATGCTTAGCCCAACAGTGGTCTCAGTCACAGGATAATTGGGAAGATCTAGTGCTGATAGGCCGGCAAACTCATCATTCTCTGCAGTGGTAGAACACCAGCAATCTATTACAGGGGCGGCCTTTCCTTTACCCTATTCCCCACATCACTGTCACAACAGATGCATCACTCATGGAATGGGGTACACATGTACAGGATCTCACAGTACAGGAACAATGGGAGACCAGATACCTGGGGCTCCACATCAACTACCTAGTGTTCACCTAGCATCTGTTCATCCAGCATTGAACGCCTTCTTACCTCACCTAAACAGTAAGCTTGTTCTAGTCCAGAAGGACAATATGACTGCCATGTACTACTTACAGAAACAAGGAGGGACTCAACACCTATCTCACTTATCTAAGTCCATTTGGCGCTGTGCTCTCCCTCACATCCTTCATCTGTTAGCAGAGTACCTACGGGAACAGACAACCTAAACAACTCTGTGCTGTTTTCTCACAACCTCATAAAGGAAAGCCTATATCCAAATCAGGCATTTCCAAATCAATAGTTAAGTGCATTCAAATATGTTATGCCAAAGGCAAAAGAACTCTACCAGCACCTCCTAGACCACACTCCACTCAAAAGATAGGAACATCTACGGTTTTCCTAGAAAACATTCCAATAGCTGAAATACATAAAACAGCTACATGGTCTACACCACACACTTTCACTAAGCATTATTGTGTGGATGTTCTAGCACTCCAATAAGCTAATGTGCGACAGGCAGTGCGATGTACACTTTTCTGAACAACTGTACCGACCACAGGTTAGCCAATACTTCTGAGGAGGACTGCTTTACAGTCTATGCAAAGCATGTTTGTCTACAGCCACACATGCCTCGAATGGACTTTGTAACTTATCCTGTAAACATCTGTTTATGGCATATGGCATGTGGCGCTGTAGATTCAAATGCGCCCACCCTCCTTCCCAGACTCCAGTGGCAGTTTCTTTTCTCTTTTTACATGCATGGACATCTCTTTACTTTCAACTTACTTTCACACTCAATTTTCACCCACCTGAGGGAAAACACTCTAACGATGGAGTCGATGCCCATGCAAAATATCACCAGGAGGTGGAGCCACTCTACATCATGACTCAAAAGACGCTTTTGAAGGAAGGCAACTGGCACACATACGGACCCAACCTAGAAGGCAATAGTATGCACAGTATGTGTATCTACAGCCACACTTTCCTCGAACAATATGCCATTTATTGTCACTGTTAAGCGTAGCCAGAGGTCACATTTCACAAGAGACTCTCACCACAACAGTTGTAATACAAAAGCATATGATATTCTCTGTGACTGAATATATGAATTATGCCATGGCATGTTTTCACCTGCGTTTGTTTTAGCAAACAATATTTCACCAAAACCAGGATGTAAGGGTTAAATTTGGGCAACAAGGTGAAATCACATTGAAGGGACATCCTGGCTAATAGGAAAGTGGTTTTCCTATGTAAAATATTTGAGGGGGTGAAAGTGTTTTCTCACATCGATTTTGCTGTAATGTCGAAATAACCTTAAATTTGACTTTTACCACGTAGTAATACATGTGTTACTATGTGTTTATTAGTGCATTTGCTCTGCAAAAGGTTTTGTTGGGCCAAATCTATATTTAAATGTGTATGTGTCTGAATGCATGTCTCTTGTTCTTGTTTGTGTAGGTGCAACTGTGGACCTCGGTTGGTATGTGTGGTGGTCTGTGTTAGTCTGCAGAAGTGCATGCATGTGAGGTGTTTGCAAATGTGTTAAAAATGACATGTAGAAACTGCAATTCTTTCATTTATAAACACTGCGAATGGAAGGTGATATTACCAGACTGAATGTTACTCAATTTTTCATCTGTGAAAGGATGAAAGACTGAGATGTTCTTGTTAAGTTTCAAACAGGTTAATCGATCACTAAGAATGTCAATGGTGTAGTTCTGTATGCACTTACCACACAAACCAATAGACATTTTCAATGCATGTTTTTGTGCTTCATGTATAATTCAGTTTCCATTACCCATAACTTCCCTGCTTTGATGGTAGAACCATTCTCAGCAATTATTTAACTCACGGATAATAGTGGTAAATCCAAAATGTCAATGAAAGTTATTATTCAAATGTTCTTGTACGTATTTTCATTTGTCTAGTTACCAACGAATCTATGACATAATATCGACAGACAGAATATCTACATACAAAATTATCGACACAAAAATATCGACATCAAAAATATCGGAGTTATATCTTCATAAAGGTAAGTACAAAAATATCGAGAAAAAAAATATTGTAGTACAAAAATATCGAAATTAAAAATATCGTCTTTTTAAATGTATTAATAATAATGTAAAAATAATTTAAAAATACAATTAATTTAACAAATATTAAATATAAACATTAAAACATATTTAAAAAATAATAACTAATACATATACATTTAAAATAAATTTAAAACTCTACATATAAATTAATATATATACTTACTCCACATATTGCGACAGTAGGAAAAGCGTTGGATAGCGTAGGGGTAAAAATTACTATTCCCACTCCAGAGGGTGAAACAGTAGGGAAAGCGAACATAGCATGTTCTCCACCCAGGCTGCATTACAGCCTGGGTGGAGAACTTACACAGGCTTCCATTTCTCATCTGAGCGCTGACACATGGTGCTCAGACCACTCACAACATTGCATTGTAGCATTGTGATTGGCACAGGGGAGCCTGGTTGCTTACCAATCACATTTCAGCATTCTGATGGACTCTTGGAAGCCAATCCTGCTACCTGTTCCAGCAGAAGCCAGGAACAGGACAGAAGACAGGTGGCGGCCGGCAGCCGGTCAGCCGACAGGTAAGTGATTATTATTTTTTCTCCACCCCTTACCCCCTTTTCCCCCCTGCCCTCACCGACCCCCCGCACCCCACTACTGATTCACGGGACCAGCTGCGATCATTTACACTTCATTCCATGCCAAGACCCTTAAAATGAACCCTGGGGATTCCTGTGCAATCATGTGCCATCAAGCATGACAGCACTCCAGATGAACCGGAAATTCTTGCTTGCAAGAAGAGCTCGTCTCACGATGGTTCACTTTCATGTACCGAGCCCTCCTGGAGTTGCAAAGCAGTACGCTCTTTCCAGCTCAGCGCTGCCAACGTGATAGGACCTTGGTACCCGTGTGCCGAGGGCCACAGATGCTTTTTACCTGGAAGAAAGAATGTGTTCTCTAAAATAAGGGTTAATATTAATGATAAAACATTTTACTCCCACTATAAAACTCGTTATTTCATGGCAGGTAAATAAGCATTGGTCGTATTATTTAAGTAAATAGTAATCAGTTTGATCAAGCTCTCTAATTTATTTCCAGGCATCTTATATAAATGATTATATTGTTTGCTTCACGTGGAAGTTGGGCACTTTGTATTTGTGTGTGCATTACTAAAAATATACAGTACAGCCTGTTGCTTGCATGCAAAAGAGTAGGTTAACAGAATCACCATGTACCAAAGTGTATTTAATGAGGAAATTGCAAATCTACTATGAAATCCAGATTTTTATATAAGTTGTAGGTAAAGCCTGGTTAAACGAGGACCTGACCCTAACGAGGAAGAACTGCATGGTTCTTGAAAGAATACGGAGGCGCTCATACGACTCCCAGGCTAAATTACAGTACAGATCAGCTATCAAATCCTACCATAAACTAGTGTGCAAAACTAGGGCAGCCCACTACTCCAGCCTGATCACCACAAGTACCAATCAAAGCAAATCCATATTCTCTCTTTTGAAGGACTTGGTCACCTCTCCCTCGGAATCAGGCAGCATTATCTCCTCTAGCCAACAATGCGAAGAGCTGGTAAATTTCTTCTTGGAGAAGGTTGAAGGCATCTTCCATAATTTCGACCACAGCATAACTCCCAGCGCCATCGGGAAGAACACGCACATTGGTCCTGAGATCGTCCCTCTTACATCATTACCCACCATCCTCCTTAAAGACTTGGAGAGATTAGTGGCCAAAATTCAATCAGGATCTCCAGACGACCGCTTAAGACAGGAAAGTTCAACAGGGCCTCCTACCTGAGTGTCCTGAGTTGCTCAATCTATTTCTTGCCTCTGCGGTGGTCCCAAAATCTTGGAAGCATGCAAAAGTGGTTCCCTTACTTAAAAAAACAACATTGGACACCTCCAAGCCAGAAAACTATTGTCCAATTTCACTGCTTCCATTTCTATCCAAAACTCTGGAAGCACATATAAACTCGACGCTACCTCACTTTCTGGACGTCAATCAAACACTTGATAGCTCCCAGAATGGTTTCTGGCCACGATATAGTACCGAGTCTGCACTGCTGACGGTTGTAGAACAACTAAGATCCACCTTGGATGCCGGCAGAACCTCAGCTCTGGTTCTGCTGGATCTGAGCGCGGCATTTGACACGGTCCCCCACTAAATCCTGCTTCACCATCTGGAGGTGATAGGGATCGGCAATAAAGCCTTACTGTGGTTCTCCTCCTTCTGAGCCCTCGCATGGATAGCCAAAGCACAGGGAATTTCCCTGGTGTCATACGCTGATGACACCCAATTGGTGATCACCCTGCCTAACAATCCTAGCCAGGATGGAGCAAAATTTCAAGAAGACATTCTGCCCATTGCAGAGTGGATGACATTCAGTCAGTCAAAAGCAATGTTTATTTAGACCTTAGTCTTTAAACTGCAATACCCACAATAAAAATATTAAAACAGAAGATAAATACACAATCAGTAACACACGCTAAGAAACAACATATTCATAAATACATTCTTCTTCCAGGATATGCTTTTTGATGTCCAATACAAACTAAGGTTCGCTAAGTAGTTACAAAAACGTACTTACACATTAACATTTTACCCATATGGCACCAAGAAGGAAGATTTAATTCATATTAATTAAAAATGTATAAATAATCATCATAAAAACACTAAAACCCAAAATGAATCTAAAACATTTACGGTATTTTGCTAAGAGCTTTTTACAGACTTCATATATATTCCAATAGCGATAGCAATCTCTAGATTAGGCATTTTTGTAAGTAAGTCAATCGCCTGCGCACGAGACCTTATTTCATATTTTACAAAAAAGGCCTCAAGTGCAATTTATGCAGGGATATAACTGCCATACAATCTACCAAAATATGCAGCATATCACCCTTAATGCCTAGCAAGCATTTACAATTCCCATTCAAGGGAAGCCTAATGACCTTCTCCCTCTGATTCGACAGCCAAGGATTAATACCTTTCCTAACTCTTAAAACTTCAGATCTGAGCCACTTATTCGGGAGGGTATCCAAATAAGGGTAGCAAGATTCATTTTGCCAGCTGACAACATAAATTTAACAGATGATTTCCCGCTCAAATAGCCTTGATCAATTGTTCTGGACAGCTCAAGGCCTTGAGACCTGAGCTCCTTCTTGGAAAATTCAGCCTGAAGTGACTGTTGGCAGAATCTCACCTTTAAGTTCTCTGGAACCCTAATCAATTTCCTTCTTGTCTCCTTGGCCCACTTTAAATCACTTGATTGGATCTCCTTCCTGCACGAGAGGGAGACCTTCTGCACCCCCCGGGTCCTGACGACTCCACAACCTTAATAGATTTATTTGGGCCTGTACACTCCATGAAGTCGTACCTAGCTCTAATCTAATCACCTGAACCATTGCTGGGCTGGGTAGCGAAAGTAGGGATTTCAGGCATTTACCCTCCTTTTTTTTTTTTTTTTTTTTTTTTTAATTTATATAGCGCGGCTGTCACCTTGCAGGTATCCTGGCGCTGGACAAGAGAAAAAATTACTCCTCAAGATGGAAAGTAGGAGGGAACCGAGAGCGGGTAGCCATCGTAGGTAGTTAGGGGAAGAGCCAAGTTTTGATACGTTTCCTGAAGGGAAGGAGTTGCGATGTTTGGCGAATGTCCAGGGGCAGTCTATTCCATAATTTTGCAGCTGCGACTCTGAAGGACCTTCCCCCAGTCCTGACCTTGTTGAATCTGGGTACTGTGACAAGGTAGGCTGAGGCTGAGCGAAGGGCTCTAGTGGGGGTGTACCACGTGAACATAGCTTGCAAGGGTCTGGGCCCGACTCCATGCAGTGCTTTAAAAACGAGGCAGAGTGCTTTGAAAGCCACTCGTTGCTTCAGCGGGAGCCAGTGCAGCTCAGCTAAGGCCGCTGTGGCCGAGGATCTTCTAGTCCAGCCGAGGGCTAATTTGGCGGCGGCCGTCTGAATCCTTTGGAGTCAATCTAACAGTACAGCTGGGGACTCGAGCAGCAGAGCGTTACATTAGTCAAGGCGACTAAGAATAGTGCCCCTGACTATTAACGCTCGGGCCTGTGCGGGGAGGAGTGGCATGATCTTGCGTAAAGAGCGCAGCAGGGCTGAGCAGGTGGACACTGTTTTCGCCACCTGGGTCTCCATGCTAAGCCTATTGTCCAGCATGACACAAAGGTTGCGGACAGTGGTGACTGGCAATGGTTTTTCCGGGGCTTCCGGGGGCCAAAAATCGGTTGGGAACAGGCGAGGAATCCGACTTCCAGCGCAAAACAGAACCTCGGTTTTGGCGGAGTTGAATTGCAGGGAGTTTTTATGCAGCCAGCCAGCAGTGTCTCTCAGGCATTCATGAAACGATTCTATAGGGATCGATTCTTCCCCCTCCCAGGAGAGAATGAGCTGGGTGTCGTCCGCGTAGTTTATGGCTTTTAATCTATGGGATTTTATCAATGTGACCAAAGGTATAAGGTAAACATTAAAAAGAATGGGGCTGATGGACGAGCCCTGGGGCACCCCATGGGGCCTCCGCAATGTCCCAATTATCTTTGCCGCCAAGCCAAAGTACTTCTGAACCATACAGGGCTTGAGAAGGGATCATTGCATTATACGCCTAAAGCACAGGTCTATGTGACATGTCACCAAACTCACTATTACATTTTTTCAGCCCACACACTGAAATGAGAGCTTTTGCTTTTTGGGCAGTCAAGTGTGCTTGCCACTTTAAGGAGCTTTCGAACCAGACCCCAAGGTATCTATATTCTTTTACTACCTCCAATTTTAAGGGGCCTAGATACCAACTAAAACCTAAGTCTCTTTTTCCAAAACACAAGATTTTAGTTTTATCCACGTTTACAGTTAGGGACCGTAACACACAATATCCTTGGAAGACCTTCAATTTCGTTTGAAGGCCCATCCCTGTCTGGTCAAATATCACCAAATCATCTGCATAAAGCAGACATGATAATTTTAATCCATTCATTTTAGGGCTGGCGCTTCTATCAATCTCTAAGGTCTTTGGAAGGTCAGCAAGAAAACTGGCAAACAAGAGCGGCGCCAGCAGGCAGCCTTGTCTAAAACCATTTCCAATTTGGGAGTTAGGGACCCTTCCTTATCCGTAATAATCTGAGCCCAGTTCTCAGAATGTAGCTCTTTTATTAAAGCAAGGAGCACTTCGGGAATTGTATTCTTTCTAAGTGTTTCCCACAGGCATTTCCGATCCACTAGATCGAATGCCGCACGGAAGTCAGCAAAGCAGCAATACAGCTTCCCATTTTTCTCGACTGACTTCCGTGCGACGGCCCACAATGCTAGGCAATGATCATTTGTTGAATGGCCATCTTTGAACCCCCCTTGCTCTATTGGCACGATTGCACTGTCCTCAACCAATTCTTTTAATCTTCCTAGTATATATAATAATATCATTTTCGTAAACACTTTTTCCCCGATATCTAGAAGATTAATCAATCTATAATTTTTAGGGTCATCCAAAGCACCCTTCTTATGAACCGGGCAGATTACTGCCCCCCTCCAATTACTCGGTATTTTTCCCAGCTCTAAAATCCGTAAAAACATATGAGATAAAAATGTTGCCCACCACTGAGGCTGGGTTTTCAATATTATTGCAGGGAGGTTATCGGGGCTGGCCGCCCTGGTCAAGTCAAGACTTCCTATTGTTTTACTAACATTTGTTACTGAAAAGTCTGCTTTTAAGTCCCCTACCAGATCTATCCAATTCATAGGCTCATCTATAATCACGACACCACTGGGACTATATAATTCCCTTAAATACTCAGCCCATACAGCTTCTCCCACTACACAATTCATTGCCCCGGTATGCCCAGCTGCTCCTTTTATTAATTGCCAGAATTGGTGACTATTCTTTGATTCAATAGCTTCCAGGAGATTTGCCCAAGATTTCTCTTTATAAGCTCTTTTTGAATCAGTAATGAACCTTTTGTATTCCCTTTTCAATTTTATCGTCCGTTAATCTGGTGGTAGCCCGTCTCAGGTACTCTACATTTTGGGTAATTACAGTCTGATGCTTAATTAACACCATATCCTGTATCTCAAACTGAATTAGATTATGGTCACTATTTCCCATTTAAGAAAGACTAATACTCTTCATTAAGGCAAAGTTCCAGGCATGCGTAAAAACATAGTCAATCGGGCAATTCTGCGCACCTAAATGATTTCTTAGCAGGGCAGTCCGTTTCTGACCGTCCATTTAAAGAAAATAGACCCTTTGTGGCTAGATGGTTTACTAAACTTAAATCTTGCTGTGAGGAAACACTGTCTGGGAAGATTGCTGTGCTTATATCATAGACTTCCATAATTTCTATAAGCCTTGGGTCAGACTTAGAGGGGTTCAATTTATGGTTAAAATCACCCATCATAAGAATAATATCAGAGTCATACTTTTCAGTCAGATTGCCCAGATCTTCTTTGAAAAGCCTCAGCTCTACCCCATATTCATCTTGAGACCCCCATTGCATATACTCATTTATAAGCACAACGTTTTCAAGTTTTTTTTCTTTAACATTTAGAAGTACTCTACATGCCAAAAGCCATTTACATTTGACGCTTAGTTTTGTTGCGTCTTTCACCTTACTAGAACACAGCAATATCATCAACCCTCCAGCTGGGCGTCCAAAGCTTTTTTTCCGCGTGGATTACTGCCAAATCTGAGATTCTTCTGATTGACAAAGACTCCCATCTCTGGAACAATGAATGGTGGCCCCCGGCCCCGGGAGCCCCTCCTGCCCCTTAATCCGCAGTGAAAAATCTGGGCTTCATGCTTGACAAAGATCTCAACTTTGAGACGCATGCCAAATCAGTGGCTGGGAAATGTTTCTGGCTGCTACGTGGCCTTAAACCGATACTTGGTCTATTTGATGCCCAAACGCACCAGCTGATCATCCAAAGCCTGTATACTGGCCCGATTGGACTACTGCAGCGTGCTTCTCTTGGGCTCTAATAAGTCTGTGTTGAACCGACTGCAGTGGGTCAAGAATGCTGCAGTACGCGCCGTCTTTGCCCTGCCCAAGTACAGCCATGTTTCCAACCTCCTCCTCCACCTGCATTGGCTACCCCTCGAACACCGTGTTCGTTTCAAGGTGCCCTGTACCATGCAGAAGATTCTGACAGGTATCAGCCCAGATATTCTAAGCGACCTGTGCACCCGCTACTCCCCACCGCGAGAGATGCGCTTGGCAAATTTGCTCCTCACACAAATTTCAACCATACGAAGGACCAGATCTGGCAGTCGCTCCTTCAGGTGACTGGCCCCCGCCTTATGGAATTCTCTTCCTCTACACATCCGCAGCAACCCTGACCACCAGGTCTTCAGACGGCTTGTGAAGATCTGGCTTTTCACTCAACTTTAACTCCTTGCTTGCTTCCCACTCCGTCCTGCTTCAGCGCTAGGACGCCTCATTGCTGAGGCAGCCATGCGCTTTACAAGTATGTTAATCTAATCTAATCTGGAAGGCCTGTGGTCCTGCACCTCTTTCTGGCCAAACAAATGTTTTGTGGCATGCAAGCCATGCTCATTACAGCCTAGTGCATCACATTAACTTTGCCATCACACCCCAATACCAATGACCATTTAAAGATTCCACTGGGTCACGAAACACAACTATCAGCCAGTGCCTTCAGCCACATGAGTGTCCCATTAAGTGTCCTGCTGGACCCACCTCTCCTGTAATGCCTGACACATGCCACCTTCAGGAAGTGCCTTAGCCCAGACCCATCAGATCAGACTGCAGACCGTGACTACCACCAGTTTTACAGCTTAGCAGCAACTCCTTCCAGGTCTACCAGACCTAACTCAATGTTACTGCTTCCTGCCAAACTAAAAAGCTTCAATAAACGCAGCCTTCAGGCAGTGTTGTCAACTACATGCAACCATCACGGAGTGCCTTGCAGTAGTCTTGTGAAATAAAACTCACAGGCACCGCTTGAAAAGTGACCATCCCCTGACCTAACTCTCAGATAGTGCTTCGAGAAAGGCGGGGCCGGCATCTGCCTTGCCGCAAGTATGGCGGGGCACGAGCACCCTCTTCCCCCGTCTGCTCTCCGTGGTGGGGCGCGCCCCGTCACCTCATTACGACGCAGTGGGTGCGCCTCATCACGGATTGGCCACAAGGGCTCCAAAGTGACCCAGAAGTGATTGAATCGCTTCCGAGTCACTGGGGAGCAGAGGTCAGGCCGGTTAGAACCGGCCTGGCCAGTAAGGGGGTTTAAAAGGCCGGGGAGCGCGGGAGTCGGCCTCTTTTACTCACGCTCGCCGGTCTGCCCCACACCAAAACTGATCAGGAAGCCCGTGGCGAAGGGATAGTACTCCACCGTGCACGGAATAATCCATGCTGCCCAGTGATGCAACTAGAAGCCTTCCTCTGACAGAGGAATAGTGCAACAGGGGGGCATTATTAATGCATTGCTCCTCACACAAATTTCAACCATACGAAGGACCAGAACCTCTTACCAGGTTCCAATTTGAAAGGGTATTTGCAACGACGATAGACAGGACAGGTTTGGATCCAAAGGACTTTGGGACTCATTCATTCAGAATAGGTGCTGTCACAGAAGCAACAGCTAGAGGGTTGCACAGCAACAGTGTGAAGAGAATTGGGAGATGGTCCTCTAATTGTTACAAGCGTTATGTGCGGCTACACATGTTGTGAGGGTGGCAATGCATTTTGTCCTGATGCCTGTCCCATTTGTCTGCTTGCATTTCAATTTCTTGAACCTGTCACGCAGGGGGGAAACTGCCGTCAGCGCGTCACCAGCAAGGTACTTCACAACGACAGGCACATCCACCGGACAAGGGAGCACATGTTGTTTGGGTCATTGGTCATTCTTATGTACGGCGTATCAAATCTGTTTTTCTTTCAGGTAATTACAGTCAAAGAGCTGAGAAGAATGGTTTCAAGGTTTCTTTCAATGGTAAAGGGGGTCTCTGCCTCAGTCAGTTTAGGGTTTTCGTGACAGAGCTGTTGAGTAGACACAGTCCTCCACCCACGATAGTTATCTTGCATTTGGGTGGGAAAGATCTGGTGAATCTGGGTAGAAGGGGCCTGATGGAGGACATAATCGCTGAAGTGGGCTGGTTAGCTAAGGCATGCCAGGGCTGCACCATAGTTTGGTCTCAGATGGTACCCAGATTTAAATCGAGGGGGGGGGCTCTGTGAAAGCGTTAAATCACTCGTTAAGGAGGATCAACAATAAAATAGGGAAATTGTTCAGGTTTCCTCAGCTACAGAACATGGCACATGGGTGTGTCAGGGGCAGGGCCGTTTCTAGGTGTTTTGCTGCCCTAGGCGAGAATTGAAAAATGCTGCCCCCTCCCTTTTACTACCATCACTCTCCCCCCCTGTAATCCAGGCCAGAGTTAAAAATACCAACCCCAAGTGATCACTCAAAATTTCTGACTGGATGACCTAGTGCGGTACCCAGCTAAGCAGAATATATCATAAGTATGGCTCCCAGTTTTTAGTGATTGTTACATATAAATACTGTCAGAAAACAATATATTTTCCTGTCTGTAATTGTTTTTAAGTATGGAAAAATACAAAAAATAGGTTTTCTTCACCCTAGCATCAGTCATGCGTGAGATCAATAGCTATGCAAACTGACATTTAGAGAAGTTAAAAAAAAGAAAAAAGATTTCATAATGAAGTTTAAATAACTGCAGCAATACAGCTGTCTATGCTGCTCCACAATGGGAATGATTACAAGTGACTGTATTGCACTCTAAATGGCTAGAACTCACTGGTCATCCAAACATGAGTAAACATTTGTCTGGTAAATCAATGTGGAAATATATACGCATTGTAGGTTCTATTTTTTAAACTAAGCACAAAATGACTATGGGCAAATGTAGATAAAATAGCCCCAAAAATAAAGTAGATAAACACAAATAGAAATAAATACCATAAAAACTGGACGTATAATTATTTTAAAAAATCCATGAAGTGGACTTGTAGATCTGTTTAAGCTACCACCATACTGAAAACCATAAAGCTGCTGATGTGCCTCTCACTCTTCATCCATCACACACTTCTAAGCGCTGCAGCTCATACCATGAGAACAGCACATTGGCAGTCATCATGCACCACATGGAAACGCTTCCCACACAGAATCAAAACAAAGACAAACACTTACAGACCATACACCCTACCCTAGCGTGCTGCCCATGTAGGCAAGCGCCTCAGCACCCCACATGGGGAGGGATGTGCTAGTAAGCAAGCACTATATAAATGCTTGCCTGAAATACAATACAATAACTATTTCTCTGCACATTACACATTCTGACCACTCGCCAGACACTCCCCCCTTGGAACTTGCCATTTCCGTCGATTCGCCTCGGACGTTTCGGCAGAGAGGATGCAGGCCACCTTGAGGAGCAGCGCCCAGTCGGAGGTCACCAAGGCACGGCAGGTCGGGCTCCTTGACCTGGCCATCCTGTCAATGGTGGGGCAGGCCGCTTTTGGGTATTGTTGATTGACAGCACGTGACCTCTTGATACAAGATCCCTCCAGCTGCCCTTGATGGGCAGGCAGTCTGTGGCAGGAACAGGTAAGTATGTTGGCTACTCACCTCGCGTTCATGGGCAGGTAGTGCCCAGCTGGCAAACCTTTCCTGGAGTTGTTTTGCAGGACTGAGGGCGATTTACTGGCACAGTTTTTACTAGAAGGTTTAGTAGGTGGACAGTGGGCGCACAGCTGGCATAGGTTTCCCTGAAGTTTGTATTATTGTTAGACAGTGGGTATCCAGCGGGCACAGGTTCACAGGGAGTTACTCTTGGTGGACAGCCAATGCCCCTTGACACAAGCTTGCTGCGAGTATCTCTTGCTTCTTGAGAGTGGGTACCTGGTTAGCACGGATTCACAAAGTGTATTTCTTGTTGCTGCTAGTGCCCTGTGTGCAGCCAAGTAGGCCAGTCGTGTTGCAAGATAGCAAGCAAGAGCTTCCCTATCTTCCGACTCCATGAGGAAGACCAGGAGCATTGCACCGTGGCAACTCCTGCTTGGCATATGGGGGTCATCCATGGGCCCGCTTGCGCGAGGGGACTCTCAAAGCTTCTGCCACTGCTGGCCTTATCTGTGGCCTACTCATTGTTGCTGCTGGTGGCGTTAGTGGGGGTGAGAAGTGCACACTGTGCTCACAGGTCAGAGCACCCCCATCCCTCCCCTCACCTAAATCACCTATTCGGGTTAGCTTTGAGCTGAGGAGTTCTAGAAGGTGATAACGAGATGAAACGAATGCAGACAAGATTATGTATGCAGCACCTGAAGAAAATGGACAAATTGAGACAAAATGAATGATTTAAAAAGTACGTTTAAAAAGTGTGCCCGTATACAATTTTGCACCCTGGGCTGGTGCCCAGCTCGCTCACGCTAAAGGCTGGCCCTGACAGCACTGCTGCGGGTCATCTTCCTGCCTGTGTGTCACCGCACCTTGTGTTGATTGTTTCCCTTCCCGCGCCATCCTGTTGATGTGTTAAAGTGCGAGCCATGGATTTGTCAGACAGGGTGAAGCTGGTGGCACTAGGGCTGCGTCTAAAGAGAGTCCGAAAGGCATTGATTGATTTGAGACATGCGGTCGGTATTAATGAATCGGATTCAGCGACAGGTCAACAGCGCTCAGCAGAAAATAATAATGCTCTCTTTCTTTCTATTTTTTTTCATGCACGCTAGGGAAAAATACCTACAGGCCAACCGAGCTCATTTGCATGCTAATCACGCAATGCGTCTTCCGTCAGTGGCTTGTGTTATAAACTTACCGAAGTGCTGTACCATTATGAGACGTGAACTCCAGGTGAAGCGGGGCACGCACCGCATCTGCAGGTGAACGGCATGTTGGCGTAACAGAGGAGCAACCTCACAGGCCTGCCGGAAGAGGATTGTCTGTCCTGCAATCTGCCCGTGGCACCGAACGTGAAGTGACATCACGTTACGTCAAATTGTAGAAGGAGCTTCACGACAACGCGCTTTCGAAGTCGAAGGCCGTTCAAGCCTTCCCAAACTCATGTTTTTTGCCGCCCTCCCACATTTGCCGCCCTAGGCAGCCGCCTAGTCCTGCCTAATTGTAGAAACGGCCCTGGTCAGGGGGGACTGTGCTTCTTAAAAGACGGGGTCCACCTGACTAGGTTAGGTAACTAAATCCTGTTGGAAAATATAATGGCTTGGCTAATTAGTTTTAAGGGCAAGGCATGACCTTTCCGTGTAGGAGGGTAGGGGGGGCAGATAGTCGGTCAACTACGCTGGCCTGTGGCAGTAAGATCATGATTGGTGAGCAGTAAATTTAAGGTACTTAGAGGGTGGCGCCTTTCTTGAATGGGGTCGCCCAAGGGGAGAGACAAGTGGTCTCTCCTAGAACTCCAGGGGCGGTACAGCCGGTTGGCTGGATGGGTGTGGGGGAGGGGGGTCACACTTTCTTTAGGCTGGTTGGCCACCCCGCACGTGCGCAATAACATCACTAAACAGAGCAGAGTGCAAGGGCCCCCTTTAATGGAGTTAATAGAGCATTCGGGGGTAACCAGGAGGGGGAAGTACCCTCACGCTAAACGGGCCCTCTACGCATGCACGGCTAATTGATATCGATCTGACACCAGTTAGCGACCTTGCCGTAGGCCCAAATAGGATACGCAGAAAAGTAATTAATGTATGATCATGATTCAGATAGTAGATTTGGATAGGAAATACCTTGTACTAGAAGTATGTTAAGGTTAGCCATCTGATATCTGTATATATTAATTGTAATCAAATGTCATGCTATGTTTTCTGCGTAAAAATGGGTAAATATTGTTTATTTCAATGTTTCTTTGATTTTGTGTTTTAATAAATACGGCTGTTGGTTGTACGACCCCCTCCTCCAAAGAAATCCCTCTCATGTCCATCATTAATAAATGTTGGTTAACCACAAGGCGGAGGGAGGGGGATGTTTGGCCATAGAGAAAGGTGGGCCGGCATCGGCCTCGCCGCAAGTATGGCGGGGCACCGGCCGCCCCTTACCCCGCCTGCTTTCTGTGGTGGGGCACGCCTCGTCACTTCAATATGACGCGGTGGGCGCGCCTCATCACGGATTAGCCACAAGGGCTCCAAAGTGACCCGGAAGTGATTGAATCGCTTCCGGGTCACTGGGGGGCAGAGGTCAGGCCGGTTAGAACCGGCCTGGCCAGTAAGGGGGTTTAAAAGGCCGGGCAGTCTAGGAGTCGACCTCATTTACCCGCACTCCCCGGTCTGCCCAACCCAGCCTCTGGGAGGTTGTAATCTTTTTCCCCACCCACCATCCCCTAAGGCAGATATTGGTTATTGTGTTATGAAGATTGTTCATATGTTTTTCCCAAGGTAAATGGATGACTTGTGTTTCGCACCATTATTTTTGTTCCTTAGAACTTTTTCCCGTTTACAGGTCATCAATCGTCGTATTTATTGCTTTTCCTTGGTCAGGCGGTAAGGTCATGATTGGTGAGCAGTAAATGTAAGGTCCTTAGAGGGCGGCACCATTCTTGAATGGGGTCGCCCAAGGAGAGAGACAAGTGGTCTCTCCTAGAACTCCAGGGGCGGTACAGCCGGTTGGCTGGATGGGTGCAGGGGAGGGGGGAGTCACGCTTTCTTTAGACTGGTTGGCCACCCCGCACGTGCACAATGATGTCACTAAACAGCGAAGAGAGCAAGGGCCCCCTTAAATGGAGTTAACAGAGAGTACGGGGGTAACCGGGGATGGGAAGTACCCTCGCGGTAAACGGGCCCTCTGCGCATGCGCACTCCTACAGAGGGCGTGGCTAATTGATAAGGATCTGACACCAGTTAGCGACCTTGCCGTAGGCCCAAATAGGATACGCAGAAAAGTAATTAAAGTATGATTATGATTCGGATGTTTTATTCGGATAGGAAATACCTTGTACTAGAAGTATGTTAAGGTTAGCCATCTGATATCAGTATATTTTAATTGTAATCAAATGTCATGCTACGTTTTCTGCGTAAAAATGTGTAAATATTGTTTATTTCAATTTGTATTTGATTTTGTTTTAATAAATACGGCCGGGGGTTGTACGACCCCGCCTCCAAAGAAATCCCACTAATGTCCATCATTAATAAATGTTGGTTAACCACAATGCTGGGGGAGGGGGATATTTGGTAGTCCCTGGCCATATTGGCATACTAGATCCACAGAATCAAGATGGCCACAGAATCCAGATTTAAGTGAGTGTTGCCAACCAAGTGCAACACGATTAATTCAATTGTTCATCTGCCCTTCCATCCAACACAGCTGACAGTGAATGCAATTTTGAACAGAATCTGTTGCATTTTTATAATTTTACCTTGGAAGATATCATTTTTTATGAATTTGTTTAAGGTCAGAGGTCAAACATGGTAGATGATAAGACAGTACTGCCTAGGTAACCTATGTCTGCGTAATTTAGTCACCCGTCTCTCATAATTTGTTTGTTCATTGCAGTTTAATTCCAGGGAGTCTATGTCTCACAGTAAGGGCATATTTATCAAGCAGTTGAATTGCCAAAGCCGATCTGACTGTATTGGGCATTTCCCCTGGGGACTGAAAAGGTGGGGGGGGGCACTTTTGAGTAACTACTGGGGGCTGGGTTTGTAGCAGTGCATCAGTTTTAAAAGCACTGCAGAGTTTCATGGCTACCCAACATTTTTCAGACAAGAATAAAAGTGCCAAGATAACTCTGATGATTCATGTACCTGCTAGAGAGAGAGCTTTGTCTAGTGGTAGTTTAGGCTCATCTAAGGTAGCACAGAGGTATTTTATTTGCATAGCTCAATTGGTTGCAGCTTTTGTCACAAAGATCCTTTTGTAAGGCTGAGGTTTTTTTGCTCGGAACTCCGCAAACTCTGCCCAGGCTTATTCATAAGTTACAATTGTAAATCTAGGTTAGAACATTATGTTTTTTCCCAGTCTTTCATTAGTTTGTCAGGGTAGAAATGCATTCTTATTTGTAAAGTCAACCCTAACCACTGTGTCACTTTCTGAATCCTTAGTTTATGTTTCCCAAGACCAAGGACTCTTAAAAAATACCTATCAGTATGGATGACATGTGAAACCTACACTTTGCAGTCCACTTTATCTCATGTAACATTTTCTACACACTGATTTACACACATATGATTCATTGTCTCTGTATGTGAGTGTGATGTAAAATGATCCAACACCCTACAATATTGTGAGAAATTCTATAAAATAAAATACATGTGAGAGAGGGGCTATGGAGAGATAAGAGGCACTGTTAGAGGGTGATAGTGAGGGAATCATTGAAAAGCTACAATAAAGATTGCTGTATATTGTAAGGTCATCATTTACTATGCTTTCAAAATAAATACAATTGAATGCACAGATTTTCACAAATTTTCTTGCGGGGGGAACCCTCCCAATCACCCTTGTAGTGATGAGTCTCACTCGCTGCGCCCTCTCACTATGCACCTTATGGGCGCTGGTCTGCCAAAATTTGCCAGGGCTACCTCCCAGTCTGACCCTGTTCATTGCCCTTGCAGCCGCAGTGGGATACAAGAGCGCCTCAACCACTAAGTAAGATTTTTCATGCCACACAGAGCCACCTGGCCCTGGAGGCTTGATACATCTAGAGTAATGCAACGCAGCACAAATGCTGTGTTGCATTACTCTGCCCCATGGAGGTATTCCATGGGTATTCTCACAGATCCACCCATGGATTTTGGATCACTTCCAGATTTACCACCTCTGATAGACCTGGGAATGTGTCAGCATTGTGCAGCACACAGACAAAGCGGAAAATACCACAGAGGATTGTTTTGTGCAGGAAGGTGATATTTCAAGCACAAAACAATCCTACTTGCAATGCAAGGGTGCCTGCGTTGGTGCTAGGCAGCAGATTGTGTGCCAGTGCAGAGAAAAGACAGAAATGCTCTGTATAATGTTAAATACTGCATATTCCTTTCCTTCCTCTATCATGAGGCACAGCAAGTTTGCTTGCTGCTCTGTGTGATTTTTAGATAATTGTGCACTCATGGATCACTTCCCCAAGTTTTACAGACCTTCTCGTGAATGGGTTATATGGTGAACACAAGCAAGATTCAGTAAGTGAATGAATGGAGGCATGAGTGCAAAAATGAGTAACAAAGCATGATCCGGATTACATATTGAATGCCTAAATTCATTAGTTCTAGACCTACTTGAATTGCCAATGCTTGTGCAGTATGTATTGGCCTACTTTACTCTACAGCTTTTGACTTGAAAGTGCAAGTGGATTGATTTCCAAGCCTTTATTATCCTGCAGAAGCTTTTGGCATCTCTGGAGTGGAGAGGACTAAACAGTTACAGAGGTCGGGAAGGCAGATGCTGGACAGAGATGTAATCCTAGTTTGAGAGCAAACAGAGAGCTGGAGACACTGTTTCAGTTTGGTGCCAAAATAGACAAGAACATAACCCTATTTGAGGAGTCTCAGGCACAGCAAGGCATGCATGTATTTACCTACGAATGCCTAATCTACAAACTTAATCCATACAAACAAGATTTGGAAAGACATTACAGCTAGTCCGCAGTAGACAAAAAGCCAGGGAGCTCCCAAACGACTCCATTTTACAATGCTTGTTAAAGAAAACAAATCCTGCTCCTACAATTAGCTATAGCTTGACAGTTATTATATTTTAATACATTATGATATAAATGATCTTTTTTCAGCCAACTGAGTTAACCATGGTGGCATATTTCGGATGATAAATATAAAGGCGTGAGTAAAAAACTACATATCCCAGCATGCATAGTGCCGGTGACTGAAAAAAGGACAGTCTAAAATTCACAGTCATGTCATAAACTTAGACGCCAGCTGTAAATTCTGTACTCTATGGAATATTAAGTAAGCCCGGATATGGTTTACAATTTACAGAAACTAAAAATGTGCTGTGCAAGACCCTGTTAATTAAATTAGATGTAACAGTCTAGTTTTATCCAAATCAACAGTGTAAAAACAACTCATAAGAGGAGAGTCGCGTAATCGCTTGTGAACTTTTGTACTGTTGATGAACAGCATGGTTGACCATCTGTTTGCATTAGAAATAGAACTATGTAATCATTGACCAGCTTGAACCAATGTGTATAATAACTTCCCTGTGTACACTAGGCAGCCTGCTGATAAGACTGATAGGCTGTTTGTGAACAAGGAGAAATCTACCTCCTTCTCAGCATCTGGTCCCGGAAGCTGTGACCACTTCCTGGATGGTAAATGGGGCCATTGCATGGCACAAACATGCATTCTGTATCAGTGATGCTCGAAAAATTTTCAGACTGGGCTGCTACCATTTATGTTACATTAGTGAACTCATAGGCATTCTATCAAATCCAAGCATCACGCACAGAACGAGTGTCGCAAATAAGCCACACCCATTCAGCAGAGAGTAGGAAGGCTGGAGCATGTAGATGGTGCTGCACTGTCATAATTATAATACTAAAGCAGAGAGTGGTAGCACTCGTTCGTTTACAGATTGCACATTTTCCATCGAAAAGACCACTATGTTTGCACACACACACACACAGTTTTTGCTATCAAACCATATAGCTCACAAACAATGTGTGGAAATTAGGTTTCTGTGAATATTTGTCATTTGCACATCACCTAGTGCCTTGATTTGTTTTGATCCTATTAAAATCTTTGTTTCCATCAAATTTCAGAATTACAATAAAAGTGCTTCATTCGTGTTTTCCTAACTGTTGTTTTATTTTGAAATATTTGTACAGTCCTTGTACTTAAATTTTGTGGTGGTTAGAATCAAAGGACATTTTACGACCTTTATTTTCAAACCAACAATATTGCCACATAGATCACTTAACAAAATGTGCGCACTTTTCTGTAAAAGAGAGAAAAGTAAACACCGGTCTCATGTAGGAAGATTACGCAATTTGTCAGAAGACAAGACAGACATTTGATCTCTGCCTTTGAATACACAGCAAATGTTCAAAAATAAAATAAAAATGTAAATTCACATTGTTGGACTTGACATCCTTAATGTCAATCAATCAATCAATACATTTGTAGGGCCTCAAGGCGCTAGGGGCAGAGGGGGGGGGGGGGGTGCTGCTATTGCTCGATCAGCCAGGTCTTGAGGAGTCTCCTGAAGTCTAGCAGGTCTTGGGTCTGTCGTAGGCGGATGGGGAGGGTGTTCCAGGTCTTTGCGGCGAGGTGAGAGAATGACTTTCCGCCAGCGGTCGCTCAACGGATGCGGGGGACAGTGGTGAGGGCAAGGCCAGAAGAGCGAAGCTGGCAGTTTGGGGTGTAGAAGGTGAGTCGCTCTTTGAGGTAGGTTGGTTCGGTGGTGTGGAGAGGTTTGTGAGCGTGGGTGAGGAGCTTGAAGGTGATCCTCTTGTTCTCAGGGAGTCAGTGTATGTCTTTCAAGTGGGCTGTGATGCGGCTGTAGCGGGGGATGCCGAGGATAAGGCGTGCTGAGGCATTCTGTATGCGTTGTAGTCGTTTCTGGAGTTTGGTTGATGTTCCTGTGTAGGGAGCGTTGCCGTACTCGAGTCGACCCAGGCGGAGGGAGTGGAACCGATAATGAGGACCTCCGTCTTGTCCGAGAATGTGGTTTTTCTCCCAACTTTTTTGCCTTCCAGCCTCCTATTTTTGCGATTTTGTTTTTGCTGGTTTTATAACTGCACACTTTAAAGTGCTTGTGCTCTCTCCTTTAAGCATGGTAATATTGCCTAAGACCTATTTGGCATATTTAATTAACTTGTGAGACCAGTAGCGGGTGGTGTTTGCTATGAGTGGTGGGCGGGATGGCATGGGGTGGAGTGGGGCATAGGCATTGCAAAGGGAGGGGGCAAAATAAAAAGAGTACGAATTTTAAAAAACACACCGTCAGCCAGCTGCGTCCCGCTTCGCGCTCCTTTCTTTCAGGCATAGGCTCCCAGCCTGCCAATGGGCCAATCCTGAAGTTGGTTTCGCATGAGGGCAGCTTCAGAATTGGCCTGAGTGCTCTCAATGTTTGCTCTAGAACAGACTGCGAGTCTGTGCCTGCTTTCTCTAACTCCAGCAATGCAGGTGGGGTTGGAGAGAGTTTCACTGAGCATGAGGGTTTGGCCGGCCTGAGACGGCTGGCCAAATCGGCATGCACAGTGAAATGATTGCACTACCACTTCTCTCTGTGCTATCACCCCCCTGTGGCCCCACCCACCAGACCTGGCAGGAAAGGAGAAATAAAATGAGTGTTGTTTTAATTTTACTTACCTCACAGTTTTTTGGGGGGGCAAAGCTCCTCTGCCATAGCGGAGGAGCTGCCGCTGTGTAAGACCGATAGTAAATTGGCACTACATGCACTCGGGCCTGTAAATTAAAAGCTACTTGTGGGCCTACAGCACTCATTTTGTCTCCCACTTATGTAGCCGTTTAAACATGTCTCAGGTCTGCCATTGCTGCCTGTGTATGCATTTCCATCCTGGCAGGACAATCCTCTTGCCAGGACCAAACTTCCTTTTTTAATACACAGAAGTTACCCCAAGGGTATGCCCTACACAGCCCAGAAGTCAGGGCACAGACTATTTGAAAAGTTGGACCTGTACTTTAAAATCTTACTTGTGCGAGTAGTGAAATACTCTTAAATTCGCTTTTGACTACTGTGAGCCCTACCTCTTTGATAGGATAACATTGGGCTAACATTACATTCAATAAGTGATAACTTCTCTTGTGGGCAGGTAGCATTATCGTGTTTGCTGTCTGTGAAGTTGTAATTACAAATCCTCTTTAAGGATAAAGTTGGAGTTTAAGTTACAATTGTGAAAATGCCACTTTTAGAAAGTAAGCCTTTTCCTCCTCTATCTAGTGGCTACAGCCTGTTCCTGGGTCACATAACTAGATGTAGCTGGTAGGACTTTGTTTATTTCTCCGAGACAGCCACACAATAGATAGATTAGGTTTGCCTGGATAAGCCATCAACTGGTGGGATGGGGAGTGAAGACGGGCATAGTCCCACTTGCAATTGAATAGGCGGTGCCCTACCTTCACACAAAGGATTTGTCCCCTTTGCATTGTTCATGCAGTCAGCTTGAAGCCATGGCAGAGGAAGCAGGAAACTTAAAGGGCTTCAAGAGGAACTCTCTAGAAACTTCCCCTCTTCAAAGTGGGCTGCAGGTATAAATAGTGAACCCTCAGACCCAGCCTTTCAAAACACCTCTGAGCCTGTTGAAGACTAAGAAGGACTGCTGTGCTGCTTTGCAAGATGGACTGAAATTCTCTTGCCTTACTACCCACTGTCCTGTTGCCTGAATGAAAGTACTAGCCCTACATTTTGAACCCATGACCACCAGAGTGCCTCCAATGGCTAGTTGGCTGTCCTCTTGACCATCACCTTAGGGTCAGAAGTCTCCAACCATCTTGAACCAAACACCTGGACTCTGTTTGCCTGCTGTGAACCCTACCCCCCCCCCAAATGGTGCCACCCTAGTTCAAGACCCTTGGAAATGTGTCTAAAGGTGTTCTGCCTTTCCAGCTGTGGGCCTGTAAACAGAACTGTTGCAGCACAAAGCATCTCTTTGCAACTGCTTTGCAACTACTGCATCATGAAACATTCCTGACACCAAACCTTGCATTGCAGCTTGAAATCGCCTCAGAGTCACTGCTGCACAATGCATCCTCAATGCCAGCTATACCATTGCAAGCCCCCCATTGATGTCATCCTCCATGACGACGCAGGACTCCGTATAGCAAATTTGCAGCTGCTTTGGAACCAACCGGTGCATGATGCACCTTCGCATCACAAGTCCCTTGCTGACAGCATCCTCAATGTTGATGCAGGACCTTGAAGCACAGCTTCACAGCTCCATGGAGTGCTGCTGCACAAAGCATCTTTGACTCGGAATGTCGCAATGCTCCACAACCAGGATTTAAGGTACTTTTGTTCAGTGGCCTAACTGGGTCCCTGTATTTGACCCGTGCTCCATTGCGGACAGCCGGAGCTAGTGACTTTGTCCCAGTCTAGCACGGCCAGATGACCACAGTTGGCACTTTGTGCTTCTAGGCACTATTTTTACTTAAATCTTTGAAATTGATATATCTGGTTCTTCTGATTAAAGATTTGTGGTGTCGAAAAATGTGTTAAAGTGTACTCTATTGTTCTAACTTGGTCTGAGATTTTATTTTGCATTATGTTTTCACATTATTTCTGCTTGAAATGCTGCACAAATACTTTACACATTGCCTCTAAATTAACCCTAACTGCCTTTAGGCCAAGCAACCAGAGGGTTAAGCATAGGCTAATTTTGGATTAACATGTGTTTCACCATGACAGAGATTGGGCGTTTTGCTTGAATAGGGTTTCACTTCCCTCAACCAGTAACCTAGTTTCCAACACACCTTTATTGCTCATTTACCTTCGGAACACCAGTATCCTTTTTCTGTGGAATCTGCAGTACCCCCAGCCCCCACACTTCCAGCGCCTATGTGTATTCCACAATGACTTTCTTGGGTTTGTGTGTGCTGCCTGTATACATAGTAATATAAAATGCAACAAATGTTCCTGTATATAAAGCACAAACAGCATACTGAATTGCCTTCCAACTCTTTCAATAGTTAAGAGCTATTACTCTCTAGTATCAAATCTTACAATGATTATTTGGAAGCCACACAGTTAAGAGCACCACACCAATGACCGACACTCATGAAGCAGGGGTGGCTCCTCCGTTAAGGGGGAAGAGCGTCACACCTCTGCGCTAAGAGCAGGAAAAATAAAATGCTAATAACCTCGTTTGGGTGGGGGGAGGAGTTTTGGGAGCAATCTAAGTGCGCATGATGGTTTGGCCGTTTGTCTTGGGCCGGCCAAAGATTCATGCGCAGAGTGCATGTTCCCCACCAGGCTCTAAAACACAGCCTGGTGGGGAACATGCACATGCTACCACTTCCTGTTTGAACGCCGAACCACTGTGTTCAGAGTAATCACAATGATGCATTGCAGTGCTGTGATTGGCTTAGGGGAGCATGTGCTTCCGGGACCAAAGCTGAGGAGTAGGAGGCCGTGAGAAGGGACCGAAGCTGGGGAGAGACGGCGGCTGTGAAAAGGTAAGTGGTATTTAGGGGTCCTCCCGCATCCACCACCACAGATGGTTCCAGCTGCCACTGTCATGAAGGGGAGTAGGGTTAAATATTGCACAATATTGCCCAACACAACTTCTTCTATAAGACTTTTAGCACACATTGCCAACCTTAGGAAGCCCTAACAAAAGTTATGTTTTTGCATCTTTTCTCTTTTCTCCAACTTTACAGACTCAGTAAGATGGCGAAAGAGACAATAAAAGCATTCGGATTGACTAAGCCAATTATGCTGTTCTTTAGAGGGTCTCAACAAAGCAAAAGCCCTCTAACAGTTATAGATCTGAGTCACAGGTGAAGAATATAATGAGGGATACTGCCTTTAATAACCAATTTAGCCTGAGACAGCAGGTCTATAATACTACTAGAACACTGCACCCTCTGAGAGAAATGTGCCTTAAATTGCGCAGGAATGAACAGAAAAACAAGCATTGGAATATTGGAGATGAAGGCCTATACAAATCTTTATTGGTCCTCCAGCCAGTCCTTTGTCTTCAATGGAGTGCTTAGCATTCCATTGTTCTAATTTAGCATTTCATTTCTTCCCACTTTTCTTTACAGCTTGCAATTATAACATGTTTTATGACTTTTCCAAAACATGATATCTCCTGGCTGTCCTTATTAGCCTGTTTATAGTATTCCTGAACCTCAGTTCTCTACATGACAAGCAGCTGCATAATCTCCAATAGTGAAGGTTCATCCCCACCTGTAAGGCCCTGCCCCTTTGGCCAATATAGCCAATGCTACCTGCTCATGTAGCTGGTCAGGACTTGTATCCCTAGAGATGTGTGGGGCAGATATTGAGGGGAGCAGCTCGTTCTGGACCTCAAGTCTGTTACATGTTGCAGATGGGCCAGTGAGGGTACCTGCATGCGTGGCAACATCACATCGGCACCCGCGCCGACCGTTTCTTCTCCTGCCGATGCCTCAAGAGCCGTATTCAGAGTACCAGTGTTAGATAACCTAGGGATAATGGCCTTAACTTTGCCCTCGTAGGCCACCCATTTACGCAACGGGCTGACCTCTGAGCCAACTTTCGTAGTGGATGTAGATGCCTCCTTTATTAATCCAGTTACGTTGATCACAGATTGCTTCACTCCTCCATGGCCTTTTCCACCTTTGCCAGCTCTGTTGACTTTAAGGCCCTTTACTTTTACGTCCTTGCTAGGCATGTTAATTGTAGAGCTACTAAGATCTTCAACCTCAATCTGGGCTGATTCCAAAGCCTCATCTACCCCAACAGATCCAATAACAGCTGACTTGATTCAAAGACTCCCTACTAATACTGTTGCTTGGAGAGTGCCTTATTTCCCTACCAACATTAGCATCACCATTCGGGACCTGCGCATCCATTAAAACCATGTCTCCATACTTTATTCTGTTAGCATTACTGCATTCATCTGTTGACACTACTTTAAGTGCTGAGCTAGACATTAGATGCCCAGAGTCATTTTCGCCAGAGCCTAGTAGAACCAGCGGGTCCCCAGTCCCCATTTCCACATGAGCCTGGCATGTGGAGGCTGAAATCATTACTAGTGTATCTACTATGTTAGTAGTTACAGCCTCTGCACCCCTGAGGTCCTGCACAGCAGCATTCAGTACCTCAGCTGTCTCAAACTCCGGCATGGATTCGGCGGATCCACAGGACCGGATCAACTCGGTTGCTCTCCCTGATTGCAGCAGCTTAAGAATAGGCTTCCCAAGCTTCCCTGACTGAGAGCCCCCATGACCAGAGACTGTGACACCCCCAGTCTGAGCAGTGGATAGTGCAGGCTCACCTGCCACCGCGGAGTAAGTGGACTTCCTGTCACCATCCTTGTGCCCAGTAGCAGATTTCTCGGTCAACATGAGTGCTTCACCGCGACTGTGTCCTTTGGTAGTACATTGAGGGGCCATTTCAAACTCCCTTCCCTTGGCTGTAATGGCAGATGTGACATCTAAAATGCCCAGCTCTCTTCTGATGTCTCGGATTTGCAGCAGTGTGTGGTCGCGGTGGAAGAGGCTAATATGAGCACGACCTCCTTAGTTAAAATGCATGATTCGCAATTGCAGCTTGTTCAATCCAAGATTGAAGACCTCGAGAATCAGCAGCTGCATCAGAAATGTACAGGTCTTCGGCATCCCTGAGGTGAAGGAAGGTAGTGACTCTAGGACCTTTATTGTTGATCTCTTCCAGAAGGCCTTCCCAGACCTTTGTGATTGGGATATGGATACTATGGTTTAGCGAGCACACAGATTGCCTTTGAATGTCACACAGGGTAGCCGAGCTAGAGCTAATTTTGCCCGGCCTTTTCTAGTTTTTGTGGGCAATTTTTTGTTATGTCAAGCGATATATTTAAAGGCTCGTCCATCAGCTCCTGTCGAAGTGGATGCTTTGTCTATCTTTGTGGGCTCTGATTTATGCAAAGCAACTATGGACAAGTGCTGGAGATTTCGTCAAATCATGAATCCTCTGAAGAGTGTGTGCTTGCAGGTTTTTCTGCAGGAACCAGCACGTTTGAAGGTTGTTAAGGATGGTCGACAGTACTTTTTTTTCAACAAGTTGGACGCTAAGCAAGCTTTATTTAAGTGGCAGGCTTCAGCCAAGGAATGACTCTGCGTTAGAAAGATTTAGTGTTTGAATTGATAGAGGAGATACTTTATGATAATTTAATTTTGTGTATTTCTGGTCTTTTGGGATCTGTGCCCCTGTAACACACTATTCCCTTTTTTTTCCGCTCTCTGCTTAGCTTGGCCACTACAGCTATTATGTATGAATATTCATCTTGGGAGGTTGTTTGGTGGGTGGTTGGGGGCCCGGGGGGTGACGAGTGGGGGGTGATCTCCCCTTCAAGTTGTCAACTTGTGACAACACAAAAGGGGACGATTCCTTTTTCAAGGCACTGGGGGGGTGGGACAATGGGAGGGGGTGGGTCGTACATTGGCTAACTGGATTTTGAGTCAAGGGGGGTGGTGGGGGTGTATATTGCCACAGTTTAGTTATGTTCACGGTGAAGGGGCAATGGGGAAAGATTTGTTTGAAGTGGGTGGTCCATAACGGGAGGAATTTTCAATTGATATTTAATGTTGAATTTTAAGTTCATGTGTTGGAACGTGGCGGGGCTGAATCGGGCAGGCAAGCGGCCGGCTAGCTCCGAGGGTTTAAGCCTCATATTCTTGGGCTTGCAGAAACACACCTTGCTTATAAAAATAGAGCCTTGTTAAAGCAGATGGGCTATGATATAGTCGTATGTACTTCGCAAACAATGTCTGTACGGGGGGTTGCAATCTTGAAGTCCAAAAGCTGTAAGGCTGTCGTTATAAGAGTGTCTGCTGACTCAAAAGGGAGGTAGGCTATTGCCCAATTGATGGCTTGTGGTCACATGATTATAGTAAGTATGGTCTATGGCCCTAACACTGACTGCCTGGATGTTATTTATAATCTGAGCTTGGTGGTATTGGAGTGGGGTGGCGAAATGGTTGTGATGGGAGACTTTAATTGCATTATGGATAGGAAAATAAACACTAATAACTCATCAGCCCTAGATAGAATGGGTAGCACTGGAGCGGCTATCTTAGAGTTACTACATTTACATCAGCTGGAGGACTCTTGGAGGAGTTTATATCCGAATTTGCCACGTTTTACTTTTTTTTTCATTTCCACACAGGCATTATTCTAGGATTGATATGATTTTTGTGAGTAGTGCTCTGTTGACGAATGCTTGTGTGGAGGTTTGTCTAAGAATTACTTCTGATCACAACCCGGTGATGTTGATAACGCAACTTCTTTTTGAGGCTATAGAGCCAGTTAGGGAATTCTCCGTTCCTAGACATCTTCCTAACAACCTGGAGTACATCAGACTTATGCGTGCAGCCCTAGGAGAGTACATGGACGAAAACTTGGGCACCGCCTCCTTAACAACGGTCTGGGACTGTATGAAGGCCTTTGTAAGGGGGAAGACTTTGCAGTATGTTATAAAGCAGAACCGGCAGGGTCTTGGTCAACTTGAACACTCAGACAGCCCCAACAATCCACAACAGTTTCAACACCCAGAGAGCCCCAGCAGACAGCAACACAACAGGCCCTCGGCACACCATCGACCACGACCTTCTGCTAGCTTGGGCCAGCGTGAGCATCGATGACACCATCAAGACCATGAGCACAATCCACTCAGGCTCTCCGTCACACCCATTCCCACACCACATCTTCAACAGAGCAAGCAGCTCCATCGAACCCCACCTGCGCAACATCATCAATCTCTCCCTCGAGACCATGACCTTCCCAGAGATCTGGAAACACGCCGAGATCAAAGCCCTACTCAAAAAACCTAAGTCAGACCCAAGAGACCTCAAGAACTACCGGCCCATCTCTCTGCTCTCCTTCCCGGCCAAGGTCATTGAGGAAACCGTCAACAGAGAGCTAACGCGATACCTAGAATAAAACAGAATCCTGGACCCTTCCCAGTCAGGGTTCTGCAGCAACCACAGCACCGAGACTGCCCTCATCACCGACACCAATGACATCAGGACTCTGCTGGACAACGGCGAGACCGCAGCACTCATCCTCTTAGACTTCTCTGCCGCCTTTGACACCGTCTGCCACCGCACACTACGCGCACGCATCCACGCTGCAGGGATCTGAGACAAGGCTCTGGATTGGACCACCTCCTTCCTCTCCTGCAGAACCCAGAGCGTCCGCCACCCCCCATTCTGTTCCAAAGCCTCCGAGATCATCTGCGGCGTACCCCTGTGATTCTCCTTCAGCCCGATGCTGTTCAACATTTACATGGCTCCCCTCGCACACGTAGCCCGACAGCACAACCTCAACATATTCTCCTACGCCAACGACACTCAGCTGATCCTCTCCCTCACCAAGGACCACATCACCGCCAAGGCCAACCTTCATGAAGGAATGAAGGCCTTCACCGACTGGATGAAGACCAGCCGTCTAAAGCTGAACTCGGACAAGACGGAGGTCCTCATCCTCGGCTCCAACCCTTATGCCTGGCAGACCCGACGCCCACCCACCACGCACGCAACCTGCGAATCATCCTCGATTCAACGCTCTCAATGACCAAGCAAGTCAACGCCGTCTTCTCCTTCTGCTTCAACACCCTTCGCATGCTCCGCAAGATCTACAGATGGATCCCAACAGATACAAGAAAGACAGTCACCCAGGCCCTCATCAGCAGCAGACTGGACTACAGAAACGCCCTCTAAGCGGGAGCCCCAGCCAAGCTCATCAAACAACTACAACGCATCCAAAATGCCTCGGCACGACTGATCCTTGACGTACCACACCATGACCACATCACCCCCCACCTGAGAAACCTGCATTGGCTCCCCGTCAACAAGAGGATATCCTTCAAGCTCCTCACCCACGCACACACGGCACTCCACCAGCCTACCTCAACAGGCGTCTCTCCTTCTACATCCCCAACCGCGAGCTACGCTCCGCCTACCTCTCTCTCGCCACTGTCCCGCGCATCCGAAGAACAACCACCGATGGGAGATACTCCTCCCACCTCGCCGCCAAGACATGGAACACCCTCCCACTGAGCCTACAACAGAGCCAAGACCTGCTGACCTTCAGGAGGATACTCAAGGCCTGGCTGTTCGATCAGTAGCACCAACCCCACCCCCGCGCCTTGAGAACCTCGCGGGTATGTAGTGTGCTTTACAAATGATTGATTGATTGATTGATTGATTGATTGACCAGGAACATAGGCTAGTATTAGAGCGCAAACATGCTAGGGCTATTGTGCAGAAGGATGGAGAGGAACAACAGATTTATCAATAGATTATTGAGTTAAGAGCTAAGCTCAAGAGGAGGCTCAGGGATAAAGTCAGGAATTGTTATCATAAGTTGAAATTTAAACAATATGAATTCGGGGAGAGGGTTAGTCACCTGTTGGCTAATCAGATTGCTGACCACAGGGTTAGATCACATGTTAAATTAATCAAAGGGGTAGACGGCTTGGTATATACTCTATCTCTGGATATTGTCGAGCAATTTAGGTTATTTTATGCAGACCTATATGGTGATGCAGGGTGCCCCAGTCAACAAACTACTGTGGAGAATATGCAAGATAGTGGTATGCCAGTTTTGGACCCACAGTTTTCTGAGACTCTGCTAAGGAATCTCGATATAAGGGAGATCGAGGAAGTGATTGGTGCCCTCCCAGTGGGTAAGGTGGTCGGCGAGGATAAGATCCCATTAGCATTTTAGAAAATCTTTAAAGACTTAATGAGTCCAGTATTTTTGAAGCTATGCAACGGAATTATTCTGGGTGGGGAGGTTCCAGTATCCTGGAGCACCAGCAATATTGTTGTTTTTCTGAAAAAAGGGAAGCCCATTGATGATATGAGTTCCTATAGGCCCATTTCATTGATAAACGCTGATGTAAAAGTCTTTTCTAAAATTTTTGCTTCCAGACTGGCTCCGACTATCCATCTCCTAGTATCGGAGCAACAGCATGGTTTTGTCCCTTGTCGGGATACAGCTTGACATATAAATACATCAATTGCTACTTTTGATGTAACAGGGGAGCTAAATTAGGAGATGGGGATGATGATGTTGGATGCAGAAAAGGACTTTGACAGGGTCGCCTGGGGGGCCTTATGGGCAGCAATGTCATCAGCTGTGCTCGGTCAAAGGTTTTTCTCGGCTGTGCAGAAGCTGTATGTTGGTCCGGGAGCGCCTGTTAAGCTCAACGGCCTCTCTTCATCACATTTTCCGGTTCGGAGGGGCATGCGGCAGAGTTGCCCATTGTCTCCCCTGCTGTTTGCCCTTTACATAGAGCCCTTTGTTAGGCATTTGTCGTGCAATACAGCAATTGTTCCAGTTTCCCTTAATGGGAAAGATTTAAAGCTTACCGCTTATGCAGACGATATAGTTGTATTTTCTACTTACCCTGTAATAGCTCTAGCTCAAATTACTCAGGAGGCTTTTCGGTTCGGCTCCTTTTCGGGGTATAAACTCAATTTGAATAAAACGTAGACGATCTTGAATTTTTAGTTGGCGACATCACCAGTTTCACTTGGGGTTACAAGAACAGCCGTTTATCTAGGTGTCTGTATAAGAAGCCAAGTCTCTGAGGTCTTTGCACTCAACTATTAACCATTGCTGAAACAGGTGACTGTTATATTGCAGTATTGGCATCGGCTTCCTCTTAATCAATCAAACAATACATTTATAGAGCGTGCTACTCACCCGCGAGGATCTCAAGGCGCTGAAGGGAGAGGGGGGGAGCGCTACTGCTCGATTAGCCAGGTCTTGAGGTGTTTCCTGAAGGTGAGATGGTCCTGGGTCAGTCGTAGGTGTACGGGGAGGGAGTTCCCTGTCTTGGCGGCCAGGAAGGAAAACGACCTTCCTCCGGTGGTGGCTCTGCAGATCCGTCGGAGGGTTGCAAGGGCGAGGCTGGCAGAGTGGAGCTGGCGGGTAAGAGAGTAGAACGAGAGGCGGTTGTTGAGGTATTCGGGGCCCATGTCGTGGAGTGCTTTGTGTGCGTGGGTGAGGAGCCTGAACGTGATCCTCTTGCTGACGGGAGCCAGTGCAGGTTTCTCAGGTGGGCCGATGCGTGGCTGTGGCGAGGGATGTTGAGGATGAGTCGTGCTGAGGTGTTCTGTATGCGCTGAAGTTGTTTCTGAAGTTTGGCTGTGGTTCCTGAGTAAAGGGTGTTTCTGTCGTCCAGTCGGCTGGTGACGAGGGCCTGCATGACTGTCTTTCTGGTTTCTGTGGGGATCCACCGGAAGATCTCTCGGAGCATGCGCAGGGTGTTGAAGCAGGAGGATGAGATGGCGTTGACTTGTTTGGTCATCGTGAGTGAGGAGTCCAGGATGCATCCCAGATTGCGTGCGTGGTCCGTGGGTGATGGTGCGGTGCCCAGCGCTGTGGGCCACCAGGAGTCGTCCCAGGTGGATGGGGATTGTCCGAGGATGAGGACCTCCATTTTGTCTGAGTTCAGTTTCAGCTGACTGAGCTTCATCCATTCCGCGACACCCTTCATTCCTTCTGGAGGTTGGTTTTGGCGGTGGTTGGGTCTTTGGTGAGGGAGAGTATCAGCTGGGTATCGTCGGCGTAGGAGATGATGTTGAGGTTGTGTTTCCGTGCAAATGCGGCGAGGGGGCTCATGTAGATATTGAAGAGGGTTGGACTGAGCGAGAAGCCTTGGGGTACGCCGCAGATGATCTTGGTGGCCGTGGAGCGGAATGGCGGGAGGCGGACTCTCTGGGTTCTGTTGGAGAGGAACGAGGTGATCCAGTCCAGCGCTTTTCCTTGGATCCCAGTGTTGTCGAGGTGGGTTATTAGGGTACGGTGGCAGGCGGTATCAAAGGCGGCTAAGAGGTCTAGGAGGATGAGGGCGGTTGTCTCCCCGTTGTCCATCAGGGTCCTGATGTCGTCGGTGGCTGCGATGAGGGCTGTCTCGGTGCTGTGGTTGGCTCGAAATCCGGATTGGGATGGGTCGAGCGAGTTGTTTGCCTCGAGGAATGCAGTCAGCTGTTTATTGGCGGTTTTCTCGATGACTTTAGCCGGGAAGGGAAGAAGAGAGATGAGGCGGATGTTCTTGAGGTCTTTAGGGTCAGCTGTGGGTTTTTTCAGAAGGGGGTTGATCTCTGCGTGCTTCCAGATTTCTGGGAAGGTGGCTGAAGCGAAGGAGTTGTTTATGACGTTGCGGAGGTAGGGTGCAATGATGGCGTCTGCTTTGTTGTAGATGTGGTGGGGGCATGGGTCAGAGGGAGAGCCGGAGTGGATGGTGTTCATGACGTGGGTGGTGTCTTCTATGCTGATGGGGGTCCAGTCATTTAGGGTGGTGGTGGGGGTCATTGGTTTGGTGACTGGATGCGGCGTCTGGGCATCAAAGCTGTTGTGTATATCTGCGATCTTGCGATAGAAGAACGTGGCGAGGGAGTTGCAGAGGTCTTGTGATGGTGTGATGTTGTTGTTGCTGACGTTGGGGTTGGAAAGCTCTTTTACGATGCTGAAGAGTTCCTTGCTGTTGTGGGTGTTGTTGTCCAGCCGCTCTATGAACGATGTCGTTTTGGTGGTGCGGATCAGCTGGTGGTGTTCGCGAGTGGCGTTCTTGAAGGCTGTCATGTTTTCTGTCGTCGGTTCGTGGGCCAGGTTTTTTTCTTTGAGTCTTTAAGGGCGTCGCTGAACCATGTCGTTTTTCTGTTGCTGGTCTTGCCTGGGGGGTTCTTCAGCGGAGCGAGGTTGTCGGCGCAGTTAGTGATCCACTGTGCGAGATTGTGAGCTGCGTTGTTGGTGTCGGAGGTGTCGGATGGTGGGTTCTGGCTCAGTGATGTGGTAAGCTGGTCTGTGGTGACTTTGCTCCAGCATCTGCGGGGGATCTGTAGCGTGCGGTGGTGTGTTGTAGTCTTCTTGTAGGTGAAATGGATGCAGCTGTGGTCGGTCCAGAGGAGTCCGGTGGAGTGGCTGAAGGAGACGTGGTTGCTGGTGGAGAAGATGGGGTCCAGCGTGTGGCCGGCGATGTGGGTGGGGTTGTTCACCAGTTGCTTGAGTCCGAGGTTGGCGCGGTTGTCGAGCAGGGTGGTAGTGTTGCTGTCGTTGTTGTTCTCCAGGTGGAAGATCAGGTCCCCTAGGAGGATGTATTCTGGTGAGGCTAGTGCATGCGGGCTGACGAAGTCGGTGATGGTTTCGCTGAATTGTGGGCGCGGGCCCGGGGGTCTGTAGATGAGGGTTCCTCTGAGCGTGGTTTTTGGGGTCGGTGCGGATCTGGAGGTGTAGGTGTTCAGCGGTGGAGAGTGTGTCTTCAGCATTGGTCGTGATGCTGATGGTGTTCCTGTAGACAATGGCCATTCTTCTTCCGATTTGGTTGACGCGGTCCTTCCGGGTGATCTTGTTGCCGTCCGGGATGGCTATGGCGATGTCGGGGGCCGAGGAGGCGTTCATCCAGGTTTCCGTGAGGAAGGCGACGTCCGATGCTGTTGTGTCGAGGAGGTCACAGATTTCGATGGCGTGTTTGTGGACGGAGCGGGTGTTGAGGAGGATGCATTTGAGGTTGTTGTTGTTGTTGCTGGGTTCAACGGGCGGGGTGTAGGTTGGGAGGCATGTGAATTTGCAGACTTGGCAGGTGAAGGGTCCGTGGGTTCACTTCGGGGTGGCTCGGTAGCAGGCGGGTGGTCTTCCGGTGTTCTGTGCGTTGAGAGTGGTGGTGTCATATCTCAGTCGGGTACCCTGGCTCTGGCGAGGGCCAGGGGTTCAGGCGCTGGGCGCAGTCCAGTCGTGGACGAGCGCAGACGGGCACGCTGCGTGGCCTCCATATGAGGGGCTGTGGGAGAGAGGAGCAGCTGGGAGGCGGGAGCGGGGCGGCGAATGGGGCAGCGGGGGGCGGGGCCGCAGGGACGCAGAGGCGGGAAGCGGTAAGGGACACAGAAAAAAGAACGGGGCAAAGGGGGCACAGAGGGCACAACAGTGGGGCTAAAACAGTGAAACAACAGTGAAAAACAGTGAAAGAATACAGTGAAACAGTAAAAAAAAAAACGGGCAGAACAGGGATCCAAAAGAAACCAGAGGAGGCAAGGACTCACACAACAATCAGAGGCAGCGGCAAGAGCGAGGCGGGGGCAAGCGTCACAGGAGGACCGATTGGCGGATGGGGGGGCGACCTGTCAGAGGACAGGGTCAAAGGGTCTTAGCATATATGGGAGGTGTAATGTTGTTAAAATGAATGCTCTCCCAAAGTTTCTGTATTTATTTCGTACCATCCCTGTAAAAGGGCCGTGGTTAGATGGTGCTGTCGGTAGTTTTATATGAGGATATAGGCGCACAAGGAGAGATATTCGGCATATTTAATGATCTTATATGCAAGGAGGCTTTAAACTTCCTGATTTCCAATTTTATTTATGGGTGGCGTTTGCTGGCAGAATTCAGAGCTTGCTTAGGGGGCCAGATACTAGTAATAGTTGGCCTTCATATCAGTTAGCCTGTGGAGTAAAGACTGGGTTCCTACTATAAAAGGCACTTGACCCAAACTACTTTAAGCGGGTTCGCATTAAGGAAGTTAAGGATATGTTTCAGATCTGCCGCGACATCTGCAAATAATTTTCAATTCCTGAATTGCATAAATATTCTGTAATTTGGGGCAACCCTATGTTGCCCTCTATTTTTCAGGATTCTTTTGGGAAGGAGTGGCAGTACAAGGGTATTGCTCGACTTGGTTATTTGTAGGATGAGCACGGATTCCGAACCTTTGCATCTTTAAGAGAGGAATACGGGCTGTTGCAAACCCGTTTTTTAAAATACTTTCAAGTGAGCTATTTTTTCATTCGTGGTCTCCTAAAGCTGCCCGACGCATCGGAGGTACTCTCTGTTTTTTATCTTGCTACCGACACAAGAACTATACGTAAGGCACATCACAAATTCATATCTACAGCCAGTGATGACGGCTTGTTGATAGCTGAGAAGTTGAGCTGGATGTTTAATAGCGAAATTACCAAAGATGAGGTGCAGGAGTCCCTGGAAAATATAGACTCGGTAGTGACTTCAGGTAATTTAAAACTTCAACAGTTTAGAACTATGTTTATGCTTTACTACACTCCAGAGCGAATCTCGAAGTGGGCAAATAATCAGCCGACTGTCAAGACATATTGTCCAAAGTGCCAAATGTATGCTGCAGATTTCCGGCATATGTTTGTTACATGTCTAATGCTGACCACTTTTTGGAATTGGAAATTGCACTAGGGGCCTCTTTGGGGACGGGCAGTCTTATGAATCCACTTATGTCACTTATTTTAGTAAGTGCCCGCCTATGTATTACACGGCTTTAGACACAGAAATTGAGTCCCAATATGTATGAATTCTGGTCTTTACTAAGGGAGATTTATGAAATGGAACTGACACTTGGCAAGGCTAGAGGCCGGAGATCCTGACTTAAGTTCAAGAAGGTCTGGTTTGGGCTCCAGTGGGATTCATTATTTATGTTTTTTTTTCTTCTCTATCTATTTTTTTTGGTTATTCATTTGTACAACTCTGTTCCACCTATGCTTCCCGTATTTTGACTACGTTCCAATCTTGGTATTTGGTTTTACTTTTTTTGTAATGTGTGTGGGTAAGTGGCAAAAATTCAATAAAAAAAGAAAATACAAAAGAAAAAGAAAAAAAATATATCATGCTATGTTTTGGAGAGTATTTTAGAATGTTACAAATATTATTTCATGGAACATCTTCCCCCTTCCTAAAGTACAAGTTTACCCAAGGAATGGAAGTGATGCTTGGCCTGCTTTGGCCAATTAGGAGGCAGCAAAGAAGAGTGGGACTGAGCCAACAAAGGGTAAGCAATGGCCAAGCTTCAAGCCCTTTCTTGCAAACAATATGTCTCAAAAGCGAGAACTCATGCAGCACATGTGCTGTCAAAGGCTCGAGCTAAAAAGCATTTGATACTCTGCTTATCTACATAATGGTTTATACGTTTTTCAAAAGGTATTTCGCCTAAACCAGGATGCAAGTGTGAAGTTTGTGCTACAAGGTGGAATCACATTAAAGAAATCACATGGCGAATAGGAGGGTTGTATTCCTATGTAAAATATTTGTTACATGCAACTACTGAGGCAGTAAAGAAAGCAAAAGAAGGGGGCTCCCCGTAGGGTTTTGATGATATAGGCAGGCCAAAGGGGAAATAACAACTGTATAGAGAAGGAGAGAAGGCACCCTGCCTGATATTTCTAGTGGTCCTAGCTAGAGGATCCAAACATGATAGGAGAAGGGGGGGTGGTTAGCCCAGAGGCTGAAGCTGCTGTAAACATGTTTTCACACATCAATTTCGCTGTACTGTTGCAATAAACCAAGGGGCCTATTTATCAATTTTTTGGGTCACCCTTGCGCCACGCAAGACAGCACAAGGGTGATGGAAAATCTAAGTGAGATTTATCAATACTGCATCACCTTGCGTGGCTCTGCATGGCTTGATAAATCTATAGTAACACGAGGTGGCGCAAATCCCTATCTTGTGTTACTCAGCAGCAAGGAAGGAACCCATGGGTGGGGCATGCAACCACTCAAGGATTTTGGCACATTTCCAGGTTTACCATTAGTGGCAGACCTGGGAATTTGTCAAATACTATCCCTCCACAGGAGAGATTTAACAAGCAGTAATATATTTATTTCTCCTCATCTTTTCCTCTTCCTATGACAAAGAGAAAAACGCCTCAAAGGATTGTTTTTGTGGAGGAAGGTGTCCCTTCCTGTACAAAAACAATCCTACCTTCAACACAGGCACCCTTGCAACATGACACTATAGTATCTGCAATGGCTCTAGGCAGCCAAAAGTGCCCCAGTGCTAGGAAAGGACAGGAATGTGCCGTATAATGTTAAATACGACACATTCCAGCGCTTTCGGGCAGTGCAGTGCAGTAAGGTGGCTTGCAGCTTTGCGCTGCATGAAACATCAATAAATATGCCCCCTGATTTCTACATAAGCACTATAGATATACATGTGTGAATATATGTTTATTAGTGCATTTCCTTTACATAATGTGTGTTAGGACCAAATATTTATTTCGATCTGGCTATGTGCTTGCATGCATGTCTGTTTGTGTAGGAGCAACTGTGTACGTTCGTTGGTCAACGTGGTCGTCTGTGTTTGCCTGCAAGTGCACATTTATATGAGATATGAGTGTGTTAAAAACAACTTGTCGAAACTGCAATTCTTCCATTTCTAATCGGAATGAGTGACAGGTGTTATTATTACCTCGTTAAATGTGACTCCGTTTATCATCTTTGAAAGGATGAAAGGCTGAGAAGTCCTTACTAGGGTTCAAACAGTTGCTTTGATCGCCGTGTAAATGCTAACAACTATGGGGCATATTATCAAGGGGGTTTATCTCTGCTTTTTTGGCTTTAAACGCCAAGAAAGCGGAGATAAAATGATCTCCCTATTACCTAGCTGTCGCTAACACCAGTTAGGAGCATAGGGAATGTTGGTAAAAAGGTAAAGGAGTTCGGGCAGGATTATCATCTTGATCAATGACACCCTGGCCGCCATGGAGAGTGGCATCGCGATCCACCCGGCTAGCCTGTCGGTGATATGATCAATTTACGGCCATAATTGGAGCGTATCAGCTCCTCCCGGGAAATCTGAATACCCAGATAAGTGATGGTGTCCCCGCACCATTTTAGCAGAAAATCAGGCACAAACTCCACTGTGGTGTCTGTGAGGAGGAAAATATGGGATTTCCCCCAGTTCACATTTATTCCGGATAGTTGACCATAGAGGATGAGCAGCCGGAGAATGAGGTTGAGGCTAACCGCAGGGTCCCATAGGTATAGTGTTAGATCATCTGCATATAAGAAGATTAAAATCTGTCTCTCTGGGTATATCAATGCATAGTCTCGAAAGTGTTATCTAACCTTCACCGCTAGTGGCTCACTGGCTATGGCAAATAGTAGTGGTGACAGGGGGCAGTCCTGCCGGGTGCCCCATGTGATCGAGAAGGGCGCCGATTGAATGCCATTGACCATCACTCTGGCTCGCACCCCAGAGTAGAGCAAGTTGATCCACTCCATATAGGGTGTTGGAAACCGCATGCGTTGAAGGACAAAGGCGGGAGAGTCCCATTTCAGGGAGTCGAACGCCTTAGTGGCATCGAGAAATATCGCTGCAGCGTTGGCGTCCGGGTCTATGTCATTTAGACATAGCGTTCTCAAGTTGAGAGATGTGCCTCGAGGTATTATTTTTGAAAGAGTAAACCCAAATAGTGCTCAGAAGTCAATAGTGCTAAGGGGTTACTTGAGGTTGTGTTAGACGGGGTAAATACGAAGTTCAGGCCAACTACAAAGGAGGGCAGGCCAGCTACAGGAACCAGACAGGTCCTGCTGACAAGGTAGCTTAGATAGAGCAAGCATCGATGTCAAAGACTCGATGCGAGAAGTCGAGGAGGCGATGCGTTGTTGATTTCATGGATGGGGGTGACGCTTCAGCGCTTATCCGTGCAGTCCATGAAAACTTTGGCATTTAGTCCTTTTACAATGCAGGTGCTGCATGGATGTCAAGCTGCGCTGTCGTACATAGTTGAGTCACGCAGCCGACTGAGGCAATGTCGGTGTAGTAATCCAGGAAGCAGGTGGTTGAATTAAAAGAGGTTTATTTGATAAAATCTACACAGCTCATCATCTGTCAGCATCTCCAGAGTGTACAGTTTCTTCAGTCTTGAATCATAACATTCTATCCTGTACAGGATGCATATGACATCATAAAATAGGGAACAGCTGAGTAATGGCATCCACTTAAAGAGACAGTGTACAACTTAACAAGTTATGGAATATAACATACCTCCTTTCCTTCCAGAAGAAGAACCCAAAAACAAATAGAATGATAAAAGAGTTAAAAAGCACATATTAAATTTACAAGTAGAGAATTCATTTCAAAGAGAGAAAAGATTAAAAAAACAAAAGTGTAACAAAGGTCAATAAAGGAAAGTGCTTAATTTCGAAACCTGCAAGGCAAAATAATAGGTCTAGTACTTTTCCTACGAGAAGAATTCATATTGTTGTCATGCATATCATTTTTTTGAGAAACTCCAAGATTTTCTTTAACTTTTACTACTTTTGAAATATTCCACCAATACTCTCCCTCAACTTGAACAGCATTTCCACCAATTCTCACAATCTTGACAGGTTCACTGTATTTACTCCTTCCTTTCTTTGTGTGGGTAGATTTCTTTATCCTAACAAAATTCCCCACACACAATGTGACCATCCTGGCATTTTTCTTTTGATCAAACCAGATTTTTTCCTTTTTCTGTGCTAAAATGGAATTAGATTTGACTGTTTCTAAGACAGATTCAACATCAACTAAGGGACAAGACCATTTAGACATCCAACTGGGTCTAAAACTGGTATTGGCTTTCCTCTCTCTTAACACCTCGAAAGGGGATACTTTCGTGGAAGAGTGTGGTGTCGTTCTATAAGATCAAAGCATACTTTCAAGGGATGTAAAGACATCATGCCTCCCCTCGACTGCCCACTTGATGCAATCACCCACAACACGGTTCATCCTTTCCACAAGACCGTTCGTTTGAGGATAATAAAGTGAACTCCTAAGGTGCTTTATTCCACAAGACTTAAGGAACGATTGAAACTCAAAACTCACAAACTGAGTCCCATTCTCTGAAACGATAGATTCAGGAAACCCTTCTCTCAAAAATGCTTCCTTGAGAAATTTGACCACAGTAGAAGCACTGACCTCCTTTACCACCTTAATCTCAGGCCACTTCGATGTATAGTCCATCAAGACAATAATGAATCTCATCCCCAACGGTAAAACTTCAAAAGGACCCATAATGTCAATTCCCACCTTAACCCAGGGACTGGTGGGACACTCAATGGGAGACAAAGGAGGAACAATAACTTTGAGTGATTTTTCAGACAAAGAACACACAGTGCAGTTTTCAACAAAAGTACGAATTTCATTGTCCATGCTTGGCCACCAAAAATCTTGTCGCACTCGACGTATAGTAAGAGACATCCCCAAATGCCCTTCATGAGCCTCCTTCATGATAGTAGGTCTGAGACTATGAGGTGGAATCAGTTTGTCACACCTCACTAATAAACCATCTTCAATTGAAATTTCAGATTCAACCTTCCAATACGGTTGTAACACAGAGGATAGGGATTTCTCCTTGGGCCACCCATTTTTGACAAAATTGAACACTTCTTGCAACACCTTGTCCTTTAACAAAGACTCTCTCCAATCTTCTTCAGACCCCACAGCAAAAACAGGTACATCTATTGATGCCACAAAACAGTCTTCCTCATCTTCATCATTCAAATCATGGAAACTTGTACCTTCGCTCACACCATCATTTTGAGGAAAACGTGACAAAAAATCTGCACGTGTGTTTTTACCACCAGAAATGTGTGAGATATCAAACTGATATTGAAGTAATTTAGTCACCATTCTTGTGATCCTGGGTGTACAACATTTACTAGGACCAGCAGACAAAATAGACACCAATGGCTTATGGTCGGTGATCAAATTAAAATGCCTACCCCAAACATAAGGTCGATATTTTTCGATAGCCCACACACAGGCTAGCAATTCTTTCTCTATAACAGAGTATTGAACTTCAGCACTCCTAAGAACCCTGGAGGTAAAGGCAACAGTAAATTCCCTTTCACCAGAACGTTGAGTGAGAATAGCTCCCAAACCCACCTTGCTCGCATCTACAGTTATATAACAAGGCAAATCTGGGTGAAATGGAGTAAGTGCATCACCCTTCTTCAAAATGTCCTTCACTTCCATGAAAGCACGATCACAGTCACTTGTCCATGAAAACTTTGTGGAAAGTTTGAGCAAATTACTAATGGGTCTAACTATTGATGCATACCTAGGCACAAACCTCGAATAGTATTCCAACAACACAAGTAAAGACTTGACTCCAGACCTGTCCTTAGGTATAGGTGCTTTCATGATGGCATCGATTAATCCCTGTCTTGGTTTGATCCCTTCAACAGAAAGTAAATGACCAAGGTATTCAATCTCACTGCAACTAAATTTGCATTTTTCTGTTTTCAAAACAACACCACTTCTCTTAAAGATCTCTAGGACTTTCCTCACAATGTTGTTATGAGTTTCATGATCCTTGGCATAAATTAAAACATCATCTTGAAAAACAAGAACACCCTCAACATCTCTCACTAAATTCTGCATCACTCTCTGGAAAATAGAGGCTGCCGAGGCCAATCCAAAAGGCATCCTCTTGTAACGGAAGGTACCAAGTGGTGACACAAAAGCTGTAAGAGATCGTGATTCAGGGTGAAGTTCTATTTGGTGGTAGGCACTGGCCAGATCTAATTTTGAAAAGATGTTGGCACCCTTTGATGAATATCAATACAAAACGGTCAGGCGATTTAGTTGATGCTTCCTAAGTTAAATTTGCCCGGCGTTAAACGCCTCTAATACCAACGAAGTTATCCAATAAAGAGGCAGGCGCTGGAGACAGGAAGACAGGAAACACGTTTTATTCCGACGGAGCAGAACACGTCAGATCGGACAACAAGGTATCGTCTCGAGGTGCTCTCTCAGCCTCTCTGAGGCCTGGTCTTTTATACACTGGTTTAAGACATGTGAACGCTCTTTATTACAACAAAGACATTGTGAAGTATGAGGATGACATCCCCGGCACCCCCCCAGTTCCGGCCCATTCCAACATATGACAACAGTAGAGGCCCTTACCCCTCATACAATAGGAGGGGGCTATCACGCAGCTGAGTGTTCTGCCGATTCCTTTGGAATGTGTGCGCCTGATCGAATCTCATGGGGTGGGGAGGTCATGATCAATAGTAGCTCCGTTGAAGAGGGGCGAGTGCATACAGTGGTGGGCAATAAACTGTATCCTCAGGCTGAGGGATGACCAGCGGTCCGTGCAGACAATCAGGCTCAGAGGTCGGGGTCATCAAAGGAGGGGTATTCATGGAAGGAAAGGAGGTGTTGGTCAGGCGCGGGGTGTGATTCTCAGAGACAGAGTCATGCGGGAGGGGAGGGCTTATGACTTGTGCATGTGAGAGCGGGGGCAGTCAGGGTGCGTGGGGGATGCTTACAGGGTCAGGGAAGTGCACCAACGATCGATCGTGAACAGGGAGACCATGATACCTAGAATGGCTGTCGTGTATGTTCATAAGTGAGTCTGCAAGATGGCGCAGATGATGTTCAGTACATAAACTAAAATTCCACAGTCCTCCCTTTTAACATGTCTCGCCAGCTTGTCAGTTCGGATTGATCCCCATGAGACCACGTACCACTATCTCGTAGAGGGGACTCATGTGCTCAGTTTTAAAGTCCAGAGTCTTAGGGCACATACAGTTGGAAATGAGTGAACACAAAGGTGGCAAACATTGAATACCCAAGCAACACCCACACAGTATCATGATTGGTATCAATATAAACGTAAACAATCTCCATCCCCAGTCCTTCAAAGTGTCCCAGAACCAGCCTCCAAGCGACCATCCTTCCTGCTCCTGGTGAACCTCTGTGGACAGTCTGTGAAGGTGTTCGATTGCCTTGTAGACTGAAGGCGAGTTATCTGGCACGTAGGTGCAACAGCTGGAGCCGATGATGCGGCATGCACCTCCACGGTCGGCCAGAACCACATCTAGAACAAGGCGGTTTTGAAGAGCCACCAGTCGGACTGCCTGAAGCTCAGCCGTGTTGTTAGCAAGGATGCCAGCCGTGATGTTAATGGTTGTTTCCACTGCCTGAGTCAGGTGTCGGATAGCGCGGCTATTTGCCATTGGGCCCCACAGAGGAACAAGTCCCTTCGCCGCATTCAGGAACTGTGCTCCGGTGGAGTCGGCTTGTCCAATGTCTCCGGCGCGCTTTTGCCGGTGATGGTAGGCTGGAGCCACATACGTGGGAGGAAGGATGAAGGCGATGTAGCACGTACCCCCCCCAGCCTTTCGGGAGCCAAGTGTAAGCTTTGGTGCCACAAACAAAGTACATATTCGGAGAAGCAACAAAGGAGGGGGGATCAACTGAGACCAATGTTCTGGTGATGCGGCAGGAACTGTGACCCACTAGCTGTGTTCCTTGGTCTTCGAGGCATACGAGACCTGTGACATTGATGACAGACAGGGCCACAGTCAGAGTGGCAGCCGTTCGTTTCCGCAGGTTGGAGAAGGCGGATCTAGCTGGATTGTGGAGCACTTGCATTTCCACTTGTTCTTTGGCAGGGATGTTCATAAGGAAGGCTGAACCTGAAATCACAGGGCAAAAGGGGGCAGACGTTCTTCCTGTTTTGTTCAGCCAGAACCCATAGTAGAAGTGCGACACTGTTTGACCAGAAGTGGCGTTGTCCTTGTGGCTTTCCTGCAAGAGGATCAACCAGGCGAGGCAGGAGCCGTGAACTGAGAAAGGAGAAGGGATGAAGGGGATGGAGTGTCCGGTGGCATGCGGGAGCAACCCGCAGATCCAGCAGTTCGTGGCATTTGCAGCAAGGTTGTGCTGGTGCAACAGTTGCACGAAGGAATTGTTCCAGAACTCCTTACGCCTTTCTCGGAGCTGAGGTGAAAGGGTGATCAGGTGGTGCTCTTTCATGGTGGTTGGCTGTGCAGTGGTCGGCTTTTGGAAAAGGGGGGTGGTGATGGACAGAGTTTCTGAATGATGCAGAAACCTCTTACCAAGTCAAGAGATCATGGTTTTAATCCATCACCGTTTTTTAGCTCACTGCACCATCCCAGCTCAGAACCTGGCTATATGCAAATTAGTCTGTTCCTGTCCCAGTGCATGATGGGAACAGGGCAAACCAAACTACCAAGCCAATTCTTATACTGGGAAGGAAACAAGCTCCCGGGGACCGGTTTCTGGCATCACAGCCTTCTTCGGCCCGGTTTGCTTGAATCCTGATGGTGCAATGAGCAAGGGACTCACGTCTGAGTATACCCTCCCACACATAGTGTGGATAAAACCGATTTTGGAAAAGGGGGGTTGATGGACAGAGTTTCTGAATGATGCAGAAACCTCTTACCAAGTCAAGAGATCATGGTTTTAATCCATCACCGTTTTTTAGCTCACTGCACCATCCCAGCTCAGAACCTGGCTATATGCAAATTAGTCTGTTCCTGTCCCAGTGCATGATGGGAACAGGGCAAACCAAACTACCAAGCCAATTCTTATACTGGGAAGGAAACAAGCTCCCGGGGACCGGTTTCTGGCATCACAGCCTTCTTCGGCCCGGTTTGCTTGAATCCTGATGGTGCAATGAGCAAGGGACTCACGTCTGAGTATACCCTCCCACACAGTGTGCAGTGGTCGGCAACATCTGATGAGCAGGTGTGCTTTCCTCCAAGATCCAGAAGGAAGTCATGAGGAGGAGGCAAAGGAGGAAGACAATGAAGAAAGCGATTGTCTTTGATTTGTGCAAATTATCAGTCTTTGGGTTCCTGTAGTGGGTATTTCCTGGTGCTTCCGACGTCTTCTTATCTGGCGCTTCCATCATCTTCATATCTGGCGCTTCCATCATCTTCATCTTCAAGGTGCTCGGTAGTGGGCAGAACCACAGACTTTGTTTAGCTTCTCTCCGGGTAACCCTTGGTTGCTTTGGGCCATCGTTCTGAGATTTTTAACTTAGTCAGTGGCCTACTTAGCCGAAGCTCCCTCGTTTCGGCGCAGGAAATACCCTTCCCGGGATGGCACAGTGGGATCAGAGTGCTTTGCAAGTTCAAGTGCCTCGGTATCGGGATAGCAGTTCAGTGATGGTCGGTCTTTGTCCAGGAGCTCTTTTTGGGTGCTGACGTTGTCTGTCGTGGCCAGGGTCGAGGAGACCTTCTTGCAGTGGTGTGCGTGCAGCCAGTGCTTCTTCCCCTCTACTCGAAGAGCCGTCCGAGTGGTGATCAGTACTTGCCAGGGGCCCGTCCACCGGGGTTCCAGACTCTTTGCCCGTTGGAAGTTTCGGATTAAAACATAATCTCCCGGTTGGATATCGTGACCGGGACCCCTGGAAGCATCGGGGATAGCCTGCTGCACCTGTTGATGAATGACAGACAACGTTTTAGTTAACTTGTATAAATAATCTGACAGTAGGACGTCGGGGATGTCGTGAATGGAGGTTGGTTTAGGGGCAGTCCAGAGGTTCATTGGTCGCCCAAACACAACCTCGTAGGGGGTCAAGTGGTGCTTAGTGGGAGTGGAGCGCATCGATAGTAATGCCAGTGGGAGGGCATCTGGCCACTTAAGTCCTGTGGTGGCCACTATCTTTGACAGTTTCAGTGTAGCATTGTGTCGCTCAACCAGGCCAGCGGATTGGGGGTGGAAGACTGCATGGAACCTTTGTTTTACCCCCAACCCCTTCAGGATTAGTTGGATAACTTCAGCTATGAAGTGGGGGCCATTGTCGCTCCATAAAATTCGACAAAAGCCGTAGCGAGGGAAAAACTCTTTCAGTAGTACTTTGGCAGTAGTCATGGCAGTGTTATCACGGGTCGGATAGGCTTCCACCCATTTACTGAAGGCACATACAATGACTAATACGTACTTCAAGCCTTGGCACCTCTCCAGCTGGATGTAATCCATCTGGAGGACCTCAAAGGGGTGGTCGGGGATCCCAAACCCTCCCCGGGGTACCACAGTTCCTTTCCCGGGGTTGTGTTGTAGGCAGATAAGGCACTGCTGGACTAGGCGTTTGGCTGAGTCGGGGATCTTGTGGTTGTGCCAGACTTTGGAAATGAGTTCAATCATGGGGGCAGAACCTATGTGTGCAGGGGAGTGTGCCATTGTCAGTATGGGGATCAAGTATGAGTTAGGCAGCAACCATTTGTTTGTGTCTTTTGTCCGCCAGCAGCCTTCATCGTCCCTTAGACCCACCCGTGCCCATTCAGTCAGTTCGTGGGGTGTGCTGGCCGATTGGATGTCCCTAATCGTTTCCCTAGCGTCGGTCCATTTTTCTGCTTGTGACCTGGTCACATACACGCGTGTCGTCGTCCTATTCTCAGCTGTTGTTCGGGCAGTGATGTCGGCTAGTGCGTTTCCCTGTCCGACTAGGTCTGTCACCTTCTTGTGTGCCTGGCATTTGATTACTGCTAATCGTTTGGGGAGGAGAACTGCTTCAATCAGGGCGGAGACTAGATCTCCGTGAAGGATGGGCGTGCCGTGGGACGTCAGGAATCCCCTTTCCCTCCACAGGAGCCCAAAATGATGAACCACCCCGAAGGCATACTGGCTGTCCGTGTAAATGTTTGTCGCGGTTCCTGCTGCTATGATACATGCTCGTGTGAGGGCAATTAGCTCTGCCGCCTGTGCGGATCGTTGCAGGATGCGGGCTGTTTCAACTACGGTTCGGGCTGTCGTCACCGCATAGGCAGCTGAAGTGGTGCCATCTGGGAGTTTGATACAAGAGCCATCTACCCATAGTTCTCCATCAGGGTCTGTAAAAGCAATGTCTCGGAGGTCAAGTCTACTCCTAGTCTGTTCGTCCGTGAGGGTCACACAGTCGTGTGTGGGGGGCACATCGGGGTAATTTTCAGGCAAGGGCAACAGTGTAGCAGGATTCAATGTCGTGCATCTCTTCAACGTGATGTGGGGGGCAAGTAGAGTCAATTCGTACCCTGTCAGTCATGCACTAGTCAGGTGTTGGGTCTTGGTCTGGTTCAAGAGGGTGTCAACTGCATGGGGTACTAATACCGTGAGAGAGTTCGAAAGTACAATTCCCTCACTCTGGCGGATAGAGACAGCAGCAGCGGCTACCGCTCGAAGGCAGGCAGGTAAAGCTCTGGCGACCGGGTCAAGAGTGGCAGAGAAGTAGGCACAAGGGCGTTGTTTGGCGCCGATGGGCTGAGTTAGAACAGACAATGCGCATCCTTCCCTTTCGTGAGTGAAGAGGGAGAAGGGCTTGGAGTAATCTGGCGTTCCTAGGACGGGTGCCGAGCAAAGGGCATCCCGCAGCTCCTTAAAGGATGCTTGGCATTCGGGGGTCCAAGGGAGTGGGAAAGGGACATCTTTGGCCAACAGGGAAAGTAGGGGTTTTATAATGAGACTGAAATTTGGTAAGCATTGTCGGCAAAAAGAGGTAAGGCCTACCAAGGAACGGACTTGCTTCTGTGTTTTTGGGATGGGGGTGTCTAGGATGGTTTGGATTCGGTCGGGCGTAAGTTTCCTCCCTTCTTTGGACAGGAGATGGCCTAGGTATGTCACTTGGGGCTGACAAAACTGTAGTTTCTTTTTGGAGACTTTGTGGCCATTCTCCGCAAGAAACTGCAAGAGCTGGATAGTGGCCGTGATTGCAAGTGGAGTGGTGTCGGCCGCCAAAAGGATATCATCGACATATTGGATCAACACCACTCCATCCGGTAGCTGGACAGCGTCCAGCTGTCTTTTGAGGGCCTGGCTATAAATGCTGGGACTTTCAGTATAGCCCTGGGGAGCTCTACAAAATCGGTACGAACGGTTTTTTAAAGTGAAGCCGAAGAGATAACGGCTGTCTGGATGGATGGGGATAGAGAAAAATGCGTTCTTGAGATCAATAACGGTGAAGGTGGTGGCAGTGGACGGGATGAGGGTCAGAATGGTGGTGATGTCTGAGACCACGGGGTACTGTGGCACCACTATTTTGTTGACTTCTCGTAGGTCGATGATGAAGCGGTACGCTTTCTCATCTCCCTCACCTTGCTTCTTAATAATGAGTAGGATAGGGCTATTGCAGACATTCCTAACCACTTCCTCTACCACTCCTGCATCTACCAAGGACTGAATAATCGCTACCAATACCTTCTCGCCTTCGGGCGATATCCGGTACTGCAGGAGTTTCGGGAGTATTGCATCTGGTCGAACAGTTATGTGTACAGGATCGATCATCATTCGTCCTACATCCGAGTCGTTTCTAGCCCATAGGTACAGGGGTAGAGTCTCGAGCAAGGATAGGTCAGCATTAGTTATAGAGTACATATGTCGTGCGGGGCGGGATCTGGACATGCTCGGGTTGTCGTAGAGGATGACTCGTACTCCGTCTGGGGAACACCTAATAGTAGCTCGGAAATGTTTCAGTAAATCAATACCCATAATGGCGTCAGGGGAGTTGGAGGAGAGTAAAAATGTTGTGTCAGTGGGATTGTTTCCTAGGTCAAAGGGGATAAGTACAGACAGGGGATTAGTGGAGGGCGTTCCATCGAAACCTATCGATGTAATGTGTGAGCCAGACAAGGGTGCCCTTGGAATCAGTCGCTTTGATAATACACTTCGTGTTGCTCCAGTGTCTACCAAGAATGGAGACTTTGTACCCAGGACCTTAGCAGTGACGTAAGGGCCTTGCTGGTCAACACAGAGCTCGACTGGATCCCTCCCTTGCCCCTGGCAGTCCTATGCAGAGTCGTGAGCATTGTTGCAGTCGAACTGTTGGCACTGATTCTGTCGGGGGCGGTCAAATGTGTTTGGTCTGCCAGGTCGGTCGTTGGTGGTGTCGTGGGTCTGCCCTCGCCCCTGCCCTCCAGTTTTGGGGCCATTTGTCATGTCCCTTGTCTCTTTATTTTTAATCATTTCCCGAAGGGCCAGGCATTGAGACTTCCAATGTCCAAATTCTTTACAAAATGCACACTGGTTCTCATCGAGGTCAGTTCGTGGAGCACCGGGTGTGGGGTTGCGGTCTCTAGGGGGCGGATTCCTAGGGGCATTCGACTGGTAGTTTCCCCTATACCGTTCCCTTCCTGTAGTCACTCCCTGCAATTGAGCAATCATCACTCGTTCCTTTAAGTCCTTTTTCTTTCTCTCAGTCGCCCTCTCGTTCTCGTTCTTTTGGTGTTCGTAATACTGAGCCATCTGAAGGATAGCTGCAGGTTTGGAGGCTCCCCAACTACTCTCGCTCGTCTGTAACTTTTGGGAGACCTCTTGTGATAGCCCCTTTACGTAGTTTTGCACGAATAGGTGTTGTCCGGTTGCGGTGGTCATGTCTTGGCCACTGTAGTCGGAGAACACCGTTTCAAATCGGGAGAAATATTCTGATACGTCTTCCTGGGGTTTCTGACGGCAAGCCGTGACTACCGACCAGTCTACCTTCTTCTCTGGGATCAACGTTTTTAGCTTCTGCACTATTTTGTCGGGGAGTTCCAGTATGTCTTTTACAGGTTTCTTTCCGGGCTCTCGCTGCCTATCTAGTTCAATGAGTTGCTTCCAGGTGTGTCCGAACAGATCTGTGTGGTCGGCCTTCCGGATTTGCTTCCACACATCGGCCGGTAGACACAATCCGAAAAACAAATCAATGTCCGATAGAGTCAATATGGTTGAGCCCAGGGCTGTGCCTAGTTCGGTATAAAATGCTGTCGGGTTCTTTCTCAAATCAGGCAGGGTCTGCCTAAAAGTTAAAATATCTTGCCGATCCCATGGTTGGTAAACCCAATTGTACACAACCCTCCCTTTTGCGTCTGCGTGGTTGATATCATCGTTTGTTCCCTGACCTCTTGGGGGAACCCAGTAGGGGGCGGCTTCTCTACTAGGCATCATAGTGTTGGCTGCTTCTAATGGGGGCTCAACCCTCTCAGGGACTGGGATCTTGACCTCTGGTTTCTGTTCCACGAGGTGGCGGAAGACTTCAAGGGTTTGCATGAAGAGGTCCGTCACATCGCTCTCAGTACCATCTCCAACATCGACCCTTCTATATAGAGCCGTCAGCTTAGCGGGACCCTTATTCTGATACCTATCCTCATATGCGTTCAGGGTGTGGTAGCTGAACCGTAAAATGAAATGCCGTCTGTGACTACCGGCATGTGAATTGTGCATATTCATCGTATATTCTTCGCTCTCCTTCCGTTCTACCAGTGTCTTTGCTATCTTGTCAATCCCATCCCGCTCGTCTTTGCTCAACCTATTTGATCTGGCCGTTAGCTGCTTGCCAGTCTCGAGTTCATCCGATGTTGTTACCACTGTGGCTGGTGCGAAGGCCGTAAGAGCCGGGGCACTAGCGCTAGGGTCACCCTTGGCCGCACTCAGAGCTGGCAGGTGCTGTGCCAGAGGCTGGCAGGGGGCATAAGGAGGGGGCATGTGGATAATCGGAGGGCCTAGCAGTAATTCGCCCGTTGTTTGGAGGGCACCTCCGGGTAGAACGTAGAGGGGGTCCTGACAGGGCATTGGCCTGCCAGTCCTAATTCTTGTGTTTGTTTACCTTCCTCTTTTCTTCTTATTTCTTCATCTAGTTCTTTTGCGGCCAGATGGGCTGCTTTTCGTAACTCTTTCACTATTTTTGCTTCTTCTCTTTTCCTTCGCTGTTCTGCTTCTTTGCGCCACATGCCAATACTATCGAGCATAGTGGGCGTTGCCTTATTTATTTTTACAGCTGCTTCCAACGTTTTTATTCTATTTTCATCAAAAGAACCTATCAGTGGCCACTGACTTTCGGGGTCCCTTTTGGTATATTTATGCCATAACTTACTATAAGCTGTAGCGACTAGTCCTTGTTTAGTGAACATGTCCTTATTAGGGGTGCCTTCCAATGGAGCTGGATGGTTCATCTCTAATAAGCGGTCCGGGTTGACCCAACTACTAACCAATGGGGAGAAGATAGGCATGACGGATTACAATGGGGGCAAAAGCCTGCACTACCTATCTTTTCACTACTTGCAAAGGCTGGACAGAATATTCTATTCTACGCTGTTTGCAAACAGAGAATACCTCCAAAAAGAACCAATTCCAAACAGTCAATGTTTGGACAAACAATCAATCAATGAGGAATGAAATAGGCACGACGGGTTACAATGGGGGCAAAAGCCTGCGTTACCTACCCTTCACTTTCTACAAAGGGAGAGAGAATATTCCTATTCTTCCCCGTTTGTAGGCAGAGAAGATCCTTAAGAGAACCAACTTCGAACAATTCAATGCTCGATCAAACAATCAATCAATGGGGAGAAAAATAGGCACGGCAGATTACAATGGGGGACAAAAGTCCGCGTTACCTACCCTTCACTATCCGCAAAGGGAGATAGAATATTCCTATTCCTCCCCGTTTGCAGGCAGCGAATATCTGAGAGAGCGGCAAAGCAAATACTAGTATTTCAATCAATAAAAACAATCAATCAATTTCGCAATTCGTCGTGTGTCACGACCTTACCCGGACCGCATGGACAGTTTCTCGTCTTCTGCTTCCAGCGCCCGATCGTCCTCTACTCTCTGTTGCTACCGCGGCACTCCTGGTGGTTCCCAGTCAGGACCATAGATCACTCGGGAGAGGTCTGCTCGGAATCAGTGAAGTTCAGATGATCGGCTGTCAGACGAGGGTCTATCGGACAGGAGCTCTCCCGATCGTTGCAGTCGTTCACTCTGTTGTCGGGACCTCTCCCACTGGATCCACGTGTCGCTGATGGGCCCCACGTTGGGCGCCAATTGATGAATATCAATACAAAATGGTCAGGCGATTTAGTTGATGCTTCCTAAGTTAAATTTGCCCGGCGTTAAACGCCTCTAATACCAACGAAGTTATCCAATAAAGAAGCAGGCGCTGGAGACAGGAAGACAGGAAACACGTTTTATTCCGACGGAGCAGAACACGTCAGATTGGACAACAAGGTATCGTCTCGAGGTGCTCTCTCAGCCTCTCTGAGGCCTGGTCTTTTATACACTGGTTTAAGACATGTGAACGCTCTTTATTACAACAAAGACATTGTGAAGTATGAGGATGACATCCCCAGCACCCCCCCAGTTCCGGCCCATTCCAACATATGACAACAGTAGAGGCCCTTACCCCTCATACAATAGGAGGGGGCTATCACGCAGCTGAGTGTTCTGCCGATTCCTTTGGAATGTGTGCGCCTGATCGAATCTCATGGGGTGGGGAGGTCATGATCAATAGTAGCTCAGTTGAAGAGGGGCGAGTGCATACAGTGGTGGGCAATAAACTGTATCCTCAGGCTGAGGGATGACCAGCGGTCCGTGCAGACAATCAGGCTCAGAGGTCGGGGTCATCAAAGGAGGGGTATTCATGGAAGGAAAGGAGGTGTTGGTCAGGCGCGGGGTGTGATTCTCAGAGACAGAGTCATGCGGGAGGGGAGGGCTTATGACTTGTGCATGTGAGAGCGGGGGCAGTCAGGGTGCGTGGGGGATGCTTACAGGGTCAGGGAAGTGCGCCAACGATCGATCGTGAACAGGGAGACCATGATACCTAGAATGGCTGTCGTGTATGTTCATACGTGAGTCTGCAAGATGGCGCAGATGATGTTCAGTACATAAACTAAAATTCCACACCTTGATACTGGTGAAAAGATCTGTAATTTTGGGTAGAGGATGGGAGTCAACCCAAATCTCCTTGTTTAAGGACCTAAGATCAACACAAACTCTAAGTTTTCCATCTCTTTTCCGTGCAACAACAAGAGGGGATAACCATAGTGAAGACTCTGTGGGTTCTATGATCCCCTTTTCACAAAGCATGGTGATTTCTTTATTAAGGTCTTCTTTAATACTAAAAGGAACACTCCTGAGTTTGTGTTTAATGGGAGTTGCACCATCCTTAACTATTATTTTGTGTTTGAAACCTATGATCTTCCCAAGTTGATCACTAAACACAGAAGGAAATTCATTAACCCACCTTGTGTTTTCTTCTTCACAAGAAACAAGTAAAACTTGTTCTTTCATCCCTGGTCTAAGCTGCATCCCAAAAAGACCTTGATGGAACCATCCTAAAATGTTAAGTCCATCGACAGCTACATAAACCTTTCCCCTGATTCTCCTACCTTTAAACTCTAAGTAATCCTCGAAAAATCCTAAAAGGGGAATTTTGCGTTTTTGATAGGAAATAGGTTTTCTGTCAGGAGGGAAGAGTACTCTCTCACCCCATGTTTCACAAAACAAATCATTGGTGATTATAGTGATCCTCGCACCTGAATCTGCTAAAAGATTAAGTTTCTTATCACCAACAAGTATCTCAACAATGGGATCGACACAGGTAGAAGGATCACCAGTGAGGGGTATTGATGTGTCATTAGCCTCTATATGGTCAGTAACAATGCAGATTGTTTCAGTGTCTGAGTCATTATCTGATTCTAAAACACAAGCTATAGTTTTCTTTTGAATTTTTTTTTTTAAACAGACAGTAGCATAATGTCCTATTTTTTTGCAATAATTGCACGTAGAATTTATGGCAGGACATTTTGAACCTTTGCTGTGAATAGAACTTCCACAACGCAAACATATATTGCTTGGTACAGATACACCATCTTTGAATCTTGGAGAAGAATTATCCTTGAGTTTAGGAGAAACATTGTTAACAGTTTTAAAAGACTTGTTTTTACTTTTTTTTGAACTCCCGACAAAGTTGATACTATCTACCGGTTTGTCTTCTAACTCTTTAAGAGAAATATGAGAAGTCTCAATACTTTTTGCAATTTTGATAGTCTCATCAAGAGTAGGATTGTCCATTGTGAGTAACTTTTGTCTAGTCTGTTTGTCTTTACAATGACCAACAAATTGATCACGAATTAACTGCTCAGTAAAATTCTCAAAAAGACAGACAGAAGCTAGTTTCCTAAGAGCGGAACAATAAGAATCAACATCTTCATATTCAGATTGCTTCCTCATAAAAAATTTGTGTCTAAGTACAATTAAATTAGGCTTCTTATCAAACCTTAGTTTAAGTTTAGTAATAGTAGTTTGATACTCATCAATAACTTCATAATCTAAAGGAAGATCAGGTAAATGTTTAAAAATGGATCTACCTTCAAAACCAAGAGAATGCAATAGGAGACATTTTTTTCTTTCCGGACGATATCTTGAAGCCCCAATAGCACCTAAATAAGTTTCAAATGCATCAAACCAAATATCCCACTTCACCGGAGGATCTCCTGGAGTATCAAGAAAAGCAACATCGCGCTAAAGGGCACAGCTCATCTTTCAAATAATAAGTGCGCGTGCAGAGTCTATCACGCTGGATGTACACGCGCTGCTGATATTGAAAGTCTTTGACGCTGAATGTACACGCGCTGCTGGTCTCGCAGACGTTACGCTTTGCTTTTAGCGAGAAGAAATGTTTAATCTTTCAAATAATAAGCGCGCGTGCAGAGTCTATCACGCTGGACGTACACGCGCTGCTGATAATGAAAGTCTTTAACGCTGAAAGTACACGCGCTGCTGGTCTTGCACTGCAGACGTTACGTTTTGCTTTTAGTGAAAAGAAATGTTTAAAAATAAAGTAAGTTGGATGATGACATTCGGTAAAGAATGAAAAGCAAAGGTATAACACAGCTTTAGTAAGAAATGTCACAGAGGCAAAACGCTGTGAAGTTGAGACACAGAAGTAATTAAGAGAGGAGCTAATGATAAAAGTCACTTATCTGGAGTCAATTAGCAGAAGATGATTTGTTTCGATGAGAAGGAGATGACCTTCAGGGATTGTTGAAATATGTTGATTGTTGAGATGAGTTGAGTTGATAAGTAGAAAAATTGAAGATGTTGGATGAAGATGACAGTTGAAACAGATGATTAGAAATTGAAGATGGATGCGTGGGTTCAGCTGTGTAGGCCCGCGTCGCCAAAAATATGTAGTAATCCAGGAAGCAGGTGGTTGAATTAAAAGAGGTTTATTTGATAAAATCTACACAGCTCATCATCTGTCAGCATCTCCAGAGTGTACAGTTTCTTCAGTCTTGAATCATAACATTCTATCCTGTACAGGATGCATATGACATCATAAAATAGGGAACAGCTGAGTAATGGCATCCACTTAAAGAGACAGTGTACAACTTAACAAGTTATGGAATATAACATACGGCAATTGAGCTCCTGTTTTTGGCATCGAAGGGCAATGCCTTGTTTCTGATCAGTGCAAAGTCATCACTGTGTCGATTTTGTTGTAGAAACTTCTGAGGCCCAGGACTGGAGGGGGCACCTAAAGCAGGGGTAGGACTCACTGATTGCAGAGTCCAGCAGCACCAGCAGAATTTCAGGAAGTATTTTATGACCCTGAGACTTCAGAAAACAGGAGGCAAACCAGCAAGCCCTTGAAGTCACTCTGGGTTCAAGTGAGATGGGTCCTCAGCAGGGCAGTGATCAGCATGCAGCAGGGAAGCTCATCAAAGCAGACAAGCAGTTCCTTCAGAACAGTTAGTGAAGCAGAGTGGCAATACTTGTAGCACAGCAGTCTTTACTGCTGGCAGAGTATTTCACAGGTCCAGTAGTACTGTCTTGGTAGGGTCAAAACCCCAGTACTTATATCATAAGGGGAATATTTCCAAGCCCCTATCACCACAACAATGTCACTTTCAGTGATGTTGTGGTGGCGATAGGAGCTTCACCTTATTTACAAGTAGGCGTTAAGCCACTAACATTCCACTAACATTCCCTGTTAATAAGGCCCCCTTTCACGCTGTACTCAGCATGAAAGGGGAGGGCAATGGGGCTTGTGATGGGCATTCCACAGCAACACCCATTGATTTTGACACTGCCCCTGATGGAGCGGGATTACCAGCTTGGGATACTCATAAAACTACCATGCTCACCTGGGCCCATAAACATTCACACATAAGCTGATAATCACCACTGTGATCAAGATTTATATACTTCCGTTATGATGATTTTACCTTTACGCCAAGTCTTACCAACCCTATCACCTTGGATCCTAATTTCCTCTGGTCAATAGTTCAGGTTGGTAGCAGAATATGTAGAAATGACATTTACCTTTATTTCTTTGAATGACCACAGACTCTAGAGAGTTTTAAAAGTTTTATCTAGTCATTAATTTTGTGAGTCAGATACAATACATGTCATACACCAACTTCTTTAAAGAAATGATCAAAAATAAACACAATGACTTAGTTAAATCTCATGATGATGGTACCTGGAAAGGGTGGGAAAGAGAACAGTACAAGGAAATACTACACAGAATTATATGTACCTAGAATGGTGTGAAGACCAACCCCTGGCCAAGGAGCTGGAAAGGGACTCCCGAGTAGTCAGGAGCCGACAGTTCAGGACAGGTTCAGGACCTGTTCTAAGTGCAACGCCAGCATTGCACCCCTCTCTGGTACTACTCTCTTCGATTCTTCCCCCCTCGGTTGTCCTTCTGGATGGACAGATTCTTCTTCAGCAATATCTCTGACTCTTCTCTCTCTCCGTCTCTTCTCTCTCGATTCTTCTATCAGGGTGCTCGAACAGCAGCTCTGACCTCTGTGGCATCCGCCATCATCTGCATTGGTGATGGGTCTGTGACAGGTCAGTGACAAGTCTGACATCTAACTGACTAAGCCTACCTTAGTTATACTATTCTAAGTGTATGTACCACCCCCAATGATCCAATATTCGTGAAAACCCCTACTTCTGATTGGACAATGGATAGGGAGAGGTCATCACACCATACTAATGTAATGCTTTATCTTTAGTTCATTGTTCATTATTTCCGCCCCTTGATTTTACTTTCCCAAGCTTTATTCCCACCCGTATTTCACATAAGGAATTAATACAATGTATGCAAATTTTGACTTCTTCTCCTTCCCTTCTTCAGGTCGAGAGGTGAGGTTCCCAAGCGCTTTTTTGCCAGAGCAACCTTGGCTGAGTTTCAATAACACATCATGGATCCGGATGGATTTTGGTGCGCTTGCGCATTAATCATGTGGGATAGGGTTTTCAGTGACCCTCCAGGCCCAAATACGAACTAATAATAAAGTTAGAGGAAAACATGTTAGAAGACAAAAATAAATGAAGGCCCTGCATACCACTTATTCCTACTCTAATCCCTTTAATTAATTTTAAATTTTGCATTAGCAGTTTATTAAAAACGTGCGAGATTTAGTCTAAGCATAGCATGTGCATCAACTTGTGAGTTTCAAGCGGCCATTTTAATAGCTATTGTGCAGCTGCAAAGTTTTCCCACCAAAGCAAAAGACGTCATACTACGTAGATGCAGTGGACGCATGCGCAAAAAGTTTCTGCGCTTTCAGCAGCCATGTTTGGCACTCGAGTTACATAGGCAAGCTTCCCCTAAATTAAATGTAAAAATGGGTAATGCAATTATTAGTATTTACGAACAAGTTGATTACAATATTGCACGTTGTTTGAGAGGATTGCATCAGAGCAAGTCTCTTTTATGAAACCTTGCTCAATCAACCCTATTTTCAAGGATGGCGTAAATAGGAGGCAGCGCCAAAATGAAGACCAAGGAAAATCTGGTCTTACCATGGTGCAACGAAGAGAAATGTATTATTTCTCCTCGTTTTTGAAGTTTCCATGTGTGCTGCCTTGTGCAGCATACATAGAAACGGCAAATTGCTATTGATTGCGTAAGTGCAGGAAGGCGACCCTTCCTGCACATAAACTAGCCCAAAAAATGAATGACGTTTGCAACTTCTATGTGTGCTGCATCAATCAGCACGCATAGAAGTTTCAAATGTAATGAATGATTGTTTATGTGCAGAAAGAGAGACCTTCCTGCCCATAAGCAATCATTTCCCCTGCATGCAGACACCCTTGCACTATGGTGCAAGGGTGCCTGCGTTAGCTCCAGTCAGCTATACTCAGCGCCAGCCCTAGGGGAAACGCATGAGTGCACTGCATTCTTGTGAATACAGTGCATACCTGTTTTTTCAGAATGGAGCAGCTTGGCGTTAGCAATGTTTGCTTAAGGCCTTGCTTCTCCACTCTCTAGTTAATATGCCCCTAAATGGGCCATTGAAGTGGAGGTGATTTAAAAGCAGCTCTCTGACGTGCACAGATTCGATTTCATCCAAGCCCTGTCCGCCAGGCTATCTGTGGGGGGTAATCAGCCATTTGTGTGGGACACAGGACACTAACTAATCAGATGTGTTTGCACCCACTCCCCCTTCCTACCCAGGTAGGCTGTCAGAATGCAGATGAATGTAGATGAGTCATCTGTCACACCCACTCTTCCTGTGTTTGTAGCTGTCTACAGAGAATGCACAAAGTGTAGCTGTCACCCAACCCAGGTGTGTAATGGAGACAGGATGCAAGGCACATAGAGTAGTAAGAGCAGAGAAATGTACAAGTGTTTCAAAGAATTCCCAGTGCTAGCCCATGAGAGGATTAGGCCTCCCAGCAGTGAAAATTGAATTTAGCTGTTTGTCACTACGAGCACATGTAAAATTTAAAGTACATGTCATACCTTTTAGATACATGGAAACCCTGCACTTAGTGCTACCTAGCTCCTACCATAGGGGTGATGTATGTGTAATAAACAGGGAGGTTAAGGCATCTTCCCATATTACATCAGAAGACATTAGTAACTGTTAGACTTGACATATTTCGGCATGTTTCCCCTGGCTTTTTGCTTTCTGACCTCCTGGTTTTTACTCTGTTTTTTTCATGATTGGCATATTGGATTTACTGGTAAGTCCCTAGTAAAGTGCACTGAGAGTGCAGGGCCTGTAAATCCAATGCTACTAGTTGCCTCGCCGCACGGGTTGTGCCACCCACAAAAGTAGCCAGTAAAAAGGTAACTCAGACCTGCCACAGCAGAGTCTGCACACAGGTTGTAACTGCCATGTTGATCTGGCAAGTGCACCCACTTGCCAGGCCCTAAACCTTCCCTTTTCTACATGTTAGTTACTCCTAAGGTAGGCCCAAGGAACCCCTCTGGACAGGGTACAGTGTATGTGAAAGTTAGGACATGCCTTGATGTGTGTGGCATGTCCTAATAGTGAATTAGTGCCAATTTTTGCAAGGCTACATGTTCCCTTAGAACAGAGTGAGGAGTTTGTTTATAACATCTTATAAAAATAACTGGCCCTAGGTAGAGAAATAGAATTTAGTATGCCTGAACTCAGAATCTAAACGTGCATTTTTTAGTAAAGGTGATTTTTACATTCTGTGTTTGAAAATGCCACTTTTAGAAAATAGGTATTTTCTTGCTCAGCCATCCAGTAGGCCTCTGCTGGGTTTGTTTATTGACTGCCTGGGTTCTGGATGACAGGGGCTGGAGAGGGGCAGTGGCTCCAGATAGTCTAGGTGGGTCAGGAAAGGGCTGAATAGACCTAGGCTGCATTTAGGGTAGGGGGGGGGGGAGATTTCCTTTCACCTGAATGGGCCTGGCCTGCCTCTGACAATGCCGTCTACACATCCTGTCAGGAAGCCACACCAGAGAGGGCAGAACTGGTTCTGGCTGGGCACAGACACTCTCTGCCTGAGAGGACAAAGGATTTTGGGCCACAAAAGTGGGGCCCAAACCCCTGAACTTTAGAACTCTTTTGGACCAAGAAGACTGCCAAGAAGAAGATCTGGAGAAGGTGTGAGGAGGAACTACCACTTTGCTGAGTGCTTTGATATGTTGGCCTGCAGTGGCTGCTTCTGTCTTCTGCAATCTAATTTTGTGAGTTTCTCCAAGGGCTTGAGGAAGAGCCTGCTCCCTGTTCAAGTAGTCTCATGAACAGCAACGACTTCAAGTTCTTCTACCCTCATCACTGGGGACTGTGTGTTTTGTCCTGCAACAGAAGAAAAACCAACCCAACACTGTCTACGATGCTGCTGCTAACTCCGTGTCTTGAAGGCACCTCAGAGGGCTCAGCCGTAATGCCGCACCCCGACCTTGGTCTCAACGACGACGCCTGTTGATGCCGCCACTGAGCCGCTGCTCCCACCGTGACCTGTGTGCACCGCACTTCGTATCGCCTCCGGACACCGCCTTTGTATCCCCGACAATGACGCTCCACGCCGAAATCAATGTCGCTGCTTGCACCATGGTTCTAGGGGACCGCTTGTAAAGTTAGAAGATGCACCGCCCTCATCCTGCACCGCAGCCTTGGCTTACCGATGCCTGCACATCAACACCGGTTCATATGCCGACGACAGCCCGTCAGCAACGATGACGTCGCTGCTTGCACCGTGATCTGCCAGCACTGTGATGAGCACTCCATCACTTTGCACGGCGACCTCAAACCGATGACGCCATCTGACGCCGCCATCGAGCCGCTGCTCACACCCCGACCTGAGGGCATTACACTCCACACTGCTGCACTTCGCACCTCAGCATCCAACGTCCACCGATACCAGTGCTCCAACGTTCTGCGTGTGACTTCAGTGCCCGACGACTCCTGCACCGACCTCCAGAACTGACGCCTGCAGATGCCGGGCTTTCGGAAGCTCAACGAGAAGTCATAGATGCCCTGCATTTCTAAAGGTACTGTTTAGTGGGTCTTCCCGACACCGTAGCTGGCCTGAGACGGCGCGGTCAGCCAGAACTGTTTGGATTTGTGTGTTCACCAGTCCGTGAAAGCCCCGGACGGAGCTTTCAACTTCAAGGAACTGTATTCCAAGGTTATTTTGATAATTGAAGATTTCTAAGTACTGTATTGTGGGTTCAATTGTTTTTGGTCTTGTCTTAAGTATTCAACAATATTGGATATTTTTCTAAACTGTTGTAGTGCTTACACTGTGTTACTGTTGGTTATGTGCAAATGCTTTACACACTGCCTTCAAGATAAGCCTGATCCTTGTACCAAGCTACCAAGGGGGTGAGCATAGGTTATTTGAGGATTTTAGCTCCCTTTTCCTGGCTAGGAGGAAGGGTCCCTACTTGGACAAAGTTGAAAACCCTTGCCAACTAGCGACCCCCATTTCTAATACTAACCAAAACCCTTATCAGGTCTATGCTTCTTAACTACGGGTCAGCTGAAAGGCACGCTGCAGACATTGCTGATATCAACATTGCACTGGATCTTGACCTCCTAATCTTAATTGAAACATGGTGCATTGATACCTCCTCAACCATTTTAACCATTCTTATTCCCCCAGCTATGGCATCATCAGATCGGATAGATCTGGAAGAGTGAGGGCAGCATAGCATGCATCTACCACTCCAGTCTCACTTTGAAACATGCACAAACGACTGTTTTGACCTTGTGCGAATACCGAGGTATCAAAATATGGAACAATGACAAGATTGTGTGCAAACTACATATGATTAACCACCCTGGGTAAGGACTCATCTTTAATCAAACAAATAATGAAGGCCATCTCCTCTAACACAGACCCACACCAACCGAATCTTCCTTGGGGATTTCAATATACTCAGAAACGACTTAAATTACCCCATACTAGATACTTTCAAGACCTTCCTTTTGGACCTCAAACTCACCCAGGCATGTACAGGCTCAAAACATAATAGAGGTTCTACACTAGATCTAATTATAGCCAAGGATAATGTCATACAATTGGAATACATATCTCCCTGTGATTGGTTAGATCACTACCTAATCTCCTTCTTCATCTTAGAAAAGGTGCTGATTAGACAGAGCCAACCTATTAAACCCAGACAATCCTCCAGAGACTTAAGAATGCTTAACCAACTTAAATTCCATTAGCAACAACCTCCTACCTCCTTCAACAAACATGACGAATGTGAATGATGTTAAAGATCATTACATCCAATCGATGTCGGAAATTCTTGATACCATTGCTCGAGAGTAGCTAAAAAGAATACCCAGAACACACTCCATACCCTGGGTCAAAGGTAACCTTAATGAAGAAAGGCGCCACTTAAGACTTGCCGAGGTATCATAGAGAATATCTCCGTCCTTAGCACACCTCAAGTGCTTAAAGTTGATAAGAAAATCCAACAATATACCGTAGGATGCAACTTGAAAATGCTAAAAACAGACCCAAAAAACGATATGAATTAATCAAACAACAAATAATTGACAAACCAAACCACCGCTCGGAAATCATTGAACCATTAACCAGCAGAGAAAGATTCTCCCCATTTCACTAAAAAGACCAATAAGATTGATGCTGAATTGCAACTTGGCAAACAACATCAACTAAGCCAAATCCAACCAAGCCTCCTCCCAGTGCAGCACCAGATGATGCCCCCCTTACTGTTTATTTTACAAAAATATAATGCTACTTGGAATGCCTTCAAACTTCCAGATGAAGCCGAGATACTGCAAACATTAATCTAAAAAAAAAACGTCCACCCACTTCAATGATCCTCTACCCGCTAAGCTCATCAAAGAGCTCAGATCTTCCATACTCCTGCTCTGGTCTAATGTCGCCAATGCATCTCTCTCTCTCAAGGCATAATTCCTGACTGCTTGAAGATAGGTCAAGATACCCCTTTCCTATAAAATCCTAATGCGGACCTCAATAATTAAAGTCCAATCATGAACATCCCTACTCTAGCAAAACCATTGGAAAAATGTGTACACCTACACGTTAGAAAAGGATCACTGAAATAATATCGACAACCAAAATATCGACTACCCAAAATATCGAGGAAAAAATATCTACAACCAAAATATCGAGTTTGTATGTACAAACAGGTAAGTACAAAAATATCGAGTACAAAATATCGTTTACAAAAATATAGTTGTAAAAAATATCGACTTGAATAAAAACAATGTTTAATTACATTAATATAAAAAATTAATTACTAAAATATAATTAACAATACTTAAAATAACTTTTAATAATTAAATAATTAATGAAAGTAAAAAAATAATATTTTTTTAATCATATTTCCTAAAACATATATATATATAGTAACAAAATTTAATTAAATAATAGCCAATATTATTAACGTACAAATACAAAAGAGTAAAAATTACTATTCCCACTGAAAAGAGTGCAACAGTGGATATATGACGTTACAACGCAACTTTTACAACGCACTACCATTACAACGTAAGTATTGGTAAGTATATAATAATTTTTTTTAATTTAAATTATTTAAAATTATTTAAATATAATTTAATTTAATTTCATTTCATTAAATTTAATTAATGTAAATTTAATTTTACTTTATTTTTACACTGTACCCCTGTACCCCTGTACCCCAAAACTGACCCTGAACCCTAAAAAAACCCTTTACCCAAAAACCCAAAACTGACCCTGAACCCTAAAAATACCCCTTTAACCAAAAACTAAAAACTGACCCTGAACCCTAAAAATACCCCTTTACCCAACAACTAAAAACTGACCCTGAACCCTAAAAATACCCCTTTACCCAAAAACCCAAAACTGACCCTGAACCCTAAAAATACCCCTTTACCCAAAAACTAAAAACTGACCCTGAACCCTAAAAATACCCCTTTACCCAAAAATTAAAAACTGACCCTGAACCCTAAAAATACCCCTTTACCCAAAAACTAAAAACTGACCCTGAACACTAAAAATACCCCTTTACCCAAAAACTAAAAACTGACCCTGAACCCTAAAAATACCCCTTTACCCAAAAACTAAAAACTGACCCTGAACCCTAAAAATACCCCTTTACCCAAAAACTAAAAACTGACCCTGAACCCTAAAAATATCGACTACCCAAAATATCGAGGAAAAAATATCTACAACCAAAATATCGAGTTTGTATGTACAAACAGGTAAGTACAAAAATATCGAGTACAAAATATCGTTTACAAAAATATAGTTGTAAAAAATATCGACTTGAATAAAAACAATGTTTAATTACATTAATATAAAAAATTAATTACTAAAATATAATTAACAATACTTAAAATAACTTTTAATAATTAAATAATTAATGAAAGTAAAAAAATAATATTTTTTTAATCATATTTCTTAAAACATATATATATATAGTAACAACATTTAATTAAATAATAGCCAATATTATTAACGTACAAATACAAAAGAGTAAAAATTACTATTCCCACTGAAAAGAGTGCAACAGTGGATATATGACGTTACAACGCAACTTTTACATCGCACTACCATTACAACGTAAGTATTGGTAAGTATATAATAATTTTTTTTAATTTAAATTATTTAAAATTATTTAAATATAATTTAATTTCATTTCATTAAATTAAATTAATGTAAATTTAATTTTACTTTATTTTTACACTGTACCCCTGTACCCCTGTACCCCAAAACTGACCCTGAACCCTAAAAAAAACCCTTTACCCAAAAACCCAAAACTGACCCTGAACCCTAAAAATACCCCTTTACCCAAAAACTAAAAACTGACCCTGAACCCTAAAAATACCCCTTTACCCAAAAACTAAAAACTGACCCTGAACCCTAAAAATACCCCTTTACCCAAAAACCCAAAACTGACCCTGAACCCTAAAAATACCCCTTTACCCAAAAACTAAAAACTGACCCTGAACCCTAAAAATACCCCTTTACCCAAAAACTAAAAACTGACCCTGAACCCTAAAAATACCCCTTTACCCAAAAACTAAAAACTGACCCTGAACCCTAAAAATACCCCTTTACCCAAAAACTAAAAACTGACCCTGAACCCTAAAAATATCGACTACCCAAAATATCGAGGAAAAAATATCTACAACCAAAATATCGAGTTTGTATGTACAAACAGGTAAGTACAAAAATATCGAGTACAAAATATCGTTTACAAAAATATAGTTGTAAAAAATATCGACTTGAATAAAAACAATGTTTAATTACATTAATATAAAAAATTAATTACTAAAATATAATTAACAATACTTAAAATAACTTTTAATAATTAAATAATTAATGAAAGTAAAAAAATAATATTTTTTTAATCATATTTCTTAAAACATATATATATATAGTAACAACATTTAATTAAATAATAGCCAATATTATTAACGTACAAATACAAAAGAGTAAAAATTACTATTCCCACTGAAAAGAGTGCAACAGTGGATATATGACGTTACAACGCAACTTTTACATCGCACTACCATTACAACGTAAGTATTGGTAAGTATATAATAATTTTTTTTAATTTAAATTATTTAAAATTATTTAAATATAATTTAATTTCATTTCATTAAATTAAATTAATGTAAATTTAATTTTACTTTATTTTTACACTGTACCCCTGTACCCCTGTACCCCAAAACTGACCCTGAACCCTAAAAAAAACCCTTTACCCAAAAACCCAAAACTGACCCTGAACCCTAAAAATACCCCTTTACCCAAAAACTAAAAACTGACCCTGAACCCTAAAAATACCCCTTTACCCAAAAACTAAAAACTGACCCTGAACCCTAAAAATACCCCTTTACCCAAAAACCCAAAACTGACCCTGAACCCTAAAAATACCCCTTTACCCAAAAACTAAAAACTGACCCTGAACCCTAAAAATACCCCTTTACCCAAAAACTAAAAACTGACCCTGAACCCTAAAAATACCCCTTTACCCAAAAACTAAAAACTGACCCTGAACCCTAAAAATACCCCTTTAATTTAACATAATTAGCAATTAATCAATTAAATTAAATTAATTACCAATTAAATTTTAATTAATTAACAAATATTATTTAATTACCAATTAATTAATTATTACTACCAATTAATAAATTTACATATTTAATTAATTATAATTAAATTACTTCCCACCCTATTCCCCTATAAACCCACAACCCGCTACAGGAAATACATTATTTTAATTTACATAATTAGCAATTAATAAATTAAATTAAATTAATTACCAATTACATTTTAAATAATTAACATATATTATTTAATTACCAATTAATTAATTATTACTACCAATTAATAAATTTACATATTTAATTAATTATAATTAAATTACTTCCCACCCTATTCCCCTATAAACCCACAACCCGCTACAGAATAAAATTACACAATAATTAAAAAAAATCATTAATTAAAAATAATTATAACATAAAATGACACTTTTCACACATATTATAACATAAAAACACTATAAATAATTACATATTATATACAAAACGATATTTTTTACTTTCTATATTATTTACAGTCGATATTACTTCACTTACCTTAAAAACGATATTTTGGCAGTCGATATTCTGTCCTGTCGATATTTTCACCAAACCATATTTAAAACTCGATATTCTGTCCAAACGATATTTTGGAGTCGATATTATGTCTGTGCACCGTTAGAAAAAGCAGTTTTATCTCCTTGACCACTGCCAATCTCGATTCAGAATGGGACACAGCTCTGAAATGGCTCTAACACACATTGTAGATGAAGCCCTGAGATTGCTTGATCAGAACAAATTGTGCCTGCTTATGCTTCTTGATCTCTCCTCTGTGTTCGATATGGTCAAGCTTGACAGTTTGATTGGCCTTTTGGAGCACAGGATGGGGCTAGCTGGTCTTGTATTAAACTAGTTTGCCTCATTTCTACACAACACAATACAAAGATGTACAGTCAACCAAACCCCTTCTGACATTACTTCGGTTTGGATTGGAGTACCTCAATGATCCATGCTCGCACCCACGTTATTAAAATTGTTCATTGAACCTCTTACCAAAATTCAGAAATATTCAAACTTTCAGTACCACATGTATGCAGGTGATACACAATTGTACTTGAAAATGTTCTCACCAACAGATATCAAAACTCTCAACTCAAACCTTTTAGCACCTTTAAAAATTAATAATAAAATAAGGAGGTTTCCATCTGAACCTTGGTTTGATGATAGCCTTAGTGCAGAAACAAATCTGCTGTATGCTTGAGAGAAAATGGTGGATGCATTACGATTATACTGATAAAATCTCCAATTAAAAAATCAATCCAGGACTATGAAATAAAGGTCCCAACTGTTAAAACACTCTACAATAATTAATTATTCACTTAACACCCTTAAACAACTCTTCTTTACAGTAAGAAAGCTGAGCAAACTACCCAAAATGAAAAACACCGAAGTGACCTAAGAATTCTGCGATCACCTAGCAGGCTTCTTTCTAGCCAAAATAAATGCAGTCCATGACTTATTTGACCCTGCTCTTTTGGCGATAAGTGAGCCTACTGAGAGGCTTACTCTCCCAACTTCAGAAGAAACACATTTTGTGGCGATCCGAGCACATAATAACCCTATCCTTGAAACCTTTAATCCTGTCTCTGACATATTTGCTGGTACTACCTTTGGGCAGATAAGGTCAGGATCACCGTGGGACCACTGTCCCCCTAAGTTCCTTTCACAGCTGGTTATCTTAAAGATATCTTTAATAATATGTTTCAAGATGGTTGTTTTCCCAGAGAATGGAAGAAAGTGTCTATTCTCCCTCTGTTTTAAAAAACTAACCTGGACTGCAAGGATCCTAACAATTAGAAACTGATTTCTCTGTTGCCCTTCCCTAAGAAGATCGAGAGAAAGCAATGAACTCTAAAGTATCACAATTCATTAAGGAGCATAACCTCTTGGATAGCTCACAATATAAGTTTAGATGCCAACATAGGGGCCGATTAGGATGGCGGACAGAAGAGACCGTCCGCCATAATGGCGGAGGTCCCGTGCGTCAAATTAGGATGCACCCGCCACAGTGGAGGGTGCATCCCGCATTTTTAACATTGCGGCAGGCGGTGCTGAAAGCACCGCCCGCCGCATTGCTAAAAATGCATGTTGTGCGTTTCAAAGCACAACATGACAGGCACAGCGCGGTGCCTGCCATGTTGTACTTAGAAACGCAGGGGGGTACCATAGGTACTCCCATGTGCAGCCCCCACGCCCCCTTCACCCTGGGGGCCTGCATTGGGCCCCCAAAGCAAAGACCATATGCCTTTCCGTGGCGGTATTGCCGCTACGGAAAGGTATTCCCCAAAGCCCATCCTAATATGGCTGGTGGTGTACTTTTTCCACCACGGTCGCAAGGCGACCATGGCAGAAAAGCGGCGGACGGTCTTCCCATCCGCCGCGGACCCCCCAGCCATCCTAATGTGGCGGGGGTCATTTCAGAGTGGATGGCGGACGGATTGCCCCCGCCGGGCCGGCGGTGGCTACCGCCAGCCCGGCGGGGGCAATCCGTCCGCCATCCTAATCGGCCCCTTAGTACAAAGCTGGCACTGATAAATGTATCAGAGGAGATTAGGGAAGTCTTGGATAGGGGTGGGAAGACGGCCTTGATCCTGTTGGACCTCTCCACCACGTTTGACGCGGTCAATCACGGTTTGCTCATTGATCACCTATTTACCATGGGCATAGAGGGCAGGGCACTTGAACTACTTAAATAGTTCTTAACAGACATAGAGCAAGTGATGGAGCTTGATGGGTTTAAGTTTACCTCTTTCTCCTTTCACTGTGGGGGGCCCCAGGACTCCTCACTAAGTCCAACGCTTTTTAACCTTTATGTCACCCTGCTTTCCACTTTCATTTGGCTTTACGGTGGTGTCATATGCTGACGACACACAAATAGAGGCATCTTTGGTGGGTAATTCAGAGGAAACGCTCTTAGATTCCATAATTGCATGCATGAAGTTGGGAAATGGATGTCCAGAAATTGTCTCAGATTGAATTCAGGAAAGACAGAGGTTCTTTTGTTTGAACATGACACTTCGTTTTGGACACCCGTTTGGTGGCTGCATGAATTGGGAGATCTTCCTAACCCTGTGGCGGGTGCATCCTAATTTGACGCACGAGACCTCCGCCATTATGGCGGACGGTCTCTTCCATCCGCCATCCTAATCGGCCCCTATGTTGGCATCTAAACTTATATTGTGAGCTATCCAAGAGATTATGCTCCTTAATGAATTGTGATGCTTTAGAGTTCATTGCTTTCTCTCGATCTTCGCAGGGAAGGGCAACAGAGAAATCAGTTTCTAATTGTTAGGATCCTTGCAGTCCAGGTTAGTTTTTTAAAACAGAGGGAGAATAGACACTTTCTTCCATTCTCTTGGAAAATAACCATCTTGAAACATCTTATTAAAGATATCTTTAAGATAACCAGCTGTGAAAGGAACTTAGGGGGACAGTGGTCCTAACACTACCCTAAAACGAGTCCGCTTATAGTAGCTCCCGTCAATCTCCTTAACAACGATTGTTTGCAGATGGATCTAACTGCATTTCAAAGATGGTAGGGATAACGGCTACATCAGCTCCTGTCTCTCCAGTAATCAAAACCCTCATGTTCAATAAAAAACAAGCTATATAATATAAAAAAAAATCTGGCACCCCCATACCTCCCCTCAAATACGGTAAAGTCATAAACTTCATTGCCCGTCTCGGCCTCCCTGGACTCCAGATGAATTTACCACATCTTGATTGTAGTGCCTGTATCTTATCTTTAGCGATTTCTAGCGGTATTGACCTAAATAAGTATAAGACTTTAGGTAATACATTCATTTTTACCACATTGGACCGACCAATAATAGTAAGGTATAGGCGTTTCCATGTGTCCAAAGAATTCCTAATTTTAGTCATCAAAGTATTCCAGTTGACCTCGACTAGTTCAGTCATGTTTGCCCTCAATTGTATACCTAGATATGTAACCTCATTGACAACCCTAGTATCTTGCCATACTACAGTCTCAGAGCAAAGGATCTGCGTTTTAGCTTCATTTAACTTATATCCAGTTACTCGCCCAAAATCTTTCGCCAACCGCTCGATTTCTTTAATTGCAGTGTCAGGTTTTACGGTTAGAACCGCAATATCATCAGGCAAAAACTGAAAAAAAATACTCATCCACCTAAAAGGGTGGGATCAAAATACTCCAAATCAATTGTTCAATAAAAGGGTTGATATAAAGGGCAAACAAAAGAGGGGAGCAGGGACATCCTTGTCTTGTGCCACGTGTAATATAGACAGTGTCCGAGAGTAAGCCCATGGCAGAGATCTTGGCCATCGGGTTGAAATATAAAGATGGTATAGCAATAATAGATTTTTTGCCAAACCCCATTTTACCCATCAGTTTCCATAAATATGCCCATTGTACCCGGTCAAACGCCTTTTCCGCGTCTAACAAGATAAGGGCAAGATCGGTCTTTTTCACAATGGCAATATCAAATAAGGTGATAACCTTGTTAACATGTTCAACTGTCCCTCTTTTAGGTATAAAGCCATGTTGGGGTGTGAAACTAGAGAAACCATACACTCAGATAGCCGATTAGCTAGTGTTTTAGAGTATATTTTATTATCGGTATTTAATAATGATATTGGCCGATAGGAACCAACTAGCTCTGGTTGCTTGATCTTCTTACAAAAGACCACTATAATGGCATCCGCCCATGATCTTGGAGGAGAGCCCATCTGAGTGGCCTGCATCACTACTAACAGCTCCTCCTTAATGTTGTTATAAAACTGTCTGTATACCTCACTGGGTATTCTATCAGGGCCGGCAGCCTTTCCAGCGGAAAGGCTCTTAACCGCTTTCTCCAGTTCCTCCTCCGTAATAGGTTCTTCCAGCGCCTGTGCCGCTATAGGATCTAATCTTTTTAGCCCCTCTTCCAGTTCTTCTAGCCAATCTGATCCCTCATCATCCGCCCCTGTTTGCTGAGCGTATAGTTCTGTGTAAAATTGCTGAAAGATCCTAAGAATTTCTTGGGGGTCAGAATGTAATGCCCCCCCAGCGTCTATCATTTTCAAGATGTTCCTAGCCGACTCCTTCATTCGCAATTGTACTGCCAGCCTTCTTCCAACTGTTTCCCCATACTCGTGCTTTTCCATCCTAGATGTTAAAAACCTCCTCGCATTCTCAACACTCCAAAATCCTAATAATTTCGCTCTGTCTTTCGCAACCTTTTCCTCTAATTTCCTCAAATCCGTCTCACTCCTCGACACCCCTTCCGTCAGCAATAATTCAGACTGTATTAAATGCTGATATAGCACATCCAGCTCCTGCTTAGCCTTCTTTTGTTGCTGGAGCGAAAAACTCATACACTCCCCACGGAAACAAGCTTTAAAAGTGTCCCAAATTATAGCAGGCGTGGCCGAACCCTTATTTTCCTGAAAAAAAAGATGTATCCACCTTACCATATGTGCTACAAAATCACTATTTGCTCCTAGCTTCCTATCAAATGTAAAGTTGAAACTTTTAGGTCTAGTTACAGCCCCACATAGCTCCAGTACTATAGGCGAGTGGTCCGATGTGATCCTGGAATAAACAGTGATAGTCGCTCCATCCACTACTGAAGTGGGGGTAAAAAAGTAGTCCAACCTAACCAATATCTTATGGGGGTAAGAGTAAAATGTGTAGCCATTATCTTGTGGTCTCTTATGCCCGCAGACATCAACTAGCCCTTGATCTTCCACTAAGTTGTGCAACGCTTTATACACTTTTGGCTTACGTCCTTTGTATTTAGCAAACCCATCACTCAGTGAGCTATTTGTCAAATTGATATTAATATCTCCACAAACCACTACTGGCTGAGGCCAAGTTGAAAGTTCCAAATTTACCTCATTTAGAACTTCAGGCTCATCTAGATTTGATCCGTATACAGTATATATTGTCAGACTTTTACCTCCTACTCGGCATTCTGCAATTGCCCACCTTCCTTTCTTATCGCTTAAGGTCCTACCCGTGATAACATTATTACCCTTAGAGAGAATGGCCACTCCCCGTATCATACAAGTTTGTCTAGTTGCAATTACTAACGAAAATCCTAATTCTTTCAACAACTCTCTTTTTGCCCATGGTATATGTGTTTCTTGAAGACAAAGTAGTTGTGGTGAAATATATCTCAGCTCAGCTGCAACTTTTTGTCTCTTTGTAACATTATTTAACCCAGATACATTCATTGAGCAAATTTGTAATCCTTTAGGTGCCATTTCTCAAAAAAGAAAATACATAGACATACACATAGTCAGACGCCCCCCAGACGTCTTTTCCCTTAACTCCAGAGATACTTTCTGATAGATAACAATTTTTTTGCAGTTTGCTGTGAACAAGAACTTTTTTTCCCCTTTTTCCCCAACACCCCCCTTGTGCAACCCCTCAAACCTCCCCCTACACACATCCCCCCCCACCCTTCTCCCCATCCCTTAATAGAGGCTTTAGGACTTTTGGTCCTGGTGATGCGAGCCTGCCCCCAACCGCCTGCCTTCGCCCGCTGGGCATGCGTTCCTTATCATAACAAATACAGCAAGAAAAGTAATATACTGCCAATCAGAAGGAGCGATAGAGAAAGAAAAAAAAAGCCAAAGTCTCAAACGTTTAGTGTCCTACTTGGCCTACAGATTATATATAACATGTGTCTTATTCAAAAACCAATTACATTGTGCCCAAAAATTCCTTTGCGGCTGCAGCCGTCATGAAGTAACGAGTTTGTTCCTTATATAGGACTTTCATTTTGGCTGGAAACAATAAATAAGCCTGAGCCCCTTTAACTTGGAAATCTGATATTAATTGGCGGAACTGCCATCTCATATCGACTGATTGCTTGCAGAGATCGGGACGAACAAAGTATTGACACTCTAGGCCACTTCGCTTTCTGTCTGGGCGTGCTTTAGTGAATATCTCCAGTTGTTAAATGCCACTAGAATAGCCCTCGGTTTCTGATCCCGTTGATTTGATCTAATATTAAACGGAAACCGATGTGTCCGCTCAACTTCCGGATCCCAATCCCACATAGTAGACTCAGGGAATGACTTTTTTAACAAATTGATTATGAACCCCCGAGGATCGGATCCCTCCTTGCCCTCCGGAATCTGCAAAAATCTTAGGTTATTTCGGCGTGACCGATTTTCTAGGTCCACCAATTTCCAGTCAATGTCATCTTTATTGGCCAGTTGTTGCTCTAAAACTTTCTTCTGTTGTACAAGTTCATCCTCGAGCGTAGAAATACGTGCCTCGGCTTCATTAGCTCGTTCCACAAACTCAGAGTGTGACCTAACAAGGCGTCTGACTGAATTCTGTAGTTTCCTACAGGAATTTTGCACTCTTACGCTGTCTTCTCGATTTTCAGCCCTGTGCAGCATCATAGTCTTGTATATCAGACTCAGTGATATTTCCTCTGGTGTCTCCTCTCCCGCAATGGGAGCATCTACAATGTCTCCTTCGCTTTCATTTTCTCCGCCTTTTTCCCCTCCATTTTTGTTTAGCTGCAGCCTCTGAACTGTTTTAACTGTGCATAAGTCTGAACCCTGAGCTTCAGATTCAAATTCAAAACTGCTATATATACCCCCTTCTTCCATGCTCATACATGTGGCGTACTGCTGAGCAAGGTCTTCGGTAGAGGACAAGGATTGCTCCGATATTGAGTAAAAGTCTGCAGAGTCAGATTCGATAACATTAGGGGCCAGTGGCTCATATGAGGTCCCCCCTTTCGATCCCCTCTCACACCTACGTCTTTCCAAATCGCCATCTAGTCCCTGGGTGTCCTTTATTCTCGGAGATATAACATGTTCTGACGCAGTTACAGTCCCTATCTCTTGCAGAATCTCGTTGTTTATTGGATTAGTTTTACTCAGTACAGTCTCTAGGCCAGGGGGTATAGGAAGTTCAGGTACACTCTCCAGCCCATTCACTGTCACTTGTAGCTGTGATTGTACTATTTCCCCAACTGTTTCTGATATTGTATCTATTACACTGCCTTCAGACCTCTCCGCCCCTGCAATGTCTTCAGCTTGTACCTCGGCTGGCTCGTCAGTCACAGTTGCTTCAATTATACCCCTTTCAGCCCGATCGACCTGAGCTTGTTTAGCAGTTTCCTTACTCTTCATCGAAAAAAATAGCTCTGGAATTCCTTTCCCTGGTTTAACGGTCCCCAGGTCACCAACCTCCTTCACACGCGCTGCTCTCCCAGCTTTTTCCGACTCTTCGCTTCTCGTGTCCATGCGAGCCTTAGCTGTAGCTGGAAGCAAATCTGTGCCTGAGGGCGTACCTGAAATCTCTCGTTCGTACTGGACCTCAGTAGTCCCAGCAGCTCCCTGTCCACGACCTCTGCGACCTTTGGGAGCCATAGCTCCGTCCCGCACTGGCTACATCGTATCCCGGTTCGTGCTCACTACAGCAGAGCGACTTCCTGAGGGGCAGGTGTGCACAGTGAGACGCCTCCAGTGCACCGCCCACAACCACAGCCACTGCCGCGGGCTCCGAGCTCCGCTTGCCGCCTCAGAGAACCAACGCATCCAAGCCGATAATACCGATAATGCTTTTCCTTTTCCCCCGTCTCTGCTGTACGGCAGGCCAGGTAAGAGCCCCCGAAACCCTCAGTGTCCGAGATGTTCTGAGTTCCGTGTTTCCGTGGCGTTCCATGGCCCCCGAAATCTTCAGTGTCCGTGGTGTTCCCGAGTTCAGTATTCTGTGGCGTTCCGTAGCAGCTCTCTCTAAATCGCCCCCTACTCTGGCAGCCTCATGTCCAGCGGGGTCCGGCAGGAGCAGCCTGCTCACGCGTCCAGCATGGACGCCATCTTGCCTGCAAAAACCTAATCCACACTTTCCTAAAGAACTTTGCATCTCCATATGCTACAGAGGGTCAACAATCTGATTTTAGGATATGTAGCGCTTCCTGGTGGCAACGAGTTCCCAACAATCTACAAACATGGGCTAGCCGCCTATGTCTCAGGAGACTATATAGAGGGCAAACAAAGAAAATGTAGCCAATTGTTTCAATCATTGTAGGAGAACCCGGGTAGTGTTGTGTTGTAGCCAAAGGCTGCCGGCAAGCAGCTGTAAAGGAGTTCACAGGAAGGGAACCAAATCTAAATTGGATATAGAGTTTCCTATCCTGCGGAATGGTGATGAGTTCCATATACTGTTCGAAAGTGCTTTGTAGTTTCAATTTCATGAATTCTAGCGTGAGATGACCCACAGATGATTGAGTGACAAAGGTCTGTAATACCCAGCACCAGTATTGTTTTTTAACCTTTCTTTGCTTCGTAGTTGGCTAACGTCTTTAGTTTCCCAAAAGTTCCACAAACCTATCGCTGATTGTAACATCCTAACTTCATTGAACCACCCAATCTTTTTGAAGCGGTCAAGCTTGAAAACCTCATCAAGTGCTGCAGCATAATGAGAGAGCTCGGGGTTAGTTTCAGTTGCATCCAAAAAAAGCAGGGGGCGCTGCCTAGCTTTGTACACAATTGAGCGTCTTCCCATATCTAGCCATAATGGTTGAAGTGGGGTACTCTGAGGAAGTGAACATATAGATCTTAAAAAGGTATTCTCTGTAATTAACAGGCCTTCCATGTTTTTGAATCCCCAGAGTTCAGCCCCATACAGATATGAACTCGCTACATTGTGGTCCTAAATCTGAAGAAGGGCAGCGATTGGCTTGGTTTTGAAAGTTCTATGCACCTTAATCAGTAGCCCAATGGTCTGCCTCTGCTAAAGGTTCCGCTTCATAATGTGATTTTTCCATACCATTTTCTCGGACAGGGTTATTCCCAGATAATCAAAAAGTGGCCGCTCTCTTAAGAGATACCCCCAGAAGCATTTTACCTTTGAATGTTCTATGTAGATTCATTAGCAGAAGTTTGGCTTTTGAGTTGTTAACCTCAAGACCTTTTTGGTTGCAAAAAGCCTTAAAGCTTTCCAAGAACAGTTGCAGACCACTAGGCATTTTGGACACTATCAATGTGTCTTCCACAAATATTAAAGTTGTTACTTTGACACCCCCAACAAAGGGGCATCAGCTGGTACTGCCGCTAGGTATTGGACTACACCATTGAAAAATAATGAAAACAAAGTGGGGGACAACACACAAGCACTCGTGGCTCGCAATACTAGCGGTTGGAGGGGCTGGTAGGAAGCGCAGGGTTACTGTGGGGGTTACCGCGGAGTGAGGGGCTGTTAACAGAAAAATAAAAAGAAGAAACCTTACCTGACAGGGCCTTACCTGCTCCTGGGCCTGGTCCTGCATTCCGCGTTTTCTGGAAGAGTAAGAGGTATGCTCCCTCCTCTCCTGTAAGCCAATCACAACGCTGCAATGGCAGTGTTGTGATTGGTGCAGAGTCCTGGACAGCGCCCAGCCGGGAACCTGTAGGGAAGCCATTTTTTCTATGTAGGCTGCATGCAGTGTACATAGAGAAAATGTTGAATGCAAATGACTGCTTTAGACCAAACAGTCAGAGTACTTAGAGTGGCGCAAGCCACTTTTCCCTGACCCGCCCACAAACCCTCCCAGGTATATCCTCCTGCCCGCCCCCAACCAGGCATACCCCTGTCTTCTCCTTTCTCGCACCGCAAGAAGCAGAACCATAAAATGGTATTTGAAATACCATTTTATGGTTCTGCTTCTCGCACTGCGGGAAAGCAGCACGGCGATGCTCCTGCACCCTAATGGAGTAGCTGCCCCTGCATACAAGCCTGTCTGACCCCCTGTCCACGTAGATCTGGGGTTGGTACTCCTGTATTTTTTTGTCTTTTTCCATCTTTTGAAATCTGAGTTCTAGCGCCTAGACACCTTTGGGTATTAGTGCGTGTTGCAAATTAAAAGTTTATTTAATTCAATTTCAACTGCACACTATTGGAAACCCCACAATGTCTAACCCTCAATCACCTTATGCTCAACACACTCAAAACCAAAGTCCTCCTTTACAAACACTTTGCCCCCATAGAGGAATGACTCAAACAACTTACAGCTCTCAACTGTCCCCCTAACGTTATTGACTCTACTAGATCTCTGGGTATAATGCTGTACAAATAATTGAATATGCAAGCTCTTACCAGTGCAACCACCAGGGAAGCCAACTACTATCTGAACACACTAAGAAAACTCAAACCCTTTTTGTTGCCAGGTGACCTTCAATTAGCTGTCCAATCCCTAGTCATTTCCCAACTTGACTACAGAAGTGCCACACTAGCAGGTGTTACCTAAAGCACGGTTAGCGCCACCAAGAGCCAGGCTCATCGCGGGATTCAGAAGATTCTCCCTCATTACTTCAGTTCTAAAACATCTACATTGGCTCCTGTTTGAAGGACAAATCCAGCTGAAGATACCCTGAATGACTCACAAGGCCCTGCACCATACATGTTTGGCCTACCTGGCAGATGTCTGGTGGTAGTCATTCCTTAAGAACCACCAACTCCATACTGCCCACACCGCAGACGTTAAACAAAAAGAAAACTTACAACTGTTCTCTGGGCAAGTCCTAAGAATTTGGATCGCACTGCCTCCTGCAACTAGATCTAATGCCTTGACTTTCTCCTTTAAAAAAGAAGTAAAGATGCACCTGATGAATAGATTCCTTCAAGAGTAGCCCTATAGACACTCAGCTTAACCTCCTATCGGGGGCACATCTGAAGCACGAATATGCCTGCTGATGATAATGTATATTTTTTTCTGCTTACATATAAGTTATTGTATTTCTACTGGTTATCTTATACTGACCTGCCTATAATACATTATTGCATTTCTCCCTGTATATATACCATACCTGCATTCGGGGCAGTGCTCTGATACCGTCAGGTCATGTTAGTGCTATATAAAACTACAAAAATAAAATAAATAAAATAAGGATTGGCAAGTGGGTTAAAAGTCGAAGCTGGAACTAACTGCACACACAGGCCCTGCAATGACAGGCTTGAGACAGGTTTGAAAGGCTACTTATGTAGGTGGCACAATTAGTGGTACAGGTTGATGCAGCGAGATTACCAGCTTGGGTTATTCTAAAACACGATACTCCCCAGGGCCCATAAAACACTCATGCTTAAGCTGTCAATCACCGCTGGTGATCAGGATTTATATTTACCTTGTAATAAATTTGACCTGTACACCATTTCTTACCAATACCTTATCGCCTTAGTTTTCAATTTCCTCTGGTCAATAGATCAGGTTGTTGGCATAATAGGTATAAATGAGATTTACCTTTATTTCTTTGAATAACCACAGACTCAAGAGAGTTTTAAAAACGTTATCTATGGAATCATTTTGTGAGTCAAATACCAATACATGTCAAACACCAACTTTTAAGGAGAAATAATGATCAAAGTAAAACATAAAGACTTAGTAAAATCTCATGACGTTGGTACCTGGGAAGGGTGGAAAAGGAAAACTGAATAAGGACATATCACACGGATTTATATTTACCTAGAATGGTGTGAGGACCAACCCCTGGCCAAGGAGCTGGAAAAGGGACTCCTAAGTAGTCAAGAGCCAACAGATCAAGACAGTTTCAGGACAGGACAGGTGACCTCTTCTAAGTGCAAAGCCAGCATTGCACCCCTCTCTGGTGCTACTCTCCTTGATTCTTCCCCCTTCTGGATGGACAGATCCTTCTCCCTCAGCAATCTCTCCGACTCTTCTCTCTCACCGTTGCTCCTTTCTCGACTCTTCTGTCAGAGTGCTCGAGCAGCATCTTTGACCTCCGTAGTATCCGCTGTCTTCTGCTGCCGTGATGGGTCGATGACAGGGCGGTGACAAGTCTGACAAACTGACTGAGTCTACTTTAGCTATACTATTCTCAGTGTATGTAGCACCCCCCAATTTTTCAATATTAGTGAATCCCCCTACTTCTGATTGGACGATGGGATGGGGAGAGGTCCTCACACCATACTAATGTAATGTCATTTCTTAGGCTTATTACTCTATGTTCCCTCCCCTTATTTTCACTTTCCCACTCTTTATTCACCCAGTCACATTTGTTATTAATTCATTTACAATGTATATAAATTTTGACTTCTTCTCAGGAGTGTCTTCTGGGTAAACTGTCCTTGGTTGGGTTTCAATGTCACAGCATGGAGTTTGACTGAGTCCAAGGCGCTTGTGCATCATCAGGCAAGATGGAGATTTCAGTCACCCTCCAGACCCAAATACGAACTAATAACAAAGTTTAAAAAAAAATGTTAGAGTACGGAAATTTATGAATGCACTCTATACCACTTATTCCTACTCTAATCCCTTTTATTTATTTTAACTATTGCATTAGCAGTTTAGTAAGACATACAAGGTTTAGTTTAAGCATAGCGATGTGCATTAACATGTGAGGTTCATAGAGGCCATCTTTAATACTACTGCGCAGTTGCAAAGATTTCCCACCAAAGCGAAAGTCATCATACTACGTAGATGCAGTAGATGCATGCACAGAAGATTCCCATGTTTTCGGCAGCCATATTAGGCCACTCGAATTACTTGTTAGTAAAGCACATTGATAAGCTTCCCTAGATGAAATAGATGTAGTGTAGTGCAATTATTAGTATTCACAAAACATGTTGGTTACATTATTACATGTTATTTAGAGTGGATCGCGTCCGAGCAAGTGTCTTACGTACGAAACCTTGCTCCATCAATCCCCTCTTTGCTGCCATTCTATGCCATCACTAATTACTGAACCAGATGCCAACTTTAGCAATTTACCATCTCTATTTCTTCAATTTCTTTGGAATTTCCATTCCCGTCTCTCTTTTGGAAACCTTTCATTCTTTTGTAAATATCTCCTTCTATTTCTTCAAGCTGAATTTCATCATATTTTCTTTTCCTTCCCTGTTTATTCACACCATACCATTTTCTTTTTCTGCAGCATTTTCACCACACCATTATAGTTAACACTAATAGTGTTATTCCCATTATTGGCATCAGTATTTGACCTATAATATTTCTTCCTACATTAGAAAACCAACTACCTATAGAAGAAATACTATTTGTTAATTTCTTCCATACACTGTCAACTTCCAGTGGTTTCAAGTCCTCTTCCAAATTCGTGATATTTTTGACATATCTCCCAATTTCAACACTTTTGTCTGGTATGTAGGTGCAACAATGTTATGCCTTCAACATTTTATAGACTCTGCCCTCTTTTGTCAATAATATATCAAGAGCAAGTCGATTTTGTAAAACCATAGATCTAACCGCAACTAATTCAGTATTGATCAATAAGAATCCTCCAGCAGTGTCAGTCGATAAGCGATCCACCACTATTGATAAATTACAAATTATTTATCTATTCAGAATTACTCCCACTGAATGAATCAATGCACTAAATATATCTCCTACAATTTCTGAAAAACTAGCTCTGTTCTTGTGTGTTAGTCCCTTATTTTCTTCATTGCTTCCAGTGATTCTTTTAACATGATATACCTTTGGGAATACTATTCCAAAATAGCAACTCCCATACCAATGGTCAGGCAGCTTAAAGTAAGCTTTGTTTCCACAAACATAATAAACTCCAGGAAATACTGGATCTGTTCCACCTTTTAGTCCCCATCTCCCTATTATCAGAAAATTGTGCTCACATTCACTGGAACCGATAAATATATTGTTATACTCTGTTTTTAACCTATGGAGACAGATTTTCCCTGTCTTTTCAAGGTCCAGGGACACAGCAGCATGAGTCTTGCCAGTTGCAACAAGGTCTTCTCTCTCAGCCCACTTAGGTATCTGAGGTTTTGGTTCAGAAGCCCTTCTATGTAAATCCCGTCTCCTTTTCTCTACTAAATTCAAAAAGATCTTTTCTTCTTTGTGTAACTTACATGTTAAATTGTGCTTATGGGCTTCAGCTATATCTATTGTTTTCATTGTTAGAAAATATTCACCCATGAATTGTGAATCTCTACTGCTAAGAACTTGGTTCATATTTTTACGCAGGGGAAAAAATCACATCTATGTTGGAATAATAATATTGTAACTTTCCAGTTCAATAAAATAAACTGACTAAGATACTACATGAAATACCAAAAGTCAATAGTAAATAATGATATGTTACTCCTTCTGCTACTGATGTCGGCAGTTTTATACATACATAACAATCACTAACTTCCATTGTTTCTACATAATGTACTAACAGGTTAGCAAAAACATTTAAATCTGTATCATTTTTATACACACTGTGATGTAGATCTGTCTCATCCGATGCTTCAAATTCTACTCTGTCTTGCTTAATGTTAGCTACCTTTCCATGTGCATTAGTATCATTCTGTTTATTGTCAGTCATTAGATAGGGAACGGCTATTGTCAGTGCTAACCATACTATAAGTATCAGAAGTATGCTACATATACACAATCTGCAGCATCTCTTCACACAGTTCTGTTTCGGTTTTCCAGCAGCTCTATTGTCAGCCATTTTAAACTAACTTTTGTACAGAATACAACCTGGAGAGCTATTTCTTCAAGTTGGTCTCACTTCCTCGTCAATTCGATCAGCATTTTGTTCTTTCTCACTATCTCCACTTATTTCCAGATTCTCGAAACTTTCAAGAATCACATATGTCCACTCAGGACCTTTAAATTTGTTATTCAGTCTTTTCAATTGTGGACTTCTCATTCTTGCTTTTTCTGTTAACGGTTCAGATTGGCTGGTTAGTTCATTTATTGTCTTAAGGCATTATTTCTGCATCTCTTGATAATACTAGGCTAAGTATCACCTTTACTGGGACTTTTAGTTGCACTGTGCTTTCAGTTTCTTCAAGTGCTCTTATGTTTTCGTTGATTTGTCGCACAACTTGATTAATTCCGTCTTCTGAATTCCTCTCTATCTGACCTTGTCCAGGGCTTATTACCTTAGCCGCTTCTGCCTGGATGTGTTCTTCTTCTTTATTCTGACCCTGTTCAGGAGTTTATTTGATTTGACTTTGTTCCCCTTCTTCTTGCAGAACTTGTTTTTCTTTACCTAACTGGTCCTACTCAGGTCTTATTATTTCTTGATTTTCTTCTGCATGGGCGTTTTCTCTAATGCCTATCTGTCCCTCCCCAGACTCGTGGATGTTACTTTTATTTTCTTATGTCTGAGTACATTGCTCTTTCCTGTGTTAGCTTTATTTTCTGCAATCTGAGTGCGTTCTTCTATTCCTGTCTTGTCCTCACTCTCGTTCTGTCTTTCTAATCGAGTTTGACTTCTTGTCCTCACAATAATTTCAGGTATGTCCACTAGTGGGATCCAGTCATCTTGACTAGTGCTAGGTTGTTCTTGTTCAGCTACTTCAGGATTTCTTACCTGTGATATTTCAGCTGTACAACCGTCAGCCTCCTCAACTGCTTGAGCTTGTTGTGGATCTACTTCGTCAGGTGCTGGTACTCTTTTGGTTTGGCTTGCATGAATCCAATTTGGCAGGCCTACACATCTTACAGCTGTTGTTCTAACCAATATAACCTGATGTGGCTTTTCCCACCTCAGTGCTTAGGCACCATTGGCGAGTGTGATTTTTCACTACCACCCAGTGACCGGGATTCAGATCATGCGCATGGTTCAGCTGCCTGGCAACAGCGTCTTCCCCAACCTGATGAGAGATAGAACGCACTTGGTCAGCCAACTCTTTGCAATACTCCAGTACCAAATCATCAGATATATTCAACAGCTTGTATCCCGGAATACAGGCTTGCCTCATTGCCCTTACCATGAGTATTTCATGGGGATTCAAGCCTGTATTTGTGTCTGAAATACTTCTGAGTCCCATCAGGACAAGAGGTAAAGCACCAGGCCTTTCCCAGTCTTGACTTGATTGTGCCATTGAATTGTTCTACCACTCCAGAAGCCTCTGGGCGGTATCCACAGTGCAGTTCTTGTTCAATTTAAATGCTTCACAAATGAATCAAATTATTTCATTATTAAAATGAGACCCTCTGTCTGATTCAATAGTTTTTGGTAAACCAAATCGAGGAATGAGTTACCTTAATAGGAGTCTGGTCACTGTCAAGCTGTCATTTCTTTTGGTCGGGTATGCCTCCACCCACCTTGAAAATAAACAAACAATGACAAGTACACATTTCACTCCTCGACAAGCAGGTAACTGGTTGAAATCAATCTGAAGTCTTATAAATGGATGCTCGGACTTTCCAATTTTTCCTGTGCAGACTACAGTTTTCCTGCCTTGGTTCATTTGTTGACAAGTTATGCATCTCTGGCAAAGACTCCCTGCGACATTCCTGAACCGTGCATTGTACCAATCTTGCCGAAAAAGTCTAATCATAGCATCTCTGCCTATATGTGTGTCTCCATGATACATTCTAGACATGGGTGCAAGCATACAGTCAGGTAACACCGGTCTTCCATCTAGGTAAATCCACACCCCATCATCAGCCCTTCTCTCCTCTGACAACCTATTTTCTCCCAATCCTCCTTTTCTTTTGTGTCTGCTTCATCTTGTAAGTCTCTCACTTCTTATCATGTTCCTACGCCCCCAAGTATCATAAGTTGGCAGCTGATTCCACAAGCGTCAATTTTTTTGTTTACTGCTATTTTGTATTTAGCACAATGCTGGGCAACTTGGTTAGCATAACGGTTACCAGCTGTCACCTTATCATTTCCTGATTGGTGAGCAGCACACTTGACCACGGCCACTTCTTTTGGCAATTTAATTGCTTTAATTAATTCTTTTATAAAATTTCCATTTTTAATAGGGGTTCCTGAAGAAGTCATGAAATCCCTCTGCATCCTGAGCTGGCCAAAGTCATGCACAACACTGTAACCATACTGACTGTCAGTGTAAATGGTCACTCTCCAATTTTTCCCAACTTTGCAAGCTTTAATTAAAGCTATCAATTTGGCTATTTGTGCAGACTTGACTCCTGGTAAATAGGATGCTTCGACTATTCCGGCCAATGTGCACACAGCGCAAGCAGCACTCAACCTTCCTTCCTCGTGGCTCATACACAAGCCATCTACAAACAGCTCATGTTCGGCATTCTCTACGGGTTCTTCCTGTATGTCTGGACATGGTTTGGTACTTAGTTCAGTAACGTCGAGACATTCATGATCGACTTCATCTTTTACCTCTTCAAAATATGGATCTGACAACAGAGTTGTTGGGTTTAAGACAGTACATCTGCCTATCGTTACATTATCAGCCCCTAATATAACTCGCTCATATTTAGTCAGCCGACTAGGAGTAAGTTACTGAGTTCCAGTTCTTGTCAACAGAATTACGGCTGAATGTGGAACATACACATTTACAGGGTGTCCCATTACAATGGATTCACTTTTGTCCAGACTCATGCACATTGCAGCTACAGCTTTTAGACACCCTGGCAATGCAGCTATCACTGGGTCCAATGTAGCAGAAAAATATGTCACAGGACGTCGCATTAGGCCATGTCTCTGTGTTAGGATTGAAAGTGCACAATTATCTCTCTCATCACAGAATAATGCAAATTCTTTTGAATAATCTGGCATACCTAGAGCAGGTGCTTTACACAGACAATTTTGTAATTTTACAAAACTTGTCATGCTTTTATCATCTCACTCCACTGGATCTCTTGGTCGTTTCTTGATCATTTGTATCAAAGGTTTGGCTAGTACTGCAAATCCCACAATTCACTGCCTGCAATAACCTACGACTCCAAGAAACATTCTTATTCCTTTTTGGGTCTGTGGCAACTGCATATATCTTATTATTTTTACTCTTTCTGAAGTCACTTTTCTGACTCCTTTTTCTATTTGGTGTCCCAAATATTTAACCGAATTTTGGCAACATTTTTATTTTTCTGGTGACACTTTATGCCCACTGATTCGGTAAATTTACTGATTCTGTAAAATACCGAATCGGTAAATTTATCGAATTGGTAAATACAGATGTAGGTGGCACTGAAAGCAGTAGCACAAAAAGGGGAAAGGAGGGCCTAAGGGGATGTTTAGAGACCTCTCACTGCTACAGCCCCTAAATAGACAATATAACAACAGAAAATAGCAGTGGGTCAGTGACTCGTTAACTCAAGTACGTATCTGGAACAAATGGTACCTGACAGTAGAACTCAACTATGTGCAAGGAATACTAACTAAGGGTAAATATCTTTCCTGTGTGGAAAAATACCCATCAGTTGTTGATCCTGGGCGCCCTGTTCATCATTTGGGTTCCTTCACATTGGGAAGGTAAGTTTTGAAAAGTGAGAATAGTGAACTGTGATATAACCAGATAAAATTGGGTAGTAGAAAGGATAAACAACTTTATTAAACACCTTGCTACTCCCCAAATAATACAATGCGTGCGATAGTAGTGGCTTCACCAAATAACCACTAATCCCTATATACGTTCAGACCGTATATCCTACTACCCAATTTTATCTGATTATATCACAGTTCACTTTTCTCACTTTTCACATGCACTGCTCTACAGCTGTCTATCCACACCCTGATATATGAGAACATCTAATGGTTTCCACTGTCCAGTTCTTGCCATCTACAGTGGTCAAAACGTACCTTCCCGGATATGGGCCTGAGGCCCGAATAGTACAATAGCGATGAGGGTGGGATGTGGCCGTGCGTGCAGCAGCCCAGCAGACGAAAGACAAGAGGAGAGAGCTGCCCTGTGAAAGGCACCCCCTGTGAGAAGGTGCGCCGCCCGCCTAAAAACCTGCGGGGCATGTGAAGAGCCCAGGCGGCATTGTCGAAGAAGGTCCACGGGAGCCCACCCCGCTTCTGAACAATGTGAAAGCCCGCGGGGCATGAGGTGAGCCCACGCGGGTGCAGTGGGAGAGGCCCCGCAGAGACACTGGTGGTGACTTCAACCCCAGCTCCAGCTCCCCACACAGCGTATTAAGTGAGTGAAGCTGCGGCGGCGGGGTGGAGGAAGGGGAGACAGCGCCGGGTCAGTGGCGTGAGGGCAGGAGAGCAGCCGGGAGTGATGGTGCCCTGCCGAAGAAAGATTGAGCAGACCGGCACGCACGCAAGACCAAGGCCCCGCAGCGTGTGTAGAGTTGCCAAGGCCTGGCGGGCTGATGCAAAGCGGGTGTCGGCTCAATAACGAAAGCGGTGCCCACCCGCAATAACACGAGTCCCCCACACGACCTGGCTAGCGTGAGGGACTGCTGTCAGGGGCCGTGTGCAGGAAAGACAGTGTGCAGCCGAGCAGGCAAAGTGCCTGCCTTCCCCATTAGTGTAAGCAGCACCAGGAGGCCAGCCAAAGGGAAAAGAAGCCGCAAAGTGAAAGCGGCAGTAAAGAGAGGACCTTAGGGAATACCACGGGTACAGCGGTAGAGGTGTTATGAGGGCAGCTGTGCAGCAGGCAATGAGGGCCATGATTGCAGTTAATTAAATACATTAAAAAAAAAAGACTTACTGGGGAAACCTCCTATGAACTTTCGGCAGCTGGTGTGCCTACTGAGGAGGCAGCGTGTGCAACACCATTAGGAGTCCGGAGGCAGGCCCATGTGAGCTGGGGAGAGAGCTAGAAGGATCCACGAGGCCCGCAATGCTGTGAACCTGCTGAAGCTTGTGCGCCGTGAAATAAAGACGACACTACCATCGTTTGGCCATTCCTAGTATTGCACCCATGAGAGAAGGGCATGGTGCAGAAGAATCAGCTGTGCAAAGGAGGAAGTGCAAGGGGCAAGCCGAGCAACTCGGATTTTACAAAGGTTGATGAAATCTGAGAGAGGAAGGACTGTCTGGGATATCCTGCACTCAAAGCCACAGATTGAGGGGCAGGCAGCACCTACCACGAGTTGCCTGCAAGTGTTCCTCTGTTTGCAACAACGCTTGTGCACAAGACAATAGCCCAAAGCAGCAAGCCACTGAGGAGGCGGAAAGCCGCAATCGGAAGCGCGCAAAAGTAACGCGACTGCAGAAATAGGAAGAGGTGGTTGCGCAGACCACCAGAAGCATGGACGCCCCGAATAGGGCAGAAGTGATGAAGACCCGAGGAGGGCAGAACTGACCCCGAAGAGGGCAGAACTGAAGAAGACCCCGAAGAGGGCAGAACTGACCCAAAGAGGGCAGAACTGAAGAAGACCCCGAAGAGGGCAGAACTGACCCCAAAGAGGGCAGAACTGAAGAAGACCCCAAAGAGGGCAGAACTGACCCTGAAGAGGGCAGAACTGAAGAGGACCCTGAAGAGGGCAGAACTGACCCCGCAGAGGACAGAACTGAAGAAGACCCTGAAAAGGGCAGGACTGAAGAAGACCCCGAAGAGGGCAGAACTGACCCCGACGAGGGCAGAACTGAAGAAGACTCCGAAGAGGGCAGAACTGAAGAAGACCCCGAAGAGGGCAAAAGAGCAAGACCTTCTCAGAGAGATGGTGCCAACAAAAGTTCCCAAGAGGAAGTACAAGTCCTACTGACAGGACAGACCTGAGACAGGTCCACAGGGAAGGTGAGACCGTCTGGATGACAACGCAGCCAGCGAGATGTCCATGCGGTGTCAACAGGAGACATGCGCATGATGTCACCTCCAAGCCAGATCCTGATCGAATGGAGGAGAAGAGAGTCGCATAACGCCACTCCACAAAGGGAGAAAGAACAGCTACTCAGGGAGAAGGAACAGCAACTCAGCACAACCGTGCAGGAGAAAAGGAACAGAGCGACAGGGCAGAGGGTTCGTATCACCACAGTATGAGCGCACCCTGGGAGACAGCACACGAGAAGAACCATACACAAGCCGCAACCAGCAAAAAGCGAGTAGCTCTCCAATGTTTCCCCGTGTGACTGGTCAGTCCCAAGCATCGGCAGTCCAAGTCAAATGACATTCCTGCATCTCACCGCAAATGTCATGGGTCACGGACAACTTCAGCGAGATAAAGGCAAACTGCGTAGCCCCTCCAGTCCTCGCTCCACAAGATCAGACCACCACATGCTGCCCAACTGAAGAACAATCACCGGAGTTCCACGAGGCGAGCCAACCAGGAAACATCTGTGTGCCACTGTCAACCTGCAGCATATCGACGTTGAGCACACCCATGGTACACACGGTTCCGTGGCAGCCCAGCAGGAAGACTCTCCAGGCAAAGGCTTCATATACAGAGATCTTCCAGAGTGGACCTCACCGCAACTCACAATGCACAGATACAGGACCTTCATACATGGACTTCGACACTGCAAGACCAGGCCGGCCTAAGACACTTTGCCAAGGCCAACAAAACCATCATGACCATGCAGTCCAATGCTCCAGCACTGCCTGGCTGAAGGCCTGAAGAACCTGACTTGATACTATCCATTGTTTGTTTGTTTTCTTCCAGGTTGGACTTTCATTCTTTCTTTTCATCAAAGGTGGGGGGGATGTAGTGTCTAGCTAAGGCACGCTTTAGTGTTCCACTGTGACATAACACACACTTTACACCCACCCACCACAGGCGTCACCAGGCAGGTGACCCTGCTAACAAAAGGGTCCGGTCGCTCGTGCCCTGGGCAGTTATTGAACCAACATACCATGTGTCTGTGATATGTCTGGATATGGGCCTGAGGCCCGAATAGTACACCACTGTTTTTTGCAATTCGCATGGAATAAACCTGAATATCTTTTTTAGGCTCTTAATTAGGTAGTAGTAAGATGACGTAATGTGGCTCATCTGGTATTGAAGAAGGCAGGAAAGGCAAGAAGAGGAAGTGCCTCTCTAACCTGGAGAGTCAGCTCGGCAATATCTGCTACATAAAGATGATTCTCCTGCCGGAAGACTCCACTGTCCAAAAACACTCCATTGATGTGCAGTGCTCCCGGCTTAAGCTGCCATCTTGTCTGTCGAGCAACCTCCACCCCCTCAATGCATCTGTCACTAAAGAGATAGCAGCACACACCACATTTTTCACATGCTCTTTTCGATTCTCCACCACTCAATGCACCAATCCTACAAAAATACTACACAACCGCTACCGTGAATTAGGTCTGCAATTAGGTATGAGGAAAACTGGTGAAAGTGAATCAGGAGTTTTTGATTAAGACTGTCTCTATAGGGGTGGGATTAATATACACAGTCGCTGATAGGTGAGTGGTAGATGAGAGGAAAATGTGCTTATGATTTCTGTTACACTAGACAGAGGTACATTCCATGCAGAGGGAACATACCCTTTAAGCACGACATTGAGGTAGACAAAGAAATAGTTGCTGAAGAGTCAGACACTGACAGCCTCTGTGTCATTGTATAGCTGCGCATGTTCACAGGAGAATATTCAATCCCTCAGCATGTTTGAACATGATTGTAGCATGCACTTGTGCTCTCTAGATGGCCGACGTAGAGGCCATATTGACAGTGCTGTCGGCGGCAAGGAGATGGCTCTACACACTGAAAAAGACAGTCACAGTACCTGGTGGTAGAGATAAGGTAGAACACAAGGGAATCATCCATTTGGGTAAACACAAGGAGATGATGGACGGAGTGCTAAAGCATTTCAGACACTCACCCCCAGTCACAGATCTGGGTTGAATCCATCATGGATCTTTAGCTCACCTTGACACCCCAGTTCAGACACAGCTATATGCAAATCAGTCTTGACCCTGTGCCTCGTCGGAACAGTGCAGCCCAAACTGCCAAGCCAATTCTTCCCTGGACCAGAAACAAGCATCCTGGGTCCGGTTTCCGGCTAACAGCCCTCATCAGCCAGGCTAGCTTGAATCCAGTGGCAAAGTCAGCAAGGGACCCACGTCTGGGCATACCCTGCCAACTTAGAGCGAACAAAGCAAACGCAAGGTGATGATGGACGGAGCGCTGGAACCTTTCAGACACTCACCTCAGTCACAGATCTGGGTTAAATCCATCATCCTTCATTAGCTTACTTCGCCACCCCAGTTCAGACACAGCTATATGCAAATCAGTCTTGACCCTGTACCTCATAGGAACAGTCCGGGTCGAACTGCCAAGCCATGTCTTCCCTGGACCAGAAACAGGCATCCTGGGTCTGGTTTCTGGCTCACAAACCTCATCAGCCAGGCTAGCTTGAATACAGTGGCAACGTGAGCAAGGGACCCACATCTGGGCATACCCTGCTAACTTAGGGCGAACTAAGCAATGACAAGGAGATGATGGACAGAGCGCTGAAACTTTTCGGACCCTCACCCCAGCCACAGATCTGGGTTGAATCCATCATTGTTCTTTAGCTCACTTCGCCACCCCAGTTCAGACACAGCTATATGTAAATCAGTCTTGACCCTGTGCTTCATGGGTAAAGTCTAGGCCAAAGTGCCAAGCCATGTCTTCCCTGGACCGGAAACAAGCATCCTGGGACCGGTTTCGGATTAACTGCCCTCATCAGCCAGGCTAGCTTGAATCCAGTGGCAAAGTGAGCAAGGGACCCACATCTGGGCCAACTCAGGGCGAATAAAGCAAACACAAGGAGATGATGGACGGAGTGCTGAAACTTTTCAGACACTCACCCGCAGTCACAGATCTGGGTTGAATCCATCATCGTTCTTTAGCTCTCCTCCTTCAATCAACAACACAATTTTTAAAATGAGGTCATAAGGAATCCAGTTTTTCTTCAATTTTTTTCCTTTCTGCATATTGTTTATTGTCAGCAAGGTTTTAGGGCGTTTTACAGGGCAGAAAGGTGTAACTTGCGCTTGCAATTTTTAATTGGGGCATAGATGTTTATATAGCTTTCCAAAATTGTGCTGAAGTTTTTCAGACTGGCGATAGAGTCCGCTGTGGAGTTGATACGGTGAGAGATGAATGCAAGCATTAGGTTGTCTATAGAAAGATTTTGAAGAATCTGAAAATGTGGCCTTGATTTGTTGGTAGGATGCTGAGTAAGGAAAAAGGGATGGCAAATAAAGTGGCAAGTCCAGGTGTATGGGTGGTTTTCTTTGGACTAACATGTGGCTTTTGGAGTTTGATGGTTATGTTACATGCTGTAACACTTTGAGTGTGTTGCTGAGGTTGAGGAGGGTGTCCATTGAGTTTTTTCAGCTTATCTTTTCTGGGGAAGTTAACTTGAACAAAACAAATCATGTTGGCATTTTGAATAGACAAGATGGTGAGGAGATCCATGAATTTATCAATAAAGTCCATGTCCAGCCCGGGAAGTCTGAGGAGAAATGTAATATCTCGATTTGTACACTGAGAAATAGGAATTCAGCAGCTTTATGGAGATGGGCTTTACCTACTTGGTTAGGGTTCAGGGCCAGAGGGGCCTATGGATTATGGCGACGCCACCTCCCTCATTATGTGGCCAGTCCACAAGAAGGAGGGTGCACCTTGTAGGAAGAATGTTGTCTAGGATGTGCAGGGACATGAAGGAGAACCATGTTTCTGTCAAAGAGAGGACATCAAGCTTGTGATAACTGAGGAGGTCTGTGATGTCTGATGCATGCATTAGTAAGTGTAATATGTATTCTGTAGTTTGAGCGTGTGCCTTAGTCAGTGGCATGTTTAGGAGGTTGGGCCTATGTATGATGTGAATGCTATGTTAGTGTTTGAGTAGTCTGGGCCTGTGTGTGATTGGGGGGATTGGGAGTATAAGGTGCTTGGTGAGACACATGATTATATATTAGTTTGTATGTTTCAGTGGATATGGAGCTCTAGCCCTATCAGGCCTACACAGGCAATGCCCTGGTCTTTGTCTGCCATTCCGTGTGGATACCAGAGTGATGGAAGCCCTAAAACTTTGAGTGAACTAGGCCGAAGGAAGGAAGGCACTACCTGTGGAGCTAGATGATGGGGAATGTCCTCTTTCCTGGCTTCTACTATAAAAGATGGCCATGTTGGGAAAACAGTGATGTCCCTTGTTGTGCAGACGGATGATGGGGAAAGCAGTGATGTCACGTCCTGTGCAAAATGAGGTCATAAGGAATCCAGTTTTTCTTCAATTTTTTTCCTTTCTGCATATTGTTTATTGTCAGCAAGGTTTTAGGGCGTTTTACAGGGCAGAAAGGTGTAACTTGCGCTTGCAATTTTTAATTGGGGCATAGATGTTTATATAGCTTTCCAAAATTGTGCTGAAGTTTTTCAGACTGGCGATAGAGTCCGCTGTGGAGTTGATACGGTGAGAGATGAATGCAAGCATTAGGTTGTCTATAGAAAGATTTTGAAGAATCTGAAAATGTGGCCTTGATTTGTTGGTAGGATGCTGAGTAAGGAAAAAGGGATGGCAAATAAAGTGGCAAGTCCAGGTGTATGGGTGGTTTTCTTTGGACTAACATGTGGCTTTTGGAGTTTGATGGTTATGTTACATGCTGTAACACTTTGAGTGTGTTGCTGAGGTTGAGGAGGGTGTCCATTGAGTTTTTTCAGCTTATCTTTTCTGGGGAAGTTAACTTGAACAAAACAAATCATGTCGGCATTTTGAATAGACAAGATGGTGAGGAGATCCATGAATTTATCAATAAAGTCCATGTCCAGCCCGGGAAGTCTGAGGAGAAATGTAATATCTCGATTTGCACACTGAGAAATAGGAATTCAGCAGCTTTATGGAGATGGGCTTTACCTACTTGGTTAGGGTTCAGGGCCAGAGGGGCTTATGGATTATGGCGACGCCACCTCCCTCATTATGTGGCCAGTCCACAAGAAGGAGGGTGCACCTTGTAGGAAGAATGTTGTCTAGGATGTGCAGGGACATGAAGGAGAACCATGTTTCTGTCAAAGAGAGGACATCAAGCTTGTGATAACTGAGGAGGTCTGTGTTGTCTGATACATGCATTAGTAAGTGTAATATGTATTCTGTAGTTTGAGCGTGTGCCTTAGTCAGTGGCATGTTTAGGAGGTTGGGCCTATGTATGATGTGAATGCTATGTTAGTGTTTGAGTAGTCTGGGCCTGTGTGTGATTGGGGGGATTGGGAGTATAAGGTGCTTGGTGAGACACATGATTATATATTAGTTTGTATGTTTCAGTGGATATGGAGCTCTAGCCCTATCAGGCCTACACAGGCAATGCCCTGGTCTTTGTCTGCCATTCCGTGTGGATACCAGAGTGATGGAAGCCCTAAAACTTTGAGTGAACTAGGCCGAAGGAAGGAAGGCACTACCTGTGAAGCTAGATGATGGGGAATGTCCTCTTTCCTGGCTTCTACTATAAAAGATGGCCATGTTGGGAAAACAGTGATGTCCCTTGTTGTGCAGATGGATGATGGGGAAAGCAGTGATGTCACGTCCTGTGCAGGTGGACGATGAGATTCATACTTGGGATCATCTTCAAAGAAGATCTTTATAGAATATTATACCAAATGGTCGCAGAAAGCACATGCTACATTTCTGGACGTATTACAAATGGTCACAGAACAATCATGTATACTTTTTGAAATTATTAATGTTTGTGTTAAAACAGAGATATAGCCTAGGCCTATTGTTAAAGTTGCCCTTTTTACAGCTATCCTGGCTTCCCCCACCCAGTGGCATGAAGGGGAGGAACAGAAGCAGTGTGAGTTGGTTTTCCATTAGTGTTGCGTCATAATTTACACAAAGAGAGCATGAGCACCAGCTGAATTCATGGTACTTGTATACAGAACATCATATGACCCTATTTAAATATGAAAGGGCCTGGCAAAAAACCATGCATGTAGAGATGGTTCTGGATGTCCCAAAAAGCATCCTTAAAAGGAGGGGCTAACGTTGAGTGAAGTGTTGGCCTCCTATTTGTGGTCTTTCAAATTTATGAATGGCAAGCAACATCGTTAACACCATAGATTTGTATGGCGATGAAAGTAAGACACTAGGCGCTCAATGATAAACCAATAGGAGGTATGATTCAATGCGTGAGGTGGCAGGTTAAACACATTAAAGGAGATTGAAACTTCCATCATTAACAAAAATAAGACTATCAAAATGGGTTCTACATGTGAAAAAAGAGGCACCCTCATAATCATTCTTGTTTTATGGTTTTACTAGTTGCAGATTGATAACATTATAATGAGGCCTGAGTACACATAACGAACTGGCATAGGCTAAGCTAGAACCAATTACTGTAGAGGTTGCCTGTCTTCAATGAAGGAGTGGCAAAACCTTCCTCATCCTATGTGAAAAGCACAATTAAACACTAGTGATTTTACTTTGGAGTCTAAGTTTTGTGTTGAAGCGAACTATTTGTTGTGTTGTATTCAGCCAATTTTTTTTTGCATTCAGTACCCTATTTTTGCTGGTCCTAGGTCTGTCTTGTCACAACTGAATGTTGCGGGCCTGTATCAACCTGTAGTCTTCATCAGTGGGATGCTACTTTCCAGGGAACAAAGGTGGAGTGCAATTGAGAGGAAACATTTTCAGTGGTCCGGGCACTGAATAAGTTTAGAATATACTTGTTTGGTACTAACTAACGGGTTCAGTTAGACCCTACACCCCTCATACAGGAGAATCAATCTCCTTGCATTGAGTGGACCTTTGTTGGAATATCACCATGGGACTGGCCACCCCAATGCTGGTGTTTCCTCTTAGCGGTGAGAAATCCCATGATAGTTAGTAGTTCTCCCTGTTTTCTGCTGGAGGATTGATCTTTTGACTGGTATTCTCCCTGATTGTTTGATTTCAGTATCCAATTTTGCTGCGCATTTTTATGTTAGTCATAGGACTCTATGCATTATAATCCTGCTAATCAGTGGTGAAGTGCTTGTCCTCTCCCTTTTAATTTATTTATAGGTCCCTAGTATCTTGTACTATATGTAAAAAGAGCCTGTACATTAAATGCTACTAGTGGCTGCAGCACTCATTGTGCCACTCACTAAAGTAGCCCCAAAACACAAGGCTCAGGTCTGTCAATACAGTCTGTGTGTGCAGCTTCAAACCGCCATTTAGACATTTTGCCAGGCCTAAACCTTCCTTTTTAATACTTATAAGTCATCCCTGGGTTTGGACCTAAATGCAGAAAGGGTGGTTTGCATACTATTTAAAAAGTAGAACATGCATATTTAAGGTTTTACATGTCCTAGCAGACAAAGTTGTTTTTCATTGTGGCAAGGCTGGCTTTCCCATAGAAAACCACTTGGTTACATTTAACAAACTTATAATGCAAGACAAAAACAAGAAAAAACATTTAATGACTCATTGGAATAGGAATTGAAATTCCAACTAGATGGTCAATTCGGATTTTTAATTACTAGTTTGAAAATTCCTCTTTTATAAAGTTGCCATGGAGCGCAGGTCGGTTACAAAGATCCAGTTAGACCTGCTGAACAACAATACCTTAAATCCTGGTTGCAAAGAGTTGTGGAGTCCCACCTCAATGATGTGAGGTCCAGGTCAAAGATGCATTGCACACTGTTGGTTCCGACGAGCTGTGAAGCTGCTATGCGAGGTCTTGAATCGTCATCAAGGAAGCTGTCAATACAGGCGCTTGCATGCTCATTGCCTGGTTCAGAAGAAGCTGCAGGATTTGCGATGTGAAGTCCTGTGTTGCTGTTGAGGCTGCCACCGACGAGAGGCTTACAAGATACCTCACGCAGTGGTGGGTCAGGTAGGGCTACGGGATGCAAAGGAGAAGCAAAGTCCTTGCATTGGGAAAGCCCATGCAGCATAGGTGAAGTGTTGGTTCTGCATGGGGCAGTGCCACACTGCACAGGAAATGCGTCAGTTCTTCTGGGTCCACAGATAGGCTGTTAGAGCACACTTATGCCCATCTCCTAGGTTCTTGGACTAGTGTGGCACCACTTGGCAGGGTGGGACTCACAGATGACAGACGCAAGGTGTTGGATTCAAGGGTTTGGGATGCCTGTTGTGTCCCTGAGGCTTCTGATCAACTAACCTTGGAGTTACTCAGTAGCCCTGGAGTTAGAGATTCAGATTCATTCTTTTTCACCAAGGCAAGAGAGATGGAGGGCAGCACAGCAGAGCATCAATCCTTCAGAGCAGCAGTCCAGCAATGGGATTGTCTTTTGAGCTGCACATCATGCTTTTACTTGGCAGAGTCCACAGGTCCAGAAGTGTACCGAAGAATTGGTGTCTGAGGTCTAATATTCATTTCTGGTGCCCACTTTGAAATGGGTGAACCTTCCAGAGAATTCTACCCCGCAACCCCCCAAAGGCGCTTGAAATTTCCTGCCTTCCTGCCCTGGCCCCAGATTCCCTAGGATCACAATAGATTACTGTCAAATCATTTTGTGTGAGAGGGCTTGGGCGGCCCTTTGTGATGTGCAAGTGTGGTATGTGGTAGCTCCACTCGCTCATTACTCACAGTGGTCCATCCTTCCAACACCTGCTTCCCTTTGTCTCACTCTCTGGGAGAAATACAGCAAGATTAACTGTCAACTACATCTAATCACGTTACCCAGAATACAGGCAACAGACACCAAATGGCAGGGACAAGATAATGCTATCTTTCTAAAAGTGCAAAAACAACAGTTGATGGACAGAATGCAGAACAATGTCATACATTTACCCCAGTACAGAGATCTGTGCCTTAATCCATCGTTTTTTTGCTAACCACACCACTCTAGTTCAGACATGGCCATATGCAAATCATCCTTGACCCTGTGCCTCATGGGAACAGTCCAGCCCGAACTGCCAAGCCATGTCTTCCCTGGACCGGGATCAAGCATCCTAGGACCGGTTTCTGGCTATCAGCAGTCTTCTGCCAGGATAGCTTGACTCCAGTTTCAGAATTGTGATTACAAATCTGACTTTACCATTAAACATGGCTTTTAATGATATTTCTTTAAACCCAAACACGGTTCTCTGACAGAATATCAAAAGTACAAATATCGTGGAACATAAATATCAAGTCAAAAATATCTAAAAATATAAAATATCAATTTTCTATACTTATAATGTAAATGACAAAAATAAAGAAAATAAAATATACACTAATATTGATTACAACATTTAAAAAAATATATATATATTTAAAAATAGTAAGCATTAAATATATTAACATGCCCTACACCTCTACAAGGTTAACAACACACCTAAAATATATAATGAAATTATAATAATTACAAATTCTACATAATTATCAATTATGCAATTAATAATAATATACCAATAATAAAATAATTATATTTAATTAACTTCCCAACATTTATCCATAGAAACCTCAACAACGCGCTTCTAATATATATTTATTTATTTATTTGGAGCATTTATTGAGTGCACGGCTACCTCAAATAGAGGTGTCCTGGAGCTAAAGCTGCAGAGAGAGCACATTGGCAGAGGAGATGGGCTAGGTGCGGTTGAATATCCAGGTCTTCCAACGCTTTCTTAAAGGCTGATACTGGTGTGGTATTGCGGACATGCAAGGGCATAGCATTCCAGAGCTTTGTGGCAATACTACTAATAATAATAATAATAAAGACATTTATAAAGCGTGCAGCTACCCCGAATGGGGTGTCCTGGCGCTCATACAGGGAGCAACAAAGGTAGAGGTGTGCACATATCTAGCCATTACGACTAAAGAGCAAGGTCTTCAAAGCATTTCTGAATTCCTGTTTGGAATGCATCATGCTTAGATGGGCAGGTATGTTGTACCAGCACTTGGTGGTACCCACCTCAAATGCCCTACCCCCCATACTTGCCTTCGTAAAACGGGGGTGGTGAGGTATCGTTTGTGGTTGGACCTTAAGGATCTGTCCTTCTGGTATGGACGAAGTCTCTTCTTCAGGTAGCTGGTCCCTCTCCCTTGATACACTCGGAAGGCAAAGAAAAGGGCCTTAAATTCGATACGTTTGGCTACCGGGAGCCAATGAAGTTGTCCGAGATGAGAGATGCATTGGCCGAGACGGGACCTTGCAGACGAGTCTAGCTGCCACGTTTTGAATATCTGGAGTCTACGGATCAAGCTGATTGGCATACCCATGTACTGACCATTAGCGTAATCGAGGCGGGAGGTGACTAATGCATGGACCACGGTTTTGCGAGCTGACACTGGCAAAAAGTCAACACATTTTATGGTGGTTTTCATTTTGCCAAAGAATGCCGCAGCTACCAGTTGAACATGGGTAGCGAGGGACAGGACTTTGTCCCACCTGACTGCTAAGTTATTGACTGAGTCCTTAGGTGTGGGGGCAGATCCCATTTCTGCTGGCCCCCATAAGTTCATCGGGGGGTACAGCTTTGTTAAAAAACAAGACGTCTGTCTTGTCGGCATTAAGCTTTAAGAGGTTGCGGCTCATCCAGGCAGAGATGCTTTTAAGGCACTCTTTCAGTGGGTCAAAGGTGGATGCTGACACCCTGCTGAAGGTGAACAGCAGTTGTGAATCATCCGCGTAGGATGTCCCCTTCATCCCCATTTTGGTGATGAGCTCCGCCAGTGGTATCAGGTAGACATTAAAAGTAGCGGGCTCAGGGCCGATCCCTGCTTCACCCCCCATTTTAGTTGTTTAGCGGGGGAGGTGAAAGGGTTGATCGGGACCTGTTGTTCTAAGTCATGCAGGTACGATGTGATCCAAGTCAGCGCTGTACCCTGGATGCCAATGCTTTTAACGTGATCTAGTATGATGGAATGGGACACTGTGTCAAACGCTGCTGACAGGTCTAGAAGCACCAACATGGCCGCAGAGCCTCCATCCACCACCCAGCGTATGGAGTCAGCCATCTCAATCAGTGCAGATTCTGTAGTGAATCCAGGGCGGAAGCCGGACTTGGACTCATTCAGTAGACCATTGAACTCAATGAAAGCTGCCAGTTGCTGGTGGGTTAATTTCTCTAAAACTTTAGCGGGGCGGGGAGCAGAGAAATAGGCCTGTAATTACTTGTGACTTAAGAGTCTGCGTTAGCGTTTTTCAGTATAGGAAGAAGAAACGCATATTTCCAGGCTGATGGAAAGATCCCCTGTCTGAGTGAGGAATTCCAGATGGCATTAAGAAGGAGGTTAAGGCACTCAGCCAGAGCATTGTATTGTTTAGCTGGCCAGGAATCGCCAGGTAACCCGGATTTACATTTCTTACGCTCGGCTAGAGATGCCTCCATGGGGATTATTGCAAATTCTGAGAATACAGGCTAGGAGGCATAGGGGTTGTTAGCTGTGGCCACCCCTATGAAGCATGGTGCTGCTGGGAAGGACGCGAATATCAGGACCATTTTCTCCCCCCAAAAAAATCGAGATCCTGTGTGAGCGCTAAAGGATACGTAATAGACTTCACAATCTTAAAAACTTCTCTAGATGAGTTCTTGGCACTGGCAATGCACTCGGCTAGGAAATCTCTCTATTTATCAATGTGAAGTTTACAATACTCTTTTAGTGCTGCTCGATAACCAATTTTGTTCTCCTGGGAGTAGGATGATCTCCATTTGCACTCCAGTGTTTTGCACTTACATTTTTTGGCTCTGATCTCTGCTGAGAACCAGGGGGCGGAAGGGGAATTTTTTCGCGGAGTCAACAGGCCTCTGGGGCACAATTGAATCGAGTGCATCATTGACCCACATATTAAGGTTTGTGATGCTAACATCAAGGTTGTTTGAGATGGAGGGCCTGGAGTCTTTCAGATGCAGGGTGAGGGACTCGAGGGAAACCCTACTCCAATTCTTTCTAAAATCCTTCGGTAGGGAAGTGGCCCTCAGCCCACCCTTCCGGTGTAATTGCAAAAAACACAGTTGATGGACAGAATGTAGAACAATGTCATACATTCACCCCAGTACAAGGATCTGGGCCTAAATCCATCGTTTTTTTGCACTCCACACCACCCTGGGTTAGACACTGGCTATATGCAAATCAGCTCTGACCCTGTGCCTCATGGGAACAGTCCAGTCCGAACTACCAAGCCATGTCTGGAATGCCAGAAACCGGTCCTCGGAAGCTTGTTTCCGGTCCAGGGAAGACATGGCTTGGCAGTTCGGGCTGGACTGTTCCCATGAGGCACAGGGTCAGACTGATTTGCATATAGCCATGTCTGAACTGGGGTGACAGAGTGGGCTAAAGAACGGTGATGGATTAAACCCAGATCTTTTGACTGGGTGTGAGTGTTTGATTGATTCAGATGCTCCGTCCATTACCACCCCCTTTTGTACCACTTTTGGCCGCCATAAGTGTGGCAGGGTATGCTCAGACGTGAGTCCCTTGCTCACTTTGCCACTGGATTCAAGCAAGCCGGGCTGAAGACGGCTGGAATGCCAGAAACCGGTCCTCGGAAGCTTGTTTCCGGTCCAGGGAAGACATGGCTTGGCAGTTCGGGCTGGACTGTTCCCATGAGGCACAGGGTCAGACTGATTTGCATATAGCCATGTCTGAACTGGGGTGGCAGAGTGGGCTAAAGAACGGTGATGGATTAAACCCAGATCTTTTGACTGGGTGTGAGTGTTTGATTGATTCAGATGCTCCGTCCATTACCACCCCCTTTTGTACCACTTTTGGCCGCCATAAGTGTGGCAGGGTATGCTCAGACGTGAGTCCCTTGCTCACTTTGCCACTGGATTCAAGCAAGCCGGGCTGAAGACGGCTGGAATGCCAGAAACCGGTCCTCGGAAGCTTGTTTCCGGTCCAGGGAAGACATGGCTTGGCAGTTCGGGCTGGACTGTTCCCATGAGGCACAGGGTCAGACTGATTTGCATATAGCCATGTCTGAACTGGGGTGGCAGAGTGGGCTAAAGAACGGTGATGGATTAAACCCAGATCTTTTGACTGGGTGTGAGTGTTTGATTGATTCAGATGCTCCGTCCATTACCACCCCCTTTTGTACCACTTTTGGCCGCCATAAGTGTGGCAGGGTATGCTCAGACGTGAGTCCCTTGCTCACTTTGCCACTGGATTCAAGCAAGCCGGGCTGAAGACGGCTGGAATGCCAGAAACCGGTCCTCGGAAGCTTGTTTCCGGTCCAGGGAAGACATGGCTTGGCAGTTCGGGCTGGACTGTTCCCATGAGGCACAGGGTCAGACTGATTTGCATATAGCCATGTCTGAACTGGGGTGGCAGAGTGGGCTAAAGAACGGTGATGGATTAAACCCAGATCTTTTGACTGGGTGTGAGTGTTTGATTGATTCAGATGCTCCGTCCATTACCACCCCCTTTTGTACCACTTTTGGCCGCCATAAGTGTGGCAGGGTATGCTCAGACGTGAGTCCCTTGCTCACTTTGCCACTGGATTCAAGCAAGCCGGGCTGAAGACGGCTGGAATGCCAGAAACCGGTCCTCGGAAGCTTGTTTCCGGTCCAGGGAAGACATGGCTTGGCAGTTCGGGCTGGACTGTTCCCATGAGGCACAGGGTCAGACTGATTTGCATATAGCCATGTCTGAACTGGGGTGGCAGAGTGGGCTAAAGAACGGTGATGGATTAAACCCAGATCTTTTGACTGGGTGTGAGTGTTTGATTGATTCAGATGCTCCGTCCATTACCACCCCCTTTTGTACCACTTTTGGCCGCCATAAGTGTGGCAGGGTATGCTCAGACGTGAGTCCCTTGCTCACTTTGCCACTGGATTCAAGCAAGCCGGGCTGAAGACGGCTGGAATGCCAGAAACCGGTCCTCGGAAGCTTGTTTCCGGTCCAGGGAAGACATGGCTTGGCAGTTCGGGCTGGACTGTTCCCATGAGGCACAGGGTCAGACTGATTTGCATATAGCCATGTCTGAACTGGGGTGGCAGAGTGGGCTAAAGAACGGTGATGGATTAAACCCAGATCTTTTGACTGGGTGTGAGTGTTTGATTGATTCAGATGCTCCGTCCATTACCACCCCCTTTTGTACCACTTTTGGCCGCCATAAGTGTGGCAGGGTATGCTCAGACGTGAGTCCCTTGCTCACTTTGCCACTGGATTCAAGCAAGCCGGGCTGAAGACGGCTGGAATGCCAGAAACCGGTCCTCGGAAGCTTGTTTCCGGTCCAGGGAAGACATGGCTTGGCAGTTCGGGCTGGACTGTTCCCATGAGGCACAGGGTCAGACTGATTTGCATATAGCCATGTCTGAACTGGGATGGCAGAGTGGGCTAAAGAACGGTGATGGATTAAACCCAGATCTTTTGACTGGGTGTGAGTGTTTGATTGATTCAGATGCTCCGTCCATTACCACCCCCTTTTGTACCACTTTTGGCCGCCATAAGTGTGGCAGGGTATGCTCAGACGTGAGTCCCTTGCTCACTTTGCCACTGGATTCAAGCAAGCCGGGCTGAAGACGGCTGGAATGCCAGAAACCGGTCCTCGGAAGCTTGTTTCCGGTCCAGGGAAGACATGGCTTGGCAGTTCGGGCTGGACTGTTCCCATGAGGCACAGGGTCAGACTGATTTGCATATAGCCATGTCTGAACTGGGGTGGCAGAGTGGGCTAAAGAACGGTGATGGATTAAACCCAGATCTTTTGACTGGGTGTGAGTGTTTGATTGATTCAGATGCTCCGTCCATTACCACCCCCTTTTGTACCACTTTTGGCCGCCATAAGTGTGGCAGGGTATGCTCAGACGTGAGTCCCTTGCTCACTTTGCCACTGGATTCAAGCAAGCCGGGCTGAAGACGGCTGGAATGCCAGAAACCGGTCCTCGGAAGCTTGTTTCCGGTCCAGGGAAGACATGGCTTGGCAGTTCGGGCTGGACTGTTCCCATGAGGCACAGGGTCAGACTGATTTGCATATAGCCATGTCTGAACTGGGGTGGCAGAGTGGGCTAAAGAACGGTGATGGATTAAACCCAGATCTTTTGACTGGGTGTGAGTGTTTGATTGATTCAGATGCTCCGTCCATTACCACCCCCTTTTGTACCACTTTTGGCCGCCATAAGTGTGGCAGGGTATGCTCAGACGTGAGTCCCTTGCTCACTTTGCCACTGGATTCAAGCAAGCCGGGCTGAAGACGGCTGGAATGCCAGAAACCGGTCCTCGGAAGCTTGTTCCCGGTCCAGGGAAGACATGGCTTGGCAGTTCGGGCTGGACTGTTCCCATGAGGCACAGGGTCAGACTGATTTGCATATAGCCATGTCTGAACTGGGGTGGCAGAGTGGGCTAAAGAACGGTGATGGATTAAACCCAGATCTTTTGACTGGGTGTGAGTGTTTGATTGATTCAGATGCTCCGTCCATTACCACCCCCTTTTGTACCACTTTTGGCCGCCATAAGTGTGGCAGGGTATGCTCAGACGTGAGTCCCTTGCTCACTTTGCCACTGGATTCAAGCAAGCCGGGCTGAAGACGGCTGGAATGCCAGAAACCGGTCCTCGGAAGCTTGTTTCCGGTCCAGGGAAGACATGGCTTGGCAGTTCGGGCTGGACTGTTCCCATGAGGCACAGGGTCAGACTGATTTGCATATAGCCATGTCTGAACTGGGGTGGCAGAGTGGGCTAAAGAACGGTGATGGATTAAACCCAGATCTTTAGACTGGGTGTGAGTGTTTGATTGATTCAGATGCTCCGTCCATTACCACCCCCTTTTGTACCACTTTTGGCCGCCATAAGTGTGGCAGGGTATGCTCAGACGTGAGTCCCTTGCTCACTTTGCCACTGGATTCAAGCAAGCCGGGCTGAAGACGGCTGGAATGCTAGAAACCGGTCCTCGGAAGCTTGTTTCCGGTCCAGGGAAGACATGGCTTGGCAGTTCGGGCTGGACTGTTCCCATGAGGCACAGGGTCAGACTTATTTGCATATAGCCATGTCTGAACTGGGGTGGCAGAGTGGGCTAAAGAACGGTGATGGATTAAACCCAGATCTTTTGACTGGGTGTGAGTGTTTGATTGATTCAGATGCTCCGTCCATTACCACCCCCTTTTGTATCACTTTTGGCCGCCATAAGTGTGGCAGGGTATGCTCAGACGTGAGTCCCTTGCTCACTTTGCCACTGGATTCAAGCAAGCCGGGCTGAAGACGGCTGGAATGCCAGAAACCGGTCCTCGGAAGCTTGTTTCCGGTCCAGGGAAGACATGGCTTGGCAGTTCGGGCTGGACTGTTCCCATGAGGCACAGGGTCAGACTGATTTGCATATAGCCATGTCTGAACTGGGGTGGCAGAGTGGGCTAAAGAACGGTGATGGATTAAACCCAGATCTTTTGACTGGGTGTGAGTGTTTGATTGATTCAGATGCTCCGTCCATTACCACCCCCTTTTGTACCACTTTTGGCCGCCATACGTGTGGCAGGGTATGCTCAGACGTGAGTCCCTTGCTCACTTTGCCACTGGATTCAAGCAAGCCGGGCTGAAGACGGCTGGAATGCCAGAAACCGGTCCTCGGAAGCTTGTTTCCAGTCCAGGGAAGACATGGCTTGGCAGTTCGGGCTGGACTGTTCCCATGAGGCACAGGGTCAGACTGATTTGCATATAGCCATGTCTGAACTGGGGTGGCAGAGTGGGCTAAAGAACGGTGATGGATTAAACCCAGATCTTTTGACTGGGTGTGAGTGTTTGATTGATTCAGATGCTCCGTCCATTACCACCCCCTTTTGTACCACTTTTTGCCGCCATAAGTGTGGCAGGGTATGCTCAGACGTGAGTCCCTTGCTCACTTTGCCACTGGATTCAAGCAAGCCGGGCTGAAGACGGCTGGAATGCCAGAAACCGGTCCTCGGAAGCTTGTTTCCGGTCCAGGGAAGACATGGCTTGGCAGTTCGGGCTGGACTGTTCCCATGAGGCACAGGGTCAGACTGATTTGCATATAGCCATGTCTGAACTGGGGTGGCAGAGTGGGCTAAAGAACGGTGATGGATTAAACCCAGATCTTTTGACTGGGTGTGAGTGTTTGATTGATTCAGATGCTCCGTCCATTACCACCCCCTTTTGTACCACTTTTGGCCGCCATAAGTGTGGCAGGGTATGCTCAGACGTGAGTCCCTTGCTCACTTTGCCACTGGATTCAAGCAAGCCGGGCTGAAGACGGCTGGAATGCCAGAAACCGGTCCTCGGAAGCTTGTTTCCGGTCCAGGGAAGACATGGCTTGGCAGTTCGGGCTGGACTGTTCCCATGAGGCACAGGGTCAGACTGATTTGCATATAGCCATGTCTGAACTGGGGTGGCAGAGTGGGCTAAAGAACGGTGATGGATTAAACCCAGATCTTTTGACTGGGTGTGAGTGTTTGATTGATTCAGATGCTCCGTCCATTACCACCCCCTTTTGTACCACTTTTGGCCGCCATAAGTGTGGCAGGGTATGCTCAGACGTGAGTCCCTTGCTCACTTTGCCACTGGATTAAAGCAAGCCGGGCTGAAGACGGCTGGAATGCCAGAAACCGGTCCTCGGAAGCTTGTTTCCGGTCCAGGGAAGACATGGCTTGGCAGTTCGGGCTGGACTGTTCCCATGAGGCACAGGGTCAGACTGATTTGCATATAGCCATGTCTGAACTGGGGTGGCAGAGTGGGCTAAAGAACGGTGATGGATTAAACCCAGATCTTTTGACTGGGTGTGAGTGTTTGATTGATTCAGATGCTCCGTCCATTACCACCCCCTTTTGTACCACTTTTGGCCGCCATAAGTGTGGCAGGGTATGCTCAGACGTGAGTCCCTTGCTCACTTTGCCACTGGATTCAAGCAAGCCGGGCTGAAGACGGCTGGAATGCCAGAAACCGGTCCTCGGAAGCTTGTTTCCGGTCCTGGGAAGACATGGCTTGGCAGTTCGGGCTGGACTGTTCCCATGAGGCACAGGGTCAGACTGATTTGCATATAGCCATGTCTGAACTGGGGTGGCAGAGTGGGCTAAAGAACGGTGATGGATTAAACCCAGATCTTTTGACTGGGTGTGAGTGTTTGATTGATTCAGATGCTCCGTCCATTACCACCCCCTTTTGTACCACTTTTGGCCGCCATAAGTGTGGCAGGGTATGCTCAGACGTGAGTCCCTTGCTCACTTTTCCACTGGATTCAAGCAAGCCGGGCTGAAGACGGCTGGAATGCCAGAAACCGGTCCTCGGAAGCTTGTTTCCGGTCCAGGGAAGACATGGCTTGGCAGTTCGGGCTGGACTGTTCCCATGAGGCACAGGGTCAGACTGATTTGCATATAGCCATGTCTGAACTGGGGTGGCAGAGTGGGCTAAAGAACGGTGATGGATTAAACCCAGATCTTTTGACTGGGTGTGAGTGTTTGATTGATTCAGATGCTCCGTCCATTACCACCCCCTTTTGTACCACTTTTGGCCGCCATAAGTGTGGCAGGGTATGCTCAGACGTGAGTCCCTTGCTCACTTTGCCACTGGATTCAAGCAAGCCGGGCTGAAGACGGCTGGAATGCCAGAAACCGGTCCTCGGAAGCTTGTTTCCGGTCCAGGGAAGACATGGCTTGGCAGTTCGGGCTGGACTGTTCCCATGAGGCACAGGGTCAGACTGATTTGCATATAGCCATGTCTGAACTGGGGTGGCAGAGTGGGCTAAAGAACGGTGATGGATTAAACCCAGATCTTTTGACTGGGTGTGAGTGTTTGATTGATTCAGATGCTCCGTCCATTACCACCCCCTTTTGTACCACTTTTGGCCGCCATAAGTGTGGCAGGGTATGCTCAGAGGTGAGTCCCTTGCTCACTTTGCCACTGGATTCAAGCAAGCCGGGCTGAAGACGGCTGGAATGCCAGAAACCGGTCCTCGGAAGCTTGTTTCCGGTCCAGGGAAGACATGGCTTGGCAGTTCGGGCTGGACTGTTCCCATGAGGCACAGGGTCAGACTGATTTGCATATAGCCATGTCTGAACTGGGGTGGCAGAGTGGGCTAAAGAACGGTGATGGATTAAACCCAGATCTTCTGACTGGGTGTGAGTGTTTGATTGATTCAGATGCTCCGTCCATTACCACCCCCTTTTGTACCACTTTTGGCCGCCATAAGTGTGGCAGGGTATGCTCAGACGTGAGTCCCCTGCTCACTTTGCCACTGGATTCAAGCAAGCCGGGCTGAAGACGGCTGGAATGCCAGAAACCGGTCCTCGGAAGCTTGTTTCCGGTCCAGGGAAGACATGGCTTGGCAGTTCGGGCTGGACTGTTCCCATGAGGCACAGGGTCAGACTGATTTGCATATAGCCATGTCTGAACTGGGGTGGCAGAGTGGGCTAAAGAACGGTGATGGATTAAACCCAGATCTTTTGACTGGGTGTGAGTGTTTGATTGATTCAGATGCTCCGTCCATTACCACCCCCTTTTGTACCACTTTTGGCCGCCATAAGTGTGGCAGGGTATGCTCAGACGTGAGTCCCTTGCTCACTTTGCCACTGGATTCAAGCAAGCCGGGCTGAAGACGGCTGGAATGCCAGAAACCGGTCCTCGGAAGCTTGTTTCCGGTCCAGGGAAGACATGGCTTGGCAGTTCGGGCTGGACTGTTCCCATGAGGCACAGGGTCAGACTGATTTGCATATAGCCATGTCTGAACTGGGGTGGCAGAGTGGGCTAAAGAACGGTGATGGATTAAACCCAGATCTTTTGACTGGGTGTGAGTGTTTGATTGATTCAGATGCTCCGTCCATTACCACCCCCTTTTGTACCACTTTTGGCCGCCATAAGTGTGGCAGGGTATGCTCAGACGTGAGTCCCTTGCTCACTTTGCCACTGGATTCAAGCAAGCCGGGCTGAAGACGGCTGGAATGCCAGAAACCGGTCCTCGGAAGCTTGTTTCCGGTCCAGGGAAGACATGGCTTGGCAGTTCGGGCTGGACTGTTCCCATGAGGCACAGGGTCAGACTGATTTGCATATAGCCATGTCTGAACTGGGGTGGCAGAGTGGGCTAAAGAACGGTGATGGATTAAACCCAGATCTTTTGACTGGGTGTGAGTGTTTGATTGATTCAGATGCTCCGTCCATTACCACCCCCTTTTGTACCACTTTTGGCCGCCATAAGTGTGGCAGGGTATGCTCAGACGTGAGTCCCTTGCTCACTTTGCCACTGGATTCAAGCAAGCCGGGCTGAAGACGGCTGGAATGCCAGAAACCGGTCCTCGGAAGCTTGTTTCCGGTCCAGGGAAGACATGGCTTGGCAGGTCGGGCTGGACTGTTCCCATGAGGCACAGGGTCAGACTGATTTGCATATAGCCATGTCTGAACTGGGGTGGCAGAGTGGGCTAAAGAACGGTGATGGATTAAACCCAGATCTTTTGACTGGGTGTGAGTGTTTGATTGATTCAGATGCTCCGTCCATTACCACCCCCTTTTGTACCACTTTTGGCCGCCATAAGTGTGGCAGGGTATGCTCAGACGTGAGTCCCTTGCTCACTTTGCCACTGGATTCAAGCAAGCCGGGCTGAAGACGGCTGGAATGCCAGAAACCGGTCCTCGGAAGCTTGTTTCCGGTCCAGGGAAGACATGGCTTGGCAGTTCGGGCTGGACTGTTCCCATGAGGCACAGGGTCAGACTGATTTGCATATAGCCATGTCTGAACTGGGGTGGCAGAGTGGGCTAAAGAACGGTGATGGATTAAACCCAGATCTTTTGACTGGGTGTGAGTGTTTGATTGATTCAGATGCTCCGTCCATTACCACCCCCTTTTGTACCACTTTTGGCCGCCATAAGTGTGGCAGGGTATGCTCAGACGTGAGTCCCTTGCTCACTTTGCCACTGGATTAAAGCAAGCCGGGCTGAAGACGGCTGGAATGCCAGAAACCGGTCCTCGGAAGCTTGTTTCCGGTCCAGGGAAGACATGGCTTGGCAGTTCGGGCTGGACTGTTCCCATGAGGCACAGGGTCAGACTGATTTGCATATAGCCATGTCTGAACTGGGGTGGCAGAGTGGGCTAAAGAACGGTGATGGATTAAACCCAGATCTTTTGACTGGGTGTGAGTGTTTGATTGATTCAGATGCTCCGTCCATTACCACCCCCTTTTGTACCACACCCTTCCGGTGTAGCTGGAAAGGGATCAGGAAGTGATCCGACCAGATCACGGCTCAGGGGTATGTTATCGACCATGAAGGCTAAGCCGCCTAGCCTGGCCTTACGAAAGTGGGGATTATTGAGGAGATTCAAGTGGTTGGATCTGAGAGTTCGTCGTGTTGGTAGCTTTGCAGTCTGCAGCTCAGATATTGCAGGCCACGACCCATGGTGGCTCTATATGCCAAGGTGAGAGCACTAAATTCAATTCTTCCACTGATGGGCAGCCAGTGAAGATTTCGCTAGTGGTGAGAGATGGAACGACGAAAAGGAATCTTGCAGATCAATCTAGTTGATGCATTCTGAACCATTTGCAATCTGTGCTTCAAATAAGCTGGAAGACCTAAGTACAGGCTTTTAGAGTAATCCAGGCTGGCTGTGACCAAGGCATGGACCACAGTCCGCCTGCAGTCCAGCAGGAGGAAATGGAGGAATTTCCTCAAGGAGTGCAGCTTCCAGAAACACTTGGAGGAGACCTGACTGATCTGGGCCTTGCAGGAGGGAGCATTGTCAAATTTAAAGCCCAAATTCCGTGATGCCTCCACAAGAACAGGAGGGGAGTAGTTCAGATGGCCACCAGAGCATGGAGGGGGTGGGACTGGTTGATTAAAGAAGAGTACCTCGGTCTTCTCAGTGTTTAGCCTTAGGCAGTTTGGAGTCATGGACTTTGTGATGTTGCTAAAACACTGCCTAAAGTTAACAAAAGTAGCCTCTGAGTGTTCCTCAAAAGAGAAGATCAATTGTGTGTCGTCAGATAGTAAATCACTTTCACTCAGAATGTCTCCACCAAACGTGCAAGAGGGGTGAGGTATACGTTGAAGAGCAGAGGGTGCAGAGCCGAGCCCTGAGGGACCCCGCAAGCAAGAGGCTTCTGAGTGGAGGCAAAGGGCGCAAATAAACCTGTTGTGTGCGGTTCTCGAGGAAAGAGCGGAGCCAGGACAACACCGTACCCCGTACTCAAAAATGCTTGAGTCTTTCCAGGAGAATCTGATGGGCCACAGTATCAAAGGCCGCGGATAGATCGAGCAGCACCAGCATAGCTGCATTACCCTGCAAAATGGTTATTCTTGCGTACGCTCTCCTCAACTTCCAAGAGTGCGATCTCCGTACTATATCCTGCTCGAAAGCCAGATTGTGAGTCATGGAAACAGGAGTGAGATTCCAGGTATTCAGAGAGTTGATTCTGAACTACATGTTCAAGAATTTTCACCGGTGCCGGTAGCAGATATGGGTTTAAAGTTTTTAAGTTCTGCAGGATCGGCATCCGGCTACTTGAGGTTAGGCAGTAAGAATGCTTGTTTCCATGTCTCAGGATATATCCCTGATTTCAGGGAGGAGTTCCAGATTAGGTACAGGGGAGCATTAAAACAAGGGGCCAGCAGTCTGAAGAACTGAGCCGGGCACAAATCACGCTGAGAGCCTGATTTCCAGCAGTTAATTTAGGGACACATTCAGAGAGAGAGGGTGAAACTCCGACCAAATAGTTGTGCAATCTGGAGTGGGATTAGACTCGAGGAGAGACGGGAAGGTGGAGTAAATAGACTGAATTGTATCCTGAAAGAATTCTGAGCGGGCATTCCAAAGGGTAGATAATATACATAATTAATTTACATAATGAATTATCAATTAAACATTTAATAAGAATTATCTAATAATAAATGAATTATATTTAATAAACTTCCCAACCTTTACCCCTACAAACAAACAACCAATCACCTCATATATAACTTAAAAGATTTCTCAATTACACATTTTACATATTGAATTAGCAATTAAATAATTAAGTACCATTAAATATTAATTATTACAATTAATTTCCTTCACACCCTTTACTGCTACAAAACAACCCACATCAAAAAATGTTAATGAAACATTACATTACTTACACAAATTACATAATTATCAATTAATTAATTATCAATAATGCAAAATTAATTATTCACTAATTATCACTAAATTACTTCCCACCCTAAACCCCTACAAACTCCACAACCCATACACAAAACATAAAGTAATACATTACACAATTAAAATAATTATCAATTAAATATGTAATAATAATTAATAATGAATTATTAATTATAAATAGTTTACTTCTATCCTGGACCTCTATTAATCCCACCAGCCACTACAGCTCTAAAAACACAAATACACTATTAAATTAAATTTAAAACAACAAGAAATGTACAAACTATATAGAAAACATTAATAATAATTACACAAACTAGTTGTAACATTTACAATTCAAATACTACAATACATAAAAAAATAAAAGAGATACTATTAACAACAATAGTTTTGTAAATTAAATAACAGATTTTTTTAACATCAATATTTAGAAGATAGTTATTTTAACATCAAGTTAACTTACTTTAAAATCGATATTCTTGTCCACAATATTTTTGCACATGGTATTTGCGCATCACAATATTTCAAACTCAATATTTCTGCTCCTCGATATTCTTTTTTGATATTTTGTCTAACTACCTTTTGTACAGCTTATTAAATGTAATAAGTTAACTCCAATGTTATCCTATGGGAGAGGTAGGCCTTGCAGTAGTGAAAAGCAAATGTAGGAGTGTTTTATTACTATGACATGTAAAACTTAATAAGTGCATGTCCAACCTCCTAATTACATTGCACCCAGCCTCTGGGCTCTGCTGTACCTACCTTAGGGATGACTTATATGTATTAAAAGGAAGGTTTGAGCCAGGCAAGATATTCATCTTGCCAGGTCGAAATGGCAGTTTAAAACTGCACATACAGGTTGCATCAGCAGGCATGAGATATGTTTAGAAGGGCTACTTAAGTGGGTGGGACAATCAGTGCTGCAGGCCCAGTAGTAGCATATAATTTACACGTCTTCTATACATGTGGTACAACTCTACTAGGGGCTAATAAGTAAATTAAATGTGCCAATTGCATATAAGCCAATTCCACCATGTTTTAAGGAGAGAGTACAAGCACTGTACACTGGTTAGTGGTGGTAAACTGTGCATAGTCCTAAGGCCATTAAAAACAACATCAGCAAGGATAGGAGGAGTGAGGCTAAACACTTTGGGGGAAGAGCACCCAAAGGCAGACAGGTCTAACATGTGTATTAAAAGTAATGCCCTCTCAGCAAACCTTCTGTGCCCTCAGCGGACCGGTAGCAGTTCAACTGAAGTCACAGATATCCTCACCTGCCTAACCAAGATTTTTAAGTGTGACATGTGGTCTTCCACCAACTCACATAGGACATCCCTTGTCCTATGTGAGTTGGTGGAAGCTGGCAACCTGGCAGACAAGCAGACAATCTGCCATACATAAATGTGTAGAAAAATAAGCAGTTGCTCCCAAAGGAAATATTTGTACAGCTTTTTCTGGCAAGCAGTTAATTGAATCTACAAAAGGAAAGTAGCATAATATCACAACCCATACATTACAATTTCACCTCATTGCGATGACTGTCGGATGAGCGTCCAACCATCATTGCCTCGGGCAGGTGTCTGACCGACTATAATTTGGCGGTTCCACCTGCCATTATACAATGCGACCACAATGCAGGTAGTCGGAAAGCTTCTCTTTTTCCATTGCAGCTTGTTGTGATGTGGCCCTAGAAAGAGCCACAGCACAAGCTGCAGTGAGAAAGTGCAGTTTCCAAACATCATACCATACGGTGCCTGGCACACGGCACATAGATGTATGGGGGCACGACAAGTGCCCCCCTGGGCCCCTAACGGAGGCCCACAAAGGGCGGGGGCCCGGCTAGGGTCTCCAGATTCCCATTTTGTCAGACCGCCATGTAAAGGCAGAGGGAAAAGAGTCATTGTAAACCCTGCAGTGGTGCCTCCACAGGAACCGCCCCCATTGGACGGATTACATTCCAACCGATGCTCCGATGGGCTCCTTGAGCCTGCCGTAGGCGTCGGTCGGTCCCTCTGCCCGCTGCTCTCCAACCGACCGATGTGGTACTGACCTCCACCGACGGCCTGATAGTGGCGATCTGCCCGACATCATAATCAGGCCCTTAATGTTGAATTAATCCAACATCATACATAAATAAATCAATTGTGGGCTACACATGGAAAGATTTAAATAATTGGAAATCATGTTATTTCATTATTTACAGAAAACATATGGGGTTCAATTACAGCACATTCCCATATATGACAGCACATTTCCACATATGACCTGCAATAGAAAAACATTCCTATGTACAATGTTTAAAATGCATAAATGTGTTGATCGAATTTTACTTGGTATAGTGTCCAAAAGGGGTCCATGATTTTACTTGAAAGGTCAGAAAGTTAGGCATGTAATTATGTGCCAAGCAAGAAGATGAGGTAGCATTGATTTTGAGGTCTCCATACTATTAACGTGCCACTAAGTTGCTTCTGGCTGACTAAATGCCATCATGCATATTTTTTTTACTTGTCATTGTTGTCTGCTTGGGATAGATTTGTCTATTGTTTTCTTCTTAAGTAGAAACCAGGGCTGACATTTTGCTCAGTATTTAGTCCTGAAGATAGTCAATCTTATTAAATAGTACTGGACTCACACCTTCAAATGGTGGGAGTGAGACCGTTTTTAGACGTGATGATATATTCAAGCATTGGTATTAGAATATTGTTGATGATAGTCTCTCTATTTAGAATGCATCATCACATCATAAAAGAATTTCTTAGGGCCCACACAGATGCTGAAGGAACACTCATGCATCACCTGGCTTGCATTACACATCCATAGTTCTTTCTCTCTCTCTTTCCAGACTTGCTTCCCCAGTGGACTTGTTTTCTGTAACCTTGCACCATTTAGGTGATGTAGTCAAATGGAAAAGGACGTGGTGAATCTGAAATCAATCCACACAATCCTGTTGCACTACTGAAAAACTCCTAAAATAGATCTTTCTCAGTGGCTTTATTCTAGTCATATGTTAGTAGAACTGCTAAAATGTTGGGAATGGCATTGATTAGCTCGCTTCCAACCACAACTGATTTACTACTTTATCTTGCAGTTCCCACCACCTGGAAATCAGAACTCTACTGGCTTAGATGGGAGAGTGTCAGACAAACTGAAGCATGGTGCAGATTCTTCCTGGCCGTGATGCAAACTCTAGTAGCGGAGCTTCTGCAGTTGGCAGGAGCAAAGAGTGAATGAGGAATTGCCCTAATGGAGGAGAGGCAGCTGCTACAGTTTATACATTGGAAAAGTACTTCGGACTACCGCTATGATTGCCTGCTGTGAAAAGGATTCAAGATGTTGCAGTCTTCTGAATATGTATGTGACAGGGGCATGTGAAACGTATTGTGCTGAAGGAAAAGCAGCAAGAGGAAGCTGAAGGTTGCTGTGACTGCAGTGGCATTCAGTTGATGGTAGCACGTGCTTGCCTGCCACCGCACCTCACTGTTTCCCACCCCAGGTGGGGCAAACAGTAAGGTGCTGAGATACATCCCAGAGCAGAATTGGTGTAGGGCTGGCTGCTCTGGAAGGAGCACATATGCAGCCTCTGCTCTATAGTGGAGAGTATTGTCTACCCTGGGACCAGAGGCTTTCCTACACGAGGATATTTCACTGATTCTGGACAGGTAGTCTTTGGCGTGTGTGGCCTCAAGGTTTCTCTACATCATACCATCTAATATGAGTATGAGTTAGAGCAAGGCGAAGATGAATGAGTTATTAAACCTCGTAACTTCTGCTCTAGATGCTGTATGATCAGCATATTGTCATACAGCAGGGAGTCATGGATGTGGTTTGTCTCAGGTTGACTACTTGTAGGTGATGGCCAATCAAATAACTCAGAATTCAAAGTTTTCAACTTTTCAGTATGTGAAATGAGATATCTGTACATGCAGAACATGCATGATTTGAATGTTTTTGCCTCTACTAATATGAAAAGTGTGGTTTGGCAAATTAAACCACTTTTGCAGTAGTGCCTTGAGTTACAATCCTACTATAATTGGCCTAGTAAATTTGCTCACACTGTCTTTGTTGCTGAAATTCAATTTTCTGTTCAGGGGAAAACAGCTCCTTGTTAATAAGCAAGAGGTTTATAGAAGAAAAGCACCTTTAATATATTAGTATGTGGCATCAGAAGTGGCCAGATAATTAGGAAAAGCCACTGAAGACAACTGGGAAGGAGAGATTGGACCTTCCTTTCTCTAAATGTACTGCTGAGACATTCACTTAGACCTTTGAGACACTTGGGGGTCATGCACGAACAAGACTTAGATCCGCTACCTGTGGCCTCAATTTCATTTTGGAATAGCAGGAGTCCTTAAGTACCGTGTTTTTTAAAAGTATAGACACATAAGGCAAAGTTTTAGATTGGTATGAAGCAACACTTGCAACTGGATTTCCATTGTACACCTGGTAGAAGCCAATGTGGATCTCTAGGCATGCTGGAGTTCATGGGTGACCATTGCAGCATCCTTATTAGGGCTGTCAAATGTTAAGGTTCAAATATGCACAATTATCTGGATGGGCTTCTGCTATGAAACTGGGGAAGAGTAAAGAGAGTTTAAAGATGGAGAGGACTATCGCCCTTCACCATCACACTTCCAACTACGATGGCTTAACAGGAGGCTATACCATAAACTAAGGGACACTGCTGATGAAGACATGCAGCCAGTAAAGAAGATCAGGGACAAGACTACGAGGAGTTTTCGCTTTTCCAAGGCGTGGCTCCGCTGACTTGTGCATTTCCTACAGAGCACTTCAGGGATCAGGTCCACCCTACCTGAGGGAAACACTCGGAAGGTATCACCCAAAGAGGACCCTTTGCTCAAGTTCAGCCAGTAATCTGGTAGTTCTCCTGATAAACTTTCATCTTGCGGAGGTAGGAGTTTTGTGGTTTCTACTGCACGGAATTGGAATCTGCTCCCTCTTGAAATTAAAAAAGCTCCATCTCTTATTAGAATTTAAAGTCACTAAAACATTGTTTTTTCTGCATGAGAAGTGATGGCTGGACTTCCTGCCTAGTTACCTAGCTCCAAGACACCGCTGGGTATTTGACTGAACTTTACAAAAACTCAAGTTAATCAAATCAATCGATTACTCCATCAATCAAATAATCATTAAATGTAAATGACATTTCTATCTATGCTTTTTTCAATACAAAGATTCTTGATGATGAAGACTTAAAAATAAGTGGCCTACTGGTAATTTTTGGGATGACATTACAGTGTGTGAAAACATACCGAATGGAAAAAAGAAGTTGCCCTTTTAGTAGCCATGGAGACAGTGAAGTAGGCAGAATCCTCCGGCAACTACGGATAAGGTATGTGCTTCTTCACAGTGGCAGAGAAAAGAATGCAACATAAATATTCTGAGCCCCATATTTGGGAAATTTTCTTTAACATCGAGGATAAGGGCAAAACTCTGTCCAAATATAGGACAGTTTCTGATTAGATTAGTAAGAGTGTTTGAGAGTCATGTGATGGAGCAGGTTTTTCCGTAAATACAACCTGCTCCGGATTAACCGTTCCATGGTGTGAAAACCATTAACAAAGTTTTGAAAACTAATCAAAGAAAAAGAAAAATATAATATTAACCTTTAGTTTCAGAAAATAAAATAAGAAAGGTGTGGGAAAATGATAATGGGTTTAAGTAGGCTACAAATTATTCTTGTACGAAAAAGACAGCCATTGAAGGAGCAAATATGGAATGAAAATGTGTTTAGCATTTATAAGTAATATTAATTACTCAGAATACTATATTAAAATGATTGTGTTTTTATTAGACTATTGAAAGCTTGAAATTAATTATTGTAGTGGAGCTTTTATTTTTCAACAAATAACTGAATCTGTTTATTTTTCCTAGAGAAACCGCGCGCTTTACAAAAACGGCCTAAAGCTGCTGATAGGGTTAATTTTGCCTTAAAATGTAGAAATTCAGAAAATGAGTTTTATTCTTCAGAGATGTCTATTGTGTTTTTTCATGTCGATGGCTGCTAAGTGTTCAGGGTATCAGTAATACGTCCTACTGTTTGAGGAAAACACATCATTTTGTGGATAACTGTGCTAGTAAATGTTGCAACAATTGTTTGAATATGCGTGTGTTGAGAAAGGAAAAGATTTCATTTTCCTTTAATGAAGGACGATGATGACAGCGTAAACCTGAACAATGGACTTTTAAAAGAGATGAGCGACGGAAGTGGTGTGACTTAGGGGCATATTATCAAGGGGGTTTATCTCTGCTTTTTTGGCTTTAAAAGTCAAGAAAGCAGAGATAAAACGATCTCCCTATTACCTAGCTGTCGCTAACACCAGTTAGCGACAGCTAGTAGGAGATAGCGAACATTTTGGGCCCCGCTTTGCATGTCAGTGAAATTTATCACTAATGACATGCAAAGTGGGCGCGCCAAGATGTTAGCGTCTGGAAACAGTCGCTAACATCGCTATCTCCTATTACCAACTATTGGAGATATTCGCGCTAAGCTCGAATATCTCCAAAAGCTAACACCTGCCCCTGAGCAGTTCTTAGCCATGTTATCCAATGGTAGGTGGATAACATGGCTAAGAGCATTAGCTCGGTAATGCATGAATATCGCTGACTTTTCAGCGATATTCATGCATTTCGGCCGATTTTTATCGCTTAGGAGATAAACCTTGATAATAGCAAGGTTCCTAAGCGATAAAAATCACCGCAGCACGGCGATAAAAATATTGCCGCTAAGCCAACATAGCGATAATTATCGCTAGTTGTTGGTAATATGCCCCTAAATTCCCTATACTTTTAGACCAATGAGGAGAGTGACTTTCCTGAATTTGTTACAAGAGTAGGTGCGGACTGATTACCATTAGGGTATAACGATTTGTAATAGAATTCATGTTTTAGAATAGATGCAAGAGGAGGCTTTTAGTGAGAGGTATTTGAATACATGTGAAGCTGTTTCTTTGACATTATTTGGCTGATGCTGTTTGTGAACTCACTCCTTAACTTTGCTCCTCATAACTTATGAGGATTGCCCAAGCTTTCCATTCCGGCCAGAGGGTTAGCATATCAACTAATAGCACGCTGTGCTATAGTTTTCTTAGGTGCGTATGAATTACTGAATTTGTATTGATCTTATAAAATGCTCTTTTGTCTCTTACACTATCCACTGAACTCATGTTCCTTAATTGAGATGTTAATGTGAATTACTGATTTGTATTCTCTTGTGTGGAGATTCTGGTTCAATACTGTATCTTTGTTTGACCATTTCATATGCTTTCAAAGAAAAATAGATAAAAGCAAAGTAATAGAGTAACTGAGTCTGGCGTTATTCATTAGTGTAAATAATGAGATATATATAGATGTATATAGTGTGATTTGTAAAGGTATTCCCTTTATTCTAGGTCCTCATGAGGGGGATATTCATCTAAATTTTTTTGCCAAATCCCTGTCAAATCTCCGATCTGTTGGAGGACCTGATGTTAATATGGGCCAAACTTTTGTCAAATAAATAGAGATTTTTATCAACTACATCAGCGCATGGTATATACTCTGCTTTAGTTAGCCAAAACCCCCTATCTTCTGCTGTGCCACACACTATCAGTTTTTATTAGTAAGAGTGTTTGAGAGTCATGTGTGAACACAAAGGAAATAAAGAAAACAATCGAGCTGTTAGTGACTATGCGTCTGTCTCCATTCTTCAGCTGGCTGTCAATTATTCCTGTTCTGGATTCCAGCAGTGAGAGGGGTATGGCTTCCAGAAATGAGAGGGATATGGTTATAACAACTGCAAGTGGAGGGGGATCATCTATAGAGGAAACACACTGTGCATCTTTCTTGACTTCAGGAAAACAGAGGCCAGGCACCGTCAACTTTAGCACCACAGAAAAGTATCTGTGAGTTTGGCTCTGGAGAGGGCAGTTCACTGCTTAAAACAAGTGGCAGCATTTTACACATTCTTGACAGATTATAGGAAGGACAAGATTTCAATGGCTGCCTTTGGGCCTTCGCCTTAGTTGGTTAAAAGGCAGACTCTGAGCTTGAAAGTGGCTGTCTGTTCCAGATCACTTACCAGTGGTGAGTTCTACAATTTTGCTCATTTTTGGCATAATTTAGCTGGAAAGACACTGTTTGATTCATTTGATTTCTTCCCTTTCATTTCCCCTCCTCAGCCTTGGCCTCTCAGCCGGGTCATATGAGAGGAGTTTTCAGGTTTGTGTGCAGGTGTTGAGATATTCGTCAATCTGACATTTCTGTTGGAGTACCTGTTGTTTTTGTATTAGTTGATGTTGGTGTTTTTCAGTTTTGAAATGTCCTGAAACTGTGAACCTATTTTTGCTTTTAATAAAATGTTTCTGGGAAAGAAAGGAGAGGAAGTTCGCTTGATTTTAGGGTCTCCAGATTCCCATTTTGTCAGACCGCCATGTAAAGGCAGAGGGAAAAGAGTCATTGTAAGCCCTGCAGTGGTGCCTCCACAGGAACCGCCCCCATTGGAGGGATTACATTCCAACCGATGCTCCGACGGGCTCCTTGAGCCTGCCGTAGGCGTCGGTCGGTCCCTCTGCCCGCTGCTCTCCAACCGACCGATGTGGTACTGACCTCCACCGACGGCCTGATAGTGGCGATCTGCCGACATCATAATCAGGCCCTTAATGTTGAATTAATCCAACATCATATATAAATAAATCAATTGTGGGCTACACATGGAAAGATTTAAATAATTGGAAATCATGTTATTTCATTATTTACAGAAAACATATGGGGTTCAATTACAGCACATTCCCATATATGACAGCACATTTCCACATATGACCTGCAATAGAAAAACATTCCTATGTACAATGTTTAAAATGCATAAATGTGTTGATCGAATTTTACTTGGTATAGTGTCCAAAAGGGGTCCATGATTTTACTTGAAAGGTCAGAAACTTAGGCATTTAATTACATGCCAAGCAAGAAGATGAGGTAGCATTGATTTTGAGGTCTCCATACTATTAACGTGCCACTAAGTTGCTTCTGGCTGACTAAATGCCATCATGCATATTTTTTTTACTTGTCATTGTTGTCTGCTTGGGAAAGATTTGTCTATTGTTTTCTTCTTAAGTAGAAACCAGGGCTGACATTTTGCTCAGTATTTAGTCCTGAAGATAGTCAATCTTATTAAATAGTACTGGACTCACACCTTCAAATGGTGGGAGTGAGACCGTTTTTAGACGTGATGATATATTCAAGCATTGGTATTAGAATATTGTTGATGATAGTCTCTCTATTTAGAATGCATCATCACATCATAAAAGAATTTCTTAGGGCCCACACAGATGCTGAAGGAACACTCATGCATCACCTGGCTTGCATTACACATTCTTAGTTCTTTCTCTCTCTCTTTCCAGACTTGCTTCCCCAGTGGACTTGTTTTCTGTAACCTTGCACCATTTAGGTGATGTAGTCAAATGGAAAAGGACGTGGTGAATCTGAATGCAATCCACACAATCCTGTTGCACTACTGAAAAACTCCTAAAATAGATCTTTCTCAGTGGCTTTATTCTAGTCATATGTTAGTAGAACTGCTAAAATGTTGGGAATGGCATTGATTAGCTCGCTTCCAACCACAACTGATTTACTACTTTATCTTGCAGTTCCCACCACTTGGAAATCAGAACTCTACTGGCTTAGATGGGAGAGTGTCAGACAAACTGAAGCATGGTGCAGATTCTTCCTGGCCGTGATGCAAACTCTGGTAGCGGAGCTTCTGCAGTTGGCAGGAGCAAAGAGTGAATGAGGAATTGCCCTAATGGAGGAGAGGCAGCTGCTACAGTTTATCCATTGGAAAAGTACTCCGGACTACCGCTATGATTGCCTGCTGTGAAAAGGATTCAAGATGTTGCAGTCTTCTGAATATGTAGGTGACAGGGGCATGTGAAACGTATTGTGCTGAAGGAAAAGCAGCAAGAGGAAGCTGAAGGTTGCTGTGACTGCAGTGGCATTCAGTTGATGGTAGCACGTGCTTGCCTGCCACCGCACCTTACTGTTTGCCACCGCAGGTGGGGCAAACAGTAAGGTGCTGAGATACATCCCAGAGCAGAATTGGTGTAGGGCTGGCTGCTCTGGAAGGAGCACATATGCAGCCTCTGCTCTATAGTGGAGAGTATTGTCTACCCTGGGACCAGAGGCTTTCCTACACGAGGATATTTCACTGATTCTGGACTGGTAGTCTTTGGCGTGTGTGGCCTCAAGGTTTCTCTACATCATACCATCTAATATGAGTATGAGTTAGAGCAAGGCGAAGATGAATGAGTTATTAAACCTCGGAACATCTGCTTTAGATGCTGTATGATCAGCATATTGTCATACAGCAGGGAGTCATGGATGTGGTTTGTCTCAGGTTGACTACTTGTAGGTGATGGCCAATCAAATAACTCAGAATTCAAAGTTTTCAACTTTTCAGTATGTGAAATGAGATATCTATACATGCAGAACATGCATGATTTGAATGTTTTGGCCTCTACTAATATGAAAAGTGTGGTTTGGCAAATTAAACCACTTTTGCAGTAGTGCCTTGAGTTACAATCCTACTATAATTGGCCTAGTAAATTTGCTCACACTGTCTTTGTTGCTGAAATTCAATTTTCTGTTCAGATGAAAACAGCTCCTTGTTAATAAGCAAGAGGTTTATAGAAGAAAAGCACCTTTAATATATTAGTATGTGGCATCAGAAGTGGCCAGATAATTAGGAAAAACCACTGAAGACCACTGGGAAGGAGAGATTGGACCTTCCTTTCTCCAAATGTACTGCTGAGACATTCACTTAGACCTTTGAGACACTTGGGGGTCATGCACGAACAAGACTTAGATCTGCTACCTGTGGCCTCAATTTCATTTTGGAATAGCAGGAGTCCTTAAGTACTGTGTTTTTTAAAAGTATAGACACATAAGGCAAAGTTTTAGATTGGTATGAAGCAACACTTGCAACTGGATTTCCATTTTACACCTGGTAGAAGCCAATGTGCATCTCTAGGCATGCTGGGGTTCATGGGTGACCATTGCAGCATCCTTATTAGGGCTGTCAAATGTTAAGGTTCAAATATGCACAATTATCTGGATGGGCTTCTGCTATGAAACTGGGGAAGAGTAAAGAGAGTTTAAAGATGGAGAGGACTATCGCCCTTCACCATCACACTTCCAACTACGATGGCTTAACAGGAGGCTATACCATAAACTAAGGGACACTGCTGATGAAGACATGCAGCCAGTAAAGAAGATCAGGGACAAGACTACGAGGAGTTTTCGCTTTTCCAAGGCGTGGCTCCGCTGACTTGTGCATTTCCTACAGAGCACTTCAGGGATCAGGTCCACCCTACCTGAGGGAAACACTCGGAAGGTATCACCCAAAGAGGACCCTTTGCTCAAGTTCAGCCAGTAATCTGGTAGTTCTCCTGATAAACTTTCATCTTGCGGAGGTAGGAGTTTTGTGGTTTCTACTGCACGGAATTGGAATCTGCTCCCTCTTGAAATTAAAAAAGCTCAATCTCTTATTAGAATTTAAAGTCACTAAAACATTGTTTTTTCTGCATGAGAAGTGATGGCTGCACTTCCTGCCTAGTTACCTAGCTCCAAGACACCGCTGGGTATTTGACTGAACTTTACAAAAACTCAAGTCAATCAAATCAATCGATTACTCCATCAATCAAATAATCATTAAATGTAAATGACATTTCTATCTATGCTTTTTTCAATACAAAGATTCTTGATGATGAAGACTTAAAAATAAGTGGCCTACTGGTAAATTTTGGGATGACATTACAGTGTGTGAAAACATACCGAATGGAAAAAAGAAGTTGCCCTTTTAGTAGTCATGGAGACAGTGAAGTACGCAGAATCCTCCGGCAACTACGGATAATGTATGTGCTTCTTCACAGTGGCAGAGAAAAGAATGTAACATACATATTCTGAGCCCCATATTTGGGAAATTTTCTTTAACATCGAGGATAAGGGCAAAACTATGTCCAAATATAGGACAGTTTCTGATTAGATTAGTAAGAGTGTTTGAGAGTCATGTGATGGAGCAGGTTTTTCCGTAAATACAACCTGCTCCGGATTAAACGTTCCATGGTGTGAAAACCATTAACAAAGTTTTGAAAACTAATCAAAGAAAAAGAAAAATATAATATTAACCTTTAGTTTTGGAAAATAAAATAAGAAAGGTGTGGGAAAATGATAATGGGTTTAAGTAGGCTACAAATTATTCTTGTACGAAAAAGACAGCCATAGAAGGAGCAAATATGGAATGAAAATGTGTTTAGCATTTATAAGTAATATTAATTACTCAGAATACTATATTAAAATGATTGTGTTTTTATTAGACTATTGAAAGCTTGAAATTAATTATTGTAGTGGTGCTTTTATTTTTGAACAAATAACTGAATCTGTTTATTTTTTCTAGAGAAACCGCGCGCTTTACAAAAAAGGCCTAAAGCTGCTGATAGGGTTTTTTTTGCCTTAAAATGTAGAAATTCAGAAAATGAGTTTTATTCTTCAGAGATGTCTATTGTGTTTTTTCATGTCGATGGCTGCTAAGTGTTCAGGGTATCAGTAATACGTCCTACTGTTTGAGGAAAACACATCATTTTGTGGATAACTGTGCTAGTAAATGTTGCAACAATTGTTTGAATATGCGTGTGTTGAGAAAGGAAAAGATTTCATTTTCCTTTAATGAAGGACGATGATGACAGCGTAAACCTGAACAATGGACTTTTAAAAGAGATGAGCGACGGAAGTGGTGTGACTTAGGGGCATATTATCAAGGGGGTTTATCTCCGCTTTTTTGGCTTTAAAAGCCAAGAAAGCAGAGATAAAACGATCTCCCTATTACCTAGCTGTCGCTAACACCAGTTAGCGACAGCTAGTAGGAGATAGCGAACATCTTGGGCCCCGCTTTGCATGTCAGTGAAATGTATCACTAATGACATGCAAAGTGGGCGCGCCAAGATGTTAGCGACTGGAAACAGTCGCTAACATCGCTATCTCCTATTACCAACTTTTGGAGATATTCGCGCTAAGCGCGAATATCTCCAAAAGCTAACACCTGCCCCTGAGCAGTTCTTAGCCATGTTATCCAATGGTAGGTGGATAACATGGCTAAGAGCATTAGCTCGGTAATGCATGAATATCGCGGACTTTTCAGCGATATTCATGCATTTCGGCCTATTTTTACCGCTTAGGAGATAAACCTTGATAATAGCAAGGTTCGTAAGCAATAAAAATCGCCGCAGCACGGCGATAAAAATATTGCCGCTAAGCCAACATAGCGATAATTATCGCTAGTTGTTGGTAATATGCCCCTAAATTCCCTATACTTTTAGACCAATGAGGAGAGTGACTTTCCTGAATTTGTTACAAGAGTAGGTGCGGACTGATTACCATTAGGATATAACGATTTGTAATAGAATTCATGTTTTAGAATAGATGCAAGAGGAGGCTTTTAGTGAGAGGTATTTGAATACATGTGAAGCTGTTTCTTTGACATTATTTGGCTGATGCTGTTTGTGAACTCACTCCTTAACTTTGCTCCTCATAACTTATGAGGATTGCCCAAGCTTTCCATTCCGGCCAGAGGGTTAGCATATCAACTAATAGCACGCTGTGCTATAGTTTTCTTAGGTGTGTATGAATTACTGAATTTGTATTGATCTTATAAAATGCTCTTTTGTCTCTTACACTATCCACTGAACTCATGTTCCTTAATTGAGATGTTAATGTGAATTACTGATTTGTATTCTCTTGTGTGGAGATTCTGGTTCAATACTGTATCTTTGTTTGACCATTTCATATGCTTTGAAAGAAAAATAGATAAAAGCAAAGTAATAGAGTAACTGAGTCTGGCGTTATTCATTAGTGTAAATAATGAGATATATATAGATGTATATAGTGTGATTTGTAAAGGTATTCCCTTTATTCTAGGTCCTCATGAGGGGGATATTCATCTAAATCTTTTGCCAAATCCCTGTCAAATCTCCGATCTGTTGGAGGACCTGATGTTAATATGGGCCAAACTTTTGTCAAATAAATAGAGATTTTTATCAACTACATCAGCGCATGGTATATACTCTGCTTTAGTTAGCCAAAACCCCCTATCTTCTGCTGTGCCACACACTATCAGTTTTTATTAGTAAGAGTGTTTGAGAGTCATGTGTGAACACAAAGGAAATAAAGAAAACAATCGAGCTGTTAGTGACTATGCGTCTGTCTCCATTCTTCAGCTGGCTGTCAATTATTCCTGTTCTGGATTCCAGCAGTGAGAGGGGTATGGCTTCCAGAAATGAGAGGGATATGGTTATAACAACTGCAAGTGGAGGGGGATCATCTATAGAGGAAACACACTGTGCATCTTTCTTGACTTCAGAGAAACAGAGGCCAGGCACCGTCAACTTTAGCACCACAGAAAAGTATCTGTGAGTTTGGCTCTGGAGAGGGCAGTTCACTGCTTAAAACAAGTGGCAGCATCTTACACATTCTTGACAGATTATAGGAAGGACAATATTTCAATGGCTGCCTTTGGGCCTTCGCCTTAGTTGGTTAAAAGGCAGACTCTGAGCTTGAAAGTGGCTGTCTGTTCCAGATGACTTACCAGTGGTGAGTTCTATAATTTTGCTCATTTTTGGCATAATTTAGCTGGAAAGACACTGTTTGATTCATTTGATTTCTTCCCTTTCATTTCCCCTCCTCAGCCTTGGCCTCTCAGCCGGGTCATATGAGAGGAGTTTTCAGGTTTGTGTGCAGGTGTTGAGATATTCGTCAATCTGACATTTCTGTTGGAGTACCTGTTGTTTTTGTATTAGTTGATGTTGGTGTTTTTCAGTTTTGAAATGTCCTGAAACTGTGAACCTATTTTTGCTTTTAATAAAATGTTTCTGGGAAAGAAAGGAGAGGAAGTTCGCTTGATTTTATGTTTAGGAGGACTCATGGCTTTTATCGTGCTCTTCCTTGTCTCCAGTCTCTTGAGATGTCTATCCAGTGTGTCAGGGAAGCTTTCATCTTGTAGTACACATGGAATTTCTAGATAGAAGGGCACCTGGTAGGAAGTAATCAGCTATCCCAGTATCATTGGACTTTTTGATATTTGGGGGTTAGGTAGGCGGTCTCCCTCTTAGATCGATAGCTTATATTTGCCAAGAGTGGGCTGAAAAGTCTGAGTTATTAGGAGCATTCTGGATGAACTTGTTCTATTTCTGATGGAACTTAAAACAAATTTCAAATTTCAGATGATTGGTATAAGGTATCGAGAGTACCTTTGAAAGGTATGAATTAGCAAATCAAAGGTTCAGTTGGACCTTCTTCACCATTTGAACCGTGTTTGTCTGTGGCCCTCAGCCTTGCCACACTTGAGAATATAGCGGTACAAAAAAATGACTAGGTCCAATTGTATACCTCGAGAGCGGGAACAGGTGGTAAAATTACCCTCTGAAAAGTGGCATTTTTAGAATTGTGTCTTAAAATCCAACTTTATCATTAAAGAGGGCTCTACATTATAATTCTTTATACACCAAACTATCCTGTGGGAAAAGTAAGCCTTGCAGTAGTAAAAAACTTAATTAATAGTTTTCCATTACCAGAACCTGTAAAACTTGAAGGTAAGTGTCCATCTGCACCATACCTTATGGTCTGTTTAGGCCCTATCCTTGGGATGACATATGTATTAAGGAAGGTTTAGGCCTGGCTAAATCTTTATTTTGCCAGATAGAAAGAGCAGTTTAAGCTGCACACACATTCTACAATGTCAGTCCTGAGACATATTTAAGTGGCAGGCAAAATAACTGCTGCAGACTAGTAGCATTTAATTGACATGCCCTGGTGACCTATAAGCAAATTCACAATGCCTATTTGGTGTAAGGCAATTTCACCATGTTTAGAGGAGAAAGCACTTTAGCACTGGTGAACAGTGGTAAAGGGTTCAGAGTTCTAAAGGACAGCAAACAATGGGTGCAGAAAACAGGAGAGTGACAGGTAAAAGTTTGGGGATGACCCTACAGAATGGTTATTCATCACATAGGAACCATCAACATGTTTGCCAAAAGAAATGTGAGTATTCTGGTTACAAACTTTTTAACATCAGAACAATTATTTCCTAACCACTAAATACAAGGATTGTGTTTTACATGTGCTACAGTTTTGTTTCTGTTGTTTTTAGTACCAGAGGCCCCTAGTAGCAGTAGATCCATTCAACACAACACACATAGAGGTGCAGCAGATGGTTGTTGGAACCATTTATTCCCTGTCAGATTTGTGGTAATATTGCACCTGATAAATGCTGATAGTGCGGTATTATTTGCCAGTTGCAGTACTACCTTGCTATTCTGAGGTACACACCTGGGAAAATCAGATAATATTGTAATATCACCTTTCCCCCATTCAGAAGGTGAGAATGTGAGTATTTACCACAAACACATACTTCTGCGTTTTACCTATTGAAGTGTTGCTCCACATCTTGAGATGTCATCTAAACTTCTCTGGCCCCTCCAATTGTTATCAGAATGTAGGCATCGTTCTGCTTCATTTGACAAGATGGGCAAAATGTAATGGTTTTATTGAGGTTATATTTTCTTCAGATTGTTTTGACAGCCTGCCATGAACCCTTTTTATCATTGCCTTTATCTGTAGGTAGGCACTAAAGATAAGGGACTCTGCTCTGCGTGAAATGAGTATGGATGCAGAGAATTGAAAAAGACCAAGTATCCCCTGTAATTACAACAACAACAGTGATCTTTTACATGCCACCCACGCCTCCATAAACTGAATCAACTCTTGATGCATGAAAAAAATAACTCCTTATTGTACTGGCTGGTTGTGATAGGGTCTAACGGGTCTGACATTAGCGTGGTAGAAGGTTATCATATAGCCTTATAGCCCACAGTAGTGGGCTATACCAGCCATTAAAGCCCAGGTGTTAGCATGGGAGTATAATGGCTGGTATAGCCCAGCAACGGTGGGCTGTGAGGCTATTAGAACATTTCGCCCCAGGAGGACAGGGTGTTCTACTTAGTAAAACAAATGCCCCACATAGCCCGAGGGGGTTGAAATACCCTCAGACTCCATGAGGTCTTTGTTCACAGCCACAGCTGTGAAAGGAAAATATAGGAATATTGATGCTCCAGGGTTCTACCAGCCATTATAAGCCCAGAGCCTCTTCATTGTCTTTAACAGACCTCCCAACATTCCATTGTTCAAATATAGCCTTAGAGCCCATTGCGTGCCATTAAAGACCCACTCCAGCTTTAAAAAATGAGCAGGCCTTAAATGGCCAATATAGCCCACTACGGAGGGCTCTAAGGCAGTAGAACTCCCTAGAGGGCAGTGTGTTCTAATCTGTAAAAACAAAGGCCTCTCGGGGCCAAAGGCGTTTAATTCCATTCAGCTCTATGACACCTTTTGTTCACAGCAACAGCTGTGAAAATAAAAAAAAATTGCAATGTTGATGCTCCAGGCTGCTACCGGCCATTAGAAGCCCGGAGCATTCCTTTATCTACAATGGAGCTCCCAGAATTCCAATGTTCTAACATGGCGTGATAGCCTGGGGAAGCCATTAAAGGCCCGCACCAGCGTAAACAAGGGAGTGATGTTTAATGGCAGGTTTAGCCCAGCTATAGGGGGCTATAAGGCTACTAGAACATTTTGCACCAAGAGGGCAGAATGTTCTAATTAGTAAAACAAAGGCCTCACGGGGCCTGAGGGGGTTGAAATACTCTCTGACTCCACAAAGCCTTTATTCAGAGCAACATCTGTGAAAGGAAAACATTGGAATGTTGATGCTCCAGGCTTCTACCAGCCATTGTAAGCCCACAGTGATTCATTGTCTTCAATAGAGCTCTCAACATTCCAATGTTCTAACACAGCCCTAGAGCCCGACATAGTGGGCTCTGCTGGCCAATAAATGCCTGCTCCAGCATTAACAAGGGAGTGGGCCTTTACCGGCCAGGAATGGCCTACAACGACAAAGTGAAGTGGGTGGCAACTATTGAAGCACTCCCTTCAGGTTTGCATCACTGTTTAAGCCTCCTGATTGGACTATGGAAGCTGGGGGACTAGGCTGTGGAAGAGTTTGTCTACACAGGTCCAGAGGAAAGCCAGCACTGGTGCGCAAAGTATATACTGCAGTGTGCAATCACAGCAAAGGCCCGGGTGAGAACACTTCTGAAATCGATAACAAGGTGTCAAATAATGACTTGTAAGCTATAGCCCTAGACGTGAGATTTCCTGATTCCAGGATGTCATGGACCATGCCTAGATCTAAGCGGAAATCAGACTGGATTGGAGGTATGAACTTGTTTTCTTCAGCCCACTTTTCTGTGTCTTGCAAAAATCATCTCACTAAATATTTAGAACAAACCATTAGGGCAATTACAGGATAATTTGCGGCGTTCGCTGTATTGCCTTTATATATATCGATCGGATTATGGGGCCTTGACGTTACTTTGGAGTTACTTGCGAGGTTAAACAGAAAGCTAGCACACATTGCTTGCTGACCGCTGTGTTGGGAGCCTCCTTCTGGAAAGGCAGTGAGGGGAAATGTGACAAGTAATGCACTTGTAGGCCTGTGCTCAGTCAAAGACAACTTGGCTGGTATCGATTTTTGGAGATGTGCACCGAAGCAGAAATATACGATGCTCCCTAGTTTCTAAGAAAGTGCCAAGGTTACTGGAATCTTTAGTGCACCAACAGCCACAAAGTGCACCGCTGTGGTTGTAGATAGAAACAGCAGGCATTTACAGAACTCCTATCCAAGTGCACAACATGTGAGATTGCGCTTGCACATCTTCATCTTCTTTCAGTAATCCCCTCCCATTCCTGAAACAGCAGAGAGCTAGCTAATATCAGGAGTGTCTTGTGTTTTAAACTGTGATCAGTAACTAATGGCTTCCTGCAGAAACCACTAGCATGCCCCAGGTTCCCATAACCGAAAATTGGCCAGCCATGCCAGTATTTTGCCTCTCCTGAAGCATTTGTTCAGTGAAAGGATGTCACTTGCACTGGACACCACAGAAGACCTAGAATCTTCACAATTTTAATGGAGCGTGCCTGTCTTCCAAACTGGGAGATTGAGTCTCTGACATATTCACATGGTGCCTCCTTAACCCGGTCTTCTGTCCGAAATTATAATAAGGGGCATGGCTAAAACTGTAACACTTATCATCACTACGAGTCTAAAACAGATTTTTTTCCTAGCGCCTTTATTTGCATTTGTTTATGGTGTAAAACAAATCATTTTGCAAGGAAAAAAGTATTCCGCGGGAGCCTGCACAGTAAAGCAGATGATTGTTAATAACAGCTGTTGTCACGTGCAACTGAATCATTACACAATTTAATTTAATTTAATTGACACTTAGGGGCCGATTAGGATGGCGGACGGACGCAACCCCAGAGGTGGAGGGACCGTCCGCAGGGGCAGCGGCGGTGCCTCCGTGCAAATTAGGATGTGACCGCCACCCTGGCGGTCACATCCTGGATATTTAACATTGCGGCGGGTGCTGCTTCAAGCAGCACCCGCCGCTATGTTAAAAGTGCATGTTTAACATTTACATGCACAAAGCGGCAGGCACTGCGCGGTGCCTGCCACTTTGTGCATGTGTGCACCCCCCACCCGCCTACACTCTGGGGGCCCGTAACGGGCCCCCAAAATCAAAAGTACACATGCTTTTCCACGGCGGAAAAACCGCAGCGAAAAAGCATGTTTACAAATGCTTCCTAATTTGGCTGGCGGTGTCTGATAGACACTGCCAGCCAAATGAGAGCTTTTCCGCCGCGGTTGTAAGCCGACCGCGGCGGAAAAGCAGCAGACAGAAACCAAGACCCACCAGCCATCGTAATGCGGCGGTGGGTCTTTGGTGACTCCGCAGAGGATTTTCCGCCTCCTCCGGGCCAGAGGTGGCTTCCGCCGGCCCGGAGGAGGCGGAAAATCCTCCATCATAATGAGGCCCATAGTCTCTGCCCAGGAAGACACACTTCGATCATTCGCTGGACAACACTCATTCCCAGCTTTTACACCTCACAATTTTCACCAGCCACCACTGGGGCCCTTAATGGGCAGTATATGCCACTACGAAGGGCTCTAAGGCTATCAGAACATTCTTCTCCTAGAGGGCAGAATGTTCTAATTTGTAAAGGCAAAGGCCTCTCGCAGCCCCGTGAGTTTAAATCCCCTCGGGCTCCGTGAAGCCTTTTGCTCACAGTAACAGCTGTGAAATGTAAAAAACATTGTAATGTTGATGTTCCGGGCTTCTACTGTGCCAGTAGAAGCCATGAGCACTTCATTGTCTACAATGAGGCACCCACCATTCCAGTGTTCTAATTTAGATGTATAGCCCACCGTAGGCATTAAAGCCCTTGAGCCAAAGGCGTGGGCCTTTAACAAGGGAGTAGGACTTTAATGCGGGTATAGCCCAGCTACGGAAGGCTCTAAGGCTGTTAGAACATTCTGCCACTAGAGGGCTAATGTTCTAACAAGTAAAACAAAGACCTCAGGGAGCCCTGAGGTATTTGTTCACAGCAATAGCTGTGAACAAAGTCAAACACTGGAATGTTGGACCTCCGAGCTACTACCAGCCATTAGAAGCCTGGAGCCCTCCGTTGTTTTCAATGGATCGCCCAACATTCCAATGTTCTAATTAAAATTCTAAGTAAAATGCTGTTTTTCATAGAGGCTGAATTCACTGGAGTCAGTTGGCTGCTGTCTACTGTCCTGTTGGTCATAAGCTTAATAAAGAAAGTTACTGTGGACTGTTTGTTGTTCTCATCAAGCCCAGGCAGTGGCTAGCACAGTAATGCTAAAGTAAATAAATGTGGTTTCTCAGACTGAAGCAAAGGAAGACCATAAATCCCAAGAAGTATTGATTTGGTAAGTATAAAAACTCTCAGAAGCTAATCTTGTGGAGAAAACCAGCATCATGTTGACTTATTTTAGTATTTCTCTTTTAATACAACATAAATGTTTTCCAACATTTGGCAACGAGATGGAAGTCAAACTGGACACAACTTCTTTAGAATTAATTTTCTATGCTAAACATATATATATGGTGTTTTTGTATTCTATTTCCATATCCCTTACTTTATTATGTCCACTTTTGATATAAATGCGTAGAGCTAATTACATGCTTTTGCTGAAATGTGCTTGGCTAGAAGCATTTGCCAATATTATCTTGGTGTTAATTTTTACTGAGGGGCTGAGGGGACACCACCAATTGGCATGGCTATTGATCTGCTGGCTGTTGCAACAATGCATCAATTGAAGTGCTCTTTGTACAGACTGTGCTGTGTTTCTTCACAGCCAGTGGCCCACCGAAGAGCAAAAATAGTAATTTATCAGTATGTGGGAAAGATAACGCCATTTCTGAGGTATGTTGCTTGCATATCATTTTCGCTCACCCAATTACAAAGACAATTGGCCCTTGTCCCTTCTTGTGTACTCAATGCAATAATTGCAGTAGTGCAAACCACACTAAAAAACTGAAAGAGACCCACACAAGAACCTGGTTCTTGTATATGTGTCTGCTTATTGCATTATCTAAAAATATATTCCAAGGTTTCTTTACTCAGGTGTGTGATTTTTGTTGTTTTTAAAATAACAATTTACAAACAAGTTTCAGAGATTTTGCTGTAGTCTTAGATTTTCAATTTTAGTACAAAATTAAACATCTAAAAGCAACTGTTGATATAGAGGACTGGTGAATCTTCTTAATGAATCTCAAATGTTAGGGTATTGATCATGGCAGCCCAGAAATGCTCGATAGGCATCTAAACCTCTCCACATAGTTAGAAAATGACCCTAAATGGATTGCAGTGATAGTTGACTTTTAGCTTTCATGCCTAACTTATTTTCTCGACACTGTTTCCCCAGAAGATTTAATAAGACAGTCATGCTTAGTTGTCTGAATGAGAATAATGATGTCCAATTTTTTTGTGGATGAGAGGCAACAATGATTTAGTTCAAATTAAAGCTGTACAATCAAATTGTCGGTCGTTGCTGAGTCTGGAAAATTGGTCGTAATCCTTCTGCCTGACAATACGACTCGATTTTCCAGACTCAGCAACTACCGACAGGTCTCTTCTTCTAAAACATTTTACTCTCCAACACGGGAGTATGCGCAAGTTTACTAAGACTGTTTACTTATTATGACTTTAATGTCCAACCCGTGACGATTCACGTGTGTTATTCAAATACCTGTGCCCTGAAGAAGCCCATCCTTTGGACGAAACGCGTTGGCTGGTTCTGTTCTGTGCATACCAAATAACATGACTGAGAATAAAAGAAGAATATCTACAACAGACTTTCCTCGTCAATTTGATTGTACAGCTTTAATTTGAACTGAATCAATATGGTGCCTCTCATCCACAAAAAATTTGCTATGTTTTCTATGATCTATTAGCAGCAGGTCATTTCAGGTGGGCAACATACTTTATTAATCTCATGAAAAGTCTAGGTGGTGCTGTCCGCTAGAACCCAGCTGCTTGCATTTCACAAAGGATAATGATGTCCGTATACATTTAATTCCATTTAGGGTACATGCTTGGTCGATTTCTCTTCATGTAAACTACATCAACATTATGGTGAACATGTAGAAAAGAATTGTGCTTTTATAGTTGATTTTTTGCAACAATATAGTTTTTAGACTTCCATCACTTTGTGGTAGGTCACTCTAATCATATGTGAGTTTCCCAGACTTTCTATAGCACAGTTAAACCATTTATTCAGTCTTGTAGCACTCTTGAAATTGGAATGACATTTCATCCATTGTTCATGAATTTCTGGTCAATCAGATCCTTTGTGATCTAGAATGACATTTTGCCAGTCAAGTATAGATCAGACTATTTTTAGATCTGGCTTGACAACACCATTGTGTGCATCCCTAGTACTACCAACACTTCAAAGCATACATAGAGTAGGTTTTGCCTCCTCCTCCTCCTTTTGGCTGTTTGATGTTTAATTTCCATTCCTAGAGTGCTTGCATTCCAATGAATAAGGGTCTGTTTTACATTTCAAAAGTGCACTGGTTCATCACACATTATATTATGTATCATATATGCATAGATGCATTCTACATAGAAATCAACCAAGTGTTGCTTTGTTTTTTCACTGCAGCATGCTTTTTATCGTTTTGTTTTTCTTATTTCTCTGCAGCAGGCTATTGTAATATTTTGGAGTCAAAATGCAAGCCAGGCTGTAGGAAATTGGGTTCCTGGCACTGTGGGGTGAAATTCTACTCACCAACTACAATCCTTGTCAGTGTTGAGTCACAAGCAAGCCCCTGAAAGAGCGTAACATTTCCTATAGAATTAAGCATTACTAATGGCAAACCTGCCTTGGACTTCAGACATAAAGCTGGATTTAAAAAGTGACATGCAGACATTTGGTGTTGCAGAATGAAAACATGAGGCTTTGATATTCATATTCTTTAGTCAGACGCTTTCTACTGTCGTGTATTTCTATAGGTTCTGAATCGATCCCCCTATTTCTGACCATATTCTGGTTAACCTACCTAGCTAGTTAACTAACAGTCAGCCCATGAGGCAAGAAATCCCCCATGATGCAGATACCGTTATCTGACGCAGTCACACTACGGCACAGGAACGTGTTATCTGATTAGGTCATAACGCTTGAGATCTAATTAGACAAGCGACATTCCTCCAGCCCCTGATAAGGCATACGACGTTCTCATAACAAATCAAACCTATGACAACCTGGATAATCCGTGCGGCCATTGTTTTGATTTCACAGAGAACTTTAGTAAAGAATGTGCTAACGAGCAAGTCGTATGACATCTTTATTGACGTACCTATGTCCATCCTTACGTCAATCCCGGCACCTTTAAGGTATAAATATTGCCGACCTTGCCCTATGCAAACACACGCGTGGTGACAAGACGGAGCAGCCATACTTGCCGAAGCCGAGAGCAGAAGCAGACCCCGCAGGCAACAGCCCCGCCTTCCTGACGCGCTGAGAGACGCGCTGCTATCTCAAGCCGAGAGACCCAGCACCGGCGCTTCTGGGCAGCCCTCGCAGGCAGCCTGGAATATCGAGAGCAGAGAAAGAGATACCATTCCTCATTCATCCTAAATTCCAGGTACAGAACTGAATAACCCCTCCTAGAGAATTCTTTAGTTATTCACTTGGCAAAAACAAACTTAACTTAAACTGTAACTTTCTATTCCCGCCCACGTATTAGACTTAGGTCAGGTACACGGGGTAGGCGTATTTAGAAACACCAGTTGAGTACGTTTAGTCAAATGTATATGTGTATGTAAATATATTTTAATCATTTTAAACATCATATGGCTCAGAAACCATATCAATGTTTTTACAGTATTATTTTATACTATTGCTTTTAATGTATGCACTTTACTTAACTATAAGTATTGCAATAATATCGATCCATTTCTCTTGTACGAGAAAAGAGACTGATCAATAAATAACACCTTTTATTGAACACGCCCGTCTCCTCCTTTTCTCTACATTCTGATGAGACTAAGAATGCACGTACTGACTGAGTAAAATAATTGCCTTGTGCTCACACGACTCTTGAGATTGACTCTTGATTAGGGGAGAGCAAAGTTGTCATGTTCTATGGTTGTCAGAAACTAAATCCCTTCTTGTCTAATCAGGGGAGTTAATCCTTCCTTGAACATTCGAGAAAGTTTCTAGCGAACTCTGAGCTTAGCTGGCAAACCCAAAAATTAAGTCTAGTATCGACAGTAGTAGACCTAGTTAACGTCTGGCCTAGGCCTTTACTGCTGTAGGTACTATTCCAATGCGCAGAGCCTATTGGGAAAATAGGAGCTACACTACATGGCGCCCAACGCGTTTGGAAAGGGCGATAAAACTAACGTAAGACATTTAGAGTAACTCAGTCGTGCTTTCTCACTCAGACCCCTTTTCCCAAATACTCCAAAGACGTCTGGAGTGGGTGAAAGGTTATAATATCCTCCAAAACCTCGCAGGAGGGAACTCCTATGTATGGTTCTTGGTCTAAGTCAACGTTGAAGGATAAACAGTGTTCCAAAATATTGTGCATCTAATCTCTGTTTCCATAAAGAAACCTGATCTGCAAATAAACATAATACCATCCTGTCAGCAAAATGGACAGCGATGAAGAACGAGAGGTTACTAGATTAGCTACTGAAATAGCAGATGCTGATGCTACCATGCAAGCAGCAGACGCGGATATAATACTCATTCCGGTCGCCAAAAGGAGATCTATAACCTTAAAACTTATAGAAAATGGACTGACACCTAGAGGTGGCACAGTCATATTCGTAATCGAGGCACACGAATATCGGCAGACAGAGGTATACTATACATGGATACATTTTCCAGCAGCTAATACTATAACAAAGTACTTCCACTATTACAAAGTAGAGGAACCTCCTAATGAGTACACTCCTTTCGAGGAGGTGGAAGTACCACTCAAATTCCAAGAGCATTTGCTCTTATTTGATGGCGCCCTAAAACATAATAATCACATTACAAGGCTCGGTCCTTTAGGAAGACCAGGAGCAACGTGGCCGGTCTTAGCCGGATACACACCATATCCAGACATCGAAAGAATGCCTGCAGCAGAGCTGCTAATACAGCTAAAACAACTACTAAAAATTCACAGACAATTAGTTCAGTATGTAATGCGGACTTCAACAATTCAGCCAGCGATTAAACTTCCACAGCTGACCCCTCACCAGGGGAACACAAATAAAATTACACCACAGAACATCCAATCCTGCCTAGGTAAAGTTCCAGCTAAACGGGAACAAATACCATTCTGGTTGGCACAGAAAATTACCCAAATAGAGGCGGTGTTTCCTGACACCACCCCATTAGAAAAACACAGGATTCTGACTATATGTCTCCCAATGGGAATCGCACCACACATTGAGGACTGTGACACTTGGGGTACAGTCTTTGCTTCCATCTACACAAAAACGCACGGTGTTCCATCCATTTCGGTAATACCAGATGTGCTAAAACAAATTCAAGATGAATACGGTCCAGAACCTGCTTTAACTCTTGGTATGAAATTACTAAAAGACTTCAAGCAGGTATCGGCTATATTACTAGCCAACATAAAGGGTGAAGCAGCAAACGTGGCGATCCGCCAGAGGTTAAAAGAGACAGATATAGCAGACCAACCAGCTGAAATTGCCAGAATCATAGAAAAATCCTATGAAGAACTAGGCAGAGATAGTCTAGGTGAAATATCAGTAAAACCGCAACTGACTACAAGTCCAGAAAAAATGTTTTTTAATAATAATAATAATTCACCAAAAAAGAACTGGGATGGGAACAAACAATCCAATCCAAAAGAAAAGAAATTCCAGTCCAGAGGAAGGTCTCCTAGGCGAAGAGAGAAATCTCCAAACCCGAGACAAAGGTCACCTCAGAGTGAACCCTCTGGGAATAGATATAACCTTAGAAATAGGGATAATATTAAAAAACCTGATAGATATCAAGACATTGATACACGTCCCTCTCAATCTATTCAGAATTCCTCGCAGAAATCGGAAAGAAGAGGACGATCAGAAGAGCACGCCAAGTCCAAAGACAAGGAACCTGCTCAACTGAAAAAGAAATCACAATTTGCCAAAAAAGAAGGTAGCCAGTATCAAGGTAGTTAACAATGCCGAGAATACTGAGGACACAACTGAAAAACGGAGAGTGGGCTCAGACAATGCTAGACAGCGCAGCAGAGGTGAGCATAGCTCGCAAAGTCCTTATGGATCATCTGGAGACAGTGGACACGAATGAATACCTTCAAGTGGAAACTGCAGATACCAGAGTTAGCAAGCCCCACAAAATATACGAGATAACATTACGTATAGAGGGAGATAAGACTAGGAAAATAAGGGGACTATTTTGGGATAACCTCTCAAAGGGTTATGACATACTTCTAGCTGAAAAAGACTGGCCACCAGAGTTTGTCAGGGAGTGCCCTCATGGCGAAGAAGTAATTATGCCTGCCTTCTCGAATCAAATCCCGATTCATAAAAAATACACACTTGCTAGAAAGTGGGCAGTGGCCTTAGCACCTGCTTTATATAAAAATCATGTAGGATGGGATGAGGATTCTCCTCCTCACAAAATCCAGTTAAAATCACAACCAACTGCACAAAGGCAGTACCCAATTAAGCAAGAAGCTAAAAAACAAGTAAATGAAATACTAGATCAGCTAGAATACCAGGGGGTGATTGAAACTTGCACCTCACAAATGAACAATCCTTTGTTTCCGGTCTCCAAACCAGACAATTCATACCGTCTAGTTTTGGATTACCGACACCTTAACACATGTTGCAAAACTTTTGCAGTGCAAAACTCACACAGTGCTGCACTAATGAATAACATAGTGCGCAAAAAATACAAAACTACCTTGGACATCTCCAACGGATTCTTTTGTCAAAACATAGCACCAGAGAGCAGATATTTAACAGCTTTCTCAGTAAATGGCACTCAAAAACAATTCTGTCGGTTAGCCCAGGGGTACAAGAATAGCCCGGGGGTATTCTCAGCGAGAGTAACAGAATTACTACAACAATATGATGATGAAGCATTATCTTATGTCGATGACATTTACTTAACAGATGATGACTTGGAAACTCACTTGAAAAGAGTGAACACCATAATACTTGGTTTCGCTGCAGAGGGTTACAAATTCAACTTCAAAAAATCCAGAATTGCCCATCTGACAGTCCTATTCTTAGGATATGAGTTATCAAGTGAAGGCAAAAGCCTGGCAGACAATTTCCTAGAGAAATGTGCCGTAATCCAAGCTCCTAAAACACTAAAAAACCTACAGTCAATTCTAGGCTTCCTAAATTTCGGAAGAACTTACATTGCAAATTACGCAGAAAGGGTCAAACCCCTTTACGATCTAATTAAACCAGACTTTAAAAGATCCAGTTGGACTCAAACACACACAGAAATTTTGAGATCCTTACAAACAGACATGCTAATTAAAACAAAATTAGAAACCCGTGATAATACACGCAACCTTGTGATCCGAGTCATCCCAGGGAGATGCGGATTCACATACCTGACCTCTAATGAGGGAGAAAAGGTACCAATTGCATTCAGATCACACTTGTACACAAAAGCTGAACAGAGATTCAACAACAAAGGAAAAATTGTTCAAGCAGTTCAAACCGCAATAGCTAGAGAAAAAGACATAGCTGACGGTAGACATATCACAGTCAGAACAGCTGAATCAGCCTTTGAAGCATTAACAACACCGTGTAATTTACCAACAACAACATTGGATCCAGAATGGTTACAATGGGTAAATTCAATCACAACGGACAAAGTATACTACTTCTTTGATCCAGAACTAGAAGAATTAAAAAATCTAAAAAATGAAAAAACGTATCCTCTGCCAATCGACATTCTGCCTCTACGACATTACGCCTGTGTAATCTATACAGACGGACATGCTCAACCCTCCGTTTGGGGAGAACATGCATACAATCCCACATGTGAGATCACAAAAGAAGTGTGGCGCGGAGGTAAACTAAGACCTCTATTAACAAAATCACACTCAGTAGAAACAAATTCAGAAATGCAAACTGAAATAATAGCTTTGAAAATGGCGCTAGATAATGCGGATCGCGAATTCCCGACACTTATAGTGTCAGATTCATATTTCTGCGTCAAAGCATATAACAAGGATTTGCAGACATGGATTCAGAACGGTTACAAAGATGACACAGGTGCACCAATAAAGCAGAGACTTCTCTGGGAACAAGTAGCTCTTTTGAAGAAAGAACTACCAAAGACTCACGTGACTCACTCACTGAGTCATCAACGTGATGGCGTTCACGTTGTGGGGAATTCATTGGCTGAGACAGCCGCAGCGGCAGCCACTAAATCGGCTCCCGTAGATCGAAAAAAGCATACATTAAAATACATTGACGGTGAAACATTGCTGGCGGTGAAAACGTCATCAAAAGGCGACTGCTCAGCGTTACCGATCAACTATCCACTCAATTATACATACATAATCGATGCAAACTCCGTCCCTTTTGCTCGAATCCCTGGAGTGGGGGATAGAGTGATTCCAAACAAGGACAGGAGAAACTTGTTAATCGCAGACGCACACATGGGCGAGGGTCACAGACACCTTAAATTAAAAGATTCTCTGGAAGATTTACAATCACGGTACTGGTGGCCAGGCATGAGCCTCCATCTTACCATCTTTGTAAAAAACTGCCCAAACTGCAACAGAGATCGCAGTGGGGAGAGAAGCAGTTTAATACCTCGTCGTATCAAGGCAGATAATGTTACCAGCAAAAAGAATGGCTTGCGATTAACATATACAGGCTAGTTCCCACTTATAATGTAGATCCACAGCACTCAGCTGACGTCCGGACTGTTATACAAGATTTGCGAGTCTAAATGGCATATACGCTAAGAGCATGCTACGTTCAACCATTTTTTTTTCTTTTTCTCAGGCAATCCAGCCTGGGGGGAAAAGAATGACCAAATGAGCACAGCCCAGCGGGAATCTTCTCACTTCCTTCCTGAGGGTATGGGATGGTGTAAAGAAAAAACCAAGACAGAAAGCAATCTATAATAGAAAGGATATTAGGTTCGGGAGCTGGGTGGGTCAAACATCTAATAAGTGTCCAACGTAGTCTAAATAACTTGCCAAGAAATTCTCTGAAGGGATTCAGTCCGTACGAATTATTATTCGGAACTAGGATGTTGATCTCTGACCTTGATAGTCAGACTTCAGTGGTAACAGAAAAAAGCTTTGATGTCAAAGACCGTTTGGCTATTTTGCAGGACTTAAACAAAACAAGAAAAGACCTGAGCAACATACAGTTGAAACAACAGCCAACAACCACTGAAGAATCACCACCTGTCCCAGCAAGACCTGTCTGGATTCCAAAAAGTCGGGGATCTAGTCAGGGAGAAGATCGCGGTAAAGAAGGAATTTGGGCCTTCTTACAGAAAAGCAGTTCCTGTCTTGTCTGTCAACGGGACAAGATCAGTTGTACTACCGCCACTTGCTGGAAAAAAGGAGAACCGAGTTGTATCCATCGACCTGGTAAAACCACAACATGTGGCCAATAACAAACAGTAGGCCAAGTGGACTCCCAATAAGTAGCAGAACACCAAGGTTTGCTACCAGTACAGAGGTCCTAACAAAGAGGCTCATCACATTCGAAACGCCTACAGAAGAACAACAAGGACTATGCAACAATGCAATAGAACTTAGACCTCTGAAAACCCAAATAAAGACATTTAGCAGAGACACACCAATCTATACTGAAGTACCAAGTGAAAATGCAAAAAACAAAAATCCTGAACCAATTGGAATAATTGACAGAACTGCATCCGGTTACTTCATCAACTTCGATGATTCCTCTGAAGGCTTCAGCGAACAAAAGACACAGCCATCATCAAAATCCTTTAAAGACAAAGCGAAGGAACTTTTGAAACAACTAAAAGAAACATATCTGATTTCTCCATGGATTGAATTTTGGGTGGGTTTTGGTGCATTTATCCTCATACTTTGGCTCATCATGGTATTTACTTTGGGACGCTTCATTGAGGGAAAATATGCTAAAATGGACACAGCAAGTCAGAACATCAACTTGGTCCTCAAACCACACACATCTTCACACGTCGAGAAACGAGAACTTTCTTCAGAACTTTCTTCAGCCAACTTCACAGCAATTCCAATACCTGGTGGGGTAGCCTGGGACAACACTGACTATGAAATTTATGGTCCGGTCGAGATCCTGAAATATCCACACCAAATTAAGATCTCTTTGAGTGACTTTGCAAAACCAAACTCATTTGCTGATGATTGGGACTTTGAAAGTATAAACAATATGATGTCTGACTTAGTAATGTCTGCTAAATTTACAAAACATGATTATTTGCAAGGTTCTACAAATTATGATAGTATGTATTGCTATAACCACTATGGTAACCATTTCTTGCATAAATCTGCACAACCTAGAAATGTTTTAAATTTTAATCAATGGGAACATTGTGCTACACCTCCAAAAGGGAGCTCTAGAACCGTTTATGACAAATATTCATACTTTCAAGGTTTTAACACTAGTAATGCTGAAACATTTTATTATAAATTGTCAAACAAGACAGGGACCAAAACCATGATAACCAACACAAAATTGATTTATTCTGATTCATTCTTTGAAAAAATGAATACTTTTGGATTCGATTATTGGGACAAAAATGTTGATTTGAAAAGTGTTTGGGGCACAAAAGAATGGCAAGTACAGGGTTTAGAAGCTTTGTTTAGAGCCTGCATGATCCCAGAACAAATGATATTTTTAAATGACACTGTTCAACAAACCACCTGTCTTGGCTTAGCCAAAATCAAAGATTTAAATAACCCGTCTATTCCAAAGCCAACAATGTTTAGCAATAACTCTGATACAGATGAAGAAATAGACATAAACCATATACTTAACCAAAACAGAACACATCCTGATTGGAAACAATGGTTGATCTGGCCCACAGATACAAATAACTGTCAAGATAGATTCCTGAATAAAACACAGGGTTTCAAAATGACCAGGCCAGACCCTAGATATCCCCAAAGACATCACCCAGGGATAATAACAACCTACAGTGTGGGCAAATTATGCCTTCAATGGCTACAAACTTCCACACTGCCTGAAATTAAGCAACACCTAACTTTACTTACTGATGGTGCTGACTTGCGTGATTTCATAATGGGACCACGCAAACAGCGTCAAAAGCGTTTCATAGCAGCCTCTGTATATGCAGCATACAATGAGGCCTGGAAGGTTACTCAAATTGAGACAGCAGAAAGAATACGGGAAATTGACCGTATTAATTTGGAAAAATCACTTTCTGTAGTGGACAATGGGTTAATGACTCTGTCCTCCAGAATTTTTTTCATTGGACAGCATTGTGTCTTCAGCAATCGATATATTATCGCAAGACTTACTGTTATTACAACATGGTCAGTCACAATTGCGTTCTATCGTACAGCTTGGCTGGACGTTACAAAATCTGCGTTCAGGCTATGTGCCTTGGCGTTTAATCAACACTACGTCACTATTCCAAATCTTTAACCTTACTGATAGACAAATCGGTATGGCGCAGAAGGGTGCTGATTATACAATCTTGAGCATTGAAAAACTAGAAAGATTACCGTTGACAATGTCAGAACGACCTGTCAGTGAATGGATAATCCACGGAATCATAAATATTCCAATCTCAACCTTCAGGTTTCAATACTGCCAAAAATATATACAGGCTGGCATGTACGAGAAATTGGGAAAGGGGTACCTTAAAACAACTTGGAACCTGCCCTATTCACATGCATGTGTCAGTAACAAAGGACAGAAAGTGTTTCTTAGTGGCAACAATTGTGCTATGTCACTAAGCGGCACGCTTCTGTGTAACGGTATTAGTTTGCACGGAGCCTGTGAAGGGAATTCATACAACCTTTCATGTCACCAGCAAGGCGCACCTGCAACTGAAATAGAACCATTCTTTCAAAGACTCTATAATGGGAGTTACATTCTTATTGTAGACCGCAGATGTTGTAGTCTTATGCCCGGGACTCCTTATCTCGTCACTACGACGGCGAAGGTCAAGTGCTGTGGACGTTCTTTGTTCCCCAGCTCCTTTCCAGACAGGGAGGCGAGGGCATGGCCCAGTTTGAAAATTACTTCTATTCGAATAGACACTTTAAGCAGAATGAAAACAGTGCTTCTTCAGACGCCTACAAGGCTCACGTCATCAAAAGAAACGTATGATCTACAAGTCGCAAGGACGACTGCAGAGATACATACATTATTATCAACCAATTCCCCCGTACATTTCGCGGAAATCCTGAGCGAAATCTTAAATATTTCTGATACCACAGGGGTCTCAAAGGTATTTAAGACAGTATTTTCGATGGCATTAACACCATTCAAAGCCATACTGGGTATTTTTCCAGATTTCGTCCATTCGATTTTTGGCGGACTTCCCCTAATCCTAGGACTAATTGCAGGAATCCTATTCCTAGTCCTTATTTTTCGATATGGCAACCCATGTCACAGATCAAACTCTCGCGACAATGGAAGATACGATCCTAGCCATTGGATACCGGGACCGGATATCAAAAATCCTGGGACTCTCCCGGCTTAGAGACCTGAACATGACTTGGTTTCTATCATTTCGACCAATGTGGCAAAGGTGTGTTTTACCTGTACTAAGGTGTCTGCTATGCGGAGAAGAATGCGTGTTAGACACCTGTCTGACGCTACAATCGGATGCGCCGGTGGATGCAGATACACTGTTGGTTCCTACCAAGGTTCACGCACTGTGCTGCCCTCAAAGGCTGCCAATTCTGATGACGGCATTCCTGGAATCTTCACCACTGCGATTGAAGAGTAGTGAAGTACGAGATGAAAGCAGCATCGAACAGGTACGACCTTCTGTCAGCAATGCAAATCAGAATGTCAATGCAGACAATCATGCGCATGAATGCATGGTTACCCCTATTTCCGACTTAGTGGAACTTTCCCATGAAGCTGTTGACAGTTTTTTCGAAAGCCTGAATGATATGATGTTCTCTCCGGAACAGAAATAGAGACTTTTGAGTAAACTCGCACACGGCGTTCCCTGAATCCGGCCTTCAACTTAAAAAATAAAGTCACATGAACAATTACAATCCAGTTCACGGACAGCAACTTTTTTCAGCAAGCCCTTAAAATATTTTTCAATATATTTTTCCCCGGGACACTGACCTTCTGCTTAAAGTAAGAAACTATTCCTAGAGAACTAAGATTTCTATTTTTTTAGATACTTTATAGACTTTATATAGAGTTTAGCTGCCCGCTGGTATGTTCACAATATATTTTATGTGATGAAATGGTTTCGACTTTTTTTCTGTATAGCCATATTAAGAGCCATTTCATGTGTATTTCTCATATACCAACAAGCAATAATGCATAACAATGCGTGTTTACTTTTGCATTTAATTCATAGCTTAAGTGCATACAATATATATGACTGCAATTTTTCAGTATATTTGAAAATTTCAATATGCATTTATGTATTTTGGGGTGGTAAGGTATACACTATACTCTATAGTATGTTGTACTATGTTATACTATGCATAGATTAGTAGATATGACCATAGTTAGCGTGGAGTGGGTGTCGTGTATTTCTATAGGTTCTGAATCGATCCCCTTATTCCTGACCATATTCTGGTTAACCTACCTAGCTAGTTAACTAACAGTCAGCCCATGAGGCAAGAAATCCCCCATGATGCAGATACCGTTATCTGACGCAGTCACACTACGGCACAGGAACGTGTTATCTGATTAGGTCATAACGCTTGAGATCTAATTAGACAAGCGACATTCCTCCAGCCCCTGATAAGGCATACGACGTTCTCATAACAAATCAAACCTATGACAACCTGGATAATCCGTGCGGCCATTGTTTTGATTTCACAGAGAACTTTAGTAAAGAATGTGCTAACGAGCAAGTCGTATGACATCTTTATTGACGTACCTATGTCCATCCTTACGTCAATCCCGGCACCTTTAAGGTATAAATATTGCCGACCTTGCCCTATGCAAACACACGCGTGGTGACAAGACGGAGCAGCCATACTTGCCGAAGCCGAGAGCAGAAGCAGACCCCGCAGGCAACAGCCCCGCCTTCCTGACGCGCTGAGAGACGCGCTGCTATCTCAAGCCGAGAGACCCAGCACCGGCGCTTCTGGGCAGCCCTCGCAGGCAGCCTGGAATATCGAGAGCAGAGAAAGAGATACCATTCCTCATTCATCCTAAATTCCAGGTACAGAACTGAATAACCCCTCCGAGAGAATTCTTTAGTTATTCACTTGGCAAAAACAAACTTAACTTAAACTGTAACTTTCTATTCCCGCCCACGTATTAGACTTAGGTCAGGTACACGGGGTAGGCGTATTTAGAAACACCAGTTGAGTACGTTTAGTCAAATGTATATGTGTATGTAAATATATTTTAATCATTTTAAACATCATATGGCTCAGAAACCATATCAATGTTTTTACAGTATTATTTTATACTATTGCTTTTAATGTATGCACTTTACTTAACTATAAGTATTGCAATAATATCGATCCATTTCTCTTGTACGAGAAAAGAGACTGATCAATAAATAACACCTTTTATTGAACACGCCCGTCTCCTCCTTTTCTCTACATTCTGATGAGACTAAGAATGCACGTACTGACTGAGTAAAATAATTGCCTTGTGCTCACACGACTCTTGAGATTGACTCTTGATTAGGGGAGAGCAAAGTTGTCATGTTCTATGGTTGTCAGAAACTAAATCCCTTCTTGTCTAATCAGGGGAGTTAATCCTTCCTTGAACATTCGAGAAAGTTTCTAGCGAACTCTGAGCTTAGCTGGCAAACCCAAAAATTAAGTCTAGTATCGACAGTAGTAGACCTAGTTAACGTCTGGCCTTGGCCTTTACTGCTGTAGGTACTATTCCAATGCGCAGAGCCTATTGGGAAAATAGGAGCTACACTACACTACTTAATAAATCATGTAAAACGTTGCACAATCAATTCATGGTTTAATTTAATGTGGTTAGTTTAGATTTTGTACTCATGTGATTTTAATTTTCAAAAATGTTAAATGTGTGCAGTCGTAGAATATAGTTGTATTGAATTAAAACAACATTTTAAAATGTAGAAACACAGAAACAGCTCTTGCTCTGAAAGCTCCATTGACCTTCGAGATAAGCAAAGGAATGTTTCTTTCCTTGTGAAAGAGAGAACGCTTGGCATACTTCACAGCATATCATTTTTTAGTTGCTGGTGAAATGCCTAATTTAAACAAAGCTCATTCATTTCATTGCTCTAGAGTGAATAGAAAACAGACACATTTTTAAAATGTATTACCATGTTATGCTTTAATGATTCCTGTTTAAAATAACAAGTTCTTTTGCAGCTAATGTTATGTATTTTATTTAAAGTATATTAAATAAGAAGGATTTTGCCTGCCTGATGAATTACTTGTGCAGACCACAGTGCGGTGGAGGAGTCCTTTTGGAGTATCCTGTATTTCAATTGGATGAGGATGAAGATCATCCCACCTGCCTGGCAACATTTATTTTTATAAACACATTCCTTATTTAGGAGTTTCAGAACCCTTGAGGAGAACTTTGAGAGAGGCAGACTCAGACAGATTTAGGGATGGAGACCTTTGCTGACTTTTTCAGACCTGCAGAGGAGGGGAGGAAAGACCTTGATGGACAGCAGAACGGAGTCAGACAAAGGCAGATTAGATGCAGGTGTTGTTCCATTCTGACTTTTATTAAAAACCCCAAGCTCCATACTTTCACTAACTGGCTTTGACAAAGCTTATTTGCTCTAATCTTTATTTCTCTTAATGGGAGATTTTGCAATTGTTAATGATTGATTTAGCTTCACGCTAATCTCACTCTTGCTTTTTTTTCACTTTTCATGAGTTCCTACTGACATCATTTGTGCCTCATTTTCTTAGAATATGAATTCTTTCCTTTATGGAACGCGCTGTATGCAATTATAATATGCTCTGTACTAACTCTATTTTTCTAGTATCAATTCTGTACCCTGCTTGATACCTGGCCAGTAAATGGAGAGTCAGAGAATCTAAAATGTTAATTGGAAAATAAATCCCTTTAAAACTAGTCGCAACTCTCATTCTTGGCTAAAATGTTTATTTGCATTTCATTCTTTGCCCGTGCTTATGGACATACTACGGTGGTAAAGATTAATCACCTTGGTATTCAGTAGAAGCGGACCATGGTTAATGGTAATTGGAATTGTGCAATTTTTTCTACATTTTCCAAAAAGAGAATACTGCAAGATTTCCGCGCTATCACCCCAAATGAACCTGTACTCAATCCTCTGATAGCTTAGCACAGGCAGTCAGGTATACCTAAGAGGCAATGTATAAAGTATTTATGCAGCACTTCAAACAGAAAAATCCCACACTAATTTAGGCAAACAGAGTAAACCTAAAGATTTTGACACCAAAATTTAAAAAATCGAATTAGTAGACCGGATAAAAGTCAAAATTTCAGGCCGACTACGATAGGGCACTGGGCCAGATTCATGGACCAGGTTAATCCTGAAGTCAAGTGCAAAGAATTCATGGTGGATGGGGCAGCGAGGCACAGCTAGAGTCATCATTTAGCACCAAGTTCCTGTCAGAGTTGCATCAGTCCTTGCTGAAACTTTCCGTTAGCTGTCCCCATGAGCTGTTGATGCTGTAGCGTGAAATGCAGATCCTGGGATGACAGGAGTAATTTGCAGTTGCTGTAGTGTGATGTCAGGTTCACTGGAACTTCGCGTTGGCGGGCAGTATGGGCTATAATATCTTGGTGTGAACTGGCCCATTTGCATTCATGAAGAGCCAAAAAAATTCAGCAGAGCGCAACTAGGGCTACCCTAAGGATCCTAGATCTGAGGGGCACCTCTTGGGGGTCAGGAACTCAGTCCTGTGGAGACCAACAAGGCTGAGGCAGGTTCAGTTGCAGGTCCAGGCACAGATCCACAGAGCTTCTTCTGTCCCTGTCGCTTAGAACATGAGGTCAGCTGGCTGACCATTGGCGAAACTTAAGCCTGGAATAAAGGGTGCAGGTCCAATTCTCCTATCTCAGCAAACCGGGCAGCAGACAGCAGAGGATCAGAGTAGCAAGGCAACAGAGTGGCAGTACTTCTTGCAGCAAATCAGCATAACAGTCCTGTAATATCCACAGGTGGATAGGGCACAGGGAACAGAGGATATCAGGGTGGAGACACAGTAGGCTGCCTATCTGGGCAAGTATTTATCAGATCACTCCCCATTGTTATCAGACAAGGGGAATGCCGGGCATCGGAGAGGATGGAGTCATTGGCAGCTGCCAATGGATGCCCTACAGGATATGCCATTCTTCCAGGATCTGGGTGAAAAGATCACAGCTATGTTGAGTAACTGGGGCTCCACTGGTAGTAAGGGCAGTGAATGAGAGACCCTTAAAGTGGTCCTCAGGGAGTAATGTAAATGTAAATGTAAATGTACAGGAATTTATATAGCGCAAATCACCGAGCGGTTTCTAAGCGCTTGCTTAGGTAACCCGTCCTGGTATTCCCCTGTGAGATAACCCCAGCAGGGTATCCGCAAGGTGAAAGCCAGGCATCCCGCCACGAGGGGCCGTTGTGGAGATTAAGCAAGCTATTGCCCAGAGTCACAGAGTGTGAACCCGTGAATCGAGTAGGCACCGGAGCGAGAATTGTCAAGTCCATGGACATTTTAGTACTCAAGACCCCGCCGAGCCGGGAATTGAACCCTGGTACCGGGCTGACCTCTGCTTCCAGGTCTGCCTCCTCTAACCAGTGAGCCACACTTCTCCACTAGTAATGTCTGGCCAAAGTGTGTGGGACGAGGCGACAACTACAGGTAGAGCTGGGAAACGTAGAAAGGAGCAGACAGATGCCCAAGTGGGGAGGTTGAGGATCCAAACACAAGGGAAACTGTTACTGCGCTTAGGGGAAGGTTGCGGCACATGTGGAATAGGCTAAAAAAAACTCACACATCAGTAATATAGACATCAACTGCACAGGGACAGGAATAAACCCAGTAAGCTGCTAGCATGGCTGCTTAACTGTGAGATGGCTGGTTCACTAACAGAATATCGATCTCAAACATATAGATGTAAAAAATATTGAGGTGGAAATATAGAATGCAAAAATATTGACTCCCCATACTTAAACAGGTAAGTCCAAAAATATATATATATATCCAAACAACAATCCTCTGGCAGAGAAAGCTGGAGTCGCAAAAACAAATGGTCGCAATCCACACAGGAAACTGTTCTTGTTAATTTATTCTTTAATCCATTGGGGTATTATAACAAAGCAGTAAACCAACGCGTTTCGACAGCCTCCGCTGTCTTGATCACCGTCTAAATCAGATTGCTTTTCCACATGGGGAGCTGCATATTGGTAGCTCCCCATGTAGAAAAGCAATGCCGGCTCCCAAACGCGTAGAAGTTGTGCAGCAAAGGCGCTGGAGTCGTGCACCCTACAGATTATGAGTTGTGCATCCAGCGCGTGCACACCAGGGGGGCACACTGAGCGCCGCGCTGGGTGCACGACTTCTAATTTATCCATAAAAAATAGGCCATATCAGTAATTTCTAATATCCCTGGGGACCCCGTCCCCGGGTCTTATAAAAAATGTTGGGGAACGTGGGGGGAGCCAAAATGCCCTCACGGTCCCGCCAGCTCCCCGCATCCTTTGGGAGCCGGCATTGCTTTTCCACATGGGGAGATGCTAACATGTATGTTGAAAAGCAATCTAGTTTGGATTTTGAAAGAGAGAACATATTTCCCTGCTCTCTCTTTCAAAATCCAAACCAACTTTGCTATGGGAGGGGCGGGAGCCGCAAGACTCCCGCCCTCTCATAGTAAACAGCAGTGTCCCGGGGGTAGGCACCCTGGGACACTGCAGGAGCCGGCCCTGGGGCGTGGTGGTCCCCAGGGCCCTCGAGGGCTCCAGGTGGAGAGCCACACAGCCTGCCTCCCACAATACATAAATCCCTGGGGGGATGTGGTACCCAGGGCTTGAGGGGGGTCGTTGAGGCCCACACACTTCTAATTTTGCAGGGGGGGGCTTGGAGCCCCCCCAACCATTTATTTTATAGCCCCGGGGGGTGGCTCTCACTCTTGTGTAGGAAACAGCAATGATGAGAACATTATCCGGTAAGATAACAAACGATTTTGAAGTCCATTTTCTGTGTTTTTGTTGTAGTTTGCAGCCGTTAAAGCGACGATAATTTTAACTCTGTCTTTGTAAATATGCCACTAAGTTTTGTAATGTCGACAATCTCGTCTTCCATTTAAATAGGCACAAAGTATTTATTGAAGTTCATTGAGAATCGTGAAACAACACTGTCTAATTGTGATCTATAAAGAATTGAATGAGTTGTGTACTTGTTTTGCTCGTAATGTGCATGGGGCAGATTTACAAGTTCATTGCGTTACTATTGCATCACCTTTAAGATGGGAAAAGTGACGCAAAAGTGGCGCAAGGGGTTTGTAAATCTGGTACACAATATTCTGTTTTACTTTGCTTTCCTTTCTGTCATGTAGAGGATACCGGGTAAATATAACGGTTTCTGTACAGCCAGTACCTTTCAAGCCTACCCACAAACGGCTTACTGCCTGTTACCATAGTAACAGTTCATGGAACACTTAAGTGAGCACAGAGGTTAGAAGTACACCACACTATGGGGTACATTATTATGGTGGGCAGACTTTGTCCGCCCGCCATACCAGTGGGAAATGGGACCGCCCGCAATGCTAGCGGCAGTCCCGCACACCCCATGATGATTCACCCGCCACACTGGCGGCGCATCCCGTATTTTTAACATTGCGGTGGGCTGTGCTGAAAGCACTGCCCGCCGCAATGCTAAAAATGCATGTTGTGCTTTTCAAAGCACAACGTGACAGGCACCGTGCTGTGCCTGCCACGTTGTTCTTTGAAAGCCCCCATGTGCACCCCCATCCCCCCGGAGTCCATGGGGGCCCAGAACGGGCCCCCTTAGCAGACTCCACATGCCTTCCTGTGGCGGGAATGCCACCACGGAAAGGCATTTACAAAAGCGCATTCTAATATGGCTGGTGGTGTCTGAAAGACACCGCCACTATATTGAACCCTTTAAAAGCCTGAAAAGCGGTGGACGGTCTTTCCATCCACCACAGACCCCCTAGCCATTATGATATGTCAGGTGGTCTTTTCTACAGGGATGGTGGGCGGATAGCCCCCGCCGGGCAGGCGGTGACTACAGCCGGCCCAGCGGGGGCCATCCGCCCGCCTTCCTAATGGGGCCCTATGTTGCTAATCGAAACAGTTACTATGCTGGAGTTTTAAAAGTTTTCCATAGGAACCGTTAGTCGTAGCTATAGACTCTGGTAAAGAGCTGGTAAAGAGTTGGCCTCAGTATTATACTTCAAGTTATAAATATCATTTCTATTTTTAAATGTTTTCTAACTGTATTATTATTACAATAAATAATAGTGAAATGCTGTCAGAAAAAGAAAACGTATATACTTTTTTTATTAACTTTTATTAAAACAACAAATAATAATTGGAAACGTAACTTAAAGATCACAATGTAATAAATAACTAGAAACATAACTTAAAAAAAATAATTAAACAAAATGTGATATGGACTCCAATAGAAGTAGGGTAGGTATGCTGCAAAACAAAAATGAAAATAAGTGTTAAAACTAGTTCTATATGACTAAATGAGGTCAAACATTACAAGTTAAGGTAATACTTGGCAATAATTTTAAATTTGCATGACTGCAGTGTGCCTGATACATTCCACCTCTCTTATAGGCATGCGTTGAAGAGCTGTCTGTACGGAAGTGCCTACTGCATCAGAATTACAGGATGGACCAACAGGTCTTTAAAAGGATTCAGAGTTGAGACAGAATTAGGTGAGAGATCAAGTCATTATGCAGGACAATATTCTTTAGGGCTTATTTACAAGCCTCTTGCGTCACTTTTTCCATGCTAAAAGTGATGCAAAAGTGGCGCAAGGGGCTTGTAAATAAGGTTTTTTATTTCTAATGCCTTTAATCGGAGGCATTGTATATCTAGGCCACTCTGCTTACCTTGTGTAACACTGTGAGCAACAGAGTTCACAACTTGAACTCCGCTTTGGTTATACACAGCAGCGTCCATAACATTTAAAGAGAAAGAGAAACGATGTGAAAGAGAGTGAGAGAGAGAAAGAGAGAAAAAACGACATTAAAACTGTGAGAGAGAGAAAGTTATAGATGGAGCAGTTATTACTGGAGAAAATACTAGTAGCTCACCTTTTGCCTCCGTTGTGTGTCCAAGCGTGTGCTGGTTCATAGTACACCCTCCAGTTTAGTGATCTGAAAGATAGTATATAGAGCAGTGCTTAATTTGTAAAATATGAAGTGCAGGTGCTCAAATTTTTGTTGGAGGCCACACCTACTTTTCTCTGGCTCCACCCACTTCCCCCATTGGCTCCACCCACTTCCTCTATTAGCTCCATAATGTATTTTCTTTTGCGCTATTGCATCATTTATGTAATATGGCCACATCAGTCAAAACATGCCACGTTTTAGCAGGCAGTGCAATTGTAGCACAAGAAGAGAGTGTACAGGTGTCCATGGTCAGCACTGGAAATAACCTTGCCTGGCTTTCTGACCTCTCCTCTTTTGTGAAACCATAAATCCACACTTCGGTGAATTTCAGGCTGGCTCTTCATGTCACCCAGCCCCAGACCCCATCTGATTGAACCTGGTTGGGGTTAGGGCTATTGCAAGTGATTCACAGGAAGGGTTTCCACCTGGCCACCTTTTATAGCATTTGTTTTATTGTCCCAGGTGGTATAAAAATTATGAAAATACCTTAAAGCTGGTATTTTTACCTTTTATCATTAAAAACTTAAAACTAACTTTGAGCAGAAAGCACTTTAAAATGTGTTCTACAGCTCCTTGAACATCCCAGAGTGATAATTAAAGTAAACATAGACAGGCCACATTAAAACTGAATACAGGTGAATTTCCATAACATTGTTTTTAAGTATCATGTCCTGGCCCTAGCAGACTCTTAACAAGTAAACAAATGACTAGTATTTTTGGGAAAGGTGGCTACCCTCTTCACAGGGCCGCTCCATGTTTGGGTTTCTGCCACTCTCCTCCTTCCTTGTCAGGGCTCAAGCACTGCTCCCTTGAATCAGTTTATTAAGTGATATATTTTGTAGTTTGATACAGCATGTATCAGACCTAGTACAGACATGTTACAATAGGGTAAGAGAGTGTAAAAATACAAATACAAGAACAAAATGTATGCACACACCACTAAGACCTGATAGGTGGGAAATGATAAAGTGTAATGAACAAGTCAGATGATATTATACTAAGTAAATTAGCAATGGGAGTCAACACAAACAAATCATCCGGATGCTGTTATCTGCGTTCGTTAGCGTGATCTGAGGCATCACCTTGAATGGTGCTGGTAGGTTTGTTGGAGGAGTTAGACTAGGGATCAGTGCTGTTGGAATAGAAGGTTCTTAAGCCTACTTTGAAATACATCTGTAACAAACCATGCAATCTGTAGCATATGTTACACAAACAACACCATAAAACTTGCCTCACTTTTGCCGATGATAGATTGTGGCCAGCCACTGTTCTACCCAGAACCAGGCCTAGAGCTAAATAGCCAAGGACAGCCCCTAGAACTGCTGAGGTGAAGAAGGTGGCTCACTGGAGTAGCAAAGTTATGCAATGTAATTGCTTTACATTGTAACTTGCCAATGGAGAGGTTACAAGGATGGCGAGCACTTGTAATTTTAGCAGAGGTATGTATCACAGGGAGGCAGGGCAGAGGGTCTGGAGGGGTAGGGAACTGATGGAAGAAAACAACAAAGGTGAGCGTATGGAATGCTGATGGATGAATTGCACACATCGAGGAGCCAAAACAACTGGGAAATGTTGGAAAGCACTGACTGAGTTCCTGTGCTGAGTTTATATAGTCACTGCCTCCCAGAAGCCCTGCCCATAGTCCAAAGGTATCCATCAAGTTAAACGTCAGGATCCCATGCGCCATTTATGCCAATCCTGATATTTAAATATGACTGAAGGCATGATTCCTGCATGGCTGAGTATTGGCCTTTCATTAGCTAGATCTTTACCTCCCTGCTAGCAAAAAACATTACTCCTTTGGACTTTACCTCTCAGAGTTAATTTCTTGGGGTACTGCTGGAGAAATGTAATAACATGTCGGGCTTGCATAAAAGAGGCTTGCTCCCAGGATTCTTTTAGAGGCATCATAACTATATGTGTGCAAAATTAACATGATTATGCAAAATTAGAAGGATGCGTGTTGCGTTAATAAAAGTGCAAACAATCAAAAGCAACTCATGTTCTGTTGTTCTAGGGCACTTGAGGCAAACAGAGCGTTTGCTGTAAATGTTTACAGTGAATGGCACCAGGTTGGTTCTGATAGGGTTGTCGCTGCTCACACACACTGTGGCTTCGACAGTGATGCTCAGTCTGACTCTGACCCCGAGTTTCTAGCACGCTCTGTCTGAGGCTGCGAGGCACCAGTTGTCTGATAGTGTCCCTCCCTCTGCCCCCGCTCCTCTCCCCCCCACCAAGTGTTGCACACAGTCACACTGCAGCCTCAGTGATGCTCGTGCCCCTCTCTCCGCCTACTACCAGGGCCGTGCACACACACTCTGCGTCTGCAATCTCAGTGTGGTGATGTGATGTCTCCCTGCCCTCTGAGAGTGTTGCCCGGGCCGGGGTTACTACTCAGAGCAGTTTGTTAACGACAACGCCACGCCACCACCCCCAAGTCCGACCCGAGAAAGTGAAACCATGGGGATCGGCTTCGCACACCAGCCGCCATGTTTGGGCAAGTCAGCGAGCAGCTGGGCGGGTAGGCTAGGGCAGCAGGGCCTAGCCCTAGTTTTACTTATTCCCGCAGCCTGCGCAGGCCAGTACAGTACTGTGGGGCCAGCACATTATACCACTATGGCCGGTGGGCCTTCAGTGAATCTGATTCTTTGAATGAATGAAAACATGGATGCATTGAATGCATGCATTGCAGCATTTTCATCCTACTAGTCCTAATAATCACTATTACATTATCGTAGCTTATGGAGCTGCCGTCTCCCCCTATTTTGAACTGCGCCGTGCACAGCACTCTTGTGAGGCACCTCTGAACTCACCGCCACTATGCACTGAGACAGTCACTCTTGTCTCTGTTGTCTTCTAACATCACCCACTGAAATCCCCAATCGAGAGGTTCACAGCATGCCAGCACTGCACACCTCTTATCTCCAGCAGCTGGCACACTGGGCCCCTTTCTTTGAGCTACGCAGCACTACAGAGAACCACAATCCTGAACTGCGCTGTGCACCAGTGTGCTGGCACTGTGAGCTGCCCTCTACCTTGACATAAAAGTTGCAGGGGTGAGACGCTTAATAAGCTCCCATACTAATGACGCACATCTGTCCTGACTGGAGAGTACACTTGTACCCTAGAAGTGCGTCATTAACACAGCTCCCACACTGCACCTCTGCTTTAAGGAGAAGTGCATGGGCTGACATCTGAGGACGGAGACTCTGAGAGCACTCCTGACACCTCACGTGGGCCAATACTGTTGAAACACGTCTCTCTTTGAGGTAGTTCGGGGGTTAACACGCATGCTGCAGCGATCTGCTTGGGTGGAGTGAGAGGAGTCTCACGCTGCTGTTTACCCTTCTTTGCTCTCCAATACTGCGAGACCGGTATTTCCTCAGGGCAGTGAGTGTGCACAGTATTTTGGGTTGACTTGAAAGTGCTCCAAACGAGGCATTTCCAGTGAAATAAATGTTCACACTGCGCTTTTGGAGTGTTTGCTCGTCATTCGGAGGACGTTTCACGGGGAAAATTACACCTGCTTTTCTTTTCATTGGCAAAGCAAAGTGTGTCCTGTAATGAAACCGAAGGTGCGAATTTCTAGTCATTACACATTCCTGAAAACTGGTACCGAAGCCTGCGCGTCCCTGAACCTTCAAACGGCGGATAGGCACATAAGGGCAAACTTCTTCTACTCAGTAGTTTACTAACTAATTCATTCAATGTTTGATTTAACTTAATCCTTACCGTTACTCGTGGTGGGCGGTCCGGGTCAGTGAATGACTGTTTTTTTTTACGATTAGGCGGCCTGGTGGCCTGCCTGCCCTGCTGCACACAGGCTGCCCTCAGGCTCAGCCTCAACGTCGTCATCTGTGTGGGGGTGGGGAGGGGGCGGAGGGGGAGTTCTGGCAGCGCCGGAGGCCCGTGGATGATTCAACGGATAACCAGGAGGTTAGCAGTGAGCTGCAGTGGTAAATGCTGGGCGTGGCGCCACGCGCGCACGTGGTCATGTGAAATAAAAAAAAGAAGCTGCGCGTACAGCCCCTACCCCCTATCAAAACAGAAAGCAAATCCAGCCTGCCCCTGGTGCCCCATTAAATCAGTGTGTGTGACAGTAAGTAACCCCGGGTGCGGCCGCCGTGATCATATGCAAGCAACTGCAACATACTGTATACATCATTTATTCTCTTGGACCGGAAGAATGGACGGCACCGCAAGCAGGCAGGCAGCCTCAGGGCAGGCAGGGCAGCTATTGTTAACCGCTCACTTTGACCTGCATGATTAAACACGCTGAGCACAGTATTATTACGGTCGGACTCTGTAAATTAAAAAAACATCAATGTGCATGTGTGACGCACGTGTGAGATGTGTAGACCCGGCCCTGTCAATTAAGTGCCGGTGCTAAGCACCGGAAAGCACCGGCACAAATTAAGCACTGACATAGAGTTAGTAATAGCATAGTACATACAACTGCACACGTATATTTTAGCTTTATTTATTTGTACACTCAGGATAATGTATTTCATCAACTTCCACGACAAGGTGGTGTCTGTGCGCTGTTTTTCTTTCAAAGCAGTATATCCCATACACTCCCACTGCATAGCGTTGAGTTCTCAATATTGTGTACCTAGACTGTTGCACCCCATTGACTCGCGGAGTTCGGAGGTGAGTGTTTTTCAAGGGAAGTCAGAGGCAGATTAACAAGTTCCTTGCACCACTTTTCACATGTTAAAAGTGGCGCAATGGGCTTATAGATCTGCCCCTCAGAGTGTTGTAACCTATCCTCACTGCTCGGAGGTAATTGTACATTCCTATGCAATGAAGCTGCTGCATACTACCCACTCTCTCCTTTCACAGATGACTTATCGTTGTTTCGTAAAAAAGCTTATTTGCTCACCTAGTATCATTGGCGTGATTCAAAGAGGGTGCACTACGTGCCAAAGCAGCCTTCTCAGACGTTGTTACGATGGCCATGCATCATCGCAGAATACACAAACGTAAAGCTTTGTAGGTGGTTTTGGGGGGGGTGACACCAATTTGTGGAATACAACCTGTAAGATAAAAAGGAAGTAAACATTGTGTGTCATTTCTTTATCAAAGGAGAGAGGAAGTGAGAGAGTGACTGAAAAGAATATTCGGAGCTCACCTTTCTGTCAACGGTGTGCCGGGACATAATGCACCCTGAAGCTCTACATATAAAAGATAGTGAAAGAAAGATGTTATGATTGGTATTTGTTACAATCTTAATGTGGATTTGAATAACATCGCCCTTTCACACACCTTCCCTCCCGCATTTAAAAACAACTATTTGTATAGTTTATATTCCGGACGTTTGACCGATTATAAAAAGGTTCCTGCTATTGGGAAAAAAGTATATATACATGCAATAGGATACGGTATATAGGACTGCGTATGCCTAAATCGCTGCGTCGCTTTTTTGCATCCAGTATGCTGCACCCCATCGACTCCCTCCGATGCGCACCTAGCCCTCATTGCTCACCTTTTTGTGGACAGGACACCTTCTACACCATGCAATCCCGCTCTGCCATCAAGAAATCTGACATATGGTGCTGAGTCTTGATATCGGTATGGGTAACGACATACTCGTGCTCCTATCATCATCTCAGGTTCCTCACCCACTCAGTCCAGTACCACTAACTCAGTGACCAAAGAGGCCGTGCACATAGTGGTGGGCCCTTGTACTTGGTTGTTCGGGCCTACAAGCGCTTGGGATGGGAGCAACTCTAAAATGGTGTAGAGCATGTGAGCCCCGTCTTTTTTATTGGTGGGGTCACATGTGTAGTGGGTGTATACCAACCATGAGGGAGTGTGTGTGTGTGTGTGCCGTTCTGACAACTAGACCTGGAAGTAAGAAATCACTACAATGGAAATCCAGGCCTTGTACGTACCGTTGTTGTTTTGAGTAAGCGGAGTGGGCTGGATTGTCGTATGCCAGTGCTGCGCGAGTCTGTGTACGATGAAACCAGAGCTTTGGGCGTGGTTCCATCGTGAGGTATATAAAAAATCTACTGATTTGGGTGTCCGTGTTGTAGTGCTGCCGTCACCCGGGTCTTACACGCAAATGTGTCATTATGACTGTCAAGTTCCACAATATGGCTAACTTGGAAGGTACGTGGTATAACTGACCTATATTCATCCATAGATGCACACATAAAAGATGGTGTACATGACACATTTCAGCGAATATGAATGTTTGTTGTACATTCAGTGGAGTGTTGTAGCTGTAGTAATACAGTGTTGTGAGAGGTTTAGGCTGCAGTTTTTAGCACATGAAGGACAGATGATATATATATGTATGTGGTCATTCAGGTATACTGTCGAACTTGGTGCTGGAAATCATTGTTCGGGGCTCGGAGTCGCGTCAACATCTTGTTATTGTAGAGTAATGACGTAATCAACACGTGCCTTAAAATGTACTGTAAATACGGTGCTCATGTAAATTGTATAGTTTTAGGTCGACTTCGCGCTATATAGATATGCTAAAATAAAAATGAAATAGTACACATTTATAAATTGACTATACAGTTTCTTTGCAGTATTGTAATGATCCACTTTGTACGTTCGTATTTGTAGAATGAGCGAGAGAAAGTTATATAATCAAAGTTTTTCTTATTGGCAGAGTTAAGATGGTTTTACAGCACAATATAATGTGGTAGGGCGCATGAGCAGCATTTTACAAACATAATACATACACAGACACAGATAGATAGTTGAAGTGGGTACGGGCACGTGTGCTCGACTCCATTTTGTCACGTTGCTGTTGGTAACAAGTAGAATAGTATTCATGATATCATACAAAGATATTTAATCATAAATGGTTTATGACTTCTGCTGTACAAAGGTAGGAGCACTGTATGTGAAATAATACACAGAAGATTCTATCACAAAGAGTTCATGAGTTGTGGTGCACTGAGGTAGGGGCGGTTTGTGTGGAGCCTGCAATGATGAGTGGTTCAGGCAGACCACACTGGTAAAAATGTGTTTTGACTATTGAATTTTGCCTTAACAAGGGCACGTGGCGATTATTTACGGTGTACTGAGTTAGTGGTACGTCTGGTGTTTAGCGTGTGGTCACTCTGAGATGATGCGTGGTCTGAACAGGCTGCACTCAAAGCATTGACTGTTGCATACTGGACTGCATGTACTTTGAGGGGAGAAAAAAAAGCACAAGGGATGGTTATCAATTCTTCAGCAACAAAATTATCTGAATCAGATGATTCTTCCAGTGGTGTAGCCAATGTTTGTCTCCAAAAAAGAAATTCAGGTTTCCAATGAAGAAAAAGTGAGGTTCAAACTTGACAGTGTAGACTATCATTAAGTGTACCTTTGCACTTGCAGCGTGAATTGTATTATTCAAATAAATCTATAAGTGATATAAAACAAGTTCTTAAAGGAAGCATAATAAAGGGATATTGTATAGAGTTTGATAAATGTTATACTTAGTTTGGTGTTGTACTCTGCAAATAATAAATCAACAGTGTAATTAATTGTGAGCTCTAATGACCGCAGTGTAGGCAGGAGGCAGCGGTTAGGAAGACCACGTGGCATTGAGTAGAGCTGCACAGTATTGGTAATTTAGTGTGTGTGCAGCCAACAATGATAAGTGGTGCACTGAGTTAGTGGCACCTGAAACAACAAGGTTCTGTGGAGCTTGCGATGATGCGTGGTCAGGGCAGGACGTACTGATAGTAATGTTTTTTATCTTGCCAATTCAGCCTTAGTAGGGCCATGTGGCGATGATTTTTGGTGTACTGAGTCAGTAGTACCTTTGGCGCTTAACGTGTACGTACCCTGCGATGATGCGTGGGTGGGGGCAGGAGGGGCACAGTAATTGAAGTAATGTCTTTTGTAGATTGAATTCTGCATGAATTCCATTTAAAAGTGATAGTATGCCTCATTGCTGACATAAAACTGTTCACTCTTCTTTCAGATGATTTATGGTGCACTGAGTTAGTAGTATCTTTGGCGCTGAGCTTGTAGGTACCCTGTGATAATGAGTGGTAAAGCGGGGCCGCATTTGGACCAATGTCTTTTCTCTATTGAATTCTGCCTAAATACGGCCACATGGCGATGAATTATGGTGCAGTGAGTTACTGGCACCTTTGGCACTGAGCGTGTACGTAACCTGCGATGTTGCGTGGTCCGGGCAGACCGCACTGGTAGCAATGTTTTTTGCCTAGTGAATTCTGCCTTAACAAGGCCACGTGGAGATGACTTGTGGTGCATTGAGTTAGTGGTACATGAAGAACTCAGCGTGTGCGTACCCTGCGATAATTCGTGGTTTGGACGGGTCGCACTGGTACAATGTCTCTTAGCTATTGGAATGCGTCATGTGCAATCGCCATTCCACCTGAATCGTGAGCCCTCACAATGTAGATTGAAGGCAGTTGTCAGCACAGACCTCAACGAATGATTTTTGCGACTTATGTAAATAAAAATCTGAACACATACAGTAGAGTTGTCTCTGCATTACATAAATCAAGGCTGAATTCCCTACTGTCCGTTGTGTAGATGGAAATTCAAGTTGTGAACCTTGCTGTCTGCAGAGTACATTTATGGCAGTAGTCCACAGAAACATCGACAAATGCTTTTTTGTCAGAGTTAACATAATCTGACGACACAGTAGATTTCTCTCTGCCTTAAATAAATCGAGAATTAATTCAATGTTGTCTGTAGTGCTAATCCGCTTCTAGTTTCAAGTGGTAAACTCTGTTGATCACAGTGTACATTTGAAGGCAGTACTTAGTACAGACATTGAGGAATGTTTTTTGTGGCATCCATTAACAAAATTGTGTCTGCCCTACATAAATCAAGGCTAACTTGAATGCTGTCCATAGTGTAGATGGAAAGCTGAATTCAAGTTGTGAACCCTGCTGTCTGAAGTATAAATTGAAGGCAGTTGTTGACGCAGACATGGACAAATGCTTTTTGTCACTTATGTAAAAAAAATCTGAAGACATATAGTACAATTGTCTCTGCATTAAATAAATGAAGGCTGAATTTCCTACTGTTCAAACTTTAAGAAAATATGAGGACATAGTACAATTGTCTCTGCTTTAAATAAATTGAGACTGAATTCAATGTTTTCTGTGGTGCTGATGCACAACTGGTATCAAGTTGTCAATTATTCTGACCGCAGTGTAGATTGAAGGCAGTACTCAGCACAGATAACGACGAAAAATATTGATCCAAAGTTGAATTCAAGTTATGAACCCTGTAGTCCGCAGTGTAGATCGAAGGCAGTAGTCGATACAGACATAAGTCTGCGGTGCTGTGGCACTGAGTTCGCAATCGGCCTGTATCGAGGAGGCACGTGCTCATGGCAGCAGCCACGTGACAGGGTGAGGACCTTCGCTGTGGTGGAGTCTCTTCTCTTTGCAGAAGTGAACCAAGCCCAAGACGTAGCCTAAATATTTATAGTCTAACACTGACGTTGCGTACGTTGGACCAGCCCACTCCACTTCTGCTTCAAAGGGGGGGAACACAGATACATGACCAAAATTTTCCCAAGTTTCTGAGATAATATGGTTGCGTCCACTATGCATCCACTATGCAGTACACTACACGTATCAATGGAATATCTACATACGGAAAAGTTTTTGGTTTGTATAGTGAATTGTGTATAGCAGTTTACCGGTAGTCTTGGCATTGTGTACATTATTGTTGATGTGCGAGTTCTTTCCCTTATACATACTTGGTTGCCATATCTCTGAACATTGAGCTAGTGTGCTGTTGAAGGGATATATTATTTTGGGAAGGTCCGTTGTCCTGTTTTGCGCTGCCTCTGAGGTAGTAGAGGGGGAGGGGTCAGGAGGGGTAGTTGTAGTGGTGGTGGTGCTGGGTATTGTGATGTTGTTGAGTGTCGGAAGTGTTTAATTAGTACCTCTATCACATATTGCAATTTAAATATGGGTGTGAGTTGGATGTAATTCACATAGTACATCATCGACGTCCTTACACGAGTTAAATGTTGATGTTGATTTGTTAGTGTTAAGTGGAACGATTGTCTGTTTTTTTAAGTAGCATTGAAGATTTGTTTTTTTGTTGAAGATATGGGGAAGTGGTCAACATTATAATTAGAAATTGTCATTTAAAAAAAAACCTTTGAAATTCGCTGAAAAAACCATAGGTTTCAGGGGCGTTATAGTTAGCTGGACATTTCACTCATACAAAACCATTGAAATTCCTCTGTTATAGTTAGTTGTACTAAAGGGGGTGGTGATGGACGGAGCATCTGAATCAATCAAACACTCACACCCAGTCAAAAGATCTGGGTTTAATCTATCACCGTTCTTTAGCCCACTCTGCCACCCCAGTTCAGACATGGCTATATGCAAATCAGTCTGACCCTGTGCCTCATGGGAACAGTCCAGCCCGAACTGCCAAGCCATGTCTTCCCTGGACCGGAAACAAGCTTCCGAGGACCGGTTTCTGGCATTCCAGCTGTCTTCAGCACAGCTTGCTTGAATCCAGTGGCAAAGTGAGCAAGGGACTCATGTCTGAGCATACCCTGCCACACTTATGGCGGCCAAAAGCGGTACAAAAGGGGGTGGTGATGGACGGAGCATCTGAATCAATCAAACACTCACACCCAGTCAAAAGATCTGGGTTTAATCCATCACCGTTCTTTAGCCCACTCTGCCACCCCAGTTCAGACATGGCTATATGCAAATCAGTCTGACCCTGTGCCTCATGGGAACAGTCCAGCCCGAACTGCCAAGCCATGTCTTCCCTGGACCGGAAACAAGCTTCTGAGGACCGGTTTCTGGCATTCCAGCCGTCTTGCTTGAATCCAGTGGCAAAGTGAGCAAGGGACTCACGTCTGAGCATACCCTGCCAAACTTATGGCGGCCAAAAGCGGTACAAAAATAGTTAGTTGTACTAACTGTAACTCTCGCGCCCGCAAACCAATGGTGATGATGTCACATATTACATCATTCATGACATGCTCAGTGACATTACTGATGACATCACTGCTGACATCTCAAATGACATCACTGATGACATCATCCACGTGACAATCAGATACACCTCATCATACACTAGTATAACCTTTCATCACTCACTGTAAAACACAGAGTACCATATTTGAATCCATTGACACAGCAATACAAGTATCTAAAAACCCACTTAGTGATTCCTAGAGCTACACACATCTAATCACTTACCTATAGATTCACTTATACCTGCTGTCAATGATCAATAGAACACTATCAAATATACTTATACACCTATATCGACATTATACACCAGCACACATCCTATTCACTTATGCAGTCATCCAACTCACTTATGCAAACAATGGATTATACTTACATTTAGTCAGCTACACACTTACAGAAACACCACTTCATTCATTCATATAAATAGAAACTCATACTTAGTATGTCATAAATACGCTGTGGGGTTTTAGGTTTAAAGCTACAATAACTGATAAAACCCCACTGGAAGAAAAATAGCCCTCACCGGTGAAAACATATAAACACTGAAAAAACACCTGCACAACCACAAAATAAATGCCAATCAAAGAAAGGAAAAAGAGAGTGAAAGAGTCATTTTTTTCTTCCTGAAGAGGTGAATACAATTTAACTGTATTATACAAGCTAGCAGTAAGAAAGACTGGCTAACATTATTCTGCTTGAGTTTTGTTCTTTAAGGATGCCACTAAAATATGTTTTTTTCTTCCTTTTACTTTTTCCAGTTTTTTGGCCTTTGGTCTAAAGATGCAGGGTTTAGTTTCATATTTTAGGTGTAGTTTAATTATTTTATAAACTGAAGAGAATCAGGAAATATCAAACTCATATTTGATATTTTGGCTGCATTTGATTCTTTCACTGATAGGTAAAATGCCTGGTTTCATAAAAATCTTTCCTAATATGGGTCATCACATTTACGCACAGAGAATGGGTAAAAACCTTTAATACATCAGACCATATTTTCTAGTGGGTCAGTATTGATAGTAGGTGAATTGCCAACACCTCAGGCTTTAAACATTCAATGCAAGGTATAGTGCCAAGTATATATATCACCAAGCATCTGGGATAGTGGTGAAAACATGACACCAGACTTTTGGAAAACATGGAACGCAGTGTCACTTGTAATACTCTGCAAAAAAGGTTCTTTCCAAGTTCAACAAAGATTGGAGTGATATTGTTTGTATTTGCAGTGATTCAGCTATGTATATTAAAAAAGTTGTGTGATGACCTGTCAAATTGATACCTGGGCTGAAGTGATTCCCTGTAGGAGATCCTTGCCACTTGTTAGATGGTATGCTGAAAGCATCTTTACAGTCTTCAGAGTTAATGAGGGATGCTATTGACTTTTTAGTCCATTCTGGTGCACTGTTTTCTTATGCACAGGAACTAAAACGCAAATATTTATCATTTTGTGCTTTATCTGGCATCAAAGAAAGAGTCATCCCAACTGTGTCCCTTAGCTGATGGTTCTCATCCCAAAGGGCTATGAATGCTGAGAGGGCCTTTTCACAGAAGTTTACATGGGAAGGAAAGAGCGAGCGCACATGACCCAAAGACTCACTGAATAAGTATTGTATGGTGTACTACAATAAGATTAATTTGCAAAAATCTATTTGGACCTCATATACACTATATGTACACTGTTTATATACCATGTTCTCTCAGTACAGAAAGCAAGCAATAATAAAAGCAAAACATTCCATATACACCGGAAAAACACTTTTTCTGTTGTTCTTAGTGGCGCGAAAATGTGTAACCACTGATAACAACTGTTTTTTAAGATATTGAAAACACTGAAAAAACCCCACCAGAATTTACCAAAAATAGAAACTGAAAACAGGAAAGCCTAGTTATAAAATAACTATTACAAGTATACAGTTAACTATATAGTCACTCATGCAATCAATGAGTTTTACGTATACATATTTATATACAACTATCACATACACTGCTTTTAATTTTTTCTACTTTGTTGGACATGTACCATTGAGAAATAGTTTTGCTCATCGCCACACCCATAAAGATATTCACTCACCCAAACAACTACTATAATACATAGTCTTAACCTCATATACGTACCAAATTAACTATTCACATATCTTTGGGCAGTCACAGATCCCCCACCGAACCACACACACATTCACTCTCCCATACAAATAATCAGTTAACTAATCAATAACTAATATAGACTTTCACCTAGCTAGTAATCAACTGGTGTATCCGTTTACACAACAACTGACCAAGTAATACAGATATTCACACACTTTAGTCACTATCCAATATATTTAGTGACACACTTTAAATTACTCAAGTAAACAATCAATCACACTGCTACTAAATCCTCTATCCAGGTATTTACATATCCACTGATTCTTCAATGCAGATTGATGAATATATAATACATATTTAAATAACAAACCAAACCACATTCACTGGATGATGTCATCCGTGATGTCATTTGAGATGTCATCAGTGATGTCACACAGTGATGTCACTGACCATGTCATGAATGATGTAATATGTGACAGCATCACCAGTGGATTGCGGGAGAGAGAGTTACAGTTAGTACAACTAACTATAACGGAGGAATGTCAATGGTTTTGTGTGAGTGAAATGTCCAGCTAACTATAACACCCCTGAAACCTATGTTTTTTTCAATGAAAATATATATATATATATATATATATATATATATATATATATATATATATATACATAAAAATAATAAATATTGAATACGATTTTTTTTTAATTTAGTTATTAAACACACATACATAATAATTATATTTATATTCACTTTAAAACAATTAATACACTATTGATTTTAATTTATTTTAAAATTATGGTAAAAATAACACATATATGTTTGCAAATGTATATATATATATTTCTTGTATATATTTTCACTTACACAATATAATAATATATTTATATATTCAATGTGTGCGCAAATCGAATTGATTCAACAACAAGTACCTATGAATAGATTTTCAAGTCATGTGTGTTGTTTACAGATTTTCAACATTGCACAGTCTGTTGTACACCTCCATGATTATGGAGGAGGAGCATATGTTTTAATCAATAGTATATAATCACATGGGGGTCAGGGCATGTCATGTGATCAAGACCGGGGGATCCCGTTCGAAATACGTCATGTCTGCTATCTTGGTGAAATAAAGCACTGAAAGATTACCTGCTGTGTGGTGGTCCGTTCCTAAGTACGCTAATCCTGAAGATTATAGGAGCACGCGTTGTTGAATGTCAGGATTGTGGATACAATTCAAATGCACCAGTTTCTTCTGTGACCATTTTCAAATGGACCCCTTTTTTCTAGCAGCTGGTTCATTGCGGCAGTTACCGCATTGGCGGTCTTGTGGTGCACTGGGAAGGAGAGCCAGCCCCCCGCAATCACGTGTAGAGAAAAGGAACTGGCTGCTGCTGCGTATCCACGGGAAACAGCACGGAGCTAACAGGACGATCCCAGGTGAGCCGCATATGCAGCAATACTGTTTACACTCTCTTGGTCAGACGCGGGTGAAAAGTTAACAGCGTAAACATACCTAGCACTTGTCCGGCATACAGCATACTCGGCTTCACGCGCAGAAGTGCAAAATCAGTTTCCAAGAATTATCGCTTACATGGCGGCAGCAGCTGACGTGCTCTGTGACCGCGAGGCATCGGCGGATGCACTATTCCTAAATTTACCAGAGAATGGCGGCAATAAAAGAGACATTGTTAAAAACGGAGGGGACAAACAAAAGGACGTAAAATCTTTATTAAAAAAGTTGGAAAAGCTGCAACGTACAGAACTCACCAAATGGTGGGAGAAGAAATCTTTTGAGAAATATAAGGCAGCAGGTAGAGTTCCTAGGGTGTTGCGAGTTCAATTCGCACCATCATTCGAGAACCCCAACCCCCTAATGTTACAAGAATGGGCTACTATCAATTTGGATGCCTCAATGAATAGCGCCAAGACACCTACGGGTATTTGTTGCGCTCTACAAATCGCAAATAATAATGTTTGCATTTTTGTGAAATAGATAGAGCTGAGATTGTGAAACAGATAGACTCAATAAATCAAGAATTAAGTACAATGGATCAACAAGATGTAATTAAAAAAGGTAAAGAAGACATCCAAAAATGACTGGACAAACATGAGAATGTTATCAAAGAGCAAAAAGTATACAAGTTTGCCAGCGGCAAGAAAGACTATGAGTCGGGTGGAATCTTCATTTACTCAAAAAAATTTGAATCAGTCAAAAGACAAGCGCTGGGCTCTAAATTTCCAACATTACAAACACATATTCAAGACAACGCTGTTCTGTCTGATACTGATGGGAGCTCAATTACAAGCAGTATGGAATCAGACAGTAGTGGGCAAATCAATGAAGAAATAGCACAACCCACAAATTCTACCCCATCAGAGGAGTTGGGGTTTATCATAGAGGACCGGAGACGCACCCTCAGCCCAAGAGTGCCACAGAAACGAAAAGGATCAAACGCAATGAGCACCGCAAACAGAGGCACAGGCGCAAGAGGCAATTGGAAAGGGAAAAAAGGCAAGGGGAATCCTCTACCGGAATAGTTGCAGAATTGATCTCACTACAGATAATACGGTGATCAACTTAACAGATTTAGACCTGGATACAGCTGAAACTCAACTTTTGGCTTTAGGACTTTCATTTTGTCCCAAATCAGGATTCAAATATGTACAGTAGAGAGTTGACATTTTCAAGTTTATTCGCAATTTGAAACTTATCAAATTCCATAACCTGAATAGAGCTAATAATATGGCAACTGTAATTGGTGCTGAAAATCGACCAAGTGTCCAGTTACAAGTATCAGTTGTACCTATATAACAAGACATCTATTCATTGGCGGGACACACAGGAAGGAATTACGGGCAGCACTCAAGAAGAGCTATGTGAGATGGGGGTTGCCACTACTAGTTCAGCCACCAGACCGTTTCGTCCACCATCTACATTCATCCCAGTTATGCCACGGGATGCCATTGACATTTTCAGTGACTGTGTTGTTGATGATTTGAAAACTTTGAACAGAAATGTAATGGTAAAAAACAAGCATAGAAGTTATGGTGAACAACGATATTCTAAACTTAAGAAAAAAATAAATGATCACAACAACATAATTGTTAACAATGCTGACAAGAGGAGTAACATTGTTCTTTGGTCTTGTGAGGCATACATGAAAGAGGCGAATATACACCTTAGTGACTCTTCAGTCTTCTTGTTACAGAAAGGCCTCTTTTAATGAGTTAAAAGTTGTAAAAGACCTAGTATTTAAGGAACTGGCACAGTGGAAGAGAGTGGGACTAATCAACAAAGATGAATATAATTTTTTAAAGACCAACCACCCTATTACACCCACATTGTACTTCATACCTTAAGTACATAAACAAATTAATCCAGTGCTGGGACGACCCATTATATCTGCACAGGGAGGACTACTAGAGTCTATTTCCAAATATGTGGACTTTTTTCTCAGAGGATTTGTAGAGAGTCTTCCTTCTTTTTTTTTTTTTTTATATTAAAAACTTTTATTGAGCAATAAAATAAGAGTTACAGAGATGGGCCTACAACCACACGGGCTGGCCGCTAATAGCAACGCACAACATAAGTAGCGAACGATCATTCCCGTGGCCGGGCACAAGGAAGGTACCAATTATTGCTCGAAGCATAGGACAGGACATAACAATTTTTATATTAATCATAAAAACAACAAACTCTAAACAAGGCGAATGCACAGTAATCAAGTCAGCCCAGGAGGCGGAGGGGAAAGCAACTAATCAGGAAGACAAAAGCAAAGCAATGAAACTCGGCATGGCCGAGGGGGGGGGGGGCAGCGGGGAGGGCAGGAAAATCCTAAAACCATATGAAAATTTTCGGGAACGTCAGCCTGAGAGTCTTCCTTCTTATATCAAAGATACCGGTCATTATTTTTAAAAACTTAAGGAAATCACCTGGAATGAGTCATATTATTTTATTGTAGTGGACATATGCTCCCTTTACACGAGTATCAAACATGAGGACGGCCTTAAAGCAGTACAGAAATATCTTTCCAACAGAGATGTTAAATTTTATGAGCATAATAAGATGTTGGTCTCCATGATACACATTTGTTTGACCAATAATTATTTTCTTTTCAACAAGGAGGTACATCAGCAACTCAGGGGCGTGGCTATGGGGGCATGCTTCTCCCCAGCTATGCATGTTTACATGTAGGCTGGTGGGAGGAGCATGTTCTTTGCCACGTCCAAGGAGGTTTGTTAATGGAGAATATTGTTGAATGGTGGTGTTTCCTCGACGATGTTTGTGTAGTTTGGCAGGGATCTGCTGAATCAGCACAGATGTTTGTCGACGCCATCATTAACAACACACTTAATCTGAAATTCACGGCCAATGTCAGCAGAGAAAGGCTCAAATTCCTAGATGTGGAGGTATATATCAAGGATTACACCATACATACCCGATTACACAGGAAAGCCACTGCTGGGAATTCGACCCTTCATGCCAGTAGCACACATCCCAGGCACCTTATCAAGAGCATCCCTTATGGAGAATTTTTAAGAATAAAAAGAATAAGTAGCAGTGAAAATGATTTAACTATTTGTTTAAATGAATTTGTACAGAGATTCCTGGCAAGAGGCTACAATATGGTTGATTTAGAAATAGCCTTATCTGAAGTACACAACCGTCACAATGTAGCGGTGACTCATAGAGAAGAAAGAGTCAATCCTTCATCTGCACGCAGTGAGCCCGATATTGAGAAAGTACCAGTCAGATTAATAACTACTTATAGTTGTCACCATAGAAGGGTCAGACACATTATCAACAAGAACTGGCCGATTCTTAAATCTGACATCACGTTAGCACCAGAACTAGAAGATTTACCTGCCATCACGTTCAGACGGGCTCCCTCTATGAGGGATGCCCTGGTTAAATCCAGCCCAGAGGTGCGTGAAAAAGGAAATTGGTTGTCTAACAGAACTGGGTTTTTCAAATGTAGCTCCTGCAGAGCGTGTACATTTGGAGTAAACAAATCGGAATTTTATGATGCCTTCTCCCCGAGTCCATGCAAAATCAAAGGATTATTTACATGCAAAACTGACTTTGCTGTTTATGTTTTAGAATGTATGTGCCAGTTAAAATACATATTTTGTTATTGATGCCATGCCTAAATCTTTCAGAGGAGGTAACAGAGAGAACAAATTACAGCAACTGGAAAGTCAGTATATTGTTCAGCTAGATACTAAAATGACAAATGGTCTGAACACAGGGAAATATTTATACAACTTTTTATGAATTTTTATGAATTTTGGAATCTGTATTTGCTGCGTAGCTCTTGTTATTATGATGACAAATTATATTTAATGTATAGTTTATGGATTGAGGTTTTAGTCATGTGGAGCTAGTTTTCAGGCGGATTTTAGCTTTACTTTTACTGGATTTTAACAGGTTTTACTAATACTTTTGGTTTTACTGGTTTTTATCTTGTGTCTGTGAAGTGTTGGGATCGTTGACTGCTGTTTGCACATGATTTTAATCTTTGGTCTATGAAATTGTTATCTCTATTCAGTTGTTACATTTATACTTGAGACATACTGTCATTTCGCATTTGTACATTATTTATCAATTGATATGAATCTAATATATCTGATGATCCTGAATCATATGTAGCACTAGCACTTTTACTACATTTACGTTCTCTGATTTTGCACTATTTTTGCACTAAGCACTTTAGTCTTTGTATAGAAATTATTAGGAATATTGCGATCCGCAGCATAGGCCTCATGTTTGTAACATTATACTAATATATATTTTTTTCAAACATTACAGCTAGCTATTCATGAATTTAATGATGGAGTTGCCTTTATGTTTTATCATTTCTAGTATGCGCTGTGTTTTGGAAATTAATTTAATTTCAATTATTGTTATATTGTTTTAAGCACATAGCACTTTGCCTGAACTACAGACTTACCACTATAGGTAGTTGTTTAATTCAGATTCAAGTACCGCGATTTTAATGATATGATATTTAGATTAAGGGCACTGGCCCACTGTTTCTTGTATATATTTCTTCATTAAATCGCATACACAATATAATATATTTATATATTCAATGTGTGTGCAAATCAAATTGATTCAACAAGTACCTATGAATAGATTTTCAAGTCATGTGTGTTGTTTACAGATTTTCAACATTGCACAGTCTGTTGTTCACCTCCATGATTATGGAGGAGGAGCATATGTTTTAATCAATAGTATATAATCACATGGGTGATCACTGGCATGTCATGTGATCAAGACCGGGGGATCCCGGTCGAAACATATCATGTCTGCTATCTTGGTGAAATAAAGCACTGAAATATTACCTGCTATGTGGTGGTCCGTTCCTGATTACGCTAATCCTGAAGATAATAGGAACACGTGTTGTTGATTGTCAGGATTGTGGATACAATATATATATATATATATTCCTCATATGTGAAAGACACTACTGATTTCATTCATAAAATCTCCAAAATTGAATTGGATGAGCACTGCTGGCTTGTATGCCTAGATGTCGAGTCGCTTTATACAAGCATTAGACACAAGGATGGCATCAAGGCATGCCAGTTTTTTCTGAAACAACGGAAACTGGAATATTTGGAGCATACCTGCATGTTACTTGAAATGATCCGACTATGCTTGAATGAAAATGTTTTTCTGTTTGATAAAACATACTATAGACAACAACAAGGAACTTCCATGGGCACCTGCTTCGCCCCCAGCTATGCCAACCTCTTGGTTGGCTGGTGGGAGAGGCAGGTGCTCTGCGATGACCTTACGGAAAGATGGCCATTGAATGTGGTCAAGTGGATGAGGTATATAGACGACGTCTTTTTTATTTGGCAAGGGTCTGAGAACAACTTGAACTATTTTATTGATTGTCTTAACATCAACAATGTGAATTTAAAGTTTACAAGGCACTACATTAGAGACTCAGTAGATTTTGTGGGCGTCAAAGTCATTAAAGCAGACAACAAATTAACTACCTCGCTTTTCCGCATAGAAACGGCAGGGTACTCGTTACTCCATTCCTCCAGTGCTCATCCTCCAAGTTTTAGTTGGGGAATTCCTTTCAGTGAATTTTTAAGAGCAAGACGTAACTGTTCCACTCAATCCCAGTTTCAGAGAACTAAGGAGGAAATGAAAGAGAGGTTCAAAGCTAGGGGGTACTGTAATAAATCACTCAGGGAGGCAGAATCCAGAGTTGAAAAAGTATCAAGAGAAGAAGCTCTGACCCCCAAAGATAGAATTCTGACGACCAATCTTCGAACCCCGAAAGTGAGATTTATAACTAAATATTGTAGCCAGTCAAATCAAATACGGCAAATATTAAAAAACAGATGGGATATACTGAGACAAGATCCCATCTTGAGAAATGCTGTTGGTACCACTCCGAGTATCTCATACCAACGAGGTCAATCTTTAAAAGATTACTTAGTGCAAAGTCATCTATCCCCTAAAGAGACTGACTGGCTAAGAACCACTAAAGGCTTCAGGAAATGTGGGAATTGCAAGGCGTGCAAGTATAGACAGAATTGCAATGAGATACTTCTACCAAAAACAGGAATGAAATGGAAGATCAACCCTCTGATCCCATGTACTACAGAATATGTGGTGTACCTAATACGTTGCCCTTGCAACCTATGGTATATAGGGTCAACCACAGCTTCTGTACAAAAAAACGCATTTTAGAGCACTGGCGTGCAATCACTAATCAGGACTTCTTATATAACACTGAAAGGCACTTCCGTCGATTCCACCAGAATGATTCGTCCAAAGCAAGCTATATAGGGATTGCAACGATCAGAAACAATATCAGAGGTGGAGACAGATTGGGGCACTACGCAAATTAGAGTCAAGGTTGATTCTATTGGCCGGTACCCGCTTTCCGGATGGCCTAAATATGGATGAGGAGTTACACTCCCACCTTTAAACAAACATACTATTCAAAGCAGGCAGTGGTGGAGAGAGTATAAAGGCTGTATTCTCATCACGTAAAATTATATCTTTTAAAATGTCTCCTTCTCGCACAACCTCACACCTCTGTCATTTATACCAGCTCTACTCAACAATAGAATATATGATGTAAAAGGTCTAAATGTATTTTTACACTTTCTTGTTTGGTTATTGAAGAGTCAATATCTGATTCTTTTTAATGAAATATTGAAAGCATATCAATATACTTTCTCCTTTTTCTTCCTTTTTAGGTCTGGAATAGGAAACAGCAAAATCAACCTTCTTCTGTATCCCTTTTTTTTGTACCTCTTAGTTCTTTGCACTATAGATTGTTAGAATGTAACAAAACATGGGTGCACAAAAATTATAGTGATCAAGCCAGATATGTGAAATAATACCATGAATCACATCTGAACTTTAATGGTCAAATATGGAATATTGCACAGATGTCTTCTTTATATTTTGTATTTTGCTTGGATTAATGAATTGTATACAAATAGAATTGGTCGAATCAGATAAACGGTACCATACCCTGATTTGCGCCCTGAGCTAGAAAGGTTGATTACGAAATATTGCACTGGTACTATACCTGAATTTCAGAACACCAAACACAATTTGTAATAATAATTTTTTGAACTAAATTGCGATAATGAGCTGTTTCTCACCTTTCACTGAAAATATGATGTAAATGTTCACACAAAAAAACACAAGTATCATTATTAACCATAGCACTTTAAGTCAGTGACGTTAACTGATTGTTATATGATTCCAAGACTGTGGAAACTTCAAAGGAAAGATGTTTTCTATTTTCATTAACTTGTGTGCAATACACCTTTAAAAAGCGGTATGAGGTGACCGCGCGTTATCCCTCGACTTTGTGACTGCCAAATTAAAGACCTTTGGAACAAACTACGGGCTCGCCTGAATTCTTTGTACCTGGATTCTGTGTTCGAATATATACATATATATATATATATATATTTTTTTGCCGCAATGTTGGCTAGAACTGGAGCGCTCAACAGCGGGTGCATGCGCAGGCGCAACCACAGGTCAAGAAGAGTTTTCTATCAAGAATTGCGCCGCACTCAGGAACTTGTTTTGATTATTTATTCGGCAAACTCCAAAGCAAGTCTGTCATACCGACGCGTTTCGCGCAGACAAACGCGTCATGTCTGCTATCTTGGTGAAATAAAGCACTGAAAGATTACCTGCTGAGTGGTGGTCCGTTCCTGATTACGCTAATCCTGAAGATAATAGGAGCACGCGTTGTTGATTGTCAGGATTGTGGATACAATATATATATATATATTTTTCCTCGTGTAAACGAAAAGCCCGGTGTCCGCCACCACTCAAGGAACTGTATTTCACGGACTGAGGCATTTGCTTCAAACAGGGCGTTGTGTGGCTACTCAGCTGCCCCCGTTTGTATACCTACCTTGGTTGATGGCTGCTGCGATCCGAGGGGACCCGAGGTGATGCCTGGAATCTCTGATGTTAACAGCGGGTGTCCTCTATCCATACCTGCATCAAGCCACTACAAACGACGAACATTTGAGAATTCCCCCACATTACCAGCCCGGCTGCAGGGTGATAGTGCATGCTGGGAGTTGGAGTTCGGCATTCACCCGGAAACTCCCAACAGGTGAGCGACATGGCTCAGTGGGAGGAGGGAAGTGGCCTCTAAACTATTTAACAGAGGAGCAGGACTATTGGACAATATTTGAAAGGCTCCACACAGTGATGGGCACTGATGAAGGCACGGACATCGCCGAAATTAGCCGCCACTGTTTTCCTGTGCATCTGGGCAATAAAAGCTTCACCAAAGGATCCCCCTCTGGCCTCTGTTTTCCTTTTCGGAGTGAAATTTGTGGCATATTATCAGCGCTAGCCTGCAGCGCTGTACGGATGGCCTCGCAGCATCAAGTGGCCCGGGCATGGTGGGCGATTGCACTGCGTGCAGTGTTTCTTTTCCTCGTGTAAACGAACAGCCCGGTGTCCGCCACCACTCAAGGAACTGTATTTCACGGACTGAGGCATTTGCTTCAAACAGGGCGTTGTGTGGCTACTCAGCTGCCCCCGTTTGTATACCTACCTTGGTTGATGGCTGCTGCGATCCGAGGGGACCCGAGGTGATGCCTGGAAGCTCTGATGTTAACAGCGGGTGTCCTCTATCCATTCCTGCATCAAGCCACTACAAACGACGAACATTTGAGAATTCCCCCACATTACCAGCCCGGCTGCAGGGTGATAGTGCATGCTGGGAGTTGGAGTTCGGCATTCACCCGGAAACTCCCAACAGGTGAGCGACATGGCTCAGTGGGAGGAGGGAAGTGGCCTCTAAACTATTTAACAGAGGAGCAGGACTATTGGACAATATTTGAAAGGCTCCACACAGTGATGGGCACTGATGAAGGCACGGGCATCGCCGAAATATATTTGCCGCCACTGTTTTCCTGTGCATCTGGGCAATAAAAGCTTCACCAAAGGATCCCCCTCTGGCCTCTGTTTTCCTTTTCGGAGTGAAATTTGTGGCATATTATCAGCGCTAGCCTGCAGCGCTGTACGGATGGCCTCGCAGCATCAAGTGGCCCGGGCATGGTGGGCGATTGCTCTGCGTGCAGTGTTTCTTTTCCTCGTGTAAACGAACAGCCCGGTGTCCACCACCACTCAAGGAACTGTATTTCACGGACTGAGGCATTTGCTTCAAACAGGGCGTTGTGTGGCTACTCAGCTGCCCCCGTTTGTATACCTACCTTGGTTGATGGCTACTGCGATCCGAGGGGACCCGAGGTGATGCCTGGAAGCTCTGATGTTAACAGCGGGTGTCCTCTATCCATACCTGCATCAAGCCACTACAAACGACGAACATTTGAGAATTCCCCCACATTACCAGCCCGGCTGCAGGGTGATAGTGCATGCTGGGAGTTGGAGTTCGGCATTCACCCGGAAACTCCCAACAGGTGAGCGACATGGCTCAGTGGGAGGAGGGAAGTGGCCTCTAAACTATTTAACAGAGGAGCAGGACTATTGGACAATATTTGAAAGGCTCCACACAGTGATGGGCACTGATGAAGGCACGGGCATCGCCGAAATATATTTGCCGCCACTGTTTTCCTGTGCATCTGGGCAATAAAAGCTTCACCAAAGGATCCCCCTCTGGCCTCTGTTTTCCTTTTCGGAGTGAAATTTGTGGCATATTATCAGCGCTAGCCTGCAGCGCTGTACGGATGGCCTCGCAGCATCAAGTGGCCCGGGCATGGTGGGCGATTGCACTGCGTGCAGTGTTTCTTTTCCTCGTGTAAACGAACAGCCCGGTGTCCGCCACCACTCAAGGAACTGTATTTCACGGACTGAGGCATTTGCTTCAAACAGGGCGTTGTGTGGCTACTCAGCTGCCCCCGTTTGTATACCTACCTTGGTTGATGGCTGCTGCGATCCGAGGGGACCCGAGGTGATGCCTGGAAGCTCTGATGTTAACAGCGGGTGTCCTCTATCCATACCTGCATCAAGCCACTACAAACGACGAACATTTGAGAATTCCCCCACATTACCAGCCCGGCTGCAGGGTGATAGTGCATGCTGGGAGTTGGAGTTCGGCATTAACCCAGAAACTCCCAACAGGTCAGCGACATGGCTCAGTGGGAGGAGGGAAGTGGCCTCTAAACTATTTAACAGAGGAGCAGGACTATTGGACAATATTTGAAAGGCTCCACACAGTGATGGGCACTGATGAAGGCACGGACATCGCCGAAATATATTTGCCGCCACTGTTTTCCTGTGCATCTGGGCAATAAAAGCTTCACCAAAGGATCCCCCTCTGGCCTCTGTTTTCCTTTTCGGAGTGAAATTTGTGGCATATTATCAGCGCTAGCCTGCAGCGCTGTACGGATGGCCTCGCAGCATCAAGTGGCCCGGGCATGGTGGGCGATTGCACTGCGTGCAGTGTTTCTTTTCCTCGTGTAAACGAACAGCCCGGTGTCCACCACCACTCAAGGAACTGTATTTCACAGACTGAGGCATTTGCTTCAAACAGGGCGTTGTGTGGCTACTCAGCTGCCCCCATTTGTATACCTACCTTGGTTGATGGCTACTGCGATCCGAGGGGACCCGAGGTGATGCCTGGAAGCTCTGATGTTAACAGCGGGTGTCCTCTATCCATACCTGCATCAAGCCACTACAAACGACGAACATTTGAGAATTCCCCCACATTACCAGCCCGGCTGCAGGGTGATAGTGCATGCTGGGAGTTGGAGTTCGGCATTCACCCGGAAACTCCCAACAGGTGAGCGACATGGCTCAGTGGGAGGAGGGAAGTGGCCTCTAAACTATTTAACAGAGGAGCAGGACTATTGGACAATATTTGAAAGGCTCCACACAGTGATGGGCACTGATGAAGGCACGGACATCGCCGAAATATATTTGCCGCCACTGTTTTCCTGTGCATCTGGGCAATAACAGCTTCACCAAAGGATCCCCCTCTGGCCTCTGTTTTCCTTTTCGGAGTGAAATTTGTGGCATATTATCAGCGCTAGCCTGCAGCGCTGTACGGATGGCCTCACAGCATCAAGTGGCCCGGGCATGGTGGGCGATTGCACTGCGTGCAGTGTTTCTTTTCCTCGTGTAAACGAATAGCCCGGTGTCCGCCACCACTCAAGGAACTGTATTTCACGGACTGAGGCATTTGCTTCAAACAGGGCGTTGTGTGGCTACTCAGCTGCCCCCGTTTGTATACCTACCTTGGTTGATGGCTGCTGCGATCCGAGGGGACCCGAGGTGATGCCTGGAAGCTCTGATGTTAACAGCGGGTGTCCTCTATCCATACCTGCATCAAGCCACTACAAACGACGAACATTTGAGAATTCCCCCACATTACCAGCCCGGCTGCAGGGTGATAGTGCATGCTGGGAGTTGGAGTTCGGCATTCACCCGGAAACTCCCAACAGGTGAGCGACATGGCTCAGTGGGAGGAGGGAAGTGGCCTCTAAACTATTTAACAGAGGAGCAGGACTATTGGACAATATTTGAAAGGCTCCACACAGTGATGGGCACTGATGAAGGCACGGAAATCGCCGAAATATATTTGCCGCCACTGTTTTCCTGTGCATCTGGGCAATAAAAGCTTCACCAAAGGATCCCCCTCTGGCCTCTGTTTTCCTTTTCGGAGTGAAATTTGTGGCATATATATTTATGTATATATATATATATATATATATAAAAACCTCCAACTTTCCACTATGTGCCTCCTGCACAGAAAAGTTCGCGGACAACCAAATCAGCACTCGAGGCAAAGATGTAAAGTTTGCTTTTTTTAATTCATAAGGTGGGTAAAAGTCATCAGACGCGTTTCGGGCACGTCCGTGCCCTTGCTCACTGATAAATCACAGAGCAAAAAACAATCATTTAAATTAGGCAGTTTGGCGCCAATACTCAAACTTACTAAACATAAAGGAAGGACTAACGGAATTCATGAGTCTCAATACACATACAATTTTAAGCGCCATTTTGTAGTGGTAATAGTACATAGCTAAATCAAATGTTGTCACATTAACGCCATGTCGACATTAATATATCATTTTAAATTTTTACATTCTGTTTGAAAGGTGTATTTGACTTTCAATGTACAAATTTACAAGGCACAAATGCCTAATTCTCTATATGCTTTGTATTTCTATCCATATCACCTTTGTAACCGGCTTGCATTGCCTGTCTTTGTACTATTAAAAATGTCTGCGCCATGTTTGTGTAAGTGGGTTTCGAATTTGCCAATATCGGGCATATGTTGTAATCATTTCCACAAAATTGCCAGCAAACCGTACATTAATACAGATTTACTATCAAAAAACCCATACTGTTCGAAATAAATCTTCGTGTTTGACAAGAAAAAAATGAACTTGACACAAAGCATAGTGGCTAATTCCCAGATATATACACAACATTCCTATCATTCTATTTCAAATATTTGGACGGATGTATAAAGCCCCCTATGCATACAGATGTATTAGACCACTGTACAACACACTCAGAAATACCATTATGCCTCATTTACTCATTAGTCAGTCCTATATTCTACACATAGCCTAGTCCTAATTGATATGCTTAACTTGCTCGGGTGCTTAGGAAGTGAAAAAATAGTGCTCATACTTAATTAAAGAAATAGAAAAGAAAAAGGATATGATAAGTGCAAAATGTGCTAAAGTGCAAATATATTCTCTATTTGTTTCTAAACACCGATAGTGGGGTTTCTTTGTTAGGCCAACTCATAGCTTAATACAGAAAACCTTCGATGGTTGTGGATACTCAGATCTTTAGTTTGGTGCTCTTCACCGCTCATATATATATATACGCATATGGAGCAGGAGATAGAAATTGATTTCAAAATCAAAAATTGAAAATTGAAATCGTTACCCCTCTTTGTATGAAAGTCACAGAAAATTACTCAGGTCTTCCCCCATGTTGAGACCTCCTGGACTCTTACTATTTAGCAACACTATGTAGCGTGATTCAAGCTGACGCAGTTTCTTCTCAAAGTCCCCTCCCCTTTTATTGGGGACTACCGCGTCAATGACAAAATATGTCAGATCTGCCAAGTTTTTGTTATGAACAGCTTGAAAATGCCGAGCTACCGGATAGCTTTGATCGGCATGAATTATGGCACGTAAGTGCTGCAGGATGCGCTGATGCACTGGCAACTTCGTGCTACCCACATATTGTAACTTGCAGCTACATGTGAGTACGTACACCGCCAATTCAGTGCGGCATGTATAGTGGTCTTTGATAGATATGGGGTTGACCTCAAATGGGGTTGTGTAACTTCTGGTATTAACACCAAATTTGCATGCTCGACATGAGCTGCAGCGGAAAAACCCCTTACGGGGGCAGAGCCAGTCTTTAGATTTGCTAATTTCAGGATTGTTACTCACTAGGTAATTTCTCATGGTGTAAGCTCTCCTGAAAGTTACAGTGGGTACTTTTGGCATAATGTCTCTCAGAACCTGATCTGTTAAGATGATTGGCCACTGTTGCTTCACAATCTTAGTTATTTGCTTGGCTTGGCGGCTATAGCTGGTGATGAGCCTTACAGTTTTGTCTTGCTCTGTTGGTGTGTTAGCATGCCTACCTGGATCAAGCAGATCTTCCCTAATCAATGCATTCGCTTTCCTTCTCGCTGTGTCTAACAGTGTGGGTTTGAATCCGCGTTTGATCAGTCTATTCCTGGCTTCCAATTGGCATCTGTCCCTACTCTCAGTACTACTACAAGTTCTGTGTATTCTTAAAAACTCCCCATATGGGATGCTTCTAATGGTGTGCTGGGGGTGGAAACTAGTCGCATGCAAGATAGAGTTGCCTGCTGTCTCTTTTCTATATAGGCTCGTGGATATACTGTTATCATTAATCTCTATCTTGACATCCAAAAAGCTCACTGCAGATTGACTGATATCAGCTGTAAACTGAAGATTCAAGTTGTTTGCATTGATCGCCTGGACAAACCTAGTGGCCGTCTCTTTTGTCCCTTTCCAGATAATGCATATATCATCTATATATCTCCAGTATTTCTGTACATTATTGTTCCAAAATTCCTTGTGTTCAACCATGAGGACGTGTTCCTCCCACCAACCCACGTGGAGCCCCGCGTAGCTGGGGGAAAAACACGACCCCATGGCGACACCTCGTTCCTGTCTGTAAACCTCGTTATTGAAAAGGAAAGTGTTGTTCCGCAAGCATCTCTCCGTCATCTCTAATAACATTTTGCTATGAGCATGTAATTCAATTGGACGTTTATCAAGGTAAAATTTCATTGCTCTGAGACCAACATCATGAGATATGCTTGTATACAAAGTTGCTATATCCATAGTGATCAACAACAAATCATCTGACCACCTGCATTGGCTCAATTGGTACAGGAAATCGGTAGTGTCTTTCACATATGCTGGTAATGCAACCACAAAATCCTGCAGAAAGAAATCGATATATCTCGATGTATTTTCAAACATGCTATTAATAGCGGACACAATCGGTCTGCCTGGTACTGGTGTTTGTTGTTTATGCACCTTGGGAATTAGGTACATGTTGGGCATCACAGGGGAGTCTTTCTGTAAAAATCTGAGTTCATCTCTGCTCAGAAGCCCTTCCCGTTTCCACTTATGTAGTTCTGAGCGATAGGACTCATTGATTTTTCTAGCTGTGTTTACATCGATCTTGGAGTAACATGTTGTGTCCCCCAATTGTCTAGACGCCTCTTCTATGTATTCCTTCTTCCTCCACAAAACGACATTACCCCCTTTGTCTGATTTGTTAATTATGATGTTTTTATTGTTCTTAAGTTTTTTTATTAACAAAGCCTTGGTTGATGGCTGCTGCGATCCGAGGGGACCCGAGGTGATGCCTGGAAGCTCTGATGTTAACAGCGGGTGTCCTCTATCCATACCTGCATCAAGCCACTACAAACGACGAACATTTGAGAATTCCCCCACATTACCAGCCCGGCTGCAGGGTGATAGTGCATGCTGGGAGTTGGAGTTCGGCATTCACCCGGAAACTCCCAACAGGTGAGCGACATGGCTCAGTGGGAGGAGGGAAGTGGCCTCTAAACTATTTAACAGAGGAGCAGGACTATTGGACAATATTTGAAAGGCTCCACACAGTGATGGGCACTGATGAAGGCACGGACATCGCCGAAATATATTTGCCGCCACTGTTTTCCTGTGCATCTGGGCAATAAAAGCTTCACCAAAGGATCCCCCTCTGGCCTCTGTTTTCCTTTTCGGAGTGAAATTTGTGGCATATATATTTATGTATATATATATATATATATATATTACCTACTGGCGGTCGCCAGTAGGTATATATAGTTAGGATTTTTTCTCTATGGGTTTTTTGAAAATTCTATGTCTAATAACTTTGGCGTTTGTGGACGGAATTGGCTGAAATTTTCAGGAAAGTGGCACATTTTGTTTCTGAGCAGCCCCTGAAAATTGGGGGGGGGGGTTCGTCCAGGGGGGGTCGAGAAAAAAGGGGGGTCCCAAAACGTGTTTTTAACATTGAGTTTTCCATAGGGCGGTTGGCCTCACTTTTAGCCCGAACGGCTGAATGGATTTGCACGAAACTTGGCAAAATTGTAGGGACTGGTAGCCCGATGTGCCTTTTGTAGGTCTCAATATATGTGCTACAGTGGATTTTGAGAAATTAACGTTTAAAAAAAGATATATATCTGTAACAGCGGACCGGGCAGCGCTCCAGGACGCGTACTTTTCGCGCAACGGAGCTTTGTGAAGCGAAGCTGATTGGTTCTCCGGCGTCTGTCAACATTCCAAACAGTCCGTAGCGGCCGCCATCTTGTCTCTCGGTAGGATCGAGAGACAAGAGGAGGCCAAAGCGAAGGGGCAAATGACCATAAGGGGGCATAGTAGATCCTCGCTGACCCCCTAGGTTTGATGTGGAGGTTTTAAAAGGGCCCCGCAGGGCAAAAAAAAAAAATAATAATAATAATCGAACGGCTGAATGGATTTGCACGAAACTTGGTAAAATATTAGGGACTGGTAGCCCGATGTGCCTTTGCTAGGTCTCAATATATGTGCTTCAGTGCATTTTGAGAAATTAACGTTCAAAAACAAGATATATATCTGTAACAGCGCTCCGCTTCGCGGAGATAAAATTATATCTGTATTACCTAGCTGTTGCTAACACCAGTTAGCGACGGCTAGTAGGAGATAGCGACCATCTTGGGCCCCACTTTGCATGTGAGTGATATTTATCACTAATGACATGCAAAGTGGGCATGCCAAGATGTTAGCGACTGGAAACAGTCGCTAACATCGCTATCTCCTATTATCAACTTTTGGAAATATTCGAGATAAGCGCGAATATCTCCAAAAAGTAACAGCTGCCCTGAGCAGTTCTTAGCCATGTTATCCAATGGGAGGTGGATAACATGGCTAAGAGCATTAGCTCGGTAATGCATGAATATCGCTGAGTTTTCAGCGATATTAATGCATTGCGGTCGTTTTTTATCGTATTTGCGATAAACCTTGATAATAGCAAGGTTTATCTGCGATAATTTCTGACGGTAAAAAAATCTTTGCAATGCATCGTTAGGGATCAATATCGCTTAACTTTGGTAATATGCCCCAACGTCTGTTAACGTTCGATTCGAAGGAAATCAGGAAGTGTTGAAAAACATTGTCTGCGCCATCTTGTCTTTTTTCAAATGCCACACTTTTGTCGTGCACGGCAGCCATTTTAGATGCCTTGACCAGACCCACTCTGTGCACGCTGTCGATCCTTAGCATGGCTCCCCACCCTCGCAAGCATCTCACCCAGGCAGTGGTCACCCCCGCTCTCTGTCTTATGCATGGGTAATAAACCTCCCCCCATCTGCGCTGCTCTTCCCTGAGAATCACACCCTGTGCCCGCCCGACACCTCCCTTTCGCCCTATTCACTACCGCACCCTCTGACACTCCTTTTCCTCTGTGTCCAATTGTCCAGGCCGGTCCTAGGCTATCAGCTAGCCCTGCAGATGTAGTTTATGGCCACAGCTGTAAAGAATCACCCCTCTTCAAAGGAGTTATAGTAGATCAAGGCCCACACTCGATGAGATCCGTCACAGCAGAAGCGTTGCTATTATCTGAAAACCATCCTGTATTGTGATTGGGGAGGGGACCGAGCGTGAAGCGGAAGATTCCAGGGATGACTCTTTGTACATCAAAGTTTTTACAATTATGTGTCACATTAAAAATATATAGCACTCCGACAAAGTAGTAAGATTATAAAACTTTAATAATTTATAAATATATACAAGAAAACAAAAATAGTAATAACATATAAACATTTTTAGGGAAAAACAACGAAGTAGCGGTCGGCTGTGCGAATAGTCCCAACGCAGCACAACGTCCAGATTTCCGGTGTGGGGCGTCGCGGGGGGTGGGTCATCCTTAGCAAACTGTTGTGCGAATAGTTCCAAGGCAGCAGAACGCGCCGAAATCTAGATGACACGAAAGTGATGTCTAGTAAGTTGCCACCCAGCAAATAACGGCGTGGGGCGTCGCGGGGGGTGGGTCATCAGTAGCAAACTGTTGTGCGAATAGTTCCAAGGCAGCAGAACGATGGCACCAAGGTGATGTCCAGTAAGTTGCCGCACTGGTTTTGGTATCCTACAATGCTGCTCCGAATAACGGCGTGGGGCGCCCCGGGGGAGGCGGCGTGAACGGGCCTCTCCAGGTGGAGTGTCATCTGTTGTAGTGGGGCGCCCCTTTACCGTTTCAGTTGCCATTCCGTCCGTTTTTGGTCCACTGTGTCAAAAGCCGCAATTCAGCTGAGTTGCGCCCACTCTTGCGGTGCAGCGATAGGCGGCTGTCACAGGACTCTCAAAATGGCGGCAGGCTCTTTCCTTTTTGGGCCTGGTCCACTGAAATGGCCCTAGGACACCTTGGAAATCGGACGCTTGTCTGCTAGGTCTTGGACCCCATTCTCGAAAGCGTCCCCTCCGCCTTGAGAATTCATCAAAAGTTTTGGGGGCCCCGACTCCTGCAGGCTTCTGGTGGGGAGCGGCTGCCATGATTGCTCGCGGAATGACCACGATGGAGCTACGAGATGGTGGTGCTCTCATGCTGACGCCAGTTTAGTCTGAAACATCCAGAAACAAGGTGGGGCTTTCATCGTTTGGGAAAAAAAAAAAGTTTTCATCCAATGAAAAGTGTTGTTTTTAGGTCATATGATCAAGCCTTCCATCATTAGGAAACCAAAAGTAAAATGAACCAATGAAAAGTTTTATAAACAAGTCACATGGCCTGTTATGCGGCATAGGGTATAAAATGCGGAGAAAATACGTTGGCACGTGAGGCGGCGTCAGTAGCGGACTGATGTGCGAATAGGCCGAAGGCAATACAACGCGCCAAGATCCGGATGGCACCGAGGTGGTGTCCAGCAAGTTGCAGCACTGGTGTGGCCATCCTACAATGCTGAAAGTCAGCGTGGGGCGCCCCGTTGGCCTGTGAGTTTGCGTCAGTAGCGGACCGATGTGCAAATAGGCCGAAGGCAGCACAACGCGCCAAGATCCGGATGGCACCGAGGTGGTGTCATAGTTGAGAGCTCTGAGCAGCGGTTGTAACACTGTCTGAAGCTTATTTGCAGCTGCTGCAGCTTCACTACGCGCCAAGATCCGGATGGCACCGAGGTGGTGTCTAGTAAGTTGCCGCACTGGTGTGGCCATCCAACAATGCTGAAAGTCGGCGTGGGGCGCCCCGTTGGCCTGTGAGTTTGCGTCAGTAGCGGACCGATGTGCGAATAGGCCGAAGGCAGCACAACGCGCCAAGATCCGGATGGCACCGAGGTGGTGTCTAGTAAGTTGTCGCACTTCTGTGGCCATCCTACAATGTTGAAAGTCGGCGTGGGGCGCCCCGTTGGCCTGTGAGATGGCGTCAGTAGCGGACCGATGTGCGAATGGGGCCAAAGGCAGCGCAACAATATTTTCTGACTGACACCACAAGGCGCTGAGATGCCAAGATCCGGATGGCACCGAGGTGATGTCTAAGTTGCGGACTGATGTGCGAATGGGGCCAAAGGCAGCGTAACAATATTTTTTGTATGGAAGATACCACTAGGCGTTGAGATGCCAAGATTCGGATGGCACCGAGGTGATGTCTAGCAAGTTGCTGTACTGGTGTGGTCATCCTACAATGCTGAAACTCGGCGTGGGTCGCCCCATTAGCCTGTGAGATGGCGTCAGTAGCGGACCGATGTGCGAATAGGCCGAAGGCAGCACAACGCGCCAAGATCCGGATGTCACCGTGGTGGTTTCATAGTTGAGAGGCACTTCATCTGCAGTGGGGCGCCGAGATCCGGATGGCACTGAGGTGATGTCTAGCAAGTTGCTGTACTGGTGTGGTCATTCTACAATGCTGAAAGTCGGCGTGGGTCGCCCCATTAGCCTGTGAGATGGCTGTTCTTTGGATTTGGGCCTGGTCCACTAAAATGGCCCTGGGACACCTTAGAACTCGGACGCTCGATTTTTTTTTCCTTTCCTGTACATGCAAAAAAAGGTAAATGCCCGGTACGTTACACACTTCATCTGCCACGATGAACTCTCCAGAGGAACCGAAAAAAAATATAGTTGTGGTAACTATACCATGCATCGTCATATGGAGAGGTGGCACCAATTAATTATAGTGCTGCATAAAAGAGAGATTTGGAGGAGAACCCCTGACCTGCTAGTACATTCATCAAAGAAGTGGCACTGAGAGCTTCAGAGGCAAGGGAAACGGTCCCAAATATTTAGAAGAACTTTGGAAAGATTAAAATGACATGTTTAGATTGTGGCAAATTAATTTCATGTGGACAGATGAGTGTTACTCTAATAAATACAGCATATGAACATCATCATAGTCGATGGTTGGTAGAGACATTTTGACTATATCCTGGACCTGCCCGTCCTCACCCAAAATGGCGCCGGAATAAATGGGACTCGTAACTCCTTGTTATGTACTGGTTGCAGAACCTTGAAATCACGAGATACGTATGCAGTTTTGAAGCACATGGCGGGCGGGGACGAGAATTGATTGAATATTTCGACATCCCTATTGATATTAAGTTCTGATGTGTTATTGATTACTGTACTATTGAAAGTTCGAATTAACGTCACCCATGGTACTTGCCCGCAAATGTATATCTAGATAATTTTATTGTAACTGGCCCTGTCGTATTTTAATTATAAAATGTACGTCCACCGATTCCGTAACTGTTAGACACCTTAGTTCTTGCAACCTAATGGCCCGCCCGTTACGTTCCTCTACAGTGTAAATGTCTACTCATCATATACGATTACAGTTTGCTCTGTGGCAGGCCCACGTGGTTATAGGCTCGTATTTGTATAATGAAATTTTCACAATAAAGGTTTTTAAAAGAAAACATGGTAGTAGTATATACATTGGTAAAGTTTTTAATAATAGTGACTGTTTTAGAATCATTAAAAGGCAAGTGAAATAAAGCAGACCAATTACATGAAGGGTAAAAGGTATAATACGAAGGAACGCAGTAAAGATAAATGGTCAAGGGCTGTTGTGTTTTCTATTCCTGCAACATAAAGTGATCAATAAGAATCTCATATTCAGGCGTATCGGCGACTAAGACAGCAGGTCGACCCTCTTTTGCTCAACGGCTCCGTCATGGGACGAAGAAACGCTCTTTTTCTCGAAAAAAGAATATATTTTACTTGCAGGACAGTTGTAAAATTTCCGGGAAAGTACATTAGCCTGGAACATTATAACATATATTTAAGAAAAAATAATGTTCGGAAGTAATGAAAAGCGTAATTTTTAGGTCATATGACCAAGCCTTTCATCATTACAATAAGAAAAGTAAAATGAACCAATGAAAAGTTTTATTAACAAGTCACATGACTTGTTATGCTTACGTTACGCGCTGCGCGCCCCGGATGACTTCCGGATGCGCTAACGCGGCGCGTCATATGACGCATTACGCGACAACGCAGGTACAGAATATAGTCAAAATGTCTCCACCAACCAGCGGTCGGAACACAACCCCTTTCAGCAGGCTAAATAGTTCTGTTAAATGACAACAGAAGGGACAGGCAACAAGAACCATCAGTCAAAGAGGGGAGGGCTAGTTCTTCTCTACCGGGTTACATTGGGGCGCTACCGGAACTGATCGAATTGGTAGTCTACAGTGTTTCTGGATGTTTCAGACTGAAGCTGGGGTTAGCATGAGAGCAGCACCATTTCGTAGCTCCGTCGTGGTCATTCCGCAACCAATCATGGCAGCCGTTCTTTATCGTTATTTTGGGCGGGGTGGGTGGCGGAGCCGAGCTGTTTTGCAGCCATCATTGTGTGGAGTTCAGTTCATCTCACTAGTTTTGTATTTGTAATGAGGGGTTGTTCCTAATGTTTCTATTTTAGCGAGGTCAAAAAGAGATCCCATTAGTGGCCTACTGATTTTGCTCGATTCCTTTTCTTTTTTTTTACACGATTTTTCGTTATCTGCAAAGACTAAACAGAGTATTGCGACTCTGTGTTTGTTTGTAAATAGAGAATGAACCAAAGAGAACTAATTCTAAAACAGTAAATACTTGGATAACAATCAATCAAATGGAGAGAGAAGCAGGCACGACGGATTACAACGGGGGCAAAGGCCTGCGTTAACTACCTTTCACTATCTACAAAGAGAGAGTACTCCTAATAGAAATGAGGGGGGGGGGGCACCATTCAAAGCAGATCAGTGTGCATAAACACGAAAATGTTTTCACTTACCACGTACTTGACATTCGACAGCTTATGATATTTGCTATTAAAAAACCATTGAAATTCACTGAAAGAACCATAGGTTATAGACCACATATAGTTAGGAATTAGCATTTACAAAACCTTGAAAATTCACTGAAAAAACCATAGGTTATAGACCATATATAGTTAGGAATTAGCATTTACAAAACCTTGAACATTCACTGAAAAAACCATAGGTTATAGACCATATATAGTTAGGAATTAGCATTTAAAAAACCTTATTTTACTCACACAAAACCATTGAAATTCCATATATAGTTAGTTGCACTAACTATATATCGCGCACCCGCAATCCACTGCTGATCATGTCACATATTACATCATTCATGACATGGTCAGTGACATCACTGATGACATCACTGATGACATCTCAAATGACATCACTGATGACATCACTGATGACATCTCATTTGACATCATTCTTGTGCTAATACGATAAATCTCTTCAGACTCTAATATAACCTTAGATACACTCAGTGTATACAGACACTCACACACTGCCACTCATCCATGGAGTTACTCACACACCCAGTCAGTCATGCAAAGAAACAATCTTACCTCCATTTCTTCAACTATACAGTTAAACACACCTTACTTATTGAAACATATACTAACACATATTTACTCTCTTATACAATCCCTGATACAAGTTCACAATGATCGATACAACCACTCACTCATTCAGTGGCTCTCATGCACAGTTATTTATATATGCCAACTCTCACATGTACTGTGTTTTACATATGTACTTACTATGACATGTAGCATTGAGATATCCATTCACTCATCAATACACTCATGCACACAGTCAACTGCCCATGTAGCTGTTTCCACATGCACTCTTGAACTCATACACCTAGTGAATAAACTGCTCACACATCTATGCATAGAGTCACACACCTTCCAGCCACCCCCACACAAACTCAATCTCCCATAGAAATACTTGGGCAACCAATTAATAACACATATAGCCTCTCGTATAGCTAATGATCAACACATGCAGCAGTTTACAGAACAACAGACATAATGATGCACAAATTAAGACAGTTTAGTCACTAACCCATGCATTCAGTGAGACACATTTAATCACTCACTCATACAGTCAGTCACGCACCTACTAAATCCTTCATCCAGACACTTATACATCCACTCATTCTTCAATATGTAAGACATATTTTAACTTTACAGAAACATACAGTCACTGGATGTTGTCATCAGTGATGTCATCAGTGATGTCATTTGAGATGTCATCAGTGATGTCATCAGTGATGTCACTGACCATGTCATGAATGATGTAATATGTGACATGATCAGCAGTGGATTGCGGGTGCGCGATATATAGTTAGTGCAACTAACTATATATGGAATTTCAATGGTTTTGTGTGAGTAAAATAAGGTTTTTTAAATGCTAATTCCTAACTATATATGGTCTATAACCTATGGTTTTTTCAGTGAATATATATATATATATATATATATATATATATATATATATATATATATATATATAAATATATGCCATATATTGCATATATATATATATATATATATATATATATATATATATATATATATATATATATATATATATATATATATATATATATATATATATATATATATATATATATATATATATATATATATATGTCACGAAAGATTCTTGCTGTAGGAAGAACCGGAAGGACACAAAGGGGAATCCAGGTAAGTAGCTTTATTTCATCAAACCATTAGGCATGATGCGTATCGACATATAATGTTTTTCTTAAATGCCTGCTGACAGCCATACTTCCTGCCAGCTCACTTTAAATATCACCATCCGTTTTGCCATTGGTTGCGCCTCCAGGTGGGCTGAGTCAGAGTCCCTAATACCAATGCAGCTGCATCGGCAAACTACAAGTCCCAGCATGCACCTCTCACGGCATGCTGGGTTAGCGTCTCCTCCCAGCTTCCATGTGTCCTTTCCTGGGTCCTGGAGAAGGTAAAAACGTGGCTCAAGATTGTTGGAAAGCATCATTGTAGAAAAAATGCTTCTCTCCTGTGTACCCAAGACGTCTCAACCGCATGATTCTAGCATCCGGCCGACCTGAAATCGCGGGTGCAGTGACCCTAGACTCCTCTCTGCAGTCACAGACTGCTTTTCTGCAGCGCCACCTTTGCTGGATCTGGATGCGATGGGTCAGAGTTAATCCAGTACCCAGGGAAAAACAAAGATTGCCAAAGCTGCCCTTGTAACTCTGTCCACTTGATGAGGCGTGTCTCCTCCAGCGCGCCAGGGGCCAGCACGCATATTATGCCATGAAAGATTCTTGCTGTAGGAAGAACTACAACCATAACAAAATGATAATAAGTCTAACTGAATTTTACCTAAATAATGATTATTTCCTCTTCCAGTCCCAAATCTACCAGCAACTTCAGGGAGTAGCTATGGGGACAAGCTTTTCTCCCAGTTATGCTTGCCTCATATGGGGTGGTGGGAGGAAATGATTGTCAATGTTTTCTATGGTACCATTCTCTCCAAGCATGTGATCAAATGGGTCAGATACATTGATGACTTGTTTTTGATTTGGGAGGGCAATAGAGAAAGTGCAGTAAATGTTATCACTAGCTTGAATAAAAACAACATTAATCTACATCTCACCTACAACATTAGTGAGCAGTCCATCTGTCTGTTTCTTAGATGTGGAAGTATTTGTGTTCAATAACAGCTTAGAAACCAGACTATATAGCAAGCCTACGGCAGGTAATACCCTGCTGCATGCATCCAGCTTTCATCTCAAGCATACAATTCACAGCATCCCCTATGGGGAAATGCTTTGTTTACGAAGAGTATGCAGCAGGGAAGAAGATCTTGTTTCTGGCACAGGAACAATTTAAAGAACGCTTCTTAGCTAGGGGCTATTCCACTCAGACTATAGATGTAGCTATAAGAAAAACTAATCAACTGTGCAGGGCGGATTTGTTATATAAACCCAATAACAAACTGGACCAAAATCCCAAAAGCCCTACTGCTGAAAGTACAAGATCTTAAATATTTTGTTGTGGACTCCATACCCACTCTAAGATATGCCGGTAACAGGGAGGCCAATCTCAGAAAACTTGAAACCCAGTATATTTTAGAGTTTGATAGCAAAAGTCCAAATGGTCTTAACACAACAGAAGATCTGTACACATGGCTATAAAACTATGAGAATCAACCTAGAACAGCCATAGTTTGCACTCACATCAACATGAACATTTAAAATGTATAGTCAAAAATGATAATGATGATGGTTTATGAATAATAAATAAACCAAACTTGCATTGTGGTTACACCAATTCTATTCCCGCACAAGTCCCCTGTATCTATTTTTCCCCAAAATAACCTTTTAAAAAATATTTTAATAAAATCATTGTTTTTCACATTTTGTACTGTTTGAATGTCAAACAGTCATAGCACTTATGCACTTTAAATAGGACTTAATAGGCACTTTCAATAAGCAGCAAATTAAACGAACTGCTGGTACGGCAATAGGTAGGCAGATTTATATATGTCCTATTTGGGCTGAATTTATGTGTGATACTTTCAATTAATTTAATCAGTTACAGTTTAAAATATAGGCATGGGAGTGGAATGAATACCGTGATGTGTTTAATTGCACAACAGTGTCCCCAATTTGACCTTATATGTAATGCGCCTGAATTTTACAAATTGATCAACAAGAGGTTATTTAACTTGTTTCATGTACAATTCCTTGTGGCCTTTTTCATTTCAAGAAATATCATAATCATGCAAATTTTAAAAAACATTGTAAACAATACGTATTTACACAGATATTATCAATGTTACAAATTATATTTTCAATTGTATTTCCAATTGTATTTTGGCGCAAGATGGTACATTCTAATATATGATAAGTATCTAATATTAGGCTGCCAGGTAACGAAACGAGAAAGCAGTACGTTAGTCTGTCTTCTTGATCATTTTGCTGATGACATTAAATGCGTGTGGTTTTACTGCAACGCGATGAACCTAGTAGGCATTTCTCGTATGGCCACCAGCCCGGGCATTTTGCCACTTGCACATATGGTTCACGCTGGTAGACATGGTACTAAGTAAGCCGCGTTTTCTACCTCTTTTTCCATGTAAATTATAATCGGGCAGAATACAAATTCAACACTCATGTGATTAATTGCCTGTATAAGTTATTTTTCTTAGTGAATGTTAATGGAAATGAATTAATTTACGCGTTTGCTTAAGACATTACATTTTGGGAAACTAATATTGCAGAATTTACTACATCTCATGTAACGTGTATACACTGCATTTATTGTTACATACCTCCCCTTTTTCCACTCCAAGATGGCGCTTTCAGTTACAGATACATTACATTGCATTAGTACTTTGTTTATGTTTACACTGTGTATGTTGAAAACTTTATTTATGCACGTCATCACTTCACGAAAAAGTATTGTGTGATCAAGACACCGCCGGGTGTCGAAACACGTAGCGATAATTGTGGAATAAACTGGTGAAACCTTTCCCTCTCTGAGTGCGCATTGGAATTCTTTTCTTGGCTGTTGTAATTAATGACCACCGGCGTCGGGGCTCTGCCGGCGTGTTGCGCCACCTGACTTGGGAGAGATTCAAGAAGGACCCTGCTTTGCTTTTGGATTACTATTGATGAATCAGGAGCCGGCCCCATCGAGGAATAGTGGATATCACTTGGACTGGTGAAAATACGATTGGAATTGCAACGCCCCGACGGCACTGAGGTGAGCTTGACATCGGGTGCAGCCGCTGGGTGGAAACGGTTGATCCTTACGGGTCTTTCGGGTATCTCCAGTGCGGCCGTGCTGGGTGGTTGAACGAACCTCGGGATTGTGCCTAGGGCGGGCATATGCATTAACTAGCGAACACGTAGGATATTAGACTCTAATTTTGCGAACTGTCGTTTGGCAAAATACATTTACGTTTCACTATACTTCATCTTTCCACTGAACACAGTCCTAATGAACGATATCGTGGCATCAGGAACCGCTTACTATTAAGCGGGGAGGGGAAAAGGAGTCACCAGACTCAACAAGGTCGACTGTGAGTTTTGCTCAACACTGAACTTTGTATTCGCATACGTGCAGGACAAGCAGCACGATTGCAACACGAACTCACACACACTCATAACCAGCATGGAAGATGAAGGTGCTAGGAGGAAGGAGGCACAATTACTGTTTGCACGAGCCCCGGGGAAGAAAACAGGGGCTGTGGTTACAACTGAGAAACCTGAAAGCGATGCACTGAATGTTCTCTTTAAAAGATATGAACAACTAAAAAAACAAGAGACATCGAAATGGTGGGAGGCCATCTCTCTACAGGATTATGTAGAGAAGGAGATGGTCCCACGCAGCCTAAGAATTTATATCACGCCCTCTCACGAATCTCTGAACCCGCAAATGTTGGAGGATTGGGCTGCTAATTCAGCAAGCAGCTCTAAGACAATGCTCTGTATTCTTATAAAATACGCTTGGGAAGATCGTGACAAAATCCTTCTCGAACTAAAGGAAATCAAGGAAGAATTCACAAAAAGTTCAGAAAGTGAAAAATAATGAATTTTCGGGATGAACTAAAAGCAAGGATGAAGAAATATGAGGATTACATAAAGTACCGAAAGCAACACAAGTTGCACAGAGATTGTGGGGACTATGAAAGCGGCAGAATCTTGACATATAGTCCCAAATACGACCACTTGTACCAACAGGGGACTAATAAAAGCACGGATTCACCAGCAAATGCATTGCAGCAAGATCCCCAAGAACAAGCACCAGTGAGTGATTCTGACACAGAAGGATCCATTCAAACAGTAAGCTCTGTGTCTGACATAGTAATCACCAAAAAACAAACCTCTTTTTTAGACGAGTCCAGAGTTCTCAGATCCCGACGAGCGAAGGAACAAGCACAAGCCAGGAACACAACGCCACAGAGTGCACAAACCCGAGGCCGAACAAGAGGAAGACCAAGAGGCAGGGGCGCTCCAAAAGACGACGCCTCAAAGTCAAACAACGGAGCAACAAACAAAAAGCCCATGGGAAACAAACGTGGTGGCTTCAAAAGGGGCAAATAATAATGGATACCGAAATGGTAAACAGAACTATTATTAATCTTTCTAATAGACAATTGAGCGACTCTGAAAAATCTACTTTGTGCCTGGGACTATCATTTTGCCCTACTGAACTTTTTAATTACCCTAATACTAGAATTGACATATTCAAGTTTATACGGAAATTGAAGTTAAAGAAATGGCATTTGTTGTACAACAGAAAACCTCCAGAAGTAGGACGCAATACATCTAATACACTACATTTAACTGTACGAGATAATGAAGTTCTAAACACTGTATATGAATTAGGAGAAGTGTCCGAAAGTGTAAGTAACAGCTTAGAGACACAGTACACTAATGCCATCCCTACAGACAGTGCAGCTTGCACAGGCTTCAAACCCAAGTCGGTTTTTTGTCCTATTCTACCCCATGACAGCATTGACACCTTTCATGAGGTGGTAACTAAAGAACTGGCAAATCACAAACATAAGGCAGGGAACAGAACTAAACATGACTTTAATTTGACAAAAATCCAACGTGACTTTATTCTCTCCCTGGCCGAGGACGAATCTGTCATAATCAGACCCTCGGATAAAGGAGGAAATATAGTCTTGTGGGGTAGAGAGATGTATACCACAGAAGCCTACAAACAACTTAATGATGTGAATTATTACTGTATAAGCAACACAGCTGAGTATAATCATACTATCACAAGTACCTGGGAGAACCTAGAGAGGTGGCAAAATGAGGGTCTCATAACCTGCCATGAATATTGCTATCTTAAAAAGGACTACCCCAAACTACCAATCCTATACCTCTTACCGAAGGTACACAAAGACCACAGAATACCTCCAGGGAGACCCATAGTGTCCTCCATAGGCAGTGTTAACGAGAACATCTCCCATTACATCGATCACTTTCTCAGAGATTACGTCATCACGCTTCCCTCACATATTGAGGATACTAAAGACTTCCTCAATAAAATTTCCAATATGCCATGGGAGGAGGGTCTCACACTAATGACTATGGATGTGAGTTCCCTCTATACCATAATAGACCACGAGCAAGGTATAGCAGCCTTCCTCCACTTCCTACAAACAAGAGACATCGCCTATGTAGAACACACGCAAATGCTGACTGATATGATGAGAATGTGCTTAAATAATAACATCTTCATGTTTAACGGTGACCTCTATAGGCAAGTACGTGGTACAGCCATGGGTTCTAGCTTTGCCCCCAGTCTGGCGAACCTTTTCCTAGGGGTGTGGGAGGTGGAGATACGCAAAGATGAACATCTCAGCGTGGATTTTGGCAAGGTTAGAACCTGTATCCGGTATATTGACGACCTGTTCCTAGTGTGGAGTGGGTCGACAAAGGAAGCCCAGGATTTCGTCAAAAAACTGAATGAGAATCCATACAACATTACTCTCACCCTTAACACCAGTATGACAAGTATTGACTTCCTGGACACTACGGTTATGGCACAAGAGGGTCGCCTCATAACCAGACTGCACAGGAAGGAGACGGCCGGTAATAGTCTATTACACGCCAACAGCGCCCACCCGCATAGTCTCAAGTGGAGCATACCGTATGGTGAGCTACTTAGAGCTAAGCTCAATTGCAGTGAGGAAAGCCTTTATGAGGAAGAGAAGAATAACATGCTCATAAGGTTCCGTGAGAGAGGGTATCCAGAATGGGTCCTGACCAAGGCTGTCAACAAAATGTCTGCTAAATCTAGGGACAGTACCCTAGAGCCCAAAATAAGAAGGGAAGACTCTACTACCATCACTAGAGTTATTACCACGTACAATGAAGACTCAAGAAAGGTTAGCAAAATACTAGCAGACAACTGGAATCTCCTCAAGACTGACAACATCATAGGAGGCACACTAAGTGATCGTCCATCCATACCTTTTAGAAGAGGAAAGAGCTTAAGAGACATACTTGTAAAAGGTGATATCAGTCTCAAGGGCAGTGCTAACAGCCATAACCTAAAAGGGTTCTATCCATGTGGTCACTGTCGTGCTTGTAAATACAGTGTGATGATCAAAGAGGTACAAATACCGGGTACGAGCAGAACACATAACATTAATCAATTTCTAACATGCAGTAGCACGTATGTTGTTTATGTTCTAGAGTGCCCGTGCAAATTGAAATATGTGGGTAGCACTGTATGCATGGCAAAAAAGCGTGTACAAGAACATCTGCGGGCCATCACTAACATCGATGCGTCCTACCCCATAGCACGTAATTTCCAAGTCTATCATCAGTCAAACAATGCCTTGCTAAAATACTTTGCACTAGAACAGGTGAACGTAAGCAAAAGAGGGGGCAATAAACTTACAGCACTATGTAAAAGAGAATCCAAATGGATCATGGAGCTAGAGTCTAGATCCCCGGGCGGGCATAATTTGGACGAAGAATTGGCTATTCACCTTCATGAAACGTAGAGGGGAGGGACATACTAGTGAAATAGCTGTGAAACTGGTTATAGCATAGAACGGTGTGAGTTTGTTAAATGTAAGATTTTGTGCATTGGTTTTAAATCTTTTAATTCTTATTTATAAGCTGTTTTCTTTTCCTTTCTCTTTATATTATGCAGGAGGAACAAGCAGGGACCTATCTGAATTTAGCTGCATGGGATGCAGGATTCAGCTCACTTTTTTCCGTTTTCCTATCTATGAGAACACCTTCCTTTCTTCTCACGCATTAGCTTTGTGAGGTAGAATACGATTATAGATTCAAGCACATAACATACTACAATATAGACATTTTATGTCAAATCTATGTGTAAATAAGTGGTATCTGTTTAAATATTATTGCTTAATTGCTCATTTTTTTCTTGCACATATTTTTGCACTTTTTTCCAATGGTGTATTTTGTCATGCATTAATGATATCTGTTGTTTCGAGCCACCTTCTGGGAAGGGTTCTACATTTTAAGTGTATAAATATGGGCACTAGTCCGAGTACAGAAAACGTTTGATTTAAATTTAAATTAACATGACAATAAATGCGTGTGGTTTTACTGCAACGCGATGAACCTAGTAGGCATTTCTCGTATGGCCACCGGCCCGGGCATTTTGCCACTTGCACATATGGTTCACGCTGGTAGACATGGTTCTAAGTAAGCCGCGTTTTCTGCCTCTTTTTCCATGTAAATTATAATCGGGCAGAATACAAATTCAACACTCATGTGATTAATTGCCCGTATAAGTTATTTTTCTTAGTGAATGTTAAAGGAAATGAATTAATTTACGCGTTCGCTTAAGACATTACATTTTGGGAAACTAATATTGCAGAATTTACTACATCTCATGTAACGTGTATACACTGCATTTATTGTTACATACCTCCCTTTTTTCCACTCCAAGATGGCGCTCTCAGTTACAGATACATTACATTGCATTAGTACTTTGTTTATGTTTACACTGTGTATGTTGAAAACTTTATTTATGCACGTCATCACTTCACGAAAAAGTATCGTGTGATCAAGACAACCCTGGGTGTCGAAACGCGTAGCGATAATTGTGGAATAAACTGGTGAAACCTTTCCCTCTCTGAGTGCGCATTGGAATTCTTTTCTTGGCTGTTGTAATTAATGACCACCGGCGTTGGGGCTCTGCCGGCGTGTTGTTCCACCTGACTTGGGAGAGATTCAAGAAGGACCCTGCTTTGCTTTTGGATATATATATAGGGAGGGCACTTGCTCTTACACTTGAATTGCAATTAAAATGGATTGCTGGCATTGACTTTCGTAATGTGGCTTTATTCGTGTTTACGATTCAACTAAACACTTTGGATTGAAAACGAGGTCCGCGCCTGTTGTTTCCGTCACGTTTGGCGGTCAGGATTCAGGATTCAGCGTTGACGAAGGACTAGAGGTCTGTTTGTTTTTGTCAGAAGCCGCAATAAAACTTCTTGCAACATACCCCCGTGAGTGCGTTTTCGTCTCTAAACAAGGGCCGAATGGAGCTACTATATATATATATATATTTATATATATATACAATTAATATTCCCACTCTGTTGACTACAAAATAAAAAAGAAAGAAAATATGAACAACCCCCAAAAATATTTTAAAAACAAAATAAATAAATAAATGAATATGTTAAAAATTAAAATATAAAGATATTTGATATATAAAAAAAATTATAATGTGACACATGTATGTGGTACATATGACAAATACCTAACAATATTATATTAAATAAAATAAAATATAATTTCCAAACAAATAAATATTTAAACCAGAAAATTTGATATATAAACACATTATTATTACATTGTTTTTAAAAATCTCCTACCCTATAACAACAAAGAAATCACTGCTCACAATTATTTATTTTTTAAATGGACTTCCATAATTAACATAATTAATTACCAATTAAAGAAATATTATTAATTAAAAATCATAACATTTAATTAACTTCCCACACTTTACACCTATGATCCCCACAACCAGCAGCTAAAATGTAACTTAAAAAATTAATTACACAATTTAAACGTATTTTCAATTTCAAATCAAATAGTATTTAACAACTAATTATAAAGTAAAAATAATTTACCCCAATAAAAGTAAAACCCACATACACAAAAAATAAACAATTACCCTAATTAAATATCAAATATTTAGTTAATATTAATTATCAACTCATTATTAATTAATTAAACATAAATTCCTTCCCACCCGTAACCCCTCTAAATCCGACACCCCACACCTAAAATTTATTATACAATTTCCATATTTAATTTTCAATTCATAAATTATTATTATTTAACGGCAAATGATTAATTAATTCAAACATTCATTACTTCCCACCATCTACGCCTATGAACCCCACAACCTGCACCTAAAAACAATTAAACAATTCCCATAATTAATTTTCAATCAATTAACAACTTAATAATTAATTAATAATAAATTCCTACCCACCCTATAAACCCTACAACCCACATCTGAAATATTTACACAATTACCATAATTAATTACCAATTAATTAATTAACATTAATTAACAACCAAATAATAACTAATACATTAATAATAAATTACTTCCCACAATTAACACTATAAAAACCAAATTAAATAAATATTAATAAATAAAAAACAATCATTAATTTATTATATTTAAATTACTTTCCACCCTATTCCCCTATAAACCCACAACCCGCTACAGAACAAAAAGTGCAAAATGTAATTTAAAAAAAATTGATAAGTACAAAAAATGTAACACATATATTATGAAATATAAACAACTCATACAAAAAAATACATCACATATTTAGGAATCGATATTTCTGTAGTCGAAATTTTCAATTCACTATTTTCTCTGCACACCGAGATGGCTCCCTGGCTTCAGATCAAAATGGTTTCAGTGACAACAAGGGATGTTACCAATGAGGGAATATTTGGGGATTTGTATGGGGGAGCTGAGGCTTAGATTACTGCAATAGGTGGATACTTGAATAGTCTTAAAATGACGGTTAAGCCTCCTGCCCCGCAAGAGGAGCTCAAGTTGGATAATACATTGGAGGAAATAAGGGAGACAATCGCCAATATGAACAGGGTAAGGCACCGAGGAGCGATTGAATCCCTACAGAATTCTATCAGGTATTCACCGTACAGCTGGCCGAGCCACAACTCAAGGTCTTTCAGGAATCTCAAGATGCAGGGATGCTGCCCCCCCCACCCTCAGGGAGGGAGTAACCTGCATGGTTCCACAGCCTGGAGGAGACGGAATGAGTCCGTCCTCTTACAGACCCCTCACCATGCTCGATGTGGACACAAAGGTGCTGGTAAGGTTCTCGCAAAATGACTGGAGGGTGCAGTGACTGTTTTGGTACAGGAGGACTAGTGCGCTTAATGCCTGGGCACAGCACAGCCCTTCACCTAAGTCAGCTTTCACCTCTCCTCTTTGCCTTGGTGCTGGAGCCACTGGTCGCTAAGCTGCATAATGTAATGAAAGGTTTTGGCATGATGTTGAGGGACTCCACTCACCTTATCTCTTTTTATGCCAACAACATGCTATTCTACCTCCGGCGGCCTGTGGAAGCAGTACTGGCATTACTGCAACATCTGGAGGAGGGGTGACGGGCTGCACATCAATATAGGGTAGTCAAAGCTGTTCCCACTGGGGGCCCTGTGAAGGACCCCTGAGGAGGACTGGCCCCATGGAACCTGGAACTGCACTAGGAGAACAAAGGCTTTTGGTACCTTGGTGTTCTGGTCAGTAACAATCTACATTGCCTGCAACAATAATGCGTTAACCTGCTAATTCTGCACAGTTTTGGAATACACTAACACTTTTAATAGTGGGAAGAATAGCAGCGGATAAGATGGTTTTTCTTCCCTGGTGTCTAAACTTACTCCAGAATGTGCTTTTTACATTGCTGTGAAGCTTCTTTAAGACCCTCCATAGCCTCCTGATATCACCGGTGTGAGCCAGGAGGAAGGGTCAGGTGGCACTGCCACTCCTCACACAAGACCTCCTGGAGATTTATGGTTATGCATCTAAATTGTAGGACGCATCGCTGTGGGTGGATAGGGGCATAAACCGAGAGAATAGACAGATGTGGGAGACTCATGGCGATCATTCGCTGATGGCTCTTTTGACACCGGGTCACACACATCACAGGAACCACCCTATTTAATCCGACATGTGGCAGAGCTGTGGGAGTGAGCAATTACTGGGGTCTTGAAGTAGCCACCCTTTGTTAGGGATCTTGTTATATGGGCGTTGTTACTTTTTAGCCAGCTTAAAAAATTCATGTCATTGGCTCAATGGAGAGGGGTGTGAAACTCTTAATGACCTTTACCCGAATGAGCTGATCCTCACATTTATAGAAGCATGGGACACATTTGCCTGTAGTAAAGGGAACAATTCTTGCAGTATGCTAAACTGTCAAGCACGGCACAGGAGATATGGACTGACTTCCCAAATATGCCCAAACAGAAGAAAGACCTCCAATTATTATTGACAGCTGGGTCAGCGAGATATGTGATGATGTACCTACACAAAGCACTAAAGGCAGAGAGGATAGAGCCTGCATCCCGACGAGCAGGAAGGGAGGACCTGGAGATGCCTTTTGAAACAGACTTGTGAGATGGTGAAGAGAGGCTGGTGCTATGCCAGATTAACACTGGTGTACTTAAACTTCGTGCACTACACAAATCTTACACCTTTATTATGCAGTCACATGTGTAGGCAGGAGCACCGACTGCCAAGATGTGAGGGAAGGGTGCCTCCTTTCTGCACATGACCTGTGAAAGTCTTAGGGGGATATTCTCAAGAACGTGATAATCATTGCAAAATAAGCCTAACGCAACTTTGCACATCACTGTCTATCGGCGGAAAATAACGCAGTATTAACATTGTATTCTCAACACGACAGCACCATGCGATAGACACACGATAATGCGTCAAATGTCTGTGTTAAAACCAACGCAACACCAAAAAAACACAAAACACGAATGCGATAATAGTAGCGATGAGGCCAATCGCGACCCAAACATCAGCGATAACATGAGGAGAAATTGTCAATGATGGTGTTCCTACGGCCTATTCCTGCTGCAGCTGCAATGAGGTGTGGTCCACCTGCCTCACCTGCTTCAACATCATCATCATCGTCTGGTGCATCTTGCACTTGTATCCATGGGGCATTACTGCATACACATATGTTGTGCAACATACAACATGCAATGATCATCTTGCACACGATGTCTGGGCTGTACAGGAGCCTTCCACCTGTGATGTCCAGGCACCTGAAACATGACTTCAACATGCCAAATGTGCATTTCACGATGTCCCTGATGTGTTTGTGGGCCAAATTGTACTGCCTCTGGGTCTGTGTGTTCGGGGCTCGGAGGGGTGTCATCGAGCAAGCGCAGAGTGCAAATCCATGATCACCTGTGACAGTGCAGAGAGACATAAGTCAAGACTTCGTACTGCATGATGTGTTGGCAGGCTCCCTGGTTCATTGGTGTGTGATATGTGTGACTTAGTGATTCCTGTATGACATGTACTTCTTGTTCAAATGAGTGGCATCAATGTGTATTACGGGGCTCACTGCTGCTGCTCCTTCCCCCGAGCCTATTCACAAGTGTGTGCAGCACAGTTGAATCACTTGTACCCCTAAATCACACAATTGTCATGCCTGTCTGCACATGTCCTCAAGCCTGACTATGACACTGATGTAGTGCGCTGAAGGTGGGCGGCCACGTGTGGGTAGGCCTATGGTAAGGACAGGGCAGACACAGATGTAGAGTTCATGCCTGGCTGAACTCGCCATGCGGTTGAGTGTAGACCTTTGGCGCATGCTGCACTAATAGCAACAGATCTCTAATAAAAGAGAGAGGGACCCAAATACCAAAGGGATAGGGTACCAGAATTAGACTTTATGTCAAAATAGAAATTCCCTTTGGGCACATTCGGTATAGAGACATCAACTATTCAAACAATTTCAACAGTGGACATTCAAACACACTAAGGAGCAATGCATCAGTAACACAATTATGTAAAGACGGTAAATTTGGTATACACAGTTTATTACTACTTAAAATAACAATATTAAAAACAGATTTAAAATTATATAAAGAATATGTAAAAAAATTGGGAACACAGAGAATAAATCAGAGGAACAAATCAAATACATGAATTCATTCAACCTATTTCCTAGAGCTATAAGGGAAGGTACAAAGAGGAATATTCAGCAATAGTCAGAATATCCCTAAATCAATACGTGTTGTACTATTCCCTTAATTTCGACGTGTTTCAACGGACAGTAAGTATATGGCCGCCTTCATCAGGAAAATATTGGCTGTCTTCCCAAGATATCTTGTAAACAAATGCTTATCATCTGGATTGGGGAATAATTCCCCCTTTCTCTCGGTTTGTTACGAAATGCTCAAATTAGATGACAAATCCTATTTAATTCTTTGTCAAGACTCATATGGCTTGAAGATAAGAAAGTTCTTGACGACTGATAACGACACTTCTCGGCCGTATATTGGAGTCCACACTACACGCGGTACACTGCCCAGACAGATAGTATAATTCCATATATTTTTGCAGAGTTTGTCAGACTACACACATTCCTATGCATTTGCGTGCTCACGTATTAAGGGCCTCTTTCGTCTTTCCTTCTCTTTTTACGCGGCCTCTTAAAATCAATTGCGTCTCGTATCCCACGTGTGATCCGGTCGTCTTGAAAAGCCATTCTATGCAGGATCACCGACCACATGGTCCATTGATCCTGAATCGGAACACAGGTGCCCCTTTTAATCACGGCTTTTTCTTATAGCTTATTCACAAGTAGCTCACCACTCCTTTAAGACAGCGTTAGCCTCCCCATGGTCAGAGGTTGGTGATAACTATAGCGTATATCTGCCACCGACAGCCCTACCACAATTGGAGCACTGCAAGCATACTCCAAACAGACCGGCTATTAACTATGTGTCTTGTCCTGTATGTTTGTCTACGTCACTTTTTCCACAGGTGCAGTAAGCCTCCTAAATCAGGAGTTACCGGGAAGGGTCAAGCCCGTTCCTTTTTGCACGTTTTTTTCACCTTTTACTTTCACGTCCCATGGTTAGGGTAGGCCTTAGGGTGCTCATACCGCCAGGGTTTAGTCTTTTGTGTTGTCCTGACGAATGCCTGTTAAATTAACACCGTTTTAAAGGCAGAAACATGTTGACTGATGTAAATATTTATCGGAATTAACCTGACAATTAATTTGGGTTCATTTTCCAACATAAAATTTTATCATTGTCCTAGTGATCATATAATAAATAATTTTTTTGATACACTTACGACATTTTTTAATTCACATTACCAGTAATTATTTTTCACATCACTCCTGAACTCACAAAAAAACCTGCTCCGCAGTAGATCTGGCGTCGCAGCACACTGAAGAGGCACTCGGCCTCTTCAGTGGGGCCTGATGATGAAGCATGTCATCGACCAGGTCGATGAGTGAGGGCTTTCCTAACTGACCAAAGCAAGGCCAGTGGTATATTTTGTTGCTCCAAGTGTGGTTCTCTATGTACCATTGAACACTCTTTTTTTGTTTACAAAAATTTGACCGGGGACTAAGAGTGGTTCCTTATTCTCCCTACCTCTCTTCTTGTTGTTCTGTGCAAGGCATAAACTTAACCACGCCTAGAGCCACGTGTTGAAGAACCACATCCCTATGCTGTACTGCTGTATGCCTGTCCACTCAGCTTACGCTCACATGGAGGTAGGACACAGATACATGTCCCAGGTGTACCCCACTGCCTGAGGTGACAAGGTTGCGTCCGCTGTACACATCACAATGTAATGTGGTAGGGCCCGGGGCCCTTATGCATACATAATGACCACACGGACACACTTAGATAATTTGTGGAACTGTCTACTGGCTCGTGTGCTCGGCCACTTTTATTGCCAGGGTCACATGTCCAGTGACACCTGTGCTGGATTGGTGTTGGGTAGTATAAGCCACCCCTCAGGGGTTAGTTGGTGCTGGCAACAACTACAACAGTGATCAGACAATCAGAAGTTCAAAGTTCAAACAGCAATGGTCCATGACTAAAGCTGCACAGAGTGGCCCCGGACGCACTGCGGCCGGCACAGACACACCGCCATGGGACGGTGACTTGCGATGCACTGAGGTAGGACCATGAGAGCTGAGCGGGTCCTAGTTGATGTCCAAGTAGAATGTTGCAGAGTGTGACAGGGGATAGTGAAAGGTGTCCTTCCAGGGCATGATGTAGAGGGCAGAAGCAAGCAGAAACAGGCACATGGAGGAGTTGAATGCTACAGATTCGTTTTTACCATCATGTCAGTATCAGCTACATGATGATGAAGACAACCCCCAGGCCATAGACTCAGATGCCACCAAAGTTCAAACGGAGAGTGTCCATGACTTTCATGGGACAGAGATAGTGGCACCGGAGTTGGAGGGGATGCAGTCCGCGATGAGGCCTGTACAATTATATCAACTCTGCCATGAAGAGAGCAAGACACAGTTCTAATTGTGTGACCTACTTGACTGCAGTGTGTGCCGGAGGTAGCGGTCAACAGTGGCCCATAGCCACGTGGCGTCAGCTTGTGTGGCACAGAGTTAGTGGCACCAGTGCAGTCGTTGGTAGTGTTCGATCACCTCCGTAACAGGGATCCTTTTTTCCTCCGGACTCAACAGCGTCTTCCTCTTACTACTCTCCTTGCGTACTGTGACATGAACTCAGCCATGAAAAAATCAAGACTCAGTTCCAAATGTGTGACCTACTTGACAGCCGTGTAGGCCGCAGGCCGGAGGCAGCAGTCAGCGTGGGTCAACCGCTGTCCAGCCAGCTCCTCTTGGATCTCTAACACATGACGCTGGAATGGCATGTGGAGAAGATTTGTGGGTGACGAAGGTAGTGGCACCAGAGCTGAGCGAGTGTTCAGCCTGCGACGATGCTGTGTCCTGCCTGGTATGGACTGCATTGGATTGGTGTGAGGACTGCTGGACCGCAGTGTAGGCCTAATGCCGAAGTCAGCAAGGGCCCACAGACACGTGTGGTTGGAATGCTATGCACAGAGTTGGTGGCCCCACATCGAAGGGAGTATAGTGAAATTAACTCTGCCATGAAATATATGCTCTGCCATTGTGCAATCAAGACTCAGTTCTACATGTGTGACCTACTTGTTCGCTGTGTCTGCCGGTGGAGTACATCAATGAGAAAGGAGTACTGCGGGCCTTGCTCGCGGAGTCCCTGATGGTCTGAGGAGGCTGCCAAGATCACGGGCCTTGGGCTTGTCGGCAGGTGAGCAGTGATGCCTGGATGCGCAGGGGAGGGCAACACTGGTTCGGGTACCAGTGGCCCGGGCTATGGCATGCACACAGGATCGCTCGCACCGCCACTCACGGCTTCGGCATTATGGCGGGGTGAGAGGCGCCGCCCTGGCAGAGACGTTGTCCATTCAAGAAGAAAAAATTCAGGAAGAGAACCACGCCCAGGGCTAAGTGCATTTTATTCACACCCCTACGCTAGCCTGCCGTACGCCATGCCAGCCCAGTCCGCACACGCTTACAGGGGGGAAGTAACAAGCTACATTTCCGTTATCTTCCCCACTGGCTGGTGTGATATGGTTGCATCAACTGTCCACTACACTACCACCAGTGTATGTCGAGATGGATATGTCTGTGATCTGCATACTGCAGTCTGTCCAGCTCATCACCGTCACACTTGACATTGTGTACATTCTCATTCATGGGTCACTTGTCTCCTTCGCACGTGCGTGGTTTCCACCTCTCCCCACATTCTGCTATGGAGTGGAGTGGAGTGATGTGGCTCACTGGTTAGAGGCGGCAGACCCGGGAGCAGAAGTCGGCCCGGGACCAGGGTTCAATTCCCGACGTGGCAGGGTCGTGGACCTGGGTCAGCGCACTTGATAATTCTCGCTTCGGTGCCTACTCTTATCAGGGGTCCCACTCGGCAACTCTGGGCATTAGCTTGCCTAATCTCCACAACGGCCCCATCAACGCCGGGGATGCCTGGCTCCACCTTGGGGACTCCCAGCAGGGACCATCCCACAGGGAAAGCCAGGACGGGTTCCCCAGCGTTATACAGCGCCAGGAAACCTATGGGGAGCAGTGCGCTTTACAAGCTCAAAAAGTAATTAATTAATTAATTAATTAATTCTGCTAATGTGTGGCTGAGGTGACATGCCGATGATGCCTTGTGTACATGACTAGCCCAGGTTCCCACAGTAAGTTGTGCTGTTGTGTCTGGTAGGCGGGCATGTTGTATGTGAGTTAATGACATGTGCATTCCCAGAGTAGTGAGTTGCATGACTGTGGATAAGAGGTGTGTGGTGTGTTCATTTGGTACTTGCCAACGAGCAGTACATTTCCGTAGGTGCCAGCCTGGAAGGGCTGGTTGATGATGGACTGTCGATCTGGCTGGTTGATGTGAATGTTGCGGAATGTTGTTTTCGCGGCTTTTTGCACAGGAACGCCTACTCTGCATCTCATTAGCGTTAGTTGCCGGGGTAATCTGTGGCGATATATTTTGCGGCTGCTATCGCAGGAATACTGGTGATATGGGCTGTTAGCACCAGCTTGTGAATGGGGCGATACATTTATTGCAACTTTGGCTGCAATAAAGGCTGATAACTCAGCAATAAATCCTTGAGAATATGCCCCTTAGAGTGAGAGTGTACTGGGCTTCACTGATTGCAATGGTGGGGGAGGTGACAGGGGCTGGTGGTTGAGGAATCCCTTCACGTGTGCTTGCTTGAGGTTATGTCTGTTAAACCACACTAGATTCAGCATACACCAAGAATTACAAAAAGAAAAGACAGACCAGTGTTACAAATGAATATGTGAGGGACTTCCTAATACAGGTTCAGAAAAATACGAACTGATGTAGTGAACATAAAGTGATGAGAATACATTCTGAGGGGCAGATTTATAAGCCCCTTGCACCATTAGTATGTCACTTTGTGTGAAGCACTGTCAGCGCCACTTGCTGCCTGATATTTACAAGCACTGTTAAGGCCACCCTGCGCGTTGTCAGGATTCTGGCAGCCAGGAGTTCTCACCTGTCTTCTTGGTTGCCTGCAGTAGGCAGGGAAGCAGTGCGGCTGTTCCACAGGAGTTCCTGGGTTTAGTCAAAGACTGGAAGTTCTCCCAAGATTTTGGAGGCAAAGGCAACTTCAGGATGAGTCACCTTTGGCACAATTGTCAAGACGAGCAGACAGGCAGACAGGGTTGCCGCCAAGTCAGTTGCTGGTGTTTTGTTCTTGCGACTCTTCAGTTTCCATCTTCTTCATTCATGTCAGCAGGATCAGATATTCTGGTGCCAGTGGCTAACCTTAATACTAGATTTAAGGGTTTTTGGGAGTGCAGGATAGCAGCCAATGGGCTACTTACACCTAGGGTCGCTACACCCCCTTTATGACCACTTCCTGTAGGAAGTGGGCATAACCCTGTATCAGAGTTCCTAATTCTGCCAATCCAAATATGGTAGACTGAATTTTCGTGTCCACATCAGGTAGCCAACCTTAGAGGTAGAACTAGCCTGAGGGCGAACATGCCTTTCTGACTATTAGTTTTCCTTCCTATCCAGGTGCCAAATGGGCCCTGGTCAGTGGGGGTGGTATCCCTTTGAGGAAGATATTGGTGGCCCAATATGGATGGTGAGGTTGAGTAAGCGTGCTTTGGTAAGACTCCTACCCATGTGTCCATTATGGGCAAGATTGATTAATTTTGATCTCATTAGACAAGGAGGAATCAACCTCTCACCTCTCATCAAGACATCATCAACAATGGTAAGCTCATCTCGTACAGACCAAAACGGCAAAAGGTCATTGCCAATACCTCTACTATCAATAGGCCAACCATTAATCACCAAATCCTTTACTAAGGGAAAAATCTGATCGCCAGATTGAACACAAACCCATTCCTCCATAGAAATAGCACTTTCGTACACCCAAGAAACATTGACACAAGCCATCTCCAGATGTTCAGTTTGATCTTGTAGAGGCAACCGCGAAAGACAATCGGCAGCCTTATTTAAAGACCCAGGAAAATATTGCACAACGAAATTAAACTCCTCCAACCCCTCACTCCAACGTTTAAGTCTCGGGGTTAACCTTTCACTGTCCACACACGAAAACACCTGTACCAACGGTTTATGATCAGATTTTACCACAAATGGAATACCCCATAGATAAAACTTGAAATGCTTGACTGCCCAAACAATAGCAAGAGCCTCTCTTTCTATACAGGAATACTGTCCTTCAGCTTTCTTCAAAGCCCTAGAGGCAAAAGCTACCATTCTTTCTTCACCATTGTCATACTGAGAGAGAACTGCTCCCAATCCTGACAGACTTGCATCCGTAGTTAAGAAGGTCTTCTTTTTAGTATCAAAATGACCCAAACTAGGTAACTGACTGATCGTCCTTTTAACAACCAAAAACACATCATTGCAACCAGCATTCCACTCAAAATGAATACCTTTTTTAAAAAGATTCCTAATGGGCTCAACAACAGACGCAAATGTTTTTATGAATTTTGCGTAAAATTCAGCCAGACCAAGGAAAGATCTAACCTGATCTTTGTTACTTGGAGTGGGAGCCTCAACAATGCTCTTAGCCAACTCCAACTTGGTTGTATTCCTTCACCAGAGATCACATGGCCAAGGTAAGTCACCGAGGTCACACCAATTTTACATTTAGCTTGTTTACAGTTAAACCCTTATCAGCCAATCTACTCAAAACTGTTCTCAACACACTGTCATGCTCACTATCTTCCTTGCCAAAAGCAAGAATATCATCTTGAAAAAAATGACATTAGAAACATCACCCACCACCAGTTTCATAATCTTTTGAAAACATGCAGCCGCGGATGCCAACCCGAACGGCATTCTCACAAAACGAAACACTCCAAGAGGTGTAACAAAGGAGGTAAGATGTTTTGAATCATGATGAAGAGGCACCTGGTGGTAAGCTGAGGATAAATCAAGCACAGAAAATGTTTTGGCCCCAGACAACATAGTGATGGATTCAGGAATATTCGGGAGTGGTTGGCGATCCACCCATATGCATTTGTTTAACCCCCTATAGGTCCACACACATGCGGATGCTCTTTCCCCCATCCTTAGGGGCCAAAACCACTGGGGCCAACCACTCTGAAGATTCAATTTCTTCAATAACATTCAAATCAATAAGTCTAGTAACTTCTTGTTTAAGTGGGGCCAAAATCATATTGGGAACTTTTCTGTCTTTATATCCACAGGGGATAGCATTCTTTTTGAGAATAATACGATGCTCAAAACCTTTCAATAAACCCAACTTGTCAGAAAAGACATGAGGAAAATCGTCCAAAAACGTATTCGATGAGGAGATTTGATCAATTAGCATAAACTGATCAGAGGGTTTGAGAGCATTTGGATTGAGAATAATCCCCAAATCTCTCTGGTGTCTCCACCCTAAAAGGTTGTCACCCCTGTAAGCAACATAAATTTTACCTACAGTCTCTCGACCTTTGAAGTGAATTCTCATAACTGTATAACCTGATACATCAATACGGGAACCCTTATAACTGACAGGGTTAATATCAGGTTTGTTCAACTCTAATTTAGGAAAAGTCTTGTTCCAATTTTCATTACCAATTAGAGTGAAAGGCGAACCCGAGTCAGCCAGAACTACAAAAATGTTCCCCCCAATTATCACATTGCATTCAGGCATGGTAATGGGATAAGCATCACACTTGAAATTACTAACCTAGGACTGTCTTGTATAGATTCAACATTTTCTATGGAATGTATCTTACCCGTGGATTTGCAAACTCTGGCATAGTGTCCCTTTATACCACATTTTAGACAAGTTGCAGACTTGGCATAACAATTTGGATAGTAAGAAGAATCACCAACAGTCGCCTTCAGACGCTTCCAACTCCCACAGATTCCAATGCTCCACTGACCACAGAGAATCATGAAGAGCAGTACAAGCATATGAAAATATGTCATGCACATTACAACACATTACTTATTGGTAGTGCTCGTAGATGTAGGAAGCAAAAAGGGAAATTAATCCAGTGGTAGTGAGTTGACGAGTGAGGGACAGGATGAAGGTGTTTGTGACAAAAATACAATACACAATATATACAAATTGACCTTTCCAGCTTATATAAGGTCAGTTAGTTATATGTACATTGCTCATAAGTACATTTTCAATTGATACATTTAGTTCTATGAGCATGTGGGAGTTTAGTAGGACAGTCTATGTTTTGACCTCAGCGGGGAAGAGGGTGAGTGGTTGCCTCACAACGGGGTCTTCACCAGGACAGAAGAGCACTTGTGTACTAGGAAAGACGGACAACGTTTGATCCTGGTTGGGCTTTCACGGGGCTCCTGGCTTATTTAGTTTAGCAACGCATGGGGATTCAGTCTCCCGATGCAGGCACTGCTAAATCTGGATGCGAGTCTCCTTGGTGTGGCTGAGTTGTTCGAGCCCCGTGAAAGCCCAACCAGGATCGAACGTTGACCGTCTTCCCTAATACACAAGTGCTCTTCTGTACTGATGAAGACCCGTTGTGAGGCAACCACTCACCCTCTTCTCCACTGGAGTCAAAACGTAGACCGTCCTACTAAACTCCCACATGCTCATAAAACTAAATGTATCAATTGAAAATGTACCTATGAGCAATGTACATATAGGAACTAACTGACCTTATATAGGCTGTAAAGGTCAATTTGTATATATTGTGTATTGTATTTTTGTCACAAACACCTTTACCCTGTCCCTCACTGATCAACTCACTACCACTGCCCTAATTTCTCTTTTTGCTTCTTACACCTATGAGCACTACCAATAAGTAATGCATATTGACCCAGTAATGCTTTGAATGACAATCGCATTTAATGCTGGTACCACATGGGAAATTAAATTTCCAATCTTTAGCTTACTTCTAGTTGTGGTGATCTGTCTTTGTTTCGGTCTATTTACACTTTAATTTGTATCTAATGTTTTGACTTCTCACTTCTGGTGCCTCATTTATGAGAAATGACGCATCTCTGCATGAAAGCAGCGATGCGTCACTTCTCAGTGAGCACTCCTTGCAACAAACCTGATGCGTCACATTTACTGTATGACGCATCATGTCGCAAGGAGTTACAGATACGCCAGTATTTCTGACGTATCTGTAAGCGCAAAAGTGATGCATTGCTGGAGTGTGTCACAAAAGTGAAGCAACTCCAGCAATGCATCCTTTCACATGGGGCAAGCCCCATGGGAAAGGGCCTGCGTCAGTCTTACGCCAGCTGTGATGCAGGCACAAGATTTTGACACAACGGCGTCCTAGAAGTGTCAATGAAAACTCATAGATTTCACAGCGTCACTTCTACGAGGCTTTTTGCAGGGGAAAGCCCCCCTGTATACATTATATCTGACGCAGATATAATGTAGCGCAGGGGTTTACAAAGTGACGCATCTGCTTAGATGCTTCACTTTGTAAATAGTGCGCAAAAGGAGGCATGTTTTAAGCCGCCGATGCATCACCAAAAGTGACGCATCAGAAGCGCAAAACTTACGCAAGGCCTCATAAATGAGGCCCCTGGGGTTTAGTGATTAAGGTAGCGCCGGTTGGAGGTTGTATCCAAGACAGTTTGATTGTCTCAAAAGTATATGTTTCTGATCTTCAGGTGCTTGCAATTTGCAATACAACTACAACAAAGACTTCTCATCTATCCCTCCAAAGTTGGATTTCTCTATACACCTGTGATCAGACCAACATCCTCGCAGATTTATTGTCTGGGTCATCTAATTTACAGAAAGAACCTTCCAGGTTTATTGTCTGAGTCCTCTAATTTACAGACCTATCTACAGGAGATTCGGCCCGCCAACACTAGCCATCAAAGGGAATGCTCTATGGTCAAAGTTTGCACAAGACCCAATGAGAAACGTGGCTATGGGTATTAAGGAGACGCATTCTCTGCTTTCTTATTCTACTCACTTGGCAACTTTTCAAAATTGGTGTTTATGAGATACATGTAATGCAGTGCCTTTTGATGGAGTTACCATTCTTTCCTTTTTACAAGAGGGATGCTCTCTGGCGTTAGAGGTTGTACCCCCTAAAACTTCAATTTGCTGCCTTTAGGGAACCCTAGAAGGCAGGGGTTCCCCTTGAGACTTATACTGTGAGATTGTGAACAAGTATTTCCCTGGCACATCCTGCAGTGAAGACTTAGGTTCCAGAGTGGCATTTACTTTAGTCTTGTTCACACTTCAGAACCATCCATGTGAGCGTTTTTTAGACCTGGGGATATTAAAAGCGTCCTTTCGTGTGTCAGTTATCTCAGCCAGGAGGATGGGTGACGTAGGCTGCTCACATGCTGTCTAGGCCCCCCTTCATGAAGATTTTGATGATAAACACATTCTTAGAATGAATGAATGGTGACCGTCCTGACCCGTGCAGAAGCGGTCGCTCCCCTCACTCCCTCTCCTCCCTGGTATCGTAGCGCTATTCCACTGCTGCTTGCTTTGTGCCTTAAAATTGTCTGTGCTTCCACTGCTGCTTGGGCTCTGTGCCTTGAAATTACTTGTGCTTTGTACTTTAATTAATTTTGCTCAGAACGCTCGACTGCTGGGTTTTGTAATTTCATAGTGTGTAACATTGCTCGACTGCTGCTGGGTATCGTAGCGCTTGATCACTGCTGTTTGTAGCTTAATATTAGTCATAGCGCTCCATTGCTCGCCCCAACCTCACCCTGCTTCGTTTTGTTTTCATTGCTGTCATTTTGTTGTTGTGCCGTCCCTCCACCCCGCTCCTGCCTCCCAGCTGACCCTCCCTCCCACTGATAGTATAGGCTGATCCCGTCCTCGCAGTGAGCTGTGACCGTCCTGACCCGTGCAGGAGCGGTCGCTCCCCTCATTCCCTCTCCTCCCTGGTATCGTAGCGCTATTCCACTGCTGCTTGCTTTGTGCCTTAAAATTGTCTGTGCTTCCACTGCTGCTTGGGCTCTGTGCCTTGAAATTACTTGTGCTTTGTACTTTAATTAATTTTGCTCAGAACGCTCGACTGCTGGGTTTTGTAATTTCATAGCGTGTAACATTGCTCGACTGCTGCTGGGTATCGTAGCGCTTGATCACTCCTGTTTGTAGCTTAATATTAGTCATAGCGCTCCATTACTCTACCAACCTCACCCTGCTTCGTTTTGTTTTCATTGCTGCCATTTTGTTGTTGTGCCGTCCCTCCACCCCGCTCCAGCCTCCCAGCTGACCCTCCCTCGCTCCGCCCCCCCACTATCCACTTATGTCTGAACAGCTTTCGCGCAGCGTTCACGCGCTGCGGACGCGCCCCATGCTCGCCGAAGGTACACCAAAGGTAAGCCCGTCTGCGCCCGTACGTGCCTGGACCGCGCCCAGCGCCAGACCCCCTGACCCCCGCAACATCCACTCCACCGCATTATGTACGATGCCATTACCCTCTCAGCACTCAACCCCGGTCGTCTTCTAGACTGCTACCAGGCTGCCCCAGGACACTCCCATGGACCCTTCACCTGCCACTCCTGCAAATTCGACTGCATCAAGACCCATACTAAATCTACAATCCCCAAACAAAGCTCCAACACGAATCACCTGAAGTGCATCCTTCTCAACACCCGCTCGGTCCACTGTCACGCCATTGAACTCTGGAACCTACTCGACACTACATCGCCGGACGTCGCCTTTCTCACAGAAACGTGGACGAACACCTCCTCAACACCCGACATCGCAATAGCCATCCCTGACGGCTACAAGATTATCCGTAAGGACCGCACCAACCAAACAGGAGGAGGCATCGCCATTGTTCATAAGAACACCATCCGCATCACGACCAGTTCCGACGAGCACCTAGCAACCGCCGAACACCTGCACTTCCAGATCCACACCGACCCCAAGACAACACTCAGGTGGCACCCTCATCTACAGGCCACCAGGACCCCGCACACAATTCAGCGATGACATCACTGACTTCATCAGCCCACACGCCCTCCCCTCCGAGGATTACATCCTCCTTGGGGACCTCAACTTCCACCTGGAAAAGAACAACAACAGCAACACCACCACCCTTTTGGACAACCTCGCAAATCTTGGACTCAAACAACTTTTTGACACCCCCACCCACCGTGCCGGGCACACGCTCGACCCAATCTTCACCTCCAGCAAGCACATCTCCTTCAATCACACCACAGCTCTCCATTGGACAGACCACAGATGCGTTCACTTTAACTACAAAAAGACTACAACCCATAACCACCCACAACCAATCCCCCGTAGAAAATGGAACAAAATTACCACCGACCAGCTCTTCACATCACTTCACCAAAACCCTCCTGCAAAATCATCAGACCCAAACCTCGCAGCTACCAACCTCACACATTGGATCACCCACAGCGCTAACGAATTAGCACCCTTGAGAAAAAATCAAATCAAGCAAGGAAGCAAGAAAGCCCCCTGGTTCAACGATGAACTTAAGAAATCCAAGAAGATCTGCCGCACCCTCGAGAAAGCCTGGAGAAAAAACCCAACCACTGAAAACCTAGCCACCTTCAAGAACACCACCCGCAAACACCACCAACTGATCCGATCCACCAAGAAAGCAGCATTCAAGGATCGACTCGACAACAACGTCCACAACAGCAAGGAACTATTCAACATCGTCAAGGAATTCACCAACCCCACCGCCGGCACCAACGACATCACTCCCTCCCAAGACCTCTGCAACTCCCTAGCCTCATTCTTTCACAACAAAATTGCGGACATACACAACAGCTTCGAAAACCAGTCCGAAGACCAGTCCACCCCACCCACATCTGAAATAAAACACCCCCCCCAACAACCTTTGCACCTGGAACCAAGTCACCACTGAAGACACCATCCGCCTGATGAACTCCATCCACTCAGGCTCACCAACCGACCCATGTCCCCACCACATTTTCAACAAAGCAGACTCCATTATCGCACCCCATCTTCGAGACGTCATCAACTGCTCCCTCAATTCCGCTACCTTCCCGGAAAGCTGGAAACATGTCGAACTCAGCGCCCTCCTGAAGAAACCCACAGCAGACCCCACTGAACTTAAGTACTACCGCCCCATCTCGCTCCTCCCATTCACCGCCAAAGTCATTGAGAAAGCCGTCAACAGTCAACTCGCCGCCTTCCTCGAATCCAACAAATGCCTCGACCCATCACAGTCCGGGTTCCGAGCCAAACACAGCACCGAGACCGCCCTCATCGCAGCAACAGACGACATTCGAACACTACTGGACAACGGAGAAACAACTGCCCTCATCCTACTTGACCTCTCCGCAGCTTTCGACACAGTCTGTCATAGCACCCTTATACAACGCCTCAGCAACGTCGGAATACAAGGAAAAGCATTGGACTGGATCATCTCGTTCCTCAAAGGAAGAACGCAGAGAGTCCGTCTACCCCCTTTCAGATCAGAGGCCACCGAAGTCATCTGCGGCGTACCACAAGGTTCATCACTCAGTCCCACCCTCTTCAACGTATACATGAGTCCCCTCGCCTCCATCGCGAGCCAACACAACCTCAACATCCTCTCCTACGCAGACGATACCCAGCTGATCCTCTCCCTCACCAAAGACCCAAACACCGCCAAAACCAACCTACACGAAGGGATGAAAGAAGTAGCCGAGTGGATGAAGAACAGCCGTCTTAAACTGAACTCGGACAAAACTGAAGTCCTCATCTTAGGATCATCCCCCTCCGCTTGGGATGACTCATGGTGGCCACCGGCCCTGGGAAACACACCCACACCTACGGACCACGCACGTAACCTGGGCTTCATCCTGGACTCCTCCCTCTCGATGACCAGACAAGTCAACGCCGTCTCATCATCATGCTTCAACATCCTACGTATGCTCAAGAAAATCTTCCGTTGGATCCCTACCGAAACAAGAAAGACGGTCACCCACGCACTGGTCACAAGCCGACTGGACTACGGAAACACCCTTTACGCCGGAACCACAGTCAAACTACAGAAAAAACTCCAACGCATCCAAAACGCCTCAGCCAGACTCATACTAGACGTCCCCCGCCAAGCTCACATTTCCGGTCACCTCAAAGACCTCCACTGGCTCACCGTCAACAAGAGAATAACGTTCCGTCTCCTCACCCACGCACACAAAGCACTCTACGACCTAGGACCAGAATGCCTCAACACGCGCCTGTCCTTTTACACCCCCACCCGCCAACTCCGATCGTCCAACCAAGCCCTTGCCGAAATCCCACGCATCCATAAATCCACCATGGGGGGAAAATCCTTCTCCTACTTAGCTGCCAAAACCTGGAATTCTTTCCCCACCCACCTCCGCCTCACTCAGAACCACCTCTCCTTCAGAAAACAACTAAAAACATGGATATTCAAGATGTAATTACCCCCCTCCCCAAGCGCCTTGAGACCCTCTGGGTGAGTAGTGCGCTATATAAATGCAGAACTTGAACTTGAACCAATCCTTATATTGAACACTAATGTGAGATCAGGAGGTTCACTTTACTTGAGTTTTTTCCCTGGCCCTACCTCTCCAAAAACAGGAAGCTTTGCATTGGTTAGATATAAAAAAAACACTTCTAATTTAATACGAACGTATGTTCTCAATCAGTAAAGTGGATATATTTCTCATTAACTACGGCCCAGTTCGGAGGGCTTTGAAACCGACCCCCTCATCGACGCATTGGGTTTGTTCCACTGCTGCTACTGTTTTAATCTTTCACCTTGTCCTTTTGGAGTTGCGGCGAGGTCAGCCGGAGGCATGCCTGCTTCTTGGGCGGAAGTTTAGCGCGGTTCCATTTTGAAGATTTGTAGTACTGCAATTTAGAGAGTCCCTTTTACAGGACTCATCATCCTGTGGACGTGAAGATACAGGTTACAGGGGATTTGAGTCAAAAGTCCTTACTGTTGTATTATGTTAAGTTTCATCTCGACCAATATTGAATTCATTTTAATGAGTATTGCATCACTGTGGAATTGTAATAATTTATTTTTTCATGTATTGTTTTGTCCCAAATGCCGCATTACAGCTTTGACATTCCTCAAAAAACATATTGTCTGGAACAAGAAAGTGGATGACACAGTAATATTACAATTGCTCACTGGTAATTTCATTATCTGAGTCCTTTATTTCTTGATCCAGTCATCAGGAAGGGTAGATGGCAATTGTGGCCATTTAATAGTACGAGGTTTTGTGCGTACAGGATGTTGTCTGAGCAGGAGTGTTTTTTATCCATCAGGGGGCTCTTTCAGGTACTTCAATATACAGGAGAGAGGTAAAGAGCAGCAGGATGTCTGTCAGAGCAGATGGTCACTCATTAAATAAGTATTGACTGTAATGGAGAAGAAAGCACTCAGAGTAAATAAAGGTAACATTATTATGCAATGTTTTGACACTCAGTTTACAACGTTGGAAAATGGAAGGGTTAGGGAGGCCTTGAGGATTCGAGTTCGTGACCTGTGCAAATGGCTAATTTTGGGCAAAAATCATGCTCGGCAGTGAGCTATGAGGAGTCAAGTCAGTGCTACTTTGCATATGACGAGCCTCTATGTAGAATGTCATGGTGGGCAAAAAACGATGGATTGGAATGAAGCTGACAATGATTAGTCAATCCATCTCTCACCTTGTGGTTCATTGCAGTTGATGGCCTAAGTGCAAGGGGTTTGCCCAGATGTGGGTCCTATGCTCATTAGGCCATAGACCTCAAGCTGCACCCTACTGACAGGGCTCAAATTGCCAAAACCAGTCTGGGGTTGGTTAGTCTTTATTCCTGGAGAGAACAAAACCTGATAGTTCAGGGGGGGTGTTTCTATGAGGAGCAGGGTCAATACTGATTTGCATAAGGCAGGCCTCTGTCTAGAGTGGCAAGGTGGGCGAAAATTGACCAATTGATAGGCGGTCCGAGAGATCACCATTGACTGCAATTGTCTCAGGCATTCTTTCCATCTCCATGTTGTTTGATGCTGTTCCTTCAGCTGTAATGCTGCAATAATGCAATTTAAATGATCATGCTTGCAGTTAGATTAATTGTCTCAGGCATTCTTTCCATCTCCATGTTGTTTGATGCAATTCAAATGATCATGCTTGCAGTTAGATGATCCCCTGCCCCCCTCCACTCTGTGCCCTGATGAAGGTGTAGCCCAAGATCCGGCCGAACGTGCGTTGGCGCTCCAAGTCTGTTCCGAAACTTTGTCATCTAGTCTCGATTTTCTTCTGAGACCCTACGGGACTGAACTCATCTTTAACAACTGGCAATTAAAATTTGACGTGATCTGAATGAATGAAGAATGTGTGAGCATCTGTGAACTGGATACGACTGACTGAAGGGATGTGTGGGATGTGGGTTGAATGAATTGATTATTTATTATGTTAATGCAAGTATTTTCTAAATCAATGTTTACATCTATATATGTAAACATTAAATAAATATGTAATATATGTCCCTCACTTATCTGTTGTGGATGTTATGATTTCAGATGGTCTAGTGGACTCATGACTGATGAAATAAAATTGGGACTCCATTAGAGCCTTTACCTTATCTGTTTGGGCAGTACATTTTTTGTGTAGAACTATTGCAGTTAGATGATCGCTAGGAAATCCAAGAGACGCAAATGAAAAATACTATTTTTATCTTTAAATTATGGATTCCAAGAATAATATAGTTCTCTCATTGCCAGTGACTCGTGCTCCCAGATTTGTCAGCTACTGAACCAAGGACTACTTTTCATTTGTTAGCATGTGCACAACTACAAATTGAATCTTCTGTTACAGCAATTAGTTTTCAAAAAATATCTGTTACCTTATTTATTCTCTGATGTGGTTTTATATAGTAGGAATGAACCAGGCCTGTGGTGGCGTCGGAGCGCTATACTGTGGTTGTAGCCTGAGGAGCTAAGTGCAATGGAACTGGGCTTGGGTTAGGAGGAGGCTGGATCAGACAGTGGGTTTGGTAGAGGAACTGATAGGTGGAGAATGCTCTGCGCTTTTTATATGACAGTGCAGTAGTTATGTAGTTTAAATATTTACAAGTGCTCACATTGCATACAGATCATTACATTGCCTGTGTCCAAAACGTGCCAGGTTTAGTATCCACTGAATGAAATGTGGAAAAGAGTGGTTTTCCCAAGATCACACACTTTTAGAGATGTGGGTATTAGAACTGTTGTCCTCCCCTAGTACAATTTAGCCTCGCACAGCAGTGGCCACTCCCACCCTAATATTGTGGTCTCTGGATCTGGCACCCCCTACACCTGCACCCTGGAACATGGGAATTATTTGCAATTAATTTCCCCCTTTGTTGGGTTCTAGAATATCGCTCAGATTTCTACATACTGTGTGATGGTCCTGTCGCTATTATACCCTCTATGTTCTCCTTTCCCATCACACTCCATCTACCAGGTGGCTAAACTAGTGAAAGGTCTCTTCTGCATGTAATGTGATGAGCCAGCATGTGGGCAGTAGGAGGCAGGCATAATTATGTATAGTGGACAGGTGGAATGTGTGCTCCACGGCTGTTTGTGGTAGACACTAGGTCTGAGCTAAGGTGTGGCACTACAAACACTAACAGGGTTGTTATGCCGCCTTGCGTTGCACCAGTATCTGGGACAGACTCACTGTTCAACATGATTTTTTTCTGGTTGGGGTAGGCATCTTGTTGTGAAGAAAGACTCTTGAGGCAAGTACCGGTAATAACTGTATTTATTCGCTGTCACCCAACTCTCCGGACTGACAAGTGAATCCAACATTCCAGGGATGTCTAGGGGGATCATACCATCCGGAGGGAAAGGTTAGGGGTGGGCGGAATGTACCACTGGGGATATAAAACCTGCTTAGATTAATACACATTTGAAGTTCATTATACTTACTTAGATTACAACACATCTCCCTCCTATAAGAAGAGCAAATAAAGGTGGGTAGGGGGGGGGAAAGGGAAGGCAGGGGGGAGGGGTGGAAACACATTAAGTCCTGGTAACACCGGGGAAACCAGGCTACATAGTGAAGAATGCAACTTATACAAAGAGGTTACACTAGTTCACTGCAAGCCTACTTTTAACAACATAGTTTCCTAATACAACATGAACCATCACAGGGAATATTACTTTCTACACGGAATATGACATTTAAGGTAGTATTGATGTACATCCCGAAGAATTAGACCCTATGTATAGAATGTACACTTTGCCCCCCTGTGGGTCTGCCTTTAAATTTAATACACACCCTCATCATCCCCACCAAAGGGATGTTCTCACCGGCCTACCCTATAGCTGAGATATCCGGTTCCAGCATTTTGAGGCAGGAGATGTAAAATATGTCATTTGTGACACCCATGTTAAATAAGGATGCCGCAGCGCACGAAACAGCAAACACATCTATGGGAACCTTAATCACCATGATCGTACATTTAGGATCTTCAATAGATCCAGGGTCTTTGGAATGCCCAAAAGGAGTTCGAAACGATTGGCAGACCCTAGCTCTCATTTCACCCTGCACAACTTTAACTTGACTGTTATCCCTGTTTTTGCAAACACTGCCCAGGTGCCCCTTCTTAATACAAGTCAAGTCAAGTCAAGTCAAGTAATTTATATAGCGCACTACATACCCAGAGGGTCTCAAGGCGCTTAGGGAGGGGAGGAGGATTACTTGTCAAATATCCACGTTTTAAGTTGCTTTCTGAATGCTAGGTGGTTCTGGGTAAGGCGAAGGTAAGTGGGGAGTGAGTTCCATGTTTTAGCTGCCAGGTATGAGAAGGATCTTCCTCCCATGGTGGTCTTGTTGATGCGGGGTACAGTGGCGAGGGCTTTGTTGGAAGAACGTAGTTGGCGGGGGGGGGTGTAGAAGGACAGACGTGAGTTGAGGCATTCTGGTCCGATGTCGTAGAGTGATTTGTGTGCGTGGGTTAGCAGTCGGAAAGTGATCCTCTTATTGACGGGTAGCCAGTGGAGGTCTTTCAGGTGGCCAGAGATGTGTTCGTTACGCGGGATGTCTAATATGATCCTGGCTGAGGCGTTTTGGATTCGTTGGAGTTTCTTCTGGATTTTTGCGGTAGTACCTGCGTAGAGGGTGTTTCCGTAGTCCAGTCGGCTCGTTACCAGAGCATGGGTGACTGTTTTTCTTGTTTCGGTGGGGATCCAGCGAAATGTTTTTTTGAGCATGCGAAGAATGTTGAAGCAGGATGAGGATACGGCGCTGACTTGTCTGTTCATTGAGAGTGAAGAATCCAGGATAACGCCTAGGTTCCGTGCGTGGTCTGTCGGGATGGGTGCTTTTCCGAGGGCTTCCGGCCACCAAGAGTCGTCCCATGCAGAGGGGGATGTACCTAAGATGAGGACTTCTGTTTTATCTGAGTTCAGTTTCAGACGGCTGTGTTTCATCCATTCGGCAACTTCTTTCATTCCTTCGTGAAGGTTGGTTTTGGCGGTGCTGGGGTCATTGGTGAGAGAAAGGATCAGTTGAGTGTCATCCGCGTAGGAGATGATGTTGAGATTGTGTTGGCGAGCGATGGTCGCAAGGGGGCTCATGTATACGTTGAAGAGGGTGGGACTGAGTGAGGATCCTTGTGGTACGCCACAGATGACTTCAGTGGCCTCGGACTTGAATGGTGGAAGGCGGACTTTCTGGGTTCTTCCGGTGAGAAACGAGGTGATCCATTCAAGTGCTTTTCCTTGTATTCCGATGTTTCTGAGGCGTTGTAAAAGGGTGCTGTGGCAGACTGTGTCGAAGGCTGCAGAGAGGTCGAGGAGGATGAGGGCGACTGTGTCTCCATTGTCCAGTAGAGTTCGAATGTCGTCTGTTGCTGCGATGAGGGCGGTCTCAGTGCTGTGTTTTGCTCGGAAGCCAGATTGTGAGGAGTCGAGGGATTTGTTGGCTTCGAGGAAAGCGGCGAGTTGGTTGTTGACAGCTTTCTCGATGACTTTGGCCGGGAAAGGAAGGAGCGATATGGGGCGGTAATTTTTGAGTTCGGTGGGGTCCGCTGTGGGTTTTTTCAGAAGGGCGGTGAGTTCAGCGTGTTTCCAGCTTTCCGGGAAGGTGGCGGAGTTGAAGGAGCAGTTGATGACGTCTCGGAGGTGCGGTGCTATGACGGAGTCTGCTTTGTTGAAGATGTGGTGAGGACATGGGTCTGTGGGGGATCCTGAGTGGATGGAGTTCATCAGGCGGATGGTGTCCTCAGTGGAGATTGGGTTCCAGTCGTTAAGGGTGTTCAAGGGGGGAGAATGTTCAGCATATGGTTGGGTGGGTTGATCTCCGGGTTGGTTGTCGAAGCTGTTGTGGATGTCTGCAATTTTGTTGTGGAAGAATAAAGCCAGGGAGTCGCAGAGTGTTTGAGAGGGGGTGATGTCGTTGGAGTTGGCCGAGGGGTTGGTAAATTCCTTGACGATGTTGAAAAGTTCCTTGCTGTTGTGGGCGTTGTTGTCTAGTCGATCCTTGAATGCTGTTTTCTTGGCCTTTCGGATTAGTTGGTGGTGTGTGCGGGTGGCGTTTTTGAAGGCGTCCTTGGTGCTAGTGGTTGGGTCTTTTTTCCAGGCCTTCTCAAGGGAGCGGCAGAGTTTCTTGGACTTCTTAAGATCCTCGTTGAACCATGAGGCCTTCTTGTTGCCAGGTTTGCTTTGACGTTTTTTCAGTGGTGCTAGGATGTCGGCGGTGTTGGATAGCCATAGGGTGAGGTTGGCGGCGGCTTGGTCTGGGTTAGAAGAGTGGGCTGGGGTGTTTAGAAGGAGCGATGAGGAGATCTGGTCGATGGTGATTTTGTTCCAGTTTCTTTGCAGAGTTGGTTGGAGGTGGTTGGTGGGTTTCGGCTTGTTGTAGGTGAAGTGAACGCAGCTGTGGTCAGTCCAGAGGAGATCCGTAGTGTGGCTGAAGGAGACATGATTGCTGGAGGTGAAGATGGGGTCGAGTGTGTGACCTGCGATGTGGGTGGGGGAAGTGACCAGTTGTTTAAGTCCGAGGTTGGCGAGGTTGTCCAGGAGGGTGGTGGTGTTGCGGTCGTTGTGCTTTTCAAGGTGGAAGTTGAGGTCTCCCAGAAGGATGTAATCTTTGGAGGGGAGCGCGTGTGGAGTGATGAAGTCCGTGATGTCTTCACTGAATTTTGCGCGGGGTCCTGGTGGTCTGTAGAGGAGGGTGCCTCTGAGTGTGGTCTTGGGGTCGATGTGGATCTGGAAGTGAAGGTGTTCAGAGTTGGCGAGGTTGACGTCAGAGCTGGTAGAGATGTGGATTGATTTTTTATGGACGATAGCGATTCCTCCTCCTGTGTGGCCGGTACGGTCCTTGCGTGTGATCTTATAATCTTCAGGGATGGCAATGGTGATGTCTGGGGCGGAGGAAGCAATCATCCATGTTTCTGTTAGGAAGGCGACGTCTGGAGAGATGGTGTCTAGTAGATTCCATAGGTCAATGGCGTGCCTGTGGACCGATCGGGTGTTGAGAAGGATGCATTGTAGGTGGTTGGGGTCGGGAATCTGTGGTGTGGTCGTAGCGGAGATGTTGTCGGTGCTGCAGAATTTGCAGGCGTAGCAAGAGAAAGGTCCATGGGTGTGTCCAGGAGCGGCTTGGACGCAGTTGGGAGCGCGATCGGGGTTAAGGGCTAGGAGGATGGCGGCATCGTAGGTAATGCGGGAGGGCTGGGCAGCGTGAGGGGCAGGGGGTCTGGCGCTGGGCGCGGTCCAGGCGCGGACGGGCGTAGACGGGCTTACCTTTGGCGCACCTTCGGCGCGGGTTGGGCGCGGTCGCTGCGCGTGAACGCTGCGCGCGGGAAGAACTGTCACTTGACACATGTGAAACTGTGGGCAGTGCAACGCGCCTCATTTGTAAGATGGTTCTCTTGGCTCATAGCTTGACCAGCCATCTTAGAGAATCAGCTCCTAGCAGACTGCAACAGTAATAACAATGTCCGGTAAGTGGCCACACAATACTTAATTGTAAAAGGGAGAAAAGGGCAAGATGGGTCCACAAAAGGGACACAGGTTGGAGCCCCTGAGGGAGCCTCAATGTGTGACAACTACAAATAAGCTAAGACATCTGAGAAGCTAGGGAGGATGGGAGTCGCAACTCAGGGCGGTGTTTACTAAATGTAGACATACAACATTACTCTGAAGACAAAGAGTACACAACTTGCTTTCTATAGATCACTGGGTGAAGTGCCCCTGTAGTACGGATGTCACCAGTTGTGCCTTATAACTGAAAATTTGAACTGAGAAGTACTGAAGATCACTACCCCACACATACCAAAAGTGTCACCATCGCTCTGAAAATGTGCAAGGAAAAACTGAACAGCAAAATGAGTACTAGGTACTTACACTCCTAAAATAGTAGAACTAGAACCTCAACAGACACTGCAAGAATACCTAGTGTACCAAATTGTCACCCTCTTAACGGTACAACTGAAGTTTGGGACTGTTGTATGGTGTGTGTCGAACTAAACATTCACTGTTAACACACAAATGGAACTTGAAGTACTGGGGTACTAGTCAACCCTGTATATGGGATGTCACACACTGCACCGTAAAACTGAAGGTAGGTACTTTGGAATGTGTACCCTGGAATACAACACTACTAATGGTAGAGGAGCACAGCTATAAGACCTAGGACGTAGAGCAGAGTACCTCTTACACCTGACGCTGATGGGGAGGTATCCCCAACGCCTGCGCTGCTTTGTTGAAAGTCACAAACGTCACTTGAAACGCACACAATGTCACGCTCAGCCCGGTTCACGAAGAAATGTACCTGGATTACCTGACTATCACAACTCATAAAAAATAAAAGTGCACTTGTCACAATTGCACAGTAAAACGTAAGGCTGATTCACTCATTCCCCAGAATGACAAGAAAAACACCCCTCCAAGGTAGTAGAATGTAGGTAGGAACCACCACTCTTAGAAATACTGCCTAAAATGTACTTTAGAGTGCTCACTGATACCATCTAGTTGTGAAAAGACGCCACTAACTTGAGAAACTTCAGATTTTCACCAGCTTACACCAGACCAGGGAGGAAAGAATAAAACCCCCCAAGAAATGGATAACGAAATGGATGAAGAACACAAATTAGAAATCACACAAGATAGTTACACACATTTCAAATAGCACAATTGCCAAGTTGGGACCATTTCGCACTTTAAATGGGCAGACGTAGATATGAAGATGAGGTAAGTTCCCAGTTTTTCTGAAGGTCTGCCCTTGGCAAGGTACTGGAAAGTTCAGTTGACTGTATGGTCTACTTGTTATTATAGATCGGCCGTTACAATAGTTGTCACTGTTGAAAATGCCACCTTGCAAAGAAATCTTGCCTGAAGGTGGGGAGGCTTTTGAAGTCTGTCCTCTTGGGATGAACGCACACGGTGTGGCTGAACTGCCCAGGGTGTGATTCTTCACAGTCTCACAGGTTACGAGGATCAATTATGTATGGAAGACATGTCAGTCTAGAGGCAGTCTCGCTGGAATAAACAGTCCTTAATATCACTAAACACTGTATACGCGCTTACAACTACGACATAGGCCCCAGGAATATGTCGCAGGTCAAAAATTAATTAATTAACTACCAGGCAGTCTTGATTAGAATGGGCCGATACCATATTACCCAGAATAGTCTAAACGCAGACACCCCAGGCAGGACGCGTCACGCCGCAGTCTTACTTTGAACCTGCAGTCTTCAATGCCTCTTTCCTCACCGGGAATATGTCGCAGGTCACCATTAACCGCTCTCCCTAATCCCGACTGGAGCTGGTCGATGCCTCAACCAAGGAATCACTGAAGATTACTGAGGAGGGTTGTAGAGCGGCAAATAGTGCGGCGGCCCTGAGGTGGCTGGCTCGTAGTAGGACTATACCCTTCCGTCACATGAAGAGCTTCCTGACAGGAATTTTCCTCACCGCGGTTGCGCAGCTCTAGCACCGCCGGAGATCAGAAGATAGTGTCTCAGGAGCGCACCCGCTCACCGCTGACAGGAATCCTCCTTCAGAATTCTAAAGCGCTGCAGTGCAGACAAGGAAACTGACGAGGACCCTCTGAGGCGGTTGAAGAATGCCTCTCATCGGATAAAATAAACGCCAGGCTGCCCCTTCCCCTCCAGGTTGATTCCCTCGCTGCTGAGCAGATTTGAGGGCACTTTCAAGTAGCAGGTCTCGGAGCTTTACAGGCCTTAGGCGGCACAAACCGAGGGAACCTCGGTGGACCAGTCGTACTTCAGCACAAATTTACGTTGGCAGAGTCCAGAAAGTAGGACGGCACCTCATAAAGGGTAGTGAAACTCCGTTCCCTTTCACTGCCACTTCCTCCCAACAATATGTAGCAGCACTGGCTGTGCCTGTGCAGGAAGAAGCCGGACACAGGACTCACCAACCAACTCCCACGATGTGTCAATGGGGCCGAAGAGTTTGAACCTCCACCAGTCCGTCGAACAGTAAACACCAACTGAACTCTTCACTTCAATTTCACCACGCACGTACTTCACTGCATCACTCCTGCACAGGTTGGAGAGAGCACTGAAAGGGGAGGTGACAGCTGGGCCCCCTGCGTCAGGTTCTTCCCGTCGTCGCCAGTGTTGTGAAGAAAGACTCTTGAGGCAAGTACCGGTAATAACTGTATTTATTCGCTGTCACCCAACTCTCCGGACTGACAAGTGAATCCAACATTCCAGGGATGTCTAGGGGGATCATACCATCCGGAGGGAAAGGTTAGGGGTGGGCGGAATGTACCACTGGGGATATAAAACCTGCTTAGATTAATACACATTTGAAGTTCATTATACTTACTTAGATTACAACACATCTGCTGGTTATTTTACTTTGGACCACGCTGCCCATCAGCTGGGCTGGCAATATTCAAGAATTTTATTTTCTTGCAGAAATTGAACTCACTTCTTCTAGATCTTATGTCAGAGTCAACAGCACACTGGACACAGCTCTATGCAATCTCATTCTCATACTGAATGTGAAAGGCAACGGAAAAGAAGAAAACGACTACTAGCATCAGTCTCCTTCAATAAAACACTGTACATTAATATATTTTTCACTGAGCTCGCTTGCTTAGACAAATAAATGGTCTTGGCTTACACCTCACCACTTTTAAAGTACACCAGCCGCCACTGGGCCGAAGGGCAAGCCTTTGTTGGGTTACTTCCTCAACTTTCAATTATTGGTGCCAGCCTGACTAGAGACAAACCAGAAGGCAAACCTAGGTGTGAGCTTTATCTGCCAGTGACAAGGAAGGCATCCTTTGAAGATCAGGAAGGGGCTGGACACAGTTCCCTAAGCAATCTGGTCAAGGGAGGGGTCCCGCTTACAACACCCATAGCCCTTTGTACACTATCTGAGCGCAATACACATTTCACCATAGGGGTACAATTAAACAATCAGTTCCAAAATAGTATCATAAAATCCGACTTGACCATTAGGTTGGTTTTGAAATTATTATTAAAATTGAGTTCTTGAACCCTTTATTCTAGCTATTTCCAAACTGAATTGAGCACTTATTAAAGGTAATAATGTAAACCAGTGTTAAATGGGAAAGCCAGACTTGCCACACGAATTTGGAGGTTTTTCACTGCCAATACATTAGAACATTAAATATACAGGTCCTACTTTTTTAAATACCCTGCAACCTGCCCTATTGGCTTTTAAAGACTACGTCAGTGGTGACTTACAAGCATTACAAATATACATTTAGGCCTTGCACATGGTTTGTTTTGCTAGGTCGAAATGGCAGTTTAATAATGCACACCCAGGATGCAGTGCAGGCTTGAAGACATGTTTTAAAGTGCTACTTTAGTAAGTGGCACAATGAGTGCTGAAGGCCACTAGTGGTGTATAATTTACAGGCGCTGGGTAAGAGTGGCACCGTCTAGTAGGGAATTATAAGTAAATTCAATGTGCCAATTAGGGGTATGCCAATTGTAACATTTTTAGGGAAGAGAGCACAAACACTTACCACTGGGAAATAGAAGTAAAGTTTGTAGAGTCCTATGGCCAGCAAAAATGGGTGCTGCAAACGAAGGAAAAAATCTGCGGCAATACCATGCAAAATATGCTAATTTCCAACAGAGGGCAAATGCAGAGGGGCAAATTAACTATATACTTGGATGAGACTAAGGAGCTCAGCCAACAGCATCAGTCCACCACTGCTGATGGAGAGATGGGTGGTCTAGTGTTAATGGCTTTGGATATGTGGCTGAGAGACATTTCACTTTGTGCAGTGGGTGAGGTAGCATGGCTGTTCACGTGTGAGCTGTTAATTTCTGCATCTAACTTTCAAAGTAGTGGTTTGAATCGTGGAGTGGCTGACTTATCTTTTGATACATGCATGACTATCTCATAAAACACAATGAGATGATGGACAGAGTGCTGAATCTTTTCAGACACTCACCCCCAGTCACAGATCTGGGTTGAATCCATCATCATTCTTCTGCTCATTAAGCCACACCAGTTTGGACTCACCCATATGCAAATCAGTCTAGACCCTGGTCCTCATGGGAACTGTCCAGTCCAAACGGCCAGGCCAGATCCCCCCTGGACCAGAAACAAGCATCCTGGGACTGGTTTGGGGGAATCACCCCATTTTTCTTTTTTTTTTAAAGACCTTTATTGCTCAAGACAGTCTGTTTTGCATTCACACAGCACATAGCCTACAACCCGCAGGGGCCGGCAGCAAAGGTTGGTAAACAAGAAATATTGGGCAAGATGACACAGCCATTCAGCTGACAACCCTGGGGTCCGGCGGCGTAGTATAAATAGAACATGTAGACATATTATAACACATAGCCCGGTTAACAAATAGGTATGTAGATTTTCCCATTTTCTGCGGTCAGTCGTGTAGGCACATCAGTGCGTCTTCGACATTTGTATTACATGGGCAACTGCCTATATCCACAGGGAGTATCTTGTTAGGTATTGTGTGGATAGGCAACAGGGGGATTTAAAATTCTGCGTGTGTGAAGTCACCAAGAGGTGAGCAGGTGTATATTGGTATAGCTCACTAATGCAGGGAAGTAAGCTCGTATAGCCGGTGACGTCAGGGTATGACTATTGCAGTCAAGATCGAGATGTTTGATAGCCTGATATGCGTGGTGTCCCTCAGTGACAACCATGTAAGTGCACACATCAGAGGCGAGAGGTTGCTCTCCTAGTGTCAAGGAGGGGCATCCGTCTCTGTTATGGTTCGCAGCCCACATGTGCAGGAGATGATGACATGTCATCGTATCGGGAGTATATTATGTCACCAGATGCATGTTGTCCCGTAGCATTGTCGCTGCGCGTAGAATGTCGCTGTCTGCAGCAATATAAGGTTCGGTCGGGGAACATGACCGGTGTGTAAGCAAGTATGGGTATGAACACAATAGTGGAATAACAACGGGGTGGGAAGTGGGAAAGCGGTGGCGCTGTCAGTGTGGGATGTGATGGGAGGTCTTTGCAGTTGCACCAAGGGGGGGTCAGTGGTCTCGGGGCGGGGCACAGCTATCTGCTATTAGTGGCGGGGCATGTGATGTGGGCAATCAGGGGGGACGAGCACATGGGTGTGGGCGCTGTGCAGTCTATGCGTGTCCATAGCGGGTGAACGAGAAGCGGAAGCGCTAGTAATGGCATGGGTGCGTTGGCAGCCGGAGAGGGGGGGGAGGGAGTGAGTGCTGTGACGCCCCGCAGTGTCTCGCGTTAGCGCGGTAGTAGTGGGTCATTTCATCTCAAGTCGTCTCTTGTTCCTGGCAAGCTTGCTGAAAGGAGTTAAGGAGATCGTCCCAGATCTGTGCAATGGGGAACTTCCTGAGGCCCGCTGATTCTTCCCGGTGGAGCACTGCACTCTCCGCCCGTGCCCAGTTAATGAAGGATGTGTGCCAGTGCCGGGCGTGTGGGGGAGTGGCGGCTTTCCAATGTTTGGTAAGTAAGCGTTTGGCCGTGATGAGACCCATATCCCAGAACCGTGCCAGCACCTTGTTCAACTTCGTGCGCTTGTAAAGTCCCAGGATGCAGGCTTCCCATGTTCGCGGTACAAGCTCGTCGGTGCATTGTGTGAGTGTTGTTGTGACCTCGACCCAGTACGACTGAATGTTGGGGCAGTGCCAGAGCATATGTAGGAGATCCGCCCCACACCAGGGAACAGCGTTGGCAGGCAGTGTCAGTAAGGGAGAAGTATCTGTTAATTTTGTCGGGCGTGAGATAGGCTCGATGTAGGATGTAAAATTGAATGAGCTTAAAGCGGGGGTTGTGTGGGATATTGGTTGGCCCCAGTAGCATCCTCTCCCATTCTTTATCCATCCAGTCCCTACCTCTGTCAGCTGCCCACCTCTCCCTTAGTGGCAAGATGGAAGGTTGCGTGTGTGCCAGTAGGGCCTGCGCCAGCCAGTGTACCACATGAGAGCCGTTGCCCATGACATGCAAATATTGCATGAGTTGGTGCATCGGCGGTTCCTCTCAGATATCGCCCCAGGAGGTGGTCAGTGTGCGTACAATGGACGCATTCAGTAGGAACTGCCCGGCTGGAAGGTCTGTGCCGGCAGCGAGGTCCGCAAAAGAAAGTAGCTCACCGTCGGTGTAGAGGTCACCCAGCGTCTCCACTCCCGCCTGTGTCCAGCTGGTCAATTGGGCTTCCATCAATGCTCCCGCTGCCCCAGGGGTGCCCTGGAGAGGGAGTATCGGGGCATATGGTGTTGTGGTTTGGGTAAGCCATAAGCAGCGAAGGAAGCATTTGCGTGCCACCGCTAGGTGCAACTGAGAAGGACAAGAGGGCCGAGCTAGGGGATGGAACAATGCGCAGATTTGCGTTTGGATCCAGGCGGTGGTATCCGAGGCAGTATCTCCTAGGTTTTTACCACTAAGCCATCCCGACACCCACTGCAGTTGTGCCGCCAGGTAGTACAGCTCCATGTTGGGAACCGTCAGTCCTCCCGAGGCAGTGGGCATGTATAATTTAGTCAGCGCTACGCGGGGCCAGCCCGCGTTCCAGACAAGGCCGCTAAGTAGAACCTCAATATCCCGAAATACTTTATTGGGGACGTAAGTCGGAATATTGGAGAAGTAGTACAATAGCCGTGGCAGGACTATCATCTTGGCCAGTGCCACACGACTAGGCACGTTGAGGGGCAGGGTCCTCCAAAAACCAATTTGGGCACGAATGGAAGCAATCGCTCTCATCAGGTTCCCTTCCAGGACATCTGCTGGGTTCCGGTATATGTGGATTCCCAGATAGCGGAATGTAGTGGGGTACCATTGCAGCCTTTCTCCGCCGAGGCGGATGTCGCTTTCAGGTGTATCCGGGCTGAAGGAGTAAGCTCCCGACTTGGACCAATTGACCAGCAGACCCGACATATCTTCAAAAGTTTGGAAAATGTCAGTGAGAGATTCTGGGACAGCGGTCAGATCCCTGACGTATAATAGCAGGTCGTCTGCACATAGCGAGACCACATAAAGTCCATCCGCCATTGGGAATCCCCATTCATCTCCCCGTGTCCGGAGGATCGTGGCCAGAGGTTCCATGGCCAAGGAGAACAGCAATGGCGACAGGGGGCAGCCCTGCTAGGTACCTCTACGTACACGGATGGTGTCAGAAAGCAGTTTACCGGTGCGGACCCGGACTGTTGGTCCATGGTAAAGCAGATCCACCATGGTCTCATAGCCGCCTCCCAGTTCGTATTTCTTCAACACTGCCCCCAGGTACAGCTACTCAACTGAATCAAACGATTTCTCGAGGTCTAACACTAGGCATCCTGCTCGGGCCAGTGTCGAACAACATACTCCTGAACACGGAACAGGCGACGTATATTATAAGAGGTGTGGCGTGTTGGAACAAATCCATTCTGGTCATGGTGTACCAGAAGGGGGACTAAGGGTGCCAGTCTCCGGGCTAGTGTGGAAGCAAGTATTTTATAGTCCGTGTTCAGGAGGGCCAGGGGGCGATAAGAGCCCATTCGTGTAGTATCTGTACCAGGTTTGGGTATGGATATCAGGTTGGCTTCATTCAGCGTGGGAGGAAGAGTGGAATCTTCCGCAGCTGCGGCGTACATCTTTAGGAGCTTCGGCACAAGAATATCTGAGCCAGCCTTGTAAAACTCGGCCGGTAACCCATCCGGGCCAGGGGTTTTGCCGTTGGATAAATTAAAGATGGCGTCACGGAGCTCTTCAGGTGTGAGAGAGGCTCATCTTGTTGTGCAATAGTTAATTGTGGCATCGGGAGGGGGGAGAGATATCCAACTATGTCTGGGTGGGGGTCGTGGAGTCTGGAGTGATATAAGTCGTCGTAGTGTGTCGTGAACGCTTTGTGAATGTGGCGTTGCGAGTACAGTAGGCCCGTCCATGTGTATCGCTGCCACCGGGGCCGCCCGGTCCTCCCGCGAAATCAACCACGCCAGTAATTTACCAGGTCTATCACTCAGATGGTGCGTCTGTGCCGAGTGAGCAGCGTAGTTAAGAGTACGCAGCCGTTCCAGGAGGCGCGCATGTTCCGCTCGTGCCTCCGTCAGCGGGTCAGCTGTGCCATCTACCGCATCTTGCTCTCTATCGAGCAGGCCGGTCTCCAGTCGCGTTGAGTCGCCCTCCAGTTGTCGCTGCATGTGTCCCTGTGTACCCAAGCAGTGGCCCCGAATCACAACTTTGAAGGCGTCCCATTCAATCTGGGGAGAGGACGCCGTGTCAGTATTTTCCTCAAAGTATTGGGCTGTCTGCGTGAGTAGGGAGTCGCGAAAGGCCGCGTCCAGCAGCAGCGCCGGTTGGAGTCGCAAGGTGGGAATGGGTGGATGTGGGCGTTCCCATGCGATGGTCAGGAAGTGTGGGTTGTGGTCCGAGTGAGTGCATCTCATGTATCTCGTGTCAGTGACAAGTGGAAGAAGGTCGGTGGACACCATGAATCTATCTGGACGTACGTGCAGGTTGCGTGCGCCAGAGTGATAGGAGTACACCTGTGCTGCGGGATTGTGAACTCGCCAAGCATCATGGAGATCCCACTGTGCAGCCCAGCCCTGCAGCGCCCTCGTGGTGCCGTGTGTCAGTGCGTTAGCTGGGGGTGGGGAGGAGCAGTCAAGTATTGTGTCTAATACGCAGTTGTAATCACCCCCCAATATCCATGGGGCTGCGTGCCAGGCCGCTATTGTCGTAGAGAGGCACGCGAGGAAGCTGCTCTGGTCCGTGGTTGGGGAATATAAAAAGACTAGCGCCACCTGCTGCCCATCTAGCCTGCCCCGGGCCGCCATGTATCTACCCTCGGGATCTATATGTGTGTCCGTGACTACCCAGGGGGTCCCAGGACGAACCCACAACAGGGCGCCTCGTGGGTATGAGGAGTAGTCCGTGGCATAGAGCTGCCCACGCCACCTACGGTGCAAAGCACGCACCTCCGCTTTATTTAGATGTGTTTCTTGGAGCAGCGCTACATTTATTTTATGACGTTTTAGATAGGAGTAAATCTGATAACGCCTAGCTGGTGTGTGCATGCCCCTGACATTCCAGGTACAAATCCTGATTTCAGCCATATTCACCACTTGTGTAGGTCCCTTTCCCACCAGCCCGGCTCAGCTCCGCAGGCGGGGCACCCCGCATGCCCCCCGTCTCCATCCACGCCCCCAGACCACAACCAGACGTTAATACAGTTTTCAGTAATCCCCACAGGTGCACAAGGGAAAGGGAAAAGGGGAACATATAAAGCCAAGAAGAGGCAACATTGTAGGTAATACCAAAAGGTCGGCTAGACAACATGTCGCCGTCCAAACACTCAAATGAGCTATAGTAAACTATACAGTTCTAGGGGGGTAGTGATTGGGTTTCGCAACCAAAGTCTGAAGAACAATAGTGTCCACAAGAGGAATGTCGCCTCTCCCGGGTCAAAAAGGAGAGGCCGTGCCTGATAAGCAGACCCAGGAATCCACCCACCCAGGACACTTTAAACTATAAATTTGGGGGGGGGGGGGGGGCACTCAATGTCAGGAAACAGATTTAGAGCTCGGGAGGAGTTCATGTCGCCAGAGGGGCCAGAACAAAGGTCTCTGGAGTGTGTGCAGTCACAGCTGATGTGGTGATCCCATCAGGGTAGAGGATAGGATCATGTGAGCATATTGAAACGTTACTCACTGTGTCACAGTGCCGCTCAGCCACCAGGGCTGTGAGAGCCCTGTAGTAGTTAGCACTGGAGGCCACTGACTGCAGGGCTAATCAAAACAATACCGGCTTTGCAGCACCGTTCCTGCGCCATAGGGGAGCAAGGCCCTCGGGCCTTCTTAGCCAAGGAGATCCACTGTCTGAGGCGTGACGTCTGGAGGATCCGTGGACTGTTGGGAGTCCGGTAGGCCGTAGATCTCATCATCACTTGGAAACGTGGTCGGGCTAGCATTCGGGGCATTGGACGGGGTCGGGGAGCTGCTGATCTCCGTGACCCTGCGTAGCGCATCCAGTTGTTCCTGTAATATCAAATCCGCTGGTTGAGAGCGTGTAGGCACCTCCTGGGTGCGGGGGGGGGGGGTAGAGGTTCTGCGCCTACGGCGTCGTCTGGATCCCCGTGCACACGAAGTCGTGGTGGTCCCCTGTGCTCTCCGAGGCGCCTCAGCCACGCCTCCGTATAGCCAGGCCTCAACCTCTTCTGGGCTGGTGAACAAGTGCGTTTTGTCCTGTGCCACCACTCGTAGCTTGGCGGGGAAAAGCAGTGAATACTTGAGGTTCTCTTGTCGCAGTCGTCTCTTCACTGTTAAAAAGGAGTGATGTTGTCTTTGAACCTGCACTGTGTAGTCAGGGAAAGACATCACTGTGGTGTTGTCTATCCGAACGTCGCCAAGCTTTCTGGATTCCCGCAGGATCGTATCACGGTCCCTGTAATTAAGGACATGGAAGATTAGAGTTCTGGGGTTGGAGTCAGTGGGGAGGGGCCGTGTGGGCACTCGGTGAGCCCGTTCCACCACAAAGTAAGGCGACAGTGCTCCCTCCGGCAGCAAGTCTTGTATCCAGGCTTCAACTCGTCCAACTGGGTCCATCACCTCCCATTTTTCTGGGACACCTTCCAAGCGGATGTTATTTCTCCGTACCCGTCCTTCCGCATCCTCAGCTCGTTCCTCCAAAAATTCCACCCGGTTGAATAGATCCCAGACATGTTTGTCTGTCTGGCTCACCGTGAGTACCAGCGTCGACACCGTCTCCTCCAGGGTCGAAGTGCGGTCCTGCAGCTTCTTATGATCGGCTCTGAGGTGGGTTAAGTCTATCGCCACGCTGTCTATCTTAGTCTCCATTGAGGTGCGAGTCTGTTGGAGGGATTCCACCAGCCGCTCCATGACGGCTAACACATGATCCAGTTTGGACGTCACTTGTTCCGCATCCATTTTAGACGCCGCCTTGGGAAGCTTCCCTTTGATCGACGGGCCTCCGGTGCCGGTCCGCGTCTTCACCCCTCCAGACATGGGCCAGGCACAGCGACTGTGTAGGGCTGGTGTACTAGTGGGACAGCGCAAGGCATAGACTCAGGTGGCCAGTATGTAGTGTCCTGGGAGTTCGGCAGCCGCAAGTACAGTTTAGGTCCGGTGCGGTGACAATGGTAGCGGTATCCCACAGTGTCCACGGCTCCGCAGCTACAGAATAATCATTAGCGCCAGCACCCGCCTGCGGGTATACAGATGAGCGAGGCAGGCGGTGGCTGAGTGGGGGTGTCTCCAAGTGGCCGAGCAGGTCCTCTCACAACTCCCCTACAGTAAGTGTCCGGACGGCACAGGGCAGGTGCATCGGCGCGTGGCAGTCGCTCCCTTACTGCTACTCCCAAAGTCGCGGTAGAGGTGAAGAAGTGGGGCTGCAGTGGGGTGTCCGCAGTTTGGTAGAGGTTCCCAGCTCACCTCGAAAAGTTCCCGCTGGGCAGAGCGCAAATACTTTCCCCTCTGTGCAGCTCGTGGCACAGTGTCTCCGCAAGCATCAGGGTTGTGAGGGCGGCAGCCCTCCGCGTCCGCATCCGGTGATGGCAGATGATGGGCAGGGTCCCCCCTGCTGGTCACAGCTCTCTTCGTGTCCCTGACCGCAGCCGCACACACCACCTGTCGCACTGCGTCCCCGTGTTGATTTTTGGGGGGGAAAAGGGGGTGTGCGGTCAGTCCCTCCAATGCGATGCACGTCGGGTGTTGCCCAGTCAAAAGGGGGGCTCGTTAGTCATCCCCTGGAGCGCCGTGCGGCGGCCGCGATCCAGGTGCAGCGCCCGCACCGCGTCCCAGAAGGTTTGCGCCGTTTCCGCCTAGGGTCAGCAGAGGGAGCGGGGGGCACCACACAGTCCCGGCCCCCCGGCCGCGCAAGGCCCAATGAGGGTTTGGGTGGGCCGTGAGTCTAGGCCTAGCGTCTCTGCCAGCAAATCTCAGGTGTCGGTATACGTGGGGGAGGTGGGACCGCCTCCAGCTCTCCGGTCGCGGCTCTCCGCAGTCACTCACCAGCGATGTCGTGGCAATGTCCCATGTCAGCTAGGCGTTGTTCTTGAGGCACTGCCGGCCTGATCGCACTGTTTCGTGCCTCTCAGGCCATCAGACCGCCCAGTCTCCCAAGCTGCGGCTCTGCCCGGGACCTCCGCTTCCCGCTGTTCTCCGCCGCGATCGCCTGCAGGGATCCCAGGTGAGGGGTGCCCAGCGGTTCGTCAGTAGTTGGCCAGCAGCACAATCGGTCATGCAGCGTCCGCTTTCAGGTGTCACGAAGCTCCGGTGACGCCGCATGTAGGCCGCAAAGTGGGACCTAGTCGCAGCTCCAGAGCCCCGGCTTCACGTAGGTGAAGGCCCCGGGGAAGTCGCGACCACGCCGGGTACCGCCCCTCAGTATGGGCCGATGCAGGTCCTCGTGTCCGATCCACTCCGCGGGAGGTAGGTGAGGGTCCGTCAGCAGTTTCCGGCTGAAATAGGAGAACTGTGCCGGAGAAATTGCCCGGGAGAGGGGAGCTCAAGCAGGAGCTCTACCGGAGCACGTCTTCCTCCATCGCGTTCCAAGCTTTTGGGGTATCACCCCATATCAGTCAGACTAGCTTGAATCTAGTATCAAAGTGAGCAAGGGAACCAGATCTGGGCATACCCTTGCCACCTAGGGTGAACATAGCAAATACAATAAGATGATGGTGGAGTGATGAAACTTTTCAGACACTCAGCCCCAGTCACAGATCTGGGTTGAATCCACCATCTGTGAGTCCAATCACCATCTTCATGACTCTCAGTCAGGCTTTAGGTTTGGGTACAGCACAGAGACAGCTCTGCTTGAAGTGGCAGAAACCATATGTGAAACTGTGGACCAGGGTAGCTGTGGGATGTTAGTGCTGTTGGACTTGTCCGCAGCTTTTGACACAGTGTCACACCGGATTCTGTTAGAAAGATTAGAGCTCCTGGGAGTGACGTGAACTACTCTAAATTGGTTCTATTGTTTTCTTGAGGGCCAGTCTCAAAAGTGTTCCTTCGTCCTTATGTCTCCTTCTCCAGCCCTCTTGGGTGTGGAGTCCAGCAGGGTTCAGCTTTGAGCCCCACCATTGTTAATGTCTACCTTACCCCCCTTGTTCCACTAACTAAGCAATGTGGTGTAAAGGTTGTCTTCTGTGCTGACGACACTCAGCTAGTGCTAACTTTCAAGGAACACACAGAGGAAGTGTCATTAATTTCAAGCAGTGTCTGCTTAAAATCTCGACTTGGATGACAGACAGCTGTATGAAGCTAAATGCTGATAAAACTGAGGTTTTGTTTTTTAATCAATCCTCTCCCCCACAGTCCCAACTTTGGTGGGCAACAGAGTTAAATCATCCTCCTCTTCCAGTAGAGTCGGCTAGGAATTTGGGGTTCAAGTTTGACTCTAACCTCTCAGGCCGAACCCAGATTTGCCAAGTTTCCTCAGCATGCTTTTGGAAACTGAAAGCCTTGCGGAGATTCCTACATTTTTTACCTATGGACTGTAGAAAAAATGTGGTTCACACACTAGTCACATCCCAGCTTGACTATGCGTACAGTCTCTATTTGGGTCTCCCAGACTATCTGGTCGGGAAGCTACAGATTATTCAAAATGCGGTAGCTAAGCTTATCAGAAAATTGCCACTCCGCCACCACATCGCCCCCCATTTACAGAGCCTACATTGGCTACCTCTCAAGAAAAGGATAGAGTTCAAGGCTTTCACCTTGGCTTACAGAGCAACCAGAGACATTGGTCCACAATATCTGAAGCAAAGGCTCCGGAAATACCACCAGACCAGGACTCTGAGGTAAAATCACCACGATTTACTTCTGATTCCTCGTTTTGCAAAAGCCAGTATTAGGGGTCGAGCTTTCGGTGTGAAAACAGCCTCCCTGTGGAATTCCATGCCCCAACATATACAGAAGGATAAGTCAGAACCCGTGTTTAGGAATGAATGAATGAATGAATTACACATTTGTTACGCGCACAGCTACCCGTAGGCATCCCGGCGCCCTTTGCTCATTCATTCACAAAGTTAGGCAAACAGGTGAGTTTTAACTAGCCTCCTGAATTTTTGATGATTGGGTTCCAATCTAATGGAGTCAGGAAGACTATTCCATAGTTTGGTTGCCTGTAGCGAAAAGCGTCTCCCGCCTGTACGTGTTCTTTTTGTTTTAGGGACCACTAACAGATTCTTAATATTAGATTTGAGGGTCCGTTGAGGGCAATAGGGGGAGAACATGGCTTGAATTAGTACGGGGCCAGTCTTGTAGAAAGCTTTATGTTATGTTTATATTAGGAGAATGCTCTAAAAACATGGCTTTTTGGCTTAGTCTAGAGCTTCTCCAGTCTGCTGCAACTGCTGATAGGGGCACTTCCGTTGGAGGTAGCCGCGCGCTGTATAAATTGCAATAATAATAATAATAATAATAATAGTTCTTCTGCTCACTAGGCCATCCCGGGTTGGACCCATACATTTGCAAATTAGTCTGCTCCTCATGGGAACAGTCCAGCCCTAACTGCCAGGCCAGGTCCTTCGTGGACCGGAAAAAGCATCCTGGGGCGAGTTTCAGGGTATCACCCCTTATCAGCCAGGCTAGCTTGAATCCAGTGGCAAAGTGAGCAAAGGACGCTTGTCTGGGCATAACTTGGCCACACAGGGCAAACTCAGCAAACACAATAAGATGATGGATGGAGTACTGACATTTTTCAGACACTCACCCCCAGTCACAGATCTGGGTTGAATCCATCACTGTGCTCCTGCTCACTAAGCCACCCCTGTTTGGACCCAGTCATTGTGCATATCAGTCTTGAGCATGCTCCCCATGGTAACAGTCCATCCCAAACTGCTAGGCCAGGTCCTCCCTATGCCGGAAACAAGCATAAAGGGACCGGTTTCTGGGTATCACCCCTCATCAGACCGGCTAGCTTGCGTTCAGTTGCAAAGTGAGCAAGTATCCATGTCTGAGCATACCGTGGCCACCCAGGGTGAACACAGCAAACAGAATAGGATGATGAATGGAGTGCTGAAACTTTTAAGACGATCTGCTTGTAAGAATGATAGGGTAACTGTAGCATCATCAAGTACCAAATACTATAATGATTTTTGTAAATGTATAAAAACATTTAATTATTAATTGATGAGCTACATTTAGTGACAAGCAGACCCATGATGGCTTTATAGTACTTAGTTGAACGAACAATCAATCAATCATAGCATTTATAAAGCGCACTACTCACCGTCAGGGTCTCAAGGCGCTGGGGGGTGGGGAATACTGCTATTGCTCAAAAAGCCAGGTCTTGAGGAGTCTTCTGAAGGTCAGCAGGTCTTGGGTCTGCAGTAGGTGAATGGGGAGGGTGTTCCAGGTCCTGGCAGCGAGGTGGGAGAACGATCTGCCACTGGAGGTCACTCTTCGGGTGCCGGGGACTGTGGAGAGGGCAAGGTCAGCTTAGCGGAGCTGGCAGGTGGGGGCGTAGAAGCTGTGTTATCTGTTGAGGTACACTGATCTGGTGTTGTGGAGTGCCTTGTGTGCATGGGTGAGTAGCTTGAAGGTTATCCTCTTGTTGACAGGGAGCCAGTGCAGGTGTTTCAGGTGGGGTGTGATTTGGCTGCGGCAAGGGATGTTGAGGATCAGGTGTGCAGAGGCGTTCTGGATGCGTTGCAGCTGTTTCAGGAGTTTGGCCGAGGCTCTTGCGCAGAGGGCGTTTCCATAGTCCAGTCTGCTGCTGGCGAGGGCCTGGGTGTCCGTTCTTCTCATTTCGGTGGGGATCCACTTGTAGATCTTGCGGAGCATGCAGAGGGTGTTGAAGCATGATGAGAAGACGGAGTTGACCTGCTTAGTCATGGAGAGGGTGGAGTCGAAGATGACCCCTAGGTTGCGTGCGTGATCGGTGGGTGCTGGAGCTGCTTCCAGTGTGGTTGGCCACCAGGAGTCATCTCAGGCCGCGGGGGTGGATCCGAGTATGAGAACCTCCGTCTTGTCTGAGTTCAGCTTCAGCCGGCTGTTCCTCATCCATTCAATGATGGCCTACATTCCTTTGTGGAGGTTGGTTTTGGCAGTGTGGGGTCCTTGGTGAGGGAAAGGATCAGCTGGGTGTCATCGGCGTAGGGGATGATGTTGAGGTCATGAAGTCGGGCGACGTGGGCGAGCAGTGCCATGTGGACGTTAAACAGCGTTGGGCTGAGTGATGAGCCCTGGAGAACGCCGCAGATGATCTCAGTGGTTTTGGAGCAGAAGGGGGGGGAGGCAGACGCTCTGTGTTCTGCTGGAGAGGAAGGAGGTGGTCCAGTCAGGGGCCTGCTGATAGACTACCCGAGATGGGGTGCAATGGGGGTTACTGGCTTTGTTGGAAATGTGGTATGGGCATGGGTCTGACTGGGAACCGGAGTAGACGGTGTTTATGAACTTGATGGTGTCATCGTCATTTATGTTGGTCCAGGAGAGCAGGCGGTTGGTGCGGATGGTGGTTGTGAGGGCAGAGGTCTCAGTGGTTGTCGGGGCGGTTGTAGCATTGAAGCTGTCGTGGATGTCTGCGATCTTGCGATAGAAGACGGTGACCAGCGAGTCGCACAGGTCTTGCGAAGGTGGGATGTCGTTGGGGTTGGATCTGGGGTTGGAGAGTTCCTTCATGATGTTGAAGAGCTCTTTGCTGTTGTGTGCATTGTTGTCTAGGCGGTCTTTGAAGGAGGCCCTTTTGACGGATCTGATGAGGTGATGGTGTCTGCGGGTGGAGTCCTTGTGGGCTGCGTAGCAGTACGGTGTTCGTTCACAGTGCCAGTTCTTCTCTAGCTTGCGGCAGGTTTGCTTGCAGGCCTGAAGGTCTTCAGTGATCCAGATGGCTTTCTTGCTAGTGTGGCTGTTGGAGGGTTTCCTGAGCGGGGCGAGGGTGTCGGCGCAGTCGTCGATCCACTGTCTGAGGTTGCGGGCGGCGGAGTCGGGGTTGCTGGGGTCGGCTGGTGGGCTCTGGGCAAGGGTGGTGGTTAGCTGGTCTTTGGTGACTTTGCTCCAGCAGTGGCGAGGCATCTGTTGGATGCGTGGTGGGTTTCCGAAAGGTGAAGTGGATGCAGCGATCATCGGTCCAGTGAAGTTCGGTGGTGTGGTTGAAGGCGACTTGGGGTCTTGTGGAGAAGATGGAGTAAAGCAGGTGGCGGTGGAGTGGGTGGGTGTAGTGACAAGTTGTCTGAGTCCAAGGTTGTCGATCAGGGTGGTGGAGTTGGTGTCGTTGTTGTTCTCGAGGTGGAAGTTCAGGTCCCCGAGGAGGATGTAGTCTGTGGAGGTGAGGGCGTGTGTGCTGATGAAATCGGTGATGGAGGGACCGGGGGGTCTGTAGATGAGGGTTCCTCTGAGGGTGGTGTTGAGTTTGGTGTGGACCTGGAAGTGCAAGTGTTCGGCGGTGCTGAGGGCTTCATCGGTGTTGGTTGAGAGTGTTCCTGTGGATGATGGCGATTCCTCCTCCTACTCCGTTGGTGCGGTCCCTGTGGGTGATCTTGTAGCCTTCCGGGATGGCTGTGGCGATGTTGGGTGCCGAGGAGGGGTTCAGCCAGGTCTCCGTCAGGAAGGCGATGCCTGGGGAGGTTGAGTCGAGTGGGTCCCAGAGTTCAACAGCGTGTTTGCTGGCGGAGCAGGTGTTGCGAAGAATGCATCTGAGGTAGTTGGATTCTTTCCTGGTGGATGGATTGGCAGGCCGGATGCTGGTGAAGCTGCAGTTCCAGCAGGAGAAGGGTCCTTGGGTGCGCTTTGTGGTGGCCAAGCAGCTGGTGCGTGATCGTCCGCTGTTGAGTGCGAGGAGGGTGCTGGAGTCATAGCAGTGCCGGGTGTCGTGGCGTTTACGAGGCCAGGGGGGTCTGGCTCTGGGCGCAGTCCAGGCACGGACGGGCACAGACAGGCTTGCCTTAGATGCGCCTTCGGCGCGCCAGCGGCCCACCCGCTGCGCCCCCTCTGCACGGCCTCCATATAATGGGAGCTGGGAGGGAGTAGCAGCTGGGAGGCAGGAGTGGGAAGGCAAATGGGCGAGCAGAGTGGCGGGGCTGCAGGGACACAGCAGCGGGAAAAAACAGGTGAGGGACGGCGTGGGGAACAGAAGTCAAAACAGGGTGCAGAAGCAAATACAGGAGGGAGAAAAAAAAGATTAGGCAATGCAAACATGTACAGCCAAAACAATGCAGCAGCATAGGGAGCAACCTGCCTGCGAGCAGGGTCAAAGGTCGCTCACAGTCAGTCTTGTGAATAGTCAACACTCAATTGTTTTGAATACATTTGAAGAGTGCTTTTGTTTTGGCACATTTTTATCCGAAAATGGAAAGCAAATATGCATACCGCAAAGTGAACATATTAAGGAAGAGAATCAACACCATTTCCCCTGCAGCCATGTGATTCACACTCACTTCACAATTCCACAATAGGCGCCATATCAATAAATTTTTTATGCAATGCAGCAAGCCTCCTTGCAGTGGTGAGCTGCGTGAAAGGGAGAGGCAGGAATGCACAATATCTATCTGGATGTGGCACATTCCTGCTCTCTTCTTGCGCTGGTACACTTTTCGCTTGCTAAAGCCAACGCAGGCATCCCCGTGCAACACAGTGAATGGGTGCTTGCACTGCAGTAAGGATTGATTTTGTTTAGGAAGGGACACCTTCGTGTACAAAAACAATCCTTTGAGGTTGTAAACCTCAATCTAAGTTTTGTGTAACCCTGCATCCCCCTGCGTGGCACATGGTCCATACAAAGCCTTTGATAAATCTGGCACTAGATAAGCTGTGACTGACTGGTAGCTCTTCCAGCGCTTACTTCACAAATGTCACGTGGGGAAGCCGCAAGGACTTCCATTGCTCACTGTGCAGTTGTGATGGGAGTGCTGACAAAAACTGTGAGCTGTCCGTTTCACACAGCTCCTTCAGCGCGCACTACACAATTGTGGCCCAATATGGATCTCACTGGACACTTTGGCCCAGATTTACTAAATTCTCACGCAACGCAGCGCAGCACAGCAGCCAAAAATACTGTATTAAAAGTGACACACTGGCAGCAGAAAGGACTTATAAACACGCCCCTGGTGCTCCGACCTTCTGAGAAGCATCTAGGTTCCTTGTCTGCAGGAGCTTGGAAAAGGAAATTTAAAAAAGCAGGAAAGACAGAGAGCGAAGAACAAGTCCGGGGATTTGAAGACCCATATATAGAGAGCTGGAAGAAGAGGCAGCTGCGTCCGGCATGGTGTTGCGCGAGGGAAGTCACAGAAAAACAAAAAAACTTACTTTGAGGCTGGTCCCACTTTGCTGCTCCTGCTCTTCTGTCTCAGACTACAGGAACAGGAAGCAGGCAGCCCGGCTCCCTCCTGGTAATTGGTCTGAGTGCTGTGCCATGGCGCTCAGCCAGGGGCTGGAGGTGTGGGCATGTTCTCCATGCAGGCTGTAATTCAGCTAGCATGGAGAACAGGGAAGTGCGCATGCATGGATTGTGCGGCTCGATCGGGCCGACAAAACAGGTATTACGCACTTAGGAGTGAAAACACCACTCCTCTCCTGCCCTGCTCCGTGGTCAGAGCTGCCCCGCCCACCCACCCGCCTGCAAAACAGCAGGTCACATCACGAAGCATACAATGATAATAACAATTTAAAGTTATTATCATTGTATGTTTCTCTTCTTCACACTGCTTAAAAGCAGTAGGGAGGGCGACGCTCCTCCGCCATAGCGGGAGAGCCGCCCCTGAGAAGAGGCCTTCAGGGGTCTAATTTTATGAGTTTCAATGTGTGTGGAGCTACTTTTATGGTTTCTTCTGCCACACAATGACATTGGAGTAGACCCATGCTGAAGAATACCTGACTTGGCCATTTCCTGAAGCCAACTAAACCACAGTAGCCAAAGAGTGAAAAGGGTTTTTTAAGAGCTTCTTTCGGTATGTTCCAGTGTGTTAGCGGGACCTAAAAAGGTCTTTTTTTTTTTTTACCATGTTACCATTAAGAAAAAACTTCATAAAATGTGCCCTAACTGATGAGAAACGTCATAAGTGTACAAGCAGATCAGAAGCAGGCTCAAAACTGACCAAAGTAATAACCATGCGCCTGATTCACAAAAGCAATTTGAGACAAAATTATAGCTTTATGACTTTCGGTATTCACAAAGGCCATTTAGTAGTAGTAGAATTAGGATTCCTAACTTTACTACTTCTAAACGCCTTTTGTGAATACCGAAAGTCGTAAAGTTAGAATGTTCTCTCAGTTAAACTTAAGTTTTGGTCTTAAAATCCTAACTTTACAACTTTTGGTATTCACAAAGGGCATTTAGGAGTAGTAAAGTTAGGATTCCTAACTTTAATACTCCTAAATCCATGTTGTGAATACCGAAAGTCGTAAAGGTAGGATTTTGTCTCAGATTACTTTTGTGAATCGGGCCCCATGAGAGGAACTCGTGAGCAGCATGTTAATTTAAGATCTTTGCAAAAAATGTTTGATCCTTTTAGGCTCTTTGTCTTTTTTGAAGGTGAAGATATAACCTGCATTTTACACACTTTGATTTGCAGCAGACACTTTAACTCCACAAGATGATTCATAACTTTTCAAACTTGCATTCAGCAGATTACTTAGATATAGCAATTGTTTTAATCACCTCAGCTATATTGACAGTATTACAACCCCGTCATAACCTGAGACCCTCATTGCAAGATCATTGAAAAGTGGCAAATAGTGTGCCATATGTATGAAAAAAAGATTTCTGTGCATTTACCTCGAAATTTTATTTAAAGGAAAGTGGTTTACCCGCATCAATAAGTGTGACAATGCTACTACAATGCACATAAAATCAATGTTTTTTAGATTTACCTAGTGGAAACTTTGCACTGATAAATGCAATAACATTTGAACTTTTTGCATGATATTCCTCATTCCCTCTGAAATTCACAATAATACGGGTATGATTGACTGCAATTAGCAAATGCCGAAATCCTGGTATTAAATGCCAATGGTTCAGCATGTTTTTAATAGTTGGCTGAGAGGTGTAGGATAAACTCAAATCTCTGAAGTAGTAGACTTAACCATCTATGCCAGAGGTTCTTACCCTTTTGACTTCTGCTTACTCCCACTTAAGCATTGCTAGAATCCAGTCCCCCGAATCATTGTTAGAATCAGGGAACCCCTACTGAGTCATTACTGGAACCTGAGGACCCCGGCTTAAGCAGTTTTGATAATTTGACCCTAAAGACAGTACACAAAAATACAGAAAGATATATGCAAACACAAACACAGCAAAGAAAACACAAGTTAAACATTTTATTTAGTTTTCAAACAAATACAATAGATCAAAATGTTATTTTTTTATGGGAAGGCTTGGGCTTTTTGAAATTCAAGTGAGGCCAACCATCGTCCATGCCATATGTTATCTGATGCATTTGCATGGCTCTAACAAATCAATCTGAGGACAGTACTTTAATTTTATTATGTTTCAATCAATCAGGATTTATAAATCGTCTAATCAACTCAATAGGGTATTCAGGTGATTGCAGGTCTGGGAGGCTTATTCCAGCAGCCAGGTCTTGAGGGGCCCTTCGGAATTCCAGAAGTGAGGTGCCGGTCTGGAGGTGTGTGGAGAAGCTGTTCCAGGTCCTTGCTGCAATGTGAGAGAAGGAGCGTCCTCTACTTCTGCTTCAGTAGATGGAGGAGTATTGTAAGTGAGAGGGAGGCGGAGCGTAGTCTTCTCGACGGTCGGTGGAAGTTCAGGCAGTGGTTAATAGTTTGAAATTCATTTACATTTAAGGAAAGTTTTAATATGTTAAATTTCACTTTTTGCTACTTGATTCATTTCCACTTTATTAATCCGTTAATATTATTTAATCTGTTAAGCAGTCAAGGTACCCTGAGTAGGTGTCAAGGACCACCAGGGGTCCCCAAAACACAGGTTAAGAGCCACTGATCTAAGCTTTCAAACCATTAGGCGCACTTAGGCAGCAGGCATTGATGTCAAGATAGCACATTATGCAATGTTCCTACTGTGGTAAACTGAGGGCAACTTCAAGGCCAGTGCTGCAAATGTTGTTGTGGTCCACCCAGCCATTTATTCTTCTAGGGACAATAAAATAGCAAACCCTGAGCTGGGCAAAGATGCCACTTATTACCTTAACTACTAAACTGCAAGACTGTATGTAACCACACTAAATGGACTGTAGGAATGGACTACTTTTAGGGGAAACAAAGCCTGCAGGAGGTGTGTCACTTTCAGGTATTAAATTCCAGATATAGGTTCAAGCGAATATGGCAACCTCAACTGCTACATGCATTGGGAAAATCAATGAGCCCAGTGCTGGCTGTCCTAGGTTTGTCAATGCTTGTTTTTTGTTTTGCCAAGGTTTTTTTTAAAAGTCATTGTTGGGAAGGTGCCGGGCGGTTGTCAAAGTAAAAAAAAACACTGGCTAAGAACAAAATTATTTTTTGGTCTCTAAAAGCAAATTTTTCCATACTACTCCTTGGCACTAGTCCAATTATTTAACTATATATGTGGCTGTGCTTCTTGTGAAAGGGCAGGATACCATCAATCACTCTGAAGTTTGCCAATGTCTGACCTGGGCTAGGCCCCATGTTGTATGCTGGTTGCAGTGAGCAGAAGAAACATTTGCATGAGACAACAATGGGGCATATTAACAAGGGCCTTATCTCTGCTTTTTTGGCAGTAAAAGCTAAAAAAACTGAGGGGCATATTATCAAGGGATTTATCTCCGCTTTAAAAGCCAAGAAAGCGGAGATAAAATGATCTCCCTATCAGCAACAGGGTGCTAACACGCAAATTCGCATGTTAGCACCCTTTTTCTCTTCGCTTCCCCTTGCATCTCTAATGAGATGCAAAGGGGGCATTCCAGAGAAAAATAATAGGAGAAATGTTGTTAAGCGACATTTCTCCTATTATCAAGGATTTCGCTAACCCGGTTAGTGATAAAAAAAGCAGTGCTAACCGCGGTTAGCACTGCTTTTTTTACACCTGCTATTTTCCTGACTTAGCCATGATATCCTATGGAAGGTGGATATCATGGCTAAGTTTGTGAGCCCCTATCATCAAGCTAACTCCAAACTTCGAGAGATTATCGTTGGTTTTCCAGTGATAATCTCTCATTTGGCAGTTAGCGTGAGGATTTTTATCACCTCTGAGATAAACCTTGCTAATAGCAAGTTATCTCTGCGATAATTTCCGGCGATGCTTAGCGTTAAAAAATTTGTTGCTAAGCCTCGTTAGCGTTAAATATCGCTAATCGTTGGTAATATGCCCCTGAGATAATATTATCATCCTATCTACAAGTGGTTGCTAACATGCATTAGCGCATGTTAGCCTCACTTTGCATCTCTAATGGCATGGAAAGTGGGCGTCACTGGGCAGTACTGCTTGTAAACTATCGCTGATGTGCACATCGCAATATTTACAATGAGGCCCAAACATTTTAGCACATGTTAGTTTTGGGGGAAAAGCAAGGTTTTTGCCAAAAACTAACATCTGCTAAAATGCTGACTTAGGTATACTTACCATTGGGGGTGGATTATGCAGATACACTACAGGATCGTATCAGCAAGGTTATAGCCGTTTTCCATAGAACACTGCTGAAAAACCAGGGATGTTCCATGGAACACATCGCTATCGCTGGAATAATTATAGCCATTGCACTATGCGATGTTAATACAGTGTTTGCATTCTCGATAATTATCTGCGATAGCCGGCGATAAACATATCCACGCTGAGGGCGGCAAGCGATAATTATTGCTGCCGCTTGATAATACGCCCCAGCGTTAAGGAGGAAGAGGGCTGACTGCAAAACCCTGAAAGTAATAATGTATACATATGATTTTAGTAAAATCCAAAGGTCGTGCCTAACACCAGAGCTAAACCAATGCAGCTTTGTGCTTTTATGAGCAGCTTTTGTGAAGCGTTTCCATTGCAGCGTTTGTGCGGTTCTGATCAGCCATGTCCAGACCACGCCTCAACAGTTATGGTACCAAACAGCCGGTTTGGCTCAGGAATGCCACAAAGTTGTCCTGCGTTTTCTCCCTAACGTAATGTTATTCTTTTTTTTTAAGTTCAAGTAGAAGTTTATTGAGATGAACAAATAATGGTATTACAAAAAACAAAGTGAAAACAGCAATAACAGTATGGATAATAAATTAGGACATCATAAAAAGTGTCATAAGATAAAATAGGGAAAGGGGGAAAAAGAAAGGGAAGATGGGAAAAAGAAAAAGGGAAATAAAACAGAGATGAGGCTAAAAATTTAAATATTGCAATCAATGAGGCTATATAACATGAGAAGCAATGCACAAATATGCGAATAAGTAAATACTAGTGAAAAAGAAGGAACAAAAGGTTATTCAAGGGGGTTTCGAAACTTCTTGCTGAATTGGGGGTAAATGAAAGGATTGTTTGGCACAAGCATCCAGGTAGAGGGTGATGGGGAGCCATAACGCAAGTCTTTTCGGGGCTAGGGTAATGGGATAAACAAATGCAGTATCTAATCTATGATTATAGCATACATTGAACCACCAAGCTTTAAAAGTAATGCCTTTGGAGTCTTTCCAGTTAACAGTAATTTGCTGAAACGCAACAGCTAATAACAAATCAATAATATTAACATTTGCTTCAACATCAATCCAGGAAGGGGAAAGTGAGCCAAGGAAAATGTCAGTGATAGAAAAGGGGGTGGAGGTCTGGAAGATAGAATTGATTTGATTCCAGACTTTAGTCCAGAATGCGTGCGTGAGAGGACACATGAAAAGCATATGAAAAAGTGTGGCGTTAGGAGCGGAGCAAGACCAGCAGAGATCCGGAGTCAAAGGGAATCGTTTGTGAAGTAGAGATGGCGTATAAAGAAGTCGATTATAAAGGAAAAAAAGTGTTTGTGTGAGAGAGGCAGCCCTGGAGGATTTGCGAAGCTTAGTCCATATTTTATCCCACAAGGATGTGGGCCAGGAGACAGCGAGGTCAGATTCCCATTGCTCTTCAACTGTGGTTTTAGGCCTAGGTGATGGAGGATTGTGAAAAGAATGATATATGGAGGACGCTGATGAGTTGGAGCGTAATTGGGTGTGCAGAGAAGAAACGGGAGTAGTAGAAATCGCAGGTGAATTAGAATGAGAAAGGGAGTCATATGTAGACATAACTGCATTCTTGAGTAAGATGTATTTGTGGACAAAGGAGGCAGGGAGAGAGAAGAGTCGACTAAGAACTGGAAAAGGTGTGAAGACAGATCCAGTGAAAAGTTGGGAGACCCAGATTAAACCTCGCTGCCTCCAAGTTTTCCAATAAAAGGGTTTCAAATTGATAAGAATGCTGTTATTGTACCAAATCGTGGTGGCGAGAAGTTCTGTAATGGAGGAGGGAGGAGCCGGAGTAGTGGCTAAAAGTAGTTTCGCAGTATATTTGTGAATTGGAGTGGACAGAAATTGGGGCTTGCGGGAAAAGGAGAGATACTCAGCAAAGGAAAAGGGAGAAAGAGAAAGGCGTTCGAGTTCAGCCCAAAGAGGAAGAGGGTCAACAGGATCTTTAAGCCAGATGGCAGCCTGTTTCAGGAGGAAGGCTTTATGATAAGCGGGAAAATTTGGGAAGTTAACACCGCCCTCCGATTTGGGGAGGCGTAGGCGTGATAAGGACATACGCGGCTTCTTTGCAGACCATAAAAAGGAGGATAATGTGGAATTGATTTTAGCAAAGAATTTGGCAGGGATGGAAACCGGTATATTGGAAATGGAATAAAGGACGATTGGGGAAAGTATCATCTTGATGGTGTCGAGGCGGCCCCACCAAGAAAGATATAGGGGATGCCATCTAGAGGTGAGGTCAGATAACTTTTGAGTGCATTTAGTAAGGCATAACGAGATAGTATCTGAAACAGAAGGAGTAATATATAAGCTGAGGTATTTTATATGAGACGGACTCCATTTGAAAGTAGATGCAGCAAAATCAGGTTTAAAGGTGAATTTGGTGAGAGGTAGAATTTCACATTTATCGCTATTGAGCTTATATCCAGAAAGATGGGAATATGTATGAACTTCGGCAAGGAAGGCTGGGATGGAGACAGATGGATTCGAAATGAAAAGTAAAATGTCATCTGCATAGGCAGCTAACTTAATTTGCGAGTAAGCAAGAGGGAAGCCATGAATGTTCGGGTTTTGACGTAGCTTAGATAAAAAAGGTTCTAGGGCAAGATTAAAAAGAAAGGGGGAGAGAGGACAACCTTGTCTAACGCCTCTACCAAGGTCAAAAAATGAAGAAATGAGACCATTGGCACAGACCGCTGCTCTAGGATTTGCATAAAGAAAAGAAATAAGGGAAATGAAATTAGGGCCAAACCTAAACCATTTTAATGCGGAGAAAAGAAATGACCATTCTACCCTGTCGAATGCCTTCTCGGCATCTAAAGCGATTGCGGCCAGGGAATTATTAAAGCGTGACGACTTAGATAAAACATTAAAGAGGAGTCTGGTGTTATCGGAAATGAAGCGGCCCTTAACAAATCCTGATTGTTCAGGGCCAAGGAGATCTGGGAGAAAAGGATCTAATCTAATGGCTAAAGATTTAGCATATATTTTATAGTCAATGTTGACAAGGGAGATCGGTCGATAGTTCTTGCAATGTTGGGGATCTTTGCCCTCCTTTGGTATGATGCAGATATAAGCATCTGAAAAAGTGCCCAAGGAAGCATCGCTGGTCTTAAAAGAATCAAGAAGGCGAAATAATTTGGGCAGTAAAAGATTGGCAAAGTGTTGATAAAATTCGACGGTAAAGCCATCTGGACCAGGGGCCTTATCTTTCTTAAGTGAGTGAAGTGCAGTGTGGAGTTCGCGAATGGTAAGAGGAAGTTCAAGGGAGGCCAGGTCAACAGGAAAGTTGGGAGGAGGATGTATGCTGGAAAAGAAAGTGGAAAGAGAGTGATCAGAGGGTTGAGTGCCGGAAGAGTAAAGTGTAGAATAGAAGCGAGAAAATACCTCCAGGATGTCAGCATCTTTATGTTGCAATATTGAATTAACATCAAAAACAGACTCAATATTCGATTTGTTTTGTTTGACTTTCAAATAATTAGCAAGAACTTTCCCCGCCTTATTTTTCCCACCATAAAATTTCGAACTGGATTTCAAGAGGTACAGTGAGGCGTCATCAGTAGACTGTTTGTTGTAGTTCATTTTCGCATTAATAAGAGCTGTCAAACTTTCCTGGGTGTGAGAGGTATAAAAGGAATGCTCTAGGGTTTTAATCTGAGATAAAAGATCATTAGTATGTTGACGAGCAAGTTTACGTTTTGCCGCAACATGTCTGAGGATAAAGTCTCTGGCTGCAGCTTTGTAAGCATCCCAGACAGTGTGAGTGGGTAAGGAGGGGGTATCATTAAGAACAAAAAATGTGGTAGTAAATTCAATAAAGGAGGCGGTAAATTTGGGATCAAGAAGGAGGGTATTGTTGAATCGCCATCTTTTAGGACCAATGGATTTAGGTAAAAAATCAGTGTTGATTAGAACTGGGGCGTGATCAGAGAAAACAATGGGGCCAATCTCCGCTTGGGTGAGTGATTGGGAGATATGATGGGAGAGAAAAATATAATCAATGCGGGATTGAGAATGATGGACCGGGGAATAGAACGTAAATTCTTTGTCGGTTGGGTGACAAAGTCGCCAGGCATCAATTAATTTATGTTGGGAGATGGCGTGAGTAAAAAGCTTATGGGATTTATTAGGAACAAAAAGAGATTTGGAATGTCTATCCAAAAAGGGGTCCAATGGTAGGTTACAATCGCCTGCTAAAATAAAATTATCATCAATACAGTCAGTAATACGAGAGGCAAACGCACTCCCGAAAATGGGACTCCCACCTGCAGGGGCATAGACATTGAGCAGAGAAAAAGGGACACCTTTAGAAGAAAGTTTGACAAATAACCATCTGCCCTCAGGGTCAGAGTCAGAGTGCAACACTGAATGAGTAAAAGATTTCCGAATTAACAAAACAACACCATTCCTTTTGCCATCACCAGGGGCTGAAAAAACCTTACCCACCCAACCTCTTTGGAGCTTAGCAGCCTCACTGTCAGATAAATGGGTTTCCTGTAAAAAGGCAATGTCTACATTGAATTTAGCTAAATGAGAAAGTATCTTTTGCCTCTTTATAGGCGAATTTAAACCTTTAACGTTCCAAGAAACAACGCGTACTGACATCAAGAACAAGTAAAAGGGGAAAATGTAGAACAGAAGCGGAAGAAAGCCTCATAAAAGTCGAGACGAGAAAAACTAGAAAAGGAAGAAAAATAAGAAAGTGCGAGGAAGAAAATAGCCAGAGAAACACTAATAGGGAATATCATGAAGAAGAAAGATTTTGTGAGAAGAGAGAAAAATCGTGTTGGGAAAATAAGAGGAAAGTGGGCGAGAGAGAAAATAGTAGAGAAAGAAATCAATATAAGGTAAGTGAAAGATACTGTGAAGAAATAACCTGAAAAGGGATGCAAAGGAAATAGAAAGGGTGCCTGAAGTAAAATGGTAAGAGAAGACAGAAAAAGAATGGGAGGGGTATGAAAATACCAGAGACATGGATATGCCAAGGAGATAAAAAATAGGAAAAAGGTAGTAGAGAAAGGTAGTAGAGAAGGAAAGGATGGAATTAAAGAGAAGGTGGCTAGCATATAACAAGGAAAAGAAGAAGGGAGAAGAGAAGAAGTGGAAGAAAATTGCAGAAAAGAGCTAAAAAAAGAGAGAAACAGTTGACTGACAATGGGAGAAATTGGTAGTAAAAATGAAAAGCAGATCAGGAGCGATCTAAGAAAGAGTGATCTCATAAGAATCAGCAATGACAAGAAAACAATCAAGACGAAAACATGCGGAACAGTAGGGATCATGTCAGCAATAGAAAAGGAGAACGTAGGGCAGTACTTACAAAAAATGATGGGGGATGGGTGTGTTCAAGGGGCAGGAAACAGAAGGGGAAGAGTGGAGACGAGAGGAGGGAGGAAAGGCCAATCAACGGAGGACAAGCAGACGGGGCCACGGGACGTCCCACCGGAGAGATATGACGGAACACAGGGAATAATCTGTGAGAAAAAAGAAAAACAACGAGATTAGAACATGCAAACGACTAAGTCACAGGGGAAAACGTAAGATTAAACATTTGAAGAACAAGAATAAGCCAACATGGGCGAATAACAGGTAAATTATGTTATAGCTGAGGAACCTGTGGAAAAAAGAACACAACGTCATATAAGCAACAAAGAACCATGAGTATCAGGAAAATCAGGAGATATCAGTAACAAAGTCAAGGTGGAAATGAAGAAGAAGGGCCAGAGAATTCCATGTCAGCTGGACCACAGGAATTCAGGAAACTGCGGAGCCGAAGAGGATCTTCAAAAGTCATGGTCTTGTTGTTGTGAGTGACTTTGAATAAACAAGGGTGAAAAAGTCCATATCTGGCCCCAATGGAACGCAATTCTGCTCTCATATCAAGAAATGCTTTGCGTCGGGAGGCAGTAGCTTTGGCGTAATCCTGGGCAATAAACAAGGTGGAATCCGACCATTTAAGATGAGGAATAGCTTTAGCCGCAAAAAGAACCTTCAGCAGATCTGTGTATTCGAGAAAGTACATTATTACTCCTCTAGGCTTCGTCTCAGGGGAATTAATGGAAGGAGCCCGACCAAGCCTATGTGCCCGCTGTATGTTAAGAGAGGTGCCTTCAGGAAGATGCAGAAGCTTGGGTAAGAAGGACTTAAAAAAGGCAATGGCGTCATTCCCCTCGCAACCTTCCTTCAGGCCGTAAAGACGTAGATTGTTACGCCTATTCCTATTTTCAAGGTCCTCCACCTGCTTCTGGAGCGTTGATATTCGCATATCCATATTGGCCGTCTTGGTAGCGGCTTCCTGAAGAGATGATACGGTCTTTTCCACCTTGGAGACCCTGGTGTCCATCAATGACCAGTTGTCAGTTAGAGTTTGTAGCTTTGAATTTGTCTCCTCCATAAAGGGACGCAGTGCTCGTATTTCCTCAAGGAGAAGCTCCATGGAAATGGTTGACGGTGACTTTGGGGGAGACGGAGGATTGTGTTTCAATCTCTTAGGAGTGGTTTTCGCACCTGGCTGAGGAAGAGCGTCCATGGTGGGAGACGATTCGCAACTAGAGGAACCTGCAGAGGCTTCTAATTGAGCCAACGCAGTAAACAGTTTTGAGTTCTTGACAAAGTTGCGTTTAGAGGTTTTGCCAGGACCCTCCGCCATGGAAGTAACAGTTAAGGGTTATCCTCAGTAATGTATAAACCAGATGAGCACTACAGGTGTGAGGAAAAACCAGCAGAAGCAGCAATAGGAGGAGGTCTTGTGAAATCCAAGACGAGCCAGCTAGAAATGGGAAACAGGCGTGCGAAGGCTGAACAATACCAAGTAGATATGAGAGGCAGTGCACTAGCTGAGTTAATAGAAAGCCTAAAATGGCCGCCAAAGCTGAGGAGAGAGCTGTAATTCGAATAAAAAAGGAAAAAGACAGTTCCAGAAGTAAAATAAAGTCACCTTTAGATATTGTTACGAGTCTCCTTCATTCCCTGCATGTTAATGCCAAGTTCGAGAAATGCGCCCGTTGCAGCAGGCAAAATGCGCAGCAGACGTGCTCCTCAGGCGAGCGCCGTCTGGAGAATCAAAATGGCGGTCGCGGCGATAACGGAGCCGCGACCGGAGCAAAACTGGAGCTGCTGGGCAGGGACGAAGAGCTCGGCGTCAGCATGGGTTCCTTTGAATGCCCGGAGTATTCCGTTATCGTTCGCTGCGGAGCATGTCAGAAAAGGAAGGCAGGAACCGCCAGAAAACTCCGGTGAAGACGGAGCCTTACCCCGGTGCGTCCATCCGTCTTGGGCGCTAAGCCACACCCCCGTAATGTTATTCTTTTAATGAAAGAAAAGCGGTTATTGATTTTTAGCCATTTCTACTCTTCCCTCCTCTTGAGCTGCTTTAAGAATGCGGCATTGAGGACGCATTGAAGATGCTTTGTGCAACACTGTCCTCGTGCGAGAGCTCTGGGAACTGAAAATACCACAAAAGGGGAACTGAAAAAACAGACATGGGAATAAACCAAACATCTTCATGAAAGAACGCACTAGCAGGGCCAGGGTAAGTCAGTTAGTATTTCACTCAGCTGATGTCCTTCACTTCTATTGTTTGAATACATACAAACCTAATAATAGGAAAATATGCGTGGATTTACATCAGAATGTACTGATATCTCGATGAGACACATCAGAACCAGGGAATTTTTTATTAAGGACGGGCCTACCTGCCATTCCAGAGGTTTCTCGTTTTTATTAAGGTTTTAGCCACAAACTGTGCACATTTCCTTGAAAGCCGTACCTGGAACTGAAAATGGACGATCCCTTTTCTCGCAAGTTAACTTTAAAACTATTTACTTGGGACTTTAAATTTGGATTAATTTTGCCTGTGTCATTTTCCTTTAACCCCCTCACTGTGGCGGGGAAGGGGGGGGGGCTTGTAGTTCCGTCATGAGCACACAAGGGTTTAAGCAATTTAATTGGGGCACAAAATTCCCAATCTTTTACATGAAAAGCCATATGCAAATAAAATTCGTACCAAGTGTGCTGCTATTCATGGGGGACACATTTACAAGCCCAGTGCACCACTTTTGCGCCGCCGTTGAGTCACTTTTGGAACGCAGTGGCGGCGTAAAGCTCGCACCATGCTGCAAGTGATTTACAGCGTGACGCATCTAAGGAGATGCTTCACGTTGTAAAGCCCTGCGCGTACCGTCGCTGGGTGGGCCTTCCAGCTCAGGAACGCCTCGGAAAAGTGCCTGAGTGAAATCTACAAGATTTCACTCAGTCACTTTTTCGGCCCCGCTGCGCCAAAACCTTGCACCTGCTTGAAGCATGCGTAAGGTGTGACGCACCATGTGGAAGATAGGCCAGGTTGGCACAGTGCTGGAGTTGCGTTGCGCCCGCGACACAACTCCAGCACTGTGCCAACCTTACGCCGGCAGATGTGACACGCATCTGCCTATCCTTGTGCCATGATTCAGAAAAGGGGGTGGTGATGAACAGAGTGCCTGAATTAAGCAGACCACTCTTACCTGTACTGGGAAGGAAACAAGCTTCCAGGGGCCTTGTGCCATGATGCGCCGCATTGTAAATGTGGCGCATCCATGGTGGCGCAACAATGGCTTGCGTGTCGCACGTTTCTTGGCGCAACCCTGCTGATTTGCAGGGTTGTGCCAGGTAACGTAAATACGTAAATCTGCCACGGGATGCTTAACGATCATGAAAAGTTAGCAAGAGAGCTTCACAACCCCAAACAAAATCTGTTTTAGTTTTCAAGTGTGAAACGTTCTTGAAAAGGCAAATGTCTAATGCTCGAGGACGGGCCGATTAACTGTGATGCCCTAGGGATAAAACATTGAAAGGTTCCTCACCTGCAGTGCACACAAAGAGTCAACAACCGTTAAAAGTTCTGAAAGCACTTTAAACGTACCCAGATAGGGCGTTGCCATCCATTAGCTCTCTCGGGACAACCAATCCAATCAAGGACCAGTGAAGTTGTGTAGAGGAAATGACGTATACAGGAGCCTAAGGGGCATATTATCAACCCCAATTTTGCCGCTTTAGCTGCTGTTTTCGGCCAAAAAGCGGTGATGTATAAATCGCTCAATTATCATTGAGTTAGCAGCCCTTTTTTCTCCACTTTGCATGTCAGCGATTATTATCGCTAATGACATGCAAGTGGGCATACCTTAGCAAAACTCAATGGAAAACACTAACTAACTCTGCATGGCCATATTAACAATGCTGCCCCTTTATCACAGGATTTAACTCCTGCAAAAATTCTGACTTAGCCATCTCTTCCATGGGAGGTGGATTGATGGGCTAAGTCCACCATGGCCTATCAGCAAGGATTTCCCTATCGCTGATGTTTTATCGCAGGATTTCCTGCGATATTCCTGCATTTTGCCGCTATTGCTGGATTTCATATCGCCAATGCGCAAAGCGGTGTTAATACAATACGATGTGATACGATAAAATCCAGCGATAGCAAAAAACACGCTAAGCACATTTAGCGATAATTATCGGTAGGTGTTGTTAATATGCCCCTAAATCCTTTTCCAAAATCTTTTGTAAAACATAAATATAATGCCAAATGTATTTGTGTATTCCAAATAGTGTCAAGCGGGGAGAAGGGCTGCGCGTGCCTTCTGTGAAAAATTTAAAAAAATGTACAGGGCACAAGTTTGAATGTCGAAGGACCTGGCTCTGCCGCTCATCTTTACAGGGCCGATAACACAGGGACTGCTCGGTAACAGTGCTACCTGTTTGACGGTCGCATCCTGAAAAGTACTGCGACGGTGGCGTAGAAACACACACACAACATATTACCATGTCACAGACACACAACACACAATTCTTGTCTAATTTTGTGGGAAACCTCCTACCTGATGGCTGAAAATCTCCATTTCTTTATTGTAGAGTAGAGGTAGGCGAGCCAACAAATGAACAGGGAGAGCCGAGCCAAGGGTCTGGCTAGGACCTTAGAGCCCCTGCACGAGCTAAATAAAACTGAAAATATTTGCTATTCAAATCATACAAAAAAACTGAACATATTTGCTATTCAAATCCTACAACAAACCACTTAAAATATGACATAGCTGGTTCAAATGTAAAAAGTATATTTATTTAACATATGGAAATGGTCACATTAATAGAGCACACTGTAGCACAGCAGTGAGATGGTCTTATTAAAAGTGATAGTTTTGTACAATTGGTAGTCTGAACTCTCGTATTTATAAGTGCCTCCATACTTGATAATGAAGAACAAAGAGTTTTGGTGAAATCAAATATTTGCCTAAGATCAGACAATTTAAACAGAGAAGCAGCGATTTATCCAGGTTTTCTGGGTTCACTTTGTGCAAATCAGCCAGTAAATGGGTATCTATTTGTCTTTCCTTATTTTAAGACTTCCTTTTCGTAGTCCCATCGCATTTTTCTGTAGTTTCTAAAATATAGCACGGCCTCGAAGGTATTGGAGCACTTTACATGAGCACCAGTCACAGCACACATGCAGGATTTATAGGCATGGGAAAATTAAGTGATTTGCCCAGAATCACAATTGAGATGATGCCGAGACTCAAAGTTGCACCCCAGTTCCTTCCACAGTCTGCAGCTCTGCCGGTAACGCTACGTCCTGGGTGGAAGAAGGGAGGGGCACAAGCAGGCAACAGCCACATAAAAGCTCGGCTCGTTTTGGGCTCGAGGCTGCAAAAGGACCTCGAGCTGAGCTAGAGCCTGGCTTCAGGCTCGAGCTTTTCAGTGGCTCACCCGCCTCTATTGCAGGACAGTGCGAGTCAGAGAGAATGCCTGTGACTGAGTAGGAATTCGGCGATATCTGGGGTGGAAAGGGTTAAGATTTTCCAGGCCAGAAGGTGAGGGTCCCCTTGTTATCGGCCCATTAGGAATTGTATGCCGTGACACCAGACCAGAGGCCAGGACCCTTGCGCTCTGCAGAAGGGACAGGGGCGTGGCTATCACCAGGTGAGCAGATGCTGTGGCTCCGGGGCAAATGTCTGTCATGGGACCAGTCCACCCCAATTATGGCAAGATTGGTCCCCAAATAGAGGGCAGAGGAGCCCATTTTCCTTGCTTGCCTCAGGGACCACAGTATCCCCGCCACGGAATTGGAGAGAGGGGTGGGCTCCCTATAGCCGACCCATCTGCATGGTTAGATTCAGGACTCGACACGTTTCAGCATCATATGTCTCCTTAAGAGTGACCAGATCTCTGGCCAAAAGGGTAGGAAAGTGGCTACTGAGCTACATACCGACGCTCGGTGCGATCTTGGGCAATTTTGTTCTCCATAACTCGGAGGCCTATCTTTACTCTCCTCCCAGTGGACCTACATGTGACAAATGCTGCACCTATCCTATTAGGAGAACTCTATAAAGGTGTGTGTAGCCAGATTTACAGAGGATCGCATGTCCATGATGTGATTAGAGGCACACACACACTTAATTAAGCATCATGTTCTGCGTAAAGCACAACCTCATACGCTGATACTGAGGAGAGCCAGCGGTATCTCCAGAACAAATACAGACATTCAGATGTGCGCACAAGAGTGCACCATGTAGTGTAAGGCACAAATCACACATGCTACACAATGGCTTTTCATGGGATATACTACTTTCCTCATGTTTGCCCCTAATTTCACCTGTCCTAGGGGATCTAAATCCTGGTCTGGATACTTTAGTTTTTCTGGCTTTGCATCAAATTCAATGGTGTTTTCCCTGGTCTGTCTGAGACACAACCCCTTTTTTCTGTAATTTCCAATGTCTTTACGTTCTTGCGCTTCTAAACCCCGGAAATTCACGTATTTTATTCGTGGGACCTGGTTAGTTATCCTGGATTCCTCGTGGCAATACATAATGATTCCACGTCAGTGATGCTGGGTTAAACGTGAGTATAAATATATACGTCACTGACCCTAGAGTTCCCAGGTCTGTTCATCATTACACGGTGGTGGTCCTTGCTTGCACTTTTCTGTACATCATTACTTTGCTGTGATCCCAGTCGGATGTGTGCATACATCACCGCTCTTTTGTAACCATGGATTTCCTATGTCTAAGCGTCATCACACGGCGGTGGTCCTGGTTTGCACGTTTCTAGACATCACTACAAGTCTGTGATCCCGGGTTTCCTGTGTCTACACATCGCTCCTTGGGCTTCGATTGTGGATTGCACATGTATGTAATCATTTCATGGCTGTGATCTAGTATGAGATGTTTCTGTGCACCGATCCCTATCTGTACTACTGGATGGAAGGTGAGTATGAATAAATACCTACTCACAATAGAGTCCCATCCAGTCCATTAATGGCCCTGCTCCATTCATTCCTTCCTGCCGGAAGCTCACTCCCAGCACGAACAAGGATCGACCTCAACCATCTTGAGTTATAGTGTTGAAGACCTGGGTCACGTGGCCACTCGGGCAGGAAGGTGCTGTGTGTAAACAAGTACAAGTCTGCCTGGATGCCACCGGTCTGCGCCACTTGATGCCTTTGTGCGGCTAGTTCTCGGTGGCACAACTGGACCTCCACACAAGCTTCGGCCAGGACACAAAGGCCACATGGTGACTCCACACGCTGCCAGCCTCACATAACAAACTATCACACCGCCCAGAAAGATAAAGGGCCTAGGAAACACGGTAACCTGCTCCAATACAACAGATTTGCTTTACTTTACCATTACATATTTACAGTACCCTGTACAAAATTCCTGGATTACCCACCTATACATCAGTGCATGACTATGATCCTAGATTACACATGTGTATACCTGGAAGAGGTGTGGCGCCGCGGCCAGGGCGACTGACGCTGGAATCTGGGGATCAGGGTTCGATCCCCGGCTCCGGCGGCAGGTTAGCTCAGCACCATGTGACTCTGGGCAATAGCTTGCTTAATCTTCCCGACGGCCCCCAGCGCCTAGAGACCCTAACGGGTGATTGTGCGCTTTACAAATGTGGATTATTATACCTTGTGGCCTGGCAGTCACCCTGGAAACTTGTCTATATAAGTAGTAAGTCGGGATACCACTCATCAAAAAATCCTGGTCGCAATAGTGACATGTCTGGTCGCAATTTTGACAGCTTTTGACATGTCTGGTCTTAAACTCCTGGTCTCAATTTTGACAGTTTAAGACCAGGACTGTTTAAGACCAGATCAAACCCTGGCCTTAAACAGTCTGGTCTTAAACTTCTGGCCTTAAATTTAACATCTCTGGCAGCAAAAATGGACATGCCTGGGAGTGCCTGGCAGCAAAAATGGTCATGTTCAGGCCTGGTCTTAAACAGTCCTGGTCTTAAACTGCTGGCCCTATTTTTGACAGTTTAAGGCCAGGCCTGTTTAAGGCCAGGGCTGATCATAAATTTGACAGCTCTGCTCTGCTGCAAAACATGAGGTAATTGTGTACATGTTTAAAAGTGCATAGAAAAAACTGCATGGTTGTAGGCTGGAAATGTCTGTGCATTTTTAAAACTGGGGGTTTGCAGCCAGCTGATGTTTGAACAGCTGCTGGGGCAGTCCTGAGTTCCCCAGCCCAGGGCCTGTGAAGAAGAATTTGTCATGTAGGTGTCAAAGCTGTAAAGGGTCCTCACAAACCTACCTGTGGTAATTCTCTCTAAAACCCCACAGCCAGCCCTGAGCTTTGAGATAAGATAAAAGACAGGTGGCCTGTAGATCAAAGCTTCCCATGAGACCCTGAAACAGGGTGCCAGCTGTTAGGATGTAATAAACACATCACAAAGCCTCTGGTCCCAAATTTTGACAGGTTAGTTCCAACTTGACGTGGCTGGCAGGAAATTTGACATATGAGTCCCAAGGTAGATCCTGTTCCCGGGCTCCCTACTTCCCAGGAGAAGGGGTCACGTAGGGGTGAAGAGTTTTACGCCGGCCCCCATTGTCTAACCCCACTCTTCCCAGGATAGGCCTTGAGTTTGAGTAACAGGTGTCACAGTAATAAAGGTTGTACTGGTTATACTGTACAAGGATAGAAAAAAGGTTCCCAACCAAAGGACAGCAGGACATTGTTCTAAACCCCCTAAAGTCATAAAAGGTGTGGGGGGCTTCAAATTAGCATGCTTGGACAGGTATAAAAAGCCCCCTCAAGGAATACTGTCAAACACCCATTCAAAAACCCCCCTTTGAGGAGTGACTGGCGTGGATTGTTCTGCTGTACCTGGAGGACTCCTGCATCAACAGCCAAGTCAAAAAACTTTGTGGATTTCTACACCATCAAGCCCTACAAAACCTTGGGGAGTGACTGGCCTGGATTGTTTTGGAGGCACAGAGCCAACCCTTGGAATTTAAGGCAAGAATGGATCTGAGCAACTTTTCCCAGCTTGACGCAGCCTGCCAACATGTAAAGAAGGTAAATAATGGATTGCGCAATGTTGTATTAGGGTGTACATGTAGTTTAAAAAAAATATATATATAAAGTTGTACTTTTAAAAAAAATAGTACTATGTAGTGTGGCTTGTAAACTGTTACTCTTTAAGTCTAGGTGCTGTGTTTAATGTGAATAATGGTGACAATTAAGTTTTTTTTTACAAGATGTGAATTGTAATGTAAATGTGTTTAAAGTGAATAAAGGCTTTGCTGATGCAGTGAGTTTAAAGCTGTGTGTGTGTGTGTGTGTGTGTGTGTGTGTGTGTGTGTGTGGGTATTTAATGTTAATGGGGTGGTGACGTAGGGTAGAGTTTGCAGGGTTTGTATTTAAGGGGTCATAATGTTGTAGGCCTTAGGAGGGTACATGCAGAGGGGAAACGTATATTTTACAGAGCATAGAAACATTTAACCCCCGGTTACACATTTAATGTCAATAAAATGTTAGAGGCTACTACTGCTTTATAAAATACACTGTTTTTTACAAATTTAAAATAAATAAAATGCATTTTTTGTACTCACCAAGCTGCTGTTTTGGGGCCTTTCGAGGGTCAGAAGTATGGGTCTGTATCTGTGTAGGAGAGCCTGTAAGGGGGGTGAGCTGGAGGGGTCCAGGATGTTCTGGGTCCTTGAGTGCATCGTTTTAAAAAATCCTCTTGTTAGTTGGAGATGCACTGGGGTTCTGGGTGGGGAGGTCTCTGTGGGTCCCTGGGGGCTCCGGTGCCCTTGTGCCGCTTTTTAAATAAAAATAAGCCCCCATGAGCCCGCTTCTCCAGGGCGCTGCTCGGGGGGGTGGGCTCGATGGGTCCTTATAGGCTCCGGGCCCAGGTGCTGAGTTTGCCGCTTTTTTTTATTTTTTTTAAAACAAAAAATACCCCCGAGCCCGCTTGATCTCGGGCGCTGCTCGGGATGCCTGGCTCTGGTGTCCGGGACCTCTGTGGCCATAGTGCAGCGTTTTTAAATAAAATAATAACCCAGCGACCGCTTATGCCTGGCGCTGCTCGGGGGGTGCTGGGGTAGGGCTCCATTGGGCCTCCGTGGCCGAGTTAGCCGAGCTTTTAAAAAAAATAATCCCCCGAGCCCGCTTGCACAAGGCGCTACTCGGGGTGAAGGGTGCGTGTGTTCCTGGGGGTCAGTGCCCCGTTTGCCGCTTTTTTTTTCTTCCAAAAATGACCCCGAGCCCGCTTGCTGATGGCGCTGCTCGGGGGTGTCAGGGGAGGGCTGTGAGGAGTCTTCTGGCCTCCGGGGCCCGTGGGCATACTGCCGCTTTTTAAAAAAAAATACGCCCCGAGCCCGCTTGCACAAGGCGCTGCTCGGGGTGTGTGGTCCATGTGTTCATGGGGCTGAGGGGGCCCCGAATGCCGAGTTGGGCCGTTTTTCAAAAATCGCCCCCGAGCCCGCTTGCTGATGGCGCTGCTCGGGGGTGTTGTGGGGCCGTGTTCCGGGTGTCTTGGGGCTCCGGGCCCCGAATGCCGAGTTGTGCAGGTTTTTTAAAATGCCCCCGAGCACGCTTCACCATGGCGCTGCTCGGGGGCTCTGGGTCGGGGTCCTGCATCCGCTGGGGGCTCCGGAGCCCGAGTGCTGTGTCTTCTTTCTTTTTTTTAAAAATACCCCCGAGCCCGCTTGAGGCTGGCGCTGCTCGGGGACTCTGAGGGAGGGCTCCGGGTGTCTCTGCAGGGGCTCCGGAGCCCGAGTGCGGTGTCTTCTTTTGTTTTGTAAAAAATGCCCCCGAGCCCGCTTTCACAAGGCGCGGCTCTAGGGTGCGGGGGTGTAGGGCTCCGTTGTCCTTGGGGGCTGTGAGGGTCCTGAGGGGCATTTTCCCACGGTCCCCACGTGGATCCAGCAGAGGCATCATGGCGGCTGTGAGGCTTCACCGGGCCTGCAGGGGCTTGGTCCGCCCCTTCAATGATGTCACCAGTGCATCACTGAAGGGGCGGACCAAGCCCCTGCAGGCCCGGTGTGTGTGTGTTTTTTTTAAAAAAAAAATGTATTGAGAGATAGTGCGAACACGAGGGTGTCACAGCGCTTTACATAAGAACCAGTTGCAAAAGATAAGGATTTAGGATTACAGGCGTTACATAAAAAAGCTCCAAGTAGAAAAAACTGCTTAATGTGGCGCAGACTTTACATGTGAGCAAAGTACAACAGCATACGTTAAGTTACATGAGGAAAAAAGTGACAAGTGCTCAGGTTACAAGAGAAAACAAAGTACAATTAGAGGTATAATCCTGCAATATAGGGTAGACACTCAAGCACAAGAGAAAAAATCACATAGACAATGGGGAGCAATACAGGAGGTAGCAAACAGTGTGTTACAAGAGAAAAGTGATACAAATGTGAATGTTACAAAGCGCCTTACATAGGCCACAGGTGCAAAACTGAGGACTAGGGATCACAGGCCTGGCGCAACCGTCAAAAGCACGCAAAATGTGAGAGGGCGCAACCAAGGTGTTACAAGAGAAAAGTGGCATGTACATGTTACAAAAGAGTACCATGAACCTAGGGGCAGTGGCTGTAGGTCAGAAGGACTATGTGTACCTAAAGTGATTTACCCCATGAGCAAAGGATATGGCGCAGGTTGTTTTTAACATATGTTTTAGCGCAGCACATGCAACGCTTTTTTTTAAAAATGTCTGTTGATTCACCCCTCTTATAAGGTTTTAAAAATGTATACATGAATTGTTTGAAGTTGTGATACTTTTGTTTATGAAAGATGCTTTAAATCCTGTTCTTTTATTTAATATTTAATACAGATGGAAGACCCTGCAAATACAACCGTCACCAATGTACCCCCTGCGCTGGACACATCTGTAATAACTATCAGCGATGGTCACTTGTCAGCCCCCCAGCCAGGTATATATTTAGAGTTGTGTAGTTCTACGTAGTTTTGTACACCAACAACGCACAAGTTCTCTTTTTTTCTAATGTGGGTCTCATGTCTGTATGCTTTTACAGCTTATGACCCCGACCTACAAGAAGTTTATGACGATCTTATGGTGTACATCGAGGCTCAAGGCGCTATGAACAATGTGCAAAACACTACAGTTCCTACAGGTAATTAAAAAGGCCGCTGGTATTTAAACTGTCTAAGGCGCTAGGGCATTGGCGGGGTAGGCCAGAGTCCTGACCCTGAGGGTGTATAGAGGTAATCCTCAGAAAGATGACTAATGTTGGGTATTATTTTTTCTTTACAGGTGCCCCTATGTTATGCCCGGACGTTGTTGAGGTCCAAGAGGCGGCGCAATGTTCAAAAGAAAGCCCTTTGAAGAGGAAAGCTTCAACTTCTAAAGTGGGACCCCTGTCAAAGAAAGGAGCTGCAAAAAGACCTCTTTCAGGTGTGTTTTTTACAAAAGGGTGTGAGAAGTACTAGAGGTGTTACAGACTCTCAAGCAGAAGGGCACAGTTGGTTGTAGCAATGCCTATATAAAAAGGTAGCTGTGTAGAACTTAGGATGGTGGTGCTTGTACGTGCTGTTTTTATGCTTTCTCTAATATATATATATATTTTTCTGTTTATATTTTAGAAGCGGCTCAGAAACATGCTGCTGAAGAGAGGTCGGCGCAGTCCTTAAGGGACATAACAACATCCGTCCAGAACAACAGAAGCGGCGCAAAAGGCGTGAGTAGGCGTGTACGCCAGGAAAAACTATCTACGTACTACACACCAAGCAACACGTTGAACAACCATCTACAACAAGCTATTCTGCACAGGGGTTGGGCCAACACTGGCGACATGCTTACAAGCCCTGCCTCCCTTAAGAAGAAACATGGGGACTCAGAGAACCTCCCCAACCCTTTAAAACGTGTGAAGGTCTGTAAGGTATTCACAGAGCCCCAAACAGAACCCTTAGACCTAAAGAAGACAACGACGGTGCTCCAAGAGGGCCATGCAAAACTCTTAAGCCCTGAGAAGAAAAGCCCTAGCAGCCCTGAGCCCCAAGCTAACCCCTTAGATTTATCTATAAAAAAGGATGCTAAGCCCTTTAATGAGGCCTATACAACCTTGAGCCCCAAGGAGGTGTTAGTTGTACCGGTGGTTGTAGAAGAGGCGGCGCCGCCACAACCCCCTAAAACATCGCGCCTCTCAAGAAAACATCTGAAGCTGAAACCGGGGGTCCCTAAGTTCCAGTTACCAGAGTCCCTCAGCAACCCTAATACAATGCAGGATCCACCAAGCGTCCTGAAACCCCAGACCGTGGGAAATAAAATAACTGTGCATGTAGAGGTGCACGCCCCTGAGCAACCCCCAAAGCCTGTTGTAAGTGTTCAGGCACAGCCTAGGGTCTCAACAGTTGGTAATGCGCAACCCCTAGAAGGTCCTTCTAGCACGAATAGCAACTCTCTTGAGGTGTTGAGGGGGTTGGTAGACAGCATTGGTAGAACCCCAGAAGCGGTGTACCAGGGGTCTTTGAGCACAGAGGGCTTACAGAACACAGGTAACCAGGCACCACACCCTAACACCGCCATTTCAACTAGGCCCCAGGATTACAACGACACCTCCTCACAATCCTCATACCCTTTGTCCCCGAGTACCCCTCCTGGAGCATACGACCCTACCAGCCCCACGGCCATCCACATGTACAGCCCCGTGTCCAGCCCCGCTGCCAACCACGCGTACAGTCCCATGGCCAGCCCAGCTGCCAATCCCGTGTACAGTCCCGTGTCCAGTCCCGTGGCCAGCCCTGCTGCCAACCCCGTGTACACTCCCGTGTCCAGTCCCGTGGCCAGCCCCGCTGCCAACCCCGTGTACAGTCCTGTGTCCAGTCCTGTGGCCAGCCCTGCTGCCAACCCCGTGTACAGTCATGTGTCCAACCCTGAGGCCATCACCGCTGCCAATCCCGTGTACAGTCACGTGTCCAGTCCCGTGGTCAGCCCCGCTGCCAACCCTGTGTACAGTACCGTGTCCAAACCCGAGGCCAGTACCGCTGCCATCCCTGTGTACAGGGCCGTGTCCATCCCATGGGACATGCCCGTGTACAGACCCGTGTCCAGCCCCGCCTTCGAGGGGTGCAGTATAGATGGGACTGGGGGGTTGCCTCCATTTATAAGACCTCGCAAGGTGTGCCCCCCTAAGCAGGAACAAGATGGGTCTGTAAACACAGAAGATGTATTGAAGACACACGTAAGAGAGATACAGATGGCGGTTTGAAAATTAAAACGGCAGGCGAACCGCGCACTCATAAGAATGGATATGGGGTATTCCAATCTCATGAACAAGAGGGAGGCCCAACATCTGGTCGTGGCCAGGGTTGGGGTGTGTAAAAAAGACATCATACAGATGTGTCAGGCGGCTGTGGCCGACATACAAGGTACACATTCATGACTATGTCAGTACCAACCCCTAAAGACCCCACCAACCACTGGTGCTCATAAGAGACCCCCAAAATATAGCCGTACGGTCCAGAGGTTAGTGACAAAGTCTGGACGCTTCTTAAAACTGCTCAAGCAAAGCCCATCTGGTGCCCCACAAACCCTCAAATAAGACCCCAATGTTTCCATAGAACCCTTCAAACAAGACGCCCCTGTTTCCCTAGAACCCTTCAACCACGGTACCACAGCTTCAAGATCAACGCCTGAAGCATATAAACCAGCACTTCACCGCCGACAATACATAGGGGCAGGGTCTAACATACCTAGGGTCGGCCATTTGAAGGGGGTAGGGGGGATGGCTTTAAAACTCCAAACAACGCAACATTCAGAAGGACCTAGGGGTGGAACTGTAGCGGTGGCCTCCATGAACAAGACATCCAACGACAGCGACCTACCTGTTCAGATAGGCTGGGGCTTGGTATCTAGAAAAGCCTGGGCCCGTAAAAAAAAACAAAAGTGGCTTAATAGTACAAAGCAACGCCGGTTTTTAATAAATAAGTTGAAGAAGGCGAGAATATGCGCTACCCGCAGGTTTACAAGGACCCCTGAGACAGGTCCCACCCTGACCTCACAAAGTGACACAGCAGAGAACACCTCCACAAATCACACTCCTACTGATGAGGGCCCAGAGCCCTTGTTTTTAGAGAGTGTTAGGAGTTACACTCGCAATGTAGAGAGGTTTAGGGCCGTAGAACACTATGAGGAGTTTAGATTTGTTAACCTACATCAAATAACATCAACCACTCATGGTGTTCTGGCTATACATCAGGCTGTGCAGGAGCTCATAGAAAGGTTGTTACACGATGTGGGGCCTAATGACTTTTTCCAACTCCGCTTCCAGGGGCAGGGTTTTGACACACCGTTGTTCACCAGGCGGAAGACCCGAGATGTTTTTGATGCTGTGCAATTTTTAGAAAACCTCTCAAGGCTTTTACAGAGTAAGGCTGAACTAGTCGCCTATGGCACGTTTAGAGTCATAGCCCTCATTGTACGGGGGCGTGAGGGGGGTGTTTCCAGACCCTTAAAGAGCGTACTATACAGTAAAATAATTGGCAAGAAACAGCGGTGGCTGCTCAACTTTAGCAACGCCACTGCCAATACATGTCTGGCGGCCAGCATCGTGGGTCTGTTGATGACTCGCAAGACCCATGACGCTGTCATCATGTCTAGAGCTGCTGAAGCCCATGAGGTTCTTGAAATACCTCCTGACCGAATGGTCGGCTTTGGTGATATAGGTCTTTTTGAGAACTATTTCGCCGTGACGGTGAAAGTTCTCTATCACAGAGGTTCCTGGAAGTACTTTACAACCGGGGAACCTGTGAGAAACAATGTCCTCCACATGGAAAATCATTTTTACGGTATCTTGAACCTTAAAGGTTTTCTGGGGGCCAAGTATGTGTGCGCCCACTGCGATCATATATACAACAATAAAACATACCACCAGTGTGAAATGTGTTGTAAGATGTGTCAGAGGGACGGCTGCATAGAAGACGCTACCCTAAAGGTGAGGTGCGGCACCTGTAGGTTGTTTTGTCGCTCGCAAAACTGTTTGAGCATACACGAGCAATCTTACAGCTGCGTCCCTAAAAAGGACTGTAGCGAGTGTGGGCGGTATGTGGCAGTGAATCACAAGTGCAAAGGTATGATATGTCCCCGTTGCCATGTGTCTTACAAAGCCGGTACCAACCATCAGTGTTATATGGTTAAAGGTCCACCTCAGACCAAGACCGAAGACTATATAGTGTTTGATATAGAGTGCACACAAGAGACGGGGGTACACCAGCCTAACTACATTTACGCACACCATCTAACTTCCGACGACAGTTGAGAGTTTGAGGGACGAACGTGCGTTGGTGATTTCCTAAGCACTTTCATTCAAGCCAAATTCCAAGGATATACCATGCTCGCCCACAACTCGAAAGCCTATGACTCCTTCTTTATTCTACGAGACATGATTTGTGAAAAGATACAGTTGGAACTCATAACCCAGGGGTCTAAACTGATGCTGATGACGGTATGTCCTTTAAAAATACGCTTCATAGACACCCTGAATTTCCTACCCATGAAATTGAGCAAGCTGCCAAAGGCCTTTGGGTTCCCAGGGTGTAAAGGGTATTTTCCACACTTTTTCAACACCTGGGCTAACCAGAATTATGTGGGACCCATGCCGCCTCCTGACAGCTACGGGGTTGAATACATGATGCCTGATGAGAAAGTGAGCTTTCTAGAGTGGTACTCTGAAAACAGCGAAAAGGAGTTTCACTTTCAAACAGAGTTGAAAGCTTATTGTCAGGCTGATGTAATGATCCTCCGGCAAGCTTGTAACCTCTTCAGAGATGTTGTGGTGTCTATGACTAAAGAAGTCAAGGCCTTGAAACCTAAGACATTGACTAAGAAAGTCAAGGCCTCAACATCCAAAACCCCTGAAATACAGCAAGCGGTCGAATACATAGACCCATTTCAAAACGTCACTCTGGCATCCATGTGTATGTCCATCTACAAACACATGTTTTTGAGGCCAGAAACTATCGCTCTAGTACCGCCAGACCTCTATAACGGTAAACAGAAACGTTATTCAACCCCCTCTATCCAGTGGCTCATGTACGTCTCTGAGAAGGAAGACATCCAGATTCAACATGCATTACAGGTTGGTGAATTCCGCCTGGGCCCCTATTACCTGGACGGGTACTCTGTAATTAAGGGTGTGCCGACAGCCTTTGAATTATACGGCTGTTTTTACCATGGCTGCCCCAAGTGTTACAAGCCCCACGAGTATAACAAAATGCTGGGTGCCAAATTTGAACACTTATACAGACGTACTCTGACAAAGGCCCAGTATGTGGAAAACCGGGGCTTTGCTATGAGAGTTCTTTGGGAGCACGAGTGGTTAGACATGTTAAAAACCGACACAGACCTCTGCTCTTTTCTTAAGACTCATGATTTACCCACACCTTTGGAGCCCCGAGATGCCTTATTTGGGGGGTGTACAAATGCCATACAACTGTACAAGGCCGTTGGTGAGGGTGAGAAAATACACTACTATGATTTCACCAGTCTGTACCCTTTTGTGAACAAGATGAAGTTGTACCCTGTGGGTCATCCCACCATCATCTATAGAGATTTTAAGCCCCTAGACAAATACTTTGGGCTTATCAAATGTGAAATATATCCTCCCAAGCAGCTTTACTTCCCTGTGTTACCATGCAGAGTCGATGGCAAGCTAATGTTCCCCCTCTGCCGAACCTGTGCGATGCTTAAAGAGGTTGACGGCTGCAGACACACTGATGAACAAAGGATGCTCACAGGGACCTGGTGTAGCATCGAGGTACAAGCTGCCTTAGAGAAAGGGTACATGCTAGGTAGAGTACACGAAGTGTGGCATTTTAAGAGCACTACAACACAACTCTTTGCCCCCTACATTAATTTGTTTCTCAGAGACAAGCAGGAGGCCTCAGGGTATCCTGAATGGTGTACTAGTCAGGATGCAAAACAGAAATACATCGATGACTACTACGCTCACGAGGGTATCCGTTTACGACCCCATCTGATAGAGGTCAATCCTGCACGCCGACAGTTAGCCAAACTCTGTCTCAACTCCTTATGGGGAAAATTTGCACAGCGCACAAACCTTTCAAATACTACCTTAATATCAGATCCTGATGAACTGTTCAAGTACCTGTTTGCCCCATGCTACGAGGTGTCCAGCTGCGAGTTTATCGATGATGATACCGCTGCTTTGTGTTGGAAATATGCCCAAGAGTACCCCACATCGAGTAACAACATAAACATTTTCATAGCCTGCTTCACGACAGCCCACGCTCGTCTAGAGCTTTACGGGGTTATGGATAAGCTCCAGGATCGCTGCTTGTATCACGATACAGATTCTGTGATTTTTCTGAGCAAGCCGGGGGATGAAGACCCTCCTCTAGGAGATTATCTGGGTAATCTAACCAGTGAGCTAGATAAGGACGAGTATATAAAAGAATATACTTCCTCAGGGCCTAAAACATACAGCTACCGTACCAACAAGAACAAGGTGTGTATGAAGGTCAAAGGGATAACATTAAATGTCATCAACACCCTAAAAATCAATTTTGATAGCTTGAAGAATCTGGTGCACGAATACGCTACAGCAGACGATTCTGAGAATGCTAAAACCATAGTCGTGAACCAGCCCTGCATAGTCAGATCCAAAAAGAAGTGGGAAATCACAACCCAGCCTCTACATAAAACATTGCGAGTTGTTTTTGATAAAAGGGTCCTGACCACCGACTATAAAACACTGCCTTATGGTTATTAGGCCCATTAGAGAGACAGCCGCCACAGCATGGACACCCGGTTACAGCATCCATTCTCCTGCGTGCTAGCAGGACCCTCAAACTGTGGTAAAAGCTACTTTATAAAAAAGCTCTTAGAAAATGCCAACTCTGCTTTATCACAAACCCCTAACAACATTGTGTGGCTTCATTCATGCTGGCAGCCTCTTTATACAGATTTGGGCAGTCGGTTCCCCCATATCAAATTTATAGAGGGTATACCGGATAACCTCAACGATGATGAGCTACTACCACCAACCCTTGTAAATATGATAATTGTTGATGATCTGATGCGTGAAGGTGGTGATCATCCAGAGTTAGAGAGAGCTTTTACTCAGTATTCACATCATCGCAATCTAAGCATCTGCTACATAGTGCAGAACTTGTTTTACAAAGGCAAGAACAGTAGGTCTATAGCTCTCAACGCTTCATACCTTGTTTTATTTAAAAACCCTCGGGACAAACAACAAATAGCTGTCATAGCTAAACAGATGTACCCCGGAAACACACACTTCTTCATGGAGGCCTTTAACGACGCTACATCAAAACCCCACGGGTACCTGTTGGTAGACTTAAAGAACGAAACTCTAGAAGACTATAGACTAAGGGCTGATATTTTTCCCCCAGAGCTACCTGTAGTTTACACCCCAAAGCCCAAGAACAGGCCCTATAAAAAGCAGCGGTGAAGTCTTTTAGAACCATTTACAGGCCAGCCCTTATAACGCTCAGTGGTGACCATGTCTACACACCTACGCCGCAATTTAGCTCTCCTGAAAATGCTTGTTACAGCCAGCCCCCAACACCGAAAGGCCATCCTGGGCACCGCTTCTGACGATTTAGTGGCCGCCATTTCAGAAATATCCCTAAACACCCTAAAAGGCAACGTCCCTATATCAAAGCGTCAGTTACAGGTTCTGAAGAAGAAGACGGGGCTTATCAAGAAGCTCAGTAATAAAAGGGGCTCACTCATAACAAAGAAGAAACTGGTGAAACAGTCTGGAGGTTTTATAGGTAACTTGCTGGGGATAGCTATACCTGTAATTACAAGCCTCCTCTCGGGTCAGTGATGGATCATGCCACAAAAATGTATCTGGTTCCTAGGCAGCAAATGGAGCAGCTGGGGTCCACCACGGACAACGCCTGGGATATCCGTAGAAATGAGACTCTACGCCTGGATACTGAAATTAAAGACATTTTGAGCAGGACTGATCTAAACCCCTACGACAAGGCTAACCTTTACAACAGCACTCTTAAAAAATTCTTACATTACTACACCCAGTGGAATACTGAGAAGAACAAGTTGACTCTATATACCCCAGACTCTGAACAACCAGCTGCTCAGGCCCCCGACCCTCAGCCCCTACAACCGCCTCCCGATGGTGCGACAGCTTCAGATACCTTTGTTGGAGACCTCCTAAAAAATATAGGTCAAAGGCACAGAGGGGCTGCGCAGATGCTGATGAGTAAACTAGCCGCTTCTAAAGACCTAGCCTCTTGGAATGAACGCGGCGAGTTTCTCTACAAGGGCCAACCTGTTGCAGGGTCGCATATGTACGATCTAGTCAAAGGTCTGACACACCCCAAAATCCTAACGCCTCAAAATGCACCGAGAGGCTGGGAGCAGTTTATGAAGGCCGCTGCTGAACTCAATATACCCTCCACGCTTGTTGGTAATAATGAACACCGTCGCCTGCTAGACAATTTGAAGAGTCCCCTACTGCCATCGCCTACAGGTTCTGAAGGCCCTAGACTATCTCCTACTTGGTCTACCCCTACGCAGCCGACGACATCTCGGAAAAAAAAAGACATTGACCCAGCCACCGATCGCATGGATTTTTGATTAATTGTGTGTGATTTTTTATTCCTAGGTTTCTGCAGTAAAGTCTTGTCAACTAATTATTTGTAATAAACACCTTGTTATAACTTTACAAACCGTCTCAGTCGTCTTTCAAAAAATCATTTTATGTTGTATGTATATTGAAATAACGAGTCTGAATTCATGTTTTTAAAAAATATAATGTCTTTTATTTTAAACGTTCAACATTAGGCATACAACTGTTATAAACCCTTACAGTTTTGACAAGGTACATATTCTGTTTTCACAGGTCTGACCGACACCCAGGTGTTTTCTTTTACATATTTCGCAACTATACGGTTATTGTTAACAAGATCCCCCGGATATAGATTTAAGAAATTTCTAAACGAAAGACTCTGTGACATTTTACTGATAAAATAAATACAATGTTCCCCACATGTGATGGCCATGGAATCCTGCACCCTTAGTTTGTTATACTCCACCACAGCTGCAGCTTTTTTCACAAACTTGAATATAGGCGGTGTATAGAGTCTGTGCTCAGGGAACTCTGCGGTACTGTCAAACACTATAACCTTGTCAACATCTATAAACATGGCCGCCCAATGTGTCCCAGCCTGGTCATGCGGGTCTGTGTTAAAGACTAGGGTGCAGGGCCTTTCTGCCCCTATTTCGCCTGGTAACCCATCGCTAGGGAAAACACCCAAAAAGTATTTCCTAGCATATTTATGTCTGCTTAAGAAGTCACGTATCTGCACCGTATCCATTTCACCAATGTTTTTAAAGATAGTCAAACAAAATCTGCCTTGCGTGGTTGATCTGAATGATGCTGTCGAATACAGAGAATACGACCATGTTCACATTAGTCGGTAGTGGAGCTGCGAATCGTATTTCAGCTTTTAGATTCCCATTTTTTACCAGGTTGTAGTGATCACCATCTTCCATGTCCGGTGTCAGGTCGAATGCGAACAGCGTGTATCCACGGCCATAGCCTTCTCTTGACACTGCTACACCGCAGTCCCTTTGATGCTTTCCTGTTATCGAAACCAGTCCTTGATATTCCCTGATGTAATGCCCTGCTTCAAAACTGGGGGTGTAGGGTTTTGCAGGAATCACATTGCCCTCATGGACCAGCGCTGCGTAGTTGATGTTGTAGTGTTTAAAATTGAAGGGGTTTGAGCCATAGGTGCCACTAAAAGCTGTATTGTCCACAAACCCTATGATGATGAGTTTTGGTAGCTGTCCCAGAAATAAATTCTGTTGTTGTGTTAAGCGGGTACCTGCAGGGATGCTGAATACCTTCAGAGCTACTCTTTCCACAGCGTACTTGGCGTTGGATATTTGCAAAGCTTCGGCGTGCGCTAACCTGACGCTCGGGGACACTTTCACTCTCTTTACAAACAGGCTCGCAGACAGTATGTTCAGCTTGTAATGTTCCGCATCCCCGTTGATGAGGCAGAATGAGTCCTTGTTGCGATTGAGCTTGATCTTAAGATCAATGCCATTGATGAGCAGTTTATCTTGGAAGAAGAGGTCCGAATGTATGCGCCCCAGGAGGTCAAAGGTACGGCTGTCTGCAGCATGCCCCGCTCTTTTTATAAAGCCCTTATTATCACCATCCAGAGCTGTGATTTCAAACTGTCCGTGTGTATCCCTGTGAAAGAGACCCGCTGAAAGTTGTGTGTCAAGGGCGTCGCTACTGTAATTTAGAATGCTCTCAATGTAGGCTCTGTAGGCGTACATGTTATCGTTCTGGGTGATGAGTCGGTCGCCCAGGGTGATGTCCACTTGATTAAACATGGTAGCTAGAGGGTAAGCGATCGGTGCCACTTTAGCGTTGTTGGCAATGTCGGACCCATCCACTTTTACGATTTTACACATAAGATGCAGCAGAGTGTTGTTGAGATCCAAATACATATCCGTGGCCCCTGACACATAAAACTCTATAGGCGCCAGCGGTGTCAATGCTGCTAAAGGTGACACCTCCATGAAGAAGCTGTTTTCGATGCTTGTCTGTGTGGGCTTTAGACTAAACAAGTCCAACTCTGATTTGGCGCACTCTCCAGATCCACAATGTACGAAGGCCATGGCTGTGTTTACAAGGCTTTAAAAAATATTTACTTTAGAGCCGGTTCGCTTCTTCGCAGCTCTCTTCCGTCTTGGAGCTCTTCTTTTCTGAGGGCGTTTTGAAGAGGTCCTCCTTTTTTTATAGGGGGCTGGGGGACCCCTGCGTCTGGAAACACACCGTTTCCTTTTGACACTAGTGCGTGGCTTATACACCAAACCAGCTTCTTCTTGAGGTTGCTTGTTCATGCGCTCTGCAACTGCCGATGTAACAGACCCCACCACCTCTTGGGCCAAGTTCGTGGCAGCAGCCTTAACATGAGGCTTTGCAATTTCATAGCCTCTTCTCAGGAAAGGCATAGCTCTTCTAAACAGGCTCCTAAAGAATCCCCCTAATCCAGCCCCGTACATAACAGGTGAACCTTGAAAGTACGGTGGTCCTCCATAACCGGCTTGACTTCTGTAATAGTCTCTGTACATAGACGGATCTCCGTAGGTTTTCATAACCACCATGATGGCTGCTTAATACCCTCTGTCGTGTCTAGGCCTTAAATGAAGCTTGACAATAACTTTCCCGTATTTAAAGGCCACCGGCTCAGACTGATCATCGTAGATCATAATTGAAATAGTGTCAAAATGGTTTTTAGAAACTGCGACGTAGTCAGGTTTGTTAAATTGTATGTTGACCATGGTATTATTATCACCCTGTACATGCACCCACCTTACCAACGGCGAGTAACTATCACCTATCCTCTGAGACTCTACAATATCGCTGTACACGTAGAGCGTGTAGAACCCCCCATTAATATCGGGACACGTGTGATCTTGTTCCACAGGGCTTTTCACATGTTGTACTGTCCCTAAAATCCTTCTTAATTTACCTGAACAGTTAAACAGGGTGTTTCGATTTATGGATTTAAGAAACACCTTTCTTCTCACATTATCTAGCACCAGATGAATATTCGGATGTGGTTCTATACTGGCTATGGATTTGTTGATGGCTTCGATAATGCTTGTTACGTGTGGGTAGTAGCCTGGTGGGAATGATGTGTGTATGCCCATGGGGTCCTGTTCCCTCTTGATGTGAAACTTGGTTTCAGCCGCTGTAAATGTATTCCATGTTCTAGGGTATTGTATTTCTGTTAGGGCAACCTCCCAGTCCCCCTTCAGATCCACAGCCTTAGCCAATTTGACGGTGTAATTAGAAATCTGATTGTTGGGGAACATGTCCTTAGAAGCGTTGGATGGTAAGGTTATATAAAAGGGTGTAGTCTCCATCGTCGCAGCGGCTTTTAGTTCACACACCCTTCAGGGAACTAGCCAACACCCAACTGTTAAATTTCTCAGGCCATCCACGCCATTTGACATATGCCTGGCTCTTAGCACCGGTACCTTTCCTTTTCAGAACCTTTTCAACCCTATACACGCGGTTTGGATCATCGGGCACCTTTTGTAACTCTTCCTTGTAAAAGGATCCCGACACCGTTTCCCCATCGTAGTCCTTTAGCCTGTAAATATACACCCCTTCCTTAAGCTCCACACTTTCCACTATAAATATTTCATCACTAAAGGTCTGTTGGTAACCCTTCGTGAAGACTCCTTTCAGTTTTGAAATCCTAACGTGATCACCATTTTTAAAAACAGACTTCTTCACCTTTGTACCAAAGTTAGACCCATACACGTTTCTCCAGGCAGTTAACGAATTATCAGTTGTTACCTCTTGTAGTTACGATGCACCCATTTGAATCAGAGGTAAGCATGGGCGTAAAATCCGCTCCGATCGCGGATTTTTCGGATTTTCGGCAAATTCGCAATCCGCGAACTCTCGCGAATTTGTCCAAAATCCGTGAATCCGCTCACGGCAGATTTTTTGCTTGGTTGCGGCGCGCGGCGTGGTGCACGGCGTTCACTTTCCGTCATTTTAGCGTTTGCCGAGTTGTTTTTCTTTGCGAGTGACGCGCCATTTTAGATCTTGCTGCGTGTTCCCGCGGGAGTTTGTCGCCCGCGAATACGTACTCGCGGCTTGCCACCTTGCACAGCACACCTCGCGAGAGTTCGCAATTGCGAACACGTAGTTGCGGCGGAAAGGAACAATCTCGCACTTGCGAAATAGAGATTTTGCAATTTCGCACAAGAAAATCACCAGCAAACAGGATAAACCTTCAGAAAATTATGATTTTTATCAGAATCACTCCTCAGGTTGACATTTGCATGGCCTTTTTTTTTGCAAGGAGTCCATTTTGGGGGGGGGGAGGAAGGAAGTGCCCCACAGTCTCCAACTTCCTGTTCCTGTCCAGCAGGCTCCTCCCAGTGCTTTGTCCATCTCCTGGTCACTTTCATTTGGATCTGGAGCTGGAAGGATTACTTTTTGTGGGTGCTGCTGGATATTTGGATTTGAGGCCTTTTTGACTGTCTTTGGATCACTTTTGGATTAGAAATCAACTTTCACAAGTAAGTTTGTTTGGGGCATTACAGTTGCTGCAAGTACAATTTTGGAACTTTTTCAGAAAATTAAATAAATTATATTGTGGGTAGCCACAGTATCCAGTAGGACCAGGGTTGGTTATGGGTGCATGATACAACTGTTTTGTTGAATTTAAACACCATTGAGGCCATGGATGGGCTGGGATTGTGCAGATTTTATTGTTTTTTGTCGTTTTTTTGGGCCTGCTGGTGTGGCCCTTTGCCCAGGGGTGGTGAGTGTTGCATGGGCCTAGTCTTTCTGTGGGGTGTCTTCTTGAATTTAAACAAAATTGAGGCCATGGATGGGCTGGGATTGTGCTTATTTTATTGTTTTTTGTCGTTTTTGGGGGGCTGCTGGTGTGGCCTTTTGCTTGCCCAGGGGTGGTGGTGGTGCATGGACTGAGTGTGCCTGTGGTGTGGTCTCACTCTCTTTGATGTAAACATCATGGATGGCATTGGATTGTGGTGATTTCTGGCTGTTTTTCTGTTTTTTGGGGGTGTACTGTTGATGTGGTCTGGCCATGTGGGTGGTGGTGGTGGCCATCTTGAGTGCTGGCTGGTACAGGCAACATGTGCTTGGGGTGTAAGGGGGCCATTTTGAGGAGAGGCAGTGTCTGAGGCCTGCACTTATTTTGCCTACTTTTCATCCCTTATGCCCAGGGGTAGTGAGTGTTGCATGGGCCTAGTGTTTCTGAGGGGTGTCTTCTTGAATTTAAACACCATTGAGGCCATGGATGGGCTGGGATTGTGCAGATTTTATTGTTTTTTGTCGTTTTTTTGGGCCTGCTGGTGTGGCCCTTTGCCCAGGGGTGGTGAGTGTTGCATGGGCCTAGTCTTTCTGTGGGGTGTCTTCTTGAATTTAAACACCATTGAGGCCATGGATGGGCTGGGATTGTGCAGATTTTATTGGTTTTTGTCGTTTTTTTGGGCCTGCTGGTGTGGCCCTTTGCCCAGGGGTGGTGAGTGTTGCATGGGCCTAGTCTTTCTGTGGGGTGTCTTCTTGAATTTAAACATAATTGAGGCCATGGATGGGCTGGGATTGTGCTAATTTTATTGTTTTTTGTCGTTTTTGGGGGGCTGCTGGTGTGGCCTTTTGCTTGCCCAGGGGTGGTGGTGGTGCATGGACTGAGTGTGCCTGTGGTGTGGTCTCACTCTCTTTGATGTAAACATCATGGATGGCATTGGATTGTGGTGATTTCTGGCTGTTTTTCTGTTTTTTTGGGGGTGTACTGTTGATGTGGACTGGCCATGTGGGTGGTGGTGGTGGCCATCTTGAGTGCTGGCTGGTACAGGCAACATGTGCTTGGGGTGTAAGGGGGCCATTTTGAGGAGAGGCAGTGTCTGAGGCCTGCACTTATTTTGCCTACTTTTCATCCCTTATGCCCAGGGGTAGTGAGTGTTGTATGGGCCTAGTGTTTCTGAGGGGTGTCTTCTTGAATTTAAACACCATTGAGGCCATGGATGGGCTGGGATTGTGCAGATTTTATTGTTTTTAGTCGTTTTTCTGGGCCTGCTGGTGTGGCCCTTTGCCCAGGGGTGGTGAGTGTTGCATGGGCCTAGTCTTTCTGTGGGGTGTCTTCTTGAATTTAAACATAATTGAGGCCATGGATGGGTTGGGATTGTGCTTATTTTATTGTTTTTTGTCGTTTTTGGGGGGCTGCTGGTGTGGCCTTTTGCTTGCCCAGGGGTGGTGGTGGTGCATGGACTGAGTGTGCCTGTGGTGTGGTCTCACTCTCTTTGATGTAAACATCATGGATGGCATTGGATTGTGGTGATTTCTGGCTGTTTTTCTGTTTTTTGGGGGTGTACTGTTGATGTGGACTGGCCATGTGGGTGGTGGTGGTGGCCATCTTGAGTGCTGGCTGGTACAGGCAACATGTGCTTGGGGTGTAAGGGGGCCATTTTGAGGAGAGGCAGTGTCTGAGGCTGCACTTATTTTGCCTACTTTTCATCCCTTATGCCCAGGGGTAGTGAGTGTTGCATGGGCCTAGTGTTTCTGAGGGGTGTCTTCTTGAATTTAAACACCATTGAGGCCATGGATGGGCTGGGATTGTGCAGATTTTATTGTTTTTTGTCGTTTTTTTGGGCCTGCTGGTGTGGCCCTTTGCCCAGGGGTGGTGAGTGTTGCATGGGCCTAGTCTTTCTGTGGGGTGTCTTCTTGAATTTAAACACCATTGAGGCCATGGATGGGCTGGGATTGTGCAGATTTTATTGGTTTTTGTCGTTTTTTTGGGCCTGCTGGTGTGGCCCTTTGCCCAGGGGTGGTGAGTGTTGCATGGGCCTAGTCTTTCTGTGGGGTGTCTTCTTGAATTTAAACATAATTGAGGCCATGGATGGGCTGGGATTGTGCTTATTTTATTGTTTTTTGTCGTTTTTGGGGGGCTGCTGGTGTGGCCTTTTGCTTGCCCAGGGGTGGTGGTGGTGCATGGACTGAGTGTGCCTTTGGTGTGGTCTCACTCTCTTTGATGTAAACATCATGGATGGCATTGGATTGTGGTGATTTCTGGCTGTTTTTCTGTTTTTTGGGGGTGTACTGTTGATGTGGACTGGCCATGTGGGTGGTGGTGGTGGCCATCTTGAGTGCTGGCTGGTACAGGCAACATGTGCTTGGGGTGTAAGGGGGCCATTTTGAGGAGAGGCAGTGTCTGAGGCCTGCACTTATTTTGCCTACTTTTCATCCCTTATGCCCAGGGGTAGTGAGTGTTGCATACTTGCATGTCCCTAGACTTTCTGTGGGGTGTCTTCAATGTAAACATCATGGATGGCATGGGATTGTGCTCATTTTTCTGTGTTTTGTCGATTTTTTGGGGTGTATAACTGAACTGATGTTCCTCTGTCTTCCATTGCTTTTAGGTGCACAAGAAGACTCAATAGAACCACCAGTGCCAGGAAGAAGTCCTGCAGCGGTGTGTGCAGCATAACGTCACGCGACGTCACGTCACTCTGGACACAGAACCCTCTGCAACTCGTGCAACTGCTGCCTGCTGACCTGCTCTGAAGAAGATGGCCCCAAAAAAAGTAACCCGTAGCTCCTCTAGCAAGAAAGGTGCCAGTAAGGAGCAGAAGAAGCAAGTTACCAAGGACACTGGTGTGCCGCCCGCCCCTTTTTTTGGGAGTAAAAAAAAAAGTATGCCTGCAGCAGCTGCAGCGGGATCTGCTGGGGACCAAGCTGGCAGCAGCACCCCCGCTCCATTGGGCTCAGTGCCACCACCACCACCACGCCAACTTAAGTCCAAGCCCTTGAGTGCTGCAGAGGCAGCCAGTATAGTTCTTCAATCACCATCGACCAGTGATGTTGGCTCATCGCAAGAAAGCAGCAGCAATGTCCCTCAATCAACACAGGTTGTTGTAGCTCATCTGACGAGTGTTGAACAACCACAGCCGCAACAACAATCACATGTGCAAGTACAAGCCCAAGTACATGTGGAAGGAGAGGCAGCGCAAGGAGATGCGCAAGCAGAGGTGCATGGAGGGTCACAACAAGTGCCCACAATAGTTGTTCCTCCCGAAGTAGGGGCACATCAGGAAATCGACAATCAAGGCGAGGTATCATTTGAGGAAGCCACTCCTCCTGATGATCCTTCATTGTCTTCCACACCCCTAGCAAGGAAGAGATCAAGGGTGGTGTCTACATCCTCTTCAAGCACACCTCCTTCTGATGATACGGATCAAACTTGGGAACAAACAAAGGTAGTTAAGCGTAAAAGGAAGCTCGTCCAAAGTCTCAGAGTTATGGAGTGTGATGAGTCTCAACAAGAAGTGGCGGATACTGCTGCTGATGAAGACTCTGCCAACGACGACCCAGTCATCATAAAGGTCACTGCAGCCCCAGCGGGCATGCAGCAAACAGACATTTTGACCCTAGCCCGAAGAGCTGCTGAGCGTGATGATGATGTTGTCGATGAGGAGGCAGTGGAAACACCACAATCATTGGAGTTAAGTAGTACACCAACTCGTCCCGCTTCCATATTTCTTTCTGGCAAGAAGAGACCTCCGTCAATCTCGACCTTAATTAGTGGCGGTGAAAGTGCAAAACGTACAAAAGTTGGGCAATCCACATCCTCCACTTCATCTGGCATTAGCTTCATGACCACCACCACCAGTATCGCCGCCTCCTCCATGTCCCACAGACACTTCAAGTCCCCAGTTTGGGACTTCTTTACTGTTTGTCCAAAAAATCCAAAGTTTGCCATTTGTACCATTTGTAAGCAAGCAGTTAGTCGTGGTAAGCCAGGTACCAACTATGGTACCGGAGGCCAGAGAGGTCATCTTAGGAGACAGCACACTGTCAAATGGTTTGCGCACCTAGATGCGATCAAGAAAGGCCAAATTCAAGGAAACGTTGATGTTTCATCTGATGATGACGAGCAGGAAGAAGACGTGTCAAACACTTCCCTTACACCCAGTACCCCTGTCAGCAGCACACCCAATGTGAGGCACACTAAGAGTGTTGGAGCGAGTGAGACACCAACGCACAAAAGTTCACCAGCGAGCAAAATTGGGTCAACGAAGTCATTATCAGCCCGTAAATGCTTGGTCCAGGGCAACATTAGAACAATGCTTACTTCAGACGTGCCATATGAACGCAACCACCCACTGACGCGTCTGTATAACACTAAGCTGGCTAAAATGCTAGCTGTGGACCTTCTACCTTTTTCTTTTGTAGAAGCGGTAGGTTTTCTTGAATTAGTGGCAACGCTCTGCCCTAAATGGAAGGTTCCGAGCCGGTTCTATTTTGCCAGAGTTGCGGTTCCAGCACTACATGAAGATGTGCTGCAGGCGATTGGGGCAGCTTTGCAGAAGAGTGCTGTTCACACAATACATCTGACAACAGACATGTGTACCAGTGGCCCAGGCGATGATTACATGTGCATCACTGCACACTGGGTCTCTTTTTCAGGTGTTATAGCAAAGCTAAACGCAGGTGTTGACCCGGACCAAGTTTTCAAAGCTGCTCGGAAACATGCAACACTAGCCATGTTTGGCTTGGAGAAAAGTCACACAGCAGAAAACCTTTTGGAAGAGTTTGACAAAAAGGTCTTGACAATGCTATCCCCCCTAAAACGCAAGATTGGTTATGTTTCCACGGATAATGGCGCCAATGTAGTTAAGGCCATGTTGAAGGGTGACCATGTTAGAGTGCCGTGTTTGGCGCACTGTATCAACCTGGTAGTTCAAAAATTCTTGAGTGATAAAGAGAGTCCAGCGTTCGAGGTAATGGCCACCTGCCGCAAAATGTGCAACCATTTCAGCCATTCTTTTAAGGCCCGGAAGCATCTGCGGAGACTGCTACTTGAACGTGGAATGCCAGTGAAAGCACTCATCCAGGAGGTGGCAACACGTTGGAACTCAACCTTCTACATGCTTGAGCGTCTGTATGAGCAGTATACGGTACTCGATCACTATTTCTTGACAGAGGCTACATCTCAGAAGGAGGACCTGCGGATGAGTAAGGCGCAATGGGCCATAGTTAAAAGCCTGACAGACATGCTTCGTCCTTTTGAGTTCTTCACGCGTGCAGTCAGCCAGGAGGACTGTAATTTGGGAAAAGCTATCCCATTGTTGTGCATACTGGAGCACCAACTGATGGCGGTTTCTTCTGAGTTTCAAAAAGATGAAAAAAAAAAAACCCATTTCATTTTGTCTGAGAAATTATTACATCGCTTACGTGGTGATGAACGTCTTAAAAACATCAACTCAGATCAGCATTACATTTGTGCTACTATTCTGGATCCACGCTACAAAAAGGCGCTGGCAGACAACGCATTCTTTCCTTTCGCTGATGCAGATGTTCAAAAGTACAAACATTGGTTAGCCTGGTCAGCCAAGAGGTTTGAAAAAGAACGGCAGGTTATTGAAGGAGAAGCCAGTACATCAGCATCAGCATCAGCAGGCCATCCGCAGTCACAAGAATCCACTTCTGCACCTGTGGCTGGGGCACAAGTGACCTCTCAGCCGTTAAAGACACCGGCAACTGGATCATCTGCACCACACACAATGACAACACTAACAGTGGCTGGGGAGGAGGATTGGCTAAGTTTGATGGGGTATGGTTCTCGAAAAAATGTCACAGGCACAGCAAAAAGTAAGCAAAGTGGAGGAACAGTTGATGACCTTGAGTCGATGGTGCAGGACTATCTGAATGACTCAACAGTGGTCTTTCTTAATGAGGAGCCATTGCAGTATTGGCATGGCAAAAAACAATTGTGGCCACAGCTCTACAACCTGGCTATAAACTATTTGTCTTGCCCACTCGCAAGTGTGTCTTCTGAACGTGTTTTCAGTGCTGCTGGTGGCATTGTAACTCCCAAACGGAGCCGCCTCTCGCCCAAAAATGTGGAGCGGCTGACAATGATCAAGATGAATCAGCACCTCATACCACCAGATTACAAAGTACGAGAAAGCACGCCGCATGAAGACGAGGAGGACAGCAACGTAGATGAGGGGATTTTTTCTCTGTTCGGTGCCACTGACCTCATCCAGCCTGAATTCGCAGAGTATGATGACGAAATCTTGTTCTTATTCCCTGACACCGAGCCCTGAAAATGAGACAATCAATCAAGAACTTTCTTTTTCGTCCTTATTCACTTTTATTCCTGTGTGCTTTGTGTCTCTCTTTCTTTGTTTTGCACAGTTAATTTAATTCAAACTTTAATCACCTAATCCCAAAAACAAGACCATCATCAGAACTGTCTTCACTTGTTTGCTTATTGATTTGAAGGTGCCGCAGTCTACATTCCTCAGGTTCACAGCTTCTGAAGAACATGCTCCTCTATCCTCCTCCTCCAGACTGCGATTTCCCTCCAAGCAGAGTGCTGGATTACGCACAATGAAGAAAGACTCAGCACTTGTGGGGGTGTTGTACTTCTTTGCGGGTGAGTTGACGGTTTTGGGCCCATTGCTGTGAAGCTCTAATAATGGACAAAAGTGTTTTGGACCAAATATGAGGTGGAAATTTCTTGCCGTTTTTGCTGACTTGCTTGCCTTTGAGGTGCTCTTTGGCGGGGTTCCGGGGGTTTGTGTGTAATTTTTGGTGTCTGTCGAAGCACTGCTGCGACAGTCTAATCTTGATTGCATTTGCTTTTCAGGAAATCCGTGGTGGAAAACAGGAGTTATGATGATTGATGATGATGACGACCTAGCTGCACAGCGCCGCGTTTGGACCGAAGGCCGAGAGACATTGTAAGTATGAGATTTAGCTTTTCCGCTGTTTGGGGGTGTTGTGTCGGGTGTTTTTTTGCGGGTGGGTTGGCGGGTCTTGCCTGGGGCATTCCTGGGAAGGTCTAATACCGGATACAAGTGTTTTGGACAAAATCCATAAGGAACAGCCTTTTTTTTGCCATTTCTTCAGACATCTTGCTCAATGTAGCGTTTTGGGGGGCTTCCTGCTGTTCGTGGGTGGGTTGCGGCCGGGGTCTCTGTCGAAGCACTGCTGCGACAGTCTAATCTTGATTGCATTTGCTTTTCAGGAAATCCGTGGTGGAAAACAGGAGTTATGATGATTGATGATGACCTAGCTGCACAGCGCGTTACTTTGGACCGAAGGCCGAGAGATATTGTAAGTATGAGATTTAGCTTTTTCGCTGTTTGGGGGTGTTGTCGCGTGTTTTTTTGCGGGTGGGTTGGCGGGTCTTGGCTGGGGCATTCCTGGGAAGGTCTAATGCCGGATAGAAGTGTTTTGGACAAAATCCTTAAGGAAAAGCCTTTTTTTTGCCATTTCTTCAGACATCTTGCTCAATGTAGCGTTTTGGGGGGCTTCCTGCTGTTCGTGGGTGGGTTGCGGCCGGGGTCTCTGTCGAAGCACTGCTGCGACAGTCTAATCTTGATTGCATTTGCTTTTCAGGAAATCCGTGGTGGAAAACAGGAGTTATGATGATTGATGATGATGACGACCTAGCTGCACAGCGCCGCGTTTGGACCGAAGGCCGAGAGACATTGTAAGTATGAGATTTAGCTTTTTCGCTGTTTGGTGGTGTTGTGTCGGGTGTTTTTTTGCGGGTGGGTTGGCGGGTCTTGCCTGGGGCATTCCTGGGAAGGTCTAATACCGGCTAGAAGTTTGTTGGACAAAATCCATAAGGAAACACCAGTTTTGGCACTTTTTGTAAGTTAGGGTTCGTTAGGGTTAGCCCTAGCAGCAGGATTGCATGTGTTTAGGGGGGTTCTATTGCAACGCGGTTCTGTTGTTGTAGAGCACTGTTGGAGCGATGCTGGCTATGGATACTTTTGCTTGCAGGCAAGTGGTTTGAATACAATCCACGGTCTGTATTTGGGTCTACTGTTACTTTCAAAGTACGTTTTGTAACCATTTTTCTGCTAGGCATAGTTTTTGGAGATATGATTGGGTTCTTCTACATTTTTGCGACTGGCTTTAGTAAGGGTCTTGGTGGGAGCATTGCTGGGAAGGTCAAATTTTGTTCTAAAACACAGTAGTACACCCACCTTGAGGGGAAAGATCCGCTATAATATTTTGGCCATACTTATTGATCCTTAAAAAGGTGACTCAGACAGAGCACGCAATTTCAAAAATATTGTACTGTCTATTAGGGAAATCAAAGTGTCACTTTTTGAACCACACAGCGTACATACCTTTTATTTATTTATCAGTGGTATTGTAATAGCACTTCCTGTTTTCCGTTCAATAATTACAGGCCGGGTTTCAGTCAACATCCGCCAGGCAGGCAGTGGACAGGGTGTCTCTTCTGTCAGTGGTCACCACCACATTGATGGACGAAGCGTCAGCTGGAATGGAGGAGTGCCGCCAATAAGAGGAATTGTTTGCTGCATGCAACTTACTTACCAATTTCAACAGGACAACTCCAACAACATACGCAATACAGATACAGTATCCATTGTTGTCTTTTATTCTATGAGTGTGACTGCATGTGCTTACCTTTAGTTTGTAACCAAAGATTGTCTGTAAACTCTGTATCTTCAATTATTGTTTGTCCATGCTCTGCTTTTTTTTTCTTCTCTCAACAAAACCTACCCAAAAAGAAACCCCCATTCCCATCCATTTTACAAACCCTAACCCTCTTCCCCCGGGCTGTGTTGTTTTGCTTGATGTCTGACTAAAATGACATCAATAATTCCACACACTTGCTGGGGAGGATAAGGTGATAGCAGCAACAGGCTGGTGAAGGAATACGAGGATATCTTCTAGACTTACTCAGCTTCAGTACTATATCTTCTAGTAGTAGTAGCCAATGTCAAATAAATTCAACGCAAGTACTAGTTATACTTGCAATACTTTACCATTTGTTAGGCTACATTATGGCACTGTTCTAGTGTACTGTCACCTGCTATTTTCTCGATCGTACCGTAACCGTTGTAATGCTACAGTAAGGAGTACAAACAAGGTTTCGTTTTCTTTTTTTCCATAGGCATGCAACTGCCACTGTGTCACACCACTAGTACCACCGCAATGAGGAAATGTCACCCGCCCAGGAATGACAACGTTAATCCCCATTTCACCTGGAGCCAGCCCTGGGCCTAGCCCTAATTTCTAACACAAATTACAGGTAAGATAAGCGTTTGGTGGGAGGTAGTATAATGGAGTATTATTTCGGAGTAGACAAGAGATTGACGGTTGTACTACTAAAGTCCTACGACTGTTCAGGAAAACAAAGTTACTGTTACACCCCCGCCCCCCACCCACCAGACTGAAAAGCAGTAAAAAACAGGTATGGTCAGATAAAGTTGAAAAATATTTATTTATCCCTAACAAAATAATCTCCCTCACCCACCCTAACCCCAACGATTGTCTCTGAAACGTCCCAAAACGATCCCAACTCCCAAATCCCACCCCCCAAAAGTCTATAAAAAAAGGGTAAGGGACACTCCACTACTGGAGGGTGCTGGTGCTGGTGCATGATGCGGCATGGGCATCATACTCCTTGCGGAGGGTGGCAAGCTCGGAGCGGAGGCCCTTAACCAAGGTCTTATACCTCAGGACCTCCTGCTCCAGGTTGGACATGCGGACTCGTAGGCGGCGTTGGCGTTCCTTGCAGCTCCTGTGGGGGGCAGCTGGTATTTCGGTTGCTTGGCGGTGGCGGTCGGCTTTCTTAGCCCGGCTCGGTCCCGCTGGCTTAGTCACGGAGGAGGATGCAGTGGTCACAGTCGAAGATGTTGCCCCGCTCGACTGCGTGTCCTCCTCCTCCTCCAGGGCCACCAGCCGCCGATACTCGGCGACTGTGGCCTCCAGCCTCCGTTGCCGGGCCAATCTAGCCTGCTCCCTCCTTGTTGTTGATTTGGAAGGAGCAACTATATGAAGAAAGAAAGACATAGTCTGTAACCAATGCTCCTTATTAATAACACAAAGTGATTGAGCCGAAAGTTGGGTCACAGAGTACAAGTAGCAAATTGAAAGCACAGTACATAACTATTGAGGACAGTATCTATGTAACCTCCCACTTCTGCATCCTTGCTCTAACAGTAGTGGTAGTTTAATGAACTAATTCTACGACCACTATGGACTTCCATTACAGTCGACTATGACAGTACACCAGTCTTATTCTTCTTCTTCTCTCTTGTTTAGGGAAATGGGTACGTTATCTTATGCAAGCCGGCAGAATGACATGGACACAGCACAGTGAAGTTGCACCCGAGAAAAAAAGTTGCACACCATGATGATGGAGACAGACTTGCGTTACTGTACCGGTCCAGTACATGCAGGTGGTGAAGCTATTACTTTTCTATTACGGGTGGCACTGAGAATACTCTGTTACAAGGGCTACTGCTTAATTAATTTACCTTTCACCCTACAGTGCAAATGAGTACTAGAAAAGGAAACTGAAGAAGCTAACTAATTTGATTATCTATCACTTCACATGGGACGTATTTAATGACAGATGAGATGACTTTAGGTGCTTTGCTTAATATTGAGTGAACAGTGATACACCCACACATGAATGACGTACTACAAGTAAACTAAAGTTATTAAGAGAGGTACGGAGTGTCCACCGTAATAACCAGATATATGCTGTGAATGCAAACGCAATACAAAGTACTGCTACTATTCATGGTAGTATTGGACACATTTACAATTTCTTTTCCTTGCCTTCCCTGCACTGGGACGGACGTGCGGGAGCGGTGGTACATGCTCTTCAAGGTAACACTTACTTCACCTGGCGACCATCTACTCTCTCTAGATACACATGTGCTATGTAAGAGTCAGAGAATACCATGCTCCAGGCATCCATTCAGTCAAAGTATACGCACACATACAGTTTCTGTTTCACCCACCCAGGCTGCTGTCCTTCCACCCATCCTTGCTTCATCATTGACCCAGCCACGCACCATACCATATTCTTTCCTTCCCAGCCACCTCTGGGTCCAAGCAAACACATATCGTTCTTCTTTGCCAGCCATCATACAAGTTCGCGTCCCACTTACTTACACCCTTCTTTCGCTTTTCGTTCATCCCATCCATCACGTTCGTCTAAGAACTTATTGGGATTCTTCTCACCAAAAACTTCACAGCTAAGTCGAAGTACATTTCGAGGAGGCTACTACCTGGTTGATTTGTAATTGTAATACACCCGTGCAGAAAGCACACTATGCAGTCTTCAATCTCAATAAGTAAGGAATATATAGCTTACCTGTTTCCGCCACCACCGTTTGATCCCCCACAGGAACGGCCACCAGCTCTTCTAACGCCGCCTCCTCCCCAGAGGCCTCCGAGTCCAAGTCCAACACAGCCACCTCCGCGCTGGCCCCGTCACCAGATGTTACACCTACAAAGTACATTTAAGAATGTTAGAATACACCACTCACTACTATATAATATTTGGTCTAGGAGAAATGTTAAAAAAACAGAATACAATGTAATAATGTGTGACTGTCTACTCCATAGTAAAAATGTCCCATTTTCCAGGGAAGGCTGTTGTCTTGCTGCACTTTTATGCACAACTGATGAATGCTTGCTTTTGATTTTTAACACGCACCACTTTTTCTCCTAACAGACAGAAGCTTGACTCCTGAGTCCTAAGAACACGACCAGGATCAAGTTCAAACTAGGTGAGAGTTCGGCTCGACCACAAGAAATGTGTCCAATTAATCGTCAGCACTAACCACTTTTCCGTTTACAGTTAAATAGTTTTATGACAAAGTAGATTTTAATAAATGTGTTTACTTTTAATAAAGCTTTTACACTTAAATAGACTCTGTGGTTTTTGTTCCTCTAGACTAGAGTGGATGAGCTAAAGGTTTTGGAATTTTTGCAAGCATGAGTGCCTCTGACACTTCTTGACTGTGCTGTGACTCCGTAGTACTACTCTCTTGTCCTGCGTACGATAATCTAGAGATCATTGGGGATCTATAATCGGTGACTTCGGGAGCTGAATGACTCTGCCACACTATCTAGTCAGTAAGGAGACAGTGCATAGAGGTATTGCTGAATATAATGGGAGTCCAATGGAATTGCCAAATGTCCAATCTTAGTTAGCTACACAGACAGACTAATAAGAATAGTCTAGTAATACCACAGGGAGTCATATTCGAGGCAGGATAAGAATTTATATCCAGTCTACAAGAAGATCAAAGACGATTTAGAAAAAATCGAATGAGGAACGCTAGGAAAAAATATGTACTGTTTATTAAAATGTAAACTTACTGGGGCCAGCAAAGGAGCCCTCGCCTGCCCGATCCTGGCCTGCATCCTCAGCACCCTCCTCCTGTGTCCTCTTGCCCTTGGGGGGAGCTGATGTACAACATGAAAGAAAGAAAAACCAGAAAACATGGATGAGATTTTTCAACCAAATCAAACATTTCAAAAGAACAATAACAACATATTTTGGAAAAATAGCAAATAGATAGACAACTATTCCACGGGATCTATCTCATGTGGTATACTACGTTATTCGTATTGCCTGATTTGCGGAACGTTGACTTAGAAAGTTCCTATGTAACTCAATAAACAGACTACTAAAGAGGTTTGCCTAGGCCTGGCACTGCAGGCAGCAGTGCGCAACACGTGACAGACAAAGTCCATCCTGCTTGCAGATCAGTGAATACTCAAACTATCAATCCACCCGCCACCACCGCCACTATTTCTTCTGATAGCCATGTGACTGTCTAAAGGAAGGACTGGACTTCAGTCTGTTGGGGCTGATTTATAAGTCCCTTGCGGAAGTTGCGGCTGATTTTCCTCCATTGTTGCGTGCCTTTTCTGACGCAGCGGCAGAACAAAAGACTCGCCATGGTGTTGGTGCGGCGTATATATTAAAAAAAAAAACACATATGGGCATATGGGCGATGCATCACGTTGTAAAGCCCTGCGCCATCAGGGGGCGTTCCGGCGCAAGGGAGGGCGTACCTGCGCAGGAACGAATCCTAAAAGTGGCTGAGGGAAATCTACAAGATGTCAATCAGTCATTTTTAGGACAATGATGCATGACTCAAACCCTGCGCGCTTGAAGCCGACGTACGGCTTGATGCAGCATTGGGGAGATAGGGTACCCCAGAGCATTGCTGGAGCTGCGCCATCGTTGGCACGCAACTCCAGCAATGCGCTGCCTTTACGGCACAGATGCGTAAGGCTTCTGTGACGTTTTGGGCCATAATTTCTCAGGCCAATGAAATGCTTCTGAACACAACATACAAAACAAAGAAGCATAGTAGCAAGCAAGGCTACTGAGAACGAGAGCAGTGCACCTGAAAATGAAATGCATAGAAGATTTTGAAATATAATTTACCTCAATGTAATCGGCAGCATTATTGCTCTTGGTAAAGAACAAAGATTTGCAAATAACAGAGCAGGATAAAACAGAGTAGTAAATGTACTACTACTACTACTCACCAAGCCCGGGGACCTCTACGCCGAGCGCGTCCAGCAAGTCCCGCTCCCGGTCCATGACATCGGTCCAGCGGTGGGTGGCCTGGTTATATGTGCGCCGGACCCCAGAGATCTTGTACATGGCCCGGCACACCTTCTCCCACCGCTGGCGGCGCTCCCGGATGCCATAGCCGGTCGCGATCTTGCCGCCTCCCAGGATCGTCTTGGGGAGGCGGCGCTGGACGTGGAAGATCAGTGCCGCCACTTCCTCCGCGCTGAAGATCTCCCTCGGGACCACTTGCTCCCCCTTAAACGCCCGCACGGGAGCCGGGCACGGGGTGCGGGACCCTTCCCCTTCTCAGGGTGCTTCCCGGCTCCCTTTACCATGGTCTGGGCAGAAATAAACTTAAATGATAAAGAAGAAATAGAATAGTGAAGAAGAAAAGAAAAGAGTTTAAAAAAGTAGTTTAAAAGTAAATAAAAGCTGCAGAAAACACAAAAATATAGAGCTAGAAAAATAGAGGGTTAGATAATAAGTAAAATTAGATCAAAAAAACTTCAAACAAGCAAAGGATGGCAGAGATTGAGAGAGGATACAGAAAGCATGCCCAGAACCATAGCAATGAATGAGAAACAAGATGGCCGCGCCCGTTCACGACCGCGTGGGTAAGTTCGCGCGAGATTTTCCTTGCGAGTACGCGCGAAATTGTACAAGCGAGCAGCACACTTTGCGAGATTACACATAGCGGGCGGAAACGGAATTACGTCACGCCAACAAGATGGCCGCGCCCGTGTACGACCGATAGGGTAACTTGGCAAACGAATAGCTAGAAGTGCCTCGCGAACACGCGCAAGATCACGCGAACATACACGTCGCAACAAAAACAATTTTGTATTCGCACGTATTCGCGGCTTCCGAAATCGATCTCGCACGGATTCGCGCCCCAAAAAACGCGCGAAATTGCAAAAAAAACGATTTTAGCTAAAATGAAAGCAATGAGCAGGTGCAAAAGTTCAAACTTAACATTAGTAACATTCAAGGTAGTGCTTCCTGATGGGCCCCTCCAGAGTTTGCAACTATTCTATGACCCTGCTATGACCCAAACAGCAGGCTCATAGAATAGCACCATAAAGGTCCTGTAAAAAAAAAATTTCACTGCAACAAAAAGCAAATTACAGATAAGGAAGGAAGCAGGTGCCAGCCAGACTGGAACTTTCAAAATTACTGACACATTAATGAAACACAAATTAATTGATGGCAGTTGAAGAAGGGCAGGTGTGCTTGCTTTTTTCAACCACCATAATCTACAGTGATAAATAAACCTAATAGGTGCCAGTGAGGATGTACTAGAGGGTGGCATGGGTGTCCCAGAGGGTGGCAGTGGTGAAACAGAGGGTGCTGTGAACCTGTGATGATAAACCAGACGTAGAAACAACATAGTCGCGGCCGTTGCAAGCCGAAAAGTAAGTTCGCAATTGCGAACTTGTCCCAAAATCGGCGCGAACACGCGCCAACACAAAAAACGGAAAAATCCGCAAATCCTCTAGAGTTCGCGGATCTTCGCGGATTGCGAATCCGTAAATCCGCAATTTCGCGTACGCGAGATCCGCTAGATCCGCCCATGCTTAATCAGAGGACAAACCCCTCCTGTGTGGCGTGCCCCAGGGCTCCGCCCTAAGCCCTTTATTGTTCAACACCTACTTGGCCCCTCTTGCCAAGGTAGTAGAATCTTGGGGTGTCAGGGTGGTCTCTTATGCTGATGATACTCAGCTTGTTTTTTCATTTAGAGACCACTCTGATTCCCGTTTTTCCAACTTCAGAAACTGCCTTGGCAATATCTGTACATGGATGTCAGCAAATCACCTTGCTCTTAATACCGACAAAACTGAGGTTCTTTTCTTCAGCCAGAAATCACCCCCCCCTGCAATTCTATGGTGGCCCACAGTCTTGAATCCCCCTCCTACGCCAGTACAGGCTGCCCGCAATTTAGGCTTCACATTTGACAACACCTTGTCTGGCAATTCCCAAGTCAACAAAGTTGCGGGGGCTTGTTTTACTAAAATGCGCATGATCAGGAAGATCTTCCCCTACCTCCCTCAATCTTCCCGCAAAACGGTGGTCCAGGCACTTATTACAACACATTTAGACTATGCTAACAGTCTTTATGCAGGTGCCCCCCAATATCTGATTGACCGCCTGCAAATTGTCCAAAACGCCGCAGCTCGGCTCATTGGTAATATTCCTGCCCGTACTTCGGTCAGAGCTTACCGGGATGAGCTTCATTGGCTCCCCATAGCCCGGCGTATCGACTTTAAGATCTTGATTTTGGCATTTCGTGCAATTCATGGAACAGGCCCGTCTTACCTGAGTATACGCCTTAAAATCTCATCTTCAGTTAGACATCTTAGATCTAACAGCCTTCGTCTACTGATCGTCCCAAGATTCAGGCTTTCCCGAAGCGGCGGCAGAACTTTCACCGTCACAGCTGCCAAGCTCTGGAACAGCCTACCTCTGGATCTCAGGTTCATTGAATCCGAGTCAGTCTTCCGACGTAAACTTAAAACCTGGTTGTTTACTAAACGGTCATAAAGTTTTTTTTCAGCATCTCTTATTCTTCTCAGTTGGATTTGTACCTGGTACCTTCCTCGGGGGACATTCAGGTAATCTTAGCGCCGGGACACCTCCGCCGGAGGTAGCCGTGCGCTTTACAAGCTTCTAAATAATAATAATAAGCAGGTGCCATTTTGATGGTCCTATGATAACTGGCATTATATACAGCTATAAAAGCCTGTAGAACATCCACGTATCTGTATGTATTGTTGGCCGTAAAATACCGCCACATCTTAGACTTTAAAGTTCTGTTAAACCTTTCTACAACCGCTGCTTTTACCTCCGTGTGTGTTACAAAATGTTGAACATTATGCTGCTTTAATAATTTCTGAAATGACTTGTTTAAGAATTCTTTTCCTGCGTCTGTTTGTAGTTTTTGAGGAATACGCCCCTTATCGAAGATGGCTTTAAAAGCGGCTGTGACGCTAGCTCCACTTTTATCACGCAGCGCCTCTGCATACGCGTACTTGGACAACACATCTATGACTGTTAATATATAACATACACCGTCGTTATGTTTTTCTATATCTTGAAGGCTGATTATGTCCGCTTGCCACTGATAATCTATACACGCATTAACGATTGTGGGTCGCCTCTTAAAACGTCTTCTGGCAGGTTTATGTAGTGAATATGCCTCCTCTCCTGATAACCATGTCTTCACAGCTTCTCTGCTTACAGACTCCTTTTCAGCCACAGCCCTTCTATATAGAGCTGCGCCGCTTCCAAAGCTGCCAACCCCTCTTGTATCATAATAAAGTTTTCTTAACAGGCCCTCCGACATGTTAGCGGGCATTACAGTACAGGAAATGAAAGACGCTTGTTTTGTGTAAGAACATTTTATTAAAAAAGAATGAGTATTACCATATCACAGACATTTTACATTATTACATAGCAAGTACGGCTTACATAAAGGTGTCTTGAGGGTGTAACATTCTACTACATTACTTTAAATGCACGCTATAAGGTCACAATACATCAGGCCTTATCTATTATAAAACAGCCTTTGTGGTGCCAAGGATACCACTTTTCTGTTTTTTAGATACAGATTACACATGCGCCTTTCTATAAGTCTCTGTGCCATCTTTTTGTCACAGCACACACCTGTGCCTGGCATGCTTCTTAGTTTTGCGTAGGGGTCGTTGGCATAGCGTATCTCCTTGACTGTCGCTATCATGATCTTCAGCATGTTCGGATGGACAAAACTATTTTCAGCGCTCAGGCCGTGCACCACCCTTAGCAGCTTATGCATCTTGTACGGGTCTAGCATACTACATATGTACCGGATTACACGGTCTCTGTATGATCCGGATAGACACTCGTGCGCCCCCTGTTCAGGGTCGTTAATACGATGGCCGAAACACAGGCTGTAATAGTCCCTTTTGACGCATGTGTCTACAACCACAGCTGCGAAACCTTTAACACTTGATATGTCATCAGTGGTGAACCCAACTCTGGTGAACCCTGGCGTTGGTTTTTCAGAATCGTCGTTCTTAGAACACTCTTCACACTCCTTAGACACCGGTGTCCCCAGATTTGTGGAACTCCCAGTCTGGTTTGCACAGCATATACGAGACAGATTCAAGCTGCGACCTTTTGCAGTCTGCCCCTGGGCATCAGTTCTTTTCGGTGTTTCATCCTAGGTTCAAAAGATAAATATTAACAATCCGTTAGCGTTAGAAAGACAACAAACGTTCGTGTAAAGGGTCTACTCCTAACATTTTTTTTTTGACTTACCACCACATTTTCACCATCCTCTGCAGCGCCTCTGAAATCTTGAGAGTCGGTAATATCCATTGGGGACCCTTCATCTTCCACGCTTGTACCAGGCTGTTGCACAACTACTTCCTGAGGACTCGTCATGTGAACATCCGGGGTTTCATAGAAGGGTGTGTTAAGAGCTGGTGCTCTCTAGAGGGGCCAAAAGTAAGATTAACGTTTGGTAGTTGAAGAAATAAAATACATCCTTATGCAAAATGGTTGCTCCTAACATTTTAACTCACCTCCACATTTTCAAACCCCGCGTCGGCTACTCTGACATCTTGAGAGTCGCTAATATCCATTGGTGATCCCTCATCTTCCACGCTTGTACCAGCCTGTTGCACACCTACTTCCTGAGGACTCGTCATGTGAACATCCATGGTTTCATAGACGGGTGTATTAGGAGGAACTATCGATTCTTCCTCATCCTCCAACTCCAAGAGCATGCTTTGCTCAGACGCCAAACCGTCACTCGAACACTCGCTAGAGCTGCTGTCACGCTTAATCGGGGGCACCTGGCTCGGCCATTGCTTAACAAACCCCCAGCCAGAAGGTTCTCCTGGTTGAGCATTCTGTTCCATTACCGCAGGTCTGGTTCTGTAAAAGCTACTGACGGGGATCTGTGAGCCACCAAACCAATGTTTTCTCTCAAATGGTTTGTAGCTCTTCCTTTCTGCCATGGTGACCCTTCACGTTGTCCAGCGGCTGCTTGCTACACCAGGCTCCTGACAAAGGCTTATATGTATTCAAAGAAATCACCACCCCTAAAAGAGGCGTGTACCTCTACACCACAACAGGGACACATGGCCATAGGGCTGCTTTGCCACGCCTCTGCCTCCAAAAAAACAACCCGCCCCCCTGTGACTCATACGCCCCCTTCCGGGACACCTGCCTGCCCTTGTCAACACTCGGGCCACCTGTCACTTGTTTGAGGCCAGCAGTTTAAGACCAGGACTGTTTAAGACCAGGCCTGAGCATGACCATTTTTGCTGCCAGGCACTCCCAGGCATGTCCATTTTTGCTGCCAGAGATGTTAAATTTAAGGCCAGAAGTTTAAGACCAGACTGTTTAAGGCCAGGGTTTGATCTGGTCTTAAACAGTCCTGGTCTTAAACTGTCAAAATTGAGACCAGGAGTTTAAGACCAGACATGTCAAAAGCTGTCAAAATTGCGACCAGCCTTTTGCGACCAGATATGTCACTTTTGCGACCAGCATTTTTTGATGAGTGGTATCCCGACTTACTACTTATATACCATGACATGACTCTTAACCTGTAATACACATGTGTTGCAACATGTCTATTAGATCCCTTTCTTCCTGAATTGCACATATCTATACAAGAGTATGTGACTACAGTCTTTCACTGCCTGTGTCTTTTCATGACTGCACAGCTGTGATGTGTGACTGTACATCTATATACATTACATGCCTGCAACTAAGAAATTCATGTGCTTAAAAAAGAGCGCATGTATGTAAGCTGAACACCTGTGTATGCATGATTACATGTCTGAGATCCTGCTGGTTTGTTTGCCTGCTCATAACTTGATGGTTGCAATGCTCGATTGTATGTGATTTGTAATGAATATGTGCCTGTATTTCATAACTGCAAGACCTGATCTTGACTGCTTGAGTGTTCTTCATGTTTGTATGTGCAGAACCAATGAGATCTTTCACGTAAATCCTGGTGAGCCTGTCGAGAACATGACCAAAGTGTTTTAATGAGAGAACTCACCTAAATCCAGCCCGTCGGTATCAAATACTTTTCATACATCCGAAAATAAGGAATTACCAGGGTTATCAGACCTAGATTTACTGATTCCCCTGGTTATTCCTCATTTCTTAGTGGATCCTTATAGTGTACCTCATAATGGGTTGGATTTTCCCCACCCCTGGTGTTATTGGTACCCCTGATATTGGTTACTCTGGGCCAGTGACTGACCCACCCCCATTTACTGGACCACTTGTAACGAGGCTTAATTGCATGGCCACTGGAATTCTGCGATGGTGCGGCTGTGGTGTTTTCCACATAATTAAAGATTTTCCACATTTGCCACATAATCCATCATCTGTTGCATACTCTCTGGATTTTAACATAAAATAAATTCTTTCTTTGTGAAACGATTACAAAATTACAAAAAATGCTGCAACATGTGTTTCCACACAGTGGAAGGCCCTGTGCCAAGGTTGACAGGTCGGTTTTCTGTTGCTTATTGCTATATTTGGGTGTTAAACCGGTAATCATGACGTGCAACCATTGCCTAGACAGTGTTAACAAGTGTAAACATGACAAAATAATTTGGTACTACTATCAAAAAAAGTGCCACATTACACCACATAATTTAGCTTTTTTTGCTGCAGAATTTACTCAATCCTGCTGCATACTTTGGCCCTCCTTTTGACTTCTGCGTACTCCCACTTAAGCGTTGTTGGAATCCAGCGCCCCCCCGAATCATTGTTAGAATCAGGGAACCCCCTACTGAGTCATTACTGGAACCCGAGGACCCCGGCTTAAGCAGTTTTGATAATTTGACCCTGAAGACAATACACACAAATACAGAAAGACATAGAGGTAGAAGGTGGAAAAGTGTGGCTCACTGGTTAGAGGCGGCAGACCCTGAAGCAGAGGTCAGGCCTGGGACCAGGGTTCAATTCCCGACGCGGCAGGGTCTTGGGCTCAATGTCTGTGGACTCGATAATTCTCGCCTCGGTGCCTACTCTAATCATGGGTCCCACTCTGCAACTCTGGGCAATAGCTTGCTTAATCTCCACAACGGCCCCAACAGTGCTGGGATGCCTGGCTTCACCTTGGGGGTGCCCTGGAGGGGGCATCTCACAGGGAAAGCCAGGAAGGGTTCCACAGTGTGGAAGAGGTGTGGCGCCGCGGCCAGGGCGACTGACGCTGGAATCTGGGGACCACTGTTCGATCCCCGGCTCCGGCGGCAGGTCAGCCCAGCACCATGTGACTCTGGGCAATAGCTCGCTTAATCTTCCCGACGGCCCCCAGCGCCTAGAGACCCTTACGGGTGATTGTGCGCTTTACAAATGTGGACTTTTACTTTACAGCGGTATACAGCGCCAGGTTTCCCCGAGATGGGGCGGCAGTGCGCTTTACAAGTATACACACATTTACATAGGCAAACAAATGCAGCACAGAAAACACAAATTAAATATTTATTTAGTAAACAAATACAATAGATCAAAATGTTATTTTTTATGGGAAGGCTAGGGCTTTTTGAAATTCAAGTGCAACCATCATCCATACCATATGTGATTTGATGCATTTGCATGGCTCTAACAAATCAATAAGTAAAGTAAAGTAAAGTCCACATTTATAAAGCGCACAATCACCCGTAAGGGTCTCTAGGCGCTGGGGGCCGTCGGGAAGATTAAGCGAGCTATTGCCCAGAGTCACCTGGTGCTGGGCTAACCTGCCACCGGAGCCGGGGATTGAACCGTGGTCCCCAGATTCCAGCGCCAGTCGCCCTGGCCGCAGCGCCACACCTCCTCCCAATCTGAGGACAGTACTTTAATTTTATTATGTTTCAATCAATCAGGATTTATAAATCGTCTAATCACTCAATAGGGTATTCAGGTGTTTGTAGGTCGTGGTGGCTTATTCCAGCAGCCAGGTCTTGAGGGGCCCTTCGGAATTCCAGAAGTGAGGTGCTGGTCTGGAGGTGCGTGAAGAAGCTGTTCCAGGTCCTTGCTTCAATGTGAGAGAAGGAGCATCCTCTACTTCTGCTTCAGTAGATGGAGGAGTATGGTAAGTCAGAGGGAGGCGGAGTGTAGTCTTCTCGACGGTTGGTGGAAGTTCAGGCAGTGGTTAATAGTTTGAAATTAATTTACATTTAAGGAAAGTTTTAATATGTTAAATTTCACTTTTTGCTACTTGATTTATTTCCACTTTATTAATCTGTTAATATTATTTAATCTGTTAAGCAGTCAAGGGGCTAGATGTAGGTAACTCTAATTTACCGACTCATAAATAGCGAATTTTACCGATTCGGTATTTATGAATCGGTAAATTAGAAGGAGGGAGATGTAGGTAATTTTTAATTTTAAATTACCGAATCGGTAACATTCGGTATTTACCGAATCGGTAAATACCGATTCGGTATTGCCCATTGATTCCTATGGGCCTTGAAGCCCATAGGAATCAATGGGCAATACCGATTCGGTATTTACCGAATCGGTAAATACCGAATCCTGCAAGGGTGCATGGGGTGTCACTTTGACACCCTCTAGCACCCCAAGTTAAGGCTTGTGTGACATGTGGCTCACATACATGCCCTAAGGGCATGTCTGTGTGTCACATTGCACAGGTGTGCATGCACAGATGTGCATGCACACCTGAATTCGGTATTTTACCACCCAATAGAATTGGGTGGTAAAATACCGACTCTTAAGGGCCCGTGGCACTCTTAGGAGTGTCTCCCACATATGGATTTACCGATTTGGTAAATTTAACAATTTGGTAAATTTACAGAATCGGTAAAATATAGGCCCCCTACATCAGAAAACCCTAATACAGGTCGGTAACGGCCGAATTCAGCCGTTACCGACCGGTATTAGGGCTCCTACATCTGGCCCAAGGTACCCTGAGTAGGCGTCAAGGACCACCAGGGGTCCCCAAAACACAGGTTAAGAGCCACTGATCTAAGCTATCAAACCATTAGGCGCACTTAGGCAGCAGGCAGTGATGTCAAGATAGCACATTATGCAATGTTCCTACTGTGGTAAACTGAGGGCAACTTCAAGGCCAGTGCTGCAAATGTTGTTTTGGTCTACCCAGCCATTTATTCTTCTAGGGACAATAAAATAGCAAACCCTGAGCTGGGCAAAGATACCACTTATTACCTTAACTACTAAACTGCAAGACTGTATGTAACCAGACTAAATGGACTGTAGGAATGGACTACTTTTAGGGAAAACAAAGCCTGCAGGAGGTGTGTCACTTTCAGGTATTAAATTCCAGATATAGGTTCAAGCGAATATGGCAACCTCAACTGCTACATGCATTGGGAAAATCAATGAGCCCAGTGCTGGCTGTCCTAGGTTTGTCAATGCTTGTTTTTTGTTTTGCCAAGGTTTTTCGAAAAAGTCATTGTTGGGAAGGTGCCGGGCCGTTGTCAAAGTAAAAAAAAACACTGGCTAAGAACAAAATTCTTTTTTGGTCTCTAAAAGCAAATTTTTCCAAACTAGTCCTTGGCACTAGTCCAATTATTTAACTATATATGTGGCTGTGCTTCTCGTGAAAGGGCAGGATGCCATCAATCACTCTGAAGTTTGCCAATGTCTGATGTGGGCTAGGCCCCATGTTGTATGTTGGTTGCAGTGAGCAGAAGAAACATTTGAATGAGACAACAATGGGGCAAATTAACAAGGGCCTTATTTCTGCTTTTTTGGCAGTAAAAGCCAAAAAAGCGGAGATAATATTATCGTCCTATCTACAAGGGGGTGCTAACATGCATTAGCGCATGTTAGCCTCACTTTGCATCTCTAATGGCATGCAAAGTGGGCGTCACTGGGCAAGACTGCTTGTAAATTATCGCTGATGTGCACATCGCGATATTTACAATGAGGCCTGCACATTTTAGCACATGTTAGTTTTTGGGGAAAAGCAAAGTTTTCGCCAAAAACTAACATCTGCTAAAATGCTGACTTAGGTATACTTACCATTGGGGGTGGATTATGCTGATACGACCACAGGATCGTATCAGCAAGGTTATCGCCGTTTTCCATAGAACACCGCTGAAAAACCAGGGATGTTCCACGGAACACATCGCTATCGCTGGAATAATTATTGCCATTGCACTATGCGTTGTTAATAGAGCGCTAGCATTCTCGATAATTATCAGCGATAGCCGTTGATAAACATTTTCATGCTGAGGACGGCAAGCGATAATTATTGCTGCCGCTTGATAATACGCCCCAGCGTTAAGGAGGAAGAGGGCTGACTTGAAAACCCTGAAAGTAATAATGTATACATATGATTTTAGTAAAATCCAAAGGTCGTGCCTAACACCAGAGCTAAACAAATGCAGCTCTGTGCTTTTATGAGCAGCTTTTGTGAAACTTTTCCATTGCAGCGTTTGTGCGGTTCTGATCAGCCATGTCCAGACCACGCCTCAACAGTTGTGGTACCAAACAGCCGGCTTTGGCTCAGGAATGCCACAAAGGTGTCCTGCGTTTTCTCTCTAACGTAATGTTATTCTATTAATGAAAGAAAAGCTGTTATTGAAAATACTGTTGATTTTTTGCCATTTCTGCTCTTCCCTCCTCTTGAGGTGCTTTAAGAATGCGGCATTGAGGATGCATTGAAGATGCTTTGTGCAACACTGCCCTCGTGCGAGAGCTCTGGGAACTGAAAACACCACAAATGGGAACTGAAAAAACAGCCATGGGAATAAACCAAACATATTCATGAAAGAACGCAGTAGCAGGGCCAGGGTTAGTCAGTTAGTATTTCGCTCAGCTGATGTCCTTCACTTCTAGTTTGAATAAATACAAACCTAATACCAGGAAATATGCGTGGATTTACATCAGAATTTACTGATATCTCGATGAGACACATCAGAACCAGGGATTTTTTTATTAAGGACGGGCCTACCTGCCATTCTAGAGGTTTCTTGTTTTTATTAAGGTTTTACCCACAAACTGTGAACATTTCCTTGAAAGCCGTACCTGGAACTGAAAAAGGACGTTCCCTTTTCTCGCAAGTTAACTTTAAAACTATTTACTTGAGACTTTAAATTTAGATTCATTTTGCCTGTGTAATTTTCCTTTAAGAAATGTAATTGGGGCACAAAATTCCCAATCTTTTACATGAAAACCCACATGCAAATAAAATTAGTACCAAGTGTGCTGCTATTCATGGGGGGCACTTTTACAAGCCCAGTGCGCCACTTTTGTGCCGCCATTGAGTCACTTCCGTGACGCAGTGGCGGCATAATCTAGCGCCATGCTGCGGGGGATTTACAACATGACGCATCTAAGGAGATGCGGCATCACGTTGTAAAGCCCTGTGCCACATGAAACACGCGTCAGGTTTCATGTGGGCATACTGTCGCAGGGTGGGCCTTCTAGCTCAGGAACACCTCGGAAAAGTGCCTGAGTGAAATCTACAAGAGTTAGCAGCCCTTTTTTCATTGAGTTAGCAGCCCTTTTTAATCCACTTTGCATGTCAGTGATTATTATCGCTAATGACATGCAAGTGGGCGTACCTTAGCAAAACTAAATGGAAAACACTCACTAACTCTGCATTGCTATATTAACTATGCTGCCCCTTTATCGCAGGATTTAACTCCTGCAAAAATTCTGACTTAGCCATATCTTCCATGGGAGGTGGATTGATGGGCTAAGTCCACCATGGCCTATCAGCAAGGATTTCCCTATCGCTGGTGTTTTATCGCAGGATTTCCTGCGATATTCCTGCATTTCGCCGCTGTTGCTGGATTTTATATCGCCAATGCACAAAGCGGTGTTAATACAATACGATAAAATCCAGCTATAGCAAAAAACGCGCTAAGCAAGGTTAGCAATAATTATCGCTAGGTGTTGTTAATATGCCCCTAAATCTTTTTCCAAAAGCTTTTGTAAAACATAAATATAATGCCAAATGTATTTGTGTATTCCAAATAGTGTCAAGTGGGGAGAAGGGCTGCGCGTGCCTTCTGTGGAAAATTTTTGAAAATGTACAGGGCACAAGTTCGAATGTCGATGGACCTGGCTCTGCCGCTCATCTTTACAGGGCCGATAACACAGGGACTGCTCGGTAACAGTGATACCTGTTTGACGGTCGCATCCTGAAAAGTACTGCGACGGTGGCGTAGAAACACACACACAACATATTACCATGTCACAGACACACAACACACAATTCTTGTCTAATTTTGTGGGAAACCTCCTACCTGATGGCTGAAAATCTCCATTTCTTTATTGTAGAGTAGAGGTAGGCGAGCCAACAAATGAACAGGGAGAGCCGAACCAAGGGTCTGGCTCGGACCTTAGAGCCCGTGCATGAGCTAAATAAAACTGATAATATTTGCTATTCAAATCATACAAAAAAACTGAACATATTTGCTATTCAAATCATAAAACAAACCACCTAAAATATGACATAGCTGGTTCAAAATGTAAAAAGTAGATTTATTTAACATATGTAAACGATCACATTAATAGTGCACACTGTAGCACAGCAGTGAGATGGTCTTATTAAAAGTGATAGTTTTGTACAATTGGTAGTCTGAACTCCCATATTTATAAGTGCCTTCATACTTGATAATGAAGAACAAAGAGTTTTGGTGAAATCAAATATTTGCCTAAGATCACACAGTTTAAACAGGGAATCAGCGATGTATCCAGGTTTTCTGGTTTCACTTTGTGCAAATCAGCCAGTAAATGGGTATCTATTTGTCTTTCCTTATTTTAAGACTTCCTTTTCGTAGTCCCAGCGCATTTTTATGTAGTTTTTAAAATATAGCACGGCCTCGAAGGTATTGGCGCACTCTTCATGAGCACCAGTTACAGCACACACATGCAGGATTTATAGGCATGGGAAAATTAAGTGATTTGCCCAGAATCACAATTGAGATGATGCCGAGACTCAAAGTTGCACCCCAGTTCCTTCCACAGTCTGCAGCTCTGCCGGTAACGCTACGTCCTGGGTGGAAGAAGGGAGGGGCACAAGCAGGCAACAGCCACATAAAAGCTCGGCTCGTTTTAGGCTCGCGGCTGCAAAAGGACCTCGAGCTGAGCTAGAGCCTGGCTTCAGGCTCGAGCTTTTCAGTGGCTCACCCACCTCTATTGCAGGACAGTGTGAGTCTGAGAGAATGCCTGTGACTGAGAAGGAATTCGGCGATATCTGGGGTGGAAAGGGTTAAGATTTTCCAGGCCAGAAGGTGAGGGTCCCCTTGTTATCGGCCCATTAGGAATTGTATGCCGTGTCACCAGAGCAGAGGCCAGGACCCTTGGGCTCTGCAGAAGGGACAGGGGCGTGGCTATCACCAGGTGAGCAGATGCTGTGGCTCCGGGGCAAATGTCTGTCATGGGACCAGTCCACCCCAATTATGGCAAGATTGGTCCCCAAATAGAGGGCAGAGGAGCCCATTTTCCTTGCTTGCCTCAGGGACCACAGTATCCCCGCCACGGAATTGGAGAGAGGGGTGGGCTCCCTATAGCCGACCCATCTGCATGGTTAGATTCAGGACTCGACACGTTTCAGCATCATATGTCTCCTTAAGAGTGACCAGATCTCTGGCCAAAAGGGTAGGAAAGTGGCTACTGAGCTACATACCGACGCTCGGTGCGATCTTGGGCAATTTTGTTCTCCATAACTCGGAGGCCTATCTTTACTCTCCTCCCAGTGGACCTACATGTGACAAATGCTGCACCTATCCTATTAGGAGAACTCTATAAAGGTGTGTGTAGCCAGATTTACAGAGGATCGCATGTCCATGATGTGATTAGAGGCACACACACACTTAATTAAGCATCATGTTCTGCGTAAAGCACAACCTCATACGCTGATACTGAGGAGAGCCAGCGGTATCTCCAGAACAAATACAGACATTCAGATGTGCGCACAAGAGTGCACCATGTAGTGTAAGGCACAAATCACACATGCTACACAATGGCTTTTCATGGGATATACTACTTTCCTCATGTTTGCCCCTAATTTCACCTGTCCTAGGGGATCTAAATCCTGGTCTGGATACTTTAGTTTTTCTGGCTTTGCATCAAATTCAATGGTGTTTTCCCTGGTCTGTCTGAGACACAACCCCTTTTTTCTGTAATTTCCAATGTCTTTACGTTCTTGCGCTTCTAAACCCCGGAAATTCACGTATTTTATTCGTGGGACCTGGTTAGTTATCCTGGATTCCTCGTGGCAATACATAATGATTCCACGTCAGTGATGCTGGGTTAAACGTGAGTATAAATATATACGTCACTGACCCTAGAGTTCCCAGGTCTGTTCATCATTACACGGTGGTGGTCCTTGCTTGCACTTTTCTGTACATCATTACTTTGCTGTGATCCCAGTCGGATGTGTGCATACATCACCGCTCTTTTGTAACCATGGATTTCCTATGTCTAAGCGTCATCACACGGCGGTGGTCCTGGTTTGCACGTTTCTAGACATCACTACAAGTCTGTGATCCCGGGTTTCCTGTGTCTACACATCGCTCCTTGGGCTTCGATTGTGGATTGCACATGTATGTAATCATTTCATGGCTGTGATCTAGTATGAGATGTTTCTGTGCACCGATCCCTATCTGTACTACTGGATGGAAGGTGAGTATGAATAAATACCTACTCACAATAGAGTCCCATCCAGTCCATTAATGGCCCTGCTCCATTCATTCCTTCCTGCCGAAAGCTCACTCCCAGCACGAACAAGGATCGACCTCAACCATCTTGAGTTATAGTGTTGAAGACCTGGGTCACGTGGCCACTCGGGCAGGAAGGTGCTGTGTGTAAACAAGTACAAGTCTGCCTGGATGCCACCGGTCTGCGCCACTTGATGCCTTTGTGCGGCTAGTTCTCGGTGGCACAACTGGACCTCCACACAAGCTTCGGCCAGGACACAAAGGCCACATGGTGACTCCACACGCTGCCAGCCTCACATAACAAACTATCACACCGCCCAGAAAGATAAAGGGCCTAGGAAACACGGTAACCTGCTCCAATACAACAGATTTGCTTTACTTTACCATTACATATTTACAGTACCCTGTACAAAATTCCTGGATTACCCACCTATACATCAGTGCATGACTATGATCCTAGATTACACATGTATATACCTTGTGGCCTGGCAGTCACCCTGGAAACTTGTCTATATAAGTAGTAAGTCGGGATACCACTCATCAAAAAATCCTGGTCGCAATAGTGACATGTCTGGTCGCAATTTTGACAGCTTTTGACATGTCTGGTCTTAAACTCCTGGTCTCAATTTTGACAGTTTAAGGCCAGGACTGTTTAAGACCAGATCAAACCCTGGCCTTAAACAGTCTGGTCTTAAACTTCTGGCCTTAAATTTAACATCTCTGGCAGCAAAAATGGACATGCCTGGGAGTGCCTGGCAGCAAAAATGGTCATGTTCAGGCCTGGTCTTAAACAGTCCTGGTCTTAAACTGCTGGCCCTATTTTTGACAGTTTAAGGCCAGGCCTGTTTAAGGCCAGGGCTGATCATAAATTTGACAGCTCTGCTCTGCTGCAAAACATGAGGTAATTGTGTACATGTTTAAAAGTGCATAGAAAAAACTGCATGGTTGTAGGCTGGAAATGTCTGTGCATTTTTAAAACTGGGGGTTTGCAGCCAGCTGATGTTTGAACAGCTGCTGGGGCAGTCCTGAGTTCCCCAGCCCAGGGCCTGTGAAGAAGAATGTGTCATGTAGGTGTCAAAGCTGTAAAGGGTCCTCACAAACCTACCTGTGGTAATTCTCTCTAAAACCCCACAGCCAGCCCTGAGCTTTGAGATAAGATAAAAGACAGGTGGCCTGTAGATCAAAGCTTCCCATGAGACCCTGAAACAGGGTGCCAGCTGTTAGGATGTAATAAACACATCACAAAGCCTCTGGTCCCAAATTTTGACAGGTTAGTTCCAACTTGACGTGGCTGGCAGGAAATTTGACATATGAGTCCCAAGGTAGATCCTGTTCCCGGGCTCCCTACTTCCCAGGAGAAGGGGTCACGTAGGGGTGAAGAGTCTTACGCCGGCCCCCATTGTCTAACCCCACTCTTCCCAGGATAGGCCTTGAGTTTGAGTAACAGGTGTCACAGTAATAAAGGTTGTACTGGTTATACTGTACAAGGATAGAAAAAAGGTTCCCAACCAAAGGACAGCAGGACATTGTTCTAAACCCCCTAAAGTCATAAAAGGTGTGGGGGGCTTCAAATTAGCATGCTTGGACAGGTATAAAAAGCCCCCTCAAGGAATACTGTCAAACACCCATTCAAAAACCCCCCTTTGAGGAGTGACTGGCGTGGATTGTTCTGCTGTACCTGGAGGACTCCTGCATCAACAGCCAAGTCAAAAAACTTTGTGGATTTCTACACCATCAAGCCCTACAAAACCTTGGGGAGTGACTGGCCTGGATTGTTTTGGAGGCACAGAGCCAACCCTTGGAATTTAAGGCAAGAATGGATCTGAGCAACTTTTCCCAGCTTGACGCAGCCTGCCAACATGTAAAGAAGGTAAATAATGGATTGCGCAATGTTGTATTAGGGTGTACATGTAGTTTAAAAAAAATATATATATAAAGTTGTACTTTTAAAAAAAATAGTACTATGTAGTGTGGCTTGTAAACTGTTACTCTTTAAGTCTAGGTGCTGTGTTTAATGTGAATAATGGTGACAATTAAGTTTTTTTTTACAAGATGTGAATTGTAATGTAAATGTGTTTAAAGTGAATAAAGGCTTTGCTGATGCAGTGAGTTTAAAGCTGTGTGTGTGTGTGTGTGTGTGTGTGTGTGTGTGTGTGTGTGTGGGTATTTAATGTTAATGGGGTGGTGACGTAGGGTAGAGTTTGCAGGGTTTGTATTTAAGGGGTCATAATGTTGTAGGCCTTAGGAGGGTACATGCAGAGGGGAAACGTATATTTTACAGAGCATAGAAACATTTAACCCCCGGTTACACATTTAATGTCAATAAAATGTTAGAGGCTACTACTGCTTTATAAAATACACTGTTTTTTACAAATTTAAAATAAATAAAATGCATTTTTTGTACTCACCAAGCTGCTGTTTTGGGGCCTTTCGAGGGTCAGAAGTATGGGTCTGTATCTGTGTAGGAGAGCCTGTAAGGGGGGTGAGCTGGAGGGGTCCAGGATGTTCTGGGTCCTTGAGTGCATCGTTTTAAAAAATCCTCTTGTTAGTTGGAGATGCACTGGGGTTCTGGGTGGGGAGGTCTCTGTGGGTCCCTGGGGGCTCCGGTGCCCTTGTGCCGCTTTTTAAATAAAAATAAGCCCCCATGAGCCCGCTTCTCCAGGGCGCTGCTCGGGGGGGTGGGCTCGATGGGTCCTTATAGGCTCCGGGCCCAGGTGCTGAGTTTGCCGCTTTTTTTTATTTTTTTTAAAACAAAAAATACCCCCGAGCCCGCTTGATCTCGGGCGCTGCTCGGGATGCCTGGCTCTGGTGTCCGGGACCTCTGTGGCCATAGTGCAGCGTTTTTAAATAAAATAATAACCCAGCGACCGCTTATGCCTGGCGCTGCTCGGGGGGTGCTGGGGTAGGGCTCCATTGGGCCTCCGTGGCCGAGTTAGCCGAGCTTTTAAAAAACAATAATAATCCCCCGAGCCCGCTTGCACAAGGCGCTACTCGGGGTGAAGGGTGCGTGTGTTCCTGGGGGTCAGTGCCCCGTTTGCCGCTTTTTTTTTCTTCCAAAAATGACCCCGAGCCCGCTTGCTGATGGCGCTGCTCGGGGGTGTCAGGGGAGGGCTGTGAGGAGTCTTCTGGCCTCCGGGGCCCGTGGGCATACTGCCGCTTTTTAAAAAAAAATACGCCCCGAGCCCGCTTGCACAAGGCGCTGCTCGGGGGGTGTGGTCCATGTGTTCATGGGGCTGAGGGGGCCCCGAATGCCGAGTTGGGCCGTTTTTCAAAAATCGCCCCCGAGCCCGCTTGCTGATGGCGCTGCTCGGGGGTGTTGTGGGGCCGTGTTCCGGGTGTCTTGGGGCTCCGGGCCCCGAATGCCGAGTTGTGCAGGTTTTTTAAAATGCCCCCGAGCACGCTTCACCATGGCGCTGCTCGGGGGCTCTGGGTCGGGGTCCTGCATCCGCTGGGGGCTCCGGAGCCCGAGTGCTGTGTCTTCTTTCTTTTTTTTAAAAATACCCCCGAGCCCGCTTGAGGCTGGCGCTGCTCGGGGACTCTGAGGGAGGGCTCCGGGTGTCTCTGCAGGGGCTCCGGAGCCCGAGTGCGGTGTCTTCTTTTGTTTTGTAAAAAATGCCCCCGAGCCCGCTTTCACAAGGCGCGGCTCTAGGGTGCGGGGGTGTAGGGCTCCGTTGTCCTTGGGGGCTGTGAGGGTCCTGAGGGGCATTTTCCCACGGTCCCCACGTGGATCCAGCAGAGGCATCATGGCGGCTGTGAGGCTTCACCGGGCCTGCAGGGGCTTGGTCCGCCCCTTCAATGATGTCACCAGTGCATCACTGAAGGGGCGGACCAAGCCCCTGCAGGCCCGGTGTGTGTTTTTTTTTAAAAAAAAATGTATTGAGAGATAGTGCGAACACGAGGGTGTCACAGCGCTTTACATAAGAACCAGTTGCAAAAGATAAGGATTTAGGATTACAGGCGTTACATAAAAAAGCTCCAAGTAGAAAAAACTGCTTAATGTGGCGCAGACTTTACATGTGAGCAAAGTACAACAGCATACGTTAAGTTACATGAGGAAAAAAGTGACAAGTGCTCAGGTTACAAGAGAAAACAAAGTACAATTAGAGGTATAATCCTGCAATATAGGGTAGACACTCAAGCACAAGAGAAAAAATCACATAGACAATGGGGAGCAATACAGGAGGTAGCAAACAGTGTGTTACAAGAGAAAAGTGATACAAATGTGAATGTTACAAAGCGCCTTACATAGGCCACAGGTGCAAAACTGAGGACTAGGGATCACAGGCCTGGCGCAACCGTCAAAAGCACGCAAAATGTGAGAGGGCGCAACCAAGGTGTTACAAGAGAAAAGTGGCATGTACATGTTACAAAAGAGTACCATGAACCTAGGGGCAGTGGCTATAGGTCAGAAGGACTATGTGTACCTAAAGTGATTTACCCCATGAGCAAAGGATATGGCGCAGGTTGTTTTTAACATATGTTTTAGCGCAGCACATGCAACGCTTTTTTTTAAAAATGTCTGTTGATTCACCCCTCTTATAAGGTTTTAAAAATGTATACATGAATTGTTTGAAGTTGTGATACTTTTGTTTATGAAAGATGCTTTAAATCCTGTTCTTTTATTTAATATTTAATACAGATGGAAGACCCTGCAAATACAACCGTCACCAATGTACCCCCTGCGCTGGACACATCTGTAATAACTATCAGCGATGGTCACTTGTCAGCCCCCCAGCCAGGTATATATTTAGAGTTGTGTAGTTCTACGTAGTTTTGTACACCAACAACGCACAAGTTCTCTTTTTTTCTAATGTGGGTCTCATGTCTGTATGCTTTTACAGCTTATGACCCCGACCTACAAGAAGTTTATGACGATCTTATGGTGTACATCGAGGCTCAAGGCGCTATGAACAATGTGCAAAACACTACAGTTCCTACAGGTAATTAAAAAGGCCGCTGGTATTTAAACTGTCTAAGGCGCTAGGGCATTGGCGGGGTAGGCCAGAGTCCTGACCCTGAGGGTGTATAGAGGTAATCCTCAGAAAGATGACTAATGTTGGGTATTATTTTTTCTTTACAGGTGCCCCTATGTTATGCCCGGACGTTGTTGAGGTCCAAGAGGCGGCGCAATGTTCAAAAGAAAGCCCTTTGAAGAGGAAAGCTTCAACTTCTAAAGTGGGACCCCTGTCAAAGAAAGGAGCTGCAAAAAGACCTCTTTCAGGTGTGTTTTTTACAAAAGGGTGTGAGAAGTACTAGAGGTGTTACAGACTCTCAAGCAGAAGGGCACAGTTGGTTGTAGCAATGCCTATATAAAAAGGTAGCTGTGTAGAACTTAGGATGGTGGTGCTTGTACGTGCTGTTTTTATGCTTTCTCTAATATATATATATATTTTTCTGTTTATATTTTAGAAGCGGCTCAGAAACATGCTGCTGAAGAGAGGTCGGCGCAGTCCTTAAGGGACATAACAACATCCGTCCAGAACAACAGAAGCGGCGCAAAAGGCGTGAGTAGGCGTGTACGCCAGGAAAAACTATCTACGTACTACACACCAAGCAACACGTTGAACAACCATCTACAACAAGCTATTCTGCACAGGGGTTGGGCCAACACTGGCGACATGCTTACAAGCCCTGCCTCCCTTAAGAAGAAACATGGGGACTCAGAGAACCTCCCCAACCCTTTAAAACGTGTGAAGGTCTGTAAGGTATTCACAGAGCCCCAAACAGAACCCTTAGACCTAAAGAAGACAACGACGGTGCTCCAAGAGGGCCATGCAAAACTCTTAAGCCCTGAGAAGAAAAGCCCTAGCAGCCCTGAGCCCCAAGCTAACCCCTTAGATTTATCTATAAAAAAGGATGCTAAGCCCTTTAATGAGGCCTATACAACCTTGAGCCCCAAGGAGGTGTTAGTTGTACCGGTGGTTGTAGAAGAGGCGGCGCCGCCACAACCCCCTAAAACATCGCGCCTCTCAAGAAAACATCTGAAGCTGAAACCGGGGGTCCCTAAGTTCCAGTTACCAGAGTCCCTCAGCAACCCTAATACAATGCAGGATCCACCAAGCGTCCTGAAACCCCAGACCGTGGGAAATAAAATAACTGTGCATGTAGAGGTGCACGCCCCTGAGCAACCCCCAAAGCCTGTTGTAAGTGTTCAGGCACAGCCTAGGGTCTCAACAGTTGGTAATGCGCAACCCCTAGAAGGTCCTTCTAGCACGAATAGCAACTCTCTTGAGGTGTTGAGGGGGTTGGTAGACAGCATTGGTAGAACCCCAGAAGCGGTGTACCAGGGGTCTTTGAGCACAGAGGGCTTACAGAACACAGGTAACCAGGCACCACACCCTAACACCGCCATTTCAACTAGGCCCCAGGATTACAACGACACCTCCTCACAATCCTCATACCCTTTGTCCCCGAGTACCCCTCCTGGAGCATACGACCCTACCAGCCCCACGGCCATCCACATGTACAGCCCCGTGTCCAGCCCCGCTGCCAACCACGCGTACAGTCCCATGGCCAGCCCAGCTGCCAATCCCGTGTACAGTCCCGTGTCCAGTCCCGTGGCCAGCCCTGCTGCCAACCCCGTGTACACTCCCGTGTCCAGTCCCGTGGCCAGCCCCGCTGCCAACCCCGTGTACAGTCCTGTGTCCAGTCCTGTGGCCAGCCCTGCTGCCAACCCCGTGTACAGTCATGTGTCCAACCCTGAGGCCATCACCGCTGCCAATCCCGTGTACAGTCACGTGTCCAGTCCCGTGGTCAGCCCCGCTGCCAACCCTGTGTACAGTACCGTGTCCAAACCCGAGGCCAGTACCGCTGCCATCCCTGTGTACAGGGCCGTGTCCATCCCATGGGACATGCCCGTGTACAGACCCGTGTCCAGCCCCGCCTTCGAGGGGTGCAGTATAGATGGGACTGGGGGGTTGCCTCCATTTATAAGACCTCGCAAGGTGTGCCCCCCTAAGCAGGAACAAGATGGGTCTGTAAACACAGAAGATGTATTGAAGACACACGTAAGAGAGATACAGATGGCGGTTTGAAAATTAAAACGGCAGGCGAACCGCGCACTCATAAGAATGGATATGGGGTATTCCAATCTCATGAACAAGAGGGAGGCCCAACATCTGGTCGTGGCCAGGGTTGGGGTGTGTAAAAAAGACATCATACAGATGTGTCAGGCGGCTGTGGCCGACATACAAGGTACACATTCATGACTATGTCAGTACCAACCCCTAAAGACCCCACCAACCACTGGTGCTCATAAGAGACCCCCAAAATATAGCCGTACGGTCCAGAGGTTAGTGACAAAGTCTGGACGCTTCTTAAAACTGCTCAAGCAAAGCCCATCTGGTGCCCCACAAACCCTCAAATAAGACCCCAATGTTTCCATAGAACCCTTCAAACAAGACGCCCCTGTTTCCCTAGAACCCTTCAACCACGGTACCACAGCTTCAAGATCAACGCCTGAAGCATATAAACCAGCACTTCACCGCCGACAATACATAGGGGCAGGGTCTAACATACCTAGGGTCGGCCATTTGAAGGGGGTAGGGGGGATGGCTTTAAAACTCCAAACAACGCAACATTCAGAAGGACCTAGGGGTGGAACTGTAGCGGTGGCCTCCATGAACAAGACATCCAACGACAGCGACCTACCTGTTCAGATAGGCTGGGGCTTGGTATCTAGAAAAGCCTGGGCCCGTAAAAAAAAACAAAAGTGGCTTAATAGTACAAAGCAACGCCGGTTTTTAATAAATAAGTTGAAGAAGGCGAGAATATGCGCTACCCGCAGGTTTACAAGGACCCCTGAGACAGGTCCCACCCTGACCTCACAAAGTGACACAGCAGAGAACACCTCCACAAATCACACTCCTACTGATGAGGGCCCAGAGCCCTTGTTTTTAGAGAGTGTTAGGAGTTACACTCGCAATGTAGAGAGGTTTAGGGCCGTAGAACACTATGAGGAGTTTAGATTTGTTAACCTACATCAAATAACATCAACCACTCATGGTGTTCTGGCTATACATCAGGCTGTGCAGGAGCTCATAGAAAGGTTGTTACACGATGTGGGGCCTAATGACTTTTTCCAACTCCGCTTCCAGGGGCAGGGTTTTGACACACCGTTGTTCACCAGGCGGAAGACCCGAGATGTTTTTGATGCTGTGCAATTTTTAGAAAACCTCTCAAGGCTTTTACAGAGTAAGGCTGAACTAGTCGCCTATGGCACGTTTAGAGTCATAGCCCTCATTGTACGGGGGCGTGAGGGGGGTGTTTCCAGACCCTTAAAGAGCGTACTATACAGTAAAATAATTGGCAAGAAACAGCGGTGGCTGCTCAACTTTAGCAACGCCACTGCCAATACATGTCTGGCGGCCAGCATCGTGGGTCTGTTGATGACTCGCAAGACCCATGACGCTGTCATCATGTCTAGAGCTGCTGAAGCCCATGAGGTTCTTGAAATACCTCCTGACCGAATGGTCGGCTTTGGTGATATAGGTCTTTTTGAGAACTATTTCGCCGTGACGGTGAAAGTTCTCTATCACAGCGGTTCCTGGAAGTACTTTACAACCGGGGAACCTGTGAGAAACAATGTCCTCCACATGGAAAATCATTTTTACGGTATCTTGAACCTTAAAGGTTTTCTGGGGGCCAAGTATGTGTGCGCCCACTGCGATCATATATACAACAATAAAACATACCACCAGTGTGAAATGTGTTGTAAGATGTGTCAGAGGGACGGCTGCTTAGAAGACGCTACCCTAAAGGTGAGGTGCGCCACCTGTAGGTTGTTTTGTCGCTCGCAAAACTGTTTGAGCATACACGAGCAATCTTACAGCTGCGTCCCTAAAAAGGACTGTAGCGAGTGTGGGCGGTATGTGGCAGTGAATCACAAGTGCAAAGGTATGATATGTCCCCGTTGCCATGTGTCTTACAAAGCCGGTACCAACCATCAGTGTTATATGGTTAAAGGTCCACCTCAGACCAAGACCGAAGACTATATAGTGTTTGATATAGAGTGCACACAAGAGACGGGGGTACACCAGCCTAACTACATTTACGCACACCATCTAACTTCCGACGACAGTTGAGAGTTTGAGGGACGAACGTGCGTTGGTGATTTCCTAAGCACTTTCATTCAAGCCACATTCCAAGGATATACCATGCTCGCCCACAACTCGAAAGCCTATGACTTCTTCTTTATTCTACGAGACATGATTTGTGAAAAGATACAGTTGGAACTCATAACCCAGGGGTCTAAACTGATGCTGATGACGGTATGTCCTTTAAAAATACGCTTCATAGACACCCTGAATTTCCTACCCATGAAATTGAGCAAGCTGCCAAAGGCCTTTGGGTTCCCAGGGTGTAAAGGGTATTTTCCACACTTTTTCAACACCTGGGCTAACCAGAATTATGTGGGACCCATGCCGCCTCCTGACAGCTACGGGGTTGAATACATGATGCCTGATGAGAAAGTGAGCTTTCTAGAGTGGTACTCTGAAAACAGCGAAAAGGAGTTTCACTTTCAAACAGAGTTGAAAGCTTATTGTCAGGCTGATGTAATGATCCTCCGGCAAGCTTGTAACCTCTTCAGAGATGTTGTGGTGTCTATGACTAAAGAAGTCAAGGCCTTGAAACCTAAGACATTGACTAAGAAAGTCAAGGCCTCAACATCCAAAACCCCTGAAATACAGCAAGCGGTCGAATACATAGACCCATTTCAAAACGTCACTCTGGCATCCATGTGTATGTCCATCTACAAACACATGTTTTTGAGGCCAGAAACTATCGCTCTAGTACCGCCAGACCTCTATAACGGTAAACAGAAACGTTATTCAACCCCCTCTATCCAGTGGCTCATGTACGTCTCTGAGAAGGAAGACATCCAGATTCAACATGCATTACAGGTTGGTGAATTCCGCCTGGGCCCCTATTACCTGGACGGGTACTCTGTAATTAAGGGTGTGCCGACAGCCTTTGAATTATACGGCTGTTTTTACCATGGCTGCCCCAAGTGTTACAAGCCCCACGAGTATAACAAAATGCTGGGTGCCAAATTTGAACACTTATACAGACGTACTCTGACAAAGGCCCAGTATGTGGAAAACCGGGGCTTTGCTATGAGAGTTCTTTGGGAGCACGAGTGGTTAGACATGTTAAAAACCGACACAGACCTCTGCTCTTTTCTTAAGACTCATGATTTACCCACACCTTTGGAGCCCCGAGATGCCTTATTTGGGGGGTGTACAAATGCCATACAACTGTACAAGGCCGTTGGTGAGGGTGAGAAAATACACTACTATGATTTCACCAGTCTGTACCCTTTTGCGAACAAGATGAAGTTGTACCCTGTGGGTCATCCCACCATCATCTATAGAGATTTTAAGCCCCTAGACAAATACTTTGGGCTTATCAAATGTGAAATATATCCTCCCAAGCAGCTTTACTTCCCTGTGTTACCATGCAGAGTCGATGGCAAGCTAATGTTCCCCCTCTGCCGAACCTGTGCGATGCTTAAAGAGGTTGACGGCTGCAGACACACTGATGAACAAAGGATGCTCACAGGGACCTGGTGTAGCATCGAGGTACAAGCTGCCTTAGAGAAAGGGTACATGCTAGGTAGAGTACACGAAGTGTGGCATTTTAAGAGCACTACAACACAACTCTTTGCCCCCTACATTAATTTGTTTCTCAGAGACAAGCAGGAGGCCTCAGGGTATCCTGAATGGTGTACTAGTCAGGATGCAAAACAGAAATACATCGATGACTACTACGCTCACGAGGGTATCCGTTTACGACCCCATCTGATAGAGGTCAATCCTGCACGCCGACAGTTAGCCAAACTCTGTCTCAACTCCTTATGGGGAAAATTTGCACAGCGCACAAACCTTTCAAATACTACCTTAATATCAGATCCTGATGAACTGTTCAAGTACCTGTTTGCCCCATGCTACGAGGTGTCCAGCTGCGAGTTTATCGATGATGATACCGCTGCTTTGTGTTGGAAATATGCCCAAGAGTACCCCACATCGAGTAACAACATAAACATTTTCATAGCCTGCTTCACGACAGCCCACGCTCGTCTAGAGCTTTACGGGGTTATGGATAAGCTCCAGGATCGCTGCTTGTATCACGATACAGATTCTGTGATTTTTCTGAGCAAGCCGGGGGATGAAGACCCTCCTCTAGGAGATTATCTGGGTAATCTAACCAGTGAGCTAGATAAGGACGAGTATATAAAAGAATATACTTCCTCAGGGCCTAAAACATACAGCTACCGTACCAACAAGAACAAGGTGTGTATGAAGGTCAAAGGGATAACATTAAATGTCATCAACACCCTAAAAATCAATTTTGATAGCTTGAAGAATCTGGTGCATGAATACGCTACAGCAGACGATTCTGAGAATGCTAAAACCATAGTCGTGAACCAGCCCTGCATAGTCAGATCCAAAAAGAAGTGGGAAATCACAACCCAGCCTCTACATAAAACATTGCGAGTTGTTTTTGATAAAAGGGTCCTGACCACCGACTATAAAACACTGCCTTATGGTTATTAGGCCCATTAGAGAGACAGCCGCCACAGCATGGACACCCGGTTACAGCATCCATTCTCCTGCGTGCTAGCAGGACCCTCAAACTGTGGTAAAAGCTACTTTATAAAAAAGCTCTTAGAAAATGCCAACTCTGCTTTATCACAAACCCCTAACAACATTGTGTGGCTTCATTCATGCTGGCAGCCTCTTTATACAGATTTGGGCAGTCGGTTCCCCCATATCAAATTTATAGAGGGTATACCGGATAACCTCAACGATGATGAGCTACTACCACCAACCCTTGTAAATATGATAATTGTTGATGATCTGATGCGTGAAGGTGGTGATCATCCAGAGTTAGAGAGAGCTTTTACTCAGTATTCACATCATCGCAATCTAAGCATCTGCTACATAGTGCAGAACTTGTTTTACAAAGGCAAGAACAGTAGGTCTATAGCTCTCAACGCTTCATACCTTGTTTTATTTAAAAACCCTCGGGACAAACAACAAATAGCTGTCATAGCTAAACAGATGTACCCCGGAAACACACACTTCTTCATGGAGGCCTTTAACGACGCTACATCAAAACCCCACGGGTACCTGTTGGTAGACTTAAAGAACGAAACTCTAGAAGACTATAGACTAAGGGCTGATATTTTTCCCCCAGAGCTACCTGTAGTTTACACCCCAAAGCCCAAGAACAGGCCCTATAAAAAGCAGCGGTGAAGTCTTTTAGAACCATTTACAGGCCAGCCCTTATAACGCTCAGTGGTGACCATGTCTACACACCTACGCCGCAATTTAGCTCTCCTGAAAATGCTTGTTACAGCCAGCCCCCAACACCGAAAGGCCATCCTGGGCACCGCTTCTGACGATTTAGTGGCCGCCATTTCAGAAATATCCCTAAACACCCTAAAAGGCAACGTCCCTATATCAAAGCGTCAGTTACAGGTTCTGAAGAAGAAGACGGGGCTTATCAAGAAGCTCAGTAATAAAAGGGGCTCACTCATAACAAAGAAGAAACTGGTGAAACAGTCTGGAGGTTTTATAGGTAACTTGCTGGGGATAGCTATACCTGTAATTACAAGCCTCCTCTCGGGTCAGTGATGGATCATGCCACAAAAATGTATCTGGTTCCTAGGCAGCAAATGGAGCAGCTGGGGTCCACCACGGACAACGCCTGGGATATCCGTAGAAATGAGACTCTACGCCTGGATACTGAAATTAAAGACATTTTGAGCAGGACTGATCTAAACCCCTACGACAAGGCTAACCTTTACAACAGCACTCTCAAAAAATTCTTACATTACTACACCCAGTGGAATACTGAGAAGAACAAGTTGACTCTATATACCCCAGACTCTGAACAACCAGCTGCTCAGGCCCCCGACCCTCAGCCCCTACAACCGCCTCCCGATGGTGCGACAGCTTCAGATACCTTTGTTGGAGACCTCCTAAAAAATATAGGTCAAAGGCACAGAGGGGCTGCGCAGATGCTGATGAGTAAACTAGCCGCTTCTAAAGACCTAGCCTCTTGGAATGAACGCGGCGAGTTTCTCTACAAGGGCCAACCTGTTGCAGGGTCGCATATGTACGATCTAGTCAAAGGTCTGACACACCCCAAAATCCTAACGCCTCAAAATGCACCGAGAGGCTGGGAGCAGTTTATGAAGGCCGCTGCTGAACTCAATATACCCTCCACGCTTGTTGGTAATAATGAACACCGTCGCCTGCTAGACAATTTGAAGAGTCCCCTACTGCCATCGCCTACAGGTTCTGAAGGCCCTAGACTATCTCCTACTTGGTCTACCCCTACGCAGCCGACGACATCTCGGAAAAAAAAAAGACATTGACCCAGCCACCGATCGCATGGATTTTTGATTAATTGTGTGTGATTTTTTATTCCTAGGTTTCTGCAGTAAAGTCTTGTCAACTAATTATTTGTAATAAACACCTTGTTATAACTTTACAAACCGTCTCAGTCGTCTTTCAAAAAATCATTTTATGTTGTATGTATATTGAAATAACGAGTCTGAATTCATGTTTTTAAAAAATATAATGTCTTTTATTTTAAACGTTCAACATTAGGCATACAACTGTTATAAACCCTTACAGTTTTGACAAGGTACATATTCTGTTTTCACAGGTCTGACCGACACCCAGGTGTTTTCTTTTACATATTTCGCAACTATACGGTCATTGTTAACAAGATCCCCCGGATATAGATTTAAGAAATTTCTAAACGAAAGACTCTGTGACATTTTACTGATAAAATAAATACAATGTTCCCCACATGTGATGGCCATGGAATCCTGCACCCTTAGTTTGTTATACTCCACCACAGCTGCAGCTTTTTTCACAAACTTGAATATAGGCGGTGTATAGAGTCTGTGCTCAGGGAACTCTGCGGTACTGTCAAACACTATAACCTTGTCAACATCTATAAACATGGCCGCCCAATGTGTCCCAGCCTGGTCATGCGGGTCTGTGTTAAAGACTAGGGTGCAGGGCCTTTCTGCCCCTATTTCGCCTGGTAACCCATCGCTAGGGAAAACACCCAAAAAGTATTTCCTAGCATATTTATGTCTGCTTAAGAAGTCACGTATCTGCACCGTATCCATTTCACCAATGTTTTTAAAGATAGTCAAACAAAATCTGCCTTGCGTGGTTGATCTGAATGATGCTGTCGAATACAGAGAATACGACCATGTTCACATTAGTCGGTAGTGGAGCTGCGAATCGTATTTCAGCTTTTAGATTCCCATTTTTTACCAGGTTGTAGTGATCACCATCTTCCATGTCCGGTGTCAGGTCGAATGCGAACAGCGTGTATCCACGGCCATAGCCTTCTCTTGACACTGCTACACCGCAGTCCCTTTGATGCTTTCCTGTTATCGAAACCAGTCCTTGATATTCCCTGATGTAATGCCCTGCTTCAAAACTGGGGGTGTAGGGTTTTGCAGGAATCACATTGCCCTCATGGACCAGCGCTGCGTAGTTGATGTTGTAGTGTTTAAAATTGAAGGGGTTTGAGCCATAGGTGCCACTAAAAGCTGTATTGTCCACAAACCCTATGATGATGAGTTTTGGTAGCTGTCCCAGAAATAAATTCTGTTGTTGTGTTAAGCGGGTACCTGCAGGGATGCTGAATACCTTCAGAGCTACTCTTTCCACAGCGTACTTGGCGTTGGATATTTGCAAAGCTTCGGCGTGCGCTAATCTGACGCTCGGGGACACTTTCACTCTCTTTACAAACAGGCTCGCAGACAGTATGTTCAGCTTGTAATGTTCCGCATCCCCGTTGATGAGGCAGAATGAGTCCTTGTTGCGATTGAGCTTGATCTTAAGATCAATGCCATTGATGAGCAGTTTATCTTGGAAGAAGAGGTCCGAATGTATGCGCCCCAGGAGGTCAAAGGTACGGCTGTCTGCAGCATGCCCCGCTCTTTTTATAAAGCCCTTATTATCACCATCCAGAGCTGTGATTTCAAACTGTCCGTGTGTATCCCTGTGAAAGAGACCCGCTGAAAGTTGTGTGTCAAGGGCGTCGCTACTGTAATTTAGAATGCTCTCAATGTAGGCTCTGTAGGCGTACATGTTATCGTTCTGGGTGATGAGTCGGTCGCCCAGGGTGATGTCCACTTGATTAAACATGGTAGCTAGAGGGTAAGCGATCGGTGCCACTTTAGCGTTGTTGGCAATGTCGGACCCATCCACTTTTACGATTTTACACATAAGATGCAGCAGAGTGTTGTTGAGATCCAAATACATATCCGTGGCCCCTGACACATAAAACTCTATAGGCGCCAGCGGTGTCAATGCTGCTAAAGGTGACACCTCCATGAAGAAGCTGTTTTCGATGCTTGTCTGTGTGGGCTTTAGACTAAACAAGTCCAACTCTGATTTGGCGCACTCTCCAGATCCACAATGTACGAAGGCCATGGCTGTGTTTACAAGGCTTTAAAAAATATTTACTTTAGAGCCGGTTCGCTTCTTCGCAGCTCTCTTCCGTCTTGGAGCTCTTCTTTTCTGAGGGCGTTTTGAAGAGGTCCTCCTTTTTTTATAGGGGGCTGGGGGACCCCTGCGTCTGGAAACACACCGTTTCCTTTTGACACTAGTGCGTGGCTTATACACCAAACCAGCTTCTTCTTGAGGTTGCTTGTTCATGCGCTCTGCAACTGCCGATGTAACAGACCCCACCACCTCTTGGGCCAAGTTCGTGGCAGCAGCCTTAACATGAGGCTTTGCAATTTCATAGCCTCTTCTCAGGAAAGGCATAGCTCTTCTAAACAGGCTCCTAAAGAATCCCCCTAATCCAGCCCCGTACATAACAGGTGAACCTTGAAAGTACGGTGGTCCTCCATAACCGGCTTGACTTCTGTAATAGTCTCTGTACATAGACGGATCTCCGTAGGTTTTCATAACCACCATGATGGCTGCTTAATACCCTCTGTCGTGTCTAGGCCTTAAATGAAGCTTGACAATAACTTTCCCGTATTTAAAGGCCACCGGCTCAGACTGATCATCGTAGATCATAATTGAAATAGTGTCAAAATGGTTTTTAGAAACTGCGACGTAGTCAGGTTTGTTAAATTGTATGTTGACCATGGTATTATTATCACCCTGTACATGCACCCACCTTACCAACGGCGAGTAACTATCACCTATCCTCTGAGACTCTACAATATCGCTGTACACGTAGAGCGTGTAGAACCCCCCATTAATATCGGGGCACGTGTGATCTTGTTCCACAGGGCTTTTCACATGTTGTACTGTCCCTAAAATCCTTCTTAATTTACCTGAACAGTTAAACAGGGTGTTTCGATTTATGGATTTAAGAAACACCTTTCTTCTCACATTATCTAGCACCAGATGAATATTCGGATGTGGTTCTATACTGGCTATGGATTTGTTGATGGCTTCGATAATGCTTGTTACGTGTGGGTAGTAGCCTGGTGGGAATGATGTGTGTATGCCCATGGGGTCCTGTTCCCTCTTGATGTGAAACTTGGTTTCAGCCGCTGTAAATGTATTCCATGTTCTAGGGTATTGTATTTCTGTTAGGGCAACCTCCCAGTCCCCCTTCAGATCCACAGCCTTAGCCAATTTGACGGTGTAATTAGAAATCTGATTGTTGGGGAACATGTCCTTAGAAGCGTTGGATGGTAAGGTTATATAAAAGGGTGTAGTCTCCATCGTCGCAGCGGCTTTTAGTTCACACACCCTTCAGGGAACTAGCCAACACCCAACTGTTAAATTTCTCAGGCCATCCACGCCATTTGACATATGCCTGGCTCTTAGCACCGGTACCTTTCCTTTTCAGAACCTTTTCAACCCTATACACGCGGTTTGGATCATCGGGCACCTTTTGTAACTCTTCCTTGTAAAAGGATCCCGACACCGTTTCCCCATCGTAGTCCTTTAGCCTGTAAATATACACCCCTTCCTTAAGCTCCACACTTTCCACTATAAATATTTCATCACTAAAGGTCTGTTGGTAACCCTTCGTGAAGACTCCTTTCAGTTTTGAAATCCTAACGTGATCACCATTTTTAAAAACAGACTTCTTCACCTTTGTACCAAAGTTAGACCCATACACGTTTCTCCAGGCAGTTAACGAATTATCAGTTGTTACCTCTTGTAGTTACGATGCACCCATTTGAATCAGAGGTAAGCATGGGCGTAAAATCCGCTCCGATCGCGGATTTTTCGGATTTTCGGCAAATTCGCAATCCGCGAACTCTCGCGAATTTGTCCAAAATCCGTGAATCCGCTCGCGGCGGATTTTTTGCTTGGTTGCGGCGCGCGGCGTGGTGCACGGCGTTCACTTTCCGTAATTTTAGCGTTTGCCGAGTTGTTTTTCTTTGCGAGTGACGCGCCATTTTAGATCTTGCTGCGTGTTCCCGCGGGAGTTTGTCGCCCGCGAATACGTACTCGCGGCTTGCCACCTTGCACAGCACACCTCGCGAGAGTTCGCAATTGCGAACACGTAGTTGCGGCGGAAAGGAACAATCTCGCACTTGCGAAATAGAGATTTTGCAATTTCGCACAAGAAAATCACCAGCAAACAGGATAAACCTTCAGAAAATTATGATTTTTATCAGAATCACTCCTCAGGTTGACATTTGCATGGCCTTTTTTTTTGCAAGGAGTCCATTTTGGGGGGGGGGGAGGAAGGAAGTGCCCCACAGTCTCCAACTTCCTGTTCCTGTCCAGCAGGCTCCTCCCAGTGCTTTGTCCATCTCCTGGTCACTTTCATTTGGATCTGGAGCTGGAAGGATTACTTTTTGTGGGTGCTGCTGGATATTTGGATTTGAGGCCTTTTTGACTGTCTTTGGATCACTTTTGGATTAGAAATCAACTTTCACAAGTAAGTTTGTTTGGGGCATTACAGTTGCTGCAAGTACAATTTTGGAACTTTTTCAGAAAATTAAATAAATTATATTGTGGGTAGCCACAGTATCCAGTAGGACCAGGGTTGGTTATGGGTGCATGATACAACTGTTTTGTTGAATTTAAACACCATTGAGGCCATGGATGGGCTGGGATTGTGCAGATTTTATTGTTTTTTGTCGTTTTTTTGGGCCTGCTGGTGTGGCCCTTTGCCCAGGGGTGGTGAGTGTTGCATGGGCCTAGTCTTTCTGTGGGGTGTCTTCTTGAATTTAAACAAAATTGAGGCCATGGATGGGCTGGGATTGTGCTTATTTTATTGTTTTTTGTCGTTTTTGGGGGGCTGCTGGTGTGGCCTTTTGCTTGCCCAGGGGTGGTGGTGGTGCATGGACTGAGTGTGCCTGTGGTGTGGTCTCACTCTCTTTGATGTAAACATCATGGATGGCATTGGATTGTGGTGATTTCTGGCTGTTTTTCTGTTTTTTGGGGGTGTACTGTTGATGTGGTCTGGCCATGTGGGTGGTGGTGGTGGCCATCTTGAGTGCTGGCTGGTACAGGCAACATGTGCTTGGGGTGTAAGGGGGCCATTTTGAGGAGAGGCAGTGTCTGAGGCCTGCACTTATTTTGCCTACTTTTCATCCCTTATGCCCAGGGGTAGTGAGTGTTGCATGGGCCTAGTGTTTCTGAGGGGTGTCTTCTTGAATTTAAACACCATTGAGGCCATGGATGGGCTGGGATTGTGCAGATTTTATTGTTTTTTGTCGTTTTTTTGGGCCTGCTGGTGTGGCCCTTTGCCCAGGGGTGGTGAGTGTTGCATGGGCCTAGTCTTTCTGTGGGGTGTCTTCTTGAATTTAAACACCATTGAGGCCATGGATGGGCTGGGATTGTGCAGATTTTATTGGTTTTTGTCGTTTTTTTGGGCCTGCTGGTGTGGCCCTTTGCCCAGGGGTGGTGAGTGTTGCATGGGCCTAGTCTTTCTGTGGGGTGTCTTCTTGAATTTAAACATAATTGAGGCCATGGATGGGCTGGGATTGTGCTAATTTTATTGTTTTTTGTCGTTTTTGGGGGGCTGCTGGTGTGGCCTTTTGCTTGCCCAGGGGTGGTGGTGGTGCATGGACTGAGTGTGCCTGTGGTGTGGTCTCACTCTCTTTGATGTAAACATCATGGATGGCATTGGATTGTGGTGATTTCTGGCTGTTTTTCTGTTTTTTGGGGGTGTACTGTTGATGTGGACTGGCCATGTGGGTGGTGGTGGTGGCCATCTTGAGTGCTGGCTGGTACAGGCAACATGTGCTTGGGGTGTAAGGGGGCCATTTTGAGGAGAGGCAGTGTCTGAGGCCTGCACTTATTTTGCCTACTTTTCATCCCTTATGCCCAGGGGTAGTGAGTGTTGCATGGGCCTAGTGTTTCTGAGGGGTGTCTTCTTGAATTTAAACACCATTGAGGCCATGGATGGGCTGGGATTGTGCAGATTTTATTGTTTTTAGTCGTTTTTCTGGGCCTGCTGGTGTGGCCCTTTGCCCAGGGGTGGTGAGTGTTGCATGGGCCTAGTCTTTCTGTGGGGTGTCTTCTTGAATTTAAACATAATTGAGGCCATGGATGGGTTGGGATTGTGCTTATTTTATTGTTTTTTGTCGTTTTTGGGGGCTGCTGGTGTGGCCTTTTGCTTGCCCAGGGGTGGTGGTGGTGCATGGACTGAGTGTGCCTGTGGTGTGGTCTCACTCTCTTTGATGTAAACATCATGGATGGCATTGGATTGTGGTGATTTCTGGCTGTTTTTCTGTTTTTTGGGGGTGTACTGTTGATGTGGACTGGCCATGTGGGTGGTGGTGGTGGCCATCTTGAGTGCTGGCTGGTACAGGCAACATGTGCTTGGGGTGTAAGGGGGCCATTTTGAGGAGAGGCAGTGTCTGAGGCTGCACTTATTTTGCCTACTTTTCATCCCTTATGCCCAGGGGTAGTGAGTGTTGCATGGGCCTAGTGTTTCTGAGGGGTGTCTTCTTGAATTTAAACACCATTGAGGCCATGGATGGGCTGGGATTGTGCAGATTTTATTGTTTTTTGTCGTTTTTTTGGGCCTGCTGGTGTGGCCCTTTGCCCAGGGGTGGTGAGTGTTGCATGGGCCTAGTCTTTCTGTGGGGTGTCTTCTTGAATTTAAACACCATTGAGGCCATGGATGGGCTGGGATTGTGCAGATTTTATTGGTTTTTGTCGTTTTTTTGGGCCTGCTGGTGTGGCCCTTTGCCCAGGGGTGGTGAGTGTTGCATGGGCCTAGTCTTTCTGTGGGGTGTCTTCTTGAATTTAAACATAATTGAGGCCATGGATGGGCTGGGATTGTGCTTATTTTATTGTTTTTTGTCGTTTTTGGGGGGCTGCTGGTGTGGCCTTTTGCTTGCCCAGGGGTGGTGGTGGTGCATGGACTGAGTGTGCCTTTGGTGTGGTCTCACTCTCTTTGATGTAAACATCATGGATGGCATTGGATTGTGGTGATTTCTGGCTGTTTTTCTGTTTTTTGGGGGTGTACTGTTGATGTGGACTGGCCATGTGGGTGGTGGTGGTGGCCATCTTGAGTGCTGGCTGGTACAGGCAACATGTGCTTGGGGTGTAAGGGGGCCATTTTGAGGAGAGGCAGTGTCTGAGGCCTGCACTTATTTTGCCTACTTTTCATCCCTTATGCCCAGGGGTAGTGAGTGTTGCATACTTGCATGTCCCTAGTCTTTCTGTGGGGTGTCTTCAATGTAAACATCATGGATGGCATGGGATTGTGCTCATTTTTCTGTGTTTTGTCGATTTTTTGGGGTGTATAACTGAACTGATGTTCCTCTGTCTTCCATTGCTTTTAGGTGCACAAGAAGACTCAATAGAACCACCAGTGCCAGGAAGAAGTCCTGCAGCGGTGTGTGCAGCATAACGTCACGCGACGTCATGTCACTCTGGACACAGAACCCTCTGCAACTCGTGCAACTGCTGCCTGCTGACCTGCTCTGAAGAAGATGGCCCCAAAAAAAGTAACCCGTAGCTCCTCTAGCAAGAAAGGTGCCAGTAAGGAGCAGAAGAAGCAAGTTACCAAGGACACTGGTGTGCCGCCCGCCCCTTTTTTTGGGAGTAAAAAAAAAAGTATGCCTGCAGCAGCTGCAGCGGGATCTGCTGGGGACCAAGCTGGCAGCAGCACCCCCGCTCCATTGGGCTCAGTGCCACCACCACCACCACGCCAACTTAAGTCCAAGCCCTTGAGTGCTGCAGAGGCAGCCAGTATACTTCTTCAATCACCATCGACCAGTGATGTTGGCTCATCGCAAGAAAGCAGCAGCAATGTCCCTCAATCAACACAGGTTGTTGTAGCTCATCTGACGAGTGTTGAACAACCACAGCCGCAACAACAATCACATGTGCAAGTACAAGCCCAAGTACATGTGGAAGGAGAGGCAGCGCAAGGAGATGCGCAAGCAGAGGTGCATGGAGGGTCACAACAAGTGCCCACAATAGTTGTTCCTCCCGAAGTAGGGGCACATCAGGAAATCGACAATCAAGGCGAGGTATCATTTGAGGAAGCCACTCCTCCTGATGATCCTTCATTGTCTTCCACACCCCTAGCAAGGAAGAGATCAAGGGTGGTGTCTACATCCTCTTCAAGCACACCTCCTTCTGATGATACGGATCAAACTTGGGAACAAACAAAGGTAGTTAAGCGTAAAAGGAAGCTCGTCCAAAGTCTCAGAGTTATGGAGTGTGATGAGTCTCAACAAGAAGTGGCGGATACTGCTGCTGATGAAGACTCTGCCAACGACGACCCAGTCATCATAAAGGTCACTGCAGCCCCAGCGGGCATGCAGCAAACAGACATTTTGACCCTAGCCCGAAGAGCTGCTGAGCGTGATGATGATGTTGTCGATGAGGAGGCAGTGGAAACACCACAATCATTGGAGTTAAGTAGTACACCAACTCGTCCCGCTTCCATATTTCTTTCTGGCAAGAAGAGACCTCCGTCAATCTCGACCTTAATTAGTGGCGGTGAAAGTGCAAAACGTACAAAAGTTGGGCAATCCACATCCTCCACTTCATCTGGCATTAGCTTCATGACCACCACCACCAGTATCGCCGCCTCCTCCATGTCCCACAGACACTTCAAGTCCCCAGTTTGGGACTTCTTTACTGTTTGTCCAAAAAATCCAAAGTTTGCCATTTGTACCATTTGTAAGCAAGCAGTTAGTCGTGGTAAGCCAGGTACCAACTATGGTACTGGAGGCCAGAGAGGTCATCTTAGGAGACAGCACACTGTCAAATGGTTTGCGCACCTAGATGCGATCAAGAAAGGCCAAATTCAAGGAAACGTTGATGTTTCATCTGATGATGACGAGCAGGAAGAAGACGTGTCAAACACTTCCCTTACACCCAGTACCCCTGTCAGCAGCACACCCAATGTGAGGCACACTAAGAGTGTTGGAGCGAGTGAGACACCAACGCACAAAAGTTCACCAGCGAGCAAAATTGGGTCAACGAAGTCATTATCAGCCCGTAAATGCTTGGTCCAGGGCAACATTAGAACAATGCTTACTTCAGACGTGCCATATGAACGCAACCACCCACTGACGCGTCTGTATAACACTAAGCTGGCTAAAATGCTAGCTGTGGACCTTCTACCTTTTTCTTTTGTAGAAGCGGTAGGTTTTCTTGAATTAGTGGCAACGCTCTGCCCTAAATGGAAGGTTCCGAGCCGGTTCTATTTTGCCAGAGTTGCGGTTCCAGCACTACATGAAGATGTGCTGCAGGCGATTGGGGCAGCTTTGCAGAAGAGTGCTGTTCACACAATACATCTGACAACAGACATGTGTACCAGTGGCCCAGGCGATGATTACATGTGCATCACTGCACACTGGGTCTCTTTTTCAGGTGTTATAGCAAAGCTAAACGCAGGTGTTGACCCGGACCAAGTTTTCAAAGCTGCTCGGAAACATGCAACACTAGCCATGTTTGGCTTGGAGAAAAGTCACACAGCAGAAAACCTTTTGGAAGAGTTTGACAAAAAGGTCTTGACAATGCTATCCCCCCTAAAACGCAAGATTGGTTATGTTTCCACGGATAATGGCGCCAATGTAGTTAAGGCCATGTTGAAGGGTGACCATGTTAGAGTGCCGTGTTTGGCGCACTGTATCAACCTGGTAGTTCAAAAATTCTTGAGTGATAAAGAGAGTCCAGCGTTCGAGGTAATGGCCACCTGCCGCAAAATGTGCAACCATTTCAGCCATTCTTTTAAGGCCCGGAAGCATCTGCGGAGACTGCTACTTGAACGTGGAATGCCAGTGAAAGCACTCATCCAGGAGGTGGCAACACGTTGGAACTCAACCTTCTACATGCTTGAGCGTCTGTATGAGCAGTATACGGTACTCGATCACTATTTCTTGACAGAGGCTACATCTCAGAAGGAGGACCTGCGGATGAGTAAGGCGCAATGGGCCATAGTTAAAAGCCTGACAGACATGCTTCGTCCTTTTGAGTTCTTCACGCGTGCAGTCAGCCAGGAGGACTGTAATTTGGGAAAAGCTATCCCATTGTTGTGCATACTGGAGCACCAACTGATGGCGGTTTCTTCTGAGTTTCAAAAAGATGAAAAAAAAAAACCCCATTTCATTTTGTCTGAGAAATTATTACATCGCCTACGTGGTGATGAACGTCTTAAAAACATCAACTCAGATCAGCATTACATTTGTGCTACTATTCTGGATCCACGCTACAAAAAGGCGCTGGCAGACAACGCATTCTTTCCTTTCGCTGATGCAGATGTTCAAAAGTACAAACATTGGTTAGCCTGGTCAGCCAAGAGGTTTGAAAAAGAACGGCAGGTTATTGAAGGAGAAGCCAGTACATCAGCATCAGCATCAGCAGGCCATCCGCAGTCACAAGAATCCACTTCTGCACCTGTGGCTGGGGCACAAGTGACCTCTCAGCCGTTAAAGACACCGGCAACTGGATCATCTGCACCACACACAATGACAACACTAACAGTGGCTGGGGAGGAGGATTGGCTAAGTTTGATGGGGTATGGTTCTCGAAAAAATGTCACAGGCACAGCAAAAAGTAAGCAAAGTGGAGGAACAGTTGATGACCTTGAGTCGATGGTGCAGGACTATCTGAATGACTCAACAGTGGTCTTTCTTAATGAGGAGCCATTGCAGTATTGGCATGGCAAAAAACAATTGTGGCCACAGCTCTACAACCTGGCTATAAACTATTTGTCTTGCCCACTCGCAAGTGTGTCTTCTGAACGTGTTTTCAGTGCTGCTGGTGGCATTGTAACTCCCAAACGGAGCCGCCTCTCGCCCAAAAATGTGGAGCGGCTGACAATGATCAAGATGAATCAGCACCTCATACCACCAGATTACAAAGTACGAGAAAGCACGCCGCATGAAGACGAGGAGGACAGCAACGTAGATGAGGGGATTTTTTCTCTGTTCGGTGCCACTGACCTCATCCAGCCTGAATTCGCAGAGTATGATGACGAAATCTTGTTCTTATTCCCTGACACCGAGCCCTGAAAATGAGACAATCAATCAAGAACTTTCTTTTTCGTCCTTATTCACTTTTATTCCTGTGTGCTTTGTGTCTCTCTTTCTTTGTTTTGCACAGTTAATTTAATTCAAACTTTAATCACCTAATCCCAAAAACAAGACCATCATCAGAACTGTCTTCACTTGTTTGCTTATTGATTTGAAGGTGCCGCAGTCTACATTCCTCAGGTTCACAGGTTCTGAAGAACATGCTCCTCTATCCTCCTCCTCCAGACTGCGATTTCCCTCCAAGCAGAGTGCTGGATTACGCACAATGAAGAAAGACTCAGCACTTGTGGGGGTGTTGTACTTCTTTGCGGGTGAGTTGACGGTTTTGGGCCCATTGCTGTGAAGCTCCAATAATGGACAAAAGTGTTTTGGACCAAATATGAGGTGGAAATTTCTTGCCGTTTTTGCTGACTTGCTTGCCTTTGAGGTGCTCTTTGGCGGGGTTCCGGGGGTTTGTGTGTAATTTTTGGTGTCTGTCGAAGCACTGCTGCGACAGTCTAATCTTGATTGCATTTGCTTTTCAGGAAATCCGTGGTGGAAAACAGGAGTTATGATGATTGATGATGATGACGACCTAGCTGCACAGCGCCGCGTTTGGACCGAAGGCCGAGAGACATTGTAAGTATGAGATTTAGCTTTTCCGCTGTTTGGGGGTGTTGTGTCGGGTGTTTTTTTGCGGGTGGGTTGGCGGGTCTTGCCTGGGGCATTCCTGGGAAGGTCTAATACCGGATACAAGTGTTTTGGACAAAATCCATAAGGAACAGCCTTTTTTTTGCCATTTCTTCAGACATCTTGCTCAATGTAGCGTTTTGGGGGGCTTCCTGCTGTTCGTGGGTGGGTTGCGGCCGGGGTCTCTGTCGAAGCACTGCTGCGACAGTCTAATCTTGATTGCATTTGCTTTTCAGGAAATCCGTGGTGGAAAACAGGAGTTATGATGATTGATGATGACCTAGCTGCACAGCGCGTTACTTTGGACCGAAGGCCGAGAGATATTGTAAGTATGAGATTTAGCTTTTTCGCTGTTTGGGGGTGTTGTCGCGTGTTTTTTTGCGGGTGGGTTGGCGGGTCTTGGCTGGGGCATTCCTGGGAAGGTCTAATGCCGGATAGAAGTGTTTTGGACAAAATCCTTAAGGAAAAGCCTTTTTTTTGCCATTTCTTCAGACATCTTGCTCAATGTAGCGTTTTGGGGGGCTTCCTGCTGTTCGTGGGTGGGTTGCGGCCGGGGTCTCTGTCGAAGCACTGCTGCGACAGTCTAATCTTGATTGCATTTGCTTTTCAGGAAATCTGTGGTGGAAAACAGGAGTTATGATGATTGATGATGATGACGACCTAGCTGCACAGCGCCGCGTTTGGACCGAAGGCCGAGAGACATTGTAAGTATGAGATTTAGCTTTTTCGCTGTTTGGTGGTGTTGTGTCGGGTGTTTTTTTGCGGGTGGGTTGGCGGGTCTTGCCTGGGGCATTCCTGGGAAGGTCTAATACCGGCTAGAAGTTTGTTGGACAAAATCCATAAGGAAACACCAGTTTTGGCACTTTTTGTAAGTTAGGGTTCGTTAGGGTTAGCCCTAGCAGCAGGATTGCATGTGTTTAGGGGGGTTCTATTGCAACGCGGTTCTGTTGTTGTAGAGCACTGTTGGAGCGATGCTGGCTATGGATACTTTTGCTTGCAGGCAAGTGGTTTGAATACAATCCACGGTCTGTATTTGGGTCTACTGTTACTTTCAAAGTACGTTTTGTAACCATTTTTCTGCTAGGCATCGTTTTTGGAGATATGATTGGGTTCTTCTACATTTTTGCGACTGGCTTTAGTAAGGGTCTTGGTGGGAGCATTGCTGGGAAGGTCAAATTTTGTTCTAAAACACAGTAGTACACCCACCTTGAGGGGAAAGATCCGCTATAATATTTTGGCCATACTTATTGATCCTTAAAAAGGTGACTCAGACAGAGCACGCAATTTCAAAAATATTGTACTGTCTATTAGGGAAATCAAAGTGTCACTTTTTGAACCACACAGCGTACATACCTTTTATTTATTTATCAGTGGTATTGTAATAGCACTTCCTGTTTTCCGTTCAATAATTACAGGCCGGGTTTCAGTCAACATCCGCCAGGCAGGCAGTGGACAGGGTGTCTCTTCTGTCAGTGGTCACCACCACATTGATGGACGAAGCGTCAGCTGGAATGGAGGAGTGACGCCAATAAGAGGAATTGTTTGCTGCATGCAACTTACTTACCAATTTCAACAGGACAACTCCAACAACATACGCAATACAGATACAGTATCCATTGTTGTCTTTTATTCTATGAGTGTGACTGCATGTGCTTACCTTTAGTTTGTAACCAAAGATTGTCTGTAAACTCTGTATCTTCAATTATTGTTTGTCCATGCTCTGCTTTTTTTTTCTTCTCTCAACAAAACCTACCCAAAAAGAAACCCCCATTCCCATCCATTTTACAAACCCTAACCCTCTTCCCCCGGGCTGTGTTGTTTTGCTTGATGTCTGACTAAAATGACATCAATAATTCCACACACTTGCTGGGGAGGATAAGGTGATAGCAGCAACAGGCTGGTGAAGGAATACGAGGATATCTTCTAGACTTACTCAGCTTCAGTACTATATCTTCTAGTAGTAGTAGCCAATGTCAAATAAATTCAACGCAAGTACTAGTTATACTTGCAATACTTTACCATTTGTTAGGCTACATTATGGCACTGTTCTAGTGTACTGTCACCTGCTATTTTCTCGATCGTACCGTAACCGTTGTAATGCTACAGTAAGGAGTACAAACAAGGTTTCGTTTTCTTTTTTTCCATAGGCATGCAACTGCCACTGTGTCACACCACTAGTACCACCGCAATGAGGAAATGTCACCCGCCCAGGAATGACAACGTTAATCCCCATTTCACCTGGAGCCAGCCCTGGGCCTAGCCCTAATTTCTAACACAAATTACAGGTAAGATAAGCGTTTGGTGGGAGGTAGTATAATGGAGTATTATTTCGGAGTAGACAAGAGATTGACGGTTGTACTACTAAAGTCCTACGACTGTTCAGGAAAACAAAGTTACTGTTACACCCCCGCCCCCCACCCACCAGACTGAAAAGCAGTAAAAAACAGGTATGGTCAGATAAAGTTGAAAAATATATTTATTTATCCCTAACAAAATAATCTCCCTCACCCACCCTAACCCCAACGATTGTCTCTGAAACGTCCCAAAACGATCCCAACTCCCAAATCCCACCCCCCAAAAGTCTATAAAAAAAGGGTAAGGGACACTCCACTACTGGAGGGTGCTGGTGCTGGTGCATGATGCGGCATGGGCATCATACTCCTTGCGGAGGGTGGCAAGCTCGGAGCGGAGGCCCTTAACCAAGGTCTTATACCTCAGGACCTCCTGCTCCAGGTTGGACATGCGGACTCGTAGGCGGCGATGGCGTTCCTTGCAGCTCCTGTGGGGGGCAGCTGGTATTTCGGTTGCTTGGCGGTGGCGGTCGGCTTTCTTAGCCCGGCTCGGTCCCGCTGGCTTAGTCACGGAGGAGGATGCAGTGGTCACAGTCGAAGATGTTGCCCCGCTCGACTGCGTGTCCTCCTCCTCCTCCAGGGCCACCAGCCGCCGATACTCGGCGACTGTGGCCTCCAGCCTCCGTTGCCGGGCCAATCTAGCCTGCTCCCTCCTTGTTGTTGATTTGGAAGGAGCAACTATATGAAGAAAGAAAGACATAGTCTGTAACCAATGCTCCTTATTAATAACACAAAGTGATTGAGCCGAAAGTTGGGTCACAGAGTACAAGTAGCAAATTGAAAGCACAGTACATAACTATTGAGGACAGTATCTATGTAACCTCCCACTTCTGCATCCTTGCTCTAACAGTAGTGGTAGTTTAATGAACTAATTCTACGACCACTATGGACTTCCATTACAGTCGACTATGACAGTACACCAGTCTTATTCTTCTTCTTCTCTCTTGTTTAGGGAAATGGGTACGTTATCTTATGCAAGCCGGCAGAATGACATGGACACAGCACAGTGAAGTTGCACCCGAGAAAAAAAGTTGCACACCATGATGATGGAGACAGACTTGCGTTACTGTACCGGTCCAGTACATGCAGGTGGTGAAGCTATTACTTTTCTATTACGGGTGGCACTGAGAATACTCTGTTACAAGGGCTACTGCTTAATTAATTTACCTTTCACCCTACAGTGCAAATGAGTACTAGAAAAGGAAACTGAAGAAGCTAACTAATTTGATTATCTATCACTTCACATGGGACGTATTTAATGACAGATGAGATGACTTTAGGTGCTTTGCTTAATATTGAGTGAACAGTGATACACCCACACATGAATGACGTACTACAAGTAAACTAAAGTTATTAAGAGAGGTACGGAGTGTCCACCGTAATAACCAGATATATGCTGTGAATGCAAACGCAATACAAAGTACTGCTACTATTCATGGTAGTATTGGACACATTTACAATTTCTTTTCCTTGCCTTCCCTGCACTGGGACGGACGTGCGGGAGCGGTGGTACATGCTCTTCAAGGTAACACTTACTTCACCTGGCGACCATCTACTCTCTCTAGATACACATGTGCTATGTAAGAGTCAGAGAATACCATGCTCCAGGCATCCATTCAGTCAAAGTATACGCACACATACAGTTTCTGTTTCACCCACCCAGGCTGCTGTCCTTCCACCCATCCTTGCTTCATCATTGACCCAGCCACGCACCATACCATATTCTTTCCTTCCCAGCCACCTCTGGGTCCAAGCAAACACATATCGTTCTTCTTTGCCAGCCATCATACAAGTTCGCGTCCCACTTACTTACACCCTTCTTTCGCTTTTCGTTCATCCCATCCATCACGTTCGTCTAAGAACTTATTGGGATTCTTCTCACCAAAAACTTCACAGCTAAGTCGAAGTACATTTCGAGGAGGCTACTACCTGGTTGATTTGTAATTGTAATACACCCGTGCAGAAAGCACACTATGCAGTCTTCAATCTCAATAAGTAAGGAATATATAGCTTACCTGTTTCCGCCACCACCGTTTGATCCCCCACAGGAACGGCCACCAGCTCTTCTAACGCCGCCTCCTCCCCAGAGGCCTCCGAGTCCAAGTCCAACACAGCCACCTCCGCGCTGGCCCCGTCACCAGATGTTACACCTACAAAGTACATTTAAGAATGTTAGAATACACCACTCACTACTATATAATATTTGGTCTAGGAGAAATGTTAAAAAAACAGAATACAATGTAATAATTTGTGACTGTCTACTCCATAGTAAAAATGTCCCATTTTCCAGGGAAGGCTGTTGTCTTGCTGCACTTTTATGCACAACTGATGAATGCTTGCTTTTGATTTTTAACACGCACCACTTTTTCTCCTAACAGACAGAAGCTTGACTCCTGAGTCCTAAGAACACGACCAGGATCAAGTTCAAACTAGGTGAGAGTTCGGCTCGACCACAAGAAATGTGTCCAATTAATCGTCAGCACTAACCACTTTTCCGTTTACAGTTAAATAGTTTTATGACAAAGTAGATTTTAATAAATGTGTTTACTTTTAATAAAGCTTTTACACTTAAATAGACTCTGTGGTTTTTGTTCCTCTAGACTAGAGTGGATGAGCTAAAGGTTTTGGAATTTTTGCAAGCATGAGTGCCTCTGACACTTCTTGACTGTGCTGTGACTCCGTAGTACTACTCTCTTGTCCTGCGTACGATAATCTAGAGATCATTGGGGATCTATAATCGGTGACTTCGGGAGCTGAATGACTCTGCCACACTATCTAGTCAGTAAGGAGACAGTGCATAGAGGTATTGCTGAATATAATGGGAGTCCAATGGAATTGCCAAATGTCCAATCTTAGTTAGCTACACAGACAGACTAATAAGAATAGTCTAGTAATACCACAGGGAGTCATATTCGAGGCAGGATAAGAATTTATATCCAGTCTACAAGAAGATCAAAGACGATTTAGAAAAAATCGAATGAGGAACGCTAGGAAAAAATATGTACTGTTTATTAAAATGTAAACTTACTGGGGCCAGCAAAGGAGCCCTCGCCTGCCCGATCCTGGCCTGCATCCTCAGCACCCTCCTCCTGTGTCCTCTTGCCCTTGGGGGGAGCTGATGTACAACATGAAAGAAAGAAAAACCAGAAAACATGGATGAGATTTTTCAACCAAATCAAACATTTCAAAAGAACAATAACAACATATTTTGGAAAAATAGCAAATAGATAGACAACTATTCCACGGGATCTATCTCATGTGGTATACTACGTTATTCGTATTGCCTGATTTGCGGAACGTTGACTTAGAAAGTTCCTATGTAACTCAATAAACAGACTACTAAAGAGGTTTGCCTAGGCCTGGCACTGCAGGCAGCAGTGCGCAACACGTGACAGACAAAGTCCATCCTGCTTGCAGATCAGTGAATACTCAAACTATCAATCCACCCGCCACCACCGCCACTATTTCTTCTGATAGCCATGTGACTGTCTAAAGGAAGGACTGGACTTCAGTCTGTTGGGGCTGATTTATAAGTCCCTTGCGGAAGTTGCGGCTGATTTTCCTCCATTGTTGCGTGCCTTTTCTGACGCAGCGGCAGAACAAAAGACTCGCCATGGTGTTGGTGCGGCGTATATATTAAAAAAAAAACCACATATGGGCATATGGGCGATGCATCACGTTGTAAAGCCATGCGCCATCAGGGGGCGTTCCGGCGCAAGGGAGGGCGTACCTGCGCAGGAACGAATCCTAAAAGTGGCTGAGGGAAATCTACAAGATGTCAATCAGTCATTTTTAGGACAATGATGCATGACTCAAACCCTGCGCGCTTGAAGCCGACGTACGGCTTGATGCAGCATTGGGGAGATAGGGTACCCCAGAGCATTGCTGGAGCTGCGCCATCGTTGGCACGCAACTCCAGCAATGCGCTGCCTTTACGGCACAGATGCGTAAGGCTTCTGTGACGTTTTGGGCCATAATTTCTCAGGCCAATGAAATGCTTCTGAACACAACATACAAAACAAAGAAGCATAGTAGCAAGCAAGGCTACTGAGAACGAGAGCAGTGCACCTGAAAATGAAATGCATAGAAGATTTTGAAATATAATTTACCTCAATGTAATCGGCAGCATTATTGCTCTTGGTAAAGAACAAAGATTTGCAAATAACAGAGCAGGATAAAGCAGAGTAGTAAATGTACTACTACTACTACTCACCAAGCCCGGGGACCTCTACGCCGAGCGCGTCCAGCAAGTCCCGCTCCCGGTCCATGACATCGGTCCAGCGGTGGGTGGCCTGGTTATATGTGCGCCGGACCCCAGAGATCTTGTACATGGCCCGGCACACCTTCTCCCACCGCTGGCGGCGCTCCCGGATGCCATAGCCGGTCGCGATCTTGCCGCCTCCCAGGATCGTCTTGGGGAGGCGGCGCTGGACGTGGAAGATCAGTGCCGCCACTTCCTCCGCGCTGAAGATCTCCCTCGGGACCACTTGCTCCCCCCTTAAACGCCCGCACGGGAGCCGGGCACGGGGTGCGGGACCCTTCCCCTTCTCAGGGTGCTTCCCGGCTCCCTTTACCATGGTCTGGGCAGAAATAAACTTAAATGATAAAGAAGAAATAGAATAGTGAAGAAGAAAAGAAAAGAGTTTAAAAAAGTAGTTTAAAAGTAAATAAAAGCTGCAGAAAACACAAAAATATAGAGCTAGAAAAATAGAGGGTTAGATAATAAGTAAAATTAGATCAAAAAAACTTCAAACAAGCAAAGGATGGCAGAGATTGAGAGAGGATACAGAAAGCATGCCCAGAACCATAGCAATGAATGAGAAACAAGATGGCCGCGCCCGTTCACGACCGCGTGGGTAAGTTCGCGCGAGATTTTCCTTGCGAGTACGCGCGAAATTGTACAAGCGAGCAGCACACTTTGCGAGATTACACATAGCGGGCGGAAACGGAATTACGTCACGCCAACAAGATGGCCGCGCCCGTGTACGACCGATAGGGTAACTTGGCAAACGAATAGCTAGAAGCGCCTCGCGAACACGCGCAAGATCACGCGAACATACACGTCGCAACAAAAACAATTTTGTATTCGCACGTATTCGCGGCTTCCGAAATCGATCTCGCACGGATTCGCGCCCCAAAAAACGCGCGAAATTGCAAAAAAAACGATTTTAGCTAAAATGAAAGCAATGAGCAGGTGCAAAAGTTCAAACTTAACATTAGTAACATTCAAGGTAGTGCTTCCTGATGGGCCCCTCCAGAGTTTGCAACTATTCTATGACCCTGCTATGACCCAAACAGCAGGCTCATAGAATAGCACCATAAAGGTCCTGTAAAAAAAAATTTCACTGCAACAAAAAGCAAATTACAGATAAGGAAGGAAGCAGGTGCCAGCCAGACTGGAACTTTCAAAATTACTGACACATTAATGAAACACAAATTAATTGATGGCAGTTGAAGAAGGGCAGGTGTGCTTGCTTTTTTCAACCACCATAATCTACAGTGATAAATAAACCTAATAGGTGCCAGTGAGGATGTACTAGAGGGTGGCATGGGTGTCCCAGAGGGTGGCAGTGGTGAAACAGAGGGTGCTGTGAACCTGTGATGATAAACCAGACGTAGAAACAACATAGTCGCGGCCGTTGCAAGCCGAAAAGTAAGTTCGCAATTGCGAACTTGTCCCAAAATCGGCGCGAACACGCGCCAACACAAAAAACGGAAAAATCCGCAAATCCGCTAGAGTTCGCGGATCTTCGCGGATTGCGAATCCGTAAATCCGCAATTTCGCGTACGCGAGATCCGCTAGATCCGCCCATGCTTAATCAGAGGACAAACCCCTCCTGTGTGGCGTGCCCCAGGGCTCCGCCCTAAGCCCTTTATTGTTCAACACCTACGTGGCCCCTCTTGCCAAGGTAGTAGAATCTTGGGGTGTCAGGGTGGTCTCTTATGCTGATGATACTCAGCTTGTTTTTTCATTTAGACACCACTCTGATTCCCGTTTTTCCAACTTCAGAAACTGCCTTGGCAATATCTGTACATGGATGTCAGCAAATCACCTTGCTCTTAATACCGACAAAACTGAGGTTCTTTTCTTCAGCCAGAAATCACCCCCCCCTGCAATTCTATGGTGGCCCACAGTCTTGAATCCCCCTCCTACGCCAGTACAGGCTGCCCGCAATTTAGGCTTCACATTTGACAACACCTTGTCTGGCAATTCCCAAGTCAACAAAGTTGCGGGGGCTTGTTTTACTAAAATGCGCATGATCAGGAAGATCTTCCCCTACCTCCCTCAATCTTCCCGCAAAACGGTGGTCCAGGCACTTATTACAACACATTTAGACTATGCTAACAGTCTTTATGCAGGTGCCCCCCAATATCTGATTGACCGCCTGCAAATTGTCCAAAACGCCGCAGCTCGGCTCATTGGTAATATTCCTGCCCGTACTTCGGTCAGAGCTTACCGGGATGAGCTTCATTGGCTCCCCATAGCCCGGCGTATCGACTTTAAGATCTTGATTTTGGCATTTCGTGCAATTCATGGAACAGGCCCGTCTTACCTGAGTATACGCCTTAAAATCTCATCTTCAGTTAGACATCTTAGATCTAACAGCCTTCGTCTACTGATCGTCCCAAGATTCAGGCTTTCCCGAAGCGGCGGCAGAACTTTCACCGTCACAGCTGCCAAGCTCTGGAACAGCCTACCTCTGGATCTCAGGTTCATTGAATCCGAGTCAGTCTTCCGACGTAAACTTAAAACCTGGTTGTTTACTAAACGGTCATAAAGTTTTTTTTCAGCATCTCTTATTCTTCTCAGTTGGATTTGTACCTGGTACCTTCCTCGGGGGACATTCAGGTAATCTTAGCGCCGGGACACCTCCGCCGGAGGTAGCCGTGCGCTTTACAAGCTTCTAAATAATAATAATAAGCAGGTGCCATTTTGATGGTCCTATGATAACTGGCATTATATACAGCTATAAAAGCCTGTAGAACATCCACGTATCTGTATGTATTGTTGGCCGTAAAATACCGCCACATCTTAGACTTTAAAGTTCTGTTAAACCTTTCTACAACCGCTGCTTTTACCTCCGTGTGTGTTACAAAATGTTGAACATTATGCTGCTTTAATAATTTCTGAAATGACTTGTTTAAGAATTCTTTTCCTGCGTCTGTTTGTAGTTTTTGAGGAATACGCCCCTTATCGAAGATGGCTTTAAAAGCGGCTGTGACGCTAGCTCCACTTTTATCACGCAGCGCCTCTGCATACGCGTACTTGGACAACACATCTATGACTGTTAATATATAACATACACCGTCGTTATGTTTTTCTATATCTTGAAGGCTGATTATGTCCGCTTGCCACTGATAATCTATACACGCATTAACGATTGTGGGTCGCCTCTTAAAACGTCTTCTGGCAGGTTTATGTAGTGAATATGCCTCCTCTCCTGATAACCATGTCTTCACAGCTTCTCTGCTTACAGACTCCTTTTCAGCCACAGCCCTTCTATATAGAGCTGCGCCGCTTCCAAAGCTGCCAACCCCTCTTGTATCATAATAAAGTTTTCTTAACAGGCCCTCCGACATGTTAGCGGGCATTACAGTACAGGAAATGAAAGACGCTTGTTTTGTGTAAGAACATTTTATTAAAAAAGAATGAGTATTACCATATCACAGACATTTTACATTATTACATAGCAAGTACGGCTTACATAAAGGTGTCTTGAGGGTGTAACATTCTACTACATTACTTTAAATGCACGCTATAAGGTCACAATACATCAGGCCTTATCTATTATAAAACAGCCTTTGTGGTGCCAAGGATACCACTTTTCTGTTTTTTAGATACAGATTACACATGCGCCTTTCTATAAGTCTCTGTGCCATCTTTTTGTCACAGCACACACCTGTGCCTGGCATGCTTCTTAGTTTTGCGTAGGGGTCGTTGGCATAGCGTATCTCCTTGACTGTCGCTATCATGATCTTCAGCATGTTCGGATGGACAAAACTATTTTCAGCGCTCAGGCCGTGCACCACCCTTAGCAGCTTATGCATCTTGTACGGGTCTAGCATACTACATATGTACCGGATTACACGGTCTCTGTATGATCCGGATAGACACTCGTGCGCCCCCTGTTCAGGGTCGTTAATACGATGGCCGAAACACAGGCTGTAATAGTCCCTTTTGACGCATGTGTATACAACCACAGCTGCGAAACCTTTAACACTTGATATGTCATCAGTGGTGAACCCAACTCTGGTGAACCCTGGCGTTGGTTTTTCAGAATCGTCGTTCTTAGAACACTCTTCACACTCCTTAGACACCGGTGTCCCCAGATTTGTGGAACTCCCAGTCTGGTTTGCACAGCATATACAAGACAGATTCAAGCTGCGACCTTTTGCAGTCTGCCCCTGGGCATCAGTTCTTTTCGGTGTTTCATCCTAGGTTCAAAAGATAAATATTAACAATCCGTTAGCGTTAGAAAGACAACAAACGTTCGTGTAAAGGGTCTACTCCTAACATTTTTTTTTTGACTTACCACCACGGTGGAGAAGAGTCTGGCCGGTGGCAGAGGTCGACTCTATCCGCTCACGCTGGGAATCTGGTGTGTGTGTTACACTGCGAGCGAGCGCTGACTGAACAGCGTGTGTTTTTAAACTTTGGCGTTCTGCTGATTTTTAATACCTGTGTAATACTGTATTTTTAAACTTTGCCTCACCTGTAACTCACTCTGTTACCTGAACACTCCCGCCCCGGTCCGCCGCGTCCATTGTGGGCGTTTGCTGCGGAGGGTGGAGGAGGAGCCCAGCACTTCCGGGCTAAGGTCTGAGAGTTCAGCGCTCTAGTTTCGCTGTACTACCGGAGAGCATAAATACCGCTATCCTGCACACTCGCGTGGTGGAGAAGAGTCTGGCCGGTGGCAGAGGTCGACTCTATCCGCTCACGCTGGGAATCTGGTGTGTGTGTTACACTGCGAGCGAGCGCTGACTGAACAGCGTGTGTTTTTAAACTTTGGCGTTCTGCTGATTTTTAATACCTGTGTAATACTGTATTTTTAAACTTTGCCTCACCTGTAACTCACTCTGTTACCTGAACACTCCCGCCCCGGTCCGCCGCGTCCATTGTGGGCGTTTGCTGCGGAGGGTGGAGGAGGAGCCCAGCACTTCCGGGCTAAGGTCTGAGAGTTCAGCGCTCTAGTTTCCCCTAGGTCGACTATAAATGTGTGTAGGCCCGCGTCCGCGCAGCGGACGCGTGCAGCGGGCGCGCCGGAAGCGCGCCGAAGTCGAGCCAAAGTCCAGCCCGTCTGCGCCCGTCCGCGCCAGGACGGGGCGCGGGGCTGGGACTCCATGCTCCTCTCAGCCACTACCGCTGCGCTACGACAGGCAGGTACTGCTAGATCTATGCCCTGATGTCCCCCTTCTATGTAAACACAAGATGGAGGCACTTTCGTTACATAGCTGCCCTTCGTGTACATTCACGCCAATTATGCGGTACACTGAGAATCCCATCACTAAGCAGGCTAAGGCTGGCCTTATCAACTGTCGGTCACTCAGCAAACACAGCATTCAAATCTATCACCTACTTGAGGATGATGGACTAGATGTTTTGTTCTTAACTGAGACGTGGTTAGGCGAATTCTCTGACCCTGACATCATTGAGGCAATGCCCCCTGGCTATTCCCTTTCCAGAATTGATAGAAAGGAGGGTAGGGGAGGAGGAATTGCTATAGCCACTAGATCTCCAATTATCTGTTCCCTATCTCCCATCACAATTGACCATTGTGAAGCTGGCTCCTTCACTATAATCTTTGGCCCTCAACTCTCTATGTCAGGAATTCTCGTATACAGGCCTCCGGGCAGACTGTATGATTTTACAACTAGCCTGACAGAAGCCACAGCACACTTAGCAATTAGGAAAAACAGACTGATTGTGCTGGGGGACATGAACGTCCATTTTGACGATCCCCATGATACTGAAGCTACGGACATTAGGTCTGAAATGCTCTCTCTACAGCTCGACCTTATTAACAGTGATCCCACCCACAGACTTGGCCATCTTTTAGACCCTATCTTTATGAATGGCTCCGGTGTTCAGGTCCAATGCCCTATTCCGGTTCCCTGGACTGATCACTTCATTATCCCATTTGTTCTTTCACTATCCGATCCTGGTCCCAAACCAGTTTGTAACCATCGATACCTACGGCGTAACTGGAAAAACTTCTCTTATGAGAGCTTTAATAAGTTACTCGATACAGGAGGTTCCTTGGGTGGCACAGACTGCGAAACTGCCAGCAGTCTCTTGCAGAACCACATTCGACAAGCCTTGGACACCATTGCTCCCATTCGGGAAGTCAAAAATCTTAAAAATGCTAGGAAATCTAGTCCTTGGTTTACGCCTGAACTTCAGGCTGCTAAATCAGCCTGTAAAAAACTGGAGCGTGAGTGGCGCATCAACTGCTGCCCTACAAATAAAACACAGTACAAAAATGCACAAAAACAGTACTATAGAAAAATACGCTCCTCCAAAGCTCTCCACTACAAAACTCGCATAGGGGAGGCAGAGAACTCCTCTAAAGAGCTTTATAAAATTTTTAAAGAAATATCGGTGTTCACCAACGAGAATCAGTCCTGCAATGACTCAACTGAAACTTGCAACAACATAGCCCAGTACTTTTCCAGGAAAATTACCAATATTTATGCCAACTTCTCTGATCTGCCGACTTCTGGCCACGATTTTAAGGAGAGTGCAGAAATTGATCCCACGGCGCAAAGTCTTTCCTACTTCTCTGTACCGCCTACAGAAATGCTCATAAAGATATGCAAGAGCGTTAAATCCGGCTCCCCCCGGGACCCAGCCCCACCCAAGGTTTTAGCCACGAGCCTACAAGTACTGGAACCATACTTCAGGCATGTTATTCAACTATCCTTCTCCTCGGCCTGTCTTCCAGATGACTGGAAAAAAGCGATAGTTCTGCCCATAAAAAAGAAACCTAACATCAGCCAGGATATTTTAGAAAATCTCCGACCTATTTCCCTTCTCCCCTATCTTGCCAAAGTGAGCGAAAAAATTGCAAATAAACAACTGATGGCCCACCTTGAATCCAACCACTCCCTGCACGGTTCCCAATCTGGGTTTAGAACTAACTACTCCACGGAGACAGCCCTTCTAAGAGCGACTGAAACTCTTCGGGCAGGAGCAGATGAGGGTCATATTATGGCACTCATCATGCTGGACCTCAGCGCCGCGTTTGACACTGTAGCTCACTCCATCTTGCTACAGTGTCTAAACGAAGCTGGGGTCACCAAGACAGCACTAGGCTGGCTCAAAGCTTTCCTCCTGGGACGCAGCTTTCAGGTCCAAAGAGGAGCGTTTCTTTCAGACAGCATTGCTCTTGAACAGGGGGTACCTCAGGGCTCTGCCCTGAGTCCGACCCTGTTCAATCTGTATATGGCTCCTCTTGCAGATGTGGTACAATCGTATGGCATAAATTTAGTATCGTATGCCGACGATACCCAACTGCTCATCTCGCTATCCCAAGCCCCGACCTTAGCTGCAACTAACTTCAAAAACTGCATGCAGGAGCTGGCAGGTTGGATGAACCAACACTGCCTAAAACTTAACGGCTCCAAAACAGAGGTTCTTGTGATAGGTGGCAGCGATACCAGCTGGACTCAGGAATGGTGGCCGTCCTGCCTGGGACCTCTACCCACCCCTGCCGTGGAAGCCAAGAATCTAGGAGTTTGGGTTGACCCCAGACTCTCCTTTGATAGTCATGTCAACAAAGTGGTAGGGAAATGTTTCGGGGTGTTAAAAACTCTAAATCGCACTCTAGACCTTCTCCCGCTAGAGGCCAGACGTACCCTGACCCAATCACTAGTCACCTCCCGTTTTGATTACGGCAATGTGCTCCTTTTAGGGACCACGGAAAAGAACAAGAAAAAGCTTCAAGTCTTACAGAACACGGCAGCACGGCTAGTCCTTAAACTACCCAAGAGAGCTCCTTCTAAATCCGCCTTGGATGCCCTTCATTGGCTCCCCATTAGAAAAAGAATTCTCTTTAAGGCACTACTCATTAGCTACAGGATCATCTCCGGGACAGCTCCTGACTATCTCAAAGACTTAGCCATACCCTATGAGCCAAATAGAGCTCTCCGCTCAATGGGGAAGGGTCTCCTTAAAATTCCTCGCGTAAAGAAGGCCAGGATGGGTGGTCGCTCTTTCCGCGCTCTGGCGGCTAAACACTGGAATACCCTTCCCACGCACATCAGATTAGCTGAAACAGAAAACAGTTTTAGAAAAAACTTAAAAACCCACCTGTACACCCTATGATTTTGGTCTCTGCATCCAGCTACTCTCTCCACAGCGCGGGGACACGCCGGGAAGGCGTCACCAGGCGCTTTATAAACTCATTTATTATTATTTTATTATTATTTTCACCATCCTCTGCAGCGCCTCTGAAATCTTGAGAGTCGGTAATATCCATTGGGGACCCTTCATCTTCCACGCTTGTACCAGGCTGTTGCACAACTACTTCCTGAGGACTCGTCATGTGAACATCCGGGGTTTCATAGAAGGGTGTGTTAAGAGCTGGTGCTCTCTAGAGGGGCCAAAAGTAAGATTAACGTTTGGTAGTTGAAGAAATAAAATACATCCTTATGCAAAATGGTTGCTCCTAACATTTTAACTCACCTCCACATTTTCAAACCCCGCGTCGGCTACTCTGACATCTTGAGAGTCGCTAATATCCATTGGTGATCCCTCATCTTCCACGCTTGTACCAGCCTGTTGCACACCTACTTCCTGAGGACTCGTCATGTGAACATCCATGGTTTCATAGACGGGTGTATTAGGAGGAACTATCGATTCTTCCTCATCCTCCAACTCCAAGAGCATGCTTTGCTCAGACGCCAAACCGTCACTCGAACACTCGCTAGAGCTGCTGTCACGCTTAATCGGGGGCACCTGGCTCGGCCATTGCTTAACAAACCCCCAGCCAGAAGGTTCTCCTGGTTGAGCATTCTGTTCCATTACCGCAGGTCTGGTTCTGTAAAAGCTACTGACGGGGATCTGTGAGCCACCAAACCAATGTTTTCTCTCAAATGGTTTGTAGCTCTTCCTTTCTGCCATGGTGACCCTTCACGTTGTCCAGCGGCTGCTTGCTACACCAGGCTCCTGACAAAGGCTTATATGTATTCAAAGAAATCACCACCCCTAAAAGAGGCGTGTACCTCTACACCACAACAGGGACACATGGCCATAGGGCTGCTTTGCCACGCCTCTGCCTCCAAAAAAACAACCCGCCCCCCTGTGACTCATACGCCCCCTTCCGGGACACCTGCCTGCCCTTGTCAACACTCGGGCCACCTGTCACTTGTTTGAGGCCAGCAGTTTAAGACCAGGACTGTTTAAGACCAGGCCTGAGCATGACCATTTTTGCTGCCAGGCACTCCCAGGCATGTCCATTTTTGCTGCCAGAGATGTTAAATTTAAGGCCAGAAGTTTAAGACCAGACTGTTTAAGGCCAGGGTTTGATCTGGTCTTAAACAGTCCTGGTCTTAAACTGTCAAAATTGAGACCAGGAGTTTAAGACCAGACATGTCAAAAGCTGTCAAAATTGCGACCAGCCTTTTGCGACCAGATATGTCACTTTTGCGACCAGCATTTTTTGATGAGTGGTATCCCGACTTACTACTTATATACCATGACATGACTCTTAACCTGTAATACACATGTGTTGCAACATGTCTATTAGATCCCTTTCTTCCTGAATTGCACATATCTATACAAGAGTATGTGACTACAGTCTTTCACTGCCTGTGTCTTTTCATGACTGCACAGCTGTGATGTGTGACTGTACATCTATATACATTACATGCCTGCAACTAAGAAATTCATGTGCTTAAAAAAGAGCGCATGTATGTAAGCTGAACACCTGTGTATGCATGATTACATGTCTGAGATCCTGGTTTGCTTGCCTGCTCATAACTTGATGGTTGCAATGCTCGATTGTATGTGATTTGTAATGAATATGTGCCTGTATTTCATAACTGCAAGACCTGATCTTGACTGCTTGAGTGTTCTTCATGTTTGTATGTGCAGAACCAATGAGATCTTTCACGTAAATCCTGGTGAGCCTGTCGAGAACATGACCAAAGTGTTTTAATGAGAGAACTCACCTAAATCCAGCCCGTCGGTATCAAATACTTTTCATACATCCGAAAATAAGGAATTACCAGGGTTATCAGACCTAGATTTACTGATTCCCCTGGTTATTCCTCATTTCTTAGTGGATCCTTATAGTGTACCTCATAATGGGTTGGATTTTCCCCACCCCTGGTGTTATTGGTACCCCTGATATTGGTTACTCTGGGCCAGTGACTGACCCACCCCCATTTACTGGACCACTTGTAACGAGGCTTAATTGCATGGCCACTGGAATTCTGCGATGGTGCGGCTGTGGTGTTTTCCACATAATTAAAGATTTTCCACATTTGCCACATAATCCATCATCTGTTGCATACTCTCTGGATTTTAACATAAAATAAATTCTTTCTTTGTGAAACGATTACAAAATTACAAAAAATGCTGCAACATGTGTTTCCACACAGTGGAAGGCCCTGTGCCAAGGTTGACAGGTCGGTTTTCTGTTGCTTATTGCTATATTTGGGTGTTAAACCGGTAATCATGACGTGCAACCATTGCCTAGACAGTGTTAACAAGTGTAAACATGACAAAATAATTTGGTACTACTATCAAAAAAAGTGCCACATTACACCACATAATTTAGCTTTTTTTGCTGCAGAATTTACTCAATCCTGCTGCATACTTTGGCCCTCCTTTTGACTTCTGCGTACTCCCACTTAAGCGTTGTTGGAATCCAGCCCCCCCCCGAATCATTGTTAGAATCAGGGAACCCCCTACTGAGTCATTACTGGAACCCGAGGACCCCGGCTTAAGCAGTTTTGATAATTTGACCCTGAAGACAGTACACACAAATACAGAAAGACATAGAGGTAGAAGGTGGAAAAGTGTGGCTCACTGGTTAGAGGCGGCAGACCCTGAAGCAGAGGTCAGGCCTGGGACCAGGGTTCAATTCCCGACGCGGCAGGGTCTTGGGCTCAATGTCTGTGGACTCGATAATTCTCGCCTCGGTGCCTACTCTAATCATGGGTCCCACTCTGCAACTCTGGGCAATAGCTTGCTTAATCTCCACAACGGCCCCAACAGTGCTGGGATGCCTGGCTTCACCTTGGGGGTGCCCTGGAGGGGGCATCTCACAGGGAAAGCCAGGAAGGGTTCCACAGTGTGGAAGAGGTGTGGCGCCGCGGCCAGGGCGACTGACGCTGGAATCTGGGGACCACTGTTCGATCCCCGGCTCCGGCGGCAGGTCAGCCCAGCACCATGTGACTCTGGGCAATAGCTCGCTTAATCTTCCCGACGGCCCCCAGCGCCTAGAGACCCTTACGGGTGATTGTGCGCTTTACAAATGTGGACTTTTACTTTACAGCGGTATACAGCGCCAGGTTTCCCCGAGATGGGGCGGCAGTGCGCTTTACAAGTATACACACATTTACATAGGCAAACAAATGCAGCACAGAAAACACAAATTAAATATTTATTTAGTAAACAAATACAATAGATCAAAATGTTATTTTTTATGGGAAGGCTAGGGCTTTTTGAAATTCAAGTGCAACCATCATCCATACCATATGTGATTTGATGCATTTGCATGGCTCTAACAAATCAATAAGTAAAGTAAAGTAAAGTCCACATTTTTAAAGCGCACAATCACCCGTAAGGGTCTCTAGGCGCTGGGGGCCGTCGGGAAGATTAAGCGAGCTATTGCCCAGAGTCACCTGGTGCTGGGCTAACCTGCCACCGGAGCCGGGGATTGAACCGTGGTCCCCAGATTCCAGCGCCAGTCGCCCTGGCCGCAGCGCCACACCTCCTCCCAATCTGAGGACAGTACTTTAATTTTATTATGTTTCAATCAATCAGGATTTATAAATCGTCTAATCACTCAATAGGGTATTCAGGTGTTTGTAGGTCGTGGTGGCTTATTCCAGCAGCCAGGTCTTGAGGGGCCCTTCGGAATTCCAGAAGTGAGGTGCTGGTCTGGAGGTGCGTGAAGAAGCTGTTCCAGGTCCTTGCTTCAATGTGAGAGAAGGAGCATCCTCTACTTCTGCTTCAGTAGATGGAGGAGTATGGTAAGTCAGAGGGAGGCGGAGTGTAGTCTTCTCGACGGTTGGTGGAAGTTCAGGCAGTGGTTAATAGTTTGAAATTAATTTACATTTAAGGAAAGTTTTAATATGTTAAATTTCACTTTTTGCTACTTGATTTATTTCCACTTTATTAATCTGTTAATATTATTTAATCTGTTAAGCAGTCAAGGGGCTAGATGTAGGTAACTCTAATTTACCGACTCATAAATAGCGAATTTTACCGATTCGGTATTTATGAATCGGTAAATTAGAAGGAGGGAGATGTAGGTAATTTTTAATTTTAAATTACCGAATCGGTAACATTCGGTATTTACCGAATCGGTAAATACCGATTCGGTATTGCCCATTGATTCCTATGGGCCTTGAAGCCCATAGGAATCAATGGGCAATACCGATTCGGTATTTACCGAATCGGTAAATACCGAATCCTGCAAGGGTGCATGGGGTGTCACTTTGACACCCTCTAGCACCCCAAGTTAAGGCTTGTGTGACATGTGGCTCACATACATGCCCTAAGGGCATGTCTGTGTGTCACATTGCACAGGTGTGCATGCACAGATGTGCATGCACACCTGAATTCGGTATTTTACCACCCAATAGAATTGAGTGGTACAATACCGACTCTTAAGGGCCCGTGGCACTCTTAGGAGTGTCTCCCACATATGGATTTACCGATTCGGTAAATTTAACAATTTGGTAAATTTACAGAATCGGTAAAATATAGGCCCCCTACATCAGAAAACCCTAATACAGGTCGGTAACGGCCGAATTCAGCCGTTACCGACCGGTATTAGGGCTCCTACATCTGGCCCAAGGTACCCTGAGTAGGCGTCAAGGACCACCAGGGGTCCCCAAAACACAGGTTAAGAGCCACTGATCTAAGCTATCAAACCATTAGGCGCACTTAGGCAGCAGGCAGTGATGTCAAGATAGCACATTATGCAATGTTCCTACTGTGGTAAACTGAGGGCAACTTCAAGGCCAGTGCTGCAAATGTTGTTTTGGTCTACCCAGCCATTTATTCTTCTAGGGACAATAAAATAGCAAACCCTGAGCTGGGCAAAGATACCACTTATTACCTTAACTACTAAACTGCAAGACTGTATGTAACCAGACTAAATGGACTGTAGGAATGGACTACTTTTAGGGAAAACAAAGCCTGCAGGAGGTGTGTCACTTTCAGGTATTAAATTCCAGATATAGGTTCAAGCGAATATGGCAACATCAACTGCTACATGCATTGGGAAAATCAATGAGCCCAGTGCTGGCTGTCCTAGGTTTGTCAATGCTTGTTTTTTGTTTTGCCAAGGTTTTTCGAAAAAGTCATTGTTGGGAAGGTGCCGGGCCGTTGTCAAAGTAAAAAAAAACACTGGCTAAGAACAAAATTCTTTTTTGGTCTCTAAAAGCAAATTTTTCCAAACTAGTCCTTGGCACTAGTCCAATTATTTAACTATATATGTGGCTGTGCTTCTCGTGAAAGGGCAGGATGCCATCAATCACTCTGAAGTTTGCCAATGTCTGATGTGGGCTAGGCCCCATGTTGTATGTTGGTTGCAGTGAGCAGAAGAAACATTTGAATGAGACAACAATGGGGCAAATTAACAAGGGCCTTATTTCTGCTTTTTTGGCAGTAAAAGCCAAAAAAGCGGAGATAATATTATCGTCCTATCTACAAGGGGGTGCTAACATGCATTAGCGCATGTTAGCCTCACTTTGCATCTCTAATGGCATGCAAAGTGGGCGTCACTGGGCAAGACTGCTTGTAAATTATCGCTGATGTGCACATCGCAATATTTACAATGAGGCCTGCACATTTTAGCACATGTTAGTTTTTGGGGAAAAGCAAAGTTTTCGCCAAAAACTAACATCTGCTAAAATGCTGACTTAGGTATACTTACTATTGGGGGTGGATTATGCTGATACGACCACAGGATCGTATCAGCAAGGTTATCGCCGTTTTCCATAGAACACCGCTGAAAAACCAGGGATGTTCCATGGAACACATCGCTATCGCTGGAATAATTATTGCCATTGCACTATGCGTTGTTAATAGAGCGCTAGCATTCTCGATAATTATCAGCGATAGCCGTTGATAAACATTTCCACGCTGAGGGCGGCAAGCGATAATTATTGCTGCCGCTTGATAATATGCCCCAACGTTTAAAAGGATGAAGAGGGCTGACTTGAAAACCCTGAAAGTAATAATGTATACATATGATTTTAGTAAAATCCAAAGGTCGTGCCTAACACCAGAGCTAAACAAATGCAGCTCTGTGCTTTTATGAGCAGCTTTTGTGAAACTTTTCCATTGCAGCGTTTGTGCGGTTCTGATCAGCCATGTCCAGACCACGCCTCAACAGTTATGGTACCAAAGAGCCGGCATTGGCTCAGGAATGCCACAAAGGTGTCCTGCGTTTTCTCTCTAACGTAATGTTATTCTTTTAATGAAAGAAAAGCGGTTATTGAAAATACTATTGATTTTTAGCCATTTCTACTCTTCTCTCCTCTTGAGCTGCTTTAAGAATGCGGCATTGCGGATGCATTGAAGATGCTTTGTGCAACACTGCCCTCGTGCGAGAGCTCTGGGAACTGAAAACACCAAAATGGGAACTGAAAAAACAGCTATGGGAATGAACCAAACATCTTCATGAAAGAACGCAGTAGCAGGGCCAGGGTAAGTCAGTTAGTATTTCACTCAGCTGATGTCCTTCACTTCTGTTGTTTGAATAAATACAAACCTAAAACCAGGAAATATGCGTGGATTTACATCAGAATTACTGATATCTCGATGAGACACATCAGAACCAGGGATTTTTTTATTAAGGATGGGCCTACCTGCCATTCTAGAGGTTTCTTGTTTTTATTAAGGTTTTACCCACAAACTGTGAACATTTCCTTGAAAGCCGTACCTGGAACTGAAAATGGACGTTCACTTTTCTCGCAAGTTCACTTTAAAACTATTTACTTGGGACTTTAAATTTGGATTAATTTTGCCTGTGTAATTTTCTTTTAACCCCTTCACTGCGGGGGGGGGGGGGGGTTGTGGTGCCGTCATGAGCACACAAGGGGTTAAGCAATTTAATTGGGGAACAAAATTCCCAATCTTTTACATGAAAACCCATATGCAAATAAAATTCGTACCAAGGGGCCAATTATGATCGCGATTTTCCCACATCCTCCGGGCCGGCGGAAGCCACCGCCGGCCCGGAGGATGCGGGAAAACCACTGCGGAGCCTCGAAAGACCCACCGCCAAATTAGGATGGCTGGTGGGTCTTGAATTCCGTCCGCAGCTTTTCCGCCGCGGTCGCCTTCCGACCGCGACGGAAAAGCTGTAACATGGCTGGCGGTGTCTATCAGACACCGCCAGCCATATTTGGATGGTGTAAAAGAGATGCTTTTCCGCGGCGGCTTGTCCGCCGTGGAAAAGCATACGGACTTTCACTTCGGGGGCCCGTTGTGGGCCCCCTGGGTGAAGGGGGGGCTGGGGGTGCAAATGGGGGGTACCTATGGTACCCCCCTGCATTTGCGTGCACAAAGCAGCAGGCACCGCGCGGTGCCTGCCGCTTTGTGCATGCAAATGCGATGCATGCATTTTTCACCTTGCGGCAGGTGCAGCTTGAAGCTGCATCCGCCGCAATGTTAAACATTGAGGATGTGACCGCCACCCTGGCGGTCGCATCCTAATTGCCATGGAGGGACCGCCGCTGCCCATGCCGACGGTCCCTCTTACTCAGGGGTGGCGGTCGGACGCCATCATAATAGGGACCCAAGTGTGCTGCTATTCATGGTGGACACATTTACAAGCCCAGTGCACCACTTTTGCGCCGCCGTTGAGTCACTTTGGAACGCAGTGGCGGCGTAAAGCTAGCACCATGCTGCGGGTGATTTACAACATGACGCATCTAAGGAGATGCGTCATGTTGTAAAGCCCTGTGTGTATCATCGCTGGGTGCGCCTTCCAGCTCAGGAACGCCTCAGAAAAGTGCCTGAGTGAAATCTACAAGATTTCGCTCAGTCACTTTTCCGGCCCCGCTGCGCCAAAACCTTGCAACTGCTTGAAGCATGCATAAGGTGTGACGCACCATGTGGAAGATAGGCCGGGTTGGCACAGTGCTGGAGTTGCGTTGCGCCCGCGACACAACTCCAGCACTGCGCCAACCTTACGCCAGCAGATGTGACACACATCTGCCTATCCTTGTGCCATGATGCGCCGCATTGTAAATGTTAAACAACAATAGGGCAACCCAATAGTCCCAAGGAACTGGGTAGTATCATTATAACAAATCAACAGGTGTTCCTAAAGGAATAATTTACCACTGTTTATAATTTGTAACTAGTCACAAAAGTGAGCATGAAATCACAATACTAAGGAGACAATGGTATCAAACAGAATATTTTCTTTATATATCAATTTTTCAAACCATATACTTTTTTATATTGTATAGGTATTATTCCACATATCCATTCATGTATGGCAACAAAAAGTTGTACTGCATTTTACTCTGCATGTGCATTACGTTTTTGACACTTTTTAAACGTTATATGGGCAGTATTTACAAATCAGCCATATATACATTAATTTACAGCTTTGTACAATGTTGACATTCATCAAAAGAACAAACAATATATAACAAAGAAGCGTCAATAGCGTCGACGTTTCGGTCTCACATAGTCATTCCACGAGACCATCATCAGGACGTGCGTTGCGCCATGAATTGTGACGTTTTTTTGTCACCAATTCTTCTGCCTCAATTGTAGTTAAAAGCAGCAGTACTGAAAGCCACAAAGTTGTCCTGGCGATGTTAGTGCACACAAAAGAATACACCTCGTACGCCCTCTTTCGTAAATGGGACATCGCATTGTAAATGTGGCGCATCCGTGGTGGTGCAACAATGGCTTGCGTGTCGCACGTTTCTTGGCGCATCCCTGCTGATTTGCAGGGTTGTGCCAGGTAACGTAAATCTGCCACGGGATGCTTAAGGATCATGAAAAGTTAGCAAGAGAGCTTCACAACTCCAAACAAAATCCGTTTTAATTTTCAAGTGTGAAACGTTCTTGAAAAGGCAATTGTCTAATGCTCGTGGACGGGCCGATAAACTGTGATGCCCTAGAGATGAAAAGTGAAAGGTTCCTCACCTGCAGCGCACAAAAAGAGTCGACAACCTTTAAAAGTTCTGAAAGCACTTTAAACGTACCCAGATAGGGCGTTGCCATCCATCAGCTCTCTCGGGACAACCAATCCAATCAGGGACCAGTGACGCTGGGTAGAGGAAATGACGTATACAGGAGCCTAAGGGGCATATTATCAACCCCAATGTTGCCGCTTTAGCTGCTGTTTTCGGCCAAAAAGCGGTGATGTATAAATCGCTCAATTATAATTGAGTTAGCAGCCCTTTTTTCTCCACTTTGCATGTCAGCGATTATTATCGCTAATGACATGCAAGTGCGATATTCCTGCATTTTGCCGCTATTGCTGGATTTTATATCGCCAATGCACAAAGCTATGTTAATACAATACGATGTGATACGATAAAATCCAGCGATAGCAAAAAACGCGCTAAGAACGTTTAGCGATAATTATCGCTAGGTGTTGTTAATATGCCCCTAAATCTTTTTCCAAAAGCTTTTGTAAAACATAAATATAATGCCAAATGTATTTGTGTATTCCAAATAGTGTCAAGTGGGGAGAAGGTCTGCACGTGTCTTCTGTGGAAAATTTTAGAAAATGTACAGGGCACAAGTTCGAATGTCGATGGACCTGGCTCTGCCGCTCATCTTTACAGTGCCGATAACACAGGACTGCTCGGTAACAGTGATACCTGTTTGACGGTCACATCCTGAAAAGTACTGCGACGGTGGCGTAGAAACACACACACAACATATTACCATGTCACAGACACACAACACACAATTCTTGCCTAATTTTGTGGGAAACCTCCTACCTGTTGGCTGAAAATGTCAATTTCTTTATTGTAGAGTGGAGGTAGGCGAGCCAACAAATGAACAGGGAGAGCCGAGCCGAGGGTCTGGCTCAGACCTTAGAGCCCATGCACGAGCTTAAAAAAAACCTGAAAATATTTGCTGTTCAAATCATACAACAAACCACGTAAAATATGGCAAAGCTGCTTCAAAATGTAAAAAGTATATTTCTTTTAACATATGGGAGTGGTCACATTAATAGAGCACACAGTAGCACAGCAGTGAGATGGTCTTATTAAAAGTGATAGTTTTGTACAATTGGTAGTCTAAACTCCCGTATTCATAAATTCCTTCATACTTGATAATGAAGAACAAAGAGTTTTGGTGAAATCAAATATTTGCCTAAGATCAGACAATTTAAACAGGGAAGCAGCGATGTATCCAGGTTTTCTGGTTTCACTTTGTACAAATCAGCCAGTAAATGGGTATCTATTTGTCTTTCCTTATTTTAAGACTTCCTTTTCGTAGTCCCATCGCATTTTTCTGTAGTTTCTAAAATATAGCACGGCCTCGAAGGTATTGGAGCACTTTACATGAGCACCAGTCACAGCACACATGCAGGATTTATAGGCATGGGAAAATTAAGTGATTTGCCCAGAATCACAATTGAGATGATGCCGAGACTCAAACTTGCACCCCAGTTCCTTCCACAGTCTGCAGCTCTGCCAGTCCTGGGTGGAAGAAGGGAGGGGTGCAAGCAGGCAACAGCCACATAAACGCTCGGCTCGTTATGGGCTCGAGGCTGCAACAGGACCTCGAGCTGAGCTGAAGCCAGGCTTCAGGCTCGAGCTTTTCAGTGGCTCACCCGCCTCTATTGCAGGACAGTGCGAGTCAGAGAGAATGCCTGTGGACTGAGTAGGAATTCGGCGATATCTGGGGTGGAAAGGGTTAAGATTTTCCAGGCCAGAAGGTGAGGGTCCCCTTGTTATCGGCCCATTAGGAATTGTATGCCGTGTCACCAGACCAGAGGCCCGGGCCCTTGGAGCTCTGCGGGAGGGACAGGGGCGTGGCTATCACCAGGTGAGCAGATGCGGTGGCTCCGGGGCAAATGTCAGTCATGGGACCAGTCCACCCCAATTATGGCAAGATATTGGTCCCCAAATAGAGGGCAGAGGAGCCCATTTTCCTTGCTTGCCTCAGGGACCACAGTATCCCCGCCACGGAATTGGAGAGAGGGGTGGGCTCCCTATAGCCGACCCATCTGCATGGTTAGATTCAGGGCTCGACACGTTTCAGCATCATCTGTCTCCTTAAGAGTGACCAGATTTCTGGCCAAAAGGGTAGGAAAGTGGATACTCAGCTACATACCGACGCTCTGTGCGATCTTGGGCAATTTTCTTCTCCATAACTTGGAGGCCTATCTATACTCTCCTCCCACAGTGGACCTACGTGTGTCAGATGCTGCACCTATCCTATTAGGAGAACTCTATAAAGGTGTGTGCGGCCAGATTTACAGAGGATCACAAGTCGATGATGTGATTAGAGGCACACACACTTAATTAAGCATCATGTTCTCCGTAAGGCACAACCTCATACGCTGATGCTGAGGAGAGCCAGCGGTATCTCCGGAACAAATACAGACATTCAGATGTGCTGACGAGAGAGCACCATGTAGTATGAAGCACAAATCACACGTTACACATTGGCTTTTCATGGGATATACTACTTGCCTCATGTGTGCCCCTAGCTTCACCTGGCCTGGGGGAGCTATGGTGCTTTCCCTCAGCCTTGAGTGGAGTGGCAGAGTGGTTTCGTGGTCGCCTGCGAGTTTGGCTGCTGATTGATTGAGCAGACCGACAGGGATATCTTTAGTTCCTGCAATTGGAGTTATGTTTAAGAAGCATTGATTGATCGGGACCCCAGCTATTGGAGTGCCTCACTCGCAATTGTTTAAGGTTGGAATTTCTACAAGTTATTGAATTCCCTCACGATTGGTCATCCGTCTGACTAGAACGTGTACGCTCAACTAACTCCTGTCCTGAAGATGACCGCGCAGTTTATATGCGGTTGAAACGCCGTCGACGCATTTTGTGGCCGTAATTTACAAACGACACATCATTTTGTCTATGTTGTTCCTTTTTTGTAAAGAGAATGTTTGTCTGTTAGCCACCAGTTTGGCATGTGGATTGTATGTTTTTTTGTCTTTTTGCCTGTCCACTCTGTAATTTGCATTTTTTATGACAGATGTGTATATGAATAAATTATAATTGTTTTGTAAATTTGTTAAAGTAGTTATAGGCTTCTTCTTCTTTCTTCCCTTCTTCATTCAGCGCTTAGCCCTAATGTTTAGTGTTTAAATGTTAAGTGTAACTCCTTGCTCACCTGAACCCTTGTGCAACAATTCCCTCAGTCCGAGACACAACCCCTTTTTGTGTATAATTGCTAATGTCTTTACGTTCTTATGCTTCTAAACCCCGGAAATTCACGTATTTATTCGTGAGTCCTTAGTTATCCTGGATTCCACGTGGCAATACATGATTCCACGTCTGTGATGCGTGGTTAGACGTGAGTATAAATATCTGCGTCAGTGGCCCCAGATGTCACAGGTCTGTTCATCATTACACGGCGGTGGTGATCCTGGCTTGCACTTTTCTGTACATCATTACATTGCTGTGGTCCCGGTCGGATGTGTGCATACATCACCGCACGCCTGTAACCCTGGATTTCCTGTGTTTAAGCGTCATTAATGGCCCTTCTCCAAATCATTCCTTCCTGCAGGAAGCTCACTCCCAGCAAGAACAAGGATCTACCTCAACCATCTTGAGGTATGGAGTGGTGAAGACCTGGGTCACGCGGCCACTGTCAACAAGCACAAGCCCGCCTGGATTCCCCCGCTCTGCGTCACTTGATGCCTTTGTGCATCTCATTCTCGGTGGCACAACTAGACCGCCACCACAAGCTTCGCCCCGGGCACAAAGGCCACACGGTGACTCCACACGCTGCCAGCCTCACATAACAAACTATCACACCGCCCAGAAAGATAAAGGGCCTAGGAAACACGGTACACCTGCTCTAATACAATAGATTTGCTTTACTTTACCATTACATATTTACAGTACTCTGTAGAATATTCCTGGATTACCCACCTATACTTCAGTGCATGACTATGATCCTAGATTACACATGTGTATACCTTGTGACCTAGCAGTCATCCCGGAAACATGGCTATATATCATTGCATGACTCTGATCCTGTAATACACATGTATTGCAACATGTCTTTTACATCCCTTTCTTCCTGAATTGCACATATCTATACAAGAGTAAGTGACTACAGCCTTTCACTGCCTGTGTCTTTACATGACTGCACGGCTGTGATGTGTGACTGTACATCTATATACATTACATGCCTGCAACTAAGAAATTCACGTGCTTAAAAAAGAGCGCATGCACGTAAGCTGAACTTGTGCCTGTGTATGCATGATTACATGTCTGAGATCCTGCTGGTTTGTTTGCCTGCTCATAACTTGATGGTTGCAATGCTCGATTGTATGTGATTTGTCATGAATATGTGCCTGTATTTCATAACTGCAAGACCTGATCTTGACTGCTTGAGTGTTCTTCATGTTTGCATGTGCAGAACCAATGACCCCTTCCATGTAAATCCTGGCGAGCCTGTCGAGAACATGACCAAAGTGTTTTATAGAGAGAACTCACCTAAATCCAGCCCCGTCGGTATCAAATACTTTTCATAGAGCCGAAAAAAAGGAATAATCAGGGTTATCAGACCTAGAGTTACTGATTCCTCTGGTTATTCCTAATTTCTTAGTGGATTATCAGGGTCCACCTCATAATGGACTGGATTGTCCCCACCCCTGGAGTTACCGGTACCTCTGAAATTGGTTACTCCGGACCTGGGACTGATCCACCCTATTTACTGGACCACTTGTAAAAATGGCTTAATTGCACGACCACTGGAATGATTGTGAGCTATAGTGTTTTCCACATAATTAAAGAGTTGCCGCATTTGCCACATAATCCATCATCTGTTGCATACTCTGTAGATTTTAACAAAAAATAGTTTCTTTCTAAAACGATAAAAAAATAACTAAAAATGCTGCAACATGTGTTGCCACATAGTTGAAGGCCCTATGCAAAGATGACAGGTCCGTTTTCTGTTGCTTATTGCTATATTTGGGTATTAAACTGGTCACCATGAGGCGCAAGCAATGCCCAGACAGTGTTAACAAGTGCAAAAGTACTACTATAAAAAAGTGCCACATTACACCACATAATTTAGTCTTTTTTTGCTGCATAATTTACTCAATCCTGCTGCATGATTTGGCCCTCCCCTGCTGTATAATTCCAGTGGCCTGGCTTACTAGTCATGAATAATATGTCATAAGACCAAGACTAGCACCGTTGTGTTTCAGATCACGCATTCTCAGTTTGGGCAGGACTGTTTCTGATGGAGCAGGTCCATGAGCGATGTGGCATGTGGTTGGCCCCCTTCATTAACGGTGCTGTCCAGCAACAAATAACTAGTTTTCAATGTGCCTAAAGCAGCCATTCAGATTAATCTCAACTGTTCCATCCATCTCTTAGACAACAGCAGTGCCACACTGCTGAAAAACAGGCATTGTGGAGTGTGTTCAAGGAAGTGTCACAGGTAAAATGTCCGACACTTCTTGGTCATTCAGTGGGCAGTTCTGGACAGGATGTACCACTGCTCCACTGACAATCCTCTTTGTAGTTTCCATACAGAGAAGGTTCAAGAAGAGGCGCAGACAGTCACTCGCCTGTCACCGTCAGAGGGCACTAGAAAGTGTTGTCACCGTTTGAGGCTTGACATTCACCACCTCCTCCACAAACACTGATGAGAGCCGGTGCTTGGTGGAGATGTAGGTCTTCTGCAAGGACTTCCAGAAGTGACCGACACCCTTGTCCACTGCTGATGAGAGGAAGTAGAAGATGAGAGGGTCCAGAAAGGCATTGCAGGTGCTAAACAGGAGAGCTTCCCTCCTCCACCACATACTTGTCCCCTTCACAAACCCAACCACATGGGAGACATTGTAGGGCGCGAAGCACAGGACAAAGATGGCTACGGTGCTAACAGCGACCCGGACAGCTTTCTTCTTCTGGGCAGCGTGCATGCGCGACTGCATCAGGATCTGAATGCAGCGGGCATAACAGAAGATGGTGACGGCCAATGGCACCAGGAAGAGGACAATGGACAGCTCCAGCCTCACCGGCACTATAATCGCTAGTTGCTCCTTCGTGAAGTTCTCATAACACTCAAGACCTTTCTCAGTCTCTTTGACGAAAATGGTGTCGTTGGCGCTGTACTTAGTTTCAAGGCAGATCGCGAAGGAGGAATGGCCAATGACAAATAACCAGATCCCAATGGAGATGCAGAAGGAGTATTTGGGCTTCTTGTAGATTTTGTACCTGATGGGATAGGCTGCCCCAAGGTATCGGCCAACACTCACGCTGGTGAGGAAGTAGACACTGGCATAGATGGTGCTGAAGTGGAAAAATTGGTAGATGGGGCACAGCAGCGTTGGTAGGGTCCACTGCTTGTTGATGGTTGCTATGATCTTGACAGGCAGGAACACGATGAAGAGAAGGTCCGAGACGCAGAGGTTTATCATGTAGATCAAGTTGGGCGTCAACCGGCTCCGCGCTTTCTTGTAGAAGACATAGAACACGAAGAGGTTAGCGGGTAACCCCAAGACCAAGGTCACAAAGTAGATCACCAAGGACACTATTTCCAGTGTTTTATCCATTGTGAAGCATTATTTCACGAGTGATCGTGGCCACGAAGCAGCTCTTTTTCAGAGCACCGATGTTCAACCTCTGAAGCACGCAGGAGATCTCTGTCGCTGGCGACGACTGACCCTCTAGTTGCTCACACACTGCAAAGTGCATGACACCAGCAAGCAGACAAATACTAAAAAGGGCGGTAAAAGCCCATGGCGGCTTGCCAGTCAAACAATGGTCTTGTTGTCTCTGTGTACAAGATGGGGGTAAATGGTCCAGAAAGATTGGCACTTAGAGATGTTGAGCTGCAATACCTGCCATCATGAGCCGTCCATAAAGCAATAAAGTCATCAGCAATTTCTTCCTGGGCTATTAAAAGTCTTCTATTTCAGTGGGCACGTTAGTGCCACACACAGATGTGTTTTTAAGCATGGGAGCAAAGTGGCAGAGAGTGCCTGTCATGGCTGCCAGTCAGCCTTTGGCTCCAGTACAAATCTACAATTACAGGGCAGGACACACAGGCTGAGCTGCCCTCTCATGTTTGGATAAGCTGCAGATATGCAAAGGGAAATGAAGCCAGGCTTGATGCATGGCACTGAGCCATGAGTGATTGCATAACAATAGCATTGACCAAGCCCTTTGCATAGTGCATGCTCTGGGAGCCGCCCAGCATGCGTCCATTCCGTCTATTCACGCAGGCACTGATCCATGCACACAGACATACGTGCACCCACTAACACCCTGGTTTCTTGGCACTATCTAGGGTGGGTACCGTGTTTTATGAGAATCTGAGGGCTCGGGTAGTAGGACATCCCAAGTGGAAACGGAAGATTCTCCTCTGTGCCCTGGACTCTTCAAAGGAAGTGGGGTTGAACACTCCAGACTGACTGCAGGGAGTGATATGGGGTCTGGTACTTGGAACTTAGATACAGTTTGACTTGGAAGTCGCCTAAAATAAGCTCCTTAGTCACTTAATGCTACTACTATTAGAAAGAATAGATCTTTATCTACAAGTGAATTGAGCAGAGTAGATAAAATGATGAAAACAAAGAAATCTCCAAAAGTAAGATGCTATTTCTGTAATAACATTGAAGTCAAGGACCAAAATATCATATGGGCTGTAGAACTAAAGCCATCTGGAATCGTAGGGAATCTTCGGATTTCAGTTATTGTATTACTACCTTTGTTCCCTAACAAATATAGCTGCCAGACTGAATTCCCGGGTGCTATAAAATAAAATGAGATTTTGTCAAAGAGCACACAAACCAGAAGGCGTCAAGGCACTATGATTTGTGTGCCCTTGGTTCTGATTTCACTATAGCTCTTCGTGTAAAAGGAAGGGCGATAGTTTAGAGTTTGTAAGCTTCTTGCCCAGATCTCACCACCCAAAATTTAAATCGAATTCACAAAGGGACCGAGAGCCTGACCTCAGTCAAAGCCTCCGGCGCCTCATTTATGAGGCCGTGCGTCACTTTTACATCGCCGGTGCGTCACTTTTTGTGATGCACCAGCAGCGTAAATAATGTGCCTTGTTGCACCATATTTACAAAGTGACGCATCTAGGTAGATGCGTCACTTTGTAAACCCCTGCGCCACATTATACCTGCGCCAGGTATAATGTATGCAGGGGGGGCGTTCCCCCGCAAAAAGCCTCGTAGAAGTGACGCAGTGAAATCTATGAGATTTCACTGCGTCACTTCTAGGACGCCGTTGCATCAAAATCTTGCGCCTGCCTCACAGCAGGCGTAAGACTGACGCAAGCCCTTTCACATGGGGCTTGCCCCATATGAAAGGATGCATTGCTGGAGTTGCGTCACTTTTGTGTCAAACTCCAGCAATGCGTCACTTTTGCGCTTACAGATACGTCAGAAATACTGACGTATCTGTAACTCCTTGCGACATGATGCGTCATACTGTAAATATGACGCATCAGGTATGTCGCAAGGAGTGCGCACTGAGAAGTGACGCATCCCTGCTTTCACGCAGCGATGCGTCACTTTTCATAAATGAGGCCCCCTGTATCCAGGTAATGTGGCCAAAGGAGATGCGAGGCTGGGGCCGCAGACACAGTTGAATGTGTACCAGTGTAAAACTGACACACAGTTTACATTTCGAAAATTACAAGGGGGGTCATAGGATATGAGTGGTGAGAAATTCACCATCACCCATAGGGGGCGCTGCTGTGGATACCACAGTAACCAGTCTCATCTGTCCTAATTAGCTAGCTGTGGGGAACATATGACGTTAGAACGCATGCAATTACAATTCATGCTTTTACAACACAGTCTTTACATCGCGACTACCATTACATTGCATGATTTTACAACGCATGCCATTACAACTAATTTTTTTAAACTGCCATTACAATGCAGTCCATTACAACACATACCATTACAAAACATAATACTGTTAGGGCAACAGTAGGGTAAGTGTTGGATAAGGTAGGGGTAAAAAATTACTATTCCCGCTCCAGTGAGTGCAACAGTAGGGAAAGTGTTGGATAGGTCTAGGGGTAAAAATGACTATTCCCATGTACCCCAAAACCCATATCTACCCTAATACTAAACAAATCTCCATGACTTAACTTACAACATGTTGTAGTGGCATGCGTTGTAATGGTATGCGTTGTAGTGGCATGTGTTGTAATGGTTATGCATTGTAATGGCATGTGTTCTAACAGTTGTGTTGTAAAGGTAAGTCAATGTAATAACTGCGTTGTAATGGATGTTTTCCAGCTGTGGGCACAGTATTTCTGTGGCAGGATTGGTGCGCCCTCATGATGAACTGCTGAGACCCCTAGACCTGCTCATAATAATGCAAATATGCACACATATGCTAAATAAATAAAATCAAAACAAGTGGTTCACTCAGCTTACTAAATCTAAATATGAAACACCACGTAAAATAATGTATGAAATAATATGCAAAAATGAATGTCATGTGTACATCATGTGTATATCAAGAGAGCAGCGTATATGCGGGTTACGGGCAAACATATCATTAAGCATGTGTAAATAATGATGACACTGCGTCACCACCAGCAAGATGACTCTGAGAAAATACCCTTTCACGACTTACCATGAAATATGACAAAGGGAAGTTAATCACTGGTCTATTATGAAAATTCATTGAGAGAAATACATTAATATCAAAGTTTTCACCCCACAGACCTCAAAGATGGCCTACCTTTGGGACAATTGGGGCATATGTAGGAAGGCGTTTACGATTCGCAAACGGCGTTTTGGTATGTAGGTGCCACTTAGCAAAATAAGGAATCGCAAAAATTACGATTCCTTATTTTGCTCAAGCATTTAAGGAATCGCAATTTTGCGATTCCTTAAATGCTATGTAGGGGTGCCTTTAAAATTGAGATTTTGGCTTAAGGAATCGCAAAATACCACCTACTTCAAGTAGATGTTATTTTGAGATTTTCTGTCAAAATGCATTTTTAAAATAAATTCAAAGTGCCATGTGGCGCACAGACATGCCCTTAGGGCATGTCTGTGCGCCACATGTACTTACAGGCACATTCCAGGGGTGCAACAGGTGTCCTTTGGACACCCTGGCACCCTTGAAATTGCGATTCTCAAATTGCGATTTTCTCATAGGAAATCGCAATTTGAGAAAGTATCCCTATTCATTCCTTTGGGCCTCTTGGCCCATAGGAATGAATGGGACACTCATTCCTTAATTGCGATTCGCAATTTGCAAATCGCAATTAAGGAATGTTAGAGATTCGCAAAAAAATCCATTTTGCAATTCTCAAATAGCGAGTCCTTAAAAATCGCTATTTGAGAATCGCAAAATGGAAATTACCTACATATTCCCCACATATTCCCCAATGTCTCTGACTGAGGCGCAACTGTAGTCAAAGGATACATTACTTCTATGAGGCCAATATCCAGATGTCCACATTGATGGAGAGAGGCCACCCTGGAAACCGATCAAGATAACATTAAAGAGGGCTTGGTTATTCCCTATGGGAAGAACTTTTACAACCTAAATCTCAACAAAAGGCACAGGACAAATTTGTGTATCACCACCTCTACTCCCCATTCCAAACAGGTAATCACAATGATAGAAAATTGGCCTATTTTACAAACTACTTCTGTATTTCTTGAGTTTCTATTTCTATTGAGTTTCTCATGCCGGAGAGGTAGAAATATATAACACCATGTAGTACACGCAGCAGACGGACAAACCCATCAGAAATTTTACACTAGTAGACAGGTGGGAATTGCAAACTATGGGGCTGATTATGATGGCGGTTTTCCCGCATCCTCCGGGTCGGTGGAAGCCACCGCCGGCCCGGAGGATGCGGGAAAACCGCAGCGGACTGAAAAAGACCCCCCGCCAGATTAGGATGGCTGGGGGATCGTTTTTCAGTCCGCAGCTTTTCCGCCGCGGTCGCCTCCCGTCCGCGGCGGAAAAGCACTAACATGGCTGGCGGTGTCTATTAGACACCGCCAGCCATATTAGGATGTCTGGAGTAACATGCCTTTACACGGCGGCATTTCCGCCGTACAAAGGCATACGGTTTCTTGTTTGCCCCCAGGGGTGAAGGGGGTGGGGGGTGCACATGGGGGGTACCTATAGTACCCCCCTGCATTTGCGTGCACAAAGCGGCAGGCACCGCGCGGTGCCTGACGCTTTGTGCATGCAAATGCACAACTTACATTTTTGGATGCGTAATCAAGAGAGAGGACCAGACAGCTAGTCCTTATCCCCGGGGTTATATATGATTTAATCAAAAAGAGACTAGCTCATGTTTTACGGAATTTACAAAAAGTAAAAGACTCGAGTATGTTTCGTCATGGAGTGGGAACACCTGGTGAGTGTGTTCATGAAGCCCTCACCCACCAACCCAGTTGGTGGCATGCTTCTTCATCGGGCCCACCCAGTGACACCTAGCGTGTCCCGGGTGTGCTTCAACGCCTGATTACAGCGGAGCAGGTATGTTGCTGAGTGTGCAGTGAAGAGTGTTATGAAAGTGATGTTAAAACGGCTTGGCGGGGGTCCCAGTACCCAAGGGTAAATTAGACTTTAATACCTGGGCCTCCGTCAGCGATTAAAAATAAGGCTGTTGGATGTTAGAGGCGAGTTACGACCTCCCACATCCGGTGGTGGGTCAACATGTTTCAGCCAGTGCCTTATGTATATGCTGGCTTTCTTCAGGACCTATATTAAAAGTGAATGTGATTAAACTAGTGGGTGTGTAATTCAGACTATGTGTATACACGCCCTAAAGTGTTTATCTATGTGTGAGAGGGGGGATTCCCTTCTCAAAACACCTGTACATGTAACATATATGGACAGAGACAAAACATACAGGGAAAAAGAGAGTCACTAGGATGTATGGCATTAGACACATCTGATTGCCGGCACTGTAGCGGGTGGGGTGTAGGCTATAGGCGGCTAAGGTGTAATGGTACTGGTGGTACCATTAGGTGAGATTCGCACTTTTAGGGGCCGATTAGGATGGAGGATTTTCCGCCTCCTCCGGGCCGGCGGAAGCCACCTCCGGCCCGGAGTAGGCGGAAAATCCTCTGCGGAGTCACCAAAGACCCACCGCCGCATTACGATGGCTGGTGGGTCTTGGTTTCTGCCCGCTGCTTTTCCGCCGCGGTCGGATTACAACCGCGGCGGAAAAGCTCTCATTTGGCTGGCAGTGTCTATCAGACACCGCCAGCCAAATTAGGAAACATTTGTAAACATGCTTTTCCGCGGCGGTTTTTCCGCCGTGGAAAAGCATGTGTACTTTTGATTTTGGGGGCCCGTTGCGGGCCCCCAGGGTGTAGGCGGGTCGGGGGTGCACATGGGGGGGTACCTATGGTACCCCCCAGCATTTACATGCACAAAGCGGCAGGCACCGCGCGGTGCCTGCCGCTTTGTGCATGTAAATGTTAAACATGCACTTTTAACATTGCGGCGGGTGCTGCTTGAAGCAGCGCCCGCCGCAATGTTAAATATCCAGGATGTGACCGCCAGGGTGGCGGTCACATCCTAATTTGCGCGGAGGGACCGCCGCAGCCCATGCGGACGGTCCCTCCACCTCTGGGATGGCGGACGGACGCAAGTCCGTCCGCCATCCTAATCGGCCCCTTAGTTCGGGAGTGGAGTGGCTAAAACACGGATATCACATACACTGTGCATATGTGTGAACCACGCATGAGGTAATTCTTACGCTAGTTTTAGCAGTTTTTGACCTCAAGGTTGAGAGGTGGCAGGGGGTTGACCCTGTGGGGAAGAAAGGTTTGGCCACTCAGATTAAGGAGACCTGTAAGGAAGAAAGATAGCGCTTACCAGTGGAAGTGATGGTGTTCTCATACTCACAGCTTTTCTGGGCAGAGCCTACTCTAGACCTGTAGTGCCTCCTTCGCATACCGGTGAGTAATGGCCGGTTTTGCTGGGTGTTATATACTGTGGTCGATTGGATAACCATGTGCACCTGCATATCTGGAGGCAAGAGTAGAAAGACTCGAAAGGTCGAGTCATGGTGCCTGAGGGAGCCATTACGCGATGTAAGCGCGTGCGTAGTACCCGTGGGTATTAATGCGCATGCGTGGGGCGGTAGTGTTCTATCCGCGAGTGCGCGTCAATTAGTGACTGCGAGGCTCAGGGGTGCATGCGCGGGGCGGTAGTGTTCTATCCGCGCGCATGTGTCACTGTGTGACTGCAGAGCTCGGGGGAGCAGTGACCATTTATTAGTGAAGCGCAGGTCGAGTTATATCTGCGCATGCGCAATGGTAGGAACGTGGTTAGAGTGTGGTAAATAAATAAATAATACCCTATTTTTGACTAGACATATATCATAACAGATAGCTCAATAAATAAGAGTCAAGATTCGAGGTAGTAGGAGTTTTGCAGGTTTAATACAGCATAAGGACAGTAACAGGACAACCTGCACGGGAATAGGATGGCAGCTGCCGGGGGCCAGGATCTGGGATGAGCGCGCTAACTTTTAATAACAATACATGAGCATATATACATAGCGCGAACACATAGCATTACATTGCAGTAGGCGTAGCAGTGGGTGGAGCAGAAGGCGTGACGTGTAGCAGTCGCGAAAGATAAGAGTAAAAAGAGGTGTAACTGGGCGTATACATAGACATGTGGTGCAGACGTAACAGAATATGTCATGAATGGGCGGAAACATTGGAGGGGGCTACCTAAGGAGCCGGGACCTCTAACCTGATGGTGCGCGCAAACTGGCAATGACGTGTTACTAGGAGAAGCTGGGGGCTATGAACTCTGTGCTAGGAGCAGAGACTAAAGTCTGGAGGGTCGGAGCGACATGTACCTAAACCCTATCTTGTATCTGATGTTTAGGGAACATGTTGATATAGACTAGAAGTCATGAGGGGAAAAGCTAACTGACTCTAAGACTGGAGCATGCATTTATTCTACATGTAGTGCGTGATGAAGAATATTAAATGACCATTAAATACAGTATTTCTCTTAACATGGAGCCGCATAGGCTAGACAATGACGGAAACTATTGATGCAGTTCAGTAGCTTAGGAATGCAGGGAAGGAGGACTAAACTGATAGCTGGAATCATAACATAGTCTTGGCAGACTCAGAGGCAGAGCCAAGCTGCACCGGGCACTGCGAGGCAGGAAGTAAGTGAAAGGTCGAGGATACAGGTGGGGGCTGGATCGCTCCTCAGCGAGGCTTCAGGAGACAGGAGCTAAATCTGATGTCCGGGCCCTGTTGAGGCCTGGAAACGGGGACTTTATAATGAAATAACGTGCACACTGAGAAACGTGGCAACATAACTTTACATAGGCCTGATATTCGTAGTATTCACGAGGACTGGAAACTAGCATACTAGAGGTGGACACAACTGTAATTGCGTCATTAATCGGACATGGGGAATAACATATGCACATTGGTCATGCACACATAACATATGATGGATGGCACGTAGGGACACAGAACATGGCAAAATTTACTTTTCCACATTCCCTCCTTGTCACTTCGTTTCCATCAGGAAACATCAATATTCATGATACCATCTATCATTTCATACAGTACCATTTGTTCATCTCGAATTGTCTTGGAACGGGATTTAGAACGGGGCTTGGGACTAGGAATACAAGAGGTAGCACACATGCCGCAAATCGCAGGGCCACATTGTATACAGAGGCAGCAGCTGAATATGATCGCTACTGCGATACCTAGAAAGGACAGGACTTTCCATCCCCAGGCGGAAATTATATTCCAGAACCAACCGGACCATGTCCAGGTGCCTGGATCTTGGTGTAACAGATGGGCAATTTTATGGAGTCTGGTTATAGCTGAATAAACAGACGGCGCGTTATTTGGAATGAAAATGCAGCAACTAGATCCGAGGACTCTACAGGCCCCGCCCCTATCGGCCAGTATGACGTCAAGGACGAGACGATTCTGGAGCACGACAATTCTCATAAAGGATTGCTCTTCGGTTAAGTTACCTAGAGCGGAGGCAGTCTCATCTACTACCGCTTCAAGGGTTCTTGTTAATCTACGTATTAGCTTACTATTTACAACTGTACCTAAATAAGGGAACACACCTTTATCAATATCAATGAATTGTTCTGCAGCAGTTTCAGTATAATCGACAATCGGGAGGTTTCTCTTGTGTCTAGTATGTACTAGGAAGGAATTCCTATGGTAGTCAGGTGGGGCTAGGAAAACAGGTGGCAGTAGGAAGGCAATGTAACAGGTTCCCTCCCAATCGAGGGGCAGACGAACATATGCAGTTTGACCACAAACAAAATAAGAATGACGTGAAGCTTTAAAAATAGATTTCCCACTGTCACTATACTGGATAATAGTAGTACAATCACTATGTCCTACGTGTACAGAACCATAATTACGGACACATAATTCGCCTTTGACTGGTAGTACTGAAATAGCAGGTGAGTCTGGAGTAGTATCAGACTGAACATTCAGGACCATGAAATTCGAAGAATAGTTACCTAAATTGTACACTTCATTTTCTAGATCTAAACCTGTTCTGTGGGGAAACCTTGCTTGTCTGGGAAACATGTACTGTTAAGAAAAGACATATCTGTTGAGGATGACGTTAACGTGGACCATGCTCCACACGAACCATTATGTGAAAATGGATAAGGAAAAAGTGGCAGAACTCCCTTTGACGTCTGGAAAGGGGGGAGTCGACCACACACCCAACAATTAGTGGCATTGCTGGTCTGGTGTGAATAATGCAACATGCGGATAAATGTATTGTTACGCATAGCGAGGCGGTATGAATATTCGTGAGGAGGCAGATCACTAAACGTGTGCTCTACTGTAACATTAGAATGCTTATTTACATGAGGAACTGAAAAACACAGGAAGAATGCGTAACTAGTGCAGGAAATCATTATGCTGAGAAATAATATGAAACTTAGAAAAACGATACATCGGTTTGAGTTTTGACTAACTCTCTCACTATGGGGGTCTATTTTATACATGTCAGAAACAGTCTAACCGTTTCACCTAGGGGAGGACTTATACAATCAAACTGACTGACTTATTTTACTAGACCGGAGTTTTTGCTTATACTCCTGCTGCGGAGTTTTCTCTAACAGGGGAGGGGTTGTATCAATGTCATTTGCGGGACAGTCCTTAGGAACAATGTTTTGACAAGTCTTGATATCCTGGGAAATGTTTTTAGAGACCGATTTTAATCCGTAGAATTTCTTGACGTGCGAAAGATGCACCCAGCCGCGGCGTCCTTCCAATTTCACGGCTGTACGGGTGGTGAGGAGGACCTGACGGGGCTCCTTCCAACGTGGCTCCAGCGGACTTGATCTGTCAAAGTTCCGGACGAGCACCATCGAACCTGGAACGATTTCATGCGGTGCCACCTCGGTATTGTCTGGAAATGCGGCAGCAACCTGTGAACGACATGAGTTGAGGGCAGACATCAAGGAAGCTAGGTAATCTGTCAGCATATTACATGAAACATCAGTAATACTTCGGGGTCTAGGAGTACCCCACATGTTAGGGGGGCGGCCGAAAACGACCTCATACGGGGACAGACCTGATCTGGAATGTGCGACCATGCGCATATAAAACAAAGCAACTGGCAGAGCTACTAGCCAGTCCACACCCTTATCTTTACATACTTTGGCAATTCGAATTTTCAGAGTCTGATTATGTCTCTCGACTAGACCGGCTGCTTCAGGATGGCGTACACAATGAAACTTCCACTGGTACCCTAACAACAGGGAAACGTGCTTCATCAGTTCAGATGAGAATGGCTGACCGTTATCAGAATATACGACTCTAGGGAGTCCATATCGAGGGAAGAATTCACGAACCAACTGCTTGGCAGTGGTCGCGGCTGTGTAATCTGGGACTGGATATGCTTCTGTCCATCTGGACAAAGCGCATACAACTACAAGGACATACTTGAAACCTCGACATCGCTCCATCTGAATATAATCCATCTGGAGGACCTCAAAAGGGTGGTCAGGAGGCTGGAAACCACCTTGTTCCACCGGGACACTTTTACCTGGATTAAACTGACAACATATCATACAGGTACGGACTTTCTGCTTGGCTGCAGCTCGTAAATGTTTGTTGAACCAAATGTTCTGGATACTGTCTAACATAGCTTTTTCTCCTAAATGTGCTGGACTATGTGCGGTATTAATGATGACTTGAACCATAGAGTCGGGGAGAAACCATGTGGCTCTACCCTTTGTTAACCATCCTTGATCTGTCTGGACCCCTCCTTGTTCGGACCATTTCTTGATTTCATCGGGAGTAGCATGTGACTGGATATCTATGACATCTTGTGTAGGGTCCTTAACTGTCATACATGTAGTCGGATCTGGAGTATGTGTCTGTGTCGGATTAGCTTGAATGTCTGGAGTTTGTGCTGTAAGCTTGGCTGTGCGATCTGCTAGATCATTACCTTGGGAAATAATGTCAGTAACTTTCGTATGTGCTTTGCATTTCATGATAGCGATAGATGTCGGTAAGTGTATGGCATCTAACAGAGCTTGAATAAGGAGACCATGCTGAATCTTGGTTCCATGAGAAGTCATGAAACCTCTCTCCTGCCAGAGCACTCCAAAGTCGTGTACAACTCCAAATGCGTAACGTGAATCTGTGTAAACATTAACTTTCAGGTTCTTGGCGTGTATACAGGCTTGTGTCAGAGCAACTAGCTCTGCTGCTTGAGCGGACAGGGTATCAATACGGTGTGTTTCAATAACTTCAGTATCAGTAGTCACTGCATACGCGGCGACTAGTTCTCCTGTACTAGATCTCATACATGAACCATCCACATAAAGTGTCAGGTCAGGATCTGGTAACGGAATATCTGTCAGGTCTTGTCTTGGCTTTGTCGTAATGTTGACTACTTCCACACAGTCGTGTGCGGCAGGATTTGAACTAACTGATGGTAACAGTGTAGCAGGATTCAGGATGTTGCAGCGTCTGATTTCTATGTGTGGCTGGAACAGTGTCAATTCATAACCTGTTAAACGTGCAATTGTCAAGTGTTGTGTTTGTGTTCGGTTTAAAAGAACTTCCACGGAGTGTGGGACTTGTACTGTCAAGGTATGTCCTAAAACTATGGAATCACTTTGTCTGATAGCTAGTGCTGTGGCTGCAACTGACTTGAGGCACGCAGGCAACGCCTGGGCGACTGGATCTAGTGTGCTAGAAAAATAAGCACAAGGCTTGTATTGTCCTGCTTGATCTTGTGTGAGAACAGATAATGCTGTACCTTCGCGTTCAGTGACGAAAAGTGTAAAAGGCTTACTGTAGTTCGGTGTAGCTAGAACTGGAGCTTGACATAAAGCTTTCTTTAACTCGTTGAAACTAAGTGTATGTTCAGATGTCCAAGGGAGAACAGTCGATACGGCTGCCTCCTGTGTCGTTAACTGTATCAGTGGCTTGGCTAGAAATGCATACTGAGGAATCCATTGTCTGCAATAAGAAGTAAGGCCGATAAAGGCACGTACCTCCTTCTGGGTTCTGGGCTGAGGAAGACTCGCTATCAACTGGATACGGTCTGGTGTCAACTGCCTACCCCTCTTGGACAGTAAGTGTCCTAAGTAGACCACTTGCTGGACACAGAATTGAAGCTTCGAAGGTGACACCTTGTGCCCCATCTCGGCTAGGAAATACAAAACCGTGAGTGACGCTCGCTCGCAGTCACGTTCAGAACGGGCTGTGATCAGGAGATCATCGACATACTGGAGCAGGGCAGTGTCAGTTGGCATGTGAATATTATCTAGTTGTCTCTTAAGTGCTTGACTGTAAATACTAGGGCTTTCTGTGAAACCTTGAGGAGCGCGTGTGAACATATAGCTCCTTCCATTTAAACAAAATCCGAAAAGAAACTGGCTGTCTGGATGAATAGGAACACTAAAAAATGCGTTCTTGAGGTCTATGACAGTGAAGAACGTGGCTTCGGAATCAATGGCTGTCAATAGGGAAGAGATATCTGGGACAACTGGGTACTGAGGAATAATACATTTGTTAAGTTCTCGTAAATCAATCACTAATCGATATACTGGGGGTGCATTTGGATCAGTACGTTTCATGACTGGAATGATCGGAGAGTTACATACATTGGAGTCAGTTTCTACAACTACTCCTTGAGCCATGAGCTTGTCTATAATTTTGGATAAGGCTGCTACAGCCTCGGGTGGCAATCTATACTGCCTGATTCGTGGTAACACTACACCTGGTTTGAGAGTCACACGATGGGGTGTGATTTGCATGTAACCTACATCAGTTGGACCTTGCGCCCATAAATGCTGCGGGACATTAGACAGTCTGGAATCAAAATCTCGTAATACATAGTGACCCTTAAAGTCACGTAGGAACAGACGTATTCCCTCTGGGGAACAACATATAACTGCACCTAACTCTTTCAGTGTTTTAATGCCTAATAGATTTTCTGGACATGACTTAGTAAGTAACAGATCAGTAGTGCGGGACAATGGACCTACTTCTAGAGTGACTGGCTTTGAAATCTCATTAACGATAGGCTTTCCTGAAAATCCAAGGGAAACATTTCTTGAGCCTGAGAGCGGAGCCCCTGGAACTTCGGCATGACTAATTGTGGTCCTACTTGCCCCTGTATCAATCAAAAACTTTCTGTCTTTCCCTAATACTTGACTGTGAACATAGGGACCTTCTTGATCTACAGGTATCTCGATGAGAGGCAAGCCTACCTCCCTCTCTAGGCTGTTTCATGAATATGGCTGGTACTCTGGATACTCAGACTGTGCATACTGGTACATCTGCGATGTAACGTGCTGTGTTGCAGCGATAGGCTGCGGTGCTGTAACTGTCTGTGGTGCATTCTGTGGCTGAAGAGTCTGTGAAACTTGCTCTTGTCTAGGCGGACGTGGTCTTTCTTTAGTCTTACCAGTAGCTATGTTGTGTTTCAGAACTGCACACTCATTTATGAAATGACCTGGTTGTTTACAATAATTGCAGTTCCCTTTAACGGGAGCTGCAGGATGACTGGCTTGATTCGGACCCCTCTTCTGACTGTCTTGAGGAACAGATTGTGCAACTAGCACTTTCATTTTCGTGTCTTTCATACGTTTTCTTTCGTGTTCTTGCTCTTCCCTGATTCTATTCTGGTGGTACTGGAGCATCTGGAGCATCTGGGACGGAGTATTAGCTTGCCAGGTGCTTTCGACTTTCAAAACTCGGTTTCTAACTTGTGGGCTTGAATTCTCGACTAATTTAGTAACGAAAAGGTGAGGGTATGACTCACTACTTGTCTTGAGACCACTGTTGATACTGAAACATTTTTCAAATCTAGAATAAAAATCACTAATATCTTCATCTTGCTTCTGTTTACAGGCTGAGATTGCATCCCAGTCTTCTTTTCTAGTTGTCAATAATCTGGGTAAAACTTGAATCAATAATTCTGGTAATTCTTTACATTTATCTCCAAGACCGGTACCTGGTACTCGTGCCTTGTCTTCAGCTTCTAGAACTGTCCAATCGATCTTTTTCTCTCCCACCTCCCATTCTTTTTCCTTGAGCTTTTCATACACCCCTGCGGGCAACAGGACCTTTAACATTTTAATGATATCTGGGTAAGTGTATTCTCCCATACGGAGCATGTCTTTTAATTCTCTATGGAACCCTGCTGGATCTTTGTCATGACAGGGAATTAATTTCTTCATTTCAAGGAGTTCCATCTTTGTGATTGGAGTGTATACAAACACTCGCTGCATTTCGCCACCCGCTCCTTTAACTGGGTGGACTTCTCGTAACGGATTCTGTCTGTCTATGTAGAATGATTTACTTTCTGGGGGTGAGACATGAACAAAATGCGGGTTCAAGAATGTTCTATATTTGTGGCGCTGTTCTAGAATTACACTAATTAAATCGGTACCTAGACCTCTCCATTTGTACTGGAGTAACTCGTTCAGGATATCATGTAACGGGCCTGGATCAGAGTGCTGACCCTCATACAGAGTAATGAGGTGCTGGATCATATACATACCCACCAGTCGCTGCTCGGCTGGGGGCAATTTCAGAAACATTTGTGCCACTATTTCGTCTGGAAAAGTGGTAGAATCAGTAATCCATCTGACTGCTGATCGGACTAGTTCCTGTTCATGCATAGTACTTAACTCACTGTAACCGATTCGTGATTTCAGAATGTGATCGGTAGCTTGAAATACTTGTTCTAGGGAACCTTGTTCTGGTGCTGAATGATGGAAAATAGACTTGTGTTCTAGACGTAAATGGCGATCTGGAAATCTGGGTTTTCCTACATACGCTATTCTGGCAGTATTCTCATCGTCTTCCTCTTCTGGATCAGAGGTACTTTCTTTCTCGCTTACTTGTGCTGCTTTACGCTGTTCATGTATCTTTATTATCTCTCTACGGATTTTCTTGTACATACTTTCCATGGCACTAATGGTATTGTGCTTTCCTTCGGCTATATTATCACTCCACTTTGTCAGGATTTTCATTTCGGCTGGATCTTTAGACGGGTAGTCTTGTTCTCTTATTAGACAGTTAATTAAGAACTTTAATATCATGCGCTGAATCTCGGCTTTCCTTTGAGACATGGCATCACTAATACTTTGTGGGTCATCCCCTGTACGGATGAAACGATATATCCTGTCTAGATCTTCTTTCATACCTGGCAGGGTGACTAGATACTCGGTCACTCTCCTTACGCGTACGGAATATAAAACCATATTAAACTCGCCTGGAACTGGGTCATAGACACATTCGCCAAGGGCTTGCCTGATTTCTGCGACAGACTTATTACTCTTGGGAGTACGCTGTGATGCTTGAGCATGTAATTCGAGTGCTGATAAACGCTTGTATGGCGGCGGAGTTTGAGGAAGACCTCCTCCCGCGGCCCCTAAACTAGAATCATCAACTGATGCTTTTCGTCCTGGCAGAGTGGGTAATTGTAACGTGGGCTGGACTTGTATGGCGGGCTGACCCGGGGGGGCTGTTAAGGGCACCCCGGTATCTGGGGGAGCAGGAATTACCTGATTTACAGGGACTGGCGGAGCGCGAACAGGATTTGCATATTCGGGGACTGTGTCGTCCAGATAGGACGAAATAAAAATATCAGCTGCGGTCGGTTTGTGACGTAGCTTGGTCGGAACTAATGGTGGCGGGAAATTACTGGATGCCTCTGGGGTCGCTTTTGGCAAGCCCTCAGCAAGAAGAGGATACATACCCTTAGTAAGGGCATGCCTCTGTCTGTCTGATTGCTCAGTTCTAACTCGTTCACCTATCTCGATTAATTCTCTTTCTTGGGCTCGTTCTTGGGATTCTCTACTTAGTTCTGACTTTCTGATTTCTTTTTCGGTTCTTTTATGAGCTTCTTTGCGCCATAACTCGATGGCATCTTTCTGTGACTGTCTGGCTTTCTTTTTCCATAATGCTTCTTCTACTCGCATGATGCATTCGACATCCCATGTACCCGATACGGGCCATCTATACTTTTCTTCTAACTGTTTGGTATAATCTACCCATAAATCTAGATACAATATGGCGCTTATGCCATGTTTCTGATACATAAAGTGACCTGGACTGTCCCTAGGCGGAACAGGAACTGCTTCCTCTAACAAACCCTTTCTAGTTTTTAACTGACGTAATCTCGAAAAGAGAGACATTGTAAACTTGAATCGGAACACAATACAATAGACGAGGAACAATAACAATTGGGAAAACAATTCAGGCATACCACGACATTGGAAATACATTGAACAACATCATAACATTACAGTTCGGACAGAAATATTACCTGGAATACTGAGAACAGAAACACAAGAATTTCTCGAGAACGGAACAGACTAGAGTTACTGGATGCACTGCTGAAACAGTACGGAACATACCGGTCCCATAAAGGGACGCATCAAGACCCGTATCCACCTAGGTGAACACTTCGTTTGTGGGCCTGGGTACCACCAACCCACGGACCAGAGTCAATTTAGATTGACCCTGTCTAGATACTACCCCAGCAATGGTACTCACCGGGCAGCAAGAACGGAAAGCCTCGGACTGGACTGGACTGCTACGACGACGGACGACGAACTTCGGACTTCAGTTACGGGTGGGCCTCCGGATACCTCGGACCTTGGACTCTTGGCTTGGGCTCTGGTCGGGACTCGCCGCGTTCCTCCACCGTCTCGTTTGGATGCTGGACCGCCTCCTCCGTCTCCTCCGTGGGCCTGAGGGATACTTGAAGCAGAAATATCTGCACGTGGCCGGTATGGTTCCGTCACGGCTGCAGAGGGTCAGGGGGTCGGCGTGGCTTCACCGACGCGTGGGGAAAGGGCAAGTCCCTGTTCGGGCGCCATTATGTGGTAAATAAATAAATAATACCCTATTTTTGACTAGACATATATCATAACAGATAGCTCAATAAATAAGAGTCAAGATTCGAGGTAGTAGGAGTTTTGCAGGTTTAATACAGCATAAGGACAGTAACAGGACAACCTGCACGGGAATAGGATGGCAGCTGCCGGGGGCCAGGATCTGGGATGAGCGCGCTAACTTTTAATAACAATACATGAGCATATATACATAGCGCGAACACATAGCATTACATTGCAGTAGGCGTAGCAGTGGGTGGAGCAGAAGGCGTGACGTGTAGCAGTCGCGAAAGATAAGAGTAAAAAGAGGTGTAACTGGGCGTATACATAGACATGTGGTGCAGACGTAACAGAATATGTCATGAATGGGCGGAAACATTGGAGGGGGCTACCTAAGGAGCCGGGACCTCTAACCTGATGGTGCGCGCAAACTGGCAATGACGTGTTACTAGGAGAAGCTGGGGGCTATGAACTCTGTGCTAGGAGCAGAGACTAAAGTCTGGAGGGTCGGAGCGACATGTACCTAAACCCTATCTTGTATCTGATGTTTAGGGAACATGTTGATATAGACTAGAAGTCATGAGGGGAAAAGCTAACTGACTCTAAGACTGGAGCATGCATTTATTCTACATGTAGTGCGTGATGAAGAATATTAAATGACCATTAAATACAGTATTTCTCTTAACATGGAGCCGCATAGGCTAGACAATGACGGAAACTATTGATGCAGTTCAGTAGCTTAGGAATGCAGGGAAGGAGGACTAAACTGATAGCTGGAATCATAACATAGTCTTGGCAGACTCAGAGGCAGAGCCAAGCTGCACCGGGCACTGCGAGGCAGGAAGTAAGTGAAAGGTCGAGGATACAGGTGGGGGCTGGATCGCTCCTCAGCGAGGCTTCAGGAGACAGGAGCTAAATCTGATGTCCGGGCCCTGTTGAGGCCTGGAAACGGGGACTTTATAATGAAATAACGTGCACACTGAGAAACGTGGCAACATAACTTTACATAGGCCTGATATTCGTAGTATTCACGAGGACTGGAAACTAGCATACTAGAGGTGGACACAACTGTAATTGCGTCATTAATCGGACATGGGGAATAACATATGCACATTGGTCATGCACACATAACATATGATGGATGGCACGTAGGGACACAGAACATGGCAAAATTTACTTTTCCACAAGAGATGTAGTATTGGGCCATAGTGGGTGCGTTATAGTTCATAACATGGAGATGGCACGAGTGTAGCTGGGGTAGATGGGGACACCAGGTTTCAAATGCTCAGAACTCAGGGGCTCTATCTCAAAGGGAGATATGTGACAGGGGGAAAGATAACACGCTCAGTGTGGGTGTGACAGACACAGATGGGTCATGGTGTTGGTAAGCACACTGAAGTCAGGGGTATGTCAGGGAATTCCATGGGATGGCATCGTTGAGGCCCTGGGTTGCTGTTGAAAGGCGATCTATCCATCGCTGTTCTTTACTCAGTAGTTTTTTGTCATTGTCCATTGTGCTTTCTGGAACCTGTTCAATGACCGTCCAAGTTAGGTCGTTGGGTGTGTGGCAGTGGGTGATGAAATGGTTGGTGAGCCTGCTGATGTTTTTCCTGCATCTTATAGTACTTCTGTGTTCTGTTATTCTCGTCTTGATTTTGCGTGTCGTCATTCCGACATAGCGGAGACCGCACGTGCATGTGAGTAGGTATATCAAGTTGCGGGAGTTGCAATTGGTGTGGCTACGTTGAGTCCAGACCTTGTTGGGCTCCAAGTCCAGGGTTTTGGTGTGTGAGGTGAGGTGACATACGCTGCAATCATTGCAGGGATAATGTCCAGCGATCTTTGGGAGGCCCCATGCGTTCAAAATAGTATTAGTAGATTGTTTTCGTTGTGGTCTGGGGCGTGTGCTGACCAGACGGTCTTTCAGGTTGTTGCATCGTTTGTACGCAAATCTCAGGGTGTCCCATTTCCTCTGTCCGGAGTTGATTATTTTCCAGTGTTTTTTGATGATTTTGGTTACTTCATTGGACGCCGTGTTGTAGGTGGTGACACAGGTGATGGGTTGGTCTTCTTGGTCTTTGGTAACATTTTCCAGTAAGGCTTCACGGTTCTGGTTCCTTGCCTTTTTCTGTGTTTTTCTGATGATGGCTTTAGGGTAGCAACGGTGTTCCAGTTTGGTGGCCAATTCCGTGGATTGTTTTTTGTAATCGGTAATGTAGGTACAGTTTCTACGTATGCGTAAAAACTGTCCGAAGGGCAGATTCTCTCGAAGTGGGCGGGGGTGGAAGCTCATGAAATGAAGCAGTGAGTTCCTCGCAGTTGGCTTATAGTAGGTTGTCGTGACCAGGGTCCCGTCCTTGACTGTGATGTCTAGGTCTAGGAAGGGTAGCTGATTGTTGCTAGCCGTGTTAGTAAATTTAAGGTATGGGTCCCTGTTGTTGAGCCAGGTCATGAATCTGTCTAGGTCAGTCTGGGATCCCTGCCAGACCACCAGAATGTCATCTATGTACCTGTGCCAGTTCAGAATATGATGGTTGAAAGGGTTGGTATCTGTCGCTATGTGGGACTGTTCAAAGTGGTGGACATACAGTCCCGCTATGCTTGGGGCGAAAACGCTGCCCATGGATGTTCCATTTGTTTGTAAATAGAGGGTGCCATCATATTCAAAGTAATTTTGTTTGAGGGCTAGGGTTGCACAAGCCATCACGAAATCCCTCGGGGTATGGTAGGGCCAGGGGGCTTCCATTAGGATGTCATGGAGTACAGTCAGGGTGGCATCTTGTGGGAGGCTCGTGTACAGACTCTCCACGTCCAATCCTACCAGTAGTTGTGTGTTGAGATTGAACTCCTTGTTGTTTATGACCTGTAAGAGATGCTTGGTGTCTTTGATATATGTAGGTGTTCCTTGCACTAGAGGGTTCAAGAAGAAATCACAGTACCGTGACAGTGGTTGCAGTAAGGAGTTTATGCCTGACACGATGGGTCTGCCAGGAGGGGGGTTAATGCCCTTATGTACTTTCGGTACTGTGTAAAAGTACGGGATCCTGGTGTGCTGGGGGCATAGGTAGTCTGCTTCCTGTTTGGAAATGTGCTCAGCATCTGCTGCCCTTTTGACTAGTGCGTGGATCGTGGTCCGTAGTTCTTCTGATGGGTCATGTTCCAATCTTCGATAATTCCTGTTGTCACTCAGTAGTCTGCGGCACTCTATGTCGTAGTCTTGTTTGTCTTGTAAGACGATGCCTCACCCTTTGTCTGCTGGTTTAATGACAATCGTGGGGTCGTCTTGTAGGCGTTGTATGGTCTTCCTATCTTCCCAGGATAGATTGTTGAAGTGGTTGGTAGGATTGAGTTTCTCTATGTCATTGTACACAGCCTGTTCAAATGTCGTGATTTCAGAGGGGATGGTAGAGGGAGGTGGCACGAACGTGGATTTCGTTCGGAGGCCCGTGACATTGGGGTTTTCATTGACTAGGTCAGTTTCGGGGTTAGGTTTCTCAAAGAAGGATTTTAGTGTGAGTTTTCTAAAGAATTGGGCCAATTCTACATGTAATTTGAATTTGTCGAGTTTGGTGGTGGGGACAAACGACAAGCCTTTTTCCAGTACCGACTGTTCTTTGATGGTTAGGGGTGTGCTGGATAGGTTAAATACCAATGAGGGTAGGTCATTAGGCCTCATTGTTTGCTGGTTCCTGGTGTTGCCTCTTTCGTCTTCTGGCGTGTGTTCGAGCTCACTGGGTTCACTTCCTCGGCCCAGTGGACTTGTGGTTGTTGTGGGTTTGATCTTCTTCTGCCCTGTTCTCTTCGGCCCTGTCCTAAAAAAGGAATGTGTGGCCCTTGGTTGCCTGCGAATAGTGGCATGGGTCCCGGGGGATACATGGGGGGGAAACCGTAATAGAGATTTTGTATATGACCGAAATTTGGTGGAAAACCGTGGAAATGTCCTTGTTGTCCTCCTTGCCATGTATTTGGCCAGCGTTGTCCGCGTCTCCCTCTTCCTCCCCGTTTGTGTGAGCCAGTGCTGGAATCACTAGAGACAGAGCTGTCATTGCCTGAGGAGTTGGACATGCTGGTGTTTTTGGTCTGTGGGGTGTAATCATCTTCTGAGTACGGGTACACTTTGGCATAACTGAATTTTTTAAGGTCTTTGTCGAATTTCTTTATTTTAGCCTGGGTCAGGTATTCCTTGTATTCATTTATATCTTTATTCTGGTCGTCCAGTTTCTTTTTGTATGAAGTTATGGTGGCCTTGAAGTGGCTTTCTGTGGCTTGGATTTCGATCAGAAACGCCTCTGATAGTCGCTTAGCTGTTTTTATAATAAGAATCATCCAGTCCCTGGTGCAGTGCCAGGCGATCTGGGCCCAGTCCTTCCTGAAGGAGGGGTCATCGAGGAAGATCCTGGGTGCGTTGGTCACTAGAAGTCCCCTAGGAGCCGTATTGGTTCTGAGATATTGAGTCAGGATTGTCCCATGGAGGATAGTGCGTATCCTGTTGCGCTTTTTTTCTGTTAGGGTCTCCCAATCGGTGGTCTGTGCGATGGTGCTTGCGATGTCAACTTACATTTTTAACATTGCGGCGGGGGCTGCTTCAAGCAGCACCCGCCTCAATGTTAAAAATACAGGATGTGACCGACAGGGTGGCGATCACATCCTAATTTGCACGGAGGGACCGCCGCTGCCCCTGCGGACGGTCCCTCCTACTCTATGGTGGCAGACGGACTCAGGTTCATCCGCCATCATAATCGGCCCCTATATTGGCCTATTTGAAATGCTCATATTGTTTTGCCTCTCAGTTCACTCTGAACACTAAGAAATGTACCCATAGTCCAGCTGAACGAGAAACGAGGTTCCTGACTAATTGTAACTCCATCAATGAGGTATATTGAATTTTGTGCCCCTGTGACCTCATTTATATTAGGTAAAAATCCCAATCAGTAAAACTATGAGCCATTTATCAAGAACGGTGATAACATTATCGCCGCTTTAGAGGCAGGAAACTGCAGATAAAGCGGCAATAATGTTATCGCTGTTCTTGATAATATGGCCCCATGTATAGCACAGCACAAGAACAAGATTAAGTGTAAAGTCCCTAATGCCCCCCTTGTGTCACTACATGGAACTCAAACTTAACGCTGATTGTAGGAAGTCGGGATATGACTTGTGCAGAATGTGAGGCCTGCACATGTGATAGCTCCACAAATTCCCCATTGTGGGAACCAACTACCCCATTGTGGCGCTTGACTCTGTCAAGGTAGCCAAGCAGAGTAGTCTACCACCTACTCAGGGATGGTGGTGTGGGCTAGTAATCACCGTTCATTGGCACGCAAAAATAACAGTAAATAAATGATTATCCAGTCAGTGCTTTTTCTTAGGAAAGGGAAAAATACATTTATTCTAAACAAAGTAATAAACACTATGCACTAATTTTCAAAGATCCACATAAGGCAGATAAAGAATACTTTGAATTACGTTATTAAATCACATTTGACCGCAACAAGTCTTGACGCTCAAAATCACCGTGCCTCCCCCAGGTTTAGCAGACAGCATACTACAATGTAGGGGGTATCTCTTTAGATAAAACAGGCCTATTGGCTTCATCAAGGTTTCAATATATTACAAGAACAACAAATCACAAAAACACCATCATTGTGTACGTAAGTGAAGTAATAAATAATAACCATGGGGAAATGCAATTACTCATATCAATGACGCCCTTCAACTTTGATTAGTTTTCACTATCAACAGTGGTATACCAATAGAGAATTAAAATAAACATGACATGTCTGTGAGCTTTTTATATGCTTTCAAACCACTTAAAGTACAACCACAAACAACCCCCAGAAAGCACCACTTTGAGGCCAGATAAAATACAGATATCGAATCAGCCCCTGGAGTACGCTGCACTCCTAGCTGTAAAGCAAAAGCTCCAACCTTGGGAGTGCTTTAAAACATTATGTGAAAATCGCGGAAGGTCAGACATTCCTTAACCCTGCAAAAGCAGGGTAAGTTTACAATGATTACTTCTGGGTGGCTCCTGTAACTCCTCAGACACCCCACAATACTTCTCAGATTAGTTTGTAATGTAATGTAAAGTGGATTTGTAGAGTGCTGCTTGTCACCTGGGAGGGTATTCAAACTGGTATCCCCAACAGAGCATCACGTTGCGTGCCAGCCAGGAACAGTGAATATGCGTGTAGCAGCTCTTTGGTTGTGCTGGGCAAAGCTGCAAAGCTTTTATTATGTGTTGCATTTTTCTTGGGTGTGTCTGGTCCCACTCAGGCAACCAGCATGCTTTCATTTGTTGAGGACAGTTTGGGGGCCCACCCCCGGCTGCCCCGGCTGTCTCCTCACGCAAGAAGCATCTTTTCCTGCTGCCACAAGCACCAGCAGTTTGGGTAGGGATTTCTCTTCAGTGTTGACTGCCCAGTCCCACAGACATGGGCACAGGGAATGGGCCAGGCCCACCACTGCTGGGGGAGCGCTGCGATGCTTCTCCTTCATCCTCCTGGTGCTGGAGTTCTGATCTAGGGCCCGGTACAAAAAACACCCTTCGGGTTGGGATTCCCAAGCCTCTCGAAGTCTGCAGAGGGGGTCCCAAGCATGCTCCCTCTTAGGGTTATTACTTTCACATGCTCCTTGCACAAACCCCCAGGTGCTGGGCCACACATGCGCTCCATGTCTTGAAAAGGGCCAAAGGTCGCTAACCTTAAAAATACCATTACTTGGGCTGCATTGGGCCGATATGCTTGATCATGGGCTCATTTCACTACTGGTGGTGAGCTATAGCCACCAGGAGCAGTTTTAGCAGGCCACTTACCTCCAAGGTGGTGGACTTTGCAGGGAGCTGGTTCAACTAACTCTCTGCATCAGCTATCCTCCTGATCTTTGTTGCAGGGTACAGAAGTCCAGATCTTTCCCCCAACTGGTTCTCATAGGTTGTAAGGGGGTCCAGCCTCACTGGCACTTGGAGAGACCGACTGGTCCCGGGGTCAACTAGTGCGGAGTCCTTGGTTCTTTTGGGTATCAGGTGGTATCTCTTTCCAGTTGTCCATGGCTTTCGCAGTCCCAGGGTCGAACACCAAAAGAGCACAACCAGCACCAACAGCCCTTTCTTTCCCTTGTACAAGAGTATTTAAAAAGGGGGAGGAAGGTTCTAGAAGCCAGACACCGCTGGTCCAATCTTAGAATACCATACCACCTCCCTATCTCTGTAACAAGTCTCCTGCACAGCATGCTGGGACAGTACAAGATGGTGGTATCCAGGAGTCACTGGTCACATCTGCTTTTGGGTCTCAGCTTTGCCCCTAACTGACATCCCTGCCAGGGTCTTTCACACCAAAACGTCAAAGAGGAGTCACCTCTTGTGTTGGTTCCAGTTGTCAGAGCATTTACCTTTGTTAAGTGGGCCTGGGCGGTCCTCAGCCATGGTACAGTGTAACAGGTAATTAACATATGCAGATTTTCATCCCAACCCCGTCCTCCTCAGGAGCTGAGGGAAGCACTGTTAATTACTCCTTTTGTGTGGTGACGTGGCCTTTGTTTCCACTGATGGATGGAAATGTAATTAACGTGGCCCAGCAGGGTGACAAGAGGGCTGGGCTCTGATCCCGAGCTGAGCCAGAGAAATTTGACAATTCTGGATTATCCATAAAATGTACATGCATGGTTCTTGGGACCTGCGAATATGAACTGAGTGTACATTTTCCTCCCAGTTTCATCCTCCCCTGACTTTGTAGTCCTAATGGAAAAGAAATCACACTTTAAGGCAGATTTCCCCCTTTGTATATAATCAAGTTTTACTACAGACAAAACAGTAAATCCCACTGACTTTACCTATAAGTGTTCACCAATATTATAATCCCTATCCCATGTGAATATCTAACCCTGCATTGGTCCATCTACACCGATCTAGCTATGCACAGTTACTGGGATGCACATGATGTTAGTCTCACATGTGCAGCCCGCACACGAGTGCACACACTTCTGCACATATGTTCACACGTAACCAGCCAAGTGCCTGTTACCCTAACTGCATTGCAGCGGCCTTATCTTAAAAGGTGGACACTGGTGGTAAACATGCGTAATCCATTTGCCATGTGACTTCCGTGGGTTAGACACATGTACTGAGACTCACACAAAGAGAAAATTCCCTAACTGGGTGATCCAGAAAGCATACAAATCTGGGTGCGATAGGTTGGTGGAAACATTTTGTAACACTGATGATATAAAATGGGCAGTCATCAAGATGGCTCGCTCTCTGTAGACTGCACCTGGGAAAAACTCTACATGACTGGAATGCCAAAAGATTGAACAACCCAACTTGATCACAAAAGGCTCGAACACAATGGAACAATGGAGTAGCTGCATTTTCTCTGGTGATATATCTACTTTTAGGTGGGGTATTTCCCCAAACCTTTTAAATTCACCACTCTTGATTTGCTGAGTTATGTTTTTGTTGGCTTTAGGAATCTGTGCACTTTACCACTGCTAACCAGTGCTAAAGTGATTGAGCTTTCTCACTCAAATATGGTAAAAATGGCCTACACCTAATTGGCAAATTTAATTCAGTTGTACGTCCCTAATAAATGGTACTACTGCTGTACCCTTGGCCTGTAAATTAATTGCTACTAGCAGGCCTGTAGCACACATTGTGCCACCCACTAAAGTAACAAGTTAAAAACATGTCTCCGTCCTGCTACTGCAGCATTTAGGGGCCAGATGTAGGTGGCCGTTTCAGGCCATTTACCGACCGGTAACGGCCGATTTCGGCCGTTACCGACAGGTAAATGGGTTTTCGGTATGTAGGGGCACTTTTTTACAGAATCGGTAAATTTACCGATTCGGTAAATTTACAGATTCTTTAAAATACCGAATCGGTATTTTTACCGATTCGGTAAATCTGAGATGTAGGTGGGACTCTTCTGAGTCCCAAAACCCTTACCGAATCGGTATTTTACCATCAAATCCAATTTGATGGTAAAATACCGATTCCGGTGTGCATGCACATGTGTGCATGCACACCTATGCCATATGACAGGCAGACCTGCCCTTAGGGCATGTATGCCTGCCACATGGCACACGAGCCAGTTTTGGGGGGGCCAGAGGGTGTCAAAGTGACACCCCCTGCACCCTTGTGAAAATCGGTATTTACCGATTCGGTAAATACCGATTCGGTAATCCCATTCATTCCTATGGGCTTCAAAGCCTATAGGAATGAATGGGCATTACCGATTCGGTATTTACCGAATCGGTAAATACCGAATTGTTCCGATTCAGTATTCCAGCACATCTGGAATACCTACATATCCACCCCTCAGATTTACCGATTCTTAATTACCGAATCGGTAAAATTCGGTAATTTTCGGTAAATAAGAATCGGTAAATCTTTTCTACCTACATCTGGCCCTTAGTGCAGTTTTACACTACTATTTCGACCTGGCAAAATAAACCTTTTGCCAGGCTTAAACCTTCCTTTCTACATACTTAAATGTCATCCCTAAGATAGGACTAAAAGCTCAGAGAGAAGTGTGCACTGAATTTAAAACGATGGACATTTGAATGTATGTTTCACCTGTCCTGGCAGTGAGAAAATCCTGGAGTCATTTTTCACTGTTGTAAGTCCTATTTTCCCATTGACTAACAACTAACACTGGATCCCCCTTTACAGTTAATAAGTGCTGAATGTGGATTGAGAGCACATAGAGATATGCTGTTTACTCTAAAATGAACTTCAATTTAAATACCTCTTTAGTGGTAGAGTGGGATTCTAAACCACATTTTTGAAAATGGCACTTTTAGAAAGTTAAGTACAAACAAACAAACGCCAAAACTGACTACACCTTTACAAACTTATTCCATCCGTGGCCACTATACTAAATGAAAGCGGTAACCATTTATTTTGTTTTGTATTTCTTTAAAAATAGTTTTTTGTTATGTTGTAACAAAAAAGGGCCAATGCGAAAATGTATGATCAATAATTTTTGCCCACATATATAATATAGATACAGAACAGTGGATACAAATGCACAATACAATACAATACAAAAATACAATACAATATTACATCAGTTCTGTTGTTTTCAAAAGTCCACAACAAGAGCAGAACATCACTGAAAATATGAACTACTGCAACTCCCAAGCTTAAATATATGAACGGTACACCCTTGACCCAACAAAACTACTGTATCCAGGAAGAATGTTTGATTATACAGTTTTTGATTTTCTGGGTTTCCAGTGTCACTCTTTTTTGGTCATTGGGCGCACAGATGTTTGTGTATGCATTTCGAGCCCACTATAAAACTTTACTGGGTTCTCCTCAGGACACAGTACCTCAATCCACTCCGATAGACTTGGAGCATTGGTGCACGTACGGTGATCCAAAATCCTTTTCATTCTACAAAGGGCCCAGACAGTTTGGAGGATTGACAGGGGAAGGGGATGAACATTCCAGTATCAAATGTGGAAGTTGGACAGGTAATTCCCTCACGCAAAGGCTAGCACCAGGTACAAATATTGGAATACCTGATCCACTCCTCAGAACACTCCTGGCCCTGTGGAAGTTACAGGAGAAGGAATGCCCTGCTGCTAGAGGACTGCCCCACTGTTTGAAGGACTGCCTTGCTATCTGAGAAGATAGGTTGGACCTGCCTGCCTTAATCCGAGGCTTACCAGAGTGGCTCCAAAGGTCAGTTGGGTGGCATCCTCTGTGAGCTACAGGTAAACAACAAGCTTCAGGGGCCTCCCTACAACTGTTCAGCTGACCTGAAGCAACTGGACCTGCAACCGGACCTGCCTGAGCTCTGCTGGCTACTGCCTGAGTGAGTCCTGATCCACAAGAGGTGCTTTCCCAGGACATGGGCCCTTGACTGACATCAGAGTGTACTTGTCCTAAAGAAAAGGTACAAATCCTGAAGTTTGAGTGCAATAGCAAACAGGCCTATTTATGCTGAGACTCTCCTACTTGCAACAACCACCAATGCACAGCTCAGGTAAAACCCGCTCTTTGCTTTAACAGCGACTATTGGCAAATGGCAATGTGAAGCTACAGCAACCGCCCACGACGATTGACGCTATCTGCAATGCCCGACCTGCTCTTCATGATACGGTGTTGACCATATTTGGGCCTCCTCCTCATGGCCTCCTCCCCCTCAAATTGAACTCTTCATGCTGAACTTAGATGGTAACTTTTCAGCTGGCCTACCCTTGTTCCCTTGTCTTTTATCATTGTATTTATTTATTTTTATTGTGCTGGATGTATTCACCTTACTGCTGTCTCTGTGATGCATACATACATAACACATTGCCTCTAAGTGAATCCTGACTGCTTTTGTTCCAGTCTACCAGAGGGCAAAGCATAGGTTAATTTACTGACTTTTTGTGGTTCACCCTGGCAAGAATTGTGGTTGCTACCATAGTAGGGACCTCCACCCCCCTTAACCAGTAACCCACTTTCTCACACCAACTTGCTAATATAATTCCACTGTTGCCAAATGTTCTATGATTATTGGAATCTGGCATATGACTTCTGAACCTGGGTAAGCAGGATAATTTAATGATGAATAAACTATTCTAAAGAATACACTATTCCATCATGTGCCTTTTGTTTTACTAATATATATAATCACCAATACTAATTGTTTATATTGTGAGTTAAGTATCTGAAAGAATATTTGAGCCCTATTGAATATGTTCGGGTCATGTATTTATTCTGTATATTCCACCCTTCCACTTTTCCTCTAAAAATGGTCTTCATTTTGATTTAGAAAACACATTATGAAAGACAGCAATTTGGATTCCAATTATAGTGAATATTCAATTATCTTAAGAATACTCCAAACCCTAGCAGTTCAAGCCTCGATCTGAGAGGCAGCCCTTTTCTTTCCTTTCTCACGCTGACCTCCAAGGATTCCAGCTTAAAGCCAATGAGGGTGGCTTCCCTCTGCAAGCCGTAAGTCTTGGACAGATTACTGCTAAGTGTAAGCCTTTTTAACTGAACCGCTTCCCACCAGACCAGGCATTACTTAGCTGCATGAAGTTATGGGTATGTCGGTTCTCCATAAATCCAATTATTGACTTTGAGAACCACCCAGTGGGATGTCTGTTATGTCCTGCTAGACACAGTCTAGTGTTTTACCAGTGCCTCTCCTGAGGGCTGGTCCATACACCCACCCCACACCCATCCAACACAGGCACCATCAGTCAGGTGACCCAGACAATAAAAGGGGCCTGAGTGCATGTGCTCGTAGTCAGTTCTAAGGAGCATAATACGGTGTGTGTCACAGTTGTTTACAAAGTACATGGGTCTAAAGCCCACGACTTCTGGGCCTCGATACAAAAAGCGACACTGCTCAAAGAGTGAGTGTCGTATGAACTCATTGTGTATGTAACTGCCCATCCCCTGATTTAATGAATTATTATGGGCTGACATGGTTTTCTATTTCTTTGATTGTATCAGCAGGTAATTAAGTGACTTTCCAAGTAAGTAGATTTTTATTACGCTCACCATAGGTGTCACGCTTGCTCACTTAATATAGGTGACTTCTTAACAATTATACAGTCCTCTGATCATCCTATGCAACCATTTACCCTTACTATCCTGACATTGCACCTATGGGTACTATTTGGATCACTGATTCTACATTGTGACTATACTAACCACTAAGGAAATAACATCCTAACATGTCTAGCCTATAATGGAACCACATACAATTCCTCATCTAACTGTACTGTTTATTGATTCCTCAAGTTAGTGTCCCTTTCATCAACTTTTCTGAGTAACAGTACTACAAATGAGATTGAAACGCATCGACCCTGTTGCACACAAACTAATGTAGCTTAATAATTTGCCATTGCGAAGAACTCAAGTTGTGTGCTGAATAAGCGCACATACTGAAAGGTTTTGCCCTATCTATATAACTATCATTTGTTTGAGTCACTAAGACACTCTATTCGTGCATCCATACAGGAATATTGCATATAGACTATATGCTAAATGGACAACTACATTCGGTTCTTGCTCATACTTTATGGAAAATACATTGTTTATGAGGCTAAGCTGACACTGTATCTTTTTAAATTAAATGTGTGCATTATTTTTTTCAAACAGTAATATTATCTAATGAGTTCTAGGTGAAGCACTGCTTTGTATATACAGTACATGCCTAGTTTCCCACTGGTGTCTGAGTGTTCCTGTTGACTAAAATGCACATTGTTTTCTTTTTTCAATTTGTATCCATTTAATTTATCTTGCATATGTTGTTGAGTGTGTGTGTGTGTGTTTTATTGCAGTTCAGCATCACCTCTGCACCAGTCACCACCACCACCACCTCAACAACACTCAGCAGCTCTGTCTGCTCTCGGAATCTGGCATCTGTTGATTCTCTCCTAGCATCCGTTCACTGCTAGTGTTATAATACAGGTACAATTTCCCAACCTTCTCCCTCCTGTTGTTTATGCCCCCATAACAACAAAAAAGCTATAACAAACAACCATTGGAACAGGTAGAAAGAAGTTGCCAGCATTGCAAGCACAAAATAAAACTGAAGACATTTTTTATTGTAAATACTTTTTTTAATATGGTCGTTCAGTTGTACATAATGCCTTCTTGGTCATATATAAGGTAGCAAAACTTGCCAACATGCTGCACAGCAGTCACGTATCTCTAGAGCATAGCTTAAAGACATTGGCAAAGTCAATATCTCTGGCTAAATACTTATGAGGTCCAAAAGGTGCAACCTATTTGCTAGGCCAATGCTTGTTAAATGTTGTATTTTTCGTTGTATCATTTACATAGCTCGTGCACGGCTCTAAGATCCCAGCCAGATCCTTGGCCCGGATCTGGGTCTGCTCTCCCTGTTAATTTGTTGGCTCGCCCAACTCTACTTTTAAAATGTAAAATAATCACCCATGCATTCCAATTGAAGCACTTCCTGCAGGGTGGTTGATACACCCTTTAACCAATAGCATGAAAAGTGAGGGTACGACTGTTCTAGTTGGAGCCAAATTAATATTTAAAGAATTGATAACAATCATTCAGGAGACAACTGTGCTGTCAAGCCAGACCTTAAATAATAGTTAAAAAAAATAGGCATATTTCCTTGGAAGGGCCTGACTTGCTTTGCAGGGCTTTCTGCACGCTAATCCTCAAAAGCTTTCAAACAGGTCTTTCTCCTCTAGATTGCCTGGTCACACATGAGTGGCCAAAGCTCCACAGACATATCCTTCTGCCCACCAGCCGTGCCATGTAATCTGCTTAAATGGTGAAGGGGACGGAGGGATGACATTCGGCCCCGATCTTTGAAAAGATCTCGATGCCGGAGAACTTGCACTTCATATATTTGCATCATAGCCATGCCACATATTATCAGGGTCAGACTGGACAGAAAGTAGGCTTGAGACCCAAACAAAGTGTTGGCCATTTACAAATCAGATTGCTAGACAAGTTGCCTGAATTTGCATATCAGAGCAGTTTTGAACTTGTAAAAACACAGTGAATAGGTATCTTGTAAGATATGGGAGCTTCCTCCATTTTAGCAGAGAATCGTCGCCCCACTTAATTGCCCCAGTGATGAAAAATAAAATGGGAATTAAGTTAATTCCTTACCATTTTATTTTCTGTCAAACCGTCCTGAACCAAGTGTCAGGATGGGGCAGGGCCTGTTGAGTGGTAGCAGTGGTGGGCTGCCTGACTGTGAATTAGTTTAAAGTGCGCATGTCACTTTGGCTGGCGGTCTTGCGATGCCAGCCTCACAATTGCGCTATAAACCTCTCAACCCAGCTGTCTTATACAGCTGGGTTGAGAGCCTAAACAGACCTCCAGTATCCTTGGAGCAGTGAGAGAGGCCACTCCCTCCAATCCTGGCACTGCTCTCATGCAGTGGCAGTACTGTTTAAGCCCAGATGGACACAACCTGACGACAGGAGAAAAAGACGACCGGAGCGAGGAGGATGTGTCTCCAAAAAACATGGATAGTACCTTTTAATTTTTTTTGTTTATTTAATTGTTTTTATGTACTTTTTACAAAGTGTATTAAACATTTTGACTGAATAAATTTGTGCTTGTTGCAGGCATTATTTGGGGTAAAATTAGAAAAATCAACAGTAAAAACCTGCTCAAAACACCGTAAAAAGGGGCCACAAACTGCCAAAAAAACAGTCCACACATTGAGCTGTCAGAACTGACCTTTTGGCACTAACAGATTGCCTTATATGCCAGTCTGACCCTGCGTGCTACTTAGATGCTGCAACTAATGCCTGGGAGTGAAGTCACCGGATGACGTCAGTAGGCACGCTCTTCACGGATGAGGCTCGCCTGGAGCAGAGCCAAAAAAAGCACTCTCAGGCCTGAACAAACAACACCAACACGAGCAAGCAATCTGGAGAGGCAACTGAAACCCGACCACACCTTCCGCTCACATCACTCAGAGAGCTGGGTGTAATTAGTCACTCCATGTATGTAAACGTCAGTTATTAACCTTCAGCTGGAAGCATCAGATACGGCTTCTGGAGGCCCTAGTAGGAAATTTCCTGTAATATTAAAAGCAATATGGAGATCGTTTACTGCTAATGAATTCTGGAGGGTGCCTCGTTCTTATGGGTTGTAAATATCGTAATCACGATATCTGGTACAGATTGTCGGTCATTTCTATTTGATATTATTGCTAACACTAGCAAATCATATTTGCAGGAGGCATGAGCGCCAAGAAACCGTTTCGGTGTACGTGCGCGGTATAAATTTTTTAACATAACATAACACATGATGTCAACATAAACAGATTCTCCATAACTTATAGCAATACATTATTTTCCAAAGATCTAACACACTCTGGTAAGTTGACATTGTACCGACAGATAGCATTGTAGAATATCCTATTGCACTATTGTAATTCCATATGTCATTGTAGAATATCTTAGTGAAGGGTTGTAATAAAAGATGCAATTGTAGAATGTCCTTTGTAATAACAGATATCGTATCGGTGGACTGCTCCCTTTCATGCACAGTTCCGCCTAGGCGCTGCAGCTGACCATTTGACACTCTGGTCAGTGGTTCGAGACTCTCCTCCACCGCTAGGCATACCACCTGCACTTCATCCCTGGTGGTCAAGTGGTAGAGCGTATCTGCTGTGTTGCCCTCTGTCTCCCTCTTCTGCCTTTCCTTGAACCTTTTTTGGCCCTTTTCACCTCTTTCACCTTTTTTGCAAATGTTTTTCCTCTAGAACTTTTTGCCACATTGCCACTTCTGGGCATTTTTCCACCGTTTTGCCCCTGCTGCTGCAATCCCCCATTGCCCCGCCCCCTTCAATGCAACTTTCCCGCTCCCCCGTTTCACCCCTCCCAGCTGCCCAGCACCCTCTGCACATTACTTAATGGAGGCCGCTGCGCGGTGAAGGTGCAACACACTGAGCTTACCAATGGATTGCTCCTTTCCCTGCACAGCTCCGCCTGGTAGCTGCTGCCCCCAAGTTTCCTGCTGCTGACCATCTGACCCTCTGGTCAGTGGTTCAAAGCCCTCCTCCACCTGTAGGCTTCCAGCTGAGGCTCACTCCTCGTGGTATAGTAGTAGAGTCTCTACTCTGCTACTGTCTCTCTCTTCTGCTGTTCCCTGAAACTTTTTCTGTCCTTTTTCACCTGTTTCACCTTTTTTGCACTTTTTGACGCTTTGCACCTTTTTACCACTTTGTCCCTTAAGGGCTTTTTTTTCTCCTTTTTGCCCCTGCTGCTGCGATTCCTCGTGATCTCACTCCATCCAGTGCTACTTTCCTGGTCCCCTTGTTTCCCACCTCCCAGCTGTCCAGCTCTACACACACTACTTAATGGTGTCCGCTGTGCAGCCATGCAGCTGGTGCGGGCAGCAGGTATGCTGCTGGAGCAGCAAAGATGAATCAAAGGCAAGCCTGTCTACACCCGACAGCGCCTGGACAGCGCCCAGCACCACAGATCCCAGTCCTTGGATGTGCCACGGCTAAGACACCTGAACGGCCATGCAATCAACCCTGGACCCAACACCGGCTGCCACCTCACGAGGCCAAACAACACCCATGGCCCCTGCTCATGCTGCCCACTGCCGCAACACCCTCACCCACCCCAGCACTCCAGCACTACCCCCTGCTCGGTCGACCCACAGTAAAACCGACCAGCTCAGCTGGATCCTCCTCAACTCCTGCTCCCTCCACAAACTCACCACAGAAATCTTTGACCTCCTCGACGACATCTCTCCCAACACCAGCATCCTCACAGCAACCTGGATTGACCCCCAGCTCGACCCTGGACATTGCCACCACCATCCCAGCTGGATACAAGATCACCCACAAGGACAGAACCAACCAACCACAAGAAGTAGGCAACTCCATCGTCCACAAAAACACCCTCTGTCTGACCACCCACTCAGGCGACCCGACGAGAAGCATGAAACACTTCCACTTCGAAGTCCAGACTGACCCCAACACCAGCCACCATGGCACCCTCATTTACAGACTTCCAGGCCCCGCCTACCCTTCACCGACACCATCATCTACTTCATTGCACCCCATGCTCTCGCATTCACAAACTACATCCTACTTGGCGACATCAATATTCACCTGGAAAACCCCCAATGACCAGAATCCTGCAACCCTTCTGGAGAACCTCGCCAGCGTAGGACTCAAGCAGCTAGTCACCTTGCCAACCCACTGTACACATGCTCAACCCCATTTTTTCTGCCAGCAAAAACATCACCTTCAACCACTCCTCCGAACTTGTCTGGGCTGACCACCACTGCGTCCATTTTGCTTTTACTAAACTAACTGCACAACACCGTGCCCACCACTTTGCTTTTACTAAACTTACTGCACAACACCGTGCCCACCATCTCCCCTGCAGAAGTTTGAACAAGGTAATTGAAGAACATCTCATAGCTACCCTTAGCACAACCCCACCACCGACATCCACAGATGCCAACACCTAGGCACGCAACCTCCACCGATAAATCTCAAACTGTTCCAACACTCTGGCACCCCTCAAGAAAGCCCCCAGCAAGCAACAGTCCCGACAAGCCAAATGTTTCACTCCCGCCCTTCAGAAATCCAGATCCATCTGTAGACAGCTTGAGAAAAGATGTGGGAATAACAAACCCCCCAGAAGCCAATTCAGCAATCAAAGCCGCCTTCACCGCACACCACCTCCTCAAAACTACAAAGAAAATGGCCCTCCATAACAGAATCAATGGCAATGCATACGACAGCAAAGAAGTCTTTGCCATCATTGTAGTAATTACTAACCACACAGAAGTTAGGTTCTGAGTAGATTTATTGCAATAGAAGAACAGCTTAACAACCACAAGTAGGAAAGAGACATTCTCCCCGGTCGGACATCTGAGCAACTGACACAGTCTTCAGGGATAAACATTCCAAGTGACATAAACTAATTCTAAATGACATCAAGACATGGAATACCACACACCTCCCCCTTTTAATAAAAAAAACAAAAAAAGAAATAAAAGAAATCTCAAAAGAAAACGAAAAAAAAAAAAAATAGATGGCAATAAGTTAAGCTCTAACATAGCCTTTAAAATGTAAAGGAACACTTTTTACACGTTCGCTACGTCTTAAGGAAGTTTCATCACAATCTACATTCGATGAATGATCTTCCACTTCAACACAAGCATTTGACCTAACATTAGAATTAATCACAATATCAGAATTATTTACAAACTTGTTTTCTAGATTGTCATATACCTCATGTGTGCCAGAAAAGCCGTCAAAGTTGTGATCCAATACATTCTTTTCTGGCAAAGAGATCTTTTGAGAGAAAGGAACAACAGTTGTCTTGCATACGGAAATTCTTCTCAAATTCCATATTTTCCCTCCTTCCACTCTAACAGCTTTGCTGAAAACCTCAATTACTTAAATAGGATCAGACCATTTAGATACCCTCCTGTGTAATAATCCACCCAATTTCACACGCACAAAATCACCAACTTTTAATCTACAAACATTATACTTCTTCTTAGAATTGTGCTGAACCATCCTTTCCTGATATTTACTAATTTTATTTTTCAATTCTTTAAAATCCACCTCATAAGAAGAATTACTTTTTAACCACCAAGGTAAAAGTCGGAAACCTGGTTTCCTGCCACGTAATAACTCAAACGGAGACAAACCAGTCACAGAATTAGGAGATAAGCGATAAGTTAATAAAGTCGTCTGAAGAGCTTTCTTCCACTTCAAACCACTCTTCACAGCTAGCTGACAAGATTCCTTGATGACCCTGTTAAACCTCTCGACTTGGCCATTGGCTTGTGGAAAATAATTTGAGGTTCTTTTATGTATAATTCCACATTTATTAAGAAAATCTTCAAATTCTTTACTTATGAACTGTGGACCATTGTCCGAAATAAGTTCCTCTGGTAAGCCTTCTCTCGAAAATATTTCATCAAGAAATTCAATCACATTCTCAGAGGAAATTCTCTCTACAACCTTCAATTCCGGCCATTTTGAGAAGTAGTCAATTAAAACTAAAGCAAACAACTCCTTTCCAGACTGGTAATTAAAAGGTCCAATGATGTCAATAGCTACTCTCCGCCAAGGAACTTTGGCATATTCAATAGGGGTCATCTCAACAGTAACATTCTTCACAGTCTTGTCACTCAACAAACAAGGAGAACAATTCCTTACCCAATTATCTACCATGGAATCAACCCCTGGCCACCAGTTATGCTCCCTAATCCTCCTTTTAGTTGTGGACATACCCATGTGTCCCTCATGTGCCAACTTACAAATAGTCTCCCTGAGCTTTAATGGAGGAATAATTTTATCAGATCTAACTATAATGTCCTGATTCAACATTAATTCATCTCTGACTTTGTAAAATGACGCTAATTCCCCAGAAAGTTTCCTCTCTTCAGGCCAACCATTAGTCAAGAACTGCTTGACCGAGTTCAAAACTTCATCATTATTCATAGCTTCTAACCAGTCCTTCTCTGACAAAACCAAGGAACCCTCTTTACTTAAAATCACATTCACATCTGCAATGGAGTATGCAACATCACATTCAACATTTTTACCAACAGCTACACTCGCAGGAAAACATGACATACAATCTGCATGAACATTCAAGCGTCCTGGAACATACTCAACTTCACAACGGTATTCCTGTAATTTGGCTGCCAACCTTGCTAAATGAGCAGTAAGTACTCTTCCACCACCTGCAGACAACATAGTGATTAAAGGTTTGTGATCAGTTCTCAAAGAAAACTTAGTTCCCCACAAAAACTGTCTAAAATGTTGAGATGCCCAAGTACAGGCAAGCAACTCTCTTTCAATTGTTGAATAATTCCTTTCAGCGTCACGTAAAGCTCTGGAGGCATACGACACAACAAACTCACCAGACCTATCTTTCTGCATTAATACAGCTCCTAGACCAACGTTATTCGCGTCGACATAAACAATGCATTCCTTACCCACGAGTATGGCTTTAAAAATGGAGCTTCAACAATTTTGCATTTCAAAATTTCAAAAGATTCCTGTTGTTCCTTGCCCCATTCAAATTTTGCATTTTTTTCTAGCAAAATCCTCAATGGATGTACAATGTCTGAATAATTTCGTACAAATTTTCCATAAAATTCAGTCAGACCTAAAAAAGAAAGTAACTGTTCTTTTGATTTGGGTGTAGGAGCCTTAACAATACACTGCACATGGTTAACCTTAGGTTTGATACCATCCTTCGAAATTTCATGTCCTAAATACTCCACTTTGTCCTGCCTGAACTTGCATTTATTAAGTTTCAAGGTAAGACCTTTAGACCTTACTTTTTCCAAAACAGAGACTAAATTTTCATCGTGTTCACCGCTGTCCTTCCCAAAAATTAATATATCATCTTGGAAAGCTATAGCCCCTTTACATTCCATCAACAACTCTTTCATTAAACGTTGGAAAACAGAAGCTGCACTCGCCAAACTAAAAGGCATACGCAAATATTGGAACATGCCTTCTGGAGTAACGAATGCAGTTAACTTTCTGGATTCATCATGCAACTCCACCTGGTGGTAGGCACTAGCCAGGTCAATGGTAGAAAATACAGTGGCTCCAGATAATGCGGCAATTAATTCATGGATATTAGGTAAGGGGTGTTTATCTATCCAAATTCTTTATTAAGACTGCGAAGATCCGCACATAAACGAAGATCACCTGAGCTCTTAAGTGATAGCACTATGGGCGAAACCCAAGGGGATGATTCAATTGGCTGAATTATGTTCCTTTTGACCAAATCATCCAGCATTTCCTTTAATTTTGGTCTATAAGCTAAAGGAACATTTCTCACTTTGTGCTTAATAGGGACAGCATTATCATTCAATATAATTTTGTGTTTGAAATCAACGTATTTTCCTAATTTCTCATTAAAGATTTCAGGAAACTTTTCTAAAACCTTCTCAGTGAAACTAGTACTGCTAGATGAGTTCAGGGTTAAATTCACCATAGAGTCCATTTTTGACTTATCACAACGAAACTCATCAACATAGACTGGAGGATCTGCATTTGGATCTAATTTCATTCCTAAATCTCGTTGATGAGGCCAACTAAGAATAGATACCCCTTTGGTAGCGACATAAACTTTAGCTCTGGTATCTCTATTCTTAAAAGATATCTTCACCCAGAAAAATCCCTCTAGAGCAATCTTTTGTCCAGTGTACCCACCAGGATATATATCTGGGCTCAACAATTCTCTTTGACACCACAATTGTTCAAAGATATTTTTGCCAATAATGGTGTACCACGCACATGAATCAACAAAAATCTCAACGGGTTTATCATCCATTAAAATTGTACATGAAGGGAAATTCTTCTGAACACACTCATCTACAGAAAGTATACAATTCAAACTATTAAGAACCTCCTCTTCTTCAGGTGATATATAATTAATTTTCTGCCCAGACTTGCATACATTACCAAAATGCCCTTTTCTCTTGCACTTTACACAAATTTTGTCCCAAGCAGGACAACCTCTGTAATTGCCTACATGGTTGGAACTCCCGCATCTATAGCAAAGTATTGTACCTCTCTTCACAAAACTTCTGTTTTCATTGGCATTTCTTACATATTCTTTCTTGAAATTACTTTTACTATTAGAAACACTCGAGGTAGGTTGACTTCTAACAATAGCTACCTCCGTTTCTGGTACATGTGTCTTTTGATTTTTCCCTCTAATTTCTGACACGAATAATTCAGAGTGTTCTATGCCTTTTGCTATATTCACCACTGCAGCTAATGTAGTCTCCGTTCCCAACCAAAGTCTTTCTTGGATCTTTTTGCTTTTGGTCTTCATCATTATTTGATCTCTAAGAACTTGTTCGTAAGATATAGTTTCAAAAGAACAAGAACAAGCAAGAGAGCGTAATGCTGCAACATAAGCTTCAACTGTTTCATCAGCCTTTTGTTCACGAAAATAAAATTTGAACCTTTCCATTACTATATTTATTCTTCTACCAAAGCGAATTTTCATTTGTTTTGCGGCTTTATCAAACACATTCAAGTCACCAGCTTCTTCTAAAAGTGGTAGATTATCAAATTCTTTGATCCCAGCACCCCCAAGACAATGTCTTAAAAGGGCTAGTTTCCTTTTAGCAGAACAACCATCCTTTTCCAATACTTCTACATACGCAATAAACATAGGATACCAAAGATCCCATTCTATGTTAGGTTCACCTGCAATTTGAAGAAATGTGGAGGTGCAGCTATATTTGATATTTTGTAATTAAATTGGCAGAAATTCAAGCAATTAAAAAATTTATGCCACAAAAACACAAATAGAAATAACAGTTTTGGTGTGCAAATCACCGAGAATAGGTGTGCAAATCACCGTAGTTATAGATTTGCTAACGTTGAATTTTCCACACGAAATCTTGAACTGGTGTGCAAATCACCGTGGATACTGACTTGCAGCAGGATATGTAAGGAGACAACCTAAGCGATGTTCGAAACCCTAAAATGCCTGTTCCTTCGTTATGTTTTTTCCTGTAACGAAGTTTCCACAATTCACGCTAAAATTGCTTCAATCTTAACAAAGATGGTGGCAATAGACGTCTTATAGTGCGCGATGACGTCGGAATACGCAGCATTCACTCTGTTAAGCTCGGACAAAGAGCGGATTCCAGAGGCAGAACTCGAAGGCTCGTGGTAAGCTTCTTGAAATTTTTAAATGGTTGTTTGAAAAACGCTCAGTACGCATCCTTTACACTAGATCCATTAATCCAGCCAAGCAATCCTTAAATTCGCCAAAATCAATTCAAACACGGCGAACACCGCTCGATATGTGCGGTCAACAAAACAATAGAAACAGTCCGGTGGAAACTCAATTTCAACACGAATCCAGAGTCATTCTAAGTTGAATAAATAAAAACTTACATTTGTAGAGTCATAGCGGACCACTTCCTTGGCGAAGATTGGAAAGTATTACCGCAAACGACTTTTCCTGTAATTGTTCATGGATTGCAGGCTTTAAGTGAGTTTTTTCCTCATCTGTTCATGGATTGCTGGTTTTTCTTCATTTAAAACGTGTGAGCGCTGTCTTCTTAAAATTTAATCCTCCCAATCGTCGCCCGTAATTGTGTAGTAATTACTAACCACACAGAAGTTAGGTTCTGAGTAGATTTATTGCAATAGAAGAACAGCTTAACAACCACAAGTAGGAAAGAAACATTCTCCCCGGTCGGACATCTGAGCAACTGACACAGTCTTCAGGGATAAACATTCCAAGTGACATAAACTAGTTCTAAATGACATCAAGACATGGAATACCACAATCATCAAGGAGTTTGCCATACCCAACAGCGAGACCACAGACGACCACCCTCCCAAGACCTCTGCAATAAACTCAGCACCTTTTTCCAGTACAACATTAAGCAGATCTATGATAACTTTGACATCTAAGACCCTCCCACCATGCCTATTACCTGCACACTAAACAGATCATTCTCAACTGGATCCCGCTCACCATGGACCACACACTCAAGACCATGTAGAGCATCCATTCTGGAGACCCTTGGACACCTGCCCGCACCACATCTTCCACAGAGCCGTCACCCCCATCGCCCATGAGCTACGCCGCACCATCAACTGCTTGTTCAAGACCGCTACCTTCCCTGATGACCGGAAAAACACCAAGATCTGCCCACTGCTGAAGAAGCCCTCTGCTGACCCGACAGAACTTCAGACACATCTCCCTGCTCCCCTTCCAAGCAAAGGTAATCAAGATTGCTTTCAAAAGTACAACTCTCTGAGTTCATAGTAGCCAACCACGTCCTGTACATCTCCCAACCCGGCTTCTGAAGCAACCACAGCATCAAGACTAATGGTCTGACTGACCGCCAATGGCATCCACTCCCTCCTGGACTGGAGCATGAGACTCCATGACACCGGCATCTGCAACAATGGTCAAGCACAGTGAGTCAGACTACCATTGTTCCTCTCAGAACCCACAGAGATCAGCTGCGGAGTGCCCCAGGGCTCAACCTTGAGCCCAACCCTCTTCAACGTCTACATGGCCACATTCGCGGCATTCATCAGGAACATCTTTTCGTACGCCGACGACACCCTCCTGATCCTCGCTCTCACCAACAAATCCACAGCTGCCAGGGACAACTTCCACGACGAGAAGAAGAACGCCACCACCTGGATGAGAGACAGCTGCCTCAAACTCTACTCAAACAATACCAAAGTCCTCATCATAGGAGCCACCCTTTCTGCTTGGGATGACTCCTGGTAGCCTGCTGCACTAGGAACACCGCCCACCTGGCAAGGTGACTAGCTGCTTGAGTCCTACGCTGGTGAGGTTCTCCAAAAGGGATGCAGGGTTCTGGTCATTGGGGTTTTCCAGGTGAATATTGATGTCGCCAAGTAGGATGTAGTTTGTAAATGCGAGAGCATGGGGTGCAATGAAGTTGATGATGGTGTCGGTGAAGGGCAGGTGGGCCTGAAGGTCTGTAGATGAGGGTGCCATGTTGGCTGGTGTTGGGGTTGGTATGGAAGTGGAGGAGTTCCATGCCTGAGTGGGTGGTCAGACGGAGGGTGTTTTTGTGGACGATGGAGTTGCCTACTTCTGGTGGTTGGTTGGTTCTGTCCTTGTGGGTGATCTTGTATCCATCAGGGAGGGTGGTGGCAATGTGCAGGGTTGAGCTGGAACCATCCAGGGTGCTGTGAGGAAGCCGATGTTGGGAGCGATGACGTCAAGAAAGTCCCAGATTTCTGTGGTGAGTTTGTGGAGGGAGCGGGAGTTGAGGAGGATCCAGCTGAGGCGGTGTGGTGCTGGAGTGTGGGGGTGAGTGAGGATGTTGCGGCAGAGGTTGGCATGAACAGGGGCCATGGATGTTGTTTGGCCTTGTGAGGTGGCAGGCGGTGTTGGGTCCAGGGTTGAGAGCATGGCTGTTCAGGTGTCGTAGCCGTGGCACATTCAAGTATTAGGGTCTGTGGTGCTGGGCGCTGTCCAGGCCCTGTTGGGTGCAGACAGGCTTGCCTTTCGTGCACCTTTGCTGCTCCAGCAGCGTACCTGTAGTGTGTGTAGAGCTGGACAGCTGGGAGGTGGGAAACAAGGGGAGCAGGAAAGTAGCACTGGATGGGGTGAGGCCACGAGGAATCGCAGCAGCAGGGTCAAAAAGGAGGAAAAAAAGCCCTGAAGGGGCAAAGTGGTAAAAAGGTGCAAAAAGACAAAAAGTGGAAAAAAGGTGAAAGAGGTGAAAAAGGACAGAAAAAGATTCAGGGAATGGCAGAAGAGAGAGACAGTAGCAGAGCAGAGACTCTCCCACTATACCACTAGGAATGAGCCGCAGCTGGAAGCCTACGGGTGGAGGAGGGCTTCAAACCAATGACCAGAGGGTCAGATGGTCAGCAGAAGGAAACTTGGGGGCAGCAGCTACCAGGCAGAGCTGTTCAGGGAAAGGAGCAATCCATTGGTAAGCTCGGTGTATTGCACTTTCACCGCGCAGCGGCCTCCAGTAAGTAATGTGCGGAGGGTGCTGGGCAGCTGGAAGGGGTGAAAGGTGGGAGCGGAAAAGTTGCACCGATGGGGGGCGGGGCAATGGGGATTGCAGCAGCATGGGCAAAATGGTGGAAAAGAGCCCACAAGTGGCAATGTGGCAAAAATGTGCTAAAGGAAACAATTGCAAAAAAAGTGAAAGAGTTGAAAAGGGACAGAAAAAGATTCAAGGTAAGGCAAAAGAGAGAGACAGAGGGCAGCACAGTAGCAAAGTAGATACACTCTACTACTTGACCACTAGGGATGAAGTGCAGGTGGGAGCCTGGGAGTGGAGGAAAGTCTCGAACCACTGACCAGAGTGTCAAGTGGTCAGCTGCAGCTCCCAGGCGGAGCTGTGCATGACAGGGAGCAGTCCACCGATAAGATATCTGTTATTACAACAGACATTCTACACTGGCATCTTTTATTACAACCCTACACTAAGATATTCTACAATGACATATGAAATTACATTAGTGCAATAGGATATTCTACAATGATATCTGTCACTACAGTGCCAAATTACCAGAGTGTGGTAGATCTTTAGAAAACAATGTATTGCTATATATGGTTTGTTAGTGTTAGCAATAATATCACATATAAATAAGCGACAATCTGTAGCACATATCGTGATTACGATATTTACAACCCATAATAACGAGGCACCCTCCAGAATTCATTTGCAGTAAACGATCTCCATGTTCCTTTTAATATTACAGGTAATTTCCTACTAGGGCCTCCAGAAGAGATATCTGATGCTTCCAGCTGAAGGTTAATAGCCGACGTTTACATACATGAAGTGACTAATTACAACCAGCTCTCTGAGTGATGTGAGCGGAAGGTGTGGTCGGGTTTCCGTTGCTTCTCCGGATTGCTTGCTTGTGTTGGTGTTGTTTTTTCAGGCCTGAGGGTGCCTTTTTTGGCTCTGCTCCAGGCGAGCCTCATCCGTGAGGTGCGTGCCTACTGACATCATCCAGTGACTTCACTCCCAGGCATGTGTTGCAGCATCTAAGTAGCAGACAGGGTCAGACTGGCATATAAGGCAATCTGTTAGTGCCAGAAGGGCAGTTCTGACAGCTCAATGAGTGGATCTTTTTTTGGCAGTTTTTGGCCCCTTTTTACGGTCTTTTGGGGCGGTTTTTACTGTTGATTTTCCTAATATTAACCCAAATAATGCCTCCAGCAAACACACATTTATTCAGTCAAAATGTTTAATACACTTTGTAAAAAGTACATTAATACAATTAAATAGACAAAAAAATTAAAAGGTACTAACCATGTTTTCTGGAGACACATCCTCCTCGCTCCGGTCGTCTTTCTCTCCTGGGGTCAGGTTGTGTCCAGCTGGCCTTAAACAGTACTGCCACTCCATGAGAGCAGTGCCAGGATTGGAGGGAGTGGCCTCTCTCAACACTCCCAAGGACACTGGAGGCCTGTGTAGGCTCTCAACCCAGCTGGGTTGAGATGTGTATAGCACAATTGCGAGACTGGCGTCGCAAGACGGCCAGCCAAAGGGACATGCACACTACAAACTAGTGCACAGTCAGGCAGCCCACCACTGCTACCACTCAACAGGCCCTGCCCCATCCTGACACTTGGTTCAGGACGGGTTGACGAAAAATAAAATGGTATGGAATTAACTTCATTACCATTCTATTTTTCATCTCAGGGGCAATTAAGTGGGGCGACGCTTCTCTGCTAAAATGGAGCAACCTCCCCACATCCCATATCTTGCAAGACTCCTATTCACTGTGTTTTTACAAGTTCAAAACTGCCCTGATATGCAAATGCAGGCACCTTTTCTAGCAATCTGATTTGCAAATGGCAGGCACTTTGTTTGGGTCTCAAGCCTACTTTCTGTCCAGTCTGACCCTGATAGTATGTGGCATGGCTGTGATGCCCATATATGAAGTGCACGTTCTCAGGCATCGAGATCTTTTCAAAGATCGGTGCCGAATGTCATCCCTCTGTCCGCTTCACCATTTAAGCAGATTACATTGTACGGCTGGTGGGCGGAAGGATATGTCTGTGGGGCTTAGGCCACTCATGTGTGACCAGACAATCTAGAGGATAAAGAAATGCTTGAAAGCTTTTAGGGATTGCCGTGCAGAAAGCCCCGCAAAGTAAGTCAAGCCTTTGCAAGAAAATATGCCTATTTTTAAAAATATTATTTTAGGTCTGGCTTGACAGAACAGTTGTCTCCTGACATATTGTTATCAATTCTTTAAATATACATTTGGCTCCAACTAGAACAGTTGTACCCTCACTTTTCATGCTATTGGTTAATTGGTGTATCAACCGCCCTGCAGGAAGTGCTTCAATTGGAATGCATGGGTGATTATTTTATTTTAAAAGTAGAGTTGGGCGCGCAAGCCAATTATTAGGGAGAGTAGAGCCAGAGCTGAGTCAAGAATCTGGCTGGGATCTTAGAGCCGTGCACGAGCTATGTAAATCATACAACAAAAAATACAACATTTAACAAGCATTGGCCTAGCAAACAGGTTGCACCTTTTGGACCTCATAAGTGTTTAGCCAGAGATATTGACTTTGCCATTGTCTTTAAGCTATGCTCTAGAGAAGCGTGACTGCTGTGCAGCATGCTGAAAAGTTATAATAAAAAAGTGTCAGAAGCAATTTTGCTACCTTTTATATGATCAAGAAGGCATTATGTACAACCGAACAACCATATTAAAAAAAGTATTTACAATAAAAATGTCTGCAGTTTTCTTTTGCGCTTGCAATGCTGGCAACTTCTTTCTGCCTGTTCCAATGGTTGTTTGTTTTAGCTTTTTTGCTGCTATGGGGGGTATAAACAACGGGAGAGAGAAGTTTGGGAAATTATACCTGTATTATAACACTAGCAGTGGACGGACGCTAGGGGAGAATCAACAGATGCCAGATTCCGAGAGCAGACAGAGGTGCTGCTGAGTGATGTTGAGGTGGTGGTGGTGGTGACTGGTGCAGAGGTGATGCTCAGGTGATGCTGAATAATATTAAATTCACACAAAGAGTGAAGGGTAAGAGGAAAAACGTCCCACTTTGACCTCCTACACAAGAATCTTAAACACAACGTAGAAGAGGGACAGAGCGTTCCAATAGCTTATAGTGTATGTGGGGGGAAGCACACAGGAGTGTTAAAACTGCCCTCACACACAGCAAGCTGTGTCATGCTTCATCATAGGGCTGCTAACACACCTCTGCACTAACCAACGCTGGAGGTGGAGCAATAGGGAGGAGGAAGATCATTCAACATAAAATAACAGTGATCACACAAGTGAAAAAAGTGTGCAGATATAGTGCTTTAAAACTGGTTTCAGGGAATTCCTCTTCCAATTGTTATAATGCGTACCCTGTCCAGATTAAAAATCGAATGGTGGCGGATGGGTTTGGGGAGCTTATAATGAGACACCCACCCCTCCACTCTGCAGAACCGTCGACATGTTTCAGCTGGCAAAATGTACTACCCCTGCTTTCATCAGGACTCTCAACAATATGATCCCTTAGGTGCTAGCCCTACCTCCAGATAATCCAGGAGTTTAGGCAGAGTCACCCTACTGAGTCTCTGCTCAGTTTTGATGTGGTCGAGCTCTTCGCTCTCCACGAGGAACCTATTAAGGCAAAATCAGTGAAAAACAAACAAGGTGTAAAGTGCTGTGCCACTTGTGCAACACCCAGTTCACGACGTCAAGGTGTCTTGCCCCCACAAACACTTAGCTAAAAAACATACAGGACGTAAAAGACACCAGCATAGGCCAAAGGTCAAAGATATGCTACCCGGCTCTATTCTGATGTTGAATAAATTAATAAAATATCATGTTTGCGTGTACACGCCATATTCTGAATGGTGTACTATGTGATACCATATTGGTGATGATTAAAATTCTGAAGTATCAATGCTAGGAGACACACCATATATCGTAATAAGCAATAGTGTAACGCTTACCGAGTTTATTAAAAATCTCGACTTGAAATGGTGGGGAGTGAGCGCAGCTCCCTATAATCACACTCTGTTCAAAAATGGCTATAAGAGGTGATCACAGTTGGTTACTTTCAGACATGTGTATGTGAGGCCGTGCGTCAAAGATGACATCATAAAGCACACTGCATTACTAATGAGAAAAATTAGATCTGCTTAGCGCCCCCATGAAGGATCCTATAGCGGCATAGGTTCAACCCTGCAGCCTCTTTTAGCAAGACTTGTGCTAGAAATGACTCGAAGAGCGCTATCAGCTCTCCTGGTTTGTCCCCGCATTTACCCACTTACTACTTCAAGGTGAGCCGTGGACAAGTATTCCTTTGTCTCTCCCAGTGCTGCATAGAAGTACACTACGGAGCTGCTGAGGCTCTGGTTAAATGAGACACATACCGTCCCCGTCTCTGTAATACGTCACATATTCCACGTTACTGCCGTAACCAGGAAGTGTGTAAGAGCTAGAGCGCACACCACCTTGTTATTCATACGGGGCACATGTGCTTTCTCTAAGAGCCTGGAGTGGACTTTATCAGTCAGTTTCTCATAACCCGACAATTGGATTTGGCACACGGGGTGTTGGGGTAGTCCGGGGGGCAGGGGGACAGGGGCTGGCGAGTGACAGAGGGGCCATTGTATCCAGTGTGCATCAGTGAACAATCGCAAATGCCTATAATGAAGAGGATGGAATTCCTATCGCCAGTATATAAACGCTCTCAATTGTGAGGTCTCTGGGATTGCAGCTAGTTACCCATATCTCAGAGAGTCAGATGTTCCTTAATGAGAAGATTTTGCATAAGCAACCTATACACCTGGTCTAGAAATTATTCAAAATTTTCCAAGGTATGTCATCGTCCAACCCATATGTGTGTCTCCGGGGCCTATAGAACCACTTCTGTTCCCTAATAAAGGGAGCCCTCTCTGGAGCTCTCATGTTCACGTTAGGTTTGTCGATCTCCGTCCAGAAGGAATCCTCAGCCGAGTGATTCTTCTCTTTGTAATGAGTAGTAAGTTTACTCACAGTTCTCTGACATCTGAACGCAGATCTGTGCTCCATGATCCTTATTTTCACTCGCCTGGTCGTCATCCTGATATAAATGAGATTACAAGGGCATCTTAACATGTAAATTACATTGGTCGAATTACAATTTGTGTGCCTCCATTGTTCCCACAGGTGGGTGAGACCGACGTTCCTGGTTTTAGTGTTTGCTGTTAGGTGGCATATGTCGCACATCCCACACCTTGTATGTCCCATTACCAGGGGGAGGGTCCAGGTGAGTCTTTCTTCCCCTGTAGGTTCACATCTAGGTATGGAATTCTTGGGTCTAGTATGGACCAACATGTCTTTAATATTCTGGCTCCTCTTAAATGAAAAAAGGGGCTTTTCCAGCTATAGACCATTAGAATTGAGGATCTTCCAGTTTTGTAAGATGATCTTTTGGATATTGCAGGAAGGAGTATTAAATGTAGTAACACATACTGTTCTTTTAGTAGATGGTGTATCTGCTGGCTCCAGGTGGGCCTCCCGATATTAATTGCTTGCTCTCTTACGGGCACTTGAGGTACCCACAACGGACTATCAAGAGTGCCCGTAAAAGAGCAAGCAATTGCCACCGCCATCCCTGACGGATACAAAATCCAGAGGGTGGACCGCCCCGACTGCCACAACTGCCCAGGAGAAGGACACAAGAGCTCACTCCTACTCTCCACCTCCACCACGAAGGACCCCTTCCTCACCACTGAACACCTCCACTTCCAGATTCAGACCAGCCCCAGAACCTTACTGGGTGACACCCTTGCCTACAGACCTCCAGGATCCCGCACCTCATTCGACCCTACTATCGCCGACCTCATCACACGCCTTCACCTCCATGGACTACGTACTCATCCGGGACCTGAACTTCCACCTCGATAACGCCAGCAACCCCAACTCCACTGCCCTCCTGGACAACTTCGCCAACATCTGACTGAAACAGCTCGTCACCACGCCCACCCACAAGGCAGAACACACCCTCAACCCCATCTTCGCAGGAGGTAACAACATCCCTTTCAGCCACATCACACAACCCCCTTGGACAGGCCACCACTGCGTGCATTTCCACTTCGACAACTCACGCCGCCCAACCCTGCACCGCGCCCTCCACAAATGAACTGGAGTAAAGTCACTGAGGAACGACTCAACTCCAACCTCAACCACAACGCCCCCACCACATCGACCAACACCAACCTCGCTGCCACAGGACTTCACGCATTGCTCTCCAGCTGTGCAGACAAGCTTGCATCACTACGCAACAAATACAGACAATGCCCCAGGGAAGCCACCTGGTCCTCCGCCGACCTCCAACAATCCAGATGCACCTGCAGACGTCTCGAGAAGAACTGGAGAAACAGCAAAATGCCAGAAGACCACACCACCTACAAAAACGCCATAACAGAATACCATCAACACATCAGATCCACCAAAAGGACCTTCATCCAAAACAAGATCCTCGCCAATGCCGGCAACTCCAAGCAACTCTTTAGCGTCATCCAGGAATTCACCAAGCCCCCAGATAAACCACAGACATCTTCCCTTCCCAGGACTTCTGCAACAAGCTCAGATCCTACTTCCATCTTAAAATCAAGGCTCTCTATGACTACTTAAAGGTCCAGACACCCAACCCCAAATCCACTTCCTGCTCCAGCAACGCCCTCCAGCCCACCATCTCCTCTGGGACCCCAGTCACCACCGAAGACACCACTTCGACCATGAAAGGCATCCACTCACGGGCCCCATGGACCCCTGCCCCCACACCTTTTCCACAGACAATTGGGAATGTGCAGAAGTCAGACCCCTGCTCAAGAAGCTCTCAGCAGACCCGACCAACCTCAAGAACTTCAGACCCATCTCCCTCCTCCCCTTTGCTGCCAAAGTCACAGAGAAGACCGTCAATGCACAACTAACCAAATTCATTGAAGAAAACTTCATCCTTTATCCCTCCAAATTCAGATTCCGCAGCAACCACAGCACTGAATTCACCCTACTCACCGCCACAGACAACATCCGCACCCTCCTCGACCAAGGACACACCGCAGCCCTGATCCTACTCAACCTCTCTGCCACGTTCAATACCGTCTCCCACCGCACTCACAGCCAGACTTCACTACGCCAGCATACAAGGAACCACCCTCGACTGAATCCGCTCATTCCTCACCAACCGAACCCAAAGAATCAGACTACCACCCTTTCTCTCCAAACCCACGGAAATCAACTGTGGAGTGCCCCAAGGATCATCGCTCAGCTCCACGCTGTTCGGCATCTACATGCCCCCCCTTGCCGACATCGTCAGACAACACGGACTCAGCATAGTATCCTACAGTGACGACACCCAACTCATCTTCTCCCTCACCAAAGACCCAATCACCACCAGACTCAACTTCCAGGAAGGATTGAAGTACGTTGCATCCTGGATGAGCAGAAACTGTGTGAAGCTCAACTCGCAGAAGACAGAAGTCTTCGTCCTCGGACCCTCGTCCTCGGCATGGGACAACATCTGCTGGTCTTCCGTCCTTGGCATCCCCCCACACCCACGAACCACACCCAAAACCTCGCCATCATACTCGACTCATCCCTCTCCATTACCCAACAGGTCAATGCCTTCGCCTCCAGCTACTTCAACACCCTGCAAATCCTCCAAAAGACCTTCAAGTCGATCCCCCCCACAATGAAGAAAGGCTGTCTCCCACGCGCTCATCACCAGCAGACTGGACTACGGAAAGGCCCTCTACGAGGGGATCAACAAGTTTCTGATCAGCAAGCTCCAGACCAAACACAACATCGCAGCCAGACTCGTCCTCAACATTCCTCGACACAAGCACATGACCCAACACCTACGGAACTTCCACTGGCTCCCCATTGATAAGAAAGTCATTTTCAAGCTACTCTCCCACACCTACAAATGCATCCACAACACCAAAACCCAATACCTCAACGAGAGAATCTCCCTCCACGTACCCAAGAGAAACCTCTGATCCATCAACCTCGCCCTAGCCGAAATCCCGGGCATCCGTAGGGCCAGAACAGGTGGAAGAACCTTCTACTACATCGCAGCCCAGAACTGGAATGAGATTCCATGCAACATCAGACGTTCCCCCTCCCTGAACATCTTCAGGAAGATGCTCAAGAACTGACGCTTCGACTGAATGGAGCTGCTTACCCCCTCCAGCGCCTTGAAACCCTCACGGGTGAATAGCTCGCTCACAATTTCCCTGATTGATTGATTGATTGATAGACCAATGTGGTTGGTGGGGGGAGAGGTGTTCTGAGATGTTTTTTAAGAGTGGTAAATAGATCGATCAGGTGAGATAAATCGTAAAGGTCAGAGCTGAGATCTAGTTAGTTCATGAATTTACTTTTTCATCTATTAGGTGGACAGCAGTTTATTGATGAAACGTTTAGGAGCTACAAAGGGTGCAAATGTTAGTCTTAAACAGGGAGGTATTTAAATGAGCTGGAGATTAGTTTTTTTAAGGTAGATATTAGTGACACCATGTCTTGCAGGTGCTAAGCTTGTTTTATGATGTAGCGCCAACCTGTGTCATTAAAATAGCCTTTTTCACTTAAGAGACTCTCTAAAATGATTGTACCACCTTGTAAACGCTATTTTCTTCTCACTGTACCATTTTTATAATGGTCATTTTTGTGGGGCATCCTAAGCTTTACACACCTTTATCATGTGCAGGGAAGAGCCATGTTCTGCACACAGCAAGGATGGAAGCTTCCATTGCTCCCAGACAGCACTCCAGAGGTGAGGCAAACAAGATGGCAGATGGTGACTGTGGGTAAAACAGAAGACAGGCCTCACCAGCAGAATGCTACGAGGCACCATGAAAGATAGGCTCCTTATGTCATGCTGTTCTCTCTGCACTCTTGCAAACTCTAAGTAAGAGGTGTGCAATGTCTGCAACACACCTTCTGTCAAGCAGTTCACAAATACAGTGGCTCGCACTGTGCCAGCACTGCTCCTTGTCCACAATCTTCTGCACAACACAGACTAGCTGTACACTTCATCTACTAGGTATAGAGAACCCTTATTAAAAGAGCTGTTTTCTGGAACTGAGGCCACAATAGGTTAGTTAGATAACTTTATCATCACCCACAGACAGTTTTGTGGCTTTAGAACTGTTCAAAATAATTGTGCGTTTACCAATGTCTATATAGTAAAAATCACTGCCATTTCTGGCGACCTTAGCCCGGCCTGCAAACAGATGCGAAGAATTTTAAAAGGCACTGGCCCCCGCAAACACAGGAGGACAGGGAGGGCCGCGCACAGTAGTTAAGCAGCATCCTGTCTCCCCTGGACCAACCCACCTGATTGGACGTCCGGCCGTGAACCGGAAGCACTTTCAAGTGCTTCCGGTTCACGCGTCGGATCAACGTCAGAACCGGCTTGCCTGACGACAAGGGGTTAAAAGACTGGGGAATGGAGCGGACGGTCTCTGTTTACCGCTCCCCATCCCACAGGACACATCAGGTCAGGGCCTCGGTCTGAGGCCCCAACAATACTTTTTTGTTTTTTCTCTCTGCAGGTTTAACGGACGATTTGTTGCGTTGGAGAGGATCAGCTGTTCCCGGCAGCGACTGGTGGTCACAGGAGCGCCTTTGAGACTTCCACGCAGCTCCTTTTTAGGTCGAGCTGACGTTAGCATTCATGCGAAGCATGAATGCTGTCAGCTCGACAACTAATGTGATCCGTTTTCAGGAGAGTGGACACCAAAGTGTTACGAGCGTCGGATTTGACCTCGGGAGCGAGCGTCTGGTAGCTGCGCATGCGCAAAGCCGCTGCGCATGCGCAAAGCCCTTGCTCACACACAGGCAGCCCCCACCTCTCTGCATGCACGCACGCACACACACACACACAGGCGCGCGCATGCACACGCAGGCATACAGCACCCATACAGGCACACATACAGGCACACTATCCCCTACCTCGCATTCTCTCTCAATCACACACAGTCACGCATGTGCACACACGTTCCCTCGCGCACACACTCCCCCCCCCACGCATACAAACAGGCACGCACGCACTTTACATCAGCCCTGGGCCCCACTCACCAACTGCGCTCTTCCGGCGGGGCTCCTCACGGCGCGTCTCAATCTAAATCGGGGCTCCCTCAGGTCAGAGGAGCCCCGCAACAGGCGCCACACTCCTCCTTCTCCCCGGCCCCCTCCTGGGGACCCGGGCTACACCGGACGGCAGGGCGCTCCATGCGCCGGCAGCTCGCGGACCTGGGGAGGCGGGACTTCCGGTCGGCCGCGAGCGGATTGGCCGGCCGGCCAAGAGCTTCCGGGTCCATCTGCAATGGCGGTTACGAGGCATCAAGACTACTGAAGTGCTATTCGCACATGCTGGGTAAACAAATGTATTGCACGTAGAGACTGGAGGCTTTGCCAGCCACAGGTATCCGTCCCCATTAATAGTATTTCTCTCCTTATTTAACCGTCCTATCTAAGGTTCTACTCTAAGCTGTGTTGAGATGCGATCTCTAGGCAAGCCGGAAGGTCAAAGCGTGTTTACAGACATGGCACCACGTGTACGGCAAAAAATTACACCGAACTGTCCTGCCGAGCACTTAGAAATACATCGCATTGTAGATAAAATAAGTGCGAGTTACCTCTTTAGTCTCCTTCATTAGTGAGCGCATTGCCTACCATCTTCCAGAGGCTTCCTTTCATGTCGGAATATCCCAGGGTCTAGTAAATAGTTCCCAGTGCTGCCTTTGTGTTGTGTTGTTTCATTGCAAACAGCTGATGTGAATAACTCGCACCACCTTCTCTCCTTATTACCGCAGTGATTAGCCTTTTGCTTTCTTACGGAATAGCTCGTGCACCTCTGTGTCGCGGCTGGTGTGAAGGTGGTACATTCAGCTCAGAATCAGAGCTAGCACTGCAGTCTCTTATAGGGAGCGATGGGATGACGTAGTAACTCTGTTTATTATTATTTCACAAGGCTGCACTAGTCCCCTTGTGCACCTCTGTGTCGCAGATGGTGTGAAGGTGGTACATTCAGCTCAGAATCAGAGCTCACACTGCAGTCTCTTGTGGGGAGCGATGTTTTTTTCCCTAAAAACCCCGGACTCAAAACAGCTCCCTGGCATCCCTCCCCTTCCCATCCACTGCCTCTCGCTCCTTTCTACCTTCTGTCTCTGCGCCTCTTCTGTTATTTCTTAACCTACGCTTCCTCCCTCATTTCTTCTCCGCCCTCCACTCTCTCAATGCGTTTGCCTTCATCTGCCTCCGGTGATAAGTGAGTCCTGTTATTCGTTCTCTCCCACTCACCGGCGTCGCCCCAACAACTGGTTCAAATATGTTCTCTCAATGTTTCAAGCTTTATTACAAATGTCACAAAAAGATGTTTATATTGCACTTCTGTTCTTGTATTTTTGGCACAATAAAATACACTGAACATAATCTTCACAAAAGTTATTTACAAAAGTTTAAGCTATTGCCATTATAAATTACAATAACTTGTAAATATTAATTATTTTAAAAAAATAAAAGCCATTGTTATTTGTAATATCAATACATCTTAGTCACGTAAATACAATACATATTACATTTCAAATGCTATAGGTGTCACATTTGCGAAAGTTAAAACTATTGGCATTGTAAATGACAAAACTATTAATTTAGCTATTTTCAAAATAACACATAAATAAAAAAATTGTCATTTACAATACCAATAGCTCAAACTTTCCTAATGCGAGACCTATTGCATTGCAAATGCTTGTTTCTCTTTCCTTTTCGGTTACTGCAGGGTTCACAGAAGGTTTTTCCAGTGGTGCGGATTTGTGAAAGGACCAGCTGTTTTTTCACTGCAACGACCGGCAGTCACGGAAGCACCTGGAGCACGGGAGTACTGGTCACATCTGTGATTCCGCTAAGTTTGGGGGCAGCGCTGTGTTCTTCGTGGGCAATATCTGGCATTGGTAGCTGTGAAAGCACAGGGGCAGAAGGAGCGGGTGTGGGGGGCGATTGTATTTAAGCCCAGATTCTGCATTTAAGAGATTGCAGCGCATTTTTTGGCAGAGCAACTTTCCCGGGCAATATCTTGTTTGTTTATTCCCCCGCAGTGATATAGGCATTTAACACGCAGCGGTCAACAGGAACTTGGAGGATCTCAGGCAGCAGGCCGTTCAGATCCATCTGGCTAAGGCAACACCAGCAGGTCTGAATTTTAACCATCGCTTCTGGGAACCACGCAAGTTTGAGTTTACTCACCTGACCCACTAGACTAGCTGTTGGGCGTGGCTCTAGTTGCGTGGGTGCAGTGGCCGGTTGGTGGGTGCTACAACTGTAAGGTAAGGGTTGGGGCAGTGGCGCAGACCTAGAGCACGTGATATTTGGCGTGTGTGCCCAGGGCCGGAATGACTATCGGGCAGTTTGGAATGCTGCTGAGCTGGGGGCTGATTTCACTGCGGTGGGGGCCGATTTCTTTCATGGAGACCTGCGTGTGCTTCGAAATAATTAAAGCAAAACGAATTTCGTTTAGCACACGCAGGTCTCCATGAACAAAATCAGCCCCCAGCTCAGCAACATTCCAAACTGCCCGGTGGCCTGTCCGGCCCTGTGTGTGCCTTTTTTTAAGGGAGGTTGTCATCTAAAGGGTGTTTTTTTGTACCCTGTTTCAACCGGTTATTTAAATTGCTATTGAAGGACAGTATTAACTGTGTGTCAGTACATTTGGGTGAAGCGGGATGACCAGCGTTTGCGGATGGATATTTTTATGGCTACTATGATGAGAAAATGGGGGCAGAAGACTTCATTGTGAAAAAGGTGGATGAAATGGAGGAGGCATTAGCAGCTCTGACAGACAGGGTTGAGGGCCAAGAGGGGGCAGCTAGTAGCTAGTCTAGCAGCGGTACTTCATTGGCGGGGTAAGGAGGGAAACTGGTCTCCGGCAGCAGGGGTGTCAGGTAGTGGGGAAGATGCACTGGAAAAGGCCAGACAAATATTGTCACAATTAGATGGTGTGCAGCCTGTACCAGCAGTGGGCGCAACGGGGGCAAACACAGGGACAAACGGAAGAATTCCTGCCATGGTCAGCCCACCAACGGACACAGGAGCAGCAAAGCCAACGGCGGCAGCAACAACAGGTATGCCACAAACATTGCCACCTCTGGGTTTAGGCAAAGTCTGCTCTCATAGGGAACACTAAGGCCGACATGTGTCTCAGGTAACTAAGGAAAAGATTTGGAAGGGCTCCTATGTGAATATATTTTCCCTATTGCTGAATGAGTCAAAAAGGGAAGAGGCCAAAAAGAATGAAGAATGGACACACCCAAGAGAGTGGGTGAGCATGTTGTTGAAGTTTAGAGTTGAAGAAACATTGGTAAATCGGATCAAAGGTTTCACGGTATTCACATCCATAATGGCGAACGTTTTCCAGGCCTTGCTTCAGAAATGGCCTGTTACCAAAATAGGATCACTTGTGCGCATGATACTTATGGTAGCAGTGGGTGGAAAGATTATGACCAGGATTTTAGGAGAGCTAAGGCGTCAGACCCGTTTCTGTGATGGAATCAGATTGACATGATCATATACCTGATGCATTTCAGAGGGGGTCCACAGGATGCCACCCGGGGTCCGGCACAGAAGAGTTTCAGGAGTCAGCCCTTTCTCCCAGGCCACCCAAGTGGCTCAGGGGGCAGAGGAAAAAGTAAGGGGGCATGCTGGGATTTTAACAGGCGCTCGTGTAATAGAGCAGTGGGCACATGTAAATTCAAGCACGCATGTACTTTCTGTGGGAACTCCTCACATCTTTAGTCAAAGGGTTTTAAGAAAACAAAGGACAAAGGAGGCAAAAAACATGACTGAGAGTATGTCCCTCAGTAGGGCCGGATCTCCAATTATGACCAGCACTTTGATACCATGGTTGAACAGCTAAAACTGCCCCCAGTCTGCGAGAATTCTGTTAAAAGGTTTCATGGATGGTTTCAGGATCCCAGGCTATGTAGGGGTGTCACACTGCTAGAATTAGTTATCATTCAGGACTAATGAAATGGAGGCGGCTGCTAAAATTGAGAAAGAGGTTCGATTGGGCAGAGTAGTTGGTCCATTTGAGCCCCCCCCTAATGCAGGGTTTTGTCTGCTCCCCATTAGGGGTAGTGCCCAAAAAAAGAGCAAGGGGAATTCCGATTGATTCATAATCTATAGCCACCCCCAGAGGTGTGTCACTGAATGACGCCATTGATGACGACCTATGCAGTGTGAAGTACGCTTCTTTTGATCAGGCAGTTGAGATACTCAAAGGTTTGGCGTGGGGTGACTGGTTGGCTAAATCAGATGTGGAGTCAGCTTTCCACTTATTGCTTGTGCACCCACTTGATTTTCACCTACTGGGCTTTCAATTCAAGGGGAAGTATTACATGGATAAATGTATACCTATGGGATGTTCAGTGTCTTACACATATTTCGAGAAATTCAGCCCCCTTTTGGAATGGGTTTTTCGGTGAGCAAGTGGGCACCAGTGGGTACTGCATTACCTGGATGACTTCCTCTTCTTGGGGGTGCCGGATTCACAGGAGTGCGGGTGGGCATTGTAGAAGTTTTGTGCACTCATGCAAGACCTTGGTGTGCCCTTAGCACACGGCAAAACTATGTGACCAAGCACAGAAATTGAATTCCTGGGGATTGTGTTGGATTCAGTACATGGAGTGTCCCGTCTACTACAGGCAAACATAGCGTTTTATAAGGCTGCTTTGCAGAAGTGCCTGGTAAAGCATAAGGTTACTCTTCACCAGTTACAGTTAAGTTGTGGGACAATTGAATTTTGCTTTGAGGATAATTCCTATGGCATGACCTTTCTCACGCACCATCGCACAGGCCATGTCAGGACTCAGGGAGAAGCACCATCACACCGGACTGTCCAGTGAGGTGAAGCAGGACATGCGAATCTGGAAGGCATTTCTGCGAAATTTCAACAGTAGGGTTGTGTGTCCCGCTACTCCCAGGTCTAGCCGGGAGATGGGTCCGATAACCGACTCAGCAGGTAGCGAGGGTTTTTGTGCCATTCTAGGTACAGCATGGGTTGCACAACGCTGGCCAGCATGGTGGGTGGACACTGGGCTTACAACAAACATAAGCTTTCTGGAGCTTTTCCCCAGCCTGGTCGCATTGACAGTTTGGCCCGATTACCTGAGGAATCAATCAGTGGTCTTCTGGTCCGATAACATGGCGGTGCTGGAATGCATAAATAATCAAAATGCAAAATGTAAAATGATCCTACGTTTACTGAAAAAATTAATACTGTTGTGTATGAGTATGAATGTTATGTTTAGAGCCAAACTTGTGCCAGGAGTCTTAAACCAGGCCGCTGATGCTCTCTCTCACTGCAGGTATTCAGGTCTCATCACCCAGAGGCGGCGGAAAACCGAAAGCCTTTCCCATAACAGCTTTGGCAGCTTGGTGCCCTCAGTTATCAGACCTCGTGGTAGCTAGCCTAGCACCCAGGACCAGGAGGGCATACAAAGGGGTGTTTGGGGCTTAATGCTATTTTCTGGGGGACAGTTGGCCTGAAAAATGGTCCTTCAATGAGTCTGTCATTTCTTACTTGAGGGCCATGAGAGATGTGGGCACTCAGTAGCATCAGCAAGGCGGCATATTGCAGCATTTACCTTCTTTGCAAAAACTAAGCAAAGGAGGGATCCCACTAGCACTTTCATAGTACGGAAAGTCTTAAGATGGTGGCAATGCCTACAGGGGGGAGAGCCGGACGTAAGGAGACCAATTATTATTCAGACACTGGCCACATTGATGGATGCTTTACAACAGGTGCGCACTTCAGCTGGGGAAACACTTTCTGTCTAACTTTCTATGGCGCTTTTAGGATAGGGTAATTGGTAGCAAAAAGCAAAATGGATTGGCGGGGGGGATGCTTCAGTTGGCCACGTGCTGCTTCAGGGGGACTCCCTATTGATATCTATACCGAGGTCTAAAACTGATCAGGAAGGCAGGATTGAAGGAGTGGTATTGCGTAGGGCCCTGTTGCCAGCCCTAAGAAATTTCTGGCACAACATCCAGGGGGTGTGCGGGGATCACTATTTGTGCATGCAGATGGGACTCCCCTCACTATCTTCCAGTTCAAAAGGGTCATGGGCCTAGCCATGCAGAATGCCGGTTTAGACCCGGGCAGCTTTGGTACCCACTCTTTCAGGTTAGGGTCCACCTCCCAGGCCGGGCAGTGGCCAGGTGATTCTCCGGGAGGAAGGTGAAAAGGATTGGGAGATGGTGATCAAATTGCTATAAACGCTATGTGCCCCTACACATGCTATAGAAGTGTGAAAATAATGCACTGACGGTTGGTTTTCTTTCATGGTTCTTGCAGTTTGTACATCATGTGAAGCAGGGAGGAAGCCTGCATTGGTCCACCGTCCAACAAAGCCACCAACATCCTGTCAGGCAGGAAAACAACGGTCAGTGGGTCATCATCAAGCAGCACACGTTACAGACCAGGTGCACACCTGGGACCACACGGAACAGGAGGTGTGGATAATTGACCACTCCTATGTAAGGAGGTTAAACAGTTTTTTGTTAAAGGTTCCTATGAGGCCAGGGCATGCAAGGCAGGCGCAAAAATCTCATTTCACGGGCATAGGGTTGTGAGACTAAGCCAGTACAGGGCCTTGGTGGCACGCGCCTTGGAAAAATGTGGGGGACCCCCTGCGTTTTGTATTTTGCATTTAGGGGGTAATGATTTAGTGCACCTGGGGTGCAGGGGCATACTTAAGGCTCTGCTGACTGAGGTAGGGTGGTTGGCAAAGAGATGCCCTGAGTTAATGATAGTGTGGTCCAATATGATTCCTAGATTAGAATGTAGAGGGGGTGCGTCTGTGTGGGCTTTAAATAATTTGGTTAAACGGATTTAAGAGAAAATGGAAAAGTTATTCAGGACCCCAAAACTGAGATCTATAGGTCATGGGTACATTCGAGGGGAGCAGTTTTTCCTGTGGGATTGGGTTCATCTCTCACGTCATGGTAACCAGATATTCATGGAGAACATGATGGCATGGTTAGAGAGCGCAAGGCGCAGGGCATGATCTTTTGAGTAGGCAGAGGGTGGAGGCCAGATAGTCGGTCAACTATACTGGCATGTGGCAGTAAGGTCATGATTGGTGAGCATAGTTTTCGGTCCTTAGTGGGCATCACCATTGCGAAATGGGGACGCCCGAAGGGGAAGAATTATGGAACTCCAGGGGCAGTTACAGCCGGTAGGCTGGAAGGGTGCGGGGGAATGGAAGTCTTGCTTTCAGTAGGCTGGTTGGCCAATCCCCGGCGCGTGCATGCGCTCAAGGGTTCAGGGAGGCATAACTGCGGCCCCCCTTAATGGAGTTTTAACGTTGAGGGCATGGGGGATGTATCCATCCAGTAAGCTGGGCCCACTACGCAAGGTCACACCGGTAAGGAGGTGTGGACCTAGCTGGATTAAGATCAGGGGCCGACAGTCATTGACCTTGCCGTAGGCTCTAACAGGGGTACGCAGAAAAATAATATCTTCATCACTTAGATTATAATAGGTTTGGCTCTGTATTAGAAACATGCTAAAGTTAGCCAATTGACATCTTGTACCTATCAATGTATTGGACTTACTGCGTATTGTACATAATTTAAATAATATGGTTAATAATGTTTTTGAGATTTTATGTAATAAAATACGGCTGGGGTTACTACAACCCCTAATCCAAACAAGTTGTGGTGTTTGCATTGTTTGCCTTGGGGGAAAGGGCGCCTTCAGGGCACTGGGGAGGGTCCTCCATTTCCCAAGGGTATCTGGTTTATTTAAGGGGAGGGAGTCTTAGGCAGTCCCAGACCATATTAAAAGGCAGGTACAATTCAGGCACGCCGCCATTATGGTGGTTGTGCCGCGCACCCGCACACAGGGGAGGACAGGGAGTGCTGCGCACAGTAGTGACGCGACGTCCTGCCTCCCCTGGACAAACTCACCTGATTTGCTGTCCCGCCATAAACTGGAAGCATTTTGAAGTGCTTCCAGCTCACGCATCGGATCAACGTCAGGCAAGCCGGTCAGAACCGGCTTGCCTGACGACAAGGGGTTAAAAGGCTGGAGAGCATAGCGGATGGTCTCTGTTTGCCGCTTCCCAGCCCACAGGACACATCAGGTCAGAGCCTCGTCTAAGGCCCCAACAAATCTTTTTTCACCCACCCACCGTCCCCTAAGGCAGATATATTGTATGATCAGTGTGTTTTTTACAGGAGGTGTAATGTGAATTATTATACTTGGTTTTGATGGTGTTTTAAATGTTTGTATTAAAAAAGTTTGCTTTTTGAATTGAGCAAATTATTTTCAGGGTAATTAATATTGACGTATTTTACATGCGTTTTCCTTGGTCAGGCGGTAAGGTCATGATTAGTTAGCATAGTTTTTGATCCTTAGCGGGCATCACCATTGTGAAATGGGGATGCCCGAGGGGGAACACTCATTGAACTCCAGGGGATGAGGGGGGAAGGGAAGTCTTGCTTCCAGTAGGCTGGTTGGCCAAACCTCGCACACGCGCATGCGCTCAAGAGTGCAGGGAGGCATAACTGCTGCACCCCTTTATGGAGTTTTAACGTTGGGGGCATGGGGGGGCCCAGGGGAGGTATCCATCCGGTAAGCTGGGCGCCTTATGCAAGGTTACGCCGGGTAAGGAGGTGTGGACCTAGCTGGATTAAGATCAGGGGCCACCAGTCATTGACCTTACCGTAGGCTCTAACAGGGATACGCAGAAAGGTAATATCTTCATCACTTATATTACGATAGGATTGGCTCTGTATTAGAAACATGATAAGGTTAGCCAAATGACATCTTGTTCCTATCAATCTATTGGACTTTCTGCGTATTGCACATAATGTAAATAATATGGTCATTAATGCTTTTGAGATTTTATGTAATAAAATACGGCTGGGGTTACTACAATCCCTAATCAAAACAGGTTGTGGTGTTTTCATTGTTTGCCTTGGGGGAAAGAGAAACCTCCAGGGGAGTGGAGAGGGTCCTCCAAGGGTATCTGGTTTATTAAAGGGGAGGGGGTCTTAGATAGTACCAGATGATATAGCCCCACGCATAGTCCATTTCCAGGTTTTGGCAGCACAGCTGTTTGTCGTTGAAGTTTTACCCCATCCAGAATTCGTATTAGTTTTTTTAGTACATGCTTATAGTTACAGGACAAGGACCCAATTGTTTGGGCTTTAACCCACCCTCAATAAAATATTTTGAGTGAGACCCTTGGGGGTAGAAATATCAGTGGCTGCTGCTCAGAATGTGGAGTGGTGGGACAACAGGTGGAATAAAAAAAAACACAGATAGAAAAATAAATTAAAAGGTATAAACATTACTTACCTGCAGCTGCCGCCTTGCTCCTCTCCCTATCCTCAATTCCGGCTGGTGCACACTGTGCAGGCTCCCAGATGCCAATCCCAATGCTGCTCTCATGCTGTATATTCTATTACCTAGCATGAAAGAAGCACTGCAATCTTCTGAGCGGCCTGGTCTGGCTCTCAGACAGGGCCTGAGAGCCTGTGCCATTTCTACACGCAGCTGTGCAAAACAGTTCAGCTTGGAGAAATGCATGTCGGTTTGGCATCCTAAAACGGCTGGCCAAACCAACATGCGCCCTTAGTAGTGCCCATCACTCCTCCTCCCTAGTGCTATCATAAGATTGCATGGCCCCACTCTGCCCTATGACTCGGCTCACTGCCAGGTTGCAGGTGACATGGAAAAGTAAAATGATAAAAAAATTCTTGTGCCAATCAAAAGTGGAACGATACTCCACCGCCATAACAGAGAAGGAGCCACACCAGAGAATCCTGCTCTCCCTTCCCCTCCAAGGTTTCGACCGTTTTCACACTTGGCACCTTTGAGCTCAAACAGCTTAGCTGTCTTCCCGTTTCTGGTAGTTTTGTCTTTTGGAATGAAGGGCCAAGCAGGATCTGCAAACCTGTGATGCTCCCCTCACAACTTCAAGGCCGAAGCAGATATTAGTTTGCAAATCTGCCTAATCATCCACAAAAAGTATAAATTCATAAACTTATATTTTTCTTTGTACAAAGAAAATCTTTATTGTACATTAATATATTTTCTGGGACATAAGTAGAGACACAACACTCCTTCTTTATATCCATTTTTATCTAAATGGTGCAAACAGGCAAGGTGTAGTCCACTAATGTGGGACACCGCCATACTTCACTCTTGCACATAACATATGGAGCATAGAAGAAAATACTGAATCTAGAACAATACACACATTGCATCACTCGTCAGCGTAAAATCATATTTCTGTAATACATGCATCTGAATCAGAAATGGGAGCACATGCTTGGACTATCTACAGAAATCCTTAGAACAAAGTTTCAAAATGAGCTAAGCTGTCTTGCAGGATTAGCTTGGGTATAACGCCGGATGTTCAGCGTCTCTGTAGAGGCATAAAACCACACACTGCACATTAGTGATGTAGGTGCCGCAACGCATGAAACACAATTGTTGGAACTACAAGTGAAAAGTAAAGGAAGTCCCTAGTCAGGAATAATTAGACCATTTCCTTGACTTTCAATACATTATGAGTAGATTTCAAAACACCATCTGGTTTGTCAGATACATCTTGTGAAGTTGAAGTTGAGTGGTCATGTCAAGTGGAGGACATGACATTATACCAAACTTTCATATCAGCTTTTATCAAGTGCATATCATTTCAAGGTTGTCTTAAGACTGATGCAAATCTCTTCTTGGGCCACATTTATACAATACAAATAATAAGAATCACTAACATAGAGAGAACTCTATGGAGTGAGCCTTTTTTGTAATTGAACACCATAAAGTACCCACATCTCCACATAATCTAAAAAATGAGTGCCATGTTTATACAGTGAGGTGCATTGATGGTGTCTTTGAAATGTGAGTTGAAATGCAATGTCCTCACGATGTATATTTATGGCTTTTGTATTCCTTCTTATACATTTTCCTTATAAAAGGTATACACACATTAAAATGAATATCAAAAACGAAATCATGAAGTATACAAGCCTTCATTCATCATAACTCTCAAGTACAATATGAAACCTTGCAAATTGCAGCATAGTTTTGCTTAACGAGGTTTTGAGAAGCTCAATTTCGCCCATGTAAAATTTTGCATTGTTCCAACATTACCTTCATTTTTGCCTCAGCAAAGTTTTTCTTTGCATAGTGACGTAAGTTTACTCTAATCGAACCCCAATGTGTTGGAAAATGTATTCAGAATGTCTCTGTATAAGCTTACTTTTAAATAACTTTTATGTGCACTGCAGTATTACGTGTCGGAATATCTCTCGGTAATTTATTGTTATGCATGTTTGCAGAACCGTTCTATTTGCAATGAATAAAAAAATTATTGCAAAAGCCGTGTTTTTGAGGTGAATGTTGCAGAACAGTGTTGCAAATTTTGCAAAGCTGCAAAGATTTCCACAGACATTTCAAAAGTAGCAATAAGGTGTGTAACATTGCCGACTCCTAGCGAAAACCCATTCACAAATTCGCTTACAGTGTGTGGCCACCACTCAATATAGAAACTGATATAAGAAAAAAGTATTATTTATATTCATAAATGTATGCAATAATATATTACATTAGAAAGATAAAGAACATTTTTTAGGAACATTGACATAATGTACATACACTTCCATTTCAATAAACCTACGTTTCTGACTTTTGACATCTCCCAATAAAATGCTATTTAATAAAATCTAAATCAGTGGCCTATACAAAAGAAAGGTCTGTGTCTTACCAGTTGAAGCTTATGTTTTGCATTCATAAAAGTGAATGCATACCTATAAACAGATTTTGTAAATAACGATACCCGTGAGCCTATCGGCCCCAAATGAGAGAGTTGTGTGACCCAGATTCGGAATGCCTGCCTAAAAAGACGAACACTCACAAATTGCAAGTTTTCACAAACTATTGGCTGGCTCAAGAAGAAAGCTACGATTTACTTCTATCAAGGCCAGTAGATTTAATTATGCAGGGAGGAAGTGGGAAGGGTACACTCCAAAAAACTGATGGGTGTTGAAGGAAAGGAGTGTATCTACTGAGAAAGAGTCTACACTTTGAGAATGGAAAAGAGGCAAATGCACTTGTCAAAGTGTGAAAGAACGTTGCTGTCATTCAGATAATGTCACAGGTTCCAATTAGAACTTTTGAAATTGTCAATTAGCTATCAGAAATCATAATTACGTGATTCACCTTCCACGCCCAGTACTTTCTCAATGAGGTGTGTCCACATCCCCACCAGGTAGCACCTGATCAGGGCAGGCAAACAAAAAAAGTATTTTCCTTTCTTCCTGCTCTGTCCTCCCCTTTGAGACTTTCTTTTATTCCTCATCTAGTCCTTCATCTGTGAGGATATACTAAAGCAGGAAACCCCTGTTATGTCACGGATATCTCTTGTGAAGTTCACATCTTGTCAAATTCATTTATGTAGAATGTTAAAAATTACATCTGAAGTTGGTCTTGTTCCATAGCTTGTTTACATTTTGTCAAGTTTGTAACATATCAATGATGTCGAGTGTATCCCACCAAAACGTAAAAGTTAATTAGAAAAATTGCAATTTTGGATTTGTGTTACTTAGGTTTAACCTATGTGAAGCTCACTGCCAAGTCATTTTCATGTCTGTTCAATTTTATGTCAAGTTCATTTCCCATCTCAGGTTAACTCCATGTATAAAAAAAACACACATTATGATGTAATTGAACCATGTCAAGCATGTGAGGCACCATGTTTATGTCCCTTGGTGGTTATGCTGTGCCAGCGTCATGCTCTGAACATTTCAAAGCTTCAGTTCTGCATAGTCTACGCTGAACACCTCAGAATCTGACTCCGACTCCAGCTCCGTATCTTTGGGCTTGCAGGTCAGGTTAACAATAGTTGCGTACTTGATGTCATCATTCGTCTTGTCTGCGGTGTTTACATAGTCTATGCTGGCTTCTCTCACCTGGAAGAAACTCATATTCCATTTATGTCAGATGGATTGTAATGGATTGCAATATTGTCAAGTGCTGAAGACATTTCAGGTCAAGTTGAGACATACAGTATCTTATTTTAACACACTGAGAGTACTTATTACTCAGACCGGCAAAGATTGACCATTTGGCTGAGGAAAGCATGAGCTTATTTTTGGTGATCCAAACAGGAGAAGTGAGGAATTCATAAGTAAGACATCAGAGTCATTTCATCAACATTGTTGAGGCCAATATTTATCTACAGAGGGATGAATGTGGTTCTTTTGACCGCCTCTAAATCACTTTGCAAACCATGAAAATGCCTTCCTTTTCTTGTCTACCATGTGCCAGAAAACTCCAGGCTGGGGGAACGATTCTGTGTCATGTCATTGGAATATGCGCCTGCTTTTTACTGTTCTCCTTGCTTCCCTCTCTTCTGCAGGGTCTTAAAGATAACGAGAATGGATAGTTGCTAATCGATCTTAATTTGCACATGAAATGAATGAAAGTGGGTTTTGTAAAGCGCATTACTACCCTAAGGCCTCATAGCGCTAACTATAGGGTCTCATATCTATGTTTATTCCTAGTGGATTCGTCGACAGGTTAACCACTCAGTCAGGTTGCTGCCCCTCTCGACTTAGATCCTTCTTTCCCTACCCTTACTATTCTGAAAGTTTAAAGTTTGATCTGCTCAATACGGTAATAGCAAAAAGAATAGCGGCTCAGTATTCTGGGAATTTTCCACTTTGTAGCCTGACAATCTCTATTGGGCATCCTCACAGCATTGGTCCATTTCAAACGGGTATGCCTGTAGCATTTATAGGCTAGAACATGTGTCAAAACATCATGCTACAAAAATGCTGTAGACACAATATTGTGAAAAAATATATCTAGACTGATAGGTAAACATTTGCCTAGTTTTTCTATACCTGACTTAACATATATGTACCTTGATGATATATAGATCTTCAGGATACTTGGATGTGGACATAAGAATAGTAAATCTGTATTTCCTCTATATGCATTTACTTTTCAATATTTTGTTTCTCTCAATTATTTTGTCTACAATATTATGATGCCTTGCTAGTCCTATGCTCAATATTCCGTTGTGGAATCATTTTGTGTAGGTGATATGTCTTTTACTACTATATTGTGTGCATCTATATGGTATTTAAATGTCAAAAATTCAAATATGTCATATGATATAAGTGTGAAGCTAGCATGGTAAAATATAGTTGACATCCTAAAGACATCTTTGTGTTCAATATATTCTACCACTATATTTGCAGGACAATATTTTTATAAGTCGCAATATTTGTGTACTCTGTGTGTGTTTTAAAACCCTTCAGTGGTCTTCAATCAATGCTTTCCAGAAACTTTGGGTCCTTAATGTCCAGTTTATAAACCAATGGTTTTCAGTTCAAGGATGTTTTAGTTTAGACCAATGGCCTTTAAACATTGCACCAGTAAAAACCAAATAATAAAAAATACATATACAACACTAAAACCATTCATAAATTATTTAGATAAAATATCTCTTCCAATAAAATTCTGCAAGTAATTTTTATAAAACACATCCATACTCCTACTGGTTCTCAATGAACATAACACTACATTTTCCAATAGCACATCATATATCTAAAAAACACATCTCAGCTAAACATTCTACAGCATGTCCTTGAGTCCTAATTTCATATTTCAGGAATATTGGACGTAAGCATTGCCTCCGCTGATGTTTGAGTTTTAGGCAATCCAGCAAATGTGCAGCAGGCCACATTTGGTATTCATCCCACAAATACAGTTCCCTCCTGTAACAGTCATTTTTGCTTTTGCAATACCACTTATCTTACAGGGGTTGAGTCCAATTCTTACTCCCAGTACTTCATTTCTTAACATCTGCTTTGGTAGGGTATCCACATATGTGTAGCTGACTTTATTCCGCCATGCGTTTAACGTAAGTGTACAGATTTTTCCTCTTTGAAGAATTGGTAATCACTTTCGTTGGACAATTCTGTGCCTAGGGTTTTTAATTCACTCTTGGAGATTTCTATTTGTAATGTCTGTGGGCTGCTTTAACTTAATAGCAGCATACGGCAGCCAGGTTAGACCTACATTTTTTTGCCCATTTTAGTTCACTCTGCAGAATTTCATTCTTGCACCGCTGGGAAATTTTCTGTCCATTCTTCCAACTCAGTTTTCCCCAGAATCTTATTAGAGCTTTTGCGGCCAGCATATTCCATGAAATCATGTCCGTCTCTAATCTTATTTCTGGTATCATGGCTGAATTGGGAAGTGACAATGAATACTCCATTTCCCCTCCTCTGCATCCCTCCTGTTTTACCACTGATATATAGCAATTTAGGTCCATATTGGAGTTGCAGAGGGGTCATTGCTTTAAAGGCTTTTAGCACTGGTCTATGCGACATTTCTCCGAAGGCCTTACTAAATTTTTTCAGCCCACTCATCGAGGCAATAGCCCTGGTCTTTAAGGCCTCTTGGTGAAATTTCCATATCAGAGACTGCTCAAACCAAACACCAAGGTACTTATATTCTTTTACTACCTCAAGTCTCTCCGGGCCTAGATCCCACTTTAGTTTGCTTTTAGTTTTGCAAACACGAGCGACGTTCTATGCTAGATCGAATCGGCTTATGGTACCACGGAGAGATCGAAAAATACCCGCGGACCCGTTTGTTAACTAAACCTCTACTCTGGATATTACTGAACGACCCTGTGTGCAATTAATAATACTGTTGGACATTGAGCCCATGCAACCTACAACTTTGGACACCACGGAGTGATCCTTTGTGCTAACAATATTTTCAGACCCGGCGCAAATCTAACTGACACCTCAGATTCTGCCATATTCACCGTCCCCCGGACCTGACTCAAACTCCATCCGCTCTACATAACAACGTCATTAATTGAACAATCATATGGAGACGCAAGTCCTATTTACCACATGAGCAATACCTAGCACGGTTGCCTGCCCCGCACCTCGTCCTGATGAAGACCCCACAGCAAGGTCACCACTAATTCCTGCGAATTTCCGAGGGTCGAAACGTCGACAATAGCCTTTTGATTGTCAACTTCACGCCAATATTATGACATTTGATGTATTTAGTGGAGTATGATATTTGTTGATTTATGCATAGAACCAATGGTCCTTTGTTTTGTGTATAGAAATTGATTTACCAATGCATTTTTGATAATTGGCTGATTTTACTGTCACAAAAATTCCCTTCCATCACACCATCCTCACCTAATCACTTCCTCCTCCCCCCTGGGGCACTGTACAACCGATTATGATATGTAATCAATGATCAGTATATTCAATATACCAAGTCCCATTGTGAATAAAACAATGTGGATGCATTCATTGTTTCTTTATTAATTTTTTTTGAATTGTACATACTTTGTTACATTCAGGCTGGGACCCCTTCTTCTCAGTACCTTTAGTTTTCCTAAAGCAGATCACTTGTTTCTTCTCCATATTCACCACTATTTTTTTCCATCTACAGTAGTTCTCAAATTTCACTAGTTTCCTTTGTAGGCCTATTTCAGTCAGGTCTAAGATCACAAGATCAACTGCATACAAGAGGCATGCCACATGTTTACTATTCATTTTGGGGCTAAAACCATTTGTGGCGGCTTGAGTCGCAGGCAGGTCGGAAACAAACAAGGGAAGCAGGGGGGAGTCAACAACCCTGTATCAATCCATTTTTCAATTGTATGTATGTGTTAGCATTCCCAAAGTGTCCAGGATAACCTGAGACCAGTTTCTCCTGTGCTGCTTCTGAATTAGCCTTAGGAGGTCTTTAGGAACATCTAATTTTCTCAGTGTCTCTCATAGTAGGTTTCTGTCAACAAGATCTAAAGCTGCATGGAAGTCAACAAAGCAGCAGAAGAGATTACCCCTCTGCTCCACAGACTTACATGCAATGCACCAGAGCTAGATGCAGTGGTCAATTGCCGAGTGCTGTTCCTTAAAGCCCCCCTGTTCTGAGGATACTATACCATTAAGATTGGCCCAATCTTTCAGCACTCCCAGAATTATTTTTGTGAATTCCTTTTCCGCCACATGCAGGAGGTTAATCATCCTATAGTTTTTTGGTCTTTTTTTATATATCCCTTTTTGTGTATCGGTCTGATAATTGCTCCTCCCCAGTTTTCAGGTATAATCCCTGTGTCCAAGATTTCATCAAACAACCTGTAAAATAATTTTGCCCACCAATCCGGATGTTTTTTTATAATTAGCATGGGCATGTTATCAGGTCCGGCAGCTCGGGTCAGACTTAATCTTGCAATTACATTTCTAATGTTACTTAATTCAAACAAGGCTCTTACATCCTCACCCCCTTTCTCCCAGGGAATTGCTTCTTTCACCACCCTCTCTCCACTTCTTTACTACATTCTCTTTCAGATGCTCCACCCGAGCTTGCTCCTCCACTGTGTAGACCATCTGTCCCTGCATTTTTCATGACCCCTCTTGGACTAATTGCCAGAAGTCCTTTATGTTTTTAGTTTCTATCCCCCCTATCATAAGTCTCCAGCACTTCTCTGTGTATTCTCCTTCTGGTCTCTAATTACGTTTGTATACCTTTGCCTTAACTTCATCAATGCATTAAGGCTTTCTCTATTGCACCTTAATTTAAGGTTTCTATCTCATTTCCTTATGTGTGCCTTGAGGATCTTACATTCTTTGGTAAACAAGTTGTTTTTATTGCTATGGTTATTGAGGTGCTATGCATTTTTTCATTCTTTAATCCTTTCCCTTTTAGGACTAATCCTAAGCATTGTACTACTACCGCCCAATAATATTCTCATACCCTTCCGGGTGGGGCGCTAAGCTTTCCCCCATTAATTGGCTTTCCTGGAGCTTTGAAAACTTTTCCATGTGTTCTTCTATTAGTCTAGTGGATATTCGTTTTGGATATTCTCTCTGAACTGGGATCACTTTCTCTTTGTACAACTTTCCCTTTTCTATGTTGTAACTTTAGGGGATGGTGATCACTTTCTTCTTCTGAGCCCACTTTAAAATCCCTTATTTTATTGAAATTCCAAGCATGCATATACATATAATCAATAGGGCATAGTTTTTGCCCAATCTTAAAAGTCTGGTGTGCTGGGTACTCCTCGCCTACCCGTCCATTTAGGCAAACTAGACCTTTTGAACCTAGATAATTTCCCAGCTCTATATCCCATTTAGATCCTCTAGTTATTGGAAACTTTGCCGGCTTTATATCAAATGATTTCAACATTTCTTTGGACCATTTGCCATTTTTGGGGGGTTCAATCTATGGTTCAGGTCCCCCAACAATATAAGAGTATCTTTTGGGTAACTTTCACATAATCAATCATTTTGCTTATGTCCTTTTTAAATTAAAGGCCTTGCAGCACTCTCAGCTGGAGCCTTAGCAGATGCTCTGTCTGGTGTTTGTGATGATCTAGGTCTTATTGTTTGAAAGTTTGACAATTATTAGTTTCCAAACGTCAGCTGGTATCTCTTGCCAGTCTCCCAATTTCTAATCCTTTAATAACATACCCACACATGCCAGAGAACAGTAATAATAGTGATAATAACATCACTTCTAAAAGTGATACTACCATTGATGGTAATAGTAACATAAATCATAGTACTACTGATAATAACCTAATAACAAGAATAATGACACTGGTAATAGCTATAATAATTGCAACACATCAACAATCCAATGTATCTAAAATCATACTACAGAATGATCTCTGCCCAGTGAAACCCTAACAGGTCTGTGGAAAGCTATCCGCTGAGCCTGGACATCTTGACAGACATGACAAGATCAGAGCTAGAAGAGACACCTGCTGTCACACATATCCTTGATGGAAAAAACTGTACAGTTTCATAAATGAGTGAGATTGTGTATGTGTCATGTATCCTCTTTTGGGTATTTTGCAAAAGGGTGTGTAGGGAGAGGAAGATGACCATTATAAGGTGTCCTTTATTAATAATTTAAATACTGGTTGGTTTACAGCAACTGGAGAACATATGTGGGATGTTATGATGTCATCTAACAGGACACTTGGTTTCATCATGTCCTTCCCTTCTAAGTCTGTTCATTATTCAGAAAGGGCAGGAAAAGGAGTGTTCAAAAAAGTAGACTGGAGAGAGTTCCCAAACCTGTGCTTACAATAGTATTTCTGTTTTCCTATTTGAGATCTTCATTTAGTCTTCATGTTGGGCTTTGACTCTGGCTCTTGCATTCACATTATTAATGCCTGTCTGCAACCGGATATGAGCAGGAATATATGGCTAGAGAAGGATCACTCAGTTGATCTCTACAGGTTGAATCCACTTGGAATTGTCTTGCATGGTTGCATGGTCTTATACCTATGCAAAGCTCTCCAGGAGTGTAGGCGAAAGTCATGTCAAGTAGCAAATTAAGGAAATTCAACTGTAGCTTTAAAAAAAGGAGGATGCCAGATCAGCATATTTTAAAGTATACAACACACAACCTTAGAGCACCATATGGAAGGGGTTTGAGGGAACAAGAGGAATGTATGAGCAAACAATCATCTAAGATTTGGAAAAGACCAGTTTTGGTGCTGCTAAAGTCGAATTGAAAGTTGTCTACAAGGTGCAAGTTTTAAATTGTTTGAGCTGTTTATTTACAGAACAGTGGGCATCATTAAAACGCCCGCCATCCTGACAGAAAACAGGACCATATGTGCGGGGGTCCCGTGGGGGAGATTAGGATGCACCCGCCACACTGGCGGGCGCATCCTGCATTTTTAACATTGCGGCGGGTGGTGCTTTCAGCAGCACCCGCCGCAATGCCAAAAATGCATGTTGTGCATATGCATGCACAACGTGACAGGCACAGCGCGCTACCTGCCATGTTGTGCATGCACATGCAGGGGAGTACCATAGGTACCCCCAGGTGCCCCGCCCCCAACCCCCACAACATCCTCGGGGCCCGCAACAGGCCCCCAACTTCGAAATCCGCGTACCACAATGCTCCCATGGAAAGGCTGCCCCCGCCTGCATCCTGATATGGATGGCGGTGTCTAGCAGACACCGCCACCATATTAAACTCTTTTCCATCTGGTCAACTTGTCGACCGGGCAGAAAAGCGGCGGACGGTCTTCCCGTCCGCAGCGGTATCCCCCGCCAAATATGGCGGGGGAAATGGGCGCCGGGCAGGCTAGGATGTAGGGCGGATCGTCGTGGCGATCCGCCCTACATCCTAATGGGCCCCAAGGTATCCAGGACTTTGGAGAAAAATGAAAGACCGAAAACTAGGTGAAAGTTGTAGGGATCATAAAAATCCATGGAGATTTTTGTTTTAGCTGCAGTTCAAACAATCCAAGAAGACACCTTGGGAGAAAGGAAAGATGGTGTGGTTGGTACAGAAGGGAGCTAGGTTATGCTTATGCTCTTTGACTAAGTCGGCAGGAGAGGGAAATGTTTAGAAGATTTTGAACTGATTATGGTATTGATAATTTCACCTCTAAAATTGCTAGGCGATTTATTAGTGATAGGGTAAGCATTTTTTCAAAGAGCAATATTGAAGGACTTAACACAATTCTCTTGTTTTTCAAAATCTCTTCTCTTCATTCAGTTCCTTGGCATAACAGAATAATTTTGGGGTTTTCTTTCAGGGAACGATGAGTTGGAAAACAATTTTTTATTTCATGTGCCAGTGACAATGATATCCTCCTAATCCTCTATATATTGAGGTGGCTAAATTTGTGAGTTCAAGATTCTTGATTGTCACAGATTAATGTCCTCCAGCTTTTAGTTTGATCTATATTCTCAATTTGCAGAAGAACAGCAAAGAAAATCAATTTGTAAAAGCTCTGTCCAGTTAACAGCAAGGAGGCCATTGGCCAGAAAGTCTCAAGGATGTCTTTTTGTCAATAATAAGATCTAGCGTTCCCCCCTTTGGCATTAGTGAGGCTTGATGCTGAGGAGAAAGGACAGGAAAAGAGACAGCTGTCCATTAAAATTAATACAATGCATACTGAAGTCACCTACATAAAATATGTTTTTAAGGTGTGTACATTTTTCGAACATTGTTAAATGAAAGAGTTATGATATCTTTAATGGTGAAAAAAAGAACCAGCCTGGTGGGAACAGAAGAAATGGTCTTGAATTCTAGAATAAGGCATTGAAACATAGAAACGGCTTTGGACAAAGGCAAGTCCGCCTGCGCCCGTCCACGCCTGGACTGCGCCCAGCGCCAGAACCCCTGGCCCCCGCAGGAGCCAGGGCACACAACTGAGATACGACTCCTCCACCCTCAACGCACTCAACACCAGACGTCGACCCGCCTGCTACAGAGCAACCCCAAAGCGAACCCAGGGACCCTTCACCTGTCAAGTCTGCAAATTCACCTGCCTCCGAACCTGCAGACCTCCCGCCGGACCTAACATCAACAACAACCACCTCAAATGCATCCTCCTCAACACCCGCTCAGTCCACAAGCACGCCATCGAACTCTGGGACCTCCTCGACGCAACAGCACCGGACGTCGCCTTCCTCACGGAAACCTGGATGAACGCCTCCTCGGCCCCAGACATCGCCATAGCCATCCCGAATGGCTACAAGATCACCCGGAAGGACTGCGTCAACCAAACCGGAGGAGGAATCGCCATCATCTACAGGAACACCATCAACATCAAGACCAATGACGAAGACACACTCTCCACCGCCGAACACCTGCACTTCCAGATTCACACCAACCCCAAGACCACTCTTAGGGAAACACTTATCTACAGACCCCCGGGCCCGCGCATACAATTCAGCAAAACCATCGCCGACTTCATCAGCCCGCACGCCCTAGCCTCACCAGAATACATCCTGCTAGGGGACCTGAACTTCCACCTTGAGAAAAACAATGACAACAACACCACCACCCTGCTCGACAACCTTGACAACCTCGGACTCAAACAACTGGTGAACACCTCCACCCACCTAGCTGGCCACACGCTCGACCCCATCTTCTCCGCCAGAAACCACGTCTCCTTCAGCCACTCCACCAGGCTACACTGGACCGACCACAGATGCATCCACTTCACCTTCAATAAGACCACATCCCACCTCCGCATGCAACAAATCCCCCGCAGATGCTGGAGCAAAATCACCACAGACCACCTCCTCTCATCACTGAGCCGGAACCCGCCAACCGACACTGCAGACACCAACAACGCAGCCCACAACCTCGCACAGTGGATCACCAATTGCGCCGACGACCTCGCTCCACTGAAGAACCCCCCAGGTGAGTCCCGCAACAGGAAATCCTCATGGTTCACTGACGCCCTCAAAAACTCAAAGAAATCGGGCCGAACCCTCGAAAAAAACCTGGCGCCACGATCAGACTATCGAGAACATGACTACCCTCAAGAACGCCACTCGCGAACACCACCAGCTGATCCGCACCACCAAAAGAGCATCATTCAAAGAGCGGCTAGACAGCAACACCCACAACAGCAAGGAACTCTTCAGCATCGTCAAAGAGCTCTCCAACCCCAGCGCCAGCAACAACGACATCACACCATCACAAGACCTCTGCAACTCCCTCGCCACGTTCTTTCACCGCAAAATCGCAGACATACACGACAGCTTCGGACCCCAGACACCGCCTCCAGTCACCGAACCACCGCCCCCCACCACCATCCTCAGCACCTGGACCCCCATCAGCACTGATGACACCACTCACATCATGAACACCATCCACTCTGGCTCCCCCTTGGACCCGTGCCCCCATCACATCTTCAACAGAGCGGAACATCATAAACAACTCCTTCACGTCAGCCCCCTTCCCTGAGAGCTGGAAGCACACAGAAATCAACGTCCTCCTCAAGAAACCCACAGCGGACCCCAAAGACCTCAAGAACTTCCGCCCCATCTCTCTTCTTCCCTTCTCAGCAAAATTCATCGAGAAGACCGTCAATAAACATCTGACTGCTTTCCTCGAGGCAAACAACTCGCTCGACCCGTCCCAGTCCGGATTTTGAGCCAACCACAGCACCGAGACCGCCCTCATCGCAGCCACCGACGACATCAGGACCCTGATGGACAACGGAGAAACAACCGCTCTCATCCCCCTAGACCTCTCGGCTGCCTTCGACACCGTCTGCCACTGCACCATGATAACCCGCCTCTTCAACACAGGAATCCAAGGAAAGGCCCTGGACTGGATCACCTCGTTCCTCTTCGACAGAACCCAGAGTGTCCGCCTACCTCCTTTCCGATCAGCAGCCACCGAGATCATCTGCGGCGTACCCCAAGGGTACTCGCTCAGCCCAACCCTCTTCAACATCTACATGAGCCCCCTCGCACGCAAACACAACATCAACATCATCTCCTACGCCGATGACACCCAACTGATACTCTCCCTCACCAAAGACCCAGCCACCGCCAAAACCAACCTCCAGGAAGGAATGAAAGACGTCGCAGAATGGATGAAACTCAGTCGCCTGAAGTTGAACTCAGACAAGACGGAGGTCCTCATCCTCGGACAATCCCCTTCCGCCTGGGATGACTCCTGGTGGCCCACAGCACTGGGCGCCGCACCATAACCCACGGACCACGCACGCAACCTGGGATTCATCCTGGACTCCTCCCTCACAATGGCCAAGCAAGTCAACGCCATCTCGTCATCTTGATTCGTAAGATCTTTCGGTGGATCCCCACCGAAACCAGAAAAATCGTCACCCAGGCCCTCGTCACTAGCCGACTAGACTACGGAAACGCCCTATACACAGGAACCACAGCCAAACTTCAGAAACGACTCCAGCGCATACAGAACGCCTCCGCACAACTCATCCTCGACATCCACAGCCACATATCCCCCCAGCTGAGAAACCTGTACTGGCTCCCCGTCAGCAAGAGGATCAAGTTCAGGCTCCTCACCCACGCACACAAAGCACTCCATGACAGTGGCCCCGAATACCTCAACAACCGCCTCTCGTTCTACACCCCAACCCGCCAGATACGCTCTGCTAGCCTTGCCCTCGCCACCATCCCACGGATCCGAAGAACCACCACCGGAGGAAGATTGTTCTCTTACCTGGCAGCCAAAACATGAAACTTCCTCCCCACACACCTACGACTGACCGAGGACCATCTCACCTTCAGGAAACACCTCAAGACCAGGATCTTCGAGCAGTAGCGACTCCCTCCCCCCCTCCCTCCAGCGCCTTGAGACCCTCACGGGTGAGTAGCGCGCTCTATAAATTTACTGATTGATTGATTGATTGATTGACTACGTCCACAATTGAATGAGTTTTTCATAGAACAATGTCATGTGGCCACCAATCTATTGTGAGGCATCAAACCGTATGCTAGAACATTGGAGGCAGTGGATGAGTTTAGAGGATGTGTTGGGCCAGACTCAGTTAAAATCATAATATCCCCATCAAGTGTGACAATATTGTCAGAAATTGCCATTTTATGTTCTGTAACCCATCTGAAAATGCAGAGTATGCATTTTATGGAGATCATTTTGTTGTAATTATGGGAAGACTCCAGGATTATATAGTGAGGGTTTTGCAGTTGACAAGTCTGATAAAGGATTGATACTTGAGGAGCAATGGATTTTGGCTACCTGCAGTGGGAATGTGAGGGATCGATTTGTTAGCTGTGTGGCAGAGTTGACAGTGCTGCTGAAATGTTCTCAGGGAGTCAAGGAATGATGTGCTCATTGGTCAATATGGTGTATTTCCTTTCTGAGTTGGCAAGAGGGCTCAAAGTTGGCAAGCTATGAAGATGTAGTACCTAGAGATAACAGTGAGGCTTTGATTGTCTTGTTCAGGAAATATCTAGCAAAAGAAAACTCAGCAAAAATACAGTGTCATTCCTTAGAAATCTATCTGCATCAGAATGAAAAGGAGATAATGTTTGAGGACAGTGAATTAAAAGCAGAAGGAAGATTGAGTAAATATTTATAGTTGTTTAGGAGTAGCAAGCCAGAGTTAATTGTAGCTGTTAGTACCAGTACACCTAGGTTTAGTAAAAAAATGCCCTCTCTGTTTTTAGGTCTTTGGAAAAATAGAATATTTTACTATACGCTTGACGCTTCTAAAAATACGAAATTGAAAGTACTATAATTATTATTCCATCTTGGGTGTATTCTGTTTTTCAATCTCAGCATAGTAGAAATCAGTGGACCTTCAATCAGAGGTTACCTGTTGGGGCTTGTGCAGTTTCCTAACAACACTATAGATAGGCGACGAGTCCTCTCTTTTCAGCATTATACTGCTCCTGTTGTTGATGCAGGCCCTGCAACATTTGCAAATTGTGTTTTAGCAGGATATTCCATATCGTGGTGAAAAGCACAGCCACTGTCTTGAAAGAGCAACGAACACATTTCAACAAGGCCACCAGGTGAATTCATTATGCTTTGCAATGCAGTAGGAAATGTTGCTAGAACAATTCATGTTGGTAGGATGTTTTCAGTTCTTTTGTCAGAACACTCATTGTTTACAAATGATCATAGTCATTCAGTGATATGTTCAGTGATGTGTTGTTTTGTCTGGTGTGATGTTTTTCACTCTAGTTGAGAAAATGCTGATAAATGAAAGTTACATTCAATAGATGACTTTTAATAGGAGTTGAGGGTCAGAGGTAGCTACTAAAATACTCCAATATAAATGTTCTATAATGAGATGTTAAAAAAAAATAAAAGTGAGATAAAGCAGGTCTTTAATTTCCTGACCATGACTAGTGCACATGACCTGCAATGGCTGTTCCCCAGGGGTTACATTCAGGTATTTTTCGAATCCACACACATTCAACAAACACTCCGTCCATACTACACTTTCATGTCTAAAATCCTCATCACATACTCGCCCCATGTATGGACATTACAACCCACTGCTGCGTTTTTACATAATAGACAGTGCATATTTACAATGTCTTGCGCATCTCTGCAAATCAGAAGGGATGCACCAGAACAGATGCGAAACGCAATTCCACCATTGCGCCTCCACGGATGCGTCACATTTACAATGCGGCGCACCATGGCTCAAGGATGGGCAGATGCATGTCACATCTTGTGGCGTAAGGGCGGCGCATTGATGGAGTCGCATTGCAAGCGCGACACAACTCCAGCAATGCACAGGAGCAGCCCATACTTAACATGGTGCGTCACTCCTTCCGCCTGCTTCAAGCAAGCATAAGGGTTTGATGCAGCGGTGTCGTAAAACTGACTCAGTGAAATCTTGCAGATTTCACTGCGTCAGTTTTACAGGGCTTTCCTGCGATAGAACGCCCACCCTGTGCCGGAATGCCCACATGAAACCTGACGCAGGTTTCATGTGGCTCAGTGCTTTACAACATGACACATCTGCCTAGATGCGTCACGTTGTAAATAAGTCGCAACGTGGTGCATGATTTAGGCAGCCGCTGCGTCACAAAAGTGATGCCACAGCAGGGCAAATGTGTCGCAAAGGGCCTGTAAATCTGCCCCACAATCTATATTGCGGAGTAAAACTCACAGTGCCTGACCAGTGATCGACAATAGGTGAACTTTGAAACAAAACTGGTCAAAAATCCCATGCGGAGTTGTACGAAAGGATAAAGGTGAAAAATGGTAACAAATGAGATTAAGGGCCAGATGTAGGTCGCCCAATACCGGTCAGTAACGGCCGAAATCACCGAATTTCGGCCGTTACCGACCGGTATTGGGCTTTCCAGATGTAGGTGGCATTTTTTGTAGGATTCGGTATTTTACCGAATTGGTAATTTAAGGATTTGGTAAAATACCGAATTCTTAACATACCGATTCGGTAAATTACCGAATCCAGGATGTAGGGAGCACTTAAGTTAGTGCATTCCTCAGTCAAGGATTCGTTATTTACCACCAACTAGAAGTTGGTGGTAAATAATGAAAACCTTTGCAAAAGCATTTTTTTTGCTTTTCCAACAGTGCCATGTTGCAGACATACATGCCCTTAGGGCATGTATTTCTGCAACATGTGCACCCATACACAATTGAGGGGTGCAACAGGGTGTCAAAGTGACACACTGCCACCCTTCAATGTTTCCCCCTTTTACCGAAACGGTATTTACCGATTCGGTAATTGACATTCATTCCTATGGGCCTCCAGGCCTATAGGAATGAATGGCAATTACTGAATCGGTAAATACCGATTCGGTAATTACCAAAACTTACAGATTCGGTAATTGTTACAGAAAAATTACCTACATCCCATTTACCTGTTCTTAAATACCGAATCTGTATGATTCGGTAATTAAGAGTAGGTAAACTGGGATTACCTACATCTGGCCCTAAATGCTTCATTTAACAGCCCATTTTTTTCAAGGACATTAGCAAAAATGCCTCAAGATGTACAGTAAGTTAAGAATAAACAAAAAAAAATAAGCAAATTCTTCATGGTCTGCTTACCATACCCGACAAACTTCATGCACTTTTGAATGGGGTTCCCCAATAAATATTTGAAACACATGAGACGAAAAATACTTTTACAGCTCAATTCACCCCACCCTACAAAAATAGGGAAAATTCCAATTTCAAATATTCGTTTTTTGAAGATTGTCTGTCTTACTAATTAGACATGGATGTCAACTAAGAGAAAATCCATCAGCACAGACAGTATATCACACTCATTTTGAACTCTCTGCCACTGTGCACCAAACACATCCCATCAAATCCCTCCTAACTACTGCTCATGGGATAGGCAGAGGACAAGGAGGAATAACTGGAGAGAGAAAATGGGCTCCTAAAGCTGATACTGCCTACCTATGTCAAAGGGTAGCATGTACACTGCCAGAGATATCAAAGGACCAGCCAGGTAGAGCACTTGCAGCCCCAGGCTGTCCCTAATTGTTCTTCATGTTGTTGTCTGGGAAACCACTTGGAAGAAAAAATTATGAGGTAAAGAAAACTAAAAAAAGACTTAAACAGCAGATTTGGGTCACGCAGAATATATGGAATCAGCTTGCAAAAACTATATATGATTATGCAACGAATAGCTGTCACTGTACATCACAAAATACCTCCATAAAGTTTAAGAAATACCCATCACCAAACAGCAAGAACGTGGACTTTTTGAATAGGGAAATTATGTCTTGACATTAGTAGTAGATACATTCCAATTGTTAGACCTGACAGCCTTAGGGTGGTCTTCCCCCCCCCAATTTATAAGTAAATTGAATATGCCAAGTGGGTATGAGCCAATGTCAACGGGCCCGATTCACAGAACTAACTTACTTCAAAATACTAAATTTACTACTTTTGGTATTCACAGAAAGCATTTAGTAGTCTTAAATTAGGATTTTGTCCTAAATTAGGATTTTGTCTTATATTAGGATTTTGTCTTAAGTTAAATTTAAGACAAACTTAAGTTTGACTTAAGACAAAATCCTAATTTAAGACAAAATCCTAATTTAGGACAAAATCCTAATTTAAGACAAAATCCTAATTTAAGTAAAAATCCAAATTTAAGACAAAAATCCTAATTTAAGACTACTAAATGCCTTCTGTGAATACCAAAAGTGATAAGTTCAGGATTTTGTTGTAAGTTAGTTCTGTGAATCGGGCCCGTTGACATTGGCTCATACCCACTTGGCATATTTAATTTACTTATAAATCCCTAGTAAAGTGCACTACATGTGCCCAAGAAATGTAAATTAAATGCTACCAGTGGGCCTGCAGCACTGATTGTGCCACCCACATAAGTAGCCTTTTTACCATGTCTCCGGCCTGCCACTCACTGGTGTAATGAAACATTGAGAGGGGACCCCTGCAAGGTACGTGGAGTGCCCCCCTCCAGACTCAACCAGGAACTCTCCATTGTTGAGAGGGCTCGCAGGAGCTTGGGGGCCCCCACACCTCATGTACTGCGGGGGGCTGTGTTACACTACTGCTGCCACTGCAGAATCGTTGTGTGCATTTTTACACTACCATGCCGACCTAGCAAGTAAACCCTCTTGCCAGGCCTAAACTTTCCAAAACTACCATACATATACGTCACCCTTAAGGCAGGCCCTGCTATAACACACATGGCAGGGTAAAGTGCATTTAAAAGACAGGGCATATACTTTTAAACTTTACATCTTGGTAGTGGAAAAACTCCCAATTGAGTTTTTCACTACTGCAAGGCCTATCTCTCTCATAGGTTGAGAATGAGATTGGGATTACCTTATTACATTTTATAAGTGTAATTTCCAATTGCGGCAAGATGGCTGTTTCGAGTTTGGTGTCCCTGGAATCACAATTTACAATCATATCTGATGGTGAAGTAAAATTTTAAATTGCAAGTCTAAAAATGCCACTTTGGAAAGGGACATTTTCCTGTGCCTTCTGCCTGTCTCCAATACATGGTTGGGGTGGGTAATAATTGGGCTTTGTGCATTCCCTCTAGACAGTCACATACAAAATAAGCTTAGGTGTGCCTGATGGGCCATTCACTTCCTAATGGACCTTCACCTGGCTAAAGAATCTTCCTGGGCTGGATGGGAAGGTGAAGCTGATACCTGCACCTGAAAGGGCTGTGACTATCCCCACACACAGAGCTGCATACCCCCTATTGTGTGTCTGGAGCCAGGGCTAGAATGGTAGGAATCTTGTGCATTTCAAATCTTTTCTTTGAAGTCTTCCCCACTTCTAAGGCTTAATTGGATATAAGTACTGGACCCCAGACACCACCAACTCAGTACAATTTTTACGTGTGATTACTCTGCCAGGAAGAAGAACTGCTGTGCTGCTGAAACGACTGGCACTCTATTGGACTGCTGCTTTGCAGGACTCTTCCTTGCTGTGCTCCTGCCTTGCCTCGGTGAGACAGACTGGACCTGCATTACTTGTACCTATAGTGACTCCAAGGGCTTGCTGGCTTGCCTCCTGTTGCCTAAGTCTCAGCGACACAAATGACTTACAGACCACCTGCTCCAACCCCTGGGCTCATCTGCTTGTGACTTGTTGTTGCCACATGGTGCCACCCAGGGTTTGCTCCAGGTAAACCGACACATCCTCGCGGATCAATGCGTTGCCAGTGTTGGTGGAACAGGATCTGCACATCACACTCTGAACCACCACAATGCTTCAACCCTGACTGTGTGTAGAAGATTGAAGCATCAACTCTACAGCGTAGATAAATCGGGTGCATTGAATTCGGAATCAGCCCACTCCAGAACTGACACTCTTCTCACGGACCCGACGTATCACTGCATTTGTGTGGGGAACTCCGGCGGCAAACCTCAACAGCATGGGGATTATTGACTCATCTTGTGCTTTTGTTCGGCGGGCCCAACATGGATCCTATTTCCAGCCAGCGCTCCATCGTGGGAGGCCTAAACTCTTGACTTTGTCCTGGTCCAGAACTCACAATTAACTCTTTGAGGGCTTCTAAAATGCTTTAATAGCATTTAGTCTTTAGAAACATGAATATCTCAACTTTTATTGTTTCAATATTTGTTGTTGTTTTTATTTATTTATTAAAGTATAAACTATTGTTCCAACCTAGTCTGGAGTCTTTTTGTGGTGTTTTCACCGTGTTACGGGTTTAAGTGTTGCACAATACTTTACACATTGCCTCTTAAGTTAAGCCTGACTGCTCTGTGCTAAGCTACCACAGGATAATTTAGGGTGTGTTGGGACTTACTCTGACTGGGAATGTGGTGCTGCTTGGACAGGGTGAATACCTCGGCCAACTAGAGAGCCACTTACCGACACATAAGTTTCATCTCACATTATTTTTTAAGTCCACACATATTGTAACAAAATACGAGCTTCTTTATTATGAAAATACACTAATTCTAGATTTTTTTTGTCCCCATCAGTTTGTCAACTTCATACACATATACTAATCCATTCCACAAGCACCTGCTTGATATTTTTAATAACTAAGGGCAGATTTTCATGAGTATGGCTTAGTCACACAGCCTGCAATTTTAAAAATCATTGGCTGTGCAACTGTAAAACAACTTTGCGCACTATACAAATGTCACTGTGAGATAGCCTCAGTGGGAGCTGACAGTGCGCCCTGAGATCATTCCACTGATGCCTTCCTTATCTGGAAATATTGTGAAGCAGTACGAGTCCCTTTAAGAGACATAAGCTCCTTTTGGTTGAAAATTATTTACAATGTTGAGACCTGTCTTCCTTTCCTTTGCAGGCCTCAATTTGTTAATTGTCAACCATTTGTGGGTCACAACATGCCTCTGGCTTATTGATGTTCATGAGTCAGGTTTCTTTGTGACTTTCTTTGAGTATACCTTCTGAATTGGTGCTGAAAAGTAAACAAGTCACCTCGCTAAGGCAGCCCTGTTTAAAAAACATTTGGAGTGCAATGCGTACTTTCGAGTTAGGGAGCAGGTCACTGAATATCGGGCCCCTCCTCCATCATGTGCTCAGGTATCACATCATATTATACCACTTTTGGAGAAGTCCATACCTCCATCATTGTGTACAGGAGGGTTCTGCAGTAGCAGTGGTTGGCAATGTGTATTGCTGGACTTACAAAAACAGTGTAAGTTACTACAAATGTATAAGTTACTGCAAAAGTGTGGCTTGTATCAAAATATAGTAAATGTACTCCAAAGTAAAAATTTACTCAAAAGTGTATGTTGCCTTTGTGAATCAGGCCCTATGGGAGGAAGTTTAATTCTGCAAACAAAATCCTAGATTAGGCATAGAATGTAGCATCCACAAATACATTTGGTTGCATGTCCTTTTCTCTTTCTGAAAAGCTGAGGCCTGGGAGCCTCCCAGGATAGTCAATATTAACTTAGTATTTATTTATTTTATTTTAGAAGTTTTATATAGCGCTGGCCTGACCCGAGGGTATCGGAGCGCTTTACAGAAGATACTTTTCAGAGATTCACAACAAACAAGACAAGAGAATGAAACAATAACATTGCAGGACGTTGTTGAGGGGTCTACTTCTTAGTCATGGGAACATCTGTTTCGTAGTCTTGAGAAAATGATGTTGGAGCAGTGCGGGGTGTCTGTTACCCCACTCCGAGTGCTCCTATCGACTCCCTAGGGCGTGATTGAGGAACAGGATTTTGAGTTGGCTTTTGAATTTTACAAAAGAGGGAATGGTTCTGATATGAGGGGGAATGGAGTTCCAGATTTTGGGCGCACTTCCGGCAAAGGATCGATTCGCAGTTTTGAGTTTTTGAGTTTTTGGAGGGATGAGAAGGAGGGAGTTTGAGCTTCTGAGGTTCCTGGCCTGACCTGCTTTTTTGAGTTTGGCATACAGGTATTCGGGTTGGCCGGTATGTAGGGCTTTATGAGTGAGGCAGGCTGTCCTGAAGCTGATCTGCATTTCAACTGGGAGCCACTTAAGTTCTTTGAATGCAGGGGAGATGTGGTCGAATTTCTTGATTCCGGTGACCATTCTGGTGGCCACATTCAGAGTTGTTTTCATTGGAGCTTGGTGCGACTTTGCAATTTCTGAGAGGACTGCGTTCCCATAGTCCAGTCTTGACAGTACCAGTGTTTGAGTGGCCTGTTTGAGATCACTGGGCGGAATGAAAGGTTTTATTTTGTACAGTAGTGTAAGGTTAAGGAAAGCACTCTTGGCCGAATTCTTGATGTGTCTGGTCATGTTTAGTTTCGGGTCTAGTGTGATGCCTAGTGATTTGACAGAGTCAGCTAGGGTGAGATTCCCGTTGAGGGCATCCACGGCCTTTAACCATTCAACAATTTGAGGGTTCTCCTCCTTGTTCGAAATGAGAAGTATCTCAGTTTTGGCGGGGTTTAGTTTAAGATGATTCGATGACAGCCAGTGTTGGACATCTCTCAGTACATCATTGAGTCTTTGAATGTCACTGAGGGAGGTGGTTTCCAGATATATCTGAGTATCGTCTGTGTAAAGATGGAAACAGATGTTGGCTGCTTTGAGTAGTTTGGTGAGAGGTTCAATCTAGATGTTAAAGAGTTGCGGGGAGAGCACTGAGCCTTGAGGGACTCCCTTGTTGACAGGGTGAGTGTCAGAAGCAAAGTTTTTAATTTGTATTTCTTTAGTGCGATTGTGCTGGAAGGAGGAAAACCATTGGGGGACCGCCTCACCAAGACCGGCTCTTTCTTGGAGCGCCCTAATGAGGAATTTGTGGTCTACTGTGTCAAATGCTTCCGATAGGTCAAGGAGAATGAGGCGGCAGCACTGGTCAAAGTCTAGTGAATTGTGGATATCGTTGATGATGTTGAGGATCGCAGTTTCTGTGCTACAGCCTTTTCTGAAGCCAGATTGGTGGGAGTCCAAGAGGTTGATGTTATCCAGGTGTTGGGTTATCTGTTAGAGTATGCACTTTTGTAGGATTTTGGACAGAAGGGGTAGGTTAAATACAGGTCTAAAGTTATTCAAATCTGCTGTGTCAAGGCCGGATTTCTTCAGTACGGCAGTCTGGAACATCTCCATTTTTCATGGAGCTATTTATTATTGTGCACCAAAGCAGTGCTAGGGAGTGCTTTAGCTTTTTGGTTAGTAGAGGTGGAATGGGGTCAAGGACATGAGAAGAGGGTTTGGAGGAGGAGATCTTAGCAAGGAGGGCATGACGCTTGGAGAAGGACTTAAGTAACTTATTTTTAGTCTTCATTCTGAAAAACTTTACACCTGATGTGGTTAGATTAATTGTTGTTTCTTAAAATGATAGCATAAGCATTTGAACACAAATAAAGTGATCTGTCAATGGTTTGAACATATCACTGAAAGTACGCTCTGCGAAATCGTTCCTGCATAGAATAGCCAGAATTTCTTACTGTGATCTTATAATACTCTTGCCAGGTTTAATGCTTTTGTGTATTGGAGGACTCAATGATCTGAAACAGATATTTCTTCCATGACCATGATAAGTGCCATTTTTGCTGTCAGAGTCAGTGTCTTACCTGTGCTTGCTTTCTAGACAGTATTCAGCATCTCTATAATATTTAAAATCTTATCAGTGATAACAGCTATTCAAGATTCAAGCTGTAAATGTACTTAAAGGCGAGACTACATCCCTAACATCATTTATCCATGCACAGCAGTGCTCTCCTGCAAAGGTTTTCTGTTCCTATTAACCTAACAGCCAAAGAAAGAAACATCTGTCTGTCCTGCACTAGCTTTCCAACTCTCTATATGTTTTGGAACCAGTATGGAACAGGAACCGAATCCTTTCCTAGGATCTTAACACATTTTTTGTTGAATGATGAAAGATAATGAAGCTCTGTGGTCCTGTGAGTGTTGCACACTGTCCATCTTGGTCCTTCTGCTACTACTACTACTACTGGCTACCTCATTTTAATATTATTATGTGTTGATAGCCTTTCAGTCACAAGGGAGAGAATTAAATATAACTATTAGTTCTTTCCATGGGTTCTTCATAGTAATAGTTGATCTTAGTACAACTAGTAGCACTGAAGAACTGCCATGGTCATATGTCTCTTCTGCTGTTATTGTTGCCACTGGCAACCAGTGCAAAGGCACATTTCCACTTCCACTACAAACAACGCTTAGCCAAAGATACCACCTACTGCCACACAGGGGTTCTGCTTATGAAAAGTTTCCGGATCCAGTCGGACACCTGGGGATGATTCTAAGGTGAGGAATCTGCAGCTAGAAGTCTCTATCAGAAAATGTGGCAACACATTGTCAACAATGCACTTCATTTTTGTTCTTCCATGGCATATTTTACAGGGGATTTATGATTCATTGAATAATTTCACAATCAGCTTGCTTCGACTGTTTAAAAAGAAAAGTATAAAGCTCTGTTTCTTTTGCGACAAGCCAACAAGCACTCCATTGTGAATCGCTGCAGCTTCATTACACAGGCGACTGCGGAGAGGAAAGAAAACAAAAAAATAAACACAACATCACATTATTTTCTTCCTCAGGCTGCATTGAGAAGAGGATATCTGTTAAGGTTTGACGGAGCCTAACCTTGTCAGCCTCTACAACTACACTTCAAAAATGCATTTTTAAACTTTAGAAAACTGCAATATATAACTACAGGAGCGCAATAAACACTATATAAAATAATATTTTTAAATTATATAAAAATAATATTGTTCAACATTTTTTGTACATATGGTAGGTTATAACTTTGAGAAAGCAAGTTGTGAAAGGGTATTAGAGGTATATATAACATAAAATTATAGATGGTGACCATCGGACTTCTGAGCGACGTAGGCAAATTGAGTTTTTCTTTTTTTGCCTATAATGTCACTCAGATTCCCTAAGAGAAAAACATCTTCATAAGTGTTGGTTACTCATCAATAATTCTGTATATGTCATAATGACCTTGAGGTCAATCTGTAAATAAAGCAGACAGTGTTACACATTGATGCCATTTCCCATTGAAATGGTAAGAAAAGGTGCAGTGCTGTAAATGTTCCGATATTAAGTTACTGGAAATTTTCTGCTCTGCGCCATTAAAACATCCACAGTGTTAGTATCAGTCGAAGCCATGACAAAGCATGCTGTGCGGTTTCAATTTCTGGTACTATGCGAGCGGGTTCTGGAAGCCCTTTTTTGCCAGATAAAAAACACGTTGCTGTTACGATTTGCCAAAATGACATTGCTTTCAGTGAGAGTATCAATAACCCAGTCACTTTTTGTTTATTAACTTGAGAGGTCCCTGTTTGGAGTTTAGATCATTTCATCCTTTTTAATCCAGCTGGAATGCCTTGCTGTGGGATTTGTGGATACTTTAAAGCAAGAGCTGTCTTTTCTGTTTTGGAGAAATAAATCCATTCTTTGAGCCAGTAAGGCCTTGAATGGCTAAACAGATGGAACAAAATGTGTAGACTGTTATGCTGCATTATTTTTGTGGTGCATACACCCTTACAACACAACACATAGTTAGTTTTAATAGTAGGGGACTAATGAACGAAATAAAGTAAACATAAAACCATCATGGAAAAGGTATTGTTTGTCCATTCTTTGCTCATCATACTCATCCTCATGTGGACGGTGTAACCATTGTTTCAGTATAGACACCCTCCTAGAAAGGTAATGGCCACAGAAGAATTCAGTAAGTAGCCTCTTTTCAATACTATGAATCAATCCATGAATGGTTTCCGTCTACATTGCCGCTGATGGGACCTCAGCTATAGTCCTCCTGGTCGACTTCTTAGTGATCCTCATGGTTCCCTTGTTTTGGTCCTATGAGCTATGACTTCTTCATTTTGATCTAGTTACCATGTCCCTGGTCTGGTCCTCCTGGCCCTTTATAGCTGGTCCTTCTGGTCTTCCTTGCCTTGGTTCCCCTGGCATTTATCTTCCTGGATATGTCCTCCTTATCATGGTGCTTTTGCTTCTGGGCCTGCTAGTACTTTGTTTCTCCTTCCACTTGTGCTCATGGTCCTCTTAGACCTGACAGCCTAGGCCTTTTAGCCACCTTATTGTGGTCTTCATGAATATAGCATGCTACAATGCATGCTTTTGCATCGCATTCTGTAACAACGCAGTCGTTACAACGACCCGTTGTTACAACGCGATGCCATTACATCGCAAGTCATTAGATCGACTTGCACTAGAATTTGAATTTGAATTTAAAAACATTTATAAAGCGCTCATATACCTAGCGGTTTCTTGGCGCTAGAGAACAATTTGAACCTGAATGGGAACTACAGGAGAGCTAAGCTGGAAAGGCTTGCAGGAAGAGGTGAGTCTTAAGAGCCTTACGGAAATCAGGGTAAAGCGGAATGGATCTGATAGCTGAGGGAAGGGAATTCCAGAAGATGGGACCAAGGACAGCAAATGTTGCCCCGCCCATCCTCTTCTTCCTAAAACGAGGAACTGATAGCAATGACTGGGAGGAGGAGCGAAGCTCCCTTAGCGATGTATAGCTGGAGATTGCAGAGTTTATGAAGGCTGGAGCGGTTCTGGCACGAGCCTGGAACGTCGTGCAACCAAGTTTGAAGAGGGCCCGTTCCCTAATAGGCAACCAATGCAAGTTCTTTAATACAGGGGTAGCGTGATGGAACTTAGGGAGACCATAGATGAGGCGGGCCGCTTGGTTCTGAACCAGCTGTAGGCGTCGGAGGGCATAGGCTGGAGCACCATTGTACAGGATGTTGCCGTAGTCCAGCCTCGAGAGTACCATAGCAATCATAATGAGCTTTAGAGCAGAGGGGGAGAAGAATCTGGAAATTTTTCGAATAATACGGAGGGTGAAGAAGCAAGAGGATACCACCGTGCTGACCTGGGAGTGCAGGGTGAGATTTTGATTTAACGTGATCCCAAGTGTTTTAACGGAACAAGAAGGAGAAGGGGGGGAACCAAATGAAGGGGGCCAAAACGTGGGGGTCCTGGGACTGGATGCACCACCCGTCAAAATCAGCTAGATGGTGCTCCAATATTAGGAATAGTATAATTTACTATTCCAACTCCACCCTGCGCAACAGTAGGGAAGGTGTTGAAGCGCCATCTAGTGCAAGTCGATCTATTGACTTGCGATGTAATGGCATCGCGTTGTAACAATGGGTCGTTGTAACGACTGTGTTGTTACAGAAGACGATGTAACAACCGCGTTGTTAAGGTTGTTTACCAGTCTTCATGGTCATGTTCCTCCCCTGATGGTCATTCTGTATCTCTGGGTGCCCCTGGTTCTGGCCTGCCTAGTCCTGGTCCTATTTTTTCCTCATGGGTTTTATCTCCCTGGACCTGGTTCTCCTAGACTTGCCACTCCTCACCCTGGTTTTCCTCATTTAGGGTTATGTTGTAAATTAGTTCTTCATGTAACATGGCTGACAGTGGTCGTTAGCCCTTCGTTTGAGTTCTTACCTCCTTAGCCTCACAGAATACCTATGTATGTTCTAACTTGTACTGGAGTGTTCCACTCTTGTCAGTTGATGGTCTGGTCAGCTGGCGAGGTGTGTGCAACTCGCACTAAGAACCCACGGCGGTCCACCCATCTGCTGCCAGTAACGTGATCAAAAGAAACAAGAAACCGGAAAAACAAGGGAAAACTCAAAAGAAACGAAACCAAGAAAAGAAAAGTGTACCTTCCACAACCGTGAGTCAATTGCTAATCCCTGGCAGCACCTCGCACTAAGAATCCACAGCAGTACATCCATCTACTGCCAGCAATGTGGCCACAAGAAGGATAAAACCTCAAAAACGAGAGAATACTAAAGAAAAATAAACGAAGAAACCCATCTACTGCCCATATCATTAACAAAAAGAAACTGCTAACCTGAGTAATGTGTTGAAACCTGCGACAAGTATTTCCCAGCTGTTTCCAGAAACAAAATAACCTAGAGGAACACTGGAAAAAGAATACAATTGCAGGTACCAGTTGCAAATACTCTGCTGCCAGGAAAAATAAACAAACATCCTACGTGACTCGTCTGAATCATGAGACAGTTACTTGTCAAAGCTTATTTATCCCTGCATGCGTCATTTAAACTGTTCGCCACTTGATGGTGTATTTACACTATGAAATTGTCAAGCTAGAGCAAAATTAAAACCCCAACGCTAATAAATCCTGTTTGAAAGTGACCATTATCATCATTGAAGGAGTTCATTGGGGGCAAAGATCGGGCCCGGTTTGAATGTCAAGAGATAGGCCCCGGTGGGTACATCAGGCGCTCTAAAGACGTGCACCTGAGACGTGTTGATCGGGGATAAGCATCAAGCCCCGGTTGTACAGCACTTGAAAATCTCGAAGAGCACCCAGGACTGTAGTACCTGTAAAGCATGGAGGCATCTGCTGAACTGTTCATCTTCAACTTGGAGCGGAAAGTGATGGTGGACGTAAATGGATTAAAGGAAGTGAACTCTCTCTTCCTGTTTTTGCTGGTCAAGGACAGATCATGTTTTTGTCAGTCTAAGGGGAGTAGGTGGTGGTGATACCTATTAGTTGTTTTGGGTGATGTGTCTCACCTCTCACTTCACTGTTAACACTCTTTGCCCTTCGCTCATAACACTCTTTGCCCCTAAATGCTTGTTTACCTTCACAAACTAAAAAATAGTTCAAGAAGTCGTAGACTTCCCATCTGTCTTAATTATCATGGTTGTTGTCTCCCATACATTAAGCTTCATTTTTGTGATTTGTTTATTTATTTATTTTTTCTGTAAAGGAGGAAGATGTGTTGTAAATTAGTTCTTCATGTAACATGGCTGACAGTGGTCGTTAGCCCTTCCTTTGTGTTCTTACCTCCTTAGCCTCACAGAAAACCTATGTGTATTCTATCCTATATTGGAGTGTTCCACTCTTGTCAGTTGATGGTCTGGGAGGCCGGTGAGGTGTGCGCTCAGCTGTGTTCTACAATAAATCTACATGTAACTAACTAGAAGTGTCCTGAGATTTATCTACAACAGGTTACCTTAAGCTCTCCCAGTAATGGTCCTCAGGAATTCCTGCCTAGTGTCCTGACCTGACCAAGGATTAGGGCCAGTGCCACAGGAGGGTCATGAGGACCAGTACCAGGGCAATCACGTGGACAGATAGCAAGTGCTGGAATATTGAAAGGAGGGACAGTGACCCCAGTACCAGGTAGACCAGCAGGAATATGACCAGGGAGACTAGAACTATGAGTTCCAAGTCCAGGAGTGCCTTGCTGTCCAATCCTACTGGCTCTCATTGTCCTGATCCCTAAGGTGGCCCTTGTTCTCCTTTGGTTCCTTCTCCTGCCAATAGTTCTCATCCTACTGGAAACCTATGGCAAGGTCAGTCAAGAATGGTGATGCCTAAATCCTGTTACTTGGAAATGATTGTCTTTTACCCTACTGGATTTTGAGGACCACAGCGTCAGGCTTAGGAAAGAAGGCAGTGTACAGACATTGAAAGGCCTTGGCTTTTGGCCACAATATAAGATCCAATGAGGCCAAGAATAGATAGTCTGGAAAACAGAATTGTGGAAGCTTGAGGAATTAGATCTAATCTTCCTCACTTTGGTTTTTGTGGGGGCATTTTTTGGGTAAGAGTGGCAAAGCCATTAAATAGGGTTTTATTAACAAGAGTATGATGCCTGGCAACATCTTTCCGGTGTTTTTACTCCGTTTTGATTTTGCTTACTTTGTGACTCCTTCTTTTGTCCCTGTACTCTGTTGGTTTCTCCCCTTTTCAGCTCCGTAAGTCTTTGTTACCTCCCTTTGTTACTCCCCTTGTCATCACATGCCCTCTTTGGGCATATGCACTTTCAGTCTTATCCGAGACCTCCTTCCCCATTATTTTACCGTTCTTCTACCAAGCTGGTGCATTGTCACGCTGCTCATTGTACACAGCTCTGGTTATGTACCCTGGTGTCATGCTGATTTTGTGTTCTGAATGCCGGTGAACAGTGAGTTTTTCTGTGTGTTTTGTTCCTGTTACACACCAATGGTTCTGAGAAGACAGGGCTGCTGTTGGAAGTGGCATACCAAAACTTGTGGGGGCGAACTGCACAGTACATGGTAGCGGGCCTCTCTTCCCAGCCCACTACCTACCACCTTTGCTGAGGGGCCCTCCTGGAGCTCGGGCCCCACCACCTCCACCGTTTGGGCTGCAGGGGCTTATGTTACACCTTTAGCTATTGGCACCTTTCTAAATCAGTGATGTCTCGTGTTTTTATCCCTTTCCCCTTTTTTCTCCAGATTCCTATCTGACGTATTTGTGCATCATAGTTTGGTTAGAACAGGTGGACATTTGGGTTCCATGTGAGATATCTTTACACATCCCTTAATCCTGACAAGAATTATTTTACACGTAGAATCAACATGATACACATTTGCTGCATTTTAGTGGTTAGAACAAAAAAACGGTTATTTGTTATGTCCCTCTCCTCTGTTTATGCCAGCTGGCTCACCTAATGAGGAAGATGATCAGGATCAGAAGGTCTTTGACAGTTTGTCCTGAAGTGTATCATTCACTCAGAGGAATTGTTGCTGGCCACGAGGCGGTAGGTCAGATCTACACCCTATGTGAATGCAATTTCGCCCTTGCTGTGTGTGTGTAAAGACACTCAACGTTTTGTGCTCTTGCTGGAACCTGGAGAGGCGTTGGCGAAAGCAGTACTGCACGGCGGCCAAGCAATCCTACAAAGATGCTCTCTCAATCTATAAAAAGGCCATCGTTGCTCAAAAAAGTGCCTTCTTTTCCGCCCAAATTGAGACTGCCGAGAACTCGGCTAGGGAATTGTTCTTAGTGGTGAATACTCTTTCCACCCCCCCCTTCAGGTTCAGGGATCGAACCTTCACAAATACTGTGCAATTCACTGGCCTCTTTTTTTTCCACTAAGGTCGCCAACATCTACTCATCCTTCTCTGGGAACCTTAGATGGGAGGCTACGGAGCCAGGCTCTGAATTATCCATCTGTCACACTGCCTTCCCCTCCTTCCATCCCGTCACTAAGGACCAGATCAGCAGGCTCATTGCTGCTACTAAGTCGGGCTCCCCTCTTGACCCCTGTCCCCCTGTAATGATGAGTGCTATAAACGAGGCGATCTCCTCTCCTCTCACAGACATCTGCAACACCATCTTTCAAACAGGTATCTACCCAGAGGTCTGGAAGAATGCGGTCATCAAGCCTCTGTTGAAAAAGTCGTCGCTGGATCCCACAGTTTCGGCCAACTATAGACCGATTGCTGGCCTCCCCTTCCCGGCCAAAATATGTGAAACACTGATGAACCAACAGCTTTCAGAGTTCATCGACTCGCACCATCTCCTTGATGATACTCAGTTTGGGTTCAGGAAGGGCTATGGGACCGAAACTGCACTAATAAAAGCCTCTGATGAGATTAGATCCATCATGGACCAAGGAGGAGCGGCAGTCCTTATCCTTCTGGACTTGTCCGCGGCTTTCGACGCGGTCGATCACGCTATTCTGATCGACCGTGTCGCAGCCTTGGGGGTTGTCGGCCTGGCCAGAGATCTCATTTCATCTTTCCTGGCTAGTCGAACGCAGACAGTGAAATTGGGCAACTTCTACTCCCCCGTCTTTGCGCTCCCCTGCGGGGTTCCCCAGGGCTCCTCGCTAAGTCCGACGCTATTCAACATTTATGTGACGGACTTAGCGGGGGTGATAAAAGCCCATGGGTTGCGTCTGACATCCTATGCAGACGACACCCAATTAGTCCTGGCGGTGCACAAGGATGGTCCAGTGGTGGCAGCAAAATTCCAGGAAGCAATGCTTGCTGTCTGCTCCTGGATGTCCACGAATTGTCTGAAGCTAAACTCGGATAAGACAGAGGTTATGACCTTTGGCAACCTTGTCCCGGATTGGTCATCCATCTGGTGGCCCAGTCAGATGGGTCCCCCGCCTGTCCCGGTTGCCAAGGCCAGAAACCTGGGAGTTATCTTCGACAATAAGCTGTCTTTCAATCACCACGTAAACAAAGTTGTTTCATCTGCTTTTTTTATCTTAAAGAAAATCAAGACACTCATGCCCTATCTTCCGACTTCTGCAGGAAAAACCCTTATTACCACGTTGGTATTCTCTAAGATGGACTATGGGAACGCCCTTTTTCTTAACACTCAGAAACAAGTCCTAAATAAACTTCAGCCCATACAGAACGCGGCAGCGAAAATTCTGCTAGGCATTCCCCGACGTCATCCGACCACCACAGCCATTTGTCACCTCCACTGGCTTAAAGTAGAAAATCGTATCAAGTTCAAGGCCCTCTGTATTGCTTACAAGGCTATCCACGACATGGGCCCCAGGTTTCTAATAGAGGCCTTTCAGATTTACAGCCCTAAAAGACAGCTCAGATCCGCAAACATTTGTTTGCTCCCAGTTCCCCGAACCAGAACTGTGACCTGGGGGGACAGGCGTTTCATGGTAGCAACACCTAAGCTATGGAATGCCCTCCCTCTGACCATTAAAACAGCTCCGAATCTTGTCAGCTTTCGTAAGCTTCTTAACACATGGTTATTCAACCAGTAAGGCTTCTGGGTATTGGTCCTTCTGAATAGTCACATGCGCCGAGACACCTTCGGGTAATTGTCGCGCAATAAAAATCTCAAAAAAATAAATAAATTGCTATTTTGTTTATATTTTTGAAGCATGACCTGCGTGTGCACTCTCTTCTTCTCTCTCCCTCCTCTGATATGGCGCAGCACCATCAACAAATCTGAGAGTAGACAGTCCTTGAGTTCTCATTATCACACAGATAGAACAAAATGTACAAGAAAAGAGCTATTTCCTGTATGTTTCCCCAATATGTCTCTATGAATCCATCCAAACCACACACATTCCACACCAAATCAATTCTATATCACCGACTATGCCAGTCACACAACTCCCTCGGTGGCTTACCCACATAAATGCATAACACGAATACATAACCATTTGTAATACCTGTGGCGATCTATGTATGTTTAAATTAACAATTAGCAATGCTGATCATAAGAATGCATCATTGCATGGCCCATGCTTTGATCTGCAATGGGGAATCATTTACCTGTTGATCTCTGACTCCTCTCCCATGTGACCAGAAGGAAACTGGAGCATTGAGTAATTGACAGACTCCTCATATTCCGGATCCAATGAGGTGGCACCATTTCCCAATCCATCGTATTGATTTTCTATGGTTCGCTGAAGGAAATATAACCCTACATGTTAATACAGGCTCTCTACTCCTCATGATCATTTACTGTCAAGTGGGAAAGACCTTGAGGTGTGTAGTAAATCTATGTCTCTGTTTTCATCTAAGAAAAGAGTGTGAAGCCCGATGATGTTGGTGTTACAGCATAGATAAAAGGACACTAGAGTACTTCACACATAGATATCCAATTGTCCTCAAGTCTATCAGCCCGCAGGTATACTGAATTAGAGGGGTACATGAGCAGAATGTCTGATACCCGTGAAGTGCCCGAGGCACTGACATTTTTGTCAGATAAAACAGACCTGGGACTAAAGCTGTGCTTGATCTGACTGACTTTCCAGAAGCATCCAATTAACTAACCGGCAAAACAAATCGAATCCAAAATTAAATACATTGAGGGCCATATTTATGGCCAAGTCACGCAGTGCAGTGCAGGGCACTGCTCTGCGTGACAGGGAAATGGCAGGAGTGCACCGTATTTAAGTCAATACAGCGCATTCCAGCCTTTTCCCCGGTGCTGGTGTTGTTTTGGCTGCCTGGTGCCAATTCAGGCACGCTTGCGCCATGCTGCAAGGGTACCTGCTTTGTAAGGAGGATTGTTTTTGTGCAGGAAGGAGCACTTTCCTGCACAAAAACAATTGCCTGAGGCTATTTCCTCTTTCTATGTGTGCTGCAGAGTGCAGCACACAGAAAGAGGAAAAATGGGGAGAAACAAACATATTTCTCCTTGTTATGCCTCGCCTGGGGAAGTGTAGGTTTTTGGGGCATTCCCAGGTCTACCACTTCTGCTAAATCTGGGAATGCATCAAAAACTATGGAAGTTGAATGGGAACACCCACGCCACAGCCATAGAAACCCCTCCCAGTGATTTGCTGCATTGCATTACTCAAGACTTATAAAGCCAGTCAGGGCCATGCTTAATAAATCTCATTTTAATTTGCGTTGCTCTTGCACCAATGAACATGCACCTGAAAATCCCCTTGATTCCCTTATCTTTGAGCATTGCACCTCATTTCATGCAGTGCTACCTCCCTGCTCTCTATATGGTTCTGCCAAATTCAGAGTGATGTGCTCCCCTACTTGGTCACAAAAGCACCCAAAGAGACTCTTACAATGTTTTTTTTAGCTTAAGTAGACTAAAAACATGCTCTTAAACTTGTAATCAAAAACATGTATGTGTGTTAAAATGCAACTTACGCATGGTGATGAAACGAATCATGCCACATTTTCAAACTGATGTGGTATTATTTGTTGAGATTTGCAAAATAATTAAGTTGGAATAGTAATTACCATGCCCTGAAAAAAAGAACACTCGGGCAATATCTTAGTTTATCAGCAGGAGCAGAGAGTTCACATTTCTCTACACACCATGTGAGTGAATCTTGATCCCCTTGAGCGAAATGGGAAGAAACACCACCTACCTTCTTGTTCAATACAAAAAAGGTATCACTTCTATCATCAGCCTCTCCAGAAGTGGACACCCTTCGCTGCATCAGCTTCTGCCTGAGATAGAAGGAAGCAGATAGCTATTACTGCAATGATACTACTAAACACCCTAACACCCTGCTGGGTGAAATCTGCTTACAAGTTTATTGGCAGCAATATGTTTAACACATGACTTGGACAGACATGTGTAGCATTGACCAGAAAATTCTTGCTCATGATACATGCAGTTGAAAACAGATCTTCCTAGCTGGAGAGTGCCAATGCCCCTGATTGAGGTGAGAATGGGAATATAGTTTGTCTCATTAAGGTTCAAGCAGATAAAAGTGATAAGATTTGAAGGCATCGGATATCGTAAGCACTGCAAGCAGTGTAAAAGTCATTACCAAAATCAATCTGTGCTTGAACGAATACATTAGTTAACCTGATGCTGAGAGGAAATAACAAGAATTGGAATATATACGTTGAAGCAGGTCAATATAGTAGAGACACGAATTAGAGCCAGCAGACAGTTGTCTGTCAAGTTTAGAGTCAAGCAGGATGCCTAGTTTTATACTTGTTTCTGCAGGTACAGGGGGATTGCCTATAGATGGAGGCCTAACCTGGAGGCACAGTTTATGTACAAGCAAGATCATTGTTTTAGAAGAATTCAATTTTGCCTAACTTTTTCTTGCATCCAAATCAAGGAGTACCTTCCATCTCTCAACATGGACTGTTGTATTCACCTTTTTTTGTGTCCTGGAGATTGAAAAGTATCTGCATGCCTTCTGCATACATGTACACATTTCTATTCAAATCATGTAGCATTTTAGTTAGAGAGGGAACTTAAGGACTAGGCACTAAAGGCGAGATTGCAGAGCCCTGCGGGATGCCCCATAGAACATTTTGTGAGGGGAGGTGAATGAGCCCAGTTGGACAGTTTGAGTACGTTCTGAAAACAAAATGTTATCCATGCAAGAGAGCAATTTTTAATTCCTCAGGTGAGTGCTCCATGTACTACAAAGATTTTCATGCTCGGCGGTGTTGAATGCAGCAGAAAGGCCAAGTAAGATTGCATTCATTTGAAGATCACCCCTATGGAGATCACAAGTGTCACAGTACCCATCCCATCCTAAAAAAACCTTGTTTGTCTTGCAGTATGTTATTTGATTCCACAACGTTTTGCATCTGCCACAAGACTGTTTCTCTAGTACTGTGTAGGACTCAGTTTACAGCTATGTGCTTTTGTCTCAAAAGCTTGTGCCTGAAATGAGACCCATTGTATCACAGGCCTACTGTTACCTAACCATGTCAGACTAAGATGCTGTGGGAAAGAGATGCTGTCTTTTCCAATCGGTGCATCAGACAGCAGGGAGCCGTCTGAAGCAACAGTGCTCATGTGCGTCGGATGGCTTCTAGCCATCCGCGCACATGGCAGAGGAAATCCCTCTGGTACGAGTACAAGAGGGATTTCCTTCCCCCCAAACAGCCTCAGGATCTGGTGAATAGCTTCCGCAGCTCCCAAGGCTGCTCAGTTTTTTCACTGAAATGACAATCAGAGTGCACGTCACGCTGTCGTCATTTCTGTGAAACTGAAATGAGCCCATCGGCTCATTCCAGTTTCACTACCTCTGTGCTCAGGGGGTATCGCAGCCCACTGAGCACTGAGGCAGACAGGAGAGGTATCATTGCAAAGAGGAGAATCTCCTCTTTTCAACAGCATCCCTCCCTAGTGGATCCCTGCTTGGGTATCTCCTCAGGTGGGCGATCCCCAAACAGGCATCCAACCACTAGACACCAGGGAGTGGGGAGCGGCACCTTGGACAAGGGCCATTGTTCCCCCAAATACATTGAGGCAAATTCAGCCTTTCTACCCCCCACCCACCCACATGGGGCAGAAGGCATACTAGATACCAGGTATTATTTTTTTCATGCTGTTTCCTGGTGGAGGCTGCCCTAAATGTGCATATTCTGTTACTATTGTTGTATCACTGTTGAAGTCTGTTTTTCTGCTACTGTAATCCCTACTTGTATTTTGTTTTCTGAGCGTTTTTCCCCTGTTGCCCTTCCTAGCATTCCAGCCTTCTCCTCTCCCACCGCTGCATCCCCTGTGGCCCCGCCCCCTCGCTCGCCCAATCGCTCCCGCCTTCCAGCTGCTCCTACCTCCCACCTCCCCGTCTTATGGCGGCCGCTGCGTGGCCCACTTGGCTGGCGCGAAGCCCGTTTGCACCCGTCCCCGCCTGGACCGCGCCGAGCACCATACCCCCTGGCCCTCGCGAATGCCACGATGCTCGCCGCCACTATGATGCCAGCACCCTCCATGTACTCAATGCCAGCCAATCATACACCTGCTTCTGGGCCACCCCGAAGAACACCCAAGGACCCTTCTCCTGCCGGTGCTGCAGCTTCACCAGCCTTCAAGCCACCACCTCGCTCACCGGGGTAGGACACAACCACCTCAGATGCATACTACTCAACACCTGCTCCGCCCGCAAACACGCCATCAAACTCAGGGACCTACTCGACGCTTCCTCCCTGGACGTCGCCTTCGTGACGGAGACCTGGATGAACCCCTCCTCGGCACCCGACATCCCCATAGCCATCCCGGATGGCTACAAGATCACATACAGGGACCGCACCAATGGAGCAGGTGGAGGAATTGCCAACGTCCACAGAAACACCCTCAGAATCTCGACCAACACCGACGACACCCTCAGCGCTGCTGAAGACCTTCACTTCCAGATCCATGTCGACCCCAACACCACCCTCAGAGTAACCCTCATCTACAGACCCCCCGGACCATGGCCACAGTTCAGCCACTGCATCGCCGACTTTGCCAGCACGCACGTCCTTGGATCCATGGACTACATCCTCCTGGGGGACCTGAACTTCCACCTCGAGAACACCAATGACAGCAACTCCACCACCCTGCTCAACAACCTCGCCAACCTCAGACTCAAACAGCTCACCACAACTCCCACCCACTCCGCCAGACACACGCTTGACCCCATCTTCTCCACCAGCAACCACGTCACCTTCAGCCACACCACAGAACTCCACTGGACCGACCACCGCTGCATCCACTTCACCTTCGAGAAACCCCCACGCACCACCACACACAACGGGACCCCAGCCGCAGCTGGCGCACATTGTGAAAAAAGGGTCAGTTTTCACTGGAAAATGTGATGTGCCCACACTGCATTTTAGGCCGTTTCCTGTCATGGGTACTAGGCCTACCCACACAAGTGAGGGATTGTTTTTATCAGGAGACTTGAGGGAACACAGAATTGTAGAACAAGTGTTATTATCTATTGACTTCCTATGCATTTCTGCCTTCTAAATGTAAGACAAAGAGTAAAAAAGACGTCACTTGGAAATATGTCCTCTGATTCACATCCTAGTATGGGTACCCACAATTTTGGAGAGGTGTAAATAACTAACACTTCTAAACTCTATATTTTGTTCTCATTTTAGAAATACATAGGTGTCCTTGATACCTATTTTTCACTCTTTACATTTTACCAAATTAAGTGCAATATACCTGTAAACAATGAAAACCCATTGCAAGGCGCTGCTCGGTTATTGTCTCTGGGAATCCAAGGTTCTTAGTGAGCCTACATGTCCTCTATATCACCCCACCCGGGAGGGTCCAGCAGATGTAATGGTATATTGCTTTAACCACATGGCTGCTAGAGCTACTCCCCTGCTGTGCTGGACAGCAACCAAAATGGGTGTGGTCATGACGAGCTCAGCTCGTCATGAGCACCTGAGAGGTATATGCCATGACGAGCTGAGCTTGTCATGAGCACCGAAGGGCTTAAAGAATTTGCCATCGTTTGAAGAAGTCACAGGTGAAAACGTTTGGCACACACAGCTTTTTTTCAACTCAATTTCAATATTTTTTTCATTTCAACTGTTAGCTATTATAGGAAAACCTTGAAGAATCTACACAAATTACCCTTTGCTAAGTTCAGAACTGTGGTTACGTTTCTGAAATGTATAGCTTTCTGGGGCCCATTATTGCTTTTACACCGATTTCTACCACTGGAAGGAGATTCAAGGCACAAAAAATAGTAAAAATAGACTATGTCCCAGTAAAATGCCAAAACTGTGTAGAAAATGTAGGTTTTCTGACAAATATCTGCCTGTCCCCGAAAGCTTGGAAGATGGAGATTTCAGAACCACAAACCCTTAGTTCATGCCATTTGCTGGGAAAAAACAGACGCTCACTTCTGCAGCACTTTTTCCCCATTATTCCCCCGAAAAAAAAACACATATTGATGTATTTTGGCAAATTTTTGGGTCCCCTCCTAGGGAATCCACAATCCCTGGGTACCTTTAAAATCCTCAAGATGTTGGAAGAAAATGACACAAATTTGGTGTGGATACCTTATTTGGACAAAACGTTACAGGGGCCTAAGCTTGAACTACCTCAAATAGCCAAAAAAAGGCCTAGCAGCGAAGGGGTAAAAGTGTGGTACAAACACTGTTATGCAGAAGCACTTTGTGTTCATAAATATAAACTAGAGCAGGGCCACTTTCCCTGTGCAGATTCTTTAAACATATTTTGGGAATATAACTGTGGGACTTTGAAGAGCTACGCACTTTTCTCGATCATTCAAATCCATTTTGCAGTTGGCCATTTATTTGCTATTGAAAGGAAGCACATTCCACAGCTGTGAGGCCTATGCTGAGAATGCAAGAGCCACCTATCTGCTGTTTCTGGATTGTGGCATTACAATATTTTGCTCTCCGGTTTACCACAGAACTTCTTGTTTGGTATGAAGTGAATGAAATGTGTTACCAAGAAATGCACCGTTTTTTAATCTTTGTTGATTTTATGCAAACACGAGGCCTTTCTAACAAAAATGCTTTACATAGTAAAGCACTCAATTGTAACAAAACATATTGGATGCTACATTTGTAGATTGTGGAGGGTGGGATCATGCTTGTAAGAGAAAACCTCTACAGGCCAGTAACAAAATATAGACTGACTAAATATTCAGAGTGAAAGATACCAAGCAAGTTATTGTATATTTAATGGTTAGAGAATGCTTGGCGCTTCACAGATAAAAAGCCAGCTTAATGTCACATGGAATGGTAGGAGTGTTGATCAATGAACAAGGCTGAGGGCAGAATTCCTTTACGGTTATAGAATTCCGCTGTGTCTTGCAATATTCTTTTTATATGTGGGAGAGGGTACTTTATTCTGCATAATTCATGGCCACATCATCACCTTTCCCACAAACCGCTTAGATCATTGGTGCATAGCTCTTTCATGTGAAAAAGAAAGCATGTTTCCAAACAAGATGCATGAAAAAATAATATGTAATGTAAAATTAAACACATCAAAAAGCTGTTAGGTACTTGTCACAAAAAGACATTAGAATCAGTTTATTATAGTCAGTTTGAAAAAAGGTGCAGTACCTCGGAATGTGTAGAAACATGCAGAAAGATTTTAACTTTCCTATAATTATCCAATTAGTTTAAAAAAACTAAACCTCTTGCCAAATCCCCCCTTCTGCTTGTCATTGTACAGCTAGAAAAATAGAGCATAAGACAGAAAAGCCACGCTTTAATTATGCTTAAATTGTGCCCTTGACTTCACCTAGCTTTTTCATCTGCTACTCGCTCTGGCAGACGGCACTGTGATGTCAGACCTCAGTTGTAATAAGTTATAACAGTTGAAAAGCCACCTTATTTCTTTATAGTAAGCGCCTGTTACAAGTTGCTGATTATAAAGAAATTAGAGATGAGGTTTTGATACAGTGATTACAAAACACCATGATGACCTTGTTGAAGGGGTAAAAGAACATTGGGGTAAATCAACCATAAGACTGTTGCTGGAATTTCTCCTCTGCTTATGATGAGATTGCTGATTAGAATGTTGGGTGTTTTTAATTATTTAATGGCAGAACCGAGCTTGAATCAAAAGAGTGCCTATCTGTTAGAAATGGGGGTGTCTAGTTGGCAGAGGTAGGTACCTTTGTCCAATTAGGGACCTTTGCTTCAAGTCAGGGTAAGGGGATACACACTTTAAATAATCCCTGCTCACCCCCTTGGTAGCTTGGCAAGAGCGTACAGGCTTAGCCCAAAGGCAATGTGTAAAGTATGTGTACCAACACTCACAGTAACACAGTGAAAACACCACAAATGGACTCCACACCAGTTTAGAAAAATAAAATATCTTTATCTAAACTACACAGGACCAAAACAACAAAATCCAACATATAAATACTCAATAAAATGTCTTTAAAAGGATGTTGCAAAAATGTACTTGTAGAAATCAAATAGCACCAACTGGGGCTATCATGTCAGGACAGCACAAAATCCAAAGTATGGCGCCGCCCGCAAGGATAGCGGTGTTGGCCGCAGAGTCACACAGACCCCCAAACAACCGTACCTTGGAAAATGATGTTGTGACAATGCATGGCATTGAAGATGGCCGGTGTCGGCTCCGGTGATGATGCGACGTCGGCAAGTTTCTCAAGTCACTCTAGGCAGTTATCGGCGCTGTGATAACAAGCGGGCGAAGATGGAGTCAATGCAAGAGATGGCGTCTGGCACGACCGACCACTGCCGGCATCGGCAGGTATCATAGGCCGTCGGAGCTGCGCCGTTCACTTCACGAGCAGCTCTCCCGCCTAAGTGTAGTTCACGGCAGTGTCGACGTCGCCGAAAACAGATTTTCGTGCTTCTCTTGGATTTCTTCGGGCTCCCAACAGCAGAAACAACCTCCAGGGGCCCGACTCAGTTGCAAGGCAAGTCAGAACTCCCAGCAAGGAAGTTATGAGGAGCTAGGGGTGGAGTCCTTTTGTTCCTGGGACTTCAAAACAGGAGGTCAGCTCTTCTTCAGGCCCTTGGAGACTTTCTTTAAGCAGGGACGCAGCACACAGCAAAGTCCTTCTTCAAGCAGGGGACACAGCACACATCAAAGTCCTTCTCCTTTCTTTGGATGAAATAACAACTGCAAGCCAACCTCAGACAAACAGCAAGGGCAGTACTTCTCCTCAGTTTCTTCAGCCCTTCTCCTCAGCAAAGGTTCTTCTTGATTCCAGCAAGAGTCTAAAGTCCAGGAGTTTTAGGTGTAGTACGTATACCCCAAACTTTCTTTGATGCCTTTATGCACGGGGCTCTGAGCCCTGTCCAAACCAGTTCTGGAAGCACTCTGCCAATGCACAACAAAATCCTTTGTCAGTGTGAGCCTTGGTTTCAGATGCACCACAGGGGGACAGAGCCAGCATTGTGGAAGGCAGGCACAGCCCTATTCAGGTACAGGTGCTACTCCTCCCACCACTCTAAATTCAGATCAGTCCTATTCAAACCAGTGCTGACTCATCCAGACTCCTGGAGCCACTGCAATTCCCCAGACCCTGTCACTCCAAAGCCAGACAGTCAATCCACAAGCAGGCAGAGGCACACAGAAAGGTTGTACAAGAAAATAGCCACTTTCTAAAAGTGCTATTTTCAAACACAGAATTTAAAAATCATCCTTACTAAAAGATGGGTTATTAAATTCTGAATTCAGGGATACCAGACTCCAATTTTCTATCTCACTCTGAAGGGAAGATATGCTTGTAAAATGTTACAGGGCATTCCCCATTTGGTCTTATAAGCAAGATAGCCTTTCAATATTAAAAAACGAACTACAAATGCGAATTGGGCGATATGGGGTTTGAATCGGTCACTCTACAGGGCAATTATGCAAATATATAGTATCTGATAGAAACGCTCAACCCCCTTCAGAGGTACCGCCAACCTCACCGCAACCCAGTCAAATTGAAAAAACAAGGAAGGAGCGTAATAATCACATGTATGCACAACCAAATATAAGCAACAACAAATCACAATAAATCATATTCCATAGAGACCTCTTCTCAGCATTTTCAGTGATTTCTTTAATTCCTTTTGACAGATTTTCATTATTCACAATGTACTTTCAACAGCCTTTCAACAGCGGACGCGTTTCGTCCCAAAATGGGACGTCCTCAGGGCTGTGAGAAAACATACACAAAAATATGATCAAACAATAAAATCTTGATATAAGTAAAAAAGCAAACATACAAATGCCAATTTTTTGCTCTGACTAAACAGACAAATAACCCTTGTCCTTTGTAGCTAGCGCAATGTGATCTCCTCTTATTCTTATCTCCATTTGAAATAAAGTGTTTGAGACAAAAGAACATACATTGATTCTGATCCTTAACTTATACCTCTTTCTAAAACAGACTAATAAAATTAAGCAAGCTCTACATTATCATGTCGCTCACCTTTACAAATTCTAGTGTACCACAGTTTATTGTATAACTGTTCAAAAAATATTCCGTTGGTTCGGTTTTCAGAAGGCGACCCAAAATCTGTGGTTATGTATAATCTATAGAAATGTCAAACAGGGAGAAAAGACACCTCTATTACTTCGACAACCCCATTTAGAAAATAATTACTTCTATAAAATGCTGCAAGTATAAATTCGACTCAAGGTGAGGCAGAATGGGAAGGTGTGATCAAACCCCCATTGAATTTAATCACTGTATCGGGGAATTATAACAGCTTGAATTACTTTCTCCACATCTAATCTGCACTCTAGTCAAACCTTTTCTGAGAATCGCGGAGCAAGTGCGCTGATAATTTAGTTGCACTAAATGTACAATCAAACCTACGATGTAACCCACAAATATCCTATTTAAGCTTACTTAATATCATGTATTCCTCATAGATCGTTCTTTCCCGAATTTGCAAGTTGAGTATCCGTACTCGTCAATGTCATATAGTATAAGATTCTAAAAATCCAAAGAAACATTAGGTAGAAACAATCCTGACTCCCAATTTACAAGAAAAAAAGGGTGGTTGGGTGGAAACACCATTGCTTTCCACTCCAGCTTACAAGTATTACCTTGAGGACGAGGGGCGTTAGGTGGCGCTAGAGCATGATGGCCGCTCTGGCGTAGAGCTCCTGCCCGAACGGGGACAAAGATCCACATCCTGACTGCACACTGTCGCCTTCAGACACCCGCGATCCCTTCCGTGGGCTCTCCTGCTCACTCGGTGAAAGTTCCAGGGAGGTACTACCTACGGCGCGCCCGTGAGGCGTGTTTGAAGTTGCCGCGGGACGCAGCTGTGGAGGGGCCTGATCGCCTTGGCGGCTGCGACGCCCTACTGGAGGCCGGTGCTGCTGCGTCCTAGCAGAACGCTCTGGGTACAGGCCCTGCTCTCACGCGCGACGTCCCAATTTGGCCGGGACATTCACCACTGCGCTCGCTGTTGCTCCCCCTGGACCCCGAGTGGTTGGAGACCAGTGCGTCGCCCTACCTTCCCCATTAGGCTGACGGCACCCTGCGGACTAAGTTTGGCCGGCGCGGCAAGACCACAAGGCATCCTGCGGACCCCCCCCCCCCCGCCTCCCAGGCATTTCCAGGTAGAGCGGCCCCGATGTGACACGGTGGGGGTGGTGAGGTCATAACATAGCTGGGAGCTTGTGGCGCTTTGGACGTCCTGGTTATGGAGTTGGGACCCACGACCTCCATTTTGCTGTCCTCCTGAGACTGGACGCTGTGACACCTCAAATCTTCACAGGGGCTGGGACATTCTGGGACCTGCTGGCCTGTGCCCTGCCGAACTCACAGTCTCACATACCACGCCGCTGGGGGTAGCCTCCGGGCCTCTGTTCCTCCCTCGCCCCCAATTTACCGGCCGCCATTTCATGACTGCGGCGTGCCTCAGCTCGTGCCTGCCCGTAGAGGGTGGGTGAAGTTACTCCTACCTGCCTGCATTGCTGCCGCGGCCTGCTGCTACTATCACTGGGGGTCCTTCCACGTGCTTCGCCACTACATATCCTAAGCCCCAGAAGGAGGGGAGTGCGTCGGATCGCCGTGGTAGCTCACACTTGGCCTGTTAGTGCCTTCGGAGCCTGCCCCTCTGGTTGCCTACGCCTGCTGGCACAACGCTTACCTTTGCCTCGCCCTGTGCACAATTCTGCTGGATCTGCGCAGCAGAGTGGGCACAAGAAGGCTGCCTATCTGGAACACTCACCTACAACGCACTTGCTTGGCCCAAACTGGCAGGATGGGGAAAACTGAACCCCGACAGTCGAAGCTGCCTTTCGAGGGCCGGAGGACACCGGGTGCCGGCTCCAAAAATCCGATTGAGGCGGACCCCCCGGAAACGCAAGATGACGGATGGAAAACACTACTGATCACTATGCAAAAAAGCCTTACCTCAATAGACTCCAAAATAGACTCTATGAATCTTAGACTAGATACCGTGGTGGCCAAGTTAGATGGACATGAGGAGCGTCTAACAGAAGCTGAACAACGGATTTCGGGCCTAGAAGACAACTAGACAGCAAGTAACGCAGATGGACAAACTCTTGAAAGTCATTGCGGACAAAAATGAGGATTTGGAGGCACTAGCAGAATCCACAAACACTGGCCATCTGGAAGATTACCTCGAACGTCTGCTAAGTGATTTGTTTGGCCGAGACTCCTTTTCTGCACACCTGGTTATTGAGCGGGCACATCGTTCGCTGGCGCCCAAGCCCCCTCCTGGAGCGACACCACGGCCGATTATCATGAAATTTCTCAACTACCGAGACAGGGACAACTTACTATGCCTGGCACGAGAGAAGGGGGAGGTTCGCTTTGAAAACACCACACTATCCTTCTATCCGGATTTTACGCAGGCAGTGCACGAGGCCCGACGTAAATTTCTGGCGGTGAAGAAGCAGCTCCAGTCCCGCAGTATCCAATATGCAATGCTATATCCTGCACGTTTGCGGATCCATCATCGGGGCAGCCAGCACATCTTCCAAACGCCTCACCAAGCTGAAGAGTACCTGAAACATGACAGGTCGGTGTCGCGGGAAGCTGCTGCCAGACATCGGTCACGATCTCATTCACCCATGTCGGAGCCCTCTTGAGGTGCCCCCCTTCGCGCTGGACTCCTTCAGCGGTGGATCCTCCCTCCGTGCACCAAGACGATATCCTGCTGACTGGTGATGTATTGCACTATTGTAGTCCAAAGAATTTCTACTGTCCCTGGACTGCTCCTCTCCACCCCGTTGTTTTCCGCCCCTGGATCCAGGTGGTGGTAGATGGGTGAAATAGGGAGATGGAGCATTATGGGTGGGAGCCCCTAGCGGCCCTCTCTTTCTAAGGGCATTCCCCGTTGAGACTTAATGACTTTCCTTTGTTGGAGCTATCTCTGCTGGGAGCTACCGCTCGGTGGAGGGTTTATGGGGGGAGGGATGGTTTTTTCCTGGTGAGTTGGGGTAGCCAGTGTGGGAGAGGGGGAGGGGGGAAGCACAGTTGTCCTAAGTCCGGAGTACCATTCCCACATTACTTACGAATCCTATGTCTTGCTGGTATTGTAGTTGTTCCACTTGCGTACACTCACTGGTCTGCTGCACCATCGTTCTTTTTCATACCCTTTTCCCGACCATCATGACCCGCACTGATCAAGCACAGAATATTAGGTTATTAACCTGGAATGTAAGGGGTCTGAATGACCCTTGAAAGCGCAGACAGGTAATAGGATACCTCGACAGACAAGGCGTGCATGTTGCCCTCTTGCAGGAGACGCACCTCTCCCCCGGCCAAGCCCCCACTTTTGCAACCAGATGGGCCTCTTGTCGCACCTTCTCCCAATATTCCAACTATGCTAGGGGGGTCACTATTTTAGTTAAAAAAGGGGTGGCCTTTATACCTGCAGGTTGCGACACAGACACCGAGGGCAGATCCTGCATGGTATGGGGGCGTCTATACACACATGACATATTGCTGGCTAACTACTATGGCCCCAACATAGACCAGCCATCCACCCTGATGTTGCTCTGGAGTAAGATACACACTTTAGGGATCACTCCCGTTATTTTAGGCGGAGATTTCAACACTGCTATGAAACCGTCTGTTGATAGGTCCCGCCCCCTCCCTGCACATTACACTAACATGCAACGCGCCTTGTGCGAGGTTGTGACTGACAACAACCTCGTGGATACGTGGCGACATCTTCACCCTACTTTGCAGGAAGGCACACATTACTCTTCCCTACACTCTACATGGGCAAGGCTTGATTATATGTTTGTCTCTGCTGGACTAGCCCCTTGGCTGACCCGTGCGGTGCATCTTGCTCGCACTCTCTCGGACCACTCTCCGGTCCTGGTAGAGGTCCAGGTGCCCCTTAATGTTTCCCCATACCGCTCAACCCTGCTCACCTTCGGGATGCGGCCTTTAAGGCCGAACTCGAACAAGATATCCGCGACTTTTTTGAACGCAACATCTCCTCAGTGGACAGTATGACCACTGTCTGGGAAGCCTTTAAGGTTACCGTCAGGGGATGGTGCATCGCGAAAGGAGGTGGAGTGCTGAAGTCTCTGCGCAATGACCTACATAAACTAGAAGTCGAACTTAAGGAGCTGGAAAGGTCCAGAGCGCGCAGTCCAGATAACCCTGACACTCTCCTTCGCTTACGTAGCAAAATTTCTGAATACACACAGGTGGCGGACAGGGAGGGGAAGTTCTTGGGGCGCCCACACATGGCACGCATATATGAAGAGGGGGACAGACCGGGGAGGGCCTTGACGGATGCTATCAAACCCCCTAGATTTACAACTTACGTCACGGAGATACATGATGCAAATGGGGATGTATATAGGAACCTGCATGACATCCTCCGTGTGTTTCGAGACCACTACCATACATTATACACATCGCATAGAGGGGAACCCATTTACCTCCCGACATACTTCGAAGATGTTGCGCTGGCATGGCTGGGTGAGGAGCAACAAAAGTTTTTGCATGCTCCGCTGCAACTCGAGGAGATTTTGGACGCCATTATGAGTATGCGCTCTGGCAAAGCCCCAGGCTCCGATGGCCTCCCTATCGATTTTTATAAACTCTATGCCCCTATATTGGCCCCCATCCTGCAACGAGTTTACTACGCAGCCCTGGAGGAGGGTAGCTTGCCCTGTACAATGAGGGAAGCGCTTATTACCTCTCTACCTAAACCCGGTAAGTCCCCCTTACACTGCGACTCCTACCGGCCTCTCTCCCTTATGAACAATGACACTAAAATACTGGCAAAGGTGTTGGCCACGAGACTCAATCTCCTCATGGAACGCCTAGTCCTTCCTGACCAGGTGGGGTTTGTACCAAATCGGGCCACGTCCCATAATCTCCGTACACTTCACGCCGTGATCCAAGGTCTTAACCCCAAGTGCGATGCAGTTGCGGTATTTCTTGATGCCACCAAGGCATTTGATTCCCTTGAATGGGACTACTTGCTTGGCACACTACAGTATATGGGGATGCCGTTCAGCTTCCTAGACTGGGTGCGACTACTCTATCACCAGCCCACTGCCACTGTACTCCTTAATGGGTCCAGAGCCGCTCCGTTTCATGTCCAGCGGGGGACCCGACAGGGTTGCCCGCTATCCCCCATCCTCTTCGCCCTGGCAATTGAGCCTTTGGCTGCGACACTCAGGCAAAAACACAACCACCGCTCCCTCATTTATAGCTCCCGCCCTCTTCTGGTGTCACAATATGCAGACGACATCACCTTGTATATTGAAAAACCCTGTGTAAACCTCAATCCGATACTTCGCGAAATTACTAAATTTGGAGGTATCACTGGAATCCAGATTAATTGGTCTAAATCTGCTATTTTTCCACTCATGGATAATACACACATCTTTCCACTTGACTATCCATTGCACTGGGAGCAGGAGGAGGTGAAATACCTGGGGGTGCATATACTCAGAGACAAGGAAGCGATGATGCGTGCCAACTATGGCACCACGATGGACAAAATCACAGACAACATCACGAAATGGCTACACCTCCCTCTTTCTATGGCGGGCCGCATCTCACTAATTAAAATGAACATACTTCCCAAGCTGCTATACTTGTTAGTTAATATCCCATACAACCCAGGCACCGTTTTCTTCCACACCCTCAATTCACAGCTTTTGCGTCTTATATGGGTTGGGAAACAAGCCAGACTTAGCCTCGATACTCTTATGCTCCCTTTCCATCTGGGTGGATTTGAGGTGCCCAATTTTGAGAGGTATTATGACTGCGCGAAGGCTCATTTCGCGGTCTTCTGGTATCACCCCCCACCTTATATGGCACATCTAGCAGTAGAGGCAGGCTATATGAGCCCAGTTGTCCCCACTGGCTATATTCACACTCATGTCAGTCAGAGGAGCCGTGACCCTTCCACTGTGGATTGCACTGTACAAGCGTGGGACCGTCTTCTCCACGTAATGGGCGACCCGTTTGCTTACTCACCCAGCCTGCCATTGCTGAATGACCCTAGACTACAGGTCACATGTGAAGTAATCTGTCACGTAATGCTCCGTGAATTCAAAATAGGCTGCTGGGGAGACCTCTACGCACAGGGCACATTCCGCACGGCGGAACAATTTTTGGGGGCAGTGACACCTTCTACTATGGACACCTTTCTCTTTACCAGACTGAGGCAAAATGTGCGAGCCATAACTCCCTCTTTCACCGCTGAACCGGATACATTTGCTCCCCCTCATGCATTAGTACAACCTGAGGCCCCTCGGCATGTCATATCCATGCTCTACAAACACGCGCTGACTGCGCCCAACACGGCCCCTGCTAGAGCTAGACTGGAGTGGGATGGAGACTTGGATGCGCCCCTCTCTGATGAACAATGGGAGACCTGCTGCACTCAAACACAAGCTATTATGGGCAATGCCAGACTGCAGCTACTCCATTACAAATTTCTTCACAGGCTCTATCACACACCTGCCAAAGTGCACAAGTTTCACTTAAAGGACACTGACTGCTGCCTCCGATGCGGCGCTGCTGGAGCCGATTTCATGCATTTAGCGTGGTTGTGCCCCCAAATAGCTCGGTACTGGGATCAGGTATTTGATGGACTTACGAGCATGCTTGGTGTGACCATCACCCCCTGCCCCCTCAAGGCCTTGTTGGGACTCACGCACTCTGTAGTCACAGTACACAAAACATTTCTGGCCCTGAGTCTGCTGCTTGCTAAACGCTTGATAGCATGCCGCTGGGGCAGAGGCCGCGCCCCCAAGTTTAAGTGTTGGATTCATTCCCTGTCCACATGGCAAGAAAGATTACATGACTATGCTGAGCTCCTACCTCTTACTTCACGGCCAAAAGACATATGGGCACCACTCACGACATATCTCCTACGGTTGAGGGCAGAGGATGAAGATAGTCAGGCAGAGGAGGCTTTACCCACTGCAACGCCACTCACTGAGACATCGGGGTGAATACTTATCAGCACGTACTCTAATTTCGCTTATCTGATGCTAGGCCTATGTTTGTGTCTGTAGTTTGCTTTGTATTCAAACGGGTTAGGACCTACTTTAGATGGATAGGTCAAAACCAGGAACTGAATGATGTGTCTCCCTCCTGGCAATGGTGAGGGCGGGTTACAGTCAGTGTACGGCACCCTTGCATAGCTATGTGTTCGTTGCTATGCGGATAGACTACCTCCGGACTACTACGAACGTTTATTGTTCATGACTATCTCCATGTTAGGTCAAGGGGGGGAGGGAGGGGTTGGGGGAAAGTTTGATTTTCTCTGTCATTCTCCATTTATGACATCTACGATACAGCATGGGAAGATGGACTATATATGCTTTCTAATGTTTGATGTCATTTTGCGAAATTTACGCATTGATGTACCATGCTATATGATTCAATAAAGGTTTTGAAACTTAAAAAAAAGTATTACCTTGAGGACACCCTACTCACTGTCTCACCTTTTTAATCTTCCAGAGAAACCTTCATCTGTTAGCTAAACCATTTATCATAATCCAAAACTTCCAACTTTGAATTGTTGAAGAAATTATCTAAACATGGAGAGAGATGAAAAGTAAATGGAACATCCCTCTATCTTCTCTCAGTATTAAGCGTTCGGTCGTAACCCCTAGTGCTCGACCCATTCATCAAACTCTCACCTATAAATCATTCCATAGAAGTACTTATTTTCTAAATGGGGTTGTTGAAGTAATAGAGGTGTCTTTTCTCCCTGTTTGACATTTCTATAGATTATACATGACCACAGATTTTGGGCCGCCTTCTGAAAACCGAACCAACGGAATATTTTTCGAACAGTTATACAATATACTGTGGTACACTAGAATTTGTAAAGGTGAGCGACATGATAATGTAGAGCTTGCTTAATTTTATTAGTCTGTTTTAGAAAGAGGTATAAGTTAAGGATCAGAATCAATGTATGTTCATTTGTCTCAAACACTGTATTTCAAAGGGAGATAAGAATAAGAGGAGATCACGTTGCGCTAGCTACAAAGGACAAGGGTTATTTGTCTGTTTAGTCAGAGCAAAAAATTGGCATTTGTATGTTTGCTTTTTTACTTATATCAAGATTTTATTGTTTGATCATATTTTTGTATATGTTTTCTCACAGCCCTGAGGACGTCCCATTTTGGGACGAATCGCGTCGGCTGTTGAAAGGCTGTTGAAAGTACATTGTGAATAATGAAAATCTGTCAAAAAGAATTAAATAAATCACTGAAAATGCTGAGAAGACGTCTCTATGGAATATGATTTATTGTGATTTGTTGTTGCTTATATTTGGTTGTGCATACATGTGATTATTAAGCTCCTTCCTTGTTCAATATTAAAAAACGACATTGCCAGTATTTCACTATCAGGACAGGTTACACTCACCAGTACATGTCCTACCTTTCACATACACTGCACCCTGCCCAGGGGGGTACCTTGGGCCTGCTATAGGGGTGTCTTATGTGCAAGGTAAGGGAAGGGTAGGGCCTGGCAAGTGGGTGCACTTGCCAGGTCGACTTTGCAGTTAACAAACTAACTGCGAGCACGCACTGCGGTGGCAGGCCTGAGACATCTTTTCCAGGCTATTCATCTGGGTGGCGCAATCAGCGCTGCAAACCCACTAGTAGCAATTGATTTCCCAGCCCTGGCACACTGTACTAGGGACCTACAAGCATATGCACTTTAGCACTGATCAGCAGTGGTAAAGTGACCACAGGTCAGGAAAAAGTAGGAGGAAGAAGCAAAAGGTTTGGGGCTGAACCTGCAAAAAGGGCAATTTACAGCACTATTGATGTTATATTTCTAATGAGCATTTAGTGACTAATGCTGTATTACTGGGCAAGGAGATGGGGGATGTGAGGAACATTTCAGTATCATAAGAATTAAATCTTGTAGCATCGTCTCCTTTCAGAATTCTGCAACGACCTTAATAGGGATTTGAGGGATTTGGGCCAAAAGATTTCATGTCAGTAGCCAATGGCCCATTCCTAGGGAAACTCATTGATAAAGCAGCTGTCACACAGGTCTCAGGTTTTGTAAAAAAAGCAACATTCTTTTTGACTAACAGAACAGTTTCCACCCAAGGAAGAGGCACACAATCTGTGTTATTTGCTATGTGGGGTGACTTCAAGAGTAATAATCCATATTTTGTTAGTCATAAAAATATCACCCCTTACGATTTCAAGGTGCTGGGGACATTCTGGGATATTAAGTGAGCTATTGCCCAAAGTCGCGTGATGCTGAGCTGAGTTGCCTCCGGCGATCAAACCGTGAGCCGCTCTGGTCACTGCACCACACTTACCCCACAAGAGGGACCAACAGAACAGTTTCTGCTCAAGGAATAAGCACAGAATCTGTGTCTATTGCTATATGGGTAACTTCAAGAATACATATCATTCCAGCAGATTACTGCCCTCTTTTTGTAAACCTGCCTTCACAATTTGACATTGTGCACTACGATTTATTACTTTTTTGACCTAAATACCATTGCCTCACTGCTACCTTGCTTCCAGAACTCTGCCTACTGCTACTTCACCTAAAATATGTTACTATTGTACATTTTACATTTTATTACACTGTCCACCTACCTTTATATTGTCCCGCCACATTAGCACAAAGTGTGCATCAAATATTTCAATTACAATCTTTATATTTTATTTTTAATTCCAGTATTCCTCTATACCTGTTTTTTATTTTCTTAGCACAATGTATTAAACACCATTTTATATTATTAGTGAAGACAGTGCTGGTCAAAATATATGGAATGTTGTTTTCAACACATTGGAATTTTTCTCAGATAAATAGTGCATGAATTTATTTTGACATATGAACGCGATAAGTACCATTAAAAACATACTGGCTATGCCAATATTGCATATGGAAAACTGAGAATGAGTGAGAAAATCAGAATATGCTTTGAGTATTTAATAAATATTGAAACAGCACTGGAAATTAGGGTGCTTTTATTCTTGTATATATGGCATCAAATGTGACAGAGATAAAAATAAAATACGGAACCTGGCGGATGCACACCCCTTCTTGTAGATGATGCGAATTTACTCACAGTCAACATTGATAGAAACATCTCCTTCAAGACATATTCCATTCAGAAGACTCAGCCAGCCAGACAGTAACTCTCATGACTGTGCTGAATCAACACATATCTTACAGATACTGATATCAGGACTGACATTACAACATCTACCCTATCCCACCTGTATTTTGATAATGCTATGTTCACTGACATCACTGAAACCCATTTATTGCTCAAAGAGTGATGATTCTGCCTGTTCGCCAATGATGAATGTGCTCACCTGCTTCACTTAGAGTGACCTACTGCTACTAGATTCAGGCTCTACAAGTTTACCTTCAGGCACCACACAATATGGGATGCTAAAATAAACTGAGCTCTCTTTGTTGAACTATCAGAAAAGCTAGGAGATGTTTACTTTCTGATATTCAAATATTGAACGGGGCTGTGCTTACCAGATTTCGAATCGGAGGACCAACACCACGATCAGGACAAGGAATAAGACAACCCCAATCGCCACAGCAACAAATTTGGCTATTGAACGTGAGCTGTCTGCAATATGGAATAAAGAAGAAATTTAGATCACTTAGCCTACATGTGATTTTCTATCAAAAATGTAAAATATTATCTGCAAGAAATATGGACACGCGTAGAACTTTCAATTTACATTTTGTGGTAAGTTAGCTGAGATCCCTGTAAAAAAATTTAAATCTAACTATTTCTAAATGTTTCAAATGATCCGATTTGATGTATTTAATTATAAACGAAATACCCCTGTCTTTTCCCTCTGTTATATGTACACTATATATCCCTATTAGAATTTATCCTGAATTTCCATGCAAAAGTCAAGAAAGAAGCAGATGGACTGTACATGTAAATGTTTACAGAGTAATGTTTTTGCTTCAGGTGTTCCATGTCAAAGCCTATTGAAGCAATTAAAGCCACTTTAGCAGGCTACCAGGCACAAAAGCAACTCTCCTGTATATAATAGGAACTTAGGGAGAACTGTTTTTCATAATCATTAACTCTTTATAGCCTGCAATGTATCTCAGTTAGGTGAGGGCTTGATGCATCAAGAATGTAATCAATGGAGGGGAAATTTGATTGTCTTCTTTCCATGGTAGATATCTGTGAACCAATCATTTTGAAATAGTTACACTTGTTGTTTACAGTACTTTCAAAAGTCAGATATTAGGTATTAAGAAATTATCAATATCTTATTGCTTCAAGTAATGGTAACAGATGCAACCCACTTCACATCATCAATATGAAAGTTATCTAAATAAGAGTAATATACATTCAAATCAATGACTCAAATATACACTAAAAGCAACTGACCCTCTTGTGTGTTGGTGATTATCAGGGCCTGCTCTTGAAAAAGATGTTACAGATGTTTGTTGGCAAGTATCAATATTCAGAAATGGGGGTTTGTGGGAACCAGTTTATGGAAGGCAAAAGAAGACCTACCCTTGAGAAAGAAGAAAAACAACTGGTTTTGATTTTAGGCAAGGTACTGAAAGTGAAAAAATTTCTCAAATTGTCAGCAAGAATATTTACCAAGGCTGCATAGAGTTGGGAGACCTCGACGAGGGGAAAATATTCCTAACGCTTGAGGAAGCCAGAAAAAAATTTACCGTTGGGCATAGACAGTTCCTAACTTTTGCTAGACTTGCCATGGCGGCCCACCTGTGCTGAACAGGCTTCCTGGTGAGACCGTTGGAATTGTGCATTTTCAATGCTATAGTGGTTCTACAAGGGAGTGGGTAGGTATATATTTTTCCCAAACCTATAAGGCAATGAACCAGGGCAAGATGCAACCCTTCTTTAATATATGGGCCAAGCGGGAGTGGGACATGTGGGCCACTTTTCATTGACTGAATAGGACAAAATAGTACAGTACCATAGGATGGTGTCTACTAACGTCAGATATCACCTGGTATAATTTCAGATCCTTCATCAAGCCTACCTAACCCACAACACTCTTAGCAGTGTCACAGAGGGAAGTGCCCTAGGTGCCCTAGGTGCAGGCAGGCTGTGGCTGATCCGCTTCTTCTGGGATGGACTTGCGTAATAATGGTGGACTATTTACCAGAGTAAATGAGTGTTTGGTAGCTATCCTAAGTTGAGAGTGGAATGCTCCTTGAAACAATGTATATTTGGTTTGCACCCTATTTATAAAAGGGAAAAATAAGGTAGTTTGCAGCATTGTTGTTGCTGCTGGCAAAATGTAGAATCATGACTAATTCCACTCCCCCCTGGCTTCCCCTGAGCTACCACTTATCTAAACATTCAGCGATTTTAGACATTTACTGCGGCCTCGCAAATGTCAGGTCCCTTACAAAGCACAAGTACGAGATTGCACACATGATCTCCAGTCTTAATTTAGACATACTTTTTATTACAGAAACATGGGCAGCTGCTGCCTCTAACCCGGACTTTGTCACTTCAACCCCAAATGGATTTCGGTCTTTCAGGGTCAACAGATCAATCAAAAGAGGGGGTGGAGTAGCAATTATTTTTAGGGAGGAGTTCACAGCAACTTTTCATCCAACTTCCACTCCCTTTTATGAGGCTCTTCACTTTGCCCTTGAACCTAGCCCTAGGTCGACCTTCAGAGGCATTTTACTTTACCATCTGCCTGGCGCTAGAAGCGAATTAATTCTGAATCTAGACAGTCGTCGTGAACCAACTCTCTTAAATAATGAGTTCACTATCCTCTGAGACTTCAATTTTCATCTTGAAGATAAGGATGACAGGGAGACAGGTGCTTTACTAGAAACTCTGGGGGCCGTTGGCTTAGCTCAGCAGGTACAGACTCCCAAGTATGAGACTGGGCACACATTAGATGGCATCTTTACCTCAGCCCAGGAACTTGCACTAAAAGAAACCCTGTTATGTTATGTTATGTTATGTTATGTTATGTTAGAAGATGTTTATAAAGAGCACAGCTACTCCATGGAGTGTCCCAGCATTGACAGATCATTTGTTAATCAAGTTCAGCCTCTCAGTCCCCATAGACGGGCACGGGAGGACTACATAGAGTGGAATAAAGTGGATAAAATTGCCCTCCCAACACACTTGGAGGTTTCACGACCACTTTCCCCACCTGACTTCCGGCGGGGAAAGCAGTACACAGCTGATTCACGCATCCGGCCAGCTATTTGATCCCATGCTGGGCCAGACGCGCACAGCAGGCATGCGCCAGCGCGCCAAAGGCAAGCCAGTCTGCGCCAGTCCGCGCCTGTCCGTTACAAGACTGCAACAAGGACAGAAGATTCTGCCCAATCGTGTTTACATATTGTATATACTTCTGAAGCACTAACACAGCTTAATGCCTATGGACCCTGCAGATGTCTAATTCCACCGGACAACTTAATGAGGACAGTCAGCTGTAGATATTGCAGATTGGAACTTTCAATTAAAACTAACTATACCAGGACTATTGCAGAAACCCATTCTACCCATCTTAAATGAGGTCTAATAAATGCCAGATCCCTAAGTAAGCACTGTCAAGATGTCAGGGACCTAATCATCAATCTTCAGCTAGATTTTGTTTTCATCACCAAAACATGGCTGAATGATTGGTGTAATCCCGACATTGTTACAGTTCTCCTGCCTAACTATACCATTTACAGGAGAGACAGAATTGGTGGTAGAGGGGGGGCCTGGCTATTATTCTTCATGACAATTTGCATTGTGCTAATTTTGATTTAGACACACTTAGGGGAGCTGAGAGCCTTGGCTTTTGCATCTCCCTAAATGCCTCCCTGTCCTTTGCAGGAGCTTTAATCTACCGTCCGCCAGATCCTAGCACAGCTTACATAGAATCATCAGGTGAAACTTTAAGCCACCTCCTTCTCAGATATGCCAATTTTACCTTGCTGGGAGACTTTAATCTCCACGTAGAAGGCGGTACTGAGCTAGGAGTTAATCATTTTCTTCAAATAGTTGAACTATTGAAACTGCACCAGTTGGTAGATGCCCCAACACATCGGCGGGCCACACTTTGGATGGGGTCTGCTCCAACTTTACTTTGCTCTCTGCAGATACGCCCATTCCTCAGATTTGGCCAAATCATCACTTTGTCCCCCTATCACTTAAAGTCCCTCCTAGGATTCAGCAAGATAAGACATCCGCTCACTCTCAACCCAGGCAGAAATGGGCACAATTAGCTGCCAACACTAGGCTGGTTACCACTGCCCAGGCTTATCTTCTCGTATTAACAGGTAACTAATTCACATCTCTTTCACGATTGGCTAACAAAAACAAGTAATGAATTTATGCCACCAGATAAATCTGATGAGACGTGTAAATCAAAAATTCATAAGACCCTTTGGTTCACGTCCACTCTTGCACAAATACATCTCCAATGCAAGCAACATGAGCGCAAGTGGAGAAGACAGATTTGCTTTTAAAATCAGTAGGAAATTCTATCATTCTCAGATTAAATTAGCTAAAAAAAGAGTACTATGCTAAAAGAAGCAAACCAGGACCAAAAAGCCATCTTTTCTGTGGTAAAGTTCTTTATCAATCCTAAAGTACTACAGAAAGAGTTTCCACCCTCCCAAGAATTATGTGATCAAATCTTAGCCTTCTTTGAAGACAAAATTCAGAAAATCCAAAAGGATTTTAGATCCCCCCAGTCCTAGATGTTGCCCTGAAATATGATTCCATCACCTCTACCTTTTCTTTAAGAACTTTCAAACCTGTACCGATAGAACAAACTCACGATACCGTTATAACATGTAAATCCGGTTCTCCCTTAGATGCCTGCCCTCCCATAATTCTCCAGCAAAATCACAGATATAGTTAATAAAATCATAAACCACATAGTTAACTCCTCCTTAAGGTGCAGTGGCAGATGAATGGAAGTTGGCATTGGTAAAACCTCTTCAAAAGAAGCAAAACATTGATCCTCTGGTAATCTCAAACCTCTGGCCTATATCATTTCTCCCACTATTGGGAAAAATCACAGAAAAGTTAGTTCACAAAGAATTTACTAAATTCATTGAGGCGGGTAACATTCTTCACCCCCAACAATCTGGTTTTCGGCCAAAGTATTCTACGGAATCTGCACTTCTAGAATTATCAGATACCTTAATAATGCTAATTGATAAGGGAAGAAAGGATCCCCTGATCTTACTGGATCTGTCAGCCGCTTTTGATACCATTTCATACACTATCCTTCTGCAAAGGTTGAAATCCTGCGGTATCTCAGGTACTGCGCGGAATTGAATAAAGACTTTCCTCACCAATCGGAAACAAACAGTGACCCTGGGAACTTTTCTCTCCGTTGAATGGCACATTACAACACGAGTGCCACCAGGCACGTCACTGAGCCCATTGTTGTTCAACATTTATATGACCCCACTTATATACTTGGTATCATCGCTCGGGATCGAGTGCTGCAGCCTCATTAAATCGCAGAAAAACCAGGAGCCGTACTCCGTACGAATCGTACAGGGACCATACGAATAAAATCCCCGTACGAATCTCCCTCGGAACCCGCTGTATGCGACATCTGTACGGATAGTGGCCGATTTTTCCGAACCGGCAAGTACGATTTGTGTTGGGTACGCACCGTACGACCCTTTCCCTATGGGAGCTAAAAACACCCGTAAAAGCAGAGTTCGCCCCGAAACAGGTACGGAACGCCCCCCCCCCCCCGGGTACGGTGCGTACACCCCATGATCGCAGGGGTACGGCGCGTACCCCTGCGATCATGGGGTGTACGCGCCGTATGGTGTGTATGTGATTGTGCGCTTTTCCGTACAAATCGCCCTTACCTGACATGGACCGTACGACTCGCGTCCTGGTACCCCGGTCCGGATCGTACTCGTCGGGTCGTACGGTGATTTTACCGGATCGGAATCGGCCCCCAAATGTCATTTTTACATATTCTCCACCCAAAAAGTTTACATTTTAAACCATAATAAACATAGTTCTAGTTAGTATACATTAAATAAGTGTATATATTTTATATAAAAATTTAATATATGCTTTAAAAAATTTAAATATTTTTTATATGTTTTTTCCTTTAATTTTAAACATTTATTTAACATTTATAATATATTTCCCATTGATTTGTGTAGGGAGACAGTAATTTCTATAGTTGCACTTGGTGGGCATTTTTTTTATGCTACCATTTATTTTGCAGTCTATTGGTGTTGTTTTTTTTTCCAGGAACAGAGTCATGGTTAGGTTCTGCTGGTTCGAGAGTAGTATGGATATTTAAAAGTTTGGTATCGTGTAATTTGAGAGTTAAAAGTATATTTTGATGTGTTTTTATTATTGAATGTTTTTGTTGTATGGATTTTTTACAATGGATTACTAATATATGATTATCTTCTGCTAAAAAATGCAATGTTGCTCTTTTTTTATATACATGCTTATTGAGGAATGTTGCATGGGTGAGTGTTTAATGCGTTTTTGACAGGTTTTTATCTATATATAAATTCTATGGGAAGTTGGAATTTCTGACTTTTTTTTACAGGAAATCTATTTTGGTTTTTTTTAAATGCAATTGGTTTTTTGTTAGATTTTCTTTTTGGGGGATTCCTGGAGCAGTTCTTTCTTAAAAACTATTTTAGTGTTTTTATGGAACCTACACACTTTGGATTATTTGGAGGGATTTCAAATGGATTGTTATATTTTTGAATTTTATTTGGGACATTTTGAAATAATTTTTCGATGAATATTATTTATTACATGGAAGTGGTGAAAGGTCTATAGCTACAAAAATGGTAAGTTTCATATAGATATTTTGTTGTGGGTGGGAAATATTATATATTGTTTATGTTGTGAATATTTTATTGGGTTCTGGAGTTTGGTTTATGTTTTGCATTTATTTTATGTGATGTTTGTATTTGCTGTCACGTTTGTTAGATGCTGAGGGCTCTATTATGACGTTGGTGGTCTCGGAGCGGGGCAACCATGCTGCTGCTCCGCCATCGCCAAAGCCATTAAAGACCACCCACCAGACTACAATTTATTTTTACTCTGGCGAGCAGTTCTTTAGCGGTCCCACAATGTGAGATTCAAAGGACTGTGAAGTCCATGCCCTGCAGGAACTGGGGGTGGATGCACATAGGGGAGCACAACATGTGCCCCCCCTGCATTCACCCCACAGTGCAGAGGCAACATGGGGCCCTGTAGGGTCACCTTTGTTTCCTCACTGCCACACTTTTCATAATGGTCACACTGCCATGCAAAGTGTAGCAGTGAGGAAATTCCTAATATGCCAGAGGTGCCGCAGAGGCACCAGTAGCATATTAGAGGCCTCCACCAGGGATCATGGCTGCAGCAGCAGTCCCATGGTGGTCCACCCGTCAAAGTCCTAATGCAGCAGGTGGAGTGCCACTCTGGTGGTTCCTGGTTTGACACCACCGCTGAACTCGTAATAAGGGCCCAAGTAAAAAATGTCTAAGTCAGAGAAAGCACATCAGGTTCTGAATCCATTTAAAAACCATAACTTTCTAATTTGGACCTCTTTCATTGTATTTGTAAGTAGTTTAATAATATATAAATATCTTATAGCTTAACTTTTTAGTGTGCCGTTTCTATTGTTTGGTTAATTGTTTGCTTCAGTTTATTGGTTAAATTGGTTAAAGTTGTTTATAGTATTAATGTATTGTCTGATTCAGTTTAGTCTGACTTTTTCTATCAGTTGAGTCCTTGTTTGGTTTAAACATAATTTATGTTTCATTTATGTAGCATAATTTATAGTTGTTTTAAATAAATATACATCTATTCATTTTTATATCTTACGATGGATTTTTGATTTTGCATTAACGTTTCGAGTTAATAATAATGTTTTTGATATATTTATTGTCTGTTAATCATGTGTATATTTTTTGTTTTTGAGTGAATGTTTAATTTTTTATTGGTGTGATATATTTTAATTTAACTATAGATGTTAATCATAAGTGAAGAATTTATTGGAAGTAAATAGTTTATGTTAAAATCGCTATTTTGGTGATTATTTATTAATATTTTTCATGATAATTGGGTAGTCGATATTGTGGTAATCGACATTTGTCATATGTTATATGTTTATAGGTGACAATATTTGTGTTTCTGATATTTTTGTTATCAATATTTGTAAAAATCTTTGTTTTCAGTAATCATATCTATATGCTTGATATTAGTGTTTTTGTAGTTATGTACACAGAGGCGATATTTTTGTCCTCAATATTACATTCACAACAATTGTGTTTCTTGATATTTTTTGGGTCGTAGTTATTTCAATGATTCGTCATTTCTATGAAAGCTCTACTTCAAAGGAGAGTAGGAGGTTTGCCAACCACAGAAATATGGGTTGTATCTAATGCCACCTTAAAGGATTGTGGGGCATATTATCAAGAAAGGGCAATAGATTATCGCCGCTTTTATTGGCAGGAAACGGCCGCTAAAGCGGCGATAATGGGCTTGATAATATGCCCTTGTGAATTCCCATAGAAGCCCAGGTTAACACCAGAACCTGGGCTTCTATGCGAATTCACAAGGGCATATTATCAAGCCCATTATCACCGCTTTAGCAGCAGTTTCCTCCCGATAAAAGCGGCGATAATGTATCGCCCTTTCTTGATAATATGGCCCTGTGTCACTTTATCATAATCCACAGCAACTATAGCTGATTTTGTCCTCTGCTTTGTTGCTATGTGAATTTTATGTCAAGACCGGATGCTCTGTTATGTGCAATGTTTTTTTAATGCCACTCTAAACAGCAGCTCCATTACCACAGCAAAAGCAAAAACATAATGAACATTCTTATCTCACAGGGACACAGTCCCTTTGATGCAGCCATGAATTAGATCAGTAACATTGAGCTTGCTCTTTAATGGGTTTGAACTTCTGGAGTAAGGATGGTGCCTGCAATTTTGACCAGAGTTTGTACTTTGGATGTGCTGTTCCAGGATGTGAGAATGAATAAATGTATGTTTTTCTTTCTAGTGAATCAGAATGTTTTTAGATATCATGGTAATCTTGGAAGAGCCTGTGAACCAGGTTTGTGTGGGCAAACAGTTCATTGGGGTTTGTTTTTTCAGGTTGTTTTTACTTACAAAATGGTAATATCTACAAAAAAGTTAGTTAGGGGGGAAGTAAGAAGGTGGGTGGCTATCAAAAGCCTACGGTGAAATGTCCTTGAGCACTGAGCTTGAAGTTTGGTCAGGCTTAGTCCTACTAGGCAATGATTGCCTCACCCAGTGGCCATTTACCATTTCATGTTTGTGAACAGCAAATAGTATGTGAGTTTCGGTGCAGTTGTGGGGATCACCTCATGTGAAGAGACTCTGACTGGGGGCGAAACTAGGATGGAGGACAGAAGTGCATCATATCGGATCGGTGAAGACACCTGAAATCAATCTTTGTCAAATGTTTTGCTAATATCAAGAATTTGTTTTTTTAAAGAGAAAGTGTTATTAATTTTGACACAATGTCTAAGGGCCTAATTATGAGTTTAACCGCTCATCGGACCGCCAAACTCACAGTGGCATGGCGGGAACTGGTGCGCTGGCAGTCTAACCACCACATTACGAGTGCAAAGGTTCCACCACCACAAAACCGGTGATGCAGCAGCCTAGTGCAGCAATATGCTGGCAGCTAGCATATTACCAGTTTCCAGACCTCACACTTTCGATAGTGGTAAGGGCTCCCAGTTGCCCCTGTGCATTGGGGTACATGCAGGGGGACACATTTTTTGTCCTCCTGTCCGTATGTACCCCTGTGCCTGCATGGCATTGACTCCATCAGTCCATGCCATGGCATGCATTGACTCCATCAGTCCATGCCATGCATGAACTTGCTTTGGCCATCCCATGGTGAGGTTGTGCTAAGACTAACATATGCGACTTAGCATGGCACTGCCGTGGGACTGTCAAAGCACCGCTTGCCAGACCAGGAGAAAACTTCCAATCTAGCAGGCGGTCGAGTTTGGCAGTGTGGGAGCTGGGCATTGGCATGACGGCCCGCTCCCACACCGCCAAACTCATAATCAGGCCCTAAGTCAGCACCTTCTACGATTATTTTTGCTCAAGGCACAAGCAAAATGGTGGCGAAAGCTGATCAAGTTCCCATAAAAAGAGCGAATAGAGCAGTTTTAATCATTATTAAATTTGGATGAGGAGGTACCAGTTAAAAAAGAGGGTCGATTCACAAATGTAATCTGAGACACAATCCTAACTTTACCACTTTTAGTCTTCACAAAGGGCTTATAGGAGTAATAAAGTTAGGAATCCTAATGCTCTTTGTGAATACAGACAATCGTAAAGTTAGGATTGTGTCTCAGATTACTTTTGTGAAATACAAATGGGAGAAAATTAAATCCAATGTTCAGGAAAAGACCTGAAATCCAGGCTTCAATTAAGACGTATATGCTATTGAGCAAAAAAACACACAGAAAAATGTTGCAAATCCATTAAAAACAGCAGAGATTTTATGAGAAGATGAGAAGAAAGTGTATTTTAGAAATGCAGATAACCAGAGTAGGAAACTTCATAACTCTCCAGAGAAGGTGGAAATTAATAAAGAAGATGCTTTTATGTATCTCCAAGGGGATAAGATGTTTAAAACAAGTGAAATCAAGCTACTGAATGTTGAGGGAGCAGTGGCTAGAAATCAGTGTATAATGGAATAGGCAGTTTCACATGCAGTATTTGAGGGAGTGGATTTTAAGAACCGTATGTTTGATCATCTATTCTAATGCAGCATTGTCCTCAAAGAGAAGAGAAGAAAAACTGAGTTGTGTGCAAGATGGTCCTAAAACTCAGGGTCAGTTTTTTTGTAATATTTGATTCTTTAAACAAGGGAAATATCTAGCATTCATTACAAAAAGGATAACAAAGTATTTTTGCAAGGGCCATAAGATGGTCCAATAATTGACTGTTATCTTTGATAGCAGCAAAAAGAGTGTTCTCGTTAGAGGTGAATGTCCATTATGTTTTGTTCTGTTGCTATGGTACTGGAGCTACTTTTTGTAGTGGAATTAATGGACCTACAAAAAAAACCAAGCCTCTGTGACTGATGAAATCCAGATTTCCTTGTCGCTTCAAATATGAAAATCTTAATATTCAAGCCTAAAGTATATTTTGATATCCTTCATATTATCCACAATTCGTTAAGACCCCTTCTTATCTTGGTCCTGGAAAACAAAAAACCAAACACATCAATAGGGTTGGGAAGACATGGGAGGGATAATATTAGCCTCCTTTTCTTTAATAATATCTTGATTTTCTATCCATTGAAACTGTGGAAAATCTGCATTTAATATCAAGGCATGGAGGCCTGCAATGCATCTTTAGAGCCCATCAATATTATTCACTACAGCATTCTCCACAATAACAATAACAATATCAATAACAAGGTTTAAAGTAAAATCTCTTAAAACAATGTATCATTAGACCAATCCGATGTCTTCATGATACTGCTAATACTACTGCCTGTCATATAGGCCTTACTCGCCATTGCCCCTCTAGCAGAATGAGCACCAAACTGACTCATATCAACCCATGCTCTCCTCATTACTTCTTTAATCCATCTACCCAGAATAGGCATTGATACTGCATGATAAGAGTGTCTAAAAGATATCAACAACTGAGTTCTCAATCCCAACGTCCTCTTCTCATACTCCTTCAAACACCTTACTACACATAAGCTTTCATGACCCTCCCTAGTCGGAAAAAAAATTGTCCTTAACATTGTCTTCTTTTTTGCTACTTACCTCAAAACACACATCCTCTGGCTGAAAAATTCTTGAAGACACTTCCAATGTCCTTATATCCGAATCACTCCTAAATCTAATTGAAACTAAACAAAGTGATACAGCCATCCTCCACTATAACTGTTTCAAAGAATGGAGCTCATTATATCCCCAGCTTTCAACCTCCTTTATCATTTGTGCCACATCCCATGGTGAAGAATGCCTTGCTTTTGGTAGAACCTTCATACAAACAGTTTTAACTATCCTTCTCATCAATACCTGTTGCCCTACTGGCACTCCGTCTACTAAATATATGCCTTCCTTAAAAACTTCTGTCAAATAATTGGCAACCTCCACTACAAGTGCTGAAACGGAATCCAACCTCCTTGCAGCACACCAACCCTTTAATCTTCTCTATGCTGTCCTGTATGCCTTGAATGCCTGATACCCAAGACTCTTCCATAAGCTCTGATGCCCCTTCTTGTAATCCGGAAATCTGCCATAATCTCCTGAAGTCATCCATCCCATCGGCACTAGCTGTCCAGGCTCTACCAATTCATTGCATCCTCCCAGAACATCCACCAGCAATTGTGGAAAACAAGGTAACAACACCAGACTGTCTATCAGCAGACTCATCATCATGTCTGGAAACCATACTTCAACACCAACTTCGCTCTCTCTTTCCTTTATCAGTACCCTCTGAAGCATTGCAAAAGGAGGAAACGCATATGCCCTTCCCTCCCCTCAGTTTAGAAGAACAGCATCCCCTGCCCTTGCCGCCGATACCTGTCTACAACTGCTAAATATCAGAAGCCGAGCATTCAACCTGTCCGCAAATAGGTCCACATCCAAGGGACCCCATCTTCTGTATGAACTCAAAAATAATCCAATCACTTGAATCCCTTAGGGTCATTGAATCCCAATCTGCTTCCACATTTCTCTTCTCTGGAATTTACTATGCTTGAACCATAACCGTCTTGTCAAGACAATAACTCAAAACTCCTTTGCCATCTCCACCAGTACCCTCAATTGAGGTCCTCCCAATTTGTTGACGTACCTCAATGCCAATACATTGTCCATCCTCAACAACACATGACAGTTCACCTGATATCTCACAATGATCCTGCAAGCAACTCTGGGTGATTGATATGCTTTCCACTCTTGTTGACTGACCAACGTCCTCCTGTTGTCACTGAACCACACCTGGCTACCCATCCATCTGACTTGATCACACTTCAGTATCTCTCTAAAAATTACTCAGCCATTCCATGCTTTCATTTTCATCAAAACAAATTCACCTCCTGCACTGCTTCCTGGCTCAACCTCACCTTCCGTGAGTATTTTGCCCCAAACGCAAATGATATCCTTTCAACCTCTGTAGCACTCTGTAATGAATCTCTTGTTCTTCTTCTCTACTAGAAAGATGTTGCTGTCAAAAAACCCTCAACAAACCTTTAATCTATAGCCTCTCTCCTGTTTAGAGACTCGATATCCTGGAACACCTGTCCTGCACTGATGTCCCTATAAAATCTATCTAATACCCTTGCACAATCCTCAACACCCAAGGGGGCAGATTTATGAAGGCCTTGCGCCGCCGGTGCGTCATTTTTAACATGGGAAAACGTGACGCACCGGCGGCGCAAGGCCTTCATAAATCTGCCCCAAGGTTCTTTAGAAATTTCCCTTCTTGCATACACAAACTAAGCTAGTCTACCACCAGTTTCTACATGGAAACATATAGGGTCTTGTTTTAAACATACCTGCGCCTCCTCTTGATCTCCTCTCACTTCGACTCCCTTGTGACCATGATGTCTGTCTTTGTGGGTAAAAACCACCTTGCACTGCCTTATACTCATAGCCATAGGGTCTAGATGTTCATGTAAACGACCCATGAGTGAAGCCTTGTAAACGACTGAGGAATCGACCCGCATTTTCTCGGCCCCACCAAAAACCTTCCTGATGTTTTTCTGAGCCTTTTGTAGGAAATAAATGTGACCCCATACCTGGACATTTCCCTCATAAATTCCTCTCCAAACAGCATACCACTGCTCTCTATGGCAAATTCTTTACTGGCCAATTCCGCCAACTTAGGGTCCATCTTCATTAGTATGATTTTTCTTCTTTCCATACAGAGTGCACAATTATTATTCATGGCTACATACCTATTCTATACAGTCTAGATCAACAACAATATATTCACAGTACTCAATGGGGGTAGTCTGCTGATTGGAAGTTATGTCTCTACACATTTCTCACAAGTATACAGATTGAGTAGCCATGAATAATAATACAGATCAATAGATGGTTTGAGTAAATGCTATTAATGTATAATCTAGTCATATTATTGAATTGGGCACCACCAAGTGTCAATATCATGTTGCAATAAGGACTGAATTAGTAAGAATATTACTGTATTGAATTGCGTTTGATATTATTATTATGTGGAGATAAGGACTAAATAAAACTGTACAGAAGATGTCCTTGACGAATATGAGTAACATACAGATAAATTGATGATTTTTGAGTAAATGCCAAAAATGACCTATTACTGAAATGTGCGACAAATGTGGGACATAACACAGGAGTGTTTGACAGCAAATATTTGTAACCCTGTGAAAATTTCACTATGACCATGAATATGGTTTTTATCCAACCCCCACAGATTAAGTAAATATGTGATATTGGAACTGTAATGTAAATCTATCCAGAATACAGGTATTGTAACAAGCTCGAGTACGATTATATCTAACTCAATGTATAGGATTAGGTAAGGCGGCCATATTAAGCTAATGCATATGAGCAGACCCATAGATGAGAAACGCTCTGGCTCAGTCAATCGAAGGAGCATCTGTATTCACTAATAAATATAGGCTCAATGCGGACACAGCGGATACTGAAAAATTATTAATACCAGAACTATAAATAAGAGAGTACTACGATATAATGAACTTATTATCTGCAGTACTAGTTCCGCTGTAATAAGTTGTGAAATATAATCAGGATTGCTACATTAAGTTTTCTCCCGCTGAAACATAATGTGATATATAATTAGGATCGCAACACTAAGTTTGTCACCGTAACATTGGCGTTAAAGTGTGCACTAAGTCAGACTATTAAAACAATACACGTAAAACTACAAACATGGGCAACATAGTGCCAATATCGGCCCAGCCCCAGACCTTTCATCATACAACACAACACTCCACCAATAATCGACACAACACAAGTTTGATGGCGAAAAGTTGTTGCAGTTTTATTAGCATATACATTATGCTCATGTTGGGTTATCTTACGGGTCGATCCAGAGCAGGCCGCCTCTCGCGACCCGCCCACCTGATGAGCCATAACCCCCCCGGGGTGTTAACCGCGGGGGCGTTGTCAGTTTGGGGGGAAGGTGGTCTAACCCCTCCCCTCGGCGGACCTCTATTCCGCCCCTTACCCACGCCCCCCCTCCTCGGGGGGCGGAGCGTTGTGGCAACCCCCGGTTGCTCAGGTCTACAACTGCCCGAAGGACTAACGGGGCACCATCACTCCTCCAGGGTCCAACCCAGCATGGACCTCCCTGGGGTTATTCCTGCTCTCGCACCCACCGGTGCTCCTGTCGAGGGTACCCCTCTGTACCCTTCTGCATTGGATCGCCCTGTAACTCCGCCATGGCTCTGGGTGTGGCCGCCGCCGCCCCAGAGTCCCCCCACCTACTAGCTTCCTATTAGTACAACCTGCTGCTCCTAGTGCTTTCCGCTATATCAACCCAAGCTCGTCATATCAACTCCGGGTAAATGAACCCCGTCTACATCAAAGCACACAGTGCCTTTGGCCAGTAACAACCCGAGCCTGATGAAACAAGTTCTCCTATGCTTCAGGCTACTCCAAATTGTCGGGCGACACTATCCACCTCTCCTTGGCGCCAAAGACCTATTGCACTACAATTGCAATCACCGGCCCCCTTCAGCTCAGGCATGGACAAGTCTGCTCTCTTCCACAGCAACGCCAAGCTGGCACGCAACCAAATTTCCTTCTCACTTCTGCCGCCCTCCGGACAGGGAGCTGTGCCGGTGATGTCCATGAACTCCACAACTAACTGCCTACTGTGCTTTGCGGGTGTCCATCAAGTGTGCCATCTCCCAGGCTGTTCCTATTCTCTACCGCTGGCTGACCAGCAACCCACAAGCCCCTATCAGGTAAACAACACCACTGCCACTGGCATGGTGTCCCCTGTCCAGCATGTGGCCTTACACCCTTACTTAGACCTACTGGGGACATGTGTGTCCCATGAATTAACCAGTTAGAGGCTTACTGTATTAGCCTGATCCAAAGTGGAGGCAGAGCTGAGAGGTCTTAGTGGGATCAGACTGGAGGAGGTATGTGAGTGGCTAATGCCGGCCCAAAATTCTGTGCAACCTGATAATGCATCCCCATCGTCCAATGGGCCAGAGTAAAGGAAACTAGCAATGCTGTGGTACAACTATGTGATTGTCTCAGCGTGGGCCAGGATGCAGCAGTTAATGTGAGGCGTATGCGGGCCCAACTAAACTGCAGGGCTATCCAGCTTGTACAGGTGATGTGCTGAATATTGCCTGGTATATAGCCGCTACGCCAATTGCCTCCCTGTGATCTGCAAAAGGAGCACTACACTTACCACAGTGGACATTGCGTAGTTGCCCAAGATGAAGACGCCACCGTTAAAGCTTTCTTGCATAGCCAACCACGAACTAGCCACCCCCTTTTCAGCGCTACATGCGTAAAACCGCTATGTGTGACATTTCCCTATTACAGTGCACGATGAGTGACATTGAAGGACTAAGAAAGACATTTTCTTGCTAGTACACATCATTGAAGGTGAGGGAGACCCAATGTCAGAATTAAGCCCATCAAACCCGCAAGCATTCTAGGTAGACCAAGGATATCAGGCTGCTTTTGTCAGACATTCCATAGCTTGGGGTGTTCATGTGTGAGACAGTGACCTATGCACGAAACCTTGGGAGTAAAAGTGCCTGGTCTTGAATGCGACTGTATAGCTCACATGAAACAAAGTATCACAAAATCACACAGTCAGTCAGAACTGCCTGGACTCGTGCGACCGTAGATTTTAAGAGAAGTCCTCCATGTACCCACAATGAGGACCTGCCCAGTCGTCTACCATTCTACCCATGAGGTTACTTGTCCAGTCACCTAGGAGCTGTGGCCCGACAGGAAAATAAGACTTAGTTGCTGTTTGGTCATTGCCTGATGTCGTAAAACAATAACTTTGGGTATCGGGGAAGAAACAAAATTCCCCCATTCTGAACTGATCAGCCTGTGCCAAGGGAGTTGTCCCAACATGGGTTTTCCAATGTGCTCCAGGTATCCTCACCCCCACCCGTCCCTCAGTGGATGGGGCCTCCGTTGTTCAAACTGCTAATAAATATTAAGAGAACAAATGGCACAGCAATCCATTAATGCACATGAGATGCATTATATGCCCAAATCAACCTGTTGTTGAGCTGAAAACACATTCCCCCTTTTCTATCGCATTCAATGCATGATTAGCCCCTGTTCTGCCACTGCATCCAGCGCGAACACCCCAATTATTGCACCGTAAAAGACATTGTCCAGACTCAAGTAAGAGAAAACATCAATTCTACACAGGGCTGCCTAATAAGTCCCAGCTCCCAGTTGCTATCCATGCATTACTTCCATGAATGAAACCAGCACGCGTCCCACACCCCGGATAGTAATGAAAACTGAAGAGAACATGGAAATCCCAGACTCTAACACACTGCCTCCAGTGAGCTATGATCCTTCTACCTGTTGATAATTCAGGTGGCCCCCCATGTGGGCGTGGCAGCTCTTGTGCGCGGTTCCTGCATTGGAGACAGAAAACACTGATTAAAATGTCACCCCCCCGATCCACCATCTGCATTCTCTGCAATGAGACATGGCCCTCAATGTCCCCCACGCTACCCATGCCCGTTGTGGTTACGAGCACTAAGTAGTCAGCATTACCTGCACTTTACTTGACATCCCAAACCACTTCTGCCTCCCAGGCCTACAAAACTGACCTCAACGTCTCTTCTTAACAGACCCTTCCAAAACGTCATGCCTTCTCCAATACTAAAGGAGGCCTTATGTAGAAAATATATTCTCCTTGACTATGGAAGTGTCCTCCCCATGTGATCTCGTGTTATGTGGATCTGGTATTTCCAAAGAATTACCTTTTACCTGTGTTTGTTACTCATTGTCACCTGCACCCTTCGCTTACCCAGGATATAGCAACAAATTATTGCACATGGGCTACCACTATGTCCTAACTCACCAGTTCATTACCCCTTCATTCCTACCATGGGGTGCAACCCGCGCACCCCACAACTGGAATAGTAACGCTACCTGGGGAAAACCAGAGATCTCAAATCTTTCGCCCCCTGCTCCCAGTGTGCCATGACCCTTCTACCTGTTTATAGTTAGGGAGGCCCGCCAAGCAGTCGGGGTGTTCTACAGCGCGGATTCTACATTGATATAAAACATGATTATGGCCCAAGCCCTCCTATACACAAACTAGGTCTCTGCAAAGAGACCGGGCCATAAAATGCCCCCCCCCCCGCGCTACCAATGCTAAGCCAGCTTGTCAGTTACGCAAACTAGTTTGCAAATTCAATCACCCGGATCAGGGGCTCTTAATTGTGCACCAGTTACTGCGAACGAACACCATCCATAATCGCCTTGGGATGCATCATATGTCAAGCCCCCCGGATGTGTGAAAGAAAATGCGTTTCCATATTGTCACACGGGATGCATGGCTTTCCGACAAGAACACCCTGTTAGCACGAACTTCAAAATCTTGCAGTTGTCGCACTACCTTACAACCGGTTAGGTTGACGCCCAAGCAAGATGGTGCTGTGCTAATAAATAAAGGTTGCCGCTGCCTAACATACAGGTCGCAGCCTGAAGTCCGCTTGCGCATCGGCCGTGAACAGTGATTGAAGGACGTGGGCAGCGAGGCTCGCGCAGGGACTGCAGGCAAAACCTGGCAGTCCCTGGATGAAACACGCTAAAATACGTTCAGATGACTGGGGGTAGGGGGGGGGCGCGAAAGTTGGTGGTCCAACGAGAAAGGCGTGCACCGTGCCACAGTGATTCATATGATACACAGCAAGTCTGCTGAAACACGCACGTGGGGGGCTGCGAAGGTGAAACCTCCCGACGTCTGTGCACAAAATGGCCGCTGCAAAGGACCGAACCCAAGATGGCCGGGTGCCCCCCAGAACGAGAAAATGGCTGGAGTCCCCTGGGGCCGCGTACGGCAACGTAAAATGGGGGGCTGATCTGTTACCCTGTGAGGATACTAAGAGAAAGGCTATCTCGCAGGAAGTGCTGGTGGAACTGGCTTGCAGAGGGTGACACATAAGCTCCGCGCCACTCTAATCACAAGTATATGCAATAGACATTTGTACTATATACCCTTCGAATGTGACTCTGAAAGAGTATATACACTGTATCTCCATGTGTGACTTACCTCCTGTACATAGGCAATTTTCTCTGTCTGTCACCTTCATGTAACGCATGTAATCCTAAATCCCTATGTTTTACCACTGGTCCTATGTAAAACGCTCTGACACCTTCGGGTAACGTTCGCGCTATATAAAGTCTCATAAATACTGGTCCTCGGTAAAGCGCTCTGACACCTTCGGGTAACGAACGCGCTATAAAAATGTCATAAATACTGGTCCTTTGTAAAGCGCTCCAACCCTTCCGGGTAAAGTTTGCGCTATATAAATTCCATAAATACTGGTCCTCTGTAAAGCGCTCTGACACCTTCGGGTAACGTTCGCGCTATATAAATCTCATAAATACTGGTCCTCTGTAAAGCGCTCCGACACCTTCGGGTACAGTTCACGCTATATAAAATCTCATAAATACTGGTCCTATGTAAAGCGCTCTGCCACCTTCGGGTAACGTTCGCGCTATATAAAATCTCATAAATACTGGTCCTATGTAAAGCGCTCTGCCACCTTCGGGTAAAATTCGCGCTATATAAAATCTCATAAATAAAACGTTAACTGTCTGGTGTGCAAGGCGCAGCTGCCGGGCAATCACAGCAGGCGCCCCCTCGACCTGCCCAACTCCAGATGTGACGTAGCGTGGTCCTATGTAAAGCGCTCTGACACCTCCGGGTAAAGTTCGCGCTATATAAAATCCCATAAATACTGGTCCTATGTAAAGCGCTCTGACACCTCCGGGTAAAGTTCGCGCTATATAAAATCCCATAAATACTAGTCCTATGTAAAGCGCTCTGCCACCTTCGGGTAAAATTCGCGCTATATAAAATCTCATAAATAAAACGTTAACTGTCTGGTGTGCAAGGCGCAGCTGCCGGGCAATCACAGCAGGCGCCCCCTCGACCTGCCCAACTCCAGATGTGACGTAGCGTGGCCACAGAAGGGTGGGCGCCATGCCCGTTCACGGTGAAATGAAACGGGAGCAAGTCAAGGTGTGAGCAGAGATCGGGACTCGAGCACCGGTGGTAAATGCTGCGAGTCCCGCGTTGGGCCGCCAGCTGCTCCGTACCGCATACCCACAAACTCGCAAGTGGGCACGCGACCCAGGGACCGGCAGGCTCCCCGCCCCTCCCGCTCGTGAAAACACGGCACCGCAGCAGGGAGAACATGAGCTGGGTGTCTGTGCGGTCTTGTCATGAACCGGCTCCATGCAAATAAAAACAAAATACCCTCGAGCACACGGGCCCCCTCTGACCGGAACCCGCTCATCACAGACATACAAGTGTAAAACAAGCTTTTTCAAGGCAGGCATTTTAAACTCCCATCGTGACTCTCACAGCCCCAACAGCAGGCGCCCACGGTGTAGGCTTTTACTATTGAGTGCGCGAGACATTTATTTATTATTTAGCCATACAAATCCTTTGGATGGATGCTGGGCTCGAGCACGTCGTGTTTCAGGAATATTTGTATACATGACCGGTGTCCACAAACCACTGAGTTAAACCACCCCCCACAGTCAGTCTGTGGTGAGTGAGGCCGCACTTCATTCACCCCGGACAGGCTCCTCCTGTGAGGGGACGGGTCAGTCTGGACCGGCCCGGGCCTGCTCCCTGCACCGGATGTGACGTGTCACCGGTGCAGGGTCTGCAAGAATCAGAGCTCAAACCCATCATCAATACCCCAATGTCCCCGAACTAGAGCCATAAACGAGCTACGTGAAACTATAGCGGGTTGAAGCCTCGCCAGAGCGCTGTACAGCTCATTGTATGCCACAACGTAGGGCCTTCTGGGAGTTGTAGTCCTGGCTGGCCTGAACTAAAGACGTCTCCCCCAGCGGCCCGCAGCAAAGCGGGCCGTCCGCCCCGGCTGCAACCCCCTGGTGAGGGGAGCGGGCACGTGGGGGCGGCAATCAACATTCACCAGATGGCATAACGCTTGACCCCCGCTGCAGCGGCCAACGCTAAGCAGGACGCGAGGCGGGGCAGGTCAACAAACCACATCTTCCCCTCCCATTAAAAGATGCCAGGACGCTGCTTGGGAGTAGCAGGGCGGAAGGTGGTGCCGGGAAGGAGGCACAAATGGTGGAAGGAACACTCCTGCTGCGTCCTCAACCACGGCCCGCCCGACAACTACCCCTACCACCCCCTCATGTGCAGGGTACTTTGCACCCGGGAAGCGCTGCGAGGCAAGGCGACATGTGAAAAATAAACGACGCGCACCGCGCCGATCCCCCGAAAGCTCCCTTGGCTCTTCCCCAAAGGAGGGAAACTCGACAAGCTGTGTGAGCTTGGCGCGTTCACCCACTCGAACGGAGGCCCTGTAGCCGCACGCAATGGGCCCTACCCCTCCCCCCCACCAGAAAGGTTGGTGCATAGCAATGCCACCACACACTACTGACAGAGGAAGGCGGGGGGGTCCCACCCCCTCCCTACTAACACACGGAGCTGCCTTGTCCCCAGATCTGCCGCAGCCACGGCAATGGCCGGGAAGCGGCCTTTCCCACGAAGGGTTGGGGAGGAGGAGTAGCACTCACCGCACAGCTCCAGGAGGCCAAGGAGGGCGACGTCCAAAACGGAGGTCGACATGCAAACGGCGTCAAAGGCAACGGGCAGTACCCGCCCATGGTCCAGGCCTGGGAGGGCGAGGGTCAGCGCAGCAGCGGCCAACGCACAAAGAGGGCGCCTGGCCCTCGCCCCCTGGGCTATATAGACTCCCCTCCCCTCAAGACACAGGAAGTGACATCACGGGGGGACCAAGATCCCCCCAACCACTAGACCGCTCAGGGTCTGTGCCATCCTATGGCACTAAGGGTGGCCGCCCTCGTAGGTGGCCACCTTTGGTGTCCCGGGGCAGCCAATCAGAAGGTAGCGCACCAGCCTCTGCAGCTAAATCTTGCAAGGCATGCGCAAAGTAAAAACTACCATGAAAAACTACAAATATGGCGTATAAAAATTAAGATTGACTGGGTCAATTGGGTCAACAATTGGTAATTATACAATTAGGATAGAGGTGCTCGACTATATAAATGCAAGTCGAATAGAGCAATTTCATTGCACGGATGACAACAGACGAGGCAGCGAGAGACCGAGGCCATAACCCGCCCGCAGGTAAGAGAAGCTGATATTGGTTCTCATAGCGGGAGCTCTGTTGGGGAAACCGAGGGTGTAGGGTGTTCCCTGTTAGACAAGAGGACTCGGTGAGGTTCATTGAATAGTATTGAAAGATACATTTGTAAACTAATATGAAGTACGGCTGAATAAGGGCTTAAAGTTACATTTAGATTTAATACGAATAATGGATCGTTGAGTCGCAGGACAAACGGTGATCTTAACCAGCATTTGAGACAGATCCACATTGGACTACTCCTGGCGAAATATACGATTATAGCAGCAGCTATATACTTGGACAGGGGGATAAAAGTGAGCATCACTCCCGTACAGATAAATACTGTTAATGAAAACTATCAGTTGATCTTGCATTTAAAAAGACTGTCTACACCCCATAATTGCCCAATGAAGTATTCACAAATATAAAGGGCAGGTTCCAGGTTGACAGAGGGTGAATAATTGAAGTACCCCAGGATAAACAATCTGAGTGCGATCGGAAGAGCAGTGATTTTAGAAGGCTGAGGGAATGCTTAAGAACCTCCGCAACTAAAGTAAGTGTGCAAACTAGCCACATAATAGTTATGCATGTGGAGGTGGGCCTACCAAATCTTACCAGTATATAACCCATACTGTTAACACCACAGGGATCGAGGGGTACGAGAAAACTATCCCCTACGAATAAGATTGAGGAACAACTGGAAATGTCCAGAGGAATTGGGATCTAACCAGAGTAAAGGGTATACCAAGAACCCTACTATCCAAAGTAAGTGAGTAGACATATTGGATAATAGTGCTAAAATCCCTTACGGGTTACCCACATACTAATATCTAACCCGTTTTGTGAACATTATAGGTATACCGTGGGGTAAATTTAAAATAAGACTTCCACGAAGAAGACTGAGAAAGTAACTCAATAGGCCTACCAATCCATGAGAGGAGGCCACATACAGGCAATTGATGTAAGAAACTTTATGACCATTTATGATCACACACGTGACACGTAGAATAATAAATCGTATGATTAAAATAGATATTTCTTCTCAAGTAGGGATGAATGATACTAATTGTGTGTATTCATTTTTAGAATCAAGAAGCCATGTTTTTACCAGTTCTGTCCTGAGGAAGGTGTTCATACAATCAAAAATAAAGCACTGAAACGCGTTGAGATAAGGACCGAATTTCATTTTATTGTAAAAAAACTTTATTGTGATTTTTGTACCAATTTGTTATGTGAGTTTATTGAAGTATATTGAGGAGATACTCAGTGAATTGTATTCCAATGAAATGATAGAGACAATAACCTTGTTTCCTGTTAGCAAAAATTGTTAAATTAGGCTGATAACTGAGTATTTGAATGTATCACGTTTTACTAAATATGTACTGACAATTTTAAACTATGAGCATTTTATAAAGAATAAAATCTTGGGAAAAATAGAACATTACGAGTTTTGAACCTATATGTAACATGGTCACGATAAAGTGTTAGAGGGTCATTTCTTAATTTTGGGCTGATTGAGTAACACAGAAAGGAATCTTTTGTTCTTTACTTATATTACCCAGTCCTTTCTGGTTTATCTGGGAAACTCTCTTTTTTTGAGGTTTTACAGCACTCTGCTGTGGAACAGGGAATTGCTGCAGTCGTGTTTGGAAGGAGTGTACAGAAAATGGGGGGTTTTGGTTAGGGATATAGGCCTATCTTAATGATAGATAATCCAACAGTTATATATTGCGCCCTTTATTTTAAAGCTCCTCAGTAAAAGATGCATCAAGTTCCATATTTACATAAATAAAAGGTGAATGCAGTCTTTAATGTGTACCATTGTTTGCTGCATCAGGGCCTGGTACTTAGCTCAGAACTCCTGCTCTTCAGTATGGTAATTCATGACTAATTGTCTCCACATGGTAGTGAACAGGTGCATGGACACCATGTGGTGGGGCTTTCTTTTTCTTCGCCCTTCTGTCCAGGCTCCCACTCCCTGGCCAGTTGATGTGTGACCTGACTGCTCCACATGCAGAGTAGACTCAGTGATACTTGGAATAATGCAATGTAGAGTTGATCAAGAAGGAACCCAAACTATTAAGCTGCAGGTTTCACAAAGATCTCTACTCAGGTAATTAATCATGGAGATATATTACCACCTACAGACTTCTGCCACTGCATGGACACTTCTGCACTCCTAACTCCCGTCCCTTCCCTCGCCATCACCTGTATCTTATCATCGTTACTTGACCACAACTTTACTCATTTTTCCCCTGCAGACATCTGTCTTCATTTCAAGAAACAACAATAAAAGCTTTACATCAATAATAAAAATATATATCCTTACAGTAAACGTCCAGTGAGATCGGGTCCGATTTCTTCGATGCAATATAATTTTTAGCTTCACAGTAATACAATCCAGCTTCATTCTTTTTGATTTTTCCCAACAGCAGTCTGTTACTATATGTATTTTTGAAGTGATGGCTCATCTTGTACCAGGTGAAAAGATGTACTTTTGGAAAGGCGTCAGCATTACAGATCAGGGTGACGTTACTGTCTTCAATGAGAGTCGCTGAAGGATCCAGAGAAATCACAACATTGCGTGGACCATCTGCAATTACAGCCAGAATAAGTATTTTCTTCTAATTAATTTAAGACCATTAGAGGGAACAGAAAGATGAGTGGCATGCTAAGGTCAATGATGGTTGTGATGAGCAACAAAATATTAGAAAAGAAAGAGATTAAATTAATGAAAGCAGGGGACATCTTAGTGAAGAAATCTAAAGAGAATTACATCGTTCGAATAAGTAACTAGAGTAGAAGCAACTCATGACGTGGAAAAGTGAGGAAAAAAGATTAGGCAAAGAAAGAACAAATATTTTATTATCACCGAAAAGCAAAAAATAACTTTACAACAAAAACTTGCGTTGTGCACAATAAACTTTAAAAGTGCTTCAGCTACAGCAAATATGTAGAAGCCCAGAAATCACAAACTGAGGAAAGGACCTAAAAAACCTATAAAAAGTCAATATAACACATACACACTTTGAAAATTAGCCACATATCAGCAAAAGATGGATATGAAGTGTCATACAGGGGAGTAGTGTGTCATATAGTGGAGTGTCCTAGATTGAAGTGGGGTAGAGAGGAGTAGAGTGTCATAGAATGGAGTAGTGTGGAGTGGTGTAGAGTGGAGCTGATTGTTCAAAAGTGGAGTTGCCTAGAGTGGATTGTAGAAGAGTGGAGTGAGGTAGAGTGGAGTAGAGTGAAGTGTCATATATTGGAGGGTTGTAGGGTGAAGTGTTGAAGAGTGAATACTGTAGAGAGAAGTTGAGTGGTGTAGAGTGGAATATAGCTTGCTAGAGTAGAGTGCCGTAGGCTGAAGTTAAGTAGAGTGGTGTAGATTAGAGAGGCCTAGAGTGGAGTCGAGAGCTGTAGAGTGGAGTGGTACAGAGTGGGGACATACTTGCCACCTACGCTGCTACCTGACTACCTGCCCTCAGAAGCCCTTGTACCCTGGAGGGATTGGAGGGCCACCAACATCGTTGTGCTATAAAACCGCTCTCTGCTCCCCACGGTGCCAGACACATTTGCCACCTATGCTGCTACCGACTACCTGCCCCATAAGCACTTGCTCCCTGGAGGGAAGGGAGGACCACCAACGCCGTCAAGCTATAAAAGCGCTCTCTGCTCCCCGTGGCACAGTACGCGTGCTGCACCCATGCTATTCCCGGGCCTAGGGCAGGCCTGTCCTTGCCCTTCATTGCCAGGAAGAGGCAGGGCAGGGCCACCCCTCTTTCGCCTGGTTGCCTGTAATCTGCAGCTGGAGGATTCTCAACATATAAGGTACTGTGTCCCTGTTCGTCTTGCACTCCCATCTGCCGGCTCTGATTAAGGTCCGGACTTGTTCTCTCCCGCCTCTTAAAAACTGGGACTGTTTGCTGATTCATTACCAAGTTGTCACAAGAACTATTGACACTCTTTGCTCGTTGCTTGTTGCTCAATATTGTGTGCTGCCAACTTTTTTTTTTTTTTTGCTCCTGACAAGTTAGTTTTCTTTTGTGGTCGCCTCACCTCCTTGTCCAAAAAAGCAGGAGGTGAGGGAGAACAAAGCTCGCCGCTTTGCTTCCAGTTCCCTCGGGTATAACATTCTTTGCTCTACTACGAAGTTGTCATCTGCTTACTATAACGTATCGAATGGGCAATTGTGTAGGATATAAGTTGAACTGGGTGCCTTATTGCCAATTTGCTGCTTCGTTTTCTGATATGTATCTTTGGAGAGGGGACAGGCTGCAGTCAGCCTCCATCTGTTGAGGCCCACGTCTTGTGAAGTTGGAGCAGTGGGGAAAAGAAAAGCGATGGAGGGAACTGGTGGTGGACAACCAGGCAAAAGGTTGAAAAATTCGATGCACCCAGGAAGTAACTGCGTATTAGATCGCATTGACTGTTTGATTGGTGAGTGTGAAGGCATACTAGCAGCTGAACCAGCCACCCTTTCAGGTGCCTCACTTGTTCAACCCTTCTCTAGAAATACTAGTCCCAGCCTGTACCTGTTATCCCAGCAATGTTTAAGAAATCACACTCAAAGGGGACTCTTCCCTACTACTTAGAGTCACAACCTGACAATGCAAGTATTAATTCCCTCCTAACAAACCCCATGATTCTATGAGCAATGCTTATCCTCAGTTTAACCCTACTATCCCATGTGCAAACAGGTTCGTGCCACTACTGGACCTGACCGATGCCCCCAAAGAAGCCATTTCACAGCAGCCCTTTGAGATTACTAATATGACTGCTCCGGTACCAGACTCCGACTTACCTTATATCCATCATCTAGTTCCTATGCTCAGGGCTGAAATAGGGACCCTTAAATCTATGGTCGAGGGCCTCGCCACCTTGGTTAAATCTTTAGTACAGAATGGCTCATCCTTTCATAAGCTTGAAAAACCAGCCTCAGGAGCTTGCATGCAACCCATCTGTAACAACTAAACGCCACAGCAAACAGGTACTCAAACCCCCGGGCTCACCCAGCACCAACCTGTCAACATTTCCCGCAGTCAAGTATCATCTGATTCCATCCTCATTTGAGCCAACCCTCCATGCCATTCAGTGCCAGTGCGTTTTCCCTCTAACTACCTAGAGCCTAGCAAAATCTCCTACCCTAAGGGCAAACTATTGCCATTGAAAGGCCGGAATCAACTAACACAACCAGCTATACTGCAGTGTCCATCTGACCAGAAAATCTCTATGGTTAATGTCCCGAAAGTTGACAAAAGGAGAGGCCTCTGGGGGAAGACTCATTGACCAATAAAGCAATACATTGTAACCGTTACGTCAGGGGCTGCCGCTCAGAAATCCGGGACAACATTGTCAGCGCTCGGAGGTGTACATTTCCTGATTAACCATTTGATTGCATTGAACTTACACTAAAAGGGGCAGACCTTGTTGAAAACCTGCTTGCCCTGGAATGTCAAACTTGTTCCCCTGACTCTTCCTTGAACCAGTTTAAGCGTTGCAGTCCTTACGATCATTCTAAACTATTTGCATTCCAATTCCTTGGTCGATCAGTTAGTGGTTCCAACTTGGAAATCAACAATTAACTACCAAATAAATATGACCAACACCTTAGGCCATTCCCCACCTCTGCTAACCATGCAGATAGAAACCTTGAGGCCCATCAGCCGGTGTTTCACTATGAGGAAGTTAGATCTCTGGTAGATTTGAACAAGAGTATTCCCCCTTTTGACCTTAGTGAGTTGGGAGGTGTGGTTACCTGTACAAACAGTAACTCCCTAGCCCTAGTACAGGCTTCCACTAGACACTGCCCTCTTAACGCTGAAGTCGTTCCTGGCCCTGATTCTGACCCACAACTAAAGGTAAATATTATGGAATGTGGCCGGAATAAGCAGTAAACTGCCGCTCCCGCATTGGAACGATCTAATTGAGCGTTATGACATCTGCATTTTCCAGGAGACTTGGAGCTTGGTTCCCATATTTAAATCAGGCTTTATGAGTTTTTGCTCACCAGCAATGAGGGAGAGGGCGTCCAGCAGGGGGACTGATTAGATGGTTGAGTTTAGCTTTAGGCTGCCAGATCACCCATCATTTAAGCCCTAGTCCGGATATCTTGTGGGTTAGCATTAAGGGCCCTGGGGGGTGGGGGGGGAGGGCGGGGAGACCCCATTGACCTGTTCAACACCTATGCGAGGGGGACTAATGAGGGCAGACTATCACTTACTATCACCCTATTAGAAGAGAGCATAGCTAGCTGCTCACCACACTAGAGTGATAGTAGCAGGTGATTTTAACAGTACCTTTAGCCACTTGATACTGAACACCTACTGGGTAGCGATGATCACAATACTAAATGGCCTATTCAACTCCTGACCTACCGCCTGTCAAAAGATTGACTCACACAGCGCTTCAACTTAACACCCTTAATGAGGAGTTTGGCCTGAGGGCAGTAAATGGTACAACCCCCTCTGATAGACAGGTTGCCAATACATTCAACAGAGTCAGTTGCCCGTCTCGCATCAATTATGTCCTCCTCGATGTAAGGCTCTGGGGAGATTTGATTGATATGAGAGTGGGCACCACTACAGAGAGTGACCACAATCCTCTCTGTTTAAGCATAAATCCCCTGTGGGAAGCCCCCACTCATCCTAAAAGCAACTTGCCTTTGACTCTTACTAGAGTTATTTCTTCGATCAACAACAGATCCCTAAAATGGCAAAAGCTGGCCCCGCGAGAAAATAAGATTTTAGGTATCCAGTGCGACCTGGCAGCATGGACTCTTGAGCTACAGTCTGTTGTAACTAGCAAAATCTGGGCTGGCAAATGTCGCACTGGTTCATTGCTATTTTTTTAATCAGCTACGTACTTATTTTTTTAGCCCCAGGTCAGGCAGCAATATTATTAAACCACCAAGGGGGATACACCCATGGTACACCAAAGACTGCAGGCACAATCAATCCCTTCTAGCTGCAGCTTTAAAGATAAGAACTGTCCTTTGTTTAAATCGCGAGGAAGAGCTATAAGACCGCCCTGCGTACAGCAAAGATAGCATGGGAGGAAACCCACTGGCTGCAGCTTATGGAAGCTAGCTTGGCGAAGCACACTAAGTCTTTCTGGTCCTTAGCCACCTGGGGTAGTAAAGCAGGCGCATATTCACCCCCTAGTTATATCACTGGCCAGGAGTGGTTTGACCACTTCCGGGGAGCTTTATTTAGCTCCTGTGAATATGCCTCCAGTGGAGTTAGCGGAGCTTCAGGGGCATCCTTCTGACAATGAACTCTTTAGTTTGGGAGAAACAGAGGCTGTAGTAGACAGAATAGTGCCATCTAAAGCAGCAGGAGCAGATGACATTCCGGGTGATTTATTTCTAGCCAACACCCCAAGCTGGGACAGATATATTCTTCACTTGGCAAATGCAATTGACAATATTGCTCCAGTCCCTGCATCCTGGAAAGGCACAGAGATGGTGCCAATTTAAAAAAAAAAAAAAAGAGCTAGAAATGATTTCTCAAATTATAGGCCCATAAGCCTGATCGATGCCCTGCAGAATGTCTTTAGCAGAGGATCCAGACGTGGGGGGATGATAATGCCATACTATCTCAGTACCAGGCGGGCTTCAGGGTGAGGACAGTAACCATTGAGCACAGTGGCACTTTGTGGTACAAAGGTTATTCGCAGCTGGCGTAGGGCTTTCTAGGCTGGGACCTGAAGATTTTTACATCTAGATTATGCGCGTGCACCTTATAGCTCTGAGTCTTGCTACGGTGTTGGCGAAAGGAGGATTGGAACTGATAATTAAGGCCCACTGGGGACTGCAACATGGGACCACATGAGGAAGCACAAGATGAGGAACCATTGTAATGCCCTTTCCTCCCCATTTTAAACTGTCTTTATAATATGTTTTTATAAACATTTGACCGCTCACCTACACATATTAATTTGTAATGTACTGTTGTATGAACTGTTCATTTTTTAACATTTTTATAATTTTAATATTGCACAGTGTTTATAGCTTTTACGACAAGAGTTGTCGAAATAAAGCTTATACTACGGTATAGAGTGGATTAGAGTGTCGAAGTCTGGAGTGATGTAGAGTGGCTTAGAGAGGAGTGGCATGGAGTGAAGTGGTGTAGAGTGGAGTTCAGAGGCATAGAGCAGAATGGTGTAAAGTAGAGTGTTGAAGAGTGAAGTAGCGTAGATTGTAGAGTCGTAGAGGAGAGTAGAATGTTGTTGAGTGGCCTAGAGAGAAGTGTCATGGAGTGGTGTAGAATGGAGTTGAGTGGCATAGATTTTAATGCCATAGAAGAGATTAGTAAAGAGTGGAGAAGTTGAGAGTTGTAGAGTGGACTGTTGCAAAGTGGAGTGTTGTCAAGTGGTGTGTTGCAGAGTGGAGTTTCATAGAATGAATTAGACTACAGCATCATAGAGTGAAGTGGAGTGGAGTACAGTGTTATAGAGTGGAGTGTGTAGAATGGAGTTAAGTTGCATATAGTGGCATAGAGTGTCAGTTAGTGGAGTGGAGGAGAGTGGCGTACAATGGATTGCTGTAGACTGATGGAGAGTGGAGTAGACTGCTGTAGAAATGAGTGTGGTACAAAAGGGGGTGGTGATGGACGGAACATCTGAATCAATCAATCAAACACTCACACCCAGTCAAAAGATCAATGGTTTAATCCATCACCGTTCTTTAGCCCACTCTGCCACCCCAGTTCAGACATGGCTATATGCAAATCAGTCTGACCCTGTGCCTCATGGGAACAGTCCAGCCCGAACTGCCAAGCCATGTCTTCCCTGGACCGGAAACAAGCTTCCGAGGGCCGGTTTCTGACATTCCAGCCATCTTCAGCCCGGCTTGCTTGAATCCAGTGGCAAAGTGAGCAAGGGACTCACGTCTGAGCATACCCTGCCACACTTACGGCGACCAAAAGCGGTACAAAAGGGGGTGGTGATGGACGGAGCATCTGAATCAATCAAACACTCACACCCAGTCAAAAGGTAGAAATGAGTGTGGCATACTGGAGTAGAATGTCATAGAGTGGAGTGGTGTATAGTGAGGTAGAGTTGCGTAGAGTAGAGTGACTGAGAGTAGAGAAAAGTGAAGACGAGTGTCATAGAGAAGAATGCCGTAGACTGGAGTGGCATAGAATGAAGTGGTGTAGAATGATGTAGAGTTGAGTAGAGTGTAATAGAATGGAGTGGCATAGAGTGGCGTGGCGAAGAGTGCCATTGGGTGTCTTAGAGCAGAGTAGAGTGGGGTTTTCGAGACTGGAGTAGAGTGGAGTTCAGAGGCTTTCAGAGAGTTCAGTGGAGTGCTGTAGAATGGAGTTGTGTTAGAGTGGCATAGAGTGGAGTAGAGTGATGTGAAATAGAGTGTCATAGAGTGTTATTGAATGTCATAGAGTAGAGTGACATGTCACAGAGTGGTCTGACATAGAATAGAGTAGCGTAGAGTGGAATACAGGAGCATAGAGTGGAGTATCATAGAGTAGAGTATTCAAGAGAACAGTGTTGTAGAGTGGATGGTGTCGAGTGAAGTAGAATGTCACATAGCTGAGTAGTGTGGCATATATATTGGAATAGTGTTGTTGAAGGGAGTAGAGTGTAGTACAGTGGAGTTTGAAGAGTGAAGTAGAATGCCTTACAGTGGAGTGGCCTAGAGTGGAGTGGAGTGTTATAGAGTTGAATGTTGCAGAGTATTGTAGAGTTGAGGACAGTGTTGTAGAGTGGAGTAGCATGTCGGAGATTAGAGTGGCATACAGTGGAGTGGTCTAGAGTGTTGTAGACTGGAGCAGCGGAGAGTAGAGTAGAGTGTTGTAGAGTGGAGTGGCATAGAGTGGAGTTGAGTGGAGTGAGGTAGAATGCCAGAGAGTGCAGTGGTGTGGAGTGGCATAGTGCGGAATGGCATAGAGTGGGGTGTTGTAGAGTGGAGTAGAGTGGAGTGGCATAAATCACAATGAGTGGTGTAGAGTGGTGTTGCATAGAGTGAAACAGAGTGTTGCAGAGTAGAGTGACATAGTGTGGAGTGGCATCGAGTGAAGTAGCGTGTCGTAGAGGAAAGTGCATTGAGTCAAATAGAGTGGAGTAACATGGAGTAGCATTTAGTGGTATGGAGTGGAGTAGAGTGGCATATAATGGAGTTGCATAGAGTGGAGCAGAGTGGAGCAGAGTGGCGTAGAGTGGAATGGTGGATTCGAGTCAAGTACAGTGGCAGTTTGTGGATGGGCGTGGCTTGAGGCTCGGCGAAATGGCCACACTGTAGTGTAGCTCTGCCAGCCACCTACAGTCATCCTACAGTTATCCTTCACCCAGCTTGGGGTAATCGGTGTTTTTTCATCGGGACTGCACACTGGACTCGCTGTACAATCTGTGGAGGTGCGACGCTGAGAAATCGGAGCCGGTACTCGGATAGCCGGAGACCACATAGCCGCGGTCCATGCTCAGATAATGGTGGCCTGAAACCAGCGGCTGCGGAGAGGAGAGGCGCTTCACTATCCTGTCCCGCTGTGCTGTCCAGACACTTCAGCCGGCAGAACCCGGGCGCGGGCGGGAAGACGCCTCATCAGGACTCTGACGGCGTGGACATTCGCTGAGAGGACCCAGAGGCGGAGGGAGGGACAGCGTTGCGGACTCGCCGGGCACATATCACCACGCAAGTGCCCAGCGCCAAGGTGAGCGGTAGGCCGCATATCGCTGCACTGCCCCCCAGCCACTCAACTCACCACCGCCGTCTCCTCGTCAGCGGCGCACACGCAGACGGCCTGCGAGATCATAGCGGTGGGCGCTTCACTTCCGACCCGAAATACGTCGCTGCAGGACCCAGCGTGAGGAGCCTACATTTAGCCATGCAGCGTCCCGCCAATTAGGTTATAAGAGCTGCCTGACATCTCCTTCGCGGAGTTCAAGAGGGATCAAGCTCCCACAATTCACAGACACTGAATGGGACTACATGACAAGGCATTTGCGCTGACTGCATATAATAGCATAGATCAACACCCCACCTGCACTGCACTAGCCGAGGACGCTCGGCCTGCCATGTTGAACTGCTGATGCGATTTCAAGGATCCAACATAAGACGGCCCCTGCGCTCCACATTGCTGCGTCGCCTTCACACAGTGCCACAGCAGACCTACTGCTTACAACGGTGCATCAGGCAGAGTTACAGCCCAGCGCAGCACGTGTGACTCCCCCACTTCATAGACGCTGCATGCTTTACTAGCGGGCAGGGCGCCATTTTAGTTCGCCTCAGTGCAGCAAATCTAAGACTGCTTCAACACAAGGGGTTGGAGGCCTGAGCAGGATCGAGTTGAAGCGGTGGCCCAACAGGACAGTGTCTGCCCCACTATTGGATTGACCCTATATTCGACATCATAGCGCTATCGCACGCGTGCTGCGGGGGCTGTTTGCGGAAGTCTGCTGCGCCTGGCTGGGGACATGGGTAAACCAGAGAAGAATCAGCCCCGGCTGACGTTGGAACTACGCAAGGAGACCAAGCCAGGTAACTCTGCGACATCAGACTTGGAATTAGAAATGCCTGCGAACTCTCCCACTGCACTTGAAAAATCCCTAGCGGCCATCCAGGCGAGCTTACAAGCAATAGATGGTAAGATAGAAGCATTGAACGGTATGATGGACCACTTCTCGTCCAAGCTGGACAAACAAGCGACGCGACTTGGGGAGGCTGAACAGCGCATCTCTGATGCGGAAGAGGGGCTCCAACAGGTGGCGGATAAGACCTCTGACTTAACCAAGCTGCTTGAAGTCATCCAGGCCACGAATGAGGACATTGAAGTGCGCGCACGCCGGAATAACATACGCATTTTGGGCCTGCCAGAATCCACCAATGTGGGGCGCCTAGAGGAATATGTTGAGGGGATGATTCGCGACATCTGCGGAAAAGACAATCTGTCTCCCCTATTCGCAATAGAGCGTGCGCACCAGTCACTAGCAGCACGTCCACCACCAGGAACCCCCCCCCCCCCGAGGCCCATAATCGCGCGGCTCCTCAATTATCGGGATCGGGACACAATTCTGCGCACAACCAGACTGAAGGGCTCGATCACCTACCAGGGTAATGCGCTATCCATTTATCCGGATTTTATAGCAAACGTACAAGCAGCCAGCAAGGAGTTCCAGGCTGTTAAGAAACTCCTACAGAAAGAACAAATTCCACATGCGATGTTATACCCTGCGCGCCTGCGATGGGGCACCATGGAAAAAGTCAAGATTTTCACAAATCCCCAGCAGGCGAGGGACCATGCTCGGACACTCCGGCGCCAACGACAGCAATCACCTACTTCCCAGACATCGGACGTTGAGGGCTAAGTAGTAAGAGGGGTATAGCGGGTAAACAACGTTTACAACAAAACTTTTACCACGCACTACCATTACAACGCAGGCATTACAACACAAACCATTACAACGCATTGCGCTGGGGGGCGCTCTAGGATAGGGAATAAGTTTAATTTTCTATCCAACACCTTCCCTAGTGTCCACGGGGACTGGAGTTGGAATAGAAAATTATACTTACCACTATCCAGCACCTCTAAGCGCTATGCGTTGTAAAGGTTTGCGATGTAAAAACCGTGTTGTAAAGGTATGCGTGGTAAAAGTATGCGTTGTAACATCATACATCCGGTATAGCGTGATTTGCAGATGGGCTTGTTATGCTCCAGACGGGGATGGTGTATAGACGTACTTGTTATTACACGCAATACTTGTTAAATTGAGCAGTCTCTCAAAATTATGATAACTACACTACGCAATTTCGCACTGTTACTCGAGCTGAGGGGAAGCAATAAGTTAATGGAGGCAACACTCCCTAATACACCGGGGAGTGGGTAAAGCCAGCACGCCCTCAATGGGTGACCCCGATGGGATCGGTGTTTACAATTGTTGGGTTTTTTGAGGGCGTTATATGAGGGACATGTCTTTAGCAGGTTGGGAATGCTGAAGTGGGAGGGGGCGGGGAGGTTATGTTTTGTTTACTTTATGCCAAAGTCAGTCGATGCGATGATTATCATGCCATGCTATTGTGACTGTTGTGAGCGCTCCAAAGATGGTAGATTAGCTGCTGATGTCCATTTACAACTCAGAGCACATGGCTGGGTCCACATATAATTGTATCACCTGGAATGTTAGAGGGCTCACTACGCCGCAGAAAATTAGACAGGTGCTGGCGCACTTAGATAGACACCATGTACACCTTGCGTTATTGCAAGAAACGCATCTCACAAACGCGACAAAAGACAGGGTTGCCAGACGCTGGGCGTCATATCGCCTGGCCTCCTCCTACTCCTCATATGCCAGAGGCGTTCTCATACTGGTGAAAAAAGGGGTGGCTTTCACAGCTCTTCGCACATACACAGATCATGAGGGTCGCTGGGTGATGGTGCTGGGAAAATTGGGAAACATGTTGGTGACACTTGGGAATATATATGGACCGGTGGTAGACGACACTACGTCCTACTAGAATATGTACAGAACACTACGTGAGTGGCCCGAGACGGAAATTATATTAGGCGGAGACCTTAACACGTATCTAGATCCCACCACTGACAAATCTAATCCCCAGAGCACTAGAATGGGCCGGGTTGCACAATGCGTGAGGGATGGCATGCTTGAATTTGGCCTGATAGATGCATGGAGACATAGAAACGCGGGGGTACTAGCGGGAACTCACATAACACCGGCGAACAAAGGCTGGTCCCGACTGGATTATTGATTGGTGAGCGAGGGGACACACAATTGGGTCACGAACGTCCACAACCGCCCCAGAACACTATCCGATCATAACCCGGTGGTCCTAACGCTGCAAATTCCACACAAACCATACACGTGGCGATTCAGGGCAGAATCACTCCTCGATCCACTATATGCTGAAACCATCAGGAAGTCAATAGTGCAATACTTTGAGAACAATGTGGGATCAGTAGACAGCCAAGAAATACTGTGGGAGGCTTTCAAGGTCACAATTCGGGGCGCATGCATCAGCACATCTGCGAGGATACTTAAGGACATCAGGGGACGCCTTGCCACAATAGAAGCAAAATTGCGCGAATTGGAAACACGATATGACCGCACGCCATCGACTCCCTTACTTGCTGAAATACGTGAACATATAGATGAATACAACACGCTCGCAGACACGGAGGTGAAATACCTCTCCAAGCGGCAAGTAGCTCGGCGATATGGCGAGGGAGGGAGACCGGGCAGAACATTAGCGGGTCGGTTACAGAGCAAGACCTGCCAGCCTCCAATAGACCACATTGTAGACACCGATGGGCAGTCGCACTACTCTCCCACTGCCGTAGTAGAGCAATTCCGCACTTTTTACTCCGCATTATACACATCCTCGGGATGGATGGATGAGCCAGCCATGGACGTCTACCTTGATGACGTAGCATGTGCGTGGCTGTCGGACATACACCGCAAGTACCTCAGTCTTCCTCTAGATGTCGAAGATGTCACGGACGCCATTAAGACACTTCCAAATGGGAAGGCTCCGGGGCCGGACGGCCTAACAGCAGAATTTTACAAAGCGCATGCAGACATATTAGCTCCCCATCTCCTGGAGATGTATGCCGAGGCATATGACACTGCCCGCTTACCTCTACGTTACGCCAGGCGATGATCATCACGTTATTAAAGAAGGACAAGCCCCCCGACAGCTGTGACTCATACCGTCCTTGGTCCCTTATTAACCTAGATGCCAAAATCCTTGCTAAAATACTTGCCACCAAACTCCAACCCCTAATGCCGCTCCTCGTGCTACCTGATCAGGCTGGGTTTATACCCGACAGATCAACTTCATTAAATCTGCCCACTATTTTTGCCATGCTACATGTCCTGAATCCCAAACTACATGCCGTCGAGGTCCTACTGGACGCGGCGAAGGCGTTTGACTCCATTGAATGGCGATATATGATGCATATACTGAGAAGAATGGGTTTCCCCACAGTGTTCTTACGGTGGATTCAGATCCTCTATACGGAACGGGAAACAGCCGTTATATCGCAACTTTTACAACGCACTTCTATTACAACGCAACTTTTACAACGCTGGATCCATTACATCGCATGCCTTTACAACGCATGACATTACATAGCAGATGCTATTACAACGCATGCCATTACAACGTAAGTATAGGTAAGTATATAATTTTATTTTATATTTTATTTAACATTATTTAATTATTTTATTTAATATTAAAAATAAATAAATATATTGGGTTTGGGTTTTGGGGTACAGGGGTATTTTTAGGTTTCAGGGTTGGGTTTGGGTTTTGGGGTACATGGGTATTTTTAGGTTTCAGGGTTGGGTTTGGGTTTTGGGGTACAGGGGTACAGGGGTATTTTTAGGTTTCAGGGTTGGGTTTGGGTTTTGGGGTACAGGGGTATTTTTAGGTTTCAGGGTTGGGTTTGGGTTTTGGGGTACAGGGGTATTTTTAGGTTTCAGGGTTGGGTTTGGGTTTGGGGTACTGGGGTATTTTTAGGTTTCAGGGTTGGGTTTGGGTTTTGGGGTACAGGGGTATTTTTAGGTTTCAGGGTTGGGTTTGAGTTTTGGGGTACAGGGCTATTTTTAGGTTTCAGGGCTGGGTTTGGGTTTTGGGGTACAGGGGTATTTTTAGGTTTCAGGGTTGGGTTTGGGTTTTGGGGTACAGGGGTATTTTTAGGTTTCAGGGCTGGGTTTGAGTTTTGGGGTACAGGGGTATTTTTAGGTTTCAGGGCTGGGTTTGGGTTTTGGGGAACAGGGGTATTTTTAGGTTTCAGGGTTGGGTTTGGGTTTTGGGGTACAGGGGTATTTTTAGGTTTCAGGGTTGGGTTTGGGTTTTGGGGTACAGGGGTATTTTTAGGTTTCAGGGCTGGGTTTGGGTTTTGGGGTACAGGGGTATTTTTAGGGTTCAGTGCTGGGTTTGGGTTTTGGGGTACAGGGGTATTTTTAGGTTTCAGGGCTGGGTTTGGGTTTTGGGGTACAGGGGTATTTTTAGGGTTCAGGGCTGGGTTTGGGTTTTGGGGTACAGGGGTATTTTTAGGTTTCAGGGCTGGGTTTGGGTTTTGGGGTACAGGGGTATTTTTAGGGTTCAGGGCTGGGTTTGGGTTTTGGGGTACAGGTTTTTTTTAGGGTTTAGTTTTAAAATACAATCTTTTATTTTAATTAAAAAAAATTATTTTAATAATTTTATTATTTATTAAAAATAGTTCTTTATTATTAAAAGTTCTTTTAAAAATAAACTTAAAGTAATATATGTACTAAATAATTATTTAAAAACAATGTAATTTATTTAATTAATTAAATTTAAATTACTTACATTTAAAAAAAAAATAATATACTTACCTATACTTACATTGTAATGGCATGCGTTGTAATAGCATCTGCTATGTAATGTCATGCGTTGTAAAGGCATGCGATGTAATGGATCCTGCGTTGTAAAAAATGCGTTGTAACGGAGTGCGTTGTAATATATCTCGTTGTAACGTCATACATCCATACGGAACCATCTGCTAGGGTCCGAGTAGGCGGGGACACGTCTAAACAATTTGCAGTGAGTAGGGGCACTCGGCAGGAGTGCCCGCTCTCCCCGTTGTTATTCGCCATTGTACTGGAGCCATTGGCTTGTAAAATACGACAGATACATAGAGCGGCGGCCCTGAATTTTAATAATCGCCTAGTGGGGATTTCGATGTATGCGGACGATATGGTCCTGTATGTTCGGGAACCGAGCACACACTTGTCCCTGGTGCTGCGAGAATACGTTAAATTTGGTCTGTTCTCCGGCTTACATATAAACTGGGATAAATCCGTGATCATCCCTTTGACGGAAGTAACAACCCCCCCCCCCAGTTGAGTACCCATTAGTCTGGTCTGTAGACCCGGTCAAGTATTTAGGGGTGTGGATACACAGAGACCCCCAAACAGTGATGACTGAGAATTACGGGGTTGCGTACACGACTCTAGTCACGCAAATTGATAAATGGCAGAGGCTCCCGCTATCACTAGCGGACCGGATTTCCATCCTAAAAATGGTAGTTCTGCCTAAATTCCTTTATCTCCTCAGTAATGTCCCTATCCCGCTCCCTTTGAATTTTTTTAAACTGCTGCAGACACAGCTGTTAAGACTTATATGGGGTGCCAAGCCGCCGAGGATAAGCTGGAAAACCTTATCTTTACCTTATGACAGAGGGGGCTTTAACGCACCGGATTTTTATATATACTACTTGTGCTGTCAGGCGCATTATGCATTCTACTGGTATCAACCGCACAGGTTCACTCCACACGTAGCGGTGGAGGAGGGGGATGCCCACCCTGTCCCCTTGCGCGGCATCTTAACACACAAACACTGTCGCACTCCGAGGGTAGAGATCAACACACTTGACACCACGGTGGCAGCGTGGCAGGCGATTGGCCGCAGAACGCATAAACTTCCCTTATATGCTCCGGCATTACCCATAGAGGAACACGCGGCGCTCTCGGTGGCCAGCGACTGGGGGACGGTCAAAGCGCTTAAGGAAGTAGGCATCACATGCATGAGTGATCTATTCCCAGAGGGTTCATACATCTCGGGGGCTGACCTGGAGTACATCACAAATCCTACACTCCTGTTCCAGTTTACGCGCTACAGGCTAAGGCGCGCAATGAAAGAGCACTACACATGCTTCCCGGACGAACCCGAGACACTGTCCGCACTACAACTGACCATCACCGCGCCCACGAAGCGCAAGCTGGTCACCAAATTATACAAGGCCGTACAGAAAGACACGCCACATAGCTATGTCCCCTGCCTGACGAGGTGGAATACTGACATTGACCCTAACATAACAGAGGAGGAGTGGACGAAAATGTGTTCAATGACGGGACGATTATCGCCCAACAGTAACCTTCGCATCATACACCTCAAATTCCTACACCAGACCTATCACACCCACAGGTTGTGGAAAATCGGACTACGGGCGACAGCCGCCTTCAGGAGGTGTGGTACGGGGGAGGCCGGCTTCATACATATGGCATGGCAATGTCACCGGGTCTTTCAATACTGGGAGAAAGTGTTAAATCTGCTTACCGCTATGACAGGGGTGACATTAAGTAATACTCCAGCACTGTGCTTGCTGAGCCATGGCCCACACCTCAAGGGGATTCTAGGGAGATTTATACAATTGTCCCTCCTCCTGGCGAAGAGACGCACCCTGTTCACATGGGATAGCACACTGTACCCAAAGGCAGACAACTGGCTCAAAGATATGGTGTACTGCCGCGATCAGTTGGAGACATATGCTGAAGGGCTTCCCAGCGCCTCACGGCCAAGAGACATATGGGCCCCATTGAGGGAGTACTTAATGACCCAAGCAGAGATAGACACTGACTGATCATGCTCAGGCTGGATTATTTAATTAACCTCTGACATTGGGCGCACTTTTTATTTATCTAGGACAAGTACTATTGTACTAGGGCGCTATAGAGAAGAGAGTATCCAACAGGACACGCTGATATATCTAGCTAGCATTGAATATCTGGAAGTTCTCGATATACACTGAAATCTGACTGATGGCAATGTTTTTTCTGTTTTTGTTGTTGTTGTTGTCTCGGATGTTTGATTTTGACTGCATGTCAACGACTGGGATACTGTGATAACCTGACAAGCAATGATACATGTTTATTGTATGGTTTCTTTTGCTCAATAAAAACGTTTTTTTAAAAAGTGGCAGTTTGTGGAGTACAGGGTCATAGAGTGGAATAGTGTAGTATGGGGTAGAGTGTCATGAGTGAAATGGAGTGGAGTGGCGTAGAGTGGAGTGGCATAGAGTGAAGTGCCATAGAGTGGAGTGGTGTAGAGTGGTGTAGAGTGGAGTGGCAAAGAGCGCAATGATTGGTGTACAGTGGAGTGGCACAGAGTGAAGTAGAGTGTCATAGAGTGGAGTGTTGTAAAGTGGTGTAGAGTGGAATAGAGTGGAGTGGCATAGAGTGCCTTAGAGTGGAGTAGAATGTTGTGGAGTGGCATGGAGTAGCATTTAGTGGTGTGATGTAGAGTGGAGTTGCCTAGAGTGGAGTAGGGTGGAATGGCATGGAGCGGAGTAGGATGGCATAGAGTGGAGCAGAGTGGGGTAGAGTGAACAGAATAGATTAGAGTGGAGTAAAGTGGCAGTGTTTTGGAGTAGGATACTTTGTGTGATATGTGCTGGCTCAAAGCTGCTGGCTCTGTGTGGTTGTTTAAAAAAAAAAAGATTAAACAAAAATCCTGCTGTCCCTGTTTGTGTGTGAGTGTGTGTGTGGTGTTAACTCTAGATTTGTAAAAACCATAGCCATCTGAAGTGAGATAGTCATCAAAATGAAACAAGCTCATCTGCCTCTAACCGATAAAGAGAAAATAAGTGAGAGTGACAAAGACATCAACCAATGATAATTAATGATTATGCTCTAAACACTTTTTAGGTTTCTATAAGATTCAATAGACTGTCAAGAGGCAGCGCATGGACACTGCCTCAGGTGAGACCTAAAATAGTGAAAGAATCGAAGACATACAGAAGTAGGTGGTCTGAGCGGATAACTGGTGAGTAGGGGGCTCTGGTCAGAACCCCTTGTCACTGGTTATGGCTGACTAGGGGAATAATACCTATGCATAGTGGCTATTACTTCCCCATAGAAACCAACTGGGGACGTCGTGTGTGAGCATGAGGTTCTGAACATCTGAGCCGCCTAGAATTTTTGCTTCTTGAACACCTGATTTTTGAGCTTTTGCTGTGAGAGAGCCTCATAAGCTGTGACTCACCCACAGTAAACTCATGATAAATGGACTCAATGTGCATTTCACCTGTATCCGCCTTGTGAGATAAGGACACTGCGCTGAAGCCCTGGGCACTGGACTGATTACATGTGGACATGTGTGCACACATGTGTGCATCCGTGTAAGGGTTGCTTAGCCATCAATGCAATCAAATTCATGAATTTTGACTGACATAAGGCTAAAAAAAATGTGCCTTTTGGAAATACGATTTTAATTCATTTCTGGTTGCTTTGACAGTTAAAATCGTTTGGATGCTGGTTATGTGTTCACAGTTCTGCCTTCAGGTATTTAGACTTTGTTGTTCCTGGGTGTGGATTTTATTACATTTTCACTTATCTTTCATACTTGGCACTTTCGGAGCCTTAATCTTGGACGTTGGTTCTGTCTTTATGTTTGTCTCTATTGTCACTTCTGGACATTTGTTGACATGGAGTCGGGAAATTGGTGCTCTTTAGCCACTTGCTTTTGAGCCTTATGTCAGTTAAAATTCATGAATGTGATTGCATTGATTTCCATTACAATGATTGATTTACTTGTTACAGATTCCCCTGATGAAGGGCTACCGTCAATAGCCCAAAATGTTTAGGGAACTTTGAAGCTTGTTTCTGCATGCTGAATTTAAGCTGCATCATTTAGTTCACTTTGGATTCGATCTGCCAGGACTCTTGAATAAAAAACGCAGATCTAAAATTGTCTTTAGTTTTGGAGAACATTTTCTGAACTTTTTGGATTCTACATACACTGTTTTTGATCACTGTGCAACTGCTGTATTATAATATATATGCATCATTGATGCTATTATGATTGCGGTTGAACACTATTATGTGAACTTGGAGAGAAGCACTGACTGAGTACGTTCCTCAAGAAATGACTCAACCCAGCTGGACGCCATCACCTTAAGACGGCCTTCCTGACACGGTTGATCTGGGTACCATGATCAACCGTGTCAAATGCCGCTGACAGATCCAGCAGCACCAAGGCCTGGAGAGAGCCCTTATTGGCTTCCTTTTCATAGTGTGTCCAGTACGGTGAGTATTACTGCCTCGGTAGAATGGGCTGGGGGAAACCCCGCTTGGTTAGGATCATGATAGTCCGACTGCTCAATGAAGGTGCAAACACATTTGGCCACTTGAGATTCCAATATTTTGGCCAAATAAGGGAGCCAGAAAATAGGCCAATAGTTAGTTAAGATCCCAGGGTCCCACCAGTTGTTTTTTTTAGCAGGGGGACAACTGTTGCTTCCTTGAAAGCTCTTGTGACACAGACCTGTGCAAAGGTCATTATGAGATGCTCTCAGTCAGGGTTATGTGTCACTATGGCAGGTGTTCCCATTATAAATGCTTGTTGAAATAATGGGGCAGGCCGCCACGGCGGTGGTGCCAGTGGAAAGGACCCTCATTCCAGGTTATGGTCAACCCGTTGTATTTGGGGAAAGATGATCTTCATACATGTGAGTGGTGGTACAAGACCCCCCGTGGGAGGGGAGGGAAAGTTTCCGCAATGTCAAGAAGTATTTCCACCGGCTTATGTATATTTGTAAATTGATGAGTATTGTGTGTATAATAAATGTACTCTTCCTTTTTATAAAGAAAAGTTCAGACGGGACAATCAATTATGGTGTGTTATTTCTGCGTACCTGTAAATGGCGATTCCTAGCTCACACGTACTCCCTTGAGTAAGCCTTAGACTGCTCTGCAACGCCACCCTCTGAGGCTTCAAGCGCTACAATAGGGTGTTTAATCCCAGTAGAGGACAAATGTAGACTTATTATTTGAGCAGGTCTCACAACTAATGCCTCGTTTTCCAACAATAATAGAATAGTATTCACTAATAGTATAAATGGGGAGAAAATAAGGAATGTAAAGTCACTGCTAATGACCCCCTGAATGACGTCCGTGACTCTAAGGACAACAGTGAAGGGGAAGATATGCAAGGTTGCCAAGAGGCAACAATCTTCAAGCAGTCATTGCTTTTTATTGAGTTTCATGCTGTGATTTTTACATGCATGAGTATTATGCTAGAAGGAAAATTTCAAGTAGCTTTTTGTTTGTGTGTAAATATTCTTAAATGTGCCTGGCATCCATCTTAATATTTGACAAATACATTGGAACACTGGCATAGTGACCATGACATGAAGTGCATTTGACACTATCCTTAGAATTCGTCTTTTGAGCAACATAAGACCTGAGAGCTTTACTATACAAGAATCTAATCATTCTGTCCTGCATACCTAAAGCCTTGTATTTCAACCATCTTTTTTTTGTTGATTTATGTTCATTGAAATGCTTCAGCCCTAAGAAAAGGTGTTGCCGTGGCACCGTCCTTGCCAGGCTAGTACATTGAAAAACAAAATATTTACAGATGTGTTGTGCTGTCTAGAGAGTTAAGTTGGGCTGTAGAACTGCCCTCTCTTTTATCGCTAGTCCACGGATGAGGTGCCCTGCACACTCACTGGAATATCTCAGCAGAGCAAGCGAAACACACTCTGCCCATAATACACATCCATGAACAGCACCTCTCCTGCAAGTGGACCTTTGTGCCTCCCTCCTCCCCAAGAGAGGTCATGCCAAGTACCCTCAGTCCTGACCACAGCAGGCTTCGCTGTGAGCAGGCTCACGCTGTATTTAAAAGTTTTTCATTAACTGAAGCCTCCATTGAAAAGCAGAATTTGCTGAAAACAGAAAGCCTTAGTGCTGGGTGAATCTGAGAGTTGCTGAAAGTACACAGGGTCCATTAAGGCCCTGTTTACCTTTTTAGGTATTGTCTCTGCTTTTGCATTCTGTCAGTCAAGGGGCGCAAGAACAGTGCCAGGGGTCGCAATGGACAGGCTAGGGGTCGCAAGTGCGACCCCAGAGACTTCTAAATGATGTCAATGAGTAAGGGGAGGTAGACAACCCTGAGGCCCAATATTATTTTCAATGGGTTATCCCAATTACACCCACCACTGCATCGTTACCAGGAGTTCGTCCCAGGTCTTGTCATGTCACTTTCAGTGAACAGAGTTTGACATGGGTAGACATGCATCAGATTTCTCCTTCTAACTAAATAATCCAGAAATTCCCCAGAGAGCCTCGTCTCCATCCTGTGCATCATTCAGTTGAGCTGCATTTGCTGATTGATGAAAGATTAAGCTGTCACGTGTTGCACACTTGGCATACACATCTGTAAATGATGTCCCGGAATCTTAAACAACTCTCAAAGGAGTGCCAGGTATGTCAGGTGCAGGAAAGGTGCCTGGTGTTCTGGGTGTGTGCTTGCCACACGTAGAAAGTCAGCTGTACTATACAACTGCAGTGCCAGTGAAGTGATGTACTGTTGCCGCAGTAGCTGCTGCACGCAACTCCACTGGCAGGGCTCTGAGATGCCAGCTATGATGCCACCGGGGCTCTGGAGTGACCCTTGACATGGGCAGTGGGACATGGAAGGAACTGTGGTTGACGTTACTACCAGTTTGAGTTCCCTAGTTATGTCCAGGATCACATGTGCAGAGAAGCACTCGCTCGTCATCGCCTATATGTCAGCGATCCCTCATCGTACACATCTTTGTTTGTGTGCCCTCTTTCTCCTCAGCTGTTTGTTTCTGATAGTGGCGAACAGTGCCACTGAGCCTGCAGCCTGTAGCTGGCAGGACAGAATATGGAGTTGAATGGTTTCCGCTGAGGAAGTGATGATCTTTAGGACATAAGTTTGAGTCCACAAAGGGGGACACTAACATCTATCGTTCAGAGGTGGGTTAACGGAGGTCGATTAAATCAGGTTATTATAACAATTGGCAATTACAGCACTGTGGCAGAAGCATTGTATGAAGTACTATGTAACAAAATACGTTTTTAATAATAAGATTGTGGAAGTTATGATTGTGGGCACCACAAGTGTGTGATTGGTCATTGGTACATCCACTGGCACTGGGGTGTGGAATAGCACAGGTGGTCTTCCTCACCTCACCTGCCCTATCTCCTGGATTTTGTGTGTATATGTGGTTTTCTTTCTCCTGGCAGGGGGCACCATTTTGCATCCTGAAGTGGATGTTAGGTTTCTAGACCTTTTTGTAGTTGCTAGGCTGGGCAGGCATGCTGTTGTCCAGCAGATTACCAGATGTATTTTCGCATGACTAGTCACTTCTAAAAATTTTATGACAGTGCTACATATTTCTGTCACGTGTTTTCTTCCCAAATCATTGGAAGTGTGCGATTTCTTTTCATCTCACTTTCTCGTTGCTCATAGTGTATTGGTATTGTTGCTTTGTGTGAAAAGCACTGCATTCAGTGCTAATTGTGTGTATCCTTTGCAGCTACAGTGAGTAGCCAGTGTGCGGTGTTTGCCTGTAAGTGTAGCTTTGAGCCAGCTGGACTGGGAGTACTACTTGTTTCCGTTTGAAAGGTTTCCAGGCTGGGTGGGTGTGCCACTGGATGTGTGCGGTGGTGTTGAACTGACCTCCTGTGCCTCTACTACATTTTCCATATGCGGCCGTGCCCATATTTTCCATGCCCCTAGTAAACCTCCACATCTGCACTTAGGTAATACATTGTGAAAGTGCAATATTACACATTCAGGGAGACATATTATGCATAAATAATACTCCAAATAGGGATTGTGAATTAAAAATAGTATTTCTCAAGTACATTACAGACGTAGGCCATTAATAAATTTAGACACAAACTTGATTGCTTTGTGCATCAGGCACAACATCTGATTCGGGTAAAGTAAACAAAGAAGCAGCAGACATTTAAGTCCAGGCGGAAATCTGAGCACAGAAAAATATCAGTAAAATAACAACACGTGAAATGAGCCACAAAAAATGAGTCAGTATAAGCAGAGTAGCAAGGAAATGGCAGGTAAGCTAAAACAACGAGTATGGAAATTACAATAAAACAAACATAGATAATGTGCAAAAACAGTGACCGCCTAAAACCCGACTAGTTTCAGAAAATACAGAGTTCAAGAACAGAAAACCAACAAACATGAGATATTAGTTTAGAAACAGGACATGGAAATAGGTTGAGAAAGAGTAAACTGGGAAAAATTGCTCAAAAATGGAAAACATGGCTGAGAGGAGGCATCTCCCGACTAGACCGGAAATGTTTGTCCACTTGCGCCTTTCCAGATCTACACCATGTCAGGAAAGCCACGGGAGGCCGCAGAGTTTTCAACTTCTCCTGGCCCACAGGATGAATGACATGTTTCCTGTTCCTAGGGGAGGGTCACAGAGAGGGCAGAGGCTGTCTAGGACCCTGTTCCCGGGGTAGGTCACAGAGAGGTCAGAGGGGATTAGGTGCCTTGTATCATGTCAGACATTAATGACTCCATATGGTGTGGAGCTTGTGGAAGGGAATGTATTCAATAGAAGTCCATGGAGAAGCAGAGGTGGACCTCACCTGATCATCCCCAGTATCGGATTCCAGCACAGTGATGCCCAGCTCAAGTACAGGAGGGCAGGGTAGCCACTCACCATCTACATGAATACATGTAGATTTGCCCTTCATGGATGTTCTCAAGATCTGACATGTATCTGGATCTTTAGATATAAGAATCTCTTACTCAATCTCATATGTCTCAATGAACCAGAAAGGGCAGGTGCTACCGAAGAAAGCTAATGGCTGAAATAAGAAAAGGGGATGAAACGAAAGAGAGGCTTAGAAATCAAAAGGACAAGTTAAAGAAGATAATAAGAAGGTGCCACAAAGAAATGACAACCAGTGAGGAGATGCACTGGAGATGTGGACCAAGATGGACCTTCATTACACTAACAGGGTACTAGAAGCTGCTGTGAAAGAGGAGCTGAGTTAATGAAGGTAAAGAAAAAGCGAACAAATAGATACTCCGCGATACCACTCACATTGGACGACCAGCTGCAGTGCATTGGACTTGGTGGAAGAGACATTGTTTGCAGCTTTGCAGATGTAACCACCAGAATCTGAAGACTTAAGGCTTGGAAAATGTATTTTTGAGCCTCGGCTCCCATGATATATTTCATCATCCTTATACCATTTGTATTCAGTAGCAGCAGGGTTACTCTGACGTACAGTACAGGTGACTTCAGCAGTGTCTCCCTCTTTAAGGATTAGCGATGGGCTTGGGTCGATGTTTACACCCCTTGGAGCATCTAAAGATAACGTATAAAATTTCATGAAATTGAGACTCAACTTGCACATGTGACTTTAAACTGGTCTTCATCAATTTTTTTTTTTTTTTTTTTGTTCTTATATAGCGCTCGAATCACCCGGAGGCATCTCGGCGCTTGCCTTGGGAACCCGTCCTGGCTTTTCCCTGTGAGATAGCCCCTACAGGGCATCCCCAAGGTGAAAGCCAGGCATCCCGCCGCAGGGGGCCGTTGGGGAGATTAAGCAAGCTTAATGCCCAGAGTTGCAGAGTGAGAACCCATGATTAGGGCAGGCACCGGAGCGAGAATTATCAAGTCCGTGGACATTTGAGCTCAAGACCCTGCCGCGTCGGGAATTGAACCCTGGTCCCGGGTCTGACCTCTGCTCCAGGGTCTGCCTGCTCTAACCAGTGAGCCACACTTCTCCACCTAACCAGTGAGCCACACTTCTCCAATGGTATACATTTTTTTTGGAATGACTGAAATGATTCCATTACTAGCACACAAGTCTCCTACCAAAGCAGTGTTACTCATTGTACCATTTGGAGCCATTTGAACCTATTATCCCATTTCGGAATTTGGGTTTGAATTCGAGCCACTTGCAGTCACATTCTGTAAGAGTGTGTGTAGGTAAGTGGGTGCGCGCTTATCTGTGTTGGCCTCAATGTACCTAATTTTGGAAAGTTATGTAATTTCCCATACTAACCTTTATAAAGCTGTAACTTTTGTGTAGATTTTCAAGCATACCTCTCTTGTAATAAACCTATGCCATGCAGGTTGCTTCACTGCCACACAATGGGGCCACAACTCACCCTGGAAAAAGGCTGAAGAATGCCCATCTTCCCAGACTCACCCAGATGGGTAGGCGCCATATGTTGAGGCCCAAACTTGTGCTCACTACTTCCCGGCCTGTGACACCCCTGGATGCTGAGGCCACTCCCAACTAACAGAACCTTGGGACACTGGCACCCCCTGGGACCCATCCGCATGATACTCTGATGAGACAAATATCCACTGATCTGGCCCTTGGACTACTCCCCATGAAGTAGGTCCATGCCCTGAACCAAACCTACCTCTGTCAGGCAGGGACGGGCCTGCATATGGCGGGGGAGATCCTGGGTATGGCAGGGGCGCTCCTGGGTATGGCAGGGGCACTCCTGGATACGACAGGGGCGCTCCTGGGTATGGCAGGGGCGCTCCTGGGTATGGCGGGGGAGATCCTGGGTGTGGCAGGGGCGTCCTGGGTATGGCAGGGGCACTCCTGGATACGACAGGGGCGCTCCTGGGTATGGCAGGGGAGCTCCTGGGTATGGCGGGGGAGATCCTGGGTGTGGCAGGGGCGCTCCTGGGTATGGCAGGGGAGCTCCTGGGTATGGCGGGGGAGATCCCGGGTGTGGCAGGGGCACTCCTGGGTATGACAAGGGCACTCCTGGGTTTGGCAAGGGCGCTCCTGGGTATGGCAGGATCTCTCCTGGGTATGGCAGGGGCGCTCCTCGGTTTGGCAAGGGCACTCCTGGGTTTGGCAAGGGCGCTCCTGGGTATGGCAGGAGCTCTCCTGGGAATGGACGGGGCGCCCCTGGGTATGGCAGGGGTGGCACCTGGGTATGGCAGGGGCGCTCCTGGATATGCAGGTGCATTCCTGGGTATGGCAGGGGCACACCTGGGTATGGCAGGGGCGCACTTGGGTATGGCAGGGGCGCTCCTGGGTATGGCAGGGAGATCCTGGGTATGGCAGTGGAGATCCTGGGTATGGTGGGGGAGATCATGGGTATGTCAGGGGCACACCTGGGTATGGCAGCTGTATTCCTGTGTATGGCAGGGGCGCACTTGGGTATGGCAGGGGCGCTCCAGGGTATTGCAGGGGCGCTCCTGGGTATGGCAGGGGAGATCCTGGGTATGGAAGGGGCGCTCCTGGGTATCGAAGGGGCGCTCCTGGGTATGGCAGGGGCGCTCCTGGGTATCGAAGGGGTGCTCCTGGGTATCGAAGGGGCGCTCCTGGGTATGTCGGGGGAGATCCTGGGTATGGCAGTGGCGCTCTCGGGTATGGCAGGGGCGCTCCTGGGTATGGCAGGGGCGCTCCTGGGTATGGAAGGGCCGCTCCCGGGTATGGCAGGGGCGCTCCTGGGTATGGCAGGGACACTCCTGGGTATTGCAGGGGCGCTCCTGGGTATGGCAGGGGCGCTCCTGGGTATGGCAGGGACACTCCTGGGTATTGCAGGGGCGCTCCTGGGTATGGCAGGGGCGCTCCTGGGTATGGCAGGGACACTCCTGGGTATTGCAGGGGCGCTCCCGGGTATGGCGGGGGAGATCCTGGGTATGGCAGTGGCGCTCCTGGGTATGGCAAGGGCGCTCCCGGGTATGGCAGGGGCGCTCCTGGGTATGGCAAGGGCGCTCCCGGGTATGGCAGGGGCGCTCCTGGGTATGGCAGGGACACTCCTGGGTATGGCAGGGACACTCCTGGGTATGGAAGGGGCGCTCCTGGGTATGGCAGGGACACTCTTGGGTATGGCAGGGACACTCCTGGGTATGGAAGGGGCGCTCCTGGGTATGGCAGGGACACTCTTGGGTATGGCAGGGACACTCCTGGGTATGGAAGGGGCGCTCCTGGGTATGGAAGGGGCGCTCCTGGGTATGGCAGGGGCGCTCCTGGGTATCGAAGGGTCGCTCCTGGGTATGGCAGGGGCGCTCCTGGGTATCGAAGGGTCGCTCCTGGGTATGGCAGGGGCGCTCCTGGGTATCGAAGGGTCGCTCCTGGGTATGGCAGGGACACTCCCGGGTATGGCAGGGGCGCTCCTGGGTATGGAAGGGGCGCTCCTGGGTATGGCAGGGACACTCCTGGGTATGGAAGGGGCGCTCCTGGGTATGGCAGGGACACTCCTGGGTATGGCAGGGGCGCTCCTGGGTATGGAAGGGGAGATCCTGGGTATGGCAGGGACACTCCTGGGTATGGAAGGGGCGCTCCTGGGTATGGCAGGGACACTCCTGGGTATGGAAGGGGCGCTCCTGGGTATGGAAGGGGCGCTCCTGGGTATGGCAGGGGCGCTCCTGGGTATCGAAGGGTCGCTCCTGGGTATGGCAGGGGCGCTCCTGGGTATCGAAGGGTCGCTCCTGGGTATGGCAGGGGCGCTCCTGGGTATCGAAGGGTCGCTCCTGGGTATGGCAGGGACACTCCCGGGTGTGGCAGGGGCGCTCCTGGGTATGGAAGGGGAGATCCTGGGTATGGCAGGGGCGCTACTGGGTATGGAAGGGTGGCTCCTGGGAATAGCAGGGGCGCACCTGGGTATGGCAGGGGAGATCCTGGGAATAGCAGGGGCGCACCTGGGTATGGCAGGGGAGATTCTGGGTATGGAAGGGGGGCTCCTGAGGATGAAACTCTAGTGCTGAAGAGCTTCTCCTCACTGCTAATCATTCAAACTCCTCGTGTGAGGCATTCCTCTTCACCCTCCAGGACCTTCACAATCACCCATCTCTAGGGCCCCGTCTCACTGACGCATATGGACCAACATGAGTCCAGTTTCCAGGGTACTGCCACCCCCCCTATCACGACTCGTCCTGTTGACATGGTCTGAGCAGTAATTTACTAACATATTCAACTGGCAGGACAATTACAACCGTGTCTCTCAGGCTTCCCTCAGGTGTGGTCAGTCCTCCCCATAAGCATCCATAGCATTAGTTGGTGGATACATCCAATACTGAGCCATCTGTGCTCCTGTGACGGGGGAGGGCGGGAGGGTAAACTGTTGATGTGAGTGTTGGGAGGGCTCAGACATGTTCCTCATCGCTGAGCAGTCTAAGCCAGAGCCTCGGAGTGCTCTATACTGTAGCTCTCTGCCCTCTCACCTGCCCCTGCTTCCCAGGACGAGAAAGGTGGGATAGCCCTCAAGTTCTACTTCTCAGAGGAGTCACTTACCTAGCCCTTTCCTTTATCATTCACTGACAACAGGACCGATGAGTGATGTGTGCCTTGTTTGTATAACTGATACTGGTCCATGACTATTTTACTATTGCCACAATTTTAGTAGTTCTATACATTATATTTACATCTAAATTGCAAATTTACAGATTTTAGCAGCGGGTATTGTAAACACATTCATTCATTACATTTCACCACATACACACAGGAGTATAGTTCTCCATGACGCTATTCATTATAAATGTTATTTTTAATAGTATATACTCACATTTCACATCAATCAGGACTTCTTGAGAACGGGACATCCCTGCCTTGTTTTGGACCTCGCAGGCATATTCTCCTGACTCCTCTGCTGCAATACTCTGGAACACCTGATCCTCTGTCGCTGATATCTTCTGTTTATTTCGATACCACGTGACCGCATAGACCTCAGGATTGCTGCTGTTGTAGGTGCAGTAGAGCTGCACCGCGTCTCCTTCCTTAATCCAGGCCTTGTCTGGAGCTTGGATGGCCACGCCCACTCTCCTTGGAGCATCTAAAAGTGAGGGTAAAGGAGTTATAGGTACATACCCGTTCATCCGATGAAGTTTCAAGTTTATTTTATTAGCGTAGTTACTTCAATTTCAATAAACCTTTATTCGGTACTTAAAAAATACCATAAAAATACATTTTACATAGTTAAAATTGGTAAAATACAATTCGTTACACGGGGTTGGAGACAGTTGACCGAGAAGTTTATTCAGCACAGCCCTCTTGAATTCCTTAGCCTTCAGGCAATCTTAATAAAATTCATGATACAAAACAGTGTATGAGGATCATCAGCCGTTTGCAAGAATAATAAGGCAACCTTGGCATGTTCAAACTTTGCCTGTTTTAAAATTCCTACTAAACAACTACGCCTAGGTAGAGCATAAAATGGACATAACAATATAAAATTAAGGGTATCCTGCGGAGACCTATTGTCGCAGCCGCAGGGACCCTTCTGCTCAACTGTTGAAGTAAAACCTGGTGGATCAGCCAGTAAATGATGTAAAAGGTTGAGCCTAAAACGGGTAAATAAAAATCAATCCTGGGCATTATACATGAGCTCAAGATAAGGTTCCATTCCTTCTGCAGTTTTCACCACTCTATGGGCACAGACAGAGGTTTTACTTTTTTCCTCGGCCGCTCTATGTGAGGCTACCAGATCCATAAAGATTTTTTTAACTCTCTTAATATCCTGGGGGATGATTTCCGTTGGGTTGGAAAAAAGATTCTTGCAACCAATTCCCTCAAGTGTGGACTTAACATATTTTAGCCACGGGATACTCATTCCTTTGTCCCTTTCTGTACAGTCTATGATAATCTGTCTGCTCAGGTCTGCCTCGGTATTTGACCAGATCTTTAGCCAGGCCATAAGGGGTCTGACCTTTATCAGGTCCTCAATGTATACTCTTCCTAGTTCTTTGTGAATGATGTAAGCTGGAGTAATTTTTCTGAAGTATTTATTCTCCTCTGTCTGTATTTGCTTAGTGCTAGCGAAGCCCCAAACTTCGGACCCATATACCACTTTAGAACAACAGATTTAGCTGTACAAATTCATAACATGTTCTGGCGACCACCGGCCCAGCCTGCGTCCATAGTTCATGATCGCGCCAGTCGAGGCTACTAATTTGGAACACCGCTCCTCAATTAAAAGTTTAAAATTTAAAAGTCCATCAAATAACAAGCCAAGGTAAGGGAAGGTCTGTACCTGTCCTAAATTGTATGTGCCTATTTTGTATGAGAACTTCTTACAAGGTTTAGTTCCCGCTAACATAACAAAGGACTTGGTCAGGTTTGCCGACAGGTCTAAGGTGTCCATAAAACTAACAAACCCGTCAATCAGGCACTGCAGTCCCTTGGGGGTGCGGGCTAGGAGGACAGCATCATCTGCATACAACAACACAAGGACCGGGCGAGAACCTATTCGGGGGGAATCTACTTTTAATTTGCCTAATGCCTGGTCTAGATTATTAAATTATAAAGAGAACAAAAACGGGGCCAGGACACATCCCTATCTGACCCCACTGTTGCATGCAAAAGGTGCTGTGGTGCACCCTTCCAGATTAAAACGCACTTTGGCAGTGGTACTGCAGTGCAATGATCTCAAGATATTAACCAGGCCCTCGTCAACCCCCAATCTGGACATCAGGGCCCACAGCTTCTCTCTGTTGACATGGTCGAAAGCTGCAGTGAGGTCCATAAACCCCAGGTTAACTGCCTCGTTCCTAGCTATGGTGTATTTTGCAACCAATAGGTAGAGGTTCAGGCACTGATCCGTTGTTGATCTCCCCATCCTGAACCCGTACTGAGTGTCTGTGATAATTTGGTGTTCGTCAGCCCAGTCCATAAGATGGTTGGGTACCACTCGGCCCAATACTTTGGCCGTCACATCGGTCAAAGATATGGGGCGGTAGCACTAGGGGTTGTCCCTGTTCCCTTTTTTGAAGATGGGAACTATTGTTGCTGATGACCATGAACGCGGGAGGCCAGTTGCGACCGCTGCGTTTAACACTCTAGTAAGGATTGGGGCCCACAGATCCACGTTACTCAAGTAGAGGTCTGGTGGGATACCATCTGGCCCTGGCGCTTTATTTTTCGTTAAGCCCTGGATACCCACTACCACTTCCCCTAAAGAGAATTCAATCGTGGTAACCCACCGGGGTCCCTTCCCGTCATCCTTACTAACCCCCATGGTATGGTTATACAGGTTTTTAAAGTGATCATACCGTTGTTCTAGCAAGATGGTTGTGCTAATGTCTGGGGCATTGGAATCCTGAAAACATGGGTTATTAATTATTTTCCAAAACTCCGTTAGGTCCCTTCTGTCTGCGGCAGCCCTTAAATCTTCCCAGGCTTGAGATTGAAGGGAGTATTTCCTACACTTGATCGCCTTTTTTTACGTGATCCTGCACTGCGAAATGCGAGATTTATCCATGGGCACAGTTTTCAGGCTAGATTTTAGTTCTTTCTGTGCCCGGGAACAGTCGCTGTCAAACCATCTGGGGGTGGTGTTTACTCTCCCTTGCTTGTTGGTCTTTAAGAAACCATCTATTACATGCGCCACTTCCTCAAATGCTTTGACAATGGCGGGTCCCTCTGCCGAATGATCAAGGCACACCCCAATCATTTCATTCCCTATCTCCATTAGCGATTTGTAAAAAGCATGCCCGTCAACTTTTATCCATCTAAGTCGCCTCCCCTGGTTGATTACTCTCTCCATACTGGTTACCCCTACACCTCTCCTAACACTTCTGGGAGACAGATCTTCTATCGCCAGTACTAGGGGGTTGTGATCGCTGAATATACTCCATTTGATCTCTGCCCCTCTAATCCAGCCCTTAAATAGGCTGGACACCAGCACGTAATCTATAACGGAGCGACACCCTCTGCCCTTGAAAGTTGGGTTGACCTCCCCTCCGCTTCCTGTAGCCACAAGGTCAATAGTGTGTGCTAAGGTGTGGCTTTTCAGGAGCCTGTCTAGATCTATCCCCTGTTGGAAATGCGGGCCATGCTCCAAACTGAAACGGGACCAATCCTCAGTAACAGGAATCAGGTTTGGGCACAGGTGGCAATTAAAGTCGCCTGCTAGGACCACCACCGGTGCCACTGCTCCCTTCCTCGAGGATATCTCCACACTTAATCGATTATCTAGTTCACTTATTGTGGGTCCCCTCCCCTTGACTACTCCTGCGTTATACACATTGGTCAAGATCATATTAACCCATTTGTATGGAACCCAAGGGCCTGCAAGTTATTTGTGGGCCAATTTAGGTTGGTCCAAACTCCCTCCAACTGAAGGTCTACATATATAGAAAGTACTCCCATGGCTCGCCCAGAGGATACCTTCTGTGCAGGCACAGAGAAACACTTATACCCCGCTAGATGAAAGGGGCTACAATCTATCGCCCAGGTTTCCTGTAAACAGATTACCTGAAACCTGGTTATATACTTCAACCATTCCTGGTTGTCAAATCTTGCTGATAACCCAGCTATATTCCAGGATACTAGTCTTATCCCCTCCTGCATTTGTGACTCTATGGGGTCTGGTGTAGCAAGATTATTATCCCCTCTCCTTACATCAATAGTGTCCTCATTAAGCTCGGGCAAGGTAAAAGTCTTCCTTGCTCTTTGAGGGTGCGGGGGGGATACACAATCCCTGAAGCTTCTTCCCTCTCTGCTAATCTAGTCGATCGTCCAAGCGCGTTTCCTGGGGTAGAGGGCTTCTTAAGTGGTCCGTAGGAGTCCCACCTGGGGAGTTCGTCACATTGCTAGTAGGTACATACATTGCAGGATAGTCAGGTAACAATGTAGTCTGGGAGATATTGGGGGGCAACCCTTTTCACAGAGTCTATTCCCAATAGAGGTTCTTTTGCTCTCCAGTCAATCCTGTTCATCTAAAGACATAAAAGGGGTGAATCTATTCCTAAGGCTAAGAAATCCCTGGTTTCTATGGGGGCATATGTCATTGGACGGGAGAAACTCTTCCCACCCGAGGAACTAACACTTCTACATCGCCATCCATGGGCTAGGCCCGAACACAGGGTTCAAAAGCTCAGGGGCAAGGATCTGATAGTGCTTGGTTGATTATCCGGTCCCCAGCTTAGTATTGGATCGACTACGCGGGGGTTCCTAAAGTTAACCACCACACAGTCGCCATTGGCATCCTTTGGCCTGTTCCCCAACTAGCTCACCCTACGGACAAACACAATTTCCCCCTGATCATTCCCTATTAGAAGCCTGTTCTTGTTCAGCCAGAACATTGTTTTATTTTTGAGTTCATCATAGGCCTCTGTGTAGTCTGGTTTCAACTGGGGGACCTCCGTGATTATAATTACATATGGGACCACTTCTGGGGGTAGATTTGTACAGGGTAAGGGGTTAATGCATGCTTTGGGGGGTGGCCCTTCCGATTCACGCAGGCGTTGTGGTTCAGGTGGGGGTTGCTTGTGGGCTAGAACTTGTAAGGTACGTGATGGCACAACAGTAATGGCGTCACCCAAATTCACCGAGCGTAGTTACTTAAAACCATTGCTACAGAATATATCGTAAAAATAAATCATTATAAATTGCAATTTTAAGAGACAAGTAAAAAGGGTTTCGTACAAATCAGTTCAAATCAGTTAATCTATCATTTAATTTTCAAATGCAAGATGTTGTCATTTCATTTCATTATGTCTTTTTTTCGAATAAAATTCATAAAAGACAGCATGCATAATATAACATTAAAAAACATCTTCAAATAGCCCCCAATAATACAAAAAAAATGTGTCACAATCGAAATACAGTTATTTCGTAATAATTAATTTAAAAGGGTTTTCAATTTCTTTGTACGAATCAGCCACGCCCACCCCAAAAATTTGGCTACACAGATCACAGATATTTCAATACGTATATCACGCATTTTCAACAGGGCTTCACGATTCCCCCCACAATTCAAGGTTTTGCAAATAGGTTTCAACCATTTCAGTCGGGGCGATCGATATGCTGGGCATGCGAAAAACAAATGGCCAACACTTTCTACCTGGTCAGGACAAAAAAAACATTTATTACTTGCTTTCTTCGCCCACTTTGCAGTAAAGGAGTTGGTCGGCAAAGTACCCACCCGAAACTGATGATACAGCTTACGGTCTAGGGTTTAGCAGATCAAGTCCCAATAAAGCTCAAGGGACGGTGTTACCTTGTGTATTAAAAAAAGTCCCGTTAAGCTGTTGCCTGACGAAAGAGAGACCATTGCAGATTTCTTTGCAGCCCAGAACTGATCTTTAAATTCTTGTTTGGATGGGAACCTAGAGCATTCAGGATGTAACCATAACTCGCGGAGGCCCATTGAATACAAAATATGTTTAACTTCCCGGAGCCATGGGATTTTGTGGGCACCCCACAACAATTTAACCTCGCCTAGTTCATGAGCGAAAAGACTAAGCTCTGGGGTCGTCCAAAGGCGACGCCAGAGAGCTGCGAGACGATACTGCGCCATCTCATTCAGGGGTCTACAGCCTAGATCTAAAAGCAGTGGTTTTATTGGTGATGATTGTGGAAGCCCCACCAGGTTCCGCAAGAACCTATTCTGTGCTGTGGTTAGTGCTGACAAATCTTTATAACCCCATATATCCGCTCCATACAGGGTAGCAGCATTGACCTTGGCCTCATAAATTTTAACCGCTGGTATAATGCGTTTGGTCAAGGTTTTTTTTTGTTCCTGCAATAGACATCCTGTAAGGCGAACAAATTTAAGTTTTAAAACCTCCAACTGGGGGCTCCAAGTAAATTGATGATCAAGAGTCACGCCCAAATAGGTCATGACCTTGACCTGTTCAATTGGGGCACCATTTAATGTAACCGAACTTTTAATTGGTTTGTTTTTGTTAAAAACCATGAATTTGGTTTTATCGACATTGATCTGTAGGTCATTATTTACACAAAAGTCAGCAAATCTATTCAGGGCTGCCTGTAACCCGCTCCGGGTTTTAGAAAGGAGCAGGGTGTCGTTGGCAAATATTAACATGGGATATTTTAAGCCCCCCAAGGTAGGTGCATCTGTTTGCGTGTCACTAAAGAATGCAACCACCTGATTGATAAACAGGAGAAACAGGGTAGGGGCCAACACGCAGCCCTGCCGGACCCCTCGTCGAACTGGGAAGCTGTTGGTCACCTGGCCCTGTTTCCCCCATCTTACCCGGGCAAAATTGTCCTCATGTAGGCGTCTGACTAGCTCTAAGAGTTCTGGTGGAAGACCCATAAGTCTGAGGGCTTCCCATAATTTTGCCCTAGAGACCAGGTCGAAAGCCGACCTAAGATCAACAAAGGCGGCATAGATGACCCCACCGCCCAAGAAGACCACCTTCCAATACAGCATGGTGAGTCGGAACACCTGATCTAGGGTGCTGGTGCCTGATCTAAACCCTGCCTGCATGGGGGAGAGTATGTTATTCTGCTCAATCCACCCCTGTATTCTTATCAGGGCCATTTTTGATACAACTTTTTGAATAGTGTCGATCAGGCTAATGGGGCGGTAGTTTTTCGGTGATGACCGATCCCCTTTCTTATAAACTGGAAGTATCTCAGCACCTTTCCAGGATTGTGGTACCCTTGCCCCTGCTGCGATAGAGTTTGCTAGAGTTGTAATATATGGAACCCACAGATCAAGGTTCAATTTAAAAAGGTCCGCTGGTATGGCGTCCAAACCCGGGGCCTTACCAGACTGAATAAAGCCAAGGGCGTGTACAGTGTCTGAGGTGCTGAAAGTAAGCCTATCCCCATACGGTGTTGATGTTATCCCCACTATGGGCTCGATTGCCAGCTGTTCGATATTTGTATCTTTAAATTGGGTGGAAAAAAATTCCACCCAATCCGTAACTGAGACATGGTTTACAGGCGTTTGAGAATCCGAATCCCTACCCCATCTAACTATCTCCCAGAATTTAACTTGGTTAGACGACTCACAGGTTTTGAGAAGATCTAGCCAGTACGAATCGTCCCAGTCCCTCTTAGCATCCCAAAGGGTGTGTTTATAAAACTGCCTGGCTTTCCTGATGTCAGGGGTTATTCTGGTTTTAACAGCTGCTATTAATTTGCTGTAGGCTTCTCTGCAGGTTTTATTATACCATCTTTATTATACCATCAATTTAGTGTGGATTAGCTTTCAGATTTTTAGATGGCCTAGTGAGAAGTTTTTTAAGAGCCGTAAAACATTGCTCGTGAAGGTCAACAGTAATGGACTCTACCCCGCTATTGGGAGATAATGCAGTCATCCTATTTCTTGTATCTAGGACCAGCTCCTCTATTTGACAGATAAGCCCTGAGTCAGCTATGACCCTTGACCATTTAACCCGTCTTCTACTGTCACACAAGACTAGGTCTGAAGTTATACAAGCTGTTTCTGCTTGGGGGACACCTAATCCAGGAATCCTGAGCCCCAGGGAGAGAGGATTATGATCACTCTCTGGCCTGGTCTCTATTGACATATCAATCACGTGTGTCCAAGATTCTATATTGACCAATATATAGTCAATGCGACTTGCACTAATCCCATTGTCAAAGGTTGGTTTCCCTTCCTTATCAGACGGACAACGGCCATTCACTGCCCGTAGCCCCCATTCCAGGCAGAGCCCCAGCCAGTGGAGGGCAGCCTCCGTTCCCCTAACACCCTTAGTTATAGCTAACGGGGGGATATTCCAGACGGTATCTTCATCAATCCCCACATCCTCAGCCAAACTCAGGATGGGTTCGAATGAGCAGTTCAGATCACCAGCTACTAAGACAAGATGATCAGTTTTATACTCATTCAGGAGATGTTCCAGGTCATTAAGAATGGGTTGCTTCCTCCCACCCTGACAACCTCGGGCATAGATGTTAATTAAAACAATATCCTTACAGTTGTCCTTACTCAGGGAAATACAAAGGAGGTCAGCATTCTCCACCAGAATTTCCTTAATGCTGAAGCCCAGGGAGCTTCTAATCCATATTGTGAGACCTCCCGAAGCCCTACCCCTGGGGCCCTGTGTGGCTGGTTTGTAATAATTTAGGAAGCCCACCTTAAACAGGGGATCGATTGACCAAGTTTCCTGGAAGACGACGATATCATGTGTAGTAATGAAATCTACCCAGTCGTCGTTATCCAGGCGACCCCTCAATCCTGCTATATTCCATGAGGCCACCTTGATTGCATTAACCGGGCTACTGATGATAATGGGCTCTAATTGTCCCTGAACCCATGACTCGATCGAAGTAGGAGTAAAAACATGGTCCAGTGTTGTTTTTGAGCCTAATTGTGGTATAGAACAATCCACACAGGATACTGGCAAAGTGTTCTGAGCAGTCGAAATTGGTTCCACTGACTGTATAGAGGCATAAACCCCCCCGAGTCAGTCGACCTCATCCAGACAACCAAACATATTAGTAGTGGGAACCCCTTGTCACCATGTATTTTGGTTTTGCCGACCATTCCTACTTCCCCTCTGTCTTGATTTTTGGACTGTTGACCAAGGCCCCTCCATATCAAACTGTTGACGAGGAGGATAGAAAAAGGTGAGGGGTCTAACAACAACAGAGGGGTCTTCTTCACAAGGGGCCCATGAACAGAGATGCTGTGCTGTTTGGGGGTCAGCGAATGACACCACTATACAATCGCCAGCAATAGATTTGCGCGTGGGCCCAACCCATGGTACTCTGCGCACCATTAGTGCCCGACTTCTTTGGTGATTGGGGAGCTGTCTATTTATGTTAAGCCAATGTATGACCTTATTTTTTAGGGACCGATCATTCTCTTTAATTTGGGGGTCGAGAGTAGGTACACCAGCTAGAACTATGACATAAGAACTAGCCTCGGGTGGTAGGTCAATATACCCACCACGAAAGTTTGGACGGTTAGATTCATAAGTTGATATTTTCTTATTTGCCAATTGATTAGACTGGTGTACGACAGCTTGTGGCCTGGGTTTAGGCGGAGCTACATTCTGGTGGGGACAAGCTTGTGGCCTGGATTTAGATGGTGCTATATTCTGTGGGGGACAAGCGCTGGGGATAATAGGTTTTGAGGTGGTAGCAGCGGTATCACCGACTTTGGTACGGGGTTTTGGTATAGGTTTAAGTCTTGGGAGTGTAGGAACCGGAGGTTCTGACTCCTGTACCTGAAGGGTAGGACCCTCACCCTGGGAAAACCTAGCTTCCATTTGTTTAAGACTAAAGCTAGCCAATGTAACTATAGTCCTATCCATTTCTAACAAGTGGTTTTCCATTCGAGAAAGTCTAAGTTCCAGGGGGGTGAGTAACTGTTTTAGTGTGTCCCAGACAGTTTTAAGGAATTCCTCATCCCCCCTCTTATCTCCCTCCACCACACTCAACCCACTCTCTAATGACCCTTCCTTGCTCATATCTGGGAGAGTTACCACCGGGGGATCAAACGCGACACAGCTTAAATCATAGGCGGTCTCATTACCCAATAAAGCAGTGTTGGTTTTGGCTATTTTTTCCCCTGCCCCGAATATGCCCAAAGGTCGTCTACTATTAAAAAACTGAGATCTCGCAATTTTTGCTTTTTTGCGAGCATAAGTAGATCTAACGTGGCATTTCTTCTTTTGTATAGCAACTTTTTTATCATTTGCCGCAGTTTTGGACAGAGCAATTTTAAAGGGGGAGCTTATACCGGCCATAAAGATCGGCGGTACCAGCTCCGCCATGGGCTTAAGAGGAGGTAATGTTAGTTTCAAGGTAGGCTCGGGTAGCGATGTGGATGGGGGGTGATGGATGTCTGCCGATGTTAGCAAGGGGCGGGGACCTGATGTACGCTCCGGGGTTAAAGCTAAGGCAAAGCTACCTAAAGATGATTTCTTGGAGGAAACTAAGTTAAGGGAGAGTTTTCGCGCAGCTTCTAATTCTAGGGAAACCCTATGTTGCATCTTACTGATTTCCACATCAATGGCCAAATTGGTCTTTGTGAGGAAATCATCTAGGGTCCCATTGGATTTATTAAGGCCCTTAGCAGTTTTGCTGCGACTACCCCGTGTACACATAATGAATATTTAACAAAATAATGTGACACAAGTGAAATTTATCGCATTAGTCAACTACAATCAAGGGGAGTGGCCCAGCCCAGACCTCTTAGTCCTCGAACGGCCTCAAACGGCCCGCTCTTTGCCCGGTCTTCGCCCCGGTTGCTCCCGCGCGCTTCCGCGCAGCGGATACTCCGCCCAGTATTATAGGGCCTGGACAGAGCATGGGGCGTGGCCGGCAGGGAGAGCGAACACAGGTGTAGAACGCAGGGACTCCTGGGCAATGGAGTCCCTGCTAGGCTGCTCGCAGCCCTGCTGATTCACAAGGGTGCCCCAAGATGCACAGTGCCCCTCCCAGCGCCTCACAGGGTCCTCGGGCGCAGCGGGACCCGCGCAGCGGGTCCGGCAAGTGGTGGGATGATTCCTCAAAGATCCTTCTGTGTCAGGCAGCAAAGAGAGTTTCCCAGCAGTCAAGATCCGGTAACAAGGCGTCCCACAGGGTGGAGACAGCGAAGCACTTTTCTGCGTTAATCAGGGGGCGTGGCCGGCAGGCAGAGCGGCCACAGGTGTAGAACGCAGGGACTCCTGGGCAATGGAGTCCCTGCTAGGCTGCTCGCAGCCCTGCCGATTCACAAGGGTGCCCCAAGATGCACAGTGCCCCTCCCAGCGCCTCACAGGGGCCTCGGGCGCAGCGGGACCCGCGCAGCGGGTCCGGCAAGTTGTGGGATGATTCCTCAAAGATCCTTCTGTGTCAGGCAGCAAAGAGAGTTTCCCAGCAGTCAAAATCCGGTAACAAGGCGTCCCACAGGGTGGAGACAGCGAAGCACTTTTCTGCGTTAATCAGGGGGCGTGGCCGGCAGGGAGAGCGGCCACAGGTGTAGAACGCAGGGACTCCTGGGCAATGGAGTCCCTGCTAGGCTGCTCGCAGCCCTGCCGATTCACAAGGGTGCCCCAAGATGCACAGTGCCCCTCCCAGCGCCTCACAGGGTCCTCGGGCGCAGCGGGACCCGCGCAGCGGGTCCGGCAAGTGGTGGGATGATTCCTCAAAGATCCTTCTGTGTCAGGCAGCAAAGAGAGTTTCCCAGCAGTCAAAATCCGGTAACAAGGCGTCCCACAGGGTGGAGACAGCGAAGCACTTTTCTGCGTTAATCAGGGGGCGTGGCCGGCAGGGAGAGCGGCCACAGGTGTAGAACGCAGGGACTCCTGGGCAATGGAGTCCCTGCTAGGCTGCTCGCAGCCCTGCCGATTCACAAGGGTGCCCCAAGATGCACAGTGCCCCTCCCAGCGCCTCACAGGGTCCTCGGGCGCAGCGGGACCCGCGCAGCGGGTCCAGCAAGTGGTGGGATGATTCCTCAAAGATCCTTCTGTGTCAGGCAGCAAAGAGAGTTTCCCAGCAGTCAAAATCCGGTAACAAGGCGTCCCACAGGGTGGAGACAGCGAAGCACTTTTCTGCGTTAATCAGGGGGCGTGGCCGGCAGGGAGAGCGGCCACAGGTGTAGAACGCAGGGACTCCTGGGCAATGGAGTCCCTGCTAGGCTGCTCGCAGCCCTGCCGATTCACAAGGGTGCCCCAAGATGCACAGTGCCCCTCCCAGCGCCTCACAGGGTCCTCGGGCGCAGCGGGACCCGCACAGCGGGTCCGGCAAGTGGTGGGATGATTCCTCAAAGATCCTTCTGTGTCAGGCAGCAAAGAGAGTTTCCCCGCAGTCAAAATCCGGTAACAAGGCGTCCCACAGGGTGGAGACAGCGAAGCACTTTTCTGCGTTAATCAGGGGGCGTGGCCGGCAGGGAGAGCGGCCACAGGTGTAGAACGCAGGGACTCCTGGGCAATGGAGTCCCTGCTAGGCTGCTCGCAGCCCTGCCAATTCACAAGGGTGCCCCAAGATGCACAGTGCCCCTCCCAGCGCCTCACAGGGTCCTCGGGCGCAGCAGGACCCGCGCAGCGGGTCCGGCAAGTGGTGGGATGATTCCTCAAAGATCCTTCTGTGTCAGGCAGCAAAGAGAGTTTCCCAGCAGTCAAAATCCGGTAACAAGGCGTCCCTTGTAGTCATTAATTCATCAATTTAGCAGCTTTGAACCTTTTTACGTTTAGGCAGTAATATTGCTCTGCCCGATGTTAGTGCTAAGATGTGCCTGTCGCTACTGTGGCATTTTCTTCTCCACTTGCCTCAAAAACTTTACAGGCACCAGTTCAGTTGCGTGTCCTCGGGTGCAAAGCACACCACCGCTTGTCCCCATGTGTGGAAGTCTCTAGGATTAAAAAGTGGTTTTACAAGCTGTTTTCGTTCTTGTGTCAGTTCTTTACAAAGGCAGATAAGGTGCAGCATGTCTTCCTGCGCTGTGCCACACAAGCGACAGGTGGTGTCAAATTGGCTTTTCAGCCAGTGTGGAAAGTGCTGTGTGCATGGTAGCAGGTCAAGTAGGCACTTTAGGAATTGGATTTTAGTAGATCAAGCAAACCCCAGGGCTAGTTATCCAGCAGGGGTGGAGTAGGTGCTCACAGTCATCCAGGCAAGTGTCTTCTAACCACAAGCACCATTTGAGATTTCCTGGTTTTGATTTCTGTATTTTGTCCCAAAAGATGGCTATCGCGCCATGTCTTGCAAGGGTCTGTTTCTGGACACAGAACTCGAGCCTCATCTGTGCTGGAGAAACTCTTTTTGGTAAGTCAAAGATTATTCTGTATGCTTTTGCAACCATACCATCTAGGAGCTTGAAGTCCCTGACCCTCTGTGCCTCACTTCCATAAGCTATTGTGGGTTGGAGTTTTGCCCGTATTACTTCGGCTAGTGGAGTAAGTGAGGGGCCGCTCAACTTAGAGTTAAGATTTCTTATCGAGACTACCAGTGCTATTCCCTTCCTCTTGATTGAGTCTCTTTGGGCTGTGAAACGCCAGCCTTTATCGATGATCACGCCAAAATATTTATATTCTGTTGCTAAGTCTATGCGGGTGTGACCCCAGAACCAGACCGATGTTTTCTTAGAGCTCTTTTTGATTGTCATGGTTTTGGTTTTCTCCAAGTTGATATTCATGTTGTTTGCCTCGGAGTATTCGAATATGGTATTAAGAAGATGCTGTAAACCAACCGTTTTTTTACTAGAACTAAGTCATCTGCATAGAGTAGACATGGTACCGCTAGGTTCCCTAACCTTGGAGAGTGTGAGTTGCTAGCATTTAATAGCAGGATAAGTTCTGCAAGGAACACGTTAAATAGAGTCGGGGCACCACACAGACTTGCTTGAGTACTTTTGTTGTTGGTATCCGTCTTGAAAGGGTTGACCCATCCGCCAGTTTTACTTGAATCCAGGTCTCAGTGTACAGATTGATTAGCAGATTGAGCAATGCCTGGGGTATGCCCCAGTTAGCCAGTTTTATCCATAGTTCATCGTGGTTTACATGATCAAAGGCAGCTCTTTGGTCAACGAAGCACAAGTATAATGGCATGTGTGTATTCTCATCATTGTCAACGAGCAGAAACATAAATGTTATATTTGTTACCGTTCCAACTGATTTGGAGAATCTAGTCTGATTCAGAGGAATTATCAAGTTGTCTTCGGCCCATTGTTGTAATTCGTCCAGAAGTGTAGCTGCAAAAAAGGTTGCCTCGATGTCCAGAAGAGCAACTAGGCAGTACTTTTTGTGCATAGTCCTGTCTCCTGACTTAAAAATTGGAAAGATTATCCAAGCCCGCCAGGATTGTGGGAGAAGGCCTGTCTGCCTTATTTCAATGAAAAGAGGGCTGAGTGCTTTTGCCCAATGATCTGTGTTTTGTTTATTCCCTTCGATGCTTGTGACGGAACCATTCCGTCATCAGTCACGGTTGAGCTGTGCTGATGACGGAACGGTTCTGTCACGACCGCACCCTGTTCGGGAATGTCCAGCACAGGGGGGGAATCGGCGCCACACGGAATCGGTTAAAGAGCACAGGCGGACCCAGTGCCCCTTCTCTTCTTCCCTTCTTTATATGGGATTTAATTGCTTTGAGGTAGTCACTTGGGTGTGTAACTCCCAGCAATTACCCTTCGTTCCCTCCAGTGCTGAATATGTGACATTACAACTCAATCAATATGATCGCGGTACGTTACATCACTGTTTTTACAACGCTAGTTGTTACAACGCATTGCGCTGGAGGGCGCTGGACTTAGGAATAGTATGAGTTACTATTCCAACACCAGTCTACATACAGTAGGGAAGGCGTTGGAATAGTAAATCATACTATTCCTTAGGTTAGAGCGCCATCCAGCGCAAGTCGTTGTAATGACTTGCTTTGTAATACCCTCAATGTAAAGGCATTGCGATGCAATGCCCGCATGGTAATGGATGTTTCCCTCCGATGCTGTTGTACTTCCCTCGCTGGGTCAGTACACGATAGTGGTAGTCCTCAAGTTTGTCTCCGACACAGTTCCTGTGGACGCTGAGGTTTTTTTCTTGATGGAAATGTTTTTGAATGTAGGTCACCCATTCCTCCTCAGATATGTTAGATGACAGTCCCTCGTGTGTCGGGGAAATAAGTTTGTTTATTGTCTCCCAAAACATTGCACTGTCTTTCTGCTTAATATCGGCATGCAATTTTGCCCATAAAGAGTCCTCAGAGTCTCTCTTGGCCGCCCATATTACTGGCTTCCGCTGAGTTTTCTGCTGTCGTAGTGGTACTAGGTTTATGATCTTGGTTGGTTTCCGTCGCAGGTGGCGCAACGTGCGGTTGATTGTATATTTTTTTTGTCAAAGGTGTGTTTATTAGCATTTTTTAGGAACTCAGAAAAACATGCGACAATCCCGCACAGCTTCCCACGCAGGGGGCAGATGAGAAATCTGAACAATGTATAGACCAGGAACTCTGGGGGTAATGGAGAGTAAGGCCCGTGGCGGCCGGGACACCAAAGAATCCCCGGATCCTGGCATGGGCCCATCGTCGATCAGGCAAACCGCAGGGTTTAAGGCCCATGAAAACGTGGAACATTTCTGAGCAAGGGTCCCATAAGACCTGGTCTGTCCTGCCCCCATGACAACATAAAGTCATCTCAGTAAAGTTAAGGATCGCCAGAAACCATAATGTGAAAAGAATACCCCCCCCTCCCCCTAAGCCCCCAAACTACCCCCCCCCCCAGTGGTGGTAGCGTTCCTATGGATAAAATCCCGTCTGGAGAAAGCATCAATCACAGTTGGAACAAATGGAGATATAAGTTCAAGTTCAAGTTCATGCATTTGTAAAGCGCACTACTCACCCAGAGGGTCTCAAGGCGCTGGAGGGAGGGGTTTACTTTTTATCGAATAGCCATGTTTTCAGTTCTTTTCTGAAGGAGATGTGATTCTGAGTAAGGCGGAGGTGGGTGGGGAGTGAGTTCCAGGTCTTGGCAGCCAGGAAGGAGAAGGATCTACCACCCATGGTGGTTTTTCGGGTGCGCGGGACTGCGGCGAGGGCTTGATTGGATGATCTTAGTTGGCGGGTGGGATAGTAGAAGGACAGTCGGGTGTTGAGGCATTCGGGTCCTAGATTATAAAGGGCCTTGTGTGCGTCGTAAGAAGGCGGAAAGTAATTCTTTTGTTGACGGGAAGCCAGTGGAGGTTTTTTAAGTGACCGGTGATGTGCTCTTGGCGCGGGATGTCTAATATGAGTCTCGCTGATGCGTTTTGGATGCGCTGGAGCTTTTTCTGCAATTTTGTTGTAATATCGAACATTGGGTGGGCACACCGCAGATTGCTGCCCGGAGGAAAGAAACCGAACCAGAGGGCCCCAGCGAAATTCAAAGTTTTTAAAATCATCTAGAAAGATGTCTGCCATTCTCTCCATACTCAACAAGCGCCAGAGTCTTGCATGCCAAAGGGAGATCGCCGGGGCCTCTGTCCGCTTCCAAGCTGCAGCTAGGGTAGTCTTGGCTGCTCCTATGCAGAGCCACATTATCTTCTTATCCGCTTTTGTCTGGAACTCAAGGGTTGGGTCTCTAAGGAGTAGCAGGATATGATCCAGTGAGTCCGCTACTGGGTAGCCCAGGATCTCTTTGATGTGAGATAGTATCTCATCCCAGTACGGACGGATAGTAGGGCAGTCCCACCAAATAGGGCGGAAGTCCCCCAGCATGCCACAACCCCTCCAGCACCTGTCGGTAGAACCAGGGAAGATCTGTCGCAGCTTGGCTGGGAACATGTACCAGTCCATCATTGTTTTGAGATGGGCCTCCCGGAGTTCCACCGAGTGGTTGTGTTTCTGTTAGAAGGGGCGATCTCAGAGGGCCAGGTTATGCTCACCCGACCACCCCGGGACCCACCTCTCCCACAGATATTGCCGAGTCTTATCGTGAGGTCCCCACCGGGGGGGGGACTTCGAGTCTAGGATCGTACACACTGAACTCACACCACACTTACGAACAGACACCACACCGTAGGTTTTCAGTAACAAGTCCTTTATCAAACAGTAAGAAGAAATTAGCACCCTTATTTACAAGCGATCGAGGGATCGTAAAGTCTTTGGGGATTCGGGAAGGGGGAAGCGGGACAGTCTCAGTCTTTAGGCCAATACGAAGCGTACCCTGCGCACAGCTCTCAATCCTCGACCTGGGGGATACGGAAGAAGATGGTCGTACTGGCGGCTTCACTCACCTCGAGTCGACTCAGGTCGTGGTGGTAGCGTCGATGGTCCAGCGACCAGAGTACTCCTCGAGCCGCGACGAGGTCAACAGGGCTCGATCCGGAGATGTTCTTGAGGAGCCGCGACAGCGTCAGCAGGGCTCGGAGGTCTTAGTTCGGTCCTTGCGAGGAAGAGCCGCGACAGCGTCAGCAGGGCTCGATCCGGAGATGTTCTTGAGGAGCCGCGACAGCATCAGCAGGGCTCGGAGGTCTTAGGTAGGTCGTTGCACGAATGAGCCGCGACAGCGTCAGCAGGGCTCCGATGGTCAAGTTCCGTGTCACGAGTAGGAGCCGTGACCGCGTCAGCAGGGCTCGGATTCACAGGTTCAGTTCTCCCAAGGGTCAGCCGCGATCAGATCAGCAGGGCTTTCTTGTCCAGGATACAACTGCCCGCTAGTTGTGGTGCGGGCCTGGATATAGTCCAGTGGCCCTTTGATGTCCGGACCCTCGCAGGCGGAGGTCTCAGGCCTTGAGGGCTGGCCGTTGGAGAGGTCCGGCGGTTGGCTCTTTGATCCTTTGAAGATGCGTCAGGGAATTCCCAGACGCTCAGCAGGTCTGGAGCCAGCCCTCGGGGAGGCCAGAGGTGCAATCGAAACTGGCTCACAGGGGAGGGCAAAAGGTGTGACAACCACCAGTCTCTCGGGGAAGGCCGGAGGTGCCATCGAAACTCCCTGGCTTATCTCACTCAGGGAGCCATTTACCCCCCAGCCGGGATTGGCGCGCCTTGGAGTCTAAGTTTCGCTGGGGCCGGGGTCATGCTAGGCCCAGGGAGTCAGGGGTCTCGGGGAAGGAAAATGGCTGCCGAGCCTTGTGGGGCATGTCGGTGCTGGGCGCTCGGAGCCGGGAGCGGGACGGGACATGCAGGGCTGGTCGTTGATTAGGGGGTTTGGGCGTACAGGGAGCAGGACGACCAGGGGACTCTGGGTGCAGGGCTACGCTAATGGGGTGCTGAGGAACGGGGGGAACCACGCCACGAGGCCAGGTCCAACACGCGTCCCCCCCAGCTGTAAGGCGGAGAGAACTACCCATCCTCTTGAGGGTTCTCTTCACTGAGGCAGAAGAATCGGGACAGGCCGTCTGCGTTGGCGTGGTCAGCACCAGGCCGGTGCTCAACAGTGAAATCCATCCCCTGGAGGGAGATGGACCAGCGCAACAGTTTGGGGTTCTCCCCTCTCATTTGCATTAGCCACCGGAGGGGTCGGTTGTCGGTCTGGACCCGGAAGTGAGTACTGAACAGGTAGGGTCTCAGCTTCTTCAGGGCCCAAACCACCGCGAAGGCCTCCCACTCGATGGTGCTCCACCTTTGTTCTCGAGGGAGTAACCTCCGGCTAATGAAGGCCACTGGCTGGTCTAGGCCTTTGTCGTTTATCTGGGACAGGACTGCTCCGATGCCATGTTCGGACGCGTCCGTTTGGAGCACGAATTCTCGGGAGTAGTCGGGGGCCTGTAGTACTGGGGCAGTGCACATGGCTTCCTTCAATGCTTCGAACACCTCTTGGCAGACGGGGGTCCAGCTGACTTTCTTTGGCTGGTTTTTGGAGGTTAACTCCATAAGGGGGACTACGATGCTACCGTATCCTTTGATGAATCTTCGGTAGTACCCCGTGAGCCCAAGGTACGCCCGCACTTCCGTCTGGGTCGTGGGGGCCTCCCAGGCCGCAATCGCATCGATTTTGGGCTGGAGAGGGGCTACGAGGCCGCTTCTGACCCGGTGCCCCAGGTAGACTACGGACCCTTGTCCGATCTGGCATTTGCTTGCCTTAATGGTGAGCCCAGCCCTCTGCCGTGCCGTCAGCACCTCCCAGAGGTGTTGGAGGTGCTCGGATCAGTGGGGGCTGAACACCGCGATATCGTCTAGATATGCGGTGCTGAATTCCTCCAACCCAGCCAGTACCTGGTTAACCAGCCTCTGGAAGGTGGCGGGGGCGTTTTTCATCCCGAAGGGCATCACCCGGAAATGGTAGTGATCATCCGGGGTGGAGAAGGCGGATCTCTCTCGGGCCCCTTCTGTGAGGGCGATCTGCCAGTATCCGCTGGTCAGGTCGAACGTGCTGAGATAGCGAGCAGCCCCTAGGCGGTCAATAAGCTTGTCTGCTCGGGGAATGGGATGGGCGTCGGTTCTGGTGACTGCATTGAGCCCGCGGTAGACTACGCAGAACCTCAGCTCGGGAACAGCACCGGGGGCGGCCGCCTTCGGAACCAGGACCACGGGGCTGGCCCATGGGCTGTCAGAGGCTTCGACCACTCCTAGAGCTAGCATCCGAGAGACTTCGGCCTTGATGCTGGCACGGACTCTGTCAGGGACGCGGTAGGCTCGGTGCCGTACCGGAGGGCTGTCCACGTCGTGGACGCACCAGCCGGTGACGCCGGAGGTGAGAAAGAAAAGGTCCGAGAACTGTCCCAGTAACTGGCGACAGTCCTCACACTGCTCAGGGGTGAGGGAGGAGGAGAGACTCACTCCCTCTACGGAGCCATCATTTTCCTTTGCACACAGGAGATCGGGGAGAGGCTCCGTTTCCTCTTCCTCTCTGTCGTCAGTGGCGAGGAGCAAACTCAGCTCGGACCGCACGAAGTGGGGTTTGAGGCGGTTCACATGAAGGACTCTCAAAGGGTTCCGGGGGGACTGCACATCGATGAGATAGGTCACCTGGCTCTTGCATTCCACCACCTTGAAGGGCCCGGTCCATTTGTCTTGCAGGGCACAGGGTTCCCCTGGGGCCATTACCCAGACCTGCTGCCCGGGTTGAAACTCGACCAGAGTGGCATTCTGGTCATACCAACGTTTCATCTCTTCTTGACTGGCCTCGAGGTTTGCCTCGGCCAGTTCTCGGAACTTCCGAGTCTGGTTTCGGAGGGCCAGGATGTATCGAAACACATCCGGAGGAGGCTCTGGGGCCGCCGTTTCCCAACCTTCCTTGACCAGGCTGAGGGGCCCCCTGACGGGGTGCCCATAGAGCAGCTCGAGGGGGCTAAACCCCAAGGATTTCTGGGGGACTTCGCGGTACGCGAACAGGAGACAGGGAAGGAGGACGTCCCACTTGCGCCTCAGGGGCTCTTCGAGACCCATGATCATTCCCTTGAGGGTCCGGTTGAATCGCTCAACCAGGCCGTTCCCTTGGGGGTGGTATGGGGTGGTGAACTTGTACGTCACCCCATATTGTTGCCAGAGGGACTTCATGTACTTCGAGATGAATTTTGTTCCTCGGTCACTCACTACTTCTCGGGGGAATCCCAACCGGGAGAAAATCTCCATAAGGGCCCGCCCCACTACGGGGGCCAGCACCGTTCGGAGGGGGATGGCTTCGGGGTATCTGGTGGCATGGTCCACCAGGACGAGGATAAATCGGTGGCCCAAGGAGGTCCGGGGGTCAAGAGGCCCCACGATATCGATGCCCACCCGCTCAAAGGGGGTACTGACCACGGGGAAGGGTTGGAGGGAGGCCTTGCGCCTCCCGCCGCTCTTCCCGCTGGACTGACACATGGGGCAGGACTTGCAATGGGCCTCCACATCGGAGCGCATGCCGAGCCAGTAAAAGTGCGTGACCAGGCGGTGATACGTTTTGTCTTGTCCCAGGTGTCCCTCCAGGGGTACATCATGGGCCAGGTTCTGGAGGAAGCCGCGGAAGCGTAGGGGTACCACCAGCACCCGGGCTGACCCTAGCTCGGCAGACTTCTGTTCCCTGTATAACAGGCCGTTTTCCCAATAGACAAGGTGTGAGCCGGACTTGTCACCGCTGGCCTGGGTGGCGGCCTGCTGCCGCGGCCCAACCAAGGACGGACAGGAGGTCTGTTCTAGGCAGATTTCTTCTCGGGACGGTCCTCCCTCCTGGCACCACTGGGCCAACTCAGGAAGGTCGTCCAAGCTCGGGGTCTGTTCGACGTCAGGGCCGAGGGGACCTGCGTCGGGGACACGGCTCGTACTGGGAGACAGCTCGGGGGTTTCAGATGATCCGAGGACCTCGGGATCCTCGGGACTGGCTGGGAGTGCTCGGGGCTTACCTCCTCTGGGGAGGACACTCGGGCGGTCATGAAAAGGGTGCTCACACAGGCCCATTCGGGCATGCCCACCATCTCCAGGTGGGTCCTTCGTTCTACCTGCTTCCACGGGGAGCTCTCCAGGTCGTTACTGAGTAGGCAGTCCACGGGCATGTCGGTGCGGACTGCTACTCGTAACTCTCCGGAGATGCCCCCCCATTCGAACGGGACCTGAGCTATTCGGCTGGTGCGTGGGGAATTGTCAGCTGCGATCACCCTGCAGGAGGCGTGGGGTGCAATTTGGTCTTCTGTGACTAGGTGACACCTTACGGCAGTGATGCTGGCCCCTGTGTCTCGGAGCGCCCCTATGTGGTGGCCATTGACGGTCACCTGCTGTCGGTACTTCTCAGTGTTGTCTGGCAGGGGGGCTCCGGGGACCATTTCCCTATCACCCAGGGAGGCTAAAATCATGGCGGCTGGGTCACCCCCCTCGAAATCCTCCCCCTCTTCTTCTTCTAGGGCTACGGAGGCTAGCTGGCGCGCTGGGGGACCTGTAGCCGTGGGTTTCTGGAACAGAGGGCAGCGGGGGTCATTGGCATAATGCCCTGGTTGCTGGCAATGGTAGCAGGTCTGGCTGACTCGGGGTCCTGGTCTGGCGGGAGGGAACCCTGCTTTAGCGGTAGGAGGAGAGGTTCCGGACTGGTTTCTGGGGGGGCTTCGTGGGGACCCTACCTGGGACCCTCTCTGTCTACTCTGACCCCCCCCTCCCCTCTGGCGGGAAGATCCTTGCTCGTTTCAGCCATAGTCTCCCCCGGGACCCCGGGGGACTCTGGTGCTCACCCAGCGATCTGCTTCGACGGCCAGCTTCCGGGGGTCAGCCAACTTGCTGTCTAGAAGTTGCTGTCTCAGTTCTACAAAGCAATTCGTGGACAAATGTTGATAGGCGATGAGATCAATGAATCCCTCAAAGGTGGACACCTTGCTGCCCTTGATCCACCCTTCCAAGGCCCGGCTGTAGAAATTCACATATTCCACCCATGTGGTGCCGGGGATCTTCTTGCAGTCTCTAAACCGATGTCGGTACATTTCTGGGGTGAGCCTGTACCTTGCGAGGAGGGCCTCCTTCATGTGGTGGTAGGATGTTTGCTCGGAGGACGGTAGATCGAGTAGGGTGTCTCTCCCCTCGCTCAGGAATCGTCCCCACAGCCCGGCTCCCCAATCCGTCCGCGGAACTCGGTGGGAGGTCATGGCGACATCGTAGGCCTTGAACCATTGCTGGATATCATCGTTCTTGTAATACTCTTTTACCACATCCTTGGGGATGTGGACTTTGGGTTCCGCCGGGGGAAGGGCTTCTCGGGTCCCCGAGGTTCGGTTGTCGTCGCTCCGGGCCTTCAGTTCGATCTCCTTCAGGCCGTGCTCGTGCTCTAGTTGGAGTCGCCTAGTTGCCTTTGTGTTCTCTCTGGAGTTTCTTCTCCTCCAGCTCTCCTTGCAGCCGCAACTGCTCGATGGCCAGTTTCTTCTCGGCCAACTTGAGTTCTCCTTCTATCTTCAGGCGCGCTAGTTCTAGCTCGTGGTTTCGGTTGCGCTCTCGGTCGGTCATCTCCTCCGATGACAGACCTCTCTCCATGCTGGGACTCCGCGTCGGGGACTCTGCTCTCTCCCCCTCTTGGCCGCGGGTTTCGGTCGGGGGTCCTCCCTCTCCACTGTCTTCTGCTGGCGGGGGAGGATGTTTAACCCAGTTGCAGTGATATGAAGGTCTTTGCAAAACTGCTTTAGCTCTCGGTGCGTATAATCTTCCAGAAGGTCCATCAGGAAGGTGGTCTTGTCGCTCGTTATGATGAGACTCATGGTTGTTCTTTGTTCGGGTAGTGTGTCAGTTACTGTACGATCCCTAGACGTAGGTTCTTATCGCGTCGCTGCCTCCAATGTTAGAAGGGGCGATCTCAGAGGGCCAGGTTATGCTCACCCGACCACCCCGGGACCCACCTCTTCCACAGATATTGCCGAGTCTTATCGTGAGGTCCCCACCGGGGTGGGGGGGGACTTCGAGTCTAGGATCGTACACACTGAACCACACCGTAGGTTTTCAGTAACAAGTCCTTTATCAAACAGTAAGAAGAAATTAGCACTCTTATTTACAAGCGATCGAGGGATCGTAAAGTCTTTGGGGATTCGGGAAGGGGGAAGCGGGACAGTCTCAGTCTTTAGGCCAATATGAAGCGTACCCTGCGCACAGCTCTCAATCCTCGAGCCGGGGGATACGGAAGATGATGGTTGTACTGGCGGCTTCACTCACTTCGAGTCGACTCAGGTTGTGGTGGTAGCGTCGATGGTCCAGCGGACCAGAGTACTCCTCGAGCCGCGATGAGGTCAACAGGGCTCGATCCGGAGATGTTCTTGAGGAGCCGCGACAGCGTCAGCAGGGCTCGGAGGTCTTAGTTCGGTCCTTGCGAGGATGAGCCGCGACAGATTCAGCAGGGCTCGATCCGGAGATGTTCTTGAGGAGCCGCGACAGCGTCAGCAGGGCTCGGAGGTCTTAGGTAGGTCGTTGCACGAATGAGCCGCGACAGCGTCAGCAGGGCTCCGATGGTCAAGTTCCGTGTTACGAGTAGGAGCCGCGTCAGCAGGGCTCGGATTAACAGGTTCAGTTCTCCCAAGGGTCAGCCGCGATCAGATCAGCAGGGCTTTCTTGTCCAGGATACAACTGCCCGCTAGTTGTGGTGCGGGCCTGGATATAGTCCAGTGGCCCTTTGATGTCCGGACCCTCTCAGGCGGAGGTCTCAGGCCTAGGGGGCTGGCCGTTGGAGAGGTCCGGAGATAGGCTCTTTGATCCTTTGAAGATGCGTCCGGGAATTCCCAGACGCCCAGCAGGTCTGGAGCCAGCCCTCGGGGAGGCCAGAGGTGCAATCGAAACTGGCCCACAGGGGAGGGCAAAAGGTGTGACAACCACCAGTCTCTCGGGGGAGGCCGGAGGTGCCATCGAAACTCCCTGGCTTATCTTACTCAGGGAGCCCTTTACCCCCCAGCCGGGATTGGCGCGCCTTGGAGTCTAAGTTTCGCTGGGGCCGGGGTCATGCTAGGCCCAGGGAGTCAGGGGTCTCGGGGAAGGAAAATGGCTGCCGGGCCTTGTGGGGCATGTCGGTGCTGGGCGCTCGGAGCCGGGAGCGGGACGGGACATGCAGGGCTGGTTGTTGTTTACGGGGTTTGGGCGTACAGGGAGCAGGACGACCAGGGGACTCCGGGTGCAGGGCTACGCTAATGGGGTGCTGAGGAACGGGGGGAACCACGCCACGAGGCCAGGTCCAACAGTTTCGCTATATCAGACCACAGATGGGACCATTCAGAGTCAGTAATATCTCGGCCCAGCAGCTCCTCCCACATGGACATGTAGCGGGGTCTAGGGGATATGGCAGTAGACAGGAGGAGCCCATAGAGAAAGGAGATGACTCCTCACATCGCAGAGGTCTTTGATAAGAAGGATTCAAAAGAAGTGGGGGCCTGGTAACTAAGTCTCTCACCGATGGGGATAGAGCCCAGTGTAGGAGCTGGGCGTGGTGGTATTGTTCTGACCTCTGCACCCCATAGTCCCTCATACAATTATCAAAAGTGAGTATAGCAGAGCCATGAAATAAGTGCGTAAGCTCGAGGCAGCCCCCCTCCCTCCAGGCATCGAAGGGGCCCTCGAGCATCGCCGGTGTGAAAGCAGGATTAAAGTGTATAGGAGTAAAAGGGGAGGGAAACGTTGTCCATCGGTCATCCCCCGAAATCGAGTCCCAGACTCTCAGGGTAGTGCTAGTGGGGGTACTAATGTAGGCGTTTCTGGGCCTATCCCCTTTGGGCTTCCATACTAAGTCTCAGATTGTCCTCCCAGCCACACTCCTGTCCATATGCAGCCAATGCTTTTCCGAGGTGGGCTGGGTCCATTCTACTAAGACCCGAAGTTGAGCTGCCTTATAATAGTGCATGTCGGGTAAGCCTACCCCGCCCTCCTTGGTCGGACGCCGCAATGTAGCAAAGGAAAACCGCGCTCGACCCCCCTGCCAGATGAAGCGGAGCATCATCGTTTTAACTCGCCGGAAAAAAATGTCCCTCAAGGGCGATGGGTAAAGCCTGAAAGAGGTACAGTAGCTTGGGTAGGAGAGTCATCTTGATTGCGTGGATCCGACCCAGCCAAGAGAGAAACATTGGCTTCCAGCGGGTCGAAGACCGTTGAATTTCGGCGAGCAGTGGGGAAAATTTTGCAGAGTAGAGTTTTCCCACCGTGGGAGTCAACTGTACTCCCAAGTATGTTATAGAAGAATTGGTCCATGGAAGGTGTGTCAGTGGCTGGAGGTGAGCTACTGCAGTCAAGGGAAGGGTAAGGTTAAGGACAAACGATTTCGCAAAATTGACCTTAAAGCCCGCCACTCCCTCGAAGCGGTCCAGGGTCGACTGTACTCGGGGGAGAGAGTGAGCAGGGTCCGCAAGCGAGAGCAAGACGTCGTCTACAAACAAGGTGACTTTGTGCTCCTCTCCAGTGAACGGGATCCCCTTAATAGCCGGATCCTCCCGTATTGCCACGGCCAGAGGCTCAATGCTCAGTGCAAAAAGCAAAGGGGAAAGGGGGCAGCCCTGTCGCGTACCCCGGGAGTGCAAAAAAAAAGGCAGAGAAATTACCATTGACAGCTACTCTGGACCTGGGGGAGCTGTAGTTGGCTTTGAGCATTGTCAGAAATTTGGTCGAAAAACCGAATGCAGTTAGGGTTTGGAACAGAAACCCCAAGTCCACCCTGTCGAATGCCTTCTCAGCATCTAGGCCCACGAGTACCGCCGTGATCTTGAATTTGTTGGCCTTCTCAATCAGGTGGATTATCCTTCTGGTGTTGTCGTGTGTCTGTCTACCTTTTATAAACCCAGATTGGTCCGGGTGTATAAGCACCGGCATCAAATCAAGGAGCCTAGTGGCGAGGATGGAGGAATAGAGTTTAGCGTCGAGATTGAGAAGGGCAATTGGTCTGTATGAGGAGCATTGAGAAAGGTCTTTCCCCGGTTTGGGGATGACCGATATGGAGACCGAGGTCACTCCCTCCTCCGCCATGGTATTAAATAGTTGCATCAAAAATCCAACCAGCTCGGAGGCGAAGGTCTTGTAAAAGATGGCCGTAAAGCCATCCGCCCCGGGGGCCTTGTGGGGCTTCAAGGCCTTAATGGCAGCAAGAACCTCCTCTCTAGTGAAGGGGGCAGTGAGCGTCTCGTCCCACTCCTTTGATACCTGGGGCAGCGGTAATGTGGACAAGTAGTCCCCTTGAGTTTCGTAATTCAGGGTGTCTCTCGTGTACAGTGTCTCGTAGAAACTGCAAAAGAGATTGGCTTTTATTTTATCAGCGTGCGTTAGGGTTCCATCTACGGTCCGTATTCCCCCGATATATTCCTTCTCCCTTTTTTCTCAGAGCTGTCAGGCCAAGTGTTTCCCCACCATGTTCCCGTGGGAGTAAGAGAGACGCCGCAATCTCAAGAGTGTGTATTCCGCTCTGTTGTTGTAGTGAGCCCTGAGTTTACCCCGCACTGCCGTCAGTTGCCGCATGGTCAGTCTGGAGGGGGTTTGCTTATGAGCCTGCTCAAGAGAAGAGCGTTCCTCCTCCAATTTCTCCCTGTCTTATCTTCGCTGTTTGTTAAGGGCTGCATTAAGCGCTATACAGCTGCCACATATGGAAGCCTTGAAGGCGTCCCATGTGTTAAGGACCGAGGTGTCGCTGGTGGGGTTTAGATCAAAGAATTCGGCAATGGCCTTTCGGAGCCCGACGCACAAGGCCCTGTCCCGTATCAAGGGGGCCGGGAAGTACCACCTGCGGTGGATCGTGGAGGCTATCTCCCTTCGGAGGCAAATAGCAAGCAAACTATGGTCAGAGACCGACAAGGGAAAGATCCTGGCCTCACGCAGGTCTCCTCTAAGGGATTGGCTCAGGAAGAAATAATCGAGGTGCGAGTAAGAGCGGTGGACATGGGAGAAAAAGGTATAGTCCCGCGAGTGAGGGTAGAGAGAGCGCCAGCCATCTATCAGCCCCATATCTGTCATAATCTGTTGTGTATCGGTGGAAAACACGCCCGCATCGGATCTTTGGTGGGGAGTACAATCGATATCTTTATTCCACACTAAGTTGATGTCTCCCATCGCTATCAGCGGCCCCTCGATCATGTCTACTACCTTCCCCCACAGTTCTTGGAGAAATCTATTTTGTCCCACATTGGGGGCATACACAACCAGGAAGGTACACACCCTGCCCCTTAGCTTGCCTTTGACCAGGAGCCAGCGCCCCTCTCTATCCCCTCGCACCTCAAGAGGCTGGAATTGAAGGGTTGAGCGAAACATCAGGGCAACACCTTTGTCTTTGGTGGTAGCTGAAGGCTTGTAAATAAGGGGAAATTGCTTATGTTTAAGGCGGGACTCATCCGGTCATGCGAAATGGGTCTCCTGCAAACCCACTATGTCTAGGTGATGGTCGAGTATGTATTTCCAGACTTTCTGGTTTTTTTGGGGGGAGTTCAACCCTTTCACGTTCTAGGATCCTAATGTGATCGACATCGAAGAAAGAATACCAGGCCGTGCTCAGCAGAGGGGTGGGCGTTAGCTTCCTTTTCAGGCGCAGCCCAGTCTCGCCTCACTCCAGTCACAACTCCCACTAGGACGCCCGTCTCACACCGGCAAGTGTTCAGCCCCCTCAGCAGCCACACCGAAACGTTCCACACCCCCTCCCATCGTGCATATTCGACGTCCTCCAGCCCTCGAGGCGCTCTTGTTAAGGACCCTTCTCTACCACCACTGCCCCCCCTCCCCCACCCGCCCCCCACAGCCCCCCTCCCCTCCCTCTCTCCTCCCCAACTTCCAACGAAACCCAGGCTTAGCTAGAAATAACAAATGAAGCCAACATAAGGACCCCCAAAGGGGGGATCCGAGTGTGACCGTAAGAGTCGAAGTGTAGGGGTGTAGTCAATGTCTCCCCATATCCGCCATGGGGTTCCTCCTCTAGGGAGGGCATGGAGTACCTGTGAGTTCTTGTGGGCTCGTGACCCTCCGGCGTCAGCGGTATTCCCTCTCAGGGGTTTACTCAGCAGGGGGGTCATCTTGCTTCGTCACCTCAGTCACTAGCGCCACAGAGGCCACCGCCGCTCCCCTCTCATGAGGGCTAGTAGATGGGTCTGGTTTCTTCAGAACCTTGTTCCGGCTCACCCTTTGCCAGGCCGGAGAGCGCTGTCGTCGTCTCTCAGGGGAACGTGTTTCTGTAGGTGCTGAGGCGGACTCTTTGAGGCCGAGGATCTCCATGGCCGACGCTAGGGATCTGACTTGGACCAGCTTGTTCTCCCATCGGAAAATGATGCGAAAGGGGTGGCCCCAAGAGTAGGCCACACCACGGTCAAGTAGGAAACTGGTGACTGGTCGAAACTCCCATCGCTTTTGCAGAGTTGAAGCCGCTAAGTCTTGGAATAACTGAGGAGGATGGTCCCGAAACTGCAGGGGTCCGGCTTTCCGCTCCTTCCTGAGTATGCGTTCTTTTAGTTGGAAATCATGAACGCAGACCAGTATGTCTGGGGGAGGTGCCTTCGAGCCCTGCGGTAGCCCCACTCGGTGGACCCTGTCCATGCGTGTCTCTGGAGGGTCTTCCTCGCCGAGAACGTGTTTAAAGAGGGCCTCCACATACTCCCTCAAGTCCTTGCCCTCTCCGGCCCAAGACACCGCCCGAATTCTAATATTGTTGCGGCGCGACCGGTTTTCCTGGTCCTCGGCATGGGCCTGGAGGTCTAGGTTCTGTTCCGTGAGTAGGAGAACATCTTGTTGCATGTGATGGACGTCCTCTGCCAATCCCACGTCGTGTTCCTCTAGCGTCGCCACCCGTTCTCCCACTTCGTCTATATCTCTCCTCACCTCGCGCAGATCTGCCGTCAGTTGCGAGCGGAGCTCCGATATGTCCTCCTTGATGGCTTTGAACAATTTGACCATAAAGGCCTTGGTAGCCGGTGCATCATCCTCGCCGCGAGGGGGCGATTTGGTGGGCCCAGGTGGCGTCGTCGGCGGAGCACCCTTAGGCAGGCTCTCCTTGCTGGGTTTATCTTTACGCGGGCTGCCCGCCATGCTGGGAACTTCAGGGCCCCCGCAATCTGGGCACAGCATCGTGGTGACCCTCTTTCCGGCCTTGTCCCTGTGTGACCCAAACAGAGGTTTGCTCGCCCTGCCACAGCCCAGGCCCTGCGCCTGTGTCTCATCCTCAGTCGCCGGGGACTCGCCGCTCCTCCGCTCACCCCTGTCCTCTCCGCCGGCCAACTGCTTCGCGCCTTCTCAAACTGCGGGGCCTGTTTCCCCAAGCACTAGGGCCTCGTCGCGTCATGGCGTGAAAGCGGGCTTCAGTATGGTCTGGCCCACCGGTCGCCGATGCCCCACCGTCGCAGGGGCTTAGTCCGGTGCACCTGGGGGACGCTGTAGGCCTCCCGGTCTATGCGCCCCTCAGCCTCTGAACCACGAGTCTTCGGCCAGGTAGGCCGCACTGGGACAGCTCACTCAGCTCCTTGCCTGCGTTAGGCCCCATGCGCGGGCAGGCCTCAATCGTCTCGTGGTTCCTTCCAGGCAAGGCCCCACAGCAGGTATTCAGGATGGATCGGGGCACCCGCTTTGCACTCTCTCTTACCCGGCAATGTTCGATGGTTAGTACCGGACAGGGGGAACAGCTCTACCTCCAGCCGCTCTTGTAGGCCCCGAGTCTGCGGTCTCCAGTAGTCCCCGTTGCCGTCCCTTGTCGAGCTCGGGCCAGCGGTGTTCACCATGGGGGCCAGTCCAAGTGCGGATACCGCGGCTCCCGTCCCCCTCCTCCACAGGCCGCAGCACCATCACAGCTCGAGCCCTGTGCCAGAGCCCCAGCCCCAGTCGCCGGGGACTCGCCGCTCCTCCGTTCTCCCCGTCCTCTTCGCTGGTCAACTGCTTCGCGCCTTCTCAAAGTGCGCGGTCCGGTTCCCCAAGCACTAGGGCTTCGCCGCGTCAGGGCGTGAAAGCGGGCTTCAGTGTGGTCTGGCCAACCAGTCGCTGCTGCCCCTTCATCGCAGGGGATTAGTCCGGTGCACCAGGGGGATGCTGTACCCCTCTGCGGGCCGCTTGGCCTATGCGCTCCTCAGCCTCTCAGCCACGAGTCCTCGGCCAGGTAGGCCGCACTGGGATAGCTCATTCAGCTCCCCGCCTGTGGTAGGCCCCGAGCGCGGGCAGGCCTCAGTCATCTCGTGGCCCCTTTCAGGCAGGGCCCCACAGCAGGCATGCAAGATGGATCAGGGTACCCGCTTTGCACTATCCCACCCGGCAATGCTCGCTGGGTAGTTCCGGGCAGGGGGCTCAGCTCTACCTCCGGCCGCTTGTGTAGGCCCCAAGTCCGCGGTCTCTGTTAGTCCCCGCCGCCGTCCCTCTTCGATCTCGGGGCCAGCGGTGTCCACCACGGGAGCCGCTCCAGGTGCGGATTCCGCGGCTCTCGTCCTCCTCCGCCATAGGTCGCCGCAATTGGTGATGTTTCGGCAGTGAGCAGCCGGGCGGCAGCATCCCGGGTGGCAATCCAGGGTCGGAGATCGCGCCCTTCTCCCGTGGTGCCCAGGGGCAGTTCAGGCCTCCAACTACTGGGCAGCCGCGCTGCCGATCTCAGCCCGTCGGGCACTGGGAGTGACGAAAGAGTCACCAGCGGGATCACGGTGGCAGCGTGGAGTCAACTCGGATGGCTGTACGGGTGTATGACGGCCCTGAGAAGGTGCTTCAAAATGCTATGTAGGTCGCGGCGCCGGAGGGACTCAGGTACACGTCCTACTCCGCCGCTATCTTGGCCACGCCCTACCTGATTGTATTTTTATATATCTTATCATATTTTTTTGCATATTAGTAAAGTTGGTTGTACAGCTCTGCTGTGCTCTTGATTTAATTGCGACAGCGAAGGATTTTGCCAATGTTTACATGTAGTTCACCCATTTCTATTTTTCATTGCTCCCTTCCCGTGTTTCAAATAAAAGTGTTGCAGTTTTAAGAAAGTTCCCTTGTGTTGCTTGCCCAAAGTTGCAGCACTATGATTGGCTTAGAGGAGCGAGCCAGGCTTCTTCCTGTTCTGGACCTGGAGAGGAGAGATGACGTGGGATAGAGTGAGAGAGCGGCAAGGAGGTAAGTATTTTTCTAATTTTTTTTACATCCTCCTCCTCCGCCCCTCACTGCTACCCCCTCCAGACATCCCCGCCACTCCCGATCCGATCCAGCTGCTAATGCTGCCAAACATTCAATTCAATAAGCAGAAACACTCTCTACCCAACAATGACTCCAATACAGCAAGAAAAAAATCCTACCAACATTCACTTCGGTACAGCAAATGTGTCGTAGGAAACACTGACACAATATTGTGGTGAACAATATTAATGACAAAAACATTGTGTCATAAATATTGTTTACCACAATTTTGTGCTCCTATACTATTAACCGTAAGTATGCATTCTCTTATGTCTACGTGCTAGTCTCTGACCTGAGAGAATAACAAGGGGTATTGTTGCTTGGCCTTGTCTAGGGTATTCTGACTAATTACCAGGAAAAGAATAAAATATGAAAAATTGTGCAGGTTCTGTGTGAAAATACAAGGTTGCAGTAAGGCATGTGTGTTATGCAGTAATGTGTGCAAAATGAAAGTGGCCTACAACGTGCACAGTTAGGCTAACATAAGGAAATGAAAATGGGTTGTGCAAGCCACACACTACAGAAGAGCGTAAGTAGTTGCCCAACAATGATGTTCTGTCAAAAACTGGGAATCTCTACACATTGACTGGTTTGACATCATCAGAAATGTAAAATGTCACCATTTAGCATCTTGATGTTTGGAGTCTCAGTACATAGAGAGTGCCCTTTTCATCAATGGGTTGAGGATAATCAACTACCCTTTATCACCCATCCCTGTAATTTCCAAAGTGATTGCCAAGTCAAGACTAGCAAAAATATCATTGATCTTGATTGCTCTGCATTGACTGAACAAAAGTGTTACCAGAACCCATACCTGTTTCACTTTTCGAGAGATATTTTGGCTGTGATACATGCCTAGATGAACAGTTTCTGTGATAATGTTTTTTTTATTGAAGGCAATAATCAAGTCATCAATCCTTTTGGAAGGCCTTCTCCTTCCCTTTTCCTAACTAAAGTACCTCCTCTTCATACAATGCACTAATCTGTTTCCACCTTCCCATGCCCAACGGTTGAACCATAACCATAATAGATGTCCTAGCAAGATCTATTTATTTTTAAATTATTGGGTACTTTATTGAAGGCTGCAGCATCAGTGCCATGAAAGGTAACTGTGCACAGCTGTACTATATTGTTACTATTAAAATATGTTACTTAACTATCATCTGTTACAGAATGGCATAACATATTTTGGCATAACATATTTTTACTGCAATGATAGTTGTTTGTTCTGTGCATAAAAAATAGAACTCAGTATGGCTACAATCTCCCAAAGCACTTTGAAATCTCTAGAGTTAGGCAGTTCTTTTCTCCTTTTCATGCTATACCTAGTTAGCCATTCAAAGTGTAAGAATGGCTAACTAGGTATAGCATGAAAAGGAGAAAAGAACTGCCTAACTCTAGAGATTTCAAAGTGCTTTGGGAGATTGTAGCCATACTGAGTTCTATTTTTTATGCACAGAACAAACAACTATCATTGCAGTAATATAATGAAAATAAAATATGTGGTACCTCTGTTATTTCTAGCTGATTAACTATAACCTGGTATATAAATCTTATGTGCTTTCCAATTTTTTTAGTTTCAAACAGAATGGAACATGTTTAAGTAGACCGAGTTAGGTTTCCTGGTATATCTGGGACCGTAAATAAATACGCTGGTACCACTTTATGGATCTGGGCCATTATTAGGGTTTATGGGTATTTTGACCAATTTACGGCTATTAAATTTGAATGCCCAGTCCTACATTTTCATTATGCGAATGAAGCTGCTTCCTTTACAAAGAAACAACAATTCAGATGACCTGTGCCTGCAGTTCAACAATCTATGTTACACCATCTCACTTTCAGATCCAAACAACGTCAAAGAGAGAACATCTTCTTGATAGTGAAATGCTAGCGAAAAACCTTTTGTTTTGGAACCAACATAACGATTTACCTACCGAGTTGAAAAACCTCTTCCAGACTTTAGATATCAAGCCTTTGGGCTTCATAAATAGCGTATCATTCATGTATTCATTCATTCTCTATTGGCAGTGCTTCAGGCTATCAATTTGCAGTGCTATAGAACATTTTTTTTTGTGTTGAAATTTTGTATTGAATTTTATACTGAAGTACATAGAATACACAATAAATGCATAAGCAATATCACAGTAAAGGGTTAAAATTGTAACACATGCGAGAGATAAATATGTGCATAGCGATGGATTAAATACGAAAGCATTTTATATATATAAATATGAAGTGAATAAATAGATTACTAAATAGATAGTCAAACTATTCTGGTTAAGAAATATATATTGTAAGTATTCTAATATATGAATAGAGCTAAATATAAATAAAAAACAATAACTATACATAATTCATTGAAAGTAACAATATTAGAAGAGTAAAAACGAAAAGAAACAAAAAAATAAAAGAACAGAAGTGCATTTTGAAGCATGAAAGAAGAGATTAGTGAAAAGGAGTATAACCAGAGTGAAGAAAGGGAAGATGTGAGGATAGGGGAAGGAAGCTATAGAACATTTAACTAAGTCAAGTGAGTGCTTTTCATTGGTTTATGTGGGGCAGCACCAAGATTACATTTATATAGGGTAAAGTAGGTCTATTATAAAGGAATCAATATTTAAATCCTGCTATCTGTGCCTTTAAGAGATCAGGGAAGTTTTTTGTGACTTGAGATCTTGTGATTTTGTCAACAATTGGTATTAGTGGATTTCCTGTAATACAGAGAGCCCTGTCCCAATATCCAATATATTTCCATGAGTTTTTGACTTGCAGCCCATATATGAATTGCAGGCCGGCTGTGATACAATTTCCTACTGCAAGAACGCTATAGAGCTATATTCTTAGTACACTCTAACGTCATAACTAGTTATCAGTAATCAAAGGCTAAGAGTTTTTGGCAGAGGCATTGTTTTGTTATCATTAAGGTCAATTCATACTTACAAAGCACATTCAGTCGCTGCCCGTAGGAGCTGGCATTTCCCATAGGATGATAAACCCGACATTCATATTCCCCAGAATCATCATCACTGATTTGCTGGAACTCCAGGACTCCTGTGGTTTGGCAGAGGAAACGTTCATCTTTGTACCAGTGATAGGTTGTGACTGGAGGGTTAGACCAAGCAGTGCAGGTTAAAGTCACATAGTCTTGCTCCTTAATATCCCCATTCACGTTTAATTTCACCCTTGCTTCTTTGGGACCAACTGAAAATAAAAGAAATATTGTTTTAATTTTCATAACAAAAATGTGGGCGATTCTGTGGTCTACGACAACAATTAGTTGATGCAGAATCCCTCTGCATATTACTTGGTCATTGCGAGTTTTACAGTGCAATTGTCTTCTCTGTTTAGTTTACTTCAGACATGATGGAAAATCACTACAAGAGAAATAAAAAATGATCCTAGTCGATCCACTGACACATTTGTTTGGAGTCACTTTATATGTGGAGACATAAATAAATAACCAAACATTGTTCAGAAATAAAAGCCAAGACCACCCCCCCTTGAAAAAAGTTAAACATTGGTTTCTTCAGGTTACTCCCTGCATGTGGCGTAGATTTATGATGGTGTCCCCCGCTTGAGGTGCCTGCCACACGATGCAGTGATTTACAGTAACTCCCATTTCTGTATGGGAGCTTGTGCTGCAGCCGGTTTCCAACCGCTGCACAAGTTCCCATAGGGAAATGGGAGTTTGTGACCTCACCATGTGCAGTCACATCATAAATTGAAGTTTCAGACCACCGGCCCTAGGTCACTCGGTTTCAAAATCGCAAAGATATCGGTTGGAAGCAACGCCGACCGACATCATAATCAGACCCTTTGTGTCTAAATGCATCTGAAGACCATTATGGAGAGCAACGTGACATTTCTTAACAGCTCCCTTGAAGGGGAAGTTTAGGTTCACTTTCCCAGAATTGATCCAGTCAGCAATGTTATGGGAAGGGCAAGAGCACCTGTAAGTACTTCTAGCTCTTTTCTACCAATTCTTAAGTACCTAATTCTGTTTTTCTTTAGGTGAGGTGGGAGAGAAGTGAAAAGCATGACTACCAGAGCAGCCCAGCAAAAATATGAATAGTAAAATGCTTTTTTGTAGTAAGGAAAACTTTACTTTATTATGTGTTGATTAGTAATATATGTTTTAAAATGAATGTAATTTCCAATAGGATTATTAGTATATTTTAAGCAAAATTGTATTTCTTTTTTAATATTCATTAGTCTATAACAATATCTATAATATTTATCCTTCTTAAATGTAAACCATAGGTTAAGTCCTATTTTAAATAATAGCTAAATACTATTCAGAGATTGCAACATAATTTATTATCAAAAGGAAGTTACATCATTAGACATGCACAATAAGTATTTTAAAATGTAACTATTTATGAAAAGGTAAATAGAAACACCTCATACTATTACCAATATAACAATTTCACTAACATGGCAAAATCACAATATACTAAAACACATTTAAAGACATAAATATATAAAAAATAACCACAACTTGCTGAAAAACCACCTCCCTCATCCCCAAGGACTTTCAATTACATCTTCAAATGTAGTATGTTAAGAAAACTCTAAGTATTTGATCAATTCTAAAGAGAGTTCAATTTGCTGATCTTAAATTTATATGAACCAGTCACAACAGTCTTTTTGGGTCCAAAGCCTCTGAACTCTTTAGTTTCTTCTTCTAGAGCACCCTCAAAGATATTGTATTACGGTTCTGTGGCTACCATGTCTACTGCATTGTTGTGTGATTTTGATAACAGCTACAGGAAAGCTGAAGTGGTTCTGTCTTTTTCTTCTTTGTCTTCGTAACTCTCATACGTGTCATAAAATGACCCCATGCTTCAGGAATCACTTTTTTATATTTTTTTTTTATAAAAATAGCTTTTGAAACTTATACTACATGTAATACATAACTATTTGTTTGCAGACTATACCTAGTTCAATGGTGCTTACGTACTCCATCTACCAACATTGAACAGCCCCTAAGCTTATTGACTTCCTTGTGTTAATTATCAAGCTGCCAGGAGGAAAGGAATCTAGGAATGGTTTAAGGAATACTAAGACTTGCATTAATGGAGATAAACCCTAAGTATTCATTCAAGTAATGCCTTGCTCATCTTCATTCCCTATATATACATATTTCTAATATTTGAGGAAATATACCTTAAATAATTTATATTGCACCTTGGAAATATCCCTAAAAAATTAGCTGTAGAAAATAGACAGTTAAAAAAAAAAAGAAGGCCTATGTTTTTATTGTGGAAATCCAGCTTATTTTGTAAAAGAATGCACTTGCCTGATGGAGAACTCCCTGGATTTTAGTGTGGTGGATGAACCCCACTTGTTAGACCTATCTTTAGGTTGGTCAACCTTCAAACTGTTTGCCTTCTTCCCCCATTTTTGCTGGTTTTAGGACTCTGCACAATTTACCACTACTAACTAGTGCATGTGCTCACTCCTTAAAACAAGGTAACATTGGCTTATCCCATATTAGCATATTTAATTTACTTGTAAATCCCTAGTAAAGTAACACTACATGGCCCAGAGCCTGTAAATTCAATGCTACAAGTGGGCCTGCAGCACTAATTGTGCCACTCACATTGGTAGCTCTTTGAAAATGCCGTAGGCCTAACATTGTAGCCTAGGTGTCTAAGGCCAACTAAGCCTTTTTCCAGGCCCCAACCTTCTATTTAATACATATAAGTCATCCCTTGAGTAGGCCCTGGACAGCCAGGAGGGCAATGTGCAGTGTATTTAAAAAGTAGGACATATACTTTTAAGTTTGATATATCCTGGTATTGAACAATTCTTAAATGTTTTTCACTACTGCAAGGCCTGACTCTTCCTTATTCAATTTATTAAGCTGTAATTTTCAAATGGGAGCAGTTCATCCGTCCATGTTTGAAATATTTGTTATTTTTGAAGTTTTGCTGCTGAGAAAGAGTTTCCCAGCATCCCAGATTTCTTTGTTTTTGTGAATTAACCTTGCTTTAATCCCTTCATCTCGCTCCCTCTCGGCCCAGCCACACAAGGGGGCAGATTTATGAAGGCCTTGCGCTGCCGGTGCGTCATTTTTAACATGGGAAAAAGTGACGCACCGGCGGCGCAAGGCCTTCATAAATCTGCCCCAAGGGGTGTAGCAATTTTATCATGACAAGTAGGAGAACACAAGGTAGCAGGATTTTGTTGACCCCTGCTAAATCCAGAAGTTTATGTCACAAAAATGCAAGGAAAGTGTGCGATTTTAGGCAAAGTTTGCAGGGTATTATGGGGGAGGGTGTTATATTATTTGCAAGGCCACCGGCAATACAGTACATCATTTCTGCTGTTTAGCCAGCTGAATATTTACATTTCTTTGCTACATGCCACGCTACTGGTCAGATGATATATAATTTCTGCTATTTATCCAGCTGACACATAAATAATTATGTTTATATTCTGTTTGCTTAACTACTGTCCAAACAGTAAAACCTCTGCTATTTAGTCAGTGGTCAGCTGAATAGTGAAGTTTTATTGTTATTTGCACAGCTGCTGGCCAAACAGTGCAGACTCAATTCTATTTAGCCAATGGTCTGGTAAATAGTGATGTTTTTCAGCTATTTCCACAACTGCCGCCCAAACAGTGTAGAATCTAAAATTGTTTATCCAGCGGCCAGGTAGACAATTAAGTATTCCTGCTGATTGCACGGCTGCCAGCCAAACAGTGCAGCAGGATCTGTACTAGTTACCTGGTTAAATAATGACATTGTTCTGCTATTTGCATGGCTGCCAGCTGAACAGCAGAATATCTCTACTGTTTAGCCAGCGGCAGAGAAAATAGGTAAGGTTTTCCACTATGTGCACAGTTACCAGCCGGACAGTCCAGCGGCTGGGTAAATAGTAAAGTTTTTCTGCTTTTTACACAGTCACTGTGAAAACATGGCAGAATCACTACTATTTAGCCAAAAGCCCGGGAAATAATGACTTTTTTTTGCATTTGCACAGCCACCAGCTGATCAATACAGAATCCATGTATTTAGACAGTGCCCGGGAGATAGTGACGTTTTTTTCTGCTTTGTGCAGAGCCGTCAGTCAAACAGTGCAGAGTCTCTATTATTTAGCCAGTGGCCAGGTAAATTGGAAAGTTTCTAATTTCAAGACTGGCCGCCAAATAATAAATAATTATATGCATGGAGTTCAAATCATACATCTGTTAATTTTTTGAAGGGTTTATCTGTTAATTTATTGAAGGGTTTATCGCATATCGCACATCCTTTGCATAAATCATGAGCTCTAACATAATACAATAAATATAATATAATAATGTTATAATCCAGGCTGTAAACCCCACATTGCTAAACACCATGTGCTAAACTTTTAAAATGTTTATTGACAAAGCCACTAACATCTATTGCAATGTTCAGCTCAATAGCAGTGTCTCGAATAATGACACATAAAAAAGACTGTGAGAAAATCTTCTCCTCCTTTACACCAGTCAACAAAGACCACAACTAAGATATCTTCATCGGTCTAGGGGAAAGACCTGCTTCCATTGCCCCTTACTCATCTTGTGAACCATTTTTTTAAGGATAAAAAAGGTGCAGATCCCTTGCCATACCTCTGCTCAAGAAAAATATATGCAGGCAGAAGTAATAAGTGAACACTTCTCCTCGACCTCCCCATGATATCCAAGATCCTTAAGCTAAATTACTATCTCTTAATGTCAGGCACAGGGTTTCAACCACAACCATGATGTCTAGTATCTGCAGAGAGTATGAACCTAGTCACGAAATGTATCAGACCACCTTTATTCATTTATGATATTATTATATTTCTTGTGTTACATTATTCTGCTTGTTCCCTTTCCGCTACTTCAGAGATCTTATAAATAAGATCAATTCTATCATTCTACTCCCCACCATTCCACCCCAGACACCAATCACATTAAAGGAGACTTTGTAATGTTCCAACAGGAACAGTCCAACCCGAACTGGGCAGCCAGGCTTCGTCTGTTCTGAAGCACAAGCAGTCCTAACTGGTTTTGTCCTATTGGAGCATTTTCAGTAGGGTGCAGTTTGGTTCCAATGGCACAGTGACCAAGGGACACATGTATAGCCAGACCAGTAGCACTCGGGGTGTCGCACTAAGGAAACAAAAATGGGACATGTCTTGGGTTGCTTGTGTTCACTTGTGGAGGAGGGCTCATCAGTACCATAAGTATCAGGGTTAGTACTGATTTGAATAAGCCGGGCCTCTGTCTGAAGTGACCTCTTAGGCAGTGCCTTAGATTTATTCAAACATTCCTTACATCAGCTTCTTGTTGACGCCTTAAGGGCCCTCAATTTCATCTAATTTGTTTCCTGAGAATTTACAACTTATTCAGCGAGTTTTAAATCTAATGTTATGAACGCTTTACCTTAATCTTAATTTTCATTCAAGAAGTAGGTCTGTCTCGAGACATTATGCATAGATGCTTTTCTTTTCAATTATTTCCCTTTTTATAAATACATAATCTCTGATTCTGTATTATGAGGTAAGTGAATTGTTTGGCAATTTGAAATGTTTTAACATATTTCTATTCCTGGCGTGTGACCAAATGTAAAATCAAATCTTTTGATCTCACACGTAATATTCTAAAAAATGTTCAGTATCTCATAAATGTATGGTTACCAAGTGATACCTTTATAAAAGTGGGAAAGTACCTTTTCCTGATTGAATTTTGGGGAGAATACTCACATTGGACATCTATCTTCACTGATGAGGACTTTGTTTTGCCAAAAGAATTAGCAGCTTCGCAGAAATATTTCCCAGAATCCTTTGCAGAAACGAGTTTGATGCTGAAGAGCCTTCCTACTTGCTTATGTCGTGTTTCACCTTCCTTGAACCATTTATAATCCCTGACAGGTGGATTGCTGCTGTTCACAAGGCACTCTAGAGCCAGACTCTCGCCTTCCTTGATGGTTGGAGAGTGTCCTTCCAGGGAAACTTCAACAAGCTTTGGAGAATCTGAAATATAATCAAACGACATTAGATGCAAATGAGAAATGCAGTTCAAGCATTCCTTGGGGCTTATCTCACCAAAGAGGGGGGAACATTCTGCTTTCTACATTACAAATGGCCCGAAACAGGCCAATAGTACCATTTAATTGAAGTTCCCACAAGATCTGAAAAGGCACAGGCGAAGGTTCTTTGAAATTGTCTATTTTATGTATAAATTGTCTATCTTTATGTAAGTGAGCAGCGACATATTAGGCAAGCAGAGTATTGTTTTACTTTATAAATGATTGGCTGCAAAATCTTCACAAAATAATGACCATATACAGTCGCACCTGGCATTCATGTATTTTGAGGGTTCATAGGTTGATGATGAACTATGGCACCTCCCAGCCTTCTGATCAGATCAAGGCATATGAAAATGTTTTAGCAGAAATAAAACCATGGTGAGGAAGTATGATCTGAAGGACTCTCATTGTATTAGACAGTTAGTGTTGCTATAATTTATAATTGCCATTACATTACAAGTGAGTGTGTGCATCACATTTTTTGGTTGGTTAGTAACTTTGGTGCTGTTTGACAAAAATTCATGAAACGTTCCACAAAAAAAGCCTAACCCGACTCAACTCCATCCTGCAATGTTTCAAGGTGATCAGTCAAGAGAGGGCCACAAAAAAGGGGGTCGTAAAGGATTTGATTTGATTGGCTGCCACATCTCACAAAGATGTCCTTGAGTCCTGAAAATAAAATAAAATTAGAAAAACATATACATTCGAGAGGGTTGAGATACCCTGATCCCCTAGGCCATGTAGTGGGGGACCCATGACCCCCGCAGCCCTCTTGATCCATCCAGGCCCAGAAATAGAGGCAGCAGGCATGTAGGGAGGGTGGTGGACAAGGGGGACAAAAAAAAAGTAAAAAAATAAGTAAACAAAAAATAATTCCCCTTACCTTACTGGCGCGACTTTCTTTCTGCTCGTGTCTTCTCCAGACAGGCTCCAGCAGGACCAAGGACCAAGGAAACTACACTAACTAATCCTGGCGCTGGTCTCATGCAGCATGAAAGCAGCGCAAGGATTGGTTAGTGTATATAGGAATTCTAAAGATGAGGCGCTTTTACAAGATATCAAGAATCTAAAATATTCTTACAACTCTATTGTAACTAAGAGAGCTCACATTGGTGTCAAGGTGCAGAAGTCCAAACAGCTGCTCCTGAAGAATCAAGCAGGGAAGGTATTGGCGGCTACGTTAAAGTTCCAAGATTCTAATATTAGATCTGCACAGATATCTTGTATAAATGACAGTTCTGGAGCTCGGAAATTTCAAACTACAGAGATTCTTGAGGTCTTTCGTGAGTAATACATTAAATTATACAATCCTCATAATCAATCCTCTCTTGATCAATGCCAACAATTTTTAAACTCAATTCCTACTCAGACTGTTTCTGATGCTGATGGGTTAAAGTTGGGGGAACTGATTGATTCCGAGGAAATTATCCATGCTATCAAGACCACTTGCTCACGGAAAGCTCAAGGTCTAGATGGGTTTCCCATTCTTTTTTACAAATCCTTTGTCCTATCTTTCGTATCTTGTCTCAAGGATGTTTTTGATGACTTAGTTTCGTCAGCCTCGGTCTCCGGTTCTGCGCTGAGGTTACTATTGTGGTAATCCCTAAAGAGGGGAAAGATCTTCTAAATATGGAAGCGAAAATGTTCGCCAAGATCCTGGCCAAACGTCAAGAACCATGTATTCCTTCGCTTATTCACCCATCGCAGACTGGCTTTGTTAAGGGTAGGTTGGCTAGGGATAATATCTTAACATTTTGTCATATCCTAGGGAAAGCAAAGCTATCTAGCCTTCCTGCGGCGGCCCTTGCCTCAATGCCAAAAAGGCTTTTGACAAGGTTTCCTGGCCTTTTTCACATGCAGTGATTTGGGGATTTGGTTTTGCCATACTTTAACAGACACAGTCTCGTATAATGAAGCTCAAATTTTAATGAAGGCTCATCAACTACTGGACACCTGGTCACCTAAATATATTTTGTGGTGGGAACGTCTTCAAACTTTAAAAATGATGATCATGCCCATTATTAATTTTGTATCCTCAATGCTTCCTGTTAAGTTGTCTTCGTCTTTTTTTCATGAAATTGATTCCCTCACTTCAAAATTCCTCTGGAGTGATAAGTAAGAGAGCCAGAATAGCCTATAAACATTTGAGGAAACCTTATGATATGGGAGGTTCTAATTTTCCTGACCGGGATCGATACCAAGTGGCTTTTTTAGTCTCCCAAGGGGTGCTTTGGTTCTCTACAGATCCTCGACATACTCCGCCGTGGGTGTTTATTGAGCGAGAATTATCTTCTCCTCTACCTACCTCTTCTTTTTTAAGTGCGTCCACATTATCTATTCCTTTTTCTCAAGCTATTATTTTAGATACCATTGCTGCCATGAAAGCTATTGATAAAAAAGTAGCTAAGCCAATCCATAAGTCTAGATGGTGTTCTTTGTGGCACAATCCTAAAATTAAGATTGATATTGATTTGGCATAAGTGGCCTATTGGGCTAACAAGGGTATCACATTAGTACAATATCTTTACGACCCAAATCATGATCTATTGCCTTTTTCTCTCACTAATTTGGATTTCTATACATTTTTGAAAGTTAAAGTTGCTGTTGCTAAGGTTCATGGTCCAGTTTCTCATACAGTTTCTCTCCTATCTATGTGGTTCAGAACAGGTCATGTGGCCTCTAAAATCTATACATTTTTATCTTCCACCCGCCTTTGTTGTTTACGTTACACAACAGAAATGGCTTAATCATTTTGACCATGATCTTTTTAAGCATATCTCCTCAGAAACTTGGCAAACTATTGGGAAACTTTCTTACGTAATAAAATTGCTCCTTCTCTAATTCAGTCTAAATGTGTTTCTCTTAATCTGCTGCATTGGACCCGGGTACGCCTGCACTCCCTTAATCAAAAGGATAATGATCTCTATTGGAGTTGTAATTTAGCTGGTGGTACACATCAACACATGTTTTTTTAATGTTCTTTACTCCAACCTTTTTGGGAACTGGTACGTAAACATCTCGTGCTAATTTTTAACATTCAATTTCAGCTCTCGTTACCTCTAATTTTGTTGGGTCCATGGGCTACATTATTGCCATTGCCATTGGATTATTTAGATATGCAGTTATTAGACTTGTTGCTGACAATTGCGGTGAAGATTATCCTAACAGAGTGGAAATCATTTCGGTCCATATCCTATCATATGTGGTGGCTTGGGTCTCTTCTCCGTGGAGCTCATACCTCTGTAGAGAAGAATCACCTTTCTCCCTCTATTTCTAGTGGGGTATGGAGATCTTTGGATAGATATGTGAATTTAGCTTCAAAAGGTATGGTAGAGCAATACCCCTTTGTGTTGTCTCCTTAATTTCTTTTTCCTGCCTTTTTGTAGCAAGAGACTCGCTCTCTTGTCTTTCTCTTTCTTTTTTTTCTTTTTCCTCTCTTTCTCTTTTTCCTTCTTCCTTTTCTTTTTTCTTATGACTAATTTTTATCAAGTGATGCACCTGACTCTTTAGTATGGTTCCTTTACGGTTCAATTTTTGCAACATGCTAATTGCATTGTTATGTAGGAGCTATATTTTACAGTATTTACACTGAGGGTTGTATTGCTCTTTTGTCAGTGTATTGCTTTTTATTGTATCTTAACTATATATATGTCCTTTTTAAATTAATAAAGTGATTAGAAATAAATGGCTTCCTTTGGTGCTCCAGAGGACACTGGCACCCTATGCTTTCTCAGCTAAGACAGCTGGGTTAGAGAGGTTTAAAATGAACATGTGGCTGGTCAAAAATACATGCACACTTTATACCTAAAGTACCCTGCCCATCACTGCATTCTGCTGCTCAGGGTTTTGAAAAATAAAATGGTAATAAATTAACTTTATTACCATTTTATTTTTCTTGCTCTGGGAGCAATTTTTTAGTGGGGCAACACTCCTCCTCCTGAATGGAGGAACTTCCCCTGCAAAAAAAAAAAAAATTGTTTTAAATGATATCACCGTGTTCAGTGGTAAAATTCAAACAAACATTTGCAATGCAATAGGTCTCGCATTGGTAAATGTTTGAGCTAGTGAGGATGCTAATGATAACGCAATGCCAATAGCTCAAACATTAGGTAATGTGAAATCTATTGCATTGTAAATGCTTTTTTTCTCTCAGTTTTCTATATCGCAAACTCAACCCAAAGGTATGAGAGTGCTACGGAGTGGACCAACAGTAATCGGCAGCCACCAGTTAAACCTACAAAATTGTAAAACAACCCTCTTTTAACAAATAATTAAATACAAGCCCAAAAACTGAGGAAGCAAGTAGAGAGCAACAGACGAAAAGGTGGGGGAGTGAACAGTGTAGGAGGGAGGAGCAAAGTGGAGTGGGTAGAGGAGAAGGAAATTGTAGTACAATAAATAGAAGTATATGGAACTCTACCTGAAGGTATCACAGCGTTACAGTGTGGGTTGGCAGCATACAGCAGCCACAGTTTGGAAAACCAGTTGATAGATGACCTGACTTAGACATAAAAATGGGCACCACGGTGAAAGAAAGCATGGTGCCCGTCTACATAAAAATGTATGTTCATGGCAGCCCATGAAGCAGGCATTAAAGCGGGTGCTGTGCTAAATATAAAGCGTGGCTCCCAAAAACATCCAAGTTATGTGCCCATGTAAAAAAATACAAAAAGCGGCCACCGTGCTAAATGTAAGGCGCGGTGCCCGAATACATACAATTAATGTGCGAAACTAAATAAATAAACAAAAACAGCCGCTGTGCTAAATACAAAGCACAGAGCCGGAACACATAAGAGTTATGCGTGTGGTCACTGGTAAAGCGTCGGCCATAGTGAAAAAATAAACAGCGCAAGGAACGAACAGCGAAATGAACACTAACATGAAATTATTTAAACAAGTAGTTCCCAAAGAACACATAGCACTTACAAGTGTAAGGAAACTGTAGTTGGCTGGTGTTCTTTGCCTAAAACTGGGTGTGATGTACCAATAAGGAGACAGAAAATAAAAGTGACACAGGAGTAAATCAATTGCAAGTAGCAGGCAGGGTCACAGACAGCACATGCACACTAATGCCAGACCTAAATATTGGTGAGTACCCCGTCATGAAAAAAGGAAAGGAAGTTTTAGTGGTATACGGACCCTATCCACTGGGCTCTCCTTAAAAACTTTTTTATAAGGGAAAATTGTGGCCCTCGCTCAACAAGTTATCTTATACTCTGGGGATGCCATCCCCCGGGGCCTTGACAATTATATTTTTTTAATAGGGCAAGGGGCATGTGCACAAGCCATTTAATGGCTGTAGGAACCATATCCCCATAAGCCTGAAGTCTTTCTTTTCAGGGGAGGGAGCGTGGAGCCTCCATCCCCAGGCCATATAATGGCCATGGGGACTGCATCCCTCAAGGCCCAATATCACTCAGTATCTCCTGGACCCCATCCTCCAGTGTTGTTCCATGCCTGGATGAGCACAGCGGGAACAGAAACAAAAGTTGCTCCAGGTAAATGGGAGCAATCCAATACAGCCAGTTGCAGCCAGCACAATGGATGAGTGCTAGCAGGGGAGCCAGTGGGGTGTGTGGACCATGGGCCCCTATTGATTTAAAGTGGTTGGGTGGTCCTGGGTGGGACCAGGGGACACAAAAATAGTAATAAAAAAGAGCAAGCATTTGCAATGCAATAGGTCTCACATTTGAGAGAGCTAGAGTTTTTTGTATTGTAAATGACAATGTTTTTTATTTATATGATTTGTAGTGGTGTAGATTTATATGGTTTGGAGTGGAATTATGTGGGTTGAATTGGAATTTTTAGTTGTGGAATAGTGTGGGTGGAAATGTATCGTGCATAGTGCATTTGTGTTTTGGTATTATGTGATATGGGGAATAGATAGGTGTGATAGCTGGATAGAATAGATGGAAAGAAATATGGAGAGCAATAGGAAGTTTAGGCCCGGAGTGGTGAATGAACTTTAGATAGAGGAGCAGAAAAAGTGTGTGTGAAAAAGAGAATGAAGGGGAGAGCAGGCCATACACCAATAAATAAGGAGTGCCTCTGTATGTAGAAGAGAGTTTAAAAAGAGGAGAGGAGGAGAGTGTGGGTTTGAGATACGGATATGTTGATAAGGAACAGATAATAAATTGTGCTTGAAGACCTGAAGTGAACTAATATTAGTGCGTGAGACAGTGAGAGAGGTGTGAGAGAGAGTGTATGAGAGAGAGAGAGAGGGATGAGTATGAGGGGGCACCAATAGGGCACCCAGAGGGTGGGGGTGCTGTGGGGGGGGGCAAGAGGTGGACCTTTGCACAGCCCAAGCTGGTAGAGGAAGGTAGTATGTGTGACCAGGTAGTACACAGAGGAGACAGGGAGTGTGAGGAAGGGATGAGTGGGGGAAGTGGGATTGCAAGATGAGAGGGGGCTGTGGCAGTGTAAGAGAGAGCTGTGGGGGCAATGGGTGTGTGGTGGATAGTTGATAGGGTTGGTGGAAGTGCGAGTTTGAGATTCATTGTATTAGATTTGTTTGTTGTTGAATTTCGTGGTGTGGGATTGTGTGGTGTGGAGATGTGTAGTGGAAATATGTGGCATGATGTGTTTTTCAATTATGTGGATAGTAAATGGTTTTATTGCCGGGTCTGGTGGCTCAGTGGACTAATGCATTCACTGTAGGAGCCTGAGTTCAACCTCATGGACACAGGTTCAAATCCCAGTGGGTCCATTCAGTCTTTCACCCATTTGAGGTCGATAAAATGAGTCCTATTGAGTTGGGAAACAATATACATCTGCTATTTCAGCACCAAGAGGCCCTGTTGCAGTGTCGAACGTGCACTTTACAAATACACATGTTATGTTTTAACTGTAGAGGAATTATGTAGAGTGTGAATTTGTGTTAAATTGTTAATTACGTGGAAATGTATTGTGTGTTGTGTGCTGGCATTTTGTGGGCTTTAATAATATGTTGTGCTGTTAAATTGTGTGGCATGATGTGGGGATTTGTGGTGTGTATTGCAGGTATGTGATGTGTTGTGGAATTGTGTTGTGTAGCTGAAATATGTAGTGTTGTGTGAAATTATGTGGTGTGTAACTGTGTGTCCTTGAGTGAAATTTTGCTTATTTAAAATACGTGTTATGGTGTGGAGTGTATGTAAGTGGTTTGCTGGTATGTGGTAAAGAATGTACGTGTGTGTTTTTTATGTTGTATTGATTTGAGTGTAAATATGTGGAGTTTAATTGTGTTGCATTGAGTGTTATGTTGCGTTAAATTATGTTGTGTGTTGCTGAGGTGGTAGTGATGTGCTGGTATTTAGATGTTGCTGGGTGATGCAGAGTTTGTGCTGTGTTGAGGTGATGCTGCGCTGATGCTGAGGTGGTGCTGTGTTGATGCTTAAGTGGTGCTGTGTTGGTGCTGAGTTTCTGCTGAGATGAGGCTGCACTGGTGGTGGTGTACTGATACGGAGGTGATGCTGTGCAGATGCTGAGACGGTGCTGTGCGAATGTTGAAGTGGTGCTGCGCTGGTGCTGATCTGGTGCTGAGTTGGTGTTGCAGTGGTGGTGGTGCACTGATGACAAGGTGGTGCTGTGCTGATGCTGAGGTGGTGCTGTGCTGATGCTGAAGTGGTGGTGCTGCGTTAGTGCTTAGGTGGTGCTGAGTGATGCTGAGTTTGTACTGTTCTAAGGTGATGCTGCACTGATGCTGAGGTGGTGCTGCTCTGATGCTGAAGTGGTACTGCGTTAGTGCTGAGTTGCTGCTGAAGTGGGGCTGCACTAGTGCTGAAGGGGCCGCAATGATGGTGAGGATGAGAATGGTATTGGTGGAGATAGATATTGTTGAATTTTCTCATAATTTGATGACACAATCATACTGAGTTCCAAATATGTGTTTGAGGCTTGTGGGCAAAACATGTAAGATTTCTTGAGCTCATTTTCAGGCCACTTGAGGAGCTTTGGGAAGCCGTGTGGGGGCTTGTAGTGAGGCAGTGGGTGGAGGTGGGGTTATGTGGGGAGACAGTAAGAAAGCGTGTGGCATGTGCAGTGTGAGGAGGCTTGGAGAGAAACTGAGAGCAGAAAAGAGCATATGGAGAGGCTGTACATGTGAGAGGAGCTATGAGCACTAAGACACACAATATCACGAGCTGGAAGCTTATTGTAGGAATCCACACAGGAAAAATGTAGGAAATTTCACTTTATACTTCTTTATTCATCATCAGATACCTCCAGCTTACTCCACCAACTTCCCAGTTCCCTACAAAGATAAACATGCCACCACCATCACACAGATTCTGAATCCATATTCCTAAGAGAGGTCTAACAACTACATATATGTAGAGTGTTAGGAGCCCGCAATGTTATTATACTTTTTAGCCTACAGACCGCAAACGTCATCATATTTCATGGCTACAGGGCCTAAGCACAATGAAGCAAATGTTTTCAAATAGTGTGCTACACTCCATTACTTTTATTTGTGCCCTCTTAACCTCGATAGATCAGTGACACCACTAATTGCTGATAATGCTGTATATTGAAATAAACATAATGTATATAGAATAAACAGTTTATTATTTTAAAACTACACTTGTGTTTTTGCAGTATACATGTGGTGAGCGATAATTACAATCTGGCTTTCATTTACAACTGCATTTAAACATATGCATGCACAATAGCAGTTTATACGCTGTAGCATATTAAATGCTGAGATGTTGTCTTTGCCAGTGCCTTTTTTTAAACCTCCCTCTCTGGACTTTTGTTGATGGTTACTATACTATGGAAACCAATGCATCCTCCACTTAATCTTCTTTGGCTCTGGAATTTCCTGACATTCAAAAATGTACTCTCCCATCCCAATAGCTAGTACCGTACCATGCTGCAAAAAACACTCAAGTGTAGGTTTAAAATAATAAACTGTTTATTTAATATTGTTTGAACTGGGGGTCTCTAGTCCAAATAGGGACCCTTGCTTCTAGTCAGGGTAAGGAGGAAACCCTCTGAGATAACCCCTGCTCACCCTCTAGGTAGCTTGGCACGAGCAGTCTAGGCTAACCAGAGGCAATGTGTAAAGTATTTGTACCAACACTCACAGTAACACAGTGAAAACACCACAAACTGACTCCACAACAGTTTAGAAAAATAAAGTTATTTAATCTAAACTACACAAGACCGAAACGGCAAAAATCCAACATACACAGTTCAAGAATATGGTTTCAAAAGAGTTCTTAAGGTTTGCAATAGAATTCTCTAGGTTGCAATAGAATTCTCTACAGATGCGTGAAAAGTTCACAGTTGCGTCACGTTTACTCACAGTACCTATTAGTTGCAACAAAGTTCCAAAAGCAGAAGCTGGTGCGGTAGAAAACAAGCGATGCATTGCTCCTGAGACCCAAGGGAGGCGTTTGCAACAGCCCCGCTACAGCAGCGGGCCTGTTGTGACGAATCCAGTCTGCATGGGGAGGAAGGCCACTTGTATGGATTCCGGTGCGTACGTTCCGTAGGAAGTTTGTTCTCGCAAAGGCACGATGCGACGATCTCGTAGAGGGTGCGACGATCTCCGGGGCAACGATGCGCGATCCAGCGGTGATCCTCTCTCTCGCAGCTCTTCGATGCGATGGCTCTGTGACGATACTCGCAGCGACGTGATGCGGTCCGCAAGCAAGCGGTGCGGCGATCTCACCAAACGACGACAGGCTCTATGACGACACTCGCAGCAATGTTCGACTTTCCCGCACCGGTCTGGTGCGTCCCGCAAACGAAGGATGCGACGGCTCTGGCAGTGGCCATCGTAGCAGCGGGAATCTTCTCGCACTGTCGGGGATGCACTCCGCAAGCGAGCGATGCGACACTTTTCAATTGCAAAAGTCTCTCAAGCTTAGGTTCAAGCTTCCCAGCACGGGTACAACTTCCAGAGGCCCCACAATTGGATCAAGCACTCTAGGAAGAACAGAACTCTCTCAGCAGAGTTCAGGGAAGCTGGGGGTGAAGTCCTTTTGTTCCTGGGACATCAGAACAGGGAGCCAGCTCTTCTCAGGCCCTTGGAGATTCCTTCAAGACAGGGGACACAGCACATCAGCAAAGTTCTTTCCCTCTCTTTGGCAGCAAAGCAACAGGTCAGTCCAGCAGAGCAACAGCAGGACAGTCTTCCTTCTTCAGTTTCAGCTTTCTCCTTGGCTGAGGTTCCTTCTTGATTCCGGGATGATCTAATTTTCTGTTGTCAGGGGTCCTGTACTTATACCCCTAAAAGTCTTTGTTCTCTTTGTGCAAGGGGGCCCTGTGCCCGGTCTGAACCAGTTCTGGGTGTTTCCTGAGTACTTTGTTTTCCTGGCTTCTCCTTTCCTTTCAGAGTGAGGGGCAGGGTCGTCAGCCGCCCAGCAGGAGGTGGAGCCAGCATTGTGGAAGGCAGGCACAGCCCTATTCAGGCCTAGGTGCTAACTCCTCCCACCACTCCAGTTGCAAATGCAATCATTCAGCCTAGGGCTGACTCAGCCAGCCTCCTGGGGCATCCCCAGCCCCTGTCACTCTCAAACCAGACAGTAAATCCACAAACAGGCCAAGGCACACAGAAAGGTCAGACAAGAGAACAGCAACTTTCTAAAAGTGCTATTCTCAAACACAGGATTTAAAAACAACCTTTCCTAAAAGATGTGTTATTAAATTCTGAGTTCAGGGATACTAGATACTTATGTCCTATCTTGTTCCTATGGAAGAAATGCTGGAAGCCACTGTAGCCAGCCTCCCCATGTTAATCTATGGAGCAAGATAGCCTTACAATAGTGAAAAATGGAAATGGCTGCCATTCACTATCAGAGCATGTCACCTGCACTAGTACATGCTCTACCTTTTACATACACTGCACCCAGCCCAGGGGGGTACCATGGACCTTCCATAGGGGTGACTGATGTGCACAAAAAGGGAAGGGTTAGGCCTAGTCAGTGGGGACACTGACCAGGAGCAGATGGCAGTTTCTAAACTGCACACAGGCACAGCAGTGGCAGGCCTTAGACACTATTTTAGAGCTACTCCTGTGGGTGGCACAATCAGTGCTGCAGACCCCCTAGTAGCATTTGTCATCACCAGCCCTGGCACACCCAGTGCACTTTACTAGGGACTTTATGGTGACACAAATATGCCACACATGTATATCCAATCAGAATAACAATTTACATAGGGAGCACTTACACTCTGGCACTGATCAGCAGTGGCAGAGTGTCCAAAGCATCTAAACCAGCAAAAATGAAATCCAGCACAGCATCAAAAATACAGGAGGTAGAGGCAAAAAGATAGGGGAAAACCACGCCAAAGATGCAAGGTCGAACACGTGTCCCCTCCAGCTGAAAGTGGGGTGAACTACCCACCCTCTTGGGAGTTCTCTTCACTAAGGCGGAAAAACCTGGACAGACCATCAGCATTGGCGTGTTCTGTGCCAGAGCGGTGTTCCACCGTGAAGTCCATTCCCTGTAGGGAGATGGACCGCCTCAACAGTTTTGGGTTCTCACCCCTCATTTGCATTAACCATCTGAGGGGCCTGTGGTCGGTCTGAACACGGAAGTGAGTCCCAAACAGGTAGGGCTTCAACTTCTTCAGAGCCCAGACCACAGCAAATGCTTCTCTTTCAATCGCACTCCACCTCTGTTCCCTGGGGAGTAGTCTCCTACTAATGAAGGCTACCGGCTGATCTCCTCCCTCCTCAGTGATTTGTGAGAGTACTGCTCCCACACCATGCTCTGAAGCATCTGTCTGTACTATGAACTCACTGGAAAAGTCAGGTGCCTTGAGCACCGGTGCTGTGCACATGGCAGTCTTCAGGGCATCAAAAGCAGTTTGGCAGGCTTCAGTCCAGTCCACTCTTTTGGGCAACTTTTTAGAAGTGAGTTCTGTCAAGGGGGCGACAATGGTGCCATATCCCTTGACAAACCGTCTGTAATACCCGGTGAGTCCTAAAAAGGCTCTCACCTCTGTCTGGGTCTTGGGGGGCTCCCAAGCCAGAATGGTTTCATTCTTTGCCTGTAGGGGCGCCACCTGGCCGCTCCCCACCTGGTGTCCCAAATACACCACAGATCCCTGCCCTATCTGGCACTTGCTGGCCTTGATAGTGAGGCCTGCCCTTTGCAGAGCCTTCAACACTTCGCAGAGGTGTTGCAAGTGTTCCTCCCACGTGGAGCTGAACACCGCAATGTCATCCAGGTATGCAGCACTGAATTCCTCCAGCCCGGACAGTACCTGCTTAACTAGTCTCTGGAAGGTGGCAGGGGCATTTTTCAACCCAAAGGGCATGACTTGGAACTGGAAGTGGCCCTCTGGCGTTGAAAATGCTGACCTTTCTTTGGCCCCCTCAGTTAAGGCAATCTGCCAGTACCCAGAAGTCAAATCAAATGTACTGAGGTACTGGGCAGCTCCCAACCGATCCACGAGCTCATCAGCTCTGGGGATAGGGTGTGCGTCAGTTTTCGTGACCGCATTGAGCCCACGGTAGTCCACGCAAAATCTAAGTTCTGGAGTGGCACCTGGCACAGCAGCTTTTGGTACCAAGACCACTGGGCTAGCCCAGGGGCTGCTGGAGGGCTCAATCACCCCCAGTGCCAACATCTTGGAAACCTCTTCCTTGATGCTGGCCGTGACCTTGTCAGCTATCCTGTAAAATTTTTGTTTCACAGGCAGACTGTCTCCAGTGTCCACATCATGGACGCACCAATTGGTGACTCCTGGGGTCAGGGAGAACAGGGAGGCGAACTGACTCAACACTTGGCAACAGTCACTTTGCTGCTCTGGGGTCAGGATGGGCGAGAGGACCACACCATCCACTGACCCTTCTTGCTCCTTAAATGCCAGGAGGTCAGGGAGAGGATCACTATCCTCTTCCATTCCTGCATATGTAGCCATGAGCATTGTCACTTCAGACCTCTCAACGTGTGGTTTGAGGCGGTTCACATGCAAGACTCTCAGGGGCTGCCTGGGAGTCGTCAGGTTAACCAGGTAGGTTACCTCACTTTTCCTTTCCACCATCTCATATGGCCCAGTCCACTTGTCTTGGAGCGCACAAGGCTCCACTGGCGCCATCACCCACACTTTCTGCCCAGGTTGAAATTCGACCAGAGTGGTATTCTGGTCGTACCATCTTTTAATTTCTTCCTGGCTTGCTTCCAGGTTCGCATGAGTGAGCTTCGTGAAGCGTTGTGTCTGGTTGCGGATGGCCAGCACATAGCTGAACACATCCTGGGGGGTTTTACCACAGGACTTTTCCCAACCCTCCTTCACCAGTGAGAGAGGTCCTCTAACAGGGTGGCCATACAGGAGTTCAAAGGGACTGAACCCTAAGGACTTCTGAGGCACCTCCCTGTAGGCAAACAACAGGCATGGTAACAAGACGTCCCACTTCCGTCTCATGGGCTCCGCTAGGCCCATAATCATACCTTTTAGGGTCCGGTTGAACCTTTCAACCAACCCATTTCCTTGAGGGTGGTAAGGAGTGGTGAACTTATACGTTACCCCACACTCCTCCCACAGAGACTTCATGTACTTAGAGATGAAGTTGGTACCCCGGTCGGAGACCACCTCTCTGGGGAACCCCACACGGGAAAAGATCCCCATCAATGCACGGCCCACCACGGGTGCTGTGATTGTCCTGAGAGGGACTGCTTCCAGGTACCGGGTGGCATGGTCCACCAAGACCAGGATGAACCTGTTGCCTAAGGCTGTCTTGGGGTCCAGGGGCCCTACTATTTCTATGCCCACCCGCTCGAAAGGGGTGCTCACCACTGGAAAGGGTTGGAGGGGTGCCTTCAACTTCATTCCAGTCTTGCCACTGGCTTGACAGGTTTGGCAAGACCTACAAAAGGAACCGACGTGCTTACTCATCTGGGGCCAGTGGAAGTGGGTGACAAGCCGGTTTAGGGTCTTGTCTTGCCCCTTGATGTCCTGCAAGAGGCAAGTCATGAGCCAGACCCATTAGGAAGTTTCTGAAGCGCTCGGGTACCACCAGCACACGGGCTGCACCGGGCTCAGCAAACTTAGGCTCACTATACAATAAGTCATCTTCCCAGTAGATAAAGTGATCTCTGGAAGCTTCATATGCTGCCTGATCTACAGCCTGTTGCCTCAGACCAATGAGGGAAGGGCATTCTTTCTGCGCCTGGCAGAATTCCTCCCTGGAGGGACCACCTTCCTGCTGCCAATGGGTCAGCTCAGGCAGGTCCCCCAGTTCGGCCACCTGTTCCCCTGTAGGTTCCAGGGCATCCCCCTCAGGTTCTGCTCCTTCCTGGACCGTGGGAACTGCTGGAGCTGGTTTCCCGTGCCCCTTGCCTCTTCCTTTCCTGGCAGGCCTCTGGGCCACTGTTTCAGGCTCCAGTTCTGCTGAGTCACCCCTACTGGCTGCCATAGCACGCGTGGTCACACACATCCACGCAGGCAAACCCAACATCTCCAAATGAGTTCTGTGTTCAACATCCTTCCATGGAGAACTCTCCAGGTCGTTACCTAACATACAGTCTACAGGCAAGGCATCACTGACAACTACTTCCAAAAGACCAGAGACTCCCCCCCATTCGAAGGGAACACGCGCCAGCTTGCAGAGGCGCACTGAGCTGTCAGCTGCCACTACAGGGCGGAGTACATCAGGGATGATTTGCTCTTCAGACACCCTCTGACATCTCACGGATGTCACGCTGGCTCCTGTGTCTCTCAGAGCCTCAACCTCCTTCCCATTAATGGTCACCTTCTGCCCATACTTCTTAGTGTTAGAGGGCAGTAAGGTTTCCTGTACCATCTCTTGGTCTCCTAGAGAGACAAGGGTCATAACTGCTAGCTCCCCCCATTCACTAGAAACCAAATCCCCTCCCAAAGCTACACTTGCTAACGCTGGGGCGGGAGCACCAGTGGGTGCTAGCTTCTTCTTGGGACATATTGGAGCAATTTGGCCCACCTCATTGCAGTTATAGAAGGTAGGGGGACCTTGGTTATCTCTTCTGTCTCTATTGTCCCGCCTGCCCTTAGAGGGCCATAGCTGCCTAGGTTTGGGGGGTTGGGATTCCTTTCCCTGGGAACTATTTTGGGGCCCTTGCGAGAACTCCTTTTGGTTACCATTGTCCCCCCCGCTCTTCTGCTGGGGACCCTGCCCACCTTTGGCTGTGGTACCCACAATTCCTCGGTGGACCCTGGTACTGGTCCAGCGGTCCGCCTCCTTAGCAAGCTCAATGGGGTCTGTCAGCTTGCTGTCTAAAAGATGCTGGCGCAGCTCTGGTACACAAAGACGACTCAAGTGCTCCCACTTGATTAAATGCAACAACCCCTTAAAATCAGTTACTTTACTGCCCTTCATCCAACCTTCCAGTGCACGTGAGTACTGATTCACACATTCCATCCAAGTCTCAGACTCTCTCTTCTTGGAGTTTCTAAACTGCAGCCTATACTGCTCTGGAGTAAGGCCATACCTGAGGCAAAAGGCCTTCTTCATATTGGGGTAGGTCATGGCACCTGCCATCTCTAAGGGCTCTAGAGCACTCCTCCCAGAAGCCTCAAAATGTTTCCACAGGCCCGCCCCCCAATGCTGATCAGGCACACCATTCATCTTCAATGCAATTTCATACAAAGTGAACCAGGCATAAATATCCTCACTCCTATGGTAATTCTGTACCAGGTCTTTGGAAAAATATACTTTACCCCCATGCACTGGCTGCGTGCTGCCACCATTTGAACTGGCATCCACCTCCTTGGCTTTAAGATCCAGCTCTCTCATGCTCAACTCATGAGCCTAAAGCAATTTCTTTTCCTCCAGGGCACGGGCATTTTTCTTGTCTTCCGCTGCCCTTTCTCCATTTCTAATTGCTTCATTTTCATTTTCAAGACTTCCAAGTCATATTCTCTTACTCTCTGATTTTCTTGTAACTCTTCTGGGGTGAGGCCCCTGCTGGAATGGTTGCTGCCAGCTCCTGAGCCTACTCTGCCCACTGGCAGATCTGTGACTTGAAAACTATTCACTACATTCACATAATCATTTCCTTCTTGTGCCTCCCAATGGGCCTTCAAGATTCTCAGCAGCTCCTCCTTTCTGTAGGCGCTCTTTATGGGGCACTCAAACTCAAGGCAGAATTTCCTAAGTTGCTCAACTTTGTATGAATACAAATCTCCAATGACAAACTCCAATTCTCCTTCTGCCTCCTCACTGAGTGCCTTTCCTTTCGCCGACATGATGCTTTGAAGAGTAACTCAAAAATAGAATCAACAATCAAAAACCAGTAGTATGTGGTGGCGTAGTGGTCTGCACGCACTCGTGATGTACATCAATTACTATGGGTCTAGTACAAATACAAGTTCAATCCGCACCGCTGACCACCAATGTTAGAACTGGGGGTTTCTAGTTGGCAGGGGTAGGTACCACTGTCCAAATAGGGACCCTTGCTTCTAGTCAGGGTAAGGAGGAAACCCTCTGAGATAACCCCTGCTCACCCTCTAGGTAGCTTGGCACGAGCAGTCTAGGCTAACCAGAGGCAATGTGTAAAGTATTTGTACCAACACTCACAGTAACACAGTGAAAACACCACAAACTGACTCGACAACAGTCTAGAAAAATAAAGGTATTTAATCTAAACTACACAAGACCAAAACGACAAAAATACAACAAACACAGTTCAAGAATATGGTTTCCAAAGAGTTCTTAAGGTTTGCGATAGAATTCTCTAGGTTGCGATAGAATTCTCTACAGATGCGTGAAAAGTTCACAGTTGCGTCACGTTTACTCACAGTATCTTTTAGTTGCAACAAAGTTCCAAAAGCAGAAGCTGGTGCGGTGGAAAACAAGTGATGCGTTGCTCCTGAGACCCTGGGGAGGCATTTACAACAGCCCCGCTGCAGCAGCAGGCGTGTTGCGACGAATCCGGTCTGTATGGGAAGGAAGGCCACTTGTATGGATTCCGGTGCGTAGGTTCCGTAGGAAGTTTGTTCTCGCAAAGGCACGATGCGACGATCTCGTAGGGGCTGTGACGATCTCCGGGGCGACGATGCGCGATCCAGCGGTGATCCTCTCTCTCGCAGCTCTTCAATGCGATGGCTCTGCAACGACACTCGCAGCGATGTTCGACTTTCCCGCACCGGTCTGGTGCGTCCCGCAAACGAAGGATGCGACGGCTCTGGCAGCGGCGTCAGGCGCTGTGACGATCTCGGCCTTCGTAGCGGCGGGAATTATTATTATTTTATTATTATTTATTGCATTTATAACGCGCAACAGCTACCCACAAAGGGTTTTCCGGCGGGAATCTTCTCGCACTGTCGGGGATGTGCTCCGCAAGCGAGCGATGCAACAACTTTTCAATTGCAAAAGTCTCTCAAGCTTAGTTTTAAGCTTCCCAGCACAGGTACAACTTCCAGAGGCCCCACAACTGGAACAAGCACTCTAGGAAGGACAGAACTCTCTCAGCAGAGTTCAGGGAAGCTGGGGGTGAAGTCCTTTTGTTCCTGGGACAGGGAGCCAGCTCTTCTCAGGCCCTTGGAGATTCCTTCAAGACAGGGGACACAGCACATCAGCAAAGTCCTTCCCCTCTCCTTGGCAGCAAAGCAACAGGTCAGTCCAGCAGAGCAACAGCAGGACAGTCTTCCTTCTTCAGTTTCAGCTTTCTCCTTGGCAGAGGTTCCTTCTTGATTCCAGGATGATCTAATTTTCTGTTGTCAGGGGTCCTGTACTTATACCCCTAAAAGTATTTGTTCTCTTTGTGCAAGTGGACCCTGAGCCCGGTCTGAACCAGTTCTGGGTGTTTCCTGAGTACTTTGTTTTCCTGGCTTCTCCTTTCCTTTCAGAGTGAGGGGCAGGGTCGTCAGCCGCCCAGCAGGAGGTGGAGCCAGCATTGTGGAAGGCAGACACAGCCCTATTCAGGCCAAGGTGCTAACTCCCCCCACCACTCCACTTGCAAATGCAATCATTCATCCTAGGGCTGACTCAGCCAGCCTCCTGGGTCATACCCAGCCCCTGTCACTCTCAAACCAGACAGTCAATCCACAAACAGGCCAAGGCACACAGAAAGGTCAGACAAGAGAACAGCAACTTTATAAAAGTGCTGTTCTCAAACACAGGATTTAAAAACAACCTTTCCTAAAAGATGTGTTATTAAATTCTGAGTTCAGGGATACTACATACTTATGTCCTATCTTGTTCGACCACACTCTAACCTTCAACTACCAAGCCACCAAGCTTGCTGCCACCTGCTTCGGGCTGATGAGACTTCTCCGCAAAATCCTCCCCCTCCTTCCGTTCCATTCAAGACGGATTATGGTTCAAGGCCTGATCCTCTCCCGTCTCGATTGTGGAAACGCCCTATATCTGGGGGCCCCACAATCTACACTTAACAGACTCCAGGTCATTCAAAACTGTGCGGCAAGAATCCTCCTGGATATCCCCCGCCGAACTTCAGTCAGAGCCAGACTGAAGGATCTTCACTGGCTCCCGGTGAGATCCAGAATTGAATTTAAGAGCATGTGCATCGCACACCGATCCTACTGGGGTACAGGCCCCTCTATTAACTCCCCCCTGATGAAAGCCTATCTACCCTCCCGCCCACTCAGGTCTACAACCTCCCACCTTGCCTCAGTACCACGCATTAGGAAGGCCAGATGTGGAGGCCGCTCGCTTTCTTACAACCTGGCTAGGATCTGGAACTCCCTTCCCCTCCCTATCAGATCAGAACCTAACCTTCTCACCTTCCGTAAACTATTAAAAACTTGGCTCTTCAGCAAAATTCCAATCTAACTTTTCACTCAGCTTCTCTTACTCCAGCCTCTCCAGCCCAACTCACTCTTTTCTATAGCGCTGGGACGCCCCTTGGGTAGCCAACGCGCTTTACAAATCATCAATTCAATTCAATTCAATTCAATTCCTATGGGAAGAAATGCTGGAAGCCACTGTAGCCAGCTTCCCCCATGTTAATTTATGGAGCAAGATAGCCTTACAATAGTGAAAAACGAAAATGGCTGCCATTCACTATCAGAGCATGTCACCTGCACTAGTACATGCTCTACCTTTTACATACACTGCACCCTGCCCAGGGGGGTACCTTGGGCCTTCCATAGGGGTGACTGGTGTGCACAAAAAGGGAAGGGTTAGGCCTAGTCAGTGGGGACACTGACCAGGAGGACATGGCAGTTTCTAAACTGCACACAGGCACTGCAGTGGCAGGCCTTAGACACTATTTTAGAGATACTCCTGTGGGTGGCACAATCAGTGCTGCAGGCCCACTAGTAGCATTTGTCATCACCAGCCCTGGCACACCCAGTGCACTTTACTAGGGACTTCATGGTGACACAAATATGCCAAACATGTATACCCAATCAGAATAACAATTTACATAGGGAGCACTTACACTCTGGCACTGATCAGCAGTGGCAGAGTGTCCAAAGCATCTAAACCAGCAAAAACGAAATCCAGCACAGCATCAAAAATACAGGGGGTAGAGGCAAAAAGATAGGGGAAAACCAAGCCTAAGATGCCGGTGTCTAACAAATATCCATTATGTTTATTTCAATATACAGCGATACTAGCAATTAGTGGTGTCAGTGATCTATCGAGGATAAGTGGGCACGAATAAAAGTAATAGAGCGTAGCACACTTTTTAAACACATTTGCTTCTTGTAGAAAGCACAACGAAAATGAAATAAAATGCCCACAGAGTGAGCTGCTGTGAATGGGAGCAGCCTGCAGAGCGAGAGGAGGTGGCTCAGCAGCCAGAGCTTCAGACTTCAGAGCTGGGGATGTGTTTTCGATCCTCGTTGTCGGTTTAACATCCTGTGAATGTTTGTGGGCAAATCTTCACACAAAAAATTAAACAAAAATAAAGAATTGATCTGTATTGGATGGGGGGGGAGAGAGCACAGGAATATTAAAGTGGACAGGCAAATGAGAAGTAAGCAGGGTCAGGCAGGAAAAAAAAACAAGGCACATCCCACCTGAAAAGGAAGCCCAAACTGAACTATCTTTCCAGAAAAAAGCCCAACTGCTGGCAAACATTCACAAGTGCAAAAAGCCTAAATTAACCTAAGTAAAATACAAGCAAGAGGCAAGGCAGGGGAGGCAGCAGTAACCTAACTGTGGCATCAAGAGGGGATGGGAGTAAGAATGCTATATTTAAATGTTAAGCAGGTAGGGAGCTGAGGCTAAACACACAGAAACAGAGTAGGAATTCAAGAAAATAAATTGTCCCCAACAGAACAGATAAAGAACTATAGTGAAATGAGACTGTACTAAGTCTCATAATAGAAGAGAGAAAGGACGGACAGAGAGGCAGGACTGACCACTGGCAAGCAGGGATTTTTGAAGCACACTGACACAGAAAATTAAAAGCAATGGCAAGAACGGAGATGGACTTGATGCCCACAGACCAATTACAGCAGGTCTAGAAGAGACAGCTGTGCTGTCTAGCTCAACCTAAAAAAGAAAAAACGTCACGAATATGAACTGAACATAATAGCTGCTCATTTCATATTCACTATTTCATATTCCATAATGTCCTGTGAGGGATATTTATAGTTATTAATACATTCTTGTGGTGCCCATAGAAGGCAAAGAGGTAGAACGAACTATTTTTTTTAAATGTTGTAAGGGACTTCCACAAGCTAAGGAGCCCCATAGAAACCTTTAAAAAAAAGTTGCAGTAAGTGCCATGGGTCACTGAAAACATAACCTAAGGAAAGCTTACCATATGTCTTTAAAGTACTCTGAACTGGATCTGTATATTTTTCAGTTGGAGTGAGATGACTCCTTGTGATTGACTCTGTGGCCCGAAGAGTATAAAAAATACTCAACACATGTTTATTGTTGTTTTGGATAAAGATGCTTTATTTAAAAATATTTAGTGACAGGGATTATTATTAATCCTAGCCTTGTATATGGAAATAAATTGGATTAGAGTTATTGATAAATTATTGTAGTGATGCAAAGACAAAGCCAATAGGATTGCTTTATACACGTTGATTTGCTGACTCCCTGATCAAGCCAATATCCCTGCCTTTAGACTTCTGCCCCTTTGATTAAGCCAGTAAGTCTGTCTTACTTAAAATGACATCGTTGATGTTGCTGCTTTATGTTAAAATGCATTGGTCTACTTCCTCCCCATTTTCTGTGTGCTTTCTCCTGCTTTTGCCTACATTTTTACTGCTTTCTCCTTCCTTTCCCCCATTTTTTCAAATGCTTTCTCCTGCTTTTGCCTCATTTACCAGTGCTTTGCCTTTCGTTTCACTCCCCATTTTTTCTGAATGTTTTCTCCTGCATTTCCCTCATTTTTCAGTGCTTCTCTCCTCCCAAGACCAACCTAACGGAGGCTGCAGCGCAACCCCATTGAGCAGGTCCCAGGCTCTGCTCTCCCATGCTGCTACACCACTCTACTTCCTCCCCACTTTCTGACTGCTTTCTTCTGCTTTGGCCTTGTCTTTTCCTGCTTTCTCATTCCTCTCCCCGTTTTCATAAGTGGTTGCTCCTGCTTTTGCATCATTTTTGACTGCTTTCTTCTTCCTTTCCCCATTTTTCTGAGTGCTTTCTACTACTTTTCCTTCGTTTTTCACTGCTTCTCTCTGTTTTTTCCTCATTTCCCGCTCCTGCGTGCTGCCCATTTTCCCTCAACCCGCCTAGTCCCGCCCACCACCCCCCAGTGCCCCTCACTCCTCCCAAGACCTACTTAATGGAGGCCGCAGTGCGGCCACACAGTGGAAGCATACAGCAGGCGTGCTGCCGGAATGCCAAAAACAAGCCTGTCTGTGCTCATCGTGCTTGGACGTAGCCCAGTGCCAGGACCCTTGGTTTTTACACCCGTGCAGCTACACCACCTCAGACCTACAATCCCTGTAGCCCCGGGTGCATCGACAACCGCAACAACTGCTGCAACACATCTCCACACACCATAAGAGGATAGTTCCCCTGCAACACTGAATCAACCAACAATGTTGACAACAACGCAAGCTGATTGCACCCACCACATCAATTGAGACCACCATGGCACAATTCCAGTGCATTCTACTTCACGTAGATCACTCTGCAAACACGCCACAGAGATCTGGGACATGATCTCATCCCTTACCCCAGACATCATCTTCCTCCCAGAGACCTGGCTGAACTACGTCTCTGCACCAGACATTGCCATCGGCACACCAGAAGGATAGAAGATAACACACCAGGACTGAATTAACAAACACGCATTTGCAAGGACACCATCAACTGCATAACCTCCTCAGTTGACCCAACCCTGATTGGAGCATCTTAATTTCCAACTTCACATTGATGGAAAAAGCACAGTCAGTGGCATCTTCGCATACAGACCACCGGGACCGAGACCCCTGCTTATGCAACATCATCACAGACCGATCACCATCGACTCTGAGCACTGCATCTTTCTAGGAGACCATAACTTCCACCTGGATGACCCTGAGGACACCAACATAAATGAACTCCTGGAAAGCATAATGAACATCGGCCTCCAACAGTTTGTCACTGACCTCATCCACATCCCAGGACACACACTCAACCTCATTTTTACATCCAGCAACAGAGTCAAGTTCAACCACTTATAACAGCTTACACGGACCGACCGCTACAGGGTCAACTTCACCATCTCAGGATCTGACAACTCTGGTACCATACCCCCAGCTCCACATACAGAAACTGTAAAAAGGTATCAGAAGACCAGTGTAACAAAGCCCTCAACTCCCACTTCCCAGACACATCACCCGACCCAGAATGAACTGCTAAGATCTTCTCCCAGTGAATCAAGGAATGCACCAACACAGTCACGCATACCAATGCCAGCCAGACCCTAATTAACAACCGATGAGCCAGTTGGTTTTCCGCTGAAATGAAATCCTCCAAAGGCAACTGCTGGCAACTAGAAAGAAAGTGGCGTACTAGCGGGAAAGACAAAAGAAAATAACACGCTCAAAACAGCACTCAATCAGTACTGCTGCCTCCTGAGAGAAACAAAGAAGAACGCTCTATCAGATCTCATAGAAGCCAGCACAACCCTGCAGCCACCGGGAACAACATCACCCCCTCACGAGAACTGTGTGACACCCTGGCAGACTTCTTCCACCATAAGAGCTCAGCCATCTATAAGAACTTTAAAGCCCAGCCCCCGCCTCCGGCAGTATCAGCCTACTCACTCATGAATACCTGCTCAACCATTGGGACGCTCTTACAACTCAAGCCACAGTCTCCATCTTGAGCCATGTCCCCACCACATCTTCAACCTCGGTAGCAAGTCGATTGGAGATGAGCTCAAGAAGGTTCTGAACACCTCCATCACAACGGCCTCCTCCCCAAAGGGCTGGAAACACGCTGAAATGGGGCCCCTATTTAAGAAACCATCTGCTAACCCAGCAGATCTGAAAAACTACCAGCACATCTCCCTGCTCCCCTTTCCAGCGAAGGTTCTTGAAAAGGCAATCAAGCAGCAACTCACCAAGCACTTGAATCACCACAACCTCATGGACGCCTCTCAATCCGGATTCCTAGCCAACCACAGCACCAAGACAGCCTTGATAGCAGCCAACAATGACATCAGAGCCTTCCTAGATGTGTTATGTTATGTTATGTTAGGAACACTTAATATAGCGCACGACTCACCCGGAGGCATCTCGGCGCTTACTTAGTGACAAGAGGTCGCTAAAGCAGGGCTAGGACTATGTAAATTAAAAGATAAATGCTTTTAGTTGTTTCCTGAAGATGTTATAAGAGGGACATTCTCGTAAGGCAAGGGGCAGAGAGTTCCAGTAGCGTGGGGCGAGAAAAGAAAAAGCCATACCTCCGGTACGACTAAGACGAATCCTGGGGACTTTTAAAAGGGCCAGGGAGTTGGATCAAAGAGTCCTGTCCAGAGTGTATTTAATAAGCTTTCTGCGCAAACAGTCGGGCCTTTCCCTCTGATCGAATTGTAGGTTAGGCAGCAGATCTTATATTTAGATCGCTTACTTATCGGGAGTCAATGAAGCTCTCTCAGCAGGGGGCCTGATGGTGTTCTAGCGGGGCGGTTCAGGATCATACTTGCTGCCGTATTTTGGACAACCTGTAATTTGGCCAGTTGCGTTGTTACGACTTCAGCCAGAAGCGCATTTTCATAGTCGAGGTGGCTAGTCACCATGGCCTGAACCAGGATTCTGCGATGTTTGATCGGTAAATAGGGTAACATCTATCGCAGGAGGCGAAGACTATAATAACATGAGCTGGTTACGGCCGCAATCTGTTCTTTCATCATTAAAGAGTGGTCCAGAATTATTCCCAAACACTTCACTGATTGTTTTGGGATGGGAGCCAGTCCGAGCTGGGATGGCCACCAGTCATCTGTCCATAACCTAGATGCTTTCCCCATCAACATTACCTCCGTCTTACTTGGGTACAGTTGGAGCCAATTCTCAGACATCCAGTTTGAGATAGTGACCATGCCCGCCGAGAAACGTGCTTTCTCCGATTCTATGTTGGAGCCAATTGTGAACATAAGCTTATTTCGAACCCAAAATGTTCCACAATTTTTGCCAGGGGGGCCATATAGACATTAAATAATGTAGGGCTCAGACAGGAGCCCTGAGGTACGCCCCTGTCCAGACAAATTTTCTTTGAGAAATATGAACCCAGCATTACCGTTTGATGTCTATCGGTCAGGAAATTCTGAAGCCATTTTAGGGCCATGCCCTGGATGCCACAGGAATGGAGTCTCTCCACGACCTTTAGATGAGAAATAGTATCGAAAGCCGCGGAGAGATCCAGCAGGATCAGAACAACAGATTCTCCTGTATCAACTACCTGCCTGATGGAGTCAGACACTGCTAGAGTGGCAGTCTCGGTGCTGAAACCAGGGCGAAAACCCGATTGCGAGGGGTCCGGGTGATTATTAGTTTCAAGGTATTGCCTTAATTGCCCATTAATGGCTGTTTCCAGTTTTTTTCCCAGCAATGGAAGTAACGAAATAGGGTGGTAGTTACTAAGAATCAGGGGGTCCGCTATTGGCTTTTAAATATTGGGCGGGCATAAGCTTCTTTCCATGGGGTAGGAATTAGACCTGTTTGAATTGAGCAATTAAACAATTTTTTAATCTCTAAAGCACATACAGGGGCTAGCTGAGCTACAATTCTGGCTGGGCAGAGATCTTTGGGAGAGCCCGATTTTGCAGAGAATAGTAGGTTGGTGGCCTCTTGAAGTGTGATCAGTTCGAACTGCTCGAGGGTGCTTACCGTCGGCATGACCGGATCAACTGGATTACTGGAGGGGTCGGAGTTCAGGGGGCTCAGATTAGCAAAGTTGGCGTATATCTGTTCAATTTTATCATGAAAGAATTCCGCTAATGAGTCACATAATTCTTGTGATTCTAGTGGGGCTTGTCTACAGGCTTTAGGGGATACAAAGTCCTTCACTATGGTGAACAGGGCTTTAGACGAATTGCTAGCCTGGTCAATTTGGGTCATGATAAACTTTTGCCTAGCAGATTTAATATTTTGATGGTATTTGGACCAAACTGATTTATAAGTCTGTCTGTCTAAAATATTCTTGTTAGTTCTCCATCGTCTCTCCAAGGTCTTACACTTGGATTTTTCAGTTTTAAGCTCCAGGGTGTACCAAGGAGCTGATTGCCGTTGTTGCACTGGACAGAATCTTTTTGGAGGGACTAGAGAGTTGAAAGCGGTCTCTATGGCGGAAGCGAAACAGCAGCTCTCATTCTCCTGGACCTGTCAGCTGCCTTCAACACTGTCTCCCACCACCTCTTGATCAACAGACTTCACCAAATCGGAATCCAGGGAGGCGCTCTCCAAAGGATCATTTTATGATTCACCAGAAGAACCCAGAGAACCTGTCTCCCACCAATCACCTCGGAACCCAAGGAGACCATTTGCGGCATCCTACAAGGATCGACCCTCAGCCCCACCCTCTTCAACATGTACATGACCCCTCTGGCCAACACCATCTGATAACTTGGACTCAACATCATCTCCTATGCCGACAACACCCAGCTCATCTTCTCGCTGTCACAAGACCCCTCCACCCCCAGAACCAACTGCCACAGATGTATTGTGCATATAGGCAACTGGATGAAGGACAAATGTCTCAAGCGCAACTCAGAGAAGACAGAAGTCATGATCTTTGGAAACAACACTTCGCCATGGACCGACACTTCCATGGACCGACACTTGTGAGCCTGCTGAACTCTGCCCTTACCCCGCCCGACTGGCCATGCCCACAAGCTCGGCGTCATCTTGGACACCAAATTATCTATGCAGAAACAGGACAAACACAGTCTCGTCTGCCTGCTTCCACACCCTACGCATGCTCCTTCAGACCTTCAGGTGGCTCCCAATTGACTCCAGAAGGACCGTCACCAGCAGGCTTGGCTATGATAACACTCTTTACATAGAAATTACAAAACACTTTCCAAAAAGACTTAAAAATGCAGTAGTAAGACTCATCCTTGACCTCCCCAGACGGACTCACATCACCCCGCACCTCAAAAAGCTAAACTGGCTTCCAATACAGAAGAGATGACAGATCAAGATGCTGACCAACTCCTACATAGCCCTGCATGACGAAGGACCAGCATACAGCAACAAATGGATGACGTTGCACCAACCAATTAGACACCTGTGATCTGCCTCCCTTTTCCTCACAGACACCCCTGGAATCCACTGATCCAAAGCCTGGATTGACCTACCGCTGCAGCGAAGGAAAGCGCATCGCTCCAGGAATTTTGAAAGAACCCAAGATATGCTTGTTTCATTGAACAAAGCAACGTGAAGCAGCTAGCAACTCCAACACCTTGAGACCCTCACGGATGATTTGCCGCTCTTTATAAATCCTGATTGACTGATTGAAAGGTTAAAGTGACATTATAGTTAGGTGATAATGGATGTACAACAAAACAAAACAAATAGAGGCACCTGTCCTCCATTCAATTAAAAAAATTGTCTCTGCGAGTTATGTATATATATTTTGGAAATTTGTGTAGCCTAAGCCTAGCCGTAAGGTTTCAGAGCCCTGTACAGGACCAAAGGCCAATATATAATTAACAAATAATTGGAGAGGGAGCAGAATTTCACAGGAGCAGAAATGGACTGTTACTGCATAATGCTGAAAAGTTCCTTAAAGAGATGGATATCCAGCTCTTTCCTAAATTGGAGCAGAGTTGGGGTGATCTTGATGATTGGTGTTTGATCTGGCTTTTCCAGCGGGTTTATCTCCAGACTTTTTACTTTTTGACCTCATGTTTTGGACCTGTTGTTGCTGGTTTTATGACTGGGGGCACTTTACCACTGCTGATCAGTGCTAAAGTGCATATGCTTGTTGTTATGGATTGGTGTTTCCATGATTGGCATATTTGATTTACTCGTCAGTCCCTAGTACAGTGTGCACTGTGTGTGCCCGGGGCCTGTAAATCAAATGCTGCTAGTGAGCCTGCAGCACTGATTGTGCCACCCATATGAGCAGCCTGTAAATGTAACTCAGGACTAGAGTCTGTGCGCAGTTTGGAACAGCCATGTTGACCTGGCAAGGGCACTCACTTGCCAGGCCCTAACCTTCTCTTTTTTAACTAGTGAGTCACCGCTAAGGTAGGCCCAAGGCACCCCTGTGGGCAGGGTTTCAGTGTTTGTGAAAGGTCAGACATGCACTGATGTGTGTGTATTGACTGTCTGGCTCTGGAGTGACAGGGGCTGGGGATGTGCATTCTCTCAGACAGCCAGCGGGGGCTTGAGGTTTATCCTGCCTTTCCTGAATGAATCAGGGCAGGGCTGAATAGACCTGGGCTGCATTCAGAATAGGGGGGAGGTCTCACTAGCACCTGAATAGGCCCAGTCTGCATTTAGAGTGGGTGGAGGAGATTTCCCTTGCACCTGAATAGGCCCTGTCTGCCTTACACAATGCTGTCTCCACCTCCAGCCAACTGGTTTTGGCTGGGCAGAAAGCTACTCTGCCAGCAGGGGACAAAGGATTTTGTGCTATAAAGAGAGGGGCCCAGACCCCTGAACTTTAGATTACTGCTGAACTAAGGAACCTGCCAGGAAGAAGAGCCAGGAACGCTGGAGGAAGAGTACTGCCCCTGAGGTGTGTGCTGTTGGGGTTGGCCTACAGTGGTTGCTACTGTCTTGGGCAGGGAAAGGACTGGGCTGTGCTTTCATCATCCTTCTGTTAGAGTTTTCTCCAAGGGCTTCTAGTAGAGCTTGCCTCCTTTTGGAAGTCTCAGGGGTTAGGAAAACTTCAAAGATCACTTCTGGGAATAAAGAGGAACCATTGCCAAGGAGAAGAACTGGAGAGCTGTTTGCTGTCTGGGATTGGCCTGCCTGTGCTGTTTCTGCCAAGGAAAGGGAAAAGGACTTTGCTGTGTGCTGTGTCCCCTGCACGCGGAAGGTCTCCAAGGGCTTGAAAAAGAGCTTGCCTCCAGTTCTGGTGTCTTAGGGACTCAAATACTTCATCCTCAGCTCCCCAGAACTTTTTTGCTGGGAGTTCTGACCTGCCAAGAGGTGCCTGTAGCTGTTCTGGGCCTCCGCAGGTTGTCCTGGCAGTTGGGAGCTGGAAAAGAAATGAAACGATGAGAAGCACAATGCAGCCATACCTGTTTCTGACGCATCAACAAAGAGAAATTGTTGCACGCCGCATCGGGTGCACCAATCTCCGAAGTCTGGGATCACTGCACCGATTCCGATGCAAGCCCTGCTGTGTGGCTGCAAGAACCCACGCATTGTCCCGGATCGTTCCGCATCGCATCGAGATGCCAGGTTTGAAGCATCGTTGGGGGACGCAGTAAGAAACTGACGCATCACCTCCCCATGCAGTAAGAAACCGACGCATCACATCTTCTTCGGGAAGGAACCGATCCATCACCTCCCCCGAGCCAACCTGGGTAGGAACCAAAGCATCACCTTACCTGCATGTAAGGGACCAACGCATCACCTTCCCTCTGAACCTTTTTAGGTCTCGGCCTGATCCAGCGCATGCGCTGTTCTGGCTGAGACATTTAGTAGCTGCTTTGAAAAGTGCTACTTTCCCGGCGACCAGCTTACTATCACGCGCACAAGAGTGCGCGTGCGCATGCGCGTTAAAGGAAGCTGGTGGCCAGCAAGGTAGCACTTGCGGTGACACGTGTGCGCACCGCTCGCATTTTTTTTTTTTCATTTCGCCGCTGCGCAGCTTTACTTTCACGGCCAATGCGTGTTTGTACCCGGGGTGGTGCCGGGTGACGGAGGGCGTTCTAGAAAGTTCTTTGCTTATTTTGTTGCGAACCCTGGGTCACCACTAACAGTGCGCTGCACCCCGTGAATCCGAACGCGGGCCACGTGTCTTCTCTTGGAATGTGTTTTAGTTGTATGCTGCCATTGAGCTGCATTGCCGCCATGGAAGGCTCTCTGGGGGCTTTACCCCACTGCAATTACTGTTTTTACTGTACATTAAACGTCACAAGTTCATCCCCGAACAGCCACACTTCCAACCTCATGCAATTAACCTCTGGTCCACTGTGTACCTGCTCAATAGTCTTTCACGGACGTCCTTGAAAATGGAATTAAGCTCTAGTTCACTGTGTACTTGCTAAATATACTTGAGTAATTTTAAATAAATCGGGACTTCAGCTCCACTGAGAAAGGAAAGAGGCTATCGCAGCAATGCAAACGCTCCCCAGTTGTACTATTGACATCCTCAACACTTCTTGTCTGAAATGCACCAGCTTGACATCACTAGATGGATTAAACCCAGATCAGTTGACTGGGGGTGAGTGTTTGTATTGTCAACGCTCCGTCCATCATCACCTTTGGTTTTTCTTTGTTCGCCCTAAGTTGGCAGGGTATGCTCAGACGTTAGTCCCTTGCTCACTTTGCCACTGGAGTCAAGCAAGCCCGGCTGAAGACGGCTGTAATGCCAGAAACCGGTCCTGGGAAGCTTGATTCCGGTCCAGGGAAGACATGGCTTGGCAGTTCGGGCTGGACTGTTCCCATGAGGCACAGGGTCAGACTGATTTACATATGGCCATGTCTGAACTGGGGTGGCGGAGTGAGCTAAACAACGGTGATGGATTAAACCCAGATCAGTTGACTGGGGGTGAGTGTTTGTATTGTCAACGCTCCGTCCATCATCACCTTTGGTTTTTCTTGGCATCACTAGATGGGCATGATTCCCATTAGCCTGTCTATCTTATCAAATCCCATGGCGAAAAGAAGGTGTTTTGACGGAATAGGGCAGGAGCAACTCTGGCCTAAACAGCGCCAAGCACCAATCATTGCTGCTTGATGCACTCGTATAGTTGTAGTATGAAGTGGACAATCTTCCCATCTCAAACTTGTAAGACATGCTAAAAACTTATCTTCAGATTCCAAATCGTTAAAAGCACAGTTCAGCTCCTTGTTTGCAGGCTGAAACCAGCCTCGCTGCTCTCGACTATACCCAATGGAAAACTCCCAGCGCCCGTTATATTTCTGCTGTAACATCAGCCGGCGGGTGCTCTCCATCAAGATAGGAGCCCACTTGGCTAGCAGCCAATTCTGGATATCGGCTGTAAAACTTCAGGGGAAAAAAAATCATAAAAGGTGAATTTTATGTACACGTCTGATAGGTCAAGCATTGTTGTAAAAATAAATATACAAACGTACAAGTCAGCGTTGCTTTATTCTCTATGCAGCAAATATTCATATATAAATGGACTTATTTCAAGAATGAAAAATAAACAGACGTTTACTCAGTAACCAAGGTTTGACAGCCAACTAAGGGCCAGATGTAGGAGAGAAAATACCGGTCGGTAACGGCCGATTTCGGCCGTTACCGACCGGTATTTAGGATTTGGCATGTAGGGGTCATCATTTTACAGAATCTGTAAATTTACCGATTCGGTAAATTTACCGATTCTGTAAAATACCGAATCGGTATTTTTACCGATTCGGTAAATCCACATGTAGGTGACACTTCTAAGAGTGTCGCAGGCCCTTAAGAATCAGTATTTTACCACCCAATCCAATTGGGTGGTAAAATACCGAATTCAGGTGTGCATGCACATCTGTGCATGCACACCTGTGCCAAGTGACACACAGACATGCCCTTAGGGCATGTATGTGTGCCACATGGCACACATGCCTGTATTTGCGGTGCTAGAGGGTGTCAAAGTGACACCCCCTGCACCCTTGCAGGATTCGGTATTTACCGATTCGGTAAATACCGAATCGGTATTGCCCATTGATTCCTATGGGCTTCAAGGCCCATAGGAATCAATGGGCAATACCGATTCGGTATAAGGCCCATAGGAATCAATGGGTAAATACCGATTCTTACCGATTCGGTAAATTGAAAAATTAATTTACCTACATCTCACCACTTCTATTTTACCGAATCATAAATACCGAATCGGTAAAATTCGGTATTTATGAATCGGTAAAATAGAATTACCTACATCTGGCCCAAAGTGCAGCAGTCACATGAATTTGCCTCCTTATATTTAAAGATCGCGCTGGACGCAAGGCTCTGTGAATGAACATTGACTTACAGCTCATAGGAAATTTTCCTATTCTGGCTACAGAAAGGGGGAGAAATGTAGAGTATGTGGTGGGAGAGCTTTGCTCCAATTGTTCTGACAAAAGTAGTGGATGTTTCAGCCAACCCACTCTTAATGCAATTTGCACTACTTCCATTAAACTAAAAAAACCTAAGTCTTGGGTAGTAGCTTTAAGGTATAGTACTAAAAAAACACATGATTACAGCATGGTAATACATACACATGTAATAAAATACTTGTCATTCCTCTTCCCTAGTTGTCCCTTCCCTACTGCTCAGCCAGGTTGAATGCTGGAATGTGTGATGATGGAACCAAGCCTGTATAAAGTTACCTTGTTTGTACACCATATCTATGGATCTTCCATTTGCAACAACATGCACTGAAAAAGCAAATATGTTTGACACTCACTGTCAAAAGCAAGAAATGTCTGCTTCAGTGTAAAACCAATTAAAGTAGGATTGCTTCGTGCATAGGTAATTTAATGTGTAATAAGTGACTACTTTTGCGTAGTAAAACAGTCACTCATGCATTTTAACGAAAATGGTAGGGTATACCCAAACAGCATATAAAACGGTTAAGGTAAAATACACTTGTAGGCAGATCAAAGATTGTGGTGGCATCCACCTTGCGGAAGCGAGTAGGGGCATGCCACAAGCACGAGTGCAGTGCTTAAAAATGAGCGTGAGGCTCTCGTGCTCCACTCTCTTTTGCCTCTTTGTGTCCTCTCACTCCCTGTCTGGCTCTATGCCACAGCAACCTGCATACTCACTGTCTCTACTCTTTGCCCCACTCTCACCCCGTGCTTCCGGCGCCCTCTGCCTGTCCGGCTCTATGCCACAGCACCCTGCATGCTCCCTGTCTCTAGTCTCTGCCCCCAGCCCCTGCTCTCACCTCGTGCTTCTGGTGCCCTCTGCCTCTCCGGCTCTTTGCCACTGCACCCTGCTCGCTGTCTCTACTCTCTACCACCATTGCCCCCTCGCTCTCACCCCGTGTTTCAAGTACTTTCTGCCTGCTTAGCTCTATGCCACAGCACCCTGCCTCTATTCTCTGCGCCACCCCCTGCTCTCACGTTTTAGTTATGTATTATATAATGGTATGTGAAAGTTTTAACACATTTTTTGGAACTTTCACATACAATAATATAAAACATAACTATAAACGTTAAAGATCCCGAAGGCGAGACCTATTGGCTATGCCAATGCTTGTTGTTTATCTGCTCGATGCATCCGAGGTACTTTGGGGGATATGTACAAGATCTGCTGCTAACTAACGCTAATACTAGTTAGCGGCAGTTTTCTTAACGCGGCCTATTGCCGAAAACGATCTCCCTGTTAGCGATGAACATGTTGCTACATGGCAATAGTTTCAGGTAGCCACAGTGAAAACTGCCATTAACACTAGCGTGAAGGCGATACAAATTCTGCCGTTAGCGGACAAACACTCACAAAAGTCCCATTAGCGGCAAAAAAACTCTCGTTAGTCAGGCCAAGGTGAGGCAGTTTTGGGGGTTTTGTCCCATACTAGGAATTCCTTGTAAATATCGTGAAATGGGGTTAGCGGCAGTTTTTGCACAGAAAGGCCCACCTTGCATCTCACTTTCGTTAACTTCCGCTAACAGAAGTGGCAATCTTAAAAATTACTGTTTAAGCCGGAAAAGAGCAGCAAACTTCAGTTAGTGGCAACTTGAAAATACGGCGATTAAAAACAATCCGCTGTAACATAAAAAATGTGCGTTACGACGGCGTTAAGTCCTTGAACATATGCCCCTTTGTATGAAAAGTGTTGCATCTGCACTTTGCTTTGAACAGAACTATTTCTACTATTTGAAAGTCATATTTTTATTACTGTATTGTTGACTTTTGTCATTTTGGCCTTGTTTTGGTTTAGATAAAAATCACTTATTTTTCTAAACTGGCGTGGTGTCCATTTGTAGTGCTTTCACAAAATTACTGTATGTGTTTTACACACTGTCTATGAGATAAGCTTGTCTACTCGTGCCCAGCTTCCAAGGGGGTGGACAGGGGTTATTTTCATAGTGTATCCCTCTTACCCTGACTAGAAAAAAGGGTCACTACTTGGACAAAGGTGCAAACCCTTGCCAACTAGAGACCCCCATTTCTAACGTTTGGCAATTGCATTATTTGTTTCTTTTTTATCTAACTTCACGCTCAGTCTTATGCTGTCCTGGATGCGGGTGTTCCAAGACCCACCAGAGATGCAGATAGTTTTGAAGATGGTGAGAGGCAACAAGGATAGCCAGAACCTGAGGAATAAAAACCACATCATCACCATTCTGAATGAACTCAGGATGGGGATGCTGTGGTCATAATTCTTCAGGTCCTAATCAGTTATGCTGTGGGGTGTTCTTAAGGGAGGCAAGTATGTAGTCTAGGAGGCCATGGAGCTGGGCATTGCCGCCATCTAGATCCGATAGTAGTAGGGTGTGAATAGCAGTGCTGAATTCACTTTCTAGAAGGAACAATTTCTAGAGAGCTATGCCTTTCTTTTTACTAAAAATGTGTAGCTTGGAGGGGAGGTTTGTGTCCAGGGCGAATCCAAGTGACTTGACATCGGTGAAATTACAACACAGACACTTTATCGTACAGGTATAAAGTCATGATGGCAAATAGCATGCTGAGGAAAAAGAAATAGTCCTTCAGCCTGACTCAAGAAGTCATTTAATCTGTCTTGTAGGAATGTCTAAATGGCACAGATCTAAACCAACTAAAGGCTGAAGGGGGCAGTCCCAAAGCCAGCCCTCTGTGCATCTGTCCATGTATGAACTGGGGTGGCGTATTTGGCGGATTTGTATTGTCAACGCTCCGTCCATCACCACCTTTGGTTTTCCTTGTTCGCCCTAAGTTGGCAGGGTATGCTCAGACGTGAGTCCGTTGCTCACTTTGCCACTAGAGTCAAGCAAGCCCGGCTGAAGACGGCTGTAATGCCAGAAACCGGTCCTGGGAAGCTTGATTCCGGTCCAGGGAAGACATGACTTGGCGGTTCGGGCTGGACTGTTCCCATGAGCCACAGACTGATTTGCATATGGCCATTTCTGAACTGGGGTGGCGGAGTGAGCTAAAGAACGGTGATGGATTAAACCCAGATCAGTTGACTGGGGGTGAGTGTTTGTATTGTCAACGCTCCGTCCATCATCCCCTTTGTTTTTTCTTTGTTCGCCCTAAGTTGGCAGGGTATGCTCAGACGTGAGTCCCTTGCTCACTTTGCCACTGGATTCAAGCAAGCCCGGCTGAAGACGGCTGTAATGCCAGAAACCGGTCCAGGGAAGCTTGATTCCAGTCCAGGGAAGACATTGGTTTGGCAGTTCGGGCTGGACTGTTCCCATGAGGCACAGGGTCAGACTGATTTGCATATGGCCATGTCTGAACTGGGGTGGCGGAGTGAGCTAAAGAACGGTGATGGATTAAACCCAGATCAGTTGTATGTTTGGATTTATATTGACTGGGGGGGAGTGTTTGTATTGTCAAAGCTCCGTCCATCATCCCCTTTGGTTTTTCTTTGTTCGTCCTAAGTTGGCAGGGTATGCTCAGACGTGAGTCCCTTGCTCACTTTGCCACTGGAGTCAAGCAAGCCCGGCTGAAGACGGCTGTAATGCCAGAAACCGGTCCTGGGAAGCTTGATTCCGGTCCAGGGAAGACATGACTTGGCGGTTCGGGCTGGACTGTTCCCATGAGCCACAGGGTCAGACTGATTTGCATATGGCCATGTCTGAACTGGGGTGGCGGAGTGAGCTAAAGAACGGTGATGGATTAAACCCAGATCAGTTGACTGGGGGTGAGTGTTTGTATTGTCAACGCTCCATCCATCATCCCCTTTGTTTTTTCTTTGTTCGCCCTAAGTTGGCAGGGTATGCTCAGACGTGAGTCCCTTGCTCACTTTGCCACTGGATTCAAGCAAGCCCGGCTGAAGACGGCTGTAATGCCAGAAACCGGTCCTGGGAAGCTTGATTCCAGTCCAGGGAAGACATTGGTTTGGCAGTTCGGGCTGGACTGTTCCCATGAGGCACAGGGTCAGACTGATTTGCATATGGCCATGTCTGAACTGGGGTGGCGGAGTGAGCTAAAGAACGGTGATGGATTAAACCCAGATCAGTTGACTGGGGGGGAGTGTTTGTATTGTCAAAGCTCCGTCCATCATCCCCTTTGGTTTTTCTTTGTTCGCCCTAAGTTGGCAGGGTATGCTCGGACGTGAGTCCCTTGCTCACTTTGCCACTGGAGTCAAGCAAGCCCGGCTGAAGACGGCTGTATTGCCAGAAACCGGTCCTGGGAAGCTTGATTCCGGTCCAGGGAAGACATGGCTTGGCAGTTCGGGCTGGACTGTTCCCATGAGGCACAGGGTAAGACTGATTTGCATATGGCCATGTCTGAACTGGGGTGGCGGAGTGAGCTAAAGAACGGTGATGGATTAAACCCAGATCAGTTGACTGGGGGTGAGTGTTTGTATTGTCAACGCTCCGTCCATTACCACCTTTGGTTTTTCTTTGTTCGCCCTAAGTTGGCAGGGTATGCTCAGACGTGAGTCCCTTGCTCACTTTGCCACTGGAGTCAAGCAAGCCCGGCTGAAGACGGCTGTAATGCCAGAAATCGGTCCTGGGAAGCTTGATTCCGGTCCAGGGAAGACATGACTTGGCGGTTCGGGCTGGACTGTTCCCATGAGCCACAGGGTCAGACTGATTTGCATATGGCCATGTCTGAACTGGGGTGGCGAAGTGAGCTAAAGAACGGTGATGGATTAAACCCAGATCAGTTGACTGGGGGTGAGTGTTTGTATTGTCAACGCTCCGTCCATCATCCCCTTTGTTTTTTCTTTGTTCGCCCTAAGTTGGCAGGGTATGCTCAGACGTGAGTCCCTTGCTCACTTTGCCACTGGATTCAAGCAAGCCCGGCTGAAGACGGCTGTAATGCCAGAAACCGGTCCTGGGAAGATTGATTCCAGTCCAGGGAAGACATTGGTTTGGCAGTTCGGGCTGGACTGTTCCCATGAGGCACAGGGTCAGACTGATTTGCATATGGCCATGTCTGAACTGGGGTGGTGGAGTGAGCTAAAGAACGGTGATGGATTAAACCCAGATCAGTTGGCTGGGGGGGGAGTGTTTGTATTGTCAAAGCTCCGTCCATCATCCCCTTTGGTTTTTCTTTGTTCGCCTTAAGTTGGCAGGGTATGCTCAGACGTGAGTCCCTTGCTCACTTTGCCACTGGATTCAAGCAAGCCCGGCTGAAGACGGCTGTAATGCCAGAAACCGGTCCTGGGAAGACATGGCTTGGCAGTTCGGGCTGGACTGTTCCCATGAGACACAGAGTCAGACTGATTTGCATATGGCCATGTCTGAACTGGGGTGGCGGAGTGAGCTAAAGAACGGTGATGGATTAAACCCAGATCAGTTGACTGGGGGTGAGTGTTTGTATTGTCAACGCTCCGTCCATCACCACCTTTGGTTTTTCATCTGTGAGACCTGGCATCTTTTGGGGTGGTTTCTCCTGACTTTTTGCCTTCTGACCTCCTGTTTTTGACTGTGTGCCGAAGCATCATTTTGCTGGCTTTGGGACTGCTGACCAGTGCGAAAGTGAATTTGCTCTTTGTCTAAAATGTATAGCATTTGGGTGCTTCATGATTGGCATATTTGATTTACTTATAAATCCCTAGTACAATGCACTACATGTGCGCATGGACAGCAAATTAAATGCTACTAGTGGTCTTGCAGTACTGTTATGTTATGTTAACAGGACTTATAAAGCGCACGCTTACCCAAGGGTGTCTTGGCTCTGTCGGAACCTAAGCATGCTGAAGATGACGCATTTAGTTATTAAAAAGCCAGGTTATAATCTCTTTTCTAAGAGTGAGCAGTGTTAGAATGGCTCTGATTTGGGCCAGAATGCTATTACATAGTTTTGGTGTGCAGAATATGAAGCTCCTACCTCCCACTTAGCCTTCCTGATTCTGAGGATCACTAGAGTTTTGGAGCTTGCAGAACGTAGAGGTCTCTTACGGATGTACCATCCTCAGAAATTCTGGACCTGTATGGTAAAGTCATTTGTGCTCAAGGCAGAGGGCTTTGAATTTTACTTGACTGTGGATTGGAAGCCAATGTAGCTTTCAGAGGCAGGGGAGATGGAATGGAATTTCGGGAGATTCAGAATCATTCTGGCTGCGGTATTCTGCACTAAGTTTACGGGCATGTTTTTCTTGCAGATTCATATAGAGACTGTTACAATAGTACAGTTTTGAGAGGACTAAGGCAGTAATCAAGTTTTTCTGGATTTATTAGGGATATAAGGTAAGATTGTTCTAATCCTTCTGAGGATATGATAGGATGATGATATCCCTGATGAAACTTGGGCTCTGCGAGTGAGTTTGTCATTGACGATAACCCCCAGGTTATTGGCTTTGGAGACAAGGATTGGGCACAACAAGTGCGGCCACCAGATTGGGGACCAGGAAGGAGAGAGGTCCCCCAATTTAAATCACCTCTGTTTTTCACAAGTTGAGTTTCAAACAGTGTCTGCTCATCCTGAGGCTGTCTACTTTGATACAATCTTGACATTTTGGAGGTCCAGACGAAGCACTGTTGAAGGCTGTGACTACCAATTTGCTGTCATCGGAATCGGAAGTGAGATCCAGATTAAAGCTTTTGATAAGTGGAGCCAGCTTTGGTATCTATACATTAAAGAGAGTGGGGTTCAGGGGCATGGTGTGCCGGGCTGTGGAATGGCCGCTCTGTGAGCGTGCTCCGCCGGCCAAGACATCATCCTTCATCTATCCGCTCAATAAAGGGAGTCGAAGTCCTGTAACCTTCGCTTCATCGGAAGCGTAAACTTGCTGTGGCCAGCGGTGTTGTTGTGTACCGCTTAACCCGCCTCAGCATCGAGATATAAGCCCCGGAGAACTGAGCGCGGTGGAGGAGGAGCATCGGAGCGGAGGTGAGAGGCGTCGGCCGCAGCTAACTGAGACCGCGGATTCAGTGTAGGCCTGAGCGACGCTGGGTGCAAGGCCTGGAGCTCCGGACTGCCCATGCCTGTGGAAGCGGTTTTGTTACAGCTGCGTGGGGGAAGATAGAGAGCTGTGCCGGAGTGCAAACAGCTTGGCGATCCCATTCCGGGCCCAGAAGGCGCCATTATATGCCACGAGGTGCCGACCGGTGACAGGCCATTGAAGAGGTGCGCACCCCGTCGAAGGGATTGGAGACACTGGTGAGGCAGGCCAGGAGGGGCAGCGCTGCATTCCGAGAGCACCTCACCTACTGGAGGTATTTGCGGGCATGCTGTATCATGCACACACATTTTTATGGGCCTACACACTGACCTGGTGAGCGCATCTACTCTGCAAGATAGTCCCTGTGCTGCCATCCACTGCGCGTTGTTGTTGGTGAGAAGCTGATCCTCTTCAGCTGAGGTGCGAGGAAGCTTTGGAGGAGGCGCGCTCTGGTTGGACTGTCTGTGAAGGAGGAAGGTGAGCTGGCTCGTGCCCTATGGTGGATTGCAGGGAACAGGTCATTAGAGCCTTAATTGCCCCTGTGTCTGCTGCACTGCTGCTGCCTGGAATCCCTTGCGCAGTGTTGGGTGCATGCTGTTCCTACCCACCAAAGGAAATCCGGAGAAGGGTGCGGGCCGTGAAGTGACTGAGGGCCAATATACACTGCGCATCAACTGGTGCTCCGACAAAAGCCAGTTGCGAGGAGAGGGTCAGTGCATGCAGAGAGACCATTGTGCTACCCCCTTTTTACTGCAGAGGTGCGCACCTACACCTCAGTCATGGGCAAACGGGATGCCAAACAGCCAAAACTCAACTGCGATCAGAGAAGGGCGACCCGACTTATGGAATTGTGGAACCAAGGAGACGACCTCCAAACACTTATGCTCGAGTCCTAAAGTTAGTAGTCCTAACTTTACTGCTCCTAAACTGATAAAAATCCTAACTTTAAGACTTTCGTAATTCACAGACGACATTTAGGAGTCCTAAAGTTAGGACTCCTAACTTCTGTGAATACCGAAATGAGTAAGTGCCTTCTGTGAATACCAAAATGGTAGTAAGTTTAGGATTTTGTCTAAAGTAAGTTCTGTGAATCGGGCCCCTACTTCCCATAATCTTCGGACGGTTTTCTCGGTTCTACATTATTTACACCCGGATGTGCAGGCTGCTGTGGTGTTTTTAGATGCTACAAAGCCCTTTGATTCACTTGAATGGCCCTATCTCTTTACAATATTGGAGAGGATAGGGTTTAGCCCCCTTTTTATCAAATTGATTAGGCTATTATATACAGAGCCCACAGCTAGATTACGTGCAAATGGTCTTGTATCTGCTCCATTTCCGATTACACAGGGCGCACGTCAGGGGTGTCCTCTGTCCCCCCTATTATTTGCGATTGCAATGGAGCGACTGGCTGCTCGCATCCGACAACATCACATGGACAAGGGGATAGGGTTTGGCTCTTGACGTCTCATGATATCGCTCTATGTGGATGATGTCACCTTGTATATTTTAAACTCCGCACAGAACTTAGATGCCGTACTGAGGGAGTTCATCAAATTTGGTGGGATGCCCGGTATATCCATAAACTGGGCTAAATCAATGGTTTCCCCTTACTGACAACACCAAGGCTGTAATTTCCCAGTTCCCACTGTAGTGGGAAGATGACAGAGTGAAATATTTGGGAATTTGGATAAGCCAAAGAAATTTGGAACTTAAATTACAGTAGGGCCAAGCTTCCGTTATCATTAGCAGGGAAGATGGCGTTGGTGAAAATGGTTGTACTGCCTACATTTCTGTATCTCTTTGTAAATTTACCGATCATGTAAATGTAAATGTGTAAATGTGTGTGTCTTGTAAAGCGCACTGCTGCCCTGAGGCGTCCTGGCGCTGTAGACCGCTGGGGAACCCGTCCTGGCTATCCCTGTGAGATGTTCCCTACTGGGTATCTCCAAGGTGAAACCAGGCATCCCCGGCGAATGTGGGGGGCCGTTGTAGAGATGAGGCAAGCTAATGCCCAGAGCTGCCGAGTGTGATCCCTGGTTAGAGTAGACACCGAGGCGAGAATTATCGAGTCCGCTGACCCTGGTCCACGACCCTGCCGCGTCGGGAATTGAACCCTGGTCCCGGGCAGTTCTCTGCTTCCGGGTCTGCCGCCTCTAACCAGTGAGCCACACCTCTCCACTCATACTTACTAGACCATTCTTTAGAACACTCCGATCATTGTTAATCTCTCTAGTGTGGGCAGGCGGTTAGGCGCGGGTATAGTGGGAACTATGGTCTCTCCCGCTGAGGCAGGGAGGCCTAGGAGCCCCAGATATAAAATTATATCCACTCTGCGCACAAGTACAATTCTTACATCATTGGGTTCACCCGACACCTTTTCAGCCTCATGTGGCTAGGGATGCACTAACACCGGTTCCCTTACAAGTAGCGGTATATCAGACGTATCGATGACCCACAGATGATATAGACACTCCTGTAACTTTAAGATGGGCTTGGGATGGGTTGTGGAGAGGTGGGGGAGCCCAGATATTGTATGCCCCTTCCATCCCCTTAGCCCGAAGTCCAATGCTACCAAATGTCAAAGATGAGATTAGTACAAAGGTTGCGCAGAAGATGAAACTTCACACATTTGCGGACCTCTATCCAGGAGTTACCTTTAGAGACACCCCAGTGGCTGAGGAGGGACAGAGGGTACCATTCGGGGAAACATTTCTCTATTGCAAACTAAGGGTTGCCCTCATTGCTAGCCCTAGAGAACATACTTCAACCACCATCACAACGTAGGCTTATAACCAGACTATACACACGTATGCAAACCAACGCCCCAGTGACAAGGCCCAATGCATTGTTGAGATAGAACGTAGATCTATCACCCCTGCTATCTGATGACCAATGGGTATACGGTTGCACTCAGCTAACTGAGCTATCTCTGAACTACAGGCTTCGGTTAATCCACTTCAAATTCCTGCATAGGTATAACAGAACACCCATTAGCTTGTGTAGAATGGGGCTAAGAGTTGATGACTGCTGCTGGCGTTGTGGGCTGGAGTTGGCCTCCTTTCTCTACATGGCATGGTAGTGTCCAGTACTTGTTGAATACTGGTCTCAGATTTTCTCGTCCATTAATCAAATCCTGGGTATGTCCCTGCCCCCGTCCCGCTCTTGGGATTGCTAGGGTACCATATTTTCTGGTGTTTAAGACGACTTTTTAACCCTTGAAAATCTTTTCAAAAGTTTGGGGTCGTCTTATACGCCGGGGTCATTTTATGAGCAAGCAAATATAGCCCAAACCCTATATTTTAAAGGAAAAGTAGGGGTCGTCTTATACGCCCAGTCGCCTTATACGCCAGAAAATACGGTATGTTAAGGAAACACACATACAAAAACTTAAATTTCATGCATTATTGCTGCTGTTCACCAAACGCCAAATTGCAGTGCACTGGGGGAGGAAGCGGAAGCCTACGATCACGGAATGGATAAGAGAGACTACATACGGGCACGTTCAGTTAACGACTTTCTGGGAATTGATGCCACCCACCTATCGGCCCAGAGAGGTATGGGAATTATTTATTACATGGGTTCAGGAGAAGGCGAGTGTAAATGAGGATGCTGGCCTCACCGATGTCCAAACTGGGGATGTATAATTAGTATGGCATGGGGAGATGCTATGTGTATAGGATGGAAATCGCAAAGTGCACTCTGGACATTGCTATTATATTCAGATGCCATCACGTCTGTATGTTTATAGTTTCATGTATACTATTTCTGGGGACATCGATCCGCATTGCTGTGCTGGGCAAATGATAATGGAAGATAAATGTGTGTTTTTGAATTATAATGTCACTCAAACTGGTACACCAGGTTTGTTAGCTGTTGTATAAAATGTATATTGCATTTTTTTAAAATACCAATAAACAAATAAAAAACAAAACGAGAGTGGGGCTCAGGGAGGATCCCTTTGGGACCCCACATGGCGGAGAAAAGGGTGATGACTCAAGTTTGCCTGGAGCTAGGGTTTGTCTCCTATCAGAAAGGAAGGAGGTGAGCAAGGAAAGGGTCTTATCCTTGATACCTATCTGCTACACGGTGAATCAAAGTCTTGTGGTCCACCGTATCGAATGCAGTCGATAGGTCAAGGAGAATAGGGTCCCCAGACCCCCTTCTGTCTAATGCCATCTTCCGTTGCTTTGACCAGGGCGGTTTCTATACTGTGTCCTGGTCTGAAACTGAACAGTGCTGAGTCAAGGATTTGATTTTGCTGAAGACATTTAGATAATTCTATGTTCATTATTTTTTAAACAAGTTTAGATGGGAGGGGAAGACGTGGTATTGGGCGATAGTTATTTGGGTCAGAACAGCTAAGATTTATTTTTTTATAAGAGGAATATTGAAAGCTTGTCTCCAAACCGAAGGAAACACTCTTGTTGAAAACATTATGTTAAAGAAATTGAACAAATTCATGGCAATTATCTCTAGTGCTAGTTTGAGTATCTTTGAAGGGCCGGGGTTGTAAGAGGACCCTGATGTTGCTCCCATAAGGAGAGTGGTCACTTGACCTGTGGTGGAGTCCGTTAATTCAGAAAAAGGATGATAGTCATCGCTTGACTGAGATGTCCGCTCCCTGATAGGTATGTCACTACTATTTTCAAATTGAAGAAAGATCTGATCAACCTTCTCTTTAAGAGTTAGGGCTACGTTGTGCAGAACTGTTGACTATGATTAGTGTCATTGTTCTTAGGGGCTGATGTAAGTTTGGTGACCACCTGGTAAAGTCCATTGGTCAAATTAGAAGCCTTCACAATCAGCAGTGTATAGTAATTACTTTTGTACTTTGTCAGTGCTCATTTATATGAGATTTTGTCTTGTATGTCAGAGAGTTTCCTCCAACTCCTTTCTTTCCTTCTACAGGCTTGCTTTTCTTGCTTAAGGACTTCCGGAAACCAAGGGACACAGGGTTCCTTTCTGTTGGAGTATGTAGATTTAGGAGGAACAAGGTCACCGAAAGGGTTGATTTGCCAATCTAAATAATAGTTGGAGCATAATTCTGTGTCAGGTGGGAGTATGGGTTGGTTATGACCTATTGTTTGAGATAGGATCTCAGAGTTTAGTTTATTTCAAGCTCTGCTGATAATGGATTCAGCTGGCTTATGTTGATGGTACCGTCTGCTTAGGCTTTCGGTGTCAAAGATAATGACATGATGATCTGACCATACAAGTGGGGAAACTTTTATGATTTTTATGTAAGGATTTCTGGTAAAAAGACAATCCAAAGTGTGGCCTGCCAGATGTGCGGTCTCCATTATTAGCTGATTGAGCCTCAAACACTTGGAGATATCCAACAGAGCGGCTGTATCTTTATCTGCTGTTGCTCCCAGGTTAAAATTAGAATCCTCTAGGATCTAGGATAGAGAGGTCATCCGATTGAAGGCTACATTCAGCTAATAATTGGAATGTTTTCATAAATTTATTTTGGTGTCACTACAACGCATGCTTTTACCACGCATGCCTTTACAACGCGGTTTTTACCACGCAGTCCATTACAACGCATAATGCTTTTAGGCGCTGGATAGTGAATTATTTAATTTACTATTCCAACTCCAGTCCCCGTGGATAGCAGGGAAGGTGTTGGATAGTATATTAAATACATTCCCTATCCTAGAGCGCCCCCCAGCGCATTGCGTTGTAATGGTTTGCGTGGTAAAAGTTGCGATGTAATGGTAGTGCGTTGTAAAAAATTCGTTGTAACCGTGCTACACCCAGGTGGGCGATATAGGAGTATTCCATTAAACAATTGCTGATTTTGACTTCCTAAATTAAATAAAAATGACTCACAGTCGTTTGTAGGGGTTCACATTGCAGGTAGTTGTTAACTCACTGCGATGTATTAGAGCTAGGCCATCACCTCTGGAGGTCTATCCCACCTAAAGAGAGAGTAGCCCTTAGGGACGGCTACAGCAAAGTCAGGGGTACAGGACTCAACTCCTCAAGTTTCGGTGATAAATAGGGCATCCGGGTGTTCGATGTCTATTAAATTAGAAATTTCAAACTTATGTTTGGGCAGGGATTGGGCATTAATTTAATGCAAGATGCAGGTTAGTTTCCCTATTTTTAGCATGGATTAGGTTGCGTGAGTTGGCACATGGACGAAGGACCGGACGTAAAAAGTCTGTGTTACAGTTTGGGCATATGAGTGATTCTAGGTCTGTCTGTGAGGTCAAGCGTAGGCAGATACACTGAGGGGAGCGTGGCGTTCACAGAACTTCGAGCGCTTTACCTGAGTATGTGATTGGAGCATCAAGGTGCATCCGGGTGCGGATGGGCTGGGCTTAAGTGCACCTTTGGCGCGCCACAGCAGTTTGCCCACTGCGCGTGGGCGCCATATTTATATACCCATTTAGAAGAGGGGGATGTGTTGGAACACAAAGGTCAAATCTGTAGCAAAATTAACTGAGGCTTTGAACTGGTGCCCTGCAACCCCTACAACACCTCCACACTTCCTTGTGGTTGTTGCTACTGGCAAATAAATATGCAAAAGAAAGAAAGCGTGAGAATCATAAAACAGATAATAATTAATATCGGGCTGTTATGCACCTGAAAAGAGCCCTTGATGTCAGGAGACAGGTACCTCCCAAAGAGTACAATGAAATAAAAGTGTGCATTCTAGCATTCTCTGGAAGAGCTGTACTGATTGCGCCACCCACTTCAGTAGCCTTTAAACATGCATCAGGCCTGCCATTGCCGAGCCGGTATGTGCAGTTTTATACTGCCATTTTGGCCTGACAAGTTAACCTACTTGTTAGGATTATACATTCCTTTTTATTACCCATACGTCACCCCTAGAGTAGGCCCTGGACAGCCCACGGGCAGGGTGCAGTGTACTTAAAAGGTAAGATATGTAGCTTTAAGTTTTACGTGTCCTAGTAGAAATAATCTTAAATTAGTTTTCACTACTGCAAGGCCTATCTCTCCTATAGGTTAACATATGAGCTGCAATCATGCCATTTTTTGTATAGCACACTACTCACCCGGGAGGGTCTCAAGGCACTTGGGGGGAGGGGTATGCTACTGCTCGAACAGCCAGGTCTTGAGTTGTTTCCTGAAGGCGAGATGGTCCTGGGTCAGCCGAAGGTGGATGGGGAGGGAGTTCCAAGTCTTTGCAGCCAGGTAAGAGAAGGATCTTCCTCCGGCGGTGGCTCTTCGGATGCGTGGTACGGCTGCGAGGGCGAGGCTGGTGGACCGTAGCTGGCGGGTGGGCGTGTAGAAGGTCAGGCGGTCGTTGAGGTACTTGGGGCCCAGGTCGTGGAGAGACTTGTGTGCGTGGGTGAGGAGCCGGAACGTGATCCTCTTGTCGACGGGGAGCCAGTGCAGGTTCCTCAGGTGGCTGGAGATGTGGCTGCGTCGGGGGACATCCAGGATGAGTCGGGCGGAGGCGTTCTGGATGCGCTGGAGTCTTTTCTGTAGCTTGGCTGTGGTTCCGGCGTAGAGGGCGTTTCCGTAGTCCAGTCGGCTGGTGACGAGTGCCTGGGTGAGAGTCTTCCTGGTCTCGGTCGGGATCCAGCGGAAGATCTTGCGAAGCATACGCAGGGTGTTGAAGCACGATGAGGAGACGGCGTTGACTTGTCTGGTCATCGAGAGGGAGGGGTCCAGGATGAAGCCCAGGTTGCGTGCGTGGTCGGTTGGCTTGGGTGCGGTGCCCAGGGCTGGGGGCCACCAGGAGTCGTCCCAGGCGGAGGGCGAAGATCCCAGGATGAGGACTTCCGTCTTGTCCGAGTTCAGTTTCAGGCGGCTGTCCTTCATCCACTCGGCGACGTCTTTCATCCCTTCGTGTAGGCAGGTTCTGGCGGTGTCGGGGTCTCTGGTGAGGGAGAGGATCAGCTGGGTGTTGTCGGCGTAAGAGATGATGTTGAGGTTGTGCTGGGGTGCGATGGCTGCGAGAGGTTTCATGTAGATGTTGAAGAGGGTGGGGCTGAGTGAAGATCCTTGCGGGACGCCGCAGATGACTTCGGTGGCCTCGGAGCGAAACGGGGGGAGACGGACTCTTTGTGTTCTTCCGGCGAGGAACGAGATGATCCACTCCAGTGCTTTCTCTTGGATACCGATGTTGCTGAGGCGCTGGACTAGGGTGCGGTGGCAGACCGTGTCGAACACAGCGGAGAGGTCCAGGAGGATGAGGGCCACTGTTTCCCCCTTGTCGAGCAGGGTCCGGATGTCGTCGGTGGCTGCGATGAGGGCGGTCTCGGTGCTGTGGTTGGGTCTGAAGCCGGACTGCGAGGGGTCGAGGGATCCGTTCGTCTCGAGGAAGGCGGTCAGCTGTCTGTTGACGATCTTCTCGATGACTTTAGCAGGAAAAGGGAGGAGCGAGATGGGGCGGAAGTTTTTGAGATCGGTGGGGTCCGCTGTAGGTTTCTTCAGGAGGGCGCTGATCTCGGCGTGCTTCCAGCTCTCCGGGAAGGTGGCGGTGTTGAAGGAGGCCTTGATGATGTTCCGGAGTTGGGGTGCGATGGTGGAGTCGGCCTTGTTGAAGACGTGGTGTGGGCAGCGGTCGGTCGGTGATCCGGAGTGGATGGTGTTCATCGTGTGGGCTGTGTCTTCGGTGGTCACCGTTTTCCAGGTGCGAAGGGTGGCGGTGGGGGGCGTTGGTTCGACGGTTGGGTGCGTGGGTGGGGCGCCGAAGCTGTTGTGGATGTCGGCGATCTTGCGGTGGAAGAACGAGGCGAGGGAGTCGCAGAGGTCTTGTGGCGGAGTGATGTCGTTGGTGCCGGTGCTGGGGTTGGATAACTCCTTGACGATAGTGAAGAGCTCTTTGCTGTCGTGGGCGTTGTTGTCCAGTCGTTCCTTCAGGGATTTCTTCTTGGTGGTGCGGATGAGCTGGTGGTGCTTGTGGGTAGCGTGTTTGAGGGCGGTCATGTTGTCGGTGGTCCGGTCGAGGAGCCAGGCTTTCTCGAGGGTGCGGCAGGTCTTCTTGGAGTCCTTGAGGTCGTCGGTGAACCAGGATGCCTTCTTGCTTCTGGGTCTGCTGGGAGGGTTCTTTAGTGGCGCCAGGTCGTCGGCGCAGGCGGTCAGCCACTGTGTGAAGTTGCGGGCTGCTTCGTTGGGGTCCGTTGTGTTGGCGGGTGGGCTCTGGCTGAGGGAGGTGGTGAGCTGGTCAGCTGGTCTGCGGTGATCTTGCTCCAATTCCTGTGAGGTACCTGTTGCGGGTGGTGGTGGGTCGTGGATCTTTTGAAGCTGAAGTGGACGCAGCTGTGGTCGGTCCAGTGGAGTCCGGTGGCGTGGCTGAAGGTGATGTACTTGCTGGAAGAGAAGACGGGATCAAGCGTGTGGCCGGCGTAGTGGGTGGGGGTGTTGACCAGTTGCATGAGTCCGAGGTTGGCGAGGTTTTCCAGCAGGGCGGTGGTGTTGCGGTCCTTGTTGTTCTCCAGGAGGAAGTTGAGGTCCCCGAGGAGGATGTAGTCAGTGGAGGGGAGGGCGTGCGGGCTGATGAAGTCTGTGATGTCTTCGCTGAATTGTGTGCATGGTCCCGGTGGTCTGTAGACGAGGGTTCCTCTGAGGGTTGTCTTAGGGTCGGTGTGAATCTGGATGTGAAGATGTTCGGCTGCGGCGAAGGAGTCATTGGCGTCGGTCGTGATGCGGATGGTGTTCCTGTGGACGATGGCGATGCCACCTCCGGTCTGGTTGATGCGGTCCCTCCTGATGATCTTGTACTCGTCCGGGATGGCGATGGCGATGTCGGGTGCAGAGGAGGCGTTCATCCAGGTTTCCGCGAGGAAGGCGACGTCCGGTGATGTAGCATCGAGGAGGTTCCAGAGTTCCACGGCGTGTCTGTGGACGGAGCGGGTGTTGATCAGGATGCACTTGAGGTGGTTGCTGCTGGTGTTTGTCTTGGCGGGTGCGGGGCAGGTTCGGAGGCAGGTGAACTTGCAGGTGCAGCAGGTGAAGGGTCCGTGGGTGCGTCTCGGGGTGGCTCGGCAGCAGGCGTGGGTCTGGCCGGCATTGAGTGCGTTGAGAGTGTCGTCGTCGTAGGTCAGTCGGGTCGTCTTGCCTCGGCGGGGAGGGCCAGGGGTTCTGGCGCTGGGCGCGGGCCAGGCACCGACGGGCGCAGACAGGCTTACCTTTGGCGCACCTTCGGCGCTCAATCGGCGCTCCCGCTGCTCTGGGGGCGTCATAAGTAAGGAGCCGGGAGGGAGGAGCAGCTGGGTGGCGGAAGCGGGGCAGCAAATGGAATCACAGGGGGGCGGGGCCGCAGGGAGGCAGCGGCGGGAAATTCCAAGAAGCAGCGGGCAGCGGGAAATTCCCAGGAGCAGCGGGAAATTCTCAGGAGCAGCGGGCAGCGAGCGAAGGAATCTGCAGGCAGGAGGCGGCAAAGGCAGGCAGGAGCGGCAGCAGTGAGTGGGGCGACCAAGCCCTGTGGAGGGCTGAGCTGCATAGTTACATTCTACAAGTGTAACTTTAAATTGGGAAAATATAGGAAAGTACGTTTGGTGTCTTTGGACTCACAATTTAAAAAGACATCTTTTAGTGAAGTTGTTTTTGAGATTGCAGGTCTGAAACTGTCCCTTTTAGAAAGTTGCCATTTTCTTACTTTACCCATTATGAGCCTCAGCCTGTTTCTGGAATACATGCCTTGGTCGGGTGACAGCTGGGCTTTGTGCATTCCCTCTAGACAGTCACACATAAAAAGATGCTGAGGTTTGCAACTCACATCCTGATGGCCCATCACCAGGCTCATGGGTCTTCCTCAGTTAGAGTGAGAGGGAGGAGCTGACACTTGAACCTAAATAGGACTGTGCCTGTTCCCAAACAAAGGGTTGCATACCCCCAATAGTAAGTCTGGAGACAGGGCAGAAATGGGCAGGGTCTTGTGTCCTTTCTTTGAAGCCTCCCTAATTCAAAGGCTAAAATGGGTATAATTCTGGAACTCTGACACCATATACTTAGAACACTTCTGGAACTGAGGATATTCTAGCAGGAAGAAGAGTTGTTGTGCTTCCAGTAGGGACTGCCACTTTACTGTTTGCTTTGTTGTGTTGGCCTCCTGCCTACTGCTTCTTGCCTGTGAGTGAGAGGACTGCACTTGACTCTCTACATCCTGCATCTCTATAGGTTCTCCAAGAGCTTGTTGGGGTTGCCCACTGTTTCTGAAGTCTCAGGGACATGAAAGACTTCAGCTGGTTCTTGCTACCAGCACCTGGGCTCCTCTGCTGAGTCTTGCTATGCCAATGGGTGCCAAATCCAGTCCTGGGCTCTTGAAAGTGAGTGTTTGGTTCTGCAACCCAAGAAACTAATGCATCAACACTGACACCATTTCTCTGCGATATCGACCCATCGCCACTAGCTGCACCGAAGCTGAGGACACCGCTCCCCGACTGTCCTACTCTTTTTAACGTTTATGTCGCTCAACTGGTACCTTTGATCGAATCCTTTGGGTTCGATTTAACATCTTACGCAGCAGCTAAGGCATGGAACGACTTGCCACTTCACCTTAGAGTCATAATTAATCATCTGGAGTTTAGGAAAGTCCTTAAGACGTGGCTGTTCCAGTCCAGTTAGTCGGCCCTCTCTTCTGCTTAGACCTCGGTAGGACATCTGATCTTTCAGCGCCAGGACACCCGTGGGTTACAGTGCGCTCTACAAATGGCATTAACATTAACAATATAACACGACACAGCAGCCACAACTTGCTACCCAGTTCCAATGCAGAGCCTTGGCATCACTGCTGCAGCATGAGTCCCAGACACTGCATCACCAATGTCTGCGACACATCGTACCTAAACTCCAAAGCATTCCTGGTACTGTGCAGCTTCGCTTCAGCGCAGTGCTTGTGTGCTTCACGCATCGACTACAGTCCAGTGGTTGGACATCAACACATTGGTACTGCTTCTTGATTTCGGAAACAATGCATTCCCTTCAAGAGTTACTCTTCCCCTTCTTAGCTCAATGCATTGCCCCGAGCTTCGACGCAAACAAGGTACTGACAGATGGCAAAATCTTTGGATTTGCCCTGGTCAAGCAGTTGGAGCTACTGATTTCTAAGCACTGCATTTTTGTTTAATCTTGCAAAATGTATAACTGGTCTTGTGCATGCTGGATCTTTATTGTTTTGTTGTTATGTTACTCAGGTAAATATTGACTATTTTTCTAAATTGATATGGAGTACTTTTCTGGTGTTTTCACTGTGTGCACAAATAATTTACACCCTTCCTCTTTAGTTTAGCCTAACTGCTCTGTGCCAAGCTACCAGAGGGTGAGCACAGGTAAACATTTAATTTTAGTGTGTACTAAACTTACCCAGACTAGGGTTGTAGTTCCTGCTTTGACAGGGGGCATACCTCTGCCATCCAGAAACCGAATTTGTAACAGTATTATTTAGAATACATCTAAAGGATAGCTAAACCTACCAAGCAAGTCCTAAAAATCAATGTCCCTGATGTTCTGTTGGTATTTAGAAAGAAGAACGGAAGCAGAAATATCACAGACCAAAATAAGCCCTCAGTTTCACTAGAACGTCACTTTTTTTTGATGCTCTGGTGGAGTTGCTCCATACCCCATATTTACAAGGTGGCATTAAGCCTCTTAACATGGCTTGACGCCACCTTGGAAATATGTCTCTTTCCACAACAGTCTGTTGGGCAATGGGCGCTGAAGTGGGAATTCCACCGCAACACCCTTTGCTCTTTGACGCTGCCCCATATTTACAAGGATGGGGCAGCCAAAAACTAACCTCAGGTAAAACCTGGTCTTAGGATGGCGATACAAGGTGAAATTATGAATTTCTCCTTGTATTTTGCTCTTTCTATTTGCTCTACATTTTGAGAGGTAATTTAAACTTATCTATTAACACTTACTTACTCGATATTTTGGTCCTCGATATTTATGTGACATGGTATTATGTGCCTAACATGGGCTTGCTCCGTTGTTGTTTTTTTAAGAACATACCTCTGTTTTAAACTTGGTTTAGGGGGAAGGCATTTACCTTTGCATTTTCTTTGCAACGCATATCACCTTTAGGCCCTTCTATCGTCCACAGCTTGTGCTGTTTGCATGAAAAGGACTGCGCCTGGGCTGCCTCACTTCCTGCTTGATTGCAGTCACATACAGCACCACCATTTTGGAGGTTGGTGGTTTAGTCTTCGGAATTGGCAACGTCTATATTAGGCAAATGCTAGCACGGATGTGCCAATGGCGCACGGGATGCATGCAGGGGCGGCTCTAGGCTCATGGCGGCCCTGGGCAGGGAGCAAAGGTAGGGGGCCCCGGAAGAGGGTGGTCCCGCCGGGAAAGCAGGCGCGGAGGCCAGTGAAGGAGGGGGGGGGTATACAGAATGGGTCGCACTCCGACTCCACCCACCAGCAGGTGTGCCCCAGGAGCATCATGGTAGATGCAGTCTTTGATAGCGTGTGCGCTATATCGAAACAGTGTGTAAAGCAAGATTGCAGCACCAACTCTGGACACCGGTGTTTCGGAATAGTTGTTCCTCGTCAGCAGAGTGTAGGTTATTCGGGGTTAGCTGTGCAGGCTGCCAAGTGTTCTCAGGTTGATACCTCTCACGGCGCGGGTGCGGGATCCGAGCTCGTCAGCTCTAGCTCAAAGGAGCCAATTAAATATACAGAATGGGTCGCACTCCGACTCCACCCACCAGCAGGTGTGCCCCAGGAGCATCATGGTAGATGCAGTCTTTGATAGCGTGTGCGCTATATCGAAACAGTGTGTAAAGCAAGATTGCAGCACCAACTCTGGACACCGGTGTTTCGGAATAGTTGTTCCTCGTCAGCAGAGTGTAGGTTATTCGGGGTTAGCTGTGCAGGCTGCCAAGTGTTCTCAGGTTGATACCTCTCACGGCGCGGGTGCGGGATCCGAGCTCGTCAGCTCTAGCTCGAGGGAGCCAATTAAATATACAGAATGGGTCACACTCCGACTCCACCCACCAGCAGGTGTGCCCCAGGAGCATCATGGTAGATGCAGTCTTTGATAGCGTGTGCGCTATATCGAAACAGTGTGTAAAGCAAGATTGCAGCACCAACTCTGGACACCGGTGTTTCGGAATAGTTGTTCCTCGTCAGCAGAGTGTAGGTTATTCGGGGTTAGCTGTGCAGGCTGCCAAGTGTTCTCAGGTTGATACCTCTCACGGCGCGGGTGCGGGATCCGAGCTCGTCAGCTCTAGCTCGAGGGAGCCAATTAAATATACAGAATGGGTCGCACTCCGACTCCACCCACCAGCAGGTGTGCCCCAGGAGCATCATGGTAGATGCAGTCTTTGATAGCGTGTGCGCTATATCGAAACAGTGTGTAAAGCAAGATTGCAGCACCAACTCTGGACACCGGTGTTTCGGAATAGTTGTTCCTCGTCAGCAGAGTGTAGGTTATTCGGGGTTAGCTGTGCAGGCTGCCAAGTGTTCTCAGGTTGATACCTCTCACGGCGCGGGTGCGGGATCCGAGCTCGTCAGCTCTAGCTCGAGGGAGCCAATTAAATATACAGAATGGGTCGCACTCCGACTCCACCCACCAGCAGGTGTGCCCCAGGAGCATCATGGTAGATGCAGTCTTTGATAGCGTGTGCGCTATATCGAAACAGTGTGTAAAGCAAGATTGCAGCACCAACTCTGGACACCGGTGTTTCGGAATAGTTGTTCCTCGTCAGCAGAGTGTAGGTTATTCGGGGTTAGCTGTGCAGGCTGCCAGGTGTTCTCAGGTTGATACCTCTCACGGCGCGGGTGCGGGATCCGAGCTCGTCAGCTCTAGCTCGAGGGAGCCAATTAAATATACAGAATGGGTCGCACTCCGACTCCACCCACCAGCAGGTGTGCCCCAGGAGCATCATGGTAGATGCAGTCTTTGATAGCGTGTGCGCTATATCGAAACAGTGTGTAAAGCAAGATTGCAGCACCAACTCTGGACACCGGTGTTTCGGAATAGTTGTTCCTTGTCAGCAGAGTGTAGGTTATTCGGGGTTAGCTGTGCAGGCTGCCAAGTGTTCTCAGGTTGATACCTCTCACGGCGCGGGTGCGGGATCCGAGCTCGTCAGCTCTAGCTCGAGGGAGCCAATTAAATATACAGAATGGGTCGCACTCCGACTCCACCCACCAGCAGGTGTGCCCCAGGAGCATCATGGTAGATGCAGTCTTTGATAGCGTGTGCGCTATATCGAAACAGTGTGTAAAGCAAGATTGCAGCACCAACTCTGGACACCGGTGTTTCGGAATAGTTGTTCCTCGTCAGCAGAGTGTAGGTTATTCGGGGTTAGCTGTGCAGGCTGCCAAGTGTTCTCAGGTTGATACCTCTCACGGTGCGGGTGCGGGATCCGAGCTCGTCAGCTCTAGCTCGAGGGAGCCAATTAAATATACAGAATGGGTCGCACTCCGACTCCACCCACCAGCAGGTGTGCCCCAGGAGCATCATGGTAGATGCAGTCTTTGATAGCGTGTGCGCTATATCGAAACAGTGTGTAAAGCAAGATTGCAGCACCAACTCTGGACACCGGTGTTTCGGAATAGTTGTTCCTCGTCAGCAGAGTGTAGGTTATTCGGGGTTAGCTGTGCAGGCTGCCAAGTGTTCTCAGGTTGATACCTCTCACGGCGCGGGTGCGGGATCCGAGCTCGTCAGCTCTAGCTCGAGGGAGCCAATTAAATATACAGAATGGGTCGCACTCCGACTCCACCCACCAGCAGGTGTGCCCCAGGAGCATCATGGTAGATGCAGTCTTTGATAGCGTGTGCGCTATATCGAAACAGTGTGTAAAGCAAGATTGCAGCACCAACTCTGGACACCGGTGTTTCGGAATAGTTGTTCCTCGTCAGCAGAGTGTAGGTTATTCGGGGTTAGCTGTGCAGGCTGCCAAGTGTTCTCAGGTTGATACCTCTCACGGCGCGGGTGCGGGATCCGAGCTCGTCAGCTCTAGCTCGAGGGAGCCAATTAAATATACAGAATGGGTCGCACTCCGACTCCACCCACCAGCAGGTGTGCCCCAGGAGCATCATGGTAGATGCAGTCTTTGATAGCGTGTGCGCTATATCGAAACAGTGTGTAAAGCAAGATTGCAGCACCAACTCTGGACACCGGTGTTTCGGAATAGTTGTTCCTCGTCAGCAGAGTGTAGGTTATTCGGGGTTAGCTGTGCAGGCTGCCAAGTGTTCTCAGGTTGATACCTCTCACGGCGCGGGTGCGGGATCCGAGCTCGTCAGCTCTAGCTCGAGGGAGCCAATTAAATATACAGAATGGGTCGCACTCCGACTCCACCCACCAGCAGGTGTGCCCCAGGAGCATCATGGTAGATGCAGTCTTTGATAGCGTGTGCGCTATATCGAAACAGTGTGTAAAGCAAGATTGCAGCACCAACTCTGGACACCGGTGTTTCGGAATAGTTGTTCCTCGTCAGCAGAGTGTAGGTTATTCGGGGTTAGCTGTGCAGGCTGCCAAGTGTTCTCAGGTTGATACCTCTCACGGCGCGGGTGCGGGATCCGAGCTCGTCAGCTCTAGCTCGAGGGAGCCAATTAAATATACAGAATGGGTCGCACTCCGACTCCACCCACCAGCAGGTGTGCCCCAGGAGCATCATGGTAGATGCAGTCTTTGATAGCGTGTGCGCTATATCGAAACAGTGTGTAAAGCAAGAGGACCCCAAATCCCTCCCAGGGGACGCCATGCAAATATCTATCTATCCTCAGACGATTATCATATTAAGGATATATATTGGCATGGAGGCCCCTGGGGTTTGGTGGCCCTGTGCAGGTGCACAGCTTGCACATGCCTAAGGCCGGCCCTGATGCATGCAAAGGGAGAGTCTGCCTGCATCTGGACGGCGCCAGTTGCCAGAACCACTGCCCAATTTTCCCACTAATATATATGAAGGAGTAACTTCTGAGGCTGAACACAATTGGCAAGAATGACTCCTGCAATATATTTAAGTTGGCAAGTAACATCCTATGCCTAGATTGCAAATACTGTCATTTTGAATGCAAAATAGATCCAGTACCCTTATCAGTTAGACTTAGTAAATCTACCTTCTCCTCCACCCGATCTAGAACAAGAGTATGTCCAGAAGGTGAAGACAAACTGTAATGCGTCCTGATGAATGCTCATTTGCTCATTAAAAATAGTTAGGAGTTCAATGAATTCTTGGACAATCACCCATTTGTTATTGTGTTCATTACTGAAATATGTGCGGATCAGACCTGTGACTTCGACCTGGTAGTCGCAGTACCCAAGGGTTTCACCTAATTTAGATTAGACGCAAAAGAAAAACGCGGGGTAGGATCGTGGTAATTTTCCGTGGCCACTTAAAAATCTCCTGTGAGGAGTCCCCTAAATTAGCTTGGTATGCTCTTATTTTTAAATGCAAAATTCGCAGTAAGGAAAAAATCATTGGTCTACTTATCTATTGACCGTCAGGGCCCTTAAACCAAATTAGAACTCACACTTAATGAGTTTGTTGAATCCTGCATGCAGTATCCCAATTTCACAATTCTAAGTGATTTCAATTTTCATCTGGATAATCTAAATAATTCAAAAACTGGAAAATTGATTGACAATTTACGTTGTTTTTTATCTCGATCAATTGGTCAATAAAGCCGCTCGTACAGCAGGCCATACACTAGATTAGCATTTTCTTTAACAATAAGGATTTGAAGGTTAGATCTGTTATACCACTAACCTGGACTGATCGCTAAGCCATCGTTTTCACAATAAAAACATCAACTAAAGTAGCATCAATCAATACTGCCCAACAGACTATTAAAGCCGGAGCCAAACATAAATACTACTAAGTTCAATGATACTCTGGCTGATTCTCAGGCTATCCTAGCTAAATACCTTAATGTAGCCTCTTTCAATTACAACGACTGAATTAACGCAGCAATGTCTCTACAGAAACCGAGATGGAAAGGGCGCTATCAAAAGAAATCCTGCCTCATGATTATTAATATTGGATGAAATCTTCAGGAGCAGTCTTCTGGATCAGTGCATTCAGGGAAGCTCAAAGATCTGCATGGGTTGCAGCACAGACACGGTGCATACAGCTCTGTGATCCAGCCGGATAGTACATAGGTTCATATGGATTTCCTTTAGTTTTGCATTGTTACATTTCATTTTGCTTATTTAGTATTATGTAACTATATGTGGATGTGGATTGTCATAGCTGCATACATTGTGTAAATTAGTTCCAATGTTAATAAATCTAGTCAGAGTGTCCTCTAACCACTATTACAGCTTCATTTTGGAATGATCATAAGCGTGTCATTTATTTTGGGGTCAATGTCAAACCTAGGTACAGCATGCTGCAATTTTCCAATGCATTTCTCTATGCACTTGTGCAATGATGCCTCTGCCTATTTAATTGACTAATCTCCCAATGACTGGGTAAAGCTTGGGACAATATCATATAGGTCTAATACTGGATGCAACGATGGCAAATCCATTGATGTCATGTTTGCATTAATGCCATACAGAATGGAACAAAAGGATTTTTTTTATTTTATTATATTGGGATTTTATTTATATAGTTCTTACTATCGCTAATGAGTTGCTGAAATGTTTGACAGCGAGTAGCACAATACTCCGGAGCCAAGGTTAGTGGTTAATCCAGTGGTTATTGATTATTGTTGGATATTGGGAGTAGTTGTGTGCTCTCAAGGAGACCATGCCGTGCATTTACTCCGTTCTCTTTGAGGTAGGTTAGATTAAGAGTAGTTAGGTGTGATCATTAGTGGGTGCTGTTTTAGTTTTTGCAAGTGGTTGGTGAGATGAATGGATGAGCTATACAAGATTAGGTATTCTTAGGTTGCATGGCTATGTTGGCAAAGATGGGGAGGTTGTGGTATATGAATTGGGGTTTTACAATTTGCAGAAGTACAATAAGGCAGAGGCAAGCAGCCTGGAGTTGGCTATACTCTGAGAAAAGGAGCATGCAGATTATGGAGGGTAATGAGAAGGTAAAAAAAAAAGAAGAGGGAACCATTGAAGGTTTAAAGTCACAATCAGATTTTCGTCCCTGTATTAGAATATAGTTAGGGAGGACATTTTTTGAATAGCATGCAATCTTATGATATGAAAATGTAGAAAGAAACTGAAACATCAGCCGAAAGTACAAACACATGACTAGTAAAACTCTAAAACCCAGATCCAACTTCTCTAAAAACAGTTAACGAGAACCGGATAATATCCAGTTTATACACATGCCGCCTCCTCTGTGTAAACATATGCTATGTAAAAACAACTTTTGCAAACATGTCTATTTTGATTATGCTCATCATTTTCATCATTGTATTAATCCTCCTACAGAATAACCCTGCTATCAGCATCGTCTGAACCCACCACTGGCTCTTTCATCGTCATCTAGTTTCTTCCTCTATCAACAACCACAAGCAAGCACCCTCCACTAGTACTCTCTGGATTCCATCTTCTATTTCATGCCAACCCCATACCTGCGCCCTCCTTGGATATCACGCCGCATGACACATGCAGCCCATTTTCCTTCATTGCGCTGGGTGCCCCTTTAAAAAGGCGCGTCCAGCGCAATGAAGAAAAATGCATCATATTATGATGAATGCGCTGCCCTAAGGACAGACGCAAACTCGTGCTGGTCGTGGAGCAACACATTCATGTGAAAAATGGAGCACCTGCTTTAAAGTCTCTCCGTCTTTTCACAGTGCAGGTGGTAACCCGCCTGCACTTTGAAGGGGGATTAGAGATCCCCTTGCAGGGGACTGCACCCACCTGCACCCACCTGTAAGACAATGTCTGGGGGTTCAGTGAGCCACCTTTTAGGTGACGCACTGTCAGTGCTCCTCCTGAGAGCTACTTTGCCTCTTTGCCTGCGTCTCTATTCGGCACAGACATAGAGGCAAATGGATTTGCTCATTTGCATGGGGCCATGCCAGGCGCACAACATCCATTCGGCTCACGGGGCTTCAGCTCCCCCCCCCCTGTTGTGTGTTCATCCCTTCTTACTGCCACTCTGTCTATGGTTGGAAGAATTAGCCTCTCCCCCCCCCCCCCGAAATATTTTTCAGCCCCCCCTTCCCGAAATTTTGCTCTTGTTGCCCGCCTGGGCCATGCCACAATGCAAATGGGAAATGCTCCTTGATGATAGCACTGACGTTTTATGTGTGCTAGCACCATCAATAGGGGCCACATAATTGTCTGTAGCCCCTTCTTTAATGCCAAAATGTCCCAGGACATGCAAAGCGTTCCCCCGGAGTACTTTGTGTAATACGGCCCCAGGGGTCCCAAACAGCCTCCACGCCTTGAACGCAAGCAGTGAGGAGGCTGCTGCGGCAGACGAGGCATATGTCCCATCTCTCCAGCAGCTGTAGGTCGGGCCCTCAGTGCTGGCCGGTGGACTCTGCCGCCGCTGTTTGTGCCAAGCTTCTGGCGACAGTCAGTGACGTAATGCAAAATGATGGGGCCCCCCTGAAGAATGTGAAGAGGGGCACTGAGTCTCCAATGTCTCATGGATATTCATTGGCCTTGGACATAATCGGGGTCCTCTGAAGGGTTAAAGGCCTCCAGTCTCCTGAAGAGTTCAGGGGCCCCTGAAGGCTTGCCCCCACTCCTCCACCATAGCGTCTGTTTCGCACCCCTGTCTCCAGGTCAAAGGTGCATCCTAGGTGGCGCCACAAAAGATGTCGCGTAAAACTTCGTCCAGAGAAAGATTTTAGCATGAGGGCTCAAATGCAGAATATAGATGTTAAGCCATAGATAGCAAATGCACTGCTTGCAAGTAACATTGAGGAAAGCCTGGAGATTTTAGCAAATAAATCCTAATCCAAGTGCAACCATTTTTGTAAAATAAATAAATCAGACTACTTTTCTAGTTAATTTTTAATTTTTTTTGCTGCAGATTGTTCCATAAATGGCAGAGGAAAATACAAAGCTGTTTCAGATTTTAACGGTGGAAGTCATTTTGAGTACCTACTTCTTTAATAGTAAGTAGCAAACAGTAAAATTGGTTGACTCTTTATTTTGCTTTTGTGGAAAAAACAATTGGTTGTTTGCCTTCATTAATCCTGATTTACCGACTTTGCTGACCCCCAATCAGCCTAATATAACGGGAGAGAGGTCTACCCTGCGGCGGACCTACAGAACGCTCCACCAAAATTAACATCAACGCCGGAAATCGCCAGCGAGCTGCCCGGGGAGTCCCGACTGAGGGCACACCTAAAATGGCGGCTGCAACGACGGATTGAGTCCCTGAATGCCCGGTGCTGCGGGGAGCCCTGCCGATCCGCACTCTCACCGGGGCTGCAGGTGAAGTGAGGATTACGTCCTGCGGTGCGGCTGCCGGCTGGGCGAGATTGCACGGGAGGACGAGTGCTGAACCCTTTCGGCCCGCTCTTAAGGGCCGTGCTGCGGCGCCACGGGCCCACGCACTGAGGGCGAAGTGATTAGCCACCCCACGTCGGCCTTTTCATGCTGAGGATGCTGTTGGCCCCTGACTTGTGGGAGCGGAGGACACCGCTGGAGGGCTCGCGATACTGAGCTCCACGGGGCAACTAGCCCACCTACCTTAACGGCGAGTGCGGAGGATGCTCTCCCCTCCCCCTCGGCTGCCGCGGAGCACCAAAGAGACGCTGACTATCCCCGGAGCGTGGTGAGAGGTGGCGCTGCATTCCGGCAGCGCCGCGGACGAGTGGCTCCCTCGGACCTCTGCGGCTCACTGAGCACAATCTCCGCCTAGTTGGAGGGACGATCTCAGTGACATTGAATCTGCACTGCGAGGCCCACGAGCTGGACGTCCCGGAGGGGTGCTGGAGGACGCCCACGATCAGAGGTGATCCGGGCCCTGGGGATAAGACAGCGCCCCCACTGAATTCACCCCCAGACCTGTGGAGGGGAGACGGACATCGGAGCCTAAATAACTGAGACTACTGAGAGGGGCTCGAAGGCTGAGGTGAGGCGCGCTGCGGACTGGAGGTGGGACAAGGTGGCGAGATCCCAAAACGGCACAACGGGGGGACGTGCGGTGAGACCCCGCGGGGCTGCTCCTAACATTACCTGGACACCAGCCATGGGCAGATAGGGCCGATCCTCGAAACTCTTGTGGGCGTCACGCAGTGGCCCGAGAGGCTGGTGAATGCGCTAGTGCGGCCTCGGATCCTGCTGCTGAGGACCGATTGCTAATGCCCCCTGGTGTTATCGGCTGCACACGGATCATCTCTTCCCTCCACTAACCGGAGGCCCCTGGGACATGGCCAACACCTGTGGACCCAAGAGGCGAGTGCACACAGCGTTGTGATAGGGGGGACCCTCCTGGAGCTAATTACGAAAGTCATTAATCTACTATAACACGACTGCAGGGCGCACGTCGACTAGCCCGGTGGGAACTGTCCTCGAGCGGACATTGAGCTGCTGGCTGGCTGGTGACGGTACATATGGTTGGTATCGGCCAGCTCCTTACCTATCACCGCGGGGGGCCTGCTGCTGACGCCTAGCCACACCGCTGCGGCGCGCTCTGACCTACCCCGAGCTCCCGTGGCTGGCGCCTGCATCGCTGCAATGTTGGCGGCTCCTGCTGGATTCCTATGACAGTGTTGCTGTTGGAGACCCCTACACCCCAAACGTCTGGATCACGGCTCAACAGGCTCCTGGGATATGAACTCGAGAGCGGCTAGCTACACGAAGCCCCTTGCTCCCAAATTGCACTTTCCTGCCCATTGCGGGACGTTCGACCACACACCTCCAGCATGGGCAAACCTAAGCGGACCAAGGGCGGTGCTCAGCCCACATCGGATACTGAGGCGCTGGACAAGGGGGACGCCACCGACTCCGGACAACCACGAGACCCCCAATTACAACTTCAGCTGGACAAAATTCTATCGGCAATAACGGACTCCCGAGCAGCGCTTCAACAAGACATTGCACAGGTGGCCACTGGCATGGGGCTACTGCGGGCCGACCATGGCAAATTGACAGACAGAGTTAAGCTGGTGGAGGACTCGATTCACACTCTAGAGCCAGCACAGAAAGATCTCACAGCCACTATGACCAACGTGCTGGACCGCATATATGCGCTGGAGAGAAGGGCAGAGGAGGCAGAAGGGCGTAATCGCCGGTACAACATCAGGCTAGTAGGCTTACCGGAAAAAGTGGAGGGGAAGGACATGGTACTCTACCTTGAGCAATGGCTCCGGACAGTGGTGGCACCGGAGGGTCTCTCCTCTTTCTACACGCTGGAGCGGGATGATAGAGTCCCGGCCAGGCCACCGCAGCAAGGCCGTCCCCCACGTCCGGTGGTCGCCCGACTGTTACACTATCGAGACAGAGATTTGCTGCTCCACAATGCACGACTGAACGGTCCTTTTCAGGTAGAGAACAGTAAAATCAATATCTTTCCGGATTACACATATGAGACGCAACGACGACGGACGTCTTTCCTGGTGGTCAAAAGAGAACTGAGAGCTGAGGGCCTACAGTACTCCTTGCTCTTCCCGGCTCGACTGCGAGTGATCGTAGATGATACCACCAGGTTCTTTGATACTCCTGACGATGCCTGCGCCTGGCTAGAACTGTACAAATCCGGAAAAGACGTCCTTGATCACCGACCCAGGATGAGCGCTCAGGGATTGCCGCAACATCGATCGCGGTGGATCTGAAACAGGCGGAGGGATCTGAGAAGGCCATCGCAGTCGGAGACGGCGACGGAGCGGCTGGGAGTTCTGGAGATGGTGACTGCTTTATCCGGAACACAAGATCCGCCATGGCAGGAGGACGAGAGATCGGAAAAGGGGGATGAACAATCGGACACTGAGCGATCTGAAACTGACAGCATGCCTTTACCAGTGGTTACTCCGGCGACGGCGGAGGACATGATAGATGAAGGCTAGAAGTGCCCGGTGAGCTGTATGAGTTCTGCATTTGGACTTTAGTGGCTACTTTGCTGTGTATTGTGGGAGGGACTGTTTGATTGGGATTGGGAGGCAGTTGGTCACTGGGATGCTCCCCTAACTGGGGCTCGATCGCTTAGTAAGGAGTTTAGTGCTTGGGCGGCTGCCCGTTGGCGACCAACCAGCCCGTACTGCCCTTAAGGCATACCCACAGCGACTTCTGTGGGGCTAGTCAAATGTTGTTAATGGGGAACGTTTGGACGGGAACTAGATGGAGGTTACTGGGTCCTGTTCTGGGCGGGATGGGGTTGGTTCATCTCGGGGTGTTGGGGGGTGGGCTCATCATCGATGCTGACGTTTTCCCACGCTTAGGGAGACTAAGAAGTGGGTTTGGTGGAATGTGCAGGACATTGTGGGACAATGGATGATCTAACTAACTTGAGATGTATAACCTGGAATGTGCGGGGGCTCCACACCATGACACGGCGACACAAAATCCATGCCTACTTAGTGTGCAGAGGAGTGCAGGTCGCGATGCTTCAGGAGACATATTTGACACAGGCCGAGGGGATGGCATTGCAGCGTAGATGGCGGGGACAGATATATAACACTACTTACTCGGCATTTGCTAGAGGCGCTTTAATATGGATCAGAGCTGGGGTCCCATTTCAATTAGCCAAACAAATTATAGACCTGGAGGGTAGATTTGTAGCGGTAACGGGAAGGCTGTGGGGCAGAGTCATAGCCTTCTGTAGCGTCTATGCACCCAACGTCGATCAGCTGACTTTTTTGGCAAGGTTGTCCGGATCCCTAGCTCAATTCCTGGTGGGACCATTACTAATGGGAGGTGACTATAACTCAGTACTGGATATCTCACTAGATAGGTCGCACCCCCCACTGGCTGACTCCCCAACACACCGCATCACCAAGGGTAGGATGGAATGGCAGATGAGATGGGGCCTGATAGACGTATGGCATACACAGCCCCACAAATCCGGGATTACTCTCACTTCTCGGGCATGCATGAGCTCCATGTGCGACTGGATGCGATGCTTTGCTCCCCAGACCTAGTGCCAATGGTTATGAGGACTGAATACTTGTCAAGGACGATATCAGATCATAATCCTTTGTTAAGTGCTGTGCAGTGGTATCCTAGCGCATCAAGTGTTCCCACTTGGAAGCTGCGACCTGAGACATTGGAGGACCCCCTTTTTCAAGGGGCGTTAGAGGAAAGAATATTGCAATACTTTGAGGATAACGCTGGCACGACTGAGGCGCAGGCGACAGAGTGGGACGCCTTCAAGGTAGTCTTGAGGGGGTTCTGCATAGGGCAACAGGTAGGAGTGCGAAAAGTTCTCCTACAAGATCTGGATAGGGCGGATAAAAAACTCCGCGATGCAGAACTCGCACGACCTGGTCACCCAGAGCTACAGGGCAGGGTCAGCGAAGCCAAAGAAGCGGTAGCCATAGAAACAGAGTGTTTACATAGCTTCGATTATAAAACGTATACAGCCAGGACTCATGCGGAGGGCGACAAATCTGGGACCCTATTGGCTTGGCTTGCCAACCCCACGTAGAGGGGAACGCCTATTTTATCTATGCGTGCAGCAGACGGCGAGGAGGTCTACTTCCAGACTGAAATTCTGCATTGCTTCACAAGATATTACGAATCATTATACAAAAGCAAATTGACAGCCCGCATTCCAGACATGGACTCCTTTCTCGCAGGGCTCCCCTTTCCCGGAATTAGATCATGACCAGGCGAAAGCGTTGGGCAGAAATATAGAATTAGAGGAAAGACGGAGCGCCGTAAAACACATGGCACATAACAAGTCCCCTGTATTAGACGGGTTACCCATTGAATTTTATGGCATATATGTTGACCTTCTGGCGCCAAGACTACTGAAGGTCTATGGGGAGGTGAAGCAGTTGGGGCGTCTCCCACACTCCATGCGGGAAGCGCTAATAATACCCTTACTGAAACCAGGAAGGAACAGTGGAGACACAGCCTCATATAGACCACTCTCGATGCTAACCACTGATTACAAAATACTTAGCAGCATCCTAGCGTCTCGGCTCTTGGAACACATGACCTCACTGGTACATGAAGACCAGGCTGGATTTATACCAATGCGGAACACGACCTCGAACATACGCCATTTGCTGTGGTTGCTTGAAGGAGATCAGCCGAAAGCTCGACACCCAATGATATTGTCGGTGGACATAGAAAAGGCATTTGACAGCCTTGAATGGGAATACCTCTACGCGGTGCTGAGACGCTTTGGAGTGGGTGAGGATTATATAAGATGGATGACTGTGCTCTACACCTCAGCGGTAGCTAGAGTGAAAATGAACTCGCTGATCTCACAGCAATACCCAATAGAGAGAGGCACGAGGCAGGGGTGCTCGCTGTCGCCTCTGCTGTTCGCCCTGGCAGTAGAACCTCTAGCAATGTCGTTACGAACAGGGGAGCACTATAGAGGTCTTCGAAGTAGGATTGGGCACCACTACATATCATTATATGCGGATGGTCTCCTGCTCTTTCTCGAAGATGCCGACGAGGCGCTGGTGGGAGCTGAAAACGTGCTTACGAGATTTGTTGAACTATCAGGCCTGAAAGTGAATTGGGCCAAGACGTGCCTATTCCCTGTGTGCCAAGGGGAAACCCAACCATACACGACCACGTCAGTGCGCTGGGAGCCCAGTTGCCTGAAATATTTGGGCGTGTACATCTATCACACGCCAACCGATTTATTGGAAGGTAATATAGGCCGCGGAATAGGAGCCCTGAAGAGCAGCAGGCCTTCTGGGCCACCCTCCCATTGTCCATGGCGGGCCGCATAGCACTGCTGAAGATGGTGGCTCTTCCACGGCTCCTTTATTACTTCAGGACGCTGACAGTATGGGTGCCTGCTGCGACCTTCCGACTTTTGAGATCCATAATTGTATCCATCCTCTGGGGATCAGGTCGTCGGAGAGTGGCCTTAACAACCCTGCTGCGACCTTAGACGGCAGGGGGGCTAGCGGTCCCCGATTTCGAATTATATTCCTTGGCAGCTCAACTACAGGTCTATACACAAGAGGTGGCTTGAGAATTCAGAGGCCCAGAACATACCAGGGCTGAGGTATTCCTCGCCATGTTCTCTCCTTTATAGCATTACAACAGAAATTAGTTCTTCGAGACCTAACACAAGAGAAGAGAACGATCAGCCTCTGCTGGAATCGCTCACAGCGCAGAGCGGGTGTGATACATCCGTATGCCCCTGAAATTCCTTTGGGGATGCTGACGGCACTACCACATGGCGGGGATTGGTCGCAACTACTGGATTGGGAGGAGGCGGGTATCCAGGTGGTAGGGGACTTATATGAGGGGGGAGTCCTACTGCCATATCCAACACTGCTGGAACGATTCGACCTACCTAGAGGGGGCTTCCTACTGCATGAGGCACTGACGCAGGCAATACAGAAGCATTGGAGAGAGGGTCTGACGGAGCCGAGAACAACAATGGCTTGCCAATATGCTATGATGGCCGCGGGAACCTTCAAGGCAGTCACATGCCTCTACTCCAGATTGATTAATGAAGGACTCGCCCCCCTAGAGTCACTGAAAGAAAAGTGGGAAGCCGATATAAGTAGGGACATCCCTGAGACAGTGTGGGCACAGATAGTGCGCAGGGCCTGGAAGAGTACACGCAATGCACGATTCCAGCTAGTGCTCTTCTACATCCTCTACCGCGCATACCTGACTCCAGGAAAGATCAAAAAGTACTTTGACGCAGACACTGCAGCGTGCCCTAGGTGTGCGGCATTAGGCGTAGAATTAGACCACATGCTATGGACATGCCCGATCTTGGAGATGTATTGGAAGGAGGTGGGAGTCACTTTGAACACGGTCACAAGCAGGGGCTTAGAATTTGACATGGCAGTGAGTGTCCTACACTGGTTCCCTCATACCCCCCAAGAACAAGGTCACTAGTAAGTTTATAGACATGGGGCTCATATTAGCAAAGCGAGAAGTTACGAGACACTGGAAAGCTGTGATAGGACCCAAAGGCATTAGATGGAGAAATGAGTTTATTAAGTGGGCTCAGGGCAAAAGTATGTTAAGATATCACACTGCATGGAGACAACGTAATGACAAAGCCTTGGAAACAGCTCAGGCTTGGGATGCATTAGTTCAAGCATTGCGCGATTATGATACACATGATGAGGCGACGGCCAAGCACTCTCCCCAGCGCATTCCTCCAGGACATTTCAGGTATATCACATTGAGCACTTCCCAATGGCTCCTGTGCACACACGCTACTATGATGACTGTTAACAGTATCCACCGATGATGAGGGTTCAGGGAGGGGGGAGGGAATATGGGATTTCATGTTAGTCAATTGGGCAAAGACACGCTAGGTTGTAGTTATAGGAGAGCCCACACACATGATCTGACTGTCATCCTGCTTCACTGCCTGAGAACGCAACTCTGTGACTTTATTGCCCGTCCATGCCCGGCCAAATTTTTGGCGAGGATGGCGGAGGTAGTTAACCCGCTGGTCAACCCTCTCCTGAATCGTTCCCTTAGCCTAGGTGAGGTCCCTCCGGCATGGAAGCGGGCCATGGTCATCCCTTTGATTAAGAAGCCCGGTCTAGCTCCTGAGGTCTTGGCTAATTATAGGCCGATTTCTCTTCTTCCGGCTTTAGCCAAGACCCTGGAGAAGCATGTTCACAGAGTGCTTTCCAACTTTTTGGAATTCAATGACCTGCTTCACTCCACTCAGTCGGGCTTTCGCCCTAATCTGAGTACGGAGACGGCGTTGCTGGAGGTTTCTGAGGCCATCAAGGAGATGCTAGATCTGGGTGGTAGAGCGATGTTGATCATGCTCGATCTGTCGGCGGCCTTCGACACCGTCCCCCATGAGGGTCTCCTCATCAGACTTCATGAGATCGGTCTGAGGGGGACGGTGTTTAGATGGTTTGCATCTTTTCTAGCTGGTCGCCGACAGTCGGTCTGGGTTTCCTCGGCTTCCGCTGAGATGCTGCCACTGGGAGTCGGAGTCCCGCAGGGCTCGGTATTGAGCCCGACTCTGTTTAACATCTTTATGACCCCATTGGCGGCTCTGGCGGAGTCCTATGGTGCCCAGATCGTATCCTACGCGGATGACACCCAGCTGCTCTTCACCTGCCGGAAAGGGGAGGATTTTGACGGAGAGAGTATCCGTGAGTGCCTTGGGGCTGTTTTTAAATGGCTCCAACTGAACAGCCTCAAGTGCAACTCTGATAAGTCGGAGATACTCTTCTTCGGCTGTCAATCCGATCCGGACTGGCAGGTTTGGTGGCCGGCGGACATGTCTCCCCCGAGCCAATCTTCGCAGGTTGCGAAGAATCTGGGGGTCAAAATTGACAACGGCCTGACCCTCAGATCTCAGATTGGCACTCTTACAGGCACATGCTTTGGACTTCTCCGCATGCTGCGGATGTTTTTTCCGCTGCTTTCAGAGGATCATAGGAGGATCACGGTGCAGGCCTTGATTGGGTCAAGATTGGACTATGCTAACATCTTATATCTTGGCCTGCCCGAATACCTCCTGCAGCGGATGCAGGTGGTCCAAAATGCGGCGGCCCGCGCCATTTTTGGTCTGCACAGGCGAGCGCATGTGTCTGGCCTGTTACAGGCACTTCACTGGCTGCCTATCCGACAGCGGATAGTTTTTAAAACCTTGACTCTTGCCCATAAGGCCTTTTATTCCACCGGGGCTAAATATCTGCAGAGGAGGTTTAAGCAATACTGTCCGTCGCGATCTTTGAGATCAGAATTGCAGCTTCTCGCCATTGTTCCTCGTGTGAGGAGGGCCCGACTGGGAGGTCGCTCCTTTATGCTTTGGGCTCCTCAGCTTTGGAACTCTTTGCCCTTCGCGTTACGAAGCAACTCCAACATGCTATCCTTTAGAAAGGGCCTAAAAACCTGGCTGTTTGCCTCGTAGATTTTAAATTTTCTTCTGTTCCCTTCTTTATTCTTTGTGTGTTATGTTTGCTTTCAGGATGTTAATAAAGCGCCGGGACACTCTCTGAGTAGCCGTGCGCTATAAAAGCCACAAAATAACATAACATAACATAACATATTGGATGTTGGAGCAGCATAAAAAACGTTACTGACTCTGTATGTTCTGTGTAACAAAACCCAATAAAAATTTGTTTAAAAAAAAATTAAACTTTGAAATCAAAAAGGGCTAAATAATTATAAGAAATATAGAAAATGTGGGTAGCAGTTAGACTGCCGAATTATGATCTAATCATATCTTCCCCACGTGACCGCATTTTGTGTTTTTTGGTAAATCATGCATTCTCCTGATCCATCAGTTCATGGACTGACCTGCGGACATAGGGCACTCCCACGAAGAGGGGAACGCCTACTTTATCTATGCGTGCAGCAGATGGCGAGGAGGTCTACTTCCAGACTGAAATTCTGTATTGCTTCACAAGATATTACGAATCATTATACAAAAGCAAATTGACAGCCGGCATTCCAGACATGGACTCCTTTCTCCCAGGGCTCCCCTTCCCGGAATTAGATCATGACCAGGCAAAAGCGTTGGGCAGAAATATAGAATTAGAGGAAATACGGCGCGCCATAAAACACATAGCACATAACAAGTCCCCTGGATTAGACGGGTTACCCATTGAATTTTATGGCATATATGTTGACCTTCTGGCGCCAAGACTACTGAAGGTCTATGGGGAGGCGAAGCAGTTGGGGCGTCTCCCACACTCCATGCGGGAAGCGCTAATAATACCCTTACTGAAACCAGGAAGGGACAGTGGAGACACAGCCTCATATAGACCACTCTCAATGCTAACCACTGATTACAAAATACTTAGCAGCATCCTAGCGTCTCGGCTCTTGGAACACATGACCTCACTGGTACATGAAGACCAGGCTGGATTTATACCAACGCGAAACACGACCTCGAACATACGCCATTTGCTGCGGTTGCTTGAAGGAGATCACCCGGAAGCTCGACACCCAATGATATTGTCGGTGGACATAGAAAAGACATTTGACAGCCTTGAATGGGAATACCTCTACGCGGTGCTGAGACGCTTTCGAGTGGGTGAGGATTATATAAGATGGATGACTGTGCTCTACACCTCAGCGGTAGCTAGAGTGAAAATGAACTCGCTGATCTCACAGCAATACCCAATAGAGGGAGGCACGAGGCAGGGGTGCTAGCTGTCACCTCTGCTGTTTGCCCTGGCCGTAGAACCTCTAGCAATGTCGTTACGCACAGGGGAGCACTATAGAGGTCTACGAAGTAGGATTGGGCACCACTACATATCAATATATGCGGATGATCTCCTGCTCTTTCTCGAAGATGCGATGAGGCGCTGGTGGGAGCTGAAAACGTGCTTACGAGATTTGGTGAACTATCAGGCCTGAAAGTGAATTGGGCCAAGACGTGCCTATTCCTTGTGCGCCAAGGGGAAACCCAACCATACACGACGACGTCAGTGCGCTGGGAGCCCAGTTGCCTGAAATATTTGGGCGTGTACATCTATCACACGCCAACCGATTTATTGGAAGGTAATATAGGCCGCGGAATAGGAGCCCTGAAGAGCAGCATGTCCTTCTGGGCCACCCTCCCATTGTCCATGGCGGGCCGCATAGCACTGCTGAAGATGGTGGCTCTTCCATGGCTCCTTTATTACTTCAGGACGCTGCCAGTATGGGTGCCTGCTGCGACCTTCCGACTTTTGAGATCCATGATTGTACCCTTCCTCTGGGGATCAGGTCGTCGGAGAGTGACATTAACGACCCTGCTGCGACCTTAGACGGCAGGGGGGCTAGCGGTCCCCGATTTCGAATTATATTCCTTGGCAGCTCAACTACAGGTCTATAAGCAAGAGGTGGCTCGAGAATTCAGAGGCCCCGAACATACCAGGGGCCGAGGTATTCCTCGCCATGTTCTCTCCTTTATAGCATTACAACAGAAATTAGTTCTTCGAGACCTAACACAAGAGGAGAGAATGATCAGACTCTGCTGGAATCGCTCACAGCGCAGAGCGGGTGTGATACATCCGTATACCCCTGAAATTCCTTTGGGGATGCTGAAGGCTCTACCACATGGCGGGGATTGGTCGCTACTACTGGATTGGGAGGAGGCGGGTATCCAGGTGGTAGGGGACTTATATGAGGGGGGAGTCCTATTGCCCTATCCAACACTTCTGGAACTATTCGACCTACCTAGAGGGGGCTTCCTACTGCATGAGGCACTGATGCAGGCAATACAGAAGCATTGGAGAGAGGGTCTGACGGAGCCGAGAACAACAATTGCTTGCCAATATGCTATGATGGCCGCGGGAACCTTCAAGGCAGTCACATGCCTCTACTCCAGATTGATTAATGAAGGACTCGCCCCCCTAGAGTCACTGAAAGAAAAGTGGGAAGCCGATATAGGTAGGAACATCCCTGAGACAGTGTGGGCACAGATAGTGCGCAGGGCCTGGAAGAGTACACGCAATGCACGATTCCAGCTAGTGCACTTCTACATCCTCCAACGTGCATACCTGACTCCAGGAAAGATCAAAAAGTACTTTGACGCAGACACTGCAGCGTGCCCTAGGTGTGCGGCATTAGGCGTAGAATTAGGTCACATGCTATGGACATGCCCGATCTTGGAGATGTATTGGAAGGAGGTGGGAGCCACTTTGAACACGGTCACAAGCAGGGGCTTAGAATTTGACATGGCAGTGAGTGTCCTACACTGGTTCCTTCATACCCCCAAGAACAAGGTCACTAGTAAGTTTATAGACATGGGGCTCATATTAGCAAAGCGAGAAGTTACGAGACACTGGAAAGCTGCGATAGGACCCAATGGCATTAGATGGAGAAATGAGTTTATTAAGTGTGCTCAGGGCGAAAGTATGTTAAGATATCACACTGCACGGAGACAACGTAATGACAAAGCCTTGGAAACAGCTCAGGCTTGGGATGCATTAGTACAAGCATTGCGAGATTATGATACACATGATGAGGCGACGGCCAAGCACTCTCCCCGGCGCATTCCTCCAGGACATTTCAGGTATATCACATTGAGCACTTCCCAATGGCTCCTGTACACACACGCTACTATGATGACTGCCAGCAGTATCCACCGATGATGAGGGTTCAGGGAGGGGGGAGGGAATATGGGATTTATTGTTAGTCTATTGGGCAAAGACACGCTAGGTTGTAGTTATAGGAGAGCCCACACACATGATCTGACTGTCATCCTGCTTCACTGCCTGAGAACGCGACTCTGGGACTTTATTGGATGTTGGAGCAGCATAAAAAACGTTACTGACTCTGTATGTTCTGTGTAACAAAACCCAATAAAAATTTGTTTAAAAAAAAATATTAAACTTTGAAATCAAAAAGGGCTAAATAATTATAAGAAATATAGAAAATGTGGGTAGCAGTTAGACTGCCGAATTATGATCTAATCATATCTTCCCCACGTGACCGCATTTTGTGTTTTTTGGTAAATCATGCATTCTCCTGATCTATCAGTTCATGGACTGACCTGCGGACATAGGGCACTCTTAGTGATGGTGTTAGCTACCCACCCTGGTGTTAATTGATTTGTGATCCATCAGTTCACGGTCTGACCTGCAGATATAGGGCACTCTTAGCGATGGTTTAAGCAATACACTCTGGTGTTAAGTGATGTCTGCTCCACCAGTTCATGGTCTGACCTGCAGACATTGGGCACTCTTAGTGATGATATAAGCTACCAACCCGGGTGTTAAGTGATGTTTGAGCCATCAGTTCATGGTCTGACCTGAAGACATAGGGCATTCTTAGTGATGGTTTAAGATACCCACCCTGGTGTTAAGTGATGTGTGATCTATCAGCTCATGGGCCGACCTGAAGTGATATGGCAATTCTTAGTGATGGTTTAAGCTACCCCCCTGGTGTTGGGAGATGCAGTCGGGTAACACAGACCCCAGCAGCCACAGCGGTGCAGGTGGGGGCCCGAGCTGGAGGGGGCCCTTCACATCACAGTACTCTGGCCTGAGAGCTTCTGATTAAATCCAGAGCAGGCCCCTCCATGTACCTTGCAGGGGGACCCCCTCAAATTTCGTTATGCCCCTAAAGTGATATGTAATCCATCAGGTCATGTTCTGACATGTGGAATTCTTAGGGGTCGATTACGATGTAGTTCCTAAAGGCTCCGAATGGCATACGGTTCTTCCAAATCCGTTTCCGACCGACTCGGGCACTTTTCCGAATGGCCAATTACGATGTTTGGAAACCGTTCAGACTTTCTGACTTGGTTCCTAACGGCATTCGGAGTAACCGATTCAGTCAGAGCCGAATCTTAGCCATTTACAGACCGTCTTTACGAATGAGCGATGCGATTAGGATGTCGGATTTGGACAGCCTTTCCGTATCGGTTGTTCCGACACCGATTGGCTGTCAGAATATATCTGTTGGGGCCCATAGCAGGCCCTTTTCCCCTGGCGGTCTCTGAATGGGGTCTTCGGGGTCTCATGGGTCCCCCCTTTCAATGTATGCACAGTATGGCAGTCATCATTGGGTGCCCGCCACAGAGTGCTTGATTTTCCGCAAGTCCCCTTTTTTTCAATGGGAGCCTGTGTAGTCGAGCGGAACACAGGTTCCCCTTGAAGTCAATTGGAGTCCGACCAAAAAGTGTTTGGAACGATTGTAATTGGTGGGTCAGACTCTTAGAATCCGATTCAGTTGGAAACCATGTTGAAACCGATTCAGTCGGAATGCTTTCCGAACGACATTGTAATCGACCGCTTAGGGATGGTTTCAGATACACACCCTAGTGCTAAGTGGTGTGTGATCCATCAGTTTATGGTCCGACCTGCAGACAAGTGGCACTTTAAGTGAGGGTTTAAGCTACCCACCCTGGTGTTAAGTGATGTGTAATTCACCAGTTCATGGTCCGACCTGCAGACATGTTGCACATGTAGTGATGGTTTAAGTTACCTACCCTTGTGTTAAGTGATGTGTGATCCATCAGTTCATGGTCTGACCTGTAGACATGGGGCCCTCTTAGTGATGGTGTAGCTACCCATCCTGGTGTTAAGTGATGTTTGAGCCATCAGTTCATGGTCTGACCTGCAGACATAGGACATTCTAAGTGATAGTTTAACCTACCCACCCTGGTGTTGAGAGAGGCAGTGAGGTAACACAGACCCCAGCAGTCCCCGCGGTGCAGGCGGGGCCACGAGCTGTAGGGGGCCCCCTCTGTACAGTACTTTGGCCTGAGAGCTTGTGATTAAATCCGGAGCGGGGCCCCTCCATGTACTTTGCAAAGGACCCCCCTCATGTTTCATTACGCCCCGATGTGATATGTAATCCATCAGTTCATGGTATGACCTGTGGACATGTGGCATTCTTAGTGATGGTTTAAGCTACCCTTCCTGGTGTCACGTAATGTGTATTTCTTTAGTTATAGCTTTGACCTGCAGACATGTGGCACTCTTACTGATGGTTTAAGCTACCTACCCTGGTGTGAAGTGATGTGTGATCCATCAGTTCATGGTCTGATCTGCAGACCTGTGGCACTCTTAGTGATGGTTTAGGCTACCCGCCTGGTGTTAAGTGATGTGTGAAAACTGGACATCCGAGACCTTAAGCTAGTCACACCCGACAGACTGCAGTTGGACTCCTGGAGAGGCAATCAGACTTCCATTCATCCGAGGTCGGTAAATTGAGTACCACTGCAAAATGAGAACATGTTATGCAGCCATTTGACAGGAAAGATGTGCAGTACGAAGTGACACATAAAACAAGTGTACCTTCTGTGTGACTCGTACTTCAGTGCTCTACTTGTATGGTGTACTCTTTTGTAACATGCACACGTCACTTTTCCTCGTGTAATGTATCGTTTGCTACCTCTTGTATTTTGTTTGCCTCTGATACATGCACAATTGCCACCATTGCCTCATGTAACGTAACGTTTGTTCTTGTGTTTTGAGTATCTGCCATTTATTGCAGTTTTATACCTCTACTTGTACTTTGCACGCTTTTGTAACATGCACACATGTCACTTTTTTCCTCTTGTAACGTATCGTTTGCTACCTATTGTATTTTGTTTGCTCTTGATACATGCACAATTGTCACTATTGCCTCGTGTAACGTACAATTGCTTTTGTAACAGGCTCACTTGTAATTTTCTCCTCATGTATCGCGTAGCCCTTTCGGCCAACAAATCGCGTGAGATTTTCTCACTGGTGCGTAGCCTTGCTACCTCCGACCGTGCTAGCTTGTCCCCTGCCCCCTCTTTATCTCTCTGTCACTCCCTTAATGATTATTTTATCAATAAAATAATCACCATTAAGTCCAACATTCCGACTGTACCTGAACCCAACTTCCCGGATCACTCTTTCCGTTGTTCTTCTGTTTTTGATCACTTCCAACCCATCTCACCCGAGCTCTTCCGCGACCTTCTTGTTAAGGTCAAGTCCGGTTCTCCGTCCGATTGTGCTCCGGCTCGGATCCTTAGATCCCTCTACACCTCTTGTCCCACCCCTCCTTTAACTCTTCTTAATTCTTGTTTGGCTTCGGGTTCTGTTCCTTCTCTCTTTAAAGCTGCCATCATGCTTCCCATCCTGAAGAAAGCTGGCCTGGATCCTTCCCTTCCTTCGAACTTCAGGCCTATCTCCCTCCTTCCCTACCTCGGGAAGATCCTCGAGAGCTATGTGACCTCTTGTCTCTCGAACTTCATCGAGGAGAACAACATCTTGGCCCCTCGCCAGGCTGGTTTCTGACCTGGCCACTCCACTGAGAGTGTGGTCCTCGCGGTCCTGGATGAACTGAAGGGGAAGGCTGACAGCAGCCTCCCCCAGGCTTTAGTTCTCTTGGACTTGTCCGCTGCGTTTGACACGGTCGATCATGCCATCCTCCTCGACCGTGTCGGCGCAGCGGGCATCCAGGGCACTGCCCTCTCCTGGATCGCGTCCTTTCTTCAGGGCAGATCACAGGCAGTTCACCTCTCTGACTTTTCTGCTCCCTCTCTCCCGGTTACTTGTGGGGTACCCCAAGGCTCTTCTCTTTCCCCTCTTCTTTTCAACCTTTATATCCGCCCTCTTATCTTTTCCCTCCTCGAGCTGGGGGTCTCTGTGTATAATTACGCAGATGACCTCCAGCTCGTTTTTGACCTATTCTCTCCTACCCACTCTCTTTCCAAGTTCAGTTCTACCTTACTCTTTATTTCCCAATGGATGAGCTTTAATCATTTAAAGCTCAATCCTGACAAGACTGAGCTTGTCCTCACTGGTGGTCCCTCTAACCCCTGGTCTGCTGTTCACTGGCCCCTCTCTTTTGGTTCCCCTCCCTCCCCAGTCTCCTCCGTCCGGACCTTGGGCATCAAGATCAGCAATGATCTTTCTATGCATGCGCATATCAGCGCCGTCGTCTCCGCTTGTTTCCTTTCCCTCCGCCTCATCCGCAAAATCTCCCGGTTTTTCTCTGTTGATGCCCTTAAAACTATTATTTCTGCCCTTATTACTTCTCGCCTGGATTATGGCAATGGCCTGTTCGTAGGCATTCCGGTCTACGAAACTCGCCGCCTCCAGGCCATCCAGAACCAGGCAGCCCGTCTTGTTTTTCGTCTTCCCAAGTTTTCCCACATCACTCCTGCCCTTAAATCCCTTCATTGGCTCCCTGTTCACCTCAGATCTCACTTTAAACTTGCCTGTTTCGCTTTCCGGGCTCATGCCCGATCTGCTCCTCTCTTTATCAATTCTTTAGTTTCCTCTCATGCCCCTTGTCGTTCTCTTCGCTCGTCCTCTCTTTCTCTTCTTCACGTCCCCCGCTTCCGTAAATCCCGCACCGGAGGCACTCGCTTCTCGGTGCGGGCTCCCCAGATCTGGAACTCTCTTCCCCTTTCGATTCGTTCTATTCCTATCTTTTCACATTTCCGTAAAGCTCTTAAAACTTTCTTCTTTCTTCAGGCTTTTCCTGTCTAACTTCCCCCCGGTTCCCTAGCAAACTATGGCTGTGATCCTTAGCGCCAGGAAGCCGCTTGGCCGCAGTGCGCTCTTATAAATATTTGTTTCATTTCATTTCATTTCATTTCATTTCATTACTGTTCCTATTGTGAAGCACTCTGACACCTTCGGGTAAAGTCCGCGCTATATAAAAATGCATAAAATAAATAAATAAAGGAGGACTCACGTTTCACATCCAGTGTTATCTCACTTTCTGAACTTGCCCTGGTATCCTTCTCTCTGCTCAGCAGGCATCTCAGTACTTTCTGGTCATGTTGCCAGGAAGGAAGAAACTTCAGTGTGTTTGTTGTCTTCAAGGCGCTTGTGGACTCCTGGAACTGAGTGACATTTTCTCCTTGCACAGGCCCTTCCCAGTGGAGCTGCATTGGGTATTCTGGGCAGTGGTAATCTATGGAACAAGTAATACTTGTGGACTTTAACTCTGCAATCCCGGAGTCTGCAACATCTATGTGAGGTTTTGGAGGATAATCTGTGAAAAGAAAGTAAAAGACATTATCCTTCAGAGAGGAGTCCATTGTGAGCGAATCATTCATCACATATTGCAGTCACATGGACATTCATCCATAGGTGAACACTAAACATCTCAAACCTAGCTGTGTAAGTGATATCTGATTAAGGAATGAGTGAATTAATGCATTACCTTACCTCTTGGCTTTTATGGGCATGCGTGCGGTGAGCCGCCGTCCACTATTAAGGTATGCAAGGGTGTTTGCAATATAGGTATATTTGCAGTCATATTTCCACGAGGCATTGGGCTGAAAACTCCAGCGCAAGGTGGCTCTGTGCGCCTTTGCAGCCTGCCCCTGGGACTGATGCATAAAGTGCCGTCATCAATTTCTTGTAGCAGCTGGGCTGTGATTGGCCCACTCTGCTCCCTAAATGGCTGATGATTGAGACGTGGTCTTGGACAGTGTACTATGTCTGGCGTGACAGTCATGGTGTATTTCTGACTCCTGTCTAAAGAGATCTGACAAGTTTCAGAGGGATTTGCACCTTTGAGTGCACAGAACACCCTGCTTGCTATCAATCCTGGGAGTAATTGTAATGTAGTTGCACGTCACGCAGCGACGTGACTTGCCGGCGACCATTTTGGGTTGCGCGCGCAACCAGTGTACGGAGGCGTGAAAGCCCGAGAGCAGAGCACATCGGCTCGGCGCTCTCTCAGTGTAATATATAAATAAATACAGCGTAGTCCCCTCGCCTGGTGTCCTGTCTTTATTCCCCACACTGACACCTCTACAATGGCGACGAGGATGGGATTGAAGAACCAGAAGGGAACCCGATAAGAAAAAAAAAAATACACAGAAGCACAAGAAAGACACACAAGCAGGACAGAGGAGGCAGGTCAGCTGAACCAGCCATGGGAGACGACCAGCACAGCATCCAACTGGCAAGTAAGCAACCACACGCTGACAAATTACCAAGAGAGAGCGCGGCAGAGCCCCGACCCCCACTGGCAGCGACCGAGCACTGGACAGAGAAAGGGCACGCTGAAGACAAGGGTGCCCACGAAAGTTCACGACCCCACGACCAAGGGGCACCAGCGCTGGCTACCGCAAGGGGGAGTGAAGGGGGAGACACAGGGAGCCAAATTGCATTACACCCGGAGAGCAAGAAATTGACATCGTTCATTACCCCCTTCGGGTGTTACCAGTTCCGCCACATGCCGTTCGGACTGGCATCGGCGGCTGCGGTGTTTCAGAAACTGATGCACCAGCTATTTAAAAACATGGATGGCATCCAATACTTCCAGGATGATATCCTAGTGATGTGACGAGACAAGATAGATCACGATGCTAAACTAAACAAAGAACTGAAGGTCTTGGAAAGTAAAGGACTCACAGCGGAGTGGGCAAAGTGCCGGCTGGGCATGGAATCAGTGACTTATCTAGGGCATGAGATCGGAGTATGAGGCATCACACCAAAAACCGAGAACGTAAAGGCGATCTGTGAGGCACCACCACCCACTAGCAAGGAAGAGGTCCGGTCATTCTTGGGAATTGTCAAGGCGCTCCAAATTTCTTCGCAGGGGCAGTACAGATGCTTATCCCAATCACCCCTCACCCGGTATCCTCGCTTCAAAAGCAAGCACACCAGCCAGGGGGGAAAGGGGAAGTGGAAAGAGAAGAGAAACCTTGGCTCCGACTGTCACCCGCACCTTCTTAAGACCGCTATTTACTTCCAGCCTTCTTTCCTTAGGGGGTGCCTAATACACAGAGTTGGGAGAGAGAGAATAAACTACAAACCTTCTTTTACTTTGACTGTTTTTCTTAAAGGTAATCAAAACTTGTCCTACCAGATTGGGCCAGGGCAATTGCTACTCTTCTATATGACAATCGACATCTTGCAGGACTTCTATCTGTGAAGGAACAAAACTAATTAAACCCTGTCTCTTCACTAGCTCACTTAAACCTCCCCAAAGGATTAAACTAAGTACCTGTGAAGCTCTCTGCCAGATGAGGACTTTGGGGGGTCTGTTAGAAGTAGACTGAATTCAGTTTGTGCAGAATTGTTGAACAGTTCTCTCAGGAATCTCTTCAGAAGCGCGCAAAAAGGGAACTAGGAAGGAAAAGGAGGGAAAGGAAAGTGCAGAGAAAGCGCAAGGAGGGTAGATCCAGAGATCACTCTACTAGTCTATTCAGTGCTATACTTCCGGTGCATTACTGAAATTATTTACAATGCGTTGCAACCTTACTGTCTTCCTTGCAGTCTGTCTCTTGAAAATGAAGTCTCTTCCTCTCTATATGCAGGCGCTCCAGCTCTCAGGTTTCTTGACAAGCTACGAAGCTAGAATGAAGAAAGGACTGAACGACCCTTGGGTTCACAGAATGGCCGTTAAGTCTCTGCTGCTTTGAACACTACTCAGCTGACGCCTCTCGAGGGGAAAAAACGAGACAGCTCAACTATGGCTGGAATTGGCTCCTGAAATTCGTCTTTTCTCGACCTCCAATAATGTTGCCTAACACTATCTGTTCCGTAACACCGCCTGCTCCCGTCATGAATTCTAGACGCAGAGCGGAGGCGAGGAACAGCTGCTTCTTCCGAAAACTTCATTGAAGTGCGCAGTTTGTAGCGCGTGACTTCAATACATCCACTAGAGGGCGCACAGTCCACATAGATTACTGGGACATTCCGTGGCCATCTTAAGAGGGACAACCTATTTACAAGTACTGGGCAAGTTCGTTATAAAACACTGGGACATTTTCTGAAAAATGACTGACTTTCACCTGTAGAGCAGGGAAACCAAACATTGGCTCGAGTGAAACGGGGAATAGTCAATGAGCCAAATCGCCGTCTTGAAATACTAATAGCGGCGACCCTGTGAATCCTGACAGGAATGGCCGAATACTATAGTAAATTCGTGCCTCATTTTGCAACTAAGACACCCAACATGAGGAAGCTAACTAGAGAGAACTCAGTGTTTTGCTGGACAGAGGAAGCCCAAGGAGAATTTGAGGCCATCAAGAAAGATGTGATCGGAGCCGTGCCCCTGCAAGGATATGACCCCCAAGGCAGGACAGTACTAATCACGGACGCCAGCGATAAGGGATTGGGCGCTGTGTTGATGCAGGACCGAGGACAAGGAGTGATGGAAACCCTCAGTTTCGCCTCTCGGACATTGAACGACACTGAAAAGAAATACAGTGTGATCGAGAAGGAGATGCTGGCGGTGGTATGGGCAACAACAAGGTTCAGACAATTTTTGGCGGGCACACGATTCCAGTTAAAGACAGACCACAAACCCCTGGTGAAGGTACTAACGTCCAGCGGACACGCGAACGCCACACCCAGGATATCAAAAATGACATTGAAGCTACTGGAATTTAGATACGACGTAGAACACATACCTGGCAGCCGGAACAGAGTAGCGGACTACTTAAGCAGGGCAGCGGCCATGAAGACTGGAGAGGAAGACCAGCCAGGTGGAGAAGAAATGGTAGCCCTGATGGATGACCAGGAGAGAGTTATCAGTAGTGAGGAATGGAATGAAGCCTACAGTGAAGACCAAACCATGCAAGAGGTGAAAACATACATCACAAAAGGTTGGCCAGAAAGAAGACATACCAGTGAGACCTTAAGACCGTACAACGAAGTCAGAGAAGAGCGGTCGATAGACGATAAAGGTGTGTTTGTCTACAGAGGGGACAAGGTCATACCCCCAGAGGGCGTAATTCCAAGCTTACTGACAATACTCCATGAAGGTCATTTAGGGATAGGGAAGATTAAATTGAGAACCAAGCAAAATTACTGGTGGCCAGGCATGGACCTAGGGACTGAGCGGCATGTCAGAGATTGCTCACAATGCCAGGGAGCGGATAAGACACTCAAACCTCTGCGACCGGCATTGGGAAAATTCGACCCACCACAGAATCCGTGGGAGGAACTGTCCATAGACATCTTGGGCCCGATCCTAGATGGGCAAGGTGTCCAAAAATATGTGTGTGTCCTCATTGATAGATATTCAAAATTGCCCGAGATGAAAGTGGAGGAGGTGATGGACACAGAGACTATCTTAGGTTTTTGACGGACACATTTGTGAGGGAAGGCATTCCCAAATCCATCCTAAGTGATAACGGCCCCCAATTTACCTCAGACAAGTGGATCAACTTTATGGGTAGAAACGGCATCCTCTCAAAACACACCTCAATTTATCACCCCGCCGGGAATGGACTGGTGGAACGTTTCAATAGAGTGGTGATGGGGTCAGTGCAAGCAGCAATATCAAACAACAAGGACTGGGAGAAGGAAATATGGCACATGGTTTGGGCGTACAGAATCACCGCCACAGGAACAGGATATAGCCCCTTCCAAATACTGAGGGGCCGTGACCCCTTCACAAAGGATAACAGAATATGGAAAGAGAAAACCTTAACAAGCAAATGGTCCCCTGCTGTGGTCCAAGCTAACCTGGACAAAGCACAAACAATATATGCCAAGCACTACAACAAGCGTAGGAACGGGAAGGAAACTGGATTAGAAGAAGGCGAGTGGGTGCGCAGTCAAGTTAGCAACGTTGCAAAGGAAGGGGGACAGCAAATACAGTAAACCCCTGCAGGTCAAAGAAGTGTATGACAGAGCGGCCTTGTTGAGTGATGGTAATGTCTGGTCCCAGGACCGCATGGCGAGATGCAACAAGATACTACGGTGGAGCCAAGACGGGTCAGACATGGAAGACGTGGGGGAAACGAATCCGGAGCAGGAACAAGTTGACGAGGAAGGGGACGTGAGGAAAAGAGAAAGTGGCGAAGAACAACGCGACCATAGCAGCCAAGGAGCGTCGGCGGATATGAACATAAGGAGGTCAAGGGAGAACGCGGATGCGCTGAGCAATGAAGGGGGAGGTACAGAGACTCACGAGAGAGATCCCCTCTACCCCAGTAAGAGTGACCTGGAGGGGAAGAACTGTGGTGAGACCAACCAGGTTTCAAGACTTTGACATGAGCGACTGACTGTAAGTTAAAAGTTTCATTGTTTGGAAAAAAAGGGAGATATGTAATGTTGGCGTTCTAGTAGTTGCACGTCACGCAGCGACGTGACGTGCCGGCGGCCATTTTGGGTTGCGCGCGCAACCCGTGTACATTGGCGCGAAAGCCCGAGAGCAGAGCACATCGGCTCGGTGCTCTCTCAGTGTAATATATAAATAAATACAGCGTAGTCCCCTCGCCTGGTGTCCTGTCTTTATTCCCCACACTGACACCTCTACAGTAATCATGTTATGGCTTGTTTGGCATTTATTTCAAAGCCATCCCACTGTGTTTGAAATCTGACTTACAGAGTCTGACCAAATCTAATTGGTTGTTACATATTGGGGGAACGATGCCAGTTATCAGTCTCTTCTGCAACTCAGGTAAGCACCGCCCCAAGAGCTGTACACAGAGAATATGATCCCCCATTCTACTCCATGCTAAGGCTTGCTGCTCCACTTAGCTTCAGTTTTCAGGTTCCTGTGGGCACAGTGTGGCCAATGACTGGTCGGGGAGGACATTAACCTCAAGGACTATGAGGTAATGTGATCCTTGACACGTGGTTCAAAACAGCATTTCAATATATAGCCAATAAGAAAAGACTAACTCAAAAAGGGAGTTCCAGATATGTAACTAAGAAAAAAGCATGAAGGTTTAATAAAATGTAAGTACCATACAGAGAATAGAAAAATGCAAATGCAGCAGCAACCCTACAGAATCAGTCAAATGACATATGAATCAGTTGCCATGTAAGCATCAGTTAGGGAATAATGAATGATAAGCAAAATAAGGAAAAACAGGATATGTCTCAGTGTGCATCAAATCAGTAGAAAATCGGGGAGCATCCGTAGTAGCCTGATAGTCTCTCTGGCCAACCCTCAAATTCAAGGGTTTATATAGCCACTTTAACCATGGAAAATGATGGAAACAGGGTGGTCTGAGCAAAAGAACCATAATTAAAAAAATCACAATTCTGTATTTAAAAATGTCATTATATACCTTCCATTTTAGCACTAATTCGCTACATGAATATTAATTCGCCCCTTCTGAACTAATGTCATCTCACCCCTTCTGAACTAATATCGCTGGAAGCAGCAAAACTGAGATGTTATAATAAAATATGGAAGACTAATGAATGAGTGCAATTCAGTGTGCTAGCAAGAAGCACATTGGAAAGTAGGAAAAACCCCAGAACAACGTCATACAAAATAAACATTGCAAATCTTGTAGCGTGTGGTGTCAAAAGAGAACTATAAATAGACAATGGACATTATAAAAATGGCAGCCACACTCTCAGATAGAGTCGAGGTCTAACTGAGGCCTAGTTTAATTTAAGGCAGAACTACAATAAAAACATCATAACGATTTAGTTTTGATTGCTATAGCTTCATGTTAAGACACTGATGTAATTCAAATGTAGACTATCGTCTCTATCTCTGAAGAGGGTGAACTTTCACCCTCACCTGTTCATAATGCGTATCAGGTATGTCACCTGTAGTGGCGCTGGCTAGTTGTTGCACGTCACGTAATGACGTGACGTGCGGGCGGCCATGTTTAGGGCTGCGCGCGCATCGCGCCTGAGTGGCGCAAAAAGCCGATAGAAGGCAGCAGCGGCTCGGCGCTCTTTAGGGCACCTGTACTTAATAAATACGAGTTCTCCTACAAACCCTGTAGCGTCCTCATTGGGGGTAGCCCTATCATTACAATGGCGACGAGGGTGGGATGCTAGACTCCCTACCCCCCACAGAGAACCAGACCACTGAGTAAAACAGCAGCTACCGGTGGCCAGGGGACACGCAGCGAGGAACAGGACCACGGAACCCGGTGGCCAGGAGGAACAGGCGGTCAAGAAGAGACCAGCAGCCTCCACGCAGGTACAATACCCTAAAGAGCGTGGCAGAGCCCGGCATCGCCCAGGAGGGGTGATTGTCAGCCCGAGGGGGTTGCCCAAGCCCCAGAGACACCAAGCAAAGCGCGCCTGACCACGCTACGACCCACGAGACAGGGAGAACCGCGCTGGATCCCTCACACAAGATCGAGGGGGCTGACGAAGGTAGTCCCCAAGCTCACACAAGCAAAGAAGAGCAGGACAACACGCCGGGAAGTCCCGGAGGCCAAGGGAGCGCGCATCCCACGATCAAGAGTGAGAAGATGAGAGGAGGAGCTACGCTACGAATCAAGATGGCCGCGTAAGCTCCCGGCTCCGCTGACCTCCGCCAGCAGCTCGATTATCCTGTCTTTAATCCTGACCTTACACCTGATTTCCTTGTTTATGAAGGTCTACTGCTTCTAAAGGTGCAATCCCGAGATTTCTACCTCATCGGCTGACGAAGATACGCCGTGTTTCCATTCTCGGCCTAACAACGTGTGGAAGCCGGGGCCTCGATTTCTGGACTATCCGGGTCAGAGTTGAACAACATCGGCCGTGAGACCTGGACTGAGCCCGGTCTCCCGAAGAGTGCCTGAATTGTTGACTTTTTGTGACGATCCTTTGAACGATCTACACCGAGGACACACCAGCGTGCCACGCCGGCTGATGTGGTGGGGGTCCGGTGCCCGGAGACGTTGCTGCCCCCCCGGGGTCGACGGGCTGGGGCCCTCTCTGACGGCGAAGGTGTGTTCTGTAAGACGAGAAGCGCTCATTACTTGATATCAGATTTGCGTGGCCTGCGACTCTGGAGCAGCCGGCATCCGGGGTTCAAGTCCGGCTCTGTCGCCTATTGAGAGGGGATGGAGTGGACGGAAGGCGCGCCATTGCTGCAGGCGGTTGTGGCCGCCATTGGGGCGCTCCATTCGCATACAGTCACTGTGTTCCGGACACTGATGGTGAAAGTGGACGGTATCCTGGAACCTGAGGAAGACACCTCAATTGGTTTCCAGCTAGAGATGGTACCAGCAGTGCATTGCACATCAGAGGTCGAGGTCCCCGTGCATAACCCGGAGTTCATGAACCTTGACGGTCCCCTATTACCGGCAAGCCAGCCCGTGCTTCTCGCTAGCGTCTCTTGCCTGTTCCTGCTGCTGCCTAATGCATCTATAGACGGTCTTCCATGTGGCTACGAGTTCTTTGGTGATGGTTTGGGATACTCGCTGTTTTTGGACACCTTTCCTCGTTCGAGCCGTGAACTTTTATCCTGTATTCGATCCTCCTGTGCTGACAAGAACTTTTGTGGACGCTTTGCCTTTTCCTTCAAAAGGGCGGCTCGAGTGGCAAAGACTCTTTGACCGACCGTACTGGCCAGGGCGGAAATTTATCGCTGGGTTCCGATAAAATAGTTTTTAGTGATGCGGGGGTTGTGCCTATATTGTGACAAGAATTGGGTGGTTGTTGTTTATCCTTCCCTGACTGGTTTGTATAATTGCTAAATATTGATTTTACCATGTTTCGGGGTGGTCGCTGTTGGCGGGGGGTACGGGAGACCGGGAGTGTGTTTGCTTTCTCATCCTCTGCTTTCTCTTTTCCCTTCCTTTAGGGTAGTTCTTGGGCGACAGGCACGCTGCTAGTGGGGTTAGGCCGTAGCCATTGCAGGGGTGCGGGGTGGGGGGTTAGGGGTGGGGTTTTTTATTTTGCCTTTCTTTTGTTCTATGGCCCCTTTTCTCTTTTCTTTCTCCTTCTACGAGAGATGGGCTGTTTATTTTTCACGAATCCTTTATTGTCCAGGTGTCTTCGCTGGCTTAATTATCCTGTAACATTGTGGACGAGGTCACGCGGGTGGGATTGCTTTGCTTGCTTGATAGATTGCTTATTTCCTATTTCCGTTATGTGTACCCGCGATGGGCCTTTTACTTCTTACGGTGATTATTGTTTGTATATTTCCCCCGCCTGGCCCTGTTCTGTATTTCACTGTGAAACGCCTGATATCTGTACTGCCTGCTCTTGTCTTACTGTTAAAATAAAAAAATATATTAAAAAAAAAGAGTGAGAAGATGAGTACGCAGGCGGGGTACGCCATGGCGCCAGTGCAGTTCCTGCCCAGACCAGGAGAACCGCTAATGAAGTGGGAAGACTGGAGGGAGTACATTGATAATTTCATAGGAGTCTTGGAGAATGAGAATGAAGAACAATTCAACCCAAGAGGAAGAAACGCATCCTATTACTCAACCTGGGCCCGGAAGGCCTGCGAATCTACAAAAGCCTAGTGCCGAAGGAAAGAGGAAGCACCGATGGGGATGTGTATGCCCATGCCATCGAAGACCTGAACGAACACTACAGGCCGGCGGTGTGTGTCTCAGTGGACAGGTTTAATTTCCAGCAAAGGAAACAACGCCAGGGAGAGACGGTGGAGGAATATGTAGCGGCCTTGAAGAGACCAGCATCCACGTGCAGGTATGATAATTGGGAAGAGGAGTTCATCAAAGATCAGGTGGTGATGCACACCACGAGCACGGCTGTACAGGACAAGTTGTGGGCCAGCGGGGACACCACTCTAAAGGAGGTGATGGTAATCGTCAAAAGGGCAGAACTGGCGCGCAGGTGTGCGGAAGCAACGAGGAAGGAGACAACCCCCAATACCATGGTGAACAGAATAGATGAGGAGGAGCCCCGCAGGGACTACAAGAACAAGGGATCGTCGGCGAAGGGGCCCAACAAATGGCAAGACAACCCAGGCCCTCCAGGAAAACAAGCGGGAAGTAGCAAGAAATCATGCTATCGGTGCGGGAGCTGGTCCCACGAGGCGCACGACAGGAAATGCCAAGCATTCCGTGCCAAATGCTTGTACTGTGGGATAGTGGGCCACTATGAGAAGGTGTGTCGGAGAAAGGCCTCGAAGAGCGTGGTAAAATATGTCGGTCAGGACAGCGAAGAACAAGAAGAGGGTGCAGAGGAAGACGTCGTCACAGTCATTTACATAGAAGATCAAGTACTGGGCGTGGATAGTCAAGTGCTGAGCGTTGACGGCAAGAGAACGATGAAACCTGTCTTGGAGATGCTGATAGGCGGAATACCGATAAAAGTGGTGGCGGACACGGGCTCACCCTACACCATCATCCAGAGAGCGGTATGGGAGGAGAGTTTTGCACCACACCTAGGCCCAGATCTGGAGAAGCTGGACATCCGCCCAGTGACGTACAATGGGGACCGCATTCACATGGCTGGATTCAGACCGTTAAATTTTGAGTTCAGAGGCCGGTCCGCGTTCTGCAAACTGTACATATCTGAGAGAGGACCTTTGGTCCTAGGATGGCTTGACCAAGGTGACCTGGGCATCAAGCTGGACCCAGGGGGCAAGGAACAGATACTACTCGCGGAACCGGAAACCGGGCCTGACCTAGACAAATGGAAAGAAGAGTACCCCAAGGTATTCGGAGGCACAGTCGGAAGGATGGAGAAATTCGCGCACAAGATAGTCCTGAAGGAAGATGCCGCACCGGTCGCCCACAAGGTGAGAAATGTGCCTTTGGCGGTGAGGGACGTAATGCAAGAAGAACTACAGGATTTGGAAAGGAAAGGGATCATCGAACCCATCACGTGTGCGGAGTGGCTCGCGCCCTTAGTAGTGGTGAAGAAGCCAAGCGGGAAGGTCGACCTGCGCGAACTGAACAAGAGCATCGTGGTAGAGAGATTCCCTTTGCCCCGCATCGAGGAAATGCTGGCTAGAACCAGGGGGGTTAAATGGTATTCTACAATTGACTTGACCTCCGCCTACCACCAGATCGCCCTGCACCCAGAAAGCCGGAGACTCACTTCCTTCATCACCCCATTTGGGTGCTACCAGTTCCGCCGCATGCCGTTCGGGCTAGCCTCGGCGGCTGCGGTGTTCCAAAAATTGATGCACCAACTGTTTAAAGACACAGACGGAGTCCAATATTTCCAGGATGACATCCTGGTAATGGGACGGGACAGGCCGGATCACGATAGCAAACTCGGAAAGGTACTAAAGATCCTCGAGGGTAAGGGCCTCACAGCCGAATGGACAAAGTGCCGGATAGGAATGGAGTCTGTGACTTACCTGGGACATGAGATAGGGGTGCGAGGGGTTACCCCAAAAGCAGACAATGTGAGAGCCATCTGCGAAGCGCCACCGCCCTCCAACAAAGAAGAAGTCCGATCGTTCCTCGGAATGGCGGAATATTATAGTAAGTTTGTGCAGCACTTCGCCTCCAAAACTCACCACATGAGCCAGCTGACAAGAGACAACGTAGAATTCTGCTGGTCGGAGGAGGCGCAAGGTGAATTCGTAGTCATCAAGAGAGAGGTGGCTGGAGCAGTACCACTCCAAGGATATGACCCCCAAGGAACCCCAGTGCTCACCACGGATGCCAGCTACAAGGGGCTGGGTGCCGTCCTTATGCAAGATCAAGGTCAAGGGAGAATGGAAACAATCAGTTTCGCATCCCGCACGCTGAATGAAACCGAAAGGAAGTACAGCGTAATCGAAAAGGAGATGCTGGCGGTCGTATGGGCCATGACCCGGTTCAGGCAGTTCTTGTGGGGCACGCGGTTCTTATTGAAGACAGATCACAAACCCTTACTGAAGGTACTAACGTCCAGCGGACATGCCAGTGCAACGCCAAGAATCTCAAAGATGACTCTCAAACTGCTAGAATTTAGGTACGACGTGGAACACATCCCCGGCAGTAGGAACAGGGTGGCAGACTATCTGAGTAGAGCAGCGGCCATGGATCAGAGTGGAGAAGACCAAGCAGGGGCAGAAGAAATGGTGGCACTCATGGAAGACCAAGAGAAAACCATAGGACATCAGGAATGGAGGCAGGCATATGGAGAAGACCAGATCCTAGAGGAAGTAAAATCATACATCACAGGGGGATGGCCAGATAAAAGACAAACCCGTGGAGACCTCAACCCATACTTCGAAGTCAGAGAAGAGTTGTCGACGGACGACCTAGGAGTGTTTGTATACAGAGGGGAGAAAGTCATCCCCCCGGCAGGAATTATCCCCAAACTAATGGACATGCTCCATGAAGGACACTTAGGGATAGGGAAACTGAAACTGAGGGCCAAGCAAAACTACTGGTGGCCAGGAATGGACGTAAGGGCCGAGAGGCATGTCAGGGACTGCTCACAGTGCCAAGGGGCAGATAAAACGCTCAAACCACTACGCCCAGCCCTTGGCAAGTTTGACCCCCCGAGGAATCCGTGGGAGGAGTTGTCAGTGGATATACTGGGCCCTATCCTGGATGTGCATGGAGTCCAGAAGTACGTATGTGTCCTTGTGGATAGGTACTCGAAATGGCCTGAGTTGAAAATAGACGAGGCGATGGATACAGAGACCATCATAAAATTCCTGGCTGACACTTTTGTGAGGGAAGGCATCCCGAAGTCCATCCTCAGCGACAATGGTCCCCAATTCAGATCAGAGAAATGGAGCAATTTCATGCAAAGGAATGGGATTCTAGCAAAGCACACGTCCATATACCACCCGGCTGGGAACGGGCTTTTGGAGCGATGTAACAGAGAGGTGATGGGCTCAGTGCAGGCAGCCATCTCCAACAACAAGGACTTGGAAAGAGAGATAGAACACATGGTGTGGGCGTACAGGATCACCCCCACAGGAACAGGATACAGCCCTTTCCAAATACTGAGAGGCCGCGAACCATTCACCCGGGACAACCGTGTTTGGAAGGAAAAAATCATAACAAGCGAATGGTCCCCTGCCATAGTGCGAGCCAACTTGGAAAAAGCACAAGCCATTTACTCGAGACACTACAACAACCGGAAGAATGTGAGAGAGACAGAGTTGGAGAAGGGGGAATGGGTACGAGTAAAGTTGGCCACGCTACGGAGGAAAGGAGACAGTAAGTACAGCAAGCCCCTGCAGGTCAAGGAAGTGATGGGTAGAGCGGCTTTGCTGAGCGATGGCAACGTGTGGTCACAGGACCGCATGGCAAGATGCAGCAGAGTGCAACGATGGGACCAAGGTGGAGAAGACCTAGAAGATGTGGAAGAAGAGACTCAGGAACAAGAACGATCAAATGGAGAAATGGAGGTGAGCAGAGGAGAACAGCGAGGAGAGAGGACTGAGAATGGCGATCAGGGATCAGTGAGTGAAACGGGGATGAGCAGACGAGACGGAGGCGCGGCCGTGCTTGAAAGTGGAGGAAGGAACGAAGGGACTCAGGAGAGAGTGACCCCGTCTGCCCCCCTGAGACTTACACGGAGTGGTAGGGCGGTGATCAAATCCTCAAGATTTCGAGACTTTGATATGAACGACGAACAGTGAGTTAAATGTTTTGTTAGGGAAAAAAGGGGAGATATGTAGTGGCGCTGGCTAGTTGTTGCACGTCACGTAATGACGTGACGTGTGGGCGGCCATGCTAAGGCCTGCGCGCTCTTCGCGCCTGAGTGGCGCGAAAACCCGATAGAAGGCAGCAGCGGCTCGGCGCTCTTTAGGGCACCTGTACTTAATAAATACGAGTTCTCCTACAAACCCTGTAGCGTCCTCAATGGGGGTAACCCTATCATTACATCACCCATGGTTGAGCTCTTGTGCATTTCATTTTTTCATATTAATTTTCATATTTTTGAGCATTATTAACAAGGTGAAAAATGTGGATTTACTCTTGATTTTATATGGACCAACTGTTACAGTGTTTCCTTTGGAACGATTTTGCTGTGACTTGTAGAAATGTGTTTTCCTGGATCTTGTTAAGTAGGCATCAGTTTAGTCCCTGAGGCCATCTTGCTAAAAATGGATGTTTCCCCATGCACATTTCACTGTTCATTATTTCTGCAGCACATAGTCAAGTAAATGTTCGTAAATTTCAATTGACATTGTCCTTACTGCCTTGATGAAAACTTGCCAGCATGGTCACAATAATATTTCATTTCCAAGGTCCTTTCCCTAGCTCACTGTAACCTATTCATTCATTATAGTTTGCTGTTGTTCATATAACTATTTTGTACTGCCATCTCCAGATGACCATTAGTATCTCCAGATGACAATATTCATGCAGTCAGGTAGTGCTTAGGTGCTAAAGCTTTATAACATTTTATTAAAGTTGTGCTCTGATTTGCTGAGAATGTAACACTTTTGCTCACACCATGATGTTTTTACATGGTATATAATCCCTTCGTTTTGGGTGTGACCCAGCAGACTAGCCATTGTTACGAGGGCTGATATTCATTTCACTACTGATTTTGCTGCTCAGTTGGGACTTAAAATTATGTATGTCCTATTTACTTGAGAGCCTTCATGGCCTCGATGTTTGCATTTTGCATTTGTGGCCTCTGTACCGTAACCGTTGAATTTTGTACTTAATTAATTACATTTATTCCACTAATCTAGACCTTAGATCCCAGTTTGCCCAACAGCCCCCAACATAGCTAGAGAAAGTCTTAAAGGACACATAGATCAACGTTGTTAACACCACCCACAATCCTCCTCCGAAAACATAGACTAGAACGTCAGAAACTTCAAGAATTGGATCACCAACTTCCCTGATAGTTCCACACTCATCGGCAACAATAGCCACAGAAGGTCCACCAAGCATGCTAACTGGTACAGTGAAGACCTAAGAACCGCTAGCCGACACTGAAAACAATCGGAAAGGAGATGGCACGCCAACAAAGATACAACCGACAGGCCTGCCTTGAAGACAGCCATCATCCTCTACCAGAGACAGTTAAGAGAATCAAAGAAATTGTCCTTAGGCTCATTCATCAAACCAAGCTCCAGTAACAACAAAGAACTCTTCAACATCGTCTAAGAGTTGTCCAACCCCTCACCCATAACAAACAAAATGACCCCCTCACAGGAACTTTGCGACAACCTTGCTAACTTCTTCCACAACAAGTTCGCCAATATCTACAGAAACTTCAAACCCCATCCTAAGGTCACCGACTTTTTCAAGCACATCAACAACCCCACTACTACCACAGACATCTGATTAACTGAGTGAATCCAGCTCACGCCACAGGACACCACCTTAACCATGAACTTGTTCCGCCTGAGGGTCCTCAAATGAACCGTGCTTCCACTCATCTTCAACCTACACAAAGTTAGAATTAGCCATGGACTCACCACCTTGTTCAACCACTCAAATGCCACGTTCACCTTCTTCAAGGACTGGAAGTCAACGATCTCCTGAAGAAACCATCTGCACACACCAGTGAACTCAACAACTACTACTGACCTATCCCCATGTTCCCGTTCCCGGCCTCATGTCTGGAACAGTATCTCCTACCCAGCTCCTCCCAATCCAGATCCTGCAGCAACCAACCGCAAAGAGACAGACCTCATCGCACCTACCGACAACATCGGAGCCCTACTCAACCGAGGAGAGACTGCTGCTGTGATTCTCCTAGACATCTTGAAATCCGTTAATATGGTCTCCCACAACACACACAATACAAGGTTGCACATTATAGGCATGCAAGGAGTCCCTCTCAGATGGATCGCATCTTTACTTACTGGAAAAACACAAAATGTACACCTTCTTCCCTTGACCTCTGAAACCAAGGAAGTCATCTGTGGAGTACCATAAGGATCCTTGCTCATCCCCACCCTCTTCAACACTTATATGATAGTTCTGGCTAACAACACCAAGACCAACTTCCAAAATTCAATGACAGACATCGCCAACTGGATGAAGGACAACTGCCTGTAGCTCAACACAGACAAGACAGAGGTACTGATTTTTGGAAACAGAAGATCCCCATGCATCCTGGTGGCCCTCAGAACTCAACCTACTCCTACCACAACTGACTATGCTAGGAACACAGGCATTAGTCTGGACAACAAGCTCACCATGACAACTCAGTTCAACTCCGTCTCCTCCTCCTGTTTTTTTATTCTGTGCATGCTTTGTAAGATATTCAGATGGCTACCCCAAAGCTCAAAACAAGCATTCACTCAGGCCCTCTTCTCCGGCCAACTGGACTACGACAATGCTCTCTACAAGGAATCCCAGCTCACCTCTTCCCCGGTGACCACGGATCATACAGAATGCCGCACTCAGACTCATCCTGGATCTCCCTAGATGAACCAACATCACCCCTACCTCAGGGAATGTCACTGGCTCCCTGTACAGAAATGATGCAAGTTAAAGCTCCTGACCGATTCTATACAAAGCCCTAAGAAACTGCTCCTACTTGAACCACCGGCTGTATTTCCATCAGCCCATCAGATACCTTCGCTGCGTGCCCCTTTCTCAAAACCTCACCCCCCGCATCCGGCGTATCAGATGCGGAGGTCAAGCCTTCTCCTACCTAGCAGCAAAGGCATGTAATGAGCTACCCTTTTTTCTACGGACCCATCCATCCCGTCCTGAGTTCCGAAAGTCTCTGAAGACCTGGCAATTCGGCTAATCAACTGGAACCTGCCAGGGCTTGGATACCCTGGAGGGTTAAAGTAGCACTCTACAAATCTACTGATTGATTGATTCATTCATTGAGTTATTTAGTGAGCCCTGACTTAATTGACTGTATTTTTGATGCACTGGGAGGTGCCTCAACTCAGTGGCACATTGTCTCATAAAACTGATGTTTAACACTGACTCCAATCCATCAACCTTTGTGCGGGTGGTCAATGTAAGATTTTAGGGTATAAAAATGTAGGGGTTTCCACTCAAACACCCGTATTTCAAGAACAGGTTTTTTGGTTTGTTTAATTCCCTTTTGACTCCCTCTGCAGGGGTAGTACCAGTGCCTGGATTATTTGTACAGAGGAGCAGGCCTCTGTCAGTAAATCTTTCCTTCACAATGTATTCTTTAAAAGGAAGTGATTGTCACAGCAAGTGGAAGTAATAATTTACTTTGAGAAAGACACAAAGGAGGAAAATATTCCTTCTATAAATATCGTCTTGCTAAACCAAATGAATGTACCTGTATTGCACCAAAGCCACTTATCTTATAGGCAAGCAGGAGATGTCTTGATAGGCAATTGCTTGCAAGAAGGGGCAGAGCCAGTCAGTTGCATGTTAGCCTACACTGAGGAACTCTATATATCAGTGTAAGTTGGGATGCATCTTAATAGCACTATAGCTCAGTGGTGTAGCAGGTGTGACTAATATGTAATAAAACAGGAACATAAGGCTTAGCAAGTAGTTCTGAATGCCAAGTCGAAGTGGCAGTAAACTACCCACACAGTCACTGCCTTGACAGGCCTGAGACAGGATGGAAATGCTACATCTGTGGGTGGCACAATCAGTGCTGCAGCTCACAAGTATCATATGAAGTAAAGACCCTGGGTATATGGTTTACCACTTTACAAAGGACTTACCAGTACAACAAATATGCCAATCAGGTATAGACCAACATCATCTTGTTTAGGTGAAAAGCACACACACTTTAACACTGGTTGCAATGGTAAAGTGCTCAGAGTCCTAAGGCCAACAAAAAGAATCAGCAAAAATGGGGGGAAAAAGCTGGGGGACAGACTACCCTAAGGATGAGTGAGCTAACAATGTAGCACCTTTGATTTAATGAAATGAACAGTTGACAATGCATGATAAGCATCTTTTTGTTAGTGTGCCCGATTTTGTTTTTTGTGCTTCATTAAGTGCCTCTAAACTTCCTACCACTGCACCCCATATCTAGGTCTAAAAATAAACTATAATACAGAACTAACAATAATGTGGAGGGTGCGTACACATGATAATCTACCTAGTCTTTTTAAAACATCCTTTGATTGGGATATATTATAAACCACAAACTTGGGTGCACAGTTCATGGTGTACTTGCCGAAGGATCACCTATTGTCAAAACACTTGAATCCAAGATTAAATATAGCACCTAATACAGATGTTTGTCAGGTTTCTCAACACTCACAATTCGTTGAAAAAAGGAACCAGAGGAATTGAAAGTACAATGATTTGCCCAAGATCACACAGGATAGTCCTCAAACCAGAACAGACTTGGACGTCACATGTCCTCCATATGATGCTAGCTTAAAAATGTTATATATGTCCTATCCATGTAGCAGCATTATTGTCTACTTTAGCCAGCAAACTACTGCCCCTTGAGCATTCCACTCCATATAGGTGTAGTCCTCTTTCTACCTATCTAAATGCCTGTCTAGCGAACTGTCCCCTTAAAAAGATTCAAGTGAAGGGATGAAGAGGATGTACATTTTAGAAAGATACTGAAATTATAAACTACACAGAAATATGCCCTGTCTTAACGTGTCACTTATGCCCTCACGGTCAGTGGGAAGGGTTACTGAGCCTACAGTCCACATTGTCCATACCCGTAATGCATAAAGGCAAGGACTGATCTTCCACCTTGTCCTTTGCTAAGGGGCAATGGCTGCTGTATCCAAGGCATGTTTTGGGAGCGGACAGCATGCTCCGGTCACATGGCCTGGGGCAAATGCTGCTGTGTCCAAGGCATGTTTTGGGAGCGAGCCTAAAAGCCAGGCCCTGTACTCTACACCCTGCCCAAAAGCCTACTGGGCACTCAGTACCCCTTCCTCAGAAGCCATGGTGCTAGTCTTTCAGCTCTCTGTAGAATGTTCATGTGCAGGGCCAGGTCTTGGACGAGGCCCTGCTCTCATCACCCCTGACTCCCCATGGTGGATTATGTGTTTTCTAATGTCACCATTCATTACAATAATGATGTCACTTGTGATGTCATCTGTGACATCAGCTCTAAGATTATTGCTAAGGACCTGGGACAGGGTTATGGTTGTGCAACTGAACAAAACGGAAGCATTTCTGTGTATTTAAGGGACTTTTATCATTGCTTTAATATCCCTTGAACTGACGGTTGGGTTTGAGGGAAGTGTCTATATTTTGTGTGTAACAGATTCATTTTTTGGTATCAGAAAAAAACGTTTTCGCTAACAACGTTTTTGTCAGTTTATGTCTTTTTGTTTTGATAAAAATCGATTTGGGCCCAAGTCCAAAGTCTGAGCTCACACTACTGTGCCTGCAGCCATACAGAGTGAGTTCTGGTACATGCAGTGGTGTGTGGTCGTGCCAAGCACCCAAGCCCTATGCCACAAAAACATCAGCACAGGAAATATAGCATTTTCTATGTGCAGTTCCAGGTGCCACTGCTCATCATTCAATCAATCAGGGAATTGTAAGCGCGCTACTCACCCGTGAGGGTCTCAAGGCACTGAGGGAGGTGGGAGGGCTGGGGGTCCGCAGATCTGTTTAGCCGTGGAGCCAGGTCTTGAGGGTCTTCCTGAAGGTGTTCAGGGAGGGGGCGCGTCTGATGACTGCTGGTAGCTTCGCCCAGTGCGACGTTGGAAGATTGGAGGTTTCTTTTGGGTACGTGGAAGTTGATTCTGTCATTGTAGGCATTTGTAGACATGAGTGAGGATTTTGAAAGTGACTCTTTTCTCCACGGGGAGCCAATGGAGACTTTGTAGTTGTTGGCTGATGTGTTTGTGTCGGGGGATGTCGAGGACGAGTCTGGCAGCGGTGTTCTGTATTGTCTGAGTTTGCGGAGTTGGGACTTGTTGATGCCAGCGTAGACAGAATTTCCATAGTCCAGTCTGCTGGTGATGAGTGCGTGGTTGACTGTCTTCCTTGACTCAGGGGGGATCCACTTGAAGGTCTTGCGGAGGATAAGGAGGGTGTTGAAGCAGCTGGAGGTGACGTCATTGACCTGTCGGTTCATGGTGAGTGATGAGTCGAGTACAATGCCGAGGGTCTTGGCATGGTCTGACTAGGTAGGTGGGCTTCCGAGGGCAGTTGGCCACCAGGTGATGTCCCATGCAGAAGGGGTGGTACCGAGAATGAGGACTTCAGTCTGCTCGGCGTTGAGCTTCAGACAGCTGTTGTCATCCAGACTGTGAGGTCTTGCATTCCTTTCTGGAAGTTGAGTTTGGTGATGGTGGGGTCTTTGGTGAGGGAGAGGATGAGCTGGGCGTCGTCAGCGTAAGATATAATTCTGAGGCCGTGTTGTCAGAGGATGGCTGCGAGGGAAGCCATGTAGATGTTGAAGAGGGTGGGGCTCAGGGATGAACCCTGTGGGACTCCTCTGGTGATTTTCTTGGGGTCAGAGAGGAAGGGTGGGAGTCTGATCCTTTGGCTTCTTCCAGTGAGGAATGATTGGATCGATTCCAGGGCTGTTCCTTGTATGCCTGCGTCGTATAGTCTGGAAACTTGCTTGTGGTGAAAGACGGTGTCGAAGGCCGCTGATAGGTCAAGTGGGATGAGGGCTGCGGAGTGGCCTTGGTCCAGGAGGGTGCAGATGTCATCTGTGGTGGCAAGTAGGGTGGTTTCTGTGCTGTGGTTGCTTCGGAATCCGGATTGGGACGGGTTGAGGACATCGTTCTCTTCAATGAATCGTGTCAGTTTCCTGTTGACTGTTTTCTCTGCAACTTTGGCTGAGGAGGGGAGGAGCGAGATGGGCCGATAGTTCTTGAGGTTGGTCAGCTGTGGGCTTCTTGAGCAGGGGTCTGACTTCTGCCCGCTTCCAGTCATCTGGGAAGGTGCCTGTTTTGAAGGTTGTGATGATGGTGCGTTGTAGTTCGGGTGCGATGGTGGTCGCAGCTCTGTGGAAGACGTGAGGGGGGCAGGGATAAGTGGGGGCCCCAGAGTGGATGCTTTTCATGGTCGAGGTGGTGTCTTCAGCCATGATCGGTGTCCAGTTGGAGATGGTGGGCTGGCTGATGTTTCTCAGGGGTGTGGGCCATCTGTGGTGCCTAGTGGATGGTCGATGAAGTTGTAGTAGACGTTTTTGATCTTGAGATGGAAATAGGTTCCAAGCTTGTCGCAGTGGTCTTGGGAAGGGGTGATGTCTGTGGCTTCACTGTGTGGGTTGGTGAATTCTTGAATGACACTGAAAAGTTCCTTGGAGTTGGTGGAGTTGGCCAGGATTTTGTTGTGGATGAAGTTCCACTTGGTGGCTCTGATCTGGTTGTGGTAGTCTGTCATGGCGTCCTTGTAGGTGGTGTGGTTTTCAGTTGTCTTGATGTTCCTCCAGTTCTTCTCCAGGCGTCTGCAGGGGCGTCTGGCTTCTTGGAGAGTGGTGGTGAACCAGGCAGCTTTCCTATGGCATTGTCTGTCGGGGTTGCGAAGTGAGGCGAGCTCAACTGCGCAGTTGGAGATCCAGGAGTGGAATTCTCTGGCTGCGTCATTTGCTTCGGCTGCCCAGGTGTGGTTGTCTTGGGTGAGGGTGGAGTTAAGTTGTTTGTCGGTAACCTTGCTCCAGTTCCTTCATGGTGGGCGTGTGGCTAGTTTGGGTGCCTTGGGTTTGTTGATGGCGAAGTGTACGCAGTAGTGGTTGGTCCATGGCGACTGTATTGTGTGGCTGAATTGAACTCTGTTTCCTGCCGCGAAGATGGGGTCATGGCCATGTCCTGCTCTGTGGGTCGGTGTTGTTTAAGTTTGATGCTTGCGAGGTTGTCACAAAGGATAGTGGAGTTGGGGTCACTAGCGTTGTCGAGGTGGAAGTTCAGGTCTTCAATGAGTATGTAGTTTGTTGAGGCCATGGCGTGGGGTGCGATGAAGTCTGTGAGGGTGGTGGCAAATGGGGATCGGGGACTGGGGGGTCTGTAGACGAGGGTTCCTTGGAGTGTGGCTTTGGGGGTGGTCTGGATCTGGAAGTGCAGGTGTTCGGCGGAGGGAAAGGTTTTGCTGGAGGTGGTGAGGTGGAGGGTGCTCTTGTGGGTGATGGCGAGGCACCCTCCTGGGTGGTTGGGGTGGTCTTTCCTCTGGATCTTGTATCCGTCTCCGATGGCTGTGCTGATGTCGGGGCAGAGGATGCGTTGGTCCAGGTCTCTGTGAAGAAGGCGGTATCGGGCGAGAGAGAATCGAGTAGGTTCCAGATTTCCATGGCGTGTTTGTGTACGAAGCGTACATTGAGGAGAATACATTTTAGGGTGTCGCCGGTACTGGCGTCGGGGGTGTTGGAAGCGGGGTGGCAGTGAGGGTCTGGCGGCAGTGGAGGCAGGGGAACTGGCCGTAGGTCATGTTGGGTGAGGCACGTTGGCTTTCTCTAAGTCTTCTAGCGTTGAGTACTAGGAGGGTGGTGGTGTCGTAGCAATGGGTAGTGGGAGGCCCAGGTTTCCTGGCGCTGGCTCCGTTCGGGTCGCGGAAGGGCGCGGACGGGCTCGTCTTTGGAGCGCCTTCAGCTCATGGTCTTCGACAGTGTGGAAAGGGCGGTGGGAGCAGGATGTGGACTTTGATTTCTAGAGATGCTGCACATGACAGTGAGCGCATGGTGTTGAAGTGTGCGCATAACGTTTTGTGCACAGAGTGGGCCTGCAGTCATGCTTGGAACACTGTACCAGGCTTGCAGAACCTGCTTGGTGCGTGGCTGAAGCATTGGGTATAGTTTTTGTGTCCCTACCTTATGCAGTGCATCCGTGTGAGCAGCAGCCTCAAAGTATAGGGCTGAACACTCGCTCCCTGCAGTAACACGAAATACAGGTCTTTGACATAGTGCAATATTCACTCGCGGATTTAATGTTTCTAACTGAAACTTGGCTTACTCAATTCTCTAACCCCAACATCCATGCAGCTATTCCCCACAGGTATAGAATTCTTAGGAAAGACTGCCCAGTGGGTAAAGGAGGGGGAGTAGCCAATATTTTTAAGCATAAATATACCTGTAATGATATTTCCCTGGGGGAGCTGGAAGATGCAGAATGCCTTGGCTTTCCTGGTTCCTTATCAAATCACCAAACCTTGGCGGGTGCCCTTAAATAGAGGCCCTCTGGTCCTGGGGGGGCTTTCCTGAAATCCATTAATGAGGCAATCACCCCTCAGGCCCTCAGATTTATGGAGTGATTTAAATATCCATCTCGATAAACCCACAAAGCCCGAGGTCATATCCCTGATTAAGTCCCTCACAGTCTTTAATATTGCCCCTTATGTTGCTCACCCTACGCACAATAAGGGCCACACCCTGGACCAGATTTGACCAATTCAGAGCTCGAGGTGTATCTGCCCCTACCATTGGTATGGTTGGATCATTGCCTCATCAGTTTTAAGGTTTCAAGGTCAGTGAGGGGTTGTCAGACCCCCCTGCCAATTAATTGGTAAACAATCAAAGATCTTTCCATCAAGTCTCTCCATCTGCTTTAGGGGAGGTGTTGGAAACCTCCATTCCACTGTTATCTGGTGACCCTGAGAGAGATGCACTCAAACTCGAGACCTGGGTGCAGCACAGCATTTATGTGTTAGCCCCTAAGACCACACACACTCCCAAGAAAGCCAGGCTTTCAGCTACATGGTTTAATGAGCTTCTGAGATTGAGCAATAGTGTCTGCAAAGCCCTAGAAAGGAAAGGGCATAAAAACTTTAATTCCGACGATAAACTTGAGTACAAACTGGCCCTGAAGTCCGAACATACAAAAGTTGACGATGGCAAAAAAAGCTATCTGAAAGATGAAATAGAGTCGTCCAGTAATAAAGACAAAGAGAACTTTAAAATTTTGAAAGCCTTCTCTGCCCCGTCATCTGTTGCTAGGGTTTTACATCTTCCTGCTGAATGGAGTAATCAACTAGCGACTTTCTTTCATGAAAAATTTGTGACTATTCAGGACGACTTCTCTAGGGGGTCTCCTAAGGACCATGAGCCTGCAGACCGTTTAGCCCGGCAGCAGAACCCTCCCTAAAGAGCAAGTCTGGGTCTTATGCACTTTCCTCTTCTACAACCTGAAGTATCACTTGATATCATCAAGAGTCTCAAGCCAGGGTCCCCAGTTGACCCTTGCCCAGCAAAACTGCTGGTCGCGGTGGCCACAACATTAAATCCTGTGGCAAATAAGCGACTTCATTCTTCTCTAACTGCCGGCCATGTGCCTGCTATTTAGAAACGTGCTCAAATTCTTCTGCTGCTAAAGAAGCCTTCCACTGACCCCACAGTGTCAGCAAACTACAGACCCATCTACTATTGCCGTTTTTCTCCAAGGCTCTGGGGAAATATGTCAATACGGTGATCTCAGACTACACCGAAAAAAATAATCTCCTTCACTTTAGCCAGTCGGGTTTCAGAGTCAACTATAGTACAGAGACCGCTTTGCTAGAGGTCTCGGAGCATATTAAGGAGAAGCTGGATTAGGTGGGGTAAAGCGATTTTGATTTTATTAGACCTGTCTGCGGCCTCCTGGACAGGCTACAGGATTTTGGAATAGGCGGCCCTGTTCTGAAATGGTTATCCTCCTTCCTTGAGGACAGAAGACATGAAGTCTGGACTCCTACCTTTGCTGCCCCATCCCCTGTCTGAAAGTTGGAGGGATCGATACTGAACCCTACTCTCGTCAACGTATATGAATCCCCCTTGGCACCACTGGCAGAGAGTTGTAGCGCAAAAATTATTTCTTACTCTTATCATCTGCAAGATGATGGTGACTGAGAGTTGTGCTTCATCTTGACTCCCCCACCTGAGGGGTGGGGTTGCAAAGGTGGGCACACCTCTCTTCCTCACTTGGTTTTCCGCCGATTCTCCTGCCCGAAGTGGGGGTCAGAACCGGTGGGGGCCAGTTGCTGGAAGCAGCAAATGGCTGGAGTAGCTCACAAAGGTAGCATGCCTTTGAAGCTTCCCCTTCGTGGACCCTATCCATCCTGGGGGAGGAGGCTTGGCACCTCCTCCCAGGATGTGCATTGTTTCAGACTCCCAAGAGCAGCAGGCTCTCGACCCAGGGGTTCAGAAACATGTCTGGTGGTAGCAGCTGGCGAGCAGCCACTCAGCCAGGACACTAGAGTTAGGTCATTTTTCAGGGGGCATCTCTAAGATGCCCTCTGAGTGCATTTTTCATTAACTCCCACACTGGCATCAGTGTGGGTTCAATGTCCTGAGAAGTTTGATACCAAACTTCTCAGTCTTCAGTAAAGCCATTATGGCGCCGTGGAGTTCATAATAACAAACTCCCAGCTCGATATACTTTAAAGGCATTACTGCACTTAAAATGTCCAAGAATTGGTTTAAACACTGTAGGGGTACAGGGATCATGCACCTGTACCCTCACCACTGGTATAGTGCACCCAGGTAGAGGGGTGGCTTACGTATGTCAGAGCAGTGGGTTGTAGGCATGACACACAGGGATGTGTGCCATGTCGACTCTTCACTTTGTTCTGCACCAAAACATGCAGCCTGCAATGGCAGTGTGTGGGTGTAAAGGTACAGGGCCTCGAAGGGTGGCACAATAAGTGCTGCAACCCTTAGAGGCCTTCCTTGGCCACAGTGCCCTCGGTACCTATGGTACCATTTATAAGGTACTTACATGCGGCCAAAGAGTGCCAACTGGGTTTTGTATCAATGCAGTTTAGAGAAAGAACATAGGCCCTGGGTACCTGTTGGCAGGAATCCAGGGCACACTCAGTCAAAACACATCAACAGTTTAGCACAAAGTGGGGGCAACCATGCAAAAAGAGGGCACTTTCTTACAGATTGGACCTGCATCACTTGACCACACAGTGTCTCCAATGACTAGTTTGCTGGACTCTGCCTCAGGCACATAACAGGCTTCCAACAACCTTGCATCTGCACCTTAACTCTACCAGCTGTCAGTGTACCCTAATAACTGGTGCATCCTAGTCCTGTACCCTTGGAAGTGGGCCTAAGGAGCTTACCAGCGGAACCGATGCATCTCCTCGGCTGAGTGGTGCATCCTCAAGCAGAACCAACGATATCGCCACTGCTGCATGGATTGGGCCTGGTGCAGAAGGTCTACAGTGACCTCTGAGACTTTGGAATGGACGCATCACCAACTGTGTGGTACATCTCCGACTCAGGTTCTCACATCTCTCGATGGCAGCTTGATGCCACCACAGCATTAAAGCTCCTCAGAATTGATGCATTGGCAGCTGCGAGCCACATTCTTGACGCTCAGTCTTCATATCAAAAGCCCTGTCAACGGGATCCTTGACAGGGACACAAAAGGACATGGCACCACACCCTTGTTGTATCTCCGGAACCGGTCCATCGCTTTCACTGATTGACGCTTCTTCACCTTAAATCCATGCAATGCTCAGCAATCTATATTTAAAGTACTTTATTCAGCAAGCCTAACTAGGTCCCTGTAGCTGGCCCACGCTCCATCACGGTTGGCCTGAACTTGTGACTTTGTCCCAGTCCCTTGTTAGCTCTTTGTGCTATTTAGCACTATTTATCCCTAAAAAATTTAAATGCAATATCTCCGGTTTTCCTTTTTTTTCATGTTTGTTGCTTTGGTCTTGTTTCATTTATTACAAATAATTCAGTTTTTCTAAATCTGGTGTGGGATCTTTTTGTGTGGTGTTTTCACTGTTTTTATTGTTTGCAGTGTTGTGCAAATACTTTACACATTTCTCTACATTTAGCCTGACTGCTCTGTGCAAAGCTACCAGAGGGTGAGCACTGGGCAATTTAGGGTTTGCCTGCCTCTTAACTTGACTAGGATTGTGGTTGCTGCTTGACCAGGGCTCATCCCCCATTCAACGAGTAACCCGATTTCTAACAGTCATGTTCGGGGCTACTGAAAAGTTGAATAACTCTGTAAGGTGAGGGCCTTAGATGTGGTACTGTGAGCCAGCCAAACAGACCATCCATTACTGATTATATCAGAAGACTATTGGGTAAATGCATCAACGTTTCCGTTTGCGATTCCTAAATTGCAAAAATTAAGGAATCGCAATTTAGAAATCGCAAACGGCAATGCATGAACAATTCGCATTTATTTTTGCGATTCGGTATTTTTCCTAAATCGCGATTAACAAGGGCATGTGTGTGTGGAAATTTAAACTTTCAAAAATGCAATTTGTGCATATTTGAAAGTTTTCTGTAATTTAGCATGAAGTTCAACTTCATGCTAATTTACCACTTCCAAACTGCGAATTCGCAATTAAAAAATGATCATGCATTGCATTTAAGAAATCTGAAATTGCGATTTCTTAAATGCAATCGCAATTTTAGAAATCGAAATATGGTTGCAATTCCTAAAATTGCGAAATGCATGATGCATTCCAAATTAGTCAATTGCATTCGCAAACGGCCGAAAATTGCGATTCGCACCGTTTCCGAATGCAATTGACTTTGATGCATGTGGGCATTAGTCTCTGTTGTATTAGGTTTTGTTGTTCTTCGCCCAAAATAACCAGACCCAGACACAGGTTTATCAAATAGCAGAAAAGGCCACCATTATTTTAGATCAGGTAACTCCAAAATTCAGGCAATTATGTTTATACATCAACAATTTAAAACGTGCCAAAACCTTTAATCTTTTCCTGCGTATAAAATATTAGCATTTTCAGACCGAAACCTTCAATATTATGTTATCACATTCCTTCCAAACTTTGTGTTTCCTTTCTCTTCATTTGTTACCTTTACTCCTTTCAACTTTCTTTTGCTCAAAATTCAAGGTGGGCAAGCCCGCTCCAGACATACCCACCCCAATATAAGCGCCTCCACTTGTCTTAAGCCTGGGAGCTACCTATCTAAAAGTGACAAACGATGTGCATTACCAACAACAATTTTTTTTTTTTAATATATATTTTTCTTTTTTTTTTTTAGGGATGGGAGGGTGAGACTTACGAAATGCAAACTCCTCCCGCCACCCAGCTGCCGCCTCTCAACCTCCCTCGGCACGCACTGTGACGTTTCACAGCGCGCGCCCCTGCCTTCCTATCTTCCCTATCCCCGTGCCCGGTCCGGTCCATCGGGCGAAAGACCCCAGGGGGATACCGCTCGCGCTCTGCTCCCCCTGGAGCCCCCAAAATACACATTCCTACCAAATTCATAGGAACCGCATAACAGGGCCAACCAGAATATTTTAAATTTGAATGACCGTCCTTGACTGTTGATTTGTTCATGGCTTGCAATGGTCAAATATGCTGAACATCAACACTTCCATGTAGCATCTGGCACCTTTTTCTACACAGCTATTTCAAAAACTACTGAATGATTTCACATCAAACCAAACAAAAATGACATTGGGTGAAGTCCTATCTTCATGACAAGTTTGGTATAATTTTGTAAAGAAGTTATTCCTAACACAAAATTCTAAATTGTTACTTTTTCACTACCGCTAATACTTTTGCATCTCCTTAAAATATCTGCTTTTATCTGGGTGCGCAGAGGTTCTAATAGGGACAATGCACCTGTACTGTACTTTGGGCCGCGGTATTTGTGAAATTTACAGCTACATAATTTCCTGTTATTAGTAGTTTATGCAATTTCATAATTATTTGTCAGTGCATGCATGCAGATATTAAAAACATGCCAGGTGAGCTATCGAGCAGTTTTAGAAAACTGACCCTGAAATATGTAATATGCTGATATTATAAAAACCATTCAGAATCCACAAATCCAAAACACTGACATGAGATTGTGAAAGCATGTCAGATGCCTTACCAGTGACGTTAAGAAATAGAAAGGGTTGTTGTGACATCCACTTGTTGGTGATGCCTTCTTCCAGCCTGACTCCATAATGGCCGCTGTCATTGACCCTTACTTCCTGTATGAGCAGTGTGCAGTCATTTGTTACATCCCCTTGGAACCTAACTCGGCTCCCGAAGGACTCTGTGCTGGTTTGTTCATCTCTCCAGTGGGTATACACTATAGCTCCTTCCCATTTTTTTTCTTCAGCATTATAGACTGGATCCTTGTACCAGGTCAAGTTACTCAGTTGCTTCCCACTTCCGATCAGAATATATTCACATTTCAGCAAAGCACAAGCACCATCCCAGGCATTGACGGGTGTAGGAAACTTGGCTTTCTTGACAAATGTGGTGCAAGTATATCCTGCAAAATAAAACAAGTTATGTTTAGTAATCATCTGACTCAATGACTCTGCAGTGGTGTCCAAGCATGCTGATCTTAAAAACTGATACCTCCGTGTAAGTACAAATCAAATAGCACAGCCTTGCTGTCTCCACTTTTGATGGACAAAATGAGCAACAACAGTACTCGTGTATGTCAAACTTGTGGTACAAACTCATTGAATGTTGTATCATTTAACACTGGCAAGGATTTTAGGCAAATAGTGGCAATGAGTTTACTGAGGATATTTGTGGTTCGTGTACTAACCTCTCAACAGCTGAGGATGGGAACGAAGAAGAAATGCCTCTTCTGGATACAGGGGAGAGAAGTTGGAAGGTATCACAATCCTTATGCATAGAGGAGGGAAAGCAGTATGTCACTCAAATGAAGGGTAAAGGAATAGGAAATGCCATGAATACGTGAAAGATTTAGATTGGAAAACTTAATGAAGGTCACATGTATGTGTGCCTATACACAAATCGCAAGGTCTCAATCAAAGGCCTGGAGATTTTAGAAAGAGTCGGCCAGTTCTGAAAAGACTAACATGATCAAAGCTGGACGATTCTATTGGTTGGAATGGGCTCAGAATAGTGAAGGGACAACAGCCCAGATTTTCAGATGTTACTGACATTGGGCACTATGGTATGTTTAGAGTCTGGATTTGGCTTCACCTAGAAGGTGGCATATACTCCTCTCAGGGGGCCATGTTATGGGGCGTACGTTGTGTATGCTGAGAGTGGTCCTCTGTGAGTTTGCCCAGTCCTCAAGATATCCAAATCTGAAGCGACCTGTTAAGCTCATCCCCCCAGGTATGAAATATGCTGTTTTAGGACTGTAAGTCCTTCTTGACTTCCTTTCCAAGTAGTCTCAGTTGTACTGTGCATGCTCATAGGCTATCTGGTGATTGGTTAGAGACAGTAAACAGTGTATAGAGTGTTGCTAAGAGTTGGTTGGAAGCCTGTGATCACCTGTATCTTTTTATGTATGACCGGCTCAGCATTCATGATCAGTTGGTGATTTCAAGCATTTCAGTTTGTGAAACTATGAGTTTGAAACTGCATTTCATTATGTGATTTATTGCTTAAGTTATATGATTTCAGTCGTTTGACCAATGCTTATGATGCACTGGTAGTGAATCACATTTTGAGGTATTGCTAACAAGTTATTATTGTAAAATAGCGCCCTCACTAGCCATTTCTAGCTTCTATGCTACAGGGTAATGTGTGTTGCACTTCACCCTGACATTGCCTCCTTTGAACTGGTCATGACTGCTTGATCAGGTTACCCCTATAGCCAAGAAGGCATGGGAAGCCCCCTTCCCATCAGAAACTGAGAACCAGGACTCTGGTTAGAGATGAAACATGCCTCTCATCTTTGATGTTGTGATGTTGTGTACCATTTTAGGACCCTATTGTAATTTTCCTGATTCATGCCCTTATATAGGTATAAATCACTATGTCCTTATATAGGCATAAGAATCATAACCATATTTAGACATAACTCATGCAGTCCAAATACGGCAGGGCTACTTCCACTAGTTCGAAAATCTACAACGATTTCTTGGAAAACTCGGCTTCAGCAGCTAGGGACTTCCCCTGGCTCGAGAACTGACTTGTCCAAGAACTCATGGAGTTTTCAAAGAACTGAGACTCTTTTATGACGTTATTATGTCCACCTTTACGTCAAACTCGGCAACCTCAAGGTATAAATATGCCCACACTTGCCTTAGCAAACACACGGTGGTTTGGAGCCATTCGACTATCTACTTGCCCGACGCATCGTGCTACTGCACGTGCCGAAGGAAGCCGATCCTCCAGCAGATGCACTGAGAGAGACGCTGGCTTTTCTCCTGCCGAGAAATCCAGGTCCAGTGTTTCCAAGCTCCCCTTGCGGGGTGTTGGGAAATCGAGTCCTGAACCTGACCTCCTTCATTCCAAATTATGGTACGGAGCTGATTAGACCCTAAGAGAAATCTTGGACAGATTCTTGGCATAAGAATACTATATTTATTCTACACCCCACTTACTTCTTCCCTCGTACTAAGCTTAGGTTAGACACATCGGGGTAGGCGTATTTTAGAAGCACCAGTTGAGTACTTTTAGCGGTAAACAACCTTTACAACACAACTTTTACATCGCAGAGCCTTTACAACGCAACCATTACAACGCAAACTATTACAACGCATTGCTCTGGGGGGCGCTCTAGGATAGGAAATAGGTTAATTTACTATCCAATAACCTTCCCTAGTGTCCACGGGGACTGGAGTTGGAATAGTAAACTATTCCAGTAGTAAGTAGTAAACTATTCACTATCCAGCACCCCAAAGCACTATGCGTTGTAATGGACTGCGTTGTAATACTTGCGTTGTAAAAGCATGCGTTGTAATGTCATACATCCACTTTTAGCCTCTGTTATATATGTATGTATTTATTTATGGTTTAGGAACCATACAATGCTCTTACAGTATTATTTTAGTCTACTCTTTCTACTGTATGCATTATATTTTACAACCAGTTTTACGATTGTAGCAGTTAATTTCTTATGCTTGAGAAAGAAGACTGTTCAATAAATCCTTTTATTGAAAACGCCCGTCTGTCTATTTTCTCTGCACCTCTGGTGAAACGAAGCATGCACGATTGACTGAGTAAAATATCTATCTATTGTTTCCACGACCCTGAAGATCAGTTTTATCTTGGGGAAACAAAGTTGTCATGTTTATGCGGTTGTCAGAAACTAATCCCTTCTTGTTTATTCGAATAAGTTTCTAGTGACCTATGAGCTAGCTGGCACTCACGATTCAGTCTAATATACTCGAAAGAGACCTAGTAGACATAAGTTCTACGTCACATCTATAGGACATATTATTCCAATGCGCAGAGCCTATTGGGAATATAGGAACTACACTACAGTGAGGCTGACTGCTACTGAGAAGACTGGGGCCAGAGTCTGCCACAGCGGTGCAGGGTAACCTTGTACTGTCTTTATCTGGCACGCATAAGGAAACTTATATTTGCACAATGGTCAGGACCAAATCTGAAAAGGTGAGCTGTAAATAGTCTTTGACTTAAGACTTTACATTCATCTCAATATCATGAACTTTAGAAGTAAATGTTGCTGTTAGCATGGAGGATCAGTAAACATTAACTGGATAGAATCGTATCTGAAAATCAACAAAGGGAGTTGTGTTCGGTCCCAGAATTGGCACTAGAGTTAAGAGTAATAGTCTCCCAACTCTTCATTTAAAAATGCTTGTGATCACATTCGCCAGATTCACCTCTCTATGAATATGTGTTCTGAGTCAAGACCGCTGTAAATGAAACTTGAGTACGCACGTGTTTGCGCTGTAGGATTTTCCTCTGAAAGAACACATTTTGTAGGACCAGTTGTGACGCGGAGACAAAATCCACTTGAACCTACAGGTGTGTATGGCTTGCAGGAAGCCAATCTGTTTTAAAGTTTTGTTTGTTTTAATATGACATAACCATGAAAGGGTATAAATCAATGTCAAACTACAAGATGCGATTGGTAGATATGAATATGTATTCTGGAATATTATCTGCATTTACCCGCATTTTGCACATTTGTCGACTTTCCTGAGACGGTTATATTTAACCGCAAATGTATTATTGTGTTACTGTATGTATGAATTTATAATATGATGTTTTGTTCTGCTTTTATGAATTGTTCTCTTTGTCTAGGATTATGCAGAATGTAATGTGATTATGTGTATAATACCATATTTAGGATTGGGTTTAAAATTATGTTTTATTTTGTTATAGGCTTTTATTGGTCTAATGGGATGGTACTATATATTATCCTGAGGAAGGTGTCGGCTACAAATTGACTGCCCACCGAAACGCGTTGAGGCAAGAAAGGGAGAACTACCTTGAGTCAAGTTGGGGGACAACGAACCTGACATAAGTTGCACATTTAATAATCAGGACTGATCTCCATTACACCTCTGTAGTTCTCCCGTGGTGCTTATTATTCCTTTATCTTTTCTGTCCCTAGGATTGTTTTTATTAGGTTTTTTTCCATTATGTATATTGTCGATGTATTTATGATTCCACATGTATTATTGTATTGATTGATGTTCACGAGCTTGAGCTGGTCTTAACTTGTTTTAATAAACTATATGGTTTTATTACACATATATATATATATATATATATATATATTTTTCTCACATTTTGAATAATTCTGCATTTTCCGTTGCTTGCTTCTGTGCTGTAAGGGTACTTGTTTGTATGGATGCTTCTTGAGCTGCGTGGATGCCTAGGTTTGAAATTACCAAAGGGGCATTTCATTGTTTGACAATTGTCATTTGGTACCCTGCTCCTTTGGATCATTGGGTCCCTCTCTTTTATTAGAGCCTTAGTGTACGGCCTTCGGGCTGGAGAGACTTCCTTTAAAACTGAATTTGTGGGCGGTTTACTATGGATCAGATTAAAACCTTTGGGTTTAGTGAAGACCAATTAAACCGAATCATTAATACCAAAAATGGAAACAAAATTACAGTTGTTTCCGGTAAAGGTGAAAATTGGGGAAAATGACTTAAACTCAAGAAAAAACGAATCCGTACTGAAGCCCATGCGGATTTTTTAGTCGAATATGTTAATTCAGGTACCATTCCAATTGGGTTACAGGTACGAAATGAGCCTGGGCTCTTTGTTGAGAATAGAAAATTCTTAGAGACCTGGACTTTAATCTCCAATAGATGCAGCCGAGATTGGATGCCCCTTATTATTGAAACAGCTCATGAACTGATAGTCATTGAAAAGGAGGCAATAGACAAACTTGAAGCTGAATTAAAGAATTGCCCTGCCTTGGAAGAGGCGAAAAAGAAGCTAGAGGACATTAATAAGGATATTGAAAGTTACTGTGAATATCTGATTAATAAGAAAACCAACAAATTAAAAAAGGATATTGAGCGGTTTTCTGATGAGAAAGCTTATCCATTTCTTAAGGAGGATTATTACCAGCGGAAGAATGTGGGGAATTGGGAAAGACCTCCTGATAGACAGATATACAGTAGGAATGGAAAAAAACAAATTACTTTCTCTGATACATCAGGGTCAAGTAGTGATGAAGAGTGCCCGTCCTTGGATGATCATCAAGATAGGACAAACAGAGAACAGGGGCCTTTTTTAGAACAGCGCCCGAGGAGAGGCAGGGGCTACAATGGGAACACTGGGAGGGGGCAATTCAATTGAGGTCCCCTTCAACAACAATTCAGCCGGGGCCCTCCTCCACAACAGGAATACATGAAAACCAGGAGCAAGCGCTATTGGCGACCGACAGATTACCAATAATCAATCTGTCTAGTAAAACTCTTAGTGATTTTGAGATAAGGATTTTAAGTAAAGGTTTTAGTTTTGTACCGTCCACAAGCTTAGATAAATTTCAACTAGAAAAGGATTTACGTTCCTTTTTCAGGAAAGTCAGACTTAGGAGATTTTTTGAGAATAGAGATATTAGGACACGTGAAAACGTCTCAGGCTTTAAACCTCGGTCCACCTTCACCCCAACCCTTGGTATGGTGGGTAAGAACATAGAAGCTTTTGAAGTGGCAGTAGAGAGTGGGATTACTAGGATATTAGACAATAATAGGAGACCTAACCAATTTAATATTAATAGGGATGAAAAACTGGCCCTTGACGCTCTTAGGAACGACTGTTCCTTAACTATCAAACCAGCGGACAAGGGCAGAGGTGTGGTCCTGTTTGATACTTCTGATTATGAGAGCAGAATGTACAAATTGCTTGATGTCAAGGAACATTATAAGCGTGTTAAGATGAGTCGTTTATCTGAAATTGCAAGAGAATGTGCATTGCTACTCTCTGAAGCTAGGGAAGCTGGTTGGATTTGTGAGGATGAGTATAGATTCCTCAACAATCAAGAAACCAAAATTCCTGCTATCTATGGGCTGCCTAAAGTTCATAAACATAGCACTGATCCACCTATGAGACCCATAGTTAGCAGTATTGAATCTCTCCTTGAGCCCATCAGCAAATACGTGGATCACTTTCTTAAACCCATTGTTTGCAGTCTTAAATCCCACATCATTAGCTTAATTGAGGGAAAACCATTCTGTGCAGAGACTCAGTGTCTGGTTACCCTAGACATTGAGTCTCTGTATACGAACATTCCTCAGGACGCAACAGTGCGGGTCATTGACAGTATCTTAGCCAACCGAGACTTAGGGGGAGCAAATGTTGATTTTATTGTGAGATGTGTTAATCTTATTCTCACTAATAATGTATTTCCGTTCAAAAATGAACTTTTCAAGCAACTAAAGGGGACCAGCATGGGGGCTACCTGTGCGCCCAGCCTGGCATGCCTCTATGTTGGCCATTTTGAGGCCACCCACATTGACAATGAAATGGCCCCCTTCTTCGAGAATGTAGCGGGCTGGAAACGCTACATAGACGATATTTTCTTTATTTGGGAAGGGTCCATAGAATTACTTGAGGAGTTTCTCTCATGGCGTAATTTGGGTGACCCCAACTTGAAGTTTACGTCACAGTATAGTAGATCCAAAGTTGATTTTTTGGATATATCCATAAAAGAAGTAAATGGGTGTCTGGAAGTCGAACTCTTCACGAAGCCAATGGCTAAGAATACTCTCTTGCACTTTTCAAGTTTTCATCCAAAGACACAGAGGGAGAGTATTCCTTTTAGCCAATTTTTGTGTCTGAGGCGTAATTGTTCTGATGTTCATGACTTTTATAAACATGCTGATGTTCTGAAACGGAAATTTAAGGACAGAGGATATCCAAAGAAATTACTATCTCATTCTTTAAAAAGAGCGAGATTCTATGATCGTGAGGCCCTTATTGACAAAACGGCCAAGAAGAAAGAATCTTTGTCAAAGGTTGTGTTTGTCACTAAATTCTCCAATGTGAGTAATCAAATAAAGAATGTCATCAATAGCAATTGGCATATCCTCAATCATGATGAGGAAATGGTTTTAGAGAAACCGATTTTTGCTTTTAAGAAAAATAAAAACCTACGTGAACTCCTTGTACACACGTATAGGGATGAGTCTCAACCCAACCAGAGAACAATTGACAATTCAGTTGTGGTTGGTAATGTCAGATGTGGCTCATGTAACATTTGTCCACAATGTGTCATTTCTAAAGAACTTACCCACAATGGCAAACTAATTAAGCCGATAACCCTTAATAACTGTAGGAGCAAAAATGTGATCTATCTTCTGATATGCCCCTGCGGACTCGGTTATGTAGGTGAGACTGGAAGGGAAGCTCGCACTAGGTTTCAAGAACATGGATCAGCGATAAAAACTAAGAAAATCACTGCACCGCTGGTCACTCATTTTATTGAGAAGGGCCATAACGAAAATGAATTTAAATGGTTCATTCTTGAGAAAGTGAAAATTGGGAAAAGAGGTGGTAATATCCAAACTGTCCGCAAGTGCCGCGAGCAATGGTATATTTCACACTGTGATACTGTCAGAAAAGGCCTCAATTCAAGAGAGGAATGGGAACGTATCATAGGGACTAGCTGAGTAATTTAGGATATTCCCGGTGTTCTGTTATTGGCTGAGGTATAAGATTAGTCCTAGACTTACAGTTCTATAAAAATAGTTTTGTATAAATTCTTTTAAAGGGACTTTTAGTTTGTAAAAGGTTTTAACATCTTGCAGCATTAGTGTTAGTCTCTTTAATAATTTTAAAATTAATAATATGTTTATTATTTTTATTATATGTGTTTGAGCGTAGGTAGGGGGCTTTCTTGCCTTTTGGGTTAAGAATTTACAATCTGGCGCCGGTCTACACAAATAACGTGGAACTTTCGGACCGTTCCATACCAATTAAACATACAATTCGCGACATATGACGCGCTACATATGGCGGTCGATTTATCTGGGACTAGTCTTTGGTTTAGCAGTCTAGTAGCAAGGCGCACAGTGGGTGTAGTCTGTTAAGTCCGGAAGATGTTGAGTACTATCAACATCCGGATAAGCTTTTCCGTCACCCGGAAGTTGTTTCTTTGGGCGGAAATGAGTGCGGTAAGGAGTTTCGCGCCTTTTAGGTGTGTGTGTATGTATATATAATGGACGTTAGTCGCCTCACACTTCGTTCGAGCTGTCCGCACGACGTGGAGGCGTTAGTCTGTTAGGGTGATTTAGGAGCTCTTCGTATAGCGTACCTAAAAGTTTAAATCTTAAGCTTTGCGCCTGTGTCTATATTTCAGTGTACACTTCCGGACGTGGGGTGTCGAGATTAAGGACTAGGATACTCTTGCTGACTCCACACCGGCAGGCATATATACCGGGTGTTTGGTTTATCAAGCTAGTCGCTGACATCCTCATTTAGAGGTATGGTACAAATGTATATATGGTAATTCCATTTCGATACAATCTTTGTCGAATACAGACTTATACCAATACATATTTTATATTGTTCTAGGGCGCTTGAACATTTTATGACACCAAGATTCTGAGACTTGCTTTAAGCTCACCGTCGTTGTTAGAAATATCTCAATGCAACGGCAGTAATTTCGGAGGTGACGCAATCAACTGCCAACGGTTAGCAATTTTCGACCTCTCTGTCTTACTAACATTCTTCTGAATTGAGATAAATTGAGGTGCTAATATACGTATTGATATATTTTATAGGTTGCCCCAAAATTGTTTGTCTGGAGTAAGAACAAGGATAAAACCGACCAAATAAAGTAGGAGGGCTGTTAACGATATGAGTTCTTTGAACGATAAGGGCATGCTCAAAAATCAGAAATTAAATATTTAATGGATACTGTGAGCCGTCAGTGATGGTTATACTGCGCTAGAAATATGCCAATCTGTTTTAAAGTTTTGTTTGTTTTAATATGACATAACCATGAAAGGGTATAAATCAATGTCAAACTACAAGATGCGATTGGTAGATATGAATATGTATTCTGGAATATTATCTGCATTTACCCGCATTTTGCACATTTGTCGACTTTCCTGAGACGGTTATATTTAACCACAAATGTATTATTGTGTTACTGTATGTATGAATTTATAATATGATGTTTGGTTCTGCTTTTATGAATTGTTCTCTTTGTCTAGGATTATGCAGAATGTAATGTGATTATGTGTATAATACCATATTTAGGATTGGGTTTAAAATTATGTTTTATTTTGTTATAGGCTTTTATTGGTCTAATGGGATGGTACTATATATTATCCTGAGGAAGGTGTCGGCTACAAATTGACTGCCCACCGAAACGCGTTGATACCAGAAAGGGAGAACTACCTTGAGTCAAGTTGGGGGACAACGAACCTGACATAAGTTGCACATTTAATAATCAGGACTGATCTCCATTACACCTCTGTAGTTCTCCCGTGGTGCTTAGGAATTATTATTCCTTTATCTTTTCTGTCCCTAGGATTGTTTTTATTAGGTTTTTTTCCATTATGTATATTGTCGATGTATTTATGAGTCCACATGTATTATTGTATTGATTGATGTTCACGAGCTTGAGCTGGTCTTAACTTATTTTAATAAACTGTATGGTTTTATTACATATATATACATATTTTTTTCTCACATTTTGAATAATTCTGCTTTTTCTGTTGCTTGCTTCTGTGCTGTAAGGGTACTTGTTTGTATGGATGCTTCTTGAGCTGTGTGGATGCCTAGGTTTGAAATTACTAAAGGGGCATTTCATTGTTTGACAATTGTCATTTGGTACCCTGCTCCTTTGGATCATTGGGTCCCTCTCTTTTAATAGTGGCTTGCAGAGGAGTCTGTGCCTGACGATACTTGGGACAAGCCTTTAAGGTGGACAAATCTGTGGGCTGATCGTAGACCAAGATCTGACCAAGATGGCCGGGGAGCTCCCAGTCTGTGTTTGCTGTGCCAGACCTTTTAACCCCTAATAACTCCTTCTTACACCCTCTCCTCCTGTATCGAGATAGCGGACTCGGAGAGGGCATAGCCGAGGCTGTCTCCTACCCAGCCGGACATCGGGGCTTGGATTTGCCCACCGCTGATGCCTCTCGCTCGGACTTTCCCGCCGCGCTCAGAGCTTGCCCTCCTCCTGTGCCCATCCAGCCTCTGCGCTGCTCCAGCTCCTCTATGTGGCTCCAGATGATGGGGGACTGCTTTGGGGATGTTCGCCCCTCTTCCCGGGATGTCCATTGGAGCCGCCTGGTTCGGCTGTTGAGAAGTCGGGCATGGTTTCTCCTGTGGCCGTACCCGACCCGGCTGGTCACTGGAGAGGGACTTTCCGCGTCCCGCTGCCGCTGCTGTTCACTGCTTCTGTCTCGGACCGAGTCGCCGCTGTTGAAAGTGGTGCCAGCCTTGGTGCAGCTTTGCCCCCACCGGCTGCCTGCCAGTTTCACCGACTCTCCACTGCCTCCCCTCCCCCATGCAGGCTATCTTCCTGGACTTTGCCTCGCGGCGTATTCGACTTTGGAGACTCCAGTGAATACCGGCTGCCTGCCAGTTTCACCACCGTCCCGCTGCCTCCCCCCCCCTTGCAGGCTATCTTCCTGGATTCTGCCTCGCCTCGTCATCGACCTTGGAGACCTCATTGAGGTATTCCCAGGTATTGGGGCGCGGGAGCCATGACCGGCTGATTGTCATCGATTTTACTCCACTGGACTTGAGCCTACACGCCTCCTCTCCCTTCCTGACCTTGATTTTTTTAACTATGTACCCCCCCTGACTTCTTTTGGCACTCTAATTGATACTCACCGGGTCACTCTCCTGGACTTCTTTACTTTTGTCCTGCCCGCCATTTTACTGCTGTTCTCGGACGCTTTTCTCAGGACCCTGATCCGCCATCTTGTCCATCCTCTTGCCCTTTGCCCTTTTCCCTCTTTTCCCCCTTGTCGATTCTCTGATTTGCCTTTTCTCCATACCCTTGTATCCCTCCCAGTAGTGCTATGACTACGTCCCCCCTCATACCTCCTCTGACCCCACTTAATGGAACGCTGCTCTCCTGGTTTTTTGGGTCTTGACCTGAAAAAATCTACTATTTGTATATATATGTATATAGAGATAACTCTAACCACTAGTATATGTAAGCTGGGGCACCATTCCTATGTGACTCTTAGAGCTTATCCATGTGTATCTCTTCCTTGAGTGACGTTACAACTTTTGCAATTTTTATTTTTTTTCTGTTTGTATCTCCTCCTTGTGTGACTTTAAAACTTGTACATTTGCAATTTTTTCTGTCTGTATCTCTTCCTTGTGTGACTTTACCACTTGTACATTTGCAATTTGCTCTTTTATGTAACTCATATAACCCTAAGTCCTTATGTATAGCAACTGGTTCTTATGTAAAGCGCTGTGACACCTTCGGGTAATGTTTGCGCTATATAAAATCTGTCATGCAGCTCGCTCCTCTGAAGAGCGAGGGAAACTGCGCTGCGCTACTGTTTGCGGCTGTTGTATGGCGCAAGCGGCAGGCAGCCTTTAAACTCGACAATACCCATACAACTCTACTGGGTGAGGTGGGTTTCACTTCTAAGGCTATTCTCACTTCCGCATTCCAGTGAAGGGAAATGAAACCTTACTTACCTACAAATAAACACAGAAGAAACTCAGCTATCATTGTCTTCCTGTTCCACGAAAACTGCCCAGCCCTGAAATAAGAAGAAAAGAAAAGTGAATCAAGCGGTATGACCTTCGACTTTCGCCGTGCCCACACCCTGGAAGCATGGAATAAGTGAAGGGTGAGAGGAATCATGGAAGAATGGTACTGGGGGCAGTGCTTAGAGGGAAGCATGGTATGAGGGAAGGGTGATAGGAATCATTTGAGAATGGTACTGGGAACAGGACATATAGGGAAGTATGGTATAAGGGAAGGGTGAGAAGAATCATGGGAGAATGGTACCGGGGATGGGACACAGAGAAGCATGGTATAAGGGAAGCATGAGAGGAATCATGTGAGAATGTTACTGGGGACGGGACATAGAGAAGAGAGAAGCATGGTATGAGGGAGGGTGAGAGGAATCATAGGAGAATGGTACTGGGACAGGAGATAGAGAGAAGCATGGTAAGGCAGGGTGAGAGGAATCATGGGAGAATGGTACTGGAGACGGTACATAGAGAAGCATGGTATAAGGGAAGCATGAGAGGAATCATGGGAGAATGGTACTGGAGACGGTACATAGAGAAGCATGGTATAAGGGAAGCATGAGAGGAATCATGGGAGAATGGTACTGGGGACGGTACGTAGAGGGAAACATGGTATAAAAGAAGGGAGAAAGGAATCATGGGAGAATTGTACTGGGACGGGACATAGAGAAGCATGGTATAAGGGAGGGGTGAGGGGAATGATGTGAGGATGGTACTGGGGATGCAGGGCAGTACTGGAGTCGGTACATAGTGGGAAGCATGGTATAAGGGAAGGGTGACCGGAATCATAGGAGAATGGCACTGAGGACGGTACATATAGGGAAGCATGGTATAAGGGAAGGGTGACTTGAATCATGGGAGAATGGTACTGGGGACGTGACATAGCAAAGCGTGGTATAAGAAAAGGGTGAGAGGAATCATGGGAGAATGGTACTGGGGCTGTGACATAGAGAAGCATGGTATAAGAGAAGGCTGAGAGGAATCATTGGAGAATGGTACTTGGGACAGTACATAGAGGGAAGCATGGTATAAGGGGAGGGCGAGAGGAATCAATGGAGAATGGAACTGGGAACAGGACATAGAGGGAAGCATGGTTTAAGGGAAGGGTGAGAGGAGTCATGGGGGAATGGTACTGGTGACAGGACATAGAGAAGCATGGTATAAGGGAAGGGGAGAGGAATCATGGGAGAATGGTACTGGGGACGGGAGATAGAGAAGCATGGAATAAGGAAAGGGTGAGAGGAATCATGGGAGAATGGTACTGGGGACAGTACATAGAGGGAAGCATGGTATAAGGGGGGGTGAGAGGAATCATGGCAGACTGGTACTGGGGATGGGACGTAGAGGGAAGCATTGTGTAAGGATAGGGTGAGAGGAATCATGGGAGAATGGTACTGGGGACGGGACCTAGAGAGAAGCATGGAATGAGGGAATGGTGAGAGGAATCATGGGAGAATGGTACTGGGGACGGGACATAGAAAAGAATGGTATATGGGAAGGGTGAGAGGAATCATGGGAGAAGGGGTCTGGGGACGGGACATAGAAGGAAGCATGGCATAAAGAAGGGTGAGAGGAATCATGGGATAATGGTACTGGGCAAGGGATATAGAGGGAAGCATGGTATAGGTAAGGGTGAGTAGAATCATGGGAGAATGGGACTGGGGACGGGACATAGAGGGAAGCTTGAGATAAAGAAGGGTGAGAGGAATCATGGGAGAATGGTACTGGGGACGGGACACAGAGAAGCATGGTTAAGGGAAGGGTGAGAGGAATCATGGGAGAATGGTACTGGGGACGGGACCTAGAGGGAAGCATTGTAGGAGGGAAGGGTGAGAGGAATCATGGGCGAACGGTACTGGGGACGGGACATAGAGAAGCAAGGGCCTTATTTATGAAGGCCTTGCGCCACCGGTGCGTCACTTTTAAAATGGGAAAAAGTTACGCACCGGCGGCGCAAGGCCTTCATAAATAAGGCCCATGGTATAAAAGAGGGGTGATAGGAATCATGGGAGAATGGTACTGGGGACAGGACATAGAGGGAAGCATGGTATGAGGGAAGGGTGAGAGAAATCATGGGAGAACGGTACTGGGGACGGGACATAGAGAAGCATGGTATATGGGAGGGGTGATAGGAATCATGGGAGAATGGTACTGGGGACGATACATAGAGGGAAGTATGGTATAAGGGAAGTGTTATAGGAATAATGGGAGAATGGTACTGGGGATGGACATAGAGAAGCATGGTATAAGGGAAGGGTGATAGGAATCATGAGAAAATGGTACTGGGGACGGTACATAGAGGGAAGCATGGTATAAGGGAAGGGTGATAGGAATCATGGGAGAATGGTACTGGGGACATGACATAAAGGAAAGCATGGTATAAGTGAAGGGTGAGAGGAATCATGGGAGAATGGTACTGGGGACAGGACATAGAGAAGCATGGTATAATGGAAGGGTGAGAGAAATCATGGGAGAATGGTACTGGGGACAGGACATAGAGGGAAGCTTGGTATAAGGGAAGGGTGAGAGGTATCATGGGAGAATGGTACTGGGTATGGGACATATAGGGAAGCATGGTATAAGGGAAGGGTGTGAGGAATCATGGGAGAATGGTACTGGGGACAGGACATAGAGGGAAGGATGGTATGAAGGAATGGTGAGAGGAAAGATGGGACGATGGTACTGGGGTTTGAGCCATAGAAGGAAGGATGGTGTAAAGAAAGGGTGAGAAAAAGGATGGGGTATGGTATTTTATACGGCGCCACAGAAGAAAGAATGGAATAAAGGTAGTGTGAAAGGAAGGATGGGCGGACGAAAAAAGTAAGGGAAGGGTGAGAGGAATCAAGGGAGAATGGTACTAGGGATGGGACATAGAGAAGCATCGTATAAAGGAAGGGTGAGAGGAATCATGGGAGAATGGTACTGGGAGAGTACATAGAGGTAAACATGGTATTAGGGGAGGGTGACAGGAATCATGGGAGAATGGAACTGGGGACGAGACACAGAGAAGCATGGTATAAGGGAAGGGTGAGAGGAATCATGGGAGAATGGTGCTGGGAATGGGGCCTAGAGGGAAGCATGGTATAAGGGAAGGGTGAGAGGAATCATGGGAGAATGGTACTCGGGATGGGACATAGAGGAGCATGGTATAAGGGAAGGGTGAGAGGAATCATGTGAGAATGGTACTGGGGACGGTACATAGAGGGAAAGATGGTATAAGGGAAAGGTGAGAGGAATCATGGGAGAATGGTACTGGGGACAGGACATAGTGGGATGGATGGTATGAAGGAATGGTGAGAGGAAAGATGGGACGATTGTACTGGGAATTGAGCCTTAGATGGAAGGATGGTATAAAGGGAGCATGAGAGGAAGGAAGGGAGGGTGGCCTGGGGAGTGAGCCATAGATGGAAGGAGGGAGATGGAGCAGGGTTTTTCAAGAAGAAACTTGCTCGGATTAACACCCCCGTAATACATTGTTAGAACTGGGATTTCTGGTTGGCTGAGGCTTGCGCCAAAGCCTGGCAGAAACCACCACTCTAGTCAGGGCAAGGGAGTTACACGCCAAAGATTACCCCTGCTCACCCCCTTGGTAGCTTGGCACGAGCAGACAGGCTTATCCCAGAGGCAATGTGTAAAGCATTTGCGCAAGCACCCAGCAACAACATCCCAGGCACACTACAAAAAGAACTCCACACAAGGTTATATAAAAATAGCTTTTGTATTCTCATAACACATCAGATAGTAAACACATAACATACACTGTGCCAACTGGCACGGGCAATATTCACAAGGGATTATTTACACAGGACAGGGCCATGTGGGCCACTGTCAGGATCAACACTTAGCAGAAATTGGTACAAGTAAAAATAGATCATAAACCTACAACCAGTAACCACTTGTAATCACTGTACTCCACCTCAACCTGTAACATAACTTTACATTATGCACAGTCACATCAGGCGCGAATTACATCCTGCGCCAACCTCACCTACATAAACACATTATGCAATCTCTCACTAGTCTAACCACATTAGACCCTACCTCCTAAGTATAACTCACATTAGGAGCGTAAATCACACAGTGAATTACAATCTCACTTAACACAAACCTGAATCAATCAATCAATCATAGACATTTATGGAGCGCTCTACTTACCCGGAGGGTCTCAAGGCGCTAGGGGGAGGGGGGTGCTGCTACTGCCCGAACAGCCAGGTCTTGAGCTTCTTCCTGAAGGCGAGGTGGTCTTGGGTCAGGCGCAGGTCGGTCGGGAGGGAGTTCCAGGTCTTGGCGGCCAGGTAGGAGAAGGACCTTCCTCCTGTTGTCGTTCTTCGGATGCGGGGGACGGCGGCGAGGGCGTGACTGGCTGATCGGAGGTGTCGTTTGGGATCGTAGAAGTTGATGCGGGTGTTGAGGTAGCTCGGGCCTTGATCGTGGAGGGCTTTGTGTGCGTGGGTGAGGAGACGGAAGGTGATTCTCTTGTTGACCGGGAGCCAGTGCAGGTCTCTTAGGTGTCCGGAGATGTGGCTGTGTCGTGGGACGTCGAGGATGAGTCTGGCTGAGGCGTTCTGGATCCGTTGGAGTCTCTTCTGGAGCTTGGCGGTGGTTCCGGCGTAGAGGGCGTTGCCGTAGTCCAGTCGGCTGGTGACGAGTGCCTGGGTGACAGTCTTCCTGGTCTCGGTGGGGATCCACCGGAAGATCTTCCGTAGCATGCGCAGGATGTTGAAGCACGACGAGGAGACGGCGTTGACTTGCCTGGTCATGGAGAGGGAGGAGTCCAGGATGAAGCCCAGGTTGCGTGCGTGGTCTGTCGGTTTGGGTGCGGTTCCCAGGGCGGGGGGCCACCAGGAGTCGTCCCAGGCGGAGGGCGAGGATCCCAGGATGAGGACTTCCGTCTTGTCCGAGTTCAGCTTCAGGCGGCTGGTCGACATCCACTCGGCTACCTCTTTCATTCCTTCGTGAAGGTTGGCTCTGGCGGCGGCGGGGTCGTTGGTCAGGGAGAGGATCAGCTGGGTGTCGTCGGCGTAGGAGATGATGTTCAGGTTGTGTTGGCGTGCGATGGCTGCGAGGGGGCTCATGTAGACGTTGAAGAGGGTTGGGCTCAGCGAGGATCCTTGGGGTACGCCGCAGATGACTTCGGTGGCCTTTGATTTGTGCGGTGGTAGGCGGACTCTCTGGGTCCTTCCGTCGAGGAAGGAGATGATCCATTCCAGTGCCTTCTCCTGGATTCCGACGTTGTAGAGGCGCTGCACTAGGGTGCGGTGGCAGACGGTGTCGAAGGCCGCGGAGAGGTCTAGGAGGATGAGGGCCGCTGTTTCTCCGTTGTCCATCAGGGTTCGGATGTCACCGGTGGCAGCGATGAGAGCGGTCTCGGTGCTGTGATTGGCTCGGAAGCCAGACTGTGAGGGGTCGAGGGATCCGTTCGTCTCGAGGAATGCGGCCAGTTGCTTGTTGACGGTCTTCTCGATGACTTTGGCCGGAAACGGGAGCAGCGAGATGGGGCGGTAATTCTTGAGTTCGGTGGGGTCTGCTGTTGGTTTCTTGAGTAGAGCGCTGAGTTCGGCGTGCTTCCAGCTCTCCGGGAAGGTGGCGGTGGTGAAGGAGGTGTTGATGATGTCCCGTAGGTGGGGTGCGATGACAGCGTCGGCTTTGTTGAAGACGTGGTGAGGGCAGGGGTCGGTCGGTGATCCGGAGTGGATGGAGTTCATCATGCGGACGGTGTCTTCGGTGCTGATCGGGGTCCAGGCGCGGAGGGTGGTGGTGGGGGGCGTTGGTTCGGTCGTGTCGGACGTGGCGTTCGTCGGTTGGGTGTTGAAGCTGTTGTGTATGTCCGCGATCTTGTTGTGGAAGTAGGAGGCGAGGGAGTTGCAGAGTTCTTGCGATGGGGTGATGTCGTTGTTTCCGGCGTTGGGGTTGGAGAGCTCTTTCACGATGTTGAAGAGTTCCTTGCTGTTGTGTGCGTTGTTGTCCAGCCGGTCCTTGAATGCAGTTTTCTTGGTGGCGCGGATCAGTTGGTGGTGTTTTCGGGTGGCGAGCTTGAGGGCAGTCATGTTGTCCGGTGTTGGGTCTCTGCGCCAGGTTTTCTCGATAGCTCGGCAGTTCTTCTTGGAGCTCTTGAGTTCGTCGGTGAACCATGGGGCTTTTCTGCTGCCGGGTCTGCTGGGCGGGGTCCTCAGGGGGGCGAGTTTGTCCGCGCAATTGCTGATCCACTCCGTGAGGTTGTTGGCGGCCTGGCTGGGGTTCGCTGAGCTGGCGGGAGGGTGCTGGCTCAGGGAAGCGGCGAGCTGGTCGGCTGTGATCTTGCTCCAGCTTCTGCTGGCAACCTGGTGCTGGTGGTGGTGGATCGTCGTTCTTCTGAAGGTGAAGTGGACGCAGCTGTGGTCCGTCCAGTGGAGTCCAGTGGCGTGGCTGAAGGTGATGTCTTTGCTGGATGAGAAGACGGCGTCGAGTGTGTGTCCGGCGAGGTGGGTGGGGGTGGTCACCAGCTGCTTGAGTCCGAGGTTGGCGAGGTTGTCGAGCAGGGTGGTGGTGTTGCGGTCGTTGTTGTTCTCCAGGTGGAAGTTGATGTCCCCCAGGAGGATGTAGTCAGCGGAGGGGAGGGCATGTGGGCTGACGAAGTCGGCGATGTCCTCGCTGAATCGTGTGCGTGGTCCCGGGGGTCGGTAGATCAGGGTGCCTCTGAGGGTGGTCTTCGGGTCGGTGTGGATCTGGAAGTGTAGGTGTTCGGCGGTGGTCAGGATGTCGTCTGTGCTGGTCGTGATGCGGATGGTGTCCCTGTGGATGATGGCGATGCCTCCTCCTGTCTGGTTGGCGGTGCGGTCCCTCCGGGTGATCTTGTAGCCCTCTGGGATGGCGATGGCGATGTCGGGCGCTGTAGGTAAAACAAACCTCATAAGCCTAAACCATATCTAAAGGTATCAAAAACAGGGTGCGTAAAACATACTAAATGCATTACATTTCCTAGCACCACATTGCATGAGCACATAATCACATTAGGGCCTTGCGCCCTATCCACATACCAGTCCCCCTGGGCAACTGGCCATCCAAGAAGGGGCTCAAATGCCCTGTGTCCAGAATGTCAGGGTGTGCTGCCAATGCAGCGCCAGTCAGGGGTGTGCCACCTGCGCAAACCTAAACGTTGCAGCTGCCCACTACTTGCTGGGCAGCTGAGAATAATAACTGGAGGTCTAAACGCTGCAGCATTCACTTAGTGCTGCACAGCTGTGGAGGCCCGGTAGGGGCGAAGCAGTGCGTCCCACTCCTGAGTCCAAAAACAGGTCCCCCTGAAAGAAATACCTAAACGGTGCAGCTGCCCACTACTTGCTGGGCAGCTGTAAGAGGAAAACTGCGGCATGGGCTCTCACTGGCCCTAGGCATAAATGCGCCACACGTTGGAGCCATCTAGGCTCTGGCAAGGACTATGCCCCAGGGAGCACATGGGCTCCTTAAATAATGAGGCCCCTTTTTTAAGACAGGAACTTTCCCTTGAACAATAGAGCGTGGGCCCCTCAGGGCCCAGGTACACCAATAACACTGGGGGAGCCCCTCGGGCTCTAGAAATACCTGGGGCCACTGTTGGAGCCACCTAGGCTCTGGAACTACAGATGCCCACGAGGTTGGAGCGGCCCGCTGCCATCCGGGGCCGCTCTAAAGGCACCAACTACATTGTGCCTTGTTGGAGCCCGCAGGCTCTAGAAATAAGGGGGCCCAATGTTGGAGCAGGCATCTGCAAAGCGGGGCTGCTCTGAGGGAGGCACCGGCGTGGTGCTTTGACTTCACCCCCCCTAAACAACAAAGTATGGGCCCCTCTGGGCCCGAGTAAACACTTGAACAAGGCGTCGGAGCAGCCCTCTGCAACTCGGGCTGCTCTGGCGAGAGGTACCGGCAATGTCTCCCGCCATCCCCACTCACCTGTTGGAGCGGGGGACTCTTCTCTCCTCGGGTGGCCTGGAGCTGCGGCTGCCCGCGGGACTCCCTTTTCACAGGGCACATTTCTTCACCCGGGCCCCCTCCTGGGACCCGGGCCTTTTCAGGGGAGCCTGCGAGGCTCTGGGAGACTTCTCTTGGCGTGGGGCAGCACTTGCAGGGCTTCCCTCTCCTCACGGGAGCCCCGCGCTGCCCTCTCATCGCCGGCGGGCGGGACTTCCTCTCCCGGCCCCACCCCCGTCCCAGGCAAGGCTTACCTGACTTTTGGGGCCGTGACAGTGATTTCTTTTTTTTCGGCAGTAAGAGAGGTAGGCTCCCTCGTAATGGAAAATATACAGCGGGGTGGGCAGAGGTGGGGGGTTTCCTCCTGAAGGGGGAACAGCATCGCGCTGCACAGCCCACGCTGCTCCTGAGCCGGGCAATTACGGGAAAATACAGTGCTCCTCCTCAGAACCACCAAGCTCACTGTAGGCATAAAAATAAAGCGCTCCCAGGGCGCTATGAGCACAGCACCAAGTCCTAATGGTCCTTGAAGTCTTTGGGGAGGAAGGAAGGGAGCACCAAGCTCCTCAGCAAAGGAAAAAGTCCTCCAGGCATCTAGGGGCTGGGCAGGGCCCAGGGAGGCAAGCTTTCCCCGGGGCCCAGCAGCAGCACGCCCCTGGTTGTTTCAAGTTGAGCACAAGAACCTTTTTCATGGGGTCACAGCCCCTTTTTATACACCAAATCTTTTTTTATCAAAGGTGCAGTCAAGGTGCGAACCAGATGCAACTAGTTCTGGAGCACTATGTTTTGCTCGGCCCCTCTGCCTATTCACAGGGTAGGTTAGGGACATCAGACACACCACAGGGGGTGGAGCCAGCATTGTGGAGGGAAGGCCCAGCCCTATTCAGGTCCCAGGTGCACTCCTCCCTGCCATCAACATGCAGATGTCCCCATTCACCACTGGCCAGACCCATCCTGACTCCTGGAGCCAAGCACACCAGCCAGCTCCTGTCAATCACAAGCCAGACAGTCCAATTCACATTCACTGCACACAGAAATGCCAACTTCTAAAAGTGGCACTTCTACACTAGACACAATAAATACGCGCACATCATCGCCCCCCCCCCACTTGGCCCTGTCCTGTGTAAATAATCCTGCGTGAATATTGCCCGTGCCAGTTGGCACAGTGCATGTTATGTGTTTACTATCTGATGTGTTATGAGAATACAAAAGCTATTTTTATATAACCTTGTGTGGAGTCCCTTTTGTAGTGTGCCTGGGATGTTGCTGTGTGCGTGCACAAATGCTTTACACATTGCCTCCGGGATAAGCCTGTCTGCTCGTGCCAAGCTACCAAGGGGCTGAGCAGGGGTTATCTTTAGCGTGTAACTCCCTTGCCCTGACTAGAGTGGTGGTTTATGCCTGGCTTTGGCGCAAGTCTTAGCCAACCAGAAATCCCAGTTCTAACATTGGTGATCAGCGGTGAGGATTAGGACTTATGTTTGCGCAGTACCACAGCGACAACTGGCTACATTACAAAACTCTGCATTTTAGATAGTCACATGTTGGGGATTATTGTTTTTGATTTTGTTTTTCATCAAGAGTGTCATTTTTAAATGGTGTTTCCTGCATTTTATGTTTAGTGGCAGAAGAGAGAAAATGATAGGGCGGGATGCCAGTAGATAGGGAGTCCCTTGCTGGGTCCAGTGCCCAATCCCTGTCTCTGTTCCTGTCACCAGAGGTGTGGGTAGATAGGAGAGAGGGAGTGTGGAGGAGAAATGGCTAGCTCGGGAGGGTGGTTATCCCCTGAGTGTAGTGTGTGTGTCTGGATTCCCCAGTATGGTAGGATCCAGTGGTGGCAGCTAAAGTGTGTCCAGTGGGTGAAGTCCCATTCCCAGTTCCCAGAGTATGGTGCTTGGTGCTCAGTAAGAGGGGTACAGGTTGAGAGTAAGGAGCAGTGAGGAACAGTCTCACCAGTCTGAAGGGGGTGTGTGGATGAGTGGTGTGTTGCACTGGAGGAGTAGGTGTGAGTTCTTTGTTTGATAAGAAGCTTGCACGGGAGGTGTACCTCTGGTGGTGTGCGGTAGGTCCTGCAGAGGCCCTGAAGGAGTAGGTGTGAGTTCTTTGTTTGATAAGAAGCTTGCACGGGAGGTGTACCTCTGGTGTGCTCGAGGTCCTACAAAGGCACTGGACGAGTGAGTGTGAGTTCTTTGTTTGATAAGAAGCTTGCACAGAAGGTGGACCTCTGGCGGGGTGCTAGAGGTCTTGCAGAGGCATTGGGGAGTGATTACAACAGGATTGACGTGTGTATCTTTTGGTCCTGTGTGGGAGAAGAGGTTCATGTGTAGCCCAGCTAGGTCCGCGTAGAATGGGAAGGGTTGAAGGGGCCTACGTCCTGTCTCTGAGGACAAGGAGTGGGAGGGACTGTGTGTCTATATCAAAACATACAGTTATGGGGGACCCTAGGACAATTTAATGACCAAGCTCTAGATACGCGTCCTTCCAAACCTTTATATCACAGAAAGTATCAGAGGGTCAAGGAAACAATGACAAGGATTATCTGGATGTCAAATGGGAACGAGTACCACAGGCCAGATTTCAAAAACTTTTTCAAATGATAAGAATGAGCCAAACATGTGTATGGTCTCGAACACCCATCAGTCACCACTCGGAACCGCCCTTCATCATTTGGGGTTCCAGCGACCCACGTAACAGGAAACTGCCTGATGACACACAGAGAGGGGCCTAGTGGATGGAAAAGTGGTACCCTCCTGTGGGCAGTGTGCGGTCACTATTTTCACAGGAGCGATAAGTTGTATATAAAATGTATATAAATGAGTGGTGTAGCTCATGGGGTAACCAACTAGGGTGCAGTGCAAAAAAGCTGTGGTAACAAAAGAAAAGAAGGTAGTGTAATTAAAATTGGTTTAGGAAGCAGAAAAATATTTTAATCAGATGTAGCTTCCAATGCCAATGTTAAAAAATAGCAGAGACAGAGAAAATTTATAAACTGTCTAGAAGTGGAACGTGGTCAACATGTTTCAGCAAATAATGGCCATGTGGCCTTGCTTTCTTCAGGACCTAGTCAAAGACGACTACTGCTACTGCACAAAAAAGTGAATCAAAATAAGAAAAACCGTGTTCTAAAGAAATGATACACATTCAGATACTGGTATATAAGTCACCTGGACCTCCTAGGTGGACCCTTCCGTATCTTCTTACAAATGCGGTTGTATGCTAAAAAAGTCAAAAATAAAGCATGAGTACATCGCACACAGCCTATCTCCTGACATCCTCATCTAAACTGTAATGCATAAACTGCATCATCAATCGGGCCCATAACTTATAAGGCCAAACGCACTGTGTATACTAGTGACTATTTATTTAAATATACAGCACTTGAAAATTTTCAAATTACATTCAATCCATCTTACCCGATGTGTAAGATGTGCTGACCTCACCCCACCTGGCTGCAGCTCAGGAAAGAAATGAAGCACCGCTCTGTTAGGGTGAATAAATGTACAAACAATCACTCACCGAGGCGGTATCAGCACACAACAAAGACAAACTCACTCTCAAAAAACTCGCTCTCAAAAAGTTATGACTAGTAGATGACAATCGTCATACCCTCTTATTTAATGTTTATAGCGTGACCCACCAAGAGGGTTCTACCGCTACGACGTTTATACAGAAAACAAATCAACTACCATGATAGAATGAGCAGTTGCATTATAACTGTGGTCTATTCCTTGTGGTTATATAAACCTCAACGGTTGTCAATGCTTGAAACAATGAGGTAGCAAGATGAAATGCTGCCCAATGCATGACTGTGACTAAATCTCACTGAATCGGGGAATGCTGCCCTGCATACGGCGGTCACCCGACCTCCGCGATATGGAGCCTACAGATACAACAAAGAAGCAGCGCTATCAAAAGCGCTTCTCACATGTTCTTACCCCGATGTCGTGAATGCGTCTAAATTGATTCAATAAACATGTCATGCTATGAAAAAATTCTCAGTCATGCCTCAATGTCTCCCACACTCAGGATTAGTATGCCATGAACGCCAGGGAGAAATGTGAAGTAAACAAAGTGAAACCCTACCTCTCCGTCGGTACTTCAGACAGGCATCTTTGCCGTCTGGGGAGGTGGCGCTAGCTCTTCAGTAGAGTGTTTATATAAGAACCTCTATAATAGGTCAAAAAACCCACGTGATGGGTTCCTAGGAAGAGCGTCAAGTCACAACTGTGCTGATCGCGTAACGGGTGCTATGATTGGTTTAGCGCTCCATGCTGCATCCAATCACACACGAGGTGTCTGATAATCAGGATCCAATAAGTAAACAGGATGCAATAAGTAAACAAACACACCTCGCTCGAACCACGGCCTTATAACAGGGAACTTTCCAGAAACCCCAGAGGTATTAAGCACATCCTTCTATACAGTAAATATAAGGTGTGATATAGCCCGTTTATAAAACCGGAGGTGATATGGCTCGACGATCCGTGACCCTGCAATCTATAAAAAGTCACAAACCAGTCAGACACAAAAACAGAGTCATGGATCCTGAAAGACAGGGCAACCAATGGCAGAATGTTACCCTCATAATGAGGACCAAGGTATGTCATCATTATGCCCTGTGCCATGGGTGCCCAGTCTCAGCACCCATTTTTGTTCCTTCATTAACAGAAATTTACTCAGATCAGTCACATGTGTGGGAATAAATGGTTTCTCTAGAACCGTCCACTTAAAAGAAGTGGGTGAATGATTAAAGTTGATGAAGTGGGTAGTGAGTTTGGTCGCCTGACGTCTGCAGTTTATGGTACTTCTGTGTTCAGACAGCCTCACCCTGATCTTCCGGGTAGTCATGCCCACGTATCTTAATCCGCAGGGGCAGGTGATCAGATAGACAAGCTTATCACTATTACAGTTCGTGAACTTCGTTTGTCTCCAAGGTCTCGAGGTACCAATGTCAATTTCGGTGGTTCTGGAAGTCTGTGCACACGATTGACAAGTGCCACATGGATGGTGGCCCGTCACTGGAGGCATATCCCATAGAGTGCCTATTAGTCTGGTTGCTTCTTCGCGTGGTCTGGTATGGACCACTCTGTCCCTTAAATTAGGTCCTCTTTTAAAAGCAAACAAAGGCTGTTGGATAGATTGAGGTCCAGAGTTCAGAATGGGCCAACGTTTCTTCACAGCTTTTTTAATGCTATTGGACAGTGTTCCAAAGGTGTGTACAAATGTGAGCCTTTCCAAAGGTTCCTTGGGAAGGGATGGTTCCAACAAGGCTGCTCGATTATTATTACTCTCCAGTTTCATAGCCCGGCGTACCAGGCGGGGAGGATACTTCCTCTCTACCAGCTGGTTATTAAGGGCGGCAGAGTGAGTTTTGAAGGCCGAGCTTGTGGAACAATTTCTTTGAACACGTAAAAATTGTCCAAAGGGCAAATTGTCCCGTAAAGATTTAGGGTGATGGCTATCGTACATCAAAAGCGAGTTTCTGGACATGGGCTTTCTATACAGTTCAGATTGTAAGCCGTTGGCAGTAGCTATGATTAAGAGATCAAGAAAAGCTAGATTGTCTTCACCAATCTCTATAGTAAACCGTAGGAAAGCATTCCTATTGTTCATCCAACCTAGGAAATCCTGGCAGCTAGATCTAGAGCCCCGCCATATCACAAATATATCGTCGATATATCGTTTCCAGGTTTTTATCTGGCCGATGTAGGGATTGGACTCATTTAGGATGTATTTCTGTTCGAAAGCATGGACATATAAATTAGCCAGGCTGGGGGCATAAACACTCCCCATGCTGGTGTCCGACACCTGCAAATATATGTCTCCCTCGAACTTAAAAAAGTTCTTTTTCATGGCCAAAGTGGCACAGGCCATGATGAAGTGAACTGGAGTGATGGTGTCCATTTCGTTGGTGTCCAGCAGGTAATGGATGACTTCCAGGGTTTCGTCCTGCGGTATGGAGGTATAGAGGGCCTCCACATCGAATGAGACCAATAAGTCCGTTGTGGCGTCGAAGTCCAGATCTGGCAGTAAACGCAGGACGTCGGTGGTATCTTTAAGATACGTCGGCATCTTCTGGACCATTGGACGTAGAAAATAATCAACAAAAGTTGATAATGGTTCCAGAATAGAGCCAATGCCCGAGATGATAGGTCTTCCAGGCGGAGGGCGTTGTTGCTTATGCACCTTTGGTGGAATATAGAAATAAGGTGTCACCGTTTGTTCTGTATTAAGAAAAAGAGCCTCTGACTCAGTTATCCAGCCCTCAGCTAGTGCTTCCTCAGTCATGTTGCGGATTATCCCTTGTAGTTCCAGAGTTGGATCGTAGTCCAGCAAGCGATAGGATCTTCTATCACTGAGTTGTCGCAGACACTCTGCTCGATATATCTCAGTATCAAGGAGGACAATGGCACCGCCCTTGTCCGCCGGCTTAATAATTACAGATTTGTCTGTAGACAATGATTTCAAAGCCCGATGTTCGGCTCTCGGGAGATTGCAGAACGTTTTGTTATCCTGTCTGCACATTTCTTCTATATCACGTTCAATAGCTTGTTCAAAAGCCAACACATGGGCCGGCATGAGATGGGTAGGTGGATTAAACGTTGATTTTCGTTTCAAACCTGTGTTGGTCAATTGATCTCCTTGTTCCGATTCCTGTTTATCAGCAAAGAAAAAATGCAATCTTATCTTCCTGATAAATCTAGCCAATTCCAATCGGGTCTCGAAATGTTCATTCCGATGTGTCGGAACAAAGCCAAGTCCTTTGTTCAAGGGCGCTTGCTCCGTCTGAGTCAGAATATGTTTACTCAGGTTAATTACGATGCCACCCCCGTGTTGTTCTGTTCTTTGCTCTTGGCTGACGTGCTCCGTAGATTCCTGGTCGAGCTCGATGTTGTTGGAGGGCTGAAATGTACTTGAGGTTGTGTTTGAGGCTGGCCTCTCCTCCTGCCCCGTGATCTGCCGTGGCCATGTCCTAAAAAAGGCTGTCCATTAAAGTTGATGGGGAAATTAGGTGGATAATTCGGAGCAAAGGGGCCCATAGGTGGTTGAAAGGGACCTTGTTGATTAGGAAAGAACGCCGGACTTCCGAATTGCCAAGGATTTGGTGGCCACCATTGTTGGCCTTGATTCTGTTGGTTGCCTCTCCAGGACTGATTGAAATTTTTCTTTCCACGACCTCTGCCCCGCCTTGTTTGTTGATCACTCCCAGAGTCACTTCCAGATGTACTACCATCTGAACCAGAAGTACCATAACTTGAGCTTGTGTTATGATTATTTGGATTGAAGACGGGTGGAGTGTATGACTCACTAGTGTATGGGTAAATCCGGTCAAACTTGAATTTATCCAAGTCCTTCCTGAATTTCTCCATTTTGGTAAACAGAGTGTGTTCTTTGTAATCATTGTTACTTTTGTCAGATTCATCTTTATTTTTTTTAAAGATCTTATTAGAGAGGGTGGCTTTGATTTTGGACTCAGTGATTTGAATTTCAACAAGCAAGGCGTCTGCTGCCGATTTTGAGGTCTTGATAATCAAGATGAGCCAATCTCTTGTACATCGCCAAGCGATCAGCGCCCAATTCTTTAGAAATTCCTTATCTTTGAGGAACACCCTAGGGGCATTGTTGACAATGAGTCCAGTGGGAGCACAGTTGTTACGTAAATACTGGGCCATAATCGTGCCATGCAATGCCGTCCTAGTCATAGATTTTTTGAGGCCCAGGAGCTTAGCCCATTCTTCTTCATTGTTCGTGACCACAACGGGTATCACGTCCAATAGATCAGGAATGTCGGCCAAGACTAGTAGGAGATCCTCATCGTTAAATGAAAGACCATGGTTTTCAGCCATAATGAGTTGGTAAAGGGAGTGCTTAGAGAGAGTGAGAGCGGAACAATGCCTCGATGGAATGCTGTGCGCTAACACCAAAAAAGAGCATAAAAACCCACCCGACGTGAGGATGGATTGTGCACAGCCTGATGTGATCTGTGCACTTCAGAATATGGGTCCGCAGTCGAGTGACTGCTCAAAAATATATAAAAACATACAGTTATGGGGGACCCTAGGACAATTTAATGACCAAGCTCTAGATACGCGTCCTTCCAAACCTTTATATCACAGAAAGTATCAGAGGGTCAAGGAAACAATGACAAGGATTATCTGGATGTCGAATGGGAACGAGTACCACAGGCCAGATTTCAAAAACTTTTTCAAATGATAAGAATGAGCCAAACATGTGTATGGTCTCGAACACCCATCAGTCACCACTCGGAACCGCCCTTCATCATTTGGGGTTCCAGCGACCCACGTAACAGGAAACTGCCTGATGACACACAGAGAGGGGCCTAGTGGATGGAAAAGTGGTACCCTCCTGTGGGCAGTGTGCGGTCACTATTTTCACAGGAGCGATAAGTTGTATATAAAATGTATATAAATGAGTGGTGTAGCTCATGGGGTAACCAACTAGGGTGCAGTGCAAAAAAGCTGTGGTAACAAAAGAAAAGAAGGTAGTGTAATTAAAATTGGTTTAGGAAGCAGAAAAATATTTTAATCAGATGTAGCTTCCAATGCCAATGTTAAAAAATAGCAGAGACAGAGAAAATGTATAAACTGTCTAGAAGTGGAACGTGGTCAACATGTTTCAGCAAATAATGGCCATGTGGCCTTGCTTTCTTCAGGACCTAGTCAAAGACGACTACTGCTACTGCACAAAAAAGTGAATCAAAATAAGAAAAAACGTGTTCTAAAGAAATGATACACATTCAGATACCGGTATATAAGTCACCTGGGCCTCCTAGGTGGACCCTTCCGTATCTTCTTACAAATGCGGTTGTATGCTACAAAAGTCAAAAATAAAGCATGAGTACATCGCACACAGCCTATCTCCAGACATCCTCATCTAAACTGTAATGCATAAACTGCATCATCAATCGGGCCCATAACTTATAAGGCCAAACGCACTGTGTATACTAGTGACTATTTATTTAAATATACAGCACTTGAAAATTTTCAAATTACATTCAATCCATCTTACCCGATGTGTAAGATGTGCTGACCTCACCCCACCTGGCTGCAGCTCAGGAAAGAAATGAAGCACCACTCTGTTAGGGTGAATAAATGTACAAACAATCACTCACCGAGGCGGTATCAGCACACAACAAAGACAAACTCACTCTCAAAAAACTCGCTCTCAAAAAGTTATGACTAGTAGATGACAATCGTCATACCCTCTTATTTAATGTTTATAGCGTGACCCACCAAGAGGGTTCTACCACTACGACGTTTATACAGAAAACAAATCAACTACCATGATAGAATGAGCAGTTGCATTATAACTGTGGTCTATTCCTTGTGGTTATATAAACCTCAACGGTTGTCAATGCTTGAAACCATGAGGTAGCAAGATGAAATGCTGCCCAATGCATGACGGCGACTAAATCTCACTGAATTGGGGAATGTTGCCCTGCATACGGCGGTCACCCGACCTCCGCGATATGGAGCCTACAGATACAACAAAGAAGCAGCGCTATCAAAAGCGCTTCTCACATGTTCTTACCCCGATGTCGTGAATGCGTCTAAATTGATTCAATAAACATGTCATGCTATGAAAAAATTCTCAGTCATGCCTCAATGTCTCCCACACTCAGGATTAGTATGCCATGAACACCAGGGAGAAATGTGAAGTAAACAAAGTGAAACCCTACCTCTCCGTCGGTACTTCAGACAGGCATCTTTGCCGTCTGGGGAGGTGGCGCTAGCTCTTCAGTAGAGTGTTTATATAAGAACCTCTATAATAGGTCAAAAAACCGACGTGATGGGTTCCTAGGAAGAGCGTCAAGTCACAACTGTGCTGATCGCGTAACGGGTGCTATGATTGGTTTAGCACTCCATGCTGCATCCAATCACACACGAGGTGTCTGATAATCAGGATCCAATAAGTAAACAGGATGCAATAAGTAAACAAACACACCTCGCTCGAACCACGGCCTTATAACAGGGAACTTTCCAGAAACCCCAGAGGTATTAAGCACATCCTTCTATACAGTAAATATAAGGTGTGATATAGCCCGTTTATAAAACCGGAGGTGATATGGCTCAACGATCCGTGACCCTGCAATCTATAAAAAGTCACAAACCAGTCAGACACAAAACCAGATTCATGGATCCTGAAAGACAGGGCAACCAATGGCAGAATGTTACCCTCATAATGAGGACCAAGGTATGTCATCATTAAGCCCTGTGCCATGGGTGCCAAGTCTCAGCACCCATTTTTGTTCCTTCATTAACAGAAATTTACTCAGATCAGTCACATGTGTGGGAATAAATGGTTTCTCTAGAACCGTCCACTTAAAAGAAGTGGGTGAATGATTAAAGTTGATGAAGTGGGTAGTGAGTTTGGTCGCCTGACGTCTGCAGTTTATGGTACTTCTGTGTTCAGACAGCCTCACCCTGATCTTCCGGGTAGTCATGCCCACGTATCTTAATCCGCAGGGGCAGGTGATCAGATAGACAAGCTTATCACTATTACAGTTCGTGAACTTCGTTTGTCTCCAAGGTCTCGAGGTACCAATGTCAATTTCGGTGGTTCTGGAAGTCTGTGCACACGATTGACAAGTGCCACATGGATGGTGGCCCGTCACTGGAGGCATATCCCATAGAGTGCCTATTAGTCTGGTTGCTTCTTCGCGTGGTCTGGTATGGACCACTCTGTCCCTTAAATTAGGTCCTCTTTTAAAAGCAAACAAAGGCTATTGGATAGATTGAGGTCCAGAGTTCAGAATGGGCCAACGTTTCTTCACAGCTTTTTTAATGCTATTGGACAGTGTTCCAAAGGTGTGTACAAATGTGAGCCTTTCCAAAGGTTCCTTGGGAAGGGATGGTTCCAACAAGGCTGCTCGATTATTATTACTCGCCCGTTTCATAGCCCGGCGTACCAGGCGGGGAGGATACTTCCTCTCTACCAGCTGGTTATTAAGGGCGGCAGAGTGAGTTTTGAAGGCCGAGCTTGTGGAACAATTTCTTTGAACACGTAAAAATTGTCCAAAGGGCAAATTGTCCCGTAAAGATTTAGGGTGATGGCTATCGTACATCAAAAGCGAGTTTCTGGACATGGGCTTTCTATACAGTTCAGATTGTAAGCCGTTGGCAGTAGCTATGATTAAGAGATCAAGAAAAGCCAGATTGTCTTCACCAATCTCTATAGTAAACCGTAGGAAAGCATTCCTATTGTTCATCCAACCTAGGAAATCCTGGCAGCTAGATCTAGAGCCCCGCCATATCACAAATATATCGTCGATATATCGTTTCCAGGTTTTTATCTGGCAGATGTAGGGATTGGACTCATTTAGGATGTATTTCTGTTCGAAAGCATGGACATATAAATTAGCCAGGCTGGGGGCATAAACACTCCCCATGCTGGTACCCGACACCTGCAAATATATGTCTCCCTCGAACTTAAAAAAGTTCTTTTTCATGGCCAAAGTGGCACAGGCCATGATGAAGTGAACTGGAGTGATGGTGTCCATTTCGTTGGTGTCCAGCAGGTAATGGATGACTTCCAGGGTTTCGTCCTGCGGTATGGAGGTATAGAGGGCCTCCACATCGAATGAGACCAATAAGTCCGTTGTGGCGTCGAAGTCCAGATCTGGCAGTAAACGCAGGACGTCGGTGGTATCTTTAAGATACGTCGGCATCTTCTGGACCATTGGACGTAGAAAATAATCAACAAAAGTTGATAATGGTTCCAGAATAGAGCCAATGCCCGAGATGATAGGTCTTCCAGGCGGAGGGCGTTGTTGCTTATGCACCTTTGGTAGAATATAGAAATAAGGTGTCACCGGATGTTCTGTATTAAGAAAAAGAGCCTCTGACTCAGTTATCCAGCCCTCAGCTAGTGCTTCCTCAGTCATGTTGCGGATTATCCCTTGTAGTTCCAGAGTTGGATCGTAGTCCAGCAAGCGATAGGATCTTCTATCACTGAGTTGTCGCAGACACTCTGCTCGATATATCTCAGTATCAAGGAGGACAATGGCACCGCCCTTGTCCGCCGGCTTAATAATTACAAATTTGTCTGTAGACAATGATTTCAAAGCCTGATGTTCGGCTCTCGGGAGATTGCAGAACGTTTTGTTATCCTGTCTGCACATTTCTTCTATATCACGTTCAATAGCTTGTTCAAAAGCCAACACATGGGCCGGCATGAGATGGGTAGGTGGATTAAACGTTGATTTTCGTTTCAAACCTGTGTTGGTCAATTGATCTCCTTGTTCCAATTCCTGTTTATCAGCAAAGAAAAAATGCAATCTTATCTTCCTGATAAATCTAGCCAATTCCAATCGGGTCTCGAAATGTTCATTCCGATGTGTCGGAACAAAGCCAAGTCCTTTGTTCGAGGCCGCTTGCTACGTCTGAGTCAGAATATGTTTACTCAGGTTAAATACGATGCCACCCCAGTGTTGTTCTGTTCTTTGCTCTTGGCTGACGTGCTCCGTAGATTCCTGGTCGAGCTCGATGTTGTTGGAGGGCTGAAATGTACTTGAGGTTGTGTTTGAGGCTGGCCTCTCCTCCTGCCCCGTGATCTGCCGTGGCCATGTCCTAAAAAAGGCTGTCCATTAAAGTTGATGGGGAAATTAGGTGGATAATTCGGAGCAAAGGGGCCCATAGGCGGTTGAAAGGGACCTTGTTGATTAGGAAAGAACGCCGGACTTCCGAATTGCCAAGGATTTGGTGGCCACCATTGTTGGCCTTGATTCTGTTGGTTGCCTCTCCAGGACTGATTGACTTTTCTCTTTCCACGACCTCTGCCCCTGTTTGTTGATCACTCCCAGAGTCACTTCCAGATGTACTACCATCTGAACCAGAAGTACCATAACTTGAGCTTGTGTTATGATTATTTGGATTGAAGACGGGTGGAGTGTATGACTCACTAGTGTATGGGTAAATCCGGTCAAACTTGAATTTATCCAAGTCCTTCCTGAATTTCTCCATTTTGGTAAACAGAGTGTGTTCTTTGTAATCATTGTTACTTTTGTCAGATTCATCTTTATTTTTTTGAAAGATCTTATTAGAGAGGGTGGCTTTGATTTTGGACTCAGTGATTTGAATTTCAACAAGCAAGGCGTCTGCTGCCGATTTTGAGGTCTTGATAATCAAGATGAGCCAATCTCTTGTACATCACCAAGCGATCAGCGCCCAATTCTTTAGAAATTCCTTATCTTTGAGGAACAGCCTAGGGGCATTGTTGACAATGAGTCCAGTGGGAGCACAGTTGTTACGTAAATACTGGGCCATAATCGTGCCATGCAATGCCGTCCTAGTCATAGATTTTTTGAGGCCCAGGAGCTTAGCCCATTCTTCTTCATTGTTCGTGACCACAACGGGTATCACGTCCAATAGATCAGGAATGTCGGCCAAGACTAGTAGGAGATCCTCATCGTTAAATGAAAGACCATGGTTTTCAGCCATAATGAGTTGGTAAAGGGAGTGCTTAGAGAGAGTGAGAGCGGAACAATGCCTCGATGGAATGCTGTGCGCTGACACCAAAAAAGAGCATAAAAACCCACCCGACGTGAGGATGGATTGTGCACAGCCTGATGTGATCTGTGCACTTCATAATATGGGTCCGCAGTCGAGTGACTGCTCAAAAATATATCAAAACATACAGTTATGGGGGACCCTAGGACAATTTAATGACCAAGCTCTAGATACGCGTCCTTCCAAACCTTTATATCACAGAAAGTATCAGAGGGTCAAGGAAACAATGACAAGGATTATCTGGATGTCGAATGGGAACGAGTACCACAGGCCAGATTTCAAAAACTTTTTCAAATGATAAGAATGAGCCAAACATGTGTATGGTCTCGAACACCCATCAGTCACCACTCGGAACCGCCCTTCATCATTTGGGGTTCCAGCGACCTACGTAACAGGAAACTGCCTGATGACACACAGAGAGGGGCCTAGTGGATGGAAAAGTGGTACCCTCCTGTGGGCAGTGTGCGGTCACTATTTTCACAGGAGCGATAAGTTGTATATAAAATGTATATAAATGAGTGGTGTAGCTCATGGGGTAACCAACTAGGGTGCAGTGCAAAAAAGCTGTGGTAACAAAAGAAAAGAAGGTAGTGTAATTAAAATTGGTTTAGGAAGCAGAAAAATATTTTAATCAGATGTAGCTTCCAATGCCAATGTTAAAAAATAGCAGAGACAGAGAAAATTTATAAACTGTCTAGAAGTGGAACATGGTCAACATGTTTCAGCAAATAATGGCCATGTGGCCTTGCTTTCTTCAGGACCTAGTCAAAGACGACTACTGCTACTGCACAAAAAAGTGAATCAAAATAAGAAAAACCGTGTTCTAAAGAAATGATACACATTAAGATACCGGTATATAAGTCACCTGGGCCTCCTAGGTGGACCCTTCCGTATCTTCTTACAAATGCGGTTGTATGCTAAAAAAGTCAAAAATAAAGCATGACTACATCGCACACAGCCTATCTCCAGACATCCTCATCTAAACTGTAATGCATAAACTGCATCATCAATCGGGCCCATAACTTATAAGGCCAAACGCAGTGTGTATACTAGTGACTATTTATTTAAATATACAGCACTTGAAAATGTTCAAATTACATTCAATCCATCTTACCCGATGTGTAAGATGTGCTGACCTCACCCCACCTGGCTGCAGCTCAGGAAAGAAATGAAGCACCGCTCTGTTAGGGTGAATAAATGTACAAACAATCACTCACCGAGGCGGTATCAGCACACAACAAAGACAAACTCCCTCTCAAAAAATTCGCTCTCAAAAAGTTATGACTAGTAGATGACAATCGTCATACCCTCTTATTTAATGTTTATAGCGCGACCCACCAAGAGGGTTCTACCGCTACGACGTTTATACAGAAAACAAATCAACTACCATGATTGAATGAGCAGTTGCATTATAACTGTGGTCTATTCCTTGTGGTTATATAAACCTCAACGGTTGTCAATGCTTGAAACCATGAGGTAGCAAGATGAAATGCTGCCCAATGCATGACGGCGACTAAATCTCACTGAATCGGGGAATGCTGCCCTGCATACGGCGGTCACCCGACCTCCGCGATATGGAGCCTACAGATACAACAAAGAAGCAGCGCTATCAAAAGCGCTTCTCACATGTTCTTACTCCGATGTCGTGAATGCGTCTAAATTGATTCAATAAACATGTCATGCTATGAAAAAATTCTCAGTCATGCCTCAATGTCTCCCACACTCAGGATTAGTATGCCATGAACGCCAGGGAGAAATGTGAAGTAAACAAAGTGAAACCCTACCTCTCCGTCGGTACTTCAGACAGGCATCTTTGCCGTCTGGGGAGGTGGCGCTAGCTCTTCAGTAGAGTGTTTATATAAGAACCTCTATAATAGGTCAAAAAACCCACATGATGGGTTCCTAGGAAGAGCGTCAAGTCACAACTGTGCTGATCGCGTAACGGGTGCTATGATTGGTTTAGCACTCCATGCTGCATCCAATTACACACGAGGTGTCTGATAATCAGGATCCAATAAGTAAACAGGATGCAATAAGTAAACAAACACACCTTGCTCGAACCACGGCCTTATAACAGGGAACTTTCCAGAAACCCCAGAGGTATTAAGCACATCCTTCTATACAGTAAATATAAGGTGTGATATAGCCCGTTTATAAAACCGGAGGTGATATGGCTCGACGATCCGTGACCCTGCAATCTATAAAAAGTCACAAACCAGTCAGACACAAAAACAGAGTCATGGATCCTGAAAGACAGGGCAACCAATGGCAGAATGTTACCCTCATAATGAGGACCAGGGTATGTCATCATTAAGCCCTGTGCCATGGGTGCCAAGTCTCAGCACCCATTTTTGTTCCTTCATTAACAGAAATGTACTCAGATCAGTCACATGTGTGGGAATAAATGGTTTCTCTAGAACCGTCCACTTAAAAGAAGTGGGTGAATGATTAAAGTTGATGAAGTGGGTAGTGAGTTTGGTCGCCTGACATCTGCAGTTTATGGTACTTCTGTGTTCAGACAGCCTCACCCTGATCTTCCGGGTAGTCATGCCCACGTATCTTAATCCGCAGGGGCAGGTGATCAGATAGACAAGCTTATCACTATTACAGTTCGTGAACTTCGTTTGTCTCCAAGGTCTCGAGGTACCAATGTCAATTTCGGTGGTTCTGGAAGTCTGTGCACACGATTGACAAGTGCCACATGGATGGTGGCCCGTCACTGGAGGCATATCCGACCACCGAAATTGACATTGGTACCTCGAGACCTTGGAGACAAACGAAGTTCACGAACTGTAATAGTGATAAGCTTGTCTATCTGATCACCTGCCCCTGCGGATTAAGATACGTGGGCATGACTACCCGGAAGATCAGGGTGAGGCTGTCTGAACACAGAAGTACCATAAACTGCAGACGTCAGGCGACCAAACTCACTACCCACTTCATCAACTTTAATCATTCACCCACTTCTTTTAAGTGGACGGTTCTAGAGAAACCATTTATTCCCACACATGTGACTGATCTGAGTAAATTTCTGTTACTGAAGGAACAAAAATGGGTGCTGAGACTTGGCACCCATGGCACAGGGCTTAATGATGACATACCTTGGTCCTCATTATGAGGGTAACATTCTGCCATTGGTTGCCCTGTCTTTCAGGATCCATGACTCTGTTTTTGTGTCTGACTGGTTTGTGACTTTTTATAGATTGCAGGGTCACGGATCGTCGAGCCATATCACCTCCGGTTTTATAAACGGGCTATATCACACCTTATATTTACTGTATAGAAGGATGTGCTTAATACCTCTGGGGTTTCTGGAAAGTTCCCTGTTATAAGGCCGTGGTTCGAGCGAGGTGTGTTTGTTTACTTATTGCATCCTGTTTACTTATTGGATCCTGATTATCAGACACCTTGTGTGTGATTGGATGCAGCATGGAGTGCTAAACCAATCATAGCACCCGTTACGCGATCAGCACAGTTGTGACTTGACGCTCTTCCTAGGAACCCATCACGTGGGTTTTTTGACCTATTATAGAGGTTCTTATATAAACACTCTACTGAAGAGCTAGCGCCACCTCCCCAGACGGCAAAGATGCCTGTCTGAAGTACCGACGGAGAGGTAGGGTTTCACTTTGTTTACTTCACATTTCTCCCTGGCGTTCATGGCATACTAATCCTGAGTGTGGGAGACATTGAGGCATGACTGAGAATTTTTTCATAGCATGACATGTTTATTGAATCAATTTAGACGCATTCACGACATCGGGGTAAGAACATGTGAGAAGCACTTTTGATAGCACTGCTTCTTTGTTGTATCTGTAGGCTCCATATCGCGGAGGTCGGGTGACCGCCGTATGCAGGGCAGCATTCCCCGATTCAGTGAGATTTAGTCGCCGTCATGCATTGGGCAGCATTTCATCTTGCTACCTCATGGTTTCAAGCATTGACAACCGTTGAGGTTTATATAACCACAAGGAATAGACCACAGTTATAATGCAACTGCTCATTCTATCATGGTAGTTGATTTTTTTTCTGTATAAACGTCGTAGCGGTAGAACCCTCTTGGTGGGTCACGCTATAAACATTAAATAAGAGGGTATGACGATTGTCATCTACTAGTCATAACTTTTTGAGAGCGAGTTTTTTGAGAGTGAGTTTGTCTTTGTTGTGTGCTGATACCGCCTCGGTGAGTGATTGTTTGTACATTTATTCACCCTAACAGAGCGGTGCTTCATTTCTTTCCTGAGCTGCAGCCAGGTGGGGTGAGGTCAGCACATCTTACACATCGGGTAAGATGGATTGAATGTAATTAAAAAAATTTCAAGTGCTGTATATTTAAATAAATAGTCACTAGTATACACAGTGCGTTTGGCCTTATAAGTTATGGGCCCGATTGATGATGCAGTTTATGCATTACAGTTTAGATGAGGATGTCTGGAGATAGGCTGTGTGCGATGTACTCATGCTTTATTTTTGACTTTTTTAGCATACAACCGCATTTGTAAGAAGATACGGAAGGGTCCACCTAGGAGGTCCAGGTGACTTATATACCGGTATCTGAATGTGTATCATTTCTTTAGAACACGGTTTTTCTTATTTTGATTCACTTTTTTGTGCAGTTGCAGTAGTCGTCTTTGACTAGGTCCTGAAGAAAGCAAGGCCACATGGCCATTATTTGCTGAAACATGTTGACCACGTTCCACTTCTAGACAGTTTATAAATTTTCTCTGTCTCTGCTATTTTTTAACATTGGCATTGGAAGCTACATCTGATTAAAATATTTTTCTGCTTCCTAAACCAATTTTAATTACACTACCTTCTTTTCTTTTGTTACCACAGCTTTTTTGCACTGCACCCTAGTTGGTTACCCCATGAGCTACACCACTCATTTATATACATTTTATATACAACTTATCGCTCCTGTGAAAATAGTGACCGCACACTGCCCACAGGAGGGTACCACTTTTCCATCCACTAGGCCCCTCTCTGTGTGTCATCAGGCAGTTTCCTGTTACGTGGGTCGCTGGAACCCCAAATGATGAAGGGCGGTTCCGAGTGGTGACTGATGGGTGTTCGAGACCATACACATGTTTGGCTCATTCATATCATTTGAAAAAGTTTTTGAAATCTGGCCTGTGGTACTCGTTCCCATTCGACATCCAGATAATCCTTGTCATTGTTTCCTTGACCCTCTGATACTTTCTGTGATATAAAGGGACTGTGTGTCTCCATGTGTCCGAAAACCTGTCTCAGGGCCTGGAGGGTTCCCTAAGGTAGCGCCAGGTTGGGGGCCTAGGCTGTACTTACAGGTCATTTGAGGAGGATCTTCCTGTGTCTAGAGGATGGGGAGTTTCTGTAACCAGAACTCCGGCGGTCCTGGTGTTGGGCAGTACCGCTCCTAAGTGGAGGGTGTCGAAGTCCTGGTTGAGGGGTGAGAGGGGGACAAAAACCCCAGTGGAAAAGCCAGTGGGTCAGGGGCCAGCCAGAAGGGCTGAGCCATCCGAGCGACCATGGTGACGCCACTTCTGTTCTGAGAGACAGGCAGACTGTCGCACGACACATTAGTGATGTGTCACCCTCAAGGGGGGGCTTGCGTGCTCCCCGTGAAGTCTGGTTCGCTGGGCATTTGACCGCTCAGAGTGCTTGACAATTTGGCTGTCTATAGTACTACTACCCTGAGGGCAGGGAGGGCCCATCTTAAAGGAAAGGGACCCTGCTCTACAGTGGGAGGGTGCAGAACTTTGGAAGGGGGTGCAGAGGGAGGGAGTCCTCGCCTCTGACCCCGGTGCATCCGGTGATTGTAGATCCCAGGCAGTAGACCAGTGATGGAGAGAGGTCCTGAACTGGTGGGAGAGTTGTGTTCTGGGGGTGCTTCCCTGGGAGGGTGCGGAATCCCAGAAGTAGAGGTAGGGTGGGGCATTCTTGCCCGTGACCTCTGGTCAGCCTGAGGGTGCGGAGCCTAGGTTGAAGGATCAGTGGTAGTTGTAGCTACACTGAAAGGGAGAGTGGAGAATGGCTATTGTGTGCCAGGGGTTACTGCCCCCCCACTCTGTGGATTGGCCAGGACATGTGACATCTGGATGGCCTAGGGCCTGGTCCTGGCCGTGGACAACTAGAGAGTACCAGTGGGGTATCCTAGTTGGGCCAGAGAGTTCTTGTTTATAGGAAACCATGTGGGTTCAGAATGGCGTAGAACCGGAGGGTGTCCCGGCCGTGCGGGCCCGCGTCCGTGTTCTATCGCCCAAAGAAGGGAAGCACATCAAGGGAGTGATTGGTCTACCCTGCGTTTTGGCTGGAAGGGACTTGTGTTGGACTTGGCCCTTTTGGCAGGTTCACCCTGAAACTTTTTGCATTTTCCTAGCCTGTTTCTGTAACCTGGTGTTGATGATTTTAGGCCTCTGCGCACTTTTTCACTGTGGTCCAGTGTAAAGTGCGTGCGCTCTCTGTGTATGTGTGGGACCCCCGTAGTGAAGTAGTGGTCTCAACCTGATTGGAGCATTATTGTGGGAACCTTATGTAGGTGTAGCAAATGTTAGCATTTGTGTAATGTAAGCTCTTGCAGAGTAGAATACAGCTCAGATTTATTACAGAATGCTCTTATACACTTTCCGGGCAGTTTAGAGGAAATCTGGGAGCTCTCTTTATGGGTCTATTTATGGGAGAACTGATTTTCCTTATCTGTTCCGTTTGATGTGACTTTATAATAATTTGTCTTTTTACTGATATCACTTTGATTAATTTGACCTTCATATGTACTAATGCACTCATGTTTTGATTGCTGACTGACCCTAATTTGTTGATTTTGAATTTATAAACTTTTAAATCCTTCAGTAAATCTTTATGGTTTGAAAAGTTACTGACTCTGTTTTCCTCGTGGAGCTTCGTGTTATTTAAATGTATTGATTTAGTGAACAGCCTCAGTTGTGGATATCTATCTATCATATAGCACATTATGGGCACTGAATTTGCTCAAAGAAAAGCTCTCTCGGGGGGAGGAGCTACACGCCTGAAGGAAATTGCCGCGTGAGCTCTCGGCTCTGCTGAGGCCGTCAGCCGGCCCTGACATCCTGGTGCATATCCTGACCCCTGAGCCCTGAAATCGTGATCAGAGGCCAGGCGCCACATCTGGGGCCAACCCTGGAGGTCCGGCGTGTCCCAGGACCGGAGTTCGCTCCATCTTACTTCGGGCCTGATTTTGGAATTACAGCCAGGACCTGGAGGGTGCGCGGCACCCGCTCCGGAGGCGAACAACAACGGGGACCCAAACCGGAAGTCGCCGGTCGGGTCCCCGCAAGAAGGCGCTACGTAGGCGCCGCGGGCCAATGATAGTGCTGGCAATGCTGCGTGGGCCCCGCCCTCCCTCCGTGCTGTGAATTTAACCCCCGGTGGGGGCCTGGAGATTGGCGGATCTTGGATCTCGGTGGAGGTGGTCATTGTGCTGCTCCACCGCTTTGGGGGGTGAATGTGAACTGAGGGTGCGCTGAGGCCCCCCCCTTTTTCACTATTGAACGGGCCCACAGAGTTCCGGGAGGGAGACCGAAACCAGGGGCCTCAACACGTCCTATGATCACCAGGGTACAGGCGGCGAGATCTGGAGGCCCCATCTAATATGAGAATTCTACCCTCTCCTTTTTCCCGGGTTTTACACAGTCGGTTCAGAAGCAGCGTCGCAACTTCTTGGCCGTCAAGAAGAAACTGAGAGACAGGGGGCTAAGATATGCCATGATGTTCCCGGCACGTCTGAGGGTGGAAGTCAACGGTCGAGCTTGGTTCTTCGACAATCCAGATACTGTGACGGATTGGATAGACGCTCTTCCTCGTGATGGCCCGGAAACGCCGGACAGATCGGATGAGCGGATGGCAGGGGAACAGGAATACGAGTAACTTTTGGCCCTCTGGCCTGTCCTGGCTTTGCAAATGTTGGGGGGCATGGGTTCTTCGGACTGCCGCGTGTCTCTCCTGGGGTTTATTGGGCCGCTGACTGAGGGGCTAGGAGGGGATCTAGGAGTTCAATATATAGGGTCGGGGGTGGGGGAGGTGAGACCGAACCTTCTCCTTTTTTTCTTTTTTTAAATATTTGGGGCGACAGGCAGTTTTGAGCTCGGTGGGCAGGGCAGCGGGGTGGGGGGATGTTGGGGGGAAATGTTTGGTTGTTTGTTTGAGTGGTTTGTTGGTTGCATCAGCATGATATTCTGGCTTCATAGACGAAATGCTGGGGTTTGTCTGCTCTACCGGGTTGACGATGGGGGGTGGAGAGGTAAAGGTGCTAAGTTGGAATGTTAACGGGTTGGGGGACAAAATTAAACAGAGTGTAGTTCTCCAGTTACTCAAAAGCCATGCGCCAGGCGTGGTCCTGTTGCAGGAGACACACCTTGTTGGAAACTCCTGTAAAGTTCTACATAGAATGGGGTACAACCTGGTTGCACACTCAGTGTTCACGTCGGGTTCCAGAGGGGTGGGAATTCTAATGCGTAAGGTTTTCCCATTGGCTATCACTTCCACTTGTGAAGATGGACGTGGCAGGTATGCTGGAATCACGGGTACATGGGAGGGTCAACCAATAACCTTCCTCTCCATCTACGTTCCTCCAGGATTACAGGGCACAAACCTAGCAGATTTGGGTACGGCTTTGCTTTCACTCCCTGATGGACTTCTACTCTTAGGGGGCGATTTTAATGCAGTCGTCTCGGGCATGGTGGACAGACACCCCCCACGTGAGACAGGACAGGCGCTGCGGTGGCTACCGGACTTTATTGATGCAATGGGCCTGGTTGAAACTTGGAGGGTGCTCCACCCTGATCAAAATAGTCTTTTGCGACAGGATTACTGTCTAGTCCCTGCTGCGCAAGCATCCTACATCACAGAAGTAACACACTTGGCAAGGGGCATTTCAGATCATTCTCCACTGTGGATCCACATAGTTGCAACACGAGGCACAGCGGGAAGGGTGGCCCCGATCAACCCATGGTATCTGCGCAATCCCAAAGTCCGCAAGGATCTCATTGCAACGCTCGAGGACTACTTTGTTAACAATGTAGGATCTGTATCCTCGTCCAGATCCTTACGGGAAGCCTTCAAACAGTTATCAGGGGTCAGGCTCTGTCTCTGATAGCAGGCTAAAAAAGGAGAGACAGAGGGAGGTGGTGGAGATGGAGGCTGAGATCTGTTGGTTGGAGGGGGAATTGGAGCTGGGGGCAACTCCGGCCCGACTTCATCATCTGACCCTAAAGCAACACGACTATAAAGCATTGGTCACTGAGAGGGCTAGAGCTCTTAGTAGGGAACAGGAAGGCAGGCTCTACGACCTGGGGGACAAGGCAGGGAAACTTATTGCGTGGCTTGATAAGAAAGACTGGGCCTCCCGTCTCGTCCCTGAGCTTTTAACGGAGGAGGGGGTGCAGCTCTCAGACCCGCAAGAAATAGTAAATAAATTCCCCGACCACTTCCGGGCAGTCTATACTTCGGTCTCGCCTCTCGTGGAAGCCGACTCTCATATGCTGCTCCGTGACATACAACTCCCGTGTCTTTCCCCCGAGGATCGAAAATTTATGGATAGTGCACTAACACCCGACGAAATTGCTTTGGCTATCCGTTCGTTAAACTGTGGAAAGGCGTTAGGTCCCCACGGGCTCCCCATTGAACTTTACAAACTCAAACCAGATAAACTAGCGCCCTTTTTGAAGGCAATGTACATGGAGTCTAGAGACAGAGGTGTTCTCCCTAGGGATCAGAGGATCGCTACGATAGTGGTGATCCATAAGGAGGGCAGGATCAAAACGAGCTGTTCTTCGTACAGGCCGATCTCTCTTTTAAATGCAGAACCGAAAATACTGGCCAAAGTTCTGGCAAACAGACTGATAAAGGTTATCTGTGATCTAGTCCATCCTGATCAATCGGGCTTTATGCCCCACAGGAACACGGCTTTAAATCTGAGTAGACTGCAGGGGGTGTTGGCCAGGGCTCATACTTTCCGCGAACCAGCCATTATCGCGTCATTGAACGCAACGATGGCCTTTGACACAATTGAATGGCCTTATCTATGGGCAGTCCTGGCCAAGTTTGGATTTTCCCCCGAGTACGTCGGATGGATACGCCTGTTGTATTCGGATCCGCACGCACAGGTAGTTGTAAACAGTAGAGTTAAGGCTCCCTTCTTGTTAGTGCGGGGCACTCGCCAGGGTTGCCCGCTGTCCCCCCTTCTTTTTGCATTAGCCTTGGAGCCTCTTGCTGCATGGATACGCTGGGAGCCCTCGATTAGAGGTTTGCAATGGTCTCCTGAATGGGAGGACCGCATATCCCTATATGCAGATGACATACTGCTTTATTTGTCCTCTCACTGTAAATCCCTTATTGTTATTTTTGACGTCTTGGCCTCCTTCGGGAGAAATTCGTGACTTTCAATCAACTGGAAGAAATCCGTTCTGTTTGTATTGCAGGGGGACCCTCCGACTCCTCCGCGGTACTGTCCTATACAGTTCAATACAGAAGGGTTCAAATATTTGGGAATCTTTGTTTCTTTAGATCCCTCGGTTAGGTATTCCCGAAACCTTCTCTCCCCCTTTACAAAGGCTTATAAAGTGACATTTCCAACTTGAATAAACTGCCGCTTTCACTGTTGTGTAGAGCAGCCCTTTTCAAAATTATGGCACTTCCTCACTTCCTCTACGCTCTGCAGAATGCTTTAGATGTGGTACCATCGGGATACTTCCGAGAGGTTGAAGGCATGCTGCGGAACCTGTTGTGGGAGGGAAGGCCCAGCATTGCATTACGCAAAATAACTTTGTCTTGGTATGACGGAGGTATCGCTCTTCCTGATATTAAAAAAGTACTACTGGGTCTCCCAGCTGGCAGCTATCAACCACGGCATGTATGACCGAGTTGATGACCCTGGGTATGCGATGGATAAATGGCTTCTTCCAGGGGGTAGATATAGCAGAACCTTATACTCTCAGCAAAATAGAGTGGCGTTAGCTGGGCCGACCATGCATTCGGTTTGGATCTGGCACGATGCCACAGCCTCTCTGGGTTGGAAAAACAAACTGACTATGGCCACTCCACTGTGGGATTCCGAGAAACTTGGCAAACTCTGGAATACAAAAGGATTCAAAAAATGGGACTTAATAGGAATTTCCTCGATAAAAGATATCTGGGGGAAGGGGAAATTTAAATTGTTTGAAGAAATGCAAGCAGAATATAACCTCGCAAATTCCGAATACTTTCGTTATGGGCAGGTTAGGCATTCCCTTCTCTCAGTAATACCTGTGGATTCAGAGCTACCGGAGGCCTCACCTCTTGAGGATAGGATATTAGATGGTCACCTTCCTGACAAAACGATCTCCCTAATTTATAAAAAACTGATTACCACAGTCCAGATCCTCTCGAGGCGTTAAGGGACAAATGGATGCAGGATGGGATAGAACTGGATGACGAAGACTGGCAGATAGCAAGGTCCTCCCTGAAAGAAGTGGCAATTCCAGCCCGCCTGAGATTAGTTCAACTTAAAATACTGCATAGGATCTACCTTACGGGGCCCGACTAGTTCATATGGGACTCTCCGACATGGGGCTATGCAGACCTCAGTGTGGCCACGTAGGTACGTTTATCCATATTATCTGGGAATGTGAGCACATCACCACATATTGGCACAGCATACACAATGTTATGGGTAGAGTCAGGGGATCTCCCTCCTGCCGGAAGCTAGAAGATGCTTACTCACTATCTGGGAACCTACTAAACTTAACACCTCACAAACACAATGGGCTACCCTGGGTTTTATGATTGCCAAACGAAACATAGCTCAACTGTGGGGAGCGGCACAGTCGCCCACTCTGGATGTGTGGGAAAAGAACACTGATTGGTGTATGTTTAGAGAGAAAACTTTATATCTTGCGAGGGGATGGCCTCGAAGGTGGTCACTGGTTTGGGGGCCCTGGAATAGCTACAGAGGAGAAATTTGTACCCCGCCCCTAAATGCGACGATTGATGATCTCCCCTTCCTGTGAAGTTCCTCTGTAAATGTACATTGTATTTATCCTGTGACCCCTGATGCGTGCTCGGCTGACATGACAGACCCTTTGTAATGTGATTTTACTGATGCTTTGTTAATAAAAAGAATGGTAAAAAAAAAAAGAAAAGCTCTCTCGAGGCTCAAGCTGTTTTCCACTTCATACATATATACCAATCAGTACCCGGGTCTAGAAGCTTCGTCCACATCACCATTAGGAGAATGCAGCTCACATGACAACACTGACCAGGCTTCTCACGAGCCAATATAGAAAGTCAATGTAAGCTTCAACAGTACAATACCACACATTCACATCAGGGATGGGGTCCAATTAATGTCATGCATCCCAGGCAACAAAAGTACCAGGCTTTGAACGTCACCAGTAATGTGCAGCTTACACAAGAACAAACACCAGGGGGTTTGGCCTCATTGTCACCATGCAGGGGGAGAGGATGTAGCCTTACGGCTAGAACGGTCAACCTCGAAGCTGGGGAACCAGGTTCAAGTCTCTTCAAGGCTGCTCAACATCCTGTGATTCTGGGCAAATCTCTGAATCTCCCTGTGCCTATCAAAAATGAATGTGTCTTTGTGTAACGAAACTGGTGCTCATGTAAAGCGCTATGATACCCCATATATTCTGGTCTAGTTTGCACTATATAAAACTCTAAAAAAAAACAATGAATGTCTGAGGCAAGGGGGGATCCTAAATTACAACAATCTTTGAGCCTTAGCTGTTCCAAGCATTGTAAATAAAACTAGGCACATGAGGTTTGGAGTTGCGAAGGCAGTTGAAGCTAGTGGAGGCGAAGGCGTTTATCTGGCAGTTCATGGAGAGGGAGGAGTCAAGGATGATGCAGAGGATCCGAGAGTGGTCTGTAGGGGTGGGTGGGTTCCCGAGGGTGGAGTGCCACCAGGTGTTGTCCCAGGCGGAGGTGCAGGGTCCGAGGATGAGGACCTCGGTCTTATCCAAGTTGAGCTTCAAGCAGCTGTCCTTCATCCAGGCTGCCACGTTCTTCATTCCTTTCTGGAAGCGGAGACACACAAGTTACAAATCTCCATTTCAGAGTGTTTATGTGCAGGAAGGTACACCTTCCTACACATAAATAATGCTTTTGCTCAATGCAAGCAAGGGTGCCTGCGTTGGTGGTAGGCTGCTAAATTTAGCGCTAGCGCAGGTAGAAAGTCAGTGCTGCACCGTATTCTTGTAAACACGGTGTTTCATAAGTGGTGGAGCACGTTATTAAGCCAACGAGGCTAAAGCCTCGCTCCGCCACTTCACTTGTAAATATAACCCCACGTTTTAATAAGTTGGATGGAAGAGTTGCAAAAATATATTACCATGCCGCATCTGGATGAAGCCCATTGACTGTGCGAATTCCTTGTGAAGTCCAACGGCGTTGATAGCGGCCTCACAAGAGCTTGTGCTCATAGAATAATGTAAACCCAACTGGGAGACCCTAGCTTCAGTGGAACTTGTAATTTCGGCGCCATCTTTGACAGTCCGGCTGCAGCCTTGAAGTATTCAACAGATCACCGAACTCCATCACCAGTCACACTCAGTGCAGGTTACTCCATCACCAGTCACACTCAGTGCAGGTTACTCCATCACCAGTCACACTCAATGCAGGTTACTCCATCCACAGTCACACTCAGTGCAGCTCACGCCATCACCAGTCACACTCAGTGCAGGTTACTCCATCACCAGTCACACTCAGTGCAGGTTACTCCATCACCAGTCACACTCAGTGCAGGTTACTCCATCACCAGTCACACTCAATGCAGGTTACTCCATCACGAGTCACACTCAGTGCAGCTCACGCCATCACCAGTCACACTCAATGCAGGTTACTCCATCACCGGTCACACTCAATGCAGGGTACTCCATCGCCAGTTACACTCAGTGCAGGTTACTCTTTCCCAGTCACACTCAGTGCAGGTTACTCCATCACCATTCACACTCAGTGCAGGTTACTCCATCACCAGTCGCACTCAGTGCAGGTTACTCCATCACCAGGCACACTCAGTGCAGGTTACTCCATCCCCAGTCACACTCAGTGCAGGTTACTCCATCACCTGTCACACTCAGTGCAGGTTACTCCATCACCAGTCACACTCAATGCAGGTTACTCCATCACGAGTCACACTCAGTGCAGCTCACGCCATCACCAGTCACACTCAGTGCAGGTTACTCCATCACCAGTCACACTCAATGCAGGTTACTCCATCACCGGTCACACTGAATGCAGGTCACTCCATCGCCAGTTACACTCAGTGCAGGTTACTCCATCACCAGTCACACTCAATGCAGGTTACTCCATCGCCAGTTACACTCAGTGCAGGTTACTCCATCCCAGTCACACTCAGTGCAGGTTACTCCATCAACAGTCACACTCAATGCAGGTTACTCCATCACCAGTCACACTTAGTGCAGGTTACTCCATCCACAGTCACACTCAGTGCAGCTTACTCCATCACCAGTCACACTCAGTGCAGGTTACTCCATCAACAGTCACACTCAATGCAGGTTACTCCATCACCAGTCACACTCAGTGCAACTTACGCCATCTCCAGTCACACTCAGTGCGGGTTACTCCATTACCAGTCACACTCAGTGCAGGTTACTCCATCACCAGTCACACTCAATGCAGGTTACTCCATCGCCAGTTACACTCAGTGCAGGTTACTCCATCCCAGTCACACTCAGTGCAGGTTACTCCATCAACAGTCACACTCAATGCAGGTTACTCCATCACCAGTCACACTTAGTGCAGGTTACTCCATCCACAGTCACACTCAGTGCAGCTTACTCCATCACCAGTCACACTCAGTGCAGGTTACTCCATCAACAGTCACACTCAATGCAGGTTACTCCATCACCAGTCACACTCAGTGCAACTTACGCCATCTCCAATCACACTCAGTACGGGTTACTACATCACCAGTCACACTCAATGCAGGTTACTTCACCCCAGTCACACTCAGTGCAGCTAACTCCATCCCCAGTTACACTCAGTGCAGGGTCTACTTGCGCAAACCAGTCCACATACACATACTCAACTGAGCGAGCCACACCAGCTGTAACAAGAGTGGACAGTCAACGCTAGCGCCCTTGAGACGGTTTCTGCTAGTGTTGGGCCAGTTACTTCGTGTGATCTTGGGCAGCCATTTGCTGGTTAGTGCAGAATGCTAGGGTGCGTGCAAGGAAGCCCACACACGGAACTGCTATTTCAGGAGGCAACTTCTTCTTGCAGTTTCCTGGAAAAGAAGTGAGAATTGACTGGTACTCTGAGGCAACGTTACTGCCCTTGAGAGGCCACGCCTGACTGTACCAGCCAGAGCGTGCATCAGCTGGAGGCCACGCCTGAGCGCCTCAGGAAGACGCCGGGGCGCAGCTGGTCTTTAGATAAGAGGGGCGCTGGTGTGCACCCCACCCTCCTCGTCATGCACAGTTTTCAAGCCTAGGGTCAGGCTATGCCTGGCCACAAGAGTTCCCAACAGCCGTGTATCCAGTGCTAGAGGGGTGGCGCAGATGTACACACCCTTGAGTCCCCAAGGGTAAGGACAGGCCCTTATTGACAGTTTTCCCAAAAGCAAAACTAAGGTACTTTTCACAGAAGTGTTCCAGTGCGCGGAGAAGGCATTCACTTCACAGAGTGAAACCACAGGCAAGCCTGGCACACACAGAAGCACGAGCGCGTGCAAGCTGTCAACTCTGAACACTGAAGTCTAATAAATGGAAGATAAATATTAGAGATGGCATAGAAATCAAATAGAGCACTGCAAAGCCGAGCGAAGACAAAAGCTTCTGATAATACATGTTAGAGAAAAACAAGCAACAGTGGTGGCCTTTCCAAATGATTTAATGTTTTTTATTATTGTATACATATATTGAACACAAATGAAAATAAGGAACCATCGCAATCGCAATATGGTGACCATATGCTACTAATACCATTCTTAAATTAAAAAGAAAAACAAGTAAACGTTGTATATACCTCTAATAAAAGAGTATGGGTGGTTTCTGACATGCAGCTGTAGTTTTGATGCACATCACTGGTAAATATGATTCCTGCTAATGACCTTGAATTACTGTTACTTAAAACATGGTTTAAAGAGACAAGGATAACTAAAAAATAAAGAATGGCAATAAAGCATTTAGTCCTGATCTAGAGAGTATATATATATATATATATATATATATATATATATATATATATATATATATATGTAGTTCAATTTGCTCTGAATTGAAAAGGCACACCACAACAGCTGGTCTGCACGCAACCTTTTATTGCTTAGAAAGCAGCATTCCCTCCATTATTTAAAACCCTCCACCAACGCGTTTCAGAGCTCTCTGCTCTTTCCTCAGGGTATATATATATATATATATATATTCTTTATTATGTGATGTTTCAAGATAGGTAAAGACATCCAAAGGCCTGACATGGAAAGAGGCAAAAAACGAGGAGAAATGAAAACATTTACCCTCGTTGTGCTTTGCTAGGCCACAACGGGGGAGGTGTAGCATTCAGATGCATGTCCAGATTTACGATTCCTCGTAAATCTTGAAATGTGTCTGGTTCATGGGTGTTGCGCGGGAACACCCACAGCAACACCCATGGAACGCATTTCACGCAAAGGGCTGCATGTAAAGGGGCCCTATTTACAAGGACAGGAAAAGATAGGCAGGGTGGCTTTTCCTGTCCTTGTAAATATGAAGCAGTCAAATACGCCACCAGTACGTAACAAAAAGTGACCTACTGGTGGGGCAGGGGGCTTGTAAATCTGCCCCTCGGTATTTTGTCACCGCCATTTGACATTACCTCGCCTTCTGTAAGCAGCAGACCTGCAAGTCAGCATAACCATGAATCTTTACCTAGAATCCACACTCCATGGAATGGTGTCCATGTTAAAGAAACCTCAAGCTTTTCATTATATGGATATTGTAAGTCACCGTGGAGTTCTGTGACCACATAGAGTAGAGAGTCTGAAAACTAAGGGCCACTGGTATTAAGGAGTGTAGGTGGGGCGTTGCCCTACCGTTTGTGGAGAAGCAGGGAGAAGGCACACTAAGCAGTTGAGTGCTAACGGCAGCAGGTTGCTCACAGTGAAACAGCCAAGACTGTGTTTATTTAGGAGAGAAGATGTGGTGGGTACTACTGCTTTAGTGCAGATCAAGGATTTCCTTGCCCTCAGGGTCCAAGTCAGTGCAGTGGTGTCAGGAGCAGTGGGCATGGCCTATTTTACTAGTTCAACCTAAGTCTGCCCTTGATAGCTATTGCTGGGGTGCAGGGTAAAGTGGGCAAATCTCCATACAAGTAAATGGAATGTTGCAGGGTGTCCACTGTAGCAGGGTGGGAGTGGGTGGTGCTGAGGGGGCCAGGTTTGGAGAGGGGTCCAGGCCAGCAGCTTCTTCTGGCCTTTGAAGACTTGTCTGATGGATTGGAGAACATGTGCAGCAGTACAGGCACTGTTCTCACTCATATTGCTCACAAAGTGATCACGTCTCCATATGACAGATTTTACCATGTGTTTTCCCATGGTAGACCTTGAGGCTGAAATGCAGGACTGCTGGGACAACAGAAGCTCTGCACCCCATCAGCCCCACTCTCTCTGACAGCCTCAGACTGTGCCAGGGGGCTGGTGAGGGGTCACTGTTAGTGTGTGGAAATGTATCTCGCTCTGTAAACATCAGTACATTTTGGTGTCATAGGGTGAAGATGTTGATATCACAAAGTCCTGAAACACATGTTTAAATGACTGCTTGATGGTTAAGATGCTGCGTTTAATTACACCTTGTTTAGTTGCTGCATGTTATTTTTCCTCTTTTGGGTAAATATAGCAATTAATGATAAGATGCTTTGAGGCAGGACTATTTTATTTACTAAATAATTTCCTAAACTGAAACACAGAATGTAAAAAACAGCAATCTTTGGTGTTGGACAATTTTAAATTATGAGGCAGCTGAAGCTCAACGCGAGAAGACTGAAGTCCTTATCCTGAGAACAAACCCCTCAGCATGGGACAGAACTTGGTGGCCAACCGCCCTAGGAAGTCCATCTACCCCCTCAGACCACGCCCAAAATCTCGGCATCGTACTCGACTCATCACTCACCATGAACCATCAGGTCAACGCCGTCACCTCCAGCTGCTTCAACACCCTCCGCAACCTCCGCAAGACCTTCAAATGGATCCCCCCTGAGTCACGGAAGACAGTCACCCACGCTCTCATCACCAGCAGACTGGACAATGGAAACGCACTGTACGCCGGCATCAACAAGTTCCTACTCCGCAAACTCCAGACAATACAGAACACCACCGCAGACTCGTCTTCGGAATCCACCGGCACAACCACATCAGCCAATACCTACGTAGACTCCACTGGCTCCCCGTAGAAAAAAGAGACACCTTAAAAATCCTCACTCATGCCTACAAATTCCTACACAACAATGGACTCCAACAACTCAATGACAGAATCAACTTCCACGTACCCAAAAGAAACCTCCGATCTTCCAACCTCGCACTAGCCGAAACCCCGCGCAGTCACAGAGCCAGAGCAGGCTGAATATCCTTCTCTCACATTGCAGCCAAGACCTGTAAACAAGCTATTGGCAGACATCCCTGAACACCTTTAGGAAGACCTTCAAGATCTGGCTCTTCGGCTAAACAGTCCTGCTGAACCCCCCCACCAAGCACCTTGAGACCCTCACGGGTGAGAAGCGCGCTTACAATTCCCCTGATTGATTGACTGGTAATTCACTTTGCTGTCAATGTTTTTCTGTTTCCTATTAACATTAGTCTAAAGTTGATTCAAGGTTAGGCGCTGGGGGCAATGGCAGATTTGGGTGGTTAGCCTGTCCCAGTAATACAGTAGGACTTCTTCATACCAGCCATCTGTGGATGCAAGCATATGAAAGCATTTCAAATATCTTTCAAATCCATTTCATCCTTTCCAGGTAGCATACAGTGCATGATTTCCTACTTGCCATTGGCCACAGGTTAGTGTGGTGACATCTGGAGGGATGGCAATTGCCAGTTTAGCAGTGCTGTATATGCTAGCTGACCACTAGGGCAAAAGTAGCAGAGCACTAGGGGCCCTATTATTTAAAGGTCGCACTTTCCCTGTTTGCGACTGGCGCACCCTAAAACAGGTGTGCCAGACGCAAACAGGGAAAGTGTGCCCTGTTACTTGGAATACACTGGCCCCAGGACAGCCATGAAGTCACGCTGACGTGGGGCAGCGCATTCCTGTGAAAAACAAGGCAGCTCCTTTGAAGCCACTCCGTCTTTTCACAGTGCAGGCGGCACCTACCTGCACTTTGAAGGAGGATTAGAGATCCCCTTGCAGGCGGGTGCAGTCACTGACTTGCAATAGTCTTACATCAGTGGGACTTTATTCCTTATAAGACATGGGCACATTATCACATTACCCTTTCCACAAACCACTTAAATCATTGGTGTGGTGCTCTTTCATATGAAAGACATAGAATGTTTGTAAACATGCAGGACACAATTAGATTCTCCATTTACAATTTTAAAAAGGCTGTTTTAGCTCAGGATGTGCATAAACATGTAGAGAGCCTCTATCTTTATTTACCTATAGCATCAAAAAAAGTTAACATGTTGACATAAATATCTCTTTTCTGCTTATCACTGTTCATCTAGAAACAAAGAGCTAAAAAAGGCAGTCATGTTTGTTTTCGTTTTTTAAAATACAACTTTAATTATGCTCTTTTATATAACTTTTCCATCTGCTGCTGGGTCTGGGAGCCGCGTTGTGTTGAGCGACTACATAATACTTAGGACTACGTAATACTACATAATACTTAGTACTGGCAACTAAGTGCATTACATGTAATAAGGAAATTAGAGATGGGCTTTTATACAGGGATTGCAGGTTCCCATGTATTAATCATTAACTACACTTAATTCAAATCAAAGTAGGCAATCGTCCAGAGGCTTTCAAGGGTCTGAGAGAATATAAGTGAATATGGAGTAAGTTGTAAAGCCATGTTAAGGCATACTGTTTGCTTTCTTGTCACTTTGGGCCGGGAAACAACCTTTACAACGCAACTTTTACAACGCACTACCATTACAACGAAACGTTTACAACGCAACATCCATTACAACGCATGCCATTACAACGCAACCATTACAACGCATGACACTACAACGCACACCACTACAACGCATGTCTTTACAACGCAGTCATTACAAAGCATACCATTACCATCCAACACTTACCTTACTGTTGCACCCCGTGGAGTTAGAATAGTAATTTTTACACCTACACTATCCAACACTTACCCTACTGTTGCAACCCCTGGAGTTAGAATAGTATTTTTTACCCCTACACTATCCAACACTTACCCTACTGTTGCACCCCCTGGAGTTAGAATAGTAATGTTTACCCCTACACTATCCAATACTTACCAAACATGCAATGTAATGTTATGCGTTGTAATGGTATGCGTTGTAAAGGTATTATGCGTTGTAATGGAATGCGTTGTAAATGTAGTTTTTAAAATTTCGTTGTAATGGCATGCGTTGTAATGGAATGCGTTGTAATGGATGTTGCGTTGTAAAAAATGCATTGTAAAGGTATGCGTTGTAAAAGTGTGCGTTGTAGTGACATACATCCCTTTGGGCCTCATATAGAATTTGGTGGACAGGTTACTCCGTCACAAACATGATGAATATTACGAACACATGATATCCTATGGCAATAGAGCAGACGGGACATCCATCACGTTTGTGACGGAGTAACCCATCCACCAAACTCTAAATGAGGTCACTTCTTTCTTTTTTGACATGACAAGATGGAGAATAAGGCAGGAGTGTACTCTGCACTACTGCTGTTGATGAAACCATTTGATGAAACACCTCTTTACGAGTGCAGTAAAACATCGTAGACTGAAGAGGCCGATATATTAATTTGCAAAATACCTAATGGGCCAAGTAATTAGCATGTTGACGTCCAGGAAGCGTTAGAAATGTATTTTGGGGATACAGAAATACAAAAGATGAAATTGCTGCCCTTATATATGGCTGGAAACACTTACTGACAGCTCATCCTCCTATCTCACTCAGAAGCTCATTCCTTCTTGGCAGAGCGTGAATTAGTATGTACAGGAATTTCTAAGGAAGTATCATTCTTCAATGTGAATTTTGATCCTAAAATGCAGTTTGAATATGATATCATGGTCCAAAATGCTGTAACTTAAAAATATCGAGGAAGAATGTATCATGGGTAAGAATGTTGTTTATTTGAAAATAATGTTGAAGATAATGTGTACAAAAATAGTGAGGTGTATATTATCATTTTAATTCACATTTTTAATTACATAATATTAATTAAAATTATTTTTATTATAGTATACTATAATACTATAATCATGCATTATACATGCACTTTTTTAGGTTGTGGTATTTATTTTTCATTGGATTTGGGGTTTATTTAGAGACTAAGGGTCTGATTTATCAACATTTCACACGTGCAGCACAGCACAGTGCAGCAGCAGTCCATCTTGCTGCCCTGTGCTGCATGAAAGGGAAAGGGCAGGAATGCACTGTATTTACAAGTATACAGGCATTCCTGTCCTTTCTTAGCACACGTTTGGGGGCTCTCGCCAATACGTGCACCCGTGTGGCATGGTGCAAGAGTTCCTGTGTTTGAGGCAGGATTGTTTCTGTGCAGGAAGGTACACCTTCCTGCACAAAAACAACCCTTAGAGGCATTTTCCTCTTTCTGTGTGTGCTGCAAAATGAAGCACATGTAGAAAAAGGAAAAAACGAGGAGAAATAAAAATATTTCTCCTTGTTACCCCTCTCCTGGGGAGGCGTAGCATTTTGGCACATTCCAGATCTACCACTAATGGTAAATCTGGTAAAAAGTGCCTCTAGAAATACTTGGACACCTTGGCCTTCAACAGTACTTTACTAAATTCACCTACACCTTCGGGCAGCTATTGGACCCAATTTCCTCCTCAATGAGCACCATCACAATCGACAAGCCAGCAACTATAGCCTAGAGAGACCATGCCCTCATAAGGTTCATTATACCAATCCCGCACCACCACAGACCTACCTCCACCAGACCCGCCTACCTCAGCTGGAAAAGCATCAACAAGAGGAGTGGCCTTTCACTTTCTCCGTGCACCTGCCCAAGCACAACAGCCTCTTATCGAAAGCCATCAAGAATATCAATAACTGAATCACCATATGGACCAAAACCCTGGTATCCCTCAAGGGCAACCCAATGGCATGAGCCCAACCACAGGCCAGCTAGTACACAGAGAAACTCAGTCTGATGAAACACCACTGCAAGCATCTGGTGTGCAAATGGAGTACAAGTCAAGACAACACATATAAAGAAATCTTCAAATCTGCCCAAAGACGCTACCACCAGCAAATACTGAACCACAAGGGCTCACCTCTTGTAGATCTCATCAATGCCAGCACTAATAGCAGCAAGGACATATTCGCCATCATTAAGAATTTCATAGCACTCCTGCCATCTCCAGCAATATCACCCCTCTCACAACCTTTACAGAAAGCTCTCAAAATTTTTCTGTAGCAAAATCACCTCCATATACAACTTTGACCGTTAATCAGACCCTGATACTTTTGCAACTCAACTTCCTGTCATGGCCGAAGAACGAACCATGATCTTGTGACCCACCAACATAACTGTCGAAACCACTGCTACTATGAAGACCATCCACTAAGGGCACACGTCTGACCCTTGTTCCACAAGTCTTCGCCAAAGGACTCCTATCAATCAGCAAAGCACTGACACCCATACTCATTGACTTAATTGACTCAGTAGCATACCTGGACACCTGGAAACATGCCAAAATCATACCCTGCTCATTTGCAGACCCAGCTATGTTTTTTAACTTTAGACCCATCTCCCTCCACCATACCTGGCAAAGTTCTTAGAGAAACTAATCAACCAACGCATCACCAACCACCTCAACAACCACCAGCTGCTCGACTCCACAAAGTCTGATTCAAGCCCAACCACAGTACAGAAACAGCACCCATCACCACTACACATGACATCCACATGATCCTTGACAGAGGAGATATGGTAGCCGTCCTTCTCCTGGACTTCTCTTCAGCATTTCACACAGTTGCTTACCCTATCTCATCAGGCCTCTACACAATATTCGCATCCACATATCTGCTCTCCAGTGAATCTGCTCTTTATCAATGGGAGGAACACAGGCTTTCAGCCTGGCACCATACTCCTTGGAAGCCCACAAATCCGTCTACAGACTGCCTCATGTTTCATTGCTCAGCCCTGTCCACTTTTGCACATACATGATCCCCCTGACCAAAGTCATCAGTACACACAACATCCTCTCTAGCACCAACGACACACACTCATACTCTCCTTATAAAGTAAGACCCCAAACAAAAGAAAAAAGTTAATGGTTTGCATGACGGAAGTCGTTAAGTGGTTGAAAGCCAATTCTCTCAAGCTCAACACTGCCAGGACAGGAGTAATGATCTTCAGCAAGAACACCTCACATAGGACTCCAATTGGAGACTGGTCAGACTTGGACCACAGCCACATCAAGCACATACACCAAGAACTACAGAATTATTACCCATTGAAAACTGGACGTGACCGCGCAATCCAACAGCATCAATGCAACCTGCTTCCACAAGCTGAAAATGTTGAGAAAGATCTTCAACTAGCTCCCAAGTGACACTAGAAGAACTGTCACTCAAGCCCTAATCACCAGCAAGTTAGACTACAGGAACTCCCTCTATGCCGGGATCACCAAGCAACTCGCTAGAAGACTACAAACCATCCAGAACTCGGCAACAAAACTCATCCTCAACCTCCCACACAGAACTCACACCACATCACACCTCAGAGACCTCCACTGGATAATGATACAAACTGACGCTCATTTCAAACTCCACACACACATAGGCCTCACCTACCTGAACAGTATCATCTCCTTCCACAACCCACCAAGCCACCTCCACTCTGCAGGACTGTTTCCTGTATGCATTCTGCACAAATACAGTACCAGATCTCTTACATCGCTCCTAAAGTGTGGCACTACCTCCAACCTCCGCGTGGAGAAGTGTGGCTCAATGGTTAGAGCGGCAGACCCTGATGCAGAGGTCTAGCCCGGGACCAGTGTTCAATTACCCGCCTCGGCGGGTCTTGGGCTCAAAAATTCCACGGACCTGATAATTCTCGCCTCGGTGCCTATTCCAATCATGGATTTCCATGCTGCAACTCTGGGCAATAGCTTGCTTAATCTCCACAACGGCCCCCACAACGCTAAGGATGGCTGGCCTCCACCTTGAGGGGGCCCAGGAGTGGACACCTCACAGGGAAAGCCAGGATGGGTTCCACAGCGGTATTCGTACAAGCGCCTTGAGACCCTTGCGGGTGAGTAGTGCGCTATACAAGTATCAATTTACAATTTACAACTGCACTTCAGAGCCTACCACTCTCGTCTAGAATTCCGCAAGAAGCTGGACATATGGCTTGCCAATTACCCAACGGACCACAGGCATGCCTAGGGACACACACCTGATCAGCTCCAGGATACCCCCACATGTTGTTGTGTGCTTTACAAATATACATAACGTATCATAACTTTAATCTAGTAATTTTCAGTGATTATAATTTCTTTTTTTTAATAAATCTTTTTATTTGCCAAATGAACAATGCAAAGCAAAACATCAAAATACATGTCAGTTTGATCTCTCCTCCCACTGCATGCCCCTTGCATCTTATCCTATCCCCTTGATGGTTGCACATTTCCCAGTGATTCCCAATTAGCATTCTGAACACTCTTTGTTGCACTGAGGCTCACTTTCACCTTCGCCCTCCATGCACTCACTTTCACCTTCGCCCTCCATGCACTACATTCCCTCCTTATGTTGACAAGTCCCTGTATTTTGCCCAATTTCTCCAAACTTTATCCCATTTGCCAGGGCACCCTCTACGCGATTATAATTTTTGAACTTTCACAGAGATGCGTAATTTAAGTAGGGGAACAATGTATTTGTATCTTACTTTCTCGTTGGTATGCAAAGAATAATGAATATACAACCTGAAAAACAATAATAACCCACAATGCACTTAAAACTACATCTTAACTTTCTGCTTGTATATATTAGTCTCGAGGTAGTGAAATGATATGGAATTATTATTCAAAGTTGCATAGATGGAAGAAACCAATGTTACATTTTAGCATACAGTGCATTTGGTTACAATGCACCACAAAACCCAACTAGACTGGGTAATTAAAAAAACATGACACAGCCATAGGAGGTACAGTAGGAGGAAACTTGTCTGTGCTCATTTTTGTATGTGTCTGTTGGCAATGTGTTACACATTAAAACCTGAACAATTGACCTTGCCAGTGCTTGTTTATTACAGGTGCCTCCCTGCCATAATACATGACTGATAATCTGCCCTGCCTGATCAATCTGGCACCTTTATGCTCGTAGTCACCTGTATGGGTGTTCGGCAAGCATACAAAGTGTCACTGGGATGACAGAATTCGACATAGCACAAAGGATATAAAACTTGGACTTCTTCATTTACCAAGCAAAAACCATGGGGCATGGCATCAACAAAATGCCATAAGTATCGCAAATTGCGCTTAGCGCGTATTTTAATATCACCATCTATCGCTGGATTTTCGGGCCCTGTTAGCGGCATATCATCAGTGCGTTGCGCAGAGGTGATGTGAAATCCAGCGATAGTTGCGGAAGGCAGAGATAGCGGGATAAATCCTGCGGTGATTTTTGGCGATAATGGAAAATTTCGCTAACACACAAGTGTGGACCTAAACTTAGAATCTACCTCCCATTGTAAGGATGGTTTAGTTAAGTTTTGATCAGGTGTACAATACCTGTGATACTCGTTGTTAGCGCTACTTTATTTATCGCTGGTGCTGCATTGTTAATAGTGCGAAGTTGTGCTCGCAACGTTTTTCATGCCGTCATTGTAAGGAACGCCCACTTTGCATATCATTAGTGATAATTATAGCTGACATGCAAAGCGTTAACAAAGCGGCTGCTATTGCAAGTAAACTAGTGCTACATCATCTTAGCGCGGCCTTGCTAATAGTGCGATAAATAATTCGCCGCTTTTCAGCTGAAAAGTGCTGATAAAGTGGCAAAAAGTCGCTTGATGATATGCCCCCATGATATGCCCGTGATACCAGCGAGGTGTGCCTGCCTACCGGCGCTGTTTCAAAATTGACTAATTGTGCTTTTAACTTACTTTGCTGCTATTTGTGCACTCACCCATTTGCTTTGTGTCCGCTCGAGACGCCCCGGTCCACCGCAGCCATTCTGGCTGATTGTTGTGGAGGGCGCCCCGAACACTCTGAGGGACGTACTCACTTCCGGCTCGTCGGCTAGCCGCCATCTTGGTCGGCGGTCTACCTGTCAGGACCTTCCCTGCCTACCTGGGTATTTAATCGGGCTCGAGTTAGGAGCCAGGTTGATACCAGTGAGGTGTGCCTGTCTACAGGCGCTGTTTTAAAATTGACTAATTGTGCTTTTAACTTACTTTGCTGCTATTTGTGCACTCATCCATTTGCTTTGTGTCCGCTCGAGACGCCCCGGTCCACCGCAGCCATTCTGGCTGATTGTTGTGGAGGGCGCCCCGAACACTCTGAGGGAAGTACTGACTTCCGGCTCGTCGGTTAGCCACCATCTTGGTCTATGGTCTAGCTGTCAGGACCTCCCCTGCCTACCTGGGTATTTAATCGGGCTCGAGTTAGGGGCCAGGTTGATACCAGTGAGGTGTGCCTGTCTACCGGCGCTGTTTTAAAATTGACTAATTGTGCTTTTAACTTACTTTGCTGCTATTTGTGCACTCACCCATTTGCTTTGTGTCCGCTCGAGACACCCCGGTCCACCGCAGCCATTCTGGCTGATTGTTGTGGAGGGCGCCCCGAACACTCTGAGGGAAGTACTCACTTCCGGCTTGTCGGCTAGCCGCCATCTTGGTCGGTGGTCTAGCTGTCAGGACCTTCCCTGCCTACCTGGGTATTTTATCGGGCTCGAGTTAGGGGCCACTTTGATACCAGCGAGGTGTGCCTGTCTACCGGCGCTGTTTTAAAATTGACTAATTGTGCTTTTAACTTACTTTGCTGCTATTTGTGCACTCACCCATTTGCTTTGTATCCGCTCGAGACGCCCCGGTCCACCGCAGCCATTCTGGCTGATTGTTGTGGAGGGCGCCTCGAACACTCTGAGGGAAGTACTCACTTCCGGCTCGTCGGCTAGCCGCCATCTTGGTCGGTGGTCTAGCTGTCACGACCTCCCCTGCCTACCTGGGTATTTCATCGGGCTCGAGTTAGGGGCCAGATTGATACCAGCGAGGTGTACCTGTCTACCGGCGCTGTTTTAAAATTGACTAATTGTGCTTTTAACTTACTTTGCTGCTATTTGTGCACTCACCCATTTGCTTTGTGTCCGCTCGAGACGCCCCGGTCCACCGCAGCCATTCTGGCTGATTGTTGTGGAGGGCGCCCCGAACACTCTGAGGGAAGTACCCACTTCCAGCTCGTCGGCTAGCCGCCATCTTGGTCGGCGGTCTAGCTGTCAGGAGACGGTCCCCAGGAGTATTTATGGGGGCAATGATACGGGAGCGCAGCGGACGTGCACAGCGGGCACGCCAGCGGCGCGCCAAAGGCAAGCCCGTCTGCGCCCGTCCGCACCGGCACGGGCCCAGGGGCCACGTACCATGGTAAAATTCTCAGCTACTCCTCTATGGAGCTTCGCTTATTAAAACATTCTTGTCTTCCATGCCTGGACCCAGCCATACTAACTTGTTTAAGGGCTAAAAATATCTCCCTCTCCTGGGCGGGCTTTGTTTCTCCACCTACACCTGACCCTTGTTATCCTTCCATCAGAAAAATCTCGGTGATCAAGGACTCTATCCTCCGCTGTCTGTATTTGAACACGCGGTCCTTGGTAAAACACCATCTGGACATTTTTCTACTCCTTAATACTGACAAGCCCGATATTTTACTTATCACTGAAACGTGGCTCACCCACGATTCTCTGCCAGATGTTCTCGCAGCTCTCCCCTCTGACTACTATATACTGTCAGCTAACCGGTCTCCGGGGAAGCTGGAGGGTGGTGTTGATGCCATTATCCACAAGTATCATAAATTCACTATTTTGTCCCCCTTGATCCTGCCGGATATAGAGAATCTTGTTGTCAAAATCGACACAGACAAGGGGATCATGGTGTTGGCACTTATTTACCGTCCCCCTTACGTCATGCCCACCTTCCCGCTCTTTTCAAGCGATCAACTGGCAGGCTTAGTTGTCAACTTTGCCAAGGTCCTGCTGGTCGGGGACCTAAATTATTGTTTTGATGATATAGCGGGAGGGCCTCAGGCCACTGAACTTTCTGAGCTTCTGTCTCACTTGAACTTTACTCAACATGTTCGGACTCCCACTCATGAAAAAGGACATATTTTGGACCAAATTTGGTCCTATAACGTACCCTTGTCCACCCCTACGGCAACCCCATGTATCTGGTAAGATCATTATCTAATCCAGTTCTCACTCACTTTGCATGGCCCTTTAAAAGCCTCCATCCCAGTGGGAGGGGTAACCAGGAAATGGAGATCATTGAATAACCAGGATTTTCTCAGTTCCCTGACCAAATCTATTCCTGCTCCTAGCCACAATCTCAACCTTATGGAAACAAATCTCTCTGACTGACTCCTGGCAGCATGCAATGAACATGTACCTCTCACTAAATTCTCTTGCGCCCGTCGCTCCGATGCTCATAGATGCTTTTCGGCTGACCTAAAGAAACAAAAATTGGAACTGCGCCAACATGAGAGGAAATGGAGACACGGTTACTCTGACGAAGATAGGGTGTTATATATGACCGCTCGCAGGAAATACAAGAAAACTATACTAACTACTAAGGCAGCATTTTTTTCTGAGAGAATCTTAAATGCTCAAAACAAAGCAAAGGACATTTTTAAGGTTGTGAACGACCTTTGTAATGACGAAAGAACTTCTCCTGCCCAAGTACCGACGCAAAAGCTCTGTAATTCGCTCAATGACTTCTTTATGGATAAAATAGTTACCATCAAAAAGAGCATACCGGAAAGTCCTAGTATGGTTCTCACAGAGGATATGCCTAGCAACCCCTTTGAACTGGATGCTATCCCTCCCATCGACCACTCAATGTTAGTCGAATTGATGACCCGGGTTAAATCAGGCTCACCCAATGACTGTTGCCCCCCTCACGTCCTAAAGGATGTTTTCTCGGCGCTACCACTTAAGCGTACTCCCCCTCCTTAACGAGTCACTTGCACAGGGTAGGGTCCCTGGTGCCTTTAAAAATGCGACGTTGGTACCGCTCATTAAAAAACCAGGGGCCGAGTCTGCCAATCTCTCTAACTATCGGCCCATATCTCTCCTTCCTTTTGGAGCAAAAATTCTGGAAGCTCACGTGGCCAGATGTCTCTCCAACTTTATTGAATCATCAGACTATCTGGAGCCTAACCAAGCCGGCTTTCGCCCGGCACATTCAACTGAGTCTGTGATTCTTGCGGTCCTGGACACTATGAGATCTAATGCTGACAGGGGTATCCATCAGGCCCTAGTGCTCCTGGACCTGTCGGCGTTAGATCACACCATCTTATTGCACCGTGTCGAAAGGCCGGCCTGAGGGGCTCCGCCCTCAGCTGGGTGAACTCCTTCCTGACTGATCGTACTCAAGCGGTCAGGCTTGGGAACTTTACTGCGCCCAAGCTGGTTACCACCTGCAGTGTCCCGCAAGGCTCGTCATTGTCTCCGCTTCTGTTTAATTTATATCTTAAACCCCTTTTACATTCTCTAAAAAACAGAAAGGTCACAACCTTTAATTATGCCGATGACCTGCAATTAATATTCACATTGGACTCCCCGGACTCTGCCACGGAATTCCAGGCCATCATGCTGTATAGCCAGTCGTGGATGGATCTGAACCATCTAAAACTTAACCCAGGGAAGACAGAGCTGGTGCTTCCTGGCAAAAGAAAGGCCAGCTGGGGCCCGCACTTCTGGCCGTCAAAAATGGGGTCACCTTCCTTATCATCTCCCTCCGTGAAAAGCCTCGGGATCACTATTAACTCAGATCTCTCCCTCAAAGGACAGGTGGGAGCTGTGATCTCTTCCAGCTTCCATCAACTGCGCAAAATCAAAAAAATTGCCCATTTGCTGACGCACTCCGTGCTTATACAGGTGGTGATTGCTTTGGTCTTATCTCGACTGGACTTTTCTAATTCCATCTATCTAGGACTACCTGTATTTTTATCAAAACGCTTGCAAATTGTCCAGAATCAAGCGGCCAGACTCATCTTTAAACATCCTAATTGGCGATCGGCAAGACCGCTGTTAGCCGACCTTCATTGGCTACCTATTGCTCAACGGGTGGCATTCGAGGTCGGATGCCTGGCCTTTAAGGCCCTTCATGGAAAGAGTCCCAGGTTTATCAACAGCATGATTGTGAAGTATGAGCCTTCCCGTAATCTTCGCTCAGCTCATCTTTCTCTGCTTACCTTACCCTCTTTCAAACAGAAGCGACAGGGAGGGTGCCGATTTGCTTATCTCGCCCCGAAGGAATGGAATACTCTCCCTTTGACAATCAGGAGCTGTGAAAACCTTATGGTGTTCCGGAGAGCCTTGAAGACCTGGCTCTTTAAACAAGCATCCAGATAGGTTATTTGCCGTCAATTTTCCTCACTGCTAGCGCCATGAAACCCTTGGGTGCCCATGCGCTCTATAAATTATGATTAATATAACATAACATGACTTTAAGGAAATGGAAATGAGCCAGCCTGATAGCCTGTCCTTCCATTCATGATCTCTCTATAGGATGTAATTTGTGGTTCCCATCTTCGTTTATCAGACAAACATCAGCTGTACTGACTGTCAGACATAAATGGCAGCAGAAGGACTACAGAATTCAGTATGGAATAAAGGATGTCAAAACTGGGTTGCTTCTATTTTTACTGAAGGAAGGCCATGACTTACAGGAAATTGGCATTGACCAAACTTGTAATCCGTCTTTCCGATAATGTTTTTTTCCATAGGATGTTGTTTGAGGTTCACAATGTAAGAACCATATATATGGTAACACTTCAAATTTAAAAACGCATTGCAACGCATTTACTCCTGTGTTTTTATTTGTGTCCTTTACCCCTTGGCTACTATTTTTGTCCCTGTGTTTTTCTTCATGTAGTTGGAAATTCTGTTGGATTCTGTTTCTGGATATCGTTGTTTGGCTCTTTTAACCTTCCTGACGTCAGGCAGAGGTTGGTACTTTGCTATTCACTTCAGTATTAATATTAGCCCTCAGCGAAGACCTATAAGATTGATAAGGAGGGGTTTTCATACCCTTTTTGCGTTTACCTCCAAACTGGGACCCTCTTAAGGAGAGACTTGACAGCTTTCAGGTAAACAGTTCTTTATAAGGTGTCACTAAATCCAATGGGAGGAACCAATCTTTCCTCAGGTAATCAAAAAGGGTACTCAACAGACCTCATTAGCATCTCATCAGGGACACAACCCTGGCAGTCATCAAAAGGCAAGGATTTATACTGAGTCCTGACAAAAGCATAACAAGTCTTCAGCTGGTAAAAAGGAAAAAAACAAGCACATTGTTTATTGAAAGCATAAAGAAGATAAATAATTTGATGGGACGATTGAGTGTGCTTTTCAAATGTGATACAGCCCTTCACACATTGCACTGGCAGCAATTCATAGTAGGCAAAATGATACACCAAACAGCCTAGACCATGACGCGAAGGCACAAATATTCCTGTGGGCTGATCCAAGATGTGAGTGACACTATCTCAAAGCGATGGCTGAAGGCGGCACACCAAAAAAATCTGATGATTGAAATGATTAAAAGGGGCCTTCCCAAAGTTCACTCTCTGAATATTATAAACAATTTAGCTTAAGACAGTTGTAGAGTCAAATCAGACCTTAAAAGTCTATTTTTCAGTAGAGGTTTTACTGTTTTCACATCCCCACTTTGCGTTTTTAGCTGCTAGCTGTTTTGACATCTTGAGAATGCTTGGAAAACTCCTGGAGTTTTTACCATTGCCCTTACGTAGACTCATGGGCCAGGCCCTAGTTTTGTTGCGTAGAGAGCCCTCATGTAGGCTCATGGTTTAGGCTTGTTGCGCTTGGACTATGGAAATTCCCTGTATCTTGGAAGTCCCTATTATGCAGTGAGAAGGCTTCAAGTTGTACACAAGCAGTGGCCATGCCTTTTGTTAACTATTCCCAAGTACAACTCTGTGTCTGGCTCATTGGCTTCATTGCAATGGCTACCAGACTGAGAATACAGTTCAAGGTCCTTTGTATGGCCCACTGAGCTTTGTAAAATAAGGGCCCTCTGCAGCTATAAGACCGGGTTTGACCTTACACCCCCAACAAGACTCTGCATTCTACCGCCTCATGTCAATTGGCAATCCCTAGGATACAAATGTCGAGAAGTGGCGGATGGTCATTTGCCTACATTGTCCCCGAGCAATGAATTTCTTTACCTGCAAGAACATGCAAGTAGGAATAGGAACGGAGTTTTAGGGAGTCACTTAAGACCTTGCTATTTGTTTAATTCATATGTGAAATAGGGTCTGGACATTTTGGTTAGTGCTGGGAGGTCCACTGAGGTAGTAATGCACTTTAGAAATGTTGAGAATAAACTAGAAATAGAATTGTTTATCTGAATTTATAGGACCAGACTATGCTACAAAAACATGACTTAATGTACCATGTGTACGTAGTTTTTATCAATTGCAAATTGCTTGATTCACAGAATCTGGCCTTTTGTGACCATTAAAAAGCCTTTTTCAATGTGACAAACCCTATTTTGTGATCCGGTAACCTATTACCAAATCGTAAAATAGGTTAGCGATTCATATTAGGAGGGGGTGTGTTAAGGGCGTCCCTTCCTAATAGTGAATTGCAGTGGTATGTATGAATGTTTTGTGAACCAAATACGGTTGCAAAACATTCTCGTTTTACCAATAAATTAAATTTGGTGGTAACCCATTTGCAAACAGGAAGGGTTTCCCAAGGTCCCCCTTCCCCATTGTGAATGGATGTGAAATGATTTTTAAGAGCAGGCAGTGATCCCACAGACCACTACCTTCTCTTAAAAAATGAAAAGATAACTTTTCATGTTTCTTTTTTAAACGCATCATGTTTTCCTTTAAGGAATATGGGCTGCATGTCCAAAAATGAGTGTTGCTATATTGAAAAGCAAACACAGACATGGCAGTCTGCTGTCCCCAGCGTGCCGTCATCCCTTTGTTTTTAGTGATTCCCATTGAGGCGCATATTGCAACCTGCCTCATGAATATTAATGAGGTAGGTCAATTGGTATAAAACACACTGTTGTATATAGCTATTTTCAATTGCCTAATAGTGAAGTACATAAATTGACTATTAGGAAATTACAAACGGAAATGTTAGTACATGTAGCCCTAGGGTTGGTACAGGGCAATAGCAATGCTGAGTGAAAGTCGCAAACTTACATATCAAAAATCTATACATTTATTGAATTGAGCTGGATTTATTTGCTTGGCAGATACGCATGCCTACAGAGTGACCATCGGCTGGACTTGTTTGTGCTTCACACTAGAAGGCAGTGCTCATCCAGGTAGTGGGATTGACAGTAAGAGGCCCATAACATGGACATTCACCATACTGCTATTGCCACAACCTAATGATTGTGCTGAAACACATTACTCTGCAAGCCCCTAACTATTTTGTATGTGAGCAAAGTTTTGAGCATGCCATAATGGGGTGACGTCATAGATAATTTAGTATGGTAATAGAGTTTCTTTATCACTAAGTGCACTAACAGAGGAGAGGCATGCTACACCAGAGGGCGGTGCTCGATTGAAATCGTTTTGCATTGTTCTGAAACCTGTATATGAAGCATGTTGTTTTCATGGATGAAGTAACCACAGGGTTTTCTTATCTTGTCATGGGACACTCGGTGTAGGCATGTGATGGTGGGAAAGGAATGAGAACTAGGATAAATGGACTTTAACCCCTTGGGCAAGGCCGCGATTCTGCGCCTGTGCGGCGCTTTTCATGAGTGGGCGGGTTTATGACGGCCACCAGCCGTCATCAGCACACGCCCACCCTAGTGCATGCCGGCCGGGGTCCGTCATCAGCATGGAAGGGGTTAAGTTACTTTAATGTTGTGCCTGATTAAGGGGTCTCTGCAAAATCTATCCGGGAGCAACATAGTTGGAGTCCATGGTATGCACCTGATAGAGGAAGTCACGGCAAACACCTTTGCTTTAGGGATAAAGCCAGAAACAGATCAGGACTACAATGGTGGCAGGTAGACAGAGTTAAATGTTAATTGACTATAGCCTGAAGCAATAGGAGAACGACCAACAGCATGCACCTGGCCACAGCTGTACAACCACAGGAGGATCGATCTAACCTCTCTGCCTATTAATTAGTTGTCCATGTCAGACATCTTGGGTGGAGTGATGAAGTAAGGGTGATGAGCAACTGCTTACATATGGTGCAGCTGATGAAACCGATACCAAAAAGAAGAGTCTGTCTAGTGGCAATAAATAGAATTTAGTCCAAGGCTCCAAGATCACAGGTGGATACAGGCCCGGCTTTAATGCTGGTGGCGCCCGGGGCAACAATGTTTGTTGGCTTCCCCAATGACCACCTCCAACACGGATTCTCTGACTACCACCCATTAATAGTGTCCCTCAAGTCTCCCTAATACTCTCTCTCAGATGCATTTAATAGGTTTTATAGTGCCACTCATATTAGTGTAGGGTGTCAGGGCACTTTACATCACACACACATTATTACACAGAGACAATAAATCATAAATCAGTGCACAGGAATTATTACATAAGACAGAGGACTACCAGGTTTATGAGTCACATGTCATCCAAACTGTGTGATAGTATAGTTTAAAAGTCCAAGGTATGGAGAAGCACACACTCAGAATTTAAAAAGTAACACCATGGTTGGGGATTCACTTTAATAAGAAGATTTGATTTCTACCCAAATTAACCTTTTTTTGCAACATTAAGATAATGAAAGACTGGGGAAAAAGTCATACCGCTGTAATCTATACCTTTTAGTTTTCATGAAGGTCTCTAACAAAAGGTAATTACTCATTGTGCTATATTAGGATTTTACTTATAAACTGCAAGTAACAAAAGGATCTCTCGGACAAAACCAGTAATCCACTGACCTATTTCCATTATGTGCACTTTAGGATCTACATGATACAAGCATTTTGCAGCAGGCACATTAACCTTCTGCGCTACCTTCCTGCCACCAGACAAAACTCAGATCTCTCTTCTGGAATAACATTAATCTTCAGAGTCATTTTGACATTATTATTGTTGCCTGTAAATTGTTGGAGGCCAGAAATGTGGCAGCTGGGGCTTTTAAAACCATAATATGCTTGCAAAAAAGTCACCCGACCCGAAGTCAGCACCTGGTGCCTGACACCAATAGCTCTGCCCTAGAACCGTCCCTGGGTCGACATGTAGGCTCTTACTGAAGCTAAAAAATAATGAGTCAAAAAATTGAGGCCAGCCACAAGTCAAAGTGACTATGACCTAATGTTCAGCTTTTTCAAATCACTTTCATCCCATGGCTGGCTGGTCTTAAACTTTGCTTGCTAGAGTCCACTCAGGAGTGACAGAAGATAAGTCAACAACATGAACTGGTAATTAGCAGTCAAGGTAAAAGCTCTGTAGTGTCCACCCAGGAGTAATGTGGATGCAGTCAGAATCATCTTGATTACAAACAGCCAGGGTCCATCCAGGAGAAACCAAGAGGCAGCCCACAGTAGGAACAGCTAGAAGGTTGCCTGTAGACATTTGTTATAGGGTCAAACCTGAAGCAATTTAGGAAAAGTGTACAGTATCCACTGATTATAGACAACCTGGGAAAATACATAAGGGACCTGGTGTCAAACACAGAGTGCTTATCTGGAACTCTGAAAACTATCAGTATCAGTAGAAGGTAATTGTGTTAAGTAATATAGTTAGTAGGCTGGGTGAATTGAAAGGTAAAAAAGAATAGCCTTAAAGCCCAGAAATTAACAACACCACAGTAAGATGCCCTTAACATCCCTGCAGATTACTTGGGAACCATAATGGACGCATCCAGCACAAATAGCAGTTACAAATTGCCTTTCTGGATTATGTATGCGCAGGAAGGGACATGTTCCTGCACATAAATATTCATTCCCCCCAACGCAGGCACCCTTCCACTAGTTAAGTGGCTTAACGCCACCTTGTAAATAAGGCGATGGACTTAATGCCTACACAACGTCTTAAAAAGTGACGTTCTGGTGGGGTTAAGTCCTTGTACATATGCCCCTGAGGGTCTTGAAAATTATTATCATAACGGGTATGGTGTTATCCATCGTTACCATAATGATCATTGTTCTGCCATATTAGGGCCATTTTGGTATTATGTTGCCCGTTTTCGTGGGCCTCCAACGATGGAAGTTGTCCTGAGTATATTGCAGGCATTATAGGCATGAAGGAGATCAATCCTGACATGATATTGTTTGTCTTTGCCATTTTCTCATTAGTTTCTTACATTAGAAAAAAATATTTCTAAAATAATGGTGTACCTACTATGATGCTGCTTGTTGTGAAATATTATAGGTAATGATGTGTCCACCGGTGGCAAAAGGCTGGTTATCCTGGACATAATGTGGGCAGCATCTATAGCATGGTGTAGCACATACTTTGCTTAAAGCTATTAATGCTAGCTCTGTGTTAAAGGGGTTCATTATTACCATATATACCCGGCATTCTTAGCATGGCTGTGTCTACCCAGGCATAATGCTGGGCACCCCTGGCATGCTGTGGGTACTCTTCATATTGGATTGTGGAGCCCATGCCACAAATATAGCAATTGCTGATGTAAAGATGGAAATCCAGAGGTATAATATGCCTTCTTGGCATTTGTGGGTGGTGTACAGGCATATTAGAGGGGATCTGCCTTTGTGTGTCAGTAACTCATGTGAGTTCTCAAAAACGACACACTGACAATTGTGAACCAAAGGGTGTTTACTAAAAGGTGAAAAGATGTTCTTTGAGAAAAAACTAGCCCTTTGTTCCTGAAAAAGCAAGCTTTTGTTTCCAGGTCATTTATAACAGCAGCAGAAAACTATGTTGTGCTGTCAGTCAGACAACATATTCAAAGTAAAGCGTGAGCAATTTTCCAGCCTTTTACACGAAGTAGTGAAAAACCTCATACTTGCAGCACCTACCTCTTCAACTCTACTCCCACAGACTCCCCCACCACAAAAACACCCACTGCACCCGCAAGATGTATGCATAGCTGTATACAGAAACAGAACCCACACTCTTTGAAATGTGCACTATCCTCCATCTGGGGCAATGAGATGTCAACCTCATGATGTACATGAGCTTCCATGGAGGATACAGCATCCAACTGAGTTGCCATGCCTCACCGGTGTGCTGTGCAGGAGTCTTAATCTGTCTATCTTCATTATACCCTCAAATGAAATACCATGGCACAGATTTACTAATGCTTTGATTTGGTGTTAATGCGACTCGGTGCAGAGCATGCTATTTACAAACAAGTGCAAAAGTTGTTTTGCTCTCCAGAGTTTGATGTTTTTCAAAGTCCAGAAACCGCTCTCCGTGGGTGAGGGGTTAAAAGGCCGTGGAGCACGAGAGTCTAACTCTTTGACTCCTGCGCACCACAGCCTGCCCCTCCAGCCTCTAGGAGGCTGTAATTATTTTCCCCACCCACCATCCCTTGAAGCAGATGTTTGTTATTGTGTGTTATGAAGGTTTTCACAATTTTGTGACAAATGTTTATGGATGACAAAAGTGTCTGACTAATACGTTTTGTTCCTTAGAACTTTCTCCCGTTTTCAGGTCATCAATCATCGCATTTATTGCTATTCCTTGGTCAGGCGGTAAGGTCATGATTGGTGAGCAGTTAATTTAAGGTCCTAGGGGTGGCGCCATTCTCGAATGGGGTCGCCCAAAGGGAGAAACAAGTGGTCTCTCCTAGAACTCCAGGGGCAGTTACAGCCTGTTGGCTATATGGGTGCGGGGGAGGGGAGTGTCACGCTTTCTCTAGGCTGGTTGGCCACCCTACACGTGCACAAGGATGCCAGTAAATGGCGCAGAGATGCAACGGCCCCCTTTAATGGAGTTAATAGTGCGTACGGGGGTAACTGGGGGGCCAAAGTACCCTCACGGTAAGCAGGCCTTCTGCGCATGCGCACTTCGACGGAAGGGTGTGGTTAATAGGGCATACGGGGGTAACCGGGGAGGGGTGTACCCCCACAGTAAACGGGCCCTTTGCGCATGCGCACTCCTTCAGGAGGGCGTGGTTTAGTGATAAGGATCTGACACCAGTTATTGACCTTGCCGTAGGCCCAAATAGGTACGCAGAAAATATAAATTTTGTATAATGTGATTGATATGTTAGTTTCAGATAGGAAATACTTTGTACTAGAAATATGTTAAGGTTAGCCATCTGATACCTGTATATATCAATTGGAACGTTTCCTGCGTAATTGTGTAAATATTGTTTATTTCAATTTTTGATTTATTTTGTATGTTTTAATAATTACGGCCAGGGGGTCGAAAGACCCCCTGCCTTCCAAAGAAATTCCTCTCACGTCCTGTTAATAATGTTGGTTAACGGAAGGGTGGGGGTCCTCCGGCAGTCGCTGGCCATAATGGCACTGTGCTATGTTTGGATCCTTCACCAGGTTACGTGAAAAATCTGAAACAACTCCTGTTGTGAACACTGCGTGCAGCGCTGACTATAACACGTTTGATGGTGGAACTCTCGTTTCTTCTTTCGATACAAGTAGTGCAGTCGCTCACCCGTCACACCGACTTCCTGTTTTCTGGTGAATTTTTGCAGTTTGTCTTTAGTGAATTTCCCCTCCTCATGTCTATTTTTGAGTTCAAAGAATCTAGTCTTTAAGCAGGGCGAACATTTACTATGAACACATGGTATTTGTGTCATGTTTCACAGTGTTATGCGCCTCGCCTTAGCACTAGTTTTTACACTGTCCTTCAGTTTGTGACAGAATCTTTGTCTGTTCTTTTAAATTATGTCTTGTGTTGGTCCCTTGGGTATGGGACTCACTGGTGAATTGGGCTTGAAGTGCCAACTGATCGTCAAGGTAAACTTTATAAAAGCAATACATTTCAAGGTCCTAAGGTTTAAACACCAAGAGGCATATGTACAAGCCTATATCACGACCACAAAGTCACTATTAGCGACTTTGTGGTGGCGATAGGGGCTGCGCCTTATTTACAAGGCAGCATTAAGGCACTAATGCGGCATAACTCAGCCTTATAAATAAGGCTCCCTTTTACACTATGTTAGCGTGAAAGGGGTGGGCAGTAGGTGTTGAGGTGGCCGTTCCATCGCAACACCCATTCATTTTGATGCTGCCCCCTATGTACAAGGGTGGCAGACATAGGAGGCAGCACCAGCATTAAGACCAGGTAAATCCTGGTCTTAAGTTGGCGAAACGAGGAGATATGCATTGTTTCTCCTCGTTTTTGCATTTTCCATGTGATGGAAAAAGCAAATAGCCGTGGTTTGTTTATGTACAGGAAGGTGTCCTTCCTGTACATAAAAAATCTTTTTTTTTAAATGCCATTTTGTCACTTTCATGTGTGCTGCATGAAGCAGCACACATGAAAGTGACAGAATGATATTTTAGGATTGTTAATGTGCAAGAAGGGGGACTTTCCTACACATAAACAATCCTCCCCTGCACGCAGATACCCTTGCACTATAGTGCAAGGGTGTCTGTGTTGGCGCTAAGTTGTTAAACTTAGTACAATCACAGGGGAAAATGCAAAGCTGCAGGACTTTTTTGTAAATATGGTGCAGCCTTGTGTTTCTGAAGTGGCTAAGAGAGGCGTTAAGCCAGGAAGACTAATGCCTCCCTCCGCCACTACATTGTACATATGGCCCCAAGAGCCTTATTTATGGCATTGTGACGCAGAGCAGCACAGCAAGGTACCTTGCTGCACTGCCCTACGCAAAACAGAAAGGGCATGAATGCACCGAATTTAGGAAATACAGTGCAGTCCTGTCCTTTATGCCTGCATTGGCGCTGTTGTGGCAGCCTAGTGCTGACGTAGACACCCTTGCCACATGGTGTAAGGGTGACTCCATTGCAGGTAGTATTGTTTTTGTGCAGGAAGGGGCACCTTCCTGCTCAAAAACAATCCTATGTAGCGTTTTCCTCTTTCCATGTGTGCTGCATAAGAGGAAAAACTAACAGAAATTAACATATTTTGCCTCGTCACGCCTCACCTTGCGAGGCGTACAGATTTGACACTTCCCAAGGTTTTACATCACTTTGTAAATCTGGGGCAGACTCAAATTCCCTGGGTGTTGTGTGGGAAAACCCACTGCAACATCCATGGAATGCCTCCCAGGCGCAGAGTAAGGCGAAGCAGACATTTGCACTGCATCACCTAAAGATAATGAGGCCACTAAAAGCCATACAGGGAGGCTTTGCATGGCTTCATAAATCTTTATGAGAGTCCTGTGTCACGGATGTACCACTTTACCTGGTGCAAAAGTGCGCTTCTTAGAATGTGTCCAGGTGTACTACAGGGAAAGTCAGATGACGTACCAGTGACTCCTATTCTCCATGTGGGCTACTCTACATAACGGAGCTGTGAGCACGGGTTGGGGGCGGGTGGAGTCTTTTGTGCTTATGCAGGGAAAACATATTTCCCTGTGGAGAGCGCAGTGCCTCCTACCCCAGCTAATCTGTGGGGTAATCCATTCCCCTTCCTACCCTGGAAAGGGAGGTTGGAGCCCTCTTCCAGGTTGATGAAAGGTTAGATTTTAGTTTGTGAATGCCCACAATTATACCCGTTTTGGGGTGTTCACAAATACACAAGACTAATCTTGTCTTCTCAAACATTGCACGTGGATTATTACTGCAGATTTCTCTGCAGTAAGTGTTCAGAAATTTGCATTAGTAAATCTATTTACACCTACCCTGAAGCCTTTGGTGAATACATGGAAGGTACGAATGAATGTAATGATGGCCTGAATATAACTGTACGGCAAATAAATATAGGAAAACTATCAATTTGATTAAGATTTTCGAAGTGCAAGAATTTGTTATGAGAATTCTGTTATCCATCTAAAGTTATTGTAATTTTCAGTGTTAAGAATTCTTCACAGATCTCATTCAAAGACGGCGGATTGGAGGAGAAAATACCAGGTCCAGAGGTTCCGATTCCAAATGGTATTTCTACCCCAATCACGGGGCATTCTAATTTGTGGGGTGCAGAATGGGGATTAACATATTGGATCTGGAAGTACCTGGTGCTGTTCTGCATTCTTTTTCTGGTTTCGTGGCAGGGAACCTCACAGGAATACCACTCTACCTGACATGAAATTAAAAACAAAATAGCATATGTCTATTTATATATATATATTTTTTTCTTTTTCTTTTTAATAAGAAGACGAACTAACTAATTTCGACCTCTAGTGTCATCCCTCAAACGTTTTTAAATTACATAAAACATATTTAACATTTTTAAGGAATAAAAGAGTAACAAACTGATGCCAGTTGGTAAACTAAAATTATGTCTCCCAGTTTATTTTGCCTGATCTCCACAGATAAATATAGACAGAAAAACATGTCTTTTCCTGTCTGTATTTATCTTTAAATACGGAAAAATACGTAAAATAATTCTTCAGGGTGATATTCTTTACAGTCAATCGAGGATGAGTTAACAGATAACTGTGCAGGTTAGCAGGTAATGGAGTTAAAAAAAGAAAATGATATGTATTTCCCAATTAAGCTTAAATCACTGCAGAGGTACAGCTTTTTAACATGTAGATGTTTTCAGATGATGGTATTGTACTGTATATGAATAAAACTTGCTGGATATTCAAGGCTGTGTTTACCCTTATTGGTTAAATACATGTGGAAACATGTATCAATTGCAGCTTACTTTTTACACTAAAAACAAAATAAATATAGCAACATATATTTAAAATGAACACAAAATAAATATGGAAAGATACACAATTGTCAAAAAAATTAATACCATATTGCCTTAACTAAAACAATAAAATTGCTGGTAGGAGGGAAATTTGCCGGCCGAATGACCTCAATTCTTTAACTAAGGATTTGTTTTTGTGTCTTTTCCACCAGATTTAGCCCTGGCTCCAGATGTGGCTAGGATCACAGGCTTTTTGTCAATTTCCACACCGTGATTAAAACAGAAGACCCCGGAGAAGTTCACATTTCTAAGATTCACTCATTCATAGATATTACCTTTTTTGCTGTGTTTGCTGCTACAAAAAAAGAAATTAATTTGGCAAGCATGTTCATTTATGCAGTGGTGTAACGAAATTTGAGGGGGTTCACCTGCAAAGTACATGGAGGGGGCCCCCCAAGCAGGGCCAGACAGGCTGTGGCGGGCACTGGGCATTTCGCCGGAGGAGTGGGGGCCAGTTTTGTACCTGTGGGGGGCGGTTATGTTACTAGGGGCCGTTTTTTTAGCTGTGCTACAATATCAGCCAACCTTAACAAAAGTGGGAGCGGTGCTTCTCACTAGTACATCCCGTTCCCGAGGCCGGTCGAGCAGCAATCTGCTAGGGCTGGTTGCTGTTCACAGTCCGGCCACGCCCCAACGCTTCAGAGACAGTCAGAAGCTTTCACTCCAGGGGCCCGCTGTCCGTGCAGAGTGGGTCCCCTGGTGCTCGGGGGCTTGCTACGCCACTGACCTTAGGGCTTGTTCACGTCCCAATCGTTCCAACTTACTTCAGCATTGTCCACCACCTGCCACTGCCACCGCTCACTCTGTAGTATGAGGCCACTGCCACTGCCACCGCTCGCTCTGTAGTATGAGGCCACTGCCACCGCTCGCTCTGTAGTACTGAGGCCACTGCCACCACTCACTCTTAGGTGCTGAGGACCCTGCTGCCCCCGCTCACTCTATAGCACTGAAGCTAGAATTCTTTCAGATGTTTTAATAAAAGAGGAAGTAGTTCCATTCGGTCTCAGCAGCAGGCACATAACTTACCTCTGAGGTGACCGCAGCAGCTGTAGTTTGCATGAGGCCTACCAGAAGTAGGTCAAGCGTGTCTTCTACTGTAAGTGTAAAAAATTCGGAGAATCTGAGAATATGTGTGTGCTTTTTGTGTCCCCTGCAGGTGCCAGATTGTGGCCTTCAAGGTCCTAAAACTGGTAGTCACTTGCATTTGTTAGAGGTGCATCAGCTCAGATGAAGCCAGAGATGCTTCATGGGTGAGGGAGCAGAAATACCTGTCCAGGGTAAGTGACTGATGCCGGTATAAAAGAGAGCGCCTCAAATGGGTAGGTGCTCTCAGGCTGTGAGTACCTGCACCTCTTTAATTTGGTTTAGAGAGTTCCACCACTTCTCACTGATGTTGCCACACTCTTAAAGGCACAGTAGCCAGACCTCTCAGAAGTAAATAGGTTCTCTGGCACAGTGAGCACCTGCATTTCTGAATTTACCTTTCAAGCGCTGACTACGGACATATGGACGGATTTAAAGTTTGGCGCCCATCCAGTCCACTGGAGGTGTGTAAAAGGAGATGAGCTTCCAAATTGTTGGTTCCGTGCCTAAGATTTGTGAAATGTTCCACAGAAGCCGCTCCCGCCTGCATAGCTGTGACCGTTCCATGAGTGAAATATTCAATGGCTGCAGGTCTAGACGGCTCATGCCATGGACTTGCCATCATGAATGTTCGTAGTGGACATGTACCTCTAAACCTGGGGAAGATGTACAGTACACACACTAACAGTGTGTCTGAGGCGCTGAGAATCTTCTTTTTATCGCCCTATTAGCGAGCTGTCGCTAACAGCAGTTAGCGACTGCTTATAGGTGATAGTTACAGGGTTGGGGCCCACTTTGCATGTCAGCGATATTTATCGCTAATGACATGCAAAGTGGGCGTACCCAACCTGTTAGCGACTAAAAGCAGTCGCTAGCACAGCTATTGCCTATTAGCAAGGCAGGCAAAGCAATTAAAAAATTTGCGCTAAGCACGAATATCGCCAGAACCCAACGTCTGCTCAGACCATGACTTAACCTGTATATCCAATGGGAGGTGGATATTCAGGTTAAGTCCCAATTAGCGATAATGCCTGAATATCGCTGGATTTCGAGCGATATTCAGGCATTGAGCCGCTATCGCCGGATATTTTATCGCTTTAGAGATAAACGTTGCTAATAGCATGTTATCTCTGCGATAATATCCAGCGATAAAAAAATGCGCTAAGCGCATTTAGCGATAATTATTGCTATTTGTTGCTAATAGGCCCCTGCGTAACATGGCGGAGGCGGGCCACCCAAAACTGGTCGACAGGTCTGTAACTCGCCTACCCAACGGTAGAGCAGCAGAAACTTCACCATGAGGAACACCACACTCCACACTGCTGAAAACAAGGCAGCGATACAGAGATTAAAGCAAGCAAGATGTGTACCTTGTTGGGGTCTATTTTGGGGTCTATGTCCCTTTACTGATATTCACTAAATCGGGCCCTGTGTCCTGTGCCCTGTGACTCAAAGCTTGGGTCTTATATCCTGTCTTCTTATCTGGAATCAAGTCAGTTCAGTCACTACATGTCATCTTCTACAAGACAGGGCTCTCAAGAAACTCATCTCCTGGGACCAGATGATCATGGGGTGCACTGGATTGCGCGATATTTCACGGAAACAACATTTGCCCCATGCAGACTGGCAACATGATCCCATGGATACATTTCCCCCAATTACAAACTGAGATAGTAAGCTCTTCTTCAGAATAGTGTGCAGGATATAGTCAGGCAGGGCCTGCAGCTCCTTGCTTGTGTGCGGGTGCCCACAAACTTTGAAGAAGATCTGAAGGCCCCCAGAGTCAGGGCACAGTTCAATCCTGCTGCCATAATGGACCCGAGTGCAGGGGTTTTTTGTGCAAACACCACGAGCCATCCTAGGAGGCACTGAGGTGGTGCACATGCAGTGTCTTCCCTCCTTCCACTCCCTTTGTGTCCTCACTAATTCCCTTGCTGTAGCCACACGGTACATTTAAACATTCAAGGAGCTATCCTCATTTGTGAATGAGGTTAGGCTCATACTCGAATGTGTGTGTCCTCAGGGGCGAAACTAGTGGTGGTTGGTGAATTCCTCTCCGCCAGCGGAGTGCATGAAGTTTTACCAACTCCGCAGTCTGGTTGGAGTGCGGAGTTTGACAAAAGAAACTCTACTCACCGCGTGGCGGAGTCTGCCGCCGTCACTGCCACCCAGCCCTAGTCCTCTTTCTCCCTGCTACAGTTTCTGCATCTCACTGTTAGGTGTGTACTGTGCAAAAGATCTCCTGGTGGGAAGGTGGGGTTGGGGGTACTGTGTGCGCACCTGCAGAAAATCTAAACCACACCGTTTGCGCCAATCACCAACGGAGTGTGCGCGCAGGACTTCCGAGGAAGCCTCGGGGAAAATTCCGTGGCTTGGTGCCACGATTTTTTTTTGTTTGTTTCAGTCAGCTCTAATCTCTGATTAAATAAAGCTGACATTGTAATTTTGTTGGAAAGTCTGATGTGGTAGCAATAAGGGGAGTACTGTGTGCACAACAGCAGCTTCTCTAAAATGGGAGAGTGCATGAAGTTGTGTGCACCTTTCACATCTCGAGTTTACAAAATTAAAATGGCTTGGTCTGACTTTGCTAGGTGTCAGTCTGGGCGGCAGATGAAGACAACTTAAGTGTGTGCTAAAATTAAATGAACCACCCCTTTCACTTGAGGACCTGGCACAGAAACTGACCGGAGAAATCAATGCACATTCCCCGGAGGTGTGCTTGATCACACACGTTGCTGCAAGCACCAACGACGTCCTCATACCGGTGCACATAACCTCTGACCTAGTGAATAGGAGAGTGTATGAGCACTAGTTACACATGTGTGGTCCTGACTCCACTCTATCACTGTGCCAAGCAGGCCCGGCTCCAGGAAGTTTTATTTCGGTGGGCCAAGGGTTTATTTGGGTGGGCCACTGTGGGTTAGATTTGTCGCATATATGTCTGGGCAGGCCTGCTTCAGGGCCCTCCTTTATCTCTTCTTAGTCTTACAAGGCCCAGTAAAGTGCACTGTTTTCCAAATCTCTTTCTAAATAGTATCACTCTCAAAAAGTGTTTTTTCGATGTAATGTTCCTCTGATGGGAAGAGGAGGTTTCTGAGGTGGGAGTATCAGGCAAGTGACACTTCTCGGGCTCCCTCTGTGCGAGCCTTCAGGGAGAATCCCTCTACTTTACTACCTCCACCTGACCCCGGACTCTGCAATGCACTCCCTTACAGGCTTGATTATCCACTACTCCTCTCCAGTGCACCTTATCACACAGCTGACCTTGGGCCCCAGCCCCATATCAGGCACCATCGGGCTCCACTTTCATTTTTCCCAGTAAAAACATAAGTAAAATCACCTTCAAACTTAAAACATTGAATATAGCAGTAAATATAATTAGCACACACTTTAAAGTATGTTCCACAGTAGCCCTTATGACCCAACTGCTAATTAAATAAACAAAAACAGAAAGGCCATGACAGGGCCAGCTTTAGCGCTGATGCAAAAGTCTTTTTTGGCGTCACACCAATTACCTCTTTCTCCATAAATACCTTTACTCCCACCTTCCAACCGTGCCCCTCATCCCTCCATGGCCCCCTATTGACCTCCTCCTCGGATTCCCTCACTGCCACACGCACAAGGGCCCCTCATCTCCCCATAGCCCCCCGCATGACCTCCTCCTCAGATTCCCTCACTGCCACCCTCCACCAGTGTCCCTCATCTCTCTGTAGCCACTCTCCCTCATGACCTCCCTAGCTAACCCTCCACCCCATGACCTCTTCCTCAGATTCCCTCACTGTCACCCACCCACAGTGCCCCTCATCCCTCCATAGCCCTTCCCACTAACTCCTCCTCGGATTCCCTCACTGCCACCCTCCAACAGTGCCCCTCATCTTTACGTAGCCCCTATCACAAATGCATTTTTTTTGTTGGATAGCGCTACTCATATCAGTGTAGTGGGTGTCAGTACTTTACACCACGCACACATTATACAGAGACAATGAATCATACATGTCTGTAAATCAGTCTACAGGGAATGTCACATAAACACATGAGGATTACAAGATGTAGCAATCACATGTCATCCATACTGATGAGTTAAAAAAATTGCCAGCAAGGGAATTTGTTTAAACTGATTATTAGAAGTCATTCTGATATTTGTTTTATTTTGGACTTTTTATTCCGATGTACTATAGGATAAATTGTTTGATTCCTGTTTCATCTGAATGCATTTCGATCAATTGTAATGATTGATATGTACTCTTAAAAATTTTGCACAACAAGATATACAAAAAGAAATAATAACTTTTTGATAAAAAGATTTCCCGTGTTGCTTTTCTTTTCTTCTTTTTTTCATATGATTGCTCTCTCTCATATAGAGGTGAAACGAATTATAATCAGATACCAATTGAGTTGGGCTGGACTCATTAACACAAATAATAATTAAATCCGACTTCTGTCAAATAATCAGTTTAAACAAATTCCCTTGCTGGCAATTTTTTTCACTCACTGTATCTGCCCAAGCCCGCAAGGGTGTATTGGGTTACCCACCCCATCCATACTGATGGGCAGTATATTTTAAGAGGGTTTGGTCTGGGGAAACACAACCTTAGGATTTAAAGTTTATTTCATGGGGTCAGTTTTACTGATAAGAATGTATCTCTGCCCAAAAAATACCCATTTTAGCAACATTAGAATAATGAAAGACTGAGGAAGTTCTAACTATATCACAAAACAAAAAAAGCTAAGTTCCAACTATACCATTCATGTTTGTATGCAGCTCTTTGGTGACAGTTCATTGGTCACTGTCCTATGTTAGGATTGTAATTTCTGAACTGCAAGTAACACAAGGAGCTCTGTGACAAATGCAGTAACCACTGAGCTATCCACAAAAAATGAAGTTATCTGCATTTAAAAACTTCTAACAGACAAATGATTGCTCTCCAGCAGGATCATTAATAACCAGCGTTATCTGGGCATTTTGCATTGTCCTGCATCAGCCATGATAATGATAAAAACTGAAAATACAAAGAAACCTGGGGGTCTGAACAAAGAAGAACAAAGAGTCAATCATATACTCTAAACTTATAAGACTAAATGTCACCAAAGTACAAGGTAAATAACCAATAAGTCTTACACAGAGTTAATAACCCAACGCATCTAACCACCAGCAAAAGTAGGTGAGACCCAAGATCCAGAGATGGATTCCCATCAAAATCTTGTTAGTGATCTAATTTTCTCATCTGGTCATCCAAAGGTGGGCTGGTGTGTCTCTAGACCATTGAGACTGCTTCCAGACCCACCAAGTAGGACTGGGGTCAAGCCCACGATTACTTGTAGATCATGCGTGGGATCACTAAATGGGACAAAGTGCAGTGCAAAACGTGAGTGTGTGTAAAGTGAAGATTAAAAGTAGACTAGAGAACAAACAGTAAGACAACTTTAATAGCTGTAAGCCTCTTTCTGATTAAAAACCAGAACAGCGCAAAAAAACAGTGTAAACAAATAACTGCTTGTGGGCCGACATGTTTCTGCCATACAGGGGGGCTACCTCCCAAGGCTTTATTCAGGGCCTCTGTTCTAAAGGAAATACTTTTGCAACTACTAGTGTGAACTACAATCTAAAAACCATATAAACTGTGAGTAAAGTAACAACATAAAGGATATATATTCCTATTCCTCCATGTCAACTGGTGTATCATTCACCTACAAAGAGATGCAAAATGGTATCAATACATTGGGTATAACTTCTATATGTAAATCAAAAATTAATATATACAGGACAACCGAGATTCCTTACTCACCCATAATGACAGGGGATATTACCTCACCTCGCCTGGACCAAGCTCAGGGTAAGGGAGGCCACGCTCTAAAAAGGTAAGAAAAGAAGGGATACTCACATTAAGGGGAAAAGAAAAGAACTGCTTCTTTCTATCACTAGTGAGTCCCTTATAACTGTCTTAGCTTTAGAGCTTATTCTCACAAACAGTTCTCACCTAAGCTCACCCACAGGCTCTCTGCCTAAGCAATTTAAAAAGGGGGAACCAAGCTCTCTTACTTCAGTGTTTCAACATCCAGGGCTGAATGAGTATCTCCCCAGTAAGGGTTAAATGATATGACCTACAGATTCATCTATTGCTTACCACTCCGTCGTTATCTCGGTCAGTTCCTGAGGTTGGGGGAGGTAACGGACGAGAAGCAAACGATGTCTTATATTGGGTAATACTTCTATGATCTGCCACCTATCAAACACGTTGGTTGGTATCGCGTGCAGATCGGTGGCCAATCAATGCGCTTGTTGTTAGTTTTGTCGGACGTTGAGTCTACTAGTATTGTTTACATTTGTTGGTGTACTAGAATCCTAAAAGGCTCACCTTATGGGGTAAAGCTGTAACAGACCCTATATTTGTTAGATGAATTAAAGACCCGAGCCGGCAAGGAGATTCATACCGGCATAGCGTAGTCTCGCGGAGTGTCTGATGCTTAGTCTCGCGAGAGCATAAAGAACTACAAATCAACGTCATATCAGTGTGTGTTGTAGTTCTCTCTTCTAGGAGACAAGAGTTCGATACTTCAGTATATCATTTAGAGAAGTGAATTTAAATAGATAAAGGGGAGGTCTGCTTCTCGTATGTCCATGCCATGTGTGTTAATCAAGCTGTTATGTGTATTGCACAGACATAATGTGTTGTATTAGCTCGTTTCTTACGGTAACTGTGACTACAACGTGGCTTCATCTATGGCCACTTTGCAGTTTGTTATTAATATTGCAATTCATAGTTGTGCCATTTCGCTCGCTCTTAATAGATGAAAAAACTGGTGCGCCTACTCATCTATTGTTTAGAAGGCATATTAACCAGGCGGTCTCTACGAGCAGCCTCTTGGAATAGAAATTTAATTATTTCTGCTCAGGACAGAAATAATGGTACAAGAAACTATCATGCACTCAGTTGTGTCTGGATATCTGTTAGCAGGAAAGGTTTAGGTGAATGGACATTCTGATGGTCTGACCCTTTCAAACGTACCAGTAGTATGACAGTATGGGGGTATAGACCTTGTATACAGAACAGTAGCGTCAAGATGGTATATGAATAACTAACAGTCGATAAGGGGTATGACTTATTTAAACTAGATGAGTATAAATGTGCAAAAGAAAAGTTCTATGGTTCTAAGTATCAATTAGCGTACCCCTCATAGAGATCAGGCATGTTGTAATATCAGTCTGGAGTGTCTAGAACAAGTCACAGCATAGTCCAAGGTATTTCAACATTCAGACCCCGGGAGTCTGAGGACAATCTAAAGATCCAATGTTGTTCTCTAACAAACAAATATCTTGAAGCGTCCCCAATATACGAAGGTATAAAGGGTTTCTCCAGGACTGTCCATGTGAAATCAGTTTCACTATGGTTATGCTCGATAAAGTGTTTCGTGAGTTTGGAGACGCTTTTTTTGCATCTAAACGCACTTTTGTGCTCCAGCATCCTCGTCCGCACTTTTCTTGTGGTCATCCCCACATATTGCTCTCGGCAGGGACAAGTGAGCAAATAGATCACTTGCGAGCTATTACAATTAGAGAAGTTTCTCAGAACCCAAGGGCGATCTGTTCCCATCTCTATCTGAATGACCTTTGATGTCTGTGGGCAAACAGAGCAATTCCCGCATGGGTGATGTCCGGTCACTGCCACTGAGTCCCATAGTGTCCCTATCGCTCTTTTGGGAGTGTCTCAGGGGTGAGTGTGTATCAACTGGTCTCTCAAACTATTGGACCTTTTAAATGCAAAAAGGGATTGTTTGATCTTATCATTCCCAAAATTGAGAATTTTCCAGTGGTGTCTCACAATGCGTTGAAACTGATTAGATTTAGTATTAAACGTGGTCACTAATGTTAGCCGGTCAAGTGGTGGTTTTACTGTTGAAGCGTCTAACAGTGCCTCACGATGGTTATTGGCCTCCCTCTTCCACGAGCGTTTAATCAGTTTTTTTGGATAGTGTCTCGCCTGCAGTTGGCGGGAGAGCCCTTCGGCGTGTTTGTGAAAGGTTTCTGGTGTTGAACAATTTCGCCGCACTCGCAAAAAATACCCATATGGCAAATTATCCCTTAGGGCTTTAGGGTGCTGGCTCTCATACAGTAGCAATGAATTTCTGGCCATAGGTTTTCTATATAATTCAGTTTCTAGACCAGTCGAGGTTACAAAAATAGAAAGGTCAAGGAAGGAGATCCTTTCTTTGCTACTTTCAACTGTGAATGTCAGAAACTGATTCTGAGTGTTAAGCCACTGGTGGAACGATACAATAGACTGCTCGTCGCCTCGCCTGACTACGAGGATATCGTCTATGTAGCGCTTCCACCAGTGGATGTGTGAGTGAAAGGGATTATTGATGGTAAGGACCTGTTCCTGTTCAAAGAAATGGACGTACAGGTTCGCCAAACTGGGAGCAAAAATACTTCCCATGCTGGTCCCTGAGACCTGCAGGTATATGGTGTTCTCGTATTTGAAGAAGTTCTCTTTCATGGCAATCCTTGCTAGAGCCATGATGAAAGAGACAGGCGTCATTGACTTCAGATTAGCCCCCTCCAGGATGGACATGATTGTCTCTAAAGTCTCATCCTGGGGGATGGAGGTATAAAGGGACTCTACATCTAACGAGACGAGATGGTCTGTCTCGGCATTGAAGTCAATCTCTGGGATTACCCTTAGAATGTCCTTCGTGTCCTTGAAATAAGTAGGCATGGTCTGCACCAGAGGCCTAAGAAAAAAGTCTACGAATGCAGAAAGGGGCTCCAAAAGGGACCCCTGACCAGATATTATTGGTCTTCCTGGTGGCGGTCTTTGGGTCTTATGGACTTTTGGCAGAGTATAGAAGTAAGGCCTAGTAGGACTGTTAGTTTGTAAGAACTGTGCCTCACGTGTCGTAATCCACCCCTCATTAAGGGCTTCTTCGACCAAGATCTTAATTTCGTGTGTGAGTCTGTTAGTGGGGTCCATACACAGGGGAGCATATGAGTTAGTGTCTCCCAGTTGGCGAAGGCATTCTGCTCTGTACACTGATGTATCCTGCACTACTATCGATCCCCCTTTGTCTGCTGGCTTAATTGTGATAAGGGGATCTTGAGCCAAAGTCAGTAAGGCTTGTTCTTCGAGTCTGGATAGGTTCTTAAAGGCGTTAGTTTGTGTCTGCCAGAGTTTCTGCTCGTCATCCTTCACGGCCCTCTCAAAGGTCGCTACTTGGGGCGGTACTGATTGTACCGGGGGTAGAAAAGATGATTTGGTCCTTAGCCCTGTGTTGTCATCATGTGTTTCTTCATCTATGTTCACTTTATATTTGAAAAAGTAGTGCAAGTGTAATTTCCGAAAGAAATGAGCTAGTTCTACCTAAAGTTTAAAAGGATCACCCATGTCAGTAATAACATACTCTAAGCCTTTGTTCAAAACCATCTCTTCAAGACTGGAAAGGGTTTTGTTACTGAGGTTAATCACTAGACTGGGTTCATCACATCCGGTCAAGGGCAAGGGGTCCCCCTCGTTTGGCTCCGTGTTCCTGTGTGTGGTCCCGTTTGATCCTCCCATTGTACCTGGGTTTGTGTATTGTTTCTTCTTCTGCCTCTTGAACGGCGTTGACCAAACCCTAAAAAAGGGCGGCTATTAAAGTTCTGATAACCTGGAAAAAGGCCCATAGGGGGCTGTAATGGGTATTGAAAAGCCCCTGTCGGCCCCCAAGAGATAGGTGGCCACCATGGTTGTTGGTGTTGTTGCCCTCTGTAGTGTTGTGAACATGTGGGGCGACCTTGTCCTCTGCCAAAGTAAGAAGAAGGGCCAGCAGTGTCCGGATCACTTTCAGAATCAGTGCTAGAACCTGAGTAATTTGAACCGTACAGCCTGCCATTTCTCTTGAATTCAGGTGCTTTATAGGAGTCACTGGTGTAGGGATAAACTACATCCATTTTGAATTTGTCCAGATCTTTCTTGAACTTGTCTATTTTTATTTTCAAGATGGAATCATTGAACTCTTTATTGTTTTTATTAGACTCTTCCGATTGTTTTTTAAAAAGTGTAGGTGTAATGGTTGCTTTAATCTGTCCTTCAAGGACCTGGATCTCTATTAGGATAGCATCTGCTACCCTCTTGGCGGTGCTTATTATCTGGATCAAACAGTCCCTAGTGCACCGCCAATCTATTAGGGACCAGTCCTTGAGGAATGCCTTATCAGTCAGGAAGAGTCTAGGAGCGTTCCTAACGATCAAACCAGGAGGAGCACAACTTGCTCGTAGGTATTCCGCCATGGCAATACCGTGTACTGCCGTCCAGGATTATGATTTTTTTGAGTGTTAATACTTTGGCCTAGTCATCTGTGGAGCCTGAAGACGGGCCAGGGAGTGACTCTAAAATACTCGGCATATTGTCCAATATAGATTGGAAGACTGAATCGTCATATGTTAAGCCTTGGCGTTCAGCCATGATGGTGAGATAAAAGTTGTTGTCAGACAGCCGGAGTGGGGAACTCCAGGAGGGAACCAAATGAGAGAAAAGTGGGGGCTAATTCAAATTAATGTAATTAGAAAAAAACTACCTATAAAGTGTAGTTATTGGAAACGACCAGACTGAGTGTATGATAGTTTCTTGTACCATTATTTCTGTCCTGAGCAGAAATGATAACATTTCTATTCCAATAGGCTGCTCGCAGAGACCGCCTGGTTAATATGCCTTCTAAACAATAGATGGGTATGCGCACCAGTTTTTTCATCTATTAAGAGCGAGCGAAATGGCACAACTATGAATTGCAATATTAATAGCAAACTGCAAAGTGGCCATAGATGAAGCCACGTTGTAGTCACAGTTACCGTAAGAAACGAGCTAATACAACACATTATGTCTGTGCAATACACATAACAGCTTGATTAACACACGTGGCATGGACATACGAAAATCAGACCTCCCCTTTATCTATTTAAATTCACTTCTCTAAATGATATACTGAAGTATCGAACTCTTGTCTCCTAGAAGAGAGAACTACAACTCCCATTGATATGACGTTGATTTGTAGTTCTTTATGCTCTCGCGAGACTTAGCATCAGACAATCCGCGAGACTACGCTATGCCGTTATGAATCTCCTTGCTGGCTCGGGGCTTTAATTCATCTAACAAATATAGGGTCTGTTACAGCTTTACCCCATAAGGTGAGCCTTTTAGGATTCTCGTACACCAACAAATGTAAACAATACTAGTAGACTCAACGTCTGACAAAACTAACAACAAGCTCATTGATTGGCCACCGATCTGCACGCGATACCAACCAACGTGTTTGATAGGTGGCAGATCATAGAAGTATTACCCAATATAAGACATCGTTTGCTTCTCGTCCGTTACCTCCCCCAACCTCAGGAACTGACCGAGGTAACAACGGAGTGGTAAGTAATAGATGAATCTGTAGGTCATATCATTTAACACTTACTGGGGAGATACTCATTCAACCCTGGATGTTGAAACACTGAAGTAAGAGAGCTTGGTTCCCCCTTTTTAAATTGCTTAGGCAGAGAGCCTGTGGGTGAGCCTAGGTGAGAACTGTTTGTGAGAATAAGCTCTAAAGCTAAGACAGTTATAAGGGACTCACTAGTGATAGAAAGGAGCAGTTCTTTTCTTTTCCCCTTAATGTGAGTATCCCTTTTTTTCTTACCTTTTTAGAGCGTGGCCTCCCTTACCCTGAGCTTGATCCAGGCGAGGTGAGGTAATATCCCCTGTCATTATGGGTGAGTAAGGAATCTCGGTTGTCCTGTATATATTAATTTTTGATTTACATATAGAAGTTATACCCAATGTATTGATACCATTTTGCATCTCTTTGTAGGTGAATGATACACCAGTTGACATGGAGGAATAGGAATATATATCCTTTATGTTGTTACTTTACTCACAGTGTATATGGTTTTTTGATTGTAGTTCGCACTAGCAGCTTCAAAAGTATTTCCTTTAGAACAGAGGCCCTGAAGAAAGCCTTGGGAGATAGCCCCCCTGTATGGCAGAAACATGTCGGCCCACAAGCAGTTATTTGTTTACACTGCTTTTTTGCGCTGTTCTGGTTTTTAATCAGAAAGAGGCTTACAGCTATTACAGTTGTCTTACTGTTTGTTCTCTATTCTACTTTTAATCTTCACTTTACACACACTCACGTTTTGCACTGCACTTGGTCCCATTTAGTGATCCCACGCATGGTCTACAAGTAATCGTGGGCTGACCCCAGTCCTAGTTGGTGGGTCTGGAAGCAGTCTCAATGGTCTAGAGACACACCAGCCCAACCTTTGGATGACCAGATGAGTAAATTAGATCACTAACAAGATTTTGAGGGGAATCCATCTCTGGATCTTGGGTCTCACCTACTTTTGCTGGTGGTTAGATGCATTGGGTTATTAACTCTGTGTAAGACTTATTGGTTATTTACCTTGTACTTTGGTGACATTTAGTCTTATAAGTTTAGAGTATATGATTGACTCTTTGTTCTTCTTTGTTCAGACCCCCAGGTTTCTTTGTATTTTCAGTATGTCTATTAGGGGATGATAGCCTGGGAAGGTCTCAAAACTCCCTTAGACCCTCCACTCCTCGTTTATGTAAGTAATGATAAACACTGATCAAATGAAGCACACACAAAGTATCTGTCGTGCTGGGCCTGTGCAGATTTAAAAACGAAAAACAAATAGTAACAAATTCTCTTACCTACTCCATAAAACAAGTTTAGTGTCACAGCCTGATGTGATAAGCAGCTGCAGGGGTCAGGAAAGGTGAATAGGAATAAACAAACTTCTTTTCTCCAGCACTGCATGGAAAAAGAAATATCCACACAGCAGAACAGTAGGCAAAGGTGACCGGGGTCAAAGGATTCGTCCCTTTTGCCATGTGGAGATGAAGGGGTGAAAAAATAAACCCAGCCTCTATAACATATCAATGGTCCTTTAAAGACCTGTGAAGTAGGGTGCGGCTGCGATAAGTTCAAATACTGTGTGTGGATGTGTGTGTGTGAGTGTGCGCCCGGGAAGCTGTCTCAGTCGGGCGCACACACACACAGACAGCCCTTTGAGCCCAATGCCGTTGCGCGCCTGCCTTCAAGCCCTCACTGCGAGGGCTGAGGCTCCTGGTTGGGTGGGCCAGGCTCATGTTTGGGTGGGCCTGGCCCACCCGCTAGAACCGGGCCTGGTGCCAAGGGGTAGATAGACGCTGTAGCAGCACCATGGTAAGTGCCCTTGATTTTGAGAGATCTTCTTTCTTTTATATCCTTTTTTTTAAATCTCATTTTGTCTTTTGTGTGCATTTTCAGTGAGATTCGCCAAACACCGTAATTAGGGCCTGGTTACGATGGAGATAAACCCGCCACCAGAAGGCTGCCGTGGTGGGTTCACTGCCATCGTGAGGCCATTTTCTGCTCAACAGATCATGATGACAGGCGGTGTTCCTGGCGGGCAGAAAGCCCATCCGCCAAGGGTCCCACAGAGGCAGTTGTCACATGGTGGTGGTGCCTAGCAGGCACCGCCCGCTAGATGTGGATGCTGCATCCCCACCAGACTGTCTATGGTGGTTCAACCTCTATTGAAAGGCTGGTAAGGATGTACTTTGGGGACCCCCCTTGTGCAGGGGCATGTGGAATTTGCACTTGGGGGTACCACCGTTCCCTTCACCAGGTGGCAGGCACAGCGTGGGCATAATGCAGTCCCCTGCAGACCACATCAGGGGCCCCCTAATCCTCAGGGTGCCCTCTTTCACCCCAAAGCCAATGAATATCTGTTAGATATATGAGACTCAGTGTCCCTCATCTTATTCTGCAGGTGGCTCCATCATTTTGTGTTACATTACTGTGCGGGTTGCTTGTGAGGGAGCATCATTGGTATTGCGGAATGGGCAAAGTGATCCGTCTGTTATATGAAATTGTGGCTCCAGCAGGGGAAATGGTAGCATGTGATGATTTTGCTGGGGAGGCAGCTTTTCTTGCTGGGAAAACCCTGGTGTACAATCTCCCATTCCGATATATGTATTGTTTTAGGGATAGCTGAGATTTTAATTCACAGTCAGGCAAGAACATCTCAAATACACTGGGAAAGCATTGTGTGTATTGGATTAGAAAATAAAAAAGTGTTTCGAGTTGAATGGTTGAATTCTTTTTTATTATTCATTTGATAATTCTTTACTCATTTGCATTTTATTGTCGTTTTTTAATATTATTTCAAAATATTATTTTGAAATATTTTTATTGAGTTGAGTTGTATTCCATTGCATTGCTTTCAGTGCATGCTATACCACAACAGAGACTAGCCATTTGCCAAACAGACTTGGGGTCACATGTACGTTTTCTGAGTCGCAAATTTGTCGCAAACCTAATTGCAACCAAAAAAGTGCCCTTTCTTAAGTAAGAATGCCAGTCAGTATCCACAAATAGCGAAGCAACTAATTTATGATTCAGTATTTTTTGTAACAAAGTTTTGTGACTTGCAATTATAGAACTGTTATTTGCGAGTCGCAGACCGTATTTTCAAGGGTGGTGCAAATTGCGATGGTCACAAAAATGCTCATTTGCACATACAATTTAGCACTGATTTCATTCAGGTGGAAATTTACTTCAAACTATGAAAGCTGCCCCAGAATGCATCAGGGTTTTCCACAATGGGCTGAACTATATCTGATTGCGATGAAGGAGGAGATGTCTGGCTGCCCAGCAGAGGAAGAGGAAGCGGATAGGATCTACAGAACCAGGCTCTCCATATTCCAACAGACAAAGGAGGAAATATATGAGAATTAAAGCCTGGGTAGCACAGTGAACTTGGAGTTGATAGAAATGCTTAAACTACATCTAGAAAGCAGTACCCTAAGCAGCTGCTCCATTCCCATGAATATGCAAGTGTTGTGCTCAATGCACTTTTGGTCTCAGGCAGCCACCAGGGGGTAACTGGTGGGATGTCCCAAAGTACCTTGTCACGCTTCTTTAGAAGGTTCCTAGATGCCATGCTCTTACACATGATTGACCAACTACACATACCTTCCCAGGAATGCAGAGGAAATACTCAACATCAAACTGAACTTTTACAGGATAGGCAACTTTCCCCAGGTATTAAGGTCTCTAGATGGGACATATGCTCTCATCCGTCCTTCATAAACATCTCAAATATCTGTTCCACTGTAGCAAAAGTACCCATTCCCTCAACATCCAAATGGTATGGGATGCCCATAATGTCATAACAGATATAGTGGCTAAATACCCAGGGAGCACCCATGAGCAACAAGACCAAAACAACAAAAATCCAACATACAAGTATTAAGAAAAAAATGACTTTCAAAAGGTTTTAGCAACTAAGTCCATAGAAAATTATGGATGCAGGATTTCTTGCAATTAAACTATTGTTGCAACAAATTTCACCAAGCCAAACAGTTGCAGCGATGAGACGCATTGAAAAACAAAGAGATTCCTGAGACCTTCGTGGATGCAATGCGACATTTCCACTGTACACAGGGGAGCGATGGGTCGGGTCCGGTCTGTAGGGGGAAGTGATGTGTCCTATCCGAGATGACTCTGATCCTCAGGTGATGCGTCGGGGAAAACTTGCCGCACAGGGGCGATGAGTGGAAATCCGGGATGCTTCAGTGAACTGGTTGTTTTATATTTGCTACTTGTGCTTTGTGATGGTTCTGACATGGACCCTATTGGCCCTGTCATGTATATATTCCCCTGTAAATAATTACCTGGTGCCAGTTTGCACAGTGTATATGTCTGAATATGATTCTAATTTGTTTCGGATAATACAAAAGGCTATTTTTATATAACCTTGTGTGGAGTCTCTTTTGTGGTGTGCCTAGTGTGTTGCAGCTGTGTGTGTTGCGCAAACGCTTGATACATTGCCCCTGGGATAAGCCGGAATGCTCGTGCCAAGCTACCAAGGGGGTGAGAAGGGGCTATCTTCAGCGTGCTACTCCCTTGCACTGACTAAAGTGGTGGTTTCTGCCTGGCTTTAGGCGCAAGCCATAGTCAACCAGAAATCCCATTTTTAACACCTGGTCTGTATTTAGAGTGGTGGGAGATTTCCCTTGCACCTGGATAGGGTCTGTCTGCCTTACACAATGCTGTCTACACCTGCTACCGGGCAGCTGCACCAGAGAGGACAGAACTGGTTTGGACTGGGCTCAGAGACCCTTGCACAAAGAGAACAAAGACATTTTGGGATATAAGTATTACACCTAAAACCCTTGAAATTTAGACTACTTCTGGAATCAAGAGGAACCTTTTCCAAGGAGAAGAGCTGGAGAAACTGAGGAGAAGTACTGCCCTTGCTGTGTGTCTGGGGTTGGCCTGCGATTGCTGTTTCTGCCAAGGAAAGGAGAAGGACTTTGCTGTGTACTGTGTCCCCTGTTTGAGGAAAGTCTCTAAGGGCTGGAATAGAGCTTGCCTCCTGTTTTCAAGTTTCAGGAACACAAGGACTTCACCTCCAGCTCCTCTGAACTTCCTTGCTGGGAGTTCTGACCTGCCTGGAGTGCTTGTTACCGTGTGGGGCCTCTGGGGGTTCTTTCTGCTGCTGGGAGCTAGAAAGCAACGCAACAACAAGAAACCAACACATCGTTCTTCTTGCGACAGTTTTTCTGACGCAACGCCGTGGTGCAAGAACAATCTCTCTGCATCGCCGTGCCACTGCTGAATCTGATGCAGCACCTGTTGCCGCTGCAAGAATCAACACATTGAGGGAATGCGGCTGAAAGGGATGAATCCTTTGGATTTGGAAAAGCCAAAGGATTCATCCCTTTTTTCACCAAGGGCAAAAAATACTAGTCCCAGGCTGTTGGACATAATTTGATTTAAATAAAGCCTATAGTGACTTTCAGTCCTAAATAGCTAAAGAAATAGGCAGACAGGACTGATACAATTGTTTCTGGTGTACCTACTAATTCAATGTTCGTAATGTGTATATTAATTCATTTGCATTTTACAATTTTGTTCAACAATTTGTACAACATGTCTATAATGTTTTCACTAAATATGCACAATATTTGTGTATAATTTGTGTAAAGGTTGTGTTCAAACCTCGTAATTTACAAGAAATGTTTCTAAATAAGTAAACATGTGAAAATACACATGAGCTTTCTAATTAATTTGAAGCTTTTTGATTGCTGATAATTAAAAAACAGCACTTAAACTCGAGACCAGGCACCCTTGTTTTTTTCAAAGTTTACAGTGTCCAGCCTGGTCACGTAGGACAAAACCCCTGTTTTGATATTCACAAAAGTGGAGGTACAATCAGGTATGCTATGGAGGTAGCTGGCAAAATAGTTGCAACCTGTGCCATATTGCACATCGTAGCGACCATGCATGGGCTACATCTCTATATGGATGGCAATGATTCAGAGGATGAAGAGCCAGAGGCCCCTCCATAACAGCATGGAGATAATAGCATAGCAGTGCAGGGGAGACATCAAAGGGATCACATAGCAATACATTACTGTGCAAGGTAATTTACGAGTAACACTGCGCTCACTTAAATGATATACACATAGCCAAAAATGCACACTCAAAAAACCTTTAATTTTGGGTTTGTCTCCTGTCATTCAAATAATGAGGTATATGAGTACCAAGTGGTAAGTAAAACAACAACAGAATGTAGGGTACATTGCCAGACACATTATAGCCATTTAATAGTGCCAAACTCTGTAATGTGTCCACCAGACTCTTTTACTGCTACGTCCACCATGCCCTGTCCCTGCTTGGTTACTAACAGGGTGTGGCTACTGCGTATGGCACTGGGATCAGTCGCTGCTCACACTTGCTACCTTCTAATTGTCCAGAGGGGTATCTCCAGTGCCTTTTCCTACCTGATAGGTCTGTAGCAGGTCAGCATCAGCAAACTTATGAGGTTTTTGTGGTATCCTCTGCCACGGGGGAATACTGTTTCTAGCCACCCACCCCCTCCCTTGGTGTTCTGTTGGTTTACGCCACTGTGACATTGATTAGAATGTCACAGTGTCCAACGTTCGAAGGTGACCTCCCTGCGCGGAGCATTGACGAGAGTGGCGTTCGTGATCACAGCTGTGGCTGGGGTCATTACTTTTTTTTTTTATGTCAGCAAGCAGTCTTTGCTACAGCAAAACACAAGTTTAGTTTATACAAAACAGAGCAAAAAGCCAATACGTGAATAATTAATTATGCTTCATCATAATAAACTCAAAATTTATATAATAAATCAGCAACTTCACATCCATTTTCGTAAAGGAGCCCATACATTTAGACCAAACAGCTTTTTCTTTGCCCCCTTCGATTTATATGCAGCTAATTCCAAATAATATGTGGATAATAATCTTAAATTTCAATGACCCATTAAACAAAACTTTAGTTGACAGTTCTATAGCTCTGATCATATCTATTTGGTCCGTTTCCAATTTAGTTTGCCATTTACATTCATGTGGCTGGGGTCATTCCTGTGTACTTCTTCAAATAAACATCTTTGTTCATCTATACCAGGGGTCTTCAAACTGTGGGGTGCGACCCCCAGGGGGGCCATGGAGTGGTGTGAAGGGGGTCGCATTCACAGTCACACTTCTGCCCTGGCCTCCAGGGCTTCAGCTCCCCTCTTCCCCCGTCCCGTGTCACAGCCCGGGCTGCTGCAGTGAAACTTGAGCTGCTGGGCGCTCGGCTGGGCAGTGTCTGGAGTCTTATCTCCAGCACGCTCTAGTTTGTCACAGGTCTTTAAAGACCATTAGCATAGTTACATGCCTTTTTAAACTGGTTACAGAGGCTTAATGTTTTGTTTATGGTTCCAGTACCCCCTGGGCCCCCACTCTGCCTATTCCTTACATTTGTATTTTTACACTTACTGCTGTAGTGTGAGAATGCATTTAATGAAAAGGAATATAAAGTTGGGTTGCCAAAAGAAAAATGCCTGCTCTTGACACTAAATAGAGTTATAAATAAAAAAGTATAATCTCAGCCTCTTCCCTCTGACTTATCCTACTATTTTCATTCGCTCACCCCTCCTTCTTCTTCCCACATTGACTTCACTCCGCTTGAAACTGATATATCCCTGACGGAACTTTCCCATGCAATCTCTGTTCTAAGACGTGGCAAAGCCCCTGGCCCCGATGGCTTCTCTATCGAATTCTATGATCATTTTTCCAGACTTCTTCTTCCCCATATGCTCCTCCTATTCAATTCCTTTATTGCGAATGGTGCTTCTCTGGGCACTTTCCAGGAAGCTATGATCTGTCTTATCCCCAAAGATAATAAAGACCCCTCTTTTTGTAAGAATTATCGCCCCATTTCCCTTGTGAATACGGATTATAAGATCTTTGCCAAGTTGCTTGCTTTGGGCATTGACCCCTTCCTTCCTGAACTCATTGGCCCCGAACAATCCGGTTTCGTCAAAGGTCGTTTGTCCTCTGACAACTCTAGAGTTTTCTTCAATGTGCTTAGTAAGGCCTCTTCTCTCTCGTATCCGCTTGCAGCCATTACTTTAGACGCCGAAAAGGCTTTTGACAGGATCAGCTGGGATTTTATGTTTAATGCCCTAGCTTGGATTGGCTTCCCCCCTAAATTGATTTCCCTAATTTCACTTTTACACTCCGACCCTAGAGCTTCCATTTTCGCTAATGGGAAAATCTCTGATTACTTTTCCCTCTGCAGAGGTGTTCGGCAAGGCTGCCCCTTTCCCCCTTATTGTTTATTGTAGCTTTGAAACCTTTTCTTACAAAATTGCGGCAAGATGCCCAAATCACCGGCTATAATCCAGGTCCCAACCAAGTAAAATTGTCTGTCTATGCAGACGACATTCTTTTATACTGCTCTAACCCAGAGTCCTCTTTACCTGCCTTTCTTCATCAGGTTGACGCCTTCTCCATGGTCTCCGGTTATCGCCTTAATCGCGATAAATGCGAAGTTTTACCCCTTAATCTCTTATGTCTTCGACACTATTTTTCTCAATCTGGATTCTCCTGGCAACCAACCAAAGTCAAATATTTAGGCTTGTGGTTCTCCCCTTCTATCCCCGACACTTTGAAAGCTAATTTTGACTATATTACAAAAAAACTTACCGATTCTATTGCTAGATGGCATCCTCTCTTTCTTTCATGGTGGGGCAGATTAGACTCGATTAAAATGATGCTTGCCCATGTCATCCTTTACTCACTTTCTATGATACCTGTCCGCATACCTAATTATTATTTTAAAAAATTAGATTCACTCCTACAGAAATTTCTATGGAAAAACAAACCTCCATGCATCGCTTTGTCCTCTCTCAAAAAGGATAAGACGATTGGTGGTCTTAAATTCCCAGACTTTAAGTCCTATCACTACTCTTTTATCCTTAAACAGGCTTCTCGTTGGCTTTCCTCGGATGCTCCTACTCACCCTCCAGTCTGGTTGTCCTTGGAAAAATCCCTTATCTCGCCATTCAATTTTTCTGAAGCTCTCACTTTTTCTGCTAACTCCTCTTTCCTGCATTTCCCTGTCATTGCCCACACTTACCATCTCTTGTCTCCACTTTTACCCTCCTCCTATCCTTCTCTCCTCTCTTTATCCCAACAACCCATTTGGCACAATAAACTACTTCGTATCAAAAATCGTTCTTTCTTCTGGAAGTCATGGAGATCCAAGGGTTTATTATGGATCTCTCAACTCCTGTCCGATAACGTTCCTTTATCGTTTCAGGAGCTTCAGCCTCAATTTCTTCTCCCCACTTCTTTTCGGAAACAATATGATCTTCTACTTCCTTCTCTTATTCAATATCTTCAATCTCTTCCCACATCTTCTGTTCTACCTACGTCCTGCTCCACACTCTTTCCACTTTTGGATACCTCTCCTCCGGCCTCTCGCATTTACAAATGCCTTATATCCCCCTCTGAACGCCTCAAATCAAAAACTGAGTTGGCTTGGGAACGGAATCTGTCAGTATCCTGGCCGGTCTCCTTGTGAGACAAATTATGGTTAAAAATCCTTAAAACGTCAAGAGCTGCCAATACTACCCAAACCCTCTATTTCCTATTTCCTTTACCAATGCTTACTGTTTACCCCGACAAAATTGACCTCGTTTTCCCCTGCTCTTTCACCCAAATGTTGGTCCTGTCCTTGTCAAACCGCAGACCTCCTCCACATGTTATTTCATTGTCCCACTATTGTTGCTTTTTGGAACTCAGTTTGGTCCCGTATTAACATTATCTTTAACATGTCCCTTCCCTTTTACCCCTCCACTGTTCTCCTAGGTTCCTTATCTCCAGATTTACCTCAGTCCCCTTCTCACTTTAAACTCCTTGACTTATTTCTTGCAGTCGCCTTCCATTTGATCACCTCCAACTGGAAAGACCTCACAAAGGTTAGTTACTCGGCTTGGTGGAACGGTATTTGTTTCCATCATCGACTTGATACCAACTATGTTACCCCTGTTTTCCCTTGCAATAAAGAGAGATCTATTATGGATTCCACTTACTACTTACCTTTCCACGCTCTCCTCCCCGCATTCCATCACGATTGTTTCTCTTGCCAACCCCTCAGATGATGTTTGGAAACCTCCATGATTATTTATTGGTTGTCTTTTTCCTTCAATTTTTCCATATGTGATCATTTCGATGTATTTTCTATTTTATACCTTTCTTTTTTACTGTTTTTCTATTGCATACGATGTTATACTTTCAAGATGCACTCACACTTATCACCATGCACTCACACTAATCACCATGCACTCACACTAATCACCATGCATTCACACTAATCACCATGCACTCACACTAATCACCATGCACTCACACCAATCACCATGCACTAACACCATTCACCCGCTCACCCTGCACTCACAGTGATCACAAGGCACTCACACTGATCACAATGCACTCACAACATTCACCCGCTCACCCTGCACTCACAGCAATCACAATGCACTCACACTGATCACAATGCACTCACACCATTCACCCGCTCACCCTGCACTCACAGTGATCACAATGCACTCACACTGATCACAATGCACTCACACTGATCACCATGCACTCACAACATTCACCTGCTCACCCTGCACTCAGTGATCACAATGCACTCACACTGATCACAATCCACTCATACTGATCACCATGCACTCACACTGATCATCATGCACTCACACTGATCATCATGCACTCACACTGATCACCATGCACTCACAACATTAACCCGCTCACACTGCACTCACAGTGATCATAATCCACTTACAGTGATCACAAGGCACTCACACTGATCACAATGCACTCACACTGATCACCATGCACTCACAACATTCACCCGCTCACCCTGCTCTCACAGTGATCACTTTGCACTAAAAATGTGCTTGCATTGTTCACTCTGTACCTCACCCTGCAGTCACACGAGCACACTTCTCATCCTGCACTCATGTGACACTTCACTCACCTGTCCCCCCTCACTGCTCAATCTGTAGCTCACTCAAACAAGGCCATCACTAACCATGCACTAATTCGTCCCACTCTGCACTTACAGCCGAACTCAAATTCATATGGTCACCTCACTCAACCTGTAGTCACTCCTTTTACCCTACTCTCACACTGTTGCATTGCTCTTCGTGCAGTCACATGGGCACTCTTGTCACCCACACAGTGCAGAAGGTTAAAGTACCTGGTACACAGAAGATGTACCATTTACATCACAGAACTGAGTGTGAGTAAACTATGAGTATTTTGTCAGACAGGTGCTATAGAGAGATGAGGTGTATTGTTGAGGTGGAGTGGTAGTGAGGGAATTCATGGAGAAGGTGGAAAGACTGTTGCACCATGTGCGACCAGTGCTAGGGCCAGCCCTGACTGGGGGTGTTAAACCCCCCCGAAGTTCGGGTCTAGTGGATCCCCTGCTTCTGCCTATTATTATTTACATTTGTAGTGCGCTACTGTTACCAAAAGGTGTCTTGGGGCTAATAACCAGGTGCCTGCAATGTGAGAGAGGGATCCGGGGTTGGGAGAGGAGAGAAGAGAGGGGTGGAAGGAAGGGGGTGAGAGGAAAGGGGCATGGGTAAACTGCTTAACTCTGCACAAGATCACCAGGGTTTGAAGGGACCCTTGCTGCTCCCCACCATGGCCAGGTGAGCTTCTAATGTGGCAGCGCGTATTCCTGCGGAGTGGGAGGGAATTCATGGAGAAGGTGGAAAGACTGTTGCACCATGTGCGACCAGTGCTAGGGCCAGCCCTGACTGGGGGTGTTAAACCCCCCCGAAGTTCGGGTCTAGTGGATCCCCTGCTTCTGCCTATTATTATTTACATTTGTAGTGCGCTACTGTTACCAAAAGGTGTCTTGGGGATAATAACCATGTGCCTGCAATGTGAGAGAGGGATCCGGGGTTGGGAGAGGAGAGAAGAGAGGGGTGGAAGGAAGGGGGTGAGAGGAAAGGGGCATGGGTAAACTGCTTAACTCTGCACAAGATCACCAGGGTTTGAAGGGACCCTTGCTGCTCCCCGCCATGGCCAGGTGAGCTTCTAATGTGGCAGCGCGTATTCCTGCGGAGTGGGAGGCCCTTCACAAAGGTTGACTCGACATCTTTCTGATGGTAATTGCTGTATTTTGGTTATAAACTGGTACTGATGGGGTGAAACCTTTCCTCAGTGTTACTGTGTTTAAAAAATGTCAAAATAATAAAGCAATGCTATCCCAAAATACGCAGCATCACAGAACATTATTTAAATTTTCTACTCACACAATTTAGTCAAGCCTGTCGCATAATTTGGTACTCACCTGCCTCATAATTCCAGGAGCCCTGCCTAGAGGTTTAGAAACTTTTGTCAGGAGGGGGTCCTTTCGCCTGTAAATGTTGGCAGGGGGGTCTCGGCATCCAAAAGTTTGAAGACCTCTGATCTATACTGAGTCTCTGCGTCCCTGCTGAGGTAAAACCACATTTCAACTGTTCTCTTGAGAAGTTGTTTTTTGTAAATAGATGTGTCTCCATTATTTTAATCTTTTAGTCTAAAGGCCTTTGTTAGAACATTCTATGTTTTCTAACAAGAAATGACAAGAATTGGTCCAAGGCACCTTTTGGGAGACCTCCTTAAAGGAACCACTAAGTTTGACGGACAAGCCCATGAACAGTTTATTGATACTTACAGTACCGGAAAATAGAAATGGCGACTATTGGAAATAACGGCTGCAGACTATATAGGCGGAAGCATGTATGTATTATTGTGAGGCTAAGGGGGCTGTTATTCCTAGATACATGCAGATACTGAAGAGACTATGTGCGATATGGTGATTATGATGGTGATGACTATATTCTATATTGAAACTTTGATCATGGTTGTTACAGGCTTGATGCAATTCTGATAAATGGCAATAAAAATATGTTACAAATAAAAGTGACAAGAATTGGTCAATGTATTATTAGCATTACAGACTGGATAAAATCCTGCACATTCTTGTATATTAAAATTAAATGTGTTTAGATCACGTATAATGTATAATCTAATTGAGATTCATAAAATGTATAAAGGAATAACAAGTTAAAAATGAGAATTACAGTAAAGAAATAAGCAAATGATTTCGGCATTAGGAGTACATGTTTGAAGTTAGTAGTAATCTGCATGTGGCCAGCCTTGGGGGCTATATGTAGCCCTTTAGAAGTAATACAGGTCTAGTGGGATCCTGCATCACATTTCAATTGTTCATTCCCCCTTTTGTCCCAGACCTTAAATAGTGTGTTCAGGGGGTACCTTTTTTCTTCCATTGCCTGTAGCAGCTCAACAGCTGACATGATCCGCCCTTGGCCCCTCTCCACATCATAAATGAAATGTACCCACTCCACCTGAATTGTGACAGCTCGTCTGGACATGCATGTAGTGGAAGAGGCCAAACAACCTATGGATCGACTTAGCCAGTCCATCATTCAGGCAGCACCATGAAGACAATGCCTCTCGTGGGCACGGCCCGCCATAATTTCTTGGCATAAGTGCTGTATGGCTGTGGTGTGGCTCATAACGTTCTTACTTATTGTGACCAAAGGTGTCTAATACTATCGAATCCCACAGTAATGCTCTGCTGCATGTGGTGCATCTTCCTATTAGTGATTCTCAACTGCTTGTTTTTCATGTGTTGTTTCTGGGGCATCGGTGCTCCTAGGCCAAGAAACAATTGAGTGTCACCATCATTCTCACCAGCATCACATGGCTCGTGACGTCTTTTGCGCCTATTTCCAACAACATGCTGGTGCTGGCTCACACTTGGCTGTCTAATGGGACTTTGTGCATGAGGGACATAATTGTTCCCCATTGCAGTGGCCTCTGCTGATACTGACATAGTGCACCTTTGGAGTGGGGTGTTGCTGCCTTGAGTGTATATGGGGTATAGGTTCCTTTGCTGCCATGTTGGCATCGTCCACTCCGTCCACACTGGTGTTCTTGTACTTGAGGGAGATCTGGGGGATAAATGAGATGAATTTTAGTCACCTATGTCATGTGTTGAGCAATATAGGACTCCTAAGCTGACCTTTAGACTACATTACCAGTGGCGGCTCCTCCGCTATGGTGGAGGAGCATTGCCTACCTGCTTTCAAGCAGTGCGAGAAGCAGAAACATAAAATGATAATAACATTTTATGTTTGTGCTGCTGTGCTGGTGGACGGGGCTTCTCTGCTTTCAGGGCAGGGCAGGGAAGGAGTGGTTTGTTCCCTCCTAAGTGCGCAAGAGGAGCCCTCTTGGACCGCCCAAACCAGTTATGCACACTTTCCCCATTCTCCATGCAGGCTGCATTACAGCCTTTGTTGAGAGCATGCCCTGGGTCCCATTCCCTGGTTGAGCGTCGAACCAGGACGCTCAAAACCAATCACAACGCTGCATTGCAGCATTGTGATTGGTCAGTGGAGTCTGGCGGTTCCTCGAGGAGACAGGAGCTGAGGCTCGGGACCCGGCAGCAGGTAAGTTCTTTTTTTTATATGTGCACTCCTTCCCGCAACCCCAACCCCGCATGATCCGTGGGTGGTTTCACTGTGGTGGGCCACCACCTATTCCCCAGATGTCTTTCAGTCACTGAACCACCTCTTCTTTGGTCGGTGACCAAAAGACATACCCCTCTTGAGAATTTAAATGTTATTTTTCTTTGAGCTTTTGCCCCCTTTTTAGGTTGAGTATTCAAGAGCTCTTGTATATACCATAGTATATACTTTAGTATATACTTATATGTGTATGTACTTTATGGGCTCTAGAGATCAGCCCTAGGACTTCCATCCTTGGGCTTAGGGACTTTTTTCTGTTAAACTGCCTCTATTTAACTGTCTTGATAGAAAATGACCAGCAGAGGTAATTAAAATACCATAATTGCTTTCTGCTGAGGGACTTTATTTTTTATTTTTCTGGCAACTGCCTCTATTTAACTTTCTTATTAGAAAACGACCAGCAGAGGTTAGTACAGTACTAGAATCACTTTAGCATTCTCAAGATTCTAGTCCATAGAAATTGTCTTCCACAAGCACCCGTAGACAATAATTTATATTTTCATATCTTATATTTTTAGAGATATGATCACCGAAGGCCCTGCTTTTATATTAAAAACAGAGCTTTGGACTATACTATTTCCCGCTGATGGCAATATTTCTCTCCATGTGTTCCCATACCTGGCGTGTCACACGGTTTGGTGCTTACTTTCCCTGCATGTTAAAGAACAGTAGATGTTTCAGTGCCCAGGCTAATGTGCTGCACAGCTAAATACATATAAGGTCCCAAAGGCAAGACTGAATGCACTGCAAATGCTTGTTTAATATATTCCCCATTATGGGCTTTCTGTGGTACTATCTTCCTCTTCAATTAGAGGTCTTGTAATGTGTAGCCACCAAGAGCATGTTGTTTCCTCGTGACTGTAGTCAGGCACGAGGATGTCTCGCTCTTTCAGTTAGGTTCATTTAAAAATGATTCCATGATCGGACGCTGCATGGCACATTCCAGGGTTCTGACAACGTTAATCAGTTGTCAGTAATCCTGGTGTGCGGCAGAGGCGTCTGGTCATGGGTGCAGGATTTCTTCAAATAAATTCATTCTTTTTATTTACAAAGTCTCTGGTCGTCCATACAACAATTTGGCAACGAGTGGACGAACCTTCGCACCCTGCACCCACCAGCCTAACCTTTATTCTCTGCATTTCCTCGCTTGGCACTGCTTTAAGCTTCAGCTTCAGCGCCAATTCTTCATTCTGAACATTGCGGGCGGCTCCAGTTTGTCCATGCCTCCTCTCCGAGCGGAAAATTTCAAGGGGTTCCGGTTTGTCCTGGCCTTAATTACAGGCATTATCACAAACCAATTAAAAGTCTGCTACATGACATCGGGTTCCCCGACATTGGTCTCCCATCAGCTGGCAATGGGAGTTGTTCAGCAATGTTCCTGTGACGTTATCTGACGCAGCGTCTTAACTCCGCAAGACCTCCTGCATACGTCATCACGTGAGCAGCCATCTTTGTTGTTCTTTATGAAATGAAATGAAATGAAAAACATATTTATAAAGCGCTAGCAGTTGCCCTGAGGCGTCCCGGCGCTAAAAAAATTACCATCAGTACTCAACAGAAAAGGGGAGGGAATCAGCAACTAATTAAACAGAGAAGTTTTGAGCTTCTTACGAAAACTCAGGAGGTTAAGTTCTGATCTGAGATAAAGTGGCAGAGTGTTCCAAATCTGCGGGGCATTATATGCAAAGGAGCGACCTCCGGCCCTTGCTCTATGGATTCTTGGAATTTGAGCTAAAAAAGCATGTGAGGATCGAAGAGCTTTGGACGGCTCATATGGAGATACCAGCGAGTGATTGATCTCTGGGCCTGATTTCCAGTACGCCTGATGTGCAATGCATAAAGATTTAAACTTGAATCTCTCCCTAATGGGGAGCCAATGTAGTGTTCTTAAGCCAGGTTTTATTGAGATTCTCCTAGGGATACCGAGTAGGGTACGGGCCGCACAGTTCTGGATACGTTGTAGTTTTTTTAAGGTGTATTCCGGCGCCCCAAGGTACAGAGCATTGCTAAAATCTAGGCGAGATTGAATTAAGCCCTGAATAACTATCTGCTTTGCCTCGAAGGGAAGAAGGGTCAAGATTTTTTTTGCCATCCTTAGGAGGCCAAAGCAGGTCGCAGAGACTTTTGTTGCCTGCATGTCGAAGGTCAGCGATTTATCTAACCACACCCCCAGGCTTTTGATGTGATCTCTGGGGGTGGGAGCTGTGCCCATGCTCAGAGGCCACAACACCTCCAAAGTGGAGAGAGTTGGGGGGCCTAGGAGCATCAGCTCAGTTTTATCATCGTTGAGCTTCAGGCATGATTTAGTCATCCAACTCTTAACTTGCTCGAGACAGATTGTTAAAGTGGACTGTGATAGTGGGGTACTCTTTTGTGCGAGAGAGACCACTAGCTGGGTATCATCCGCATAGGTGATGATGTCAATGCCATGCAGACGTACTATGCCAGCTAGCGGTCTCATGTAGGCATTAAAGAGCATCGGGCTCAAAGAGGAGCCCTGCGGAACCCCACATCCCAACGGCTTCTTCAAGGAGACCGATGTTCCTTCAAAGACCTGGAAGGTTCGGTCAGATAGAAAAGACCTGAACCACTCCAGGGCTTCTCCCGAGATTCCCATATCGAGGAGGCGGTCCAGAAGTATGCTATGGTTGACAGTATCAAAGGCGGCACTCAGATCAAGGAGGATCACTGCCACTGACCCTCCCTGATCGAGTATACGCCTAGTCACTTCTGTTACTGCCAATAGGGCTGTCTCCGTGCCGTGTTTTGGGCGAAAGCCAGTCTGGGAGATATCGAGCAGCTGGTTATGCTCAAAGAACTGAGTCACACTGATGTTAATGTGTTTCTCTAAGATCTTAGTAGCCCAAGGCAAAAGTGAAATCGGGCGATAGTTGTTAAAATTAGTTGGATCAAGATTGTTTTTTTTTAGCAATGCTCGGACCATTGCGTGTTTCCAGGACAGTGGGACCGTCCTACTTGTAATAGAAGAATTCAACAGCTTCAATAGATTAGGAAGAATGGCTTTATTTGCAAGGGCCAGCATCTCCAGGGGAGCAGGGTTACATGGAGAGCCTGATTTAATTTGGTTTGTTAAGGCCTCAAGAGTGTCAAGATGCAGCATTGGGAGGCAATCCAGAGACTTATTAAGGGGGGCGCCCACTGATGTGGTCAGCGGATTAGGTTTTTGTGGAGACAAATCAGTTTCTGGGTCAGAGAAGGAAAGATAGATTGTGTTTATTTTTGAGAAAAAAGCATTGGCCAGTTCCTCACATCGAGAAGATGAGTTATCATTAGTGGGTGGCGGTGATGGCAACCTGGTCAGTGTTTTCACAATCTGATAAATTTCCTTAGGTTTAGATTTTGCCAGTTTAATCTTTTCCGCAAAGTATATGGCTTGTTTATCTCTGATCTCGTTTTTATAATTCCTGATAGCCTCTCTGTAGGACGCTTTATCCGCAGGCTCATAGGATGAGCGCCACTTCCTCTCTAGTCTTCTACAAAGACGTTTTTTTCCCCTAAGATCTTCCGAGTACCAGGGAGCGGTTTTTTGTTTCCTTCTAGTACCGGAAGTTCGATGGGGAAGTGTAGAGTCCAAAGAATTAGTTATCCAGTCATTGAACAACTCATTGTTGGCACAGGGATCAAGGGAAAGTAACGGATTAGTAATGGCCAGATTGCTCATCCATTCATCTGTGTTGAGCTTTGCCCAGTTTCGAGTGGCACGAGGAGTGGGGGTCAGAAATAATGTTTTAGGAGTGGACCAAATTAGGGAAATTAGAAAATGATCAGTCCAGGGAAGATGGCTAATGTTGTCGACCTTTAAAGTTCTGCTGTTGCTGAATACTGGGTCTAAAAGATGGCCCTTATTGTGTGTAGGTCCAGACACCAGTTGATCTAGTTGTAGGGCAGCTAAGCTGGTTGTAATGCCCTTAGCAGTAGGGTCTAGCAAATTGTCGAAATGAATATTAAAATCTCCCAATAAGGTGAGATTAGAGGGGGAGATAATTGATTCTGCTACAACATTTGGTAGATCGTCCAAAAAATTCTTAATAGGGCCTGGGGGCCGGTATATAAGGAAGCCGGAAAAGCTATCATTGGGTGTAAATTCGATGACAAAAGGAAGGCTTTCACAGTCTGCAATGGCCTCCGTTAAGCTGCGACATGTGTATATGTCTTTATAGATGATAGCCAGCCCTCCCCCCTTGCCCTGTGGTCGATCTAACCTGGCCATCTGATAGCCGGGGATAAGGGCTTGCACTATATCAGAAGAGGAATCTTGGGTGAGCCACGTTTCTGTTAAAAATACCACGTCCGGCATATGTTCCTCCAGCACCAGCGACATCTCCAGACTATGCTTGACGAGAGATCAACAGTTGAGAAGAAGCATTCGATAGTCCCTGGAGTCCGGTTGGGTGGAGTGTTCCTTTATCTCAAGTTTACAATGAGGGCATATATGAGGGGTCTCCAAAGGAGGAAACTGGTGACAGCAGCTAGCAGGGGTAAAGGGACGAAATCGAAGAAGGGAATCCCTGTTGTAGACTAGTCTTTTTAGTTGGAAACGACCAGGGGGGGTGGCCCCTGGTCCCGGTCAGGCGCGGACGGGGGCAGACGGGCTTGCCTTTGGCGCGCTTTCAGCGCGCCTCCGGCGCGCCCGCTGTGCGGACGAGATGACATCATCAATTTATGGACCGTTTGGGAGGGTGGGAGGCGTCCTGCAGCTAGAGTGTAGGTCCCTTACCCCACTCAATATGGCGGCTGTCAGTGTCGGTAAGCCCTACTTTTATTTTCACTGCGCCAGCTCCTACTCGGCTGCGCAGGAATCGGCGAGGCAGTTTCCAGGCAAGTAATGCTAGTAATAGACTAAAAGTCCTGCCAAGTAAGTAATCTACTTGCGGACAGCGACGATTTTAAAATCTCAAATCACAGTGTGAAAACAAGTAAAATAGCCAGACAGCAAGATAGCTGAGAGAGCCCCCGGCTTCCGCCTCAGGGGAGAATAGTAAAGCAGCGCGATAGCAATCAGCGCGCTGTTACACCTGACAAGGTTTAAATACTGTGGGAGGGCGGGAGGCGTCCTGCAGCTAGAGTGTAGGTCCCTTATCCCACTCAATATGGCGGCTGTCAGTGTCGGTAAGCCCTACTTTTATTTTCACTGCGCCAGCTCCTACTCGGCTGCGCAGGAATCGGCGAGGCAGTTTCCAGGCAAGTAATGCTAGTAATAGACTAAAAGTCCTGCCAAGTAAGTAATCTACTTGCGGACAGCCACGATTTTAAAATCTCAAATCACAGTGTGAAAACAAGTAAAATAGCAAGACAGCAAGATAGCTGTGAGAGCCCCCGGCTTCCGCCTCAGGGGAGAATAGTAAAGCAGCGCGATAGCAATCAGCGCGCTGTTACACATGACAAGGTTTAAATACTGTGGGAGGGCGGGAGGCGTCCTGCAGCTAGAGTGTAGGTCCCTTACCCCACTCAATATGGCGGCTGTCAGTGTCGGTAAGCCCTACTTTTATTTTCATTGCACCAGCTCCTACTCAGCTGCGCAGAAATCGGCGAGGCAGTTTCCAGGCAAGTAATGCTAGTAATAGACTAAAAGTCCTGCCAAGTAAGTAATCTACTTGCGGCCAGCGACGATTTTACAATCTCAAATCACAGTGTGAAAACAAGTAAAATAGCAAGACAGCAAGATAGCTGAGAGAGCCCCCGGCTTCTGCCTCAGGGGAGAATAGTAAAGCAGCGCGATAGCAATCAGCGCGCTGTTACACCTGACAACAATTACCGCTACTTGATGTTGACATGCTAAGTTTCTTCAATTCAAGATTAGAATGTTTAGGAAGGTCAATATTCACAAAAGTATATGTTGCGGTTAAGGGACGTAACATCATTAGTTAGCAGGACCTTGCCAAAATGGGTGTACGTCTTGTTCCCGGTTCTGACAATCCGATTGCACTTGGTGACCCTCCCCAAGGATATAGTCCTGCTGGGTCTAGGAATGATTCACACTCTAAAACTGATTGCTTATACCTCACTGATCACACCTCTAATCTTAAAAAAGTTCTTGACAAATTTCCATGACTTTTTTCAAACAAATTGGGGACCGTTAAAGGGTTTCAACATCAGATTAGACTCAAACCACATGCTCAACCCTTTGTCTGTAAGGTAAGTCCTTTGCCCCTTAGTGCAAAGGAAGAACTCAAGTCAGTCCACAAGTCTTTGTGTGATGATGGTGTTATTGCTCCTTCTGACTCATCAGAGTGGGTTTCTTCCATCATTATTGTTTGAAAGAAATCTGGAGAGGTCAGATTATGTGTGGATTTACGCACCTTGAATAAAAATATCTTGATTGACTTTCACCCTCTTCCCAAAATCCATGAATTACTTGCTAACTTGGGAGGAGCAAAATTTTTTCGATCATTCACCTGCGTTCAGCCTACCATCAGATTCCTTTAACTGCAGATTCCCAAGAGTTTACCACATTCCTCACTCCATTCAGGGTTTACAAGTACCTCAGACGCCCTCGTGGCCTGGCATCAGCGGCCAGTGTTTTCCAGAAGATTATGGATAATCTCTTTCATAACATGCCGGGTGTCCAGGCCTACCAAGACGATATTTTGGTTTTCTCTAATGACTGGGAGTCACACTTAACCAATTTGCCTTCCATTCTTACCAGATTAGATGAGACAGGCATGACAATTAGGGCTGACAAATGTAAATTTGCCACACAGCAATTAGATTACTTGGGTCATCTCCAGGAGGAATCAAACCCAAAGAATTTCTCATTAAAGCCATCATTCACGCTACTCCTCCCAAAGACAAAGATTCTCTTTGATCGTTCTTGGGTTTAGCAGAATACTACGCCCGTTTCGTCAAAGGTTATGCACAAACAGTTGAACCATTATGTGCCCTTCTGCAGAAAGGCTCAAAGTTTGACTGGTCTGAAGAAGGTTTGTCTTCGTTTGATCAAGTCAAAAAGCTAATTGTTGAAGCACCTGCTCTGCATTCCTTTCATGACTCTTCAAAGTGTTTCATAATGGTGGATGCCATCCTTACAGGATTGGGGGCTGTCCTTGGTTAGTGGATCTCAGGAAAAGAACACACTATAGCTTTTTCTTCTAGAATACTTAAATCATCAGAGACTCATTCCAGCACAATTGAACGCGAATCTCTCGCGTTTGTTTGGGCTATCAAAAGATTTAGGAATTACATTTGGGGACGTGAATTTGATCTATTTACAGATCACAAACCTCTTACACAACTACTCAATGGTAATGGACTTGGTAAAGCCATGGCTAGGCTTGTTAGACTGCTTTTGAGAGGACAAGAATTCCACTTTTCTATAAAACATATCTCTGGAGGCAGAAACTTCAGAGCAGGTTGCCTCTCACGTATGGCTTTTCATGATCTTTTTGAAAGTGAGGTTTTGGAAGACACTGAATGCATGGTTGATGCCATGGATGCTGTCAAGTTATGTCCCAGGATTACTGAGCAATCCTGGTTGGAAGCTCACAACAAGGATGAAAATCTAAAACTTGTAACTGATTATATTGTTAAAGGTTGGCCAGAAAATAGGAAACTTTCCAACGAGTTGAAAGCCTTTGCCATGGATGCATCTGAGTTATCTTTGGTTAACGGCTTAGTCATGAGACATGACTCATTTGTTCCACCATCCAGTCTCAGAAATGACATCATTAAATTTGCCCAACAAGGTCATCTTGGAATTTCTAAGTCTTCACAACTCATTAAGTCATACTATTGTTAGCCATCTCTTGAATCTCAAGTCAAGTTTTACATTGATTCTTGTCCTGAATGTCTTCTATCTGATAAAAAATGGAAAGTTATGAACACTGTCAGGAACTAGCTGACCCGCCTGCCGAGAAATTAAGATGCGCAGTCAGAGAAACGGACTACGAGTCCCAGAAGGCTCAGGGGGAGGAGCTGTTAAACGGAGGAGGCGCGCAATAACGCACGTGCGTAATTCTTTGTTTGGTGACGACCCGTGTCAGGATTCGAGACGAGTCGACTTTGCCGTGAGCCGGTGCACCTACGTGGAAGTTAGGGGGAGAGGATTCACCCGTGGTAACTTCCGACGTTTCAGAGGCTCAACCTCTGACAGGTAGGGAGAGAGGAGTCTGCTCGGCTCCGTCTCTCGATGCTACCAACCATACTTTCGTATATTGTTTAAGACTTGGCAGGGGACTCCGTGAAGAAACGGACAAGCCACGCTACACTGCCTTTCGGTTGCTAGAGGGCAGGAGTGGAGTATTTTTCCTTCCTGGGATAACGAACGCAGTGGAGGCTTACTTGCTTAGGTTTGCAGCGTGTTGATCCCCCGTGAGGCGGAACGCTGCAGGATTAGGAACGCCTTGGTCGTAAGGCGAGGACAGCGTGTTGATCCCCCCTATAGAGGAGGAGCGCTGAAATAATTGGGATTAAAGGCGGGGGTAGTTATACCGTGGAAGCCTGTACTAACATGTTCGTGTCCATGGCTTTTAAGCAGAAAGGTGGCATTTACAAGACAATCCCCCAGGGAAGGTGTTAAGGATACTAGGTTATTCTGATGAAGTAATCAGAGTGTTTGTGCAGGACATGTTTTTTTCATTTCCATAATTGAGTAGTAGGATTTGGGTTTCATTGAGAAATTGATTGGCAAGAGGATCTGAATGCTAAGGTACTTATGGTTTTAGTGAGACCTAATGAGAGTAGCATTTGGGGGGAGTGTATGCTAACGTTGTCTGCTTATGTTTTGCAGATCCTTTGTCTCTGAAGTCCCTTCCCCTCCTATATCCCCTGCCTGATCTGACCTGAACTAATTCTGAGTTCGGAACGATCTGGAAGCGGAACCCTTATAGCATCAATCTGATCCTGAGGAGCAGGAGGAACATAACAGAATTACGCACCCAAGAAAGGTGGCTCCTCCCGGTCAGGTGGGTGGCTGTAATGACTACGCTAGAAGATGTGATGTTGGTCTTAGAGGCCTTGCAGCAGGAGCTAGCCTCCTCCCGATTAGAGACAGCAGCACTAAGAGAAAGAGTGGACCGAACCGCTCGTAATCCTGTTGATGCCAGCACCGCAGCGGTACCCCCTATCCAGGTCACGGTAGCTCCTCCCATACCATTGGCCACCCCAGAGAGGTATACGGGGGATCCCCACAAGGTCCAAGTGTTTCTCACGCAGATCTTGATGCATTTTTCCTGTCGCCCTTCATCTTTCCCCACCAACCACTCCAGAGTGGCTTTTGCAATTTCATACCTTAGCGGGGATGCCGCCAATTGGGCAGTTCCATTGGTGCGCAACAATGACGCGGTCTTATCAGACTGGGACGCGTTTAGGAGCGCTTTTGAAGGGGTGTTTGATAGGAGAACAACTTCTTTTAGCGCCAACAAGGAGCTGTTGTCCTTGCGGCAGGGACGGGGGGATTTGGTCACATACCTCACCAACTTTAACAGACTGGTATCCGAGGCCGCCTGGCCAGAGGAGAAACGCATGTCGTTGTTCTATCAGGGTCTCTGTGGAGAACTTAAGGATGTGATAGCCCGGATTGACCCCCAACACCGCACTTGTGCGGACTTGGTAAGTCTATCGTTGCATCTGGACGGACGCATACATGATAGAGGAACAGACAGGGGACCTAAAAAGGAGTTAACGCCCAGTGAGGTGGGAGGCGAGCCCATGGAGCTCAGGGCGGTAAGGGCTCCACTATCCCGTACGGAAAGAGAGAACCGGCGTACTCAGGGATTGTGCATGTACTGCGGCAAAAGAGGCCACTACGTGCGTGACTGTCCCTCCAAACCCAAGTTGCAGACCCCTTCTTTTCGGCCGAAAAGAGCAGCGGTCTCTAACCTAGGAGCAGATAGCAGGGTACCCGAGAACGCCCATCCCAATGAAAGACCGAGTATGAAGATACCCTCCCTTGCATCTGACCTTTCGTCAGCTACCGAAGCCCATATAGTGCCACAGGGAAGCCTGGCTGTGGGATCTCAGGTTCACGAGGTATTGGCCATGTTGGATTCAGGGGCCACAGGCAACTTCATTGACAGTGGGTTAGTAGGTTTGCTGTCTTTGGGGATAGTAGACAGGGAGATTCCAGAAGAGGTTGTGGCGGTGGACGGAAAGCCTCTGAAATCAGGTCTGATCACTTCACAAACTGAGGTATTGCAGTTGACGCTACTTGGGGAAGGGAATCAACACACCGAAGAAATAGTACTCAACATAATAGATGCACCACAGTACGAATTGATCCTGGGTATGCCTTGGTTCTGCAAACATAACCCGGAAGTAAACTGGGCAGGCAGGGTGGTGAGGGAGCACTGCCGTAAAGAAAAAGACGCGATAGCCATCGCATTGGCATCTTCATGGTGTGTTGCGACTGTGGTAGAGAAAGAGGTTATCCTACCGGCTGAATACAAAGATTTCACAGAGGTCTTTAATAAGACAAAGGCAGAAGTCTTTCCCCCACAGAGGAGGTACGACTGTAGGATTGATCTGATAGACGATAGCGTTCTCCCCTCTTGCCGGGTGTATGCGTTGTCCGAGCCCGAAACGATACATCTCCGAGCCTACTTGGATAACTATGTCAAACTGGGATTCATCCGTCCTTCCCAGTCTCCGGCGGCTTCCCCTTTGTTTTTTATATCGAAAGCCAATGGTGATCTGCGGGCTTGCTGTGACTATAGGATGTTGAACAAAAATACCGTCAGGAATAGGTACCCGCTTCCCCTCATTAACGTGCTGTTAGATCAGGTACGTGAGGCAGTCATCTACACCAGATTAGACCTTCGAGGAGCATACCACTTAGTGAGGGTAAGGCAAGGGAACGAATGGAAGACGGCCTTTAAGACAAGGTACGGGTTGTACGAGTATTTGGTGATGCCGTTCGGCCTGTGCAACGCCCCGGCGGCATTCCAGTACTTCCTGAACTATGTGTTGTCTGAGTATTTGGATTTATTTGTTATAGTTTAGTTGGATGATATCCTCATTTACTCCAGCAAGACACAAGACCATTAACGACATGTGTGTATAGTACTAGAAAGACTCCAAAAACATGCACTCTATTGCAGATTGAGCAAGTGTGAGTTCAGCATGACAGAGGTAGAGTTCCTAGGGGTGAATCTAAGCCCCGCAGGGCTGTGTATGTCTGAACGCAAGGTCAAGGCAGTGTTGGAATGGCCCACGCCCAAGAACATTAGGGATGTGCAGAGCTTCTTGGGGTTCGCTAACTTTTACAGACGGTTTATCAGCGAATTCTCTTTGAAGGCTGTGCCAGTCACACGACTGCTGAAGAAAGGAGCAGTGTTTGTCTGGGACCCAGAGGCTGAGAGAGCTTTTGTGGTGCTAAAGAAAGCATTTACAACGGCCCGATCCTTAGACACCCACACTTAGAAGCGCCATTTATAGTGGAGGCGGATGCATCCGCTTCGGATGCATCCGCCTCCATAGGTGCGGTTCTCTCACAGAGGGATAAGGAGACAGGTCGACTACACCCAGTGGCATACCTATCCAAGAAACTGGACTCCCCAGAGTGCAATTACACCATTGCGGAGAAAGAGCTCCTATCCATAAAAAAGGCCTTTCAGGAATGAAGGCCATATCTGTTGGGAGCTCGTCATCAGATAACGGTATATACCGATCATCGGAACCTGCAATACATGCAGTCGGCCCGACATCTCACCCAAAGGCAGATGAGGTGGACACTCTTCTTTGCAGAATTTGATTTCCACATTACGTTCCGACCCGGGGTGGACAACCGTAAGGCAGATGCGTTATCCCGACAGGAAAGCACCGATGACCAGGAAAGACATGCCCCAATGGCCATTATCCCTAAGGAGAAAGTGATCTGTATAGTGACCGCTGAAGACTTCTTGACAGAGGTTCGCCGGAACCGTTCGCTGGAACAGTGGCAGAGCTGGGCAAGGAGCCCGGAGGGACGGACTGTAAGGGACAGACTACCCTTCTTTAAAGACAAGCTGTATTGACCTACGCTGGTGTTACAAAAGAAAGCGTTCCGTTGGTGTCATCAGTCTCCCCTAGCTGGCCATCCGGGGATGATGAAAACCACAGAACTCCTACAGCGACACTTCTGGTGGAAAGCCATGGCCGTCCAGGCCAAGAAATGGGTATCGGAGTGCGAAACATGCGCTAGGGGAAAATCGGACCACACGAAAGCAAGAGGGAAACTCATGCCTATGCCCACGCTGCCTTATCCATGGCATACCATCAGTCTTGACTTCATCACGGGTCTACCCTTGGATATGGGCGGTATTGGTTGTGGTCGACAGCTTGACCAAGATGGGACATTTCGTGCCTTGTAGGAACTTACCCACTGCGGGACAGACAGCACAGCTGCTGTTGAGTGAGATCGTTTGAATCCATGGGCTGCCAGCGGTGATAGTGTTGGACAGAGGTCCCCAGTTCGTGGCTAGCTTCTGGAGAACCTGGTGCAAGGCTTTACAGATCGAGGCTGCGGTGTCCACTTCGTTTCACCCACAAACAGACGGGCAAACCGAGAGGCTCAACCAGACGCTGAAAAAGTACCTAAGGTGCTATTCCGAAGAAGCCCAAGACTCCTGGGTCTCTATGCTATGGTTGGCCGAGCTGTCGTACAACAACGCGGTACATTGCTCCATAGGAGTCTTACTGTTTATGGCCAATTTTGGGTATGCCGGAAAGATCCTCCCGGTGACCGTTCCAGCGGATGTTGGGGATCAACCAACGGTCCAAGCACGCATTAAAGCTCTCCTACATTCGCATTGAGCCCTGGCTGGACATTTGCAAAAAGATAAGCTGGTTTACAAGACTTGGGCTGATCGGCGACAAGTGGAAGGACATGAATACAATGTGGGGGAGCGAGTATGGCTATCCACGAGGAACATCAGGTTCATGCTCAGGAGTGTTTTTCATCCGAGGTTCATCGGTCCGTATGAGGTATTGAGGAAGGTCAACCCGGTGGCGTATAAACTCCGACTGCCTGGAAGCCTGAGGATACACCCGATGTTCCACTGCAGCTTGTTGAAACCGGCGGGGCCGGCGAGAAGAAGGGCTCTTCCTCCTATTGTCACGAATGATCGGGTGGAGTATGAGGTGAGGAGGATTGTGGACTCACAGTACCGCAGGGGGCGTTTGTGGTTCCTGGTCTCGTGGAAGGGGTATTCCAAGGAGGAAGACTCCTGGGAGCCAGGCAGCGAAGTACATGCTCCTATCGCGGTTCGATCCTTCTACAAGAGGATCCCTGGGAAGCCGGGCTCTAGGAGGCGCAGGGAAGTGAGGCCTGCTGTCAGGAAATAGCTGACGCGCCTGCCGAGAAATTAAGAAGCGCCGGCAGAGAAACAGACTACGAGTCCCAGAAGGCTCAGGGGGGAGGAGCATTTAAAAGGAGGAGGCGAGAAATACCGCGTGTGCGTAATTCTTTGTTTGGTGACGACCCGTGTCAGGATTCGAGACGAGTGGACTTTGCCGTGAGCCGATGCACCTACGTGGAAGTTAGGGGGAGAGGATTCACCCGTGGCAACTTCCGACGTTTCAGAGGCTCAACCTCCGACAGGTAGGGAGAGAGGAGTCTGCTCGGCTCCGTCTCTCGACGCTACCAACCATACTGTCGTATATTGTTTAAGACTTGGAAGGGTACTCCGTGAAGAAACAGACAAGCCACGCTACACTGCCTTTCAGTTGCTAGAGGGCAGGTGTAGAGTATTTTTCCTTCCTGGGATAACGAATGCAGTGGAGGCTTACTTGCTTAAGTTTGCAGCGTGTTGATCCCCCGTGAGGAGGAACGCTGCAGGATTAGGAACGCCTTGGTCGTAAGGCGAGGACAGCGTGTTGATCCCCCTAGAGAGGAGGAGCGCTGAAATAATTGGGATTAAAGGCGGCGGTTGTTATACCGTGGAAGCCTGTACTAACATGTTTGTGTCCATGGCTTTTAAGGAGAAAGGTGGCATTTACGATCCCCCAGGGAAGGTGTTAAGGATACTAGGTTATTCTGATGAAGTAATCAGAGTGTTTGTGCAGGACATGGTTTTTTCATTTCTATAATTGAGTAGTAGGATTTGGGTTTCATTGAGAAATTGAATGGCAAGAGGATCTGAATGCTAAGGTACTCATGGTTTTAGTGAGACCTAATGAGAGTAGCATTTGGGGGGAGTGTATGCTAACGTTGTCCGCTTATGTTTTGCAGATCCTTTGTCCCTGCAGTCCCTTCCCGTCCTATATCCCCTGCCTGATCTGACCTGAACTCAGTGTCTTTCATTCTGAGTTCGGAACGATCTGGAAGCGGAACCCTTATAGCATCAATCTGACCCTGAGGAGCAAGAGGAACATAACAAACACACCTTTACATCCTGTTCCTTTTCCCAATAAGCCCTGGGAAAAAGTTGGTTTGGACTTCTCTGGACCTTATGATCTCTTGCCTCATGGCCTCAAAGATCTTATTTTGTTAACTGATTAGCACTCCAAATGGGTTTACCATATGTTTTGTGACTCAGCTAATTCCACCAATGCATGAAGTTCTTAAAACAACGTTCTCTGTAGAAGGTTCACCTTCTATTATTGTTACTGACAATGGCACCCATTTCATTTCTGAAAAGTTTAGTTAATTTCTAAATGAGTGTGATGTTGAACATTTTAAGGTTGCTCTATATTCACCTACCTCGAATTGTTTAGTGGAAAGGGCAAATAGGTTAGTTAAGGCTGCAATTCAAACAGCAATTTCCTCTCTTCAAGATTTACAAGACTTGCTTGAAGCAACCCTCCCACTGGATACCTGGCTGCAAGTGGCCGAAGTCAACCTTAATCAGAGTACCAGGGAAGAAGGTGGGGGTAGGTAGCAGAACTAATTAGGAGGCAGCCATCAAATGAGGGTTTGGCCACCAATCTGGAAGTTCACCCACAGGATGCGGAGCAGAAGCAGCCTGAGGGCAATAGTCTGTAGTTCAAAAGGGTTCAATCTAGGGCCTTTCAGCATCAGCCCAGTTCTGCGAAGCACAGGGGTGGTCACACAGTCTCTTGACCCATTTCTGATCGATCGTTCTCAGAAGAATCCCTACAATCCTGTCAGTCACCATCAATACCGAGGCCGGATCCAGGCAACAATACGTGGCCGTCCAATGTCATCGGGCCCCAGGTGAGAAGCAGGCAGTTGGTTCTCTGCACTGAGTGCCCAAAAGAAACAGTAGATGATTGGGGAATGTATTGAGGAAGCCTCTTGGAAGGAAGAGGCACCCTGCCTGTCACAAGTTGATCAGACTTGCACCCGGGCAATATGGGCACATTGTTTGGTGTACAGTGATACGAGCTACACCAGACAATTCTGGGGTCACACAATGAAGAATTGCAAGCTTAGTGCCTCCCTGGAAATGAGGCACAATGTCTGGTGTTTGTTGCTTCATGTCGCATCAGGCAGCTATGGTCACACACAATGAAGAGCTGCAAATTCTCTACCTCCCTGGAAATTACTCTCTACGGCCAGTGCACATTGATACGGGTCGCACCAGATGATACCGGTAACACACAACAAAGAGTTGTACATTTTGTACGTACCTGTAAATGAGGCACAATGTCTAGTGTGGCATTAATAGTGGTCACACGAGGCCATTCCGGTCACACACTAAGGTGCAAGTTCAGCCTTGCCAAACGAGGTAGAATGTGGTACAACTATTGGTTTACCCTCATCTCTGAGTGTCCACCATGTAGATCGGACACTGCATGCGATGAGAATGAAGTCAGCATACCGCATAAGAGAGATTCGGCCCAATTGATGAAGTGGGCCATGCTGGAGCACAAAAATGGCAAATCCACTCACCACCAGCAAGACACATATGTGTGTTAAGATCCCTGTGGTGCAGGGGATCCACCCCTTAGATGCGGAAATGCATCCACTCCACTCAAGGCAATCCGGCCTTCAGACACAATTCTTAGTTCCACGCTCACACTGCGCTAACAGTTGGGTACCGGCAGACGATGTGTGCACTTAAGAGGGCACCACTCTCCAGGTGTCACAAGTAGATGGTGTGGGTCCCACGTGGGAGAACAAGAGAACAGGGGTCAAGCCAACGAGCCCTTGGAGCGCACTGTTTAGGGTGCAACATAGCAGAAGATAGACAGCACAGGCCAGCCACTATTAAGGAATGGCGCATAGTCCCTTTCAATGGCAGCAATCCCCCTTGTGCACAACAGATTACTCTGGCAGTGTGCACTATGTAGTTCCAGATTCTCCATTCCAACGTCCACACAAGTAGAGCTCTACCCTGCAGAACTATGGCACCAGTATTTATATTGGATTCTGCCTTTCAAGTTAGGGGTTATTCTGAGGATTTCCCTTTGAACCACAGATTCCTCCCCTAAACTTCAGGCCTGCCTACTGTGAGGCAGTGGAATGCAGATCCTTATCTTTAGTGAGTCCATAATCTGGCTCATGCGACAAAGTGTCAAAACCTCTTCCTTTTTTGACAGGCTCCTCTGGTGGGTGGCCCCATCAATGCTGTGTCCCACCACTAGCCAGTGCAGTAACGGCCCTAGGTATGTGGCGCACCTTTTAATCAATCAATTAATAAATCATTTAATTTGAAAAGCGCACTACTCACCCATGAGGGTCTCAAGGCGCTCACAACACCTCATCCAATCAAGTAATCGCTCCTTCCTAGCATTTGTAGTAAGGGCATGGTCTTCCACATTGCAGAGCAGTGGCAAAATGCACAGAGCCCTTATTGCTCGGGCCTAGAACACAGATGTCTAGTCATTTCAAATCTTTGCATTGGCTCCCAATCCGGAAGGGGATTATATTTAAGACTATGGTCGTGACCTTTAAGTCTCTTCACGGGCTGGGGGCCCGTATCTCAGGAAGAGGGTACAATTTTATCAACCTTGTCGCACCTTGAGATCTGCAACATTGCATTTAGCCTGCGTCCCTAATTTTTCCTTTCCCTGAATTGGTGGTCGGTTATTTCAATTCCAGGCAGCAAAGCTATGGAACAGTCTCCCTTTGGAGCTTAGACAGACACATGACCTCCTTCCTTTCAGGAAATCACTGAAAACTTTTATTTTTCTACAATAGCTGACTTCTGTGAGCCCACTGTCGCGTCCCCGTTAGCCCTACCTCCCATTGCCAGTGCCGGGACATTCTTCGGAGTAGCCGCGAGCTTTAGAAATCCCAAATAACATAACACGAAAACAGAGTCACCAAAAAACCAGGAGGAAAAAAAAGCTAACGACTCATTAATGAGAAGTGACAAATTGCTAAATGAAAGCAGCGATGTGTCAATTCTCAGTGCGCCCTCCTTGCGACATGATGGTTGCATCATATTTACTGTATGACGCATCATGTCGCGAGCAGTTACAGGTACGTCAGTATTTCTGACATATATGAATGCGCAAAAATGATGCATTACTGGAGTGTTTCACAAAAGTGACGCAATTCCAGCAATGTGTCCTTTCACATCGGGCAAGCCCTGTGTGAAAGGGTGTGCATCAGTGTTTGACCAGGCACCATTGGCGTGGGTCTCCCTTCCATTTTTGCTGTTGCCTCATGTTTTTGTGTTGGTGTTAGATGCTTTGGGCACTGTGCCACTGCTGTTCAGTGCCACAGTGTGAGTGCTCCCTACTGTAAATTGATGTATTGATTAGTGGTTCCATGATTGGATGTTTGTTTACTTGTCAGACCCTAGTACAGTGCACTGAGTCTGCCCAGGTCATGTAATTCCAAATGCTGCTAGTGGGCTTGCAGCACTAGTTGTGCCACCCACAGAAGCGGCCTTGTAAAATGTGTCTAAGGTCTGCCATTGAAGAGCTTGTGTGCAGGCTGGTACTGTCATGCTGACTGGGCAAGTGCACCCACTTTTCAGTCCCTAAACCTTCCCTTGACTTCATATTAATCACCCATATGGTAGGCCACAGGGCAGGGTCCATTGTAAGTATAAGGTAGCACAAGCCCTGATGTGTGTGGCATGAACTAATAGTGAATTACAGCCATTTTCGATTTTCACTATTGCAAGGCTACCTGTTCTCAATAGGCCAGAATGGGCTGTTAGAAGTGTTACACTTTATAATCCTAACAGGCTCAGAGAAAATGGTAGAAATTCGAGTTTAGTATGCCTGGACTCAGAATAATAAAATACACCTTTTAGTGAATTTTATTTTAATATTGTGTGTTTGCAAATACCACTTTTAGAAAGTAGGTATTTGCTTGCCTAACCATTTAAGCCTGCCTCTGCTAGGTTGTGTATTCCTTTGTCTGGGTTTGCGAGTCACAGGGCTGAGGGATTCCAGGCGTCAGGCTGGGGCAGCCCGGTGGTGAATAGAGAGATCTGCATCTAGATGGAAGGGAGAAGTTGCACCTGGGACCTGAATAGGGATGGGCCTTCCACCTACAATGCCGGCTCCACCCCCTGTGGTGCGTCTGATGTCTGTGCCCTGCACACTGAAAGAAGAGAAGGAAGACTGTCAACAAAGTGCTTCAGAACTGGTTTGGACTAGGCACAGGCCCCTCTCCCCTCAGAGAACAAAGGATTTAGTGGTATACGTTTTGGGACCCCGATCCCAAGAAATTAGATCACTTCTGGACTTACAAGATGAAACCTCTGCTGAGGAGAAGGAACCTGAAGAAACTGAGGAGAGACTGAAGTGTTGCTTGGGGGATTGGCCTGCAGTGGTTGCCTGACTGCCAAAGGGAGTAGAAAGAACTTTGTGGACTTTTCTTTCTACTTGTGCAAAGATCTCAGAGGGCTTGGAAGAGAGCTTGCCCCCTGACCGAAGTCCCAGGACCAGTGGACTACACCAACATTTGTGAATTGCTGCTGGAAACAAGTGGCTACAGAGGCAGGGAGCTGTGACCGACTCTCACGACCTGCCCGGGGTATTGTAGGCACCGCATCAAGCAACGTCCGCCTCGAACAACGCAAGGTCCGCGCTCACCAACTTCGTTCTGACGCCATCACCAAGCCGTAGCCTACACCATGACTGGTAGACACCGTGACGTGCAACGCCTCGCTACACCGAATTGAACTGGTCTGACCAAAGCGGTCACTGCTGCTGAATTTGAGTCCTGTGACCGCACCAGAGTTGGGCACCGCCTGGCACGCTTCATGACACACCGCCCGACTCGCACCGCTGTCCGGACTGATCGACGCCTGCTCCCGAACTCCGGCTCGGTAGCTGCACCGCAAGCTGAAGCACCGCATCGAAGCACCATCTCGCCCTGTAACGCAAGCCTTGGATCCACCGACTCTGTCAACGGGGCGCTGCCTGCACCGCATCGAGGGACAACGCGTCCTGCAACGCTTCCTTTCTGCAGCATGACGATCACCGGAACCGGCTCGCACATCCATGCCGGCCGCCCCAAGTAAAAGGTACTTTGACTGAGTCTGTAGACGTTTGAGTGGGCCCTTTATCGACGCGGTCCGCTGGATTTGCTAGACTGTACAGCACTGTAGCCTGGCAAGTCTACCGACTCGCACAGAACCTTGATTTAAGCCTTTTAACCAGAACTCTTGAAATCTAATACTACTGTGGAATCTTTTTGTCGTTTATGGGTCTTGTGGTAACTCTATATAAAATATACTTATTTTTGATATACAACCTTGTGTGGTGTCCATTTGTAGTGTTGTCACTGGGATACTGGATGTGGTTACAAATGCTTAACTTACAACGCCTCTGAAATAAGTCTTGACTGCTTGCGCCACGCTACCTAGAGGGTGAGCAGGGGTTATTTTAGGAGTGTAATCCCCCTTACTCTGACTAGAGGAGAGGGTCCCCATTTGTCACAAGTACCTACCTGTGCCAACTAGAGACCCGCAATTCTAACATAGATGTCAGCGGAAGGGATTTCGAATTTGCATTTGTGACTCATGTACAGTGATTGGTGAACACTACTTAGTGAGTGCAGACCATAACGCAACCACGTACTTCTGATACTTGTTTTTGCAAAGATATCTCAATTTTTTTAAATCATGCCTGATTCAGTCATCGTAGAGGAGACAGCCTCCGTTGCTTCTGGGAGGAAGAGAAACTAGAAAGTTACACCAACAAGCAGCTCAGGAGCTTCTGCAAAAGTTTAAAATCCCCCTGACTGGAATCACCAGAAATGAGCAGTACCAGAAGGTGCTGAGGGCCTGGAGGGAGGGCAAGGAATGCCCCTGAAGATTTAGTGGATTATGAGGATGCAGAGCAGCAGCTTGGTGGGCCAACGGATCCTGACAAGAGGGGTGCGCCCTCCCCAGTGGGTAGCAGTGTTTCTGCCCAAAGTCTGTCCCCAGACGAGTTGGCAGACAGGAAAGAAATGGAGATGGCCAAGCTCAAATTGAATGGGCAACTGGAGCTGGAAAGCAAGACGATGGCTCTAGAGGAAAAGAGATTGCAATTGGAGCATGACAACGTTTTGAGGGAGTTGGATCTGAAAGCCAGGCGCCTAGAGATTACTCCATCTGGAAGCAGCACACCGTCAGCACCTGAGGAAGGTAGAGTGTACATCCCCAAAGATGTGGTAAAGCAGTTTTTCAAGAATGATGACATTGGGCAGTGGTTCAGAGCCTATGACGTAGCCATGTCTTCCCACCGGGTCCCTGAGAGAGATTGGGGAGCGGGGTTATGGGGAAGGTTCCTTTGTGAGAGGCGGGACACACTGTTGAACTTACCTTCTGAAGTCCATAATTCCTATTGCCACATGAAAGAGGCACTTATGACTAGGTATGGTTTGACCCCTGAACTCTATAGACAGAGGTTCAGAAAGTGCAATAAGATACAAAATAGTACCTGGATAGAGTATGTCACTTTATGGAGAAGTGTGGCTCAATGGTTAGAGCAGGCAGACCTTGATGCAGAGCTCTGGCCAGGGACCAGGGTTCGACTCCCGCCTCGGCGGGTCTCCGGCTCATTAATTCCCCTGACTGGATATTCTCGCCTCAGTGCCTGTTCTGATCATGGGTCCCACGCTGCAACTCTGGGCAATAGCTTGCTTAGTCTCCACAATGGCCCCAAAAGCGCTGGGATGCCTGGCTGCACCTGGGGGGTGCCCAGGAGTGGACATTTCCCAGGAAAGCCAGGAAGGGTTCCTAAGCGGTATACGGACAGCGCCGGGACACCTCCGGTGGAGGTAGCTGTGCGCTTTACAAATTCCGACATTTACATTTTACATTTTTGCAGAGCATTGGATGGTTGGGTGAAGGGCAGCAAAGTTAATGATTTTCAAGGTCTCTTGGATTTGATTGCATGGGAGCACTTGTCTGATAATTGTTTTCCAGAGCTGCGCCAGCACCTAATTGATAGCAAGCTGACTAACCCTAGGAAGCTTGCTGAGGAGGCGGACTGCTGGGTCAGTACCAGGGTCCACAAGGGTCACGTGGGGGACTCAGCCAAAAGTGGAGAGTGTCCCCAGCAGAAGAGTGGGGGGACAAGGGTAAACAGAGGGAGTTCCTCAGAGGGCCCCAAATTAATTCCCAAGGGAACCAAGGGAAGGCTTACCAGCCTCCCCCTGAGAGAAAGCCAGTGGTCCCGACAGGTAGTCCTGTTCCACAGGGACCCCTGAGATGTTACAAATGTGGGGACCTGGGTCAAAAGGCATATGATACCAGGTGCCGCCTGTTTGGTAAACCAGCACCCACTGGTGCTCCGCCCCGGCAGATGGCTAGTGTAGCCTTTGTGGAGGAGGTGGAAGTCCAAGGTGGGTGGGGTCCCGCAGAAATGTCCCTTGTCTCTTTAGGACACTGTGAGGTAGTCCCATAGAACCAACTGCCCAGTAACACTAAGAAATATGGGCAGTGGGTGACCATCAATGGCCAAAAAGTGGAGGTTCCTAGAGACACAGGAGCCAGTGTGGCAGCTGTCAGGTGTCACCTGGTATCTCAATAGCATTTTGTCCCACATGCATTCTGCTGAGTTGTTAACGCCGACAACACAGAGAGCCATTGTCCAATGGCTCAGGTTCCCTTTGAGTGGGGGGGGGGTCTCTGGCACTCTTCAGGTAGCTGGTAGGCCTACCATGCCTGTTGACTGTTTGTTGGGGAACGATTTGGAGAGCTCACCTTGGGAGAAGGTGGAGGAGTACTCACCTGAGGATGGTGGGTCTGCCTGACTGGGCGTGCGTGACCACCCGGTCAATGGCAGCCAGTAGGGGTGCTCAAGAGGACCTGGAGCCTGAGAGGGAGGCCCAGGACCTGCCTTAGAGAGAAGAGGCAGGGGGTGCAGGAAACCGTCCCCCAAAGTTCCCACCGCTCAGGAGGAGGTAGACCCTGAGGGGGATTCCCTGGAGCCTACCAGGGAACATGTTGCTGAACTGGGGGACCTGCCTGAGCTGACCCATTGACAGCAAGAAGGAGGCCCTCCAGGGAAGTATTCTGCAGGGAGCAGAGAGAATGCCCTTCTCTTGAGGGCTTGCAGAAACAGGCTGCAAGCCAGGCAGCAGGTGATCAGTCTGGGTCACATTGGATCTACTGGGAGAATGGTCTCCTGTATAGTGAGCCTAAGGTTGCTGAGCCTGGGTCAGCCCATGTGCTGGTGGTACCCCAGAGCTTGAGAGCCTTCCTACTGGGGCTGGTTCATAATGTGCCATTGGCAGGACATTTGGGGCAGGACAAGACCTTTGAGAGGCTTGTCACCCACTTTCATTGGCCCCAAATGCGCAAGAGTTCAGACACTCATTGCAGGACCTGTCAGACTTGCCAGGCAATTGGAAAGAGTGGGAGGAACGCAGAAGGCTCCTCTCCAGCCATTCCCTGTGGTCAGTACCCCCTTTGAGCGGGTGGGGGTGGACATTGTGGGGCCACTGGAGCCCAAGACAGCCATGGGCAACAGGTTCATCCTGGTCTTGGTGGACCATGCCACCCGGTACCCGGAAGCCATACCTCTGAGGACAGTGACGGCCCCGTGGTGGGACGGGCACTGATGGGAATTTTCTCACGAGTAGGATTCCCTCGAGAGGTTGTGTCTGACCGGGGCACCAACTTCATTTCCAAGTATATGAAGTCTCTGTGGCAGGAGTGTGGGGTAACTTACCATTTCACCACTCCTTACCACCCCCAAGGAAATGGGTTGGTTGAAAGGTTCAACAGAACCCTGAAGGGCATGATTATGGGTCTTGATTAAGCATGGGCGGATTTTGCGAATCTTGCGTTCGCGAATGTGCGTATTTACGGATTCGCAATCCGCAGAATCCGCGAACTCTCGCGAATTTGCAGATTTTTTGTGTGTCCGCAAGGGTTTCTGCCAGTTCGCGAGGTTTGTGTACCAGTTCGCAATTGCGAACTTACTTGTCGGCTCGCAACGTTTGCGAAGTTACCCTAGCGGTCGTACATGGGCGCGGCCATCTTGTTTGCGTGACGTAATTCCGTTTCCGGGCCCTATGTGTAATCTCGCAAAGTGTGCGGCTCGCTAGTACAATTTCGCGTGTGATCGCGAGGAAAATCTCGCGCGAACTTACCCACGCGGTCGTGAACGGGCGCGGCCATCTAGTTTCTCATTCATTGCTATGGTTCTGGGCATGCTTTCTGTATCCTCTCTGAATCTCTGCCATCCTTTGCTTGTTTGAAGTTTTTTTTGATCTATTTTACTTATTATCTATCCCTCTATTTTTCTAGCTCTATATTTTTGTGTTTTCTGCTACTTTTTGTTAATTTTAAACTACTTTTTTAAACTCTTTTCTTTTCTTCTTCCCTATTCTATTTCTTCTTTATTATTTAGCTTCCTTTCTGCCCAGACCATGGTAAAGGGAGCCGGGAAGCATCCTGAGAAGGGGAAGGGTCCCGCACCCCGTGCTCGGCTCCCGTGCGGGCGTTTGAGGGGGGAGAATGTCCAAGCCCGGGAGATCTTCAGCGCGGAGGAGGTGGGCGCCCTAGTTTTTTATGTTCAGCGCCGCCTCCCCAGGACCATCATGGCAGGCGGCAAGATCGCTAGCGGGTACGGGATCCGGGAACGCCGGAAGCGGTGGGAGAAGGTGTGCCGGGCCATGTACCAACAATCTCGGGTCCGGCGCACCTACAACCAAGTCACCCACCATTGGACGGATATCCTGGATTGGGAACGCGATCTGCTGGACCTGCTCGGCCTTGAGATCCCCGGGCTTGGTGAGTAGTAGTAGCTATTTCTTTACTACTCTGTTTTCTCCTGCTCTGTGTGTTATTATCTTGCAAATTTGTGTTTTTTACCAAGAGCAATAATGCTGCTGATTACATTGTAGGTAAATTATATTTCAAAATCTTCTGTGCATTTCAGGTGCACTGCTCTCACTCTCAGTAGCGCTGCTACTATGCTTATTTGTTTTCGATTTTGTGTTCATTTCATTGGCCTGTGAAATTATGCATGAGTTTAGTTTAAAGAACTGCGTAATGCTAGACACTAAGGGTCAGATTTTTAATTACCGGCGCATCCCTGCAAAGTAGCAGGGATGCGCCAGTAATTGTGCGCCACGCCACCACCACCCATGGTGCGCCGTATTTACAATACGGCGCACCATGTGCCCAAAACGTCACCGAAGCGTTACGCTTCTGTGCCGTAAAGGCGTCGCATTGCTGGAGTTGCGTCGCAACGATGGTGCAGCTCCAGCAATCCTCTGGGGTGCCCTATATCCCTGATGCTGCGTCAAGCCGTACGTCTGCTTCAAGCAGGCGCAGGGTTTGAGTCACGCATCATTGTCCTCAAAGTGACCGATTAAAATCTTGTAGATGTCCCTCAGCCACTTTTAGGATGCGTTCCTGCGCAGGAACGCCCTCCCTTGCGCCGGAACGCCCCCTGATGGCGCAGGGCTTTACAACGTGATGCATCTCCCATATGCGTCACGTTGTTAATATACGCCGCACCATGGCGCCTCTTTTGTTCTGCCGCTGCGTCACAAAAGTCACGCAACAATGGAGCAAAAGAGCCGCAAGGGGCTTCTAAATCAGCCCCTACAGATTCAAGTCCAGTCCTTCCTTTGTACACATGGCGATAAGAAGAAATAGTGGTGGTGGATTGATAGTTTGAGTATTTTAATGACTGGTTAATGTAGTAGGAAACTTTTTAATGTTGTCGCTGATCTGCAATCACGATGGACTTTGTCTGTCACTTTGCGTGCTGCGGACTGCTGCCTGCCAGTCCTAGGCGAACCGTTTTAGTAGTTTGTTTAGTGAGTTACATAAGAACTTTCCAAGTCGACGGTCCGCAAATCAAGCAATACTAATAACGTAGTAGACCACATGAGATCGGTCAATATATCCCGTGGAATAGTTGTGTATTTGCTATTTCGCCAAAATATTTTGTTATTGTTCTTTTGAAATGTTTGATTTGGTTGACAAATATCATCCATGTTTTCTGGTCTTTCTTTCTGTCATGTTGTACATCAGCTCCCCCCAGGGGCAAGAGGACAGAGGAGGAGGCTGCTGCTGAACAGGATCGGTCAGGCGAGGGCTCCTTTGCTGGCCCTGGTAAGTTTTAATTTTAATATAGAGTACCTATTTTTTCCTAGCGTTCCTCATTCGATTTTTTCTAAATCGTCTTTGATCTTCTTGTAGACTGTATCTAAATTTTTAGCCTGCCTCGACTATGACTCTCTGTGGTATTACTAGTAAGCATGGGCGGATTTTGCGGAACCACGATTCGCGGATTTGCGTATTCACGGATCACAGGATCCGCAAAATCCGCTGATTTTGCGGATTTTGCGGATCGGCGGATTTGGGGCGGGGCTTCCATGCGAGTGCACATGCCTCTTGTGTGTAGAAAAGGTCAGAGACCAATCAGTGCCAGAAAGTACCCTGCCCTTCATATTTATTCAAGAAAACGCCACCGTTTTGTGCCATACCTCTACTCAACTGGAGTACTTTCTACTGGATAATCAGTAAGTGCTACCTCGTTGGGTAAATGTATAGTGCTTTTACTACACTACAGCTGCCTAAAGTGCCAGAGAGTTGTATACAGTGACCAGGTGTGTGTTACTATGCAATCACGCCGAAGGGCGCAGGGGTCCCTTGAGTGAGCTATTATAGTGGGTAAATGGCGGGAAGACGGTGCACACCACGAGTGTGTGGGCGGGGCCAAACGGACAAGGCTTCCATGCGAGTGCACATGCCTCTTGTGTGTATAAAAGGTCAGAGACCGATCAGAGCAGCAGATGAAGATACAGAAGCTCCTGGCCACAGGAACAGCACGAGAATTGCGCTCGTGAAAGTCAAGGATGCAAAGGCCTCTGACCAGCATCACAGACGATTTTCGATGGTATATTTGGGAAGAGGGCACAGCTGCCCAGCCTTGACAACGCTCACGATTGTTTTTTGGGCCGATGAATGAGTCACTGAATTTAAGCTTCAACTAGGACCATCGTCCCAGAATGAACCCTGCCCTTCATATTTATTCAAGAAGACACCACCGTTTTGTGCCATACCTCGTTGGCTAAATGTATAGTGCTTGCACTACACTACACTACAGCTGCCTAAAGTGCCAGAGAGTTGTCTACAGCGACCAGGTGTGTGTTACTATGCAATAGCGCCGAAGGGCGCAGGGGTCGCTTGAGTGAGCTATAAAAGCTCCTGTCCCTAGGAACAGTACGAGGATTGCGCTCGTCACAGTCAAGGATGCAAAGGCCTCTGTCCAGCATCACAGCCGATTTTCGATGGTATATTTGGGAAGAGGGCACAGCTGCCTGGCCTGTTATCTATTTTACGATGGCGCCGGCAAGCTGCCAGCGCCATCCTAAAATAGTTACTAAATTAGCTTCAACAGGAAGCTCGAATAGATAAAATAAAGCAGATGCACGAGCGCCTGCTTGATTTTATCTATTAGTGCTTCCTGTTGAAGCTAATTTAGTAACTATTTACCGATGGCGCTGGCAGCTTGCCGGCGCCATCGTAAATTACTTACAACAACAGGCCAGGAAGGCTTGAACTTTTGGCCTCGGAATCCGCCGCTCGCGGATTGCGAATTTACGGTAAATTCCCGAGAGGTCGCGGATCGCGGATTTACCGAAAATTCGCAAAATCCGCAAGCGTAGCGGATTTTGCGCTCATGCTTAATTACTAGATTATTCTTATTAGTCTGTCTGTGTAGCTAACTAAGATTGGCAATTCCATTGGACTCCCATTCTAGTCAGCAATAGCTCTATGCACTGAGCCTTCCCTGGAAAAAGGGACATTGTTACTTTAGATTAGACAGTCACAAATTATTACATTGTTTTCTGTTTTTTTCACATTTCTTTATTCCTAGACCAAATATTATATAGTAGTGAGTGGTGTATTCTAACATTCTTAAATGTACTTTGTTGGTGGAGCATCTGGTGGCGAGGCCAGCGCGGAGGTGGTGGTGCTGGATGAGGAGAACACTTCTGGGGAGGAGGCGGTGCAAGTGCCGGACGACACCAATGTGCCTGTGAGGGTTCACACGGTGGTGGCGGGCAGAGGTAAGCTATATATTCCTTACTTATTGAGATTGAAGACTGCAGAGTGTGCTTTCTGCACGGATGTATTATAAATCAACCAGGTAGTAGCCTCCTCTAAATGTACTTCGACTTAGCTGTGAAGTTTTTGGCGAGAAGAATCCCAATCAGATCTGAGATGAACTTGATGGATGGGATGAACGAAAAGCGAAAGAAGGGTGTAAGTAAGTGTGGAAGGACGAGAAATTTAATGATGACTGGCAAAGAAGAATGATATGTGTTTGCTTGGTCCCCGATGTGGCTGGGAAGGAAAGAATATGGTATGGTGCATGGCTGGGTGAATGATGAAGCAAGGATGGGTGGAAGGAGAACAGCCTGGGTGGGTGAAACAGAAACTGTATGTGTGCATATACTTTGAATGGATGGATGCCTGGATCGTGGTACTATCTGACTCTTAGATAGCATATGTGTATCTAGAGAGAGTAGACGGTCACTGGATGAACTAAGTGTTACTTTGAAGAGCATGAAAAACCGCACCCGCACGTCTGTTCCAGTGTAGGAAAGGCAAGGAAAAGAAGTTGTAATTTTGTCCAAATACTACCATGAATAGTAGCAGTAGTTTGTATTGCAACTGCAAGCACAGCATATATCCGGTTATTACGGTGGACACTCCCTACCTCTCTTAATAAGTTTAGTTTAGTAGTAGTACGTCATTCATGTGTGGGTGTATCACTGTTTACTCAATAAAAAGCAAAGCACCTAAAGTAATCCCATATGTAATCAAATACATCCCATGTGAAGTGATAGATAATCAGATTATTTAGCTTCTTCATTTTCCTTTTCTAGTACCCATTTGCACTGTAGGGTGAAAGTTAAATTAATTAAGCAGTAGCCTTTTTAACAGAGTATTCTCAGTGCCACCCGTAATAGAAAAGTAAGAGCTTCACCACCTGCATGTTATGGACCGGTACAGTAACGCAAGCCTGTCTCACTCATCATGGTGTGCGTCTGTTTTTCTCGGGTGCAAGTTCACTGCGCTGGCATTATGCCAGCTTGCAGAAGATAACGTACCAATGTTCCTAAACAAGAGAGAAGAAGACGAATAAGACTGGTGTACTGTCATAGTCGACTATAATGGAAGTCCATAGTGCTCGTAGAATTTGTTCCTTTAACTCCCACTAATGTTAGAGCAAGGATGAAGAAGTGGGAGGTTAGATAGATACTGGCCTCAATAGTTATGTACTGTGCTTTCAAGTTGCTAGTTGTACTGTGACACAACTTTCTGCTCAATCATTTTGTGTTAATCATTGGTTACAGACTATGTATGTCTTTCTTCATATAGTTGCTCCTTCCAAATCAAAAAAACCAACAAGGAAGGAGCAGGCTTGAATGGCCCGGCAACGGAGGCTGGATGCCACTGTCGCCGAATATCGGCAGCTGGTGGCCCTGAAGGAGGAGGACACGCAGTCTACTGGTACATCCACTGGGACAGCTGCATCCTCCTCCGTGCCCCCACGGGCTGCCAGCCAGCGCAGTGCTCCAGCGGTACGGAGCCGGGCTACCAAAGCCAACCGCCACCGCCGAGCAGCAAAGACAGCAGCTGCCCCCCACAGGAGTTGCAAGGCATGCCAGCGCCGCTTATGCCTCAGAGTGTCCTACCTGGAGCAGGAGGTCTTAACATATAAGAACTTGGTGGAGGGCCTCCGCTCCGACCATGCCACCCTCCGCAAGGAGTATGATGCCCTGGCCTCTAAAGTGAACAGCATCCTGCCGTAGTGTCCCTTGCCCCTTTTTTAGAGACTTTTGGGGGGTAGGAATTGGGAGTTGGGTTGTTTTTGGGACTTTTGAAGGACAATCATTGGGGTTAGGGAGGGTCTTGCAGGAGATTATTTTGTTAGGGCTACACAAATATACTTTTTGAAACTTTATCTGAGCATACCTGTTTTTACTGCTTTTGAGTCTGGTGGGTGGGGGTTTAACAGTAAGTTTGTTTTCCTGAAATTTAAGTCTGTGTCATTTTCTTCCTTTAAGTGTAAATGGCTAAATGTTTTCAACACTAAGTGCCTCTCACAGAGTAAGTGATCCCCCCTTTCCCACCATGGATTTTCTTCAAATCACTTGCAACCAAAATTACACATTCCCACGAGTGCTCTAAGACCCCAGAACTCAGTTGCAAAAATCAAGAACACCCCGAAACACATGCAATCCTGCTGCTAGGGCTAACCCTAACGAACCCTAAGTTACAAAAAGTGCCAAAAGGCTTTTCCCTCATGGATTTGGTCCAAACCAGTTTTATCCGGTATTAGAGCTTCCCAGCAATGGCCCCAGAGCCGTCAACCCAGGCGAAAACAAGTAGAAGACCCCCAAACAGCCAAAAAGCAAAAGTACAAAAATTGGGACTTCGTCACTTTTGTGAAAATTTCCAAAATCACTCCGTGCGCGCTCTGCAGCTAGGCCTTAACTCCCCTCTGCCTCCATGGATTTCCTTCAAACCTCTTGCTATCAAAACTATCCATACCCAGCAGTGCTCCCAGACCCCGAAACCCACCCACAAACACCAGGAAGCCCCCCAAACAGGCCCCCGAAAACGCTACATTGAGCGAAATGTCAGAAAATGCAAAAACTTTTCCCTTATGGATTTGGTCCAAACCAGTTTTATCCGGTATTAGAGCTTCCCAGCAATGGCCCCAGAGCCGTCAACCCAGGTAGAAACAAGTAGAAGACCCCCAAACAGCCAAAAAGCCAAAGTACAGGTGATTAAAGTTTTAATTATATTAACTGTGCAAAACAAAGAAAGACAGACACACAGGAATAAAAGTGAATAAGTACGAAAAAGAAAGTTATTGATTCATTGGCTCATTTTCAGGGCTCGGTGTCAGGGAAGAAGAGTTCGTCCTCATACTCTGCGAATTCAGGCGGGAGTAGGTCACCTAACAGAGAAGAAATTCCCTCATCTAAGTTGGTGTCCTCTTCGCCTTCTTCCGGCGTGTATTCTCGTACTTTGTAATCTGGTGGTATGAGGTGCTGATTCATCTTGATCATTGTTAACCTCTCCACATTTTTGGGCGAGAGGCGGGTCCTTTTGCAAGTTACAATGTAAATGTAATTGTAAATGTACATGTATTTATATAGCGCAAATCACCGACACGGTATCTAAGCGCTTGCTTAGGGAACCTGTCCTGGTATTCCCCTGTGAGATACCCCGGCAGGGTATCCACAAGGTGAAAGCCAGGCATCCCGCCGTGAGGGGCCATAGTGGAGATTAAGAAAGCTATTGCAGAGTGAGACCCCGTGAGTCGATTAGGCACCGGAGCGAGAATTGTCGAGTCCGTGGAATTTTTTGAGCCCGAGACCCGCCGAGGCGGGGAATCGAACCCTGGTCCACGGCCGATCTCAGCTTCCGGGTCTGCCGCCTCTAACCACTAAGCCACGCTTCTCCACAAGGCACCAGCAGCACTGAAAACACGTTCAGAAGACACGCTTGCGAGTGGGCAAGACAAGTAATTTATAGCCAGGTTGGTGATCTCTGGACACAATTCTTTTTTCCCATGCCCATACGCCAATGGGTCAGCATTAACATAGACCTCTGTTGAGTCATTCAGATAGTCCTGCACGATCGACTCAAGGTTCTCCACGGTTCCTCCACTTTGCTTTCTTTTTGCTCGGACCTTTTGAGAACCAAACCCAAGCTCAGCTAGCCAATCCTCTTCATCACTCGATATTTCTGTTGTGTCTGGTGCAGATGATCCGGTTGCCGGTGTCTTTCATGGCTGAGAGGTCACTTCTGCCACAGCCACAGGTGCAGAAGTGGAGTCTTTTGACTGGGGATGGCCTGCTGATGCTGATGTACTGCCTTTTCCTTGAATTTTCTGCCGTTCTCTTTCAAACCTCATGGCTGACAAGGCTAGCCAATGTTTGTACTTTGTAACATCTTCATCACCAAAAGGAAATAATGCTCTGCCTGCCAGCGCCTTTTTGTAGCGTGGATGCAGAATAGTAGCACAAATGTAATGCTGTTCTGAGTGGATCTTTTGATGACGTTCATCGCCAAGTAGGCGCTCTAATAATTTCGCCGCCAAAACAAAAGCTTCTTGCTTTTCTTCATCTTTTTGAAACTTAGAAGACACCGCCTTCAGTTTGTGCTCCAGCATGCGCAACAATGGGATAGCTTTTCCCAAATTACAGTCCTCCCTGCTGACTGCACGCGTGAAGACCTCAAAAGGACGAAGCATGTCTGTCAGGCTTTTAACTAGCTCCCATTCCGCCGCATCTAGCCTCAGGTCCTTCTGAGCTGTACCCAGTGTTAAGAAATACTGATCGAGTACGGTAAACTGCTCATACAGACGCTCAAGCATGTAGAAGGTTGAGTTCCAACGTGTTGGCACCTCCTGGATGAGTGCTTTCACTGGCATTCGACGTTCATGTAGCAGGCTCCTCAGATGCTTCCGGGCCTTAAAAGAATGGCTGAAATGGTTGAACATTTTTCGGCAGGTGGCCACTAACTCGCACGCTGGACTGTCTTTATCCGAGAATTTTTTAACAACCAGGTTTATACAGTGCGCCAAACACGGCACTCTGAAATAGTGACCCAGATCCATGGCCTTAACTACATTGGCGCCATTATCCGTGGAAACATAACCAATCTCGCGTTTTTTTGGGGACAGCCAGTGAAAGACCTTTGTGTTAAACTCATTCAAAATGTTTTCTGCTGTATGACGTTTCTCCAAGCCAAACATGGCTAGTGTTGCATGTTTCCGAGCAGCTTTAAAAACTTGGTCCAGGTCAACACCTGCGTTTAGCTTTGCTTTAACTCCTGAAAAAGAGACCCAGTGTCCAGTGATGCACATGTAATCAGTGCCTGCGCCACTGGTCCACATGTCTGTTGTCAGATGTATAGTGTGAACGGCACTCTTCTGCAAAGCTGCCCCAATCACCTCCAGCACATCTTCATGTAGTGCTGGAACCGCAACTCGGGCAAAATAGAACCGGCTAGGAACCTTCCATTTAGGGCAGAGCGCTGCCAATTAATTCTAGAAAACAAACCCCTTCTACAAAAGAAAAAGGGAGAAGATCCAGCGCTAGCATTTTAGCCAGCTTAGTGTTATACAGACGCGCCGTTGGGTGGTTGCGTTCATATGGCGCGTCTGAAAACAACATGGTTCTAATGTTGCCCTGGACCATTTTACAGGATGATGATGACTTCTTCGACCCAGTTACGCTCGCTGATGAACTTTTTCGCATTGGTGTCTCACTCTCTCCCACACTCTTAGTGTGGCTCACAGGGGGTGTGCTGACAGGGGTACTGGGTGTAAGTGAAGTGTGTGATGCTTCTTCCTCCTCGTCATCATCAGATGGAACTTCAACGTTTTCTTGACTTGCAATTCGGGCTTCCTTGATCTCCTTTAGGTGCGCAAGCCATTGGACAAGGTGCTGTCTCTTAAGATGACCTCTCTGGCCTCCAGTCCCATAGTTGGTACCAAGCTTACCACGACTAACTGCAAGCTTACAAATGCTACAAATGGCTAGGTTTTCCTTTTTTGGGCAAATACTAAAGAAGTCCCAAACTGTGGACTTGAAATGTCTGGGGGGGCCGGAGGAGGCGATACTGGTGGTGGTCATGCTGCTAATGCCAGATGAAGTGGAGCATGCGTATTGCTAAACTTTACTACGTTGTGCACTTTGCCCACCACTAATTGAGGTCGAGGTGGATGGAGGTCCCTTCTGGTGAGGAAGAAATATGGAAGCGGTAGGTGGTGGTGCACTAGTTAACTTCAATGATTGTGGTGTTCCCATTGCCTCCTCGTCAACTTCATCATCACGCTCAGCAGCTTGTCGGGCTAGGGTCCAAATGTCTGTGTGCTGCATGCCCGCTGAGGCTGGAGTCAAGCCTGTGATGACTGCGTCGTCTTCGTGAGAGTCTTCAGCAGCAGGAGTATACGCCACTTCTTGTTGAGCGTCATCACACTCCATAACTATGAGAGTTTCGACGACCTTCCTTTTACGCTTAGCTACCTTTGTCAGATCATGGTGTACCTCAGCCTCACTCTCAGACGGCAGTGGTGCTGGTTCCCAAGTAAGATCCATATCATCAGAAGGAGGTGGGCTTGAAGAAGATGTAGACACCACCACCCTTGATCTTTTCCTTGCTCGGGATGTGGAAGACAATGAATGATCATCAGGAGGAGTGGCTTCCTCGAATGATAACTCGGCTTGATTGTCGATTTCCAGATGTGCCCCTACTTCTGGAGGAACAACTATTGTAGGCACTTGTTGTGCCCCTCCATGCACCTCTGCTTGTGCATCTCCTTGCGCTGCCTCTCCTTCAACATGTACTTGGGCTTGTACTTGCACATGTGGTTGTTGTTGCGGCTGTGGTTGTTCAACACTCGTCAGATGAGTTACAACAACCTGTGTTGATTGAGGGACATTGCTGCTGCTTTCTTGCAATGAGCCAACATCACTGGTCGATGGTGATTGAACAAGTAGACTGGCTGCCTCTGCAGCACTCAAGGGCTTGGACTTAAGTTGGCGTGGGGCTGGTGGCACTGAGCCCAATGGAGCGGGGGTGCTGCTCCCAGCTTGGTCCCCAGCAGATCCCGCTGCTGCTGCAGGCGTACATTTCTTTTTATTCCCAAAAAATGTGGCGGCGGCACACCAGTGCCGAGACGCCCTTGGGCAATTGTTTGCACTTAACAAATCACACAAATAAATAAATAAATAAATAAACCAGTCTGCTTGGTAACTTGCTTCTTCTGCTCCTTTCTGGCAACTTTCTTGCTAGAGGAGCTACGGGGAACTTTTTTTGGGGCCATCTTCTTCAGATGTCACTCAGAACAGCAGGCCGCAGTTGCACAAGTTGCAGAGTTGTCTGTGGCCACACGTGACGTTGTGCTGCACACACCGCAGCAGGACTTCTTCCTGGCACTGGTGGTTCTCTTGTGCACCTAAAAGCAATGGAAGACAGAGGAACATCAGTTATACACCCCAAAAAATCGACAAAAACCACAAAATTCAGCACAATCCCAGCCCACCCATGCCCTCAATGATGTTTAAATTCAAGAAGACACCCCACAGAAAGACTAGGCCCATGCACCACTCACTACCCCTGGGCATAATGGATGAAAGCTATGCAAAATGGGTGCACCCCAAGCACATGTTGCCTGTACCAGCACTCAAGATGGCCACCACCACCCACATGGCCAGTCCACATCAACAGTACACCCCAAAAAAACGAAAAACACACAAAAATCACCACAATCCAATGCCATCCAGGATGTTTACATTAAAGAGAGTGAGAGCCCACAGGCAGACTCAGTCCATGCACCACTCACTAGTACTACCCCTGGGCAAAAGGCCCCACCAGCAGCCCCAAAAAATCGACAAAAACCACAAAATTCTGCACAATCCCAGCCCATCCATGGCCTCAATGATGTTTAAATTCAGGAAGACACCCCACAGAAAGACTAGGCCCATGCACCACTCACTACCCCTGGGCATAATGGATGAAAGCTAGGCAAAATGGGTGCAGGCCTCAGACACTGCCTGTACAAGCACTCAAAATGGCCACCACCACCCACATGGCCAGTCCACATCAACAGTACACCCCAAAAAAACGAAAAACACACAAAAATCACCACAATCCAATGCCATCCAGGATGTTTACATTAAAGAGACCCCATAGGCAGACTCAGTTCATGCACCACTCACTACCCCTGGGCAAAAGGCCACAACAGCAGCCCCAAAAAAACGACAAAAAACACAAAATTCAACACAATCCCAGCCCATCAATGATGTTTAAATTCAACAAAACAGTTGTATCATGCACTCATAACTAACCCTGGTCCTACTGGATACTGTGGCTACCCACAATATATTTTATTTAATGTTCTGAAAAAGTTCCAAAATTGTAGTTGCAGCAACTGTAATGCCCCAAACAAACTTACTTGTGAAAGTTGATTTCTAATCCAAAAGTGATCCAAAGAAAGTCAAAAAGGCCTCAAATCCAAATATCCAGCAGCATCCACAAAGAGTAATCCTTCCAGGTCAAGGTCCAAATGAAAGTGACCAGCACATGAAGAAAGCACTGGGAGGAGCCTGCTGGACAGGAACAGGAAGTTGGAGACTGTGGGGTACTTCCTTCCTCCCCCCCCAAAATGGACTCCTTGCTAAAAAAAAGTGCAGGCAAATGTCAACCTGAGGAGTGATTCTGATAAAAACCATCATTTTCTGAAAGTTTATGCTGTTTGCTGGTGGATTTCTTGTGCAGAATTGCAAAATCTGTATTTCGCGAGTGCGAGATTGTTGCTGCCCGCCGCACCTACGTGTTCGCAATTTCGAACTCTCGCGATGCGTGCTGTGCAAGGTGGCAAGCCGCGATGACGTAATCGCGGTCGCCAAACTCCCGCGGGATCTCGCAGCAAGATCCAAAATGGCGCAGCACACGCAAAATATGGAGAAAAACAACTCTGCAAACGCTGAATGACGGTAAGTGAACGCCGCTCGCCGCAAAATTGTATTACAAAGAAAAAAAAAACCGCTGCGTGCGAATTTACGGATTTTCGGCAAATTCGCGAGAGTTCGCAGATTGCGAATTTGCCAAAAATCCGCAAATTCCGCGAGCAGAACGGATTTTACGCTCATACTCAGTCTTGATGAACCCATGAGGCTTAAGTGGGATGTCCTCTTACCATGCCTGTTGTTTGCATACCGAGAGGTGCCACAGAAATCTCTAGGGTTCAGTCCATTTGAGCTTCTCTATTGGCACCCGGTCAGAGGACCCCTGAGTCTGGTCAAGGAAGGCTGGGAGCAATCTCCCAGGAAACCTCCCCAGGATGTATATAGCTACATGCTGGCCTTCAGGAACCAGTCTAGGCATTTCAGGCAACTCGCTGAGGCGTATCTGGAAGCCAGCCAGGAGGAGATAAAGTGGTGGTACGACCAGAATGCCACTCTGGTAGACCTTCAACCTGGTCAAAAAGTGTGGGTCATGGCCCCAGTGGAGCCCTGTGCGCTCCAAGATGAGTGGGCCGGACCATTTGAGGTTGTGGAGCGCAAGAGTCTAGTTACCTACTTGGTGGACTTGCGGTCTCCCAGGAACCCCTTGAGGGTCCTGCATGTCAACCGCCTTAAGCCCCACTTAGAGAGGTCTGAAGTGGGCATGCTCTTGGAGACAGATGCTGGAATGGAAGAGGAGACTGAGCCTCTTCCTGACCTCCTGGCGGCCACAGAGCAAGATGGGTCAGTGGATGGTGTTAACCTCTCTTCCACCCTGACCCCTGAGCAACAGAATGACTGCCGCCAGTTGCTGGGACAGTTTTCTGATCTGTTCTCCTTCGTTCCTAGCATCACAGATTGGTGCGTCCATGAGGTGGATACAGGAGACAGCTTACCTGTGAAGCACAAGTCTTACAAGGTAACTGACTGGGTAAGGGCTTGCATCAAAGAGGAGGTCTCAAAGATGCTTGCACTAGGGGTGATTGAGTCCTGCAGCAGTCCTTGGGCCATCCCAATGGTCTTGGTCCCGAAGGCTGCGGCGCCGGGTGCCACACCCGAACTCCGGTTCTGTGTGGACTACAGAGGGCTCAATTTGGTCACGAAGACCGACGCACACCCCATCCCCAGTGCTGATTAACTCATTGATCGGTTAGGGGCTGCCTGGTACCTTAGTACATTTGACTTGACGTCTGGGTATTGGAAAATCACCTTGACTGATGGGGCAACGGAGAGGTCAGCATTCTCCACACCAGATGGGCATTTCCAGTTCCGTGTTCTGCCCTTTGGGATGAAGAATGCCCCTGCCACCTTTCAGAGGTTGGTCAACCAGGAGTTGGTTGAACTGGATGAGTTCAGTGCCGCCTACCTGGATGACATCGCAGTGTTCAGTGTCACATGGGAGGAACATCTGTGCCACCTCTGGGAAGTGTTGTTGGCACTGCGGAAGGCAGGTCTCACGATCAAGGCGAGTAAGTGCCAGATCGGGCAGGGTCCTGTGGTGTACTTGGGACACCAAGTTGGGAGAGGCCAGGTGGCACCCCTCCAACCCAAGATTGAAACCATCCTGGCTTGGGAACCCCCCAAAACCCAGACTGAGGTGAGGGCCTTTTTACGACTCACAGGGTACTACAGGAGGTTTGTCAAGGGGTATGGCAACATTGTTGCACCCTTGACAGAGCTGACTTCCAGGAAGCAGCCCAAGAAAGTGATTTGGACTGACACCTGTCAGAAAGCTTTTGAGGCCCTGAAAGCTGCCATGTGCACGGCGCCCGTGCTCCTGGCACCCAACTTCTCCAAAGAGTTCATCGTTCAAACAGATGCTTCAGAGCATGGTGTGGGGGCTGTTTTGTTACAGATAAATGAAGAGAGCTTAGATCAACCTGTAGCCTTCATCAGTAGGAGGTTAACTAACAGGAACAGAGGTGGAGTGCTACTGAGCATGGGGCATTTGCTGTGGTCTGCGCACTGAAGAAGCTGAGACCATACCTGTTTGGGACTCACTTCCGGGTTTAGACAGACCACAGGCGTATCAGATGGTGGATGCAGATGAGGGGTGAGAATCCAAAGCTGTTGAGGTGGTCCATTTCCCTACAGGGTATGGAGTTACGGTGGAACACCGCCCTGGTACAGAACACTCCAACGCTGATAGTCTGTCCAGATTTTTCCCAGGAGGTAGGAAAGTTCTCCCTACATTTCAGATGGAGGGGACATGTTTTAGATCTGGCTCCATTGGCGTGAGTCTCCCTTTCATTTTTGCTGTTGCCACATGTGTTTTTGTGGGTGTTAGATGCTTTGGGCACTGTGCCACTGCTGTCCAGTGTCACAGTGCGAGTGCTCCATACTGCAAATTGGTGTATTGATTAGTAGCTCCATGATTGGATGTTTGGTTTACTTTTCAGACCCTAGTACAGTGAACTGAGTGTGCCCAGGGCGTGTAATTCTAAATGCTGCTAGTGGGCTTGCAGCACTGGTTGTGCCACCCACAGAAGGGGCCTTGTAAAATGTTAGTAAGGTCTACCATTGCAGAGCCTGTGTGCAGTCTGGTACTGTCATGCTGACTGGGCAAGTGGACCCACTTGCCAGTCCCTAAACCTTTTCTTGACTTCATATTAATCACCTCTATGGGAGGCCCCAGGGCAGGGTGCATTGTAAATATAAGGTAGGACAAGCCCTGATGTGTGTGGCATGTCCTAATAGTGAATTACAGCCATTTTCTATTTTCACTATTGCAAGGCTACCTGTTCTCCATAGGCCAGAATGAGCTTTTAGAATTGTTACACTTTATAATCCTAACAGCCTCAGAGAAAATGGTAGAAATTCGAGTTTAGTAAGCGTGGACTCAGAATAATAAAATACACCTTTTAGTGAATTTTATTTTAATATTCTGTGTTTGAAAATACCACTTTTAGAAAGTAGGTATTTGCTTGCCTAAACATTTAAGCCTGCCTCTGCTAGGTTGTGTATTCCTTTGTCTGGGTTTGCGAGTGACAGGGCTGGGGGATTCCAGACGTAATTAGTACAGACCTTTTTGATATAAACATTGGTTTCCTTACCACCCTGTTAACAAAAAGCTAGTATAAAGGATGTGATCCATTGAAAAGGAGCCTGTTGACTTAAAACATAAGTGGGAAGGTTTTTTGTTTTGCACTAAGCTGTGTTCGGAGAGGAACGTAGCCTGAAATTTTTAACTGCACCAGTGTCATTATTTGGAGAAACTTCTGATATGAGTGTGGAAGATTTTGGCTTTCGTGGAGAAGGTGGGGGTCATAGAACTTTGGACCCACCGAAACACGTCGATGCTTTGTTTGTTTGAATACATCACATATTAGTGACAAGTGCAACACTTTATGGTTATCATCTGACGAAAATGTGTTGATCCGATTGTGTGCACTTCAATTTATTTATTTTCTGTCGGATAACAGTGATGTTTTCTTGATTTGAAAATATTTCTTCTTGCTCTTTTTTCCACTCATTGCTGTTTTGTGTTTTTATTCGTTTTTATTCATGATCACTGTTTTTAATTGAATGAAATATTTGTGTATCTAATTTTGCTATAGACTGTTTGAGTTTTAACAATGTGATTAATTGTCCATCTATACATACAATTTCAATAAATTCTATTAGAAAAGTATATGTTTTTTACTTGATTTTGAGGCTCATTATTCCTGCACCTCTGTGTTTGATTGACTCTGGATGACTTGATTAAGTGTGCGAGTGGATCTGAATATTAGTGGTCTTATTTGATCATTCTCCCTGGGGGATTGTTTTTCTGACTTTTGCGGACCTTTAATAGCCGGTATAGCCTGCTACGGTGGGCTATAAAGTTATATTAGCCCACTGTGAGTCACGTGCATGAGTCATGCTGAAAAGCCACAAAGATTTAAAGGTGCCTTCACCAAAGTATGTCAAGACTGCGAGAAGCGCTGCAAGGCTGTGTTTGTATTTTATTCGGAGTGTGTGTTTTTAAAAGGTGGTGAACATCTAACAAAGAAGAGGGGCCATCACACGCTCTACAGTGTGACGGCCAAACAAAATGTTCTCAGAGTGAAATCGTTAGGGACAGAACTAAGCAGGCAAAGGAGGGGCATTTACACAAATGCACCAATAATAAGCAAGCATTTGTGAATGCCACAGATAGTAACCAATGGCAATCGGTGGGTCTGCCAAAACCCACAGAAGAGTTATAACAGGTCGATCGGAGCTCGACCTAAAAAGTGTTATGGAGAGCATTCACGGGCCAACAACAGATTGAACTGTGTACACATCTTTGTGCAGTGAAGGTGCTAATAGCATAAAGAGGTGGCACTGACACCCCAGTTTACCCAGGAGAAGTGAGCATTGCAGGAATTCATCCACTGTGTGGTGGCAATACTCTCCATCTTAAAGTGAAACAAGCCCTCTTTTCCTTTAAAGTGGCCACACACTTCCGTAGTAACTTCAGGAAGAGCTGGCATTTTCCCAGTAGAGGTAGAAAAGTTGTTCACAGAAGTTTAACTGTCAGGAAGTACCAGCCTCTCCCTTTGAAAGGGTGCCTTTCCCGTGCTAAGAAACACCTGCAGTGTATTTTCAAATAGAAGGTCAGCAATACTGCAGACAAGTCCCAGCATTCATTTTTGGATGCTAGGACGCATCCTACTAGGAACTAATGCTTTCACGCGAGAAACAGCAGCCGGCGTTCTCTTCACTCATGCTGTTTCCATGCTCCATTACTCAAACGAAATCAGAATAACTCGATGTGACTTAAAGGCAGAATTGGATGTATTTTGCATAACAAGTATAATGCTAAAAAGCTGGAAATTTTGCAGAAGTATGCTGCTGTAAACAAAATTTAAAAAAGAAAGTAAACTAAAATTCAAAAACATAGAGCTATGTTATAGATTCGGGAAAAATGTCAGGTGTTGGGTTGTCGGGAAAAATCTCAGGTGTTGAGTTGTTAAATAAGCATACCTGGGGAAATAACCTCCCTTCTGGTAAATGGGCAAACAGAGCACTCGCAGCCCCCATCTTAAAGATGCCAAACACTGACCCAGGCATTTCATCTAATTACCGACCCATTTTGTTACTCCCTCTCCGTGGTCAGTCTTAGGAGAACATCATAAAGAAGCAACTCTCTGCCCTTCTGAATAAAAACTGGCTCCTTGACACTTCCCAGTCTGGTTTTAGACCATGGCACAGCACAGAGACAGTGCTCGTCGCTGTCTCTGATAATATTTGAATGTCCCTGGATGCAGGCAGCCCAGAGATGCTAGAGCTCCTAGATTTGACAACGCCCTTTGATATGATCTGACATGGGATTCTCATCTGCAGTCTGCGCGATAATGGGGCTCATGGGAAGGTGCTCAAATGGTTTTAGTGACTTTCTAAAAGATGGCACCCAATGCATTTCTATGAACCCTGTTAAATCTTGCACTATGCCTGTTGAACAAAGGGCCACCACAGGGATCCACAGTCAATCAATCAATAAATCATACAGGGGTTTTAACACTTAGCCCTACATTATTCAACATCTATTTTGTCCCTCTTACACTGATCATCAAGGCTTGTGGTTTTGAGGCAATATCCTATGCCGATGAAACACAACTGCTATGCAAACAAATGATGGGTGGAATACTGAATAAATCATGCATCTACCCACAGTAAAGAGATCTGGGTTAAATCTATTGTTCTTTTTTGTGCTCCACATACCACCCGAGTTTAGACCTAGCCGTATGAAAATCAGTCTTAACATTGTTGCACATGGGAACATTCCAGGCCAAACTGCCATGCCAGGTCCTCTCTGGACCGGAAACAAGCATGATACACAACTGGTCATCTCTTTTGATCAGGACTTAGATAAATCCAGTTTCTCTGACTGTATGAGGAAAATAACTTCCTGGATGTCTAGTAACTGTCTTCAATTAAATGGAGAAGAAGTGGAAATACTCCTATTTGGCAAAGCTCAGGGACTATTGTAGCTGAATTGGTGGCCTTCTGAATTGGGGCCAGCCCCCTTCCCAAAGAAAGTAGCAAAAACCTGGGCGTAAAGTTGAATCTCACTCTATCTGTGAAAGAGCATGTATCTACTATTTGTTGAACCTACTTCACTACCATGCCGTTATTGAAAATGGTTTTTCCATGTCTCCCTCCAGAAAAACTCTTATGGAACCCCTGTACACAAGTCGCTTAGACTATGGCAATGCCCTATTGGTAGCTGCAAATGAGACTTTGCTGTCCAAACTACAAGTGGTACATAACACGACAGCCCGGACTGGTTTGCAAACTTCCATCCAGATCCTCTTCTGCTCCAATCCTGAACTGCTTGCACTGGTTATCTATCGGCAAAAGGCTCATCTTTAAGTTATGTTGTCTTACACATAGGTCATAAAATGGGAATGCTCCATCTTACCTGCAAAATAGGCTCAGACACTATAACCTGACAAGACTACTAAGATCTAAAGACAGAGCTTTTTTGTAAACTCTGCGAATAAGCACTGGCAGGAGATCGTTCTCCTATCTCGCTCCCTTCCACTGGAATGAACTAGCGTTGCATATCCGATTATGCTCAGAATTGAGAAATAGGTGCGTAGCTAGGGGGGGCGGTGGGGGCAGTCCGCCCCGGGTGGCGCTGTGTTTAGGGTGGCGGCCCGCGAGGCGCTGGTGGTCCGTTGCAGCAGCCTTTATGGTTTATTTGAGAGAGGGGCTACGGGGAGATGGGGGACACTGTTGGAGGGTAACAGTTGGGGAGTCCGAGTCGGAGGTCATGGGGGGCTGCGGAGAGATGGGGTGCACTGTTGGAGGGTGGTGGTGGGGAGGTCTGGGGAGGAGCTGATAGGGGGAGAAGCTGTGGAGCTGTGAGGGGCACTGGTGGAGGGTGGCAATGAGGGAATCCGCGGAGGAGGTCAATGGGGGGAGAGGCTATGGGGCGATGAGGGGCACTGGTGGAGGGTGGCAATGAGGGGTTCCTAGGAGGAGGTCATGGGGAGGAGGGGTCTTGGAGGGATGAGGGGCACTGTTGGAGGGTGGTGGTGGGGGAGTCCGAGGAGGGGGCCGTGGGGGAGGGTGGGAGATGCGGAGAGATGGGGGGCACTGGTGGAGGGTGGTGGTGGGGGAGTCTGGGGGGGAGGTCATGAGGGGGACCTACGGAGAGATGGAGTGCATTGTTGGAGGATGGTGGTGGAGGTATCTGCGGGGAGGGAGGTTAGTGGTGGGGCGCCAATGGGTGGCTCTCCACATGCTCTGTATACACACGGAAGCGGTCCTTGTGTCTTGGTGACTGTTTGCAAGTGGATGTGATGTGGTCTGTGGCTTGTGGCCTGCCTCCAGGGGCGGCAGGTTGGGCCGGTAGTGGCCCGCCCGGGGGCACCCTTGGCCCACCCAGGCGGGAATTCCTGGAGCCGGGCCTGAGGGGCAGGTATGGGGAGAATGGGCAAAGACGGGAAGGGAGAGAGAGTGGAACAGGGGCACGAAGGGAGGGGGAGTGGAGAACGGGCGCGGGGACGAAGGCAAAGAAGTGAGTCATAGTTGGAGGGGTAAAGAGAGGGGCACGGGAGTGGGGGACTAGGGGAGGCGGTGGAGTGGGTGAAAGGAAGGAGCACGGGAGGGTGGCGGGGCTTCAAGGCAGCAAGGCTGGGCTCAAAAGGGCCTTGGTCTGGTCAGACGACCAGTCCAGATGGGTGGGAGCTGGGGTTTTTAGTCTTTTAGCCAATAATGGCTCGAGTTGTACCGACCTCTGCGTTTTTTTCTATTTACTTGTGCCTGTGCCCCATCAACATTCGGGCAGTAACAGAGACTGTTATGATTTGCGCATGTGCGGCACACCTATACAGAAAAGTTTTGCGTTGCATCGCCATTTACGGGCAGTCCCATAGTGGGTGGTGGAATTGTACTTGAGGCGTTCTGCGTGTCGGGCAGTGAGCCTCTTTCATGTATTGCCCACGCAACATTGCTTGCATGTATGTTCTATGTACAGGGCTGAAATTTGGGAGTCTACATCTCGTGCTGCTAGACGGCGTGTGTATGTATGTGGGTCTCCTGCTGCTGCCCAGGTGTCAAGTGTATTTTGGGATGGGTTTCTCCACTTTGTTGTGTTGGTGGCTTCTGTTTGGTTGTGTTTGTTCTGTGGCCATGTATAGCCTTGTGATGGCTTCCTTTTCTGATCTGCTATGGCTGTGGTTCTAGCACTGTTGGCATTTGTGGCAACTCCTGAGTGCGGCCTTTTTTGCTATTCTGTAAAAGGTATGATGCTGGATGAACCACCCCATATCCTACTGGAGGGTCTAGTTTGGGAGAACACTTGGTTGCAGGGTTTTGATTGTGACTGAGACCATGCTTTGGGATGTCACTGGCACTGTTGTGCTGCTGCCCTGCACATTGCTGGATGCTGTGATCGGTGACGTTCTGGATGGTGAGTTTGGTGGAGATTTGGAGTATTTGTTTATTTTATTTATTTTGAAGGTTTTGTAGAGCGCGGGCAGGATACTTGCGGATATCAGAGCTCTATGTGTTTGAGAGTTGGTGTCCACTCATGTGGGTGTTGGATTTGATATTGGTTTTCTTCTCCGTTTGAGAGAGAGGCTGAGTGGTGGGTTGCAGATTGCCAAGCATGGAGCCCTGAGCACTGTTTGTGGGGTGTGGCGAGCTTCATTCGGGTGGTCGAGCCCCGCCGCAGTTCTTGTCTATTAGGCTTCCTCTTGTGAAAGAAACGGGGACAGACTCTCTCCAGGTAGAAATAGGGACTTGACTCAAGAAATGGGGACTTGACTCTCTCCAAGTAGTGGGCCAGGTAGGCCCACTACCTGGAGAGAGTCAAGTGCTAAAAAGAACATTGTCATCTAGTAGCAGTGCACCAGTACCGTGGTGAAAGGACACTAGTTAGAGCTCTAAAACATAGATTCACAATATCAATCTACCTTTGGGGAATTACAAGTAGTGGAAAGGTTGCAACTAATTTGGCTTTGCCTGTATCTAATGCATTGATGCGGATGAAACCACTTGAAGCCATTGTAAATGTTGAAACATATTGAGCCTTTTGCTGAGGATGATGTTTCTTTATGCATTTTTTTTAAAATAAAGTTGGGAAGAATTATGCACCTTACACATTTTAATGTTTGGAGTTTGGAGTGCAGTTACATTAACATTACCCAGAAGAACTTCTCAATTCAAATAGTGATAAGTTGGCAAAACCAGTGCTGTTTATATTTTAGAGACAGAGTTATCAGGAGTTCATTTGATGGTCTGTACAACTAGGTATGCCACCTCTCATTGTTGTACGGTACTGCAGCTTTACTGTGCAGACAGAGACAGGAAACGTTTATCCTTGCACACAAAGGCTATCTTCGTTACTTTTATGTGAAATGGTGACAGGCTGTGCCCTTACTGCCCTAGTTTGCGGACTTGATACATACAACAGTGTATTCCTGGTGTAACTACATAGAAGGTTGATTCAAACGGTTTGAACGTCAATATTCAAGCTTAATTTGGGAAATTTGATAAAAAATATTGGAAACACAATTGTAAGCAGCTAAATATAAAAAAAAAGACGAGGACAGCCATTTTTTTTTAAGTGGAACGGTCTCATAAAGCTTCGCTAATTCACACATAGCATAGGGACAGTATGGACAGCAGGGGCCTCATTTATGAGAAATGACACATCGCTGCATGTCAGCAGCGATGCGTCACTTCTCAGTGCGCACTCCTTACGACATACCTGATGCGTCATATTTAATGTATGACGCATCATGTCGCAAGGAGTTACATATAAGTCACTATTTTTGACGTATCTGTAAGCGCAAAAGTGACGCATTGCTGGAGTGTGTCACAAAAGTGACGCAACTCCAGCAATGCGTCCTTCCACATGGGGCAAGCCCCATGTGAAAGGGCCTGCGTCAGTCTTACGATTGCTGTGAGGCAGGCGCAAGATTTTGACGCAACGGCGTCCTAGAAGTGATGCTGTGAAATCTCATAGATTTCACTGCGTCAGTTTTACGAAGCTTTTTGCAAGGGCACACCCCCCCCTGCATACATTATACATGACGCAGGTATAATGTAGCGCAGGGGTTTACAAAGTGACGCATCTGCTTAGATGCGTCACTTTGTAAATAGTGCGCAACAGGAGGCATGTTTTACGCCGCCAATGCGTCCCAAAAAGTGACGCATCGGAAGCGCAAAACTGACGCAAGGCCTCATAAATGAGGCACCTGGTATGCAACGTTTCCCAATGCACAGAGAAGAGGTTTAGCATGTGTTGCAGCAGTTCTGTTATGTTGACCTGCCAGATATGGTTCAGAGTTAGCCAATTACTTGGCCTCGGCACTTTATGCAGACATCAGTCTGCGTTTGTGATTCATCCATCAGAGGTTTTCCAGTAGGGGAACTGAATCACATTAATGTGGGTGGTTGGCTTGGAAGACATTGGTTATCCTCATAGATCTGTTCTATAAAGGGAGTTGGGGGGAGGAGAGACTCTTGACACTTTCCAGCCTCACCTGTGCTAATGTTGAGTGTGTTTGGGGGTTCTGCATGGTGATTTGCAGTGGAGGTTAGGGTCTTGAATCCTTCCCCCTAATTAGTGTCAGCTATGGTAGTGTTGTTGTTGGAAAGTAATGCCATTTGCCCTTCTAAATGACACAGGTGGTTGATGTAAGAGTCATTATAGTGTAACATTGTTGTGGATTTTATATTTCTCCTCTGGTATGCATTGTTCCTCATCTAGGTTCTAGTACAAAAATTCCACCCTAGGTTCTTGTTTGCCTGTATACTTGTAGTTGGAACTGGCCTGTCTCCTGCTTGTATTGTCTCTGTTGTCTTGTTCTAGCCTTCCATTACTACTCAGCTGTAGATGACAGATCCCTGAACAGTGTCATCTATGTGCATGTTTGCATTGTGCTGAGGGGATTACCAGGTAATCGTTCACGCAGCTCTCTGATGGATGTCACATGCAGTTTTTCTGAGTCCCCAGATAGATCATGCAGTCTGTGTGTTCCCCTTTCTACTGCTGATCACCGGTGTATTCAATTGTGTAGCCTTGGACCATGTCATGTATGTGCATGTAACTTGCATGATCGAGGTAACTATTAGCGGCGATATTACGTGTCTCTCGGTCCTCTTTCAAGTGCTCGTTGTCCTTTTTCCCCAGCAAACCCCTCCCCCTAGGGGCAGCAATCTGAGGAATAGCCCCGGGCGCCACAAGCTCTAGCTACGCCACTGTTGAGAAAGTTAAAAAACTTTTATAAAACATGGCTTTTCTAGTCAATTGGTCTAACTTAGTAGTTGCTTCTTGTCTGCATTTATCCTAGTGCCAAGATGTTTAAACGGGGATTTAAATGCAGCTAACATAGCAAAACAAAGGCAATTTATATGTTTTTACCCCCTATGCTCATTGAACCAAGACCCACATTGATCACTTCCTGATATTAGATGCAGCATCTCCTAGGAATGTGAAATATTGGGCAATAGCATTTATGATCACTCAGCTTTAATACTAACAATTTAACTAGGTGTTTTAACTCCATGGATCAAGTACTGGAAAAAAGCCAATGCTAAAATGCAACGATACAGAGGAAAAACACTTCAATATACCTATTCTTACAAGAATATATGACTGTCAGGAAACACACGTTTATCAAACCAAACTTCATGGTCAGCATGTGAATCATATGGGCAGGTACCACTAATGAGAGAATTTGCTATTAGTAAATGGAAGGCAGTAAACTAGCAGCAACAGCTGGAGAGTAAAACCCAGAAACGGACTATTCCATATCCAAATTCATCATCACAAGATGTACTACAATCTCTAATACAAACCACATTCGATCTTAAATGGCCCTTCACGTTTAATCAAAAAAAGACTTCCCAGAATCTAATTCAAGCATTGATGAAAAAGCAAGCAGGATATTGGCTCTGTATAGGGAGAAAAAGAGAAAACACCCACTTCATGTATACACAAAAATTCAGCTGTTCTCTCAAAAAAACTCTGCTGCTATGACTTGTAATGCAATCTCTACTATATCGATAGAGGAACTCAACAAGTGTACCCTTTTCCCCTTTCTTTTTTATTGGCTATTGCTCCAAAAATGAGTCAATCCAAAGAAGTATCTGGTGTACATTCTGCTGCTCTGCTGCAGTCAAATGCACATGGTTCCTCTACACAGATGATATATCACCACTGTTGTCAGAAGCTAAAAAATCTGGCATACTAGAAATATTTTCAAGATTTTATTGTTTCTTAGGATGTAAAATAAACTGCACAGAAAGTGAAGCCTTACCGCTGAATTCTTATACCCTTTCACCATTCATTTCAGGACACACTACCGAGTGGTTCCAATCAAATAACCTGGGATGCAAAGTGGCAAAGATAGGGAAGCAATTAACCACATACATTCCAGAATTATGATAGATAAGACCAAATCTGACTTTAAATCCCGCACAAAGCTTCAAGTTTCCCTATGGGGCATAATGCAATCAAATATGGTGTTAGTACCTAGATCCAATTCAATCTTCAGCACATGCCCTTCCTCAGATCTCTGCTACACCACGTGGACAAAATGTTGAAGAACCATATATGTGGATCACAAAGGCCACAACAAATATTTTTTACCTTTACATGCAGCCACGATAGTTGGAGGTCTCCGGCTTCTACGCATGGATTTGCATTATAAAGCTCACCACCTGGTGCATTTGGCATACTTCTCCTCCAAACGTGACACACCTCACTGGACATGCTTATAGAAAGAGTTGATATATGGTAGTGTGTCATCATCATTGGATCGAACACATCTATTACTCAAAGATACTGAACTAATATGGACTGTCATCAACAAGCAACTTTAGAGTAATGGTGCCAGACATCAACAAGCACCATTGTAGAACAATGATGCTCTTCTGTTTGGAGGCTCCACATTATAAATTTGAGGAATGGTCAAGTAAGAGAGAGAATCAGCTAGACCATATACTGAAGTATAGTAAGAATAAAATATTTGAAACAATGCAAGCAAATTCAATGTTGACAAATATATATTGTGTAGAAACATAGCTTGAGACAGTTTTTAATGACACAACACTTACAAAACTCTCCTATAAACAAATACCGGTAAAGGAGGATCAGTTTCGAAGGTGTGATCTCTGGTCTCTTTTCTAGGGTGACCGAGGGAATACATTCTAAACCAGTATGAAGAATCCTAAAGGATAAATAGCAAGCTAGTCTATTGACAGAATACTCAGAAGAGTAATGGTCCTCCTAACTGGATTGTCATGACAAAGGTCTATGAGTTCCCTATAACCGACACGGTTTCAGTGGATGAACCACCCAACCATAGGTCGGCAGTTGCACACACCGAATTACGATCTGACTGCACAGAGTGTGGTCGAAAACTCAAATTTCTCAACGGGAGCATGCGTGATGGGTGGAAACCACCCGCAGCACAAGCTCCCATCAAGAAATGAGAGCTTGTGAAAATCTCTGCATCGTATGGCAGGCACCTCATGATGCCTGTCACCCCGTGCAGGAATTTGCATGGGGCAGCATAGGTGCCCCCTAGACCCAGATGCAGAGGGCAAGGGGGAAAGCAGGCCCTGCTAGGGGGCACCCTATGTCGCTTTCCGAAAGCCTTTCCATGCCTGAAAGCCCGAAATGGAATGGCTGTCGGAAAGTGACATCATAAACCCGATGGAGGACAAGCCGTCCTTAAGGGATTATGAGAAGGTTACAACCAACAGGCTCCATGCGCCTGTCGGAAGGCGTTGGACGGTCCCTCCAACGCCTGCCTCCAACCACATGCATCCTAAAGCATCAGTCAGACCGCAGCAGTAGATGCAGTTCAGACCGCAACTGACAGGCCATTGGTTGCGATCTGAACCGCATCATAAAAAGGGCCTTAGTTACTATGAATGTCAATAGCTTGGTTACACTAGGAAGTAGTCTGCCAACTTAAAATATGGCTAAATAGAAAATCAATAGTGTCCAATAATAATTAATTCACGCAGTCATTTTCTTTAGATGTTCATCTTTGGTCTTTATTCCATATCTTGTAATATTGGGTTGCGCTTTAGTTCTTCATCAGAGCAACCAACAGTCACAGTTTTTGCCAACACATGTTTCATCTAATGGTAATAACCAAAGACTTCATCAGGGCTACAACAAACAAATATATATCCTGGTTATAGTATAAAACATCTACATTTAATTAATTCAATACTAAACATCCCCCAAATTGTAGGTGAGACTACCACACACTCAGTGCACTGTCTTTACACATCAAGGCAAAACCATCTTAGTGCACTATGAAATAAAACAAATTATTAAAATAATAAAGAAAAGCGGTTAGCTAAAGAAATAGATCAATCTAGGGTAAAGAGAGAAGAGCACCGGAAATGTTCGAGTGATTGTAGAAAAGAGGAGAATAAAACCTTGTAAAGGTTCCTATTAAAATCACCTGTGCTAGAATTCCAAATTGACAGAGTAAATCAATGCAACTCATGCACAACTCCAATGTGCAAACCAATCGCTCGCTAAATTCACCAGCGACTGCAAATCTACAAATGATGGACTCAAACTCATATATAACACATAAGACCGCATGCATCCTAAAGCGTCAGTCAGACCGCAGCAGTAGATGCAGTTTAGATCGCAACTGATAAGCCATCGGATGCGATCCGAACCGCATCATAATGAGGGCCTTCGTTACTATGAATGTCAATAGCTTGGTTACACTAGGAAATAGTCTGCCAACTTAAGATATGGGTTGATATGACTCTGCCTTATCTATAGCATGATCTGTATCTTGATAAAAATGAAGACAATAATCACCATCGATTAATGAGGTCTGGCTGAAATGTATGATAATAATAACAATGCATGAATGGGTTATTTACCAACAGTTAGGTAAGTCCTAGTATTTTATTATATAAAATCTTTGATTTGTTGACAAAAATTGTCAACCATCTTTGCTTTGTACGGTTTCCATGACAATATTTGCAGTGACAAAACTGATCCCTTTCTACACTAACTTATTATTCTAAAATAGGTAAACCTATTAATATGATCCCAGTCTTAGCTCTGGAGTACAACCTATATTTCATTCACAACAATACCAATAAGTTTGCTGTAATTACTGTATGGTTTTAAATGTGGAAATAAACAGGAAGTCATTCTCATTTTTTTCCTTTTCTTTTGTTTACTTCTATCATTTGTATAATGCTTAAAGTGCTTAAAAATGCATGTATCTCCATTACTTTATGAGGCCATTAGGTTAACCTCAATCTCATCCTCTCATCCCTGTTCAGCTTAATGTTTCTTTTGATGTGCTTCTTTTTCTTTTGCATTGATATTTTATCAACAATATTTGGATTGAAAAGCTTAGTGTGATTGACAACTCTAACAAGGAATGATTATACAAAAGATGCACCACAAACAGTATTCAAGATATCAAAACGCCTGACGCTTTAAAGCTCCACGTATTGTATACTCTGAAATATCCCAAGTAAGTGAAGAGCTGACAGATTCCCCAGTGTGCACTGACAAAGAAGCTAAGAGAACAGGTCAAATGCTGACCCGTAAAGCGTCACATTGATGGATGGATTTTCAGGACAATTACTCACTATGATGTTAACTCCAATCGGAATAGATTGCTTGTAAAGTTATACCATGATGAAATGTGTTATGAGCACAGACCCTTTGAAGCAACGATTGCCACCCCTGCCTCAGACAGATCTTTATTCTTTGTGGGTTTGGATACATTGAAAACAGTGGCCACCGTCTGTTTGTCAGGTGAGTAGTGTGCACATCCAACAGCCTTTTATTAGTTTCAACAAGACAAGGAACCACATGCGATGAAAACGTAGGGGTTGTTTGCAAGGTCCAGGATAACTGGAAAGCTGGCCCTTGTATTCGATAATCTTGCATACAGCCTCATGATGGTGCTATCTTCGAAGACAGTCATACTCAGGTGATATCTGGGATCGGACCAGTGCTGTATAGTGATTGTCCACATTTACATAGTCCTGCGGAACAAAATGTTTTAAACAGAATGATTTTAATATAATGAAATGGCTATCCAAAAAGATTCAGAGAAATCAGAAACAATAAGAATGAGACTTAAACATAATAATGATCGACTCTTAAAGTAATATTACAATAGATGCCATACTAAGTCAGACTTTCAAAACAATCTTAACTCTCAAACACTTAGACATTTCCCTGTTTCCTGAATGGGCTACTCGTGGTCTATTCTCGTCTAATAATTTTGCACTACATTCTTAAATACTTGAATGTTTTAGAATACGGCCCCCGCCATGCAAGCCAATGATGTCATTTCCGATATTGCATTCTTGTTATCAAGATGTTATCATAGATCATCTCATGAGAGTTGTCATGTGTGGGTTAACTAGCAGTTCGTGATGAGAGCACGAGTAAAAGTTAGTTCATGGCATGCGTTTTAGTTACTAGAAACTAACTAAAACGGGTAAATTTCGGTACATTTTTCAATCAATCAATAATGAATTTCTAAAGCACACGGCTATTCGAAATGTGTTCCAGTACTGATAGAGCAGCCCCCATCACAGCCCACCCCAAACAACCCAGGCAGCGTCAAATAGCATGGTTTATAAGGCTTTCCAAATTTGACCTTCACTTTACATCCCAGGGAGCTGCAAGGGTGAGGTGGTTCAAGGACTGAGCATCAAGGAAGAAGAAGGAAGAACCTTCCCATTTTTTGTATTTAGTCTTCCCTTTCCCCGAGCCTCTGTTGGGCCCTAGGGACCTCAGCCCATGAGTCCGAAAAACAGCAAAAATGGAAGGAGGCCGCACGCCCACTCCCCTGGTGCTGATAATGAACACCCTCAGGACATTGTGGGCCAAATGCCATAACAAAAAATAGGGGGCACGAGTCCTGCTCCCCTGCACTTACTGTGCCCTGGTGCCCACCAAGGGCACCCACCAAGAATCGAGTTGGGAGTCACGGAGGAGTAGGAGGGTCCCTTCAACCCCAGCCACCTGTCCACGTATTGGGGGAGCTGGCACTGTACCCGCCCAGTGGGAACAGCTGTTTCGGCATGTTACCAGTCTCATCTGTGTGGGCAGAGAAACAAAGTCTGCTTTTTAAAGCTACTGCTAAGTGAGAGCACACATGTCTTCTCTGCCCTCAGTCCTGTAGGCAGGGAAGGCATGTTTGCTCCCACCAGGAGGGAGATTTAAAAATACTCCCACCAGGCACTGATACCGGCAAGGAAACGACTGTGTCCCAGGGGTGGGCCCCCATCGGACACAGTTGGTGAACCAGCACAGAGAAATAGGATCCCCATGGTGTTAACAGGCTCAGGGAAGTGGGGTCGCATGGAGCCTCTCCCTTCAAAGTTCATTTCAGCCCCCAGAGAATAGGGTCCACAGGGCTTTTTAAGGCTTGAGGAGGGACAGGCACTCACCCTGCCAAATTTGGTGTTATTCCATTTAGCAGTTTTTGCAGTAAAACTGCCTAAAAAAAGCCTACGGGAAATGAATGGTGATTTTGCATTTTAGGACCCTCCTCTTGCTCAGACCTTGCTTGACGGATCACCCTAACACTTTCTAGGAAGGAGCTGAGGTGGACGAACTTTTTTGGGGGTAAAGCTTTGTGAAAATGTATCATTCTCGTATATATGTATATGTATATATAGTTTGGCTTGGATGGTGTGGAGTGTTTCATATAAAGGAGCTTCTCTCCTCCAAAAATGACCTAGAGTGCCGTACTGCCTGGTTTTGCATAATATATAGGGCACTCTAACCCTGAAAGGATATTGCTTTTACTAATACTTGGTACTCCCTTGTGCCCAGAGAAAGCTTTGTCTCTCTCTCTCTCTTCTCTCTGAGAATTCACATTGAATGTTTGACCAACTTCCAAACCGAACGAAGCCAAACCATCAACCTCGGCCCTTTTCACTCACAGAATCAATCAATCAAGGCATTTGTAGAGTACGCTACTCACACATGAGGGTCTCTAGGCGCTAAGGGGTTGGCGCAGCTATTGGTCGAACAGCCAGGTCTTGAGACATCTCCTGAAGGTTAGCAGGTCCTGGGTCTGCCTCAGATGGGCGGGTAGGGTGTTCCATGTCTTTGCTGAGAGGTGGGAGAAGAATCTGCCACCGGTGGTAGATCGGCGAATGCGTGGGATGGTGGCAAGAGCGAGGTCAGCAGAGCGGAGCTGGTGGTTCGGGGTGTAGAAGGACAGTCGTTCGTTGAGGTATGCTGGTCCGGCGTTGTGAAGTACTTTGTGAGCGTGGGTGAGGAGTTTGAAGGTGTTCCTCTTGTTGATCGGGAGCCAATGCAGATCTCTTAGGCGGGTGGTGATGTGGCTGTGGCAGGGGAGTCCGAGGATGAGGCGTGCGGTGGTGTTCTGTATGCGTTGGAGTCTTTTCTGGAGTGTGGTCTGGTTCCTGTGTAGAGGGCGTTGCCGTAGTCCAGCCTGCTGCTGACGAGTGCTTGGGTGACTTTTCTCCTGGGGATGTATGACATTACAACGCATGCTTTTACATCGCATGCCTTTACAACGCAAGTATTACAACGCAGTCCATTACAACGCATAGTGCTGTGGGGTGCTGGATAGTGAATAGTTTAATTTACTATTCCAACTCCAGTCCCCGTGGACACTAGGGAAGGTTATTGGATAGTAAATTAACCTATTCCCTATCCTAGAGCGCCCCCCAGAGCAATGCGTTGTAATAGCTTGCATTGTAATGGTTGCGTTGTAAAGGCTCTGCGATGTAAAAGTTGCGTCTTAAGTGTTGTTCACCTTCTCCTGGTTTTGGTGGGAATCCAACTGTAGACTTTGCGGAGCATTCAGAGGGTTTTGAAGAAGGAGGAGGAGACGGCATTGACCTGCTGGGTCATAGAGAGCGTTGAGTCCAAAATGAACCCCAGATTGCGTTCGTGGTTAGTGGATGTCGGGGCAGCTCCCAGCGAGGTAGGCCACCAGGAGTCATCCCATGCGGAGGGGGTGGAGCCGAGGATGAGGACCTCCATCTTATCTGAGTTCAGTTTTAGTCAACTGGTCTTCATCCAGTCGGCGACGGCCTTCATTCCCTCGTGGGGGTTGGATTTGGCGACAACCAGGTCTTTGGTGAGGGAGAGGATCAGCTGCGTTTCATCGGCGTATGAGACGCTGTTGAGGTGGTGGGCTCTGACGATATTGGCCAGCGGTGCCATGTAGATGTTGAAAAGGGTCAGGCTGAGGGATGAACCTTGGGGTACGCCGCAGGTGATCGTGGTGGCTTCGGATCGGAACAGGGTTTTTCCCCGGATCCCTGCGTCGTGGAAGCGTGTGTGTAGGGTGTAGTGGCAGACGGCATCGAAGGTGGCCGAGAGGTCCAGGAGGATGAGTGCTGTGGTTTCGCCCTTGTCCAGTATGGTCCTGATGTCGTAAGTGGCGGCTATGAGGCCGGTCTCCGTGCTGTGGTTGCTGTGGAAGCTGGATTGGGAGGAGTCCAGGATGTTGTTCTCCTCCAGGAAGAGGGTCAGTTGTCTGTTGGCGGTCGTCACAATGACTTTGGCTGGGAATGGGAGCAAGGAGCTGGGTCGGAAGTTCTTGAGGTCCTTTGGGTCTGCCTTGGGTTTCTTGAGGAGGGCGTTGATCTCGGTGTGTCTCCAGCTCTCTGGGGAAGGTGGCGGTCTCGAAGGAGCTCCTGGTGATCTTTCAGAGTTCGGGTGCGATGATGGAGCTTGCCTTTTTGAAGATGTGGTGGGGCAGGGGTCGGAAGGTGAGTAGGTGGTGTTCATAATTTTAATGGTGTTTTCATCGTTGACGTTGTTCCAGGAAAGCAGAATGTTTGGGAGTTTCGTGGGAGTAGAGTCAGGGGTGTCGTAGTTGTCTGTTGTCAGCTCCTGAGTGTCGAAGCTGTTGTGGATGTCTGTGACCTTGCAGTGAAAGAAGGTAGGCAGAGAGTTGCAGAGTTCTTGTAACGCTGGTACGTCATTGGAGCGGGAGCTGGGGGTGGCGAGTTCTTTCACGATGTTGAAGAGCTCTTTGCTGTTGTGTGCATTGTTGTCGATGCGTTCCTTGAAGGAGTTTTTTTGGCGGATCGGCTGAGTTGGTGGTGTTTGCGTCTAGCGTTCGTGAGGGCTGCGTGGTTGTCGGATGTCTGCTCCTTGCACCATTGCTTCTCGAGTCTTCTGCAGGTGTGCTTGGAGTTCTGGAGGTCGGCGTTGAACCAGGTGGCTCTCGAGCCGGTGCGCCTGTTGGAGGGTTTCTTGATCGGGGCAAGGGTGTTGGCGCAGTCGTTGATCCTGTCTGAAGTTGTGGGCTGCTGCGTCGGTCTTGGAGGGTTCGGGTGGAGGGGTTTGGGCGAGAGTGGCGATGATGCGGTGACTTTCTTCCAGTTGCGGTGTGGGAAGCGTTGCGTTTGGTTGGGTGCGGTGACTTTCTCGAAGGAGAAGTGGATGCAGTGGTGGTCGGTCCAGTGGAGTTCGGTGGTGTGGCTGAAGGTGACGTGGTCGCTGGCGGAGAAGATGGCGTTGAACGTGTGTCCAGCGGAGTGGGTGGGTGCCGTGAAGAGTTGTTTGAGTCCGAGGTTGGCGAGGTTGTCAATCAGTGTTGTGGAATTGTTGTCGTTCTCGAAGGGGAAATTCGGTTTCCAAGGAGGATATAGCCTGTGGAGGCGATGGCATGCGTGCTGATGAGGTCGGCAATGGATTTGCTGAACTGTGGTCGGTGTCCCGGGGGTCTGTAGACGAGGGTTCCTCTGAGGGTGGTGTTGTTATTGTAGTGGATCCGGAAGTGTAGGTGTTCGGCCATGCTGAGGATTTCTTCAGTGCTCGCTGAGATTCTGATGGTGTTCCTGTGGATGATGGTGATTCCTCCTCCTGGTTTGTTGTTGGTCCGGTCCCTGGGTGTGATATTGAAGTCTTCCGGGATGACTATGTCCGGTGCCGAGGAGGTGTTCATCCAGGTATCCGTCAAGAAGGCGACGTCCGGGGTGTAGGAGTCTAGCAGGTCCCAGAGTTCAATGGCGTGCTTGTGGACTGTGCAGGTGTTGAGCAGTATGCAGCTGAGAAGGGTGTGGCCTGCAGTGTTGGGGTGGGCAGGACGAACTGGCATGCACTGGCTGGTGTAGCTGCAGTTTCGGCAAGTGAAGGATCCGTGGGTGAGCTTCGGGGTGGCCTGGAAGCAAGTGGAGTTTTGGCTGACATTGAGTGTGTGGAGGGTGTTGGTGTTATAGCGGCATCGGGTCCTGTGGAGGTTGCGGGGGCAAAGGGGTCTGGTGCTGGGCGCGGTCCAGGTGAGTACGGGACAGACGGGCTTGCCTTAGACGCACCGTCGGTGCGCCATCGGTCAGCATTTGAAGGGGAGGGAGGGACGAGCAATTGGGGGGCAGGAGCGGGGCGGGAGGTGAGGGGTCAGAGGATAGCGGTGGGAAACGGCGGGAAAATAGAATTACGAGGGGGAACAGAAGCAAAACAACAGTACAGTGGCAATCAAGGAATAAATAGAAGAAAAGAGAGAAATATAAGGGGGGACAGCGCAAAACAATAGTACTGTGGCAGTCAAGGAATTAATTAGCAGAAGGTAATACCAGGCAAGAGTACAGCAAAATAATGAGAGTAGCACCAGGCAAAAATGCACTGATCACCGCAGTGATCAACACTCAGGGAGAGGAAACCATGAGACCAGGGCAGGCTTGAACCCTGCACAGGAGGGCTGGCTGGGCGTGTGGTGGTGCAGAGCACCGCAGAGCTGCTGGGGAGCTGCTGGGGGGAGTGAGATCCTTGAACCACGGTCTGAGGACACATGCGCGTTTGCCCGCAGCAGTCGGCATTTGAAGGGGAGGGGGGGAGGGACGAACAGCTGGGATGCGGGAGCGGGCGAAAGGGGGGGGATGGGTCAGAGGATAACAGCAAGACATGGCGGGAAAATAGAAATACGAGGGGGAACAGAAGCAAAACAACAGTACAGTGGCAATCAAGGAATACATTTAAGAAAAGAGAGAAATATAAGAGGGGACAAAGCAAAACAATAGTACAGTGGCAGTCAAGGAATTAAATAACAGAAGGCAGTACCCGGCAAGAGTACAGCAAAATAACGATCAATCAATCAATCACTATATTTGTAAAGCGCGCTATATACCTGCGAGGGTCTCAAGGCGCTGAGTGTGGGGGGGCTGCGACTGCTCGTAGAGCCAGGTCTTTAGGATTCTTCTAAAGGTGAGGAGGTCCTGGGTCTGCCGTAGGTGGGAGAGGAGGGTGTTCCAGATCTTCGTGATGAGGAAGGAGAATGATCTGCCACCGGAGGTCGCCCGGTGGATGTGGGGACTGTGGCGAGGGCGAGGTTGGCTGAGCGGAGCTGGCGGGTAGGGGTGTAGAAGCTGAGTCAGTCGTTGAGGTAGGCTGGTCCGATGTTGTGGAGGGCTTTTTGTGCGTGGGTGAGTAGTTTGAAGGTGATCCTCTTTTCGACGGGGAGCCAGTGAAGATCTCTCAGGTGGGGGGTGATGTGGGTGCAGTGAGGGTTGTTGAGAATCAGTCGGGCGGAGGCGTTCTGGATGCGTTGCATTCATCGCAGGTGTTTGGCCGGGATGCCTGCGTAGAGTGCGTTGCCGTAGTCTAGCTTGCTGCTGACGAGGGCCTGGGTCACAGTCCTTCTTGTTGCAGTGGGGATCCACTTATAGATTCTGCGGAGCATGCGAAGTGTGTTGTTTCGTTGACGGTGATTTGGTCCAGGAGGTCAGGCGGTTGCTGTGGGTGGTGTTCGCTGGGGTGGTGGAGTCCAGTGTGGTAGGGGCGATTGCGTTGTGGAAGCTGGCGTGTATGTCAGCAATTTTCCGGTAGAAGAAGGTGGCCAGTGAGTCGCACAGTTCTTGAGAGGGCGGGATCTCGTTTGCTTTGGCGCTGGGGTTGGAGAGTTCCTTCACAATGCTAAATATCTCTTTACTGTTGTGTGCGTTGTTTTCTAGGCGGCTTTTGAAGGACGCTCTCTTGGCTAGTCTGATGAGGTGGCGATGTCTGCGAGAGGCGTCCTTGTGGGCTGCGCGGTTGTCTGGTGTTCTTTCGTGTAGCCATTTCTTTTCCAGCAGCATCAGGCAAGAATGCAGTGATCAACACTCAGGGAGAGGAGACCAGGAGACCAGGGTAGGCTCGAACCCTGTACAAGAGGGCTGGCTGGGCATGAGGCAGCGCAGAGCACTGCAGAGCTGCTGGGGAGCTGCTGGAAGGAGTGAGATCCTTGGACCAAGGTCTGAAGACTCACCACAGTTACCAAGGGGGTTCCACAGGGCTCTTGTCTAAGCCCTACATTATTCAACATCTATGTTACCCCTTAGCAGGGCTACTGAGGAAATTGGCTTCATTCCCCGTCTCCTATGCTGAAAACACACAACTTCTCCTCTCCTTTGATAAATCAGACCCTGACATTCAAAGAAGCAAAAGTGAGATGGTCCCCTAGCTGGTGGCCCGGAGATTTAGGATCAGCCCCTTCCCCTAAGCAGGTGGTGAAAAATTTAGGAGTGCGAGTAGACCAGGAATTAACATTAGAGGAACACACAAACATTACTGCCAGGACATGCTTTCACACACTCGCCCTACTCCGAAGGGTTCTCCCCCTCCTGCCACTAACCACCTGGAAAACCCTAATCCAGGCTCTGATCATCAGCCACCTGGTCTATTGTAATGCCCTGCTGATTTCTGCAAAGAACGCATCCCTAAAAAACTTCAAATAGTCCAGAACACCACAGCCCGTTTGGTAAGCAATGCCCCCCCAGAACCGCATCTGCTCCGCTACTCCGGAAACTTTATTGGCTTCCAGTAAAAAAAAGAATTAAGTTCAAAATCTGTTGTATGATGTACAAATCCCTAAACAACATGGGCCCCAGCTATCTGACTACACAGTATTGGTATGCAGTTCCTAACATAAAATTCAGCGTTTATATTGTTCTAGGAATGGACTTCATAACTAATATGAATTCCCGTCGGAGTGGGGAGAGGGAACCTCTCTTTTCGGAACACACAAACATTACTGCCAGGACATGCTTTCACACACTCACCCTACTCCGAAGGGTTCTCCCCCTCCTGCCACTAACCACCTGGAAATCCCTAATCCAGGCTCCGATCATCAGCCGCCTGGTCTATTGTAACACCCGGCTGATTTCTGAATAGAACGCATCCCTAAAAAACTTCAAATAGTCCAGAACACCACAGCCCGTTCGGTAAGCAATTCTCCCCCAGAACCGCATCTGCTCCGCTACTCCGGAAACTTTATTGGCTTCCAGTAAAAAAAAGAATTATGTTCATAATCTGGTGTATGATGTACAAATCCCTAAACAACATGGGCCCCAGCTATCTGACTACACAGTATTGGTATGCAGTTCCTAACATAAAATGCAGGGTTTATATTGTTCTAGGCATGGACTTCATAACTAATATGAATTCCCGTCGGAGTGGGGAGAGGGAACCTCTCTTTTCGGAAAAAGACCCTCACACACCCAGCCAGCTAGGTGTCTTGCTTCATCATCGGGTCTGCTTCTTATCGGGTCGGTAGTGCAATACCCGATCGGCACACGTGGTGAGGCCTTCTTGGCGGAGATCTTTTTTCCTTTTGCCTGTGGGTGAAGTGCGTGTGAGGGCCCTAAAACAGTGTAGGTGAAGAGTGAGTGTAAGGACGTGGGCTAAAATAGAGGAGGAGGCCCACTCAAAACAATTTTAATGAACATGGCCCCTATCCTAATTAAAAATGGAACAAGACGCGTAGCTTCACTCTAGGATATGGAGTCTATGCGCTTGTTGCGAAAATGGAGGTCGACATGTTTCTTGCCTATTAACTTATTAGATGGCAATTCATCAGGACCAGTAAGGATCTACCGACACTTTTTGGTAGTGGTCAACATCGGGAGAAAGAGTGTAAGTGACCACCAATACAGCACCCTAAAAAGTGGTACCTTGTAGATCATAAAAACAACCTGCAATAAAACAAGAAATGCCAACAACATTAAAATATACTTTCCACAATGTTCTGATTCGAACTGGAACCAAGTCCATCACACAAATATAATGATGCAACTAAGGCATGCTGAAATACCATCAATTAAAGTGACTCGTGGCATGCGTGATGTGAGCACATTGTGTCACTTCAAATGGTATAGTGTAATTACACCCGAGCAGAGGCGAAGAGCAAATAGCACAGAGAGCTCATCCCATTAGGGTCAAAGTTGCCTGGCATCAGTACCGGTCTCATGTAGACACTCGTATGTAGTGTCCTGGCAGTTGGAAAAAACATATGTAAAACATTTAACAGGGTCACTCGCAGTAGGACCCATGTGCATTGATCCCCGGAACATCGAGTCTGAATGGTGTATACGGGCCCCCCAGAGAGGCTACCATGACTGCGTGTTGGCACAATCATGCCAACACGGAAGAGACATACCCCCTTGGACCTGCCCAGTAATCCGTGTAACCGGTGGGTGAACAGTGAGTGCTCCGATGCATTTTTACTTTGCCTTCCCACTCGCCTTGATCTTCAATCGAGCTGGACATTGCAGATGTATGGTTCTAGGCTTGTTAAAGGCCTTCCGCATTCAGCCATGTGCACTAAGCCCTATGACATGGTTAGGCTACCACTTTGCCCGGCCCCGGTGTCTTTGTTCTGCGTGGGGTACCGTTCAGTGTACTGGTCACACTAGGTATTAATCTATACACCTTACAAGCTCTCCCTTCCAGGCCTTTTCTTTTGTGTTGCATTTGTGAGAGGACTTGTAACCATAGTCGGTTTCACCAATCCCAATGTTAGAATGGGTGTTGTGTACCCTTTATGTGTGTGTGAGTATGTGTCTATTTTCTTCAGTTTTTTCAATCATTGAAAATGCTGCAATGTTCTTAAGGAGGTTAGGCACTATTTTCAATTCCATCTTTAAATTTGCATTTCTCCGGTCCTTCTGACTAGATTTTTGTTGTTTTGGTGTCAAACAATTTATTAATTATGAGATTCTACTCTATTTTTGGTCTTGTAGTGTGTTTTTACTTTATTACTGTTTGACTTGCTGCACACATGCTTTACACCTTGCCTCTCAGTTAAGCCTGACTGTTTTGTGCCAAGCTACCAAAGGGTTAAGCACAGGTTAATATGGGGTTTGCCTGTGACTCCACAGTGACAGGAATTGTGGTTGCTGCGTGAGAAGGGTTTCACGCCCCTCAACCACTAACCCAATTTCCACATTGGTGTTCAGTAGTGGAGATCTGGAGTTCTGTTTGTGCAGTGTTATTCAGTGATGTTTTGTTCCACTAAAATCCCAGATAAATAATTTGATTCTAATGTGATTTTCCTTAAATTTCCCTAGATTGGCTCTTTTGCTTTTTTCAAATATACTCTCTTTGCTACCTAACTGTCTGTGGGCATACCTGCAGTAATGGAATTTGAGTTGGCCAACCTGAAAAGTTACACTGTGATTGAGTTCAAACAGTTCTGTATGGAAAGCGGACTGCAAATCTCAAAGGGCACTAAGCAGTTGTTGCTCCAAAAAGTTCTGAGGGTCTGGACATAGGTCCACAAAGCTGCTGAGAGAAAAGAGAATGGTAATGAGGAGGATGATATGGATGAGCAGGAGCAGGGTCTCGATACTAGCCCTGAGATTCAGAGAAAGGGGATAACTCCTATCCTGAGATGAATCTTCCTGTCAGAAAGGGAAGCAATGCATCTTCACACAGCCGGTCGCCAGAGTATCCGGCAGACAGGAAGGCAGAGAGAACGTTTCAGTTGCAAATGGTCACACTCAAGATGGAGGAAAGACTAGTTTTAGAGTCATTGGCTCATGAAAGGAGTCTCGGAGTGCTGAACGTGAAAGCCAGACAAGCAGAGACCAGCGATCACGGTGGCAGCTACCCCCTTATCTGAAGTGGGCAAGAAAGTTTGCATACCCAAAGATCTACTGCCCAACTATGTGATACGGGAATGACATAGACATGAGTTTTTCTGCCTCTGAGGTGATCCTTAAGTTACACATGGTCCAAGAAGAGTTTGTGGGGAGCATCAATCTGGAAACACATGCGGAGGGATAGTTTGCCTACACTAGAGGTGGGGTCCAGATAAAATACATCCCAATGAAAACCGTCCTTGTCTCTAAGTTTGGACTCACCTCAGAAATGTACCTCATTAGGTTGAGGGATAACAAAGGATGTAGAACCAGACACTAAAAGGTTGGGTGCATGGCAGCAAAGTTGATCAATCAATAAGGGTTTTGTAGAGTGCAATACTCACCGGTGAGGGTCTCAAGGGGCTGAGGCCAGTGAGGGAGGGGGTTGTGAGCAGCTGTGCTGTGTTATTCGAAGAGCCAGGTCTTGAGGTTCTTTCTGAATTGGTGCAGTGTTGGGCTTCGTCGGAGGTGGAGGGGGAGTTGGTTCCAGGTCTTGGCTGTGAGGTAGGAGAAAAGTGTGTGAAAGTACACCATCAGGGTAACCCTCATTTTTCATCTTTGTAAAGACATTTTGTGAAAAGATTGTTGAAGTCATTTTGGGTACCCTAAATAGTTCACTGTTTGGTCACTGTCCAGACCAAGTTTGTTGAGAGAATGATTTTTCTGAAATAAATTTGAAACCAACTTGGGCTTTCCTCTATTTTCCTTCTTCAATTTTTCTTTTATTTGTTTACTTTTTTCCTCCAAAATTTGGGACTTGAGCTTGCTCAGGGTTTTTTTAACAAAAAGGTAGGATTTGTACTAGTCATGTTTTGTGTTGTCCAATACGAATAAAGTATAATATATGTAATATATGTGATGTATGTGTCAAAACAGGTGTGGTTTTTGTAAAAGTTGTATACTGGTTTGGTTCTGCATAATTGATATATTTTGAGGGATTTCAGTAGAACGAACCTAGCCCCAGGGCACCTGGGGAGCACTGTAAATGGAAAAGGGAAAATGTTCCTCAAAGGTTAGCAGGGTTGTAGGCAAGCTTCCTGAACATAGCGATTTGGAAATGTTATAGGGTGGAGTGAAAGGGGAAAGCTGTGGAGCAGCAAGGGTGACGTGCCATAATGCAAGCAATTAAAATTATCAAGAGAAAGCCATACTTAGGTGGATTCCTTACACCCCTGACCGGTGACACTGCACTAATATTAGATTGATCTGATTATGGGTTGCATATTCCAGGTAAAAACTATTGGGTGCCCTGGCGTTCAAAACAGTAAGTTGATAGCCCCCCCCCCCCTCTCTTCTCTTTTCCTCTCTCTTCTTTCTCTCTCTTGTGCTTGCTACCACCGAGCACCTCACATGCAGCCAAGAATAATACTAATGTATACAATGTATATGCGAAACTTACTCAATTCAATTCAATAAAAAAAAATTGAAATAAAAACAGTAAGTTGACCATGCACAGAAGTTATTGAAAAAGGTGTGTATTCAGAGCTTTGCGGAACCTGAGTAAAATCGGTTCTGAGAAGATTGCCAAAGAAAAGCTATTCCAGGCCTGATCAGTTGCACATCCTCTGTGGCGGGCTTTGAAATACCTTGGAAGAGAATCCAGGTAACAGATTGAAGAATGCAATAGTCTGTGAGGATGAAACCTGAACAAAAGCTGTGACATGTAGTTTGTGGGAGCGGCCAAATGGATCTCCTTGTGGCAAAAGCAGAGCACCTTATGAACACCGCTGAAGGCAGGGAAGAGGTAGGCTAGTTTCCTCTTCACCATCCTTCCAGGGTGTAACCACAGCTCCCTTTAGACTGACCTGAGCAGACTTGGTTCACAGGGTCAGACAGATGGAGGCAGCTTTGGCCTAACTGGCAGATGGTCAGCTCGTCGGCTGCTGTGGTGTACAGTAGGCCTCTCATACAAAATGAATTTGTACACATGCAAAATGTTTCTGCACTCACCCCATCGCGTCTGTATTCCTGCTGCACTTCTGTGGGACTGGTAGAGTTGCCCTTCTTCTTGTTCCTCAAAAAAAAAATATGTGAAATAAAATGAATACTCGTGATCCAACTATTCTCGCAAGTGTACAGGGCTTTCAAGATTCCAAATATTCCGATGAGACCTGAATCGGTAATTTTTGCAGAGTTTTAATAATAATCCACATTTGTATAGCGTACAATCACCCGTTAGGGTCTCTAGGCGCTGGGGGGCGTCGGGAAGATTAAGCAAGCTATTGCCCAGAGTCACATGGTGCTGGGCTAACCTGCCGCCGGAGCCGGGGATCGAACCCATCTCCAGCGTCAGTCGCCCTGGCCACGGCGCCACACCTCTCCCACAGAACAGTTTTATATAGCGCGAACTAGACCCGAACCGAATCGGGTATCAGAGCGCTTTACATAGCACCAGTTACGTTACATGAGGACACACATTCATTTTAGGCACGGGGAGATTAAGTGATTTACCCAAAATCACAGGAGTCTTTGGCGTCCTTCCCGAGACTCGAACCCAGATCCCCAGGTCAGGGGTCGAGCGCCCTAGAATGTTTATAGCGTGTATTTACAATAAATCTTGTCAGAGGTGGTTATGGACAACACTCTGGGAGTGTCAACAAGCAGAGCAGCAGAAAAAACTCGATTAGTTATTAGTTAAGGAATGTGAAAATAATGGATTGCAAATACCCTCTGGTGATGTTGAGGAAGTGAGTAGGCAAACATCTATAGACTGGAAAGTGGACAAGTGAGCTGGGACCAGGCCACTAGGACTGGCTGCAGCTCTCTTGTCCTCATTTGAATAAAGCAGAGGCCTGATGGCCTGTCAGTCTGCCTGGGCATCTCTACACATTTCGACAGAGTCCAATTAAGAGTAATTCAATGCATGGGTATGCCTTAGATAACAGGAACTGTGTTATGCAAGCAAGCCAACTATTGGAATATTGTGCAGTATTTATTGAAACAATTGATTTTTATATGTATTGTGCTGCATTTTTATGGGGCAAATCAGGAAGGAATTTTCCAGGATAAAATAAGCAAACTCAGATCTTGATCTCAGATCTACAGCGGCTGCATGGAGCAGAAATGTAAGTCCTAAGTGAAAGGGCCTGCGTCAGTCTTACGCCTGCTGTGAGGCAGGCATAGGATATTGACACATTTGCATCCTAGAAGTGGCTCAGTGAGACCTCTTAGCTTTCACGGCGTCACTTCTACGAGGCTTACTTACGTGGGAATGCCCACCCTGCATACATTATACCTGACACAGGTATAATGTAGCTCAGGGGTTTACAAAGTGACGCATCTAAGATTTAGATGTGTCACTTTATAAATAGGGCGCAACAGGAGGCATTTTTTACGCCGCTGATGCGTCACAAAAAGTGATGCAACGGAAGCCCAAAACTGTTGCAAGGCCTCTTAAATAAGGCCCTTTGTGGCAGATCTATGAGGAAGTGCCACAGCGTGGCACTGCAAGCTCTTAGGTTGCGCCACGCTGCGGCACTTACAAAGCACAGGGATTCAATATATCTCATCTCTGTGCTCCCCCCTGCGCTGGCGCGCAAACTGCAGCCATGCGCTGGAGCAGGCCACCTTGCACCATTGTGCAAGGATATCTGCGTTGTGGGGAGATTATTTTTGTGCAGGATGGAGCACCTTCCTGCACAAAAACAATCACAACAGGCATTTCCCTCTTTCAATGCATGCTGTAGAATGCATCTTTTCAGCTCATGTCTTAACGATATTATGTAGCTTGACCAGCGCTGAAGAAACACGCCATATCTTGTAGATACAGAGAATTCCTGCCCTTTTCTTTTGACACTTGGCAGTGGAGCAGCAAGGCTTGCTGCACTGCCCTGCGCCCAAGTATTGTAATTTAGGCCCAGAGTCAGTACACGGTCAAAACCGGGCCAATTTGCAAACAGGGGCCACTTTTTAACTATCTAATTCACTCATTTGGATTACTTTTATTTTGGTGCATGGCCTATTTTCTGTCCCAGTCCGACCCTATTTTGTGGTATATAAAACTGCAAAAGAACAAAGGCTAGCAGTAACAGGGAAAATGTTAAAGCTCTGCTTTTTAGCTGTGTGTAACTGTTGACCGCATTGTTCCAAAAATATACTTTTCACTGATTCTAACTTCATAGATCCATTTATGATTTGTTTAGTTACGGTGCAATAGATAACACAAATTCATGCATTCATTTATAAAATTGCAGTTCTTACACTGAAAGGTCTTTTGCCAGATCATTTTAGAGTGGTTAACGTTTCAAGTAAAGCTATCAGCTGAACATATTGTGTGCACTGCTGTCTCTCTTGGGTAAAGATTTACAAACTGATTTACTTTTCTGGTGGGTAGGTGCTCGTTTGTGCAGCAAAGGAAACCTCTCTTTCTAATATGCATGGGGGTGCTATTTCAGAGGTATACACAGTATAAGAATGTGCATGAGCACGCACTTGATATATCGCCACGCAGGCACAGCCACTGCAATGGATACTGCCACCCCCGCTGCCAGGAAAATGCAAGTCCATAGGCCAGGGTGAGACCGCTTCCTCTGAAATCCATCTAGAATAGAGCACGAGAAAAACAGGGTCAAAGCAGTGAGGAAATATATATAGATATGACTACAAAAATGTAAATACCTATGTTAAAGAATGTTACGATTTGGATATATAATTAAGAATCATTACATTTCCACCACATATAGACACTTAAACTTCTAACACTTTGGTATTGCACTCTAGAAACAGTAATTAGCAAATGACGGCTATCAGTGTCCAAAGTTCAAGCACAAACACAAAATACAATCATTCCAGATAACAAATCAATCATCAGTGTGAGTTGGTTGTAGTTAAAGACTTCTTTTACTCTTTTATTTCTTGAAACATTTCATAAAAGCACTTCACGCTATAGATAAGACTGCCAAAACGTTTCGTCCCTCTTGGGGATCTTCTTCAGGTTTTAATAACTGATAAACATAGAAAAAATGTTCTCATACAAAGTGAATGATCCAAGTACATGGAAATCGGTATCTCCCTGTGTGTTGTTAATCACGTCAAGTTCAAAAAGCAAATACGAGATTGTTAGCCCGTTTTGAGTTATAGTAGGTCGATAACGGGACAATTTAAGTGGATGTTCACATCATAGTGTCCCTTAGGGTTATTTTATTTATTTATTTTTATTTAAAAGGTTTTATATAGCGCTAACTGGACCCTAGGGTATCAGAGCGCTTTACAAGGAAACATCAATATAAGCATAACATAACAGTGTTACTAGAATGAATTCAGGCGAGTTGAGGAAAAATGTAAGTACACGGTATGCAATGGTGACCATAACGATAGTGTAAAACACCGAAGTGTACGAGACCCAAGGACCAAAGATAACAAAATTACAGGGTAGTATGGTTCAAAGAGAAAGAGCAGGAAGAGTCATATTAGAGACAAAATAAGGGAGAGGGGGAAACTTTTGACGGAGGAAGAATAAAATAGGGAGGATGAAGATGTGGCGGGATTGTGTGGAAAAGAATAATGAGCAAAAGGGGGAATTGGGATGAGTGAGATGAAAGGGAAGAGATGGCTGGTGTGGACGTAGAGTGAGGGGGGTGAGGGAAGTTTACAGTAGAATAGCGGGGAGAGGCCAGGACGGAGAGAAAAGGTCCAGAGATCTTAACTCTTCTAAATGAAAAAATAGAGGGTAAGGAAGTAGGATAGGGGAGAATTAAGAGTAAGCAGGGGTGGGAAGCAGATAGAAGGGAGGTTGAAAAAGAAAATTGGAGAAAAACAGAGTAAATATGGACAAGTGTTAAGCGCAGGGAATTAAGGGCCCAAGTAATGGTTGAGAAGGTGCAATTTCAGGGCTTTGTTGAAGCTATTGTAAGAGGGGTTGCAGCGTAGTTCAATGGGGAGCGAATTCCAGATGGATGGTGCATTTCCAGTGGAGGAGCGTGATTGGGTGGCTTTTGTATTTAGCAGTGGAGGGATGAGGATGAGGTTGTCAGTGCTTCTCAAATCTCTAGAGGTGCCAGCTTTTAGAAGTTTCTCAGCTAGGTATTGAGGGATGTTTTGGTGAAGTCCTTTATGGGTGATGCAAGCAGCTTTGTAGGTGGATCTACCTTCAACGGGGAGCCTTTTGAGGGATTTAAGGACAGGAGAAATGTGCTCGAAATGTTTGCAGTTCCTGATGAGCCTCGCTGCAAGATTGAGGACAGATTTAATTGGAGCTAAATATATTTTAGGAGTTCCCGTGAGGATAGCATTACCATAGTCAATCCTCGAAAGGGCAAGTGATTGGACCACAGATTTAAAGTCCTCGTTGGGGATAAATGGTTTTATTTTCTTGAGGTGTTGTAGTGTGAAGAGGGCACTCTTGGCAGCATTTTTTATGTGTGTTATGAAACTGAGGTTCTGGTCAATGCTGATCCCGAGGGATTTATCTGAGAAGGATAAGGTGAGAGAGCAGTTAAGAGCATTCAGGTCAGAGATCCAGGACTGGATGGGGAGTGAGTTGTTTTTAGGCGAGAAGAGGATGATTTCCATTTAGGGTTGCAGTGGACCCAGGATTGAATCTTAGTCAAGGTGTCATTGAGGCGTAAGATATCAGAACATGATTTAATCTTACAATAGATTTGGGTGTCATCAGCGTAAAGGTGGTAGTTGGTTTCAGATTGTTTAAGAATGAGGGTAAGGGGTTCCATGAAGAGGTTGAACAAAGCGGGCGGGAGTATGGATCCTTGGGGGACACCAAGGCAGATGGATCTAGGTTTGGAGAGGCAATCACAAATTTTTAATTTGTTGTGACCTGTGTTGGAAAAGGGAATAAAACCATTGGAGTACAGAACCATTGAGTCCAAAACGGTCTTTTAGTGTGTTAAGTAGGGCAAAATGATCCACAGTATCGAACGCCGCAGAGAGGTCAAGAAGGAAAAGAAGGAAGGCTTCACCTTTGTCCAGGGATTGGTGTAAGTCGTCAATTACTTTAATCATGGCGGTTTCAGTGCTGCAGCCTTTCTGAAACCTGATTGGAGGGGACCCAAAAGAATGAAGGAGGAAATATGGTTGTCTAATTGCAGAAGGACACATTTTTCAAGGACTGCAAAGGGAGATTAGGAATAGGCCGGAGATTGATAAGGTCGTAAGGGTCTGCCTGAGGGTTTTTGAGGATGGGGATGATTTGACCAAGCGGAAGGGAGATCGGTACACACCCAGAAGATAATGAAGAATTAATAATGTTTGTCCAATAGTGGGCAATGATGTGTTTTAAATCTTGAACAAGGTTAGCAGGGAATGGGTCTTTGGTGTGTGAGGAGGGTTAGAGCTTAGAAATAATGTTAAGGACCTCGCGTTAAGAGACCTGTTGGAAGTTAAGCCAGGAGGGGTTATTTTTGGTGAGGTTAAGGAGGGTCAAGATCAGGCGGGGAAAGATAAGGGGGAGAGGAGAGGAGGTGGAATTGGAAGTGGTGAAGGAGGAATCCAAGTTGGAGGGGTAGGAGGAGGGCAAGGTAATGGAGGGGAGAGAGGATGAGAGGATGAGGTGAAGGATTGGTCAATCTTGTTGACTTTGTCATTGAAAAAGTTGGCGATTTCTTCACATTTATTGATTGAGGCCAGTAATTTGGGGGGGGCAGAAGCTGTTTAATTTTTGACAATTTTTAACAGTTCACGGGGCCTGTTTTTGGCCCTATCTAATTGAGAGCGGAAGAAGGAGGCTTTTACCTCGAGAATGTGTTTTTTACATTTGGACCTGGCAGATCTTAGGAGGGTCAGATTAGTAGGGGACGGGTTTTGTCTCCGGGCGCGTTCAAACATTCTAAGCGAACGTCTATCACTGTTGAGGTCAGAGTTGGACCAGGATTTTGAAGAGGCTTTTTCTTGTGTTTTTAATTTAACCAGGGCAATTAGGTCAAGGACCTCAGTTATGAATTTGTTAAAATGCTCAGTGAGGTCATTTGCATTTAGGGCGAGGGGGATGTGCTGTAGTTGATCCTTGATTTTGGATTCTAATTCTTCAGGGGGGATAAGGTGAAGGTTTCTAGTCAATTTCTTTACTTTAGTGGGTTTAGGGGGGGATATAGTGTTAGTGATCGAAAAAAGAGGATGAGGTGATGGTCTGACCAGTCAATAGGGATAATGTTGGTCAAGGAGGCCAGATCTTTGTCAGCAATGATAGCGTCTAGCGTTGCCCCTTTGATGTGGGTCGGCGGATGGCAAAGTTGCGTCAGGGCATTAATGTCAAGCAGATCAGTTAGGAGGTTAACAGAGGAGTCATCCTTTTTGTTCCAGCAGAGGTTAAAGTCTCTTAGGAAGAGGTCCTTAGAATTGGAAAGCGAGGAATGGATAATGAGATCAGACAATTCTTCAACAAACGAAAGTGAGTCACCTAGGGGATGGTAAATATTGTGTAAGCGGATTGGAAGAGATCCTCGGACCTTAACACCAAGGTACTCGTACTTAGTGTGATCTGAGTTGTTGATAAGGGAGAGTTGAAGATAACTATTATAAATAATGGCTAGCCCTCCTCCTGTTCTGTCCGACCTATCCTTCCTAAGGATGAAGTAGCCAGGAGGTGAGACCAGGTCCAGAATAGAAGAGGAGTGGGCATTGAGCCAAGTTTCAGTAAGGAAGGCAATGTCTATGTCGTCTCTCAAGATGGTTTCGGCTATTTCGGTTGCATGACGAGCCGCAGATCGGCAATTAACCAGTAGGCAAGCCAGGTGTTTAGGTATACTTTTGGGGGAGGGCAAGTATGGATAGGAGTAAGCTCAGAGGGTGGTCTGGGTGAACCTGGGGATGTAGGCATTGTGCTGGTACCCAAGATAACTGGAATGGTTGAGAGAAGGGCAGGAAGGGATGTAGTTGGGGGTATTGGAGGGAGAGAGGTGTAGCGGTCAGGGCAGTCGGTTGAGGCAGAGTCGGTCGGGGTGGAGGGGGTGGGACTCAGATGTTGGGGGTGTAAGGTGGGTGTCAGACTCAAGTTTTGGGGACATGACCCAGTGGGGGTGGAGAGTGAAGGGACGGAGTTAAAGTCTAATCGGAGTGCTGAGAGCTCCGCTGATAGGGTGGCGAGTTGGAATTGTATGTTGAAATGGGTAATGGAAAGAAGAGGTAGGGCGAGAGGGGTTGGGACGTTAGTGGGGAGAAGAGAGTGTTCCAAGTTAGTCCTGAGGGGAGCGTTGGGATGGAGGAGGGGACAACTCGGGTGGGGAGTATAGTGGGGGGATGAGGGTAGAGGCTGACAGGGTGTTTTCCGGGTATGAGAGGGCATTGATGGGAATCGAGGTAGTTAAGGGTGAGTGAGTCAGAGTCAAGGTAGAAAGGAGAGGGGAGGCAAACTGATTAAGAGGGGGGCAGTCAGTTGAAGTGGGGGAACGTGGGGTTGCTGCGAGGGCAGAGGAGGGAATGGCAAGAAGGGATTGGGGGTAGATCGAGGTGAGCTGAGCAGCTTTGGGGCTGTGAGTGGGGAAAGAAACTGTGGAGGGGCATGTTTGTTGCTTTGAGAATCTCGCTGGGATGGTTGTTGTAGTGAGGAGCACAGGTAAAGGAGAGGTGTTAGGGGCTAGAATTAGTGGGAATTCCATTGAGGTGGTTGGGTTGGGGGGGAGGGTTGGAGCTTGGGGGGGAGCGAGCGAGGGGATATTTTGAGTAGGGGGGATGAGGGGAAAGGGGGAGGGTTAGTGAGGAAGAGAGACAAGGAACTGAAATGTTGATCAAAGATTGTGAGGTGGTTGTCAGAATCTTGAATGAGGATATTGCCAGATTTGAATATGGAGATGTCAATATCATCTGGGAAGGAAGGGGAGGGGGTTGTCGTAAGTTTCAGTCCATATGGGATTTTGCAAGAATTTTTTTATTTATGAGGAGGGGTAGAAGGAAAATACTTTTCTATTTAGATGGGCGTTTGGTGTAGAAGATGTAGTTAGTTTTGATAATGGAGGGGAGGCTGCAGTAGTTTGTGCTTAAGATTTTTCTCAGCGTTTTTGGAGAGGGTATGAGGGTAGAGGATAGACCAAGAGTTAGGACCATGTCTGGTGAGGGAAGGATCATGAGCTATGAAGGGAGCAGTGCGAGGAGGCATGATGAATCAGAGTTATTGAAGTCCTTTAGAGATGGGAGGAGTGTGGGAGTGGAACTAAGAGTGGGATGCCAGATGGAGGAGGTCAAGAGAGGAGGGAGAGGAAGGGTCAACATTACATAGAGAGAGGTAACAGAGTAGGGAGGGGGGAAAAAGACTGACAAAGAAGAGGGTGGGTAGGAGAGTCAAACGTCGATTGTAGTGACAGAATCCTGGAGAGTAAGAGCAAGGGGAGCGAGTAGAGAATAAGTGGGGGAAGCGGAGGCTAGGACTGCGTGTCAATCACAACAAAGAAAAGCTGGCAAAGAAGGGGGTAGGTAGGGGAGTCCAATGTCGATTATAGTGAGGGAACAGTGGAGAGAGATGCAGTGAGGAGGCGGGGATGGAAAGTGCTGGTAGTTAGTTGAAGAAAGTATGGAAGGCAAATTGGGCAAGCTGTTGTATGCATAGGGATAGTTAAAGAAAAATAGAACATCCAAGTGAGGTCACAACTATAAAGGGAAGTGTAAAGACATAGGATAAACAATGACATAAAGGCATAGTATAAACGTAGGCAAGGCAACAACTAACTAAAAAACTAAAAAAAAAAAAAAAAATACAATAAGATTAAAGATAACAATATAAATTATTCAAATAAGAAGAAAATATCTAAGAAGTATAGCTATGCAGATCACCCATAGCAGATATCAACAAATAAGTTGGGTGGGATAAGATAAATTAAGTAACAAAAAATTATAAAGCATGGGGGTGTACAGAAATCCCCACAAAACACCAGTATGTAAAAGAAAAACTGTCTAGGTGGAGCTTGAATAGGGAGGAACTTTCGGGGAATGAACAATCAGGGGGAAGGTACCAGTGTAGTCCTATTTTAGTGTTCATGAACTGGTGAGCAAGAACCCTTGAAGAGGAAGGGGAGGAGATCGTGCAAGGAAGGAAGCCGGGGACAAAATGGACTCTAGAGAAATCACACAATACTCTAAGAGATCGTGCGAAAGATACTAATGGCAGAATGTAGGTCAGGTAAACTCTCGATTCCACCAAGGGACTCTGAAATGCAGTCAGGTCAGGCGTCTGATACGTATATTCTTAGACATACCTCAGCAAGAGCCTTATCCCAGGAGCTCCGCAATTAAAAACATACTTCACAAATTGGGTAGCAGATCGCCACAGGGGTCCAGAGGTAAAAATCACCGGTGGCTGTAAGAGAATTGAAAGAAATCGCTATTTCTTTTCCACTCCCACTCTCTCAGCTTGGGAGCAGCACCAGCCAGTAACATTAGGAGACTCCTTGGGCTTACCAGCGGCGGGACACCATATTCTAGGTCGTCAAAGTCCTCACTTCACTCGATCAAGGAAGCACAATGGGACACTGGCAAAATAGATAATTAAAGTAAAGTACAAGTGAAAGTGCTCCCAAAATTGCGAGGCAGCTCACGCAACTCCTCCCGGGCTACTGCAGGGGCGGGGAGACCCAACAGAGGGAGGAACAAGTAACAGGAATAGCTCACAAGAGGCGTCTCCGGTGTGAGCGGTCAAGACCCACTATGCCCTGCTCCGCTGGAGGTGAGAGGAGAATGACTCACTCATCCCTGCATGACCGGCGTGATCTCGGCCCCTGAAGCTCCCGGCGGGTCCTGCAGCTACTGTAACTGATCCGGGATATATGGCAGGCGGAGAGACCCCGTGGATCGAAGGAGGAGGCCCAACCCCTCGTCGTCTTGAGCAGAACACCGGGTGCCCGACACCGTCGACCAACACCATGGTGCGCTGTAGAATGTAGGAAGGTGTGGTTTCGTTGTAGCCCCAGGACACTAAAAATGGGAAGGTTGCTGGAGGGGCCCCGAAGACCGAAGGAAGCAACCCGGAATCAAAGCCGTCCAGAGACATCGGAGGCCATGGCGATTCCGTCGGTGCAGCAGTCCACATGTAGGTATACAACGGGAGCACTATATATGGTCGTATATGGTATGATGTGGTCGAACGTCTTGGGGTCGCTGCATGGTTGAGAACATCCACGAAGTGTGGGGGCAGAGAAAGAGGCTGTTCGGGGTGCAAAAACAGGGATTTACACACAAATTGTGATCCCCAGCCCCGGAGCCTCTTAGGCGACCTCTTGTCCGGCGGTTGACTGACACTAATAAATTAAATGTGGCTTCTGGTTTGTTAATGTCACTGACCATGTCATGAGTGATGTTATATGTGAGGTCATAAGCAGTGCATTGCGGGGGCACAAGTTATGAATAGCTCAGCTCACTTTAACTGATGAGTTTCCCTGGTTTTGTATGAGTGAAATGCCAGCCTAACTATAACGTCCCTGTAACCTTTGGTTTTTTTTTTGTGAATTTCAGCCACTATCACATTCAAAACTTATAACTGCAAAATGGATTATAACCAACACACTAAACACATTACTATCTAAATGACTCTATAAAAGCATGTATAACTCCCTTAATTTCTGTATAACACAGTTTATAGCTCTTTCAGTGGAATCTGTGACTGCATGCATTGCGATACCAGTAAGTATCTTATTCACTCTATAAGTATTTAAGTGGATCTCTGAGATGGTGTATCAGTCTATCAATGGTTCTGTAACAAACTGCTTGACTGTCTCAGTGCATCTATGAGTGAGTGCATCAATTGCTCAAAGGGTCTGTGATTGGTTGCATGAGTGTCAGTTGATCTGTGAGTAGGTGCAGGAGTGCCTTTGTGCAACTGTAATAAATATATGACTGTCTGACTTGATCTGTGAGTGGATACATGAGTGGGTGAGTGAGTGGGTGCATGGGTTTCTCAGTGGGTCTATGACTGGAGCCTGAGTGTCTGAGTAGTTCTGTGAGTGGGTTCATGGGTCTCTGAGTGGGACTGGGAGTGGGTGTTGAGTGTCCGAGGGCATCAGTGACTGGGTGCATAAGTCTGTGAGTGGCTCTGTGAGTGGGTAAATGAGTGTCTGAGTGAATCTGTTAGTGGGTGCAAGAGTGTCTCCTTGGGTCTGTGAGTGTGAGCATAAGTCTGGTGTGGTCTGTGGATGCATGAGTCTTCGAGTGGGTGAGTAAGTGAGTGTGTTTATTTCTAAGTGAGTTTGTGAGTGTGTGTGTGAGTCTCTCAGTGTATGAGTAAATGACTAGTGCAAAAATCTCTCAGAGGGTCTGTTACTGAGGGTGTGAGTGACTGTATGGGTGTGTCAGTGGGTGTATGAATATCTGAGTAGATCTATGAGTGGATGTATGAGTGGGTCAGTGGGTGTTTGAGAGTTAAAGTGCATCTGTCAATATATACATGGGTGGGTCTGTAAGTGGGTGCATGAGTCTCTCAGTGGGTCTGCGCATGGGTAAGTGACTTTTCGAGTGAGTCTGTAAGTGGGTGCATGGGTATCTGAGTGGGTCTGTGAGTGGGTGCATGAGTGCCCAGGTGGGTCTCTGAGAGGGTGTAAGAGTCTATAAGGGAGACTGTGCACATAAATCTATGAGTAGGTCTCTAAATAGGCCTGTGAGTCTATGAGGGGGTCTGTACATGGGTGTGTCACTCTCCGAGTGAGTCTGTAAGTGGGCTCATGAGTACCTGAAAGGGTATGTGAGTGGGTGCATGGTATGTCTGAGTGGATTTGTGACTGGATGTACAATTGTGTGCGTAGGTATGCAAATGGGTGAATTACTGACACGGCTTAAGCGCTGCTTCTGGGGGCATGTTTGCTAAATTTTAAAACTTACCTGAAGCCACAACTCAACTCCTATTGAGCGCTCAGCCCCTGCGGTACCGGGAAGTCAGTTGGGACTGCACTGCACTGGGGTTGACGCTCTAGTCTTTTTTGGACCCACCACTACATCACGTGCACTGGAGTGACCGTGCAGTGGGTGCGCCAAAGGCAAGCACATCAGCGCCCGAAACTCGACCAGCGCCAGAACCCCAGGCCAAATCGTACCAGGAGTATATGGTATGCAATTTCTAGTAGATCTGAGAGCTAATGCATGCGCTCCCCAAAACATTCTTCCACAGCTTGATAGTAAACTAGGGGGTCACTGCACAAACTGCATGTTTAAACTTCCTGCCAATACTGGGATGTGCTCCATGGCCACAGGCAACTCAAAGAAAGGAGGGGAGGAGACAGAGCGTATTAACAACAGAAGTCGGGGTTTCAAGAGTACAGCGATAGAACACATTAAATGCCTGCTAGCGAATGTCCGCTCAGCAGCTCATCCAACTTTCTCAACCAGACTTAGTTTTTTTAACCGAAACATGGACAGACAGTACCTCAGTCCCTGACTGGAATATAGCCATTCCAGAGAGCTATCCCTACCTCTCTCATGATAGAGCGACGGGCAAAGCAAGAGGGATGGCGATTATTTATCACGACCATTTCAAAGTACAACTTAAAATGATTTCCATCCTCCCAGCGGAAGCAGTGGACTTCCGCATTAAATGAAACAACTTTCAGAGCTTCCAAGGAATACTGATTTACTGCCCGCCGGGAACCAGAGGGGCTTTTTCTCAGGCCCTCCTGACACTCTTGGAATCTTACACAGACTCGCTCCCTCTTACGATTCTTGGTGATTTTAATTAAGTCACTCGACAGAAATAGCACTAATTCTCGCAGTGGAAGAGATCCGCAGAACTGTAGATGCAGGGGGAAGGGCGGTCCTCGTGCTCCTTGACCTATCATCCGCTTTTGACACCGTTAACCATGTGGTTCTGGTGCAGCGGTTGAGGGATATAGGAGTCGAAGGAGTCCCTACTGTCCTCCTTTTTGGAGGCAAGGGAGCAGCAGCTGTTTTGGGATGGTTTGCAGTTCGAGAGTTTTTACCTCCCCTGTGGAGTTCCGCAGGGATCTGCGCTATCACCAACCTTATTCAACTTGTATGTCACCCCTCTGGCTAACTTAGTAAGGAGACATGGCTTAGGGTTGGTCTCGTATGCTGATGATTCACTGTTCATTATTTCCATTACTAATAGCCAGAGACCACAGCAATTAGATGTCACGCCTGCCTCACCGACATCATGACCTGGATGTGCCACAGCTATCTTAAAATCATCACAGAGAAGACAGAGGCGATGGAGTTTGGGCCAGGCAAACCCCAATGGAACCTGGCCTTGTGGCCATCTGAGGCCAGAAAATGTCCTCGTCCTATCGAAAAGGTCAGAAATGTAGGGATCATTTTCGATAACAAATTGAATTTTTGTGCGCAGGTGAATAGTCTCATTTCCTCATGTTTTCTCCTTCTAAAAACTCGGAGAAAAATCTTTCCATTCATACCTCAAGAGCTTCAAAAAACAGTGATGGTAGCTCTATATTTCAAAGTTGGACAATTCGAATGCACTGTTCATAGGAATTGATAAATTCCAACTGCAAAAATTGCAGTCCTTGCAAAACGCGGCTGCCAGACTCCTCCTGGGGTTGCACAGAGGACAGCCAACCTCCGGCGGAATTAGATCACTCCATTGGCTGCCCATCAAACAGCGCATTGAATTCAAATCTCTAACCTTGGTATAAACTGTTAACACTATACATCCCCCCACGTGCCCTCAGGTCAGCCAGTCAAGGTTTCATAGAAACCGTGAAGTTCAAACGAGCCAGATGGGGGGCCGAGCTATAACATACTGCGCGGGCAAGCTCTGCAACAAACTGCCTTTGTCCCGAAGACATCAGCCTAACCTTCAGTGCTTCAGGAAGAACCTAAAAACTTGGCTTTCTACAACCATTTAGGCTATGCTTTTACCCCCTCTACTACCCTCACACCTCAGCGCCAAGAGGCTAAGGCATTTGAGCGCTTTACAAGCATTTAAACATAAACATAAACTGAGTGAGTTTGTGCATGCGCACATATATGTCACCTATACTTGCGAGGTCGCAGGGATAGTTGTGATGTCTCTGCAATGTACACGGTGCGCTAGACGTCGCGTCTTCTGTGTAAATATCATGCACGAATGAAAAAAACTATTCTGGGCACATAACTTGTGTCACTAAAATCCCCATTTCTCAAACATGGGGTCAGAGTATCCCCACCCTGACCCCTATGTTAGCTTTGACACGAATTCCCAACCCTGGGACCATTCCTGATCAATAAAATGGTGATCGTAACTTTCTGTTCAGGTGGTGTCCAGCCAAACATAGCATTCCTGTTGGCACATGCATTAACGATTTACCACAAAAACATTGTGATTTCTGCGTAATATCTATGGCCAGAGATATCACTGTATTGTTTAGTTTTAATTTCTCAAAAACTACTGAACACTGCACTGCCTGCACCTCAGAGCCTTCCTCAGGTCCTGGGGGACATCGGCCCACAGAAACCAACATACCAGGAGGCACCAACAAGTCTTTCACATGCCCTGAGGGGCATATAGCACGTCAGCTGCAGGAGGAGGCGGGGCTGGGCCTCCCCGGCCCTCCCTCTTTGATGCATGTTCTGGCAACGATTTTATTTCTTCCATCTTCTGCCCTGCAATGACTCCTCTGGATATGGTACTGTAATCTTTGCTCACTTCATTTGTTGTTACTTTATCCTTTGCACGTGTAGTTCTGGATTTATTTTGTGGCGTTATATTGGGTCATAGGGAAAAGGAAACAACCAAGATCAGCCCTAGCAAAATCACCTCTAAAATCACTGCAGTCCACCATGAACTTTATGATAGGGGCAATGGGGGCTAACGAGAAGCAAATCTTAACTGCGGAGGAAACCCTAACTACTTGTACTGAGTGTGGCATTGAACATCCTAACACGCATAAATCTTCCTCAGATGCTGACCAGCTGCCGGATTTGCAGCCCACAAGTTCAGATAATGCGGAAAAAAGAGAGTCTGATCAACTCTTTACCCTCACTTCACCAGGAAGTTCGAATCCCATCCCCCCATCTAAATGACCCAAAATACACACTGCTAAGGTCCATACGACATCAGGTGAAGGGAAAATGAAGGTTACAAAAAGGGCATCTGTTGTAAAACCGGGACCAAGCTCTAAGCCCATTAGAGAACTGAGCAAATTGAAGCCCTGTGACTAGCCAGATTATCCGGACTCCCTGGACTCTTCTTCATTAGCGACTTCAGTGCAATCACTGATAGACCTTATTAAATCCTCTGTGTGTAGTCTTACAGATCGACTCAAAGCTGTTCAATGTGCTGTGTTGAATTGTGCAGAATGACTGGGTTCAGGAAATCTATGTTCTGGTAATGGGAGGGAAGGGTCAACTGACAATGGTAGTACTGTAGGTGTTGTCCTTAGAGCGTACGAACATTTATAAACACCCCAGTATAAAAACCTGTAATAAGGAATTGTGAGGTGCCCCTTCAACCACTCCAGCTCCCTCACCAAGTGTTATCTACAGTGCCCCAGACACAACCCACTACTGTTGCAGATGCAGCAATGGCTCTGAATAGGGGAATATCACCAGTTTCCAAGTATAATTCTCACGCGGGGAGAAAAGCCTTTACACACCCCTGGTCTTTTTATGGATCGACTAGACCTTCCTCCTGACTTTATCCCATATGTGGTCATTCTGGCAAATGTTTCGACGATAAAGTCTCTGCACCATGAATCATGGGACTCACTGGGAAATAAATCTCTCAACTGGATAAATTCTAAAGTGGGGATGGAGAGAGCACTTTTTGCAGATTTTAAGATGGCCAGACGGGTTGGGTGAGTCGAAGGGGTACTAAAGTGTTCCAGGGTGACTATGTGGTGCTATCTTTCAAATACCCTGGACTGGTAAATGATATACTGGATTGGGCAAAGTTAATTCCCTCCACCAAAAACCAAAATATAGTTTTTCCGCTTGGTTTCTTCTATAAGCTCCCTAGTCAACTGTTTTGCCAGCCAAATGTGTTGACACAACAAGTCCGTCAAACCCAATGTACACTGCAACAACCACCCATAAACTTACATGATGTAAATCCCCTACTGTATTCCATCACAACTGCTATTAGGTTTGACAGCCTCTTCAGCCTTACTGGGGTAGATTGACTGAGGGACGAACCATTGGTGGGAACCGTACTGCACTCCTGTCATTAATATATAGCCAGAGATGGGTTCTAAAGTCCAGACGACCGCGGAAAAATCCCTGTTAAAGTAAGGGGATAATTGTGGACTCTATGTCTCCAGATTTATATGACATCACAGTTTTATGCTGGAACGTAGCGGGTCTGCATAGTAAGATTAATTGCCCAGATTGGCTTGGATTTACAGCTAATTGTACTATTGTTTGTGTACAAGAATCTTGGGTTGTCACCTTAATGGGTATCAAACTTTTAATTCACCTGCTACTCCATCAAGGCTTGGCAGACCCAAGGGTGGTCTTTGCATCTATGTGTCAAATAAATGACCCTCCTCTACCTATAATTTTGGGTAACACATTTTCAAGTACCTGCATGGAACTGCCACAAGTTAAGTACCGGCAAATACCTGTTCTGCTATGTGTGGATGACTTGTTACTTATGGCACACACTCCACTGGCATTGCAGCGTCTCCTCAACAGTTTTGTCCTTTTTATGGAAAATCTGGGGTTATGCATTAACATAAGTAAGAATTTTTTATGAAACTGGGCCGTAATGCAACAAAGTGTTGAAATATTTTTGCAGGAAAAGATACTTTACCATTTACCCCGACCTTCTCCTATTTGGGAATTCTATCTGACTATGAAGGGAACTGGAAAAGGGCCATTAATTCGAGAGGGTTGCAATTAGTTTGATCTATTATGGCTCTTAACATTTTTGCAAGGAAACTGGGGAGTATTCAGCTGAAAGAAATGTTAACTATATATTATGCAAAATGCACAACTATTGCAATGTACAGTTCTGGAATATGGGGTCATGCAAATGCTGAATCACTTCAGGTGGTGGAATAAGCATTTTAAAACAAAATCTTTTAGCACTGCCTTCAAGTTGCTCAAACTTTGTAACTCACTCTGAACTGGGAGCTAATTATTTAATATATGTGATCAAGATTCAGCCAGTCCTGCTTTGGCACAAAATATGGACCTCAGATTTTATGGAGTTGAACTGTGTGATAGTAAAGGACTGTTGTGACTCAAAGTTTGCTTTAAAAATCACCTAACTAAGGTATATTAAGAAATTTATGTCAGATATTGGATGTCCTGAATGTTATGATCAGCCTAAATCTTTGACAAACATCTCGAGACAAGTACTAAAGACAGAGTGTTTAAACCTATTGGAGGATCTCAGATTGTGCATGGTACTGGCCAAACCTACTGTTCAACATAACAAAATGATTTTGACCACCTCTACAACGCAACCATACCTTTTTCATGTTCTTAATGCCTAGCACAGATTTGTTTTAACGTGTTTCAGGCTAAATATATTCCACCGCCTGATAAGTTTCCCAAGTGTTAACAACTGGTCAAATGATCTACAGCTCTGCCCTTGTGATAATGTGTTTAATCAATCAACTATTCATACAGTGTTCATTTGTAAATTGTATATAGACTACAGACAAGCTTTTATTATACCTTTATTGAAATATTTGAATTTTAAACCATGTAGGCCAGTATTTTTACATTTGCAGCTCCTTACAATCTTTATACATGTGTGGTACTTACAAGGCTTCTTAGTGCAACTCAAAGGAGAAGAACGCCTTTACCTGTGGTATGCTAAAGTGTAACCTGTATTTTATTGTGTTTGTTTTATTGTGCTGTAATTTTATGTATTCTTTTACGATACACCTTGTGTGAATCAAATAAAGATGAAATTGAATACTGAACACATTTGTACCAAATAACAAAAAGAACAATCTGTGTAACAACATCTACCTTTTTGCCAAATTTGGTAGAATTCCGTCCACCACTTCGGGCTGTAGGTTCGACAACGTGTTCCTATGGGAATTAACATTTCAAACGCACACTTATTTTGCACCCCTATTTCTCGTTCCCCACTGTACAGATAACCCCTTAACTTTCCATAACACACAGAACCAACTTTCACACTCTTTTTCGAACATTTTATAAAGATTGGTCAAAGGATGTCAATGTTATAGGGAAGTCAAAAATGCTTTTCCAATGGAAACTAGGTCCTAACTATAATTACCTACTGGTGATACATAGTGAAAATCAAACAAAGGTTAAGGTAACTTATAGTTAGGAAATGTGTATTATTTTATACAAAACCAACTTGAACAACATAAAGATCCTAAAATTAGTTAAAATGTACATTAACCATTTGTGCTCCTGTTGAAACTCATGCACCTCCATACATAATATTGTCAGCTTGCTAGACACACTACGGGCCCGATTCACAGAAGGAACTGAAGACTAAATCCTAAACTTACTACTATTTGGTATTCACAGAATGCACTTACTACTTTCGGGATTCACCGAGTAAACTTACTACTTTTGGGATTCACAGAATAAACTTACTACTTTCGGTATTCAGAGAATAGATTTAAGACTACTAACTCTAAGTCCGAACTCGGGGCGTAAATTCCGGCCCGGAGGCGGAGCTTCCGGCTTAGGGGCGGAGCTTGCAGCCCGGGCGCGGAGCTTGCGGCTCGGAGGTGGGGATTTTAGCCATGCTGAAATCTCCACCTCTGGACCGCAAGCTCCGATTCCGGGCCGCAAGCTCTGCCTCTGGGCCACAAGCTCTGCCCCCAAGCCGGAAGCTCCGCCTCCGGGCCGGAATTTACGGCCGAGTTCGGACTTAGAGTTAGTAGTCTTAAATCTATTCTGTGAATACCGAAAGTAGTAAGTTTATTCTGTGAATCCCGAAAGTAGTAAGTTTACTCTGTGAATTCCGAAAGTAGTAAGTGCATTCTGTGAATACCAAATAGTAGTAAGTTTAGGATTTAGTCTTAAGTTCATTCTGTGAATCGGGCCCTACATTAGTTATAACCTTTGCCTTCCCATGCACTGCTTATACCTGTGTTTTAAGAAATACAGCCACATTAAATAACACATCAGTAAACAGGAGAGTAGTGCAGACAAACCTGTGGTGATGGTGAATTTGGAGGGAAATTTGATATCTGTGCAATAAGGGCCACTTGCCAGTATTTAGAGTTTGCATTTGTAGGTCTTTCTTTGAATTGAATTTATTGTTAATTTATGATGACATATAAAAATCATGTGTTGAAACAGATATTATCTAATTAACTGTAGTGAGAAAATAATATATGTAAATAGTATATTATAGCCTGACTTTTAAGTTTACAGTGGAGAAAAAGTAAAATTAATGACTCAACGTGTGCGTGCTATGTGACCATATATATAATGGAAAGCAAACAAAGGTTAATGTAAGGTACAGTTAGGAACATTTTATTCATTTTTATTAATACAAAACCAACTTGAACTACATAAGTATCCTAAAGCTAGTTAAAATGTACATTTATAATTTTTCCCCCTGTTGAAATGTACTATAACTCGTGGACCTCGGTACATAATATTGTCAACTAGCTAGGCACAGCGTATTAGCTATACCTCAAGCTTTCTCCATTGTTAGAAATGGGGTTCTCTCGTTGGCATAGGTAAGTACCCTTCTTCCTAGTCAGGATAAGGGAGTTACACTCCTAAAATAACCCCTGCTCACCCCCTTAGTACCTTGTCATGAGCAGTCAGGCAAGGTGTAAAGCATTTGCACAAAACCAACAGTAATACGTTGTAAGCACTACAAAAGGACACCACACCTGCTTAGAAAAATACAAGATCAACAACAATAACAATCCACAATACAGTATTCAGAAATCTTAAGTTATCAAAATAACCTTGAAAAACTGTTCCTTGATGTTCATAGCTCCATCCGGGGCTATCATGTCGTTGTAACCAAACAAATCCAAACAGTTCTTGCTGACCGTGGCATCACCCGCAAAACAGTACCTTTAGAAATGCAGTGCGTCGACGACCTCACATTGAGCTCAGAAAAGCCTGGCATCTGCACACGTCAGTTCTGGAGGTCGGTGCCGGAGTCCTCATGCCGTTGAAATATGCGTTGCAGATCGAACTCCTCGTGGTTGAAGTCAGAAGCGCTGTAGTCGACAGGCGTCGGGTGCTGCAGTGCGAAGTGCAGTGGTGTGGCGTGCGGTGCCCTCCGGTCGCGGTGTGAGCAGCAGCTCGGTGGCAGCATCAGATGGCGTCGCCGGTGAGACCAGGGTCGCGGTGTGAAGTGAATGCGGTGCTCATCGCGGTGCTGGCAGATCATGGTGCAAGCAGCGGCATTGTCATTGCTGAAGCGCTGTCATCGGCTGACGAATTGGAGTCAATGGTGCCGGCGTTGGTAGGCCAAGGCTGTGTTGCGGGAAGAGGGTAGTGGCTCATGTAACTTTACGAGCGGGCCCCCGACCCATGGTGCAAGCAGCGGCATCGATTTTGGTGTAGAGCAGCATTGTCAGGGATACCAAGGTGGCTTCGTGAAGCAACGCGATGCAGAGTTGTTGTACCCACATGTCGCAGTGCGAGCAGTGATTTGGTGGCGGCCTCAGCAGGCATCGTCGGTGAGACCAGGGTTGCAGTACGGCAGTGCCCTCTGCAGTGCCTTCAAGACACGAAGTCGGCAGCGGCATCGTAGACGACGTAAGGTTGCTTTTTCTTCTGTTGAAGCACAAAACACACAGTTCCCAGTGCTGAGGGCAGAAGAGCTTGAAGCCTTTGCTGTTCCTGAGACTTCTAAAACAGGGGACAGGCTCTACCTCAAGTCCTTGGAGAAACTTACAAAAGTAGACTGCATAAAGTTTAGTCCAGTCCTTTCACTGCCCAAGACAGAAGCAGCCACTGCAGGCCCACACAGCAAAGTACTCAGCAAAGTGATCTTTCCTCCTCACAGCTTCTCCAGCTCTTCTACTTGGCTGTGATCTTCGTCCGAAAGAGTTCTAAAGTTCAGGGGTTTGGGCCCCAGTATTTATACCACAAAATCCATTGTCCTCTCAGGCAGAGAATGTCTGTGCCCGGCCAGAACCAGTTCTGCCCTCTCTTGTGTGGCTTCCTGGCAGGAGGTGGAGACAGCATTGTCAGAGGCAGACCAGGCCCATTCAGGTGAAAGGAAATCTCCCCCACTGCTCTAAATTCAACCCAGGTCTATTTCACCCTTTCCTGAACCACCTAGACTATCCGGAGCCTCTGCTGCTCCCCAGCCCCTGCCATCTAAAACCCAGACAGTCAATCCAAAAACCCAGCACAGGCCTACTGGATGGCTGAGCAAGAAAATACCTACTTTCTAAAAGTGGTATTTTCAAATACAGAATGTAAAAATCACCTTCGCTAAAAGATGCATCTTTAGATTCTGAGTTAATGAATACTAAACTTTATTTTCCTACCTAGTTCCCAGGACCAGTTATGTTTATAAGATGTTATGAACAAACTCCCCATACTGTCCTATGGGTAACAGGTAGCCTTGCAATAGTGAAAACAAAATTGGCAGTAATTCTCTATCAGGACATGCCACACACACCAGGCATACACCTAACCCTGCCCACAGGAGTATTTTGGGCCTACCTTAAGGGTGACTGCCATGTAAGAAATGGGAAGGTTAGGGCCTGGCAAGTGGGTGCACTTGCCAAGTCGACATGGCAGTACGAGACTGCACACAGGCTCTGCAATGGCAGGCCAGAGTAACATTTATGGGCTGACTGTGTGGGTGGCACAATCCAGTGGTGCAGCCCACTGACAGAATTTGATTTACAGGCCCTGTCACACTCAGCACACTTTACTTGGGACTGACACATATATCAAATAGGCCAATCATGGAAACACCAATCCATAACATACTTTACCACAGGAGCACTTGCACTTTACCACTGATCAGCAGTGAGAAAAGTGCGCAGAGACACTAAGCCAGCAAAAACAGTGTCAAAACCAGGCGGTAAGAAAGCAAAAACTCAGGGGAAACATGCCAAAAGAGGCCAAGTCTAACACCCATACACTGCTAATAACCTTTCATATTACATTACTTACAGCATGTTAAATTATAGCATTAATAACAAGGCTCACAAAATCTCAAATTACATCATTTATGAGAACAGTGTGCATTGTAGATGGCACAGTTATAATGTATTGTGGCTAGTGAATTGACAGAGAGGAGTGGCATAGAGTGGAGTAGTGTTGTGTCTTCAAGTGGGTATCGTAGAGTAGAGTAGAGGAGAGAAGAGTAGAGGAGACTGTCATAGAGTTCATTGTCATGTCAGTGGACTATTGTATAGAGGAGAACTGTGGAGTGGAGTACAGTGTTGTTGAGAGAAGTGGAGTAAAGTGTCAGAGTCTGGCAGAGTGTAGTGGCATAGATTGTAGTAGAGTGGAGAGGCATAGAGTGGCATAGGGTGGAGTAGGTTGGTGTATTCTGGAATACTGTATAGGTGAGTAGCGTGCCGTAGAGTCATAGTGGAGCATTTCATAGAGTGTCTGAGAGTGTAAGGGTGGAGATTGAGGTGCAATAGAGTGGACTGGCATGTAGTAGATTGGAGTGGCATACCATGCAGTTGAGTGGCATCTCATGGAGTGTTGTAGAGTGGAGTGGCATGTTGTATTGTGCTGTGCTGTAGATTTAACTAGCATGTTGTTGAGTTACGTGACATGTCGTAATGGTGTGTTGTCAAGTGGGTTTTGTCTTAAATTCATATTGTTTATTATTGCAATAGGTACCATGGGACGTCCTAGATAGTTTAGAGAAAGTACCACTGTACTCTGTAAAAGTAAAAAAAAACATGTAAAACAATAAAAATGATTTCCTAAATATTCAGACTTTGGTGAAGTGCCTCATTTCTTCCTATAGCTTAAACATTTGTAATATGCTTTATCTCACGGAGAACACAGCCAAAGTGTGGTCTAACCAATGTGACTGCCTTTCTGTTTTGTAAGGGCTTTCATTAACCAATAATATGGTGTTTTGCCATCACTATGTACCGTGGTATACTGCGAAAGTAGTAATACAGTACCTTACCCCTGACCTTATGCAACTGAATTGGATGTCTAAAGAAGCTAGGATACGTTTTAAAATAGCCTGCCTAACACATTAAGCCTTAGATTACAACACTCCAGATTATTTGGCGAACAAGCTTGTACTTTCTGGCTCTTGTCAGAACTTAAGAAGTACGTCCACCCTACTTTTGAAACCTCCCAAATTCAAAAAGAAAAGAACCTTCAATCGTGCCTTCTCCGGTCTTACTCCTAGAATTTGGAACACTCTTCCTGCCGAGATCAGAGCAAATACTTCCACTGCATCTTTCAAGAAACATGCCAAATGCATATTCCTGTATGAACATTAACAGCATCAACCTGCACTACTTCTCAAGCCCCCCTATTTACAGATTTGATACTTATTTTCTATGGTGTTGAGATTTATTTCATGCTTGTCTGTTAAGTTGTTATTTCGCTGAAGGGCCTGCCTGAAACTGTACTAGCTGTGCCGACTACCCGGCCCCAGACCTTGATCATTTACCCACTTTTGTTAGACAGTGTTGACTTATCTACGTCATTTGTTCCACTGTTCTGGTTTTGTTCATGCTTTCGCAACTTTGTACAGCTCTCTGATATCTGCAAGGGTCATGTTCGCGCTTTATAAAACTTTTCAAATAAATAAATACAGTGATCCAATATATAGTTTTTGTTCCTTATTACTGAAAAACTTAGGTTTAGGCTGTAGCTTTGTCTAAAGTTCCTATGGAAACATTAATAGGAAAAACACGTTTCGGGATACCGCTTTGTTCTCTGTCCTTGGTTGATAGATCATCCAGAAACATTCCATGCCAAATTGTTCAAAAAGTAGCATGTTTTATATATATATATATATATATCCATACTAATATAATAAAGAGAGAGCCCAAACCTTTGAGGCGGGTAATCTCAGGAACCACAGCACCAATCACAACACCCAATACAGCGTTGGAAAGGGCAGTTGCAGCAGAAGGACATAGGCTATGCAGACGCCCACCATATACATTTAAAAGGTAAAAGAACCGTGCCGGCAAAGTAGTCCCTTGTGGGCGTGTCTGCGTTGTGCTGTTGGCATGTGCTGGGGCGTGACAAACGCTGGGGGCGTGTGGTACGTTCCGCCCTTCATGCCATGTCTCATATCGTGTGCTAATCCCACCCTGCTCCCTATAAATTCAGCTGCCCCCCATAATCATAACCCACCCTTACTCCTTAAAATACCCCAACACCCTTAAACACTAACCCATCTTAACCCTATAAATATACCCTGTACCCCAAAACCCAAACCTATCCCTAAACCCTAAAAATACCCCTGTACCCCAAAACCCAAACCTAGCCCTGAACCCTAAAAATACCCCTGTACCCCAAAACCCAAACCTAGCCCTGAACCCTACAAATACCACTGTACCCCAAAACCCAAACCTACCCCTGAACCCTAAAATACCCCTGTACCCCAAAACCCAAACCTAGCCTTGAACCCTTAAAATACCCCTGTACCCCAAAACCCAAACCTACCCCTGAACCCTAAAATACCCCATACCCCAAAACCCAAACTTAGCCATGAACCCTAAAAATACCCCTGTACCCCAAAACCCAAACCTAGCCCTGAACCCTTAAAATACCCCTGTACCCCAAACCCAAACCTACCCCTGAACCCTAAAAATACCCCTATACCCCAAAACCCAAACCTAGCCCTGAACCCTAAAAATACCCCTGTACCCCAAAACTCATACCTATCCCTAAACCCTAAAACTACCCCGGTACCCCATAACCCAAAACTATATCTGAACCCTTAAAATACCCAAACACCCCAAAACATATACCTCAGTACCCCAAAACATATACCTCTATACCCATGGTACACCCACACCACACCCATCCAGCACATACGTCACTACACACGTGACCCTACCAATAAAAAAGACGGGGCGCACGTGCTCTATGCCATTTTAGAGTTGCTCCAATCCCAAGCGCTGTGATGGCCCGTCCTAGTCGTTTGGACGCCTCATGAAGGCCTGAACAAACGAGTACAAGGGCCCACCACTACGTACGTGGCCTCTTTGGTCACTGAGTTAGTGGTTCCAGAAGGACTGAGCTGGTGAGGAACCTGCGATGATGATACGAGCACGAGTATGGGACACGCTTGTGGCCATTAGGCAGAGTCTCCCGAGTTGTGAGATGTCTCGGGTAGGTCCGCTGTCTGGTCCGCATTTGTGCGCCTGTGGCAGGTGGTCGCTTGAGGCCCCCGCCCTTTCCTGCTGTATTGTTGAGTAACCTGTTGCTGGAAGGAAACACTCCCGGCACGATTTTAGTGTCTGGAATTTGAACGTTAGGTCGATGGTGAAACATTATCAGGACATTTATGACCTGATTGAAAAGGAATCTCCTGACATTTTTTGTTTGACTGAGACCTGGCTACAGGAGGCTGACTCGGCTATTCTCGACATGGCTTTCCCCTCGGAGTATTCGATTCACACACTTAATCGCTCCTCCAGAGGTGGGGGAATAGCTCTTGCTGTCAAATCCTGTTACCCGTGTGATTGGAAAGGTCAAAAAATTGCAGGCTGCGAAAGTGCCTTTTTTAAGATCTCCATCACCTCTCATTTTTCCTTCTCGGGTTTATTGATTTATCGCCCTCCGGGCAGCGATGTGGCATTCAGGGAGGCTCTCCCAGATACTATTAGCGCGCTAGCTGCCGGGTGCGCCAATTTTTCAGTTCTTGGGGACTTGAATCTCCATTTTGACATCCGGACCGCGCCGACTGTGATTAGTCTTCAGGCTGATCTCGAGGCTTTGCAGCTTTCTCAATGGATTGCACATCCCACCCACGTAGGTGGGCATACTTTGGACCCCTTCTTCACGAATCTTCCAGATGTAAGGGTTTCTATTCCTTCCCCCGTGGCCTGGATGGATCACTTCTTGGTGAGGATCCAGTGTCCATTGGATGAGCCTCCTCTTAAACCTATGATCCGAGTCGTCCCTGGATGTCATTGGACTAAACTTAAACTTGAGGACTTCCACCGTTTGCTGTCCAAGGACCCGTTGGGCCCGTTAGACAGTGCGGAAACAGGGTATGACCGTTTCTGCGACTGGGTTACCAGGGCCCTTGATTCCCTCATACCGGTGACCTTGAGAAAACGTGGACCAAGGGACCCTAGTCCTTGGTATGATGGCTCTCTGCGGGCGCTTAAAAGTATGTGTAGGCGCACTGAGAGAGACTGGCGGAAAAATTATGAGATCAGTAAAAAAGCCGTGTACCTGTCCTCTGTCAAGGGTTACCACCGAGCTGTTTTTAGAGCACGTGCGGCATTTTATGCCCTCAAATTCCGCAACAGCACTAATCAATCTAAAACCATCTTTAAGGCCCTCAAGGATTTGGTGGCAAAAAGGGCCTCTGCGAATGAATCTTGCTCCAGTTCGCATTGTGAAACCTTAGCAGCCTTTTTCTTGGGCAAAGTCCAAGCTATATACCGAGCTTTTCCTTCGGTTTTGCCCTCGGCAGACGGGTTCTCCAGCCCCCCGGTGCAGGAGGTGTTACACTCCTTTCCTTGCTTAACACCTGAAAGCTTTAAAAATCTGGCTCTGCAAGTTAAGCCCGGGTCTCCGGCCGACCCGTTACGGCCAGCGTTGTTTAGAGACATGGCATCCTCTGAGCAGTCGCCGATATGCTCCCTGATCAATATCTCGCTCGCATCCGGGTTGGTTTGTGCCAAGTGGAAACAGGCAGTGGTTATGCCCATTTTGAAGAAGCCGTCCTTGGATGCCAGCAAGCCTGAGAGTTACCGTCCGATATCACTCCTCCCTTGGCCAGCAAAAGTAGCAGAGGCGCACGTTAATTCCGCCCTCTCCGACCATGTTTCGCGTGCTAACATCTTGGACGCGACGCAGAATGGATTCCGATCGGGTCATAGCACAGAGACTGCCCTCCTTTTTATGGTGGAACATCTGCGCTCTGTGCTCGATGCGGGTCAAACGGCGGCGCTTGTTTTATTAGATCTTAGCGCCGCCTTTGACACCGCCTCGCACGGGATTCTTCTGCAACGCCTAGAGGATGCTGGTATCGTTGGCTCTGCCCTCCAATGGTTCCGCTCATTTCTTGCGGACCGATCTTTTTGCGTGGCCATCCCGCCTCATCAGTCTAAATTTCATCCCCTGGATCTTGGTGTGCCTCAGGGTTCCTCGCTGAGCCCCACGCTGTTTAATCTGTACGTGAGACCGCTGGCTGAGGTAGTCAAGCAGTGGGGTATGACCATGGTGTCATACGCTGATGACACCCAGCTAGCGGTCACGCTCAGCGGGGATTCAGCGCTGGATGCACCAAGATTCCAGAATGGACTACGGGTGGTTGCCAGCTGGATGACGTCCAACTGTCTCCAGCTGAACGCAACAAAGACGGAGATTATGATCTTCGGTAAGCAAGCGGAACTCTGGGGAGATGCGTGGTGGCCTTCAGAGCTCGGTCCCACCCCAACTCCGGTCTCGGAGATAAAAAACCTCGGGGTGTGGTTAGACCCCACTCTCAGCTTTGTCTGCCACACTAAGCGCACTGCTGCCTGCTGCTTTGGCGTTTTGCGCAGCCTAAGACCTGTGTTAAAAATTTTCGATGCTTCGACCAGGCAGCTCATTGTGCAGGCGACGGTGATCTCTCGGCTTGATTATGCCAGCTCCCTTTTGGTAGGGTTAAATCAGGCCGAAATCACTCGTCTTCAACGTGTGCAAAACGCGGCCGCCAGAGCAGTAGTGGGGCTACCTAAGTACTGTTCAGTCGCGAGTACCTTGCGTTCTCTCCACTGGCTGCCGATTAAGCAGAGGATCCAATTTAAAGTGCTTTGCATGTCTCCTAAGATCCTCAAGGGTTTTCCTGCTCAGATTCTTTTGAATCTTTTGTCCTTTTATGTCCCTGCCCGATGCCTGCGTTCTTCGGACCTTGAACTTGCAATAGTCCCCCGGTTCAAGCGCAGCCATGCTGGTGGCCGCTCATTTCGAGTACGTGCTGTGGCTTTGTGGAACTCCCTTCCTGTAGAGATACGTACCCTCGGTGAGCTGCTCGCGTTTCGAAGGGCGGTTAAGACCTTTTTATTTCCCTAGTCTGTCTTTCCTTGTTCTTTTTATCTAGTTGTGTTGTGTTGGTTCCTTGGTGGGCGCCAGGACGCTCCTTGGCTGGAGCAGCTGTGCGCGTTACAAATGCTCATAACATAACATAACATAACATAACATATGTCGTACCCATACTGATGTCAAGACTCGGCACCATGTGTCAGATTTCTTGGTGGCAGAGCGGGACTGCATGATGTAGAAGGTGTCCTGTCTACAAAAAGGTGAGCAATGAGGCCTAGGTGCGCATCGGATGGAGTCGATGGGGTGCAGAAGACTGGATACAAAAAAATGACGCAGCGATTTAGGCGTACGCAGTCCTATATACCGTATCTTATTGCATGTATATATTCCTTTTTTCAATAGCAAGAACTTTTTTATAATCGGTCAAACGTCCGGAATATAAACTATACAAATAATTGGTTTTAAATGCAAGAGTGAAAGTGTGTGAAAGGGAGATGTTGTTCAACTCCACATTAAGATAGTAACAAATACCAATCATAACATCTTTCTTTTACTATCTTTTATATGTAGAGCTTCAGGGTGCATTATGTCCTGGCACGTGGTGAAAAACACACCGATGACAGAAAGGGGAGCTCCGAATATTCTTTTCAGTCACTCTCGCACTTCCTCTCTCCTTAGATAAAAAATTGACACACAATGTTAACTTCCTTTTTATATTACAAGTTGTGTTTCACAAATTGGTTTCATCCCCCCAAAACACCTACAAAGCTCTACGTTCATGGATTCTGCGATGATGCATGGTCATCGTAACAACGTCTGAGAAGACTGCTTCAACACGTGGTGCACCCTCTTTGAATCACGCCAATGGCAGAAGGTGAGCAAATAAACTTGTTTCCGAAACAACGACAAGTCATCTGTGAAAGGACAGAGTGAGCAGTGTGCAGCAGCTGCACTGAGTAGGAATGTACAATTACCTCCGAGCAGTGAGGATAGGTTACAACAGTCTGAGGGGCAGATCTACAAGCCCCTTGAGCACTTTTGTGTCACTTTTAACATGGAAAAAGTGGCGCAAGGAACTTGTTAATCTGCCTCTGACTTCCCTTGAAAAACACTCACCTCCAAACTCTGCGAGTCAATGGGGCACAATATTGAGAACTCATCGCTATGCAGTGGGAGTGCATGGGATATACTACTTTGAAAGGAAAATAGCGCACAGACACCTCCTTACAGTGGAAGTTGATGAAATACATTTTCCTGAATGTACAAATAAATAAAGCAAAAATATACATGTACAGTTGTATGTACTATGCTATTACTAACTCTATATACTATCTTTAAGATCACTACACTGGGTGCACTATGAACCAGCACGTGCTTGGACACACAACGGAGGCAAAAGGTGAGCTACGAGTAGTTTCTCCAGTATTAACTGCTCCATCTATTACTTTCTCTCTCTCACAGTTTTAATGTTGTTTTTCCTCTGTTTCTAACTCTCTCTCACATTGTTTCTCTTTCTCTTTTAAAGTTATGGACGCCGCTGTCCACTCTGACGTCTACAACCAAAGCTGAGTTCAAGTTGTGAACTCTGTTGGTCACATTGTTTACACAAGGTAAGCAGAGCGGCCTAGATATACATTGCCTCCGATTAAATGCGTTAGAAATAAAAGAGCTTATTTACAAACCCCTTGCGCCACTTTTGCGTCACTTTTAACATGGGAAAAGTAACATAAGTAAAAGTGGGGCAAGAGGCTTGTAAATAAGTCCTAAAGAATATTGTCCTGCATAATGACTTGATCTCTCACCTAATTCTGTCTCATCTCTGAATCATTTTAAGACCTGTTGGTCCATACTGCAAATCTGACGCAGTAGGCACTTCCGTACAGACACCTCTTGAACGTTGGCCTATACGAGAGGTAGAATGTATCAGCCACACTGCAGACGTGCAAAATAAAAATTATTGCCAAGTGTTACCTTAACTTGTAATGTTTGACCTCATTTAGTCACATCGATCTAATTTTGAACACTTATTTTCATTTTTGTTTTGCAGATTACCTACCCTACTTCTATTGGAGTTCATATCACATTTTGTTTCATTGTTTTTTTAAAGTTATGTTTCTAGTTATTTATTACATTGTTATCTTTAAGTTAAGTTTCCAGTTATTTATTGTTGTTTTAATAAAAGTTAATTAAAAAAAAGTATATACATCTTCTTTTTCTGACAACATTTCACTATTATTTACTGTGATAATAATACAGTTAGAAAACATTTAAAAATAGAAATGTTATAATTTGATGTATAATACTGAGGCTAACTCTTTACCAGCTCTTTACTAGACTCTATACATACGACTAACGGTTCCTATGGAAAACGTTTAAAACTCCAGCACAGTAACTGTTTCAATCAGCAACATAGTGTGGTGAACTTCTAACCTCTGTTTTCACTTAAGTGTTCCATGAACTGTTACTATGGTAACAGGCAGTAAGCCGTTTGGGGGTAGGGTTGAAAGTACTGGCTGTACAGAAACCGTTACATTTACCCAGGATCCTCTACATGACAGAAAGGAAAACAAGGTAAAACAGAACACTGTGTACCAGATTTACAACCCCCTTGCACCACTTTCGCGTCACTTTTCCCATCTTAAAAGTGATGCAATAGTAACGCAATGAACTTGTAAATCGGCCCCTATGCACATTACGAGCAAAACAAGTAGACAACAAGTAGACAACTCATAAAATTCTTTATTGAATACAATTAGACAGTGTTGCTTCACGATTCACAATGAACTTCAATAAATACTTTGTGCCTATTTAAATGGAAGACGGGATTGTCAACATTACAAAACTTAGTGGCATATTTACAAAGACAGAGTTAAAATTGTTGTTGTTTAAACAGCTGCAAACTACAAAAAAAACACCGAAAATGGACTTCAAAATCCTTTGTTACCCTGGGACACTGCTGTTTGCTATGAAAGGGCGGGAGTCTCGCAGCTCCTGCCCTCCCATAGCAAACTTGGTTTGGATTTTGAAAGACAGAGCAGTGAAATCTGTTCTCACTTTCAAAATCCAAACCACATTGCTTTTCCACATGCAAGTTAGCATCTCCCCATGTGGAAAAGCAATGCCAGCTTCCGAATGACTCGCGGAGCCGGCGGGATCGTGGAGGCATTGTGGCTACCCCCACGGTCCCCAACATTTTTTATAAGATCCGGGGGATAGAGTCCCCTCGGATATTAGAAATTACTGATAGGAGCTTTTTTTTACCGTAAAATTAGAAATCGTGCACCCAACGCAGTGCTCAGTGCGGACCCCTGGTGCACGTGCTGGGTGCACGACTCATAATCTCTATGGTGCACGACTCCAGCGCCTTTGGTGCACAAATTCTACGCGTTTGGGAGCCGGCATTGCTTTTCCACATGGGGAGCTACTAACATGCAGCTCCCCATGTGGAAAAGCAATCTGATTTAGATTTTGAAAGAGAGAACAGATTTCCTTGCTATGGGAGGGTGGGATGGACCCCCCGGCACACTGCAGGAGCCGGCCCTCCCACCATACATAATGTCCCGGGGAGTGGTGGTCCCCGGGGCTTTGGAGACCTTGCAGCCCCCCATCTATTTCTTTTGTAGCCCCGGGGGTTGACGTTGCCCTCGAGTGCTCCAGGAGAAGGGCCACGCAGTCCCCCTTCCACAATACATAAAGCCCCGGGGGTGGTGGTCCCCGTGGCTTTGGGGACCTTGGACCCCTCCGCCCCACCATTTTTTTGTAGCCCTGGGGGGTGATGATCCCCATAAAATTTAATAATTTTACCCCCGGTATTTAGCCCCACCGGGGGCTAATTATAAAAAAACTCTGTTTTATTTTATTTTATTTTTTTACAGCAGAGTCCGCGCACCTTACACAAACCTGCCGGGTCTTTTAATATATATATATTTTGTGGACCCTGGGGGTCCTTCTGGGACCGCCTAAGCAGGTCTAGAGGGTAAAAGTATTTCTACCCTGCCCCCTTTCTACGTTTTGCACACATATTCCACTGACTTCTTCAGCCTCGCTAATCCCGAGGCACAAAATGGCTGCCAGCAGTACCTGGTTTCGAATGTTGACAACCACTTGACAGCCAATTAGCAATCAGCGCGTGATCGGAAGGGTGCACTTATGGTGCGCTCATGGTGGGCTCAAGATGTGTGGATCCACCACGGCCATAGATACATAAATGTTTTCAACTGTCATTTTCTCAGTAACTACTGAACAGATTGACACCATTTAAGCAAAAGGTACAAATCTGAACTGGGAACTACCTCTTTGCCAAATTTGGCGTAATTCCGTTCAGCAGTTCGGGCTGTAGCTGTGGCTAAAGGTTCTATGGGAAATTGCATGGGGAAAATGTGTATTGGGACTCCCCTTTTTTCTTTGCCCCCGCTTGACGAATCACAGTGAAACTTCCAGGATAGGAGCAGAGCCAAGCTGACTGTAAGTTTTGAAAATTTTGCTTAGATTCGTCAACCGGTACCAAAGTTAATTCAAATAGAATGTTGCGGATTTCCTATGGAAAATAGGTCCTAACTATAACTACCTACTGGCAACCGCCAGTAGGTAATATATGTATATATATATATATATATATATATATATCAAAATCCAAAGTTTGCCACTTCAGGAAAGCCACACACAGGTAGGTTCAAATCGTGTTTATTTCCAAAGGCTGCAGCATGTTGAAGGGCAGTTTACAAAGGAATGAACAGCCTGACGCGTTTCACGCTCTACGAGCGTTTCGTCAGAGGCATCATTAGCATATGCTGCGTGAAAGGCACTACTTATCTCAATGATCACCTGCCCCAGTGGGCGTTGGCTTGTGCTGAGCCTGATGGTCCATGTAGTACCTTAGATTAAACTCAAGTGAGCCGTTTTGCATTCTGCCACTAAATAAAATAAACAATGAAAACCAGAATGGGTTTTTGTAAATCGTCCTTTCAAAGCCAGTTGCACATTATGACCCTTAAAAACACGACCTCCTGTCCAACAGCTGGCTGCAAGGTAGCTCCAGCCTGGTTCATCTATGAATGGCGGGGCTCTCCTACGACCGGGCCGGCTGTTACACATCAAAATCCAAAGTTTGCCACTTCAGGAAAGCCACACACAGGTAGGTTCAAATCGTGTTTATTTCCAAAGGCTGCAGCGTGTTGAAGGGCAGTTTACAAAGGAATGAACAGCCTGACGCGTTTCACGCTCTACGAGCGTTTCCTCAGAGGCATCATTAGCATACGCTGCATGAAAGGCACTACTTATCTCAATGATCACCTAAACCCAGTGGGCGTTGGCTTGTGCTGAGCCCGATGGTCCATGTAGTACCTTAGATTAAACTCAAGTGAGCCGTTTTGCGTTCTGCCAATAAATAAAATAAACAATGAAAACCACAGTGGGTGTTTGTAAATCGTCCTTTCAAAGCAAGTTGCACATTATGACCCTTGAAAACATGACCTCCTGTCCAACAGCTGTCTGCAAGGTAGCTCCAGCCTGGTCCATCTATGAATGGCGGGGCTCTCCTACGACCGGGCCGGCCGTTACACATCAAAATCCAAAGTTTGCCACTTCAGGAAAGCCACACACAGGTAGGTTCAAATCGTGTTTATTTCCAAAGGCTGCAGCGTGTTGACGGGCAGTTTACAAAGGAATGAACAGCCTGACGCGTTTCACGCTCTACCAGCGTTTCCTCAGAGGCATCATTAGCATACGCTGCGTGAAAGGCACTACTTATCTCAATGATCACCTGCCCCAGTGGGCGTTGGCTCGTGCTGAGCCCGATGGTCCATGTAGTACCTTAGATTAAACTCAAGTGAGCCGTTTTGCGTTCTGCCAATAAATAAAATAAACAATGAAAACCACAGTGGGTGGTTGTAAATCGTCCAATGCAGGTGGTGCTGCCTTGAGCACGAACTCACAGTGCTGCAAAGCGCAATCTGAGGGCTTACAGCGCTTTACTTTATTCCACTTGGTGAATACTTGGTTCAAATTGCAAGGACTGTTGAGTGGCCCCACTGTGGGAAGAGGGCCAGCGTACTATAAGGCACAGAAGTCTTTGTGATGCAGCCACGCCCACTGTGGCAGGTGCCAGTGATTATATGAGCAGACGCGGCCAGAAACTGCTCTTCTAGCCCTTCGTGAACAATGCCTCTGAAGAAAGGACTATTTCCTGAAACGCGTCAGGCTTTACATGTTCAAAGATTGCTCTGTAAGCTGTCAAGGAGCGAGCAGTGAAATGGATGCAAATAAACGTGCTGATCTGAACTTCGTGTGGCTTTGCTTCAATTTGGGGCTTCCTGTTTAGACTTTGATGGATATCGGCTGTTTGCCCAGTCGAGAAGCGAGGCCCACCTTATGAAGGGTTCGTGCAGGCTCTGAGAAGGGGCTTGCAACGACGGAACGAAGACAAGAGCAGCTCCAATGCAGGTGGTGCTGCCTTGAGCACGAACTCACTGCTGCAAAGCGCAATCTGAGGGCTTACAGCGCTTTACTTTACTCCACTTGGTGAATACTTGGTTCAAATTGCAAGGACTGTTTAGTGGCCCCACTGTGGGAAGAGGGCCAGCGTACTACAAGGCACAGAAGGCTTTGCGATGTAGCCACGCCCACTGTGGCAGGTGCCAGTGATTATATGAGCAGAAGCGGCCAGAAACTGCTCTTCTAGCCCTTCGTGAACAATGTCTCTGAAGAAAGGATTATTTCCTGAAACGCGTCAGGCTTTACATGTTCAAAGATTGCTCTGTAAGCTGTCAAGGAGCGAACAGTGAAATGGATGCAAATAAACGTGCTGATCTGAACTTCGTGTGGCTTTGCTTCAATTTGGGGCTTCCTGTTTAGACTTCGATATATATATATATATATTACCTACTGGCGGTCGCCAGTAGGTATATATAGTTAGGATTTTTTCTCTATGGGATTTTTGAAAATTCTATGTCTAATAACTTTGCCGTTTGTGGACGGAATTGGCTGAAATTTTCAGGAAAATGGCACATTTTGTTTCTGAGCAGCCCTTGAAAATTTGGGGGGGGTTCGTCAAGGGGGGGCCGAGAAAAAAGGGGGGGTCCCAAAACGTGTTTTTAACATTGAGTTTTCCATAGGGCGGTTGGCCTCACTTTTAGCCCGAACGGCTGAATGGATTTGCACGAAACTTGGCAAAATTGTAGGGACTGGTAGCCCGATGTGCCTTTTGTAGGTCTCAATATATGTGCTATAGTGGATTTTGAGAAATTAACGTTTAAAAAAAGATATATATCTGTAACAGCGGACCGGGCAGCGCTCCAGGACGCGTACTTTTCGCGCAACGGAGCTTTGTGAAGCGAAGCTGATTGGTTCTCCGGCGTCTGTAAACATTCCAAACAGTCCGTAGCGGCCGCCATCTTGTCTCTCGGTAGGATCGAGAGAGAAGAGGAGGCCAAAGCGAAGGGGCAAATGACCATAAGGGGGCATAGTAGATCCTCGCTGACCCCCTAGGTTTGCTGTGGAGGTTTTAAAAGGGCCCCGCGGGGCAAAAAAAAAAAAAAATTATAATAATCGAACGGCTGAATGGATTTGCACGAAACTTGGTAAAATATTAGGGACTGGTAGCCCGATGTGCCTTTGCTAGGTCTCAATATATGTGCTCCAGTGGATTTTGAGAAATTAACGTTCAAAAAAAGATATATATCTGTAATAGCGCTCCGCTTCGTGTACTTTTCGCGTTACGGAGGTTTGCGAAGCTGATTGGTTCTTCGGCGTCTGTAAACATTCCAAACAGTCCGTAGCGGCCGCCATCTTGTCTCTCGGTAGGATCGAGAGACAAGAGGAGGCCAAAGCGAAGGGGCAAATGACCATAAGGGGGCATAGTAGATCGTCCCTGACCCCCTAGGTTTGATGTCCCTAGGTTTGATGTGGAGGCTTTGAAAGGGTCTCGCAGGGCAAAAAAAATATATATACCGTTTTTTTAGTTTTTTTGCGTGGAGTGCGCCCGGTTCGCGAACCGGGAAGCGTTCTGGGGAGCGTACTTTCTTGAAAATTAGTGAAAAAAGTTAGAGTAAAATAATAATTGTGAGTGATCAGATGTAGGGTAGCTCTGAGAAGAGCTTTTGGGTTTATGGTACATTTAGGTACTTATAAGTAGGTACCAATGCACAGTCTTAAATTCAGAGTGAAAATTCTGTTGCCCTCATCTGAGAAGTGAACTCCATCTCCTCTGTAGATATCTTGCATGTAGTAACGCAAGTTATTGTTGTACAGGGAGCCCATTCCATGGTCTCTCATGTAAGCTGAAACACATTTGTTTACATGCTTCCTCGATTTCTCAATTTGTGGACAAAATTGGTTCGACCACCTCCATTTTTGTCTTTGGCATATATTTGAATATACCAAGGCAGTCTGAGGAAAAAGTGCCATCAATTGCTCAAAGGTGTCCTTTAAAAGCATTTCCAGACCTACCCCAGTCAAAGTGCCCAAATCATTACCTCCACAGTGCACAATTAACAGGTCAGGTTTTGGCAAATGCATAAAGGTTTTCACCAATGGTATCAATTGGTGACATTTTAATCCTCTGTGGCCAAACCACTTAATTTCCACATCTTGTAAATTGAGGTTAGGTAAATTCCTGTTTTCAGCGTACCTTTGAGCCCAATAGATATAACTATGTCCAACAATCCAGACAGAAAACATGGCGAGAGAAGCTTCTGCTGCAGTCAGATGAAGTGTGGCAATGAAATGGCAGTTGAAAAAATGAGAGTGTAAAATGAAAAAAACTGAGGAGTTTCTGTGTTAATGAAGCAGTAAGAGTGATTGGTGGATTTTGATTGCTGAAAACAGAAAGTTAGTGTGCATGGATGAGTTCATTGAAAGATGTATTTTGAGTGGCGAAGAAAAAATCATTAAATGAAAGAATGCTCTGGATATGCAGGTGCACTGAGAGTTCAGAGTTCAATTGCAACATTGTTGTGTGAACTTGGAAACACCAGAGGTTTTGCAAGAGGTGGTTGCTATGCAGAAAAAGCAGAGAGGGGGCAGGGTTTTGCTTTGAAAAAAAGTGAGGGAAGAGTTTTGATTGGTGTGACATGAGAGATATGTGTGAGGAATTACAGCATTTCTGTGCTTTTGATAGCTGCAGACTCTGGAGTGCATACCTTTTGCTCTGCTGAAGACAAATTGGTGTGTTTCTGAGACTGTTTTGAAACTCAAAGTATGAATATATAAAAAAAAAAGAAAATCGTTTTTGAGGTAAAGGAATGTTTTCAAAATTTATGTGCGCCATATGCCCCCAAATTTCTTTTTCGGGGGTGCAGCAGGGTGTTCTTGAGACACCCCTGCACCCTCGGAAAAATTCGTAATTTGCGATGAGGTAATTGCTAATCGCAAATTGCACCTTCATTCCTATGGGCCTCCTGCTGCATGGACATGAATGGGTAATTTGTAATTAGCAAATAGGTCATCGCAAACTAGGAATGGTAAAGAATCGCTATTTATTCCTTAAAGTTCGCTATTTAGGAAATGCAAAAAACTTTGATGATACATATGGCGGTTCATCTCTAACAAGATAAGAAGCATAGGGATAGATTTATGATGACTGGAGCATCACCAGGGATGTGTTAGTCATTCTGTGCCGCTGTTCCGTCACCTATGGTGTGCTGCATTTACAATGCGGCGCATCATGGGGCAAAAACAGCACAGATGCGTGACGTATCTGTGCCGTAAAGGTGGCGCATTGCTGGAGTTGTATCGCAAGTGTGATAAAGCTCCAGCAAGGCTCAGGGGTGCCCCTGTCGCAGGGTTTCTGTTCTCACACAGAACTGTGGACAGAGGATTGGAACCTCGGCGAATTAAAGTGTCCCAGAACTCACCTTAGTAATCAAAACCCCTTAGCAAGCTAGGTACAGTGTCACATTGGATATAACAAACTCTCAATGTTTAGACAATCCAGAATATGAACTTATAGTACCTCAGGATACGTGGAACTCATGAACAGTCGGTCGTTATATATTTCTTAGAAACCAGAACATGGAGTTAAGAAGAACACATGTGTATTTGAAATGTTTATTTACTAATGCCGTCTTCTCAGGCGTAGTATGTTAGATAATACAAGTACACATATTATCAGTAGCAAAATTACCAGCATAGTTACTAGTACATAAAAAGCGAATGGTGACAGTATGTTAACATGCTGTAAATGAATAAGAGTTAGCAACACTTATAAGCAGCCGCGGGCCGTGGAGGGAGTTACGGTGGGGCAGGGAGGCGGGGAGGGGGAGGGGCAGGGTGGAGAGGGCTCCACCCTGCCCCTCCCCCTCCCCGCCTCCCTGCCCCACCGTAACTCCCTCCACGGCCCGCGGCTGCTTATATCTCACCCTCCCTAATACACATATTATATTATTTGCTAAGAAGGTCTCTTTGTGTTGGTTTAGGGCGTGCCCATACTTTAGTGTCTTAGATTTGAAGGAATCACATCAGCATACACCAGCTCTCTCTTCATGTGAACCGCATCAACTGTTGTGTATGTGTGTTCGGCAAAGCAATATAAAACCCGCCTCATGCCCAGAATTGGCAGAAGTTGCACTTATGTTATGAGTATGAAGTCGTGGAGATCAGACCTCATAACAATTCTGTATCGTGTTGTTCTTGAAACTTCAGCACTCGCTGTACAGATATAGTTTAACAAGCAAAGCAGATAGTAGAGCAAGAACATATTATTCTCATGTAAACCACGATGAACTACTAGGTTGAAAGCTAAAGCAACAACTAAGTGTCGTGTGCAGAAGTTGCAAAAAAGGAAAAATGGCGTTTAAACCGGTAATGAGCCCATGCTAACTTAACACGGTGTAAAGATATCCAGGACCTAGATGACACCTCCCCATGATCCGGAAACGAACTGAATAAGATAATAGAAGTGCCATCTCATGAGAGCAGATTGCAAGTTTATATGTGGACGGTCCGCAAGGTAAAGCATTAAAAACTAGGAAAATTTAATGCTAAAGAAAAATAAAACAGCCAAGTACTTTATCGAGTCTTAAGCCAATAGGCAAGCTAAATAATAAAAACTTGACAAATAAGTCAATGAATTGTCAATGAAATGCTAGTACTCAGCATATCAAACATGAAAAAGGTCTATGACATAACTGTGTATGCAAAATAAGCTGCAACAGCCTCCAATAGGAAGTCACCGTCTTCATCCGAAAAGAGTTCAGCCATCCAATTTAAAAGCGGAAAAGAACATACGTGCTCTCCCAGCACCGGATCCTCTATCACCATCAGAGGACAGCTCGGTGGGTTTTCAAGAAAGCTCTGTTCCAAGAAAGACTGTGTTGCCACCAGTAAATTCCAGGGACCAATTAGTCCATGCATCAATGCCACAGCCATAATCCTTTCGCCAGGACAAACCAACTCGTGAGTAATGATAGGAGTCATCAGCTGATTAAAGTCGACGTCAGGAGAAACCGGTCCGCAGAGACACAAATCAATGGCCCAATCGATATCACAGGTCAGGCAGTGAAATACAGGCTGGACACAGGTGAAGTAGGAGAATCGAAAAGATAATCCATATGCCGTGCTTAATATCGCCAACGGCATTGTGCCATAATATTCTAGCATGCGATTGCGGAACAGTGTCAGCAGCTGCAGGGCGGGAGCTTGCACAAGAGGGACATCCATATTTAAAAATGTAAAAAAGCACAAGAGCGTCCGCTGGTAATGCAAGTAAAAATGGGAATCCACGAAGCAGAGTGGAAAAAATAGAATGAAAGAAAGCAGGGATGACTCCAAAGATTTTCTCAAATGAAGTCACGAGACCACTGGTAACAACTTTAAAAAAGTGCGCCAGGGCCTTTGTGGAGGACGCGTTAAAGATAGTCCGAACCATCTTGCTGAAATGGAAAGGCAAATCTGTATTGAAAAGGATCTGCACCTCTGTACGGGTGTTCGCTATGTGAAGCACGAAAGTTTCACGGGCCGAACTCAAGGCCACCTCTCTCTGAGACAAAAGAGCTCTTATTCTTGCCATGCCGTTGAAATCTGCTCCCAAGGTTGGTATTTGTGGCCAGATTGAAAACTCCCTATGTTCATGTGTGGGAGGAAATAGAACATTTCTGCAGCAAATAACCCGTTCACTTACTGTTACGATAAAAGGAATACTTTTAATTAACCCAGAACAATCTTCATTATTGAGCATCAAATAACTACCATTTTCCAACAACTTGAACGTGGGGATGATAGCAGGAACTGGCGTGCCTTGCAACACGCAAGCCATATTTGGTCGGTGTTTGTTGCATGAACCGTGTAACTGTATGTGCCTACACATTAGTGAATGATGTGGCGTCTCAGTGCATTCCTCTCCATTCAGATAAACTTCTTGATCATCTTTGAAACATCTGTATGTTTATGGAAGCGACCAGACCTCATGAAGAAAAGCACTACCTAAAGGTTCATAACGACCTATTGGTATATATTTCATACAATTTGAAAACTTATATAAAGCAAAAGGCAGCGTTATTAAACCGTGGATAAGGCACGTTGCCAAAAAACCCGCAATCCCCTGCTGATGATGTCACTGAGCATGTCATGAATGATGTAATATGTGACATCATCAGCAGTGGATTACGGGTAATAGTATCTCTAGTTTACTCCCTTATAGCTGTCTTTCTTTTAACATAAGTGTCTGTTTCCTTCCCTTATACTTACTGTTCTTTTTTTTAAAAAAAATTTTTTGGTTCACTTCCGGTTCGCGTACCGGCGAGCGAACTGGGAAGCGAACTACGAGAAATAGAGGTTGGCACAGTTCCAAATATTGTACCAATTTTTTAATAACGGGGAGGTAGTTCTGAAAAGAACTTTTTTTTTTATTGTTTTTGTTGTTTTATATTTTTTTTATTATTTTTCTGAACATTTTTTTACTTTTTTTGAATTTTTCTGAACAGTTTTATATTTTTTTGGGTTTTTCTTGGAGGGGGCAATGAAAACGATTCATTGTAAAGGGCTCAACAGGAGCAACAAAACAAAAAAAAAGTATTTATTATTTTGGGCGTTTCGTACAAACTTGCATATGATAGTCAATAGCTCTGTTGATCAGAGTGATGCTTCTTTCTCCGTAGCAAATGAATCCATCGCAATGTACGCAGACGTGTTTTACTTCACCAAATCTCATTTGTATATTTGGCACTATCTCCCTGCCCTCTGGTCCCGTTACTTCCGGTACAACAGATCTTCTGGCCATAATAGGGAGATTATCTAGGTCGTTCCGAAACTGTGCAGCACTGTAGTTGTTAGGATGCCACCTAGTCATATGGCGATGCATTGTGTAGTTTCCGAAACTGTATTTTTTCTCGGTCCCTCTGGACAGTCTATCTTGACATATAAGGCAAGTTACGTATCTTGCATTTACTTTTTTCTGACCTTTGGGAATTAAAAAAAATTGCCAAATGAAGTTTTCTTTCCGGTGAGACGTCCTGGGCTCCTCAGGCAAAAACTGCCTCTCTTCGTGCTCGTCGTCCTGTTCCTCTTCTTCCTCTTCTTGTTGAATTATAACTTGAGCAGGTGGTCCACTCTTCCTTGGATGTGGTGGAGGTGGTGGGGAAGCACCAGCTGAAGCTACTAAAGAAGCCATTGCTCACTGGTAACAAAGGGTCTTTCTCTCACAAAGATGAAAGTCAGAGTGAGATAAGAAGGAGGGATTTTCATCATTTGGGAAAAACAAGAGTTCTCAACCAATGAAAAGTGTTCATTTTATATTATATGACCTAGTCTTACATCATTAGGAAACCAAAAGTGAAATGAACCAATGAAAAGTGTTATTACCAAGTCACATGACCTGCTGTGTTTACGTTAAGCGCTTTGCAGGGCCTCCCGGTTTGCTTCCAGAAACCTGCGCTTTGCGACTCGCTTCGCGTACCAGTTCGCTAACGTAGCACGTCATATGACGTATCACGCGACAACGTGAAACGTCATGCGGACGGGAGGCGTCACGATGTTGTTTTCTAACGCGGCAGTTGCGGTAAAGAAACGTTTACCGGCTCGCGGTCTATTTCGCGGCATCAAGGTCAGCTAACGGGAAGCTTCCCGATTCGCGAAGCGGGAACGAAGAAAAAAAAATATTTAAAAAAAAAATTATTCATAAACATATAAAATATATTTTTGGATTTAAAGAAGAATACATTTTACAGCTACAGATATTAGCTGTTAAAAAACCAATGAAATTCACTGAAAAAACCATAGGTTATAGACCATATATAGTTAGGAATTAGCATTTACAAAACCTTGAAAATTCACTGAAAAAACCATAGGTTATAGACCATATATAGTTAGGAATTAGCATTTACAAAACCTTATTTTACTCACACAAAACCATTGAAATTCCATATATAGTTAGTTGCACTAACTATATATCGTGCACCCGCAATCCACTGCTGATGATGTCACATATTACATCATTCATGACATGGTCAGTGACATCACTGATGACATCACTGATGACATCTCAAATGACATCACTGATGACATCTCATTTGACATCAATGACCACATCACTGATGATATCATTCATGTGACAATACAATGCATCTCCTCACATTTTAATATAACCTCTGTTTCACCCAGTGTTAAATACAGAGTATAATTTTTGAAACCATTGACACACCAATACTAGTTACTACATACGCACTCACTGATTCCTATGTCTACACACACATTCACTCATTCACCCATACAATCATTCATACATACAATCACTCATCTTTACAACACTATCATATGCACTCATACACCTATACAGACACTCACAGTCTGCCACTCATCCATGGAGTTACTCACACACCTAGTCAGTCCTGTAAAGAATCAATGACACTTCCATTTTCTTGTCTATACAGTTAAACATAGAGCACCTTACATTTTCAAACATATACTAACACATACTTACCTTCTTATACAATCATTGATACAAGTACACATTGATCTGCACAGAGTCACACACCTCCCAGCCAGCCACACACACACTCAGTCTCCCATACAAATACTTGGACAATCAATCAGTAACCCATATAGTTAATCATATAGCTACTGATCAACACATTCAGCAGTTTACAGAACAACAGACATAATGATGCACAAATTAAGACAGTTTAGTCACTAACCCATGCACTCAGTGAGACACATTTAATCACTCACTCATACATTCAGTCATGCACCTACTAAATCCTTTGTCCAGACACTTATACTTCCACTCATTCTTCAATATGTAAGACACATTTTAACTTTACAGAAACATACAGTCACTGTATGTTGTCATCAGTGATGTCATCAGTGATGTCATCAGTGATGTCATTTGAGATGTCATCAGTGATGTCATCAGTGATGACACTGACCATGTCATGAATGATATAATATGTGACATGATCAGCAGTGGATTGCGGGTGCGCGATATATAGTTAGTACAACTAACTATATATGCGAATTTCAATGGTTTTGTGTGAGTAAAATAAGGTTTTGTAAATGCTAATTCCTAACTATATATGGTCTATAACCTATGGTTTTTTCAGTGAATATATATATTATTTTACGGCATTTACAAAACCTTATTTTACTCACACAAAACCATTGAAATTCGCATATATAGTTAGTTGTACTAACTATATATCGCGCACCCGCAATCCACTGCTGATGATGTCACATATTACATCATTCATGACATGGTCAGTGACATCACCAACAAAATCATTATGTTGATGAGTCTAGAAGTGCTCCACAGAGAGTTAATAATTTTTCAGAAACATCAGATTCAGAGGGAGAGGGATCAGGTAACTATTATGATCAAGGAGGAGCCTTTAATTCCTACCCTGGCTCACTACCTCAACAACAGTCCTCTTTTTTATCCAACCGAGGGCCTCGACGGGGTCGCCAAAGAGTAAGGTTCCAAGGCCAGAGCAGAGGGAATTTTCAGCTGAACAAGCAACAACATCAAGTACAGGAGCCCCAGTTCATCAGAGAGACTCGGAACCGCCAATATTGGGGTCAGGGGATTTAATCCCCATTTTCAATTTATCATCTACTAGATTAGATAGCCAGAGTGAATCATTATTATCGAGGGGACTTTCATATGTTCCTCACTCTCATGCAAACATTTTTTAACTGTATCAAGATATAATTCTGTTCTTTCGTAAAATAAGACTAAAGAAGTTCTTTCAAAATGAGGAAAGCAATATTGAGTTGGCCAAGAATAACGAGCTGAAATTACCATCAACATTCTGTCCGGGGTTAGAGCAACTAGGCCCTGAAGTTGCAGCTTTCGAACTGGTAGTGTTACAAAAACTAGAAAACACACTTCAATTCATTCCTAAACCTATCTACAACTTGAGCAAAGAGGAGTCAATAGCCCTAAAGAAACTATCTGAGAATAAAGATCTGGTAATCAAAGGATGCGACAAAGGTGGTGGAATTGTTGTATTGGACACACATTCTTATGAATGTAAAATGATTGAGATGTTAAACGATGATTCCACCTACCGCAAGATTAAATCTAATCCCTTGCATTCAATCTCAAAGAAAATTCAACTTTTAAAAAATGAGGCTTTATCTAATGGAGATATCAGCACTAAAGAATATGAATTTTTAAATTCCCACAAGAATAAAACGGCATGTATTTATGGTCTTCCAAAAATACATAAAAACAGTAACAATCCTCCGTATAGACCCATTGTCTCAACGATAGGAACTGTAACTGAGCCTCTCTCTAAATTTGTAGATCACTACTTAAGACCACATATCCCAAAAATCAAATCATATATCAGAGATAGTGGCCACATGATTAATATAGTAGAAAACCTGACTTTTGTGCCCAATAGAGACATCCTTGTAACTATGGATATTGAGTCTCTGTACAGTAGCATCCCACTAAATGAGGCTATTATAACAACAGATTGGTTTATTGACAAGTTTGACATAAATTGCCCAAAAAGTTTTTTGATTGACTGTTTATTCATTGTATTAACTGAAAATAATTTTGCCTTTGGAGATCTATTATACCAACAAATTAGAGGAGTGAGCATGGGCGCATCTGTCGCGCCTTCTATTGCAAACATTTATATGTCTGCCTTTGAAGAAAGGTTTATTGAAAATGAGGTAGCCCCCTTTTTCAAATCTATCTCCCATTGGTCCAGATACATTGATGATATCTTTTTTGTCTTGACCAATGGGAGTGATTCCCTGATGGGATTCCTAGAATGGATTAATCTTGTTGATGTGAACTTAAAATTCACTGCTCAGTATAGCACTGAACAAGTGGAATTCCTTGACCTTCTAATAAAAAATCAAAATGATGGTTTAGAGGTCGACTTATATGTAAAGCCCACGGCTCGCAACACGCTGTTGCATTTTCAAAACTTTCATCCGAAAAGCCAGCGTGAAAGCATTCCATTTTCTCAATTTTTGAGGGTCCGTAGGAACTGTACTAACTTAACCGATTATGACAGGCAAGCATCATTTATGCGAAAAAAGTTCCTTGATCGGGGTTATCCTCACAGGCTTGTGAGAAACTCTTATAAAAGAGAGCGATTTTATGATCGCGACCCTCTACTGAGAACAAAAGAACCAATAATAAAAGACCAACTTGTCTGCGTTACGAGACATTCCACCTTAGATGAACGCGTCAGACAACTTATCAATGCTAATTGGCATATTCTGAACTGCAACCCGACATCTAAAGAGAATCTGGCTAAGCCCTTATTCGCACATAAAAGAAATAAAAATATCAAGGACTACATTGTCCATTCCAAGTTTGGCACAAAACCTTCCATACTTGGACCTAATCAACGATCTTTAATTAACAATCTTCCAGTGCGTGGCACGGTTAAATGCTCAACATGTAAATCATGCGCTACCATAATTACAGGTGAACATTTTTCACATAATGGCTTTGAAACCAAAGCTTGTGAAATATGGAATTGTAAAACAGCGAATGTTGTATATTTTTTAAAGTGCCCTTGTGGATTGGGCTACGTTGGAGAAACTGGTAGACCAATCCAAGTACGGCTTACAGAACATCGTTCTGCAATCAGAACCGAGAAACTTGCAGCTCCCTTAGTTAAGCACTTTTTGGAGAATAATCACAAAGCTGAGGACTTCGAGTGGCGCATCCTTGAAAAAATTAGGACACCGGAAGATAAAGGTGGATGCGCAATTCGAAAAAAGAAAGAAGTCTATTGGATTTTTGTTCTTAACACATTCAAACGAGGTCTGAACGGTGAGATTCCGTGGGAAAATGCTTTATTTTAACCATGGTCTCTTTATTAGTTATATTAAGAAAATGTCTTGACGATGTTGGATATATTGAAATTCTGAATCGTCATATAGGGATACATGTGGGGAGCCTACTGTTTGATAATACTCTTTTCTTATATAATAATGAATGATATTGCAACATTATGTATATAAGAAAATATGTCATCTAATTATAAAATAATGTAACCATAAAATAATGTAATTAGAATAGTTGCTGCCTAATTGCCACACTTGGGTAGAATCAAGGTAGTATCGAACCCCTGTCGAGGGCTGACTGTCTCCGGCGTTGTTGCGATGTGCCAGTTCCTCCAGGATAGGACGGAATAGGTACGGGATCATTGCAGGGAGTGCACTATTACATTGTGTAAACCTGCTTCCTCCTGTCAGGAAACACAGCTGAATACTTTAAAGCACTGAAAGTTTGATTTCGATCACTACCGCTTTAAAATGTTAAATACTGCAGGTCATGTGACCATGGAAAGGGAGGTATTTAAAGTGATGAGGTTCAAAGCGGTTGTCGTTTCTTTTTCATCCGCCAAGGAGACGCTACCGGTTACCCGTCGTTCAGGCCCGCATATACTCCTATCTCGGTAAATGCGTTGTTAGAATGAGACGCCACTATTTTAAAGAAAGGGAAAGGTGTTGATAGAGCCAGACGAGCAGATCCGATTTCAAGTCTGTCTGTTTAATTTTTATACACAGACTCCAGTGCCCAGAACGTACGGAGTATCATTTAACTTCGAAAGAGAAACGTTTGAGTCTATTCCTGTGTGCGCATAGATAAAGCACATGAAGTGTCTGCAATTTTAACCGGAGAAACCATCACTCGCGGTCAGTAAGTAGCTGTTCGTTTACCGTACATTAGACCCTTAGGTGAGATTCATTAAACAAATATTTATTAGCCTATGTTATTAATGTAGGTGTATCATTTAACTTCGAAAGAGAAACGTTTGAGTCCATTCCTGTGGTTGCGCAGATGAAGCGCTTGAAGTGTCTGCAAACTTAACCTAAGAAACCGTCACTTGCGGTTAGTAATTTGCGTTCCGTTTATCGTACATTAGATCCCTATGTGAGATTCATTAAACAAATATTTATAAGCCTATGTTATTATGTTTAGGTGCTCGATCTGAGGAACACCAATACTCCTATGGTCAGAGTTTTATCCGGATTCCTTTGATGCAATCATAAGGACTTCCACTTTAATGATATAAATATTAATGGTAAGAAAAATTGAGTCAATATCTTTATGATACCTCTACTGACCACTGACCATATAGGATATAGTGTATTTAATCATTTGTGAACTTCTTTGGTATCTAGATATAATACAAAGTGGAGATACTAATATAAAGACGAACCTATTCCAGAAGTTGTTGCTGAACACGAATTTGTGTATAAAGGGATGTTAGAGTTTGCAATTGGTGAGTGCTATAAAATATACTCTTTTGACCAGACCTTAAAAGAAGGACTAAAATAAAACTAAGAATTCTATTGTTCTAATTAGACAAACGTAGTACTCATGATCCTACCTATTTTATTTACTAGGTGCAGGTTGCAATAGTTACATTAAGAAAACGCAATTACATTGTATAAAGTCTACCTGTCAACATACTCCTGTCGGATTATGAAAAACATCATCTATAAGCTATTTTAAGTAAGTACTTTTTAGTAATAAGGTCCTAACATGGGGCTAATGCAATAATTCTAGCTTCCTTTGGTATTTGATAACATTATAAAACCCGGGTTATAAGTATTGCTCCATGATTGACATGGTAATTAAAAGAATTAGAAATTTTCTGAGAAAATATCAACTTCCTGAAACACCTTGGGCATTAACTATGTAGTGACTCATCAAAGTAAAAAGCTTTTTACATATAAGCAGTTGGTACCTGCTGATAAATTATCACTAAGAACACAGAAACAAGATAAAAATAAATAAATGCAAATGCTCAATAAATTGTCTATGATTTCGCTCTATATGTATACTATGTTTATTGTAGAGGATAAACTTGTGATCAAAAATGGAAAGTGAAATACCGTTAAAAGGAGAACAAACATTTAATTAAGAAGACAGATAAACAACGTTGTAATTAACTATGTGTAGTGTGATGCGAATGGTAAATTAACAGTCAGAATTTTTATGTTCTTTTTACAGAAATACCTGTGGCTCCTGAAGAAGGTGTTTTGTTTGACGCCGAAACGCGCGTAGAGACCAATTCATGCCACTAGTTGATTTTATATTTATTGTTTTGGTTAAAATTGTGTATGAATTCTTATATGACTAATTATGTATTATCGATTTTGATTATATTTGTATGATATGAACTGTTTTTAATATGTTTGTATAGATTAAAACTAAGTTGATTTTTTTTTTAAATGTTGTGACTTGTTTGTTCTCCCTTATTGCGATCTCATTTTTTCCTCTATGTTATTAGCGAATGCCTAGGGTTATATACATAATTGCTTTCCCTGTCCTAGGAAGTGTATTTACTTTTACAGGGGGTCCTTGTTATTCTCATACAGTGACATCACTGATGACATCACTGATGACATCTCAAATGACATCACTGATGATATCACTGATGACATCTCAAATGACATCACTGATGACAACATCCAGTGACTGTGTATTTCTGTAAAGTTAAAATATGTCTTACATATTGAAGAATGAGTGGATGTATAAGTGTCTGGATAAAGGATTTAGTAGGTGCATGACTGACTGTATGAGTCAGTGATTAAATGTGTCTCACTGACTGCATGGGTTAGTGACTAAACTGTCTTAATTTGTCCATCATTATGTCTGTTGTTCTGTAAACTGCTGCATGTGTTGATCAGTAGCTATATGAGTAACTATATGGGTTATTGATTGGTTGCCCAAGTATTTGTATGAGAGACTGAGTGTGTGTGTGGGTGGCTGGGAGGTGTATGACTCTGTGCATAGATGTGTGAGCAGTTGATTCACTAGATGTATGGGTTCAAAAGTGCATGTGGAAACAGCTGTATGGGCGGTTGACTGTGTGCATGAGTGTATTGGTGAGTGAATGGATATCTCAGTGCTACATGTCAAAGTAAGTACATATGTAAAACACAGTACATGTGAGAGTTGACATATATAAATAAATGTGCATAAGAACCAGTGAATGTGTGAGTGGCTGTATGGATCATTCTGAAATTGTATCAGGGATTGTATAAGAGAGTATGTGTTAGTATCTGTTTGAATAAGTAAGGTGTGTATAACTGTATAGTTGAGAAAATGGAGGTGTGATTGATTCTTTGCATGACTGAGTAGGTGTGTGAGTAACTCCATGGATGAGTGACAGTCTGTGAGTGTCTGTTTACACTGAGTGTATCTAAGGTTATATTAGAGTCTGAAGCGGTTCATCGTATTATCACATGAATAATGTCATCAGTGATGTGCTCAGTAATGCTATCAGTGATGTCATCAGTGATGTCATTTGAGATGTCATCAGTGATGTCATCAGTGATGTCATTTGAGATGTCATCAGTGATGTCATCAGTGATGTCACTGACCATGTCATGAATGATGTAATATGTGACATGATCAGCAGAAGATTGCGGGTGCGCGATATATAGTTAGTACAACTAACTATATATGCAAATTTCAATGGTTTTGTGTGAGTAAAATAAGGTTTTGTAAATGCTAATTCCTAACTATATATGGTCTATAACCTATGGTTTTTTCAGTGAATTTTCAAGGTTTTGTAAATGCTAATTCCTAACTATATATGGTCTATAACCTATGGTTTTTTCAGTGAATTTCATAGGTTTTTTAATAGCAAATATCTATATGTATTTATTATTTACCCCGGTACGCGCCCCGGGGCGCTCCCGGGGCACGTACCGGTGAACGTACGGGTGAGCGCCCCGGGGCGCGTACCGGGGAGCGTCCCGTGAGCGCTTTTCCCGCGAACGAAAACAACATCATGACGTTTCGCGTAGTCACGTGATGCGCCGCGTAAACGTGACGCATCGCGTAACCGCGTGATGTGTTTCTTCGGCGCGCTCCGTAAATGTACCCAGAAGCGCTCCGTGGCGCGACCCGGAGCGCGCAACGTAAGCGCTCCTGTGCGCGTAGCGTAAGCGCGTCGGGACATGTGACCTGAAAATAACACTTTTCATTGGTTCTCAACTTTTTTTTCTACAAATGATGAAAGCCCCCTCCTTTTTTCCTCATTCTTACTTTTTTCTTTGAGGAAGCAAGAGCTATTTGTGAGACATGGCTTCAGTAGTAGCTGCAGCTAGTGCACCCCCACCACCACCACCACCACCCAGAAAGGAAGGTCCACCACCCCAGATCCTTCCAGGAGTTGAAGAAGAGGAGGAAGAAGATGATGAGGACCAACAAACCATAACATACTTGCCTGAAGAACCAAGACAAAGCCATGTCAAAGTTCCTTATATATGGCAGTATTTTTCCATCCCTGCTGGGCAAAAAAAAGTGAATGCCCCGAAGGTGACATGCTTAATTTGCAACGAGGTCATGTCCAGGGGCAACCCAAATAAAAAATATTCATTTGGGAACTACACAATGATCCGCCACATGCAGAGGTGGCACCCTAACAATCTGGCACAAGTTGAGGTACGGGATCTGGCTCAGAAAAAAAGAGACCATCAGGCCAGCACCTCCTCAGGTGAATCTTCATTTGTAGCACCAGAAGGGTGCGAAACAGTACCAAATATACAAAAAAAATTTGGTGTAATAAAAATGGTCTGCATTTTTTGCGGAAAGACCCTCTGCTACGGGGAACTAAGCATTCACCTTATTAATGCTTCCATCGACAACCACAACTGCAGCAAGAGAAGAAAGCAGTAGTTTTTTTTTGTGTTTTTTTTGCTCCTCTCGAGCCACTGTTAATTCCCAGTTTTTTGTTTCTTGTTTTTTGTTGAGCCCTTTATAATGGCTGTTTTTCGTTGTTTCCCCCCCAAAAACCCCAAAAAACCATAACATTTTTCAGAAAATACAAAAAAAACAAAAGATGTTCAGAAAAATAAAAATAAATATAAAGCAACAAAAACATAAAAAAATAAGTTCTTTTCAGAACTACCTCCCATTTTAAAAAAATTACTAAAATTTTTAGCACTCTTGATACGCGAACCGGAAGCGAACCAAATTTTTTTTAAAAAAAGAAGAGTTAGTATAAGGGAAGGAAACAGAGAGTAATGTTAAAAGAAAGACAGCTAGAGGGAGTAACAGAGAGATACTGTTTAATAGATCTATTTACCGAAGAAAAGATGGAAGAGGGTATAATTGTGAAAAACAAAATAGATAAGGAAGTGAAAGAAAAAAAGGAGAGTAGAAGAATAATAAACAAGAGTTTCTTAGAGAATGTGAGTGAATGTTCAAAATAAGAAGAAAAATAGTAAAGGATGTGGAATGAGAGGTGGGGATAGAACCGGACTAAAAGAACAATCCTGAGGGAAAGTGTTAAGAGAACAGTGAGCAAGAGTAAATAGGAATAAAACAAGATGTATGATAGTGACTAAGGTTAAAACATGTGGAATAACAGAGAGAAAAAACAGAAAGCAGAAAAGAAGAAGTGACAGAAAAGGAATGATTGAAACAGCAAAGAAATGTAAATAAAATAGGGGCATATTATCAACACAGGCGATAAAATGTTCGCTGCTTTTATCGGCAGAAAACTACCGCTAAAGCCGCTTTTGCGGCAGTTTTCTGCCAATAAAAGCAGCGATAATTTTATCGCCTGTGTTGATAATATGCCCCTTAGTGTGCTTGAACTACAGGGAGAAAGCATAATGAACAAGTAGTGAAAGAGTGGTCAGTCAGAGACAGTGAGAGTAATAGAACAGGAGTGAGGAACTATGAGAACAGAGGGACTGAGAAAAGGAGTGGAAGGAGTAGACTAAGTAAGTAATAGAGAAAGGAATGAGGGAAGTAGCAAAGGCAGGTAACTGAGGGTTAAAGAAATGAAGCAGTGGAACTAATAGAAGTTAAATGTGATAGAAATGTAACGAAAAGAGTACAAAACATTTACCTTATAATTGTCGTTAACTTAGTCACTTGTTATTTTTATACTTTCAATCTGTGAAAGAAAGAACAAAAATTTGAAAAATATTAAAACATGTATTTAAAAAATAGAAAAGACAAGTGAAAAGATTGACAATCATCCAATTTTACAAAGAAATAAAGTTAGAGATAAACATGCAGAAAAAAAGAGAAAGAAACGGTGATAGACAGTCAGAGACAAAAAGAAATTGAAATAGAGTAAATTACTAAGAGAAAAAAAAAGAAGATACTTTCAGTGACAGAAAAGAAGGATAGAAGAGAAAACTAAATTGAAGTTGTGTAAGCTACTAAAAGAAAGTGAGTAAGGTAAACTATATAAGGAAAGGGTGAATAAGGAAAAGAGAGTGAGGGAGAGAGGAGACAGAGGAAGTGAAGGAAAGAGTCTCAGATACAGACTGAGTGAGGCATCTACACAATGTGATTCATAATGTTAGGAAACACAGGTAATGTAATTAAAAAACGTTCAATTTTGTTTGCTCATTCCACAATCACATCACCTGTGTTTCCTTTGCTTAAGTATCTCATTGTGCAGATGTAGTCTAGCATATGAAAGACTACGCAGAAGGTGAGCACTGTATGCAACAACTTTGACACTTACAGAAGCCTCTGCTTCTCCTTGCCCCCTACACAGTCCTAAATATATACATTTTAAACTGACGGTATCTTGTTGCAGATGAAGTGAGGCCTATCTTGCAACATGGTGCATCTTTTGCACTGCTGCTGTGTCACAAAATTGACGCAAAGGCGGCGCAAAAGAGGCGCACGGCCATCATAAAACTGCCCCTAACATTTTAAATGATTGTTTCAGGATGCCGATAAGGTGTGGCCTATCCAGAGATTTGTTTGAGGTGAGGCCTACTCAGAGTTACAGATTAAATTTAGGCTTGTTGAAGAGTACAGAGGAGATAATACATGTGCAGGTCTACCAACGAAGTGAGTCATGTCCACTGCACTCTTGATCAAAGGCCAGACCTCCTCTGTCTCCCTGGACAGGCCTAAACCTCATCTGCACAATGTGATTCGTAATGTTAGGAAACACAGGTGATATAATTGAAAAACGTGCACATATTTTTGCTCATTTAACAATCACATCACCTGTATTTCCTCAGCTTAGGTATCTCATTGTACAGATGTAGTCTAGCATATCCAAGAGTACACAGAAGTTGAGGACTGTATGCAACAGAGCAATGTACATTACTCACCTCCCTTGACACTTACAGAAGCCTCAGTTTCTCCATGCCTCCTACACAGTTCTAAATGTATATCATAAATACAAAAAGTACAGTATTAATTATACATGTTAAATGGTTTATTTTTGCTGTTCTCAGAATATATCAAATTTCACTAAAAACAGTGACTTGAAGGTATTCATCATATAACAGCGGGGAAAAAAACCACAATCAAAATGATTGTGTTTAAAAAAACCATATAACATAACCAATCAGAAATCAGAACTCCTCAAAAGTAACTTACTTTCCATGACGTCGAAGGATGTCCTATGAACAGCTTATACTCTGTTGTGCTGTTATTATTTTCAGCCCGCCACTTTCTGAAAGAAAAACTCCATCGTTTTGACAAATATGTTACATACAATAAATGACTTCTCGCTCTCTACCGCACTTCTCCTCAAGGCCAAATCATGTAAGAGCCATTTATAACTCTTGGAATTCTTCTAAGCAAATCCCGTCATTTTCTTTTTCCGCAACTTTCAGAAAGAAAACGTTCAAGATCACTTTCACAATCCTGTACTAGTAATATCTCACCCTTCTTGCTCACTCATGTTCCACATTTCCTATGACACTGATACTGCTTACTATGAAGCAGACTTACACTACCTCTATGACTACTACAATTATTTAATTCTCTACATCACTTTTAATCACAAAGCAATTTAAAACAGTACATAAAATTATATCAACTCCTAGAATCATTATAGGCCAGTTACCTACCCTAAATTCTTTCTTCTAAAAACGGAAAGTAAGAAAATTTTTAAGTCAAAAGGCAACATTGTTACATAGACAAATGTGAATCATTTCCGAAACATCAGCTTTTTTTACATTTTCAATAAGCTGTGTAATAATCGGATGTTGTCAAAGGACCATCATGTCATATAATAGCTGCAGTTAGAAATGTTCTTCCTAAAATCAACAACTGTGTAGCCACAACATTTGTAATTAAAGTTGAAAACTTACTTTCATCAGGTTTATATAGTTGGAATTTTAAAATGACATTATAACCAAAAGTTTGTTCAAAAAATGTGTACACCATTGCAGACTTACATTACCTCTACTCCATGTTTTGATTGGCTGCTTGAATTAGCTTATTAAAAGAAACAGTTTTTCTGAACTCATTCAAAGTGCAGTTATTTTTCCATGACGTGAAGTGTTATGGTAAGAACACCGTTTGCTTTGGGGAATACTCTGTTGTCCTTTAACTACTCCGTGCCCACCACTTTCTGTAAGAAAACCTTCTTTTTTTTCAGGAACTACTTAAAACTCAAAAATAACTTTTTACTCTGTACTACACTTATCCTCAAGGCCAAATAGTGTAGGAGCCATTAGAACCTCTTGAAATTCCTCAGAGCAAATCCCGAGATTCTTTCCCTAAAATTTTGGTTGTAAAAACACCAGGTAAGAATTTTTAAGGTTAAAAGGCAATTTTTTTTTAAAAGTTAAAACAGAATTATTGCAGAATGACCAGTCGTTTCGAGACTTCAAATAAGCTGTGTAATGTCCTGATGTTGTTGAAGGACCATCATGATATATAATTGCTGCAGTTACAAAAGTCCTTCCTGATATTGACAACTGCGAAGCCACAACATTTTTAATTAAAGTTGTCAATTTTGTTCCATCAGGCCTACATCGTTGGAACATTAAAATGACATACTGGCCATATGTTCATATAAATAATGTTGACAACATTGCAGACTTACATTGGCTACACTCCATGTTGTGATCAGCTGCTTTTACTAGCTTATTAAAGGACACTGATTTACTGTCTGGCAAAGTTAAATATATAAATCTTTCTGAGTCTACACTAGTAGTACTTGATAACCTACAGTTCTCGCAGTCATGCTGCCATTGATAAGAAAGGCCAAACAGATGATCTACATCTACACCTTCATCTTGCAATACATCAAGCATATACATTAAAAACTCCTGACAATCTTGCTGATTATTTTGAGAGAATTGCGTTTGACCTGAACATTTGTCTAACAGATTTCGAATTTCAGACACACTTTCTATTTTTATTCTATCAGTGCTACATTTCTCTAACACAGAATTCAACAAACTGCAAAATCTTTGATCCGAATTGAGCACAATCTCTTCTTTTAATGTTTCTAGAGAAAAGACAACATTAACCACTACATTAGCATAGCAGTTGACACCAGAACTATTTTCAAATTGAAAACCAACAACATCTTCAACAGAATCCATTTTTTTTCTGCTTATAATTTTGGGTTCATCGACTTTTCGTCTTTTTGCTACAACCTCCCTACTATTGGTCACATTTCTTCGTTTCCGGCCTACCACACGTTTCTCAAACAAAGGATATTGAGGCAAATGTGGCGCATACTCTCTTCTTAACCTATTGTATTCCTTAATACAATCTAGATCCGCACAAATGTTTGTGACATCACACTCAATCAAGTACAATCCCGATAAAGTTCTGACTCGTGACAATGCCACATATGCCATACCTTCCTTGAACACAGAACTGCCAATATTCACCAATGCACTGTCTACACTTAAACCTTGCGATTTATGGATTGTCACCGCATATGCCAAGCAAACAGGAAACTGCTTACGGCGAACACATAAGTCTTTTACAAGTAAAAACCTAGCAGAGCAACGACCAATTAGCTGTACTTCCTCAATGTCATCAAATTTAATTTTTAAAAATTCAATTCCATCTCTATTTCTGTATTTCTCAAAATCAACAACATTACCCATTGATCCATTTACCAGACCTCTTTCAACATGTAAATTCCTTCTTAAAATTATACGGCAATTTAAGCACACATTCAGAGTCTTTTCAAAACCAGCAGTTTTAGATATAGTCTTCTCTAATGAATCCAATTTTGATTTCAAATTCTCAGACAAAATAATTGTTGCTCCCATATGCTCTATTCTGTCAATAGCTTCCAGTTTCACAATCTCTTGGTTTTCTAAATTCAACATTTTATTGTTGAAGATGGCACATTCTGCAAGAGTTGGCATCAAACATATTCCAGATTTCTTCTCAGCAATTTTCCGAAAAATATTCTTAGGCACAACGTCTTCTTCTGGATACAAATTTGACAGTAATGGTGCATGTAAAGCTTCTTTCCCATGCTCGGTCACTTTTCCGATTCTAACACCTTGTAGAATATTCTTATAATCTTCATTATACGCATATTTTCACGCAGTTCAGCATAATTGAAGTTTAACCATATATTGACATTGCCAATGCTCCCTAGGCACTTCCTGGTATCTTCATGCGTGAGCATTTTAAACACAGGTTGTCCTTTCCTTTCACAGCTGCAGAAGATCACCGAAAACAATGATGTGTTTGCCACCAAATAACACATCATACTCTGTTTTGAGAACTTCTTGCATTCTCAAATGCACAAAGGCAAGCATGACATTGGAAACCATGCTTACTTCGTCAATGATAAGAAGTTTCATTTTCCTCAAGACTCTTGAAACTTCACAACAAGCATCTCCAGATAACTTGTGGTATTGTAATGTGTTATCATGCTCCACTGGCAGCATCAGTAGACGATGCAAAGTAATACCTTTAATGTTATGTGCTGCCAGTCCAGTTGGAGCGGTGACAACACAAGACAGCGATGACTCAGTCCTTTTCTGCAAATAATATGAAATTGCTTTAATGAGGAAACTTTTTCCAGTTCCCGCTTCTCCACTCACGTACAGTCGGACAGGCTTCAACGACGTACATGAGCACTCTTTCTTCTCATGACTTAATCCATGATCAATTTGGTGTGTAACTTCGTCATATATTTTCCTCTGCTCAATGTTGAGTTGTCTTTCCAAGTCTTCTAAGTTAACCGCATCCTCCTGAGCATGTGCCATGGCTCTTTCCACTTCAATCATGGCAGTGGCAGCTTCATTTTCGATAACTGGTCCTCCTAGTGGATCCTGACTCAATGAAACAGAACTCTGACTGTCCTGAGAACTGTCTCTAGCAATCTCGGCTGCAATCGTTGCTTCCTGCTCGATTTCCGCATTCAACATTTCTAGATATTCGGGAAAAACAGGACATTCTATGGTGTCCTTGGCGGCATTGAAAGAGTCTTCGTAACAGAGGAAATCTCCAAGCAGTTCCTCTTCTGCACGCCAAGGCTTGAAAAGTTGCAAAAGTGCTAAATAGAAAAACTCTTTTCTTTCAGGAGATTCGCCACTCAATTTTCGATGGTTTACCAAGTGGCATTTTCTTTGCTTGACCAGACATCCCTCACTTCCAATTACAGCATACACTCCTTTATCAATATCTTCTTTGATGTTCCTCTTGAATATGTAATTTTGTAGAACCTCATACAGACAAACATTCTCGAGGTGACTGCTTCTATTTGGATAATATGTATCCAACATGTTGGTCTTCAAAATATCTGTACTGTTTGGCTCCTTTTCCGCCAAATACTCAATTTCCCGTACAGGTTTCAGAACTCGATTACGTGTTGCAGCAAGACCAAGACTCGCCCAAATGATACTCCTAGATTGGGCATAGAGACTTGCTGAAGATAACCGGTCAGAACATTCGTAAGCTCCGATTTCTCGATGCGACAACATCTTCAGACTGAAACTGTACAACTTCTTACTGAGGCTCTTTTCATGGGAAATGTCCTCCCACATATCCTTCAATTCTGTCTTTTCTTTTTTGGTGATGTAAGATGTCACATACCGAGCCACAGCCATACAGTTATCAGCCACAAACTGTATATCCATGTTAGCATTCCACATGGACAAAATCACTGGGTTGTAGTCGTTGATGTACTTGGACTCTTCGTTCCTTTTCAAATTGTATGTATTTTTGGGTGATTTCCTCGTCACATTATGTCGCAGCGAAGACATCACACTGTTCACTCTTCCTTTAGAAATCACCGGTCGTGGAAAGGCGAAACAACATTTTGTGTAGAACTTGTCCTTGTTTCTGAATTTACGACGACAGTACTTTCCACAACGATGGCTTTGGAAGCGTAAAACTTGTTCTCTTAGGCTTTTGTCTTCCTTTGTGTTTGGAACAGCACATGTAGAATACTGTTCTATGAAACTCATCACTAAGTCATCCGGATCTGTTCCAAATTTGGGTGCATGTTTGATCCATAGCAGCATATGTATATGAGGAGCACCTCTTGCTTGGTACTCCTTTCTCCAGAAGAAATCCAACACCTCTCCAAGAGGTGGATTCTTCTTGTTCATGATAAAAGACATCAGAGCTTCAAATCTATGATTGAAGTATCTGCATACATTCACTGGATCCAAAGAGCACAGTTCTCCAGGTGTCTTGAATTCGATATTTTCAATGTTTCCATTTGCCTCTCGTAGAAATTCAAGTAAGTCTTCCCAGCCATACTCAGCACAGCTGAGAGTGAGGAACCATGTGGGAGTTCCTAAGTTCCTCAGCATACATTTTAAATCACCATGACGACGGTACCAGTACTCATTAGTACCACGCTGACACGCCATGAGATTAATCAGGTGAGAATACAAAATACTGTCTTGCACATCGACTTTATCCATAAAGTCCCTTGCCGAGATATTTTGCATCTGTACACCACTTTTCAAAATGTGGTTCACTGCATATGACAGTCCAGGCAGATCACTTTCAAACAGTAGATGAAACAAATAGGGAATGCATTGACGAAACCTAGGATCTTCTGCATACAATCGTAAAGTCCGGTATTCAGAAGCAGGAATTTGATGAGGTCGCTCATCATATGTTCCTCCTTGACTAGTTGGAAATAGCTGTGGGAAACACCGAGCTTCCAAACTTTCCTCCCAAAAACTAATGGGACTCCCTTTGGCTTGTTTCATTTGAAACAACTCAATAGCATTCCCCATGACTTCCTTGGAATACAAAGGATGAACACTATAATGTTCATATATTTCTTCATTTTTAGAGGCTTCTACTTTCTCAATTTGTCCAGCACACAAATCGCTGTCCTCTTCTTCACTTACTTCCTCTTCTGCAACATATACATTCTGCAATTTCCCTGTCTTTGGCTCCATTCGTACAATAGCCTGAAAGGGATGGACACTTTGAATCAAAATAGATTCATAAGTATTTAAATCCTTCAATTCAGAAGGAATCTCAACCAATTCCAGATTATTATGAACCGCTCTAGCAGGCATCTGGTTTTGATTTAATTTGTTACAACAATAAGTACACACACGTTGATCCGATCCCAAATCAAAACAATTTTCTACCATCAAGTATGTTGGGAAATCCTTCCATTCACTATTATTTTCCCTTTCACTTTTTGCATATAAATCCACTCACTTAGTCTGATTCTTATAATAAGTGCGTCGACAACACACACAAGTGAAATTAGGCCTCTCACTTGATTTCACCTGAAACGTGGCAATTTCCTTCTGAAAATTATCTGTACTGGAAACCTGTACACTCTCTTCCACATTACCTTCTTCTTCTGGGTCAATTTCAACATTCTTCTCTTTACTTGCAAAGTAACAAAACTCAATTTCTTCACAAATATTCTTCACATCTACTTCAGAACCATGCAAAAGAGCAGTGCATAATTGTTTAAGCATAATTGCTGGACTCTTAGCATAATACAACATTCTAACTAATTTCCTCACTTTATTATGATGCACTGCTAGCATCCTGAAATGATGAAAAACACTCTGGCATACTCTCCTGAAAAGACAAGCCAGTGAATGACCATGCAAACCTGTCACTTCTCTCACTCTGCAAGGATCTAATTCTTGCAACAACTTCATTTTCTGTTTTAAAGTTTTCTTATTAAATGTCCGTACAAAATCACAAAGCAAATTGATGGAATCCTGTCGCACACTGCAAATACTACTACAGTTCCAGGTGTACACTGGTCCCTTAGGACGTCTTCCTAAAACCTCATTACCTAACACCTCTTCTGCCTCTGTTGACACAAGTTTTTCTTTTTCAACCGGACAACCATCTTTCACCTCATATGCTCGACCACTGGTGTCAACTGCATGCACCAAATCATTATCCTGGAAATAACTCTCCTCATTAAAAAATGCCTCACAACTTTCACTATGCATCCATTCTCCTGAAAAAACTTCACAAAAATTACTACGATTAACTGTTCTCTTCCATCTACTATTTGTTTTGAAATCATAAATTACCTTGTTTAGTTTCCTAATTCTATTGATTATCAAAATAAATAACTTTCGCTTAATTTCGAATGCCTGATCAATAATTTTCTCAATGTTTCTCTTTCTCTTATAAAAAGCCACTTTCTGTTGACGTTTCTTAACATTTTTTAACAAATTGCCAATTATCCTGTTGCGAAACATTCGTCTACGAATGTCCCTAAACTGATTTTTCCTTCTACTACCATGCACAGAGTTATCTCCTGCTCTAGCAGTAAAATTTTTGATTGGCCTTTCCTTTCCGTTTAAATTGGCTCTCTTTTTCTGGACTAAAACATGTTCTGTACTGATATATTTTTTTCTGCAAATGTTTTTTATGAATGATTTCGTTGTCTTACCCGGAGGTTTCTTGGTGACTTGACGAGTTTTTATTGTAGAGGACTGCTGCAAGCGTGTAGTAAGCTGCTGTCTTTGACGTTTTGTAGCCTTTCGGCTTCTTTGCTTGGATGGCATACTGTAGTTTTGAAATGATCTGCAGTTGAATCTGTGATAAAATATAATAAAAAATGTTATTAACCACTATTACCAAACAGTAAATCAATAACAGTCGTCAAAAAATTAACACACTACTTGTCTATTCTACATACAATAATTTTTAGTGCATTGGCAAATTTAGTACTCACAAATAGTAGCAAAGAAATAGAATGCTTCTACATTTGACCTCTGCTCTTTTATATGTGAATCTGAACTAATTTTATCAGCATATTTCACTATTCTATTAAAGACACTTCACACAAGCTGTTTTTGAAGTTGTGTTTAATTTTAAATGAAACGGTTAACATGGTTACTTTTCATTTCCAGTAACTTTTAAAAATAACTGTTTATAGTTCCATAGGCTCGAGCAGGTCAGCTTCCCACCCTATGTCATACAATTCTGACAAATCGGCATCCTCATCATGTTCTTCTTCATCCTCAGGATTTAAATCATCCAAGGGATCTACTTCCACTGATGTTTCAATGACAATTTCAATGATAATATCGAGATCAACAGTTTGCTCATTATCACTCATGCTTGATGTTGTCGTTATCTTTAAAAAAAGAGAACAACAATGAGATGTTGCAGAGTAAGAGACAAATCTCAGATACTATAATAGTAAAATTGTTTAACAAGAGTAACATTTTGCAGATATTATTTAGCCATGTCCAGCGATGCTGAGGAGGTGAGGCCTATGTCCAAGTTTTCAGTGAACAGGACTCATCTCTTCTTAACCTTGGATAAGCCTCACCAACTCTGTGTCCCCTGCTCATACTTAAATGTAAAGGGGCAGATTTATGTTAACTGGCGCATCCGCAGGGATGCAACAGTTTATGTGCGCTGCTGCTCTGCCACCCATTATGTGCCGTATTTACAATGTGGTGCACCATTGAACAAAAATAGCACAGATGCGTCACGCATCTGTGCCGCAAAAGCGGCACATTGCAGGAATCACGTCATAAGCACGACATGTCTACTACAATGCACAGGGGCAAGCCACACATTGCATGGTGCGTCACTCCTTATGGCTATTTCAAACAGGCGTAAGGATTTGATTCAGCAATGCCATAAAGCTGACTCAGTGAAATGTTCTAAATTTCACCGTGTTAGTTTTACAGGGCTTTCATGCAAATGAATGCCCACCTTGCAACAAAAAGACCACATGAAACCTGACACAGGTTTCAAGTGGCACAGGACTTTACACCGTGACACATCTGCCTAGATGCGTCAAGTTGTAAATATGTCTCAACATAGCGCATCTTTTGCACCGCCGCTGCGTCACAAAAGTGACGCAACAGCGGCGCAAAAGAGGCGCACGTCCATCATAAATTTGCCCCTAACATTTTATATGATTGATTCAGGATGACGATAAGGTGTGGCCTATCCAGAGATTTGTTTGAGGTGAGGCCTACTCAGGGTTGCAGATGAAATGTAGGCTTGTTGAAGAGTACAGAGGAGATAATACATGTGCAGGCCTACCAATGGAGTGAGTCATGTCCACTGCACTCTTGAACAAAGGCCACACCTCCTCTGTCTCCCTGCACAGACCTAAACCTCATCTGCACAATGTGATTCGTAATGTTAGAAAACACAGGTGATGTAATGGAAAAACGTGCAAATATTTATGCTCAATTCACAATCACATCACCTGTGTTTCCTCAGCTTAGGTATCTCATTGTGCAGATGTAGTCTAGCATATCCAAGAGTACGCAGAAGATGAGGACTGTATGCAACAGAGCAATGTACATTACTCACAATAAAGCATTTCTTTTTTTTAAAAAACGATTTTCTGGTCATAATTTGAAAACACAACACAGCTCCTATGTAGAAGCACACCCTGTCAGTACTTAAATTTGCCAAGCACACATGGGGGCGTATTTACAAGGACCTTGCACCACGGGGAAATGACTTAAATTAAAATGGGGACAATAACGTCAAAGTGACTCAAAGGCCTTGTAAATATGCCCCAAGCAGCCTATGAAACTCTAGCAGTACATTTCAAGAAACCTAATTGACTTCAAGAAACGTTTTTAAACACATGAACTAAACTATTTATTCACCCACATTCATGGGGAAGTGACTTAAAATGCCCTAACACACATGAAAGCGTATTTTTAAGGCCCTTGCACCATTTTTGTGTCACTTTTAACATGGCAATGTAACTCAAAGAAACAAAGTCTAAATTTGCCAAGCACACATGGGGGCGTATTTACAAGGACTTTACACCACGGGGAAATGTCTTAAATTAAAATGTGGAAAATAACATCAAAGTGACTCAAAGGCCTTGTAAATATGCGTCAAACAGCCTATGAAACTCTAGCAGTACATATCAAGAAACCTAATTGATTTCAAAAAACGTTTTTAAACACATCTAAAAAACAAATTATTTTCCCACATTCATGAGGAAGTGACTTAAAATGCCCTAACACACATGAAAGCGTATTTTTAAGGCCCTTCCACCACTTTTGCGTCACTTTTAACATGGCTATGTAACTCAAAGAAACAAAGTCTAAATTTGCCAAGCACACATGGCGGCGTATTTACAAAGACTTTGCAGCACGGGGAAATGTCTTAAATTAAAATGGGGAAAATACCATCAAAGTGACTCAAAGGCCTTGTAAATATGCCTCAAGCAGCCTATGAAACTCTAGCAGTACATATCAAGAAACCTAATTGATTTCAAAAAACGTTTTTAAACACTTCAAGTAAATCACTTATTTACCCACATTCATGGGGAATTGACTTAAAATTCCCTAACACACATGAAAGCGTATTTTTAAGGCCCTTACACCATTTTTGCGTCAGTTTTAACATGGCTATGTAACTCAAACAAACAAAGTCTAAATTTGCCAAGCACACATGGGGGCGTATTTACAAGGACTTTGCACCACGGGGAAATGTCTTAAATTAAAATGTGGAAAATACCATCAAAGTGACTCAAAGGCCTTGTAAATATGCGTCAAGCAGCCTATGAAACTCTAGCAGGATATATCAAGAAACCTAATTGATTTCAAAAAACGTTTTTAAACACATCAAAAAAACAAATTATTTTCCCACATTCATGAGGAAGTGACTTAAAATGCCCTAACACACATGAACGCGTATTTTTAAGGCCCTTCCACCACTTTTGCGTCACTTTTAACATGGCTATGTAACTCAAAGAAACAAAGTCTAGATTTGCCAAGCACACATGGCGGCGTATTTACAAAGACTTTGCAGCACGGGGAAATGTCTTAAATTAAAATGGGGAAAATAACATCAAAGTGACTCAAAGGCCTTGTAAATATGCCTCAAGCAGCCTATGAAACTCTAGCAGTACATATCAAGAAACCTAATTGATTTCAAAAAACGTTTTTAAACACTTCAAGTAAATCACTTATTTACCCACATTCATGGGGAATTGACTTAAAATGCCCTAACACACATGAAAGCGTATTTTTAAGGCCCTTGCACCATTTTGCGTCAGTTTTAACATGGCTATGTAACTCAAAGAAACAAAGTCTAAATTTGCCAAGCACACATGGGGGCGTATTTACAAGGACTTTGCACCACAGGGAAATGTCTTAAATTAAAATGTGGAAAATAACATCAAAGTGGCTCAAAGGCCTTGTAAATATGCGTCAAGCAGCCTATGAAACTCTAGCAGTACATATCAAGAAACCTAATTGATTTCAAAAAATGTTTTTAAACACATCAAAAAAACAAATTATTTTCCCACATTCATGAGGAAGTGACTTAAAATGCCCTAACACACATGAAAGCGTATTTTTAAGGCCCTTCCACCACTTTTGCGTCACTTTTAACATGGCTATGTAACTCAAAGAAACTAAATCTATTTGTAAAACACTTGACACAAAGCAACATTTTAAATACACAACTTTCTTCATAAATTTATCCCTAAAGCATAATATTCTCTATCTAAATTAAATGAATCTTTTCTCACCTTAGCAAATACTTTTTGAGTTTGAAAACAGTCTCAGGCACACACCAATCTTTCTTTAGCAGAGCAAAGGGTATGCACTCCAGAGGCTGCAACCATCAATGGCACAGAAATGCTGTAATTCATAACACATATCTCTCATGTCACCCAATCAAAACTCTTCCCTCACTTTTTTCAAATCAACACCCTTCCCCCCTCTGCCCTTTCTGCCTTTTTGCCATAGCAACCACCTCCTGAAAGACCTGTCATGTTTACAAGTTCACACAACAATGTTTCAATTGAACTCTGAACTCTCAGTACACCTGCGTATCCAGTGCAATCTTTCATAAAATGATTTTTTCTTGATCATTCAAATTACATCTTTCAAAGAACTCATCCATGCACCCTAACTTTCTGTTTTCAGCCATCAAAATCCACCAATCACTGCTACTGAATCATTAGCACAGAAACTCCACACTTTTTTTCATTACATACTCCTACTATTTCAACTGCCATTTTATTCCCACACTTCATCTGACTGCAGCAGAACCTCCTCTCACCATGTTTTCTGTCTGGATTGTTGGACATAGTTACATCCACTGGGCTCAAAGGTATGCTGATAACAGAAATTTACACAACCTCAATTTACAAAATGTGGAAATCAACTGGATTGGTCACAGAGGATTAAGATGTCACCAATTGATACCATTGGTGAAAACCTTTTTGCATTTGCCAAACCCTGACCTGTTAATTGTGCACTGTGGAGGAAATGACTTGGGTACTTTGACTGGGGTAGGTCTGGAAATGCTTTTAAAGGACACCTTTGAGCAATTGATGGCACTTTTTCCTCAAACTGCCTTGGTATATTCAAATATATGCCAAAGACAGAAATGGAAGTGGTCCAACCAATTTTGTCCACAAATTGAGAAATCGAGGAAGCATGTAAATAAGTCTGTTTCGGCTTACATGAGAGACCATGGAATGGGCTCCATCTACAGCAATAACTTGCGTTACTACATGCAAGATATCTACAGAGGAGATGGAGTTCACTTCTCAGATGAGGGGAACAGAGTTTTCATCCTGAATTTAAGACTATGTATTGGTACCTACTTATAAGTACCTAAATCTACCACATTCCCAAAAGCTCTTCTCAGAGCTACCCTAACTATGATCACTCTAAACAAATTTTAAATGTAACTTTTTTTTGACTAATTTTCACGATTTACGCTCTCCGGAGCGCTACCCGGTACGCGCACCGGACGCTAACCGCGCAAACATTTGAAAAAAAAATGTTTTTTTTCCGCACATATGGGCCTCCTCAGCCACCCTCAGAAAACCTAGGGGGTCAGGATACGTCTACCGTGCCCCCTTCTACCCATTCTGAACATTATTTGCCCTCCATCTTGTATCTCAATTCTACCGAAACACCAAATGGAGGACTCCCGTAACGCTGCCGGTTCGCCTACCGGGGCGCGCACCGGGAAGCGCTCGCTTAAAAAAGGTGGGAAAGTAATTCACAGAAAAACCACTGGAGACACTTTCACCAAATATAGATTAGCTCATACTACATACCAATCCCTACCATTTTCACAAATTTGATTGGAATTCCATTTAGCCATTTAGCCTGTAGACCTCTCTAAATACCCTGAGGTAAATTACTTCACAAAACACATCTGAAGTGTTGGAATTGACAACCAATTAAAATGTTACTTTCATTTTCTACTTTTTTTACCTGACATTTGATTGGTTATGTACCTGAATATATATAAAGAAAGAGAGAGAAACACAGCCATTTTGACTACTACTTCCTGAAGTACATTGCAAGAGCATTTTCACTGACAACTTAAACTTGTTTTTAAAAGGTAAGATGTTATTTTGAAAACTGAAGTATATTGTGCACCCTAAGTTAATATGGAAAACTTTTTCTGATAGTTATATACTATCCCTCTGTAATAGTTATAGATTTAGATAGACTTCTCTGTTATAGTTATGGATGGATTTAGGCGTGTCTTGTATAATTATGAATTTACTAAGGTTTCATCACATACACATTTTTATATTTCTACTACCAGTCTGATACCATACACTGCCCAAAGATAAATTCACTGTTAAATTTATCCCAACAGTGCCCTATCTCTACTGATATATATATTTTTTATGCAAATTTCAGGCAAAATGGAAGGAGAACAAAAAGTGTCATTTGAAATTGTCCTTGAAGAGACCAATCAAGAAAACATTGAACCAAATGACATTGAATTCATGGATGAATCACAGGACCATGAACTACTACAATGTGTACAATCTGTAGATTTCCTCTTTCAAAATGAGGACATTTCAGACACTCAAATGTTGCAAGTTATGTTCACTGAAAATGACGACATTTCGGACCGTCAAATGTTAGACGTTCTATTAAATTTTGAAAAACAATCACAAAAATAAAAAAACAACAAAACGAACAATCAATAAACATACAATATTTGAAAAGTCTATCATTCTTTTTTCCTCATAGTACGCTCCCCGGACCGCTTCCCGGTGCGCGTACCGGGCGCTCCCCACACAAAAAAACAGTTTTTTGTTTTTTTTTTTGCCCGCGGGGCCCTTTTAAAGCCTCCACATCAAACCTAGGGGGTCAGGGAGGATCTACTATGCCCCCTTATGGTCATTTCCCCCTTTGTTTTGGCCTCCTCTTGTCTCTCGATCCTACCGAGAGACAAGATGGCGGCCACTCCGGACTGTTTAGAATGTTGACAGACACCGGAGAGCCAATCAGCTTCGCTTCACGAAGTTCCGTTACGCGTCAGGTACGCGGACCGGGGCGCTGACCGGGGCGCGCTTACAGATATATATATTTTTTTGAACGTTAATTTCTCAAAATCCACTGGAGCACATATATTGAGACCTAGCAAAGGCACATCGGGCAAACCATATCTACAATTTTGCCAAGTTTCGTGGAAATCCATTCAGCCGTTCGAGCTAAAAGTGAGTCCAACCGCCCTATGGAAAAATTAATGGGAAAAACGTGTTTTAGGACCACCCTTTTTTCTCAGCCCCCCCTTGACGAAACCTCCCCAAATTGTCTGGGGCTGCTCAGAAACAAAATGTGCCATTTTCCTGAAAATTTCAGCCAATTCCGTCCTCAAACGCCAAAGTTATTCGACATAGAATTTTCAAAAATCCCATAGAGAAAAAATCCTAACTATATATACCTACTGGCGACCGCCAGTAGGTAATATATATATATATATATATATATATATATATGAAAGCAATGTTCCTGTTTCGCCACTCCTCGGCGAAAACCAAACCAGGTGTAGACCAGGTGTAGACCTCCAAACCAGCTCCGTTTTTTGTAGCGAATGAAGTCAAGAAGAAGTATGGATTGCAGAGTAAGTATAGTTTATTAAGTCAAACTCAAAGGACCGGTGTCCATCCAAGACGCGTTTCGCTTCTCTAGGGAGCTTGGTCACTTGAAATGCCCAGAATGGTGTGCAAATTTATAATAAACATAGTAGTGGGACAAATTAGTATGGTGCAGTAAAAACAAATGACAGACTGAAGTGCAGAGCGGGCTGTTCATTCAGCACAGTGGTGCAAACCATATTGCAATTTGTATAATTAAAAAAGAGTTTCGGTACATTATCCATGGCATTTTTTGTTACAGACTAGTGTCCAGGTGAGGAAAAATGTCTTCAAATATGGCAGAACATTGCTGTGTATATCAAAATACTCGGCTTGCACAATTTACGAATTTACGAAGAGAGGATGTTATAAATTATAGACATATGTCAATCAAGTCTTACTTCGCAAACAACAAAATAAATTATTGACAAGTGTCATAAAATATAAGCCTGAGAAAATCAGATAAACTCCTGCAATTCATTTCTGCAATGAAGTCACCTTGTGATACAAGTACTTAAATACGTCTTTACAGTGCTTGTACAGACCAATTATCCTCCTTTCAAAAAGTTTGCGATGTCAAGCTGTCAATAAAGTGCAAAAAAAAGGTGCAGTGCATAATAATAAAAAATAGGTGTATAGTTCAACCCACAAAAGAAAATATGTACAATTTACAGCTGATTAAGCATGTAAGGGAGCCTATCACAGTTTATATACAGTATATACATCGCTAAATACATTCATATTCAGTAAAAAGGTAAAGATATTCAATATAATCAACATCCGATGTCACATCGATTCACTCATAATTTAGCGATGGTATCTAAATGCAGCCACTTACGGGCTTCCTGAAAGATATTAAATGAAAATCATATTCATAAGAAATTATTAAGATCTTCTGTTAAATTAAGACCATTGGGAGCCTTAGTATCTAAAGATAGAATGAAGTGTGATTCTTTTTGTCTGAGTAATTTCTCACGATCTCCACCCCGTCCGGGCTGGGGTACTGAACACAAAACAGTACACTCCAGGTCTTTCAGTAGTTTATTGTGGACAGACCGGAAATGTCTCGCCACAGGATAATTGTTATCACTGTTGACGATTGCTCTTATGTGTTGGAGAATGCGCTTATGCACAGGGAGTTTTGTACTCCCTATATATTCGAGATTGCAAGTACATTTCGAATTATATACAACAAATTCGGACCTGCAGGTTAAATATTCTCGAATTGGGATGGGAACCTCACTAAAAACTGTCATATAGTGGGTGCTGTTTTTTGCGAATGTGCAAGCGCGACAGGAAGTACATTTAAAGAATCCTGTTTTGTTCAGCCAAGATTTTTTAGGAGCAACCTCAGGCATTGGTCTATCTAATGCATCATGCATCGAAGGCGCCCTTCTGAATGTTATGGCAGGTGTACTTGGCAAGATTGGACCCAAAGTAAGTCAGTCAACACAATTGGCCACTCTGTGCAAATAATGCGTCAAATTTTTCTTTCTTGCGCACAGAAGGTCGTAATGAGTCTGACTGAACATTCTGAACTGATGGTATCCGTGTTTTTAGGTGCAAGAAGGGATTCTCGATCAATAGATCTGGCTTTAATTAAAGCCTGTTCTAAACTTCGCTAAGAGTATCCCCTGTTCAAAAAACATTGTACTGATTGTGTTAGACAAAGATCCAATGAAGCCTTGTCACTACAGATCCGACAGATACGTATAAACACCCCATCGGGGATACTGTTAATAGTATGTGTCGGGTGGGCACTCCGGGCATGTAAAATGGAGTTGCCCGCTGTGGGCTTACGGTGAAGCCGAGTCTCGAGCTTATCGTTTTTTATGAACAATTGCACATCTAGAAATTCAGCCATTTCGGTGGTTATGGTGGCAGTGAATTTCAGATTGAGTGTATTAGTGTTTAAGTCAGCCACAAAAGTAGATGCCTCCTCTACCGTTCCCCTCCAGATTATACAAACATTATCAATAAATCACCAATAATTGACGATATTGGGCAACCAATGCTTATGTGTGGTTTTGAGCATGTGCTCCTCCCACTAACCCACATGTAAACATGAGTAGCTGGGGGAGAATCACGAGCCCATCGCCACACCGCATAGCTGACGATAGACATTGCCCTGAAACCTGAAGAAATTTGAGGTGAGACAGATTTCAATCATCTCAATTAACATAGCATTGTGGTCACGAAAACATACATCTCGTTTGCTTAAATAATATTCAATAGCACTGATACCATAATGATGGTTGATGGATGTATACAGTGATTCAATACCCATCACTAGGAATAAATAGTTAGTGCACCATTTAACATTCATGATCTTAGTAAGAAAATCTGTAGTGTCTTTCAGGTAGGATGCTAAATTACTCATATGAGGTTGAAGAAAAAAGTCCACATATTTGGAGATGTTCTCATTCATACTACCAATAGCGGAGATGATTGGGCGACCGGGGGTAGGTATGACCTGTTTATGCACTTTAGGAAGGAAATACAAGATTGGTGTTATTGGATGCTCAATGTTTAAAAACTTTGACTCATCTTTGGAAATTAAACCCTAGTCTTTTCCAGTTGGCAATCTTTTTCCGTGTGCTGTCGTTGCTTTGATTCATCGCAAATTGGGTTGACATTGAATAGTGATCCAGCGGCCTATAGAAAATATATCATAAACAATGCTACCCAACTTCATAACCTATAAACAAAATTCTACACTATCTTATGGACCCATTTATAAACATGACATATTTTGGGCCTACTGAATCAGGTGGTCAGATTAAACCTATATACACATTATTTACAAACTATATACAAATTTATATATCTGCGGAAAGAATATTGTCATTAGAATAAATCCTAACCATTTAAATGACCACCATTGGCGATGGGATCTAGCTAATAGTAACCTACACTTCTGAATAACCAAGACCAGCTTGTTTGTCAAAAGTAAGATTTTATTTACTAAGTTATGGTATTTCAAAACATAATTTTATTATTGTAATTTATTAACATTATAGTAAGCATGTTTGAAAAGCTTCATGAGAAAAATACATTTTAGTAAGAAATTCAAAGTTTAAGTAAGATTTTAGCAGTTTAGCATTTCTAAAGCCTAAGTCCCTAGCTAAGCTAAATAAATGGAAAATAAAGTAAAGTTCTTTGAGGATTCTTACGTGCTCCACGCAAAGTCCAGCAGCACTTCACCCTCATCGGAAAGTCAGAAAGCAGCAGCCAGCCCATCCCTAAGGGCATGACTTTTTATACCTTTCTATGCTAGCTAAACTAAGCGAAGGAAAGTTTTCAAAGATCCTCGAAGTCCCATTGGTTGAGAGTGACAAGTGACATGTCACCCACATTTCAAAACTTCCATTAGATCACATTTCTTAAGGACCATTGTCTTTTCCGTATGCAACCAGGAGCTTCCTTGGTTTGCAACATTTGTAAATTAATGTTCTCACAGTGTTCATCTCATTTCCACGGGTGCCAAGTTAGAGCTGACAAAATTGTCTTTTTTTCACTGACTTCCGACCTTGGCCACGTCCGACAAAATGTTGACAGCATGTCAGATTTGCTTAGTGAATGCGGCTTTGACGAACACTTTTTTCAGAATGGGCTTCAAGTGTCTTGTGCAGAAGTAAAATTCAGTTTTAGCAAACTCGAGCAAACTAGGCCCAAAAGCAGGCAACTTAAGTTTTCTAGTAATAAACAAAAACAAGAAAAGTATTAATGTAAGAAATAATGTTGATTCTGTATCCACCCTAGGTTTACTAATTAATTAACCCTCCCGATTAGTCTAAGGTTACCTAGCAAATGCAAACATATAAAGCAGCGTTTATATCTACCAGTCTTCATTAATCCATAAAACCTTATGTGCACCTAGAATAGTAGAAATGACATCACATAGACAAGGAAAAGCAAAATAAGCACATGCCTCTTTTAGATTCGCAGCAGTTAGTAATGACAAAAACGAAAACGACAAATTATTTTATTATTTTGCACGAACAAAAGATGCAACATTTATGCACGTTTATGAGCACACATGTTAGTCCCCCCCATGTGTAAAGTTTAATCTAGGTTGTATTAACATGATACATCACAAATTATTAATATTATTATTCATGTTATGGGAATGTGACTTTGCGAGTTTAAACAACATTTTGTTTTCTATCTCGCTCCATCAACTCCCTCATCTGGTGACTAACAAATCACCACACCAATACCCAAAATTTTGGTAATTTAAATTTCCGAGAAATTGATTCAAATTCATTTGTATCAGTAATCCTAAAAATCTGTTTCTGCATAATCTTTGGAATTAGCATAACGCTCTCTATGTAACTCCTGTAATTCAATCTCCCTTTCTTCTTCTTTTCTAAGTTTATAGATTCTTTTCTTTTCTTTCAACTGCTTCTTTCTCTTATGCAACAAACAACCTATTTTTGTCAAAGTAAAAATGAATACTATTATAATCAAAGGTGCCAAAATTTTGCCAAGAATTGAACTACCAATATCATGAAACCAATTTTTAATTGCTTGGAATCTTTTTGAAAGTTTCCCTGTAAAATCATCTTCTTCTAAAGGAATTATCTCTGTATGCATCTGTGTAATGTTTTTAATGTACATCTCAATATTCTTACTTTCATCAGGTATATATGTGCAACAATGTTGTACATGTAAAATGCCACAGACTCCTCCCTCTTTTGCTAGGAGTATGTCTAAAGCAAGACGATCTTGAATTACCATAGATCTTATTGCAACTACTTCAACATTTACTAATTGGAATCCATCGGCTGTGTCTGTTGACAATCTGTCAACAATTGTGGACAATTTTCTAATTCTCCCTGCATTTAGGGTTATACCAACAAAAGGTATTACAGCTTGAAAAATATCTCCTAGAACTTCTGTAAAAGTTTCTCTTTTGACTCTATTTACATAATTATGAATTTTGAATAATCCTTCTGAATCTCTATCAACATGAAACACTTTAGGAAAAACAATTCCCACATAACAAGTTCCATACCAATGGTCTGGAAGATTGTAGTAGGCTTTGTCACCACAAACAAAATAAATCCCAGGGAAGATTGGATCTTTTCCACCTTTGAATCCCCAACCTCCCAAAATCTGATAAGTATCTTCACAGTTACTCGCACCTACAAAATAATTATCAAAAAGTGTATTATCTCTTCTAATGCAAAGCTTTCCACTAACTGGCTTATTTATGTGAATTGCAACATTTTCAAGCATTTTGCCATTTAATTTCTCATCCTCTTTTTGCCAGAATTTTGACTTAGTCTGCTTGACTAATTCATTTCTTTTGTAAATTGCTCTTCTCTCTTCAACCATATTCAAAAATGTCTTTCCCTCAGCACTCAATTTGCAGGTTAGATTATTCTTGTAAGCATATTCGTAAGTGAGTTCGTTCGTAACAAGGAAAAATTCTCTCATTTGTTTTGCTTTCTTGTGCTTATTTAAAGCACCATCAATCTTTATATTCGCAAAAATCTCGTCAAAATCTGAATAGTAATATTCTAAGCGTCCAGTTTGATAAAATAAGCTAGTTAACACACTACATGTTACACCATATGTGAGAGGAAGCATATTGTATGTCACTCCCTCAGAAACAGAAGCAGGTAACTTGACGCAGACATAGCAGTCTTTTGCATCCATTACCTTGACATATTCACTCAAAAGCTTTGTGAATGTATTACTTGAAAAATCACTAATAGATTTATCTTGATGAATGTTAGGTTGATGATCAATAACTTTAGCAGATGCACTATGTTTGGTTTGACTAACCAAAGCTTTGCTTGTCATGTTAACTTTGTGTAATTCTCTATTCATCTCTAATGGGATGATCACTGCTAAAACTAACCAGAGCAGAATTAAAATGAGCAGACACACCAGAGTCATCTTACAGCACCTCTTAAAAACAGAACACTTTGAAGTGTTCTCCTTAACATAAGGCATTTTTGGTTAGTTTTAGTTTTGCCACAAAAGTAAAAACAAAATTAATTTTAAATTTTCTAAGACTTAAACTATTTACCCCCCTTTTAAAATAATTTTATTTTTAAAACCCTAAACAAGTTTTCTTCGACCTTATGTCATATATAAGATTTCTTCAACTAAACAGTTTTTCTTCGACCTTATGTCAACTAACAAAATTTCTTCAGCCTTTTGCCAAATTAAAAATTCTGTACTTCAATCATTGTCACTAATTTCCTCTATTTCGTTTTCTTCTTCACTACTACCATAAATGTCAATAACGGGTGGAATTACTAAATAAGTCCACTCAGGAGACTTGTATTTCTGGTTTGGTCTCACTATTCTTTTTCCTTTTCTCGACACCACTTCAATTTTCCTTCCAACTCCAACTTCTTTTCCAGGACTCTTTTGACTACTGATTTCTTCAACTTGCTCTTTAGGTTTCTTGATCAACCTTACTCTCAATCTTCCACCAGGCCAGTAGTCTGCTTTTCTCACGTATTTCTTCTTTGGTTCAGAAGCATTTGATTCTGACTTCCAAGCCCTTTTCTTTCTGTTTTCGCTTGCACCATCCACGTCACTTTCTTCTGTTTCGTAGTCTGAAATTTCAATTGACTCAGGAACTTCTCTATTTGGCAGTTTTACTCCTTCAGGAACACTTCTCTGATTTCCAATACTGGTACTTGGTAATTCGTCTTCTTCTTCTTCTTCTTCGATTACCTCCAACTTCCCAGATTTTGGATTTCTGTTCCTTACTTCAGAGCTTATTTTCTGCTTTTCGATACTCTCCTGGTCTGAAACTTCTTTTTGTTTCGCTTCTCTGTCTTCAATAGAAATAACTGAATCTTCAATTATCTTTCCTTTTAACAGATTCTCTTCACCTTCAGAATCTATTTCAATAATTTCCAAGTCTTTTCTTGTTGAATTTTCATTCACAGATACAGGTTCCAGATGTCGACCTTCTTGTCGATCTTCAGGATCTGGATTTATTTCATCTTCTGCTTCAGAATCAGAATCATCTGTAGTATCACTTTCAACATCAGAACTCTCAGGAGTTGGTACTGGAATAGTATGACTAGGATGAATCCAACGTTTCAATCCTTTGCATTTTACAGCATTAGTAGTTATCAAAATTATTTGCCTAGGCTTCTGCCATCTAGGAGCCAGACAATTTCTTCTCCGATGTACTTTCGTTCTGACCCAGTCACCAGGTCTCAGGTCATGTGTCAAAACTTTCTCATTTGATTGTGCTTCAGTTCCCACCTGATTAGACACAGAAGTCACTATATCAGATAACCTTTTACAGTAATCCAAAATAGCACTGTCATTTATGCTAAACAGTTTACCTACAGGTACAAAAGCTTGCCTCATAACTCTTCCCATTAAAATTTTCATGAGGACTCAAACCTGTCTTTTTATCTGGTGTACTTCTTAATGACATCAAAACAAGTGGAAGAGCATCTGTCCACTTTACACCTGTTTCAAGACACATTTTTCCAATTCTGTTTTTAATTGTTCCATTAATCTGTTCAACTACCCCAGATGCCTCTGGTCTGTATGCACAGTGTATTTTCTGCTCAATGCTCAAAGCTTCGCAAATTAATTTCATTAGTTTGTTATCAAAATGGCTTCCTCCATCACTCTCAATAGTGACTGGAAAACCGTACCTTGGGATAATTTCTCTGAGCAGTAGTTTTGCTACTGTAATTGAATCACAATGTCTTGTAGGAAATGCTTCTACCCATCTTGAAAATAAACAAACGATTACAAGAACGTATTTCAAGCAATTGTGTAAGGGCATTTCAATGAAATCCATCTGTAACCTGGTAAAAGGACCACCTTCTCGACCAATTATTCCTGTCCCCACCAATGATTTTCTGTTTGGATTCATTTGTTGGCAAGATAAACACCTTTGACAAAAAGATTCTGCAATTGTTCTGAATTTAGTATTGAACCAAGTTTCTCTGAAAAGTCTAATCATAGAATCTCTTCCAAGATGTGCTGGACCATGATATAATCTGGCCATATCTGCAATTAAACAATTTGGCAAGACTACTCTGCCATCTTTGTAAACCCACACTCCATCTTCTTCACGTGGTCTACAATCTGATTTTAACCACTGATCTTTTTCCTCATCATCTGCTTCATTTTGTAATTCTCTAATCTCATTCCATGTTTCTACAACTGTTGTTAGCATTAATGAATTTGAATCAGTTTCTTTACTCCTTTCCCGATTATTTGAATAACCTTTTCTTGCGCAGTATTTTGCCGTTTCATCTGCAAATGCATTGCCTTTTGAGATATAATCAACTCCTTTAGTGTGCGCTGCACACTTGACAATTGCGATTTCTTTCGGCAATTGTATTGCTTCAATTAATCTCCTTATGAAAATTGCATTTTTAATTGGAGATCCTGCTGATGTCATATAGCCTCTCTGAGACCAGAGTTGTCCATAATCATGTACAACTCCATATCCATACTGACTATCGGTAATGATGGTAACTCTTATATCTTTTGATATTTCACATGCACGAATCAAAGCAATTAATTCAGCCACTTGTGCTGAACGAACTCCTTCAAGACATGATGCTTCTTCAACATCTGCAACTGTGCAGACTGAATATGAGGCTTTCAAGACACCTCCTTCTGATCTCAAACATGAGCCATCTACAAAGTAGACAAAATCTGATTCAGATAGAGGTCTATCTTTGATATCATGTCTTGGTTTCGTGCAGAATTCCATAACATCTAAACATTCATGTTCTGTTTCGATGTTATCAACGATCTCAGAATCAGGCAGTAATGTAGAAGGATTCAGATTCAAACATCTTGAAATTGAAACATTATCTGCTCCTAGTATGATTTTCTCATACTTTGTTAATCTGCTGCTTGTCAGATGCTGAGTTTTACCTCTTGTCAGCAATATTTCAACTGAATGAGGCACACAAACTTTCACAGGAAATCCCATAATGATTCCTTCACTCTGTTCAAGACTAACACTTGTAGCTGCAACTGCTTTCAAGCAACCTGGTAATGCCTTTGCAATGGGATCAAGAACTGCAGAGAAGTATGCAATAGGTTTCTTTAAATTCCCATGTCTCTGAATCAATACAGACAATGCACATCCTTCTCTCTCGCTGCAATACAGTTCAAAATCTTTCTCATAATTCGGCATACCTAAAGCAGGAGCTTGGCATAAGCTCTTTTTCAAATTCTCAAAAGATTCCATCTCAATTTCATTGAGAATAATTGGATCTTTTACATCAGACTTTGTTAGTCTCTGTAGTGGTTTTGCAATTACTGAAAATCCACTTATCCATTGTCGACAGTAACCGACCATTCCTAAGAACATTCTGACCTGTCTTTGTGTTCTTGGAGGTTGCATTGCTTGAATCATTTTAATTCTCTCAATTGTTACTTGCCTTTTTCCCTTTGCAATTCTGTGACCAAGGTATTTCACTTCTTGCTTGCAAAATTGTAATTTTGCTGGAGACACTTTATGTCCCTCTTCTGCAAGGCGATTTAACAGTATTATTGTGTCTGTTACACAATTTTCTCTTGTTTTAGCAGCTATTAACAGATCGTCGATATACTGCACTAACGTAGACCTACCTGGTAAGTCCAAGTTTTCCAAAGACCTTTTTAACAATTCATTAAAAATTGAAGGACTTTCTGTATATCCCTGTGGGATTCTTGACCATCCGAGGGTCTTACCTTGGAATCTGAAAGCAAAGATTTCATAACTGTCTGGATGTAAGGGAACAGTAAAGAATGCATTGCAAAGATCAATGACAGTGTACCATTCAGCATCATGTGGAATCTGGTACAGAATTACTGCTGGATTTGGAACCACAGGACAACATGGAACAACGATTTGATTAACCTTTCTCAAATCTTGTACGATTCTAAATGCTCCATTTGACTTTTTAACTCCCATAATTGGTGAATTACAAGGACTACTTTCCATTTCTTTTAATACACTTTGTTTGATTAATTTTTCAATTATAGGTGTAATACCTTCAATTGTTTCTGCTTTCATTTTATACTGTGGAATGTTAGGAAATTCTATTCCCTGTTTCAATGTAATTTTTACTGGATCTACGTTTTTCATCAGACCCATCTCGTTCCCAGTAAAATCCCATATATCAGTTTTCACTGTTTCTTTGAGCTCTTTAGGTAAATCTTTCTCTTCAAATGCAGGAAACAATTTTGTTTCTTCTGCTTCCATCATCATCATTGTCATTCTATATAAACCATCTTCCTCCATTGTTTGTAACTCAACTCCATCAGGAGAACAATATATTCTGCAATTCATTTTACACAGAATATCTCTGCCTAATAAATTTACTGGACTACTATTACAAACCACAAATCTGTGTTTGTCTCTATAATTTCCAATTTCAACTGGAACTGGATCAGTTAAATCAGTTTTAATTTGTTGATTGCTTACTCCAACAACTTGGATGGTATCCCCAGAGAGAGGTAGGTTTTCAATTTCCACTGATCTAACAGTAGAACGGGTAGCACCAGTGTCCACTAGAAAAGTGATGTCTACATCGTTAACTTTCCCGTTTACAAATGGACCAGACTGGTCAACCTCAAGAGTGGCTCCAACAACACACTCTTCCTCCTCTCTCGGGCACCGTCAGCAATAATCATCAGAATCACTGTCTTGGCTTTCTGTTAATAAAAATTGTTGTGAAGCATTTTGCATTTGCACCCTTTGTTGCTTTTGCTGTTTTTGCGGTCTTATTACCTGTTCATTTCCCTGAAATCCCACATTTGGATTATATTTTTGGACTCCCCCACAATTCGGAAATGGTGGTTGTGGCAATTGATCCTGGCAGTTATTCACCTGTTGCTGTTGCTGTCGCTGAATGTTTAACTCGTTTAACCCCTGTTGCATCTGTAGCTGTTGCTGCAGGTCAACACCATTCTGCATCTGTGGATTTAATAAGGGATTCTTTAAGTTTCTAGGAGGTTTAGGACACTCGTCTTTCCAATGTCCAATTTCGCCACAATTAAAACAAGGTAATCTTTGTTTCAATTCCTCAATCTTTGGGCTAAATTTTCTTGGAAAAATATTACCTTTAAGCTTTCCTTGTATCTGGTTCGTATTTCCAGTTTGAACAAAATTTGTGTTCTTATTACCCATGCTGGCAATTTGTTGCTCAGCTACTTTTACCTGAGCCCACATGGCTTTCTCCTTGAGTTTCTTTTGTCTCACCTCTAATTCATCGCTGCAATACTTAGCTTTTCTCAGAATATCATCCACAGAAAGTGATTGCCATCCTACAATGCTATTCCTAATCATGTCTGCAATTTCAGGTTTTAGTCCATAAACGAATCTATAGATAAAATGACTCATGTCCTTTTCATCTAATTTTTCATAGCCACTGTATTGTTTAAAAATTAACAGTAACCTCTCATAAAAGGAATGAACTGATTCTTTTGTTTCCTGATTTGTCCTTTCTATTTTAACCCAATCAACTTCTTTGGGTGGAATTTTGTTTTTCATCCAAACGATCACTTTTTCGTAAAAATCCATTACAAGAGGATTTGGGGCACCTGTTTCTTTGATTCGTTCAGGTTCTGTTTTTGGCCAACTTATTGATATTTTACATTCTGTCCAAAGATCTGATGGTACGACAATGTCGAAAAATCCATCTAAATCAATCCACAGAACTTTTGACACTTTGATAAATCTATCTACTTGTCTATACCACTCTACCGGTTTCTCCCTCAATTTTGGAAAATCATTTGTGAATAGCAGTATGTCCTGTCTTGACCAAGGGACATGAACATATCCTCCACCTGCAATCTCTCTCATTGGAAATTGTTTTGACAATTTTTCCAATCTTTCATCTTCCTTCTTTTTCGTCCATTTTACTCTCCATTTATTGAGTTCTCCCAGCTTTTTGATATAAACAATCAAATCTTTTATATGCACTATTCTTCCCATTGAGTTCAAACTCTCAATGTCACTTTCTGAAAAGTCTAGTCTGTAATGTTTTGCAAAATTCTTTTGTTTACTCACATCGATTTCAAGTTCCGTTGCTAGATCTTCTAATTGATCATATTTATTTTTAGTTTTCCACTGAATGCTTTTACAAATGAACAATAGTTCATCATCTCGATAATAATTCAAACTATCTGGACCAATTGTTCCAATTATTAATTCTTCGATATTTGCTTTTAATTTAGCCACATCAAGTTTCGGAGTAGTCACCCTAACTTCAGGACTCCCTACATCTGAAATAGCACCCATTGGTGTTTTTGGAGATAAATCCTCATTAAAGGTTAAATCTGGCATTCTCGATCTCGAAGAGTTTATTTCAGATATGTCTGAGTAAAATTTTTCAGCAGCTTTTTGAATTTCTGCATTTAAAGGAATAGTTAACCCTGTTTTGTTTGATTCTCTTTGGTTAAATACAGGCTGAACAGGACCAATCGTTACTGGAACTGTCACAGCTTCCATGCTTTTTGTCATTCGTTTAATTAATTCTTCTTTAGATTTAAAATATTCAGCAGAATCAACAGCCTCAACGTTTCTTATTTCCCTTGCATAGTCCTTTGGAGCTTCTCTTGCTCTTGGAGTCATTGCAAAATGTCTACCTTCATTTCGAACGTTATCAAATTCAGGTCTTTTTGGAGTTTCAATAATTTCACAATTATTTGGATAAAGTTTTGGAGCTTCATTAATTGGAGGTGCACTCGGTGAAGTTTCAGTAGAAACCACCGGAGTAGACCATGATCTAGGAGGTCTTAAAGGTTGATTCTTTCTAGCTGTAGTGTATATTTCTTCCATAACTGCATCTTCAGATTCGCTTTCTATAGATTTCCCAGCAGGAGTACCCATGACCATTTCCTGAATTAAATACAATCCTTCACTCATGTTTCCCTGCCTCCACATTCGCAATCTGTCTTCATGAGTTTCCCTTCTCCAAGGTGGAGTTTTAGTAGGTCTTTTGATTCCACTAGCTTCTCTTTGTAACTGATACATCTCATCTTCCCACTCAACTAAAGCTTCAAATTGAGTTGGTCTCGGTTTTGGAATAAGAGCGTTCATTTTCTCTCGTAAATTTCTCAAGACTTTTACATTAAATGAACCATCATCAGGCCAAGTTAAAATACCGTCGTTCTTAGTATAACGTTTCCAGCTATCAAACCATAAAACAGTATGATATCCATATTCACCTTCCATGTACGCTGCAGGTGTTTTATACTTATGAAGTAATTTACCACCTCGCGTTTCGATTTTCTTGTCGGGTGAAAATAAATTTTTAAGTTTCTGAAATAATGTTGGCTTTTTCTCGACGTGTTTAAAATGATAACTCATTTTTAAAAGTTAAATTTAATTCGTAAAATCGTTCGTAAAATATTTCCGGGATGTTCCGCAAAGCAACCAATCCGTGCGCGAAACACACTAACAAGCCAATGACAGTTGAGCTACGTCAATTTCCTGCTCAACGAATAAAAATGGAGTTTTTCTGAAGGACCAATCAGCTTACAGGTCGTCAGAGACTCAAGAGCCAATCAGAGTATAGCTTGTGACGTAGGTCACCCAATCCCAGCGCGGCTCTGTGACGTATACAGCAGCTGCGGTTTCTCGCTTCTCACTCCTAGCGCTTACCTCTCCTTCACAAAATCTTTTCACAGCGCCATTTTTAGGAACGTTTTTTTTTAGTGTAAATTAATTCTTTAAACAACGACAATAAGGACTCATCTGTTTGTTTCACTATTTAGGATAGTTTTCATACATTCAAGTATCCACACTTCGGAATAGTCGGCGCTATTCACACTAAGGATAATTCTCAATTGTCAGTAGAGTAACTCTTACCCCACCCTTCTAACACGTAAAATTATGAACTCGTTTTCCTCTGAACGCACCGCGAAGTGACAGTTCTAAGAGTTCTACTTGAACATAAATTACAAATCAAACTCGCACTTTCACACGGAAAATTCCCTAAATTCAAACACACATGAAATCCGTACAGGACTCTCACCTGTTTATAGAAATCATGCACCGTTAGCAAAATAACACCGTTATCCGTACAGGACTCTAACCTGTTTATAGATATAAAACATGTACCCCTACAGGACTCTAACCTGTTTATAGATAATCATGTACCGACGCTACTCTGCCCTTCACTCAAGCTCGGATATAACTAATACTCTTATCACAGTGAGTTTTATGGAAGGCGCTTTGTCCCTATTCTCATGCTGCTCTAATTTCTTAGAAAACCCTCACTTTACAAGATTCATACCTAGCCCTAACACTGTGCTGCTCGACGACAACACTATGGTACACGGCGGTACCTCTTGTGATACTCGACGATATCACTGCAAACAGAACAGATGACTTGCGTGACTATTTTCTCGCCACACAATCTATACCGGTATAGCTTACGGATAGCACGAAAAACAAACTCAAAATGTGTTAAAACATCGATCCTATTTCTATACCATAACGCTTTAGTAACCCTTAGCAACCAACATATTACCTTGGTTACCCTTAGCAACCATCAATTTCTGCTACCAGAGAATTTGATCCAGCGGCCTATAGAAAATATATCATAAACAATGCTACCCAACTTCATAACCTATAAACAAAATTCTACACTATCTTATGGACCCATTTATAAACATGACATATTTTGGGCCTACTGAATCAGGTGGTCAGATTAAACCTATATACACATTATTTACAAACTATATACAAATGTATATATCTGCGGAAAGAATATTGTCATTAGAATAAATCCTAACCATTTAAATGACCACCATTGGCGATGGGATCTAGCTAATAGTAACCTACACTTCTGAATAACCAAGACCAGCTTGTTTGTCAAAAGTAAGATTTTATTTACTAAGTTATGGTATTTCAAAACATAATTTTATTATTGTAATTTATTAACATTAAAGTAAGCATGTTTGAAAAGCTTCATGAGAAAAATACATTTTAGTAAGAAATTCAAAGTTTAAGTAAGATTTTAGCAGTTTAGCATTTATAAAGCCTAAGTCCCTAGCTAAGCTAAATAAATGGAAAATAAAGTAAAGTTCTTTGAGGATTCTTACGTGCTCCACGCAAAGTCCAGCAGCACTTCACCCTCATCGGAAAGTCAGAAAGCAGCAGCCAGCCCATCCCTAAGGGCATGACTTTTTATACCTTTCTATGCTAGCTAAACTAAGCGAAGGAAAGTTTTCAAAGATCCTCGAAGTCCCATTGGTTGAGAGTGACAAGTGACATGTCACCCACATTTCAAAACTTCCATTAGATCACATTTCTTAAGGACCATTGTCTTTTCCGTATGCAACCAGGAGCTTCCTTGGTTTGCAACATTTGTAAATTAATGTTCTCACAGTGTTCATCTCATTTCCACGGGTGCCAAGTTAGAGCTGACAAAATTGTCTTTTTTTCACTGACTTCCGACCTTGGCCACGTCCGACAAAATGTTGACAGCATGTCAGATTTGCTTAGTGAATGCAGCTTTGACGAACACTTTTTTCAGAATGGGCTTCAAGTGTCTTGTGCAGAAGTAAAATTCAGTTTTAGCAAACTCGAGCAAACTAGGCCCAAAAGCAGGCAACTTAAGTTTTCTAGTAATAAACAAAAACAAGAAAAGTATTAATGTAAGAAATAATGTTGATTCTGTATCCACCCTAGGTTTACTAATTAATTAACCCTCCCGATTAGTCTAAGGTTACCTAGCAAATGCAAACATATAAAGCAGCGTTTATATCTACCAGTCTTCATTAATCCATAAAACCTTATGTGCACCTAGAATAGTAGAAATGACATCACATAGACAAGGAAAAGCAAAATAAGCACATGCCTCTTTTAGATTCGCAGCAGTTAGTATGACAAAAACGAAAACGACAAATTATTTTATTATTTTGCACGAACAAAAGATGCAACATTTATGCACGTTTATGAGCACACATGTTAGTCCCCCCCATGTGTAAAGTTTAATCTAGGTTGTATTAACATGATACATCACAAATTATTAATATTATTATTCATGTTATGGGAATGTGACTTTGCGAGTTTAAACAAAATTTTGTTTTCTATCTCGCTCCATCAATAGCAAGATGAGTCTGACAGATATCTTTCTGCCTCAGCTAAATAGTCTTTTAATGGCCATAATACTGTATTTCCTCCTTTGTCAGAGTTTTTTATTATTACATTGTTGTTATTCTGTAATTTTTTTCACAAGCAGATGATATTGACTGTTATTATAATTGTGTTGTTTGGTTTGATTCATGACTCTCCTGTTTAAAGCTTTCAATTCCACAATCACCCTGTCGCTAAATATATCTACCGCATCCCTTGGCATTAGTGGTAGAAAAGTTGACTTGGGGCGGAATGGACTGGTGGCTGGTCCGTTAACATTGATAGTTTGGCTCACTGTCGGGGTGGTTTGTGTATCATTGTCATATGCCAGGTCATACAAGTTTTGTAAACCAACGATGTCTTGAACTTGAATTGCTGGTGTAGTATCTTCCTGTATAATTGCATCTGATTTTTTTTGCGTTTAGACTCCAGCTGAAAGTGCTTGATTAGTTTGATCTTCCAAATGAATTTGAAGATATCGATTCGCGTTTGGTTATATGAAAACCTGTTAGGTGGGCAAAAACCGAACCAGGTGTAGACCTCCAAACCAGCTCCGTTTTTTGTAGCGAATAAAGTCAAGAAGAAATATGGATTGCAGAGTAAGTATAGTTCATTAAATCAAAATCAAAGGACCGGTGTCCATCCAAGACGCGTTTCGCTCCTCTAGGGAGCTTGGTCACTTGAAACGCCCAGAATGGTGTGCAAATTTATAATAAACATAGTAGTAGGACAAATTAGTATGGTGCACGCCCTTGACGTGCAAACAGTAAAAACAAATGACAGACTGAAGTGCAGAGCGTGCTGTTCATTCAGCACAGTGGTGCAAACCATATCGCAATTTGTATATTTAAAAAAGAGTTTCTGTACATTATCCATATACATATATTACCTAGTGTCGGTCACCATAAGGTAATTATAGTTTTTCTTAGACTAAGCATTTATTGCTTTGCTAATAACTTTTGTGTCCTTTGATAGATTTTTACACAATTTTAAAAACTAGTTTGCTGCTCACTTTAGCTGCTATATGCAAAGCTATGGTGTGAGTCATCAAGCAGGGTTGAGAGAAAGTATGGGGCCAAAACACCTTTTCGTTGTGCAATTTCCCTTAGGGATTTTAGACACAACTTCAGCCCAAACTGCTGAACTGAATGACACCAAATTTGGCAATAAATTAAAATAGTAATTTTAGAGTTATTAAAGTAAAAAGAAATGTAGGTATCTAGGGATGAAAATCCACTACGAATTCAACATAGTTCATGGTGAGATCATATTGGCCGCTTCCAATTGAACCTTGAAGTGTTGGAAGCCATCTTGGGACTCAGACTCAGTCAAGTGACTAGTAAAAGAGTTTTAAAAAAACAGAGGAGGGTAGGGTAGGAATGCCCTGAACCCCCTAGGACTGGTGGTAGAGTTGCAAAGGGAAACCGCGCGGGGCCAAAAACTTTATATTTTCAAACATTTTGCTGTGATCTTGTGGTGGATCCAGGAATCTATGGCACCATTGTGTTTAAAAAAAACAAGCGCAGTCTCCAATGGTAGTTTTTTCTAAATCCCCACGGGTAGACGAGGTCCAGAGGGGATATATGATTATATTATGGTAATAGGGAGTGGGGGCATGCAACCCCTCCTCCCCGGATTGATTTTGGTACCGGGTTCCATCACCTCCCAGGGCACGGCCACACAGTATATGGGGTTGAGTACCTACATTTCCAGTTTTCATATATATTTCCTGTTATTATATTGTAATTGTGGGCCAGTTGTAGTAGTCTGTGGGCCATTGTTGTTATTATTTTTAATAAATACATTTTGCCAGACTCCCCTCAGCTCCCATATGTATTGAATCTGCAGTGGATATTAATTTACCAGTTTTTAAGTTTCTAAATTAATTTCCCCATGTTCTGCCACATGGATTGAGCCCTCTGGGCCATGATATTATTTTTTGTATTCATTTAATTTATTTTTGCCAGCCACTCTATGTCCCACATAGGGTCCTCAGGAGAAACACAAGGTATTTCCACACTTTTTAACATGTTCTGCCTTATGGACAAGGCCAATTGGGCCAACGTTATTAATATTTTAATTAATGTAATCAATATTTGGCCAACCGCACATGGCTGTCATAACAGTGCCATTGGCTCTTGAGGGACAGCTAGATTTATTTTAACATTTTCTGACACATGTATTGGACCCACTGGGCCATAGGCAGTATTGTGTATCATTGATGTAATCCATTTTTATTAGCCTCCCTCTGGCCTTATGTGCCGGTGAGGTGGCACCAGGTATATATGTCCCATTTTTTCATTTTGTTTCCACATGTTCTGCCACATGCTTTGGGCCCTCCGGAGTATGATTATTATTCTTTTTATTGACTTTGAATTTGATTTTCCAGTCATATCTGGTTTTCATAGAGACATCATACCCCTGAAGGAGCGCTTTGCATGGATTTACAATTTTCTGATAATTTTCATCATGTTCTGCAACAAAGGTTGGACTTCTGGGGCATTGATATTAGTATTTTTAGTTTAATAACTTTTTTGCAATACCCCTTTTGACCTGGTCCCTTTAGGGGTTCCATGGACACCAGATATTATGTAGCTTTGTACTGAATTTAGTCTAAGTATTGCCTATCTAAAAGATGTTTGTGTAAGTTTACAATTGTTTGGTATTCACAAAGGGATTTATGTCCTGCTGCTGTTGATGACCAACAAGACCCACTAAGGTGCAAACATAGCACACCTGCTACATCTTTTTTCTGTGCAAGGAGATGTTGGGGGAGAGGATCACCCATGGATCAACAATGGTGCCACCACCACTGAAACTAAAACAGACACTGCTCGTTGCTGCTGTGACTGCAGTCATGACAGAGACCAATGAGTCCAAAAAAGAATTTTCCCAGCAAACAAAATTTTCCCTTAAAACTGCTGCATCTGATCCTGGATTAGGAGCAGAGTGGAAAGATGGATGTAATGCACACAATTAGACTACTTACTCTTCTGTTGATTACATTATAGTCCCCCTCTCCTCGGTGGGAAGGAAGACCAATCCCCCATCAGATGAAGGTGAAATGGATGAGACCAAAGGCTGACCAGAGAAAACTTGAGAAAATGAAGATTCTAGAAATGTAGTTGGCAATGATGAAGATGAATCATTGATTTTTCATGTCAAGAGAGGCATAGAGAAAGTGCAGTTCACTACTAATGAACTTACTTCTGTACCACCACCACCAGCTTCTATTTATTCAAAAACACAAAAAACAGCACCAACCACTTCTACCACAGGTGCAGCCTTGCCCTAAAGAAAAGCAAATGCACCGGGACTCCCCTACAACATCTAACTTTGTGGGAAGGCAGGTGATCATTATAGTATGGTTGGCCCATAAAAAACACACAACAACCAATCCTGTAGATTGTCAAGGTGTCCATTGCTAAGAAAGAAGAGCCTGTTGAGGTAGGAGGTCTTGATGATGTATAAGATATAGTCATGAGATTCAGCCCCATCGCTGGTGCTGTGTACCCATTAACTGCAGCAACCTCAGCAAAGCATTGAAGCCACATACCTCTACAGGGGTCATTTGAGGTGGAATTACCACATAAAAACAAGTATACAAACTCATTATCAAGGCTATGCAAAGTGCCCCCAAACCACCAAACTCATAATCTGGACCTTTGAACAATAGAAACTGGTCAACATGTGAGTACTTGACCCCCTACTTTTTCTTTTGTGGAAGGCAAGAGGTTTTTGGAATGTGTGGGGAACTCAGTCCAAAATAAAGGCTCCTAGAAGGAATTGTCCATGTGCCTTAGCAGCACCATCAAATTCTAGATGTGATTGTTGTTCCAATAAAGGAGAGTGCTGTGAAGTCCATTTATCTAGCTACAGACAACATGTGCATAGCTGCACACTCTGTCTCTTTCAAGGGAGGTAGACAAAGACTAGCAGATGATGTCAGTACTGCTGATGCTTTTCAAGGGGCATTCTCTTCTCCATGGAGAAAACACATACAGCTGCCAACATCCTGGATAAAATTTGGCAGGACACCTAGAGCTCTCTGTGATTTGTTGCCACCCTTACTGCAGGAATAATATTGTTAAAGAGAGAGTATATTTCAGCATGCTAGATTTAGCTTATTTCATCTACCTATTTTTGCTGGCCTTCATCTAAGAGTTATGTAGTGCACAGCATCCAGCTCACATGTCACAGATGTTGCACACGTTTCATCCATCCATTCAAAGTCCAGTACCAGTTGACGATCATACATCTTGCTAGTACAGTACCCCATATTTGAGCAAGTGAATTATTATTTGGGTTAGATGGCAGTACACCACAATTAATAAAGCCACTTGTTATGTCTAGTCAAAGGCTTAGTATTTAAACATGAACTCAAATTCTGGTAGCATGAAAGTCTTAACAAAAGGAAAATTAGTGAAGGATTTAGTAGTACCAAAACATTAAAAAAGCTAAAAACACAAAATAATAAAAGATCCCAATCAGGAATTAAAAAATAAAGTAAACTTTAATGACAAAAATGATAGTAAAACAATAAAAGCCAATAAGTGGAACCAGAGATATGATTTTTTTAAAGATGTATTTACAAATAGCACCCAAAAGTACAAAGCAGAAATGATAGTAAATGGTCACAGTCGACCAGGACCTAGACCCTAGACACAATTTGAGGCTGACAGCGATGGAGAGCAGATCAGATACAAGAAGTAGATTGTACCGCTAATGCCTGGATGTGGGGAAGTATGAAACAAGTTTCTAAGTACAAATCTGAAAAGGGACTTTAATGTGTTTCTGAGGAAAAACTCTTCTCCATGCAGGACAAATCTCAAATTCAATCTGATGCTGTGTTTTAGCTGGTTGAATCCGTTTCAAAGTCGGTCTTCTTGAAGCAAAAGTTTTGAAAAAAGTTTTGAAACTTCTTCTGGTGCGTAAACAACCATAGGGATAAATTGTTAAGGCCCCAAGGACATCGGGCAAAGCAGTTACAGACTCTCAGGTTTACAAACAGAGGCCAACATGAAAGTCCAGTCCAGAACTAGTAGCCACTGGCCAGCTGGGATTCACTACAGGAATGTTTTCTTCAACTTTTTTATGTTTCAGGAGACACTAAGGGGCTCAGCCTCATGATCATTCTATGTTTGAATTTCAAGTGGAAGTGTACGACCACTTCAGAGAGCAGCAATCACACTACAATGATGAGACTGACCACCATGTTAACCTTATCACACTAGTGGATGGGTAAATAAGTCCTGCAGTCCACAGGTGTCATTTAACTTTCCATGACATAGGTGTGTTTTCTGTGGTCAGAGCACATACACTGGGCACTTCAAAGCAATGCTCCGGTGCACATGGCTTATAAGCTAGCAATACAATTCAGCAAAAAATGGAGGACACTACACAAAAAAAGGAATTTTCTAACAGTAACTCCATCGGCTCTGTGTGACTAACTATGCGTCCAGGCGATAAATTGGTGCCATCCACTACCCTGACTGCTTCTTGTTTCTCTGTTTTAAGAGCTTGAATTTCAAACTTCTGTGCACACCGTAGATCGCAAAAACTGCCAGTGGCTCCAGAATCCACCATCACTGTGATTCCCATCAGAAACCTTTCTCTGAATTTCAATAACATGTGCATGATCAAATGTGGCAAGGAGGACTGTAATGTATTAGCCAAGGTTTGATCCTTAGGAGTTGTATCTAAACTCGCATCCACCAGTCCAACTCCTGCTACTGGTGGTGCTGCCAGTTTTCCTTAGGCTACTGCTTGGCCTTCTTAGGACAATTTCGAACAAAATGTCCTCCCACTCCACAATATAGACACTGCTTGTTCAATCTGCGTTTCTCCTTCTCTTGTTTTGAGAGTGGACCTCTTATAGTCCCTATTTGCATAGGCTCAGTTCCGTGCTGGCTGTCCACTGTTCTAACTACTTCAGTTTTTGCTCGATCATATCGAAGAATACTAGGTCAAAAATCTCTCCTCTTCACACCTTTTCGCTCTTTTTGTCGGAAGTCTATTTCCAAAATTAAATCTATTAGAGCCACAATTTCGGTTGGTTGATTTGGTAGTTGGGCAAGGGTGTCATTCAACTCCTCTCGAAGCCCCCCGATAAAATACTGAAGCTCGCTTGTCCTCTGGCTAGTTCGTTTCCACTACCAGTTTATTAAATTGTGCCAGGTAGGCACTTAATTCTCGTTTTCCTTGTCTGAGTTCTAGCAATTTGTTTTCAGTGGCTTGGGAAACTCGACAACAATCAAAAATCCTGAGGAATTCTTTCTTGAATTCATCTACATCATAACGCATTGGATCGTTCCTTGAAACCAAAGGTATAGAAAACCCTGCTGCGTCTCCACTTAAACATGATAATATGAACTCCACTCGTGATTGTGCATCTGGGAAGACTCCTGGCCTCCACATAAAATGTAAGGTACACTGTCTCGAAAATATTTGTGCCTTTTGAGGGTCCCCAGCAAACCTTTCTGGAGGCGGCCATTGGTATTACTGGGGTGGCAACAAATGAATTTCTTGGGTTGTAACCTTGGGCGATGAAGTGGTTGTGCCACTGAATAATTCTTCTGTGGGTGTAGGAATCTCAAGTGCCAAAATACAACGTGGGTACTTCACTCTGTCATGTACACCAATTGCCTTGCACAGGAGCAGAAAGATGCTAATTCCCAACTCCCCTAATCGCTTTCCCTGCCCAATGCCTTTTAATGTTATTTGGCCTTGGTCTACATGCCCTCCAGGCAATGCTGGAGGAGGGCCTCCTTGGCTGTGGATGAAGTGGAGATGTAGCAAGGTGTTGTGAAGGGTGTTGATATGGAACGGCTGCCTACAGTGACTGGGTTGAAAGACTGTCGGCTCGGAGGTTGAGAGAGGAGATGCTGCTGCCTTCTCTTCCTCCAAATCCCCTAGCCAATATAAGGCATCTGAATGTCTAAATTTATTCCAGGTGCAGTTGATGGGCTATCTCTCACTGAGACTTACTCTGAGAGTCTTCCTCCTGAATTGAAGTACTATTTGCAAACACATTTGTATAGTCAGTCACACAACTTTTCTGGTTCTCTAGTGCAATTAGAATCATGTGATTCTGCGCCCGTGGGATATTCTACCATGTTTGCGTTGCTTGCCATTAATCAATCCATGACCACCTGCATAATTAAAAATGTTTTTTTGCTCAAATGGATGACAAAAGGCTTAATAAAATGAATTCATGAGATAACACTCACGAGACCCTTAACATTTTTTTTAAAACTTACTAAACTACAAATTGGGAGTGGGAGAAATGTGGCACATGATAGGGGTGCATGGGGTCAGTAGGTGTGGACAGGTACTGGACAGCACACCACCTCCACTGATTAATCTTAATGGCTGAAGGGCAGATTGAGAAACATATCAAGTGGATAACATAAAACGTTTGAGGCAGAGAATATCTTCACAAAGGCAGAGGTTGTTAATGAAGGAAAGATTTGACTTATCACTCACCCCAGCAACCACTTTATTCTTCTGTCCCTACTGACCATGTTCCTCCTTGTCCTCCTCTTTCAGGTCCATCTGGGCAGGCTCTAGAAAAAAACAAAAGGCACCTCTTTAGTAATATCACAAACAATCACAGTACTTGCATAAGTATAAAAAAATCCTAATGAACTTGAAATTATTTTTAACTAAAGTATCACCTTAAAAGCTTTATTGCTACATTTTAAAAATAAAATAGTGAAAAATCCAAAGAAGGATAAATATTTATTAAAGGGGATATGGCTTGGAAAGGTTCCTAGAAAGAAATAATTATGGAAAGGAGAAGAATGGAAGAGAGATAAACTAAAATACCATACTCCATTAACCCTTCACAACCCCTAAACATAATGTCTGCCCAAAAAAAACCTCTCACCACACCTAAACTACACACATCCCTGAAGCCAAAAAGGCTTTTCTACCACACAAATCACTATCAAGGAACCATAAAATCACTCACTACTCCTAACTCACTATTTCCTGAACCCTATAAAAAGCCATTTCTCTGCCTAAACCCTCATCCTATACTCCTCAAAACACCTCAGCACACCTAAACTCCATTCATCCCTGAAACCTAAAAAACAGTCACCGCTCTTAAACACCAACCATCTATCACCATAAACTACTCTTCCCAGAACCCTAAAACCCACCTTTCTACATCTAAACTCCACCTTACCCTGAATCATTAAAACCTCTCGCCACCCTAAACTCCAACTCATCATGAACCCTATTAACTCTTCACCACCTCAGCCTCTAACCATAATTAAACCTTAAAAGTCTTCACCAGCCATACACTCTGCCCATTCATGGACGCCAGTTCCAGAAACCTAAGAAACCTCACACTCCTGAACAGAGAACATCCATGAACTCTAACAAACCCTCACCACCTGTACACTCCACCCATCTCTGATACCTAAATACCCTTTTCTATACCCAAACTCAATTGTTCCTGACCCTGAAACACCCCTCATCACCCTAAACATTACCCATGCCTGAACCCAAAAAAACAAAAAACCCACAGTAGCCATAAACTCCACCCAAGTTTAATGTAACTTTGCACTTTTCTTTGAAATTACCATTCCTTTAAAATGTTTCCTTTAAATTTCAATTTTTGTGTATTTTCTTAAATTTGTTTTCCCATGATTTGGTTTCCTCCAAGTTGGTTTCAAAGTTTTCGTTTTCCATTATTTCTCACACATCACTTCCCGTTAGATGGTTCCTCCTACTCAACAACAAAAAGATTTATTACAATTCCAATGCCAGGCATTGTTTGACATCCCCCCTGACAAAACCAACTAATCTTGACAACCCCCTGACATGATCCACTCATCACTCTGGACCCAAAGCACTCCTCACTGAAATAATCAAAGAAACCTTATTTCATTCAATTACAGTTTGAAAATAAATGTATTCATGTGTACATAATTTTGATTATATTTTTAAATGTTTTACTTTATAATAAATATGTAATTATTGGAAATCTATAGTATGACTTTTTAATGTCTTTATAAAAATATACTGATATACTGTGCCTTTTCTTTTCTTCCATGCTAAACATTATGTAATGTGTGTGTATGTATATATATATATATATATATATATATATATATATATATATATATATATATATATATATATATATATAGATATATACTTACATGTGATGTAATGCCTCCTGCAGTGTAATAAAAATAAAAAATAAATATTAAAAGTCACTTACCTATCACTGTCATCCCTATTCCGAGCACATACTTTTTGCACATCCAAACACCAACAACATAATGTTTCAATTAAGTGGAATTGTGGGCTTTGATATATTACAGTATCAGTCATGACTGCACAAGAGTTATATTTAAATGAATTAGTTCAAAAAATATAGTAATTGTTATTTTATTTACAATAACGTAATTTTTGTAGCAATATTACAATATATCTTGGTACTTGGTTTTAATATATAAGCTGTTTCCACTTAACAGTCTGTCTTTTACCTCTTTGATCTCTATATAAATCACGCGGGATTTGATGCATGTCATGTGATCAAGACCGGGGTGACCCGGTCGAAACGCGTTATGTTGTGGAGGAAAATAAACGCACTTTGAATTATTCGCTTCTCTGTGGTGTGGTCCGTTCCTGAATACTAGTGGGGCAGCAACTTGTGGGCAGGACTTGGTTTTGATTTGGATTCAGAGTTTTTTTGCTGTCACCGCTATAACGGACCCTCTTTACTGAAGTGGCTGGTTTCTGGCAGCAGTTATCGTCATTGGCGATTTGGAAAAATAATCCGGAAGGAGTTATACAGTGCCAGCCCCCCGCAGTCAAGCAAACAGGAAGTCAGCGGCCGCGCTGGTAGGCGGCGCATCCAGGAGTGTGGACCAAGCGGTAATTCAGGTGTGGGAGGGCTCCGGGAGGCGTCTGGGTCTACACGGAAGGTGAGCCGCAATACCAAGAGCGGTAGACTTGTATGTTTTTGTAAATCCAGCGGGTGTAAAGATTCGAAGAAGCTATAACCCCGAAACAAGAGTTGGTAGCGATTTGGGTTATTAGCGATAAAGAATTATAGTGCATTACAAATATTCCCCAATTGGTCGCAATGGCGTCGGCAACAGATGTGCTTCAAAACCGCAAGAAAGTGGCGGATACACTATTCTCAAATTTGCCTTCACAAGCAGCAAAACAAAATAGTGTGACGGGTGATGTTTATGACGGAAATGATGTTAAAACAATGTTAAAAAGGCTTGAAAAATTGCAGCATACCAAACTCACCAAATGGTGGGAAAAATAGTAATTGGAGAAATATAAGGAGAAGGGCAGAGTAACTAGGGGGTTGAGGGTTCTTATAGCTCCATCTTTTGAGAACCCCAACCCCTTAATGTTACAAGAATGGGCAATTAACAACTTAGATGCATCAATGAATATGGTGTGCATATTGATTAAGTATGCGTAAATCGATAGACTTGAAGTGGTGGATCAAATCGATAAGCTTAATTTGGAACTTGATGCTCTCAACCAAAAGGATTTGATAAATAAAACAAGAAAGGACATTAAAAACGTTTGGAGAAACATGAGGAAGTAATCAAAAATCGGAAAGGGACAAAATTTGCCCGTGACAAGAGGGATTATGAGACAGGACGCATTTTTACTTTCTCAAAGCGTTTTGATACAGTCAAAAGACAAGCAATTAGTTGTAAAGCACAACAAATACAAGAAAATATCAGCCAAGATGATGTGGGGTCGTCTGATACGGAGGTCAGTTCAGTGGTCAGCAGTGTGGAGTCCGATGATAGAGGTGAATCAAATCAAATACAACCTTTATCTAGTTATAGCCCCTCGGAGGAATTGGGGTTTATGATCGAGGACCGCAGGCAAACTTTGAGGCCAAGGATACCCCAAAATCAAAGTGTAGCAGGAGGAATAAACAGCGGAAACAGAGGTATGAAGCGCGGAGGCTACAAGAAGAAAAGAAGAGGGATGGGGAACCAAAACCTTTAATTAATAACAGTCTAACCGCCAACACTGTGATAAATTTGACTGACATTGAACTGAGTGCAGCAGAATTGCAACTTTTGGCTTTAGGACTTTCATTTTGTCCGAAATCAAGTTTCAGATATGTTCAATCTCGTGTTGATATTTTTAAGTTAATTACAAAATTCAAGCTATTAAAATACCATAAATTGAACAATGCTAATGTAAAAGCTTCATCTATTAACTTAGAGAATCAACCAAGTCTACGTTTTCAAGTGTCTGATGTACCCATGTTACGAACTGTGAGCGCATTAGCAGGATCTAGTAATGAGGAGCCCATTCAAACTCAAGAAGACCTTCAGGGTATGGGCATTACTAGTATTAGGGCTGCCCTTACTCCTTTCCGCCCACCTTCAACATTCATCCCCATGATGGCGAGAGATGCCATAGATATATTTGGAGATTGTATTGTTGAAGACCTTAAAGCTCTGAACAAGTCATGTATGCAGAAGATCAAACATAGACAGTATACAGAGCAGCAATATTCTCGCCTTATGAAGAAAATCAGTACAGATAAAAATATAATTGTAAATAAGGCTGACAAGGGCAGGAATATTGTTCTCTGACCACGTAATGCATACATGGAGGAAGCTAAAAAACATCTGAGCGACATTTGTTGCTATAGAAAAGCATCCTTCAGTGATCTAGTTAAAGTCAAAGAAAAGGTCTTTAAAGAGTTATCACAATGGAAGCGGGATGGTTTAATTAGCAAGGAAGAACAGACTTTTTTGAAAACTGAACACCCTATTACTCCCACCCTATATTTCATTCCAAAAGTCCATAAACAAATGACTCCAGTCCCAGGTCGTCCTATAATTTCTGCAATTGGAAGCCTGTTGGAATCCATTTCTAAATATGTTGATTTTTTTCTCCACGGTTATGTTGAAAATCTTCCTTCCTATGTTAGGGATACTAGCCACTTTTTGGAGAAATTAAGAGAGATTACTTGGGAAGAGGACTATTGTTTTTTAGTAATGGACATCTGTTCTCTTTATGCAAGTATCAATCATCAGGATGGAATGAATGCCATCAATCAATTCCTTTCCAATAGAGAAGTATGCTTTTATCAACACAATAAAATGTTGTTGAGGATGACAGAATAATGCCTTACTAATAACTTTTTCCTTTTCAATAAGGAAATATTACAACAATTGAGAGGTGTAGCAATGGGGGCATGCTTCTCCCCCAGTAATGCATGTTTACATGTAGGCTGGTGGGAGAAGCATGTCCTCAGGCACAACCATGCAGACATTGTCTCTAACCACGTAGTCAAATGGTGGAGATTTATAGACGACGTGTGTTGTGGTTCTGAAATTCTGGACTCTACTGTTGTCCCGGTATCGAGGCCCGATATCCGTGTTCCGAAACATCAACGTACCATGACGAATTTGGTGTCGACGAACCGATAATGATTAGGACATCATTCCTATGTATTTGCGTCATGATCGAGGCATGCTAACACCCCTGAATCGTAGTTTCCCTCCCAAACCCCAGACTCCATTTTGTAAACGGTATCCATCTTGTGTCTTGCCCTCATGATAAGTCAATTAAAGGTCGAGCTTGATCTAAAAGGACACGTCCACCTTCCCTGACTTCCCCCTGACCTGTCCCAACTGACTCCCTTGCCTCCAGCCAAACCTGTTTAGGCAGCTCCTCGCCCAGTGGCCAAACCAGATAGCATCAATGTACAACATACCATAAACCATTCACAGCGCACAGATCATGTTTTCTACACACATACACACCTGTCCACGCTCCCTGTTTATGGCCAGTTTTATGACTAGGAGGTGCCTTCCTTTATTGGGGTTTCACCGATATCTGATGGGAGTTCCGGGCTTGGCTGAGTAATCTATCACGAATTGGACATCTAAAATACGGGCTTGCCTACATGACTTCGCTCTTTTGTATTATTGTAGAAATATGTGTATAGCCATATCATAAACTCAAGAATTCTTGCTTGCAGCTATTATTTTTGTATATAAGGAGAAGGCTGGTTCTGTAAAAACGAACAGTCTCCTGAGAACACATGACCCGTGTTTGTCGTGCTTCTAGGACACCTGTTACTTGGTAGCTATCAATAAAACCTGATCTCTGACTCGACTAGAAGACTCCGTGTTTCTGTGGTCCGGAACAGGGAGAACCCAGAGGTCTTCGGGTGTTATCCCCTGGCACCAAACGGGTTCCTAAAAACCCGTTACCTCAGTTGGCGCCCAACTCGGGGCGGTATCAAGCGGCGACCGTCCAAGCTAGATGTTCGTGAGGAGCTTCGTATGAAAATTCCGGAGGACGGCCAGCCACTTCAGCGACCCCTGTATGTCGACGTGGTTCCAAAGGTCTTTGCTGCGAGGTTCCCCGCGTCCCGACGGCTACGAAGGACTGCTGCCCTGACTATCGCCTTGTTTTGGACCCAGTGATCCTTGGTAGAGCGAAACGATAGACGAGTCTTCTAGCGACGTCACCGATCTTCAAATACTTCAGTTAAGTATAAGTGGAGCGTCTCCCAGTCCTTAGTTTGTCCTTAGTTTTTGGTATCCTTGAGATACGCCTTGATTTGGTACTTGCAAGCCCCAAAGCAGAAGGACTTGTGTATTCACGAGAAATATCGTAACAGATAATCCTTTGAAGTTTGAAGCTAGACTAGTGAGCAAAGATGCCTGGTTTTAGCAGACTTGGAAACTTGTTTTGTCTTGGTTGTAGTAAGGACTCCCGATTAGAGGATTCCTGTCCGGTTCCTCCGATTGGAACTCCAACATACGAGCTCTACGTAAAGCACGGCGTAGGCCCTATCACATATAATGAAGTGTGGATAAAATACACCCGCAAGGATGGTGTTTTAAAATGGCCCCAATATGGTAGTTTCGACTCAGAAATATTAGATAACCTAGAGGTCAAATTATTTAAGAGAAAAGCCCGGCCGGCGATGTTTGACTCTTTTCGCTTATGGCGCAAAGAAGCCAAACAGAAAGAAATAAAGTTAGCAAAAAGGAATAAAAGAGGTATGTCAATGGTGCAAGCTGCCGTTGCATACAGGGATAACGAGGAAGAGCAAGAAAACGAACAAATACTTAGGAGCAAGAAACTAGCAGTAGATAAATGCTACCCGATGTTACCAAATAAGGGACAAGGTCAAGAGGAAAGATCCGAGAAAGATCCATTAATGTCCCACTTATTAAGCTCACCTCCACCGTATGCGTTAAACGCTACTACAACGCCAAAGCGTTTTTCTATACCACGCCCCGGCGCACGAAACACAGCTCTTGCACACACGCCAGCTACTCTTCAGCTGGTTCCTACTTCTCCGGCGTAGCCTTCTCAAAGGCCGCCATCTTTGCTACATACTCCATCTACCTCTACCACTTTGCCTACAGCTCCAACTGTTCCCTATGATACTACGTCTGTCACTGTTTCAACTTCCTCTACTATTGACAAAGAGTGACAGGTACCGTCACTGGTCTGCTTTCACCTTTCTTCGGGTCGCCTAGAACGACCCCTAAAACAGAACATAGACAGTTGCGTAGTCAACTGCCTGATTACGAGGAAAGACGAGTGCTGAATGAACTAGCACGCCAATGGATTACGGACACTGTTAGATATGATGTTCAGTCTGTTATGGAAGTTTTCCGTCAATGGAATGCACCCACTCAGAGATACGTATTCGAAGAAATGTGTGTATATCTAGGCGAAGATGTAAAGACAAATGATCCCAAATATACAATGAACGAACTATGGCGTACACGCTTTAAGTTCTATGAAGGTATGATTATAGGTGCAGATGTTGAGAAAGCTATAGAATTATTGCTCTCTTATAGGAGTAAAGGAAACGTCTCTAGATCATGTCATGAAGACGATGCACCAGACGGGAAAAGAGCGAGACAGTACCCCATGAGAGAGGTTCCTCCGGTTTGGAGGGAGGGTGATGCGAATGCGAATCCACCGATTCTGCCTCATTTCCAGCGTGTATGGGTACATGTCCCCTGGAAAAGATCCGATGTCTTAGCACTAAAGCAGACATTGCCTGATCCTCGTAAAAACCCGACTGGGTATTATAAGGAGTTATCGCAAACTGCAAGCTCATGTATAATGAATTTAGTGGACATAGACATGTTGTTCGGGAACGTTGTTCCACATCCTCTATGGAGCAAAATACGTCATACGAACCATGACCAAGAACTAGGTGACTCATGGGCGAACATTGCCGCTATCGATGCTAGACAAATTGGTGGTTCTTAACCTGAGCCGTTAATAGCTGAACTTCCCGGTCGAATTATCGCGTACATGAAAACGATAATGCCCGAGGTACGCGTAAACTGGGACAAACTATCTGCGTGCAAGCAGAAGAAAGATGAGAATGTGTCTGACTTTTTCACAAGATTTGAGGAGACTTTCACCGATCATAGTGGTCAGGATATGGCTACCGAGGGTGGTCAAAGATTGTTTGTAGACAAGTTCGTACATAATTTAATACCTGAACTGTGTAATTAACTAAAAGATTCAGAGAGTGCTTGGGCTGTCTCTACGTCAGCTCAAATTTTAGCTACAGCCCAGTACTATGAAAATAGGCGCAAAGACGAGCTAGATAAAGTCGACAAAAAGACGAAAGATTTAAAAACTAAAGTTCTTCTCCAGCATGCTTATCCGCCTCGTACGGCTAGTCAGCCCAATTATCAACCACAACAGCAGTACTTGAGAAACGCGCAAGGAAACGAGTTTTCCCACCAGCGTATTGCTTATGGCCCGAATCAATGTGCGTATTGCAAGGAAGAGGGTCACTTTAAAAGTAATTGTCCGGCTCTTGCGCGACGTCTGAGCGGTGCTTCAGGTGTAAGGGGAAGAGGTGTTCAACATGCCCCTAGAGGTAGGGGCCGTGGAAATTTCACGCAGAATACAACTTCTTTTCCGCCTCAGAATTCGATGAACAGCTTTGACCAACAGAATAATGCATCATCTAGGTCAGCTCAGTACTATGCTGACGACTATTACACCGAACACGAAAATGAGGGTAATGATTGCTATGACAGCCATGCACAAAGAGAGGGAGTTGTTTCAGTTCCAGTAGATCAGAATGGACCTTATGTCGAGGTAATAGCCTCAGGAGTGTCAGAGCCATTTCTGCTGGATACTGGTGCTACAAAAAGTTCTATCATGCACTCAAAACTTCCTGGCGCACCTTTGTCCGGCGAAATGAATGTTTCAGTAGGTTTCTCTGGCGCCCCTGTTAGAAACCCGATCTCCAGTCCTGTATCTCTTTCTATTGGCCCGTGCGAATTAGATGCACCCCTCATTCTTACCACAGGTTGCGGTGAAAATTTGTTAGGTTTGGATTTGCTAAAAAGGTTATATGCGACTTTGTACTGTTCACCATTGGGAGTACAGCTTACTTTAGGTAAGAAAATAGTTTCTCCAATGTATGTGTCAAAAGAAAGTATTGCAACTGAATTGTCGTGTCTTCCTGATGTACTCTGGGCAAACGGCTCTAATGATGTAGGTCGTTTGGAGATAGCACCGTATGTCATAACGTTGAAAGCCAACGTTAGGTTGCCACGTATTCCCCAATACAAAATATCTAGCGAATGTGAAAAGGCGTTATTGACGATTGTCTATGACCTGATTGATAAAGACGTCATCGAAGAAACAACAGGAAATGTTTGTAACAGTCCAGTCTTACCGGTTTTAAAACGTACCGATCCTTCACAGCCCCCTGTGTATAAGTTCGTGATCGACCTCAGAGAAGTGAACAAGATAGTTATCCCACAGTTTCCAGTTGTCCCCGATATTACTGCTTTATTGACGATGGTTCCAGCTTCAGCAAATTGGTTCTCGGTGATCGACCTGAAGAACGCTTTCTTCAGCATCCCGATTGCTGAGGAGAGTAGAGATATTTTCGGATTTAATTCAGGAGGATGAAGCTTCCGCTTCAAGTGCGCTCCTCAAGGCTATTGCGAAAGCCCTTTAATATTCAGTCAGGCCCTGAAAACACAACTAGACACGATTGTTCTACCGAATGGTTCAACTCTGATTCAGTACGTAGACGATCTGCTGATCGCTGCAGACACTGAAGAGATTTGCAAGAAAGCTACGTTATCATTATTGCATCACTTATGTGATATGAAGCACAAAGTCTCTCTTTCCAAACTACAATTTTGCCGACAAGAAGTAACCTACTTAGGTCACATCTTGTCGAAGGAGGGAAGGAGACTGACACCAGAAAGAATACAGGCAATTGCAGAACTGAGTGCCCCAAGGACACAGAGAGAGGTTCGAGCCTTCTTGGGCATTACATCGTACTGTAGACAATGGATACCGAATTTCTCACTACTAGCTAAACCCTTGCTGGCATTACTCTGCAAAGACACGCCAAATCCTATGCCTTGGTCTGAAGATTGCCAGACGAGTTTCCACGAGTTGCGTGATGCATTGCGTTCGGCTCCTGTGTTGGAAAACCCCAACTACAACAAGCCTTTTACATTATATGTCCATGAGAAGGAAGGTTGTGCCTTATCAGTTTTAACACAACATTTTGGGGACAGACAGCGCCCATGCGCGTATTTTTCGGCAACTCTAGACCCTGTGGCTAAAGCCCTACCAAGTTGTTTGAGGGCTACTGCCGCAGCAGCTGTCTGCATCCGACAATCCTCTGGATTAGTCATGAATAATACTCTGATCGTTATGGTTCCACATGCAGTAGACATTTTACTAAACAGGACGAAGACACAACACCTTACCAGCGCTCGACTATCCAGTTACGAACTTACACTGCTAGCAAGTCACATCCACATAAAGAGGTGTGATACACTGAACCCCGCAACGTTATTACCCATTCCGACAGGAACAGACGAGATTGATAAACATGACTGCTGTTTTAGGACAGAAGAAGAGACAAAAGGGAGAGTAGACTTACAGGACACTCCCCTTCCTGAATGCAACGATACTTTATGGGTTGATGGTTCATGCTTCAAGTTGCCGAATGGTGATACGACTGCAGCATATGCCGTAACGACATTACACACCATTATAGAGACTGCGCGCATTTCCCATAATTCTGCACAAGCTGCAGAGCTAATTGCGCTTACCAGAGCATGTGTGCTAGCGAAAGGAAAGTGAGTGAATGTGTACACTGACAGCCAATACGCCTTTGGTGTGGCTCACAGTTTTGGGAGATTGTGGCGTGAACGCGGATTTCTTACGTCACATGGTGCAAAGATACAACATGGTCAGCTAGTTAATGAGCTCCTCCAGTCACTGACCTTGCCACTACAAGTTGCCATTGTAAAATGCAGTGCACACAAAAAGATTCAGGATGATGTTGGCCGCGGGAATGCATTTGCAGACGAGGTTGCACAAGAGACTGCAAGGAACACAATGAGTCGGATGTATGTTGTAGGTCCCGCTAGATGGATTACTGATGTGGGAATGTGTGAGGACACCATTGAAAGCGTGAAATCTATACAAGCCGAGGCAACTGAGAAAGAGGTGAATGAATGGAGAGAAAGTAAGGGTAGGTTAGATGCGAATGGTTGTTGGGTCGAATTGTCAGAACACCAGCGATGGCTATTACCTAACGCATATGTACTCGCAGTAGTAACAATGGCTCACGGATTTGCACACATCAGTTCGAGAGGAATCTGTAAAGTATTGGCCCCACTATGGCAAAATAGTAATATCCCGAGATATGCAGAGAATGTGGTCAGAAACTGTATGGTGTGTTTGAAGTACAATCCCGGTAGGGGAACCCCAACTCCAGCTGGTCATTTTGCGCCTCCAACGTATCCGTTCGAGGTTTTGCAGCTCGATTTCAATCACATGGAGAGATGCAACAATCTGAAGTATGTGCTCGTTGTTGTTTGCACTTTCTCCAGATGGGTGGAAGCGTACCCCCTTAAGGACAATACAGCCTTGTCAACTGCCAAAGCCCTTGTCAAAGAGTTCTTCCCGAGATTTGGCATGCCTAGAATCGTCTGGAGTGATAATGGAAGTGAATTCGTAGGACTCGTGATGAAGAGAGTGTGTGAGTGTTTAGGCATCCAACAAAAATTCCACTCTGCGAATCACCCCCAATCAGCTGGATTAGTAGAGTGCTACAATGGCACTTTGAAGCTCAAATTAGCCAAAATCCAAGCCTGCACAGGTCTTAAATGGCCTGACGCCTTGCCCCTAGCACTCTTGTCAACCAGAATGACAGTCCATTCCAGATTAGGACTTAGCCCCCATGAGATAGTGTTTGGCCGCCCAGCCAACGTCAGGGGCATGCCAAGGCCAAACAAACTTAGCGAAATAGAGTACCCCGTACTGCTTGACTATTTGTGCGAATTGACAACTAAATTGCGTGTTTTACACCAACAGGTTCACAGTTCCTCTCCGCCAGCCTCTGACGATCCAGGTCACTCCATCGCACCCGGCTCGTGAGTCTTGGTGAGGAATTTTCAGCGCACAAACAACGGACAGCCGAGGTGGACCGGACCTTACCTGGTACTTCTTTCCACGAGATCAGCGGTTCGGGTGGAAGGCAAAAAGAACTGGGTGCACGGGACCCATTGTAAACGGGTCCCTCTGCCCCTTCCATACGACCGGTGGGTCAACGAAGGAATTGCCGACTCTGAGACAGAATCCATACCTCGTTTCATCCCTTTCAGCAATGCACGTCTAAAAGAAACTGGTACCGAAAAGGAGAGTGATCGTATTTTACAAGGATTTGTGCCACAGTCTATGCAGTTGGACACTACCGAACCTGAGACATTGTTTGAAGACCACACCGTGCCAGGAAAACGACGGTACAATTTAAGGTCTAAACGAAGAGACTAAATAAAAACGAACGAATGTGATTTTCCCTTCCCCCAAGAACTATTTTTGATTTTTCAGCTCTCTCACTCTCAGGAAACTTGCTCATTTTTGATTTTCGAACCACCATCCGGTTCTGCTGCTGGGGTCGCGGTTGAAGGCTGGGGAGTGCAACTGGGGACGTTTAGGTCAACGGTTCTGGTTGGTCTAAGGGAGTTACCCCGGACTGAACAGAGCGCACCCCCTGGCAGAACCAACCTACCACCGCGGGCAGCAACTAGAGGATGGAGTTTCCTAGGGTAAAGAGACCTACCACACTCACAAACGTCGAAAGACATTTATGCACTGTACTGGCCAAAAGAAAGTTTTTGATAACATGTATTTTAATGTTGTGTAGCATAACGATGTTTTTGACTGGCTATACTCTATTCGTATTCCAAGTTACCTTTTCAAATGACACCCGGCCACAGCCTCCTCCTACTATCTCTCCACACTACTTTCACCCTCTACCTGAACACGAATCTGCCAGAAGACTCGAATTTGTAAATAACTCATTCATTCAACTCCTACACCAACACCAGTCCATCATGAATACATCGAACTGTTGGATATGTGGACTCATGCCACACACGACTGATAAGGGTATCCCATACTTCATCCTGCCATTCAGCTATTATGGTTCTCTGTGGGCTTTCCAGACCATGTTCCTATTCGCCCTAGAACCATACCCGACACGTTCTACTGAAAGTGACTCCAGTAACAAGGCACTAATAGCAGGGATAAGAAATATGAGTAGAGAGTTCGACACCTATCTTACGATTCCCAAAGATGAACTCACTCCGTACACTCGTTGGAACGTAACTAAATATGGGGTTTACCTGAGTAAGAGCCAGACAGCAAAGAAATCCCGCCCAGTTTGGATGGTACCCAACCGAGGTCACTTATGTTTACAAGGTATCGGCAGGGATCCCAAAGCACAATTAGGAAAGAGTATATGCACGGAAACATATGTGTTCGCTTCTCGAACTTCCCCTATACTATTAGCAGCCAAAGGCACGTATTTCGTCTGCCATGACCAAGCCCACACCTGGTTGCCCCCTGACTTCTCAGGTACATGCTTTATCGCATTTCTGCTGCCTCCCACCTACACGGCCAGAGCAGATTACCATCGGACAAGGACAGCTAGAGGTGTCGTGAGTAAAGACGACACCGCGGGTCAGGAATTCGCTGACTTCGCAAAGGGTTTTCTGCCATTTTGGGGGCCTATGGTGAACAGCAGGAATATTCGCCAGTTATCAAGGATAGTTGAATCCGCCGTGAGAACAACGGCCGGAGCTCTTGGCAACTTGACGACCGAACTTCAGTCGGATCGACTTATGACCCTTCAGAACCGAGTTGCCCTAGATATCATACTCGCCGATCGTGGTGGTGTGTGTAGAGTGATCCAATCCAGTTGTTGCATTTTCATCCCTGATAACGCACCGACAGTGTACCAGGCCATCTCTAAGTTACACGAGATATCTGGTTCCCGTCACGTAGAAAAAGGGGACTGGTCCTTACTAGGGTGGTTCTGGGAACTGATCGCTACCTGGGGATAGAAAACACTGATCTTCATTGGGATGATCTTAGCACTTCTGTTTATGTTCTGCCTATGTGTACAGTGCGCTCCGGCACTATGTGGCCTCTGTGCTACTTCATGTGTACGGAAGCCTGTGTCAAGGGACGAACTGAGCAACAGAATGATGCTACAGCAGCATCTCCACGAATTCCTTCATACAGATTTAGACTCGGATTAACATGAATTATTGTCTTATATGAGGGCAAAAGGAGGGTCTGTGGTTCTGAAATTCTGGACTCTACTGTTGTCCCGGTATCGAGGCCCGATATCCGTGTCCCGAAACATCAACGTACCATGACGAATTTGGTGTCGACGAACCGATAATGATTAGGACATCATTCCTATGTATTTGCGTCATGATCGAGGCATGCTAACACCCCTGAATCGTAGTTTCCGTCCCAAACCCCAGACTCCATTTTGTAAACGGTATCCATCTTGTGTCTTGCCCTCATGATAAGTCAATTAAAGGTCGAGCTTGATCTAAAAGGACACGTCCACCTTCCCTGACTTCCCCCTGACCTGTCCCAACTGACTCCCTTGCCTCCAGCCAAACCTGTTTAGGCAGCTCCTCGCCCAGTGGCCAAACAAGATAGCATCAATGTACAACATACCATAAACCATTCACCGCACACAGATCATGTTTTCTACACACATACACACCTGTCCACGCTCCCTGTTTATGGCCAGTTTTATGACTAGGAGGTGCCTTCCTTTATTGGGGTTTCACCGATATCTGATGGGAGTTCCGGGCTTGGCTGAGTAATCTATCACGAATTGGACATCTAAAATACGGGCTTGCCTACATGACTTGGCTCTTTTGTATTATTGTAGAAATATGTGTATAGCCATATCATAAACTCAAGAATTCTTGCTTGCAGCTATTATTTTTGTATATAAGGAGAAGGCTGGTTCTGTAAAAACGAACAGTCTCCTGAGAACACATGACCCGTGTTTGTCGTGCTTCTAGGACACCTGTTACTTGGTAGCTATCAATAAAACCTGATCTCTGACTCGACTAGAAGACTCCGTGTTTCTGTGGTCCGGAACAGGGAGAACCCAGAGGTCTTCGGGTGTTATCCCCTGGCACCAAACGGGTTCCTAAAAACCTGTTACCTCAGTGTGTAATATGAAAAGGTACACAAGAATCAGAATTAAAATTTGTAGCTGACATCAATGAAAACTCCCTAAATCTGCAGTTTATGGCCAATGTGAGCAATACAAAAGTGGAATTTTTAGATGTGGAAATCTTTGTGGAAGCAAATACTATCCATACTAAATTACATAGAAAGGTCACTGCTGGCAACTCTGTAATACATGCCAGCAGTGCCCATCCCAGACACCTTATCAGGAGCATCCCTTATGGGGAATTTTTAAGAATTAAAAGAACCTGCAGCAAGAAGGAAGATTTGGATACAAATCTATCTGAATCAGTAAACAGATTTAAGGCCAGAGGTTATAGTTCAGATGATCTTCAGACTGCTATAGGAAAAATACATGATCAGTCACATCAGTTGGATAATGCAAGTGAGGTGAATGTAGAAGAGAATATTCCAGCACAGTGTGTAAACAACAAAAAATCAGTAGTTAGACTCATCACTACATATAGCAATCAGGTGAAGCAATTTAGAAAAATAGTCAACAAGCATTGGCCAATTTTGAAAAACGATATTACTTTAGCCCTTGAATTAGATGTCTATCCAGTAATAACATTCAGAAGAGCACCCTCTGGTTAGAACTAGTCCAGAAGTAAGCGAGACTAGTAACTGGCTAACTAGTAGACAGGGTTTTTTTCAAATGCAGCTCATGTAGGGCTTGCAAATTTGGTACAAACAAGTATGAATTTGTTGATGCCTTCTCATCCACACTTTACAAAATACATGGATTGCATTCATGTAAGACTGATCATGCAGTATATGTGCTTACATGTACATGCCAACTTCAATATGTAGGTAGCACAAAACTTCCTGTGTTTAATCGTATTTTGCAGCGGGCAACCGTCAATTCAGATCCATCATATCCGGTCGCCCGCCATTTCAAATTAGTGCACCAAAATAATCTCAATGATCTCAGTTATTTCGTGACAGATGCAGTTCCAAAATCAATATGAGGAGGTAACAGAGAGAAGAAGTTACGTCAACTTGTGAGCCAATGTATCATTAGGTTAGACACTAAAATGCTGAATGGCCTCAATACAGGAGAGGATATGTACAATTTTTTATAACTGTTTATGATTGTTTAAGATATTATTAAATCATGAAGGATATATTTGTGTGCATATATTTGTGTATAGATATCTGTATAGATTGATATGTTACCATCATTGCACTGTTATCTGCTGCTTAAAAAATAATTAATGTAATCAATTTTTCAAATTTAAAAAACTTTGCTATGAATTTGGAGGTATTTTGTATATATTTTTAATATTTTTAATATTTTTGATAATCTGATAGATTTATGGCATATATTTAATATTTAAGACAATTTTGTATTCTTTTTGAGTGTATGGTTTGAGTATTTATTGGATTTTAGCCTCACTTTTATCTGGATTTTAACTGGTTTTACTAGTTCCCTGGTTTAACTGGCTTTTATCTGGTGTCTGTGTGGTATTTGAATCTAGTGGTAGCGGATCTTGCACTCTTTTGGAATGCATATTGTAAAATTCCACTCCTCTATTGTTTTGATAAATTTAAGATGTTTGTTTGCTCAATGGATCTTCAATGCATTGTATTATAATCTATAATCTATATGAAGTTTAGATATTATAACAATTGCATCCGTCAAATTAACTTCCATGTTTTTTCATGTATATTTTTTCATCTTATCGAATTTTCTATGACTTCAATAGTTACATCGATGAGATATTGCACTTAATTGGTGTTATTTACTTGTTTTTCACAATATTTATCATGTTGGTATTAATATCATCAGACAGACACTGTTGCAAGTAGATTGTGGGCTTTGATATATTACAGTATCAGTCATGACTGCACAAGCGTTATATTTACTGAGCTCTTTCTCGCGTGCTTAGTTCGTGTGTATTTCCCATCCCCTGAGGCGTGAGCAGGGGGTTCTAGGCTGCTAATTACGTTTTTAAGATTGTGACAGAATTAAAAATTGTTGTCTTATTATTTTAGCTTTTGACTTACTTTATGTAACTTTTTAAATCACCCCGCTTTCGTTGCACTGCAATCCTCGATCCCTATTAGGAAGATTCGGCGCAGACGCGCTCTCAGAGAAGGTACCGCCATCTTTGGTGGATCCCAGGGCAGCGCACTAGTTGCTCGCTGACTCCCGCCCTCCGAGTACTTAAACTGAGCCCATTCTCGCGTGCTTAGTTCGTGTGTATTTCCCATCCCCTGAGGCGTGAGCCGGGGGTTCTAGGCTGCTAATTACGTTTTTAAGATTGTGACAGAATTAAAAATTGTTGTTTTAATATTTTAGCTTTTGACTTACTTTATTTAACTTTTTAAATCACCCCGCTTTCGTTGCACTGCAATCCTCGATCCCTATTAGGAAGATTCGGCGCAGACGAGCTCTCAGAGAAGGTACCGCCATCTTTGGTGGATCCCAGGGCAGTGCACTAGTTGCTCGCTCACTCCCGCCCTCCTCCATTGCTATAAAAGGAACACCTGGCCCCGGCCAAAGGCACACCAAAGGAAAGCCCGTCTGCGCCCGTCCGCGCCAAGTCCGCGACAGGCGCAGGACATGCTGGTCAAATTCAATCTAATCCTATTCCCATCCCATTAACTCGTACATACAATGGGAAAGATCTTTTAATGTATAAGGACATTGGCAAATGCTCCAACTGTCCTTCTATGGAGTTGATATGGGGCCCTTTCTCATGTATAACCTGTAAATGGACCACCCCATGGCTCTCAGAGTCTTTGCCATGTGCAGTCTCTATGACGACAGGCTCTTGTAAATTTAAGGGTGGATTGATTAATGCCCGGTCTATATGTTGCCATAGTCAGGACATCAGGGATTTGATCCTTGAGCTTGACCTTGACTACCTTTTTGTGACCGAGACCTGGCTCAACGACGCCAGCAATCCAGATCTTGCAATTGCCCTTCCAGCGGGCTTTACTATTTTTAGGCAGGATAGACAGAATGGTAGAGGTGGAGGGGTTGCCTTAATTATCAGAAGTACCCTCAAATGCCACACATTCAACTTAGGTCCTCTAAAAGGGGCAGAGGGAATAGGTTTCTCGATTATGCTGAATGCATCTGCTTCATTCTCAGGCGGTCTGGTTTATCGTCCTCCAGGTAACGCCACTACATTTCTCGATTCAATAGGAGAATGTCTAGGACAGCTCCTGTTGCGCTACCCTCACTTTACTCTTATGGGGGATTTCAATCTCCAGTTGGAATCCAAAAATGACGCACAATCCACGAACTTCTACCTGACCTTGGACATTTTCGGTCTGCACCAATTGGTTGAGCTATCTACTCATTCCGCAGGTCATACATTGGACGGTGTTTGTTCTAATTTCCGGGCATTATCTACTCTTAGCCCGATCACACAAATCTGGACAGACCACAGTCTGATCCCGTTTAATATCTGTCTCTCTGGCCAGACAAAAACACCCAGGGTCAATCAGCAGTTAACTACTGATATTAATTGGAAGAAGGTGGCTGAAACTATAAAGGTGAATTCATCACGGCAGTTGCAAGCTCCCAGTCTGTTGGGAGATGCGACCCATGATTCCAGAATTTTTCACTCCTGGATGCATCAAGTTATCATAGAATGTGCCCCGCCTAAAGTACGCCAATATAAGGGTACAAGGCCAAAACCAAATGCCCCCTGGTTTTCACAGGTGCTGGCAGAAAGTCACCTACTATGTAGAAAAATGGAACGAAAATGGAGGATATCCTATGACCATTCAGCCAAAATTGCCTATGTTCAACAAAGAAAATCCTACCTGGTCAGCATTAAACTGGCCAAAAGAGAATACTACATTAAGGCCATCAATGAGGCTCAGCAAAAGCAGACGACAGTCTTTTCTATAGTTAAATCCTTCACGCATCCCAAAGCTCTCCAGCCGAAAATTCCACCTTCAGAAGCCTTCTGCAATCAAATCGTTGACTTTTTTGAGGAGAAGATTGTGCTCATTCAGAGGGATTTTCCTGACCTTTCCCCTACTTCTCCCTCTAGTCATCCGGGGAAGGGGGACAGTATTACTCACATCCTGAGTGCTTTTCAACTGGCCTCCCTTCTTCAAACCAGGGAAGTCATCTTGACCCCCCTCAGATACTCCATCAGTTAATTGATGCAGTTAACCCCTCTATTAATGCCATTGTTAACGCATCATTAAACTCATGGGTTGTACCTCAGGAATGGAAAAAAGCAATTGTCAAGCCGCTAATGAAGAAACACAATAAACCCACCACCGATTTGTCAAATCTTCGTCCAATATCGCTCCTCCCAGTCTTAGGTAAAATAACAGAGCAGATAGTGTATCAAAAATTAAAGGACTTTGTAGATACCCACAACATTCTACACCCACAACAGTCAGTCTTTTGACTTAGACACTCGACAGAAACTGCGCTCATTGAGCTCACTGATTCTATCAAATTCTTGCAGGATGATGGGAGAAAGGCTGTCTTGATTTTGCTGGACCTCACGGCAGCATTTGATACCATCTCTCATGAAATCCTGATTGATAGACTGATAGGTATAGGTACAACAGACGTTGCCCTGGCTTGGATTGTTTCCTTTTTGACCAACAGATCCCAAACGGTCTCTTTGGGCCCTTTCCTTTCCAACAAAAAAAGGTCTCATCTGGGGTTCCGCAGGGTTCGATTTTGAGCCCTTTACTATTCAATATTTATATGGTCCCTCTTATTGCACTGATATAGTCATACGGCATACTAGTAACATCATATGCCGATGACACCCAACTTGTGGACTCACTGGATTAAGATCTGTTTGACGGACGTTTTCCACTGGATGGCAAATAATCACTTAAGATGTAATGCCAACAAAACCGAGATTTTACCCTTGGGCAAGGAGGCCTTTTTTTGTCCAAAGGACTGGTGGCCTGATGAGTCACCTGCTCCGCCTTACTCAGTTGAAACTGCAAGAAATCGAGGAGTCCTATTTGACTCCTCTCTTTCCTTTGACCAACATGTAAGGAATACGGCAGGAAGCTGTTTTAGCATCATTAAGTCCCTTAAGAAATTTTTTGACTTCTTCCCTACAGACTCTAGAAAGTCGGTTGCAGTGGCTCTGATATTATCGCGACTAGATTATTGCAACGGGCTAATGGCTGGAGTCAAAAAAGCTACGCTAAAAAAATTACAGAGTGTGCAACATGCGGCAGCAAGACTAGTCCTTAAATCATCTAGAAGATCTTCTGCCTCCGCTGCGCTTCAGACCCTTCACTGGCTACCCCTACATAAAAGGATTCTGTTTAAGATCTTGCTAACCGCTTTTAGATCCCTCAATAAGACAGGCCCGAGATATCTTACGAGACGTTTTACTCATTATGACCCCCTGAGATGCCTGAGGTCGTCTGGAGGTAATCTAATTAACATCCCAAGATTTAAGCTTAAAACCAAAGGAGGAAAGACTTTTACAGTTCTGGCCTCTAAGGCCTGGAACGCCATGCCCTTGAACCTCAGACTCCTTGTACAGGAAAATGCCTTCAGGAAGCATTTAAAAACGTGGATTTTTAGTCTGCCAGATGGCTTTGTAATGGCTGCCATTTAGATCTTGATATTTGGTTTGTACACATGTTCAGCGCCAGGATGCTCCTTTCGGAGCGACAGTTAGCGCTTTAGAAATACCCTATACAAATACAAATACAAATGAATTAGTTAAAAAAATATAGTAATTGTTATTTTATTTACAATAACGTAATTTTTGTAGCAATATTACCATATATCTTGGTACTTGGTTATAATATATAAGCTGTTTCCACTTAACAGTCTGTCTTTTACCTCTTTGATCTTTAAAAACGGAGGGAAACCATTGTGAATAGAGAATATAAATCATACGGGATTTGATGCAAGTCATGTGATCAAGACCGGGGTGACCCGGTTGAAACGCGTCATGTTGTGGAGGAAAATAAACACACTTTGAATTATTCGCTTCTCTGTGGCGTGGTCCGTTCCTGAATACTAGTGCGGCAGCAACTTGTGGACAGGACTTGGTTTCGATATATATATAGGACAGGACACGCCCATTGGGGCTGGGTTCACTACAAGAATCACGAGTGTGATTCAAACATGCACAGCTGTCTCTTCCTCGACGTTAGCCAGTGAACAAGGGGGACCGCTCCTGAAATGCGTATGGCACAGAAGATGAAGCTGCGAGGGTCTCGCTGAACATGCTGCTGTTTTTCAGGAATAAAACGTTGAATTTACGCTGGGTGTGGTGCCTTCATCCTTCGGGCTCTTTTGTTTGGCATATATGTGGTCTGCCCTGGCCACAAAGGTTACCCCACTACAGACTCCAGCAGGTCCTTCCGCCAGTGGAATGTGAGAGCGGTAATGGAACAGCGTTTCCGCCTTGAAAAACACGAGAGAGCAGCAGCTCAGCCGGACTTTTAACAGCGACCCAGAGAGTTTTGAAATTATTACAAGGGGAGTGAACAGCAGCAACCATTGTGGATATAAAAACTTACCTGCCTACAACGACCAGAATACCTTGTCAGGACACGCCCATTGGGGCTGGGTTCACTACAAGAATCACAAGTGTGATTCAAACATGCACAGCTGTCTCTTCCTCGACGTTAGCCAGTGAACAAGGGGGGCCGCTCCTGAAACGCGCATGACACAGAAGATGAAGCGGCGAGGGTCTCGCTGAGCATGCTGCTGTTTTTCAGGAATAAAAGGTTGAATTTACGCTGGGTGTGGTGCCTTCATCCTTCGGGCTCTTTCGTTTTGCATATATATATATATATATATATATATATATTACCTACTGGCGGTCGCCAGTAGGTAGTTATAGTTAGGACCTAGTTTCCATAGGAAATCCTCAACATTCTATTTGGATTAACTTTGGCCCTGGTGGATGAATCTTTGCGAATTTCTCAAAGAAGATGGCTCGGTCCGCTGCGCTCCTTCCCTGAAAGTTTGGGGGGGATTGGTGAAGTGGGGGCTGAGATAAAAGGGGGGTCCCAAAACGTGTTTTCTCCATGTTATTTTCCATAGGACGTTTAGAAACGGCTACAGGTCGAACGGCTGAATGGATTTATAAGAAATTTGGCAAAACTGTAGAGTCCGGCTCGCAGATTACGCTTTTTTTGGAATGGTGTAAATCTGTACAGTAGTTGCTGAGAAAATTAAAGTTAAAGTCAATTATATATCTATAAGCGCGCACGGGTGCGCGCACTCAAGCACCTGTGCGCGAGCGGAATTTTTTTTGTTGCTGCGTGACGTCTGTTAACGTTCGATTCGAAGGAAATCAGGAAGTGTTGACCGCCATTTTGTCACTGCGAGTAAATATATTGTCAAAGCGTTGGAACATGGAAAGGGGAGAAGGTAGAGATTGTTTTGCTGCGTAGGTTCTCTCAGGGTGTGCAGTAAGGCCCTTAAACGCGAAAATATATATATTTCTTTTTTTTTTTTAAAGTTGCGGGGTGCGCGCACTCGGGCGCGCACACCTATTTACAAGAGTGTGAAAATGGAGATAAATCAGAAGTTTGAGTGCTTTGATATAAGGTGGCTCTGAAAAGAGCCCTTGTGTTAATTGAGTTTTTTCTGCATTTATAAGTAAGTACCGATGCAGAGTCTGATGTTGCAGAGGAAGATTCTGTTTCCCTCATCCGTGAAATGAACACCATCTGTCCTATAGATGTCTTGCATGTGGTAACGCAAGTTGTTGTGGTAAATAGAACCCATGCTATAATCTCTGAGGAAAGCAGAAACAGATTTATTAACATGTCTCCTTGCTTTCTCAATTTGTGCACAATGTTGATTGGACCAATTCCATTTCTGTCTTTGGCATATATTGGAATATACCAAGGCAGTTCGAGGAAAAAGTGTCATCAATTGTCGAAAGGTGTCTTTTAGAAGCATTTCCAGACCTACCCCAGTCAATGTGCCTAGATCGTTCCCACCACAGTGCACAATTATAAGGTCTGGTTCTGGGAGATGCATAAAAGTTTTCACCAATGGTATTAATTGGTGACATCTAAATCCTCTTTGCCCAATCCACGTTATCTGCACATTTGGTAAATCAAGGTTGGAAATTCGTCTGCTTGCTGCATATTTTCCACTCCAGTGAATATAGCTGTGTCCTAAAAGCCAAACCTTCATTTTCAAGGCAGATGCACTCGTACTCCAATGGGTTCTGGAAGTGGAATGGCAGTTAGAAGCTGAAAGTCAGGATAAAAAAATGGATGAAGCTTGGTGTGGTTGAAAAACGAAAAATGATTGGTTGATTCTAATACGTGAAGATTGAAGACTACGTTGCATGTTAATGTTATGTAAAAGAAAAAGTAGTATTGGGTGACATGAACAGAGCTGTGGATAGGCAGGTGTTTCTGGAGGGAAAACAGTGTTGTTAGTTTGCTGTAGAACGTTGAGATATGAACTTTTGACCTGTGCCTTCAGCCAGGTGCAGAATGAGGTGTTACCATGGAAACAGTCAGAGATGGCAGTGGGTGATGGGTGACTTTTATGTGACATTGAAAATATTGTGAGGGACAACCAACTGAAATGTAAATTTGAATACAAAATTTTGCGGGAGGAAATATGATTGGCTGAAGAGACATATATGAGTCTGTATTGACTGGATATCTGTGCCATTGAATTTTGGTTGCAGTGATAGCAGCATAATTGAGACTTCCGTCAAACGAATATCTATTTTGTGACTGTCACTGTTGTACATCGTACAAAGCATTGGTAAAGGTAAGTCTGTAACTGTTTGTTTTGTCATGTACCGTAAAATATGGATTACCCACAAACAATGATTGATTTTCCTCATAGTTTGAAACTAAACTCATTTTTGGCTGTCATAATGTGTTGTATTTCTAAAACTATTTTTAATTTAAATGTGAAATATGAAGTATAAAATATGTTTAATATAAAGAGTAATTATTTGTGTGATTTTGAAGCCTTTATATATAATGAGAGAAGTTGTTTATGAAGTGAAAAAATGATATTAGCAGAGAGACAGATAATGCAGATAGAGAGAGAAATGGTAAATTACATGTGATACCGTCGTGAAAAAATGTTAATGGTTAATGAATTCGTAAACTTTCTGTCACACGACAAAATTAGAGTGCGGTTTCTGGACGCGGCCTGCATTGGTGGGTGTAGGGTGAGAGGGGCAGGTGGTTGAGTGAAATAAAATGAAAAGTTGGTATATTACATGTGATACCGTGTTGAAAAAGTGGTAATGCTTAATGAATTCTTAAACTTTCTGACAGACGACAAAATTACATTGTAGTTTGTGGCCGCGGCTTGCACTGGTGGGGTGAGAGGGGGAGTTGGTCGAGTAAAAAAAAATGAAAAGTAAAATGCTAATGGTTAATGAATTCGTAAAGTTTCTGTCACACGACAAAATTAGAGTGCGGTTTCTGGACGCGGCCTGCATTGGTGGGTGTAGGGTGAGAGGGGCAGGTGGTTGAGTGAAATAAAATGAAAAGTTGGTACATTACATGTGATACCGTCTTGAAAAAGTGGTAATGCTTAATGAATTCTTAAACTTTCTGACAGACGACAAAATTACATTGTAGTTTGTGGCCGAGGCTTGTACTGGTGGGGTGAGAGGGGGAGGTGGTCGAGTAAAATAAAATGAAAAGTTCTGACCATGAGGTTGTACACAGATTTGTGCAGTAAATGTGTTCGTAAATTGAGGTACCAAACGGAGTATAAAAATATCTCTCTCACTCCTGCTGTTTGACTGCATCTTCATCTGCCTTCTGTTTTCCGTCTCCGTTGCCCTGTGTTATCTTATTGTGTGTGTGTCTGTCTGTGTCTGGCTTCAGTCTGGGCTGAGGAACTTTGCTGTGGAGGCACACACAGATAGTCGCATCAAAGTAGTTGGAACATTTTCAAAAAACTATTTATATGATTGAAATGCTTTTTTGAAGCGCTAGTGAATGTTTTCTTTCAGAATTACCGCTTGGTTGCTTCCATAGAGCAGAGGGTATGTTGTATTTCACTACTTAGTGCCTCTGCATCTGCACTCTGTTCTCTGGTGGCTGGCGGAGAAGTGTTTGTTATTGTGGAGATTAAAGCGTGATAAGGAGTGAAATACGACATAGCGTCTGGTCTGTAGAAGCGTGGGAGCAGTGATTAACACTGAGTGAAGCAGAACTGCGACGGTGCTTGAGAAGAGTAATAAATTATTTTTTTACAGAGGTACAACTGTGTGCATGGTGCGCGACCTACTAAGAAAGGGTTCACGGGCTGTTATAGGCCTGTGGGTTCTAGTATGAGTAAATCAGGTCGACAAAAGAAAATATTAAGTTAGTACAGCGGAAGTTACGTGGAACACATGAATACTGTTTCAGTATACAATCATTTTAGTTGAGATTATGGATTAAAAGAGAGAACGTGTATATTTGAAATGTTTATTCAGAAATGCACTGTTTTCAAGGCAAGTTTCTAATCTAATACGAGTAGAGACATTGCAAAAAACAAAGTAATCGGTATAGTCAGTAGTACATAGAATACAAACGGTATAGTTGATGAAAAATGAATATGGTTTTGCAAAATTAATTATACACTCTTATGAGGAAGTATATTATATTTTAATAAATGGAAGAAGGTCTCTGGCCTTTCAGTTTAGGAACGATACATGAAAATGCTAGTGGTTAGACATTATGTCTTTATCAATCAGCTCTCTGCATGCGAAGCACTATCACGTTTCTGTTATGCTATTGTGTAAGGGGAAAAAAACGCGCCAAAACGGACAAAATGGCGAGAGGTGCATGTATGTAATCAAAATATTTCAGTTTATGGAAAATTAAATGATCAGAGGTGTCTGAGGCGGAATTAAGCAGTTCAAATGCGAAATTGCGTTTACAGTTATAAAAAACGTATTCTATATTTACACATTAATTAGGGCACATGTAGCATATATTAGCGAGTTTTGGTTCAAGTACGTTTGAAATAACATAAGATAAGATATACAATAGAATTGTTGAGATTAGACTTTAATAAAAAATAAAGTTCAAAATCGAGTAGGTGAAGAAAAAAAATTTAGTCCACATAAAAGATCAAAATTTAACCAGTAGGAAATCATAATGTCCACTGTTAGTAAAGCCAATAGGTCTGTTCATGTTAAGAAAATATCCAAGAAAACGTGAAAAATATAGGGAGGCAAAACGAAATGTGGACGTCAATGGCTTGCATAACAGTCAACCCAGGATTGTATAGGCAAAGTAGGCAGCAACTGCTTCTAACAAGAAGTCACTGTTAATAGCCGAAAACATGTCAGCCATCCAATTGAAAAGAGGAAAGCAGCATTCATGATCTGTTATTACCGGAGCCTCTAGTACCATCAGAGGACAGCTCGGTGGGTTTTCAATGTAGCTGTCTGTCAGGAAATCTTGCGCCGCTGCGAATATATCCCAATGACCCAGAACTCCTTGTATCGCTGCAAAGGCCATAATCCCTCCGTTGCAACAAAACTGTTCATGATCAATTAACGGATTCATGAGATGATTGTAATTCACTTCAGGAGGTACCAAGTTGCAGAGACATAAGTCCAGGGCCCACATGAAATCACAGCTCAGGCAATGAAATACAGGCTGCACACAGGTGGAATAGGAATATCGAAATGATAATCGATATGAAGTATTCAGAGTCGAGAGTGCTAAGATGCCGTAGTAGTCAAGCATCTTTTGGCGAAATAGTTCTAAGTGTTCCGGCTTATTTGCGAAGACAGGAGGGACATCCATTTTGAAATAAACAAGATGGGAACACAAACGTCGCAGCACTGGCAGTTCAACAGGAAGTCCACAGAAATAGGTCGCAGAGCATGGAGTGAAGAGTAGCAGAATGACTTGATATAATTTTTGGCAGTCCGGTTACTAAACCATTGCTTAGTAGTTATAAAAAAAATAGCCTGTCTTGAAGTGGAGGATGCGTTTAAAATTAAGGGAGTCACCTTAGTACATTGTAAAGGAAGGCCACTCTTTTATAAGGAATGGTGTTGTCTGTGAATATTAGCTAAGTGAAAGATATGTTCGCGAACAGATGCTACGCTAACTTGTTTTTGTGACAATAAGGCTGTTGTTCATGTCTTGTGATTCAAGGTCGGAATTTGCTGCCAGATGGAAATATCAAGGTTCACATGCGTGGGGTAGATAAACTACATTCTTAAAAGGAAGCAAATGCAGAGTGATTTTTACCGCGTAAGCTTTGTCGTTTAAAAAGTCATAGTGATTTTCATTATATGTAAAAAATAATATCACTGATGAAGAATGAAAAAAAATCGTTATAATAATAGGCACTGGTGTATTTTTGGAAAGATATGCAACATTACAGGGATTCCACTTAAATAAGTCATGTAATTGAAAGTGCCTGCATGTGGACGACTAAATATATGTTTAGGCGTTAAATATGCAGCTTTGAAAAAAAACGTGCGTTTGTTTTAAAAATGAAATGTAAAGGTTTAGAGCAGGAGTTTTCAAAGCGGTCGTGGAGGGCTAGATGCATGGCAGATTAAAAAAATTACTACATGTTTTTCAATGGGGTTATCTTAAACATATGGGGGCATGTTACCAAGCAATAGCGATAATTATCGCTATTGCTTGGTTAGAGACAAAAATGTACCGCTGCGGCAATTTTTATCGCAGATAAACCTTGGTATTACCAAGGTTTATCGCAAATGCGATAAAAAACGGCTGCAATGCATGAATATCGCTGAAAAGTCAGCGATATTTATGCATTACCGAGCTAATGCTCTTAGCCATGTTATCCACCTCCCATTGGATAACATGGCTAACAACTGCTCAGGGCAGGTGTTAGCTTTTGGAGATATTCGCGCCTAGCACGAATATCTTCAAAAGTTGGGAATAGGAGATAGCGATGTTAGCGACTGTTTCCAGTCGCTAACATCTTGGCACGCCCACTTTGCATGTCATTAGTGATAAATATCACTGACATGCAAAGTGGGGCCCAAGATGGTCGCTATCTCCTACTAGCTGTTGCTAACTGGTGTTAGCGACAGCTAGGTAATAGGGAGATAATTTTATCTCCGCTTTCTTGGCTTTTAAAGCCAAACAAGCGGAGATAAACCCCCTTGATAATATGCCCCTCGTTTCTTTATCTACTGTGCAGTTTTTCTGCATGTTGCCTATTCTTTGATTTTTACTGTTGCTGTGTCTTATACATTTTCCAGGGGCGGGTATAGGGTCATGGCAGCCCTGGGCAGGGAGCGTAGGTAGGGGGCTCTGTAACAGGGGGTTTGGGCGGGGCGGAGCGTGCAGCCCACTGAATAGGGGGGGTGGATCAAGGTGTTTGGAAGTGGAACAGAGCCAGAGCACGCCAAATTCCTGCCATGGGCCGCTACGCAAATGTGTATGCATCCTTAGACGATTATTATATTAAGGATATATATTAATATGGAGGCCTCACCTCAAACAAACCTCTGGATAGGGCACACCTTATCGTCATCCTGAATCAATCATTTAAAATGTTAGGGACAGATTTATGATAGGTGTGTGCTTCTTTTTCGCCGCTGTGCGTCACTTTTGTGACGCAGCGGCGGTGCAAAAGATTTGCTATGTTGTGACATATTTACAACTTGATGCATCTAGGCAGATGTGTCATGCTGTAAAGTCCTGTGCCACATGAAACCAATGCAGCAGTGATGCAAAAGATGCACCATGTTGCAAGACAGGCCTCACTTCATCTCCAACAACATACCGTCTGTTTAAACTGTAAACATTTAGGAATGTGTAGGGGGCATGGAGAAGCTGAATCTTCTGTAAATGTCAAAATTGTTGTATACAGTGCTGAACTTCTGTGTACTCTTTGATATGCTAGACTGCATCTGCACAATGAGATACCTAAGCAAAGGAAACACAGGTGATGTGATTGTGAAATGAGGAAAAGAAATTCCACATTTTTCAATTACATCACCTGTGTTTCATAACTTTACGAATCACATTGTGCAGATGAGGTAGAGGCCTGTTCACGGACACAGAAGAGGTCTGACCTTTGTTCAAGAGTGCAGTGGACATGACTCACTTCATTGGTAGGTCTGCACATGTATTATCTCCTCTGTATTCTTCAAGAAGCCTAAATTTCATCTGCAACCCTGAGTAGGCCTCACCTCAAACAAACCTCTGGATAGGCCACACCTTATCGTCATCCTGAATCAATCATTTAAAATGTTAGGGACAAATTTATGATAGCCGTGTGCCTCTTTTGCGCCGCTGTGCGTCACTTTTGTGACGTAGCGGCGGCGCAAAAGATGCGCTATGTTGCGACATATTTACAACTTGATGCATCTAGGCAGATGTGTCATGCTGTAAAGTCCTGTGCCACATGAAACCTGCGTCAGGTTTCATATAGGCGTTTTGTTGCAGGGTGGGCATTCATTTGCATGAAAGCCCTGTAAAACTAACACAGTGAAATTTAGAAGATTTCACTGAGTCAGCTTTATAGCATTGCTGAATCAAATCCTTACGCCTGTTTGAAACAGGCATAAGGAGTGATGCACCATGCAATGTGTGGCTTGCTCCTGTGCATTGCAGTAGACATGTCGCGCTTACGACGTGATTCCTGCAATGTGCTGCTTTTGCGGCACAGATGCGTGACGCATCTGTGCTGTTTTTGCTCAATGGTGCTCCACATTGTAAATGCGGCACACCATCGGTGGCAGAGCAGCGGTGCACATTAACTGGTGCATCTCTGGGGATGCGCCAGTTAACATAAATCTGCCCTTTACATTTAAGTATGAGCAGGGGACACAGAGTTGGTGAGGCTTATCCAAGGTTAAAAAGAGATGAGTCCTGTTCACTGAAAACTTGGACAAAGGCCTCACCTCCTCAGCATCGCTGGACATGGCTAAATAATAGCTGCAAAATGTTACTCTTGTTAAACAATTTTACTATTATAGTCTCTGAGATTTGTCTCTTACTCTGCAACATCTTATTTTTCTTCTCTTTCTTTAAAGATAACGACAACATCAACCATGAGTGATAATGAGCAATCCGTTGATCTCGATCTTATCGTTGAAATTGTTATTGAAACGTCAGTGGAATTAGATCTCTTAGATGATTTAAATCCTGAGGATGATGAAGAACATGATGAGGATGCTGATTTGTCAGAATTGTATGACATAGGGTGGGAAGCTGACCTGCTTGAGCCTATGGAACTATAAACATTTATTTTTAAAATTTACTGGAAATAAAAAGTAAAAATGTAAACCGTTTCATTTAAAATTAAACACAACTTCAAAAACAGGTTATGTGTAGTGTCTTTAATAAAATAGTCAAATATGCTCATAAAATTAGATCAGATTCACATATAAAACAGCACAGGTAAAATGTAGAAGCATTCCATTTCTTTCCTACTATTTGTGAATACTAAATTTGCCAATGCACTAAAAATTATTCTATGTAAAAATGAGAAGTAGTGTGTTAAATTTTTGACAATGATGAGAGAGTAAAAAAAGGTTAACCTGATGTTTTAAAGTTATTCACAGGCTTCTTTAGAGGAAGTATTCTATATGATTGTAGCGTGGGTGTTTCACTTTTTTATAGGTAATAGAATGCATTCTGTATGCTGTAGCAGGAGGAGTACTACATGCTTGAATATTCTTCAGTGCTTATTTTCCTTTCGTAAGTGGTATTGAGACCGACACAGAACTTCAATGGATCGGAGGGGCTGTTCCTGTGCATCTGGAGGACTGCCAAGCCGTTGCAGCAGTGGGAGTGAGGCCTCTCACGACACAGAACTTCAATGGATCGGAGGGGCTGTTCCTGTGCATCTGGAGGACTGCCAAGTCGTTGCAGCAGTGGGAGTGAGGCCTCTCACAGGGGCGTAGCGCAGCTCCTTTTGATGTTCACAATTGTAGATAACAGGGTAGAGATGTCCGTGGAATTTATGGATGGTTAGTTACACTAGAGTGTGCGCGGCGCCCCTAGCACCTCATTACGGCAGACAGGGGAGCCGCGTTGCACAGTTTGAGAATCAGAGATTTAGGAGATAAACCTTCATAATAGGAAGGCTTCTAAGTGATAAAAATCGCCGGTGCTCGGCGTTAAAAATATCACTGCTATCGGTGGAATTTTCCACGGTGTTAGTGCTTCTACAGCAATGGGAACACAATACTGATAGAAAATCCTGTAACAATCTCAGTATTTCACATTATCGCGTGAAAAGAAAGTCTTCCGAAAGATGTTGAACGTTGTTCTCTTTTGAGAGTACAAAAGATAGTGAGGGAAGTGGGTTGAGTCCTCCGTGTAAATTGCAGAATAGAAACTACTAAGAAGCAATTGGAAGTGTTGTTTTCGAGTCACATGACTTCACATGCGCGTCTCAGGACGTGTACGCGGTGACAGTATCTGGTCACGTACGCCATTTGGAAGTAGCGGTCTAATTCAGCGAAGTTTCAAAACGTGAAAAGGAGTAAATCCAAACACATCCGGATTTAATATATCTTCTGAGCTCGATTCAAGCATACAATTGTTAAAGTATAAAACCTTTTATATTTTTTTTAAAAATACCAAGGTGTGTACATTCGGTCACGCACGAAAGTTTAAAAAGACATTCGGCTCCATTTAATGTAAATTTTCATAATAATAAAAAAGAAGCCTAGGTTTAGTGTCTTTGACGTAGTATAAGTTCTTTGATGGGTCTATGAAGAAATTTAATAAGTTGCAAAGTTTTCACGAAATATATATGCGGGTGCGCGCACACGGTCGCGCACGAATGAAAGCCAAAAAAGCGGAGATAAACCCCCTTTATAATATGCTCCTGGAGCTCTTTTTGGTAGAATGAGTTAGTTCTGAAAAGAACTTTTTTTTTTTTTTTTTTTTAAACAAGTGTTATGTTGTTTTTGATTTTTTAAACTTGCAACAACATTTTCATGTGTGAGACAGGATCAAAATGAAATGAAGAAATTTATCTTTTCTTGGGGCATTTATGACTCTCAATTTTTAGTTTAGTAAGAATGAGGCTCTGCTCTCCGTACAGAAGAATTTCTCCACATTCGTTGCATTTCATGTGCACCTTTGCAAGATATGGTCTCAAGTCCATCACAGCACTCGCTGGAGATACAGGTCGTCCACCAGAAGATGTGCTGGCCACCTCTGATGGTAATAGCGTGGCCAGGGCTCTTGTCGATGCCTTTGCAAATTCCACAGGGTGCACTTGTTTGACATGCCGCACCATGGTATGTATGGAAAAGGAATATTTTTTTCTTGGATTTCCTCTTGGGAGAACCGAATTGCATATCGTGCAGGTAACTTTTGGCGCATTCACTTTCTTTTGTTCTTCAGGATAAGTGAAAAATTGCCAAATAAAAGATTCCTTTTTTCTTTTTAAAGGTAGTCGCTCATTTCCTTCAGATTCGGAAGATGAATGCGGGGCGGCAGCCATTTCAGCAAAGTCTTCCAAAGGATGTTGAACGTTGTTCTCTTTTGAGAGTACAAAAGATAGTGAGGGAAGTGGGTGGAGTCCTCCGTGTAAATTGCAGAATAGAAACTACTAAGAACCAATTGGAAGTGTTGTTTTCGAGTCACATGACTTCACATGCGCGTCTCGGGACGTGTAGGCGGTGATAGTATCTGGTCACGTACGCCATTTGGAAGTAGCGGTCTAATTCAGCGAAGTTTCAAAACGTGAAAAGGAGTAAATCCAAACACATCCGGATTTATTATATCTTCTGAGCTCGATTCAAGCATACAATTGTTAAAGTATAAAACCTTTTATATATTTTTTTAAAATACCAAGGTGTGTACATTCGGTCACGCACGAAAGTTTATAAAGACATTCAGCTCCATTTAATGTAAATTCTCATAATAATAAAAAAGAAGCCTAGGTTTAGTGTCTTTGACGTAGTATAAGTTCTTTGATGGGTCTATGAAGAAATTTAATAAGTTGCAAAGTTTTCACGAAATATATATGCGGGTGCGCGCACACGGTCGCGCATGAACGAAAGCCAAAAAAGCGGAGATAAACCCCCTTTATAATATGCTCCTGGAGCTCTTTTTGGTAGAATGGGTTAGTTCTGAAAAGAACTTTTTTTTTTTTTTTTTTTTAAAACAAGTGTTATGTTGTTTTTGATTTTTTAAACTTGCAACAACATTTTCATTTGTGACACAGGATCAAAATGAAATGAAGAAATTTATCTTTTCTTGGGGCATTTATGACTCTCAATTTTTAGTTTAGTAAGAATGAGGCTCTGCTCTCCGTACAGAAGAATTTCTCCACACTCGTTGCATTTCATGTGCACCTTTGCAAGATATGGTCTCAAGTCCATCACAGCACTCGATGGAGATACAGGTCGTCCACCAGAAGATGTGCTGGCCACCTCTGATGGTAATAGCATGGCCAGGGCTCTTGTCGATGCCTTTGCGAATTCCACTGGGTGCACTTGTTTGACATGCCGCACCATGGTATGTATGGAAAAGGAATTTTTTTTGTTGGATTTCCTCTTGAGAGAACCGAATTGCATATCGTGCAGGTAACTTTTGGCGCATTCACTTTCTTTTGTTCTTCAGGATAAGTGAAAAATTGCCAAATAAAAGATTCCTTTTTTCTTTTTAAAGGTAGTCGCTCATTTCCTTCAGATTCGGAAGATGAATGCGGGGCGGCAGCCATTTCAGCAAAGTCTTCCAAAGGATGTTGAACGTTGTTCTCTTTTGAGAGTACAAAAGATAGTGAGGGAAGTGGGTGGAGTCCTCCGTGTAAATTGCAGAATAGAAACTACTAAGAACCAATTGGAAGTGTTGTTTTCGAGTCACATGACTTCACATGCGCGTCTCGGGACGTGTAGGCGGTGACAGTATCTGGTCACGTACGTCATTTGGAAGTAGCGGTCTAATTCAGCGAAGTTTCAAAACGTGAAAAGGAGTAAATCCAAACACATCCGGATTTAATATATCTTCTGAGCTCGATTCAAGCATACAATTGTTAAAGTATAAAACCTTTTATATTTTTTTTTTAAATACCAAGGTGTGTACATTCGGTCACACACGAAAGTTTAAAAAGACATTTGGCTCCATTTAATGAAAATTTTCATAATATTAAAAAAGAAGCCTAGGTTTAGTCTCTTTGACGTAGTATAAGTTCTTTGATGGGTCTATGAAGAAATTCAATAAGTTCAGATTGCAAAGTTTTCACGAAATATATAGGCGGGTGCGCGCAGTCGGTCGCGCACGAAAGCCTGGAAATGCGCTATCCATTTTATTGAGAACTGTTGCCGAGAGTGCGCACACCGGGTCGTGCACGAAAGTTTAGAAAGGCTATTTTTATTTACAGGCACATTTTAATGCGTTGAAAAAAAGGCAAGGTACAGACTTTCTAATTCTATATCGCTTTACAAGGAGTCTCTATGCAACTTGAACAGTGAAGAAAACGGCTTGTTTCTGAAACAAATATTGCCAGAACTTTATTGACAAAAGTATAGGTTGTATACACGAAATATTTCTGAATTAGCATTTTAAAAACCAATGAAATTCACTGAAAAAACCATAGGTTTTACACACGTTATAGTTAGGAAGTAGCATTTACAAAACCTATGAAATTCACTGAAAAAACCATAGGTTTGACACCAGTTATAGTTAGCTGGAAATTTTGCTGATATAAAACCAATGAAATTCCACGTTATAGTTAGTTGGACTCACTATAACTTGCGCGTGTAATGCACTGCTGATGACGTCACATATTACATCACTCATGACATCACTGATGACACCATCCTTGTGACACAGTGACAGACCTCCTTTCACTGTAATCTAACCCTTGAAACGCATATTCAAAAATAGAAACTAAAATGTTCAAAAAAATGGAGATACCCATACCAGTTACAACAACCAATTCAATAATTCCACCATCTATATACACATGCACTAATTCACCAACAGTTCTATATAGTCAGTCATACATATATTTACTAATCATATGTAGTGATACACGTACACATCCTGTTACACACCGACAGTCATCCAAAAGTTATTCACACACATACTCACACATGCAAATAAACTATTGAGCATCCATTTATTTGCATAAACAGCTATACACACACTACCACTTTACTTCTAAGGAAGCTTACACATACTTACTCTCTTAAAAAATCACTTATAGAAACACATACTAATTTAAACAGGAACTCTTACAATCCCTCACTCTCACATATAGTCACTTATATACATCAATATTCACATATACTACATTAAAACATATGTAGTTACTGATAAAGACACTAATAAGACAGTCATTCACTCACTAACACAGACATATGCACACTAATCCACCCATACAGTCGTGCACATATGCTGTCTTCAAAACACATACAAACAGAGACTCAGTCATTCTTGCATCTATGTAGTAAGTAATACCCCCACCAAACCATGCAAACACTCATACTGATACTAAGAAAAACATCTAATAACCTATATACATACACATGAACCTACTCATCAACCCATGCAGCCACTTATACACAAAGTGAAACACTAACACATATATTTAAATATTTAAGCATTACTCAGTAATATATGTATTCACTAAGATATTCAATAATATATACATATATAACACATATTTATTTTTCAGAAAGACACACATTCACTGGATGGTGTCATCAGTGATGTCATGAGTGATGTAATATGTGACGTCATCAGCAGTGCATTACACGTGCAAGTTATAGTGAGTCCAACTAACTATAACGTGGAATTTCATTGGTTTTATATCAGTAAAATTTCCAGCTAACTATAACTGGTGTCAAACCTATGGTTTTTTCAGTGAATATATATATATATTCACTGAAAAAACCATAGGTTATAGACCATATATAGTTAGGAATTAGCATTTAAGAAACCTTTTTTTTACTCACACAAAACCATTGAAATTCCATATATAGTTAGTTGTACTAACTATATATCGCGCACCCGCAATCCACTGCTGATCATGTCACATATTACATCATTCATGACATGGTCAGTGACATCACTGATGACATCACTGATGACATCTCAAATGACATCACTGATGACATCACTGATGACATCTCAAATGACATCACTGATGACATCACTGATGACAACATCCAGTGACTGTATGTTTCTGTAAAGTTAAAATATGTCTTACATATTGAAGAATGAGTGGATTTATAAGTGTCTGGATGAAGGATTTATTAGGTGCATGACTGACTGTATGAGTGACTGATTAAATGTGTACGCGTATGTGATTAAATGTACGCGAACCGGGAGCGAACCAACTTTTTTTTTTTAAAAAGAAGAGTAAGTATAAGGGAAGTAAACAGAGAGTAATGTTAAAAGAAAGACAGCTATAGGGACTAAACCAGAGATACTGTTTAATAGATCTATTTACCGAAGAAAAGATGGAAGAGGGTATAATTGTGAAAAACAAAATAGATAAGGAAGTGAAAGAAAAAAAGGAGAGTAGAAGAATAACAAAGAAGAGTTTCTTAGAGAATGTGAGTGAATGTTCACAATAAGATTAAAACATGTGGAATAACAGAGAGAAAAAACAGAAAGCAGAAAAGAAGAAGTAACAGAAAAGGAATAATTGAAACAGCAAAGAAATGTAAATAACATAGGGGCATATTATCAACATAGGCAATAAAAGTTTCGCAGCTTTTATTGGCAGAAATGTGTCGCTAAAGCCGCTTTTGCGGCAGAAAACTGCCGCTAAAGCCGCTTTTGCAGCAGTTTTCTGCCGATAAAAGCAGCAATAATTGTATTGGCTGTGTTCATAATATGCCCCTTAGTGTGCTTCAACTACACAGAGAAAGCATAATGAACAAGTAGTGAAAGAGTGATCAGTCAGAGACACTAAGAGTAATAGAGACGGAGTGAGTGAACAAGAGTGAGGAACTATGAGAAGAGAGGGACTGAGAAAAGGAGTGGAAGGAGTAGAGTAAGTAAGTAATAGAGAAAGGAATGAGGGAAGTAGCAAAAGCAGGAAAGTGAGGGTTAAAGAAATGAAGCAGTGGAACTAATAGTAGTTAAATGTGATAGAAATGTAACGAAAAGAGTACTAAACATTTACCTTATAATTGTCGTTAACTTAGTCACTTGTTATTTTTATACTTTCAATCTGTGAAAGAGAGAACAAACATTTGAAAAATATTAAAACATGTATTTAAAAATTAGAAAAGTCAAGGGAAAAGATTGAAGGACAAACAGTTTTTCAACAACTTTGACACTTACAGAAGCCTCTGCTTCTCCAGGCCCCCTACACAGTCCTAAAGATACACATTTTAAACTAACAGTATCTTGATGCAGATGAAGTGAGGCCTATCTTGGAACATGGTGCATCTTTTGCACTGCTGTTGTCTCACAAAAGTGACGCAATGGCAGCGCAAAAGAGGTGCACAATCATCATAAAACTGTTCCTAACATTTTAAATGATTATTTCAGGATGGCAATAAGGTGTGTCCTATCCAGACGTTTGTTTCAGGTGAGGCCTACTCAGGGTTGCAGATGAAATTTAGGCTTGTTGAAGAGTACAGAGGAGATAATACATGTGCAGGCCTACCAATAAAGTTCAGACCTCCTCTGTTTCCCTGGACAAGCCTAAACTTCATCTGCACAATGTGATTCGTAATGTTAGGAAACACAGGTAATGTATTTGAAAAACGTGCAATTTCTTTTGCTCATTTCACAATCACATCACTTGTGTTTCCTTTGGTTAGGTATCTCATTGTGCAGATGTAGTCCAGCATATGAAAGAGTACGCACTGCATGCAACAACTTTGACACTTACTGAAGCCTCAGCTTCTGCATGCCCCCTACACAGTCCTAATTATATACATTTTAAAGTGACAGTATCTTGCTGGAAATGAACTGAGGCCTATCTTGCAACATGGTGCATCTTTTACACAAAAGTGACGGAACAGCGGCGCAAAAGAGGCACACAGCCTTCATAAAACTGCCCTTAACATTTTAAATGATTGTTTCTAGATGCTGATAAGGTGTAGCCTATCCACAGATTTCTTTCAGGTGAGTCCTACTCAGTTTTGCAGATGAAATTTAGCTTCTTGAAAAGTACAGAGGAGATAATACATGTGCAGGCCTACCAACGAAGTGAGTCATGTCCACTGCACTCTTGAACAAAGGCCAGACCTCCTCTATCTCTCTGGACAGGCCTAAACCTCATCTGCACAATGTGATTCGTAATGTTAGGAAACACAGGTAATGTAATTGAAAAATGTGGAGTTTCTTTTCCTCATTTCACAATCACATCACCTGTGTTTCCTTTGCTTAGGTATCTCATTGTGGAAATGTAGTCTATCATATGAAAGACTACGTAGAATGTGAGCACTGTATGCAACAACTTTGACACTTACAGAAGCCTCAGCTTCTTCATGTCTACTACACATTTCTAAATGTATATCATAAATACAAAAAGTACAGAATTAATTATACATGTTAAATGGTTTATTTTTGCTGTTCTCAGAATTTATCAAATTTCACTAAAAACAGTGACTTGAAGGTATTCATCATATACCAGCGGGGAAAAAAAACACAATCAAAATGATTGTGTTTAAAAAACACATACAACATGACAAATCAGAAATCAGAACTCCTTAAAATTAACTTACTTTCCATGACGTCGAATGATGTCCTATGAACAGCTTACACTCTGTTGTGCTGCTATTATTTTCAGCACGCCACTTTCTGAAAGAAAACCTCCATCGTTTTGAAAAATATGTTACATACAATAAATGACTTCTCGCTCTCTACCACACGTTTCCACAAGGCCAAATCGTGTAAGAGCCATTTATAACTCTTGGAATTCTTCTAAGCAAATCCCGTCATTTTCTATTTCCGCAACTTTGAGAAAGAAAACGTTCAAGATCCCTTTCACAATCCTGGACTAGTAATATCTTACCCTTCTTGCTCACTCATGTTCCACATTTCCTATGACACTGATACTGCTTACTATGAAGCAGACTTACACTACCTCTATGACTACTACAATTATTTAATTCTCTACATCACTTTTAATCACAAAGCAATTTAAAACAGTAGATAAAATTATATCAACCACTAGAATCATTATAGACCAGTTACCTACCCTAAATTCTCATTTCTGAAAACAGAAAGTAAGAATATTTTTAAGTAAAAAGGCAACATTGTATCGTAGTCAAATAGGAATCATTTACGAAACAGCAGCTTTTTTTATATTTTCAATAAGCTGTGTAATAAGCGGATCTTGTCAAAGGACCATCATGTCATATAATAGCTGCAGTTAAAAATGTTCTTCCTAAAATTAACGACTGTGTAGCCACAACATTTGTAATTAAAGTTGAAGACTTACTTTCATCAGGTTTATATAGTTGGAATTTTAAAATGACATTATAACCAAAAGTTTGGTCAAATAATCTAGACAGCATTGCAGACTTACATTACCTCTACTCCATGTTTTTATTGGCTGCTTGAATTAGCTTATAAAAAGAAACAGTTTTTCTGAACTCATTCAAAGTGCAGCTATTTTTCCATGACGTCAAGTGTTATGGTAAGAACACCGTTTGCTTTGGGAAATACTCTGTTGTCCTTTAACTAATCCGTGCCCACCACTTTCTGTAAGAAAACCTTCTTTTTTTTCCAGTAACTATTTAAAACTCGAAAATAACTTTTGACTCTGTACTACACTTATCCTCAAGGTCAAATTGTGTAGGAGCCATTAGAACCTCTTGAAATTCCTCAGAGCAAATCCTGAGATTCCTTCCCTAAAATTTTGGTTTTAAAAACACCAGGTAAGAATTTTTAAGGTCAAAAGGCAATTTTTTTTTTAAAGTTAAAACAGAATCATTGCAGAATGACCAGCCATTTCTAGACTTTAAATAAGCTGTGTAATGTCCTGATGTTATTGAAGGACCGTCATGATATATCATTGCTGCAGTTACAAAAGTCCTTCCTGATATTGACAACTGTGAAGCCACAAAATTTTTAATCAAAGTTGTCAATTTTGTTCCATCAGGCCTACATCGTTGGAACATTAAAATAACATACTGGCCATATGTTCGTATAAATAATGTTGACAACATTTCAGACTTACATTGGCTACACTCCATGTTGTGATCAGCTGCTTTTACTAGCTTATTAAAGGACACTGATTTACTGTCTGGCAAAGTTGAATTTATAAATTTTTCTGAGTCTACACTAGTAGTACTTGATACCCTACAGTTCTCGCAGTCATGCTGCCATTGATAAGAAAGCCCAAACAGGTGATCTACATCTACACCTTCATCATGCAATACATCAAGCATATACATTAAACACTCCTGACAATCTTGCTGAATATTTTGAGAGAATTGTGTTTGACCTGAACATCTGTCTAACAGATTTCGAATTTCAGACACACTTTCTATTTTTGTTCTATCAGTGCCACATTTCTCTAACACAGAATTCAACAAACTGCAAAATCTCTGATCCGAATTGACCACAATCTCTTGTTTTAAGGTTTCTAGAGAAAACAAAACATTAACCACTACATTAGCATAGCAGTTGACACCAGAACTGTTTTCAAATTGAAAACCAACAACATCTTCAACAAAATCCTTTTCCTTTCTGCTTATAATTTCTGGTTCATCGACTTTTCGTCTTTTTGCTACAACCTCCCTACTATTGGTCACATTTCTTCGTTTCCGGCCTACCACACGTTTCTCAAACAAAGGATATTGAGGCAAATGTGGCGCATACTCTCTTCTTAACCTATTGTATTCCTTAACACAGTCTAGATCCGCACAAATGTTTGTGACATCACACTCAATCAAGTACAATCCCGATAAAGTTCTGACTCGTGACAATGCCACATATGCCATACCCTCCTTGAACACAGAACTGCCAATATTCACCAATGCACTGTCTACACTTAAACCTTGCGATTTATGGATTGTCACCGCATATGCCAAGCAAACAGGAAACTGCTTACGGCGAACATATAAGTCTTTCACAAGCAAAAACCTAGCAGAGCAACAACCAATTAGCTGTACTTCGTCAATGCCATCAAATTTAATTTTTAAAAATTCAATTTCATCCCTATTTCTGTATTTCCCAAAATCAACAACATTACCCATTGATCCATTTACCAGACCTCTTTCAACATGTAAATTCCTTCTTTAAGCACACATTCAGAGTCTTTTCAAAACCCGCAGTTTTAGATATACTCTTCTCTAATGAATCCAATTTTGATTTCAAATTCTCAGACAAAATAATTGTTGATCCCATATGCTCTACTCTGTCAATAGCTTCCAGTTTCACAATCTCTTGGTTTTCTAAATACAACATTTTGTTGTTGAAGATGGCACATTCTGCAAGAGTTGGCATCAAACATATTCCAGATTTCTTCTCAGTAATTTTCTGAAAAATATTCTCAGGCACAACGTCTTGTTCTGGATACAAATTTGACAGTAATCGTGCATGTAAAGCTTCTTTCCCATGCTCGGTCACTTTTCCGATTCTAACATCTTGTAGAATATTCTTGTAATCTTCATCCTTCGCCTGACGCATATTTTCATGCAGTTCAGCATAATTGAAGTTTAACCATATATTAACGTTGCCAATTCTCCCTAGGCACTTCCTGGTATCTTCATGCATGAGCATTTTGAACACAGGTTGTCCTTTCACTGGTGTCAGCTGCAGAAGATCACCGAAAACAATGATGTGTTTGCCACCAAATAACACATCATACTCTGTTTTGAGAACTTCTTGCATTCTCAAATGCACAAAGGCAAGCATGACATTGGAAACCATGCTTACTTCGTCAATGATAAGAAGTTTCATTTTCTTCAAGACTCTTGAAACTTCACAACAAGCATCTCCAGATAACTTGTGGTATTGTATTTGTTATCATGCTCCACTGGCAGCATCAGTAGACGATGCAAAGTAATACCTTTAATGTTATGTGCTGCCAGTCCAGTTGGAGCAGTGACAACACAAGACAGTGATGACTCAGTCCTTTTCTGCAAATAACATGAAATTGCTTTAATGAGGAAACTTTTTCCAGTTCCCGCTTCTCCACTCACGTACAGTCGGACAGGTTTCAACGACGTACATGAGCACTCTTTCTTCTCATGACTTAATCCATGATCAATTTGGTTGGTAACTTCGTCATATAGTTTCCTCTGCTCAACGTTGAGTTTTCTTTCCAAGTCTTCTAAGTTAACCGCATCCTCCTGAGCATGTGCCATGGCTCTTTCCACTTCAATCATGGCAGTGGCAGCTTCATTTTCGATAACTGGTCCTCCTAGTGGATCCTGACTCAATGAAACAGAACTCTGACTATCCTGAGAACTGTCTCTAGCAATCTCGGCTGCAATCGTTGCTTCCTGCTCGATTTCCGCATTCAACATTTCTACATATTTGAGAAAAACAGGACATTCTATGGTCTCCTTGGCGGCATTGAAAGAGTCTTCGTAACAGAGGAAATCTCCAAGCAGTTCCTCTTCTGCACGCCAAGGCTTGAAAAGTTGCAAAAGTGCTAAATAGAAGAACTCTTTTTTTTCAGGAGATTCGCCACTCAATTTTCGATGGTTTACCAAGTGGCATTTTCTTTGCTTGACGAGACATCCCTCACTTCCAATTACAGTATACACTCCTTTATCAATATCTTCTTTGATGTTCCTCTTGAATATGTAATTTTGTAGAACCTCATACAGACAAACATTCTCGAGGTGTCTGCTTCTATTTGGATCATATGTATCCAACATGTTGGTCTTCAAAATATCAGTACTGTTTGGCTCCTTTTCCGCCAAATACTCAATTTCCCGCGCAGGTTTCAGAACTCGATTACGCGTTGCAGCAAGACCAAGACTCGCCCAAACGATACTCCTGGATTTGGCATAGAGACTTGCTGAAGACAACCGGTCAGAACATTCGTATGCTCCGATTTCTCGATGTGACAACATCTTCAGACTGAAACTGTAAAACTTCTTACTGAGGCTCTTTTCATGGGAAATGTCCTCCCACATATCCTTCAATTCTGTCTTTTCTTTTTTGGTGATGTAAGATGTCACATATTTGAGAAAAACAGGACATTCTATGGTCTCCTTGGCGGCATTGAAAGAGTCTTCGTAACAGAGGAAATCTCCAAGCAGTTCCTCTTCTGCACGCCAAGGCTTGAAAAGTTGCAAAAGTGCTAAATAGAAAAACTCTTTTTTTTCAGGAGATTCGCCACTCAATTTTCGATGGTTTACCAAGTGGCATTTTCTTTGCTTGACGAGACATCCCTCACTTCCAATTACAGTATACACTCCTTTATCAATATCTTCTTTGATGTTCCTCTTGAATATGTAATTTTGTAGAACCTCATACAGACAAACATTCTCGAGGTGTCTGCTTCTATTTGGATAATATGTATCCAACATGTTGGTCTTCAAAATATCAGTACTGTTTGGCTCCTTTTCCGCCAAATACTCAATTTCCCGCACAGGTTTCAGAACTCGATTACGCGTTGCAGCAAGACCAAGACTCGCCCAAACGATACTCCTGGATTTGGCATAGAGACTTGCTGAAGACAACCGGTCAGAACATTCGTAAGCTCCGATTTCTCAATGTGACAACATCTTCAGACTGAAACTGTAAAACTTCTTACTGAGGCTCTTTTCATGGGAAATGTCCTCCCACATATCCTTCAATTCTGTCTTTTCTTTTTTGGTGATGTAAGATGTCACATACCGAGCCACAGCCATACAGTTATCAGCCACGAACTGTATATCCATGTTAGCATTCCACATGGACAAAATCACTGGGTTGTAGTCGTTGATATACTTGGACTCTTCGTTCCTTTTCAAATTGTATGTGTTTTTAGGTGATTTCTTCATCACATTATGTCGCAGCGAAGACATCAAACTGTTCACTCTTCCTTTAGAAATCACCGGTCGTGGAAAGGCGAAACGACATTTGGTGTAGAACTTGTCCTTGTTTCTGAATTTACGACGACAGTACTTTCCGCAACGATGGCTTTGGAAGCGTAGAACTTGTTCTCTTAGGCTTTTGTCCTCCTTTGCGTTTGGAACAGCACATGTAGAATACTGTTCTATGAAACTCATCACTAAGTCTTCTGGATCTGTTCCAAATTTAGGTACATCCTTGATCCACAGCAGCATATGTATATGAGGAGCACCTCTTGCTTGGTACTCCTTTCTCCAGAAGAAATCCAACACCTCTCCAAGAGGTGGATTTCTCTTGTTCATGATGAAAGACATCATAGCTTCAAATCTATGATTGAAGTACCTGCATATATTCACTGGATCCAAAGAGCACAGTTCTCCGGGTGTCTTGAATTCGATATTTTCAATGTTTCCATTTGCCTCTCCTAGAAATTCAAGTAAGTCTTCCCAGCCATACTCGGCACAGCTGAGAGTGAGGAACCATGTGGGAGTTCCTAAGTTCCTCAGCATACATTTTAAATCACCATGACGATGGTACCAGTACTCATTAGTACCACGCTGACACGCCATGAGATTAATCAGGTGAGAATCCAAAATACTGTCTTGCACATTGACTTTATCCATAAAGTCACTTGCCGAGATGTTTTGCATCTGTATACCACTTTTCAAGATGTGGTTCACTGCATATGACAGTCCAGACAGATCGCTTTCAAACAGGAGATGAAACAAATAGGGAATGCATTGTCGAAACCTAGGATCTTCTGCATACAATCGTAAAGTCCGGTATTCAGAAGCAGGAATTTGATGAGTTCGCTCATCATATCTTCCTCCTTGACCTGTTGGAAATAGCTGTGGGAAACACCGACCTTCCAAACTTTCCTCCCAAACACTAATGGGACTCCCTTTGGCTTGTTTCATTTGAAACAACTCAATAGCATTCCCCATGACTTCCTTGGAATGCAAAGGATGAACACTATAATGTTCATATATTTCTTCACTTTTAGAGGGTTCTACTTTCTCAATTTGACCAGCACACAAATCGCTATCCTCTTCTTCACTTACTTCCTCTTCTGCAACATATACATTCTTATAGTACTTATTGTTTTTTTTCAAATACAATGTTGCCTTTTTGACTTTCCTAACATCCACTAAATCTTGCCATAGTTTCTTACTCTTTGTCGGAACCCCATTAACTAAGATAACCAGAGGTTCCTCTTCCACTTTTTCAACTCCAATTGTATTAATGTTTTTCTTCAAATCTAGAGGCAAATAAACAACTCTTCCCTTTAATCCTCTCTGTAAATCTGATGGAGGCAATTTCCCTGTCTTTGGCTCCATTCTTACTATAGCCTGAAAGGGATGGATACTTTGAATCAAAATAGATTCATAAGTATTTAAATCCTTCAATTCAGAAGGAATCTCAACCAATTCCAGATTATTATGAACCGCTCTAGCAGGCATCCGGTTGTGATTTAATTTGTTACAACAATAAGTACACAGACGTTGATCCAAACCCAAATCAAAAAAAAATTCTACCATCAAGTATGTTGCGAAATCCTTCCATTCACTATTATTTTCCCTTTCACTTTTTGCATATAAATCCACTAACTTAGTCTGATTCTTATAATAAGTGCGTCGACAACACACACAAGTGAAATTAGGCCTCTCACTTAATTTCACCTGAAATGTGGCAATTTCCTTCTGAAAATTATCTGTACTGGAAACCTGTACACTATCTTCCACATTACCCTCTTCTTCTGGGTCAATTTCAACATTCTCCTCTTTACTTCCAAAGTAACAAAACTCAATTTCTTCACAAATATTCTTCACATCTATTTCAGAACCATGCAAAAGAGCAGTGCATAATTGTTTAAGCATAACCTCGACCTTATCATCTCCAAAGAGGCCTCTATCCAACTAGAATCTATCCAACCCTGTGACTGGTCAGACCATCATATTATCACATTCTTCATCAATGAAAAAGTTAAATTTAACCCTGTTCAATCCGCCAGGCCCAAAGTCTGGAAAAGAGACATGAAAAAACTAAACTCAAACTCTCTGCCCCCCAACAGCTGCAACTTACTACTTCCTCCTACTGGCGTTAAGGACGTCCAATCCTTGACTGATCACTATCTTAACACTATGACCTCAATAATTAACGAAGTCGCACCCTTGCAGCTAAAAAAAGCCTCCGCAAAAATTTCCAATCCCTGGTACGACGGGAGTCTCAATGACGATAGACGCGCCATGCGAATGGCAGAGCGCACCTGGAGATCAGCTCCCTCTGCACTGAACCTAAAAACCCTGAAGAAAAAGAGAAATGCCTACTTCAGGAAAATAAAACGCTCAAAATCAGACTTCTTCAGCCGTCAGCTCGACCAAGCCAAAAATCGTCCGAGAAAGCTGTTTGAGCTTATCCGAACACAATCCAAAGAACAACCCCAACCTCTCAACACTATGTGCGAAGCTCCCTCCTGCGAAGACTTCGCCTCTTTCTTTAACCAAAAAACTGACAACATAAAGAATGATCTCCTCATGGACGCAAGCCTCTATCCCAAACCCCACTGCATAGCACCCACTAAACCAAAAAACAATGCCACTTGGTCAACCTTTGTCACCTACACGGAAGAAGAAATTGGCAGACTGCTCAGCACTCTGAAACCATCCAATCACCTCACGGACCCCCTTCCTGCTAACGCTGTCAAAGTCCTTACCCCGTCGCTCCTTCCACTCTGGACTAAAATCATTAACAGCTCACTTCAACAAGGGACCATTCCCGACTCCCTCAAAGTTGGACAGGTCACACCTTTGCTAAAGAAACCTACAGCCGACCCCTCTGACCTAAACAACTACCGTCCCATTACCAACATTCCGACTCTTGCGAAACTGCTGGAAAAATGTGCACAAATACAATTGACTAAACACATTACTCAGTTTGATCTCCTCAACTCTCATCAATCAGGCTTCCGAGAAAATCACAGTACTGAAACTGCTATGACTCACATAATTGACGACGCCCTTCAAAACCTAGATCATAACGATACCTGCCTCCTCATCCTCCTTGATCTCTCCTCCGCATTTGACACCGTCAAACATGAGAATTTACTTGAACTATTAAACACAAGAATGGGCCTATCTGGAACTGTGCTCAAATGGTTCACGTCCTTTCTGCATAACAGGTCGCAGAAATTCAAGAGCAACAACTTGATGTCCGCGCCAAGACCTGTATCGCTAGGCGTACCACAAGGATCCTCCCTATCCCCAACTTTGTTCAACCTTGTTATGGAACCTCTCACCACCTTGCTACAAGAATCCAATGTACACTTCCACATGTATGCTGATGACACCCAACTTTATCTCAAACTACAATCACCCAAAGACATCACGCTCTTGAACTCAACGATCAGAAGCACCCAATCCTGGCTGGCCGCTAATCATCTCAAACTCAATGCCCTTAAAACAGAGTTCCTTCTGATCTCACCTCCCGCGAAGATCACTACCGCACAAATGTGGCTTAAACACCTAACGGCACTCAATGTTCAACCCACCATCGTGGACTCAGCAAAATCTTTGGGCATAACACTTGACACCAATCTCAGCATGCAGGAACACATCAACAAAGCAACTAAGGGAGCGAACTACCAAATCAACACCCTTAGGAAACTTAAACCCTTCCTTCCAGCCAAAGACTTCCAAACTGCGGTACAATCACTAGTCATACCTCGAATAGAATACGGCAGCACCGCCCTCTGCGGTCTCCCCCTAGCTACTACGGCACCCATAAGAGCCTCTTTAAACGCCGCAGCGAGACTTATCACTGGATCGAAAAAACACTCACACATTTCCCCTGACTTCAAATCCCTGGTCTGGCTGCCTTTTGAAGCCAGAATACACCTGAAAATCGCTTGTTTGACGCACAAGGCTGTCCACCTGAGCTCACCTAGATACCTCGCTCAGAAGCTGACGATTTCTGGAGGCTCCAGAAACACTAGAGGCACAAACAATCTTTTGCTAAAGCCTAAAAGATTCCGCAAGGAAAAAACGTATAAACGCTCTTTCTCAGGAATGGCTCCCAGGATTTGGAACTCACTCCCCCCTGAAACCAGGCTCATCCCCTCTACCATACATTTCAAGAAAGAAGTAAAAGTGATCCTCATGGCTAAATACACTTGAACCACTACTGGGGATCAACTTCAAAGACTCGATACTGATCTGTACTACTTGTTCGAACCCTTTGCATTTTTGTTTGACTTTGAAATTGACTTACTTGATTGTTTATGATATCACTTCACTGTACTTTTAACACTATGATGTATCTGTGTATATATGCTCCCCTCCTCTGTAAAGCGCTCTGATATCTGCGAAGATCTTGTTTGCGCTATATAAAACTTTCAAAATAAATAAAATAAATAAATAACTGCTGGACTCTTAGCATAATACAACATTCTAACTAATTTCCTCACTTTATTTTGATGCACTGCTAGCATCCTGAAATGATGAAAAACACTCTGGCATACTCTCCTGGAAAGACAAGCCAGTGAATGACCATGCAAACCTGTCACTTCTCTCACTCTGCAAGGATCTAATTCTTGCAACAACTTCATTTTCTGCTTCAAACTTTTCTTTACTACTACACTTCCAGGTGTACACAGGTCGCTTAGGACGTCTTCCTAAAACCTCATTACCTAACACCTCTTCTGCCTCTGTTGTCACAAGTTTTTCTTTTTCAACTGGACAACCATCTTTCACCTCATAAGCTCGACCACTGGTGTCAACTGCATGCGCCAAATCATTATCCTGGAAATAACTCTCCTCATTAAAAAATGCCTCACAACTTGAACTATGCATCCATTCTCCTGAAAAAACTTCACAAAAATTACTACGATTAACTGTTCTCTTCCATCTACTATTTGTTTTGAAATCATAAATTGCCTTGTTTAGCTTCCTAATTCTATTGATTATCAAAATAAATAACTTTCGCTTAATTTCAAGTGCCTGATCAATAACTTTCTCAATTTTTTTTTTCTCTTATAAAAAACCACTTTCTGCTGACCTTTCTTAATATTTTTTAACAAATTGCCAATTATCCTGTTGCGGAACATTCGTCTACGAATGTCCCTAAACTGATTTTTCCTTCTACTACCATGCACAGAGTTATCTCCTGCTCTAGCAGTAACATTTTTGATTGGCCTTCCCTTTCCGTTTAAATTGCTTCTCTTTTTCTGGCCTAAAACATTTTCTGTAGTACTACTTTTTTTTCTACAAATGTTTCTTATGAATGATTTCTTTATCTTACCCGGACCTTTCTTGGTGACTTGACAAGTTTTTATTGTAGAGGTCTGCTGCAATAATTTTTTAAGCTGCTGTCTTTGATGTTTGGTAGCCTTTCGCCTTCTGTCCTTCGAAGGCATTCTTTCATTTTGACATGATCTGCAGTTGAATCTGTGGTAAAATATAATAAAAAATGTTATTAACCACTATTAGCAAACAGTAAATCAATAACAGTCATCAAAAATTTAACACACTACTTGTCATTTTTACATAGAATAATTTTTAGTGCATTGGCAAATTTAGAAATCACAAATAGTAGCAAAGAAATGGAATGCTTCTACATTTTACCTGTGCTGTTTTATATGTGAATCTGATCTAATTTTATGAGCATATTTTACTATTTCATTAAAGACACTACACATAACCTGTTTTTGAAGTTGTGTTTAATTTTAAATGAAACGGTTTACATTTTTACTTTTCATTTCAAGAAAATTTTAAAAATAAATGTTTATAGTTCCATAGGCTCAAGCAGGTCAGCTTCCCACCCTATGTCATACAATTCTGACAAATCGGCATCCTCATCATGTTCTTCATCATCCTCAGGATTTAAATCATCCAAGGGATCTACTTCCACTGACGTTTCAATTACAAGTTCAATGATAAGGTCGAGATCAACTGATTGCTCATTATCACTCATGGTTGATGTTGTCGTTATCTTTAAAGAAAGAGAACAACAATGAGATGTTGCAGAGTAAGAGACAAATCTCAGAGATTATAATAGTAAAATTGTTTAACAAGAGTAACATTTTGCAGCTATTATTTAGCCTTGTCCAGCGATGCTGAGGAGGTGAGGCCTATGTCCAAGTTTTCAGTGAACAGGACTCATCTCTTCTTAACCTTGGATAAGCCTCACCGACTCTGTGTCCCCTGCTCATACTTAAATGTAAAGGGGCAGATTTATGTTAACTGGCGCATCCCCACGGATGCACCAGTTAATGTGCACCGCTGCTCTGCCACCCATGGTGTGCCGCATTTACAATGTGGAGCACCATTGAGCAAAAACAGCACAGATGCGTCACGCATCTGTGCTGCAAAAGCAGCACATTGCAGGAATCACGTCGTAAGCGCGACATGTCTACTGCAATGCACAGGAGGAAGCCTCACATTGCATGGTGCATCACTCCTTATGCCTGTTTCAAACAGGCGTAAGGATTTGATTCAGCAATGCTATAAAGCTGACTCAGTGAAATCTTCTAAATTTCACTGTGTTAGTTTTACAGGGCTTTCATGCAAATAAATGCATACACTGCAACAAAACACCTATATGAAAACTGACGCAGGTTTCATGTGGCACAGGACTTTACAGCATGACACATCTGCCTAGATGCATCAAGTTGTAAATATGTCACAACATAGCAAATCTTTTGCACCGCCGCTGCGTCACAAAAGTGACGCACAGCGGCGCAAAAGAGGCACACACCTATCATAAATCTGTCCCTAACATTTTAAATGATTGATTCAGGATGACGATAAGGTGTGGCCTATCCAGAGGTTTGTTTGAGGTGAGGCCTACTCAGGGTTGCAGATGAAATTTAGGCTTGTTGAAGAATACAGAGGAGATAATACATATCCAGGCCTACCAATGAAGTGAGTCATGTCCACTTCACTCTTGAACAAAGGCCAGACCTCTTCTGTGTCCGTGGACAGGCCTAAAGCTCATCTGCACAATGTCATTCGTAAACTTAGGAAACACAGGTGATGTAATTGAAAAATGTGGAGTTTCTTTTCCTCATTTCACAATCACATCACCTGTGTTTCCTTTGCTTAGGTATCTCATAGTGCAGATGGAGTCTAGCATATCAAAGAGTACACAGAAGTTCAGCAGTGTAAACAACAATTTTGACATTTACAGAAGATTCAGCTTCTTATCTTGTTGGAGATGAAGTGAGGCCTGTCTTGCAACATGGTGCATCTTTTGCATCACTGCTGCATCGGTTTCATGTGGCACGGGACTTTACAGCATGACACATCTGCCTAGATGCATCAAGTTGTAAATATGTCGCCATATAGCAAATCTTTTGCACCACCGCTGCGTCACAAAAGTGACGCACAGTGACGCAAAAGAGGCATACACATTATCATAAATCTGTCCCTAACATTTTAAATGATTGATTCAGGATGACGATAAGGTGTGGCCTATCCAGAGGTTTGTTTAAGATGAGGCCTACTCAGGGTTGCAGATGAAATTTACGCTTGTTGAAGAGTACAGAGGAGATAATACATGTGAAGGCCTACCAATGAAGTAAGTCATGTCCACTTCACTCTTGAACAAAGGCCAGACCTCTTCTGTGTCCGTGGACAGGCCTAAACCTCATCTGCACAATGTCATTCGTAAACTTAGGAAACACAGGTGATGTAATTGAAAAATGTGGAGTTTCTTTTCCTCATTTCACAATCACATCACCTGTGTTTCCTTTGCTTAGGTATCTCATAGTGCAGATGGAGTCTAGCATATCAAAGACTACGCAGAAGGTGAGAACTGTATGGAACATGGCTATGTAAGTCAAATAATCAAAATCTAAATTTGCCAAGCACACATGGGGGTGTATTTACAAGGACCTTCCACCACGGGGAAATGTCTTTAATTAAAATGGGAAAAATAACATCAAAGGGACTCAAATGCCTTTTAAATATACCCCAAGCAACCTATGAAACTCTAGCACTACATATCGAGAAACCTAATTGATTTCAAAAATCGTTTTTAAACACATCATCTAAATCAATTATATACCTACATTCAAGGGGAAATGACTTAAAATGGCCTAAGACACATGAAAGCGTTTTTTTAAGGCCCTTGCACCATTTTTGGGTCGCTTTTAACATGGCTATGTTAGTCAAAGAATTAAAATCTAAATTTGACAAGCACAGATGGGGGCATATTTACAAGGAACTTGCACCACGGGGAAAGGTCTTAAATTAAAATGGGAAAAATAACATCAGAGAGACTCAAATGCCTTATAAATATGCCCCAAGCAACCTATGAAACTCTAGCACTACATATCCAGAAACCTAATTGATGTCAAAAAAGTTTTAAAACACATCATCTAAATCAATTATATACCTACATTCATCGGGAAGTGACTTAAAATGCCCTAAGACACATGAAAGCGTTTTTTTAAGCCCTTGCTCCATTTTGGGATCACTTTTAACATGGCTATGTAAGTCAAATAATCAAGATCTAAATTTGCCAAGCACAGATGGGGGCGTATTTACAAGGACCTTGCACCACAGGGAAAGGTCTTAAATTAAAATGGGAAAAATAACGTCAGAGAGACTCAAAGGCCTTATAAATATGCCCCAAGCAACCTATGAAGCTCTAGCAGTACATATCAAGAAACCTAATTGTTTTCAAAAATCGTTTTTAAACACATCATCTAAATCAATTATATACCTACATTCAAGGGGAAATGACTTAAAATGGCCTAAGACACATGAAAGCGTTTTTTAAGGCCCTTGCAACATTTTTGGGTCACTTTTAACATGGCTATGTTAGTCAAAGAATTAAAATCTAAATTTGCCAAGCACAGATGGGGGCATATTTACAAGGACCTTGCACCACGGGGAAAGGTCTTAAATTAAAATGGGAAAAATTACATCAAAGGAACTCAAAAGCCTTGAAAATATGCCCCAAGCAACCTATGAAACTCTAGCAGTACATATCAAGAAACTTAATTGATTTCAAAAAACGTTTTTAAACACATCTTGTAAAGCAATTATATTCATACATTCATGGGGAAGTGAGTTAAAATACCCTAAGACACGTGAAAGCATTTTTGTAAGACCCTTGCACTATTTTTGCGTCACTTTTAACATGGCTATGTAACACAAAGAAACAAAATCTATTTGTAAAACACTTGACACAAAGCAACATTTTAAATACACAACTTTCTTCATAATTTTCTCCCTAAACCATACTATTCTCTATCTAATTTAAATGAATCTTTTCTCACCTTAGCAAATACTTTATGAGTTTCAAAACAGTCTCAGAAACACACCAATTTGTCTTTAGCAGAGCAAAAGGTATGCACTCCAGAGTCTGCAGCCATAAAAAGCACAGAAAAGCTGTAATTCATCACACATATCTCTCATGTCACCCAATCAAAACTCTTCCCTCACTTTTTTCAAATCAACACCCTTCCCCCTCTGCCCTTTCTGCCTTTTTTGCATAGCAACCACCTCCTGAAAGACCTCTGATGTTTGCAAGTTCACACAACAATGTTTCAATTGAACTCTGAACTCTCAGTACACCTGCATATCCAGTGTAATCTTTCATAAAATGATTTTTTCTTGACCATTCAAATTACATCTTTCAAAGAACTCATCCATGCACCCTAACTTTCTGTTTTCAGCAATCAAAATCCACCGATCACTGCTACTGCTTCATTAACACAGAAACTCCACAGTTTTTTTCATTTTAAACTCTTATTTTTTCAAGTGCCATTTCATTGCCACACTTCATCTGACTGCAGCAGAACCTCCTCTCACCATGTTTTCTGTCTGGATTGTTGGACATAGTTACATCTACTGGGCTCAAAGGTATGCTGATAACAGAAATTTACCTAACCTCAATTTACAAAATGTGGAAATCAAGTGGATTGCCCACAGAGGATTAAAATGTCACCAATTGATACCATTGGTGAAAACCTTTTTGCATTTGCCAAAACCTGACCTGTTAATTGTGCACTGTGGAGGTAATGACTTGGGCACTTTGACTGGGGTAGGTCTGGAAATGCTTTTAAAGGACACCTTTGAGCAATTGATGGCACTTTTTCCTCAAACTGCCTTGGTATATTCAAATATATGCCAAAGACAGAAATGGAGGTGGTCGAACCAATTTTGTCCACAAATTGAGAAATCGAGGAAGCATGTAAATAAGTCTGTTTCAGCTTACATGAGAGACCATGGAATGGTCTCCATGTACAACAATAACTTGCGTTACTACATGCAAGATATCTACAGAGGAGATGGAGTTCACTTCTCAAATGAGGGGAACAGAATTTTCATCTTCAATTTAAGACTGTGCATTGCTACCTACTTGTAGGTACCTACATCAGCCACAGGACCCAAAAGCTCTTTTCAGAGCTACCCTACATCTGATCACTCACAATTATTATTTTACTCTAACTTTTTTCACTAATTTTCAAAAAAGTACGCTCCCCGGAGCGCTACCCGGTACGCGCACCGGACGCTAACCGTGCGAATTTTTTTTAAAAAAAGGGTTTTTTTCGCACATATGGGCCTCCTCAGCCACCCTCAGAAAACCTAGGGGTTCAAGATACGTCTACCGTGCCCCCTTCTACCCATTCTGAACATTATTTTCCCTCCATCTTGTATCTTAATTTGACCGAAACACAAAATGGTGGACTCCCATAACGCTGCCGGTTCGCGTACCGGGGCGCTCACCGGGAAGCGCTCCATTAAAAAAGGTGGGAAAGTAATTTACAGAAAAAACCCTGGAGACAATTCCACCAAATATAGATTAACTCATACTACATACCAATCCCTACCATTTTCACAAATTTGGTTGGAATACCATTTAGCCATTTAGCCTGTAGACCTCTCTAAATACCCTGAGGTAAATTACTTCACAAAACACATCTGAAGTGTTGGAATTGACAACTAATTAAAATGTTACTTTCATTTTCTACTTTTTTTACCTGACATTTGATTGGTTATATACCTGAATATATATAAAAAAATAGAGAAAAACACAGCCATTTTGACTACTACTTCCTGAACTACATTGCAAGATCATTTTCACTCACAACTTAAACTTGTTTTTAAAAGGTAAGATATTATTTTATAAATTTGAAAACATTTTCAGATAGTTATATACTATCCCTCTGTAAGAGTTAGACATTGAGAAAGGCTTGTTTATTAAAATTATGGATTGATTTAGGTTTCTGTGGTATAATTATGAATTTACATAGGCTTTTTCACAGGCACTTTTTAATAGTACTACTTCATGCCTCAAAAGTACCTGTCTGAACTTAAACCCAACAGTGCCCTATCTCTACTGATATATTTATTTTTTATTCAAATTTCAGCACAAAAATGCAAGGAGAACAGAACGTTTCCTTTGAAATTGTCCTAGACATGAACAATGAGGAAATAATTGAACCCATTTACTTGGAATTCATGGATGAATCACGAGACCATGAACTTCTACGATGTGTAGAATCTGTGGATTGTTTACTTCATTATGATGACGGTCAAATGTGGGAAGTTATGTTCACTCAACAAGAGGACATATCGGACAGTCAAATGTTAGACGTTCTATTAAATTTTGAAAAACAATCCGAAAAATAAAATTATATTTAATATTAAAAAATTGTTTGAGTCTTTAATCATTTTTATATGTAATTCATAAACTAGTACCAAATTGATTATAATGTAAATTCATACTTATAGTATACTGTGCACAATTCCAAAAATACATTTATATTTAATAATCATTAATACTGCTACTTAAATAAAAAAAATAAAAAAAAAAAAAGAACAATCAATAAACATACAATATTTCAAAATATCATAGACTATCATTCTTTTTTCCTTATAGTACGCTCCCCGGACCGCTTCCCGGTGCGCGTACCGGGCGCTCCCCATGCAAAAAAAACATTTTTTTTTTTTTTTTTTGCCCCGCGGGGCCCTTTTAAAGCCTCCACATCAAACCTAGGGGGTCAGGGAGGATCTACTATGCCCCCTTATGGTCATTTCCCCCTTTGTTTTGGCCTCCTCTTGTCTCTCGATCATACCGAGAGACAAGATGGCGGCCGCTCCGGACTGTTTAGAATGTTGGCAGACACCGGAGAGCCAATCAGCTTCACTTCGCGAAGTTCCGTTACGCGTCAGGTACGCGAACCGGGGCGCTGCCCGGAGCGCGCTTACAGATATATATATTTTTGGGAATGTTAATTTCTCAAAATCCACTGGAGCACATATATTGAGACCTAGCAAAGGCACATCGGGCTACCAGTCCCTACAATTTTGCCAAGTTTCGTGCAAATACATTCAGCCGTTCGGGCTAAAAGTGAGGCCAACCGCCCTATGGAAATTAACATGGGAAAAACGCGTTTTGGGACCCCCCTTTTTTCTCGGCCCCCTCTTGACGACCCCCCCCAAAATTTCAGTGGCTGCTCAGAAACAAAATGTTCCATTTTCCTGAAAATTTCAGCCAATTCCGTCCACAAACGCCAAAGTTATTAGACATAGAATTTTCAAAAATCCCATAGAGTAAAAATCCTAACTATATATACCTACTGGCGACCGCCAGTAGGTAATATATATATATATATATATATATATTGCGCTCTTCACAATCCCAGGATCCCAGGAAGGAAATGACAGCACTCGGGGGTATCTTCCTCACACAGTAGTTTTATTCACACAAGCACGCCACAGACGCGTTTCAGCACTTGGCCTTCGTCAGTGTGTGTGTTTACACATAGAAAAACCGGTTTACTTAATATAGGTCATAAGGTACAAAGGTTACACCTCCTGGTCGATATCGACAGAGGACTACAAATCTCCCAGGACACTCCATCTTGGAATGGTAATTATGTACATGTATATACACATCTATAAACACATTATCAACAACATCTGATACATGTTCTTAACGTATTCCTACCTATGGATAGGTAAATGTGCAAGTAAGGGGAGAACGGTTGTGTGTTATTAATAGATTTTAAATACACTGTTTGATATAGCCGTGGATCGGCCATGGTCCTCTTAAACTAATAGGAGGTGACATACTAAATACAACCTATGTACACAATATTTACACTATAATTACTAAGGTGTGCCCATGTCAAGACAACTAATGAGAGGCGTGAGGAGCCCGAAACACTGTGAAGATGTGCCAGTACAAACAATCTGGTTAATGTTAATATAATATGTCACCTGAGGATCAAGGAGCCCCCTGATCCGGTGAATCGTCCCTGAGTGACGAACGGAGGGGTGTGTATGTGACACTAATTCCATCCCATAGACTAAGTGAGGTCCATAAGTCTACAAACAGGAGTAACATGTTCTCAATTCATCTCAGTTATCTCCTCTTCTAGCTACATGACCACATACACAATATGTACACACCCATATATCCAAGTGACAATATATACAGTGCTAATTACAATTCAAAATATTGTAATCCAATACAGATCCACAAGAACAGAGTACATATAGGCCTGAAAGCAATGAAATTACGGTTTGCCTAGATGAAAGACCATTTCCTCCCCGCTATTCATACCTTTTGGCCACTTCGTGGAGAGGTCTATAATGTAACGTGACTCAAGCCTGCGAAGACGTCGCAGTTGGTCACCCCCTCTAGCATTAGTTTTGATGGTATCTAGCCCAAAATACTGGAGCTGGCTGCGATCCCTATTGTGTTTCTCGGCAAAGTGCCGGGCGACCGGATATGCCTGGTCGGCCTTGTCAATGGCCCTTAGGTGTTCCAAGATTCGCAACTTAAGCATGTTGATGGTGCTCCCTATGTAGCGGAGGCCACAAGGGCAGACCAAACAATACACTGCTAGGGGAGTGCTGCAGGTTATAAACTGTTTGATATGCAGTTTCTTGCCTGTGTCTACGTTCTCCACTGTACGAACTCTCCTGCTTCCAGCGCAAGCTTTACACTTTCCGCAGGGAAAAAATCCACTCATCGATTTAAGAGTATTACTTTTCGGGAGTGGTTTTTCTAGGTGGCTGGTCACCAGATAATCTCTAAGAGATCTGGTTTTGTTGAAGGTTATAAGCGGGTGGATAGGTAGATCATCTTTGATGGTACTGTCAGTAGTGAGAATATGCCAATTTTTGCGCAGCATAGACCTGAGATCTTGTGCTCCAGCCGAAAAGGGAGTTATGAGTCTAAATTTCCCTTTTCCGTCATCACCTTCCTTGATGGCAGGTTTCGGGGTAATTAGGGAGTCTCTAGGGATAGCCCTTACTTTCTTTAAGGTGTTTCTCAGAATGGACTTACCATACCCTCTAGCCTCAAATCTCTTTACACAATCCTGTGCTGCCTTATCAAAGTCCTCTAATCTTGAGCAATTCCTACGGAGCCGGAGAAGCTCGCCGTAGGGAATGCTCTTGATCAGTTGGGGGGGATGGCTACTGCTGGCAAAAAGGGTAGAATTGCCTGCCGTTGACTTTCTGTGTAGAGCCGTATGGATCTGCTGGTCTGCTGTAAACACTTTCAGGTCAAGGTATTCAGCTGATGAATTGCTTACCGTCCCCGAAAAGTGTAGGTTATAGGCGTTCTCATTCAGTTGGTTAATAAAGGCATTTGCTGTTTCAAAGGAGCCCCGCCATACAATAAACAGATCATCAATGTATCTGTACCATCCCTCTGTCCTGCCCTCCACTCCGTCCACCATGCAGCTCCTGGGTACTTGCTCCTCCCACCAGCCCACGAAAAGATTCGCGTAGCTGGGAGCGAAGCAAGTACCCATCGCCGTCCCAGACACCTGTCTAAACAGTTGGTCCTCGAATAAAAAAATATTATTGTTCAGACAAAAATCGATGAACTCGAGGATCATATCGTTGTGGGTTGTAAACCTCAATTGTCTCAAGTTCAAAAAGTGCTGAACAGCTTCGAGGCCCTGTCGGTGGTCAATGACGGTGTACAGGCTTGTGATGTCAAGTACGATCAGCAGGCAGTCCTTGTCCCAGTTCACATTCCTTATAGAGTTCAGGAAATCCTTGGTGTCACGTACGTATGAAGGCAATGTGAGTACCAAGGGAAATAGAAATTTATCTACGAATCGGGACATACTTTCAGTGAGGCTGCCAACTGAAGATACGATAGGACGGCCTGGGGGATGCAAGCTGTCCTTATGTAGTTTTGGCAGATGGTAGAAGGTAGGTATGAGGGGTTGAGATGTCCGGAGGTGGAGAAATTCATCTTTACTCAGCATATTTTGATTATGCCATTTCCCTATCAGTTGGTCATAGTTCCGGATACTTTCCAGGTATATCTCGTTAGTACACTTGACATAGAACTTGGTATCAGATAATTGGCGTAATGCTTCCAGTCTATAGTACTCTTTAGTGAGAATTACAACGTTGCCCCCTTTGTCTGAAGGTTTGATGATGATTTTATCATCCTTCATGAGATTTTGTAGGGCCATTTTTTGTTGTTCTGTGATGTTATGCTGTATAGGATGATGTCCTTTCATATACCGCATCAGGTCTTGTGTCATGGCTTCGGAAAAGGCGTCGATGGCGTCCCAAGGCATCTGTGGAATAAATATCGAATGCGGTTTATAACCACTCTCTTCACGATCTTGTTCAATACCCAATGTGAGGGCTCTCTGTCCTCTATTCGAGATCTCAGATGGATCCTGTATGTTACCCTCTTCGCGTAGATTTTCTAGGGTTTCCAGAGCTTCGATTTCTCTGCCCACAAGGGCATCTGTTGCTGTTATTCTGGTCCCTGTGCCGCTTCTATCTTTCAGATGGGGCCGCAGCTTAAAATATTTGTGCAGCTTCAGCTTACGTGTGAATCTGAAGAGGTCTATCCTCGTTTGGGTATACTCGAGTGGTGTGCTGGGGCAGAAGGTAAGACATATATCAGTTTCATAATCTTTTATTCGGTTACCACTTGTTTTACAACCATAAAAAGTACATCGAAATGACAATAAATTAAAAGAAAATTTCAACAAAAGAATCCAACAAAAAATAAAACTACCCATTATGTAACAGATCTAAAATAATATATGTGAAATAAAAAAGATTAGCCAAGAACATGACGAATCTTGATACAAGCTTTTAAAAAGGTAGCTATGCACTTTGCAGAATATGCTGAGTCCAGGAGCTGTAGAGTAAAAAATGCTGGGTAGCACGACCTTAGACCATTTGAACGAAGAAGTGGTAAAATCCAAGTCTTTCGGGGTAACTTATAAAATTTACAGAAAAAAATAATGTGAATTGTTGACTGGATAGATAGACCGTCACACGGACAATTCGAGATGGCATTCGACCAGCACTGTGTTTGGGGAAAAGAAACTAAGCGAAAAAAAGAATAAAAACGAAATCTTGTCAGGAGGTATTACTCGTGGTTGGACAAATAAAACGATAAGTACAGTTGCATGCCTTTGACAGACTGAACAGTACTAATTTGGGAATTGGAGGATTTTAAAATCTCGGTTGAGCCACGAAGGACTCTTAGGTGATCTATACACATCCTCTTTAGCTCTTTTCTCGAGATATCCTCCATACTAGGTGGGTCCTCAAAGAAGGAGGAGCGACCAAGATCTTTAAAGAAATTACCCACATAGGCTAGCCATGGAATCCTTTTCCAGTTTGTTAAATCCATACAGTCCATGATCAGGGAACGTGTTAGGTGGCACTCATCTTTTGTCCATATACGGTGCCATAGAAGAATTGGTAAGGTACGAATGGTATCGATGACATAGTCCATACCTAACTCATTATGGGATGCATAAGTCGGGGCGCTTTGTGGAAGCGCCAGCAAATACTTGACAAACCCGTTCTCGATCGTTTGTAGAGGATCGATTGGACCGTAACCCCAAACTCCTGCGCCGTAAGTGGCTACGCTGTGGCACTTTGCGTAGTAGATCTTAAGCAGTTCTGTAGGAGCTGGTTTCCCAAGTTTCCTGGAGAAGGAGATCAGGGCGTTGTTGCTCGCTGAAAAAAGAAGTTTTCTACTAGCCGTGGCCTGTCGCCAGCTTAAGGTGTCGTCCATCAGTATGCCTAGGTACGGGTTGACGGATGTTTTTTCCAGCCTTATTTTTTCAACAAAAATTGGTTTAGGGTTCTTGGTTTAGGGTTCTTGGTTTAGGGTTCTATGTGTATATATATATATATATATATATATATATATATATATATATATATATATATATATATATATATATATATATATATATATATATATATATATATATATATATATATATATATATATATATATATATATATATATATATATATATTTATATTTATTTATATACACTTACATGTGATGTAATGCCTCCTGCAGTGTAATAAAAACAAAAGTCACTTACCTATCACTGTCATCTCTATTCCGAACAGGTTAAGCAGATTATGTCCTCAGTCAAGTATGTTGTCACAATGATCCATGGCGTGTCATGATTGTGAGCGATGCCAGTGTGGTGGCACATGCTATGATGCAGTCACCCTTAGTGGCATGTGCATTCCGCATAGATAGGTCTGTCATCAGCATGAGATGGAGAGGGCACAACATCTAAAATACAAGTGCTGCCTACTCCTCCTAAGAAACAAAGTAAATTAGGTCACGTAGCGGTAGCGTCCTTTAGAGCTGTGGGACATGATGCTTACCTCCGTTGGTAGGGGCTAAAAAAACAAAAAGCAGACAGGCAGGCTAACCATAAAAATAAAAGCAGGGCCCAGGAAACAAGAAATAAAGTGACAAGAACATAAAAACGGATGCGATAGGTGCGTAGGAAAACGATCAGACTGGAGTGGACTAGAAACCAGGCAGACAGGAGACTGGAAAAGCCACTTTTGTTCATTATGTCATGTGTTGTTGTACTTTTTTTAGGGAAAAATACAGATGCAAGTGACAGAATGGCATTTCCTATAATGACATGTAATTGTGCCGTATTTTCTTGTTTTTTTGCTTAATTTCGGGACAAGGAAAATACATAGGGTTAGTCCAGGGGTTCATCTCAAAGCATTTTGGGACCATTATCGTCCTTTCATGGGGAGAATGGCAAAAGTATCTGCAAAGAGTAAATATGAAAATGGACAACTATAGATCACCTTCGTTAACAATATTAACTGATGCATGATTGTGTTCCTTACCGTAACAGAATGTATCATACCTCATGTTTTTACATCACTTTTTGTTCTAGACAAGTTGGTGTTGGCAGGGAAATCAAGCAATGTTGGCAGTGAGAGGATTTGTTCAACTGTTGAATCCCTCCCCTATTTAGACTTTGGACACATGAAACGTACGCATCGAAAAACACTTTTGTATCTTCGATTCAGTCATGCGGGCAAAAAAGACCCTTTTTTCAAGACCCTCTTTGAGTTGGATGTATTATCTGACATAAATAAAATGTCCCAAATAGTCATAGCATTATTATTAACTTAATTTGGGTGATATATTTGTAACTAATACTTAAGATACAAGCCAATATTCTAACTAAAATGATCTTTTTCCACATCACACTTTGCAAGTACGTTCTGTGGTTTCAGACCCATTGAAAACCTCTGCCATCTGAGGACCCGTGGAAAAAACATGAACAAGCGTAATGAGAGATCCTGAATTAAATGCACCTTCTTGTAGATTTGTCTAATTCACTGCATATTTCCAGGACTTATTCCAAGGAGACGTGCCATAGGGTACAACAGTTAAGAAAACAGTACTAACATAGAGACAAAGGTAATGTTGAAAAATAGAACAAGGCTTGTGTATTGATCCAGCGGCCATCCAAGCTGCGAACCTCTATTACTATATACTCATCTGGGCCCATACACACAATCACTCATATAGGCCGGTGAAAACCGCTGGGGGTAATTTTTTATAGGGCTAAAATTGTTAATTCATTTGCTTATCAATTCACCAACCTATTACTGATCTGAAGCCCTTTCTTATATCAATGGATCTATTTTAGTTGAAAAGTAATTGATGATATGACCTACGTTCATTTACTCTATTATTCATTAAGTAATAACAGACTCAAATTGTTTATCTAATTAATCATATGAGCAAAACAAATGACAGTGTTAACTCATCTCTCTGAGGAAGTAAGATTGGTTTATCTAATTTAATAATAATATTTCACGACAGCGTGTACCTCAGGAAAAGAGGATAGAGAGAGAAAACCACATTGACACAATACACAGAGTTATATTTACCTAGGATGGTGTGAAAATAAGACCGCACTGGATAAGATTCAATGGGCCAGTTTAGAAAGTTCAGGTGATAAGGACTTCAGGACAGGGTTCAGGACAGGATAGATGACCTCTTCTTGATTTGATGCCTGCGTCTCACCCCTCTCTGACACTAACTTCCTCCTCGATTCTTCCGCAATTTTCTTCTAATTCTATTACCTCCTTAATTCTGCTACAATCTACTTCTAATCTATTTAGCTTTAAACATTCTAAGTCTGCTTCTTCAGGTATTCAATCAGCATTTGGACAGCATCTCGGTCTCACAACATTCTTGCTGCGACTGCATCTAATTAATCTAACTAACTACCTCAATTATACTTTCTTACTGGTTTGTACCACCCCTAAATGTTTCTACTATATGAAACTCCATTTTCTGATTGCACAAACTAATGGGAAAATCATCACACTATGCTAAGTTTTTAATATGTTTCCTAAGTTCATTGTTTTAAGTTCCCGCCCATTAATTTGTTCTCCCAAGCTTTATTTCCCACCCGTATTAACACATTTTATGAATAACAATGTATACATTTGACCATTGATTCTTCAGAATGTTCAGCTGCTTACTGAGAACGTCCTTTGATGGGATTAAAGGCTTAACATAAAAATACATGTAAATCCAGTACTTGTAAAGCGCACAGCTACACGGAGGCATCCCAGCACTGGGGGTCGTTGGGAAGATTAAGCAAGCTATTGCCCAGAGTTACATGGTGGTGGGCAGACCCCTGCCGCCGGAACCGGGGATCGAACCGTGAGCCCCAGCTCCCGGTGTCAGTCGTCCTGGCCGCTGCGCCACACCTCTTCCCTAATTCTCTTCTCATAATTGTTTCTGACTCGTCAGCTGGGCGTATGCCTGAGAAACCACGTGAGTGGTAGACTTTAGCATCATTCAGAGACCCAAATACGAACTAATAGAGAGGTCAAGAGAAAAAAGTATTAACTTCAAAATAAAATAATTTCACTGTATACCACCTATTTCTACTCTAATCCCATCTATTTATAAAGACTATTTATGCAATAGCATTTAGTATACAACTCATTTTAATTTCAGCAAAGCAGATGCTTAGCACGTGAGTTTCCATGCGGCCATATTAGATGCTATTGCGCAGAAGCAGAGTTTTCCCTCCAAGCGTTAAGACATCATGCAGCTGAAGCATGCGCAATACAATTTCCCGCGTTAGCAGCCATCATTAATCACACTTGGGTTACTTGTTAGTAAAACAAGCTCCCTATCTCTAGAAATATATGGAATGTTGTGCATAATTAGTATTACAAAACATTATTACTATTTCGTTACGGGATTATATGAGAGGATTGCGTCCGAGCAAGTCTCTTTTACACAAGTCCTTGCTCCATCAATCCCCTCTCTGATGGCATTTATGCCATCATAAACAACTTATACCCAAACCAGGTGCCACATTTAGCATATTTCAATACCCTTCTCTGTCTTTTCCATTTCCAATTCATCTTTATCTTTCATATTTTTCATCTTTTTGTATAATTCTCTTTTCCGTTCTACAAGCTTCATTTCTTCGTTCATTCTCTTCTTTCCCTGTTCATTCACTTCATACTTTCTTCTCCTTCTACAACATGTGCACCATATCATTATTACTAAAACTATCTTTGTTATTCCAAGTATGGGTAGTATTAGTTGAGCTACAACTCCTTTACCTAAGTTAGCAAACCAAGAGCCTGTTAGGCTATATGTTAATCTCTTCCATACATTATCAACTTCCAATGGTTTCAAGTCTTCTTCCAATTTAGTATTATTTTTAATGTATCCTCCAATTTCTATACTTTTTTCAGGAATGTAAGTGCAACAATGTTACGCTGCCAGCATTTTACAGACTCCACCCTCTTTTGCCAATAATATATCCAGGGCAAGTCGATTTTGCAAAACCATTGATCTGATCGCAACTTTTTCGATATTGATCACCAGTAAACCTCCAGCAGTATCAGTCGATAAGCGATCAACTACTGTGGACAGTTGACAAATTCTTCGTGAATTTAAAATTACTCCCACTAAAGGTATTAATGCACTAAATATGTCTCCTACTATTTCTTAAAAACTAGTTCTCATATTACGGGTTAGTACCTTATTATTTTCATTGCTTCCAGTGATTCTTTTCACATGATAGACTTTAGGGAATATTATTCCAAAATAGCAACTCCTATACCATCTTGTGGGTAGCCTAAAATAAGCCTTATCTCCACATATATAATAAATGACAGGAAACACTGGATCAGTTCCCTCTTTTAATCCCCATCCTCTAATAACTGGAACCAATAAATGTATTATTATAGTCAGTCTTTAATCTATGGAGACAGATCTTCCCTTTCTTTTCGAAATCTAGAGACATCGCAGCATGAGTCGTACCAGGTGTATAAATCCTTTTATTTTCAGCCCATGGTGGAATATGACTTTTCTGTTCACTGGCTTTTTTCTGAAAATCCTGTCTCCTTTCTTCTACTGAATTTAAAAATATATTTTCTTCTTCTTTTAGTGAGCATGTTAAATTATGCGTGTGAGCTTCTGCTATAACTATTGCATTTTGTGTTAAGGAAAATTGATCCATAAACTGCGCTGCTAGGCTACTAAGTACTGGATTCATATTCTTCCGAACAGGAACCTCTGAAAATATCACATCTAAATTTGAAAAATAATATTGCAATTTTCCTGTTTTATAAAACAGACTTGTTAATACACTACAAGAAATGCCATATGTTATCAGTAAATGGTGATATGTGACACCTTCTGCTACTGAAGCTGGTAATTTCATTAGGGCTGGGCGTAGTTCAAGAAGTTGCGCTACGAGTAGCTACGCAAAGTGCACGTCGCAGTATGCAAACTACGCGTAGCACTACGCGAACTGCGTAGTACCCCGTTCGCACTGTGCAAGATGCCGTTTTCAATGATTGCACAGTGCGGACAAGCATCCTGCACTGTGCAATCATTGAAAAGGGAAAATTGCACAGTGCGAGCTGTAGTTTTCTGCCGCTCAAGGAGATTTTTACTTGAGCTGCAGCTTTCTCAACGCGGACTGGTAGTTTCTCATCACGAGCGGTCGCAAGTCTACGGGACCACTCGCAATGAGAAACCAGACCTCCTTGCGTTGAGAATCTCGCTGGGAGGTTGATTTTTCCACGCTCACGATCGGCAACTTGATGTTGCTGATCGCGAACGAGGAAAAAGTTTCACCAAGGTGTCATTTTGCTTACTCGCGGTCGCCAACTTGACAATGAGGATCGGGAGCAAGCAAAAAATTACCGCTGCACTTCGCTATGCTACACATGTTTGCACTGTGCTACGTGCAAGTCGCGTAGTGCGGAGTTGCAGAAACTTCACAAACTACGCAAGCATAGCGCAGTGCTTTGCCCAGGGTTAAATTTCATACATACATATCAATTACTAATTTCCATAGTGTCTACATATTGAAACAATAACTTGGTGAAAACATTTAAATCTGTGTTATTATCTGTTACTGTGTGATGTATTTCTGACTCCTCTGGTGCTTCTAATTCTACTCTATCTACCTTTAGGTTAGCTAACTTTCCTTTTGTGTCTGTACTATTCTTCTTTTGTACGCTCATCAAATATGGTATTGCTATAGTTAAAAGTAACCATACTACAATCACTAATACAATGCTACATATGCATATTCTACAGCACTTTTTAAAGCAATTTCCTTTTGGTCTTTAAGCAACTCTATCTTTTGCCATTTTAACAAGGTTTCTCTTCTTTCTTTCATTTTATTTTCGTAATTTTAATGTTCTTTTATTAGTTCAAGGCGGTCTCACTTTTCCTTCATCAATCTGTTCTGCAATTATTTCTTCGTCACTATCTTCATTTAAATTTAAATTCTCAAATTCTTCAAGAATCATATAGGTCCATTCAGGGCCTTTGAATTTATTATTCAGTATTTTTAATCTTTGACTCCTTTGCCTGGGGTTCTCGTTTGTCTGTCCTGATCGACTACTGACTTAATTCACAAGTTCAGGTCCTTCATTTATTGTCTTTAGATGATATTTTAATCTTTTGGCATAGCTAGGCCAATTATCACGTTTTCTTACCCTTTTACCTTGCACTGCACTTTCACTTTCCTCATCACTCTCAAGAGTTCTTTTATTTTTGTTAAGTTGTGGCACAATTTGATTTTCTTCATCTTCTGAGTCCCTGACCTAGTTCAGGACTTCTTACTGTGACATAATTTGCCTGAATGTGTTCTGCTTCTTCCATCTGATCCTGTTCCGGGTTTACTTCAATTTTTCCTTCTTCTTACTGAACTTGTTCTTCTTCTCATAACTGGTCCTGCTCTGGTCTCATTGCACTTGTCTTGTTTGCAGCCTGAACGTATTCTTCTAAATCTATCTGTCCCTCCTCTGAATTGTGAATATGTTCATTCACCTCTGTCTGAGTATATTTTTCTATCCTTATCTGTTCCTGCTCAGGGTCTCCAACAATCTCAAATTCAATTTCCTGAGCTAGTTCTCCGATACCTGTCTGGTCCACTCTAGTTTTGTGCTTTTCTATTTTTGTTCTACTTCTTCTTTTGATATGTACATCAGGTATGTCAACCACTGGTGTCCTGTCTTCCTGACTTGTGCTCTGTTGTTCTTGATCAGCTACTTCAGAGTCGGATATTCTAGACTATTCGGCTAAACAACCTTCAGCACTCTCAACTGTGGGTATCATTTGAGGATTTCCCGCATCAGGAGCTGGTATTCTCATGGTATGACTAGCTTGTATCAAGTTAGGCAAACCTGCACATTTCACTGCTGTTGTTGTAACCAGTATGACCTGTTTCGGCGTACTCCACCTGGGTGCTAGACATGTCTCTCGGGTGTGATTATGCACCGCCACCCAGTTTCCAGGAATTAGATCATGTGCTTGATCTGGCTGCCTGGCAACTGCATCTTCTCCAACCTGCTGAGAGACAGAACGCACTAGGTCAGCCAATCTTTTACAATAGTCTAATACCAGATCATCAGTTATACTTAATAGTTTGTGTCCTGGTATAAGGGCTAGTCTCATTGTTCTTCCCATGAGTATTCCCATATGAGACTCCACCATATGTTTCTGTCAGGATTGTTTCTGACTCCCATCAGAACAAGAGGTAATGCATCTGGCGAGCACAGTGATGTAGACATGCACACCTTTGCCAACCTTGATTTTATTGTGCCATTCAATTGTTCTACCACCCCAGAAGACTCTGTTCTGGAAGCACAGTGCAATTTTTGTTTAATTTTAAATGGTTCACAGATAAACCAAATTATTTCATTATTAAAGAGAGATCCTCTATCTGATTCCACAGTTACTGGAAAAAGAAAATGAGATATCAGTTCTCTTAACAATAATTTGGCAACAGCTATGCTCTCATTTCTTCTGGTAGGATATGCCACCACCCATCGTGAGAACAAACATACCATGACAAGGATGTAGTTCAATCGTTTAGCTCTTTGTAAAATTTAAAGACTTATTTTCTTTTAACCTTTCATCAAAATTGCCATTAATAACAACATAAAAACATCCACTACTCTGTCTGTTTCAGTAAACTAAAGAAAAATTGTTTATTTCTTTTCCTATGAGTAAAACCTGCTTATTCTTCATACACTGCGAGTAAAACCTTCCGCTTACTCTTCACCCAAGCTCAGAAAAACCTGCTACTCCTCTAGTGTTACCCTTTCTAGGTGATATAAAACCAAAGTTTTACCAGCAAACTCTTTGCTAATAATCGCTCAAACTTATTCACAGAACTCAATTACTAAAACAGACAAATAACCTCACTGCAGTGTGGCTTCCATTCACCACCCGCTATACACTTCCCGGGAATTTCCAGACAACATGAAACAATATACAAACGGGTTTGTTAAAACATAAATCGATAACCAATAATCACCAAACTAATCAATAAAAACCATAACTCTGCTACCAGCAAACTGATTCAGCGGGCTACCAACCTGCGAACCATTATTACTATATACTCATCTAGCCTGTACAACCAAACACTCATTTAGGCCGGAGAATACCGCTGGGGGTCAATTTTTATAGGGCTAAAATTGTAAATTAATTTGCTTATCAATTCTCTAATCTATCATGCTAGGGAGAACACTCCAGCCGTAACTAGGACCAAGAACGAGTTACGGCTGGTGTACTCTCCGAAGCACGATATTCACATATATATATACTTACACTTTTTTGCTGGAATACAAGCAAATATAAGGACAATGGTCTGATTACTAGCTCAACTCTGTTTTTGGACACCTATTGATACACATGATTGTTCGTTTGTGAGATACAAGCCTTACAAAGACCCATGCTGAATGGGACTACTTATAGGTCTTGCCTGGACTCTGGCGGAACTTTTCATTAATTTATAATTGCCCTGGGGAATTCAATGGGCGATATACCGAAGACGAAGCACGTGTTGGCTACATCTCAACTATACCAGCTGCGCACTTTGATTATCAGGAGCCATCTGTAAAACATCCATTGCTCTGAATAAGATAAGAGAATAAAGAAGATTAGGAACATATAAGATTTGGACTGACAATTCCTTGAAATAACTCTTTTTGATGTTATAAATTTGCATTGTGCTCGGGAATTGGATTTTGATTTTGGATTTGGTCTTTGTGTACTTGCGGACACAGAGGACTTTGGGATACATGGGTGTCCGTTCCCAAACCATTCCCTTGAGCACTTACAAGATAAAATATGGTGCTGTGATTATAACTTAAGGTATTACGCAAGGTTTGACCTAGACACACTTCTTTATTACAACCCACAGTTTGGCTTATTTCCACTAGCACGCTTCCCCTGACCTCTACAAATTCCTGTCCTAAGCTTGCCATCTGGCTGAGGCACAGGATGTAGGGTACGTATGCCTGGCATTCCGTACTGTTGTGCTCTCTCTCTTTGAGCTCAGTTTGATTTATCCTGTCCCCTCTGTATGACCCATCCTCCCTAGCTTCAGAGCTCTATCCCTCAGATCAACTCTGCTCCGGCCACCCACTTACCACCTAATCAAAGCAGCCTGGTTAAGCCTGTTAAGGTTGACCAATCAGCAAAGACCACTAGAAGGCAGGTAAGAGAAGAGAAATTTCGATAACTTCTCTACTGCACTTTTTATAATAGATTAAGCAGTGGCAAGCTGTTGAATTAATCAATACCAATCTTTTAAGTTTTTGATTGACATTTTACACTCCATTCCTAGCAATTGTTATTCCTACATAAAATATTGCAATGTTTGCCTTTGGAGCTAAGTATCCGTAATAGGGAAGACATGAAATGGTCACTTTACTTCACCAGGGAATATAATACATCTTTTATTAGGTCCTTGCTTAGATTTACATGCCCCTCACCCCGGGAAAAGTAGGGGAGAACTGGGGGAGACCTGAAGGGTGCCTCATATGTAACAATAAGGTAGATTATCACTTTTAAAGTGCCTATATTACCAAATTAGGGTCTGCATACAATGTGTACTTTTAAAGACAGTCTATAAAGCCAGGTTGCCTTTAAAATGTCAGAAAACACTAAGAAGTGCACACATGAAAGTACCAGAAATCTGCTGGGGCTCTAAACTTCCATGACCTTTCATATACCAAGGACTTATAGGTAGTTTGAACCCCCTAGCCCTATTATGTACTCAGGACGCATAGGGTATGTCAATACCAATTGTGAGAATTTACTTTTAAAGGCAGGCTTCAAGGCAGGACTGTCTTTAAAAAGACAGCAGACAACCAGCAGAGCAAACCAGCAAAAGCAGGAAATTTGCAGGGCCTTTAAAGCTCTATGTCCTATTATATATTCAGGATTTATAGGCAGATGACACCCCTGATCCTATTATCTACCAGGGACTTACAGGGTCTGTCATTGCCAATTGTAATTGTACCCTATTAAATGTACCATTTTTAAACACAGCCCTGGACCTGGGTAGCTGTGCCCAGGGTAAAGTCAGAATCTGATATCACTAGTAAGATTTAGCAAAAATGGGGGTACACAGGCAAAAGGTTTACTTTCTAACACAAATGCATAGGCAGAAAGGCATTAGGATGGGAAACAAGGGAGAAGTCCAACAATGAGAAACGTAAAAGTGGCATATGTGTGGTGTTACAGGTGAGTTTATTGTGTGTTTTATTGTCTTTTTGGATACTATTTGGTATTGCAAAGGTATATTATGTGATGTAGGAATTAAAGTGTTTTTTAATGTAAATTATATGTAGTGTATGTATTGCCTACTAGTTTTGCATTTAGTAATATTATGTATGTATACATTGGGAATGTAGTGTTTTGTGCGTGAGGGTTTTTTGTCTATTTTTTGCAGGTTTCATTTTTCTTGGCCTGTTCTAAGGAAAGTCGGACATTCTGTTTTTTCTTTTAAGGAAATATGAATTAATTTATTATAAACAAATGTTGTTAATAAAGATTTCCTTGTCTTTCATGTTTCCTAGAGTGGTTCTTTTTTTAAACTATTTTTCAGTTTTTTTTATGGAACCTACAGACTGTGGACTATCTTGAGGGATTGTTTTTTTTTTTACAACATTTTTGTTTCTACTTTCGTTTAAACAACTTTTTGGTGGATTAATTTTTGGGACTATTCAGATTAAGACAGAGATCTGCAGCAACAAAATAGTGAGTGAATTTTGTTAATTTTCTTTGGGGCGGAAAAGATACACTGATATATGTACTATGTGGGTCATAATGATGATAGACGGACTTCAGTACTGCAAGACAAAACACATCCTACACATATCCTTGCACTACGTGTCAGGCACCATGCGTTGCCTATCACATGGTGTAGGGCTAGTATGGGGGCATGATAGGTGCCCCCAGTGCCTATGTCACTGGCTCACAGAGTTAGGGGGGCTTGCTATGGACCCACAAGTCTATTTCTGCCTGCTGTTTTGTAGGGGGTTGACCACCGCAGAACAACGGTCAGAAGGGATACTGGCACCACTGCCATTCTGGGACTTCAGGGAGGTCCTACAGGCGGTCGGATGCAGACCGCCTTTTGAGACTGGCGGTTGGAGTTTCCGACCGCCACCCGTCCAGAAGCCATTTTAATATGGCAGACGGACATCCCTCTTCCGAAGGCAGGGAGACCACCACCAACAGCCTGCCGGTTGTGGTCTACATGCCATTGTAATCAGGCCGTATGTGATGTATTTTTAAAACTGTGTATATGTAGTTTGCTAATTTGTTTTATGTATTAAATCATTTAACAACTTAATAATAGTAATAACATTTTTATTATCTCAGTGAGTAACGCAACATTTTGAATTCTTTTTTCACTGATATAATAATATTATTTTGCTAGGTTTAACAAAATATGTTCAAATTTTTCTGGTGTATTATGTTGTGGTGCCTTAGATGCCTGATAGATTTTATAAGTGGTTGACAGGATAGATTTGAGTATTATTTCTAAGTAGTCTGGTCCCTTGTTGTTTATAGTCTTACTTTCAATTATAGATGTTCATCCATTTTTCTAGTTTGATTGGTCAGTTTGGGAAAGATTTCTGTAACAGATTGTTCTAGTCTTGGTAGCTTTTCTCTTTTTGTAAGGCTTCTAGTAATTTGTGTGGGGTAAGTTGAGTTCTGCCTAGTGTTGATTGGAAGGCATTATGCCATACTTCCATTGCATTCTTTGTTTATGCCTCCTGTGCCAAGGTGCTGCCATAGACATTCCACCATAGTATGTGGAATTTCAACTGCCGTCTGTCTACCTACCCACGTATCCTCATAGTAGTCCCTTGGGGAGCTAGTTTGTCTTCAGTATTTTAGTTATATGGACTTTCTCTTAGGAATCTGTAAAGGTTGTCTACTTCAGTCACTGGTACGTAGACTAGCGCAATCATTTGTTTTTTAATTCAAAGGCAAATTGGCTGTTGATGGCACATTCCACATGAAGGGGTCGATTACGATCCCATTCGGAATGGCTCTGAATCGGATTCAGGTTTGCCAAATCCAAATCGGGACCATTGTTTCCAACTGAATTGTGCCCAATTACAAACAACATATTATGATGCTTGGAAACCGTTAGGGCGGTCTGAATGGGTTCCTAAAGGCATTAGGAAAGGTCGAGCCTTTCGGAGCTGAATCTTATAACTCCATGGAAATGGGGGCAGATTTACAAGCCCCCTGCGCCACCAGTACGTCACTTTGTGTGACAGGCAAAGCCATCCTGCATGACTTTTCCTCTCCACCCTAGAGGTCGCAGAGAAATGCGCTACGAGGAGAAATGTTTTCATTTCTCCTCGTATTTTCCTCCTTCAATGCGTGCTGCATTCTACAGCACACATTGAAAGAGGAAAATGCCTGCAGTGATTGTTTTTGTGCAGGAAGGTACCCCTTCATGCACAAAAACAATCTCCCCACAATGCAGGCATCCTTGCACCATGGTGCAAGGGTGCCTGTGCCAGCGCATGGCTGCAGTTTGTGCGCCAGCGCAGGGGGAAGCAAAGAGATGCAACATATTCTTGTAAATATGTTGCATCCCTATGCTTTGGAAGTGCTGCAGCGTGGCGTAGCCAAAGGGCTTGCGGTGCCACACTGCTGCTTTTCCTTGTAGATCTGCCCCATGGTTTCCGAGCAAGCAATTATGATGACAGATTCAGACAGCTGTTCCGATTTGGTTTGCCCGACACGAAACGGCTGTCGAAATCTGACTTCGGGGGCATGTAGCTGGCCCCCCTTTACCCAGGACCCTCCGAATTGGGTTTTTTGGGAGACCCATGGGTCCCCTTTTCCCAACCATGCACAGAGTGTGGCAGGCACCAAGGAGTGTTATTTAAACAAAACAAGGGAACCCAGGGCGCAATATGCTAAGGACCTTGAGTAGGTACTTAATTTTTAAAGAAGTGTCCAGCCGGACAATTTATTATCTTGATAGAAATAATCACAAAACGATAAAACACAGAGTGTGATAGAAGCGGGACACCAGCCGATGTCCGACTAACACACTAGGGGAACACAAACAAAAAGGGAAAAGTAGTAGGCAATATCAGGTCATCTGGATATCGTAAATCATAAAACAGATAATCCACAATATACACATATGCATGAAAGATTTGTGTCAGCTATGCATTTAGTGCATTTAGGTCGACGACGTTTCGGACCTTAAACAATATCGGTTCATCCTCAGGACAAAGAATAATTGCCTAAAGAGTTAACATTCACAGTTGTCCCCACGGTGGAGTGAGGCTGAAAGGGGTTCAGCACGAAACTCGATATAGGGCTGTATTCAATGGGTGAGTCAAAATCTAGACTCCAGTGGATCAGTAGGGAAGATGCCCTCGTTTAGAATTCTGACAGTATAGGGAGCAGGTCCGCAATGGGGGTCCTTGCAGGCGTGAGGATTCAACACCAAGGAGATGCCACCACAGGGAGCACGTTTTTCCCCAGCCACCCCTTTCTTCAATAGGAGCCTGTGTCCTCGTTCAGAACACAGGTTCCCATTGAAGTCATTCAGAAAGCATTCTGGTTCCGCTTCGGTTGGAATGCTTTCCTGACGAGATCAGAGTTGGGCACCTACGGGCCTCATTCTGAGTTTGGAGGTCCTACAGCGGATGGTACATCGTGCGTCACTGTAGGTATTCCAAACTTGTGTGCCTGACAGATCAGGAGTTTATTCCTGGTCTGGGGGGCGTTTTATGAGGAAGTCTGACAGTGGTGTTCTGTCAGGTTCATAGAAGAGCCTAACAGGCAGCCGCTGCTCTCAGAGCACCATCCGCACCTTCCTGCTTATTGTGGCATACATGTCACACTGTGTAGGAACTGGGGGTGCAAATCACACTACATATGCACCCCTATGGACTCCCAGGCCCAGCAGTGCAATGGGAACCTGTTAAGGCCCCCTTTGTTGCCTCACTGCCAGCCTTTTCATGGCGGGCCAACAGTGATACAGAGGATGGTGATGAGGCAGCTCGATATATACTTGGGGGTGCCGCAGCGGCACCGTCAGCATATTACTCATCCCGATCATCACCCAGCAGGGTCCTGGATTCCCTGCAGTCGCAGTGGTCCTCTGGTGGTCAAACAGCCACACAAGTAATAGTGGTGTTCAGACCGCCACCATGGATTTCTGTAGGTGACGCCATATACTTTTATTAAAATGATAGTAACATCCCTGAATGGCTGTGTGGGAGTATAGTTTTAGTGTAGATTAGATCATAGCTTGCTCGAAGTCAATAACAAGTTTTGAGGGATAGTAGTTGTTTGTCTTTTGTTTAATGTGGTTCAGCAGTTCCATGTAGGTACTGTCAGTTTCTTTCCCAGTAATACATAGAAATAGGGTATGTTTGTTTTTTGAAATTCACCATGTATGTTGAATAGTTGATGGAATGGTTTGGGACACATTTTGAATGTGCCATCCATCATCCATGTTTGACACTAGGTTAGTGCCCGCAGTGTGGTAGTGTTCAGACCGCCACCATGGATTTCTGTAGGTGACACCATATACTTTGATTAAAATGATAGTAACATCCCTGTATGGCTGTGTGGGAGTATACTTTTAGTGTAGATTAGATCTTAGCTTGCTCAAAGTCAATAACCAGTTTTGAGGGATAGTAGTTGTTTGTCTTTTGTTTAATTTGGTTCAGCAGTTCCATGTAGGTACTGTCAGTTTCTTTCCCAGTAATACATAGAAAAAGGGTATGATTGTTTTTTGAAATTCACCATGTATGTTGAATAGTTGATGGAATTGTTGGGACACATTTTGAATGTAACATCCATCATCCATGTTTGACACTAGGCTAGTTTTAGAATGTTTGTAGTGGTAGGGAATGCAAGTTTTCATTTATCATGGCTTTTATTGTCATTTAATAGGAATTGCTGCTCTCTGTGGGTCATTGTAAGGTCTCTGGTGGGATGTCTGTATCTCTATATGTTTTAGGAGCAGGTGGGAGTTCGCTGGTGGTCCTTTTAGTTCAGGTTGTAAGGTGTTTTAAGGTGTGTATTGATGGTAACTGGCCTGTTATATGTTCTGGTCCATGGGGTAGTATATCTTTAAGAATTGTGCTGTAGGTTCTTAAGAACTAGTGATTACTTCTATTTATTTCCAATACTTCTCTCACTTCTATTTCTGTGACATTGGGAGGGACGTTATGCTCTTTTACATTAATTACTACAGTTTTGCTGGTAGTTGCCCTACCCTAACATTTATTAGAATAATAGTTGTTACATTTCCAATTAGTTGTTAAGCAGAATCATTTTCTTGACTGTATGTCCCATGTCTATGTATCCCATGTAACATAGAAACACTTTCCCCTAATGTGATTTTATACATTTTGCACCTTGTCATTATGTCTTTCTTTACATGACATGAATATAGAAAAATAGTTATTATTAAATGTTATTAATATACAGTTAAATAGACATTTCTTTTTTTTCAAAACGTACTTGGTTTTTTTTTGGAAAAGGTTTTTCTTCTTGGAAACCTTTTCTTCAGCAAGCTTCTTGAAACAGGTGCTTATTACTGTTGGAATAGAAAAGGTAGTTTTATTGCTTTCACATAATATGTTTTTGATGTTTAAGGAGGTGTAGATTATTTGAAGTTTTAACTGTTTCTGTTTTAGTACATCAAAAGGAGCTTTTTTGTATTCTTTGCTGTGCGCTTGTTGATGATGTTAGCTTGAAGCTTGAATAATCTATTGAAAGGGATATATGGTAAAAACTGTGGGGCTTATTACCATGGCGGTTGATTACCATGGCGGTTGGTCACCATGGAGGTTGGTAGATGACCGACCACCATCGACACAGGAATGGTACTGCCCAACAAGGTGTCAGAGGTCCTACCCACCATATTGTGATGGGACCGCCAGCGGTTGAAATGCGCTCAATAACACTGCTGCTTGTGCCGCATTGTGCACATTCCCGCACCATGGGCCAGGCACCATGTAGTGCCTGGCACACGGTGCATGAATGTGCCTTTGGGCACTACATGTGCCCCTGGACCACATCCCAGTGGCCTATGGGTTACAGGGACCCACCCTGGGTCCCCCAAAGTCCCTTTCCGTCAGCCTTCCCATGTCAGTGGGACTGCCATGAAAAGGCAGTCGGAAAGGGCCATTCTAATCCCTAAGGTCGATGCCTGTGCAGGCATTGACACCAATATAGGGATAGAAGTTTGACCGCCACCCCGATGGGATCCTAGGTGGCTGTCTTTCCCTCCACCCTCTGCACTCGGACCCCGGGTATTGTAATCTGCCGGACAGACCATTCCCCTGGATGTCGGGTGGACCGCCACTGACGTCCTCCTGTCATGGCAGTCCACATGACATCATAAAGAGGGCCTGTGTTAAATTGTTTTTTAAAGTTAAAGTTATATAACTTCCTCTTTTAAGTATAATGGTCACTTACTTGGAGAAGTGGATGTGCGGTTGTATAGGTTGTAGGCTTCTCTCTCGCAGGGAAAATTTAACAGAGTTTCCTCCTCTTCAAATGTTTGGCTAATTTGAGCTACTTTTTATTTAAAGTACTGTGGCTTTTATATTTGTTGTTTAATTGTTTAAGCTATGTTTTGGTTATACTTTTGTATAGTGTAATAGTAAGTTAAGCCTTGTTTTAATTATTTTATCTGTTATTCCCTGATTTGGAAACTGCCCATTAATGTTATTTTATACTCGTACATCTCAACTATACCAGCTGCGCACTTTGTTTATCAGGAGCCATCTGTAAAATATCCATTGCTCTGACTAAGATGAGAGAATAAATAAGATTAGGAACATATAAGATTTGGACTGACAATTCCCTGAGTTAACTCTTTGTGATGTTATAAATTTGCATTGTGCTCGGGAATTGGATTTTGATTTTGGATTTGGTCTTTGAGTACTTGCGGACACAGATGACTTTGGGATACGTGGGTGGCCGTTCCCAAACCATTCCCTTGAGCACTTATAAGATAAAATATGGTGCTGTGATTTCAACTAATGGTATTGCTCAAGGTTTGACCTAGGCACACTTCTATATTACAACCCACAGTTTGGCTTATTTCCATTAGCTCGCTTCCCCTGACCTCTACAAATTCCTGTACTAAGCTTTCCATCTGGCTGAGGCACAGGATGTAGGGTATGTATGCCTGGCATTCCTTACTGTTATGCTCTCTCTCTTTGAGCTCAGTTTGATTTACCCTGTCCCCTCGGTATGACCCATCCTCCCCAGCTTCAGAGCTCTTTCCCTCAGATAAACTCTGCTCCGGCCACCCACTTAACACCTAATCAAAGGAGCCTAGTTAAGCCTGTTGAGGTTGACCAATCAGCAAAGACCACTAGAAGGCACGTATTTGTCTAACAGAAGAGAAATTTCGATAACTTTTCTTCTGCACTTTTTATAATATATTAAGCAGTGGCAAGCTGTTGAATTAATCAATACTAATCTGTTAAGTCTTTGATTGGCATTTTACACTCCATTCCTAGCAATAGTTATACCTACATAAAATATTGCAATGTCTGCCTTTGGAGTTAAGTATCTGTAATAGGGAAAAGATGAAATGGTCACTTTTCCCTCACCAGGGCATAAAACACATCTTTTTATAAGGTCCTTGCCTAGATTTACATGCCCCTCACCCCGGGACAACTAGGGGAGAACTGGGGGGGACCTGAGGGATGCATCATATGTAACAATAAGGTAGATTATCACTTTTAAAGTGCCTATATTACCAAATTAGGGTCTGCATACAATGTGTACTTTTAAAGACAGTGTATAAAGCCAGGTCGCCTGTAAAATGTCACAAAACACTAAGAAGTGCACACATGAAAGTACTGGAAATCTGCTGGGGCTCTAAACTTCTATGTACTTTTACATACCATGGATTTATACGTAGTTTGAACCCCCTAGCCCTATTATGTACTCAGGACCCATAGGGTATGTCAATACAAAATGTGAGAATTTACTTTTAAAAGCAGGCTTCAAGGCAGGACTGTCTTTAAAAGGACAGCACACAACCAGCAGTGCAAACAAGCAAATGCAGGAAATTTGCAGGGCCTGTAAAGCTCTATGTCCTATTATATATTCAGGATGTATAGGTAGATAACACCCCTGATCCTGTTATCTACCAGGGACTTACAGGGTCTGTCATTGCCAATTGTATGTGTACCCTATTAAATGTACCTTTTTTAAACATAGCCCTGGACCTGGGTAGCAGTGGCCAGGGTACAGTCAGAGTCTGATACCACTAGTAAGATTTTGCAAAAATGGGGGTACACAGGGCAAAAGGTTTACTTTCTAACACAAATGCATAGGCAGAAAGGCATTAGGATGGGAATCAAGGGAGAATTCCAACAATGAGAAACCTAAAAGTGGCATATGTGTGGTGTTACTGGTGAGTTTATTGTGTGTGTTATTGTCTTTTTAGCTACTATTTGGTGTTGCAAAGGTAGATTATGTGTTGTAGGAATTAAAGTGTTTTTAATGTAAATTAAATGTAGTGTATGTATTGCTGACTAGTTTTGCATTTAGTAATATTATGTATGTATACCATGGGAATGTAGGGTTTTGTGGGTGAGAGTTTTTTGTCTATTTTTTGCAGGTTTAATTTTTCTAGGCCTGTTCTAAGGAAAGTCAGACATTCTGTTTTTTCTTTTAAGGAAATCTGAATTAATTTATTATAAACAAAAGTTATTAATAAAGATATCCTTGTTTTTCATGTTTCCTAGAGTGGTTCATTTTTTTTAAACTATTTTCAGGTTTTTTTTAATGGAACCTACACACTCAGGACTATCTTGAGTGTTTTTTTTTTTAACAACATTTGTTTTCTACTTTTGTTTAAACAACTATTTGGTGGATTACTTTTTGGGACTATTCAGATTAAGACAGAGATCTGCAGCAACAAAATAGTGAGTGAATTTTGTTAATTTACTTCTGGGCGGGAAAGTTACACTGATATATGTACTATGTGGGTCATTACGATGATAGACGGACTTCAGTACTGCAAGACAAAACAGACATCCCACACATATCCCTGCACTACGTGTCAGGCACCATGCGTTGCCTATCACATGGTGTAGTGATATGTAGGGGGGCACGATAGGTGCCCCCAGTGCCTATGTCCCTGGCCAGAGAGTTAGGGGGGCTTGCTATGGGCCCACAAGTCCATTTGTGCCTGCTGTTTTGCAGGGGGTTGACCACCGCAGAACAATGGTCAGAAAGGGATACTGGCACCACTGCCATTCTGGGTCTACAGGTAGGTCCGACAGGCGGTCGGATGCAGACCGCCTTTTGATACTGGCGGTTGGAGTTTCTGACCGCCACCCGTCCATAAGCCATTTTAATATGGCAGATGGAGATCCCTCTTCCGAAGGCAGGGAGACCACCACGAACAGCCTGCCGGTGGTGGTCTACATGCCATCATAATCAGGCCGGACGTGATATATTTTTAAAACTATGTATATGTAGTTTGCTAATTTGTTTTATGTATTAAATCATTTAACAACTTAATAATAGTAATACCATTTTTATTATCTCAGTGAGTAACTCAAAAATTTGGAATTCTTTTTTCACTGATATAATAATATTATTTTGCTAGCTTTTAAAAAATGTTTACATTAATTTGGTGTATTATGTTGTGGTGCCTTAGATGCCTGGTAGATTTTATAAGTGGTTGACAGGCTAGATTTGAGTATTATTTCTAAGCAGTCTAGTCCCTTGTTGTTTATAGTCTTACTTTCAATTATAGATGTTCATCCATTTTTCTAGTTTGATTGGTCAATTTGGGACAACATTTCTGTAACAGATTGTTCTAGTCTAAGTTCTTGGTAGCTTTTCTCTTTTTGTAAGGCTTCTAGTAATTTGTGTGGGGTAAGTTGAGTTCTGCCTAGTGTTGCTTGGAAGGCATTATGCCATACGTCCATTGCATTGTTTGTTTATGCCTCCTGTGCCAAGGTGCTGCCATAGACATTCCACCATAGTATGCGGAATTTCAACTGCCGTCTGTGTCCTGACCTATGTAGTCTACCTACCCGCGTATCCTCAAAGTAGTTCCTTGGGGAGCTAGTTTGTCTTCATAATTTTAGTTATATGGACTTTCTCTTAGGAAGCTGTAAAGGTTGTCTACTTCAGTCATTGGTACGTAGGCTAGCGCAATCATTTGTTTTTTAATTCAAAGGCAAATTGGCTGTTGATGGCACATTCCACATGAAGGGGTCGATTACGATCACATTCAGAATGGCTCCGAATCGGATTCAGGTTTGCCAAACCCAATTCGGAACCCTTGTTTCCAACTGAATCGTACCGAACTATGGACGACCTATTATGATGCTTGGAAGCCGTTATGGTTGTCCGAATGAGTTCCTAAAGGCATTAGGAATGGTCGAGCCTTTCGGAGCTGAATCTTACAACTCCATGGACATGGGGGCAGATATACAAGCCCCCTGCGCCACCAGTACGTCACTTTGCATGACAGGTAAAGCCACCCTGCATGACTTTTCCTCTCCTTGTAAATAGAGCACTTTGCGTTGAAGGGGAATTCAATGGGTGTTGCTGTAGGTGTTGACACGCAACACCCATGGAACAAAACACATTTCCAGATTCATGAGAAATCATAAATCTTGAGATGCGTCAGAATGCTACGCCACCATAGAGGTCGCAGAGCAGGGCGCTACGAAGAGAAATGTTTTCATTTCTCCTCGTATTTTCCTCTTTCAATGCGTGCTGCATTCTACAGCACACATTGAAAGAGGAAAATGCCTGAAGTGATTGTGTTTGTGCAGGAAGGTGCCCCTCATGCACAAAAACAATCTCCCCACAATGCAGGCATCCTTGCACCATGTTTGTGCGCCAGCGCAGGGGGAAGCAAAGCGATGCAACATATTCTTGTAAATATGTTGCATCCCTATGCTTTGGAAGTGCTGCAGCGTGGGGTAGCCAAAGGGCTTGCGGTGCCACACTGCTGCTTTTCCTTGTAGATCTGCCCCATGGTTTCCGAGCAAGCAATTATGATGACAGATTCAGACAGCTGTTCCGATTTGGTTTGCCCGACACGAAACGGCTGTCGAAATCTGACTTCGGGGGCATGTAGCTGGCCCCCCTTTACCCAGGACCCTCCGAATTGGGTTTTTTGGGAGACCCATGGGTCCCCTTTTCCCAACCATGCACAGAGTGTGGCAGGCACCAAGGAGTGTTATTTAAACAAAACAAGGGAACCCAGGGCGCAATATGCTAAGGACCTTGGGTAGGTACTTAATTTTTAAAGACAGTGGTCCTTAGACAAGAGGAAGATTTTAGGAGAATGAATATAGACCAAATGGAACTATATTTTTATAAGAAGTGTCCAGCCGGACAATTTATTATCTTGATAGAAATAATCACAAAACGATAAAACACAGAGTGTGATAGAAGCGGGACACCAGCTGATGTCCGACTAACACACTAGGGCAACACAAACAAAAAGGGAAAAGTAGTAGGCAATATCAGGTCATCTGGATATCGTAAATCATAAAACAGATAATCCACAATATACACATATGCATGAAAGATTTGTGTCAGCTATGCATTTAGTGCATTTAGGTCGACGACGTTTCGAACCTTAAACAATATCGGTTCATCCTCAGGGCAAAGAATAATAGCCTAAAGAGTTAACATTCACAGTTGTCCCCACGGTGGAGTGAGGCTGAAAGGGGTTCAGCACGAAACTCGATATAGGGCTGTATTCAATGGGTGAGTCCAAATCTAGACTCGAGTGGATCAGTAGGGAAGATCCCCTCGTTTAGAATTCTGACAGTATAAGGAGCAGGTCCGCAATGGGGGTCCTTGCAGGCGTGAGGATTCAACACCAAGGAGTGGCCACCACAGGGAGCACAATTTTCCCCAGCCACCCCTTTCTTCAATAGGAGCCTGTGTCCTCGTTCAGAACACAGGCTCCAATTGAAGTCATTCAGAAAGCATGCTGGTTCCGCTTCGGTTGGAATGCTTTCCTGACGAGATCAGAGTTGGGCACCTACGGGCCTCAGTCTGAGTTTGGAGGTTCTACAGCGGATGGTACAACCTGTGTCACTGTAGGTATTCCACGCCTGTTTGCCTGACAGATCAGGAGTTTATTCCTGGTCCGGGGGGCCGTTGTGAGGAAGTCTGATAGCGGTGGTCTGTCAGGTTCATAGAAGAGCCTAACAGGCAGACCGCTGCTCTCAGAGCACCACCCATACCTTCCTGCATGGTGTGGCATACATGTCACACTGTGTAGGAATTGGGGGTGCAAATCACACTACATATGCACCCCTATGGACTCCCAGGCCCAGCAGTGTAATGGGAACCTGTTAAGGCCCCCTTTGTTGCCTCACTGCCACCCTTTTCATGGCGCATCAACAACGATGCAGAGGATGGCGGTGAGGCAGCTCCTAATATACTTGGGGGTGCCGCAGCGGCACCGTCAGCATGTTACTCATCCTGACCACCACGCAACAGGGTCCTGGATCCCCTGCAGTCGCAGTGGTCCTCTGGTGGTCCGACAGCCACACAAGTAATACTGCAGGCTCGCCCGCAGTGTGGTGGTATTTAGACCGCCACCATGGATTTCTGTAGGTGACGCCATATTTCTCTTTTTTTTCAAAACGTACTTGTTTTTTTGGGGGGAAAAGGATTTTCTTCTTGGAAACCTTTTCTTTAGCAAGCTTCTTCAAACAGGTGCTTATTACTGTTGGAATAGAAAAGGTAGTTTTATTGCTTTCACATAATATGTGTTTGATGTTTAAGGAGGTATAGGTTATTTGAAGTTTTATCTGTTTCTGTTTTAGTACATCTAAAGGAGCTTTTTTGTATTCTTTGCTGTGCGCTTGTCGATGATGTTAGCTTGAAGCTTGAATAACCTATTGAAAGGGATATATGGTAAAAATTGTGGAGCTTATTACCATGGCGGTTGGTCACCATGGCAGTTGGCCATAAATGCGCTCAATAACACTGCTGCTTGTGCCGCATAGTACACATTCATGCACCAGGTGCCAGGCACCATGTACTGCCACATGGTGCAAGAATGTGCCTTGGGGCACTACATGTGCCCCTGGACCACATTCCAGTGGCCTATGGGTTACGGGGGCCCACCCTTGGCCCCCCAAAGTCCCTTTCCGTCAGCCTTCCCATGGCAGTGGGAATGCCATGAAAAGGCAGTCGGAAAGGGCCATCCTAATCCCTAAGGTTGATGCCTGTGCAGGCATTGCCACCAATATAGGGATAGAAGTCTGCCCGCCCCCTGATGGGATCCTAGGTGGCTGTCTTTCCCTCCACCCTCTGCACTCGGACCGCGGGTATTGTAATCTGCCGGACAGACCATTCCCCTGGATGTTGGACGGACCGCCACTGATGTCCTGTCGTGGCAGTCGACATGTCATCATAAAGAGGGCCTGTGTTAAATTGTTTTTAAAGTTAAAGTTATTAAACTTCCTCTTTTAAGTATAATGGTCACTTACTTGGAGAAGTGGAGGTGCGGTTGTGTATGGTGTAGGCTTCTCTCTCGCATTGAAAATCCAACAGAGTTTCCTCCTCTTCAAATGTTTGGCTTATTTGAGCTACTTTTCATTAAAATTACTGTGGCTTTTATATTTGTTGTTTAATTGTTTAAGCTATGGTTTGGTAATACTTTTGTATAGTGTAATAGTATAGGTAAGTTAAGCCTCATTTGAATATTTTTTTTTGTTATTCCCTGATTTGGAAACTGCCCATTAATTGTATTTTATACTTGTATTCGAGATTAATTATTTCATTTATTATTTCTATTTATAAATATATATATATATATGGTTTGCACATATAGTGAGATGAAAAATGTGTAATTTATCATTTAGAGGAGTTTTTTGTTGATATATTTTTAATCCCTTCAGTGCGTCAGACGTCCGGGGGCCGTCCAACACACCGGTGTTCATGTGTGTAGGACGGCTCCCGGTCGTCTTGTCACATGGCACAGGGAATCCCTCCGGTGCAGGCACCAGAGGGATTCCCTTTAAACTTCCAACAGCTTTGGCAGAGGGGAAGAGCTTTCCCAGCTCCCGAGTCTGCTAGCCTGGTTTCCCTGACAAGACGATCAGCAAGCATGTCGAGCTGACGTCATTTCAGTGAAACCAAACTGAAATAAGCCAAGAGGCTCAATTCAGTTTCACTTTCCTTGTGCTCATGGGGCTATCTCAGCCGCCCCAGCATTTAGAAAGACGGGAGGGGTCGCTTCAGGAAACGGCCCAAAATGCAACGTGGACACACCACATTTTCACAGTGAACACTGATCTTGTTTTTGCAAAGTGCCTAGCTGTAGATTTTGAACCCTAGCTCTGGCGGCACCTAGGTAAACCTAGCAAACCTTTACATTTTTTAAAACTAGACACCCTGGGGAATCCAGGATGGGGAAACTTACCAGGTTCTGTTACCCAGAATCCTTTGCAAACCTCAAACCTTGTAAAACAAAATACACATTTTCCTCGCATTTCTGTGGTGAAAAGTTATGGAATATGAGTGGATCCACAAATTTCCTACCACACAGCGTTCCCCCAGGTCTCCTGATTAAAATGGTACCTCACTCGTGTGGGTGGGTCAAGTGCCCACAACAGGCATGGCCCAAAACATATATACCTAAACTACCTGGTTTTGCAAGGGGGTTCACCTGGGTTTTTGGCCCTGGGCTCGGCATCCATCTTGGGAAACAACTAAACCCCCACATTTCTGAAAACTAGACACCCGGGGGAGTCCATCGAGTTATGGTTTGCATGGATGCCCCGACATTTTCTTACCCAGATGTAGTTTGTCCATGTTGGGTTTTGGGCCGTTTTCTGCACTATGCCTACCCAACACAGATTCCAGAACTTTCCACCACAAAAATGTGAGGAACATGTGTTTTTATTTTGACAAAGTTTGAGGTTTGCTAGGGATTCTGGGTAACAGAACCTGGTGAGAGCCAGACAAGTCACCCCATCCTGGATTCCTCTAGGTGTCTAGTTTTCATAAATGTATAGGTGTGCTAGGTTTCTCTAGGTGCCGGCAAAGCTAGGGTTCAAAATCTACGGCTAGGCACTTTGTAAAACAAGGGTCAATTTTCGCTCTGAAAATGTGGTGTGTCCACGTGGAATTTTTGGGCCATTTTCTGTAGCGGACACTATGCCTACCCACACAAGTGAGGTACCATTGTTCTTGGAAGACTTTGAGGAATGCAGGGCGGGTGGAATTCTGTGGATCCAAGCAGATTCCAGAACTTTCCACCACAAAAATTTGAGAAAAATGTGTTTGTTTTTTTACAAAGTTTCAGGTTTGCTAGGGATTCTGGGTAACAGAACCTGGTGAGAGCCAGACAAGTCACCCCATCCTGGATTCCCCTAGGTGTCTAGTTTTCATAAATGTATAGGTTTGCTAGGTTTCCCTAGGTGCCGGCACAGCTAGGGTTCAAAATATACAGCTAGGCACTTTGTAAAAAAAGGGTCAGATTTCACTGTAAAAATAAAGTGTGTCCAAGTTGCGTTTTTGGCCGTTTCCTGTCGTGGGCACTAGGTATACCCAAACAAGTGAGGTACTTAGGGTAACACAGAATTGTATAGCAACTGTTATTACCTATTAACTTTCAATATATTTCTGCCTTCCAAATGAAAGACAATGTGTAAAAAAAAGGCACTTTGAAAATGTCCTATAATTCTCATGCTAATATGGGTACTCACAATTTTGGAAATGCGCAAATAGCTACTGTTTCTAAACTCTATATTTTGTTCCAATTTCAGAAATACATAGGTGTCTTTCATCCTGATTTTTCACTGTAATATGTTCCCAAATGAATTGCTATACAACCGATACATAATAAAAAAACCATTGCAAGACGCTGCTCAGTTATTGACTCTGGGTTTGTCGGGTTCTTGGTGAACCTACAAGTCCTATATATATCCCCACAACCAGAAAAGTCTAGCGGATGGAACAGTATATTGCGTTCAAACAAATGTCATAATTAGAAGAAGTTACAGGAGAAAACGTTGGCACCAATGGCTGTTTTTTTTCAACTCATTTTCAATTTTTCCTATTTTCAACTGTTAGTTTCTACAAAGAAACCTTGAAGGATCTACACAGATACCCCTTGCTGAATTCAGAATTGTGTCTATCTTTCTAAAATGTATAGCTTTCCGGGATCCGTAATTGCTTTCATTCCCATTTCTACCATTAACTGGAAGAAGTTTGAAAGCACAAAAAATAGCAACAATAGGCTATATCCAAGTAAAATGACAAAACTGTGTAAAAAATTTGGGCTTTCTGACAAAAGTATGTCAGTCCCTGAAAGCTGGACAATGGTGATTTCAGTCCCACAAACCCTTTGTTGATACAATTTGCAGAGAAAAAACCAGACACTTTCATTTGCTGCACTTTTTTTCCATTTTCCCCCCCATAAAACGAAATGTTGCTGTATTTTGGCTAATTTCTGGGTCCTCTCTAGGGAAAACCACAAACCCTGGGTACCTTTAGAGTCCCCATGAAGTTGAAAATGAAAAAAAACGCAGATTTGGCGTGGATACCTTATGTGGTAAAAAAGTTACAGGGGCCTAAGCGAAAACTACCCAAATAGCCAGAAAAAGGCTTAGCACCAGGGGGAGGGGGATGGCCCAGCAGCAAAAGGGTTAATTTATCATTTTGGTTAAGTCAAGTATGATATTTTATTAATAAATTGTAGTTATTATTGTGGGATATTTTTGCTTGTATGTTTAAACATTGTGTTTTTCATATTTTTAACTGCTACCTATTACTTATTTTAATTATATTTATGTAGTCTATATTGTTGATCTTGATATGTTTGACAGTCTATGGTTAGATATGAGTCACGGAAATTATGTTTTCGATATTTTATGTTTTTGATATATATTTTAAATGAGATATTTTTTACGTTAATATTTGTTTTTCAATATTAATGATTTTTAAATTAAGTATAGGGTCTCGATATATTTTGTTAACGATATTAATGTTTCGATAATTCTGTAAGTTGATATGTGTATTTTCAATATTATGTTAGTGAGATGTTTGTGCTATTCTCCCTGTGACTATGTTCTTGATGGCAACAGTTAATTGCTAGCTTGTTTTGGTATTGACATCCATAAACATTTAATAAAGAATGCTTAAATAAAATGTTGTGAAAAAGATTTAGAGGTTTTACACAATTGTCCTCAGTGGCTGTCAACCATTATAATTGTTTTTCTCATTGCCATTTCTAATGCATGTTGTCTTTGTGAACTGCAGTGCAACTTTAATAAACCAACTGACAAATTGGGTGCTTCTACTTTTTTTCTGCAAAAAATGGTGTCACCCTTCCGCATGTTAAAGTTCATATTTGTTTCCATTTTTGATCTCTCTGCTACATCTCCAAAGGAGCTTCCTTAGCTTTTATATTGCCCAGGCCAAGGATCACCAGCTTCATTATCAGCTTTTCCTTTGTTTATTGGTTTTAAAAAAGCAGGCAGTTCAGAAGTAGACCTTGTCCAGATAGATGATTTTATGCATAAAAAGTGTTATCGTATGGCCAAGAAGGAATACCAGCCATTCAGGCTCATTCATCAGAGCTAAGATAGCCACAATGGAACTGGAGCGGGGCGCTTCTGTGTTGGACAATATCAAGGCTGCTACATGGATGTCTGTGCACAACTCTGCCAGGCCTTCCTATCGTATTTGTTCAGGTCTATAGAGAGGGCAAATTTGCTTGCTTAGTTAATTTTTATAGTGTTATATACCAAATATTTGTAATATATATTTCATTTTTTTATATGTTATAATATTATTTAATATATCATTTATCATTTGTGTATACATTTTTGGAACATTGTTGTACATGAGTAATATTTGCTAACAGTTTTAAACATTTTAATATAAATTTTTATAAAATTTCTGATATTTTTCTCATTGATTCCTATAATAGTCTTTTTTTTTGTTTTATTAGGCAGCCATTTTTTTCTACCTGCTGTCATTTTTGGGTGGTTCGTGGAGGAAAGAAGTCATGGTTGGGTGCTGTTCTTCTGTAAAGGCTGTTTTTAAGGTATTTCTGAGGTAGGGGGAGGTAGTATAGTTGTGTATATGATTAACTGTGGGCGGGAAACTCCGCTACGCCGGCAGAATTTCCGGAGTATTCCCCACTTTGTGCTCCGCTTGGAGCACGAAATATGACAGAAAACTCAGCCCTCTGCCGGTGGAGCGGAGTTTACTTGCACCCACTAAAAAAGTCTCCCAACATGCTTGTTGGCACTCAGCTAAAACAACATGACTGACCTGTAGCCAAGCCAGCCACAATCATTGTGGGTTGTCATGGTTAGTCAGATAAAGCACAGAGAAGGTGGAGGAAGGAGCCTTCAGTACCTCGAACAAGGAGCTCAGACGAGGCAGGCTTCACCTTTCCCGAAAAAAAACCTGTTGCTGTTCGGCACATAACGTAAAACCAAAGAACATTCAGGCACATGCACACCATCAGTCGCTGCTGCATCATTCTGCACACACCATGCCCCTCGCGAGCTGTGTATGGCTGTTAAGAAATCTACAGGAAGGCAGCTTCACTTTTAGTTAGTCTTGGATGCGAGTTTATAAAACAAACAAAAAAAGTGACTCACATCCGTTGCGGCACCAGGGACAGGCAGGGATTCGAATCAGGTCTAACTCCGGGTGGACTCCAGTGCAGCAGGAGAAAGCACTTCTTGCTTCCCCCGTTTCATTCCCAAGTGTTTAGCCGACATGTCATCTGATAATGATTGCAGCATAGTCACACACAACAGAGCAGATAAAGATGTGCATGTCTGGTGTAAGAGAGAGAAGGGTTGGTAAGATTTGACCATACTTTGCTGGAGTGCAGTGCAACAGCAGCTCTGTAGCCTAAATTGGCTGTTGGTAAAATGAAATACTAAATACACATTTGCAGAAAATGCAAGCATCTTTAGCCGATTTAAGCTTCTGAGGTGCTTGTATTTTATTTGAAGAATTATTTTGATATTGGATACTATAATATACACTGCCCACTGCTAATCTCGTCCCATAATGCTTTGCAGGGCCTTTGGTTGGGATTGTTTTTTTGCCAATAACTGTGCTTGGGGTGGTCCTAAGAGGATGGGTAGATCCAGTGAGCTTACCAGGTTGGACACTGATAGCAAGTAAGACCTATTGGGAGTTAGGTTGTCGAGGTTCTGGCATCTTATAGATGGACATACATTCTCATCTTTGTCAGGATTTACATCTCTTGTTCAACATCTTGAGTTCCACGTTGTATCTTATTAGTTGTATATGAGGAAGGATGTACCAAAGACTGTTATATCTCCTTTAACTATCTCATAGATTTTGCAAAATGATGTGAGATAACCAGAAGTGATATACACTTCGCCAACTGAGCAGTTTTTTGAGTTAGCTACTGAAATTTGTTCCATCTAAGGAGAAATAATAGGAATCATCAATATCAGGATCAGTTTCTAGATATAGCATGTTTGTAACAGTGAACTTTAGATATAACAGCTTTCTAGGCCTCCTTAACAATCAGCAAAAAATCTTTGGTTATTTATAGATCTTGGTGCTCTAAAGTGACATATGAATTCAGCAAAGCTGAAAGAGTTAGGAGATTCAATTGGTAGCATGATTAAGAGTATTCTCGGGTACAAAAATGATTGAGATGTAAATAGGAGGTCTACACTGGCCACAGGTGCAAATTAGGTTCATAAGTGCACTTTAGATGCCTTTTTTCTTATACTTCTGATGAATTAGAGGAAGTTTTGAAGTGTACTCAGTACGGCAGATGCATTTACATGGGCTGTTGTGAATTAATCACACATTCTGGACCTTATTACGATGAAGTTAGGAAAGCCTCTGACTACAGGTCGAAAGATTTCAGAGCCTAATTTCAATGTAGGCAGTCAGAATTGAAATCGTCTGGCATACAATGGGCTGAAAGAGCCTGTCGGCCAGTCAGAACGCCACGTGTTCCCAATGTGACGGTGTTTACGCCGTCGGGAGGACGATGCTCGGTTTCGGACAGGCTTCCTATTCCGGGCATTCTGACATGGAAAGCCTGACAGAAAGCAAGATTGGGGCCCCCTATCACATCATCCTTCACCCAGCTGTTTCCAGTTAGGGGCGGGGGGGTACCTGTGATGCCTTCCTGTTGATCCCTGCGCGGTGTGGCAGGTACATTGAGGTGCCTGCCACGCGATGCAGGTATGAACACAATCTCCCATTTTTCTATTGGAGCTTGTGCCAAAGCAGGTGTTTGGCTATAGCACAAGCTCTCATTGAGAAATGGGAGTATACGACCGCACCATGAATTGCAGTGTTGGGACGGCCAACCAGAGGTCGGTCAGTCTTGAGACCGTGACAGCGTCGGTCAGAGGCAACTCCGACCAACATTGTAATCGAGCCCTCTGTGTCTCCTGGTAATATGTGACTTACCATCACTTCATTAGCATTCCTTTTTTTTTTTTTTTTTGACAGGCAAGTCAAGGAAATCAACATATCAAATACATAATCTGAAAAAGTAAATCGAATTCAATTTGATGCAGATACATATTGGAAAAATAAAAACACAAAAAAGTAAAAGAAGCAGTTCCTACTCAGGAAAAATCGCTAATAATTAATAATATCCCAAAAAAAAAAAAAACATACATAGTTCAAATCATTGCCGACATAGCAAAAAAATTGCCCCACATTTTAATAAACTTAATTTTGACTTTGGTTCCTCTATTCCTGGCAATAGCTTTTTCCATAGTATGAATTTCATAAACCAATGACCACCATTCAGTTATATGAGGAGGATTCTGAAAAATCCAGGCCCTTGCTACCACCAGTCTTCCACGAGCCAATGTAATATTTAGCAAATCTTTATAAATACGACTAACCGGGTATATAGCCAAAAGTACTGCAGCGGCATTTAATGAAAAATTGATCAGTTGATTATGGGTTAAAATATTTTCAATGTCCAACCAAAATTTTGCTAATAATGGGCACAAATAAATCATATGTGTAAGGTCTGCTGCCACCAGACCACATTTAGGACATTTAGTACGATCATTGTTGGAATTATTTTGCGCCCATTTTGAAATTTTTAATGGAGGGTAGTACAGTTGGCTAATCGTCCTATAAGATTGGAGTTTCAAACTGGAAGACTGGACGGCTTTACTGATATTGACTAAGGCAGCGGAGATATTCTGGGTTGTCACGTTAGATCCTAAGCTGGTAGTCCATTTTAGTGCCAATCTAGGGGCTTCATCAGAGCTATTTTGGCTGAGACACTTATATCCCAAGCTAATTAGTGATTTTCTATGCACAGAATAGAAACATGTCCATATATCGAAGCTGGTAATTTCTACCAGATTCATTTTGCGTATTAAATAGTCCTTAACTTGAATGTATTTGTATCTCATTTTTTCGGGCAATTTATACAAAAGTTGTAATGAATTGTAGAAACCCATCCGTACCATAGAGATCACCTAGTGTCTCAATACCATAATTGGCCCATTCTCGGCCAGTTTTATCTCTAAAAATATCTGGAAGCCCAGGATTATCCCATATTGGCAGCTCTTTATGAAAAAACGAAGTATTGCATTTAGTCAACATCTGTTTCCATATAAATACCGCATCTCTCGCGGTCTTAAATTTAACCCGTTTGAAATAATTTGGGTCTTGTACATTGGCCAGGAATTGTTTTGAATAACCACCTAGCATAAATTGGTGAAAAAAATATTGGTTATTAGCGACAAATAAACTACGAAGCCGGCCTAAAAAAGAAGCAATAAAATAAGCTTTGAAATCCGGGAAGTTTAAACCTCCCTTCTCAGGTGGGAGTTTTAATATTATCATAGACCTACGAGCCTTCTTATAGCCCCAAATGAAACTACTTAAAATGCCGTCTAAGAATAAGTTATTAACGCAACAAGGTATAGAACGGAAAAGATATAAAAACTTCGGCAGTATGTTCATTTTGATCAAATTCATACGACCTATGAGATTTAATGGAATCTTGTGCCGTTTTTTCAGAAGATTAGTCACTTCTTTTAATAAAGATCATAATTTAATGAGTTTATATCAGCGATATTAGATGATATCTTTACCCCTAGATATACTGCAGATTGACAAAGTCCTTGCACTGGTAAATTGGCCTTATAGTTCATAATGACTTGTGTTTTGTTTATATTTAATTTATAGCCAGAGATAGATCCAAAGTTTTTAGCTTCTGTCGTGATCCCTAATAGTGCATCCACGACGTTGGTGGTGTAAATAACTAAGTCATCTGCATATGCGGTAATTTTAAGAGATTTACCTTCATGGTAGATTGGGACAATCTTAGTTTGAGCTTCCAGAGCGTTGATAAATGGCTCCATGGAGAGAGCGAAGAGCAGGGGTGATAGCGGACATCCCTGCCGCGTCCCTCGTAGGATTGGAAAAGCTGATGAGAGAGCCCCAGCATAGCTGATTTTGCCATTAGGGTCCTTATACAACGCCTGTATACTTCTCACATAACGCCCTCTAAAACCAAATTGCCTTAAGACGCCCCACAGATAATCCCACCCCACTCGGTCAAACGCCTTCTCCGCGTCTAAAAGTATCATACCGAGTGGGGTGCGATCAGTTGTAGCAACGTCAAAGGCAGTAATACCCATATTGACATGTGTAGTGGTGTCTCTCCCAACAACAAAGCCATGTTGTTGATCATTTACCAAATGGGGCATAAGGGGAGCTAATCGCATTGCTATAAGTTTAGAATAAACTTTTGCGTCAGTATTTATCAGAGAGATAGGTCTGTAAGACCCACACTCCACCGGAGGTTTATTTTTTTTAGAAAGAACATAATTTTAGCTGTCTTCCATGAATCTGGGGCCTTCCCAGTAGCAGCAATTGAATTAATGACCAAACAGAGCAGTGGTAGAATTTCATCTGCACAAGTTTTATATAGCTCTATGGGTAGAGTATCCTCGCCAGCCGCTTTATTAGATGGAAGAGAGGTAACAGCAAGACGAAGCTCAGATAATGTAACCTCCTCTTCCAATTGGGTAATTAAAGTTTGTTCCAAGTATGTTCCTGCAGGCAAATTCTTATTAATATAAGATTGTTTCTGGTCTTCAGTGCATCTGCTCTCGGGGGTATATAAATTTTCATAGTATGAAACAAATTGTCCCAGAATTTGAGCCGATTGAGTATATAAGATATTATGGGGACCCTTAATTGCTTTAACTAGGGTTGTTGCGCGATCATCTGCGACTTTATATGCCAAAAGCTTCCCAACTCTATCACCACATTCATATTGAGATAATTTATATTTGATAATTTTCTGAGAGTTTTTCTCCCTAAAAGAGCTTTTAAGAATTGAGCGCTGACTTACAAGTTTAATTTCTAATTGAGCTATACTTTGCGCATTCGTCTCATCAGCTCTAAGTTTTTCAACTAACTGATTTTCTAATGATAAAATATTGGCTAAGATAGCCTTGGTCTCTGCCTTACGGATAGAGTTTTGTCTAAGTACATATTGCTGCGCAACTCCCCTGATAAAAGCTTTACAAGCGTCCCAAACTGATAGAAGGTTAGCAGTATTGATATTAATTTCAATATATTCTTTTATATGTTCCTTAAGCTTGGCTACGAATACTAAGTCAGTTAACAAATATCTGGGGAACTTGAAGGGTCTAAAATCGGGTGCCCTTTGAGCGATATTAAATATGAAAAGTATAGGGGTGTGATCGGATGAGATCCTTGGGAAAATCTCCATATGTCCTGTATTGATAATTTCATCCGACGCCCAAGCCAGATCTATTCGTGAGCACCGTTTATGGGGTGGGTAGTAGTATGTGTATCCAGGTATATCGGGAAATAGATTTCTCCACACATCTTTAACATTGTGTATCCTTGCTAATTCTAAGATTGCCGCCCTGGTTTTACGCATACGTCGAAATTTACCTCTCTTTGTAACATCTTGATCATAGTCTAACACACAATTAAAATCTCCCATCACAATAAGTTCCCCCTCCCATGCAAGTAGTTCCAAATTTAACCAATCAAAAATATGTGGGTCATCAATATTCGGCCCATAAATAGCACAAAAAACAAATTTGCGATTTTCTAACTGCATTTGGGTAATTACCCAACGCCCCCCCTTGTCCACCGCAGATTTAATTACTTCTGCACTTAATTGTCGCTTTTTCAAAATAGCCACACCTTGAATAGAGGCATTTAAAGTAGTACATGTCACCAGCTCATATCCCAATTGAGTCAATAACTTCTTGTCCTTAAAACAAATATGCGTTTCAGTTAATAAAACCATATGTGGGTCATATATTTTCAGTTCTTCATATACCAAATTTCTTTTGTTTTTATTATTCAAGCCTGACATGTTCCAAGCTAAACATCTAAAACGCAACATACTGGCTAATTATAAGATTAAAGTAAACTGCACCTTTCCTTACATTCAAGCTCATTCTTAGTCTATAAGATACTAAGTCAATTACCCTTAAACTTGTCTTGTCGTTTTCTGTTTTCCCCCCCTTTCCCTCGTTGTCCTATCCCCTCCCCACTGTCAGCCTTTAACCCTAACCCCCAGCCCTTAAAGCACCCCCTCCCCGTGTCTCCCTGGAAGCTTACCCCTATCTTCTGCTGCCGTTCAAAAGGGCAGCCAATCAGAGAGGTCTCCCCGAGACCCGCAAATCTCCGTATTACCTCATACGAGAGAAATCATAAATCATAAACCAAAAGAAAGTACCCCATTGAATTTCCAGTGAGCTTTACAATCTTAGTTTTCCTTCCATTTCATTTTTTGGCTATTTCTAATCTTTACCCCCTCTCTCTCATTCCTTCTCCTCCTTCAGCGATCTGATATTAAACATTTACATTCATTTTAGTAAGTAATTGCTCAGCCTCCTTTACGTCATTGAAAAAATAAGTATGACCAGATTTCATGACTTTGAGACGGGCAGGTTCTTGGAGGAAGACTGTGGCACCCTTAGATTTGAAAGGATCAATCAGTTTCCGCAGCTCCCACCTTTTGTCCATAGTTATCTTACTAAGATCAGATTTAACAAAGAAAGTTAGCATTCCTTATGATTATTCATTTCTTCCTTCCCAACCTCTGATGAAGAATGTAGCACAAGATTTTTAGCAGCTATTCCATATCTAGTTAGATAAGCAAACTTTGTGGGCATTGAATCTTGATACGATACCTCTGCATTGACACTTAATAAGTTTCATTTAAGTCCTGGCGCACCTTCTCTAATACCTTGAGGTTTAACCAGGAAATACTCCAACATGGAAACACTGTAAGACTTTGATAACACCAAGGAACATGTGAAATTCCTTTAATCAAAATATGAAAACCAATATCTGAAATTCTAAATAATTTTTAATATTAAGTCAAGAAATAGTCAGCGCTAAAACCTAAAACAATGCCCTGGTCAAAAAATATACATCTGTCAATAAAGAGAAAGACTTGCAAACCTCCATATTAACAATAAATATTTACACTGATTTATTGATGGAACTGATGACATGTTTAAAAGACTTGTGATCCAGAAGCTTCTATATCTTGTGATCACTGCCCGCAGATGAGAGCAATTGTTCCTGAAACATTTTAGATGGCAGACCTGATGCTGTGTTGTAAAGTGATGACATCACAGTGGCATGAAGCAGTATAGTACAATCCTATGAAGAGAGACAAAATACCATACTTTTGGCTGTGACCTTCTCTTCTGAAAAGGGGAAGGTTCAGTCTGTCTGAACTCATGTTTAGACTGCAAAATGTACATGAAATTTAACAGTAAGCTTGTGACCATTCGCATCCCACTGGCTTACCATTACTTACTGGTTAAAAGTTATGAATGAAACCACACTCACATTTGACGTTGACAGAAATTGCAGTGGAAGAGGCGCTGCCCATCACATTGTGGGCCACGCAGTGGTAGTCCCCGGCATCATCCATGGCTGCCCTCTCAATCTTCAGTGCTTTACCTTCCTGTTTCTCAATCATTTTGTTATTCTTATACCAGGTAAAATGTATGTCTCTTGGGTTACTGCTCATCACCACACATGACAGTTCCATTAGATGTCCTTCCTCCGGGTCCTCGGCTAGAACAGCATGTACACCTTTGGGAGAATCTGTAGTAAAAGAGCACAGTTTTGATGTCTGAAACTGCTTAACAATTTTAAAAGATTGACCGTATTGTACCAATAGCACTAGTGCAATCATATTTCTGCACATCCCCTGAAGGTATATAATTTTCAACAGGCCATCGATCTGGGGGACTATTTGTAGTGGGGTCTGCCGTTGAACGGGCTTGTTAGAGAAAGGAATTGGAGGGGGTAGTTGGGGGGATTAAAATAAAAAAAAGAAAATGGCCTTTGATGGAGCAAGGTGATGGAGCAAGGTTTCATACGTACAGAAACTTGCTTGTATTCAGCCCTCTCGAAATAATCTATAATTAATTATTCAACATATTTTGTTCACTAATATTTGCATTATACAACATATTTAGTATCTAGGGGAAGCTTTTTTATGTGCTTTTACTAACAGTAACCCGAGTGTCCTAAAATGACGGCCGAAAACTCGGAAACCTTTCTGCACATGCACCTGCCACATCTACGTGGTATGGCATATCTCTGCTTTGGTGGGAATTTCTTGCTACTGCGCACTAGTGCCAAGATGGCCACTTCATGTCTCATGCACTAATGCACCTGCTATTGCTTCAACTAAACTTTGTCCGCTCTGCTTAACTATTAGTGCTATTGTATAAATAAAGTAATAGGATTAGAGTAGAGATAAGTGGAATACCGTGCATTCATTTATTTTTGTATTCTAATATATTTTTTCTTTGACTTTGTTTTTAGCTCGTATTTGGGCCTAAGAGTGACACAAACTCCATATTGAAAAGGCTGTGCCTGCGCAAATGATCCCACAAAACCCTGAAGTCACTGACATTGAATGACTGCCAACACTCATCTTATCCACTATTATGTATTATTTTAGGACCCTATTGTAATTTTCCCGATTCATGCCCTTACATAGGTATAAATCACCATATCCTTATATAGGCATAGAAATCATAACCATATTTAGGCATAGCTCATGCACTCCAAATACGGCAGGGCTACTTCCACTAGTTCTGAAAATCCACAACGATTTCTTGGAAAACTCAGATTCGGCAGCTAGAGACTTCCCCTTGCTTGAATATTGATTTGTCCAAGAACTCATGGAGTTTTCAAAGAACTGAGACTCTTTGATGACGTTATTATGTCCCACTGTATGTCAAACTCGGGACCTTCAAGGTATAAATATGCCCACACTCGCCCAAACAAACACACAGTGGTTTGGAGCAGTTCGACTATCTACTTGCCCGACGCGCCCTGCTACAGCAAGTACCGAAGGAAGTTGACCCTCCAGCAGACGCACTGAGAGAGACGCTGTCTTTTCTCCTGCCGAGAAATGCAGCTCCAGTGTTTCCAAGCTACCCTTGTGAGTTGTTGGGAAATCGAGTCCTGAGACTGACCTTCTTCATTCTAAACAAAGGTACGGAGCTGGTTACACCCTAAGAGAAATCTTGGACAGATTCTTGGCAAAAGACTACTACATTTATGCTACACCTCACTTACTTTTTCCCTCGTACTAAGCTTAGGTTAGGTACACCGGGGTAGGCATATTTTAGAAGCACCAGTTGAGTACTTTTAGCCTCTGGTATTATGTATGTATTTATCTATGGTTTAGGAAACATACAATGCTCTTACAGTATTATTTTATTCTACTATTTCTACTGTATGCATTATATTTTACAACCAGTTTTACGATTGTAGCAGTTCATTTCTTATGCTTGAGAAAGAAGACTGTTCAATAAATCCTTTTATTGAAAACGCCGGTCTATCTATTTCTCTGCACCTCTGGTGAAACGAAGCATGCATGATTGACTGAGTGAAATATCTATCTTTTGTTTCCACGACTCTGATGATCAGTTTTATCTTGGGGGAACAAAGTTGTCATGTTTATGCAGTTGTCAGAAATGAATCCCTTCTTGTTTATTCCAGAAAGTTTCTAGTGACCTCTGAGCTAGTTGCCACTCACAATTAAGTCTAGTATATTCGATAGAGACCTAGTCGACCTCAGTCCTACGTCTAATCTATAGGATATATTATTCCAATGTGCAAAGCCTATTGGGAATATAGGAACTACACTACACCACGATGTTCCTGGGAAACTGTCCATTTGATCTCAGCAGAGGAAGAAATATGAACTGTAACAAATACAATGTTTACCAATTGCCACAAATATTGCTGGGCGGAATAAAAGTGCATGGGAAAAAAGTTATGGGCGGGAACTTGATCAATATAATTCATTGAGAAATGACCTCATCTTAGTATGGTGTGATGACCTCTCCTCGTCTTTCTGACCAATCACTGAAGGGGAACACATAGATTTGCAACATTTAGGGATGGTACATTGATGTGGAAATGGTATAACTACGGAAGGCTTAGTTAGAGAAATTGTCCGGCTTGTCCGATTATCTGACCTGTCACTGACCCAACGCATGCTATAGGAGATCGAGAGCAGAGGTGCTGGTGGAGCACTCTGTCAGAAGAATCAAGAGTTTGCTGAGGGAGAATTATCGATTACCAAATCGGGGTATCAGAATTTGGCATTGAGAGAGGGGTGCGACACTCACGTTACCTGTCCTGATCTGCACCTGTCCTGTCCTGTTGACACCTGATCAGTCAGGAGCCCTATCTTTGTTCCAGTCCTCGCACCATTCTAGGTAAATATAATTCATGTGGTATGTCCTTGTGCTATTTCCCTTTTTCACCCTTCCCAGGTACCAATGTCTAAAGGTGTTACTGTGATTTCTTGCAAACATTATGTCCTATTAATCATTTTTCTTACTTGTAAATTTATGGTCACTGTATTGTGGCCACTGACTCAGAAAACCTTGCATAGATAAAGTGTTTAAAACTTCTCCCGAGTCTGTGATTATTTCAGGAAAGATAAATTAATAAATTACTACTTATTATGCTAACTTCCATTGGGATCCTTAGGACGTATAACATAGGTGACCAGGATTGATGTCATGGTATACAGGTATACGTCCAAAGTGATAAAATCCTGACAGGCAGGAAATAGAAGCAGGATTACCGGTTCATAGGTGTCAATGTTTATGGGCCCAGGTGAGTATGATTTATTGAGCTGGTATTCCCGTGCGACATCACCTTCTCCAGTGCAGCAATATGCCTCTCCTCGTCCTCGCTCTTCTGCAGCCCAGGACTCCAGGCTTCCTGACTCCGACAGCAATCATGATGCTGCAGGACGTGCATCGTGATTGGTCTGATTGGATGCTAAGGCAGTGCCTGGGGAGTCTGGGAATGTTTTCCATTGGGCTGTGAAACACAGCCCAATGGAGAACATGCCAAGTGCGCATGCTGGTTTGGCCAGCCCTAGAGGGACGGTCAAAGTGTCATTGCGCACTTAGGAGTGTGCAAACAACTTCGTCTCCCTCTGATGCCGGGGCCCCGCCCCCCCCCCACTCAACATTGCAAGAGTCTACAGAAAAATAACATGATAATACCTACTTGGTATTATCATTTTATTTTTATTTTGTACTCCACAAACGAGCAGTGGGGTGATGCTCTTCCACCTTAGCCGAGAGGCCGCCACTGTCTAAGCCTTGGTCTATAAGGATTTTTTGCTGTGTCAGCACAATTTAATTAATTACATTTATATGTTATATTTCACAAGCTGTCACTCTGTCTTTCAGCAGCATTGAGTTGTATGTCAGAATACTTGAAGCTAAATATTTTTTACAAAAATCATACAATCATTTGGTTACTATAGTCTGGCACCATGCTTTCCTGTAGGTCATTCATTGTCACAACATCGTGGACAAAAACTCCAGCATGGATAATCCGCACACGTGGCAGTTCATGTCCTGTTCCCCAATGTTCACTTCAGTTTGAAGTCACAAAGGGCAGGGGCCAAAAAGCACTATGCCCACCTTCTACCTGGAGCAGGTTGATATTCCTGCTCCGCCCCCCTTTCTACTGACAGCCTCACTCACTGGACAACTACCTAGATCACACATTCGGTGTCAGAACAGGTGGGCATACAGCAGCACAAATCTATGTTCACATTTACTCATCAAGCAGAAGAACACAGCACTTATAACATTACGCACCTAACACAGCGCACAACAATAACATAATACGGAAACAGCACTTCTCCCCTTAACGAGTACAGGCTCCTATTTGGGTTGGGGCGGCCCTGCAGGTATGTGATGTGCATTTATTTTGCTTATTACATAGATAATATTACAGTACAGGTTTATGTTGCATTTAATTACATCTGGACTGCTCCTTAGTCAGAAAAAGTGTCTAATCATCTGAATGGTATCCTGATAGTAGGAGCTCTTTGTGGGGATCTTTTCAACACAATGGTTTATAAAAATGGGTACACAATTTCTAGAGAGTAAAATTCACTTGTGGGCTACCAACTGCAATTTAAAGATGTTGCCACTGGCAAGAGGAAAATAAAATAAATAAATGATGCTTGGGAACCATTATCAATCCTGAAAGGCCCTTATTGGCTCAAAGGCCGTCTTAAGATCTGTGCATCCCTAGTGACATTGTCACTCCCCTACCAGTAAGACCTATTGGGTGTTAGGTTCGCGAGGGTCTGGTATCCTATAGCTGGCCATAAGTTCTCTGCTTAGTTATGGTTTACTTCTCTTGTTAATCATCTTACGTGCTCCATTGTATCCTATTAGTTGTTTATTAGGAAGGATGTACCAAAGACTGTTAAGACACCTTTAACTCCCTCTTAGATCTTGCAAAATGATGTGAGATAAGCAGATGTGATATACACTTCGCAACATGAGCAGTTTTTGAAATTAGTCCCATGGAGAAATAATAGGAATCATCAATATCAGGAACACTTTCTAGATATAGAACGTTTATAACAGTGAGCTTTAGCTATAACAGCTTTCTACATATCCTTAACAATCTGCAAAATATCTTTGGTTAACTATAGATCTTGGTGCTCTTAAGTAACATATGAATTCAAAAAATGTGACAACACATTTTTCACTGTGAAAGAGAGAGGACATTCAATCGGTAGCATGATTAAAGAGTATTCTTGGATAAATAAATGATTGAGATCCAAATAGGAGGCCTACACTGGCCACAGTTGCGCGCTTAGGCTCACAAGTGCACTTTAGATGACTTTTTTCTTAAACTTCTGATGAATTAGCGGAAGGTTTAAAGTGTACTCAGTATGGCAGATGTATTTAGCATGGGCTGTTGTGATTGAATCACACATTCCGGGCCTTATTACGATGTAGTTCGGAAAGCCTCTGACCACTGGTCGGAAGCTTTCAGAGACTCGTTGCAGTTTCAATTCTGACCACGGAATTTCAATGTCGGCAGTCAGAATTGAAACCTGCTGGTCATTCTGGCTGGCATACATTAGGCTGTAGGAGCCTGTCTCCCAGTCAGAACGCCATGTGTTCCCAATGTGACGGCGTTTGCACAGTAGAGATTACGATGCTCAGTTTCCAAAAGGCTTTCTATTCAGGGTTTGGCAACATGGAAAGCGAGTTTGGGTGGCCCCTAGCACAGCACTCTTCTCGCAGCGGACACCAGTTAGGGGGCAAGGGGTCACTTGTGGTGCCCCCTGTTGATCCCTGCACAGTGTGGCAGGTACCTTGAGGTGCATGCCAATGTGTGCAGTTATGAACACAATCTCCCATTCCTCTATTGGAGCTTGTGCAATGGCCGGTTTACACCTGCAGCACAAACTCCCTTAGAGAAATGGGAGTGTGCGACCGCACCATGTGCGGTCTTATTGTGATTGCACTGTCCTTTATCTTTTACCAAAGATACATAAAAATTTGAGGGAACCCCCGGGACGACCCATTGTGTCGGGGTGTGACTCTTGCCTTGAGCCTATCTCAAAATATGTAGATTTCTTTTTAAAACCGTTCCTGAAAGAAGTTAAATCATACTTAAGGGACACTACACATTTTTTGACAAAAGTAGAGGGTACACCCTTTGACCAAAAAACACAAATTATGGTGACGATGGACGTGACGTCCCTCTATACGCAGATACCACAGGACGAGGCATTAGAGGTGATGGTACTGTATTTAGAACGCAGAGAGAGACCACATAGAGTGCCTACAACATTAATCTTAAAATTGGCCGAAATTGCGCTTAAAAAATAATTACTTCACCTTCAATGAGCAATTTTATATGCAAATGAAGGGTACCGCCATGTTGTGTCCTTATGCCCCAGAAATGGTGGTTCTCTTCATGGCACAATATGAAGAGAAATTTGTGAAGAATAACAATCCATTTGAGGTCCACATTAAGCAGTGGTCACGCTATATAGATGATATCTGGCTTCTGTGACAGGGGAGCCAGTGCCAGCTATTGGCGTTCCATGAATGGCTAAATGCCAGACATGAAGATATCAAATTTTTCCTTGAACACAGTAAATCCGAAATGACATTTCTGGATGTCGAACTTACATGTGTTGATGGACAGTTAAAAACATGCGTGTACAAGAAGGCAACTGATAAAAACACCATCCTACATTATAGAAGTGCCCACCCTAGAAGCCTGAAAGCAAATCTGCCTTAAGGGCAGCTTCTACGAATACATAGAAACTGCACAGAGTTGAGTGACTATGATGACTATGCCCAAACCTTCTGTGGTGAAATGACACAGAGGGGCTAATCTAAGAAACTTTTAAAACATTCATTTCAAGGGGCACGATTCACACCTCGCGGATGTCTCCTCCAGACCAAAAAGAAACAAGAGCTAGACAGATTAGTGTGTGTGACAACTCATGGCTCAGACACACATGAAATCAGACAGGCGGTACTGAAAAATTGGCACCTTCTGGAAGGTTTGGAATGTCCTTTTCCACAACCCATTTTTGCTGATAAAAAAAACCAAAGCATAAGACAGCAAATCATAAGGGCCGATGTAGCAATACCAAAGGTTAAAAGCGACTTATTGTCCTTTTGGAATATGAAATCATTGGAAGGCCACTACAAGTGTGGGAACTGTGTCGCCTGTCCTAATACAATTGAAGGTAAGGAATTCCACCATGCAGGTGTGAATTGGAAACATTAAGGTTTTTCTAATTGCAGGACAACAATTTTTGTCTATGTGATAATATGTCCATGCAAAAAGATCTATATCTGAAAAACAAATCAGCAAGTCAACCTTAGAATGAGCCAGCATAGGTCACGCATCAAACAAAAGGCGATGACAGCCCCCATAGTAGAACACTTTGCAGAAAAAGCTCATGGGGAAACGACTTCAAATGGTCAATTCTATTTACTGCTAATCAAACAAAATGCTATGCTGATGTGGACAAAGTGTTACTACAAAAGGATGCGTATTTGATCCTCAAAGTTAATAGCACAGTGACAGGACTTAATAGCATGTCCAAATTATCGAGAGTTTAAAACACAGCGCCACAATAGGGCTTGCTCAAATGTATATGAATACCATCTCATAAAAACAAGCAATATAAACTACACACCCTGGCAATTCCTATTAATACGCCCCGAAACTACGTGTCCCATAATGCCCTGCTTCAGTAAGAGGAGATTTAAGGTGTGGTTTTCTAAGATGGCTGCTGCCTCAGTTGATGGTGATTTGGTCTACGTGGGAAGTCGAAGATCAGGTATCGGTTTGGTCCTCCCGTAAACAGTCGTGTTTGTAATTTAAATCCCTTGGACTGTTTTGCTGTAGCTAAGATCGCTCCGTTTTCGTTGGCAGGTAGCGCTGGGGAGTGAAGGTCGCGCCAGCACACGTGCAGAGAGCTAGCATATACCACGAACAGGTATGCCCTAGGGTTAAGCTATGAGTCAGGACGAGAGAAACATTTGGCACGCACAATTAAAATGCCTACAACTGTTTCATCCTTGTTCCCTCGCTAGTGTATCGTGGGATCCTGTGGGGACCACAAAGCAACTTTTGGATGTGGGGACCATAAACCAACTTTTGGAGCGACGATAGCGCTCAGTTTCATCCACGTATAACTCCGTTGAGGTATGTGCCCCACACAGTATTGTAAATGTGCACATGTAATTCAGTTGCAAGTTTATATTATGCGTGTTGACTGAGACCCATACTGGTATGCTCTTTTGACGGAATCCTCTACTACTTATCGAGTGTCACGAAAAATTGCCCCCAAGTATAGACCTTGCACAGGGATAGAGAGGTATGAGCGTACTATTTTTGAGAAAGGTCTTTATTTAGCTGCATGCCCCTGATATATAAGAGTAACTTCATGTACACCATATTCTTAATCCAGATAGAAAGGTCGTCTTGATCCTTCTTTTGAAATCATGAAGGCTCATGAAACAGTTCGTTACAGGTATATATAAATGTATTGCAGTGCAATTCGAGAAAGATGAAAGGGTTGCAGGTTGTAAATAAAACTTTATTGTTTTTTGCATCTTAAACAGAAAAGAGACAAAGCCCTGATGAGAGTCCGGGAACTTGTTTCCCTGGATTTGAAACACGTCGGCACATCTATGGGAGCGAAATAATAACATCTATAGTGTTAACAAGCATTTGCTAGTTCAAGAAGTAATCGTTTTTTTGACAATTTTGTTCCCTTCTTTGACTTTGTCCTTTCCTTTTTGGCTATATAGATTCATTTAATATAAAGATAAAAACAAAAATGTATGATGTTTTGTTTGTATGATGTATTGTCTTTTTGAGATGTATGATGTTTATTTAATTTGAAAAAAAAAATTGGAATGTAATATATGTATGTAAATGGCATTGTATATTGATGTAACTATTTGAATGTATAGCTTTCTTTATATGCATGAAATATGAAAAAATAGACTTAAAAGAATCTAAAATTAGATGGGTATAAATAAAATACCGGGTCAAACTGAAGTAGTTTGGGTTTGATCCTTGCATTAATCTTTCTTTACAAATAAGTGTGGTGGAGGCAATTTCCGTTGTTGTATTGATATATTAAGGTCCAGCCTACCCCATGACCCACAAGGACCTAACTCCATAGTTTCACAAAGCTAAGGTGCGGTGGCAGACCGTGTCAAAAGCTGCTGATAGGTCCAGGAGGATGAGGGCGGCTGTTTCTCCCTTGTCCATCAGGATCCTGATGTCTTCGGTGGTGGCGATGAGGGCAGTCTCGGTGCTGTGGTTGCTGCGAAAACCGGATTGAGAAGGGTCCAGGATGTTGTTGTCTTTGAGGTAGCGGGTTAGCTGTTTGTTGACAATCTTCTCTGTCACTTTTACCGGGAACGGGAGCAGGGAGATGGGTCAGAGGTTCTTGAGGTTCTTGGGGTCCGCCATAGGTTTCTTCAGTAGGGCGTTGATCTCGGCGTGCTTCCAGCTTTCCGGGAAGGTTTCTGTCCGAAGGAGATGTTGATTGCTTTCCAGAGGTGGGGTGCGATGGTTGTGCTGGCTTTGTTGAAAACGTGGTGAGGGCAGGGGTCGGATGGGGATCTGGAGTGGATGGAGTTCATGGTTTTGATGGTGTCTTCGTCGCTGACGGTGGGCCAGGCGGTCAGGCCGCTGGTGCAGGTGGAGGTCGCGGGGTGGTGGTCTCGGTGGTGGGTGCGGGGGTGTCGGAGTTGAAGCTGTCGTGGATGTCGGTGTTCTTGCGGTGAAAGAAGGTGGCCAGGGAGTCGCACAGGTCCTGTGATGGTGGAATGTCGTTGGTGTAGGAGCTAGGGTTGGAGAGTTCTTTCACGATGCTCAAGTACCTACCTGTGCCAACTAGAGACCCCCAAATCTAACACTGGCTTTTAAAGCTACTCCACAGCTAATCAGGTTTACTGTTTTGTTATCTTTTCACTTCCTTTTCCATCATGGCTGTCTTTTCCTTGGTTTCATCCTGATCTCCCAATCCATTATAGCTCTTGTCATGTGATGTTTGATGTAATTTAATTTTCCTGTTCTTTCAGAATATAAGGGCTTCAGTCTGCTTGAAGGATGCATCATACAAAGCTGTGTTCTTCTGGTTGATTCCTCGCTGAATACACTTGCTGATCCTGACTCTTGGCTCCATGTTGGGTTCATGATGGCTGGTTTTCTTCATTACTTTAAAGTCATCACCCAGCAGGGAGATTGTTTTGAGAAAGGGTCAGCTTCTTGTGGACACCTGCCTACCATATATTCAATGCACTTTGTTGGTCGCATCTGTATTGCATACCATAACTATTTTGGGAAAGTGTTATAGGGCTAGTTGATCAGAGTGGACTTGTAGTTTTTATAAATTGTGACTGAACACCACGTGATCCTCTGTTTGTGTTACAAGTGTCATATACATGAATATGCATCATATTACATAAATACTTTCAGGGGTGTTTTACATTTCTGTAGTTTGTAGAAATGGATGGATTTGTGCAGGTAGTTACAGTGCACCACCGATGCCTGTGTCTGTGTTCCTAATTCTTTATTGGTTGCACATCCAAAAATATATTACTACAAAAATGTTGAAATACATGAATGAGCCATGCAATGAAAAAAAAAAAACTCACAGGGTCCTATAAGATGCATTAATAAAAAGCAGGAAAAAAAATGAAAAAAATATTTTCATCTCTCAAAAGCTTTCACTAACAAAAAAAGAAACCTAAACAGTAATAGGATTTTCCTAACAAAAAATGAAAACTCCATACTAAAAAAATGTAAGGAAATGTAAGCTGTTTTTTGTCCAACTCTTACTCATTCAGTACTGGATGATTGCTGACACCCCTCCTGAAGCCATAACAAATACTAAAAGAAAGAATGAAGTTGCTGAGCTGCTTATGAATGCCTGACCTTTGGGCCTGGTTTAGAAATTGGTAGAGGGTATTGTTCCATTACAGATGTGGTGGATATCTTGTCAGCCTTATTACAAGTCTGTTGGACCCTATGGCACATTTGTAGCAGATCAACCTTCCGCTAAATCAGACCATTTATCTCTACACAGCAAGCTAATCTGAGTTAACATGAATCTTGTAAGTACCCTCGCTGCTCCATTTCAGAAAGCAGAAACTCTTGTGTGAATTTTGGGAGGCAATTAAGCTATTGTTTCCCTCAAATCCAACTGATTTCAACCAGCACTTGTGTATATATTTGGGTGAAATTTCAGTCAAGATTTTTCTAAGCCAGCGTTTCCCAAACTGTGGGTCAGGAGACGATTTTTGGTTTATACATTTTTCGCTATAGCCAAAGGATGTAGCCTAATGACTAGGGCGGTCTACCTCAAATCTTGGGAACCGGGTTCGAGTCTGGGCAACGATGCTCAACATCCTGTGATTCTGGGCAAATCACTTAATCTCCCCGTGCCTAACAAAAATAAATGTGTCCGGCTGTACTGAAACTGGTGCTCATGTAAAGAGCTCTGATACCTGATACCTTCAGGTCAAGTTTGCGGTATTTAAAACTACGCGTAAAAAAAAGCATTCAGGCTTGCACGCAGCCATTCTGGCCCATTTCCACCACAAACCTTAAAGAAAATTACTACCTATGCTGCCACATCAGTAAGAAGAATCATCAACAATTCCATAACTATGGGAATATTTCCAGATGATCTCAAAAAGTAACATATGCTCCCATTACTACAGGAAACAACCCTGAGCCCGCTTAACCTGATAACTACAGACCAATTAATGGGCAAACTGATCGAAAGAGTAGCATTCACCGAGATGTCACAATTCATACTTTCAGACTTCCAAACAGGATTCTGTCCAGGAAGAGGCACTGAAAATACTGCTTTTCATGCACCTAAACAAATAACTTTTCTAGCCAAAAATGAGTGCTACACATACTTTCCAAACAAAGTTTAAACCATAAAGTAGATTAAGCTGTCTCTTAAACACACTCTGCTTAGCCTCTGAGGGTGTAGTTTTCTTTTTTTTTTTTAAACGTTTTGAGACACAACGGTGGGGGGGGGGGTGGACCGGGGGTTGCTCCTGCTGGCCCGAGTACAGTACAGTGCAGGGAAAACTAGAAAAGACATTTAACAGGCTCGGGTAGACAAGCCAGCGGTTTTAAAAGTACAGATTGCACAGAAACAAAGAGTTTCTTTTGTGCAGTCATGGGTAGAGAAAACACAGCAGTTTTAAAGTATCAGGAATACATAGTACAAGTGTATTTTCTTAGCACCTTTCTGTTGGTTGCTCACTGGGCTGTTTAGGGAACTATTGATTCTCTACCTCACATCCTCATCAGACCTGATCTCCTCACTCACCCTTACATGTTACAGTTACATTGACAAGTAGAGTATCTTTAACTGTAAACCCCTAGGAACATAAACCTAACAAGAGTGTATATGTCACTGATAACCAGATGATGACTAATCACCATAAAAGCAATGCTGCTGAACTTCACTCTATGCCGGATCAGTCGGTTTAATGAAGTCACAAAGAGGAAATTGAACACAATGTGAAATATGCAAAACATTTTCCCACTTTGGGTTATTCTTAGAAACTATGGGCCATTCTGCGATGAAAGCTCGAGTGAATAACGCACATGGCCCATACCTAGGAGGTTCTTCTTTCCTACTATGTATAATGGCAAAGGATCCGAACTCTGCAGCAACATTGTCACTGAATCACCATTTAAGAGTACACCACAATGGTGCTACATTCACTACCAAAGAAATGCTAGGGCAACCTAAAAAACCCTTGAGAGCTTACCCTTAAAACCCCTTGAGAGCTTGGGTAACAGTAACTGATGTATGGCACCAACAAGGGATCATTCAATATATTATATCTGCACCAATTAAATCAAATTTTCCAACTCAATTGCACTACATTGTGAAAATGAATTAAAGCAAGTATAAATGTGGATCAATTATTTAAACTGAAATTACAAATGAATGTCGGGAAGGATACAATTACTAGCAAACATCATACACGTCAAAAGCCGAATACTTTAGAAGCGTAAAGTTAGAAATTCAACATGTGTATAATGATCTACTCCTAAATTGAAAAGTCCAGTGACTGAAACATGTTGATCATGGAAAAGGAGACAATGATGTTTTGGTTTTGAAAAGAAGTGGATATGTCGTCATCGTCAGTTTCACATTCTGAAGACATATTTCTAAAGCAAATATCCTTGATGCACGAGCTGTACAACAGCGTCGCCTTGTTGCCTCAAATACTTTATTTTCTGCTGCTGCCTTCTCTAAAATAACAACAGATTTGGTAGTACACTCATCAATAATTCCTTCCCTCAGGTGTCACTATTTACAAAACAACATTACTCTACAAATTATTCTCCCATCTATGTTCAGATCGTATGAAAGAACAAAGGATTTACACCCTATGCCATCCAGTCCTGAGGGTGGTCTTGCTTATTCCGTAAGTAAGAAACATCTACAACATACCCACTTCAAAATATTGAATGATCACCTTGTTGGTTCTTTGCCTCAGTTGTTCATGCACTACAAGAGCTACAGAGGGCCTTTAAGGCATGTTCCATCATCAGCAGAGCCATCCAGGGGAAATTCTGTATTTCTAAAGGTTTGTATATCAGAGTATTGAATAAAACATATCAAAATGCTATCATATCATGCCCTTAATGTCAACACACAGCAATTCATAAAGGTAAATATGTATTGTAAGTAAAAAGATTTCTATCCTAACTACACATTACATAACTTGAAAAGATGTAGGAAGAAGGTACAATATACATGGAGTTAAGTATGCTAAGCCTATACTCACTTGTATGTATGAGTACAATAGTCTGGTAATCATTGTTCCTATCTTGTCATTCTTGAATGTCGATATTTAAAGGTTGCTGTCTCTTCTACAGGCTAAATTGCACAGATACTCCCAGGACATGGCACTAAACTAAAGACTAGTACCTCTTCTTACCAAAGAGAAGGTTGGTGGAACAGGATTCCACCATTCCACACAAAGCCTTGCAACTCCGTACCAGCAAAGATATGAAGTAAACAAGCCTATCTGATCTTCAGAAGGGAAGACATGGCCTGGCTGTTCCTTAGATCAGAGGAGAACAGAACAGAGCACTCCACCTAAAAGGGCCTCAAAAGTCACTGAAAACATCACAACTTGACAATACCACAGCCACGGTAATCAGAGAAGGCACTGGATGATACTTATACTGCACTTTGCAGTCCAGATAAAATATGTTATGTTCAGACCTAGAAAACTATCCCATCAGGCTGCCTCAATTCAAAAACCCATAGGACATGTCAAATTTAAAGGCAGCCACCAGCAGCCTACCTACCAAACTGCTGAATACAAATGAGGACATGCACACTAGCTCAAAGAGCAGTAGCGGCTCCTCGATGGAGTGCTGCGGGCTGCTGAGGCGAGGAGGGGCACGGTGGGGGTAGTAAACTCGCATATGGCCGAAGGAAGTTAAGTAAAAAAATAAAAAGAATTACATTGCGCGCGCTGCATCGCCATTTAGCGTTGCACCGTTTGCAATGTAATTTGTTTTATTTATTTATTTCTTTACTTAACTTCCTTCGGCCGTATGCTAGAGTTTACTACCTCCACCCTGCCCCTCCCCCGTCCTGCCTCACCACTCCGCATCAATCCATTGAGGAGCCGCCACTGCCAAAGAGACCTTCCCGGTGACCACTGGTAACTTGGATGACCTTGGTAATGTACATCCGAGCAAGCTTCCTTCACCATCTTCAACATTAGACACTCTAAAGCATTATAAGGGCATTTTTACTTAGCCTGTAAGCATCTGTTTGTGGCCTGTAGTGCTGTACATTTACATACTGTGCATACTTTCACTGTCTAGTGTTGGGCTCAGATGTGTAGAAACTTGTTTCTCTTCGAAATACATATTTTCAAGCCACAGGACAGGACAACTCTACAGTTAGGATGGCCTTGAGGAAAGGCTACACCTAAAGGAGTTGAAGGGGTTGGAGGTGGGATTTGGTCAGACTGATGGTGAAACCTGGACCATGTAAGTTTATTATTCGGGCATAGGCTCAATTGTTATATTGCTTTTTCTGCACAAAGGGAAGAGTGAAGGGGGAGCCAACACATACAGTAAAGTTGCCTTTGCAGACTAAAGTATGAAACATAACAAAAAGTAAATAATATCTGCAACAGCAGGTGTTCAGGGAGGAGAGCGGGTGCATGTGAATCTACAATACTACATGCCACAAACGCACTATTTTTGGGTCATCAACTTCCATAAGGGATGATAGTCATTCAGAACTCCATATGTGACCTGAAGCTTAACTCAAATCAACAGAGTATTGGGCTGATTACGAATATGGGTGCCATTTATCACACCTGATAAATAACAAAATACTGGGTACATTATTTTATGCAGTGCGATCAACAGCGGCTATTACGAGTTTGTGGCAAATGACATGCACGTTATGGTGTTTAATGCACCAAAATATGCATGCTACTGTAAATACTGTATGCTTTTCTTTGATAAAAGTTTGGTAGGTTTTCCTGCTGAAATGGAGTGAATGTTGAGTTATTTAACACATCCGATAAATATCCGATGCGGTGAATACTTTCAAACTTGTAATTCTGACCCATGCGTAAAAGGGGTTTCTGCTCGGGTCAGAATTAACCAGCCCACTCATAATCAGGCTTTATTGTGAACGACCTGCCCTCGATCTCTGTCCTGTCTTTCCTTTATCACACTGTTAAACTCTGTGACTCAAGAGAGATAAGAACCCACTAAAGCCTGCGTCGTCTGAACATGAAGATTTGCAATTTTAATAAAAAACCTCACCGAAATCTGAACCTTTCGCAGAAGCCAAAAGGCGTGTGATGGTTGTGGCTGTTCCACTCCAAGGCTGACCTGGTCTGTATGTTTCGCGTGAAATCTGATGCCATTTGTTGTCTGTAGGTGCATGTTGCAGCATCTCTATGTGATTGTCACCATATTTGTGCCTGTGATTCCCAGACCTGGAAACCAGATTCCCAGACCTGAGGCGGAAGCTGGGTTCTGGAGGTACGCTATTTTGTTTTAAAATTGTGCAAACTGCTTTTAATTGTTGAATGAATAACCTCTAAAAGCTTACTTGACCACTCTATTCCGATTGAGTGCTGCTGCGGTGATTGTTTGTTGTCATTCAGCGGCTGCCATCGCAGGCGTGCTCGCTAGCCACGCCCCCTTGAGGCCACGCCCCCTTCCCCGTTATAAGGCGCCGTACTCGAAGCCTCAACAGAAACCAGATTCCCAGACCTGAGGCGGAAGCCGGGTTCTGGAGGTACGCTACTTTGTTTTAAAATTGTGCAAACTGCTTTTAATTGTTGAATGAATAACCTCTAAAAGCTTACTTGACCACTCTATTCCGATTGAGTGCTGCTGCGGTGATTGTTTGTTGTCATTCAGCGGCCGCCATCGCAGGCGTGCTCGCTAGCCACGCCCCCTTGAGGCCACGCCCCCTTCCCCGTTATAAGGCGCCGTACTCGAAGCCTCAACAGAAACCAGATTCCCAGACCTGAGGCGGAAGCCGGGTTCTGGAGGTACGCTATTTTGTTTTAAAATTGTGCAAACTGCTTTTAATTGTTGAATGAATAACCTCTAAAAGCTTACTTGACCACTCTATTCCGATTGAGTGCTGCTGCGGTGATTGTTTGTTGTCATTCAGCGGCCGCCATCGCAGGCGTGTTCGCTAGCCACGCCCCCTTGAGGCCACGCCCCCTTCCCCGTTATAAGGCGCCGTACTCGAAGCCTCAACAGAAACCAGATTCCCAGACCTGAGGCGGAAGCCGGGTTCTGGAGGTACGCTATTTTGTTTTAAAATTGTGCAAACTGCTTTTAATTGTTGAATGAATAACCTCTAAAAGCTTACTTGACCACTCTATTCCGATTGAGTGCTGCTGCGGTGATTGTTTGTTGTCATTCAGCGGCCGCCATCGCAGGCGTGCTCGCTAGCCACGCCCCCTTGAGGCCACGCCCCCTCCTACCCCTTCATCATGTGCCTGGGCAGGAAGCGCAGCGGACGAGCACAGTGGGAGCGCCTAAGACAAGCCCGTCTGCGCCCGTCCGCGCCTGCACGGGCCGAGGGACCAGGCAGAATGAAGAACTCATCAGGTATTCCTCCCTTGATTTGCATTCTCTTCATAATCCCGCTCTTCAACCCCTCGACCCGACCACACACGCTCGCCTAAAGGCAAGCAATATCCTTTCTCACCATCACATACAAGAACCGACCCCTATCTTATCTCAAAGATCTAAAACCAATAAACCCCCCCTAAACCCAATCTCCGGACCCTCCGATGTCTCTATCTTAACACCAGATCTCTGGTTAAACATCAACTAGATATATTCCTGCTCTTGAAGTCGGATAGTCCTGACATACTATTTGTCACTGAGACATGGCTCACTACAGACTCCTTGCCAGATATACTTACGGCCTTACCATCAGATTATTACATCCTGTCAGCAAATAGAAAATCAGGAAAAGCTGGGGGAGGTGTTGCCGCCATCATTCATAAAGATCATACGTTTACCACCTTACCTCCCCTAGACTTACCAGATACGGAAAACGTAGTCATCAAATCTGACACCGATACAGGCACCATGGCGCTAGCATTGATCTACCGACCACCTACATCTATGCCTGCCTTCCCAGCTTCCTTGTCTGAGCAAATAGCAAGTCTAGTCGTCGACTATGACAAAGTCATGGTCATAGGGGATTTCAATTACTGGTATAATAACTCGGAAGCTGGACCTCTTGCCACAGAACTTTTCGAGCTCCTCTCCAGTTTAAACTTCCACCAACACGTCTTGATCCCCACCCATGAAAAGGGACATATCCTAGACCACATCTGGTCTCACAACATCTCTACCTTTTGTCCCACGGCCTCACCATGTATATGGTCTGACCACTACTTATTGCAATTCTCTATCACCACTCAGGGTCACCCAAAAAATCAAGCGCCCTCGGGGGGGTCAGTCAGGAAATGGAGATCCCTAAACCTCCAAAATTTCCTCTCCACTCTGACCAACTCCATCCCTACCCAGGGACCAGACATCAATCTGATGGACAAAGCACACACCGAGTGGCTCCGTTCTGCATGCAACGCACACGCTCCCCTCACCATGTTCTCTCGCGCCCGTCGTATGGACGCCCACAGATGGTTTTCCGCTGATTTAAAAAAGCAGAAACTAGAACTCCGCCAACTAGAGAGGAAGTGGAGACATGGCTACCACGCCATAGACAGAGCATTATACAAGACAGCCCGCAAAAATTATAAGAACTCTATCTTATCTGCCAAAGCAACTTTTTTCTCAGATAAAATCTCCAACGCTAAAAACAAATCACGGGAAATCTTCAGAGTCGTAAATGATTTATGCAATGACTCCAGAACCTCTCCCTCTCAACCTGCATCACAAATGATGTGCAACCGACTCAACGATTTCTTCAAGGAGAAGATCGACATCATAAAAAACAGCATCCAAACCAACCATGCTGTGGCAGACTATCCGGACATCAGTAGAAATCCTAATACCCTTCAGGACATTCCCCCCATTGACCCACCCAAATTACTGGAACTAATGAACCGAGTAAAATCGTGCTCACCTAATGATCCCTGTCCCCCGCATATACTGAAAGAAGTCTATGCTGCACTCCCTCAGGGCATACTCCCCATTTTGAACACCTCCCTATCACGAGGAATAGTACCTGATTCCTTTAAAAATGCCACCCTGGTCCCTCTAATCAAGAAACCAGGTGCCGATCCCTCTAACCCCTCAAACTACCGCCCCATTTCCCTTCTCCCTTACGGTGCAAAGCTGCTTGAAGCCTATGTAACCAGCTGTTTATCCAATTTCATCGAAACATCAGATTATCTGGAATCCAACCAAGCGGGATTCCGCCAGGCACATTCCACCGAAGCGGTGATCCTTGCCGTGCAGAATACTCTAAGGACCAACGCCGACAATGGAATTCACCAAGCCCTCGTACTTCTTGACCTATCGGCCGCATTCGACACGGTGGACCATACTATTCTATTACACCGTGTCGAACAAGCCGGCCTCAGCGGCACGGCTCTCGCTTGGATTAAGTCCTTCCTGACGGACAGATCCCAGGCTGTAAAGCTGGACAACTTCACAGCCCCCACACTCCCAACCACCTGCGGTGTCCCACAGGGCTCCTCACTGTCTCCCCTCCTTTTTAATTTATATCTTAAACCCCTCCTGCACTCCCTGAAAAATAGAAGAGTCATTATTTACAACTACGCAGAGGATCTGCAGCTGGTATTCCCCCTCAACTCTCCAGACTCCGTCGAGGAATTCCAAAAGACCATGCTGCCATTCAGAGCTGGATGGATCAGAACCATCTTAAGCTGAACCCAGGAAAGACTGAGTTGGTACTCCCTAGCAACAGCGCACTCAGCTGGGGCCCCCACTTCTGGCCATCCTCAATGGGCACTCCCCCATCCCCCTCCCAGTCAGCTAAAAGTCTTAGGGTTACTCTCAGCGCCGACCTCTCACTGAAAACCCAGGCCGGAACAGTGATCTCCTCCTGCTTCTTCCAGCTAAGAAAGATTAAAAAGATCGCCCATTTGCTGACCCATACTGCTCTTATCCAGGTAGTACTCGCACTGGTTCTCTCGCGATTAGATTTCTCCAACTCTATCTACTTGGGTCTTCCCCTCACCATCGCTAAACGCCTGCAGATTGTTCAAAATCAAGCGGCCAGATTAATATTCAAGAGCAATCGCAGGAAGTCAGCCAAACCTTTGTTGGCCTCCCTCCATTGGCTCCCTATAACCCATCGGATCACCTTCAAGACAGGCTGCATAATTTTCACGGCTCTCCATGGTAAAAGCCCCAGGTTCGTCAATCAACTCATAAACAAACATGAACCGAACCGCGACCTCCGTTCTGCCCATCTGTCCCTCCTCACGGTGCCGACATATAAAAAGAAACGACTTGGTGGATCCTGTTTCGCATACCTCGCCCCAAAAACCTGGAACTCACTGCCCTTGTCTATCCGGAATTGTACCAAGCTGACAGAGTTCAGGAGAGCGTTGAAGACCTGGCTATTCAAACAAGCGCACGGTTAGAGCATTGTTCCATCTGCCTCTTTACTTACCATCTTCCATCTGTTTCCTCAGCGCCATGAAACCTCTGGGTGACCGTGCGCTTAACAAATTCCGCATAAGATAAGAACATAAGATAAGATAAGCACTCACACATGACACCAAAATGCCTACCACACAGGACTCATCGCAAATACACCCTTACAACCAAGCACTCCCCCACAGTGTAGCATGCTGCCTGCCCAGCAAGCCACCGTAGCACGTCACAGTGGGATGCAAAGCCCTATAAAATCCATTGCAGTTGCAGCAACAGGACCCACTGCTCTCTGCTCATAGACTGCAGTGCATTGATATAGAAGAGAAAAACACTATATGGCTGCAAGTGCAAAACCGGACTCTGGAGGCATAATGAGCTCGTGGCCACTGCGTCATAACTGAGCCTATACCCGTTTTCAGAAACTATCGGATTGCTGTGCAGTTCTCACACTTTTGATGTTAGTGATTATATGTTTTTTCATTTCAAAAGAATTTTATTGTTATAAAGAAGCAAATGAAGATACAGATTATAAGTAAAAGTGATACAATTGATAACAGATGAGTAGCAATCAGAAGCTGACAATCAAAAATGAGTCATAGCAAATATATCGAAATATAGAAGCAGTCTGCCAAAAACAGAAAAATTAATTAATAATATAAGTTAATATCTCAGGCAGAGTCTACCACCAAAAGTATCACTATCAGCTGGTATAATCAGGGGAAGAGAGGACAGGAAAGAAGAAGGAAGAAAGAATGAAACAGAAAAGGGAAAGAGTGGAAAAAGAGATAGAAGACAGATAAGGAGGAGGAGAAAGAAAGAGAGAAGGATTTCCAACGAACAAACCCGACAAACACGACAAACAAGACGTCATTCATCCAGACAAATCGAAGGGATATTGGTCAACCAACCCCTTGGACGACAACTCCATATAGTTATCCAGAGCAGTCCAAACCCCACTCGCAATAGATGGAGCCAGGTGAGCATGATCAACCGAGGTATGAGCACTTCGTAAAAAGGAAACCCAAGCCCACCAAGTATGATAAGAAACAGAGGAAAAGGATTTCCATTCCATAAGTATTACTTTCACTGCAATAGTCAATAGGAGATCCAACAGCTGTAATTCCAATGGATCCAAGGGTAGAGGGGTTGGAGCAGCTAATGGACCTAATAAAATTAATGGGAAAGAAAGTGGGAACTTAATATTAAAAATGAGCATTAGGTGTTTGTGAATGAGGTCCCAAAAGGATTGAAGGAGGGAGCACTCAAAAAACATATGCGGAAAGTCACCTGCCAATAAACCGCAGCTCCAACACAGGTTATCATCTTTGAGATTGAGCGAATGTAAGCGAACAGGAGTCCAATGAAGAAGGTTGACCGAGAAAAATTTAGATTGCATTAACGATGGGGCGATTTTATTGCGAAGAGAAAATTTACCAATCAACTGCCAAGTGTCTGAAGAAATATGGTCAGTAAGACCATGCTCAAAATGGTGCAACCATTTTGTTTGAGCAACTGTCTGCGTAGGCAGTGAAACAGTTGATAAAAATTTATAGATTTTAGAGGCTACATGACCAGATTTAGTCCAGATGTGAAAGAGAGTAACCGTAGGAGAAGTAGGATGAAGACGCACCTTAGCCAGCGCTACTTTGATTTTAAGAAAGGTATAAAAATCTAAATTAGTTAAAGAATATTGTTGAGCTAAGGAGGAAAAAGGTAGTGGCTCATTGTTAGAGCCATAAAGATGTTTAACAAGCGAGACCCCCTTAGCAGCCCAATAAGATAACAGAGAGGGATCAATATTAATTTTAATTTTAGAATTCCGCCAAATAGACGACCATCTAGATTTGTGAAGTGGAATCGCCACTTTCTTGTCTATCTTCCGAATCGCAGCAAGATTATCCAGAATAATAGAGAGGGAAAAAGGGATGGACAAGGTAGACGCAGTGCAAAAGGAAGCAGTCGGTAATGGAGAAGCCAACTCCTGTTCTATTAACAACCAGGAAGGAATATGAATAGGGGGAGAAGAGAACCACAGAGCACCTTGAGACGCCAAAAAGGCAGTTTGGTACTTCTCCCAATCAGGAAGGTTACAACCTCCCATGTCATAAGGCTTCCGCAAGAATTTATAGGAAATTCTAGCCCGTTTATCATTCCATAAAAATTTAGAGGTTAGAACATCAATTTCATGAAAGAAGGAATCCGATAGCTTCACCGGGAGCATAGAGGACACAAAGTTAACAATAGGTGTAATCATCATTTTAAGGGTCTGAAGGCGACCCCACCAGGAGATGTGTTTCGGGGACCAAGTGTCCAAAAGACGACGTACTTTAAGAATAGTCTGGGATTCATTATAAGTAATTGTAGCATATAAGGTCAAGCAAAAATAGATACCCAAGTATTTTAATTGTTTAGACTGCCATTTAAAACCCGCAGAACCCATATGCGTAGAAAAACAGTAGGCATTTAAGGGGAACATCTCAGTCTTATCCCTATTTAAGGTGTATCCTGAGACCTTCGAAAAAAGGGAAATCGTATCCGAGATAGCAGGAATAGCCAAGGCAATATCATCTGAAAAAATGAGGACATCATCCGCATACGCAGCAGTTTTAATACAATGAGGACCAAAAGAAAAACCTTTGATTTCTGGGTGTAACTCAATCAATCTGAGGAGAGGGTCAATGGACAATAAAAACAAAAGTGGAGATAAAGGACACCCTTGTCGAGTGCCTTGGCGAAGATTAAAAAAGGACGACGTAGCACCGTTGACTCTTATGTTAGCTCTAGGTTGAGAGTAAAGAGCCATGACCATATTAATAAAGGAGTCCCCAAGATTATGTGCACACAAGACAGCACGAAGAAAAGGCCAAGAAACCTTGTCAAAGGCTTTTTCCACATCAAGAGCTAGGGCCGCGGCTGGGAGATGAGAACGTTTAGCTGATCCGAGAATATGGCAAAAGGTACGTATATTATCACGCGCAAGACGGCCCTTTACAAAACCCGTTTGAGAGGGATGTACCAGTTTAGGAATGAAGGATTCTAATCTCTTGGCTAAGATTTTAGCAAAAATTTTAGCCTCCATGTTAAGAAGGGAAATAGGACGGAAGTTTTTTGGATCTGAATGATCCTTTCCCTCTTTTGGAATTACTACAATGGTAGCATCAGCCGCCGTGCCAGACACAGACCCATCCTTAATGAAAGCGTCAAAGACCGATTGAAGCTTGGGAACAATCACAGGAAGAAAAGTCTTATAAAACAGAATAGGGTAACCATCAGGCCCTGGAGCTTTGCCAGAACGAGTGGCTTTAATTGCGGCAATGATTTCTTCAGGAGTAATCGGACCACTTAAAAAATTGCTATCTTCCCCGGATACCGCCTGCACCGGGACAGATTTCAAGAAGTCCTGACACTGCTCAAAAGAGGCCTGATTAGAAGGGGTATATAAATTATTGTAGAAATCACGAAAGACTTCAAGAATTTCCTCAGTCTGAAATTTTTTAGAACCAAGGTGATCGTTAATAGAAGAGATTTGAGAAGACTTGAAGGAAGAATCCTGAAATTTTAATGTAGCCGCGAGAATTTTCCCAGCCCGATTTTTGAACAACAGCCTTTTAGATTTCTGAGCCTGAACTCCAATGTGGGCTCTTTTGGTAACTATAGTGTTATATGTGTATTTTAATTGCTTGATGGACTGTAAGCAAGATTTATCCTTAGACTGTCGAAAGGTAGATTCCAGCTTTTTTATTTCAGTTGCGAGATCTGTAAGTTCTTTTTTAAGAGCAGCATTCCTCCTTGACATACATTTAATGACCTGGCCACGGAAAGTACATTTAAACGAATCCCAAAGGACAATTGGGGAAGAAACTGAGCCTTCATTCTCAAGGAAAAAGGTTTCGATTGCACTAGAGAACTCATCAATCTGGGCAGTATCATGCAAAATTTCTGTATTCAATCTCCAGGAGCGAGCTCTTGATTTAGGGGCAAAGGACAACAATGTAAAAGTAACCGCGGCATGATCAGAAATCAGAATAGGATGAATAAGCAGAGAGGAGGAAGACGAAACAAGAGAGGAGTGAACCAATAAATAATCAATACGAGAAAAGGTAGAATGAGGTGAAGAAAAGAAGGAAAAATCACTACCAGTGGGGTTGTGAAGACGCCACACATCCTGAAGATGAGTTATGGAACACATGTTAAGCATTTGTTTATGGGATTTTGGAGGGCGAAATTGAAAAGCGGAATTCCTATCTAGAATGGGATCCATTGGTAAATTAAAATCCCCACCAACCATAATATTCCCAGAATGAGGTGTGTCATTTAATTTTTTGGTAACCGTTTTCCAAAAGGACGGATCATCCTTGTTAGGGGCGTAAATGTTCATAACGTAAAGATCAGCATTACCATCAGACAACTTAGTTAATAGCCACCGACCCTCAGTATCGTGCTCAGAGGAGACTATGGATAAACCGGAATTTTTGGAAATTAAAGTAATGACTCCATTCCGTTTGCCACAAGCATCGGAACAGACAACATCTGAAACCCATTCTTTCTTTAGGAATAGCGCCTCTCTGGTAGAAATCTTTGTTTCCTGAAAAAGGACTAGATCCGAAGAGAGAGATTTGCAATAATCTAAGATTTTTGACCGTTTCACTGGATGATTTAAACCCTTAACATTAAGGGACAACACATTCAAGCCCGGCATAGACAGAAATTGAAAAAAATAACATAATCCATAGAGGGCAAACAGAAAACAAGCAGCACGAATACAAGCATCCAGACTTCAAACATTAACGTCGCAGCGGGAGAGTCCATGAGGGAAATCCGAAAGAAGAAAAAAGACAAGAGAGGAGAAGAAAGAAGAGAGAAAAGAAACAGCAGGGGAGGTCTGAAAAAGACCAAATTCATACCATGGGGAACGTGGGAAGGCGAGCAAGGGGACCGTCATGAGGAATGATTATAATTGATATGAACAACCCCAAAACAGTATACAACTGAGTATACGTAATTAGGAGATAGGAACAACTGCAATATAAACTAATAACAGTAGAGTAGTACAAAAACAATTCATCCATGAATCTATAAAGAGAATACGCATATATCAAGTTAATTCACAAGTAGCATATAAAGTAATCAAAAAAGAGAAATAGATGGAAGAGAGAGAGAAATCTAGTAAAAGAAATGCAATAGCAAGTCGCAATTATAGTTATACCTAATCATAAAGAAGAAAACAGCAAGAAAACATCATAAAAGTTGACGAAAAGTAGAGAGAATGAAGACGAGGCAGGCAGCATAAAAAAACAGGAAAGAATAAATAGAAGAAAAACATAATTGTAAAAAGACTACAGGGTGTAGCAGAAAGAAAAAAGATGAAATACAATAGAGCAAGGCACTGAAACAGGAGGTCAATCCATCAAATAAGGAAGCACTACCCTAGATAAATACAAGGAACTATATCATAACGAGGATAAATATGAAAAAACGCAAGATAAGCAAACAATCAATTGTCTTTAAATATAGAGAACTTGTTATAATAATTGACACGAAAGTGCAGAAACATGTCAGAAATATAGTAAGAGAGAAGAGGGTAAAGAAGAGACTAAAAAGTGTAATAAAAATAGAATAGCTTATTAAAAAGTATAAGAGAAGTGCACAGATTTGCAATAGCCTAGCACCAATACAAGGAAATAGTAAATAGCTGAGAAGCAGAACAAGCAATGAAACAGCAATGTAAATATATATTAAACCTAAATATACAATACATATTTAAAGATACTTGTAAGCAATGAACTGTCATGCAAAAGGTATATACACCCCGTTATAAGTAACTAGGGAGAACAGGAAGGAACAATAAAAGATAAGAAAGTCCTATATGATATTTAGACAAATTAATAGTAAAATATAAAAGTGATCCAATATCTGAGACCTCATAGAAAAGATCATGTAAGACCAGTAAAGCAGTCCAAGCATTAAAACAATAACCAAGTAAGCATATAAATAAATGCAAGGTACAATAATTATAGCATGGTGAGCGCAGCTAAACGCAACTATAGAAAATATATAATAATGAGCCTATGACCAACGCTTGTATCATACTACGAAACAGAACCAGACAAATTGAAGTCAAAAAGACGAAAGACATACAAGAAGAATGAGCACACACGACGGAATATCCAAGTACAAATCAAGTGAGAAATTAGACTACTCCAAAAACGATAAAGAAAGAAACAATCTAAGGACGGGGATAGAGAAAAGAAGAAATATGAATACACATTATAGCAACATAACCAAAAATAGATAGACGCAAAAATGGTTACCGGGAAAAAGATCATACAGAAGCAGACTACTACTACAAAACGGAACAAGGAAACAGATATGAGATATGTCTAATATAACAATGAGGAATGAGAGAACGAAGACTAACAACACAAACCATAAGGAGGAAGAAAACCATGTCAAATGACAACATCATGAAGACGGAAAAAAGATCACACCGACTACAAGAAAAAAAACATCATCGAAAAAGGTGACTGACAACAACAGTCACAAAAGAAAGCCATATGCGCCCCATCAACCACGGAGCACGCAGGTCTAAAAGGTAAACTCAATAGACCCGGAAAAAACAGAGAAAAAACAAGGAAGACAAAAATTCACATCAAGTGCCAGAAGCCCCAGGCAGACGCGAAGCCTCCATTTGAAGTTCCATCTGTAGCTCCATCTGATTGTCTAAAAAAGAGGCCAAGTCAGCAGGTTCATCGAAGATTCTAGAGCGACCTTTGAAGGTAATGCGAAATTTGGAAGGGCCAGAGAAGGAGAAAGGGATATTCATCTCAGATAGACGCTTTCGAAGATTAAGAAAACCTTTCCTCCTTATCACAGTGTCTCTTGCAAAGTCTTGAGAGATCGAAATACGGTGTCCTTCCCAAGAAAGAACTTTAATCTTCCGCATATGAGCCAAAATTTGTTCCGTGTGCTGATGACGCAACGGCTTAAAAATGACAGCCCGTGGTTGCGTAGCAGATGTAGAACGGAAAGTGGGGACACGATGTGCCCGTTCCAGCTCAAAGTCTTTTTGAAATGAAATTTGCAGAGTAGAAGGCAACCATTGGTATAAGAAGTCAATCATAGACGGAGCACCTTTCTCTGCTTCTTCAGGAAGGCCAAAAATGCGCAGGTTGGATCTACGGTTACGGTCCTCTTGCTCAGTTAGATCCCTCCGCAAAGCCGCCATTGAGCGCTCGAATTGTAAAAGAGATCTAGACTGCTTCTGCAGATTATCCTCAGCGCCACTAATGCGTGTCTCCGTGGCAGAGACACGAATGGGGAGAGCCTTAAGATCATTTCTGATGGCTGATACCTCCACCTGCAGTAAGTCTGTATTAGTTTTAGTAGACTGCGCAATGTCATGCACGTCATTGAGACGTGTCAGAATAGCCTCCAGAGTAGAATTAGTATCTTTTTGAGAGGATTCAGGTGTAGGAGATAGCTGTTTGAGTCTCTTAAGAGAAGCTTTCGACTCCTTTGAATCTTTAGCAGTCGGCGACAAGCCCATATTTGCTGCCATAGAGCCTCCCAAACAAAAGTAGAAGAGACAAGCACTTCAGAGAGCTGAGGAAAATCCCAAAGCCCGAGGATAATGATTTACTCAGGAGGCAGGAAAAAAAAAAAAGAAAAATAGTAAAAATATGCAAGCACACCTCTAGCAGGTAAAGCAGGATATTAAAGAGCAGTTAATAGCAGTGGAAGGCACTGAAGACGCTCAGAATAAAGTAGAGTAAAATGCAAAAAGATTATATTTTAAGGCACCACAGCATGAAAAACGGAAAAAGAAGTCTCTATAAGCTGGTAGGGGTTAATAGTAGTCACCAACACCTATTTGCGGGCATTTCGTAGAACTTCGTAGCCATGGTAGCTCCTTTGCTGAGGAGACTCGGAACTGCGTGTAAAGGCGACCCAAAATGGCGGCCGCCCACAGAAACACCGAGCGTCACCTTATATTGTGAGAAGATCAGTCACCATTAGGTCCAGGGCACAGGAAGGACGTTCAGCCGGCACACGGCACCTTCCGACACATGAGGCTCTGTTTTTTGCGTGTATGGGGTCCCAGGAAGCGGAGACGAACCTCCGACGGCCCTCGCTCGTCTCGGAGCTCAAGCGCGAACCGCCATTCCAAAGCGGCGCGCAAGCCACGCCCCTCTAGTGATTATATGTTTTAACACAATATTATTTCAATTTCTCAGTAATGTTCATATTCATATCCAACAATTAAAGTTCAAAGACTTACATCGAATGGCCAATGAAATGGATTTAGACGCTGATTTGCCACTGGGGTAAGTAGCTGAACACACAAAGTCCTCCTCGTGATGCTCTGCGGCGGGGGTGTATTTCAACAGCAACACAGTCCTCCATATCCCATCCGAGAGTTCTTGGTGGTAAACGCTGACATTTCTCTTAATCTTGTCCCATGCCAGGCTAGGTGGGTGAGTGGGGCAGGTGTGCTCCACAGAGCAGGTGATTGCTACTGGGAGCCCTTCAGTCATTCTTTGAGGGTAGGTCACCGTTGGCGGCGTTGGGGTATCTGCACAAAACACAAATGGAGACATTTGACTATTCTTCTGATGAAGGAGCACCCTTTGAAACTGTGTTTGGGCCTCAAGTGATGCATATATTTACATCAGAATACGGAGCATTTTGATCAAACAGGGCAACGTTTATTTGAGATGACTTCACACAAAGCGGGATCACTCCATTATTATAATAATCCACATTTGTAAAGCGCACAATCACCCGTAAGGGTCTCTAGGTGCTGGGGGCCGTCGGGAAGATTAAGCAAGCTATTGGCATGTCTGAAAGCCAAGTTTCTTGCTCTGAGCACTTATTAGGGTAAACTCCAAGGTGTGCAAATCTAGTGACGTCAATGTTTAATCTGTTTTAATCTTTCCTCATGACAATGTACTTGCTGGACCTTAGACTTAACAAGGCACAGCGTAATCACTGTCCAGCCGGTTATAGGCACATCTGGTGACCTGGACCATGACATGTTCCCAGTTTCCTTGTGCCCAGTTCTCCAATACTAGAAAATGTGCCTTCTATATTAAGCACACACATTCACTGCTAAATTATTGTAACCTGAAAAGGGAATACCTAGAAGAGAAAAAACATGATAACCATAACATCGAGTAAACAGGGTCACCACCTCACCCATTTCATCAAGGACTATAAAAACAATGCTTTCAAAACATGATAACCATAACATCGAGTAAACAGGGTCACCACCTCACCCATCTCACCCATGTCATCAAGGACTATAACACAATGCTTTCAAAACATGATAACCATAACATCGAGTAAACAGGGTCACCACCTCACCCATCTCACACATCTCACCCATTTCATCAAGGACTATAAAAACAATGCTTTCAAAACATGATAACCATAACATCGAGTAAACAGGGTCACCACCTCACCCATCTCACCCATGTCATCAAGGACTATAACACAATGCTTTCAAAACATGATAACCATAACATCGAGTAAACAGGGTCACCACCTCACCCATCTCACCCATCTCACCCATTTCATCAAGGACTATAAAAACAATGCTTTCAAAACATGATAACCATAACATCGAGTAAACAGGGTCACCACCTCACCCATCTCACCCATGTCATCAAGGACTATAACAAAATGCTTTCAAAACATGATAACCATAACATCGAGTAAACAGGGCCACCACCTCACCCATCTCACCCATTTCATCAAGGACTATAAAAACAATGCTTTCAAAACATGATAACCATAACATCGAGTAAACAGGGTCACCACCTCACCCATCTCACCCATGTCATCAAGGACTATAACACAATGCTTTCAAAACATGATAACCATAACATCGAGTAAACAGGGTCACCACCTCACCCATCTCACCCATTTCATCAAGGACTATAAAACAATGCTTTCAAAACATGATAACCATAACATCGAGTAAACAGGGTCACCACCTCACCCATCTCACCCATTTCATCAAGGACTATAAAACAATGCTTTCAGGTGTGCTATTCTCAGTATCATGATGGAAGTGAAGCCAGGCTACACATCCTAGAATGCATTAGATTGTATGGAGAAAGTCCAGGACATGAAAAACTGTCGCTAAAGTAACATGGCCACTCAAGTGGACCTTAAATAGAGCCGATGTCTCTTCAAACACTCTGATTGATTCAGAATGAATTCTGCATCCAGACGAGTTCAGTCTATCACACACAGGTTAGCATATAAACCTGCATGTGAGCTTTGAACAGAGGGGCAGCTGATATTGAGTATCCTTTCTAGAAGAAAATAATAGTAGGGAAATAAGTTCTTTAGCTATTTAAGTGCAAAACTCTGCAGCCAAAATGTGATTTCCGTAAGACAAATCTCTATTTTCCTTTGCTTTCACTAAGTTCTTGTTATACCTGCTGCAAAGCCAGTGTGTCTGTGGAGTGGAATGTTGGTGTGAGAGGTGGCAGTGGAATGTTGGATGAGTGAGGGTGTCAGTTGGAGGATGGGCTAAGCAGCAGGAAGGTTGCTGCTGGTGGGGCTCTGCTCTTCTACTTGTAACATCTCATCCTAAATAAATCTACTTGAAGAATCTACATGGATTGTACCATCATTTATTTACTACAGTACTCTGTTGCCAGCTCCCTGTTATATAGCTTTACGAGATGCTCGCTGTAAATAACAGCAACATCTTGTAATTTAAATCCGACTTCACTTGGGCACTCTCACAGAACTAGAACTGCTCAATATGTGGTGATATGGCCACTTAAGGGCTGATAAGATTAAACTACAGGTACCCACCATGAGCAAACCTTTAAGAAGATGTATTTATTCCACTGAACATCACATCAATCATGGCACCTCACTGGGATTACTGAATAATTCCTTATTTGTCTACTAGTGGTTCTAATCTATACATTCTGAATTTCTGTTCCATGAGCTTGCACCTTTAGGACACCGTTTTCTCATCAAAATCACAGGCAAATTGTGTTGTGCTATGGATAGTCAGTTTTGCTTCATTGAAGCCTGCGGCATGGAATAATGAAGAAGGGAGCTGCTGATCTGTTTTACAGGTGTGCTACTATAAACTTTGTGGGAGATGTCTACAGCTGCTTCCAACAGAACTTAATTAATTGGAAGCTCTGCTAGATACCAACATAATTGAACAATACAAAAGTAAATGTTGCCTAACAAATTATATTTTGAGTTCATTTGTGTGTTCATGGCTAAATTACTATGCTGGCTATCCCTAGGAGGGAGACCATGGGGTCGATTCCGATCCGGTAAAATGCGCTCCGAATCGTCGTACGGAGCGTTTTTTGCCCGTACGAATCGTACCCGTAAACGTCCCGTACGTACGACGAAGTACGATTCGTACCAGGAGCCGAACTCCGTACGAGTCGTTCAGGACTCCGTACGACTCAAATCTCCGTACGAGTCTCACTCGGAACCCGCTGTACGTGACATCACTACGGTTCGCGGCTGGTTTTTATGACCCAGCAAGTACGATTCGTGTCGGGTACGCACCGTACGACCCTTTTCCTACGGGAGCTGAAAACAGTCGTAAACGCAGAGTTCGCGCCGAAACAGGTACGGAACGCCCCCCCCAGGTACGGGACGTACCCCCCATGATCGCAGGGGTACGGCGCGTACCCCTGCGATCATGGGGGGTACGTGCCGTACACCCAGCGTACATGGGGTACGCACCGTACCCATGTACGGTGGGTGTACGGTGCGTACCCCATGTACGCTGGGTGTACGGCACGTACCCCCCATGATCGCAGGGGTACGCGCCGTACCCCTGCGATCATGGGGGGTACGCGCCGTACAGTGTGTAAGTGATTGTGCGCTTTTCCGTACGAATCGCCCTTACCTGACGTGGACCGTACGAATAGCGTCCTGATCACCCGGTCTGGATCGTACTCGCCGAGTCGTACGGTGTGTGTACGAGTCGTACGGAAACGGCTCCGGATACGAATCGTACGGACGGGGATTTTACCGGATCGGAATCGACCCCCATGTGTCCTTTGAGCATTCTTCTGAAAAAAGGTGCAACCTCATCACACTCAGGACTTTGTTAATCCCCCTTGGAGATTTTTGAACATCACAATTGCCATGTACCAATTTATTGAGAGAGAGGTATCTCCAAAAAGCCTAGCTGGATAAAATCCACAGTTCAACAACTGACTCACTTAAGCTCCAGGTCCATTCCACATATGATATCTCTGCACTGAGCATCAACTGTTGGAAGTTCCTTTTTCCTAATTAAATGTGCTACATAAGGCCTCCTGTACTGTTTAGACAAAGTCTTGGGATCCTTACTCGGGCATGGCCACCAGCTTTGTCTCACTTGAAAGTTAGGGCCACGTGTATGTAGCATTTTTTTGTTGCAAATTATGGGTGTCGGAAACGGCCCATATCTTTTTCCAGTGCACAAAACCCTATTTTGTGATTCGTTATCCTATTACTGTATTGCATAACCGGTTAGCGATTAAGTATTGGGAAGAGGCATGTTAAGGGCCTCACTTCCTAATAGAGACCCGAGTCCTATGTACGAATGGTTTGCGAACAAAATGTGGTCACAAAACTTTTCAACACCAATTTCAAGTTGGTGCTAACGCATTCGTAAATGGGAAAGGGTCCCTGATGGACCCCTTTGTGAATACATGCAAAAACCTTTTTTAAGAGGAGGCAGTGGTCCTACAGACCACTGCCTCCTCCTAAAAAATCAAAAATAAACATTTCATTTTTCTCTTTTAAAACGCATCCTTGTTTTCTTTAAAAAAGACATCGTGGTCAGCTGTCCCCAACATGCCACAATTCCTGTTATTTTACTATTCCCTAAGGAACGCTAGTTGCGACCTGCATCTTGAATATTAATGAGGCAGGCCGATATGCGACCCACTGGGGATTGCAAGTGGAATTCAATAGGGTTTTGTAAATTTGAAATGGCAAGTTCCTAATTGCGATCCACATGGAATCACAATTAGGACCTCGGAATTTCTAATGTACATACATGTGGCCCTTAGCCTCTAAAATATTGACGTGCTTGACCTGACTGTGGCAGACCACAACTTTATTTACATTCATTTGCTGGACAACTTCACTTGCACTTTAAGTCCAAGTTTGTCTTCCACGAAGAAACATACAGTCTGATTTTGAAGTTTGGCTAGCAGAATTTCCATCCATAAGTTTAGTGAAGTAACAACATCTGCCAAGGAAGGAATTTAAAATATATCATATGTTTAGGTTTTTAGTGTCATAATCTTCTATTCTTTAGATGTATTCTGTGCATATCTCCATTGTTCCCAGCTTAACTCAGCCAGTGTGTGATATCATGGAATGTTGGTGAGTGACTGGAGACTGGTTGACAGTTAGACTCGGTGGGTTGAGCAGGGGGAGGATGCTGCCTTTGGTGGGGTGTCCCTTACGTAACTTGTAACCTGTAACTAACTTGTAATCCCCTTCAATAAACCTGCAATATATTAATCTGCATGAACAGGCTACCTGACTCCTGCCTACCAGGAGGGTATCTTTTATTTTCTACAAAAGGTGTCTTCACCAAAGTTATGATATGGGGAAGCAAAAGAGTAAAATGGAATCTAATATTTTTTGGTAGATTGTCTGTCACTGCTCTCACATTGTTTCACATTTTTTTGTTTCTCACTTACTATCACCAAGTATCCTTTCCTGTGGGTCAAATTGAGGGCTTGTCCTTGATCTTACACTTATTTCTATTTTACTTCATTTGTATGGCATTTTCCATCTTTAATTTCATGTAGACGTTTACATGTTTTAATTGTGTTATCTCATTAAGTTTTTATTCTTACTAAGTGATCAGAGATGAGTTAAGGTTACCCTTGGTACCTACCACCTGTGTGCCTTTAGGTGTAAGCTGTGTGGGAGCTCAGAAACACCTCAGTTAAGACTGTTGCCTATTGCATCTAAAAGGTGCCCTCTTTGCCCACATATCTGTTCTCCCATCTTATTAGGAGGTAAAGGAAGTAGTGCGTTTCAGATGACAGACTCATAGCCATCTCCTCTGTTAGAACAGACTTATCGGTGTTGGACCACTGGATGACATAGCCTCAGGAGGTCCACCTATATAGAGATGTCTACTGATGCTATTTGGCCTATGTTGTTTCCAGAGCATGGGAGAGCCAGGTTGTCCCATGCCGGAAAACATACCCCTGCTTTGAGAGTTTCTCTTCTGCAGACATAAAAATGTTTAACGCATCTGCTAAGTCCCAAATGCTTGGTGTGATGGCTAGCATCGATTGTTTTCAACAAAGACACTCTTGCCTTGCCGTTTGAAGCAGTTTAATTGATAACGAGCCACCACACTAGTGGCCCACTCAAAATTTGGTGTCAAACCAATAAAAAGGTGCTTGTAGATTTCATTGCTGAAGTTATATCTGATATTGCAACAGAGTTGTATACTCTGCAAATGCGGCATTGACAAATCCATCAGAAGATCTGAAAGGAGCCTCTAGTGGAACATCTACTGATGCTTTGTCAACATTTACTGTCAGCTTCCCATGAATGGTATCTGTAAGATACCACCTTTCTGTACTGTGTACTACAATGAAGTACACTTTGTAGAGAGTGCGAGTGTTAGAACTGGGGGTATCTAGTTGGCAGAGGTAGGAACCACTGTCCAAATAGGCACCCTTGCTTCTATTCAGGGTAAGAAGGATGCACTCTTTAGATAACCCCTGCTCACCCCCTTGGTAGCTTGGCAGGAGCAGTCAGGCTTATCAAAGGCAATTTTTTATTTTTATTTGCGGTTTTTGTAGAGCGCAACACTCATCCCAAGGGATATCACGGCGCTTATACCAAATAGGGACTACTGATGGCGGATGCTGAAATGCTAAAGATTGGGGAAGAGGTGGATTTTCAACTTTTTCCGAAACGGAGATAATTTGTAGTATGTCTCAGGTCAATAGGGAGCTCATTCCACCTTTTTGCTGCCAAGTAGGAAAAGGAACGACCACCTGGTCTAACTTTGTAGATGCGTTTGGTCCTAGCCAAAGCCGATTGACATGAACGTAGGTTTCTAGTAGGGACATGAAATTCGATCTTCCCTTGAAGAATTGTGGGGCCAGTCTTATGAGGAGCCCTATGGGCATGGCTAAGCAATTTGAAGGTAGCCCTCTGACGCATCGGGAGCCAATGAAGTCTCTTTAAGCATTCCGATGCCGAGTCTAGTTTGCCTTTGTTGCAAATGAGTTTGGCCGCCAGATTTTGCAAAACCTGTAAGCGAGAGAACAAATGTTCATTCATCCCTACAAACAGCGCATTGCCATAGTCCAGGCGACTAACCAATAGGGCCTGTGTGACTGAGCGTCTGCAATCCAGGGGTATCCAGGGTAATATCCTGGCGAAGCTTTAAGATGGCAAAGCCCTTGCCACAAAGGGATCGAATGTGATCCATCATGGACAAGACATCATCCATGATGATTCCCAGGTTCCTGGCATGTTGTTTTGGAGTGGGGGCCAAACCCAACGAGGGTGGCCACCATGTGGCATCCCACAGCCGTTTGGCACCACCAAACAGAAGAATCTCAGATTTACCTGCATTCAACTTTAGGCAGTGCGCATGCATCCACTGAGCCATTTCAGAGAGGCAGTCATGTAACTTGGTTTTGGTTACATCAGGCCCTTCATCCATGGCCACCATCAGCTGCATATCATCCGCATAGGAGCAGATGCCAATGCCCCACTTCCTTCCAATGTCGGCGAGAGACGACATATAGACATTGAAAAGAGTGGGGCTCAGTGAGGCAGCCTGGGGGACCCCGCAGCCAATGGAATTGGGCCTTGAGTGGAACTGACCCATATGTACTGCCGGAGTGCGGTTGCTCAGGAAGGAGTGCAACCAGTTCAATGCCGTGGATTGGACTCCTTTGCTCCGAAGTATGTTCAGCAGGCAGTTGTGGGATACCGTGTCAAATGCCGCTGACAGGTCAAGCAGTATCAGCGCCACCACTCCACCTTGATCGGTGGAGGATCTGATACTGTCCGACACTGCCAGCAACGTTGCCTCGGTGCTGTTATTGGCTCTAAAGCCAGTCTCGGAAGGATCCAGGAGGAAGTTACTTTCTAGGTACCTAGTCAGCTGTACATTGACCAATTTCTCCAGAACTTTGGAGAGGTAAAGAAGCTGGGAGATGGGTCTGTAGTTCACTGGATTGAGAATGTCAGATCCGGCTTTCTTCAGAAGGGGGGTAACAGAGGCGTGCTTCCAAGCATCAGGGAAGATGGCAGTACCTAGTGATTTGTTAAAAAGTTGTGTGATCAGGGGACAGAGCGTGGACGCAATTCTTGAGAACGCAAAGAGGGGACAGGTGTCTGAGGGGGAGCCAGATTTAACTGTGTTCAAGGCTGCTAGGACCTCATCCACAGAAAATGGTTCAAAACCGGTTAAGCGGGGTACATTTCCTAAGTCTGGTAAAGCAGTGAATACTTCCGATAGAATCACAGTCTTGGATGGGTTGTCTGTGTTGCTGTAAGTATGTTGGGGAGTGAAAGTAGAGTACATTTTCTTGATTTTTTTCGGCAAAGAAGGTGCTAATACGATCACAAGCCTCAACCGAAGGGGTGAGTGTTTGTGAAGTGCTAGATGGTTTGCTAAGCTCCTTCACTATTTTAAACAGTTCTTTCGCTGAATTACTATTTTCTTGAATACGCTGAGTGAAATAATCCTTCTTAGCATTTTTGATGGCAAGAATATACTGCTTCCGTTTATGGACATAGTTTAGTCTCGCTTCACTGTTCTTGGACTGTCTCCAAAGATGTTCAGATTTTTGACATTCCTTTTTAAGATTTTTTAGATGAGGGGTGTACCATTTCTCTGTTATAGATTTTTTTCTGGATTCCCGCATCGGGGCTAGTTTATTTAATGTTTGCAATATTCCAGCGTCTAGTAAGGTAACATCATTACAGACAGAGGAGTCCTCCGGTAGTTTAACATTGGCCTCTTGAAAATGTTTCTCAAAATTGGATTAATTGATTAGCCTCCACGCTCGTTTGGAAATCTGAGGGACTACCTTAGATTTCAGAGGTTTACCGGGAAGGTCAAGTGAGAAGGATATAAGGGAGTGGTCCGACCAGGATAGGGGATGGACCTCTCTTATGTTGGTGGATTCGATGTTGGTAAATAGTAGGTCCAGTATATGGCCAGCTGTATGAGTGGGGCCCACTACCCACTGCTTAAGATTAAGAATCTCCATGTCATATTCCAGCTGGGAAGTTCCCAAAGCATCCATTTTCTCATAATGAATGTTAAAATCGCCAACAATTAGATAGTTTTTATGTTTTAGACAAAGTGGCAGAAGTTGATTCAGTAATTTGGCGCCAAGACTGGCTTGTTGTCCAGGGGGGTTGTATATAACTGCACCAGCTAAGATGGTAAGACCCTCATAAAGTACTTTAAAAGGTAAGGTCTGATGTTCGATGTGGGCAGTTATTGGTTCCACCAAGCATGTTAAATGTTCCCTGAATATCACAGCGACCCCCCCTCCTCTTTTACCAGATCTGTCTTGCGTAATGATTTTATAATTAGAGGGGAGGGCGTTTGCTAGATCCGGAGCATTGGTATTGGATAGCCAGGTTTCAGTTATGAAAACGAGGTCCGAGGTCTTAGATATGAGTAAATCCCAAATATCCAGGGCATGTCTAGGTAAGGATCTAGCGGTAAGATATAGACAGTTCAGAGTCAGGTGATTTTTAGCATGGATTGTGTGATGGCCTAATGGAGATTGACCCATACTGGACCAGCGAAAGGCGAGGCAGGAAATTGGTCCATGAGATAATCCTGGCCCCGTTTGGGTGCATAGATTTTTTTATTACCCTTTTTATCATCATAAAAGGCTAGCAACTCATTGTGAGAGTAGCGGATGGGCGTGGACGAGTTTCGAATAAAACCAGCAGGGGGTATAGCCCCTAGTCCCGGCCGGTCGCGGACGGGCGCAGACGGGCTTACCTTTGGCGCGCCTTAGCGCAATGTGCTAAATATATGTACCAACACTCACAGTAACACAGTGAAAACACCACAAACTGACTCCACAACAGTTTAAAAAAATAAAGGTATTTAATCTAAACTACACAAGACCAAAATGACAAAAATCCAACATACATAGTTGAAGAATATGGTTTCACAAGTGTTAAGTTCAGATTTAAAAATTAGTGCAAGGCCTCCTCCTGTTGGCTCGATTCTATCTTTCTTGATGATAGAATAACCTGGGGGAATAAGCAAGTTGAGGATAGGAATGGAGTGGGGGTGAGCCAGGTTTCAGTTACGAATGTGATGTCAATGTTTTCACTTAGAATAGTTTCCGCAATCTCAGTGGCATGGCAGGAGGCGGATCGGCAGTTGATCAACATGCAATTGAGGGGAGAGGGGTCAGGTCGTCGTGTGGTGGGACAGGGGGGATAGGTCTCAGTTGTTGGGGAGGTCTAGGGGATGTTGGGAGAGGGGGAAGTCTGTTTGTTCCTAGGAGAACTGGGATACTAGACTGATGAGTAGGGGGAATGATGGATGAGGATGGACAGGGAAAGATGGGTAAGTTTATGGAAGGATAAAATTCCGGGGTTATTGGGCAAGTATCAAGTTGAGGTCGGGAGGGCGTGTTGGCATTGAAGGGTGGGACGATAGAGGACAGTTGAGCTGGTATTGAACTGGTTGTGAAGTTATTAGTGAGGGGAGGAGTGTTGATGTTGGTGATATCATTTGGTGGGCGGTAAATTGATGGGTTGAGATTGGTGTTGATGTACGAAGATAGGGAATATTGTGAGGGGATTGGAGAGTCGGTGTGAGTTGAGGGGATGGCTTGGTATGGCGTGAGATATCGCTTCTGAGTGAGGAGAGTTCTGAAACGAGGGACGAAAGGAGAAGTTCAATGTTAGGGGGTGATAGTGTATGGATTGAATGCGGAGGATCAGTATTTATTGGGTATTTGGTTGAGTTATGGTTGTCTTGAGGGGGGATAAAGTGAGGGGTACAAGGGGGAAAACCAGGAGGGGGGGAGGAGAGTGGAATTATAATGTGGGGTAGGGTAAATTTTGGAGAGTGGGTGAGTGTAGGAGGAAGATGTAGGAGTGGCAATCATTTTGGGCTGACAGATTGGAGGAAGTGGTGTAGAGGCATTAGGAATTGGCGTAACTGGTAGAGTGTGGTTTATTGAAGATAGCAAGTGGGTGTGGGAGTGGGGTAGAGTTTGAGGAAGTGTGGGAGATGTTAAGGGAGTTTGGGAGATGCATGAGTGCGGTGGGAGGGGACGAAGTGAGTCCGATGGAGAGGGAGGGAGGTGCTTAACAGAGAGTATGTTATTGGAAAAGGGGGATACCAGGGGGTAGGAGGAAGAGGGAGAAGTGATGTGGGAGTCAGGGGGAGGGTGGAGCATAGGGGAGATGGTATAATTGGAAAGGGGGGATGTCAGGGGGTAAGTGGTAGAGAGAGAAGTGATGTGGGCGTCTAGGGGAGGGATGAACATAGACAAGAGAGTATTGTTGGAATCTGGGGAGACCAGGGGGTAATTGGGGTGGGCTGGAGGTAACATTGAGGGGTTGAATGGTGTGGAGGAAGGTGTAGGAATGTTGAAGAGCAGATCAAAAGGAGAGGATTGTGTAGTAGAGTATAGAGGGTTCAGGGTTAGAGGGGAGGCAGGAGTAGGCATGAGGGTGACATGGGACTCATTCAATGTGGAGGATTCTTGAGAGGAGAGGAGGGGATCATTGGTGGAGGTGGATGGAAGGGAGGTAGGTCTGCTAGGAGGCTGGGAGATAAGGGAGTCATAACAGGTTATAATATTGAGGGCGAGGAAGGTCAGTAGAGATTGGGTATGCTCAGATGGATTGCTTGAGGAGGGGGAGGGGGAGATCGTTAGGGGGATAAAGCGGGGGGTGAGGGGATTCAGTAATTGTACTAGTGAAGTAGGCTGGGGAGGTCAATTGTGGTTGGGAAAGGGTTGTGGAGTTGGAAGTACGAGAGGAGGAGGGTAAGACAGGAGGAGGTGATAGGGGGTAGGAGAAATGGAGGTAGAAGAATATAACAAAGCTTGGGGTAATTCAGAGGGACGAGATGAGGGAGCAGGGGACATGTTGGGGGTGGCGTGTCAGGGGGTTGAGGGGGTGGGAGGGCAGCGCTTAAGCATTGTGTGAGGGATTGGGATATAGCACTAAAGTGTTGTTCAAAGATATTTGTATTTGTATTTGTATCTGGGTTTTATATCGCGCCAACTCACCGACAGGTCTCAAAGCGCTTCTGACCGAGTACAGCAACAAGAAACAAGAAGGAAGGATGTAGAAAATCGGTCAATCTTACGGGGATGTGAAGGCGTCCTTGAAGAGTAAGGTCTTCAGGGATTTCCTAAAACTGAGAAGATTGGGTTCTCTACGAAGCACCTCCGGCAGCCTGTTCCAGATGGAGGGAGCTTGGACTGAAAAGGATCTGCCACCTTTAGTTGCCAGTTTAAAGCGTGGGCAGGATAGCAGAAAGGAGTTGGAGGATCGCAGGGCGTGTCTAGGTTCATACACTTCCAGCCTATCTTTTATATAGGCCGGGGCCTGTCCATGAATTGCTTTGTGACAGATGCACATGCTCTTGAATTCGACTCTCTGCTTCATAGGGAGCCAATGTAATCTATAGAGCAGGGGGGAGGCATGGGTCCGCCTGGGAACTCCAAATATTAAGCGGGCTGCGTCATTCAGGATAACTTAAAGACGGTTGATGGAATTTTTTGGGAGACCCAGGTATAGCGCGTTTCCATAGTCGATTCTGGACACTATTGTGGCTGAAACAATAGTTCGGAGCATATTCATTGAGAGAAGGGGGACGAGCTTACGTAGCTGCCTGATCAGGTTAGTGCAGGAGCCAACCACAGCGGACACTTGGTTGGTCATCGAAAGTTCCTGATCGATTTTCATACCGAGGCTCTTTACACTAGGGCACGGTTTTGGGGTAGGTCCAAGTTCTTGTGGCCAGAACAGGTCGTTCCAGGGGGAAGTAGAGGTTGAGACTACGAGGACTTCCGTTTTATCTGGATTCATTTTTAATAAGTTGGACGACATCCAGTTTACTGTGAACCGTAATATATTTTGGGCTATGGACTGAGCCGATGTTGTGTTGTCGATACTCAGCAGCAGCTGAGTATCATCGGCATAGTTAAAAACTTTACAGCCCATGCTTGCCAAGGATTCTATCAATGGCTGTAGGTACAGGTTAAATAAAAGTGGAGAAAGCGCGGACCCCTGCGGGACTCCACAAACTAAGGCGCCCACGTCGGAGACCTGATCTGCTAGCTGGATCCTCTGCGTCCTCCCCGATAAAAAGGCCGTTAGCCATTGGAGAGCTAGTTCTCTTATCCCGGACCTGGCTAGTCTGTCCAGAAGCAGAGCATGGCTGACAGTATCAAACGCCGCTGAAAGGTCTAATAATATCAGGGCGCTTGGTTTTTTACTGTCAGCCATGCATCTGAGCTCATCCAGTACTGATAGCATTACTAGTTCCGTGCTATGGTGGGCACGGAACCCGGCTTGCCGCTCCTGGAGAAGATGGTGAGATTCCAGGAGGGATGACAGTGATTTTAACACATGCTGTTCTAGTACTTTCGATAGAAATGGCAGCTGGGAAATTGGCCTGTAATTCTTCAGGTTAGTTGGATCTGCCCCAGGTTTTTTTATCAGGGGTCTGACGCGTGCCTCTTTAAAGGTAGTTGGTAGTGATCCAGTAGCTAAGGAATTATTTAGGAGGTCTAAGATCTGGTCCTCTAAGATCGGAGTTGCTAATCGAAAAATATCAGGAGAGCAGGGATCGGCGGGGGAACCTGATTTGGTAGATGTTACTAGTTGTCTAAGGGTAATGGAATCAATTTCGGGGAGTCTAGTAATGATAGGGGTTGAGGAATTTAGAGGGAGCAGTGGCATAGTGTGTATAGTTGAATTGTCATTTTTAGTATCTGACAGTATGGTCACTACTTTTTCAAGAAAATATCCTTGGAGAGTGTCGCAATCAATCAAAGTATCTGCTTTTTCCACTTTTTTACTTAGTTCTTTCAGTATTTGGAACGTTTCTTTCTGGATATTTGTGGCATTATTCATTCGTGTTTCGTAGTAGTCCTTCTTGGCTGATACGATGAGCTTTTTGTACATTTGAAACGATGATCTGTATAATTCCCTGTCAGTGTCTTTTTTGGATTTCCTCCAGCATCTTTCAAGATGGCGGAGCTTTCTTTTTTGATCTCGCAGGCTTTGGGTAAACCAGGGGGCCCCTTTTTCTACACCCTATATTTTTTGTGTTTTTTCGGGGGCTATCTCATCAATTGTTTGTCTGAGGGTGGTAGTAATAATGTCATAGTTTAGATCTAGATCAGTGCCGTTTGATGGAATTATGGCTTTCTGCTTATATTTGGGCAGGACTTTGGTCAGGGTTTCAAGGTTGACTTTTTTCCATTGGCGCACTTTTCTGGTTTTTAATGGGAGTTTAACCTGGGAATTGCTTTGTGGTATGTTACACAAGATTAGGTAGTGGTCTGACCAGATACAAGGTGTAATATTTGTAAGAGCCACCTTTGGTATAGAGGACCAGATGAGGTCGAGAATATGCCCTTTTATATGGGTTGGGGTCTCCACTACTTGTGCCAATCCAAGAGCGGTCATGGAAGTCTGTAGTTTCTGGGCTGATAGATCTTTATCTCTTTTATCCCAATGGACATTAAAATCACCGGTCACCACAATGTTTTTATAACGTGTACATAGGTCCGATATTATAGGGAAAAAGAGATCATTGAATATTGGAGTACTTTGGGGTGGGCAGTAGACTGTTAAGATGATAAGACAGGAATTATTCATGGTGATTTTTATGCCCAATAAGTCAACGGCATTTGTAGTCTCGGTTAGGATTTTGGCCACCGTAAACTGTTTTTTAAAAATCGTTGCTACACCGCCGCCTCGGGCCCCATCTGGGCGTTTATGCCAGATCATATCATACCCGCTAGGGAGGGCGGCTATGATATCCGGGGAGGAGGTGTCATTCAACCAAGTTTTGGTGAGTGTCAGGATGTCGATGGTCTCATCCTGTAAGAGGGTGAAGATTTCCAGCTGGTGTTTCTGTAGTGACCTAGTGTTGAGGGTAGCTAATTTTAAGGGGAGTAGAAGGCTACAATTCTTAGGGCTAGGGATACAGAGGATATTATTTTCCTTGAGAGTGGCGCATATGGTGGGAGACAGACTGTGCCTGTCGGAGTTCAGTGCTAGGAGATCATTAGTAGTGTAAGTGATGTGTGTGCCAGAGGTCCTGAGCCCTGAGCCCGATCGTGCGCAGACGGGCAGGACTCTGGCACGACTCCGGCGCAGGTCCGGCGCGTCCGCTGTTCGCGTCCACTGCGCGGAGCCATCACTGTCTGTTTTTATAGCGCTGTCAATCGCGTCACCAGCCCAGCCCGACCCAAGATGGCCACCAAAACCGGCGCTTCTGCCCTCGGCGTCAATACTCGGCCGAGAGCAGGACCGGAGCTTACAGGGAGGGGGTGAGAATGAATCTAAGGCGCTACTAAGCGCAGGGGGTCTCAGCACACCTATTAACTCAGGTGTGAGCAAAGTGCAAAACAAATGTGAAACGAGTAAAATCAGCAATTTAAAATGCAAGGAAAGATAGGAGACCTCCCGGCTTCCGCCTCAGGAGGGTGAAAATGCGTGCAATGTCAGGATTACCTGCGTACTAACCCAGGCGCCTTTTATAGCGCTGTCAATCGCGTCACCAGCCCAGCCCGACCCAAGATGGCCGCCAAAACCGGCGCTTCTGCCCTCGGCGTCAATACTCGGCCAAGAGCAGGACCGGAGCTTACAGGGAGGGGGTGAGAATGAATCTAAGGCGCTACTAAGCGCAGGGGGTCTCAGCACACCTATTAACTCAGGTGTGAGCAAAGTGCAAAACAAATGTGAAACGAGTAAAATCAGCAATTTAAAATGCAAGGAAAGATAGGAGACCTCCCGGCTTCCGCCTCAGGAGGGTGAAAATGCGTGCAATGTCAGGATTACCTGCGTACTAACCCAGGCGCCTTTTATAGCGCTGTCAATCGCGTCACCAGCCCTGCCCGACCCAAGATGGCCGCCAAAACCGGCGCTTCTGCCCTCGGCATCAATACTCGGCCGAGAGCAGGACCGGAGCTTACAGGGAGGGGGTGAGAATGAATCTAAGGCGCTACTAAGCGCAGGGGGTCTCAGCACACCTATTAACTCAGGTGTGAGCAAAGTGCAAAACAAATGTGAAACGAGTAAAATCAGCAATTTAAAATGCAAGGAAAGATAGGAGACCTCCCGGCTTCCGCCTCAGGAGGGTGAAAATGCGTGCAATGTCAGGATTACCTGCGTACTAACCCAGGCGCCTTTTATAGCGCTGTCAATCGCGTCACCAGCCCAGCCCGACCCAAGATGGCCGCCAAAACCGGCGCTTCTGCCCTCGGCGTCAATACTCGGCCGAGAGCAGGACCGGAGCTTACAGGGAGGGGGTGAGAATGAATCTAAGGCGCTACTAAGCGCAGGGGGTCTCAGCACACCTATTAACTCAGGTGTGAGCAAAGTGCAAAACAAATGTGAAACGAGTAAAATCAGCAATTTAAAATGCAAGGAAAGATAGGAGACCTCCCGGCTTCCGCCTCAGGAGGGTGAAAATGCGTGCAATGTCAAGATATCAAGGTTGTTTTTGGACGCTTGGATGAGAAAGGTTCCGGATTTGAAAATGGAGATATCTATTTCACCCGGAAAGGAGGGAGAAGGTGAGGTGGAGAGTTTCAGGCCGTATGGGATGTTGCGTGAATACGAGATAGGGAGGTGCTTAAGAAATAGGCTTTTCCATTTAGATGGGCGTTTGGTGAAGAAGATGAAGTTAGTGATAAGAGAGGCGTTGAGGCTGTTGTGATGATCAGCAAATAGGGTTTCTGGGTGGAGACAGAGAAGTTTGTGCTTGAAGTTTTTCTTGCCATGTTTGGAAAGATGGGAGGGGTAAAGGATGGACCAAGAATTAGGGCAGAGTTTGGCGATGGGTGAGTTTGAGGTTGGGGGGGGAATTGAGGAGGGGCATGATTCGGAGAATAGGGAGAGAGTGAAGATGCAGGACAAGGTAGAGCGTAATAAACCTTGGATTGAAGATAGGAGGGGGAAAATAGGGGGAAGTAGGGGTCAGGTTAGGTATAGTCAGAGCAGATTAAAACAGAGAGAAGCTTATGGGAAGTTGAAGATAGAACAGTAGGTGATGGGGCGATGAATAAAAGACAGATCAAAGTGTGTGGGGAAAGGGTTACATTCAGCTTGCAGAAGTTACAATGGTAGTGAATGAGGGTGAACAAAACATAAGCATCAAATGAAGAGGAGCCGGCAACTATAGAAAGATATACATAAAATAAAATAAACAAAATATACATCAAACAAATTACATGATAAAAGAAGCATATAACATAGTGAACAGTCCAGGAGTTAAAGAACTAAAAATAAATGAGTATAACAAGCAATAAAATAAAATACCTGAACTCAAAGTAAATAAAGTGCATATAATGGCATTGTAAGTTGTAGGGGATAGGTCAAAAGGCGGTTAAGGAGGGGTTAGGGATACAATGCGGTATACAGAGATGAAAGTTGTTAAAGAGGTTGGGTATAGTTGGAAGGTAGAATAGATAAATGGAGAGTAGAATAGAATAGAGTATCATTGGTTTGAATAGAATAGAATAGAGTATCAATGGGTTAACACAAATAGAGAATAAACACAGCAATAGAATAACATTTCAAATAAAAATTAATAAAATGCATATGAAGGAAAAATAAATGAATTGTGGGGGATAGGTTAAAGGGCAGTAAAGGAGGGGCTAGGGATAACAAGAGGTATACAGTGATGATAGTTGTAACAGAGGTAGGGTATCATTGGGAGGCAGAATAGATAATTGGGGGTAGAATAGAATAGAGTATCATTAGGTTCAAAATAAGTAAGAGTAAACACAATAATAAAATAACCTATCCAAACAAAATTAATAACGTGCATATAAGGTGTTATGAATTATAGGGGATAGGTCATAGGTCAGTAAGGGAGGGGGAAGAGATAAAATGTGGTATACAGTGGAGAAAGTTGGTAAAGAGGGTGGGTGAAGTTGGAAGGTAAAGTAGAATAGAGTATCAATTAGGAGGAGTAGAAAATTTAAGGAAGCGAAGGACGAAAGATAAATGAGGAGAAAGGTGGCTAGGATAGAAAATAGGAGATATGGGAGTAGGTGAATATAAGAAAGTTAATACAAATATAGTAGAGATACAGTGGACAGGAGTTAACAGATGTAAAATTGTGATCAGGGCTACCTTTCCAAGATGGCCGTCGAATTAGTAGAGGTGCAATCAGTCCTTTTTCAATGTCAATGACCCAGCAAGGCAAGGGGACAACAAAGAACGATAAAATAGATGACAGGTACAAAATATTGATGACCAAGAAAAACAAACAAAATGGGAGCGCAAACAGAGAGAGAAGGGTCCAAAAAAGAATAGGAAACAAAAAGAAAAGCGTCAAGAAAAGATGCACAAAATCACTGGGCAGGGGTGTATCAACAACGGAGTTCTCCCTTGCACTCAGCCAGATTGGAGATCCAGACAAGGGAACGGTGGGAGGGTCTGAGAGAATGCGACGGGCGAGGCGGTGGACGACTCAGTCTTCCGTCACCTAAAGTGGATGTGCTAGGATGAGGAGGGCGGGGGCACACCCAGCAGAGAGCACACGGCGGTCCGAGACAGCAAGAGCCCGAGAGCACCTTTCAGACGGGGCATCAGTTGTAGTAGCCCTTTATTGCTCAAGGCATAACGCGGAGGGTCCAGAACAGAGGTCTGGCGAGAGCGAGTGGCGAGCTGAAGCCTCATAGCCGTGTGTGCAGGCAGAAGACAGGAGGCGGGCAACGAGGAGGCCGCCTAAACTCAGGGTAGCGTCGGCTGCTGTGTGCAACGATCGGGCACCAGCGCGCTGAGGCGGAGGACAACCACGGCAGGACCTCGGGAGCCTCGGAGCTGGGCGGCACCGTGTCAGGAGGAGCAGTGGTGGCAGAAGCAGCGCTGCCTCACCGGAGCGGAAGGCCACAAAACGGCAACCCCAGGGAGCTTCAGGCAGGAGTGAAGATTCATCAGATCGGGAGCGAGCACATTCCCAATCAATGCGCCAGCTCTGCGGAGGTATCAACAACTGACATAGCGGCAAGCGACAACAGGAACGGAGGCAGCGGCAACAACAGGGAGCCACAAGCAGGGCCGTCAAGCCAATCTCAGTTGATCCGTCGGGGGGTCGAGCAGAGACAGTCCAGGCAGCTCCAGCATCACGACGCCGATAACTCGGTAAGTGGCGGTCGTAGGTCGAATTTCAAAACGTGTGAGTAAAGAGGTTTCCTTCCGATTTATGAAGGTGCTGATATTTGTGTTTTTTTCCGGGAATATGTGGAATATTGACACAATTTCTAACAAGCTTGAGGAAACAGTAAATACACTTTTTATATCAGATTCGATTAATGTGCAAACTAATGTAAACAGTTTGTTCCCTCCTGTTCCTCATGTAATGTTGACATCTTTGTGGTCCTTTCTGGATTAGATAGATCTTCAAAACTGTCGTTGTCTTCTCCTGGTGTAGTCTCCTCCCCAGTCATGATGTTTTATAGGTATGATGTTCAGTCGTCTTTGTAAGACGTACTGTCCTTTCATTCTCTGTTCTCTTCTTTTTTCTTTTTTGTCTTTCACTTTCCACCTGCTCTGACTTTCCTTCTTTATTTTACTTTCTATCCTTTTTATTTGGCTCTTCTTCCTCCTCTTCTCTTTTCTTGAAATTCAGTACCCTATATATTCTTTACATTTTTCGTATTTCTAATTTCTCATTCATCTTGTGATTATTTTTTTCCTTTCCATTTATTTTCCTCTGTGATTGTAATGCTAATTTAATTGTTTTACTTGTAAGCATAGTGTTTGTACATACTTTATATTTCAGGTTACTACCTGGAATACTAAAGGATTGAATAATCATATTAAAAGGCAATGGGTACTCTCCGACCTCGCTAAATTGAAAACTGACATTGCATTACTTCAAGAATCACACATTACTGAGAATGAAGCCTGAAAAATTGTGTTTTATTTTTATGCTACAATAAGTTGAATGTTTCTGTAGTTCCTCAAGAAGCTGATACTGAAGGTCATTGGGTTATTGTTAAGTTCCCATTGATATAACGATTCCCATCGTTATATCAATTTACATGACCCTACTTCGATTGATAAACTTGCTTGGTCTAATTTATCAGACAAGTTACTTACAGTTGATGATGACTATGTTATACTTGGTGGAGATTGCAACCAAATTCTGGACCCCATTTTAGATCGTCATTCTTCCGTTAAGTTTACTCCTTCTAAAATGCACGCTCAATTTGTTTTCTTCATCCGATGTAAAGCATAGTTGATATTTGGAGATTGTGCCACCCTGACCTTAGAGAATACAGTTTTTATTCAGCTGCTCACCACTCACAATCCGTATTGACTACCTTTTCTTAAGTAAATTCCTGTCCCAACACGCCATTCATTCAGAGAATGGTTCAATTCTAATATCTGACCATGCCCTTGTTTTTGTTGACAACGATTTGGTCCCTTTTTCCCCTCATCCTGGTAGATGATGTTTTATTAACTCTTTATTACTCAACCCTATTTTTCGTCAAAAGTGTAATTCCTTTGCCTTGGAGTTTTTTTGCCATCAACAGTACTGCTGAATCTCCTTTTGTGATGGTATGGGATTCTTTTAAATCAGCCGCCAGAGGTTTTAGTATGAGTTTTGTATCACAAAAGAAGTCCTTTGAAGCTCAATCTTCTCAATTATGCAGTAACATTAAACACTTGGAATAACTAAATTATCACTCTAACAATGAATTTGATCTGAAAAACCTTATTGATGCTAAATTTACTTTTTATAAAATGTCTACTGATGCAGCTTCTAATTACCTCCTGAAAAGTAGTTCTCGCTATTATGTTGGCCAAAACAAGATGGGTAAACTATTGGCTAATTATCTAAAAGTAAGGAAGGCCAGACCTACAATTTAATCACCGCAAGACCCTGCTGGAACCCCTAATTATAAAGATAAGGATATCTTAAATGAATTTGTTTCCTTTATAAAAACTCTCTACAACCCTGAATCCTCACCGGATAATTCTGATCTTTTTACCTATTTTTGGTCCATTCCTTCTCCACCATCTAACCATATTGACTTTGAGTCGTTAGGAGCTGACATTTCTCTAGCAGATATAACCCAAGCTGTTTCAATACTTCGCCATGGAAAAGCACCTGGTCCTGATGGATTTACCACTGAATTTTATTCTCATTGTTACATGCACCGGACTCAAGCGCAACGTAACGACCACCTGTCTGCAATATCACTGTGAAGCAGCAACGTCCCTCAGAGATGAACTGTACCTCCCATCGTGATTTGCGCGTCACGCATGACGCCGCAAGGACTTCCTATTTAGGACGCCCATAACCCGTAAACTATGTCGGAAATTCTTCGCACCAAGTTTGTGTTCCACGGAAGTAAGGGTGCTTGTGCCACAGTTTCTTCGTGTTCCTGACCAGTTCTCTTGGCGGTTACTCCTTCGTTGTCGAGCGCCTTCCTGGCGACTCATGTGGAGGAGAAACCCGCCTGATACCTCGGAGGATTTTGCCTCTATTTGCATTGCTAGTGAGAGAACCCTCCCTCCTGAGGATTTTCGAACAGCATTGTCGGCCGTTAAGTCCCTGGAAGTCCTCAGTTGGTGAGCTTGCAGGTTGCAGCTCGTGCGGAGGACGATTTTGTTGACATTTAATTACCTCTCTGCATTTTCGGCCAAGTACTGCCCGCTGTTGGTGAGCTGATAGGATCCAGCTCGTGCAGAGGACAGTTGTGTAGCCATAGCTTGATTCGCCTGGTATTGTCGGCCGGGAAGGCTCATTGGAGGTACTCTCAACATTTCTTTCTTATACACTTTGGATGGTTCTTATGGGTGACGTAACCCTTTATTATTTCCCAAACTCCATATCACAGTAGTTATTCTACAACTGCATTACGCTGGCATATCAAGTGAGCTATTCTACCTCCAATCCTACAGGGGTTCATCATGTGCTAACCTTGCTAGTTTGAAGCTGTATGGATCCAATGAAGGGTATGTCTCAGCATCTATGTTATTCCGCTACATATGATTACATTGCATGTTAGCAGGATTCATACTTATAGAGAGTGTGTTCTTTTTGTATTTTCTTTTCCGCTACAGCTGAATAAAGTCCATGGTATCTCCACCCAGAAGGCACATTATAAAATAAAGAATCATCTTATATCATAGCCATTCTTTATTTTATTACTGGTATAGAATTGAACATGCCTTAGTCATATTGTGTGGTATAACAAATAGAACAAGGCTATATGACTTCTTGTTTGTCATTCCAGATCTCCCTCCCTGCTGTTCCTTTCCTGATCCTTCCATTGACCTATGCTATTATAGCTATCTAGGCTTGGTTAGATCAAGAGGTGGACCCTTCTGAGCATCATCCCGATCCTGAAAACCGCAGAGTAACACTCATTTTGCACATATTCTTTTATCAAAACTTTTATGTCTCTTTCAATCCTTTAGCATGAATAGCTAACTAGGGTGTATTTGTTCCCTTTGAATTTGATTTCAACGATGACCCAATGTCCTCTATTATCTACCTGAGACTTAGTGATCTCAACTTCTGAATTTATTTTTTATATTATCGCAACCCCTTTAGAGCAGCATTGCTGATCCGAGGCAATAATTTTATCCACCCACTTTTTGTTTGCCAAATAGTGCCTTGCACTCTGCTTGCAAAAGGTGGGTCTCCTGGATCAAAAGCAGTCTGGCTGAACTGTTCCTTAAGTATTGAAGAATCAGGTGTTGTCTTCTTTTGACTCTCAGACCATTAACATTCCAAATAAGACATTCAAGGTGTTGATTCCCATCCCGGGTAGGCCTGTACCCTATCATAAAGCAGGCTCCACCCTGCAAAGTAGCTACTGGAAGTTGTAATGTCACATGACTTTAATATATATATATTTTTTAATTTTTTCCCAATGCTCCCCACCAAACAATGTGAAAACCCCCATTACCCCCCATCACCACCCAGCTATCCCCCCCATCCTGCGGGAACCCTCCCAAACTACCTAACGGCAATATATATTGCCTTTTGAGCCAGGGGCCTCTAGCTTCTTGTATATGTAGTGTTAGAAATAACGTTGGATGCTGGTTCACTTACCCCACACTTAACACAGTAGCACTACATTGTGCAAGAAAGCTGTCTACCTCCTCCGGAAACCTAAAATTAAGCATTTTATTCGCTAGGACCACTTTTAAGAAGCCAGGCAACTGCAACTGCACCTGGGCTCCTAAATCCTTTAAAGCATCCATTCGCTTTCCTAGCTCCCATCTCCTGTCCTCCGTGACCCGGGAGATATCAGAACGGATTCTAAAGGAGGCGTCTTGGACCTGAATAGTTTTAAGTTTAAGAGCCGCCCCCAATAATTGCTTCTTAAGAGCATAAGACTGTATATAGACCAAGATCTTTCTAGGTTTTTTCTGAGCCGGATTTAACCTAAAGGGATCTCTGTGAATGTGTTGAAATTCTGCCTCCCAGAGCAAAGCTGATGCAATCTGGGGGAAAGCTTTGGTCAGAATATTAATAACATAGGATTTTAGGTTGTCCCCTTCCAACCCTTCTTTTAAATCAAAGATCCTAATGTTGTTCCTTCTTGACATGTTTTCCAGGCTCTCCAATCTCTTTGCCATGTCCCACTCTCTTTCTTTTAGTCTTAATACCTCTTGAGCATTATCCTTAACCTCCTGCCCCAGTTCCCCTACTTTTTGTTCTAAGTCTTCCATCCCATGGGTGAGTGGCAAAAAATGTTCCTCTAAACAGGTACAGGTATCTTGTAATTTTTTTGGTTCGCTTCCGAAGTAGAGAAGCAAGCCCCAATTTCCAGAGTCAACTGTTTTAACAGCCCCTGAACTGTTTCCGTGCTTTGAGCAACCTCCTCCAAAGGTGTAAACCCTACCTTCTCAAGTTCTTCTTGTCTTTCCTCCCCAATCAATGCGGGCATAGTACTCAAAGGCACAAAACGGTTAGAGAGCGTGATAGAGGGGTCCACCTCCCTGCTTTCATCTACTGTAACTGCAGTCTCACACTGTTTTACGGAGTCTATGTTGCCCTGTAAGTTAGCCATAAAGTAGGAACTAAGTGAGGGGGCTACCTTTACAGGTACTAAGTTCTTTTATTTCTTACGGCTCTTTGCTGGGGTGAGGTTCACCGATTTGTTAGGTTTGTTAGGTAACTGCCTCTGTTTGGGCTTTTGTCTGCCTTCACCTCGACCAATCTCAGCAACTTGATGAAGCTGTGCTGCCGGAAGGTCTCCCCCAAGAAGTTACACGATCTTTGTTTATACCTCCTCCCCCGTGTCAGCTCAGTGGTTGAAATTGAAGGGGCGATAGTGATACTAGGGAAACTAGTGGGGGTGGAAATGGGACTCTGCAGCCTGGGGTATCAGAGACCACAGAGTTGAACCGTTCCTCCCTAGCAGCCTCCACGGACTCAGGGAAACCAGGTTGTTGAACAACTTGTTGGATAACTAACTCCATGAGGTAGGTGTCTGAGTTTAGTATCTCAGTTTAGTGTCCTGATTCAGCTGCTCCAAAGGAAAAACAGCAATGTCAGAAGGAGAGACCGGACTCTGCCTCATCACCCTAATTAAATCTGTGCATAGCTCTGAATAAGAACCATACTTAGTCCCAGACTCGTCCCTGCCAGTAATATCAAAGGCATTGACCCTGTCCTGATTTAGCCTAAAGAGGATATCCCTGCAGTGATTAGTGCTCCGGACATGACGATTGTAGGAGAGTAGGATCTGCTTACTATGGTTACCCTCACTTTTTGCTGTGTTTTACTGGTTTATCGACTTTAGTCAGGCTGTGGCCCTGCTAACCAGGACCCCAGCCTAGCTGTTCTCTCTCCTAATTATTTGCATGTACATTAGGTACACTCCAGATTGGTTACTGGGTTACCCTTGTGAGTCCCTAGTATATGGTACCTTAGGTACCAAGGGCATAGGTACCCCAGAGGCCTACCAGGCGCTGATGCATGTATTATGCCACCCCTGGGAAGCCTTCCAAAATCACACCACAGGTCTGCTAATGCAGCCTGGGTAAGGTGGTACTTGTACCCCTTACTTAGATATAGTATACCTATATCTACCTATATATATAGACACATATAAACCTATAAGTCACTCCTATGGCAGACCTTGACAATCCTGAAGGCAGAGTGCTTGGTTTTGTGTGCGAGGGTGCCCAAGCATGAGCTGAGCCCCTCTGCAGCTTTCGGAATCCCTTCTTTATAGCTGTTCTATGATACAGCCAGACCATATACTCTAAAGTGCATTATAACCTCAGGGTAAATGCTAACTTTGGAATGGCAGCATCAAAACATGTCGTGTTTAGTGTCAAACACTTTGGAATCCTATCCCCTCCCCACCGGTCCTGGTGGCGGGGGTAGAATTCCACCCTTCTAGAAGAAGAAGACACGTACACACTTACTTACCCGGTAATAGTTTTAAAGAGCCCCAGCATCACAACATGGATGCTGCTGCCACAGACACGTCTGACCTCCTGCTGCTGGACGAAACTCCAGCAGGGGAGGCCTGGACAATATGTTTACTGTCTAGGGAGGTGCCAGCATCTCCCCAGACAGGCTTTAGTGTATTGGGGCAGGGTGGGTTGCATTCAGTGAATGCTTTTCAGACAGTGTCTGGGGCACACAAGGTGTCCCCTGCATTTCCCAGTTCAAATCAGTTGCTGGGGTACTCAGCCCCAGCTCTGGCGTGAAACTGGACAAAGGGGAAGGGGTGTAACCACCCCCTCCCCAGGTCCTCCCATAGGTGGGACCCTAGAGTTAGTCCAACCCCTAAACTTAGTATAAGTATAGGAACCCAGTCCCTAGGACTTTAGATCACCCAGGATGAAACTCTGAAACATAAATCTTCTACCTTCAACATTCCATATCGACTGGAAGATGGAAGACATCTCCCTTGGGGTCAAGGAGTGACTCCCTTGTTCAAACAGGCACCAACAAAGCATCTTGCCGGTCTGCATTTTCGAGGCTACCGCCGGATCCTGAAGAAATTGCGACACCGGACATGGACTTCCAGACATCTCCGAGGCTGACACGAGTCCCCAGCAAAGCTGAGACCTGTAGCTATCATGAGAGATTTGGGACCAGAACTCCTGGAAATCCTGCACATTTGCTACTGCATCGACTTCCTGAGCTTTCCTGAAGTTGTGCATTGGGCTACTTGTAGTACAAGCCCTGAGCACCTTTTGCATCGAAGATTGTGGGCCTACACTCCACGAGTGTTCCGTTGACCCGCTTTTGGCATTTCTGCTGACGGCTCCTTTGTGATCCCTAGTCTGTTGACTGGTGGGTCCTCACAAAGGTAAATCCTTTGTTTCTTGGGCTTTCTTGGGTGCTCCTTATGTGCCATGACTCCCCTCCAAATGGTGAGTCCCTCAGACCTTGCTGATCTGCACCGAAGCCAATCTTTCCATTCTGCGTGGATTTCTATTGCCAAGGCTTGTTGGGTCTAATCCGGATACTGACACTACTGCACTCGACATCCGTTGTGAGACAGCTCGAATCTAGCTCTGGGACGCCTCCTGGTCCTCGTGGCTGAAAAGTCAAGCTTCACCTACATCACCTTAAAGCACCCGACATCGGCTGACATCTCTTTGTCGCCTTCCTGATCACTGGCTAGTGAACAAGACTCTGTCCCCTCTGCTTTCAGGTTCTTCAGATCTCTGATCCTCCCTTGGATCCACCTGGACACTTTTCACCTGGTCGCCTGCAGCATTTCTTTGCAGCTCTCCATTGGAAATGACGATGAAACCCAATACGAAAAGACACCTATGCACCCAGCTTCCCTGGGTGAAGTAACATGAGTACTTTGGTGCTCCCGTGGGTCTTGATTCTCGAAGTGTCCAGTACTGAAGGGTTTTTACCATAGTCCACTCCTAAGTGTCCTTATCCTTTAAATTTGTAACTTTAACTGTCTCCATGGAAGTCAATGGTGATTGGCGGCTGTGTTTAGTCACTGCACGCGTCCTCCGTGGGTCTACTGCATCCCTACCTTGGGTGGTTCCTGGTTGCCCCAGTGGTTCTACAGGCCCTAGGCCTTGTCTCTATGTTCTGAGTGGTACTTATACCACTTTCTTGCTATATCGTTTGTGAGGCCCCTAGGGTAAGCCTTATACTGTGCTAATTTACTGTGTGCTATTTAAGTTCTTGTATTGTACTTTTACTTCTAGCCTCATAAGGCGACTAGAATTTGAATTTGAATTTTAATGGTTTTCTAAAGCGCTCTGTTACCGGGGCGGTTTCCTGGCGCTAAGTAGCGGTAAGCCGGAGGGGACGAATGCAGGTGCTAGACTGCTGGGGGTCTGGGAAACAGGAAAGTTTTGAGGAGTTTACGGAATTCCACGTAGGAAGTGGAAGCTCTGAGGGCAAAAGGTAGGGAATTCCAAAAAGAGGGGGCTAGGACCGCAAATCTCGTCCCCCCAGACCTCCGCTTCCTAAAGCGAGGAACTGTCAGTAGAGCTTGGTTGGAGGAACGGAGCTCTCTGGCCGGGAGGTAAGGAGATATAATCTCACAGAGGAAGGCAGGGGCTGTCCCAGATCTGGCCTGGTAAGTCATGCAGCCCAGCTTGAAGAGGGCCCTCTCCTTCACCGGTAACCAATGCAATGATTGCAACAGGGGAGTGGTGTGGTGAAATTTAGGGAGTCCATAAATCAGGCGAGCAGCCTGATTCTGAATCTGCTGAAGTCGGTGGATCAGATAGTCTGGGGCGCCATTGTAGACCACATTCCCATAGTCAAGGCGCGATAGCACCATGGCCATGAGGATGAGCTTAAGGGCAGGAACGGAAAAAAAACGGGAAACCTTACGGATAGTGCGAAGGGAGAAGAAGCAGGAGGACACCACCGAGTGAACCTGAGTGTGAAGCGAAAGCTGGGAGTTGATAAAGATGCCGAGGGTTTTGACCTTGGGGACCGGGGAGGGAGGGGAACCAAGAGAGTCGGGCCAGAAAGATGGGGACCATGGGCTGCAACCACCCCCAGTCAAAACCAACTCTGTTTTGTCGGGGTTTAACTTGAGGTGGTTGCAGTTCATCCAGTTTTGGATGAAGAGCATCACCCTCTGAAAGTTCCAGGCGGAAGAAGGGGAGTGAGAAAGGTTAAAAATAAGTTGGAGGTCATCGGCGTAATTGAACACCGAGACCTCCATCTGCTGTAAAGCAAAAATGAGGGGTGAGATGTATAAATTAAATAACAAGGGGGACAAAGAGGAACCCTGGGGAACGCAGCATGTCACTCTGCGAGGGGGGGCGGACTAGAGGGTTGTGTTTAGAATAAATACATATATATTTGATATATACCTGGTTTGGTTCTCCTTTCATTTGATCATTTAAGAGATTATAGACTGGTAAAACAAGCTGCTTTACATTCCTTCAAGACTTAGCCTGTAGGCTGCTCTCCACAGCTACCACTAGGATAGCTTTCTATGAAGGTTGTCTTAAACCTACCATCAATAAGGGTCGTTTGGACTGGTTCAAGGTGCCCACTAGAATAGTGGACATCATATGCAAGGCCAACTTCTCACAACGATGCTCTGCAAGTGCAACTGCTGCCCTAAGAAAAGTGACACAGGAATATCATGCATCTAGCACAAAAACAAAAGAGCCAAACACAACAGTGACGCCTCTAAGTCTTAATTACTTTGATTTAGTACCCGGGTCTTACTCTCCTAGACTCTTACTTCTGATGTAGTTTCCTATTATAGGCCTAACGAAGACAATATTTTTCCTTTGAATAATCTCTGTCTGGCCATCACAGACTTTGAGGCTCCTTTGATCTTGGCTGGGGATTTCAACATACACTTAGACTACAAGCTAGACAGGTCTTCTCCACGTACCCAGATAGCAGCCCGTCACATCTTTTTAACATCCTAAAATGTTTTAACTTATGTGATGTGTGGAGGAAAAAACATGGTGAGGTTAGGGAGTACTCCTTTTATAGTAAAAAGAACTCCCACTATTCTAGGATAGACTATGTATATATGGAGCCCGCGGAAATCCATAAGGTGAGCTTAATTAAATATCTGCCCATCCATTTATCGGATCATAGAGCTATGGTTTTTAAACCGGATTTTCCCCTGGATTTTTCTTCTTTAAGAAGATGGAAATTAAATAGGAGGTTCCTCCTGCTATCTTCTACTCCGGGCCTTTTGAAGTTCGAAACTGCAACCGTCTTCCATAATAACTTAGGGTCTGTACCCCTACATATCGTCTGGGATGCCTTCAAGGCTTGCTGAGTGGGACATTATAAGTGGCGGTAGCAGGGTGGGCTAGGTCAGAGAGGGAAGAAATGGCCAACTTAGAAAACCAGATATCGGGCCGAAGCTGATTTGAAGGCGAGACCTCCTGATGACCAGGAGAATAAACGGTGGGTAAAGAGAGTGGAGGAGCATCAGCTAAAATTTAAACTTAAGACAGAAGAAATTTTACATCAAAAGTGGGAGATAAGTAAAATGAGGGAGTTTGACCAAGGGAGAACTCTGGTAAGCTCCTTGCCATGCAGTCAAGGAGATATTAGAAGTGTTAGACTTAGCTAAAAAGGGGAAAGCAGCAGGCCCAGATGCAATCCCGATCGAGGTTCTATGCTGAAGGATGAAATCATTCCGGTCTAGTTAAAACTGTTTAAAAAAATACTAAAGGTTATATGTCCCCTGCCGGATTCATGGTCTAATGCAGTTATTACCTTGATCTTGAAGCCCGGTAAGGATGCTTTTCAGTGTCAATCATTATGTCCAATCTCCTAATTAAATGTTGATTATAAGGTTTTTGCAGGGATTTCGAATAAACAGCTTTGTAAAATGATAGGCCAAATAATCCATGAAGATCAAGGGGGTTAGACAAATGTCAGACTCTGTATATACTTTAGTGGGCACAGTGGACATGGCATCATCAAGGGGTCTCCCTCTGTCAATTATCACGGTCGACGTGGCTAAAGCTTTCGATCGAGTGAACTGGCATTTCTTAGATAGAACCTTGAATGTTGTGGGTTTTACCTCTAGATTCAGAGACGTTATTAAAAAAATCTATAGTTCACCACTGGCCCGCATTTAGTTAATGGAAGCCTTTCTCCCGTTGTTACTATAGAACGTGGTACTAGGCAAGGTTGCCCTTTGTCCCCTATTCTATTAGATATTTACATGGAGCCCCTGCCTCGGAGTTTAAGATCAAATAAAAAGATTGTTCCTCATAAATATGGTGGGTTTGTTAGAAAAATAGCTCTATATGCGGACGATCTAGTCGTGTTTTCATCTAATGTAGACATTACACTACACAAACTTAAACTTGAAACTGAAACTTTCAGGAAATTTTCGGATTATGAGATAAACAAAGATAAGACTGAGGTCATGGCTTGGAACATTGCTAATCAGGTTGAGCCATATGCGACAGAACCTAGATACCTCGGAATTACAATAACTCAAGATCCCAGTTATGTTATGTTATGTTAAAACTATATTTCTTGAGCGCACGGCTACCCAGAACGGGTGTCCCGGCGCTTTGGCAGAGTCCTAAACACAACCAAGAAAAACCCAGAGGCAGAAACACTGTAGACCCACTGGTTAGGCGGAAAAGAGGAACGTCTTGAGCTCCTTTCTAAAGGCCAGGAGATTGTTAGCCTTACGGAGTGACAGAGGGAGCTCATTCCACAAACTAGCCGCCATGAACTGGAAAGACCGGCCACCCATCCGCACGCGTTTGATCACTGGTACCTCCACTTTAGCCAGGTCAGCAGATCTCAGACTCCTCCGGGGAACGTAAAAAGCAATCCGCTTCCTAAGGTAAGCTGGGCCGATACAGTGGAGGGCTTTAAATGCCAACGTAAGGACCTTGAACCTAATTCTGCAAGCGATAGACAGCCAATGCAGCCTGCCGCGCAATAGAGAGGCACTAGCTCTCCGAGGAAGGCCAAAGATGGCTCTGGCCGCCGAGTTTTGGACAATTTGTAGTCTGGATACCAGATATTTAGGCAGACCTGAGAAAAGTGCGTTAGCGTAGTCTAAACGCGAACCCACGAGTGCTTGCACAATGTTCTTGCGATATTGAAGGGAAAGCAGTGGGAGAAATTTCCTCACCATCTTCAAAATGCCGAAACATTTCCCCGCCAAGCCCGTGATGTGGGGACGAAAAGAAAGACTGTCGTCGAACACCACACCCAGATTTTTGACTTGGGCAGAGGGTTTCTCAGGGGGGAACATGTCGGAAGGCCACCACGATTTCCAGCCAGGGTCCTCAGCGCAGCCAAAAAAGAGCAACTCTGACTTATCCGAGTTACATTTCAGGTTCTGGTGCTGAAACCATGCAAAAACAGTACTCAGGCAGTCTCTGATTCTGTCGCCATTAAAAACCTCTCCCTTCCTGCAAGTAAACAGGAGCTGGGTGTCATCAGCGTACGAGATGACCCGGGCTCCAAATGCCTCCGCGACCTTCGCCAAAGGGGCCATATAAATGTTAAATATGGTGGGGCTCAAGATAGATCCTTGAGGCACCCCCACCTCTAGCGAAGGCATTTCCGCGGAGAACGGTGGAGCCCAGATCACCTGTCGGCGGTCGGCTAAGAAGGATTGAAACCAGTCCAACACCGTCCCCCGCAGTCCTACCTCCCTAAGTCTTAGGAGGAGGCCGGCGTGTGGGACGGTGTCGAAAGCCGCCGACAGGTCCAGTAGGACCAACATAGCCTTTCCCCCCAGATCAAGCGTTTCCCTGATGGCGTCGGTCACCTCCACAAGAGCTGTCTCCGTACTGTAATTGGCACGGAAACCAGATTGGGAGTCATGCAGCAGTTTGTTCTTCTCAATAAAGGTGGTAAGAGTATGCTGAACATGTTTCTCCGCCACCTTCGCCAGAGCAGGGAGGAGGGAGATTGGTCTATAGTTGGCCAACTGTAAAGGGTCAAGCAGAGGTTTCTTAATGAGCGGGAGAATAAGAGCATGCTTCCATTCTTTAGGGACCACTCCAGAACTCAGAGACATGTTGAGCAGGGGGTTCAGCAAGTTGTTAATAGCTGGCGCCACCGAGCTCAGGCATTTCGCCGGACACGCATCCAAGGGGGATCCAGATTTCAACTGGGAAAGCAGCTCCAGAGAGGAATCGCAGGATAGCGGGGGGAACGTCGAAAGCGTGGGCGTCAACTCGGCTGCAGCCGGTGGAAGGACCTTCAGATCACTTTCCACAGCTGCAGCCACTTCCGGGGACCCCACCCGATCGAATGAGTCCTGAATCCTACGGATCTTATCCACAAAGAAGTCAGCAAGCCGCTTGATCCACTCCTCTGTATGGGAGTGTACTCTAGCGGCCGCCACCGGCTCCACGAATTCCTTCACAATTCGGAATAGTTCCCGGCTCGTATTATCCGCCTGGTCTATTCTATGCTCGAAGTAGATCTTTTTGGCTTCGGCAATCTGTCTGTGATAAGATTTTATCGCGCCCCTGTACTTCAGTTTCTCCTCAGGCGCATATCTGCGCTGCCAGAGTCTTTCAGATCTTTTGCAGTCCTGGCGCGCTTTCCGTAGAGTAGCGGTGAACCAAGGAGCAGAGCCCTGGCAGGGGGCTGTCCTGACCGGTTTCCGGGGGGCAAGCTCCTCGAATCTTGTCCGAAGCCAGTCCTGGACTAGCGGCAGGTCAACTTCTAAGTTCCCAGTCGTAGTGCAAGGATGTGCATGGAGTGCGTCAGCGAGCATATCAGCTGACACCAGGTGAAAGGCTCTAGCTTGACGAGACCCGTCCTTATAAGTTCTTTGACTAGTCTGATGCTCAGCTAACAACACGAAATTAATTAAATAATGGTCGGACCATAAAACCGGCAAAGGGGGAGACACCTTAATCGGTACAGAGGAGAAGATTAAATCCAGCGTATGCCCTTTCACGTGCGTTGGACTGTCGATGAAAGAGGCCAGCCCGAACATCTCGGTGATGTCCCGTAATTTAGACGCATCAGCATCAGTTGTCGAGTCCATATGCAGATTTAAGTCGCCCAGCAGTACACAGTGTGCCGAACGCATACAGGGTACTGACAGTGCCACCTGTAGATCCTCGAAAAACGAGCCTATTGGCCCCGGAGGTCTATAGATCAAAATCCCTGTGCAGGTATGTGAAGCAGACAGCTGGAGAATAAAGCCCAGAGCTTCACAACCAGCGATGTTATCTACAGGGTAGGAGGTGCATACAAGGGACTTGTCGACAGCTAGGGCCACCCCACCGCCTCGGCCTCCCGTTCTGTCCCTCCTTAAGATGGTGAAGTTGGGGGGAAGGGCACTAGCGATGTCAGGTTCAGAGCCCGCCCCCAACCACGTCTCTGTCAAAAAAAGACAGGAGATTTTCGAAAGCGTAAGGAGGTCCCAAATCTCCAAGGAATGACGCGCCAAGGATCTAGTATTTAACAAGGCACACTGACATTCCAGGGGGGGGGAGGGGAGAGCGCGAGGTGGAGAAGATATGGGACGCCAAGCACATCCAGGACACCCTTTGCCCAGGAGCCGACCACCAGGGAAAAGACATATACAACCGCTCCTGGGGGGGCGTAGCGCAATTAGAGCGGCCGCACTGTACCTAATCATCCTAGAAACCTACCCGAGATGACAGAGTCCCGCCTCGCCCGCCTCCGAGACGCTGACGAGCGCAGACGGGCTGACTCTGGCGTGACTCCGGCGCTGAGGAGGCGTGTCCGCAAACGCGACCGCTAGCGCGGAGAACGACCGTTTTCTTAAGTACAGGAGACTGGAGCGCTCTCACCGCTCTCGCCCCCTCACCCAATATGGCCGCCGTGGAATCTGTTTGCTCTGCACCTCGATCTTCAGCCCTAAAGTCGGCTGGGATCGTCAAAACCAGGCGAAAATGGTGCCAAGTGGGTGCCAGGTGTGCTGAGTGCAAGCAGTGTGAAAATGAACAATTTACAAGTAAAATTCCAAATGTCAATTTAAGAGTCTCAAAGGAAGTTGAGCTTCTTTTAATAAAACGGCAGAACATTCCACTATCTCACTATGGCCGAGTCACTTTGATTAAAATGTGTGTCCTCACGAAATACACATATCTTTTTAACAACATACCATTAGAATTCGCAAAACCTGAGATTCTTAAAATTCAGGGCAGGATTTCCTCTTTTATGTGGGCAGGAAAGGGGATTAAGCTGTCCTGGAAAAAACGTAGGCGCAAACTAACAAAGGGTGGCATGGGTTTATCAGGCTTTGAGCTCTACTGCTTGGCCTGTCAACTAAAAAATGCCCTGATGCTATTGCATACCCTAGATAACTCACTAATTGGTAATATGTTTAAAGCCATGCTGGAGGGAGTAAGGTAGTATGGTTTTATGTACAAATGTGGCTCTCCTAAATTTTATAAAAAGGTTTGTTTGAAGACACTGGGCAGGGTGGCCAAGCTTTGGTCGGACTGTCGAGTCTGCCTGGGGCTTTCCTAATAAACGCAAATGGGCGCCGGTGTGGGATTCGCCTGGAATGCCGGAGTGCCTTCTAGACGCTCTAGCTCTGCCACTAAAAGTTGCAGGAGTCTTACAATGGGAGGACTTGGTAGTGGATAGCAAATGTCTTCCTTGGGAATTCTGGAATCATACTACAACTGGATCCTTGTCCAGAATTAAATACACTCAGCTTATGTCATGGTGTAAAGCTCAAAGTTGGTCGTGCAGCGAGGATAATCACATAGAAAGTGATTTGCAAAATCTGGTCCCAAGGAAGAAAAAAGCTACCCTATGGTATAATTATCTTCTGGCTGCAGCAGAATGAAGGATGAATAAGCCTCATCGGGTCTGGGAGAACTACTTGCTTGGCGAAGAACGGAAAGAGTTATGGCAAGTATCTATTGACCTTCTTTATTCTGTGATTAAATCTGCTGCACTCAGAAGAAAACATTTTTTCACACTCCATATGATATACTGGACCCCTCTTAAAGTCTAAATTGAAGGGTGGAGGAGAAGCCAATTGTTGGAGGTGTGGATTTCAGAATGCGGACGATGTCCACATATACAAGTCTTGTCCCAAGATACCAGAATTTTGGTTGGATGCTGGTAAGACTATCTCAAGGGTCATGGGTGCGGACGTGGAAGTAAGCCCAACTCTTATTTTATTTGGTATTGTGCCTATGCCGGGTGGGATATCAGTTTGGGCCCCAATATAAATCGGTGTTTTACCTGATTTTGTTGGCAAGGAGAGAGATCTGCATGCTATGGTATGTTAGATTTGGGTATAGGATAACTTCCAATGATTAAAACCTCTGGGTCAGCTGAAGTTGATTTTAAACGGGCATTCCCCCATTTAGAATATATCAGCTGAGACTAAGTACCACCAAAAGTAGCTACGGAGGTCATATGAGGAAAAAACGAATAATAAAAAAATCCTTTAGCATGAATGGCGCGTCTCGTGGTACATTTCAGAAAGCATTAATCTGTTTAATTCTCAGGGACGATAAAGATTACTCTCTTTGTAATAATTGCCGTCCAATCTCTTTAAATAATACTGATTACAGAATGTTTGCGAATATTCTGGCTTTATGTATTGATCCTATTTTACCTGATCTCATTGGCCCTGAGCAAGCAGGCTTTATCAAAGGACGACTTGCTTCTGATAATTCTTGAGTCTTTTTTAATATTCGAAGTAAAGCCTCTTCCTTGGATCACACGATTGCAGCAATTTCTCTTGATGCTGAGAAAGCTTTTTACAGGATTGGTTGGGACTTTATGTTTGAGGCTTTAAGATGAGCTGGGTTTCCTTCTTAATTAATAACTTTCATTTCTTTATTATATTCAGACCTCCATGCTTCCATATTTGCTAATGGTAATACCCCTGATTTCTTTTCACTTCATAGGGGGGTGAGACAAGGTTGTCCTCTGTCTCTTTTAATATTTGTCATAGCCCTTGAACCTTTCCTAACTAAAATTAAACACGATGACCTTATTACAGATTTTCAATCTGGTTCTCCTCAAGTTAACTTGTCAGTTTACACTGATGATATTCTTCTCTATTGTTCCAATCCTGAAACATCCCTTAATCCCTTTCTTCAACAGGTATCCTCTTTTTCTAAACTCTCTGGTTATTGTTTAAACGCTGATAAATGCGAAATTTTGCCTTTAAACTTTCTTTGCCAAAAACATCTCATTGATTCTTCCGGTTTTACCTGGCAGCCCATCAAAATAAAATACATTGGATTACAGTTCACACCTTCGTTGGCTAACATGCTCAAAGTGAATTTTGAGTACATTCTTCAAAAATTAAATGATAATATTACCCGATGGCATCCTCTATTTCTTTCCTGGTGGGGTCGGTTAGACTCTATTAAGATGATGCTCTCCCCCTTGGTGCTACACACTATTTTAATGATTCCTAATCATATTCCTCAATATTACTTTAAAAGAATTGATTCCATGTTGATAACATTTTTACGGAATGGTAAACCAACGCTTATTGCTTTATCCCCTCTTGAAAAGTATTGACCTAGTGGCGGCCTCAAGTTCCATGACTTTAAGGCTTATCTCTCAGCATTCTCACTCAAACAAGCTGCTGGATGGATCTCTATGGATCTCCCCTTACATCCACCTCTCTGATTACAATTAGAAAAAGATCTTATTACCCCTTTTAGCTTTCAAGAAATTTTAACTTTTACTGCCAACATTGTCTCTTTACGCTCTCCAGTCATTACTCACTCTCGTAAAATATTGTCTCCTCTGCTATCTTCATCATCTTCCTCCATTACCCCCCTTCATAATCAACCTATCTGGCATAATAAATATTTAAAGATTTATAATTGTTCTATCAATTGGAGAACACGGCACTCTAAAGGCTTATGTTGCATTTCACAACTCATATCTGACAACAAACCTCTTTCTTTTGTTGATCTTCAATCTAAAACGTTTTTACCATCATCATTCAGATCACAATATAATGTTCTTCATATTTCCCTCACCCATTTCCTCCAAAATGTTTCTGCCTCTCCTGACTCTCCTGTGCCTTCTGACTCTCTTCTCTCAACTTTAGAGGGTTCTCCTTCAGCATCTACAATTTATAAATCTTTATTATTCTCCTCAGAAAAGCCTTAAACAAAAACTGAGAAGTTGTGGGGAAAGGATTTTTCTCATGAGTGGTCAATCAATACTTGGGACAAGATTTGGTTCAAACTCCATAAAACCTCTTGCGCTGCTAATAGCACACAAAGCCTTTTTTTCATTTATCACAGATTGGTATTCTCTCCTTTGTCCATAGCTTCGTTATCATCAGACTCTTCCTCAACATGCTGGTCCAGTCCCTGTCCCATTGCAGATTTAAAACATATGTTATTTGAATGTCCTCCAATCCATTAATGTTGGGAATTAGTCTGATCTCAAATTTGAAAAAATCTTAAGATCCAAAACTCATTTTCCTTTACTAATATATTTTTAGGTACTCCATCTGCCCAATGGCCTCATACTCCACTAAGTTTTAAACTTTTGGATTTATTTCTAGCTATTGCCTTTCATTTATTAACTTCTAATTGAAGCAGACTGATAAGGTCAATTTCAGAGCATTGTGAAATGCTGTTTGTTTTCATCACAGATTAGACACTAATAATGTCTCTGCCATTTCTCTAGCAGTTAAAAGAGTTCTTTTATAGCTCCACTTAACAACATATTTATCTCATTCTGTTCCTCCTTTGCGGCCCTTAACAACAGTTAAGTTCGAAAACCACCTTAACTTAACCTGTTTGCCTTTTTATGTCTATTTGTTTGACTTATACGTCTCACATATTGAAAGTTTTATTTTACTAATCCTTTCACTTTTTTTATTCACTGATATGCTTACGCTGGTATATTACCTGTATATTTATATATTTGTTTCTGACAATTTTATATTGATTGCTTATATCTCACCCACTCTCCATTTCTCCCTTCTTTTCTTTCTATATAGATATACAGCTAATCCCTATTATTATTCCTATATTTACTTAACCACTTTATTGTTAAATAGGATGGATTATGTTATTTTTAGTGATGTTGTTTCTTTTGTTATCCTTTAAAGAATCAAACTTTAAAAAAAGAACAGACTTATGCTTCTGAATGCTTTTAAACGGGAGAAAATTAAAAAGAAAAGTTACCTTAATGGGGGGAAACGCCACTGTGCTTGACTTTGCCACGGACCTGCTGACGCCCTACCTTTTGCCCAGCAACCATCGTTTCACAGAGGGAGGACCAGTGTTGGTGTTCTGCTCTCCCCTTGCCGTTGCTTGTCATCTGCAGCTGCCGAGTAAGGGAGAGCGAGAGGGACTGCATACTACATTGCCCAGCAGCCCTTGACCCTCTACCGGAAGTCGTAGCCCTCTACAGCGCGCCAGGCGGCGCATTTAAATCAGGCCCCACATCGGTGGAGCGGGGGAAATGCCACTGTGCTTGACTTTGCCACGGACCTGCTGACGCCCTACCTTTTGCCCAGCAACCATCGTTTCACAGAGGGAGGACCGGTGTTGGTGTTCCGCTCTCCCCTTGCCGCTGCTTGTCATCTGCAGTCGCCGAGTAGGGGAGAGCGAGAGGGACTGCATACTACATTGCCCAGCAGCCCTTGACCCTCTACCGGAAGTCATAGCCCTCTACAGCACGCCAGGCGGCGCATTTAAATCAGGCCCCACATCCGCGTCGCGGGAGCGCCGGGCTAAGCCCGGGCAAAGGGCGGGCCCTCTGTGGCCCTCAGAGGCCGGAAGAGCCTGGGCTGGGCCATTCACCTTGCATCTTGTATCGGACACAAGGACACCTGAACTGTAAGCATAGGTGCCATACATGCTGTATTTTTGTAAACTCTAAAAGTGGTGTGTCTACCCGACTATCACCCGTTATTGCCTGCTACTTAAAAAGTCACTGAACTGAGGGTGATAAGATTGCGTAAGACTGTGTAATTATTCGTGTCAATATATTTTTTCCTCTGAAGGGGTGTTGATATGGATTGCCGTGAGACGAGAAGTATGACCGCAGGGGGTGTAAAAAAGTTGACAGGTACTCTGGACGACTTTATAGTCCGCACTAATTCGTTAATCGATGAGGGAATAGTCTTAATGGAGAGAAGGGTGTCCCAAGATTTGGCCTCAGCCAAAAGGTCCTCATTAGGCCTTATTGCTAAGGCACGAACCCCCGACAATTCAACATGTATTAACACTTTAGCCCAGATTAATGTTGTTGGAACTGGCCCTTCTTGCAGGGTCATCCCCAAACTTTTTGCTTCTTCCTCCCTTATTTTTCCTGACCCGTGGCTGTTGGCAATAGGACTCTGCGCACTTTACCACTGCTGATCAGTGCTAAAGTGCATATGCTCTCTGTGTAAATTGCTATTCTGATTGGATATACATGTTTGGCATATTTGTATCACCATGAAGTCCCTAGTAAAGTGCACTGAGTGTGCCAGGGTTGGTGATGACAAATGCTACTAGTGGGCCTTCAGCACTGATTGTGCCACCCACAGGAGTAGCTCTAAAATGGTGTCTCAGGCCTGCCACTGCAGTGCCTATGGGCAGTCTAGAACTGCCATGTCCTCCTGGTCAGTGTCCCCACTGACCAGGCCTAACCCTTCCCTTTTCGTGCACATCAGCCACCCCTATGGAAGGCCCAAGGTACCCCCCTGGGCAGGGGACAGTGTATGTAAAAGGTAGAGCATGTACTAGTGCAGGTGACATGCTCTGGTAGTGAATGGCAGCCATTTTCGTTTTTCACTACTGTAAGGCTATCTTGCTCCATAGGTTAACATGGGGGATGCTGGCTACAGTGGTTAACAGCATTTCTTCCCATAGGAACAAGATAGGACATAAGTATCTAGTATCCCTGAACTCAGAATTTAATAACACATCTTTTAAGAAAGGTTGTTTTTAAATCCTGTGTTTGAGAACAGCACTTTTAGAAAGTTGCTGTTCTCTTGTCTGACCCTTCTGTGTGCCTGGGCCTGTTTGTGTATTGACTGTCTGGTTTGAGAGTGACAGGGGCTGGGGAATTCCCCAGGAGGCTCGATGAGTCAGCACTAGGCTGAATGACTGCATTTGCAACTGGAGTGGTGGGAGGAGTTAGCACCTGGGCTGAATAGGGCTGTGCCTGCCTTCCACAATGCTGGCTCCACCCCCCTGCTGAGCGGCTGAGGACCCTGCCCCTCACTCTGAAAGGAAAGAAGCAGCCAGCAAAACAAAGTACTCAGGAACCACCCAGAATTGGTTCAGACCGGGCTCAGGGCCCACATGCACCAAGAGAACAAAGACTTTAGGGGTATAAGTACAGGACCCCTGACAACAGAAAATTAGATCATCCTGGAAATCAAGAAGGAACCTCTGCCAAGGAGAAAGCTGAAACTGAAGAAGGAAGATTGTCCTGCTGTTGCTCTGCTGGACTGACCTGTTGCTTTGCTGCCAAGGGGAGGGGAAGGACTTTGCTGCTGAGCTGTGTCCCCTGTCTTGAAGGAATCTCCAAGGGCCTGAGAAGAGCTGGCTCCCTGTTTTTGAAGTCCCAGGAACAAAAGGACTTCACCCCCAGCTTCCCTGAACTCTGCTGAGAGAGTTCTGTCCTTCCTAGAGTGCTTGATCCAGTTGTGGGGCCTCTGGAAGTTGTACCTGTGCTGGGAAGCTTGAAACTAAGCTTGAGTGACTTTTGAAACTGAAAAGTGTCGCATCGCTCGCTTGCGGAGCGCATCCCCGACAGTGCGAGAAGTTTCCCGCCGCTACGGAGGTCGAGATCGTCGCAGCGCCTGACTCCGCTGCCAGAGACGTCCCATCCTTCGTTTGCGGGACGCACCAGACCGGTGCGGGAGAATCGAACATCGCTGCGAGTATCGTCGCAGAGCCTGTCGTCGCTGGGTGAGATCACCGCACCGCTTGCTTGCGGACCGCATCACGTCGCTGCGAGCATCGTCGCAGAATCAACGCATCGAGGAGCTGCGAGAGAGAGGATCCCCGCTGGACCGCGCATCGTCGCCCCGGAGATCGTCGCAGCCCCTACGAGATCGTCGCATCGTGCCTTTGCGAGAACAGACTTCCTACGGAACCTACGCACCGGAATCCATACAAGTGGCCTTCCTCCCCATACAGACCGGATTCGTCGCAACACGCCCGCTGCTGCAGCGGGGCTGTCGCATCGCCTCCCCAGGGTCTCAGGGGCAACGCATCGCTTGTTTTCCACCGCACCAGCTTCTGCTTTTGGAACTTTGTTGCAACTAAAAGGTACTGTGAGTAAACGTGACGCAACTGTGAACTTTTCACGCCTCAGTAGAGAATTCTATCGCAACGTAGAGAATTCTAACGCAACCTTAAGAACTCTTTTTGAAACCATATTCTTGAACTGTGTATGTTGGATTTTTGTCGTTTTGGTCTTGTGTAGTTTAGATTAAAAATACCTTTATTTTTCTAAACTGTTGTGGAGTCAGTTTGTGGTGTTTTCACTGTGTTACTGTGAGTGTTGGTACAAATACTTTACGCATTGCCTCTGGTTAGCCTAGACTGCTCGTGCCAAGCTACCTAGAGGGTGAGCAGGGGTTATCTCAGAGGGTTATCTCCTTGCCCTGACTAGAAGCAAGGGTCCCTATTTGGACAGTGGTACCTACCTCTGCCAACTAGAGACCCCCAGATCTAACAAATGTCAATGCACAAAATGAAAAAAGCCCACAGCTGGGTCCTGGTGTTCCCCCACATCCTAACTCCTCGATTGAAGATCAATCGGGAAATAATGTTGAAGCCATAAAGGCCAACACCCGATCTGTGACCCCTGATATCGACTTGAGAGGTCAAATCGAGGGGGCGATTCCCAAACGTAAGCCCATCAAGCCCATCAAGACGATTTCCCGTAAAGTCAGGAAGGCAGATACCAACCCTAACCAGACGAGAATTAGGGAAGAGTCCATGGCCGCTAGCGGGGATTTGGCTGTAGGAATAGAAGATATAAGGGACGACCAGCCGGTAATTGTTGGTTTATCATTGGCCCTTCCTGATGACACACTTCCAGATAGTAGCTTGGATGATATCCTGGAAGTGAGTGTGGAAGAAGATAAACTGGGCGACACTTGTCATGAAGGAGGAGAGGCGAGCCAGATAAGTAGTAACATCCTAGAAATTTTAAAAACGCTTCTCGCACCCTTAGAGGCAAGGCTACACTCCCTAGAAATTGTGCTTAAAGACATCCATAAGGATATACGCGCCCCTAGTTTTCCTCAGAACAATAAGGCCCCACATGCAACGTCTAACGCACGTAAGCAACCTCCGGCCACTAAAAATGCAGGCTTGGCCAAAAATACCGTGCCAAAAAATCCCTCGATAAACCCCCCAAATACTTCACATCAGGGAGGAGTTAATGTTAGTACACCTGAACCCAATAAAATACCAATTCCGGCTAAACCCAAAGATACCACCCAAGTTAAATTCAAAGACTCAGTTCCCTTGACCCCGAAGCCAGATTTAGCCCCACTAAAAAAGGTGGAGTCACGGCGAAATATTAATCTCCCTCCAGATGCCTGCCCATACGTAGTGGTCCTGACTGGGGTAACGGAATTAACATCTCCCTATGTGGAATCTTTTCAAGCGCTAAAAAATAAGGTGTGCCACTGTCTTTCTAACAATCACCCCCTACCCGCAAATATCTCCAGCAACATCTTAATGGTGGAGAGAACGCCTTGGGTGGGTGGAAATAGAAAAAGAACAAAAGGGGATTGCATAGTGGTAACCTTTGAAAATCCGCAGGTCGTGGAACACATTTGTAGAGGGACCTCTCGCTACCATGCTAGTACAGTTACCGCCAGGCCACTGCCATATTTTTATTCATCCATGGAGCAAGTGGATAAAAGATGGAGCTGGCTAAGGGAGTCAAATGAACACAAGGGAAGGAGGAGGTATGACCCCCCTTGGGACTTGCATTCTCACGAGCGGGGTGGTGGTGGTGAGGAAGGCTGGAATCTAGCTCATAGAAGAGGTGGTGGATCTATCTATGGCCAAACCCCTCGGGTTAATAGCTGGGTTGGCGCAGGGACACCAAATGGCCACGCTAATAGCTACGCCCAAAATGCCTTCAGTCATGAAAATTATTTTAACATTCCAAAGGTAAATCGATATGACTGTCTGTCTGACCTAGGCTGGGTGGATTGACAAACAAAGGGCTTACTGTCTGGTTTGATGGAAAATACCCACTCCACCCTACCCCAACATGTAACATTTGTTCAGAACGTGCAGGTGACAAATATAGACACTGGACCGTCAGTTTCAGTTACTAACTGGTGTACAGATGGCGGGAATTTAATACCAGCGAAAAGGGATAAAGTAAGAGGTAAAGGAGAGTTAATTGTAGCCACATGGAATATTGCAGGTCTTAGGAATAAAGCTGACGATCCCATATGGAGGGACTTTATAAGCACCATGGATATTATTGGGCTACAGGAAACCTGGGACACACAAAACATACTCACAATAGATGGTTTTACAACTTTTTGTCTCCCAGCTGTTACTTCCACCCGGGGACGAGCACGGGGGGGGTTTGGTTACTCTGGTAGCTGCTAAAATTTCAGGTATATATAAAGAAATAGACACTGGTTGTCCCTATTGTCTGGCAGTCCAAATAACCCGTATGGGTCATCATAATGTCCTGGTTGTGAATTTTTATAATTCTTTTGATAGGGCCTATCCAACCAGTAATCTGACAATGTTAAACTCTTTTCTCACAAAATATAAAGAGTTGTCGGAGTCTCAATTCACCATTATGTTAATGGGGGACTTTAATATTCATGGCTGTCCAGACTAATGTCCACCAAATGTTTTATTTGCCCCCCCTGAACAAGGGGACATTCACTTTGAGCATTCGGACCAGGGCATTTTTCTGGAAGCTATGTTGGCTGAAAACGGGTTAATGTTACCCACCGGGGGAGGCACGGATATCCCCACATTTAAGGGGCATGGTAGTGGTTCAATAATTGATTTTATTTTTTTAAGTAGTACCTGTGGCAGCCATATCATCAGCTATTCCGCTGTGTGGTCTCATTTTAGTGATCACAACCCAGTTCTGTTAAGAGTGAGAGATGTATTTGTCATAACCGAGAGTAGGCTGAATATGGTTGAGAAATGTGATATCCGGTTAACTGACCAAGCCCGTAGAATTAAATGGTGCAAGATAGTACCAGATGAGTTTTTCTTAAATCTCTGTAGTAGTAGCCGGGAGGAATTGGACCTTTGTATGGATGTAGATGCAGGGGATAAAGAAGTTGTGGAGGCGTATCAAAAGATTTGCCTCCAAATTGTTTCCAATCTGACACGTAACAGCAAAGGCAAAGCCCCTGGGAATGTAGGCTGGTTTGACAAAAATTGCTCAGTGGCCAACCAAAAACTTAGGGCGGCCCTTAAATGCAAACCAGTGGATAGATTGCTTGTGGCTACTCTCAGAAAAGATTACAAGGTAGCTGTTGAAAGGAGGCGACGGGAGATTAGAGAAGACGCCTGGGCAGAATTAACGTCAATTGACGTGTTGAAAAATAGTGCCAAGTTTTGGGCCGTGGTTAATCAACCTTACTTTGCTGACTCTCGTAATAACGAATTGGACTGTGGGATACAAGAAGATAAATGGTTTTCGCATTTTAAGTCAGTCTACGAACAGGAGAACTTGGGGGCTGAGGCTTCGACCACTTTTATCAGGCTCCCTTACACTTTAGTAGTAAACGAAGGTGAAGTGGCCGAAGCAATTGGTAAAATGACCAGCAACAAGGCTCCCGGGCCGGATGGTGTTCCTTCTGACCTTTTTAAATCTAACATAGTATTTTGGTCCAAAATTTTAGCAAACGTTTTTAATAGAATCTCTAAAACAGGCATTCCAGAGACCTGGTCCCAGTCGGTGATTGTGCCCATTTACAAAAAAGGTGAAAGGGGCGATCCGGGTAATTACCGCCCAATTTCACTCATTGATTCAGCTCTAAAGATCCTAGGTAGAGTGGTCTTATCCAAACTAACTGATTGGCTGGAGGAAACCAATACCCTGTCTGCCTTACAATATGGCTTCAGAAAGGGGCGAAGCACAATAGACCAAAGCTTAAATCTGCAACTGCTCATCGGGAAGTACACAATAGCGAAGCCAGGAACATTGTATATTGCATTCATGGACCTGTCCTCGGCTTTTGAGCGAGTAAACAGGTCCAAGTTATGGGGCCTGCTTCTAAAGATAGGAATAGATGCTAATATTGTGTACTTCTTGGCAGACCTCCATAGGGACCGCACAGCTACGGTGAGATACGACCGAAAAGGGAACTGCACAGGCAAGATTAGCATCACCAATGGTGTACGGCAAGGCTGTATTTTAGCTCCCTTGCTATTTACACTATATATTAACGATCTGGGCGGTGTTTTAGGAGCCGCATGCAAGGATATACCACGGGCAGGGAAGTTTTTAATACCGGCATTATTATATGCGGATGATGCCGCCCTTTTAGCCCAGACCGCAGTGGGACTCCAATGTCTTTTAAATTCATTTTATGTGTTTGTCTTCCTTTGATTTAAGTGTCAACTATGGTAAATCTCATGTCATGGTGGTGGGCCCGAAAGGTAGGGTGTTGAAGAATGTAAAGACAATGCAATGTAATGGCCATAAATTGACAAGAGTCTCCAGGTTTCCTTACCTGGGGGTTGTATTCGACGATAGGTCCACCTGGCACCCCCAATTGTTGGAGAAAAAAATGCCTTTGTCCGTTCCATTCTGGCAGTTTTGGGTTTTCCCCGCAAACTGGGGGTAAAACCCTTGCAGGCAGTATTAAAGGTATATGTTGCAAAATGTATTGCTATTGCTATGTATGGTGCAGACCTGTGGGGCTTCAGACCAGTTAAGATGCTTCAGGTAACGGAGGACAATTTCCTGAAATCGATTCTATCCTTGCCACGATCTACGGCCGGTTTCATAGTGCATCAAGAATGCGGCGTAGATTATCTGGAAGATCGAATCGCAGTTGCCCCCCTACTAAAATGGATTTCAGTTTGGCTGAACCAGGAACTGGAGGTGAACCACGAAGTTTTAAAGGATTGTCTTACACTAGATCACTGGGACTTTATCCCCTGGCTGAAATATGTCCAACAACTATCCATGTCACAACAAGAAGAGAGGCAGGGAGAGTAGTAGAACACTCTTATACCCCAGTATGAATCAAATAAACAAAACAAGAGTGTTCCAAAGTAGTAACGAACCACCGGTTTGGAGCAAATCAACGACTTCACTTAAGGCGTTAAGGAAAGCCCTCACTCACCACCTAGTGATGACATGCTTCATCATCGGGCCCCACAAAAGAGACCTAGCGTCTCTTTCGTGTGCTTCAACGCCAGATCTACTGCGGAGCGGGTTAGTGGGTTAAGGCAGTGTTGTGCAAAAGAAAATTAAGTGGGTGGTGAGAGTTTAAAAGAAGTCAGTAGTGTATCAAAGTTAACTTTATTATTATGATCACTAAGGACTTAAAGATAAAAATTATGTGTAGGAAATTCGTCCACATTTAATTAAGTGGTAGTTTCCTAAGTCAGTCGACATGTTTCAGCCATGAAACTGTATGAATTTACCTGGCATTCATCAGGACGCAGTGTGAAATAAACCCTGGCGGTATGGGCTCGCTAAGGCCCACCCTTACCTAGGGACGTGAAAGTAAAAAGAAATTAGTGAAAAAAGTGCAAAAAAATTAGGAACAAAAGATTGTCTTCCTAATTACTCCTGGTTTAGGAGGCTTCCGACTTTTGCGGTTTCTGCACCTGTGGGAAAAAGAATTACACGGACAAACATAAAGGACAGAACAAACAATGAGTTACGATGCTGGTCACTTAATGTCAGTCCATTGTGCTCCAGTTGGTGGTTTCAAAGACATCGTGTGGCAGAGTAGCAGTATAGTTAACACCACCTAGGTCCCCAAGTTTAAAGAGCACTATAGATGGGTAGTGATGTGTACTATACGTGCTATATAGAGACAGTGCTATATACAATGGGTTTTGTGCTTAAAAACGCTATCAAACTAAAAAGTCGGCGCGATCACGATCGTGCTAACAAATTAAAAAATTCCTCACTTTTAAGGTGTAAAATGTTCACACCATGGGTCACAGGGGGGGGTGGACGCGTAATTGGCACACCCTGCAATTGTCAAGAGTAAAACAAAACAAAGGGGATTGCCACCTAACAACACACTCAAAAACGCTAGCTCTGGAACCAGGCAGGATATGGACACAACGAGACCACACAAACTGCAATACACAGAACGTAGTCTATCTCATCACGTTTCCTTGTAATCTACGTTATATAAGTATGACCAGTAGAAAGGTCAAGCAGAGAATTTGTGAGCACCGGTCCAATGTCAGATGCAAAAAATCTACCACCAAAATGAGCAAACACTTTCTGGAATCTAACCATACCACCAATGATATGCACTGGACGGTAATAGAACACATTGGAAGTGGCAGTAACATCAACCACCGCCTTTTTGAGAAGGAACAGACTTGGGTCTACAGACTTGGGACTCACATTCTCGGGCTGAACGACGACATCCCATGGAACTCTGTCTTTAAGTAAAGCTTAATCATATGAAGCATGTCATCACTAGGTGGTGAGTGAGGGCTTTCCTTAACGCCTTAAGTGAAGTCGTTGATTTGCTCCAAACCGGTGGTTCGTTACTACCTTGGAACAACTATCCATAACATTAGGTCGGCCAGAATTGTTCACTGAGCCGGCCAAACTTGTGAAAGGTGACCTGAAATGGGTTAAAAGCACCTTTATGTTGAACAGAGGGGTGGATAGAGAAGGTTTGGAGTTGGTTAAACCAACTGTGAGAACTCACCAGTTGATTGTATCCTCAGGGTGTGAACTGGAATTATATCTAAAGGTTGTTAACATTCCCAATCATAGATATCTTTTAACAAAGTTCCGGTTAAATAAAATTCATTTTCTGAGCTCGGGTCAGCCCTGTTGGTCTAAGCATTCAGATTTGGATTTATCTAAATGTGATGGTTCTTCCCTCATGGACACTGCTCACTTTATGTTTTTCTGTGGTCACTTCATAGATATAAGGAAAAAGTTTATCATACCCGTATTAAAGGGGAAAGGGTTTAGACAAGTGAAGCCCGCATTACTGTACCTTCAATTACTGTCTAATACATGGGAAATTTACAATGTGGCCACATTTTTACCATAGCTATGAGACTTAGCAAAAAGATTAATTGGTCTTAGATGAAATATTGCATATGGCAAGTTTTTATATTATGTGTAAAATGATTTTATCCTTTTTCTCAAATTTTCCGGCATATTGTATACACCGTCAAAATGACAGTATGCGCCCGTATTTTACATATTTTCTATTGGGTACTCTTTTTTTAAAAATTGTATTGAATGTACATTGTGTCTTCTGGTGTTTTTGGACCTTTATGTTTACATTTGTATACTTTTGTGGTTTTTGATAAGAACCGAATAAAGTATTTTTGACTGACTGACTGATTAAGTTAACTTCATTTCAATTTTCTCTCATTTAAAGGTCCTTTCTTTTACAAACAGTAGGCCTCTTGCTCCCTGTGGCCAGTAGGCACTGTGCCATATTTACAACTGAAAAATACAGGTATTTTTTTAAATTGCAGAATTTTAAAGTGCCGAAAAATATTTCTATGAATCATTAAGGGGCAGATCACTATCTCACTAGGAAAGCCCTCTGTACGACTTGGCCCTGGAGGGCTTTCCTAGCAAATCGTGCTCCTCGAGTCAGAGTAAAATTTTCCAGTGCATCCGTATGGTGAATGACTCGGTTGGACTCTCATTGCAATCTTAGGGAGCCTGTATACCATACGCGTACATAGGCTCCAATAGCAAAAAGGAGTGGGCGGGGAAAAGCTTGCACCCTGTGGTGGGCACCCCATGGTGCCTGCCATACTGTGCCTGGCCTGAAAAGGGGGACCCGGGTACCACCGCCCGACCTATTCGGAGGGCTCCGCATGAAGGGAGGCCTGCAACAACCCCAAAATCCCTATGGCCTGTTTGATGTAAACAATATACAGCATTTGAACCTTGAGAACTAGATACATTACAGTGACTTCACAATAACAGTAACAAATGTGGCCATTTATATACAGAACAATACAAACGAATTGGTGCTTAATTGATAGGTGTTATTGGCAAGGAAAACCCTATTTCATTTATCAACCTAAGAAGGATAATGAAATGAGTCAGCCCTACTCAGATAAAAAAACTTATGAACTGCATTGAATGACACAATCCTTTATGGTGGCACAGAGCACCACCAGGTTTATTGCTGCATCTTTTTTAAAGTGTCCAACCTTATAAATCAGAAGTTGCCCTTGGTCTCCATTACCCAATAGGTTACAAAAAATTGTTGTGCCAAATTTTAAATCTTTCAGTCAGACTTCATTCAGCCTGCAGTGATATCTTGTCATCAACTCCAAAGTTATGGTCTTTCTGGTGGATTTTTAAAATGTTCCTAGTATTTTAATAGCAGATATAATAATTCCCAGATCAATCATGCCTTCTTTGAAGGACCAGCAATCTGCTATGTTTAACTGGCCATTCAAGACTTGTCCCTAGAGTCCACACAAGGGCATTGACTTTCACTAATCCAGGATATGTTTGTGTTTTTTTCGTCTGGTGCATAAAATGCATAATATGAACAGGCACTTGCATTGGGGTGGAACAAGGGTGCTGTAACCAATACAGGCAGTTATTGCAGTGTAAAGATGGGAGAAGGCAAGAAACCACAAGCGAATGGTGGTTATAAGAAACTGTTTGGTTGAAGGCGGAAAGAAAGGCAAAGAGGAAAAGAAGAGAGAAGGGAAGCATTAAGGAAATACATTTGGTTTTCATACAGAGGTTTTATTCTTTGGCCATTTTTAACTGCTACAAATCATAAGTGCTGTTATAATCAAATTTAATGGGACTCATTTAACTGGCCTTGGCAGGATGGGAGGCTCATTTGGTCCTACTAGTAAACTTGTGACCCGCTCCCAAAGGACTCAGTCATGTCAGTTGTGAGCATTATCTGACTTATTGCCCATTATGAGTTTCACAGACTAATTTAGCAATCTTTCCACACCTGTAATTACGTTACCACTGGGGACAGATTGTAGTTACAAGGTACATTGTTGCTTAATTAACTATCTTGTTGGCTGTGATAGGAACATACTGGAGACTTGTTGATATCGAAAAACAAAGGGGCGACATGGGGGAGTATTGGAAACTGAGAGGTTTGTTTAGGGATTACAGATACAAAATTAATTATGAAATCAGTGGTGGCTTGCAGATGGAGAAAGTGAGGTGCACCAACCATCAGACAGATTTCCCAGGCCCGGAGAAGTCCCATCCATAACCTAAGATGCCTGACAAGCCTCTGGGCAACCTAATTTTGTGGTGTTACAGCGCTTCCTGTAAATGTTGCCACAGGGCTGGCTTTGGGGTTGGTGGCCCCCAGTATGGCAATCATTTTGGTGCCAGCCCAATGACCTCCTTCTCCACTAATCCCTCTCTGCCACCGTCCAACAGTGCACCACATTTCTCTATACCGCCTCTCTGACGTACATTTCATTTTTTTTATAGTATTACTCATAGTTCACTCACACTCAATTCTGCGATCTGCATGGTACACATTCTATGCAGCAGGCACATTAACCTTCTGAACTACTTTAAGATGAATCAAAACTGATACTATGTGGAGAAGTGTGGCTCAGGGGTTAGAGGCAGCAGACCCGGAAGCTGAAATCGGTCCTGGACCAGGGTTCAATTCTCCGCCGCGGCGGGGTCTTGGGCTAAAAATTCCACGGACTCGATAATTCTCGCCCCGGTGCCTCCTCGACTCACGGGTTCACACTCTGCGACTCTGGGCAATAGCTTGCTTAATCTCCACAACGGCCCCTCGTGGCGGGATGCCTGACTTTCACCTTGTGGATACCCTGCTATCTCACAGGGGAATACCAGGAAGGGTTCCCTAAGCAAGCGCCGGGAAACCCACTGCGGATAGCTGTGCGCTATATAAGCTCATTTACTAGACAAAACTCTAATCTCTTTCCAGTAGGTACATTAATAACCAGAGGTATTATTGACATTTTTATTGTTGTCAAAAATTGAAGGACACAACAACCCCCTCCCTCCCGATGTCAGTGCAATGTGCGGCTGTATTGGTTGCACCATCCTGAAGCCAACCCTTTAAGCTTGATCAAACACACAAAATCAGGGTCGGTTCCTCCATTATAGTAGAGGTGCAACGCCCTACTAAAATGCTCCCAGATAAAAAAAAAAGGTAATGAAGTTAATTCAATATCATTTTATTTTTCATCCTACCCCCTCCACCCCTGAACAGAGTGTCAGGATGGCGGCAGCAGGGAGGAGGGTGTATGCCTGGGCACCTCAGTTTAAAGTGCGCATGTCCCTTTGGCGGGCTGTCTTGCGATGGCCTGCCAGACATACACACTTTAAGCCTCTCAATCCAACTGTTTTAAACCAGCTGGTTCGAGAGCAAGTACAGGCCTCCAATGACCTCAAGGGCGCTGATAGAGGCCGCTCCCTCCAATCCTGGCAATTCTCCCAGGCTGGATTGAGAGATGTGCCTGTATTGGTTAGGTGAGTTGGCTGTGGCCCTTGATATGACGAAAGAAGAAGAGGACCAGAGTGAGGAGGACATGTGCTGCATGGTAAGTAACTTTAGGTTTTGTTCAATATTTAACATACCTTTATCTTTTATTTATTTAATGTAATTTTCCCCTTCGCTCCCCTTGCCGTAGTTGCCAGCCGCCACTGTATGGGAGGAATGATAGCCATACGTATAACCACAGTCAATTGTTCTGGTAGCTTTCCATCACACTATTCTTTTGCCTACCATGCTACCTCAGTTTGGACCAAGCCATATGCAAATGAGTCTCGACCAAGCTCCAATAGGAACAGTCCAACCCAAACTATCAAGCCAGACCCTCTCTGAACCGAAACACAAGCAAACAAATACCTGTTTTGCACTGAATGGGTCTCTTCACTCAAATGTAGCTTTCATGTAACACCCTAAGTGGCCAAAGGTATGCCCAGGTGTGGGTTCCATGCTCACTGTACCACTGGAACCAACCTATACCTAACTGAAGAACGATAGGTGGGAATGCAACCATGAGCGATTGCCAGTGGTTAGGCTTATTACAAGCATTCTTCACATCATCTTTAGTATGTTTCACTTAAGGCTTCAGCCACATAGTGCTTGGGGCCATACTGGAATCAGGTTCTTGCCTGACCCTCCCCCATCCCATCATATGAGGCAAGCATGAGTGAGAAATGAGAATGAGTTACATCGAGTGTAACTGGGAGTGAGAATAAGAAAGCCAGAGTGAGTGAGACTGAGTGAGAGTGGGAAAGAGTGAGTGGTAGAAGGCTGCAAGAGTGAGGTCCTTGAAAACAGAGGGTAGTAGGGTGATCAAATATGGGGGCCGGCCCACAGTATATCGCAGGGGGGCCACCAAATGTTTTGTCACACCACTGGCTACATCCAGTGGCAGCTCACAGAGGGAGTGCCTTTGGGCGGGGGAGGGGTAGTGGACGCAGACTAATGACGGAAGGGAGTAAAGTAAGTAAATAAATAAACACAACTATTTACCTTGCCCTCGCTGCATCGCCAACTCGGTGATGCGGCGAGTGCAAGATACATAGTTGTATTCATGTATTTACTTACTTTACTCTGTTCTGTCGTAAGTCCGAGTCCCCTACGCCTCACCCCTCCCCACACCCCACTGTGGACCTTCACTGCCCTGCTCCACCGCCCCGCAGCACTCCCTCTGCGATCCGACACTGGCTACATCTGTCAGGCTCTCCCCATCGTGGTTTTGTGAACCTTTCTAACCGATATCCAAAGGGATTCCTGTGCTGCTGCATTCACCCCTACACACACTCCATGCTCACTCTGCCTCATACCTACAAAGCAAACCTGTGTCCATCCATTCCATAAAGGGACACAGCAAAGGACCTGGATTAAAGGGACTCGCAGAGCCCTTTCTTCAGCTTGCGAAGCTGGTAGACCATTGTTCCCAAGTAGGTAAAGGAAGAAGGCCTTTGCCTCCCATTAGGTTTACTTGCTGCCTCCACTGCCAGTATGTCCCAGTTCTACCAAAGGACAGAGGTAACTGCTACTGAACAGAGGGGTGTACTTGGTGTGTCCTTCCTGACCACAGAGCCCTGCTCAGTTCATTGTCACAGGCCCTCAGCGTACATGCATGATTCTAGCGTGTGCTGAGACAAACATGACTCTCCTTTCAGCAATGCAGAGAATATTCCCATCACAACAATTGTAACACAAACATCCGCAGATCACTTACAATGTACTGACAACCTAGACTATTGTGCCCAGTCGTGGCTCGTGGTAAAACAGATTTCTATATCCGGCCAAGAGTGCCCAGGGGACTTGTCGTCTTATCTAGTTTGCCAGTTTCCTAGTTCGCTGCACATCATACACGGTAACAGTCTCCAGCTCTCTGTTGTCACGCTGTCTTCACTAGCAGTCCTTATGGAAGCTGGTTAGTTGTGTTATGGTGCCACACCTACTGGAAGGCAGCAGCAAGGGGGCAATACACCAATCTATGTGCGGCTTAAAATCTGTTTCAGGATTAAAAGGCTGCATTTGTTTCTGCCAGGTATTCATAAAAGGTTGAGTATGGGCTGAGATGTAGCAATCAAGGGTGCAGCAGGCCTTGTGGCACCAGGGTCTGTCTATATGCCTCAGGGACCCAAGAACAATGGCCGCAGAAAAAAGATTAGGAAAAGAAGTAGATAATAACGTCATACAAAAAATGAGGAAAGAATACAAAGAGGATTGCAGAAAAGCAAAAAAATCTTACACAGAGGAAATTTGGGAAGAACTGTTAAGAACAAGTAAACTACCAAACAGTGGAGAATTTTGGAATATAATAAACAAATTATCGAAAGGAGCAGGTGATCAACCTAATATAGGAATAAGTGAAAAAACATGGGCCGCATATATCGACAATTTGTATAACAGCCAGAGCAACCTAATTAATACAGTAACATCTAAAAACTCAAAAAAAGATCAAGAAGAAAAAAGAAAAAGTTCTTGGACAGTGGAAAAACAACCAGCCTGAAGGCACGGCCCAAGAGGAACAAACGCCCTTGACAACTACCAAACAACTAACCACCCTAATAAGGAAATTAAAACCGGAAGGAGCAGCTGGCCCAAATGGAATGCCAAATGCCTTATTCAGATATGACATCGACTTCTGGGCAAATTACTTGACACCACTGTTTAATTTCATTCATAAAGAAAAAAAGATTCCACTGTCTTGGCAAGGAAACATCTTCCACCCTCTCCATAAAAGTGGATGCAGAATGGAACCTGGCAATTATAGACTAATAGCTCTAATCGATGTGGAGGCAAAGCTTTTTTCATCTTGTATACTGTCTCTACTATGACAATGGATAAAGGACTACAAAATAATACCCAATTTCCAAACCGGCTTCAGGGAAGGCATGGGCTGCTTATCCAACTTGTCAGCTCTGTCACTACTAATCGAAGGAGCAAGGAAAAGGAAGACGGGATCAATAGCCTGCTACATAGACTTGAAATCCGCCTTCGACCGAGTTCCCAGAAAACGCCTATGGGAAAAACTGAACCTCTGGGGTCTTCCGCCTGCACTAACGGAAATAATAATGGCATTATATAGCGGAGCATGGGCAAAAGCAAAACTGGGTGATGGAAGAAGAATATCTGCAGAACAAAAAATAACCAATGGCCTTAAACAGGGCTGCGTGCTCTCCCCAAGCCTTTTCAATATATATCTGGCCGATTTGAAAGACCAACTCAAGAATGTTAACGGACATCCGCCTAAATTGGCTAATGAAAACATCCAGTTCCTCCAATATGCGGACGACATTGTAGTTTTAAGCCAAACACCAATAGGCCTACAAAGAGCAATATCGGAGCTAACAGACTATTTCGAGAGAGAAGGCCTGGAATTAAACATCAAAAAAACAAAGGTGGTGAGATTGACGGGCACCAGTGGAAAATCTTTCAAGTGGCATACAAAAGGCAAACACATCGAGGAAACATCAGCTTACAAATATCTGGGGGTTACAATAAGTAAAAACATGTCCCTTTCAGATCATAAAAAAATTATCGCCGCAAAAGCACAATCGCTGAGTTTTGCTTACAAAGTTCTTCAAAAGAAATTGCAATGTTCATCATATGACCACCTGCTAAAAGTAATGGCAGCCCAAGTCCTACCATCCCTCTCATACGGTTTGGAAATATGGCATGGGAAAGAAGCAGCTATTTTAAACGCACTCCAGACAAAAATATACAAAGCTGTTTTTAACATATATAAAGGAGCAGCCCCTGCCCAAATAAGGCTGGAATTTGGTTTGCAAAATCAAACACACCAAAGGAAAGCAGCCCTAGTGAAATGGTGCTGGAAATTGAGATCGGCGGAAATAGGATCTTTAAACAACTTATGTTGGCAAGAAATTAACAAACAATACGACCAACAGGAACCCAACTCATGGGGCAGCGATCTGCGAGCATCATTAGACACCCTCAAAAACAACATCCTTTAAAAAGATTTGCAAGCTAAATGCAAAAGCCTTATCTTTGGTGGAAGATAAAAAGACTTTGGCCAAACGGCGACATGCATGGACCGTTCTAAACTCGTACAAACGATTAAAACCTCAACCCTATCTTACTGCGTTCTTCCGGTTGTCATTAAAAACAAAATTTATGGCCTTCAGAATGGGCGACCATTTCTCAAAAGACTTGATCCCGTCATGGAAGGTCACACACCAGGAACAAAGATGTAGACTATGTGATTATCACAGTGAGACCTTGTGCCACCTCCTGTGCACGTGTGAATCTTCTAAAGAAAAGAGGAAAATTTTACTGAAACCAATTTTTAATATGCTACATATGTGACCAGCTGGATGGGAGCAGGTTCAAATATTCTAATATGCCACGGGGTAAAGTTCATGAACTCTGTAGAGACCCAGCTTCAAAAAGCAGAAACAGACCACAGATAAGGTCTGGGTTAATTTGTAAATTAAAGAATGAGAAAATACATTTTTAACTAAAGGAACTTTTAAGTGTTTGCTATCTTAAATTGTTTTTGTACATGTATGCTTTATGGTTGTGAAAAACCAAATAAAGTAAATTTTTTTGACTTGACAGTGAACCCCAATAGGGCCTTATTTATTCTACCCCAGTAGCAGATGAAGGTCTATTTTCCTTGCTTGCACAAGGACCCACAGCATCCTTGCTTCGCTACTCTGTATGTCTGTAAATGTACACCTTTTTGTGAATCAGACCCAAGAGACGCACAAGTCAAAACATTCCAGTTTTCACAATGGCCGGCTGCAGAACACTTACCGGAAACTATAACAGAAAGGCTGCTGCCAGAATTATATCCACTCAGTGGCTGATATATATGAGCATCTCCCCCAGTGACGTTGTTTATCTGTAGGGCGCAGTTGAGATCTTGCAAATCACCAACGAGAAGAGCGCGTCCTTCATACCGAGGTGACACCTTTGTTGAATCCTTTTTGTCGTAAATCACTAGGCACGTGTCAAACGCAGACCCTTGATACCTACACAGGCGCCAGGTTAATGGCACCCTTCTGTCCCATAGACGAAGTGAAGCTTTGAAGCTGCAGGGAATCACCAGGCAGGACCCCTCGAGCGCCGAGATCTCACGTGGCAGAAAGAACAACTGCTCCATCCGGACTGTCTGGCAAAGAAACACTGCAATAGGAAGAGAGAAGGAAGTTGTGGTTAGATCACTCTATCACACCGTAACACGCACACACACATGTCACATGTACAGTGAGACTGCTCACTGTTGGCTTCAGCTTTAATTTCAAAACAGGGAAGCAACCACGTGGGAAAAACTTTAACGGGATTGGAGGCAGCAGGGAATGGTCATACCTTTTCTAAACCAATTTAGCAATTTCATATCATATGGCTTTCACATTCTAAACCAAGGAACAGGAAGATACTCATTGACACCCCAAAAACAGCTTATCACACCACCTGATCCATCACCCCTCACATCTCGAGGGAGAGGTGTGGCGTCGCCGTCAGGGTGACTGACTCTGGAATCTGGGGAACACAGTTCGGTCCCCGGGGCCGGCAGCAGATTAGCCCAGCACCTACAATAGCGTGCTTAATCTTCCCGACGGCCCCCAGCGCCTACAGACCCTATCGGGTGAAAGTTCATGTTTTACAAATGTGTATTATTATAAACCACAAGTCAACACTATTTGAGGTCCAATTATAACTAAAATAGGTCAGCTGACACTGGGCAAGGCATTTCAATTATCGGGTTGCACTACCTCGTCAATTACTGGTGATTAAAAGTTAGAGAGGGGGAATGGGGAATACCACGATGGTCCTGGAATTAGAAGACTATGTTTTCCAAATCTTTTTTCCGCTCACAAATTCTACTGGTTCTTAGCAGAAGAAAAGTGTGACTGGAGAAGCAGGCAGCATTACTGTGTGCAGTATTATTGGGTAACCCAATATTACGACACCTGGTAATACTTGTATTAGTGTGATTGCCGCTGCCCACGTTCCACGCAGGGGGACATCAGCGAGGCAGCTCTCTAGTGGCCATTCGTCACAGCTCCCCGCCTCTACACGGGGGGCGGGGAGACGAGGCATGCAGGGCTCCTTGCCCCTCCCCGCGATCTCCATGTCACGCGACCAGGGGTGGGCTTACCTGTCGGGGGGAGGCGTACCTAATACTTAAGCCCTGACTGCCCCTGGCACGGCCTCTTTTCCGGCTGTCTGCACGCTCGAGCGCTGTTCTAGGTCGTGTCGTCGTGCCGTTTGTTCGGGTGGACTTGTTCTTAGAGGATCGTGGGTTCGGGACGGTGGGGGGAGGTTTAACCGTTGGCACAAGCATGTTTAGGTAGTTGGGACCAGCGGGCGGATTAGGTCCTAAAACACCACTATTCTCCCCAATGGCGGCGGACCGGGTCGTGCGTTGATCTAGAGCAGTGGCCCGTCCGCGTGCTTTTAAGCGACCCGATGCAGCAGATCACCCTGAGGATCACTTTAGCTCCGAGATAGAAACTTGAAACGAAGTCCAAGGGGTTAACCTGGCCAGCGAGCGTAACTGTCGCGCTGGTTCAGCAATTGCATTGCATTGGGGCACACCAGTAGGTGGGGGGGGGAAGCACTGACACAGACACCAAATTAGTGTGATAAAGGCCGCTTTTATTGGAATCAGGTGCACCTGAACAACACCCACCTGGCCTGTGCCGAACAAAACTAATGCTCACTAAGTAACAACTGCCTGACAGCCCTCCACCCCCACCCCTAAATTTGTCCCCAACATTGCAACTGAAATACCAACATCCGCTCAGCAACCTACCCCCCTACCCACCGACTGCAATGACTTCATTGACCTCACTGACCTCAGCCCCCCACCTGCCAATACAGCCCCAGGCCCCCTGCAATATCCCCCTTTCTCCTTAGGAACACGCCACCAAATACCAGCACCTGTTCCAGCGACACCACAACCTTGACACCCTAACATCCCAGTGCACCATCATCCAACAATGCTCCTCTCGAAAAAACCCAAGGACCCCTGAAAAAAACCCTGGTGATAAACCAACCCCCCCCCCACCCCACAGGGGAAAATGACACAGGGAGGGAGGGACAACGATTCTATACTGGTCCACCCGGCTGCCGTGTCACTGCACCACAAATGGTGGGCAGTCACACAAAATGTCCGGTTATAAACCCGACAAGCCCAAAAGGAGCCCAAAGAGAGCCCAACCAGCCCAACCAGCCCAAACCAGCCCAACCAGCCCAGCTACGGATGCCCGCAGTGCTCACCTAACCCCCCCCCCCCGCTGCCCCAAACTTCCCCGGGGGGGTCAAGCCTCCCGCTGGTTGGCTGCCCCCTCAAATCCCCATTGGGGCACACCAGTAGGTGGGGCCGGGAAGCACTGACACAGACACCAAATTATTGTGATAAAGGCCGCTTTTATTGGAATCAGGTGCACCTGAACAACACCCACCTGGCCTGTGCCGAACAAAACTAATGCTCACTAAGTAACAACTGCCTGACAGCCACCCACCCCCACCCCTAAATTTGTCCCCAACATTGCAACTGAAATACCAACATCCGCTCAGCAACCTACCCCCCTACCCACCGACTGCAATGACTTCATTGACCTCACTGACCTCAGCCCCCCACCTGCCAATACAGCCCCAGGCCCCCTGCAATATCCCCCTTTCTCCTTAGGAAAACGCCACTCGGAAGTCGCCTACGACTTCCGACCCCCCCCTTAGGACTCCTGCCGCCTGGGATACCTGAGCACCCCCAAAGCTCCATCCAGTGCCTCCTTCAACTGCACTATGTACAATTCCATTCCATACCTAGAGAGGTGGACCCCATCCTCCCTGAAAAAAGACACCACTCCGTAGCACAAATCCGGATGCTCCATTCTCCCCACCCCTTCTTTGGCACAGAAATCCCTCATCTCCTGGTTAATCTTACTCCAAGCACTGTCTATCGCTCCTGGGCGCTCAGCTCCCCTCCACACCCGCCTGGGGATAAACTCAGACCAGATGACATGACATCCCACCCATTGCTGTTTGATTTCTTTCAGGCCCCTCTTCATTTGTTTTACCAAGGCCAGCCCCTTACACTGCACCAAGTCGTTTTCACCCAGATGAATCACCACCACATCCGGGCACACACCCCCTCTGACCACCGTATTCAACAAAGGCAACAACCCATGCCAACGCCTACCCCCTTTCCCCCTCCAGTGACAACGATACAGTCCTGCATCCAGTCCCAAATTGAGTGCACAATGCCTTTCCCACTCCGCCTGTTCTGCCCGCTTGACAAATGAGTGTCCCACAATATACACATTCAAAACAGCCACCTCCGGCCCCGCCACAGCACCTGAAAAGAGACACATATCAGAATTCAGAAATCAAAGCAACGACACCCCGTCCGCCTCCCGCAACCTCACGTACGTCCGGTAACAGTCCGACTTCCACCTTCCCAGCCTCTGTATCTCCTCCTTCCCCCAACCCCTACGCGCCGCCTCCGTTGCCTCCCCGATCCGGAAGGAATGCGTCCCAAAAGCCAGTGGGTCCTCACCCATGCACCGCAGGGCGTGCCGCAGAACCCACAACGCCTGAGCCGCCGTCGCTCTGTCACCCCCACCTCATCCAAACACCTCCCCTTCCTTCTCGCACCGGCTCGCCATCAGCCTCCTTCCCCACTCCGCGGGACAAGCCCTCTCCCGCCTGCCTGGGCCCAGCACCACCCATGCTCCGACCCCCCGTTGGGCCATTTTCGAGCGACGCAGACGCACCGCCACCTTTTGCGCTCGCAACTCCACATCCTCCCACAAGACCCCCGTCACCCCTCTTGTGCCCAGCAACTCCGACACCCGAAACGCTCCAAAAAACAGCCAAGACATAAGGTTGGAAAACAGCACCGCCTCGCCCCCATCCCTGCACACCGCCGGCAACGCGCCGATGACCCCTTCCAGCAACACCACCGTGATGGGACGTCGCGACCGCACCTTAGCGCCCTTCTCCCTCGCCCAACCCTCCAGCAGCCGCGTGCCCAGTTTCCCCACCGACGGGGAGTAACCCCACCACAATTTCCCCATGAAAGCCACCGCCGACAGCTTGCCCGCAATCGTCACTCGCGACAGGCCTTTATCCATGAGTACCAACATGAAACGCACCACCTGCTCCTCTCGCTGCCACCGGTCCCCTCGCCTTACCGCGCCAGACAGCAGGAATTCCTCCCAGGATTGCTCGTATGCCTTCCACGTCGACACCGCCACGGACCCCTTCACCAGCTGAAAGACCTGGGCTCGCCCACCGACCACATCTCTCTTGGTACCGGCGTCCTGTCCTCCTCCGCCGCCGTGGCTAGCCCATGGAACCTCTCCCACTGTGAACGAGACAAAGCATCCGCAATGTCATTGTCCACTCCTGGGACGTGGCACGCCTGAAACAGTATGTCATTCACCAAGCAGCGCAACACAAACACCCTCATCAACTTCAGCACCTGCGGGTCCCGGGCCGACTGCCTATTCACTACCTGCACGACCGCCATGTTGTCCACTCGAAACAGCACACGCTTGTGCGCCAACTCCCCTGACCAAACCGTGACCGCCACCACCAACGGAAACAACTCCAAGAACGCAATGCTCCGCCCTCCTGCTTGCCATTGCGCCGGCCACTGCTCCGCGCACCACTTGCCATTCCAGTACAGACCGAAACCGCCGCCGCCCGCCGCATCAGAGTACATGGTGACGTCCCACTCCCAGTCCTCCGCTGGCGCCATGGGCACTCCGTTGAACCTTTCCAGGAACGCCCGCCACGTGCCCAAATCCTCCTTCATCCCCGCCGACAATTTCACATGGTGATGAGGCAACGTCAAACCGGACAACGCCAAACCCAAACGCCGGCAGAACGTTCGACCCGCCCGCACCACATGACAAGCAAAATTCAAATGCCCCAACAGCACCTGCACTTCCCGCACCATCACCTTCCTCTTTGCCAGCATTCCAACCACCAAAGTCAGTATTGCCGACTTCTTGTCGTCCGGTAGGCGTCCTTCCATGGCGACCGAGTCGAGCTCAATACCGAGAAAGGACAACACCGTACTGGGACCGTACGTCTTCTCTGGCGCCAGGGGAACACCAAACTCCCCCATCAACCCGGCCAAACCGTCCAGCTGCCGCTGACAGTCCACCGATCCGGGCCGCCCCACCAGGAAAAAGTCATCCAGGTAGTGCGTCACTGACTCCTAGCCTGTGCGCCTGGAAAAAACCCACTGCAGGAATGAACTGAAACGCTCAAACAATGAGCACGAAATGGAGCACCCCATCGGCAGCGCCTTGTCCACAAAAATGCGTCCCTCAAACTGAATCCCCAGCAACTGGGGATCCGCCGGGTGTACCGGAAGGAGTCGGAAGGCCGACTTGACATCGCATTTTGCCATCAGCGCGCCCTTCTCCGCCGCCGTAACGAGCCTCCGCGCCACGTCCACCAATGAGTAGGTTACCGACGCCAAGTCCGCCGAGATATAGGCATTGACCGATTCCCCCTCCGGCCACGACAGATGTTGTATCAGCCGGAATTGCCCCGCCTCCTTCTTGGGCACCACTCCAATGGGGGAGATGATCAAGCCAGGCATCGGCGGCTCCGTGAATGGGCCCGCCATCCTCCCTTCCCTGACCTCCTTGAACAACTTCTCCCGCACAATACCCTTGTGCGCGTTCACTGACTTCAGATTGTCCGCCCAGTGAGCAATCCGAGGGCCCTCATAGCCCAGCCGAAACCCCTCCCGAAAACCTCGACGCAGCACCGCAGCATCCTCCGCCCGTGGATATGTCGCCAACCATGGCTCCATCCGCTCTATCCTAACCGGCGTATGAGCCTTTGCCCAGAGCCCCTGCTCCCCCCTCTCTGCCTCCCCCCTTTCCGTCACCCTGACCCCCCCCGGGTTGGGCACCTCCTTGTGCGGGCTTCTGTCCGGGTGGGCCCCCGAGCCCCCAGCAACGCAGCACTGGGTGACGCCACCCGCATTTTGAGCACTCATGCCGAAAACGGCATGCCGCCCGCCCGCACGCTCCTCTATTGGAGTCCCAGCAGGCCCCGACCGTGGCCTGGCCGCTAGGCTCCCCCTGCCCCACCCCCCCACGGGTGGGGCGGGCAGCAAAGGGGGGCGTCACCAGCGGCAAACTGCAAGCCGTGTAGATGGTGTGGCTGAACTTGGCCCCGCCCATCGTCGGCTGGTACAAGTCCGAATCCAGCTCCCCCCATAGCGCCTCCGGGTCAGCCGCCATGCGCGCCCGGAACTCCTCATCATAGTGTGACCACGTAAACCCGCCGTAAGTCACCGGCGCCCTCCGCACCACATCCATATATTTGAAAAGCGCGACAGACCGGTCCGGAAACTTCTCACAATACACACTCGCATATATGAGGAAAGCAGCCGACCAATTATCCAGCGTCAACGGTACCTTCGGGCGCCTAGCTAACTCCTGCTCCTCCTCCTTTGACCCTTCCTTTGACGTCAACTCCCTGTGGAGAAGTTTCAAGATGTTAATGTACTCGCCCTTCCATATCTTTTCTTTCGTCGCCAACGAAAGGTGCGCCCCTAGCGGCTTGGTCAGCTCCATGTACGGTAACTTACGCACCGGCACCAGACAACTCTCCTTCCCCCCCACCGGCCGCGTCCTTAACGCCGACCGCCGTCTCCCCGCCACGCGCTCCTGTCCCATCCTATAACTCGCCTTCTGTGCCCACTCCCGCATCCTACACGTACCGTCCCCGCACCAGCCGCCATCCGTCTTCCCCCTCACCCCCAATCCCCACTGAGACCTGCACACAGCGCCGCTTGCCACTCCCCGCTCCGTCTCCTGCCTTACCTGGCGTCAAGGTCGGTGTCCTTGCCGGATCCCGCCACTTAACCAGGTGAGCTGAGGGGGCCGTCACTCTGGGCACTTCTCGCCTTGCCGGAACCTGTAATATACTGCCAACAACATTACTCGCCCCCCGTCCTCCCTAATCTCCCCCTCCTCCTCCGCAGACTCTCCATCAGCTGCCTCCACACAACCCCGGCCCCCCCCCTGGGGAGTCCAGCCGGCTCAATCCCGCTCTCTCCCCACACACCCGCATCAAGTCAACCAACTCCACGCTCTCACGCCCCTCCGCCACCCTCGCATCAAAACCAGAAGTATGTGCAACCATCCTCACTCCCCTGCCCCCGGCGGCCGTGACAACCCTTCGGGGGAGGGGCCGCGGAGACGACTCCCGCCTCCATGCGCCGCGCTCATTCGCCAAGTCCCTCGCTGGAGCTCGCCCGCCCGCACTAGACAGAGCCGGCCCATCCTCTCGGTGGTGTGGAGCCGCATGCTGCTCACCCGAGCGCCTCGCGAACAGCTCCTGCCAAGGAAATAAGGTGGAGTCCAGCATACCAGGGTGGAAAAACCTGCCGTCCCCCCCACACGCCCCCCCTTCCCCCACTCCACCACTCCCCCAACCCACCGTCGCCCCCCGCCTCCACCCTGCTGAGTGGCCACCGCGCCGCGACGGGATCCCCTGCCCCCCAAGCCCCAACCTCCTTCCCAGTCTCAGCCTCCTGGCCCCCCCAGCACCAACACCCCCAACTGGGCCACGCACCCCCCCTCTCCCCCTCAGGCCCCCTCCGCCACACCCCAGCCTCCCCCCGTCCCGCCACTCCCCCCTGGCCCGCCGCTCCTTCCCGCACCACCGCACCCCCCGCCCTACCCCCACTACCCCACCCGTCTCCCCCACTCCACCGCGGCCCACCCGACTCCCTCGCTGCTCCGCCGCTTCCCCCCCTCCACCGCCACTCCTTCCCTGCATGCCACCCCCCCTCGCCAAGCCTCCCCCACTATGCCCCCCCTCCTCTGACGACGAAGAGCCCCAATCCAGCTCCGTGTCCACCCCCTCCACCCCCATCTCCTCCACTTCCGTCTCCTCAATCAACAAAGGGGAGCCTGCCCCCCCTGCGTCCTCGCCCCTCTCCGCCTGCAGCCCCCCCTGTTCCACCAGCAGTGCCCCGGCCTCCCCCCCTGGGTCCCGCCCCCCCCGGCACCACCCTCAGCCCCCGGCCCCCCGCCCCACTCCCCGCATCCCCTCCCACACTCAGCAACTGCTCTCCAGGGTCCCCCCCACCCCTCCCTGCTCTCCCATCTCCATGTCAGCATCTCGGGCCCTCTCACCCCCCACGCCCCCAGGCACCTCATCTCGCCCCCCCAACCCCTCCACGAATGACAGCGCCTGCTTCCGCCCCCTCCGCCCAGCCGTCGCAGCTCCTCTCCGCACCTTCCTTCGTGGCGCCGCATCCTCGCGCTGCCCCTCGCTCCTCCGCCCCCCTCCCGCCTCTCGGAGCCGGCCGCGGTCGCGACCGCGGCGGCTCACACGCCCACACGGCTGCCACGGCGCCATTGGCAGCGCGCCGCAGCGGCCTTACCTGCAAGTCGGGCCTCACAATGTCCATGCGTCCTGCCTCCCCCAACAGCCGCAATGCTTCGGCCACCCTGGGGTCCCGGAAAGCCACCATACCGCCCGATACCACCGCACTGCAATCACACGAAAAGCCGACACCGCCTCCTGACACAAACCATCCACGCCCCCGCGCACGCCTCAAGCCTAACAATAAACAACGATTCCTATACTGGTCCACCCGGCTGCCGTGTCACTGCACCACAAATGGTGGGCAGTAAGCATGGGCGTAAAATCCGTTCCGCTCGCGGATTATGCGGATTTTCGGCAAATTCGCAATCCGCGAACTCTCGCGAATTTGCCGAAAATTCGTATATCCGCGCGAAGCGGATTTTTTGCTTGGGCGCACTTGCCAAATAGAATACTATACAATTTTGCGGCGCACAGCGTTCACTTACCGTCATTCAGCGTTTGAAGAGTTGTTTTTCTCCATGTTTGCGTGTGCTGCGCCATTTTGGATCTTGCTGCGGGATCCCGCGGGAGTTTGTCGACGTCATCGCGGCTTGCCACCTTGCACAGCGAGAGTTTGGCAACGCGAGTATGTCATAAAGGCCCGTGATCACGCATCGCGGGAGTAAACACTTGCAAACACGTAGCTGCGGCGGGCAGCGACAATCTCGCAATTGCGAGATTGCAAAATTTGCAATTTCGCACAAGAAATCCACCAGCAGGCAGCATAAACCTTGAAAATTATGATTTTTATCAGAATAACTCCTCAGGTTGACATTTGCCTGCACTTTTTTTTTTGCTAGGAGTCCATTTTGGAGGGGAGGGGGGGTGGGAGGAAGGAAGTGCCCCACAGTCTCCAACTTCCTGTTCCTGTCCAGCAGGTTCGTCCCAGTGCTTTCTTCATGTGCTGGTCACTTTGATTTGGATCTTGACCTGGAAGGATTACTTTTTGTGGATGCTGCTGGATATTTGGATTTTTGCAAAACTGAAAGCACTCAGCAGGTGCAAAAGTTCAATCTTATCATTAGTACCCATTACCTGTAGTGCTTCCTGAGGGGCCCCTTCAGAGTTCAGTTGCCTACTTGCAACTATTCTATGACCCTGCTCTGACCCTCACAGCAGGCTCAGAGAATAGCTACAAGTATACAACAAAGGTCCTGTTAAAAAAATTACACTGCAACAGAAAGCAATTACAGATAAGGAAGCAGGTGCCAGCCTGGAAGTTCAAATTCAGTGACACATTAATCAGCCCCTAATTCATTCATGTCAGTTGAGGCAGGGCAGGTGTGCTTTTCCCCCCATAATCTACAGTGATGAACTAGAGGGTGGCATGGGTGAGCCAGAGGGTGGAGGTGGTGAAACAGAGGGTGGCAGTGGTGAAACAGAGGGTGCTGTGATGAACCAGACGTAGAAACAAGATGGTCGCGACCGTTGCTACCCGACAAAATTCGCGAGAGTTCGCAGATTTTGCAGATTGCGAATCCGTAAATACGCAATTTCGCGAATTGCCAATTCGCAAAATCCGCCCATGCTTAATGGGCAGTCACACAAAATGTCCGGTTATAAACCCGACAAGCCCAAAAGGAGCCCAAAGAGAGCCCAACCAGCCCAACCAGCCCAGCTACGAATGCCCGCAGTGCTCACCTAACCCTCCCACCCCCCTGCTGCCCCAAACTTCCCCGGGGTGTCAAGCCTCCCGCTGGTCGGCTGCCCCCCCAAATCCCCATTGCGGCGCGCCTGCTGACCTGGAGCCCCACGTGGCCGGGGTACCTTACAGACTTTAAATACTGCAGCTCTCACGTTATGGCCATTTTTCCTTGGCCTGATGCCGAAGTAATCGTACGTGGTGGCACGTGGCCGGGGTTCCTTACAGGCTTTAAGTGCTGCAGCTCTCACGTTATGGGCATTTTTTCTTGGCCTGATGCCGGGGTAATGGTACGTGGTGGCGGCTACCGGCCCTTCCTGGCTTTTCGCCCGCCGCCCTCCATTCCTGCCTGCTTGGATCGTCCCACCCCCACCCATCCTCCGCCTCGTGGAGGTGCGAGAGCTCCAGGTCGTTTTTCTCGGCTCTGACCATGCCAGCGGCTGTACAGTCTGGGGCCCTTTAAATAGGGAGGGTAGAGCCAGGGCCGGGTGTGGAGGTGGGCGTCAAAGATGGCCGAGGGTTTCCCTCTCCCTGCGTCTTTTCATCTTCCGGATCGAGCACCAACGGGCTAATCGATTTACCCTCACCACCCCACAGTTTTTCGCTCTACCCGGCAACCGCCTCTGGGCCCCGGCCTGGCTTCTGTCGGATGAAAACGGATGCGCGGATGCGCGGGTCTGAGAACGAGGAGCTTTGCATTGTAAGCAGAGGAATGAAGTATAGCGTTTGCAGAAGTCCCCGGGCATCCGAACCCAGCATCTAGGCGTCGCAAGGTTTAGCTTGTTGGCGTCTTTACTGTACAGGGGCTGCTCGTGTGGGAAGTGTGGGTATAACCAGTCCCTTATGTTCGCTTGTTGAATACCCTTGTCGCCAATGCTGATTCTCAACCCACTGCCCCTACTCCCCCCCACCCCCCGATCCCAGATCCCCATCGCCTCCATTTATTAGATGTTCACATTTTCCAGGCAGTCATCTATTTATCTCTCCTCGGGTTTGCACTTAGCACTTCTATGCCCCTGGGATCCAGAGCAACAGAAAGCCTGAAATAAACACAGAAATATAAAGAATGTGTCTTTGTCATCAGTATTCAAGCTGTCTTTGGGAAGGTGTTGTAATCGTTTCTCCTGGTACACCATAATCGCGGGACTTAGCTTAGGCTAAAACTAAGGTTACGCGCTTTCCGAATGTTGCTGGATAGGGGACGTTTGTTTGGCCCCCCCCCCTGGCGATGGGCAAGGATATTGGGGCGCATTCAGTTATAGCAGGGCCTACACCAGCACGGTTGGAAATGCGATCCCAAGACATGCATGTTAGCAGGTATTGCTGTCCCAGGCTGTGCAGCGATTGTTGCTTAACTCATGTGACCTAGCTGCAAAATAGGGCGGCCATCGCTCATGGGTTTTGCAATGGTGGGCGGTTGCGTGTAGCGCCCGTGGTCAGGCTTGTGCCTTTTACTATCCTAGCGTTTTCGTCCGGTTCACGCAGTGCATTTAGACGTGGTCTACCATTTAAGAACATAGCGCCTTGCCGGGGAGGAGATAATAAATCTTAATTTTTAGATCCCAGCTATTGCACATGCCTTCGATCAGACAATGGTCACTAGTTTGACACCGCCCGCCAGCCTGCTCTTTTCAATGCGATTTCTTACTGGGGAGCAGGTCACGGTACCCAGAACTAAGAATGAGGCCAGGGTTTTTATTAAATTAAGCGAAATGAGTGGGGCGACGATTTGTTTGCTTTAGACACTAACACAAGTGCCACCATTGCCTACGTAACGTTTGTCCTGGGCTTGAGTGCGTGCCGAAGCTATGTCACTCAGGTCGGGACCGGGCAGGCCTCAAAGGGGGTTTGGCGGGTATGCCTGTTCAGGCACCATAGGATGGGAGCGGGCTTTGTTAACCTTGCATTGTCATTTTGGGTCGTGCCCTGAAGGTTGGAAAGGACTGGCCGGCCCGGATACAGTCCGCAACCGCGAGTGAGAACAGGGACCCGCAAGGGTAGAAGCCACCAGTAGGGACACCCTTGGAACCCCGCTACCGCAGTAGGGTCTGTGGGCTGAATTCTTGGCCTTGGCTCAGGCGTAAGGACCAGCGTGGGCCCAAGGTTTTATCGAGGCGCGTAGGCAGGAGGACTCCGGAGTCGTAGTCACCCCCACACCGGATGACGTGAGTGGACCTTCAACTGGAGGGTCGCGGAGGTCCAAACGCAACCGGAAACACACCCGCAAAGACTTCCCGGCCGAGGCACCGCGAGCCAAGACGAAACCCACGCCGCCGCCCCCTGCAGCACTGGCCCCCGAACCAGCAAGTGCACCAGCTGTGGTGCAGGAATCGGCCACTGGCCTAACTGACCTGGCCCAAATGGGTAAGGCTTTGGACGAAATGCTGGGACTAATGGCACTCTTTCAGAAACGTTTGGATGATGTGACGGCGGTACCACAAGTACTGCCACTCCCCCCTGCACCAGCGGCCCCGACATCGGTGCTGCAGGTGTTGGCCCAACAGGGGGCTCCGTCTGCATTGACCCCTGGGGCGGGGCCCACAGCCTCCAGCATGTTGGTCCCTGTATCCGCCGCTCCCGCAACCCCAGCAGTAGGGCTGCCTGCCCAGCTCAGCGGCGCGACCCCCCCCCAGCACTTGCGTAACAATTAACAAACCCTACTGTGGCACCGGGGTTGGTGCCCGCCCTGCCCAGTGCAACAACACCACCCGGCGCAATAGGCACGAATGCGTCAGAAGCGGTGGTACAGTCCGGCCCGACCGGGGCCACCCCGGTCCAGGTTGAGATAGCAAAGGCAGCTGGAGGAGGGTTACCAAGATCGGCAGTCACCCAGGCACCCCTGGCATCAGGCCGTTGTTCACTAGCATGGCAGGTACCTCAGGCAGCGAAAGAAGGGATTTGGAGACAAGAGTACATCGATATTTTGACATTACTGATGCATGGTACTGCGGGGCGGACACTAGAAAGATGGGGGGGAAGACCAGGTATCAGCGAGAAGAAGACCAGGTATCAGCGTTGGCCCGAGAAAACAATAGAGAATTGGACAGAGGCTTTCAACATCTTAGTGGCAGTAATAGCACAGAAAGACCCTGGCCAGAGTGAGGCCTTGATGGAATACGCTAGCAGCATCCAGCAGGAAGCAAGATAGTCAGGGGGGATGGGTTGGTTCATCTATGATCAGGATTTTCGGAAGACAACGGCCATATGCCCTGATTTAGGTTGGGACCAGAAAGAAATACAACTCTGGATCAAGCACATGTGCAGAACAGTCAGCGACAAGAAAGACACATCATACAAAGCACAGGGTGAGAAAGACAGCAAGAAATGGGAGCAATTCCCTAGGCGGCCGTTCAAGCAGTCCTTTCGAGGGGGCCGTGGGAGGGGCCCAAAGGCAGGACCTAGACGTTTCAATTCTGGGACATGCAGACTGTTCAATGGAGGGGTGTGCACCTGGGGTAGGGCGTGCAAGTTCACCCACAGCTGCAGCAAATGCGGTGCACAGCATGCAGCAATTGCCTGCACAACCAGCCAAGGCTTGCCCCCCGCCTCCCAGGCCCACAGATCAGATGCTCCACGCCAATGAGGGTGTCAGTGATGGCCGGACCACAATGATGACAGACAGCAGGCCCCCACCCATTCTCGACAGGCAGGATCAGCCCCATGTGTACAGCAAGTGTCCTTCCCCCATTATCATGCAGAACTTCCTACCACTAATAAGGTTATATCCGCTCTTGAAGGAAAAAGCGCTACTAGCTGAGGGTTTCATAGATGGTTTCAGGATACCATACAAGGGACCACTGGGTTGCAGGGATGCTTTAAACCTCAAATCAGCAAAAGAACTCCCGCTAGTAGTCAGTGAGAAGATCAGGAAGGAGGTGGCCCTAGGGAGGGTTGTGGGCCCTTTCTTCTCCCCCCCCGCCCCTTGAGCACTTCCTGGTCTCACCATTAGGAGTTGTGCCAAAAAAGAGGCCAGGGACATACCTCTTGATACACCACCTATCCTATCCCAAGGGCAACTCTGTGAACCATTGGCTGGATGAGGGGGCTTGCTCTGTGTCTTACTGTTCATTTGATATGGCTATAGACATGGTAAGGAGGACTGGCAAGGGGGCGTGGTTGGCAAAGGCCGACATTGAATCCGCGTTCCGTCTCCTGCCGGTACATACAGCCAGTCAACACCTGCTAGGTTTTAGGTGGGGTGGCGAATTCTTCTTTGACCGCTGCATGCCGATGGGTTGAGCCGTCTCCTGCACGTATTTTGAGGCCTTCAGCTCCTTCCTTCAGTGGGTACTATCCGCCACGCATGGCATATCCCAAGTGACACACTACCTGGATGATTTTCTGTTTTTTCGGCAGGGTAGGGACTCGGGAGTGCACAGAGGGTCTGCAGGCCCTTGAGACGATGGCGCGACACCTTGGAATGCCCCTTGCCCCGGGAAAGACCGAGGGTCCGGCGCAGGTCCTGACTTTTTGGGGCATTGAGCTGGACACCATCAAGGGTGAATCCAGGCTCCCTGCCGATAAGGTTGGCGATTTGAAGCGGGACATTCGGTCTCTATTGGGCAGGGACAAGGCGACCTTGGGGGTTGTGCAGAGTCTTTTGGGTAAGCTGAACTTTGCGGCACGGGTCGTACCAGCTGGCAGAAATTTTTCCCGCAGGTTAGCTAAAGCTACAGCCAACATAAGCAAAAACCCCACCTGGTCCGCCTGGGTCCTGGTCTGAAAGCAGACCTTAAAATGTGGGACGGTGATTTGGAGGGCCCCCTGGGAATGCAGCCAAGAACTTTGTCTTTTCTCAGATGCATCAGGTAAGGAAGGTTTTGGTGTTATCTTTGGAGAAGTGTGGTGTGCGATGCGCTGGCCCAATGCATGGCGGAAGAAGGGGATCACATCAAATATAACTGTCCTTGAGCTCTTTCCCATAGTTGCGGCATTGCATTTATGGCCAAGGGGGCTGGGCAACAGAAAGGTAGTGTTTTGGTGAGACAATATGGCTGTAGTTCAGGCTATCAATGGGCTATCAGCCACATGCCCCCTTGTTTTGAGTCTACTGAGGGAATTAGTCAGGGCGCGTCTTCAGAATAACACAGAGTTTAGGGCGCGACATATTGATGGTGTAAAGAATGTGGCAGCTGACGATCTCTCTCGCTTTCAGTGGCTCCGTTTCCGAGAGGCCTGGCCGCGGGCGAGGGCGGCGATGACACCATTCCCGGCATCACTATGGCGACTCCTTCGGTGGGGGAGCGATTGAAGAAGATGGGCGAGCGTTCCCTGGCCCCTGCTACCCGTAGGAAATATGCCTCCCAACTGGCCACTTTCAGAACAGTGATAGAGTCTTTAGAAGCGGCGTCATTGGGACTTCAGGAACAGGTCAAGAATTTTGTGGTTTGGGCCAAGGAGATTGGCAAGACCCATTCCTGGGTGTGTGGCCACCTTGCGGCACTTAAGCATGGCACCAGACTCAACGGGGGTGATGACCCCACTTGTTCTTTCAGGGTGAGGGCATCACTGAGAGGGTGGGCACGTGAGGAGACAAAGTCTGCTGAAAGCAGATCGGCAATAGAATTCCCCGCATTGCAGCGCATGATAGAAACCCTACCGCTAGTCACCAATTCCCCTTTCGAGGCTCGGCTTTTCTCCGCTGCCTTCTGCTTGGCTTTCTTTGGCGCCTTTAGGGTGAGCGAGCTCGTAGCTAAAGCAAAGACAGATAGGACTAGGGCAGCATTGGATTGGCTGGATGTCTGCGCGACAGACGCCCCGGTACTCCGCATTCGCAGATCCAAGACAGACCAGGCTGGTCGGGGCACAACAATGGTGCTGCAGGCTTTAGGGGATCCCAGATACTGCCCTGTCGCCACGGTCAGGGAATATTTGAAGACCAGACCGCTCCTAGCAGGGCATTTCCCATTCATGCAGATGAGGCGCCATTGACCAGGTACCAGCTGGAACGCATCATGGGGGCAGCTTTGGCCAAAGCCGGTCTCTCAGGAAAGGGGAAGAAATTCTCGAGCCACTCCGTTAGGATTGGAGCGGCCACGGCTGCATTCAGGGCAGAGATGGGGGCTGAAGGGGTCAAAAGGGTAGGACGATGGAACTCGACCTGCTTCCAGCGATACATTCGCCCCTAGTAAACCCAGGCTGGGAAGGGCAATTGTAGTACCTAACGGTCCCAAAGATATGTGCTTAATTATGTCAAGAAGATATGCAGTCACGACTTTTGCAGTTAATTGTGTGCAGTGTAAACCATTAAACCACGAGTGTTAAGTATACGGCGTCCTCCCCTTTTGTTGAATATTGATTTGTCTTCTTTCCAGCGGGCTGTTGCGTGTGGGTGATGGGGCATTCTTATGTTGCCAGGTTGGAACAGTGGGCAGCACTCAAGGATTGGAGCCGGGGTTTCGCACAGACGTAGTTTGTATGGTTGGGATACCCAGGAATGAAATGGGGCAACGTGAGGCTCAAGCTAGACCAACACCTTGCTTTAAGGGGGGCCCCACCCAATGTCCTCATTATCCACCTTGGGGGGAACGACTTAGTCATCAAGGGGAGGAGGGCATTGATTCATGTCATGCAGAAGGAATGTCTGACAAAATATCGATAACACAAATATCGATATACAAAAATATCGTAACAAAAATATCGAAGTAAAAAATATAGGAATCCTATCCCTAACAAGGTAAGTACAAATATATCGAGAAAAAAAATATAGAATGACAAAAATATCGTTTTTTGTAAAATATCGTTTTTTAAAATTAAATAAAAATCTAATATTAACAAAATAATACTTATAAATGTAATAAACATATTTTAAAAAGTACTATAATATTTAAAATTAATACATAATGTAATACAAATTAATATTAATAAATATATAATACATAATATATTTTTCATTAATAACTCTAAATTAATTATTTTCATAACTTATAAAAAAATAAAAATATAATAAATTACTAATACATTTATACTAATGCATGGAAAGATGGCGGAACCTTCATAAGAATGCACCTGATCCGAGATAGCCTCAATAGTAAATCTGCCCCTTTCTTAATAGTTAAAGAGGGATTATGTGCACACCGATTGAACACCCGCCAACACAATGCCAGTCCTAAACAGAACTCTAACATATCATGAAAAAAAGCACAGGTGCACCATATATCAAAATTATACTACATTAGTAATAAAGTAATGAAGCACAAATGGTGAAGTCCAGAAGTCTTGTTTGTTTGATTCTTTATTTTTCACAAAAAGGAACAGCCGACGCGTTTCGTCCCGTGACGGGACTTCTTCAGGGCTGTGTTTAAAAGAACAACATGTACAACATACAATTAAAATTATGCTCTATTAATTGACTCAGCCGAGCAACAATAGTCATAAATTAAAAGAACATTTGAAAGAATTGTATCAAAGGTAAAGCTCCTATTTGCTAATAGTTCCCAAGGCAGTGTATGTGTGGCCTACCCCCGGGTAAGTTAAAAACAATCAATGAAAACTATAATAAAGACTAGAACAGAAGAGGATTTCCAAAAACATGTACATAGGAAGGAGAGAGGAGAAAAGATACATGTCACTAATTCAATTAGCAAATATTCATTTGTTTTAAGAGTATCAACCGGTCAGTCTGGAATACATGCGGAAAAATTGTAAACATATAATGTGATCCTAATGGGGCTAAAGGCAATAATGACTGAAAATTCAAAATTTAACATGGGAAGAACACAGAAGGTCACCTAAGAAAACCGAAAGCATGAGGGATACACACACACCTACCAAGGAAAACTTTCCTGGCGGACAAGGGCATCATATAATGGACGACCAATAGTGAGTGAATAACATCATGGACTCAAACAGAAACTGAAAAATAGTAAAACTGAACGTGAGAGGAGAAAAGAGAACAAAAAATAGTAGAGCAAGGATATATCCAACGCTACCTATCGTGGAAAACAATAGAATGAGCGACCTCCTAAATTAACAGTAGGTATGACCATCCCTGTAATTACTTATACCCAAAGAGAAAGATGGCTCACACATTAAATATTAAGATGCCTGGGGGTGTATCTATGATTTTGATCCTCCAGGAATGTAGAGCAGACAAACTCAAAATTGTCACATTGGCACATAGGGTTCCATAAACGAAGTTCAGTCCTCCAGAATTTTCGTAAAAGCAAGCTTGGAGTATTTACTACAGAGAATTTTATAATAGAGAAAGGGAAAGAAAAAAACAATATTAAGCAAAAATGAAAAATGGAATTTCATGGTGCAGTCTTGCAAACTAAATAACTATGGACTCATGATTTGTTCAGCGTTATGAGGGTGCCATAGAGTGTAAATAGCAATGGTGTGACTGTATGGAACAAAATAACTCCACTATGACATATCTCCAGCTTACCCAGGTATATTTATGTATGAAGAGTCACTTGTAATCAATATGTAAGACAAAGAATCTCCAAGGTGCACCATCGATGAGGTGTGCACCTATATATATGAAAATGAATAAAAGAGAAGAAGATTAACATATAAGTTATAACCAGTAAGACTGTAAATGAGGTCAAAGAAGGCTCCTGGAGTGTCACAAAATTACCTGTGATTACATGATCGAATTCTCACAGGAAATTGAGCATGAGATTCAGGGAATCTCCTCTTGTCACCTCGTCAAATTTCTGAGCATGAAAAGGAACAGAAAATATAACATAAACATAAGATAACAAGATGTGACGGATGAACAGCCACAAAATCAAAAACCTTGTGGAAAATGGTGAATGGTTTAATATTAGCAAAGAGCTAACTTGCCAATAAATAATCCGCACAAAATATTGTATGTATAGAAACATGAAAAGAATGAAAATACGGTGGCGGAAGGGGGGATTGTCCAATGTAAATAATATATTCCTCTGTCACTTGAAACCCCCGCGCCATCCAAGAGAACATCTAAATACACATGAAAGAACTGACAACCGAACTCTATCCCAGTGGAGTACGACAGAACAGTCACTTGTGTGAAATATATCGAGTATAAATAATTAGACTCGTAGACATAGGGTGACTAAGGCCACAGGAGAGGATGTAAATCATGAAGCAAAAAATATATGTACTGTATCTATTCATTAAAAAATGAAAAATTAAAGCATCCTACAAGAGGCATAACCTAGCGAGATGGAATAACGCCTTGCAAATGAAAAAGCCCCCAGCAATTTAGCATAAACACTTACCACGGGAGAAAGAAGTGTGGAAAGCCAGAACCCGTGTCCTGCTCGCCGTCAGTACGTATAGCACCTGATGGTGAGAAGCAACAAAAAGTGCTTGTCTATATATCTTCCTTAATTGAAAAACCCGTTTCACCTGGCTTCAATAAACCCCGTGAATGGGCGTGTTTACCAGGTGTGGGACAGCGGCCATTTATAAATGGTGTGCAAGGACGAACAATGGTCAAATAATGCAACAAGGGCATAGCTAGATTAATAGCGAAACCTGCTGGGGGGCAAGCAATCAGACAATACTAATGGGAAATGCCAAAATGTAATAACGGATGGGCTAAAATTAAGGAATGATCACAAGGTACGAAAAAGAGAAACAAACGTTAGTGGCGGCCATTTTGAAACGGGTTCGACTGAAAAAATGTATCGAGTGCCCGAACCAGTGTCACGACTCACTAAACGATTCCCGGTGACGTCACTGCTTGCCGTAGTTTGAATAATTTGCCATAATGTGGAAGAGAAGATTAATAAATGAAAAAATCATAAAACGGAAAAAGTAAATAAAGTGTGAACACATACCAACACAAACCCTAAAAAACGAACAACGAATTGAGCTATATAAATAGCCCCAACTGACAACAGTGGAGTTTAATCAAATAGGGGTCCAAAAAATGGTAAAATAAGTTTTAAAAAAACGGGCAAGTTTTAAACAATGTCCAACGTAAATTAGACTGAGCACCTATTGCAGAAAAATGGCTGCAAAGAGTAGCGGGGAGAATAACCCAAATATATATGTCTCAAATTGTAAGGCAGAGTGAAAGAGCCAACCCGCCACAATCATGTATATATGAAACAATTCTTGCGGAGGCCAACTGTTGGACTGGGGGGTGCAATCCCATAGAATAAATGAGCATAATGAAATGAACAAAATCAAACTGGGAGGTAAGGCAGAGAATGAGTAACATAAAGGGTATATGTGCGCAAATTAAACATGGTGACCAAAACGTTAGCAAGGAAATAACATATGTCATAATTAAACAGGAAAGAAGAGAAAGAGCAAACAAAACAAAAATGGGAAAAAAAGCACGAAAAAGAATGAAAATGAAAAAAAGTCTATTAGATATAGAATATCCGGAAAGTCGAAGAATCAAAAATAACTTGACATATATATAGACAGAATCACTATTTTTTAGAAAAATATGGTAAACTTCTAAAAGTGATACAACATAAGACAAAAAGTGTTATTTACAACATATTTACCAAGTCTATATCCAAACGTGACTTGTACAGCCATGTATTTACATGTTCTCTCCTATCTGATATAGATACAGAAATCAACAATCAGAAAGACAGCTTGACATGAATTATACAGATAAGACTCCAATAACAGATTCAATACTCAAAGATTGGAGCATATAGTCAATGCATAAGAACTTAATACCAAACGTATGGAAAAAGCATGGAGGTAAACAATGGATAATTTATGTCAAAAAGTGATGCATTTCGTCATCAAAATTATGACCAAATTCTAGAGTTCTCAATTTACAAATCCACATTGCCTCCTTTCTCCGTAGAGCTAACAGTCTGTCCCCACCTCTAGGGTTAGTCGGGACATGATCTATGCCCAAAAACCAAATGGTGTCAGTGGTTAAGTGTTTCTCCTGCATGTGATTAGTCATAGCATATTTTAGATCCCCGTTTTTGTGTGCCCTGACATGCTCTTGTCCTCGTAACTTGAGGGCCCTTTTCGTACTGCCTACGTAATTTTGGCCATAAGGGCATCCTAGAACATACACTACATAGCTGGTATTACAATTGATGTAATACATTTATATACATAAAATAATCACATAAATAACAATTGATAACATAATACTAATAAAAAAGCTAAATACATTTTATATAGTGTATGAGTAAAAATTACTATTCCCACACCAGAGAGTGCAACAGTAGGGAAAGTGTTGGATAGCGTAGGGGTAACAATTACTATTCCAACTCCAGAGAGTGCAACAGTAGGGAACGTGTTGGATAGTGTAGGGGTAACAATTACTATTCCCACTCCAGAGAGTGCAACAGTAGGGAAAGTGTTGGATAGCGTAGGGGTAACAATTACTATTCCAACTCCAGAGAGTGCAACAGTAGGGAAAGTGTTGGATAGCGTAGGGGTAACAAATACTATTCCAACTCCAGAGAGTGCAACAGTAGGGAAAGTGTTGGTTCGCGTAGGGGTAACAATTACTATTCCAACTCCAGAGAGTGCAACAGTAGGGAAAGTGTTGGATAGCGTAGGGGTAACAATTACTATTCCAACTCCAGAGAGTGCAACAGTAGGGAAAGTGTTGGATAGCGTAGGATTAAAAATTACAATCCCAACTCCAGAGAGTGCAACAGTAGGGAAAGTGTTGGATAGCGTAGGGGTAACAATTACTATTCCAACTCCAGAGAGTGCAACAGTAGGGAAAGTGTTGGATAGCGTAGGGGTTGAAATAACATACTTATAAAACATAATTCATTATTACTTAATTACATTAAAATTAGTTCCCACCATATTCCCCTATAAACACACAACCCACAACAGAACACATTTATCAATTAATCAATTATTTAAAATTAATTACCAATTAATTATAATTATTTACCAATTAATAACAATTAATGTATGCTTCCTACTAATTAATAATTAATTCTACATAATTAAATTACTTCCCACCCTATTCCCCTATAAACCCATAACCCGCTAAATAACATATTTATCAATTAATCTATTAATTAAAATTAATTAAAGAATTCTCAATTAATTAATAATTCCTACTAGGTAATAATTAATTTAACATAATTAAATTACTTCCCACCCTATTCCCCTATAAACCCATAACCCGCTACAGAACATATTTATCAATTAAAATCAATTAATTAATATTAATTACAAATAATTCTCAATTAATCAATTAATAATTCCTACTAATTAATAATTAATTTAACATAATTAAATTACTTCCCACCCTATTCCCCTATAAACCCATAACCCGCTACAGAACATATTTATCAATTAATCAATTAATTAATATTAATTACAAATAATTCTCAATTAATTAATAATTCCTACTAATTAATAATTAATTTAACATAATTAAATTACTTCCCACCCTATTCCCCTATAAACCCACAACCCGCTACAGTACTAAAAGACAACATTTAATTAAATTACATTAAAAATAAATTATTAAGCATAATAAATACAATATAATATACACAAAATGTATTTAAAAATCGATATTAGTAACATCGAAATTATTTACTTCGATATTACTGACATCGATATTTAAAACTTCGATATTACTAATATCGATATTAAGAGTGTTGATATTACTTACCTTCTATATTATGTCCCTTCGATATTTAAACTTCGATATAATTGTATATCGAGATTTAAAACTCGATATTTTGTCTGTGTACCATGCAGAAGGACATGGTGGCAATAAGCAACAGGTTGGGAGCGGGCGAGCTATTGTGGTCCGAGATTGTCCCTCGCAGGGAATGGAAGGGGGCGAGATCCCCGTTAGAAGTAGAACATTCCCGCAGGAGGGTCAACAGATCCATGCAGATGTTCATGGAAAGGAGAGGCCTTGGTTTCATTAGACACACACTAATACAAGAAAAAACGGAAGGGTACTATGATAAAGACGGGGTACACTTGTCTAATTTGGGAATGGATATGTTCCTACTGGATGTGCAGGAGGCACTAGCAGCTGCGGGATGTAAGTAACTAAGGAGGTGGGGGGCTCTGTCATCGACGGTGGCCTCCTCCAGAACTGTGGCGGAGTTACAGGGCGATCTGGAGGCAGACGGGTACAGTAAGGGTACCTCTGCGGCAGACTGGTACAGTAAGGGTACCTCTGCCTGGCACAGTAAGGGTGCCTGAGCCAAGGACCCGGAGCCGCAGGAGGTTCCGGGAAACCGCGTCGGCGCCCCGTTAGTCCTTTGGGGGACCTGAACCGACCAGGGGTGTGCCACACCGCTCCGCCCTGACAGGGGTGGCGGGAGTATAACATAGGATCGGCAATGTGCTGCACCGTCCGAGCATCGACTCACCGTGCTGGCTGGCTCTTTAGGCAGGCGGACAGCGAGGGGCTGCCTGCTTTGGATCGCCTGTAAGATGACCCACCTAAACGTCATACGTTTGTTGTATGAAAATAAACCTGCAGCAGTTCTTACCCATAATTCCTGTCCAGTGTATCAATTTGGAGCTGGATGTGTGGGAAGTGGGGCGGGAGCGAATGACGGTGTGGGCACTATGCCGCTGCCCGCGTTCCACACAGGGGGACATCAGCGAGGCAGCTCTCTAGTGGCCATTCATCACAGCTCCCCGCCTCTACACGGGGGGGGGGGCGGGGAGGGGAGGCATGCAGGGCTCCTTGCCCCTCCCCGCGATCACCATGTCACACGACCAGGGGTGGGCTTACCTGTCGGGGGGGGGGCATACCTAATACTTAAGCCCCAACTGCCCCTGGCACGGCCTCTTTTCCGGCTGTCCGCCCGCTCGAGCGCTGTTCCCACCCTATCCTCTTACCCAGCGGCTCGATAGGCGGCGCAAAGTAATGGAATGTTTAAACGTTGTCTTTTGTGATGCAGGCGGAGTTACAGGGCGATCTGGAGGCAGACTGGTACAGTAAGGGTACCTCTGCGGCAGACTGGTACAGTAAGAGTACCTCTGCCTGGCACAGTAAGGGTGCCTGAGCCAAGGACCCAGAGCCCCAGGAGGTTCTGGGAAACCGCGTCGGCACCCCGTTAATCCTTCAGGCGGGCGGGGGCCTGAACGGACCAGGGGTGTGCCACACCACTCCGCCCTGACAGGGGGAGGCGGGAGTATAACATAGGATCGGCAATGTGCTCCACCGTCCGAGCATCGACTCCCCGTGCTGGCTGGCTCTTTAGGCAGGCGGGACAGCAAGGGGCTGCCTGCTTTGGATCGCCTGTAATATGACCCACCTAAACGTCATAGGTTTGTTGTATGAAAATAAACCTGCAGCAGTTCTTACCCATAATTCCTGTCCAGTGTATCATTTTGGGGCTGGATGTGTGGGAAGTGGGGCGGGAGCGAATGACGGTGTGGGCACTATGGCATTACCTTACAGGGTAACTAAAAACGCCACCTTCCTGCACATACTACAATATGACATTCACAAAAAACTGAACTTATCACACTTTTCTGCATCGCTCAACACCATTTTACACATCACAAGATCACAACATGCATCACAACAAAGGAAAAAACAACAAGGTAGATGTTTAACACCACAAAAGACCATTCCACAACAACCAACATTATCAACTATACAAACACTTTGCAGCAAGATAATAAAAAATTTAACTAAATATTTAGGAAAACTAATTGAAGCACGGTAGAGGAGGAGGAAATTCAGGATTTTCGGAACAATAAGGCATAACGATGTGAAGGGGCTAGAAACAGAGGTGAAGGAAGATGCAGGCACTACAACCACACAGAGTTTCAAAGAGTGTCCTCCAATCAAAGAATGTTTAAACATTGTTGTAGGAAGGGCAGTTTTAACCTGTGCACACAAAGAAACCCCTTTTGCAACAAGCCATGCCAGTACATCAAAGTATGGAAATTTCCAGGAAATATGATAAACACTTTTTCAGTAAACCTAAGGGTAAAAATATAAAACATAAATTTGTCAAGGAAAGAACAGTGCAAGTGATCAAGGAGGAGTATTCAGAATCAATCAGGTAAGAGAAGATGAGCGAGGCAGATTTTTTTCCGCGTCTAATGGTGCTTTTAAATAAATGTGCAGTGTTGTGGTCACATTTAAAAAAAAAATACTCACCTTCAGTCGCTCGCCTCCCTGGTCCACCGCAGCTTTTGCTGTTTGTGTGGAGGGAGCTCAAGGCGATCCTGTCCCCCGTTTCCCTCACTTCCGGTGGCACGTACAGAGGGGGCCATTTTGGAAGGGGGCGGACTAGTCTTTCTTTTGGCAGTGATTACTGACAGCATAAAAACAGACCTATAAGGTAACCTATACACGGGAGGATTTGTGGAAATTTAGGAATTTGGGGTGTGACTGTGGGCAGGTCGGTGGGCTTGCTACTGAGGGCCTTTTTAGTTGTCTTCAATGTGGTTTTCAAGCTACACTTGCTCCTCCCTCTTACCGCCACTTTCCCAGATCCAGCAAGCACACTAGCATATTTAGCCTCAACTGCCGCTCTTTAGCTAAACATCATGCTGATGTTTTTGACTTGCTAGAGGAGGCTTCCCCAGACGTTCTCTTTCTTACTGAGACATATCTTTCTGATGCGATTACTGCTGAACCTGGCCTCGTGCTCCCTGCGGGTTATAGCATTCTTTCGCTTAATGGAGCAAGTAGGGGTTGGGGTATAGTGATTATTTTTAAATCATGCTACCTATGCTCTTTTACTAAACAGATGGTTACCGGTTGTGAGAGCACCCACTTTAAGGTCACGTTGAGCCCAAATTACACTATGTATTGGCTCCTAGTATATCGCCCCCCAGGGTTCTTCCCTAGGTTTTAGGGAAGCTCTTGTAGATATGGTCAGCATATTAGCAGTTAATACCACCAACTTTACAATTTTGGGGGATTTGAACCTCCATTTAGATAATTTTGAGGACACTGATATGGCGAATTTCGTGGCCGACCTTGCAGCCTGTGAACTGATGCAGCTGGTCTCAGGCCCAACCCATATTGGCGGTCACCGATTGGACCCAGTTTTTTCTAATATATCTAAAATTATAATGCATGCACCGCTTAGGATGGGATGGACGGACCATTTTCTGGTCTCATTGTCTCTATGCGATGTTACTCCCACTCTGACTGAGGGTCAGTCAACCTCTTTGAAATGGCCGTGGTGTAAATTGAACTGGAATCAGTTGGTTGCTTGCCTCTTGGCTACTTGTCCGAATTTGCAGGAGGATTCTAACGAGGCACACAGGGTATTCTCTGAGTGCATAGAGCATCCATCAGATGGCTTAATCCATATGAAACGGTCAGTCAATCGTAAAACTAAATCACGACCATGGTTTAAGACTGAACTCGCTGATATGCGTAAGGGTTGTAAGACATTAGAGCGGATATGGAGAAGAGACTTCAGGTCGACCGCTAAAGATACCTATCGTGCAGCTATCAAACGGTATAACACGGCCATATATCAGACACGTGCAGTTTTTATTTCCAACCAAATCCGCGAGAGCGCCAATCCCTCTAAAAGTACTTTTTCTATACTTGCCGGCTTGCAATCTCAGCAAATCATGGCTGGGTCGACCATTAAGTCTAATAAACAGTGCCAGGACCTGGCCATCTTTTTTGAGAAAAAGGTGGATGACATCTACAGGTCCTTTCCGACTGCACATAGTAACGTGCCGGTGGCATGCTGCTGTCAACAGGTTAATATCCTCCATACTTTTACGCCGATCCCGGTTGACCAGCTGTTAGCTCCTTGCAGTAGGATCAAGTTGGGATCTCCTGCTGACCCTCTTAAACTAGACCAATTTAAGAACGTGTTGTCGACAATCTTACCTTCCTTGAATCAGGTGAAAAATGGGTCTCTTAGCACATCCACTGTACCCAGGGCCTGGAAACAGGCTAAAGTAATACGGTCACTTTAGAAACATGCGCTCGACCCAGACAAACCAGAAAACTACTGCCCTATTTTCTTGCTTCCCTGGGCAGCAAAGATCACAGAGGTTATGTGAACTCCCTTCTGTCAGATTTTCTGTCCGCGAATAACATACTGGACCCCTCCCAGAATGGCTTCAGGCCAGGCCACAGCACGGAGCCAGCTCTCCTAGCTGTTACAGAGCATCTCTGGTCAGCAATGGATGAGGATCAAACGTCTGCGTTGATTCTGATAGACCTGAGCTCCGCGTTTGATACGGTGTCTCATGATATACTGCTGAGACTTCTCACAGAGGTTGGAATTACGGGCCTGGCTCTGGAGTGACGTGCCTCATTCCTCCATGAGAGGTCATTTACGGTAAATGCCCCCCGTTTGCTTCTGGCGAATATCCAGTTAAACAAGGGGTGCCACAGGGCTCCTCTCTTTGGGCCTGATTCACAGAATAAACTTAAGACTAAATCCTAAACTTACTACTATTTGGTATTCACAGAATGCACTTACTACTTTTGGGATTCAAAGAGTGAACTTACTACTTTCGGGATTCACAGAATGAACGTACTACTTTCGGTATTCACAGAATAGATTTAAGACTACTAACTTTATGGCCGCACTTGGGCTGGAAATTCCGGCCCGGAGGCGGAGTTTCCGGCCCAGGGGCGGAGCTTTCGGCTTGGGGGCGGAGCTTGTGGCACGGAGCTTGTGGCACGGAGGCGGAGCTTGTGGCACGGAGGCGGAGCTTCCGGCCCAGAGGCAGAGCTTGCGGCTCAGAGGTGGAGATTTCAGCCATGGCTCTGCCTCCAAGCCACTAGTTCCGCCTCCGGACCGGAAGCTCCGCCTCCAGGTCGCACGCTCCGCCCCCAAGCCAGAAGCTCCGTCTCTGGGCCAGAATTTCCGGCCTGAGTGCGGACGTAAAGTTAGTAGTCTTAAATTTATTCTGTGAATACCGAAAGTAGTAAGTTCATTCTGTGAATCCCGAAAGTAGTAAGTTAACTCTGAATCTCGAAAGTAGTAAGTGCATTCTGTGAATACCAAATAGTAGTAAGTTTAGGATTTAGTCTTAAGTTCATACTGTGAATCGGGCCCATAGTCCCCTGTTATTCAATATCTATGTTCAACCGTTAGAGGCAGTTGCCAACAGCAGGGGTCTAACCTTGGTCTCATACGCTGACGATTCTCAGTTGGTGGAGGCACTCTCTATTAACACCGAGCGGGACGCCCTTAAGTTTCAGGGCGACCTTGCGGCAGTGGCCGAGTGGATGAACAGCAACTGCCTCCAGCTAAATTCCAACAAGTCACAGGTACTGTTAGTAGGTAGGGACCATGGTCTGTGAAGTGATCGCTGGGTGGCCAGCCAGCCTAGGTAAACCCTCTTCCCCAAAACAGGCAGTAAAAAACGTAGGGGTTTGGTTGGTCTCTTCCTTAAACTATCGAGTCCAAACAAATAAAATGGCAGGGACCTGTTTTGGTCTCCTACTTTATTATTTATTAATATTAAGTGAGCTTGTATAGCGCAACAGCTGCCTCAGCAAAGAGGCGTCAAGGCGCTTGCAGCCATATCAGAAGAGCGCGGAAGCTAGACCTTAGGAAATAGAAAGGTTTTGATATCTTTACGAGGGCTTAGACCCTTGCTGGAATTTTTTGATGCATTCACGCCTCAGGTGATCTTTTAGGCGACAGTTTTGTCGAGTCTTGATTATGCCTGTTCCCTCTATATAGGGTCCAATAAAGCAGAGGTCTCAAGGCTGCAAAGGGCACAGAATGCTGCAGCAAGAATGCTCTTAGGCCTGTGCAAATCTTGCTCTGTATCAAATGCCCTCCGCCGTCTTCACTGGTTACCTGTGGCCAGGCGCATTGAATTTATAACCATGCAGAGTTCGGGCCGGTGGCCGCTCTTTTCGTTATAGAGCCGCCACTCTTTGGAACTCATTCCCTTGGCAGATTCGTGGCCTTGACAATTATTTAGCTTTCAGAAAGGCCATTAAGACCTATCTTTTCCCTGCTTCTTAGTTCTTGCCTGCCTCTTTTGCTTAGTCAGTCTTTCCTGTACTAGCTCCGGGACACCCCTTTACTGGGGCAGCCGTTGTGCTATACAAGACACGATAACATAACATAACATAACAGGTCACTGACTGAAAAAGCTGCCTCCTTGTAGAGCTCTGAGACTCCAGATGGGAGAATGTTTCTTCACAGCTATCAGCAGGTGTCCTTGGAGCCAGAATGAACGCAACATGAATGAGACAACAGCAATGTAACTTTGAGGTTATTTTTGACATGAGAAATTACAGCTAAACCGAGTTCTTCAATGAAGTCTTGAAGCCTGGTCTTTCCTTCAGCGGAGTCTCACAACTCAGCTGCTCCAAAGATAAGTGGCTTTCCTTGCTTTTAAACATGGAGGCTGCTTCAGGGGAATTGAATTACTCTGGTTGATCTCTTCACACTGTCAATAGAGGTTGTGGATGGAAAATCAGAGCACCATTTCTGTAGCTGAGTCTAGAACTCATTCTGACAGGAAACAACCTGCTACTAAAGAGTTAATAGAAATTCCCTTTCTTGAAGTTGAAAGACTGCTGTGTGTTTTTGAATTGTATTTGAATTGCTGTTGTTCTCACACCACACAGGATCAGCATATGAGAACTTTCAACTCTGAGGTATTTATCTCTATCCTTTTGGCAGCTTAGGGGCATATCAGCAAGGGCTTTAGCTCCGCTTTTTTGGCTTTAAAAGCCAAAAAAGCGGAGATAGAACTATTGCCCCATCAACAACAGGATGCTAACATGCAAAATCGCATGTTAGCACCCTTTTTCACTACGCCTCCCTTTGCATCTCTAATGAGATGCAAAGTGGGCGTTCCTTCAAAAAAAACCTGGAGAAATGTCGCTAACCAACATTTCTCCACTTATCAATCGGCACGCTAACAAGCATAGCGATAAGAAAAGTAGCTTTAACCACGGTTATCGCTACTTTCCTTACCCCTGCTTTTAGTTTGACTTAGCCATGATATCTAATGGAAGTTGGGTATCATGGTTAAGTATGCCATGCCCTATCAACAACGTAGTGCCAAAAATTGTGCGATTATCGCTGGAATCCCAGCGATAATTACACATTTGGCAGCTAATTTTGGGATTTTTATCGCTCTGGAGATAAGCGTCGCTGATAGTGCACTATCTCCGCGATAAAAACAAGCGATACCCAGCGATAATTATCCTAGCGCGAAGTGCGCTTAGCGATAAATATCGCCGGGTGTTGATGATATGCCCCTTAGACTCTTCTACATACATGGGAATTCCTATCAGAAGAGATTGTAGAGGGAATTTGGCTAGCCAGGGGAAAGCTGTCTGGCATTTCTGATACTCTATTTTTCAGCAATCCCTGTTTGAAAACATACCGTCATAATTTTTAGAATCACAGAAGTCTTTAGAAAACAAATGACTCATTCTGTCAGGAAATACATCAGGGGAAAGCTGTGTGACATTTCTGATTGCTGGGTGACTGTTTTTCAGCAACTCCTGTTTTAAAAACATGCAACCATAATTTTATAGAATCCCAGAAGTCTGTGAAAAAAAATGACTCATTCTGTCAGGAAACACAACCTGATTCTGAAAGTTAAGTGGAATTCCCTTTCTTTAAGTGGAAAGGCTGCTTGGTGTTTTTGAATTACTGTTTTACTTCTCACAGGGCACAGGGGAAGCACATGAGAACTTTCATACCTGAGGTATTTCTCTTCATTTGACAGATTAAGCTCTGCAACACATTTAAGTAGGTAGAAGTGTGCTGACCAAACTTAGATAAACAAGGGAAAGCTGTTGACATTTCAGCACCACTTGTTTGAAAACATACAGCCATAATTTTTGAGAAACCAAGAAGTCTATCCGTATCCAAATATGTATTTGTGTTTATAGTGTTTCTACCTAACTGCTTTGTGAGGGGACTGGATATCACATTTGGTTACTAGGCTGCACTTGGTTTTGTCTTCTCTAACATTGAAGTATAACAGTTTGGACAGTTGAAAACCTAATAGAAAGCATTTGTTTACACAAGTGGTTGAGAAAACACTATCTTCAGGCACTTCTTCTACTGTCTCACAAGATAGTGCTTCTATGGACCTTATTTTAAAGAGATCTCTGCTGTGGGACAACGATTGGGATCTATGAATGTCAAAATCTCAGATCTCACGACAGAAATGAAGTCAATAAGGATGGACCTAATCTCTTTTCATACCAAAGTGGAAACTCTAGATAAATGGACCACCCTTTTGGAAGAAAGATTAGATAATGCAGAGTATTGGGGTCCAGATATCTGGCACTTAAAACAAAAAGTAATATATTTGGTAGACAGCGCCTGATGAAATAGAGTTTGCTTTTATGGAATTCCAGAACAAATGGAAATGAATAATGATGTGAAGAGCTTGCTACTAACCTTAATACTGCGGCTACTTAACATATTGTTGTAACTTCACTTGCTGCGACTCCCCCGCGCCCACCCCTCACCCTTCTTCCTCCTTGGTATGGTCCGCTCTGCATCTGGGAGCGCGAGTTAGAATGTTGACGGTGAGACTAAGCCGCCAAGCTGGAAGCACCTGTTTACTTATGACTAATAAATATATACCCAGAACCCTCTTGGAGTGGTGACTCTTTACTACAATTTTGGCGACGAGGACGGGATGCTGAGCCAGGGTCAGTTTGGTGTATTCCCCCTGGATAAATTTGATGCTTGTGCGGAGATGTGAAGTGATAAGGAAGACTCACCCAGTTGATGAATGAAGATCAAAGGACAATGGACATGAAACGAAGCTGAGCCAGTGTCAGCGGGGGTCTAAGAAAAGAAATCTGGTCGCTTTCTTCTGGAATCCACGCAGTCTTCAGCCTAACGTGCTGCAGTTAAGGAGCGTGTGGCTAAGAGTGAAGCTGTCGAAGTCAATGGACGCACGACCAACGGAGGCATTGTTCCGTTCCTGGCACTGAGTGGGCGAACTCACGCACCTTGCTGTGTCCCCTCCGGGGTTTGGTGGACTGGTGTGCAGCCCGTGAGAAGCAGTGGACACTCGTGAAGCAGCAGATCTTGCTCCGAGGAACCGCAGAGTCGTCGACAGGAAGTTCATGTTCCGTAATCTTGGAAAAAGAAAGAGGACTTCGCAGTCTACATTACTTTCTGTGTGAACTTTGAGAGATAAGGAAGAAAGGGGAGAGTTAACTCAGATTCCCCCTGATGTTTCCGTGAAGTTGTTATGGTGCAGGGAAGTAAGACTCAAGTCGGTAACAGAGGGATTCGTTCAAGTATATGAGGTGAGCCTATGAAGCTGCGTGAGGTGAAGGGAGCGGAGCAGGGAACAAAGCCACACTTATGATACTGCAAAAGAAACTGATCCGAGGCAGAGCACTGGGCGTTCGAGGCATTAGTGAGTGACAGCATTGGGAAGCGGGTACCTCCTACTCCCAGAATCATCAGAGGCGAGTGAATAATAGTCTCGGAGAATTCGGGAGTATTCATGTACATTATTGGGAGGTAGATTAACCGAAGGAGACCCAAGCTGGAGTACGCTTAAGCGTAGTGAGCCTTTTAAACACTGTGAGGAGCGGTGAGCGGAGCATAGTGTTTAGTAAACTTATGAAACAGAACAGCTTTGTAAGGAAATATCAGAGGAACAAAGAGTGTAGCGAACCTTTGTTTCTGTGTTTGAAAATTAACTGAGGCAGCACCAGGAGCTGTATGAAATATCTGTGAGGATCAGGGAAGGCAGTTAATCCCTGTTGCCACGCGCGAAACGGAACTGAGGCAGCGCTTTGAAACAGCGCGCAGCAGCTGTGTGAGGAAATATCAGAGGAACAAAGAGTGTAGCGAACCTTTGTTTCCGTGTTTGAAAACTAACTGAGGCAGCACCTTGAGCTGTATGAAATATCTGAGAGGATCAGGGAAGGCAGTTAATCCTGTTGCCACGCACGAAACGGAACTGAGGCAGCGCTTTGAAACAGCGCGCCGCAGCTGTGTGAGGAAATATCAGAGGAACAAAGAGTTTAGCGAACCTTTGTTTCCGTGTTTGAAAATTAACTGAAGCAGCTCTTGGAGCTGTATGAAATATCTGAGAGGATCAGGGAAGGCGGTTAACCCCTGTTGCCATGCGTGAAACGGAACTGAGGCAGCGCTTTGGAGCTGTGTGAGGAAATTTCAGAGGAACAGAGAGAGAGTGTGGCAAACCTCTGGTGCTGTGTTGGAAACTTAACCGAAGCAGCGTGTTGAAGCTGCGTGAGGAAATCTCAGAGGGGCAGGGAGCGCAGTGATCTCCAGTGGTGGTGTTTGATACAGATGTGAGGCAGCGCGTCTAAAGAGAGATACGTAATCTTTTTGGATCTTTAGCATGGGGTTGACAAGGATCATGAATCTACAGGCGTCGTGAGCAAAGCATTTTAAGGGATCTTAGGGTAGTGCAAGAAACTAGACTTTCAAATTAAGAACCCCGACGGCCTGAAGGAACCAACGTCAGTTACGTAGAGTTACTGAGAGGCCATCTTGGAAGTAATAAACACCAGGTGAAGTAACCCGGACACATTCTCTGAATGTAAAGAACTATGTATTTTAGGAGGTAGAACAAGACAAACGAAAAAAACAAAAAAAAGTCTAAATCCAGAGACCACAGAAAAGGTATTTCGGAACGTTCCAATTGGGCATTTCACGCACCAGGTGGCGCAGCAGAATAATCCACGGAGCTTAGTGGATGGGAAGAGCAAGAAGACTGTATCCTTAACAAGTAAAAATATCGGGGAGCGAGTGTTAACTTGGTTGTGAAAGTAGCTCTAACTTACAGAACGTAGCCATCGGCACTGGGGAATTTTAGAAGAAAAACAAAGAGAAGTTATTGGAAGAGGCACAATGGGTAATTTATCGCATCCTGAGCCATTAATAAAAGAAAAAAGCACTAGTATCGCGGATAAGGAGGAGAGGAAGATTAGATTTAAAAAAAGCATATCAGTCGTTATATCCATTTTTGAGGAGAAGGAAGAACCCATGTTTAAAGAGACAGAGGAGGAAGAACGGACAAACAGTTTGGGAGTTGGAGAATGGATAGTGAATATTCACAGTGAAGGGAGAGATTTTAAGGGCACTGACAGAAGAGGTCGGCAAAAGGACTTGAATGAGTTAAATGTACAAAATAAGCGAGAAGGGAGTGCCAAAGTACAAGGGGACAAAATATGCCGAGAGGAAGGAGATAACGAAATGGTGAGGAACAAAAGCGAAGCAAAACAGATGCATACCATCAATAGTGGTGGAGAATTTAAAGGATCTATCGCAGATTCAGGGTCACAAAGTACAGTAGTGGACAAATACAGTGGGAAGAGTGATTTGTCATTAACGCTAGGAAAGGAAGGGGAAGCAGCAGACACGGGTGAAAACGTGATATTGAGAGGAAAAGAAGAGACAAAGTGGTGCTACATGAAGAGAAGTACGATAGTTAAGGTTAATAATGCAGAAGAAGTGGTTGCAGTACTGGAAGGGAAGGAACGAGGGAAATTAAGTAGAACTAAAAATCCCAAAGGTTCTGAGTCCAAGAGAGGGTTGGCTGTAGACGACAGTAACCCATTTACCAGGTTGGAGAGTTTGAGGGTGAAAACGTATCCATCCTTAGACATTGAAGTACGAAAAAGAAAATTTTGGAGGAATAAAAAGAAAACAGAAACAGCTATGGTCAAGTGCAAAAGAAAGCAGAAAACGTCTGTGGGTAAGGTTGTTGGAGACAAGATGAGGAAAATCTCTGGGAGATTTATCAGTGAACATGATGTTCTGGAAGTAAAAGATGTGGTTAAGGAGGAAACGTGTGGGGTTACACATTCCACGAGAGTAGTGGAGGAACTTTCCAAACCAAACTGCCTCAAGAATAAGAAAGCACGGAGCTCCACTGCTAGGGTTAAATACAAACTCAGATTGTATAAGAAATCTGACCTTCACATGGACCCGGAAAGAGGAGTTTGTCAAAGAGTGTGCGAGAATCCACTCAAAGACGTACCAAGCCAGAACCCTAAAGATCCGGTTGGGAGAGTGTGGTTGCTCCTAGAAAGCTGGGAAGAAGATGTGTTAGGGTTTACAAGAGACAAGGCCAGATTCACAAGGCGAACCCTGGGGACGAAGTTAGAGGGAAGTCTAGTCCCTGAAGAGGCATGTACAGGTGGAAGTACGAGAAGCTCAGGCACAGCGTGCCACAAGAGAAATTATGCGTGACTTAACACCTATGAGGTCAATGAGAAGGAAACCGGTCATAGGAGCAGGGTTAGAAGCAGTGTAACATGGTCCAGGAAACTTCCGAGGAAAAAAATAATAATAATAATATTCTAAGGGATAGTCACTCTCCAGCAGGGAGAGGAGGTACGTGGGACTGAGGACTTGAGCACGTCAGCAGAGTATCTTTTGGGCCGTGCGGCTCTTGAGGACTTATATATATATATAGTACCAATAGGCATCCGTTCCCTTTCTAACCCTCAACATAAACCAAACATGAATGTGACCTAAGCCTTTGGGAACGGAAGGGAGGGCATTGCCGTTTGCTCTCAGTTTCTTCAAACGCATCTTGGTGGATAGACCAGTTACCCATTCCGTTGAAGGGACAAAGCTTGGCCAGGGACCACGCGGAACAAACAATCCTATCTCTCAGCAACTCCGCCGCTGAAAGCGGGAGTGGTCATCACCACAAGGTCGGGGTTAGCTAAATGCGGAAGAGAATTGGGTGAACGTAACTTTTTCCTGTGACAACAGTGTCACAGAGAAAATAAAATGACTTATGAAGTACAAGTATCACTGATCCTTCTAGACAGGCGCCTAGTTGGAAGTTTTCCCTCACTTTCAGGGAAATGTGTAATGAGTACACCCCTGTCTCCTGTTAATGGGTCCTGGACTCAGCGTCAAGGTTGTTCTTTCTTTGTAATGTTAAGGGGGGTCGTCTTACCCACACTCCCATTTCCTAGTTGCAGTCCTTCCTTTTCTGTTCGCCTGCTAAGCCTTTCCCTCTCTTTCCTGTTTCCCCGCCCCCCTCTCTACTCACTCCTTTCTTTCCTCCATTCTCCCCTTTCCACTGCATTCTCCCTCCCCAGCCCGGGGCTCTGGGTTCCCTTTCCCTTTGCTCTCCTTAGGGGGGAAGGTGTGTTGTAACTTCACTTGCTGCGACTCCCTCGCGCCCACCCCTCACCCGTCTTCCTCCTTGGTATGGTCCGCTCTGCATCTGGGAGCGCGAGTTAGAATGTTGACGGTGAGACTAAGCCGCCAAGCTGGAAGCACCTGTTTACTTATGACTAATAAATATATACCCAGAACCCTCTTGGAGTGGTGACTCTTTACTACACATATCTTTCGAGCATCCCCTTGAGTTGCAGAGAGCTCACAGGACTCAGTCAAGAACTTCAACTTCAACCCTTGAATCTAGACCTAGACCAATGATCGTGTGTCTCCTGTGTCATGAACAGGTCATCAATACCTAATAGCTGCTTGTAAACATGGTCCTTATTACTTGGAAGGCCATAAAGTATTTATTGCTGTGGACATCTTCCCTGAAACTAATGGCAAACAAAAAGCATTTCTGCAACTTAGGCCAAGACTTCAGACATAGGATATTAATTATGGTCTTTTAGAACCGGCTACAATGTGGCTCACAATAGGTGTGAAATCAAGCAATTACACAGAGCTTTAGGATCTGGTACACTTCCTGGACAGTTTAGAGGTCCAACACATGACCTTAACACCACTATCCGCACCAAAACATCTATGAACAGTCAACTTCAATTACAGAATGATAGTCAAAGCGACGGTGCTGGTAGATTACACATCTGTATCTTTAAGAAATAGTCTGACAGAGATAAAGTGGTCCGCTGTGTAGAAGAACTCACACATGAAAATACCAGAAACAAATCCGGATCACCTCTGAAGTCATTTATGCCTTTTGATAAAGTATCTGATGCTAAACATTCCACTGTTGCTTCTTCCAACTAGTATATATGCATGCTATGTATTTATACCATTATACTGGACTTACTGTTCACCTATTGGAAATTGTTGAGTTAACAGGAATATCTCCACTTGAAATTTAATATTGGTATGATATTATTGCTACTATCTTCTAACTATGATATTTGGTGTACTACATATTGTATACTATCGTTATCATCTCCTCCCTAGTCCATCTTTTCTATTTCTTCCTTTCCAGGTTTTATGATTATCTCAGATATTGTATCTTTTGATATCTGTATTATCTTTGTTGTGTTTAGAAATCTGAGATGCTTTATGCATTATAAACTGACATGTACTTTTCAATAAAAATATACAACAAAAGCAATGGATGACTTATATGTGGGAGTTATAGCCACATCAGTGGATGCCCGCTACCGAGATCCAAGTAAGCAGTATGATAAGAGTGTGTGTCCTGAGTGTGAAATGCAAGTTTAAAATGGTTGATCAGAAACACCTTACCTGACAGTGGTGCTGAGGAGGAGCATGTGCAGCTTACTTCACATGAGAAAGGGGGAGGGGCAGCTGGGGACCACACAAGAGGGCCTATTCACAAAGGCATATGTAGTGCATAAAGTAGTACCCCTGTAGTAGTCATTAACCTACTTTGACATGCTTTTATGAATTATGGAAATATGCAATTACTATTCATGTACAATTAGTACAAATAGAAAGGACTGTGCCCTCTGTGCACGAAGAGGGGGTTGTACGTTTCAAGGCTGATTAAAAGGGTACGTAAAAGAGTAATCTGTATTACTACTTCTCCTTTTTGAAGGGCCGTCCAAGGCCTCAACACGCACCAGACTCCTGCGTTATATCCAGCTGGGTAGGACACGGTCCCCCAGCATTCCACCAGGGGCGCAGGAGGCTGAGCCAGCTCTCCTGATGCCACGAAGGCTCCCTTGCACTCCCGCAGCTCAGGATTTGTTGAAGGGCCTTCTAAGGCCCAAACACACACCGGACTCCTGCGATATTTAGCTGGGGTGGGACTCGGCCCCACAGCATTCCACCAGAGGCATGGGAGGCGGAGCCAGCTCTCCTGATGCCAGTAAGGCTTCCTTCCACTCCCGCAGTGTGGTATGCATGCGGGCATGCCCTGGAGATACCTGGGCCAAGGTCTGGCCCATCTGCGCCCATCAGAGCCCGGAAGAGGCTGGGCTGGGCCACCCCTCTAAACCCTTGAATCAAAATGTACTTTACTATTTTATATGTGCCCTCGAACTTTTCTTGTTGCTTCGTGACTTTTTGACCAGGGGTCTCTGTATAATATATTTGCTTGGTCATTGGGAAGAGGAAAGCAACTGAAGGAGGTTACGGGGAGATGCACCCAAAAGTGAAAAAAAAAAAGAAGTGCTTGAAGCACATGGGGAGAACTGTGTTCTTAATAGAATAGACAATCTTGTGTGCGAATGAGTGGAGTTCCCGGAGTCCCTAGTTAATCCTAGCGTTAGCAGCCCTAAGTCCTCATCAGCATCTGTAAATACCAGACTACCCAAACGCCCTCCCCTTATTCCTCACATCTTCAAAAAGCATACTAAACATGTGGCAGGGCCAGATTCACCTAAATTGCAAACGAGCAAGAAGTCTAGGCCAGAAAGTCCAGCAACTGCACAGTCATGTGACCAAATAGATTTAGTTGTCATCAACCGATTCGCACCCCTTACAGCCCTGAAGGTAATGCCCAAGATAACGAGGTAGGCTGGACTGTAGAGGTTGAATGTAGGAGCTAAAGGGGGGTTGGGGGCCAAACATGGGCCCAAACATACTGACCATAAGGAGCTAGTTATGACAGATTATGTTTTATCAATCATCAGTGGTTTAAGAGCAAAAGTAGCCTCCCTGAATTTATTAATCCTTGGGTTCAAAGACCAAGTAAGCCTTCTCTTGGTCAAGAATGGGAATCCTCACATTGAACCATCCGTCCAAGCCCTTCAGCTGGTTAAATTGAGAGAGGCAGACTCAGATTTGCCTCTAGTAGGACCTCCCCAGTGCTTGGCCAGATCAAACAACATAGTCCACAGGCACAAGAAGAGCAATCCAAAGAGTAATAAGCTTCAGGATAGTCAGGGGCATATTGAGTACAACCAAATGCTTTGCTGGCTGGGAAAATAAAACTTACTGTATTGATACCCAGCCCAGGTGCAATCACATTAATACTCTAGCAAGTGTTGGAGAATAAAGCCCCTCAGACCCCTAATAGGATACAAATGACAAATGTCCTGAAAAGCAACACTAACCAGAAGTAGCAAGGTCAATAGTCACTCAAAAACAAAGTAATACACTGGATTGGGCATACCAGAGGTTGTAGATCAATAATTAGGGAGGACATCTTACGAGTAAGAAGGCTAACACCCCCCTCAGCCCCAGTGACTGTATTGAATTTACCTTGGCAAATGACAGGCTGGTCCATAATCTAATAGCCCTGGAAGCTAGAACATGCCCCTCTATGAACACCAGCATTTCATTTAAGTTCCAACTCCCCTCTGCCCCCTTCCACTTTGACCAAGACTCGAGCCTGGCCCCTATTGACTCACTAAAACGTTCAATCCTAACTCCGAAAGCATTTCACAGCTTTACTATCCATACTTGAGAAGAGTAGTGCCTCTCTTAGCAGTGTAAGTTCAAGATCGCCCTGGAGCTCACTTTTGACTGCACCTAGGCCACAGCCAGTAGGGGGTATCTCGCCTCCTGTAATTAGTAAGCATCAGATGCAGCAAGAGCTGTTGATCTTGAGACCTAGCCCTTCCAATTCCCCAATGCCCCTGGCCATTTTCCAGCTTTAGCTGACATCTTGCAATGTGGCAGGGGTAAAGACTAAGATGACACTCCCACATTGGACTCATTTCATGGAAACCTTTGATATCTGTCTACTCTAGGAAGCCTGGAGCAGCACTCCATTGTATGTACCTGGTTTCCTAACATCCGTTCGTCCAGCCATTTAGAATAAAGTTGGTCGCCCTGAAGGGAGGATTACTAGTTTGGGTACCGAAAGAGCTCAATTGACAGATTCGAGAGCTTGTAACAGCCCTGATATCCTGGGCATATGCCAAAGGGCAAAACAGGCAGTACCCTGGACATCCTTAATGCCGATGCGAGAGGAACTAAGGGGGTGGTAGATCAACCCACTTGCAAGATTTCAAGGAGCTTCTTGAGGTAAGTCGCTCCTTTTACCCTTTGATCTTTGCGAGGGACTTTAATGTCACCTTTGAACCCTTGGGGCAGGAGGATGACAGTGAGGAAAAAGAAGATGATTATTGGCTAGTCTCCCTTGACCTTCCTTCTATTTGGAAATGGACTCATGTCGCCTTACAGCTAAAAGCCATTATATTGGAGTATGGACTGAGGGCTACAAATGGGCAGAGTAAGTCGGATAAAAAGGGTGCTCACACTTTTAATAGATCCAAGGGAATTAGTCGCACAGACTACTTCTTTCTTGACCTAAGGCTCTGGGCTCTGCTCATAGATATGGTTGTGGGATCAAGTGTAGACAATGACCATAACCCCTTAAGCATGAGTCTTACATCACACTGGGAGGTGACTCCGATTATGCCAAGATATTTCGAAGTGACTAGAGAACTTCTTCCCTCGAATGACAACCGTTGCTTAAAGGTGCAAAAAGTGATCCTAGATAAGTCCACGGTTCAAGGCCTTAATCATTAGCTTGCCATAGGTCTGATGGATTTCAAAGCTATGTTCGGGGGCCAAGATGATTAGGAGCTTATCTCCCTTAGACATTCCCATCTTTTTAAACAACTGGCTGCCCATTTTAGTGAATCAAAACCACATCAACAGGAGAGCCATCGCGCACCACCGCAGACTGCTTGGTTTAATCATGAGTGTAGCCAACTTAAACGAAAACTAACATCCGCCTTCAGATCCCACTCACACAAGATAGTTAGTGACACAAGAAGGGCCTCTAAAAATGCCCAAGTCAGAGCAAAATTGGAGGGGAATGAGAAGTGATGGAGGGCAATCAGCCAGGCTTGTGCCGCCAAAGACTCTAAACTGTTTTGGCAGATTGTATCGTGCAGGGACCCAGAGGCCCCCCTAACCAGCCAGCAATATAGCAATCTCCAACTAGCAAGATCATTTTAAACTTTTGTATACCGACTCCGCGTCATCAAACATAGACCTGTCCCAACTTGCCCTGCTCTTGACTTCTACCAAGGAGCCTTTTACTAATGCTGAAATACTGACCTCTATTAATACAATTGTTAAGCCAAAGGCCAGCGGACCTGATTAAATTTCCGGTGATGTATTTTTACATGACCAGAAGAATTGGTCAGCCTATATCACGATCCTGTCAAATGCTATTGCAGTGGGAACTCCAGTTCCCCCATCATGGAAAGGTGCCATGGTGATACCGATCTTGAAAATAAGGTGATAGATCATCTCCAAGTAACTAGAGACCGAGAATGCCTTATCGATTCTATTCAGAATGTGGTCAGTCGAGCACTACTGAACAAGACATAGATCTGGATAAATGAGAATAACTTCCTTTCCCCTTTTTAAGCTGGGTTTAGAGCCAAAACAGGAACAGTTGATCAGGCTTTCCGCTTATCTCTACTCTCATGGAAGACTGTAGTCATTGGCCAGGGAAGCCTATACTTGACCTTCATCGAGCTGAAAAAAGAGTTTGATCTTGTTCTCGGCCATAAATTGTGGCAATGTCTTGCCGACATGGGATTGCTATCGAAGATCCTATCCATGATATTCCGCCTCCATGACGCAAATTATGAAAAAATTTCCTGGGGCAACCAAAAGCTGCTCACCAACTTCATAAACATTAATTGGGGAGTCCATCAAGGATGCCTGCAAACTCCACACTTTTTTAATTAAATCTGATTAGTGTTGTTCAATTCTTGCAGCAGGATAATTTGGATGCTCCATTGCTGGAGGGGGAAAGAATCGTGACACTTCTGTTTGCAGATGATACCCTGTTGGTGTCTAAAACGCCTGGTAGTTTATAGAAACTACTCTCTAGCTTTAAAGACTTCTGCGACATGCGTGGTCTCGAGATCAACACCTCTGAAACTAAGTTTTGAACGATCAACCTTTATAAATCTTACAAGGACAGATCTACCTGGGTGGGACTTTGCTGGAGAGGATAATCACTTTTGAATATTTGGGAATCACTCTTTCCGTAACCATATTGTCGAAGCCCCAAGTGGCTAAATCCACTCTGAAACTTTTTCAAATAGCGGGACTATAAGTAAAGAACAGCATTCCTCCCACAGTAACCCAGTGGCCGCACCTTTACTGATCTATGAAATGAAAGTTGCGAGCGCCACGCTTTACGGTGCAGGGATGTGGGGTTTTGACAGGAGGATGGATGATTTTTATAGGGCAGAGAATAAATTCCTAAGGAACTTACTTCAACTTCCCCAGAGTACCCCTCCTCACTCCTTAAGGATAGACTTGGGAAAGAAATCGATTGTCGATAAGGCAAAGCTCTACCTCTGGTGGAGAATATGGACAACCCCTGAGATAAGCTCCTATGCCAAGGCTCTGGAAGAAATTATTTCTCTAGATAAACAGAACCTACTGGGGTGGCTGATATAGGACTTGCAGATCTATGGGAGAATAGGGACCTTGCAACGTTTCCCTCTAAAAACCAAATACAGTACTACAGCTATGCAACGAGTTTACAGACTTTAAGTCTGATATCTTCCTAGAACTCTTTTTAGACATTATTAAAACCCCCCTAGATAGTAAGCTGTACATGCAGTTCAGGATCGGCATGCTCCACTCAATGACCACAATGGTTCATGGCGCAACACCAGCGTATCCACATAGTCCTGTCCATTCTGCACTGCATCTCCCAAATCTCGGGGCCACGTCTTCTTTGCCTGCCCTGCCTGCTCTCGCCCCAGATCTAAGTGGCTTACACCCCTACACTGAAGCCCTGTGCATATTAAGAGCGGATTTTTGACAAATTAAAGCTTGCTCAGTTGCAAAGTTTTTGGGCCACATGTATGTCATAAGGAGGAAACTACTGCAAAGAGGCAAAGACGGATAATGTCATAACATATTGTATAAACCTACTGCATGAAGCAGCGGTACAGTATTTCTCATTCAAATCGTTCATGTTTGCGATGCCTTCTACAATTCTGAGGCTTAACGATTAACATGGATTACATGATTTTTAATAGCACGGATCATGTGATTTATGGAGAACTTGCTAGAGGGCCTCAGAATTGTAAATAATGATCAAGTTTTAATTGGACTCATGCACAGGCCATTTTTTTTACAATTTTATATCTTTAAATTGTACGAAATCAATTGGGAAATGTATTTAATGAACTTGTAATTGCACTTAATGTCCATCCATTCATGTGAATTGAAGTGTAAGAGATGATGTGCACATTGTACTTTTATGGTCTGCGACCAAATAAAGTTGATGATGATGAATTCTCCTACTCATAAATGCATTTGTGAAGCGGCCTGGGATCATTAGTGCTAACAGGTTTTTGTTTTCCAAACTAAGGAAGTGGCTGTTCATGGAAATCAGCTGAGAAAATATATTATCAAAGTGAGAAATGAAAGTTGTGGCGCCTAGAGGAAAGTGCACACAGATGTTGGGTTTTGGCCAAGTTCAAAGTATGGGAGAGTAGTCAAGTACCCATAGCAGATTGCAAGTATTTTTTTGCATAAGAAGGACACTCAGTAGTTTGTTTAATTAACTCTCTAAACACTCTTGTTAGCATACAAATTGAGCTAAAGTTTCCAGTTGTATTATAATATGATGCTTTCTTGACTGTATAATAGGAGTTGTGTGAACTGGGACAATTTTTAAACACCTACATCTTCATAATTTTTCCAATTTTTAACCGTATCAGATCTTTCAAGAGAATCTTATAATTTCCCAAAAAGTTAAAGGAAACAGAGAGAGGGACGGTAGAGGGAGGAAGGAGTGGACAAATAAATCCTACCTTTAAGAAAATTGGGATACAATTGCAATGGGATACTTAAAACGATTCATGCAGGCATCTGAGGTACATAGTCAATATAATAATGGACGATGTACTTTCTGGAATAGATAAACCTAATTCTTCCTCCCATTTGTTTCTTCATTTATGGGGTCTTTGGTTTACCAATAAAATAAGGACCCTGTACAGCAGGGAAACTCTTTTCCTCGCTCTTCCCAACTTAAATACGCCCTCCTCAATATATGGAAGGGTGGTGGACCACCCTCTATTTATTTTCAGACAGCCGAGCCCAGTATCACAGTTGGAGTAGGCAGTAATTGTACCCAGGAGAGAGATGAAGAAGAGTATTACATGAATCACTGTCTTGCAAATGTACAGTCTGTAGGAGAGTAGGATCTGCTTACTACGGTAACCCCCACTTTTTGCTGGTGTTTCACTGTTTCTCGACTTAAGTCTGGCTGGGGTCCTGCTAACCAGGACCCCAGCCTAGCTGCTTCCTCTCTAAATTGATTGCATGTACATTAGGTACACACCAGATTGGTTAGGTACTGAGGGCATTGGTACCCCAGAGGCCTACCGGGACGGAAGCATGTATTATGCCACCCCCCGGAAACCTCCCAAAATGGCACCACAGGTCTGCTACTGCAGCCTGGGTAAGGTGGTACATGCACCGCTTACTAAGATATAGGCTACCTATATCTACCTTGAATCACTGACACATATAAACCTATAAGACACTCCTATGGCAGGCCTTATCAATCCTGAAGGCAGAGTGCTTGGTTTTGTGTGAGAGGGTGCCCATGCATGAGCAGGACCCCTCTGCAGAAATTGGACAAAGGGAAAGGTTTGTAACCACCCCCCCCCTGGATTCACCCATAGGTGGGTCCCTAGAGTAAGTCCAACGCCGAAATTTAGTATAAATAGTATAGGAACCCAGTCCTTAGGACTTTAGATTACCCTGGACGAAACTCGGCAACCTATATCCTGGAACTTCGACATTCTATTTTGACTATAAGACGTAAGAATCTCCCTTGGGGTCAAGGAGTGACTCCCCTGTTCAAACAGGCACCAAATAGGCATCTTGCCGGTCTGCATTTCCAAGGCCCCCCCTGGATCCCGCTGGATTTGCGACACAGGACATAGACTTCCAGACGGGGGACATCCTTTTCAACGCGGATGTTACCCCGCAGTGCTTTTACGTCGCGTCCTTTACAACTCAAGTCGTAACCACGACTTGCGCTGGAGGGCGCTTAAGGATAAAGAATAGTATATTTACTATTCCAACACCTTCCCTACTATCCACGGGGACTGGTGTTAGAATAGTAAATTTCATTACAAGACAAGGAGGCTACATTATGCATTAATCCATTATTCCAACTCACAACAGCCGCTTACATCACAAAGGAACAACAAAGATCTAGATGACATCACGCCATCAATATAAGCCATGAGCAGGGGTAGAGCTGCCTCTTTTAAATGCGGCTCACAAGAGATAAGTACTCTCTAACTTCTTATCTACCATTATTTTTAATTATCTTCTTGCAATATCCTATTATGCCTTCTGATGCTTTATTGGATTTACTGTGTTATACATTAATGATATATATCACTCTTTGACTATAATCGCTCTTTCTATAAGCTTAACCTAACCCTCGACTTCCACAGACAATTTTTGCCAGCCTTTGAATGGTATTAGGACTCCTTCCCAGGATTGGGTTGTTGGATCTTGTAAGACCTCGCTTATCCATCCCATCAGCACCTTGCGCCCTGATGAAGAAAGCCTGTATTGGCACTGTTCCGAAACGCGCGTCGGCGCTTTTCTTGGATGATTCTTGTTTGAATGTGAGTGTGAGTTTTGGTATGGGTATGTTTTTGGGTTGACTGTAAGAGTGGGTGAGCTGTGTGCCAATTTTTATTTCTCCTTGTTGTCCTTAGGCTGTGTCTTTATCTCTTGTTTGTACTTTTTATGATGACCTCATACAAAATTAAGACAAAGAAATGTACTGTATATTAAATTTCAATAACTGTATTATCTTTCTATGTTAATAAAAATAAACATTTTGATATATACTCTAGGTCTTTTGTGGGCTTTTGGCTCTTTTTCTTTATTTAGCATTGGGAACCCCCCTTTCATGTTTATTTGTCATTTATCTCGCCCTGGCGGGTTGTTCCCCTCTTAGCTTGCGTAGTTATCAGGGCCCCTCTTCTGTTTTTTGCATTGAGGAATGGATCTTGGCAACGGCGGCGCGACGTCGTATACCTCCTAGGGTCCATTCCTCCCTCAACATGCATCGGCTGCTCGAGCGCATCGGTTGCTTTTACCGACTGCGCTCCGATCAGCTGTTACTGCGTTGGAAGGCTTTTGGTGGCATTTTCAACGTCTTAATCCTGCATTGAGTCCCCACTATTGTACAGAAATACGTAGTTACATAGGTTAAAAATAGGTTTTGATAACTTTCAACCTTAAAAAAAAAAAAAGAGAGGAGGAATTTTACTTAATCCGGGATATAGAATAATTTTAAACACTTCCATTTTAGTCACCCCCCCTTTTTTAAACCCCTTCTTACATAATTAGTTTATCAACATAAAAAAAGAAGACCTCATTTTAACATATTAGTGTTTTTATATCTACCTACTTACCTGCCATGTCTGACATCGAATCAGACGATGCAGTGGCTAGCTCGCCTAACCATAATAGCGACGCTTTCAAATCTTTCCTACAAAAGGAAATGAGATCCTGTATGTTAGATACATTGAGAGAGGTCATGTCCAATAAAAGATCCCTTCTCCTTGATGACACTTGTGACCCCGAAACCGAATATTCAAAGGTCAATAAAAAAAAAAACACTGCCTAAGCACTGAAGGAGGTCGCGCTACCTCATACGACATGGGAGGTCCAATCACCTCACAAGGCATGGGAGGCCCTAGCGCCTCAAAAGGTAAGGTTGCCCCTCGCGGCACACTCAGGTTGGGTGTCCCTAGCGGCACAAATTTGGCGGGTGCCCCAAGCGGCACATATATCGACAGTGCTCGTGTTGATCCTAGCTCTGATGAAGACGAGTTTTTCAATGACTCAGACGATGAATTCGTCCTCGACCTCGATGAGGGAGACTTAGAGGACTTGGATCTTAACACCTTTTCAGAGGCAGATTCCTCACCCTCTTCAAAAGACGCGATCCTTGACCCTCTAGGTGGAGAAATGTTCTCCCCAACCAATATATCCCACCCTAACAGCTCAAGGTGGTATCCACATGACCACGTCGCGAAGTTTGTGACTAAATAGCTGAGGAACTCTCTCGAGATACAATCTCGCAACACTATGAGGTCTGAGTGTCCTAGACCATACATAGAAGATAAAGTATGCCAAACTCCTAACCTAGACCCCGACCTTATAAAGTTCTTATTCAAATTAGGCAAGGATCCCAGGAAGGGCCTCGAAAGGGCTCTTAAAGCCTGTCAGGATCGCCTTCTTGACCTTTTAGGTCCCATTACCAGAATCCTCGACTTAGCTGAGGAATCCCACATTTCTAACTCTCCACTTGATACCAATCTAATCAGGGGATGGAGCCAAAGAGCAATAGTGCTCCTTGGTAACGCAAATTCCTCGCTTAACATTGAGAGAAGGAGGACTGTCCTTAATAGAATAAATCCAAAACTCGGCGATCTTGCCGAAAAAGAACCTTCGTCTAAGCCAAATGGCCTCCTCTTTGGATAAGTCATGATTAAAACGCTTGGTAAATATGTCGCAACCTTTACCGCCTTGGACAGAGGTCAAAATAACATGAAAAGAGTTTTCCCTACAAACCTTTTTGGCCAGGCCGGAAGAAGGGGCCGCTCCTTCGGCCGCGGAAATTTCCGGCCCTTCTCATCAGGAAGAGGAAGAGGTTCTACTGGTAGAGGCTTCTACCCCTCCAACAACAGACAGTACTACCCGCCAAGAGGAAGAGGTTCACGCGGAAGAGGCTTCCCCCCCCCCCCGTGGTGCTTCCAACAACACTACTCAAAGTAAGGGCTTCTCTTTCTTCTTCCCCTCCCAAGGTCGGGGGCAGGCTCAAACATTTCTTTCACGTTTGGGAATCCTTGACACAAGACCCTTGGGTTCTCGAGACAGTCCAAGGTTTCAAAATAGATTTCATAGCGATCCCATATCAATCTGTTACTGCAAATCCTCTGGTTCATCCTTTAGAACACCTGGAAATCCTCAAAGAAGAGGTTTCTTCTATGTTGAAGAAGGGCGCTATAATCGAGGTACCTTGGTCTCAAAAAAACTTTGTAAGCACCCTCTTCTTAGTCGAGAAGGACAAGGGTTGGCGTCCGGTAATAAACCTTCGGGAGGTAAACAAATACCTCGTTTATCGACATTTTAAGATGGAGGGCATCCATCTGCTCAGAGACCTTCTCCGACAAGGAGATTGGTTGGTCAAATTGGACTTAAAGGATGCCTATTTCACCATATCCATGGCTATAGAACATCAACTCTTTCTCCAATTTATTTGGGACAATCGCCTTTTTCAGTTTCAGGCCCTTCCTTTCGGCCTTTCATCCGTCCCTTGGTGTTTCACCAAGGTCATGAGAACGATTGCATCCATCATCTCATTATTTACTTAGACGACATCCTTATTATGTCCCAATCTCATGCACAGATATTAGAAGATATCCAAACCTCCATGAACCTCATAGAAGATCTCGGATTCATTATAAACAGGGAAAAGTCCATTCTTTCACCCTCCACATCTCTAGAGTTCCTAGGTTTCACTGTGGACACCTCCAGCTGTCTCCTCTTACTCCCAAAAAAGAAAATTGCCAAAATCCGCAAGGAAATCAGATTTGCTCTCAGGCAACAGTCTCTCCCCCTCCGAGAATTAGCCAGACTTCTCGGTCTCCTTTCTTCCTCGATCCAAGCTATCTTCCCAGGTCCGCTGAACTACCGTGCTCTTCAGAGAGTGAAAGCCAATGCTCTCAGGTCCGGCCTTTGGTACGGAGACCATGTTTCTCTGGACGAACAAGCCAGACTGGAACTCTCTTGGTGGCTGGACAATTTGGATGCTTGGAATGGAAGGGCTATCTTCGGTTCAACTCCGGACTTTGTTTTAGAGTCAGACACCAGCCTTCACGGTTGGGGAGCACGTCTCCTCGACCAGGACACCGGTGGTGTCTGGACCCCCTCAGAATCATCTCACCATATCAATTTCCTAGAATTGACGGCCGGACTCTATGCTTGGATGAGTTTCAGGCACTCTCTCCAGGGCAGATCCGTTGTCCTGAAAATGGACAACGTTTCTGCAGTCTCATATATCAACCGTCTCGGTGGTACGAGGTCTGCCGACCTATCAGACCTGGCCAAGAAACTCTGGATGTTCTGTTTGGAACACAAGATCTCTCTGAGCGCAGAATACCTCCCAGGGAAATCCAATCTCTCAGCGGATTGGAACTCGAGATTCCTTCTAGACTTCAGCGATTGGAAACTCGATACCTCCGTTTTCAATTCCCTGGTTCACTTCTGTGGTCCCTTCGATGTGGACCTTTTCGCAAGTCGTTTGACCTTCCAACTCCCTCAGTACTTCAGCTGGATGCCAGACCCGGGTGCTCTAGCTGTGAATGCTTTCCTTCAACCTTGGGCTCCTCTTCGCCCCTATGCCTTTCCCCCCTTTGCGATGATTCAAAGGGTTCTGCAGAAAGTGAGACAGGAACAATGCTCCCTGGTCCTGATAAAACATGGTTGCCCACAGCTCTGGAACTTTCTTGCGACGTTCCCTTCCTGATTCCGGCTACTCAAGGGCTCCTCTTAAACGCAAACGGAGAAGATCACCACCTGGTTCACTCAGGGAAAGTGTCAGGCAATCTAACCAATTGTCTGGACTTTCGTCTTCGGCTCTCACTCTCCTTGGAGAATCTTGAGCACCTGGAACACACTACAGATATAATAACATCTGGAAAAAATGGTCTAGTTGGTGCTTGGAAAGGGACGTGGAAGCTCCTATCGTCAATATAGCGAATTTCCTGGCTGAACTCTTCGACAGTGGTCTTTCCTATAGATCTATTCACTGTTTTAGATCTGCAATTTCGCAGGACACTCTCTTGTCAACGGTAAGACGGTAGGTAAGAACGTTATCATTTGTAGAGTTCTTAAAAGTATCAGGCTTAAAATGCCACCTAGGCCTAAATATCAATCTGTTTGGGATGTTAAACTTTTGCTTGACCTTTTTTGCTCCTGGCCTGATAACTCCCTTCTTAACAGAAAATGTCTTTCAATTAAACTTGCCTCTCTTTTATGCCTGATTTCTTGTCGCAGGGTTTCCGACGTCAAAGCTTTAGATATCTCTTATAGATGTTATGACATGTTTGGTGTTAAATTTAAAATCTATAGAAGAACTAAGACTATGTCTGATTTCATTTTTTATCCTCGTTTTGATTTCTGCAAAAAACTTTGTGTAGTTGATTGCATGAAAGAATATGACTCAAGAATGAAAGACCTTCGTCCACCTGATGCAAATCAACTTCTTGTCTCCTATGTCAAACCCTTTAAACCCATTTCATCCTGCTCTATTGCTAGGTGGGTTAAGTTGGCTATAAACCTTGCTGGTATTGATCTTTCTAAATTTCAAGCTCACTCTCTAAGAAGTGCTATGTCCAGCAAATCTTTTTGGTCTGGGGGTAATTTGGATGTTATCCTTAGGTCTGCAGACTGGTCGAAGGCTTCTACCTTTGCGCATCATTACTGCAAACCTATTGAACGTGTTTCTGATGCTGTTATTCAGGGCTACCAAATGCATAATGTAGCCTCCTTGTCTTGTAATGAAATTGCAATTCTCCTATTAACATGACCAGAGAATCTGGATTTCATTAAAGACACAGAGGCTAACATTATCCCCCCCTTCCCTCCCTTGGATGGAGTATATATTTTGGATATTTGTTGAACTAGACATTAATAACACTTAATGTTTTATTCAATTTTCAAAGTTTAAGTTTGCTTACATCAAATGTTATTACTAACTTTCTGAATTCTCATGTGTATGTCAATGGTTCTAATTTTGATGTTCTTCATTTTGTTTTCAGATAATTCGAATTAATGGATTTCTACGCTTTTTGCTTCACTTCACCATGGATTTCAACATCTTCACCATCCTTGTACCAAGTTGCAGTTTGATTAGACTTCTCATCGTTCGTTCGCATCTAAAAGAGGCAGCTCTACTCCTGCTCATGGCTTATATTGATGGCGTGATGTCATCTAGTTCTTTGTTGTTCCTTTGTGATGTAAGCGGCTGTTGTGAGTTGGCATTAAAGGATTAATGCATAATGTTAGCCTCCGTGTCTTTAATGAAATCCAGATTCTCTGGTCATGTTAATAGGAGAATCGCGATTATACTATTCACTATCCGCGCCCAACAACGCAAGTTGTTGTAACGACTTGCGTTGTTAAAGACGCATTGTAAAGGCACTCGTTGAAACGGTACGTGTTGTACCGTCATACATCCCTTCCAGACATCTCCGAGGCTGACAGGACATCCCAGCAAAGCTGAAACCAGCAGCCATAACGAGAGATGTGGGACCGAAACTCCTGGACACCGTGCACATTTGCAAGTGCATCAACTTCCCAAGCTTTCCTGAAGTTATGAATTGTTCTACTCGTAGTCCAAGCCCCGAGCACCATTTGCACCAAAGATTGTGGGCCTACACTCCAGGAATGTTCCGTGGGCTTGCTTCTAGCATTCCCGCTCAAGGTTCCTTCACAATCCCCGGTCCGTCGACTGGTGGGTCCCCACAAAGGTAACTCTTCTATTTCTTGGACTTCCTGGTTGCTCCAGACGTGCCCTGTCTCCTCTCCAAAGGGTGAGTCCCTCAGACCTTGCTGGTCTGCACCAAAGCCAATCTCTGCTTTCTGCGTGGGTTGCTGTTGCCAAGGCTTGTTAAGCCAGCATATGCCAGGCCAACTTCTCACACAGTCTAGTACCTAACACAGATGGCATGTCTCTCTTCTATGTTGTAAACTCATTATCTATAATGCCATAATGAAAGGATGGTCATTACCGGTTATCGGTGTGTCATGAGGGTTCAACTTCTGGTAGCTGTATCCCATGTGTGAAGTAATGGGGTAGAAACCTTTAAGGGGATACCCATAACTTTCCTAGTTCTATTGGGTACTTTAGAACATGCCAAAGGGGTATGACTGAATATTCCTGCTGCTGAAGGGCCCACAGCTTTGGTGGATGCATGCAAGACCATTCTAGTGCTTGTCCTAGTTAGGCTGCTTGAATATGCATCCATATATGTGGGAAACCTAACCCTCCATCTCCTAACATTTAAAACAGTGTTCACATATTAATCCGGGACCATTTACCATCCCAAATGAATGACTCCAGTTTATCCCCTATATCATTGAGTGTGGTACGGGGAATTACTAATCGCACTGCTTGTTTCATGTATAAAGGGCAGGGGATAACATTCATTTTTAAACATTCTATCCCGCCAAACCAGGAGATTTACAGTGAACCCCATCTGAAGGTCTTTGAGAAAGCTACATAGAAGGCTGTGGACATTGCAATTTTAGTCGTTTTTGGTCTGGCTGGATAAGTTAGTGCCCAGGTGTCCTATTGAAATTCAGTCAATTTCAATCCCTGACTTTGAAGTAGATCCACTCAAAAACACATAGACTGACAAAACATTCTCAGTGACTTTGGTCTGGAAATCCTGAAACTTGACACTAAAGAGAACTTCTCTATTGGAACAGCCCCCAGGATTTCACCTTGCTTTGCTGAAACCTTTTTTGTTGGCTTCTAGGATTGTGTTTACTTTTGCCCTGCTAATCAGTCTTAAGGTGCTTAAGCTCTCCCCTCTAAACGTGATATTTGATATCAATTTGCACATATTATTTACTTAAAGTTGTTATATGTGTTGTGCATAGCTTTTGCGTGTTCACTTTAAGAGCTTTGATACTTTTCCAGTGTCATTGTTATGCCGGCTTCCCTTCTTGTATTTTGAATCTAGAATTGTGGGCAGTGGGAAGTTGGATGCCCGTATGAAGGCTAGTATTGTTCTGTCTCGCTAATAAATATTTGAAGATTCTTCCACATTGCGTTTTAGGCCTTTTCCATTCACGGGCACTAGGCCTACCCACAGAAGTGAGGTACAATTTTTATCGGGAGACTTGGGGAATACTTATAATAGTAGAGCAAAAGTTATTACCAATTGATGTTCTAAGCAATTCTGCCTTCCAAATGTAAGACAGTGTTTAAAAAAGAAGTCATTTTGAAAACTGCCCTCTAATTTACATGCTAGACTTGTCCGGGTACCCACAAATTTGAAAATTAGTAAATAACCACTGCTTCTAAACTCCATATGTTTTTCCTATTTTGGAAATACATATGTTCCTTCATATCTATTTTTCACTCTTTATATTTTCCCAAATGAATTGTGTTATACCCGGTACACAATGAAAAAACATTGCACGGTGCAGCTCAGTTATTGGCTCTGAGCACCTCAGGTTCTTGATGAACCTACAAGTCCTATATATCTCTGCAACCAGAAGGGTGCAGTGGACATAACAGTGTATTGCTTAGAAGAAGTTACAGGTGAAAATGCAGGCACAAATGACTCTATTTTTCAACTCAATTTCAATATTTGTTTCTTTTAACTGAATGGAAAACCTTGAAGGATCTACACAAATGACCCCATGGTGAATTCAGATTTTTTTCTATTTTCCAGACATGTATAGGTTTCCAGGATCTATTATTGGTTTCACACCTATTTCTACCTCTAAATGAAAGGAGTTTGAAAGTACAAAAAATAGGAAAAGCAGGCTAAAGTCTGCAAGCTCCTGAATGCTGAAAAGATGGTGACATTAGCGCCACAAACCCTTTGTTGATACCATTTTCAGAGAAAAAACAGACGCTTACTTCTGCAGCACATTCTCTCCATTATTCCACCCAAAAAATCAAATGTAACTGTATTTTGGCAAATTTTTCAGTCCCCTACAGGGGAGTCGGCAAACCCCCTGTACCTTTAGAATCCTCAGGGTGTTGGAAGAAAAGGATACACATTTGGCATGGATAACTTATGTGAACAAAACATTTCAGGGGCCTAAGCACGAACTACCACGGATAGCTAAAAAAAAGGCAGTGAAGGATCTAGAAGATAATCGGTCAGTACACATAGGCTAATTGATTCCTTTATTTACCGCAATTTTATTTTTTAAAAGGAACCTATTGCGACACAGTTCACAGAAGGAAATGAGTAACTACACGCCTGTTCAGGAAATGTATAACCACTACATTCGATGTTCGTGACACGACTCTGTATAATCTTTTCAAGTTTAGGGAAGTATTGTAGGGCATTCTGTGGGTGGACAGTGGGTGTTCCCAGCCCCGTAGCCAGGAATATCTGTTGAGGGGGGCATGGCTCCCAGTAGTGACATAAAGGAAATGGCATGGGCTGGGTGCAAAGGGCAGTGGGCAGTGTGCATGGTCCCAGAATATCATGTTAACAGAGGGTATCTACTGCTTACAGCTTGCAGTCTTTGTTACTGGTCTGTGTGGATTAGGTATGCTAACATTAGCAGTGGGAATGAGCCACAGAGGGCTGGTATTGTTAGCAGGCTACATGGGCTGCTGGGGCTTACATTGTTAGAAGTGGGTGTAATCTCCTAAGGGCTAATAAGGTCAGCTGCACGTATCAACGGCTGATGGCTAATAGTGTTAGCAATGAGAATCAATAGCAAATAGCTGGCCATGTTTGGGGAGGGTGTATAATACTCAGGGCTGGTAGTGATGGCAATTGGTACACACTGCTGACAGGTTGAACAACATTGTATGCTGGTATCGACTACCAGTGTTACATGTGTCTATGCGGCTAGTAACACAAGCACCTGCAGTTTAAGCGGGCATATATAGGTGTGGCGCCGCGGCCAGGGCGACTGACTCCGGAATCTGGGGATCACGGTTCGATCCCCGGCACCGGTGGCAGATTACCCCAGCACCATGTGACTCTGGGCAATAGCTTGCTTAATCTTCCCGACGGCCCCCAGTGCCGAGAGACCCTAACGGGTGATTGTGCACTTTACAAATGTGGATATTATTATTATTATTATTATATATATAGTGACTGATTTACTAACATTTTAGGCAACAAAGCACAGCAAGGCAACATGCTGTGCTGTGTTGCATGACAGGGAGACATCCGAAATGCAATATATTTACAAAGATATTGCTCATTTCTGCTGCCTCCCTATGGTGACACACTCTGTGCTGCTTAGCACCAAAACATCATGGTGCAACGGTCCCTGATTTACAGGCAGGATTGGTTTTGTGCTAAAATGCATTTTCCTTTTCCTATGTGCGATGTTGAATACATCACACATGGACAAAAGGAAATAACAAGGAGAACTGAAGATATTTGTCCTTGTTATGTCTGGGAGGTGTGCCATTTTGACGCAATCCCCGGTTTACAACTCATGGGTGGATGCGTGGGAATGTCCTCACTCCAACCATGAAATGCCTTCCTGACACAAGGTAATGCAGGGCAGTAAAATTGTGTTAGCTTGGATTTACTAAAACATGCAGAGGCACACAACGTGGCTTTATGTGGATTAGTGAATACCACTTAAGAGCTTGCACTGCCTTGCGCCGCCTTGTGTGACGCAGGAGCAGTGGAAGTCCTTGGTAAATCTGGCCTATGGTGTTTAGGGCTGGTAGTATTAGTCGTGCAGGCACTATGCTTTGGCAGTGTTAGCTTTGGAAAATAATGGTCTTGTCTTGCCAGTCATCAGTATACCTATAACAAAGATAGCAGTATTAGCATTGAGTCTACATTACGTTCCAGTAGCGTATATACTGCACTTGACTGTCAGTATAAGCAGCAGGTATGTGGTGTGCGTAGCTTGCACTATGCATAAAGAGCCAGATTCATCATTGTGTTGCATTGCCCTTGCATCACGCATGTCATCGCAAGGGTAACATGACCCTCAAATCCGAGTTACCAAGAAAGACAAGGTCACCTTGCAAGGCTCTGCATTGGTTAGTAAACCTGGAGTAATTCAAGGCAGCGTAAGTCGCCAGGGAAGGGTTCCATGGGTTAAGCCTGGTTGTTCTCATGGATTGACCTACGTATTCTGGTGCATTCACTGATTTAGAAAGACTGACAAACTTGGGGAATGCATCAAAATGTTACACCTTCTCAGGATAGGCACAATGAGGAGAAATGTATTTATTTCTCCTCATTGTTTCCTCTTTCTAAGTGTGTTGCATTCTGCCCATCCTGCACTACAACAATCCTGCCTGCAATGCAGGCACCTTTGCACCATGGCTCAGGGGTGCCTGTATTGGCGCTAGGCAGTAGATTGTGTGCTAGCGCAGGCAGAGTGCAAGAATGTGCCATATATTGGTAAATATGCCCTCTCACTTTCACGCGGTGTAGCAAATTCGCTTGCTTAATTTCATGAAACCATGCTAAATCTGGGCCATAATTTTATAGAGTATTGGCATTGCTGACACAAAGGTATGGGAGTAGGTACATTATGATAACATCTAAAATCTGGAAGGATTATTTATCATAAATGGCAGAGAAATACTGCTCAAGACTGTCCACCAACAGTAATTTTGAGGCTTAAGCTACAGCACCCCAACGTCAGTGTGACCACATCCTCACCCAGCGTTGCACAAGTCACATGTTATGGGAACTATACCAAACCTCAGTCAGAGCTCTACTGACAATTTGATTCTAACACAACTTCCAAGTTCCCTCAATCATGACCAGGAATTATGTTAAGCGGTATCAATTACCAGAGTAGGCAAGGTTTCTGGTGCTGGTTGCCCTTCTGACATGGGTATTTTCACAGTCAGCATCCTTTTTAGGCTTTATTAGGAAAATTAGTTCTTTGCTTTGCCATCTGTAATTTTATATATCGTGTAATTTTATGATTGTATGTATGATGGCTGCCTTTTGAGAATGCTTAAGTTCAGTACAGGAGGCCTTTGTGGATTATCTTGATAATTTACTGATAAATGCCACATGCCTGAATGATTCTTTTGGAAAATAATTTCTGATGCCTTAGGTCAGATCTCTTAATTATGGAATGTTATGGTGAATACTATAAACCTGATATATTGATTGTGAAACGCTTAAGTTAAAGTCAGTAGGCATGTAAGTGTTAATTGTTATTACTCTGTATTAAATCCTTCTTATTTTGTTACATGAAATATCACAGATTACCAATGTAGTAAAGGCTTTTGGTGTTGGTTACCGCCTCTTGCTAACCTTAGGGGGGAAAAGATGCTAGAATATCTTCTTAGCTGTCTGCCCAGATCTTATAATACAGAAATGTATTAACAATGCATGTCCATGAAGGTCCGTAGAGGGCCTTTGGGCCAGCACTGTTCGACAATTGGTGTTTCTGAATGTCATTTACGCTCTTATTCCATCAATACCAGCACACTGCACGGGGCACTTATTCAGTACACAGCAGTTCATGGCTCTCATACCCTGAATGACAGCATATTCTGATCGCATGTGTACATCCACCTGAAGAAGAGTATGTTTCAGTGTTAGAACTGGTTGACCCGTCCTTTATAATTTGTAATTTAACAGTCATTGTAAAGCTTATCAATCATCCCGGGGAAAATCACGACGCTAGGATGGATTAGAGTGAGTTGAGATTGGTCATTGAAAGGGTTAGTCTCTAGGGTTAGTCTCTAGGGAACAAATGAGTTTTCAATGTTTTCCTGAACAGTAGATAGTTGTCTGTTAGGCGAAGATCAAGGAGTAGGTTGTTCCAGGGGACCGCATCTGATTTTGAGAAGGACCGGTCACCCCTTCTAACCTTGGAAGTGCGTTTGACAGAGCAAGAGCTAGATGGCATGATCTCAGATTACGCGAAGGGATGTGAAAGTGTAATTTATTATGCAGGATTTGTGGCCCCTTTTTATGGAGGACCTTGAAACTGGCTATCTGGCGAACTGGGAGCCAGTACAGTTCCTTCAGGCAGAGGGATGCTGAACTATATATTTTTTATATTATTTTTTTTATTACAAATTAGTTTGGCGGCAGCATTCTGAACTACTTGGAGTCTAGCAAAGAGATAGTCTGCCATGCCTACATAAAGAGCGTTGCCATAATCAAGTCTGCTCATGAGCAGAGCCTGGGTGACTATTTGTCTGCATTTTTGTGTGATCCAGGGAAAGAGTCGCCTGAAAAGTTTCAGAATGGGGTAGATTGGGAAACATCCTTTACAACGCAACTTTTACCACGCAGTGCCTTTACAACGCAACTGTTACAACGCATGTCATTACAACGCATAGCGCTGGGAGCGCTCTAGGATAGGGAATAGATTTAATTTACAATCCAACACCCTCCCTACTATCCACGGGGACTGGAGTTGGAATAGTAAATTAAACTATTCACTATCCAGCACCCCTTAACGCTATGCATTGTAACAGTATGCGTTGTAAAAACTGCGATGTAAAGGCATGCGTGGTAAAAGCATGCGTTGTAACGTCGTACAACCGGTAGATTTTACTGCACAGTGTGCATACTTGGTCTATCATAGATAGGGTGTCATCGAAGATAATGCCCACATTTTTAGCCATTCGTTTAGGTTCTAGGGCAGTGCCCAATGCTTGGGGCCACCAACTGCTGTCCCAGATATTCCTGGCATCCCAGAAGAGCAGAATTTCCGACTTTCCGGCGTTCAATTTTAGACAGTGCTGTGACATTTACCCTGTGAGTTCAGTGAGACAGTTAATTAGATTGTTTTTTGTTTCAGTGTTAGACAGCCTGTCTATCAAAGGAATCACCAATTGTGTGTAGTCGGCGTAAGAGCAAATATCAAATCCCCATTTTTCACTAATATCCGCCAGAGAAGAAACATAGGCATTAAAAAGAGTGGAGCTTAAAGTAGCTCCCTGCGGGACTCCGTACTTAATGCTCTTTGCGGTTGAGGTGCAAGATCCCATTTGAATTGTTTGGGTTCGATCTTTCAAAAAAGAGGCGAACCATGATAAGGCTTTGGAACACATCTCTTTTTTGTGCAAAATTTGGAGTAATTTAGTATGGGAAACAGTATCGAAGGCTGCGGTGAGATCTAATAAGATCAGTGCTATGCCTCTGCCCTGGTCTACTAGTGTTCTGATGTTCTCGGACACAGCTAGTAGAGTTGCTTCTGTGCTGTTGTTGTTTCTAAGGGGTCAAATTAGTTGTTAGACTCAAGGAAGGTAGTAAGTTGCTTATTGACTAAGCGCTCCAGGACTGTGGATAAATAAGGTAGTTGAGAAATGGGGCGATTGTTAGCTGGGTCATATATTCCAAGTCCTGCTTTTTTTAAGAGTGGAAATACTACTGTTTTCTTCCAAATGTCTGGAAGTTACGCTCACTCCAGAGATTGGTTAAATATTTTAGTAACATGGGGGGATAAGATTGGCGCCAGTTTAGAGAAACAAAAATGTGGACAAGGATCGAGAGGGGATCCCGCCTTGACCTCAATCATGGCTTTAGTCACTTCCTCTTCTGAAAAGGGATCATAGGGGGTCATTAGGATGGCGGGCGGACTTTGCCCGCCCGCCATCCTCGTGGTAATAGGGACCGGCCGCCGTAAGGGCGGGGGATCCCATCACCAGCATTAGGATGCGCCCTCCACAGTGGCGGGTGCATCCCACATTCCTACTATTGTGGCGGGCGGTGCACTCAGCACCGCCCGCCACAATGGCAGGAGAGCATGCTGTGCACTTCCATGCACAGCATGGCAGGCACTGCGCGGTGCCTGCCATGCTGTGCATGGAACTGCTGGGGCGTACCATAGGTACTGTGAGAAGTTGGCCTGGTATATGATGATCACTATTCTAGTGATCACCTTGCACCAGTCCAAACAACCCTTATGGTGATGGTTGTAAGTCAACCTTATAGACCAGCTATCCTAGTGGTTGTGTGGACAGAACAGTCTTAGGCTAAAAGACTCTTGAGGGTGTGTAAAGCCAGCTGTTTTACCATATGTAACCCCTTGAACATCAAATGAAAGGACACCACACAGGTTATATATAAAATATATATGTATTTATTTACTAACACACTCCTCTGAACTCTTTATGAGATCTGAGGCAAAAGCACATAACAAGATACTAAGTCAGAATACGTTAAGGTGCACAATTTACGGTTAGGCCCTAGGGGCGAAGACAACCATATATTAAGAAAGTGGTATAAGTACCACGTCACGAGAAAAGGAAAGGCCTCGGGCCTAGGGAATCGCTGGGGCTACTCTGTCTGAACAATAGGTTAGAAGTAGGAGGCCCACATGCGGCGCGTGCAGTGTCTTTACACACACGCGTGAGTCAATGCAAAGTCAATGGGAACTTAGAAATTAGATTTAGAAGGATTTAGGACACTTTCGGTTTAGCTAGGAGGAAACAACTAAAGACTTAGGGCCAGATGTAGGTAGCCAAATACCGGTCGGTAATTTCGGCCGTTACCGACCGGTATTTGGACATTGGGATGTAGCTCGCCCAAATTTTACAGAATCGGAAAAAATTCTGAATCGGTAGATTACCGGCTTGGTAAATAATCCGAATCGGTAATATTACCGAATCGGTAAAATTACCGAATCTGAAAATATACCGAGTTGGTAAATGTTCCGAATCGGTAAAATTACGGAATCGGAAAATATACCGAGTCGGTAAATGTTCCGAATCGGTAAAATTCTCGATTCGGAAATTAAGAAATGGAAAAAACAACACCATCGAGATGTAGGTGAGCCATAATTTACCGAATTTCACCAAAATTCGGTATTTATGAATCGGTATTTAACATGGATTGTAAGCAGGTGGTAATCAGGTGCAGCCTATAAAAAAAGGGCCCCAAAATGCAACACTGGAACCAGAATGGTGGCTTTCTACGTCATAGCAAGACGGCTAAGGCTACAGGCAGCAGGTGAGAGGGAATGGAGAAGGGAGGAGCAGGGCTACAGGCAGAGGATTACACTCTTCCAATTGACAGAGCCAGAGATACTGCAAAGATACAGACTGCACCCCGAAACCGTCATGGACCTGATCAGGGACCTGCACCCACTCCTGGACCACCCAAGACCAAGGGCCCACGCCATCCCACCCCATGTGCAGGTGCTCTCTAGCATACACCTCCTTGCATCTGGGAGCTACCGGAGTGTAGTTGCTGCGGTAGGTGGGGTGTCCCAGAGCTGCCTGTCGCATTTACTCAGAAAGTTCCTGGATGCCATGATGTAAAGAATGGAGCATTACATCCACTTCCCAGCCACTGATGCGGACTTGCTCAGGACCAAGACTGACTTTTACCTCATGGCAAATTTCCCACACGTGATTGGCTGCATTGATGGGACCCACATCCCCATTTGCCCCCAGCTGCCACTGAGCACATATACAGGAACAGGAAGTCCTCACACACAATCAATGTACAAGCAATCTGTGATGCCAAGTACATTATCACCGATATAGTGGCCAGATACCCAGGAAGCACCCACGATTCATACATATTCCAAAATAGTGGGATCTATACCCGCCTGACAGCGGGTGAATTCGGGGAAAGATACCTGCTAGGTAAATAAATGGGTGACACTCCCTTGATAGATGAAGCAGACCTATGTCAATGTGTGCCTCTGAGTAATGTATCTTTTTTCTTTCACATTAGGGGATAGTGCATATGCACTCCGTTCCTTCGTCCTGACACCCTACCTCAACCCCACAACCCCCAGCCAGAGACGTTACAATGTGGCACATAAATCCACTCGGAACATCATTGAGCGCACCTTTGGGCTCCTGAAGAGCCGGTTCCGCTGCCTCCACAAAAGTGGGGGGGCACGGCAGTACTCACCTGTAACATGCTGTAAGATAATTGCTACCTGTGCAATGTTGCACAACCTCGCAACTAAGAGGGGCACAGAGGTGGAATTGGAGGACTATGAAGACCATGACGATGAGCAGGCACTACCAGCAGCCAACACAGTAGGAGCACCAACACCCACAGACGGGAGAGAGAGACGGGCAGAAATCACACACAACTACTTCTGAGTAAGTATAGAGACAAAGCACGTGTTGTACTTCAATGCACGTAGTTTATTTTGCACTACGTTGAAATGACATAAGCCACAAAACACACATACTAGTGTGCCTAGAACTATTGTGTGGACGGGGGTTACCTCACCCTCACATGTCCATCTGCATATGGCAGACTCACTGCTTGCGCCCATGAACAGCCACGCGTGATGCCTGAGGTTGGATAAGTTCCGAGTCTGCTGTGCCAGCGCCGGCACTCTGGCGTCTGCTGCTCCTCCTTACTTCAGGGACTGGGGTGCTGCTCCTGCTACTAGGGGTATCTGTGTCCCCGACAACTTCTGCTCCTGTGGTGGCTGACTGGTTTGTCAGCAGCACTTCAAGTGCTGTAGTGACTCTCCCCATCCCCCGGGAGAGATCAGTACAGCAGTGCACCAGCCCCTCCTGCATCGCAACTGAACGGCGACACATCAGTGAAGTCGCAGTTGCAAGTTGTGTCGTGTTTTGGCAGCTCCTGAGTTAGCGTTTAGCACAGCTACACGGTCTTTTCTGTTAACTTGACCAAAACGAACGGGGGCCATTTTGAATCCCTCTGACTTCCGTTTCCTATGAACACGCTGCCTCGTGGTCAGTGTGCCCTTTCGTCCTTTCTCGATACCCATGGTCACTAGTCTGCTCGGCAACAGGCTATTTTTAGTACTGGTCAAGCGCACATGCGCATTACGCACCAATTGGTCACTCTTTAGGAATGTTCACACTAACTGACCAGTGCTGTTGAAACTCCTCCCACACGTTGGCTGTGTTCCAAAAATGACCTTATATGTACCTAAAATGTGTAACTTGTAACCGCCTATCTTTTTATTACTATTAAACTGTATAAAAGAGGTCGCGCACCAATGTTCGGTGTGCTACTTCTTACATTGCCGAAGGGTGCTGTAGAAATGTATCACCACCCCATGGGGTCTTAATAAACTTGTCTTTTACCTTTTCCAGTGTCCGTGCCAACTTCTATACTAAGGCGTTCGAGAATTTAGCAGAGTATGTAGGCCTGATTTAAACCCAACACCACAATTGGCGACCACGAAGGGACTCATCGGCGACTCGGATGCCCGAAGGAGAGGTCGTGACGAAGGTTAGGAAACTCGCCATGGACGCGATCGCTGCCATTGAGTGACCCGAGTCTCGGCACCCACGGTGTGTTTTCCCTTCCTTCCGATCTGACCTTCCAGGTGGCGCCGGTCCTCGACTGAGATTCTGATCTTGGATTGTCGTGATGTGCCGTTTTGGCTGATTTGACCACAGAACTTGGCAGTTGGACTTTGGACGTTTGAAAATATTTGGTAAGCTTTTAAGTGGTGAGGTAGTCTACTGACACTTACTGTGGCTTTTTTTTGAAACTTTGAATTTGAATTTGAATTTGTTAGCTAACGTTTTTCTTTGAATTTGAATTTGAATATGTGAAGTGCACCTCACATAGGCAGGCATGTAGGGATATTTCTCGGATTTATTTGATTTGAACAGTGCACCGTGTTAGGTGGCATTTTTGTAGTATCACGTTTTCGTGGTACTTTTTGAAACATGCCTGTTTTTAGCACACTCCGTAGGATGTGCTGTTCTGAAAACGGTACCAATTATCGATTAAGTGCAAAACAGCCGGCTCCCCCAGAGGGGACTCCAAATCGTGACATGTATGTCAAATTCGGTATTCCACCAATAATGTATAGTACATTATGGCATAAGTATACTAAAACTGATCGTGAATTACAGTGGCCACTATATGGGTCGTTTGACCTTCGAAAGGTACAGTATGTAGAACAGTGTTTGTTTCAGCGAAGGTCTAGACAAGATATGTTTGATTGTGTGCGTATGTGGGAGAAAGAGGTGCGTGAACGAGCGAAGCGTGAGGAAGCCTTGGCGGAGAAAGTGCAGCGGAAGGCTGCACATGACAAAGCTTTACAGCTACAGGAGAAGGAATTACAGGAAAAGAAAGAGAGGGAGAGACGAGAACGCAATTTACAGGTTAATGGTCAATTCCCTATCAGGCGTCCTCTTTATCCAGTCCTTACTAATGAAACGGATGATTTTTCATTACTAGATCGGTGTCCGCCTCCGTATGTCGTACCTACGGCTCCGAACGAGGACTCGGACGAGGATAGTGATCGAACACAGCGTACCAGGTTACATGCGGAACGAGCTGCGGAATTACGTTCATTTGCACGAAAATTAAATACTAATACTGTTACTGTTTCTGACGTTACTGAACAAATGGAACAGTGGCCTGATAAAGAACGACTGTATTTTTTAGATCATTTTGGAGATGAAGTTGTTGAGCGGTATAGAAAATATTCTCTCGAGTTAGAACCAAAGGAGATATCCAAGGGTTGTGAGAATTTTCGTAAAGGTCTTTTTGTTCTTTCAGATGCGGACGACTTCTTCAAACGTTTGATTGAACTGCGTAATGAGGCGACACGACTACGGGAGTTGGAAAAGTCGAAGAACTCGTCTACGTCTGGAGCGACGGGGATATCCAAAGAATGCCCTATCTTTGAAACAGATAAGATCGCTGCGATTAATGTTAGACCTATGCGAGAAGCTGCGCCTTTATATGTCCCTCATAAAGGGGATGGCACAGATGATGATAAGAGATCAAAAGACGCGAAAGGGTATTTTGTATATAACTGGGTTTATACGCCTTGGAATAGAGCAGATGTTATGGCACTGAAGAATGCGTTACCTGATCCCCGTAAAAATCCTGCGGCTTTCTATGAAAATGTTGAAAGTGCAATTTCTTCGTGTATCATGACGTTAGTTGATATTGATCTATTTTTCGGGTTGATATTGCCCCCTGACATGTGGAGAGCGATTCGTAGGTTTGATGACCTCACGACTCTCGGGGCCACTTGGAAAGATCTTGTTCAGGCTGATTTAGATAGAGAACCAGCATGTAAGCCGTGTCAATTAATATTAGACCTTCCAGGGGCCATACTAACAAAACTAAAGACTCTTGCTCCCGCTAAAAAGATTGATTGGACTATATTAGCCTCTTGTAAGCAGAAAGCGGATGAATCAGTTTCCGATTTTTTCTCTCGCTTCGAGGAAGCGTTCCATGATTACAGTGGTCAATTATTGACAGAAGATACTGGCAGGCATTTATTTGTTGATAAGTATGTGGCTAATCTCCTACCGGAGATTGCGAAACGATTGAAAACGAGTGAAAGTTCATGGACCACAGCGACCCCAGTTTCTTTATTGACTATGGCTCAATATTATGAAAGACAGGAATTGGAGGCGAAAGAAAGTAGTGAAAAGAAGGCGAAGGAATTGAAAACGAAGGTAATGTTAGCTCAGGTTCAGGCTACGAGAGGGAACAATAGAGGGGGACGAGGATCGTACAGTAATGCTCCTCCCCCTCGTTCTGACATTTCTGTGAATCAATGTGCATACTGCAAACAGTTTGGGCATTGGATTGCAGACTGTCCGGTGTTTCGAGAGCAGCGTAATTTGAGGGGGCGAGGAAGTGGAAGGTCTAGAAGTTATTATGGAGGGTCAAGAGGAGGTTATGGCACGAATGATCGTGGGGGATATGGAGCGAGGGGTCGTGGTCAGTCAGATTATAATACGTTTGATAATCGCAATCAATATCAGATAAATGAGGGTGGTCCTGCTGAACTACGGGATGAGCATTACGCATAGGATTGCGTAGGATGGGGTGTGGAATCGGTTGAGGTACCGGTTGATCAGAGGGGTCCATACATAGAAGCACATGTTCTGGGTTCCACTGATCAATTTCTGGTCGATACAGGAGCTACTCGTAGCGCTTTGTCCAAAAACTTGGTTCCAAGGGCTCCCCTGTCTGGCGAGGTAATTACAGCAATAGGGTTCGATGGAACACCTACTTCTAGCCCATTGTCTCAACCAGTTGCATTTCATGTCGATAAATTTGCTGCCCCTTGTCCCTTTTTGTTGTCTCCAAATACACCAGATAATATTATTGGACTCGATATGTTAAAACACTTTCGAGCTACTATTCGCTGTGCCCCAGAAGGAGTGCGAGTTGTGTTGAATGAGAATTACCCAGACTTTGAGCGAGTGTGTTTTCTCCATGAATCTGAAGTATTGGCCTCCTTACCGAAAACGTTGTGGGCCACTTCTGACACGGATGTAGGGCGAATGATAATTCCTCCAGTGCGTATTACTGTAAAGGAGGGAGTATCTCTGCCACGTGTCCCGCAATATAAGATTTCTAGAGAAGGTGAACTTGCTTTAATATACATTGTAAATGATTTGATTTCGGCAGGAGTAGTCGAGGAAGTTCCTTACAATGTTTGCAATAGTCCAATTTTACCGATCCTTAAGAGAGATACAGATGCTAAGGTTTACCGTTTCATTATTGATTTGAGGGAAATAAACAAGATAGTAGTGCCTCAGTACCCGGTGGTGTCTGACATCACCACATTGCTTACGTTGGTTCCACCGACGGCAACTACTTTTACAGTCATTGATTTGAAGAATGCCTTCTTTTCGATCCCTGTACATCCTGACAGTCGATATCTATTCGGCTTTACATTAAATAATAAATCGTACAGATTCTGTCGAGTTCCTCAAGGCTATACTGAAAGTCCTAGCATTTATAGTCAAGCATTAAAAAGACAGCTTGATTCCTTTGACTTACAAGAGGGAGTGGTTCTCATTCAATATGTAGACGATATCTTACTTGCTGCAGACACGCCAGAACAATGTGAGAAGAGTACCTTTTCCTTGCTTTCCTTCCTGGCTAAACATAATCATAAAGTTTCGAAGAAAAAGCTACAATATTGTAGACCAAAGGTGACCTACCTCGGTCATCTTTTGTCTAAGGAGGGCCGTGCATTGACACCAGATCGAATTCAAGCAATTCTAGATACTCCAGTCCCTCGCACTCAGAAAGATGTTCGCGCCTTTATAGGTTTGACGTCTTTTTGTAGGCAATGGATATTGGGTTTTTCGCATATCGTTAAGCCATTGTTGGCATTGTTGTCTAAAGATACACTGATTTCCATTGAATGGACGGATGAATGTCAGAATGCTTTTGAGCAATTGAGACAAGCTCTTTGTTCTGCACCAGTGTTGGGTACACCTGATTACACGAAGATCTTTACATTAAATGTACACGAGAAGGATGGGTGCGCATTGTCAATGTTAGTGCAGACACACGGAGACAAACAGAGGCCTTGTGCATACTTCTCGGCGGTACTCGACCCTGTGGCTCGAGGATTGCCTGGATGTTTTCGAGCAGTTGCAGCAACAGCAGTAGCAATACGACAAAGTGAGGGAATAGTTTTGTCACACAAATTGTTGGTGCTAGTTCCCCATGCAGTAGATGCGTTACTGAATCAAACGAAAACACAGCATCTAACTAGTGCCCGTCTGACAGGATATGAGCTAACGTTGTTGGCGCCGCACATCACACTAAAACGATGTGCAACATTAAATCCTGCTACTTTATTGCCGGATCCTGTTGCTGAGACCCAGAAGGAAGAACAACATGATTGTGTTTTTCTGACTGAGGAACAGACAAAGGGTCGTATCGATTTACAGGATACGCCATTTCCAGATGTAGATGGGGAACTGTGGGTTGATGGGTCATGTGTGAGGTTACCAGATGGTACGACTTCCGCAGCTTATGCGATCACGACACTTAAGACTGTGATAGAAGCAGCACGGATACCCCAAAAATCGGCTCAAGCGGCTGAGTTGATAGCCTTAACGAAGGCATGTGAGTTAAGTGCTGGACTATGTGTGAACATTTACACGGATAGTCGTTACGCTTTTGGAGTAGTGCATGATTTTGGCCTACTTTGGAAGGAAAGAGGATTCCTGACTTCACACGGAGTACACATCATGCATGGAGAATTAGTACGCGATCTCTTGAATGCACTGTTATGCCCAAAGAAAGTTGCAATAGTCAAGTGCAGCGCACATAAAAAGGTGACGGACAAAATAGGACAGGGCAATGCTTTTGCAGACCGCATTGCGAGAGAGACCGCTATGCTGAAAAATAATTTCCCCATGTATGTGGTGAAGTCACAAGCTGAGCCGTGGCATGATGCTAGAGAAGAAATGCTCGATATACAGAAGTCAGCATCAGAGGCAGAACTTGTGAAATGGGCCATCGAGGGAGTACTGGATGATGAGGGTTGCTGGCGTAGTAAAGATATGGAGAGATGGAAACTACCCATGGCCTATCTACAAACAATGGTGCAAATGACACATGGACTGGCACACATTGGAGCTCTCGCAATTACTAAATTGCTTACACGAGTTTGGGAAAATGCTGACATTGCTAGCACGGCTAAGAGAGTAGTGCAGACCTGTCTGATATGTTTGCAGCACAATCCTGGACAAGGGACTCATACTCCTAAAGGTGGGTTTGTTCCACCTACTGCACCATTCGAAGTATTGCAAATGGATTACATCCAGCTGGAACGCTGTAATAATCTCAAGTATGTCCTAGTGGTGGTGTGTGCCTTCAGCAAATGGATTGAGGCTTACCCTACGAAAGACAATACAGCATTGACAACAGCTAAGGTGCTACTCAAGGAGTACTTCCCGCGATACGGTGTTTGTAAACTTATGTGGAGTGATAACGGCCCTCATTTCATTGGGAAAGTGGTGGAGTACGTCCTGAAAGGATTGGGAATAAAACAAAGATTCCATGCTGTCTTTCATCCGCAATCAGCAGGTTTAGTAGAGAGATACAATGCAACTCTGAAGCTGAAGCTAGCAAAGATAGTGGCATCGACATCTCTGAAATGGCCGGACGCTTTGCCTCTGGCATTGCTGTCCATTCGATCAGTGCCCCATTCTCGGTCTGGCCTCACACCCTATGAAGTGGTGTTTGGAAGGCCTATGAATATCTGGGGAGTTCCAAAACCTCGTTTGATACATGATATGCCTTGTATAATGATGAACGATTATCTGGCACGATTAACAAATGATTTGCTTTCTATTCATCAACAGGTTCGAGAGGCGCTCCCTGATAATTCTGCTGGTGAGGCTCACGATCTCCGCCCTGGGGACCACGTGATGGTCAAAGTCTTTGAGCGATCCAGCAGTTTGGAACCGAGATGGCATGGCCCTGAGCAAGTGCTGCTGGCTACGCGAACTGCCGTGAGAGTCACCAATAAGAAACGGTGGATACATTCAACGCACTGCCGACGTGTCTCTCCGGATCTGGTGAGCCCTGTGGTGCTATCTGACTACAGAAAGATTTTGGATACAGAAAAGAGCCCAGCTGTCACGCCTGATGAATTGGAGGGAGCCTTCCCGGACCACGTTGTTTCTGATAAAGTGAAATATAATCTACGCCCAAGGAAATAAGATTTCTCTTGTGCTCTTTTTGAAACTGGTTGGTGACCGCTCTGAGGTTTGTGAAACGGAAGCCGGGAATATCAAGGGGGGGGGGGATCAGTTCTGCCCAGTGTAGCGACACCCGTCTTGAATCCCGGAGAACAAATCAACGGCAGCCTCGGTTCAGAACCATCGTTCTATTTTTCCCGCGTAGTGTTGTTTTTGAAGAGTATTGTTTTATGAACTATGGCCTCTCCTTCGACACGAAAGAGGAGAATTCTTGGTGCTGTTTTGTTTGTTTTGACTGTAGTGGTGATCGCAGTATTAGCTTGGACTATAGAACTGTTGTTTCCTGTACGAGAACATTTACTGCCCACCACTCCAAGCCCGTCTGAACATTTTCATTTCACTCTGCCTTTTCACGAAGAAAGACATAGGCAGACTTATTTGAACAACAGCTTTATTAAGATTCTGCATCATACTCATAATATGACCAATACGTCCAATTGTTGGGTGTGTGGAATGTTGCCCGGACATCAGAAGAAAGGAGGAACACCACTCATTCCTCTCCCGTTTTCTCATAATGGTTCTTGTCATGCTTGGTACACTCTTCTTTTTACTCTGCGATGGCCAACGAAAGGTGGACTACTTTTTCGGTTGAATAAAATATGCTATAACGATAAAGATGGCTATCCACACGCTGAAGGAACTAAATTCGAATGGGAAGAATATCGTCCGGACAATGTTTCTACACCTCGTGTATATACGAATCAAAGACTTATAAATGTGACGAGCATGCATATAATAACCGTTATCGATACAAAAGCAGATTTGTGTATTAGAAATAAAGGTACAATCCCTGTAGGCCGCAGTGAATGTAATATTACGCTTACCTTTGATACACCGACTGGAATTGCATTTGTAGCTTCACATAACACATATTTCATTTGTGGAAATAAGGGATACCATAGTCTACCATTGGGATGGTTGGGAACGTGTTATATAGCGTTTGTATTACCACCTGTGTTTATTGCTCCTCCCATGTATCACAATGATTATGTTTTGTACCATGATTTCATATTGAATAGAGTGAAACGAACAATAGATCTTGATGAAATAGACCAGACTGATACCACTTTACAACAATATGTAGATTTCAATTTGGGGTTATTTTCATTCGTAGGAGCTGCATTGAATAGCAGGAAGATAAGGCGGCTTACACGTGTGGTAGAAGCCGTTGCTAATGAAACTGCCTCTGCTTTAGGGAATATTACTGAAGAATTACAAATTACCAGAATTGTAGCGCTCCAGAATCGAATGGTTCTAGATGTGATACTAGCTGATAGGGGTGGAGCATGCCGCGTCATCGGAAGTAGTTGTTGCGTGTACGTACCAGATAACTCACCTTCTGTATATGATTCAATTACAAAATTACATAAGATAGCTGCTGAGATCCACCCAGAAAATGGAACATGGACCTTTTCTGGTTGGTTCTGGACCCTGCTTAGTACTTGGGGTTGGAAATTATTAACGATTCTCTGTGTTTTTATTGGAGTACTATTTTTCCTTTGTCTATGTATTCAATGTGGCCCTACATTATGTTCTGTATGTATCACAGCCTGTATTCCGTCCAAACGAGCTATTGTTAAGCAAGAGAAACTGATCAATGATGAAGTATTGAAAATAATGGCTATTAACATTGAGGATGAACATTCTGACTATGTCCACTATGAGGTAGCTTTTGCTAAACGCTAAAAGGGCCGTCTGTCGTGTTTTGGCAGCTCCTGAGTTAGCGTTTAGCACAGCTACACGGTCTTTTCTGTTAACTTGACCAAAACGAACGGGGGCCATTTTGAATCCCTCTGACTTCCGTTTCCTATGAACACGCTGCCTCGTGGTCAGTGTGCCCTTTCGTCCTTTCTCGATACCCATGGTCACTAGTCTGCTCGGCAACAGGCTATTTTTAGTACTGGTCAAGCGCACATGCGCATTACGCACCAATTGGTCACTCTTTAGGAATGTTCACACTAACTGACCAGTGCTGTTGAAACTCCTCCCACACGTTGGCTGTGTTCCAAAAATGACCTTATATGTACCTAAAATGTGTAACTTGTAACCGCCTATCTTTTTATTACTATTAAACTGTATAAAAGAGGTCGCGCACCAATGTTCGGTGTGCTACTTCTTACATTGCCGAAGGGTGCTGTAGAAATGTATCACCACCCCATGGGGTCTTAATAAACTTGTCTTTTACCTTTTCCAGTGTCCGTGCCAACTTCTATACTAAGGCGTTCGAGAATTTAGCAGAGTATGTAGGCCTGATTTAAACCCAACACCACAGTTGGTGCATTCTCCTTGTCTGCTGGTGCGTACGATTGCTCTCCCTGCGCCTTTGTGCACGGTCCTCTCGTAGTTCCTCACACTCTGAGACATGTCCCTGACTCCATCTGCCATGTCCCTCATGCTGTCTGCCATTGATGCTATTCCCTTGTTCATGTCAGTGAAATTTGTGTTCAAAAGGCGCATTTGTCTGTGAACTGCACTTATTCCTTTTGCCTGCAGGCGCTGCACCTTGACCATTGTGGTCTCAAGGCCTTGGAAGACATCCGCATCGCGGCCACTGACGTTTGACTCCCGGGCCCTACGACGTCTTGTTCCACCGGATTGCCTGACAGGAGTGAATGTATGACATGGTGCACTTCCTGCCATTTGCTGTATTGTCTCCTCACACTCCCTTTCCTCATCGGAGGATGTTTGTAGGATCCTTTGCGGGGGACCCTGATGCCTCACGGGCCTGCAGATGTCTGACACCTCTGTGTCTGCTGGTGTGTGTGGTTGTTGTGACTCATCTTGTGGTGAGTCAAGGAGCACTGGAGATGCTTCAAGATGCATGGTGTCGTCTGCCTCTGGTGTGTCAGCTGCTTGTGTGCAGGGTGCTGTAGGTCTTGCAGTGCTGGGCCCTGCAACCCTGCCTTCTTGCTCACTCCTATCCCTTTGGGGATGTGTCTTCTCCCTCACCTGCAGTGACTTGCGTGATGTCTCCACCGTGGACAGATATGGACAGTGTCTTAGTGGTGCTTTCACCGTGTAAATCACTATTAAATAACATTATTTTTTCACTATTTCCTGCTCCTCCCATGTCTCTGATTGTACTGTGTGGCATGCCTGACAACATATCATGTAGACTGCTCATATGGCTATTCTTATGACTACCACTCCCATAATGCATTGAAGGTGAATACTGAAGTCAGTACTGGATTTTCCTCAACTCATAGCCACATTGGGGGAGGGACACAGGCAGGGGGTGTGGGATGATGGACATGTCCCTTACCTTTCTTAGCTGCAGCTCGGGCTGAGCTGTCTGCATCACCAATCCCCACAACGCACTCTGGCTCCAGTGTGGACTCCACAAGCTCTTCCATTTCCATGAGAGCAGGTGCCCTGTTCTTCCCTCCTCCTGTAGCATTGGCCTCCTTACTTCTTGCAGCCAATTTTTTCTTGGTAACGATCCTTAGATCGTACCATCGCTTCTTGAGATCGTCCACTTCCCTGGTGGTCACTCCTATAGCGTGTACTTTGGTCTGGATCCCCAGCCAGGTGTTCCTCTTGACAGCCTCTGGTACCTGCAGGGACTGCTTCCCAAAGAATTTGGGGTAGTGCTTGACGACCTCCTCCACCAGCACCCGAAGTTCACCAGTGCTGAACTTCATCTTCCTCTTCCTCTCTGCACCTTCCCTCTGAGAGTCTTGGGGATCCATTTGTATGTCCTGCAGGGCTCTGCTTCACACCAGCCTGTCTCTGTGTAACTGCTCTCCTGTGTGATCAGGTACACTGCTCCTGCATGGGTGTGGCCACTTCCTGGTTGTGGGGTGGGGTGGATGCACAGGATTGGTCTATTGCTCTGTTGGTTGGCTGAGGGGCGGGGTGGAGGCACGTGATTGGTTGTAACATCAACTGCCTGATATTTTGTATCCCCGACTCGGTATTTACCGAATCGGTATTTACTGATTCGGTAAATACCGATTCGGTAGATTCAATGCATTCCTATGGGCCTCCGGGCCCATAGGACTGCATGTGAATTACCGATTCGGTATTTGCCATATCGGTAAATACCGATTCGGTAAATACCGAGTCGGGGTTTCCGAATTGTACCGAATCGGTATTTTTTACCGATTTTTGACCTACATCTCATTTCCCTTTTTTAAAATACCGATTCGGTAAAAATCGGTATTTTAGAGTCGGTAAAAATGAGTTACCTACATCGGGCCCTTAGACACTTGGATAGTCAATACCCTTGGGAGCACCGAAGTACTCGCGTTACCTCACCCACGGACGGCGGGTGCATAGGTGTGAAGATGTGTCGGGTTTCGTCGTTGAAACCTATGGAGCCTGGAGGGAAAGATGCTGCAGGCGACCAGGAGGAAGATGTCCGGGTGGATCCAGGGGTGGATCGAGGATGAAGAGGACCTGAAGCAGAGGGGACAGAGTCTGGGTCACTAGCAGGAGCTGTCCACGATGACTAGGTGCTGGAGAGGAGCTGTCCCATGAAGGTTCTTGCAGCTGGAGAGGTCAACAGCCGGATTGGAGTCAACAGGCCTTGGCAAATGCAACCCACGCAGGATACAACAAAGGCTTCTGGTGCAGACCAGCAAGGTCTGAGGTGCCTAACCTTTACAGGGAGGCAAGGGCCAGTCTGGAGCAACCAGACCAGCGAGGTGATTCAAAAGGATTGTCGTCACAGGGGCTACTAGCCAACGGGCCAGAAACCGTACAACGCGTCGAGCAGAACACAAGCAGAAGGGCCCCACGCAGAACTCGTGGAGTGTGGAGGGCTGATCTTCGGTGCAGGTGGAGCTCGGGTTTAGGGTTTCTCAATCCCCAGTGCACAGCTTCGAGGATGCCTCTGGGTCTGCACAGGTAGCAAGTTGCAGGCTTTCCAAGATGTCCGGTCCCACGTGTCTCGTCGCCTCCACGGATCTCAGCTATGCTGCAGTCGTGAAGAGAGGGTCAGAGAGGTCTGGAAGTCTGGGTCTTGTCAGGCTCTGTGCTCGGGTTCCGGCAGGAACGTCGACAAAGCAAGCCGTTGATTAGCTGGATGGTGCCTGGTTGCCCAGGGTGGTCACTCCTTGGCCACAAGGGAGATTCTTCAGTCTTCAGCTTCAGCAGAACGTCGAAGGTCCAGAGTTACGTTTCAAAGTTTCTAATCAGGATTAATCTGAAGTCTCAGGTCTCAGCTCCTACCTTTATACAACTAAAAGGGGCTGGATTACTTTCTAGGTCCCTCCTATGGGTAGGACCAGGAAGGGGGGTGGTTACACCCCCTCTCCTTTGTTCAGTTTCACGCCAGAGCTGGGGCTGGAGTGCCCCAGCAACCAGTTTGAACTGGGGTATGCATGGAGCACCTAGTGTGCCCCAGGCAGTGTGTCAATCTATTCAGCCCTCCCTGTCCCAATACACAAAGTCCTGTCTGGGGTGATGCTCGCACCTCCCCAGGCAGGAAACCTATTGTCCAAACCTCCGTGACTGGAAGGACTCCCAGCAGCAGGAGGTCAGACTTGTGTCGGTGGCAGCAGCGTCCATTTTGTGACGCTGGGGCTCTGGTTAACTTTTAACCGGGATAGTCAGCAACAACATGTCTTCTCCCTCTAGAAGGGTGGAATGCTACCCCCGTCGCCTGAATTGGCGAGGGGGTAGTATTCAAAGCGTATGACACCGTACACGACATGTTTGGATAAAGCCAAACCAAAGTTAGCATTTAACCGCGAGGTTCATAATGCACTTAAGAGTATATGGTATAGCAATATCATAGAACAGCTATAAGGACATGGTTCCGAAAGCTGCAGACAGGCTCAGCTCATGCTAGAGCACCATCTCACACATAACCAAATGCTCTGCCTCCAGGATTGTTAAGGCCTGCCATAGGAGTGACTTATAGGTTGCTGTGTGTCTATATATAAGGTTAGATATAGGAATACTATACTTAAGCAAGGGGTGATTACATGACCTTGCCCCAGCTGAGTGATCAGCCAGTTGTGTCAGTTTGGCTGGCCAACCAGGGGTTGCATAATACATGTTGCAGCCCCTGGTAGGCCTTGGTTACACCTATGCCCTGAGTACCTAAGGTACACTTCTACAGGGGCTGACAAGGTGAACCAATTCCCAATTGTGTATGTACCTAGAGTACATGGTGTAAATTTAGAGATAGTGCATCTGGGCTGTAGGTCTGATCAGCAGGCCCACAGCCACATCTAAGTCGAAAACCAGAGAAGCAAAATCAAAAAGTGGGGGTGACCATAGGAAGCAGACCCTACTCTCCTACAGGTACCCCCCATGTGCACCCCCCCTCCTCCTGGAGTCCCTGGGGGCCCGCAACGGGCCCGCAGGGATTCTTCGCATGCCATTCGTGGCGGTATTGCCACCACGGAAAGGCATTGAAACATGCCCATCATAATATGGCTGGCGGTGTCTGATAGACACCGCCACCATATTATTCCTTTACCACCCCGGACGCAAGGTGACCGGGGTGGAAAAGCGGCGGACGGTCTTTCCGTCCGTCGAGGTCCCCCCCGCCATACTAATATGGCGGGGGGAAAACTAGTGTGGATGTCGGGCGGATTGCTGCCGGCGGTGGCTACCGCCAACCTTGCGGAGGCAATCCGCCCGGCATCGAAATGGGCCCCTTAGTGTCTAGGTGAGTTTGTGCAGAGGGGTGAGGAGTCAGGTTTTCCCAGTCAGTATTATCGCCATTGGGGGTATTATCAAAGGATCATTACATTTTTGTCACTTTGTCAGTGAATAAATAATTTATTAATTCGCAGTTCTCTAGCGTAGAAGCCATGGTTTGTGATAGACTGGTGGGTTTACATAATTCACAAATCACTTTATAGAGTTCTTGGGACGAGCTGCCATTATCTTCTATCCTTCTTGTGTAGTATTTTGTTTTGCCATTTTTTTAGAGCATGGTGGTAGGTTTTTAATTCAGCTAGGTAGTTCTGTCTATCTACGTTGTCCCTTGATAGTCTCCATTTTTGCTCCTAAGTGAGACATTTTCGTTTGTTTATTTTTAGTTCAGGGGTGAACCACTTTCCTGATCTCGAGTTGGTCATGGGCTTTTTTGTTAGTTTGGGGGCACATTTGTCAAGCGACTTCTCTATTTCTTGTTGTAAAAGGGTGGATGAGGTATTAGCAGGGTGAGAGGAAAATGTTTCCTGACCTAGTAAAGTGCATAGAAAATGTTTCCTGAGCAATTAGGTTCCAGGATCTTCTCCCTAATTGTTGGGTGGCTTCAGTCTTAGATGACTAATTTGGAAAAGCTAAGGAGATTAATGAGTGGTCTGTCCATGCAAGTGATTTAATTTCGTGAATATTAATAATTGCTATATTCGAGAACATAAGGTCCAGGGTGTGTCCTGCTACATGTGTTGGATCAGATATCCTCTGGGTTAATTGCATTATGGCCATATTGTTTTCCAGGTGTTTAACACCTGGATTACCAGCATTTTCATAATGAAGATTAAAATCCCCTATGACCAGGAATTGATTTTGTTTTAGACAGAGAGGAAAAAGTTGAGCAAGTAGATTGAAGCTTAGTCCGGGGTACTGGCCCGTAGGGTTGCAAATGACTGCTCCTCCCAGTAATACATGGGCGCCGTTTATAACTGTGAAGGCTAGAATCTCATGGGACCCTACTTGAGTAGTAGTGTTGGAAATGCAGGATAGATGATCTTTAAAGAGAATAGCAATACCCCGTCTCTCTTACCTTTCTTGTCTTGTTTTCATATTTCATAGCCAAGTGGAAGGGCTGAAACAATGTCAGGTGAGTTGTTGTCATCAAGCCAAGTTTCAATGGTGAAGGCCAGATCTGGGCTTTATTCATCAAGTGTATCTCAAATCTCCATGCTATGTTTGGGGAATGATCTGGTATTACAATAGATGCATTTTAGTGTCAGGCTGCTGGGGTGATGAGTTAAGTTTGCTGCTAGGGGTATGGTGAGGGCATCTTGGCATCTCCATTTACAATTGAGGCAGGAAAAAGGTCCATCCACCTTTCCTGGTTCCGTTTTTATGCAGCATATGCCGGAGTATTGTTTATCAGCCAGGTTCATAAGTTTGTCACAAGAGTATATGGGGTGGGTAAGGCCTTTTGTGGTGCAAGGGGCAGCATTTCTGTCCCCTTCGCCCGGTCTGGCACGGACGGGCGCAGACGGGCTTGCCTTAGGTGCACTTTTGGTGCGCCAGCGGCGCGTCCACTGCACGTCGAGGCAGGCATCCATTTTTATGCAGCCGGTTGAGCAGCTAGACCGCTAACTGCCACTGTGACTTTTGCCTTGAGAGCAGCACTTCCGGTCTGTACCACAATTCCCTTCACTCAACCAGAACAATCCGTGGTGGACCAGGGAAGATGCTGAGCTGCCCGAGTGCGAGTGTAGTGCAATGTGCAAGAGTGCTTCAAGTAATTTCTAAAATGTTTTAAAAGCTTAAAAACAAGGTAATTTTAAAACAAAGCAATTTTATAATGGGGCAAGTTGAAAATGGAATTCATCAACAGATGTGTTTACAATGTTCAGTCACGGTATTAGTTACCGTGCAAAGGCGATTGCTGGGAGCCCTTTGCAAGGAGCTCCGTTCACTTTAACCAAAATATGAAGACTAATATCCTCCAGCGCATCCACTGCGCGTCGAGGCAGGCATCCATTTTTATGCAGCCGGTTGAGCAGCTAGACTGCTAACCGCTGCTGTGCCTTTTGCCTAGAGAACAGCACTTCCGGTCTGCACCACAATTCCCCCCACTCATTCGGAACAATCTGTGGTGGACCAGGGAAGACGTTCAGCTGACCGAGTGCGAGTGCACTACAATGTGCAATGTGCAAGAGTGCTTCAAGTAAGTTCTAAAATGTTTGAAAAGCTAAAAAACAAGGTAAGTTTAATACGTGGCAATTTTATAATGGGGCAAGTTTAAAACAGAATTCATCAACATATGTGTTTACAATGTTAAGTCAAGGTATTTTTTACCGTGCAAATGCGATTGCTGGGAGCCAATTGCCTGGCGCACCGTTCACTTTAACCAAAATATGATGACTAATATCATCTATGTTCTCCTTTTAAAGTTCCCTTTGGATTTATTTGTTTTTCTTCTTTTAATTTAAATATTTCTTAAGAGGATACTACACGTCTTCAAGCAGTGCTAGCACGTTGCTTGCTTGCCACTCATAGCATCTCAAGTGCACCACATCCCACGTGGCCACTTCTTCTAAAATAGGAGATATAAGGCTGTTGTCCATAGTCTATCATTGTTTAACCCCTTCGACGGTCATGACGAGCTTAGCTCGTCATGAACCGCGGGATTTTAAAAACGTCAGCGCACAGCGGGAAAATGCGTCGCACGCATGGTGGTAATCATTTCAAGATGGCCAACAAGTTGGTTCTAAATAGGTTGGCCATGCTGGATATTTAGAAGAACAATAGACTATTTACAATACCTCAGCAAGACGGACACTCACTGCAATATTATGTAAGGTACATTAAGCATATGCTCACCATGTTTAGGTGGCTGCATGTTTTCTTTTTTTCTGCTTGTATGATTTTAATATATTCTGCTTATGTTGTTGAGTTTGTGTGTGTTTAAGTGCGGTTGTGTCAGAGGACGATTGTCAGAATGAGTCAGTGGATGGATGAATGGTTTCATGGGAGCAAAGATGTATGACAGAGTGCATGTATGATGACTTACTCCAGACATGATAATGGCCCATCAGTGAAATTACTTGTTTCAGGTGGGCACAATTACAAATGATGTGAAATTGTTGTAATTTATGGTGAAATATCTGTAAAAATCTAGCAAGGTGATGTTTCAAATTAAGGGACTGCATTTGCAAAATATATTTCAATCTAATGTTTGAGCGATGATTTATGTTGAGTTCAGTCCAGATTGCTTCTCCTGCCATGGTTTTTTTCATCTGTAACAACAAACCTAGGGGTCTAAAAAGAGAGACTCTAATTGTAACCTTAATGTCACATATAGTGACTTATTTAGGTTAGGAGAAGAACTTCCGGGTAATTCAACAAAGCGACAGCTAAAATAGGACCATCAGTGATTGTGAATGAAAACATAAACTGATATGTAGGATTCCCATCAACATCTTGCAATGATCAATATTATCATTTGGTCTTCCTTCAAGGGTCGTATGTCTCTAGATCACTGAGACAGTGTCACGTACCCTATGTCCGAATCAAGTCCCGACCCACAATCACTTCAAGACCAAATGAGCATTATCTGATGGAATCAAGTGCAGTGCAAAAACGAAAAAAGTGGTGAATTAAAAAGGATAGGGGAAACAGGAAAAAACCTTTACTGAGCCCTGTCCACCTTCCTATTAAAAACAAAGAACAGTGCAAAAAATCTAGCAGTTTAAACAAATAACTGCATGGGGGCCAACATGTTTCAGCCTCACGGGAAAGGTACCCTAGGCTTTCTTCAGGGCCTCTGTTCTAAATCTTAATGCTACTGCAAAGTGAAATTAATAACCCAAATATGTGAAAAGGATATAACTAAACGGAAAACAGTTTCTTTTCCTCCATATCAGATGATGTAACTTTACATCTGTAATAACAAAAACACAAAAACAAATGACACACTGTATTAAAACTGTCCCACTCTTATTGCAACAATATAGAAAAAATATTGAAAAGCTTTATTGCTCACCCAGACTGACCGGGGACCGGACCTCACCTCTCCTGGACCTTGCTCAGGAATATTTGAGGCCACGCACTGTAGAGGTAAAGAATCAAGAGCTTGATATAGTGGAGAGCCCTATTAGGTTCAACTCCTATCTGTATCTAATAAGCTCAAAATCGCATTTCTGCACCTCTACCTCATCTCTTCCCCTTAAGTTCCCGCTCAATTAGTGATTCACCCCCCGGATGCACTCTTAGTTTAAATAGGCAGAAAGAAAGCTCTCTCTCCGAGTGTAAGGCAGTCTGGTAGATACCAGAAAGCTGCCTAATAGTTTTTATCTAATCTAATGAAGATATAAACTCTCCTCTTGCAAACAATGGAACACACTGAGCCTCATTTCTAGTAATAGCATGAGGTGTTCAAAAGCATATAGTCTGACTAGTCAAACAGTATCTAGCAACGGCAAAGGAGAGAGCTCTCACCTATCCGTCGTTGCCTCTGACCAGTTCCTAAGTCAGGTGGCGGCAATGATCGGATCTGTGCGGGCTCTTTTTAGGGTCGATTGGCCAATCAGAATGCATTACGACATGCAAAAACCGCTTCTGCTCATTTAAAGATAATAATGCGCTTGTACCTATAGTGACTAATGTTGTTCGAAGGCGCCCATTCAGACGACGGGTCCGTAAGCTCTCTTCGACGGATGTTTTCTGCTCGGTATGTTTAGAAGAGCCAAGTGACGACATCCCGCGAGAGTAGAAGAACTACGGAATGACGTCATCCCCCGTCTCATGGTAGTTTTGTTAGGTTGTTTTATTTAGGCGGTAACGCATATGCGAGGAATACATATCACACCTCCCTGTGATTTATAATCAATTTTTGGGCAGTTAAGTTGATCAATAAAGTATCAAAAGCAATTTAGCGGTATTATATCGCATAACAACGTACTGAGCTCGCATCATTGCAAAAGCCCACCCATGTCGTCATCCGTCAGCGCCAGACTTGTGAGACTACTAAATGACGTCATCTTCCGGAGTTTTGTAGTCCCATCACCATAGAATCGGTAGAAGAAGAATTCAATAATAAGAGATGCTTGCGCTCTGATGTGGATGGCAAGTGACTCTAGAAAAACGCAAAGGGAATAATTTCTCCTGTAGATCTTTTAACTAATATGTGAATAAGTGCTACCCTAGAGGGTATAACAAGTGAATGGTAACACAACAGACAAGAGAAAATCAAGCATTAGTCTTGTAGATCCTAAGCAGGCCCTGGTCTCTGTGTATGTCATGAGTATTTTATTTTATTTTTATTTAGAAGTTTATTAAGCGCACAGCTACCTCAGACGGGGGTGTCCCGGCGCTGAAGACAACATCTAGTGAGGTTCAGTGAAGTTCAGGGGGATAAAGGATGGGCTAGATCAAGGAGAAAAGCCAGGTCTTAAGTTTCTTTCGAAACAGAGGCTCTGAAGTCAGAAATCTCAGTTCCAATGGCAGATGATTCCACAATCTGGAGGTGGCCACTGCAAAGACCCTTCCTCCCGTACGCGCTAGACGAAAACGGGGGCAGAGCATTAGGCGAAGATGGTTAGATCTGAGATTCCGAGGTGCTTGTGAGATCTTCAGTCTGTGCCTCAGATAGGCAGGGCCTCGACCATTAAGAGCTCTAAAAGCAAGGGTCAGGGATTTGAACTGAATACGTAGTCTCACTGGGAGCCAATGGAGTTTGATCAGGTGAGGTGAAATGGAATGACGGTAGGGAACATTACAGATCAACCTGGCCGCTGAGTTCTGTACTGTCTGCAATCGATTAATAAGATACGCCGGGGCTCCAACGTACAGACTATTTGCGTAGTCCAAATGTGATGTTATGAGGGCGTGGACTACTGTCTTGCGTGAATCTAATGGTAGGAAAGGGATGATTTTTTTGAACATACGGAGCTTTCCAAAACAAGACGCTGTAACTTTGTTAATTTGGGTTTTGCAGGAGAGGGCAGTGTCAAATTGGAAGCCCAGATTGCGGGCAGCTTGGACAGGTACAGGGGGAGGATCTAATTCAGCCGGCCACCAGAGGCTAGTAGAGATGGGGGATTTCTGATTAAAAAATAAGACTTCCGTCTTATCCGTATTCAGTTTTAAATTATTTGAGGACATCCAGGAGGCGATATTCACCATGCAGTGGCGAAAATTTAGTAAAGAACTTTCAGAGTGATCTTTGAAGGAAACCACCAGCTGAGTATCGTCCGCATAAAAGATCACTCTGACGCCCCATGATTCCACCACTTTTGCTAAAGGCTTCAGGTATACGTTGAACAGGAGCGGGCTGAGGGCAGATCCCTGTGGAACCCCCCATGTCAACGGTTTCTTGGTGGAGAAGAAAGAGCCCAGCATCACTTGTTGGAATCGGTCCGTAAGGAATGATTTGACCTAGGCAAGTGGTATCCCACCCACTCCCACCTCCTGTAGGAGTGTTAGTAGAGTGTCATGGGAGATGGTGTCGAATGCTGCGGATAGGTCGAGGAGGACCAGCATGGCCTCCTCTCCCCTATCCGTGCACTCACAAATCGACTCGGACACTTCTAGTAGAGCTGATTCGGTACTGAAGTCCGGCCTGAATCCTGACTGAGAGTCATGGAGCAGCAAGTTTGATTCAAGATAGTCGGACAGTTGTTCTTGTACTGCCTTCTCGAGCACTTTGGCTGGCTTGGGTAGGAGTGAAATCGGTCGGTAGTTGCTTAAACACATTGGGTCGACACCAGCTTTTTTTTGAATAGGGATTAGCAACGCGTGTTTCCATAAGGAAGGGACAACACCTGAATATATGGAGGAGTTCCAGATTTCAAGCAGGGGATTAATTACTAGCGGGGCAATCTCAATCTCAATCAGGATCAGTGCCGGGGCTGGATCAAGCGGTGAGCCTGATTTACATTTTAAAAGTAGAGTCAGGGCATACTCTTTGGTAAGTGGTTTAAAAGAAGTAAATACTTTGGTGCTGGTGGAGTCAAGGTCTGAGGTTGCTTCTGTACGGTTCTGAAGGATTGTTGCCGTGATATTAGCAATTTTTTCAGAAAAGAAGTCAGATAGGCCTTCACTAAGTGCTTGGCTGGGGATAACGGGAACGGATAGGGCAGTAGGATTAGTAAACTCTTTGACGATGTTGAAGAGGGCCTTAGTAGAGTTTATTGCGTTAACAATAGTTTCTGCAAAGTATAAACTCATGGTATTACATTTGAGTTTATGAAACTCTTTGAGGGCCTGTCTGTAAAGAGATTTAGTTGCAGGGTCATAGGTCCGGCGCCATAGGCGCTCCAGTTTTTTGCAACTGCTTCTGTTTTCCCTTAATTCCTGGGTGAACCAGGGAGCTGATGGTTTTGATCTGCGGGAGGTGAGAGTCTGTAAAGGCGTGACTTTCTCAATGGCGGTTATGAGATCTTTATTAAATGTAAATACCGCTGCATTGAGATCGTCAGGGTGTGAGTCTAAGCTATTATTGTACGTTTGCTCCAAGGCAGTACATGAGACCTTATGCCATTTTCTGCCTTGTTCTCTAATGGCAGATTCCTTCTTAAGAGGTTGGGATAGGGACACCTTGAACGGGATCAGGAAATGATCAGACCAAGTTAGAGGTGTGGGGGGGAGAATTTTAAGCTCCGACCAATTAGAGAAGATCAGATCAAGGGTGTGTCCCGCAACATGTGTGGGGCCACTAACCCCCTGATTCAGATTCATACTTTGCATGGAGTCTAGAAGATGGTTGGCACAACTACAGTCACTTACATCTACATGATGGTTGAAGTCTCCCAATACCGTTAAGTGAGGGTGTTTAAGAGACAGATCTGCAGTGACTGCTAACAGTTCAGAAATGGCAGGCTGTGGGGTATTGGGAGGGCTGTATACCAGGATCCCTGAAAAGATGGCTGTAAAGGCGTCTGAGATGGAAAAATATAGTGCCTCTATGGGCCCTATATTCGTGATTTTTCTGGACGTGATCGTCAGGTGAGTTTGTAGGATAACCGCGATTCCGCCTCCGGTCTTGGAGCCTTCGCGGTTTATACCTGTAAGGCGGTAACCCGGGGGCAAGGCAAGAGAAATATCTGGATTGGAGGAGTCTTTAATCCATGTCTCAGTCAGGAAAAGTAAGTTCCAGGACATGGATGATAGCAGCAGCCAGATGTCACTAGCGTGGCATGGCAAAGAGCAACAATTCAGTAATCCCATGGAGTATGTTCGTATGGGTGTGAGATGGCTGATTAATGGATCATGGGGGCATTTTTTATATGGAGAAAAGGAGAAAGGGCAGCTGTTACATTTGAAAAGGAGGGGGCTAATCAGTGAGAGGTTGCACTGTATTGATGGAGTGCAAATTGTCTTTCTTAGATCCAGAAGCTGTGATCTAGACCAGACGTGCTTCTGTGCGAGATGGGAACCGGCAGCATGGCTGGCCCTTGGCCCGGAGCTGGCGTGGACGGGCGCAGACGGGCTTGCCTTAGGCGCGCCCGCTGCGCTCGTCCGCTGCGCGTCCGGAAAATGCACATAATATATAGGAGAGAGGAGATGAAGGGGGGGACGTGGCCTCACTAAAGGGGCGTGGCCTGAGGGTTCGCCGGTAATGGCGACAATAATGTTTGTTTTGGATCCCGCGGCAGCGCTAAGATCCGCTGCGCATGGTTGTCAGGTGCGTGCTGAGCCCAGAGTCAATGTCCAGGGAAAGGAGATCAGGTGGGTAAAAACACACAACACAATAGTGACACTCAAATTTTAAAAATAGTAGCGATCGTACTCCCGGCTTCCGCCTCAGGAGAATGTTGTCTCTTACTGGCGCTTGTGATCAGCGTCCTTTAAGTAGCTTCAGCGGGGGGCGTGGCCTCACTAAAGGAGCATGGCCTGAGGGTTCGCCGGTAATGGCGGCAATAATGTTTGTTTTGGATCCCGCGGCAGCGCTAAGATCCGCTGCACGTGGTTGTCAGGTGCGTATAAAGTCAATAGCCCCAGGGTTAGTTGTGTGTCTGAACTTGGTGGACGTTCATTAGCTACTCTGCTGTCTAAGCATGTATACATAGAATATTATTATGCATATCCGTTAAATCATCAAAAGAGACATAGGTCGCTAAAAATTAAATCCTTGCTATTGCTCATTGTAACAAACGCCCCTCGCCTCTTTTTAAATGATAAATCATTTCTGAAAGATTGGTCCTTAATTGCATGGCGGTGCACGCGAGACTGGTTAATCTTGATAATTAGCACCGCTAAGAGGGTTGCCGATGCTATTCTTATAGCGATACAAGTCCTCGAGGCACAAATTAAAACCACATTGACATCGACCATTTTCAAGAAGCAAAAGGAAGAATCCGATAAAAACACAAAGGATTTTAATGACTCCATACTACAGACTAAAATTGATACATTTAAAAAGGACCTGGCCAAGTTTAAGCTTGATTGTGTATACCCATACACTAGTGATACATACAAAGCCCCAGATTTTAGTAAAAGTGGAAGAAAATATGGTTCCAACGACTCAGGATCAAGTTCCGATACTGGGAGTGACTAAGATACTACCAATCCTCCGCCATATGCAGGGAGATGCCGAAGGGAGGGCAGCCAGATATCAGAACTTCAGGGGGCAACAAGGGGTCCCTGAACAACAACAATGGTGGCCACCAGCACCATGGGCCCATCCAGGCAATTTCAATCCTTTCCAACCACCTATGGGCCCTTTTCAAAATATCAAAATTATAACAACCAGCCTTTTTTAGGGTTTGATCCCCGGCGCTCAAGGGGTAATAGAAGACCTGCACAGCCACAGGTCCAGGGGGAGGACTCCACAGGACCACATGCAGGGACACGGAGCCACACGAGGAGAGGGGCCCAAGAATGAGCGAGTCCCTAGAGTCCAGTCTGGTAGTCAATTTGAGCAAAAAAAACCCTATCAGCAATGGAAGAGGCTGTTTTGAACAAAGGGTTGGGGTTTGTCGTGACTGACAATGGGGATCCATTCTGGTTACAAATAGAACTAGCTCAGTTTTTTTCGCAAACTCAGATTACACTACTTCTTCAAAGATAAAGACATCGATCACAGTAGTCAAGATAACACGAACACAGGTCTAAGGATGAAATCAAATTTTTTGCCACCTATGCATGCAGTACCCCCACAGGTAGCTACCTTTGAGAAGGCTGTTAGGGACGACATTGAGAAAATCTGGGTAGCACCCAAGAGTACCTACAATAACCTTTCGAGATTAGAAAGGGAGGCTTTAGAAGCACTGTCTCGGGACCCCTCTATCACAATTAAATCGGCTGATAAGGGGGGTTCCATTGTAATACAGGATAGTGAGACATACAGAACTGAATGTCTACGGCAGCGGGGTGATAGAGTTGCTTATCCGTCCTTGGATGCCGACCCTACTACCAGACTAACTAATGAAATTAAGAGCTTGGTGGAAGAAGCCTTGACAGAAGGCTGGATAACATCACATGAAGCCCAATTTTTGCAAACACAACATCCCATCATGCCTTATTTCTATACCTTGCCCAAGGTACATAAAGCCCAGAGACCTCCTCCGGGTAGACCCATAATCTCTGGTCAGGGGTCCATTCTGGAGCCCTTATCGGCCTTTGTAGATCATTTTCTTAGGCCAATAGTGCAAACCATGCCCACTTACTTGAAGGATACAAAGGATGTTTTATGTGTGATCCCGGAGATAGAATACAATCAAGAGACGGACTATCTGGTCTCCCTAGATGTTGAATCTTTATACACATCCATCCCCCAGGATGAGTCTCTGGATACCATCAGGTCCATCCTGGGAGGAATTAATTTAAACTCGATCCCTCCTGTTCCTTTCATCATGGCTCTAGCTAGAATTGCCATGAAAGAGAATTTTTTCAAGTATGAGGAGACCATCTACCTCCAGACTTCAGGGACCAGCATGGGCAGCATTTTTGCCCCAAGCTTGGCAAATCTATATGTTCACACGTTCGAACAGGAGGTGGTGCTGACAGACAACAATCCATTCTATTCTCCGTTGATATGGTGGAAACGCTATATCGACGATGTTCTAGTGGTATGGAGAGGAGATGAGCAATCTATCCTATGGTTTCAAGAGTGGTTAAACGCTCAAAACAGGTTTCTTCGGTTCACGGTAGAGATCAATAAACAAAGAATCTCTTTTTTGGATTTGTCCATTTATGCCACCCCCACTGGATTAGAAATTGAACTTTACCGAAAACCAATGGCAAGAAATTCGCTTTTATTGTATGAAAGCCAACATCCTAAATCGCAACGCGATAATCTGCCATTTGGCCAATTCCTCCGCCTTCGGCGGAATTGTTCGACGCCTGAAACTTTTGTTAAACATGCCACTGGTTTGTCGAACCAATTACAAGCCAGACTTTATCCAAAGAAACTCATCAAAAGCTCCCTGAAACGAACTACCAACAACAATCGGGATGCACTTTTGGAACCACAGCCTGCTAAGCCTCCCCTAACCCGTCTCACATTTGTAAGTACTTTCAATACAAAGTCGAACTGCATTCAAAAAATAGTCAGACGACACTGGCAAGTATTGAACTGTAGCAACGATAAAATTGAACCTCCTTTGTTTGCTTTTAAGCGGTCGAGTAGCTTGAAAGATCGCTTAATACACACTCGCCCTAAAGAAACACCTAGGAGGAACATCGGTACTCTGTGGGACCTACCAGCAGTAACTGGGCATCACCCATGTGGTGGATATTCGGTTTGTTCACAAACATCCAAGACCTGCAGTATAGATATAGGTACAGACCGGCCCTGGGAACTTAGACAGTACTCGAACTGTAACAGCATGCAAGTCATTTATCTAATAACATGTCCATGTAATGAGAAATACATTAGCATGACCACCCGTAAGGTCCGCACCCGGATGTTGGAGCATAAAAGTGCATTTAGGTGCAAAAAAAGTGTTTCCAAATTGACCAAGCATTTCTTAGAACACAATCACAGCGAAACAGACTTCACCTGGATGGTCCTGGAGAAACCTTTTATTCCCTCTCACACGCGTGATATATCTAAATTTTTGTTCATCAAAGAACAAAGATGGATATACAGATTACGCACTGATGTTAGAGGGCTAAACAATGAAATTCCCTGGACTAGCTTATGGTAAATTAAGCAATAGCAAGGATTTAATTTTTAGCGACATATGTTGATGATTTAAAGGATATACATAATAATATTCTATGTATACATGCTGAGACAGAAGAGTAGCTAATGAACGTCCACCAAGTTCAGACACACAACTAACCCTGTGGCTATTTACTTTATACTCATGACATACACAGAGACCAGGGCCAACTTAGGATCTACAAGACTAATGCTTGATTTTCTCTTGTCTGTTGTATTACGATTCACTTGTTCTACCCTCTAGGGTAGCACGTATTCACATATTAATTAAAAGAGCTACAGGAGAAATTATTCCCTTTGCGTTTTTCTAGAGTCACTTGCCATCCCCATCAGAGCGCAAGCGTCTCTTATTATTGAATTCTTCTTCTACCGATTCTATGGTGATGGGACTACAAAACTCTGGAAGATGACGTCATTTAGTAGTCTCACAAGTCTGGTGCTGACTGATGACGACATGGGTAGGCTTTTGCAATGATGCGAGCCCAGTACGTCGTTATGCGATATAACACCGCTACCTTGCTTTTGATACTTTATTGATCAACTTAACTGCCAAAAAATTGTTTATAAATCACAGGGAGGTGTGATATGTATTCCTCGCCTATGCGTTACCGCCTTAGTAAAACTAACAACCTAACAAACTACCATGACACGGGGGATGACGTCATTCCGTAGTTCTTCTACTCTCGCGGGATGTCGTCACTTGGCTCTTCTAAACATACCGAGCAGAAAACATCCGTTGAAGAGAGCTTACGGACCCGTCGTCTGAAAGGGCCCCTTCAAACAACATTAGTAACTATGGGTACAAGCGCATTATTATCTTTAAATGAGCAGAAGCGGTTTTTGCTTGTCGTAATGAATTCAGATTGGCCAATCGACCCTAAAAAGAGCCCGCACAGATTCGATCGTTGCCTCCCCCTGACTTAGGAACCGGTCAGAGGCAACGACGGATAGGTGAGAGCTCTCTCCTTTACCGTGGCTAGATACTGTTTGACTAGTGAGACTATATGCTTTTGAACACCTCATGCTATTACTAGAAATGAGGCTCAGTGTGCTCCATTGTTTGCAAGAGGAGAGTTTCTATCTTCATTAGATTAGATAAAAACTATCCGGCAGCTTTCTGGTATCTACCAGACTGCCTTACACTCAGAGAGAGAGCTTTCTTTCTGCCTATTTAAACTAAGAGTGCATCCGGGGGGGTGAATCATTAATTGAGCGGGAACTTAAGGGGAAGAGATGAGGTAGAGGTGCAGAAATGCGATTTTGAGCTTATTAGATACAGATAGGAGTTGAACCTAATAGGGCTCTCTACTATATCAAGCTCTTGATTCTTTACCTCTACAGTGCGTGGCCTCAAATATTCCTGAGCAAGGTCCAGGAGAGGTGAGGTCCGGTCCCCGGTCAGTCTGGGTGAGCAATAAAGCTTTTCAATATTTTTTCTATATTGTTGCAATAAGAGTGGGACAGTTTTAATACAGTGTGTCATTTGTTTTTGTGTTTTTGTTATTACAGATGTAAAGTTACATCATCTGACATGGAGGAAAAGAAACTGTTTTCCGTTTAATTATATCCTTTTCACATATTTGGGTTATTAATTTCACTTTGCAGTAGCATTAAGATTTAGAACAGAGGCCCTAGGGTACCTTTCCCGTGAGGCTGAAACATGTTGGCCCCCATGCAGTTATTTGTTTAAACTGCTAGATTTTTTGCACTGTTCTTTGTTTTTAATAGGAAGGTGGACAGGGCTCAGTAAAGGTTTTTTCCTGTTTCCCCTGTCCTTTTTAATTCACCACTTTTTTCGTTTTTGCACTGAACTTGATTCCATCAGATAATGCTCATTTGGTCTTGAAGTGATTGTGGGTCGGAACTTGATTCTGACATAGGGTACGTGACACTGTCTCAGTGATCTAGAGACATACGACCCTTGAAGGAAGACCAAATGATAATATTGATAATTGCAAGATGTTGATGGGAATCCTACATATCAGTTTGTTTTCATTCACAATCACTGATGGTCCTATTTTAGCTGTCCCTTTGTTGAATTACCCGGAAGTTCTTCTCCTAACCTAAATAAGTCACTATATGTGACATTAAGTTATGTTATGTTATGTTATTAAAATATTTCTAAAGCGCGCTATCACCGATTGGTTTCTTGGCGCTGTGATCAGCAGTAACATAAACAAGAGGAGGGTTGCGTTTATTGAAATGCTTGTCTAAAGAGCCAGGTCTTCAAGGCTTTCCGGAAAGAAAGGAGATCTTGACAATTCCGGGTCTCCAGGGGGAGGGAGTTCCACAAGCGAGAGGCAAGGTTGGCGAACCTACGGCCTCCTGCGCGCTTAAGTTTGTAGGGGGGGCGTCTGCAGGAGGCTCAGATGGAGTGAGCGTAGGTTGCGAGATGGAGTATACCTGGAAATCAGTTGGTTAATGAATGAAGGGCTTTTACAGTAGAGGGACTTGAAAATTATGCAACCAGTTTTAAAGGCACAGCGCTGGGTTACTGGGAGCCAGTGTAGTTTCCTTAGTAGAGGGGGTAGCTGCATGTCGCCTTGATTGATTCAGGATTAGCCTTGAGGCATGGTTCTGTACCATCTGGAGTCGCTTAACTAGGTAGTTGGGAAGACCTAGGTAGATAGCATTCGCGTAGTCCAGATGGGACAGTACAGTTGAGATCACAACCTGGGTGATAGCTTCGGGTGTAAGCAGACGGCGTACCTTCCGAATTTTTTTTTGTTGGAAGAAGCACTTGGAGACCACCTGACCTACTTGCGCTTTCAGTGATAGGTCGCAGTCCACGGTGACTCCAAGTGTTTTGGCTGACGCGGAAGGTGTTGGAACTTGGCCCAGTTCAGAAGGCCAGTAGTGTGGGCCCCAATACTTGGCGCTGTCGCCGGTCAGGACTAACTCGGTTTTCCCCGGGTTTAGTTTGAGCTGGTTCTGGTCCATCCAAGTTTTAATAAAGCTCATGGTAGACTGGAAGTGCAGTATGGAGTCTTCAGTGTTGTCGATGGTAAAAAGCAGTTGTAAGTCATCTGCGTAATTGAAGACTCTCACCTGTTTGTCTCTTAAGGTCTGAATCAGGGGGAGTATGTAAAGATTAAATAGGTGAGGTGACAGGGAGGAGCCTTGTGGCACTCCGCAGGTGATAGCCTGTTTAGCACCCATTAGGTCACCAAGGCGTAGTGTTTGGTTACGGTCTGTCAGAAAGGATCTCAGCCAGCAGGCTGCTAGGTCCCGGACGCCGGCCTGTTCGACACGGTCGACCAAGATGTTGTGGTTGACCGTGTCAAAAGCGGCCGAGAGGTCCAGGAGCACCAGGGCCTGTGGAGAGCGTCTGTCGGCGCAGTCACGCAGGGTGTCCAAAACTGTCGTGACTACTGCTTCAGTGGAGTGTGCAGGCCGAAAGCCTGCCTGATGGGGATCGAAGCAGGAGGATTCCTCAAGAAAGTTAGAGAGGCATTTGGCACGTGCGCCTCCAGAACTTTTGCCAAAAAGGGCAGCAGCGAGATGGGTCAGAAGTTGGCTTTACAAGCTGGGTCTGCCCCAGGTTTTTTTAGCAGTGGAATGACTATGGCCTCTTTAAACGCTGCGGGAACTATGCCAAGGGACAAGGAATTGTTCAGGAGTGTAAGGGCAGGGGCTGGGTGTGTCAAGAAGCACTCTTTTATGATGTAGGGCGGGCAACTGTCCGAGGGTGCACCGGATTTTACTCTTGACAATAATTCTCGTAATTGGTCCTGGGTAATAGGTGGGAAGCTACTAAGGATATTGTGATTAGGCTTGATTGTCATACCAGACGTGAGGGGGGACACCGGTTGAGGAATACTGGCTTTGATGTCCAGTATTTTATCAATAAAATAGACGTTGAGTGAATCACAAAGAGGCTGGGTGGGAAGGTTACAATTAGAGTCTTTCTCCTTTTAGACCCCTAGGTTTGTGTTATAGATTTAGTGTTCGGGGGAGTATAACCTAGGCAGGTCTTAAAAATATCCCTCAGACCCTCTACCTATTGTACTGTTTTTTGATGGGTTTTTTCATGCAAGGTTTGTCGAGCACAGCTATCTACTGTCTGCCATGAGATTTGCAATGCTTTTGATTTGCTCACCCTACCTCTCCCACTGAGAGTCTCAGCCCTTAAATATGACGGAGATTCTACATGGAAAGGGCAGAATACCAGAAGTATTATGAACATTGATATCACGTGAACATGCATAAGTAGTTTTCTTTACTGCCTGTAAACCATGTATGTCTTTAGTCATCTTTTATTATGGATTACATTGAAATGTTCGCTGCTTTGCAACCAAACTTTCAGTGTTTTCTTGTGGAAGGTGAGCCCCAAAATCCATTGGGAACTTCTGATTTCTGGCCTGACAGTCCAGTTCAAGGTACCTCTGAACTGTAAGGTCACTGTAACCCTCTCCTCAATCCAAAAATACAAGTTGTTTGGATTGTCTGGTCCGGAAATTGTATTGTTTTTCTTTTAAATTTCTATAATGATACATATTCTTGGGCTAAATAGTCCAGTTTTGGCACCCTATTTAAAGTTGTGGGGTACTTTGATAAAGGGCATTAGGCTGTTAGTGATGCTCTAACTTACTAATTGGGGGGATTTCAATGGACAACGTGGATCTAGAGCAATGATCCTTTGCCCCATACTTGGAAATCCTAAATCATTGTCCTACTCACTTCTGGACGTCAGGGTTGGGGACTGAAATTCATATGATTTTGTCCAATTAGAATTTATCTGAAATTATTGGACACATTTGGTATTTCAATTCTGACTTATATTTTGATGGGCTTTGGGACCATAATTGCTATTTTTCTTTCTAGCACAATCTCACCTTATGCACAGATGGGAGGTACAATGGGCAATGGATTTAATAACCACTATCCAAGTGTTATAATGTTGAAGGATGACCAAGAAAGGCCCTACTTGCTTACCAATGAGTCAACAGAGGTGCAGGCTACGCTGGAAGACATGACGCAAATATGATGCCATTTTTAATAACATTATCATGGATCACATACCTAATATGGAAATCAATATTAGTTTTCATTTACAATCACTGATGGCCCTATTTTAGCTGTCCCTTTGTTGAATTACCCGGAAGTTCTTCTCCTAACCTAAATAAATCACTATATGTGACATTAAGGTTACAATTAGAGTCTTTCTCTTTTTAGACCCCTAGGTTTGTGTTATAGATTTAGTGTTCGGGGGAGTATAACCTAGGCAGGTCTTAAAAATATCCCTCAGACCCTCTACCTATCGTACTGTTTTTTGATGGGTTTTTTCATGCAAGGTTTGTCGAGCACAGCTATCTACTGTCTGCCATGAGATTTGCAATGCTTTTGATTTGCTCACCCTACCTCTCCCACTGAGAGTCTCAGCCCTTATATATGACGGAGATTCTACATGGAAAGGGCAGAATACCAGAAGTATTATGAACATTGATATCACGTGAACATGCATAAGTAGTTTTCTTTACTGCCTGTAAACCATGTATGTCTTTAGTCATCTTTTATGTTGGATTACATTGAAATGTTCGCTGCTTTGCTACCAAACTTTCAGTGTTTTCTTGTGGAAGGTGAGCCTCAAAATCCATTGGGAACTTCTGATTTCTGGCCTGACCATGAAAATTAAATCTAGTCCTTCTTAACAGAAACGACCATTGGGGAACTCCACAACAAGCTTGACGCGCAAATATTTAGTCAAGCAGGCTGTGTGACCATGGCTCGCAATTGCTGATTGATAGGTCAGAGGTGGGATGGTGCGTAGCTGAGAAGCAAACGCTTGGGCATCATACTCTTGATCAATCCTACGGCTAGGCACAGAGAGGGTCAAGGGATATTGCCCAAATAAAGCACACATGGCCAGCAAGGGTACACCTACTCCTAAAACACCATAGAGTGTCAGATGCCACATGAGTTAGGAACACATAGCTAATGAGGACAAAGCACACGCATTGATCATGAGCTCCCCATGCCGGTGATAGAGTGCGGGCTCACCTGCTCGTTTTACCATACTCACCTGGGCCCATAAACATACACACTTTGAACAGGTTAACCTACGCCTAATCAGAATTTTAATTAACCATTTAGGACCTATACCATTAACTTACCAATCCTTGTCACTGATACCTATAGTCCTAAGGGATCAAGGGAGTTAGCATAATAGGCAGTAAATAAACATTTGCACTCATAAAATAACCACAGACTCTGGAAAGGTTTAAACACTTTATCTATGTAAATTCTTAAATGTCAGAGTCCATACAAATTAAATTAGAGCTTGTTCAATTAAGAAGAAATCAATCAAAGCAAGATGGACCAAATTGGATCAGGACAGGACCATCGCAGGTCAGGACTGGCACCCACAGCTAAAGTGCAATGCCAGCATCACACTCCTCTCTGCAACAGTCGGACCCCGATTGGGTTATCAAACTCCTTCCCAGAACCCCGATTGGGTTATCGAACCTTCTGACAGAGTGCTTCGCCAGCACCTGTGCTCTCGATCGCCTATTGAGTGCGTTGGGTCAGTGACTAGTCAGCTATTCGGACAAGTCGGACAATCTAACTAGCTATGCCTACCTTAGTTATACCATTTCCAGGGCAGTGTACCACCCCCCAATGTTGCAAGTTCGTGTATTCCCTCAATTTGATTGGTCAAAAGACAAGGAGAGGTCATCACACCATACCAGTTATGAGGTTAATTCATTCAATCATTCAATCAGTCATAGCATTTGTAAAGCGTGCTACTCACCCGTGGGGGTCTAAAGGCGCTTGGGGGGGGATGGGTGCTGCTACTGCTCGAACAGCCAGGTCTTGAGGTGTCTCCTGAAGGTGAGGTGGTCCTGGATCAGTCGAAGTTGGACGGGGAGGGAGTTCCAGGTCTTGGTGGCCAGGTAGGAGAACGATCATCCTCCGGTGGTGGTTCCACGAATCCGTGGAATGGTGGCAAGGGCGAGGCTGGCAGAGCGGAGCTGGCGGGACAGAGTGTAGAACGTGAGGCGTCTGTTGAGGTAGATGGGACCTATGTCGTGGAGAGCCTTGTGTGCATGGGTGAGGAGCCTGAACCTGATGCTCTTGCTGACTGGAAGCCAGTGCAGGTCTCTCAGGTGGGCGGATATGTTGGCTGTGGCGAGAGATGTCGAGGATGAGGCGAACGGAGGCATTCTGTATGCGCTGGAGTCTTCTCTGAAGTTTTGCTGTGGTTCCTGCGTAGAAGGCATTCCCGTATTCCAACCGGCTGGTGACAAGGGCTTGGGTGACGGTTCTTCTTGTTTCGGTGGGGATCCTTCTGAATATCTTTCGGAGCATGTATCATTCATATATTCAAATTAATGTTCCCTCCCATGATTTTATTTTCCCCTTGCACTTTTATTCCACCCAACAATGGATGTTTCAATAACAAATACAATGTATACGAAGATTTGTAAGTTGTCTTCCTTTTTTGAGGGTAAAAGTTCATTTTCCCAAGCGCATTGCAGGCAAGACTGTCACTGGCACAGGTTCAATGCCATGGCTTGTCGGTCTCGAGGGAATTCAGCACATGCGCATTGAGAGTCTTAAGATGGAGTTCAGCAATGACACATCAGGCCCAAATACGAGCTAGTAACAAAGTCAAAGAGAAACAATTTTAGAAAAAAGAATAAAATGAATGCACTGTATACCACTTATCTCTACTCTATTCCCCTTACTTTATTTAAACTATAGCGGTAGTGATTAGGCAGAACCAACAGGGTTTAGTACAAGCAGTAATGCAAGCATCAGCATTTAAAACAGCCATCTTTAATTCTAGTGCGCAGTAGCAAAGATTTCCCACCAAAACAGAGAATACATCATGTCACGTGAGTGTGACAGACGCATGTGCAGTAAAGATCCCACATTGCAAAGGCCATTTTAGATCACTCGAATTACTGTTAGTGAAAGCACATTGACAAGCTTCCCCTAAATACTAGAAATGTCTTGTGGTGCATTATTAGTAATACGAAACATGTTTATTAGTGTATTATGAGTTATTTCAAGAATATTGAATCTGAGCAAGTCGCTTTATGTGGGAAAACTTGCTCCATCAATCCCCTCTTTGATGATATTTTAAATCATCACAAATTACAGAAACAGATGCCAACTTTCAACATTTACTCAGCTCTATTTCTTCAAACATTCTTTTAGGCTTTTCCCCAATATTCATGTAGACGTTTTTCATTATCTTATATAAATCCCCATTTAATTCTTCAAGCTCAATTTCATTGAAGTTTCTTTTCTTTCCTTTTTTATTTACTGTATATGTCTTTTTATGCTTGCGACATTTGCAACAAATTATTATCCCTAATATCAGTAGGGCTACTCCCACCATTGGCACCAGTATTTTACCTACAAAACTCTTTCCTACGTTAGAAAACAAATTACCTATAGAAGAGAGACCACTAATTAGTCTCTTCCATGTACTGTTTCCCAATTTCAACACTTTCGTCTGGAATGTAAGTGCAACAATGTTGCGTCTTCAGAATTCTACAGACTCTTTTGCAACTCGATTTTGTAAAACCATTGATCTCACGCAACTAGTTTGGTATTGATCATTAAAAATCCACTAGCAGTGTCAGTCGATAAGCGATCCACCACTGTTGATAATTTGCAAATCCTTTAGTGTTCAGAACCACTCCACTTAAGGTATTATTGCACTAAATATCTCACCTACAATTTCAGCAAACGTTGCTCTTTTACTACGTGTTAGTCCATTAGTTTCTTCATTGCTCCCAGTTATTTTCTCTACATGGTACACCTTTGGGAATACTATTCCAAAATAGCAACTCCCATACCAGTGATTAGGCAACTTAAAATAGGCCTTGTTCCCGCAAACATAATACATTCCTGGAAATACAGGTTCAGTTCCATCTTTGAAACCCCAACCCCGATTACTTTAAAATTATGTTCACACCACTTGAACCAATTGATATATTGTTATAATAATCTGTTTTCTCCCTATGGAGACAGAGTTTCCCTTTCTTTTCGAAATCCAGCAAAATAGCAGCTTGAGTCTTGCTATTACGGGTAAACTCTTTATTTTCAGCCCATTAAGGAATCTTTCGTTTATGATCAGATGCTTTCTTATGGAAATCCTGTCTCCTTTTATCGACTAAATCTAAAAAAATCTTATCTTTCTCGCGTAATGTGCATGTTAGATTGTCTTTGTGAGCTTTAGCTATATCTATTGATCCTACTGTTAGAAAATAATCACCCATGAAGTGTGTAGAGTCTCTAGTACTAGAAATGCAATTCAAATTTCTACGTAAAGGAACTTCAGAGAAGATTACATCAAAATTGGAATAATAATATTGCAATTTTCCAGTTCTTTAAAACAGACTAGTTAATATGCTAGATGAAATACCATATGTAAGGGGTAAGTGATGGTATGTGACCCCTTCAGCTACTGATGTGGGCAACTTCATGCACAGATAACAATCACTGGTCTCCATAGCTTCTACATAATGTACTAACAAATTAGCAAATACATTCAAATTAGTTCTATTTCTAGCTCTTCTATAATGTAAATCTCCCTCATATGGTGCTTCTAAACCTACTCCAGGTTGCTTAAGACTAACTGCTTTCTCATGTGTATATGTATCTATTTTCTTAACTGAATCTACTTGTTCAGGTATATTAGTGTTATTCTGCATTTCTTTGCCCATTATATAAGGTATAGCTAATGTCAATCCAAACCATACTATAACTACTATTAATGTACTACATGTGCTTATTCTACAACACGTCTTTAGACAATTTCTTTTGGGTTTTCCATTAAAATTATAATCAGCCATTTTCTGACTATGGAGACTTTATCCCCTCTTTGTAACTTTTCTATAGTTACCGTCTGGACCCTGTCCATTGCGGTCGCTCCTACACGCTTCCTCCTTCCAGACCCCGAGCGTGAGCCTCCTTCCAGCGCTGTTGGGAACTGCTGTGTGGTATTGTTTGGCTTGTAATTGCTGGCGCTTTCTACCATAACTAGCGCCGAGTCTCGCCCTCTGATTTGCACATGCGCGAGCTATCGCAATTTAATTTGTGTTATTTTTGTTGAACACAAGGTGCTGCTTGGTACTGCTGCTTTCAATCGCATTATCGCTATTTGCTTATTGTTTCTGAAACTTCTGTGCCCTCTGCCCCGTCTCACGTTCCACTCCCATTCCTGCATTCCATTTGGTGTGCACTCCCCTGGCCCGCCTACCCTCCCCGATACCGCCTCCCAGCTGCCCCTCCCACCCACGAATACCTAGCTGACCTCCCCCCCTCCCAACGCTGTGACCGTCTGGACCCTGTCCATTGCGGTCGCTCCTACACGCTTCCTGCTTCCAGACCCCGAGCGTGAGCCTCCTTCCAGCGCTGTTGGGAACTGCTGTGTGGGATTGTTTGGCTTGTAATTGCTGGCGCTTTCTACCATAACTAGCGCCGAGTCTCGCCCTCTGATTTGCGCATGCGCGAGCTGTTGCAATTTAATTCGTGTTATTTTTGTTGAACACAAGGTGCTGCTTGGTACTGCTGCTTTCAATCGCATTATCGCTATTTGCTTATTGTTTCTGGAACTTCTGTGCCCTCTGCCCCGTCTCACGTTCCACTCCCATTCCTCCATTCCAATTGGTGTGCACTCCCCTGGCCCGCCTACCCTCCCCGATACCGCCTCCCAGCTGCCCCTCCCACGCTCCGCCCCTATCCACCATTTAAGGCAGATGTTCCAACGCGCAGCGTCCACGCGCTACGGCCGCGCCGAAGGTGCGGCAAAGGTAAGCCCGTCTACGCCCGTCCGCGCCTGGCCCGCGCCCAGAGCCAGACCCCCTGGTCCCCGCTTCACCCATCCTCCCCGCATTACATACAACGCCTCCTCCCTCATAGCACTCAACCCCGGCCGACACACTAACTGCGCCCAAGCAGCACCAGGACTCACCCATGGACCCTTCACCTGCCACTCTTGCAAATACACCTGCGTCAAGCCCCAATCCAAATCCACAATCACCAAACAGAGAGCCAACTCCAACCACCTCAAGTGCAACCTTCTCAACACCCGCTCGGTTCACAAACACGCCATCGACCTCTGGAATCTACTCGACACCATTTCCCCGGACATCGCCTTCCTAACAGAAACCTGGATGAATGCCTCTTCAGCTCCAGACATCACCATAGCCATCCCGGACGGCTACAAGATCATCCGTAAGGACCGCCCCATCCAAACAGGAGGAGGCATCGCCATCGTCCACAAGAACACCATCCGCGTCTCAACTAGCTCAGATGACAACCTCGCTATCGCCGAACACCTTCACTTCCAGATCCACACCGACCCTAAGACCACACTCAGAGGCACCCTCCTATACAGGCCACCAGGACCCCGTACAAAATTCAGCGAAGACATCACTGACTTTATCACCCCACACGCCCTACCTTCGGAAGAATACATTCTACTGGGAGACCTCAATTTCCATCTGGAAAAGAGCAACGACAGTAACACTACCACCCTTCTGGACAATGTCGCCAATCTCGGACTCAAACCACTTGTTAACACCCCCAAACACTACGCAGGACACACACTTGACCCTATCTTCACTTCCAGCAAGCATATCTCCTTCACTCATACCACACCCCTCCACTGGACGGACCACAGCTGCATCCACTTCATTTACAACAAGACCTCGACCCACAACCACCCTCAACCAACTCTGCGAAGAAATTGGAACAAAATCACAATAGACCAGATATCAACATCGCTCCTTCAAAAACCCCCTGCCTATTCAACTAACCCTAACCAAGCCGCCATCAACCTCACGCATTGGTTAACCCAAACCGCCGACAAATTAGCACCCTTGAAAAAACATCAAATCAAGCAAGGAAGCAAGAACGCCCCCTGGTTTAACGATGACCTTAAGAAATCCAAGAAGCTCTGTCGTTCCCTTGAGAAAACTTGGAAAACAGACCCAAACACTATCACCCAAGCCGCCTTCAAAAACGCCACCCGCAAACATCACCAACTAATCCGGACAGCCAAGAAATCAGCACTCAAAGATCGACTAGACAACAACGCCCACAACAGCAAGGAACTTTTCAACATCATCAAAGAATTCACCAACCCCACCGCCAGCTCTAACGACATCACCCCCTCTCAAGTCCTCTGCGACTCCCTTGCCTCATTCTTTCACGACAAAATCGCCGACATCCATAATAGCTTTGACAACACACCTGTAAACCAATCCACCCCACTCACCTCCGAACCGTTACCTCCTCCGAATATCCTTCTCCAATGGAACCCAATCACCACAGAAGAGACTGTGAGAAGTTGGCCTGATGTGCAGTGCTCACTATTCTAGTGATCACTATATATCAGTCCAAACAACCCTTATTGATGATTGGTTGTAAGTCAACCTTATAGACCAGCTATCCTAGTAGCATGGATACGAGCAGTCTAAGGCTAAGACTCTAGAGGGCGTGTTAAGCCAGCTGTTTTACCATCACATTACCCCTTGAACACCCAGTGAAAGGACACCACACAAGTTATTAAATTAAACAGTGTATTTATTAGAATCACAACAACCCTGTACTCTTTATGAGGACAGGGGGCTAGGCACACAACAAAACTCTTACGAAAATACTTAAGTTAGCACAGTATATACAAATGCCCGAGGGGCACGAAAAACCATATACTCTAAAAGTGGAATGCGAAATTACTAGCAGGTAAGTACAGTACTAATAGGCTTTGGAATCGCTAGGACTTGACTATAGAATCGTTAGATTACTTCTAGGAGGCCTAGGGGACTCGGGTGCAGAGTGTGCACTCTCACGCGGGATGCGGGACAAAGTCTATGATAGCTAGTAAAGTTAAAGTTAGTGTTCACGGGCGAACCCGACCTGGTAGGGAGAAAACGACAGTGGATCCTGACCCTTGGATAGTGAGGCTATGCTGGGGCACCGAAATGCCGAAGTTACCTAGCCCAGGGGCTGCAGCTGCATATGTCTCAAAAGACGTCGGGAATCCTCGTTGACGGACCAGGAGCCTGGAAGAAAGATGCTGGCAGGCGACCAGTGAAGATAGTTCGAAGTGATCCAAGCCTGGATCTGGAAGATGGATGACACCTGAAAGCAGAGGGGACCAAGATCGTGACTACTAGCCAGTAGTCAGTGGGCACCAGGAGGGCACCGGATGGTAGTCACCTCGACTAGGTGAGTGGGCGACGCTGTGCTCTGCAGATCTCACGGACCAGGAGGCGTTGTCGGTGACCAGGATGGAGAGGCGAGCTGTCCCATGATGGATGAAGCTGTCGGCGTCGAAGAACCCAGGATTGGGCAACAAAGCCTTAGCTAATTCAAGCCCACGCGGTGGACTCAAAATGGCGTCTTGAGTGGACCAGGAGGGTGCGGGGTGCTCCTCTTCTGGAAGGGAGCAAGAGCCAGTCTGGAGCAACCAGACCAGCAGCAGTGATGTCGTCGGGCGTCGTTCAGAAGGCCACAAGCCAGCGGGCTAGTAGCCAAACAACGCGGTGAGCAGCAAAAAGCAGAAGGGCCCCACGCCGATCGTGGAGATGCTGGGGGGCTGCTCTTCGGTGCTGGAGCTGCTCAGGGTCGGGGCTTCTCGGACCCCAAAGCACTCGCCAGGAAATTACTCGGCGGGCTTGCTGTGCAGGAGTCGTGCAGTCTTGGCAATAGTCGGTCCCTTGAGGTCTCGTCGCACTCACGGTTCTCAGCTTGGCTGTAGAGGTGAGTAGAGGTCGGAGGTGCCAGGGAAGCCGGGTCTTGTCGAGCTGGGCAGTCGGATTCCGGAGGAAGGACTTACAGCAGACCGCAGTGTTCTTGCGATGGTGCCTGCGGATGCAGGGTGACTACTCCTTAGTCACAAGGGAGAATCTTGAAGAAGGAAATCTTGAAGTCCTTTCGCAGAAAGTCGTGTCTTGATTCCAAAGATGATCTAATTTGGAAGGGGGCCTGCTCCTACCTTTATCTGGGAAAAGGGGGCTGGCACGCGACTAGGTCCTGCCCTATGGGTGGGACCAGGAGGGGGGTGGTTACACCCCCTTCCTTGGCGCGCTTTTCCCCAGCTCAGGGTCTGGAGTGTCCCTGGAACTGGTTCAAGCCGGCCTATGCATAGTGAGCACCGGGGTGCCACTTGCAGTCACCTTCCTCTGAAGCCCTGCCTACCTAGGATACACAAAATCCTGTCTGGGACGGTGCTGGCACCGCCCCTGGCAGGAAACCCTTTGTCCTTATCTCCTGCTCTGGGAGGACTCCCAGCAGCAGGAGGGCAGACTTGTGTCTCGGTGGCAGCATCCATTTTGTGGAGCTGAGGCTCTGTTTGACTTTAACCGGGGTTAGGGGTTACATACATGTCGTGTCCCTCTAAAAGGGTGGAATGCTAACCCCATCGCCAGAATTGGCGAGGGGTTAGTATTCCAATTCGTATGACACCTTACTCGACATGTTTTGATAAAGCGATACCAGAGTTGGCATATAACCGCGAGGATTATAATGCACTTAAGAGTATATGGTATGCGATATCATGGAAACGGCTAAGGGATAGATCCCGAAAGCCGCAGACAGGCTCAGCTCATGCCAGAGCACCATCTCACACGATTCCAAGCACTCTGCCTTCAGGATTGTTAAGGCCTGCCATAGGAGTGACTGATAGGAGATCTGTGTGTCCATTTTAGGGTTAGATATAGGTATACTATATCTAAAGCAAAGGGTGAATACACCACCTTGCCCCAGCTGTCGTGCAGCCAGTTGTGTCAGTTTAGTTAGTCAGTCCAGGGGTGGCACAATACATGCTTCAGCCCCTGGGAGACTTCTGGGTGCACCTCAGCCCTGGGTACAGGGACTTGGAGAGGGCCCAGTGCCAATTCAGTACCTGAGTACAATTTGGATAGAGAGAACAGCTAGGCTGTGGGTCTGATTAGCAGGCCCACAAGCAGGGAAAGTCGTAAACCAGTGCAGCAAAAAGCAAAAATCTGGGTGATCATAGGATTGCAGACCCTACTCTCCTACATGACCCCCCCCCCCAAACTTTGGGACAATAAACTAACCTTGACCAGGTGAGTCTTCTTGCTCTAAGTGGAAATACCTGGAGAGCCCATCAGCATTGCTGTGATCAGTACCAGGTCTATGCTCCACTGTAAAATCCATCCCCTGTAGGGAAATGGACCACCTAAGCAGTTTGGGGTTTTCACCCTTCATCTGATTTAGCCACAAGAGGGGCTTATGGTCGGTCTGAATGGTGAAGTGAGTGCCAAACAAGTAGGCCCTCAGCTTCTTCAGGGCCCAAACCACAGCAAAGGCCTTCCTCTCAATAGCTGACCAATTTTTCTCTCTGGGTGTCAGCCTCCTACTAATGAAAGCAATAGGCTGATCATTACCATCAAAATTCAGCTGAGTCAGAACAGCTCCCACACCCAACTCAGAAGCATCTGTTTGGACAATGAATGGCTTGGAGTAATCTGGACTCTTTAGGATAGGTGCTGTGCACATGGCCTGCTTTAGGTCATTGAATGCTTTCTGACAGCTTGCTGTCCACTGAACTTTCTTTGGCATCTTTTTGCTTGTCAGGTCATTAAGAGGGGTCACTATGGACCCATAATTTCTGACAAACTTCCTATAGTACCCAGTCAGGCCCAAGAAAGCTCGAACCTGAGTCTGGGTGATTGGAGGAGTCCAGTCCTTGATGGCCTGTATCTTACTCTCGAGTGGCTGAACTTGGCCTCCACCTACAAGGTGGCCCAGGTATACAACCTGTGTCTGCCCTATCTGGCACTTAGTGGCCTTGATAGTGAGGCCTGCCTTTTGCAGAGCCTCTAACACTTTCCTCAGGTGGACCAGGTGATCCTCCCAGGTGGAGCTAAAGACAGCAATATCGTCAAGATATGCTGCACAGAAGTCATCCAGCCCAGTGAGGACTTGATTCACCAACCTTTGGAAGGTGGCAGGTGCATTTTTCAAACCAAAGGGCATTACCACAAATTGATAATGCCCACCAGGGGTAGAAAATGCTGTCTTGGGTTTGGCCTCCTCAGCTAACCTGATTTGCCAATACCCAGCTGTCAAATCAAATGTACTTAAGAAGTTGGCAGAAGCCAATTTATCTATAAGTTCATCTGCTCTTGGTATTGGGTGGGCATCAGTCTTAGTGACTGCATTGAGGCCTCTGTAGTCTACGCAAAACCTCATCTCTTTCTTACCACCCTGGGTGTGAGGCTTTGGCACTAGAACTACTGGGCTAGCCCAAGGGCTATCTGAGGGCTCAATGACTCCCAGCTCCAACATTTTCTGCACTTCAGTTTTGATGCAGTCTCTAACATGATCAGGCTGTCTGTAGATTTTACTCTTGACAGGCAGACTGTCTCCAGTGTCAACATCATGGGTACACCAATCAGTTTGGCTGGGTGTCAGAGAGAACATATGTCTGAAGGATTGCAGAACTTGCCTGCAATCCTGTTGCTGATGCTCAGTGAGGCTGCCACAAAAGACAACACCATCAACTGATCCATCATCAGGATTCTGAGTGAGCAGGTCTGGGAGAGGGTCCCTCTCTTCCTCCTGTCCCTCATCTGTGGCCATGAGCAAGCTCATGTCCTTCCTGTCAACATATGCCTTGAGCCTGTTAACATGGAGCACTCTGAGAGGGCTCCTGGGAGTTCCAAGGTCCACCAAGTAGGTAACCTCTCCCTTTTGCTCAATGATGGTGTGGGGCCCAGACCATTTGTCTTTCAGAGCTGCTGGGGCCACTGGCTCCAGCACCCACACCTTCTGTCCTGGCTGGAACACAGTCAGAACAGCCTTTTGGTCATGCCAAGCTTTTTGAAGTTCTTGGCTGGCCTCTAGGTTTTTAGATGCCTTTTCCATATACTCAGCCATCCTGGAGCGGAGACCAAGTACATAGTCCACTATGTTGGTTGCAGGCTTTTTGAGAGGTCTCTCCCATCCTTCCTTCACCAAACACAGGGGTCCTCTTACAGGATGCCCATACAGAAGCTCAAAAGGGCTGTAGCCAACCCCCTTCTGTGGGACCTCTCTGTAAGCAAACAAGAGGCAGGGGATCAGGACATCCCATCTTCTCCTAAGAGTTTCAGGTAGCCCATGAATCATCCCTTTGAGGGTCCTGTTGAATCTCTCAACAAGCCCATTGCATTGTGGGTGATAGGGTGTGGTGAACTTGTAGTTCACACCACACTCCTTCCACATTGCAGTCAGATATCCTGACATGAAGTTTGTACCTCTGTCAGAAACGACCTCCTTAGGGAAACCCACTCTGGAGAACACTCCAACTAGGGCCCTTGCCACTACAGGTGCTGTAGTGGTCCTAAGGGGAATAGCTTCAGGATACCTGGTGGCATGGTCCACCACCACCAGTATAAACTTGTGCCCTGATGCTGTCTGGGGTTCCATTGGACCAACAATGTCAATCCACACTCTTTCAAAGGGAACCCCCACCACAGGTAGTGGTATGAGGGGGGCCTTTGTTGTGCCAACTGACTTACCACTGGCTTGGCAAGTGACACAGGAGCGACAAAACTCCTTGGTATTCTCATTCATATGGGGCCAGTGAAAGTGTGAGACAAGCCTGTCCCACGTCTTTGTCTGACCTAAATGACCTGCAAGGGGAATCTCATGGGCCAAGGTGAGAAGGAAACCTCTCAGAGACAAGGGGATGACCAGCCTCCTGGTTGCACCAGGCTTGTGTTCTCTTGACTCAGAGTACAGGAGTCCATCTTCCCAGTATACCCTGTGGGCACCTGTGGCATTCCCTGCAGCCTCAGCAGCAGCCTGCTGTCTGAGGGGTTCAAGGGAAGGGCAGTCTAACTGTGCCTTCCCCAGGTCTGCTCTGGAGGGTCCCCCTGAGCCCAGAAACTCAACTTGATCAAGTTCAAGCTCTTGAGGCTCAGTTTCCCTCAGTTCTCTCAGATCAGCCTCCTCAGAGACTTGATCCTCAACCTGGGGCAAGGGGGAAGGCAAAGCCTTAACCCTACTGCTCTTCTTCTTGGAAGGTGTCTGGTCCATAATTTCAGGATCCAGCACCTGTTCAGTGGGGCATCTCTGGCCTGTGACCTAGTCACAGCAAGCACATGTGCTGGCAAGCCTAACAATTCCATGTGAGTCCTCTGCTCCACTTCTGACCATAGTGATGACTCCAAATCATTGCCCAACAAACAATCAACTGGGAGGTCTGAACTGACTACAACTTTCTTTTGACCCTTCACTCCACCCCAGGAGAAAGCCACAATCGCCACACTATGACTAGTAGTGACGTTGCTGGCATTGGTCACCAGGAAATCTGTACCTGGCGTGATCTGTCCAGGGTCCACAAAGTTAGGTGTCACCATGGTGACACTGGCACAAGTGTCCCTATAGGCCTGAGCCATTTTGCCATTAATCAAAGGTGTCTGCCTGTATTTGCCCAAAGTATTGGGACTTATATCAGGGGACATATCCATATCCCCTGTACAGACAAGGACAGCCTGAGTGAGTGTGCCAACTAAGTTGTCAGACCCCTCAGTACCCAAGGTTAACCCAACTAATGCCTTGGGAGGTACACTACCACTACTGACTGTACTAGGGGGTGCAGTTGCCTTAGGGGCTGTAGTGGCAGGAGTTTGTCCTCCTCTTTTGGTGCACTCACTAAACCAGTGAGACTTACTTTTGCAGTACTGGCACCACCTTTTTGACTGGCCTTCTTGAGTCTTCTTCTTCTGGTAAGCCTGACCCCCACCCTCTTTGGTTTGTTGGGGACCTGGTGAAGACTTCTGGTCATTTTGTTCACTCTTAACATTACCCTTCTGGTCTGCTTTCTTCTGACCACCCTGGTTCTGGTTCTGGTTCTGCTTGATCCTTGTCCTGACCCATTTGTCTGCCTTCTTTCCCAATTCTTGGGGAGAGGTCCGATCTGAATCAACAAGGTGCTGGTGCAACAACTGGTTCTGACAATTGTTTAAAATTTGTTCTCTCATCATAAGATTATACAATCCTGTGTAATCTGTAACCTTGCTACCCAGCAACCAGCCCTCCAAAGCCTTAGTGGCACAATCCACAAAGTCAGAGTTTTCTGGGCGTCTCTGAACAGCAACCTGTACTGCTCAGTGGTTAAACCAAACCCATCAACCAGTGCATTTTTCAGGACCTGGTAATCATTAGCATCCTCCACTCTTGTAGTGAGGAGCTTATCTCTACCTTTACCATCAAAGGAGAGCCACAGTATAGCTGCCCACTGACTTCGGGGAATGCACTGCACAGTGCAGGCCCTCTCCAAAGCAGCCATCCATTTCTGGATATCATCCCCTTGCTTAAAGGGGGGCACTATTTTAGTCAGGTGTTTAGTATCTAAACCCTTCTCTCTATCTCTTGGGAGATTGCTGCCACCAGTGGGAGCTAGCCCACTCATCTGCTGCTCTCTAGCAAAGGCAAGCTTTTCTTTGGCCAGGGCAAGTTCTTCCCTTTCAATCCTCAGAGCAGCTTGTCTCATTCTAGCTTCATGCTCTATTCTCTGAGGGGAAGTCACTCTCCTCTGTGGAGAGTTTCTCCTCCTCTGGGAAGAGGCAGTAGAGTGCAGAGATCTATTGGAGTCCCTAGAAAGGGATCTATCTCTCCTAACTCCAAGGTTAGGCCCACTTCGGGTTAGTACTGGGGGTCCCCCAGATCCTAGCCCAAGTAAGTCTAAGTTGGCCCTAGTTAGCCTTCTGACTTCCTCAAGACCTTTGTCTACCTCATCCCCAGAGAGTTCCTCTTGATCCTCCTCCTCAACTGCATTGGCAGTGTTGGGGAGGTCTGGATCCCCAGAGGTACCCTCTAAGGCTGGCATATTCTCATGTAACTGAGAAATCTTTCTGGCATCATATGTCTCTAAGAGACCTATCAGAAAGGGAATGGTGGGGTTAGACCCCTGCTTCAGTTTCCTGGAGGTACAGACTTGTCTCATCTCCTGGAAACTGAGAGCTGCATATCAGTGACCTGTGGAGGGTCAACGCTCTCCAGGGGAGTCTCAGTGGACCCCCCATGGTTAGACATGCTTTTCTAGTGAGGTGTAAGTGGTGCACTTACCTACACTATATGTTTGCCTACTGATCCCTTGCTAGAGTTGTAGTTTAGGGTGTGCTAGGCTCTAGGAGCTACAACAGCTGGTTCAGTAGAACTCAGAGTATTCTAAGCTAAGTTATATGTACCTTTAGTACTTATGTGATCTTTCACAAGATATTCTTAGGATATGTGTGGCAAAACAACAGCAAGCTCAAATCCCAACCGCTGCTCACCAATGTGAGAAGTTGGCCTGATGTGCAGTGCTCACTATTCTAGTGATCACTATATATCAGTCCAAACAACCCTTATTGATGATTGGTTGTAAGTCAACCTTATAGACCAGCTATCCTAGTAGCATGGATACGAGCAGTCTAAGGCTAAGACTCTAGAGGGCGTGTTAAGCCAGCTGTTTTACCATCACATTACCCCTTGAACACCCAGTGAAAGGACACCACACAAGTTGTTATGAAAATAAACAGTGTATTTATTAGAATCACAACAACCCTGTACTCTTTATGAGGACAGGGTGCTAGGCACACAACAAAACTCTTACGAAAATACTTAAGTTAGCACAGTATACACAAATGCCCGAGGGCCACGAAAAACCATATACTCTAAAAGTGGAATGCGAAATTACTAGCAGGTAAGTACAGTACTAATAAGCTTTGGAATCGCTAGGACTTGACTATAGAATCGTTAGATTACTTCTAGGAGGCCTAGGGGACTCGGGTGCAGAGTGTGCACTCTCACGCGGGATGCGGGACAAAGTCTATGATAGCTAGTAAAGTTAAAGTTAGTGTTCACGGGCGAACCCGACCTGGTAGGGAGAAAACGACAGTGGATCCTGACCCTTGGATAGTGAGGCTATGCTGGGGCACCGAAATGCCGAAGTTACCTAGCCCAGGGGCTGCAGCTGCATATGTCTCAAAAGACGTCGGGAATCCTCGTTGACGGACCAGGAGCCTGGAAGAAAGATGCTGGCAGGCGACCAGTGAAGATAGTTCGAAGTGATCCAAGCCTGGATCTGGAAGATGGATGACACCTGAAAGCAGAGGGGACCAAGTTCGTGACTACTAGCCAGTAGTCAGTGGGCACCAGGAGGGCACCGGATGGTAGTCACCTCGACTAGGTGAGTGGGCGACGCTGTGCTCTGCAGATCTCACGGACCAGGAGGCGTTGTCGGCGACCAGGATGGAGAGGCGAGCTGTCCCACGATGGATGAAGCTGTCGGCGTCGAAGAACCCAGGATTTGGCAACAAAGCCTTGGCTAATTCAAGCCCACGCGGTGGACTCAAAATGGCGTCTTGAGTGAACCAGGAGGGTCCGGGGTGCTCCTCTTCTGGAAGGGAGCAAGAGCCAGTCTGGAGCAACCAGACCAGCAGCAGTGATGTCGTCGGGCGTCGTTCAGAAGGCCACAAGCCAGCGGGCTAGTAGCCAAACAACGCGGTGAGCAGCAAAAAGCAGAAGGGCCCCACGCCGATCGTGGAGATGCTGGGGGGCTGCTCTTCGGTGCTGGAGCTGCTCAGGGTCGGGGCTTCTCGGATCCCAAAGCACTCGCCAGGAAATTGCTCGGCGGGCTTGCTGTGCAGGAGTCGTGCAGTCTTGGCAATAGTCGGTCCCTTGAGGTCTCGTCGCACTCACGGTTCTCAGCTTGGCTGTAGAGGTGAGTAGAGGTCGGAGGTGCCAGGGAAGCCGGGTCTTGTCGAGCTGGGCAGTCGGATTCCGGAGGAAGGACTTACAGCAGACCGCAGTGTTCTTGCGATGGTGCCTGCGGATGCAGGGTGACTACTCCTTAGTCACAAGGGAGAATCTTGAAGAAGGAAATCTTGAAGTCCTTTCGCAGAAAGTCGTGTCTTGATTCCAAAGATGATCTAATTTGGAAGGGGGCCTGCTCCTACCTTTATCTGGGAAAAGGGGGCTGGCACGCGACTAGGTCCTGCCCCATGGGTGGGACCAGGAGGGGGGTGGTTACACCCCCTTCCTTGGCGGGCTTTTCCCCAGCTCAGGGTCTGGAGTGTCCCTGGAACTGGTTCAAGCCGGCCTATGCATAGTGAGCACCGGGGTGCCACTTGCAGTCACCTTCCTCTGAAGCCCTGCCTACCTAGGATACACAAAATCCTGTCTGGGACGGTGCTGGCACCGCCCCTGGCAGGAAACCCTTTGTCCTTATCTCCTGCTCTGGGAGGACTCCCAGCAGCAGGAGGGCAGACTTGTGTCTCGGTGGCAGCATCCATTTTGTGGAGCTGAGGCTCTGTTTGACTTTAACCGGGGTTAGGGGTTACATACATGTCGTGTCCCTCTAGAAGGGTGGAATGCTAACCCCGTCGCCAGAATTGGCGAGGGGTTAGTATTCCAATTCGTATGACACCTTACTCGACATGTTTTGATAAAGCGATACCAGAGTTGGCATATAACCGCGAGGATTATAATGCACTTAAGAGTATATGGTATGCGATATCATGGAAACGGCTAAGGGATAGATCCCGAAAGCCGCAGACAGGCTCAGCTCATGCCAGAGCACATCTCACACGATTCCAAGCACTCTGCCTTCAGGATTGTTAAGGCCTGCCATAGGAGTGACTGATAGGAGATCTGTGTGTCCATTTTAGGGTTAGATATAGGTATACTATATCTAAAGCAAAGGGTGAGTACACCACCTTGCCCCAGCTGTCGTGCAGCCAGTTGTGTCAGTTTAGTTAGTCAGTCCAGGGGTGGCACAATACATGCTTCAGCCCCTGGGAGACTTCTGGGTGCACCTCAGCCCTGGGTACAGGAACTTGGAGAGGGCCCAGTGCCAATTCAGTACCTGAGTACAATTTGGATAGAGAGAACAGATAGGCTGTGGGTCTGATTAGCAGGCCCACAGCCAGGGAAAGTCGTAAACCAGTGCAGCAAAAAGCAAAAATCTGGGTGATCATAGGATTGCAGACCCTACTCTCCTACAGAGACCATTCGCCTGATGAACTCCATCCACTCAGGATCCCCCACAGACCCATGTCCCCATCACATCTTCAACAAAGCAGACTCCATTATCGCACCCCATCTCCGAGATGTCATCAACCACTCCCTCAACTCCACCACATTCCCAGATAGCTGGAAACACGCCGAACTCAGCGCCCTTCTGAAGAAACCCACAGCTGACCCCACCGAACTCAAAAACTACCGCCCCATCTCGTTCTTCCCATTCCCCGCCAAAGTCATTGAGAAAGCCATTAACAATCAGCTCGCCACCTTCCTCGAAACTAACAAATCACTCGACTCCTCACAGTCTGGCTTCCGAGCCAAACACAGCACCGAGACCGCCCTCATCGCAGCAACAGACGACATTCGAACACTACTGGACAACGGAGACACAGTCACCCTTATCCTCCTTGACCTCTCCGCAGCCTTCGACACAGTCTGCCATAGCACCCTGATACATCGCCTCAGAAATATCGGAATTCAAGGAAAAGCATTGGACTGGATCATTTGGTTCCTCGCTGGAAGAACTCAGAGAGTCCGCCTCCCCCCTTTTAAATCAGAGGCCACCGAAGTCATCTGCGGCGTCCCGCAAGGATCATCACTCAGCCCCACCCTCTTCAACGTCTACATGAGCCCCCTCGCAACCATCGCACGTCAACACAACCTCAACATCATCTCCTACGCTGATGACACTCAGCTGATCCTCTCACTCACCAAAGACCCTACCACCGCCAAAACCAACCTACACGAAGGGATGAAAGAAGTAGCCGAGTGGATGAAGCAGAGCCGTCTGAAACTGAACTCGGACAAAATGGAAGTCCTCATCTTAGGCTCATCCCCTTCTGACTGGGACGACTCTTGGTGGCCAACGGCCCTAGGAAAAGCCCCCATACCGACGGACCACGCACGGAACCTGGGCATCATCCTGGACTCCTCACTCTCGATGACCAGACAAGTCAACGCCGTCTCATCTTCATGCTTCAACATCCTACGCATGCTCAAAAAAACATTTCACTGGATCCCCACCGAAACAAGAAAAACGGTCACCCACGCACTGGTTACAAGCCGTCTGGACTACGGAAATACCCTTTACGCCGGTTCTACCGTGAAACTACAGAAAAAACTCCAACGCATCCAAAATGCCTCAGCCAGACTCATACTAGACATCCCCCGCACAGACCACATTTCCGCTCACCTGAAAGACCTTCACTGGCTCCCCGTCAACAAGAGAATAACGTTCCGTCTCCTCACCCACGCACACAAAGCCCTATACGAACTTGGACCTGATTGTCTCAACACGCGCCTTTCCTTTTACACCCCCACCCGCCAACTGCGTTCATCCAACCAAGCCCTCGCCGCTGTTCCGCGCATCCACAAAGCCACCATGGGAGGAAGATCCTTCTCCTACTTAGCGGCCAAGACCTGGAATTCCCTTCCCATCCACCTCCGCCTTACTCAAAACCACCTAGCCTTCAGAAAACAACTTAAAACATGGATATTTGATAAGTAATGCACCCACCCTCTCACAAGCGCCTTGAGACCCTCTGGGTGAGTAGTGCGCTATACAAATTTCTGAACTTGAACTTGAATGCCGTCGGTCTCGTCTTTGGGACCTCATATGTATTTAGCTATGCAGCATATTAGCCTGGGTGATGACACATCTACTGTTCTTTAACATGGAGGGAAAGTAAGCACCTCCCCCCCCCCCTCCCTCAAGCGCCTTGAGACCCTATGGGTATGTAGTGCGCTATATAAATTCTGACTTGACTATAGACTTTAACCTGTGAATCTTTTCTCAAGTTGGTCTCACTTCTTCGCCAGTCTGATCAACAATCAGTTTGTCATCACTCAGTTCTAGATTTTTGAAATCTTCAAGTATGTCGTAGGTCTACTCAGGTCCTTTGAACTTGTTGTTTAGTCTTTTCAAATGTGAACTTCCCCTTCTTTGTTGCTCTGTGGACGGTCCAGCTTGGCTTGATATTTCATTTACTTGCTCTAGTTCTTCATTTATTGTTTTAAGGCGAAATTTCAGTCTTTTGACAAACCTAGGCCACTTATCTCCCTTTCTGAGTCTTTTAGCTGGCACTGTGCTTTGACTTTATTCAGATGCTCTTTTATTTTCAATCAGTTGTGGCACATCTATTTCAATGTCGTCCTCTGTATCCCTGTCTATCTGACTTGGTCCAGGTCTTATTTTTGTTTCTTCGTCCTGGATACTAATCTGGCCTTGTTCAGGAGTTTGCTGTACTTTACTTTGACTTTGAATTTGAGTTTGACTTTGTTCGCCTTCTTCCTGAACACACTTTTCTACCCTTATCTGGTCCTGCTCAGGTCTTTGGATTTCTTGATTGTCTTCTGCCTGAGCTTTTGCCCTAATACCTATCTGTCCCTCCTCAGACTCAGGAGTTCTGGCTTGAGTTTCAAATGTCTGAGAACATCGATCTTTCATTATCTGGTCCTTCTCAGAATTACTATTGGATTGGAGCTCTGTAATCTGAGTACATTCTTTTATTCCTGACTCATCCTCACTATCAATCTGTCTATCTAGATAGGTTTGACTTCTGGTTCTCACAAACTCTGCAGGTATGTCGACTACTGGAATCCATTCATCCTGACTGGTGCTCGGTTGCTCTTCATCAACTACTTAGGGATCAACTTCTCTAAACCCCTCAGCGGCACAAACTTTAGCTTCGAATTCATAAGGTTCTGTCACCCTTTTGGTGTGACTGGCATGGATCCAATTCGGAATTCCCCTGCACTTCACAGCTGTGGTGGTAACCAATATCACTTGATGTGGCTCTCCCCACCTTGGTGCTAGGCAATATTCTCAAGTATGTTCTTTTATCACTACCCAGTCACCTGGATTCAGATCATGTGCTGGAGTTGATTGTCTGGTGACAGCGTCTTCCCCAACCTGGTGAGAGATAGAACGCACTTGGTCAGCCAGTTCTTTGCAGTACTCGAGCACTAAATCATCAGATATATTTATCAGCTTGTGTCCTGGTATCCATGCTTGCCTCATTGCTCTTCCCATGGGTATTTCATGGGGACTCAAGCCTGTTTTTATGTTGGGATGCTTCTGGGTCCCATTAGAACAAGAGGTAAAGCATCAGGCCACTCCAAACAGGTAGATTCTTACATCTTTCCCAATCGTGACTTGATTGTGCCATTCAGTTGTTCTACCACTCTAGAAGCCTCTGGGCGGTATGCACAGTGCAGCCTTTGCTCAATTTGTAATGCTTCATAGATCAGACAAATTATTTCATTATTAAAATGAGACCCTCGGTCTGATTCAATTGTTACTGGAAAACCGAACCTAGGTATAAGTAGAAGCTTGGCTACAGTGAGGCTATCATTCCTGCGAGTAGGGTAGGCTTCCACCCATTTTAAAAACCAGCAGAAAATGACAAGGACGTACTTCAGTCATCGGTAAGGGTGTAACTGGGCGAAATCAATCTGGGGTTGTATGAAGGGACCTTCTGCCTTTCCAATCTTTCCTTGCAACACTATAGTTCTCTTACCAGGATTCCTTCATTGACAGGTTATGCACCTCTGGCAAAGACTCTCTGCTACATTCCTGAATCTCGCATTGAACCAACTCTGTCTAAACAATCGAATCATCCCATCCCTACCGAGGTGTGAATCTCCATGATACATCCTAGCCATAGGAGCAAGCATACAATCTGGTAATACAGACCTCCCATCAAGGTAAATATTAACACCATCCTCAACCCTTCTTCGACATCCTCTTTTCTCCCACTCTTCCTTTTCCTTCATTTCTGCTTCATTTTTGCAAATCTCTCACTTCCTCCAATGTTTTCACTCTTTCAAGCAACATAAGTTGGCAGCTGTTTCCACGTGCATCAACCTTCTTATTTATTGCCATCTTATGTTTGGCACAATGCTGGGCTAGTTGGTCAGCATACAGGTTACCTGCTGTCACTTTGTTATTTCCTGATTAGTGAGCAGCACATTTGACCACATCCACTTCTTTTGGCAATTGAATTGCTTGCAGCAAGTCTTTTACATAATGTCCATTCTTAATAGGAGTACCCGAAGAAGTCAGAAATGCCCTTTACATCCAGAGTTGGCCAAAGTCATGCACCACCCTGTAACCATACTGACTGTCAGTGTATATGGTTACTTTCCAATTTTTCCCAAATTTGCAGGCTTTGTCAATCCAACTAATTCAGCTATTTGTGTAGACTTGACTCCAGGTAAATGGACCCCACAATGTACATACAGCATAAGCAGCACTCAACCCTCCTTTCTTGTTCCTCATGCATGAGCCATGTACAAATAGCTCATATTCTGATTTTAACAATGGCTCTTCTCTTATGTCTGGACGGGGCTTACTACTGTATTCTGTGAGGTCGATGCAATCATGCTCAACTTCCTCGATCACTTCTTCAAAATGTGAATCAGGTAACAGTGTAGCTGGATTTAGGACAGTGCATCTGGCAATGGTCACATTCCCTGCACCAAGAATGATTTGTTCACACTTAGTCAGCTGACGAGGAGGTAAGTACTGAGTACGTGTTCTAGTTAATAGAATCACCACTGCATGTGGGACATACACAGTTACAGAGTGTCCCATAATTATGGATTCACTTTGCTCAAGGCTCATGCAGGTTGCAGCCATTGCTTTCAGACATCCCGGCAATGCAGATGCCACTGGATCCAGTGTAGCAGAAAAATATGCCACAGGACGTCTCATTAAACCGTGAGTTTGGGTCAGAACAGGCGAATGCACAATTGTCACGTGCATCACAGAACCGTGCAAAGTCCTTTGAATAATCATGCATCCCAAAAGCTGGAGCTGAGCACAGACAGTCCCGCAGCTTCAAAAAGGCAGTCATACTTTCGTCATCCCATTCTACTGTATCTTTCGCACTCTTTGTTGTCATCTGTATCAAGGGTTTAGCTGGGACTGCAAATCCCCCAATCCACTGCCTGCAGTAACCTACAACTCCAAGAAACATTCTGATTTCTTTCGGTGTTTGAGGGAGATTCATGTTTCTGATTATTTTGATTTTTTCATAAGTAACTCTTCCGACACCTCTCTCTATCTGATGCCCCAGATATATTACCGATGTGATACAGAATTGTAACTTTTCAGGTGACACTTTATGCCCTCCTTCAGCCAAATGATTCAGCAATGCAATGGTATCAACAACACAGTCATTTCGAGTTTTAGACGCCACCAACAGGTCGTCTATATATTGCACCAGAACAGACTGTCCGGGCAGCACCAGAGAGTCAAGAATTGTTTTCAATATTTGATTAAAAATCGATAGACTCTCTGTCTACCCCTGAGAGACACGATTCCAAATGTAAACATGGTCGTCGAATATGAACGAGAAAACACATTTGGTATCTGGATGTAATGGTATGGAGAAAAAGGCATGGCACAAATCAATTACCGTGAACCATCCGGCTCCCCACGGAATCTGATACAAAACCACTGCAGGATTTGGCACAACTGGACAACATGGGACGACAATTTTATTTACCTTGCGGAGGTCTTGCACGACCCTATATTTTCTGCTTGGTTTCTTAATGCCAATTATAGGTGAATTACAGGGACTGCTCATAATTTCTTGTAATATGCATTGCTCAACTAAACGCTTTATTTCTGCTGCATCACCTGCTTTTATTTCTGGGCTCATTTTGTATTGTCCAATATTTGGTTAAACTGTACCTTCTTTTACTGTCACTTTTATCGGATCCACATTTGCCATTAATCCTACATCTTTTCCAGTGAAATCCCATACTTCAGGATTCACCGTATGCTGCAATTCTTTTGGTTTGTTGTCAATTTCATCCCCACAATATTTTGCATACTAAAGTATTTCATCAACAGGCTTAGCCTGCCAGCAGATTTTTCGATCTTTAATCATTTTCAAAATTTCTAGCTTTATCCCTGACACAAACCGATAAATAAAATGTGTCATGTCCTTCGTATCAATGCTTTACAACCCACTGTACTGCTTGAATACCTGTAAAAGACGCTCATAATATGCATGTACAGATTCATCTTTATTTTGGGTAGTTCTGTCTATTCTTGTCGAATCTGTTTCTTTCGGGGGTGCTTTACCTTTTAGGAAGGTTATGACTTGATGGTATTTTTTAATTACATCATCTGAAGGTGCTCCTGTGTATGGGTCTCTTGGGTACTCGTCACTGGGCCAATCAATAGTTATCTTATATTCTGTCCACAAATCTGTGGGTACTACAATGTCAAACAACCCAACTAAATCTTTCAACAATACTTTTGATACTTTTATAAACCTTTCGACTTGCCTGTACCATTCTACAGGTTTCTCTCTGAATTTCGGGAAATCATTTGTAAATGATAAAATATCCTGTTGGGAACATGGGACATGTACATAACCTCCACCTGGCACTTGTCTCATTGGGCACAACCTTTCTACCTTTTCTGGTTCTTTTAATAAATATTCATTTGCAGTATTTTACACTTGGTCTTCCTCCTTTTTCTTTGTCCATCTAAATCACCCCACTTTTGCAACAGGGACAGTAACTCCTTTATTTGCACTTCATGTCCTGACACATTCATGTTTTCTAAATCTTTGTCAGAGAATTCAGCTCAATAAGGTTTATGCAACACTTTAGATTTTCCAATATCAATTTCCATTTCCAAAGCCAAATTCATTAATTTTTCATGGAAAATATTTGTAATTCGAGTAATACTTTGACATATAAACAAACATTTGTCTTTGCTGAATGTATTTACCCTGTCTAACCGCACATTTCCAGCAAGCAAGTCTTCCAATTCTACTGTTAATTTGAAAATATCTAATGCTTTCGGCTGTGATTTTGGCTTTTTTATTTCTCGAGACCACCATTCAATTTCTTCTGGGTTTACTACAGTAGCACTTCTCGGACCTGAGGATGTTTCCATTCTTACTTCTCTATTGCTTCCGGGAGTGTTTTTCCTGTTTGAACTACTTTCGGATTCTCTTATAGGTGAATCCATTAGGGATACTACTAACTCGCACTCACTTGCTTGGTCATCAATAATCAAAGTTTCTTTTCTAGGCTGAACTACAGGTGTGGTCAGAACAGGAGTTTTAGGACATATTTGTTTATCTCTGTACAAGGGAACAACAGGACCTATAGTTACCGGTATAGTTAAGGCTTCAGGACTTGTACTTAACTGGGAAATTTACTGAATTAATTCAGTTCTCTGTTTATTTGTTGCCTCTCTTTCCCGTTCCTGTAGGACTTTTTCTAGTGAGGGTTCATATACAACTTGTGGAACCAAAGGTGGCGTTGAGAACGGAGCACTAGGGTTAATTCTACTTGCTTCCTCATGGTAAGGTAGCGGATTTTTCATTAATAAATCCTCCCAATGATCATCATCTGAATCACCACTAGTCAATACATTTTTCCTTTTCTCTGTGCACTTGCTTCCTGACGGTTCCTCTAAAGTCAGTACAGGATATAATCCTTCTACTAACATAGACTGTTTCCATTTCTTCATTTACTTATCTCTTGTCTCTTTAGGAGATCTGGGACAAAATGTACTCCAATTTCTGTCACTTTCGGGTCTATCTTGCTCAAAAGCCTCAGTTTCCCATTCTTCTAACACTTCGTACTGGGTTAATCTAGGTCTAAGATCAAATTCATTCACGCGTGTTCTCAAATTATACAAAATTGGGAAACATCCTTTACAACGCAACTTTTACCACGCAGTGCTATTACAACGCAGGTTTTACAACGAAAACCATTTCAACGCATTGCGCTGGGGGGCGCTCTAGGATAGGGAATAGATTTAATTTACGATCCAACACCTTCCTGTTGGACTTGGCCTTTGTCCCCCAAAATTTTTCGCTTTTGACCCCCTTATCTAGATTGTCTCCCCCATGGGATTAAACCTGTATAGGCCATGAGTGGTGTGAGACACCTTGTGAAAATGTAATTACCTGACATAATGTGAGCACTTGTAAAATCCCCCATTTTAAAACTGCACCCCCATTTTAAAACTGTACCTGACTGAAAAGTATTGTATTTAAAATGGATGCCATGGCCCTGGGTTTTGCCACTGGACTGACATAGGTCAGCGGACTAGATAATATTACCCAGCTACCCCTAGTTTTGGAGGGAAAGCCTGGCACCCAGGGTGCTCACCCCCTCCCCTAGAACCAGTTTAGGCTAGATGTGCCAACATTCTAGAAGGTCCTGGCACTGCCTGGGAGGAGGGTATAAATAGGGAGAAGTGTCACCAGAGAGTCAGTCAGCGCTGGGACAAAGAAGAGAGGGGACCTGCTGTGAGGTGCTACCGCCACATGGGCCTGTGAGCTGGGCCCTGCACCCCTATGACCCCCCCCTCTGCTGTCCCCATGGGCCCCTGACCAGGGAGGGCCCCTACCCAGGTCCCTGACACTGTGGGGACCGGGAATTCCGTCAGCGTTGCGCGGAAGAAGCGCCAAGGAGGTGAGGAGTGTGCCCCTGAGGCTGATGATTGGGACTGTCTGTACTCCTAAACGCTATAAATCTAAAGCGCCGTGCTGAACCCAGGGTTGCTGACCTGCCTCAGATAATTTGCCCCTGGAGCGCCTAGCAAGCACTGTGGGAAGAGAAGCACTGGGGCTGTGTGGCCTGAGGAACTGTAGTGAGACTGTCCACCCCCCCATGGGAATTTGTGGCCCTGGACTGTGAAAGAGCTGTGCTGTGCCCCTTTGAGGCCCCAGGGTCCTGGGAGCTGTGGTCCTGAACTGCCTCAACTGCCTTCAAGCGCTCTCAGGCCGTGCCCCCTGATAAGCGCTGTTCTGTACAAGCCTGCTGTGACTCCAGAGACCATGGTTGTGCCTCCGAGCGCTGGGTGTCCTTGAGGGCTATTCTGGCCAAGCGCTGCTGGCCTCTAGGAGCTGTGTGTGACCTGAAAGCGGTGCCCCTTCGAAGCGCTGCTGTTTCCCACTCACCGCCGCAGCCCCGTGAAGCTCTGGGTCCGAAGCGCTGTTGTCTGCCCCGGCGGCCCCCGGTACCAGGAGAGGGCCGCCGCCGTGGTGTCAAGGGCCGCGCCCGGCCCGATTGCGTGGAGTCTTCCGCGGTGGCCCCTGGAGCCCTGAGGAGACCGCCGCGCGTTCCAAGCAGGCCGCACTAGGCCTGAAGCCATCGCGACCTCCACCACGTGACGGGGGCGCCGGCCGCGTCACCGGCCCGCCCCCGCCAACGCCGCACAAGGATTGGACCCCGCGGCTACATCTCTGGAGGCTGCAGCTGATAGGCGGGTGCAGTCGTGCCTTTCCCCAAGCTGGGCCCTGATTGGTCCTTGGCCTGCCGGAGCTTGAGAAGGCCGGTATCGTCGACGAGTGGACCCTGGAGAGAGGGCACGGCCCCCGTCTGGTCCTCAGCCCCGATCTTGCCCAAAAGCCAACGCAAGGGCCCCGGAGGGCCGAAGACAAAAAGGTAATCCCCAGGGGAGGAGGGCGGAAGGCCGGAGAAGGCCTCGAGTTCGCCCCTCCCCCGGGAGAAACTGTGGCTGGGTCCCGTTGGCCCTACTTAGCCAAAGAAAGACCTGGAAGTGGGTAGAACATGGGCAAAAGCCTTTAGTGATGGTCTGGCCATAAAGCTAACCCCTGGCTGGGGGATGGTTCTTCATAGACTACCGCTAGGCCCCGTTTAATGAAGGGTGTGCCTATTTGATGAAATGTTCTACTGATTGGGTTACTGTTATTAAATGCAACGTTTATTCCAGCCTGACCAGTAATGAAATGTTTACCCCCATTTAATGACTGGCTGATTCCTGCAGCTAGGAAATATTGTTGGCTGTGTAGTGCAGCGTTTGTTCTCCTAATGGGATGACACCTGAATGCTAAGGGATTATGACAGCACAAGGTTACATGATTTTCACTAAAGTGTTTAGGCCTGCCTGAAGGAAGCTGTTTACTCAGGCCCTGCAGTTATCTGTGGTTACTGTTTTTATGCTAAAGATGTCCTGCCCTAAGCTGGCCTGACGATTGATTCTAGGCCCCTGCTCATACCCCGAGGTTGTTGGTAGAGGGAGCCTAGCTAATCCCTTACAGGTGTTCCTGAGCTTTAAGGAGGGCCTCTACCTGATGTTAATGCTAGGCGATGTATGTTCCGCCTGATGTTTGATACACCTAGCCAGGTGACATGCCTAATGAAATGCCATAGTTACCTGTGCCAGATGGTCCCTGAGGTTAGGCATGGCTCTTAGGTTACTGTTTATACGGTTATGGTGAGGCCACTTTCCTGCCTAATGGTTAATCGCATGCTTTTGTGCCTGTTATTACAGGTGCTCCTATTTATGAGGTACTATGTTGCCCTGATGTTTTCTTTTACAGGGGTTGGGTTGGCGTGATTGTGCCTGATATAAATATCTATGCTAAGGTGGTATTTTGCATTTACAGCCTTCCCTGTAGGATGAGAGTCTGAGTTGGCCCCGCCAGATTGGGCTCCAGATCTAATGACATTTTTAACCCATCCTTTTTCCCTTACAGCATGGACTTTGGACTCAACCCTTTTTATCCCATGTAAATAATCCCCCTCTGAAGTACTGGGCTCTGGTGCCAGTTGGTGCCGTGTTATGATGACACTGTTGATGCATTTTTGCCTTGCAGGTTGGAGATACTAAACTGCTTAATTTTCCAACTCAAACTGGTGTCCTGCCTCTTTTGTGGTGTGCCTGGTGTGTTGACTGAGGGTACTGCGTGAGTGCTTCACATGTCCTCCAAGTTTGGCCTGCCCGCTTGATGCCATGCTACCCCCTTTGAGACTTGGGCAACCCCCATTTCCAACATTTCCCTACTATCCACGGGGACTGGAGTTGGAATAGTAAATTAAACTATTCACTATCCAGCACCCCAAAGCGCTATGCGTTGTAATGGTATGCGTTGTAAAAACTGCGTTGTAACAGCATGCGTGGTAAAAGCATGCGTTGTAACGTCATACATCCTACAATATTCTACCATTAAAGGTACCATTTTCTGGAAATGTCAAAACACCATCATCTTTAGTATACTCCATCAAAATTCCATAACCACACACAAGTGTGATAACCCATTTCTACCATCATGTATGATGCAGGCGTATTTGGAGGTGGAATAATAATCCCTTCTCTTGTTTTGATCATTTTGTCTTTCTTTAAGAAATTCTTAATTTTCTTAAATAGCGAAATTTTTCTCTCTCCTCCGTACATATGAGGTCTTCCGCTTATGTATTGCTCTAGCGCAAACCCTAATTACCGCCTATCTGGTCTGTTTCCTATAACTGTTGGATCTAAATGCCACATATACTTTGCACCAGTAAATTTTATATGCAGCTACACTCAATTGTTTACCAAATGCTACAGCTATACCAGCGCGTTTCTTATTTTCAAGAACCAATCAGAATTTAGTTTTCAAATAAATTTCGACCAATAATTGTGCGGCTTTTCTCGTGAGACAAGTTCTCACGCTCCTGCACTCACCCCTCCGTTACAATTATTACCTCAGCTACACCCATGCTGTCTCAACCAATACCAGCGCGGCTCTAGGTGATGTCAGCGCAGCACCACAACTGACTCCCTCCTTTGCAAGGTAATACGAAAACGTATCTCTTTTTTCACTTTTAAATGCAATATTCATTAGATAATAACGTAAAAACATTTGCCATTGTGCCTAAGTGACTAAATTCAAAGGAAAGATAATTTCTTGTACTGCGCGGAAATCCCTTCCATTTAATCTTCACAAAAGCATCAGAGAACCTGTTACTCCCTCAGGCTTACCCTTTCTTGGTGATATAAGGCCAAAGTTTCCCCAACAAACTCTTCTGCTATCATTTATTCACACATTTATATAGACAATCCCTAACCAGTTTAGGAGTCCTAATTTTAGGAGTACTAACTTTACTACTCCTAAGCTAAGAAAAATCCTAACTTTAAGACTTTCAGTATTCACAGAAGGCATTTAGGATTCCTAAAGTTAGAACTCCTAACTTCTGTGAATACCGAAATGAGTAAGTGCCTTCTGTGAATACCAAAATGAGTAAGTGCCTTCTGTGAATACCAAAATGGTAGTAAGTTTAGGATGTTGTCTTAAGTTAGTTCTGTGAATTGGGCCCAGAGACAGCTAGCATAAAGACGCCTCAGCATACACAATCTTTACAACACCTTTATTTCATTTCTTTTAGGATGGATATGTAAGAGGTTACCGCCTCTAGTCCAATGCTGCTATGGGTTTAGTTCTGGACTATGGAAGCAATTTATGATGGATGTTCTGGGACCTTTGATTATGTTTTTTATTGGTGTTCCAAAGTAGTCAGAGCAGAGACCGTTCCTTGACTTCAAAGTGAGGGATTTCTCTTCCTTTGTGACTTTCCTAAGTTTGAAGCTTCATGCTAAATACTCTTTTACTGACACCTTCCTCTTTTCCCTTTTAGAAAACCCCTTTGTACTCCCTCTTTATAATTTAGCTAGGGCTAGTTTATTTATTGAACACCCGGTTTGGATTTGACATTCTTTACATATTGATTGTTTGCATTCTGTAGTTCATAGCACTTCTACTTGAATGCCTTAAATGTATTCCTGTAATTACATATTTCATCAATCACTTCCAATTATGCTCCTTGTGGTGAACTAATAATTGAAAAATAAACCTTCATAGTTTCCTACAACCCTCTCAGTTGTCATTGTGGCACTGTACTAGCTTTATTGAAATGTAAATGAATTCTGAATGTTAACTCTTCCTCAGTTCTTCAAATCGGCTACCAAATGTCCATACGACCAAAGGGGAATCAAATTTGATGACTTTACCAAAGAGAGTAAGGGTTAAAGATCCCTCTCAATCACTTCCATATCCTTTTGCCCTGCTTCCCATCCTGTCAACATCCCAGTCAGTTCTGCTGCCTTCTGTGGCCCACTAATAGGTATCCTTTTTAACTGTGGAAAATTCTCACAATGTGTAAATGTGGTAATAGAAATTACTTGGAATCATGTGTATGAAATAGGTTGGATTTATTATAGCCTTATAGCCCGCCGTAGCAGGCTATACCGGCTATTAAAGGCCCACTGCAGCGGTAAAGGCCCGAGCCGAAGGCGAGGGAATTTAACAAAGCAGAGGGACTTTAAAATCCGGTATAGCCCCGCTACGAAGGGCTATAAGGCTATTAGAACATTCTGCCACTAGAGGGCAGAATGTTCTATCAAATAAAACAAAACCTTCAGGGAGCGCGAGGGGATTGAAATCCCCTCAGGCTCCCTGAAGCCTTTGTTCACAGTCTGAGCTGTGAACAAAGACACATTGGAATGTTGGAGCTCCTGGATTAAACCAGCCATTACAAGCCTGGAGCAGTCCATTGTTGTCAATGGAGCTCCCAACATTCCAATGTTCTAATTAAGCTTAGTTACAGGTTAAGTTCATTAAGATAAGATAGGTAGATGGAATACAACCCCACCAGGAGCGACCTCCCTGTCGCTCAGCTTGCCATCAACTGACACTTTACACTCAAGCCAGGCACCCAAACATTCCATGATGTCACCAGGCATTCTACCACTCACACTAGCTGAGCAACAGGGAAGTCACAGCCAGAGTAAGGAAAGACACAAGTCAATTATAACAGTAACGTATGCTATACAGAGCCAGTGGTTTCTGGTGCTCAGCGCCGGCACTTAATCATCAACTGTGGAGATTAAGCACCATTTAAGGACATATACATTTTTGGTAGACACAGGGAGATCAGGTGATTCACCCAGAATCACAGGATGTTGAGCCAAGCCATGACTCGAACCTGGTTCCCCAGCTCCGAGTTTGCCAGCTCTGGCCATTATGCCACATCCTCTTCCCACTTTTGGCACATCATGGTTAGTAGTGCTAACAGAGGAAATGGAGTTGTGGAAGCTGCCTCCTGTTAAGAGCCCCGGCACGTATTTTTTTACTAATTAACTACTGATGTATACATTTATGTATGTGTTATACTATTCATCACTCTTGAATATTCACATCATGTGCAATGTATGCTACACATATATCCTTTAACTTCTTCTGCTATGGTTTCCCTTTTATCACTCTGGAAAATGGACACCATGTGCAGTATATACTATTTATCTCTGCTGCCATGGGATATATCTTTTATCACTCATGCATACCATGTACAATATACGCTATTCATTCATCATTTCACCTTTATTTTTTGGCTGTTTTGCACTATAATTTCTGGATTATAAATTGCACTGGTGCTGCTGCTTTTCTGTGCCAATTTTTTTCTGCTTGATAAGTGCAGAAATGGCGTTTGAACCGATGGACAAGTTCAGATAACGCTTTCGAATACATCGATTGCTCCTGCACCAGGATACGCTTCCTCATACAGCAATGCCGACGCTCAATTGAACCCGTGATTCGCCGCTAGCTTTCTGACTATGTTCAGGTTTTGCGGTTTTCAATAATGTGTGATGTCAGATGGTTCTTTACCCAGTTTGCTGGCCTCCCCCTTCTGAAGTGGGCTGGTTGCCAAGGAAGTTGCAACGTGAGCAATGATTTAGCTTAAAATAACTCTTGCAACAGTAAGTTGTGACATCTGTCAAAACAGGATCCCTCCTCCAGAATTTAAAAATAAGAAAACAAGAAAACCAAGGCTGGAGACACGAAATAAAACAAAGGTTAGATGTGTTGCAATTCACTCTTTTTAAGTAGGGGTGACTTTCAAAGTACAAAGCTCGATTTAAAAACTACTTGATGGTTAATCATATGAATTCCAAAGACATCTGCTACATCTTTTTTAATGCAACATATACTACTGGTGAAAGTACCTAAAGCATCCCCGAGACAATCAGGTCAAGTCACCCACCAACAGATAAATGCAATTTGTGGTTTATGAAGGGTTTACAAATGTCCCCTCATCCCCTCGATGGCAATATCGGACCATATTGCATTGCTCAGTAAGTATTTTTTATATGATATGATAGATAGATTGATTGATTTTAATACTCTTTACAGAGATTTAGAGTATTTTAGCGCCATACCTTTACAGTTTATTTTTTGCCTGAAACTGCAGACATGTCCATCAATATTTCAAGAAATATGTGTTTTTGTTTGTGATAATACGCTAATCTGTATAATGTGTTAAATGCAACACAGTGTGGTATTATGAATCAAACTTTAAATGCAAAGCACATCGTAAGGAAACTAAATTCATGGGGGCAAAAGTATAAGTCCCTTGGATAATTTTCGCGCCGCTGTTGCATCACATTTGTGACGAAGCGTGAAAAGGACGCCCATTTACAAGGTGACCCATCTAGGGACATGCGCCGCGTTGTAAAGCCCCACGTCACATATACCTTCGTCAGGTATAATGTATGCAGGGTGGGCGTTCGGACACAGGATAGCCTCTTATAAGTGATCAGTAAAATCTACAATATTTCACGGTGCCACTTCCAGGAAGCCACTGCGTCAAAACCTTACGCCTGCTTGAAGGTAATGAGGATAGGCCTCAACATGCATTGCTGGAGTTGCGTTGGGCCTGCGACACGATTCCAGCAATGCGTGAATCTTGTGCCAACAGTCAGTATTTCAGTATTTCTGACGCATCTGTCAATCCTTGCGCCATTGTGTGCCGTATTGTAATATGGCGAATCCATGGTGGCGCAAGTGTTTCTCAGGGTAAGTGACGCTTCTCTACAGATGCATAACTTTCTTGTAAATCTGCTCCAGGCTTTCTAAAATGTGCTTTTCTTTTATTGTACATTGACACTGTAGAGTAGGTTTAACAAGAAATATAAATAAAGAAAATAAAGTGCAGTGTGGGAGACATCCTGAAGGACTGTTTAACATTCAGGATAGTTCTTTGATGGAAAATGAATCCACTCTCAAACTCATAAGAACTGGGGTTGTCCGGTATATATAAAACTCTTATAAATAATATGCCAGACACACTGAGCAAACTGAGATAATGCTGGGGAAAAAGACATGGGTTCCCTATGCTCGTTGGATACGAGCATAGGGAAAAGGCATGTTGATTCCACTTTGTGCAATTCAACTTTGGGTTCCACTTGGTTCAGTTCAAGATTTCTAACCATATCCAATCTACACACATGTACCTACTCACATTTGTGATTTTCACTAGTTGCTCATGCAATAGAGGCTGTTGGCCAGGAGGCATTATACTGCGCCTCACATGTGAATACCCTTCAATGCCTTTAATATTAACATAGGTGACCACTTGCCTTTGATTATTGTGATGTCACACAGACTGCACAAATAGCGTTTTTGAAAATTTGGGACAAACGCACTCGACCAAAATATGGTCAAATGTTAGATGATAATGGCCTGCAGGTATTGCGGTGAGATATAGGTAAATTATGGCTGGGACACAACCTTTACAACGCAACTTTTACATCGCACTAACATTACAACGCAGTCATTACATCGCAACATCCCTTACATCGCATGCCATTACAACGCATACCATTACAACGCATAGTACCCTTACACTATCCAAAACTTACCCTACCGTTGCACCCCCTGGAGTTAGAATAGTAATTTTTACCCCTACACTATCCAACACTTACTCTACTGTTGCACTGCCTGGAGTTAGAATTGTAATTTTTACCCCTACACTATCTAACACTTACCCTACTGTTGCACCCCCTGGAGTTAGAAAAGTAATTGTTACCCCTATACTATCCAATACTTATCATACATGCAATGTAATGGTATGCATTCTAATGGTATGCCTGTGTATTTTCAGATTGTTTTATACATATTGAAAAACTAATAAAGAATATTTGAGAAAAAATTTCTCCCTTGGCCATAGAGGAGGCAAAGCCATCTCTACTCATTTTAGTAATCTAGGGGTCGATTATGATGGCAGACGGACCTGCGTCCGTCCGCCATCCCCGAGGTGGAGGGACCGTCCGCAGGGGCAGCGGCGTTCCCTCCGTTGGAATTAGGATGTGACCGCCACCCTGGCAGTCACATCCCGTATATTTAACATTGCGGCGGGTGCTGCTTTAAGCAGCACCCGCGCAAAGTTATAAATGCATGCTGTGCATTTGCATGCCCAAAGCGGCAGGCACCGCGCGGTGCCTGCCGCATTGTGCATGCAACTGCAGGGGGGTACCATAGGTACCCCCCATATGCACCCCCCACCCCCCCACCTTCACCCTGGGGGCCCGCAACAGGCCCCCAAAGCAAGGACCATATGCCTTTTCGTGGCGGCAATGCCACGGAAATGCATAGCCCCGAGCACATCCTAATATGGCTGGCGGTGTCTGATAGGCGACCGCGGCAGAAATGCGTCGGACAGTCTTTCCGTCCGCCACGGTCCCCCTCACCATTGTAATATGGCGGGGGGAAATAGGTGGCGGACGGGCACGGATGGCGGACGGATCGCCACCGCCTGCATGGTGGTGGCGATCCGTCCGCCATCCTAATTGACCCCTTTGTCTTTGTTGAATTCTGAATCTTGGAGTCTATGGATAAGAATGTAAGAATGTCCTTGATTAAAGAGGGTATTAAATAGGGCGGACCATAAACTGCATACTGGTGAATAGCCAAGCCTTGCTTCCTAGCGGTTCCACATAAAGACTGAACAGTATAGGTTCTAGAATGTACCCCTTGACTGCCTGCATACCAAAAAGGTAGTGCAAGGGGGCAGACAACCTACTCTGACCAGTGGTTTGGGGCTTGTTTGTAGCATTTATAAAAGTATCACTGTTTCAGGGTTGAATGTTGTTTATTTTTCTATGTTCTCTTAGAAAAAACGTTTTTCAAACTGTATAATAGTGCTATATTTCATACTGCCTGTTTGGTTTATTCCATAAATGAACTTTATCAGAGAAGTTATGCAATGCAATTCACCTTTTTCTTTTGCTAGTACCTTGCATCATAATATTACAAGCATAAATTACAATCCAATACGTTAATCTAACACACACCAAATGTTAAATAAGGAGCAGCAAAACAATTCATCTATTCTAAAAGCAATTTGTATGTGTGAGTTTGACGTACACATGAAATTATCTAGGCTGTTTCACAATTACAAACTTTTTCAAATGTTGGATTTATTCTTGTGTACGATGGACTTCCACAAATATGTTTGTGTGGGAATATCACAAGCAGGGTTTAGTGCCAGAAATGTAAGTCTGTGCACTCTTACAAATGTACATATTTGTGGGATTTCATAAACTCACCAGTGGTGGCTGGTGACCTTTCAAGGGGCGCAATACTTGGCTCAACGTCCAATGATGGTGTCTAACTTCATCTCAAAGGGTTTGTGGAGTTCACTCTTACTCGCCTATACTCAGCTTTACTCTCTCACACAGTCTCACTCATTCTTAATCACTTATATCCATTCATTCTTCCACTCACTTTTACTTTCTCTGACTCACTTAGTCTCACACTGTCCTACTCACTCTTACTCAGTTCCACTAATTCGCTCTTTTTTAGCTGCACTCAAGCTCACTCTGTGTCACTCGAACTCACCCAGACTCACTTGGTCTCACTTGTTCTCACTCAGTCGCACTCATTCTCATCCATTCTGACTCAATCAAACCCTATGACTCACTCAGCATAACCATGACTCACTCATTCTCACTTAGTCTCAATCTGATTCACTCTAACATGCTCATTCTCACTCAGTCTCACTCATTCACTCAGCTCTACTCATTCCAGTTCACTTACTCTCACTCGGACTCTCTCATACTCACAGTCGGACACATTCTCACTCATTCCTACTGTTGGACTTGGACCTTTTGCTGGGTCATCCCAGAACTTTTTGCCTTCCTGCTATATTTTTTCTGGCCTGTTGTTGGCTATGTTATGGCTCTGGACACTTTACCAATGCTGATCAGTGCTAAAGTGCATATGCTCTCCCTATTGTAAATTAATGTATGGATTAGTGATTCCATGATTGGTTGGTTTGGTTTAATTATCAGACCCTAGTACAGTGCACCAGGAGTGCCCAGGGCTGGTAATCCAAAGGCTGCTAGTGGGCTTGCAGCACTGGTTGTGCCACCCACAGAAGCAGCTTGTAAAAGTGTGTCTCAGGTCTGCCATTGCAGAGCCAGTGAGCAGTCTGGTACTGTCATGCTGTATGGGCAAGTGCACCCACTTGCCGGTCCCTAAACCTTCCCTTTTCTTCAAATCAGACACCCCTATGGTTGACCCATGGGCAGGGGGCACTGTAAGTATAAGGTAGGGCAAGCCCTGATGTGTGTGGCATGTCCTAATAGTGAATTACAGCCATTTTCGTTTTTCACTATTGCAAGGCTAAATGTTCTCCATAGGTCAGAATGGGCAGTTAGATTATTACATGTTATAATCCTAACTGACTCAGGGAACATGGTAGAAATTCGAGTTTAGTATGCCTGAACTCAGAATGATAAAATACATCTTTTAGTGAAGTTGGTTTTAACATTCTGTGTTTGAAAATACCACTTTTAGAAAGTAGGTATTTTCTTGTCTTACTATCTAAGCCTGCCTCTGCTAGCTTGTGTATTCCTTGTCTGGAGTTTGAGTGACAGGGCTGGGGGATTCCAGGAGACAGGATGAGTCAGCCCAGTGGTGAATAGAGACATCTGCATCTAGATGGGAGGGAGGAGTTGCACCTGGGACCTGAATAGGACTGTGCTTGCCCCCACAGTGCTGGCTCCACCCCCTTTGGTGCGTCTGAAGTCTCTGCCCTGCACTGTGAAAGGAGAGAAGGAATCGTGTCAACAGAGTACTCCAGGGCTGTGCCTTTCCTCCACAATGCTGGCTCCACCTCCTGTGGGGCATCTGATCTTCCAGCCCTGCACTATGAAAGGAAAGAAGGAGTCATGTAAACAGAGTGCTCCAGAACTGGTTTGGACTAGGCAAAGTCCCCTCTTCCTTCAGAGTACAAAGGATTTTGGGGTATAAATATTGAGACCCTTATCCCAAGAAATTAGATCACTTTTGGACTAAAAGAAGAAACCTTTGCTGAGGAGAGGAACCTGAAGAAACTGAGGAGAGACTATTCCTAAGCTGAAGTGCTGCTTGAGGGATTGGCCTGCAGTGGTTGCCTAACTGCCAAAGAAAGGAGAAAGAACCTTGTGTGCTTTATTTTCAACTTGTGAAGGACCTCTAAGGGCTTGGAACAGAGCTTGCCTCCTGCTGAAGTCTCAGGGACAACAGATTTCAAAACCCCAGCTCCCCAGAGTTCTTTGGAATGGCCTGCTGCTGTTTTGTGCCTTCTGGGGGACTGCTTGTCGCAAGGAGCTGGAAGCGCGACTCAAGAGGAAGAAACGTGTCGCCGTTTCAGCCGCTGCCGTCGCAACTCCGAAGGAGGGTGTCGCCGCTGTAGCTGACGTATTGCACCGCATCGAGAGAAGCATCCTGCAATGAAGAGGAAGCTTGCTGGCGTCAATGCTGCTGCCGTCGCATCTTGGATGTCGCCGCTGTAGTTGTCGCACTGCACCGCATCAAGAGAAGCATCTCACAATGGGGAAGAAGTGTGTCGCCGTCCCTGCTGCTGCCTTCGCATTGTGGATGTCGCCACTGTAGCTGTCGCATTGCGTGGAAGCGTCTCGCAAACGTTGGAGAAGAGTGCCTCAGCCGAGGCTGTTGCCGTTGCATCGCTGAACAAGGGTGTCGCCCCTGCAGTCAACGCATCGATCCGAGTTTCCTTGCATCATTGGAGAAGCGTGCCGCATTTGGAAGATCTTCACATCTTTATTTCTTTGCACCTGAACCTTGCCGCGTTTCCATCGCTGCAAAACTTTTGTTATGGAAGCGTCACGCATCGTAAGGTACATTGACTTAAAGTGTTGCATCTTAAGAACTGAACTGAACTAAGCTAAAACTACAATCTTAAGTATAGTATTGTGGATTTTTGTCGTTTGTGGTCTTGTGTTAAGTCTATATAAAGAATACTTATTTTTAATATACAACTATATGGTGTCCATCTGTAGTGTTGTCACTGGGTTACTGTATGTGGTCACAAATGCTTTACACACTGCCTCTTAGATAAGCCTGTCTGCTTGTGCCAAGCTACCAAGGGGGTGAGCAGGGGTTATTTTAGGAGTGTACTCCCTTACCCAGACTAGAGGCAAGGGTCCCTATTTGTCACAAGTACCTACCTGTGCCAACTAGAGACCCCCAAATCTAACACCCACTCGCTCACTCTGACTCAGCCTCACTCAAAATCATTCTGTATCTGTCTGCCTCATTCAATCTTAGTCATTCTCAGTCTGCCTCACTTAATCCTACTCATCAACCTTCAATGCATCTTCACTCACTCAAACTCACTCTACATCACTTAATTTACCCCAACCTCACTCATTTACACCAATTCTCACTCATTCTCACTTATTCTGACCCAATCAGTCTAATACATCCTTACTTTGAATCACTCTGCCTCATTCATTCTCTTACTCATTCAAATTCACACAGAATGTGACTCACTCGATCTCACTCACAGTAACACTTAGTTACACTGAATATCAATCTCCCTCCCTCACTTTCATTCATTCATTCTCACTCATACTCACTCTTTCGATCACTTATTCTCACTTACTTATACTCATTCCTTCACTTAATCCATTTCACTTTCCATTCTAACACAGTCCAAAGGAATCCCCAGTCTACTCTGTCAAACGCTTTTTCAGCGTCGAGCAAGATCACCCCAACTGGGGATTCCTTTGCTTGAGCCCAGTCTAATAGTGTAATGACGCGTTTAACGTGGTCAGTGGTATCTCTATGTCTAATAAAACCATGTTGAATGTGTGAGACTAAGCTAGACATTACGTGGTTTAATCTATTTGCAAGAATTTTTGAATAAATCTTACTGTCTGCGGTGATAAGAGAGATGGGGCGATAGGAGCCTAATTCTTTTGAGTCCTTGTTCTTCTTTAAGAAAACAACTATGATGGCGGTAGACCAGGAATCAGGTGGTTTACCTTGAAATGCCAAATTAAAAATCTTTAACAGCTCTGGTTTCAGCATGTGTCTAAATGTCCGATAAAATTCAAGGGGTATCTGGTCGGGTCCCATAGCTTTACCTGCCGCAAGACTCAAAATAGCATTTTCAATCTCATCCCAACTTATTGAGCGTATAAATAAATCAGTCTCCTCGGAACACAATGATAGTTGATTAGTACTATGGAGATAGTTTACGGGATTGAGAGTCTTATCAACTTCATTATTAAGGTCATTATACAATGTCTTATAAAAATCATAGAATGACTCTAAAATTCCTTCCCTGCGTTCATGATAAACACCATTCATATCTTTAACACCTTGTATTTCGTTTATAGAAGATTTTTGACGGAGGCGTTGTGCTAGAATTTTGCCGGTGCGCTCACTATATTCATAACGTTCAGTTTTATATAGCTTAAATTTTGATGCTACTTCGTCGGCAATATGAATCCGTAAGCCAGAGCGTTCAATTACTAGACGTAGTTGAGCATCTTCTATACCTATGTTATTTTTACATGCGGTTGATAAGTCCATCTCGATTAACCTGATCTTATTTAACCTCTCCTTAAAGTCTGTTTGGATTTTTTTTCTCTTATAGTTTGCAAAACTAATTGTCTCTCCACGTACGACTGATTTAAAAGAATCCCACACAACTTGTGGGGAGGCCGTGTCATTGTTTGTTAGAAAATAGTCATTAATAATAGTCGCCATAAATTGAAGGTAATCTTCATCTAGTAACAGATTTCTCTGGAATGACCAAGATCTAATTGAATTTTGATATTCTGTGGGAACCTGAATCTCAGCAATTATAGGATTGTGGTCCGATATGACTTGAGGTAGTATTTCGACACTGATTGTCTCCAAGAACAGAGAAGATACAAAAAAATAATCTAGTCGGGCAAATTTCCGATGGGGAATAGAATAGAAGGTATATCCAGAATCTTTATGATACAATTTGTGCCACACATCGGTTAGCCCATTATTTAAAACCAAATCTCTGAGGGCTCTGTAAGTTCTGACTTTACGACCCATATATCTCCTTCCTGATTTAATATTCCAATCGGCTGGCAGGTGAATATTTAGGTCCCCACATACTATGATTGGTTGTGTCCAAGTAACTAATTCTGTATTTATAGTATTAAAAACTTCGGCGTCATCTAAATTGGGGCCATACATACAACATATAGTGAATTTGCAGCTCCCAATTATTAATTCAGCAAGCCCCCATCTGCCCCATTTATCAGCTGAGGTTTTCAGACACTTCCCGACTCCCTTTCGCATACAAATTGCAATGCCTCTTTTTATACCCATTTGCTTAGATATAAGAAAAACATCCAATCCCAAGTTATCCAAAAGAGAGCGCTTGTCCCATGCAATATGAGTTTCCTGAATGCATAATAAATCAATAGATAGAGTCTGGAGCATTGAACGAAACATCCCAATCTTTTTTAGATCATTAAGACCATTGATATTAATTGTACATATTTTCACCTTTTTATCCATGTTGAAATAGTAAAAAAAAAATGTTAGCAAGCATCGACAATATATACTCTTCAATACTACAACTTGAGTGCCTTATAAACATCCTTGCAATGAATACCTCTGCCTTACACCCCCACCACCAACCCTTACCCCTGCCCACCCCCACCCTTTGCCCCAGAACCCCTCCCCCCAAAAGCGTTTGACAGAGTAGACTGGGGATTCCTTTGGACTGTGTTAGAATGGAAAGGGTTTCCATCACAATTTATTCAAGCGGTACGATCACTTTATTCTAATCCTAAGGGTGTAATAAGACTAGGTACTGACAACTCGAGACCTTTTTCAATTACCAGGGGGACTAGACAAGGCTGCCCATGCTCCCCGCTTCTATTTGCTCTATATTTAGAACCCTACTTGAACAGACTAACCTTGGAACCTGATATCCCATCAGTCCGACTTTTTGAAGTTGACCACAAAGTCTTAGCGTACGCAGACGACGTGGCTATTGTAACTTCCGATGTCTCCTCTGCGCTACCTATAATCATTGATGTTGCTAGAGAGTTTGGGAAAATCTCTGGTTATAAGCTTAATATCACAAAAACTCAGATTATACATTCTGAAGCGGGTAAACCCACTGACATCCCACTAAATACTACTGGTACATACCTCGGTGTAATTTTATCTTCTAAGGTTGATGACATTGTCGCATTAAATATTGACCCTTTACTTATATCCACTAATAGAACGTTAGAAAGACTTAATAATTTACATTTATCTTCATACGGACGAACCAATGTCATTAAGATGATGATCTTTCCGAAATTTTTGTATTTTTTTCGCACTATTCCTTTATTTTTCTCAATGTCCCTTTTCAATAAAATAGACAGGATGCTGTCCAGGTTTCTGTGGGGGTTCCGTCGTTCTAGAAGATCTTTAAAATGGTGTACTCTTCCGCAAGAATGTGCTGGGCTGGGATTTCCGAATTTTAGAATGTACTATTGGGCTATTACTCTTAAAACAACCAGGGTTCTACTATTTCATGATTATGTTACAGAACCATCCATGGCACCTTCTATTTTTGAAATGCTTTTAGGGGCTCATGCTCGGCAGTGCCTACTGAAAGTTATTGAACCCAGCTACTATAAAAAAACAAAATTTAAGGTGGTTCTTGCCGCTTTTTTAGTTTGGAGGCAAATGAACAAAACTTTACGTATAACGTCAAAACTGAATTTTTATACACCTTTGTTTGGTAATAAGTCACTATCTGAAATTTTTCAAGATATTGCAATTTACCGATGGCATACGAGACAGATTCACTTAATGGGGCAATTGTATCAAAATGGGATTTTTATGTCCTTTTCTGAACTTCAAAACACATTTGGTCTTTCTAGGAACGAATTTTTTAAATATTTACAGATCCGTAGTTTTCTAGAAAAAAAAAATCTGCTACATACTGATACTATGGAGACTATTGATATTCTAGAGAGCTGTAGGAAGAATAATCGCATTGGCACAATCTATCAGTTAATGAGTAATAGGTTGCAGAACGACCTCGATCATCAAACCCAGAAATGGCAGAGAAATCTATGTATAGAAGGGATAGATTTGGTAAAAGCTTTTGAGATGAGTAATAAGACATTAATCAATAGCTCTCTTAAAAGTCAACATTATATGTCCACTCTAGATCTTTATTATACACCTGCTAAGCTGGCAAAATGGAAAGCTTTAAGAGGTATTAATTGTAGCCGCTGCGGAACTCTAGCAGCAGACTCAAGTCACATGTTTTACAGCTGCTCTAAATTGGTCGTATACATAGATAAGATTGAAAAGTTTCTGACTAATTTGCTGCATGTTCAGATCACGCTCCATCCTTCTGTTATTATTTTTGGTGTCTATTTTCCCTCTCGGAATTTATCTCTGGATCAAGAATACTTTTTGTTTATTGGATTGTCTATATACCGATCTTGTATCACCTCCAGATGGTTGGATATAGACCCACCAACATTTGAACTATGGCTGGGAAAGTTGTTAAATGTTTATAGAATGGACAAAGCAGTCTACAAACTGAAGGGACTTAAAAAGAAGACTTTTGGCCGAAAGTTATGGTCCCCCATTGACAACTGGATTTAAATTGTATAATGACAGTATTTGTAAAGATTTATTTTGTATTCTATGCCTCGTTCTGTCCTTGTATGCTTTTACCTCTGCTAAAAACAATAAAAAAAATAAAAAATAAAAATAATCCATTTCACTTTCATTTACACCCACACATACACACACAAGTAGACACACAGACATGCTCAGACAATCTCTCACAAACAAACACTCTCACCCATAAGCAAACAACATTTAGAAGCTTTTTAACTTACCTTTCTGCCTGCAAGGGTCACGTTTGGACTCCTCCTCTCTGCTTTGAACGCTGCAACATGAAACTGAAGCATTGAACCTGCACAGTTTCAATCTCTGATTTTTCACTCCACCCTTTCCCAACTATGTAACAAATTGCGAAAGGGTAGGGTAACACATTGGGAAAGGGTAGGGTAACAGGTTGATTGATACGTAACCACAGACACTGCAGGGCACTTGGAGACCTTTAGCTGTGAAGTCACACATTGGTGAGGCACTGAGGCCTGAGCTGGGATTTCACCAGTGCTGATGTAGCCCTGAACCCCAGAAAGGGAAAACCGACACTGAAAAACACACCTTAAACCTCTTCCTGTTCCGGAAAAGATTGAATATTTACTACAGTTATGAACAGTAGTAGATACTCTTCAGTGTAAGAAAGAAGACTCCCCAAATTTGGTGATGTGTAAGAGAAGGATGTTTTCCCTGTAAAAGAAATTAACAAGTGCATTTGACTGTTTACTTTTTTTTAAGTTATAACATGCACATACATTTTCTATCTGTTTGCCAGGAGATCAGCAAATGTTGTAGGTTTCTCTATCTACTTCTGAAAAATGTTGTGAATCCCTAAGGACACGAATCTTCACTCATGTGAGCCTGTTACTGTTTGAATATAGATTTACAACTTACATTGAAGAATTATGAAATGTAGGGTAGACTATTTCAAAGGTGCTGATAGGCTATCCTCTACTGTGAGGACAGTAGGATTTCCCTACAATGCACCCATCACTACCTTGTGACTTATGACAGGGTGCTGGGGACAGTGAGACACAGATGTAAGTAAGCATGCCCAATACAATAGAGCCAGGGACACCAGAGAGAAGGATATCAATCAGTCAGACAATAGAATTCAAGAAAAATGCTTTCGGGCGTGAACACAAAGCTCACACATCTCTACCTGTAATTGAGCAATAGAATGTGCCACATGAAGACAAGCAATGAATTTCATGTATGAAGGGCAGTCATCAAATGTGTCCAAGAGTTGTGTATGATTGGGGTCATACAGGGATCCTTCTTCTGCTCAAGCTGCTGTGATTGCATTTTTTATCGCTGAATGCTACTTAGCATGATGGGCAAGAATAAAACTCTAAAATCGTAGGTAATTTGAAAACACGCAGAACCTCATTCTGCAGGATTATGAACTCTGCTATCCTATCATCCTGAATTATTCATAATAAAATAAACAAAGCCAAAAGGTCTGTCTTATAACTGAAAAATCTGTAGGTTACTATATATCTAATCACTCATCCATTCATCCATGTACTCACACATCCATCATCAATGCACTCAGTCACTTTGTGAGGGACTCGTGCACTTTCAGCCAGACCTATTGACTTTGCTGACAGTTGTGAACAGATCGAGAGAGACTGTGCCACATTGGAACCCAGGGAGACGCACTCAAATGGATCGCATCTTTACTCATGGGACAAACACTGAGTATCCGCCTACCACCTTTCAACTCATCACCAAAGAGCACACTATCTGCGGTCTCCCTCAAAGCTCATCACTCAGCCCCACCCTTTTCAAAACCTACCTGACACTGAAAGAGCACACAATCTAAACAACATCTCCTATTTTGATGACACGCAGCTCATCCTCTCAGCAGACCCCTCCACCACGAAGACCAACTTCCACAACTGCATGAAGAATGTCATTGACTGGATGAGGACCAAATGCCTGAAGCGCAACACAACAAGACCAAAGAGTTGATCTTTGGGAACAACATCTCCCATGGAATGACATATGGTGGCACACCAAACCTGGACCCACTCCCACACCAACAGACCATGCCCCAAACCTCTAAATCATCCAGGACAGCTAACTCACCATGAAACAACAGATCATCACAGTCTCCTCTGCCTGCTTCCACACTCTCTGCATGCTCCGAAGAAGTTTCAATAGTTCCCCATTGACATGAGGAAATCCACCACCCAGGCCCTAGTCAACAGCTGGGCTACAGCAACATACTATATGAAGGAACCACCACGCAACTCATGGGAAGACTAGAAGACAATGCTTAACTCAGCAGCCAGACTCATCCTCAAACTACACTAATGGACCCACATCCCCTCCCAACTTGGGACCCTCCACTGGCTCCCCATCCACAAAAGATGCCACTTCAAGAAGCTGATAGATGGCTATAAAGCCCTTCAAAACCAAGGACCAGCATACATCAACCACGGCAAGATCTTCCAGCCAGCCGCGGCTCATGCAGGTAAGAGCGGCGGGCAGTGAGGCTGGGTGGGGGGGATTACAACAGGCGACCACAAGGGAAAATTCACTATTTATTTAATTTTCCCTTGTGATCGTCTGTCGAAACCAACCCCCAACCCACCCCACCACACTTACCTGCACGGGCGGTGGCTGCTTACCAGCAACCCCCAGACACCTTCACTCCACCTCCTTTACCCTCGCACAGATATTGCACATCCGCTGAGGCCACAGTGGAGGCTGTTCCTTCTCCTATCTCGCCTCCAAGTCCTGGAACATCCTGCCCCTCCACCAACGCATATTGCACTCTGTTGGACTTGCCGCTTTGTGGCTAAAGTTCCTTAAACTTTTTGCCTTCCTCCTGGGCCTTTTTCTGACATTATGTTGCCGACTTAGATGCTTTGGGCACTTTGCCACTGCTGATCAGTGTCAAAGTGCAAGTGCTCCCTGTATAAAGTGTTATGGTAATTGGTTGTCCATAATTGGTATGTTTGCCTTACTAGTAAAGTACACTGTGTGCGCCAGGGCTGGTAATGCAAATGCTACTAGTGGGCCTTCAGCACTAATTGTGCCACCCACACAAGTCGCCCTAAAGCGAAAATTCAGGCTTGCCACTGCAGTGCCTGCGCGCAGTTTGCTAAGTGCCAAGTTGTCCTGACAAGTGCACCCACTTGCCAGCCCTAACCCTTCCCTTTCCATGCACATCAGACACCCCTATAGTAGGCCCAAGGTACCCCCGGGCAGGGTGCAATGTCTGTGAATGGTAGGACATGTACCGAGGTGTGTACCATGTCCTAACAGTGAAATACTCTCCATTTCGCTTTTCACTGTTGCAAGGACATCTTGCCCATAGGACTGAATGGGGAAGGCTGTGTTTCCAGCCTATCTTCCCATAGGCTTAAGATGGATAGGTGACATTTAGTGTGCCTGATCTCACAATTTAATAACACATCTTTTTGTGAAGGTGCTTTTTCAATGGTGTGTTCAGAAACCACGCTTTTAGAAGTGGCTGTTTTTTTTGTTCTAAAATTCTGTGTGTCTCTGCCTGGTTGTGGATTGACTGTCTGGATGTGAACATGATAGGATCTGGGAAATGTCTTGACCCAAGGGAGGAGTAGGTGAGACAGCAACAGGCTGACCTTCATCTGGAGTGTAGAGGGGAGAAATATCCTCCTGGATGTGAAGAGGCCTGGGCTGCCGCCATTAAAGAATGGCTCCACCTCCTGCTGAGTGATTGAGGAACCAGACCCCCACTATCAAAGGAAGAAGGTGTCACTGGCAGCGAGACACCAAGACCTAGTTTGGACAGGAGTCAGTGCTCCCTGAACATGAAGACTTCAAAGACATTTAGGGTTATAACTAAGTACTGGTCAAGACTGATAAGGATTGAAACTACTTTGTGGTCAAGAGGAACCTCTGCAAAGGAAGAACAGCTAAAGAGACTGAAGAGAAGGACTGACCCTTGCTGTGTATTCTGGGGCTGGCCTTTAGTTTGTTCATTTAACTAAAGAAGAGGCTAAGGGACTTTGCTGTGTGTTGTGTACCCCTTCTTGAAAGGACGTTGCTGTGTGCTGTGTTCTGAAGTAACTTGTCTCCAAGTGCTAGCTCCCTGTTGTGGAAACTCAGGAACATCAAAGTTTCCAAATGTGTCTCAGCGAAGCTGTGTGCATGTGATTTTTGCAGCCTGAGACCGTCGTAAGCATTGCCCCGGGACTGTGCGGCCTGAAACGTAACTGAGTCTCAGCAACGCTTTGTGCGTTTGCAGCCTGAGACTGCGTGGGGTCCGTGGTGCTGGTTGGAAAGTGCCCCGTGCCTGCAGTGCCCCTGCAGCGTGAATCATCGTCCATGCTGCTGTGTAGCTGTTTGTGGCCCGAGCCGTCATCGTAAGGGAGGCTGCGGATCAAGATCGCTGCCGCTGGCCCGAGACGCAACGTGCTAAATGATTTTGTAAAGCTAATGAAGTCATGAGGTAATCGTGATCGTTGTTCGCAAGAGGAATCTGCCCAAGATCGTCAGCAATGGACAAGGCAGTGCCGTAACCTGTCCGGCTACAGCGTCGACTTGCATCGGAGCTGCGTCGTCATCGGAAGTGCCCAGTAGGACGTATGACGAATGGGAAGAGAGAGAGAGCAAGGCAGCGCATCCCCCAGGTAAGGCTTGGACTCCAGTCGGGAGCAGCAAGCATGTGTGGCCTGGGTTGGCATGCAGGAGGCATACATGAGTGCTCCTGTCTCTCTCCCGCTGCATCGCATTAGACGCTCCGAGTCCTCGAGTGACCCTGACCTGCCCGGCAAGACCGGGACCGCCCTTAGAAAGTTTAGGACTGCTGGGTGTGTTTGGAGCCTAGTGGTGCCCGCGCTAATCGAGTTGATTGGCCTGGTATTATTCTTGCATTACGAACTGCCTTATACTTGCATTAGGGATTGTATTATTCCTGCATTACAAACTACCTGATGACGTGCATTGAGGATTGAATTATTCTCGCATTATGAACTGCCTTATTACTCGCATTAAGGAGTGCGTTATACTTGCATTACAAACTGCCTGATTACATGCATTGAGGATTGCATTATTCTTGCATTATGAACTGCCTGATTACGCACATTGAGGACTGCATTATTTTTGCATTACAACTGCATTGGTCTGACAATACAAACTGCATTACGAACTGCATAGCCTTGCACTAGGACTGCCTTTGAACGTCTTGAACTGCTCATTAATACCACAAGGACCTACAAGTGTTTGTGGCCTAATAACCGGCAAAGTGAAATATTACGAATACGCCTATGTTGGATTTTTATTGTTTGGTCTTGCCGTATTTTTCTTCTTGATAAAGATACTGCTATTTTTATACATCAGTGTGGTGTCCATTTGTGGTGTTATCACTGTGTCACTGGGAGTGTGGTTGCAAATACTTTACACATTGCCTTGAAGATAAGCCTGGTTGCTGATGTCAAGCTACCAGGGGGCGAGCAGGGGTTATCAAAGAGGGTGTCCCTCTTTTCCCTTACTTGAAGCAAGGGTCCCTATTTGGACTAAGGTACTTGCCTCAGCCAACTAGAGACCCCCCAGTTCTAACACACTCCCTTCAGGAAGAGATTCAAGACCTACCAAGCATTCTGCAGCACATGTAGAAAGAGGAAGAAGCCTCTCAGAATAGTTTTTATGCAGGAAAGTCATCCTTCCTGCACAAACACAATCTGGCATGCATTGGAGGCACCCTTCAACCACGGTGCAAGGGTGCCTGTGATAGTGCTAGGGTGCCAAAACTGCACCAACACAAGGGGAAAGGACAGGAATGAGCTGTATAGGATAAATACGGTGCATTCCCGCTCTCTCTCAGTGACATAATGCAGCACAGCGCAGATAGGTGACTTACTGTGCTGTGCTGTGCTGTGCTGCACAACAATCTTCATAAATATGGCCCTAAGTGAGAGAAAACTCATTATTTTGTCGAATAACCAACATTTAGGAAGACTTTCATACAAAGAGGGGGAGAGTGTGTATGCGTTATTTTCTGTGTCTGTGTATAAATTCCTGGTGAAATCCGACAGACCCTCACCATACCCGACTGAAAGCAATTGTACCCAACTATTTACGATAAAATACACTTATGAGGGGGGTGTAACACCCTACACACCCCCTTTAAAGCTACTCCACTGTATGGGAGATGGACAGTAGTACAGCTCGCCTTTTCTTTTGCAGTGGGAAGCATTGCATTTCATGTGAAAACATAGGAACATGGTCCCCTAGCAATCAGGAGTATTCTATTTGTGTTGCTCTGGGGCCAACTGACTAGGGCAAACCACTTCCTCACTTTTGATACAGGGTGTGCATTTACAATGTCTTTGCCAGTCGAGATGTAACTGAAGTACTCCAAATACAGCGGAGGAGCCCTGTCGCCAATTCACTATTGGCCAAAACTGAGCAAAAGGAACACCAGTTTTGCACTTGAACCTTACAGGAGCGAGGAAATGCAGTCCAAGGTTTTCTTAAGGAGATGGTGTATGGTGGAAACTTAGAACTCAGCAAGGCACAATAAAACCTAAAAAATCCGCACGAGGATTTTTTTTAAAGTACTTTAATTCAAAAACACAATTAAATACCACCATAAATAAAAAATGTACATATTAGATTGACATCACTGCATTTCCAGCCCCTCCAGAACTCGACAAGATAGTATATCAGTGTTATATAACGTAAAACTACTTCCAGTGTTGTTTGTCGCAGAGTTCACAATACACATACCCTTCTTGCTACATTACTCATGCAGGCACATCATGCAAACGCCTTCAAACTCTATGTGACAGAGGACCTGTATTAGCAACAACAGAGACGCAGCCAAAGCACCTCTTTCAATACTGCTTTTTAATTCTATTTGTTTGTACATGTGCTCTGCCTGAGAGCTAAAGTCTACCTAAAAAGTTTGATGCGATTCCCCACAGATGATTGAAAGCTATCACTGGATCATTCCCAGAACCAAGAAAGTCTTCCAAACCTCCATCCCTGAGATTTAACACATTGGCTTTATCACTCTCCAGAGTTTATTCAGTGACCTTTACACAAAGCACTGGTATATTGACATTGATTCCTTCAGTGCTAGCACAATCATGCAATATGTTTACAAACTAAAAATGCATTTCATCCATAAAAGACATGGAGGTTCGCACAGGGAAACCTACACCTGTCAGCCTCTGTGTTCCTCTTTTAATAATCTGAAGTACTCACATTGCAGCGTGATCAGTGCTAAGAGATGAGTCCAGAACATCTGCAGGCTTTGGGTGGAGGACACAACACTGGCACTGAAATAACAAGGTTTATGCTGAGGTAGTGGAAATGAACAGTTATGCAACATGCATAAACAGGGCATCGATAAACAGCACATGGGTAATTTTAAGTTAAATTAGAGCCATCTACATTTGTACAATAAAATACTGAAAATAATGAAAGCCAGGAAAATTATTGAATAGAGTTCAAAGTAAGTGGAGGTCTGGGGTCGAATTAAAACAACAACAAAAAATGTTTTACTTGCTTAAATTGCTTGGTACGTCTGACTTTAATATTGGTTGCCCTTGCGACACCACCCGTGAGGCAAGGGTTACAAAATACCATGATACATCTGGCCTTACCTCTGCTAAATCGTCTAGTTAGTCTATCACTTCCTAATAACAAAAATGGGGCTTTGGTGGATTGGAATGGCTGTGGGGACTGTAGTTAGATCAGTAGTCCTTCAAATTGCATAACTTGATTTACCTGAGTGGAAGAAAGGCTCCTATGTGTTCCACACAATAGTTAGGGCAAAGCAACCCAAAATCAAATGCCCACATGGATTAAAAGATGGTTATGAAGCCATGGCATTCAGGAAATGCGTCAGGATGGTATGACAGATGTTTTGCTCCCCAAAATAGATGATTCGGCTAATGATCACGAACATTAATTAGACTTACCTCTGAGTAGACCGAGCCGTAATGTAAGTTTCTTCTCTTCAGGGGCACATTTGGGTATGACAAGATCACAGTTACACCATCAAGAGTGAGAAGAGGAAGAGATGGTCTGGGAAGGCAGAATATGTTAAGCACGAGGGGGCGGGGGTGGGGGGATGAGCCTGGTGAATGATGCAGAAGAGAAATGGGGGAGGCGGGTTGAAAGAGTAACGCCGGAAGGAAAATCACAGTTGCAAAAAATTCGAATAAACCTCTGAAATCCCTTAGGCAGTTGAGTAATTGAACTAAATTACCGCTTCAAATTCTACCTTCATTTACTACCTGTTCAAATAAATGCTTTGATCTGTCCCTCCACATCTTTCCCACTGTGCCAGTCTCCCAAGAATACATACAATAAGATCATTTGCTGATGCGTCGATATCCATAGTACATCTTAATGATGACCTCCCCATATGTTTTTTAAATCTTAATCTACAATTCAATGAGTCATTACAACCCATTTGTAGGAAGTCAGGGCCTTGCTTACGTGCATCTCTAGGCATGCAGAGCTTTCTCAAGCTTCACACTGGGCATACAGAGAACCACAACTAATTCCCCTAAAATGCCCAGTTCCAATATCACATGCATTCAATCCTTTTAGTCAAATAGTAATTATTTGTGACGGGAAAGATAGTAAGATCTATGCTACTGTAACAGTTAATACTTTGTTGCATGAAAATAGTCAATATTTATTAAAGCCAGTATTGGAGCAGCTGCTGAAGGCAGACTCTTTATGAGGCACCATCTCATGCTTATTAAAACTTTAAGCCTTATTTACAAACCCCTTGCCCCTCTGATACGTCACTTTTTGTGAAACACATGCGGCGCAGTGTGTTGCCCTATATTTACAAGGACACGTAAAGCCACCCTGTTCCACTTTTCCTGTCCTTGTAAATACAGCCCCTTTTCGCGCAGCACTGTGTGTGAAAGGGGCGTTCCATGGGTGTTGCTGTGGCTGTTCCCATGCAACACCCATGGAAACTGACACATTCCCAGATTTACGAGAAATGGTAAACCTGGGAATGCTTCAGAATGCTACGCCTCCCAGGGGAGGAGTAGGGAGGCCTCATTCTATGCGTGCTGCAGAATATTTTTTTAAGCATGCTGCATTCTGCAGCACACATAAAAAGAGGAAAACACCTCTCATGATTGTTTTTGTCCAGGAAGCCTTCCTGCACAAAAGCAATCTACCAGTGCATGGCAGCAAATCATGCGCCAGGGCAGTGGGGAGCACAGGGGTCCATCATATTGAAATTGATTCAGAGCAGTGCCCCAAGCCATTTTGATGCATGACGCAGGGTGGCTTTATATGTACTTTTCAATATGAGGCAGCACACTGTGCCACCGGTGTGTCACAAAAAAGTGTCCTGGTAGATTAGCTGCTTTGATTTACCACTTTTTAGATCGAGCCTGGAGTCATCACTCATGTACTGGACTGGCGTGTGGAATGGAAGCCCCGCCCACTCTCGCCCATATTTGTTATTGGCTTTCGTCATTGTCCTAAATAGGCTTGTTAGTACCGCCTTAGTACCACCTTGCCTTTACTTGTAACCTCCAATGGCGACTGGCTATTTTACTTCGGTTGTTACACGGTACGTGCTATGTATTCTGTAAGTACCAGGGGCGGATTGGCACTGCGGGCACTCGGGCATGGGCCGAAGTGCGGTGTCTCAGTGCACTCTGTGGGCCAGGTTTTCTCCCTTTACCAGTCCACAGGGAGCACTGACAGGGAGAGTAAAACAGCTTCACCCGGTGTTGCATCGTTTTAATCTCCCCATCAGGATGATCTCCGCCTTCCCATAAGTCCTGTAGGGGGAGACCAAACCAATGGGGGAGAGCATCTAGTTAGCCTAAAGCTGTATTTGTAAGCTCCCCTCTGAGTAGGGGGAGACCAAACCGGGATCGGGGCCTCTTCTTGACCCCCTGCCCTGCCAAGCAATCAGGCTGATGGTGGGCTGGGGAGGGGTGATTGTGTACCAGATTGGCCTCCCAGGGGGCCAGGTGTTGCTCAGGCCTATGAGCCATTTTCACCTCGGCCCTCTGGGGCCCACACAGCCCAGAAACAGTGTTTGCTTTAACACCTCGCCCACAGCACTTCATTCAGGGCAATCTGGTGAGGAAGAATGGGTCTCACTATGGCGGCCAGGTGATGTGGGGAACTGCACCATATTCACCTTAGCCCCCCCCCCCCCAGCCCCATGGATGAAGCTGTCTTTTTGCTTCAGCCCCTCTCCTGCCACACCATTGCCCTGAGGCAGTGAAGGGCTGGGGAGGGTTGAGTAATTTACAAATAGCTGGGGCCTTGCTGTTTTCAGGTGCTTCTGTGCCTGAGGGCTGGGGAATAACATTTTAAGAGAAAGGGGCCTCACTGTTTTCCAGGTGCTCCTGTGCTGAAGGGCTGGGGAATAATTTATTAAGAGAAAGGAGCCTCGCTGTTTTTCAGATGCTCCTGCGCTAGAGGGCTGAGGAATAATTTTGTAATTGAAAGGGACCTCGCTGTTTTCAGATGCTCCTGTGCTGGAGGGCTGGGGATCATTTTTTAAGAGAAAGGGGCCTCGCTGTTTCTTTTAGTTGCTCCTGCACTGGAGGGCTGAGGAATAATTTTGTAAAAGAAAGGGGCCTGTCTGATTTTCAGGTGCTCAGATTGTAGAAAATTGTCACCTTGGCCCTGTGTCCTTCCCAAGAACAATATCCTGCCACTTGCATTCCTTGTGTGTTTCATGAAAGGGTATGGCCGCGAATGTGGGCCATGCCCCGCGAATGTGGGCCACGCCCCGCAAATGTCGGCCACGCCCCACAAATGTGGGCCACTTTTTTCGTCAGTGCCCGGGCCAAATTGCGATCCCAATCCGACCCTGGTAAGTACTCATTTCTTTATTGAGTTTCTGTTACTGCAGGCAGGACATGCGCTCCTTCAGCTGGAAACGCTTGTGTTTTTTAAAGCAGCACAGCCACGCTTTATCTTATTTTATGTGGTATTACATTAATAACATGGGTGCCGGCTTGAACTGTAACATGGGCGTCCGCTTTTATTAACAACACAGGCGCCCGCTTTCACTTTATCCCGGGTGCCTGATTTTTCTCAATCCTTCACCCACTGTGTTGCTGTTTAATCTCGTTCCATCACCCTTGTGTCTGCTTTCCCTCCTACCAACCAGACCTAAAGCCCAGCATCCTCCACAAGACCGTCTACATGGCCTCTATCCTGCAGTATATCTACTTTTTGATTTCAGGACGTAAATTACTCGTAAATCTATTTATCAAGAGTGAAAAAGTGACTGCGTTTGTTGCAAGATCATTTGGCTCCTGTCTTTTAATCAGCTATAAAAATGGTGCAACAGCATTCCGCTCCCTGTTTACTTCGAAGCAAATTCGTATTATGTGCGATATCTTCGCACAAGAGCACACTGTATTAATAGGAAATCGGTCTGCTCTGTGCTCCTGTTTTCCGATCGGGAGGAAACATTCCCCTTTGAGCATCACACAGGCCTGTGCCACGTGCAACTCTGTCAGACAGTGCTTGACTGCAGAGCCAGAAGCACATTCACTAGAAAGGCTTTGGTTCTTATGGCTGCCGTTAGCCCATTCTCCGCGGCTCATGCCTCCTAACCTGTTACAACGAAGCGCAAAATGGCGGATTTACGCCTGTGTTGTCATGACAACAGGGTGGGGAGAGAATTGCTGAACACAGAAAAATGACTGCACGCGATCGCCCAAGCGATTAGCGATTGTTATGCGGAATGAACCACATAGCTGGCAGTAGCTGAATGTGTGAGAAAGATAACCTCCTCGTCAGCCCTCCCCGTCCAAGTCCAAACCAGAGGAGCATAGCACCTCCCCCCAGAAACTCCCAAGCAAAATTCCACGTCAATCCCTTCCCTCCAGGCCACTCCCATACCCTTAGGCATATAACACATGACCCCCAGAACCACAACCTGTTGTTAGGTCTCGCCTGGCGAAAGCAGCGCATGCACTGCTCTCACCAGAGAGGACCTTTTGGAATCGATTCTCCCTGTGGGCTTATGCAAGCGCCTGCATGGACAAAGATGCCTGCTCTCGCCATCTGTCCAAAGCAGACAGCATGCACGTGTCCCTATGGACTGTGGACAGTCCGACACCATCTTGCGTTGCTTTCGTTGCCATAGCAACAAAAAAGTGATCGATTTCACTGCCACTTGTTTTGTGATCCTTCCATCTTCAGATCTCTCTCGCTTTCTTTTTAATGCGGTCTCTTCACAGTCTCCGCCTTTCTGGAGTAATTACGTTTTTTCCGTATTGCGTGAAAGCTCCCCAAACTTGCTTTCACTTTAATGTTGACCACGCCCCTTTCTTGTGATGCTGCTCACTATAACATAAATACACAAGCAGTGTCTAAAGAAAGGGACGCAGGTGTTGTTCCATCTCCTCGGTGACTGCACTTGCGCCTTTCTGTTGGAATCCAGGGCTCTTTTGGAATGCGATAGGTCTCGCATTTGCAAGAGTTTAAGCTATTACATTGCGCTTTATTTATGTTTCAATAACAAAAACATAAATAATGTCTCAAAGTTGCGTAAATGAGAGACCTGTCACATTGCAAATGCTTGTTTATATATATGAAACACAGCAGTGAGTACAGCATGGCAGACCAAATAAATGACTCATTCCACACACTTGCAAATCTAAGAATGGATCTGCCTTAAAAAGTGTGGAAGCAGTTACATTCCCGTACTGATATTAGGAGACACTCTGTGGCTGCCAGAATAGAGTGGACTGCACACACTTCTTTGCTCTCCCATTCGTGTGACAAGATAATCATGTGCATTTTTAAAATTTCCCCATGGCGGTGCAAGCAGCACTGCCATTTGCTGCAGTTCCACTCATCTGCCTACACAGCCACACCGATTGCGCCACAGGTGGCAGCAGAACGTAGCGTACGTACTGCAATAATCGTCCGGGCCGTGAGGTCAGGTTGTGACAGTGGAGCCGTGCCGGGCAGGAATGCACTACGGCTTTTAAAAAAGAATACATTGTAGCAGTCTCACTGCTGTGCTCTGTGTTACTGCAAGCGCGAGCCGGCAAGTGACGGCTGCGGGAGCTTCCCCGGCGCAGGTCAGCCACTCAGGCGAGCATGCAGGATAGCAGCCTGGCGTGGCCAGTAGTGTGCTAGTTTAGTGCTTTGTGTGACAACAGAGGAAGTGGCATCAAATGTGTGACAATGCATTTCAGTGCGATGATGCAGAGCACCACTCTATAATGCGGTAGTCTAACACCTGATGCGTGATACTTGGCAGGACTGAAGAGGGCATTGAGGAGAAAAATGTGAAAAAGAGGCACTGATTCGCCCCTTCTATAATGTCCAAGTATCAGTCAGGAATGCGCTCATTCCCACGAGGAAGAGCTAGCCTCTGAACTCAGTTGATGAACCATCAATCTCCCCTTTAGGGCTTCCAGGGAGGCAGAAAGGTAAACCAACCTCCACGATCAGGCAGCAGCTCGTAAAAAGGGGCATAGGAGATAGGGTATGAGCTATGCCCTGCATAGTCTACTTATATCTTGTCAATCAATCTATCAATCAATCAATCAATCAAGAAATTTGTAGAGCGCGCTACTCACCCAGAGGGTCTCAAGGCGCTGAGGGGGGGGGGGGGGGGGTTGGGGTTGGGGTCCGCTACTGCTTGTAGCTTATCATTCTTCCTGCTGCTCAGCAAGTGTGTGTGTTTACAGTAGAATGTTAAGAATGCAGTGATGCATGGAATTTTGGGTGTCTGTGTGAGTGAGGAATGACAGTTAGAGATGGTCTGAGCAGCAGGCAGGCTGCTCCTGGTGGGGTTTGCTATCACCTGGAACTAAGGGTTTGTCTACTGGCTACCTACATCTACATCACTTGTTTCCCTGGACTACTTACCTGATTTACCTGTGTAATATCTTCATGTACTTGGACCAGCTACAAAATAAAGGTACTCTTGAACTTTACTAGGCTACCAGTGATTACTTGTGTCACAGGGCACAACATATTTTGGAGACGAGCGAGAGTTGGAGCTGTTCCCACTTGCCTACTTATCTCCACTACTCGTAAAGGAAGCAGAAGTTGACATTTTTAATGAGTCCAGAGGGTGAGAAGGAGCCACATGACATACCAGCGCAGACAACTAAGAAACGATGTTACGAAAAGCATACAAGAGGCAACACGTGAAGCAACTCAAGAGGAATCATCGCAACAAAAGAATCTGGTACAGCATACTCAGCAACCCCACCAGGGTCTTATTCAACAGACAGTCCCAACAAAAGCATGCTGTACTGTCTGTTTTCCATAAGACCTGTGCAATCAAGGGAGGAGTGTTCCTTAGCAATGACATTCATTTTGTACAAACTCTGCTTGTATGCAGCTCATGAAAAGGGTTTGGTAAAGTTTTTCATTTTGTACAAACTATGCTTGGATGCAGCTCTTGTCATGTTCTTAGATGGGCATCTAATCTGCGCAAAATCTAACTTCTTCTGGATGTGGGTGCAACTTTGGAGGTGCCTAGATAGTGTTTTAATGTGCTAAATGCATCTAAATTGGAGAAGAGATCCCTACGGTCAGCTGTGGACGATCTAAATGCTGCTGACACTTCACACGAAGGTGAGCTGTGTACTTCACACGATGGAGAATGATGGAGAACTGTAGTTTCCACTGAGATTTTGGCAAGTACGAGTATCTCCCTGGCAGTGGCAGGCAGAGTGGTGTCAGTTTGTGCTGCATGCTTGGGGCTTCACAGAAGTATTACAAGGGGCAGGTGAGACTTGCCTTTTAACTTTGATTTTTAGCCTACGTTGAGACCTGATCTCTCCAACTGCCACTTTCATGTTTAAATCACAGCACGTCTAGTCTTTGGTGTCACGCAGAGCTTTGGAGTCTTGTGACATCCTCCGGAGTCTTCTCTGCCTTCCTAGTGACGCTATGCACATGGAGCGTGCTGTGAGCCACCCGGCACGGCATGAAAAAGTGTGGCACCATCTTGGGGTTGGCTATTGCCCACCTGAATTGCCGGAGTGTCAATTTGCCAACCACGTATTTTGCCAACCACTTTTTTTTCACATGTGCGTCGTCTTCAGTAGGGTTATTTGGAGCATAAAGACTGACAAGAACGTTGTGTTTAAGATGAATGAGCATGATGCTGCTTCTTGCTTTTCAGCAGCACTAGTGGTTATCACATGATCCCGATGTTCAGTTTGAATATCTAACAGGACAGATGGTGCTGTTTTCACCAGCGGTGAGTGAAGGCTGATTTTTAAGTGACTACTATCCGGTGACAAGATCTATTTGTCTTCTTCACATTCCACACCTGGACATTAGGAAACTGCAACATGAATGTGGTATCGGTCTAGTGTTCCGACCTCGACCGGAACCGGATGTTGCCACACAGGAACCGAAGGCGGCCATTTTGTGAGGCGCTGACCGGCTCCAAGGAGAGTCACGTATTCCCGGCGCTCCGGGGAATAAAGTAGTTCCAACTCACAACTCGTGTCCTCGCATTATTTGAGGTGCAGTCTCCTTCTTACAATGGCGACGAGGCGGGACCAGGACTAGAGGAAAAAAAATAAAAAATAAATAAGAAAAACACCGAAACAAAGTTACGAGCGTGCAGAGCAACACTGACTGAGGCAAAGGTACGAGGAAGGGACGTGGATACGCCCACACATGCAGTAAGGCACGGAACCGAAAGCGCACACCGGCCGAAGACGGCCCTACACCCCGGAGCGCGGCAGACAACAACGGCGGCAGAGGCAGTGGTGTGCAGAGCCTGACGCACGTGCAACCCGAAGCCGCAACACGCTGGCGGAATCGCAGGCACAAGGTGAGGGTCCACGCAGAGTGGACAGGGGCAGACCACAAGCAAATACTCCCACTGTCGGGGCCATGGGAGGCGTGCGCAGCAGAGAAGGGAGCGGAGAAGACACCGACCCTAGGTAAGCTCCGGGCAGTCCGCCCGGCAACGCAGTTCCCGCCCAGGCAGGACCGAGGGGTGCAAGCAAGATGGGGGCCCGTACGCTTCCCTCGCCCACATGGTGCCCTTCCTACCCAAAAGAGGCGAACCCTCGATGCCGTGGGAGGATTGGAAGCGGTATTTCATGAACTACTTGGAGGCGTTGGAGGAAGAATGTGAAGTGGCTTACACAGAACAGAGGAGAAGGAAAATATTATTACACAATCTAGGCCCGGAGGGCCTGAGGGTGTTCGACACCATCGTGAAAGAACCGAGAGATGCCAACGACACAGAGGTGTTTCGACACGCCATGGAAGACCTGGATGCGCATTACAGACCAGTAGTGTGCGTAGCCATTGACAGATATCATTTTTTCCAAAGAAAACAGAAGAGCGGAGAGACGGTCGACGAATATGTGGCAGCCTTGTAGGAATTGGCGCTCACGTGCAAATTTGGCGGTCTCAATGACGATTTGGTGAGGGATCAAATATTAATGCACACGACGAGCACTCACGTCCAGGAAAAACTCTGGGTCAACAGTGATGCCCCACTGAAGGAGGTGTGGGCCCTAGTGAAGAAGGCAGAGATGTCCAAAAGATGCGTGCAAGCAGCCCGGAAGGAAGGGGGAAGTGCCCCAACGGTATGTCGAGTCATGCTGCACAATAAAGGGGACAATCCCAAACACTGGGACAACCCCAGGTATCAAGACTCCAGGAAGAACCAGCAGCAGAGCGGGACAACCCAGAAAGCAGGAAGAGGGGGCAGACGGAGCTGCTACAGATGCGGGAGCACATCACACATGGCCAACGACAAGGCATGCCCTGCATTTAGGGCACAGTGCGCCTTCTGCGGAGTTTTTGGGCATTACGAGAAGGTGTGCCGTCGGAAGCCCAAAGGAACCACGGTCAAATACATCGATCAAGGACAGCGGGAAGAGGAAGAGACACGAACAGAAGAGGAAGACAGTGAGGAACTCCTCTACATTGACGCCCAGGTCCTGGAAGTCGGCGGCAAGGAATCAGACAAGCCCAAACTCAACATGCACATAGGAGGAGTGCCAGTCGAAATGATTGCGGACTCAGGAGCCCCCATAACGATTGTCCAACAACAGATATGGGAAGACTGTTTCAGGTCAAAAGTGAAGGAGGAGCTACATCCCATGGACGTAAGGCCAGTCACGTACACCAGACAGAAAATCCCCATGTTAGGATACTGCCCGTTACTCTTCGAATTCAAGGGACGCCGAGCCAACTGCAAACTCTATGTGGCCGAGAAGGGTCCCTCAGTACTCAGCTGGAGAGACCAGGGAGCATTGGGAATCATGCTAAATCCAGGTGGCGAGGAGAAGGTGATGCTCATGGAGATGAAGGAGGAGCATGAGGAGGAAAACTGGAGGAGTAAATACCCTGAAGTGTTCAGTGGACGGATAGGTGAATTGACCAAGTTCAAACACGTCATAAAGCTCAAGGAAGGGGCGCAACCAGTCATCCACAAGGTTCGAAACATCCCTATTCGCTGCAGGGAGGTGGTACAGGAGGAGCTGGACCGATTGGAGAAAAGCGGTGTGATCCAGGCCATAGAGAGTGCCGAATGGTTGTCGCCCTTGGTGGTCGCTCAGAAGCCCAATGGGAAAGTGAGGTTGTGTGTAGACCTCAGGGAACTGAATAAAAACATCATAATCGACAAACTCCCACTTCCCCGCATAAGTGAAATGTTAGCCAAAACCAAGGGAGCAAGGTGGTTCTCGACGGTGGACCTGTCATCCGCCTATCATCAAGTCAAACTCCACCCCTCCAGCAGCCACCTTACGTCCTTCATAACACCGTTCGGGTGTTACAAGTTCATCAGGATGCCCTTTGGCCTGGCCTCGGCGGCTGCCGTATTTCAGAACCTGATGCACAAGCTCTTTTGCAAAGTGGAAGGAGTCCAGTTTTTTCAAGATGACATCCTAGTGATGGGGAGGTCTAAGCGTGAACATAACGAGAAACTACACATGGTGCTACACACGCTGCAAGAAAGTGGGCTCACCGCAGAATGGTCCAAGTGCAAATTCGGAGTGTCATCAGTTACCTACCTGGGCCATGAGGTCAGTGAGAGGGGGATAGAACTGAAAAGGACCAACATGGAAGCAATACAAAACGCTCCCCCACCGGAAAGGAAGGAACATGTACGGTCATTCTTAGGCATGGCTGAATTTTATAGTAAATTCATCCCCAATTTCGCCACCAAGACGCACTGCATGCGCCAGCTGCTTAAAGAAAAGAATGGTTTCAAGTGGAGCAAGGACGAACAGGAGGAGTTCGAGACCTTGAAACAAGAGATGAGTAGAGCCATTCCACTCAAGGGTTTTGACACAGAGGCGGAATCCATACTAACCACCGATGCGAGTGATAAGGGCCTCGGAGCAGTGTTAATGCAACGAGACAACAGAGGGGAGATATCCACGATCTGTTTTGCGTCCAGAGCCTTGGCCCCCACGGAAGAACGTTTTAGCGTCATTGAAAAGGAGATGCTGGCAGTGGTATGGGCGATGGAACGCTTCAGGCAGTACTTATGGGGTGACAAATTTAAAGGACGCATAGACCATAAGCCCCTGATAAAAGTCTTAACGTCCAATAGCCACGAGCATGCAACACCAAGGATAGCCAAAATGACACTGAGGCTCTTAGACTTTGTGTACGAGGTAGAGTACATACCGGGCCCCCAGAACAAAGTGGCTGATTTCCTGAGCAGGGCAGCAGCCATGGAAGGGCCGCACGAGCAGGAAGCACCGGGATGGGAAGGCTACGTGGTAGCGACTATACAGGACTTGGAGACGGTGATCAGTGCGCAAGAGTGGGCGGAGGCCTACTCGCAGGATGAGGAGATGGAAGTGATCAAAGGATACGTTATGCATGGCTGGCCAGAGAAGAGGCACCTTAAAGAGACATTGAGGAAGTATTGGGAGGTGAGGAACGAACTGTCACTGGGGGAAAACCCCCTGTTTCTGCTCAGAGGCGACAAAATCATCCCTCCGCAGGGATTCATCTCGCACTTGATGGCACTGCTACATGAAGGACACCAAGGGATCACAAAGACCAAAGCCCTAGCCACACAGGCGTACTGGTGGCCCACTATCGACGCACAGGGGGAAAGATATGTGAGGCAATGTGAGTCGTGCGCCAAAGCGGACAAGTCCCAGATCATGCTAAGGCCACAGTTGGGGAAGTTTCCCATGCCGGGAGGCCCGTGGGAGATGGTGTCTATCGACATCCTAGGACCCATCCTGAACGGGGAAGGAATACAGAAATATGCCAGTGTCTTGATTGACAGGTACTCCAAGTGGCCTGAGGTGGAGGTGACGGACAAGGTGGACACGGAAATGGTGATTTCGTTCCTAAACAGGGTATTCACAAAGGAAGGTATCCCCAAGCTCATAACGTGTGACAATGGCCCACAGTTTGTCTCCGCCAAATGGGAAGCCTACACAAACAGAAATGGGATAGAGGTCAAGCACACGCCCATATACCACCCCGCAGGAAACGGGCAAGTGGAACGTTTCAATAGAGTGATCATGGGGACAATCCAAGCAGCCATAGACGATGGACAAGATTGGGAGAAGGAATTGCCCAAGATGCTGTGGGCCTACCGTATCACTCCAGGAAGCACGGGCTACAGCCCCTTTAAAATATTGAGAGGCAGAGAGCCGTTCACCAAGGACAACGTTGCGTGGAGGCAGATGGTAGTACAGAGTAAGTGGTCACCAGCAATAGTCAGAAGGAATTTGGAAAGGGCGCAAGAGACATACACTGAACTCTTCAACAAAAGGCGAAATGTACAAGGAGTGTCACTAGAGAAAGGTGACTGGGTGAGAGTGAAGGTAGCCACCTTGAAAAGAAAGGGCAACAGCAAGTTCACTCCAATTCTAAAAGTCTTGGAGCCCTACACCAGATCTGCACTACTTAGCGACGGCAAAATATGGTCGCAGGATAGAATGGTGAAGTGCAGCAAAATCCTGAAATGGTGGAAGGAAGAGGATGAAAGCGAGGGAAGGAACTTCGAGTCGGTGGACGAGGAATGTCGAGAAGAGAGACTAGAGCAAGTTGAAGATGGGACACGGCAAGTGGAGGAGCTAGTGGGAGAACGTGATGAGAGCAATGGCGAGAGAGGCACAAGATGGTCCATAGACAAGGAAAGAGGCGAAGAAGTGAGATTGGAAGGAATAAGAAGTGGGACTGAGATAGTGAGCGAGCGAACCGGGCTTGGCACACCAGAGGGTGAGCGAGTCGACGGAAGGGTGAGAACGAGAGCAGGAAGAATCGTGAGAACACCCAAGAGATTCCAGGACTACGAATTGGACTATAAGTAAGAATGTTTCATTTTGTGTTATGGCAAATGCATAAAGGAGGGAGATATGTGGTGTCGGTCTAGTGTTCCAACCTCGACCGGAACCGGATGTTGCCACGCAGGAACCAGAAGGCGGCCATTTTGTGAGGCGCCGACCGGCTCCAAGGAGAGTCACGTATTCCCGATGCTCCGGGGAATAAAGTAGTTCCAACTCACGACTCGGGTCCTCGCATTATTTGAGGTGCAGTCTCCTTCTTACAATGAAGAAATTTCTTTTTCGAGATAGGCAACACATAATTGGAAGGCTTATCGGAGCACGAATGACATTAAAACAAAGAACAGTGACTCGTTTTTTTGAGTGGTGGCACTCTTTTGCTAGTGCGGCGTGAAAATGTTCAATATTGTAGCTTTGATTTTTTTCTTCAGTGTTCTCTGCCTAGTGTTATGCTGCCATCTAGTGTGACGTTTGTGTAGTTGGAATGAATAATCTCTCCATGTCTGCTTCCTAGTTTTAAACTTGAATCCAGCATGATTCGGGTGAGATGTCACTCACCGGTGTGAAATACAGTTTTTAAATGTATTGCATTTAGAGTACTTGCATGTTTTATGGAACGTTATTTCGTATAGTGATATGCCATAGTCTTCGCTTCCCTACATATGGGTGGGATATCTAATTTCAGGGTGGTAATCGCAGGTTTATCCCTTTTTTGAAGGATGGGTTTCGGCATTTTCTCATCACACAGTTATCCCTTATATTAGGGATGGGCATGGTTTTGGGTTCTAGTTCCTTCCCATAAAGCGTTAACGCAACCCCTACACGGACTGGGTTTGTGGTTTTGGTTCATGGGTACGATTCCTATTAATAGTTCTTTGATTGTGGGTTTGTGGTTATGGTTCTCATAAAGAGTTACACGCGGCCTCCTCATTGAGGCGGGTTTGTGAGTGTGGTTCCCACTTAGTGTTCAAGATAGTAACCCTTTCACTGGGTTGGTTTTGGCTCCTGGGTACGATTCCTATTAATAGTTCTTTGATTGGCAGGGTATGTTTATGGGGTTTCCTCCATTTAACATAGCATGTTACCCTTTCACTGGGTTGGTTTTGGTTTATGTGTACGGTTCCCCTACACAGGGTGTATTTTCAAGGTTTTTGGTCCCATATACGTGGTTAAAGTCTCAGACCCTTACAAGAGGGAGGACTTTATGGGTCTCAGTCCCAAGTGTTTGTACCTCATATGAGTGGTGAAAGATTGTTTTTTATTCCATCTTCACAACGTTTGTAAGTTTTCCTTATGTGAGGAATCTTGCTTATTCATTTGTTCCCTGGCAGTGGGGATTGAAGTTGCAAGTTGTGTTTTTCCCTTTTGTAATTCGCAACAAAGCTTTCTCCTTATATTTATTGGGAGAGGATGGATTATTTCTCAATTTATTGTTTGTAAGCTTTCCGTTCTTTCTGTTTTAAGTGGTTCTGACCTTTTTGTGATATTTACCTAATTTCACATCCCTGGGTTTTGAACTGTGTATTCCATTTGTAATTTTTCGTGTGTATAGTTTTTGTCACTTAATCTATTCCTATATTTGCAATTTTCGTTTTTCATTTTAAAGGAGGGGGATGTGTTATGCCCTGCATAGTCTATTTATATCTTGTAGTTTATCATTCTTCCTGATGCTCAGACAGTGTGTGTGTTTACAGTAGAATGTTGGGAATGCAGGGATGCATGGAATATTGGGTGTCTGTGTGAGTGAGGAATGACAGAGATGGGCTGAGCAGCAGGCAGGATGCTCCTTGTGGAGTTTGCTGTCACCTGGAACTAAGGGCTTGTCTACTGGCTACCTACAGCTACATCACTTGTTTACCTGGACTACTTACCTAATTTACCTGTGTAACATCTTCATGTACTTGGACCAGCTATAGAATAAAGGTACTCTTGAACTTTACGTGGCTACCAGTGATTACTTGTGTCACAGGGCACAACAGTATGAGAACGAGAAAAATACCGCACCAGAAAGAGTCCCGTCACAGGACAGTCACTCTGCCTGCCTGGTTTTCAGAGTCTGGGCTGATGGCCCTGAAAAAACAAGTGGCCCAGTGACAATATATATAGATATATGTTGGAACCACATAGATGCACATAGAGGGAAGGTAAAGGGACTCACTGACTACTTCAGAGATGAGGATAGTAACAAATGCACTAGGAAACCCCTTAAGTCCTAAAAGCACTCAAACAACTATCCACAGGAAAGAAGGTAAGACATTAAGGGAAAAACAACCTGGAAAAGATGAAGGACAACAAAAAGTGGGAAAATGCAAAACAATGAAAAACTCAGTGAAGGTCCTAGCCATAAAACAAGTGAAACCATCTTGCTATTTCAGTCTTTTTATAGTGATAAGAAGGTACTGAGCTGCCTCTACTGGCCATTACCTGGAACTGTCTGTTCCTGACTCCAGTAGCCAGGCATCAAGAGCTGGTAGTCGAAAAACATTGCTCAGTCTTGAACTCATGTCTCTTTCTCAGTATATTTCTAACCTGAATGAACCCCAACCCTCGGAGATTGCTGTTCCCTCCTGATCCTTGTTTGGCTTATAGACATGTGTGGCATCAATCAAGTTGGTTTGTAAAGCGGAATACTCACCCTTTAAGGTCTCAAGAGGTCACTGCGTGGGGGTGGGGGTGGTGGGGGAGGGGTGTGGCGTTGAAACTGCATGGAAGGCCTTAACCAATCTGGGGTCGGGGCATGTACACACGCAGCTGGCTCCTAGGAACCATCAGAAGCATCATAGCAGGTCCATGCTATGGGATATTGGAGTCTTTTTTGACCGATTCAGAGTCTGACATTCCCTATTGCAGTGAAAAAGCCAGATGGCACCATGGAATGGAGAGCTGTTCAGAAGAAAGCCAAACTTTTTGTCCTCTCTTGTAGTAAGGACATGTCGTTAATGGCGATCAGAAAATCTCTATTATAGTTTGCTTTACTCTAAACCAAATGGGCACTAGCTGAGCAGTGAATCTGATTGAGCTGTCTAAGTACTGGTTTAACATGAGGTACCTTAGTACTGGCAAAAGGTGAAGACCATAATTCTGGAGGAAGCAATACATGGAAAAGAAGGGATAACATTCCAAGGCGCGATGTTGAGAGCTGTTATATACTAATTCAGCCAAAGAAACCCATAAAACCCATTCTTCTGGATGTTCTATTATAAAACATCTGTTCTTAGGACTGGTTGAGTCGCTCTGCTTGGTCATTGGTCAGAAGGTGGTAACTGGTGGATTTGTAGTTCACAGTCCATGGATCAAGAAGGCCCAAGCTGAAGCTTTATAGAAACAAATTTACAAAGCTGAGCGTTAGAAATCGGGTTACTGGTTGACTTGGGTGTGAGCCCTGGTCAAGCAGCAACTACATTCCTTGTCAGGGCAAGGTGCAACCAAACCCTAAATTAATTTGTGCTCACCAGCTGTTAGCATGGCACACTTAGAGGCAAATGAGTAAAGTATTTGTGCAACACTTCAAACAGTAAAACAGCTAAAACAAGACATAAAAAGGATTGCACACTAGGTTAGAAAAATAGAGCTTAATTGAAGCAAGACAAAAACAACAACATTCTAATTAGTAGAAAAAGCACCAAAAAGCACAAAGGCCATTTGGGGATATCTGCTATTGCTGGACTGAGACGAAGTCCCAACTTCAGGCCGACCACAATGGAGCATGGGACAACTACAGGGACCCAGTTAGTTTGCAATGCAAAGTCCAGTGTGGGGGCTATGTTGCCCAGCTGGTAATGCTTCGGTTCTGAGGAGCTGCGAGGCTCCGATGCGGAATTGAGTGTTATTGTTGCGGCTGCTGTCAAGAAGGGATGCAAGGAGCTGAGCTGAGGGTGTACTGCTGCATCAGGGCAATGCATTGGTTCTGAGGACTGGGGAAGCGATGTGGGCATTTGTGACAGGTTCAATTTAAGCAGAAGTGATGATGTGTTGGCTATGCTCAGAGATGTGCTGCTCAGCTGAGGAGATGTATTGGTTCTGCTTGGGGATGCGCTGCTCACAGAGAAGTGTTGGTTCTGCTGACAAGCACATCAAGCCCACTTCTAAGGGTCCAGGACAGGGGTGGCTCCACTTGGCAGGGTAGACTCACAGATGGCAAAGTCCAGATGCAGGTGTAAGGTTGTTGGAACCCTATTGTGTCCCTGAGGCTTCGGATCAGAAGGCCACCCAACTTTCCCTGAGAGTCACTCTGGGTTCTGAGTTCAAGCAATGCAGGTCCATTCCTATTCTCCCAGGCAAGAGAACAGCAGGTCACCAATTTCAGAGAATATTATCCTGCACAGGCACACAAGCAAATGTGTGTCAAATGTCAGCATTTAAGAAAAGATTGCAACTCTAAAATGTTAGCCAGGTCTGGTGGCTTAGTGGACTAATGCATCCACTGTATGGGCCTCTGTTCGATCTCAGGTTAAATCCCGGTGGGTAAGAATAAACATCTGTTTTTCAGCACCAAGAAAACCCTTGGGTGAACGTGTGCTTTACAAATACAATTATGTTATGTTAAGTTATGTTATCTGATGTTAATAAGATGATGTACCTACTCTGGCCTAAATCTGACCACATGACAGGACCAACAAGACATGGTTTGCACCAAGCTTAGGAACCTTAGGCTCACTATGCAATAGACCAGTAAATCAAGTTATCACCGGAGGTGTTGACAGGTGCCTGGGCCTCGGCCTGCTGCCGTAGGCCCACAAGGGTGGGGCTTTCTCTCTGTGCTCTACAGAACTCCTCCCTGGTGGAACCTCCTTCCTGCTGCCAGCTTTGGAGTGTCCCGCTCAGAGTCAGCATCCTCCCGGACTACTGGAAATTCAGGAGTGGGTTTCCTGCACCCCTTGGCCTTTCTCTTGGCACGCACCATTCTTCCATGGTCCATGCCCTCCCGACAACCCTCTCGGGCTGCCATGAACTGTGTGATCAGGCAACCTATTCAGGGAACCTTAGCATCTCTAAGTGGGACCTGAGCTGCACCTGCTTCCAGATGGAATACCCTTGGTCATTGCTAAGCAGACAATCCTCAGGCATGGAGGGACTCACACCTACCCCCAAGGAATATGAGATCTAGCCCTCACTGAAAAGGGAAACAGAACCACCAGCTTGAGACTCTCATGGTTGTCAGCTGCAACATCTTGATGGACTGTATCAGATCTACCTGCTTTGAGGTCACCAGATTACATCTGACGGTTGTCATACTGGCTCCAGTTTCTCTCAGGGCTCAACCCTTTGCACACTGACGGTGAGCTACTGCTTGTATGTCCTAGTATTACTAAGCATGTGAATTCTCTGCTCCATCTCTCCATCACCCAGGCACACTGGGGTAACTTCTACTCTGTCCCACATTCTATATGGGACAATCTCCTCCCCAAGCGCTAGCCAACCGGGGTGACTGCCGACTTGTGGGGGGGGCTGTGTCCATTTTATATTAAGTATAATATTTACTTTAGCAAGCACAATTTTCAGAACTGTGTATGTTCACACCTCTATAAATTTGTATTTTTCAAACCTAGATGACAGAATATTTAGCTATATAATAACCTGGATCTCTGAGGCTGAAGGACTGTTTGCAATGCATTTAATTGAACGGGCACTCCTTCATTTCCCTCCATAACAGATTTGATGATGATGATGTGCTGCTCATGGACCTGATGAATATTGTTGTTGGGCAGTGTTTGTCTTTGTCACACCTTTCAACAACTACTGTTACCATCCATTCATCAAACCCCGAACCCTCTTTCCCCAGGTTGTGTGATATATTAACGTGTGACTTATGAATTTACACTATAAGTGGATCACTCACTTGGTGCGTTGGATGTGGTGTGTAAAAAGAAAAATGACCTTTCATTAATGAGTAAGGCATATATGCAGAGCAATTAATAGTATTCTTGTTGTGCAACATTAATGGAGGCATGCAAGTTTCGGGTCTGCTACCTTCTGCAGTCTGCAGCTGGGGCAGTTGTAATGGACAATGTATTATCTTACTTTAATTCCAAGACTCTGACAGCCTTTCAATTCTACCCTGACTCCAAAGAGGTATATGAATAGTAAAAATACTACATCACACTAAACACAGATATCCTGTCTGCTGCAAGTAGACAGAATAAATGATGATGCACTGCAATACAGGGAAAGGTAAGGGATAAATATTTTATTTGGCACGTTCGTCACATAGTATGCCATCCACCAAAGTCTGAATCAGGTTTTTAGTCCCACTTTACTCCCTAGCCTCGCCCTCCACCAAAAATTATTTTCAACAAATACCTTCACATTGCAGTAAGGAAAGTTAATCTACTACAAGGTAAATCAGAGCTATTAAGCTAGGTAGATGTTTTTCTATAGAATAGTCGGTTGTCACTGATCATCATGTGCTGAGATTTTGCTTAATCACTGTAATTAACTAATGAAGAAAGAGAAAAATTTGAACATGCGTAAATGGAAGTCATGAAGTATATATATATACAAATATCACATGGCTAGAAATATGTGGCACATGCTAAGATTGAAATGTTCAGTTTTCTGGTAGGCTTGGGCAGAACGTAGCAAAGAAAATTGAGTGAAACACTAGTAGAAGAGGTGACTGAGTGGGCATTGGGAGAAAAACCTTGTTTTGGGATTTGAATACATTGAAAACTTTATAATGCATCTTTAACTGAAGCAGACACACATAGCACAGCCTACACTGTAGTGTGAAACTGAATCATGCTGCAGTTAGGTCACAGGTGGAAAAATGGCAAGGGCAGGACGGTGATGAGGATGGGTGGATATCTGCCTCACTTAACAAATACAGTATACTTAATTTGTCAATAAGCAACCAATGTGACTTACCGGCACTCATCCCTGCCACTGCTGGTACTCCTCACCCTCCTACCTCCTGGTCCTCCTCTCTCCCCCCAGCATCGCCACTGGCCCTGGCACTGGTGGTCTGTGCAACTAGAAAATGAAATACCCATTTTAGATACCAGATTTACCTCCTGACTAAACATTATTATTATTTTTTAACAAAGTTCAACAGCAATTGTTTGGTTTGGATTATTTTCTATTGAAACTATTACTTTGGGAGGTTTGTTGGTTGACATGTTAGCCAGGTAGTCTAGCGAACCAAAGCATTTTTCTCGTAATAGAGGTACAGAGCTAATGAAAGGCTGGAATGGTCAATGAAGGACTTATTGGCTTGGTTGGCCGATGCAAATGGGTCTCATTACTTTCTTGCCATGCTGCAGTGTCAGGGATACTGCTAGTATACGGTATAAATGAATCATAATACAACATGGGGGGCGGAGGGGCATGACCATGCCCATTCTCTCATTTCGACTGTTTAAGCATGAACAAGAAAGCCTGGTGAACACAAATTTGTGTTCACCAATAGCTTACTTGGGCCTGCAATCTTCACCATACCAAAAATCTGTTCCGCTAGTCTTACAGTACCACAAGACATAGAAAGGGAGAGGGGAAGCTTACTAAACAAGCACTGGCATTGCCAATAGGTCTCGCAGTAGGAACGTTGGAGCTATTACAATTGCAAATAATGCCTTTTATTTTTGTTTTCATTTTAAAAACTTAAAGGGCTTTGTCATTTACAAAACCAATAGCTACAACTTTCCTACTGCGAGACCTATTGGCAACGCCAGTGCTTGTTCAATAAGCATTCAATGGCAGTGTGTGCTTTTTGAGGCAAAATATAATATAAATATATAATATAAAGCTTTTCATCCTATACCTACAGGAAAAATCATAATTGAAAATTCCTGGTCGAGGGGCGGAGTGCGTTTATTCCATAGTCCCGTGCATTACTTTCCTCAATTCTACCTTGCCAACAATACAAAAGCACACTTAGGAAATTGCATTATAAAGGTAAAGTAGGGGAAATGTAGGTTAAACTCATGCAAGTAGTGGTTTAAGAGAGGACCAGGACTTTGTAAACAGCGGGTCCCAACATGGATGAAAATGTAGCTTAAATAAAGAAAGCGCAGCTATATAGATGAATGTAGATCATAGCGAGAGCTAAACGCGTGATACCAATAAGCACACTGCCCATAAGCAACACAGTAACAAAACAAAAAAAAAACTCCCTGCCGTTTGGAAAGATACACGTTAATAGCAGCTGTTGTAGAATAAAACATCGCCGATAAAACATTGCGGTGAAACACATGCAAATAGCTGTTGTATAATAAAACATCGCCGATAAAACATTGCGGTGAAACACATGCAAATGAAACACAGTTAGCTTTAACCAAAAATGCAAAATTGATTGATATACATTCCACTAGTAGTTGTAAGCAGATACAACAGCATACACACTGTCCAAAAGCCACACTGCAACAACAACAACAAGAGCGGCCGGGAAACAAAGGGGCACATGCATCAACAGATTTTGCATTCGCAAACGGTGCGAATCGCAAAAATCGGCCGTTTGCGAATGCAATATCTGAAAATGAGATGCATCATTTTTTTGTCCATTTTGGAATCGCAATTACTTTTGCGAGTCCTTAAGAAAATGCAAATTCAATTGCGATTCCTTAGAAACTCGCAATCCTTGTTGCGATTCGTTAAAAAATCGTAAATTTTACGATTCCTTAAAAAAATGCGAAAAACGGAATGCATCAATTTTCGCACATGTCAGTAATTCTCAGAAAACACATTTAGGAAGTGCAAAAATAAGAAGAAGTGAGACCAGGTGGTAAATTTTTTTTTCAAACCAACACATGTTGAAATGATTAGCAACTTATAAAAGGGACCTCAGAATGACTCTGGATCCCTTCCAGGATGGCAGCAGCAATTTTCCTAGCACGTAGATGGCGGATGAGAACAGCAGGGAGGAGGAGCAGAGAACTCAGTGAAAGGGTTTTCAGGTTGCGCATTACTTTGCTTGGGCAGACACAGGCTGACATATATGATAAGTATAGACTGAATGCAGACACTATCATTGATTTAATTGCAGAGTTGGACCCCATACTGCAAAGGCAGACGCGTAGAACTCAAGCCATACCCACCCATGTGCAGGTTTTATGTTGTCTACACCTTTTAGCCTCTGGCTCCTTCCAAGGGGTAATAGCAGTTGCAGGGGGTGTGTCACAGAGTGCATTGTCTAGATTCTTCAATGACTTCCTGAATGCAATGCTCCATAGGATCAATCACCACATAATTTTCCCCTCAACGCATCAGGAGTTAATGCAGACCAAGTTAGACTTTTATAACGTGGCACACTTCCCACATGTCATAGGATGTGTTGATGGAACACATGTCCCCATTTGTCCACCAGCTGCTAATGAGTATATTTTTAGAAATAGAAAAAGTTACCACTCTTTAAATATACAAGCAATCTGTGATTCCAAAGGAATCATCACTGACTTAGTTGCCAGCTACCCAGGTAGTGCCCACGATTCTTATATTTTCAAACATAGTGCCATTCATGATCGCCTACTTGCTGGAGAATTTGGAGATGGATATTTGTTAGGTAATTATTATTTAATTTAATGCAAATTGTAATGATTCTGACATCCATTGCAATGTCTGTGATGTTTTACTTACATATGTCATCTATCAATGTAGGAGATAGTGCATATGGATTGAGGTCTTACATTCTCACCCCATACCTGAATCCAACTACCCGCAAAGAACAACTGTACAACAAGGCCCATATCTCAACACGCAGCATAATAGAGAGGACGTTTGGGGTCATGAAGTCCAGGTTCAGAATACTGCATAAGACTGGAGGAGCCTTGCAATATCGGCCTGATGTGTGTTGCAAAATAGTTGCAACATGTGCAGTGTTGCACAACCTAGCAACTAGGAGAGGCCTTGAACTACATGAGGATGATTTGCTACCAAATAATTTCAACCAGCCACAACAACGACATGCAAGAGTTCATGGACCGGACGCAGCGGAAGGGAGAAGAAGAAGGGAAGAAATCACACAACATTACTTTTAATAAAAGGTAGGAAACATATTTTGATGCTTCAAAAGGTGAACACTTTAATAAACCATGTTGCACACAGTAGTAGTTTTTAAAAAATATGCAAAAAAAGACTTTCTCAAAAGATAAACAATTCAAGAAATTGGCCTAATGTAATTCTTAGTCCATATCATTGAACATTGAAAATGTGTAAAATAAAAGGCAACAATTACAAGTAATCACTTCTTCCTTCCACGCAAACCTAAAGCTTTAGTTTTCACGGAATCAGAAACCATGCATGGGGAAATATACATTTCTTTTCCTCTTTTACTACGCCTTTCACACACGTCATCTGTGTGTGTAGCAACACTGGTTCCTGCAGATTCATTGATCACATTGCCTTCAAAAGCTGCATTCTTGCTGTCATCAGTTGGCAGCACATGATCTCCTCTTTTTATATTTTTCAATCCTTCACATAGTTCAGCACAACACTTTTCGATGCCCTTTTGCATGCGCATTGTGTGCTTTATGACACGTGCATTGCTGCTGGTCACCCTATTCAGAGCCCGGGCATATGTGTGCATACTTGCAACAGCTCTCAAATGTCTATTGCAGTTGGCAATGTTTTGACTTTGGAAAAGGTCAGTTAATGTGACCAATGCATTTGCTACACGCTCTGAATTCAGATTTGAGGCAGTATGTGCCCCTTGAATGACCTTGCATAATGTTTTCAAGCTCTTATTTATTCCACTGATGTCTCCCACTATGTGACTCATTTGTCCCTTTATCACTCTCAGGTCTTTCCCCTGAAGACGCTGGACTTTCAATAATTTGAGTTCTACTGTACTAGCATGGACATCATCCACTGTGGAGTCATTTGGATTTGTAGTGCGAGGCCTTCTTCGGTAGAATTCTTGGATTTTTCTACGACCACTGAAGTTTTCTTTGGAAGTGGCAGCCTTCTCAGAATCTTCAACCACATATTCCGTGACATTGGCATCTTGCTCAGAGTCTGATTCAAGTACTTTCCGCACTGACTTTCTGATTTTTTTAACATGCACAGAGGGTGAGGAACTCATGGTGTTATTGTCTGAATGGCTATGTACATCCATGCTGATGTCATCAAAAGGGTTTGCCTCATTAGCCTTTAGTACATCTATAATTTGAAAAATGAAGCATGAAATCAATGTAATGTCTTCTCAGAAAAAAGATTTGTAATAAAGACAATGTTTTCCAGAAGAAGGACGCCTTTTAAATCTTCATTTACCATGTGTGTAACAATTATTTGGTAGGCAAACTGACAATGTACATATTGCATTGATGAATAATGATTTACACCTAAAAACTACAACTTCCATGATGCATTGCACTGTTCAATGAAATTGCCTTTTACACTAGTGCTATGCAAGTTATTATGTAACAGAAGATTACAATTATATGTCACTACATCAAACACATGACTAAATACATCCTGCAGGCCAATGTAAGTTAAGTTAGCATTTGTCCCCAAAAATTAATCTTACCTTGAGAAGTGCCAGCATGCTCAGAGGTGTCTATGTTGGTCACTCCAACAACAGCTTCTGCAACAAGTGTCCCCTCAACCAAATCCTCAAGGGGAGTTGTGACCTTATTGTCAGGGGAGCCACCACCAGTCTTCAGACTACTCTTCATTCTGGACGCTATACTGTCTTTTGCTCGTGAGCGTAAATCGTACCAACGCTTTTGTAGGTTGGTGATGTCCCGGTGGGCAACCCCCACTGCATTCACTTTAGCCTGTATGCCTAGCCACACTTTCCTTTTTGCAGCCTCAGGGACCTTCAAAGAGAGCTTTCCAAACAGCTGGTCGTGGTGTGAAGTCACCTCCTCAATGAGTATCTCCAGTTCTTGCTCACTGAACTTGATTTTCCTTTTTCTGACTTGTACATCCTGACTGGCAGTTTCTGGCTCCATTTCTCCAACAGCAGCACTCCAAAACACTCCTCCACTGCAGACAAACAGAGCTGAATGCACCAACTGCCTGTTTTCAGTTTGAATGTGTTTGGCAGGTGTGTGCAATTAGGCTCCTGGCTTCCTGGGTGTGGCTGGGCTGTGATGCATGAACATGCGAATAAATTGCGAATTCCAATTTTGCGATATTGCAAAATGCGAATTCGCAATTTATTCGCATAAATTAATGCGATTCGTACATATCTGCGATTTTTACCGAATCGGTAAAAATTCGCAATAATGATGATGCATTCCGTTTTGCGATTCGGAATTAGAGATTCTCTAATTTTCGCAAAATCCGAATCGCAAATCAACACATTGATGCATGAGCCCCAAAGTACGGCCGGCCAGCGGCCGGCCATGAATAATTAGGGGAGGAGAAGCCGCACAGCAACAAGCGCACGCTGCAACGTTTGTCTGGTCAGTACACAACTGTGGCAAAATAAAGTAGTGCAACTTCTGAGAGTGTTGCCACTGCGTGCTGAATGTCCTGCCATGAAGCCAGGTGTAAAAAATAAAAAAAAGGTGGATAACACAGAGCAGAAAGGAAGAACTGTAGGACATGGAACACAAGTAAAGGGAAAACAAGACAAAAGTACAAAAAGTCAGGAAAAAGTAAAAAAAAAAGTAAAATACTCACACAGAAGCACATGCACTGATAAAAAACGGGTAAGTGAGGGTGATAGGGGAGGATTAGAACAGATTAAAACAAATTAAAAAATAGACGGATGGTGTAGAGGCAGGGGAATCAACTTTCCTGTACCAAGTATAAGCAGCATATAAGGACTTTACTATCTCTTGTAGGTCAAATCCGGAGATCTTGCCTTGGGTCCTTTTAAAACCTGTATGTGAAGGTTTTTATCGCAGGAGATGGAGGCAATAGGTGATGAGCTTTATACGCAAGCTGCTCCATGATGGAGGACTTAGGAGTGACAAACACAAACCTGGACTCACAGAGCCCACCTCATAGATAGAAAGTGACCTAGAAGAGAGTGTCCATAAGAAATACCTGCCAGAAAGTTACAAGTTCCAAACAACAATTTGGGAAAAAAAGCAGCCACTGCGGTATTTTAAGCATAAATACCTCTATTAAGAAATAAGAATCATACCATATTTGTAGAGGAGCTAATATCCCCCCATCCCTCCTTCCAATTCTCTCATTTTTTTTTATAGGTAACCAGTCTATGAAGAACATAAATTAAGGCAAGATAGAGCATTCTGTGACCTGCAGCCAAGAAAGACTACACACAGGTAAGAGAGGGAGGGAGGTGGAGGGCCTGTACAACTAAAACCTAAAGGGCGCGTTTTACTTGGAACTCTCGACACAGGATGGGCCACCCCGGGAAACATCCTTTACAACGCAACTTTTACCACGCAGTGCTATTACAACGCAGGTTTTACAACGAAAACCATTACAACGCATTGCGCTGGGGGGCGCTCTAGGATAGGGAATAGATTTAATTTACTATCCAACACCTTCCCTAGTGTCCACGGGGACTGGAGTTGGAATAGTAAATTAAACTATTCACTATCCAGCACCCCGAAGCGCTATGCGTTGTAATGGTATGCGTTGTAAAAACCGCGTTGTAAAAGCATGCGTGGTAAAAGCATGCGTTGTAACGTCATACATCCGGCCACCCCACTTTCTTACACTCGCTAATGCAAGCACTGCCGAGTCACGCCACGCACATTTCATTTCCCACCGCCCAGGGGAGAGCAATGGACAAATTTAGCAAGTATCCAAAAGTTTGAAATTAGCATGGGCTACTACACCTTTTAAAAACCCTCAGGCCGCTAGCATCACATAAGAATAATGACATGGGCCAATGCACAGTTGATTAGCGTGCAGACCACTTGCTTCGGCATAGTCAAAGAAGCCGTTTAAAAGTCAGGTTTGAAGGAATCCGCACCTCCTTACCTGGGCAGCCATATAAAGTTAAAAAAGACACCACTGCACTTCAGAGAGGGAAAAGTAGCTGAGTAGCCCACCAGAAAGCTCAAACAGGAAGGGCACAAGGAAAAAAAAAGCAGGAAATGGGATGTGGGAGAAGTGCTTTACATGATAACTCCATTTGGAGTCATAAAAAAGAAGAAAAAAAAGGGAGGAAGGTGGGTGCACATTACTCATTTACATGAGGTATGGGATGAGGGAAATGATGAGGAGGTAATGAAATCTGCGCTGAAATGCCTAATGAATTTACTATATGCTTCTCACAATCAATATGTCAAGCCTACTGCCTTTATTGTATTTTCTCATTTTAGTATATTCAGGCCTGTAACTTTATTGGCTTATTACCATAATCAATTTGGGCTTACTGTGTTGGTCATAAGTCTTCCCATAAGGTAATTATCGGATATATTGTAATCAAAAAACAAACATGTACAATATACACTTTTCAAAACAATATAAAATCCCTACTAATACAGCCTAATAAGGATTATCATTGTAGAAATCGTCTAACCCTATGGGTTGTTCAGGTGGGTTACCAACATCAAAATGGTAATCTGTGAGATTCCAGGTCACCAAATACCTTTTCACACCATCCTGTTGTATAGTTTTTACTAATTAAGTAAAACTGTGCATTTGGACACATGCATCAAAATATGGGGGCTGAGTTCACGCCTATGATCAGAATATGTTGACCCAATTCCTCACTAGCTCACTACGAAATCTGGATCCCTAAACCTGACACAGTACCTTATCATGTCTGCAACCTCAGATCATGACCACTCTAATTCCTCCTAGGAAATCATGGAAACAGATCTACCCTTTCATTGTTACCTCAGGCATTCCCAAAGAGAGACACAAGAAACACACAAATTGGCATTTCAATCATTTATTGAAGCAATAGGATACTTGTGTAAAATACATGGCCTGCATGTCAGTAGAAGGAAACAGAGCTTTGTTACCAGCATCTTAAAAATGGTGAAAAAGATGAATAATTCAACCATGAGAATTATTGCAATGATTAATTGAATATATACATATATATCATAAAGAAACTTCTACCTCACAGTACCTACAATATAGAGAGCATAGTGTGAATGTGTTCTGCCAGATCCCTTGGAGCAGCCTACTCCTCCTTTACCTGTGTGTGATGTATGAGGATGCCAGCCTGGTGAAGAACAGGCCTTCGTCCTTTGAAGGATAGTGATGAGAGTCATCAGGGCAATGTCCAAGAGGTGCTCCTCTGGCGAGCTAAGCTGAGAAGCAGTTTATATGATGAAAACTGGTTCCATTCACACTGTTTTTGAGGCCCATTGCGGATGTCATTATTTGTCTCTTCGATTCAGATCTGTCTTCTAACGGACAAAAAATGCAAAGACAGCGTGCTCAGTGCACTTTATCCTTGAACAGAATGTACAGTGTCGCAATAAAATGCTTACAAACAAATGTGCTTGCAAACAGAACACTTTCTGAGTACAGTGTCATGTACGTTCAAAGTATGTTAAAAGTAACAGGGCCTGACCTCGAATTTGGAGGTCTGACTGCGCATCCCCTGTGGTCCGAAGAAAACCGCCGCAGCAGCGGTCTCCCGCCAGCTGTATTATAAGGTTTTCGATAGGCTACATACAGTGGCCAATAACGGTACTTGCCTTCTGACAATTATTCATGATTGCGAAACCCCGCCTATGAGGAGACTGTCCTAGCCCTCTGGCAGAATGACTGCATGTTAGTGCCGCTCAGCTGGTCGGGGTAAATATCCTCAAAAAAACAGTGGATAGGCTGCCTTCCACTGAGCAAAAACCGCAAAATAATGCATCGGAATATCGGCGCTGCACAGTGAGGGCAGTGGAAGGACGAGATACCACAGATTTGATGAGAAAAACAGCTATGGAAAAGTAGACTACCAGAGCTCCAGGTCGGCACAAAATGGCGGCGCGCTATGGCGCATCACGGCCAGAACCGTAAACAACATGAGCGGAGGCGAGCCTGTGAGTGAGCGCCCACAGACTACGCTGCGACTTTGGAGAGCACTTCCCCACCGAACTGTGCTCTGCGATGGCTGCCACAAGTAACTGCCTTTATCCGAACAGCATTACCGTCTCGGCTCCACGGGGTGATGGAGGCGACGGCAATCCAAGGCGGCAGCACGCTGTAGCGACACGGTCCATGAGGTGAACTGCAGAACTGCTGAAATAGGGCTCGCCTGACTTACCAGGTGTGGCGTCCATGTCATCTATGCGTAAGCCGTGCTCGCAACCCATTGTAATTTAAATAGCAGCCTGACGTGACTCTGATACTTATATGAGAACACCACTGAAGAAGAGATGGAACTTCCCAACAGGAGCTGAAAATTATGGGAAATTCCCCGAGAGACCCCCCTCTTCCTGTTTAGGCCCCTCTGCTTCTGAAATCTCACCTCACAGGAAGCCTCGCAAATGCAAGGAAGATTTGCCTTTCAAATGAATGTTAAGAAGACTTTTAAAAGAAATGCAACTTGTGAGTACTGTCGACAATGTTCCTTTGTTGACCAATTCCATAATGGGCGTCTAGGGAAGATAAAAAATGACTTCATTTTCTTCACTCACGACATCCCTTCCTGGTCCTCCTGCTTCATCAATTCCTTCAACGTCTCCTCCTCCTCTTCTTTCCCGCATGGTTAGCGGTTAAAAATCTCTCCCTCCCCTTGCTTTAATGTCTCTCTCACCATTACACTCTATAACAATGGCACTGTCATGATCCAAGCTACAGACTCCTGTCTCTCTCTGTGACCACGGCTTCCACTCCCTTCGTCCCACCCCTGCGACTGTGATCTCTCTTGATTCTTCTCTTCTTCTCTTCTTCTTCTTCTCCTTCTAGTTCATTTTCTTTCTCCCTTTCTCCCCCCATGAACCCCTTACATTCCTTCAGACCATTGTCCCGGGAGTCACAGGTCTACCCTTTATATACTCCTTCCCTGGCTCCCTCCCTTCCCATTCTGCCCCCTTCCCAACCTGATCTCCCCCTTACCTCGTCTGCTCTACCTCTGGCTTCCCCTCCCCACCCTGTATCTCCTCAATAATCCAATGTCATCTCCCGCCCCCTAACCCCCTATTCCTACCTATGTCCCCCTACTTAATCCACCTTTCCTACAGCCTGAACTACAGATCAACTCACCTTACCTTCCTCCTTTCCTCCCCCTTCTCCTCATGCCTTTCTGCTCTTCCCCTTCTCGCATACTTTCAATTCTGTTCTTACACCTCCCATCTCTCTACAACCACCAATCCCCCCTCCTATGCCTCATATCCTTGCTTCCCCCTTTGTAATTCCTTATTCTTCCCTCCCTCTGACTTTACAGTCCGTCCTCCTCCTATGCTTCATAACCCTATTTCTCCTCTTGGGAATTCTGCCCTCTTCCCTCCCCATCACCTTAAAGTCCCTCACTCCTCCCACAACCAACTTTTAGGCCAACCCCCCCACTCTTCCTGGTGCCTGTCCCCCTTCATTCACCTTTCATAGCCCTTGGTACCGGGCCTCCACCCTCTCTTATCTCCCCATTCCTCTGGCCTTCCATTGACCTCCCTCCCTCCCTCCCCTCCTTGTACAGCCCCTTCTCCTCTCATCTTACCATATCCCTGGCCTTCCTTTGACTCCCCTCCTCCCCCCCTTCCACCTCTCGTCCTCCGTTTCTACTTCTGAATTTTCTCCTCCTACTTTTGATCTCTATTCGACACCTCTGCTCAACATAAGTAAAAATATCACTGTAACTCCATCCACTCCTTTCTACCGCCATCCGTCCCCCCTTCCCCCCTTCGACCCTTACACCCCCACACTCCCCCCGGTCCCCCACATCCCCTGTCCTCCTTCGCCTATTCCACTCCCTCTCTTAATCATTGAGCCACACAACATTCCGTGCTCAGCCCATCTCTCCCTGGGAACTAAACTTGATTCTTTCATCTCTTCCATTTCCCAGCTTGAAGCGTCCATTTTCCTCTTAAGTGCTATGATATCCACCTCCCCTAATAACCTCCCGAGGAGTTCCCTGCTCCCGCACCCCAATAAAGTCAACCACAGTCTGTCCTTCACAGACATCACCAACTTACAGAATAGTTACAAGACTACCAACGTCAATCCCATTCCACTGTCCTCTCCTAACTCTACTCAATTCACAAGTCAGAACTTACCAGCCTCCCTCTCAAGGGGCACCCTCATTCAAGAATCTAATCCCTATCTCCCTTAACACCCCAAACACTCTCACCACCAAAACAGTTGCGTCAGAACTACCATGCATGCCCCACAACTGCAGATCTGCAACCAAACACAAACTGGAAATCTCTGACACTATCTCCCAACACAATCTCGACATGCTCTTTCTCACTGAGACCTGGTTTAATCACTCCTCTCACACATTTTCTTTGATCTTCTGATACCTACCGACTTCTCTATCCTCAGAAATTACAGAACAGACTCGATTGGGGGCGGTGTTGCGATTATCTTCAGAAACTCCCTTCAAATTAAAGCCTTTCCCACCATCTTCTTCCGCACTTTCCAATGCCTATCCCTAGAACTTCAAGTACATCACAGCTCACCTTTCAGGTTCCATGCCATCTACCACCCACCCGGTAACTGCTCTTCCTTCATGGAGGACTTCATTAGTGACCAATTTTCACAAAGCGTCAGGGAGATCTTCCTAGGTGACTTCAATCTCCACTGGGGCTAAGTGGAAGACTCGGCTGCGAACAAGATTGCAACCTTTCTCTCATCTAATGATCTTGTCCAACACTCTTCTGAAATTACACACGCCAAGGGCTCAATTCTGGACCTGTTATTCCTAAATCAGACCAGCTTACCATTGCTCCCCCTAGTACTGTAGACTGGTCAGACCGTTTCCTCATTCCCTTCCTTTTTACCTCTCGCACATTATAACTTTCGGCCAACCTAAAAGGGCTTCTACCTGGTTCCGCAAACATTTATTTATTTATTTATTTATTTTTGGCGATTTTTAGAGCGCACAAATACCCGAGGGTGTCTCGGCGCTGTGTCACAGAACTCTCCGTCAGAGAAGGGGGACTAGGCCTGGAACAGCCATGTTTTCAGATTTTTTCTGAAATTGAGCAGAGTTGGTGCACACTTGATGTGGAGAGGGAGAGTGTTCCACAGTCTAGCTGTAGCAACGGTGAAGCGTTTGTCTCCCCAATTAGCCCTTCTTGTGCGGGGAACTGTTAGCAGATGGGCCGAGGATGAACGCAGTGTTCTTTGCTGTTCGAGCGGGCGAAAGGCTTGTTTAAGGAATAGGGGGCCATGGTTATGGATCGCTTTGTAAGCTATGCACAAGGCTTTAAATTTGATGCGGCTCCTTACCGGCAGCCAATGCAGCTGTTGGATGTAGGGGGAGACAGATGCAAATTTGGGAATGTGTAGCAGGGTCCTAGCTGCTGCATTCTGTACAGTCTGTAGTTTGTTGAGGACCTTTTGTTGTGCGTTTAGAAGTAAGGCATTACAGTAGTCAGTTTTGGAAAAGACTAGCGTGCTGACTAAAGTTTTGCCTGCAGAAGATGGTAGGTACGGGATGAGTTTTTTGATTTTTTTTAAGGTGTGGAAGGCGGATGAGACCACTGAGTTTGCGTGCTGCTGGAAGGACAGTTTGTTGTCGAAGATGACCCCCAGATTTCGTACCTTGACTACTGGTTCTGGAGGTTGTCCCATTTGTTGGGGCCACCATTGTGGGGACCAGATTGGTTGTAGTCTCCCGAATGTCATCACTTCTGTTTTATCAGAATTTAGCTTGAGGCAGTTTGATGACATCCAGGAGCTTATTGCTTTCATGCCAGATTGGAAGTTTGACGCTACTGTTTGGCCATCATCAAATACGGACAACACCAGTTGTGTGTCGTCTGCGTATGTGGTGAGAGAAATCCCATGGGATTTGATGACCCTCGCTAAGTCAGACACATATATATTGAACAGTGTCGGGCTTAGCGAGGATCCCTGTGGTACACCACAAGGCAAGGAGAAAGTCTGGGAGGTGTATTGTCCCAACTTCACCGTTTGTGGGCGGTTTGACAAGAATGAGGCGAGAAGCTCCTTAGCCTTGTCCCTTATTCCTATAGCCGTGACACGGTCGATCAGTGTGGTATGATCGACCGTGTCGAAGGCTGCGGACAGATCTAAAAGTATGAGGATTGCAGCTCCTCCATTGTCCATGGTGGATCGAATCTCGTCCGCCGCCTTCATTGACCTTGAGATTCTGTGTGATTCTGCTATGCGTACACTCCCTAGTCTAGACCCTAACACGGATGTCAACAATCTCAACCCCCATTGCCTCTCAATCCTTGCAGTCGAAATCGACAAGGTCGCTCCTCTCCAAAGCAAAAGGAAAAGACCCACCCCCTCAGCTCCTTGGCTCAATAAAGCTCTCTATGACGAAAGGAAAAACCTTAGAATCTTGGAGAAACTGGAGACAATCTCCATATACCTCCAGTCTCTCTCTTTTACGTTCAGCAAGATCCAATTACCACAAGCACATCTTCCAAGAAAAAGCATCTAATTTCAGATCCCTCCTCGACTCAGCTAAAAACAGACCCAAAAAACTTTACGACCTCATCAAAAACCCAAGTTGTTCTCCCCAAACCATCAATCCTGAGGATGCTTCAAAGAAAGCAACTGAATTTGCTATATTATTTGATGAAAAGGTCAAATCACTGGTGAATCAGGTCACCCACCCCACCCGGATTAAGGAGCGAAAATCTTTAGTCACTTGGCAGAACTTTGCCTCCATCTCGGAAGATGACCTCCTCAATCCTCAAATGCATCCTCGAAACCAAACCCTCCAACCATTCCTCTGACCCCATACCTAGTGGCATCGCCATTGATTTCTATACCAATACTCACTCTTATTGGACCAGGCTAGTTAACCTCTTCCTCAGTTAAAGGATCCCTCCCAGCTGTCCTCAAAACGGGACAGGTTACCCCCCTTCTAAAAAAGACCTCCGCAGATGTTAACAACCTCAATAATCTCTGCCCCATCACCAATCTCCCTTTTCTTTCAAAGATAACAGAAAAATGTGTTGCAAAACAACTTTCACAAAACATTATGGACAATAATCTCCGCGACATGTTCCAAGCTGGCTTTATTCAAAATTGCATCACTGAAACCTTCCTGCTGTTAGTGATTGATGATAAACTGCATATACTCTATATGGGGGAATCCTGCCTGCTGATTCTTCTTGACCTCTCTTCAGCCTTTGATACTGTTAATCACAACACCCTCCTCAACACTCTTCAATAGAGAATGGACGTGGAAGGCACAGTGCTTAAATGGTTCACCTCATTCCTCTCGGACAGATCCCAAATGATCAAGATTACGAACAGGCTCTCGTCTCCTCTGGTGGTTGATCAAGGCGTCCCTCAAGGTTCTATCCTTGAAACCCACTCTATTTAATCTCTAGCTGGAACCATTAGGGCACCTCCTAAGCAAATCTGGAATCCACTACCATTTCTACGCGGATGACACCCAAATCTTCCTCAAGGTGTCTTCCTCACAAGATCTCTCACTACTCAACTCTACTCTCAACTCTATTAACAACTGGATGTTAGTTCACCAACTCATTCTCAATCCCTCCAAAACTGAATTCCTCCTCCTATCTACCTCTCTCTCCCCGCCTCCTGTTCAATCCTGGATGGATCAGCAGAATCTACTCAACAGTAAACCCATCATTGTCGACTGTGCTAAATCCCTAGGTGTCATACTTGACAAAAGACTCAAACTAATCTCCCACATCAGCTCCGTTGCCAAGAGCGCACGTTATCAGCTGCGCCTTCTGTTGGGGATTCGTCGGTTTTTCCCGGAGAAAGACCTAAAAACCTTGGTCCAATTGCTAGTTCTCTCTAGACTGGACTATTGTAATTCTCTTCTGACTGGCCTTCCCAAATCTCACTTCTCACCCCTCATATCCGTCCTCCATTCAGCAGCTCGCTTCATTTCAGGGTCCAAACGAAGAGACCACATCACTCCTATCCTGTCTTCTCTCCGATGGCTTCCCATCAAGGCTAGAGCTATGTACAAAGCGGCTTGCATCAACCACAAAGCCTTGCACTCTTCCTCCCCTCGCTATCTGACGAATAAACTGAAATTGTCTGGAAGCTTGAGACCTTCTTGGAATGCTGAAAAGTTTCTGCTTGAGCCCCCCTCCTTCAAAAGGGAAAAATTGATGGCCCGATCATTCTCAGGTAATGCGGTGAGAATCTGGAACTCGCTTCCTCCATCGCTCCGTATCACCACCTCCATCCAGATATTCAAAGTGGACCTCAAAGCTCTTCTATTCAAAGACACTTACAGAACTGAGTCCTTCATTCTCAGACCCCGCCAGGAAGTCCACTAGTCATTGTAAATTTGCAATATTTATATATTTTTCTTACATTCCTTGCTTGCTGTGTTGGATTTTGTGTTCCTCTTGCCTGCTGTGTTCGATTCTGTGTTTTGCTACTCTTGTACGTTCTATTTTGTAACATTTCTTTTATGTAACTTACCTGGTTCTACTGTACAGCGCCCTGACACCTTGGGGTAAAGTCCGCTCTTTATAAAAATGCATAAATAAATAAATGGTCCATGCAGGGTTGGATTGGGATTGAAAATCGGCCTGGGCACGCAACAAAAAAAATCGGGCCACATTTGCAAAATCACACCTCAAATCACTGCTTTGGCGTAATCTTATAAAAAAACTTTGAGGGGGGTGTACGCGTTAGTTCACACTGGTAAAACAAGTGATGCCACTTCTACTCAGGCCCCCTGCCCCCGCTCAGTATGGAAAGACGGGAAGGGGTCCCGAGACCAGAAAAAGATTACAAATATAGGCATTTGTATACATAAATTCCAAAACAACGTTTTTGGTGCAAAAAAGATTTTACTTCAAGATTGCATACATCCTAATCAATAGGTAGTGTTCATTATACAATTACTATATGTTACAGTGTACACGCCCACATTCACAACGGGGAGGGGGTGACGTGAGGGAAAGTGTAGGGGGTAGGATAAGTGTGAACTGATTCATTCAGTGACAAGTCTTATTCAATCCACTAAAACAATATAACTGTGGTCCCTTGGCATCAGGGCCACACTTGTAGGCTCTACAAGAGTCCTAAATTGTAATTGTCCAAAAAGGCCTAACTCCGTTATAGCCGTGAGTGTCTAGATGGGGACCGGAGCTGGTCTTAAGTTACGTAGTGGTCTACGTTTCGACCCAAAATCTGTAGGATTCTTTTCCTTATGAAAGGGTCTTCATCAGGACAAGCATTGTTGTGGGTGGGCAATATCCTAGGGAGCAATTACAAACAACGAATTAGGGACACACCATTCCTGTATTAAAATTCATAGGATGGTGGTACAAGACAATCAATGAAAACGAAGAAAACCGTGTTATCTGACTCTGTCTGAATCTCATGCGTAAGAATAAAATATAAAGGCTAACGCTCACCTTCCACAAGGGGCGATAGGGGTAGATTTCAAAAGGTGGATTATCTTAGTCCAGGTTGATGGTTGGTAACTCTAAATGTTAGAGAGAAGACTAGTATTGAAAAAGGGGATCAGCTAGTACATATAAGGTCTAAACAACGGGTCTAAATCATTACACAACTTTGAAAGAGATCTCCAACCCACCTGTGATAAGGAGTATGTTATCACAAGAAAAACGTGGAGTTCCAAACGGAGAAACAATAGACACTCATGTAGTTAACTCCCAGCCTATATCGGTTGATATATCGTTCCGAGACTGTAGTGTCCCTCGAAGATTGACCAAGGTTTTCCAACCTACATAGCAGAAATGGAATACCTATTTAGAAAAACCTATTTAGAAAAACAACTAAAACCCATACATAACACCAACTCAAGGTATCTCAAAGAGATATTCACTTGGAGGCGGGCTCACCACTATCAACAGATCCTTATAAATTAGAGAGAAAGGATCCTGTGTGTAGCGTGCAGGCAAATTCATTCAGGCCTGCTTATTCCATCGCGGACAAATAAAGTAATCTTGGATACCTATATGCAAAAAAAACGGGATTCCGTAAGAGGAACTAGTATTGAAAATGCATGATTGTGGATTTCTTAAAATATCTACATACACACACACAACATTGTCTTTACCGGTAAAGGCAGCAGGAGATTATCTATAAATCCCTAGACTTGTTAGTCTCACCACTTCTCAGAAAAGACATATGGGGAAATTCACCTGTTTAAGAAAAGAAGACAATTGTTCCAAAACGTAAAAATCACTAGGACACTTATCATCAGGTTTCACAGTCATAAACAACCAATGGATAAAAACCATTACTGGCATTAGTATCTTCCTCACCACTTGTCACGGGAGGGTGCCATCTCACCTAGAGGGAGGGATTAATTAACGCGGTAGTATGGGTTCTGTATGCGCCAGGGTGCAATACATGAAATCTATCAACACTGAACTGAAATCAGAGCCGCCTACCTCAACCGCCGAATCATCAAAAGAGAGTGGGCGAAGATTTCTATGAATCCGTTCAACTGTGTCCTACGATCGAATAAAGAAACACAAGTTGAGGGAAACCAAAAATGGTCGGGCTGACTCGTAGTACAGACCCCCATTTGGTATGATGGACATGCTTTACCTCGTTGTCTTGTGCAACATAAGAATTCCGCGTTCCTTTTCACTCGAACGGGGTGTCTCAGCAAGGCTGCCACGCTCTGTGTGCCTTGCCGGTAAAACCTCGCGTTTTTGTATTTCCTGGTCAGTTGGGGACTAGGGGGCGGAGTTACGTTTGTTTGCATAGTGGTGGACGACAGACTTAACTCTCCACATGGTCGTTAGCAGAAAAAAAGACTTGTTGCATCAATACATTGCAATATTCAGTATTATACTCCAAGTATATCGAGCTTATTAGCGCATCGTATTTTACCACATAATAATATTAAAGCAGTGGAGCTTGGGATGCACAAATAACAAAGGGTGGTTTAAATCCCAGCACTTTCTATTGTCTGTTCGAAAACGCCCTCCAGTGTAGCTCATTCTTTTAGATATAAATGGTGAGAGACATAATGGGCAAATTTTATAAAAACAGTCACAGTCTGTTTCTGAATACACTTGTCTTCACAGGACAGTACGAGACTCATATTTACATCATTCCATAAAAGATATTCCATGCAGTACACTCCCAGATTGAAAAAGACTATCTCAACCTGTTATCCATATCAAAATGAACATTGGATTAACAATTTACTATGCATACCGGAGTGCACAAATCTCACAGGATAGTGTAGACTCCAACATTCCATGTGATGAAAAGGAGAAAAACAGTTAGAAAGCACAGTCACAAATGTATGAAAATAGACAGAAAGCAAGTTGTTACCCTAAAGGACGGCCAATTGGGCAAAACTATTTTCTGATTCATTAAGACCTTCTACTACGGAATTGAAGGTATAGATCCATTTGAGCTCTCTGATGTTAAGAATATTGGATAAATCACCTCCCCTGGGGCCTAATGTGATGTGTTCTAGAACTACCCATCTGAGTGAGTCAGGTAAGTGATTGTGTGTAGTACAATGTTCAACCAGGGGTGCCCCGGGTACCTTGCATCTAATTCTGCTACAGTGTGCAAGGAACCTGGCCTTCACCTGTTGCTGAGTCTGACCGATATAGATGAGGTCGCATGGACAGACAATTCCATAAATTACATTTTTTGTATTGCAATTCGTGTGTTGGTTAAGTCTATGTCGATGATGTTTAAAGACAAATTCCTTAGCTTGAATGGTAAACGGGCATGCTTTACACTTCCCGCACCTGTAATGTCCCACTACTGGAGATTGGTTCCAACATGAAGTTATAGTGGGTTCAGGAGAACATTCCAGGAAAGATGAAACTACATGATCCTTGACATTTCGTGCCTTTTTAAAGGCATGCATCGGCACATTCATTATGTCTAGATCCTTTGCAATTAGGCTCCAGTGTTTGTTTATAACCTTTTTGATGGACTGGCTCTTGGTCGAAAAAGTAGTGACACAAATCATACGTTCTTCCAATGGACAATTGCGTACTGTTGGTTCTAGAAGTATTTCACGGTGGCAGAACCATGCTCTTTTCCTCGAGCGTTTGATGAGTCGCTTGGGGTAGCCTCTCTCTATTAGGCGTGACATCAGGATCTCGGATTGTAGCATGTAATCTTCCTTTTTACTGCAGTTCCTACGTACACGGAGGAACTGTCCATAGGGTAAATTATCCCGGAGACTCCTGGGGTGGTGGCTAGAATACTGTAATAATGAATTCCGTTCCGCAGGTTTCCTGAATAGGGTGGTATGTAGAGTGCCTTCCTCTACCACTATTGTGATGTCCAGGAAATCAATCTTCTTGTTGCTTGCTTGCTTAGTAAATTGGATATCCGTAGACCGTGTGTTCAGCCATTGATGAAAAAGTTCAAGTTCATTGTTATTACCCTTCCAGATTAGCAGCACATCATCAATGTACCGTACCCAAAGCTGTATATGATGATGGAATGGATTTTGGTCACAGATCACAAAGGTCTTTTCATAAAAGGCCATGAACAATATGGCCAGATCTGGGGCAAAGGCAGCCCCCATCGCCACCCCCTTCGTTTGTAAATAGAACACGTTTTGAAACATGAAATAGTTTCTCATCATGGCAATCTTGAGTAACAGTAGTATGAATGTAGTTGGTACTTGTACTGGTCTCCGTAGGAATTACTAGGACCTGCTTGTTCTGAGTCTTCTCCGGAACTGTAGGAGGAATCAGAGAATGTAGTGAAACGTCCCCTGCCTCTACCACCTCTGTAGCCTCGATTGGTAAATCGTCCTTGTTGGTCCTGGATTTACTTAACCCCCCGGGACGACCCATCGTGTCCGGATGTGGTTCTATCCTTGAGCCTCTATGCCGATATATAGACTTCTTCTTGAAACCACTAGCTGAGTCGACTTCCACCTACCTGAGGGACACCACTCATACGATCACTTTGGTTGACGGTAAACCTTTTAACCCAGACGACGATTTATTGGTCACATGCGACATTGTGTCGCTATACACAAGCATACCACAGGAGGAGGCGTTGATGGTGGTCACCGAAGCTCTTGACAGTCGCGAGGCCCCAGTACAAGTACCAACTACATTCATACTACTGTTACTCAAGATTGCCATGATGAGAAACTATTTCATGTTTCAAAACGTGTTCTATTTACAAACGAAGGGGGTGGCGATGGGGGCTGCCTTTGCCCCAGATCTGGCCATATTGTTCATGGCCTTTTATGAAAAGACCTTTGTGATCTGTGACCAAAATCCATTCCATCATCATATACAGCTTTGGGTACGGTACATTGATGATGTGCTGCTAATCTGGAAGGGTAATAACAATGAACTTGAACTTTTTCATCAATGGCTGAACACACGGTCTACGGATATCCAATTTACTAAGCAAGCAAGCAACAAGAAGATTGATTTCCTGGACATCACAATAGTGGTAGAGGAAGGCACTCTACATACCACCCTATTCAGGAAACCTGCGGAACGGAATTCATTATTACAGTATTCTAGCCACCACCCCAGGAGTCTCCGGGATAATTTACCCTATGGACAGTTCCTCCGTGTACGTAGGAACTGCAGTAAAAAGGAAGATTACATGCTACAATCCGAGATCCTGATGTCACGCCTAATAGAGAGAGGCTACCCCAAGCGACTCATCAAACGCTCGAGGAAAAGAGCATGGTTCTGCCACCGTGAAATACTTCTAGAACCAACAGTACGCAATTGTCCATTGGAAGAACGTATGATTTGTGTCACTACTTTTTCGACCAAGAGCCAGTCCATCAAAAAGGTTATAAACAAACACTGGAGCCTAATTGCAAAGGATCTAGACATAATGAATGTGCCGATGCATGCCTTTAAAAAGGCACGAAATGTCAAGGATCATGTAGTTTCATCTTTCCTGGAATGTTCTCCTGAACCCACTATAACTTCATGTTGGAACCAATCTCCAGTAGTGGGACATTACAGGTGCGGGAAGTGTAAAGCATGCCCGTTTACCATTCAAGCTAAGGAATTTGTCTTTAAACATCATCGACATAGACTTAACCAACACACGAATTGCAATACAAAAAATTTAATTTATGGAATTGTCTGTCCATGCGACCTCATCTATATCGGTCAGACTCAGCAACAGGTGAAGGCCAGGTTCCTTGCACACTGTAGCAGAATTAGATGCAAGGTACCCGGGGCACCCCTGGTTGAACATTGTACTACACACAATCACTTACCTGACTCACTCAGATGGGTAGTTCTAGAACACATCACATTAGGCCCCAGGGGAGGTGATTTATCCAATATTCTTAACATCAGAGAGCTCAAATGGATCTATACCTTCAATTCCGTAGTAGAAGGTCTTAATGAATCAGAAAATAGTTTTGCCCAATTGGCCGTCCTTTAGGGTAACAACTTGCTTTCTGTCTATTTTCATACATTTGTGACTGTGCTTTCTAACTGTTTTTCTCCTTTTCATCACATGGAATGTTGGAGTCTACACTATCCTGTGAGATTTGTGCACTCCGGTATGCATAGTAAATTGTTAATCCAATGTTCATTTTGATATGGATAACAGGTTGAGATAGTCTTTTTCAATCTGGGAGTGTACTGCATGGAATATCTTTTATGGAATGATGTAAATATGAGTCTCGTACTGTCCTGTGAAGACAAGTGTATTCAGAAACAGACTGTGACTGTTTTTATAAAATTTGCCCATTATGTCTCTCACCATTTATATCTAAAAGAATGAGCTACACTGGAGGGCGTTTTCGAACAGACAATAGAAAGTGCTGGGATTTAAACCACCCTTTGTTATTTGTGCATCCCAAGCTCCACTGCTTTAATATTATTATGTGGTAAAATACGATGCGCTAATAAGCTCGATATACTTGGAGCATAATACTGAATATTGCAATGTATTGATGCAACAAGTCTTTTTTTCTGCTAACGACCATGTGGAGAGTTAAGTCTGTCGTCCACCACTATGCAAACAAACGTAACTCCGCCCCCTAGTCCCCAACTGACCAGGAAATACAAAAACGCGAGGTTTTACCGGCAAGGCACACAGAGCGTGGCAGCCTTGCTGAGACACCCCGTTCGAGTGAAAAGGAACGCGGAATTCTTATGTTGCACAAAACAACGAGGTAAAGCATGTCCATCATACCAAATGGGGGTCTGTACTACGAGTCAGCCCGACCATTTTTGGTTTCCCTCAACTTGTGTTTCTTTATTCGATCGTAGGACACAGTTGAACGGATTCATAGAAATCTTCGCCCACTCTCTTTTGATGATTTGGCGGTTGAGGTAGGCGGCTCTGATTTCAGTTCAGTGTTGATAGATTTCATGTATTGCACCCTGGCGCATACAGAACCCATACTACCGCGTTAATTAATCCCTCCCTCTAGGTGAGATGGCACCCTCCCGTGACAAGTGGTGAGGAAGATACTAATGCCGGTAATGGTTTTTATCCATTGGTTGTTTATGACTGTGAAACCTGATGATAAGTGTCCTAGTGATTTTTACGTTTTGGAACAATTGTCTTCTTTTCTTAAACAGGTGAATTTCCCCATATGTCTTTTCTGAGAAGTGGTGAGACTAACAAGTCTAGGGATTTATAGATAATCTCCTGCTGCCTTTACCGGTAAAGACAATGTTGTGTGTGTGTATGTAGATATTTTAAGAAATCCACAATCATGCATTTTCAATACTAGTTCCTCTTACGGAATCCCGTTTTTTTTGCATATAGGTATCCAAGATTACTTTATTTGTCCGCGATGGAATAAGCAGGCCTGAATGAATTTGCCTGCACGCTACACACAGGATCCTTTCTCTCTAATTTATAAGGATCTGTTGATAGTGGTGAGCCCGCCTCCAAGTGAATATCTCTTTGAGATACCTTGAGTTGGTGTTATGTATGGGTTTTAGTTGTTTTTCTAAATAGGTTTTTCTAAATAGGTATTCCATTTCTGCTATGTAGGTTGGAAAACCTTGGTCAATCTTCGAGGGACACTACAGTCTCGGAACGATATATCAACCGATATAGGCTGGGAGTTAACTACATGAGTGTCTATTGTTTCTCCGTTTGGAACTCCACGTTTTTCTTGTGATAACATACTCCTTATCACAGGTGGGTTGGAGATCTCTTTCAAAGTTGTGTAATGATTTAGACCCGTTGTTTAGACCTTTTATGTACTAGCTGATCCCCTTTTTCAATACTAGTCTTCTCTCTAACATTTAGAGTTACCAACCATCAACCTGGACTAAGATAATCCACCTTTTGAAATCTACCCCTATCGCCCCTTGTGGAAGGTGAGCGTTAGCCTTTATATTTTATTCTTACGCATGAGATTCAGACAGAGTCAGATAACACGGTTTTCTTCGTTTTCATTGATTGTCTTGTACCACCATCCTATGAATTTTAATACAGGAATGGTGTGTCCCTAATTCGTTGTTTGTAATTGCTCCCTAGGATATTGCCCACCCACAACAATGCTTGTCCTGATGAAGACCCTTTCGTAAGGAAAAGAATCCTACAGATTTTGGGTCGAAACGTAGACCACTACGTAACTTAAGACCAGCTCCGGTCCCCATCTAGACACTCACGGCTATAACGGAGTTAGGCCTTTTTGGACAATTACAATTTAGGACTCTTGGAGAGCCTACAAGTGTGGCCCTGATGCCAAGGGACCACAGTTATATTGTTTTAGTGGATTGAATAAGACTTGTCACTGAATGAATCAGTTCACACTTATCCTACCCCCTACACTTTCCCTCACGTCACCCCCTCCCCGTTGTGAATGTGGGCGTGTACACTGTAACATATAGTAATTGTATAATGAACACTACCTATTGATTAGGATGTATGCAATCTTGAAGTAAAATCTTTTTTGCACCAAAAACGTTGTTTTGGAATTTATGTATACAAATGCCTATATTTGTAATCTTTTTCTGGTCTCGGGACCCCTTCCCGTCTTTCCATTAGTTACCCAGGTCCCCCTTGACTGTATTGGGTATAACCCTGTTTGTTATAACCCGCTCAGTATGTGCACACATTAATGGGCTGACCAACGAGGCAAAGGGAGTGATACCTCTGCCTGTTGCTAAACTGAGGTAATGAGCGCTCATCTGCCTCTAGAGCGGCCACTCAGACACCCACTGGGCCGCTGGCTGTATTCGAACAATAGAGACAGCGCCCAAATGCCCCCACCAGTTGGTGATTACAGAGGAGCTTTCCCCAGACAGAGTACATGAGGAACTTGACACCTTGTGTAATTTGTTAATGTTGTACACAGAGTGAATTGGGCAGGAGCTGTGACCGGACAGAAGAGGTGACAGGAAAGGAGAGGTACTAGGGCAAGAGAGTTGACCAGGCTGTAGAAGTAACGGATAGGAGAAAGGACGTGGCAGGAGAGTTGACGTGTCAGGAGCAGTGACGGGACAGGAGAGGTTACAGGAAAGGAGAGGTGATGGGGGCAGGAGAAGTGATGGGGCAGGTGAAGTGAAGGGGCAGGAGCGGTGATTAGGCATAAGCAGGAGCGGTAACCGGCAGGAGCAGTGAACAGATAGGGGCAGTGAACAGATAAGAGCAGTGAACGGCGCAGGAGAAGTGATGGGACAGGAGCGGTGATCGGGCAGGAGTGCTGACTGGACAGGAGAAGTGAATGGGCAGGAGCAGTAACGGGGCAGGAAAAGTGACGGGGCAGAAAAAGTGACGGGGTACGAAATGTGACGAGGCAGGAAAAGTGACAGGTCAGGAGCAGTGACGGGGCAGGAGAGGCAACAGGAAAGGAGAGGTGACGGGGCAGGAGAGATGACGAGGCAGGAGAAATGACGGGGCAGGAGAGGTGATAGGGCAGGGGAGGTGATGGGGCAGGAGAGGTGACGGGGCAGGAGAAGTGACTGGGCAGGAGAAGTGACCGGGCAGAAGAAGTGACCGGGCAGGTGACGTGACGGGCAGGTGATGTGACAGGGCAGGAGAGGAGAGGTGACCGGGCAGGAGAAGTGATCGGGCAGGAGAAGTGACTGGCAGGGGATGTGATGGGGAAGGAGTGGTGATGGGGCAGGAGAGGTGAAGGGGCAGGAGAGGTGACCGGGCAAAAGCAGTGATTAGGCATGAGCAGGAGCAGTGACCGGGAAGGAGCATTGACCAGGCAGGAGCGGTGAACGGACAGGAGCGGTGAACGGACAGGAGCGGTGAACAGGGCAGAAGCAGTGAACAGGGCAGGAGCGGTGAACAGGGCAGGAGCGGTGAACAGGGCAGGAGCAGTGGACAGGGCAGGAGCAGTGAACAGGGCAGGAGCAGTGGACAGGGCAGGAGCAGTGAACAGGGCAGGAGCAGTGAACAGGGCAGGAGAAGTGACGGGCCAGGAGAAGGGAAGGGGCAGGGGAATTCATGAAGCAGGAGTGTTGATCGAGCAGGAGTACTGACTGGACAGGAGCAGTGAAAGTGCAAGAGCAGGCGTTTCCCAGGGCGACTTGAGGGGTAGGGGGCCAGGTTAGTTTGGGGGGACCGGTTTTGTACAAGCGCAGGAGTTTTAAAAACACTGCAAAGTTCTTTGTATATTCAGCAGGTTTCGGTCAACAATACAAGTGCCAAGATAACTTTGGTGATCAATGTACCTACTGGAGAGAGATGGGAGCATGTTTTGTCTAGTGGCTGTTTTACTCATCTAAGGTAGTGCAGAGGGGTAATATGCCTGCTGCAAAGATCATGTACCATGCATATCAAAGAGCAAAATGTTATGTGCATAGTTCAGTGGGTACTGCTTTGTGTTAACTTCCCGAATGAAAGGACACTTGAATACATATGGCCTGGCAGTTCGGGCTCGACTGTTCCCATTGGGCGCAGAATCTAGACTGATTTGCATATGGCTGGGTCCAAACTGGAATGGCATGGTGAGCAAAATCGATGGATTTAAGCCCAGATCTCTGAACTGGGGTGAATGTATGACATTGTTCTGCATTCTGTCCATCAATTGTTCTTTTTGCATTTGTCACTTCAGTGGGACAGGTATGCTCAGACATGAGTCCCATGCTCTCCATGCCACTGGAATCAAGCTATCCTGGCTGATGAGGGCTGAAAGCCCGAAACCAGTCCTAGGATGCTTGTTTCCAGTCCAGGGAGGACCTGGCCTGGCAGTTCGGGCTGGATTGTTCCCATTGGGTGCAGGATCAAGACTGATTTGCATATGGCTGGTTCCAAACTGGAATGGCATGGTGAGCAAAGAAACAATGGATTTAGACCCAGATCTCTGTACTGGGGTGAATGTATAATATTGTTCTGCATTCTGTCCACCAGTTGTTTTTTTTGCTATATTCTGATCAAGCAGCTAGCTGGCTGACATGAATATGAAGGAACCTTTCTGGGTTTTCGTGAGTTTAGATTCTCCTGAAGAGTCCCTTTCTCTTCTGAGCCCTGCTTAACACATGTATACAGGAGGAGGCCTGTATTCATGACCTCAATGTTTGAGACAAAAAAATAATCATGGATTTCTGAACAATGAGAGTAAAAGCATTAAGGTAACGTGTTATTACTGCTTATATTTCACACACTTTACATAAACCTGTATTCCCTATGAGTGTTTGCTTTTTCCTGAATTAAACCTCAAATAAACATGTTTATCCGTTGTTTTAATTAAATAACGTTATAAGTTGTAACTGGTAAGTGAAATGCTAAACGTACTAAAAATTGGTATGTTTTGCTATTTCTGCTCAGACACGAGTCCCTTGCTCACTTTGCCACTGGATTCACGCAAGCCGGGCTGAAGACGGCTGGAATGCCAGAAACCGGTCCTCGGTGTTTCCGGTCCAGGGAAGACATGGCTTGGCAGTCCGGGCTGGACTGTTCCCATGAGGCACAGGGTCAGACTGATTTGCATATAGCCATGTCTGAACTGGGGTGGCAGAGTGGGCTAAAGAACGGTGATGGATTAAACCCAGATATTTTAACTGGGTGTGAGTGTTTGATTGATTCAGATCTCCGTCCATCACCACCCCCTTTTGTACCGCTTTTGGCCGCCATAAGTGTGGCAGGGTATGCTCAGATGTGAGTCCCTTGCTCACTTTGCCACTGGATTCAAGCAAGCTGGGCTGAAGACGGCTGGAATGCCAGAAACCGGTCCTCGAAAGCTTGTTTCCGGTCCAGGGAAGACATGGCTTGGCAGTTCGGGCTGAACTGTTCCCATGAGGCACAGGGTCAGACTGATTTGCATATAGCCATGTCTGAACTGGGGTGGCAGAGTGGGCTAAAGAACGGTGATGGATTAAACCCAGATCTTTTGACTGGGTGTGAGTGTTTGATTGATTCAGATGCTCTGTCCATCACCACCCCCTTTTGTACTGCTTTTGGCTGCCATAAGTGTGGCAGGGTATGCTCAGACGTGAGTCCCTTGCTCATTTTGCCACTGGATTCAAGCAAGCCGGGCTAAAGACGGCTGGAATGCCAGAAACTGGTCCGTGGAAGCTTGTTTCCGGTCCAGGGAAGACATGGCTTGGCAGTTCGGGCTGGACTGTTCCCATGAGGCACAGGGTCAGACTGATTTGCATATAGCCATGTCTGAACTGGGGTGGCAGAGTGGGCTAAAGAACGGTGATGGATTAAACCCAGATCTTTTGACTGGGTGTGAGTGTTTGATTGATTCAGATGCTCCGTCCATCACCAGCCCCTTTTGTACCGCTTTTGGCCGCCATAAGTGTGGCAGGGTATGCTCAGACGTGAGTCCCTTGCTCATTTTGCCACTGGATTCAAGCAAGCCGGGCTAAAGACGGCTGGAATGCCAGAAACTGGTCCTCGGAAGCTTGTTTCCGGTCCAGGGAAGACATGGCTTGGCAGTTCGGGCTGGACTGTTCCCATGAGGCACAGGGTCAGACTGATTTGCATATAGCCATGTCTGAACTGGGGTGGCAGAGTGGGCTAAAGAACGGTGATGGATTAAACCCAGATCTTTTGACTGGGTGTGAGTGTTTGATTGATTCAGAAGCTCCGTCCATCACCAGCCCCTTTTGTACCGCTTTTGGCCGCCATAAGTGTGGCAGGGTATGCTCAGACATGAGTCCCTTGCTCACTTTGCCACTGGATTCAAGCAAGCCGGGCTGAAGACAGCTGGAATGCCAGAAACCGGTCCTCAGAAGCTTATTTCCGGTCCAGCGAAGACATGGCTTGGCAGTTCGGGCTGGACTGTTCCCATGAGGCACATGGTCAGACTGATTTGCATATAGTCATGTCTGAACTGGGGTGGCAGAGTGGGCTAAAGAACGGTGATGGATTAAACCCAGATCTTTTGACTGGGTGTGAGTGTTTGATTGATTCAGATGCTCCGTCCATCACCACCCCCTTTTGTACCGCTTTTGGCCGCCATAAGTGTGGCAGGGTATGCTCAGACGTGAGTCCCTTGCTCACTTTGCCACTGGATTCAAGCAAGCCGGGCTGAAGACGGCTGGAATGCCAGAAACCAGTCCTCGGAAGCTTGTTTCTGGTCCAGGGAAGACATGGCTTGGTAGTTCGGGCTGGACTGTTCCCACGAGGCACAGGGTCAGACTGATTTGCATATAGCCATGTCTGAACTGGGGTGGCAGAGTGGGCTAAAGAACGGTGATGGATTAAACCCAGATATTTTGACTGGGTGTGAATGTTTGATTGATTCAGATGCTCCGTCCATCACCACCCCCTTTTGTACCACTTTTGGCCGCCATAAGTTTGGCAGGGTATGCTCAGACGTGAGTCCCTTGCTCACTTTGCCTCTGGATTCAAGCAAGCCGGGCTGAAGACGGCTGGAATGCCAGAAACCGGTCCTCGGAAGCTTGTTTCCGGTCCAGGGAAGACATGGCTTGGCAGTTCGGGCTGGACTGTTCCCATGAGGCACAGGGTCAGACTGATTTGCATATAGCCATGTCTGAACTGGGGTGGCAGAGTGGGCTAAAGAACGGTGATGGATTAAACCCAGATCTTTTGACTGGGTGTGAGTGTTTGATTGATTCAGATGCGCCGTCCATCACCACCCCCTTTTGTACCGCTTTTGGCCGCCATAAGTGTGGCAGGGTATGCTCAGACGTGAGTCCCTTGCTCACTTTGCCACTGAATTCAAGCAAGCCGGGCTGAAGACGGCTGGAATGCCAGAAACCGGTCCTCTGAAGCTTGTTTCCGGTCCAGGGAAGACATGGCTTGGCAGTTCGGGCTGGACTATTCCCATGAGGCACAGGGTCAGACTGATTTGCATATAGCCATGTCTGAACTGGGGTGGTAGAGTGGGCTAAAGAACGGTGATGGATTAAACCCAGATCTTTTGACTAGGTGTGAGTGTTTGATTGATTCAGATGCTCCGTCCATCACCACCCCCTTTTGTACTGTTAAAATTGAACAGCAGCAAAATACAAATTAAACACAGATCTCAATTCGGCACAATACCGACATCTATGTGAATATGTCTTGAAATGAGTCAGTGGCTAGTTCTTCAAAACCTGCTAAACTACCAAAGATAGATCGAACAGTGTCTGACTACTTCATCGATTTTGATACCTTTTCTCCGAACCAGAGTGAATCTGAGTCACCGCCAGCTTCTTTTTCCCATAAAGAAAAAATACATGATCTCTATCTTTGGCTAAAAAAGACTTACTTTGTTTCTCTCTGGCTACAGCTCTGGATTGCAATTGATCTACTGTTCCTAGTCCTCTGGAAAGGCGTGGTTCCATATTTGTCCTGCTCCTAAATGGACATTGCCTCCCAGAACACCCTGCAGTACAACATGTGAAACCACATGCATCATCTCATTGTGAACAAAGAGACCTGTCCTTTGTGAACATTACACCCTTTCCCGTTCCTGAAGGAATAGTTTGGGATAGGGTTTCATACTATGTATTGGGTCAACTGAACTTTTGAAAATACCACACCTGCTTAACATTTCTTTGAATAGTATTATCACCTCCAGTACTTTCTCTGATAATTGCGACTTTAAAACTGTAAATAATATGCTGTTTGATTTAGAACAATCTGCTGCATTCTCTAGTAATGAAATGCATCATTATACATATGATTGTCAGACCATGTATTGTTACCAACATTATGGTCATAATCTTTGGCAAAAAGCAAGTATCCGACATGATGTTTTCACGCACCATCAATGAGAACATTGGACAACACCACCGAAAGGAAGGTCACAAACGTTTGCACAGAAGTTTGCTTATTTTTTTGGGTTTAACACTGCAGACCCGACATCTTATTATTATAAGGTTGCACCTTCACCTACAAAGAAAAATATGCTTACCAACACAAAAGAGATATAATCTGCTTCCTTTATTTCCCAGTTGTCTTTACAAGGATTCGATTTTGAAGTAACAACATAGACCTGAAATCTGTCTGGGGCACTAAAGATGGGCAGGTTCAGGGAACTGAGGCCTTATTTAGAGCATGTCTCCTTCCACAGATCATCTTCCTGAATGGCACTGCAACAGACTTCCTGTCTTGGGTAAGCTAAGATAAAGGATTTGAACACACCTCAGATTCCCTCGCTTGCACACTTTTGAGGGTTGACAAAACTACAGACACCATAGTGAGTATACGCTAGATGAGATTATACATGATGGTTCATACAGTTCTCCAGACCCCAATTGGAAGAGATGATTGGTTTGGCCTACCAACACAAATAGGTGTCAGTTGAGGTTCAGGGGTACCACCAAAGGGTTTAGTATCCATAGGCCTTGCCAACGTTACTTAAAACATGAACACTCGGGGTAGTGACGTCTTATAGTGTTGGGAAGGTATGCCTACAGTGGCTAAAAACCTCAACACTGTCCCAGGTAAAACAATACTTGTCCTCACTGTCAGATGACATGAATCTTAGGGAGTTTTTATTAGGTCCACTGAAACCATGTCCGAAGCGCTTTCTTATATGCTATTTATAATGAAGTACAGAAAATCTCACAACAGGAGGCTGCTGAGCGATTGTGTGAGATTGACCGGATTAACCTAGAAAAGGCTTTGGCTGCAGTCGACAACGGCATGAAGACACTGACCTCCAGGATTTATTCACTGGGCAGAATTCTGTCTTCTGCTATCAATGTAATGGAACATGATTTGTCTATTTTACAGCATGGGAATCACAAATGGGGTATATTCTATTATTGACCTAGAAGCTACCATTAATGCGTTCTGGTGGTATATCAACAGTACGCCTGTTTTCTGCATACAAACAAACAGAAAGTCAGCCAGCAATAGCACACAGAGATGTAAAGAATACAATGCTGCAAATTGGAAAATTGGACCAATTACCTTTTACTGTGGCTGTCACCATCCACAGAATGGTTAATCCATGGCCATATTACACTGCCAGTCATGACATTCCAATGCCAATATTGTCTACAATATCACACAGTAGGCAGGTATGAAGCGTTGGGTAAGGAATACATACATGAATCTTGGGAATTACTGTACAGATTTAGATGAAGGCATGGAGACACTAAAGCCTTTCTCAGCGGTTCAGACTGGAAATTCGTTAAGTGGGTCTCTAATTTGTCAAAATATTATGCTTCACGGAGCTTGCAATGCTTTGGTTGCAAAGCTATCATGACACTTGAAAGGATCCCCAGCTGCTATTATTCATCTGGCGTTCAAATGGCTCTCGAATGGGACTTATTTGATGTTGAATGAACAAGGTTGTTGTGGGATGGTGCCAAGCATCGCATATCTAGCCACAGTAAGTTCCAGGGTTACTTTTTGTTTGCAGGTATTGTTTCCACCGACTGACCCAGTCAGGGTGGCCCCGCTATAGCCTACGTTGAATGTTTCCTATATACACTTTGATTCTCGGAGCAGACTGAAATCCATGCTTTTACAAAAGGATGTGGCCTTTACCTCAGCCCGAGGGACTTTTGATCTCCAGGTTGTATGGTCTTCAGCTGAGATAAGGGCACTAGTCCGTACTAACTTCCTATTCTTTTTTGGGGAAATGGTACATCATATCTTTAACATGTCTGATACAATTGGGATGGTACACCTATTTAAGAGTATAGGTTCTGGACTATTGAGCACCTTTCAGACATTCTTCAGTTATTCCATCATTTATACACTCCGTATTAGGAATCGTTTTAGGAGTGCTTTCGCTGGTCCTGCAACTTATAGTGGGTATTTTGGTTTTCATTTTCCTGCTACGCAATGAATGTCCCAACCTTCAAAGAGATGGAAAAAGCACTCCTAGTGCGACATTACCATGAAAGAATGGTACTGCATCTGGGTGCACCTCAGTTTCGAAAGCTAAGCGAGCATTGGTTCCTATCGTTCAGATCAGTCTGGGTTAACTGCGTCTTGCCTGTAGACCGCCGCCTATTCTGTAGATACGGATGTGTGTTGGACATCTGTCTAACACTTCCATCATTTGCACCTCTGGACGTGGATGTACTGTTGGACCCATTAAAGGCCCAGGTAGTGCAGTGTCCTCAGCATATTCCAATGCTGATGTTGGCATTCTTAAAGCCACTTCGGGATGCTTCAGGTCATGTCGGAATGGACACCGTCTCTGCAACAGGCTCTCAGGCATCGAGTGCTTCCTCAGCAGCAGCTGTGGGACCTGGAGAAGATCAACTATGCTCCATTGACCTGATCCAAGAGGTGATACAGAAACCATCCCCTTCAAAGGAAAGCAGCAGTGATGTTGTTACCCGAACACAAGACACATAAACATTTGGCTTTCCGTATGATGGGAACAATTCGGCCTTTTTCCAAAACAAACCAAATTGGAATTCAAAAACATTAATTTTGTTCATTTTTCTCTCTTGCTCTCACTGAGCACTATGGCTTTCGGCTTGCTCAATTGGTCTAACAAATAAACGGACTATTTGGAGGACATATAAAGCTCTTTTAACTCTTGCATCTTTTTTAACACATGCCATGTTTTTTAGTCTTTATAGTAGTATTTTTGCAATGTCTTTTATGCATTTTTAGACAGGCATATGTTAGCAATTCTTAGGTTTATCATCCAGTCAGATAAGGAGTGGGTATTATGAGCCCCAATGTACCCCAATATAGGCCTAGGTAGTTTCACAACTTTTTACCTACATTTCTCCTACCTTGCTCTAAATAATGGTTCTGGCTCTGACCTTTTACCTAGTTAGGTGCCGAATAAATGTTGTGTGGTTTTCTTCAAAAACTAGCCTAATTTATTATGCATGAGGATTGTTAGTATCACAGCAAGATTACCATCTTCTGAATAAAAGTCACCGCTATCGTCAACCTTGGCCGACATGCCCACAGTCCCATTGCACATATAGGTAGAACCCCTAAAGGTACCTTTCAGGCATATAACCCCATATCTTCGCTGGGTAAACCAGAGGACAAACTTCCATGCTGACACGAGACTCTGAAGCACCTGCATGCCGACACTCCAGCACACAGTGGTCTGACATCCCTTACAGTGTGTCCAATTCGAGACTAAGATGGGGTCCTTCATCCCCTCCCATCAGGTAATGGGGTTGGCTCTTTCCTAAGGAGATTCTTGGCTTTCCCCCTATATACTTGCTAGGTACACTTAGCTGGGATTAGCATCTTAAGAGTATGTATGATTACTATCATGTATCTATGTGCCTGCATATTTTCACTGTTCTAGCACCCTGGTAGAATTCTACCTTTATGTACTGCTGGTGCTCGTATTTGTATATATCTGTTTCTGTTTAATGGTTGTTGCAGCACGCTTATTTTATACTGGAGTGATGCTAGGTCAATAAATAGGTATTGGAAACTTTCCCACTGTTTCTTCTGTGTATCTCTCTGAAAGAAAGTGAGCATGAGTGACTGAGTGAAAAGTGCTGTACTGTTTCCATGATCCCTGAGGGGTCAGGGTTGTTATGTCCCATAGTTATCAAACGCTACTCGCTCCTTGGTAAGGGTGTGGGGCTTATAGTGGCGCAGTGAGCTAGCTGGTCTAAAGACTAACATATCCTTTGGGGTGTCTGGAATCAGTCTGGACACAAATCCTTCAGTTTATGTTGTCTAAATGTGCAGATCACATATAGATTTGTAAGGACATGACAGGGGGTAAATGTTTGACTTGTTTAGCATTCCGTCCATCATTTGTTCCTTGTTCAACTTTCTAAAAGTGGCATTTTCAGAACTGCAATTTAAAAAACAACTTCACCATAAGTTTCAATCTAAATTGGAATCCATAGACGCTACATTTTTGAGTCCCATCTCTTTTCAATTGGAAACTAAACATATGAAATGTAATAAGGCAGTCCCATGTTTATCCAATGGGAGAGATAGGCCCTGCAGTACTGAAAAATTATTTGAGTATTTCACTAGCAGGACAGGTAAAACTTAAAAATACATGTCCTATATTTTAAATACTTTGCCTGTGGGCTGTCCAGGGCCGAACTTAGGGGTGACCTATATGAAATGAAAAGGAAGGTTTGGGCCTGGCAAGTAGGTTAACTTGCCAGGTCAATATGACAGTTTGAAACTGCACACAGAGGCTCTGCAGTGGTAGGCCTGAGGCATGTTTACATTGCTACTTAGGTGGGTGGAACAATCAGTGCTGCAGGCCCACTAGAAGCATCAGATGTCTAGGCCCCAGCCACATGTGGTGCACTTTACTAGAAACTAATAAAAAATCTAATATGCAAATCATGAGTAAACCAATATTTTAAGTAAAGAGCACATGTCTTTTAGCACTGGTTAGCAGTGATAAAGTGCCCAGATTTCTAAAGCCAGCATAAACAGGAGGTCTAAAGGCAGGGAAAAGCACAGTAAGTATTCTAGGTCTAACAACTGCCGATGCGACCTGTCATTATAAACATTTTGCCATGCTCAACCTTCTTTCTTAATACATATAAGTCACCTCTGGGGAAGGCCCTGGACAGCCAGGTTGCAGGGTGCCATGTAGTTAAAAAGTAGGACATGTAATTTAAACATTTACATACCCTGTTAATTAAAATCTCTTAAATGTCTTTTTCACTGCAAGCCATACCTCTCTCATTGAAGTTAACTTAATACATTTAATAGGCTGTAATTTCCAAATGAGAACAGTAATCAGACCATGTTTGGTGTCTTTAGAATTGTAATAAAAAATTCTATCTTATGGTACAGTCTGATTTTTAGTAACAATTCAGAAAATGCCACTTCTGGAAAATTGACCTTTTCCTGCCCTGGCCCTTCAGTGCCTGCAGCCTGTCGCTGGGTTACATGACTGGGTGTAGTTGGCAGTTGGGCTTTGTGTATTTCTCCTAGACAAAATGGATGGGTTTGGCGTGCATCAGGTGATGAAGTCCAGGAAGCCAGTATTTTAGTTTTTCAAATGAATCTTTATTTTCAATCAGTTAATTTTCACAGAATAGGTGAATATACGGTCAGCCAACGCGTTTTGTTCTCATTGTGAGAACTTCGTCGGGGCTCAGTAGGTGAGTATCTTTCCTTAGGAATTAAAGGAAGATGTTGAAAATGATTGCACTCCACAAGTGTAATGGGTGCAATGTAGCCTAAGTCCAATGTTACCTCTCGTGTCGAAATACAAAAAGCGATCCTTCAGTCAAGTCGGTGGTCCAGGCTATTCCTCTGGAAACAGAAGTTCTCACCATGAGAACGAAACGGATTGGCTGACCGTATATTCACCTATTCTGTGAGAATTAACTGATTGAAAATAAAGTTTCATTTGAAAAACTAAAATACTGGCTTCCTGGACTTCATCACCTGACACACGCCCAACCTCTCCATTTTGCCTAGGATCTGACTCACAGAGGCAGCACCTGACGGCTGATGCTAGGGCTTGTTGCGCAAGGGAATGGATACAATTGAAACTGATGTGAGGTGCAGAAACAACAGCCCGCCATCAAAGTATCTCTGTAATTTTGTATTTCTCCTTGACAGTCGTGCACAATAGAGAGCTTAGACATACCTGGATGGGCCATCACTGGTACGATGAGAGAGAGAAGCAGGTCACAGTCCTACTTACACTTGAATAGGCTGTGTCTTGCCCCCAGACAAAGGGCTGCGTATCCGCTGTAGATAGGCTGGATCCAGAACAGGGAAGGCAGGATACCTGTGGATGTCATAAGGAAACCTCTAGAAGCTTCTTCCAATTTGAAAGATGGTCCAGGAATAAATATTGGAATCCAGACACCAACTCTTCACTACATTTCTAGACCTGTGGACACTCTCCCAGGAAGAAGGACTCCTGTGCTACTGACAGGACTGCCACTCTGCTGGACTACTGCTCTGAAGTACTGCTGCCCTGCTGTGCTAGTCTTCTCCCTGCTGCCCTCCTGCCTGGATGTGAAGTACTGAACCTGCAGCTGTTGTACCCAGGGCCAACAGACTGATTCCAAGGGCTAGTTGGCTGGCCTCCTTGAAGCTCACGGACAGAATGCTCCAAACATCTTGACCCCCAGCATCTGGACTCTGCCATCTATGAGTCACCCATGCCAACTGGTGCCACCCCAGCCATGGGCCCTTGGAAGTGTTCTGCCAGCCTATGTGAACCCAGCAGAACCAGTGCATCTCCTTTGCTGTGCAACCCAACCCAGAGCTGAACCAAAGCATTGCCTCTGCTGCCTGGATCTACCCAAAGCAAAGACCAACATCACATTGCGACCCGCAGCCTTATCGGAACTTTCCCCTGGCGCTATGCATTCCCGGTATAGGGCCTCACAATGCTTGTTGAGGGCAGCCTAAACGTCAACAATAGACTCTGCATAGCAGCCTCTCGGCTTCTCGGAACCGGCACATCGCCCCTCAGAACCAACACATCGCCCTGTATGCGTGATGCATCCTCGATGCCAAACTTTGCATCGCCAACCCTTGTCAACAGAATCCTCAACGACAACACACAACCTCACACCAAAGCTTTGCCACACCTCAGAACCAATGCATCGCTTTGGCTGGTCAACGCATCTTCGACGCAGACCCTTGCAACGCTGCGCAAACCAGGATTTAAGGTACTCTTGTTCCGCTGGTCTAATTATATCCGGCCTTTATCTGGCCCGCACTCCATCACAGTCAGTCTGAACTTGTTACTTTGTTCCGGCCCAGCATGACCAGATCATCACAGTTGGCACTTAATGCTTTGTGGCACTATGTTTACAAAAACATTTAAAATTGCATATCTCTGCTTCTACTAATTGAATTTTTATCATTTAGATTAATTAAAAGTTACTCAATTTTTCTAATCTACTGTGGATCCTTTTGGTGTGGTGCTATCACTTTTTTACTGATTGAAGTGTAGTGCAAATACTTTATACATTGCCTATGAATCAAGCTTGACTGCTCTGTGTTAAGCTACCAAGGGATTGAGCTCAGCTTAATATAGGAATTGTTTGTCCCTTGTCCTGTCCAGGATTGTGGTAGTTGCTTGACCATGGCTCACACCACTTACAGTCTACCTCTGCTATGAAAAGCAACACTCGACACACTATTTTCCTATATACTTACTCCATAAATATTCAAATTTACTCAATCAAGATAACCAGAGGCAAAATCCAAATCTACTACATAATTCTTACCACCCCTCTGAAAATGCTCAGGGATAGAGTTATCAAAGGTTCCGCCTTGAACTTGCGCCATGCAAGGGGACGCAATTTGTTGCAAATCCTAGAATAAGATTAAGTAAGCCATGCAAGGCCACCTTGTGTGGCCCTGCATGTCGGCGAGAAAAGGAATGTGCCATATAATGTTAAATATGGTGCATACCTGCACTTTTCCTGTCACACAATGGAGCGCAGCAAGGTGTCTTGCTGCACTTAGTTGAATGCCATTTTAATAAATCTGCCCCTTAGTGTGTGCAATCAGTTTTTCCTTCAACTTTGCATCAAAGTAATTACCAAAGTAGTTTACATACTTCAGTATCTCATTTAAGCTCTTAGTCCGCCAGCACAACACAATCTGCTGTATGTGAGAAATAAGCGTTGGACGCAAACCCATTAAAAACACTGATAGCATCTACTAATTTCTTATTTTGTCAGCTCTTCGACTCCACTGTCCTTTTTATGGATCTGTATAACCTTCTCACTGATGGCACACACTGGATCTTTCAGCTCTTGAGTAGGGGTGAGCATTTCTGGCATACTTCTCTCAAGCATAATTACAAGTAATTACTGCACAATTACTCATAATTATGTGTAATTGTGTCAGAATTTAGCGCTATTTTCTTGCTTGCAAAATGCACATTCTCATCCAAAATGGGCAGATGCTGCCTTTTGCGCCAAGAAAATAGCAATAAATGCTACAGCACACGAACAGGAGTAGCCAGCAGCCGCTCGCTCTCTATTTCTTCATTGTTCCTGTGCTCCTGCAGTAGGATGTTGGCTCCATATTTCTCTTAATTACTCAAGCTGATGTAATTAGGCAATTTCGCATCACAAGAGTGTTGCATAATTACTGAAATTACTCTGATTATTTCAGCATCAATACAATATCTCCAAGGCTTACTCTTGAGCACCTGTCATGATTTTTTTTAATAGATAATTTTTTTAGTTTGAAATGCACAATCACTTCCCTGTATTTTTCCATTACAGTAACAGATGGGTCATTATGAGGAAACGCACTTGGTGCTCTTAGAGATACCTTGCACTCAGCCCACAAAATGGGGGAAACAATAATTTCAAACATATTCAAATCCACCCAAAGTACCTTAGAAATAGCCACTAGTCTTTCCACGTCCATATGGCATTTATCAAAATCTTCTCTAAGCTTTGGAGCTTTGTTATGAATGCAAAGATATCAGACCTCTGCCAAGTAAAATGCACACAATCACCTTGATGAATTTCTCCCAGTGGAAATTCAGGTACAATATTTGTTTCTGCCTTATTCTTTCTTGCTTTACCACCTCCTTTCTTACTCCATTTTCTTAAAAGCTTTTCAAATTGGACCAGATGTTAATGTTATCTATTAACTCTCTAATCTTCGAACATATAGCTGTTGTTAGAAATGGGTTACTGGTAGGCAGGGGTATATGCCTTTCCAAGAAGGAACCAAAACCCTAGTCAGGGTAAACTAGATATACACGAAAAGATAACCTGTGCTGCTGCCCCTCTGATAGCTTGGAACAGAGCAGTAAGACTTCTCTAAAGATGCAATCTGTAAAGTATTTGTGCAACTTACAAACACAGTAATACAATGACAACACAACAAAATACTGCATAGAAGAAAAATAGTCAATAATCTTATGGATAAATCAAGACAAAAATACAAAAATCGAATAAGTACAACTGGAGTTATGAATTGTTAAAGAATATTTGAAAATATAGTGCTTAGAGTCTTAATGCGTCAACCGGGGATATCTGGTCATGCTTGACCAGGGTAAATCAAAAAGTTCAGGCCGACTGCAATGGAGCATGGATCAAATACATGGACCAGCATTGGCCTGCTGAGAAAGTACCTTTGGTTGAAGGATGCATCGATGTTCCGATGCAGAGAGCAGATGAGGTCCTGCAATTCACACGCACCAAGATTAGAAGGCTTAGTACTACTGCGCCTTCTTTACGCGGATGACATAGTCCTGATCAGTCATACACAGGTGGGTTTACAACATCTCCTCACCACCATGCAGGAATATTCTGAAGCCAATGGCCTAACCATCACCCTGAAGAAAACAAGGACCATGACGATCAGAAAAACCCCAAAGAAATCCCCAACTTGGTTCTGGGGCAGCACAAACATTGAATCTGCACCAGAATATTAATTTCTAGGTATGATGATTGCTAAAGGTGGCCATTTCACTGCCCACAAAAACTCCATCAGATGTAAAGGCCTCGCCCTGGCAGTCCCATTAGAGGCCATTAACTCCAAACTGGGGCGGTCTACCCTTGGCTCAAGTGGCACATGCCATACTCCTACTAAGTATTGACTATGGCTGCGAATCACAGAGGGGCAGGGATTCAAAAGTACTGGACAACCCAATCATACCAGTTTACAGGATAATTCTCGGCCTGCCTAAATACACCTCGCCCGAACATATTAGGCTAGAATTCAGCCTACAGAAACAATCCCTGCAAGAAATGGGGTGTATAATGTATATATCCTCTTGGACAAAGTCCGGAAAGCTGCACCAGGAACTATCAACCAATACTTATGGAAAGAGCTACAATGTCAAGCTTTATCACCACCTTCAAACTATCTTAAAAACAGCCTGATCAACACGGGGCTAACCCAGCTCTGGGATACACCCACCAATAAAATTACATAAAGAAATCTTGTATGGAAAACGGTCAAGTATCTTTCATGGATTGAGGACAAGGATTCCCTCTCAAAATGGGCTCACAGCAGGATGACTATGAGCACCTACACATTGCCCCTGCTCCTCAGGAATACTTTGACCTGGGGTATGCCAAAGCCGACTGTTAGACCTGACATCATTGGCATGAGTCTCTACTCCATTTTTTCTGTTTGCCTCCTCTGTTTACGATGTTTTTGCTGGTATATTGCTTTGAGCACTGTGCCACTGCTGATCAGTGCCACAGTGCAAGTGCTCCCTATGTGAAATTGCTGTATTGATTGACTTCCATGTTTGGCTTATTTGGTTTACTGTCAGTCCCTAGTAGAGTGCACCAGGAGTGCCAGGGCTTGTAAATACAAATGCTGCTAGTGGGCCTGCAGCACATGTTGTGCCACCCACAAGAGCGGCCTAGTAAAAGTATGTCTGAAGGTCTACCATTGCTAGACCACGTGCAGTCTGACTGTCACGAGGACTGCGCAAGTACACCTACTTGCCAGTCCCTAAACCTTCCCTTAACTTCATGTTAGTCACCCCTATGGTAGGCCAAAGGGCAGGGTGCATTATAAGCATAAGGTAGGACAAGCCTGACAAGGTTGGCATGTCCTAATAGTGAATTACAGCCATATTTGTTTTTCACTATTGTAAGGTAACCTGCTCTCCATAAGTTAGAATGGGCTGCCAGGATTATTAATGCTATAATCCTAGCGGCTCGGGGAGCATGGTGCAATGTTGAGTTTGGTATCCCTGAACTCAGGGTTTAATAACGCATCCGTTTGGGTGGATGGTTTTTGGACTCTGTGTTTGAAAATAGCACTTTTAGAAAGTAACTATTTTCTTGTCTAACTGTCTACCGGTCTCTGCTGGTTCTGGTGTGCGTGTTACAGGAGCTGGGTGGCTCCAGAGGTCTGAATGAGTCAGTGTGGGATGAGTGGGGCATTTGCATTGAGAGTAGGGGAAGAGTAGCTCCTGATAGCCTGCCCTGCCTGATACAATGCTGGCTCCGCCCCCCTGCAAGGCGACTGATGACTCTGTGCCTGCCAGGGACTTTCCTGGCCCCACCTCCTGCCGGGCAACTGATGGCCCTGCCCCTGCCAGTGACAATGCTGGCTCCGCTCCTGCTGGGCGGCTGAAGACTCTGCCCTGCACAGTGAATAGGCCAGGTGCCTAGGCCTGGCAACACCCACAACAAACCCAGTATGGGGGGAAATCCCCCTGCATGGACAAAGGGATCAAAGCCAAAAAGGGGTATAAGAGAAGGACCCCTGAACCAAGAATTTAGATCACTTCTGACAAGGAAACCTGAACCAAGGACAAGAAGCCTGCTGATCCAAGGACTGTCTACCCCTTCTGCCAGAGTGCTGTTTGTTGGGGGAATCCTGCAGTTGCTTCTTTATTTTTGCCAAGGAACCAGGAGAGAGGAACTGAGTGTGTACTCTCAAACTTGCTAAGAAAATCTCCAAGGGCTGGAAGAAGTGCCAGCCTCCTGTTGAAGTCACAGGGTCAAAGGACTTCATTTATTTGCTAAAAGTGCTTGTTGCTGGAACCTGAAATCCAGCACCTCTGAAGAATCCAGCAATCCCGACGCCGACGGACGTCGCCGAATCCAGCTCGACATCGTGAGTAACGGCTCCAGTGTCCCGCACCTTCGACGCCGGCCGCCGGGCCCGATCGACGCCAGTAGCGACGCCAGTGAGTAGCGAGTTCGGCTCCAGCTCCAAGTGACCCTGTGTCGACGCCGCCGCTGATCGCATCGACGCCGAGCCCTATCGACGCAGTGAGCGCTGCTCACTCTTGCAACATCGACATCGACGACGCCGTATCCTGCTTCATCCCGTGAGCGCTGCTCCCGCCTGACTTCGGTCGATGCCGCTGCAGATCGCCCCGACTCCGAGGCCCGATCGACGCCGAAGACGCGACGCCGGACATCTCAACGCCGCTGATCATCGAGTGCTTCACTTTTCCAAGGTACTGTGTTGTTGGGGTCTGTGCGACTCCGGGCGTCGACGTAGCGCTCCTCGCGGTCGACGTCGAACCTTTGGATTAACTTTGCCTCGACGTCGTGTGACTCCCGTGTGGGTTACATTGTTGCCAAGAACTGTGTTTTAAAGAAGAAGAGTTGCTTTTGTTACTAAAGACTTTGTGCTAAGAAGAAACCGTGCTTGAACTATTATTTTTTCCTTCCAAGAGTATTTATTAAGATTGTGGTATATTTTTGTCGTTATTTGGTCTTGTGCTAAGCCTTATATAAACATTCTTATTTTTATAATACTACTGTGTCGTGTCCATTTGTAGTGTATTCACTTTATTACTGTATGTGGTCATAAATGCTTAACGCACTGCCTCTGAGATAAGCCTGTCTGCTTTGCCAAGCTACCAAGGGGGTGAGCAGGGGTTATCTGAGTGTGTGATCCCCTTGCCCTGACTAGAAAAGGTGTGCCCCTATTTGTCAGAAGTGTATACCTCTGCCAACTAGAGACAGCCGCTTCTAACATTGGTGGGTCAGCGGTGGGATTTGAACTTTGCATTTATGACCCATGTGCAGTGATTAGTGTGCGCTACATAGTGAAAGCAGACCATAGCGCAGCCACAATCTGTTTTGGTTGGATATCCTATTTTTGTTCTCCGCTTTCCTGGAGCTTGATTTTTGAAAACTGCCAGTTTTGACCATGAGTGATGCCGGAGTCACTGCCCCTGTTGTTGTTGTGGAGGAATTTGATAGGAGTAAGATGAACGACTATCCGTTAAAGAAGCTGAAAGCCTTTTGCAAGCAGTTGAAAGTTCCTACCACAGGCATTTCAAGGAGACCAGATTATCTCAAAGCATTGCAGGCCTGGTTAGAGGCCAGAGATCCCTCTGATCCGGTGGTGGTACCGACAGGGGAAGGGGAGGAGGAGGTGCCAGTGAATGGGCCCACATCCCCTCCTGGCAGCAGTGTTTCCTCCAAAGGTCTTTCTCCTGAAGAAAGAGAAGAAAGGGCAAAGGAGCGAGCATACAACATGGAAATGGCAAAACTTAAGATAAATGGGCAGTTGGAGATAGAGAATGCAAGAGGCAGGAGAGAAGCTGATCTGGAGATCAAAAGGTTGGATTTTGAAAGAGAGAAGTTAGCTTTGGAGCGTGATACCAGGTTGAGGGAGTTGGAGCTCAAAGCTAAAGAGTTAGAATTGAATCCCTCTGGTGGCAGCATCCCATCTGTGCCTGCAGAAAGTAGGTTTTATTTTCCCAAAGATGTGATCAAAGATTTTCAGAAGAATGAAGATATTGGTCAATGGTTTAAAGCATATGAGTTAGCATTGTTGGCCCACCGGGTCCCTGAGAAGGATTGGGGAGCGGGGTTGTGGGGTCGCTTTGTGAATGAGGGAAGAGATACCCTGTTAGACATGCCTGTTGAGGATAGGATGTCTTATACTCATATGAAAGATGCTTTAATGTTAAGGTATGGCCTAACCCCAGAAAAGTACAGACAGGCCTTTAGAGAATGTAAGAAATTGCCTGGTATGACGTGGGTTGAATATGTGTCATTTTTTTGCAGAGCCATGGATGGTTGGGTAAAGGGCAGCAAAGTGGAAAGTTATGATGCTCTTTATGATTTGTTTGCTTGGGAGCACTTGTCTAATAACTGTTTTCCAGAGCTGCGCCAGCACCTTATTGATAGCACGATATCTAACCCTAGAAAACTTGCTGAGGAGGCGGACCGCTGGGTCAGTACCAGGGTCCACAAGGGTCCAGTGGGAGACTCAGCCAAAGGTGGGCAGGGTCCCCAGCAGAAGAGTGGGGGGGACAAGGGTAAACAGAGGGAGTTCCAGAAAGGGCCCCAAAGTAATCCCCAAGGGAACCAAGGGAAGGGTTCCCAGCCTCCCCCTGTGAAGAAATCAGAGGCCCCGCCAGGTAAACCTGGTCATAGGGGCCCAATGACCTGCTTCGCTTGTAAGCAGGTGGGACACCGTTTTTATGATCCTCAGTGTCCCTTGAAGAACTCTAGTGCACCACCCAGTGCACCCCCCGTCAGTTGGCGAGTGTAGCCCTGGGAGGGGAGGAGATGGTTGCCCATGGTGGGGAGGGTTGCAGCATCTCTGTGATTGTCACCATATTTGTGCCTGTGATGTCCCTGGTCTCTTTAGGAGACATGGAAATGGTCCCTCCACCCCACCTGCCTAGTAACACTGCGAAATATAGGCAGTGGGTGACCATTAATGGCCATAGAGTGGAAGCTCTCAGAGACACCGGAGCGAGTGTGACATCTGTCAGGTGTCACTTGGTGTCCAGAGAGCAGGTTGTTCCCCACGCATTCTACCCTGTGATAGCTGCTGACAACTCCCAGAGAGAGTGTAAAGTAGCTCAGGTTCCCTTTGAATGGGGGGGAGTTTCAGGTACTCTTCAAGTTGCTGTAAGGCCCGCCATGCCTGTTGATTGTCTCCTGGGCAATGATTTGGAAGACTCCCCTTGGGCTAAGGTGGAGAGGGAGACACATTTGAAAATGTTGGGTGTGCCAGAGTGGGTGTGTGCAACCACTCGATCCATGACAGCAAGTAAGGGTGTTGATGGGGTTCTGGAGCCTGAAAGTATGGCCCAGGACCCAGCTGTGAAGAGAAGAGGCAGGGGGCGCGGGAAACCGTCCCCCGTAGTTCCCGTGGTCCAGGAGGAGGCAGACCTTGAGGGACATGCCCTGGAACCCACAGGTGAACAAGTTGCTGAACTGGGAGACCTGCCCGAGCTGACCCACTGGCAGCAGGATGGTGGTCCCTCCAGGGAAGAATTTTGTGCAGAACAAAAAGTGTGCCCTTCTCTTGTGGGTATGAGGCAGCAGGCCTCAGCCCAGACAACAGGTGATCAGTCAGGGTCACATTTGGTCTACTGGGAGAACGATCTCCTGTATAGCGAGCCTAAGGCTGCTGAGCCTGGGTCAGCCCATGTGCTGGTGGTACCCCAGCGCTTCAGAGCCTTCCTACTGGGTTTGGCTCATGACGTTCCTTTAGCTGGACATCTGGGGCAGGACAACACCTATGACAGGCTTGTCACCCATTTTTATTGGCCTCAGATGAGAAGGGATACAGATATCCATTGCAAGACTTGTCAAACTTGCCAGGCAAGTGGGAAAAGCGGGCGGAAGCAGAAGGCTCCCCTCCAACCTTTTCCCATGGTCAGTACCCCCTTTGACCGGGTGGGGATTGACATTGTTGGGCCCCTGGACCCCAAGACAGCCCTGGGCAACAGGTTCATCCTGGTCTTGGTGGACCATGCCACACGGTACCCGGAAGCCATCCCTCTCAGAACAGTGACGGCCCCCGTGGTGAGACGGGCACTGATGGGTGTTTTCTCCCGGATGGGGTTCCCCAGAGAGGTGGTGTCAGACCGGGGCACCAACTTCATTTCCAACTATATGAAGTCTCTGTGGAAGGAGTGTGGGGTAACCTACAAGTTCACCACTCCTTACCACCCTCAAGGTAACGGGTTGGTTGAAAGATTCAACCGTACCCTTAAAAGCATGATTATGGGTCTTGAAGGACCAATGAGGCGTAAATGGGACGTCCTCTTGCCATGCCTGTTGTTTGCTTACCGTGAGGTGCCACAGAAGTCTCTAGGGTTCAGCCCCTTTGAGCTTTTGTATGGACACCCGGTAAGAGGACCTTTGAGTCTGGTCAAAGAAGGCTGGGAGCAATCTCCCAGGAAACCTCCCCAGGATGTATACAGTTACATGCTGGCCTTTAGGAACCAGACTAGGCGCTTCAGTGATCTTGCTCAGGCAAATCTGGAGGCCAGCCAGGAAGAGATGAAGCGGTGGTACGACCGGAATGCCACTCTGGTGGAGCTTCAGCCTGGACAGAAAGTTTGGGTCATGTCCCCTGTGGAACCTTGTGCGCTCAAGGACAGATGGACTGGACCATTTAAGGTTGTGGAGAAAAAGAGCGATGTCACCTACATGGTGGACTTAAAGTCTCCCAGGAACCCCTTGCGGGTCCTGCATGTCAACCGTTTAAAGCCCCACTTAGAAAGGTCCGAAGTGGGCATGCTCCTAGCTACAGATGCTGGAATGGAGGAGGAGAGTGAGCCTCTTCCTGACCTCCTGTATGCAAAAGAGCAAGATGGGTCAGTGGATGGTGTTGTCCTCTCTGACACACTGACCCCTGAACAGCAGCAGGATTGTCGCCAATTGTTGGGACAATTCCCTGATCTGTTTTCCTTGATTCCTGGTGTCACTCAGTGGTGTGTCCATGATGTGGACACCGGGGACAGCACTCCTGTGAAGCACAAGGCTTACAGAGTGACTGACAAGGTCAGAGCATACATCAAGGAGGAGGTCTCCAAAATGTTTGCCTTAGGGGTGGTTGAGTCCTCTAGCAGTCCTTGGGCCAGCCCAGTGGTTTTGGTCCCAAAGGCTGCAGCGCCTGGTGCTTCACCGGAACTTCGGTTCTGTGTGGATTACCGAGGACTCAATTCAGTCACCAAGACTGACGCCCACCCCATCCCCAGAGCTGATGAGCTCATAGATCGGTTAGGGGCTGCCCGGTACCTTAGTACGTTTGATCTAACGTCGGGGTACTGGCAGATCGTCTTGACTGATGGGGCAAAAGAGAGGTCAGCATTCTCCACACCAGATGGGCACTACCAGTTCCGGGTTATGCCCTTTGGGATGAAGAATGCCCCTGCCACCTTCCAGAGGTTGGTCAACCAGGTCTTGGCTGGACTGGAGGATTTCAGTGCCGCCTACCTGGACGACATCGCAGTGTTCAGCGCCAGCTGGGAGGAACACTTGCGCCACCACCAGGAAGTGTTGTTGGCCCTGCGCAGAGCAGGCCTCACAATCAAAGCCAGTAAGTGCCAGATTGGGCAGGTTTCAGTGGTGTACTTGGGGCACCAAGTAGGGAGCGGCAAGGTGGCCCCCCTGCAACCCAAGATTGATACCATCCTGGCATGGGCACCGCCCAAAACCCAGACTCAGGTGAGAGCCTTCTTGGGTCTCACGTGTTACTACAGGAGGTTCGTCAAGGATTATGGTAACATTGTGCACCCCTTGACTTCGCTGACTTCCAGGAAGCAGCCAAGACTTGTGATCTGGACTGACGCCTGTCAGACGGCCTTTGACACCCTGAAAACTGCAATGTGCACAGCACCCATACTCCAGGCACCCGACTTTTCTAAAGAATTTGTTGTCCAGACGGACGCTTCAGAGCATGGCGTGGGGGCTGTTCTAGCTCAGGTGAATGAAGAGGGCCGAGACTTACCTGTAGCCTTCATCAGTAGGAGGTTACTTCCCAGGGAACAGAGGTGGAGTGCGATAGAAAGAGAAGCATTTGCTGTGGTCTGGGCGCTGAAGAAGCTAAGACCCTACCTGTTTGGGACTCACTTCCGGGTTCAGACAGACCACAGGCCCCTCAGATGGTTGATGCAGATGAGGGGTGAGAATCCAAAGCTGTTGAGGTGGTCCATTTCCCTACAGGGGATGGACTTCACGGTGGAACACCGCCCTGGCACAGATCACGCCAATGCTGATAGTCTGTCCAGATTTTTCCGCCTTAGTGATGAGGACTCCCTAGGGTAAGGGTAGTTCTCCCCACATTTCAGCTGGAGGGGACACGTGTTAGACCTGACATCATTGGCATGAGTCTCTCCTCCATTTTTTCTGTTTGCCTCCTCTGTTTACGATGTTTTTGCTGGTATATTGCTTTGGGCACTGTGCCACTGCTGATCAGTGCCACAGTGCAAGTGCTCCCTATGTGAAATTGCTGTATTGATTGACTTCCATGTTTGGCTTATTTGGTTTACTGTCAGTCCCTAGTAGAGTGCACCAGGAGTGCCAGGGCTTGTAAATACAAATGCTGCTAGTGGGCCTGCAGCACATGTTGTGCCACCCACAAGAGCGGCCTAGTAAAAGTATGTCTGAAGGTCTACCATTGCTCGACCACGTGCAGTCTGACTGTCACGAGGACTGCGCAAGTACACCTACTTGCCAGTCCCTAAACCTTCCCTTAACTTCATGTTAGTCACCCCTATGGTAGGCCCAAGGGCAGGGTGCATTGTAAGCATAAGGTAGGACAAGCCTGACAAGGTTGGCATGTCCTAATAGTGAATTACAGCCATATTCGTTTTTCACTGTTGTAAGGTAACCTGCTCTCCATCAGTTAGAATGGGCTGCCAGGATTATTAATGCTATAATCCTAGCGGGCTCGGGGAGCATGGTGCAATGTCGAGTTTGGTATCCCTGAACTCAGGGTTTAATAACGCATCCGTTTGGGTGGATGGTTTTTGGACTCTGTGTTTGAAAATAGCACTTTTAGAAAGTAGCTATTTTCTTGTCTAACTGTCTACCGGTCTCTGCTGGTTCTGGTGTGCGTGTGACAGGAGCTGGGTGGCTCCAGAGGTCTGAATGAGTCAGTGTGGGATGAGTGGGGCATTTGCATTGAGAGTAGGGGAAGAGTAGCTCCTGATAGCCTGCCCTGCCTGATACAATGCTGGCTCCGCCCCCCTGCCAGGCGACTGATGACTCTGTGCCTGCCAGGGACTTTCCTGGCCCCACCTCCTGCCGGGCAAGTGATGGCCCTGCCCCTGCCAGTGACAATGCTGGCTCCGCTCCTGCTGGGCGGCTGAAGACTCTGCCCTGCACAGTGAATAGGCCAGGTGCCTAGGCCTGGCAACACCCACAACAAACCCAGGATGGGGGGAAATCCCCCTGCATGGACAAAGGGATCAAAGCCAAAAAGAGGTATAAGAGAAGGACCCCTGAACCAAGAATTTAGATCACTTCTGACAAGGAAACCTGAACCAAGGACAAGAAGCCTGCTGATCCAAGGACTGTCTACCCCTTCTGCCAGAGTGCTGTTTGTTGGGGGAATCCTGCAGTTGCTTCTTTATTTTTGCCAAGGAACCAGGAGAGAGGAACTGAGTGTGTACTCTCAAACTTGCTAAGAAAATCTCCAAGGGCTGGAAGAAGTGCCAGCCTCCTGTTGAAGTCACAGGGTCAAAGGACTTCATTTATTTGCTAAAAGTGCTTGTTGCTGGAACCTGAAATCCAGCACCTCTGAAGAATCCAGCAATCCCGACGCCGACGGACGTCGCCGAATCCAGCTCGACATCGTGAGTAACGGCTCCAGTGTCCCGCACCTTCGACGCCGGCCGCCGGGCCCGATCGACGCCAGTAGCGATGCCAGTGAGTAGCGAGTTCGGCTCCAGCTCCAAGTGACCCTGTGTCGGCGCCGCCGCTGATCGCATCGACGCCGAGCCCTATCGACGCCGTGAGCGCTGCTCACTCTTGCAACATCGACATCGACGACGCCGTATCCTGCTTCATCCCGTGAGCGCTGCTCCCGCCTGACTTCGGTCGACGCCGCTGCAGATCGCCCCGACTCCGAGGCCCGTTCGACGCCGAAGACGCGATGCCGGACATCTCGACGCCGCTGATCATCGAGTGCTTCACTTTTCCAAGGTACTGTGTTGTTGGGGTCTGTGCGACTCCGGGCTCGACGTAGCGCTCCTCGCGGTCGACGCCGAACCTTTGGATTAACTTTGCCTCGACGTCGTGTGACTCCCGTGTCGGTTACATTGTTGCCAGGAACTGTGTTTTAAAGAAGAAGAGTTGCTTTTGTTACTAAAGACTTTGTGCTAAGAAGAAACCGTGCTTGAACTATTATTTTTTCCTTCCAAGAGTATTTATTAAGATTGTGGTATATTTTTGTCGTTATTTGGTCTTGTGCTAAGCCTTATATAAACATTCTTATTTTTATAATACTACTGTGTCATGTCCATTTGTAGTGCATTCACTTTATTACTGTATGTGGTCATAAATGCTTAACGCACTGCCTCTGAGATAAGCCTGTCTGCTTTGCCAAGCTACCAAGGGGGTGAGCAGGGGTTATCTGAGTGTGTGATCCCCTTGCCCTGACTAGAAAAGGTGTGCCCCTATTTGTCAGAAGTGTATACCTCTGCCAACTAGAGACAGCCGCTTCTAACACCGACTAGGCCTTTTACCCTGCATACAGCTCCTCCCTCACTGGCTCAAGGAAAAACCAGGCTCCACCTGCCGCCTTTGTGGTTCAACACCAGAAGATCTGCTGCATCTCCAATGCACATGCTAAGATCTTATGGAAGAATGGAAACAGCTACTAAAACCTCACTTATTCCAATGAGGGATTCGCTCTCGGAGACAAGCAGCGCTGACTTGCTCTGAACCTGGAGACTTACAGTTGAACTGTTGCCTGATGAAGTTTCTGAGACTGGTGGAGAAAGAATGCCAAACAGTGGACGATTACTGTAAGTCTGGCCTCGTTAAAGACCTGACCCAAGGATGCACTCCAAAAGGCTACGTCAGATTTGTACAACATGGGGGGGAATCCATTTGGTCCCGGGGCCCCATTCGGTCGTCCCTTGGTGATTCGCCGCCCGATGTCTGCTGGGGTGTATTCCGTGAGCCCTATCTCCATGCTCCTTATAGGTCTGCCTTCCCCTTCTAAGAGTTCTAGTTGTGGTAAGGTCATACCCTTAAACTCCCCCAATCCACACATGCTTGTCCCGCTTTGATTGCTGGAGTTACCATCACGACCAAGCTTTGTGATTTCCATGCAGGGGGACTTTGTTGTCGTATCTTGTCATTATTAAAGTGTGACAATAAGTATTTAGTCCATACTTCCTCTGCGCGAATTTTGCGCCAAATGGTCAGGGTTCTGGATTCTTTTCACCATTTGCCAGAACCTAGAACTGTTTTTTTGCTTTCCTTCGTGAACAAGTTTCCCCCAAAGTTCTTCATTCCTTTGTTTTTGACTTAACCATTTCCGCCGTTTGAGTTTCTTTTTCCATCCCTCAGCACTACTTGCAAACTAGGGTTTCCCTGATCCTTTCGTATCTGCCTCAGAGTTTGATTAATCAGGCGTTTTTGTGTTTTCATGTCCAACCACATCTGTCTCGTGCTTGAGGGTCCCCTCACAAGGCGAGAATTGGAGGGCCTGGTACTACCCAGTTGTTCCCCGATGGTGATGGTGAAGTCATGCCAGACATTCCCCAACTTGGTTGAGCAGTGAATTTGGTGGAAGAGGGTTTTCGCAATTGAACCAATAAGGTCGATGTTATCAAGACTACACCGTATCAAATTTGCACTGACTTCTGGTTCTGGGCCAATGTAACGTTCTTTTTTCCTCTACCAAATTGGATTTTATCTCAGCCACTAAGGGCAGGTGGTCGCTGAAATGTAAATGTAGTTGAGCTTATATAGCGCACAGCTACCCGCAGTGGGTTTCCCGGCGCTTGCTTAGGGAACCCGTCCTGGTATTCCCCTGTGAGATATCAGGGTATCCACAAGGTGAAAGTCAGGCATCCCGCCGCGAGGGGCCGTTGTGGAGATTAAGCAAGCTATTGCCCAGAGTCGCAGAGTGTGAACCCGAGAGTCGAGGAGGCACTGGGGCGAGAATTATCGAGTCCGTGGAATTTTTAGCCCAAGACCCGCCGAGGCAGGGAATTGAACCCTGGTCCAGGACCGATCTCAGCTTCCGGGTCTGCTGCCTCTAACCCCTGAGCCACACTTCTCCACTCACTCACTCACGTCTATTTTAAATGAAGTTATCCAGCGGAACATGTCCAACGACATGAACATGTAATCCAAATGCGAGGATTGTGTGCTAGAGTGGAAAGTGACTGCCGGTGGATCGTCTTCAGCATAACGTCCATTTAGGGCCCTTAAGTTATGGGTGTTCAATTGCCGAAGAAGGTTTTTTGAGTGTTTCGTTAGGTTGTTATTTTTTGTTCGACCTTGCGGCGGCACGCCCCATACTGTGTCTAACTCATAAGAGAGGTCAGTGCCTTGCTCATTGCTGATGAGAAGCATGTTAAAGTCACCAGCCAGGATGAAGGTGTCTGACTCCCCAGAGTCCCTTATATTTTGTAGAACGTGCCCCAGCTCTTCCACCGATTTTTGTTTCCATTTGGGGTGAATGTATGTGTTTATAATAATAACTTCCTGGTGCTGCTTTGTTAGAGGGAGTGAAAGCTTTACCACCTGTATGACACTTGGGGGGGTTATATGGAAGTCCAGACCCCTAATTTCGCCTATTGTCGTTATAGAGGCGAATACCATCAATCCTCCTTAACTGCGGCCGAAGGTTGAAGTTTTGGTTGCTGGTGTACAGAGTGACGTGAATCCCTGTAGATCAAATACTTTATCTTCCCAAGTTTCTTGTATTAACAGGAGATCGAATGAGGTTAAGTATTGTATGAGCTCCGGTCGTGCTTTTTATTAACTAAGCCATTGATGTTCCATGAGCAGATTCTTGTGACCCTCCGTACCACCATGAAGTTAGCGGGCACTTGCCCATTCTGTCAAACGTCAGCAGTCGTTGTCGCGATAGTACGCTGAATACATCTCCAATTGGGGTCTGTCGATAACGACAAGTTCGTATCTTGATTGCGATATTGACCCCGTTGGGGACTTATAGTGTGCCGGTCACGTTGCCCCGGTGAGCAGCTCCTAGCTCCCTTTAATATTGAAGTGGAGTTTTTTTGAAGCTGGGGTTGAATGGAGGGTAAAAGCGGAGTTGGATAGCGGGGTTGCCTTTCCAGCTTCAAGGCGATTCCCCATTGCTGGAACATTGGCTCCTCTTCCAAGATTTTTTTAGCTATCTCCTGCGAAATCCAGATAGTTTTGGTGATATCAGGCTGATGGGTCGAGGTGTTGGATTCGAACCCTACTAATAAAAGGTCTTTCGTGCTGATGTTTGCTAGATTTGTTGAAGAGTGCAGGAGTCTTAGGATGTTCCCCCTATGTGTCTTCCTTCCCTCTGGATATATATTCTGGGATAAACAGAATTGAGGTTGGAATGCTCTGACATAGCGATTTTGTTGGAACCATCGGTGGGCTCTTGATGGCCTGAGAAGGTTGCTCAAGGGCGTGGCTAGAGGATGATACACCGAGTGAGCCTCCGCCTTGGTCATTATCTAGCTTCATGGCCCAGAGGGCACTGTGTGTTTTCGGCTGGGGGTCAGGACAAATTTCCGAGGTCATAGACGTGGTACTGGTTGTTTTCGGCTTAGACTCCGAACATGTCTCCGAGGTCGTGACCGGAGGGGTGGCGTTCCGCCTGTTTTTTGTGGCTTCTTCACCCGATTTAATTTTACTGTTGTCCGGAGTCTGGCCTGGCTGGATTATTTTAAATTGTAAAAGTTTCTGTTTGGTGAATTTTTTTGATGTCATCTTCTTTATGAGATTATGTGTTAATTTTAAGCACTGTGATGGAGACTCTAATGGCGCACTGTCTCGGGCTTCAGGCGAGGGAGGCTGATGGACACTAGGTGACAGGCTCCGGGCATCAGTATCTGAAACCGCGGTGGAAGGTGATAATTCTTCTGTATTAAGCCTTGCCCCTATTAGGGTGCGGTTCCTACCTTTCCTTTTGTTCTTTCTGCGGGACTTTGTGTTGGTTTGAGTCAGAGGTTCAGCTATACTCGCGATAGTGATCGCTTCCTCTATTTCCGGTAATTTAGTGGGTGGAGCTTGGGGCGGCAAGGTAGTGGCTAGGCTCGGGTCACTTGGCAACTTGATCTCTTGCCTTGAGGCAGTTACCAAAGGAACTGCAGGGGGGTCGGCGGTGTGTTGCTTTAATGGTTGGAGGGCTGATGCTTTTAAGTCGCTTATCAGGTCCCCTAGCATAGATGGTAAAGATGATAGTTTATCTAAAAGGGGATCATAAGGGGGGGGGTCGGATGGTAACTGAGTGATCTGCGAGAACTGCGTCTTGGCCCCTCCTTAAGAGTCCATTTAGTTCAGAGATTTTCCAGTCAATCCCTGAAATTGACTCGGCCATTGACTGCAAGACGGTAAGCTGTAAGTCCATTTTTTGTGACTGAAAGTCCAGGGCAGTGGCTGACTGTTGCAAGGTACCTAAGATTGTGGACCATAGGGTATCCGGGACTGAGTTGCCTAAGTTAGTATCCCCTACCGATCTCGGGGAGGCGTTGATCATCGGCTTCTCTTCGGGGGGTTTGGCATTGTAAGCCGCAACTAGTTCCTCCCACTCTTGTACAGAAATAGAAGACATATCATTGTTTATGGAATTATTTGTAGATTGAGAGTCGTTAAACTGCATCAATGTGCGTTGTTCAGATGCTGTTGACACCGTTGGTCCAATGGTTGGAGTTAGTTGTTCGATGATTCTGCTCAGGTTGCCTTGGGATTTCTTTACGGGGGTCAAAGGAAGTCCTAGTGATTGTGGCAAGGGATACCCGCTTTCTTCTCTTATTAAAGCCATTGGTGGCTTCATTGGTGGCTCCGTACATGCGCCTCGAGTATCCATGCCTGTGGTTGCGCGGGTTGGGGGAACTACTAACTCGATGGAGACCAGGCGAGACTGCTCTTCCCACTTCCCTATGAACCACAGCCTTGGTTTCCTGAGACCTCTCCTGGCTACTCAAGGAAGATAAACCGTACTTACTCGGTTGAGTCAAGTTAGGGGTGGATAAGGTCTGCACACATATTGACTCAATTATTTCCGCTTCGTTTGCAGTACTCTGCACAACCATATGGTTTTTCCTGACTGCCCCGTTTCCCGGAAAGTTAGAGGTGGTAGTGTAAGCATGACTAGTTGTAGAATTAAATGGACGATTACTGGTCCAAGAGAATTTCTCTTTAGAACAAACACAAACCTCCCCGCAGTCAGCATCAGGCCTCACAACACACTACGACCACCTACTGATCACAGGATAACATTACCAAGCAAATTGCCCATGATCGCAAAGGAAACTTAAGAACAGGTGCCAATTGACTTTTCAAACGTGTATTATGCACAATTATAACCATGTGCATCCTTAAGATTGTAAACTGCTTGTCCTTAAAGCACTGAGTTTTATCAATCATGCAGCAAATCTATTTGATCCAACCTACTTATTAGTCAGTCTGCACTTTTAGTGGGGGGCAGCTCCATACATAACACTCAGCCCCGATCAACTTCACTCAGCCGGAGGGAAGCATGCTGGGACTGCACCAGATTAGCACTTTAAAATATCCTCAAGCACTTTTTGCACTAAGAGCACTTTGTAACCATCTTGGCACCAGGCTGATTGTGAAGAAGAGGGGTTTAACTGATAATGTTACTTCCTTTAATTACACTGAAGCAACAACAGAATGTTTTATGATGAGTTATTAGCATTATATTTTATTATTATGTGTATTAATGGTTTTATTGGTTGTCTTATTGTACTGCAATGGTTTTTTGGTAACTGCAAATAAATAAGCTAACACTCAGATTAAATAAAATTAAATCAAAATATTAGTTACAGAAGAAAACTGAACAATCACAAATCATAGATTTACAAAAAGATTAGTGCTCATAAAAGAGGTTTTCAACAACAGATTTTCAAAAATACCATCTACAATAAGGAAGCTTTATGCAAGCAATATATGAAACAAGCATTTGCAATGCTTCAACGACGACCTTAGGAAATCCAAGAAGTTATGTCGTACCCTCGAGAAAACCTGGAGAAAAAACCCAACCACGGACAACCTGACCACCTTCAAAGATGCAACCCGCAAACACCACCAATTAATCCGATCCACCAAGAAATCAGCATTCAAGGACCGTCTCGACAACAACGCCCAAAACAGCAAGGAACTATTCAAAATCGTCAAAGAATTCACCAACCCCACCGCCGGCACCAACGACATCACTCCCTCCCAAGACCTCTGCGACTCTCTATCCTCTTTCTTCCACAACAAAATCGCCGACATTCACAACAGCTTTAAAAACCTGTCCGAAGAAAAAACCACTCCACCTACCTCAGAACCAAAACAGCACTCTCTCAACCTCTGCGCCTGGAACCCAATCACTACCGAAGACACCATCCATCTGATGAACTCCATCCACTCAGGTTCACCAACTGACCCATGCCCCCACCACATCTTCAACAAAGCAAACTCCATCATCGCACCCCACCTCCGCGATGTCATCAACTGCTCCCTCATCTCCGCTACCTTCCCAGATAACTGGAAACATGCCGAACTCAGTGCTCTTCTGAAGAAACCCACAGCGGACCCCTCTGAGCTTAAGAACTACCGCCCCATCTCTCTCCTCCCCTTCCCAGCCAAAGTCATCGAGAAAGCCGTCAATAGCCAGCTCGCCGCCTTCCTTGAATCCAACAATTCTCTCGACCCCTCACAGTCCGGCTTTCGAGCCAAACACAGCACCGCAACCGCCCTCATCGCTGCTACAGATGACATCCGAACGCTACTGGACAACGGAGAATCAGTCGCCCTCATCCTACTTGACCTCTCCGCCGCCTTCGACACAGTCTGTCATAACACCCTCATACAACGCCTCAACAACGTCGGAATACAAGGAAATGCTTTGGACTGGATCATTTCATTCCTCGCTGGAAGAACTCAGAGAGTCCGCCTCCCCCCATTCAAATCAGAGGCCACCGAAGTCATCTGCGGCGTACCACAAGGATCATCACTCAGTCCTACCCTCTTCAACGTGTACATGAGTCCCCTCGCAACCATCGCGCGACAATACAACCTCAACATCATCTCCTACGCTGACGACACCCAACTAATCCTCTCCCTCACCAAAGATCCCAACACCGCCAAAACCAACCTACACGAAGGAATGAAAGAAGTAGCCGAATGGATGAAGAACAGCCGTTTAAAACTAAACTCTGACAAAACGGAGGTCCTCATCTTAGGATCGTCCCCTCTGCATAGGACGACTCATGGTGGCCACCGGCCCTGGGCACAGCACCCATACCAACGGACCACGCACGTAACCTGGGCTTCATCCTAGACTCCTTACTCTCGATGACCAGACAAGTCAACGCCGTCTCATCATCATGCTTCAACATCCTGCGCATGCTCAAAAAAATCTTCCGCTGGATCCCCACCGAAACAAGAAAAACAGTCACCCACGCACTAGTCACTAGCCGACTAGATTATGGAAACACCCTGTACGCTGGAACCACAGCCAAACTACAGAAAAAACTCCAACTCATCCAAAACGCCTCAGCCAGACTCATACTGGACATCCCCCGTCAAGCCCACATTTCCAGTCACCTAAAAGACCTCCACTGGCTTCCCGTCAACAAGAGAGTAACGTTCCGTCTCCTCGCCCACGCACACAAGGCCCTCTACGACCTAGGACCAGAATGCCTCAACAAACGGCTGTCCTTCTACACACCCACCCGCCAACTACGATCATCTAAGCAAGCCCTCGCCGCAATTCCGCGCATCAATAAATCCACCATGGGAGGAAGATCTTTCTCCTACTTAGCGGCCAAAACATGGAATTCCCTCCCCACTCACCTCCGCCTTACACAGTACCACCTCTCCTTTAGAAAGCAGCTAAAAACCTGGCTATTTGATAAGTAATGCACCCACCCTCTCACAAGCGCCTTGAGACCCTCTGGGTGAGTAGTGCGCTATACAAATTTCTGAACTTGAACTTGAATGCCGTCGGTCTCGTCTTTGGGACCTCATATGTATTTAGCTATGCAGCATATTAGCCTGGGTGATGACACATCTACTGTTCTTTAACATGGAGGGAAAGTAAGCACCAAACTCTGTGATAGCCAGGTATGGGAACACATGGAGAGAAATATTGCCTTTCAACGGGAAAGGGTATAGTCCAAGCTCTGTTTTTATTGTAAAAGCAGGGCCTCCGTGGTCATATCAGTGAAAATACAAGATTTGAAAAGAATATTATTGTCTACGGGTGCTTGTGGAAGAAAATTTCTATGGACTGGAATATAGAGAATGCTAAAGTGATTCTGGTATTTTACTAACCTTTGCTTGTTCTGGGAAAGAAAGGTAAATAGAGGCAGCTGCCAGAAAAAAAAGAAAGTCCTTTAGCAGAAAGCAATTTTGGTGTTTTACTGACCTCTGCTGGTCATTTTCTATCAAGACAGTTAAATAGAGGCAGTTGAACAGAAAAAGAAAGGGGCATTTTAGCAAGAACCTCGTTAAATTTATCGCTGTTTTAGCGGCAAGAAACTGCCGCTAAAACAGCGATAATGGCCTTGCTAATATGCGTTATAGAATTCCAATATAAGCCCAGGTTAGATGTCCTGCACATCTAACCTGGTTATCTATTGGAATTCTATAACGCATATTAGCAAGCCCATTATCGCCGTTTTAGCTGCAGTTTCCTGCCACTAATACGGCGATCATTTTAATGAGGTTCTTGCTAATATGCCCCAAAGTCCCTAAGCGGAAGCAGACCAGTACTGGGGATGATCTCCAGAGCCAACAATGTACATACACATATAACTACAAACTAAAGTATATATACCAAAGTATATATATTAAAATATATACTAAAGTATATACAAAAGGTCTGGAATGCGTGATCTAAAAACGTGCACAGTAAAACACAATACGGCAGATGGAATGGAAAAAGATGGCATGATAAAAAGATTAGGGACCTGTTTTCGATTTCAGTAGACAACATATCCATATAATAATCACTGTTGTGATTGAGTAACCCAATTTAAATCATGCCCAAGGAACAACTGTCCAATAACACCTCACTGATGATTATTTAGTTTAGTTATCTTACCACAAAGGGTATTGATACCTACATCTTCTTCCTTTGATAAATGATGATGCTCCTTGCACTATCTTTGATGAGCAAAGGAAGACATGTTTCTCTTCATAATGAACCAGAGGAATAAGTTGCAGGCCACATGGTAGCTAAAACTTTAGTAAGTGCTGTTAAGGCTACACTGATAACCCTGGCAAGGGTCTGCTGTTATTGTAAAACAGCTGCAATGTTACTGTTCAGGACACTCATCACAGAGAGGAAAGAGTTCAGCCTGCGCTCCAGTCCATTTTGTAATTAAATAATTGAGGAATTGATGTTCTTTAGCTGCTTCACAATTTCTCCAATATGAGAAGGCTGGAGGGGCTTACTCCTCTCTTTCATGACTTCTGCTATGTCAGCTAGAGAATCATCAACTTAACCAAGTTATTGTTTGGGCTCGGACACCTTCCAACTCCTTCAAGAGTACCTGGCAGATTCTCCATCTCTTTCTTGACTTCTTCCACCGGGGCACACCTGTGTCCCGTGGTGGATTTTCCTTTCAAATGAAAATTGAGGTTCATCATCATCCACAGGAACATGCATCAGATATTGTTTGGGAAGGATTCTGTTGAAGTTCTGTAGGAGACACTGTCACATTGTTGTCACGTATCCAAAACATCCAAGAGGCCTGCAAAGGTTTGATCTTCCAGGGAGCACAAGGTTGGATTGAAGGCAGCAAAAATGCTATGGAGCTACCAGGAGATGGATGTTCTGCCTCTGAAACATGATAATGATAATGTTTAAAACTGTAATGTTAAAATGAACATTATAATGCTAATTGCCAAACAATAAACATTATTCTTGACAAATTGCCTTTATGGGAAAAGGTTGGATTAATAATGTTAACATATATAAAGCATCTCCCAATATATAATGTATAATAAGCATAAAGAACTGGAATATATACACAAATGACAATACATTTGCTAAGGAGAAAGAGTATAAGCAAACCTTTGTATCTAATCTGTGTACTACTATGGCATTTGCATTGTTCAGTCAATGAAAGGGTGTACCAAATCAGAAGATGTTAGTCCAATGCAGCACAAGGAATACAATTCTAAATTACTTGCACATGGCTCAGGTAGAATGTAATGGTAAATTAAAACATTGTAAATACTTTTATTGGTAAACGGGTGCATGCTAGAAACTATTTATTACATTATTCCTAATTGTTAGGTTGTCAGTATATTTGAGGAACAACAGATTCAACTTTACCTGACATGACCTTTCAAAACATGATATGAACAGCATCAATTTCAATAACACTGACCTGCCAGGGTTGGCTTCTTGAGCTATTTACAAGGTTATAGATATCTTCTAATGAGCTAGTATGGATATTAAAGATGCGGCTGCTCCACGGACCTGTGTGTACAAGTTATTATTGGAAATCATATTTAACAGGCCACATTTTATTATGACTACGTGACAGAACAGCAATGTTCTTTAATATAGTCAGTATTCAGTATTCAATCTGAAATTGTTAGAAATGGGGTTTCTGGTTGGCTATAGCATGAAACTAAGCAAGGCAGAGCCCACAACTCTAGTCAGGGTAGGTAAGTTACACACCAAAGATAACCTGTGATCACCCTCTGGTAGCTGGGTGCAGAGCAGTCATGCTTATAATCAGAGGCAATGTGTAAAGCGGTTTGTATAAAAATAAATAGTATATTATACATAACATGGACCAAAAAAACATAATCATAACATCAGAGCATATGATGCCAGTAGGGTCAGAGGGAAAACACAATCATCATCCAGAAGCACATCAGTAACAGTAAGAAAACATGGATTCAGGATTACATGCCATTCTACTAGCAGGGTCACAATATTCACTATCGGAATACTAAAACAAATGCATTGATGAAAAACCATATAGGGCACAGGAGCACCTGCACGCCTCCTACCTATGATATGGTAATTTCTGTGGTACAATCCCAACCAGATCCAAACGATAGGAATACACTGTTGTCCCCTCAAGTTATGCACATCAAGATAGTACTTGTCATTCGGTGCAGATGAGGTCAAAGCTATAGAAATCATGTATGTACTATTCACATTCTCATGTTTCTTGAATATTTGTATTTGTATTTGTAATTGAATTTATAAGGTGCAACAGCTACCCACCGTGGGGTCTCCCGGCGCCAAAATATCACCTCAGGTACATACCAACCAATCCCCCAGTGCGTAATCCAGCTGGGCTCCTATTAGAGCCTTTACAGCAATTGAGCAAGACCCAAGTACACGTGTTGAAGACGGAACTCCAAGCACCCCTACATGACTGAAAAGTGGGTGAGAGATGCTGAAAGGCGGGACAAATGACTTCCTTATAGCTGCCTGCCATTGCCGGGGGAAGTAATGTCGACAGACCAGTCTTCCCCCGGGGTTGCGCACAATTAGGCGGAAGGACAAGGTGTCTTGGGGTCAAGGGGTTGGGCAGGGTGTTAGCGCGAGGGCTTAGAAGGTGCAGGTGAGGAGGTTTCTTCCTCTTCCTGCACCCAGCACCAATTGAGGAAGGGTCCATAGTTTTTGGACCACCCACCCACCCTGTTATAGAGTGCCAGTTTAGGACAGGTTGTTAGGGTTTTGGGTTGGCAGTACTTTGGAGGGATGGGGAGTCTATGACCGTCGTACGCCCCAACCGGGGAGGGGGATACAGGTGCATGATGGGCGTGGAGGATGCAAGAGTGCGACGGATGGAGATTATACTGGAGAGGATGTTAAAAGATAAAGTGAGGAAGTGAATGGAAAGTTGGAGGAGGTCGTAATGTGAAACGGGAAGAGAGTAACAGGAGTGTGGGAAATGGATGGTGGATGAAAGGTTTGAAGCTGGGGATAGTTTAAGTTTAATTATGCTTGGTTAAAGTATTTGTGTTTTTGGAAACCGTGTCCTAATAAATGTCCTTTTACGCTTCAAGTACAGTGTGGAGTGCATTTATTGCGTGAGTCACGTGAGAGAGAGAGAACAGCACAGTTCCCTTGCGCCAGCACCTCGGGTATGAATGCAGTTGCTGGGGGGTGAGGCAGCTCAGAGACAAAGGCGGGGACGGGGCGCGCACATCGGACAGACCCTCCAGCAGCACTGCTCATCAATATACAGGTGTCCTGCTCCCCAATCATTCATAAAGCGCTCCGCATGTAGTAACTTTTCCTTGCCAAAGTGAATCTCCAGTTTTGATTGCTCGATGGCTTCCTGCAGGAGGGACCTCGCAAGGGAGGTCCTTAGTGGCAAGCAGCAATGTCGCACACAGAGAAATGGTGCCTCAGCGTGGCACTCAACTCTAGGACTGTTGCACATTGTGGCTCCCCTGTCTGGGGGGCAACCCACATGCTGCCAATCTGTTTCTAAAGGGGGAAGTGCTCAATCACTCTAGATTGATACGCAGTTCTCAGGGTAGCTTTAGAGAAACAGCAAAGTGTTTTACCTGGAAGGCGAAACATCAATGAGGCACTAAACATGCACTGGGGAGACAGCAATGAGATGCCCACGATGCTTGGGCCTCAATTACACCACAGCATTCACCACACGCTGATTAATAAGATTGCATAGTGACAAAAAATTTTCCAATGTCTTTAATCCTGCCAGGACCAAAGAATTTGTTGTACCTGTTAAAATTGTTATCAGGTCTTTTGACCAGGACTCATTGACCAATTTTGAGATCACGTGGTTTGACTCCCCGTCTGCGATCGTATTCTTGTTTGTATTTCTCTTGATGGCACTCAATCTTTTCCTTGACTTTTTGACCATCCCATTGAAAGGAATTATTCTCAAACAGCCAATTGGGCGTAAGTTTTGAACCAGGTTTGCGTCCTCTTAGGAGACAAAAAGGGGAGTAACCAGTCACACTATTGGATGTAATAGGATGATTAAGGATGCCCTACAACTGGCGATGGCTGCCAAAAAACCCATTGTTCAATCTATAAAAGACATGATATGGTCATACCATATTACACCCAACAGTGTGACTGGTTACTCCCCTTTTTGTCTCCTAAGAGGACGCAAACCTGGTTAAAAACGTATGCCCAATTGACTGTTTGAAGATAATTCCTTTCAATGGGATGGTCCTATTAAAACGTTCCACTATGTCATTGGCACGAGGACAATATAAGGGTGTGAAAATATGTCTTATGGCTAGACTACCCAAGAATTCTTTCATTTCCTCTGAAACCAACTGGGCGCCATTGTTGGTAATGAAAGTGTGGGGCACCCCTTCATTAGCAAATTTTAGAGTGACCCATTGTGAAAAATAGTCAACCAGAACTATGATGAACTTTTCTTGTAGACCAACTATTTGTAGGGGACCCATGATGTATAAGCCTAATTTTTCCCATGCTTTGATGGGAACTTGCACTGGTTCCAGTGGTATCCTTCTTGTGCTTTTAGTCTTATCGCTAAGGCCAAAGGCATGACACCCTTTGACTAACTCAATGAGAGTATCCATACCGGGGAACCAGTATCCTGAAAGAAGTTTACTTTTGGTTAGGCTTCTTCCTAGATGGCCTTCATGAGCTATCTCACAAATGCGCCTTCTAAGTTCCTCAGGGGGAACTATCTTGTCAGATTTGTACATGTTCTTTCCTGCCATTGACAGTTCCTCCCTAACATTCCAGAACGGTTGCAACTCACCCGGAAGATCTGAACATTTCTTAGGCCAACCATTCATGATGTTTTCCTGGACTGTTTTTAAGGTGACATCCTTTGACGCAAAGTTCTTCCACTCTTCCTCTAAAATGGCAGGAATGGTGACTTGTAACACTTCAAAATCTTCCATATTGTCTTCCAGTTTAGTTTGTTTAGTTTGTTTAGTTTGTATAGCGCAAACAGCTACCCAACAAAGGGTTTCCCGGCGCTTGTGATTCAGAGGAGGAAGTTTGGACAACCGACTAGATGTTAAACAGCCAAGTTTTAATGGCTTTTCTGAAACTTATATGATTAACCTCTGAGCGCAAAGCCTGTGGCATAGAGTTCCACAGGGAGGGGCCAAGGTAGGCAAAGGATCTACCTCCCATGCGTGATAGTCTTATTTTAGGCACAGCAAATTTGTTTGCTGTTGCGGATCTCAGCGTCCTGGATGGACGGTAGGGTTGTACCAGATTTAACAGGTATTTAGGGGCTTTATTTGCTGAGATTTTATGCATAAAGCATAGTGATTTAAATTTGATTCTGCTCTCAATTTTCAACCAGTGTAATTCTCGTATGAGTTTGGTAGTAGGTGCATGGATGGGAATTTTACCTAGCAATCTAGCCGCAGCATTTTGTACGGTTTGTAGTTTGCGGACAGTGGCTTTTTTGGCTCCCAAATATAGTATATTGGCATAATCCAATCTGGATGTTATGAGGGCGTTAATGACAGTTCTTTTGGTGTGATCTGGTAGCATCCAGCAGATTTTCTTTAGCCACTTCAGAATGACAAAGCAGGTGGCTGATGTTTTGATGGCCTGCTGGTGCATACTAAGAGTGTCATCTACCACAAAGCCAAGATTACGGGCCTGGTTAGTTGGTATAGGAGGAGAGCCCATTTCTGGGGGCCAGTGTTGGGGTCCCCAGAGTTCTTTATTTTTTCCTAGGATTATGAGTTCGGTTTTTTCACCGTTTAGTTTTAAAAAATTATTTTTCATCCATCCAGCAATTTTTGTAAGCCCAGTTCTCAAGATAGAGGGATCATTATTGTCTGTAGGCGGAAGGGAAAAGAGAAGCTGAGAGTCATCAGCATAGGAGAACATTATCAGTCCAGTATCCTTAGCTATTTTAGCAAGAGGGCTCATGTATAAATTAAAAAGTAATGGGCTTAAAATTGAACCCTGGGGGACGCCATGTTTCAAGATATAGGTATCTGAGTACGTAGAGTTTGAAAAAATTTGGAATGTTCTGTTTTCAAGTAGGGATGTGATCCAATTTAAAGCAGGGCCACAAATGCCCATTGAGCGAAGGGTTTTTATTAGTACCGCATGTGAGACAGTGTCAAAAGCGGCACTGAGGTCTAAAAGCACCAGTGCCACTGTTTCACCCCTGTCTATCATTTGACGAATATTTTCGGTTACACCTAAGAGAGTGGTTTCGGTTGAAAAACCTGCTCGGAAGCCAGATTGAAAGGGAGGTAACAAGTCATGTGTTGTTATATAATTTGAGAGACAGCGGTGGACATGTTTCTCTAGAATTTTTGCAAATATAGGTAGGAGAGAAATTGGTCGAAAGTTTGCGGGTACCTTCGGGTCAGCATTAGCTTTTTTTAGGAGGGGATGGATCATGGCATGTTTCCACTCCGATGGAACACATTCTTCTTGCAAGGATTTATTTAGAAGCTCTGTGACAGTGGATAGGGCTTTTCTGCTAAGTAGTTTTAAGATGGAGCATGGTAGCGGGTCTTTTGGCGAACCTGATTTGATCGTGCTTAGAAGTTCGGTGACAGTGTCAACGTTGAGTGTAGGCCAAACACTCAGAGAATGGGTAGTGATTATATCCGAAAGAGTGGCAGAATTGGTCTCTTCACTATCTGATCTATTAGCATCACTACCGTCAAAAAGACTTTCCTCATGATTGTTCTGATTAAGTTGGATGGTCTGATAAATTTTATCAACTTTGTCGACAAAAAATGCGGCAAGTTGATTGCATTGGGTTTTATTTAAATCAGGTGGGGTTGGTGAGGTGTTAGAGCCAGCTAGCTCTTTAACTGTTTGGAAAAGTGTTTTAGCTTGGTTTAAAGCAGCAGTAATTTTAGAGCAGACAAAGTCGGTTTTTGCTCTACTGCACAGCTTTTGGTATTGATTTAGTTGATTTTTGTATTCATTCTTAGCTTCAACGGAGTAGGACTTTCTCCATTGACGCTCAGCATTCTTACATTTAGTTTTTTCCTGCTTTAAAGAGTCATTAAACCACGGAGCAGGTGGACGTTGGTTAATGCCTTTTAGCTTAGTCAGAGATAGACAGGAGTCAATGGCTGTTAAGAGCCATGATTGAATAGAGATGGATAAAGTTTGAACTCCTGAAGTAGTATATGGTATCGTATTTTCTAACAAGGTGTTAAGAATATTAATATCTATTTTTTTCCATTTCCTCACCATGGCGGGCAGTGCCAAATGTGGGATATTAGATGTTGGTATTTGAAAGGAAAATTTAATGGGAAAGTGATCGGACCAAGGAAAAGGTAATGCTGGGAAGGTGTTTAAATTTTGAATATTCGAAAAGATTGGGTCCAATAAGTGACCTGCAGTGTGGGTTGGGCCAGTATTCTTAAGACTTAGATTGAGGGATAGGAAGTCATCAATGAGTTCCGTGGCCTTAGAGCAATGTTCATTATCCAAATGAAGATTTAGATCACCGATGACTGTAAAATTGGTGGTATTCATAATGAACGGGCCTAAAAGATCCGAAATATTATTTAGCCAATTTGAAGCAGCACCAGGTGGACGGTAGATAAGCGCACCGGAAAAGGTAAAATTGGATGAGAGTATGATTTTGAAGGTGGCGCCTTCACATCCTGGACATGGAAGGTTGATAAACTCACAAGTATATACTTTTTTAAAGATAACCGCTATGCCTCCTCCGGTTTTATTAGTTCTGTCAAGGCGTATAATTGCATATGAGTCCGGGAGGGCTATAGCCACATCTGGTCCGGAGCTTGCATGAAGCCAAGTTTCAGTGATGAACAGTGCATCAGGGGCTTCATCCAGTAGAAAATTAAAAATTTCTGTTTTATGTCTTGGCAGGGAGCGACAGTTCAGACTGAAGAAGGTATATACTTTAGAGTTAGATGTAGCACATGTAGTATTGGTTTGGGTCTCAGGCCTTTTGACTTTAGTGGCATTCGTAGTTAGTGAACAGCCATAACAGATGTTATGGTGTCTATTTAAGTCGAGAAGACAGCAGTCTGGTTGTCTAGGCGTTCTTAACGCTAAAAGCTGTTTAGCACTATATTTTAAATTATATTCCATATACTTATTTAAGGGTAAACGAGAAAGACAGTCGGCAACTTGGTTCTTATTGCCTGGAACATGTTCCATCTTGAAATTAAAAGTTTGTACAGCGACTAACCATTTCCCAATCCTTGGCGTAGTATTCTCAATGTCCTTAGAAGAAAATAAAGGCTTATGGTCAGTCCTGAGTACGAACGGTATGCCCCATTGAAAATACTTCAAAATGGTTGGTTGCCCAAAAACAAGATAAAGCCTCCTTTTCAATTGTAGAGTAGTTAATTTCAGCATCTTTAAGTGTGCGGGAGGCAAATGCTTTGATTTTCTCTTTACCCTCTTGTATTTGAGACAGGGTGGCACAAATACCTCGTTTACTGGCATCAGTAGTGAGGAAAGTGTCTTTGGTACTGTCAAAATTTCCAATACATGGTGCTGAGGCAATAGCTTTTTTGAGCCTAACAAATGCAGAATTGTGCATAGGTAACCATTCAACTTTGTTTTCTTTCTTGAGTAGGTCTTTAATGGGTTGCACCAAATCTGAGAATTTTTTTATGAATTTAGACATGTATTCAGCAAAATCCAGGAATGATTTGATCTCTTCTTTGTTAGAAGGAACTGGAGCTTCTACCATTGACTCTATTAGATTCATCTTGGGTTTCATGCCCTCGCTGGACAAGGTATGTCCTGAAAATCAACAGATGGTACTCCTATTTTGCACTTGTTTTTCTTGATAGTGAAACCTGCTTTACTGTGTTTAGTACATACTCTTCTTAAGTTACGATTGTGTTCCTCTTCGTCAGAGCCATAAATAAGAATGTCATCCTGAAACAGATAGATTTGTCAACACCCCCCAAGATATGTTGCATTATTCTTTGGAAAGTCGCTGCATCCGAGGCCAGACCAAAGGGCATTCTTAAAAATTTGTAAATGCCAAAAGGCGTGGTGAAAGCTGTGAGGACTTGAGAATCAGGGTGTAAAGCCACTTGATGATACGACAAAGTGAGATCTAATACAGAAAAGTACTTAGCACCATTAATTACAGATAGCATTTCATTAATGTTTGGCAGTGGGTACCTATCAACCCAAATGTTGGCGTTTAAACTTTTGAAGTCCACACACATAGGGATGTCATTGCTCTCCTTTTTTGAAGTTATAACAATGGAAGCCAACCATTCCGAACTTTCCACTGCCTGCATAATGCCAAGCTTTTCTAGCTTCTTCAGCTCTTTTTTTAAAGGCTCATGCATCACCAGAGGAATAGACCTGTTTTTGTGTGCAATTGGGACAGCATCATTCTTGAGTTTTATTTTGTGCATGTAGTTTTTTTAATAAACCTACATCTTCTGTAAAGACATCTGGAAATTCATCACACATTCCTTTACCTGTTAAGGAAATATCAACCAGTAATACTTGTTCAACATTGTTGGGATAAGTGTGATACCCAAATCCTTCTGATGCTTCCACCCTAATAAGTTCATTCCTTTTCCGTGATGTAGACCTTTCAAAAGGTATGTCTATCCTTAAAGGAGATGCGCATACTAACCATCCCTTTTAAAGGAATGGGGTCTTTGTTGTACCCCCCCGGATGTACATCCGGTTTTTCCATATTTTAATCACCATCCTTAAATAAGCCTTGGAAAGTGTTGAATTATATTTAGGTGTAAGGGGAACAGGAGTCTGCAAAAGCCTTAACATTTTTACCATCCAATTGCACATTTTTTAAAAGAGTCCCATACTATTACACTTTCTGCAGTTCACCCCTCTAGCTGGACACCTGGGGAAATTGGCTAGATGATTAGCATTTCCGCATCGTTAACATCAGAAAGAGTCTTTTTTTGGCTTAGGGGTGACATTGTTTTTTCTCACTACTTTCAGAATTTCCTCATCTTCTTTAATCACATTGACATGCTTCTCCTCTGCTGCAGACTCTTTATTAATTTTCATCTCTTTTACACAATAAGCTGTGTGCTCAATGCTCTTTGCTATGGTTACAGCCTCTTCTAAATCAGGATTTTGGGTCAACAGCCTTTCTTGTACTTTATGATCATTAGTGCATCGGACCAATTGGTCTCTGATGAGGGAATCTGCTAGTGTACCAAATTTGCAAGTGGCAAAGAGCCCTCTCAAAGATGCAATGTATGCTGTGACTTTTTTGTTCTGACCTTGAAGTCTTTGGAAAAATGTATGTCTCTCCAATACAACATTTGCTTTATCCTTAAAATGAGAACCCAATTTTCTTAATGTGGTAGTGAACACATCAATATCACCCCCCTCATCATCTTCCTCCCATGAATACCCAGATTATGTAACATGATATGATGTTTTCTTATTGACAAAAACGTTTCCCCTCCTATGGCGATTAGATAGGAATGAAGCATTTTGAACCATGTGTCCCATGGAATCTCAGGTTCCCCTTCATCATTTAAAAATGGAGGCGGTTGATTCATGTTAATAACATACATGTTTACACTATAAGCTACACCACTATAGCAATCAAAAGTAACAGGGAATGAAAAATCATAGAATATGATGAGCAACAGAAAGAGGAAAGCTATGCCTATAACATTCTCTGCTGAAAATATTACCACAAGGTAAAAGTTCCAGTTATAATAAGTTGCAGCGTAAATGAGCACCACAAACAACGTAGAAGCATGTGCCTATAGAGAAAATAGAACTCTAGAAGCGCCTGTATTAGACGTAAAATCCCTCTTGTTGTAAAGGATAGCAAACACAACAATAAATTAGGCTGTAGGAGCTGAACAATGCTGTGCCTGCCAGCGCAGATGGATAGCTGGCAGGCAGTTCATGGTTCATCAAGCTTGGAGAAGACGGCAGCGCTGCAGATATAAGGATATAATACTTGAGTAAAGCTGTGCCTGTCAGCGCAGATGTACAGCTGGCAGGCAATTCCAGATGCTGAAAGAAAGGAAAACGACAAGCAAAGCTGTGCTTGTCTGCGTATAAAGACAGCTGGCAAGCAACACCGTCAACACCAGAAAAACAAGCATTTACAATGCAATAGGTCTCGCATTATTAAAGTTTGAGCTATTGGTGTTGCATTTTTTAGCAACCAAAGCTCAGACTTTATTAATGCGAGACCCTGCATTGCAAATGCTTGTTCTTATTTGCTAGGAAATCTGATATTGCATTGTATTTGTACCCTCATTTGCACTACCTAAAATGCGGACTAAAAAGTACATTAACAAGAGTTACTGAACAGCCACAAGGGCAATAATACAATATTAATATTATTACACCTGATTGTTCAGTTCCAAGCCCACCACCTGCAGTAATTGTGCTTTGTGAGAGCTTCAGCTGAAGTTATCAACTGTACTTCCAGCAACGTCATTGTCTGCCTCACTCGCCACATTCCGTTGAGTGTGCTAACATGGGCTCCATCCATGGGAAGACTACCACACGCATAGCAGGAACTCAGTGATGGAAGGATGAGCACTTCCTGACATTTGTGGAACCTTAGCAGCTACAATGGCTCATAAAGGGCACAGACAACGCGGGACTCAATTCGAAGGCATCCATGCTCTCATCCCATTGTCAGAAGCACTTAACATCGAGGGTGCAGAAAGATATGGCCAAGCAATTAGCGAATTCTCCGTTCCAGTGAATGCACCTCAGCTTTAATTATGCAATTTCCCATAGGTATATTTGATGCTAGGGCGAGGGGAGCAGTAGGGGAATGGGAAAGGCATGCACAGCTAATGGAAATGAGACACATTGCATACACTTCAGAGGGGTAGCTGCTGCTTGGTAATAAGAGAACTTCAATCGTGATCCTCTACCTCTTAACTTTCATTCAACATAATGTTATAATGCGCGACAGCCACCCCCTCACTTCTCCCTCGACACTTAGGCTGATTCAGCAGGTGAGAGGTCATCAGAGAAGATGAACGAGCACTGGCAAAGCCGGTAGGTCACGTCCTTGGGATCAACTGGTTTACCAATGGTTTTTAGCGATGCTGGTCGCTGCCGATCTGGGTCACAGTGCAGAGCTGAGCCAAGGGCGGATGAGACCATAGCCTTCAGCCATCTGCTCAGCAATATTTCATCCAGCCACGCCGCGTGCTATATTCACTTGTGGTAGCAAATGCAGCATGAAAACTCGCCAGAGCCAGCATTCCCGCGGTAGAGGTTTTCTGCGTTTCCAGAGAGTAAAAACAAATACAAAGCTCTAGAATAGGACAGGGGAAGGTGGGGACATTTGAAAAATCAACGGAAAAGAACAGATTGGAGTTGATTCATCGGATTATGTAATCACTTGCACATGCCAGATGGTAACATGCTTGAAGTGTCCTGCTAGGACACAGTCTAGTTGTTTCATGTGTAACCCTACACTAAACACCCACCCACCACAGACGTCACTGGGTCAGGTGACGCTGTTAATAAAAGCACCCGAGCGCACGTGCTCGAGGCCAGATTTACTATCCCCTAACTCGTGTCCTGTGTGTCATTCATTTCACCATGCGGGCCTAGGGCCCCAACACCACATTGGCAACGAGGCGGTAACGCTAGCCATGCGTGCCGCGGCTACAAAATCCCCGAAAAGGAAGAGAGAGTGCTGCCTGCCCGAAAGACAGGCACCCCCCCACCCCACAGCTGCTCCGGCCGCCGAGAGGCCCATGGGGCGTGTGACGAGCCCTGGGGCCAGAGGGAAGGAAAAAGGTGACCGGGAGCCGACCCCGCACCTAGCGAGCCCATCGTGAGCTGCCCCCTGCCTGGGGGTGAAGTGAGAGAAAAGCGGTGCCCGCCCGCATCAGCCACGTCGGAGTGCCCCGGAAAGCGGAGACCACTGCGGAGCCCACCCGCGGGGTTGAACAAGGCCCGTAGGCCGGAGGTGAGCCTGGGCGATATAGACTGCCTGGGGGGCCGCGTGAGCCTGAAGCGACCCCCCATGATCAGTGGACAAAGCAAGGCCAGCGGAGCCCACCCGCGGCCTGCTAAGAGCGTCCTCAGCCCCCGCCGCGCAGCGTGGGTAGTGTGAAGCTGCGGCGGGAGAACAATGAAAGCGGAGCCCACCCTCTATAGTCTATGAACACTGACTGAGCCCCCAACAGTGTGAGCGGCGCTGGACGCTACTGCCCACCTTAATAAAGGACTCACGGAGCCCACCCGCGGCCTGCCTGCAGCAATCCCTGCCCGCGGCGCAGCGTGGAACTGGCGACTGCGGCGGTGGGGGAGAGGCAAAGAGAGAAGGAGGCCCGCAGTGTGTGAGAGCGGCAACCACACACCCCCCTCCCCGGCGCAGTGTGCATGGAGCTGTTGCAGTGGGGGGAAGAACTCGTAGAAAGGCCCAGCGCCGCCGTCGGAGAGATGTGCCCCCATACCCGCTACCTCGGAAGTAAGCAGAAAGCGACCGGCAGCGTGTGGCGAGCTGCCGGCGCTAACACCCACAGCTGAGCTCACCCGCAGCGGTGGAGACATGAGCTCGTTCCCGTCCACACGGGGAAAGTGAACACGGCCCAGCTGCAAGGCGGCATCGCTCTTCACACCGGCCCCACTCCCTGCACCAGGAGACATAGGCAAAGCAGAGCGACCGCATGGCCCCGCCCGTGGTGTCCAGCCCCGGGAGGCTGTAAGGGAGAAAATTATAGCCTGGGGAGTGCCTGCAGCGCCACCCGGCCGACCCGAACAGCACCACATCGGCCACGTGACGTGGCAAGAAGCAATTAGAGAAAGCACCGTCCCGGGGCAGGCATTCCCAGAACCAGTAAAACACAGGGAAAACTCACGTGGGACACCAGCAGCGCTGCCTCAGCTTGCGGTTCCCCCCCCCCTTTCACACCACAAACACTCTTGTGCCCCACTAAAAAGAAAGAGCACTTACCGGACGGCCTCCTCCTGAAGTCCGGGAGTAACAGTGGCTCCAGCCCCTGTGCAGCCAGGAGCAGCAGGGACAGAACGGGGAGAAAAAGCCCACGAGAAGGGAAGACTGCCGGGGCATGAGAAAATGCTCCACTACCACCTAGTGGCCAACGGGAGATACAGCGCCCAGCAGCCTAGATAAACAGTGCAACGGAGGCAATAACAAATGGACACAAAGACAGTGCCCACAAAGGATCCTTGACACCCCTCCAGAGAACACATCGCGCACAGCCAACCCTGAAGAGCGTGCTAAGCAAAGGAACAGCACGCAGAAGTACTACCAGGACGCATCAGCAGAAGCACGTGACTGAAAGACTCAGTCCACCAGGGGAACAGAAAGTGAGGTCACTGCAGCCCTGCACTAGTGACCCCAAGCGCGCCACACCAAAGCAGACTCCCAGCAAGGGACAACAGGCTGCAAAGCACGCAAGGAGCCAAGCAAGGAACAAAGGTCTGCACGGCGCAGGAACACGCCAGAAACGTAGGAAAACGCCACGAAGCGCAAGAACGCGACAGGAGTGCCAGAAATCCACACCCGCATGCCAGGACCACGCAGCACTGCGCTGGAACGTGCCAGGAGCGCCTGGAATCAAAAGCGCCAGAGTGACGCTGCACAGCGACACGCCAACGCCACGGGACAGCACGCAAAAGTCCCCAAGAGAGACAGCGACGTCTCGCAGCAACCAGAGCGCCATCGTCAGCACGCATGGTGGCATGCCCCAGAGTTGCACCAGGAGCGGTGACGCAACCCTCCTCTGCGCAGACAAAGCGCGCCAACGCCAAAACACCGTGACGGTGAATAGCGACCACAAAGTAAATAGCACAGAATGACAACTCATGCCCAAGATGAAAACCGACCACCCAGTCTGGTCACCAAGGAAAGAAAAGCAACACCAGAGAAGATCGCGACAACTGGTCCAGTCAGAGAAGAGAAGAACACCATGCCGGAGAGCTATGCCCAGACCAGAAAGAAACAGGTGGAGTGCACGCCGCCTGGGGAAGACTGATCGGGAAGGCCAACGACAGCAAGAGGACCAGACCACGTCGCAAGAAGGAACATGGAAAGGAAGGGCGCGACGCCATAAAGGAAAGGAAGAAGGGACAGGAAGATACGACGACAGGTCTAGTCACCAAGCCAAGTGAAGACAGTGTCCTACCACATGGACAAGACCAAGGGGACGACATGTAGAGGGCCCGCTACATGGAGAAGCCTGGTTAGCATGAGTAAGCAAGAAAGAAGACCGGACCGCGTCGAGGAAGAGAACGTAGAGGAAGGATGGAGAATCACAACATCACTCCACAGAGGAAGAGAGAGAACCACAGCACACAGGAACATCGGTGCTGTCCAAGGAGCATCGTAACAGTCAGCACACAGGAACATCGGTGCTGGCCAAGGAACATCGCAACATCCGTGTGGATCCCAGTAATCCCTACAACCTGCATTTGAGGAGACCAACCACTGAAGAACTGCATGGGTGCCCCGTGAACCTGAAGCTTGCCGAAGCAGAGCATACCCGAGCACTAGACAATCCACCCTTGTGGACTACACAAGACTCGACTGTGGCCATGTCCGAAGTTCCGCAGCGACCCGCACAGCCCACGCGATCATGTGGCAGTCCAGGGGACAAGGGCCTCGGCCGCATGTCCTGTGAGAGAGGAATCCGGATGGGAGAGGTGCAGCAGCGGCAGCTCCACGACAGGCAACAGGAAGCATGAAGGCCCCAGGTAAACACCTGGCACCGAGAAACGGTCTGTTGAAGACACTGAACCCATGTCCTAACGGCAAGACCATCCTGGCGGATGACATCAACACCCCCGAGGACATCATGAGAGACTTGGCGGTGAGTCTGTTGGCAGTTCGGCAGCGACGCCTTTGCGCGGCTCATGCGAAGCCCGCACGGCCCACCCGGTCCCATCGTGTCCGGCAAGAGGGTCCTCCCAGCGTCTCTAGTGAGAGAAGAGTCCAAGCAGGAGAGGCCAGTCTTCGAGGCTCCAGTGAGAGAGGAGTCTGGCAAGGAAGGCAAGTCGGAAGTTACTTGGCCTGACGGAGATGTGAAGGCATCAAGATCAGCAAATCCATAGAAAGACCTCTCGTGCCATAGTCGTCTCCTACAACCAACAAGCGTTGTCATCCACTGGACTAGGAACACCTGCGAGACCCCTCAAGGGTCACACCCATTCTGCTCCCAATGCTCCAAGTGACGAACACTGTATATAAGCGTCCACACAGCAAGACAAGGATGATCTGAAGTACACCGCCGAGGTGAAGCTCATCTGACTGACTTTGTAGTCCTGGAACTTTCAACATTCTCCCAGCTGATTGCCTGAAGAAGATCTGTTGGGGCTATCAAATGTTATTGTTCTGTTTTCTTGCAGGTTGGACATTAGTTTTTCCTTTCATTAAAGTTTGGGAGGAATGTAGTGTCCTGCTAGGACACAGTCTAGTTGTTTCATGTGTAACCCTACACTAAACACCCACCAGCCACAGACGTCACTGGGTCAGGTGACGCTGTTAATAAAAGCACCCAAGCGCACGTGCTCGAGGCCAGATTTACTATCCCCTAACTGGTGTCCTATGTGTCATTCATTTCACCATGCGGACCTAGAGCCCCAACTTTACAATGCTGAGCCTGAAAGCAATATGGCCTTTAACGCAGAAGAAGAGAATGCCTCAGCGCTGCCACATGGAAGAGGCATAATGACCAGCTACTGAGCCGCCCGCAAATATACACTGATTTGCATCATGGGACCTGAATACTACTGCTGAAGCATCCCCTTTAAACACCAATGTTTTCAATGAAACTGTTCTTATTTGTACCCACAAAATGACTGTGCAAGCAGCGATCCGTGATTCATAGGCGGGATCGGCCTCGCAATCTTGCTTCAGAGTTCGATCAGCACACATCTCAGACGCTGACCACTGAAAGAGGTCTGTGTCCTGCTTCTTTATTTAGAGTTTAGAAAGGGGTTACTCCGTCAGAAACGTGACGGATTTCCCACCCAAGGCGGACGGGGTATCCGTCACATTTGTCCAAACATCTGCCAAACTCTAAAACAAGCTTTTTGGTTTGGGCTTTGGGTTGGAGCTCAAGCCCCGCCCCCGACCCAATTTCAACTAAGCACACCCCACAGTGTAGCATGCCACCAGTCCAACGATGTGCTTCATAGCCCCGTAAGAAGTATGGGCGCTATACATATACAATCACAATTATATTCACCTAGCAAAATAATTCAACATCTGTGACCACCTTGCAGGCCCAGTTCGACAAAGAAGGAAAAAGCTTTATGGGTGTTTGTTCATTCAGAGATTGCAGGTTCAAACAGTTGGAAAAAGACACGAGTCACATGGGTCTAACGCTTTTCAAAACATACAGCGGATGAACGTACATTCGCCTCTGGCAACAGCTTCTTAAATACTTCAAAACTAAAAACCTCGGAACCGGCGCGTTCTCATGAATACAGAGGTCACAAGGCGCCTCATGACGCCTGTGTTCTCTTTGTTATATGCTCACCCCTTACAAGTGAAGTATGCCGATGCTAAACTAGATGGTGTCAACTCAGCTGCATGCACACTAAAAAACAAGCACGGAATAATAGAAACCTGTGGTGCGCGCGCACCACAGAGGAGCCGATGCGGGAATCGAAACCAGTGGTGCACGCGCACCAGAGGAGCGGGGGCAAGGGAGCGCGAAGACACGCCGAGATGAGGTAGGGGATGTGTGTGTGTAAGCGCCGGGAGTTCTGTGTGTATGTGTGTGTGTGTGCACGGCGGCGGGGGCGGGGGGAGGAGGTTCTCTATGTGTGTGTATGCGCGGCGGCGGCGGGGGGTCTCTATGTGTGTGCATGCATGTGTGTATGCTCGGCGGGGGGGTTCTGTATGTGTGTGAGTGTGTGTGTGTATGCGCGGCGGGGGGGTCTGTATGTGTGTTGTGCATGTGTTGTGAAGAGCCTGCCGGAATCGGAGCGCGTGTTCACGCGCGCGACCTGATCCGATTCTGGCAGGCTATGTGGCGCGTGCCAGTCTCTTGTCTCCAAGTCTCGCTACTCATTGAAAGCTGAAACAATCACAATAATCTCGCTTTGCGACAGCAGGCGCGAGACCTAAACATAAAGCAAACCGAAAATGTGCACCAAAAAATAAATCCAGCAGGTGGCACTGTGGCTTCAGATATGAACCGGGAAAATAATGCAGACTTCCTTTGATAGCTCACCTGAGTGAACGTGAATGAAAAGGCTGGAAGGCAGTCTTCCCCATCGTAGAAACTTGACAGCTTATGGAGAAAGCAGATGACAGACGCCCCACCTCAAGGCCTGTTTCTCACAGGAATGCTCCGATGACAAGTCAGTCCTCTTCTGACTGACTTCGCAAGAAAGAAAGCAGTGGAACATGCGTGGCAAAGAGACACCACAGAAGAGGCGGAAGTTGTGACCACTGGAGGTGGCACTGGAAATCGCACTCAGGGCATGAGCTGACGTAGGCTCACTGTCAGAAGAGCCCACAGGAAGGATTTCCTCACTGGACAACACCAAGAGGAGAGTTTGAAGAGTGATTGAAAAAAAAATCCAAAACACAGCTGGACAAGACAGAGAGGCGTGAAGACCACAAACGCCTCCAGCAGCGCAGCTCAGACTGCAACAGGCAAAATTCCCAACATTTAAAAAAAGGTGAGGCGGAGCAAAGTAACTATGCACCAGGCTGGCAACATCATGGGAGAGGAACAGCAGCTTCCCCCTGTGCAGCGAGATTGAAGTCCACTAGTCGCCAAATTGTTAAAAATAACTCCAAAAGGCAAAAGTAAGGAGAACATAGTTGGTTTATTTCAAAGAACAGTTCCTCTAACTGCCTAGCCTAGAGCTCCTCAGGTGAAGCCTGAACATTCTGAGGTGCACTCCAGATAGAATTCTCGGGAGAGACCACCCAGGGAGGGGGGAAGGAGCGTACCAACAACATTATATTAAAGGTAATAACCATACTAAGTATGAAGATTATGAAATAAGGGGGAGATTATAACACCTACCTTTCACATACACTGCACCATGCTGAGTGGGGTACCTTGGGCCTACCATAGGGTATCCTATGTGTAAGAAAATGGAAGGTTAGGGACTGGTAAGTGGATGCACTTGCCAAGTCGCCATGGCTGTTAACAAACTGTATACAGGCACTTCAGTCTCAGGACTGATGCATGCTTTCAGGGGTTAACAGACAAAATATCGAGTTTAAATATCGATTTACCAGAATATCGATGTTGAAATATCGTCATGCCAGAATATCGACAGTCAGTATATGGTCCACAATAATATCGAGTTGAAGGTAAATAATATCATTTTGTAAAATATCGATGTTAAAAATATTGTTTTTTTAGTTAGTGTTATGTATGCTAGTATTACATTTAAATGTATGTGTTCTATATTTTTGTGTAAGTATTGCTTTTGTATTTTAATATATGTGTTAAATTTGTATAAGTTATTAATTATATTTAACAACAATTTGCTTTTTAGTTCCGTAGCGGGTTGTGGTTTTATAGGGGAATAGGGTGGGAAGTAATTTCATTATAATACATTTATTAATAATATATGTTATTCATTATTTCTTAATTACATTTTGAATTTTAGTTCTGTAGTGGGTTGTGGGTTTATAGGGGAATAGGGTGGGAAGTAATTTAATTATAATACATTTATTAATAATTTGTAAAAGTTATTAATTCTTTTTTAATTAAATTTTGCATTTTATTTCTGTAGCAGGCTGTGGGTTTATGGGGGAATAGGGTGGGAAGTAAGTTAAGTATTATTAATTAATACTTTTTTATTAATTAATATATATGTATTTAATAGTTTATATTGTTAATTGTGATAATTCATTTAATATTAATGATTTCTTAATTGGTTATTAATAATTGTTTATTAATTGTTAAATATGGTAGTTGTCTCATTTTTTAGGAGTGGGTTGAAGGTTTATAGGGGAGTGGGGTGGGAAGTAATTTATTTATAATTAATTTATGTTTTTTATTAATTAATATGTATGTTTTTTATTTTTTACAGTGTTAAATGTGGTTATTAATTTACTATTAATTATGTATTATTTGGATATTAAGAATTATTAATTAATTAATTATTTTAATTGTGTCTTTTTTGAAGAGTTTGGTGTGCATTGATAGGGGTGTAGGGTAGAAAGTAATTTCATTTTAACAAAAAAAAATTCTATAATATGAATTCCAAGGTATTTTATAGTGCGAACCAATTTATTAGTGATTGTTTTTAATTTGCTTGTTAATTGTTATTAGTTAATTACTTAATTGTCAATTATGTTAATGTTATCATGTTTTACAATATTGGTGTTGTTGTTTATAGGGGAATATGGTGGGTGGTAAAATATTTTTGAATAATTAATTATTTGTTAAATCATTTTTATTATTTTGCTGGAGTGGGAATGTTAAATTATTTCCCTCCGCTATCCAACACTTTCGCTATTGTTGCACTCGCTGGAGTGGGAATAGTAATTTTATCCCCTCAGCTGTTTAACACTTTCCCTAATGTTGCACTTGGTGGAGTGGATATAGTAAATTATTCCCCTCCGTTATCCAACATTTTCCCTACTGTTGCACTTGCTGGAGTGGGAATAGTAAATGATTTCCCTCTGCTATCCAACACGTTCCCTACTGTTGCACTCACTGGAGTGGGAATAGTAATTTGTACCCCCCCACCCCTCCGCTATCCAACACTTTCCCTACTGTTGCTCTCGCTGGAGTGAAAATAGTCATTTTTACCTACCCGCTATCCAATACCTTCCCTACTGTTGCGCTCACTGGACTGGGAATAGTAATTTTTCCCCCCTCCCGCTATTCAAGACTTTTCCTACTGTTGCACTTCCTGTAGTGGGAGTAGTTATTTTTACCCTCCCGCTGTCCAACACTTTCCCTACTGTTACACTCGATGGTGTGGGAATAGTAATTTTTACCTCTCGCTATACAACACTTTCCCTACTGTTGCACTCACTGGAGCGGAAATAGTAATTTTCACCTGTCCGCTATCCAACACTTTCCCTACTTTTGTACTAAATTATTATTTAAAATCTAATGAATAATCTATATATTAAAATTATATATTTTCATGCATTTATAATATTTATGTTGATCTAAGTGCCGCCTTCGATACGGTCAGCCATGCCACTCTGCTGAACCGTCTCCATGACATCGGAATCTCGGGAGATGCACTAAGGTGGTTCAATTCCTTTCTGGCTGATAGATCTTTTCAGATCTTTGATGGCAACACAACATCTTCCATCAGGCCTCTTAGCTGTGGAGTACCGCAGGGCTCATCACTGAGCCCTGTACTGTTCAATGTATACATGAAACCACTGGCTGGGGTAGTCGAACCGTACGGCATTAAAATCATATCGTACGCTGACGACACCCAGCTAGTGGTTTCATTGGCCCAAGAGAACAGCAGGCAATCCTTGGCCGGCCTGTTAAATTGCTTGGATAATGTGAGGGAGTGGATGACCAACTCCTCCCTCAAACTGAACGGAGGAAAAACAGAACTCATGCTCCTAGGTCCAGTTTCACCAGTACCCTTTTCCTCCTTATGGCCCAGTGGCCTAGGTGTACCCCCTACCCCCAAGGATAGTGTTAAGAGCCTGGGAGTATGGTTAGACAACAAGCTCTCCTTCTCCACTCAGGCGACCAAGCTGTCTGCCACCTGTTTTGGCCTACTAAGAACACTGAGGAAGGTCCTCCCACTTTTGCCTCTAGACGCCAAGAAGGTGGCGATTCAAGGCCTCATCCAGTCCCGCTTGGACTCGAACAATGCACTATACTTAGGGGCCCCCGAGATGACCCTCCGGAAGCTGCAGGTGGTACAAAACTGCGCAGCACGTACCATACTCCAAATTCCGCGATCCCAGTCCGTCAGACAGGGACTGAAAAGCCTACACTGGCTGCCTGTGAAACAGAGAGTGGCATTCAAGGCTCTGTGCATTTTGCACCGTGCTTTTTGGAAGACCGGATCAGCAATTAATAACAGCCTTGTCACCCCCTACCACCCTAACAGGAACCTCCGGTCTACGGGGGCTTTTCTGGCAGTGGTACCCAGAGTGAAGAGAGCCAGGTCCGGGGGTAGGCTGTTCTCACTGAACGCCGCCAAGCTTTGGAATGCCCTCTTCCTCGCTCTTCGATCCACACCCGACCTGCTCTCATTCCGTAAGAAATTGAAAACAACACTTTTTGTTAAACCCCTCTAGTTCTTCCCTCTGCTCCGTCACGTCTCTGTCTGAACTCAGCGCTTGGACGCCCCTGGGCAGCAACTGCGCTTAACAAATCGATAAAATAAATAAATAATAAATAGGTGTTTGTGTATATATATTTAATTGTATTATTCACTATAGTTCTAATATGTTATAATTAAATATAAATATTATGTATTAATTATTCTAAAGTAAATATATATATTAAATTATAAATATGTATGTTTATTTTTTATTTAATTTAATATATATAAATGGTTACATTTATAAATACATTAAAAAAAATATTTTTAAGTTAATAGTATTTTTTTCCTTATTTTACAATATTTTTCTAACATGAAAAAGCGCCCGATATTTCACTTTGATATTTTAAACGACAGTATTTTTTCTCCGATATTTTTGTACTTACCATGTTGTAGATAGGATGTCGATATTCTGGACATCGATATTCTTCACACGATATTCTGGTAGGTCGATATTGTTGTTGTCGATATTATGTCAGTGATCCCTTTTCAGGGATATTGATGTAGTTGGCACAGTCAGTGCTGCAGGCCTACTAATAGCATTTGATTTACCAGCCCTGGCATACTCAATGCACTCGACTAGGGACCTCCTGGTAAATCAGATATGCCAATCAGGGAGGGTCAATCACAATAACAATTTTCACAGGGAGCACTGGCACTTTAACACTGAACATCAGTGGCAAAGTGCCCAAAGCATTTAAGCCAAGAAAAACAAAATCCAGCACAGCCTCAAAAACATAGGAGGTAGAGGCAAAAAGTCAGGGGAAACCACGCCAAGGATGCTAGGTCTAATACGTGTCCCAGCCAGCTGAAAAGTGGGGAGAACTACCTGGGAGTTCTCATCACTAAGGCGGAAGAATCTGGACAGACCATCAGCATTGGCGTGTTCTGTACCAGGGATGTTTTTCACCGTAAAGTCCATTCCTTGTAGGGAGATGGACCACCTCAGCAGCTTTTGGTTTTCACACCTCACCTGCATCAACCATCTGAGGGGTCTGTGGTCTGTCTGAACCCGGAAATGAGTCCCAAACAAGTAGGGTCTTAGCTACTTCAGCGCCCAGACCACAGCAAAAGCTTCCCTTTCAATCGCACTCCACCTCTGTGCCCTCGGAAGTAGCCCCATACTGATGAAAGCTACAGGTTGGTCCAAGCCTTCATCATTCTATTCTGAGAGTACTGCTCCCACACCATACTCTGAAGTATCTGTCTGCAGAACAAATTCTTTGGAGAAGTCAGGTGCCTTAAGCACGGGTGCCGTGTACATGGCAGATTTCAGGGCATCAAAAGCGGTCTGGCAGGCGCCAGTCCAGATCACCTTCCTGGGCTGCTTCCTTGAAGTCAGCTCTGTCAAGGGGGCAACAATGGTTCCATACCCCTTAACAAACTGTCTTTAGTACCCGGTGAGACCTAAAAAGGCTTTCACCTCTGTCTGGAGTAAATTGTGCTTGTAGGGGTGCCACCTGGCCACTACCTACCTGGTGTCCTAAGTACACAACATATCCCCTATCTGACTCTTACTAGCCTTGATAGCGAGGCATGCCCTTTGCAGAGCCTTCAACACTTCTCAGAGGTGTTGCAAATGTTTAACCTAACTGGAGCTGAACACAGCAATATCATCCAGGTAAGCGGCACTGAATTCCTCCATACTGGAAAGTACCCGGTTGACCAGTCTCTGGAATGTGGCAGAGGCGTTCTTCAACACAAATGGCATATCCCTGAACTGGTAGTGCCCCTCTGGTGTTTAAAACACAAATTTCTTCTTGGCCCCATTGGTTAAGGCAATCTGTCAGTACCCAGACGTTATATCAAATGTACTTCGGTACCGGGCAGCTCCCAACTGATTAAGGAGCTCGTCAGCTCTAGGGATGGGATGCGCATCAGTCTTGGTGGCAGGATTGAGCCCACGGCATTCCACACAGTACTGGAGTTCTGGAGTGGCACCGGGTGCAGCAGCCTTTGGTAATAGGACCACTTGGCTAGCCATTGGGCTGCTTGAGGGCTCCATTACCCCTAATGCCAACATCTTGGAAACTTCTTCCTTGATGCTAGCCCTGCCTTTGTCAGCTACCCTGTAAAATATTTGCTTCACAGGTAGACTGTCCCCAGTGTCCACATCATAGACACACCAAGTGGTGATTCCTGGAGTCAGGGAGAACAGGGAGGCGTACTGTCCCAGCACCTGGCAATAGTCACTCTGCTGCTCTGTGGTCAGGGTAGGAAAGATGTTTACCCCATCCACTGACCCATCATGTTCCTTTGCTGACAGGAGGTCAGGAAGCGACTCACTCTCCTCCTCAATTCCATCATCTGTTGCAAGGAGCATAGTCACCTCAGACCTCTCAAAGTGCGACTTGAGGCAGTTACATGCAGGACCTTCAAAGGGTTGCTAGGAGTCTGCAGGTCAACGAAGTAGGTCACCCCACTCTTGCGCTCCACCACCTCATATGGACCAGTTCACTTATCTTGGAGCGCACAGGGCTCCACTGATGCCATCTCCCACACTTTTTGCCAGGCTTAAATTCTACCAGAGTGGCATTCTGGTCATACCATCTATTCATTTCTTCCTGGCTGGCTTCCAGGTTCGTCTGAGCAAGTTTCCTGAAGCAGTGAGTCTGGTTTCTGAAGGCCAGCACATAGCTAAACACATCTTGGGGGTTTTACCAGGGGTTTTCTACCAGCCCTCCTTCACCAGACACAGAGGACCTCTCACAGGGTGCCAGTACAGGAGTTTAAATGCACTGAACCCTAAAGACTTCTGTGTTACCTCCCTGTAGGCAAACAACAGACATGGTAGAAAGATCTCCCACTTCTGTCTCATGGGTTTTACAAAACCCTTTATCATGCCCTTCAGGGTTTGGTTGAATCGCTCAACCAACCCATTCCCTTGGGAATGGTAAGGGGTGATAAACTTGTATGCCACACCGCACTCCTCCCACAAAGTGGTCATAGACCTCGAAATTAAGTTTGTATCACAGTCAGAGGCCACCTCTATGGGGAACCCCACACAGGAAGAGATCCCCATCAATGCACAGCCTTCCACAGGAGGTGTGATTGTCCTGAGATGGACAGAATCCAGGTACCGGGGGGCATGGCCCACCAAGACCAAGAAAAACATGTTGCCTAAGACTGTCTTGGGTTCCAGTGGCCACACAATATCAATGCCCACCCGCTCAAAAGGGGTGCACACCAAAGGAAAGGACTGGAGTGTAGCCTTACAATTCCCTCCACTCTTACCACTTGCCTGGTAAGTCTGACAAGTTCTACAGTGTGTACCAACGTGCCTTTGCATTTGGGGCCAGTAAAAGTGGGCGACAAGGCTCTGATAGGTCTTGTCGCACCCCAAATGTCCTGCTAAAGGCACGTCATGAGCCAGACCCAGTAGGAAGGTCCTGAAGCGCTCGGGCCACCAGCACAAGGGCTGCAACAGGCTCAGCGCCCTTGGCTTCACTATACAACAATCCATCTTCCCAATAAATCAGATGTGATCCAGACTGATCACCTGCAGCCTGGTCTGCAGCCTGTTGCTGCAAACCAACAAGAGTAGGGTACTCTATTAGTGCTTTGCAGAACTCCTTCCTGGAGGGACCCTGCTTCCTGCTGTCAATGGGTCAGCTCCGGCAGGTATCCCAGTTCGGCCACTTGCTCCCCTGTATGCTCCAGGGCACCCCCCTCAGGTTCTGCCTCCTCCTGGACAATGGGAACTTCTGGGACTGGTTTCTCATGCCCCCTGCCCCTCCTCTTCCTGGCAGGCACCTGGCCAACTGTTTCAGGCTCCAGGTACTCTAGATTACCCCTACTGGCTGCCATAGACTGAATGGTCACACAGACCCACTCAGGCAGATCCAACATCTTCAAATGAGCGTGGCATTACACCTCCTTCCATGGGGAACTCTCCAAGTCATTGCCAAGCAGACATTTAACAAGCATGGATGAACTAACAGCGACCTTTAAGGAACCTGAGACATCCACCCCACTGGAAGGGAACCTCCACCACCTTACAGAGGCGCTCAGAGTTGTCTGCAGCAACTACAGGGTAAAGCACATTGGGAATAATCTGCTCTTCAGACACCCATTGACACCTGACAGATGTCACACTGGCTCCTGTGTCTCTCAAAGCCTCCAATCTCCTCCCATTGTTGGCCTGTATTTCTTAGTGTTCTCAGACAGATAGGATCCCTGGATCATCTCTCTGCCTCCTTAATGAGACAAAGGTCATAACTGCTGGCTCCCCACCCTCACTAGGAACAACTCTTCCCCTAGCGCTACACTGACTAACACCTAGCGTTATGGTACACCAGTGGGTGCTGATGGTGCCTTGGGGCACTTGGTATCACGGGCTATGTGGCCCTCTTGATGACATGAATAACACCAACGGGTACCTTGGTTGTCCTGCCTGCCCTTATGGGGCCATGGGGTCTTAGAACTGGGGGTCTGGGACTCCTTACCCTGTGTATTGTTTTGTGCCCTTTAGAGAACTCCTTTTGATTACCCTTCTCCCCCTCCACTCTTCTGTTGTGGTCCCTGCCAACCCTTGGCTGGGTTATTCACATACCCCTTGTTGAACTTGATACTAGTCCAGCAGTCCGCCTCCTGAGCAAGATTCCTGGGATCAGTTGACTTGCTATCCATTAGATGCTGGTGCAGCCTGGGGATTTTAAGACTATTCAAGTGCTCCCATGTAATTAAGTCATGCAGCCCCTTGTAGTCAGGTACCTTGCTCCCCTTTATCCAACTAACCAGTGCTCTGTAATGAAGGTTCACAATCTCCACCCAGGAATCGGACTCAAACTTCTTGAAGTTCCTAAACTTTTCCCTGTACTGCTCAGATGTAAGCCCATATCTGAGGCATAAAGCCTCCTTCATGCGTGGATAGGTCAGGTTACCTGCCTCCTCCAAAGGTGTCAGGGTGGCCCATCCCTTAATGCTTCTCAGGGACTTCATTCATTCTTAGTGCAGCCTCATAAGATGCAAACCATGCATAAACGTCTTCACCTTTCTGGTAATTTAGCACTATGTCCTTGGGATTGTAAACCTTCACCCCTTGCACTGGCTGTAAGCTGCCAATATTTGAACTGGACTCTACTTACTTAGCTTTAATGTCCAGTTCTCGCATGCTAACTCATGAGCCAAAAGCAATTTATTTTCCACACAAGCACAAACGTTCTTGCTCTCCTCTACCATCTCTTCTCCCTCCATGGCAGCTTTTTAGTTCTCCATTTCCAATTGTTTCATCTTGATCTTTAGGATTTTTAACTCATGATCTCTGACCCTTTGGTTCTCCTCCAACTCTTCTGGAGTAAACTTTCAAGAGGAATGATTGCTGTCAGCCCCAGAGTCTGCTTTTCGCACAGGCAGATCCTGTGATCTGAAGCCATCCACTTGTGCATCCTCATCCATCTCAACATCATCTGCCTCCCCAGCCTCTCTGGCCTACCACCAGGCCCGAAAGACCTTCTGTAGCTCTTCCTTCCTTGAAATGTCCTTCATGGGACATCCAAAGTTCTTGCAAAATTGCTTGAGTTGATCTACTCTGTAGGTATGCAACATTTCAATATCAGACTCCAATTCTGAAGCCTCACTTGCTGGTTTGCCCTTCTGAGACATGGTGCATGGATACTTAAAGGGTCAAGCAAAAATTGAACCAAAACAAAACACACTATGTGGTTGCATAGTGGTCTGCGCAAAAACTAGTGATATACACCAATCACTGTGGGTCAAGTACAAATACAGATTCAAATCCTCACCGCTGACCACCAATGTTAGATCTGGTGGTCTCTATTTGGCAGAGATAGGTCCCTTTGTCCAAATCGGGTCCCTTGCTTCTAGTCAGAGTAAGGGGGGGATATCCACTGTAGATAACCCTGCTCACCTAAACTGTAGATTGGCACGAGCAAACAGACTTATCCTAAAGGCAATGTGTAAAGTATTTGTACCAACATACACAGTAACACAGTAAAAACACCACAAAAGGACACCACACCAGTTAAGAACAATAACATCTTTTTCTAAAGTAAACAAAACAAAAATGACAAAAATCCAATATACACAGTTAAAAATATGATTTTCCAAAGGTTTCAAGTACGTATCCATGGAAAATTATGGATGCGTGACTTTTACACAAAGTACCTGTAGATGCGTCAAAATTCACAAGGCCAAACAACCACAGAAGTGGGACGTGCCGGAAACACAAAGCGATGCTTCAGATTCTGAGACCTTGGGGAGGCAATGCAACAGTTCTGCTGCACACAGGAGAAGTGATGCGTCAAATCCTGTCTGTAGGGATAAGTGATGCATTGATTCCGAGGCAACTCTGGTACACGGGCGATGCATTGGCAAGACTTGTCACACAGGTATGAAGCGTGGAAATCCTTGATGCTTCAGCAGTTGATGCGTCGGCAGTGAGCTGCACTGTATTGGTTTTCTTCAGCCGCGATCTCTCGATGTATCGATTCTTGCAGTGGTGAAAGACGCTGTGCCAGTTTTCGCAGCGGCACAGTGATGCATGAAATTCTTCTTGTGCCGTGGAAATGCGTCAGAAAAACAGCCGCAAGTCAAGTGATGCGTCGATTACTGCAGTTCTTCAAGTTCCTACTTTCTTCCAGCTCTCAAATAACTGCAACAACCTCCATAGGCCCAGAAGTGGCACAGACACCTCCTAGCAGGCCAGTACTCACAGGAGTAGAGTTCAGGGGAGCTGGGGGTGTAGTCTTTGTGTCCCTGAGACTTCTGAACAGGAGGTCAGCACACACAGGCCCTTGGAGATTTCTTTCAAGCAGGGGACACAGCACACAGTAAAGTCCTTCTTCTTTCCTTGGCAGAAACAGCAGCAACAGGCCAACCCACACAGTACACAGAAAAGGGGCAGTACTTCTCCTTCAGTCTCTCCAGCTCTTCTCCTTGGCTAGGGTTCCTCTTGAATTCCATGAATGATCTAAAGTCTGGGGTTTTGTGTCTGATACTCATAACCCAAAATGTCTTTGTGCAGGGAGATCTGAGCCCAGTTCAAACCAGTTCTGCCTTCACTGGTGCAGCATGACCACAGGAGGTAGAGACAGCATTGTGCAAGGGAAACAGACTCCATTGAGGTGCAAGGTAAATCTCCTCCCACCACTCTAAGGCAGCCAGGGTCTATTCAGCTCAGGACTGAGTCATCCAGGAAGAGCCATGCACACCTCAACCCCCCAGAGGCTGTCTACTGGGAATGCACATCCTTTGTCTCTGTCACACTGAAACCAGACCGTGAATCCACAAACAGGCAGAGGCGCACAGGAACAAAACAATAGCCATATTCTAAAAGTGGTATTTTGAAACACACAATTCAAATTTAAAAACCATCTTTACTAAAAGATGTGTCATCAAATTCTGAGTTCAGGAATACCAAACTCAATTTTTCTATTGTATCCGTATGGTAAGATATCCTGGCAAATGTCCAATGGGGCAAGATAGCCTTTCAATAGTGAAAAAGGAGATTGGCAGGATTTTACTATCAGGACATGTTACACACACCAGTACATGTCCTAACATTCACAAACACTGCACCCTGCCCAGAAGGGTACCCTGGGCCTAGCATGGGGGTGGCCTATATGTAAGAAAAGGGAAGGTTAAGGCCTGGCAAGTGGATGCACTTGCCAAGTCGCCATGGCAGTTAACAAACGGCACACAGGCACTGCAGTGTTAGGCCTGAGACATCTTTTCAGGGCTGATCATGTGGGTGGCACAGTCAGTGCTGCAGGCCCACTAGTAGCATTTGATTTACCAGCCTTGGCAAACTCAGTGCACTCTACTAGAGACGTACTACTAAATCAAATATGCCAAGCAGGGAGGACCAACGACAATAGCAATTTGTGCAGGGAGCACTTGCACTGTGACACTGATTAGCAGTGGCCAAGTGCCCAAAGCCTTTAAGCTAGCAAAAATGAAATCCAGTACAGCATCAAAAACACAGGAGTTAGAGGCAAAAAGTCAGGGGAAACCATGCCAAGGATGCCAGGTCTAACAATGTGGTATAGCTAACCATAGCCTAGTGGTGGAAATCTTTGGAATATCGTAGGAATGTATATAAGGTGGCACAATGGAACGTGCTGTTTTCCATGTATAGGTCTTTGCTGCCTTATTTGCAGTGAGCTGTGCTTTCCTTTTCTCATCTAAAAAACTAAAAAAGTAATGGGTTGCATGCTTAAATTGCCATCACGTCCTTGTAATTATTCTGGGCTGAATTCATGTCTGTTAGACCTGGCATTGGTGGCATGGTTTACCCTGACGTTTTGCCTTCAGACTTCCTCTTTTTAATGTCATTGCTGACTTCGTTTTTGCTGACTTTAGGGATCTGGAGTCTTTACTACTGCTACCCAGTGCTACATTGCATGTGTTCTATACTTAAAACATGGGAACTTTGGCTTATCTGCAATTTGCAAATTTAATTTACTTATAAGTCACTAATAAAGTGCACTACATATGCCCGGTTTCAAAAAGAAAGAGAGTACCCTCTGGACCCACAGGAACTGGGTAGAGTATAATCAAAAACAAGTAGTGTTCCCTGGGTTCTGTTGTTCACTGGAGGAATCCATCAATACAATCACCTATCACCATGTTACTCACACATTCAGTCTAGAGTGTTTAATATGTACCTATTTCTGCTCCCATGCCATAGTAGAACCACAAAGACAATATGAATTCACAAAGGGATATTTATTAAAATATTTAATTAAAAAATCATGAATTAATCCATGGAGGTATAACCATGCACATTATTCATACTTAATGTTGTGTTCAATGTTCGTCATTAAATGATTGATCATTTCATTCAACGGAAATGCACATAGTTTCAATACAAGGACAAATAAAACAACATAAATTAAAAACTTGATAAGAAATCCCCTAAGGGTTGTCGACGCGTTTCGGTGGATGTGGCACTATGCCCCACCTTCTTCAGGACAATTTACAATACACAAGGATCTGTGAATAAAAAAGTCCAATATCAGAAAACTTTCTCCGGTACAGTTTTGTATTTTAACATTTTTACATAACATTTTCTGTCATCTCTTTTTTATCCCTATATATTTGCAGTTTGTGGTTGTACTTGGCATTACTAAAAACTCTTAGTCACCCACCATTCAGGTTGCTAAATTCATTCATGCACTTGGTCTTTGGTGTGTTTTGCTGCTGGGGATCTCGTTCATACTCCCTGTTCCATTCCCCTTACTCTTATTTACACTAATTGAGCGAAATGAACTTTTGCACATTCATATCTTTCCCTCTGATTTCGTTCTCTCTGACTGCATATCTGAAAATGATCTTGTAAGTATCCTGTAGTTAATTGGGATACGTCTTATTCTTATTACAATTGATTCTGTTGGTCGGTTGCCATTAATCACAACCTATAAATAGACATTTTGGTTATTATCTATTTCCTCTCTAATAAAGAGACGAGTATATATATACACATATGCTCGGGGACACACCTGTATTTTCTTTTTAGTGATATACATATTGGTGTACTTCAGGATATTCTTGCTGGTCACTTTATTTGTTTGGAACTCGGTTGCTGGAAGAGCAGAGTATTCTATTTATTCCTTCGACTTTTTTTCCCTTTTTTTTAAATTGTATTTCCCAGTCCAACTCGGTAGTCACTCACCTTTCTATTCTTCTACCGTTCCTCAGTGTGCTAGATCCTCATATATTCAAGGTCACGTCCTCTACAGCATCATGCTTACTCAATTATTGCGCATTTGCTGTATCAGAAAAGATTATTGAAAGATAGAACAGAAGAACTATTAATTATCTGATCTCTCTTTATTTATGCTTTTAACCCTATAGTTTATTTGTTTCTCACCTTGTTTTTGATGATGATAGTAACCACTGTTATTTCTCTATGTTGCGTCTGGTTAGTTTGGTCCGGGGTTCTTACTTTACCCGTTCCGTCTCGTGCCTCTGTGGGTAGATAATACACTATATGATTCCCTGGTCTTAGTTTAGCTGCTCATTTGTTTAAACATACTATAGCATATTTGGCATTTTAAATAAGGCTAGTTTTTCCTACGCATAGAGGAAACTCTCTACCGGTTCTTGCTGTCCCTCGTATTTTCCTTACGCACGTTTTTTGGCTTTATGCACGTTTTTTGCTTTTATCAAAAACGCCTATTTAGCGCATGTAGATATCTCTGTCGACTCAAACACTATTATTTAGCCTACATTTTGTATCGTCTTTCTTCTTTTGTATTCATTCACTTTTCTACATGGGTACAGTTATACAAGGACCGCCATTTGTTTGTGTATGGCTGCTACCCAAGAATGCTCAGTTATAAACTAGCGCTCACTGTCTGAACTCTGGAATCGCACTAGAGGTTCATATGCACTTAATCCCCTTTATTAAACACTTTGTAACCTCCGTGTGAGCAACGGTTATCGCTCGACACGGCCTTCTCTTCTCTCCAGTCTTACGGTGCACCTCTGTTGTCTTTAACGTGCCCGTGTTCACCGGAACGGGAAAGAAGGACAGTCTCCTTGGTTCCCTTCCCATTGTATCTAATCCTTTTACATCCTGGGCCCTTTATGCTTGCCATAATTATTTACAAGTATCGCGTGTTCACTGCATATTCTTAGTCCTCAGCCTGACAACACCTAAGTTACTCTGACTATCCATTTTCTTTTCCATAACTTAGTTTGATACGATTTGGAGATATATCCTCCTCACCAGTCGATTGTTTTTCCTGTGTCTCCACCGATGTATTTTCTCGTTTGCCAAAGAGAGAAAGCACATTTCCGTACTCTTTAAATAGTTCCGGTTTCAATCGCGCTTATGGTCATGTGGCTTGCGCGTTCTGTTTATACATAATGAGATTATTTGGGCGCCATGTTGGAATGTAGTTTGCCCAAATCTCTATGCGGTTTTAACGGATCCTTCTACGTTGTCGTGTCTCGTGAGGCACCAATTATTTCGCTCTTTTGCCCTACCATATTTTACAGGATTATATGGCCAATTTTGATCTCATTTGATGTTAAGTTATACATAGACCATGCTTTCCCTCAGTGCTCTATCTACATTAGTCCATAATTTTCCTGAAACATTTCTAATTAATTATCTATAAATTCTTTCCCACTCTTCACGATTATTAAGGCCCTCAATATGGGTTTTGAACTTTGACATGAAGAACTGTTCTCGCATTCTTCTCTTCTTCTCCAGGTTGCCACCTCTCCTTGACATTGTGGTCTTTTCTAAAACACACCTGCGTAAATCATCCACTGTGTGTTTGTACTGGGACCAGTGCTCCGTTAGGGGGACGTTCTTTTTATTTGTCCTAATGGCAGACCTATGCTCATTTAGGCAGACACGAACTTCTCTCATTGTTTCCCCTATGTAGCTCAAGCAACACAGGCACATGATTAAATAAATCACGTTTTTAGTTTTACAATTATACATGTCCTTCATAATGTGTGCACCTCCATTTAAGGTGATTTCTTGACCTGGTATAATAGATTTGCAGTTCCCACAGGTACTGCACGGGTACGTGCCAATTATTCTTGTGTTGGTGATGATACTTGTTTCATGGACTTCACATCTCTCTCTGTAGGTTCTCACTAGCCTATTTCTAATTGTTCTATTTCTCCTATATGAGAATAATGGCTTTTCTATTTTAGCTGAATTAGTTTCCTGGAGAAAACTCCAGTTTCTATTTATGATGTTTTTAATCTTGTTACTGATCACAGAATAATTGGAAACAAACACTATCTTATCCATTTGTTGTTTATCCCTAGTGTTATCCTCAAACAGTACTTCAGGATTATAGAATGTGGCTCTTTGGTATGCCTTTTTTATTATATTTTTGGGGTAGCCTCTGTTGCTCAGCTTCACCTTTAGGTTGTCCGCATGAGTTTCAAAGTCCTGCTTGTCTGTACAGTTTCTGCGGAGACGCAAAATTTGGCCGAAGGGTATATTATCCTTCTGGCATTGTGGGTGGTCGCTGTTGTAATGTAGCATTGTATTGCGGTCAGTGGGTTTTACATATAGGTCTACCATTAGTTCATCACCCCATACCTTTATTGTGATGTCCAAAAGGCACATTGCTCTTGGCTCATGGTGGATGTAAATTTTAAGTTAGGGTCTCCACAGTTGAGCCATTCGGTAAACTCAATGAGTTCACCTTTTTCGCCGTTCCAGATGAAGAATATATCATTTATGAAGCATGACCAGTTGGACACACTTTCATAAAACGGTGCTGCCTCGTTGTAAATGTGTTTATTCTCAAAGGTACCAACATAGAGTCAGCCCAGACTAGGAGCACAGGTAGCCCCCCATGCTGGTACCCTTGATCTGGCAGTATAAGTCCTCCTCAAATAGGAAAATGTTATTTTTCAGTATTATCTCTGTTAGTTCAATGAAGAAACTGGAATGTTCTGATAGATCCCCATTTTCATCTCTCAGTAGTTCGCTAACAGTATCCACTGTGGCTGACTGGGGTATATTAGTATATAACCTACGTTCCCAACAAGGCACGCGCCCGCGCGCGCATGTGCCAGCCCCTGAGCGCGCACTCCCATTTGTGGAGTGCGCACATCCCGCGAGAGAATTCGCGCCGCCGCTTTTAAAAAGCACGCGGCGTGAAAAACAGGCATTTCGTGATTGCGGCGGTCGGCAGTGAAAGGCATCACTCGGGACTGGAGCGGAGGTATGTGTTATGTGCCCCCTTGATTTCTTTCGTTACTGGCGCTTTTGGACTCCCTTAGGTGGCACACACTGTTTCCTTGCTGTTCTTGCATAATGCGAGGCTGCAGGGGAGACTGTAGTGGAAATGCAGTTAAGTATCCATGTTAATCGCAGCCCCTTCACGAGCTGCGATTAACATGGATATTTAAACAAAAGCACTCAGTGTCCCCCGCAGCCGCGCGTTACTAACAATACAATCCAGACAGGTTAAGAAACACTGCCTGTGTTTTAGGCTAATTTGCCTTGTTTCTAAACTTCCTGTATTGTTTTGTTAGTAACGCGTGGCTGCGGGGGACATTGGCATCTGAATAAAACATGCTCTGAAAATAAAAATACCGTCGAGGTACATTGAAATGGGGTGTGATGGTTGATTGGGAGCGGGCTCAGCTGCGGGTGGCTCATTACCGAACCCACACCTAAGTGTTCATTTAAGCGAAGGAGCTGTGAGATTAACGAGGGCTTTTGAGACCGGCTTCTGCTCCAGGTACATCTGACGTCTTCCTGGGGAGGCCTCCGGCGATCACCGCAGCTGGTCCCTCATTTAGCTTTCAGGGCCAGATGCAACATTTACACGTCCCTGGCGCATGCTTCTGACGGCAGGCGGGGGCTTGTTTGCGGGAGGGGGCCCTTGTTTGCACTATCGTAAATACCGTGTCTAATGGAGGATTGGAATGGTCTGGTTTGTTAAGGGATGCATTACTCTGTAAGGTGCACTCGCTTGTGACAGCAGTCGAGCTGAGATAGTTAACATTATTCAAATTTCCAATATCTTTATTTTCACAGATTTAAAAGCTGTAAATAAATACCAGCTTTTATTCGTTGTGTACTTCTTTTCTACTCTGCAGTTTACATAAAAATGCAGGTCATGGGAAACTTACCTCTTCCTACAATACCACTTCACTGTCAACAATCAGCCACCGGATAACATTGAAATCAATGAGTAAAAAAGGCTAATGATTTTACATGAAAATACATTTGTCTGTGTTGTTAAGCTTGAAAGCTGGGTTGAAGGGAGAGATGTGGCAAGGAAGAAAGGAGAGTTGATAGTAGAAGTAGTGAAAGCATTAGGCTTGTGAGCTGTGCCCCTGAACCAAAGAAAGCCAGTTACAAATCAGGAATTGCAGTAGTAATGCCACAAACTCAAACACCACGTAGGAACAGGAATGCAACATTATGGATTAAAGGCCAGCATACAGAGCATGTCTGAAGTTTAAGAGAGCAGCTCCCACCCAGCACTAGTCTACTACAACAGGCAATTAGATACAGGAAAAAAATACTACATCCTAAAATGCAAATCTGACAGACGGTTAGTGAGGTAGGCAAGGGCATTTACACGCATGCCTAAGGGAAGAAAGTGCCCATATACCTCGATAGTTCGCTCATTACTCTTAGTAACCACTGCAACAGTCATAAACACACTTAAATTCCGCAACTGCACTAAGAGAAAGTGAGGGAGTGGGGGAAGCAATCTCAGAAACCCTTAAGCCTGAATGGATTATATTGCCATCTTTTGAGACAACGGTTAACATTATTAGAAATCCTGAAGTGACTGAGTAATTATAATATAAAGAAAGGCCTACTGAATTTTGTGAGGCGTGTGAAATGAATAATGCCTTACGCAGAGAACAAATTGTCTGTAGTTCCTAGTGACCATATACTAACAATATAGCGAGAAAAGCCATGTAAATGAAGTACGAGGGATGGGCAGCACCGAGGAAGCCTCATGAATGGCTCTACTCGTGCTGCTACTGCCTCGGGGCAAAGATTGACCACAGGAATTAAGGACAGGGGGTGTGAAGGACTGTTGGTATAGGCAGCTGGTCTGGGTAGAGAAAGCCATAGCTGCCAAGGTTTTGGATTGCTATGTGTGACATGTTCAAGATTTCAGTGTAATTATGATTGACATTTCTCCACTCCTTCTGCATAGCTGCCAAGGTTTCCGATTGCTATATGTGACATTTTTTATAAATTAAGTGTAGTTATGAATGACATTTCAACAACTATGAGTGACACTTTCTTGTGCGCAAAATCAAGCAATGAAGAGGGAAAATGTATATGTTTATATATGTGTATGTGTATATATATATGTGTATATATATATATGTGTATGTGTATATATATATGTGTATGTGTAAATATATATGTGTATGTGTATATATATGTGTGTACATATATGTGTGTATATATATGTATATATGTGTGTATATATATGTGTATGTGTGTGTATATATATGTGTATGTGTATATATATATGTGTATGTGTATATATATATGTGTATATATATATATGTTTATGTGTATATATATGTGTATGTGTATATATGGTGTCGATTCCGATCCGGTAAAATGCGCTCCGAATGGTCGTACGGAGAGTTTTTTCCCCGTACGAATCGTATCCGTAGACGTCCCGTACGTACGATGAAGTACGATCCGTACTAGGTGCCGAACTCCGTACGAGTCGTACAGGACTCCGTACGACTCAAATCTCCGTACGAATCTCACTCGGAACCCGCTGTACGCGACATCGCGGCACGTTTTTACGACCCAGCAAGTACGATTCGTGTCGGGTACGCGCCGTACGACCCTTTTCCTACGGGAGCCGAAAACAGTCGTAAACGCAGAGTTCGCGCCGAAACAGGTACGGAACGCCCCCCCCCGGGTACGGCACGTACCCCCCATGATCGCAGGGGTACGCGGCGTACCCCTGTGGTCATGCGGGGTACGTGCCGTACACCCAGCGTACATGGGGTACGCACCGTACCCCATGTACAGTGGGTGTACGGCACTTACCCCATGTACGCTGGGTGTACGGCACGTACCCCGCATGACCACAGGGGTACGCCGCGTACCCCTGCGATCATGGGGGGTACGCGCCGTACGGTGTGTAGGTGATCGTGCGCTTTTCCGTACGAATCGACGTGTACCGTACGAATCGCGTACGGGTCGGCCGATCGGGATCGGAATCGTCCGGTCGTACGGCATCTGTACGAGTCGTACGGAAACGGCTCCGGATACGATTCGTACGCCGGATTATTTTACCGGATCGGAATCGACCCCTATATGTGTACGTGCATATATATATGTGTATGTGTATATATATATATGTGTATGTGTGTATATATATATATATATATATATATATATATATATATATTACCTACTGGCGGTCGCCAGTAGTTATATATAGTTAGGATTTTTTCTCTATGGGATTTTTGAATATTCTATGTCTAATAACTTTGGCGTTTGTGGACGGAATTGGCTGAAATTTTCTGGAAAATGGAACATTTTGTTTCTGAGCAGCCCCTGAAAATTTGGGGGGGGTTCGTCAAGGGGAGGCTGAGAAAAAAGGGGGGTCCCAAAACGCGTTTTTCCCATGTTAATTTCCATAGGGCGGTTGGCCTCACTTTTAGCCCGAACGGCTGAATGGATTTGCACGAAACTTGGCAAAATTGTAGGGACTGGTAGCCCGATGTGCCTTTGCTAGGTCTCAATATATGTGCTCCAGTGGATTTTGAGAAATTAACGTTCAAAAAAAGATATATATCTGTAACAGCGCTCCGGGCAGCGCTCCGCTTCGCGTACTTTTCGCGTTACGGAGCTTTGCGAAGCGAAGCTGTTTGGTTCTCCGGCGTCTGTAAACATTCCAAACAGTCCGTAGCGGCCGCTATCTTGTCTCTCGGTAGGATCGAGAGACAAGAGGAGGCCAAAGCGAAGGGGCAAATGACCATAAGGGGGCATAGTAGATCCTCCCTGACCCCCTAGGTTTGATGTGGAGGTTTTAAAAGGGCCCCGCGGGGCAAAAAAAAAAAAAAAAAAAAAAGAAATCGAACGGCTGAATGGATTTGCATGAAACTTGGCAAAATTGTAGGGACCGGTAGCCCGATGTGCCTTTGCTGGGTCTCAATATATGTGCTGCAGTGGATTTTGAGAAATTAACGTTCAAAAAAAGATATATATCTGTGACAGCGTCCCGGGTAGCGCTCCGTTTCGCGTACTTTTCGCGTTACGGAGCTTTGCGAAGCGAAGCTGATTGGCTCTCCGGTGTCTGTAAACATTCCAAACAGTACGGAGCGGCCGCCATCTTGTCTCTCGGTAGGATCGAGAGTCAAGAGGAGGCCAAAGCGAAGGGGCAAATGACCATAAGGGGGCATAGTAGATCCTCCCTGACCCCCTAGGTTTGATGTGGAGGCTTTAAAAGGGCTCCGTGGGGCAAAAAAACCCCAAAAAAAACGTTTTTTTTTGGTGGGGTGCGCCCGGTTCGCGTAACGGGAAGCGGACTGGGGAGCGTACTACAAGGAAACAAGAATGATTGACTTTTAACTTATTGTATGTTTATAGACTTTTTTTTTTCTTTTTTTTCTGCTGAGTGACGTCTCGGCCTATGTCCACGGGATGCAGTCCCTACCATCTCGGCGTTTAAGCCCAGGGGGACCGGTAGTGTGGGAGAGATAACGTCTGTTAACGTTCGATTCGAAGGAAATCAGGAAGTGTTGATAAACACTGTCTGCGCCATCTTGCCTTTTTTCAAATGCCACACTTTTGTCGTGCACGGCAGCCATTTTAGATGCCTTGACCAGACCCACTCTCTGCACGCTGTCGATCCTTAGCATGGCTCCCCACCCTCGCAAGCATCTCCCCCAGGCACTGGTCACCCCCGCTCTCTGTCTTATGCATGGGCAATAAACCTCCCCCCATCTGCGCTGCTCTTCCCTGAGAATCACACCCTGTGCCCGCCCGACACCTCCCTTTCGCCCTATTCACTACCGCACCCTCTGACACTCCTCTTCCTCTGTGTCTGATTGTCCAGGCCGGTCCCAGGCTATCAGGTAGCCCTGCAGATGTAGTTTATGGCCCCAGCTGTAAAGAATCACCCCTCTTCAAAGGAGTTACAGTAGATCAAGGCCCCCACCCGATGAGATCCGTCACACCACACGTGTTCCTACTATCTGAAAACCATCCTGTATTGTGATTGGGGAGGGGACCGAGCCTGAAGCGGAAGATTCCAGGGATGCCTCTTTGTACATCAAAGTTTTTACAATTATGTGTCACATTAAAAATATATAGCACTCCAACAAAGTAGTAGGATTATAAAACTTTAATAACTTATAAATATATACAACGCAACAAAAACAGTAAAAACATTTAAACATTTTTAGGAAAAAAGAAGCAACAATGGTCAGTAGCTGTGTTTTGTGCGAATAGTTCCAAGGCAGCACAACGTGCTGAGTTCTGGATGGCGCCCAGGTGATGTTGCCTGGGTGCCGCACTGGTTTTGGGTATCCTACAATGCTGCTCCGAATAACGGCGTGGGGCGTCCCGGGGGGTGGCTCGTCAGTAGCGGTCTGTTGTGCGAATAGTCCCAAGGCAGCAGAACGCGCTGAGATGTGGATGGCACCCAGGTGATGTCAAGTAAGTTGCCGCACTGGTTTTGGTATCCTACAATGCTGCTCCGAATAACGGCGTGGGGCGCCCCGGGGGGGGGGGGTGAGGCGGCGTGAACGGGCCTCCCCAGGTGGAGGCTCGTCTGCTGTAGTGGGGCGCCCCTTTACCGTTTCAGTTGCCATTCCGCCCGCTTTTGGTACACTGTGCCAAAATCCGCCATTCAGCTGAGTTGCGCTCACTCTTGCGGTGCAGCGATAGTCGGCTGCCACAGGACTCTCAAAATGGTGGCAGGCTCTTTCCTTTTTGGGCACGGCGTGGGGCGCCCCGGGGGGGGGGGGGTGAGGCGGCGTGAACGGGCCTCCCCAGGTGGAAGCTCGTCTGCTGTAGTGGGGCGCCCCTTTACCGTTTCAGTTGCCATTCCGCCCGCTTTTGGTACACTGTGCCAAAATCCGCCATTCAGCTGAGTTGCGCCCACTCTTGCGGTGCAGCGATAGGCGGCTGCCACAGGACTCTCAAAATGGCGGCAGGCTCTTTCCTTTTTGGGCCTGGTCCACTGAAATGGCCCTGGGACACCTTGGAAATCGGACGCTTGTCTGCTAGGTCTTGGACCCCATTCTCGAAAGCGTCCCCTCAGCCTTGAGGATTCTACAAAAGTCTTGGGGGCCCCCGACTCCTGCAGGCTTCCGGTGGGGAGCGGCTGCCATGATTGCTCGCGGAATGACCACGACAGAGCCACGAGAAGGTGGTGCTTTCATGCTGACGCCAGCTTCAGTCTGAAACATCCAGAAACAAGGTGGGGCTTTCATCGTTTGGGAAAAAAAAAAAGTTTTCATCCAATGAAAAGTGTTATTTTTAGGTCATATGATCAAGCCTTCCATCATTAGGAAACCAAAAGTAAAATGAACCAATGAAAAGTTTTATAAACAAGTCACATGACCTGTTATGCGGCATAGGGTATAAAAAGCGTGGAAAATCTATTGGCACGTGAGGCGGCGTCAGTAGCGGACCGATGTGCGAATAGGCCGAAGGCAGCACAACGCGCCAAGATCCGGATGGCACCGAGGTGGTGTCCACCAAGTTGCCGCACTGGTGTGGCCATCCTACAATGCTGCGCCGAAAGTCGGCGTGGGGTGCCCCGTTGGCCTGTGAGGCGGCGTCAGTAGCGGACCGATGTGCGAATAGGCCGAAGGCAGCAGAACGCGCCAAGATCCGGATGGCACCGAGGTGGTGTCCAGCAAGTTGCCGCACTGGTGTGGCCATCCTACAATGCTGCGCCAAAAGTCGGCGTGGGGCGACCCGTTGGCCTGTGAGTTCGCGTCAGTAGCAGACCGATGTGCGAATAGGCCGAAGGCAGCACAACGCGCCAAGATCCGGATGGCACCGAGGTGGGGTCCAGCAAGTTGCCGCACTGGTGTGGCCATCCTACAATGCTGCGCCGAAAGTCGTCGTGGGGTGCCCCGTTGGCCTGTGAGGCGGCGTCAGTAGCGGACCGATGTGCGAATAGGCCGAAGGCAGCAGAACGCGCCAAGATCCGGATGGCACCGAGGTGGTGTCCAGCAAGTTGCCGCACTGGTGTGGCCATCCTACAATGCTGCGCCGAAAGTCGGCGTGGGGCGCCCCGTTGGCCTGTGAGGTGGCGTCAGTAGCGGACCGATGTGCGAATAGGGCCAAAGGCAGCGCAACGCGCCAAGATCCGGATGGCACCGAGGTGGGGTCCAGCAAGTTGCCGCACTGGTGTGGCCATCCTACAATGCTGCACCGAAAGTCGGCGTGGGGCGCTCCGTTGGCCTGTGAGTTCGCGTCAGTCAGTGGGGGTTGTTTGAGGATCTGACTGCATTGGAAAGCAATGTGATGCTGTGCGTCGCCCCCAAGATGAAGGTTCCTCGGCTGCAGTGGGGCGCCCCTTGGTGTTTCACTCGCTATGCAGCTGAGTTGCGTGCGCACTTGCGGCGAATAGGCCGAAGGCAGCACAACAATATTTTCGGAATGGAAGACACCACAAGGCGCTGAGATTCGGTTGGCACCGAGGTGGTGTCTAGCAAGTTGCCGCACTGGTGTGGCCATCCTACAATGCTGCTCCGAATAACGGCGTGGGGTGCCCGAAGGGGGGGGGGAGGCGGCGTGAACGGGCCTCCCCAGGTGGAGGCTCGTCTGCTGTAGTGGGGCGCCCCTTTACCGTTTAAGTTGCCATTCAGCTGAGTTTCGGCCGCTCTTGATGCTACAGCGACAGGCGGCTGCAACAGGACTCTCAAAATGGCGGCCTGTTCTTTGGATTTGGGCCTGGTCCACTAAAATGGCCCTGGGACACCTTAGAACTCGGACGCTCGAATTTTTTTTCCTTTCCTCTACATGCAAAAAAGGTAAATGCCCGGTACGTTACCTGCCTCATCTGCCACGATGTACTCTCCAGAGGAACCGAAAAAAAATATAGTTATGGTAACTATACCATGCATCGTCATATGGAGAGGTGGCACCGATTAATTATAGTGCTGCACAAAAGAGAGATTTGGAGGAGAACCCCCGACCTGCCAGTACATTCACCAAAGAAGTGGCACTGACAGCATCAGAGGCAAGGGAAACGGTCCCAAATATTTAGAAGAACTTTGGAAAGATTAAAATGACATGTTTAGATTGTGGCAAATTAATTTCATGTGGACTGATGAGTGTTACTCTAATAAATACAGCATATGAACATCATCATAGTCGATGGTTGGTGGAGACATTTTGACTATATCCTGGACCTGCCCGTCCTCGCCCAAAATGGCGCCGGAATAAATGGGACTCGTAACTCCTTGTTGTGTACTGGTTGCAGAACCTTGATATCACGAGATACGTATGCAGTTTTGAAGCACATGGCGGGCGGGGACGAGAATTGATTGAATATTTCGACATCCCTATTGATATTAAGTTCTGATGTGTTATTGATTACTGTACTATTGAAAGTTCGAATTAACGTCACCCATGGTACTTGCCCGCAAATGTATATCTAGATAATTTTATTGTAACTGGCCCTGTCCTATTTTAATTATAAAATGTACGTCCACTGATTCCGCAACTGTTAGACACCTTAGTTCTTGCAACCTAATGGCCCGCCCGTTACGTTCCTCTACAGTGTAAATGTCTACTCATCATATACGATTACAGTTTGCTCCGTGGCCGGCCCACGTGGTTATAGGCCTGTATTTATATACTGACATTTTCACAATAAAGGTTTTTAAAAGAAAACATGGTAGTAGTATTTACATTGGTAAAGTTTTTAATAATAGTCACTGTTTTAGAATCAGTAAAAGGCAAGTGAAATAAAGCAGTCCAATTACATGAAGGGTAAAAGGTATAATACGCAGGAACGCAGTAAAGATAAATGGTCAAGGGCTGTTGTGTTTTCTACTCCTGCAACATAAAGTGATCGATAAGAATCTGATATTCAGGCGTATCGGCGACTAAGACAGCAGGCTGAGCCTCTTTTGCTCAACGGCTCCGTCATGGGACGAAGAAACGCCCTTTTTCTCGAAAAAGGAATATATTTTACTTGCAGGACAGTTGTAAATTTTCCGGTAAAGTACATTAGCCTGGAACATTATAACATATGTTTAAGAAAAAATAATGTTCGAAAGTAATAAAAAGCGTAATTTTTAGGTCATATGACCAAGCCTTTCATCATTAGAATAAGAAAAGTAAAATGAACCAGTGAAAAGTTTTATTAACAAGTCACATGACCTGTTATGCTTACGTTACGCGCTGCGCGCCGCGCCCCGGATCGCTTCCGGGAAGCTGCGCTTCGCGCACCGGAGCACTTCCGGATGCGCTAACGCGGCGCGTCATATGACGCATTACGCGACAACGCAGGTCCAGAATATAGTCAAAATGTCTCCACCAACCAGCGGTTGGAACACAACCCCTTTCAGCAGGCTAAATAGTTCTGTTAAATGACAACAGAAGGGACAGGCAACAAGAACCATCAGTCAAAGAGGGGAGGGCAAGTTCTTCTCTACCGGGTCACGTTGGGGCGCTACCGGAACTGATCGAATTGGTAGTCTACAGTGTTTCTGGATGTTTCAGACTGAAGCTGGCGTCAGCATGAGAGCACCACCATCTCGTAGCTCCGTCGTGGCCATTCCACGAGCAATCATGGCAGCCGCTCCCCACCAGAAGCCTGCGGGAGTCGGGGGCCCCCAAGACTTTTGTAGAATCTTCAAGGCTGAGGGGACGCTTTCGAGAATGGAGCCCAAGCTCTAGCAGACAAGAGTCCGAGTTCCAAGGTGTCGCAGGGCCATTTTAGTGGACCACGCCCAAATCTGAAGAGCTGGCCACCATTTTGACAGTCCTGTGGCAGCCGCCTATCGCTGCACCGCAAGAGCGGGAGCAACTCAAGTACATGGTGAGTGAGACGCTGTAGTCGAAAGAGCGGGCGGTAAACAGCTGAATAGCGGAAGAGGCACAGTGTAGCAAAAGCGGGCGGAATGGCAACTGAAACGGTAAAGGGGCGCCCCACTACAGCGTGTCTTTAGGTGAAACGGATTATGGGACAAGGTCAAGAATGGAAGAGTCACCAAAAGGCAAAAAGTTCCGCTTGACCCCGGGAGCCGGCCACCTATGTCGGGGGCGATCTCAGGCCACACCAGGGCAACACGACTTGGGGAGGGGGCCGGAGCCAAGCGCCCCCTCCGAGTCCGCGCCATCACACCGTCCCTCGGGGGCCTCCGTCAAGCGGTTCAGGGTGGCACCGCATCACATTGTTTTCAAATGCAGTCACGTCCTCAAACAGCCCCCACTTACATTGAGAATAGTGAAGCTGTAGCAAGTGCAAATAGGCTTCAGACAGTGTTACAAGCACTCCTCAAAACTTTGAACTATCAGAGTGCATGAGTTTCATGCTCGATCGATTGAGCTAGCCGGATCGGGCAACAAAAAGTATAAAATAGTTATGTAAATAGTTATTTAATAAAATGTTTTACCCTGTTACTTTGCTGGTGTATTGTATATATTTGTAATATTTGCATAGAGTTTATCGTTATTTTTGGCGGGGTGGGTGGCGGAGCCGAGCTGTCTTGCAGCCATCATGGTGTGGAGCTCAGTTCATCTCACTAGTTTCGTATTTCTCATGAGGGGTTGTTCCTAATGTTTCTATTTTAGCGAGGTCAAAAAGAGATCCCATTAGTGGCCTACTGATTTTGCTCGATCCCTTTTGTTTTTTTACACAATTTTTCACTATCTGCAAAGACTAAACAGAGTATTGCGACTCTGTGCTTGTTTGTAAATAGAGAATGAACCAAAGAGAACCAATTCTACAACAGTAAATGCTTGGATAACAATCAATCAAATGGAGAGAGAAGCAGGCACGACGGATTACAACGGGGGCAAAGGCCTGCGTTAACTACCCTTCACTATCTGCAAAGAGAGAGTACTCCTAATAGAAATGAGGGGGAGGGGGGGGCAGCATTCAAAGCAGATCAGTGTGCATAAACACGAAAATGTTTTTACTTACCATGTACTTGACATTCGATAGCTTATGATATTTGCTATTAAAAAACCATTGAAATTCACTGAAAAAACCATAGGTTATAGACCATATATAGTTAGGAATTAGCATTTAAAAAACCTTGAAAATTCACTGAAAAAACCATAGGTTATAGACCATATATAGTTAGGAATTAGCATTTAAAAAACCTTATTTTACTCACACAAAACCATTGAAATTCCATATATAGTTAGTTGCACTAACTATATATCGCGCACACGCAATCCACTGCTGATGATGTCACATATTACATCATTCATGACATGGTCAGTGACATCACTGATGACATCACTGATGACATCTCAAATGACATCACTGATGACATCACTGATGACATCTCATTTGACATCATTCTTGTGCTAATACGATAAACCTCTTCAGACTCTAATATAACCTTAGATACACTCAGTGTATACAGACACTCACACACTGTCACTCATCCATGGAGTTACTCACACACCTAGTCAGTCATGCAAAGAAACAATCTCACCTCCATTCCCTCAACTATACAGATATACACATTACTTATTCAAACATATACTAACACATATTTACTCTCTTATACAATCCCTGATACAAGTTCACAATGATCCATACAGCCACTCACACATTCAGTGGCTCTCATGCACAGTTATTTATATATGCCAACTCTCACATGTACTGTGTTTTACATATGTACTTACTATGACATGTAGCATTGAGATATCCATTCACTCATCAATACACTCATGCACACAGTCAACCGCCCATGTAGCTGTTTCCACATGCACTCTTGAACTCATACACCTAGTGAATCAACTGCTCACACATCTATGCACAGAGTCACACACCTCCCAGCCACCCCCACACAAACTCAATCTCCCATACAAATACTTGGGCAACCAATCAATAACAATATAACCTCTCGTATAGCTAATGATCAACACATGCAGCAGTTTACATCACAACAGACATACTGATGCACATATTCAGACAGTTTAGTCACTAACCCATGCATTTAGTACGACACATTTATTCACTCACTCATACAGTCAGTCACGCACCTACTAAATCCTTCATCCAGACACTTATACATCCACTCATTCTTCAATAAATCAAACATATTTAAACTTTACAGAAACACACAGTCACTGGATGATGTCATCAGTGATGTCATCAGTGATGTCATTTGAGATGTCATCAGTGATGTCATCAGTGATGTCATTTGAGATGTCATCAGTGATGTCATCAGTGATGTCACTGACCATGTCATGAATGATGTAATATGTGACATCATCAGCAGTGGATTGCGGGTGCGCGATATATAGTTAGTGCAACTAACTATATATGGAATTTCAATGGTTTTGTGTGAGTAAAATAAGGTTTTTTAAATGCTAATTCCTAACTATACATGGTCTATAACCTATGGTTTTTTCAGTGAATATATATATATATATATATATATATTATATATATATATATATATATATATATATATATATATATATATTACCTACTGGCGGTCGCAAGTAGGTATATATAGTTAGGATTTTTTCTCTATGGGATTTTTGAAAATTCTATGTCTAATAACTTTGGCGTTTGTGGACGGAATTGGCTGAAATTTTCTGGAAAATGGAACATTTTGTTTCTGAGCAGCCCCTGGAAATTTGGGGGGGGTTCGTCCAGGGGGGGTCGAGAAAAAAGGGGGGTCCCAAAACGTGTTTTTAACATTGAGTTTTCCATAGGGCGGTTGGCCTCACTTTTAGCCCGAACGGCTGAATGGATTTGCATGAAACTTGGCAAAATTGTAGGGACTGGTAGCCCGATGTGCCTTTTGTAGGTCTCAATATATGTGCTCCAGTGGATTTTGAGAAATTAACGTTTAAAAAAAGATATATATCTGTAAGCGCGCTCTGGGCAGCGCTCCGGTTCGCGGACCTTACGCGTACCGGAACTTCGCGTAGCGAAGCTGATTGGTTCTCCGGTGTCTGTCAACATTCTAAACAGTCCGGAGCGGCCGCCATCTTGTCTCTCGGTAGGATTGAGAGACAAGAGGAGGCCAAAACAAAGGGGGAAATAACCATAAGGGGGCATACTAGATCCTCCCTGACCCCCTAGGTTTAATGTGGAGGTTTTAAAAGGGCCCCGCAGGGCAAAAAAAACAACATTTTTTTTTTGTTTTTTTTGCGTGGGTAGCGCCCGGTCCGCGAACCGGGAAGCGTTCTGGGCAGCGTACTGCAATGAAAAATGAATGATAGACTTTTTAAATACTGTATGTTAATTGATTGTTGGTTTTGTTGATTATTTTTTATTTTTTTTATTTTTTAAGCAATTATTTATTATTGTGATTGTGTTTCAAAATTTAATAACATTTCTAACATTTCACTGTCTGAAATGTCGTCATTTTCATTGAACATAGCTTGTAATCTATGAGGGTGTAAAATGTCCTCATTTTGAAGGAGGTCATCCACTGCTTGCACACATTGCAGTAGTTCTTGGTCCCAAGTTTCATCCATAAATTCTATATAATTTGGATCAATTAATTCTTGGCTGCTCTCTTGCAGGACAATTTGAAATGAAACTTTCTGTTCGCCTTCCATGTTGCCTGAAATTTGGATAAAAAAAATATATATTAGTAGAGATAGGGCACTGTTGGGATTAATTTTAGATAGGCATTTTTTAACAGAGAATTTATCTTTGGGCAGTGTATAGTATCAGAGTGGAAGTAGGAATATAAAAAAGTGTATGTGATTTAACGTAAGTAAATTCATAATTATAAAAGAGAAGCCTAACTCCATCCATAACTATAACAGAGAAGTCTATCTAAATCTATAACTACTACAGAGGGATAGTATATAACTATCAGAAAAAGTTTACCATATTAACTGATAGTACACAATATAGTTCAGTTTTTAAAATAACAACTTACCTTTAGAAAGAAGTTGAAGTGATTAGTGAAAATCCAATTGAAATGTACACCAGGAAGTAGTAGTCAAAATGGCTGTGTTTCATTCTCTTCTTTTATATATATTCAGGTACATAACCAATCAAATGTCAGGTAAAAAAAGTAGAAAATGAAAGTAACATTTTAATTGGTTGTCAATTCCAACACTTCAGATGTGTTTTGAGAAGTAATTTACCTCAGGGTATTTAGAGAGGTCTACAGGCTAAATGGCTAAATGGAATTCCAATCAAATTTGTGAAAATGGTAGGGATTGGTATGTAGTATGAGCTAATCTATATTTGGTGAAATTGTCTCCAGTGGCTTTTCTGTAAACTACTTTCCCACCTTTTTTGATGGTGCGCTTCCCAGGGAGCGACCCGGTACGCGAACCGTTGAGCGCCCCGGTTCGCGAACCTTAAGCGTTACGGGAGTCCACCATTTTGTGTTTCGGTCGAATTAAGATACAAAATGGAGGGCAAATAATGTTCAGAATGGGTAGAAGGGGGCACGGTAGACTTATCTTGACCCCCTAGGTTTTGTGAGGGTGGCTGAGGAGGCTTATATGTGCGAAAAAAAAACATTTTTTTAAAAAAATTCGCGAGGTTAGCTCCCGGTTCGCGTACCGGGTAGCGCCCCGGGGAGCGTACTTTGTTGAAAATTAGTGAAAAAAGTTAGAGTAAAATAATAATTGTGAGTGATCAGATGTAGGGTAGCTCTGAGAAGAGCTTTTGGGTTTATGGTACATTTAGGTACTTATAAGTAGGTACCAATGCACAGTCTTAAATTCAGAATGAAAACTCTGTTGCCCTCATCTGAGAAGTGAACTCCATCTCCTCTGTAGATATCTTGCATGTAGTAACGCAAGTTATTGTTGTACAGGGAGCCCATTCCATGGTCTCTCATGTAAGCTGAAACAGATTTGTTTACATGCTTCCTCGACTTCTCAATTTGTGGACAAAATTGGTTTGACCACCTCCATTTCTGTCTTTGGCATATATTTGAATATACCAAGGCAGTCTGAGGAAAAAGTGCCATCAATTGCTCAAAGGTGTCCTTTAAAAGCATTTCCAGACATACCCCAGTCAAAGTGCCCAAATCATTACCTCCACAGTGCACAATTAACAGGTCAGGTTTGGGCAAATGCATAAAGGTTTTCACCAATGGTATCAATTGGTGACATTTTAATCCTCTGTGGCCAAACCACTTAATTTCCACATCTTGTAAATTGAGGTTAGGTAATTTTCTGTTCTCAGCATACCTGTGAGCCCAGTGGATATAACTATGTCCAACAATCCAGACAGAAAACATGGTGAGAGAAGGTTCTCCTGCAGTCAGATGAAGTGTGGCAATGAAATGGCAGTTGAAAAAATGAGAGTTTAAAATGAAAAAAACTGTGGAGTTTCTGTGTTCATGAAGCAGTAACAGTTATTGGTGGATTTTGATTGCTGAAAACAGAAAGTTAGGGTGCATGGATGAGTTATTTGAAAGATGTATTTTGAATGGTCAATAAAAAATCATTAAATGAAAGATTGCAGTGGATACGCAGGTGCACTGAGAGTTCAGAGTTCAATTGCAACATTGTTGTGTGACCTTGCAAACACCAGAGGTCTTCCAAGAAGTGGTTGCCATGCAGAAAAGGCATGAAATGGCAGAGGGGGGAAGGGTTTTCATTTGAAAAAAAGTGAGGGAAGAGTTTTGATTGGGTGACATGAGAGATATGTGTGAAGAATTACAGCATTTCTGTGCTTTTGATAGCTGCAGACTCTGGAGTGAATACCTTTTGCTCTGCTGAAGACAAATTGGTGTGTTTCTGAGACTGTTTTCAAACTCAAAGTATTTGCTAAGGTGAGAAAATATTTCTTTAATTTAGATAGAGAATAGTGTGCTTTAAGGAGAAAATTATGAATTATGTGGCGCAAATTGCTTGTAAATATGCTCCCACCTGTGCATGGAAAATTAAGATTTTGAATGTTTGTGTTACATAGCCATGTTAAAAGTGATACAAACATGCTGCAAAGGCAATCAAAAAACGCTTTTATGTGTCTTAAGGACATTTTAAGTAATTTTCCCATGTGCAGTGTTTTGAAATTATGATTTGAAAATCGTTTTTGGGGAAAAGGAATTGTTTTTAAATTTATGACAAGGACATAATGGTGTATGCTTCTTTATAAGGCAATTGACTGTCCCTGATGTTATTTTTCCCATTTTAATGTAAGACCTTTCTCTGTGGCGCAAATTGCTTGTAAATATGCTCCCACCTGTGCATGGCAAATTTAGATTTTAAATGTTTGTGTTACATAGCCATGTTAAAAGTGACCCAACCATGCTGGAAAGGCAGTCAAAAAACACTTTCATGTGTCTTAAGGACATTTTAAGTCATTTCCTCATGTGCAGTGTTTTCAAATTATGATTTGAAAATCGTTTTTGGGGAAAAGGAATGGTTTGTAAATTTATGACAAGGACATAATGGTGTATGCTTCTTTATAAGGCATTTCAGTGTCTCTGATGTCATTTTTCACATATTACATTAAAAGACCTTTCCCCGTGGAGCACATTCCTTGTAAATATGCTCCCACCTGTGCATGGTTAAATTTAGATTTTGACTGAGTTACATAGCCATGTTAAAAGTGACCCAAAAACTTGCAAAGGCTTTCAAAAAACACTTTCATGTGTCTTAAGGACATTTTAAGTAATTTCCCTGTGGGCAGTGTTTTCAAATTATGAATTGAAAATCGTTTTTGAGGTAATGGAATGTTGTTAAAATTTATGTGCGCCATATGCCCCCAAATTTATTTTTCAGGGGTGCAGCAGGGTGTTCTTGAGACACCCCTGCACCTTTGGAAAAATTCCTAATTTGCGATGAGCTAATTGCTAATCGCAAATTGCACCTTCATTCATATGGGCATCCTGGCCCATGGAAATGAATGGGTAATTTGCAATTAGCAATTTGCTCATCGCAAATTAGGAATGGTAAAGAATCGCTATTTATTCCTTAAAATTCGCTATTTTGGAAATGCAAAATAGTTATATGATACATATGGCGGTTGATGTCTAACAAGATAAGAAGCTTAGGGATACATTTATGATGACTGGTGCAATGAAGTGGACATCACTTACTTCATTGGTAGAGCTTTACATGTATTATGTCCTCTGTATTCTTCATCAAGCGTAACTTTAATCTGCAATCCTGAGTAGGCCTCACCTTAAACAAACCTCTGGATAGGCCACACCTTATCGTCATCCTGAATTAATCATTTAAAATGCTAGGGACAGATTTATGATAGGTGTATGCCTCTTTTGCGCCACTTACAAAACACTGTCCACGGGGAAATGACTTAAAATGTCCTTAAGACACATGAATGTGTTTTTTTAAAGCGTTTGCAATTTTTTTGGGTCACTTTTAACATGGCTATGTGACTCAAACAGTCAAAATCTAAATTCACCATGCACAGGTGGGAGCATATTTACAAGGAATGTGCTCCATGGGGAAAGGTCTTATAATGTAATATGGGAAAAATGACATCAGAGACAGTGAAATGCCTTATAGAGAAGCATACACCATTATGTCCTTGTCATAAATTTGCAAACCATTCCTTTTACCCAAAAACGATTTTCAAATCATAATTTGAAAACACTGCACATGTGGAAATGACTTAAAATGTCATTAATTCAAAATTTGCTATTCCTTATTTTTTACGATTGCACTGAAGGATTTGCAAATTTTGCGATTCCTTAAATGCAATGTATCAAACAAAAAATATGTAAAAAATGACATTAAGGATTTGGAAACTACCACCAACTTCTAGTTTGTGGTAATTTGCGAATTCTTTTCAAAAAGCATTTTTTTCCCAAAAACAAAAGGTGCCATATGACGCCAATACATGTCCTTAGGGCATGTATGTGCGCCGTATGCCCCCAAATTTCTTTTTCAGGGGTGCAGCAGGGTGTTCTTGAGATACCCCTGCACCCTTGAAAAAATTCCTAATTTGCGATGAGCTAATTGCTAATCGCAAATTGCACCTTCATTCCTATGAGCCTCCTAGCCCATGGAAATGAATGGGTAATTTGCAATTAGCAATTTGCTCATTGCAAATTAGGAATGGTAAAGAATTGCTATTTATTCCTTAAAATTCGCTATTTAGGAAATGCTAAATAGTTTGATGGTACATATGGTGGTTCATCTGTAACAAGATAAGAAGCTTAGGGATACATTTATGATGACTGGTGAAATAAAGTGCACATCACTCACTTCATTGGTAGGCCTTTACATGTATTATCTCCTCTGTATTCTTCATCAAGCGTAACTTTAATCTGCAATCCTGAGTAGGCCTCACCTTAAACAAACCTTTGGATAGGCCACACCTTATCGTCATCCTGGATTAAACATTTAAAATGCTAGGGACAGATTTATGATAGGTGTATGCCTCTTTTGCGCCACTGTGCGTCACTTTTATGATGCAGCGGCGGTGCAAAAGATTTGCTATGAGGCGACAAAATTACAAATTGATGCATTTAGGCAGATATGTCATGGTGTAAAAAAAACGTACCACATGAAACCGATGCAGCAGTGATGCAAAAGATGCACCATGTTGCAAGACAGGCCTCACTTGGGGCCATATGTATCAAGCTAATTAGCATTCGCAAAGATCAAAATTCTGCGAATTTCGGCCTTTGCGAATGCTAATTAGACAAATGGTATGTATCAAACAAGTTTGATGCAAAATAAGGAATAGCAAAATTTGCTATTCCTTATTTTGCGATTGCACTGAAGGATTTGCAAATTTTGCGATTACTTAAATGCAATGTATCAAACAAAAAATATGTAAAAAATGACATTAAGGATTTGGAAACTACCACCAACTTCTAGTTGGTGGTAATTTGTGAATTCTTTTCAAAAAGCTTTTTTTCCAAAAAACAAAAGGTGCCATATGACGCCAATACATGCCCTTAGGGCATGTATGTGTGCCATATGCCCCCAAATTTCTTTTTCAGGGGTGCAGCAGGGTGTTCTTGAGACACCCCTGCACCCTTGGAAAAATTCCTAATTTGTGATGAGCTAATTGCTAATCGCAAATTAAACCTTCATTCCTATGAGCCTCCTAGCCCATGGAAATGAATGGGTAACTTGCAATTAGCAATTTGCTCATTGCAAATTAGGAATGGTAAAGAATTGCTATTTATTCCTTAAAATTCGCTATTTAGGAAATGCAAAATAGTTTGATGGTACATATGGTGGTTCATCTGTAACAAGATAAGAAGCTTAGGGATAGATTTATGATGACTGGCGCATCACCAGGGATGTGCTAGTCATCCTGCGCCGCTGTTCCGCCACCCATGGTGTGCTGCATTTACAATGCGGGGCAGCATGGGGCAAAAATGGCACAGATGCGTGACGTATCTGTGTTGTAAAGGTGGCGCATTGCTGGAGTTGTATCGCAAGTGCGATGCAGCTCAAGCAAGGCTCAGGGGTGCCCCATCTCCACAATGTTGCGTCAAGACCTATGCCTGCTTAAAGCAGGCGCAGGGTTTTGACGCAGCTTTCTCCTATCTGATTGTACATACGGCACACCATGGGTGGCAGAGCAGCGGTGCACGTTAACTGGTGCATGCCTGGGGATGTGCCATTTAACATAAATCTGCCCCTTTACATTTAAGTATGTGCAGGGGACACAGAGTTGGTGAGGCTTATCCAAGGTTAAGAAGTGATGAGTCCTGTTCACTGAAAAATTAGACATAGGCTTCACCTGCTCAGCATCGCTGGACATGGCTAAATAATAGCTGCAAAATGTTACTCTTGTTAAACAATTGTACTATTATAATCTCTGAGATTTGTCTCTTACTCTGCAACATCTCATTGTTGTTATCTTTCTTTAAAGATAAAGACAACATCAACATGAGCGACAATCTGCAATCAGTTGATTTTGACCTCATCATTGAACTTGTAATTGAAACATCAGTGGATGTTGATCCCTTGGATGATTTAAATCCTGAGGATGAAGAAGAGCGTGATGAGGATGCAGATTTGTCCGAATTATATGACATAGGGTGGGAAAATGACCTGCTTGAGCCTATGGAACTATAAACATTTATTTTTAAAATGTATAATAAATAAAAAGTAAAAGTGTAAACCGTTTAATTTAAAAATAAAGACACCTTCAAAAACAGGTTATGTGTAGTGTCTTCAATAAAATATTAAAATATGCTCATAAAATTAGATCAGATTCACATATAAAATAGCACAGGTAACATGAATATAAATTCCATTTCTTTTCTGCTATTTCTGTATTGTAAATTTGCCAAGGACTAAAAAATCTTCTATTTAAAATGTCAAGTAGTGTGTTAAGTTTTTGATCACTGTTATTGATTTACTGTTTGGTAATAGTGGTTAATAACATTTTTTAATATATTTTACCACAGATTCAACTGCAGATCATTTCAACATTTCACCATGCCAACGAAAGAAAGAGAGAGAAAGGCTGCAAAACGTCAAAGACAGCAGGTGAATCAAAAGAAGCAGCAGTCCTCTAACAAAAAGATTTGTCAAGTCACGAAGAAAGCACCGGGTAAGAGTACAAAAACATTCATAAGAAATATGTGTAGTAAAAAAAATATTACTACAGAAAATGTTTCAGTCCATAAAAAGAGAAGCAATTCAAATGGAAAGGAAAGGCCAATCAAAAATGTTACTGCTAGAGCAAGAGATAACTCTGTGCATGATAGTAGAAGGAAACAACAGTTTAGGGACATTCGTAAACGAATGTTCCGCAACAGGATAATTGGCAATTTGTTAAAAAATATTAAGAAAGGTCAACAGAAAGTTGTTTTTTATAAGAGAAAAAAAAAAGTTGAGAAAGTTATTGATCAGGCATTTGAAATTAAACGTAAGTTATTTATTTTGATAATCAATAGAATTAGGAAGCTAAACAAGGCAATTTATGATTTCAAAAGAAATAGTAGATGGAAGAGAATAGTTAATCGTAGTAATTTTTGTGAAGTTTTTTCTGGAGAATGGATGCATAGTTCAAGCTGTGAGGCATTTTTTAATGAGGAGAGTTATTTCCAGGATAATGATTTGGTGCATGCAGTTGACACCAGTGGTCGTGCTTATGAAGTGAAAGATGGTTGTCCAGTTGAAAAAGAAAAACTTGTGACAACAGAGACAGAAGAGGTGTTAGGTAATGAGGTTTTAGGAAGACGTGCTAAGGGTCCTGTGTACACCTGGAAGTGTAGTAGTATTTGTAGTGTGCAACAGGATTCCATCAATTTGCTTTGTGATTTTGTACGGTCATTTAATAAGAAAAGTTTGAAGCAGAAAATAAGGTTGTTGCAAGAATTAGATCCTTGCAGAGTGAGAGAAGTGACAGGTTTGCATGGTCATTTACTGGCTTGTCTTTCCAGGAGAGTATGCCAGAGTGTTTTTCATCATTTCAGGATGCTAGCAGTGCATCATAATAAAGTGAGGAAATTAGTTAGAATGTTGTAATATGCTAAGAGTCCAGCAATTATGCTTAAACAATTATGTGCTGCTCTTTTGCATGGTTCTGAAATAGATGTGAAGAATATATGTGAAGAAATTGAGTTTTGTTACTTTGGAAGTAAAGAGGAGAATGTTGAAATTGACCAAGAAGAAGCGGGTAATGTGGAAGATAGTGTACAGGTTTCCAGTACAGATAATTTCCAGAGGGAAATTGTCACATTTCAGGTCAAATCAAGTGAGAGGCCAAATTTCACTTGTGTGTGTTGTCGACGCACTTATTATAAGAATCAGACTAAGTTAGTAGATTTATATGCAAAAAGTGAAAGGGAAAATAATAGTGAATGGAAGGATTTTGCAACATACTTGATGGTAGAAAATTGTTTTGATTTGGGATTGGATCAACGTGTGTGTACTTATTGTTGTTGCAAATTAAATCAAAACCAGATGCCTGCTAGAGCAGTTCATAATAATCTGGAATTGGTTGAGATTCCTTCTGAATTGAAGGATTTAAATACTTATGAATCTATTTTGATTCAAAGTATCCATCCCTTTCAGGCTATTGTAAGAATGGAGCCAAAGACAGGGAAATTGCCTCCATCAGATTTACAGAGAGGATTAAAGGGAAGAGTTGTTTATTTGCCTCTAGATTTGAAGAAAAACATTAACACAATTGGAGTAGAAAAAGTGGAAGAGGAACCTCTGGTTATCTTAGTTAATGGGGTTCCGACGAAGAATAAGAAAATATGGCAAAATTTAGTAGATGTTAGGAAAGTTAAAAAGGCAACATTGTATTTGAAAAAAAATAATAAATACTATAAGAATGTATATGTTGCAGAAGAGGAAGTAAGTGAGGAAGAGGATAGCGATTTGTGTGCTGGTCAAATTGAGAAAGTAGAACCCTCTACTAGTGAAGAAATATATGAACATTATAGTGTTCATCCTTTGCATTCCAAGGAAGTCATGGGGAATGCTATTGAGTTGTTTCAAATGAAACAAGCCAAAGGGAGTCCCATTAGTGTTTGGGAGGAAAGTTTGGAAGCTCGGTGTTTCCCACAGCTTTTTCCAACAGGTCAGGGAGGAAGATATGATGAGCGACCTCATCAAATTCCTGCTTCTGAATACCGGACTTTGCGATTGTATGCAGGAGATGCTAGGTTTCGACAATGCATTCCTTATTTGTTTCATCTCCTGTTTGAAAGCGATCTGTCTGGACTGTCATATGCAGTGAACCACATCTTGAAAAGTGGTATACACATGCAAAACATCTCGGCAAGTGACTTTATGGATAAAGTCAATGTCCAAGACAGTATTTTGGATTCTCACCTGATTAATCTCATGGCGTGTCAGCGTGGTACTAATGAGTACTGGTACCGTCGTCATGGTGATTTAAAATGTATGCTGAGGAACTTAGGTACTCCCACATGGTTCCTCACTCTGAGCTGTGCCGAGTATGGCTGGGAAGACTTACTTGAATTTCTACGAGAGGCAAATGCTAACGTAGATAACATCGAATTCAAGACACCCGGAGAACTGTGCTCTTTGGATCCAGTCAATGTATGTAGGTACTTCAATCATAGATTCGAAGCTATGATGTCTTTCATCATGAATAAGAAGAATCCACCTCTTGGAGAGGTGTTGGATTTCTTCTGGAGAAAGGAGTACCAAGCAAGAGGTGCTCCTCATATACATATGTTGCTGTGGATCAAGGATGCACCTAAATTTGGAACGGATCCAGAAGACTCAGTGATGAGTTTCATCCAACAGTATTCTACGTGTGCTGTTCCAAACGCAAAGGAGAAGAAAAGCCTAAGAGAAAAAGTTCTGCGTTTCCAAAGCCATCGATGTGGAAAGTACTGCCGTCGTAAATTCCGAAACAAGGACAAGTTCTACACCAAATGTCGTTTCGGCTTTCCACGACCGGTGATTTCTAAAGGAAGAGTAAACAGTTTGATGTCCTCGCTGCGACATAATGTCATGAAGAAATCACCTAAAAACACATACAATTTGAAGAGGAACGAAGAGTCCAAGTACATCAACGACTACAACCCGGTGATTTTGTCCATGTGGAATGCTAACATGGATATACAGTTTGTGGCTGATAACTGTATGGCTGTGGCTCGGTATGTGATGTCTTACATCACCAAAAAAGAGAAGACAGAATTGAAGGATATGTGGGAGGACATTTCCCATGAAAAGAGCCTCAGCAAGAAGTTGTACAGTTTCAGTCTGAAGATGTTGTCGCATCGAGAAATTGGAGCTTACGAATGCTCTGACCGGTTGTCTTCAGCAAGTCTCTATGCCAAGTCCAGGAGTATCATTTGGGCGAGTCTTGGTCTTGCTGCAACGCGTAATCGAGTTCTGAAACCTGTGCGGGAAATTGAGTATTTGGCGGAAAAGGAGCCAAACAGTACCGACATTTTGAAGACCAACATGTTGGATACATATTATCCAAATAGAAGCAGTCACCTCGACAATGTTTGTCTGTATGAGGTTCTTCAAAATTACATATTCAAGAGGAACATCAAAGAAGATACTGAGAAAGGAGTGTATGCTGTAATAGGAAGTGAGGGATGTCTGGTCAAGCAAAGAAAATGCCACTTGGTAAACCATCGAAAATTGAGTGGCGAATCTCCTGAAAAAAAGGAGTTTTTCTATTTAGCACTTTTGCAACTTTTCAAGCCTTGGCGTGCAGAAGAGGAACTGCTTGGAGATTTCCTCTGTTACGAAGACTCTTTCAATGCCGCCAAGGAGACCATAGAATGTCCTGCTTTTCCCAAATATGTAGAAATGTTGAATGCGGAAATTGAGCAGGAAGCAACAATTGCAGCCGAGATTGCCAGAGACAGTTCTCAGGACAGTCAGAGTTCTGCTTCATTGAGTCAGGATCCACTAGGAGGACCTGTTATCGAAAATGAAGCTGCCACTGCCATGAATGAAGTGGAAAGAGCCATGGCACATGCTCAGGAGGATGCGGTTAACTTAGAAGAGTTGGAAAGACAACTCAACGTTGAGCAGAGGAAAATATATGACAAAGTTACCATGCAAATTGATCATGGATTAAGTCATGACAAGAAAGAGTGCTCATGTACGTCGTTGAAGCCTGTCCGACTGTACGTGAGTGGAGAAGCGGGAACTGGAAAAAGTTTCCTCATTAAAGCAATTTCATGCTATTTGCAGGAAAGGACAGAGTCATCGCTGTCTTGTGTTGTCACCGCTCCAACTGGACTGGCAGCACATAACATTAAAGGGATTACTTTACATCGTTTACTGATGCTGCCAGTGGAGCATGACAACAAATTACAATATCACAAGCTATCTGGAGATGCTTGTTTTGAAGTTTCAAGAATCTTGAGGAAAATGAAACTTCTTATCATTGACGAAGTAAGCATGGTTTCCAATGTCATGCTTGCCTTTGTGCATTTGAGAATGCAAGAAGTTCTCAAAACAGAGTATGATGTGTTATTTGGTGGCAAACACATCATTGTTTTCGGAGATCTTTTGCAGCTGACACCAGTGAAAGGGCAACCTGTGTTCAAAATGCTCACGCATGAAGATACCAGGAAGTGCCTAGGCAGCATTGGCAACGTCAATATATGGTTAAACTTCAATTATGCTGAACTGCATGAAAATATGCGTCAGGCGAAGGATGAAGTTTACAAGACTATTCTACAAGATGTTAGAATTGGAAAAGTGACCGAGCATGGGAAAGAAGCTTTACGTGCACGATTACTGTCAAATTTATATCCAGAACAAGATGTTGTGCCTGAGAATATTTTTCAGAAAATTACTGATAAGAAATCTGGAATATGTTTGATGCCAACTCTTGCAGAATGTGCCAAATTCAACAACAAAATGTTGCATTTAGAAAAGCAAGAGATTGTGAAACTGGAAGCTATTGACAGAGTAGAGCATATGGGATCAACAATTATTTTGTCTGAGAATCTGAAAACAAAATTGGATTCATTAGAGAAGAGTATATCTAAAACTGCAGGTTTTGAAAAGACTCTGAATGTGTGCTTGAACTGCCGTATAATTTTAAGAAGGAATTTACATGTTGAAAGAGGTCTGGTAAATGGATCAATGGGTAATGTTGTTGATTTTGTAAAATACAGAAATAGAGATGGAATTGAATTTTTAAAAATTAAATTTGATGGCATTGAGGAAGTACAGCTAATTGGTCGTTGCTCTGCTAGATTTTTGCTTGTAAAAGACTTATATGTTCGCCGTAAGCAGTTTCCTGTTTGCTTGGCATATGCGGTGACAATCCATAAATCGCAAGGTTTAACTGTAGACTGTGCATTGGTGAATATTGGCAGTTCTGTGTTCAAGGAGGGTATGGCATATGTGGCATTGTCACGAGTTAGAACTTTATCGGGATTGTACTTGATTGAGTGTGATGTCACAAACATTTGTGCGGATCTAGATTGTGTTAAGGAATACAATAGGTTAAGAAGAGAGTATGCGCCACATTTGCCTCAGTATCCTTTGTTTGAGAAACGTGTGGTAGGCCGGAAACGAAGAAATGTGACCAATACTGGGGAGGTTGTAGCAAAAAGACGAAAAGTCGATGAACCTAAAATTACAAGCAGAAACAAAAAGGATTCTGTTGAAGATATTGTTGGTTTTCAATTTGAAAACAGTTCTGGTGTCAACTGCTATGCTAATGTAGTGGTTAATGTTTTGTTTTCTCTAGAAAATGTAAAAGAAGAGATTGTGGTCAATTCTGATCAAAGATTTTGCAGTTTGTTAAATTCTGTGTTAGAGAAATGTAGCACTGATAGAACAAACATAGAAAGTGTGTCTGAAATTCGAAATCTGTTAGACAGATGTTCAGGCCAAACACAATTCTCTCAAAATATTCAGCAAGATTGTCAGGAGTTTTTAATATATATGCTTGATGTATTGCATGCTGAAGGTGTAGATGTAGATCAGCTGTTTGGGCTTTCTTATCAATGGCAGCATGACTGCGAGAACTGTATGGTATCAAGTACTACTAGTGTAGACTCAGAAAGATTTATATATTTAACTTTGCCAGACAGTAAATCAGTCTCCTTTAATAAGCTAGTAAAAGCAGCTGATCACAACATGGAGTGTAGCCAATGTAAATCTGAAATGATGTCCACATTATTTATACGAACATATGGCCAGTATGTCATTTTAATGTTCCAACGATGTAGGCCTGATGGAACAAAATTGACAACTTTAATTAAAAATTTTGTAGCTTCGCAGTTGTCAATATCAGGAAGGACTTTTGTAACTGCAGCAATTATATATCATGACGGCCCTTCAATAACATCAGGACATTACACAGCTTATTTAAAGTCTAGAAATGGCTGGTCATTCTGCAACGATTCTGTTTTAATTTTCAAAAAAAAATTGCCGTATGACCTTAAAAACTCTTACCTGGTGTTTTTAAAACCAAAATTTTAGGGAAATAATCTCGGGATGTGCTCTGTGGAATTTCAAGAAGTTCTAATGGCTCCTACACAATTTGGCCTTGAGGATAAGTGTAGTTCAGAGACATAACTTCTAACCATAAGACTGGACGTCATGGAGAAATAAGTGCACTTTGAATGAGTTCAGAAAAACTATTTCTTTTTATAAGCTAATTGAAGCAGCCAATCAAAACATAGAGTAGAGGGAATGTAAGTCTGCAATGCTGTCTACTGTTTTACATTGCTTTGTGATTGAAAGTGATGTAGAGAATTAAATAATTGTACTAGTCATAGAGTTAGTGTAAGTCTGCTTCATAGTAAGCAGTATCAGTGTCATAGGAAATGTAGAACATGACTGAGCAAGAAGGGGAAGATATTACTATTCCAGGATTGTGAAAATGATCTTCAACATTTTAATTCTGAAAGTTGCAGAAATGCCAAATGACGGGATTGGCTTACAAGAAATCCAAGAGTTATAAATGGCTCTGACAAGATTTGGCCTTGTGGAAACTTGTGGTAGAGAGCAAGAAGTCATTTATTGCATGTAACATGTTTTTAAAAACGATGGAGATTTTCTTTCAGAAAGTGGCGGGCTGAAAGTAATAACAGCACAAAAGAGTGTAAGCTGTTCATAGGACATCCTTTGACGTCATGGAAAGTAAGTTAACTTTAAGGAGTTCTGAATTCTGATTTGTTATGTTGTATGGGTTTTTTAAACGCAATCATTTTGATTGTGTTTTTTTTTTCCCCGCTGTTATATGATGAATACCTTCAAGTCACTGTTTTTAGTGAATTTTGATACATTCTGAGAACAGCAAAAATAAACCATTTAACATGTATAATTAATTCTGTACTGTTTGCATTTATGATGTATATGTAGAACTGTGTAGGAGGCATGGAGAAGGTGAGGCTTCTGTAAGTGTCAAAGTTGTTGCATGCAGTGCTGCACTTCTGCGTATTCTTTCATATGCTAGACTACATCTGCACAATGAGATACCTAAGCAAAGGAAACACAAGTGATGTGATTGTGAAATGAGCAAAATAAATTGCACGTATTTCATTTACATCACCTGTGTTTCCTATCATTACGAATCACATTGTGCAGATCAAGTTTAGGTCTGTCCAGGGAAACATAGGAGGTTTGGACTTTGTTCAAGAGTGCAGTGGACATGACTCACTTCATTGGTAGACCTTCACATATATTATGTCCTCTATTCTCTTCAACAACTCGAAATTTCATCTGCAACCCTGAGTAGGCCTCACCTCAAACAAACCTCTGGATAGGAGACATCTTATTGGCATCCTGAAGCAATTATTTAAAATTTTCTTTTCTGAGACAACAGCAATGCAAAAGATGCACCATGTTTTAAGATAGGCCTCACTTCATCTGCATCAAGATACTGTTAGTTTAAAATGTATATCTTTAGGACTGTGTAGGGGGCCTGGAGAAGCAGAAGCTTCTGTAAGTGTCAAAGTTGTTGAAAAACTGTTTGTCCTTCAATCTTTTCCATTGTCTTTTGTAATTTTTAAATACATGTTTTAATATTTTTCAAATGTTTGTTCTCTCTTTCACAGATTGAAAGTATAAAAACAAAAAAGTGAGTAATTTAACGACAATTATAAGGTAAATGTTTTGTACTCTTTTCGTTACATTTCTATCACATTTAACTACTATTAGTTCCACTGCTTCATTTCTTTAACCCTCAGTTTCCTGCCTTTGCTACTTCCCTCATTCCTTTCTCTATTACCTACTTACTCAACTCCTTCCACTCTTTTTGTCAGTCCCTGTCTTCTCATAGTTCCTCACTCTTGTTCACTCACTCCGTCTCTATTACTCTTAGTGTCTTTGACTGATCACTGTATCACTATTTGTTCATAATGCTTTCTCTGTGTAGTTGAAGCACACTAAGGGGCATATTATGAACACAGCCAATAAAATTATTGCTCTTTTTATTGGCAGAAAACTGGTGCAAAAGTGGTTTTAGCTGCAGTTTTCTGCCGCAAAAGCAGCTTTAGCGACACATTTCTGCCAATAAAAGCTGCAAAACTTTTATTGCCTATGTTGATGATATGGCTCTATGTTACTTACATTTCTTTGCTGTTTCAATTAATCTTTTTCTGTTATTTTTTGTTTTCTGTTTTCTATTTTTTCTCTCTGTTATTCCTCATGTTTTAATCTTATTTTGAACATTCACTCACATTCTCCAAGAAACTCTTCTTTGTTAATGTTATACTCTCTTTTTTTTTCTTTCACTTCGTTATCTATTTTGTTTTTCACAATTATACCCTCTTCCGTCTTTTCTTTGGTAAATAGATCTATTAAACAGTATCTCTTCTTTACTCCCTATAGCTGTCTTTCTTTTAACATCACTCTCTGTTTACTTTCCTTATACTTACTCTTTTTTTTTTTTTTTTTTTTTTTTTGGTTAGCTCCCGGTCCGCGTACCGGGAAGCTAACCGGGAAGCGAACCAAAAGAAATAGAGCTTGCCAGAGTGCTAAACATTCTAGCAATTTTTTTTGAAAGGGAAGGTAGTTATGAAAAGAACTTTTTTTTTAATATTTTTGTTGTTTTATATATTTATTTATTTTTGAACATTTTTTGTTTTTTTTGTATTTTTTGAACTATTTTATATTTTTTTTGGATTTTTTTGGGGGGGGGGAAACAACAAAAAACAGGCATTGAAAAGGGCTCAACAGGAGCAAAAAAAAAATTACTGGGGGCGGTTAGGGCAATTATGATGTTCATACGCCAGGTTGATAGCATTTATGCTCATATTGCCACATGCTAACAACGCACGACAGTGCATACAAGTGTGGATCATGTGGCCAAAATGTTCTTGTATGTTTGGCACAGTTTCCCGTGCCTCTGCTGGTGTCAATGAAATGGATATTCTTGATCTGGCCACAGGAGTTGATCTTGGATTTTCCTGCAAATCCCGTATTTCCGCCCGGCTATAATTGAGTGGATGCTTCCTGGTCATGTGCCTGTGCATAGTATGGTTCCCATAACTATATTTCTTATCCGTCCCTCTGGATAATTTTTCTTTACAGATGAGGCAGGTGACATACCTCGCATTCACTTTTTTTTGGCCAGGAGGGATCGAATAAAACTGCCAGATGAAACTGGCTTTCTTATGGGAAACCCGGGGCACCTCTTCTAAGAACTGTGGTTCTTCTCCCTCCTCTTCATCCATTTCTTCCTCTTCCTCCTCAGTGTTGGTCATGACCTGGGGAGGTGGTCCTCTCTTCCCATGAGGAGGTGGAGGTGGTGGTGGGGGTGCACCAGCTGAAGCAACTACTGAAGCCATTTCTGATATAGTAATAAAGGTCTTCCTCTCACAATGATGAAAGTCAGAGTGAGGAAAGAAGGAGGGGTTTTCATCATTTGGGAAAAACAATACTTCTCAACCAATGAAAAGTGTTATTTTTAGGTCACCTGACCTAGCCTTACATCATTATGAAACCAAAAGTGAAATGAACCAATGAAAAGTTTTATTAACAAGTCACATGACCTCTCACGCTCATGTTACGCGCTGCGGAACGCGCCCCGGTTAGCTTCCGGGTCGCTGCGCTTCGCGCCTCGGTCCGCGCCCCGGGGCACTTCCGGGTGCGCTAACGCGGTACGTCACAAGACGCATTACGCGGCAACGCGATACGTCGCGCTTTCGCGACGTGCCGCGGATCGCTTCCGGGGAGCTGCGTTTCGCGCCTCGGTCCGCGCCCCGGGGCACTTCCGGGTGCGCTAACGCAGTACGTCATAAGACGCATTACGCGGCAACGCGATACCGTCACTATGTTGATTTCTTACCGGTTCGCGGACCGGGTCGCGGCATCAATTTGAGCTAACGGAAAGCTTCCCGGTTCGCGGACCGGGAGCGAAACAAAAAAAAATTTAAAAAAAATTATTAATAAACATATAAAATATATTTTTGGATTTAAAGAAGAATACATTTTACAGCTATAGATATTAGCTTTTAAAAAACCAATGAAATTCACTGAAAAAACCATAGGTTATAGACCATATATAGTTAGGAATTAGCATTTACAAAACCTTGAAAATTCACTGAAAAAACCATAGGTTATACACCATATATAGTTAGGAATTAGCATTTAAAAAACCTTATTTTACTCACACAAAACCAATGAAATTCCATATATAGTTAGTTGTACTAACTATATATCGCGCACCCGCAATCCACTGCTGATCATGTCACATATTACATCATTCATGACATGGTCAGTGACATCACTGATGACATCACTGATGACATCTCAAATGACATCACTGATGACATCACTGATGACATCTCAAATGACATCACTGATGACATCACTGATGACATCTCATTTGACATTACTGATCACATCACTGATGACATCATTCATGTGATAATACGATGAACCTCTTCAGACTCTAATATAACCTTAGATACACTCAGTGTAAACAGACACTCACAGACTGTCACTCATCCATGGAGTTACTTACACACCTAGTCAGTCATGCAAAGAATCAATCACACCTCCATTTTCACAACTATACAGTTATACACACCTTACTTATTCAAACATATACTAAAACATATTTACTCACTTATACAATCCTGGATACAAGTGCACAATGATCCATACAGCCACTCACACATTCACTGGCTCTTATGCACAGTTAATTATATATGTCAACTCTCATATGTACTGTATTTTACATATGTACTTACTTTGACATGTAGCACTGAGATATCTATTCACTCACCAATACAGTCATGCACACAGTCAACCGCCCATACAGCTGTTTCCACATGCACTTTTGAACCCATACATCTATGCACAGAGTCATACACCTCCCAGCCACCCACACACACACTCAGTCTCCCATACAAATGCTTGGGCAACCAATCAATAACCCATATAGTTACTCATATAGCTACTGATCAACACATGCAGCAGTTTACAGAACAACAGACATAATGATGCACAAATTAAGACAGTTTAGTCACTAACCCATGCACTCAGTGAGACACATTTAACCAATCACTCATACAGTCAGTCATGCACCTACTAAATCCTTCATCCAGACACTTATACATCCACTCATTCTTAAATATGTAAGACATATTTTAACTTTACAGAAAAATACAGTCACTGGATGTTGTCATCAGTGATGTCATCAGTGATGTCATCAGTGATGTCATTTGAGATGTCATCAGTGATGTTACTGACCATGTCATGAATGATGTAATATGTGACATGATCAGCAGTGGATTGCGGGTGCGCGATATATAGTTAGTACAACTAACTATATATGGAATTTCATTGGTTTTGTGTGAGTAAAATAAGGTTTTTTAAATGCTAATTCCTAACTATATATGGTGTATAACCTATGGTTTTTTCAGTGAATATATATATATATATATATATATATATATATATATATATATATATATATATACACAGAACCTCCTGGCCGCCTAGTGCTCGGCGGAGAGTCCTCAGGTGTAGACCTCCTTCAAAAGTCACGGACCAGCACACAGAATCAAGGTGCAAGCAGTGCAAGCAGTGCAAGGTTTCAATCTGCCATTATCAGACCTGTGTTTTCCATGACATGTTTCATTCCTCCAAGGAGCATGATCACATGGGATATATATATCAGAAATTACACCCATTTGAGCAAATGTGTGTGAATGGGACACGTCTCGGTTAAAACATTGACATGGCAAAAGGTAAACAAAATGCAGGAGAGTGGCTGGATTGGGTGGGGAGGTGCAAATAAGTTTAGCCTAATGGATGCTAATAATGAAGCACAGGGGCACGTGCCTATTTGCCTAAAGTGGAATCCCAGGTAAGTATTTGGTCCTTTTTCCTAGTGGAGTATCTGGCCCAGTCCCATTCATTGTTTGTAACTATTAGAGCCTTTGCTAACCATTTTGTCTTCAATTGCAGGTTTTGCAGTCTGTAAGGTATTTTTATTTGAATGGTCAGGCGTGAGGACCCACAAAGACAAGGTAATTCTGTTTATGTTCCACGTTGCATTTGGGGGGTGCTTGGTAAACAGATTCACAATCTGCACCCCTTTTCTTTTACAGGTTTGTGAGACTGTGCTACAAATACAGTTGTACGGGCAGACGTGAGTACAGGCAGAACAAACAGGTAATTGTTTGGTAAACTGTGGTGCATCTTGTGCATTGTAGTATAACCACATACCTTATCCATGTTTTCTTCTGTTGTAGGTTTCACAGACAGTACCCCACACATTTGAATGGGCATACGTGTGAACAAGCAGAGCAGGTAATTGTTTGGTAGAGTTAAACTGTGGTGCATCTTGTACATTGTAATATAACAACATACCTTACCCATGTTTTCTTCTGTTGTAGGTTTCACAGACAGTACCCCACACATTTGACCGGGCATACGTGAGTACAAGCACAACAGGTAATTGTTTGGTAAACTGTGGTGCATCTTGTGCATTGTAGTATAACCGCATACCTTATCCATGTTTTCTTCTGTTGTAGGTTTCACAGACAGTACCCCACACATTTGAACGGGCATACGTGAGAACAAGCAGAGTAGGTAATTGTTCGGTAGAGTTAAACTGTGGTGCATCTTGTACATTGTAATATAACAACATACCTTACCCATGTTTTCTTCTGTTGTAGGTTTCACAGACAGAACCCCACACATTTTACCGGGCATTCGTGAGTACAAGCACAACAGGTAATTGTTTGGTAGAGTCCCCCTATGGTGCACATGGTATATTTCTGTATTACAAATTCACAATGTGCTGTAACAATCGTTACTTCTATTGCAGGCTCTACGGACAGTGCTACATATAAGTTTGAAAGGACACTGCAGTGGACAGAAAAATCCAGGTAATTACACTCTACGTTTTGCCGACGATGCCTCAGTATTATGTGACCGATTGCAATCATGAGCATAGGCTTCAACTTTAACCGTGTTCCTTTATTTTGCAGGCTAAACTCAGTTATTGCAAATATGTTCAAGCGCAGAGCTGTACCTTCTGCAGAGTGTGATGCTTCACCACAAAGGAAGAAATGTTGCCTTGTCTTCAAGGAAGAGTGGATGAAAGAAATTGTGGAGGCTGAGACACAGAAATCACGAAGCAAGGTTCGCGTGCAACTTGGGGAACTATTTCAATACAGTCCAGACGTGAGCTTAATTTGCAAAGCATGTGCAGAAGCCAAGGTTGTTTGGAGACTTTTCCACAGGGAAGAAATGGAGTGATGGCTGGAAACTGGATTACCTGAAACGCCATCTACTTAGAAAGTTCACGAGTCTGCCATGGTGATATTGAGAAACAGAAGTGCTGCTGCCAGGTTTGGTTTTGGAGTGCGGGCAATGCTGACAGAAACTGCCACTGACAAAGCAAATAGGATGGAAGTCGTTGAACGACACAGATCCCTGCCTGAGGAGATAAAGATTCTCATCAACAATGTGTTGCTGGCTGTCAAGATGAATACTTCCATGTTATCTGTACAAGACATCCATGACCATCTAGCTTTGTATGTGAAGATACCAGACAGCTGGAGGAGCAGGAACTATGCCTTTGAGTTCCTTGAGGCCATCAATAGCGTGATACACAGTGAAGGTATGGCAGAACTTCGTAACGCTTTGTATCACACATTGATAATTGATGAGAGCACAGATATTTCTGTTACAAAAATGCTCATTTTGTACTTCAAGTACCGACCTGTAACCTCAACAGAGCACAAAACACAGTTTGGGGGCATAGTGAAGCTGACTAGCTGTAATGCTGAGGCTATCACTACTGCTGTGAAGGAATTCTACACTGCCAATGAACTGGACCTCATGAAAATGGTCATGTTCACATCCGATGGTGCGTCTGTGATGCTGGGTAAAAATAATGGTGTTGCTACTCGCCTTAAACAATCTATTCCCCATCTAGTTGAGCAGCATTGTGTCGCTCATCGAGAAGATTTGGGAGTTGATGATGCCTGGAAGAGGGTTCCAATGATTAAAGAGATGGAGACATTATTAAGGACTGTCTACACTGTGTTCTCCAGATCACCTGCAAAGAAGTCCAAGCTGGATGAAATGGCATTAGTCACTGACTGTGAAGTGGTCTCTTTTCGACCATTGAATGAGGTGCGGTGGCTTTCGAGGCATTTTGCAGTTGGAGCACTAATTCGAAATTACGAGGCTGTTCTTAAGTACTTTGAGCATGAGAAAGTTGAAGAGAATGATCCAGTTGCTAAATATTGTTACAAAAAGCTATCTGACTCAAACTACCATATTTCCCTTGCAGTACTTAATGACATTCTGAGTGAATTTGCATCATTGTGCAAAGTGTTCCAAAAAAGTTCTTTGACTACTGTCGAAGCTGTACAGTATGCAAGAGCAAAGATTGGCCAAATTAAGGAACAGTATTTGGGGGACACTGTCTTTTGGAGCAGCAATGTAAGAGAGATGATGGTGTTGTACAAGGAAAGGCAAGAATTTGACAGTGGGCCTATTCTGTCTTTTGTTTCCCTTCTTTGTGAGCACATGCAAAAAAGGTTCCCTGAGGATGAACTGAAAGAATGGGCAAGTTTTGAAATCCAGGCAATGTCAACCCAATCACATTTTGATTTTGGGACTGAGAATATACAAAGACTTGTTGAAAAGTATAAAAATGTCTTGGTCCTGAGTGATTGTGAAACACCAGAAGATGTTGTTCAACAATACAGAGACTATAAATATCTGGTGGCAGAACATGTAAAGGGTGGTTTATTTACCACATTTCAAGACATGGTGAATTTCACTGTACGCAATGCTGCTCAATATAGTGTGGTGTCTCAGCTAGTTGATGTCTGCACAACATTTCAAGCATCTAGTGCAAATTGTGAACGAGGATTCAGCCTCATGAATACTATAAAGAGTAAATTGAGGAATAGACTAGAGCAGAAGCATTTGGATATGCTGATGAGGACAAAGGCCTACCTCCTGAATGGGAAAGTTGACCTTGATAAAGTTTATCTGCACTGGAAAAATGGCAAGGATCGCCGTGAGAAGCAAGCCTGTCACCCATCTAGTGATGCCACTTGACTTGTCTGAACGTCTTTCTCACACAGTCCATCTTTGCGTGTATGTCTGAGTTTTACAAACTATCCCTGGCGGGATAGCCCAACATTACTCAGTAACTTTCACATCAAATTGTAAATGTTATGTAATTTTGTAACTTATTGTGTATATGTGATATTTATAGGCTCTCAACATTTCCCCACCCAATGAACAGTGCTCCAGTTAAAAATATTTAGTAAAATCTTATGATGGTACCACCTTTTGGAGTCTTGTGCTTTTCTAAACCTTAAGTGTACTTGCCTGTGTAACCAATCAATGTCATGGCGCCGTTATCCAATATGCAAATCGCAATATGTAAAAGCTTAACGTGGAGCTGTTTGTGTGAAAATGCACCATCTTTTCACTTTTTTAAGCCAAGGTTTGGAGTGACATTTGGCGCTGCACACGCGCGTGGTCTGGTTCCTGGCGCACATAGCCATGATTGCAGCGCACAGAGACACTCCACTGCCGCACACAGAGGAAAAAAATTAGAGGGAACATTGTATATAACGCTTCGATATCGAGTGATACTAGCCATTGTCTTTGCTTATCAAATGTAATGCCTTCTACTTTCTTGATCATTTCGGTCGTGTCCTTAATATATGATTTCTGCTCAGATACCATAGGTCTTAAAAATGTATCAATATAAATACTGAATGGTTCAGTGAGGGAATTTAAACTGGAGACTATGGGTCTCATGGGCGGGTTTGTTAAGTTTTTATGCACTTTAGATAGCCCGTATATTGCAGGGATTACTGGGTGGGGATTGAGTTGAAAGCCATATTCATCAGGGCATATAATCTCATCCTCCCTCGCTAGATCCAGGGTGTTTTTTATACTACTCTGTAGTGTTTGCCACTCTTCAAGTGATGAGGTTCTGTAGTGTTCCTTCACTGACAAGAGGGCAAGCATTCTGCTTCGATAGTCATCTGTGTCTAAGAGCACAATGCTTCCGCCCTTGTTCCCTGGTTTTATTGTTAAAGTGTCACATGTTTCTAAATCATTTAGTGCGTCTCTACACTCCTTAGATAGATTATTATTATACAATTTCACATCTTTTTTCAAAAGATCGTTTATGTCTTTTTCTACTGCTTTTTCAAAAAGTTCTACATTTCTGTTTACCATGGATCGTGCTGGGGTCCATATAGATGGTGGTTTTAAACCTGACTTATTGCTTTTCTCTATTGGTGCTGTATTTTCAAAATATTTTTTTAACCTTACCTTTCTGAAGAGGCTTTTTACATCTTTTAAGATTTCATAAGAATTTGGTTTTGAAATAGGAGCATACCCTAATCCTAAACCAAGTACTTTCTCCTCTGTTTTGCTCAAGATTTTTTTGGACAGATTTATAATTGGTGCTTTTTCTATGCAGTCCCATGTTTTCTGACTGCGCATTTTCATGTAAGGGGGTCTGGACTGTGGTGCTTGTCGATGGTAATTGCCCCGACCTCTCCCCCTTGGTACATAATTGCCCCTCTGTTGGTGTTGTCCTAAAAAAGGTCTCTGCTCTCTATTTTGCCCTTGATTTGAATCTTTCCTGTTCCTGTTGTCATTATGTATGTCTTCTTCAGATTCTGTGCTGGCATATGATGTATCTGAGAAGCTCAAATTTTTCTTTTGTCCCCTTGGACGATACGGATACCAATTCTTTTTCTGGTTTGTTTCCTGAGATGGTGTGTCATAATAATCCTTTTTGGTGTATGGATACATTAGTTCTACACTATATCTATTTAAATCCTTTCTCAGTTTTTTTTGTTTTTTTACTGATCAAGTAATCTCTGTATCCATCCACATCCTCAGCTATTTCACTCAGTTTTTTCTTTGCCTCATCTAGGGCATTGCTATAACTGCTCTTAATTTCAGCTTCCATCTTATCTATATCTCTTTTCTCAATGAGGATATACTCTTGTGCTGTCTCAATTATTAGGAGCATTCAATGCCTACTGCAGCGGTTCGCTATTAGGGTCCAATGCTCGATAAACTTATCATTTTTGACAAATAGCCCCGGTTCGTTTCTCACCTGCAGGCCAATGGGAATGATGCCCTTTCTGCAATATTCTATCAAAAATTTAGAATGCAACTCTGTGCGTACTACCTTTTTCTTTAAATTCCAAATGGTATTCCATTTCTCCGAATTGCTATCAGTAATAATGGAGGCACTGGTATTTTTTGCATTACCAATAATTTTAGAGAATTGATCCTCGGTAAAACCAAAGGTTTTAATTGTGTCCATTTTAATGGAACTCTATTGAACACCCCTCTCCGGCTCACCAGCCGCACAAATAAGATTTAAAAAAGAAAGAGAGTACCCTCTGGACCCACAGAAACTGGGTAGAGTATAATCAAAAACAAGTAGTGTTCCCTGGGTTCTGTTATTCACTGGGGGAATCCATCAATACAATCACCTATCACCATGTTACTCACACATTCAGTCAAGAGTGTTTAATATGTACCTATTTCTGCTCCCATGCCATAGTAGAACCACAAATACAATATGAATTCACAAAGGGGGTTTCCTATCAAGTTTTTAATTTATGTTGTTTTATTTGTACTTGTATTGAAACTATGTGCATTTCCGTTGAATGAAATGATCAATCATTTAATGTCGAACATTGAACACAACATTAAGTATGAATAATGTGCATGGTTATACCTCCATGGATTAATTCATGAGTTGTTAATCAAATATTTTAATAAATATCCCTTTGTGAATTCATATTGTCTTTGTGGTTCTACTATGGCATGGGAGCAGAAATAGGTACATATTAAACACTCTAGAGTGAATGTGTGAGTAACATGGTGATAGGTGACTACATATGCCCGGGCCAGTAAATTAAATGCTATTTGTAGGCCTACAGCACTGGTTGTGCCACTCACTAAAGTAGCCTTTCAAACTAAGTCTGGGCGGTGAACTCCGCTCACGGAGTTTGCAGATATTTCCACGCTCCACCTTAAGCGGAGCTCACGGAGTTCCGAAAAAGTCCATGTAGCGTTTGTGAACATTAAGTTGGCGAGCGTGAGCGTGGAAAATCAACCTCCCGGCGAGATTTCTCAATGCAGGTGGTCAGATTTCTCATTGCGAGTAGTTGTGTATGCTCGGGTTGTTAAACTGTCCAGTCGTGTTGAGAAAGTGCTGCTCGAGTAAAAATCTACTCGAGCGACAGAAAGGAAGCAGTGCCTGCTTGCTCTGTGCATGGTGCCATGTGGAATTATTGCACAGTGCAGGCAAGCACCTGGAACTGATAATCACCGGAAACAGCATTTATCCAACGCACTCCACCACTTGTGGAGCCCCACATAGCGTGGTGGAGGTTTTTTTTGCACTTCGAATAGTTCTGCAGAGCAGAACTCCACAAACTCCACCCATGCTTACTTTAAACATGCCTCATGCCTGCCACTGAAGAGCCTGTGCATGCAGTTTAAACTGCCATGTTGACCTGGCAAGTTTACTCACTTGCCAGTCCCAAACCTTCCTTTTTATTATATGTACGTCACCCCTAAGGTAGGCCATGGACAGTCCATAGGCAGAGTGGAGTGTATATAAAAAGGACATGTACTTTTAAATTTTGCATGTCCTAGTAGTACATTTGTTTTACACTAGTCTATCTCTCTCATAGGATATCATTGGGTTTGTCTTATTGCATTTTATAAGTGTAATTTCCCATTGGGAACAGATGGGACACACAAAATTGGGGGCTCTGGAATTACAATTTAAAAACACAACTTATGGTGAGGTTGGATTATAAATTGCAACTTTGAAAATGCCTTTTTTCGAAGGTTGACATGCTTTTATTGTAACCAGTTGGGGCCATCTGCCTGTCTCTGAAGACAGACCTGTGTGGGTGACAGCTAGCTTTATGCATTACCTTTAGACAGCCACACACAAAGGAAGATTAGGTGTGACTGATGGGCCATCCACATCCTTGGGGCCATCCTGGGCTGTGTCCTGTCCCTACACAAAGGGCTGAATACCAACTAGTAGTGAGTTTGATGGCAGGGCAGCACAGGCATGGATTTGTGCACTTCAAAGGCATCTCTAGGTATAAGTACTGGACCTCTGACACCATCCAAACTGATCACTTCTGGAACTGACGACATTCTAACAGGAAGAACAACTTTTGTGCTGCTAGAGGGACTGTCGCTGTGCTGGACTGCTTTGCTGTGCAGGACTGCTTTGCTGTGCTGGCCTGCTGCCCTTTTGCCTGGGAGTGAGGACTGTACCTGCTTCTCTACATCCCAGAACCTAATTATCTCCAAGGGCTTGATGGCTTGCCTAATGTTCTAAAGCCTCAGTGATATCACAGGGTTGTGGAATTTAATAAAATATCTACTTGTCCACGGGGCAGGTTGCTTCATAAATCTACTTGTCCTGTAACAAAATCCACTTGTCCCTTTTGTGCCATGTAATGCGGTGACAAATTACGGCAGCAATCTCATTATGTAAAAGTTCTGATAAAGACTCTCTAATTATGCCAGGGCTCGTACCTTAGTAGGGTTTGAATACTAGCAATTAACTTATGTTGCTACGTTTGTGCAGGTCTACATACTGGGGCCGAAGGTAGTGGTAAGCAATAGTTTAAGGGTTGGAATGTCCTTTTGAGTCGGTGCAAACCCACTAACTTGCCTGTTTTAAGGGTTTTCGTCAACTCTTTTCTAATCTTTTCCCATGTTGAGAAAGGTTGGAAATTTACTCCTGACAGTGGCAGATGTAAAAATTCTTCCGGGGTTTGGAAAAAAGTGGTTGGAGGAAAAGTGAACTTAAAACAGTCAGATTTTCAAATGAGCAAATCTACACATGCGCATTTGCTCATGCTAAAACGCAGTTCACAGATATTTTCTAGGAGTACTATTTCTTGGCCTACTTCTGTAAATTCTTGTGAATTCACGGAAACTGTATATATGCACTTATATATAACATGGATGCACTTTTGAGACTTTTTGGGCCTCTAATTAGGCCTGGAGTTAACCATGACCTTTTGTGTTTAATAAAATGATGTCTCTCTCCCTCTCCTTCTCTCGGTCAATAAGCTGGCTTCACTGTGAGTGACAGTATTCTGCTCTTTTACAAGGAGCATATTGGCACACAAAGTAGTTTGGAACTGCTGTGGCAATGTGTAGTTTTGGAGAAAAAAAATATATTTTTGCTTTTGCCAATGCTTGTTAAAATGATGAGGGCCCTGCAGCTCCCACACCGATAAGGTTTTGCAAAAACCATGCCTAAACAAGTCATGCATTGACAAAACCAAATGCCTGACCACCAATTTCAGACCCACTGGCTTTGCCAATGCTTGTTTATTTTTGTTTCCCACAATCGTATTTTAACTGGTTACACTGATTTTCCATTATGAATAGTTTTGGGAAATACAAGCATACATAAACATGTTACTAAATGATCTTGCAAGTATATGGTACCTAAATTCTTACAGTAGTTTAGCAAAATGTTTTTTTCCTACTTGCATTTTTTTGTGAACATTTTATTTTGAAAGCAAAGAATCATCACTGCTGCTGTCAAGCTTCTGCAAATATTTGCATATATTCAGAGAGCATTATACATAGCCTCAAATGACTAAACTTTGAAAACGTGTGTACAAGTTTATACTGGAACCACCGTCAGTAGTGCAGGCCGAGCTTACAACATTTACTTTTAGTGCTCACCCTAATAATAAAGGCTTTGCATCAATGAACCATAAATACAAGTTTGAACAGCGTTAACACATGGGCACACATATTACCTTAACTGTAGACAATGCCCTTCCTTGATTGATAATGTGGTACTGTAAACTGGCAGCCAAAGGTTTGTGCTGTAGGGGGTTGGGCCTACTTGTCCCACTTGACCCAAAACAATATGTCCCGGGCGTCGGGCTATAGGAATTCCACATCCCTGTATCAAAGAGCTCTCTTTAAACTACTAACAGAACCTGGACTGTGCTTGCTGCAGGCCATGTTCTGCCAACCCAATCTTGGGCCATTGGAAGTGAGTATAAAGTGTTGCAACTGCCAGACTCAACCCATTGATGCTGTTGCGCCGATCAGAACAATTGAATCCTCTGCTGCAAGAGCAGAATTGATGCATCACTGCTGCTGCGGGAATCAAATTTTGTTCATAACACTAGGTACAGTTGCATCGCACTCTGAATCGCTGCTTCAGAACCCACGCATTGCCGCAACTGCGTTGAAAGAGATCAAAGCATCTTCTCTCCGGCGTGGAGAAACCCAGAAACCCGGCGCATTGAATGCAGAACTGCTGAACTTCAGAACCAGCGCATTGCTCATGGAACCGTCTTATCACTTCTGCTGCGTGGAGGAATCCGGCACTTTCCCTCAACTGCTTTGGGATCACCAACTCATTGCTCGTCTGCACCTTGCATCTTCTTTGACGCAAACCAAGGATCAAGGTACTTTTGTTCAGCAGTACTAGGTGGTCCCTATATCCAGCCTTCACTCTATCACGATCAGCCTGAACTCTTGACTTTGTCTTGGTCCGGCAAGAACATTTATCTCTTTAAGTGTTATTTTTGCATTTAGCCTTTAAAGAATCTCAACTTCGACTGGTCGGATTTTTTTTGTTTTGGTCTTGTTTTGTTTATAAAGTTATTCTTTGTTTTTCTAAACTAGTTACTCTTTGACATATTGCACAAATACTTTACACATAGCCCCTTAAGTTAAGGCTGACTGCTCTTTGCCAAGCTATCAGACGGTAAGCACAGGCTAATTTATCGTGCATTTGTGACCTACCCTGACTAGTATTGTGGTTCCTGCTTGGACGTGGTGCACACCTCTGCCTACCAATAACCCAATTTCCAACAAAGTCCATAATTTGTCATGCCCACTATACCTCTAATGACAGACACCAGCCACATGTGACTTAAACTTAGTCTTGCTGTCATTGGATCAGTCGAATCATAAACTGCCAAGACATGTCCTTCAAGGAAATGCAATGAATTTTGAACATTTTTCAATCATTTTGAAACATTAAGCATGACATTCTGTGATGTACTGTCTTCTTCATGCTGTGTTTGCATGCTATTTGTACAGTAGGAAGGTCTGGAATAGTTTTGCCATGTTATGTGAAAATGTCACGTATATCCCATCCTGAAAGAGCTGATATGTTTTTTCTCTATATTTTGGAATACAGTCCTTTTGCTGTATGATCCATATGTAGTTCTTCTAGTCAGATAGGTTGTGTTTGGTTTTTTATCCTATTTTTTTGTGTAAGGTAATTTCGACAGGTTCCATTTACAACTGTATCTGAGCCTTGACTTGAAAAGCACCGAGATACTCTGAACCAAGTCCACACCAGACAAAATTAATAAAGATACCAGTAGTTTGTCATCCTGGAAAAAATAGAATTCTAAACATTAAACATAGGCATCTGTACGAAAAGGATTGTCAGATTAGTCACTAGATGTCCCTGCCTCGAACCATTATACAGAACATGCTGAAAATTGCTCAATGGATACCAAACACAGTAAGGATTATTAATTTTCGTTTAGCAAGTTTTGTCTTGGAAAAAAAGGCTGCTTGTTTGCATCAAACAAGGCTTCCACTCAGCAAACTCTTTAACCTTTCGAGTCACCACTGCAGAAGTGATTAATCTGATGATTTAGGGATGTCCATTAGGCAAGTGGGGATCTTTAAATATGGAGGGCCGTCTTTCCTCCAAGAAACCACAGAATTGGCCTATTCTCAGAGTCCAAATTACCCTGCACATGTCTGGTCTGATCTCATCTTATTCTCATATCCCTTTTGATATATAACCCACTGCACTGCTGCATGAAAGGAACGTCTTTAACTATGATGTCTGCCATCTAAAAGGCATCCCTCTCCTTGAGCAAATGTTTTCCTGCTGCACTGCACCACCTTAAATTTTGACCTTCTGACGCTTTCTGCAGCACATTAACCCGCTTTATAGGATCACTCTATCTAGCAACAGCTCCATTTGATGGTGTAAATTTTCTACTCACTGTCACTTCTGAAAGGTCAAACAACAGGATAGTCTCTGATGTATTAAAGAGTTTTAGACATCTTGGCTCAGATTTATTAAGATTTTGACTCGGAGTTTGGCAAGTAATAAGCTACTCAAAGTCGATTTATTTTGCTTTGGATGAATTATTAAATATTGGAGGGCTCATTTACAAGCCCTGTCTGCTGCTGTTACGTCACATTTTGTGACGCTCTGGTGTCGGACAGGGCTTAGCCATATCTACAAGGCCTTGTGAAGCCATCCTGCGTGGCTTTTCATGGCCTTGTAGGTATGGAGTGAGGCAACGCAGAGTATGCCACTGTGTTGCCTCGTATTATGATAGGGAGTGTTGTGTGGCGTTTAGAGCTCCGAGTGAATTTTCCCAATTCATGCTCTTATATAGGTACAATTCACATTGCCCTTATAGAGGCATAGAAATCAATCACTTATTTAGGCATAGCCCTTGCGACCCAAATACAGGCATGGCTACTTCCACCCGTACCAAACGTCACAACGATTTCTGGGAAAATCGGCTTAAGCAGTTAGGGAACTTCCCCTTGCTTGATAATTGATTTGTCCAAGAACTCATTTACTTTGCAAAGAACTGTTCCCTAGGGGTTCTTTCCTGACATTCATATGCCCGACTTTACGTCAAACTATGGCATTCCTAAACACCTTCAAGGTATAAATATACCTTCGCTTGCTATGGCAAACTACGGTCGTTCAGAGCAGTTCGACTATCTACTTGCCCGACGCAGCTCACCTCAGCAAGTGCCGAAGGAAGCCGACCCTCCAGCTGATGCACTGATCAAGAGGCTGCCCTTCTCTAGCCGAGAATCCAGCTCCAGTGTTTCCAAGCTTGCTGGGTGTTGGGAAATCGAATCCTGAGACAGACATCCCAGACCTCCTTCATTCTACCTAAGGTATGGAGCTGATTATAACCTAGAGAAACCTTTTGTAGTTTCTTGGCAAAAACAACTAAACTTATGCTACACAATAATTACTTCTTCCCGTGTACTAGACTTAAGTTAGGTACATTGGGGTTGTGGTACTGAAAATTTTGGACCTGTGTCATAAACATATTCGTATCATGACGAATTTGATATCAGAAGACCGAGAATGGCTAGTACACTATGCACAAGCATTTTCGTCATATTCGAAACCTTGAAACCGTAGTTTTCGTCCTGAACCCTGGGGTTCCATTTTGTGTACGGCAGCCATTTTGTGAGTTGCCCTCACATAGGCCAATGATTAAGGCTAGCGCACTTGAAAGCTTGAAAGACTGTCACTCCTGAGGCGGAAAGCCGGGAGGTGCAGCCCTGATTTTATTGTTTGCAAAGACTTTTAAAAATACTTTTAACATTTTGAGTGTGATTATATTGTGTTTGGAGCAAAACCAGCCTACCTGACAGAGCGTTGTCATTTCAGCTTGGGAGCCTGCTGAAGCGAGCAGTGCCTCCCTATCCCCGACAAACGCCCTCTGGCCGCCGCCATTGACGGCGTGCAACGAGGCCACGCCCCCTCTCTGGCCACGCCCCCTGCCCAGCTTATAAGGCGCTGAATGCTAGCGCACTTGAAAGCTTGAAAGACTGTCACTCCTGAGGCGGAAAGCCGGGGGGTGCAGCCCTGATTTTATTGTTTGCAAAGACTTTTAAAAATACTTTTAACATTTTGAGTGTGATTATATTGTGTTTGGAGCAAAACCAGCCTACCTGACAGAGCGTTGTCATTTCAGCTTGGGAGCCTGCTGAAGCGAGCAGCGCCTCCCTATCCCCGACAAACGCCCTCTGGCCGCCGCCATTGACGGCGTGCAACGAGGCCACGCCCCCTCTCTGACCACACCCCCTGCCCAGCTTATAAGGCGCTGAATGCTAGCGCACTTGAAAGCTTGAAAGACTGTCACTCCTGAGGCGGAAAGCCGGGAGGTGCAGCCCTGATTTTATTGTTTGCAAAGACTTTTAAAAATACTTTTAACATTTTGAGTGTGATTATATTGTGTTTGGAGCAAAACCAGCCTACCTGACAGAGCGTTGTCATTTCAGCTTGGGAGCCTGCTGAAGCGAGCAGTGCCTCCCTATCCCCGACAAACGCCCTCTGGCCGCCGCCATTGACGGCGTGCAATGAGGCCACGCCCCCTCTCTGGCCACGCCCCCCTGCCTCTACCTCACCATAAATGTGCCACTGGAGGAAGCGCAGCAGGAGCGCCGTTTGCGCGCCGAAGGCGCGCCTAAGGCAAGCCCGTCTGCGCCAGACCGAGCCCGAGGCCCAGGGCCCCTGACCCCGCCACTCCCACACTTCTCAGGTATACCCGAGAAGCCCTCCTCAATATCAAGGATTCTATCCCCATTCCTTGCCCCAGTACGACCCCACTAAAGGTTGGGCAATTTTGCTGTCGACTCTGCCCCTACAGGTTAACACCTCGTCTCCCCCCTAAACCACGCCGGATCAAGATGGCCCTCCATAACTGCAGATCATTGCCCAAACATCAAACGGAAATTAACATGATGCTGCTAAACTCGGAGTATGAGGTCCTCTTCCTAACTGAAACTTGGATCAACCCTAACTCAAACCCAGACATGGTGCATGCTCTGCCTCCGGGCTATCTCATCAAACATCATGACAGACCCTCCGGAATCGGAGGTGGAATAGCGGTCATCTATCGTGACTACCTAACCTGTCATCTCAAGGACAGCCCAATCCAGGACTGCGAAAACATCTTGTTTTCAATCCACCTGCCCCCATCCACAACTATATCAGGGATCCTAGTCTATCGTCCCCCAGGACAGCAGAAACTTTTCTGCAAATCCCTCTTGGACTCAACCTCCTCTCTCTTATGTTCACTCCCTAATTTTACGATCCTAGGAGATCTAAACCTCCACTTCGATGACCCCTTGGAAAACACCGCCGCAGACTTAAAAATTGACCTAGCCTCCCTTGACCTCCGCTTGATAAATGATCTGCCCACTCACTCCAAGGGACATCTACTAGACCCAGTTTTTACCAACATGGCGAGCCTAGTAGCGAGTACCCCCCTCCCGGTTCCGTGGTCAGACCACTTCGTTATTCCGTTCATGTTGCTACTGCCTCCTGATTCACTGGCCAAAGTTCCCTCCCAAGAACCAGCCCGTCCGTGGCATAGACTGGACACAACTGCTTGGACTCAAGCTCTCATCTCTACTACCCCGAGTCTTGACCCAGACCCTTCCAGAGCTGACACCCAACTCTGCGACTGGATTAATCAGTCCCTTGATAACATCCTTCCAGTCAAACTCCTCCCCAGAAAAAAGGGAACTCCGAAGTCCCCCTGGTACACACAGGAACTGCGCGGACTAAGAAAACAATGTAAAAGACTTGAACGTCTCTGGAGAAGAGATTGGGCTACCGAAAGCAAGAACGAGTATAGGACCGCCCTCAGACAATATAAGACATGTGTAAAAGACACCCAGGCTTCCTTTTTCAAGAAAAAAATCTCAGCTGCTGCCAACTCGGCCAAAGAAACGTACCACATAGTTCGTCTCCTGACCGAAACCCCAGTCCCCCCACCTATGCCAGATCCATCCGGCGCGAGATGCAACCAGCTAGCTGAGTTCTTCTCCACTAAAATCCTTAAAATTCTTAATTCACTCCCCCCATCCATCCCCCCATGCCTCTCACCACTCCCCCCACCGGTGCAATTGCCCCCTGCCTGCAAACCTTCGATCAGATTACAATCGATCTTTGCTCGTCCACTCTGCAATCTGTTAAGAGTGGGGCTCCTTCTGACCCAGCCCCTACGAGTAAACTCAAACTGGTCGCTCATACGATCGTCCCCCCTATCACCACTCTCATCAACACCTCACTGGCACTGGGCATAGTCCCAGACAACTGGAAAAAAGCCACTGTTAGGGCACTTTTAAAAAAACCTCACCTTGACCCTCTGGACCCAACAAACTTCAGACCCATCTCCCTCCTCCCCGCCATCAGCAAATTGGCCGAGCGCATCGTCAACCACCAATTGTCTCTCTTCCTTGAGTCCAACAAACTTTTGCGCCCCTCTCAGACGGGGTTCAGACCAGGACAGGGAACAGACACTGCCCTACTGGCTGTGGTCGAGGAGGCAAGAACCATCATAGATCGAGGAGGATCAGTGGCAGTGATCCTCCTCGATCTGAGTGCCGCCTTCGACACAGTAGACCATGCGATTCTTATCCATCGGCTAAGCATGGTAGGGGTGTCCGGTACTGCCCTGTCCTGGATCAAGTCCTTCCTGGAAGGGAGAACATTCCTGGTGTCTGATGGCACGACCCATTCAAAAGTACTCCCGCTTCAGTGTGGGGTCCCCCAGGGCTCATCCCTGAGCCCCACACTTTTTAACGTATACATGTCCCCGCTAGAAGACATCACATCACCATTCGGCATAAAAACAGTTATGTATGCCGATGATACACAACTAGTGGTGTCCATCAACCAATCTAGTAAATGCCTAGACAACCTCGCAGCCTGCCTGGAAAACATCTTCCAGTGGATGTGCGAGTCTCGCCTGAAACTCAACGGGGAGAAGTCCGAGATTCTCTTCCTGGGCAACCCCCGCAATCTACCGCCATCCCTCAAATGGCCAAACTGCATGGGCCCCTATCCCCCTCCCAAAACAGAAGTTAAGAGTCTTGGTATCTGGCTAGACCAAGACCTTAACTTCAAATCCCAGGCCAGGAAAACTGCAGGTGCATGCATTGGCCTCATTAAAACAGCGAGGAAGATCCTCCATCTTCTCCCTCCCCTATCCAGGAAGCTGCTCATGCAGGGCCTAGTAAACTCCAGATTGGACTATGGGAATGCCCTTTATCTGGGAGCCCCCGCTGTGGTCATTCATAGACTACAATGCGCCCAAAACGCGGCGGCCAAAATCCTAACTGGGACCGAGTCAAAATGCTCGGCGAAACCAGCTCTCAGAAGCTTGCACTGGCTTCCAGTGCAACAAAGGATCATCTTTAAGACCCTCTGCATCTCACACAAGATAATGCACGGCAGAGGTCCATCGGTCTTGAGCACTTTCGTCAAACCCCATCAGTCCAACAGGCATCTGAGGTCAGACGCCCTCTCCCTGGCCAGTATCCCCAGAATCCACAAGACCCGTTCTGGAGGAAGATTGTTCTCATACAACGCCCCAAAGTTATGGAACTCCCTGCCAATCCCCCTCCGTAGAGAACCCAACTTACTGGCCTTCCATAAACAACTCAAAACATGGCTCTTCCCTTAGTTTTCCTTCCCCTCTGGATACACAGGTCGATCAACAGCGCTGGGACGCCCTAGGGTAGCTACGCGCTCTATAAATCCGCTTCCAAATTCCAAATTCCAAGGCCAAACACAATACTGAAGGACCCGTACACCTTTCCTGACTTCTCTGCGACCCGGGCAAGCTGACTCCGCTGCCCAAGGTCAAACCTGTTCGGTCAGTTCCTCTCCCAGTGACCGAACGAGATAGTATCAAGGCACAACGTGCCATAAACCTTTCATCGCACACAAACCACTTCTAATCTTGCACACACCTGTCCCTGTTTCCTACTTTATGACTTGCTTTACGAGGAGGAGGTGCCCGTTTTTATTGGGGGTCCGTCGATATCTGATGAAAATACTGGGCCTTGCCGGATAATTGATTATGGGCTGAACAAACTGAAATGTGGGATTGTCATCATGACTCTGCTTTTCCTTTGTAGTGAAAATATGTGAATGGTCAACTGTAAACTAAAGAATGTTTGCCTGAAGCATAATATTTTGTATAAAAAGAGAAGGCTGGCTTCGTAAGATTGAGCAGTCTCCTGAGAATATACACCGTGTTGTACTTCTAGGACGCCTGTTACTTGGTTGCAGCCAATAAACTCGATCTTTGACTTCACCTAGAAGACTCTGAGTTTCTGTGTCTGAAACAGGAAGGACCCAAAGTCACAGGGTGTGTCCCTGGCACCGCTGGGTTACCGGTTCAGTACCGGTTCTGAAAAACCCAGTAATTCAGTTGCGGACGCCTGTTACTTGGTTGCAGCCAATAAACTCGATCTTTGACTTCACCTAGAAGACTCTGAGTTTTTGTGTCTGAAACAGGAAGGACCCAAAGTCATAGAGTGTGTCCCTGGCACCGCTGGGTTACCGGTTCAGTACCGGTTATGAAAAACCCAGTACTTCAGTTGGCGCCCAACGTGGGGCGATATCAGCGGTACCGGTCCAAGCCAGAGGTTCGTGAGGAGCTTCGTGTGAAAATTCTGGAGGAAGGCCGCCACTTCATCAACCCCTGCATGTCGACGTGGTCCGAAAGTCTTTGCTGCGAGGTTCCCCGCTTCCTGACGGCTACGAAGGACTGCTGCCCTGACTATCGCCCTGTTTTGGACCCTTGATGATTGGTAGAGCGAAACGATAGACGAGTCTTCTGGTGACGTCATCGATATCTCAGTTAAGTATAAGTGGAGCGTCTCCCAGTCCTTAGTTTGGGTATCCCCTTGGGATCTTTGATTTGGAACTTGCAAGTACCAAAGCCGAGGGACTCGTGTATTCACGAGACTATCGTAATCGATAATCCTTTGAAGTTTGAAGCTAGACTAGTGAGCGAAGATGCCTGGTCTTAGCAGACTTGGAAATTTGTTTTGTCTTGGTTGTAATAGGGATTCCCGATTGGAGGACTCGTGTCCGGTTCCTCCGATTGGAACTCCAACCTATGAGCTATACGTGAAACATGGAGTAGGCCCCATCGCATATAATGAAGTATGGATTAAATACACCAGAAAGGATGGTGTTTTAAAATGGCCCCAATATGGTATCTTTGACACGGAAATCTTAGATAATCTCGAAGTTAAACTTTTTAAGAAGAAAGCCCGGCCGGCGATGTTTGACTCTTTCCGCCTATGGTGAAAAGAAGCCAAACAGAAAGAAATTAAATTAGCTAAAAAGAATAAAAGAGAAAAGGGTATTTCGATAATGCAAGCTGCTATGCAATATAAAGATGATGAGGAAGAACAAGCGAGTGAGCAGTTGCACAGGCAACGTAAAATGGCGATTGATAAATGTTATCCAGTTTTGCCGCCTCTTCAGCGAGATGCAGCAAAAGAACTTGAAAAAGATCCCCTAATTTCACATTTATTGAGTTCGCCACCCCCCTATGCGCAGACTGCTACAGCACCTCCGCAACCTTTAGTTGTGCAACCTCCGGTTGTGGTGCCCCAGATTCTTCCACAACCGCCAGCTCCTCTTCAGCTGGCTCCTACTGCTACGGCTCAGCATTCTCAAGGGCCGCTGACTTTGCTACCTGCTCCTCCTGTACTTCTTACGACTTTGCCAACTGCATCGACTACCTCTTCTGATATTCCTACTGGTACTGCGTCTGCATCTGCATCTGCATCTGCCTTGCCTCACTCTGCTTTTACTCCTGTTCTTTTGTCAACTTCTCCTTCTGTTCGGCAGAGAATGACTAACACTGTTACTAGTCTTCTGTATCCTCTTTTTGGGGCAGCAAGCCTGACCCCTGTTTCAACGAGCAAACAGTTGCGTAGCCAACTGCCCGACTCTAGAGAGCGGGAAACATTGAATTATTTGGCACACAAATGGGTTACAGACCCCATAAGGTATGAACTAGATTCTGTTATGGATGTCTTCCATCAGTGGGAAGCACCAAAACAGAGATACGTTTTTGAGAAAATGTGTACTTTCCTTTGTGAAGATTTAGAGGAAAATGATTTGGAGCCCAATCCGCCTGAGTTATGTCATGTACGGTACGAGTTTGGGAAAGGCACAATTGTGGGTTCAGATGTTAAGAAAGCAGTTGCGACATTATTGTTGTTTAGGAATGAGGGTGTTTCCCGGTCATTATTTGAACATGATTCCTCCGTTAAAATGAAAGCGAGACAATATCCCATGAGAGAGGTTCCTCCGGTATGGAAGGAAGAAGTACCTGCTGGTCCAAATAATAACCCCCCAGTTGTGCCAGCACACTTTCAGCGTGTTTTTGTACATGTGCCTTAGAAACGAGCTGAAGTATTGGCCCTTAAGCAGACTTTGCCTGACCCCCGTAAAAATCCTGCAGGATATTACAAGGAACTGTCACAGACTGCAGGCTCTTGCATTATGAATTTAGCAAATATAGACATGTTGTTTGGAAATGTGGTTCCACAGCCTTTATGGGGAAAATTTGTCATGCGGATCATGATCAAGAGTTAGGTGACTCATGGGCTAATATTAGTGCTGCGAATGACCGACAAGTTGGTGGTGCTAAACCAGAACCTTTAGTGGCAGACCTCCCTGGTAGGATCATTACTTACATGAAGACTTTAATGCCTGCGATGCGAGTGAATTGGGACAAGTTGTCTGCGTGTAAGCAGAAGAAAGATGAAACAGTGTCTGATTTCATCACCAGGTTCGAAGAAACGTTTATCGACCACAGTGGTCAAGATATGAGTACAGAAGGTGGTCAACGGTTGTTCGTTGACAAGTTTGTGCATAATTTGCTTCCCGAGTTGTGTAAGAAGTTAAAAGATTCGGAGAGTTCGTGGGCCGTTTCCTCTTCAGCACAGATATTGGCTACTGCGCAGTATTACGAAAACAGGGACAAAGATGAAAAGGATAGAGCAGACAAGAAAACGAAAGAGTTAAAAACAAAGGTTCTTTTACAGCAGGCGTACCCGCCTCGTGGTGGTCAGAATAACTATCAGCAGCCTCAGCAGTTTCAGAGAAACATGCAAAGGACCGAATATCCTCAACAACGTTTTCCTGTAGGCCCTAATCAGTGTGCATATTGTAAAGAGGAGGGCCATTTTAAAAGTAGTTGCCCTGCTCTGCTACAGCATATGAATGGTGTTTCTAGCGCACGAGGTCGAGGTACTCCACAAGCGCCTAGAGATAGAGGACGTGGAAATTTCCTACAGAACGGGCAATCTTTTCCGCCACAGAACTCAATGAATAGTTGTGATCAGCAAAATAACGCATCTGGTAGGACGCCTCAGTATTATGCTGATGACTACTATGCAGAAGATGAGAATATGGAATGTAATGATTACTAGGACAGCCATAGACAAAGAGAGGGAGTTGTTTCAGTTCCAGTAGATCAGAGTGGACCTTATGTTGAGGTGATTACATCAGGTGTGTCAGAGCCTTTTCTGTTGGATACTGGTGCTACAAAGAGTTCTATTATGCACTCTAAACTCCCTGGCGCACCTTTGTCTGGCGAAATGAATGTTTCAGTAGGTTTTTCTGGCGCCCCGGTTAGGAACCCGATTTCTAGTCCTATGTCCCTTTCTGTTGGACCTTGTGAATTAGAAGCACCCCTTATTCTGACAACAGGTTGTGGTGAAAACTTGTTAGGATTATATTTGTTGAAGAGATTGTATGCGACGTCGTATTGTTCTCCTTCGGGAGTACAACTTACACTAGGTAAGAAAGTGGTCTCCCCAATGTATTTGTCAAAGGATAAACTTCCGACAGAATTGTCACTTCTTCCTGATATTCTTTGGGCTACTGGTCCTAATGATGTGGGTCTTTTGGAAATACCGCCATATGTTGTGACATTGAAAACCAATGTTAAAATGCCACGCATTCCCCAATATAGAATCTCTAGTGAAGGTGAAAAAGCGTTGCTAGCGATCATTTATGATTTGATTGAAAAAGATGTAATTGAAGGTACACAGACATAATTTCGACCTCACAAATATCGACATACACAAATATCGAGTCAAAAATATAGACTAGACAAAATATCGACCAGACATAATATCGACTACAAAAATATCGATTACTATCGATATTAATAGCAAAAATATCGAATCAAAAATATAGACTAGACATAATATCGAGTAGATAGAATATAGACAACAAAAATATGTCAAATTAGGTGTTTTATAATTTGTAATAATTGTGTAATATAAATCTGTAGCGGGTTGTGGGTTTATAGGGGAATAGGGTGGGAAGTAATTTAAATATAATTATATAAATATGTAATATAATAGTAATTGTTAATTAATTAATAATTGTTAATTAATTAAATTATAATTGGTAATTAATAATAATTGAATAATTGATAAATCATTACTTTTTACTATATTTTTTTTTAGCGGGTTGTGGGTTTATAGGGGAATAGGGTGGGAAGTAATTTAAATTTAATTAATTAAATATGTAAATAAATAATAATTGGTAATTAATTATTATTTGGTAAATAATTAAAATATAATTGGTAATTATAAATATTTAAAGAATACATAAATAATAATTAGTAAATTAATTTCTGTAGTGGGTTGTGAGTTTATAGGGGGATAGGGTGGGGAGTAATTTAATAATAACTAATTAAATATGTTAATTAATTAAATTTGTTAATTAATTAATATTTGACCATTAAATAAAATTTACTTAGTAAATAAAAGTAATTGGTTTTGGAAATTAAATTTAAGTTTTGGGTTTTTGGGTAAAGGGGTATTTTTAGGGTTCAGGGTCAGTTTTTGGTTTTTGGGTAAAGGGGTATTTTTAGTGTTCAGGGTCAGTTTTGGGTTTTTGGGTAAAGGGGTATTTTTAGGGTTCAGGGTCAGTTTTTAGTTTTTGGGTAAAGGGGTATTTTTAGGGTTCAGGGTCAGTTTTTGGTTTTTAGGTAAAGGGGTATTTTTAGGGTTTAGGGTCAGTTTTTAGTTTTTGGGTAAAGGGGTATTTTTAGGGTTCAGGGTCAGTTTTTAGTTTTTGGGTAAAGGGGTATTTTTAGGATTCAGGGTCAGTTTTTGGTTTTTAGGTAAAGGGGTATTTTTAGGGTTCAGGGGCAGTTTTTAGTTTTTGGGTAAAGGGGTATTTTTAGGGTTCAGGGTCAGTTTTTGGTTTTTGGGTAAAGGGGTATTTTTAGGGTTCAGGGTCAGTTTTTGGTTTTTGGGTAAAGGGGTATTTTTAGGGTTCAGGGTCAGTTTTTGGTTTTTAGGTAAAGGGGTATTTTTAGGGTTCAGGGTCAGTTTTTAGTTTTTGGGTAAAGGGGTATTTTTAGGGTTCAGGGTCAGTTTTTAGTTTTTGGGTAAAGGGGTATTTTTAGGGTTCAGGGTCAGTTTTTAGTTTTTGGGTAAAGGGGTATTTTTAGGGTTCAGGGTCAGAATGAATCCCTTGCTACTTCACAAACGTCCGTGAGGACGATGTTAATCCAGTGACCCGAGACCGGGTCACCGGTATTCTAGGTTGACTCAGCCTTGCTGAGTTTGGAGTCTAGGCCCTTTGTGTTTTTTGACAATATCCAGTAGTCCCTGATATCACTGCCCTATTGACTATGATTCCAGCTTCCGCGACTTGGTTCTCGGTGATTGACTTGAAGAATGCGTTCTTCAGCATCCCGATTGCTGAGGAGAGAAGGGATATTTTCGGCTTCAGTTTAGGAGGTCGAAGCTTCCGCTTCAAACGCGCTCCTCAGGGCTACTGTGAAAGTCCATCGATATATAGTCAAGCTTTAAAAGCACAGCTTGACACAATTGTTTTACCTGATGGCGCTACACTTATTCAGTACATTGATGATTTGCTTGTTGCTGCAGATACTGAGAAAATCTGTAAAGAAGCCATGTTGTCGTTGTTGCGTCATTTGTCTGATTTACATCACAAAGTGTCTCTTTCCAAATTGCAATATTGTCGACAAGAAGTGACCTACTTAGGTCATCTCTTATCGAAGGAGGGAAGGAAACTGACCCCAGAAAGAATTCAGGCAATAGCAAAATTGAGCGTGCCTAGGACACAGAGAGAAGTGCGTGCTTTCTTGGGTATTACATCATATTGCAGACAATGGATACCGAATTTTTCTTTGTTGGCCAAACCTTTGGATTTCATTAACTTGTAAAGATACACCGAATCCCCTCCCATGGTCTGAAGAGTGTCAGAAAAGTTTTTCCGAATTGCGCAATGCATTATGTTCGGCTCCTGTGTTGGGTACCCCCGACTACAGTAAGCCCTTTACATTGTATGTCCATGAGAAAGAAGGTTGTGCATTGTCAGTGTTGACACAGTTGTTTGGGAACAGGCAGCGTCCATGCGCGTATTTTTCATCGACCTTAGATCCGGTAGCTAAAGCGTTGCCGAGTTGCTTAAGAGCCACAGCAGCAGCAGCAGTTTCTATTCGACAGTCTGCTGGTTTAGTGATGAATAATACATTGATTGTGATGGTTCCACATGCAGTGGACACGTTGTTAAACAGAACCAAGACACAGCACTTAACTAGTGCTCGGTTGTCAGGTTACGAGTTGACACTGTTAGCGAGTCATGTGCACATAAAAAGATGCAACACGCTTAACCCAGCTAAGTTGTTGCCGATTGAAACAGAGTTAGATACTTCTGAACAGCATGATTGTTTTCTCAGAACAGAAGAAGAAACGAAAGGGAGAACAGACCTTCAGGACACTCCTCTTGTGAAGTCTGATGGTACCTTATGGGTGGATGGTTCATGCTTCAAGCTTCCGAATGGTGATACGACTGCGGCCTATGCTGTTACGACTTTGCGTACAATTGTTGAAGCTGCACGTATCCCGCATAATTCAGCTCAAGCAGCAGAGTTGATTGCACTTACGAGAGCGTGTGTTGTCGAAAGGAATGAAAGTGACCATATATACCGACAGCCAGTATGCGTTTGGTGTGGCCCATAGTTTTGGATGATTGTGGAAAGAACGTGGGTTCCTGACTTCACATGGAACTAAGATTCAGCATGGTCAATTGGTGAATGAGCTCCTTGAATCACTTACTTTGCCATTGCAAGTTGCGATTGTAAAATGCAGTGCACACAAGAAGGTGACTGATGATGCTGGTCGTGGAAATGCATTTGCTGATGAAGTCGCAAAAGAAACAGCGAGGGATGTGATGAGCCGAATGTATGTTGCGGGCCCTGCAAGATGGATTGGTGACGTGGGAATGTGTGAAGACACGATAGAGAGTGTAAAGTCTATTCAAGCTGAAGCTACAGAGAAAGAGTTGAGTGTGTGGAGAGAAAGTACGGGTAAATTGGATGCAAATGGTTGTTGGGTTGAATTGTCAGAACATCAGCGATGGTTGTTACCCGATGCGTATGTGCTTGCAGTGGTTACAATGGCCCATGGAGTGGCTCACATCAGTATGAAAGGGATTTGTAAGTTGTTGGCTCCAGTATGGCAAAATGCTGGAATTCCTAAGTGTGCAGAGAATGTGGTCAAGAATTGCATGGTGTGTCTGAAATACAATCCTGGTAGGGGAACCCCAACTCCAGCTGGTCATTTTGCGCCTCCGACGTATCCGTTCGAGGTTTTGCAGCTAGATTTCATCCACATGGAGAGGTGCAACAACTTAAAATACGTACTCGTTGTTGTTTGTGCCTTTTCAAGATGGGTAGAAACATATCCCCTGAAGGACAACACTGCCATGTCCACAGCTAAAGCCCTTGTCAAAGAGTTCTTCCCTAGGTTTGGAATGCCGAGAATTGTCTGGAGTGACAATGGGAGTGAATTTGTGGGTCGAGTGATGAAGAAAGTATGTGAAGGGCTAGGCATTCAACAGAAGTTCCACGCTGCAAATCACCCCCAATCAGTTGGACTAGTAGAGTGCTACAATGGCACGTTAAAACTAAAATTGGCCAAAATCCAAGCGAGCTCTGGTCTTAAACGGCCTGACGCTCTGCCTTTGGCACTCCTATCAACCAGAATGACTGTGCATTCGTGAGTGGGACTTAGTCCGTATGAGATTGTGTTCGGCCGTCCGGCCAACATATGGGGAGTGCCAAGGCCGACAAAATTCAGTGAGATTGAACACCCTGTACTGCTTGACTATTTGTACGAATTGACGGCTAAATTGTGTGTTTTACACCAACAGGTTCACGATACTCTGCCTCAGGTCTCTGAATCTCCAGGACATCTGATCGATCCTGGATCCTGGGTGCTGCTTAAGAATTTCCAGCGAACAAAGAATGACCAGCCCCAGTGGACCGGCCCTCACCTAGTCCTTCTCGCAACGAGATCAGCCGTTCGAGTGGAAGGGAAGAAGCACTGGATCCACGGTGTACACTGCAAGAGGGTACCGTTGCCTCTGCCGTACGACCGGTGGGTCCAGGAAGGTGCAGCTGACTCAGAGACTGAAACTGTGCCTCGATTTCTGCCTTTCAGTGATGCACGTGTAAAAGGAACAATTTCTGAAAAAGAAAGTGACCATCTCTTGCAGGAAGCTGTGCCACCATCAAATCGATTGGACACTACGGAGCCTGAACTCCTGTTTCAAGACCAGACAGTATCTGGGAAGCAACGCTATAATCTGAGGCCGAGAACTATGGACAAATAAAATTTTCCTTTTCTTTGCTAAATTTTGAAAGTGCAGCTCTCTCATCTGAGAAACTTTTTTATTTTTGTTTTTCGAACCACCATCCGGGTTCAGCTGTAGGGTCGCGGTTGCCCAAGTCTTTGGGGTGCAGCTGAAGACGTTAGGTCGACAGTTCTGGTTGGTCTAAGGGAGTTGCCCTGGACTGACAGAAGCATAGCATAGAACACCCTACCATCGCGAGCAGCATTTTAGAGAGGATGGAGTATTTCGAGATGGAGAGACCTGCCAAACAAATGAACTTTAAGACTACAAATTGCAGAATGATGACCAAGAAACGTTTTTTGATACTATGCATTTTCATGTTGTTCAGTGTTATGATGTTTTTAATAGGATATGTTTTATTCTCTTTTCGAATGACATTTGCACCCACTACATCGCCCATACCTCCTCCTACTGTTTCCTCACATTCTTTCCACCCTTTTCCTGAACATGAATCCGCTAGGAGATTAGAGTTTAATAATAACTCCTTCGTTCAGCTTTTGCACCAACACCAACTAGTAATGAACACGACTAACTGTTGGGTGTGTGGTCTTATGCCTCACACAACGGATAAAGGTATCCCTTATCTGGTCCTGCCTTTCAGCCATAATGGTTCCGTGTGGGCATACAGAACAATGTTCATCTACGCACACGAAGTCTACCCCCTACGTTCTGTGGAAGATAATCCTAAGAATAGTGCTCTAGTTAAGGGTATAGTAGATATGATTAGGGAAGATATTTCCTATGAGACTATCCCGAGAGAAGAGACACTAGTATATATAGGATGGAACGTGACCGGATATGGAGTTACCCTGATTGAGAAACAGCAAGCTAAGAGATCCTCCCCGATTTGGATTGTACCCCATCAGGGTCACCTATGTCTGCAAGGTAATGGCAAGAATCCCAGAGCTCAGTTAGGGAAGAGTATCTGCACTGAAACATATGTTTTTGCGTCCCAGACTTCTCCTTCGTTCTTAGCAGCTAAGGGTACCTATTTCATCTGCCATGATAGAGCCTATACATGGTTGCCCCCTGACTTTTCGGGCACATGCTTTGTTTCGTTCCTGTTGCCTCCCACCTACACAGCTGCGGCAGATTACCATAAGACAAGGATAGTTAGAGGTGTCTTCAGTGACGAGGACACTGCAGAACATGAATTTGGAGACTTCGTGAGGGGTTTTCTGCCGTTCTGGGGACCCATGGTTAACAGCAGGAACATAAGGCAATTGACAAGGGTGGTTGAGTCCACCGTAGTTGAAACTGCCGGTGCCCTTAGTAACTTGACTGCTGAGCTCCAGTCGGATCGTCTTATGACCCTTCAGAACAGGGTCGCGTTAGACGTCATCCTTGCAGACCGAGGTGGGGTATGTAAGGTGATCCAATCGAGTTGCTGTGTTTTCATTCCAGATAACGCTCCAACAGTGTACCAGGCCATCTCCAAACTGCATAAGATTTCCGAATCCATTCATGTAGACAAAGGAGATTGGTCGTTAATGGGATGGTTCTGGGAACTGGTATCCGGCTGGGGATGGAAAATTCTGATGGTCATTGGGATGGTCTTAGCCGTCCTTTTCCTGTTCTGTCTGTGCGTACAGTGTGCTCCTGCTATATGTGGCCTCTGTGCTACATCGAGTGTAAGGAAGCCTGTATCGAGGGACGAGCTAAGTAATAGGATGATGCTACAGCAACATCTCAATGATTTTAGGAATACAGACCTGGACTCAGATTAGCATGAGTATAGGTTATTGCCTATGTAAGGGCAAAAGGAGGGTCTGTGGTACTGAAAATTTTGGACCTGTGTCATAAATATATTGCTATCATGACGAATTTGATATAAGAAGACCGAGAATGGCTAGTACACTATGCACAAGCATTTTCGTCATATTCGAGTGACGATTTCACCTTGAAACCGTAGTTTTCGTCCTGAACCCTCGGGTTCCATTTTGTGTACGGCAGCCATTTTGTGAGTTGCCCTCACGTAGGCCAATGATTAAGGCCAAACACGATCCTGAAGGACCCATACACCTTTCCTGACTTCTCTGCGACCCGGGCAAGCTGACTCCACTGCCCAAGGCCAAACCTGTTCGGTCAGTTCCTCTCCCAGTGGCCGAATGAGATAGTATCAAGGCACAACGTGCCATAAACCTTTCATCGCACACAAACCACTCCTAATCTTGCACACACCTGTCCCTGTTTCCTACTTTATGACTTGCTTTATGAGGAGGAGGTGCCCGTTTTTATTGGGGGTCCGTCGATATCTGATGAAAATACTGGGCCTTGCCGGATAATTGATTATGGGCTGAACAAACTGAAATGTGGGATTGCCATCATGACTCTGCTTTTCCTATGTAGTGAAAATATGTGAATGGTCAACTGTAAACTAAAGAATGTTTGCCTGAAGCATAATATTTTGTATAAAAAGAGAAGGCTGGCTTTGTAAGATTGAGCAGTCTCCTGAGAATATACACCGTGTTGTACTTCTAGGACGCCTGTTACTTGGTTGCAGCCAATAAACTCGATCTTTGACTTCACCTAGAAGACTCTGAATTTCTGTGTCTGAAACAGGAAGGACCCGAAGTCATAGGGTGTGTCCCTGGCACCGCTGGGTTACCGGTTCAGTACCGGTTCTGAAAAACCCAGTACTTCAGGGTAGGCGTATTTAAAAGCATCAGTTGAGTATTTTAGTCAATGTTATTTATGTATGTGTTTTTATATGGCTTAGAAACCATACAATGCTTTTAACAGTATTATTTTATAATACTATTCGCGCTGTACGCATTATACTTTGCAGTCTGCTTAACGATTGTAGCAGTTCACTTCTCTTGTATCAGAAAGAAGACTGTTCAATAAACATTTTTATTGAAAATGCCTGTCTCTCTATTTCTTAACAAACTCTGTTGAAACGAAGCATGCACGGGGGACATACCTGCTGTTTCGAGTATTGCTGAGTGGCTAAAGTTGAGATTAGAGGATGCCCTGTTCTTGCAACCTTCAGGGACGCTTGCCGCATCTACTGCTCAACAGCACAGCTCTGCACCCGGGGCGAGGACTTCAGTCCCCAGGGTGCACTAGACCGCACACAGCTGCCACGAGTGAGGGGGAGGTGTGGTCTATCGCGCTTAAAGCGCTGCCTCTCCCCCGCGGCGCGGGGGACATATCTGCTGTTTTGAGTATTGCTGAGTGGACAAAGTTGGGATTAGAAGACGCCCTGTTCTTGCAACCTTCAGGGACGCTTTCCGCATCTACTGCCCAACAGCACAGCGCTGCACCCGGGGCAAGGACTCCAGTCCCCAGGGTGCACTACACTGCACACAGCTGCTGCGAGTGAGGGGGAGGCGTGGTCTATCACGCTTAAAGCGCTGCCTCTCCCCCCGCGGGCGCGGGGGACATACCTGCTGTTTCAAGTATTGCTGAGTGGCCAAAGTTGGGATTAGAGAATGGCCTGTTCTTGCAACCTTCGGGGACGCTTGCCGCATCTACTGCCCAACAGCACAGCGCTGCACCCGGGGAGAGGACTCCAGTCCCCAGGGTGCACAAGACCGCACACAGCTGGCGCAAGTGAGGGGGAGGCGTGGTCTATCGCGCTTAAAGCTGAACACGGGACAGTGCCTGGACGAAGCCCGGACCAAGGGCTGGCCCGTCTGTGGCCGTCAGAGGCCGAAGGAGGCTTTGTCTGGGCCACCCCCTTTTCATGTGTGATAAAACTGCTCTCGAGCCCGAGGGTGGGTGGGTGTGGTGGGTACGCTGGACGCGTTTCTATCTAGGGCAGAGTCCATACTACAGCACGAATTCCAGCTTACGGAGAAAAGACTCTCTTTAGAGTCATATGTAGAACAAAAAAGATCCTCCCTGGGGGCAATAACTATGGCTAAATCTCCCATGGGCGTCCCGCAAGATATGACCCCCCAAGTATGGAGTCTTTAGAAACTGGTACGTCTGGCACACCTGATAAAGGTTTCACTGCCAACTTAGGGGTTTTAGAGGCGGATATGTTAAGCACTGTGGAATCCAATCAAAACCCAAGGTTGAGTGATCATGGGGTTTTGGTTGGATCGCCCCCTGTGCAGAACCCAGAACTCCTAGTCTCCCCTGCCATTATTATTATTATTATATTTATTTTTGTAGAGCGCAACAGCTACCCTGAGGTTTCCCGGCGCTAAAGACATAAGGAGCGAAAATACAGAAGGGGACAGTGGGCTATTAAAACAACATTATTGGTTAAACAGCCATGTTTTTAAGTTCTTACGAAATTGGAGGTAGCAGTCGTTAGTTCGAAGCTGAAGTGGGAGAGAGTTCCATAGAGAGGGGGCCAGGTAGGCAAAGGAACGACCTACTTGTCTGGCTCGATTAATTCTGGGTATTTGAAACTTGTGTTGGCTGGAGGAGCGTAAGGTTCTTGGGGGAAAGTATTGGTGGACTAGGGTGGTCAAGTAGGCAGGGGCCTTGCCTGCCTTGATTCTGTGCATAAAACACAAAGCTTTAAACTTTGCTCGTTGTTCGATACGGAGCCAGTGCAGACTCCGAAGACAGGATGAGGTTGGGGATTTTTTTGGCAGCATGCATATCAACCTAACCGCTTATTTTTGCGCTGTTTGAAGTTTCTTAGTGACTTCTTTACATTCTCCCAGATATAAGATGTTACCGTAGTCCAGTCTAGATGTAATCAGGGCCTGGACTACGGTTTTTAGTGTGTTCTGGGGAAGCATCCACCTGATTTTCTTGAGCCACATGAGAATGGTAAAACAAGTGGCCGCCACTCTGACCGCTTGTTGTTTCATGGATAGGTGTTCATCAAAGATGATACCCAAATTGCGAGCGGTTTTAGAGGGGGTGGGTGTAGGTCCCATCTGGGGAGGCCAATGTTGGGGGCCCCATAGGGTGGTGTGTTTCCCAAACAGAAGCAGTTCGATCTTTCCTCCGTTGAGCTTTAGTTTGTTTTCAAACATCCATTGTTTTCAAACATCCATTTGGAAATGTTCTTTAAGACCAGACCAAGTCCACACGTTAATGAAGCCGCGAGTAGCCCAGGGTGATCGAGCCACTAGATCTAAAAGAACCGCTAAAGAAAGGGAAAATGTGGCATGTTCATTGAATTCTGGGCAGGGAATTAACAATGAGGGAAGGAACAAGGGGCGGTGTGGCACAAAGGGGTAAGGCCAAAGCCAAACTCAAACATCATTTCCCGGGGCCACGTGAGAATCTTTCCCCTAAATACAACAATGGTTCACCTTTTACTGGCTATCCAGGCATAAAGGCTTTAGGGTAGCCATGAGAAGTAATATCATAATGGTGGGCAGAGTTGGGTGGGTGGGGGTGACTCCAAAAAACATTGGGTGGGATTGTGTGTTTGTCAACTTCCGAAGCACTCCAGTTGCTCAAATAATCTTGAGAGCGCAGGACTCGTGCCCACTGCCTGACACCTCTATCTGGGCCCTGCCACTTGGTTATTTTTATAAGCCCACACTTAGAACCCTGCACGAGATAGTTCCCCAAATTCCGGTTCTAAATAAACAAATAATTGTCTTAGTAACCATAACCCATTGACACTGGACATTAATATCCCGGTTGTGGATAAGGTTAGACCCATGGTCCAATTAACCAACATTAATATCGCTCCAATAGATCAAGCCCATAGGATAAGGTGGGAAGCGATTACTCCTGGCAGTTTTACTGAGAATTTAATTAGTGATTGTGTACAGGAGTTAAGTATTTGCTTGGACCAGGATTCCGAGCCATCACTAGCCCTGGGTGCTTTTGACCGAATTATCAAGCACTCTCTTAAACAAGAAAAGAGTGTGATATGGTTTAACAAGACCACATGAAGGAGCGTAAGAAAAAGAAACCGGCCTCACTCAGGTCAGTTAAGAAAGCCCTCACTCACCACCTGGTGATGACATGCTTCATCATTGGGCCCCACTAAAGAGGCCGAGTGACTCTTTAGTGTGCTTCGACACCAGATCTACTGTGGAGCAAGACTTGTGAGTTCAGGCGTGCAGTGAGAATTAAATTATAGGTGGTGAAAGGGTTAAAAATGTCTTTAGTGTATCCAAAAAATGATTTATTGTTTGATCACTTAGGACATATATTTAAAATTATGTGTAGAAAGTAGTCCACAATTAATTGTGTGGTTATTTCCAAAGTTAGTTAATTGTCAGTCAACATGTTTCTGCCTTTGAAACGGTGTAAAGTTACCAGGCATTCGTCAGGACTCTGGAAGTGTACTAAACCCTGGCGGTATGGACACGCTAAGGCCTACCCTTATCTAGAGACGTTAAAGTGAAAAGAAAAGTGAACAAAGTGCAAAAAAGGAAGAGAAATTTGTCTTCCTAATAACTCCTGGTTTAGCAGGCTTTCTATATTAGGTTTCTGCACTTTGACGGTGTAACAGTGGTACACCATGGGACACGGGAGGAGGGTGGAAGCGTAATTGGCACACCGCCCTCGACGCTAGGCACCCTCTGTATACCTGCGATACCCTCTGACCGGACCCCGACGATCGAATTATAAAGCAAACAGGGGCAAATCTGACTGTATCCCTCAGACCAAGGCCCCATAAACATAAAAAATGGTTTGACGAAACTTGTATAAGCACCCATAAAGTTCTCATGCAGGTGCTCAAAGAAAAACCCAGAGTAGCCGATAGGGTGAAGCATGCTAGGAGGGAATATAAAGCCGCAGTGGAAAGGCGGAAAAAACAGTTAAGAGAGATGGCATGGGAAGAGCTTAGTCAAGCAAGTGATTTGGTAAACAGTACTAGGTTTCGGAGAGTCGGGAATAGTCCCATATTTGATGAGTCATCCAATTCAGTTATAGACTGTCACATTCCGGCCGAGAGGTGGGTCCAACACTTCGGGGGAGTCTATAGTGAAGTGTGTAATGGATCCCCTGCCAGACTAGCTGGCAGTGGGCGTGCTTCGCACCCCTTGGTATTTACATTGGACGAAGTTACTAAGGCGATTATGTCGACATTAAGGGGGAAAGCCCCGGGTCCTAACGGAGTACCGGCCGATCTCTATAGAGCAGATCCCAAGTTATTGGCTAAACTCATGTTTTTAATGCAGCCACCCAGGCTGGCTTTCCCTTGTCTTGGGCCAAAGCGGTTATTATACCGATTTGTAAGAAGGGAGACAGAAATGATCTGGTCTGTTACAGGCCCATTTCGCTTCTGGACTCCGTGGATAAAATTATGGGGAAAGTCGTCCTTGCTCACCTCACAGAGTGGCTTGACCAAAACAGCATTGTTTCTGATCTTCAATACGGCTTCAGGCAAGGAAAAGAAATGCTAGGTCACTGTCTTATTCTTCACCTGGTGATAGGGAAGTAGACGGTCGCAAAGCACGGGGATCTTCATCTGGTCTTTATGGACTTAACCTCGGCCTTCGACCTTGTTAATAGATCAAAGCTTTGGGCAACCCTTCAAAACATAGGTTTAGATTTTGACTTGATCTCCTTTTTGGCCACCATCCATGAAAATACTACAGCGGTTGTACGCTATAACGAAGATGGTAGCCTAACCACTTATTGGGATGTCAAAAGATGGGTCCGGAAGGGGAGTATTTTTAGCCCTCCTGTTGTTTACACTTTATATCAACAAATTAGGGGACGCTCTGACTTCCTGCCGCAAAGACATCCCAAGAGCTGGAACAAAAATGATCCCTGCACTCCTGTACGCTGATGACATGGTTTTGGTGTCAAGGACTGCGCGGGGGCTGCAAACGCTTTCAAATTGTTTAATTGATTTTATGGAGTCCCTGGACTTGATTACTAATTTTAAAAAGTCACACTCTATGTCCATTGGTTCTGGAAAGGCAAGGAAGGCCAATTTCTATTGCAAGGATATGGAATTAATAAAAGTCCCTGCTTTCCCGTATTTAGGGGTTCTTTTTGATGATCGGCGTTCGTGGTCCACGCAGCGCTTGCACAAAAAGAACACATTAGCTAGAGCATCGGGGCTATTTTAAAGAATTGGCTCTAAGCCACTCCCGGCCCTCATGAAGATTGATAATGCCAAGTGTCTCCCAATGGTCTCCCAATGGTGACCTATAGGAGCGACATTTGGGGGTATATAGACACTAGAGAAATTCAAGCGGTTGAAAATGCTTTTTTCCGTAGATTGCTGTCCGTTCCGGCCTCTACCCCAGTTTTCAATATACATGAGGACCTAGGAACTGGTTTTATTTCTGATCAGATAGCGGTCGTCCCCTATTGTGTTGGTTAAGAATTTGGGCTCAACCTGTGCCTAATCTTAATCAACTGATCATCCAAGACTGTATTTCCCTAGACAAGGGGTTGGACATACCATGGGTCCGCTATATTAAGACCCAGATGGAAATTCATGGATGTCCTGACTTGTTTTTGAGACCCAGAGCTCTGGGTAAGCAAGCCATTATAGGTTTTAAGCGGCAGTTCTTGGACAGATCTAGCCTGATAAGGGAGGAAAGGGAATTGGTAAAACCTACCGTGAAAAGTTTTGTCACGTTGAGTCTAGATAGACAGCTGCAACCATATTTATCTTATATAAACAAACCTCACCATCAATTTGTCTTAATAAGATTTAAGCATAACATGGTTCCCTGGCTACTAGCATTTCCAAAAGGTTTTTTTAAAGAAGGGTCACTAAGTCCCTGTCCATGTGACAACTTCTCTGAACAGAATACTCTCCATCTGATATTCTTCTGTGCTTATTACGACTCACTACGTAGGAAACATATTATCCCCCTCCTAAAAGGTCAGAATTTTGAACGTCAGGCCAGCACGGGCATATTTGCAAATGCTGGCGACACCAGTGGTGTGTTTTGGGGTTGCAAGTTATATAGAAGGAGCAATTAGGCTAGGAATAGGCTATCACTGAACCATAGTGTGGACTCTTCTTCTTAACTATGTTACCTATTTATTATTTTATTCTAACCTCGTTTGATAATGGTTAAGCTTTGATCTGGCCAACTTTTATTTTAGATATGTATTTAACTCCCAGGACTGATAAATTTTGGTTGGAGTACTTAATTTTGGCTTCTCCTATTAAGGACTGTTTGGGTGCTCGACTTTGTTATATGTTGTCTTATTGCAATTTCAAGGAGGACACCATAATCTGATTGAGTCATTTTAATGTATTTAAGTGCTGTGCCTGAATTGTTTTGTTTTGTGTTATGCACTTTGATGGTTTTAAATCAACCGAATAAAGTTAAATTTTACTTGACTTGAAGCATGCACGATTGACAGTGAAATACTTATCTATTGTTTCCGCGACTCTAGAGATATATTTCTTATTCTTGGGAAACAAAGTTGTCATGTTTATGCAGTTGACAGAAACTAATCTCTTCTTGTGCATTCGAGAAAGTTTCTAGTGACCTCTGAGCAAGCTGGCACTCACTATTAAGTTTAGTATATTCGATAGAGACCTAGTCGACCTCAGTCCTACGTCTAATCTATAGGATATATTATTCAAATGCGCAGAGCCCATTGGGAATATAGGAACTACACTACAGGAGGCATGCCATTGGTGCTACGGTGGGTGTGCCCACATAACTCCCATGACATTTGAAACATACCCAGATTTACAACAAGCTTTAAACCTGGGAATATGTCAAACGTAGAAATAAAAACATGTTGTCATTGTTTTTCTTCTTTCTATGTTTGCTGCTAAAAGCAGCACACATAGAAAGCGGAAATCACCTCCATTGATAGGTTTTATGCAGGAAGGTGTTCCTTAACATGGTGCAAAAATGATGCAGGGTTCTCATAAATAAGCCCTGAAGTGTGTCAATCATGATGGCACGGTAAATAATGCAGCTGGACTTGAAGTTGGTGCGGGCCACAAAAGGAAGCCAGCGGGATTTTATCTGGATGGAAGTAAAGTGGTGATTGTTTTCTTAAGCTCATGATCTGGTACACTAGTTATTGGTTTGTAGGGTGCCACATGTAGGGAGAGATAGGGCAGAATAGAATCTTGGAGGCAAGGAGCTACCATTGAGATGTCAACATGCAAGTGTCTTGGATGAACAACTTTACTTAATATACTTATACATGCTATAGAGAACTGTTACCAAATTATCTTGTCTTTCTTGGTCATATGTTTCTTGAGGGTAAGGTTGAAGTCAAGGGTGATTGCAAATGACTTGACCTTGGAAGAAAGATGGGGTTTCAATTCGTTCAGGTTCATTGCAACTGGTCAGCAAGAAAGCAAGAAATGGCCTCTGGGACCTTGTTGTAACCCTGTAGTTCTAATAGTATGTCAGCCAACTGACCCTTTGGGTCACTTCTGGTGTCCTGGATTCAAGGTACGTATGTACAATTTTCTTTCAGGTTATATGAACAACAAGGCAGTCTTTCTTCTGATTCTTCTTAGCTCCTGGAATCTTCTGAGAAATAGATGCCACTTTTATGCCCAATGCCAATCTGTTTGGAGGCAACCTATCCAATTTTACAGGACTCTCTGTTTGTTTTACTGGAAACTATCCAACGGTGTACCTCTCTACCTTATTGGTTGAAACTTTCTTCCCATAGTCAGAGCTTCCTGTGCACATGCAAAGGTGTGGCTATGATAACAGGCAAACCCCTGCTTGAGGTTACTCCAAACCAGTTCTGTGGAACCTCTCCCTCCCACTGGGCTTGGAGCCAAGCTAACTAGTGGGACAAAGGAAGGGGGTCGGCTTTGTGTCAGGGTCATCTGATGTGACAGAGCAGGCTTCTTTAAAGAGCCCCAAACCATCTGGTAAATGAAAAGCCAACACCTCCCACACTCAAGCCATTTTTCCTATGCCTGGATCAATAAACATTTTCCCACAGGGAAGCCATCAGCAATCAAGTAAACGTTGTATACTGGCAGAAAGGCCTTCAAAGGTCTAGACAGGCAAAGGTAATGTTTCTGAAAGTATCTTTTTCAACATTGTTAGTCAAAATTCATTTCACCATCAAATTGCATTTTGAATAACTATTAAAATATGTCTTTGAATTGCATTTTCAGCTGCTTCCAATCCAAAATGATTCTTATAAAGTGTTATAATGCAATCTGTTATTTTTCTATGGGGCATCTAACCTTGTTATGTTTTGTGATGTGTATATATAAAGCACACTATTACCCGCAATAGTATCCTGGTGCTGATTAGATGTGTTTGCCTTTCCTTGCCTATGGTAGGTTAGGTAATTTGAAAGCCAGGCATTCAGTTTCTGGTGCAATTCAAGAAGAGAGGAGGAGGCTGTGATGTTCAGGCAGCCATTGGTTGGAGTTCCATGGTGAGGTGTCGTTAATGAAGATATCTTCAATTGGTATTGTCGACAATACGCTTAAGACAGTTGACTTTCATCCAGTTAGCTACTTCTTTTATGCAGGTGGTGGGCTTGTTTTTTGTGTTGGGAGTCTTGTCCAAAAGGGAGAGTATGGGTAGTTTGTTGTTGACGCAGGAGAGAATTTTGTGAGTGCAGATGACGTTGGGCAGAGGGAGCATGTATTCTATAAGAAGGAGCATATGCAGTGAAGAGCAGGTCCTTGGATCCCAGGTACCTGATATGGATGGGCGTGAGACCATGCCAAATGATAGAGAGAGATGCAGGAGAATGAGGTCTGCTCTGTATCCTCTGTAAAGGATCATGTGGATGTTGTTTGTGCTTGCGATTAGTGCTGTTATTGTACTGTGGATGGGTCTTAATCTGTGCTGCATAGAGGAGCCGATGTTTGTTAAGGTGGTTGGTGAGACGTTGGTTGACTCGTTCCGCTAAGACGTTTGCTGAATATGGTAGGAGTGAGATTTGGTTTTTAGTTTGAAAGTATGGCTATGTCAGCGGATTGTTTTTAACAGGGGCATGACAGTTGCATGTTTCCACGTGTCCAGGAATGTCCCTGAGTCAATGGAGACATTGGGATTGGGTATTCGTGCTACACTGGAGTGCTTTGGTGAATATGTGGTGGGGCAAAGTTCAAATGTGGCAATCAAGTGAATGTTCTTCATGGTAACAGCCATTTCAATGGTGGTAATGTTCGGCCACATGGTCAGGGTTCATTCTTCAGCCGTGATGTGAAGTTGAGATTGTGACTGGGTCTGGTTCTGGGTAGAAGTTGTTGTATATGGAGGTGATATTGTTACATACTAATTCCGAAAGCTTGCTGCAAAGTTTTTGTAAAGGGGGAGATGTTGCTGGAGGCAGAAGGAGAAGCTGTCAAATCTTTGAGGCTAGGAAGGGTTTCCTATCTGCTGTTAGTGCTAGCAATGCTGTAATCTGCAAGAGTTGTGCTCTTGGTGGTTCATATTTGCTGATGGTAGCCTCTCAGGGCTCATCTGAAGATGTATTTCTCTGTGGTGCCTTAACTTGTTCTTCGTTTGCAATCTGGTTTCTTGCAGTGGTGTTTCATCTTGCCATTGGGTTGAGCATGAGGGGAGCCAAAGTGTTGACGGATGTAGTGATTCAGCTGATTGAGGCAAGCTGCTGGTGTGCTGGGACTGGTACACAGTAAAGGGAGAGGCCCACTCCGCTTCTGCGATGCTTTTCAATCTGCAGCAGGTGGTTTTCTGATGGTGATAGGTCTGTGGTGGTGCAGGATGTGTATGCTGAAACTTATGTGAGTGTGGAATGTCACGGTCATAGTTGCTGGCTTGTTGAGGGGCGTGGCTTGGACGCCGATTGGGATGGCGGCGTGAGCCCACAGCTCCGTGCCTGATCCCGCAATAATCCTGTAAATCCCTCGCTTCTGGGCGAAGCAGAGCCCAGGAATCGAGGTCTGGTCGCCGGACGCACCACGGGAGACGATCGTGGGTCAGCAGGTGGCCGTGGACGGGGCGGAGAGAGAGGAACGGATTGGGGTGCCCCGAGTCAGGAGACAAAGAGCCCAAGATGGCGGTGGTACCAAGCGGCAGAGCCGGAGTGTCAGGGCACTGAGGATCGCGGCTGCGGAGCGGGGTGGGCAGCGGCCCGAGGACACAAGCGGGCGCAGCCCAGCCGAGTTTACAGGAGAGGAGAGACCGCAGGGGAAGTGCGGTGTCGGGGACCCCCAGCAAGGACTCGCGGACAGAGTGCCCATCCCCCCATCCCCCCATCCCCCCACCGCTGGCGCCGGCGGCCATAGTGCCGGGGAAGCGACATCTGCGGTGCTCTGGATTCTGGGCAGGCGCTGTGAAGCTGGTTGCGGCGCGGCACGGAGGCGTTGTGGTGGCGGACCCGACCCGTGCAGGGTGAGGAGCGGTCGGAGGGGAGAGCGCACGACCTGGTCGGCCGACCGCGACTGTTTGCAGGGCAGGTACGGACTGGCGCAATTGGTGTGGAGCCGGCCAAGGGAGCTGGAATTAGACGGCGGTGGGGGTCCGCTGGGCTGCGCCATCGAGGAGACACACCCGAGCCCAGTGGGGGCTGGGCTGCATGGAGAGCCTGAGGGGGCGCGGTGAATTATTGGCCCCAGCGCCTGTCGGGTCCTGGTGTGGTGGAGAGGTGCGGGCTGACGGAGCCCTTGAGAAGAGTGGAGCTGGTTGGGGTGGGCTCGCCAGGAGACCCAGGGACAGGATCGCCCTGACCGTGGGGGTCCCTTCCTGAGCGGGGAGCGAGCCCTCTGGTGGGAGCAGCCAAAATCGGGCCGGACGCTTGGGCCTGAGGAGTGTGAGAGGGGCTCGAGGAGCAGACGCCCGGCAGTGTGTCCTTTGGACTAGCCAGACACTTGGGGGCTACCCAGCGTCGATACACGCGGTTGCCCAGATGGCAGCCACCGGCAGTACTGGGAGTGCGGTCGGAGGTGGCAGATTGCTGGCCAGGCCGAACGCGGACGGGGGGATCTCCAGCTGCGCAAGATGCGTCAGCGCAGGAACTCCAACTGAACGCGCGGCTAGATGGCATACTGGATGCAATCACGGCGACCAAAGAATCTCTACACCAGGACATTGCGCAGGTGGCCACTGGATGGGCCTGCTGAGGGCGGATCACGCAAAATTGTCCGACAAAGTTAAGGATCATGACCAACTGCTCCTAGAACTGAAACCTGCGGTGGTCACTGTAGAACGCAAATTGTCTGATGTCATGGAGAGGCTGGCGACGCTGGAGAGACGGGCGGAGGACTCCGAAAGCCGCAACAGGAGGAACAACATACGGGTGGTGGGCCTGCCAGAAAAAATTGAGGGTGATGATGCGGTGGCCTATATGGAGGGCTGGTTGAGAACGGTCGTGGCCCCAGAGGGCTTGTCTCCGTTCTTCTCCCTGGAGCGAGCACACAGGGTCCCGTCTTGCCCGCCCTTGCAGGGGCGCCCCCCACGGCCGATGGTGATCAGACTCTTGCACTTCAAGGACCGGGACTACCTGATACAAAGAGCACGCTCGGTGGGCCCCTTCAAAGTGGATAACAGCTCGGTCACGATCTTTCCAGACTATACGCAAGAGGTTCAGAGGAATAGGGCATCGTTTCTGGCCGTGAAGAAAGAGCTGAGAAATGAGGGTATTCAGTATTCCCTACTCTTCCCGGCCGAACTGCGAGTAATCCTGGATGGGGCGACCCAATTCTTCCAGACCCCTTTTGAGGCGTGGTCTTGGCTGGAGTTGTACCGCGCTGGCACGGACCGCCAACAAAAAGGCGAACGGGAACGACAGCAGCCGGTGCGAATCCGGAAGTCCCAGCGCATTCGTAAGAAGAACAAACTTAAACAGGCACAGCGAGCTGCCGAGATGGCGGAGGACAGAAAGGGGGCGCTGGTAGCGACGGCGTTCATCACGGGTTCGCAGCAGGAGACAGAACTGGGAGACTCTGACTCAGAAGTGGAGAGCAGAAAGTCTGGGGAGGAACTGTCCGAGGCGGACAACGCTGTGGGACCGGAGGTCACCCCGCAGACGGCGGATGGGCTGTTCAACGAGTGACAATGGCTGAGTGGGCCTACACTGCGGCTGCTGCTGGAGCGGACTATCTGGGGTATCTGGCGGACCAGCAGGTACTCTGATGTGACAGTCGTAAGGGATCTAGGGCTTGGGGCTGGGACACGGTCTGCCCCGGATCGGCCCGGGCCTCCCCTCATTGCCCTTAAGGCCTTCTGTGGTGACGACCACAGTATAGTGGACTGTGTGTGATGTTTTTGGTTTGGATGGGGGCTGATGCTTTGTTATTGGGTCCTGTTCTGGGGAGTGGGGTTGGGAAAGTTTTTGGGGATGTTTTACGTTGGGGAGAATGCTGCCGTGATGTGGGGGTTCAATTGATGTTGCCGAATTGGAGGGGAAATAGAGGCAATGGGAACGTTACCTGATTTAAAAGCCCTAACATGGAACGTCCGTGGCCTGCGTACGATGTCCCGGAGAAGCAGGGTGCATGCTTACTTGGTGAGGCGGGGCATTCAGATTGCATTATTGCAGGAGACCCACCTGACCAAGCAGGAATGTGCGGCGTTGCAAAAGAGATGGTGAGATCAGGTGTTTGGTACGACGTATTCGGCGTTTGCTAGAGGGGTACTGATATGGGTGAGAGCGGGAGTCCCATTTCAGGTTACGAACCAATTGGTGGACCCTGAGGGCCGATTTGTGGTGGTGGAGGGCAGGCTGTATGGCCGGGAGGTGGTGCTGAGCAGTATCTATGTCCCTAATGTGGACCAGGCCAGTTTCTTTGACAAACTCTCCGGATTGATGGCTCACTTCCTGGCGGGCCCCATTATAGTGGGAGGAGACTTTAATTCCATCACGGACGTGGCACGGGATAGATCACACCCGCCGCTGGTCGACTCCCCGGTACGGAGGTTGGCCGTGCACAGGAAGGATTGGCAGGAGAGGTGAGAAGAAACTGATTAACTGTGGCCAATGAGGATATTTTTTTTAGTTTTTTTATTAGTCTTTATGAATTGATGAATAGTACTTTTTAATGATGTGGTTTTTTAAATAAGGATATAGAATTGATGCATGAAATGTAAGAATTTTTTTTACTAACTGAACAATACATTTTTCAGTCATTCATTCATTACAGAGGTTAGATTCAGCCATATTTCCGTGTGAAAAAACAGGTACAGACCATGGCCGTGCAGCTGGTACCATATCTCCATGGCGGGATTGGTGGTCTAGGCACAGACAGGTGCAGATGGGCTTGCATCTGGTGCGCCTTTGGAACTCCAGGGGCACATCCATGCTGCAGCCACCATTAAGAAGATACAGGGGGGGTGTTGCTTTCTGTGCAAATGGATGATGGGAAATCTAAGGTTGGCACTTCCTGTGCAGATGGATGATGTGAAATCCAGTGATATCACTTCCTGTGTGGATGGATGATGGGAAATCCAGTGATGTTACTTTCTGTGCTGATGGGTAATGGTGCTACAGTGAAATGGTTGTTTCCAACTTTTCACACCCAGGACATGTGAAACACTCATTTCTACAAGTCCTACTTTTAAATACTATGTACCCTGCCTTATTGGCCAGCAAGGGTTACCTTAGGGGTGACTTATAAATATTGAACCTGATAATTTTGACAGGTATCATTGGCTGCTAGAAACTGCACAGCCAGGCAGCTGTGGCAGGTCTGGAGACATACTTTGCAGTGCTACCATAGTGGATGGCAAAATGAGTGCTCCAGCCCCCAAGTTGCATTTAATTTACAGGCCAAGGATACTTGTAGTGTCATGTAATAGAGACTTTCAGGTAAATTAAATGTGTCAAGCTGGTGCATGCCAATTTCAGCATGTGTTAAGGGAGAGCACATCACTTTACTACTGGTTAGGCAGAGTAAAGTTTCTAAAGCCAACAAAAGTTTTTTAGGCACAAATAAGTGGGACACCACACAGAAAAGGGTCTTTCCAATAGTGGACCACAAAATAAATATTTGGAGACTTTGTAGGTAATGAGGTACTTCTAGATTTTTAAGCAGCACATGTGAATTAACTAGATGCAGTTAGAGAGGGATAAAGACAAAATGGGAGGCTTTTGTTTTTTAATCTTATTTAAAACTTTACAATGTGGGTAGAATGGTCGACAGAGTTGAAGTGCCAAAAAATGGCGATAGGTCCTCCAAAGCAGGGTTCATCTTTATTTTGGACATTGTGAAATTCAGTGCAAGGATGTGGGTATACGAGCAGTCCTGCTATTGTCACTTTGCAGTAAAATCTTCTGATTTGTTTTTAGAGGAAAGTGGTATTACATTTGTCTAAGGAGTCTGAAATTTCAGGTTCAGGTGAGGAGTGATGTAGTGTATTCTGCTTCTATAAGCTACTTCATTAATGGATTTGGTATATTTCTTGACTTTGTCTGATGTGATCATTTGCATGTGCATTGTGTACAGAGGCTGATGTAATGCAAGGTTGGCAGGATCCTGCGTTTCTTTTCTTTTATTTACTGAATGCAGAGGGGACAGGCAGAAGGGACACAACACTAGTGTACTGACATGTGGATGCTGGCAGATGGTACTTTCATAAGGTTACTGAAGTTGAGGTACTGCCACTGAGACACAGATGCTAGGCAACTGATAAAGGGACACCAAATCTGACATGGAGATGTTGACATGGGTATAGTGACACTGAAAGGTTGACAAAAGTCTCAAACATTGAGGCTAGGACAGTGACTTACGGCACCAACATTAACAATAGGAAACAGACACAGCCGCATTGAAAAATGCTCCACAACATCATTACATGGCCACTGACAGTAGAACACAATTGGACATTGTCACTAGGAAAGATATGCTCATATATTATTAGAGGTACACCAGCAGCAGCAAGGGGGTATGGACTTGAGGCCAAAGGCACTGGAACACTTTGAGAGGGTATGCAAATGGATTCCAGGAGAATGACATGGAGTAGGGAGACTTGGAGATTGGGACACTATGATAATAACATTAAGACACTGACACTTACACACAACACCGGGGCAGTGGCCTGACACAGGGATGGGAAACTAGGGACATGACTGGGGGAACTCAACATTAGGGTGCTGACCTGGGGTCCCTGGCGTTGGGACACTGACACTGGGATATTAGCCGAAGGCCACTAATATGGCACCGCGGCCACCTTTAGGGCGGTGCAACGAGTGCCACCGCACTGGGTGCCTATCTCGGGTGATGGGAAGGGGCTGTATTATGAAGTTTCTTATTGGGTTAGAAGCACCAGTGCAGAGCTCTTTGTATGCCCAACAATTCTCAGATAATAATAAAAACATCAAGATAACTCTGGTGATTGATATACCTGTTGTCGAGAGATGGAGTTTTTTTTGCCACATTCGTGACTCATCTGTTTTTTCATTATCCTAAGGCTGCTAAAAATGGTTCCTGTGAAGAAATTAATTCTTATTTTCTAAGTCAACCCCCAATTACTGAATTATATTTTAAGTCTTGAGTTTATGCTTTGTTATGAGAAGCTTTATAAAAGAAATTCAATACATGCGAGAGATGGCATATTATGAGATAAGAGGCACTGTTGGAGAGTGGTAGTGAGGAGACCTGTGGATAGGGAGGTTACTTAGGGGCGCCAACAAAGATGGGCACACCGGGTTCCATTAGTGATTAAGCAGCCCTGTAAGGATACACTGAGATAGGGACAGGCTCATAGATGCCAGAGGCATTGACTCCATTATGGAGACTGGGCACTGCAACACTGCAATGGCCACAATGAGGACGCTGAAATGACATGGAAATATTTATAGTGGGATCCTGGCACTGGCACATGGACAGTGACGTGAAAGAAATGGCATGAGACATTCATGCTGGGACACTGTCATCAGAGCACTGAAACTAGGTCAAAGGTAGATGAGAGATAATGATGCCAGAAGACTGACAAGGGAAAAGACACGGACATTGAGCCCTGACCTACTACGAACACTGACAAGTTTACAAGCTGTAATGCTGAGACATTGACTTAAGGGCGCCAAGCACGGAGGCACTGGCAGAGGGATGTTTTTGACACAGAGATACTGACAGTAAAACTATAAACTGACACAACGTTAGTGTTCTAACATGGAAGTACTGAACATTTGTCACTGTCAATACAGTGCTAACACTCAGGAAAACTGGCAGAAGCTCACTAATATTGGGTCGCTAACACATGCACATAAATTCTTAAAGGGAGTCACTTATGCAGGTGAGACTGTCACTGGGACACTGACACAAGTGTGCTGATATGGATACACCGACATAGGAACACAGGGATATTAATACTACACCAGAACACTAGCATGAACATTGGCAAGTCCATTGCTTCCAATTGGATACTGCCACAGATACAATGAGACACTGACCCTTGTGCACAGATACAACGAGGCAGTGACCGTTGTACACTTAAATGGGGACACTGCTATTGTAATGGTGACACTGGTTTAATAACAGAGACATAGAGTTGTGATATTATCACTGGGGCAATGACACAGTCAATCAATCAATCAGCTAATCAGTTGTGATATTATCACTGGGGCAATGACACAGTCAATCAATCAATCAGCTAATTAGGATTTGTAGAGCATGGCTAATCACCTGTGATGGCATCCAGGAGCAAGGCTCAGTTGAAAAAGATAGGACATGAGTCCCTTTCTGAATTCTGGGAGAGAGGCAGGTGTTTGGAGGTGTAGGGGAAGGTGGTTCCAGGACTTAGCAATGAGGTAGGAGAATGAGCGTCCTCCACGGTAGCTTCGGCAGATGCGGGGAGTGTGACGAGGACGAGGGAGGTGGAGAACAAGTGTCTGTAGGGTTGGTGGAAGTCCAGGCGGTAGTTGATGTACACTGGTCCTTGGTCATGAAGGGCCTTGTACGTGAGTGTCAGTATCGTGAAGTGGCCTCTTTTTTGGATGGGGAGCCAGTAGAGGTTCCTGAGTGAGGGGTGATGTGGGTCCATTTGGGGAGGTCAAGGATGAGTCTGGCAGCTGAGTTCTGTATCTTCTGGAGTCCCTTCAGGAGTTGGGTAGTGATTCTTGCATAGAGTGTGTTGCCATAGTACAGCTGGCTTGTGACTTGGATATATATATGTATTAGATATTTATTGAGCGCGTATATCACCCATAGGTCTCATAGTGCTAGCTGAAAATACAAACCTAGGAAGGGCTGGGCAGAGCGTTAAAATAACCACATTTTAAGGGCTTTACGGAATTTTTTGTGGTCGGGTTCCAGTCGGTTGCCCATTCACACTTGAGCTTAAGTGAAGATTTTCCTGATGTTGAGCCATCTAAACATCTTTCGGAGAATATGCAGGGTGTGGAAGCAGGCACAGGAGACTCGATTGATCTGGTATTTTATTGTGAGTTTGCTGTCCAGGATGATGCCAAGTTCGTGAGCATGGTCTGAATTCAGAGGGCCACCAGTTGTCATTCCACGGGGGGTGTTGTTCCCAAAAAACAGCACTTTTTTTGTCCATATTAGATTTCAGGCAGTTGGTCTTCATCCAGTCAGCGATACTCATCATGCACCTCTGGAAGTTATCCTGGTGGTATAGGGCTGTTGTGAAAGGGAGAGGATGAACTGGGTGTTGTCAGCGTAGTTTATGATGTTGACGCCATGGGTTCTGAAAATGTTTGCCAGGAGTGCATAATCTAAGTGTTGAACAGGGTGTGGCATGAAACTTGAGGGACACCACAGATGTTGCTCTTGGGTTTTGAGGTGAAGGGTGGTAGGCAAATTCTCTGTGTTCATCCTGTGAGGAAGTATGCAATCCATTTGAGGGCATCTACCTGGATCCCGATGTGGTGGAGTCCCTTGATTAGGGTATGTTGGGATATGGTGTTGAATGCTGTGGAGAGGTTGAGGAAGATATGGGCTGCTGTTTTTCCCCAGTCAAGGAGGGTCTTGATGTTGTTAGTGGCAGCGATCAGGGTGTTCATGGTGCTGTGGTTGGCTTGGATCCCTGATTGGGAGGTGGCTAGCAGATTGTTTTTCTCTGGGGACTCTGGGGTGTTGAGGAGTACGGAAACTGGCAAAGGGACACATGTAGACATGGGGACACCGACAATCATACAGAACACTGAGATGTGGACATTGACAGATGGACATTGTGACTGACATTGCAATCTGGGGACTGTCACTGCGACATTGAGACAATGTCAGGCGCTTACAGGAACACAGGGACATTGACATGGCCTTTGAAACTTGGACACAGCGACTGCCGCTGGGATGAGAGGACACAGCACAGACACAAAGATTAGGCCAGGAAGACATACCAGTAGAAACTGACTCTCAGATTATGGACATAGGACAAGCAAGTCAATGGCCCTAAATAGACATATAATATTCTTCAACAGCCATCAGCATCAAGAGGGCACAATCGTATCTGCTAATCATCAATATATCCTTTAATGTTGAGATAATTTGAGACACTAAGGTAGCCTGTTAGCTTCCATGCATTTTAAACCTTCAGTCCTGTCCAAAATTACCTAAACCTCTTCGTCTTTTTGGTTTCCAGTCCAGGGAGACGGCCACGTGCTTTCTCTGTCACAGAGTAGAAAATGTGGAGGCCTAATCAGGTAAGAGCTGCTTCATGTGCAACCAACAGCGAACCCCACCGACCTCAAAAACTTCTGCCCCATCTCGCTCCTCCCTTTTCCTGCTAAAGTCATCGAGAAGATCGTCAACAGACAGCTTGCCGCCTTTCTCGAGACGAACGGATCCCTCGACCCCTCGCAGTCCGGTTTCAGAGCCAACCACAGCACCGAGACTGCCCTCATCGCAGCCACCGACGACATCCGAGCCCTGCTCGACAACGGGGAAACAGAGGCACTCATCCTCCTGGACCTCTCTGCAGCGTTCGACACGGTCTGCCACCGCACCCTAGTTCAACGCCTCAGCAACCTCGGCATCCAAGAGAAGGCACTGGAGTGGATCACCTCGTTCCTCGCCGGAAGAACACAGAGAGTCCGCCTCCCCCCGTTTCGATCCGAGGCTACTGAAGTCATCTGCGGCGTTCCGCAAGGATCTTCACTCAGCCCCACCCTCTTCAACGTCTACATGAGACCTCTTGCAGCCATCGCACGCCAACACAACCTCAACATCCTCTCTGACGCCGACGACACCCAGCTGATCCTCTCCCTCACCAGAGACCCTGACACCGCCAGAACCTGCCTACACGAAGGGATGAAAGATGTAGCCGAGTGGATGATGAACAGCTGCCTAAAACTGAACTCAGACAAGACGGAAGTCCTCATCCTGGGACCATCGCCCTCCGCCTGGGACGACTCCTGGTGGCCCCCCGCCCTGGGCACCGCACCCAAGCCAACCGACCACTCACGCAACCTGGGCTTCATCCTGGACTCCTCCCTCTCGGTGACCAGACAAGTCAACGCCGTCTCCTCATCGTGCTTCAACACCCTGCGTATGCTCCGAAAGATCTTCCGATGGATCCCGACCGAAACCAGGAAGACGGTCACCCAAGCACTCGTCACCAGCCGACTGGACTACGGAAACACCCTCTACGCCGGAACCACAGCCAAGCTACAGAAACAACTCCAACGCATCCAGAACGCCTCCGCCCGACTCATCCTGGACATCCCCCGATGCAGCCACATCTCCGGCCACCTGAAAGACCTGCACTGGCTCCCCGTCAACTAGAGGATCACGTTCCGGCTCCTCACCCACGCACACAAGTCTCTCCACGACCTGGGCCCCAAGTACCTCAACGACCGCCTGACCGTCTACACGCCCACCCGCCAGCTACGGTCCACCAGCCTCGCCCTCGCCACCGTACCACGCATCCGAAGAGCCACCGCCGCAGGAAGATCCTTCTCCTACCTGGCTGCCAAGACATGGAACTCCATCCCCATCCACCTTCGGCTAACCCAGGACCATCTCGCCTTCAGGAGACAACTCAAGACCTGGGTGTTCGAGCAGTAGCAAACCCCTTCCCCCAAGCGCCTTGAGACCCTCCCGGGTGAGTAGTGCACTATACAAGTGTTATGATTGATTGATTGATTGACCCCTCTTTCCCTCACTGGGTGATGCTTCATCATGATTTAAATTCCAATGCCTACAACTTGCCTAGTCAACTTGAAAGCACAGTGTGAGTACCAGAGGGAGAAAAGGAGACGACAGGCAAAGGGTAAGTGTTTGGACGCAAGATGTACCACTGCAATTCACTGTCAGTGGCTTGGAGTTAAAAGTGCTTCTTACGAGTTGTCACAAGCATTCCTGAATGCCGGAAATGCTGAACACTGTGGTTGCCTAGCTTTGCTTCTCTTTCATGGCTCTTTATTCCATCCTACTATGTTTCCTCCTGTTCTTACTCGTTTATATCCTTTGAGCTTTGTTACCTGTCTTTTTCTTCCTCCTTCCTTCTTATGTGTTGCCTTCTGTTTATGGGGAGGGTCAAAGCCTGATCAAGAGAAATACATCGGGGTAATCTGAATATTTAAGGACTGAGTCCAATTTTCATGAAAGATTGCTGAACTATGACTGGGTATACTCGTTCCTTGTGCTGTACCAGTGTACCCCAAAAGGGTATGCTTACCCTGTGCACCTGTCTTTCCAACTAAGCCATTGAGGCTTCTCTGACAGCAGCCAGGCAAAGTAAGTGCAGTGAAGACTGCCAGTGGAACAATGGTTGAATGAGTTTATTGTGTACATTTAAATTATTTATCAAATCAAATCAGGAACATTTATTTAGCGCACACATAACCCGAAGGTCTCATGGCGCTGGCGGACGGCTCCTGAATTGTCAGCATAAGAGGGACAGAGCTAATGGTCGAATAGCCAAGTTTTTAAATTCCAACAGAAATGGTTATGTCAGAGATGACACGCAGGTGTAAAAGCAGTTTTTCCCAGAGAGTGGAAGCAAGAAATGAAAAGGCCCAGGCTCCATTTCTGACAGTACGTACTCTGCACAGAGTGAGGAAGGATTTGTTACAAGATCTTAAGGGCCTGCTTGGCTGGTACCAGCTAAGATTTTTTTTCCAATAGCCTGGACCTCTACCATACATGTTTTTATGTGTTAAGCACAAGATTTTAAAACAGGTTCTCTTTTTTACTGGCAACCAGTGAAGATGTCTAAGGCTGGGCGCTGAGGAGATTCAGCACCAGACTGGCTGCTGTATTTGCAGGACCTTAAGTCTGGAAAGGAGGTCTACATTTATTTCCGACAGCAGAGCTTTGCCATAATCCATGCAGCTGATAATCAGTCCTTGTACCAGTGGTTTCCTGGCTTCTAGTGGGATCCACTTAAACACTTTGCGCAGATTGCGCATAATGCCAAAACAGGAGCCAATCATATAGTTGACCTGTTATTTTCATTGATAATTGATTATCAATCTGAATTCCTAAATTCCTCACTGCCTGCTTTGGGGGTGGGCTAGGACCAATATTTGGATGCCACCAGTCGTCCGACCAGTGCTCTGAGCAAAGCAAAGCAGGTACTAGCGGTCTTCTTGGTATGCTCCTGAAAAGCAAGGGTGGAAGCAAACCAGATCCCTAGATTTTTTACTGCCGACTTAGGGGTAGGGGCACTGCCCAAAGACACCGGCCACCAATGCTTATTCCAGAGCTCCTTATCCCTCCCCACCAACAGCACTTCTGACTTGTTGGCATTAAGTTGAAGGCAGTTAGCGGTCATCCAGTGCGCAACTGCCGCTAGGCCATCCCGAAATAGCGCAGTGCCCCGAGTATGGTCATCTGAGAGGGCCACCACTAGCTGCGTATCATCAGCGCACGAGACAATGGTCAGACCATGATCCCTCGCCACCGCAGCCAGGGGTTGAACATAGAGATTGAACAAAACGAGGCTTAATGCCGAACCCTGGGGAAACCCATGCTTGATGACATGCGCGTGTGAGAGGAAGGGGGGAGCTGAGACCTGGAATGATCAGTCAGATAGAAAAGAACAAAGCCACTCCAAGGCCCAGCCCACCACCCCCGCCTCCACTAGCCGACGCAGGAGGATCTGATGGGAAACAGTGTCAAACGAGGCGCTAAGGTCGAGTAATATAAGGGCCGCAGTTTGTCCCTCATCCAGGATAGTCCGTAGATGTTCACTCACTGCTAAGAGCGCGGTCTCCGGGCTATGACTCGGATGGAAACCATGCTGGGAGCGATCGAAGGCACCTGTGTTGTTCAGATAGCCTGAGAGGATGGTATTAGTGTTGGCCTCCCGGCGACCCAGGGCAGGAAGGATATGGGTCAAAAAATTTCCAGTTTAGTAGGATCAAGTGATGTTTTTTTCAGTATGGGGACCACCCTAGCTTGTTTCCACGCCAGGGGCACCACCACCGTGGCAAAGGAGGCATTGATGATCTGGCGCAAAGGCGTGATTAGAACAGGTAAAGTTTTTCTGAATTGGACAGGCCTCATGGGATCTAGAGGGGAACCTGATTTCACCTTTTTGCTCAGAGTAAGAAACCCATTCTGGGAGATAGGGGGGGTAGCTGCAAGGGTATTTGTGGGCCGTGGATGTGATGGCACCATGGGGTCCAGAGGGCAGATAGAGAAGGATTTATAGACGTGATCCATGGAGTGGAAGGATCTTTCTGAGTTTTAAAATCATTGAGTATTTTAAAAAAGCTTTTTACCGGATTTTTACTTGACTTGATCTCATTCGTGAGATAGGCCGAATGAGCCCGATGTATGGCCTTATGATAGCATTTAATCGCATCCTGGTACATCTTTTTTGCCCCTAGGTCGTACACCCTTCTCCAGGCCCGTTCTAGCTTCTTACAAATGCTGCGCAAGGCTGTCAGAGAGTTGTCATACCAGGGGTTGGAATTGGAGCAATCTACGTGTCTAAGGCCAGTAGTATCCAGTCACAGCATGATTTATATGCTTGCTCAGGATCAGTGTCAAGGATGGGGGAGAGGATGCCAGAGTGGAAAGCAGATCCTCTATCTTAAGTTTGTGCCAGCAGCGTCTAAGCGTGGCCTTAGGGTTGGTTCTGGGAATAGACTCAATGAGCGGAAAGGAGATAGGGACTAAGAAGTGGTCGGACCAACACACCGGGCTAGGTGTCTTGACCAGAAGCAAAGGGATGTTAGAAAAGACCGGATCCAGTAGGTGCCTGTAGTAAACTACTTCTCTGCTGTTCTTCACTGAATAGAATGTTCATGACATCATAGAATGCCTGGGTGACTCTCTGGTTCACAGTGCCTCTCTCTGGCTCACAGTGTCAGTTGATCAACTCAGGCTGAGCTGCTTAGAGCTTGCTCCTGGTGGGGCTATACCTGTACTTCTTATCTTCTCCTACTCATCTATCCTAGAAGGAATCTACAATAAAGGATTTACCTACTTACACAGTTGGACTCTGCAACTTCCTTTACTACAATTTGGCGACGATTTTAACTGGATAAACCTACGCGTGCACTGAGGAGAAAGGTCAACTAAGGAACCAAGGAACTGAAAGACAAGTAACTAAGGACTTTCAAAACGTCAATTGAAACTAAAAGGTAACACCCAGCTAGCCCCACCAGTGTCCTTTACTATCTGGACAGCCTGTACCCTGGGTGTTTGCCATGACTTTGGTGTCTTCTAATTCCCACAAGCTCATTTGTGCCCTCAACCTGAGTGAGAATTGTTTTGCAACATCAGCAAGTTGTGTGGACTGAGTGTCTATGAATTTGATCATCTTTTTGTGCAGAAAACAGTTTGGCAGCGTCTTCCTTTTTGGGGAAAAACAACTGGTTCTTCAGCTTTGCCTGTGTGTTTGTCAGTGAGGCTGCTGTTGCTCTGCTACTGTCTGCAAATCTACAACGTTGGAACAAACTCAAGAGGGTCTAGAAAAAGCGGCGATGTTGGTGAGCTCATGCGCTTATTTGTTCAAGTATTATCCAGTGACTCGGAGTACTTTGCCAGCTGTCGCTATGTCTTATGGTATCAAGAATGGCATTTTTCGTGAGCCGATGCGCATGTTTACAAAAGCGGGGGGCAGAGTTGTGCTTTACTGGTGTGTGAGGCATTTTTCTTTACTGAATAGGACACTCAAAATGTTGCCTCTGCTCTACGCCAGTTTAACGGATGACTTTCAAACATGCCACGAGCACACACCTCGTGCATTCACTCGACACGCGCGGCCTTACCAGCTTCATGATGCCTGCACTCCGTCTTCAGTGACTTCTGCCTTCTCTGTGAGGTCATTACTGCGGTGGACGTTTTGGTGCACGCTTCAGCCGAGAGCCACCCTGCACAGCGTCAGGGATGCGTGCCGCCATTTTGTTCTTTCATGTTTTCATCTTTTTGGCAGTCTTTACTCCGGTGTACTTTTTTTGTCATTGCTGCATTGTCAATAACGTTTTGCGGACAATAGATTACCCGTTTTTCTTCAATTAGTAAGTATTGTGAGTAATGGTCAACAAAAGTCACTATGCTCGTCACAAATGCATAGACCAGCATGCACAACGTTTCTCGAGCTGTCATGACTGTCTGGACACCGGTATGGATAATTCATGGACCCGCAGCTCTTCTTCTGGGACTAAGAGCAAGTTGACTTTATGTATTTCCTGTTTGCCTTATGTTTTATCCTAGTAAGGTACAAGCATTACGATCCAAGTGATGTGGTCACTGTGCAGACAAGAAATTGACGTATGCATTAATCTGTGTAAGTTTTAGGGGCAATCAGTTACCATGCTTTGTGGTTAGCCCAGTTTTCTATTCTTCTTTGGGGAAGTTGTGTGTGTGCATACTCAAATGATTCAGTTTTCAACTTGAGTTGGTTGAGTGACAGTAAGCGTTCTCTATAACTAATGAATATAGTGTAGTGTTGTTTGATCTCTATTCTTATTTAGTCTTCTCACATAGAGTGTACCTGTTTATTTGGGGAGGTTGTGGGTAGTAGTCAATGTCCTCATCAGTTTTTCGGGTTAGTATCTTGTGGTGTACCCTACTTAGGGGGAGCTAGTAGTGTTTGTGGGTAGTCAATGCCCACATCAGTTCCCAGTGTAAATTTTCTGTAGTGTACCCTACTTTGGGGAGGTGGTAGTGTTTGTGGGTAGTCAATGCCCATATCAGTTCCCAGTGTAAATTTTCCTATGGTGTACCCTACTTTGGGGAGGTGGTGGTGTTTGTGGGTAGTCAATGCCCATATCAGTTCCCAGTGTAAATTTTCTGTGGTGTACCCTACTTTGGGGAGGTGGTAGTGTTTGTGGGTAGTCAATGCCCATATCAGTTCCCAGTGTAAATTTACTGTGGTGTACCCTATTTAGGGGAGGTTGTGTATTTGTGGGTAGTCAATGCCCCATTTCAGTTCCCAGTTTGATTATCCTGTGGTGTTCCCTATTTAGGGGAGGTTGTGTATTTGTGGGTAGTCAATGCCCCATTTTAGTTTCCAGGATGACTATCCTGTGGTGTACCCTACTTAGGGGAGGTTGTAATTTTTACAGGGTTAGTACCCTGCGTTGTTTCCTATTTTTGGTGGAGATTGTTTAAACATCGTTTCATTTTGACACCCTGCTTCTGTCGAAGTCTACCTGCTTGGAATTCGTGGCCAAGGGTTTCATGTTGGTAGGACTTTGAGTGTGGAGCTTCATCATATTTCAGTGTCAACATACTTTTATCAGGGGAATTTTTCTCTGTCTTTCATCTAAACCATGCTGTTACCCTAAGGGAAGGGGATGAGGCATATTGTAGCAATATTTAGTTGTATTTTCTGTTCATCTAAAATTTAGCATCCTATTGTATTTCTGCTCATGCTAATGATACCTCTTGCTGTACATGTCGTGCATTATTTTTTTTGTGTACTTCATTTTGTATTTTCATACAAATGTCATATTTGAGGTATCTTGTCTATCTTTCTTTCTATTCTTTTGTCATTCCCTAAGGAAAGAGGATGTGTAGTAAACTACTTCTCTGCTGTTCTTCACTGAATAGAATGTTCATGACATCATAGAATGCCTGGGTGACTCACTGGTTCACAGTGCCTCTCTCTGGCTCACAGTGTCAGTTGATCAACTCAGGCTGAGCTGCTTAGAGCTTGCTCCTGGTGGGGCTATACCTGTACTTCTTATCTTCTTCTACTCATCTATCCTAGAAGGAATCTACAATAAAGGATTTACCTACTTACACAGTTGGACTCTGCATCTCCCTTTACTACAGTGCCCACCAGAGTGGGTGGGACCCACGACCAGCTGGCTTAATTCACTGACAGGCAGCCAGGTCGGCAAGCAGGCTGCTGACTTCGGGGTCATTGGGTCAAAGTGTAAATTAAGATCATCGACAAGGCTGAAATTCGTAGTTTTCAGTGCAAGGGAACTCACAGCCACGACGATGATAGGTCCGGGGGGCTATAAACTAATATCCCTGAGAAAGAGGAGTGGGCATTAATAGATATAGTAAAATGGGCGCATTCACACCCGGCCACATCCTCCTTAAAGAGTGAGCAGCAGTGACAGGTTTTAAAAATAACTGCTATGCCCCCACCTCTAGTCTCCCTGTTCAGTGTCAGGATACTGAAGCCTGGGGAGAGAGCAAGGCCAGGTTCAGCCACTGTGGCATCGGTCAACCAGGATTCAGTTATAAAGAACACATCCGTAGATTTATCCTCAATGAGATTATGGATCTCCATATACTGTTTGACCAAGGAGTGCTCGTTAAGATGAAGGATTTTCATAGTAGATCTAGAGGAGGTAGGGGCAATGCGGGGCAGGAATTATAGCCACATTTGGGGCAGAAAAAAGTTCCTTCCGTCGTGTCCCCCTGACACTGTCCACAAGGGCTGACCTGCTGGCTGATAGACATCAGCAGCTCCCTGGCATATATTAGCACCCCTGGCTTCAAACCGCCAGCACGTCTGGCGTGTGGCGTCGTCCAGACGTCGTCCTGGCGTGGACGGCGCAGACGGGCTTGCCTTTGGCGCTCCTTCGGTGCGCCGCTGGCGGCCCGCTGCGCGCTCCCGTGCCATGGGCATCCTATCATAGTGTGTCCTGGAGCAGGGTGAGAGAAAAGACTAGACCGCCTCCCTTTGCAAGATGGCGGGCGTGGAATGGCAGACCGGAAGTGGGAAAATGACCACACCGGCCAGGCCCGAACAGTACTCTCTCCACAACAATCAGCCCGCTAATGGCTGTGGTGGACCGGGGAGGTGCAGAGGCCACACAACACACAGTTACACCAGGTAGGTGCAGTAGGTTAAAAGTGCCTGACAACAATGTTGATGCAAATTATAAATATCCTTTTTAAAATGCACAGTAGAACCTCAGAAAATAGAATTAAAGTTTTCAAATGGAGCATACAAGCAGCGCGCGAAGCCTACGAACAGCCGTGCGCTTCTGCCAGCAACTGCAGACTAATTCATGCTCACTGAAAACTTAAATACATAATAAAGGTAAAATATATCCTGTGCACATAATGTATAACCTGGAAACTTACAACACGAATTACAAAAAATACACCTGGAAAATAAACAATTCACTCAAGTATTTCCATTCGAAAGAAACAGTTCTATGTAAATAATTGCTCAATGTTTCAGTGAAATAAAGATGACTCCCACTGATTAACATCAAGCAACTCGATGTTCCCAAGAAGCCTTTGAGATGGTATTTGGCCAGGACAGACAGGTGGCAGGGAGACATGTAGTTAAAAAGTAGTACATGTATTTGTAACTTTTGTAGTGTAACACTCTTACATTCCTTTTTCACTACTGCAAAGCCTACCTCTACCAATCTACCAAAAGTTAACATTGAAGGTAACTTAACACAGTTAATAAGCTGTAATTTCCAAATGTGAATGGTAATCAGTTCATGTTTAGTGTCTTTGGAATTATAATGAAACATCACTGATTTTCAGTAATATTCTTAACAAGCATTTGCAATGTAATAGGTCTCGCACTTGCAAGAATTTGAGTCATTGCCATTGTAAACGACAATGCCTTTAATTTATGTGTTTGGAAAAGCTATATGCCGTGCATAAACACGCCCTTTGTACTTATAGTCCTTGCTTACGAAAAGGAAGGCTGGCAGTAAAAGAGGCATAATTACTGCCAGCGTTGATTCTCGTAAGCAACGGCTTCAAGTACAAAGTGCATGTTTACGCACCGCTTGCAGGTTTTTAAAATACAGAAATACAAGGCATTGGTATTTACAATGGCAATAGCTCAAACTCTCGCAAATGCGAGACCTATTGCTTATTAAATGCTAATTTTCTTACTGCGTTATAGAACCACCCTTTGTGGAAAACAACAATCATGCCATGCCAGCTAGTCTTACAGGCATTCACAGATATACAAACCTACAATATGTTTCCTATATTGAGGTTTTGGAATGTTCCGGTTTTTTTAAGCACTATAAAGATGGGGGGCTGTTGGTGGGGGTAGGTAGCTATACAGTGGTAAAGGAAGCCCGCCAGTCATTTATTCTTAAATGTTCCCTCCACCACCTCATATCTCAAACCGTTGGCTCATGCAGCTAACCTCCACCAACCAATACAGAGCCAAGAAAGAGGAGCAACTGAGAAGTTAGCCAACGGCAAGCAGCAGGCGGGATTACACCCGCCTGCTGTCTAGGCTCGTCCTAAAAGATCATTGAGCAGCTTTTAACCCCGAGTTTAAAGACTACAGCTGGCTTGTCCCTTGCTTTGTGTGGCCAAGTGCTGAAACTTGCCCTTTATTGTCAGAGAAGAGCAAATTTGGGCTAATGTGCGCTGCATACAGGCTCTCCCCGAGGCACAGCTCCTCCTTCCGTGGCCATTCTTCCCAGCTCTTTTGCTCTTGCGCACTGTATAATTGCAGTTAATTGGGTGACAAGAAATGAAAACCTGGGATTATCTTTCGCTCCTGAAGCCTGCCTCGATTGAAAGGGGCCCATTTAATCAGGCCAAGGGCTGTTTTCCAGCGCCTCTGTAAGCAGGCAAGAGATTGAGAGCGAAAAGGGGAATAAATCAACTCATAGCCAAGAACAAATATTGGGAATTTCTGCTGTGTGTATATGTGCTGTGGTGTGTGTGCTGCTGCTGTGTGTGCTGTGGTGTGTCTGTGTGTTTGTGCTGTGTGCCTTTGTATGTGTGTGTGTTTTTATTTTGTGTAACATGATTGCGTGTGTTGTGTTTATATGTGTGCACATTTTTGTTTTTTTGTGGGTGTATTTGCGTTGTTTATGTTGTGCTTTGTGTGTGAGTGTGGATTGTGTGCGTTTGTGTGTGTGCGTAGCAGATTATACAGTGGTACAAAATGATGTGGGGCTCCTTCTGCGCCCACCTTCCTCTTCACCAGCATCGAGCTATGAGTAATGAACATCGACCAACTTTTGCTCCTTCTGCTCCCAGGGCTCCGCTGCTACCTCACCCAAATTCTGGATTGGCTCAAAGCCCTAAACGCTCTAAATGTGCCGCTTGTTCCATCGAACTCCATAAAATCCCTAGGGATCACCCTTGACCCCAAACTGGATATGAAAGAACACATCTCAAAAACTGCCAAAAGTGCCTTCCTGAACCTGAAATTGCTCTACAAACTAAAACCATTCCTCCCCACAAAAGACCTGAAACAGGCCACGCAGGCTCTGGTCCTCTCCAGAATTGACTACGGCATTGCCACTCTGACTGGAACAGCCAAATCTCACCTACGTCCTCTGACCTCTACCCTAAATGCAGCTGCAAGAATGATCACGGGAACAAAGAAATATGAACACATCACCCCAGCTCTGAAGGATCTGAAATGGCTCCCTATTGACCAACGAGCTAGCTTCCGCACAGCTTGCCTCACACACAAAGCCCTGCATACGGGCAAACCGGAATACCTGGCCAACAATCTCAAAAGGGCTGGGCAGTCTAGAAACCTCAGAAGCTCCAACACGCTCCTACTCATTCCTCTGAAATCCCAGAAACTCTCAACATCTAACAAATCCTTCGCGGGCAATGCTCCCAAGATATGGAACTCCATCCCCCCACACATCAGAATGACTGCATCCTTCCCGAAATTCAAGAAGCTACTCAAAGTCCTCTTCCTTGAGCGCTCCGGAACCAACTAGAACTAAACCCAGACTTTATAGTTTCAGGTTCTCGCTCACCCCAGAGCTGATTGACTTGCCTACGACTCTCTGCCCTGGTTCACGCCTGGCTGCTATTGTATAGAGTGTACTCACTCCTGTGTTCATTGACCTGCTTCTTGTCCGCATTATCTGTCTAACCCATGTATATTTTGCTGTGAAGCGCTCTGATACCCTCGGGTCCAGCCAGCGCTATACAAAACTTTAATAAATAAATAAATTTTGTGTGGGCACGGGCTCAACCTTAAATGCTGCTTTCATGCAGCATGATTGAACTTCATTTTCCCAAAAATAAGTTTGTATTGGTGGGGAGAAAAAAGGCACGTTGTTTGGGAAGGAAGGACAGACAATTCGGACAAAATGAAGAGGTTTCTGTTTACATTATGAGCATATCGCTTCTTTATTCTCAGTTGTTTATTCATTCCCAGCACAATGATGCCTCTTTGCAGTAATAAGCTTTCCCTTTTACACTAGGCGCATTCTCATGCCCTCACATCATGACCATGGCAATAAAATACTATAGAAATGTGGGTATAATGTCAATTTACATTCGGCGAAAACGCTCAAGGTACACACATACAGACAAAAAAATATTCGGCTAATACGCATTAATCATTCTCACAAGGAAAACCAGAGTATACCTGTGAAAGGAAAAAACGAGAAGCAGACGATAATAATGATGAAAGCGGGTGCAGCACTAGCCCTAAACTATAAAGTGCAGCGCCCGTGCATTTTTTAGATATGTGCATGGCGGCCCATGAAGGTGGCGCCATGTTGATAGATAAAAAACAAAGAAAATAACATGAAACCGGGTGCAGTTCTTGGCGCTGTTGTGATAAAATACCGCAAGCACAAAACAGAATAAATAGCCCCAAACGAAATACCAAGACACTGTACTGCGTAACAAAACCGTAGTTGGTCGGTGCTGCTTCCGATACAACGGAAGTGATGTATCGGAACAGCCAACCTATTCAGAGCCAAGAGAGAAGAGCATCGGAGGAGTTAACCAACGGCAAGTGGTAGGCGGGATTCCACACCAGTATACTGCTTACTCCAGGTCTTGCGACAGCGCATGCGCTGTCTAGCCTCGACCTAAAAATGTCACTTCCTGAAGGTTTGCATTTGTCCTGTCCTAGCCATTCAGTGCCTGCAGCCTGTCTCTGGGTCACATGACTGGGTGTATTCGTCTGTTGGGCTTTGTGTATTTCTCCTAGACAGTCACACACAATACAGAGCTTAGGCATGCCGGGATGGGCCATCACTGGGAGGATGGGAGCGTGGAGGTGGTCATAGCCCTACTTACACTTGCATCGGCTGTGTCCTGCCTCCACACAAAGGGCTGATTATCCTCTGTAGTTAGTCTGGAGCCCATACAGGGAAGGCAGGATGCCTGTGGACGTGAAAGGGAAACCTCTAGAAGCTTCTCCCACTTCAAAGGAAGGTCCAGGAATATAAATTAGAATCCAGACACCAACTCTTCAGTACACTACGGGACCTGTGGAAACTCTTCCATGAAGAAATACTACTGGGCTACTGAACGGACTGCCACTCTGCTGGACTGCTGCTCTGAAGGACTGCCACCATGCTGTGCTGACCTGCTCCCTGCTGCTTTCCTGCCTGTGTGAGAAGTACTAAACCTGCATCTGTTGTACCCAAGACCAATAGAGTGAATCCAAAGGCTATTTGCATTGGCTGGCCTCCTGACTTGAGCCTCAGGGACAGAATGCTCCAATCACCTTGACCCCCAGCAACTGGGCTCTTCCATCTATGAGTCTACCATGCCAAGTGGTGTCACCCGAGCCATGGACCCTTGGTGGTAGATCTAAGGTGCTTTTCCAGAATCTGTGAAGCCAGCAGAACCAATGAATCTCCTCTGCATTGCCTTTGCTTCGTGGATCTACCCGGAGCAAAGACCCACATCGCATCACAACCCGTAGCCTCACCTGAACCACCACTGTACTATGCATCCTCGGCACAGCGTCTCACATCCCTTGTTGATGAAGATGGACTCCTCATAGCAGCCTCTTAGCCTCTCAGAACCAACACATCGCTCAGACTGTACGATGGACCCTCAATTCCAAACTTTGCATCGCAAGCCCTCATCGGTGGGATCCTCGACAATGACAATGGACCTTAAACCGCAGCATTGCCACTCCTCAGAAGGGATGCATCACTTTGGCTTGTCAACGCATCTTTGGTGTGGACCCTTGAAAAAAAACAGGATTTAAGGTACTTTTGTTCAGCTGGCCTAACTGTATTCAGCCGTTATCCAACCCGCGCTCAATCATGGTCAGCCTGAACTTGTGACTTTGTCCCGGCCCAGTGCAACCAGATATCCACTGAGGTCACTTTGTGCTTATTGGCGAATGTATGACGTTACAACGCATACTTTTACAACGCCTACCTTTACATCGCAAGTTTTACAACGCATACCATTACAACGCATAATGCTTTTGGGCACTGGATAGTGAATAGTTTAATTTACTATTCCAACTCCAGTTCCCGTGGACACTAGGGAAGGTTATTGGATAGTAAATTAACCTATTCCCTATCCTAGAGCGCCCCCAAGCGCTATGCGTTGTAATAGTTTGCGTTGTAAAAGTTGCATCGTAATGGTAGTGCGTTGTAAAAGTTTCGTTGTAAAGGATGTTTCCCCTTATGGGCACAATGCTCATTAAATCTTTAAAATTGCATTTCTCTGGTTCTACTAATTTTACTTTTGTTGTTTTGGTTTATTAAAAATGACTCACTTTTTCTAATCTGGCATGGGATCCTCTTAGTGTTGTGTTTTTACTTTTTTACTGATTGAAGTATAGAGCAAATACTTTGTACATTGCCTCTGAATTAAGCCTGACTGCTCTGTGCCAAACAACTAGGGCATGGGTACTCACAAACTTTCTCTCGGGGGCCAAATTTACAGTGTGGTTTGTGGTCGAGGGCCGCACCGGTGGGGGAGGGGGCAGTAGGTGAGGGGGCGGGGCTCGAGCAACAAAAAAAAACTGGTAGCATGAGGTTGATCACTGGTCCCTGCAGTGGACGCCTTCATCCACTGAGCCACCAGACCCGGCATACACACATCTCTCTCTCTCTCTCTCTCTCTCTCTCTCTCTCTCTCTGTCTCCCTCTCTCTCTCTCTCCCTCTTCCTCCCTCTCTCTACCTCTCTCCCTCTGTCTCATTCACTCTGACTGTCTCACTCCCTCTCTCCCTCTGTCTCACTCACTCTGACTGTCTCACTCTCTCTCTGTCTCTCTCTCACTGTCTCCCTCTCTCTCTCTGTCTCCCTCTCTCTCTCTCTGTTTCCCTCTCCCTGTTACCCTCTTCCTCTCTCTGTTTCCCTCTCCCTCACTCTGTTTCCCTCTCCCTCTCTCTCCTTCCTTCTCCTTCCTTCCCTCTGTCTCCCTCTGTCTCCTTCCCTCTCCCTCCTTCCCTCTCTCTCCTTCCCCCTCCCTCACTCTGAGGTCTCTCTCACTCTGTGGTCTCCCTCCCTCACTCTGTCTCCCTCCCTCTCTCTGTCTCCCTCCCTCTCTCTGTCTCCCTCCCTCACTCTGTCTCCCTCCCTCGCTCTGTCTCCCTCCCTCACTCTGTCTTCTTCCCTCGCTCTTCCTCTGCCTCCTACCTCGCTTTCCCTCGCTCTCCCTCTGTCTCCCTCCTTCGAGTTCCCTCGCTCGCACTCGTTCTCCTTCTGTCTCCCTCCTTCGATCTGCCTCTGTCTTCCTCCCTCGCTCTCCTTCGCTCTCCCTCGCTCTCCCTCGTTCTCCCTTTGTCTCCCTCCCTCGCTCTCCCTCTGTCTACCTCTCCCTCGCTCTCGAGGGCAGCCCCGATAACAAACGTGCTTCAGTGCTGGGACTGGGTGTAATCTCGAGGTTTGGTGGGGGAGCCTTTGAACATTAGACAACACAAGCACGAGAATCAAACTATTGGACAGTGCCCAGAGGCGAGGAATAATTTTCCTGAACACCCTGTCAGGCGTAGGGCCTGAATATTTGAAGTGGGCACAAGGAAAATGCATGGCTGGAGTGCATGGAAGTGCATTAGTTAGAGCCAGTGCATTTTGGCCCATTGCCGCCGACGTGAAAACCCGGCTCACATGATTCGGAGGTGCGGATGATGGGTACAATGAAGGGACTGCTGTCTGGAATAGCAGACAACCAAGAGACTCGGTTAGCACGGGCTGGCAAGTGGGAAGTCATTGTGACGAAACATGCAACATTGAGGACCTGGGGAAACATCAGTAAGTGGTCAGTTCACATCCCGGTCGGTATGGGGAGGAGTGGATTACATATAACGTGCCAGATACTGAACTGAGCTGCATGGTGCACCAGCGCCAAGATACGGCTGGGAGTTTTGAATATACGGCGGGTGCCGCCTAAGCTGGGAGCATGAGTTATACAACAATGGGGTTAACCCGAAATAGGCCACTGGACCCGGGTAAGTTAGTAGTACAAAAAGATAATGTCACAGTGGACAACAGTCAGAGATACATTCAAGAAAATAATTAACCCTTGGTATATTCAAAAATTGAACACCACCGCTTCATCTCATCCTGCCTGTGTGTGCCTGGGCTAAGACAGCGTCCGGGAACACACATACACAGCTGCACCCGAGCACTTCACAGGTCTTTAAAAGACCATTCACATGTTAATGAGGTTTTGTTCACCTCTTAGGCCCCTGCAGCTCCACGGAATCGCCCGCCCGCCCCCCACAGAGCAGCAGAGTCTCTTGACTCGCGCTGCCGCAGGGGTGTTTGCTGACACTCTTTAAAAAAATATATATTCAAACACGCGTACGATGTTTGGACGGTCCGCGGGCCGCCAGGGAAGGCTTGCCGGGCCGCCAGCGGCCCGCGGGCCATAATATGAGTACCCCTGTACTAGGGGGTTGAGCACAGGTTAATTTAAGTTTGGCTTGTGCCTTTCCCTGACAAGAATTGTGGTTGCTGCTTGACCAGGGCTCACACCTCAGTCAACCAACAACACAGTTTCTTACAGTCTACCTCTACTATGACAAGCAACACTCGACAAACTATTTCCCTGTACACTTACTCAATGAATATACAAATTTACACCATCAACATAACCAGAGTCACAATCCAAATCACAGCATGAGTATTACTACCTCTCTGAAAATGCTTAGTGGTAGAGCTATGAAAGGTTTTGCTTTGCCCTTGCAATATGCAAGTGGACGCAGGGTGGCGCAAAACCTAGAATGAGATTTACCATGGCCCTGCGGAGCTTCGTGAATTCGGAGTAATGCAAGGCTGTGCAGGCTGCTGCCTTTTGTTACTGCCCCAAGGAGGCGTTCCATGGTTGGGACCTTAGTGTTCCCATACATCTACCCATGGATTGTGGCACATTCCCATATTTACCATGAGTGGTAGACCCAGGAATGTGCCAAATTGCAACGCCATTCCAAGGGAACCCTAACAGGGAGAATATATTTATTTCTTCTTGTTTTTTTCTCTTTATTTATTTTTATTTTTAAGACTTATATTGTGCAAAACGAATCATCCCCAGAGTGATCTCTCGGCGCTTTTGACAGCAAAATGCACATGGCTAATCCAGGAGTTGCGATTCTAAAACAACCAAGTTTTTAGTAGCTTCTTAAAATGTTTCAGGCTGGGGCAAGCACGCAGCTCGTCCGGCATGCGATTCCAATGGAGAGGGGCTAGATAAAGAAAATGCGCGTCCTCCCATTTTTGTTTTCTTAATCTTGCAGGGATGGAGTAGGTTTCGATTACTGGATCTTAGGGGTATAGGTTGTAATCTTTCTCCTTAAATAAAGGGGGCCGATCCCCTGTCGCGCTCTGAACACCCTTACCAGTAGCTTGAACAATGCTCTCTTCTTTACAGGTAACCAGTGCAGCTGTTGCAAGAGAGGGCGAGACGGAGTATGCCATGGTTTATTAAGAACGAGTTGTGCAGCTATATTTTGCACCACCTGTAGCCTTGCTGCAAGATCTTCTCTAGTGCCTGTCAAGTGAGCATTGCCATAGTCAAGTCTGCTGACTAGTAGAGCTTGTACTAAGGTCTTTCTATCACTCATAGGGAGCCATGGGAAGATTTTTCTCAGCATTCGGATGATTCCAAAGCAGGTTCCAGATACTGCTTTTACATGCTCCTCCATCAAGATTTTATTATCGATCCATATGCCCAGGTTCCGTGTATGTGTCTTAGGATTTGGTGCCTCCCCTAGTTCTGATGGACACCAGTATGCGGACCATATCTCTATTGCTTTCCCAAATAGGAGCATCTCCGTTTTATTGGAGTTTAACTGCAGGAAGTTCTGATTCATCCAGACGGCAATTTGCAGCATGCAGGACTTAAACTTGGCTTTCGTCTGAGCTGGGTTTGTCTTGATGGGGACTAATATCTGCGTATTGTCCAAATAAGAGATTGTCTCAAATCCACAGGCTCTAATGATGGAAGCCAAGGGAGCCACATAGATGTTGAATAAAGTGTGGCTTAAAATTGAGCCCTGTGGAACGCACTTGTCTACTGTCAAGGTCTGAGAGACAAATGTGTCTAATTGTACACATTGAGTTCTGTTGTTCAAAAAACTCTGTATCCAAGCCCAGGCAGCCCCTCCGACACCAATCTCTCGCAGTCTATTCACCATGACACGATGGGAGATGGTGTCGAAGGCTGCCGAAAGATCTAAAAGCACAAGCATAGTGGGGGCCCCTCTGTCAAGTGACATCCTGATGGTTATCGGTGACCTCCACTTATGCCGCCTCCGTGCTGTGGGCCGGGCGGAATCCTGATTGCGAGGGATCAAGTAGACTATGCTGTTCCAAATATAGCATCAGTTGCTTATTTACCAAAGTCTCCAAGCCCTTCAAACCACTCGGGAGAAGGGAGATTGGCCTGTAATGTTGCAGTTCCATCGGGTCTGCCAGCGCTTTGTTTAGCAAAGGTTTTACATGCGCCTTTTTTCCAATTTCTTGGGAAAGAGGCTGTATCCAGGGAGATATTACAGACTTTAGTTAGAGAGGGAGCTAGGATAGGTGCTAGTTCAGCCATTTTAAATGGCAACACCGGGTCTGTTCAGCACCTAATTTAGTTTATGCCAGCAGAGTCTCCACTTGCTCTATTGTAATTATTGCGAAGGAGTCTAATCTAGGTAATGTGGGATCTCTCCGCAAAGGGGATGACCCGCTAGATACCTTTCCTCCTTCTGAAGAATATTATATCTTGTCTATTTTTTCCTTAAAATAGTTTGATGATCATTACATAATGTTTGAGTAGTGGTAATGGATAGTGTATTTACTATGGGATTTGTGAACTCCTTCCTTAAGTATTTTAAAGAACTCCTTGGAGGAGTTGTTCAACTCACGTATTTGCACCCCTAAATGATCTTTCCTTGCCATATTGCAATTTTTTAAATAGACGTTATGCGCCGCTGAAAAAGCCTGTTTGTCCTCCTTGCTAGATTCTGCAACCGCACAGGAATCCTGAAACACTGCGAATAGTCCAATTTAGGCAGGCCTTAGGAAAACAAGAGTGCAGTCAGTGCAGTCAGAAATCAAGGAAGAGGAAAATAATATCTCCAAATCTTATCCAATCTCATATCTGCATTGCCAGCAGTCTCCATCAAAACCTCTGACAATGTCTTATCGGATAACCTATGCAGGATCTAAGATTAATACCTCAAATTGAATGAGGCAATGTGTCCCTACAGATAACAGATTAGAAGCAAATAAATCAGCATAATCAACTAAATAATTGTCCAAGCAAAAAGAGACTTGAAGCTTTCTTTAAAATGTGAAACTATGAAGGATTATTAAATAATTAACTTGCAAAGAAGTCAAATCTAAGAGTTAAATATTTAAGTCCAAATCAATAGACAGACAGGCATTGGTCCGCTCTTCAAAGTCTGGGCAAAGCAAACATGTCTTGTGTCCAAAAAGAGCCCTTTTGCATATAAAATACAGATTGAAAATTGGATTGTTGTAATTAAATGCTAATATAACCCTCACAGCAAATGACAGATCAGTATACAAAGTGGAAAACAGAATATTTTTACATACACTTTTATAAAGAATCAGAATACCTCTATCAGCCTCAAATAGCATACTGAAGATCTACCATGTACTGTATTACACAAAAGGTGCATATTCATTGTTTGCGCCGGGTGCGCTTTTTAAAATGGTGTGCACAGTGCAAACAATGAAAATGCGTTGCATTGTGATGAATGCACTGCCCCCAAGGGAGACCCTCGTGATTGCAGAAGGTCCTGGGCAGAACTGCGAGGCCCAGAAGGCAGCGGGACACCGGCAAACAGCTTGCCCCTCCCCCTAGCCACCGGGGGCTACAAAGACCTCTTGCGTCTCCCACTCCACGGGAGACGCTCGTGATTGCAGAAGGTCCTGGACAGAACTGCGAGGCCCAGAAGGCAGCGGGACACCATCGCGGACAGCTTGTCCCTCCCCCTAGCCACCGGGGGCTACAAAGACCTCCCGCGTCTCCCGCTCTGCGATAGACGCTCGTGATTGCAGAAGGTCCTGGGCAGAACTGAGAGGCCCAGAAGGCAGCGGGACACCGGCGGACAGCTTGCCCCTCCCCCTAGCCACCGGGGGCTACAAAGACTTATCGCGTCTCCCGCTTCGCGGGAGACGCTCGTGATTGCAGAAGGTCCTGGGCAGAACTGAGAGGCCCAGAAGGCAGCGGGACACCGGCGGACAGCTTGCCCATCCCCCTAACCACCGGGGGCTACAAAGACCTCTCGCGTCTCCCGCTCCGCGGGAGACGCTAGTGATTACAGAAGGTCCTGGGCAGAACTGAGAGGCCCAGAAGGCAGCGGGACACCGGCGGACAGCTTGCCCTCCCCCTAGCCACCGGGGGCTACAAAGACCTCTCGCGTCTCCTGCTCCGCGGGAGACGCTAGTGATTGCAGAAGGTCCTGGGCAGAACTACGAGGCCCAGAAGGCAGCAGGACACCGGCGGACAGCTTGCCCCTCCCCCTAGCCACCAGGGGCTATAAAGACCTCTCGCGTCTCCCGCTCCGCGAGTGACACTCGTGATTGCAGAAGGTCCTGGGCAGAACTGCGAGGCCCAGAAGGCAGCGGGACACCGGCAGACAGCTTGCCCGTCTCCCTAGCCACTGGGGGCTACAAAGACCTATCGCGTCTCCCGCTCCACGGGAGACGCTCGTGATTGCAGAAGGTCCTGGGCAGAACTGCGAGGCCCAGAAGGCAGCGGGACACCGGCGGACAGCTTGCCCCTCCCCCTAGCCACCGGGGGCTACAAAGACCTCTCGCGTCTCCCGCTCTGCGGGAGACGCTCGTGATTGCAAAAGGTCCTGGGCATAACTGCAAGGCCCAGAAGGAAGCGGGACACCGGCGGACAGGTTATAAGCGTCTGGTTCCTCCCGCGGCGCGGGACGCGCGCACGCGGGCGCCAGCGGGCTCCGGGCTAAGCCCGGGCAAAGGGCGGGCCATCTGTGGCCATCGGGGGCCGGAGGAGGCTGGGCTGGGCCCCATCCCTATTTCACCTATCGTCTGGCAAACCAAGCACCCAAGGTACTGTAAATATACCGCTGATACCAGCTGGGTTTCCTGAACTTTACTTGGGTGTATTCAGGTTTGCCCCATTTCAAGACTGTGACTGGTCCTGTAAGTGAGGTGTTTCCTCGCTACCACACCAAAATGGGAAAAGGAAGGCCATGGAGGGTGGGGGGGTACCCATAAATAAAAAAATTAAAAAAGCAAAGAAAGTGCCCCACGAAGCGACCAACTGTGTCTTGACTAGAATAGAAGCAATAGTCAGTGAGTGTGAAGACGTTTTTGGTGGTAATAGCACCAAAACCTTAGCCAGCGACTCGTGCCCACTTGATGAGGCTTTTTCCCAGATCCATACAAGAGTAATCCCTTCTACGTTCACCAAACAAACCCCCCATAGGCATCCTATTTGTGAAGTGCATAACATACCAGCTTTGGCCATAGAGGGATCTGACTCAAACCTTACCACTAATCCAGCACCAGGTACCCTGTTCAAATAGGTTTGCAGCCCTTGAACATGTAAATGAAGACATGATCTCAATACCATTGAGGGGACACATTGATATTGAAACCACTGAAAATGTGGCTAGTTGTGGTTTGTGTGGGTCTACAAAGAAGGAGCTATTAGAAAGGATCAAAGAGTTGGAAAGGGACCTGGCTTCCCTAAGAGACAAGGTCGAGGTCCTTATTACCGGACATACTTGCCCCATCCCCGCCTCTGATGCCCAACACGTTGGTTAAAAGGGCTAGACCGGAGAACATTGGGGGCCCTTCTACTAGCCCACCTCTAGCAGTAGGTCGCCGACCACAGAGCTCCTTGGGCACCAATATTATATCCACCCATACTAGATCACATGCCGATTCCGAGAGAGTTAGGGATCCCAAGGGGAGAGCTATGGGACAGGCCACCGCCACTACAAACAACCATTGCTTGGCCCCCCAAACCAGCCCTGAGTAAGCAAGTTGCTAGCTCTAGATCACAAGGCGACATTATCCATCGTGACAAGCACATGCCAACAATATTCATGACGCAGGTACCAAGACTCAATACTGGGAGGGGTTATGAAAGTAGCGAATCTGTACACAACAAAGCTATACACTGGTTGAGGCACATAAGGGGCTGTAGATCTATCATACGGGATGACATGGCAAAAGTGAGGCGGGTTACACTGGCTGATTCCAAGACCGATTGTATTGAGATACAGCTCCATGATTCCAAGATTGCAGAGAACCTACTGGCACTTGAGTTCAGAACGTCCCCCCCCGAGCACTCTTCCATCCAGATCCCGCGCTTCCCTCTCTGGTCAGTGGCCCGGGAGGTGAGGGACTCTGGGCTGAGCTCAGTTGATTGATTAGAGGATGTGTGGTCATCCGACATTCCCCCTGTCCCCGAGGGTTACACACCTAGAGAAATAGTTCTGGGTCCCGATTCCTTGGTGCTAGGAGGTAAAACAAGTGAGAATACAAAAGATATAAGATACAAGATACAAGTGAGAATACAAAAGATAACATTGATTCATCAGTGCCAGGGGAGGCTAGTCATGCGGATCCAACCACCAAAAGTATAGGGGTGATCTAATTTCTCTCCTGGAACATAGCAGGGTTACAAAAAAATCTAGCCCTTCCTGAGTGGAATGAATTTATTGGCAAATATGACATCTGCTTGTTCCAGGAGACATGGAGTTTGGTCCCCCGACACAAGCCAGGGTTTTCCACATATCATATCCCGGCGATCAGCTTAGGCATAGGACGCCCTTCGAGAGGTCTCCATATTTGGATTAATATTGGGCTAAATTGGTCTGTTACTAAACACAATTCCCCTTCCCAGGATATCTCGCGTCTGACAATTAGAGTGGGCAAAAATGTTCCCCACATGGAGTTTTTCAATGTGTATGCTAGAGGGTCTCCAGGGGCCCAATTGTCTGCCACTTTAACAGCTTTAGACCTAGAATTGACGTCTATCGCTCCCAACTCTGGTATCATTGTTGCAGGTGACTTTAACTGCACGTTTGAACCCTTGAGCAGAGAAGACATTCTGTGTATCGCAGATGAGGATACCAACTGGGCCATTCCAGCATTAAATATAGCTCCAATAAAGAAATGGACCCAAAGAGCCATACAAATCAATGCCCTGACCATAGAGCATGATCTAAGAGCAGTCAATGGTAGATCCCGTTCGGATCCCCGCGGATTAAACACATACAATAGGATCAGTTCCCCCGCTCGGATCGACTACATCCTTCTGGACATGCGTTCATGGGCTGACCTCATTGACATGGAGGTTATCCCAAGTATTGACAGCGACCACAACCCCCTGTCCATGCAAATTACAAGAGGGGAGGACACTGCATCCATTACGACGGCTATAACTTCGGTGCTGTCGACAAGGGAGGTGGTACCGTCCAATTGCAACCGACGTTTCAAGTGGCACAAGGTCGCTAATCAGGGAGAGACACTTGCGACTATCAGGGACCTTTTAGAACAGAGGATCTTGGAATTTGAATCATTTAACATCACCTGCGAGGATACGCAAGATTCCAGGTTCCCCGGGCTCTCTCAGGAGACCATAGGAAGGGTGGGAGAGTTTTTCCGCATAGAAGGTAACAGGGAACAGAAAGCCTACACTCCACGATCGCCCAATCTGTGGTACTCTGCTATATGCAGAGAAAAAAGACAGGAACTAGCCACAGCCCTTGGGGCAAAAGATCAAGTAAAAATAAGAACAGCTAGAAAGATCTATACAAGTACAATAGAACAAGCCAAGCGTTTGTGGGAAGAATCACATTGGCAGGAGCTTAAATCCGCCGCACAGCTGAAGGATTCAACCTTATTCTGGGAGCTTATTAATATATGTACTAGGAGGGGAACAGACACTGCTCCCCAATCATATAACAGGCCGCCAATGGTATGACCACTTCTTTAGTTTGTACTCTGGAGATGTAGTGAGCACACCCTGTGGGCAGTGGACCCTGCCCCCCATTACCAAGGTCCCTACACCAGTGGAAATATTTGGGCTTAATGAGGTAACATCGGCCATTGCAAGCATAGCGCCAGGTAAGGCGGCGGGCCCTGACGGCCTCCCTGGCGATCTGTTATTGCATGACCAAAAGCTTTGGGCCCTCTTCATCCTCCATGTAATGAAATTAACCTCATTGCCAGGGGACATGCTGTTCCAGATTCCTGGAAAGGCGCTGAGGTAGTGACCATCTATAAGAAGGGGGATAGGGAGGACCCTGCCAACTACAGACCGATTAGTTTAATCGATGTAGTACAGAAAGTGGTTGGCAGGGTCCTCCTCATGAGGTAAGGTCCTGGATGGACGAAGAAAGTGTCCTATCACAGTTCCAGGCAGGGTTCAGACAGGGGTTTGGCACAATGGACCAGGTCTTCAGATTTTACATGATCTATTGGAAATCCATGATCCCGGAAGTGGTAAACGCTGTTTGTTTGAAGTTAGACTGGCTGTAACAGAACTCTCTTACCCGCACTTTAAAAATATATACTATTTGCACATCATGAAAATCAGCTTTTCCGATTTTAAAGTCTTAACCTTATATTAATATTTTACTGTTTTGAACTGTGTATTTTATTCCTATATTGCTGCCTTATTGTTCGCCTTTGACTCTTGCCGCCATTTGCTCTGTAAACGCTGCTTGCAGGGCGGTTTGCAGATCCTCTTCCCCGTTTTGGGTGCCATCTTGGGGGTTAGCGGACTAGAGTTCAGACGAGCCTGCCTATTTCTACGAGGTCTCACTAGCGCGCAGCCCCGGAAGTGGTAAACGCTGTTTGTTTGAAGATAGACTGGCTGTAACAGAACTCTCTTACCCGCACTTTAAAAATATCTGCTATTTGCACAACACGAAAATCGGCTTTTCTGATTTTAAAGTCTTAATCGTATCTTAATATTTTACTGTTTTGAACTGTGTAGTTTATTCCTATATTGCTGCCTTATTGCTCGACTTTGACTCTCGCCACCATTTGCTCTGTAAACGCTGCTTGCAGGGCAGTTTGCAGATCCTCTTCCCCATTTTGGGCGCCATCTTGGGGGTTAGCGGACTAGTGTTCAGACGAGCCTGCCTATTTTTACATGGCTACACAAGCGCGCAGCGCGCGCGCGGAGGCAAGCCCATCTACGCCCGTCCGCGCCTGTTTCGAGGCTAGCGCAAGCCATGCTATCGGTTCTGCTTCTACACCTACAATAAGATGGTCTAGAGATGAACTCTATGCCCTATGTCCCCCTACATGTGGGGAGATTCATAAGGTAAACACGGATATAATTAGGGAAGGGGAGAGGGTGGGAGAAACATGGGGGGGTGCAAACACTGTGATTTTAGCCTAAGTTCTATGCCAGTACAAGAAAATCTTGATATAGACCTAAAGGGTCCCCAATAAATACCAGAACTAGGGGAACGGATCAGGGCTTGTTATGTAAACTGTAGGTCGCTCCCCAGACACTCTGGAGATATCTGGCTCAGTATTCAGAATGAAGGCTGGGATATGGTGTTTCTCACGGAAACGTGGTTAAGAGGTAGCTCCTTGCCGGATATTGCCCTTGCTGTACCGGCGGGATATAGATTAATAGCTGTTAACCGCCCCAATAAGAGGCTAGGGGGTGGCCTAGCTATTTTAATTCGTGACAAGTTGGAAATTTCCTGTAAACAATTGGAGAACATGGGCCCCATTGAGGCCTTAGCCTTGGATGGATGGATAGGATGGATAGGTTTTTATATAGCGCAATATCGCCGCCAGTTCTCAAAGCGCTTTGCATTGGGAACCCGTCCTGGTTTTTTCCCTGTGAGATAGCCCCTACTGGGTATCCCCAAGGTGAAAGCCAGGCATCCCGCTGCGGGGGGGCGTAGTGGAGATTAAGCAAGCTATTGCCCAGAGTTGCAGAGTGTGAACCTGTGATTCGAGTAGGCACCGAAGCGAGAATTACCGAGTCCGTGGACAATTTGGGCTCAAGACCCTGCCGCGTCGGGAATTGAACCCTGGTCCCGGGTCTGATCTCAGCGTCCGGGTCTGCCTCCTCTAACCAGTGAGCCTTCAACATCTCCTGTACTCATTTCCCCATAATGTCAGGCATACTTATTTATAGACCCCCTCTACTCCGATTAGATATTTAGTGGAGATTTACGAATATATTAGCAGCTTGATACCCAGATATTCTTCGTTTACTGTCTTGGGGGATTTTAATATGCATGCAGATGTATTGGACGACCTGTTGGTCATAAAACTTATTGACACGCTTAAGGGCCTCAATCTCCATCAGAAGATTCTAGCAGCCACACACATAGGTGGCCATATGCTAGATCTCGTTTTTTCAAATGATCAGACCTTAACTATTGACCTTAATCAGCAGGTAACCTGGTCCGATCATTTTTTTATTGCTTTTAGTATCTGCAGGGGCTCTAAGATAAAGGAAGGGTTGCCCGTTACAAAAAAGGCCAGAAATTGAAGAAATATCACCCTTGCCATCTTCGGTAGAGAGTGGGAAAATTCCCCTTTTGTGCCTACCGGAGATTCCCTACTCGATAATAAATTTGAAGGATCTACAGCGGCCATCTTGGATAAGCTGGCCCCTATTGGAATAAGGACCTCGGTTAGAAAAAAACCCTCTGCCCCTTGGTTCACGGAGGAGCTCCAAAAATTGAGGAGCGCCTGCAAAAAATTGGAGAGAGCCTGGCGACGGGGTTATACGCCTGAAGCCAAGTTCATCTATAGAAACTCTCTCAGAATGATTCATCGGAGAAAACTTATCAGTATGAAAGAGTAGTATTCCAATCAGATTAATGTGTCCAACAATTCTGTGAAAGAAATTTTCAGGATAGTGAATCCCCAGGCATCAAAGAGCATGATTCCTCCCTCAAAAACCTTGTGTGATAGACTTGCAACCTTATTTCACGAACATTTTTTAGATATTTATGCTGCTTTTCCTCCACCTAAAGATGCGGACTTTCTTTCTCCCACGGTGGGTAGTGCACAAAGATGGTCCTGTTTTAAGCCATTTGATGTACAATGCTCAATGGCTGATCTAACGCAGGTTAAATCTGGGTCCCCTGAAGGCTCCTTGCCGGCAAGGTTCTATAGGACCCTGGCCTCAGTACTGAATCCAGCTCTTATTTTAATCTGGAACCAGTCACTGGGGTCCGGCATCTACCCTGTTGACTGGAAAAAAGCCTTGGTGAGACCTATTCTAAAAAAAGAAAACGCAGACCCTTTGGTTTTGAAAAATTATTGACCCATCTCGCTCCTCTCTGCCCCTGCGAAAATCCTGGAAAAAGAAGTGCAGCGGCAGCTTGCTGACTTTTTAGAATTGAATAATCTGTTACATGACTCGCAGTCAGGTTTCAGAAAGGGTTTCAGTACTGAAACTGCACTGCTGGAAGTTGCAGAGACACTGCGGGAATCTGTGGATCAGGGACACTGTGCTATGCTTGTGTTGTTAGATCTCGCCACAGCATTTGACACAGTGTCCCACAAGATCCTTCTGCACAGGTTAGAAAGTCTAGGGGCCTCTGGCTCTGTTCTCTCCTGGTTCCGGATGTTTTTGGAGGGGTGCTCTCAGCAAGTGACTCTCCACCCTTGTACCTCAATGGCGATCGTGTGGAGTCCCCCAGGGCTTCGATCTGAGCCCGACTCTTTTCAATGTTTATCTTACCGCATTAGCCTCAATAGTTGAAAAGTGTGGGATGAGATTGGTCAACTATGCTGACGACACCCAACTGTTATTTTCCTTTAAGGAAATTGACAGTGGGGATTTGAGTTGCTTCAAGGAGTGTATGTCAAACATCGTGGCTTGGATGTCAGACAATTGCTTGAGGCTAAATACTGAAAAAACTGAGGTCCTCTTCTTTAACAACAAATTTCCATTGCACTCGGCTCAGTGGTGGCTTACCGCTCTCAACCCTCCTCCTATACCTGTTAAATCAGTGCGCAATCTAGGCTTCAAAATGGACATAGAAATGTCAGAAAAGGGCCATGTGGCGCAGCTATCATCAAGCTGTTTCTGGAAACTTAAAACGTTACGTAGATTTCTACACTTTCTTCCTATGGACTGCCGTCAAGCGGTGGTACATGCCACCATTACTTCGCGTCTGGATTATGCCAACAGTCTCTTGAATGGTGCTCCCGAGTACCTGATCGCTAGACTTCAGTTTATTCAGAATGCGGCAGCCAGAGTTATCAGAAACATCCCTGTAAGACACAGTATAACTCACCATTTGGAGAGTCTTCACTGGTTGCCGGTGAAGAAAAGAGTGTTGTTTAAATCTATGGTACTGGTACACAGAGCCCTGCATTACACTGGCCCTAAGTATCTCAGAGTCAGGATCCATAGATACTTGCAGACCAGAACCTTGAGATCAAATAGTCAAAACCTTCTGAAGATTCCCAGATTCTTTAAAAGCCGCATGGGTGGCCGGGCCTTCTCGGTAGGTGCTCCCGGAGTGTGGAATTCTCTGCCTGCGGAACTCAGAGGGATGGAAAAGGAACCTTCCTTTAGGAAAGCTTTAAAAACCTGGCTGTTTCGATTGCAGTAACTGTTCTGTCACTCTGTATCTTTGCTTTCTGCAGTTTACGTTTTTTTTCTTTCAGGGAAACACGGCGGGACACTTCCGTTCGAAGTAGCTGTGCGTTGTATAAGTATCCCAATAATAATAATAATAATTGAGAAAGGCAGCCTTTATCTGGCATTCATTGATCTAAGAACTGCCTTCGACCTGGTCCCTCGTGCCAAACTTTGGCAGGCACTATCCGACCTAGGTATCCCCCCTTCGATTCTGGACTTTATAGAATGCCTCTATGAGGGGAACTATGCCAGAATCAGGTGGGGTCGACAGGGCCAGCTGACAGAAAGGGTAGCGATAGAGAGAGGGGTACGCCAGGGTTGTGTTTTGGCCCCGACTTTGTTCTCTCTCTTTGTAAATGGGGTTGTAGACCATTTGAGGGAGGACCCAGCCAATGCCCCAACCCTGGCAGGTGAGAAATCACCCACGCTGCTCTTCGCCGACGATACTCTCTTGATTTCAAAAAGCCCGATGGGACTACAAAAACTATTAGATCGGTTCAGTCAGTTTTACGACTCCGGGGCCTATGTATTAATACATCTAAAACCAAGCTAATGGCCCTGGCACCATCCAAACGGTTTAGGAACACCATCAAGTTGAATGACTCCCCACTAGAACTAGTCGAAGCTTTCGACTATTTGGGCAAACGAGACAACAACTTGATGAAGTGGAATTCCCATTTGACATAAATGCTGCTCAACCACAAACGGGTGTTGGGGACAATCTCAAGACACCAGCGACTTTCCCTTAGTAGACCAGTAGCCCCGGCCATCAAGGTGTATGAGGGCAAAGCCCTACCATCGACCCTTTACGAGGCGTAACTTTGGGGATTCGAGAACATCATGGACTTAGTGAGATCAGAGAACAAGTTCTACAGAGATTTGGTCTCACTTCCTTCATCGACCCCATTAGTTCCGCTCCGTCATGATTATGGGAAACATCCAATTAATGAAATAGCAAGGCTACGCCCTCTACTATTCTGGGTGCGCCTGAGAAGGACCCCGGAATTGTCCAATTATGCTACTGTCCTTAGCGAGTTAGTCCGACTTGACACGGGCTATATGATCAAATGGATATCCAAACTGAAACAGCTTGTTGTGGATATCGGACTGGCAGAGGCATGGGAAAGTCAGACCGCGCCGCCAGAACAAGCAGTTAAGAAAGCTTATTGGGAGTGGGTCCTTGCAGAAGCCACACTGAATTCCAAACGGGGCACCTTGACAGAGCAGTTCCTTGATCATAAGCCCACTTCCAAATTGGAACCCTTTCTCGATTACATTCAATCCCGAGAGAAAGGTTATTATATCTGAAGTTGAGGTTTGGAATACTCCCACTCAATGAATTTACAGCAGGGTGGAAATCAAACACTGCGAAAGGTCTCATGTGCCCTGGCTGCGCAGCTCCCACTGAATCCATCCCTCACTTTCTTTTTGCTTGTCCAGGGTACAGACACGCGAGAAGAAAGTGGCTGAAACCTGTCTGCATCAACCTGGGAGCTAAGAACTACAAGGAGGCGTTGCACATTTTAAAAACCAACACATCCTCCCTTAGTATAATCTGTGGGACAGCTACTAATACAATTGAGGTCCCCCTATCTGCACTGCTGTTTTTATTGTATATGAACTGTTTTTATCTCTGTATTGATTTTAAGAATTTTTTATACTTTTTATAACTCTACTTTAAAAAAAAGATGATTGTCTTCCTTGTACAGATTGTATGACAATGAGATATTGTTCCCTTTTCTTTACTTGATATTGGCATGTTTTCAGTGATGAAATTGCGTTGTTCATACTTTTATGATATTTTATATCGAATAAAGTCATACAACAACACTGCCCCCAAGGAGCCTCGAACTCAGGCTGTCCCCAATGCAGCGCATTGAGGTGAAAAATGTAGCGGACGCCTAAAGCCGCTCTGTGTTTGACCACAGGCTGGAATCAAAAAACAATCAACTTACCACTTCTGTGATTTACCATATGAAATCACAAAATAACAGTTAACATCTAAACGAGAGGATTTACAAAACATAACCTGCAGATACAATATCTCCATTAAAAACCAGAAGGAAAACACTGATGTATCGAATATTGTTGACTGCATTAAGGGATTGTTCCAGAATATCCTTGTTGCGGGTGCAAGAATACAAAAACCACCGATTGAGCACCTAGAGTGGGAAAGAGAAAGAAAAAACAATACTGCGCATCCAAGGGCTCTATTTGTAAACTGTCACTATGTCCACTCAAGCAAGAGATTGTGCTAGCACCCAAGTAATAAAACATACACTTTTAAATTAAGCAACCTTTCTCTTTACCAACACCTGGAAGTCACCACGTTGCAGCGGCACAGGACCTTCTGTCAAGTAACTCAGGACCTAACCAACAAATAAATTAGGTATAGATTATTGTTCCTGAAAGTTCTACAAATTAGAAGTAATGACTTAGAAAATGCGCTTCGCTGCACAAAACTGGATGCCTCAGACGCAGAGGCCCTAGTTTTTTCACAGGAAGCCCAATCAACGCGGACTTGGGAGACTCAACCTTCTTTTTTTTTTTTTTTTTTTTTTTTGTCCTCATTAGTGCAATATTATTAGTAAGGAGTCGTCGGGGCCACAATCTCTCGTTAGTTCCTAGACTTCACTGTCATATAACAGAGTATGTGTAACTGGACAGTTCCCCTGTAACGTTTTAACCCCTTCGCTACTAGGCCTTTTCCCCTCCTGTGCTAAGGCTTTTTTTGGCGTTTTGAGGTAGTGCGCGCTTAGGCCCTTGTCACTTTTTGACCACATAAGGTATCCACCCCAAATTTGCGTCCTTTTCTTCCAACATCATGTGGATTCTAAAGGCGCCCAGGGTTTGTGGATTCCCTTGGTGGGGTCCCAGAAATTAACCAAAATATAGTGATATTTTTGTTTTTTTCAGAAAAATTGGAAAAACGGGCTGCAAATGAAAGCCTCTGGGTTTTTCCCTGAAAATGTTATCAAAAAAGGGTTTGTGGGGCTGAAATCTCCATTTTCTCAGCTTTTGGGGAATGACAGTCTTTTGTCAGAGAACCGACATTTTTCACACAGTTTTGGCATTTTTCTGGGACATAGCCTATATTTGCTATTTTTAGAGCTTTCCACCTCCTTCCAGTTAATGGTAGAAATGAGTTTGAAAGCAATAATGGATCCTGGAAAGCTGTACATTTTCAAAAAGTAGACAAAATTCTGAATTCAGAAAGGGGTCATTTGTCTAAATCCATGAAGGTTTCTTTATAGAAACTAACAGTTAAATATTGGAATAATTGAACATTTGTTGAAAAAAACAGCCTTTTGTCTCAACGTTTTCACCTATACCTTTTTCTAATTTTGACAGCTCTTGGAAAGCAATATACCGTTACATCCGTTAGACCTTCCTGGTTGTGGGGATATATAGGACTTGTAGTTTCACCAAGAACCCGACGAATCCAGATCCAAAAACTGAGCAGCAACTTGCAATGGTATTTTTTCATTTACTGGGTATAGAGCACTTTGTCTTGGAAAATGTATACATGGAAAAATCTGTATGAAAGACACCTATGTATTTCTGAATTGTGTACAAATTATAGAGTTCAGAAACAGTATATAATTGCACATCTATTCCGTGGCTTGAGAGATCCATTCCGTGGCTTGCAGACTCCCAGACTTGTCGAGCGAGGAGAGAGACGCTGACAGTGGCGGCTCCGCTGCGGGGAAAAACCGCGGAAGCCGAAAGCGCCTGAAAGCATCGGACAGACCGGCATCACTCCGGCGTGCGAGGCACAAGGAAAGACCATCTCAGCTTCACTAATGTGCGAGGCACCACAGACGCACTAAGTTGCTGGTCAGCGCGCCGGAGAGTGCCAGTGAGTGGACGGAAGCAAGGGGACGGCTCCTCGGCTCTGTTCAACGTACTAGAGCGGGGAGAGGAGTGGATTGCTGGCTGTGGCTGTCAACTGCGAACTGCGGCTGGTGCTGACCGCTACTCGCAGATCACCTGCGGATTATTCCCGCTGCCGCCTCCATTTCAAATACCGCTTTCACTCCGGGAGGGGCAGGCAGCGGTAAACACAGCGACAAACGCCGAGGGGAAAAAATAAATAAATACGCCGAGAACAATAACACGGCGAGATCAGAGAACACGGAGAAAAGCTTGGAGTACGGTGCGGCTAACCCAGGGCCGAGTTACCCCGAGCTACCCTGAGCGGCCGAGCGGTCCAGTGGTGGTCTGGTGGCTGAGCGGTGGCGGCGGTGGAGCCACGCAGGACGGAGGGTCGAGCAACAGAGCAGGTTGGTGCAGCTTCCCTGCTTTCCCGCTTTCTTCATTTCACCCCCAGCACCTGCATCTCTAAAGCCATTTCCCCCACCTGTGGCCCCTCCGCCTCTCTGCAGCCTGCAAGCTTTACCTACTCTCCCCACGCCACAACGCCACAACTCCCGACCCGCGAGGAGCACCAAGCTTTTAGCCACTAGCTTTTAGCCACTAACTACAGGCTAATTACAGGCGGACGCGGAGCGGAGCGGCTACGGCTACAACCACGGAGGTAACGCCATTCCATTTCGCCTCTAAAAAAATTCTGTGCCATGCCGTGTAGAGCGGTACCCTCGTGAGAGCTGTGAGAGCCTCAGAGCCCCAGAGTTTCGGTGGGCGACTGCCGCTGCATGGTGTTGAAGCAGCAGCCAAAACACAGGAAAGTCTATTCTTTCAGAGCTGCGTGGTCACCTGAGCTCCTGATCTGCAGTGTAGCATTCAGAACTTTCGATCTCTAAGACTCTTTTCTTAGCACCAAGGAGCCACCAGCTTAATCAGCCAAAGTGCCAACATCGCAACTCAATATAACACAACATAAGTAAATACCATCAAGGAGCCTGCGATTGCTAAACTCCCCAAGGATTTTGTGAGCATTCTGTAACACCCTCCATTAACTACTAGCGAGAAACACTTAGCGAAAGGCAAGAAGTGAAAAGCTAGACCTGGCAGGAGGGGGACAGGGGGTGCAGCGGGGTGATAACTGAGTGGCCGGAAAGGGCTGAAAGGACTGTGCGCGGGTCACTCATCTAGTCTAATATAGCCTAACCTAACCCCCATATAGCAAGCCCAGCAGGCACCATGAGATCGGGCAAAGAAAGAAGGAGCGTTTCATCAGTAGTGTCCAACCGGAAGGAAAAAAACAAGATAGTTAAGGTACCCTCTGATAGTCTGGAGAAATCAACAAGTCATTCGAGACCTGGCAAAACTCTTGAGAATGATATACTAGTCACTTTGGCCAGGGACACCGAAGTAGAGGGCCCGGTGCCAGATCAGACCAACCCACAAACTCATATCATACAAAAATCACAAAAACCCTTCTTCCAACCAAAACTCTACTCCAAATTTGCTTTTGTAAAAGACGCTGGGGCAGTGCTAAACCACATGAGCAGCATGCAGAAGGGTCTCCCTTCCCCTCTGCACCCAGAAATAATTGTCTTGACAAAACATGATGGCACAGAACCAGGAAGAAACTCTCCATCGGTATCGACATTGCCAACTCTCCTGGATAACGAAAGCCAAGCACAGTCCCACCGGGACTCTACGTTTAAACCAACTGTAGCAGCAAACATCGTTGAATGCACTGAGAACGATGGAGCAAAATCCACGCGGCAAATAAATTCATCAGAGGCCGACAGGGATGCGAGTTCAGAAAGAGGCCTTGGAGCTGGCGAGCATGACGTCCAAGGCAAAGAGATATCTCTCTATGAGCACTATGAGCACTTAAAACAACTTTCACCACAAAATCAATCTCACCACTCCACACCAGCAAAAAAATCGGAGTTGGTGCCCTTTGAGCAAGCCCTGGAGCAAATTACCTCACCTCGATCCAGCCTCCGTGGCACAAGCCGGTTTGAGTGGGCCCCACTAACTAGTGCAACCAGCGATGTGTTGAAACCAAATATTCCAACTCAAGCTAGGCTCTCAGATTCAATTACAACCCTGCACTTGGGTCCAACAGCTACAAACAAGCCAACCTCAATATGCCATCACCTATTAAATAGACAAGAGAGCGTCAACACAACCAGTGAGCATGAAAATGGTGGGGGCTGGAGCCACAACCAATATACAGAACAAGCCCTAATTGCAAATACAAACGTAAACTGGCAACAAACCAAAATTGTTTCTCCAGAAAACATTGCCTTCAACAAACAGCAGCTTCGGTCGCCAGGGACCCTTGGAACCAACTCATTCTCCCTGACAACTGAAGAATGGGAGAAAATGGTGGATACATACTCGCAGGGAAAAGAGGCAACACCACCTCAGGCGGAGACTAACATAGAAAGCAATCCAGATTCCTTACCAAAGGCTCAAAAGATAGAAGAGAGCGGCCTCTGGGCGTCACTTCTAAACACCATGAATCTCGTGACAAAAGCAATGGAATACCATTCGGATAAAATGGACATCCAATTAAATCTGCTCTCCCGCTTAACCACTCACGTCATTAATATCGACACTAAGTTACTAGATTTGAATGAGCAGATCAAAAGAGTTCAATCACAAACCACAATCAGCCCACCGAGCTGTACATGTTATTCTATTATCGATAAACAATCTAACTTACCAGACGTAATGAGTGAACTTTTAACAGACTTCAAGTCCATAAACAACTTACAAAGAGAAGCATGGGCAACAGCAAGCGACGAGAGGAAAATTCCAGACTCTGAAGCATGGAAAAAAAATCGAGGTTGTGTCTACCCTCAGCTCTAGTATGGTCCTAAATAAATCAAATGGCCAACTCAAGGACTCGAATGAACAGAGATTTCAAGAAGTAGGATGCCCACCTGCCCATCGGCACAAAGAACTCCAGCAACTCAAGACCAGAGAGCCTCCAACAATCGTCGAAAGCACGGATCAACCGGGTAACAGACAACTGACGGCTAAACAAAGAAGGAAAATGAAGAGAAAAGGGAGAAACAAGACAGGCTCCATTAAAACTTATTTTCTAGAAGTAAACAAATCATTGACAGAGCTAGAGAAGGATCAAGGAAGTATGAAGGTCGATATAAGCCCCAGGGCTGGGGAGAATACCCAGCCCGCTCCTGCTCACATAGGTCCAGAGGCAACCTCCCCAAAGAGCAAGTATATAGAAGTACAGACCATAAAGGGGTCAGACGAAGAAGGTCGAAAATGTGATGACTCGGGGGCGACGAACATAAGTGTAAAATCCCCCTTACTTCCCCAGTATCTTTCCAACAGTCAGCAAAAAAGAACCCAATGTAAAATTTGACACGGAATCACTGATCCGGAGAGCACAAGTTTCCGGACCAGTCAAAAACATAGCTCTCATGACAAAACCGGGACCATCGCCGGAGAACCACAAATATGATCCCTGCGACACAACAGCTAATTAGGGCCCATCAAATGAGAGAAAGCAGGGTCTACAAGCCCAGGGAGAGCAGGGTTCACAAGCCTATGATAGACATCAAAGCTTGAAAGGTGTAATAAACCATGAACAATGACAGGAGGCTACCACCGATGACGAGTATAAAACAATACTCTTCATTCCTGACTATAGATCTAAAGGCCGTGAGGATACTCTAAACCGAAGCAATATCCTTCGAGTGTTGAACTCGATTGCATCCTTAAGCACGCTCACAACCCAAAACTTAAAACTGTAGAATTTACCACTATCAAACATCTATCTGAGCAGGAAATAACAAAAACAACTTGGAACACAGGAGAACTGGGGAAGAAAATCCTAAAGGAAGAAAACCAACTAAAAGTATGGGGGATTCGAATTAAACTATACCTCACGCCTGGATATCCGGTTCCACTACTCCGCAATCTCCAAGAAAAGGCTAATTCAACCACGAGCAAACGCCAGACAGACATACTCAAAAATCTATATTGAGAGGAGCACGCGGAAGTTCAGTTGAACGTAAGACCGGAGCACCCCCTCCGGAAAAAAACAGGATCCCGCATCAAGAATGGGACTGGATTGCAAAAACAATCAACATCGACCGTCTGGCCAATGACAATTTGACAAGAGAAACAGTAGCACCCCAATCACAAACCCGTTACTAAAACTGTGTTCCTGGAACATAAACGGATTAGGATCAAAAACGCAAAATAAAGATCTACTATCATACTTCCAGCAGTATGATCTAATTTTGTTACAGGAAACCTGGCTAGCAGAACCATTTCATCTTCAAGGCTACAAAACATTTCACCTCCCAGCAAGGAGAATTTCAAAATTTGGCCACGAGAAAGGTGGCTTAATGATATTCACTTCGATACAAACAATAAAAAATGCAAAATAACTTCTCAACAAAAACACTTCGGGGATCGAAAACGGGATCATTGCAGTCCAGCTGGAAATAAAAATATCAGGAACCATTAGGCAGGAACTAACCCTGGTTAACATCTACCTGCACCCAAAAGGCAAAAAAAGTGGGGCTAAACACCTGGTGACAGAATTGACTAAACTAATAACAGAAGCGGAAAACTCGAACCTTATTGTCTCAGGACACTTTAATATGTTCCTTTCGAAGTCATCCGGTAAGAATCCGCCAATGGAAGAACATCTGCTGACCAGGGGGATTCTCTCACTGGAAGTGTGTCCATGGGGCAGTTTGACAAATCTATCAAAAAGATTAATGGAAGATTTGTCAAACCTGGGCTTGATTTTGATAAATGGCCGATCGACGGGGGACAGACCACAAGCGGCAACATTTCACAACACTTCCGCCAGCTCGGCGATCGACTACACCTTCCTATCTTTTTCAATGTTCACATTAGTTCAAGCCTTTAAAATAGGCACCCTCGACTGCAGAGACCATCTCCCGCAAGAACTGACACTAAGGGCTCAAGGGACAGCTCTGACATTCTCCACCAATGGCCCAAAGTTACTGACCACAACAAAATGCAAAAGAATCAAGTGCAACACCAATGACCCAGAGCGACTAGCAAAAGAAGCGAAGCTGTGCTGGGAAAGTGTTGCAGACTTGAATGTTGGTCATCTTACTGCCTGGGAGTCCTTCTTGAAAACCTTCGGCTGTTTGAATGTTAAGTCCAATCCCTCTCGAGAAAACGACATACGGACAGACCAAAAAACAACCACCCGTACCAGTACCGACTCAAAAACTCAATCTCAGACTCTTCTATTCTCTAATTTAAGGGCAACAAAAACGGCCATAAACAGAACACTCCGCGAGCTGCGGCAAGCTAGGAGTGATACCAACCTATTGACCAACCTGAGATCATTAAAGTGTCAAAAGAACAAAATCCTGTGGCGAATCAAGCAGGAGTCCACTGAACAAACTTGGGCCAAACTGCTGTATGATTCAAAAAACAACAGTGCAAGATTCTGGAAAACTATCAATCAAATAGAGAATCCGAACGCCCACGGCGTGAATTCCTACATCACTGAGGACACGTGGGCAGATTTTCTGTTCAAACACTTTAATGACGAAGGCCAATGCAAAAACCAACAAAGCCCTAAATTTTGTCAGGCAAATCTGATGGCTCCAAAGCCTCTAGTCGAAGAGTCCATCTTCCCAGGCTCAACCGCCCAGTTAAAGTGTCGAATCGCAAAAGGCCGGAAGGAGGGAGCTCCAGGTCCAAATGGAATTCCTCCCATCCTCTATAAGCAAGATACAACTTACTGGGCTGAACAATTGCTTCCCCTTTTTGTAGAAACCTGGAGGACCGAACCACTCCCATCCTCCTGGAGGGGTTCAATAATTGCCCCAATCTACAAAAAGGGCAACAAGAACGAGGCAAAGAATTATAGGCTTATAGCCCTTATAGATATAGACGCTAAATACTTCTCTGGGCTTCTCTTGGAAGAACTAACAGCATGGGCGTCACACAAAAAACTGATCCCCATCAATCAGACCGGCTTTCAAAAAAATCTGGGAACCACGACAAACATCCTAGCCCTCTCCTTGCTGATAGATGCCACTATCAAACAGAAAAAGCCACTATACGTGTGTTACATCGACTTTTCAGCTGCATTTGACAATATTGATAGAGGAAAATTATGGGCAAAACTCTCAAGGTGGGGAGTGGACCCCAAATTGCTGAAACTACTGATGTTACTACATACAGATACCTGGATCCAAGTAAAACTGGGGGCCGGCAACCGTCTGTCCAAAGAAATACCAACTACTAAAGGGCTGAAACAGGGGTGCGTTCTCGCACCGTCCCTGTTCAACCTTTTTATGTCCGACCTCTCCAAAGATCTGGATAACTGCAACCACCATGCCCCAAAGCTAGGGGGTTTTACGCTGTCTAACCTACTATACGCGGACGACTTGATACTAATCAGTCAAACACCAGTAGGCTTGCAACACCTCATCAACACCACAAGCAAATTTGCCGGAAAGAACGGGTTACGTGTAAACACGGAAAAATCGAAGGTGATGGCACTAAATCAAAAATCAAAAAAGCAAATATTCCAATGGACCCTTCAGGAGAACAAAATGGAAATAGTTCAAGAATATAACTATTTGGGCATAATTTTTGATTCGAATGGCTCCTTCAAGCGACAAGAAACAGCAATAAGGAACAGAGGGACTTCACTGGCCATCGCATTAAAAAGCATCAAAAACAAAATAATGGGCCCAAACTTAACCCCCTTGCTAGACTTATTTCGTGCGAAACTGCTGCCGTCAATAACATATGGTAGTGAATGTATGAGAGGGAAGGACGAGATCATCTTAGACAACGTGGTCAGCAAAACATTGCGAATACTATTCACGCTCCCTCCATACACCTCCCCAGCACAGCTAAGGCTCGAGTTTGGCCTACAGAAGCAGCAAATTGCAAGTAAAGGCACATATGTAAAATGCTGGTACAAATTAAAGAACGCTGAAACAGACTCCCTGAATGCTCATCTCTGGAAAGAGATGGAAACAAACAAGGACTCCCCGCAATGGTGTACCTCCAAGCAGCCATTGACTCCCTGGTGCTAAAAGATCTTTAGGTCTCGAGTTGTACTCACAATTGCTTCAAGCGCCTTGTCAACAAATCTGTGAAAAAAATCTCGTTGGAAGAGGACAAAGCAGCACTAACCAAGAGGTCCCATGGGTGGTTTGTGATTCAAGGCTACACCAGCGCCTCACCACAGCCATATCTCTGTACCGGCTTTTCAAGGAAGGCAAAGGAAGACTTTTTACGGTTGAGGATGGGGGTAATACCATCCAAAGTTCATCTCCCCCCCTGGATGCGACTGGACTGTAATCCTGAGTGTAGGCTCTGTGATAACGCAAAGGAGGATGTCCTGCACCTGCTGTGTAGCTGTAAAGCTCTAGATAGCGCCCGAAAAAACCTACTAACACAGCTCTGGAATCAAAGACGTGTGCGCACTTGCAGACAAGCCCTGCTGATGAGCTTCAAGTGAGAAGACATTCAAATAGCCAACAGGCTAGTGCGCTTTATGAAAATAGTCAATACGGCCCTAAACCAAGAGGCCAGTAACTAAACTTGAACTACTGTGACTAGTTTTCGCAATCTAAGACGATTTTCTTCTGATAACTAAAGTCACTACTGATCGCGAAGGACCTTTTCTATTAACGGACAGTACCGTACTAGCTGCACGTCTTCTTTTTCAAAAAATTTCTAAAAGTGTTTTTTAATTGCTCGCAAAATTGTTATATTCACATTACAGCTTCCTTCTTGTTTTTACTGAGTAATTGCAAAGATTTTAATTAATCATGCAATAAAGATTATTATTATTATTACTACTACATGTATATAATTGCAAATTTTCAAAATTGGGAATACTCATACTAGCATGAGAATTATTGGTCATTTTTCAAAAAGATTGTTTTTTTAAACAATGTCTTTCATTGAAAGGGAGAAATGCATGAAAGCTCAATTGGTAATAACAGTTGATTTACAAATCTGAATTACCCCAAGTCTCCCGATAAAAACGGTACTTCACTTGTGTGGGTCGGCCTTGTGCCTGCGACAGGAAACGGCGCAAAATGCAACGTGGTCACACCTAAATTTTGCAGTTACAAATTGACCCTTTTTTGGCAAAGTGCCTACCTGTAGTTTCTGCACCCTAGCTCTGCCGGCACCTTGGGAAACCTAGCAAACCTATACATTTTTGAAAAGTAGACACCCAGGGGAATTCAGGATGGGGTGACTCGACTGCCTACCACCAGGTTTTGTTACCCAGAATCCCTTGCAAAGCTAAGAATTTAACTAAACAACACATTTTCCTCACATTTCTGTGGTGGAAAGTTCTGGAATCTGCGTGGATCAACAAATTTCCACCCACCCAGCGTTTACCCAGGTCTCCCGAAAAAAATGGTACCTCACTTGCGTGGGTAGGCATAGTGGCTGCGACACGAAACAGCGCAAAACGCAACATGGTCGCACCTCAATTTCCCAGTGAAATCTTGCGCTCTTTGGACAAAGAGACTACCTTTTGTTTTTGAGCCCTTGCTCTGCCAGCAACTAGGGAAACCTAGCAAACCTATACATTTTTGAAAAGTAGACACCCAGGGGAATTTAGAATGGGGGGACTCGACTGCCTACCACCAGGTTTTGTTACCCAGAATTCCTTGCAAAGCTAAGAATTTGACAAAAAAAAACCCATTTTCCTCACATTTCTGTGGTGGAAAGTTCTGGAATCTGCGTGGATCAACAAATTTCCAGCCACCCAGCATTCCCCCAGGTCTCCCGAAAAAAAATGGTACCTCACTTGCGTGGGTAGGCATAGTGGCTGCGACACGAAACAGCGCAAAATGCAACGTGGTCGCACCTCAATTTCCCAGTGAAATCTTGCGCTTTTTGGACAAAGATACTACCTTTTGTTTTTGTGCCCAAGCTCTGTCAGCACCTAGGGAAACCTAGCAAACCTATACATTTTTGAAAAGTAGACACCCAGGGGAATTCAGGATGGGGTGACTCGACTGCCTACCACCAGGTTTTGTTACCCAGAATCCCTTGCAAAGCTAACAATTTGTCAAAAAAACACATTTTCCTCACATTTCTGTGGTGGAAAGTTCTGGAATCTGCGTGGATCAACAACTTTCCACCCACCCAGCGTTCCCCCAGGTCTCCCGAAAAAAATGGTACCTCACTTGCGTGGGTAGGCATAGTGGCTGCGACATGAAACAGAGCAAAACGCAACGTGGTCGCACCTCAATTTCCCAGTGAAATCTTGCGCTTTTTGGACAAAGAGACTAGCTTTTGTTTTTGAGCCCTAGCTCTGCCAGCACCTAGGGAAACCTAGCAAACCTATACATTTTTGAAAACTAGACACACAGGGGAATGCAGGATGGGGTGACTCGACTGCCTACCACCAGGGTTTGTTACCCAGAATCCCTTGCAAAGCTAAGAATTTGACAAAAAAAACACATTTTCCTCACATTTCTGTGGTGGAAAGTTCCGGAATCTGCGTGAATCAACAAATTTCCACCCACCCAGCGTTCCCCCAGGTCTCCCGAAAAAAATGGTACCTCACTTGCGTTGTTAGGCATAGTGGCTGCGACATGAAACAGCGCAAAATGCAACGTGCTCGCACCTCAATTTCCCAGTGAAATCTTGCGCTTTTTGGACAAAGAGACAACCTTTTGTTTTTGCGCCCTAGCTCTGCCAGCACCTAGGGAAACCTAGCAAACCTATACACTTTTGAAAACTAGACACCCAGGGGAATTCAGGATGGGGTGACTCGTCTGCCTACCCCCAGGTTTTGTTACCCAGAATCCCTTGCAAACCTAAACATTTGACAAAAAAAACACATTTTCCTCACATTTCTGTGGTGGAAAGTTCTGGAATCTGCGTGGATCAACCAATTTCTACCCACCCAGCGTTCCTCCAGGTCTCCCGAAAAAAATGGTACCTCACATTGCGTGGGTAGGCACAGTGGCTGCGACATGAAACAGCGCAAAACGCAACATGGTCGCACCTCAATTTCCCAGTGAAATCTTGCACTTTTAGGACAAAAAGACTACCTTTTGTTTTTGCGCTATAGCTCTGCCAGCATCTAGGGAAACCTAGCAAACCTATACATTTTTTAAAAGTAGACACCCAGGGGAATTCAGGATGGGGTGACTCGTCTGCCTACCCCCAGGTTTTGTTACCCAGAATCCCTTGCAAAGCTAAACATTTGACAAAAAAAACACATTTTCCTCACATTTCTGTGGTGGAAAGTTATGGAATCTGCGTGGATCAACCAATTTCTACCCACCCAGCGTTCCTCCAGGTCTCCCGAAAAAAATGGTACCTCACATTGCGTGGGTAGGCATAGTGGCTGCGACATGAAACAGCGCAAAACGCAACATGGTCGCACCTCAATTTCCCAGTGAAATCTTGCACTTTTTGGACAAAAAGACTACCTTTTGTTTTTGCGCCGTAGCTCTGCCAGCACCTTGGGAAACCTAACAAACCTATACATTTTTGAAAAGTAGACGCCCAGGGGAATTCAAAATGGGGTGACTCTTCTGCCTACCCCCAGGTTTTGTTACCCAGAATCTCTTGCAAAGCTAAGATTTTGACAAAAAAACACAGTTTCCTCACATTTCTGTGGTGGAAAGTTCTGGAATCTGCGTGGATCAACAAATTTCCACCCACCCAGCGTTCCCCCAGGTCTCCCCAAAAAAATGGTACCTCACTTGCATGGGTAGGCATAGTGGCTGCGACATGAAACAGCGCAAAACGCAACATGGTCGCACCTCATTTTTCCAGTGAAATCTTGCACTTTTTGGACAAAAAGACTACCTTTTGTTTTTGCACCCTAGCTCTGCCAGCACCTAGGGAAACCTAGCAAACCTAAACATTTTTGAAAACTAGACACCCAGGGGAATTCAGGATGGGGTGACTCGTCTGCCTACCCCCAGGTTTTGTTACCCAGAATCCCTTGCAAAGCTAAGATTTTGACAAAAAAACAAATTTTCCTCACATTTCTGTGGTGGAAAGTTCTGGAATCTGCGTGGATCAACCAATTTCTACCCACCCAGCGTTCCTCCAGGTCTCCCGAAAAAAATGGTACCTCACATTGCGTGGGAAGGCATAGTGGCTGCGACATGATACAGCGCAAAACGCAACATGGTCGCACCTCAATTTCCCAGTGAAATCTTGCACTTTTTGGACAAAAAAATTACCTTTTGTTTTTGCGCCGTAGCTCTGCGAGCACCTAGGGAAACCTAGCAAACCTATACATTTTTGAAAAGTAGACACAAAAGGAAATTCAGGATGGGGTGACTCGTCTGCCTACCCCCAGGTTTTGTTACCCAGAATTCCTTGCAAAGCTAAACATTTGACAAAAAAAACACATTTTACTCACATTTCTGTGGTGGAAAGTTCTGGAATCTGCGTGGATCAGCCAATTTCTACCCACCCAGCGTTCCTCCAGGTCTCCCGAAAAAAATGGTACCTCACATTGCGTGGGTAGGCATAGTGGCTGCGACATGAAACAGCGCAAAACGCAACATGGTCGCACCTCAATTTCCCAGTGAAATCTTGCACTTTTTGGACAAAAAGACTACCTTTTGTTTTTGCGCCGTAGCTCTGCCAGCACCTAGGGAAACCTAGCAAACCTATACATTTTTGAAAAGTAGACACCCAGGGGAATTTAGGATGGGGTGACTCGTCTGCCTACCCCCAGGTTTTGTTACCCAGAATCCCTTGCAAAGCTAAGATTTTGACAAAAAAACACATTTTCCTCACATTTCTGTGGTGGAAAGTTCTGGAATCTGCGTGGATCAACAAATTTCCACCCACCCAGCGTTCCCCCAGGTCTCCCAAAAAAAAGGTACCTCACTTGCGTGGGTAGGCATAGTGGCTGCGACATGAAACAGCGCAAAACGCAACATGGTCGCACCTCAATTTCCCAGTGAAATCTTGCACTTTTTGGACAAAAAGACTACCTTTTGTTTTTGCGCCGTAGCTCTGCCAGCACCTAGGGAAACCTAGCAAACCTATACATTTTTGAAAAGTAGACACCCAGGAAAATTCAGGATGGGGTGACTCGTCTGCCTACCCCCAGGTTTTGTTACCCAGAATCCCTTGCAAAGCTAAGATTTTGACAAAAAAACACATTTTCCTCACATTTCTGTGGTGGAAAGTTCTGGAATCTGCGTGGATCAACAAATTTCCACCCACCCAGCGTTCCCCCAGGTCTCCCAAAAAAATGGTACCTCACTTGCGTGGGTAGGCATAGTGGCTGCGACATGAAACAGCGCAAAACGCAACATGGTCGCACCTCAATTTTCCAGTGAAATCTTGCACTTTTTGGACAAAAAGACTACCTTTTGTTTTTGCGCCCTAGCTCTGTCAGCACCTACGGAAACCTAGCAAACCTAAACATTTTTGAAAACTAGACACCCAGGGAAATTCAGGATGGGGTGACTCGTCTGCCTACCCCCAGGTTCTGTTATCCAGAATCCCTTGCAAAGCTAAGATTTTGACAAAAAAACACATTTTCCTCACATTTCTGTGCTGGAAAGTTCTGGAATCTGCGTGGATCAACCAATTTCTACCCACCCAGCTTTCCTCCAGGTCTCCCGAAAAAAATGGTACCTCACATTGCGTGGGAAGAAATAGTGGCTGCGACATGAAACAGCGCAAAATGCAACATGGTCGCACCTCAATTTCCCAGTGAAATCTTGCACTTTTTGGACAAAAAGACTACCTTTTGTTTTTGTGCCGTAGCTCTGCAAACACCTAGGGAAACCTAGCAAACCTATACATTTTTGAAAAGTAGACAACCAGGGGAATTCAGGATGGGGTGACTCGTCTGCCTACCCCCAGGTTTTGTTACCCAGAATCCCTTGCAAAGCTAAACATTTGACAAACAAACACATTTTCCTCACATTTCTGTGGTGGAAAGTTCTGGAATCTGCGTGGATCAACCAATTTCTACCCACCCAGCGTTCCTCCAGGTCTCCCGAAAAAAATGGTACCTCACATTGCGTGGGTAGGCATAGTGGCTGCGACATGAAACAGCGCAAAACGCAACATGGTCGCACCTCAATTTCCCAGTGAAATCTTGCACTTTTTGGAAAAAAAACTAACATTTGTTTTTGTGCCCTAGCTCTGCCAGCACCTAGGGAAACCTAGCAAACCTATACATTTTTGAAAAGTAGACACCCAGGGAAATTCAGGATGGGGTGACTCGTCTGCCTACCCCCAGGTTTTGTTACCCAGAATCCCTTGCAAAGCTAAGATTTTGACAAAAAAACACATTTTCCTCACATTTCTGTGGTGGAAAGTTCTGGAATCTGCGTGGATCAACAAATTTCCACCCACCCAGCGTTCCCCCAGGTCTCCCAAAAAAAATGGTACCTCACTTGCGTGGGTAGGCATAGTGGCTGTGACATGAAACAGCGCAAAACGCAACATGGTCGCACCTCAATTTCCCAGTGAAATCTTGCACTTTTTGGACAAAAAGACTACCTTTTGTTTTTGTGCCCTAGCTCTGCCAGCACCTAGGGAAACCTAGCAAACCTATACATTTTTGAAAAGTAGACACCCTGGGGAATTCAGGATGGGGTGACTCGTCTGCCTACCCCCAGGTTTTGTTACCCAGAATCCCTTGCAAAGCTAAGATTTTTTTTAAAAAAACCATTTTCCTCACATTTCTGCGGTGGAAAGTTCTGGAATCTGCATGGATCAACGAATTTCCACCCACCCAGCGTTCCCCCAGGTCTCCCGAAAAAAATGGTACCTCACCTGCGTGGGTAGGCATAGTGGCTCCGACATGAAACAGCGCAAAACGCAACATGGTCGCACCTCAATTTCCCAGTGAAATCTTGCACTTTTTGGACAAAAAGACTACCTTTTGTTTTTGTGCCCTAGCTCTGCCAGCACCTAGGGAAACCTAGCAAACCTATACATTTTTGAAAAGTAGACACCCAGGGAAATTCAGGATGGGGTGACTCGTCTGCCTACCCCCAGGTTTTGTTACCCAGAATCCCTTGCAAAGCTAAGATTTTGACAAAAAAACACATTTTCCTCACATTTCTGTGGTGGAAAGTTCTGGAATCTGCGTGGATCAACAAATTTCCACTCACCCAGCGTTCCCCCAGGTCTCTCGAAAAAAATGGTACCTCACTTGCGTGGGTAGGCAAAGTGGCTGCGACATGAAACAGCACAAAACGCAACATGGTCGCACCTCAATTTCCCAGTGAAATCTTGCACTTTTTGGACAAAAAGACTACCTTTTGTTTTTGCACCCTAGCTCTGACAGCACCTAGGGAAACCTAGCAAACCTATACAGTTTTGAAAACTAGACACCCAGGGAAATTCAGGATGGGGTGACTCATCTGCCTACCCCCAGGTTTTGTTACCCAGAATCCCTTGCAAACCTAAAAATTTGACAAAAAAAACACATTTTCCTCACATTTCTGTGGTGGAAAGTTCTGGAATCTGCGTGGATCAACAAATTTCCACCCACCCAGCATTCCCCCAGATGTCCCGGAAAAAATGGTACCTCACTTGCGTGGATAGGCATAGTGGCTGCAACAGGAAACGGTTCAAATCGTACGGTGGTGAATTTACAATACCCTATTGCAAAACGACCTTGATTTTTGGGGGGGGCACCTGAGTTTTTGGCCCGGGACTCGGTGGCCATCTTTGGAAACTACCAAGCCCAAACAGTTCTGAAAACTAGACACCCGGGGGAGTCCAGGGAGGTATGGCATGCGTGGGTCCCCCAATTTTTTCCTACCCAGAACTCCTTGCAAACCTTAAAATTAGGTAAAAATATCACTTTTCAAAACTTTTTTGAGTGGGATCTCCATGCCAGCAAAAATGTCCTACCACCCAGCGTTCCCCTTGTTCTCCCGAGTAAAAGGATACCTCACTTGTGTGGGTGCCCCAAAGCAGAACAGGCCAAAAATGAATTTTGAAAAAAGTAGTATTTAAGTTTTAAAAATTAAGCCCCCCTACCTTAGTCACAGGCCTTTGGCCCACCCACACAAGTGAGGTATCATTTTACTCGGGTGAACAAGGGGAATGCTGGGTGGTAGGACATTTGTGCCGGCAGCGAGATCCCACCCAAAAAAGTATGGAAAAGTGGGTTTTTTAACCTAAATTTAGGGTTTGCAGGGATTTCTGGGTAGGACCCACGCATGCCATACCTCCCTGGACTCCCCCGGGGGTCTAGTTTTCAGAACTGTTTGGGTTTGGTAGTTTCCAAAGATGCCCGCCAAGCCCCGGGCCAAAAGCTCAGGTGACCCCCTTAAAAAATAAGATTGTTTTGCTAAAGGTAATTTTTTGGTCTCCACAGTACGAATTGGGCCTTTTCCTGTAGCAGCCACTATGCCTACCCACGCAAGTGAGGTACTATTTTATTTGACAATGGTGACAATGTCAAGTCCACCAGCTTTTGCAAGAGGGGTTACCTGGGTTTTTGGCCCCGTGCTAGACGGCCATATAGGGAAACCTACAAAACCCACACATTTCTGAAAAGTAGACACCCAGGGGCTTCCAAGGAGGTATGGCTTGCGTGGATCCTCCAACGTTCCTTTATCCAGAATCCCTTGCAAACCTCAATTTTAGCAGAAATAAATCAGTTTTTTCACACTTTTTTGTGTGGGAAAGCGTGGCATCACTGGGCTCACACAAATTACCTCCTACCCAGCGTTCCTCCAGGTCTCCCGATAAAAATGGTACCTCACTTGCGTGGGTAGGCATAGTGGCTGCAACAGGAAAAGGTCAAAATCGTACGGTGGTGAATTTAAAATACCCTGAAGCAAAATAACCTTGATATTTGGGGGCCACCTGAGTTTTTGGCCCGGGGCTCGGTGGTATTCTTTGGAAAGTACCAAACCCAAACAGTTCTGAAAACTAGACACACGGGGGAGTCCAGGGAGGTATAGCATGCGTGGGTCCCCCAATGTTTTCCTACCCATAACTCCTTGCAAACCTTAAAATTAGGTAAAAATATCACTTTTCCAAACTTTTTTCCGTGGGATATCCATGCCGGCAAAAATGTCCTGCCACCCAGCGTTCCCCTTGTTCTCCCGAGTAAAAGGATACCTCACTTGTGTGGGTGCCCCAAAGCAGAACAGGCCAAAAATGATTTTTGAAAAAAGTAGTATTTAAGTTTTAACAAATTAAGCCCCCCTACCTTAGTCACAGGCCTTTGGCCTACCCACACAAGTGAGGTATCATTTTACTCGGGAGAACAAGGGGAACGCTCGGTGGGAGGACATTTGTGCCGGCAGCGAGATCCCACCCAAAAAAGTAAGGAAAAGTGGGGTTTGTAACCTAATTTTAAGATTTGCAGGGGTTTCTGGGTAGGAAAACATTGGGGGACCCACGCATGCCATACCTCCCTGGACTCTCCCGGGTGTGTAGTTCTCAGAACTGTTTGGGTTTGGCAGTTTCCAAAGATGCCCGCCAAGCCCCGGGCCAAAAACTCATGGGAACCCCCTTGCAAAACCAAATTGTTTTGAATGAATTAAGTTTTCAGTTGGAGAACGTGCGATTCAGGGGACAATATCGCATGAAAATTGTGACAGACAATTTCAAGTTTGCAAGAGATTGTGGACAAAAAACAACAATAGAATTCACCAGAAAGACATGACCATATACTACCATGAATTACCAATAATATCTAAATTTAGAAAGTTATTTATAGCTATAATATACACCATAACTGAGTTACTCAAAAGACAAAGAATCAAGCACGGCTATCTATTCCTCAAAGACACACACATACAGGTTGGATTTGGCACGAGGGCGAGTGATGGTTCAGTACATAAAATTTTATTAACATGATATTTCAAAAAAATGAAATGCTCTGTTAATAAATAAATGCATAAAAACCGAACCAGTGACTCGTGAGCTGTAAAGCCACGACAAGGCACCAACCGTTTTACAGGCCATTCACGCACCTTTCATACCTGATACAAACCAGACCACTGACACCATCTGGAAGTAAAGCAACACATTACAACAATCACAATAAGGGACAAGGTACACCCTACTGCAGAAAGAGAAAAACATTTTTTTTACTGCACAGCCATCTAATCCGCAAGCACACACACATACTGGTTGGATTTGGCACGAGGGTGAGTGATGATTCAGTACATACAATTGTATTCGCAAGTAATTTCACAAAAAATGAAATACACTGCGTATAATTGAAAGTATGATTAACTGAACCACTGACTCACAGCTCGTGAGCTGTAAAGCCACGTCAAGGCACCAATCTCTTTACAGGCCATTCATACACCTTTCGTACGTGTGACACATTCAAAACATTCACACTGCCAGCCGCGGACCCATCACATTTCAACACTCACACCAGCAAACAGCGCCATTCAAGGGCCCATCACTTTCACACGCCCACATTTCTGACACTGCAACTACACAAAATGATGGACTGTGTGGAGTGTCACTCAACTAGCAGTGTGTGTAGTGACCAACAGAAAGTAACTACTCACACACCGCCAGCCGAGCGCCAGTCCACCCACACCACCATCCAAGCACCAGACCATGCACACCGCCAGCCAAACACCACTCAGCGCACACCGACAGCCAAGCACAACTCCGTGCACAGACAGCCAAGTACCACTCCACACACACCACCAGCCAAGCGCCACTCCACACACACCGCCAGCCAAGCACCACTCCGTGCACAGACAGCTAAGCACCGCTCCACGCACACCATCCAGCCAAGTACAACTCCACACACACCGCCAGCCAAACACCACTCCGCACACACCACCAGCCTAACACAACTCCATGCACAGACAGCCAAGTACCACTCCACGAACACCACCAGCCAAGCGCCACTCCACACACACTGCCAGCCAAGCACCACTCCATGCACAGACAGCCAAGTACCACTCCACGCACACCACCAGCCAAGCGCAACTCCACACACACCGCCAGCCAAGCACCAGCCGGCACACACCACAAACACATTTAGAATTCTTTTTTTTTAAATAACACTAAACAAATGGAAATACCTACAAATCAGCTAACACAAATTCTTAAAATAAAAACTTTGCACTAATCCCAATCCTTGAAACAAACTAAAACATTTTTACAGAATGCAGACCAGGCAATTCACTTTACAACTCATTAAAACTCCCAAAACTTCTTTTGCGTGTGGTACGATTTAAAACAAGCGGACAGACACTATGCAGGCTTAGAAGGACAGTCAGGATAGTATATACGAGACTCCTTCCGCACGCCTCTTCGCCAACAGACTCTGCATCTTCTAGTCGGAAAGTCTCTTGCGGTAGTGGAAGGAATAGATTCAGGAGAGTGGCGATCTTTCAATCTAGCCACTTCCTCCCCCACTCCAAATCTAGGAACACTTGCCTGCTCCACAAGTACAAGGCTGCCTATTATAGACTCCTGAAACTTAACAAAAGGCATCTTCTTCTCAGGACAAGACTTCTGGTACACAACGAAAGCATTAAAGGATGCCAAGTGGAACAGATGGATAGCCAACTTCTTGTACCAAACGTAAGCCTTTCGAAGAGCAGCATAAGGTTCCAACATCTGATCTACTCTGTCAACACCACCCATGAACTTATTGTAAGCTAAAATGCACACAGGTTTGCGCACTTCAGCACCCTGACCCCAAACAGGCACAGGTTCTGTACTTTCATCGTGGATAGTAGTCAGCATGTACACATCTCTCTTGTCTGAAAACTTCACAGCTAGAAGCTCCCCACATCGCAATGCTGTAGACTGTCGCCGCACAAGCCTTTTGCAAACAAGTTCCTTTGGGAAACATTTACGGTTACTGCGCATTGTGCCACAAGCAACAGTGCCCACTTTGGCCAACTCCTTGAACAACCGCACACCAGTGTAGAAGTTATCTACATATAAATGATGGCCTTTGTTAAATATTCCTCTACCTAGTTCCCACACAATTTTCTCAGTCACTCCAAAAGTAGAAGGACAACCAGGAGGGTTAATGCTGGACTCCTTACCAGTGTACACCCTGAAATTGTAGACATATCCAGTCTCACTGTCACACAGCCTATACAGTTTGATTCCATAGCGTGCCCTCTTACTAGGACTGTATTGCCTAAAAACCAAGCGGCCCTTGAACAACAGCAAAGACTCATCCACTGCAATTTCTTTACCAGGGACAAAAATCTCAGAAAAACGATCAACAAAGTGATCAAGGACAGGCCGAATTTTAAACAAACGGTCACAATCAGGGTGATTGCGTGACAACGCTAAACTATTATCTACAAAATGCATCATCCGAAGAAGAAGCATATACCGATCACGACTTATGACTGCTGGAAATATAGCATTTGCCATCAAAGGACTAGTGGACCAATATGAAGTCATTGATGGCTTCCTTAGCAAGCCCATCAAAAAAGTTAATCCCAAAAACTTCTTCATCTCTTCAACATTTGTGGGAGTCCACCGGATTGCTCTAGAATAGGGCTTAAGGCTGGCACTGTTGGCCCTCAAAAATTGTTCTGCATACAAATTACTTTGATCAACAATCTCTTGCAAAAACACATCGTCAAAAAACAACTGAAAAAAATGTATTGGCAGAAAATTCTCAGTATTCACTCTACACCCAGGAACACCAGTGAACTCTGGCAATGCCGGCTGCACCAAGCCAGGGGGAACCCAGAGGCCATCCCTATCAACGGGGGGAGCAGCCACCCCAGCCTGCAGCCCAGAAGCCTCTTGCTGCTGTTCACCAATGGGAAGCCTAACAGCCACAGATACTTCTGGCTGCACAACACCAACAGAAGACATAGCATCCCCAGAGGGCTCTTCCTGCACTACACCAACGGGAAGCCCAGCAGCCTGAGATGCTTCTTGCTGCACTACACCACCGGGAAACCAAGCAGGCCCAGATGCCTCTTGCCGCTCTACACCAATGGGAAGCCTAACAGCCCCAGATGCCTCTTGCTGCACTACACCAGCAGGAAGACGACAAGCACCAGATGCCTCTTTGCGCACCACAGCAATGTGAAGCCTTTTGGGCACAGGCTCCAGCCCACATGCCTCTTGCCGACGTAAAAAGAAAGGAAACCTTGCGGCCCTAGGCAGAAGCACAGATGCCTCTTGGCCCACTACCGGCACATCAATGTCCTCCTCTACCATAGGCCCTTCATCAGCACTAGAAGAAGATTCATCTTCCGATGATGATGATTCCATGCGAAGAGAAAACTCACTGCCTGAATCTTCTGCCGCCACCTAGGAGTCCGAATCGGACTCAGTCTCTGAACCATGGTCAGAGGAAGACTCAAAAAGCAAACCAAGAACCTGCTGAGCAGTAATCATGCGGCTAGCCATTATCCTTACAAAGCAAGAAGACTGCACACACAAGTGAACAACAACCTACACTGTGCAAAGTAAGAAGTAAACAAGGTAAGGCTTTCACAAAAAGATAAATACAATCCAAAACAATTTCACTCTTACCACATATAGCTACACTCACCAGCACCTACTCTGTTGAGACACAGCAAAAAGAAATGATATCCCACTAGAAAGAAAAAAGAAATGACAGATTAGAAAACAAAGTGCACATCAAACACTAATGCTGAAAAAAAAAACACAGAGCCACACAAACTGCTAGAAGTACAACCTTTTTCAAAAAGACAAACATCAAGGGAAACTAGTACAAAATACATTCACTTACCAAGCACAAGCAACTACACAAGCTGCAAACAGACACGCAACCTACAACAATCCAAACAGTAAAAGCCTGGAACAAGACAAAAATAGAGAAGAAAAAAAATTACTGCCACATTTCACAAACAATATAACAATTAAAACAACAACACACAAATTTGCCCCCCAAATTTAAATTCGGCCAGTTGGGCCATCAAATAGGGCTGAGACCAATTGGGATTAGATGAGGTTTAACATCAAGACACTGGTTAATTTTTTGATTTTTTTTTACTGCCTGACCCCTTTGGTGCCAGTCAGTCTTTTGCTCCTACCAGTACCCCCATCACACAGGGGCATTAAGGACATTCATACACCTTTTGTACGTGTGACACATACAAAACATTCACACCGCCAGCGCCATTCAAGGGCCCATCACTTTCACACGCCCACATATCTGACACAGCAACTACAGAAAATGATGGACTGCGTAGAGTGTCACTCAACTAGCAGTGTGTGTAGTGACCAACAGAAAGTAACTACTCCCACACCGCCAGCCGAGTGCCAGTCCACCCACACCACCATCCAAGCACCAGACCATGCACACCGCCAGCCAAACACCACTCAGCGCACACCGACAGCCAAGTACCACTCCATGCACACCATCCAGCCAAGCGCCACTCCACACACACCGCCAGCCAATCACCACTCCGTGCACAGACAGCCAAGTACCACTCCACGCACACCACCAGCCAAGCGCCACTCCACGCACACAGCCAGCCAAGCACCACTCCGTGCACAGACAGCAAAGTAGCACTCCACGCACACCACCAGCCAAGCGCCACTCCACACACACCGCCAGCCAAGCAGCACTCCGTGCACAGACAGCAAATGACCACTCCACACACACCACCAGCCAAGCGCCACTCCACACACACCGCCAGCCAAGCACCACTCCGTGCATAGATAGCCAAGTACCCCTCCACGCACACCCCATTCCAAACACCACTCAGCGCACACCGGCAGCCAAGTACCACTCCACACACACCGCCAGCCAAGCACCACTCCACGCACACCGCAAGCCAAGCGCCACTCCCCGCCAGCCAAGCACCGCTCCACGCACACCATCCAGCCAAGTACCACTCCACACACACCGCCAGCCTAACACCACTCCACACACACCACCAGCCAAACACCACTCTGTGCACAGACAACCAAGTACCACTCCACGCACACCACCAGCCAAGTGCCACTCCACACACACCGCCAGCCAAGCAGCACTCAGTGCACAGGCAGCAAAGTACCACTCCACGAACACCACCAGCCAAGCACCACTCCACACACACCACCAACCAAGCACCACTCCGTGCACAGACAGCCAAGTACCACTCCACACACACCACCAGCCAAGCGCCACTCCACACACACCGCCAGCCAAGCACCACTCCGTGCATAGATAGCCAAGTACCCCTCCACACACACCACCAGCCAAACACCACTCAGCGCACACCGACAACCAAGTACCACTCCACACACACCGCCAGCCAAGCACCACTCCATGCACACCGCAAGCCAAGCGCCACTCACCGGCAGCCAAGCACCGCTCCACGCACACCATCCAGCCAAGTACCACTCCACACACACCGCCAGCCAAACACCACTCCACACACACCACCAGCCAAACACCACTCCGTGCACAGACAACCAAGTACCACTCCACGCACACCATCCAGCCAAGCACCACTCCACACACACCGCCAGCAAAGCAGCACTCCGTGCACAGACAGCCAAGTACCACTGCACGCACACCATCCAGCCAAGCGCCACTCCACACACACCGCCAGCCAAACACCACTCCATGCACACTACAAGCCAAGCGCCACTCCACACACACCGCCAGCCAAGCGCCACTCCACACACACCGCCAGCCAAGCACCACTCCGTGCACAGACAGCCAAGTACCACTCCACGCACACCACCAGCCAAGCGCCACTCCACACACACCGCCAGCCAAGCACCACTCCACACTCACCGCCAGCCAAGGCAGTAAGGACAAAAAAAGACCAACCGGCACCAAGGGAGGCGGACAGTAAAAAACAACCAAAATTAAAACCAACATTGGAACAAAACTCAAATCCTAGGGCCTAGTGGGCCAAAAAACAGGAGGCAAAACGTCAAAAAAAACGGGCCGATTTGCCCCCAGGGCAGGCAGAAATTCAAAAACATAATTACTTGCCAACACGAAGCGACCCTTGCCCAAGGGTTCGCTTCCTAAAAACTACATTTAAATTCCCTGGTGCTAGTGGGCATTTTCTGCCCCCCCTGGGGGCAAAACGGCAAAGAAAATGGGCCAATTTGCCCCTAGGGTGGACAGAAAAACAAAAACAGAATCATGGCCACCTGGAAGCGACCCTTACCCAAGGGGTCGCTTCCCAAAACAAACACATTGCCCCAACAAAAATCCCTGATGCTAGTGGGAAATTTCTGCCCCCCCTGGGGGCAAAACGGACGAAAAACGGGCCGATTTGCCCCCAGGGGGGGCAGAAAAACAAAAAGTTAATTGGGAGGCCACCTGGAAGCGACCCTTGCCCAAGGGGTCGCTTCCTAAAAGCTAAAAACAAAATCCCTGGTGCTAGTGGGCATTTTCTGTCCCCCCTGGGGGCAAAACGGCAAAAAAAAAAACAGGCCGATTTGCCCCCAGGGGGGACAGAAAAAGGTAAACAAAAAAAATGGCCACCATCTTGGCACCAAAAACAACCCTGGTGCTAGTGGGGATCCGAAAAAACTGGCCGATTTGCCCCCAGGGGGGGCAGAAAAACGATAACATTATCAGAGCCCGCCTGGAAGTGACCCTTGCCCAAGAGGTCGCTTCCTATAAACTAAAATTACATCTCTGGTGCTAGTGGGGGCATTTCCGCCGCACAATCGCGACGCTGTGCGCGATCGTGAGGCAGAAATGCCCTGCAAAGAGACATCAGGGGAGAGGAAAATCTCTTTCCTCTTCCCTGATGCCTCTTCGCTGCCCTGAACCCCCGCCAGCCACGAGAAACCTACCTGTTTGTCCGGCGCTCAGGAAGCAAATGGCTTCCCAAGCGCTGGGAATCCCTGATGATGTCAGCGCGCCCTGTGCGCGCTGACGTCATCAGGGATTCCCATGGGGGGGGGCGGGGGCGGCAACGGAAACTCTTCCGCTGCCGCCCCCAGCAAAACAACCAAGATCAGAGACCCTCGGGGGGAGCACCAGCGCTTCCCCCGAGGGTGGGGCTGATGACGAGCTGGCCTTGTCATCAGCGCACGACCGGTGTGCGCCATGACGAGCCCAGCTCGTCATTAGCCCCGAAGGGGTTAAAAGAGAGGAGTGTCCCCTTGTTTCCATTACTTTGTAGAAGGATTTAATGTGAGGGGGGGAGCTAGCCATTATGGCCACTCATGCAGGCCTTCCCCTGACTTTCCATTGCTTACACATAATCATTGGACTTTTGCGTAGGTTTATCTGATTCGTACCAACCACTGGGGCAATATCCCTTCGAGTTATCCTCTAAACAATTTAGCTAGCACCTTGAAGGTAGTTTTCCCAGATGTTCCAGAACTTAAATTTTTTTCTAGGGGCTTTTCTTTTATCAAGTCTATATATTCTTAGTATTGATGTTAACCATTCACTGTGAGATGGAGGGGCCGGACTTACCCATTTCACACATATTTCTCTCCTTGCCAACAATATTAACAAGAAAAGGAGATTTTCCTGTGCTATAGAAAGTTTTTCTGGTACATTTGAATTCCTTACCCCAAAGATAATTAAATCAATACTTACATTTAGATGTCTTCCTAAAACCCCATCGAGTGTCTTACCCACATCATTACAGAAGCCGTCGAGAAGGGGGCACTGCCGAAACATGTGTAAATCGTTGGCCCTTTCCAACCCGCATTTAGGGCAGACTTTCACTGTCGTCCCAGCGAATTTCGACAGCTTTTTTGGGGTGCAGTAAGCTCTATGAGAAGTGAACAGATGATTTCTCTTTAGGGCAGCCGATGTTACAATTGTCCAGCATTTGCTCATAGATACTTGCCATTGGTTGTTTAACTCCAGCGTCGGTAGGTCTTTCCCCCATACTCTCTCCGGTATCCGAAATTCTTCTTCCCCTGCGAGAATCAAAGCCCAGTACCAAAACGCGATTTCTTTATGTATAGTGTCTTTTTTCTGCATTTCTCTCTCCAGGGTTGGGTTTCCCGCTCTGACTTCTTTTAGGGATTTAGTCCAGCTAGATAGCTGATAGTACTTGAATTTAGATAATGAGCCCATAGTTTTTGAAGATAGGGTGTTCCCCTCCAGAAGATTATTTTGAGACATCAGATGACCCCACTTGGTTATTCCTGATGATTTTAACGGGTATGTTAATTTGTCTTTGAGACACTCTGGGGTGCCAGGGGAGTCCCATATGGGGGCCAGGTCGCTGTAGTAGGGAATATTTAAGGTACATCTTATGCCAAACCAAGATTTGGCCGCAGACTTCAGCATCTTGAGTTTAAGTTTTTTTAAAGAATTTAGGATGTCCAAATTTGTATAAGAAATGGCTGTTTTTTTAGTCATTGTTTGGAAGTATAACGGATAGCATTCGAATGCATTTAGGAGCTTTCTGTTTGATTTAAATTGAAAAGCTCTGCAGTACTCAAAGAGATCGGGGCTTGCGATTCCCCCCTGATCTTTTTTTCTTCTTAACTTACTCCAGGCAATACTGGGATTTTTTTGAAGACCAAATAAAACTTGAGATTTCACTCTGGATTTTTTTAATGATTCTTTTTTGATTTCAAGAGGAATGGCACCAAAGGCAAAAGTAAATTTTGGTAAAATCGACATTTTTATTACGTTCGATTTGCCTAGAAACGTCAAGGGGAGTCCCCCCACACTTTCAATAACCTTTTGACTTCCTTATCTATTCTTTGAATGTTTATGTGAGTAACTTTATCTAAGTCTTTGACTAGGTCTATACCAAGGTATCTGATTTTATCCTTATTATAAGGGCTAATGGAGTTATCATTCCAGCTCATTGTTTCCATCTTATCTTGGTTGATTTGATAGCCGGAGATACTCCCGAAACTGGTTAAGGCCTCTTCAACTGTTGTTAACGATCCACTGAGGTTGTCTGTAAAGATCATCAGATCGTCTGCATTGAGAGCGATCTTTTTAGACCAGTCTTGGAAAGAAAAGGGTGATATTAAAGGATCTATCCTGAGGTGTTCCGCCATTGGTTCAATATAAAAGTTGAAAAGCAAGGGGGAGAGGGCACATCCCTGCCTGGTTCCTCTCTTTATCTGTATATTAGTAGTAAGGCTGCCATTGATTAAGATTTGGGCTCTAGGAGAGGTACATATTTTTGCCACCATGTTCAGGATATTTGCCCCCAGGTTAAACCTTTTCAGAACTTCGCTTAAGTATACCCAGTTGACTCTATCAAACGCTTTTGCGGCGTCGATAGTAATTATTGATAGAGGGAGTTTCTCGTTGGAAGCGATGTGTATGGCGGCAAACAATTCTTGCGTTAGGTCTTGTAATTGTCTTCCCGGTATGAAGCCCTTCTGGGTGTTATTTATTAGAAGCCCGGCTGTTTTCCCTAGTCTCTTCGCCATAATCTGTGTAAAGATTTTATAATCACAGTTCAGGATCGAGATTGGTCGGTATAATTCGCATTTTTTTGGACTTTTACCCTGTTTTAGAAGGACGGTAATTATGGCTTAGTTCCAGGAGTCTGGGAGATCGCATTTTTCCATGAATATTTTATTCAGCAGTGTTGTTAAAGGTGAAAGCAAAGCCTCTATTAGATTTGTGTAAAATTCATTTGGTAGAGCATCTGGACCAGCTGCTTTGCCTTTCTTGAGGTTTTTTAATACTTCTTCTACTTCTTGAGTCGAGATTTCCGCGTTTAGTCCTTCTCTCAGATCTGGTGGTAAGGTTGGGAGATTTAGGGGGTCCAAGAAGTGTTCTATTTCTTCCATTTTGGGTTGACAATCTTCGTTGTACAGATCTGAGAAGAAAGTGAGGAATTCTTGTTTTATTGCAGCTTCTCCAGATCCGTTATCTGCAGGGTTTCTAGGGTCAATACAAACAACTTTGTTCCTGGCTTGTTCTGTCTTGGTTTTCCAAGCAAGCATCTTGCCACATCCCTCCCCATATTCATAACGGGCTAGTTTGCTGGCTTCCCATTTTTCTCTCACTTTGTTTTCTAAGATTTCTGCTAAACTATCTTTTTGACTCAATCTATCGACCTCTAATTGCTCTTTGTGAGTGGAGGAAGTTACTTAGGCTATTTGTAGATCCAGGTTTTTGATCTTATCTTCCAAGGTTAATATCGATTGTTTTATGCCCTTTGATTTATGAGCCGCTAGACTGAGGATGTGTCCCCTTATCACTGCTTTATATGCGTCCCAGGTAGTCTGTATCGAGGTACCTTCATTATTTTCCTCAAAGAAGAGATTGGTCCGTACTTTTAGCTGATCAATGATCTGGGGGTCAAGGAGGATTGTGCGGTCCAACGTCCATCTTGTACTTTCCTTGTTAGGTTCCAGTTTCAAGGTGATCAGGACTGCTGAATGATCTGAAAGATGGGCGGGGATGTGTTCTACTTTGACTGTTTTTTCGATTAGACTATGGTCCAGAAGAAAAAAGTAAATTCTTGATTGAATTCCGAGTTTTTTATTTTTAAAGGTAAAGTTGTTCTGTTTGTCCCCCTTTAGTTTCCATATATCCACTAAGCTCAGATCTCTTTTGTATACCCCCAACCAGTCTCTCATTTTTGGCAAAGTTGTTTATCTTCTAATGGGGAGGTGGTCTGTTTTTGGGTCGAGTATTATGTTAAAGTCTCCGCCTAAGACTATTGGTGAAGAAACCGAGAGTAGATGTGAATACAAAGTTTGCAGTGGGGCTGGGTCATCCATATTTGGACCATAATACCCTGCCACAGTTAGGGCATTGTTTCGTATCCTTACTCTGGCCAGAGCCCATCTCCCCTTTGGGTCAGTTTCTGATGCTTCCACTTTTGCATTCAAAGATTTTTTAAAGAGAATGGCAATGCCTTTGACAACGCACTCCTGATTAGTGCAAATATATGATTCTACCCAATACAGTTTTTTCACGATGTCTTCCCACTCTTTTTTTAGTAGGTGTGTTTCCTGGAGTATTATAATCTCAGTATCTACTGTTTTTAGGTACTCTAATATTCTCCTTCTTCTACTCTTGATTCTTAAACCATTAACGTTCCAAGAGGTAATTTTGACTTGGGTATTATCTTTATTTATTTTCTGAGTATTTTTTTTTGTTTTTGTGGGGCTCCAAGTTCTCCTCTGTTTTTTCTGATTGTTGCTGAGGACGTTTTTTTCTTTTTTTTTCCCTAGTTTGCTCCCGATTCCCGTGCATAATTTTTTTCTTTTTTTTTGCTTCATTATTTCAGTGGTGCATAAGTTAAAAAGTAGATAAAAAAGTCCCCCCTTCCCTGGGGAAACCTCCCTTTCTTCTTCCTTGGGCTTGTTGATAGCCCTCTTTTGAGCTCAGTGCTTTAATAACGTTTAAGAAGAGAATACATCGGCGCAATCTATTTCCTCGTCTGATCACGTAGTTGTTCTAGGAATATTTCGACTTCTTTGGGGTCTTTTATGTTATGCATTTTGTTTCTCCACATTATCCGTAGAGAAGCTGGAAATTTCATCTGGACTGTAGCGCCCAGCGCTTTCAACTCCGGCATCATCTGCCCCAACTCCTACTGCCTGTCTTGAGTAACTTTTAAGATGTCTGATCGGATCCTGAAGGACCAGTCATCCTTATTGTAAGAGCCTGTTTTTATTGCTTCACTTAGGAGTCTTTCTTTGATAGAGTACGTTCGAAAGTTAACCAGGATTTTTCTCGGGTTCTTCCTTTCCTTACTTTTTCCAAATGGGTCTCTGTGTACCCTCTGTATGTCATCTTCTAGTCTGAGATCTTTGCACCATGGGAAGAACTCCTCTAGAAGTGAGATGATAAACTTTTTGATGTCTGTGCCTTCTCTACCTTCCGGAACATTTAAGACTCTAAAGTTGTTAAGTCTGGAGGGGTTTTCCAACGTTTCCAGCTTGTCGGCAAAGGTTTTATCTGTTTCTCTCAATGTTCTAATTTCCTTTTGATTGGATTCCACTCTCCTGCTTATTGAAACTACCTCAGCCTCAACTGCAGTTACTCTATCTCCTAAGGCGTTTAGTTTGGAGTCTAAGAGTTCACAAGCTTCCTGGATCTTGCCTTGGTTTCCCTCTGAGATCTCGAATCTAGATTTCATTTCTTCCATCATTTTTTCTAGGAATGCATCAGTAGGGGTTCTCATCAGGCTTGGAGTTTGGTCTGTGGTTGAGGTTTGGGTCTCGGTTTGGGCTAAGAGTTGGCCTTGGATATTTAAGGACGCGTCTCCTATTAGAGACATAGTAGAGCCAAATGAGGGTTTGGGTAGACTATACGTAGAGATAGGGGATACTCCTACCTTCTTCTGGTCAGGGCCTGAAGTTCCGAGTTTTAGTTCAGGGTCGCGTTTCTTCTCCTTCTCCTTCTCTTTCTCCTCTTTCTGCTCTTGTATTTTAAAGAAAGATCTTAAAGAGGGAGTTATTTTGATCTTTGCACAATCCAGCCCCTCCCGTAAGTCTGCTGATCCCCCTGTTTTTTTAAATGTCTTTCCAGCCTTTGCCTGTGCCTTAGGGGTTTTCTTGGATTTTCTTTTGGTGCTTCGGGGTAGGACGGGGAGTTTAATATTTGTAACTGGGTTTGTTTTTAGAAATTGCCTATTTCTTAAGCAGTAGGTTAATCTTCCTTTACAATCTGGATTCTGTCCTATCACCTCCGAGTTTTCAGCCGAGTTTTCAGTCTCCCCTGAACCCCCCCCTTCATTTAGTACGCAAGGACTCACTCTAGGGCAGGAAGATTTACTTTGGTTTCCAATAATCTCCACTTCGCCTTCGTCTGCCTGCACCCCGTCTGCACCCCTAGCGTCCTCCCCCGTCTTCTGATTTTCCCCCTTGCTTACACGGTTCATGTGTTGGGAAGTGGAGCCCCCAGAGCCTTTCTTCTCCGTGATCACTATCAGAGAGAGTTGAACGGGGATCTCCGCTGCTCGTCCCTCCAGGTCTAGACCGAGCTTTTTCAACCCTGTACCGGGCTCTGGACTGTGGTGTAGACTTGCGGTGTTAACGTTGTATGTGCTGCCGCCTCCTCCCTTGCCCCGGAAGAAGACGGCAATTCTCTGAGCGGCCCTCCGGCAGTTCCTGGTTGCTTCGGAGGCCACCTCCCACCGGTCGAAGAGAGTTCAGAACAGGGAGTTTGGCTGCGGTAACGACGTTTGCTTCTTCCGTTTATTCACTGAGGCAGCAGGTAAGACTCGGGTCGTTGTTTTGTGCATCCCCTCCAGTTTTGTTCGTTCCGAGTCGGTGCTACGGGAGGTAATGGGTTGGTGAGAGCGTGGGTTCGTAAGACGTTAGACTCTGCTGCACTGCATCCAGCTAGGAAGCAGGAAGGTCCGAGAAGTATTCTTTGATAATCAGACGTTAATCCATGGTAAGACGAGGCAGGCACATAAGTGAATCTTTAATGAAGCCGAAAAACTCTTTGTTAAGTTTCTATAAGGATCCTTGCATTTTTGCCGGTTGATTGCTCCATTTCAGCATGAGAGCAGCACCGAGCTCCGGACCGAGCTCACTGACCGGCCGCCATCTTTCCCCAGCCAGTCCTGCCTTGCTATCACCCTTCAATGACTCAACCTTCTTGTCACAAAACCATAAAGCTTCCAAAGGGAAACAAAACACAATCTTTCGCAGAAGGTAAGTACTGCTCAACTGGCTGCAAGACTGAACTATGGAGTTATTCTTGAATTTCAGAGCAGGCTAAAGAAACGTGTTGTTCTTGCTGAAAATTTGGTGTACCACAACAGGAAAACTTAAGGAATAATCAGAGACAGTCACAATTAACACTCAATGAGATCAGGGTGGGGGAAGTGAGAGCTAGGCAAAGTGACTCTCGGTTAGGGTTTGTGAGACACTTCAGGAGTTTGAGACAATTTCCTTCAAAAACCTATTGTAGACAACTACTCCTGTGTTCTAGCATTAGCTTCAAAACAGCACTTGTTGGCGCGTGTGACTTCATATTCTTAATTTTGAGTTTTATAATAACAGTAGTTTGTTTAAAGCATCATTTTCATTAGGGCCATCAGCCATAAACATCCCACATACCAAGAAGGAATGATGATTTCAATAATTATACATGCTCTCAACATATCTTGATCATTCATTTTCTTGTTTTTGAATGTTACGAGCCTTAAAAACCTCAATAAGCAGAGTCTGGCAGTATCTGAAACAAAGAGACTCAGATACAATATCCCTCCAGGAAACTCACCTCATCGCATGAAGCATACATTATTTTCACACCAATGTTTGGCTTCAGCAAAGATTAAGAACAATAGATTAGTGATATTTTGTAGGCGAATCCTGCTGATTTATCAAAGTATACTTACCAGAGAACAGGATTGTTTTCTAATCCTAAACATAGACTTTCAAGGAGAAAGTACACGCTTAATAATATATATGGCCCTAATGCACACCAGGAAGATTTTTTTTCTAAATCTTAGAGGATTACATCTGATTAGCAGGCAAACCCTGGTAATGGGAGGTGACCTCAATTTGGTGAGGGATCAAGACTTAAATAGATCAGCCCAATCCTCCTTACACACAAAAGATAACTATTCCGTGGGGAAATGCACCACCCCATAAGGAGGCATTATTCATTTTATTCTTCCGTTCATTGAACCTATACCCTTACTGACTATCTGTTTCGCTGTAGATATTTATTGGATAGACTGCTCAGAGCCCTAATTGTGGGACGTACCATTTCAGACAATTTACAATTGGCGATTGAGTGGAAGGTGAAAGGGTTGTGACAGAGATATTTTAATGGAAAAATGCTGTTGCCCCTTTTCCGACACGCAATAGATAGGGACGAGCCGAGGCAGGACATTCAAAAATACATGGCTAAGAATGACCCCCGTAACACCCATTGACCTACATACTGGGATGCATTTAAAGCATCACTAAGGGACAATGAAATGCGATCTCACATATTGGGATTTAGAAAAGAAGCACAGATCATATTCCTCACTTAAACTACCAAGGGACATAACCAGAATTGAAGAGAAAATCCACATTTACGAACAAACACAGCACAGTTTACACTTGTCCATCTGATTTTTATGAGATGGTGATAAAGCAGACAAACATCTGGCAATGAAGCTATGGGTATCCCAGGCAAAATCTTAGGCAAAAGCAATAAAGGCAGCAGATGGGTTTCTCACAAAGGTTGAATAGACAAAGAGGGACCTCTTTTTTCATTTTCATCAGTCCTTACATCTGGTGATCTGATTAACAGAAATGAGGCAATCACATTTCTGGGTCACGTCCCAGATGCAGAAATTCCCCAAAGGTAGAAATAGGAATTAGATAGGCCATAGACGCTCAAGACATATTAGCAGGTATTAGTGACATAAAAGCAAAGAAAGCATAAAGGCCAGCCGGCTTCCCCGTTGCATTCTTTAGAGACAATGTGGACTTGTGACTTAGTTCCTTAACAACACTGTTTAATTCATTCAACGACTCAATGGGAATTACACCATCAATGAGTGAGGAGGATATCACTCTTATAGCAAAGGTGGGGAAGGACCCTACAGATAGCAAACCATACCAACCATTATGCTGCTTAATGTGGATGCGAAAATCTTAACAAACGTCATGACTAGTAGACTGGATAAATGACTCCCACAGTTGATAGATGTGGACCAAGTTGGTTTTGTACAGGGTAGACAGATAGTGAACACCAGCCAAAGAGAAGCACACATGATAAACAAGCATTGGCAACAACAATCTGTCTCAGCCATGGTAGTGCCTAATTGCAGAGAGATATTCTAAAAAAAAAAGCTACTCTGCTACAATATAATACATGTTTATAATAGGATATGCGGAACAGCATTACATTACTGGACACACACAAACGCACACAGCTCAGCAGTTGGTGATTAACCCACTAGGCTGAATTACAACTCAACTCGTTTGTCTATGGGAGCGCATGAAATTTGCACCTTTTAAGCAAATGTAACTAAGACAGTGAAAAAAGAAAACGAGACTAGCCCAGAAACTACATATTAGTCATTTTTGCATGGTTGCAGAGAAATCTGTTAGTTATCAGACAATAAAAGGATTTACATAGCGCTTGTTCCCGTAGCTTTGGCGACTCCCAGTGCTGTAAAATAATAAGTGTTGCTACCGCTGCTCCTAATCTTGAGAATGGCTCCCGGAGGGGAAATACCCTTTACAACACAGTCATTACATCGCACTACACTTACAACGCAGTCATTGCATCGCAACATCCTTTACAATGCAGGCATTACAACGCATACCATTGCAACGCATGACACTACATAGCATGTCACTACAACGCAGGCATTACAACGCATACCATTCCAACGCATAGTACCCCTACACTATCCAACACTTACCCTACTGTTGCAGCCCCTGGAGTTAGAATAGTAATTTTTAACCCCTACACTATCCAACACTTACACTACTGTTGCACCCCCTGGAGTTAGAATAGTTATTTTTACCCCTACACAATCCAACACTTACCCTACTGTTGCACCCCCTGGAGTTAGAATAGTAATTTTTACCCCTACACTATCCAATACTTACCTTAAATGCAATGTAATGGTATGCGTTGTAATGGTATGCGTTGTAAAGGTAGTATGTGATGTAATGGAATGCGTTGTAAAGGTACTGTTTTAAAATGCGATGTAGTATCATGCGATGTAATGGAATGCGTTGTAGAGGATGTTGCGATGTAAAAACTGCGTTGTAAGTGCATGCATTGTAAATGTATGCGTTGTAACGTCGTACTTTCCTTCCGGAGACAAATAAACTCGCAGTAGCATGTTACAGTCTGCCTACTGCTCCCTTAGAAGGTCCTGAGGATAACACATTCTGTACATGTCTGGCCAAACCTGAGGGGGTATGAGGGATAGGGTGTGGGGTGGGGGGCGCCTAGTAATCCGATCACAGAGCTGAAACAAAAGGAAAGAAACAAAAGGAAGGGAAACCATAAGACCATGAAAAGAAAACAGCAGAAAGCTGCCTGCCCCCACCTCCTCGTCCACTAGCCGCCCATGCCGGGGCGCAAACCATAGCCACACTAGCCACAAGTGAGCACACACAATGCATGGCACCCTGACAAACAGAGCCACCTGTGCCCACACTGGCGCTCTGCAATGAATCTCCATAAAACAATCTTTCACAGTCACCTCACGAGACATGAGTCATACCAAGCGGTGCCCTAAATAAATGCCAACAGGTTACCAGCCTTGGACTCTGTGATGTGACTGTGCTGACAAAAGGACACTGTCCCATTCTGAAATGTACATTTAAATGCACTGGAATCACTCGGATGATAGCATCAGGAAACATTTTATTTTTTATTTAAAATTTCCAGTGTAAACGCTATGGTATGGTAATTTAACCATCTTCCCAGCTCAAAATGTGCCTGCTGAACAGTATTGGAGCGAAACACATTTTACATGAATAAAAACACAAAAACATGAGAACGAGTAACATTTTTGGTATAGTTTACAGGTTGCTTCAGTCCATTGTAAGCAGCATACGCAGTCTTAAAACAAGGAGGGTGTTAAACCTGGCATCTTTGTCGTGGTTTCCCCGGTCTTTTTTGCCTCTGCCGCCTGTATTTTTTGACACTGTGCTGGATTTCGTTTTTGCTGGTTTAGATGCTTTGGGCACTTTGCCACTGCTGATCAGTGTCAAAGTGCAAGTGCTCCCTGTATAAATTTTAATTGTAATTGGTTATCCATGATTGGCATATTTGTCTCACCAAGAGGTCCCTAGTAAAGTGCACTGAGTGTGCCAGGGCTGGTGATCCAAAAGTTACTAGTGGGCCTGCAGTACTGATTGTGCCACCCACATGAGTAGCCCTAAAATGGTGTCTCATGCCTGCCACCGCAGTGCCTGTGTGCAGTCTGTGAACTGCCATGTCCTCCTGGTCAGTGTCCCCACTGACCAGGCCCAACCCTTCCCTTTCTGTATACATTGGTCACTCCTTTGGAAGGTCCAAGGGACAGGGTGCAGTGCATGTGAAAGGTAGAGCATGTACTAGTGCAGGAGACATGCTCTGGTAGTGAATGACAGCCATTTTATTTTCGTTTTTCACTATTGTACGGCTACCTTGCCCATAGGCTATCATGGGGAATGCTGACTACAGTGGCTACCAGCATATCTTCCCATAGGAGCAAGGTAGGACATAAAAGTATGGTATCCCTCAACTCAGAATTTAATAACACATCTTTTAGGAAAGGTTGTTTTTAAATCCTGTGTTTGAGAACACCACTTTTAGAAAGTTGCTGTTCTCTTGTCTGACCTCTCTGTGTGCCTTGGCATTTAGATTGATGGGAGGGGGTAGCACCTGGGCCTGAATAGGGCTGTGCCTGCCTTTCACAATGCTGGCTCCACCTGCTGCTGGACGGCTGACGACCCTGCCCCTCTCTCTGAAAAGAAAGGAGAGGCCAGGAAAAGAAAGTGCTCAAGGAACACCCAGAACTGTTTCAGACCGGGCTCAGAGCCCTCCTGCATAAAGGGAACAAAGACTTTTTGGGGTATAATTACAGGACCCCAGACCATTGAACTTTAGATCATCCTGGAATCAAGAAGGAACCTCTGCCAAGGAGAAAGCTGGAAGACTGAAGAAGGAAGACTGTCCTGCTGTTGCTTTGCTGGACTGACCTGCAGTTGCTTTGCTGCCAAGGAGAGGGGAAGGACTTTGCTTTGTGCTGTGTCTCATTGCTTGAAGGAATCTCCAAGGGCCTGAAGAAGAGCTAGCTCCCTGTTAAGAAATTCCAGGAACAAAAGGACTTCACCCCCGGCTTCGCCCGGGCCAGTTGTGGTGCCTCTGGAAGTTGTACCTGTGTTGGGAAGCTGGAAACCAAGATTTCAAAGACTTTCTGCAAGTTTTGTCGCATAGCTCGCTTTTGGAGTGCATCTCCGTCAGTGTGAGGAAATTCCCGCCGCTACGAAGGCCGAGATCGTCGCAGGGCCTGTTGCCGCTGCCAGAGTCGTTGCATCCTTAGTTTGCGGGACGCACCAGTCCGGTGCGGGAAGATTACCATCGCTGCAAGTATCGTCGCAGAGCCTTTCGTCACTGGGTGAGATCGTCGCACCGCTTGCTTGTGGACTGCATCACCTAGCTGTGAGAGTCATCGCAGAGCCATCACATCGGGGGGCAGCGAGAGGAGAAGATCGACGCTGAGCCGCACTTCGTTGCCGCACCGGAGATCGTTGCCGCCCCGAAGATCGTCACATCGTACCTTTTGCGAGCCGCTTCCACCGAAACCTGTGCACCGGAATCCACGCAAGGTATCCCATCCCTCCCCATACAGACCGGAGTCACCGCAACATGACCGCTGGATTCAGTGGGGTTGTCGCATAGCCTCCCCAGGGTCTCAGGAGTTACGCATCGCTTGCTTTTCAACGCTACAGCTTTCACTTAGAACTTTTGTCGCATCTAAAGGTACTGTTGGCTAAAACGTGATGCAACTGTGGATTATTTTAACGCAACCTTAAGAACTCTTTTAAAACCATATTCTTGAACTGTGTATATTGGATTTTTGTAATTTTGGTCTTGTGTAGTTTAGATTAAATACCTTTGTTTTTCTAAACTGTTGTGGAGTCAGTTTGTGGTGTTTTCACTGTGTTACTGTGAGTGTTGGTACAAATACTTTGCCTAAGGTTGCCTTGGGGTCCAGGGGCCCCACGATGTCGATGCCCACCCACTCGAAAGGGGTGATCACCAAAGGAAGGGGTTGGAGGGGTGCCTTGCACCTCCCTCCGCTCTTGCCACTGGCCTGACATGTTTGACAAGGTCTACAAAAGGTACCTTTTTTACACAAAACAATATGGGCAGTGGACCACTTTTACACCTTCAAAGCACCAACTCAAATATCACCAATATTTATATATACTTAGTCTTTCAAATAGCGTGCAATTTTCAAATACTCCCTGCCCTGAGAGTATATCCCAAATCCTTGGGAAAAATCAATGTTGTACCAAACTTTGAAAAGCACCGCCAACAAATTTTAGATCTCCACCATGTGTTGGTAACAAAGTCTAGAATCAAGAATGTTTCAAAATAAAAGACGCTGTATTCGTGAATGCAAAAAAGTTCAAGGTTCCTTTAATAGTCCATTTAAAGTGCCAGCCAACGCGTTTCGTTCCGTCAAGCGGAACTTCTTCAGGGCTGTAAATCAAAAAATAAAACATACAAAAAACCCTAGTGAATTCTTTCAAAATGACAAAAATACACACGTGAAATGTTATACAAAAAACATAAAACATTATATATACCAAACAAAACCCAAGTTAAAAACATCCTTTTCTCATAAAAATGCAGCATATATGAATAGAATACATTATTTTATCCATTTCTTTGGGTTTTTATGCTGCACAATTAGATACATTGACAATATCATTATACACTCTCGAGTAGTCCAAAAACAGATAACTCATTCATTAGGTCACATGTTAAAAATTAAGAAACAGATCCACAGGGATTTCTGCATTTTGTTTTCAATTGTCAGAAACAGCGTCATTGTTATTGTAATCATCCATATCTAAGCATAGAACTGCAATCGTGACTTTGCACCAAACATTTGCATATCCAGACAAGTTTTATCAATTTCGAGTATCAGAGATATTTATTTAATTAAACCATATGGTCCCAGGATACCATTCCTAGTTTTATCCCTATCTTAAGCAATGCTTGAATGATAATCCTTACAACATACAATTGACAGTCAAATCAGACTACAATCAAATAGAATTCCTGGACATATTGTTTTATGTAGAAAACAACACAATACAAAGCAATTTGTATCGCAAAAGCACGTCATGCAACAGCATACTGCATGCGTCAAGTGCGCACCCTAGTTCAACTATCCGTAATATTCCTTATGGAGAGATGGTGCGCATTAGGCGTAATTGCAGTAAAGAAAACAACTTTCGGGATGCTATACGAGACAGCAAAAGTAGATTTGCCGATAGAGGTTACGACAGAAAAACTTTAGATAAGGCTGAAAAGAGAATTCTAACTGTAACACGTAGTAATACTCTAATCAAGAAAGCGAAGAAAAATGATATGATGAACAAATCCAGTATGGCTTTCATTACCCAATATACACAAAATAGCACGGAGGTGTTTAAAGTTCTGAGGAAACATTGGAAATTACTGAGTGAGGTGCCCAACCTAAAGGAAGACATTAGCGAGACGCCAAGAGTCACCTTTAGGAGAGGTAGGACTTTGCGGAATATTCTGTGCCCTAGTTATCCCATTAAGAACAAACCAGGTACATGGATGCAAACAAAACCAAATGGCTTTTATACCTGTGGAGGGTGTAACATCTGCCCCCTTGGTAAAAACAAAACAATGAAGTTTAAATTTAACACTAAGAAAGAATACGAAATAAGGCACTATATAAACTGCAATACGAGCTATGTGATTTATGTTATTGGGTGCGCATGCGAAAGAATATACGTTGGGAGTACTATGCGACCACTAAAACTAAGGATCCAAGAACATACCCGAGCTGTGAAAAACTATGATTTAAAGTACCCTTTGGCCTATCATATGCAAGAACATCACAAAGATAACAAGACAATATGGTTTCAGGGCATTGACCATATACCATCGCATCCGAGGGGGGGTAATCGTGAACTTACTCTAAGAAAAAGGGAGGCAGCTTGGATATGTTGCTTGAGATGTGTGGAAATGGGCCATAATACAGAAGGAGAGATGCACCACTTCTTACAATAAACTAGGGTGCAAGTGTAAATTTGCCAACATGATATCAATGAAACTGCAAATAACACTTTTTGTTTCACTCTTGCTTGAGCGATCTGATTTTCTTGTGCCCATGTTCCGAATCTGGTGATGCATATATATATATATTTTTTCCTTGTGTCAATATATTTTTTCCTTGTCAATCAATCAATCAATCAATCAATCAGGTCATTTGTAGAGCGCACTACTCACCCGTAGGGTCTCAAGGCGCTGGGAGGGGGGGGGGTGCCGCTACTGCTCGAACAGCCAGGTCTTGAGCTTCTTCCTGAAGGAGAGGTGGTCTTGGGTCAGGCGCAGATTGGTCGGAAGTGAGTTCCAGGTCTTGGCGGCCAGGTAGGAGAAGGATCTTCCTCCTGTTGTCGCTCTTCGGATGCGGGGTACGGCGGCGAGGGCGTGGTTGGTTGATCTGAGGAGGCGCTTGGGAGTGTAGAAGTTGATCCGGTTGTTGAGGTAGCTCGGGCCTTGGTCGTGTAGGGCTTTGTGCGCGTGGGTGAGGAGCCGGAAGGTGATTCTCTTGTTGACCGGGAGCCAGTGCAGATCTCTCAGGTGTCCGGAGATGTGGCTGCGTCGGGGGATGTCGAGGATGAGTCTCGCCGAGGCGTTCTGGATCCGCTGGAGTCTCTTCTGGAGTTTGGCAGTGGTTCCGGCGTAGAGGGCGTTGCCGTAGTCCAGTCGGCTGGTGACGAGGGCTTGGGTGACCGTCTTCCTCGTCTCGGTGGGGATCCACCGGAAGATCTTACGTAGCATGCGCAGGATGTTGAAGCATGACGAGGAGACGGCGTTGACTTGTCTGGTCATGGAGAGGGAGGAGTCCAGGATGAAGCCCAGGTTGCGTGCGTGGTCCGTCGGTTTGGGTGCGGTGCCCAGGGCGGGGGGCCACCAGGAGTCGTCCCAGGCGGAGGGCGTGGAGCCCAGGATGAGGACCTCCGTCTTGTCTGAGTTCAGTTTCAGGTGTCGTTATTTGCCACACATAAATGACAACCAATGAAGTACTGTATACGAGTCGTGATGCCTTGTGAGGATTTAATGCACATATTTGTGTTTTCCTCCTAACGCATCAATGTCACCTTGGTATGATCACGTTTGGGCTGTTTGTCTGCAGCCATCATGCCGCCAGCCCGGTTCCATATGGAGTGACAGCAATATTCTCTTATCATCAAAAGCATGTATTACCATCAGTTAAATAGACTACAATTACCCACCCCCGAATAGAGCAATACAACAGGTCTATCATAACCATAGTCACGTGACCTCCAGCTTGCATTACGAATATAATAATTCTTGAAGTCTTCTATACAATATAATTAGTGTGTTCTGATCCAATAGAACCAGTAGAAACAACTTTGCGCTTTATAAATTATATTTAATCGTATAAAAATAAAAAACCTCGTGTAAGTAATTGTGTTAATTTTAGAGACATTATCGATATTCTATTCAGGCCGACATAGAAAATAGATCTAGAATGAGCCCTGGCTGACTAGCTTAAAATGGCGCCCGTATTAGTCCAAATGATAGTGGTAAAAGTTGTGGGACCTAGCGTCACTCACACGTGGATTGTGATTGGGTACTTTTAAACCCATCGAAGGGAGGGCGCCTCGCAACTCTTGCGGGAAAGGATCTGGCGCGCGGATTATCGAGACGCCGACTGGGGGTTCCATAACTTGACCCTGACAGGTAAGAGCAATATACAATCATTTGCGCTTAGGATACGCTAAATTAAATAATTTTGCCAAGGCGGGTTGCCCTTAAGACAGCGGGTTCCCATGATATGTGAATATTTTTGACGTTTGTTTTTTCTTATGATGTTTGTGGCCATTTTTGTTGGCCAGCAACATCTTTATGCCGTGCCCTGGGATATTGACAATGGGGACAACATGCATGTCCTGTGGATACCCGTGTGCGGTTATTGGGGGTCGATATGGGTGGTCATTTTGGGCCACTCACGCCGGGCTCATATTGACGGTGATTTTGGAAATGTATGTCATTCTGGACTTGTATTATGAGCGGAGTTTCTCTTGTGGTCCATGAATACCCATATTCATATTGATTTTTTAGGTTACTGCCTTTAATTAATTGGAAACTGTGAGTCACACTGAGGATTTAGAAGCCTGACCAAATAACGGTGCAGGACGTGTACGCTATATTACCTAAGGTATGTGACTTACATTGCCAATATTCCATGCGAGTTTTTTACTGGCATGAAGAGAGAAATGTTAGTAATGTATAGTATAAGCACATACTGCAATGGAACCAGTTATATTATGAATATATATATATCTTTTAGGTTAGTGCCCTACAGAAAATTATCAAATAACATCGAAAACTAAGATGGAGACATAGGAATATTTTCCAAGAAATATACCCTTCGAAATCGTAAGGTATAGAATTATATATTTATTATGCATTTTAATTGTGGATAGTGCAAAAATGTTTTTCTATGAAATATTAGTACATGTAGGAAAAGGTGGGACCTAACATTGTCCTTATATGTACTTTCACTTGATACAATTTCAGGTGAACATTACATTTTGAATAGAGATTTCGAAACAGCAGGCAAAAAATAGTTTGATAAATCGATAAGAGAAAAAATCTTTGATCTTGGACCTATCCCGCTCATCAATCACCCGCATTGAGGGAACTGATCTATATCCCATTTCGATATTGTGATTTGGAAGACAAATACGGCTGATGACATTCATTGCGGTAGGAAGAACATATGTTTCCTTTTGTGTGACTTTTATGTGCCTCACTCCTTAATCATGTGAAATATATATGGAGAGATTTGCTGTTCTTTTCGTGTGGCCGGGGCTGGCTTCAGTGGTGGCTGTGAAAATGAGCTATCCCAAATAGGGGGACCTCAGGAAATAGATTTCAAGCATTGCTTAAGATAGGGATAAAACTAGGAATGGTATCCTGGGACCATATGGTTTAATTAAATAAATATCTCTGATACTCGAAATTGATAAAACTTGTCTGGATATGCAAATGTTTGGTGCAAAGTCACGATTGCAGTTCTGTGCTTAGATATGGATGATTACAATAACAATGACGCTGTTTCTGACAATTGAAAACAAAATGCAGAAATCCCTGTGGATCTGTTTCTTAATTTTTAACATGTGACCTAATGAATGAGTTATCTGTTTTTGGACTACTCGAGAGTGTATAATGATATTGTCAATGTATCTAATTGTGCAGCATAAAAACCCAAAGAAATGGATAAAATAATGTATTCATATATGCTGCATTTTTATGAGAAAAGGATGTTTTTAACTTGGGTTTTGTTTGGTATATATAATGTTTTATGTTTTTTGTATAACATTTCACGTGTGTATTTATGTCATTTTGAAAGAATTCACTAGGGTTTTTTGTATGTTTTATTTTTTGATTTACAGCCCTGAAGAAGTTCCGCTTGACGGAACGAAACGCGCTGGCTGGCACTTTAAATGGACTATTAAAGGAACCTTGAACTTTTTTGCATTCACGAATACAGCGTCTTTTATTTTGAAACATTCTTGATTCTAGACTTTGTTACCAACACATGGTGGAGATCTAAAATTTGTTGGCGGTGCTTTTCAAAGTTTGGTACAACATCTACAAAAGGTACCGATGTGCTTCTTCATCTGGGGCCAGTAGAAGTGGGTGACAAGCCTTTGGAAGGTCTTGTCTTGCCCCAGATGTCCTGGGAGCGGCACATCATGATCCAGACCCATTAGGAAGTTCCTGAATCGCTCGGGAACCACCAGCACACAGGCAGCACTGGGCTCAGCGAACTTAGGCTCACTAAACAACAACTCATCTTCCCAGTAAATGAGATGATCCTTGGACTCTCCACCTGCTTCCTGGTCTGCAGCCTGTTGCCGCACACCAATGAGGAAATGGCACTCTTTCTGCACCTTGCAGAATTCCTCCCTGGAGGGGCCACCTTCTTGCTGCCAATTGGTCAGCTCAGGTAGGTCCCCCAGTTCAGGCACCTGTTCCCCGGTAGGCTCCAGGGCATCCCCCTCAGGTTGTGCTCCTTCCTGGACCGTGGGAACAGTTGGTGCGGGTTTCCCGCGCCCCCTGCCTCCTCCTTTCCTGGCAGGTTCCTGGGACACTGTTTCAGGCTCCAGTTCTGCTGAATCACCCTTACTGGCTGCCATAGCCCGCATGGTCACGCAGATCCACACAGGCAAACCCCACATCTCCAGATGAGTCTGGTGTTCCACATCTTTCCATGGGGAAATCTCCAGGTCATTACCTGGCATCTTTGGCGTGGTTTCCCTGGTCTTTTTGCCTCTGCCTCCTGTATTTTTGACGCTGTGCTGGATTTCGTTTTTGCTGGTTTAGATGCTTTGAGCACTTTGCCACTGCTGATCAGTGTCAAAGTGCAAGTGCTCCCTGTGTAAATTGTGATTGTAATTGGATATCCATGATTGGCATTTTTGTCTCATCAAGAAGTCCCTAGTAAAGTGCACTGAGTATGCCAGGCCTGGTGATCCAAATGTTACTAGTGGGCCTGTAGCACTGATTGTGCCACCCACATGAGTAGCCCTAAAATGGTGTCTCATGCCTGCCACCGCAGTGCCTGTGTGCAGTCTGTGAACTGCCATGTCCTCCTGGTCAGTGTCCCCACTGACCAGGGCCAACCCTTCCCTTTCTGTATACATTGGTCACCCCTATGGAAGGCCCAAGGTACCCCGTGGGGCAGGGTGCAGTGTATGTGAAAGTTGGAGCATGTACTAGTGCTGGTGACATGCTCTGGTAGTGAATGACAGCCATTTTCGTTATTCACTATTGTAAGGCTACCTTGCCCACAGGCTATCATGGGGAATGCTGGCTACAGTGGCTACCAGCATATCTTCCCATAGGAGCAAGGCAGGACATACAATTATGGTATCCCTGAACTCAGAATTTAATAACACATCTTTTAGGAAAGGTTGTTTTTTAAATCCTGTATTTGAGAACATCACTTTTAGAAAGTTGCTGTTCTCTTTTCTGACCTTTCTGTGTGCCTTAGCCTGTTTGTGAATTGACTGTCAGGGTTGTGAGTGACAGGGGCTGGGTGGCTCCCAGAGGCTGAGTGGGCCATCCCTGGGCTGAATAGCTCCATCTGCATCTAGAGTGGTGGGAGGGGGTAGCTCCTGGTCCTGAATAGGGTTGTGTCTGCCTTCCACAATGCTGGCTCCACCTGCTGCTGGGAGGCGTACAACCCTGCCCCTCTCTCTGAAAGGAAAGGAGAGGCCAGGAAAACAAAGTGCTCAAGGAACACCCAGTACTGGTTCAGACTGGGCTCAGAGCCCTCCTGCACAAAGGGAACAAAGACTTTTAGGGGTATAAGTACAGGACCCCAGACTACAGAAAATCAGATCATCCTGGAATCAAGAAGGAACCAAGGAGAAAGCCGGAAGACTGAAGAAGGAAGACTGTCCAGCTGTTGCTTTGCTGGGCTGACCTGTAGTTGCTTTGCTGCCAAGGAGAGGGGAAGGACTTTGCTTTGTGCTGTGTCCCCTTGCTTGAAGGAATCTCCAACGGCCTGAAGAAGAGCTGGCTCCCTGTTAGGAAGTCCCAGGAACAAAAGGACTTCACCCCCAGCTTCCCTGAACTCTGCTGAGAGAGTTATGTCCTTCCTAGAGTGCTTTGGCCAGTTGTGGTGCCTCTGGAAGTTGTACCTATGTTGGGAAGCTGGAAACCAAGATTTTAAAGACTTTCTGCAAGTTTCGTCTCATAGCTCCCTTGCAGAGCGCATCCCTGTCAGTGCGAGGAAATTCCCGCCTCTACGAAGGCCGAGTTTGTCGCAGCACCTGTTGCCGCTGCCAGAGTCGTCTCATGCTTCATTTGCGGGACGCGCCAATCCGGTGCGGGAAGATTACCATCGCTGCGAGTATCATCGCAGAGCCTGTCGTCACTGGGTGAGATCGTCGCACCGCTTGCTTGCAGACCGCATCACGTCGCTGCAAGAGTCGTCGCAGAGCCATCGCATCAAGGGGCCGCGAGAGGAGAAGATCGACGCTGAGCCGCGCTTTGTCACCACACCGGAGATCGTCGCCGCCCCAAAGATCGTCGCATCGTACCTTTTGAGATCCCCTTCCACCAAAACCTGTGCACCGGAATCCACGCAAGGTATCGTATCCCTCCCCATACAGACCGGAGTCACCGCAACACGCCCGCTGAGTCCAGGCGTGATGCATCGCTTGCTTTTCAACACTACAGCTTTCACTTGGAACTTTTGTGGCATCTAAAGGTACTGTTGGCTAAAACGTGTCGCAACTGTGGATTATTTTAACGCAACCTTACAAACTCTTTTGAAACCATATTCTTGAACTGTGTATGTTGGATTTTTGTCATTTTGGTCTTGTGTAGTTTAGATTAAATACCTTTATTTTTCTAAACTGTTGTAAAGTCAGTATGTGGTGTTTTCACTGTGTTACTGTGAGTGTTGGTACAAATAATTTGCACATTGCCTTCAATAAGCCTGACTGCCCGTGCCAAGCTACCAAGGGGGTGTCCTGACCCTGGTCTAGACGCTCTTCACACCGCACGGCTCCTTGCATGTGCCTGTGACCCCTGCCTCCTGCTTCCGCCGCGGCTCCTGCTGACTACTGCTGCCACTTGACTGTTTTTCCCTCACTGTTTTTCTGTTCGCCCTCTCTGTGATCCCCCCGCATTTTGCGCTGTTTTGCTAGGCTTTGCCCCCCTTTTTTTCCCCTGCTTCAATCCTACTGTTGGGCTCTCCAGCGCCCTTGCCGCCGTCTCTCCCCCCCGATTTCCGCCGCTGCCCCTTGCTGCCACGCCCACTTTGCCTTCTGTTTCCCTTCCCATTCGCCGCCCCGCTCCCGCCACCCAGCTGCTCCTCCCTCCCACTTCGCCTCTTATGGAGCACTCCGCCAGGACACGCAGCGGACGCGCGCAGTGGGTGCTCCGCCTGCCCGCCGAAGGCGTGCCAAAGGCAAGCCCGTCTGCGCCCGTCCGCGCCTGGACTGCGCCCAGGGCCAGGACCCCTGACCCCCGACGTTGCCAGCCCACACGATGGACTTTCGACGCATCCACCCTCCACACACTCAACGCCGGCCGAAACTCCGCATGCTACCAAGTCAACCCGAAAGGCACCCACGGACCCTTCACCTGCCAAGCCTGCAAATTCACCTGCCTCCGGACCTGCACCGCACCTGCCAAGCCAGGCACCAGCAACAATCACCTCAAGTGCATCCTGCTCAACACCCGCTCCGTCCACAGGCACGCCGTCGAACTCTGGAACCTCCTCGACACAACAGCACCGGACGTCGCCTTCCTCACGGAAACCTGGATGAACGCATCCTCAGCCCCCGACATCGCCTTAGCCATCCCGGATGGCTACAAGATCACCCGGAAGGACCGCTTCAACCAGACCGGAGGAGGCATCGCCATCGTCCACAAAAACACCATCCGAAGCACGACCGACTCCGACGACACCCTCACCGCCGCCGAGCACCTTCACTTCCAGATACACACAGACCCCAAGACCACCCTCAGAGGCACTCTCATCTACAGACCACCGGGACCACGCACACAATTCAGCGAAGCCATCGCAAACTTCGTCAGCCAGCACGCCCTAACCCCCTCAGGCTACATCCTCCTGGGGGACCTCAATTTCCACCTGGAGAACAACAATGACAGCAACACCACCACCCTGCTGGACAACCTCGCCAACCTCGGACTCAAGCAACTGGTGGACACCCCCACCCACTACGCCGGCCACACGCTAGACCCCATCTTCTACTCCAGCAAGCACATCTCCTTCAGCCACTCCACCGGACTACACTGGACAGATCACAGCTGCGTCCACTTCAACTTCAGGAGAACCACGACCCACCACCACCCGCAACAGGTTCCCCGCAGAAGCTGGACCAAGATCACCACTGACCAACTCACCGCCTCCCTCAGCCAGCACCCTCCCACCAACACGAGGGACCCCAACGAAGCAGCCCGCAACCTCACTCAGTGGCTCACCAACTGCGCCGATGAACTCGCACCATTGAAGAACCCTCCCAGCAGACCCGGCAGCAAGAAAACCTCGTGGTTCACCAACGACCTCAAAAACTCAAAGAAGACCTGCCGCACCCTCGAGAAAGCCTGGGGCCACGACCAGACAACAGAAAACATGACAGCCCTCAAGAACGCCATCCGAAAACACCACCAGCTGATCCACACCACAAAAGGACAACATTCAAAGAACGACTGGACAACGACACCCACATCAGCAAGGAACTCTTCTGCATTGTTAAAGAGCTCTCCAACCCCAGTGCCTGCAACAAGACCTCTGCGACTCACTCGCCTCGTTCTTTCACCGCAAGATCGCCGACATACACGACAGCTTCGGCGCACAGACCATGCACCCAACCACCGAACCAGCGCCCCCCACCACCACCTTCTGCACCTGGACCCCGGTCAGCACCGAAGACACCACCCGCACGATGAACACCATCCACTCCGGCTCCCCTACCGACCCCTGTCCACACCACATCTTCAACAAAGCCGACTCCATCATCGCACCCCAACTCCGGGACATCATTAACAGCTCCTTCGCATCCGCCACCTTCCCGGAGAGCTGGAAACATGCCGAGCTCAGCGCCCTCCTGAAGAAACCCAGCGCGGACCCCACGGAGCTCAAGAACTTCCGCCCCATCTCGCTCCTCCCTTTTCCTGCCAAAGTCATCGAGAAGACCGTCAATAAACAACTCTCCGCCTTCCTTGAGACAAACGGATCCCTCGACCCCTCACAGTCCGGTTTCCGAGCAAACCACAGCACCGAGGCCGCCCTCATCGCAGCCACCGACGACATCAGGTCCCTGCTCGACAACGGATAAACAGCTGCCCTCATCCTCCTGGTCCTCTCAGCAGCCTTCGATACCGTATGCCACCGCACCCTAATACAGCGCCTCAGCAACACCGGAATCCAAGTAACGGCCCTGGAGTGGATCATCTCGTTCCTCACCGGAAGAACCCAGAGAGTCCGCCTCCCCCGTTCCGATCTGCGGCCACCAAAGTCATCTGCGGCGTCCCGCAAGGTTCCTCGCTCAGCCCCACCCTCTTCAACGTCTACATGAGCCCCCTCACAGCCATCGCATGCCAACACAACCTAAACATCATCTCCTACCCGGACGTCACCCAGCTGATCCTCTCCCTCACTAACGAGCCCACCACCGCCAGAGCCAGCCTCCAGGAAGGAATGAAAGACGTCGCGGAATGGATGAAGCTCAGCCGTCTGAAACTGAACTCAGACAAGACGGAAGTCCTCATCCTTGGACCATCCCCCTCGGCCTGGGACGACCCTGGGCACCGCCCCCAAGCCAACGGACCATGCACGCAACCTGGGATTCATCCTGGACTCCTCCCTCACGATGACCAAACAAGTCAACGCCGTCTCGTCATCCTGTTTCAACACCCTGCGCATGCTCCAAAAGATCTTCTGGTGGATCCCCACCGAAACCAGGAAGACGGTTGTTGGAACTGGCCCTTCTTGCAGGGTCATCCTCAAACGTTTTGCTTCTTCTTCCCTTATTTTTCCTGACCCGTGGCTGTTGGCAATAGGACTCTGCACACTTTACCACTGCTGATCAGTGCTAAAGTGCATATGCTCTCTGTTTAAAGTGTTATTCTGATTGAATATACATGTTTGGCATATTTGTATCACCATGAAGTCCCTAGTAAAGTGCACTGGGTGTGCCAGGGCTGGTGATGACAAATGCTACTAGTGGGCCTGCAGCACTGATTGTGCCACCCACAGGAGTAGCTCTAAAATGGTGTCTCAGGCCTGCCACTGCAGTGCCTATGGGCAGTTTAGAACTGCCATGTCCTCCTGGTCAGTGTCCCCACTGACCAGGCCTAACCCTTCCCTTTTTGTGCGCGTCAGTCACCCCTATGGAAGGCCCAAGGTACCCCCCTGGGCAGGGTGCAGTGTATGTAAAAGGTAGAGCATGTACTAGTGCAGGTCACATGCTCTGGTAGTGAATGGCAGCCATTTTCGTTTTTCACTACTGTAAGGCTATCTTGCTCCATAGATTAACATGGGGGATGCTGGCTACAGTGGTTAACAGCATTTCTTCCCATAGGAACAAGATAGGACATAAGTATCTAGTATCCCTGAACTCAGAATTTAATAACACATCTTTTAGGAAAGGTTGTTTTTAAATCCTGTATTTGAGAACAGCACTTTTAGAAAGTTGCTGTTCTCTTGTCTGACCCTTCTGTGTGCCTGGGCCTGTTTGTGTATTGACTGTCTGGTTTGAGAGTGACAGGGGCTGGGGAATTCCCCAGGAGGGAATTCCCCTGGATGAGTCAGCACTAGGCTGAATGACTGCATTTGCAACTGGAGTAGTGGGAGGAGTTAGCACCTGGGCTGAATAGGGCTGTGCCTGCCTTCCACAATGCTGGCTCCACCCCCCTGCTGGGCGGCTGAGGACCCTGCCCCTCACTCTGAAAGGAAGTCAGAAGCCAGCAAAACAAAGTACTCAGGAAACACCCAGAACTGGTTCAGACCGGGCTCAGGGCCCACATGCACAGAGAGAACAAAGACTTTAGGGGTATAAGTACAGGACCCCTGACAACAGAAAATTAGATCATCCTGGAAATCAAGAAGGAACCTCTGCCAAGGAGAAAGCTGAAACTGAAGAAGGAAGATTGTCCTGCTGTTGCTCTGCTGGACTGACCTGCTGTTGCTTTGCTGCCAAGGAGAGGGGAAGGACTTTGCTGTGTGCTGTGTCCCCTGTCTTGAAGGAATCTCCAAGGGCCTGAGAAGAGCTGGCTCCCTGTTTTGAAGTCCCAGGAACAAAAGGACTTCACCCCCAGCTTCCCTGAACTCTGCTGAGAGAGTTATGTCCTTCCTAGAGTGCTTGATCCAGTTGTGGGGCCTCTGGAGGTTGTACCGGTGCTGGGAAGCTTGAAACTAAGCTTGAGTGACTTTTGAAACTGAAAAGTGTTGCATCGCTCGCTTGCGGAGCGCATCCCCGACAGTGCGAGAAGTTTCCCGCCGCTACGGAGGTCGAGATCGTCGCAGCGCCTGACGCCGCTACCAGAGCCGTCGCATCCTTCGTTTGCGGGACGCACCAGACCGGTGCGGGAGAATTGAACATCGCTGCGAGTATCGTCGCAGAGCCTGTCGTCGCTGGGTGAGATCGCTGACCGCTTGCTTGCAGGTCGCATCACGTCGCTGCGAGTGTCGTCGCAGAATCAACGCATCGAGGAGCTGCGAGAGAGAGGATCCCCGCTGGACCGCGCATCGTCGCCCCGGAGATCGTCGCAGCCCCTACGAGATCGTCGCATCGTTCCTTTGCGAGAACAGACTTCCTACGGAACCTACGCACCGGAATCCATACAAGTGGCCTTCCTCCCCATACAGACCGGATTTGTCGCAACACGCCCACTGCTGCAGCGGGGCTGTCGCATCGCCTCCCCAGGGTCTCAGGAGCAACGCATCGCTTGTTTTCCACCGCACCAGCTTCTGCTTTTGGAACTTTGTTGCAACTAAAAGGTACTGTGAGTAAACGTGATGCAACTGTGAACTTTTCACGCAACGTAGAGAATTCTAACGCAACCTTAAGAACTCTTTTTGAAACCATATTCTTGAACTGTGTATGTTGGATTTTTGTCGTTTTGGTCTTGTGTAGTTTAGATTAAAAATACCTTTATTTTTCTAAACTGTTGTGGAGTCAGTTTGTGGTGTTTTCACTGTGTTACTGTGAGTGTTGGTACAAATACTTTACCCCAGTTCTAACAACGGTCATCCAGGCCCTCATCACCAGCCGACTGGACTATGGGAACACCCTCTACGCTGGCACCACAGCCAAACTCCAGAAAAGACTCCAACGGATACAGAACGCCTCTGCACGACTCATCCTGGACATCCCCCGTCACACCCACATCTCTGCCCATCTGAGAGACCTGCACTGGCTCCCCGTCAGCAAGAGGATCACGTTCAGACTCCTCACCCACGCACACAAGGTTCTCCACGACATGTGCCCCAAATACCTCAACAGCCGCCTGGCATTCTACATACCCACCCGCCAGCTCCGTTCCGCCAGCCTCGCCCTCGCCATTGTCCCACAAATTCGCAGATCTACCGCCGGAGGAAGATCCTTCTCCTACCTGGCGGCCAAGACATGGAACTCTCTCCCCACCCACCTACGGCGGACCCAGGACCATCTTTCCTTCAGGAAACAACTCAAGACCTGGCTGTTCGAGTAGTAGCAGCTCCCCCTCCCCCCAGCGCCTTGAGACCCTAGCGGGTCAGTAGCGCGCTATACAAATCCGCTGATTGATTGAGCAGGGGCTATCTGAAGAGTGTTTCCTCCTTACCCTGACTAGAAGCAAGGGTCCTTATTTGGACAGTTGTACCTACCTCTGCCAACTTGAGACCCCCAGTTTAACAGAGGGTATTACTGTATGATGATTAATACAAGTAACATTTAAAACCTTTACAAAACAATGCATATAAAGAGCTGTTGAATCCACCCATACACTTGCATTAACATCACTAATAACATATGGAAGAAAAATGGGAAAAAGAGACATTTGGCCAAATGCCATGTGAGTGGATCTTAGAATATAAACAGCATTTGTAACGATAAAATTCAGCCTCCTTTGCATGTGCACAAAGAGTCGATCTAGTTCACAGAGCTGTGCTGTGCTAGCATGTTCATTAATCCATTCATTATCATTACAAACTTGTTTGCACCCACGACCGCAAAAAGTAAGAACAGATTTTAACAGGAATCCATGCAAGCGACACATGTCAACATTTGTAAATGCTTAAGTAAGACCCCCCCAGGATATTCAGGCATTGATTAGCAAATTTAGTGGCAGAGATATGAAAATTTAGCGGCACAAATATGGAAATTTAGCTGCATTTTTGCGACACTTTATTTTACTCATTATCATTCATTTTCAGCCTAAAATCAATGAAAACTGTTTTAGCAGAGTATTCAACTTGTAATAGGCATGTTTAAAGTATCTGCAGCTCTACGGAAGCACAGCTCCAGTACTAACATTGTAGGAGGTGCTGTATTTCTCCCTAGGATGTTCTAGTGCCCATATATGCACCATGTCGGGCACCACTGCCTCTGGCTCTGAGAGGCAGTACACCTCTTCCTCAGGCACCCTCTTTTGCAAATTTTTAATGAGTGCTATGGGGACCCTCAACCATGAGATCAGTAATGTTGAGGAAAGCCTAGGTGCCACCAATCAGGTTTTGCTGGGAGATAAGCAGGCTCTACCAGCATCAGAAATCGCCGGCCCCAGTACTGAATGAAGTAACCTCAGTTGATTAACGCCTTAACCGCGGCGGCAATTCCGCCACAGTGCGGGTGTTCTAAAAGCTGGGCGGGCTGCGACTGCCGTTGGCCATTGCAGCACCAGGGATGGAGTGCTCCCGTCAGCTGTTGCCCGACGGGAGCACGGAACGGGTTAAAGACATCTGGGTCCTCCTGATGGAGGAGAGTAAATCCTTGTATTACACATGAACTTGTAACTATTGATTCAGATCCTGTTAATGCTGTGAAGCCTTTGACTGATTTTTCTCAGCTCACACCCAGGGAAAAGTAGAAAAGGACTCTTTGCATACTGTGCACCATAAGGATAAAGTGCTGCCCAATCCAGTTGGCAGTCCAGTGTAAGTCACTACTGCTGTAGTGAATTTGGAGGTTAGGTCAGTTTCAACATCACAAATGCTAAACATACCCAGCACTCAAGAGACTATTTTACTTATTCATGGGTAGACAAAAAGCAATTGAGTGTGTCATTTCGAATTGCCCACCTCTGATCATCGGCCCAAGTCAATTCAAAGAATTGAGGGTGCGTGCGACTGATGCCCCCCAATCTTGTGTGACCATACAGCGCCTTGATTCAGATAGCTGTATTTCCAAGGAAACTAGTACTGTAACATTTGTCCCTCATGCTAATTCTGCTAGTCTTCCTGTACTGTCTTTCTGACTCTGGATGCACAGGGTGCACTGTCATCGTGGGCTATTCCCATCCGAAAAGGCTGCTGCAGGTTAGGAACCGTGTTAGGCAGCGATCGCATGTTATTAATTCATCTCTGGAGCATGTCAAAGAAGCAACATTAATTTCGAATATAACCTGCCCCAGGATCCACAAGCACTTGCTAACGCAAGCCTGCGCGGCAATGTAAGTGTTTACTGAATGAGTCACGCTTCCTGCTTCAAATACTCGATGGCTTGATGGCTTCTGAATGAATAACAGCTCAAAACCCCCTCAGTTGAGATTTGGCTGGTCGCCGTCGGCCCTCTTGAATGTGGTGTAAAGGACTCAACCATATCACGGATGCTTTTTTTGCAGACACATGCCATAAATAACAATGGCAAATGCACGCACCAGTGATGTGCAAAACAAGAGTACGTGCCCGTGGGCATGCTGCACACCAGGCCTGTAGTATTCTAATGTTTGCATGCAAGCCTGGTGTGCTTGAAACCGGCTATTAAAAGGTTCCTTCCGTTTTGCATTCACCAGGGCAGAAATGGTTTTATTGAGCCAGTCATCAAGAATACGTGTATATTGGACCTATCAATCCACTGAACGTGGAGTGTGCATGCAAACAAAGGATTTTATGCCTGCTTCGGCTATTTCGTGCCACTGTGCAGAGGTGCAACTAGAGCCAAATTTCGGGGGTGGGAGGGTAATTCCCACAGTAATAGGCAGAGTGGAGGTGCAGGGGGTTCTAAGAAGGGGTGAAAACAGAACAAAGCCTAGTAAACAAGTGCATGGTCTTTTAAAGACCTGTGAAGTACTCGGGTGCGGCTGCCTTAAGATGAACGCCAGCCTGGGAAGCTGTCCCAGCCGGAGCTGACACACACGATGGGGGAGGGAGGGGGGCTGAAGCCCTTTGAGCCTGTCACTGTGGGTAAAACATTCATGCCTGCCCCCGCATCCATGTATCAACGACTTTTCAATGTCTCTCGGGATTCAGAAATCTACATCTTTAAGATGAAATTCGTATGGACCTTCAGTGTTTTGGCGCGTTTTCTACATTTTGCGGGCAGTTTGTAAAAATCGCTGCATTTTTTAAAAACTGCTAATTTTGCGATTTTTTTTTTTGCAAATCGCGAAATCCTGGAGGGTCTGTTAAGTAGCAGCAAAAGGGGGGGTGCAGGGGGTCCACATTCTCCACTTACTTGTGAAGTTGGGGAAAATAAAGATTTTTGGCAGAGACAAAAATCTGTGGATCAACGAACGCTGTGTTGTTTAAATCTCACTCGAGTGGTTACAGTCCTAGATTTATAAGGGAAAAGCAAAACTCAAAATAGGAAGTCTGTTTCATAAAAATAGATTGTTGTATGCTATTGCATGCTCCAAATGCAAAAAAAAGTGCTACACAACAGATTATGCTAAACATCGGACTGAGATCACACAAAACTACTTCTAGGTAAGAAATGAAGCTGATGGGCCAAAATGATATTTTACATATGTGATGTGTTAATTCACACTTCACAAACATGAACTGTTGCTGTACCCAGCACATGTTATGTACACAGTGCAGGTACTTCCAAAGAAGGTGTACAATCTATTTTGGTGGGTTGCATCACCCCTTGCCACAAATGTGTCAATGTGCTGTTCACCTCATCTGGTGACGGATTGGTGCTGGTCACAAACTAGTTTGTGAATGCAAAAAAGGGTCGTACATCTGGCCCCATGTTCCTAGCCTGGAGTGAGGTATCATTCCTAACTTGATAATGCATCTAAAAAACATGAGCTTAGAGTTAACGTGCTGCGCATTCATGAGCTACCACACTGCAGTGCATTGAGTACCACAGCAGAATTACACTTGGGGCACAGCCCACTCGGCTATCCATCAGCTGAGTGCAGTAAATAAAAGGAACAGTGGTATTAAAAACAGGAGCCTTGTGAAAAGAACTCTTCAATAAATTTTAAAAGTAGTCCCGAACAATGCCTTAAAATGGCCACTGTGTATGGTTAGCCGTAATTTGCTGCTGCTGTCGGGAGGGCTAAAAACAGGACGAGGCATGATGCATGAATACCATGGGCAAACGGGCAGAACGAATAATGGAACTATGAGGGAGCCAGCTAATAGCAAGCCTATGGGCGGGCTGAATTCCCCAAAGTACATACAACAGGTCTCTTTTTGAGACATCGTTTGCACGCAGTCTAGAGCTGAGACCTAAAAAGAGTGTCTCAAGGGACCCCAAGCTGCCCTGTTTACAATGGATACTGAGGAAACCTTGGACGTGACGAGCTAGGATCTCCTACATGAGCTATAACCAAAATAGAGAAGGGAAAATAATGAAAATAATGAAAAGCTTGATACTACATAATTATCATACCCGACAGCTAGAGTAAGGGTAAATTACATTGACTCTCAGAAATGTTACAGTCTATTCATTCATGTGATTGAAACTTAAGCTTCTTTTACCAGGAAGATACCAATGATTAAGGAAAGATTTGGAGACCCAAGGATAAAATCTGTCTTTTTGCATATGACATAGTCCTCACGATTACTGAACCAGCCACTAGTTTACCTGCCTTAATGGGGAAATTGGCAATGAAGACAAATGGGAGATTCTTAATAGCAACCTCTCCCCTGAATGGTTAGTGCAGCTAAAGACCCCCTCATCTCAAAGCTAAACTAAGCTAACTCCTCTATAAAATATTTGGCTCTTAATATATCTAACACGATCAGATATTGGATAATACTAAACCGTAGTGTTTTAAAAATACAAACTTTGTTTGGCCAGGGTAGGAAGATAGATAGATAGATAGATAGATATATAGATTGGATGGATGGATGGATGGATGGATGGATGGATGGATGGATGGATGGATGGATGGATGGATGGATGGATGGATGGATAGATAGATAGATAGCGCCTGCCTTACCTGTTTCAAACTATGGTGCCACCAACATTCTAGGTCTGGTACCTATTTAATGGGTCTCCTGAGTAGTTTAGTTGAGTGTGCCCAAAGCACCTTTATTGCCGCTATACGGAGACGTCCATGGTGATAAGTGTTTATCCTCCTTCAGCGTAATAGGAAGCACCTATTTATGTCTGTAGGTTATTCAAGCTTGATTATTTAAAAGAATTGTTCCCTAAACTGTGTTCCTTTCTTTGAATTCCATTCATTAGCTATGGCGTAAGCAGTAGTTATTCCAGTTAATTGCAGGCAAGCAGTAACTGCTCACTTAACTAGACATGGGCTCGCTAATGGTGGAGGAGTCGTTACCTTCCTGGTTGAAGCACACAAAGCTTACAGATGAGAAGTTTTTTATTTTATACTAGCTTACCCGTCGCGGGTTGCTGCGATCTCAGAAGAAAGGAAATTCAAGTAAACTTGTTATGATAACATTAAATTTACATTGTGTCATTTTTATTGAAATGTATTCATTTTAATATGGAAAACATTTCAAAGTGTCGTTTTGATTCTATTTATTTATTTGAGTGCTTGTGGATACACAATATTTTTTTTTTCCGTCTGGTGTGTACATGAATAAATCAGAAGGTTTTCCGACGTGTGAGCTGGCCACATACAGTTGTCCATGTGAGAAGCACGGATTCTCCAAATGTAGTCTACACACTTGCAGCGATTGTCCTTGTGCTTTGTTGATGGTCATTGCAAAAGCGGGTCGCACCAGAAACTGTAAACGTTTGAATTCAAATGGCACATCTGTTGGGATCATTGGAATACGTGGCAACAGTACATTTTCCCCCTTGAATTTCCCATTCAAAATTGTAGCTTTGATGAAATTGTTCATCATCTTTTTCACAGAAAGTTTTATACCGTTGCAAAGTCGTGGTTGCAAATTCAGTATTCGAAAGATTATGAGGGCCCTGGGGGGCCGATCTTTAAAAAATGTTTATGCCAGAAACCTTCGCGGGAGTGTACTCAACAAGTTCCCAAAGTTTCATGGCGATCGGATGAATGGTGTTCATCATCTTTTTCACCGAAAGTCTTCGATGACATTGTTCATCATCTTTTTCACCGAAAGTCTTGTACCATTGCAAAGTCATGGTTGCAAATTCAGTATTCGAAAGATTATGAGGGCCCTGGGCGGGCCGATCTTTAAAAAAATGTATGCCAGAAACCTTTGCAGGAGTGTACTCAACAACTTCCCAAAGTTAAATGGCGATCGGATGAATGGTGTTCATCATCTTTTTCACCAAAAGTCTTGTACCATTGCAAAGTCGTGGTTGCAAATTCAGTATTCGAAAGATTATGAGGGCCCTGGGGGGCCGATCTTTAAAACATTTTTATGCCAGAAACCTTCGCGGGAGTGTACTGAACAACTTCCCAAAGTTTCATGGCGATCGGATGAATGGTGTAGTAATGCATAAAGGACAAACAGACATACATTCGTTATTATATATATATATATAGATTTTGTTAAATGGAGCCATCAAACACAATGGGAAGTGGAGAAGGCAAAAGATATCCCTAAAACATTACGGGGACGATTTAGTATGAAATGTCCAGATATCTTTGAAATCTCCCCCATAGGAAAACTGAGTAGAAAATTAGGATGAGATGGACTCTTACTCTGCACAGACTACTGATTATATATGCAGGTACTTTAGTTAAGTGCTGGATGTGTAACTCTGGAGAGGAAACAATGGTGTTCATCTGAAGAGATTGTCGGTTAATCAGATATTTTATAAGGAAGCTTAGAGCAATGTAGATAACGTTTTGGAACTCCGATTATACAGAACCCGGAATATGTCTCTCTTACACATAGGCGTAGCCTCTGGTTTATGGGTAATCAAGGTTCCCAATGCCATGCAATGATCCTTCATATATTGGGACCTGCAAAGCGACTCTTAGCAAGGTGCTGGAAATAAAACGACCCCCTCATGCAGTGCAATGGAGTGAAGTCTTGTGACAACCCATGGCTACAGAGAAGATGACTGGTGATGGCCAACACCCCACTGAATGCTTCAAGGAGATGTGCAGCCCATTGGTCCTTATCTTAGGCCAGGAGTCTCCACCCTTGGAAGAGCTCTGGGTCTCTTTGAGATGAAGACGCCTCAACAATGTCAGACCGGATTCTAGTGCAGGAAGGGTTAGGGAGGGAGACACTCTCAAGAGGATACAATATGCAGGATCATATGCTCTAGAAGCGGTGGGGTCGGATTTAAAAGTGGGGTTGGGGTTATTAGGACACTGCAGATTGTTGTATTCGGTAAAATGGATGATTACATGGTAGTCTTCAGATTACACTTTATTAGGCTGGAGACGGATTGATAATTGATGAGTAAATTCCGTCGTTCATTTTGGCTTCGATGAATGCATTGCGTCCTTTAAATGCTTATGAAATGTTATATTATTGTTACCTCTTAAATATTGTGTGCAATACGCACACACAAATAACACTTTCGAGGTGGGTACTCCCACTTTTTGTACGCCATTCATTTGAACAACAGAAACCACTGTACTAAACACGCGTAGACGGCTGTTATCATGAGCATCGTCCTTGCAGAGGGTGAACCACCAACATTTCCAAACTCATTCTCTTTTCGACACTTCCTTCCTTCTCAGAAGGGTTCCTCTAATCTGATGTTCCCTTTTTTCCGAAATCCTCTGAGCCCCGCACGCCGCCGCACCAGTAGTGCAAGATCAGTGCAAGCTGAGAAGTGTTTGTTGTTCATCGGTATCGGTCACCATCTCCTGACAGCGCCGTTCCTCGGAGCGCTTCGCTTTTCACAGGAGATGCGTTAGGCCTCCTTGGACGGACTGGGTGTACTTCAGGCCGCTGCTCAGGTAAGTGTCGCCATTTTTGAACTACCACCTCTTGTCACTATCAGCTACTCTCCCACTCCCCTACTACTCCTCACCCGTACCCTCCCCCGCCGCTTATAGAGGTTTCACTGCAGAATTTAACTTCGGGGTCTGCAAGCGGACGCTCGAAGTAGTGTAACGATATGATTGATGACAGTATCTCTTTCACATTCCATAAAAGATTTCTCAGAACCATTTTCAAAAGCGGTAACTCTCTCTGCCAGGATAATGCGTATTAGAGAGGAGGGGTGTGGCTTAACGACCAGAGCTGCCGAATTTAGAGTTGGAATGCCAGGTTCGAGTCTCTGCATCGCGTGACATCCTGTGATTCTGGGCAAATCACTCAATATCTCAGTGTCTTCAAGATACAACACCAAACAAACTGGTGCTCCTGTAAAGTGCTGCGGGTCCGAGTTCGCGCTATATAAAAGGTAAACCCTAAAACAAAAAAACTGAATAATTTATTGCTTACTAAATTCTGGCTCGCTATGCAGTACTGTGCCAGTGTAATGCAAGTTATACAAGCATTCTTGAGTAAGATCACCTAATTCTATGTCAGCAACCCATATTTCAGTCCTGGATTTTCCGGTTACTCCATCACAACAGTGACGGATATGATCCCATCGGCCGAAATATAAAAATCCTATAAGATATATTGAGATTCATATTTCGGTGGACGGGATATAATTCAGTCACTATCATGAGGGAGGAGCCTGTCCAATAAGAGCTAAATCAGGCCACAAATGTTTGAGGTAAACAGGGACAGCCAGGGGTTTAGCTATCAACAGTGCAACAGGTGTAGCAGCACCGGAGCTCATGTAGCAGCACCAGGGCCCAGAACTGATGCTCCTTTTGCACCTCAGTTGTGGCTGATTTTTTACTGTGTTCCACAGGTTGTGGGCTCCTATTTTCCTTATATTTATTAGGGTGTCTGACAACGTTGCAGCACCCCCGGGGAAAGACTTGAGACGCAGTACCAACACATCTCAAATCTGGAAGTCCTTATAAACATCCATAACACGAAAAATCACCAGGCGTGAAGTGAAAAAGAAAGAAGCTCTGTGTAAAATAGTAATAGTTTACAAATTAGTAATAATTTACGAACTGGTCATCTGGCACTGCTGAGGAAATCTGATACTACCGGGGATCCTAGCTGGTATTCTAAGACACCTAGCAGGTCACACTAAGGATGTCCTGTAACATTGATAAGAAACTCAAGAAAAGCTCACACTGCAGTTCCCACAACACGAGAACCTACTTCTGGAGGAAGCTAATAGTTCCTGGGATCCTCAAACCACAGAAAAAGCTTTCACCTCGGAGCGCAGCTACCATTAGTGTAGCAGGTGCTGTGGCACCAGCGTAAGAGCCGTGAGGGGCTCATTAAACCCTGATAACTGCTGCTCATTTTTGCTTCCCCAACAGCAGATAAAGAGGCGGTTTCCTTGTTTGTGCCAGAGCCCATTGCATCCTGGCTATGCTTCTGTGTTAAAAATGGGATCCCATCACACTTAGAAGACACGCCTTACAGAAGGTCACATTGCTTGAGACCTCGAGTCCTAAGAAGACACAACCTGGATAAATGAGAAGCTCACTCTGATGAGGGCTCTAGTGATGAGAAAGTACTGCTCTCACTTTGTTTTCTCAGCTTTGTTTTCACCCTCCAAGCTGTTTTAAACAGCAGTGCGCTATGTTACCTTACTTCTGTGTCTGCTGTTTGTGTCACCTAGGTTCAGGATTCTGCTAAACTCTGTACGCTGATTGGATGAGAGGCAATATATAGACATAGGCAATTAAGTACACATGATCATGTCAATTAAAGGCATTCGCCTTCGCAGGTAAGTGTTTCTGGTCTTTTTTTTTTCAGACATGCTTCGTGTGATAGAACAGCCAATGCGTTTTGCCCAAACATGGGCTTCGTCAGGGCCGTAATGGCATACAAGATGAATGTGTTTTAGAATAATGGAATAGCACCACGTAAAACATTGTAAACCATTAGAGAAAAAAAAGTTCATAGAAAAAGGAGATAATAGAGAGGGAAAGAGAAAATAGCAAAGAGGGAGGTGAAAGTACTTTTCATAGTAGGAGTGTGGATAACAAGGTAATTAGATCAAGTGGGTAGTGCAGTATCAGTGAGCAGAAGAGTCTGTGATACTTAGAGACAAGCACATCTTACCAAAGGGTGAGTGAATTCCTTTAAAAAAATGAAACCTTAGAACCAAGCACATGTTGCCAAAGGGTGAGTAAAAACAATTGAAAAGTGACACCTTACATAGGAGATGCCTCTAGGCCAGTACCAGCGTGCACAAAAGATCTGTTGTAGTTAGATAAAACTAGCTTACCAATGGTGTATAAAGATGAAATTGATCCTCAGACGCGTATGTCAAGGAGGATTGAAGCAAATTCCTAAGAAAACGCCAGACCAATAAGTAAATAAGTGTGTCCACAACCAGATTGATAAACGTGAATGATTACTTGTAGAGAAAAGAAAAGGGGGGCATGACATACCTAGGGCACATAGGTAATGCTTGTATGAGTTCAAAGTCATGTGAGTATATATAGTGTGGTGTACCTGTAAAGAAATTGAATTATTAAAATAAGTGTATGGAGAAGCTAAAGTGCTCTAACATACGACGTAAAACTTGGTGGTTCAGTGAAATTACACCAAGTAACTACTCTAGCCATGAGCCTAGGAAGGGCGAGAAAGCTAATGCGCATGTGAAGAACATGTTTCATAAACAGAGAGTCAGGCCAAGATGATGTTCGATATATACAGAGAAAATTCAAGGCCCTTGAGTGCCATGCTATCAAACACATAAATTGTAAACAGTTTATGTGTTTGATTGCTCTTCTGCTCACTGATACTGCACTACCCACTCGATCTAACCACCTTGTTATCCATACTCATACTATAAAAAGTACTTTCACCTTCCTCTTTGCTCTTTTCTCTTTCCCTCTCTATTATCTCCTTTTTCTATGAACGTATTTTTCTCTAATTGTTTACAATGTTTTACGTGGTGCTATCAAAAAGAGGGTTCCTTCTCCTGGGAGTAAATAATGCTTAAGTTCCCAACTGGGGGATGATTTGCAATAAAGGAATGGGTTGCAGTGTTACGCTGATTACCAAATTTACAACTCAATATGTATGGACCATAAAGATATCATTAAAACCATGAGGCATACTTGTTAGTTAAAACATTTTCATACATTTATTAGAATAAGTAATCTTAGGTAGTAGTATGTACAAATCATATACACAATTTTATTCACACATTTAAAAAAGGTTTTCCAAGGAATAATTAAAAAACATTTAAAACTTCACTAATTCGGTACTTAAACATAAACATTACATAATCATATTCATAAAACAAAAAATTGTTACAAGAACGAAATTGTCGACGCGGCGTTTCGGTGCTTTTTTTCTGTTCTGCACCTTCTTCAAGGACTCGTACACAGCTTAATATTTTCTAGAAAACATATCATAATACATATCGTTAGGTCCAGATTTTTTCACAGTTGCACTTAGATTTATATCGCATGTTTAAGCTGTTTTCCCTCTATTTGGTAACCCCGAACACTTAGCAACCCCAGATCGTACGTTACTATATTCTCATATCTTTAGCGAGAGTATAGTGGATTATTGTCATCACTAGTCTAGTGTCCATGTCTTGGTTTTATTTTCTTGACATGAATAGGCAAACAATTAGCTTTTCGTGCCACAAAGATTTTTTATATATTATTGTCATTATTCTAGGCCGTTATATTCAGTATTATTCTTTACAGCCCATCGTTGTCTTTAACGTACCCAGGTTTAGTCTTTCCTGGTTTCGTTGTTATAGGTATTTCTGAGCACGTATCCCTCTGCTCATGTTGCTTTCATTCTTTACTACTATAGGAAAGATATGTCTAGTTTTAAATTAGCTCTATTTATTCAGGGAGTGTTGTATTTACGTGGAGCAGTCATGTGTAACTCTACCTTGTTTCTGTGATGTGTTGAAAAACTTTCCTCGGGTTTTGAAGAAAATGGACCAACTTCAATCCTATTGCAAGGATACATTTATATTATAAAGGTGGTCTCTTTGTTAGTAAATTACACACATTCCGATTTGTCAGAGATTTATTATTTTTATTTATCTAACATTCTCTCCATCTCTAATCGGTTTTGCTACTTCAAATTAGCCAGGTTAAAAATCATCACAGTTAAGTTATAATTTCTCTAAGGTGAAGATTCACTTTTGTGTTGCATGTGATTGTCCCTCACCCGCATCTCTGGTTTTTCAAAGAGTTATTTAAAAATTATTAAAAAATATTTAAAAAGATATCTTATTCTCAAGCTTACCGATCCTATTTCCTTGATCGTTGTAGTAGTAGGGGGGACGCCTCTGGGAGCTACCTTATGCTATTCCGTCCACCACTTTCACTGCAGGGCAAATGATATTGCTGGTTGGTTTTTAATTTATATATGATTTATTTTTACTAGCCTGACTCTAAGGGCTGATATTAAGTCATGGTTTCCTTACCTCTGTGTAGACAGGAATCTTTTAAGCGGTTAACTCTTGCATGTATTCATCATGGAATCAAGGGTCACTTTCTTTAAGCTTTTTTTTTAAAATTAGCTGTTCACTCTAGAGAAAATAATAGAGTATAGAATTCACTACTTATTCTATATTAGAGCTAGTTTCTATCTGTAGTTGCTGCTAAAGTTTTTGGTGGAAACACCCTTCTCTTACTTACTTATAGCTGGTAGCTGATCTGCGTGGCGTCCTCCTCCTCCCAAGGTTGGTTTCGAATGACTAGCTCTTAATCTGTGTTTGGTATTTATACTCTCCTTAATTGGTAGATTTTTAACACCTGTTTGGTGTTGTTGATGATTAGAGTGTGCTTAGGGATGGATAGAGCAAACCCATCGCCATCTTGTAGTGTGTTTTTATTATCTGTATTTGGACAATTTTTTGTTTATTTTATTTTATTAAGCGCCTCTGTTTTAGTAAGCCAGGTTTAGCATCAGTTAATTCATAAAATAAAATAAACAAAAAAATATCCAAATACAGATAATGAGAAATGATAGCAGGCTTCCTAATTAATTTTAGTTATTTTTACGGCATAACGAACAAGGATAATAAGAGCAGGTCTTTAGAAAACACATTTCTACAGGATCACTAAGAAATAGACAAAAAACAGTACAGGAACCCATAAGTCTGCAACAAACGACTTGAGGGTGTGAAGTACATGAATAAAAACACACTACAAGATGGCGACGGGTTTGCTCTATCCATCCCTAAGCACACTCTAATCATCAACAACACCAAACAGGTGTTAAAAATCTACCAATTAAGGAGAGTATAAATACCAAACACAGATTAAGAGCTAGTCATTCGAAACCAACCTTGGGAGGAGGAGGATGCCACGCAGATCAGCTACCAGCTATAAGTAAGTAAGAGAAGGGTGTTTCCACCAAAAACTTTAGCAGCAACTACAGATAGAAACTAGCTCTAATATAGAATAAGTAGTGAATTCTATACTCTATTATTTTCTCTAGAGTGAACAGCTAATTTAAAAAAAAAGCTTAAAGAAAGTGACCCTTGATTCCATGATGAATACATGCAAGAGTTAACCGCTTAAAAGATTCCTGTCTACACAGAGGTAAGGAAACCATGACTTAATATCAGCCCTTAGAGTGAGGCTAGTAAAAATAAATCATATATAAATTAAAAACCAACCAGCAATATCATTTGCCCTGCAGTGAAAGTGGTGGACGGAATAGCATAAGGTAGCTCCCAGAGGCGTCCCCCCTACTACTACAACGATCAAGGAAATAGGATCAGTAAGCTTGGGAATAAGATATCTTTTTAAATATTTTTAAATAATTTTTAAATAACTCTTTGAAAAACCAGAGATGCGGGTGAGGGACAATCACATGCAACACAAAAGTGAATCTTCACCTTAGAGAAATTATAACTTAACTGTGATGATTTTTAACCTGGCTAATTTGAAGTAGCAAAACCGATTAGAGATGGAGAGAATGTTAGATAAATAAAAATAATAAATCTCTGACAAATCGGAATGTGTGTAATTTACTAATAAAGAGACCACCTTTATAATATAAATGTATCCTTGCAATAGGATTGAAGTTGGTCCATTTTCTTCAAAACCCGAGGAAAGTTTTTCAACACATCACACATGACTGCTCCTCGTAAATACAACACTCCCTGAATAAATAGAGCTAATTTAAAACAAGACATATCTTTCCTATAGTAGTAAAGAATGAAAGCAACATGAGCAGAGGGATACGTGCTCAGAAATACCTATAACAACGAAACCAGGAAAGACTAAACCTGGGTAAGTTAAAGACAACGATGGGCTGTAAAGAATAATACTGAATATAACGGCCTAGAATAATAACAATAATATATAAAAAATCTTTGTGGCACGAAAAGGTAATCGCTTGCCTATTCATGTCAAGAAAATAAAACCAAGACATGGACACTAGACTAGTGATGACAATAATCCACTATACTCTCGCTAAAGATATGAGAATATAGTAACGTACGATCTGGGGTTGCTAAGTGTTCGGGGTTACCAAATAGAGGGAAAACAGCTTAAACATGCGATATAAATCTAAGTGCAACTGTGAAAAAATCTGGACCTAACGATATGTATTATGATATGTTTTCTAGAAAATATTAAGCTTTGAACGAGTCCTTGAAGAAGGTGCAGAATAGAAAAAAAGCACCGAAACGCCGCGTCGACAATTTCATTCTTGTAACAATTTTTTGTTTTATGAATATGATTATGTAATGTTTATGTACCAAATTAGTGAAGTTTTAAATGTTTTTTAATTATTCCTTGGAAAACCTTTTTTAAATGTGTGAATAAAATTGTGTATATGATTTGTACATACTACTACCTAAGATTACTTATTCTAATAAATGTATGAAAATGTTTTAACTAACAAGTATGCCTCATGGTTTTAATGATATCTTTATGGTCCATACATATTGAGTTGTAAATTTGGTAATCAGCGTAACACTGCAACCCATTCCTTTATTGCAAATCATCCCCCAGTTGGGATCTTAAGCATTATTTACTCCCAGGAGAAGGAACCCTCTTTTTGTTAGATTGTTGACCCAATCCTTTTCCTGCCAGAAAGGGTAACTCCCTATACACATTGTTGAATCTATAGCACAGTTTTTATGTGGTGCTATACGATTATCCTAAAACACATTCATGTTGTATGGCATTACAGCCCTGAAGAAGCCCATGTTTGGGTGAAACACATTGGCTGGTTCTATCACACAAAGCATATCTGAAAAAAAAAAGAACAGAAACACTTACTTGCGAATGCGAATTCGTTTAATTGAATTGTTCATGTGTACTTAATTGCCTACGTCTATATATTGCCTCTCATCCAATCAACTTACATAGTTATACTTATGGTCTACAGGCAGCAGAGCACTTGAGGTGGGCAATATTACAAACAATTCGTGACTAGTCCTGGTGGTGCAGTCATCTATGACCCAGCTGCTTTATCTCCTTTCTTGTCTTCTGTAAAACTCTGTCATGCCTTGGTTTTTTTGTGTGGACTTTTCAAAACACTTGACTGTGCTTTCTGGTACGACTGGGCTTGCATGATTCAGGGTCTTCTCACTCACTGCTTTAGATGATAGCATCTCTGTGATCCAGGTTGACTTACCTGTTGTTGAGCTGGTTTGCATCTGTGGACTACCACCTCAGTGTCTGTATACCAGGCCACACAGGTGAAAGGCTGGTGACAAGTCCTGGAATGCAGGAATTTCCCTTGCCCAGGGCTTTACTGGCCACTGCTCTCATTCCACCTTAATTGGTTGAGCATCAGGGCCTCAGAAATACTGACTGAACAAGTCCTGAGACAAGCATTGCTCTGCTTTCTTGGCCTTGTGTTTGGTGGTATTTCGAAGTAGGTCTCCCTCTAATGACTGTTCCTGGTCAGGACTCAATTTTGGGGTTATTTAATAGCATCTTTGAGCCAAAAACCTTGGGGTCATTGTTTGACGACAGACTCACAATGACCAAATAATTGAACACAGCCACCTCCTCCTGCTTCTTCATCCTGCGTATGCTCTGCAAGATTTTCCATTCACTCCCCACCGACACCAGACAAACAGTCACACAGGCCCTCATAGCCAGCAGACTAGACTACGGCAATGCACTCCATGCTGGCATCACAAATCAACTCATACAAAGACTGCAGATCACTTAGACTGCCACCACCGGACTCATCCTCAACATTCCCCGCAATGCACACATCAAGCCCCACCTCAGAGAGCTAGAGTGGCTACCAATCCAGAAGCGATGCCAACTCAAACTGCTCACCCAGTGTTAGAAATGGGGGGTCTCTTGTTCACAAAGGTAAGTACCTTTGTCCAAATAGGGACCCTTACTTCTTGTCAGGGTAAGGGGGATACACACTTTACATAACCCCTGCTCACCCCTTGGTAGCTTGGCATGAGCAGACAGGCTTATCCCAAAGGCGATGTGTAAAGTATTTGTACCAACACTCACAGTAACACAGTAAAATCACCACAAAAGGACACCACACCATTTTAGAAAAATAAAGTATCTTTATCTAAACTAAACAAGACCAAAATGACGAGAATCCAACATACACAATTAAAAATATGACTTTAGAAAGGTTATTGCAAAAATAAAGGTTGTAGAAAACAAATAGCACCAACCGGGGCTAGTGCAACATCGTGACAACAATAAATCCAAAGTACAGCACCGACTGCATGGAGCGCTGCATCCGGCACAGAGTCAAACAGACCCCCAAACAAATAGTACCTTGGAAACGAAGTCTGTGATGATGCACAGCGTCAAGGAAGTGAGGCGTTGGTGCCGATGTTGAGCCCGGCTCTCTGGCTGCCATGGGGGGAGGCGAGGTGAATTGTCCACGAGGAGGCAATGTGTCGTGTCCAGGACAGGGGAAGGCGGTTGAGTCGGCGGTGAGGCGTCGGTTTCGGTGATGATGCGAAGTCAGCGAGTTTGTGGAGTAACCGTCGGTAGTTATCTTCACCAGGATAACAGGATGCAGGCGCTGGCAATCACAGAGCCACTGCGAGTGCTGGTATCAGGCACGGCCAATAGCTACAGGCATCGGTGTGCATCGGTGGGCCTCAAAGGGTGTCGGAACTGAGGTGCAGGCCGGGCGATGTGTCGTTCACTTCATGAGCGGTGCCCCAAACCTAGGTGCAGGTCGTAGCATTACAGCGGCGTCGCTGACTGAAATAGGCTTTCTTACTTCTCTTAGGCTTTTTCCAGCTCCCAACAGCAGGAACAACCTGCAGAGGCCCAACACAGTCACAGGCACCTCTTGGCAGGTCAGAGCTCCCAGCAAGGACGTTCAGGGGAGCAGGGGGTGTCTTTGTGTCCCTGAGAATTCAAAACAGGAGGCAAGCTCTACTCAAGCCCTTCAAAACTTTCCTCAAGCAGAGGACACAGCACACAGCAAAGACCTTCTCCTTTCCTTGGCGGAAACAGCAACTGCAGGTAAAACTCCAGACACACAGGAAGGGCAGTACACTTCTTCAGTTTCTCCATCTTCTCTCCTTGGCAAAGGTTCCTCTTGGTTCGAGAAGTAGTCTAAAGTCTGGGGTCTTAGGCACGATATTTATACCCCAAAATGTCTTTGTTCTCATTGTGCAGGGAGCTCTGAGCCCCATTCAAACCACTTCTACCTTCACTGGTGCAGCATGACCACAGGAGGTGAAGACTGCATTGGGCAAGGGAGATAGGCTCCATTAAGGTGCAAGGTAAATCTCCTCCCACCACTTTATATGCAGCCAGGGTCTTTTTAGCTCAGGTCTGGGTCATCCAGGAAGGGCCAAGCACACCTCAACCCCCCCAGAGGCTGTCTACAGGGATTGCACATCCTCTGTCTCTGTCCCACTGAAACTAGACTGTCAATCCACAAAACTGGCAAAGGCACACAGGATGGTTGAACAAGAAAATAGCCACTTTCTAAAAGTGGTATTTTCAAACACACAATTTAAAAACCATCATTACTAAAAGATGTGTTATTAAATCCAGAGTTCAGGGATACCATACTCCAGTTCTCAATCTTATCCCTATGGGAAGATATGTTCTTTACATGTTACAAAGCATTCCTCATTCTGCCTTACAGGGCAAGATTGCATTTCAATAGTGAAAAGCAAAATTGGCAGTATTTCACTTTCAGGACATGTTACACACACCAGTACATGTCCTACCTTTCACATACACTGCACCCTGCCCAGGGGGGTACCTTGGGCCTACCATAGGGGTGTCCTAGGTGTAAGAGAAAGTAAGGGAAGAGTAGGGACAGGCAAGTGGATGCACTTGCCCAGTCGACATGGCAGTTAACAAACTGCACACAGGCATCGCAGTGGCAGGCCTGAAACCTCTTTTGAGGGTTACTCATGTGGGTGGCACAATCAGTGCTGCAAGTCCACTATTAGCATTCGATTTACCAGCCCTGGCTCACTCAGTGCAGTTTACTAGGGAACCACTGGTAAAACAAATATGCCAATCCGGAAGAAATAATCACAATTTACACAGGGAGCACCTGCACTTTGACTCTGATCAGCAGTGGCAGAGTGCCCAAATCATCTAAGCCAGCAAAAACAAAATACAGCACAGCATCAAAAACACAGGAGGTAGAGGCAAAAAGTCAGGGAAGACCACATCAAAGATGCCAGGTCTAACACCCAGGAATACAAAAACGTATACAATGTCAGACCTGCAAACCTCAACCACCGCCCCAACTTTCATCAGCCCACCAGACTGCTGTGCTCAGTGTCCTTCCACCTCGCGCAAATACTGCATGTCCACAAGAGCAAGTCAGGCGGACGCTCTTTCTCCAACATAGCTGTCAAATCCTGGAATGACTTTCCACACCACACCAGGATCTCCTCATCCCTTCTTGAATTCTGCAAGAAACTGAAGACCTAGCTACGCAACTAGCAGCCCTATTGCCCTACTCACCAACCCAGTGCCCCCTCAAGTTAAATGTGCGCTCTACAAATCCAAATAATATAAAATAACAGAACGCCCAAGGGTGATATGTATGTCCTAAGCATTATTGCCTGATTCTTTGCTGCAACGTGTAGTGCTTGGAGCAATGGCTCTACTTTTAAAGCTCCTTTGAACACTGAAAACCAACAGCAGCTGGCGGAAGGAGATTATTTTTGTTTTGTGTACCCACAAAAACCTAAGGGCCTTATTGTGAGTTTGGTGGTCCGACCGTCCAAAGACCCCTAGGAGACTGAAGCACCAGTGTTCTATGGACCTCCCTATTATGAGTTTACCTAGGTAACCACAGTGTGGCTGCGGAGATTTTGCAGCTGTGGTGATACATTTTCAATGTGTATTGATGCCTTTGTGAGCATTTCGACTGCATATGTGTCTGATGCACACATATGCATGATACATTTTTTTAAATACCACCTACTCATTGCCATTGTTTTGCCTATATTCGGGCAGCCCAAGCAATGGGTATATGGTACAAAAACAACTCGCCTATACATTGCTGCAAACAGGGCCATAATCCTCTGCGTGAAGAGGCTGATGTGGTACCTGGGGTACCTGATTTTGGGATCCACCTAAAACCCTGCCTGGAAAAACAAGAAAGGGCTGAGTACGAGCCTAAATCCGTTGGGGCTTATTTACAAGCCCCTTGCGCCACTTTTGCTTCACTTTTAAGATGGGAAAAGTGACGCAAAAGTGTCGCAAGAGGCTTGTAAGTAAGCCCCTTTGTTTTTGCCAACTGTAAGCTGGATGTCAGACCGCCGCAGTCAGCTCATAGAAAAGGTAACTTGTTATACAGATGGCTGTGTGAAACTACATGGTACCACACTATGGCAGCTGCCTTTTCTCGGCTGCGACCCCAGAGGTCAGCGGTTTGCTGGCAGTCTTAGCAAAGTCAATCCACAAAACTCATAATACGACAGTCATACAACCGAGCACGCGGGTGTTGGACCGCGGGTACCACAGTCAATGCGCCTCTAAACTCATAATAAGGCCCCAAGTCTCTTTGGCCTTTTGTCCCCTGCTTATTCCCCTAAGGCTCCACTCTCACCTATTACTGTACCAATTTACCCAACAGAGTTACCAAATTGTTTCCATATTTTTGCTTGGAAACAAACAGTTGGTATTAAGGGTTGTAAAGCTGAATTAGAGTTTGCTGAGCAATATATATGAAATAATTCCATTAATTCCAGACAAAGCCAAAATTACTCTTATTTTTCTTAAGATATGGTTTAATTTGCTGACACACAAAGATCCCTTAGTATTTTCTACAATTTTCTTAGTTTGTACAGTTTAATGCACCACAGCCCTGTGAGACTATACAAATAGCAATACAGCATCATATAGTATTAATGTGACAAAACAGGTATTCCTTGAAAGTAGTGGTCTGTGAATACCATCTTCCACTGACACCGAGCTAGGGAGCCTGGATTCCTCTTGGGTGTTTGGTTTTTGAGAGTGACCCCAACATTTTTATAAAAACATTTTGCCACAAAGAGGATTTCAAAATTTTACTAGCCTAACCATGATGTTTTCCAGGAGTGCTGCAGGTTCTCCTGGCCAAAGACATATTTTTTTTTAAATGGTGGCAGTAATGCAGGCTAAAAAAAATCGCAACCTGTTCTTTGGACATGTAAAAGAAAAACACACACAAATGTATTACATTTACAATGAAAACTGCATAAACAGTCTCGGGTTCCAATGCCAGCAAGGCTAACTTAGCTGTCCATCCTTCTGAGGCCAGTAAATACCAATATGTTGGGTAAAAGCAACACTTGCAGCTTATAGTGGTTAGAAACAGGATATTGTTTAGTAATGCACTATGTAAAAATAAGTTAATACTATTTCATTTTATATGATCTACAAGCTCCTGAAATAGGGCCACTGGACAGCTATAGAGAAACTGACTTGGTGTCATTGTGAATGAATACATTTTCCATGCATAGCCTCTGGCACAAACATTATTGCTTCTAGGCACTCCGAAATTTGTAGCAGATAATCAAAGTCTATAACACATTATTTACCCTCTATTGCCCAAATAGGGAAGTGAGGATTTCAAGATACTCTAGTTCCAAACTTTGCAATGTAGTATGCAGATGTTATGTCGTCCCAAGTGATCTTCTCAATAAATAGTTATTGTTAGGCTTGTCAGGCTTAGGTTGGTCTTCTCCCAAATCTTTTGCCTTCTCTCTGTGGTTTTTCTGAATGTGCTTTTGTAAGAAGTAGAACTCTGTGCACTTTACCACTGCTAACCAGTGCTAAAGTGCTTGTGATCACTCCTTAAAACATGGCAAATTTGGCTTACACCTTATTGGCATATTTAAGGAACGTGTAAGTCCTTAGTATAGTGGTATACTATATACCCAGAGCTGGTAAGGTAAATTAAATGCTACCAGTGGGCTTGCAGGACTTATTGTGCCACCCACCAAAGTAGCCCTTTAAAACATGTCCCTGGTCTGCCATTGTGGCCTGTGTACACTTTTGAACTGCCAATTCTGCTTGGCAGAATAACCCCTTTGCCAGGCCTAAAACTTCCTTTATAATACTTATGTCACCCCTTAAGTAGACCCCTAGACAGCCATAGGACAGGGTGCATTGTAATTAAGAAGCTGGACATGTGCCCTTCAGTTTTACTTGACTTGGTAGTGCAACATTTCATTTTTCACTACTGGGAGGCCTACCTCTACCACAGGATAACATTCTGTTACCTTATTACATTTAATAAGCTCTAACCTTGATTAGGAACAGGTGGAAAAGTCATGTTTGGTGTCTGAGGAATTGCCCTTTAGAATCCTCTTTAATGGTAATGTCAGATTTTTAGTCACAAATCACAAATTCGAAAATACCACATTTAGAACGTTGGCACTTCCTTGTCCTAACCATTTGTTGCCTTGGTACTGTTCCTGGGTCACATGACTGAGTGTAATTGTCAGTTGTGCTTTCTGTATTTCTCCCACACAGCCACACAAAATAGGACTAGGCATGCCTTGGTGAGCCATCTCAGGCAGATGGGGTGCGTAGCTGTACACAACTCCACGTTCACTTCTACAGAATGTGCCCTGCTTTCACACAAAGAACTACACACTAGCCTATTGTGCCTAATGACAAAGTGGGACAAGTGCAGGTAGGCAGGACATTACAGAAACGTCTGTGAAGGAAAGCCTCCAGAAGTTTCTGCCACTTGAAAAGAGTAACTAGGTATAAAGATAGGACCCTCAGACCCACTCTTTAGATCACTGCTGAAACAGCAGAAGTACTCAGAGAACTGCCGAAACCGGTCCTAGTATGCTTGTTTCTGGTCCAGGGATGACCTGGCTTGGCAGTTTTGGCTGGACTGTTCCCATGAGGTACAGGGTCAAGACTGCTTTGCATATGGCCAGGTCAAAACTGGGGTGGTATGGTGAACTAATGAATGATGGATTTAACCCAGATCTCTTGACTGGGGGTGAATGTTTTGATTTGTTCTGCATTCCGTCCATCAATTGTGTGTCTTTTGCTGCTGTGACCTGGTATGCACTCCAGAGGAACTGCTTTACTGCACCAAAAAGGACTGCTCTGCTGCCAGAAGGCTGCTCTGAACTCCGAGAGGTCTGTCCTGCTGCTAGAGCTCTGCTCTTCTACTTAAGCCCAGGAATTCCAGAGGTACTCCAAGGGTTAGTTGGCGGTCCTCCTGGTCAGAGTCTCAGGTACCTAAAATACTCCAACTATCTTGAACCCGAACCTTGACCCTACTTTAGTGAGTCCTGACCCTCAAAGTGGTGCCTCTTCATTCCTGGACACTTGAAAGCGATGAAAAAGGTACCCAAAAAGTGCTCTGAGAACTGTGAGACGGCCTAGACTTACCTGCTTCTTTATCTGCCCAGGGTGCATCACCGGCCAGCCTGACTTCACTGCAGTTGCCACTACGTTCTTCTACTCAGCAGCAAATTGTGTTTAATGTCTCCTTGTGGAAGAAGTAACTGGCCGCATCCCCCAAGGAGATTTTTTGACTCTGTAGACTAAGTCCTAACATAGAAATCTTCACCGTGGCTTTGTTCAGCAACTCCTCGATGATGATTGCTCCGACTCAGATATCACCTGTTGCCTTGCCACGTTGAATTCTTACTTTCTCACACATTTTTTCATATATATTTCTTTTTTAAGTCTGAAGGTATGCCGAAACCGACATCAATCCACTTCGTATTCGAATCACCCTCCATTTCGATCAGCCATAACATTTTACTTTGCCCTCGTCTCATGCAAATAGATGTCCGTGGTTGGCATATAAAGTTTTGTTGTTTCGGTGTGAAATAATTTATTATATTTACTCTATTTTGCTAAATTGGTGTGGGACTTTTCTTGTCTTGTGTTGTGTTTTCACTTTATTACCACTTAAGTGCAGCATCAAGTTAAACGTGACTTGCATTTGTACCAAGCTATCAGGGGGGAAGCATATGCTAATTTAGTGACTTTTGTGGTTAACCCTGACAATGATTGTGACTGTTGTTTTAGAAGGGCTCAAACCCCCTCAACCAACAACCCAATTTTTCAGAGTTATATGTTATATGTTAATGTGTAAAACATACAATCACCTGTGAGGGTATACTGATGCTAAGCAGGTATGTGTGCCTAGCCCTGCCTAAAGTAGGTTGGTTAATTGAAAAAGCAGATCTTCATTTTCTTGAGGAATTCAAGAAGAGGGGAGGAGGCTTGGATGTTGAATGAAAGGCAGTACCGTAGAAAGGATGACATGGCCCAGCTACAAGCAAGGAAAATGGCTCATTTTACTCATCTTGAGAAAGTAAAATACCCCAATTATCAGGATTTAACGGGCCCCCTAGAGCAATTGGCCTCGGTGCACTGCACCTTCTGCACCAATAGTATTTAGGCCCCAGGTGTGAGGTCTTTCCATGCTTTAGGAGAGAGGTCCTGCTATCCGGATCGGGTTTCTTGTATGAATGAGATTTGTCTGAGTGGGATGCCTGCAAATGAATCTGGGTGGTTGGTGAAAGGAGATGGGACTGTTCCAAATGGCAATGTCTAAAGTATGTAGTTATGTAGTACTTTGAATGTGTGTGTGAGAATTTTGTATGAGGGTATTTGTATATTGGGAGCCAGTGGAGCTCCCTGAAGTGTGGTGTGATGTGAGTTCTGTGAGGTGTAGCTACTGAGTTCTGGGTTTGTGGTCTTCTAGCAAGGTTACTTTTGATCCCAGCATTGAGGGTGATCCTGTAAACCAACTTGCTCTGTGATTAGGGAGTGAGTGGTTGTTTGTCTTGTTTCGCGTGAGTGCCATTCCATTGTTAATGCAAGAATGTCTCTATATTATAGAAGCAAACATTATTCATAATGTGTAATGAAAGTGAACCATTTGTTCAAATGTAGTTTATTTTTACATGTTGCTTGGTTGAAACAATCTCCAATCTACAACATTCTTTCCAGACTTGCTCCACAGATCTTCAAAACAAAAAGCAAATATGTTATCCAGTCTGGAAGGACTGTTAAAACAATGCCAAAATGTAAGTCCTATAAGATGTGTTCCATCAAATGAACGTTCAGTTTTAAACCTCTCACACACAGAACGCAACTGTGCTATTGTACTACAAATTGCAATCCTCTGATAATGATTGGACACACAAGAGTGAGGTAACATTGCTTCTTTTTGCCCTAAGACACCTCTAAGCAACAGCAGGCATGCAGAGGCAGGAGCCTAGAAAGTTTTGCTTTACAGTGAAACTCCCATGAAAACTTGTTGGCTGCTTAGTACCTTGCCTGTTCCCTATGCTCTCACTAAAAAATGTACGGGGAGGGGTCAAATCCTTTCCATCCCCCCACATTCCTATGCATATTATTTGCTGATGTGTTAACAAACCCAGTCCAGATGTGAAGAAGCAGGACAACAACTTCCAGAGAGCTGGAGGATGTAAGTGAAAAGAACATGACTTAAAATAATGATCATGAGTCATTGCATAATCTTGGGTGTAATGCATCTATGCGTTTCTCTTGAAACCTAAAATGGGTGAAACCCTTTTATGCATCATATCCTTTATATTTAGAGGAGGGATCTCTAATGACTACTGGTAGCAAAGCATACACTGTGTCCACACTGAATCTAGATAAGTCGCTAGAAAATTAATCATGTTGTAGGCCCTACTGTATTATTCACACCTATGTGAACAATGAACCAAGAGTACCAGCAATAACCAGAGCAGTAACCACTGACCTTTTCTGTAGTGAGAGCTACTTTTTCTCAATTGAAGTCCACCTGAGCTACTATAACATGTTATCATTGTGCCACATATTTTAACATTACACTAGGAACACCCTTAATAGGATTATCAGTAATGAACACCAAAACATTTCAGGTCTCATCAATATAAAATCTATTCATTTAACTAATGAAATTACAGCCAAAGCATCATGTGCCATTTGGCACAAAGGACATAACCACAGCAATAGGTCTCTCCAACTCGCATTGAACTATCATTCAATTATCAACATATCAGTATCTGAAAATTCACATTTCAAGCGAGGTTAGTAGCAGAAATGCTGGGAGAAAGCTTGTCAATATTAATGTATGTGATGTATCGGCTCACCTTAATACTGCATATCGCAGACCAAATCCCTAAAAGACACACTAACATTCATTTTTTTCCTCACCAAGGTTGAAACCTGTTGGTTGAACCCCAGAAAAAGCATTTATATGGGCAGTAAATGCAAAGCCTGTACATTGATCAGTAACTACAGGTTCATCACATTGCCAACAGGGAAAGCGATAAAAATACAGAAACATATTATATGTGCCACTGTCTACGCTGCATATCTGTTACAATGCCTGCGTGACCTGCTCTCTAAAGGTAGTGCCATCTTCATAATTCCTAGAGATATATAAAATGCGGATAATGCTTACCCTAAAGCAAGACATTTTAATAAACAGCATAATCAAAATCCTGACCTTTTGCAATTGTTTGGCATTAACAGGGTTGATCACAGTAAGAGAGATGACAATTGAGAACATTTTTTGAGATGGCTAGAAAGTAAATACATTCTGGAGTTTAAGTGCAAACACCTAAATGAACACAACATGGATGAGGAGTTATCTGTATTTCTATGATCGTTGAGGACAGATTATATATTGTCCGGATGGATAAAAAATCTGATTTATATCAGCTAGTATAATCTTTAGTATCTCACACTATAATTCTTACAATTAATTAGTGAATAACTGGTGAATAACTACTATATATACATGTATCATGTAATGTTGCTGATGTTGCTGTGAGCCCATAATTTTGTGCTAAGCCCATGTGGGTGACATTCACTATCATCAAGATAAGATCAATATTTATATTATAGATCATTCAGAGTAGGATTGGCTCCAACCAGAAGACACCATGTATGGTAACCACCCGGGTTCCATATCAGATATCAATTACATACATGCCGCTATGCACTGTTGGTTGATGGGCTTGTTTATAATAACATACACCATAATGCGTCATCTGACTTTTAAAATTATTTCAATTATGGGGTTGTTAATTATAAATGCTCGCTATGAACTACTCTATCAAGAAAAAATGACCTGGTCCCCACTTTGAGTTGCTGCTATTTATTTAAACAGACTCAAATGCCTTGACCTTCTGTTCATCGGCATTCACACATTTTATCGCAAATATTTACAACATACAATAATGCTTTAAAATTTTCATATGTCTAAGCGCGACACAAACACGATTTACAATAATTGACAATATTCATAAACTCAAAACAATACATAAACATGATTCAACAGCTACAAATGATATAACACAAATAAATAGCTACATGAAATCATTACACCAGCGTCATTGATTGTAACAATTCTAAAGTCTGCTGTTTTATGCCTTAGTAAATTAAAACTGTTCTCACAAGGGCAAGAATCCTGGGGTGCTAAGTATTTTAAATGTGGCCTCCTCAGAGAAAACACACTAGACATTTACCTAGCGAATGTCCCTTTGTGTGTATATACCGGAAAAACCGATGTGTTCCCAATCCCGTTAATTATTTCACGGGATTTTCATCAGGGCTGAGCTCGGTGTAACCTGTTGGTTTATTGAGAAGGACAAATAAGTGTGGACTCTTTCTCAATATATTTCCCAAGCGCAGACTATTGTGGTAAATGGAATACCTTTGTCTGTCAAAAGTTCTCAGACACTTTAACGTTGAACCTGTAACAGTTAGCATAAAGAAACACAGACATTTTGTCTCAGTATCGATAGGTATTTGACAAAATTCATATTTATATCTTGTTCTGGGCTTTGATAGCTCCAGTGTGGATAAGCAAACAGCATCAGGACTTACATGTGTTCTGTTATTTTTTTAAAAGACGGATAGCCGCAAATCTTTTCAACAGTGTCACCTATGTGTGAAAAAAAACAGTGTTTCAGTTGTTACATTCAAAGGAGGAATCGGGGAAGCAACTTTTTAGTTAGACTGAAGCAGGAAATGAACTTACTTCACAGCGTGTCGATGACTTTCTACCCCACGCATGGAACGGAAAAGTGCTTTTGCATTCGCAGCACCTTCTTTTGAAAAACAAATCATCATTGCTTGCGTTACCTATAGTCTGTTGGAAGGCAATGCACGCCTTTGTGGTGTGTCAATGTTTACTATATCAGCATGTCACGTACGCACTTACTTGAGGTAACTAATTGAAATCCTTAGTCGGCAGGGGACTTTCGCCACAAACTTTGTTTGACTCGATGTAAGCCACACGCGCAATCCTGTCTTCTCCTCAAGCCCGCACTTCTCTGTAAGCCACACCACCAAACTCCTCTGGACCGACCACCGCTGCATCCACTTCACCTTCCGGAAAACCACCACACACCACTGCACCCAACAGAACCCCCGCCGCTGCTGGAGCAAAATCACCAAAGACCAACTCCGATGCAAATGTAAGAGCGAAGCTTACAGCGCAAACTTGTATTTAAGTGATCTGTGTGTTTTAAAGAAAAAGGAACTGGAATGAGCGTTATAGTTCTAGCGCTTAGAAGAAGGGGTTTTACAGTTAGCTTATTTTGGTGCTCTGTGCTCCTCACCTTCATTAATGTTTCCTGTGGCACCTCGATGATCTTTCTTCAAATTAAATTATGTCGATCAAGAGCACAGAAGTTGTCCTTAGGCAAAGGAAAAAGAAGTCTACTGCAACTTAAACAGTTAATCATGTTTTTGGTAATAAAAACTGTGACCAGTCAGAGATACTGATGGCTCAGCGAATTGTTTGTTGAAGTTCTGTCATCTCGTTCAGGCCATCATTCACACAAATGAACTTGAGTATTAAATATGCTTCTCTCCTGAGGAGTGTTGATTCCACACTTCCTCCTGCGGGATGGGGTTTTGATGCCCTAGAGCACGGTCCATTTAAAATCTTTTTCAGTGTGCTTCTTTTTCTTTAAAACTAATAATTTCTCTTTAAAATAAAAAATTAATTCACACAAAATATATTCATGTTTTATAACACACAGCATCACCAGTTAATCAGCTATCTTGTGAAAGATTAATGACCCTAGTGTCAACATTCGCTCTTCCTTAAGGCAAGTTAATCCAAATACGGAGAGGAGATTCAACTCGCAGTGACATACATGTGATTGACTACAACTCCCAGAATGCTTAGTATAGACACAATCCCTTCTGGGTTACACGCATAAATGCCTAACGACAACTTCCGTGCTCTGAAGAGCATACCCTGCCAACTTAAGGCGAACCCCTTTGTTCGCCATAAATTGGCAGGGTATGCTCAGACGTGAGTCCCTTGCTCACTTTGCCACTGGTTTCAAGCAAGCCTGGCTGAAGACGGCTGAAATGCCAGAAACCGGTCCTAGGAAGCTTGTTTCCGGTCCAGGGAAGGCATGGCTTGGCAGTTCGGGCTGGACTGTTCCCATGAGGCACAAAGTCAGACTGATTTGCATATGGACATGTCTGAACTGGGGTGGCAGAGTGGGCTAAAGAACGGGGATGGATTAAATCTAGATCTTTTGACTGGGTGTGTGTGTTTAATTGGTTCAGATGCTCCGTCCATCACCACCCCCTTTTGTACTGCAATGGGTGGAAGTGACCGTCTTGTGTGCGGCAGTGGTCCTTAGGACAAACACACACACACACAAACGTACATGTAAAAACGCGCGCACACACACACACACATACATATATAAATATGCATAATATATATATTATATATAATATACATTTAAACAATGAAGGTGTATGGGGTTTAGTATTTATATAGATTACCTATTAGTGATCGCCACTAGGTGGGTATAGTATAATTATTATTTTTTTACAGAGTTTTATATAGTGCAAACTTGACCCGAAGGAATCGGGTATTGGAGCGCTTCACACAAGCACCATTTGCATTACATCAGGACACATTCTATCTTGTTAGGCACGGGGAGATTAAGCTATTTGCCTAGAATCACAGGATGTTACGCACCCTTGCTGAAACTCGAAACCGTTTCTTTAGATTTAAGGATGACCGCCCTAGTCGTTAGGCCAACTCATCTCCAGAGTAAGGTCTGCTTTTCCATAAAAAGAGCTTTTTTTTGTTTGCTAATAACTTAAGCCCCACATGAGGAATCTTCATGAAACAGTCCCCCAAAAAGTTCATCAATCTCAGCTCTTTCCTGGAAAGTTTTGGGGTAATCCGTCATGCGAGGGCAAGAAAAAAGAGGGGTCCCAAACTGTAAAATCTCCATGCATTTTCCATACACTTCTTTAGGCAGAGCTACAGAAAAACACGGCTGAAAGGAATGACACTAAATTTGGCAGTAAGCTAGATCTTGGTCAAAAGATTTAGTGTAAATCACTTCAGTAGTTTTTGAGAAATGAAGGTTAAAAAATAATTGTATATTTTTGCAATTGGGCTTGCAAGAGTCTCCAAGACTCTTACGCAGTGCTTAATTTGAGCTGGGGCTTTTCTGTGCTAAGTGCCAGCACTTAATTGTTATGTTATGTTATGTTATATTTAATTTGTACAGGGCGCAGCTACTCGAAAGTGTCCCGGCGCTAGCTAGAGGAAAGGACCAAAAGAAGCACAGAACAGCAACTAGAAAAGCAACGTTTTCAATTTTTTCTTAAAGAGCAATGTGTCCTGGATACACCGAAGAGCCAAAGGCAATGTGTTCCAGCCAAGCCAGCTTTTCGCACAAACGAGTTACCACCCAGTCTTTGGCGGGTTGAACCTAGGGGTCTGTAGCAGCTGCTGGGCGGACGAACGCAGCTGTCTTCCTGGTGTGTAAAAAGTAAACCTCCTCCGCAAGTAGATGGGACCAAGCCCATGGAGGGCCCTATGAGCGGTAGTCAACATCTTAAATTTCAACTGTGAATCAACTGGAAGCCAGTGCAAGGCACGCAAATGATGGCGCACACTGAGCCTAGATGACAAACGAAAAAGCAATTGGTTTCCTGGGGTCGGCACCAGCACCTAATTGTCAACACCATACTTAAAACAGACCACCACATAGTGGCGCTGCTCATCTAATTTAAATATGAGCAGAACATAGGTAGTTTAGGAATACAATATAAATTAAAAATGCTAATACCTGCCTCTCCAGCCATTCCTTTAGTTTTGGTGACCGGGAATAATCTGAACTGTCGCATTTACATGCAAGAGAGATGGATAGTTGTTTTAGTAGTGATGGCAAGGGCAATGGTTGGTGCAAGCTGCAGTGGCTTCCTGGTCAGAGCCTTGGCACCTATTATTTTACAAATTAAGCACTGCTCTTACAGGAGCGCCAGTTTAAAGAAAGAGCATTCTGATTGGCCCAAGGAGCTTTTTTTCCCTTGGACCAACTTGGTCCCACAGGAGTCAGACTTCTGCGGGCTCTCTGATTAACTGCTAACAACATGAGAAAAATTTTGCCAACAGCCATTACAGAAATTGAGCACTTAGTCCCCTATCTTGTAGCTGTGTAAAAAAAGCTATACGGCGGCAGTTTAGGAATACCCTTATCCTCTAGGCGCCATGGGGGAAAAAATCACAAGCTGCATTTTTTAAATAAAACCCCATTTAGCCTACTCCCATGGGCCAAAAGACTGTATATGGAAAAGGGAATAGGCAGCCTCCCTCATCAAGCGATTAGATAGCCAGGGCAGCCAACCCTTGGGGCTGATCTTATAATTTACAGGGAGGGAGGTCACATGACCCTCCACCCAGAGCCTGAAAACGTCTCAGGGAGTCCGGCCCGGCCCATAAATGTAGCAATGTGTAATGGGGAACCGTGCAGACTCCTTCCCTGACCCACTAATGGCCCGGGAAGCCGCTTGGGGCAATGAATGCCTTGGGGCTCTTTCTGCAGCCTCCAAAGTAACTTAGTTGTGCTACTGGATAAGGGGTCCCCAGGGAGGGGGCTGCATGTCCTCCTCACCATACCTTCAGTGCTGGGTCTTGGGAGATAGCGTCACCGAAAACAATATTGGCCCAAGGGGGGAAGGGAGGCATGCCCCTCTTCTAAATATTAATGCCGGGTACAGGGGGATGGGGTACCAGGGGCCACAGTCGGCCTGGGGAGGAGTGGCCTCGTGCCCCCTCCCCGCTTTCAGCACCGAGCTCCAGGGGATAGGGTCTATAATTCCCCAAGGGCTGAAGGCTGCATGCCCGGTCCCCCAAATATTAACTCCGGACCTTGGCGGATAGGGTCCCAGGGGCCGAAATTGGCCCAGGAGGGAAGCCACTTACCCTCTTCCCCCTTTATTTTAATGAGTGGCCCTGAGGGATGGGGTCCCAGGGTCTATGAATTCTCGGGAGTGGGGCCATGAAGCCACCCTCCCCAATAATACAAAAAAGGCTCTGGGGAAAGGAATTCCCAGTCCCTAATAAGGCTTGAAGAGGGGGCAGTGATGGGTACCCTATGGCCAGGCCCTATTGCCAACCACCCACAGCACATGGCTCAAGTCCGTGCGCAGTGTGGGGTCAGTTGTATATGGATGTTGGTTGAAGAGCTCGGCGTTGTAGAGGTTGCACCTACATTTGGTAATTATTTATAATATCAATTATGCAATTTGAGATGTCATAAATTATATAATAAAATATGCCCTGAGGGATGTCATATGCGTGGTCATAAGTATTGCAAGTTATATTTAACGCTGCTATCTATAACTCTACCTATAACTGGTGATATTCTCAGTTTTTTCAATTCAACATGTTAATGCTATCATTGACAAATTCAACTAACTTTAACGTTACTTTAACCTTCGTTTTTTTCAGTGAATAAATATATATTGTGAATACGTATATATATGCCAGGCCCTGTGGGTAATCCCCACTTCGCCATGCACAGCAGGGAGTTGCCTGATGCATGGTAATACAATATTACTTTACATTACACAAACCTTAGAAATTCACTGAAAAAAACAAAGCTGAAAGTAAATTCATAGTTAGGTGTGATTAAAAATATCTGTTTTGTTTTTGTTTTTAAAAACAACTTTAGAATTTCACTGAAAAAAACAGAGGTGAAAGTAATGTTATATGTAGGTGACTATGTTAAATAATGACACCATTAACGTTTTAAACTCAAAATACTACAAAAATCACCAGTTATATTTAGCAGTACTAACTATAACTTCCTCCCCCGCCATTGTGTTTTTGTGTTCTCTTGTGATGTTTGCTATCGATTTTTTCTTCCAGTATGCAGGTGATTACTCTTTGTTGGTGAGTATCATTTGAATAATATCAATAACTGATCTGTATTTTTTTAAAGGAAGTAAAGGAATTGAAATTGGTGAAGTAGAGCAAGACCTCTGACCTCCTGGTCAGAGTCACTGCTCTCCCCTATGAACAGCTACACAGTTAAGGCTCTGCTCTTAGCACAAGCTTGAGCCCTTCGGGTAGGTCTTCGAGGCTCTCCTCCACCCAAAGGCTCCTGTCTGCACCTCATCCCTGGTAGTCTAGTGGAAGAGCACCCTGCTCTTCTGCTATTCCGCTCTGTTCTGTGTCATTTTGCTGTTCTTGTGTTTGCCTTCTTTCTCTCGTTTTTGCCTCTTTCTCTCTGTCTTTTTCGTCTATTGTGCCTCTTTTTCTTTACTTTTTTTCTCTGCTTTGCCTCTTTTTCCCTGCCTTTTTCCTCTGTTTTGCCTCTTTCTCACTGCCTTTTTCCGCTATGCTGCCTCTTTCTCTTTGCCTGTTCAGTTTATGTCTCTTTTCTCTCTGTCTTCCTCTTGCCCTCCCTGCTCCCTCTTCCCCCACTCCCCGTTGCTGCTGCCCCCGTGGCCCCAGCTCCCAGCATGTCCTTCCGCCTCCTGCCTCCCAGCTGACTGCCCTCTCCCCGACCCCTACTTAATGGTGCGCCAAAGGTGTGCCAAAGGCAAGCCCGTCTGCACCTGACCCAACTGCGGCTCCACCTTCACCCATCTACAGTCCCCAGCACAGTAGCCTACTGCCCACCGGATGACAGCGCACAGAAACCACTGGAGTGCATCCAGATCTGGACCAACCCCAGCTCCACACCCAACATCGCAGCCACCATCCCCGACGGATACAAGATCCTGAGAAAACACTGTCCCAACTGCCCAGGAGGCGGCCTCGCCATCATCCACAAAAGCTTCCCTGACTGAAAACCACCAATTCGGACAATGCCTTTCCCCTATGGAACACATTTACATCCAGATCCAGCCCAAACCCAGAACAATGGTAGGCAGAACATTCACCTACAGACTGCCTGTACTCTGCACCCCCTTCACCAATGTCATTGCCAACCACATCGCACCGCACACCCTCGCCTCTATGGAATAAATACTACTCGGAGACCTGGACTACCACCTGGACAACCACAGCGTTCCCAACACCACTGCCATCCCGGAGAACCTCACCAACATAGGACTGAAGCAACTTGTCCCCACCCCCACGGACACAGCAGGACACACACTCAACTCCATCTTCACCAGAGGAAACAACATTCGCTTCAGCCACAACACAGAACTGCTCTAGAACGACCACCACTGCATTAATTTCTCTGTTACAAAACCCAACTCATGCAAGCACATGTGACGCCTCTCACGCAGAAGCTGGGAAAAACGCTCAGAAGAAATCGTCAGCTCCGACTTCACCTGCACTTCACCCCTACTATAACAGACACCAACACATCAGCAAGCAACCTCCACCAATGGATCGCCAACTGTGCCAACACTCCCGCCCCTTCAGAACAATAATAGACAACACAAGAAGAAAACCAACTGGTTCGCCAAGAAATTCTAAGCTTGCCTGCTGAAGATGTGGAGAAACAGCAGAACCCCAAAAGCCTGCACCACCTACAAAGCACACCACCAACTCATCAAATCAACAAATAAAAACTTCATCCAAGACAGAATCCTCGCCAATGTTCACATATCCAAGGAACACATCACCATCATACAGAAATTCACCAAACCCAACAGCGAAACATGTTATGTCCCTCCCTCCCAGGACCTCTGCAACAACAAACTCAGCTCCTTTTTGCACCTCAAGATCAAGATGCTCTACGACAACTTCGACAATCAAGACCATGGCACCACCTCAACTCCCACCCCCAATGACACCACCCAACAAACCCTTCTCACCTGGACCTCTCTCACCACAGAGGACACCTTAAAGACAATGAAAGGTATCAACTCTGGAGCACCTTCTTACCCCTCCCTGCCTCACATCTTCCACAGGGCTGCCACTGCCATCATACCTGAGCTACGTTGAACCATCAAATGTTCTCTCGACACAGCCACATTCCCTGACAAATTGAAGCGCGCCAAAGTCAACCCCCACCTAAAGAAGTCCTCCGCAGACCCAACGGACCTCAATAATTTCAGGCCCATATTACTGCTTCCTTTTGCCACCAAAGTCATCAAAAAGGCTCACACACTATCACAATCTATCACACTGCATAGAAACCAGCATCCTAGACACCTCTCAGTCCTGATTTCACAGCAACCACAGCACAATGACCACCCTCCTCGCCGCCACCGTCAATATCTGTGCCATCCTCGACCAAGGCTACACGGCAAGCCTAATCCTCCTGGACCTATCAGCAGCCTTCAACACAGTCTCTCAACGCACAGTAGCCACCAGACTCCACAACGCCGGCATCCAAGGAAAGGCCTTTGACTTGTTACGTTCTTTCCTATTAGGCAAAACACAGAGAATAAGACTCCTGACTTTCCTCTCAGAACCAAAAGAGATCAGATGGAGAGTACCCCAAGGATCCTCCATCAACCCCACACTCTTCACCATCTTCATGCCCCCCCTCACAACTGTCATCGGAAACCATGGTCTCAATCTTGTCTTCTATGCCGATGACACTCAGCTCATCCTCTCCTCCACCAAGGAACTCAACATCACCAGGCACAACTTCCAAGAAGGGATGAAGGATGTCGTAACCTGGATGATCAACAGCTATCTGAAGCTCAACCCTGAGAAAACAGAAGTCCTGATCCTCTGCTCCACTGCCTCCACATGGGACAACACCTGGTGACCCACCACCCTTGCAAACCCACCCTTCCCAATAGACTCTGCACGCAACCTCAGCATCAGACTCGACTCTTCACTCACCATGAACAGCCAGATCAACTACACTGGCTCACTGGCGAAAAAAGAATAACCTTCAAGCTGCTCACACACACACCTACAAAGCCCTCCACAACACCGGACCCTAATATCTCAATGACCGAATCTCATTCCACGGCCCCAAAAGAATCCTCCACTCGGCTGACCTTGCCCTAGCCACCTTCCCTTTTTTCTACAGGACCAGAGCTGGTGAAAGATCCTTCTCCTGCCTCGCAGCCAAGACCTGGAACAAACTCCCCCTTCACCTCCGATGGAGCCCAACACTGCACCAATTCAGAATAGACCTCAAGATCTGGCTCTTTGAATGACCCTCACGTAGCTGCTCATCCCCCCCACCACCCCAGTGCCTTTAGACCTTTGCGGGTTAGTAGTGCATTCTACAATACCCTGATTGATTGATTGATTGATTGATTGATTGATTGAATCATAACTGGTGGGGGCTTGTGCAGTGAATTGGATAAAAGAAACCCAGGTTTTCATTGAAGTATTACAAGCTGAATAAGGAAAAAGTGTTTTTTTTGCTCAATTTTGAGCTACCTAGCGGGTTTAAGAAACTCAGGTCCCTATTGGTATCTTTTATTGGTATAATAGAAACTCAGGGTCTCATTGGTGCCCTACAAGTCGACTATGGAAACAGTTTTATTTTGGTCAATTTTGAGCTAACTGTTGAGCTTAAGGAACTCAGATCCATAATGCTGTACTTGTAGTTAAATGAGGAGTCAGAGTTTACACTTTCGGCTCCTATTTATGTATTTCTTGCCGATTATAAAACAGTGTTTGTATGGACTCAGTCTGAACTTGTAAGCAAGTATATAGAGGGTGTGTTGATTGTGAAACCCTCCCTCATGAGTGGTTTGTGGGACGATGAACATGTTGTGTAGATCGGGAGGATCAATAGGTGTGAGATCAGGACCACAAAGATTTTGATACAGAATACCTTAACTATAGTTAAGCGTTTGTTTTATATAGGTGAAAAGAAATGTGGTGAAGGATACTTAAAACTTTGATTATCCTTTATTTTTATGGTCATTTGAGGAAATTCGAATGGGAATCATTAGTTATGTCATTGGATATTTGAACATTGGGATTGAGGTATATGTAAAATGGTGTGTTTATTAACTAGGGGCATTTTAAAAGTTTGGAGTTTTAAAGATTGTGTAAATAATTTAGATAAAAGTTATCTTCTGGTGTATTATAGAAGAAAGGTTATTGAGTTCCGATTGTTCATTTGATTTTGCAGAATTAATTATTAGTTAATGCAAATATGTAAGGCCTTTAACCGGATATTGAAATTCAGGATCATGAATTGGTGAATTTTGGATTTTTAAGGTAATTAGTGATTAAACTTTGGAAAAGCAATGGATACTCCTAAAAGTAGGCGAGTGTTCCCCCCTCCCCTCCAATTTCTCTATAAGGAAGACATTTTTAAAGTAATGGAATTTTGGATACATCTGAGTTATGGCTCCTTGTTTCTTCCTTTCTATTTTTGTTTGGCAGTATATAAAGCCTTATTATAATCAGCTCATTTTGAAAGGATTAATTTGATTTGGAACTAAAAGAGAACTTTCACTTTTTTTGGAAGGATATTTCTAATATATTAGCTCGTGAGGAGATTTCATTATGGTAAGCTGATACACTGTGATTGATTAAAAAATAAGCTGGAATCTCAAACCATGAATTTGGTGAATGAGACACAGTCAGGTCATTGTGTGTTATCAGAAATGTATCTGAGTAAATAGTAAATTGGTTAAACACAGGAATGTACTTCAGATTGAATGACTAGGGAGTCTGATTGCCTATGAATCCAGGTAACTAATTTGAGGGGATGTGAACACGGTAAGCGGCAACATTTGGAGTAGTCAGGGAACATGTAAGTACTTAAAACCCAGAATTTAGAAATTCATTTTAAAAATAGATTTTCACAAAATGACTCCTTTGTTGTTCAATCTTCTTTCCTTTTATGATCTGCATTTCAGTTTAAAGATTAAGTAAATAAATATACATGAATTTGAGAACATTACTGTCTATTTATGAGATTGTGAACTTTTTCTGTCAATTAATATGAGCTTTCTAATTATTTTTCAAATATACATTTTTAAAAGCCTCTGTAGAAGCAGTAGTTCACATTACGCAGTGAAACATGTGATGACTGCCCAACATCTAAGAAACCAATTATTGTACTTGATATGAATGTAAAATGTCTATTTAAATGTGGATTTATTTGGCTGTTCTACATCATTAAAAAAGCAGCACTGAATTTTAAAAGCAATGTATTAAGATACAAACTTGCAAAATGAATATGAAAAACATATTAAATTAATATCTTATTGACATGTTCCAGGAATGGATGTAATTGTTCTTTAATTCAAAAAGTGTTATTATACCACCACCAATTTGCAACGTTTATTGTTACAATGGTTCATGAAGGTTTGCAACTAGGGTTGTTTTTCTCGATTTTGTTCAACCTAATGGGTTGAGTCCAGCTGGGCTGTCATTATACAAAGCCCCACGGTTTTCGTATTTAAAAAAAAAAAATTTACTCTATGATGCACACATCACACAATTTGATCATCCAATTGACTTCACCGTATAAGGGAACATTTGAAGAGTAAACAACCATTTAACCAAGCAGTACACATGCCGAGGGACTGTATTAGGACTCTCCTAGTGCATAGCTTACATTAGTCACATTTATGTCTGGTGTCTAGATTTGCTTGAGGAGGCTGATCCATACCATACTTTGAGGATATTAAGCAGGAATAAATATATATCCAGAAAATATAAATGTGGTCATACTGAACATTTGGCATAACATGGTGGCTGTAGAACAATATTGGGCACCCCTTAATTATGTTCTTAGGTGTAAATGATTGAGGCAAACAATCAGTAGAGCTCCGCTCCAAAGTGTGTCTCATTTTAATTCGTCTATATATTGTTTAATTCAGTTTATTTCATTTTCCAGGGTTGCAAAATCATGATGCTTTAACCTGAGCATTCTTCAGACAAGTATGTCCAGAGGTGCTTCATAAAGAGCTCAAATGGACTACAAGCAGGGAGTTTTCTTGTGCGCTCTTCTTCAAGGTACTTTATCATCACCCTCAAGCATATTGTGATACATTCTGTTGACCATTTCTGTGCAGCAAACACTCTATATCAGCTTATGTTTTATCTTTCCTACTAACAGCTGTTAGATTTCAGTTTTTTAATAACTATTATGAACAATATCAGTACTTACAGCGGTGGCAACCTCTTTGCTTTTAACTCATTGGTACTCAATAGAAGTGCATGCATTTTCTTACTCCCTTTTTCTATGCAGTTTCCCATCTCAAATATCCGCTGACGTTAGCTCTGTGCTCCCATCCCCTGGCCAACAGCTTGTCTATTGCTTCCCTACTCCTCCCACCCTGCTTTTATCTGCTTTTTATTAGTTTTATTCTCCTGCCTCTTGTCCCCCTTTTTCTGTTACGTATGCTTACTTCTTACTCCAGCCGGTACTCCATTGTTGCTCTGCCTCTCCAGCTGTGAGCCTTTATTGAAAAAAATGTTTCTTTTATTTATTAAATTATTTAATTTTTGGAGGCCCATTGCCAGCAATTTGCTACTAGCTTGCTCCTTTTACAAAATGTGCTATGAAGCATATTTAAGTCAATTTTGTTTTACCATTCTATGATTTGGCTTTTCCAGCTAGGAAGGGTCAATACAAAAATAAAATTGAGTCTTGCTGCAAGAGTGTGCATGAGTAGTAACGCATGCACATGCATTTACTCAGCCGCAGTAATTTCGAAACGCATGTGCATGCATGCGTATGCATCATTCATTTATTTTCTTCTTTTAATAAAATGTATGTACAGCATTGATAAAAGCGAAAAATCAAAGCCAACCAGTCTCCACTGGTAACCAAATTACAAGGCCCATGCAGGTTATAATTAACTGTTGCCTTTTATTTTGTTTTAGACAGATACAATTAGGGAAGTGGGGCATCTTTGAATTGAATTCTCTATTGTTTACAACTCTTCCTCTCATACTTGTGTGTGTGCAGTATAGTCAGTATGTCAATTTAGTTGGTTTAGGTCATAAAGCAGCCTTATAAACAAATATGGACAGACACAAAACAATACTATGAATACATCATGAAACAATAACCAATGCTAATGAATTAATCAAACAACTAATATAACATTCACCAATATCAGCCCTAATCTTAATGGTAAGGTGCAGAAAACGTCCCACAACATGACAATGGCACAATAGTAGCTGCAAGTATAAGAAATCATGTCTACAACTTGTGAAGCCGCAGCTTCTCAACAATGGTAAAGTGCTTATGTCATGAACGTTTTAAAAAGCTTATAAAGTACATGCGAGTTTGGACATATCTAAAGTGTAGGGAAAAGTTCAAGGTTTCATTAAGTTTTGAAAACAACAACATATAAAGAGCAAACCTATTCCAAACAACGCTCATAACCATCTGAGACCGTATAAGGATAAGTCTCCATTTACACACCAATGAAAACATATTTCCTCTTATTTTTCCAAATAATCCAGAGTCCTAAAGAATTCTGCTCCCCTCCCCAATCCCAAGCATGTAACACTGAAACATTCAAGGAGCAGAATCCTTAAGGGGGTTTCTACCCTCAATCAGTTACAATTCCATTACTCTTAGAAACCACCGGGTTAGCCCAAATAGAGATCAGCAAATAGAACATATCATCTTAATGATATGTTCTATATCATTCATCTGATGTTTTCAAGAGATAAAAAATGAGATGTGGAAGGCCCAGAGTCATCTTTAATACCTACCAGCAGCCCCAAGTATACATTCTCTTTTATATATTTCCAACAAGTGTTCAAGTGATCTGGGGCCACATGACCGCAGGTTTAATTTTGCGAGTTCCTAATAGTGCATTTTTGCGATTCACTATTGGGAAATCGCAAACACCTATGTACAAATGTGTCCTTGAGACATTTAGCGATTCCTAATGAAGGTCGTAATATTTACAAGGTAAGTCGCAATTTTCTACCCACTGAGAATCCCTAAAAATAAAGGGATGGTGGCCTGCTCAGGATAGCAGATCACCATGTCTGTGTTTGCTTTTAAATAAAGTAGCTTATTTTTAAGTGCAGCCCGTTTTCCTTTGAGGAAAATGGGAAGCGTTTCAAAAATAAAAATGAAACGCTTCTGTTTCATTTTTTCAGAGCAGGCAGTGGTCTTTTGTCCTTGGGACCACTACCTGCTCTGTAAAAACTTTTTTGTAACTATTCATAGAGGGGAAGAGGTCCCCTAGGGACCCATTCCCATTTGCAACTGGGTTACCAACTACTTGAAGTTGCTGGTAAAATGAGTAATGTTTTGCGACTGCATTTCGTTCACAAAACATGTGTACATAGCACTGCGAGTCGGTATTAGGAAGAGACGCCCTCAACACGCCCCTTCCTAATACCAAATAGATAACCCATTTTGCAATTAAGTAGTAGGTCACCGAAACGCAAAATAGAGTTCTGTATGTACAAAAAGTTTTTGGGCTGTCGCATATGCCCCAATTCGGTGAATAGAGCCGTTTGCAACAACAAAAAAGATACGTACATGTGGCCCCTATTTTCTAATCTAGTAGCAGAATCAAAGGGTCTCAAATCAGATTATCAAGAAAAAAAGGTTCTAGATTTCATGGATGTAGGGCCCAAAGTCACAATATATATCATTGACAGATTGGGATTTAGGTCATGATCGTGTATAAAGGATACAAAGTTATCAATTAAGTTTGCGGGATTGGATAAGGAACATGGCTGTTTGGACGTGCTCCTAGGGAACTCTGTGCCGCACCTAGTAATACTGCCAAAATCCTGCAAGAATCCGCCCCATCTACGCTGTGCCTGACTGAAGCTTGATCCTGGATGCGTACTACCAGTGCTGGAGGTACCTCACCCCGATTCAGCTCATCCTACAACCCCATTGAGGCCCGCAGGAGACGGACGTCACCAAAGGTCTGGGCACCCACTCAGTGGCCCATAATCTACTTGTTGCCATGTGTTCTGCCAGTGTTTGGCTGCCAGCTGGGGTTCTCTATGACTTGGAGGTATTTGTAGACGGCCCCCATATAATTTACTCTCTCTCCTGTCCTTGCTGCACCTGTAGCCTGGACTTCCAAAATTCCAACCCCACGGTGCATGGGACGGTGGGCGGGACGCAGGACTTTTATCAGCTGGTGGCAGCCCGACTCCACATTGCTGCAGTGATCAGTGGGGCCGGCATAACCAGGGAGTCTGTCCTGGACCTTTCACGGTTGGTGTGAGCCCCAGTGAAGGAGGCGAGACGTGGATGCTCTCTCCTGCATTACCTGTGGAGGACACTGGCCTAGTATGGTGCTCCTCTCCCCCGTGTGGTAGTATAACTCCGTGGGTACCACCAGAGGAACAGTGGGTAGGTCTTTCTTCACACCTGGGTGACTGGTGCAGTGGTTCCTTGGGGGCTGATATGGCCTGCTTGTGGCCACGACCCTCACCACCTGTTCGGGCTACTGCCCTGGATGTCAGGGACTGGCTGCTGCCCCTGCTGTTGGAAGAACCTGGAACCAGGAGCTGGGGTTTTCTGCAGGAGATGGTGGGCTTCTACTCTCCAGGTGGTCAGACTCTTCCTGGCAGACATCCAGGGATTTGTGATGCAGGTAACACCCTGCCCATTGCTGGATCTTTGGTTGTTGGGTGGCAATCCAGTACACCGATTGCCCCAATGCAATGGGGAGCTTGGGGTCTCAGGACAGCATCTCTCGCAGACTTTAGACCTGCAGACCTGGGGGGTATCTCCCCGACTTATTGACCTACATTTTTCATGCCAGCTCATGGCTGTGCTGCTGGCAAGGGGAAGGGCAGATCTCAACACCAGAACACCATAACAGTATACCACAAGCCACCACCTCCCACACAGGAGGTTGTGCCTCCTAGCCTGGACAGTCCCTGGAGCAGGAGGTGGAACCATCCAGAGTGGCTTTACTGTCAGCCTTACAGGGATCTAGGGAAGCAGAACAAATTGTGGATGTCTACATCGAAGATATTCTCCTATGCGCAGACTTGGGTGAAGTCACCGACAAGGTGGAAAATGCGGAATCCAACATTAGTATCTTGTAATGAAGGTTTGACAACTAAAGCAAAAGGTATCCCAAATGTCGGTGGTCATGAATACGCTGGAGAACAGCATTGAGAATGCCGAAGGGTGCTTGCATCGAAATAATGTGTGCCTTCTGGGATTTATGGAATGAGTGAAGGGGCAATCAGGGGAGACCTTTCTTTAGGGCTGGGTGATACGTTGTAGAATTAGTGCACCAGGCAATGGCCCCATTTCTGCCACTTGGGGCCCAACCAATAGCTCTCATTGACAGGATCATAAACTACTGTGACATCCTGAGGGCTGCAAGGGAACTTTCAGTCCTGAAATGCGAGAACCGCAACACCACTATCTACCCGCACTACACGCATGAGGTACAGGAGCAAGGCAAGTCCTTTATTGCTGTGAAAAATAAGTTATGCAAAATGAACCTCAAACGCATGTTGCTATATCCTGCAAATCTCAGAGTTCTGGCATACGTGAAATCACATTTCCTTGACCACCTAGAGGAGGTATTGTCCTGACTGGACTTATCTCCCATGTCCCAGGACGTCCATTGAGTAGCGTGGACCTCTTCCATGATCGCACTGCGAGGGTCTCAATTGGCCGCCATCTGGGTGGAGGGGGACATCAGAGGGAGCACATGGGCTCGGCTCTATTGTGGTCAGAGATGATGGCACTATAGACTCCTCCACAGAAGTACACTCCTTGGTCCCTGAAACTTTGAGAATCACGGCCCCCTCTGACTAGAGTGCCCTGGGATCTCTCTCACAGACCACTGACATAGAGCCAGACACAGTGACATCCTCATTGGGAAGCTCTTCTTCTTCTCAAATTTGTATTTATTTATTTGTTTTGAACATTTATTGAGTGCACAGCTACCTCCAACATAGGGGTACCTGCACTAAGGCTGCAGAATAGCGCATTCGGCAAAAGGACAAGAGGATAAATGTGGTAGAACAACCAGGTCTTCAAAGCTTTCCTGAAAGCTGACTCAGGTTCTGTTTTGCAGATATGTAAGGGCATGATATTCCAGAGCTTCGCGGTTCTAACCAAGAAGGTTCTGCAGCATACCCTGGCCTTACGAAAGCGGAGATTTATGAGCAGATTCAAATGGTTGGATCTCAGGACTCGGTTATGTTGGTAGCTTTGCAATCTGAGTCTCAGATATGTCGGACCCAACCCATGGTGACTCTATACGCCATGGTGAGTGCCTTAAATTCAATTCTTCTGCTGATGGGCAGCCGGTGAAGATTTCGCAGGTGGGGAGAGATGGACTGACGGGAAGGCCCCTTGCTTATCAATCTAGCCGCAGCATTCTGAACGATTTGTAATCTGCGGATCAAGTATGCTGGGAGACCGAAGTAAAGGCTGTTAGAGTAGTCCAGGCAAGATGTAACTAAGGCATGAACTACAGCCGGCCTAGAATCCAGTGGGAGAAAGTGGAGGAATTGCCTCAGGGTGCGCAGCTTCCATAAGCTTATGGAGGGGACCTGACTGATCTGGGCCTTACAGGACAGAGCATTGTCGAATTTGAACCCCAGAGTCCTTACCGAGAGGGATTTAGTTCTGGGGGCCACCAAAGCATGGAAGGAGGTGGGACCGGTTGGTTAAAGAAGAGCACCTCAGTTTTCTCAGTGTTCAATTTTGGTCAGTTTTGAGTCATCCATTCCCATATGTTGCTCAGGCACAGTCTAAAGTTGACAAAAGCAGCCTCTGAATGTTCTTTAAAAGAGAACATCAATTGGGTGTTGTCAGCGTAGGAAATCACTTTCACTCTGGGAGTTCTAACCAAGATCATGAGAGGGGTAAGGTATATGTTGAAGAGTAGAGGGCTTAGTGCCGAACCCTGAAGGATCCCGCAAACAAGAGGTTTCCTGGTGGAAACAAAGGAGCGCAAATAAACCTGTTGTGTGTGATTCTCCAGGGAAGACTGGAGCCAGGACAGAACCATGCCCAAAACTCCCAAATGCTTAAGTCTCTCCTGGAGGGATGTATGACGTTACAACGCATGCTTTTACCACCCATGCTGTTACAACGCAGTTTTTACAACGCAAATCTTTACAACGCATAGCGCTTTGAGGTGCTGGATAGTGAATAGTTTAATTTACTATTCCAACTCTAGTCCCCGTGGACACTAGGGAAGGTGTTGGATAGTAAATTAAATCTATTCCCTATCCTAGAGCGCCCCCCCCAGCGCAATGCGTTGTAATGGTTTTCGTTGTAAAACCTGCTTTGTAAAAGCACTGCGTTGTAAAAGTTTCATTGTAAAGGATGTTTCCCCTCCTGGAGAATCGGATGGGCCTCAGTATCGAAAGCTGCAGACAGGTATAGCAGCACCAGCATAGTTTCGCTGCCCTGATCTATGGTTTTGTGTACTCCCTCTGCAACTTCCAAGAGTATGGTCTCCGTACTGTATCCTGCTCTAAAGTTGGATTGAGAGTCATGGAAACAGTTATAAGGTTCCCAAAATTCAGAGAGCTGACTCTGAAGTACCTGCTCAAAATGTTTTGCCTGTGCCGGCAGCATTAAGATGAGTCGGAAGTTTTTATGTGCTGCAGGATCGGTACCGGCTTCTTGAGGATAGGCAGTAAGAATGCTTGTTTCCAAGTTTCTGGATTTATACCTGACTTCAGAGAAGAATTCCAGATTTGGTTCAGGGGGACATCAAAATAAGGGGCCAACAATCTGAAGAACTGAGCCGGGCAGGAATCGCCCAGAGTGCCCGATTCACAGCTCTACAGTTTCTAAAAGGACACATCCAGAGGAAGAGGGTGAAACTCCGACCAAATATCAATGCAATCCGGAGTAGGATTAGGCTCATGCAGAGACATGTTAGATGGGGAAGTGGATTAAATAGATTGAATTTTATCCTGAAAGAATTCTGAGAGGCCATTACAAAGAGTAAAGGATGGAGTCACAGAGCTAGCAAGAGCAGCCAGTTTGGTGAAGCATTGAGTAATTTTGAATATTACTTTGGCTGAATTGTCGGCCGACTTGATCTTGTGTGAAAAGTAGTCTCGCATAGCATTACGCTTGAGTCTATGGACCTTTTTAAGGGCTTTTCTATAGGAACACTTGGCTGCTGGATCATATGCTTGTCTCCAGGAGCATTCCAATTTCTTACAAAGACTTTGCTCTGCCTGAAGTTCCATAGAAAACCATGAGACGGATGGCTTTTTCCTGGAGGATGTAATAGATCTGGGAGGTGCCACCTTATCTAAGACATTAGTAACCCAGCTATTGTAGCTGGAAATATCTTCGTTGAGATTCCATGTCTACTGAAAGGGGGTATTTTGAAACAAAGGAGTCAAAGAATCCGTAGCGACCTTCCTTAAATCTCTCCTTATCTCTGGAATATGCTTAGGGGCTATTGCTGTGGTGGGTGGCCTGAAAGCTGAATAGAATACGTGAATGATCCATCCAAGTCAGAGGTAGAGGGACCTCAACCAAAAGGTAGGGGCCATTCAAAAAGATGAGGTCCAGCATGTGGCCAGCGTCATGAGTAGGGGCAGTGACTCTTTGTGTCAAGTTAAGCCAATCAAGAGTTTCCGCCAGCTGGAGGGCTTTAGTGGATTTTGCATTTTCCATATAGACGTTAAAATCGCCTAGAATAGTGAAGCTGCATATTTCAGTGAGAGATCAGTGGCTATGTCATAAAATTCTGCTAAGTGGCAGCTTGGCGTATTGGGGGTCTATACACCAATATCCCAGCCACCGATAGCAATTATGAGACCCTGACACAGAAAGACATAGCCTCCATGATTACTATGTGTTCAACACTACTACAGGAGATTTCCCAGCCCTCCCTCAGAACGATAGCCACTCCACCTCCAGTCTTGTTACCGCTCCTATTGGCACAGGTCAAACAGAAGCCAGCAGGTATCGAACTCCCTGTTGCAGGTACCCCCGGCCTGACCTGTATCATAGGCGGCGCTGGAGTCAATAAACAATCGATAGGCTTCCCATAGCTCATCCTAATTTAAAAAGACAGGCATTGCAACTAGCTCCACGGTTAGCTTACTCGATTCTAGCTTAAGTTTATTAACACATGTCTTGTTATTTATTTTAAGCATCTGCTCACTTGACCAAGATAAGCGACTCCCGGGGAACATATGGGCAGCGTGGCTGGGGCTGGCCACGGTCTGGATGCGGGCGGGCGGGCACAGACGGGCTTTCCTTTGGCACGGAAGTGTCATGGCAGCTGCGCGCGGCCTCTGTGCGGCCATGCTTCAGCCCTGCTTTTATGTTTCCTCTTGACAAAGAAGCTAGAGCGCTCCCCAACAAATGTGCAGCTTCCTGTAACTCAGTGCCTTCCTGCCGTGCAGGGACACTGATTCTAAGAAAAGCGGTTTCCCTCCCGATGCAGTAGAGAGTAAGGTGAGCCAACAATAATCAATGCAAGCGGTTTAAAACACAGAGCAGAAAGAGGTACAAATTCAAATCCAGAACAGTAATATCTAAAAGTTTACACAACGTATAAAATTCACAAAGCTAAAGTTGAAGTGCACAAGTGTAAAACGGCAGCCTTACTCTCCCCACACGCCCCGCTTTTATGTTCCCCCATGGCCAAGAAGCTAGATTGCTGCTCAACAAATGCCCAGCTTCCGGTAACTCTGTAACTTCCTGCCATGCAGGGACACTGACTCTAGGTATGGAAAATGGAAGGGAATGGAAAAACACTTATAAAGTGCGTAGATACCTGAAGGCATCCCAGCGCTAACAACATCAACGGACGGAGTAGACACAAATGTTTATACAGATTTTTGGAGCAGCCAAGTTTTAAGGAGTTTCTGGAAGGTCAGGAGATTAGAATCTCGACGTAAATGGAAAGGGCTGGTGTTACAACGCTAGGCAGTTTTGTAGGAAAAGGAGCGCCCACCACTTCTTGCTTTTTTAATTTTTGGAACTGATGCAAGAAGGACGTTGGTCAAGCTGAGGTTTCTATTGAGACAGTAAGGTGAGACAATAGTTTGAATAATTGTTTGTACTTTCCCCCAGAAGGACTTATGAGTGATAGATAAGGCTTAAATAGATATTCTCCCCAGTACCTGTAGCCAATGGACCGCCCTCAATGCAGGTTTGGCCAATTGCCGATGAGGGGTCTGCAAAAGTAATCTGGCGGCACAATTCTGAACAATCTGTAGCTTTGCAGTAGCTGCTTGAGGGGCACCCAGGTTTAGGGCATTCCCATAGTCAATGTGTGAGTGAATGAGGGCATTTACCATCAACCTTCTGGCTAAGAAGGGAAGAAGAGGGTGGATTTTTTGGAGCATCCTGAGAATGCCATAGCAGGTGGCTGATAGCTTAGTCGCTTGGTATTCAGAAAGAGCGATCCAGCCACATACCCAGACTTTTTACCTGATTTTTTGGTGTGGGATCAGGGCCAAGGCATTTAGGCCAAAATCGCCCTGCGTCGAACACGAGAGAATTCCCGAGGAGCATCAGCTCTGTTTTTTGTCCATTTAGTTTCAAGCAGGAATGTTCCATCCATTCCCCCACCTTCTCGAGGCAGGGACCCAGACCAGAAGGTGAATTATCAGTGTGGTTTAGGGCCACAATGAGTTGCGTATCATTGGCGTATGGTATTATTTCTATCCCGAATGGATGGACTATCTTGGCCATATACACATTAAATAGTGTCGGGCACAGGGAGGAGCCCTGAAGAAGACCTCAGATGAGAGGCATAGGCTCTGAAAAGGTATTACCTTCAAAGACCTGAAAAAAACCTTACCTCCAGGAAGGATTGCAGTCAGGTAAAAATATCCCCTGTCGCTCCAAGCCACCAGAGTCTCTGAATCAAGATGCTGTGATTGACCGTGTCAAATGTGGCGCTGGGGTGCAGGAGGAGGATAGCCGCAGTACCTCCTTGGTCCAGAATGTTTCTGGACTCCTTACCTGCCGCTAAGAGAGCAGTTTCTGTCCCTTGCTGGGGGCAAAAACCTGTCTGTGAGGAGTGCAAAAGGATGTTGGACTCTAGATAGTCAGATAGGACATAATTGACATGTCTTTAGAGGATTTTACTGATTACGGGCAGGAGGGAAATAGGGCAGAAGTTCCCCAGGAGTTCAGGATCCAGGTTAGTGTTTTTAATGAATGCTTCTACCATGGCACATTTCCAGGTTGGGTGTACTATACCAGAGGTAATAGATGGTTGGTTGATAGCTTTATTTCGATATGCAGATATATCTTAAAAGCATTACATACAAATATAAAACTGCAGATCGTCAAATTTAAAAATACATTCAAAGATTAAAACAATAAAAAATACCATTGATGGATACAATAAATTAATTAAAGTGAATTAAATTGATGTAGACAGTCTTTTGGAGCGAATCAACCATGGCCATTTTAAAAATTTGGAGACACCACAGACTATAGGGGGGGAAGTGTCAGTTAATAAGATACGTAGCGCCACCATATGCTGGAGTGTCCCTAATAGTCTGAATACAGGTTTGAGCCAGCACCTCCTTGGTCGGGAATAATCAGGGCACTCAAAAAGAATATGTGCCACCGTCTCGGACCTTGTGGAGCAAAGGGCACAGAAAGGTGACAACTGCACAGACATTTTCCATCTGGAAAGAAGATCCCCTATCGGAAGAGTTCCCACTCTCAACTTAAAGTACAGAGCCCTATCGATTGGCATGGTAATCAAATCCAGATAGGGTTCGTAGGCCACCACGTCCTTAATTCTTAAAAAGGCTGCGGTGGAGTTGCAGTGGTGGGGATTACCGATGAGTTGAGAGGAGACCCATTCCCAATAAAGTTTTTTCAGGACAGCTTTAGGTGGTGCAGATTTTGTAGCCCAAGAAGCCCCCAGACCCAATTCCCCCAATAGGTTTTTAACATCCCTTAACCATTGAATCTTGTGCCAACCCCCTATTCTCATCACCTCAGACAGCCCGTCGGCATATGATTTCAGTTCTGGGACCCTCCATAGGCGGGCCCATAACAGCAACGGCCGGAGGCGTGCCTGGTCCTTGATCAATTTGCAACCCACATCCAGGAGCACCGGAACTGTGGGGGTGCTCAAGGGGAGAGCTAGTAGGTCTTTCAAAAATTTGCTCTCTGACTTGGATAGAGCCTCCAAATTGCAGAGGCCCCAAAGCTCCGCCCCATATAACGCTGCCGTGACCCCTCTTGCTTTGTAGATGTCAATTACAGGTGCCACGGACTGTATAGATGAGGCGCGATACTCCCTTAACAGCGCACCCCCCACCCTTTTGTGACTAAGAATCATCTTGTTAATGTGGGGTGTCCAGCTCATAGAGTCGCTCACACGTATTCCCAAATAGTCAAACTCAGAGACTTTATCGAGAGGGACTGAGTTCAGGGCTGGAGTGCGTCCTAGTTTCCGTGGTGGGTGCATGATCAAGTATTTTGTCTTTTCCACATTAATCACCAGGCCCCTTGCTGAACAAAATTCCTGGAAACGATTCAGAAGCTTCTGAAGACCCTGGGGAGTCTTGGCAATGAAGAGGGTGTCGTCTGCAAACAGCAGGGTGGGGATCCGTACGCCCCCGAGGGAGGGTGCGTTTGCTGGTTCTTGAAGCAGATGCTCTACCACACCATTTACGTACAAGGAAAATAGTGTGGGAGCTAGTACACATCCCTGTCGGACGCCCCTGCAGACCGGGATCCTGTCAGTCTTTTCCCCATTTTGGCCCCAGCGAATCTGGGCGTAGTTATTTGTATGGAGTTTGATCAGGAGCGACAAAATGTAAGGGGGGAGCCCAAGACCCTGCAAAACCCTCCAGCGTTCCTCCCTGGGAACCAGGTCAAAAGCAGTCTTCAAGTCAATAAAGGCCAGATAAAGACTACCTTTGCCCAGCTCCACCACCTTCCAGCGCAATAGCATCAGTCTGAAAACCTGTTCGATGGTCCCCGTTCCTGAACGGAATCCCGCCTGAAAATCAGACAGGATGAGGTTTTCATCCACCCATTGGAGGATCCTCCCCAGAATCGCCTTCCCCGCCACCTTTTGTGTCGAGTCAATCAGGCTTATCGGCCTATAATTCCCCGGATTGTCCCGACAGCCCTTTTTAAATATGGGAACAACCTCTGCCCCTTTCCAAGATTCAGGAACAGGTCCTCCCTCCAAGATGGCATTCAGAAGGGCGGTTACCAGTTTGCCTCATTCGGTCGGGTAGGCCCGGAGTAGATCCCCTGGAAAGCCATCAGGACCGGCTGCCTTCAAGGGTACCAAGGACTTGATTACATTTACAACCTCCCGTGGAGTAAAGGGGTCAGGAATGCTGTCCTCTAGCGAAGGGAGAGGGAAAAATGGCTCATTGAGGGGCCCTTCTACCGGTGAATATAAGGCCCTAAAGTGGTTAAACCAGGTCTGGGCCGGGATAGTGCAAGTCCTCAATGTGTCGTCAGGTCTATCCCTGGATCCCACCAAGTTCCAAAAGCCCCTAGCATCCTTTCCTTGACTAGCAACCAGGAGGTCCGCCCAGAATTTTTCCTCCCACTCCTTTTTCGCTATTTTTAGGGTTTGGGTGTAGATTTTCCTAGCCGACCTAATCCTAATTTGGGACTTTAGTTTTACTGCTTCCACCAGTGCTTTCTTGCTTGCCCCACATTTATGGGTATGCCAGCCTTGTCTTTTCAATGGGCGGGCCCATGTCTTAACCCCAGTGTGTCTAGTTGGAACAATAAACAGGTTGCTTATGGCCGCGGTCAAGTCACAAAAGGACCCAACCACCTCCTCAGGCCCTCCCTCAGGAGAGTCCAAGATGCCTTGGGCCGCGGCCAGAAGCAGTGCTATGGCTACAACCTTTTCCTCGGATAAGGTGAGCTTTGCCCACTTCAGCCGCCTACCACAGTTTGAGACAAGTTTTTCCCCCTGTTTGGCAATGGTACGGGACCTAGGGTACTCTTTGCCCTCCGGCCACCAAGGAGTCAAAGCGAGAGAGAGCAAGTTGTGATCGCTCTCAATGGACGTAATAACTTCCATATCCCTCACCGAACTCCATAAACACACGTCAAGCAAGATGTAATCAATTCTTGACGTGCGGTTGGGCCTGTTGTACGTGTGGGCTCCCATCTTGTCAGAGCTTGACCTCCCATTGAGGGCCCTCAAGTCAAATTCTATGCTAAGGGTGTTTATCTGGATTGCAACTACAGACCACCTCTTGATCGGGGTTAGCTCTAGAATCGGGATCCCCCTCCTTCGATCCCCCTCCTCCAGACCCAAAGTGTCGTCCGAGCCCAAGGGCTCGAACGTACAGTTTAAATCGCCCGCAACCAGGGTACATGATTTATATGGAGATGACCTTAGCAAGCCCTCCAGGAGAACAATGATGGGCGACTGTCTACCTCCCTTTGTGCCTCTAGCGTAGATGTTATAAATGTTCAGAATAACACGGCCCCGGGCATCTTTTAGAGTGATGTTAAGGAGATCCGGGCAATTGGTCTGGTGCTCTTCTACTCTGCAATTTAAGGAGGTTGCCACCCAGATGAGGAGGCCTCCAGAAGGACGTCCCCTCCCCGATGCTGGTTAGACAGCAGAAATGGAGTAGGAAGAATAGCCCACCTTGTGGGTGGGCTCCCTGCTCCATGTCTCCTGGAAAATACAAATGGAGTACTCTTCCACAAGGGCATTCCAGTCCGGCAGGGCCAGCTTCCTGTCAATTCCAGCCACGTTCCAGCTGAAAATCCTAAGAACTGGATCCGTTACAGCTGGGACGCAGCCGGGCACCACATCGTGGCGGACACCTGCCCCGACCGGAACAAGAGATCCACTGCCCTCTCCATTGTTACCCTGCACCCCACCAGATTCCCGGGTGACAGATGGGGCTATATGGTTTGCTGTTGGAGTGGATGGGCTGGTCAACAGTGCAGTGGGATGGTCAACCCCGCCCGCTTCACAATCCCGCGAGGCCACCCCACAGACATCATCAAGTCAATAACCTATAGGGCCCCAATTCAGACCTGACCAAGCTGCCTGAGGATGGAACTGTGGTGCCACCGGGTACTCTCGACAGCCATTGTTGCTATATTGTGTTGCAACATGGGGTGGGCCGGTACAGTTCATAACAGGCCGCAGGTAGAAATAGGTTAAATCCACCACATCAATGCCTGAGCCGCCCACTACTTGGTTGTGATTACAGATTGTATGTGCAACTCTGTTGTCTTTAAAGTTGACTACCACACAATCTCCTTCTAGGCGTTTCTTGCCCTGTCCTATCCAGCCCTCCCTACGCACTCCAAGTATCGGCCCGTCCAGGCCCCTAGGTAGCGGTTTGTTAGATTTCAGCCAATGCATCGTTTTGTTCTTTAAGGCCTGGTGGGTTTCAAAATCAGCTTCCTTCAGGGGAGGGACGTTAACAAGAACGGCAACATATGGATGGCACTCTGGGGGGAGGTTTACTGGTGGGCTCTTAGAGTTCGCTTTCCGCGGTATAGCTGCCGAAGAGCGTACTCCCGGGCAATTCACGGCATGTTTAGCCTGGGGTGCTTGGTCAACACCCCTGCCTTTAGCAGCTACCTGAACCAATCGTTTAGACTTAGCCCCATCGCCGCCAGCTGGCAATTTGGCATGGCCAGATTTCGTGTTTACAGTTTTTGGTGTCTCGAGGGGGCTTGAATGGACCTGGGCAGTATGGGTGATGGTCCCGGGTTTGGCCGCAGTTGGAGCTGTAGAGACAATGGTTAAGTCCTCACAGACTGCAGCCGTCGGTGTAGTCGTTGTAGAAGGTACAACCTGTACTACATCAACAGGCACACGCTTACCCATGTTCCTGCCCATGCTGTCCTCCCTGGCTCTTGACTGAAGTTTAATAAGGGTTTTAATGGAGAAAAAGTTATCTAGTGTGGTCTGCTCAAACCTATCTAGCCTTTCCCCCAAGCCCTTAACCTGGTCAATGAGCGGGGCTAATAGAGAATTGATCAGGACCTCTATTTGTTTGAGAGATGCAGGGTCATGCAGTGTTGCTGACTTATCAGGGAAGTTTAAATGTGCTTGCACAGCCTCTGGTATAGTACCTAGGGAAACATATCCTCCTCCCATCTCCGGCTGAAGCTATGCCATTGCATAACTTAGAGTCTAAACCCTTTGAAGCGTACTTCCTAGGGCGCTTATGCAGTGTGGTAAGGCTACCCTTACGCAAACTCACCACCCTTTTCCTTTTCCTTTTCCTGCGAGCTGCGGGGTCGTGGACTAAGCACTGCGGAGTCGGCGCCTGAGGGGGGCCTTGGTATGGCAGAGGCATGGCTTGGCCGATGGTAGGGCACGGGGGATCAAGGGTACATAGACCCCATCCCACAGGACTGCCAATGGAAGGTGGTGATTGTGCTACCAAACTCTCCAACCTGTCAATACTTGCTCTTATGGCAGCCACCCGTGGTTGCTCAACGATGGCCGAAAGGAGAGGAGAAGGAGCGGAAAAAATGGATGGCGACTGGACCTGCGCTATTGCACCAAGCGAGGAGCGTCTGGCTGGTAGGAGATCCTGTGAAAGACGTCGCTCCGTCATCACAATCTCTTTCTCTATTACAGCAGCTACTCTAGTGATGAATTTGTCCATTGTACCAATCGTCGTACTCCCACGACCCCCCTCCCCTCCACCCCTTAATATTTTCCCCGACCGAGTAGACATCAGAATAGCTGGACCCTCAGCCAGTGTTCAATCATCCTCGGGACCTGAAATAACAGATGACAGGGGGGTGGCCCAGCCCAGCCTCTGACAGCCCCTGACTGCCACAGACTGCCCGCCCTTTGCCCGTGCTTCGCTTGGCGTCCCGCTCGCGTCCCGCGACGCGAGAGCCGATCCTCAATAAAGGGGCGTTGCGGGCGGGGGGCGTGGTGTCCAGGGGGCGCGCGTCAATTCCTGCACTGCGCTGGGGCTCCTGGGCTGTGTAGTCCCTGGCGCTTGCTCCGCCTCCCAGGAGCTCCTCGTTGCTCCCGATGGCCGCTGTCCGAAAACGGAAGAAAAGACAAGAGCAGCCCCTCGCTACTCCCGCGAAGCGGCACCCGCAGAGCGGGTGCTGCAAGAGGTGGCGTGGCGTGGAGTAGCATTAACCCATCAGGAGAGAGGATAGAGGGCAAGTCAGGTGCCACGAGTCCCGCACCAAAGGAACTGCAGGTACGCTCAGAGTCAGTGTCCCACCTGCTTAGCAAAAAGCCCCGGTCTTTTACACCTCGCCGGGCGGGGGGCGTGGTGTCCAGGGGGCGCGGCGTCAATTCCTGCACTGCGCTGGGGCTCCTGGGCTGTGTAGTCCCTGGCGCTTGCTCCGCCTCCCAGGAGCTCCTCGTTGCTCCCGATGGCCGCTGTTCGAAAACGGAAGAAAAGACACGAGCAGCCCCTCGCTACTCCCGCGATGCGGCACCCGCAGAGCGGGTGCTGCAAGAGGTGGCGTGACGTGGAGTAGCGGTAACCCCTCAGGAGAGAGGATAGAGGGCAAGTCAGGTGCCACGAGTCCCGCACCAAAGGAACTGCAGGTACGCTCAGAGTCAGTGTCCCACCTGCTTAGCAAAAAGCCCCGGTCTTTTACACCTGGCCGGGCGGGGGGCGTGGTGTCCAGGGGGCGCGGCGTCAATTCCTGCACTGCGCTGGGGCTCCTGGGCTGTGTAGTCCCTGGCGCTTGCTCCGCCTCCCAGGAGCTCCTCGTTGCTCCCGATGGCCGCTGTCCGAAAACAGAAGAAAAGACATGAGCAGCGGGTGCTGCAAGAGGTGGCGTGGCGTGGAGTAGCGGTAACCCCTCAGGAGAGAGGATAGAGGGCAAGTCAGGTGCCACAAGTCCCGCACCAAAGGAACTGCAGGTATGCTCAGAGTCAGCGTACCTGACAGGGGCGGCTGGTGACATTTGAAAGTGGTGAGGCGTAAACTAATTTGCATATTGCACCGCAGCGAGCGCAGCGAGCTAGCCCAAACCACCTTGCATCCATCCATACATCATTCATGCATCCACCCATCCATCCATCCACCCACCCACCCATCCATCCACCAATTCTGCATCCATCCTGCATCCATCATTCATTCATGCATCCACCCATCCATCCAGCATCCATCATTCATTCATGCATTCACCCATCCATCCATCCTGCATCCGTCATTCATTCATGCATCCACCCATCCATCCATCCATCCTGCATCCATCATTCATTCATGCATCCACCCATCCATCCACCCATCCATCCTGCATCCATCCATCATTCATTCATGCACCCATCCATCCATCCATCCTGCATCCATCATTCATTCATCCACCCATCCATCCACCCATCCAGCATCCATCATTCATTCATTCATGCATCCATCCATTCACCCATCCATCCATCATCCATCCTGCATCCATTCCTGCATCCACCCATCCATCATTCATTCATGCACCCATCCATCCACCCTGCATCCATCCTGCATCCATCATTCATTCATCCACCCATCCTGCATCCATCCTGCATCCATCATTCATTCATGCATCCACCCATCCATTCATCCACCCATCATTCATCCATCATCCATCCATCCACCTATCCTGCATCCATCATTCATTCATGCACCCATCCATCCACCCTGCATCCATCCTGCATCCATCATTCATTCATCTACCCATCCACCCATCCTGCATCCATCATTCATTCATTCATGCATCCACCCATCCATTCATCCACCCATCATTCATCCTGCATCCATTCATGCATCCACGCATCCTGCATCCATCATTCATGTATTTTTATGACCATATAACTTGCACACAGCTTGTCAGTGTTTAATACCAGTCTCGAACCTTGTACTCCAGCACCAATGATACATGATTAATATTAATTGTTTTTAAAAACATGTATTTATTCAACACCAATTTCACACCTTAGTCGGAACATCATTTTTATTTGTTTTTTAAAATATCTATTTATTTAACACCAAAGTAAGTCATGTATACATTTTTATGGTTCGATAAGAGGCTCGAACCTGGTTTCCCAGCACCAAAGTCTGCCGTGCTATCCGTCAGGGGTTATGTAACCGGGCTATGTAGTGACCAGCCAATCCTGCGCCAGGATTGGCTGGGGGGGGCACCATGACTCCTCGCCCAGTCACCCTGTGTAACCCCGGGGGCTGCGGCCCGCCCCCTGGTCCTCTCTCTAAGGGGGAATTCACAAGAAAACGATCTGCGCATGCGCGGGCATGTTTGTGCCCAAAAATACACTTGCGCAGCTGCAGCAGCCCGATCCTTCCCCCCCCCCCCCCCCCCCCTTGCGCACTCCGGGAAGGTCGGGTGTCTCCCGGTTTCCCGGCCGGCAGATAGCGCGATTTTTTTAAATAATTGTGTTTGGCTTCTAGTGACGACGTGGTGGGTCCATGGGGCTTAGTGGGGCTTCGCCCCTACGCCCCAATGGACGCACCGCGCCTGGTACCTGATGAGTTTATCAGTTCCAGGATTACTGGGAGAGCAGTTGCTGCAGCTAACTTTAGGACGTGAGGGGGAGGGGGCAGGATCCCTAGGTGAGCCTCATTTTACAAGGGCTGAGATGGTCTGTAACGATTTGAGGTCCGTCGGGGAGCTTTCATCTAATAGGACATTAGTATTGGACTGAGGCGTGTCCACCTGAGACAGACTATTTTGAGGTGTCAAGAGAGGAAAGGTGCTATATATGTTCTGAATCTTCTTATAGAAGAAGTCTGCCAATTTATTGCAGTGAGTAAGAGCACCCTCTCTAGTGGCTTGCGGAGGGGGAAGTTTAAGGAGTGTTTAGCAATTCAGAAGATTTCACGCGGAGAGTTGGCTGCTAGGTTAATAATGTCTCCATAGTAAGCTGCTTGTGCTAGTTTAATCTCTACTTTATAGGAATTGATAGCCTCTCTACAACACCACCACAGAAACTATTGCCTCCCTCCGTCGACCTTTCGCCCCACCAAGAAACCTGGGGCCTGTCCTCAGCAACTGTAATATTAACTGTACTGTGTATACTTCCATCCCTCTTGTACTCAGCACCCCGCCCCCCCCCAACCCTCTCCAACCTATGGTATACTCTTATGATCCCATGCCTCTTGTACAACTCTATGACTCTGTAAAGCGCTCTGATACCCTGACAGGTCAAGTTTGCGCTCTATAAAACACAAAAATAAATAAAAATAAATAAATGTATGGAGGTTTCCCTCTCGATGCAGTAGAGAGTAAGGTGAGTCAGCAATAATCGATGCGAGTGGTTTTAAAACTCAGAGCAGAGAGAGGTACAAATTCAAATTCAGAACAGTAATATCTAAAAGCTTACACAACGTGTAAAATTCACAGAGCTAAAGTTAAAGTGCACAAGTGCAAAACGGCAGCATGCTTGTCCCGTATTTGGGCCTTGATCAACTCCCTCCCCCTTCTGAGAGGATGATTATTTCAGGGACAAAACTCGCTGCAAGTTTGCCCCCCTTCTGGGTGGGGGGGCATGTAATTCATTGAATGGGGCAGATAGGATTATATAACCATGTGTTAGATTGAGTGTATTTTCACTATGCATATTTCCTCACGTAAATGTGTTATTTCATCTTGCATTCATATATTTTGTTAGGTGTTCTAAAAAGGAGGAAAATGTGTTACATCTGGTGTATTTTCTTTTTTTTATTAAATCATTTTATTGAGTGAGAAAACAGAAAATATACAAAAATAGGTCAAATTCCTTCTAGAGATCTCACACATATTTTTGACCATTTTTACCCCCGTGCCGGCACTGCCCCCACCCCATCCTTAGACCAGCAAAAAGATTGCCAGATTGCGTATGAGTTTTTCAAACCTACACTTTAACAAGTCCTTTATCCAAAGTCTTTCCCTTATCTAGTCCTGTATTCTCCAAGCAAAGTCCCTTTCTTTTCACACTTCTATTGATCTTAATACATTTTTATAGCAGCCTTTTCACTTTTTATCAGATTCTTATCGGAGCACGTTTCACTAGTACATACAATTATACACATTTTAAACCACCTGTTTTTTTATCAAATAGCCATAGTCAAATTCCTAAAATAAGTGGGCGATAAAACTTCACCTGGATGTCTATACATATGTATTCCTCACTTAAACACCCTATTGAAGCTCTCCTCTTGATATAAAGTGCACATGCATACATTACATTAGACTCATTATTAATTTATACACACAATATTTGATGGGGTTAACATTTTATGGAGCATACTTTATCAAAACATCAGAAATAAAATCTTAAGAAGAAGTGTCACTGCACACATATTTATCATATGGACCTCATATACAACCCTTCTTCTTGTTATAACGTGCTAGTGCATACATTTTGTCTTACATGTTATACTCATTATACATATTCAATCACCTGTCTTGCAAACTAGCAGCTTAGTTAACAAAGTGCAAAGTGCCAGTTTCTGAGAAAGTACATTTGCAGGAAAACTTTCAACACCTTTGCTTATCTAGCCAAGATATTATCCTCCTCTTCCTCCCATATTCTTACACAAGCCATCTCCTAAAGTGCAAGTGCTACCTTACATTGGTTTATAGCAGTCACATTATTAAGGAACAATCGGCCAGATTCATCATACTAAAATCAGCTCGCAAAGGGCCAGATTCTGAGAGTCTGGCCCTTTGCGAGCGCATCATCCCAAATGCAAAAATCGCTATACTAGAAATCGCTATATTGCGAAGAATCGCATTTAAGTAATCTCAATTAGAGATTCTTTAAATGCTATTCATGAACCTTTTTGAAATTGCGAATTCGCAATATGGGGCCGCTAATTACCGAGAAGTGTAACTTCGTGGTAAATAGCGAAAACTTAGAAAAATGCACTTTGGACATGTGTGTCCGCAACATCAGTCTACATTTTCGTTTCAGGGGTGCTACAGGGTGTCCTTTGGATACCTCTGGCACCCTTGAAATCACTTCCTTATTTGCGATTAGGAAATTGCTAATCGCAAATAAGGAATGACTCCCCATTCATTCCTACGGGCCTTTGGCCCATAGGAAAGAATGGAGAGTCATTCCTTATTTGCGATTAGCAATTTGCTAATCGCAAATAAGGAAGCAATAGAAATCGCAAATAAAATTGCGATTTCTACATGAATCCCGTTTTGCGAGTCTTTAATAGCGATTCCTTAATAAGGACTCGCAAAACGGGACATTGATGAATCTGGGGGAATGTTTCAATAAAGTGCGTATATGCAATCTCGACCGGCATTATAGCATTCTCGGCCATGATTTGCTTATCTGAATTGCCCACTTTTCTAAAGTCGAGTGATAACAATTCCCCAAGTGCATCATTGCGCCAAGTTCTAGCAGCCAAGTTGGTACAATATTTCAATAAAGTGCATATGCGAAATCTCTACAGGCTTTATATCTTAATGGTAAATCATCCCGAAAACCTATTCCGCCACTTGATCCCTCCAGGTAGAGAGGTGTTTCGAGATTTTCCCTCCTTTCTTTTTAGCCCTAATACCCCTTCGATATTAGATAGCTTTCTCGAGACTATTAGTTTTCATTAATTGGGCTAACCACTGATGAAAGGTTGGTGGATTAGGGTTGAGCCATACCGATGCTATGACAATTCTATAAACTGCCACAGCTATACAGATCAATGCCCCACCTTCTTCTAAGCTAAGGGTATGTATTCCAAGCATTATTACATGTGGGGGAATTTTCACCTGTATCTGTAGCTTCCCCTCCAGAAAAATCTCTATTTCTCGTATGAGCGGGTTGAGTTCCCAGCAAGTGGTGAACATGTGTATCAAATCGGTTTTATAAAGTGCACATCTTGGACAAAATGGGCCTTTCCCCACTCCCCACTTAGCAATCCGATATGGCGTGTAATACAATTCAAAGCATGTTTTATAAAATTGTGCCTGGAGAATAGCGGGCATTAAAATCCCTAAGGTATTAAAAAAAATACTTCTTGAAAATCACTTTCTGTTATTCCAAGCATCTCTTGCCACTTTGCTGAACATTTTCCCAGATCATCTTTCATGTAATTATTTAATAATACATATATTTGTCCAAACTCCAGTACCCCGGGTTGGCTTAGTCTCTCCACTAATTCACAGCTGTCAAATTTCTGTATACCTCGTGCCTTATTTAACAAGAAATCCCTCATCTGTAGGTATTTCAAAACAATCCCTATTAGATAGAGCAAATTCCTCTTTTATTTCTTCAAAAGACTTTAAACCTCCTGGTGTGAAAAGGCATCCTACCTGTGTTATACCGGAGCTTATCCATTTCTGAAAGTATTGGTCATTCAAAATATCGGGCAACTCTGCATTCTGTACAAATGGTGTATAATAGTTTATTTTCGGTAATCCTACTAGAGGTCGTAACGCCGACAATACCCTAAAGGCCGCCAAGAGTGTCTTACAGCTAACTCTTTTGTAATACCCATAATTAACCTTGTTATGTCATGAGAGTTTACTTGTACATGTGGATCATTCCCACTTATAGTTTCCACCCTGGGAGTCGCATTCAGCAAGGATCTGCAATGTATAATGGAAGTCGACTACCAGTATATTCTAAGGTTTGGTAAAGCCAGACATCCATGCTCCTTAGATAAATATAAGTATGGTATCGCCCTCCTAGGTCTTGTATAGGCCCACATGAACTGTGCAAAACTACTTTCACATTTTTTAAACCAAAAATTCGTAAAAATCAGGGGGATTGCTCTTAGGAATATAAAACCATAGGGAAATAGATCATCTTGATTATATTTACTCAACCAATCAGGGCAAGATGTAGATTATCTATTTTCTTAAGTGCTTTTTTCATTTCAGCAGCACATGGTTCCTGGTTTTTCTTAACTATCTCATCGATCTCAGTGTCGATCACCACTCCCAAATATGTTGGTTTTTTTACAACTCTTTTATCGGTGTGTGGTGCGAATTCGTTAACAATTATTTGCATTTTGTCCCTATTCAGAGCATAACCGGATGCTAAGCCAAACCTTTGGGCCTCATTTTCAAATGCATTCATAGCCATATCAGGTTGTGTAGTGACTAATGCGACATCGTCCGCATATGTTAAAACCTTTTTTATGGGCCCAGTATCGTATAGTGGAGGAATATTCGGAAAATGTTCCAGATGTTTCAGAAAGGGATCAATATAGATGGTGAACAATAACAGGCAGCAGGGGCACCCCTGCCTTGTGCCTCTTGTTATTTTAAATGCCTCTGTAAGTCCCCCGTTCACCATCACTCTAGCCTCCAGATCTTTATATAAGGCTTTCACTGCCTGAATAAACTGTTCCCCAATCCCTTTCCAGGACATAGTGGCCCACAGATATTGCCAGGAGACCCTATGTAACGCCTTCTCAGCATCCCAAAAAACACGACCATAGGGTCTCCAGCTACCTGCTTCATGGCAAAGAGTGTAATATTTTTTCGAACGTGGTCAATGGTACTTCTACCTGGGACAAACCCATGTTGGCTCTGGGATACAATCTTCTGGATCACTTGTGCCAAGCGAGAGGCCATAGTTTTAGAATAAAACTTCACGTCCCCATTAAGGAGGGTAATTGGCCAGTAAGACCCTAACTCGTCCATAGGTGTATTTTTTTTAGGAAAGATTACTATTTTTTCTTTGCCCCAGGAGACTGGTGGATCCGCTCCCTCTATGATTTGCATAAACAGAGCCTTCATAGTATCCCTCAATTGCTCTTGGAAGACCTTGTAGAATTCAGTGAGGATCAGATCTGGTCCCGTTGACTTCCCCTTTGGTAGACTAGCCAAAGCATTTACTATTTCTTCCCATTCAAGAGGTCTCATCTAGCTGATCCCTTTCTTCTCCCATCAAGAGGCCTTCAGAAGGTTGGGTCAGGTATTGCTCTATCTGTTCTGCCCTCTGTGCTCCCCCCTGATCTTCTGTATAGGGAGTTTGATAAAAAGCACAGAAAGCAGTTTGGTTTTCCCCTGCTTCAGTTCTCAATCCCTCCACAGGGTCCCTGATTGTCCTGATTTCATTTCGGGTAGCTTCCTGCCTTGCTGTTACCGCAAGGAAATGTCCCACCCTGTTTCTACATTCATACATCTCTTTGCGGTGCACTATTGCCTTATCCACTGCTTTCTTTAAAAGTTTCTCCCCTATTAGGGTTTTGATTATTGTTACCCCTAGGCTACCCCTAGGCTGACGGTTTCTATGTCTTCCTTCTGCTGTATAGCCTTAATTAGGTTACACTCAGCTTCAGCCAACCTGTTTTGCAGGTTCTGAAGTTCAACTTTCTCTATTTTGTTTTTCCTCATTGCAAATTGCATTGTTTCCCCTTGTACCCCTGCTTTTAGTGTGTCCCATACTATGTCCAGGTGGATGTATGACGTTACAACGCATACTTTTACAAAGCATACCTTTACAATGCATTTTTTACAACGCAACATCCATTACAACGCATTCCATTACAATGCATGCCATTACAACGAATTTTTCAAAACTACCTTTACAACGCATTCCATTACAACGCATACTACCTTTACAACGCATACCATTACAACGCATAACATTACATTGCATTTTTGGTAAGTATTGGATAGTGTAGGGGTAAAAATTACTATTCTAACTCCAGGGGGTGCAACAGTAGGGTAAGTGTTGGATAGAGTAGGGGTAAGAATTACTATTCTAACTCCAGGGGGTGCAACAGTAGGGTAAGTGTTGGATGGTAATGTTATGCGTTGTAATGGTATGCGTTGTAATGGTATGCGTTGTAATGGTATGCGTTGTAATGGTATGCGTTGTAATGACATGCGTTGTAGTGGTATGCGTTGTAGTGTCATGCGTTGTAATGGTTGGGTTGTAATGGCATGCGTTGTAATGGATGTTTCGTTGTAAAAGTTTCGTTGTAATGGTAGTGCGTTGTAAAAGTTGCGTTGTAAAGGTTGTTTCCCGTCCAGGTAGGCCGATCCAAGAATCCTTTTCAGAAACTCTGGTATCCACTTCCTCATATTCTCCACATATACCTCACCCACCAATAATGCTCTTTCAAACGTCCATGATGAACATGGCTCCGTTTGATCCCACATTCCTTGCATCTCCAGCACTAATGGACTGTGGTCTGAAAGATATCTAGGAGCTTTTTCGATTACACTTCTCTGTCTGATTGTGTGTGAGACAAAAAAAAATCCAATCTCACATGTTTCTGATGGGGCGCAGAGTACCCTTGATCTTGCCGTCTTAAGTCTCCCCAGACATCACACAACCCGTGCTCCTGACACAAATTACATAGAGCCTAATGAAGTTTTTTTATATGCTTCCCCCAACTTCCAATCGCTATGAAGATTGATATTAGAATTGCCACACCCACGATTGGCAATTCCCAATGCACCAATTCATTTGATACCCACCCCAATAAGGCTGGATCGTCAATATTACTCCCATAAAGAGAGCATAGCATACATTTAAAAGGACCAGGGGTGCTACAGCTAGCAATGACCCACCACCCTGCTGTATCTGCCTTTACTGAAGAGAAATGGATAGCTTTGTTGCAGGCCAGAATTGCCACCCCCCCGAATACATACAACCTGCGATGTTGCTCCTATTACGCTGTACCACAGGTATTTCAAAAGAACTTTTTAACTTCCTTCCACATGGGTCTCTTGGAGACAAACAATGTCGAGCCTGTAATATTCTCAGCCCTTGGGAACGCATTTGTCTTTTCTTAATATCATTCAGGCCACAAATACTTATCGATCCAATCCTCAGCTTACTCATCTATAAAATTGCATCAAAACCCCACAATATGCAATGGTCAGCGGCTGGTTGGACTTGCTAGCCTGAGGTCCGACAGAGCACACGAGACTGTGGATGCCCTTCTCCTGCTGCTACTGATAGTTTTGCGGCTAACAGAGACGTGCCCACGCCACGTGAGGTCCGAGTTGATTCAGCGGACGCGGAGGAAAGCCTGGCGAATTATGGTAACATGGGGCGGCAAAGTGAACAAGGCTCGCACTGGCACCGGTATCGGCGCTGGTAGCTCCATGTGAACGTACCCACACCTGTGGCACCGGCAAATCTGAACCAGGCAAGCAGAGCGGGAGCACCGGAGAGGCTAAACAACAGGTCGCTACAGGCAGAGGATTAAAAAAAGACACTGGAACCAAGAAGGTGCTGGGAAAACCAGATCAGCAGACGTAGGATGACCCGGCGCAGCCTTCTCTCACTGCTTTGTTCAGTAACCTGTCTGTACCAGAAGCTACAAGTAAGGGGCAAATTCTTACTCAGACACATACGACACATGACACCTGGGACCGAGGAGAATGTGTATTGTGGGAAGGTGGGTACTGAGAAAACAGGCCTGATGAATGTAAAAATTGACGTTCTCTCTGGAAAGTTGCTCTCTGGCCCAGATGAGAGTGCAGGTGGTAAGGCAGAAAAAACAGATGACCACTGTGTTACCTTAAAATTAATGGATAAAAAGGAAGGCAAGACAGCTACTCCAATGAGTGAAATATACCCTAATGCCCGTAAACAAACAGGGGATAAATGAAAGTCTGGTAAAAAGAGACATAGTGAGAGTGGGGCAGCAGATCAGAGGGGAACTTTCACCTGAAGGGATAGGGGAGGAATTTTGCTCTTTAACTGACGAATCTGGTCCTCTGGAAAAGATTACATCTCTTCGACTAGTAGTGAAGGGGGCCTGGAAACTGATGACTCCTCATTAGGAGATCCGCTGGAAGCAATGCAGAGGAAGAAGAGTACAGGGGGCCGTAAAACGAAAGAAAGCCAGAGATGGCCAGTGGGGAGACAATTGAAATGGGATCACTCGGACACGCGGTTTGTCCTGGATGACAAGGCCACAGAGGGTGCAAGTGAAATGATAGAACCGGGAGCCCAAGTAAGAGAACCGTCACTATCAATGATACTATGCTCTATTTGGCAGATGCAGGAGGAAGTAAGGGCTGATGGTCGCAGAGCCAGAATTGCCAATAAAAATTGCGGGCATTTTGCAGAAAGGTTGACGATGGTGGAAAGATAGACTGAGGCCCTCGAAGTGGAAGTCGAGGCACTGAAGGAACAGAGCGCAGACAGAGTAGAACCCTACCAGATGTCATGCTCAAGCAGGAAAATAGACAGCAGAGAAATAACTTGCGCTTTTTGGGGGTACCAGACGGGGTGGATGGCAGTAATCCGAGGCTGTACATTGTGAATCTGCTGAAAAATACCTTTACGGAGCAAATTAAATTAGACTGGAACAACGAGATACAAAGAGCCCACCGGGTACCCCTAATGATGAGGAAACAGCCCCAAGAATGACCAGGGGCCTTTTTAGTGTTTTTGGGGAATGTCCTATTGTGTCAACTTGTGTATGACAAAACACAACCCAATTCCCCAAAGTTGTACGATGGGGTCCCTTTTTTTGTCAAACCGGACTTTGCCCATGCGACTGTGTAACGACGCTGGAGATTTAACAATTGATAACACTTTTTCAGAAAGTGGGGTCAGAGGTATTGCTACAGAACCCGGCCAGACTGAAATTGCAGAGTAAGGGTACTACTTGTGTGTTTGTATCAGAAATTTTGGAGCAGGGGTATCTAAATGAGATAATAAAATCGGGAAAAGGTTTGGAGAGTCCGAAGACGGGAGGCCATGTAATGACAAATTTCTACGTATGTTTTGGTGCTTCTGTCAGTCACCAGGTCATTACTTACCACATCCTTTCTCAGTTCCAGAAAGACACCACATCTCACAATACTTACCCAAGAAAGGAATAAACACTGACAACATATAAGACCATTGCTGAGGAGCTCGCAAATAACAATAAGTCACAACACCTCCCAATCCAAGAGGGTAAACAACGCATGCTCCTCCTGGCAATGTAATTTAGACATCCCTGATGGGAGGCACTTTCCCTTCTGTATTCACAATTACCCATTAGAGGGGAATCACCCATCCCTCTGTAAGTACTTGGTAAAAGGGTCCCAACCTTCCCTCACAAGGAATACCAACAAATGATATGCTCTAGGGTTTCTTTATTACATGATAATAGGATGACAAAAGAAAGAAATAACTAAACATCACAGTAAACATTAGCAGCAATCATCAGCACACAGATATACATGGAGCCTGAAAATAAAAGCATAGTTAGATAAAGTTAGATATACATCGAACACCTCACCATAATCTTAGGCGTCATGTCATCTGAAGAAGGGTCCGTCTCTCTTTCCCTCTCCTGGTTGGGTCCGGACTCTCTGTTACACACACACGACTGCACGTCTGCAACGTGATGTATCATCAGACCGCCAAAACACCAGACCAGCATCTCAGCTCAGCATATCAGCATCTCTCAGCATCTCAGAGCAACTCTCTCTGCCTGCATCTCTGAATCTCTCTCGGACCCCATTTCTCTAATATAGAACTCTATCCTCTATCGAAGCTTCTGGAAGAACCCGCCTACCTTTCTCACAAGATTCCTGTACTTTTCCACACCAAGCACCGAACAGCAGCTGGCCAAGCTTTTGTTCTGGCGCCAATGCGAAGAAGGCACATTCCTCCTGATAAGAACTGGTCTGCTCTGGTTCACTGCCGGTGAACAACACATGTAATCTCAAATATCACCTCTCACCTATAGAGGCTCAGAAGATTGCTGCAGTTTAGAATATGGAGTTGCTCAAGCATAGGCCTCTACTACTTGGAAAGCAGAATGCTATTTTACCACGTCAAAGCCAATAGGCTAAAGTCATAATTTACCTAACTCAAATAACACTATGCACTTAATCCCTCAGTATCCACTATGGAGCACCTGTGTGCACCATCACCAACAACACTGCACCTTGACATCCCATACCTTCTATTCTTTGGCAAGATTATTGTAATGCAAGACCATCCTACATTAAGGCTAAAGTAACCTAGCACACTAAAATCAGTACACAATGGTGGTGATCGAGGGTCATCACAGATCATCAGACCACTAAAGTGGCTCATGCACTACATTACACCCCTTGACCCTTGAACATCACCATTCACATATATCACAAAATAAAATCACTGAACTAAAGACACAGCTATGACTGCATCTCTTAACTGTAAAATTGGCATTGTCGTAAAGAAACTAGCAACTGAACATTATGACTGAAAAACAAAACTATCATTGGGACACTGCATCTATTAACTGTAAAAGCAGTATCAATGCACAATAACCACCAACTGAATAAAACCGAACTGAAGATCAGATTGTCATTGAAACATTGCATTTCTCATTTAAAGGCAAAACTTCAAAAACTAAATTGTCAGAGTGAAACATTCAAGACTGTAGGCCATATTTGAAAGAGTAAAAACTGCACCACAGAATCAAAAACATAAGCAATAACTCTTGTGTGAAAGTGACTACTCAAAAACATTGAATTCAAAGCAGATCATAATTAACTGGTTTTCTCTTTTTGTTCTTTTTAAACTTATTGCATTACCTAAAACAAGAACTCAGGTGAAATATCTAAAAATAATTCAGCTTGTGTCATTTGAACCTCTAATAATGAAACAGCAAAATCTACTGCCAAGGCAGCCACTGTAGCTCAGAAAATATCTACTCCAAGTGCAGCACAAAGTCTCTATGGGAAAAAAGTGTTCTTTTCTGTGAAAAAAGCAAAACAAAAAACACCACTGTCTCTTGTCAGGGTGCACATGCAGTTCTCCTGTGCGAAAGACACACAGCTCTCATTCTTTTAAAGTCAGCCTCACTCGAAGGGGACAGTTCTAAGTGCAGCAAACACCGCTGATCCCTTCTTCACTTAGAAAGAAGCAGTCCATCTATGTAGATGACAGCTCTCTGGCATCCATCTTCATCAGTATCCCCTCGGCAAGGAAGAACCCCATCTGATCTGGTTCTCCATAGATCATCAGCTCCGGTCTGCCATCAGCCACAGGACATCACCGTCCGCTCCGGTCTGGCTCCAGGCTTTGGAAGTTCCACTTTCAAAATAATAAACTAACATAACAAAATAAAAATAAAAAAGACAAAAAAACAAACAGGGCGGGGCGGGGCAGGGCAAGGAATCACTCACAGCCCATCCCAGCAACCTGAAACGATAAACAAGTATCACATGTCTTGCAAAAAACTTCAATTCAAAAGCACATAATTTTCTTTTTACATCTCTCAAAGTCCAATATTTTAATTTCTGTCTGCAAAGCTCTCCTCTAGATCTGGGAAATAGCTTAAGAATGCTACCTGCATTATATTCTCTAAGTTTATTTGGGCAAAATCAAATTTTCCTTACACAGCCAGAAGGGCTGGAGCAGTCAACTGTACGCTATTCTCACTCCCAGCTAGCATACCCCTCCCTTCAGGAATGTCCGCGTCCCAGGGCTGGCTCCGTTTCAACCATAACAGAGACACACTGCTCTGCCTCGCACCCCTCCCTTACAAAGAGCTCACATTCCAGGAGTGAAGCACATGCCCACTTCTGTCTGCCCTGCCTACCTCCTCATAAGGATGGGGCATGATGGTGATGAAGCCTGCACCTTTGTGCAAGCCTCCCTATCTTTCCAATTCCACAGTCTGAAGAGACGAATCCCCCCTCCTTCACACAGATTCTCCGCGAAAAGAATTTGGGTGCTCGCCAAACATAACAAGCAGCAGAGACTGCTCCTGCGATCGCCCCCCTCCCCTACAAAGAGCCCGGGGAAGAGGAGGCGCCGTGGAATGCATGTTATCTCCTCAAGGTCAAGGCATGTTAGTTCCCAGCCGTTACCAACCCAAAAGCTGTGAAATTTTCCATTCTTAAATGGAACAGAATGATGTCAAAAAACCCTTTCTTTCGTCTACGTTCTATTTCTAAATACTCTGCTCTTCTGTTTAGCTAATTCAGGCAAATTTAAACTATCATGTATAAAACCTTGACAACCTTAAAAAGTCGCATAACAACATCACATTACATTTCTGTAATATCTGGGGTAACATCAGTCAAAGAAGGTCTATGTTTGTTCAATTTGTAACAGTCAACTGTCATGGGCAAAGAATTATCACATTTGTGCACCAGCTACATAAAATCATTTAAAACAGTAGTTGTTGGGGTCCCCAACCCTGCTTCTGTGAAATCCTCCCCAACTGCTATTCTGTCTATATGGGCCATTTTACTACTAGTGCAATCTCCCATAAGCAAATCACCTTTTCTCTCACGCTGCTCTGTCCAGTATCTTTTAGTGTGCCAAAGCACATAGTCAAGGGCATTTGTTCAGCATCTGAATTGAAAAGTCCCTGCCCTCCACTGTAGCTAAAATGGGCACATTGCTCTTGGTTAAAATCACAAAATACATTTTTAAAACCTGGAAGTAGCCAGTCATACTCAATTCGCTGTTGTACACTTTCAAAATCATATGCCTGCATTTTTCTTTTAAAGCAAAATGTATCGTGCACTGTTAGGTCTGATTTATTTCCACCACTGGTGATTAATTCTAAAACACGGGTCTTCTTATCTGACTGAAAACTCTCTTCGGAAGAATTAATTAAAACAGCCTGTGCAATTGGCAACCTGACGAGATTTTCTGTAACATTTTTCACATGTAAATCATGCATGTTTAAGTCCGTTGTCAAAGGAATATTTTCACACTGGACATCAATTAACATATCCTTCAGCTCTTTTTGCAAATGCTCAAATTGTGGATGCACGTTAAACAACACATTAAAAATAATCCCATTATCTCTGTCTGAAACATCATCCCACCTTTCAGGGTTATATTCTGAGATGTTACATTCATGTTGCAGCTGCGCACATTTTAAATGCATTTCTTTTTACTGAACACTGTAAAGGGATCCCACCCTTTCTGCCTAACGTAAAAAAGCTATTCACAAGCCCTTTATACAAAACACATTTAAACACACGGCAATTCTCGTTCAACCCAACACAATTAGCTCACTCCTGAGCCAGAACACCCCATGAAAATAAATCAACTGATATCTGAGAGTCTGCTTTCAATTGCAAAAAAACCAACAATATTTTCCCCTTTTAAAATCAACGTTCATATCCTGCCGACTACGCCAATTGTAATGACAAATTTCTACGTATGTTTTGGTGTTTCTGTCAGTCACCAGGTCATTACTTACCACATCCTTTCTCAGTTCCAGAAAGACACCACATTTCACAATACTTACCCAAGAAAGGAATAAACACTGACAACATATAAGACCATTGCTGAGGAGCTCGCAAATAACAATAAGTCACAACACCTCCCAATCCAAGAGGGTAAACAACGCATGCTCCTCCTGGCAATGTAATTTAGACATCCCTGATGGGAGGCACTTTCCCTTCTGTATCAACAACTACCCATTAGAGGGGAATCACCCATCCCTCTGTAAGTACTTGGTAAAAGGGTCCCAACCTTCCCTCACAAGGAATACCAACAAATGATATGCTCTAGGGTTTCTTTATTACATGATAATAGGATGACAAAAGAAAGAAATAACTAAACATCACAGTAAACATTAGCAGCAATCATCAGCACACAGATATACACAGAGCCTGAAAAGAAAAGCATAGTTAGATAAAGTTAGATATACATCGAACACCTCACCATAATCTTAGGCGTCATGTCATCTGAAGAAGGGTCCGTCTCTCTTTCCCTCTCCTGGTTGGGTCCGGACTCTCTGTTACACACACACGACTGCACGTCTGCAACGTGATGTATCATCAGACCGCCAAAACACCAGACCAGCATCTCAGCTCAGCATATCAGCATCTCTCAGCATCTCAGAGCAACTCTCTCTGCCTGCATCTCTGAATCTCTCTCGGACCCCATTTCTCTAATATAGAACTCTATCCTCTATCGAAGCTTCTGGAAGAACCCGCCTACCTTTCTCACAAGATTCCTGTACTTTTCCACACCAAGCACCGAACAGCAGCTGGCCAAGCTTTTGTTCTGGCGCCAATGCGAAAAAGGCACATTCCTCCTGATAAGAACTGGTCTGCTCTGGTTCACTGCCGGTGAACAACACATGTAATCGCAAATATCACCTCTCACCTACAGAGGCTCAGAAGATGGCTGCAGTTTATGATATGGAGTTGCTCAAGCATAGGTCTCTACTACTTGGAAAGCAGAATGCTATTTTACCATGTCAAAGCCAATAGGCTAAAGTCATAATTCACCTAACTCAAATAACACTATGCACTTAATCCCTCAGTATCCACTATGGAGCACCTGTGTGCACCATCACCAACAACACTGCACCTTGACATCCCATACCTTCTATTCTTTGGCAAGATTATTGTAATGCAAGACCATCCTACATTAAGGCTAAAGTAACCTAGCACACTAAAATCAGTACACAATGGTGGTGATCGAGGGTCATCACAGATCATCAGACCACTAAAGTGGCTCATGCACTACAGGCCAGTAGCTCTTCGAGCTTATGATTGAAAGGAGAAATGAAATGTCGCTTCTATGCTTTGTTTTGGGATAGCACGGGGTATATATATTTATTTTTAATATAATTTTAAAATGATAAAGTACATTAGAATTATTAGTTTAATAATTGTTTTAGAGCAAATATTTATATATATTCATTATTACATAAGTGTGTTTAATATTTTTTTAATTACGTTCATTTGGTATTGTTAAAATGAATATGAAATCTAATGTATCTTTTGTAAATTCATGTTATTCTTTAATATATATATATATATATATATATATTTATTTATTTATTTTATTCATTTATATCATTTGTAGGGCGCACTGCAACCCTACGGGCATCCTGGCGCTGAGGGAGTGGGTCAAAAGGAAGCAGTCAGTAGTGAGAGCAGGAGGGAGGGAGGGAATATACCGAAAGACACTATCACTATGTCACCCAGGGAATTATACCCTAGGAAAGAGCCAGGTCTTGATTTTCTTGCGGAACAGCCATAATTCATGAATTTTTCTAATTTCGAGTGGAAGCCTGTTCCAAAGACGAGCCGCTGCCACACTAAATGCTCTTCCGCCCTGGGTTGCTTTCTTTATTCTGGGTACTCTAGCAATGTTGGTGAAGGAGGAGCAGAGAGTTCGGGTAGGCTCATACCACTGGAACTTGTCCTGGAGTGGCTTGGGGCCCTGACCATGCAATCCTTTGAACACGATGCATAGGGACTTAAATATATATATATAAAACAATATTTTGTACAACAATATTTATAACATCGATATTTATTTTCTTGATATTATGTATGGGAATATTTTGGGTGTCAATATTTTGTAGTGTACCTCCGATTTTCAATGTTTCTAAAACAGAGGAAGTTGAAGTGTTGACCAAATGTTTGAGATTTGTAACTAGTTAAAGAGGCAATAGATTTGACCTCTTAGCTTTGATAAATTGGGCTCAGAAGTTGAAATGTTTGAGAAAACAGTCCTCAATTAAATTCAGAAGGTGTGATATATGCCTAAAACTGAATAGAAACTATCATTTGAAGGACAACGTGTCATTATAAAATTAAAACAGAATGAACAAATCACTATTAAACCCTGTGGCAATGGAGGAAGCACAGTACCACATGACATTGATAAAGAAAAGATGACAACCATGATGTCTGCCCTAGAACAACAGAAAATTGGGGGGATCACCTGAAGAAAGTTAAACGCCAGATAAACAGGATAAGTACGCAAACTGCTTAAGATGGAGTCATTTGCATACAGGAATGTGCTTCCCTGAATGGAAATAAATCCAAAGTCCCGGTTATGTATGGTGTGCCTAAAACTCAGAAAAATGCTTGATAGTGTCTTCTGTTGGTGCCATCATGGAACCTCTTTCTAAAAACACAGACACTTTTTTAAACCTATTGTGACTACATTTGCATCATATGGGAAGGATACAGATCACATGATTTTGAAAGTGTAAGGTATGCAATTCACCAACATAGAGAATTGTTGGTCATGATGGATATCGATCCACTTTATACAAATATACCCAAATGAGAGGCGTTCTTGCGGTTAGCACTATACTGACACGTGAAATTCTGGATGGTGTGGTTGCCTTAATCCTTCAATGTCTATAAATAGTCCTGGGAGAGAATCAGTTTGAATTTGATGGACGACTGTCACAAAGGGAGCTGCATGTGCCCCGAGTGTGGCCAATATTTATATGGGTCTGTTTGAAGAGAAACATATTTATAATGAAATGGCCCCGTTTTTAAAAACATCAAACTTTGGTTGAGATTTATCAACAACATTTTCTTTTTTCGGAAGGCAGAGGAAGAACAACTTAATTAATTTCTCACATGAAACAATGTGTGTGACATCAATTTAAAATCTACTGCTAAGGTCTGTAGGACCAGAGTTGAGTTCTTATATATTTGGATACAAACATCCTGAGGATAAATTAGAGGCATCCTTATAGATCAAACCAACAGCTGGAAATCCCTTAATACATATTCAACGTTTACCTCCTCGTTGTCAAAAACAACGTATTCCTTTTAGTCACTTTCTCCAGATTCCAAGGAATTGTTCTACTATACAGTATATGCCACATTTGTTTCCACCCTTTATCTACATCCGGTCTAAACTGGTGCTACCCTTTTGCATTTAACATCCAGACTGCCTATTGTCAACTTCCCATTCTGCTTTCTGTATGATTTATGAAATTGTTTGTCACTTTTTTAAAACCCTTAATTCGATCATGGATATTTCTTACAATCCAGGTTAATTCTTGCCTCCCCTTGTGTCCACACTATCAAAGGTCAGAGAGGTTGGTGCACGATTCTCTTTAGGTTTTGGCTCACATACGTAGGTATTTTTAATTAGGTTATTGAATTAAGATTCGAGTCGGAACAATAGAGATCGTGGGTTCTTTTTAAAACAGTGATTTCATCAGAGCGGTTGTCTCCTACACTAGGTCACCACTTAATCCCTGCCATCTTCTTGTCTACTTTTTTTTTTTTTCCGGCAGTACAGGTTGGTACTATCGCTACCATGAGCATTCCTACCTGGCGCCTACTAAATTATACTGCCTAGGACATGGTTTTCATCTTTTTTTCCATCTTACCTATTTCTGGTCTGGGTTCATTCTGCAATTTAAATGTGTAGGTTGACCACGCAGACCTTGGAGTTGTGACTGCTGCACACTGGCATGTCCCAAACTTGGAGCCTCTATTATTAATCTTTCATTTTTCTGTTTGTATGCTACTTGCTGCCTCACCATGCAAAGAGAACAATTTATGGACAGAATGATGAACAATGTCATATATTCACCCACATGCAGAAATTGGGGCCTAATTCCATTGTTTTTTCCTCACAATGTCATTCCAGTTCAGACCCAGCCATATGCAAATCAGTCTTGACCTTGTTCCCCATGGGAACAGTCTAGCCAGAACTGCCAAGCCAGGTCCTCCCTGGACTGGAAACACGCATCCTAGGACTAGTGTTGTGGTAATCAGCAAGGCTAGCTTGACTCTAATGGCATGGAGAGCACGGGACCCACATCTGGGCATGCCCGTCCCGCTCGAGGTGACAAATGCAAAGAGAACAATTGATGGACTGAATATTGAACAATGTCATACATTTACCCCAGTACAGAGATCTGGGCCTAAACCCATAATTTTTCGCTCCCCATGCCATTCCAGTTTTGACCCAGCCATATGCAAATCAGTCTTCACCCGGTTCCCTATGGGATCAGTCCAGCCCGAACGGCAAAGTCACATCTTTCCTGGACTGGAAACAAGTCTCACCATGGCCTCACTTTCTGGACGTTTTTTGTTACTTATAGGAAGAGCGATGGTGGTATAAATTATGCTACCCTTATGTTTCTCATGAGATGTATGGAGGGTTCATCCTCTCTCTCCTGTGGTAAATAGTATACGGTTTCCCACTGACATGGCTAGTATTCTATGCAAATTTTAGAGTTATACATCCTTGGCTAACCATTAACATTGCCAAGTTTACACCACTTTATTGCTCAGGTGATGAAATTCATGTTCCCTACCATGGCGATTTATTATCCCTGTCCGATTGCTGCCCAATGACCTAGCCTCTTTCTCATGGTGTTTTATCACGGGATTGGTAGTATATACTGGAGTTTGGCTCTTTGCTTTGCTAGGTCCTCTATTCCCAGTCAAATGTGTGCTTTGTTTTTTTCAGTGATAGTAATTTTAGCTTTCATTTTGATAGGTGATTGACATAGGACATTGATGGTCCCATACGTTTTAGGCATGTCTGGTCCCTTTTGGATAAGGTTAGCAGTTAGATGGGATTTATCCTTTGGATTTTTGCTTCTTTCATACCATCCTCGTTCGGTTTGGAAAATTCCTATCTCTTTCTATGTTGCTACAATTGTGTCCTGAGGAAGACGATGTCAAAAAACTCTAGGGGTCAAAACCTCTACAGTTCTGTCTTAATCACATTTCTTTTGATGATTGGACTTTGAGAAACCCTCTAAAATGTTGCTTGAGGGGTTTCTTTTCAAATTGTTGTACTACTTTGTTTATGTGCACTGTACATTCTTTTGCAAATGTTTTTACTTATTTTCACCTTCACATAGAACACCTTTTCACCAATTGAAGTTGTCACCTTATTGATACAATTTATGAAATCAATGAATTGAAGAATTCCTAAATCTGTTGTGTTGACAGCACGGTCTTTGAGTTGTATATCAGTGTGAATATTTAAACTTTTATCTGAATAAGTTTTTTTTGTAACATGTTATATATATGTATGGCCTTCAAACCCTATTTTCATTGGAATACAGGACACCCCTTCTCTTTATTTGACAACCCAGAGACATGGCAACAAAACTGAACAATCCCACCTCAGTTGTCACTTCATACTAGTTCTGGGCGCAGCTCCTCACCCTTGGATTAGTGCCTGTCTGACCAGGTGGACAAAAGAGGACCCTGCTGAAGTGTCAGATAACATTTGCCTGTGACAGAATAGGCCTCTTTGAAGTCAATTGAGTTCCTGGGCACAGCCCAGATGGTCATCCTCCCAAGCAGAATAGAACACCTCCCCACACCCAAGGCTTTCGTCTCTGCTCTGGGGGTAAGTGCACATCTAATCAAAGGGGCTATTCAGCTCAAAGATGAGAGTTGAAAGCTGATGCAAATGGGCTTAGACAGGGAAAAGGTAACTTTCTAAAAGCACCTTTTTAAAATATGTATTAGAAATCCGACTCTCCAAGTAAATTGGGACTGTGATACGTACTTGAAAACGTCCAATAATTAACTGTTTCCTAGGTAAAGATATTAATAATGTTACTATTGCATCCCAATACTTTGCTATAGAACAGTTAAACCTACTATAGGGAAAATAGCTTTTGGGGATTTGTCACTGTAATGACAGGGTTTTCATACAACTTTCACATGTCCTACTTTTAAGGAGTGTTTAGGCCTGTCAAAAGGGGAGTATTTTGGTAATTCGAATTTGCAGTCTTGTGTGCACTGTCACTCTCTTTATCAACTATCCCTGTTTTCATTTGTCTACTCCCCCCAATCGACGTTTTCTCACTTGCCAGACTTTTTAGCTCTTTCTTCTCTTCCTGAGGGGTGATAGTGGGATGTGCCCCAATCTGCTCATGTTGGAGGAAAGAGGGAGGCAAAAAAGTCCACTAGATACCAGGGTGGTAAATATGTATATTAAAAATGGGATGGTGGCCTCCCATCCTGCATTGTGCTAAGACTCCCACCCATAATGCTCCAAAAAATGTTCCACCTTCCTGAGCCCAACAGCCTGAATACTGCAGCCATCCCATCGCAAAAAAAATGTGAATTCTTTTGGGCATAAATTTGACATATGGTCAGCATAGAAGGGTTTAATCCCCCATGCTGCCCCCCATTTACTGGTGGAAGAAACAGTGTGTGTTACATAACCCTAGACTCTCCTGTGTGTCAGTTATTCAGTAATATAGTGGTATAGTAGGTTTCCTTGCATGCCAGCCAAGCGCAGGCCCACGCGCCCCAGCTACCACATTGCCACAATGAGCGAATTTCAAAGGAAAAAATTTGATTTCTGTCTTTTTGTGTTGAACATTTCATGTTGTGAGCTCCGTGCAATTTGTATTCGTATGGAGTAAAGAGCGTTTGCCCCACGGCGTGGATTACTGCCAACATGTGCCGCCTCTCTTAAGTTATACATGTTGTAGTCTGTCGTGGTGTTGCATAATAATATATGACATTGAGTAGTCTTGAAGGGTGAGATGCAGTGTGAAGTTATATAGTAAGGCCTAATGTGACGTTGAGAGTATGTTGTGAAGCAGTATGGCGTTGTCTGTTGGGATTCATGGTGGAATGGTCTTTTGAGATGTTGGACAAAAGTGTGATATGTCGTGTTTTTTAGGTATATTGTTGCATGGTATTCAAATGTGTAGTTTTTAGTGACCTAACAAGGTAAGCAAACTCCTCACAGTTACTAGTATTACCAGGTGCATAATTACCAAGTGACCTAGTAAAGTCTGCACACTGTAATGCCTCCTCCTTTTCCGGTGACGAATCCCACCCGCTGAGAATAGGTTTAATTTGTGAATAGAAAGGTGCCAATAATTTGGGAAAATAAGGTGTGACTGAACCGTTAGTACTAAAACTCTCACATTACTTCGATTCAATATTTCTAACTCACAACCACCAGCAAATGAGGGGGGTACACAACTTGATAAAGGAAATACTGGTCACGGTAGTCCTAACCCATTTTAGAAGCCAGCTTGTAAGAAGGCCCTCACTGGTGGTGTCTGTCGCTTTGAGTACAGGGGGGAGAGAACATTGATATCGTAATAAATTGTTTATTTGGATGTTAGTGTCTGTTCCTTGTTTAGGTTATGGAAATTACAAATTAGGTTTAGGTAAGGCTTATCCATTTAGTGGCTCGCCCATCCATCCTTTCCCACCTGGTTGCTCCCTTGTTTTGACCTGAAAGCTGAAGCCAACAGTGAGCAGTTTCAGTGTACCTTTCTGCGGTTGTTGTAGTGTAATATTGTGATCTAACCACAGCTGCATCCTCTCTTCTTCCTTCTGCAGTGCTTCTTTGGCAGCCGGTCCTCATGCAGTGGTCATTCTCTGTGCCACGTGAGATCACGGCCCTCGAGGGGTCCTGCCTGGTGATCCCCTGCACGTTCACCGGTTCCATTGTGAGATCGGACAGACGTCTGACATTCACCTGGAGCCTGTGGAGGAGTAACTCGTACCCAGAGGTTTACAACAACAAGGATCCAAAGAACGTGTTGCCTCAGTATAAAGGACGCGCTCTTCTCGTGGGTGATTTGGAAGATCAGAACTGTACCCTACAGATAAACAGCGTGACTAGAGAAGATGCTGATACATATTACCCTCTGATTGAATGGGAGTACAGCCACAGCGTTTCAGTCGAAGTTTCAGGTCAGTGCGCTGCAGCGGCCATATTGAAGAGTAAAATGTTTTAAATAGAAAATCCGCAGTAGTGTTCGACTAGTGCGCTAGACGTACTCAGAAGCAGAGCAAAGACACTACGCATACTGCTGCAAGCAAGGAAAATAGCCCTCCTCCGCTACTTGGCTAGAATAAACAAGGCCTTATTGGGGTTCGCTCTGCGGTATCAAGGCCCCGGTGCCATAAGACCTGCTGCACCACTGATAGCTAGGACACTGCTCATACACATCCTTTTATGAATACCTGGCAGGTGTAAAGGAGCCTTAACCTTCAAATTGAAGTCCACACGCAGCTCTGCCCCCCCTTGCCTGCTGCCTTCCAGTAGGTGTGACGCCGGAACACATCTCCCCAGTAAGGACTGCTAGTAAAGACAGCATGAGACCAAACCGAGAGCCCGGGACTGGGTTACGGTGTGTGATAAACTAGATGAGACTGCAAGCCGAACTGACAATCGTGCCCTCAAGCCAAATTACTTCCAGCCACAGCTGTACAAGTTCAAAAGCCCACATTACAATAGGTACTTTACAAGTGAGCGGGTGATGTTGATACTGAATCACAAAAAATCTATGGGGCACATTTACAAAGAAATGAGGCGGCGCTGCAGGCAATTTAGCAGCGCCGCCTCAGTTAAACAAGCATTTGCAATGCAATAGGTCTCACATTAACGAGAGTTTGAGCTATTGGCATTGTAAATGACAATGCCTTTTATTTGTGTGTGTGTTTTTAAAACAAATATACGGAAATGTCATTTACAATGCCACTAACTTAAACTCTCGCAAATGCCAGACCCATTGCATTGCAAATGTGTTCAGCGCCCTTGCTACCATTTTTTTAAAAAAAAGTGTTAGGAGAGAGCCAGGCAGGACACATTTATTTGAGAAAATAGTGCATAGAGGCTGTACTTAAAGCCTACTAATGATCATCACAAGTAACAGGGGGTGTCGCCTTGGAAGGTTAGAAAATGAGACATGGCGGTACTAAGAAGGGACTACCAAGCCTATTGACAAATGAATAGCAACAGTTTACCATGGACAATGACACAAACAAATGAAAAATATGGGCAGAGAGTGGGCGGAGCTTCAACTCCCTACCTGAATACAGCATTGGCCTAACGGCTAGGGCGCTCGACCTCGGACCTGGGGATCTGGGTTCGAGTCTCGGTAACGACGCCAAAACCTCCTGTGATTCTGGGCAAATCACTTAATCTCCCCGTGCCTAAAATGAAGGTAACTGGAAACGTAAAATGTAACATAACTGGAAAAATATGTAAAGCGCTCTGATACCTGATTCGGTTCGGGTCTAGTTCGCGCTATATAAAACTCTGCAAAAAAAAAAAAAGAGCAGCACATGCGCTACCCAGGCTTGACCCTAAAACAAAATCCATACACACGACCATCCAATCAGTTGTGCTCAGCCAGTTCTGCCACCTTTCTCAGGCATTCATTAGAAGAGGTCTCTCTATCTGTGCACTTGACCAACAAAGGTTGCGAAACCCTTGTTATTCCCTCAAAAATACAGAGAGAGACACTTTAGGTCCAAACATAACTCAGCCACAGTACAATCACTAAGACATCCTGCACACACACCAGAGGAGAAGGGCATAGCCGATAAGTGCCATGCCCTGTAAGAAAATTCTACATTTAAACTGATATAGTGAAATAAGCAGCATACTACAAATGAGAAACAAATCAACCATTGAAGTATACCAGAAGAAAAACAACCCTGGGTAGAGGGTGGGCTCTGGTTGCCCGGTGTGTGTGCTTTTCAATAACCTTGCCCATCCCCAAACATTTTCAACTAAATTCAGAATGCTTGAGCATAACTAAAGCATTTGCAATGCAATCGGTCTTGCCTTTGGGACCTTATATGCATTTAGCTATGCAGCATTAGCCTGGGTGCCGAAACATCTACTGTTCTCTAACAATGGAGGGAAAACTAAGCACCAAACTGCTGAACACGCCAGGTACGGGAACATATGGAGAGAAATACTGCCTATCAGTGGAAAATTGGATTGTCCAAAGCTCTGTTTTTAATATAAAATCGGCCCCTTTAGTGGTCATATCATTGAAAATAGAAGATTTGAAAAAAAAATTATTGTCTACTGGTGTATGGCCTGGAATCTAGGGAATGCTAAAGTGATTCTGGTATTTTACTGACCTCTGCTGGTCGTTTTCTATTATGAAAGTTAAATAGAGGCAGTTGCCAGAAAAATTAAAAAAAATAAAGTCCCTAAGCAGAAAGCAATTCTGGGGTTTTACTGACCTCTACTGGTCATTTTCTATCAAGAACGTTAATTAGAGGCATTTGAACAAGCAGCAAGCAATTCTGGTATTTTACTGACCTCAACTGGTCGTTTTCTATCAAGAAAGTAAAATAGTTGGATAGAAAGAAAAGCCCCTAAGCAAAGGTGGAAACAGACAAGTCCTGGGGCTGATCATCAGGGCCCACAAAGTACATACAACAGATCTTCCAGACAGCGCAAGAGCTGTCTAGGCTTGACCAAAAAACGCAGGGATTAGGGTGATTAGATGTTGAGAAGCAAAAACCGGGACAGATCAGACATAAAAGTAGGACTAAAGTCATTTGTGTTATATTTATGTGTGGTCTGTCCCAGTCTTTGCATAGCCATTTATGCATGTGTGTTTGTGTATGTGTGTATGTATAGATATATCCAGTGCTTGAAATGGAAAAATAGAAGTGCAGGTACTCTGTAGCAGAGTACCTGCTTATTTCTGAGAAGTGCTGATACTCTCCAGTTAAAAGTATTACATTTCACTTGTGAAGTACCTGTACTCTCCGTCTCAAAATAAAAAAGTGCCGGTACTCAGTACCAGCCCATTTAAAGCACTGTATTTATCTATATAGTTATACATTAACTCGCATTTGCAATGCTACGTTATATAACATTAGCTGTGGGAGGAGCTCCAACCTGCCATCCTGTCCCCTCTGTCCTCTGCTGCAAGCACACAGCTGATCTCCTCCTGTGCTGTCTGAAAGAGGCTGATAATGCATTAAATTACGTTGGAGGCATCTCTTGAAAAGAGAGCGTAGTTTCATTTTCATAATTTGTCTTTGTCCCATAAACTGGGACATTTGTTGAAAATTAGGAAAAGCGCTGGGACACTGGGATAGTCCTTTGAAAACAAGGACTGTCCGGGGAAACCCGGGCTGTCTGGTCACCCTTGCAGGGATGCCTTGTATTCACAAGAATATGGCACACCCATGTGCTTTCCCTTGGCACGGCACTAAAAATACTGATTAGCACCAATGCAGAAACTCTTACACCATGGTGCCAGGGTGCCTGTGCTGTTGCGATGATTATTCATGTGCAGAAATGGACACTTTTTACGACGCTCCGGTGGCACAATGCTCTGCTCCACATTTACAATGCAGCACTAAGCCATGTTGCATGGCTTAATGCTGCATTATAAATATTGTACTCTTGCATGCAGTGTCTGCATCAAGTGGGCATACAATGGGTGTTCCTGTGGGCTTTCCACTGCAACACGCATTGTATTTTTTACGCTGCCCCAGATTTAACTGGATCTGTAAATCTGAGCCTGGGCCAAAAACTAATGGCATTAAAAAGCATGTGTTAGAGTGGTGCAACCTGAGGAAATACTTTCATTTCTCCTCATTTATGCTTTTTCTATGTGTGCTGCTTTCTGCAGCACACATAGTAGGAGCAAATCACTTTTAATGATTGTTTCTGTGCAGGAAGGTATCCCTTCCTGCACAAAAACAACCATCCCTGCGAAGCAGGCACCTTGCATCATGGCGCAAGGGTGTTTGTGTTGGCACTAGACAACTTTTTTAGCACCAGCACCAGGGAAAACACAGAGTTGCACCGTATTATTGTGAATTTAGTGCATTTGTGCATTTTTAAAATGACGCAGCATGGTGCTGCTAAATGGCCAATGTCAATCCCTCTAAGCACTATGAGGTCACCGAGATAATATCTATAGTAGAATCAAATAGATCTAAAAAATGTTGAAGACTCAGGCCTGATAAGCGTGGCCAAAATACCACCTGAGTGACTTACCTCACTCACCTACAGTTACCCAAAATAAGTCAGCCGGACAGTGGAGAAGAATAAACAAAGCAAGTTTATTAGGCCACAAACTCCCATATGAGAGGGCCCTATATCGACCTCACCCCTAAGAGTGTGCTGAGAAGGACTGACTCACATCATCATGGTGATACATTATATTATGAGAAGGCAGAGTAAACACGCCCATAATGGAAAAGTACTGGTCCACCAGGGGTGTGGACAATGGCCTCATACAAGAGGCATCTGCACCTTCAATAGCAACACTTGTTATTATCTCCCAAGGACACAGAGCCAGGCCGCTACATCCCCAGCGCATGAGAACGGCCTGATAAGGAGTTTCGCTAGCAGGAGCTTCAGCTACAGTAAACCAAGAAATGCATATATGCTGACACAAGGACTTATTCCTATTCCTACGGGAGGGGGAATGAGCAAGTACAGTTTGCACGCAGAGAGAAATAATTCAAAATGGTGTCACACATGCTAAGCTAAGAACACTGCAAACGATATCACACGCATAAGTGAATAACTGCATAATGAGGACATAAACGTAAATGCGTAAATGCAGGTAATCAGTTAGACACATTCCGCTAACTCATAAGCATAATGTACGAAGGGGGCGGGGCTTGGGATTGACGCCTATCAGACCCTCCTTTTAGCGGACTGTGGCTAACACGTTTGTTTCCATTTATTAACCAAAAGGAGGGCCTTTACAGCAAAATCTATGGGCTTGGAAAAACTGGAATGACATACTTAAACCAGAACATCATCATGAATGAGTATCAACCAATTAGCATCAGTAAGCTCAACAGCATCGGAGACAGGGTATTGTTTCAATCTTTTCGTAGACTTTTTCATATTGCTGGCACACATGGAGCAACAAGGGGGAAGGCAGTAAACGCAGAGGCAGCATGACAGTAGGAAACCTATGACACCTATAATGACCATGAATATTTTCCAACCCCAGGAAGAGAAAAGACCCCACAACCATGTCTGTAGGGACCAAGTACCAGTATCTTGATGAAGCTCAGCAGCCAACCTATGAAGCTTCTGCACAGCCAAATTAACCGTCGGGGCGGAGTCAGGAATATACACGCAGCAAGACGTCCCGATGACGCGGCAAGCTCCACCCCTATCTGCCAGGATGACGTCAAGAACCATTCTATTCTGAATCGTGAATAATCTCATAGCCTGCATCTCCAGTGACATATTAGCTGCAATATCAGCTTCAGTATTCACTACCTTTTCCATAACCCGTGAAAGACGTCTGATGGACCTACTATTAAAGATAGGGCCCCAGAATGGCAACAGGCCTTTAGAAAAATCGTTAAACTGCTGTCCAGCGGTGTCCGTCTGATCAACGTCATCAACTTGAAGGTCCCTCCTTTTTCGCTGTCCTTGCACTACGTCAAACCTCCTATGTGTCTTATGATAATCCGAAGGTGCTACATAAACAGGAGGGAGTAAGTACGCCAGGTAACATGTCCCACCCCAACCCTCAGGCAACCACAGGTACCCATTATCGCCACATACAAAGTAGACATTAGGGGGAGTGACAAGCGAAGGACTAAGGGTCAGCCTAATCGAAGTAGTCACATTACAAATGCTGTCACCCACCTTTATCGGACCTCTACCCTGTATACAGAAATAAGACGAGGGTCCCACTACTGCTAGGGGCACCAGAGAATGACCACTACTGTTTGTAGCAGGAGGGCGTCGGTATGCTAGAGAAGAGTTTAACTGTAGAAAACTCTCTCGTACCTTATCAGTGTCATTAGGTATCAGAAATTTGTCCAATTTTGTCGAGCAAGTCTCTAAAAATATTTGGTCAAAACGTCCATCAGAAAATAATCGTCCAAGAGATGAGGGAGGCAAAGGGCGTACTCGCATCGTCAGTGTAGACTTACTGTCGGGGAGTCGTGGGGTGAGAGAGTCAGGCTGCTGAAAAAACTTCACCCTACCTATCAAGGAATACCAGCCCACACAGCTATTCACGGGGGTTAATTGTAGTGCCAATAACCTGTCCTTCTTATATGCTGCAGAAGGAAGCAATCCACATACCCAACAATCTGTCACATTGTATACAGCGTGTGCATGATGTAACGTTTTTATGAAGACATTATCACGGTAACCTTTTCTCATACATTGTTCACCATAATCGACAGTAACCATATTATGTTCGGGTAAGGGAGAAGGGGTAGGAACCATTTTGTGGACTGGGTAAGCTTTGTCTAGAAAAAACAGTATTCCAAGCATAATCAGGAAAACGATAATGAGCACCACAATAACCACAATTTTACTTTTTCGTGATAGTGCACGCCATGGTGAATCTGGTTCTGGTCTGCGGGGAGCAGCAAAAGGCTGTTCCTCATCGGGTATTGGACGACCAAAAGGGTACATTTCTGCTAGAGAACGGGGGCAAGGGATATCCTAAAAGTTCAAAAACTAGGGACACTACTAAAAGTTCAGACACTCCAAAACCGGCCAGAGGGGTTCTTCACCCTTCGATGGGCTGTTCTCCCTATGTCCGTTAAAGCCTCATAGGCAGGCTTTCAACTTCGCAAACCCTATTCCCTCGACGGAGTCACACAACTGCAGTGACTCAGGAGCACTAAACTTGGGCCCACGTTCAACTCTAATGTTCCATCCAACAATGTCTCAGAAGCAATGTCTCAGAAGTGCACCAGGGCTCCTTTCAGCAGTCCATCCCTATTGCTACACTAACCTACCGACTATAGTCCACTCCTATCCCTATCTCAGCCCTTCTTCCAGTGCTCAATGCGTTTGCCTCTCTTTCCTGGGCCGCAAGTTATAGCGAGTGCTCCCTCGCACTTCGTGGTCTGAAAACAGAATTGGTGGATCGTTTGGAAAAGAGGTGGCTTCGGTCACTTGAGCACCGTGACCGATAGAAGCCTCGCTACTCGTACTCAGGGCTGGCTTCCGTGCTTTGTTGTCGTGCTCCTCCCCAATCAACACAGCATCAGAGAAAGGGAGATACTTAGGCAACGATTCTGTTTCGTGATCTGCAATGCCACCTCTTACCCAGGCATCATAGGGTAAAGGCAGTGGAACTTTCTTCACGTGAGAGGCGTGCGTCCACGCTTTACGGACCTCCACTCGAAGTGCGGTGCGGGTGGTGAGCAGCACCAACCTCGGCTCAGACCACCTGGGCTCCAAACAGGACTTCCGCTGGTATTTCTTAACGACGACCCAGTCCCCTGGGTTGATGCCGTGACCGGGCCCCTCAGGCAGCGGCTTCAGTGTGTCTGCTACCTGCTGGTGAACAGAATGGAGATCTTTAGTCAAAGCATACAAGTAGTCTGTCAGCATAGGATATTCTATCTCTGAGAAACATTTAGGTCTAGGAACTCCCCACACATTTGCTGGCCTGCCGAATACAACTTCGTGGGGAGAAACACCTGTCTTGGAATTTACTGTAACTCGTGTGGAGAGTAGAGCAAGGGGAAGAGCGTCTGGCCAGCGTAGCCCAGTACTTTCTTGTATCTTGGCCATTTTCAATTTCAACGTACCATTAAATCTTTCAACTAAACCCGCAGCCTGTGGGTGTAAGGCTGCGTGGAATTTTTGAGAGATTTGTAATCCCTTGCATATATTTTTCATCAGTTCTGCATTGAAGGATGTACCGTTATCACTCCAGATCACCCTAGGTAACCCGAACCTGCTGAAGTATTCCTTAATCAACATTTTAGCTGTCGACATGGCTGTACAGTCTTTTGTTGGAAAGGCCTCCACCCACCTACTGAATGCGCACACCACCACAAGTACATACTTAAGATTGTTCACTCTTTCCATTTCAATGTAATCCATCTGTATTACTTCAAAGGGGTATGTTGGGGGTGCAAAGTTACCCACAGGGACAGGTGTTCCCTTCCCAGGATTGTGTCGTAAACAAATCATGCACTGTTGTACCATACGTGTGGCCACCCTGGAAATGTTCTTATTACTCCATACTGGGTCTAATAATTTACATATTCCTTTGGCACTTATATGAGCTGGTCCATGAGCCATTGTCACCACTGGGAGGACATATGCATTTGGGAGCAACCATCGTCTTTTGTCTGTCACATCCGTCCAACACTCATCCGAGTCCAGCTGTCCCTTTCCATTCTTCCATTCCCTCAGCTCCTCCTCAGTCACTTTCTCCTGTATGTTCCGCACACTCTGTACAGTATCTGAAAACATATTAATGTCTGGTACCCATCTAGCCGGTCCAGCCACAAACATTCGCGGGAGTCTGTTCCTGGCAGTTTCTTTGGCTGTCTGATCTGCAAACGCGTTTCCCCGCCCCACATCATCAACCACCGCTTTGTGTGCACTACACTTTATGACTGCTAGCCTTCTGGGAAGCGTTAGAGCCGTCAACAGGCGCAATATCAATGGGCCGTGTTGAGTGCGTTGTCCGTGTGATGTCAAAAATCCCCTCTCTGCCCACAGTCTTCCATAGCTATGAGCCACGCCAAAGGCGTATTGGCTGTCAGTATAAATGTTCACATCCAATCCTTCACTCAGTTCACATGCACGCATCAACGCTATTATCTCTGCAGCTTGGGCTGAGTTATACGGGACTCTAGAAGTCTCCACCACTGTGTGTAATGTCGTCACTGCATATGCTGCTGTTGTGGTGCCGTCCGCTAGTTTAAAACAAGACCCATCAACATACAACTCTCCGTCAGGATCATCTAGGGGCTTATCCGTCAAATCTACTCTCCCTTTTGTCTCCTCCTCTGTTCGGAACAGGCAGTCATGCACTTCACCATCTTTCTCGTCCGAAGGGAGAGGCAACAGTGTGGCTGGATTCAGGGTAGCGCATCTTTTTATCGTTACATGTGGGGCAAATAGTGTCATCTCATAACCAGTCAGGCGAGCGCTAGTTAAATGCTGCGTCTGTGTTCTATTTAGTAAAATGTCCACTGCATGTGGTACCATTACCGTAAGAGCTGAACCCAGTACGAGCCCTGCCGATTGTCTTATCGAGACTGCCGCAGCCGCTGTAGCCCTTAGACAGCTCGGAAGCGCTCTTGCCACATTGTCGAGCATTGCAGAGAAGTAAGCACACGGTCTCTGTTTCCCTCCAAAATCTTGTGTTAAGACAGACAACGCGCAACCTTCCGCCTCGTGCACATAGAGTACAAAAGGCTTCTGGTAATTGGGTGTTCCCAAAACGGGTGCAGAACATAAAGCAGTCTTCAACAATTCAAACGCTTCTTGGCATGCAGGTGTCCAAGGTAGGGGCTCACACACCTCTTTCGTGGTCAGATACAGCAGGGGTTTTGTTAGTAAAGCATAATTAGGTATCCACTGACGACAGTACGATGTTATACCCAAGAATGCGCGCACCTCTCGCTGTGTTTTAGGTACTGCCATGTTAGTTATTGCCTTAACGCGTTCTGGTGTCAGCCTTCTCCCGTCCTTCAATAGGAGGTGACCGAGGTAGGTGACTTCCTGTCGACAGTATTGAAATTTAGGGAGGGACACCTTGTGTCCCTTATGAGCCAAATGGTGTAACAATTTAACAGTAGACTCTCGGCACCCCTCCTCAGTATCGGAGGCGATGAGAATATCATCCACGTATTGCAACAAGACATTTCCTTGCGGGAGCTCCAAATCATCTAACTGTGCTTTCAATGCTTGACTGTAAATACTAGGGCTTTCTGTATAACCTTGAGGAATTCTACAAAATCTAAAACTACGGCCAGCCAATGAGAATCCGAAGAGGTACCTGCTATCTGGGTGTACGGGTATACTGAAAAACGCATTCTTAAGGTCCAACACTGAAAAGTATTTAGCTGACGGAGGTATCATAGTCAAAATGGTAGTAATGTCAGAAACCACTGGGTACTGGGGCTCAACCACTTTGTTAACATGGCGTAAATCAATCACAAAACGATAGACATCAGGTGTATTCTCACCCTCGGCACCTGAGGACCTTTTAAGTATCTGAAGTATCGGACTATTACAAATATTCGAGTCCGTCTCCTCGACCACCCCTGATCCAATCAAATCCTGTATAATCTGCAACAGAGCCCTCTCTCCATCTCTAGAGATCTTATATTGAGGTATGCGAGGCAGCTTCGCTCCCACCTTAACATTTATGGACACCGGTGCAATGTCCATTTTCCCCACATCAGTATCGCTACTGGCCCACAGACTCGGAGGGACATCCCTGAACTCAACTGGGAGGGGCTCGTCCTTTGAAAAACATTGCTGCGCACGCGCGACAGAAGGACCCATCGTGAGGTACACACCATCCGGGGAACAGTAAATCGTAGCATGCAACCTTTTTAACAAATCCAAACCTAGCAAATTTTCACCACAATTCGAAGTCAAGAGAAAAGGGGAGTCAACAGTAAAGGGGCCAATCGTAAGTGTCAAGGGCTTAGAGATGGGGCTAACCACCGGGGTACCAGAGAACCCCACTGAAACATTAGTCTTGCCAGACAGAGCCGCCCCTGGAACCTGAGAACGTGCTACAGAACTTTTCGTAGCACCTGTATCCAATAAGAATTTCTGATGGGATCCCGACAAGTCTGCCGTTACATAAGGCCCACGTTGATCAACATCCACAGAAACAGGTCCCTCACTCTGCCCTACACTGTCCTAGTTATAGGAAAACCCTGTGAAATCATCGTTGTAGAACTGTCTATCCCTGCCATCATCGCCCTCCCTCTGAGAATGCTGTCTATCCTTTCCTCCGTCAAAGTAATTTCCTCCCGGTCTCCTGCCCTCCTCGGACTGTCTAGTGTCTCTATTCGCATCTCCCCGACCTCGTCCCCTACCAGGTCCAGTCTGGGACCGTAGTAGTGGACAATCTTTCCACCAGTGCCCTTCCTGTTTACAGTTAGCGCACTGGTTGGGTCCCAAACGCTCTCTTCTCTCTCCCCTCCCGAAGCTACTTCCTCGACCACCTGACGCGGGCGGGGCTCCCCGTCCTCTGCCCTTCGCTACTTGCTGCAACAAAACCTTCATCTTCAAATCTTTCGCCTTCTTTTCCTGCCTGTCTTTGTTCTCATTTTCTCTATGTTCATAATACTGGGCCATGCTCAAAATGCCTGAGGGGGTAGATGTTGTCCATGTACTCTCAGACGCTTGCAGTCGGGCTGATATTTCTGGTAGCAGATTCGTAACGAATCTATTGACAAAAAGACGCAGCCCTCCATCTTGAGAGATATCTTGTCCGCTAAAATCCATAAACGTTTCCTCAAAGCGGGTGAAGAAATCTGAAACTGCCTCATCCTTTTTCTGTTTGCAAGCCGTTAACTTATCCCAATCTACCTTTTTAGGAGGAATGAGTGAATGCATATATTTAATTATACGCCCGGGCAATGCTAGTATCTCTGGTTTCGGCTTTTCGCCTGGCTTACGTTCCTTGTCCCAATCTGTAAATTCTTCCCAAGTTCCGCCTAACTCCTCTCGATGTTCCGAACCCTTCACCTGTCTCCACACATCCACGGGGACCAATAATCCGAAAAACAATTCAATATCTGCTAACGTCATCACTGTTGAGGAGGCTGCCTCTGTTAATTCTTTGTAATAAGCCGTTGGATTCTTCCTAGAGTCGGGTAACTGCGCTTTCAGAGCTAATACTTCGCTCCTTTTCCAGGGCGTATACACCCATTGTTCTTGGAAATGAGCATCTACACGTGGTCTAGTCACTACCAAGGTGGTCGGGTCTACTATTTCAGATACCTCAGGGTGAAATATAGGGTGTACTTCACGCATCGGATGTATCCCCGGGAAGTGGGTCTCACCTGTTGCTGTTAGCTCATTCCTGTACTCCAACAAATACCTCAGACTATGGAGCACTTCCCCCGCTCCAGTATTAGCCCTGTAAGCATGAGCCTTAATATCGCGAAGAATCGCTGGCGCCTCACCACCATATCCCTGCTCCCATAGCGCTATTAGGGTCGTTGACATGTGCCACAAAGCATGCTGCTGCATCAAAGGCTCATAATCCTTCATAGTAGACCAAATATCCTCTAATGAATAAATGTTATTCCTGGCCCATTGACAAGCTTGATTAGCTACCATTGTCTTCTCGTCTAGGGGTACAGTAGCGCGTGTGAGTAACTTTCGTACCTGATGGAGTAGTCCTCCCTCCGCTCCTCTAGCAGGTGTTCGCAACGCGCTCTGAGGGGTGGCGCTGGCAGAAACAGTGGGGATAGCGGGGCCAGCAGAGAATACCGGGGATAGCGCAGCAGACACAGGGCTCGCCGCCGAGAAAGGGAGCAAGGGTGCCGTGGTAGAAGGGGAAGTAGGCCCCCCTGCAAAGGAAGCAGGTGTACCGGACAAGGGAGGGGCACTGACTTGGGGAACTGAAACCACCGCCTGTGGGGCGGAATCTCCGAGCACGGGGTACAGCGGCTGTGGAGCATATGGGGGAGGGGGTCGGGCGCTCAAAATATCTTCCATCTCGTCTACATCCTCTTCCTTTACCACATAGCACTTATTTTCCAATAACCTAAAACGCCTATCTGCGCGCTCAATCCGCAGCTCATTCTCTTTCTTAGTGTGTTCCCTCGCCTTCTGCGCCATAGTCTGAGCCGATCTTTTCTGAGCAACCTTCTCCTCCCTTATCTGCCGTTCCCGTGCCTCCTTCTGCCACATTCGCAAAGAATCAAACATACTCTGGCGGCTGCGCCTAGCAAATATTTTGTCTTGCAAATAGTCTAATTTTGCCGCGTCAAAAGAGCCTAGTAAGGGCCACTGCAAATCCACATTATCCATTGTATACTTATGCCATAAAGAGGAAAACAAAATAGGAGGCAAGCCGTGTTTGACGTACATGTCGAAATTTGGAGAGCCTTCCTGTGGGGCAGGTTGGCTCTTAGCCAATCTCACATCTGAAACCTCATCACAACACCCGAAACACCACAATTTACTAAGGCACGGCATTTTGTACTCTTACAACACACAACAACACTGTAAAAATTCACAGTATCATATACATATATCAATCAAATAGAATCCGTACCAAAACACGTGTTACCAAGATGGGACAAGGCCCGTCGACCAAGTCCTGGGAAACCTGGACACTACCGCAGACTGAACAGCCTACACCCGCTGTTCCGAGACTGGGAAACCAATCCGTTTCCCGGGCAGCACTACAAATCGGCAGGTGTCACACCGCGCGGGACCCGGCACTCTCCCGCGAATCACCACATTAGGTGTTCGGGCGAGCCCAAAATCCTCGCGCCGCAAGCCGCTCACCAACCCGCAGTACTATCCAGTCGGATCTTTCACAAACCCACGTTCCCCAGTCTCCATCAAGTCTGTCAGAGCGCTATCCGCACCCTGAGTTTCCCGGAGCACACTAGCCCCAGAAGCACACCGGCTCCTCCAATCACCAGAGACACACCGGTCTCACGGAGCACTCCGGCCCCCCTCAATCACCGGTCGGACCACTTACCTTCCGTGCGCGGTCCCGACCTCTACCGTTCTCCACTTCCGGCTGGCTGGACCAACACGGTCAGCTCCAAGGTTCCGCCTTCCGGACTCCGGCGTAGGATCATAGACCGAGACCTCCTCCGATCAGCAAGGTGGGTCAGCGCTGCGAGAACCAAGCTTGGCATCAAAGTGGGTACCCGGGCCCACCGTGCCGACCAGGGGGTCTCCGGCCTTCTGCTACCCACTTACAGGTGAGAAAGGTCCTAATCGCGGAGTCCCTGTTCGGGCGCCATCTGATAAGCGTGGCCAAAATACCACCTGAGTGACTTACCTCACTCACCTACAGTTACCCAAAATAAGTCAGCCGGACAGTGGAGAAGAATAAACAAAGCAAGTTTATTAGGCCACAAACTCCCATATGAGAGGGCCCTATATCGACCTCACCCCTAAGAGTGTGCCGAGAAGGACTGACTCACATCATCATGGTGATACATTATATTACGAGAAGGCAGAGTAAACACGCCCATAATGGAAAAGTACTGGTCCACCAGGGGTGTGGACAATGGCCTCATACAAGAGGCATCTGCACCTGCAATAGCAACACTTGTTATTATCTCCCAAGGACACAGAGCCAGGCCGCTACATCCCCAGCGCATGAGAACGGCCTGATAAGGAGTTTCGCTAGCAGGAGCTTCAGCTACAGTAAACCAAGAAATGCATATATGCTGACACAAGGACTTATTCCTATTCCTACGGGAGGGGGAATGAGCAAGTACAGTTTGCACGCAGAGAGAAATAATTCAAAATGGTGTCACACATGCTAAGCTAAGAACACTGCAAACGATATCACACGCATAAGTGAATAACTGCATAATGAGGACATAAACGTAAATGCGTAAATGCAGGTAATCAGTTAGACACATTCCGCTAACTCATAAGCATAATGTACGAGGGGGCGGGGCTTGGGATTGACGCCTATCAGGCCCATTCTGACCACAAGGAGGCAGTCATCTGCGTTCCTTAATATGAATGCTTAAACGGAATGGTGCTAACATTCACTTCTGTCTAACCCCTATTTTTATCTTTATACCAAGGGTACATTCCCCACCTGACCAAAAATCTAATGTAAACCTCAGCATCAGTGTGCAGTTGGGCAAGAAGATGAACAATACATGGGTTAACACCCATGCTTACTAACATGCTTCACAGCTTTGACTGTACAACGTTGTCAAAGGCTACACTCAGGTCCATGAATGTTAAGTAGACACGTCCTTCCTTAGCAGGCAGGTATTTGTACATTATTAAATGGAGGTTTAAACATTGGCCTACTGTCCCAATACCCTGTTTGTCCGGGGTTGAAAGTAAGATGTTATTTTCATTTGCCCAGTTTTCAAGCTGGTGCAATGAGATTCTGCCCAGTATTTTGTCTGTCAAGTCGATTAAAGATGTGGGCCAATAACAGTTGGGGTTTTTCCTGTCCCGCTTTATAAAAATTGGGACAATCGTTGACTTGGACCATGATTTGTCCGGGTAATGGGTGCACGCACAGTGTAGGAGGCTCACCAGGACGGGAGCCCAGAATGTTATATTTTCTTTGAAGAGATCTACCGGGACCTCGTCTGGGCCTGGCACCTTGCTGCTCGAGGACATACTTACAGCTGCCGTAACATACTTAACAGTGATTACTAGCTGTTCATAATCCTCCAAACTAACTGTACCCATTCTAGTGCTGCTCTCACAGCAGACTGGTTCCTTTATGCCATAACGGCTGGTAAAGTGACTGACCCACAGGAATCCAAGGATAAATGTGTCAGTGGCAACAGAAGACCTGTTTGAGAGGAAAGGTGGATGCTTGAGATATTCCTCTGCTGTGCTGGACAGCAATAAAAACAGGTGTGGTCATGACGAGCTCAGCTCGTCATGAGCACATGAGCACACGAGCACTGTGCTGCATGACAAGCTGAGCTCGTCATGAGCATGGAAGGGGTTAACTACTCTCCAGAACTGAGATGAGTCATTCATTGCCCTTTCAGATTCCTCTGGTGATTTTTGACTGCATTCACAAGACTTTTATGATTGGTCTAACCATTTATGGGATTTGTGGGTGTTTAGGTGCCATTAATTCTTCAGAAATCTTCCTGCAATTTGTTTCAAAGGCCCCTTGTATCTCCTCGTGATCAGAGTCCGAATTAAGGTGTATCTCGAAGTGCTCCTTCTAATTTTCCAAGAGCATTTCCTGAAATGCATTGGGGTCCATGTCCTGCCATTTCCTTGTACTCCCCCATTTTCAAGTAAATTTAAAGCAAGTCAAATAAACTTTATTCGGTTTTACAGGTATGAAACCATAAAATTTTAAGAACATACAAATTAAAACGGGGTGAATGATTCCATATAGTATCAAATCACATTAAACATAATTAAAATTCATAACACACTCTCCCAAGTATGAACCATTGCCCTCAATCCTAGGCTAAAGCTAAGGATCAACGAATTGTGAGGCATATTATCAAGAACAGGCGATACAATTATCGCCGCTTTATCGGCAAGAAAATGCCGCTAAAGCGGCGACAATGGACTTGATAATATGTCCTTGTGAATTCCCATAGCAGCCCAGGTTTTGTTAACCTGGGCTGCTATGGGAATTCACAAGGACATATTATCAAGCCCATTCACAAGGACATATTATCAAGCCCATTATCGCCGCTTTAGCGGCAGTTTCCTGCCGATAAAGCGGCGATAATTTTATCGCCTTTTCTTGATAATATGCTCCTATGTTCACTGATGGGAGAGTTCCAAGAGCTGAAATGAGTCATCATGTGTGTGTCTTTCACTGAGAGACTTACTGGCGTTCGTTGCAGCACGTCGTCTCTGGCCTCTCCTTCCCCCAGCGAAGTCTGCGAAGACAGTCCCACCCTAGATAAAGAGCAAAAGTTAAGCAGGAGCAGGCAGGAAAACGTTTCAGGAAACCGCACTGTAAGTCTCACTTGCACTCTATGTAGTGCGTTGTCTCTGGACCCTCCTTCCATAAGTGAAGTCTGGTTAATTTAATTGTAAACAGTAATTTATAGTAATGTAGCAGGCTGTTAGGTTTGTAGGGGGATAGGGTGGGAAGTTAACTAAGTGATAGTTCATTATTAATTTGTTCGTAATTTTTAATTATTTATGTAATTGATATTAATAATGTGACTTACTTAATACTGATTTAGTTTAGTTATATATTTTAGGTGTGAGTTGCTAGGTTTGTAGGGATATAGAATGTGGAGATAAGTAATTATTAATTAACAATTAATGATTAGTAGTTGGTTAATTATTTAACCTATTAGTTAATATGTAATTTGTTGAATACTTATATATTTTAGGTTCAGGTTGCTGTGTTTATAGGTGTATATTAATTAATAATTATAAATTAATTTTTAAATTTATTATCATTGATGTAAATTGTGCAATACTTACTTTTTTTTGTTTTAATTTAGGTGTGGGCTGCTAGGTTTGTAGTATAGGGTGGGACGTTAATAAAGTAATAATTACATTTAAAAAATGTATTGATAATAATTATTTGATTGATTATTAATTATGTAAATTGTTTAGTTGTTTTTATAATTTTATATATATACGTATATATACATATACGTATATATATATGCATATATAAATGTTAAGTAATAATGTTTATATTAAGAGTTTAATATTTTTTCTAAATTAATAGGGTTGTTCAAGGGGTACGGTACTCAAGTGGTTTTCCTCCTTTTTAAAGGACCGTCAGCAAACGGTTTGGTCCCCACCCTTTGCTGTCCCCATTCCCCCCTTGAAGGTGGGGGTCCCGCAGGGCCCAGTTCTGAGCCCGACACTTTTTAATCTTTACATGACCCCCTTGGCGTATCTGGCCGAGGTCCATGGAGCAAAAATAGTATTGTATGCAGCCGATACGCAGCTTCTCTTTACCTGCAATAAGGACGCCGATTTTAGAAGAGATGTGATCAACTCCTGCCTATCAGAGGTGTTCTCCTGGCTTCAACGGAACCAACTCAAGTGTAATTCTGAGTAATTGGAGATCATTTTCTTTGGCCTCCCCCCAAGCAATGTGTGGCAAAACTGGTGGCATTTGGACATGTCCCCTTATACAACCTCGGTAATGACAGTAAAAAATTAGTTGAGCTGAAGGATAACCTATCCATGAATGCCCAGATTCAAGCTGTAGTGGGGCCCTGCTTTGGCATGCTTAACATTTTAAAGCAGTTCTTGCCCCTTCTTCCGGTTGCACATAGGAAAAAGGCGGTCCAGGATTTAATTGTACTACGTAAACGTCCTGTAGCTGGGGTCACCAGAGTATCTATTGACAGGTCTGTAGGTGGTCCAGAATGTGCCGGCTAGGGCAATACTCATGCTTGGCCCTAGAACACAGATGTCCTCCCATCTGAAATCCCTACACTGGCTCCTGATCCGCAGGAGGATCTGCTTCAAAGCGCTGGTTCTGGCCTTCAAAGCCCTCCATGGCACTGGTGCCTCATACATCAAGAAAAGAGTCCAGTTATACTGCCCGCACCAAACCCTGAGGTCCTCTACATTGCAGTAAGTGCGTACTCCCAAATTTTTCCACGCTCGAATAGGCGGACGCTCCTTTCAGGTACAAGCCACTGAACTTTGGACTCTGGCACTCAGACAGATGCAGGACCTTTTCACTTTCAGAAAATCTTTGAAAACTTGGTTATTTCAGCAATAGTACATGATTCTAGCTTTTGATAGACCACTGACAGCCCCATCACAAGGTTTTTAGCACCGGGACACTCTATTGAGTAGCTGTGCACTTTATAAATACCTAGTTAACATAACATAACATACCATTCAAATATGTAATGTGTTTGAAGTGTAATACGTTTTGGGAATATTAAATCTTACCTGTCCAAAGCCCAGTGCTTTCGCTACTGTTCCACAGATTGTAGTGGGAATAGTAAATCTTCGAAGTCAAACACTTTCCCTTCTATTGGGCTGTTTGGTGTGGGAATAGTAAATGTTACCCCTCTGAAGTCTGACACTTTCCTTAATGTTGTGCTGTTTGGAGTAGGAATAGTAAATTTAACGCCTCCGATGTCCAACACTTTTCCTATTGTTACACTGACTGGAGTATAAATTGTAAATGCAACCCCTCCAAAGTATAACGCTTTCTATACTGTTTTTAAGACTGGATCAGAAATAGTGAACTTAGGCCCACATGCATCAAGCATTTTTGGAGTCGCAAACGGTGGGATTCCTTAAAATCGGCCGTTTGTGATTCCAAAAGTGCTTTTTGGGATGCATGAAGCAATTTTAGAATTCGTAAAATTTTTGCGAGTTCTAAAATTGCGATTGCTTTTAAGAAGTCGCAGATGTGCGATTTCTTAAAAGCAATGCATCATTACTTTTAAAAGTGCAAAATCGCAATTAGGGTGTCAAATTTACCGAGTGTTTGAACCACTCGGTAAATTTGGAAAAAGTGTTTAAAATGCTGAAAATGTTTTTTTTTCAACATTGACATTTGGACCCCCCCCTGCACCCATGAAATTTTCAAAGTGCCACTCGCAATTTGCTAATGCCTTCCCATTGACTCCTATGGGCCTTTTGGCCCATAGGAATCAATGGGAATTGCGAAAATTAACTTAAGAATTCGGTAAAAATTGCGATTTTTACCAAATCACAAATGAATACCGAAAATAATGATGCATACCATTTTGCACTTCTTAATTTGCGATTCCTTATTTTTCGCAAATTAAGAAGTGCAAAATGTCTCAATGATGCAAGTGGGCCTTAAACCCTCCGACGCCTAATACTTTCACTACAGTTGCACTGACTGGAGTGGAAATAGTAAATTTAAGCTCTCCAAAGTCCAACAAATTTCCTACTCTGCGCTTTATGGAGTAAGAATAGTAAATTTAACCCCACTGAATTCCAACACTTTCCCTACTATTGTGCTGTTTGTAATAGGAATAGTAAACTAAACCTCTCCATCTTTTCCCTACTGTTGCTTAGACAGGGCTTCAGCCCGAACTGATGAATGGAATAATACCAAATTTGGCAGAAAGATAGCTCTTGGTCCAGAAAGCACTATTTTTGTTAAATGGTGTAAATCTGTTTAGTAGTTTCTGAGAAATGTAAAGATTTCTAAGATAAACGACTGTGGCCTCAGAGGTTCGGCGACCCCTGCCGATCTCATGCCTGAGATCTGATCGGTTAGCAACACTTCAAACCAGGAAGTGTTGGCAGCTATCTTGTGACTCAATTGAGCAGTGTCACAAGAAAAAAGGTTAAAAGAAAAGAAAAGAGGGCAGGGTAGAAACCCCCTGATCCCATAGGCCTGCTTGGGGGGGCCCAAAAAAGCATTTCTTTTAAAAACACATTTGGGCGGGAGTCTTGGTGGATCCGTGAAACCAGCTGAAAAAAAGGAAAAAAGAAAGGCTGGCTACCGCACTCTAATGTAGGCATCCGTGTGAGCCACGTCCCCATGGCAGTTAAAAATAATGATGGGGGTGCCGGCGTGGGCCCCCGCAGCCCCTGGGACTGCCACCACCCTGAAGCTGATTCACTGAAATGCAGGGGGGCACGTGGTCCCCGCTGCTCTGGGGACCGCCACCTCTCCCTGGCTATATAAAAAAATATTGCGTGGGGGAGTCCAGACCCCCAGGCAGCCCCAAGGACTGCCACCTCAACAGGGCTAATTCACTGAAATACGGTAGGACCACGCAGCCCCCCGCAGCTCTGGGGACCACCACCTCCCCAGGGCTTAATTTGCATTGGAGGGGGCCGCGTGGCCCCTCTTGTGGAGCGATAAATGGTCCTGGGAGCCTGCTCCAGCCATGTCCAGGAGTGCCCACCCTGGGATATTGCAGTTTGCAATGGCTTGGCGGGAGAACTGCTCCAGCCAAGGCATAGCAAACACAGCTCCGCTTCATGGAAGCAAGAGCATTGAAAATGCTCATGCTTCTATGAAGCGGAGCAGAATTGCATTTGGACAGAGGGAGCTTCATATTTGCAGCTCCCTTTGTTCAAAAGCAATGCCGGCTCCCACAGAAGGCAGGGAGCCGGCAGAGACAATGGGGGCCAGGGGTGGGCAGAGTTCACAGAGCTGCACTCCACAGAATTGCTTGTTCACCATTAAACTTTATTGCGCCAGACATTAAGGTCTGTGGAACCTTCCTTTTTACTTTAGCACATCACTGTCTGTTTGTGGTCAGGGCTTGTTTTGTAGTGCTAAAGGTGGCCTGGAAGCTGCGGCTTGCATACAGGGAGCCCAGCCTGACAGTGTGAGACACCGCAGCCATAGTCGCTCCGCGGGCTCTGTGTGACGCCTCCGAACAGTGACGATGACAACTACTTGCAGGACTTCTACAAGCACCTCCATCAACATCATTTCACCCATCCTGGCCGGTCGAAGTGCAGCCTAGTAGTTGCCCTTGGGGAGTGATAAATGCAGACAGATGCAGGGCTGCCTGATAGGCATCTGCGCAAACCAGCAGCAGCATCCCTCTTGCCTAGGTTAATGGCACCACAAGTGTCCTCACACCTTTACTTTGTCTATTGGTGGTGCACCTCAGTGTCTCCCCTGTCCTGGCTGACTCTCTGCGACCCCCTGGAGCACATTGGTCTGGCTTGCCTTGTTGGCAGGTTGAAGGGGGCCTCCGCAACTACAGCACTGCCACCAACAGGGGAGAGGGGTTGGCCTAACGGCTAAGGCGCTCAACCTCGGACCTGGGGAACTTGGTTCGAGTCTCGGTAACGACGCCAAAAACCCCCTGTGATTCTGGGCAAATCACTTAATCTCCCCGTGCCTAAAATGAAAGTGTGTCCTCATGTAACGTAACTGGTGCTATGTAAAGCGCTCTGATAACTGATTCGGTTCGGTTCTAGTTTGCGCTATATAAAACTCTGCAAAAAAAAAAAACCAGTATCACGCCTGTCAAAGCCATCACATGGGGAGAGAGCACAATAAAGGATGACAATGACTGATTGATGTTTTTTTGCCAAACTCCGCCTTCAAGCGAAGCACGGAGTAGTGAAAACTCTGAAAACTCTACCAGTGGAGCAGAGTTTTCTGCCCACCCTTAGCCTTGAGACTCGCTCCGCAGTCCCCAAGATGGTGGCCATCCCACCGGGGATGGGGTCCCCGGGGCAATATCACTTTGGGAGGGGGGCCACACTGCCCCCATTCTGGTTTTAAAAGAAAATTATGAAGACCTGGCCCCAGACAAAGGACCCCTCCCTTTTATAAAATAAATAAACAAATAAAGGCCTGGCAAAATTGGCCTCAGGAGGGGGGCCCCCCTCCCATTAAAAAATAATTAAAAATGAAAGGCTGGACCTAGGGCTCCAAAGACCCTCAAGAGATTCATCCCCCAACTATTAGTGCTCCAGGAGTTGCTTTTGAAGAGTGCTGGGGAGAGGGGTGTTGCCACCAAACATCTCTCAGCAAACCCACAACGTGAGACTTACTGGCGTTAACAGGAGGGGTAGTTAGCCCACGGGGACCCAAGGGGACTTCATTCCCCTACGAGTAGTGCGTCAAGCGCTGCATTTGAACAGTGGTGGAGACGGGGCGTGGCATCCAACAACCTCCGAGCAGTCCTGCTTTGTGGGACTTACTGGAGGTAACAGGAGGGGTATTTGGCCCCCAAGGACATCCTTGAGTGTTGTGTAGTTTAAAATTCATAGGATCTGTGCTTCTGTTGGATAGCATAAACTAAGCGCTTGGTGTTAGACTGGTTCTGGACACACCTACAGGATATGTCAGCCTAAAGACCAGCTAGCTCACAGTGCCACTATAAGCCCCTGAACTTTACCAAGGTACGAATAGGTTCTGGCAACCACTGGCAACCACTGAACATGACAACCCTGACCCCTCAGGGATCATAGAAACAGTACAGTACTTTTCATTTAGTCACTCATGCTCACTTAGGCTCAGAGAGCTACACCGAATTAACATTGGGGACGTTTTCAATAAGCATTTAGTGATACTGCGTCATTCTAGTTTAAAAACATGTGCTGTAACAATCAGTAGACAGAAGCAAACGTAAAAGATTACAAGCATCAAGTGAGTAAACAGTAGATATATTTCTACCATGGCACTAAAGCAATGAATATACGCAGGCATATATAAAACCAGTAATCTCTGCATACTCCTACGATCTAGACCCTACCTAAGTGTACTAAAATGTACCTAGAATGATTGTGGGTGTAAAAGCCAAGAATCCCCTAGTAAGGAGCCAACCACATTACTGACGGGAGAGAATGAAGGACTCCATCTTGGTCACAAGTTGGAAACCCCGTAAGGGATGTCAGACTGCTGCATGCTGGAGCTTCTGCATGCAGGGACTAGGTTTAGCTTATGAAATGTAACACCCACTCTTCATCAAAAGGTCTATAAGGTCAACTAATGTTACAATAAGCTTGCCAAAAGCATAAAAACATTATTTTAAAATCTGTGTTATATGTAAAAGACAATAAAAGGGTGCTATGCATTTTCAAAAGGCTCTAACAGTCCACTAAAAAGTCAATATAATATCAGACTGAGTGAGCACATCGAAAGCCATGGTGCTCATTGACAGCTAAAGAAAAATAAAACTATGTTTTCATTCCAATTTGGCTTGTTTTTGAAAAAAGCGGAATTGTTCACAACATGAAGAGCCGAATGTTCCTGTGTCCTGTGTGGGAGATGAAACATCACTGTCGCTCACATTCGCAGATGACAGTCCCTTTAACACCTCATGTATCAGGTCAATAGAACACAGGTGATCTTCTCTGGTTCCCACAGCAGCTTCTGAGGAAGCAGTCGACAACTGTGAACCTCTTGTAGAGCCTGTATCTGTTCCGCCAGGAACTGAAGCATCCTGTGGAGGCTCGAAGAATGCGGCATCATGGAAATATGCTGAGGATATCAGTACACATGGGCCTTTGAGGGGTCCAGTAGTACTTCTATGTCCGGTGGCCCAACCGATGGAAGGGTCAGACACAAGTCCAACATGCATTTGTTTTCACAGAATAGGCAGTGGAACACAGGCAAGATGCAATCAAACCAGACTGGTCAGAACAATAGGAACCAATGCTCTCTTTGCTCCCGAAGCTGAGGTGTGCCCAGATGGAGCACCATGCGTTCACGACAAACTCGCACCATCAGTGCACTTTCCATCTCCCAATGAACTGGGACGTTCATTTTGAAGCATGAAAATAAAAACCAGGATGCCCACTACAAGTAGTAGGGCCAGCAGAAGCCCTCCAAAAATGCTTCCCAATAAGGAGAGCATAAAGGATGGAATCACTCCAAAGATCGTCTGAAATGTGCTAACCAGTCCAGGACCTATACGTTTAAATAGGTGCACAATCCCCCTTGTATCAGACATGTTAAAGATACAATGAACCATTTCCCTGAAATGGAGTGGGAAGTTTGTATGGACTAGAGCTTGTATCTCAGATGAAGACCTTGCAACCTGGAGATTAAAAGTCTCTTGGATGAGGTTAAGGCCACAGCTTTCTGAGCAGTCTGCTCAGAGAATCAAGTCATATAAAGGAAACATTCAATGAAGGTCATAAGATTGCCTCCCTAACTGCGTGGGCCGGTGGAGACAATACTTGAATACAACAAGTAACCTACTGGAACATGGAACTTACTGTGACTAGATATGTGATGACCGGTACCATTCCGCATTTAGCAACAAGTAACTCCCATTCAAGAGCAATTCGAACACCGCATGAATCACTGCAGCTGGGTAGCCCTTAAAATAACAGGACAGGTTTGCAACTGAAGCGTTACATGCCCCATGAAGTTAAATCTCCCTGCAAGCTAAGGGTCCACCTAAAACACTTTCACAGTTTGAAGCAGTGAGAAAAACCTCAGTGTCTCCATTCCTGCATCTAAATCTGTATGGCAATTCCCAGTACTTGTCCTAGTGCTTCATATCTGCCTACCTCATGGTATTTGAGACAGTATTGAAATTGAAAACTCATGCGGCTGGGGAAACATGGCAGCCACTGGCTAGAGTGGTTCGTGTGTTCGGGCGGCTCTCCAAAGCACCGCAGCACCGCTGACCAAGGTGGGGCTTTTATTTTTCTTTCATAGCGGCAATGGGAGCGAGGTCACTGGCTTCGTAGTGCAGTTTTCTTCCGCCCTCCCACAACCAAATTGTGCCCGTTTCATCGTTTCATCGACGGTCCCATGCTCACCTGCACAGCCGGCTTTCACTGCAGAGTTACCGCGAAGCCGCCTCACGGATGTGCCTGCGGGCGGAGTTGCGCCTCCCACCTCCCGTCTCCTCGCTGTATTGGAGTCGGGTCGTCGTGGAGCTAAGGTGCGGACAAAGAGCGGTGGCCCGGGGGGCCCTAGCGTTCAGGTTGGGCGGCAGAGGGGCTGCTGCTGCCGCTCGTTCATGTAAAGCGCCAGACTTACTTACCCCAGAAACGACGGAGATACTCGGGAAGCCCTCCTGCAACCAAGGTATTTCGGAGCTGGATCCACTTTTGGTCACTGCGAGTAGGGGTGAGGGGGTGGCTGAGGACCCAGACCTAGACATTAACTTTGCTGCAGATTGCCCAAATAACGGGAATAAGAAACATAGCCCCAAGCAAACACCTAGAGTCCCAGCTCAGAGGAAATTAAGGAAGAACCAGAAGGCTGGGAAAAAACTGCAAGTCCCAGAAGGCACCATAGGGGAGGTGGAAACCTCGAGCAAAGTAGCAAAGGGCGCCAGCACTGAAGAAGGGGGGAGTCCTAGGATTAATCAGAAGGTCAGGAGTGGCAGTAAAGAGGGGGGTAAGGGGGCAAAGGCCAAGGGTGGGAGCAGCACGGCCAGGGTCACCCCCTCCCTGTGTTTCTATTTTAAGATATTACCTCAGGTTGTGAACCTATTGCCAGCAGCTGAGCCCCGTCCTTCAATGTCTACAATGTCTACAACATCTACAACTGCGCAAACTGCCACTGTACCGCAGTCTACAATATCGCAAACTATTACTACATCGATTCCCTTACCTATAACAGCGCAAAATCCCGATGTACCGCAGCCCACAATATCGCAAACCACTGCTACACTGATACCTACACCTATAATTGATCCCACGCAGCCTGAGATGGTGGATATACCAAAAGTTCCAGAAACAGAGGGGGGCCTGGAAGCAGGCGGTGGGGAGGTGGTGGAGGAGAGCATCGCAGGACACAGTGGAGGGAACAGTGTTGGGAACACACTGGAGGCTCTGGTGGCATGTATAGCCTCAATGAGGGAGGAGATAAGAAACGATTTCGTAGTTTCCAAGGCCAACCAAAATGAGATCAGGTCCTCATGTGAGATGCTCGAGAGGAAAGTGGATGGCTTGTATGAAAGAACGGAAGTGTTGGAAGGGGAAGTGGGTCGACTGAAATCCAGCCTAGGGATTGCTGAATCTGAAATCCAGTTCCTGCGGCGTGAGGGAGATGCTATGCGGGAGAGGGTGGAATCACTCGAAAACTATTCTCGGAGGAACAATGTTCGACTCTTGAAGATCCCTGAAGGAAAAGAGGGGGGAGATGTCAAGGCATTTGTGGTTAGGATTCTAAAAGACTCCCTGGATCTTGAGGAACCTGCGGAGGAGCTCGAGAAGGACATCCAACGGATCCACAGTGACCCCTTCCGTCTAAACCCTGGTAGAACTAAAGCCAGGAAGATACTGGTCAATTTCTTAACCTATTCCCTGAAGGAATTTTTTTTGAATCTAGCCTTAAAGGCAAAAACACTAAAGGGCACAGATTTCCCATTCGAGATAAGGTCAGACTTGTCAAAATCCACACTAGACAGACAGTGGGAGCTAGGCCAGCGCATGGATAAGTTCAGGGCTCTAGGGGCATCAGTGCAGATGCGGTTCCCTGCGTTTTTACGCATAATGTATAATAACAAGATGCATAACATTTGATCACCCGCAGATGCTGACGAACTTCTGGAATCCATCAACATTCATTCTCAGGGGGGAGTCTAGTTCTAATAACTTGTTCTAGGTCCTAGCCCCCGTATGGTTTTTTTGGCCCCACAACATTAGGGAATGTAATGGAGAATGGGAAAAGATTAATAAAGATTAATAAAGTTTTCCTCTATGTAAACCAAACATTAGAACGTAGGGCTTAAATAGTGGTAAATAAATAAAAAAAAGGAGGGTGGGCATAGCAGAGCGGGGGGGTGCCTGTTAGACCTAGCACCCAGTACCAGCACCAGCACAGGCACCCACAGTGGCGCGGGTGGGGGAAAAGCTACATCCCACTGCTGAACCCCCTCTCCAAGGGGAGCGAGCTTACTCAATACCTTGCCAATCAGTCTGTTGGGGATAGGACAATCTAAAACAATGCAAAACTAGAACCAAATCCGTGCCCCGCACTGGGAACTTGGAATTCGAATTTTGGAATTTGCGTAGCACCAGCCACTCCTTTTAACCGAGAACCATGAGATCAGGAAAAGTAAGGAAGGCTGCAGCAGTCCCTAAACGGGGAAGACCTAAACAGCCTGCTCTGCCAGAGGAGCCCCACCCGGACAGTCAAAAAACGCCCAGAACCCCGCAAGAAACAGCAAAGCGGCAAAACCGCCATCGCCCGATGGTATAGACCTACATAAAGACAGTATCATGGACAGATCAAAAGTTTCAAAATCCTCGAGTTTTCTGAATTATTTTAAAAAAGTTCCAACAACTAGCATCTCATCTCCCCAGTGGCAGTCTCAACCTTCGGAGGGAAGGAGGTCTGGACCTCTGTCCGAACCAGCTGAACTTAGTGCATCCTCCCAGCACGCGTCTTCTTCCCAACCTTGGTCTTTTGAGATCAAAAAGCTGGCCCAACCCTCTGGAGTCTATATCTTTGGATCTTCACCCAGCGTTCTGCCCAGGGTCTACGGGGGAGACGTAACTCTTAACCAGAACCTTACTATAAATCATCAAGCCCGGCCGCCACTGGGTCAGCTGCCTAAGCCTTCCGCGGTGGACATAGAAGCATTGTGCCATTTGGAACCCCAGTTGGCGGGCCCACAGCCTGCCTTAAGCCCACGCATTGACCCCACACAGTCATTGGAACTCCAACAATCACCTACCAACCAAAATTTAGTGTTGCCAATGACCCCATCAAGGATTTCTCGTAGTCAATTAACCTACGCGCAAATCCACGGCCAAAGCTCTAATGCTTGTATAAATAATATTCAAATGCCGGTCTCATCTCAAAACACAATAAGCCTAATGGAGCATACAGTTGCACAACTCTCCGAGCATATTTCATTTCCCTCACCTGGAGCCATTATGCTATCACCACAAAAACAGTTAAAAACGCCCGAACCAAGTGAGCAGCTTTTAGCGGATTTATCAATCTTTTTCAAAGACTCCAAAAACTCCCCCAATTCAACACCAAACTCAGCGCTTAATATAAATCCTCACAAAGAAGAGTATGTAGCAAGCAGTGTCTGGCCACAACTCCTTCTGACTTTCGAACACACAGTCACTGCTCTAAACTACCACTCGGAAAAACTGGAGGTTCAGGTTGACCTTTTAAACACTCTAGCACTTTTTACGTCCGGGATTGACAACAAACTGGATAAATTAAATAACTTAATATTAGGGGCGCAAGCATCCACAAAACTCGTTCAATCAGTTTGCTGCTGCTCCCCAATCATCGACTCTCTTTCCTCGCTTCCAGAGCTTCTATCTAGCATCATAAAGGAATTCAAATGCATGAAGGGAGGCAATCCACTCACAAACCCCAGCCAGCAACATCAAAATCAGCCCGGCCCGTCTCAATACCCCGCAAATCCTTGGCTTACCATAAACGAAGGAACAGTGGTATCGGACGGAACAGCCCCATGCAGAACCCAACACAATGGGCAGGTGAATAGCGAGAAAATAGAAATCCTACCAACAAGTGCCAAACCGACGATCGAAAACGGCGGGGTTTCGTGTGGAAATACAATTAACCCGGATCATTTAGTCACAGGGCAGAAGGACAGTCCAGGTTCTTTGAATGGGTCCACACGGGAAGAATGATCAGTTCCCCTTCGTCCGCGCAGCAAGAGAGAGCGCAAACGCCTAAGAAAAAATAGAAATAAAACCAGGGCTTCCACCCAAACCGCTCATTGGCAGTTTTTCCCCATCTTTGAGAAAACGGTAAACAACAGGATCCCAAGTGAGACGTGCGCCTCGTCACCCCCAACGAATCGTCAAGAAGAATTGACTGGGTCCGCCATCGAACAGGGCGTGACGAGTGCCCCCGCACCAAGCAAATCAGCTTTGGAGATAGCAATAGATGAGCCTAGTATAACCACAGAAATCTTAAGGTTGAAAACCAACGAAACCAATGAGGCTAAGCCAATGAGGCCGATGACGAAACAAGAAAAAAACAATCTAGCGCCGGCCCCAACCCTCTCCGGAGCGGACAACGTTACATCAAGAACGACCTACAAAAAAACAATTCACAATGATCTTGTGAGGCAGCCTAGACCCGTACAACAATCATGGAAGACCCCCCATCGGCAGACTGACCAGAAGCATGAAACAGATGTAGGGCAGCTGGCCAATTAAATAAACACGTTTGAGCACGTGACAAAAAACGATACGCCACACCATCAGCTCCTATTGGCCCCGGAATACAAATCAAAGGGCCGCCAAGATATTCTTAACAGATCAAATATATTAAAATTAGTGGCAGGCATCTCGCGGCTTGAAGGGTTGAGCTCAGAGGACATTGAATCCATTGAGTTCCTCCCCCCCAGAGGCACCCAACCGTCTGAGGTAACCTTGGTGTCATTTAAGCTGGCCAGATGGGTGGGAGCCTTCCTGGAACATAAGTCCACCCTGCGAAATTGGGGTATCAGAGTCTATCCATACTCCACCCCCTGCTATCCCACCTCCTTGATTCTTCAATCGCCGCTGCTCCAGAAAGCCGCCAGCACTAGACAGGCTGCAAAAGTTAGACCATACTCGATTCTAAAAAATGCATCAGGGCCATTAGTTCATTGTAAAACTCTGCAAACAGAGGTCCATGAGGTCGATCCTAGCCAGGGCTGGCGGTGGCTTCCTGGCTTCTTGTCATCTAAAGGCACAGAATGAATCCCAGTGGCAGGGCATCTGCCCGCGTCAAATAAACCACTGGGCGCACCAATACGGCCTGTAGTCTTCTCCACCACAGACGATCACCAAGGATATGCTACTTTCTCAATGTGCTCCTGGAATATCAGCGGGCTCCACCAAAAAATCATGAACCAAGAAACTTCATCTTTTCTCTGTGAGCACACAGTAATAGCCCTGCAGGAAACCTGGGCAACCGATGGCCACCCTATTATCGGATTCATTGAATTCTGGAACCCAGCTCTTAGGGACAGCCCCTATGGCCACGCAAAAGGCGGCCTATCGACCTACATATCTACCAATTTAAAAGGTACAATTAAACAACTATCCATTAAAGAAGATTGGGAATTAGGGGTAAAAATCAATCGGTGGCGACATCTGCGTTCCCTATTTCTTTTAAATGTGTACATTATTCCAAACTCTCGTACCAAAAAAGTCCATCTAGCCCGCCTAATAGAAATTATGAGCAACATTGCCGCTGAGCATCCAAACTCTGACTGCATCGCTACGGGGGACTTTAACACCAACCTATTTCAGGGAAAAACAGCAGAGACCGATGAGCACCTTCTCTTCAACATCATAGAGGCCGCACCCCAAACTAGACCACTTAATCAGGCGCACAGCAAACTGGGAGAACTCTGTGTGTCGCGACTCTATAGTGCAGGCTTCCTGGTAATGAACGGTAGGTCCGCAGGTGATACTCCACCAAACTGGTCTTGGTCAAATGGCAGCAGACATTCCCATCTAGACTATACTATCTGCAACGCTGACCTGCTTTACCACCTAGATACTTTTAGCATCCTCCCATGTACCGAAAGCGACCACAGGCCCCAGGTCATTTCCTTCAACACAAAGCCAGAGCGTCACAAACCAGCACCTCCAACTTGTCAGGGAACATATACTGAAAATCTAAAGCGACTGAAGTGGAGTGACGACATCAGCCCCAAAATCCTACAAGTGAACATGGATTTTATAAATGGCGACAACAACCTTGACGCCTCATCGACCGTCATATGGATGAGGCTCTGCTTCCATCTGACCAGCAGCTTTCCATCTAAAATGCAGGGGCATAGCCGATCTCTGTCTCGTAAGTTTGAAGTATCTTTAAAAACAAAATCGCTTAAAAAAGCAAGAAATAACGCACTACGGCTACTCGTTAAATCCCCTGGGAACAGCAAGTCCCTAAAAATATATCACAGAACCCAAAAAGCCTTTAGGATGGCGATCACCGAAGATAGGCGGACCCACGATAATCAATTCTGGTGTAAACTGGTGTGGGAGAGTAAGAGCAAAAACGCAAGGAAATTCTGGGCCCTAATCAACAACTCAAGTTCAAGATCTTCGAGTCTTGGAACTGCAAATATTGAAGAAACAGAATGAGTTAATTACCTTACGGACCACTTCAAGTCTCAAGCCCAACTAGACTCCGCAGGACATGTATTGCAAGGAGAAATGGGCACAGGTCTCGGCCCCACAGGGTGTACTCCTACCGTGCCACAACACCTGTCTGAAGAGGCTTATCAGGTGACCATAAACAGTGTCATCACCGCAGTGACAAAGGCCAGACAAGACGGAGCACCAGGGCCTAATGGCATGCCGCAAAAACTTTTTAAATCGGACATAATGTTATGGTCTGGATTGATAACAAACCTTTTTAACTATGCATTGAGAACTGCAACAATCCCAGACTCATGGCGGGGTGCAATAATTCACCCTATTTACAAATCTGGTTCGCATGCTGTTCCCAATAATTACAGGCTTATAGCCCTCCTGGATATTTAGGCAAAACACTACGCAGGGCTCCTTTTGGAGGACCTGAGGCACTGGGCAAAAGATCATAACCGGGTGCCAACTCGGGGACGATGACCAATTTATTAGCGGTGTCCTCCATTGTCGACAAAGCTCTCTCCACATCTAGTTTTGTGTTTTGTTGCTTTGTCGACTTCAAAGCCGCCTTTGATAGGGTCCCAGGGAGGCCCTTTGGGAAAAGCTGAGGAAGTGGGGAATCCCAGACAAATTATTGAATGCAATAATTGAACTGTACTCACGCACTTGGGTTCGAGTAAAGTTACGGAACGGCACGCATCTCTCGCGAAAAATTCCAACAACGAGAGGCGTTAAGCAGGGATGCGTGCTGGCCCCTCTCCTTTTCAACCTATTTCTGGCCGACCTATCCAGCACCCTGGATGCGGTAAACAGCCACCCGCCAAAGATAGGGGGCACGGCATTAAGTAATCTCTTATATGCCGATGATCTGGTGCTGTTTAGCCTCACAAGGGTGGGGTTGCAAAGGCTCCTTGACACACTGCTGCAATATACGATCAAGAACAAATTAGAAGTAAACATGAAGAAAACCCAGGTAGTCCCGTTTGGGAAGAAGCGACATGTCGGTGGCGGATGGTCATTTAATAACAATGTCCTCGTCACAGGCAAGTCGTATAAATATCTGGGGGTTCATTTAGATTCTAGGGGTAACCTCAAAAAGCAGCGTGACGAGATCGCAGTCAAAGCAACGACGCTTGCGGTGTCATTGACTAAGCTCTCGAAAAATCTGTCAGGTCCTACTCTGTCACCCCTTTTGGAAGTCTTGAAAGCGAAAACAGGCCCCACTCTGTCGTATGGCATAGGGATATTCAAGGGCAAACTGAACACCGCTCTAAACCAGTATACGACCAAAATTTACAAAAAGGTCCTTCATTTGCCATACTCTGCTTCGCCCCCACAGATTAGACTAGAGATGGGGCTACTGAATTATGATGCCTCCAGTATTGGGGTATTCCTTAACCTGTGCCATAAACTAAGACAATCTAACCCAGGCACACTAGAGTCCCTAGTCTGGCAAGAAATAAGTGTGAAAAACCCAGGAGGAACGTTTGGCCGTCTTTTTAAGGACTACATCCAACAAATGTCAGCAGATGGCCTCTGGGCCCTTAACCCTAGTCAGTCAGCATTTAAGCTCGCAATTAAAAAAAGTGTAAGAATGCTATCACTTATTAGTGACAAAGCACTGTTTGCAAAACGAGGCCATTCATGGGCAGTTATTAATTCTTATAATCGCCTAACCCCTGCCTCCTACTTCTCCAGCCCTTACTCACTGTACTTAAAACGTAGTTTTATAGCAATTAGAATGGGCGACTGGCGATTCTTGCAAAACTTACCCACCTGGCGTCGTACTGAGGAGGATACATTATGTAGAGGGTGCCGCGAAGCAGCAGAAACGCTACTGCACGTGGTTTGCATCTGCCCAGCCTTTGGTCTCCAACGTAGGTTTAAGCTGAGGGGGGAATGGAATCGGCTGGGTGTTCGGTCCTGCAGGCAAGCTATCATTGTGGCTTTGAGCCCAGACAACACAGATCTAAACATAAGACTGACAAACCTGGACCAACAGGCATATCGCAATTTTAAACAAAAGTGACCAGTTACAGCTTTCCCCTAACCTTTTTTAAAATAATCAACATTTTAAAAACAAATAATCCTAAAACCATTAGGTAATTAGAGACAAGAAAAGCTAAACAGCATTTTAGGACCATGGTTTGTTTTATGTATGTATCATAGATTAGGGGAGCAGTCTTAATGATATTTGTAACTAAGAGAGCAAGGAAGATTATGCATATTTCTGCTGTGCATTTGATTGTCTGCACTGTTTTTAACATTTGTAATCAACATGAACCGGAAATTTTGCTTTTAAAGATATTTGTTTTATATCTAAATAAAGATCATTATTATTATTATTATATCAGCTTAGTGTTAGTGAGAATATTTGTCTTTGCAAATGTTTGTGCATGTCTGTAGTAATAAGAAAGGCCTGGTCCGAAGTGTTGAACCAAGAAAAAAAAGCACATTTCTGTGCAAATGTTGATGTACCTTTCAGCGGTATTGGGCAATGTTCCCATTGATGGTAAGTGAAAACATTACGAGGGATACCTGCTATGTGCAAAAATGGTGACCATAGTTTTGCTAACAAAACATGGTGTCAAAATTAGATGTACCATCATACAATTCATTATTTGAAAATGCAACAGAATGTTCAAAATCAGACATAATAGTATGCACAGTTTCAATGTCCCAATCAACAGAGAATGTACTAGAGGTGATAAAATCATTAAGACAGATTTTAAATAAAAGTGGTATTCTTTAAAGTTCAGTAGGACCATACACATCATAGGAAGCTCTATCCCAAACTATTCCTTCAGGAACTGGAACTGCTGTAATGTTCACTAAGGACAGTCCTCTCTGTTCACTGGTTGATGCATGCAGTTTCAGGACCAAGTTCACATATTGGACTGCAGAGCATTCTTGTAGGTAATATCCATTCAGGCGAAAGAAAAAGATGGCCACTATACCAATCTAAAGGACTAGTAGACCAATTGCACTCCAGAGCTGTAGCCATGGAAAAACAAAGTATGTATTTTTCAGCCAAATGTAGAAATCACAAATTCGTTGTTTGTGGGGAATAGACGGTGGCGGTGGCATGGGTTCACTTGGATCCGATGAGAAGTCATCATTATTGATGAAGTAACCAGACGCTGTCTGATCTGTGTTTGGTAGCTCAGCAGGTTTTGTGGAACTGGCACATGACTCATTTCGAGACATATTCACATAGACGTCAGTACTTGGCCGAATTGAGATCTGTGTGCCATTTGTAATTTGATGTTGTTAAATTTCAACAGGTACAAGTTGCATTGCATTGTTGGTAACTCCTTCACTTCGCAGAGTTGAGTCTTCAAAAGTTATTAGTCTTTCGATCTGAACTTCCTGTATGGTAGCAAGAGTATATCAGTGGCTACCCAGGAGCCCACAGAGCCTACTTGAGAGTATCGGCCACATAGTGTGGTTTGATCAGTTCAATTGAGACACATCTCTTGTCAATGCAGCCGGCCAGGGGCAGAAGAAGTACTGTTCTTGTTTCCTCGACAGGCAGGACAGGTACAGGTGCTCTGTATGATGGCCCCAACTCATTTTTGTCCACAGTCGTTTCGCTGACCAGGTCCCTAACTTTCGGGACCCTGGCAGCTCTTGCCGGTACAGCTTTCACTTGTCCAGTGGTGGTGCGTTTCACTTGTATGTTGCTTTGTATTGCCCGGAAATCATTGAGTTCCTGTAAAAAAGCCAAACAATCATTGATGTCAAATGGTTTTACATGATCCGTTGTGCTGCCACAATCGAGGTCAGGTACCCACATTCGTATCCTAAACAGGACTTCGTATGCAGTATGCCCCCCCCCCCCAAGGATTTTCCTGGCATGTTTTAAGTGCCCTCTGGACCCCATATAGGTGATTGACCCAACAGCCACCAGAGCCTAATACCCTAGCTGTTAAGTATTGGTTTAAGTTCCGGTTCTTCCTCTCCACAATATTATTTCCCTCTGGATGATACAGGGAGGAGTACAGCAATGCTACGCCCGAACTTCCATGGCTTATTTGTAAGCCTGTGTGCTAAATGCAGGGTCATGGTTGGAATGTAATGTGACAATTGCGTATGTCCCTATGAAGACTCTCAAAACCTTTATAACAGTTCGAGCGTCAGCCGAGTGCTGCGGCCAAACCCACAGGACTCTAGTGCATGACTCCACTGCTACCAAGATGTACTTGTAAGCCCCATCAGATTGTAGGGGGCTGCAATGGTCCACATAGACACAAGTGAGAGGTCTGCTGAAATCAGTAGTGGTGTTTGTGGTGGACGTGTTAAGGTGGAACCTTTCATCTACTGACATATGTCGCACTTGGGGACAAAGCTCTTGGTCTGTTTAGTAAGACCTGGCCACCAATAATGCTGCTTTAGTAGTGAAACAGTTGAAGCAATACCTGCATGTTCTGAACCCAGACCCTCGTGTGCAGCTAGAATGAATCCTAATCTGCGATCCATGTTTGGTATTCCTCTATCCCCCATTTCTGGATTTTAAGCATACTGAATGTTTTTCGCATCTAACTTGTAGAAGTACTTGAATGGGAAACCTTTTGGAAAGGCTGAAGTGTTACGCGTAGCATTCACAGCTATCATATCTGTCCGTGTCTATCCTCATGCTGGAACGAGTGATTGCAGCAATTGTAGCAGTTCGCACTGTTACCTTGGTGGCTTCATCAGCCAATAAATTTGCTTCAACGTGCACGCCAACACACTGATGACTCAATGTGTGAATTACATGAGTCCGTGGCAAGCACTCTTTTGGCTTTGCCACCTGTTCCCAAAGCATTGTGTGCTTTATTGTGCAACCTTTGGAATCTCTAAAAAAATTTGGGCCCCAATAGTGAAGCTACTTCATTGTACTCTGTATTCTGATGAGTCTCTTGGCCTATTGTTTATAACAGAGACTTAGCTTAATGAATCTTCCAGCCCAGTAATTGTTCTGGCAATCCAAGGGTGGTTATAAAGTTTCCTTGACCGCAAAATCGGGAGAAGTGGGGGTATAGCGGTGGTGTTTAGGGACAAGTGGATTTATTTTCTATCGTGGAGAGACCCTGGGGATAGGAGACGGCAAGGCACTGGATTTTCCCATCACTATCTCTCCCCAATTTACACTGGGGGCACACTGGTTTACAGACCTCCTGGTCCCGCCGGAGCCTTCCTTAAAGCCCTGGATGATGTTATTATTCCTTGTGCTCTCTGGTTTTCTAATTTTTTACTTCTTGGGGACTTTAATAAACATTTGGATGGTGAGGAAAAGAATCCTTCCTGACAATATTTACACTCACTAATGGTTCACATTCAATCAAGCATTCACTCATAAAACCTCAATCAAACTCATACATACTTTGTGAAAAAAGTTGGAGGAAAAGAAAGGGTGAAAGAAGGGAGAGGAGCAAATCAAAACAAATATCAATAACTGTGTTCTACACAACTGGTGTTTAGTCAAATGTTACACCTGGAATATATTTACAACGAAACACTTGCTAATTTATACAATAGGCCATCTGAATATCAAAAGAAATTTCAAAATCTGATATCGGGTTTTTGAGAACGATTGGCCTAACACGGTGATGGTCGACGCGTTTCGAGTTCCTTGGAGGAGGAACTCTCTTCAGGACCTCAAATTGGTTCTTAAGATTCACATCTTTTTCTATTGTTCTTCATAATGACATTCATACTTTTAAAAATGTAAATGCTGTTTTCCGGTGTGGAACTTCAATAATTCGGACACTTGGAGCTTGGCCCTGGGGGTGCCTTAGTTGCCTGGTTATTGTAGTCACTTTATTACTTGAAGCGATCACGTATGATTTCAATCTTGCGTCTCAGTCAGCTAGCTCTCCATGCCGTCTGTTTGGAAACGGCTTTTCCAAACAGACGGCATGGAGAGAGACGAACGACAAGCTAGCTGACTGAGATGCAAGATTGAAATCATACGTGATCGCTTCAAGTAATAAAGTGACTACAATAACGAGGCAACTAAGGCACCCCCAGGTCCAAGCTCCAAGTGTCCGAATTATTGAAGTTCCACACCGGAAAACAGCATTTACATTTTTAAAAGCATGAATGCCATTATGAAGAACAATAGAAAAAGATGTGAATCTTAAGAACCAATTTGAGGTCCTGAAGAGAGTTTCTCCTCCAAGGAACTCGAAACGCGTCGACCATCAAAGTGTTAGGCCAATCGTTCTCAAAAAACCCGATATCAGATTTTGAAATTTCTTTTGATATTCAGATGGCCTATTGTATAAATTAGCAAGTGTTTCGTTGTAAATATATTCCAAGTGTAACATTTGACTAAACACCAGTTGTGTAGAACACAGTTATTGATATTTGTTTTGATTTGCTCCTCTCCCTTCTTTCACCCTTTCTTTTCCTCCAACTTTTTTCACAAAGTATGTATGAGTTTGATTGAGGTTTTATGAGTGAATGCCTGATTGAATGTGAACCATTAGTGAGTGTAAATATTGTCAGGAAGGATTCTTTTCCTCTTTTCTCTCCTTTTTTTTCTCTCCTGTGTATTGAATTTCTAATTTGTTTGATAATGAAGAAAAATTGTCGCCCAAATAATGTTGTGTGACTTTGTATTGGAAATAAATAGATTAACTCAATAAGTAATTTGTTTTGAAGAACCAGTTTTATTTCTGTTCTTCTTGTTGCATTCGTAGTTAGGAGTAAATTGCAGAATTGGCAATTGTGGTTGTTTCTTAAAGTTCAAGGCTTGTCCTTGCTGCAAAGTAGCCAGACCCTTTCTTTGTTTACGCTGGACGGTGAGGAGGCTGGGGAGTCTCTGGAGTTCCTGGACTCCCTGAGCCTCGCACAGCTCTCTCAATGGGTCAGTTCCCCTATGCATCCTGCAGGACACACACTGGACCCGACATGTTGTAATTTCCCCATTATTGTCAAAGAGCCCCTCCAGGTAGCCTGCACCGAATACTTTTTGATTGAATTCTCCTGGACCATCGATAGTTACCATCCACCTAATTTGCCTTGGCAAGGCAGACCTCCCCACAAAATTGATCCTGCAACCTTTAGCCTGGTTTTAGCCAAGACGCGGCCTGCCTTGGCTGGGGATCGGGGAGAAGCCTTAGTGAGCTTCACTGGTTGGATCTCGCAGGCGGTTGAGCACCTATCTCCTATATCACCGGCAAACCAGAGACTTTCGGTGAAAACCATAATTCTCGAGTGAGCTCAAAGCGCTGAAACATCATTGTAAAAAACTAGAGCGCCGATGGAGATTGACTTATTGCCCTTCAGCCAAATCAGTATTAAGGAAAGCTCAGAAATAATATTATGCATCCATATCAAACGCTAAGAGCCTTTATTATGCCAAGCGCATTGCTCTCTCAAAAAACAATGGCAAGATAATTTTCTCTATTGTACAGAGCTTTCTGGCCCTTAGTGCAGAGACCATCACTCTTCCTGCCTCGGTCACCTGGTGTGAGAAACTGTCTAGTTTCTTCATTGACAAGATTCAGGATCTCCTTGCCAATTTTAATAATGGCACTAAGACGATGGCAGGATTTCTGCTCCTTAAAGGGCTAATAGCTACTCCCTCTCTATCATCATCTCTTATAGCCTTCTCTCCTATTACTCCGCAAGACTCACTGATGATTCTTAAATCCTTGAAATCAGGCTCTCCGTCTGAACCATGCATGGCCAGGTTGTTAGCTTCAGGTGCAGAGGTTGTTAATCCGGAGGTTAACAGTTTTGTCATTATGTCTTTACAGACCACTAGAGTTCCTTTAGTTTGGAAGCAGGCCAAATGTTTGCCCCTGCTTAAAAAACCTTCCTCGGATCCATCTGTGTCAGCCAGCTTTCGCCCTCTTTCTCTCCTACCTGCCTTGGCGAAAGTTTGTGAGAAAGCTGTTAATAAACATCTCACCAACTATATTGAAGGTTCGGGCCTGCTTCACTCAGCTCAATCAAGCTTCAGAGCCTCATATAGTATGAAGACAGCCCTTGTTGAAACTTCCGTATCTTTTTGGGATTGTTTGGAATGCTGGTGGCAGGCCGGCCTTGATTTTGTAGGACCTCTCTGCGGCATACAACATCGTGCCTCATTCCTTGTTACTGGCCCGCCTCACGAATATTGGTATCTGTGAGTCTGCCTGGAATTGGTTAAAATGATTACTTGAGGACAGAACACAGCAACTTTGGCTTCCACCATCTTTATCTGCCCCGCAAAGGGTGACAACAGAAGTGCCTCAGGGCTCCACTTTGAGCCCCTTCCTTTTCAATATATATATCACCCCGCTCATTCAGCGTATGGAGGGGTGGGTGCTAAGATCATCGCTTATGCTGATGATGCCCAGCTACTCTTCACTTGGGCAAAAGATTATTTATCCACTTCTCGAGCAAAGACATGCCTTACGGCTGTCTTTCAATGGCTCCTCTATGCACAGCTCATCCGTAACGAGGAAAAGTCTGAGATCCTTTTATTTGGGACCTTTCCTTCCCAGTTTAGGGAATCACTCTGGCCGGCTGATTATCCTTTGCCCAATTCTGCGGGCCAACCTACTAAAAACCCTGGAATTTGGTTTGACGAACACAGATAAAAAAGCTAGCTGGACAGTGCTTTGGCACCCTTAAATCACTCAGGAAATTCCTCCCCTCCTTCCTAGAGCAGCCAAGGAAATGGTCACTCATGCCTTAATCCTTTCACGTAGTGATCACGCGAATGCCCTATATGTTGGTTTGCCAGACTATTTGTTGAAGAGGCTGCAGGTAGACCAGAATGCTGCAGCAAAGTCTCTTCTCAATATTCCAGGAAGATCTAGTATAAAGCAACATCTGCATGATCTCTACTGGCTCCCGTTGCCAAAAGAGTCAAATTTAAGGCTCTTACTTTGGCTCACTCAGCCCTGTATGAACTTGGCCCTGTATACCTAAGGAAGTGCATTACGTTCTATGCTCCCACGAGACAGCTGCGCTCAGCGATGCAGCTTCTGGTGGTCATTCGCGCTTTCACCTTATGGAAATTGGTGGCAGCTCCCAGGCATATAACTCAGCGGTGGCTTGGAATTCTCATCCCCTAGATCTTCGTGGGATCCAGGACCGGAAACTTTTCAGGAAATGGTTGAAAACGTTTCTTTTTATCTAATGATCCGATAATCTCTGCCTCTGTCAGGTTTTGAGCCGGGACACTCTTGAGTAGCTGTGCATGGTATAAATTATAATAACATAACATAACATTACTGGACACAATAAAATGAATTGCACACAATGACTGTGAGAAATTCTTGATCCGTATTCTGGAGTGCCAGTATCAGGGCTTTTTTATTTCTGCCAGCTGTGCCGTGCAATCTCCTAAAGACTGTCTGTGTATTGCTAGGACAGAACTCGCCGTCCTGCATACGTTCCTTCACAATCACACATGCTGCACTGTATTGCTGCTTACTTTCTCTGGAAGGCTGGGCAGATTGGTGAGTATAAATGATCCATTCATACTGATCGAAAGGCAGGTTTTCATTCAGGAGAAGATATTCTTGTTCGTATTGCAGAAATGCTTGTGTTTTCAGTGTAGGATCATATCTGTAATCTACATCTGTTGCAGTGAGAGAATTAGCTTATTGTATCCATCATGTATGCAGTGCTTTGTGTTTGGAACACTTGCTTTGAAAACAGCCTTTAAGGTTCGTACTGGAGTCACAACAATTATGTGTTTCCCCTGTGGTAGTGCTCTTTCTCTCACTATAGCAGTTTGCACTGCTGACAGTATCTTTTCTGTGGATACAAAACACATTTCAGCATTTGTGTACAAATGTGATTTGTATGCAATGGGTACTGTTTTGCTGTCATTGAAAATGATGTAGGTGACTCACGACTAATTGGATCACCAAATTGGTGGCATTTACACATGCGTGTAAGTGTTTGGAAGCTATAATGTCAGCTTGTACGGAACAGAGAATTTCTGTGTGTTCCTGTATCCAATATTGGACTGTAAAATCAGGCCTAATTAAGTTGTAGAAGGGTTTCAACCTTTCTGTGTAATCCCAAAAATGTTTTTTCTGCCAAAATGTAGGAATCCTAAAATAGATTGTAAACCTTTCAGAGTCTTTGGAGGTTGGAGCAGTGCACATATTTAAAAAATTTAGCTGGTAGGCTTTTCCCTTCACTTGATAGCGCATATCCCAAAAATAGGACAATGAGGCAATTTTTGATTTCCCAAAGTTAAATTTGTATCCCAAATTGGTGAATCCCAGAATTATGCTGTTCACCCTGTTCAAGTGTTCCAATAACTCATCGTCCACCAAATAAATTTCACCTATGTAGGACAAAGCCTCCTCATTACAATTTGGAAGTAACTCTATTACTCTTGCTGAGAACAACCCAGGGTTATTCTTATACCCTTGTGGCAGTCTACATAACTGGTGTTAAGTGCCTAGATCAGAGAATACAGTCAAATATCTGCTTCCAAGCACCATATTTTGGCAGAAGAATCCATTTGAGATATCTAGTGTTGTTTTGTATTTTTACGCACAATGTAATTCATTAATGCAGCAATGTGCATTTTGTACCGCAAATTTTTGTGTGCATGTGTTCAAATTCCTGTAATCTAAGACTAGACAGTATGAATTATCGGGTTTCAAGCTGGAAAACAAAGGATTATTCATGGAAGAGGCGCAGTTTTCAATCACATCTTGGTCTTCAAGTTGATATAAGATCTCCCTTACTTGTTTCTTTGCGTCATGTTTTATTGGGTACTGCCTCTTTAGAGCAGAAGTAGATTTTAATGGGATTTCATGGTGAGGTGTCTCAGCATCCCATCCAACATGATTGTGGTAAAGTGCGGAAGCTAGTGCTAACGCCCACTCCTGCACATATGAATGCTTTAGTGACTCTGAAATGAGGTCGGAGAAAGCTAGTACAATGACGTCTTCCCCTTTAGGTCAATCCATAACGAACTCTGGCGGCCAATATTTTTCAGCCGAAAGGGTGTCATATCCATATGTAAGGTACTCCCAAAAGAGACTTTTCACTTTCCTGGGTATGTCTCCTTCATTTGGAGTGTTATTTCATATAAACAATGTGGCACACTTACCCTTCTATCAGGTGTCTCAACCGTGGTATGTTCATTCAACAATGATGTCACTAGAAATTCCGTCAGGTTTTGGCGAGCAATTGTTACTTCTGCTGCGCTGTCTAACTTCGTCAGAGCCCATTCCTCGTTCAGATGCAGAGTCCTCAGTAGCCTGGGCATTTTTCTTTTTTGAGGCCAGCTACCTTCTTTTTAAAGTGAGGTTTTGTTTTAGGTTCCTCTTCTTATATAATGTAGTCTGAGGTGCGATGTGTCTACCTTTTTGGCTTGACTCCCTCTAATGATTTGTGTTCTGACCGTCCTTCCCTCTCTGAGTGTTTTGATGAACCCTGAAAGGGACGAGAGGAACGTGTATCAGTATCCTGATACCTGTTAGGTTTTTTAATATTGTCACGGTTTCTGAGATTGTATCTCTTCTCAGAGGGCTCCTGTTGAGGAGACCCACCCTGTGAATGTGATGCATTCAACTGATTATTTTTTGATTGTTTGTTATCCCATTTCTGTTTTTGAGAATCAGGTGCTTGCTTCTAGTCATCCTTCTTAGAATTACCTGCCACTTGTTCTCCCAAGTTATCTCTACCCAGTGAAGCATAGATTTATTCGATAATCTTAAATTAATTCTCGCTCCTCTTGTGCTGGAGTGCATACCCTCAAGTGTTGGCGTATAGCCAGCGCTGCTGCCTCCCATTTTATGTTACTTAACATAATGGCTGATACCTGGGAAAAGTTGCCTATCAGTTTCATCCCCAAATCCAGGGCAGGTTCTGCCCGTACTCATTTTGTGTTTGTTTCAATACATCGAGTATAACTGCCATTGACGGGGTGCCATGAATTCTGATATAAACGGCAGCACATATTGTACCCCAAGTGGTGTAATCCTTTATCGGGAGAACCATCCCCAATGGCAAGATAACTGTTAGCATCCTGAGTTTTTTCTGCACGCCCATATGGGGAAATACTGCTTCAAGCTGTGCTATTTACTGTGCTATCCAGTGCTGATAGTTGGTGTAGTCAGTTGAGGTTGACCAACTGGAGCATTACTAACTGTGTAAGGTTTCTGTATAGTTTTACTGTATCTCTGAAAAGTGTATGTAATTCTGCTGCTGGCAACGTATCAATGTCTGGATGCGGTGTGTAAACAGCTAGGACTGGCTAGGTCCCTCCTTCTCTGCTGAGTGGACCGAGTCTCATATCTGCTGTGGTTGGGGGAAGGCGATTTAAACCAATTAATATGTTCTTGGTACGTTAACAAGACTTCTATGTCCATGTATGGAAAGTATTCTTCAGGTATTTAATCTTCAATGTAAGAATGAAACAACTTTGTGTATGCGTCTGCAGGCCGGAATCTAACCCAAGAATAGAATAGCTCTGTTCTGAATGCCTCGTGTGGCTCAATCACGAAGGTAACATTACATCCTGTTGCTGGGAGGCCATAGTTTAATAATTTCAGAGTAACTGCATGTCTGCAATTTTTTAAAATGTTAAGAGCACCTTCCTGCTTAGCTTCCTCTGCACTTGCAAACACTCGTACCAGCGTCTCTATTGTTAGACAATATAGGAGGAAGTATTAAGAAAAAAGAGATAAGGATTTGCACAATGTGATTATCTATAATCCTTCAAGCTTGATTTAACCTACATCCAGTACATAGGGTGTACCTACTCAGCTGAGGTGGATTTCCCTTTCCGCTCCGGAAGTCTCTGGTTAGATTTGAGATGGGGTCTCAGAAAAAGCATGACTGATTGACTCTGATTTGACTGTTAAATAAGAAGCAAAGCAACGTTGATTGCGCCATGTAGTATAGTTCCTAAAATACATAGGATATGCAAGTTTGTTGGACGACATAAGTTGGTGTCAAGACTGATTTCAGACACACCCGCAGGATATGTTGGGCTCTAGACTGGATAGCTCACAGTGCTGCTATAAGCGTCTGAACTTTACCGACAAGCGAATAGTTTCTGGAAACCAGTGAACATGACAACCCTGACCCCTTCAGAGATCATGGAAACAATACAGTACTTGATTTCATAAAACTAAACAGGCTTCAGAGAGGGGATTGGAACTGTCTCTAACATTCTGTCAATCTCTGATAGCAGAAAAATGCAAGAACAAGAAACAGGGTCTGCACCTTTGTTTTATAGACTTAATAGCTCCATTTGATAGTGTGCACCGAAAACTATTGTGGGCAAAATTAAAATCCTAGGACAAACTGGAGAGAACCCTAAGGGGTCTTTTGCTATTTTATAAAGATACTTGGGTTAGAGTGAAACTTGGAGTTGGTGTGAGAATCTCAAGGAAAGTGTATACGACTATGGGCCTGAAACTGGGGTGTGTGCTGGCCCCACACCTCTTTACCTTTTTTATATCAGACCTATCTGGAAAGCTCGATAGAATTAACTCCTATTCAACGCACTTAGATAAGCTACAACTCTCACACCTTGCCTTTGCAGACGACATCGTCCTTTTAAGTCTAGCTAAGGTTGATTTGACTAGGCTATTAATCGAACTTTCTGAGTTCCTGTCCACAAATAAGTTGGAAATTATCATATCAAAAACAAAAACAATGCTTATTACTAACCAGCTAGCCCCACAATACAACATCTGGCTAGAAAGCAAACTGTTGGAGAATGTGTCCAACTATAAGTACGTGGGACATTATATAGGTGATAAGTTATCCCTTCGTGACCAGAAAAACTACATGACACAGAGAGTGAGGGCCTTAATATTTGCCTTCAGGCCATTGGCAAAGAAACTGGAGGGACCAACACTACGGCCGCTCCTGTCGATTATAGCGGCCAAAACACTGCCGACCTTATTTACGCTAGCGCGACTATGCATTGGAAAGATTCCGTGATTCTAAATAACCTAATAACAAGCATTTACAAAAAGGTTTTCCAAGTCCCCACGACCACCACACCAGCACAAATGTGCCTAGAATGTGGGTTAATGAATGAATCATTGGGTAAACTTTATACATATATAAAGGTCTGGTACCGGATAAAACATAATGTTGAGGAGAATAGCCTCGAAGAGTCATTATGGTTGGAACTGGAAAAGAATAAAAAATTGCTGGCCAATCAATTTTTGGACAACGCACCTAAATCAACTTGTACCAATGTTCTCTGGTATAAACACATCTGGTTTTCAACATTCAAGCTAGCAATGAATAAAGCAGCAACATTTCATTCTCTGATATTGGACAAAAGCATTTTTTCCCAAAGATCTCACTCGTGGACAGTGATTAACAACTACAAAATCCTTAAACCCGCAGCCTACCTAGATTCTACATTCTCAATTCACAGAAAAACACTGTGGTTTGGGAAGTTCCCTACACTGGCTGATGAACAGCACTGGAAGCACATTGAGTCAAAGGAATGCCGTCTTTGCGGCAGTCAAAAAGAAGCCTTGTTCATTTCATATGCCACTGTAAGAAACTGCAACCAGCGCAAGTCACCTTCTTAAGGAGAGCCTTCTTAGATAGAGGAATAAGCTCCTGTAGAGCGGCTGTCATTAGAGGATTGGATCCATCCGACCCCCAAATGAAATGCAACTGATAAAGTTTCTAAGCACTCATGACCAAGCACTGAAAGCAGAGACACCTCAATGAGGTTACCTTAATAGTGGAGGAAAAGTATTCCCACTCGCTACTGTACAGAAAAAAAGATGACACTGTTGGCTGTTATCGATTGCCTCAATTAAGAAAGTGGACCCCTTTCACTAGTATTACCAGTACAATTTTGTTAGAGAAGGGACTAAGAGACTTACAGATGTAACTCATAGCCAGGTTGGAAGTAAATAATTAGATTGAGACCGCAAATGATTACTTTTATCACAAATGAACTTTATTGATATTTTAAAATGCTCAGCGAATAAAACAAGGAAGGAGTGAAGTTGACATGTGTTAAAAACGGACTTTTATATTTGTTGCTTTTTATAAATCCCATGATTATTTTTATTTAAAAAAATGTCTAATTGCTTTTAAATTTTCAAGTGAAGGATGTTGCCTTATGTAAAATTGTTATGGTTTTAACTAACTATAGAATAAACTAATACATCATAGTAGACAGAAGCAAAAGTATGAAATTACAAGCACCAAGAGAGTAAACAGTAGATATATTTCCACCATGGTGCTAAAGCAATGAATATATGCAGGCATGTATAAAACCATTAATCTATAGGAACTCGTACGATGCTGACCCTACCTAAGTGTACCTGAATGTACTTAGCATGTATGTGGGTGTAAAAATCCAGAATCCCCTTGAAAGAATCAACCCCATTACTTGATGGGACAGAATGAAGGACTCTGTCTTGGTCATGAGTTGGACACCGCAAGGGACCATACAAATGAGGGAAAAGGGCGTAATATAGGTCCAGTATACAAGCCCCATCAATACAACGTAGCACTGAAGGAGTATGCAGTTCCTGTAGGGTGGGGAGAGAAGAGAAGAGAAGGAGGCTAGGTTGGCCAACACCCTTGCTCAGGAGTGGAATGTGGGTGTCTCCCTATTTGGGAAGTGGGGACCTCACACACCCATTTGGGTGTCATGCTTCATATATTTATATATATATTTTAGGTTTCAGGCACGTTATAGTTAGAAATTAGCATTTAAAAAACCTTAGAAATTCGCTGAAAAAACCATAGGTTTTAGGGAAAGTTATAGTTAGTTGGACATTTCACTCATACAAAACCCTAGAAATTCCCCTGTTATAGTTAGTTCAGATAACTATAACTCGCACTCCCGCAATGCACTGCTGATGACGTCACATATTACATCACTCAGGACATGGTCAGTGATATCACGTTTTGGGACCCCCCACCCTTTTTTTTCTCACCCCCCGCATTCCGAATCTCCCCGAAACTTATAAGATAGGAGCTGACCGGAGCGGGCCATACGTTTTGATAATTTTGCGAAGATTCGGCAACCGACGCCAAAGTTATCGGGAAAAGAAAAAACTTTTTTCCTATGGATCATAGGTCCTAACTATAACTACCTACTGGCGACTGCCACCCACTAAGGGCGGTCAAATTCAATAAAAGGTTTTTGAATTTCAAAGGTGAGTGTGTGTAAGCCTCTGTGACAAGTCCATGAAGAGGGGGCGTGTGTGCCCCGAAACCCATCGGACCTGTCAATTAACATGGTGAAAGGTCATGAAGCTGCATGCGGCCGAGAAAACCAGAGGGTTGGAGTGCCGTGGTAAGCCCTTTCAAAAAGTACAAGTGCGTTTGTTGGTTCCCATATTCTACACGGCTGGCTCTGGTCATGGGAAGGAGCTCCGCTTCTACATGCGGTGATACGACTGTTCCAACAGACTGCGTGGGAGAAGACTGTGGCAAGCTTACTGTTGCTTGCCTCACAGCGCGACACTCCGTATAACTTTGCAGCCTCTGCACCTGCTCACTTTTCCTACTAAAGGTTTTTAATGAACAATTGACTAATTTTCACAGAGGCATGCGACCTACTTAAGGTGAATAATGGTACTCGCTTTGATGGACTACATTTACCAGCAATCCTGGCAGATGAAACCATGTGAGCCACACCCACTAAGGGCGGTCAAATTCAATAAAAGTTTTTTTGTGTAGGAGTGTGTGTAAGCCTCCGTGACAAGTCCATGAGGAGGGGGCGTGTTTGCCCCGAAACGCGTCAGACCTGTCAATTAACATGGTGAAAAGTCATGAAGCTGCATGGGGCCGAGAAAAAGAGAAAAAGTACAAGTGCGTTTGTTGGTCTATATATATATATATATATATATATATATATATATATATATATATATATATATATATATATATTATAAACAAAGTAATATAATGTAGTTTACAAAAATATATTTAATATTTTTGTGTGATTTTCAACAATATTAGTGTTAAACAACATTTTATTTCCATATTTGAGGACTTACCATTATTTTATAGGTTCACGGCATTTTGGTAAAATATATTTTAGATCTAATATTGCATCAGTAATCTGGATCATGGTCAGAGTGAAATATCTTAGCAGTAACCATACTTATGGGACAGACCATAAGAAAAAAGTCCTCATAATACTCCATAATCTTAGATTTCAAAGCAACCTTTGACAAGATTCAGTGGAACAGCCGCAAAAATTGAATAAACCACTTTGTTTGTTTAAAACCATTCAGGCATTATATTCCAACACATTGGCACAGTTCACAATCGGCAGCAATAAAAGACTGTTCAGACAATTAATTACCACAATGTGCTGAAACAGGGGTGTGTTCCGGCCCCTACCCTATTTAATCTTTACACTGTGGACCCATATGACCCAATCAGCCACCATCAAGTAGACATGCTGAGAAGTGGAAGCCAAGGCCTGTCAATTCTACAATATGCAGATGACGCAGTTCTATTTAGTACAACTCTCCTAGGCCTGCAAAGATCAATAGATTGCCTACGTTGATACTGTGACAACAGCAAGTTCAACATTAACATGGTCAAAATTAAGGCAATGATCATCAGGAGGGAAAAAAAAGACACCTGGTGCCCACATAAAAAAGGATTGAAACCAGTCATGAATGCAAATACTTAGGAATAATGTTTGATGACCTAGTAACCTTTAAATCACACTCAATTTTATTAGTCCTAAACACCAACTCTTTGGCCCATGTACCTATATCATTATCTAAACTACAATGCTGTCCCTGTTTTCCTCTCCTTCAGGATTTGTACAACAAGGTGTTTCCATCACTAGCAAATGGCCTTGCTGCTTTGTCATCTCATACAGCCAAACAGATCAATCTTCTGACTTGCAAAATTGCTAAACAAGCCCTTAATCACTCCCCCAAACTCAGCAAAATCACAAGGCTTGAGATCTCAATAAACAACGCTTACATTACTTAACAGTCACCATCAAACTGATGCACAAAATGAGATCTACCAGCGACAACACAATAAGTCAGCTCATTTGGAAAAACATCAATAGCTACCTGATGTAATGTAGGAACTCATGCGTGCTCCTCCTACACATCAATTTGAAATACATGAGCTTAGAAGAGATGTGGACTCTCCCAATAAGGCATATCTTATTCAAGAGCTTAGCAAAGAAAGCTTCAAACTTTCTTTCCATCAACACAGATAAAAAGGTTCTACAGTAATCGCTCACATGGTCCATCATAAACTTATAAGCACAAAGGAGAGATAACATCAAAAGCAGTCATTCTTGCAGAACTTGAAACTCTTTCACCAGTGCTTTGGCATTTTTCTAACCATGGCTAACGCCCCACCCTGGATGTTTCAACTGTGGCAATGTGGCTATCGAGACAAAACAGTCTTACCTTTTCTTTACACTTGCCCGTCGTTTGACTTATCCCACCACACACTACCTAAACAAAGCTTTTTTTATCTTTCAAAATATTTACTTTCCACAAAGCACTACAAGCTTGAGTAGAATAGACACATATCCAACTTTGCTGTAGGTTTGTTAAATACATCACACAGGTTGAGACACTTTTTAACTCCCTAGCTCAGGCTTATGTGACACTAACGGAGGGAGTCTGATGCACCCCTGATATAGGACTTGCTAAAATGACCACGCACAACTCTTTGCATGTCTTTTAAATGTTGTTATATGCACATTGGGAAGCTGGTGAAGTTCACTGAAAAACAAAATTTCCAAAATTTACAATCATACTTTTGCACAGAATCTTTTACTCGTCATTTTGTATATTGTAAACATTTTAATTAATCACACAATAAATATTACTTTAATTTAATAACCTGCCAAATGCATTCGGGGCACAAGAATAATGGATGAGCGTGATTTTTTTTGCCAATTTAAAGGCTTCCACTGAATCCTCATCTGGTTCGTCGATGAAAGACCAGCTAGTTTGAGCTGTGCCTTTGCCATGTGCTTTGTCTCGAAACGCCCAAGATACTTGTATTGACTTGATATAAGTTTCAATTCTCTTAGTTTTATCTTGAAAAAATCTGGAGAGTTCTCTCCATTTTCTGAGAGTGTTGTGTGGTGGTCTCCATACCTTTTAATTTAAAAAAAGGATTCAATACTGCAAAAAAAGATTTTGAGGTGTATTACTTGTTTCCTAACGTATAATTAGTAAATAAAGTACATTTCGTTTTTGCTGTAATCAGTTTGTAAGCTTTGTATTGTGTCTTTTGAAATACCTGACCTGCCTCACTTCAGGTTTTAAAAAATTTCCATTCAGCTTGTCTCGTAGCTAATTTCACTGATTTAAGTTGCTGATGTAAATCTTGTTAAATAGCGAACAGTCAATGACATAGGTTGTTAATTGTTCAGAACCCAGCCATGGCAAATATTAAGTCCAGGGTGTCGTTGACCATGTGAGTACAATGCATATGCATTTTGGAGATGCCCAGAGTGTCCATTGTAGTGAGAATCTTCCTGGTGTTATGCTCATTTTGGGTGTCTACCTTTAGGGTAAAGTCTGCTAATAAAAGAAGTTGTTGATAAAGTGTGGCTGTTTTGGCTATGGCACCTAACATTATATTGGTGTTTGCTGCTGAGGAATTAGAGGGATGATAAACCACAAATGGAGTAATAGTCGATGTGGTGGAGATCATTAAGGTATCAAGTAAAAGCTTAGCTTTTTAATAAGAAATGCTCCCAGCTCTCAGCCCTTTTTCCTTCTCTGGTCTTCTCCTCTCCTTTTTCTCTCCTTGTCAGAGCACTTCGGGTAGTAGTGCGCTTACAAATTAAAATTTCATTTCATTTATATTGGGACAGTCAGCATTCCAAGTGATGTTTCAAACAGCAATTCTAGCCGTCCCTCATCCTGCCTCACTGTTATAGATTTTTAAGAATAAGGGTGGTTGGGCCCTGTGGGAAAGAGGGTAGGTTGGGCCACTTATACTGCAAAAAACGGATTGCTAAAAATTCTTCCTCGTTTTTTATCTTAAACAGTTCCATACGGAAACGATTCACTCAGCCCTGATGAGAGTCCCGTGACTTATACAGCTGGACTCGAAACGCGTCGGCAACGGCATATCATCTGTTAAATAATGTTAATGGCATTTGATTGCCAAAAAAATTCACTCCCTGATCTAATATAAAGATTAAATGTGACATTGGATCGGGTTGTTGTGGGGTGTTTTCCAAAAAGTTGTTCTCATCCCCCGGGAACTGAAATACATATCTGTTTGTTTTTCGCATTATCCATTGGTAACTGTATAGTAATGTTTGTATAAATTGTCACAATTCATGTATTTGCACTTTGGTTGATCTACACTTTAATTTGTGTGTTTTTCTGTAAAATTTATGTTTTGAAATTCACGGTATGGCAAGACGTTGAGTTGATGACGTTCTTTCTCTGGCAAACTATAAACTAAGATTAACAAATAATTAAAAATAAAACGACATAAATAAAATGTCAGGATAAACTAACAACGTTTTGTTTATTCTTGTTAATACATTAATTGTTTGAAATAAGCATTAGAGGCATAGGTAAAAAAATCCGTTTTTTTCACTGTTATAGAAGCAGTTTGATAATTTTTGAGATGTAATGTAAAAGTACTTGGGAGAAATTCGGTTGTTGGTTGACTGGGGTGTGAGCCCTGGTCAAGCAGCAACCACAATCTTTGTCAGGGTGAGACACAAGCAAACCCTAAATCAACCTGTGCTCAACGCTCTGGTAACTTGGCACAGAGTAGTCTGGCTTAATTTGGAGGCAATGTTAAAAGTATTTGTCCAACTCTTCAAACAGATTCAGACACTAGGTTAGAACAAGCATTTGCAATGTCATAGGTCTCGCATTTACGCAAGTTTAAGCTATTGGTATTGTAAATGACAATGCCTTTTATTTATGTTGTAAAAACCAAAGCATAAATAAAAGGCACTTTCATTTAAAATGCCAATAGCTCAAACTTTAGGGAATGTGAGCCCTATGGCATTGTAAATACAAGGTATCACGGACAACAGGAGGGCGGGACGGGGAGGGAGACGTTACGGACAGGGGGCGGGGGGTGGTGAGGTAGAAGTCACGGACAGGGGGAAGGGGGTTGGGTAGGAGAAGGCACAGACAGCAGGAAGGAGGGCTGGGGTAAGCAAGGCATAACAACGGGAGGGGGGTAAGGAAGGCAGTAAGAGAAACAAAAAAGAAAATAGTGCTCACAGTGTAAATAACACATACCATGTAACAGCTGAAGTAAAGGGGCCAGTCGCCATGGGAGGTGACAAATGAAGAGGAGACGGTACTCAGGAGGGACTAACAAGCCTATTTTCGAATCAGAAGCCAGCATTTTGGACAGACTATGACACAAGCCAATGGCAAATATGGGTGGAGAGTGGGGGTGCTTCTATTCTCTACTCCAGCACAACAAGTCTCGCAGAGCAGCGCATGCACGCTGGCTCAGGCTCGATCTAAAAACAGCAAAATGCACATAAGGTAGTGGCGCACAGTAGGGGTTTATACGCTCCAACCTGCATCACCCAAATACAGCAACACTAGGAAGTCTAAACTACCCCTGCAGGAGACGTCCAAGAACAATCCATGCGGAATACTGGGGAACACATTTAGCTAAATGCTACTGAGTAAAAGGAGCCAGGTCACAGCCCTAAAGGATGTCTCTATTAAAAGAGAATGTGTGTGTAAAATATCCCAGTGATCTATAACAGACTCTTAGCATCTTCTGTGCTGGGAACTATGCTAAAGAAGCCACTAAGGAGTCATCATAATCATGTCTACTAAGTATTTGCTTTATCACAGATGGATTAAAGTTTACCGCTTGATTCAAATCTATAAACCACAAATAGAGAATTCTTTGTGGTCACTTAGGGGCATATTATAAAGGAATGGTGTTAAAATTATCGACGTTTTATCGGCAGGAAACTGCCGATAAAACGGCGATAATGTGCTTGATAAGATGCCCTTGTTAATTCCCATAGAAGCCAATGTTAACATCAGAACATGGGCTTCTATGGGAATTAACAAGGGTGTATTATCAACCCCATTATCGCCATTTTATCGGCAGTTTCCTACCGATAAAACAGCGATAATTTTAACACCGGTCCTTGATAATATGCCCTTTAGTTCTCTCTAAGCAAGTGAAATAGAAAGGATTCCTTAACTATCTACATACTGTTTCAAAACCCAGCTTTCAGTTGTTGCCAAACACCCTGGTTGCCCACTCACTTATTTACTGGACCAAAAACTCTTTGCCTTTAAGATTTGTTTGGGGATGAAGAAGATATATACAGCAATAGTGGATCTGGGGTTTGTACCAATGGTGCCATTCATGTGGAACCAGTGCAGGAAGCCTACTGTGGGATTAAAAAGGATGCAAACTTGACACTGAGTCCTTATAAGATGGCATCAACCTGCAGTCTGTGCTGTCAGGATGGTGACAGTCTGCATTGACTGCTGACGAAGTGAAGACAGTGGACATGCATAGTTTCTATGGTGGCAACTTAGTTGGTACTGATAGGATGGGAAAGGTGCTAATTCAGTCAGGATGGTGGCACACACTGCTTCTAGGATGTGTCGTGCCGATGCTCTGTTGTCTCAGGAACACCAAGGAGCCCGTCGTCTAGTACCCAAATTCACCCCTATCACCCCTCGATGCCAGGAGTAACGCTGGCATACAAGTGATAACCAGGGGGAAAAGGGGGAAACAAAACAAGGAAAGGTAGGGAAGACACAGTCTCCAGAACTCTTCTCTCTTGTCACGCTCTTGTACAGCAGACTGGTGACTGGAATACAAAACAACACATTAATAAGTTCCCTCTCTAAGCTTAAGGGGATATGTAATGAGGGGGAAGGCAAGGGGTGAATCAGAGATATACCTAAAGTGTTCTGGGTATCTGGTTTTCCCCCTATTGTTGTATGTACAGATGCACTGGAAACACTGCCTATGAGACACTCTGTAACATAGAATAAACGATCAGTACTTATTTTCTTCCCTATAGTGGTTATGCGTCACTAGGAATACAGTACACACCTATTATCCAGCAACAACTGCCCATATGGTAAGAACTCCAAAATAACCTGGGCTCCCTTTACAAACTCAAGGAAAGCTCTACACGAACTCAAGATCAGGACCGCACAATGCCCTATCAAATATAACAAAGAAATAGAAGCCACAAAGAACTGTGCTCCAATGCGCCGAGTTCCTGACACTCAACACATAAGAAAAAAAACAGGTCCCTAGATACCAAAACCGGAACTAAAGCAACAAAGCATATATGAAACAAAGGAATAACACATCCGTGTTACCAAAGACAAGAAAACAGTAGTGTGAAAGCCACACACGCGCCAGTACTCACGGCACCGACGAACACGACGAGACCCAAACGCCACCTCTGACTCCTCGGACGAGACCCCTGTGACCCGGAACGGAACACGGAAGCTGGCTAAACGCGAAGCACTTCCGGGAGTGCTAGGCGGGCCTAAGTATGTTTACTGGCATGAAGGCGCATGCGCGAATGCGCGCGCATCCACAGGTTCTTTTCTCTTGCCAACCACAGTCTGTTTCTTGCCAACCACGCCTTTCAACGCGGAATGCAGGGCGGAGTGCTGCAAGCAGGCATGACAGGATGGTGACAATATGCACAAAATGTTGCCAAGATGGCAAAAACCTATCACTAACACAAAAGGGTGTGAGGCTCCTGACCAAGCAAAACATTATTATGCACTTGCCTACAACTTCACAGTTATAAGTAACATGATACAATACACCTTATCCTCAATTGATAGAGGCATTCTTCATCAGAAGTGCCTACCACTCATTTGTATAGGTAGATACGACCCGAAAGGGATGAAGTACTAGTTCGATCAATCGATCAAGGACATTTGTAGAGCGCGCTACTCACCCTCGAGGGCCTCAAGGCGCTGAGGGTGGGGGGGGCCGCTACTGCTCGAAAAGCCAGGTCTTGAGGTGCTTCCTGAAGGAGAGGTGGTCCTGGGTCAGACGTAGGTGGGTGGTGAGGGAGTTCCATGTCTTGGCCGCCAGGTAGGTGAAGAATCTTCCTCCGGTGGTGGTTCTGCAGATCCGTGGCACGGCGGCAAGGGCGAGGCTGGCAGAGCGGAGCTTGCGGGCGGGTGTGTAGAACGTGAGGCGGTTGTTGAGGTATTCGGGACCCATGTCGTGGAGAGCCTTGTGTGCGTGGGTGAGAAGTCTGAAGGTGATCTTCTTGCTGACGGGGAGCCAGTGCAGGTCTCCCAGGTGGGCGGAGATCCTTACGCCTGCTTGAAGCAGGCGTAAGGAGTGACGCAATGTAGTGGGAATAGGCCTTAAAATGAATTGCTGGAGTTGCATCATGCCTGTGACACGACTCCAGCAATGTGTGACTTTTGCCCCAACAGATGCGTCAGAATTTCTGACGCATCGGTCAATTCTTGCGCCATGATGTGCTGTATTGTAAATACGGCGCATTCATGGTGGCGCAAGGGTTTCTCAGAGTGATTCAGGGAAAATGACGCATCTTTATAGATGCGTCACTTTATTGTGAACAGCACTTGGGTTGTCAATACCATCACTCTGAAAAGTATATTTTGGTCTGCTTTAAACCATCTCACAGTTTTTTTGAGTGTGGTTTTGTACTGCACTCTCTTTAGACTCTATAGGTATCAACATGCAGCACACACATATAATTAGGCTTTATACCAATATATATATATTTTTTGGTCTTTTCTACATTTCCTTATACTTGCTTGGATGTGTGGTCAACCTAAACCACTGCTACAAATTGTAAAGCTGCCATATCTGCACAGCAGACTCGAATCAATATCTTTAAAGCAAGCAGTAGCCATTAGCCATAAAGCCAGTATTTATGCGTACACTTGGAAAACAGTACTGACTCCTCAAAATGGGGCGACATTAGTTTTGTACTGAGATCCTTTACAAATTCACAGTCCATGCACTATTTTATAACATCCAACACTTTGGTGATATTTTGTTATTTTCTTGTCATATATTGGTAATGAGGTGGTCGTTTAATTTGGGCTTGGCACCAAATAATTGAAAGGCAGAGTCTGCAAGTGCTCCGGATATGCAAAAGTAGGGTCACACACTCCCCTCACACTGCTGCCACAGAAGGCGCATAATGTCCCAGAGCTCCCAAGTTTTGAGAAGTCTTAGGAGTTAGAACTAATTAGCATATTTATTGACATAACAGAAAGCGATGACATACAAACTTTAACATGAGGAACAACACAAGTAACCAACGAAATCCTAAAAAAAAGATACAGATACATATAATATAATCAACAAAACAATAAAACATCTTCCTGTAGACTCATGATTTACAACAGAAGCGCAGCTGCACTCTGAAGTGATCAGGGATGATGAAGTCTGTTGGAGAACCTCACCATGGGTGGTATTAATTTCTGATGCCTCCGTAGCAGCCCTGGCAAGCCCTACTACAACGTTCTGAACAGGGTTGCATTTAAATGTCACGTGTTAGCACTTTTCACCAGGTGTGGCATTTAGCCTGTTATGAGTGATAGATCACCCCATACTTCAAATGTCTGAGTCTCACTTGCCATGAGTGAGGCAAGAGGTCCTTGAAATCTTGCCTTGTCTCCAATAGTGAAACGCTGAATTGCCCATTTTTCATACATTGTCTTTTCTCTCCCATGATACTGTGGACAAGACATGACATTCTCCCAGCCTTGTCCCGAACCATGCTGTCAGCTGCCACTGAGAGCATATGTCACCATTCAGAGTCTTTCCCTAGAGTTTTCAGAGCAGATCTGTATTTAGCCGACACCACGTTTTCTTGTCAGATGCAGGAACTCCTCCATAACACACAGGAGTTCTCGACTGAGACCAGCAATGAAATCCCTCGGTGATCTCACCAACGGTGCCAGAACTCCTCAGCAGTTTGTATCAAATAGAAATTACCTGGCCTCCAATTCTCATTACGGCCTATTTATTCAGCAGATTTCAAATACAATACATACAGTTATTGTACCTCACTTTAACATTTGTGTATATTACAATTTCCTTTCTGCAACAGTTATACATGTTAAGTGCATTCAGGGATATTCATCTCATTCTTCAGAACAATTTGTGCAAACAATAATGAAAAAACCATTAAAACATGTCAATACGGTAAAGCATATCATTGCATAGATTCTTTTGTAGATTCTACAATAATTACACCAGTCAACATTATACAACGACTGCCTTCCTGTGCTAAGGTTATTCACACTTAATTCTTTTGTAAAGCACACAAACAGACTCGCTACGGGGAATTAGATATTCTTTGGATTCTCTCTAGGGGTGTGTTTTTATGTTATTGCACCCTCACAAGTGTCCCACTTAATAAGGTTTCCTCGTAGGCGAAAAAGGAAAAAGGCCGACGCGTTTCCAATCCCGTTCTGAAATCAGGGATTTTCGTCAGGGCTGAACCACGGTGTAATCTGTATATTTTAAATACAAAATTGGGGAGGGTAAAGAGAACCAACACCATAGATTAGAACTCTGTTTCTACCCTTCTCATCTATATGTGATGAATAAAAAGGTTGTAAATGTACCTGATATTCATTAACTATACTCACACTTGTGATGCACAATCTTTTTGTTGCTCGCGTGAACCTAAACATATTAAAATAAATCATATAAGCAAATAAGTGAGTCTGAGATAACCTGTAATTATTGTCCTGGCATAATCATTTGAAACTTACTGAATATTTTCATCTGTGTTTCATTGCATATTTCCGATGTATTTCTCTTGTTCGTTTTAAATAAAGGCTTGCAATCCCTGCAAAATATTTGTTATAGTTCATTGCCTCATCTGTTTTCCAGACAATATTGTAATCAAATCATTAACCGCCCCTCATACTTTAAAAGTGGCTTCTTCTTTTTTCACTCTGTCAATTTCACGTTCTCAGAGCTTCATTTCCATTGCAGATGATCTCCAATGTGTCCTGCGTGTTCCCCTTTGAAAGCACCCTCAGTGTTTCAGAGGCATTTTCTTAAACGCTGTATGTCTCTATTGGTAATCTGACACTTGGCAACTGCACGCCTAAATAGCCAAGTTCCAAGTCAATGTAGCACAGTTCTTTTCTCGAAGCCCTTTCACTGTCAAGTATGATTAATGCAGTTTATTTAGCACTTAGCACTTACATTTTGCGGGGCTTCTTATCGACCGTCCATCATCAACCATGCAGCTGGGCAAACGAGCATCACTATGTGCTTGTGCTGTCTCTTCCAACTCTTCAGCAGGGCAGGGTAGTGCAGAACTACAGCAGGAGCCTTCACAATAAAGCAAAGCACCAGACCTCAGCATGAAGTAAAGCACTAGAGATTTTAAACCAAGTGAAGCACCAGACACCTCAGAATCTGCTGTAATAACCAGAAGGAAGAATTTGATGTCCCAGAGTCTTCTGAAACAGGAGGCCAGCACACACAAGCTCTTGGACATTCTTCACAAGCAGGATACTACAGCAGGGCAAAAAGAGTCAGTCCTTTTCTCCACCACAGACAAAAGCAGCAACAGCAGGCCAACCCACCCCTCACTCAGAAATGGCAGCACTCCTCACACAGTCCTTCCACTCTTCTTATTATAATTATTATTATTATACAAAATTTATAGCGCGCTCAGTTACCCAAGAGCATCCCGGCGCGAAACAGAAGAAAGAGAAAACCTCAGCTCAACGCTACACAGGAAACAAATGAGTCTTAAGAAGTTTCCTGAAGAAAAGGATCTTGGACTCTGAACGGATCTTAAGGGGCAGGGAGTTCCATAAAGCCGCCACTTGCACTGAGACTGAGAAACGCCTGCCTCCAGAGCGGGCCTTCCTTACTCTAACTGACTGCAGAAGATGTCCTTGATCCGAACGCAAGGGCCGTGTGGGCTTGTAAGGGCGTGCCATGGTGGAAAAAATGGGGGGGCCCTTACCATGTAGAATTTTGTGGGCCGTGCACAACGCTTTAAATTTCACCCGTTCCTTAACTGGGAGCCAGTGCAGCGTTTTCAGGGCCGGGGCAGCTGAATGTCTTCTGGGCACATCCAACAACAATCTAGCGGCTGCATTTTGTACTTGTTGGAGAGTTTTAAAAGTCGCTTCGGGGGCACCGAGAAACATCGCATTCCCATAATCGAGCCTTGACAAGATTAAACCGCGAATCAGCAGCTTCCTTGCAGGATCAGGGAGCAAAGGCAACACCTTGCGGGCTGACCGCAGCAGCCCAAAACAGACCCCCGCGGTCTTCCTGGCATGGGTCCTAAAGGACAGATCTTCCTCCAACCAAACTCCCAAGGTCTTGATCTCCTTCTTGGGAGATGGTGGATCACCCAGAGACCGGGGCCAACAGCTAGCAATAGTGGAGGGACTAGATTTGCCTAGGAGCATCAGCTCAGTTTTTTCTCCATTGAGCTTTAGTGCAGAGTGGGACATCCAACGATGGACATCTACAAGGCAGTCATGCAGAACCTCGGGTTGTTCCCCCAGCTGGGTGAGGCCTACCACCAGCTGAGTATCATCAGCATAGCTGATAATCTTTACTCCTGAGGGGCGACCACTCTTTCAAGAGGAGTCATGTATATATTAAATAAGGTAGGGCTCAAAGATGAGCCCTGCGGGACTCCACATTGAAGAGGGAAGAGGGTCTGCTCTGCTCCTTCCCAAATGTGGTAAAAGCGGTCGGAGAGGAAGGATTCCAACCATTTTACTAAGCAACCATTCTTCTACCATTCTTCTAAGCAAGGTCCTCTTGTTTCTTGAAGTATTCTAAAGTCCTGGAGTTTTAACTGTAATACTTATACCCCAAAATGTAATTGTTCTCTTTGTGTAAGGGTCTCTGAACCCAGTACAAATCAGTCCTGTCCTCCATGTTGCAGCATGACCACAGGGTGCGGTGACAGCATTGAGAAAAAGAGAACACAGTCTATTCAGGCACAAGGGAAACTCCTCCCCCCACTCTAAATGCAGATCAGCTCTATTCAGCCCTGTGATGAGTCACCCAGGCAAGGCAGAACACACCTCAACCCCTCCTGCTCTCAGCGCCATGAAACCGCTTGGTGTACGCGCGCTTAACAAATATATTTAATATAAATTAACAACCCACAGTGACTGCCCAGAGTGAATGCACATCTCAGCTCCTGTCACTCACACACCAGACAATTATTACACAAACAACCAGAGGTACACAGAATGGTAAAGTAATAAAATGCCCACTTTCTAAAAGAGGCATTTTCAAATATAGAATTTAAAAACCACCTTTAACAAAAAGGGTGTTAATACATTCTGAGCTCAGAGAGCCTAAACTCCGTTCTTTTTCTTGCCCCATGGAAAGTAACACATATAAAGATGGTACAGTGCAACCCCAATGATAAGCCTATGGGACTGTTGGCCTTTCAATAGTGAAAAACGAAATGCACAGTATTTCACTATCAGGATGGACATGGCACACACACCAGTACATGTCCTACCTTTCACGTACACTGCACCCTGCCAATGGGGGTACCTTGGGCCTACTTTAGGGGTGCCTTACATGAAAGGAAAGGGAAGGTTTGGGACCGGCAAGTGGGTGTACTTACCAGGACAACATGACAGTTCTCCAACTTCGTGCGCAGTCACTACAGTGGTGGGCCTGAGACACATTTACAGGGCTACTCATGTGAGTGGCACAACAAGTGATGCAAGCCCACTAGTAGCATTTGATATACCGGCCAGGGCACACACTGTACACTTTACTAGGGAATTACCAGTAAATGAAATCAGGGATAACCAATCATTGTCACTATGTATACAGAGAGCATATGAACTTTAGCACTGATCAGCAGTGGTAAAGTGCCCAGAATCATATATCCAACGAAAGCAGGGTCAGAAAAATAGGAGGCAAAAGGGAAAATGTTTGGGGATAATCCCGTCAAAAGGGCCAGGTCTAACAGTACCTATTTCATACTCAGGAGCACACAGTAGTTTTAAAAAGGAGTTGTGTGAATATTGTGACAAGAAGGTGTTTGAAGTCCACAGAGGTCTGCAAACGTCTAAAAAGAATGGAAGGTTGTCTAGTCTGACTGACTGTTCAGGGTTGACAGCTTGTTCCTTTCGTAGTTTTGTGATGTCAGATGACATCCAGAGGTTGTGAAAAACCTCCTACATCTGGAAGGAGAGGGTAGATGGACTACACTTCCAGAGAGACACAATGATAAAATAATCCATTGTTAATCAAACTAATTTTCATGTTCACAAACAATATGCAAATACTTTTCTTAGCCATACACCTAATTCGAACTCTGCATTGGTACCAACTTGTATGGGAAAAATGTGGCTGATGGCCACTCTCAGTTCGCAGCTCTAGGTAGAACTGGTGCATTGTGGTTCTGCCTGCCACTATAGAAAATGCTTTTTTGAATTGCTTCTCACTTTTATGAAGAACTTTCATAAACCTGCGGAAATCCATATTTGTACTGTTGTTTGATCTTGGTAAGATGTGTGTTGCTTGACCAAAGAGTGGAATGTGAGGCTACACTGGACTCCCTAAGGCCATATGTTATATTAACTGCACGAGAAAGCAATACCCCCCCCCCCCCGGACCAAGTCCATCAGTACCCCTGTAGATACACAAGTCACAGAATGCAGCCAAAAGCTAAGTCATGCATTCATCACTTCTTACGCACAGCCATAAGTTCTAGTTACTAAGGCCATGTTCTGTGTATAAGGTGTCATTGACTTAACCTACGACAGCTTGTGGGGACACAGGGTTTACCTTACTGGCACTAAGGCAGGGGCACAGGGCCTGGTAGGAAGATATTCTTTACTCAGAGTCCATGTTGAGCGTGGCCAAAAGTTGTGCACAGTGAGAATTTGGAAGGGGAATTAAGGTGGGGTCCTGCGCAGAGTGTTGGGGACACCGAGAGCCGGGCTTCCCTGAAGGCCATGCCCTATATACAACACCCCCAGAGCATGACCAAAGGACATGGTGACCAAGTCGTGAATACAAGTGAACAGCCACTTTTTGTGGCTGAAGGCCATGCCCTCTGATCCTACAAATACTGGAGATGAGGCAAATTACCACATGGCAGTGCCCTGCAGGAACTAGCCATTCCATACTGGGAACATGGATGTTGAGAGCACGTCATGACTGAAGGCCACTGGTTGTGCCTAGAAGCTGATGGGCAGGGGTGAAGGTTGCGATTGGTTTATTCTGAGGTCCAAGGTGTACATTTTCAGAAGGAAAGATTACAAATAAACATTGCTAACTGTGCACACCATGGAGTTTACTGATTAGTGTGTTGCGCAAGGACTATGGCACTCTGACATGGCAGTAGTAGAATAATCGCACTGTGTAAAGTCATCTCAAATAAACTGTGCCCCATTTGATTCTGATGTAAAACACACATCACATGGGGCCCCTACACTGTTTCGGAGGGAGCTCCTTCATCAGGAACATTGTCAAATGTGTCCATTTGTGTTTTGTGCAGGTACCCCAGAGCGGCCAACAGTGACCTCCCTTCAAACAATGACTGAAAGGGTGCCAAGAAATATTACCTGCTATGCGGAGCACACCTGCCCCGCCCACCCACCTACTCTGGCATGGGACAAGATTAAGGGCAATGTCAGCGTTTACCACGAAGAACTCTTGGACGGAATATGGAGGACTTTATTAGTGTTGACTTACACCCCAGCCGCAGAGCATCATATGGAGCAGTTTGTGTGTTCAGCTACTTACCCCAGTGGCAAATCAGCGTCTAAATCCATTACATTGTCCATTCGATGTAAGTCTTTTAATTTTAATTATTGGAGATGAAAATGGACATGATATAGACATTGAAAAAACATTGTGTTAAAACGTTTAATCATATGTGTTAGAAGTGTGAGACATGCATAGCCAATCAGAAAGCTTCTAACCTCTGGAATAGGTGCACTTATGAAGCATTCAGCGGCCGCAAGCTCATTGGCCCTCTGGTATCCTGGTGTGCGCTTGCGGCTTTTCAAATGTTTTCTCATAAACATCAGTTTTCTCCGGCTTCCGAGTAAAGGGAACGGTGGATCTTGTTATTATAATTGAAACTACATTTGTACAGAGCTTCATATCCCTTTATGAGGCACTAAGGCACATGATCAGGCAGAAGGCATGCTACACCACGGTTGTTTGGAAGGATGTTGTAAGTGCAATGAGTCCTTGGTGGAAAGCATTTTAGTGTCAAGTGTGAGTGATTAGAGGGGTGTCTTATCCTTTCTTGAGTCACAGAGTTTAGCAGTGTGGTGAAGGAAAGACGAGTCAGAGACAGAGTGCACACAGTTCACAATAGTCTCCTGCATTGAGTTACGCTTCAGATCATATATGGAGTGTTTGGTGCCTACTGAATTTTCAACGTAAGTCCTGGTAACACAATAGTTAAGACATCTATTACATTGTGTAGGACCTAAAGAGGAGTGAGAGGACAGAGATGGTCTACATTACTGTCATCTCACATAAAGGTCAGTGACTGATAAAATGTATTTATAAGCTTGAGACCGCCCAGTGTTAAAGCTTGTGAGGGACGAGAGAGGGACCAGCATGAGTGTACTATACCAAGGTGATTCAAGGTGCCAGTGGGTACTGGAGAGATCTCTTGTGCATGTGGTTGCAGGTAGGTTGCTGGAGGCTGCCTCCTATGGGTTTTTGGATTTCAGGCTGCCTAAGATATAAGCTTTAGAGAGACCAGTGTTAAAGCTGGTGAGGGTAGAGAGGGGGACCAGCAGGTATGTATGATACCAGGGTCATCCAAGGTGAGTGGTTACTGGACGAATCTCTTTATGCATTTGATGTATGTTAGAAATTGGGGTTTCTACTTGGCAGAGGTATGCACCTTTGTCCAAGTAGGGACCCTTGTTTCTAGTGAGGGTAAGGGAGTTCCACACTTTACATAACCCCTGCTCACCCCTTAACAGATTCTCTAATTTCTCCATGGGAGCTAGTTTTACGGCCGGTTTACACTGCGGTCACATTGTAATGGGTGTCGGCACCGCCGACTGGAGGTCGGTCAGTGTCGGGACCACAGCAATCCATCTAACATCGTAATCAGGCCCAAAGTGTTCTGACTCACAGAGTCCGGAAGATCAGTGGCAGTCACTTAAAGTTCTCTGCCGATACACTCCAATGAGTGCAATTCTTTTGAGGCTGCTGGAAAAGTTATTACTGGTCTTCCTCTTAACGCTCAGGTATTCTGGCTAGGTTCAATTCTCTCCAGGCAGGCAGGGCTCTCTCAGCATACATTGTAGTCCTCATCTGCTGTAGGCAGATATGAATGTCTGAGTGACCCATTTTATTAGAAAGTTTCCGGCACTTGGGACTCCTTTTCTTTGGATATTTTCATGTGAAAAGGAAGGCTGTTGCTTTTATCGTTTGTGGTGCCATCTGTTGCGATCTACCTCAGTAATTAATTCCTGATAAGTGGTTAGGGTTTGCACTACAACATTAATCCTGCCTTCAGAATTTGGCGTATTGTTTCTTGGCAGAGCGACGCATCTTGCCTACCAGGGAAACAAAAAGGTCAAAAACGTTATTTGATTATTTAAATAAATCATAAAAGAGCATATAAAACACATTAAAATTCCTGAAATTCATAAAATATCCCAATTAATCAGTCAATACACCATACGTGCAAAAATTAATGTTAAAAATATATAACAAATAGATTAAAACATTATTGATTTTTGGAAGCAAATAGCTATTGTTAAGGAAAGAAACCTGACAGAAAACATATGTTGGGAGTGTCTGGAGGAAAATAAAAGCAGTCATACATCTTCCAAAGTACATCTCCCTTAAAATTGGTTTCATAAAACCTTATCTAAGCCCGTAATAATAAATACAAAAAAACATAACATTTAACAGAGTTTGTTATGACGAATCATGACAAGGATAGGGGACCAATGAGACTGAATCAAATTGGTGCATGGGAAAAATTCATTGCCACCAGGTGGTGCCTGTTCTGAACCTTGTTAAAATAGAGCACTCCAACGTGTTACTGACCAAAGTTAGAAATGGCTCCATTCCAGGCGTTGTTACAATTCCTGCATAATCCCCGTCTGCCAACTTTTTGAGATAACAATATACTCTGTCCTACACCCTTTCCTCTGGAATTTGTCTTTTACTCACAATTTATCCGTACTCTCAATCTCTGCTGGTCTGGAAAATGGTTCACCCTTTCCAATAGACTCAAGACTGGACTTAAAATAGGAAAACCAGGAAATCTTTAACCCATAGTCACAGATCAAACAGTCCTGAATAATATTGCTGTTGAGTGCCGCGAACTGGTTGCACCATATGGAGCACCACATTAAAAGGGGTACCGCCTTGATCTAATGTTCTATATAGCTCGCACCTAACTCTTCATGAATGATGGTATCAGTACCAGAGGTATGGGGGTACCCCCAACAACTGCTGTAAAAAGTTTGATTTTACTATATTTGTAAACAACTGATGTGGATGTAACCCAAAATGCTACAAGCACAGGACATCACACGGATGCATTAAAAAAACAAAAAGCCGCCATCGATTTACCCCCGATGTTAGATGCCAAATTTACCTGAACTCCGACAGTCTGCAAAATGCAAAATGTTATGACATGCAAGCAGGGTTCTTAAGCACCAGATTCGTCAAAAGTCCCTAGAACTTGATTTTGTACAGCCGCAATTCATATAATAAAAACATTTACTGTGATTGGTTTCTAGGTCACACTGTCCAAAAAGGCATCAATCAGTTTTTTGAAGCCATTGGGGGTTCTTGAAATATGGAATGTGGGGTCTAATCCAGTGCCTAATTTGTAAAAAAATAAAAATAAATGCAGAGGCTCTCATCAGGAGGCCACTGCAGCTTGCACCACAAATTGCCCCTGCCAGCGCTGCCAAGTATAGTAACATCACAACTACTAACTATCGTAGTCCACAAGTGTGACAATTCTGACTATTTCACGCCCCCAAAGCTATAAGACTGGCTTGAGCAGCAGGCAATAGTCATTTTTGATGTATATTGAATTAATAATTAACTGTTGTTGTGGTCATCTCTAAGTTAGCCAGACAGCATCCTTGTGGCCCACTGGCACAAGCACCGGTGTTGACAAATAAGTGCCAGTGCCGAGCACTGGAAACCACTGGCTCAAATTAAGCACTGGTCTAGTCTTAACTATGAACATGTCCATCACCCTTTCAACAAGCTGTTTATTGAAATCATTTACTTATAAAGGAAACAGGATAGAGTTCAAGATAGAACCCTGACTTACCCCCCTAGATAATGTGATTGGGCTGGTGTACTCTCCATTCTCTCTGAACATCACCACAGCAGACACATCTGTATGTGATGCTCTCAGGAATTCCCCAAATCCTTATCTAATCCCTTAACCAAGAGGAAAGTCACCAGCCTTAATCTGTTAATGCTGTCAAAAGCAGATGACAAATCCATAAATTATAAGTATATAGGGAAGAATTTTGCACAGGCATATTTAGTGATTACCAACTAAAGACTCCGGCATTGTTCTAAAGTACCAACACCTTCTCTGAACCCATTCTGAACCTCAGTCAGGATGTTTCGATTCCACAGTCCAGGCCATTATTCAATCCATAGTGACACGCCCTATTACGTTAATCCAAAATTAAAATAGGGTGAAAGCACAGTGGGTCCTGGTTGCCCTTTTTAAAAAAAAATAAGGTCTAAAGTGGCTGTTTTTCAGTCTGTGGGCATTGATTTTGCTAAAATGCTCTACCCATGCATCAGGGGAAATGTTTGCTGACGGTCTCAGGATGTGTTGCCTAAAGTTATAATTGACACAAAACAACCAAGACTTCCCAGTCCTCCATCTGCAACTCTTACTTTCTTTTTTATGTGCATTTCTATAGTCAGTTCTACTTTGGGCAATTAGAAGTCTTTCTTTCGATTCTCTTTTTAAGGCTTTATGGAGTCGCATCTTTGCTGCTTTACTTGTCTTATCAAATCACACCAGAGGCTCCTGGTTAGATGTTTTATTAGGTCTCATAAGGCGGTCCTGAATTGCCCCACACAACCGACTGGCATCCGCTGGAGTTATGTCTAATGAAGGCTAAGCAAAAGGTCCAAATTGTCCCTAATTAGCTATTGGAGTAACTGAGCAACATCTGCCCCCTTCTACTAGCGGTCTGCCATTATATTTAGTTTCCATCTTGACCCGATCATCTAGACTGACAAATGTTCTCCCTTTTAGGGTGATCAGGGTCACAGTCAAGTGGTTATGGTCACAATAGATATTAGAAATTACAGATGATCTTAAAATATAGTGACTAAGGGGCCGATTCACAGAACTAATCCGAGACAAAATCCTAAACTTCTTACTTTTGGTATTCACAGAAGGCATTTAGTAGTAGTAAAGTTAGGATTATGTCTTAAGTTTGGATTTAGTCTTAAACGTAAGTTAAACTTAAGTTTGTCTTTAGGAATGTGGTGTAAATGTGGTGTGATGCCCATATAATGGAGAAAGCTTGCAGTAGCCAGCGTTTGTCTGTCTGCAATATTCTTCAATGAAAATGAATCCTTCAATTAATGGAGTCCTCAAGGCGAGTGACGGACCACTGCGCGGGCAGCATGACAGCGTTAGTCTGTCTGCTATCGGCCAAATGATCATCTCATTACCAACATATGATTTTATTATTCCACAGGAACCACTGTTTCTGAAAATAGAAGATTGCACAATGGCAGCTGGGGTAAAACATGCATAGCCATCCCTAAATATATCCTCAGCAGTCCATGTCTCTTGTGAAAAGATAATGTCAAAAAGTCTGGAAAACTTTAGCCAGTTTTATATCCTTTCATTTGGTTAGAAGCCACACCCCAGTCCAGCTATTTTAATGTTAGTGAATTGGTTAAGCCCATCAGGACCTGACACAGATCTTATCAGTGTTGATTACCAACCCCCTCAGTGAACAAAACTCCTGAAAATTATTCAGGAGGCTCTGAAGGCCCATTGGGGACTTTGAAATAAGAAGGGTGTCATCTGCCAAAAGCAGTGTAGGAATACTTTTACCCGCCAGGGAAGGAGCATCTGAGGGATGTCTTAACAAATGCTCAACCACTCCGTTCACGTAAAGAGAGAACAGAGTGGGAGCTAGCACACATCGCTGACGGACACCTCTTCCTACAGGAATCCTGTCAGTTTTTTCACCGTTCTTGCCCCATCGCACCTGTGCAAAATTACCTTTGTGTAGTCTCACAAGGAGGGATAGAATATACGAAGGGAGCCCCAGTTCTGACCTTCCACAACTCCTCTCTAGGTACCAGGTCAAAGGCAGTCTTAAGGTCTATAAAGGCCAAATATAGACTGCCTTTGCCCAGCACCACCACCTTCCAATACAAGAGAGCAAGTCTAAAGGCCTGTTCAATAGTCCCGGTTCCCGAGCGAAAACCTGCTTGGAGATCCGACAGAATGTTTTTGTCGTCCACCCACTGGAGCACCCTTCTCAAAATCACCTTCCCTGCCAATTTTTGGGAGGAGTCAATAAGGCTTATTGGCCTATAATTAGCAGGGTTGTCCCGGCATCCCTTTTTAAATATCGGGACAACCTCTGCCCCCTTCCAGGAATCTCGCACAGGCGCACCTCCGTTAATGGCATTGAGTAGAGTGGAAATCAGCTTCCCCCATTCCTTAGGGCTAGCCCTTATCAAATCACCCGGTATACCCTCTGGCCCTGCTGCTTTAAGAGGAACCAATGATCTAATTGCATCTTCCACCTCTTTGGTGGAAAAAGAAACATCCTCGCTACCCCCTGCACAGTTGGCTATAGAGAAAATGTTATTAGAGGCCACCCCAAAAGGGGTATAGAGAGTAGAGAAGTGGTCGAACCACTTCTGGGCAGGGATATTACATGTCAGCAGAGTGCTATCTGGCTTATCCCTAGCTCTTATAAGGTTCCAGAAGCTTCTAGCGTCCCTGCTCTTGCTTGCGTCTATAAGATCTGTCCAGAACCTATCCTCCCATTTTCTCTTGGCTGCCGCGGTAATCCAGGAATACTCTTTCCTAGCCAGTCTAATCGCAACCTGGGATTTGCTTTTAACAGCAGTGATCAGGGCATTTTTCTTCCCCCTACATTCTTGAGTGTACCAACCAGGGGGATTCGGCCACTTTTTGCTATTACCAGTTCGTGAGGCCTTGTATGGGAGAGTGAAGAGGTTGCTCAGGGCTAAGGTTGTATCACAAAATATCACTGTGGCTTCCCCTGACAGAGAAGTCAATAGATTCATTTTGGACTGAGCTGTGTCTAAACATCCGCAATTGCTTCCACTTTCCCTTCATCCATAATAAGCTTACTTCATTTCAGGCGTCTGCCACAGTTAGAAGGACGTACTTTCTGTGGGGTAGGCACTGAAAGAGACGTGAGCGCCCTCTGCATCCCAATCCCCAGCGGACAGAGAGTAAGAGAGAGGGGATTGTGATCCTTCTCGACTGAAGAGAGGACCTCCATATCCTGCAGGAGGGGCCAAAGTTTTACATCGAGGAGAATATAATCTATCCTGGACGTATGGTTCACCCTGTTGTAGGTATGGGCTCCAGCAGGGTCTGACAATGTCCTTCCATTAACAGCCCTCAGCCCGAATTCCATATTTAAGGAGTTAATTTGAATCGCCACCTTTGTCCACCTCCTAATGGGGGGTATAGTCAGAGGGGGTATCCCTCTCCGTGTGTCATCCTCGGTAATTCCCAGGCTGTCCTCCAGGCCAAGGGGCTCGAACGTACAATTTAGGTCTCCTGCGACCAAGACATACGAACAAGCAGGGAGATGCCTTAGCAGGGACTCCAGCCCTGATACTATGGGTGAGTGTGTACCTCCCTTCGTGCCACTAGCATAAATATTATAAATATCCAAGGTCAACCCCCCCCGAAGTCCTTTGATTGATATGCCCAATAGATCAAGGGAATTAGACACATGCTGAGTAACTTGGTACCCAAGGGAGATAGCTACCCATATCAGGAGGCCTCCTGAAGGGCGGCCCCTCCCCGAGGAGGGGGAATCTGCGGGTACAAAAAAAGATGAATAACCCACCTTATGGCAAGGCTCCCTACTCCAAGTTTCTTGGAAGATACAAATAGAGTAGCCCTCCACAAGGGTATTCCAGTCAGGAAGAGCCAGCTTCCTCAGAATGCCCGCAACATTCCAGCTGAGAATCCTTAATTTTGGATCCGCCACAGCAGCTTCAGGGCTAGATAACTCCTCCCTCTCATCTAGTGCCCAAGGGGCTCTTCCTACAGCCGGGGTAAGACCATTAGTTGGAGGGCTGCATAAGGCAGGAGTAGGAGAGGGGTTTTCATCATCAAAGCCAAAGACATATGGCTCTGGCACAAAACCCAGACTCAATCGAGATGGAACCGTCCCAGGGAAAATATCATTTCAGTATCCTGGCATCCTCCTATATGGCCCTGACCATACTGCTGACTGGGGAGGTAAGGGGATAAAGTGGTTCTTGGGGAAGATAAAGTTGTGCATCCGTCTTCCTCCTGTTTGGATGCCATATGGATTGCCTACGGGTCTCGGGTAGAAGTAAGTCAAATCGACTATCCCGATACCAGCACCGCCGGTCCCCGGATTTTGGTTACAGATTGTTTGGGCAACCCTGACATCCTTAAAATTAACCACCACACAGTCACCCTCAAACTGCTTATGCCCATAACCTACCCATTCTACCCTTCTAACACCTAGGATCAAACCGTCAAGTTCCCCTGGCTGAGGTCTATTTGTCCTTAGCCAATGCATGGTTTTGTTTTTTAGCATTTGGTAGGATTCTAGTTGGTCGGCCTTCAGGGGTGGTACATTCATCAGAATGGCAACATAGGGGTGACAATCTGGTGGTAGATCCATAGGAGGTCTTCTGCGAACCTCTTTGGATGGGGCACATTAGGCTGGATACCGGGTAAAGGAGTTGAGCTAGTTCTTCTAAGGTTTACTTGCTCGGGGCTTTTGTTAGTGTCAGGAATTCTGGGATTGACAGGGCCATTGCTGCTAAGAGCCTCAGATCGCATGAGCTTCGTAGCAGGGGCACTACTGGGCTTTGTCTTGCTTCGATGTTTTGTTGCCTTCGTTGTGGGCGGCCCCAGAAACCGTATACCCTCGTTAGTGGTTGCATCAAGTGCTGCATGGGCTTTTGCAGTTGACACCCCTTTGGCTGGTTCAGATACAGTAGATAGATCCTGTGGGGAAGCGGAGGTCGCCCGACCGGTTGCGTCCCCCCCTGGTTCACCCTCTCTAATTCTAGAGTGAAGCTTGATTAGAGATTTTATGGAGTAGAAGGTTTCCTGTTCGAACCTGTCCATCCGCTCAACCATCCCTTTAACTCTCTCTAAAACCGGGAGCAACAATGATTTCAGCATTTTTTCTATTATAATGATTGAAGGGGTCTCATTGGGAGGGGACTCATCAGGTACTACAATCATGTCGACAGATGGCTCTACAACTATATTTTCTGGGGATTCGCCCTCCATAACCTCTTGAGGACAGCTTGCACCCGCCCCTACTCCCTTTTTGGACGCACCCACTCTAATACCAAATCTTCTGATTTCCTTACAGGCTTTGGGGTGACAACCACTGCGAGGACTAATAATTCTCTTCCTTTTACTATGCGCTGATCTTTTTGCTGCTGGCGAAGCCAATACTGGTAAATGTGATGTGTCCCCATGGCTAGGAGTAGTGTTGGAAGGGAGCACGAGAACAGGTGCATTGTTAGGTCGTGAGTCTGATGCATCTACCTCAATAAGTGGGGCTGAGACTACCATACTCTCCTGCCTAGCAAGGCTGCCCCTTGGATCTGCAACCCTTATGTGGTCTAGGGAAGGCGAAACAATCTCCGCAGGGTCAGATACGCCTGCTGAGGTAAAAGCTTGCGCCGAAGAGCCCAAAGACAGCAACGTTTCAGGGAGATTTTTAAGAAGTTCGATGGATAGGCGACGCTCAGCACGTCTCTCAGCCAGGGCAATCTCTCTATCAATCTCCCGAGTAGCCCTGGTGAAATATCTATCTAGAGGGCCTAGTATTGGGACCCCTACAGAGGATGGTAAGGGGTTAGGAGAGCACAAAGTCATGTTATGGGCAACGATCGGTCCTAACAAGACTAAACAATATGGACCGCTAAGTAGAGGAAACCAAAATGTATAATAGACATTAGCACCGGTAATTAAAGAGGCCAGTTAGCGACTAGCTGTGTTGCAGTCACAGAGCTGAAAAAGGGTCAGAGCCAGATGTTAGAGAAGGGGCCCAGCCCAGCCTCCTGCGGCCCCTGACGGCCACAGACGGTCCCGCCTTGTCCCGGGCTTCCCCCGCGCGCTCCCGCGCAGCGGATGGTTATGTCGGCTATAAGGATGCGGAAGTGGGCAGGGGGCGGGGCAAGCAGGGAGAGCAGGTGCAGTTGATTAGATCGTGCAGGGACTCCTGGGAGATGGAGTCCCTGCGGCACTCTCGCAGCCCTGCAACAAGTCCTGCCCTCGCCTCTGGTGCCCTCGGTGATCACCCCCAATTGCTGTGCAGGCTCTTTCAATCCGCAAAGCGGGACGCGCGCAGCGGGTCCGGCGAGCAGCAGACAGGTCGCGAAAAAAAGAAGAAGAAAGTCAACAGCTCCTCCCGGTTAAGTTAATTCAAACAGTGTCCCACGATGACAGCGGGGACTGGGCTTTTCACTCCGTGGTGGGCGGGGGGGGGGCGGGGCAAGCAGGGAGAGCAGGTGCAGTTGATTAGATCGTGCAGGGACTCCTGGGAGATGGAGTCCCTGCGGCACTGCTCGCAGCCCTGCAACAAGTCCTGCCCTCGCCTCTGGTGCCCTCAGTGATCACCCCCAATTGCTGTGCGGGCTCCTTCAATCCGCGAAGCGGGACCCGCCCAGCGGGTCCGGCGAGCAGCAGACAGGTCCCGAAAAAAGAAGAAGAAAGTCAACGGCTCCTCCCGGTAAAGTTAATTCACAACAGTGTCCCACGATGATAGCGGGGACTGGGCTTTTCACTCCGTGGTGGGCGGGAGGGGTGCGGGGGGGTGGGGCAAGCAGGGAGAGCAGGTGCAGTTGATTAGATCGTGCAGGGACTCCTGGGAGAGGGAGTCCCTGCAGCACTGCTCGCAGCCCTGCAACAAGTCCCTGCCCTCGCCTCTGGTGCCCTCAGTGATCACCCCCAATTGCTGTGCAGGCTCCTTCAATTCGCGAAGGGGGACCCGTGCAGTGGGTCCGGCGAGCAGCAGACAGGTCCCGAAAATAGAAGAAGAAAGTCAACGGCTCCTCCCGGTAAAGTTAATTCACAACAGTGTCCCACAATGATAGCGGGGACTGGGCTTTTCACTCCGTGGTGGGCGGGGGGGCGGGGCAAGCAGGGAGAGCAGGTGCAGTTGATTAGATCGTGCAGGGACTCCTGGGAGATGGAGTACCTGCGGCACTGCTCGCAGCCTTGCAACAAGTCCTGCCCTCGCCTCTGGTGCCCTCAGTGATCACCCCCAATTGCTGTGCAGGCTCCTTCAATCCGCGAAGCGGGACCCTCGCAGCTGGTCCGGCGAGCAGCAGACAGGTCCCGAAAAAAGAAGAAGAAAGTCAACGGCTCCTCCCGGTAAAGTTAATTCACAATAGTGCAATATATGGTATTTGCTACATGTCCGTCCACTAAAATGTATGTTTATCTGAAGCATGTTTTCATGTTTAATAAAAAGATTTTAAAATAAAAATGAACTATACTTTTAAGCTTAGAAAATAACGATTTCTGTGCTTTTAAGATGGCTGGTCTCCACTATTAGTTTTCCTAATTCCTGCAGATTTTAAAAGTATTGGGGATTGGTAAAGCCAATAGAGATGACCATCACAGAGAAGGAGAGGGGCAGCAAGGTTGGGAAAGAAGGCAGGGAGCATGGTCAGCCAACACAACACCCTGACAAGCTGAGGCAATTTCCTATAGACTGTTAAACAGCCCAAAACCCTCAGCATGAAGAATGTTGCCATTTTATATACATAGGAATACATCGGACTGCATCTCTGAAATAGTCCATCACCAGTTACCATATGTGTATCCAGAATCCTCACATCAGCACCACCAGAACATAGAGGAAGGTGACTTTTTCTGATACAGCGGTGGCAGCTTTTCCGCAATGGCGGAGGAGCTTTGCTGCCCTGCCTGGCACAGAGCCAGCAAGGAAAAAATAAAACAATGCTCCAGCATAGTTTTAATTTTTTGTTTGCCAGCTTGTGCATGGAGCAGAGGGGCATGGGAGAGGGAGGAGGAGTGCTTGTGCAATCCCTAGTCCCTAGGTGGCATCCTAGAAGTGGCACTGTGTAATCTTGTAGATTTCACTGTGTCACTTCTACAAGGCTTTCCTGTGTGGGAACGCCCACCCTGCTTACATTATATCTGACGCAGTTATATAGTGGCGCAGGGCTTTGCAAGGTGACGCATCTCCCTAGATGCGTCACATTGTATGATATGATATGATAAAAATTATTTATATAGCGCACGCACCCTTCAAGGACAGGCTGAAAACACAGCAGCGTGGTAAAGACAATTAATTGTATGCTTGGGAAAAGAGCCAGGTCTTAAGAGCCCTCCTGAATTGGCGGTAGGAAGAGATTAGACAGAGATCTGGGGGGAGTGAGTTCCAGAGGAGTGGGGCCTGTGAGGAAAATCTCAGGCCACTATGTTTCCTACGTCTAAAGGTACATGTAGACAACAGGTTTGAGCATGAAGATCGTAGGACCCGGAAGAGAACATAACGGTGGATACGAGAGGCAATAAAGGCCGGGCCTTGCAAGGAGAGGGCCTTGTGAATCAAGCAACCCAGTTTAAAGAAGCTGCGCTGGGCCACAGGGAGACAATTGAGGCTCCTGAGGAGAGGTATAGTGTGACTAGACTTAGGCTGGCCATGAATGAGTCTAGCTGCTTGATTCTGAATGAGTTGGAGTTGATGAGTTTGGAAGGCCGGTATTCCAACGTACAGTTCGGTCTGGACTGTTCCCATGAGGCACAGGGTCAAGACTGATTTGCATATGGCCATGTCTGAACTGGGGTGGCGTGGTGAGCAAAATAACGATGGATTAAACCCAGATCTGTGACTGAGGGTGAATATTTTGCCAATGTGCAACATTCCGTCCATCACCATGTGTGTTTTGCTGTTCACCCTATGTGGGAAGGGTATGCCCAGAAGTTGGTCCGGTGCTCACGGCGCCACTGGAGTCAAGCTATCCTGGCTGATGAAGGCTGATAGCCAGAAACCGGTCCTAGGATGCTTGATTCCAGTCCAGGGAAGACATTGCTTGGCAGTTCGGTCTGGACTGTTCCCATGTGGCACAGGATCAAGACTGATTTGCATATAGTCATTTCTGAACTGGGGTGGCATGGTGAGCCAAATAACGATGGATTAAACCCAGATCTGTGACTGGGGGTGAATGTTTTGCCAATGTGCAACATTCTGTCCATCACCTTGTGTGTTTTGCTGTTCAGCCTATGTGGGAAGGGTATGCCCAGACGTGGGTCCCGTGCTCACTGCGCCACTGGAGTCCATCTATCCTGGCTGAAGATGGCTGATAGGCAGAAACCGGTCCTAGGATGCTTGATTCCGGTCCAGGGAAGACATGGCTTGGCAGTTCGGTCTGGACTGTTACCATGAGGCACAGGGTCAAGACTAATTTGCAAATGGCCATGTCTGAACTGGGGTGGTTTGTTGAGCAAAATAACGATGGATTAAACCCAGATCTGTGACTGGGTGTGAATGTTTGGCCAATGTTGAACATTCCGTCCATCACCTTGTGTGTTTTGCTGTTCACCCTATGTGGGAAGGGTATGCCCAGACGTGGGTCCTGTGCTCACTGCACCACTGGAGTCAAGCTATCCTTGCTAAAGATGGCTGATAGCCAGAAACCGGTCCTAGGATGCTTGATTCTGGTCCAGGGAAGACATGGCTTGGCAGTCCAGTCTGGACTGTTCCCATGAGGCACAGGGTCAAGACGGATTTGCATATGGCCATGTCTGAACTGGGGTGGTGTGGTGAGCAAAATAACAATGGATTACACCCAGATCTGTGACTGGGGGTGAATGTTTTGCCAATGTGCAACATTCCGTCCATCACCCTGTGTGTTGGGCTTAAATTATTCCTATATATAAAAAGGGGGACCGTGCCAATCCAAGCAACTATAGGCCAATAAGCCTAATTGACACCTTACAGAAAATAGTTGCTAGACTTGTGCCAGGTAGAATTAACGAATGGATAGTGGACCAAGATGTACTATCTACCTATCAAGGGGGTTTTCAACCCCACGTCAGTACCATTGACCAAGTCTGAAGATTTATGCTGATCTATTGGAGTACAGTGATCCTCGCGGGGGAACTCTCTACGCAGTATTTGTTGACCTAAAATCAGCATTTGACTTGGTCCCCCACCATAAGCTATGGGACACAAAAAAGGATGCTGGGATGCCCCCTGAAATCTTAAGCTTTGTCATTAGACTGCATGTGGCAATCCTAGAACTGGGGGTCTCTAGTTGGCAGAGGTATGTACCACTGTCCAAATAAGGACCCTTGCTTCTAGTCAGGGTAAGGAGGAAACCCTCTGAGATAACCCCTGCTCACCCCCTTGGTAGCTTGGCACGAGCAGTCAAGGCTTATCAAAGGCAATGTGTAAAGTATTTGTACCAAAACTCATAGTAACACAGTGAAAACACCACAAACTGACTCCACAACAGTTTAGAAAAATAAAGGTATTTAATCTAAACTACACAAGACCAAAACAACAAAAATCCAACATACACAGTTCAAGAATATGGTTGCAAAAGAGTTCTTAAGGTTCGTAAGGTTAGCGATAAAATTATCCACAGTTACGTCAAGTTTTAGCCACAGTACCTTTGTTAGCGATAAAAAGTTCCAAGCACAGAAGCTGTAGCGGTGAATAACAAGCGATGCGTTGCTCCTGAGACCCTGGGGAGGCATCAGCGACAGCCCTGCTGTAGCAGCAGTCATGTTGCGACGAATCCGGCCTGCATGGGGAGGAAGGCCACTTGTATGGATTCTGGTGTGTAGGTTCTGTAGGAAGTTTTCTCCTGCAAAGGCACGATGCGATGATTCTCGGGTGTTGCGACGATCTCCGGGGCGACAATGCGTGGTCCAGCGGCGATCTTTCTCTCGCAGCTCCTTGATGCGATGGCTCTGCGACGATTCTCGCAGTGACGTGATACGATGATTTCACCCAGCGATGACAGGCTCTGCGACGATGTTCGCAGCGGCGGAAATCTTCCCGCTAACGAAGGATGCGACGTCTTCAGGCAGCGGCGACAGGCGCTGCGACGATCTCGGTATTCGTAGCGGGGGAATTTTCTCGCTCTGCCGGGTTTGCAATAGATTTTCTGTAGCAGAGTCTTTAAAAGCTTGATTTCCAGCTCCTCAACACAGGTAGAACTTCCGGCGGCACCATACTTGGGCCAAGCACTCCAGGAAGGACAGAGCTCTCTCAGCAAAGCTCAGGGAAGCTGGGGTGAAGTCCTTTTGCTCCTGGGACTTCAAAACAGGGAGCCAGCTCTTCTCAGACCCTTGGGGATTCCTTCAAGCAAGGGGACACAGCACAAAGCAAAGTCATGCCCCTCTCCTTGGCAGCAAAGCAACAGCAGGTCAGTCCAGGAGACCAACAGCAGGACAGTCTTCCTTCTTTAGTTTCAGCTTTCTCCTTGGCAGAGGTTCCTTCTTGATTCCAGGATGACCTAATTTTCTGTAGTTAGGGGTCTTGTACTTATACCCCCAAAAGTCTTTGTTCCCTTTGTGCAGGAGGGCTCTCTGCTCGGTCTGAACCAGTTCTGGGTGTTACTTGAGCACTTTGTTTTCCTGGCTTCTCCTTTCCTTTCAGAGTGAAGGGCAGGGTTGTCAGCCGCCCAGCAGGAGGTGGAGCCAGCATTGTGGAAGGCAGGCACAGTCCTATTCAGGCCCAGGTGCTATCTCCTCCCACCACTCAAGTTTCAAAGGCAGTCATTCAGCCTAGGGCTGACTCAGCCAGCCTCCTGGGGAATCTCCAGCCCCTGTCACTCTCAAACCAGACAGTCAATTCACAAACAGTCCAAGGCACACAGAAAGGTCAGACAAGAGAACAGCAACTTTCTAAAAGTGCTATTCTAAAACACAGGAGTTAAAAAACACCTTTCCTAAATGATGTGTTATTAAATTCTGAGTTCAGGGATACCAGACTTTTATGTCCTATCTTGCTCTTATGGGAAGATATGCCGGTAGCCACTGTAGCCAGCATCCCCCATGATAGTCTATGGAGCAAGATAGCCTTGCAGGAGTGAAAAACGAAAATGGCTGTATTTCACTTCCAGAGCATGTCACCTGCACAAGTACATGCTCTACCTTTCACATACACTGCACCCTGCCCAAGGGTGTACCTTGGGCCTTCCATAGGTGTGACCAATGTGCACAGAAAGGGAAAGGTTAGGCCTGGTCAGAGGAGATCGAACGAGGCAGAAGCAGAACCCGCGCCATATAACGAACATATCCAGTTCAAGGTGGATGTTAAGTTGGTGTATGCCCGTTCAAGATATGTTTTTAAAAGTTTGAGATAAATATGGTCATTAATGAAGGAACCTAGAATTTCCGCTACCAACCAAACAAAGTTCGGATCAACTTTCCACTATCCATCCAAGAGTGGATGCAAGAACTTCTATAAGCCGTGATAAAGAAGGCGAAAGAAGGCAAAAGTGGTATCTCTGATAAACTAGGAAGATAAGAGGCCCCAGGTTTCCCTTCTCTTCAAGTGTATATTTAAAAGAGAGACCGGGAGACCATCCTCGGAAGATGACAGGTTATTCCACCAACTACATCGTATATGATACACTGTTGTAATGCCCTACGAAAGGGTGTAAAGCAACATTCTCTGAAGCCGGTGACCCCTAAAGAAACGGCAAGTCCTGAGGAAGGTGCTGCAATATCTCTTTGTTCCTTGCACCGAAACGCGTCGACGCACTTTGTCCAATTTAGAATCCAAAGAAAGGTCTAGTGAGCAAGTGATATGCACGCATAAGTGGTACATTTGACGTCACGGTTTGATTATTTAATGACCTCTGGATCCAGCTACCAAAGGTGGTAAAGATATCAGTTAACCACAATTTATAGGGGTTTGTCTTTTTTGTTGTATATTCTACTTTGTGACTAGTTATAATTTTTTATTTACAGATCCTGCTTATGATGTATACTGTGGGTGTGTAATTATTTAAGTTAATGTCAGTATGTATGTGATCAACTGTAATGTTTTGTTTTTATTACTTGCCTTGTGTTTTAAAGAGAGATTCTTTTCAAAGATTACTCTTTGAAATTTTAATTTGTCAATTGATATGTATTGTTTTATATTTCAATTAAAAAGATTGTGAACGTTCATATTTTAGTGTGGAAATTTAAATTTCTTTTTTTATATTAATTAATTGACTCCGTTCAAACTTGAGGATTGAATGCAGAGATAGAGTGTTGCGCAAGTTAAATAGTCTATACTCGAGAATAGACCCAGGGATTTCCCATTGACTACTGGTCAGTGGGGACACTGACCAAAAGGATATGGCAGTTCACAGACTGCACACAGGCACTGCGGTGGCAGGCCTGAGACACCATTGTAGGGCTACTCATGTGGGTGGCACAATCAGTACTGCAGGCCCACTAGTAGCATTTGTCAGCACCAGCCCTGGCACACCCAGTGCACTTTACTAGGGACTTCTTGGTGATACAAATATGTCAATCATGTATATCCAATCACAATAATAATTTACACAGGGAGCACTTACACTCTGACACTGATCAGCAGTGACAGAGTGTCCAAACATATAAACCAGCAAAAAGCAAAATCCAGCACAGCATCAAAAATACAGGAGGTAGAGGCAAAAAGATAGGGGGGAACCACACCAAGGATGCCAGGTCTAACAGGCAAATTATGCCCATGTTAGGTGGGGACAGCAGGACGAATTGACAGATTGTTTCCCAGTAAATAAGGGTGTGCGGCAAGGGTGTGTCCTTCCCCCCACCCTATTCTCCTTGTTTATAAATAAGGTTATTTCGTATTATACCAACTTTCCAACAGATGCTCCAACTCTTGCAGGTTCAAGGGTTCCTCTTTAAATGTTTGAAGACGACACTCTAATTTTATTTAAAACTCAATCTGGTCTGCAACGTGCCCTTGACAGATTTACAGAGTTCTGCAATGACCATGAACTTGTCATAAATGTTGACAAAACCAAGTTCATGGTGCTGCATAAATACAAAGGCAGAGTAGTAATGAATGAAGTGCTTTTGGAACAAACGGACACCTTTACCTATCTAGGAGTGACTATGGGTAGGAAGATGAGCTGGACCCCACAGTTAGATGTTCTGGTTCTCAGGCACAACCAGCTAGCAGGAGCCCTACCTAAAGAATATAGACTTTCAAATACTAAACCAGTGGGGCCGGCTTTATCGGTCTATAACGGGAAGATCAGAGCTTCTATAATATATGGTGCAGAACTTTGGGGGGTCTGAAAATGTATCACCCCTAGTCCTTGCGCAAAATAAGTTTCTGAGATCACTGACCGCCCTGCCTCAATCAACCCCCATCAAGCCCTTATTGTCAGATTTAGGCTGTCTTTCTATAGATGAGGTTGCAGGATTCAGACTCTTAGCCTACTGGAGGAGGATTTGGACCACACCAGAATTGGCGTCTTACGCCAATGCTCTTATACTTATTAGACAAGCCGACCTGTCCTCAAAGATTAAATGGTTACAGAAGATCAAGAGTAGTTTGCTTGATATGGGGCTCCGCCACTTGTGGGAAGATCCAATAGGGAATTTATTTCCCAGTAAAAATGAGTATAACAAACTCTACTGGGTTATGATTACTAAGAAGACCCTGTCGACGGTGAGCAGTAGTTCGCTCACAGGCATCTTCCGGGAGCACAAGCTTGTGACGGAAGTAGAAGCCTACTGGAATTTGATTACAAAACCTGGTGATAGGAAACTATACCACCAATTTAGAGTAAGTACTCTTCCGTTAAGACCTTTTACTGCAAATGGAATATGGCTTTAGATTTCAATTGCCCTTCGTGCCCATTAAAGGAAGGGTCGTAAACCCATATACTCTTTTTGTGCCCAGCTTAAAGTGTCCTCGTCGCAGGTGGCTTAAGTCACTTTGTTCCAATCTTGGTACCAGATCATGTATGAAAGCCTTGCGTATTCTGGTATCGAACACCCGTGCATACATTGTCATTGCTATAGCGAAATTTCTTAGCTGGTCCTGGGCACTGAGAAGGAAAACCTGGAGGCTGGTTCAGGAATTGCATGTGTTGATTGATTATGCCCCTGGCAAGAAGGCTCCCCTGGTCGAATGTTATGAAATGGTTTTAAGGGTGTATAATATAATATATTTATTTATATCGTTCAAATTGTTAGAAACGTTCGATAATGTTGATATTAAATTTTGCGAGTATTGCAAGTTTTTAGGATGATATATTTTTATATGACACTTTTATGTTGTATTGTGTATTTTATGATTGGAATTATCGAATAAAGACTAACTGAACTGAACTGATAGATATATATATATTATGTATATGTCTGTTTTTTAAATGTGAGAAATTGGGTTGTTTGATTGAGTTATGTGTTAATCTTGCTCAAGCAACATCCCCAGTCCCTCAGGGTGAAACACAGAAGTCACTAAATTAACCAGTGCTTAATTCTCTGGTAGCTTGCCACAAAGCAGTCAGTGTTAACTTAGAGGCATACAAACAGTAATACTGTGAAAACATGACACAAAATATTTCCTTAGACAATTTTGAAATATCAAGTCAATTTGAATACATTACTTGACACCAAAACTACATAAATCTAATCATTTAAGATAGAAAGCACTAACAGTGGACATCTAGTAGCGCAAGCCTGGTTCAAAGTTGAAAAATATGACCAACTGCAGTGGACTACGAGACAAATAGAAAAAGTGGATGGGCCCGGTTGGTACTTACTGTCGGATTTACAATAAATTTGAAGGAAAATTCTCGAGGAAAGTAAAGTTCAGAGGAGATAGGTGGCAGGTGGTGTCCCAGAAGGAGGTGTCATCGTCTGGGAGAGCCTGGATGAATTTGGGGTGAAACTTTTCATATTTTGGAAGTCAAAGTGGTACAAAGATGGCCAGGACTGGAGGGGAACCACTTGGGGGGTTAGGACTTATTCAGGCTGGGTTCAGGTGCAGGTTCAAGATGGTTGGAGCTTTTTCTGTCCCTAAGCTCTGATCCGGAGGCCAGCCAACTGGCTTTTGGGGTCACTCTGGCAGCTCTGAGTTCAAGCAATGGAACAGGGCTCAAGTAGCAAAGCAGGCCTTTGAGACTGCACAGCATGCTCAAGGCAGCAAAGCAGTCCTTCAAGGTGCAGCAAATTAGTCTTGGGTAGTACATAGCAGGCCACAGCAGCAGGCAATCATCAGCCTCCTTCTGCAGGTCGAGAAAGTCAACTGAATGCTAGGTCTGAGGGTCCTATTTTTATACCTGGTGTCTTATTAAAAGTAGGAGACGTTTCAAGAGAATTCCCTTTGAAGTTCCTGAATTTTCCTGCTTCTGCTGCCCTGGATCCAAAACTGTCTGCACAAAAAATTCAGCAGTGACAAGTTCTTTGTATGAAGACAGTGCACTACCTATCCAGTTGCAAGTAGGGCTGTGTCCAGCTCTAACCCCATCCCATCCTGTCAGTTGATGGCCCATCGAGGCACACCTAATCCCTATTTTGTGTGGCTGCCTGGAGGAATACACTAAGTCCAACTGCCATCTACACCCAGTCATGTGACACAGTAACAGGTTGCAGGCACCAAATAGGGCAGGAAAATGGCACTTTTCTAAAAGTACCATTTTCAAAATTGTAACTTAAAATCTGGCTTTATGTTTAAAGAGGATTTCTAAGTTCAATTTACAGAGACCAAACACGAAATGGTTACCTGTTCCCAATTAAACATTAGCACATATTAAATGAAAAAAGGCAAACCTATGTTATCCTTTGGGAGAGTTAGGCCTCACAGTAGTGCAAAACAAATACTAGGACATTGAAAAATGTAAAAAAAAACATGTCCAACCTTTTAATTGCAATATACCCTGCACTATGGGGTACCTACCTCATGGGTGACTTATATGGCATAAAAGGAGAGTTTAAGGCTTGGAAAGGGGTTGATATTGCAAAATCGAATTGCAAGCTTAAACCTGCATTCAGGCTGCAATGGCAATCCTCAGACAATTTTTAAGCAACTACTTAAGTGGGTGGCACCAAGTGCTGTGGGCCCATTAGCAGTGTTTAATTTATAGGCCCTGGTTATATGGCATACTACTCTACAAGGGTCTTATAAGTAAGTTAAATATGCCAATTAGGTGTAAGCCAATGTTATAATGTTCAAAGGAAAGAGAGCACAAGCACTCTAGCACTGGTTATTTTGTGAACTGGCGTGAGTGCTTCTCAATTGAGGGATTTCAAGAGGAGCACGTTGTGTTCATGAGTGACTGAGTGCATTTTTTACTTGAAGGAGAACACAGTGTCCCTATGTGTGGCTGAGCATTTCAAGGGGAGCACACTGTCTTTTTGAGTGTTTATGTTGAGAGCTGAACGAGGACTCTGACGACCACAAATGGCAATGCCTTCAATGTGAGCATGCGGGTGTGTCGTGTGGAAAGATGGGTGGAATGGCATTGGTTTGCCTGGTGCTGTCAATGTGCTGTCTAACCTTAAAAGTATTGAACAGTGGGCAGCAAAAGTGATTCTAAAAATGTCTAATAAAAATATCAAGATACAATGGCTCATAAACAGCTGGTGCTAGTTTCTAGCACCCTAATACTGGTTGTCAAAATACTGCTTGGTTACAGTGTGGTGTTAGAAATAAATAAATGCATTTAAAACAAACAAATGAATAAAGAAAGAAATAAGCAAAGTTGCAGAAGGAGAAATGAATGAGAGTAAAGTATAATCTAATGAATGACTGGGCATACAAATTGGGAAACGGGATAAGGGAAACAAGGTGAAAGGGAAATAATGAGTGATCAAATAGACTAACTAGGAAGAGAGATAATAACAAAGCAGAACGGCATTTCATATAAAACAACACACAATATAAAAATAGAGAAGTAAAATAAAAGGTGAAAGATAGAAACGAAAGTGAGTTTAGAAACAAGGTCAAAAGAGAAAACGAAACTAATTTAAGTTAGACATTAAATAAAAAAGAGAAAGACTCATAAGAGGAACTTGAGGGAGACACTGATGGACTGAAAGGGAAGGAGAAAGAAAGGCAGACAAGCAGGCATATGGAGCATGGTGACACCGAGAGAGAGAAAGAAAAAATTAAAGGAAGACAAAGAGATACAGTGACACATCGAGATAATGAGGCACAGCAAGTGACAGCGAGGGTGAATGTGATAGAAGCAACGTGTTGTTATTATGAGAGGAGAAAGAAGAAGATTAAAAACATTTGGGAGTGTGAGAGTAGAAAGTAGGATACAGTGAAAGGAAAGCCTTGGAATCAATAATGAAGTTTCCATGGTGTGGGATCGCCTTGAAGAGAGAGGACGAGGAAGGTGCCCTTAAAATAAATGTGGATCACAAATGTGTGAGATGTGCGCTGAGTCCTCCACATGCATTCACTCCTGGCGACATTACAGGGCCCTGATTCCTCCAGGCGCAGCAGAACAAGCCAGGGCATCCTTTCAGCCCACTCAGTAGAAGGCTTCATTCCTGCTTCTCAGGGTTGTAACCTTTACACAGATCGCCCCTACATAGCACTCATCACAGGTAGGACTGATCATTTTTAGTGTTTTAACGGTGTCTTTTTGTTACCCAGATGCCCCCAAGGACACCACCGCTGCTGAATATTATCCTAATCAAAGCATTAAAGAAGGGGACACTGTGACATTATCGTGTTCTAGTCGAGGAAATCCTGCAGCGAAGACCTATCGCTGGTTCGAGGCTCCACACAAGAACCTCACTCTGAGCTACGCGTCAAGGCTCACCCTGAGCAACATCAGCTGGGACAGCGGACCCTACATCTGCACCGCGGCCAATGACGTGGGGACGGGAGAGTCACCACCGCTGCATCTAAACATTCAACGTGAGTTACACAAACACTAAACACAACACTCGAGATAGGTCTGTTCAAATGGTTTGACAGCAGAAAAAGCGAAAAACCTGCCCAAATAATGAGTCATTAAGTATAAAACTTCCACGGATTGCATCTTGTTTAATTAAGTTCAAACTGTAAGCTTTGGATTCTGAAAGTCATTTTTATTTTCATTCCATCTCTATTTAGTCCCGCATACTGTTTCCTTTCATTTTCTGCTCACAGAATTGAAAAAACCCTCAAGCAATCTCAGCTACCATGTCTGCTTTTTTTTTAACATTAATGTATGTATTCTTGTAATACTGTCATTGGACTTGCATAATTTTAGGCGTGGGATTTTCGGACTTCTCCCTAAGAGACGACTGAATCTCTGACTGAGCAGCACCTACACAGATATTTGGGAATAGAAATTCCAGGATGGCATTTGAGGTTATTGAGCGATCAGTATACTCAGTAAATCTAAGAGTTCAGCAGTTTTTTATGTGCGATATACTATACACCGGAGAGGATAGCTAGATGGACTCGTGGTGGGGGCTCTCAAGCGGGAACATCTGGAGGGGCATGTAGTGAATGCCCTAAATATGGGATGCTTGTAGCCGACTTGGTGCATATGTTCGTTACCTGCAGTGCGGGACGGGCCGTAGCGGGCACTGGGCAATCCCCTGGTGCGCCGCACGGGTGGGGCCAGTTTTGGGCCTCTGGGGGCCATTTCTGTTACAGGGCCGTTTTTGCAGCAGGGGGTGGTGGGGGGACGGCCGAGCACTTTGCCAGGGCCAGTTTTGGTTCCCAGTCCGGCCCTGGTTTACCTGCCCTGAACTAATAACAGTCTGGCAAAAGATATCATTTGCTATCAAGCTCCGACTAGGGGGAGAATACACTTTCTCGACAACTGAGACGATGATGGGCTATGAAGAGGACAGTGGTGGCTATAGATCCATCATTGTAATAATGCTATTAGCAGCTCAACTTCCAATAGCCAGAGTCTGGATCTCACCCAAGCCTCCTTCAGTTGCCAAGTGGTGGGCTATTGTCAGAGAAACAAGGGAAAGAGCGAAGGCTCTAGCTAGAGCTATGGGAATTGGAGCCCTGCAGCAGTTTTACTCTATTTGGGGTTGCCTGGAGGACATATAGGGGGCCCATTAGGATGTAGGGTGGATTGCCACCGCCCGCATGGCAGTGGCGATCCGCCCTACATCCTAACCGTTGCAGGCCCCCAGGATGTTGGGGGGTTAGGCGGGGCACATGGGGGGGTACTTATGGTACCCCCCTTCATGTGCATGCACAACATGGCAGGCACCGCGCGGTGCCTGCCACGTTGAGCATGCACATGCACCACATGCATTTTTGGCATTGCGGCGGCAAAGCATTTTTGGCAAAGCACCACCCGCCACAATGTTAAAAATGCAGGATGCGCCCGAAAGTGTGGCGGGTGCATTATAATGTCACTCAAGGGACCCCAGCACATACGGCGGGCGGTCCCTTTTACCGTGAGGATGGCGGGCGGACCAAATCAGCCCACCATCATAATGATGCCCATAGTGTACAGGCACAATTGGGATTCTGTATTTTTGTATTGTTCTATAATTTATGTTTTTGGGGTTTTTTTTTTACTGCTCAGTGAAGCTACGTTTGTTATTTACAGTATTGGCAACTTTGCGATTTTGCTTAGTATGAACCCGAACTCCGCGATTTATGCTGTTATCCTTGATTCCTGCTGCCATTTTCTGCAACTGTGAATCAGAAAATGTTGATGTTCCTTTTTATTGACAAATATAAAAAAAAGAGAAAATAGAAATTCCCAAACCTGCAAAAAGGAAGGCTCACACAATCATGGGTTGTGAACACTGGTTGTTTTGGGGGCGTTTGAAGAAGACATGGATCTTGAGCATGAGCCACTCTATACATTTGTTGTTGACTAATGTATAAAAGTGTTGCACATTGTAAATTACACAGCTGTACAGTAACAAAATACTGCATTTTGATTGGCTTCTAGAGTTCAATAATAAACCAGAACGTTCACCTAGCTTACTAGATTTACCTGCACTGGTACACCTGCTGCTGGAGAAGACTGTTTTAGAATAATTTACTGCTCAAAAGACTGAATATTTATGCATGAAAATGTTTCTAATCTCTTCAAGAAATGTTCTGCCCCTCCAAATATTATTTTCTATTACTTTGTATGTATGTATGTATGTATGTATGTATGTATGTATGTATGTATATATATATATATATATATATATATATATATATATATATATATATATTTAAACCATTTTTATTGTCTCCTTGCAATACAAATTATTCTGACACCAGTGCACAATCATGGAGGGAGAAAAAGTAAATGTCCAAACAGCAACTCCTTTTGGAGTGTCTCTTGACCTATTAGAACACAAATATATTTATTTGAATTATGAGATGTGTCTGTAAATAGAATATCTAGTCACACACATTTAAATAGAATAATATAAAAACTTCAATGCGTCTCAAAATGTTAGAATTGAATTATTAAATTGGAGAGGTTTTATGCATCGGAGAAGATTGGAAGCCCAAGTCAACAGATATGGAAAGGGAGTGTGGATTTAGGTAGAAATCGCTCTCTCTATAACTAATTTTAGCCTTTTAAAAAATGCCTTATGCCTCAAATGACTAAAAAACCATACCTCCCCGGACAAGTTTTTTTATCCGTCTGATTTCATATCTGCAATTTACACCTCATTGCTCATTTACATCAGTTTGCTCCACACGCAAGGCTTTAAATCTAATAATTCATATTGGAAGAGGGGTCACACAATGGCACGTGTGCTTTGTAGAAAATGCAGGTTTATTCCACGCAAGAAGAGCTCACATTGGTAACCCCCTGTGGATTCACTGTAAACACTAGCCAAGTGTTCTAACAATAACTCTAATCCATACTCCCACCCTTAAAAAATACCCATCCAGTTCCCAATTTGCCTCTCTGTCGTCCATTCATCCAGAGCTTTCATCACTTTCATAAAGTAAGTTATGTTCCCCAGAACCAATAAATGAAGACTGCCTTGCCATAACAGCATGAGCAGCTTATAGGCCATTTCCATATGGCAAACTGTTCTCCTCCCGGCACTTATAGAAACCAGCTACCTCCCTGTTCACCTCCTTCCTAGCCTTATCATGGGATGCTATTTTTCTCACCCCCCATCCATACTGGACTTGGAACCACCAGCAAATCCTTCATCATTTTCAGTTATTTCAACCTGACATTCATACCAGACGATTTTTCCCCAGGGGTCCAACAATAAAATCCAGTCTCACAATTTCCAAAATATGGATAGTAGCTGACGCCATATCATTCCCCCAAGGCCAAGCCAGACCACCTTCAACTTACTGATGTCCAGGCCCTAGTGATTGCCATAACACTGCTTCTTCGCAGACTCCCCAGTTCAGTTCACAGTGGAGAGAATACAAATCCATACTTCTTGCTTCCTGCCCTCATTCAAATCCATGCCAGTGGAAAAAAGACCAGATAGTATCCCCTACACATCCCCCAGTCTTCCAGATTCACATACTCCCACATTTACTTCAACCAATATCCTCTCAGATTTTTTAGCTTCTCTTCTAGTCATCCTTCTCCAAATACCTGTCACCTCCACCATGCCAAAGCAATGTGTCCTGACATCTTTCCCTGCCACCGACCTAACCCTATGCACGTGCTCAAAATTCCCCAAACCTGCCATTCTGAAACACATCCTCCAAACATAGACATCCGTACCACTAGTGTATGTAAATTTAATCACTCTAATTATAGAGTTGTCAGATTCCCCTTGACGTGAAATCTAACTTACTGCAAGTCTGTGTACCTTACGGTATATATAGTATGAAGGTTTCCATAGTGCTTCAGACCAAAACATCAAATATCAAATCAAAAGAGAACCATAAAGCCCATAAAGCATAGCATTTAGCAGAGTTTGCTTCACCAAAAAATCGTCCATCAATCATACCAGTACAGACAAAACAGAGATACATCAATGATTAAATATATGCTGGAATCTAAATATTCACAACACAAGCCAATATATGTTTTAAACCCCCCAAAAAATATATATATACAATTTACTGATTCCTATCACTTTTTAATTCTTTGATTTTTGGCTTATTTTTCTTTGTTTTGTCTGTACTGGTATGATTGATGGACGATTGAGGTTTGAATGAAGAAATGTTGAATGTATTATTGTAAATAGAAAAATTGTTTTTGACAATTGTGAATATAAGGTTTGACAAATCATATGTTCAAATAGAAAGTAATTCATAAAATAAGAAGCAAATAAAATAATTGGAGTTAAATCCAACAAACATATTGTTCTTATCGTATGTTGTGACCCAAAAAGATGTCAGGTTAACTTGTTAACGGCACGTGCATCTATTTTGTTCATTAAAATGTACTTTGACATTGTTGAAAAGCTTTACCTTTGTTTGACTGTTTCAATCAAATAAATCGTTAAATAGTAATGTGTCTGGGCCAGCCCCTCTGGTAGAGTTGGAGAGCAGCTGGGTCATGTGGATATTTTTTAAAGGGCAAGTAGATTTCATTAACATTTTGTCTCTTGGACAAGCAGATGTTTTAAATATTCCTACACTCCTGTCCAGTGGTAGCAAAATCCACTGCATCTTTAGAAGAGAACGGTAGTTTGTGTCTTACTGTGCATTTTACTTGTATGGTAGCGGTGGGTACCCATGTATTGTGATGGATGGTGTCCTTGAATGGTATTGAGAGGCACTGCACCTTGAGGTTAATGTTGATTAATATTTGCTGAATGAGGATTGTGGATGGGTTTTGCCTGTGAAATTGTGATAACCACACCAACCAAGTACTGGTCTAGCCAGTTCTTTGATAATGCAGATTGCTATCTGTTTAGTTTTCTCTGAAAGGGTATGTCAATGAGTGTAGTCTTCGATTGCCATATATGGTGTCAATGGGCACAGGTGATTTTGCTTTCCTGAAACTGTTGTCAGTGTAGTTTCTGTTTTATTTACTTGTTTTACGTCAGTAAGGGTAGTTTATATGCTGAAAATATTAATTGCCACTGTACAGAGCTTCTGCTTTCTGAGGATGTGTTGAGTTGGTAAGTATAGCTGTTGTGCACCTCCGAATGTAGCGTCTCTGTTCCATGCACCTGCAAATGTAGCATCTCTGCTGCTAAATATTTTGTTCACTAGTAAGACTGACAAATTGGGCATACCTATGTGTATAAATGTGCACATGAAGAATATCTCCAAATTTGCGGTGGGATTTTGTACCATTTGTACCTATGAAGATTCCTTTCCTTACAGTGTCTAAAGGGTGCAGGGTTACCTTCTGTCTTAGGCCAATATTGTGATGCTATGTTTGTCATTGTACTCTACTGGTTTATGGTGGATAATATGTCCTGTGGTGCTGTGTTCTTTAGAGGGAGAAGTGTTGTTTTCCAATTATGTTATTGTAATTTGCTGTGTTGGGTGTGTAATGGGAGGAAAGGAGGGAGGAGTTGTATTTTCTGCTTGATATTTGACTGTGAACATATAGTTTGTGGTGCGGATGGCGTTCCTGCTCAGACACAGAATGTATGATCTAGGTGTCCATGGAATGAGTGGGGAAGGGTGATCTGTCAGTGGAGAGATGGACTGAACAGGGACATCCACCTGCCCACATAGCAATGGAGCAGAGTATCATATTTACTTTGTGCAAACTGATTAAAGGACAGATTTCTGGTCTCTTCAGCTGTAAATTCATACACTTTGGGGAACAGGACCATACACTGCTACGTGCAATGTTATGTGTATTTGTATAGCACAAAACTCACTCATGGGGGGGTATCCTGGCTCTTGAGGCAGGAGAGGCAGGGGCCGAACCAGGGTCAGAGCTATGTGAAGAGCTAGTTCTCGCGTTTCTTGCAGAATCCAAGAACTAAGGAGGAGGCCTGATGTGCTGAGGCTTGTATTTCCAGGCTTTTGGAGGGAGGTAGTCAAAGGAATGACAAGAGGATCTGGGAGGGTGGATGAGTAGGAGTCGGTGTTAGACCTTGCATCACTGGCATGGTTTTCCCCTGTAGTTTTGCCTCTGCCTTTGTTGTGTGCTGGACTTCGTTTTGCTGGTCTAGATGCTTTGGGCACTTTGCCACTGCTGATCTGTGCCAACGTGCAAGTGCTCCCTTTGTAAATTGTGAATATGGATTCGTGTTTCCATGATTGGCTTGTTTGACTTACTAATACGTCCCTAGTATAGTGCACTATTTGTGCCCAGGGCCTTAAGCCAAATGCTGCTAGTGGGCCTGCAGCACTGATTGTGCCACCCACACAAGCAGCCTTGCAAAAGGTTCTCAGACCTGCCACTGCAGTGTCTGTGCGCTGTTTGCGACTGCCATGTCGCTCTCGTAAGTTAACCCACTTGCCAGGCCCTAAGCTTCCCTTTTCTTACATGTGGGTCACCCCTATGGAAGGTCCAAGGTGCCCTTGTGGGCAGGGTGAAGTGAATGTGAAAGAACATGTCCTGACGTGTGTAACATGTCCTGATAGTGAACTATAGTCAATTTCGCTTTTCACTACTGAAAGGCTATCTGTCCATACATTAGTATGGGAGTTCATTTATGACATCTTATAAGAATAACTTTCCATTGCGACAAGTTAGAAAGATGGAGTTTAGAATGCCTGAACTCAGGATAAAAAATGCATCTTTTAGTGAAGAAGATTTTTATATTGTGTGCTGAAAATGCCACTTTTAGAAAGTGGGTATTTTCTTGCTTAGCCATCCTGCGTGCCTCTGCTGGTTTGTGGATTGACTGTCTTGCTTTGGAGTGATGGGGGCAGGGGATGTGCATTCACTGTAGATAGCCACTGGGGGGTTGAGGTGTGTCCTGCCAATCCTGTATGAGTCAGGGCTAGGCTGAATAGACCTGGGCTGCGTTTAGAGTAGAGGGAGGGAATTCCCTTTCACCTGAATGGGCCTGGTCTGCCTTACACAATGCTGTCTCCATCTCCTGCCGGGAAGCTGGACAGAGAGGACAGAACTGGTTTTGACTGAGCATAGATCCTCCCTGCTACCAGAGAACAAATGAAAATGGTGTATAAATACTGGGGTCCAGACTCCAGAACTTTAGATTACTTCTCAACTCAAGAAGAACCTCTGCCTAGGAGAAAAGCTGGGAAAGCTCTTGGAGAAGTACTGCCCCTTTGCTGTGTGCTGTCTGGGTTTGGCCTGCAGTGGCTGTTTCTGCCAAGGAGAGGACAAAGACGTTGATGTGTGCTGTGTCTCCTGCTTGAAGAATATCTCCAAGGGCTTGAAGGCGAGCTTGCTTCCTGTTCCAAAGTCTCAGGGCCACAAAGACTTTACCACCATCTCCCCTGAACTTCTTTGCTGGGAGTTCTGACCTGCCAAGTGGTGCTTGTTGCTAAGTTTGTCCTCTAAACGTTGTTCCTGCTGTTGGGAGCTGGAAAAGTGTCACCCTATGGGCAGAGTGATGCATCTGCACCTGTTTCCGACACATCACCACAGACAGAAAGAATTTCCATGTATCGCCATCATGCTGCTGAAGAAACAGATGCACGCCTGCCCATGACCAGATAAATTGCTGCATGCCAAATCTCGTGCACAGATCTCTAAAGTCTGATATCACCACACTGATTCAGATGCTGGTCCCGCTGTGTGGCTGCAAAACCAAAGCATTGGAGGACCACGGTTTGAGAGATCGATGTAGCGCCATTGCCGCCGCCACCTTGAGAACCGATGCTTCCCCGATTCCCACACTTCACCCCGGGCGCCATGTCTACATCAACGCTGGGGCCGCAATACAAACCCGACGCATCACCTCCCACACAGTAAGAAACCAACGCTTCTCCTCCCAGCTTCGTAAGGAACCAATGCATCACCTACTCTGCGTGGCAGTAAGGAACCGACGGATGTATGACGTTACAACGCATACTTTTACAACGCATACCTTTACATCGCAAGTTTTACAACGCAGTCCATTACAACGCATAATGATTTTGGGCATTGGATAGTGAATAGTTTAATTTACTATTCCAACTCCAGTCCCCGTGGACACTAGGGAAGGTTATTGGATAGTAAATTAACCTATTCCCTATCCCAGAGCGCCCCCCAGAGCAATGCGTTGTAATAGTTTGCGTTGTAATGACCACGTTGTAATGGTATTGCGTTGTAAAAGTTTAGTTGTAAAGGTTGTTCACCGGAACCGACGCATCACCTCCCTTGGAGTAAGGAACCGATGCATCACCTTCCCTGAGCATAAGGAAACAACGCATCACCTTCCCTGGGCATTGGGAACAGACACATTGCCTTCCCTGCTCCTCTTTTTGTTTATGAGTTTTACGAATCCAAGGTAATTTGTGTGAAAGTGTTTCATCTCAAAGAGAATGAGGGAGTGGGTGAACCATTGTATTAAGGTTCTCGGTATTATGGATATCTGGCGGGAGAAAGGCAATAATTCCAAAAAATACACATTGCATAACAAAAGGTTGGGGCACACATCAAGGATAGACTACTTCTTAATAGATAAGGGCCAATCAAAAGCAGCACAAAAAGTAGAGCATAGACCAGCACACCTATTGGACCACTCAGCAGTGATCTTACATCTTAATTTTAGTAGTGCAGTACCCACACCCAGATGGACGGTAGACAGCGGAGCTTTCTTAGATGGAAGCTGCTTAGAAAAACTGCCAAAGGAAGCTAAAGGTTTCTATCAAATTAACAAAGAAGGGACCTCAAGGCAAATTGCAATTGAGGCATATAAAGCCTATATTAGAGGTCAAATAATGAGCCTTGCGGCCTACAGAAATAGGACCAGAAGAAATATGATCCGAGAACTAGAGGAACGAATAACAGATTCATAATTTGAACTTAACAGAACTTTGAACCTCAAAGCAAAAACTAGATTCGAGGAAGAGAGGAACTCAAAATAAACGGAGCTGGTAGATTTCCTTGAATCAATTGTAAAGGATAAATGGGATGCAAGCAAAATATCACACTACGAGTACAGAGAGGGGTGCGGAAAGCTATTAGCGTGGAAGCTCACAACTGAGATAACACGTAACAGAATAGGGAAGATTCAGGTGGGAAATCAACAATACACTACTGAAGAAGAAGGCATCAGAAAAGAATTTGTAGCTTTCTTTAGTGAATTGTGTACAGAGGAAGAAGTACCCGCGGAAGACAAAGTACAATCCATGCTGTAAAAAATAAACCTTCCAAAATTCTCTCAAGAACAAAGAGATGAGATCAACAAGAAAATAACTAAGGAAGAAGTGTTAGGAGTGCTAAAGAAATTAAAGAAAAATAAGGCGGCTGGACTAGACTCACTCCCAAATGAATTGTACAATCATCTATGTGAAGAACTAGCTACCCTTATGACGGAACTGTTTAATGATATATTTTCAACAGAGGGAACATTGCCAGCCTCTTGGAATGAGGCAACAATTTTAGCTCTCCCTGGTGAGACCGAGGGCTGCGAGCTAGCGCTGGACCATAAACTTGTGCTCACAATTTTAATCTACCTCTGACATTTGTTCTTAACCTTTTAAATCTGTGTAAACTTTTTTACCTGTTGGGGGGCTGTAAATCTTTTAGCAATTAAGGGAATTGAAGAGGCACACTGACACCCCTTACACGCTGCACTTTATTGTTCCCTGCCTCGCCCAGCCGTCGTTACTGAATCGGCTGCAAGCGACGGCGGGCGCCATCTTAGGTGTGGCGGGGGCTGCGCTCTAGTCGCGCCGGCCTCCCGCCCTCCTCAGCTATTTAGTTTGACCGGAATCGCGCCTCGCTGCCTTTTAGCTCTCCCTGGTGAGACCGAGGGCTGCGAGCTAGCGCTGGACCATAAACTTGTGCTCACAATTTTAATCTACCTCTGACATTTGTTCTTAACCTTTTAAATCTGTGTAAACTTTTTTACCTGTTGGGGGGCTGTAAATCTTTTAGCAATTAAGGGAATTGAAGAGGCACACTGACACCCCTTACACGCTGCACTTTATTGTTCCCTGCCTCGCCCAGCCGTCGTTACTGAATCGGCTGCAAGCGACGGCGGGCGCCATCTTAGGTGTGGCGGGGGCTGCGCTCTAGTCGCACCGGCCTCCCGCCCTCCTCAGCTATTTAGTTTGACCGGAATCGCGCCTCGCTGCCTTTTAGCTCTCCCTGGTGAGACCGAGGGCTGCGAGCTAGCGCTGGACCATAAACTTGTGCTCACAATTTTAATCTACCTCTGACATTTGTTCTTAACCTTTTAAATCTGTGTAAACTTTTTTACCTGTTGGGGGGCTGTAAATCTTTTAGCAATTAAGGGAATTGAAGAGGCACACTGACACCCCTTACACGCTGCACTTTATTGTTCCCTGCCTCGCCCAGCCGTCGTTACTGAATCGGCTGCAAGCGACGGCGGGCGCCATCTTAGGTGTGGCGGGGGCTGCGCTCTAGTCGCGCCGGCCTCCCGCCCTCCTCAGCTATTTAGTTTGACCGGAATCGCGCCTCGCTGCCTTTTAGCTCTCCCTGGTGAGACCGAGGGCTGCGAGCTAGCGCTGGACCATAAACTTGTGCTCACAATTTTAATCTACCTCTGACATTTGTTCTTAACCTTTTAAATCTGTGTAAACTTTTTTACCTGTTGGGGGGCTGTAAATCTTTTAGCAATTAAGGGAATTGAAGAGGCACACTGACACCCCTTACACGCTGCACTTTATTGTTCCCTGCCTCGCCCAGCCGTCGTTACTGAATCGGCTGCAAGCGACGGCGGGCGCCATCTTAGGTGTGGCGGGGGCTGCGCTCTAGTCGCGCCGGCCTCCCGCCCTCCTCAGCTATTTAGTTTGACCGGAATCGCGCCTCGCTGCCTTTTAGCTCTCCCTGGTGAGACCGAGGGCTGCGAGCTAGCGCTGGACCATAAACTTGTGCTCACAATTTTAATCTACCTCTGACATTTGTTCTTAACCTTTTAAATCTGTGTAAACTTTTTTACCTGTTGGGGGGCTGTAAATCTTTTAGCAATTAAGGGAATTGAAGAGGCACACTGACACCCCTTACACGCTGCACTTTATTGTTCCCTGCCTCGCCCAGCCGTCGTTACTGAATCGGCTGCAAGCGACGGCGGGCGCCATCTTTGGTGTGGCGGGGGCTGCGCTCTAGTCGCGCCGGCCTACCACCCTCCTTTACTTTCTATATAAGCAGTTTCATGGCCAGACGGCGCAGCGGGCTGGCGCAGCGGGCGCGCGCCAAAGCCGTGCCTAAGCCAAGCCCGTCTGCGCCCGTCCGCGACCGGACACGGCCCAGGGCCATGACCCCTGGCCCCTCGGTGCGCTACTCAGCGGCCCAACTCAGGTTGCTCAATTCTGGCCTTCCTAGCCATCATTGTATCCACTTGCCTCCTCCTACTGCTGTGGGTACTATTCCTGCCCCGTGTCCTGGGTGTAATTACCAATTAACATCACCACTTCTACCCATTTCATTAGCTGTTGGAGCCCCCTCCTGCATGCCCATCACCCTATTCCAGGGATGCCGAGCAGCGTTAATCAACACACGCTCTCTCCCTTGTCATAGCTTAGATATTAGTGAGTTTATAATTACGCACGATCTCGATTTCCTCTTTGCTACAGAAACTTGGGGAGATGCGGGCTCGGGACCTGACTTCTGTCAGGCTACTCCGGAGGGTTATAGCGTTGTGAGACATGATAGACAAACAGGAAGAGGTGGAGGACTTGCTATAATCTATAAGAATCAGTATCATACTTCGCTTGACCCCATTTCATCCACCAATTATGAAGCTGCAACCTTTGCAATCAATATTAATTGCAAACAAACTTTCAAAGGCACTCTGCTCTATCGACCCCCTGGACCTCGGAATTCTTTTCTTGGGTCCCTTTCTGAGTTAAACGACTATATTATAGGCTCCGCTGACTACACAGTACTGGGAGATTTCAACTTCCCTCTGGAAGAACAGGGAAATTGCGACACCTCCCAACTAATTGCAGACTTCCTTACCTTGAGACTTCAACAATTGGTAAAGGGATCTACTCACCAGGCGGGGGACACACTAGACGGTGTGTTTACTAACAACTCTCTTATCACGATACTAGACACTCTACCCCTTACCTGGACTGATCATAGGGCCATTATATTTGGCATTGAGACACGTTCAGTCAACCGCCCTGCTCCTAGACCTCCCACTAGGGCAGCAACTCGTGCCTGGAAGAATGCTGATATTCCTCAAATGGCAAATATTCTGACATTATCCTCCTCTATCACAGGGTTTAACTCTACCTCCTCAGCTTCTGATTTCCAGGATTGGATTAGGAATGCTGCTGATCAGGTCGCTCCAGAAAAGTCTATCCAACCTAATAGAAGGTCGCCCTCAGCAGCATGGTATACAGAAGAGCTCAGACTTCATCGACAATATTGTCGGAATTTAGAAAGACGCTGGAGGAAATCCTATTGCCCTACTGCTAGGCAATCCTACAAAGATGCCTTAACAATATATAAAAAGGCCATCACTAGTCGGAAAACGACTTTTTTCTCGACCCAAATAGACAATGCCAAGAATTCGGCCAGAGAATTGTTCTCAGTGGTCAACTCCCTATCTATACCTCCATCAGGTCGCGGAGCAGAACCCTCCCAACTGTTCTGCAATGCACTGTCCACTTTTTTTACTACTAAAGTGGCAGATATTTATGCATCCTTTGGTGGAGACACAGGGGCTAGATCCACTGCCAGTAACAAGGAACCCCTCCATATCAATCATGATCGTTTTTCTTTATTTTCTGACACCTCAGAGGACCAAATTAGCAGACTCATTTCCATCACCAAGTCTGGATCCCCTTGGACCCATGTCCTCCCTCAGTGATGTCCACTCTAAGTGAGGTGATTTCTCATCCACTCACGGAAATCTGCAACACTGCCTTTCAAACTGGATGCTATCCGGCCCCGTGGAAAAAGGCAGTGATTAAGCCTCTTATGAAGAAGCCCTCATTAGATCCCTCCGCCCCCGTCAGCTATAGACCCATAGCCTGTCTTCCTTTCCCAGCCAAAATCTGTGAAGCCCTGATGAATATACAGCTCTCAGAGTTCGTCGACACGCACCAACTCTTAGACGAAACCCAGTTTGGCTTTAGGAAGGGACATGGGACGGAGACTGCCCTAATAAAAGCTACTGATGAAATCAGAACCATCATGGATCAGGGAGGAACGGCCATCTTGATTCATCTGGATCTATCCGCAGCATTTGACACGGTCGACCATATCATTCTGGTCGACCGTGTCACAGCTCTGGGGATTGACGGTTCGGCAAGAGAACTCATTTCATCTTTTCTCGCCGACCGCACCCAGACAGTCAAGTTGGGTAATTTCTACTCTCCCGTCTCTGCACTACCATGTGGAGTACCACAAGGCTCCTCGCTAAGTCCCACGTTATTTAACATCTACGTAACGGACTTAGCGAGGGTAATAAAGGCCTATGGGGTGCGATTAACCTCTTATGCAGACGATACCCAATTGGTACTGGCGATCCATAAAAATGGTACAGAAGTAGCAGCTAACTTTCAGGAAGCAATGCTTGCGGTCAGTAAGTGGATGTCCTCCAATTGCCTAAGGCTCAACTCGGATAAAACCGAGGTTATGACCTTTGGCAATCTCGCCCCAGAATGGTCTTCCACCTGGTGGCCCATACAATTGGGCTCTCCACCTGTCCCAGTGGTAAAGGCAAGGAACTTGGGAGTTATCTTCGATAGCAAATTAACCCTCAACCTTCATGTTAACAAGGTTGTCTCCTCTGCTTTCTTTATGCTAAAGAAAATAAAGAAATTGCTGCCTTATCTCCCCCCTTCTGCTGGGAAGACTCTAGTCTCTACTCTGGTATTTTCTAAAATGGATTATGGGAATGCTCTTTTTCTTAACACCCAGAAATCTGTGCTGTCAAAGTTACAGTCTGTACAGAATGCGGCTGCTAGAATTCTTCTAAATATCCCTCGCCGCCATCCTACTACCCTTGCCATCCGCCAGCTTCACTGGCTTAGAGTAGAGAGCCGTATTAAGTTCAAGGCCCTCTGCATTGCCTATAAGGCCGTGCATGGCACTGGACCCAAATTCCTGATTGAGGCATTCCAACTATACACCCCCAAAAGATTGCTGAGATCGGCTAACATTTGCCTCCTACCTGTACCTCGTACCAGAACGGTAACTTGGGGAGACCGCCGCTTCTTAGTGGCTGCACCAAAACTTTGGAATCTTCTCCCACTAAATATCAAAAATGCCCCCAATCTGATGAGCTTTCGGAGGCTCGTAAAGACATGGCTGTTCGATCAGTGAACTCTATTATTGTGGTCCTTGCTAGCTTACACATGCGCCGAGACACCTTTGGGTAATTGTTTGCGCAATAAAAAATCTCAAAAATAAATAAACAATCAACTTGATACTCAAGCCAGGGAAAGACCCAACGAGAACTGAATTTTACAGGCCAATATCACTTTTAAATACCGATTACAAGGTCAATACACAAATTCTAGCTAAAAGGCTTGGGGAGATCGCAGGTTCAGTGGTCCACTTAAATCAAAAAGGTTTTATTAAAGGACAGCACATACAAGCATTAACACATGAGCTCATTCTAGCAATAGATATTGCAATCCATTATGATACACCACTGTCCGTTTTAACCCTAGATGCTGCCAAAGCATTTGACATGGTAAGTTGGCCCTTTTTAACCGCCACTTTAGCGAAGTTCAACCTAGGCGAGACATTCCAAAATGCAATTAAACAAATATAGAAAAACCTGATAGAAAAGGTACTATTAAACGGAGTATTAACCGATAGTATAACAATAAGAAGAGAAACAAGGCAGGGGTGCCCCTTATCACCCTTGCTATTTGATTTATATATCGAACCACTGGCAGAAAAGATAAGGAAGGAGTCAGGAATTATCCCATTTAAACACCAGGGATGGGAGAAGAAAGTTGCACTTTTTGCCGACGACTTAATGATATTTATGAGTAATCTTGAAGCTTCTCTACCCAAAATAGAAGGAATACTAGAGGAGTATGGGGCAGTAACAGGATATCTAGCACAGCAAACTGAAACTGAAATTTTACAGTGGAATAATCACTTCCAAGACCCTAGAATAAATGAAAAAATAAGATACTTGGGCTTTGACATTTTAGTAGATCTCAAGGAAATCCCAAACCAAAACTTTGAGAGAATACACAAACAAGTAAAGAAGTTGTTAAAAGTATGGGAAGGGCTTCCGCTATCATTTATTGGAAGATCCAACATAATAAAGATGGCCATACTCTCCAAATTCACCTACTTATTTAGTACCAATCCACTGGATTTTAACCACAACCAGATAAAAAAGTTCAAAGGGGAATTAATCTGTTTTATCTGGGCTGCAAAAGGGGCCAGGATAGCCTGGACAAAAATAAGGAAAAAAAAATACAAGGAGGGATAGCCAGCCCTGATATTCTTAGCTATTACAGAGCATTCCAATTAAAAAATGTCAGGATATTACTAGGTCATTATGATCTGTACCCTGACCACTGAAAAGCGTTGCTTAACAAGGAAGGAAGCCATTTTCTATATAAGTACGTCACCCCAAGTACTTAAAAAAAATAAGGCTATAAAGCTTAAAGGCGGAGGGTATCACTCTGGTATCAAATGAGAAAGATACTGAATATACCCTACGATAGCAGATATGCGCCCATATGGGACTCCCCAGGAACACCCGAATGTCTAAAAGATAAATTAGCAAACGTCTTCAAAAAAATAACATCAATAAATGGGGTGAGATAATGATTCAGAAGTCTGAAGTAGACTGGGAAATACTGAGTAAAAGAACTAATGGAAACATTTCAAGATTCAAATATCATCAAATAGGTAGTTGAATTAAGAATCTTAAAGACACGGAAGAGTGCTACGGGACAGCAGAGGAAACACTGCAGGAAAACAAGACCATCAAAAAAGAAGTAGTCTGCTGGTATTGGGCACTGGTTGAAGAAGGAGAAGAATATTATGATACTCCGAACAAGATATGGGGAGAAACATTTCCAGAGTTCGACATAGTAAACAAATGGCAAACTTCTATGAACACTTGTTGGGAAACTGTAAAATCTGCACCATTGAGAAATAATCACATATTCACAAAACATAGTGCATACTGGACTCCAAAGAGGTTGTCGAAGTTTAAAGGCCAAGGCTAGAGGAGTTGTCCCAAAGGCGAGGAACGGGGCACAGATGATCTACACATGTTTGGCTAATGCCCCAACCTGGAAGAATTCTTGAGAGAAATAGGTAAAACCTTGTCCAAGGCATTGGGAATGCAGGTGGACGTGAGTATGGATTTGATTATTTTTCGGAGAAGTTGGAAACTCGCCCGGGTAACTAAACTAAGTAAAGACCAAGAAAAAATCTTGTTTGTATTAATATTGCTAGCGAGAAGGGAGATTTGTATTAACTGGATAAAGAATACACCTCCAACTTCCAAGGAGTGGGTGGCTTCTGTTCAAAGAATAAACAAAATAGACAGAAGTAAGAATAGGGGGAGATCATACAAATTTTGGACAATCTGGGAAAATTATATGACCAATAGGTAACAACACTGTAAACATTGCAATTGTCCAATGATTTAAAGCAATGCAATAGATCACTTCAAGCGGAAACTTGAACGAGTAGTCAAAATAACTAGTTCATACCAGAACCAAAATTGAAATCGAATGGAAAAAAAGGGGCTCAAGAGTATAAGGGGGGAGTGGAAATTCTCCAAGCACATGCTGCGAGTACCCAGGAGAAGCCCCTAGAGGGCGGTATCACTAAGAAAACTGGGCACCCGATACCTCCAATTCCAAACTATTGCTATATGAGTACTTAAAATAAAAAATAAAAAATAAATAAAAAGTAAGTGTTGCATCTATAGTTTGCGATGGACAGAACTGTTTTTACATTCTAAGGATTACATTTTTGATTACTGTATCGTGGATTTTTGTTGTTATGGTCTTCTTTGGTTCAGATAAAGATTACTTATTTTTCTAAACTGTTGTGGTGTTCATTTGTGCTTTCACTGTATTATTGTATGTGTGCACAAATGCTTTACACACTGCCTATGAGATAAGCCTGTCCGCTCATGCCAAGCTACCAATGGGGTGAGCAGGGGTTATTTTGAAGTGTATCTGCGTTACCCTGTCTAGGAAGAAGTGTCCTTACTTGGACAAAGGTGCAAAACATGGCCAACTAGAGATCCCCATTTTTCACTGTCTGGCTGAGTATAGTTTGTGGAAGTTTTTTGGGTTGTTAAGGTATGTAGAGACAATGTTGTGTACTGCGTTGTATAGGTGTGTGAGGAGTTTAAAGAGTGCTCACTTGTGGATTGGTAGGTAGTCGAGCGCTTTGAGGTTTGGAATGTTATGAGTGCAGGAGGGGAGGTTGAACCTGGCCACTGAATTTTGTATGATCTGGAGTCTTCTGGTCAGTTAAGCACTGATTCCAACAGAGTGAGTTAATGTAGTCTTGCCTGCCTGTAATGGGGGCTTGGGTGATGGTTCTGCAAGTGTTGATGGGTGCCATTTGAAGATCATCTTGAGCATCTTCAGTTTTTGGTAGCATTAGACAAAGAGTGCATTCACTTGGCCAGTCTTGTTGAGTTGGTTGTTGATTACTATTCTAAAGTTCTTTCTGTGGTTGCCAAGATGGGCATGGGTCCGAGTATGGCAGGCCACCAGGTGGAGTCCCAGAGCAAGGTGTCTTTCCCGAACATTACTACTTACAGTTGTGCAGGTCGAGAAATTGGATCGGGTATTTGTCATCTTATCGGAGAGCGAGATTACGAGCTGAGTGTCGTCAGCATAGGATATGATGCTGATTCCTTGGGCATGGATGATGCTGGTGGGTGGTGGTGGGTGATGGTGTGATGTAGACTTTGAGCAGAGTAGGGCTGAGTGAGTAGCCTCGTGGAACTCTGCAAATGAGGTTGTTGGCATCCTATGTGAAGCAGGTTAAACTGACCGACTTGATGTGGATAGCCAGGAACTAGTTCAGCAAAGTACTGGTCCTTAGAAGCAGGCTTCATGCAGTTGTTGGATAAGGATGGGGTGGGAGACAGAGTTGAAGGCAGCAGAAAGATATAATCGTAAGAGGGCAGCAGTGTCACCTTTGTCCATGATTATCCGGATATGTGTGGCAGCGATGAGAGCAGTCTCTGTACTCTGTTTGGGCGTGAATTCGAACGGATGGGTGTCGAGGAGGTGGTTGTCAGTGTGGTGGGTGGTAAGGTGTTTATCATCTTTTTCAGGACTTTTACCAGTTAGGGTAGTAGGTAGCTAGCATCTTCAGGTCTACTGAGGTTTTCTTGAGATGGGGGAGTACTATGATGTGTTTCCAGGAGTCCGGGCAGGTGGCTGTGATAATTAAGTCAGTCAGGATAGGGGAAAGGGCTGCGCTGAGAGGGCCCTGTATTTGATGCAGCTATGGTGAGGACAGGGGTCTGAGAGTGCTGGGGAGTGTACAGACTGCATGGTTGTTGCAATTTCTTCAGTGGCTAACCTGTTGTCCATAGGTCTATGTCTCTGTATGACCAATAAGAAGACGTGGTACCGGACTATAGTAACCCGAAGATTGACAGAAATATCCCAAGTATAATTTACAAATAAATCATCCCATTAGAGTTAATAATAGAATATCTACATTGAATATTTTTGTAAACAATATGTAGGACTCAATATTGGTCAGACAGCATTTTTGCTAATGGTATTCTGACATACAACTGAATGTGATTGAGGCGTTGAGGGCCCGATTCACAAAGATCCTCCACGTGGTGGCAAATGCTTCACAGTCATGGTGGAGTCTTTGCAATCATGTCAGAGTCTCTGCAAAGAGACTTCCTATTGGGAGATTCTGCTGTGAATACAGAAACTGCGCCACAGGTGTGGAGCCTCCACCACGACTGTGAAGGCTCTTTGTGAATTGGGCTCTGCATGAAATCTTGTGTCATGCAACATATGACTGTAAATAGTAAAACTGTGCAGGCCCGCCAAAGATCCGTGCAGACCAAGGGTAATGCCAAGCAGATCCCCAGATTGATGCCCCCTTTAAAATGTATCTGCAAAGGATGGCAGAAATAAAATCCTGGTGGTGAGTTGTGAGAGCACAGCCAATAATTCGAGACGATGAAACGCTTGCGGACATCAATGTAATTCTTCTCCCTTTCACCTCAGATGCTCCCAAAGGGGTAGATGCTGTTCTATTTGAGGACCCACAGGAAGGAAAACCAATGGAACTGTCATGTGCGATGAAGAGCAGTAACCCAAGAGCGACTCTTTTTACCTGGTATAAGAATGAGAAGGTGATACAGGAGCAGGAAGGTAAAACGCTGAAGATTGAGAGTACAGCCATGGATGATGCTGGGGTCTACCACTGTGTGGCCCACAATGCAATGGGCCGGACCTCTTCTGCTCCTGTGACAGTCATCGTCAAACGTGAGTATGGTTTCATCCACACCTTTTAATGTTGAAAACATTTTGCAATTCAATTATTAACTTTATAAGGCAAAAGGTGGCCATAAAAGATACATGAAAAGTTTGAACATGCAAATAGAAACACACAATGCATCCTCGAAAGCAGCAAAGAGTCAAAGCAGTGCATACAAAATACAGCTGAAGTAAAGTGCATTTAACATAAGAAGGCACAAACGGTTAAACCAGGCAGGTCCACCCCCCCCTTCATTTTGCAAGTGTCTAATACATTGCGGGTCAGATCATTATAAACCGTATAAAGATAATAGCCAGGGTCCATAATGCTCCATAAAGTTGGGTCCCAATTGGAAAAACATCACACTAGAATAAAGTTGCAGCCAATGTCCGGTGTGATGGTGCTTAAAGACTCTAATAAGGGTGCAAAGCTTTCTTAGAGCCTTAACCTTATCCGGAAAGCTTAGCCCTCCATTGATTTCTTACACCTCACAGCTGCTTTAAGGAAAGAACAGACCCTAAAACAAATATCGCTGCAACTTAAAAGCAGGAGGTAAAATAGTACTTCCCTACACTTCCGACATCCTAAAAGTTTTAAAATAGGCTTAAGAAAAAGAGAATATACATTTTTTTACAAAAGGAAATAAAATATATCAGTGTTTGATCAGACGAAGCATCGGATGGATGGGCAGACAGGGCAGAACCGCCCAAGGGACAACAAACCTCTCCCAGCGTCTAATTGCACAACCTCTGGGATAGACAAAGCTCAGAAAAACATTGCTCGACCTTCAACTTGTCATTCATTTACACTACACATAGCGGGAAATCCCGGTGCATTTAAGGTTTTAGAGCTGTAACCCAACCAGGGGATTAAGACACACTTGTCCAGTTTGAGACAATCAATAATAACATCCCTGCTTAAGCTAGCCTTGGGATTAGCCCACACACTAGCCCATAGTAACAGTGGGGGCAATTTACCCTTGTCAGAGATCTAGTGATGGCTTAGCTCATCGTGCATGATAAAATCAAAGCTAGAGGGAGGGAGATGGAAAAGTAGCTGCAAATGCCAATTTCTCTGTTTGTATGATGCTGGGGTCTGGGGCTATTATAGCGTCACCTCTTTCTAAAGCAGCAGACACACTGGAAATTGAATATGTTCAGGAGGGGAGAAATAGCACCTCACCCTAAAGACTGAGGTAGATTAGGTACTGCTTCGGCCTAGGCTTTGAGCAGGTGGTCTGCAGTTGCCAAGAACCAGCGGAGTCAAACATTACCTCTAAATAGCTAAAGTTGAGTATGCTGCCAAGAGATTGACACCTTACCATTAATTTGGATACGGTTTTCCTTCCTGGGCCACATGCCATAAGATGTATCTTCCCAAAGCTTGTATCCAAACATTGTGATGATCGAAAATCGTGCCCCAGATGAATTGCACAGCCTTGTACACATTTGAGAAATATATTCACTCGTACTCCATAGTATTAATCAAGTTCATCCAATTTTATTCCCAATTTTCAATCCATTTTCATCCGTCACGTCAAAGAAATGAAGTTCAACGTTTTCAGCATTTTAGTTGCTCAGGAATTGCCCATCCGGGCCTATTCGCAGGCATGTAAACAAACTCAATTTTTCCAATACATTTGAATAATCCAATGCATTTTGGTCTGATTTCGACCTTCCTCAGGGATATCTAAAATGATTAAAAAATGATCATCAGCCCCACTCATTTATAAACAGTAATAATGCACAATAGCTCATCAACAACCGAAAATAAGTGGCACTTTGGTTATTTTGATATGGGGAAGTCTTACAGTGGAGGTAAATCATTGGGAAGGTTCAGAGGGAAGGTGAACTTGGGATGTATGATAATAAATGGCAACTAATTGTTTGGTTCTAATGAATGATCACAGAGTTGGTTTGTATTTAAATACAGGAGGCATGATTTGGACATTATATTTGGGGCTGATCATGATTGATTTAAAAAGTTACTATTTATCAGAACCTGTGTTTTAACCCTGTTCAATAAAAAACCAGACTGAATCCCAAAATATTCAGCTATGTTTTTGACTGCACATAGAGCTCTATCGGGGTCGGTAGTGATTATAGTGACGTCATTGGCATAAGCCAGTATCTTAGTATCCCAACCCTGCAGACTGGCAGGGATAAGTTCATTGGAGGCTTCCAGTCATCTGAGGAGTGGGTCTAAATATAGTGCAAACAGCAAGGGAGAGGAGGGACACCCCTGCCTTGTTTCTCTTTCGATTGAGAATGGCTTTGACTCTTCCCCCATTATTCGCACTCTGGCAGTCGGTTTGATGTACATAGCCCGTTCTCCCTTGGTGAAAGATGTCCCAAGGCCATTAGCCTTCAAAATCTTCCAAAGATAACTCCATGACACCCTGTCAAAAGCCTTCCCAACGGTTCCACCTCAGGTAGCAATCACAGACTTTTTCATGTTTAAAGATGAAGGGGGAGTCAAACTTTCGAAGAGCCCATTAGAGAAACCAACCTAGAGAAAAATAAGCATACTTTACACAAGGAACAGGAATCTACCTCATTATATATTGAAAAGAACCAGGCGGGAACTGCAGTAGCAGACATTGGATGCCCTTTGCTCTGTGATTCTGCTCAGTTGAACCTCCAATCTGTTTTAGCCAGTGGCTTCACTGTTTCGAGTGAAGGGCTGCCTATGGCCGATGTCATATCTGATGGGACAGATAAATGTTTCTCACTCACGGAAGACTCCCACTCAGGTGACTCTAGCTCTGGCAACAGCAAAATAGAGGATAGTTGGTCGACCTCAGGTTCCAGCATACTGGAAGCACCCCAGACAACTCTTTAGCAATAAAAATATCAGAGGAGCTCATAGGGTTCTAAGGATCACACTGATCATCAAAAAAACAGGGGGAGACGCCCTACCTGCACCGGGCTGAAGTGGGATTATTCTCATACCAGGATGCTGGGATGAGCAGAGGTGGTGGCACCTGCCCAATCGCAAAATCCTCAATATGGCCATTAGGCTGGAGAGACAATCAATAAAAACCCTGCTCTAAGCTTGATTCTAGAGTCAATTAAGGAACATCGTGCAGAGACCCGGATGGATGGTAAAAAAATTAGGCAAGCTACTAAAAAACTGGAAGGTGTGGTGCGGAAAGTAGGGAAGGTCTGTGTTGAGACCGGCTGGTGACTCAATAACATGGAAGAGAGAACAACTGCTGTGGAGACCGTACTGACTGCTGTGGGAGAGCAGACAAGAGCTCACGATTACGCAACATGTGGAAGCTGGGGGATCTGTAAAATTGCCAGTCCTTTATGCTTCTAATAATTTATTCCTTTTGACTCTGCGAAATTGTGTGTTTCCTGATGAGTAGTGTAGTTTCTAACTGATAGATCAACTAGAGATTCTGGAGCCGAATTATATTGGTACATATTGATGTGATCAAATATCGGGCTTCAGGTAATTATTGGAATTGGCTCCAACAATTGTATCCCAAGTTGTGATATGATGTGGTATAATATTGAGTGGTATGAAACAATGGAATCTTGAGATACTTTGTATGGGTGTAGTTGCAGGATTAGGTACATGTGTGAAAATTATTCTCTCAGACATGGTGTGAGATGTAGTGGTACGCTACTCGGTCATGTGAAATTGTGTTGAGTGAAGTGGTATTCGATGATGTGGTATGAAGTTGGTGTGATATTTTTTGGTATGATCAGATGTGTTCTCTCACTGGATAGTATAGAACAGAATGGAATTTCTTTTTGCAATAGTTAATTAAAACCAGCATAATTAATACTACTTTCTTAGGTACCATTTCACACGCAATAAAAGGAATACAACAGTGAAGATAAAATGCTTTGTTTATGTAAAACAGGAACAGGCAAAAAATATCATTTTGAAGCTAATACATACTATATTAACATCTTATTGTAACTGTTCTTTAGTCTTATTACATCTTTTCTCAATAATTAATTAGAACCCAGTGAGAACTTTACAAAATTTACAATTCAGCTCAGTATCCTCAGGGTTTAGACAGGTAATAATGGTGTGCCTACATATTCCTATTGAACTAAAGAGGGCTTATAATAGTTCTCATCTTGCTTGATTTAAGTGTGGACAGATACACATCTAATGGATAATATCTTCTTTCGGTGCATTACAAAGCATACAGGCAATTCCCTCATTTGCAAGCCAGGGTGATTTCTCAGCTAGTGACGGGAATAATCCTAACCTTAAATTCCAACATTTGTATTTGGTGAACCCTGAATGGATGGATCCAAAATAAGGTGCAGGTTTCAGAAAGTTATAGGTGCTGATCAATATTCAGGCATGACATAGCTTAGCCAATGTTAGTTTGTCCTCTAGCAATGACTTTTTCCCCATACATGTGTTCATTGTTTTTTTAAATACTGCGTACTTTAAAAGGCATCAATCAAGATCTATCAATTATTGACCACTAATTTTGTTACTAGATATTTCATTTCAGTATAGCAGTCTGAAGCAACACCTGACTGTCCGGCAATAGTTTGCTTTGTGAGGCTGAATTCCAAATGGATCCAGTAACCACTGGTAAAAGGTAGGAACACACTACGCAATACTGATCACCCTAGGCATAGATCACACAGGGAAACATGAACTCAGTAGCATAAACTAACTAGGTAAAACAACCTCCTAATCATAAAATACTGGTAGAGGTATGAGGCAGGATTCATAAATACATTACGCATAAGGTAATTACCAACATAAACACAAATCAACAATCACCTTGTGCAAGAATCACATTAGGTACTGCCCCCAGGCCAACCGGCCTTCCATGGGGCTCCAATGCCTAGGCAGCGAAGCAAAGGTGCGCAAGAGTCTGGGCCTAAACGTGGCAGCTGCCCACTAAGTGCTGGACAGCTGTGGCAGGGAGCATGGGCACCTGTAGACACAACTTGGGGGCACTGGCAACTAGGTGCCTTCTGGGCCTCCACCGGGGCTTTCTAACAGATGTGGCTAAAAATGTTACAGCTGCCCCCTCCATCGTGGGGCAGCTGGAAGCACCACCTAACAGACACTGGCACCAATGTGCCTCTCTGTCCCACTCCAGGACTACAGAATACTTTCCCCCAAACGTGGCAGCTGCCCGCTCTCTTTTGTGGTGCAGCTGTGGTGAATTTAGCCCGGGCACCACTGTGCCTTTGGAGCCCCACTCCGGGACTCCCAACTTCCAACGGGAAGATGCCTCAAAAATGCTCCCAAGGCCCTGCCTCTGCCCACTGTCCAGCGGGGCAGCGGGAAGGAGAAATGAGGACCAGTTCACGGGGGCCTCCACCTAAAATGTGCCCCAACACACTACCCAACCAACTCACACGGATCTCCACTCACCGGATTGTTGCGGGGACTCCCCTCCGGCGCTGCTCCTGGTGCGTGTGCTGCTCGTGGTGGCCCTCCTCAGCGGGGCTTCTCTGGCGATGACGCTGAGGCAGCGGGAGGGCACCGGCAGTGCACCTTGGCCGGTCCCACCTCTCCTCAGCTGTGGGGACACCTTCTGATCAGCAGGTACGTCGCGGAGCTACCCTTACTTCCCCAGGGGAGCAGGAACGGCAACGCGGAGGCGGGATGGGCTCCCGCCGGACTCAGGCTTTCCTTCTCGGCATCCGCAGGGCTCTTCACCAGCACGGGAGCCCCGCCGGTCCACACGCCCACCTCCTGCTGGTTTCTGGTCAGGCCCCACCCACATCTGGGCGAGGGCTCCTGGACTTCCTGTTTCTTCCAGGTTACCGCGGGGAGTGCGGTGGTGACTTCTTTGGGGCACAGCGCTTCCTTTGTAGCCCCTGGGCTGGCGGCGGTGTTGCGGCACAATACGGGGTGGGCTCCCGTTTCAATACCGCTAGGGGTTAAAAATCGGCACAAAGTCCCTGGTGGGGTGGGCACCCACTACGGATATCAAAAGCGCAAAGTCCCCAGCGGGGTGGGCAACCGCTAGGGGGATAACCACGGCACACAATGCGGGGTGGGCTCCCACTCATTTTTTCACTAGAGAGATGCAGGGTGGGCACCTGCTTGAGGACGACAAAGCCCAATCCAGCAGGGCAGAGACAGAGCGCTCACCAGGGCACAAATCCAGTGCTCTGTCCAGGGACAAACAAAGCTCTCTTTTTCCCCACTGAAGAAAATAAAGCACTCCCAGGCCCTTAAAGTCCCAAATCCAGGGAAAGTCTCTTTTTAGAAGGAAGGGGGGGCAAAGGCTGGGCCCAGGGGCCACCTCATAGGGCCCTCCAGCTGGGAGGCAGTCCCCAGTGGTGTTTCCTCCTGGCACCCAGCAGCAGCAGCAGGCCCAACTCAAGTCAGGAACCAGAGACCAACATACATGGGGGTCACAGCCCCTTCTTATACACACTTTTCCTTTGTCACCAACTATAGGGCAATGGGAGAACCAGTTACAACCGGTTCTGGAGCACTTTTATTTTGCTCAGCCCCTCTCCCTTTTCACTGGACAGGCTAGGGACGTCAGACGCACCACAGGAGGTGGTGCCAGCATTTTGTAGGGAATGCACAGCCCTATTCATGGACCAGGTGCAACTCCTCCCTCCCATCTACATGCAGGTGTCCCTATTCACCACCGGGCAGACCCATCCTGTCTCCTAAAAGTGGCACTTCTCCACTGTACACAATAAATCTGCACACACCACTGTTCCCATGATGCACTGGGCCAGGGACAGACTAATTTGCATATAGCCAGGTTCTGAGCTGGGATGGGGCAGTGAGCTAAATAACGGTGATGGATCAAGCCCTGATCTTTGGACTGGGTAAGAGTGGTCTGCTTAATTCAGACACTCTGTTCATCACCACCCCCTTTTCTGAATCGTTTTTGGCCACTATAGGTGTGGCAGGGTATACTCAGACATGAGTCCCTTGCTCACTGCTCCATCAGGATTCAAGCAAGCCGGGCCGACGACGGCTGAAATGCCAGAAACCGGTCCCCGGAAGCTTGTCTCCTTTCTGGTGAAGAATTGGCTTAGTAGTTTGGTCTGCCCTGTTCCCATGATGCACTGGTCCAGGGACAGACTAATTTGCATATAGCCAGGTTCTGAGCTGGGATGGGGCAGTGAGCTAAATAACGGTGATGGATCAAGCCCTGATCTTTGGACTGGGTAAGAGTGGTCTGCTTAATTCAGACACTCTGTTCATCACCACCCCCTTTTCTGAATCACACCATTGTGCAGCACTTATTCTCACTAGTTCGCACATACCAAACTCGCCCCTGCACTCCTCTCACACCAGGAATTACCATGGGCACATATATCCCCCATGCATTCCTATAGGAGGGCAGGCCAATCTCACCACACGCACTCACTCAGATTGGGCACGCGCTTTACACTGGGACACAGTGCCAAAGTGCGCAGAAGCCAAAAAAACAACTAACATCAGGTCACATTTAAAAGCAAAAAGTTTAGGGGTGAACCTACACAACCCCCTTCCAGCCAAAACGCAGGGCAGACCAATCACCACTGTGATGGGCTTCCCTGCTTTGGGAGATAGAACACGGACATGGGCCCGCAACTGCAGGGACACCCTCCTGTTATACGATACGGTGAAACCATGTGGTTCCTTCTGAAAAAGCTGTCTGGAGCAACTGGGCTACCCCACTGGTACTCCCACTGGTACTCCCAAGCTGTCCACGGCCTAGGCCACCCAGATGCCACTGGTCCTTGCCCATTCGCGGAGTGGGGGGTAGTAACCCCTGGCACATAGTAGCCATTCTCCACTCTTCCCCTCATCAGGACAGTTCTAGACTGCTACTGATCCTCCAGCCTAGGGTCTGCACCCTCAGGCGGACCAGAAGTCACGGGTGAGGCTCTCCTCCCCTACCTTTCTTACTAGGGTTCCGCACTCTCCTCCTCATAGAGGTACCCATATAACACCACTCTCCCACCAGTTCAGGACCTCTCTCTCATAACTGGTCTCCCAACCCTCAGGTTGCACCGGGGACAGAGGCGAGGACGAGGACTCCCTCCCTCTGCACCCCCTTCCAGAGTTCTGCACCCTCTCAACTGGAGTGGTACCCCTGGAAGATGAATCGGTCAGGACACTGGTTACAGACATCCTTCCCTCCAGGCTAGGCAGATCCTGAAACCTGGCTTCCCACCCTTCGGTCTAAACCCTTTGGCAGAGTACTTGCCTGGCACTCCAGGACTTCTGAAGACTCACACACCATCCCCCAAGGGTAACACATGATTCATATGCTGCGTGACCATCTGTCTGGTGCAGATTTCACGTCCCCTGTCCACCTGACAGTGCAAGAAGACCCCCAGAACAGAAGTGGTGTCACCATGGTCACTCCAAGGGGACGCAGCCCAACTGGGTAGTCCCTGACCCACTGGTTGTTCCACTGGGGAACACATCCCCCACTCACCCCTCACTTCGGACTTCTGTGCCGTCCCAACGGGAGTGGCACTGCCAGACAATAGAACCACTAGAGCTCTATTTACAGACGCTCCAGGTCCTCTAGACACTAGGAGATCCTCCTCAAATGGACTAACAGAATAGCTTAGGCCCCCAACCTGGTGTTCCCTGAAGAAACCATCCAGGTTCTGAGACTGGGTTTCGTGCACCTGGGAACACTCAGTCCCACACTCACTCCTACTCCACTGAGATAGGACGTGAGCCCCTACACCCCTCTCGCTACACTGGTACCTAGCTGGGCTACTCTGAACCTCTTCCACCACTCTGGGCTGGAAGATACCTGAACCACTACTTTTGGGATCACTCCAGAATGCATCTGCAGAACCTCTGGCACTTTCCCAGCTGTCTGCTTCTTTTGCAAGGACCCATGGGTTAGCAAGCCCACACTCCAACAGGTGTTGGCTCAACCCCTCAATACAGCAACTGAGCAGCTGCTCTTTGATAACCACGTTGAACAGTCCTTCATAATCCTGTTTCATGTTAACCCTTATCCAATCAACCAGTGCATCATTACATTCATCTGCAAACTTCCCCCATGACTGGTGAGACAGTTTCCTACTGCCCCTGAACTCCAACCTGTGCTCCTCTTCTCGGGAACAAGGTACCATACTAAGGGAACTGGGAATGGGACTTCATGCACTCGACTCTAAATTGCTGCCACCACTGGACCCCACCCTCACTGGGGAATCCAAAAAATCATAACTGCGCTCAGGGGGCAATGAACCCTCCAGAGCTAATTTCTCTCTGGCGAAGGCCCTCTCAGCCTCCACCATCTTCTCCTGCGCTAGAACCCTCATAGTCTCTAGCTTCTGCTTTTCGAGGCCCAACGCCTTAAGACTCAACTCCTGAGCCCATAATGCCTTTTTCTCCTCTAAGGCTAACCTCCTATGCTCCATCTCCAATTTCTGAGCTTCCATATGCTCATATCTCTCCTTCTGGAGTTTCTCTAAAGCCAGCTGATACTCCCTTCTTCCCTCCTACCTACCCACTCCTCTTGGGACAGGGAAAGGGATGAGGCGCTGCCCTGACACTTGACCCAGCAAGGGACTCCCTATCTATGGGGTTCTCACTATCTACTGGCGTCCATGTCCTGTCATTTTCTCTCTCCTCTTCAGACTCTTCAGGGCTCCCCTCTGACCCACCACCCTCTCGGCCTGCGGCCCGGGCCCTTTCCTCCTCACTGCGCTCACGCTCCCAGGCAACCTTTTCATATTTGATTAGGTTATCCCTAAACTTGGACTGGGTGTCTGACCCACTCACGGCTATGTCTCTTCACAGAACTCTACCAACTCATACATACTGTATTTAAACAGACCACAGAAATTGAAAGCAGACTCCATCTTGGCAGGATGCTCAGAGACATGTGCAACACAGGGGACCTAACTGTCTGAGCTGAAGCAAGAGTACACAATCCAAAAATGACACTCTTAGGAGAAACAATAAAATAAAACCCCAAAAAGATAATTCCCAAACATGTGAATATCTAAATGCAGAGTTTGTAGTGCAACCAGTTGTCACAGTAGTATTGCGCAAACACAAGTCCTAATCCTTCCGCTGCCACCAATGTGAGAAATGGGATCTCTGGTTGGCTAAGGCTTGCGCCAAAGTCAGGCAGAGACCACCACTCTAGTCAGGGCAAGGGAGTTACACACCAGGAAAACCTGCTCACCCCCTTGGTAGCTTGACACGAGCAGTCAGGCTTATCCTGGAGGCAATGTGTAAAGCGTTTGCGCAACACACACACACACAGCAGCAACACACTAGGCACACCACAAAAAGGAACTCCACACAAGGTTATATATAAAAATAGCTTTGCCTTTTAAAAAAAAATTTTTTTTGAGCAGAATGCCTACCACAATTGCACCACTGGCTAGTGTGGTGTTTTCTATCATGACATTTGGTAATAAGCTTTCGCTCAGGAGGTGATCTGATGTGATGTGTCCTGGTTTGATGTATGACATGCATTGTGTGGTATAGTGCGGTGTGAAGAGTTCTAGTGTGGTGTGTAGTCTATTATGGTACCATGAGACGTAGTGTATCCCGTAGCAGAGTTAAATCATGTAAAATTATGAGATGTTGAATAGTATGTTCAGTCATTATGCTGTTTGGAATTTTAGGTTGCTTGGATTGTGAGCTATGGTAAATTGTGAAGTGATGTTAGGTTGTGATTAAAAAGTGTGGCGGGATAAATGGTTGCATGCTTTGTTAAGGTAAGTTAAGGTAATTTGTATTGTTTTGTTTGTTAAAACTGTAATAATTTTACATAGATCAAAGTTCCTTCACTCAGCAGCTTAAAATCATTTCAGCATTAGCAGTGTAAAAAACAGCATGCGGTGTTTAAAAAACAGCAAGTGTAAATTAATTCTGTTTTAAAATCAATCTAGGTTGCATGCCTGGCTTGTGTAAAACATTGATCTTACTTCCTTGTTTTGCTAGCTATGAATGTTAAAAAATATAAATAACATGTATTTGTGGTAAAACTGTGCATTTCCAATACCAGACAGGTTATTTACTTTGTAAGGGGCTATAATTTAAACATTTATAAGTCTCTAAATCTCTTTACTAATCTCTTTACTAACAAATTGTCCCGTCAAACGCGCTAAAGAGAGTCCAATGCATGGGTTCAGGCAATAAATGATAGTCGACTGTACAGTCTCCTTCTCCTTACAGTGGTGATTTTACAAATAAAGGTGGAAGTTCTTCCCCACTGAGATAATCTCTTTAAGAGGCCTCTGCTTTCTCAACTTGCTTGTGAGCATGGCGAAACGTTATCAGTTTGCAGTTTATTTGGCGTCGAATGGATCTAGTCCTCTAATGACGGCAGTTCTACAGACTCTCATTCCTTTGTCCATAAAGGCTCTCCTTAAGAAAGTGACTTGTGCTGGTTGTAATTTCTTACAATGACATTTAAGATGAATGAAATCATTTTTTTAACTGCCTCAGAGATGGTACACGTGTAAGTCAGTGTGTTTCCAGTGTGGCGCGTCTACCAGTGAAGGGTACTTTGCGAACAACAGTGCCTTTGTCTTTTTATGTGTAAAGAAAATGTAGAATGTACGTAGGCTGCTAGTTTAAGGACTTTGTAAGTATTGATCACTGTCCATGAGTGAGATCTTTGGGTAAAAATGCTCTTATCCAATACCAACGAATTACATTTTGCAGCTTTATTTATTGCTAGCTTAAATGTTGGAAAAGGCATGTTTTTTTTTCCAGAGATCAAAAGTGCTGTTCGTTTTAGGTGCGTTATACAGAAATTGATTAACCGGCGATTTCTTATCATTATCAAGTCCTGACCATAGTCCCTTGTTAAATCTATATTTCTCCAGGTTTTGTTGTATCTGGTACCAAACCTTCATAGACGTATAAAGTCTGCCCAATGATTCATTCATTAACCCAAATTCGAAACACATTTGCGCTGGCGAGGCAGTCGTGGAAGTTGAAAAACCTTTTTGTAGATGCTTGTTATTAGGTTATTAAGGAACACAGAATCTTTCCCATACATAGCAGCACTAGTGTAAGTTAAGGTTGGCAGAGATTCCGCAGCTATTACCGAGAGCAACACCCTTAGTGATGGTCCCCCCAGTATCTTTGACAACGACCTGTAGGCAAATGTTAACTCCTTCAGCGCGGTGCGGATAAGCACAGCCCAACCGGACCAGCTCCGTCATGAGCACTGAAGGGGTTAAAGCACCTGCTCACCGTGTCATGTAGTTTTTCTGCCCTCCATGCTTTGTTATAAATGTGTAAATGGTATGCTCTCATTTGTTGATGTGTAATATTTTGAACACCAGAAATGGGGATTGATGTGTGGTGTACTGAGATCTAGTGTGGAGTGGCAAGTTCTATTATTTTGCAGACTGGTATGTTTAATTGCAAGTTTACTAAGTGTGGATGCTGAGCTCGTGAGGTATGAACTAAATCGTTTTGTTACAATTTGTGAGACACACAAGAAGTAATTGGATGCATATTTGCAGTTTGTCTAACCACTGCCAATTGCTTGTGTAGCATCCCAACTAATTGTTCTCTAGCTCATCATGCCACCTCAGTTTGGACTAAGGAAAATGCAAATCATCCTTGACCCTGCTTCACATGTGAACAGTCCAGCTTGAAATGTTAGGCCAGGGCCTCACTGTAACAGAACTCAAGCAACCCAGGACCAGCTAGTTATGGGCTCATCAGCCGGGTACGTAATGGTTTCAGAAACACAGGAATCACGTAAACCACGTTTGGGCATAGTCATGCCACTTAAGGCAGTACATAAAAAACACAAAAGATGGTGCGAGTATTGCTTACCATTTGTTTAACCACTGGTAATTGTTTGGGGTGATAATAGGGTTGCCACCTATTTCTGGCCATTTCTATGGAGGCCAGAAAATGCCTCCCCTGCAGGGGCCTGTGGTCGACTTCCTGGCCACAGGTTCAAATCCCGGAAGGTCCACTCAGCCTTTCATCCATCTGAGGTCGATAAAATGAGTACCATTAAGTTGGGCAACAAGAAATATCTGTTATTCAGCAACAAGATACCTCCGGGTGAACGTGAGTTTTACAAATACATGTGTTATGTTATGTTATGTAGTGAGAACACAGGTAGAAGATCAGATGATGAAAGAAAAAAACCTCATACAGAAGTATTCCAGATACTTCCTGCAGTTTCTAGGTCTCATTTAGTATTTGAAGTCAATGCATTCACTCATGGCCCCAGAATCTCTCAAATTGAAACAGACTGTCTTACAGCATTTGTCACAGACACACTACCTGAAATATTCAAGGGAGATTCTATTTAGTATGTGGGCCTACTTTGGAGAGCTTCTTTTTGGGTAAGAGAATGCAAGAGGATAAATCAGAGAAAGAGAAGAGGGAAAAGACAGGAAAAAGGAACTATAGGATGGGGAAGGGAATAGAGGCCCACAGGGACCTTAAAACACGGGTATAAATGGGATGCAAGAGTCATTCAGTTGCTGAATAAGTAGACCTAAAACAAGACATTGAAATTACATGGTGAACACTGGATGCTGATATTTCATAGTGCTTACATAACCGGAAAGCAGTGCTAATGTAGATGTAACAAGAGGCTGGACTTCAAGTGACGAGGTCACAGATCCTTCATATTTGGTGTGACCTTGAAAATCCACTAAACGGATAGCTGCTTTCAGTGCTCTGAAATATATAATGGTGACTAAGGCATTATACCCATTACTAATTCTATAGAACATGGTTATATTTTTCCCGGCAGTAACTCGTCTGTCTGTTCACTACCTTCCGGAATCTGAAAATGATGTTCATCCTTGTCATAGGGTCACTCAAAGCAAAAACAAGCAGGGCCATTTACACAGGTAACATACACCTATGGTTAATTTTTATGTTTAAATTTACTCTTACACATTTGAGTAACCTTACTTATTTTGGCTCTCCTCCATTAGCAAGCTAAGTTACTCAAAAGTGTGAACGTACATGTCCCCACCCACTGAACTAAGAGGTAGAGAACAATTTACGAGGTGTAAGTTATTACTGCCAAGAAGGAGCAGTAGTCATTCCAACACTACACATGGCGATCTATTGATACTGCAACAACCTACCATAGAAAATAATGGAGGCAGAAACTTGAAATAGAACCCAATAGAAAATAAAATAAAATTAAATTCATTTAGTTAGACTTTTTTAAATGAATATGTATTTAATGCTAAAAATTCAATTAAACATAATTTAAAAATACATATTTTATGATACCACATTTCAGTAACTTTTTTTAAATTTCAATATAAATGTAACTTTTGTATTTTAAAAAAATATTCAATATATTTTATTGTATTATATAAATACATGTTTGTAATTTTTAATATATAATAAACAAATATAAACATTTAACTTCCAGTGGGTTTTTAAAAAAAGAAATCCAGAAAATATTCATTCAACTTAATACATCTAAATCAACTAAATATTTATTACAATTAAGTTAATTCGGTTTTTCAAGTTTAATAATCTCTTTAGTTTTCTCTATACTTTACCACAGGGAGATGCCTTCCCTAGTGATGTAGATCTCCCATGGTAAAGTAAAGGGAAAAGTAATCAAGTTTATTAAACATGAAATAACTATTTTTATTTCACATGTTAATGTAAATCAATGTGTTTATTTTAAATGTAAAACAAATAAAAACAGGTACAGCACTATTAGCATAATTTCAATTTGAAAATGCAATTACTTCAATCAATGACATTCAAGTTGTCAAACGTTTAAATATAAAAAATAGCAACCTAAATCAAAAATATTTTATATTATTAAAGTGATATAATGAATTAATTAAAAGTAATTTGACAATATTTCGTAATAGTTTATGTTACAATATAATTAAATTAAAAAATGTTCTTAAAATATATTACAATTATATGGCAATTATGTTTTACATGGATAAATTACTATTATGTTTTTATACAGACATTTCAAATGTATTTATATATTTTTAAATAGTTTAAATAATGTAATGTAACATTAATTTCTACGGCCATTAGTTTTAAGTCCCTACCTCTGTTTATTTCTCCCTAAGGGTGTTGCAGTACTAGTTGTTGACAATATGTTATATTGTGCTTGCTTTTGCTTTGAGATGGAGCCCAGTTATGAATTCTGGGACTTGGGCCCAAGCCTACAAGGTGTTAACCATGTGTGCCTGAACAGAATTCAGTGCACCATCACTTCAGTTAGGAGTACAGGTTATTGTAGCCCCACACAACCCCACTGAGCATATCTGCTGGTGTGGGGGCCATACTTTCTAGGTTACTAACAGTCCAGTAAAGAATTCAGGGACACAATGGTAATTGGAACCCAGTAACATTCTTTAGGATAGCACACTAAAGCACTGAACTAAGGAAAGACACTGTATGTGTATAGAAGTGTGAGAAGTTGGCCTGGTATATGATGCTCACTAGTTCTAGTGATCACCTTGTACCATGCCAAGCAACCCTTATGGTGGAGGTTGTAAAGTCAACCTTATAGACAAGCTATCCTAGGGGTAGCATGGACTAAACAGTCTTAGGCTAAACTCAGTAAAAGCATGTGAAGCAAGCTGTTTTACCATACACAATCCCCTTGAATACCAAATGAAAGGACACCACACAGATATATATTGAAAATATATATAGATTTATTTCTACAAATATACCCTATACTCTTTATGAGCACAGAAGCAAATGCGTTAAAACAAAACACAGTTTAAATATACAAAAGTTGCACGAATATGGATGAGCCCTAGGGGCCACCTAAACCATATAATAAAATAGTGGTATAAGAACCACTATGGGGAAAGTGAAGAGGCCTAGGGCCTGGGGAATCGCTGGAGCTGTTCGGGACTAGCAGTGATGAAGTCGGGAAAGGCCCGCGGGACTTGGGTGCAGTGCGGAAAGCGCACGCATGCATCAATGCAATGTCAATGGTGCGTAAAAGTTATAAAGTTAGTGTTTTAAGTACCTTCGGATGGACCTACAAGGATAAAACTTTAGACACAGGCACTAGAGGTGTTTACCCGTGTGGGAACACCGGCGTTGCTGAGTTACCTCACCCACAGGAAGCGGGTGCACAGGTGCGAAGTAGTGTCAGGTTTCGTCACTCAGGTCGATGGTGCTTGGAGCTGAAGATGCTGCAGGCGGGTCGTTGAGAAGAGTTCCGGTGGATCCAAGGGTGGATCTGAAGAGGTGAAGACCTGAAAGCAGAGGGGACAATGTTCAAAGTCACTAGCCAGTAACTACCGTGGAATCAGGAAGGAACCAGGCAATGTCGGGTGCAAACAGGTGATGAGGTGAAGATTGTCTCTGCAGCCACGTGGACACGAAGAGGTCAAGGACGTCCAGGCGTTGGTCACGAGCTGTCCCATGAAGGCTCTCGCTGATGGCGGTGTCGGCATTTTGATTGGAGCAAACAGGCCTTAGCTAAAGCAAGCCACGCAGGAAGTGATTCAAGCTTCTCACTCGGACCAGCAAGGTCAGAGCGGGTGCTCCTTTTCAGGGGAACAAGGGCCAGTCTCGAGCAACCAGACCAGCAGTGTAAGTTGTAGTTTTCTTTGCCAAGATGGATCGTGGAAATGCTGGGGGACTGATCTTCGGTGCAAGGGCTGCTCGATGTTGGGGCTTCTCAAACCCCAAAGCACAGCATCGAGGGTGCCTCGAGTGCTGCGCAGTCAGCTTCTCGGGGGTCTTTCAAGAGGTCCGGTCCCACGTCTCTCGGTGCCTCCACGGGTCCCTTCTTTGCAGGGACTGTGGATCGGGCTGTGAGATGTCTGGGAGTCTGGGTCTTGTCAGGCTCTGGGCTCGGGATCCGGCGGGAGGCGGCGGCAAAGCAGACGTCGAGTTGCTGGTTCGTGCCTGTATTCACAGGGTGGTCACTCCTTGGCCACAAGGGAGATTCTCTTCAGTCTTCTGTGCAGCAGAATGTCGAAGTCCAGTTTTCTTCTTAGTTTCAAGTCGAGTTCAGGATGATCTGAAGTCTCAGGACACAGCTCCTACTCTTATTCCAATTCTAGGGGCCGGATCACCTGCTAGGTCCCTCCTCTGGGTGGGACCAGGAAGGGGGGCGGTTACACCCCCTTTCCTTTGTCCAGCTTCGTGCCAGGACTGGGGCTGGAAAGCCCCAGCACTGGTTTGAACTGGCAAATGCACGGGGACACCTTGTGTGCCCCAGGCATGTCTGATTTTTTTCAGCCCTGTCCTACCCAATACACAAAATCCTGTCTGGGGTGGTGCTAGCACCTCCCAAGGCAGGAAACCCTTTGTCCCAGCTGCCCTCCTGGAAGGACTCCCAGCAGCAGGAGGTCAGACTTGTGTCTGTGGTGGCAGCATCCATTTTGAGATGCTGAGGCTCTGTTTAACTTTAACCGGGGTTCAGGTTAGGAACATGTCGTGTCCCTCTAGAAGGGTGGAATGCTACCCCCGTCGCCAGAACTGGCGAGGGGGTAGTATTCCAATTCGTATGACACCTTACTCGACATGTTTTGATAAAGCCAAACCAAAGATAGCATATAACCGCGAGGATTATAATGCACTTAAGAGTATATGGTATGGCAGTATCATGAAACAGCTAAAGGACATGGTTCCGAAAGCTGCAGACAGGCTCAGCTCATGCCAGAGCACCATCTCACATATTTCCAAGCACTCTGCCTCCAGGATTGATGAGGCCTTCCATAGGAGTGGCTGATAGGAACATAAGTGTCCATTTTAGGTTAGGTATAGGCATACTACACCTAAGTAAGGGGTGGTTACACTGACTTACCCCAGCTGAGTGATCAGCCAGTTGTGTCAAATATTGAGGCCAGGCCAGGGGTGGCACAATACGTGCTGCTGCCCCTGGTAGGCCTTGGAAGCACCTACCTGGGTACACTGTTACAGGGGCCAATAAGGTGAACCAGTTCCAATTTCGTAATGCACCTAAAGTGCATTGGCAATAATTTAGAGAGAGAACGGCAGACTGTGGGTCTGATTAGCAGGCCCACAACCACATTAAGTCATAAACCAGTGAAGCAAAAAGCAAAAATTTGGGGTGACCATAGGATAGCAGACCCTACTCTCCTACACAACCCCCCCCCCCAAACGCAGGGACATTAGACTAACCTTGACCAGTTGTGTCTTCATGTTCTAAGTGGAAGTACCTGGAGAGACCATATGCATTACCATGGTCAGTCCATGGGGGGTTCTCCTCTGTAAAGTCCATCCCCTGTAGGGAAATGGACCACCTGAGCAGTTTGGGGTTTTCACCCTTCATCTGATTAAGCCATAAGAGGGGCTTATGGTCGGTCTGAATCTTGAAGTGAGTGCCAAACAAGTATGGTCTCAACTTCTTCAGGGACCACACCACAGCAAAGGCCTCCCTCTCAATGGCTGACCAACGTTTCTCTCTGGGGGTCAGCCTTCTGCTAATAAAAGCAATGGGCTGGTCTTGACCATCTACATTAAGTTGTGAAAGCACAACTCCCACTCCCAACTCAGAAGCATCTGTTTGGACAATAAACTCTCTTGAGTAGTCAGGACTCTTCAGGATAGGTGCAGAGCACATGGCCTTCTTCAGGTCATCAAATGCCTTTTGACAGTATACTGTCCACTGAACCTTTTTGGGCATCTTCTTGGATGTCAGATCATTAAGAGGAGTCACAATAGACCCATAGTTCTCAACAAACTTCCTGTAGTACCCAGTCAGGCCCAAGAAAGCTCTGACCTGAGTCTGGGTAGTTGGAGGGGACCAGTCCTTTATGGTCTGGATCTTACTCTCCAGTGGTTGAACTTGGCCTCCACCTACAAGGTGGCCCAAGTACACAACCTTACTCTGCCCTATCTGGCACTTGGTTGCCTTGATAGTGAGGCCTGCCTTTTGCAGAGCCTCTAGCACTTCCTTCAGGTGGACCAGGTGATCCTCCCAGGTGGAGCTAAAGACAGCAATATCATCCAGATATGCTGTGCAAAAGTCATCCAACCCAGTAAGGACTTGATTCACCAACCTTTGGGAGGTGGCAGGTGCATTTTTCAAACCAAAGGGCATCACCACAAATTGAGAATGCCCACTGGGGGTAGAAAATGCTGTCTTGGCTTTAGACTCCTCAGCTAACCGGATTTGCCAGTAGCCAGCTGTCAAGCCAAATGTGCTCAAATACTTGGCAGAAGCCAATTTGTCTATGAGCTCATCTGCCCCTGGAATAGGGTGTGCATCTGTCCTGGTGACAGGATTGAGTCCTCTGTAATCCACACAGAACCTCATCTCTCTCTTCCCATCTTTGGTGTGAGGTTTGGGGACCAGAACCACTGGGCTAGCCCAGGGGCTCTCTGAAGGCTCAATGACACCTAATTCCAGCATCTTTTGCACCTCAGTCTTGATACAATCTCTGACATGGTCAGGTTGCCTGTAAATTTTGTTCTTTACAGGAAAACTATCACCAGTGTCCACCACATGGGTACACCAGCTAGTCTGACTGGGTGTCAGGGAGAACATATGTCGATATGACTGCAAAACCTGTCTACAGTCATGTTGCTGATGTTCAGTGAGGCTGCCATCTAAGGCCACACCATCAACTGAGCCATCCTCAGGGTTCTGAGTCAGCAGGTCTGGGAGAGGGTCACTCTCTTCCTCCTGCCCCTCATCTGTAGCCATGAGCAAGCCCATGTCTGCCCTGTCAACATATGCTTTCAGCCTGTTAACATGGAGCACCCTGTGGGGGCTCCAGGGAGTTCCTAGGTCCACCAAGTAGGTAACCTCTCCCTTCTTTTTAATGATAGTATGGGGTCCAGACCATTTGTCTTGGAGTGCTGCTGGGCCACTGGCTCCAACACCCATACTTTCTGTCCAGGCTGGTACTCAGTCAAGACAGCCTTTTGATCATGCCAGGCTTTCTGTAGTTCCTGGCTAGCCTCAAGGTTTTTGAATGCCTTCTCCATATACTCAGCCATCCTGGAGCGGAGACCAAGGACATAGTCCACTATGTCTTACTTGGGCTTTTTGAGAGGTAACTCCCATCCTTCCCTCACCAGACATAGGGGTCCTCTTACAGGGTGCCCAAACAACAATTCAACGGGGCTGAAGCCAACCCCCTTTTGTGGGACCTCTCTGTAAGCAAACAGAAGGCAGGGCAGAAGGATATCCCATCTTCGCCTGAGTTTTTCAGGTAATCCTTTGATCATGCCCTTTAGGGTCTTGTTGAACCTTTCAACAAGCCCATTGCATTGTGGATGATAGGGAGTGGTGAACTTGTAGTTGACACTACATTCCTTCCACATAGCTGTTAAGTATCCTGACATGAAGTTGGCACCTCTATCAGATACTACCTCCTTAGGAAACCCCACTCTGGAGAAAACTCCAAGTAAGGCCCTGGCCACAACAGGAGCTGTTGTGGTCCTAAGTGGAATTGCCTCTGGGTACCTGGTGGCATGGTCCACCACCACCAGTATGAATCTGTGCCCAGATGCTGTAGGGGGATCCATTGGTCCAACAATGTCAATCCCTACCCTTTCAAAGGGCACCCCCACCACAGGTAGTGGTATCAGGGGGGCCTTTGTGGTACCACCTGCTTTGCCACTTGCTTGGCAGGTTACACAGGAGCGACAAAACTCCTTTGTATCTTCTGACATGTGAGGCCAGTGAAAGTGACAGACAAGTCTGTCCCAAGTTTTGTTCTGGCCTAGGTGTCCTGCTAAAGGAATGTCATGTGCCAAGGTAAGAAGGAAGCCCCTAAATTGCAGAGGTATGACCAACCTCCTGGTTGTACCAGGCTTGGGGTCTCTACCCTCTGAATAAAGGAGCCCATCATCCCAATAAACGTTATGGGTACCTTGAGCATTCCCAGCAGCCTCAGCAGCAGCCTGATGTCTGAGGGGTTCAAGAGAAGGACAGGATAACTGAGCCTGCCCCAAGTCTGCCCTAGAAGGTCCCCCTGTCCCCAGAAACTCAACCTGATCAGGTTCAAGCTCTATAGGGACAGTTCCTTCAGGGGTCTCAAGATCATCTTCCTGTGAAGGTTGATCCTCACTTGTAGGCATTTGGGAAGGCACAGCCTTTACCCTCCTGTTCCTTGTCTTGGGAGGTACTTGGTCCATTGTTCCAGGATCCAAGACCTGAGGTTCAGAGAGGCACTTTTTGGCCTGTGACCTGGTCACAGCAAGGACATGTGATGACATCCCTAACATCTCTGCATGAGTCCTGTACTCAACTTCTGACCATAGAGAGCTCTCCAGGTCATTGCCCAACAAACATTCTACTGGGAGATCAGCACTAACCACAACTCTTTTTAGGCCAGTTACCCTTCCCCAGGAAAAGTTAACAATCGCCACACTATGTGTAGTAGTGACATTGCTGGCATTGGTCACCAGGTAATTATCACCTGGTATGTACTGTCCAGGGTCCACAAAGCTAGGCGTCACCATAGTGACACTGGCACATGTGTCCCTGTATGCTTGAGCCACTTTTTCATTAATCAAAGGTGTCTGTCTGTACTTGCCCAGATTATTGGGACTGACAGTAGGGGAAAAATCAATCTCCCCATCACAAATCAGAACAGCCTGTGTAGGGATTCTGACTAGGCCAGAATCTCCCTCAGTTCCCAAGGTGATACCCACTACCCCCTTAGTCTGTGGACCAACACTGCTAACTGTACTAGTGGGTGCAGGTGCCTTAGGGGCTGCAGTGTTGGGGGCTCCACCCTTTTTACAATCACTTTTCCAGTGAGTGGTATTTTTGCAAAAGCTACACCATGGTTTTCTTTGACCTTCTTTCTTCTTCTTCTTGGAAGTTTGGGACCCACCCTCAGTATTAGTTTGGGGCCCTGTCGAAGACTTCTGGTCTTTAGCTTTCTGCTCCCCACCCTTCTGGTCTGTTTTCTTTTGGTCCGAACCCTGGTTCTGGTTCTGGTTCTTTTGCTTAACTCTGGATCTAACCCATTGGTCTGCCCTCTTTCCCAATTCTTGGGGAGAGGTCAGATCTGAGTCAACCAAATGTTGATGCAACTGCTGGTTCTGACAGTTATTTAAAATCTGTTCTCTCATAAGCAAATTGTACAATCCTTCATAGTCTGTAACCTTACTTCCCAGCAACCAGCCCTCCAGAGCCTTAGTGGCACATTAAAAAAATTCAGACCAGTCCTGAGTCTGTGTCTTCTGGGTATCTCTGAACATTAACCTGTACTGTTCAGTGGTTAAGCCTAACCCATCAATCAGAGCACTCTTTAGGACCAGGTAGTTTCTAGAATCCCCATCACTAACTGCGAGGAGTCTGTCTCGGCCTCTACCTTTAAAGGAGAGCCACAAGATTGCTGCCCACTGATCCTGAGGGACCTGCTGTACTTTGCAGGCTCTCTCAAGTGCAGTCATCCATTTGTGGATATCATCCCCAACTTTGTAGGGGGGCACAATCTTACTCAGGTTTCTATTGTCATAGGACCTGTCTTTATCCTTAGGGATAGTGCTGCCACCAGTGGATCCTAATCCACTCTATCTAGGCTGCCTTGCTCTAGCAAGTTTCTCTTTGGCCAGGGCAACTTCTAATTCTTGCTTCTGGATCCTAAGTTCAGCCTCTCTCATTTTGGCCTCATGTTCCCTTCTCTGAGGGCTAGTCAACTCCCTTCTGGAGTGACCATGAGAACCTCTAGAAGCTTGGGAGTTATTGGATTCACCTGAGTGATTCCTCCTCCTCCTTTGATCCTGGTTAAGTCCACTTGGGGGTCTGAATGGGTTGGACCCACCTTCAGTCCCAAATAAGCTTAAGTTAGCCTGGTTAAGCCTGCTGACTAACACCTGGCTATTTCTCTCATCATCAGACCCACTTTCTTCCTCCTCCTCCTCTTCTTCCTCATCCTCAGGCTGAGTATCTCCAGTGTTCTGGTCTTCCTCATCTATCTGGATGACAGGGGCAGGGGCATCAGTGTTTTCTTCTTCAGAAGGAGAGCCTCCATCTCCAGTCCCTGAGGGGCCTGGTTTGGAGGTCTTTAGAGCTTCAGACTGGTCTAAAAGCTCTCTGAGGTGACCTGCTGTAGGGGTAGGACCCGTTTTGATTCCTCTCATGGAACACAGCTGCCTCAGTTCCTTAAAAGGAAAGATAGCAAATTTGGATGGTGCCCTTAGAGGGTCACTCTCAACAGAGATAGGTCCAGTGGACCTCTCTGCTCCAGACATTGCTCTAGTGTGGTGGATGTGTTGCAATCTACCTACACTTGTGTTTTCCTACAAAACCTATCTAGTAGTTGTAGTCAGGGTGTGCTACTCCCTATCCTCTACAACAACTAAGTTCAGTAGAACTTAAGTATACTAGTCTTGTTTTAGTGTACCTATCAGGTACCTGTATGATCTTTCAAATGATACTCTCAAAGATTTTAATGGTAAAACAACAGCAAGCTCAAATCCCAATCCGCTGCTCACCAATGTGAGAAGTTGGCCTCGTATATTATGCTCACTAGTTCTAGTGATCACCTTGTACCATGCCAAGCAACCCTTATGGTGGAGGTTGTAAAGTCAACCTTATAGACAAGCTATCCTAGGGGTAGCATGGACTAAGCAGTCTTAGGCTAAACTCAGTAAAGGCATGTGAAGCAAGCTGTTTTACCATACACAATCCCCTTGAATACCAAATGAAAGGACACCACACAGATATATATTGAAAATATATATAGATTTATTTCTACAAATATACCCTATACTCTTTATGAGCACAGAAGCAAATGCGTTAAAACAAAACACAGTTTAAATATACAAAAGTTGCACAAATATGGATGAGCCCTAGGGGCCACCTAAACCATATACTAAAATAGTGGTATAAGAACCACTATGGGCAAAGTGAAGAGACCTAGGGCCTGGGGAATCGCTGGAGCTGTTCGGGACTAGCAGTGATGAAGTCGGGAAAGGCCCGCGGGACTCGGGTGCAGTGCGGAAAGCGCACGCATGCACCAATGCAATGTCAATGGTGCGTAAAAGTTATAAAGTTAGTGTTTTAAGAACCTTCCGATGGACCTACAAGGATAAAACTTTAGACACAGGCACTAAAGGTGTACACCAGTGTGGGAACACCGGCGTTGCTGAGTTACCTCACCCACAGGAAGCGGGTGCACAGGTGCGAAGTAGTGTCGGGTTTCGTCACGCAGGTAGATGGTGCTTGGAGCTGAAGATGCTGCAGGCGGGTCGTCGAGAAGTGTTCCAGTGGATCCAAGGGTGGATCTGAAGAGGTGAAGACCTGAAAGCAGAGGGGACAATGTTCAAAGTCACTAGCCAGTGACTACCGTGGAACCAGGAAGGAACCAGGCAATGTCGGGTGCAAACAGGTGATGAGGTGAAGATTGTCCGGATCGGCTCCACGGAACTCGATTGCAGCTTACAAGGGTCCACCTCCAAACGTCACAAGACCTCTAGTTTAATCACACAGAGGCCTTGAGCCATTAGGCGAGGGATAAATGAAACAGGAAGGGAAAGGGAGGGGACAGCTGGGAAAGGGATATACCTGTAACGACAAGAACAAATACACTGCTATTAATATTTCATCAATCACAGTCTACTCTCATTAAGTCTCGCTAATATGATCCATAGGTACCTTATAAAACAGAAGAAACCAGCCGTGTTACAACACCGCAACCTCTCTTGGCACCCTATGTACCTACAGGGACACACAAACGTAGGTCAAAGAGCAGTTACACCCATGAGACTCCATTACAGTATGACTCAACCCCCTTACATCTAACATACCCTGAAATGAATGCCAGAGAGTGGTAACTTGGAATCTGTTAGGTAAGGTAATTCAGAAAAGAATATATACAACGATCCGTAGCCAAAACAGGAAATCCTCTCCTCCTTATTTGTAGAATCGGCAGTGCGTGGGAAGCAAGAACCACAGCACTCCGCTCTACTGTGCATAAGGTCGGTTTGAACACAAAGAAAGTTTGTATTGAAACAATCCTGGAGTTACTTGAAATGCAGTAACAGGAGCAAGTCAATGAGTAAAGAAAACGATCCGTAGACAAAACATTAATCAGGCTTCTTAAGACGGGTGCACGGAAGCGTGTGGTTGTCCTTCACCACTGCGCTCCGCGAACCCTGCACCCAAGGAAAACAAGAAATCACTCCCCGTAGTTTACAGCACTACGTGTTGGAGACAAACGGCAACGCGTGGCAACCTACCACCGCGCTCCGCTTTCTCTGAAGTGAGGCGAGCAGAATGCGGCAAGGGTTGCTCGCAAGGTCTGGACCCTCTCGAACGGCAGCTAGTCTCACTCCTACCTCGATTGAAGATCTTTGGGCAAAGTCCGATGCTGCTGTCAAAACGCCAACCCGCTACCTGCAGGAAACGTCTCAGTGCAGCGTCAGTGGAACTGCGTCTCTGGCCGGCGTCTCCTGGAAGCGGAAACGCCTAGAATTACACGCAACAGGAAGCGTGCGTGTGGCAAACAAATACTCCCTACAATGCCAGGAGTTCTGGGTAATGTAGTTCTCTATTCTCTCGCTCGCGCCACGAGAGCTCTGTTATTGCAGGCGCGACCTGTAGGTTCCTGACAAAGATTGTCTCTGCAGCCACGTGGACACGAAGAGGTCAAGGACATCCAGGCATTGGTCACGAGCTGTCCCATGAAGGCTCTCGCTGATGACGGTGTCGGCAACTTGATTGGAGCAAACAGGCCTTGGCTAAAGCAAGCCACGCTGGAAAAGATTCAAGCTTCTCACTCGGACCAGGAAGGTCAGAGCGGGTGCTCCTTTTCAGGGGAGCAAGGGCCAGTCTGGAGCAACCAGACCAGCGGTGTAAGTCGTAGTTTTCGTCGCCAAGATGGCCGCTAGCCACGTGGCAAGTGGCCGGGATGGCGCGTCGAGTGGCACAGTGCAAAAGGGCCCCACGCAGATCGTGGAGATGCTGGGGGACTGATCTTCGGTGCAAGGGCTGCTCGATGTTAGGGCTTCTCAAACCCCAAAGCACAGCATCGAGGGTGCCTCGGGTGCTGCGCAGTCAGCTTCTCGGGGGTCTTTCAAGAGGTCCGGTCCCACGTCTCTAGGTGCCTCCACGGGTCCCTTCTTTGCAGGGACTGTGGATCGGGCTGTGAGATGTCTGGGAGTCTGGGTACTCTCCTACAAGAAGTGTTTTAATTCAACAGTCATTTCCTGTTGCTTAGTACAATCTTAATAACCATATTGAGTATAATTAAAACAGCACATAGACATGTTCTAGCAGTAAGAATAAAATGAATGATTCTAACATATTTAGAATGTTCCACGCAGCCTAACACCTTAAAGACTTTTTCTATGTGCAATACTATGAGAGCATGGGATAGGTAACTTGCCTCTAGAGTTTCTTGGGGTCCAGTGCACTGGATACACGGTCACAGCAGATCAGCTCTGGTTATCAGACTTGAGGTCAGAGACAGCATTCACTCTGAAAGAAGACACACATCAGCTGGGTTCAGCTACTTTTCTCTCTGCATCGACTCACAGCATAAGAGTAGAAGTTGTGACAATCTGGCAGGACCTCTTGTGATAATCTGGTGTGAAGGTCTCTCTACATTTTCAGTCAATGTATGGGCTTTTTATGGTTGACCACTGACTTAGCCTAAATGGGGGACTATTGATTAACCAGACATAACGAGTATGAACCATGATCAAAATACGTCAACTCAGACTACATGTTTATTTTACTCATCCACTATCAGACCATTAAATGTAGATAGCATGGAGCTTGTACAGACTTGTGTCGGTCTATGTGTTAGCTAAGTCATTGTTTATATGAACTGACACTTTTACAAGTTTTGAGAAAGATAATGACACACTGAATGTGGATCAAAAGCAGACAGACTAACTTAACAAACTCAAAATCGAGTCTGTCCGAGGGAGTTTATGACAGTTCAATCAATACTGTTTTGGGTCCTTTTGGCTTTAGTAACTTTACAAGTGCAGTTTGTGAATAGAAATAGACTTACTCTTTTTTGGGTTGGTCTTTGTCCCTTAATAAACACCCCCATAACCCATCCTTACTCCTCCCTAAACCCCATATATTTTGTAGTAAGTTTGTACACATTTTCAACCACCCCTTGGGTCCTTATTACATTACTACTAAATATGAAATGTATATGTATGAGGATCTCCCCTTTGAAAAGATAGAAGAGATGGCAGTGGAGATTTACACTCATACGTTTGCGAATATAATTTTGTAATACTTTAGTAGTATGATTGTAGTACTACTAAAGTACTAAAAAATGCAGTTTGGCAATAGGGCCCAGTGTTTCCTACCCACCATAGCACACATCTCATTGCAAAATTCCTCTGTGATGTGCAGACAGAAGATGCGGTAACATAGCAGAAAGACACTGAACTGAAAAGGAATGGTTCTGTAGTCTTGAAAAAGCACGTTGATCTAGGGAGAGCCTGCTCCACCTGGGAAAAAAGGTAAATACATGATTGGGGAGGGCTACAGTAATAACACTCCAAAAGGAATTATCTCCAGACTCACCTTGCACTGTTGTCAGGATATACTAATACCATTGTGTATAATTTGGCAAGGCACAGACAATCTCAATGATTTTGGCATCCCATATTCAGCTTCCCCCATCTGCAACTTACTTATCAGTTTGATTTCTACCTGAATTACATTCCTTTTCTGTCTTTGCAGCCGCCTCTGAGAGCTCAACTTTTGCTGTTCTTGGAGGTGTTGCAGCAGCCATTTTCCTAATTCTGCTCCTGCTCGTGATTTTCATTATAATAAGGTACAGTGCTCCCAAAACACCTGGAACGGTGAAGCTGGTTTCTGATAAACATCAGCATCTCAATGTCTGTGTCTTCCTTCGTTAGGGGCAGAAAGAAAAAGGTGACAATGGCAGTGAAAGAAGAACTCCCCACTACAGCTACTGGGTACCACAGAGTGAGTAGAGTCCTTATACAGTAATATCATTAGTAAGGAGAAATGAAACTACAGGCCCCTAGTTCATATAGTACTTGCCAATCAGGGCCAAATAGCATTTATGTATCGAGGCAACATTTGACATGTGTGGGACTTCCTGTGTGACTCCTTTGCCACTCCCACTTGTGCATCCCACATTTTCATGTGACATGGAATAATAGGGAGCATTGTTCTAGAGCCACCGTCTTTTAGCAGTAGTTAGCAACTCTTGAAATGTTGTTTTGTTATGTCTCGGCTATGGACAGTTTTAGCTCTCTGTTGGTCAGACTTGTAGTTTCGAATATACATATAGTGGGCTTTGGGTCAACCCCCTGCTCATGAATGGGATGGCTTTGTTCTCTAACTCAACTGGTGGTTCTTAATGTAATGGCTTTTGTCCCACTTTGTGTGTTTGACTGACCCAAGAGTATTTCATTTGCATGGTTTTCTCCTGAGTTTATTTGTTTCCTTTACATGATTACATTGCTTGCATTAGGGAGCTATTGCATTAATTTCCTTTTTGTACTCCGTAGTATGGGGCAGATTTACAAGCCCCTTGTGCCTCATTTACGCCGCCGTTGCGTCACTTTTGTGACGCAGCGGCAACGCAAATCCTGCTCCATGGTGCGGGGTTACTTACAACGTGACGCATCTGGGAGATGCGTCACGTTGTAATGGCCTGCGCCACATGTAGGCGTTCCTGTGCAGGGGGGGCGTTCCGGGGCAGGAACGCCTCCTAAAAGTGGGTGAGTGAAATCTACAAGATTTCACTCAGTCACTTTTAGGCCCATGCTGCGTCAAAACCCTGCGCCTGCCTGAAGTAGGCATAAGGATTGACTCAGCATTAACTAGATAGGGCCCCAGAGCATTGCTGGAGCTGCGTCGCGCTTGCGACGCAACTCCAGCAATGCGTCACTTTTACGGCACAGATGCGTCAGGCATCTGTGCAGTTTTTGCACCATGGTGCACCGCATTGTAAATGCGGCGCATCCATGATGGCGGAGCTGTGGCGCACAATAACTGGCGCATCCCTGCTGATTTGCAGGGATGCGCTAGTTATTGTAAATATGCCCCTATGTATTTTCTTGCTCTCTTACTCGTGTTCTACTTCCCCCTTTGCTTTACCCCTACTAGCTCTTGCTCTCCATGTTCTTTCTCCTCCCCACACTCAGCAGGGCCATTTCCAATGGTAGGCTGCCTTGAAATTAGTTACCACGCACTAGTGATTCGTTTAAGAATTTTTTTTTAAACCTCACTTTGAAAATAGAGCTGTGCTTGTTTATTTAGCCTTCATTCCTGCCACCATAAAAGCACAGCAGATCCTGGGCTTGGTTTTTAACTTAGCCATGTATGTTTGTTTTTTTAGATATCTTGATTGTGGTGCAATTTTTAACCGTCAAAGATTTAGGCTAAGATTAACTAAGATTTTGTGTCCGGGTTGCACCACTTTTCATTTATCCCAAAAGTTTCAGAATGGATTGTAAAACATTGCCTTGTGTTACTTTGTGCCTGGGAAGTGTCACGTAGGTGAAGCATTTGCATTTTTGTGCATCCATACATGTATTTTGACATAAACCATATATACTAACGTCACTGAACAGGGGTTTGCGCCAAACTGGTGCACCTACCCAAGGCTGTCATGAAAGGGAGATGTCATTATTTCTCATTGTTACTTCCTCTGTGCGTGAATGCTGCATTAAAAGGAACTTTTGGTGCAGGACGTCACCCCTTCCTGCACACAATCTATCCTGAACTTAACACAGGTACCCTTACTCCATGGCACAAAGGTGCTATGCATTTGTGGTAGGGAGCCCATTGTAAGCCATCTCAAGGAGAGAACTAAAATGTGCCATGTCATTGTAAATATTATGCAGGTCTGATCTCGCTTCGTTGGCGGGGAATCTTCGTAAATCCAGTACTTAGCATTTAAGTTTGATAGCACAGCTTCGTGAAAATTAACTTTAATAAACCACATGATGCTAAGGAACACTTTTTGCTTCATTTCTGATTTGCAACCAATGTTGCTCTAATTTCCAACACACATTAGGGTAGACATGCACAACATATACAAGTTTTGAGAGGTAGAAGGAAGTGTCATATAATCTTGGAAAATACTGCAGCTTATTGCAGACAAAGAGTTTACCTAGCTGTAATTATGACGGGCACAACAGAATCAGAGTTAAATAATACATTTATTTAGACTTTTGTCCGTAAAATCATTAAATTCAATTAAATACCAACCACATTTTAAAATCAAATACAGTCAAAATAACCATGTATCCCCAATAACACCAATTCATGAATGCCCATATTTCTCATAGATCATAAAAAGCACATCAGGTCCACTGTCACATCTAAAACTCGAATACTGGCTAAAACATCAATTGAAGGGAGATGCGACAGTGGCCCATAAGATAAGAATAAAGGTTTAAAAAAATTCCATCCCCTAAGTGCATTTACATTGACCGTTATTTTTCCTATTTTTCACTTCCAAGAATGGAATCCCCATGACTGCATCAAGATCTGTTCTAAATTGTAAAACTTTGTGATGAAGTGAAGTGTCTGACAGATAAAAGAGAGACGGATAGATAAACAGTTTTTGAGCTAAGTAAATCTTATTTTTTTGGCTGGAGAAAATACAAGAAATTTCCTGAAGTTATTTCTTTAAACTCTTTTTCTACACGTTTTTCACCGATTATAAAATATCACCTTTAACTATACTAAATATACTAAAGATTTCAGATATTTAAAATGGTAGTAGGGGGATTTGGTGTAAAGAAAGGTTTTACAAGCGGTGTTTGACAAACCTCCTTCCATACCACCACCAAGGAACCCACCTGAAATGGAGCTCTAGATCTTATTTCCTTTTCCTTTTTGAAATTGGATACTTTTTTCTAAAAACGACGAATTTTGTCTTATCTAAATTAACCCTCATATGATTCGATGCACAGTAAACTGTCAATGCATCAAGCTTCTTCTTGAAACTACTTGAAGTATGTTCTAAAATAACGAGGTCATCAGCATATATAACAAAAGAGGATATGGGTTGCAATCAATTTTGAAGAAAAATAATTGAGTTATTTAGGCTTGCTGAAAGTTCGGGCACATAGAGACTTAAGAGGATCAGGGTTAACACACAGCCTTGGCGTGAGCCAATATTTATTTATATTTTCTTGGTTAGTCTACCAGACTGATCCATCTCCACCTGGGTCCAAAGTGAGGCATGCAATGCTTGAATCCAAGACAACAAACCTCCATAAACATTACAAGTGGGCAGTTTGTCCCATAGGCTCCCTCTATTCACTGTATGTCCACAAACTGGACAATCTTTACATTATTTCTACTGTTTTTTTTAATGAAGCCAAAAGGGCAAAACAATGGTCCGTGGTGGAATGGCCTGCCTGGAAACCACCTTTAATAGGCAAAAGTTTATTTTCTAAAATCCAGTCTTCAAATCTTTTGAGCAAAGGTTTGGTGAATATTTTTGCTGGCACATCGAAAAGACTGATTAGCCTGAAATTTGATGTGATTATATCATCTCCTTTCTTCAAAAGTGGTTTGATCATAGAGCCCTTCTAGGACTTCTGAGGAAAATTCCTGTTTCAGCTATCCGTCGATACAGACATTCCAGATTCTCTGCCCATTCTTCTATGCTATTTTTCAATACAATTGCTAGGATGTAGTCTAGTCCATCTGCCCTACTTAAACTCAACCCAGCTATTGTATTTTTAGTTCTTCAGTGAAAAAATCAAAAGTATCTGGATCAATATTATATACTTTTACCTGATCTTCTGATGAAGAAGGGCCATAGAGTATATACACATGTATAACCCAATCCTCTTCGGAAATTATATAAGAGGGCGGCATTGCATGTGAATCAGCTATATCATTCTTCAAACCCCAAAATTGTTTCTGATTCCCTGCCTGGATGACTTCCAACATTTCCCTCCATTTTCTATTGTAGAAGCTAACTTTCTCACTTTTAATCAAGAGTTTATATTGTCTTTTCACCCATTTGCCTCCGATGGACACATCTTGAAGGCATTTTGTAATTTCCTTTTCTCTTTTTTTACTTTCTACAATCTTCACTAAACTATGAAAGTTGCAAACCAGTCTATTTTATTTAAAACTATATTCAAATTAATACTGGGTATGTAAGAGGTTAGATATTGGTTTTGTGGCACCAAAGGATAACAGTAATTTGCTCTCAAGGACCAGTTTTCTCTCTAAACAAGCATTTATAAAATACCAATTAAATACCACAAAGTGAATAATAGTACTATCGCTCACTTATAGTCCATATAAATGGCAGATGTCAGAATGGAAAGCTATATTTAATAAGGTTATTACACTTTTATGAGACCAGATAAATAAAATCTGTATAGTTTTCATAAATGCCAAGGTGCTTTAGCTGTCATTATATGGTAGCCAGAAATTTTGAATTCTGCAAAGTCTGTTGTATTGGGAATGCTAATTTTTATACGCTTTTTAAAAAGAATAGATGTGTTATTAGCAGTAATTCAGTTCACAATTTTGTAAACAGGCAACACTGGCTAGTATAATGTTATTTAAAACATGGGCTTCACAGGCACAGATCTTTTTACAGATCTGATGCACCAGGAGCAATGATGGTGTCACTGGCCTTCTCACTTCTGCTTCTCTCACATGAGGCCAACCACTTTCTCTTTGTTTCTACACTACGGGGGATATGTACAACAGAAGTAGTGGCGTGAAGCGGTAGCCGTCATGGCTTAACGCCTCACTCCTCCACTTCAGAAACGCAAGTCTGCACCATATTAACAACAGTATGGTGCAGCCTTGCGTTTCCTCCTGCCCTGACTCTACACTTAGCAGTGTAGTGCCACGCAGGCACCTTTGCCTAATAGTGCAAGGGTGCCTGTGTGCAGGAGAAAGATTGTTTATGTACAGGAAGGTCCTCCTTCCTGTACATATAAACAATATTGAAATGCCATTTTGACACTTCTATGTGTGCCTCCTGATGCAGCACACATGGAAGTTACAAAATGTCATTTTTTAAGAGATTGTTTATGTGCAGGAAGGTGGACCTTCCAGCACATAAACAATAGAAGGTGTTTTGCTTTTTCCATGTGTGCTGCATAAGGCGGCACACATGGAAAACGCAACAATGAGGAGAAATATAGCATTCCTTCTTGTTTTGCCAACTTATGCTGCCTTGTAAATAAGGCAAAGCCCCCATTGCCATGGAAACGTCACAAAAAGTGACGTTCCATGGCGATAGGGGCTTCTACATATGCCCCTATGTGCCTCACTCTCTGCTCTTAACTATTTCCCTAATATCTGTCTCGCAACATCGTTCCCTTGCCTTTAATTTCTATCTTCCTGTAAATTTCTATTTACATCTTTTTACACAGCCTGGCAGTTTGGGCTTGACTGTTCCCATGGGAAGCAAGATTAAGACTGATTTTCATATGTATGGGTTTAGACTGGAATGGCTTGGGGAGAAAAATAATGCTGGGTTTAGATCCAGATCTCTGTACTCGGGGAATGTTGGCATTGTTCAGCATTCTGTCCATTAATTGATCTTTTTGCTTTTTCATATACAGCAGATTTATTTCTAAATGTAAATGTGCCGCCTTTGAAGGAAGGTACGCAAACAAATGGTGGATTGAATGCTGAATAAATAATACATTCATACCCAGTCAAGAGATCTGAGTTAAATCCATTGTTCTTTTTCTCACCATACCACCCCAGTTTAGACCCAGTCATATGCAAATCAGTCTTGACCCTGTGCCTCATGGGAACAGTCCAGACCAAACTGCCAAGCCAGGTCCTCCCTGGACCGGAAACAGGCATCCTGGGACTGGTTTCTGGGTATTACCCTCCATCAGCCAGGCTAGCTTGAATCCAGTGGCACCATGAGCAAGGGACCCAGGTCTGGGAATACCCATCCCACTTAGGGTGAAAAGTGCTATGCAAACAAAGGATGGACGGAATGCTGAATAAATCATACATTCACTTCCTGTCAAGAGATCTGGGTTAAATACATTGTTCCTTTGCTAACCATGCCACCCCAGTTTAGACCCAGCCATTTACAAATCAGTGTAGACCCTCTACATCATCGGAACAGTCCAAGCCGAACTGCCAAGCCAGGTCCTCCCTGGACCGGAAACAAGCATCCTGGGAAAGGTTTCTGGGTATTACCCTTCTTCAGCCAGGCTAGCTTGAATCCAGTGGCACAGTGAGCAAGGGACCCACTTCAGGGCAAACCCATCCCACTTAGGGTGAAATGTGCTAAACAAACAAATGATGGACGGAATGCTGAATAAATCATACATTCACCCCCAGTCAAGAGATCTGGGTTAAATCTATTGTACTTTTGCTCAACATGCCACCCCAGATTAGACCCAGCCATATGCAAATCAGTCTTGACCCTGTGCCTCATGGGATCAGTCAAGACCGAACTGCCAAGCCAGGTCCTCCCTGGACCAGAAACAAGCATCCTGGGATCAGTTTCTGGGTATTACCCTTCATCAGCCAGGCTAGCTTGAATCCAGTGGCACAGTGAGCAAGGGACCCACGCCTGGGCATACCCATCCCACTTGGGGTGAAAAGTGCTACGCATACAAATGATGGACGAAATGCTGAAGAAATCATGCATTACACTCTGTCAAGAGATATGGGTTAAATCTATTGTTCTTTTGCTCACCATGCCACCACAGTTTAGGCAGGGGCCACAAAGGCAGTGCCAGGGTTAGCAAAGGGCAAGCAAGGGGTCGCAACTGCGACTCCTGGCAATCCCTAAATGATGTCCATGAATGTTAAACTTAGAAACTTCCAACTTATTTTTCGCTTTGCCCTTAATATTTACCACCATGTCGTGAGAAGTTGACCCCAAGTAAGACGGTGTACTCTCAATTCCAACAGCAACTTCCACAGGTTTGTCCAAAGTACGATTTGGTGTAGTCAGCAATGTCTCTTGGATTTTCTTATTGTTGGTATGTTCGACAATTTGGTCTTTTATTATTTCCACCTGAAAATGTTTTATACTCACAAGTAGAGGCTAACCCTCTTAGAGCACCCACAAAACGATGAATTAATTCACCAGGAAGTTGATGACGACTATAAAACTTGTGCCATTCGAGGATTACGTTCTTGTGAGGTTTGAATCTAACATCCAAAGATTTTTATTGCCGATGCGTGCTCATCTTTAGTGTCACCATCCCATTACAACTTGGCGAGGTAAATGTTTGAGAATATTTCTACCTTCAGAACCAAGGCAATGCCTTAATAACGCATAATTATTCTGTGTGAACGCCCCAGCCTCAATAGCATCCATATAGGCTTCAAAACCTTATTTCCATTGTTCCCACTCACTACCAGAAGCACCGGGACTTGGAACAAATGGAGGTGAAAGTGCATTGCTCTGCTGCATTGTGAATAGTAATCTCAATTCTAAACATCAAAACACAACTAATGCTCATAAGCTACATATATCATAGTTACATACAATTATGTTTACAAATGTCACAAGTGTAATTCTAAAGTACTGCACACATGGTATTCATATCACTTATGGGTCTATAAGTTTGATGCTGATAAAATAATACAACGAAACATTTTAGAAAACATTGACATGCAAGGTGTGCACATCTCCCGAAGTCAATATTTTAGTGCAGTGTGCATGCCACTGTGAAATTATAACACAGCCCAATAATGAAATGCAGGGTAAGCACATCACAGTAATATGTAATACTTTATATGTAACACTGTACCACTGTGAATCTGATCGTAATTTGCAAGGTGTGCATATCACTGTAGAATAGAAGTATTTGCACCAAAAATAGAAAATATTCAATTTCGCCACACGGCGGAAACCCAAATGTGTGGAAAGAATGGAGTAAACACTCTGAGCTGTGCACGAACCTCAAAGATGGCCGTGATTGATGTATAGAACGTGTTAACTTCTGCGGTACACTCAATTTACGTAGGCGATAGAAGTAGCACCAAACAAGCAAAGTACTTTCAATATGGTGGCCGATAATAACTTCTGCAATGTTCTATTTGCGTAAGCCTAGCGCGGTAAATTCAAAATGGCCACTGGTAAAGACTTGGGGCCTCATTTATGAGAAATGACGCATCGCTGCGTGAAAGCAGCGATGCGTCACTTCTCAGTGCGCACTCCTTGCGACATTCCTGATGCGTCATATTTAATATATGACGCATCATGTCGCAAGGAGTTACACATACGTTAGTATTTCTGACGTATCTGTAAGCGCAAAAGTGACGCATTGCTGGAGTGTGTCACAAAAGTGACAAACTCCAGCAATGCGTCCTTTCACATGGGGCAAGCCCCATGTGAAAGGGCCTGCGGCAGTCTTACGCCTGCTGTGAGGCAGGCGCAAGATTTTGATGCAACGGCGTCCTAAAAGTGACGCAGTGAAATCTTATAGATTTCACTGCGTCACTTCTACGGCCCTTCCTTGCGTCAATACGCCCCCCCTTGCGTACATTATACCTGGCGCAGGTATAATGTGGCGCAAGGCTTTACAAAGTGACGCATCTACCTAGATACGTCACTTTGTAAATATGGCGCAACAAGGCGCATTTTTTACACCACTGGTGCGTCACAAAAAGTGACGTACCGGTGGCGTAAAAGTGACGCAGAGCTTCATAAATGAGGCCCTAGAGTTCCAACCAAGTAGGCATCCATCGCCGGAAAAGTACATTTCCACAACAGCTCCCTGAAAATGCAAAACAAGCAGAAGCAGCTTGCCTCAGACCCAGGGTGCTATTTTGAAGCTAACTTCACTGGTGACTTCGATAGAAGGTCCTTTCCTTCTTTTTTTGTCCCGGTGCAGCTGGGAACACCGGATACAGACCACAAGTGGAGGTTCACCTCCTGCCAGTATCGTCTTCAATGAAAAGATGCAGCTCACTGTGGGATATGGCAAGCACGGTTACCTCTTTTATTAAGCATCTTTATACACGCTGGCAGGGATGCAAGATTACCACAACTGACTTTGCAGGGTTAGAAAGTATACATTCCATCCTACATTCTTTTGTCTTGTTACATCATCCACTATGTGGATACCATTACAAAATCCCACAAGAAGATCGCACCAAGAGCCAAGTCTTATCATAAAACCCTTCTATATATAGCTTTCAACCTAGGGATGGAAGGTAGACTAATCTGGTTAAACTCCAAACTGCAGCATTACAAACTGGAGGTTGTGTGTGTTCCAGGAAAGAAGGATGTGACAGATAATTATGCTCTAAAATTTGACATTCAATTGCATTGAAGATAATGATGATATATTTAAGTAATAGTTCTTTGTTTATTGAATTGTTAGAAAAGCGTTTCATATAATGATAACCTTTTGACTGCTGATCAATTGCATTTTAGTCCGGAATGTGCATGCTGATTCGATGCATTAGCTCGTCACAACCTTGCTGTGCTATTTACTACTCATCCACACATTCATTTGTTTTTCTTTGCTGCCATGATAATACATAGTTGAATTGTCAGCTTTTTGTGTTCACAGTGTAATCACTTATGCACAAATAGGCTTTCTTGAAGATGGAAGAAATGTACTATGTCAAATGTATCTCCTATTCAATATTGTCCTTTCTTTGTCTTCTAAATTCACCATTTACAATGCAAACTTCATCTTCTGAATTTTCTTTTAGGGTACTCTTCGGCAAAGGAACTATATTCCAAGCTTCCACGTAGTTGTAGCCCAAGTTAATTCTTTATTATGGGATTTTCTTTATAGGACAGCTGGGGGAAACATAAACAAAGGTGTCCAAGTATCACTATGAAGTTCCCTTAAAAAAGGGCAGACCAATGGCTTTGAAAGAGCTTGTTCATGGCTATTGTGAACTTAGTGTTCTGTAAAGGGTTGATTTCAACAACAATGCTTTCATCTTTAGTCAGGACAATTAGGCTTTAACTCTTGATTAAATTGAAGGAGTCGCGTTCCACATTCTAGACTTACGCTGGAACCCCTGGCCGATGGCTCTTTTGTTACCTGCTTTGTAGTGTGGAGGGGACAAAAATTCAATTGTCGATTACACATTACCTATGCCCATGATGCCGAAGGAATACAAACTCCTTATCCAGTTTCATATTCCATATTTATTACAGCGCCAAGAAAATTTGAACATACAAACACCTCATGATGAGTGTGTAAAGATACATGAGCACTAATACAAAACCAAGTCTACAAACTAAATTTAGACGGTGCAACAGGCACAGAATCACCAATTCCAAGATCAGAACACAAATGATTAAAGGGACTACATCAAGAGGTTTTACTTTGGCAGTTCATATGTAAACAGCAAATAAAACTGTTCCTACGCTACTTCTAACGTGACATCCCTACTTAGCTTTTCCCCAGGCAAGTTCTCTGAAAGGTGTCAGCACGTGAAAACTTCCTAAGAAGCGCACTCACGCCAATTGAGTCGAGTAGCGTAAAGCTACAGAGCTCGTTCTAAGATGCTCTCCTTTCTTCAGGTAAGGCAGAAGTGTGCAGACTCTGCCCCTAACTCTAATACAAAAAATCAAAAATCACACCCCTAAATACAACACGAGATCACTTCATTCAATTAGACCCCTCTTGTTCGGTAACCTTCCATGAGGTAGTGGACATTCAGCCTCTTTTTCGTTGACCTTGGTACCCAGGCCTTTCCAGACACAAATTAAATCCTCCTACATTATCAGCTCCACTTGTTCAAAGGCATCCTCTCCTCCCTAGGTCTTTTCCGACTCCTAAAACAAAGACATTATTCAAACTAACGAGGACAAATTCCTGCACCTGCTTTGGCGATATGAAAAGAGAGAATTCCACAAGCAAATAAATTCTAATTAGCAACCTTCAACCCGAGAGCGAACAGGGAGAAACGAAACACATAACAGGAGCCTTTATAAAAGATATGTCCATTAGTCATGAATATACTTCACACATATATGATTACCTACATTTGTACATTTACTACGTTAATTATTTAGTTACATAAAGAACTCTTAACATTCTGCTTACACGTTATTATACTTCACGTTCCAATTTGCATGATACAACGGGTAACATGTGGATGCGGACTAACCATGATTATAACGCACCCCTACAAATAGAGAGCGAAGTTGCGCTCTATCAATATTATACGTTTTGCTCCCATGCATCATAACTATGTTGCTATTATTGCATTGTTTATAACCAGCAAACACTGCTACTTACGTTATTCAATGAATGTTCTCTTCTGGAATACAATCTCTGTTTATTCTGTTTAACAGCATGTTGAAAACCATGAAGAGATATCGATGAAAGAGCATCTCTACGGAAACATAGATAATTACATCCATGTGAGAGGCCAGCATCACAGGAAGCCCATGCAAGAGTGAGTATGTGTGCATCATATGTACTTGTACCACAGGGTAAGAATGTGTTCACCTTCATACATTCAGCTACTTCCCTAAGAGGAGGCTGTCTCCATTAAGTTTAAGTTTAAGTTCGGGCATTTATATAGCGCACTACTCACCCAGAGGGTCTCAAGGCGCTAGAGGGAGGGGATCATTATTTGTCGAATAGCCAGGTTTTCAGTTCTTTTCTGAACGAGATGTGGTTCTGAGTAAGGCGGAGGTGGGTGGGGAGTGAGTTCCAGGTCTTGGCAGCCAGGAAGGAGAAGGATCTGCCACCCATGGTGGATTTTCGGATGCGCGGAACTGCGGCGAGGGCTTGATTGGATGATCTTAGTTGGCGGGTGGGTTTGTAGAAGGACAGTCGAGTGTTGAGGCATTCGGGTCCTAGATTATAGAGGGCCTTGTGTGCGTGGGTGAGAAGGCGGAAAGTAATTCTTTTGTTGACGGGAACCCAGTGGAGGTCTTTTAGGTGTCCGGTGATGTGTTCTTGGCGCGGGATGTCTAATATGAGTCTCGCTGATGCGTTTTGGATGCGCTGGAGTTTTTTCTGTAATTTTGTTGTAATTCCGGCGTAAAGTGTGTTGCCATAATCCAGACGACTCGTGACCAGTGCATGGGTGACAGTCTTTCTTGTCTCGAGGGGGATCCAGCGGAAGATCTTTTTGAGAATGCGAAGGACGTTGAAGCAGGAGGACGAGACGGCGTTGACTTGTCTGGACATTGAGAGAGAGGAGTCTAGGATGAAGCCAAGGTTACGTGCATGGTCTGTGGGTGTGGGTGCTGTGCCCAGAGCGGAAGGCCACCAAGAGTCGTCCCAAGCTGAGGGGGAGGATCCTAGGATGAGCACCTCCGTTTTGTCTGAGTTGAGTTTTAGGTGGCTCTGTTTCATTTATTTATTTTATTTATTTATAAGATTTCTAAAGCGCATAGCTGCCCGTAAGCGTCCCAGCGCTGACCCATTACTGATGAGATAGGAAGAGGGGGCTCATGGGAACAGCCATGTCTTCAGTGCTTTCCGGAATGCAAGCAGATTGGGTTGTGCCCGAAGGTCAGAGGGCAGGGAGTTCCACAATTTGGGCGCATTATACGAAAAACAACGGCCTCCTGTTCGTGCTCTGTTGATCTCAGGAACTCGTGTGAGGTGGGCGTTAGAGGATCGGAGGGGTCTGGAGGTGATATAAGGAGTGACTAGATCTTTGAGTATGGGGGAGCTTTTCCATTGAGAATTTTGTGCGTGAGGCAGAGCGCTTTGAACTGTACTCTTTCTATGATGGGTAACCAGTGTAGTTCCCGGATAGCTGGTTTGGCCGAACAACGGGTCTTAGTGTTGGTCAAAATCCTAGCAGCAGCGTTTTGTACTACTTGTAATTTAGTTATAACCTTCTGGGGGACACCCAGGTACAGTGCGTTGCCGTAGTCCAGTCTTGATAGGACGAGACCTTGGATCAAGAGTTTCCTTGATTGGAAAGGGAGCAATGGCAGAATTTTTCGGGTGGACCGTAGGATACCGAAGCAAACTCTAGCCGTTTTCCTAGCTTGGGTTTGCATGGTGAGGTTTTTGTCAAGCCATATACCGAGGCTTTTAATCTCAGGCTTGGGAGTTGGGGGTTTACCCATACAGGGGGGCCAGAGGGAGTCTGGATGGAAGTGGGCTTGGTTCCCCATCACCATGATCTCGGTTTTGTCGCTATTCAGCTTCAAGTGAGATCTGTCCATCCAGCTGACTATGTCTTTTAAGCAGGAGTAGAGGTCTATGGTGGAATTTTCCTGCTGGGAGAGGGAAACCACCAGCTGCGTATCATCTGCGTATGTCAGGAGTTTTATCCCGTGTGAGGTAACTATCTTTTCCAGGGGGGACATATATACGTTGAAGAGTGTAGGGCTCAAGGAGGAGCCCTGAGGCACTCCGCAACGTATAGGGGTCTCTTTCGATGTAAAATTGCCCTCTATGACCTGGAATGAGCGGTCCTGCAGAAATGATTTCAGCCAAGACAGGGGGATGCCTGTGATCCCAAGGTCTCTGAGTCGCTGGGCCATGATCTGGTGGTTGACCGTGTCGAAGGCCGCGCTTAGGTCCAGGAGGATCACTGCCACTGATCCTCCTGTGTCCATGATCCTCCTGGCTTCCTCGACTACCGTCACCATTGCTGTTTCAGTGCCCTGGCCCGGGCGAAAGCCTGTCTGTGATGATTTAAGTAATTCGTTGGATTCAAGATACTTAGAGAGCTGAGAGTTGATAAATTTTTCTGTGATCTTGCTGGTGCATGGAAGGAGGGAGATCGGTCTAAAGTTGGAAAGGTTGAGGGGGTCTAGGTTAGGTTTTTTCAGTAAGGCCCTCACCTTCGCCTTTTTCCAGCTGGGGGGAACCAATCCGTTGGTCAGCGAGGCATTGATCACATCTGCCCATGGTTCAAGAATAGTAGGTGCAACCAGCTTTAAGATTCTGACTGGGGCGGGGTCCGAAGGTGAGCCACTTTTAAGTGATTGGAGGATAGGGGACAGAGTATCAGGACTTATCGGGGTAAATGAATCAAATCCCGTGTTGAGATCGTTGCCCTGCGGTACCAATGGCAATGTCTGGTCAGTCGGGGGAAGGGGTGGGAGTGACTGTAAAATATTTAAGATCTTTTGGTCAAAAAACATGGCCAGTTCATCACAATGGTTGTTTGATGGATCGATAGAGCCGGTGGGTTCTGGTGTTTTGAGAAGTTGTTTAACGATTAGGAAAGTCTCCCTAGATGAGCATGATGCCGAGCTGATTTTCTCTTGGAAAAAAGCGGTTTGGGCATTTTTCAGGGCTTTTTTATACGTAAGAATGGACAATCTGTAGTCCTTCTTGCGGCTAGGGTCGAAGTCTTTCCTCCATTCTCTTTCGGCTTTTTTGCAGAGTTTCTTTAGCTGGCGGGTCTCTTGTGAGAACCAAGGAGCGGATGTTTTTTTATGGGAGGTAGGATGAGATTTTTTGGGGAGAGTCATGTTAAGGGAGTTTTCAATCCAGGAGGAAAACTTCCTATCTGCTTTGATAGGATCTGTTTCCAGGGGAGGTTTGTGGGATTCCAAAACCTGCTTCCAATTCTCAGTATCTAACTTGGCCCATGGACGCGTGAGTTTATCTGAGGGTCTATTAGGCGGAAGGATATGGGGTATTTCCCACCTAAAAGGGATGAGTAAGTGGTCCGACCATGGCAACGGGATCGGGGCCTTAGTTTTAAAATTGCTCATGTTACTTATGATGGGGTCAAGTAGATGTCCGAGCCTGTGCGTGGGCTCATTGCTCTGTAGGTGGAGCTGAAGGGTAGCTAGGTCTGCAAGCAATTCTGAGGCGGTGTTATCCTCGCTGATGTCAAAATGAATATTAAGGTCCCCTAGGACTATCATGTTGGGCGAGGTGCTGGACAGTATAGTTGAAAATTCCACCAGGGAACTACAGAATTGACCCAGTGACCCTGGTGGGCGGTAGATGAGGAGTCCTGAGAGGGATTTACATGGGGATAGTTGGATGTTAAAGTGTACATTTTCACAGTTTGATAGGGGACTGTCGTGAAAACGACATGTGAATCGGTCCCTGTAGATGATAGCAATCCCTCCTCCCTTTCCCTTTGCTCGGTCTAAATGTTGCAGGAGGTAACCCTGAGGTAACGCCCGTACAATGTCATGGTCCGAGTCTGGTGTGAGCCATGTCTCTGTAAGAAACAGGATCTCCAAATTCTCCTCTTCTAGTAACATATATATTTCCTGGGAGTGTTTGGGTAGAGATCTACAATTTAGTAGAGCCATATTAATAATTGTCGGGGGAAGTTGGTTCTTAAATGTAGGAGAAAGTTTAAATGGGCAATATAGACATTTGTTGCAGCGGTCCTCACCTTTAAGGGAGTTGGCGCAGGGGGCCTGTAAAGGCTGGTTCAACTGTAGCAGAGAGTCCCTAGAGTACGATAGCCTGGATTGAGGGGAAAGGTCCAGAGTGCCTGGCCCTAGGCACGGTCTGGCGCGGACGGGCGCAGACGGGCTTGCCTTAAGCGCGCCTTCGGCGCGCAAACGGCGCTCCCGCTGCGCTCGTCCGATGCGCTTCCTCCAGTGGCACATTTTATGTTGAGGGAGAGGAAGAGGCGGGGGGCGTGGCCAAAAAAGGGGGCGTGGCCTCGGTGCACGCCGTCAATGGCGTCAGCCAGAGGGCGTTGTCGGTGTTTGGGAGGCGCTGCTCGCTTTCAGCAGGGTCCCAGATCGTGAGCAAAGGACTTTGTCAAGGTAGGATCGTATTTTTAAAAACACAGTAAAGTAACACTCAAATGGTTTAAAAGTTAATACAGGCAACACAAATGCAGCTCCCGGCTTTCCGCCTCAGGAGTAGTGAATCATCCATTCGGCTACTTCTTTCATGCCTTCGTGAAGATTGGTTTTGGCGGTGTTGGGGTCTTTGGTGAGGGAAAGGATTAGCTGGGTGTCGTCGGCGTAAGAGATGATGTTGAGGTTGTGTTGACGCGCGATAGAGGCGAGAGGGCTCATGTAGACGTTGAAGAGGGTGGGACTGAGTGAGGATCCTTGAGGTAAGCCGCAGATGACTTCGGTGGCCTCTGAGTAGAATGGGGGAAGTCGGACTCTCTGAGTTCTCCCAGCTAGGAACGAGATGATCCAGTCCAAGGCTTTTCCTTGTATGCCGATGTTGCTGAGGCGTTGTATAAGGGTGCTGTGGCAGACTGTGTCGAAAGCGGCGGAGAGGTCGAATAGGATGAGGGCCACTGTTTCTCCGTTGTCCAGGAGTGCTCGGATGTCGTCGGTCGCTGCAATGAGGGCGGTTTCGGTGCTGTGTTTGGCTCGAAATCGGGATTGAGATGGATCAAGGGAGTTGTTGGATTCAAGGAAGGCGGTGACCTGGCTGTTGACGGCTTTCTCGATGACTTTGGCCGGGAAAGGGAGGAGGGATATGGGTCGGTAGTTTTTCAGTTCTGAGGGGTCTGCTGTGGGTTTTTTCAGAAGGGCGCTGAGTTCGGCGTGTTTCCAGATTTCTGGGAAGGTGGCAGAGTTGAAAGAGCAGTTGATGACATCGCAGAGTTGGGGTGCGATGATGGAGTCAGCTTTGTTGAAGATGTGGTGGGGACAGGGGTCAGAAGGCGAGCCAGAGTGGATTGAGTTCATGAGGCGAATGGTGTCTTCAGTGGTGATTGGGTTCCAGGCACTGAGGTTGTAAGTGGGAGGAGTGGGATCTGAAGGGGGTGGGAGTATTCTTGAAGCTGTTGTGGATGTCGGCAATTTTGTTGTAGAAGAAGGCGGATAGCGCATCGCCGAGGTCTTGGGAGGGAGTGATGTCGTTGGATGCTGCGGTGGGGTTAGTGAATTCTTTGACGATATTGAAGAGTTCCTTGCTGTTATGAGAATTGTTGTCGAGACGGTCCTTGAATGCTGATTTCTTGGCGGATCGAATCAGTTGGTGGTGTTTGCGGGTGGCTGTCTTGAGGGAGGCCATGTTGTCTGAGGTTGGGTTTTTTCTCCAATTCTTCTCCATGGTGCGGCATAGCTTCTTGGATTTTTTAAGTTCATCATTGAACCAGGGAGCCTTTTTGTTGGCTGATTTCAACTGGTGCTTTTTCAGGGGGGCTAATTCGTCCGCACTGTGGATAATCCATTGCCTGAGGTTGGTGGCCGCTTGGTCTGGGTCCATTGAGAGGGTGGGAGGGTTTTGGTTGAGTGATGTGAGGAGTTGGTCGGTGGTGATTTTGTTCCAGTTTCTCCTGGGAATGGGTTGTGGGCGGTTGTGGGTCAGGGTGGTTTTGTAGCTGAAGTGAACACAGCTGTGATCCGTCCAGTAGAGAGCTGTAGTGCGATCGAAGGAGATGTGCTTGCTGGAGGTGAAGATGGGGTCGAGCGTGTGTCCGGCTGTGTGAGTGGGGGTGTCAACAAGTTGTTTGAGTCCGAGATTGGCCAGGTTGTCCAGAAGGGTGGTGGTGTTGCTGTCGAGTATGTTTTCAAAGTGGTAGTTGAGGTCTCCTAGAAGAATGTAGTTCTCGGAGGCGAGGGCGTGCGGGCTGACGAAGTCTGTGATGTCGTCGCTGAATTGAGTGTGGGTGCCTGGAGGCCTGTAAATGAGGGTGCCTCTAAGGGTGGTCCTGGGGTCGGCGTGGATCTGGAAGTGGAGGTGTTCGGCGGTTGCAAGATTGTCGTCGGAGCTGGTTGTGATTTTGATGGTGTTTCTGTGGACGATGGCGATGCCTCCTCCAGTTTGATTGGAGCGGTCTTTTCGAATAATCTTGTAAGCGTCCGGTATGGCTATGGCGATGTCGGGAGCAGAAGATGCGTTCATCCATGTTTCAGTAAGGAAGGCGATGTCAGGTGACGCAGTGTCGATTAGGTCCCAGAGTTCTGTTGCATGTCTGTGGACCGAGCGGGTGTTCAGTAGGATGCATTTCAGGCGGTTGGGTTCGGAGATGTGTGTGGAGGAAGTGGGTTTGGTGAGGGTCCTGAAGCAGTTGAACTTGCAGGAGAGGCAGGCGAATGGGCCGAGGGTACGTCCTGGGGTGGCTTCGCAGCATAGTGGGGTGCGTCCGGGGTTAAGGGCGAGGAGAGTAGCGGCATCATAAGTGGTTTTAGTGGCTTGGGAGTGGCGGGGACCAGGGGGACAGGCGCTGGGCGCGGTCCAGGCGCGGACGGGCATAGACGGGCTTACCTTTGGCTCATCTTCGGCGTGGCCGCAGCGCGTGGACGCTGCGCGGGAGGGCATCTGTCTTAAGTGGATGGAGGAGAGGGGAGGGGCGAGGGCGGGGCAGCTGGGAGGCGGGATCGTGGTGGGGAACTGGGCTCGGGGTTAAACAACAAACAACAAAATGGCTGCGAGCCAACAAGTCTACCACGAACAGATTAGGGCACAACCTGAGTTAGGCTAGGGAAAAGGGCAATGGCGCCAGTACAATTAGCCCAAAATCAATGACACAGTTTAAAGGCAGACAACACAGTTGATTGGTAACCTAATGTGCACTGTGGCAGTATAGCGCTCTGAAGTGATCCAAACTCCTGTGTAGCGCTACGGAAAATAAACAGCACTCTAGCACACAAGAAAATGTCAGTAGTGCGAGCAGAGCGCTACTTCAATCGATCAGGTATGCATAGAGTTAAGCAGCTGAAGTGCGAGCAGAGCGGGACCCAAATTCTATAATAACAAATCAGCGGTAATGCGAGCAGCTGTAGCGTGAGCAGGGCGGGCACAGAATGAGTCTGCACTAATGCGGGCGGAGAGTTAAATCTGAATTTGGCAAGCAGCTGTAGCGTGAGCAGAGCGGGCGCAAAACGAATCTGGACTAATGCGGGCGGAGAGATAATAAATCTGAATTTGGCAAGCAGCTGTAGCGTGAGCAGAGCGGGCGCAAAATTAATCTGCACTAATGCGGGCGGAGAGATAATAAATCTGAATTCGGCCAGTAGCAGTCTGTAGAAATATCTTAACGATACCAGTTCTGGGTCGGGTCGGGGCATGGAGCACGTTGGGAGAGATCGCTTCTGGCAAGTGCAGGACGGTCACTCAGTATTAGTCTTTGAAAAGATGCCAGTAGAGAAATAAAAAGGTGCTTTAATTGCCATTTTTAAATAGGGCATAATTGTCTTCAGCCATTACCTCTATGAAGAGACAGAGCACAAAGTCCAACCTGACCTACTGTTGACATGAAATAGTTAAGCTGATGTCTTTTCATTATTAAAATAAGCTCAAAATTTTCAAAGACAGGCTGCAGATTCAATAAAGACACATTGACAGCACTGTCCCTCTTAAACTTAGTTGTCGGATCATTTTCAGTTTGATGCAGGCTAAATTAGCTTATCACCCTATTTATCACTTGTAGCAACCACGGCCAGTGCAGATTAGAATTGTGGGGCGGTGGGACCAGGGGGGGAGGGGAGATTTTGACAGACAGCGGAGATGAAAAATTAATTATTTATTTACTTTTCCTTCGTGGTTGTCTGTCGAATCCCCTCCCCAACCCGGCCCACCACTCTTACCTCCACTGGCCGCTGCTGACTTGCAGAGCCTTTCATGGTTATCCAATGGTGTCATACAAGTTATGATCGCAAGCAGGCTTAGGTTTGCATTTTGTAAATTTTCACAGTTGTTTTAACAGGGCAAACCAGCTCACATGTACGCAAAAATGCGATGGATGCTTCATGGCGGAAACAGCTCAGCCCTGAAACTGTTTTTGCATGTTTCTCTATTGAAGGGATCCAGAGCTCATTGATCCTAAATGCAGTGATGTAGAAGAAGGTTACAGCCAGCCGCCAGGAAGACAACAGGAACAGCAGGTAAGGACCATTGCTTAGAGTGCACAATGGTTGTACATCTCTCTTCACTGGGGATCTCTAACAGCAGACATTTTGACTAACAGGGTACCTGAGTTGTGAAATGGACAGCGGCAGCAAATTCACCTATGCCGCATATATGTACATTCAGGAGCACATTCTGTGATCTTCATTAGCATGTAGACAGCTTCAATAATACAAGTTAGGGTTTTCTACACACATGGGCATCACTTTAATTGGCTGCAAGTTAAGGTTTGTCTCATCATGATTTGCAGTTTATGACTCACCCCACTTGCTCATAAAAGAGAACTATACCCGCATCAGCTCCCTGGAACAATAATATAACAGGACGACTGCCAGTACATAGCCGCTAAGTTCAATTGGTCGAAAGTATGAGGTTCTTGTAGCAGGCATGCAATGACAAACAGAAGAAGAGCTATATTACCATATTGCAGTGGCGACTGGTGGAATTTGAAAGTTATGTAGTGTAATGCCAGTTAACGAATGTTGGCGCGCAAGCAAGTGTAACAAACAAGGTTGATGTTTCCCTTGAGGATCGGGGGGAGTACTCCACCCCCCCCAAGAAAATGGTTGAAAATTTGTGAATAAAGGTGCATTTTCTAGTAGAATTTCAGTAATAATTTGACCCAAAACACAGGGGTGCATCGCCTGATGCAGCGATCTATACTGCTTCCCCTCATTAACAACACATTCTTACAGATGGTTGAGGATAGCTCAGGTCCTATTTCAAAGGTGGTGACCAAAATGTAGATTACACTAACAAAGAGATGTTCTTTCAGTTAGAGAGACACTCAGACCAATGAACTTAGTGTATGTGTAAGGAAAGAGAATGTTTTGCAAGATCACTGCTAGATCTGGGATTTCTGGTTGGCAGAAGTATGCACCCTGTCCAAGTAGGAACCGCTAGTTGGGGTGAGCTAGATACACACTAAAGGATGACCTGTGCTCACCTTCTAGTAGCTTGGCACAGAGTCGCCAGGCTTATCTTTAAGAGGCAATGTGTAAAGTATTTGTGCAATGCACTCACACAGTAATACGATGAAAACACCACCTAAATATTGCACACAGCTTTAGAAAAATAGATAATAATTTTTGGAGTAAAACAAAACCAAAATGACAAACATCCAAAAATCAGAATTTTTAAAAAATAAATCAAAATATAGTGCTCAGAGTCAAATAGCACTTAAGGGTTACTTAAGGTCGGCCTGGACCTGGGTATATACAAAGTTCAGGCTTACCAAAATGAAGGGCATGCCGGCTTTAGGACTCATGAGGGTCCTGCTAAAAAAGTACCTTGGATGGAGGAGGCGTCGACTTAAAAAAACTCGATGTTTCAGTTCTGATCCTCTCAGTCAATGAGACTTCATTGACTAACTCTTTTACGATGCAGGAGATGCACTGTCATTGAGCCGCGCAGTCTATCGTCATTGAGCCATGCAGTCTGTTGAAGTGATGTTGTCGATCAGCTACTGCTTTGCGTTGATTCCAATTGGCACAAAGCTGTCAATGCGTTGGGATTGATGGATCAGCAAAAGCTCTCTTTCAAGGGCCCAGGGCTGGATTGGCACTTCTTGGCACGGCATGACTCACAGATGGCAGAGTTCAGGTGCTGTTGCAGAATTTTAGGAAGACTTTAATGTCCCCTTAAAACTCTACAAAGGTTTGAAGTGTGCTGCACAGTGCAGCAAACATAATGTAAGAAAAGATAGGGGAAATAATAACATTTGTTGTTGTTAGAGCGTGTGTCAAGGTGCTGTTATCTTTTGGTGCCAACCCCTGACTACCAATTATAGTAGATACGACTACATAAAAAACCATAGGTAGTAGCGTGGGACCACACATGTACCACCCATGACATTCCATTTTGAATTAAAGTAACGCATTGAGCTGTTTACATTACTTTTAAGGCTACTTTCCAGAACAAAAAATATTTTGTGCTGACAGGTAAGTACTTTAACCACACTTTGTGCGGCTTTGTATCACGTCAGAATAGGGGGCAAGCCAGGAAGCCCTTGGAGTCACCCTAGATTCAATTGAGATGGGTCCAGTCCTTTTCCTCAGCAGGGCAAAAGGAAGCAAGTAGCAGGCAACAGGCAGCACATCAGAGTACAAAAGCAGCTCTTCCAGGTCAGCAGTCCCACACAGCGCCAGTTCTTTTTACATCACAGCAGTCCTTCTTCTTAGCAGAGTTCTTCATTGGTCCTGAAGTGTACTGTCTTGGAAGGGTCAGAGGCCCAGTACTTCTATCCAAAAATTTCAAAGAGTGGTCCTGGAAGTGCACAAGTATTCTTTCAACCCAGCAACCCAGTCCTGTCTGCCAGGCCATCTGTGGCAGGAAATCAGTCCTCTGTGTGAGATCAGGCTCATACCAATTGCAGTGTGTCAGAGCCTTCCTGCCCGGGAAGGTTATTCTTCTTTCGATGGGGAGGCACTGGAGATTGCAGAGGTGTTGCTTGACGTGGTTGTGCCGGGGGATTGTAGAGTTAGTCTGGCTGCTGTGTGCTGGATGGTCTGGAGCTTGCAGGGCAGTTTTATGTTGATTCCGGCATAGAGGCCATTGCCGTAGTCCAGTCTGACAATACAGAGTACCACCACCATCGACAACACAACCACCCCCATGAACATTTCAACTTCAAGCTCAGATGACAAGACAACCATCACAGTCACCCATGCATACCAACCCCCAAGCCCACGCTCTAGTTTCTGCAACACCATTACAGACTTCATTGTGCCCCTAGCCTTAGACTCCGAGGACTACATCTTCCTCTGGGACCTAAATTTCCACATCGACGACACCAACAACAAAAACACTGCACACCTCCTCAACAGAATGAGCAGCCTCAGATTGTCCAAGATCATCCATGACCCTACACACACCGCACAACACATGCTGGACCCAATTTTCACCTCCAACAACTGCAGCAAATATAGCCATGTCAAAGAACTCACATGGACTGATCACTCCATCGAACTTCAGCAGCTCTAGCGTCTGCGCCCAACCGTAGGTGGAACAAAATTTCAGAGCAGCTGGGCGAACACCCTCAAAACCTCCAACCTTGCTACCGCCACCAACCTCAAACAGGGAGTGAAAAACATCAACGCCTGAATCACCAATTACGTAGACAGAATAGTCCCCATCAAAAGCAACATCCAGAGAAAATCCTCCTAAAAGGCCAGCTGGTAGACCCAAGAACTCAGAACAGTGAAACGAGACAGCAAACAGTTGGAGAGGAGAGATGCCGCACAAGCAAGGACAACTATGACAGGGCGGCATTCAAGACCTCTCTCAACACCTACCACCACCTGCTGAAGGCAACAAAGAAGACAGCCATTGCCGCACACATCAAAACCAGTGCCAACAACACAAAATAACTTTTTAACATTATTATTATTTTTTTTTTAATTTTTTTTTTGTCCTCATAACCTCCATGTAGACGAAGTGCCAAAAAGGGTTAGTGGAAAATAGCTGTCTCAGTGTAACCAAACAACTGGAAGGGATACCATTCTTATGGGGGCCGCCTGTCCCTCAGCTCTCCACCGTATTCCAAAGAGGCACAAAGTCGTTAATACGCCAACATATGGCGAACCTTGGAGTAGTTTTGACAGCCAGAAAGGGGGCCGGGCATGAGCCGGATATCGGCTGTTCCATGGGTACAAATTATTAAAAGCACCCTAGGAAATCAATCATTGGACTCGGGGGAAAAAATAAAAAATAAAAACCCGAGTAAATCACTGAAGCCATGAGAATAAATACCAAAAAGCTCTTTTACTGTGATTACCAGATCTGGCCAGGTCAGTAAGTGAAGTCTGCAATACTGAGTTTTGCCAATCCCTAAAAGAGGGAGGAAGAGGGTCCTTCCATTTCCTGCAGATCTCTCTTCTTGCAAGCAGGACGGAGTAAAAAATTAAACACCTGAGTGGGTATTGTACACCATCTAAGATTCCAAATATTATTAGAGACAGGTCCATTATCACAGGTCTTCCTAGAGATTCTGTAAGGGAATTGCTAATATCCTGCCAGAATGTAGTTAAAGCAGGACATTCAAAAAACATATGCGTATCCGAGGCAGCAATCAGACCACATTTAGTACAAGACACTGACTGGCCAGCTGTAAATTTAGAAAGTCTTAGAGGGGAAGAATACGCCCTATGCAGGGAAAAAAAGGTGATTTCTCCGTAGCCAAGATGGCTTAACAATACTCCACAAAAGCTCGAAAGAGGACTTCCAAAGAGTTGGTAAATCAGAATCCATCATCACAGAACCCCATAAAGAGTCTGGCAAAACGAAGTCTCCTTCTGACTCCTCGAGAATAAAGTCATACCATTTAGATATTTCTTTCTTAGCTGGACCGCTGTTTAATAAGTCAGTAATCAATGGGCTGTGTCCTCCAAGCTTTAATTTATTCTTATTGGCAGAAGATACCTTATAAGCCGCCGTCCAACTGTGGATCTGTATATATTTGAAACTAGAGAAGTTAGAGCCAACCTTAGCTTGCAAATGTTCCCACGAAAGTAGATCTCCCTAATAGAAGAGGTCGCCCCAAACTTCCAAACCTGCCTCTCTCAGTGGGATTGCTAAGGTGTCATCCAGCCAGGCAGGATTTTCTGGCAGATCCCACAGAGGAGTTTTCTCACAGAAGTAATTTACTTTTATACCTTTCATGATTTCAGCCCATGTTCTAGCAAAACCTTGTAGAGTCTTCAGTTTAATTTTTTTTAAAAACTTAGGATTTCCAAACTTAAAAAGAAAACCAGAATGGCCGATTTTTTCCCCCTCCAACATAGCTGTATACATAAGACCCACCCCCAAGGCTACGGGACCCTTCAATAGCATTCGTGAGTGGGATAGTTGAAAGGCCCAAGCGTAACATTTTATATCCGGGGCTGCCAAACCACCCTTATCACGTCGCCGTCTTAGTTTTTTCCAGGCGATCTGTGGAAGATGGTTATTCCAGATAAAAGAAGAAATATTTGATTGCAATTTGGCTAGAGTTTTGGATCAAAATATAAGGGAATGGTATTAAACAAAAACGAAACCTTTGGGAGAATAGACATTTTGACAAGATTGACCCTACCTATTAATGACAAAGGGAGGTGTGACCAAGATTGGAGAAGCTTACGGCAATCTTTAAATACTGTGGCCAAATTAGCTTGGACTATTTTGTCGATATCTTTAACTATTGTCAAACCTAGGTGGGAAGAACATGGCGGCAGCTAGCTAGCTTGCCGCGGTGCTCCGCGCGGATCACCCTGTAAAGATCGCCTTCTGCTCATTATGAATACGTGACCGATTTCGATGATGCTAGTAATGATGCTAGTAACGTCTTGTCTGCATTTGAGCTCGTCATTTTGAACTCTTGACTTCAATTGCTGTGGCGGTTGCAGTACATTTACATCGTCCAAATCACATTGATGGTTGGTTTTTTCCTGGTCACTCGGCGGTGCGCAGGAGTCCTCTCTCTACCTCCATGGTGTTCCGATCTCGGCCCAGGCAGAACAGTCAGTGGCGGTGTAGACCGAGGCGGAGACGGAGGTGGTGACTGTTGCAGCCACGGAGGTAAAGGGTGTTGTGAGGGGGTTCAGGCGATTTCAGCCAATGCAGGCAAGTGGGGCTTCGATCTGCTAAACCCCGGAATCTATCATATTCAGAGGGTTTGTTTTGCTGAGAGGTTGGATTCTAAAAATGAAATAAAAAACAAAACTTACACTGGTTTTTCTCTCCATCGAGTGAGCGGCTGCTCACCCCTCCCGGAAAAACGCCCAGTATCATCAATTACTTTAACATCTAGCCCGAGGATCACCGTAGCAGCACTGGAGCTAAGGAAGGGCAAGAGAATGAGGAACTTATTCTCTCCTCGAAGTGCCTTAGATTTGGACACATGTTACGAAACTACATCCTCTAAGGAAGTACTACAAAATTCTGCTACCCTTGCTGCAGTGGAGGGGGTCTTTTGGCTATAATTTGGCCAGTAGAAGCCCTACAGATTTGTCGTTGCTAGAGTCTATTTCTACCACTCCTACTATACCTGACTCTTGTTTTGATACTCTTAATAGTAAGGGACATATACATACTTTTTCATGCAAGGGTACTTTAAATGTCACTGGTGCACCTAAAACTACAGCCAGCCCATTAAACACTGCGAAAGGAGAGCCTAAACGAGGTCGAGGTCGTGGACGCAGAAAGAGAATAGAACTAAAAAAAAGTGATGCTCCAGTAGGGGGGCTAGAAGTAGTGAAAGGTGTTAATATATTATCTAAAACGAAGTCATCCTCTTTTTTGAACACCGAATTCAAATCCAAAACCCCGATTGTGAAGAGTAAAACTAAGGCAAAGTCCAAGGATCCCAAAATATTACATCCAACAGGTTCAAAAATTACTCCTTCACTTCGTTCCTATTTTAAAGCCATTCCACAGATTTTACATCTATCTGAAGGTTTAGACGATCAAGACATGGCATCTACATCTGATAGTAACTCCTTATCTACCTGTCAACCTGCCACACTGGTGGATACCTTTGGGCGACAGATAGCGCTGAAAAAAGCCCAGCTGAAAATAGCCCAGCTCAAGTTTCAGAAATGGCTCAAATTACGGGTTTTGCGGTCAAGGCACAAGCATTTATAGAACCTGAATCAGAGCAGCAGCTCCTCCTGCTAGGACAATCTCAGCTCCGGCCTTCATCGCGGGAGCAAAGTTTACCTCAAGATCCTATTACCGTATTCCCTGAAGAGGTTGAAGAATTGGACTCTATCGAACTGGGAGGTGCATCTGGTGGCCCAGACGAAGATGATTCTGTTAATCCTGTTCAACTTGACACCAATTCAGTATCTTCCTCTTCTTTCCAAGCTCCATTGACAGCAGCCTCTGTTCTAGAAATGTTTTCAGCTCTTACGCTGGAGATAAGAAAGGGATTTGCTGAGTCATCCGCTAAACAACTAGAGTTCAAAAATTATTGTGAAACGCTCGATAACAAAATCGAAAGTCTCACTATAAGAACTGGTGTGTTAGAAGAGACTGTCGGCGCTCATTCGGTCCATCTGGACCAGGCGAAAGAGGACATTAAGAAACTTACTAAGGAAGATCTGGTCCTCAGTGAGAGGATGGAGTCCCTTGAGAATAATGCAAGAAGGGGGAACATTCGTATTTTGAATGTCCCAGAAGGGTCTGAAAGGTCAGATATTAAACAGTATATTGTTTCTCTATTGAAAGAAGCACTCTCTCTAGATTGCACTTCTACAGAATTGTCACTGGATATCCAGAGGGTACATAGAGATCCCTTTAAGCTGAATCCACAGAGATCTAAACCACGCAAAATTTTAGTCAACTTTCATACCTATGTACTAAAAGAGCGTATCCTAAACATGGCTTTAAAACAAAAGTCTCTGTCTGGAAAAGGCTTTACCTTTTTGATCAGATTGGACCTTTCCCGAATTACGCTTGAAAAGCAATGGGAATTTGGAAGGCGATAGAATGCCTTTAGAAATTTGGGCGCAACAGCCCAGCTAATGTTCCCGGCAGCTCTCAAAATAATGCACAACAACAAGATGTATAACATTAGGTCTGTGCAAGCAGCTGATGAGCTATTAATGGATCTGGGCAAAGGGGGCCGCAAGGTTTAACATTAGGTTCAATATTTAGGTTTAATATTGGACGCCATCCTTTTCAAAATCCTAGCTGCTCCTGTTATATAATCCCTCAAGTTTTCTGTTTGGGAGATCATAAGGTAGTTGTAAATATATAGATATATGTATTATGTACCCATCACATTATTTAAAAGCGTTATAGAGCCAACTAATTTTTTGTTTCAATTTTACCTACTTATTCGTTATTAGTCACTTGAATATTTAGTGATTAGGCTTTCTTGCCAAGGATCAACCGGTGGGGCACTATCTACTGGACATTGTTCCGGTTAGATAATGCTAGGGTTCTTCACGGGGGAGGGTCTCTCACCTTCTGGGTGGGAGCGTGTTTGGGTGGCAAAAATTTAAAAAAGTCCTCAATAACCTAGAAAAATTAAATAGAAGTTTTTGGAATGGTAATTGATATTTTACACTTGTTCGTTACATTATTATAAACATTTTCCTTTGGTATAGCACTAATCGCCGCGTCTTTTGGTTAGGAGATGAGTAATGTAGGTTTCCTTTCCTGGAACGTCAATGGCCTCCGCACCCAGTCCCGAGCCAGCAAGATTTTGCAATATTTAAAGGACTCGGATGCGCAGGTCATGGTGTTGCAGGAAACCCACCTTACACAATCTGAACTAGCGGCACTTATTAAGAAGAATAGATGGATTGATTTTTCTGTCTCTACCACCCAAACCTCTCATATAAGAGGTGTCGCCATCATCTTTAAAAGGGGAGTTAAAGCTAAATTAATATCACAGGGGGTAGATATTTCTGGTAGATGGGCCATAGCCTCGGTTCTTTTGGCTGGATTCTCAGTCACAATAGTTGGCTATTATGGTCCGAACCAAGACGACCCCTCTTCGTTGGAATCAATCTTCTTTCAGTTGCTTTCTATCTCTGGACCTATAATTTTAGCCGGCGACTTTAATATTGTCCTGGACCCCATCCTGGACAAGTCCCCGAATAATAGATCTATGGTCTTGTCTAAAACTAGATCTTTTTTACTAGAGGCTATGAGACTCCATGGGTTTGTGGATGTCTGGCGACTTAGGTCGGGAAATCAGCAGGGGGTTTCCTATAGGAATTTTAAATATCACCATAAGTCAAGGATTGACTATATATTGGTTACCCAAAGATTGGTTGATTCTGTCAAAACGATAGCATATATTCCATCGCATCTTTCAGACCACTCTGCGGTTAAATTGGTGTTAGGTCTCCGTAGTAAAAAACCCCCGACAATGTGGTCCTTTGATTGCTCTCTTCTCACCAATGAAGAAGATATCCTGTACCTTAAGTCAGAGACCGACAATTTCTTCTTGTCTAATAGTGGTACTGCCTCCAACAGAATTATTTGGGACTCGTTTAAGGCAATGTTGAGAGGGCTGATTGTCTCTAGGGTTGCCTTTCGGAAGAAAAGTTATAACGAATCGATCTCCTCTCTGGAATTAGAAATGACCCGTGTTCAACATGAGATTGACCTCAATAGTATAGCCTCGAGCTCTATTTTAGATCCTCTTCACAATCAGCTGGTCGCTTTAAAGGGAAGCTTGGCATCAATCTTAAACCTAAGGGTCCAACAGAGATGGGAGGCCAGTAAGCTGGCTCATTTTGAGTATAGTGAAGGTGCTGGCAAATTACTGGCTTGGAAGACCAAAGTAGATCAGGTCCGGAATAACATTGCGTCCATTAATGTAGGTAATATCAAGATCTCTTCAGATGATGAGATTAGGAAGGCATTTAGAGAATTTTTCCAGGAAATTTATCAAGAGGACAGAGTGGTATCAGCTGAATCTGCTAAAATTTGGCTGAATAAAATTACTCAGCCCTCTTTTTCTCCTGAACAATCCCAATATTTGGATAAGCCAATTACTGAGAGTGAGGTAACATCTGCCATTAAGAGATCTAAGAAGGGAAAGGCGTCGGGACCGGATGGCCTACCAGCTGAGTTATATAAGATGTTCGACTCAGAGATCATTCCTTTTCTTACTAATCTCTTTAATCAAATACTCCTAGAAGGAATGGCCCCTCCATCATCTTGGGATAATGCCTCTATTACTCTCATTTTAAAATCGGGCAAGCCTAAGGAAGAGTGTGGGTCATATAGGCCAATTTCCATCCTGAACGTGGACTAAAAAATATTTACCACAGTTCTATCTTCAAGACTGGCCGACATTGCACCTTCTGTCCTTCATTCTGATCAAAAGGGGTTCCTGAAGGGTAGACAATTATATGAATTGGCTTATGATCTAATTGGCGCTATAGATATTGCAACATCCTATAATCTTCCACTGGCGGCCCTTACATTAGACGCAACCAAGGCTTTCGACAGGGTCAACTGGGTGTACCTGTCGGAGGCCTTGGCCTGGTTTGGCGTCTGAGACCGCTTCCGCAGGGTAATTAGCCTGTTGTACAGTAATCCCTCTGCTGCCCTACTTGTTAATGGCGATCTATCGTGCCCTTTCTCTATCACTAGGGGAACACGACAGGGGTGTCCGCTTTCCCCTTTGCTCTTTGACTTTTATATTGAGCCTTTTGCTCAATGTCTAAGGGAGGAGGTCTCTATTAAACCTTTTTTCTATCAGGGTTGGAAGAGGAAAGTGGCATTATATGCCGACGATGTGCTTATTTTAACATCAGAAGCCGCTACGGCTCTCCCTGCTATTGTGCAGCTGGCTCAAGCCTTCGGACAGGTATCTGGCTATGAAATAAATACAGCCAAAACTGAAATGCTTGTTTGGAATGATGTGAATGCTCCAACGTATCTCCAACCGGGCACTTCAATGAGATAACTTTTTAACATTATTAAGGAATTCTCCAACCTGGCTGCCATTGAAAAAAGTGTTACACCTTCACAGGAACTGTGCAACAACGTTGTCCACTTTTACCATGACAAGTTTGCAACCATGTACAGAAACCTCGAACGCCAACCCATACCTATGGACTTCCTCGACAGATATCCTACCACCGTACATGACACAAACCACACACTAGCCACCTAGAACATCCTCTCCACCCAGGACACCACATCAACCATGAAATTCATCCACTCGGGAGCTCCCATAGAACCATGCCCGCATCAGATTGTCAACCTTGGAAAAACAAAAGGATTGGCAAGGAACACACCGCCCTACTTAACACCTCTATCATCCCCCCCAATAATTTCAGAAACCTAGAAACATGCTGAAGTGAGACCACTGCTAATAAAACCCTCCACTGACCCCAGCAAACTCAAAAGGTACTGGCCAAGCACCTTGCTCCCTTTCCCAGTGGAGGTACTGGAAAAGTTCACCAACAATCAACTCATGACACACCTGGAGCAGAAACAGCTACTCAGCAACTCCCAATCTGACTTCTGCAGCAATCACAGCACCGAAACCGTCCTGATATGCACCACTGACAACATCTGAACACTCCTCAACCGAGGAGAAATAGCATCAATGATCCTCCTCGACTACTCTGCAGCCTTCAACACCGCATCCTACCACACACTGATCGAAAGACTCTACCACATCGGCATCCAAGGGGTTTCGCTCAGATGGATCACCTCCTTCCTCACTGGAAGAACCCATAGGATACATCTCCGAATCCTAGGAGATCACCTGTAGTGTGCCCTAGGGCTCATCCCTCAGCCCCATACTCTTCAATGCATATATGACCCGCTGGCCAACATCGTCAGATCAATCAGTCTCAACATAATTTCCTACGCAGGCGACACCCAGCTCATCCACTCATTCACTGATGACACCCACACCAACAGTATCAACTTCCACAGGTGCATGACAAACGTGGCCGACTAGATGGAGAGCAACTGGCTGCAGCTGAACACAGACAAGATAGAAGTACTGAACTTTGGCAACAGCAGCAACACATGAAACCATGATACAAGCCCTCAACACCAGCCGACTGGAGTACGCAACGCCCTTTACCTAGGAGTCATGGCACACCTCCTACATAGACTTCAGACCTTACAGAATTCTGCAGCTTGACTAATGCTTGGCCTTCCTCAATGAAACCACATCATACCTCACCTTGGGCAACTCCACTGTCTCCCCGTACAGAAGACATGCCAATTCAAGTTGCTGACCCATGCACACATGACTCTACACAACCTAGGTACTGCCTACATTAACCACTGCCTGAACTTCAACCAACCATTGAGAAGACCCCCTTCACCTCCCATTCACTTGCTTATACCCCCACTCCTTCTCCCATGTCAGAGCAAAGACCTCAAAGAGCCTCCTCATGCACAGCTGGCCCATCACCTCACTTCTGGAATTCCAAATGTCCCTCAAGACCTGGCTGTATGAATCAGACTCCAGGACCTGCAAGCACCTGGATACTCTATTGGGTGATTACCCATATTTTCATAAATCTTGATAGATTGATTAATTGATTGATTCACTGGATCACAATGAAAAGCCCAAAAATGTGATGTGAGTGTCAATCATACATATGAGAGATAAAGTATGATGTACTAGCTGAAGAAGGAATTATGCTGACATCTTAAGCTGTGTGAATGCCAATTGGTCTGTGTTAATACATATTCTAACTCATGCAAACAACATTTGTGCATGCCTGTGTTTGCTTTTATTAGCACTTCAGGCGATATGAAAACATATGTAGGGAAACTGCATTTGTTTGGAGCTGCTACAATGTATTTGTTGCCTTGATGAAGACCCAGGTTAACTCAGTCTGAGGGCTCTAAATGTCAAATTTTTTGGTTCCAGTTTGTTTGAACTGTATTAACCCAAATGTCTATATCATCCGGTCCTATGGGTTTGAACTACTGCACATATTATAAATATCACTAATATATATGTTGGTTTATGTTTGGCTCACATATTTACACTTACAGTGTGCCGTCATTTGAAGTACCTACTTGGTTTTGATTGTCGAATATATTTACTCTATGTTGGACTTGTGTTATGATACTTTGTTATTCAACATAAAATACTGAATACAGGCAACACTTTGAGGATTTTCATGATCATTCACTGATATGTGGGCACTTGTACCATTTGTAATCACATTTTGAATGATTCCTAGGGGAACACAGTGGCTTACATTCCTATTACCCACTGCTCTTAATGGGCGCAAGGCACAAGTGTTAAACAGTTTATTTATAAAGGTTTATATACCGCGAACATGACCCACGAGGGTATCAGAGACCTTTACAATAGACAGTTATTAAACATTAGATGATTGGGGTAATATGCATACATTCGTAATTCGCCATTCAATACAAAAGAGGTATACAGTGGTATATGGATAACATAGGCGGCTAGTAGTCATTAAAGAATTAAAGTCTTAGGATGTGAATTTGTTCAATAGAAGCATTTTTACTTCTTTTTTGAAGGAGGTAAAGGAGGAGATTCTGTGTACATCTGGAGGTAGGGCGTTCCAAATCTTAGGTGCGATCCTGAGAATGCCCTGCAACAATTTCTCTTTTTATGGAAGGATTGTGGTTTCAGTAGTAGTGAACTCGCACTTCGCGATTGTCTGCAACCTCCCGACCACTCTACCTTTTGTGCTATGTAACTGGGGGTGTTGCTATGTAGGGCTTTATGGGTCATGCAGGTGATCTTTTGTTGTATTCTTGCCTTGTAGGGTAGCCAGTTCAGAGTTTTCAAGGTCGGAGAAATGTGATTATTTCTTTTAGTTCCTGAGACTAGTCTGGCTGCAGCGTTAAGAGATGCCCTCAGCGGGGCCAGCTTGTATTTGGGAAGACCGCATAGAGTGGTGCTTCCAATGTCCAATCTTAGAATCACTAGGGCTTGTACTGCCATTTTTAAGTCGGTCTGTGGGAGGAAGGATTTAAGTTTCCTTAGGATACTCATTTGATGATTAGCTCCCTTAGTGGCATTATTGATTTGCGCCTGCATATTCAAGTGTTTGTCTAGGGTGACTCCCAAGGATTTCGCTGAGTCAATGATGTGGGGAGCTTAGTCAAATGAAGTTAGATGCTTCAGCCATAAGTCTATCTTGGGTGTGTGAAGGGGGATGGGAGATGAGAATCAATTCCATTTTGTTGGTGTTAAGCATGAGGTGGTTGCCAGTGAGCCAACTTTGAGTATTAAGTAGAATAGAGTTGAGGGAGATGAAGTCATCTGGATAGGAGATTTTTATATATTGTGTGTCATCCGCATACAGGTGATATGGAATGTTGGCAGAGTTTAATGCGTTTGACAGGGGTTCCATGAGTAGATTAAAAAGAATGTGTGAAAGTGGTGAGCCCTGTGGAATACCTATGGTGACCATGGAGGGTTAAGAAAGTGATTGCTTCATCTTAATTCTTTGGGTTCTGTTATTTAGGAAGGAGGTTACCCATTCTAACACTGGGTCAGTTAGGCCCATCCTTTGTTCCATTAGGGACAATAGGTTATTGTGCTTAACCTTGTCGAAGGCGGAGGATAAATCGAGAAGTATCAATAGACATGATTCGTTATGGTCTAACATTTTTGGTATGTCATCCATTATGTGATTAAATGCTGATTCAGTGCTGTGACCTTGATGGAAGCCAGATTGGTGTTTGTCTAGGAAGTTGTAATTCTCGATGTGGTTGCATAATTTAATTTGTATACACTTTTCCATCAGTTTTGCCAAAGTGGGGATGTTGGATATGGGGCGTTAGTTTTTGAGATCTGGGGAGAGGGAATTGGCTTTCTTTAGTATAGGTGTGACCTGCCCTACTTTAAGACAGGCAGGTATGGAACCTTGTCTCAGAGAAGAGTTTACAATCTTTGACCATAAGGGTAGAATAGAGGTTTTTATCATTTTGAATAGAGAAGGAGGTAAGAGATCAGAGAAGTGATTGGAGGGGTTAATCGCTAGAAGACTGGTATAGATTTCGTATTCAGGGATGGGCGAGAAGGTGTGCCAAGATGCATTGTTTTTTTGAATTTCAGTCGGAAAACTAAAATGGTCCTTGATCTGTGAGTAAAATGTAGACTCATGAGCAATAGTTTGTGGAAAGGCATTCTTAGATTGAATGTCGTATTCAATGGATTTTTTCTAAATTGGCAAGCTCATCGCAATTAGGGGTAGCCGCATCGCTTAGTTCCATCGCGCTAGGAGTGTTGAACGATTGTTGTTTGACAATTTCAAATAGTTTTTTGGGGACTGTTAATGGCTTGATTCAGCTGGATTTTGAAGAAGTCAGTTGCTTGGTTTTGCACTTATGCATTGTTCTAAATGACCCTATTGCTGTGGATCCTGATTCCATTAAATTACAGGAGATTGTGGCTCCTCTGGGGCTGATTTCTTATATTACTAGCCCCACGCATATCAAGGGTCATACCATTGACCAGATTTTCTCGACAAGGATGTTAGATGTTTCTATGCCGCGTCCTGTGCTCTGGACTGATCATTTTTTGATCGATTTTTGCATTCTGTCTTCCACCCTGAATGGTTCCAGAGTTCAGAAAGAGGTCAAATGGTCGGGGCGACCTTTCCATCAGGTCTCGGTGGAAATGCTGGCCGATGCTTTGCGTGCTCATCCATGTCGGCCAAAAAGTGGCTGTCTACTAGATTTGAGGAGCTGGCCCCGAGGAGACCAGCTAAATCTGGGGCCAGACTTTCCTCGGCCCCATGGTTTACTCCTTCTATGGGAAAAATGCGCCAAGAATGCAAGAAAGCAGAGAGAATGTGGTGGCGTAAATACGCCCCGGATGATAAATATAAATACCGGGAGGTAGTTAGGAGCTATCGGAAGCACGTTCTCGAGGGAAAAAAGGTTTTCTTGGAGCGCAGAATTGACGAGGCGGAAAATAGGAGCAAAGAGCTCTTTAGGATTGTAAAGGAGTTCACTTCTCCTTCTTCGAACTCCCCCTCTCATTCTCATTCTGAGGTCTGGATCAGTCAGCTAGGGGACTTTTTTATTAACAAAATCAAGTCCATTCAGGACTCTCTTTCTGACGCCGGCCTCGGTCCATTTTCCAGTCACCGGGCCACCGTCTGTTTGTCCATTGCGGATAGAAGTACAGTTCTTGTTAACTTCCCTTCCTTATCTGTAGCCTCTTCCCTCGACCTTCTTTCTCGGCTCCAGTCCGGCTTGCCACTGGATCCTTGCCCAGCGAAATGTCTAGAAAAATTAGCACCTGCAATCAACAGTATGCTTAATCCGCTGTTGAATTTGTCCTTGACTACGGGCGAAGTTCCGTCGGCCTGGAAGCATGCCCTGATCTTGCCACTACTCTGGATCCTTTAGTCCATGCTAACTACAGGCCCATCTCCCTTCTCCCTGCTCTGGCAAAGGTGATCGAGAAACATGTCCACCTCTCTATTTCCAACTATATAGAGAGCAATAACATTCTACATGATTCCCAATCGGGCTTCCGTGCTAATTATAGCACGGAGACAGCTTTGCTCGAGATCACCGATGCCATCAGGGAGACACTTGATCTGGGGGGGAAGGCAATTCTGGTTATGCTGGACTTGTCGGCGGCGTTTGACACCGTCCCCCATGCCGCTCTCCTTTCTAGACTCTGGGAGTTCGGCTTTCGTGGGACGGTGTGGAACTGGCTCAAGTCCTTTCTGGTCGGCCGTCGACAAGTGGTCTGGGCACCTCCGTTCTCCGCGGAAATGCTGCCGCTCGAGGTGGGGGTTCCTCAGGGGTCCGTCCTGAGCCCCACCCTCTTCAATATCTATATGGCCCCTCTTGCGGGGGTAGCGGAGTCCTACGGTGCCCGGATCATATCCTATGCTGATGACACCCAGCTCCTTTTTACATCTAAAAAGGGAGAGGCTTTTGATGGTGGTTTGATCGGGGAGTGCCTGGGTGCGGTCTTCGACTGGTTTCGGCGGCACGGGCTGAAATGCAACTCCGACAAGTCGGAGTTGCTTTTCTATGGCTGTCCGCCGGACCCTAACTGGAAGACCTGGTGGCCCCAGGACATGTCTCCGCCTGCTGAGGCCTCTGTGAAAGTTAAAAACCTCGGGGTGCAATGTGATGACAGCCTTTCTTTCAGACCTCAAATCATCGGTCTATCGGGGAAATGCTTCGGCATTTTGAAAATGCTTCGGAAGTTTCTCCCCTTGCTGTCCTTGCATCATAAAAAAATCATCGTGCAGTCTCTGATTGGCTCGCGATTAGATTATGCGAATGCCCTGTATATCGGGCTGCCTAAATATCTGCTGGCCCGATTGCAGATTGTGCAGAATTCGGCTGCAAGAGCCATTTTTGGTCTCCCACGCAGGGCGAAAGCCTCTGAACTCCTTAGGAGATTGCATTGGTTGCCCATTGCCAAAAGAATTACCTTTAAGGTGCTGACCTTGGCATTCAAGGCCCTCCATTCTATTGGCCCTAAGTATATGGAGAAGCGCCTGGCCTTTTATGTCCCTAGGAGGTCGCTTCGGTCGGCTTTGCTGGCCAAAGCTGTCGTCCCTCCGATTAAATTAGCCCGGATCGGAGGGCGTGCCTTTCGATACCTGGTCCCGCGTTGCTGGAAAGAGCTTCCTGTCTCCTTAAGAAAGTCAAACAACCTTTTTACTTTCAGAAAGGAGCTGAAGACCTGGCTCTTTTCGGTATAATTTTTCTGTCGGGACATCGGGGTTGTTGCGTTGTGTTTCTTAGCTGCATGTCTCTTTGCCAAAGCGCCAGGACGCCCCTCGGGGCAGCCGTGCGCTATAGAAGAGACTTTTTAACATAACATAACATAAGTGTCAGAGGCATTTTATTCTCTCATTAAGAATTCGAAAAGCATAATTTTAAGTAGCCAGAGTGGCTGAGAATCAAAGGCAAGGTTAACATTAACAAACAAGTCAAGGTTTTTTAACTTTGTGGCTGAAGAAGATAGCAGACCCAGCCTAGACTGCGAAAAGTTGTATGTTAAAACTGATCTCATCTATATCGATATTCGAGATACAATTTCACAATCATACGAAATGACAAATTGAATGTTATTCTCTATATACAATCTCATAAAGAAGTATCAGTTTGGAAACATCATAAAATATACATAAATTATACAAAATAGTAGGCAGAGTATATTCTAGCAACTCTAAAAGGTACTGATATATATATAGGTGTCTCTCCCCACTGAACCAACCAGCACAACGATTAATTTTTCCCAATCTTCTTCATTTATCAAGTATCAATGTAACTCAATGAAACCCTTAAAGATCCTATCTTATGGTGAAATATTTCAAGTGTTAATAAACTTACTGATTCTAGGCTTAGTAGTGTTGTGTGTGTGAAAAGTATAAAACATGTCAATAAAATATAAAACCGGCATCAAATGCAACCCATATAAAATAATGTAACCAGATCATGAACTGGAGAAAGACACACTGTTTCTAATTCTGTGTTTTTCTACCTGTTTTTTTGTCGCAAGGTCTCAGAGGAGCTCAATTACGCCACAATCCATCACTTTGAGAGTCCAGAAACCTCTCCAAAAGAACCTACTGGAGAGGAGATGGTGGAATATGCAACAGTGAGACGCTAGCCCCTCCCGTCGATGAATATATTGGCGATCTGTTGTGGGAGTATCACTCTGCCACGGGTGACATGGACTGCATTTCTGCGGGTGAACTGAGGGAGACTCTACACAAAATAAAATATAAAATAAATGTAAATCACAGCAACATCACAAGAGAAAGGAGGACCTAAATACGAATTCTTGGCTTTTTGCAGTTTTTCACAATGCGCACTAAAATATTCTGATATGCAAGTCAAGGAAACCAAGGGGCAGCTTTATTGAAAAAGAAAGCGCAGTAGCCAAAGTAGCTGCTTTGTGTGGCGCTTGATGGAGGGAGCATTGCTCAGCCATGCCTATTAGGAAATGGCGCTGCTGCTCTGATGCACAAATGGGCTGCCTAGCGCCACGCAGGGGTTTCCAGTACAAAATGATATTTGTAGACTAACTCTACACACATTTGGTGTGTGCTGTACAGTGCAGCAAACATGTAATGTAAGAAAAGATAGGACCAATAATAACATTTGATGTTGTTAGCGCCTGTGTCGAGGTGCTGTTATCTTTTGATGCAAACCCCTGACTACCAATTTCAGTAGATACGAATGTACATCAAGAACCATAGTTGGTAGTGTGGGAACACACATGTACCAGCCATGAAATTATACTTTGAGCAAAAGTAGCGCATTGAGCGGTTTCCATTAAAAGAGCAATATTTTTTGAGCTGGCAAGTGAATACTTTAACCACACTATGTGAGGCTTCGCAATCAATTTGTGTGATTCTGCGGCAGTGCAAAGTATTGATAAATAGCCCCAAAATGTTTCTATGCATTCCTCTCTAATTTTTTACTCGTTTGTGTAAAATGGGCCCAGTAATACACCTGGTGCATGCCCAAATGTTAGTTGCACTCACTTTTTACATTGGGGTCCAAATTAACCCATAAGACAATTAAGGTTTTAATCACACAAGCGTGACCTAATGCCAAGTTGCTATTCTGTATTTTATCATAATACTATTTAATTTTCGAATCAATTTTTTTTTACAATGTATATATCTTTGTATTGGTTCGTTATCATAATGAAAATACTTGTTTACTTTTCTCTCATGTGCATATTTAGCAAGCTACTTATATTCTATGGAGCTGAACATTTTCACAAAGAAAACAAGCATTGGTAAACCCAATTGTGACTGCCTGGAGCTAGGAATATTTAGTTGGGATTGAGAATAAACCTTTTGCTTCCAGGAGCTGTTCTGGTATTTATTCTGCTAAAGTATAATGCTCTCTGCTTACTTACTATTGCTTAGAACATGAGAGAAAAAAAAAATCAATTGCAATGTTAGTGTTCCCTTTGTTAACTGGCGCCATAGAGAATAACATCAGCACCCCTAATAGTAGAACTGTTTTTAATATTTCATAAATAGCCCTGCTTTTATATAAATTTACTTGAAGGATCCCTTCAGGATGTTTTTGCCAGTCATACAATGCATATAACACCAGAAAACAGAGGGTCTGCCAAATCTATTATATGGCTTCACTGTCAAACTGAGTTACCAAAATCACGGAGCGTATAAATCGCATGGAGACAGCGTGTTATAATGAAGAGTGAACACTGTGTATAGAAAGACCCGACACCATTCGAAAGAATCACAGATGGTTAACAAATCCAAACTCTGTAGCAAGGGGTTACCATCAAATTGACTCAATGATCAGTCCTATCATCTGGCCAAACCCAGGTGTAAATCCGGCTGGTCCCCTGATCATTGGGACATCAAGCACCACACCATTTGTTGCTGGTAAAGGATTTCGACCACCACTACAAATGAACCGTCAGTAATGGCTGATCTATGATGGTCAAGTGAAAGATAGTGCAACACAAATTCTAAAGTGACATTAAAATAGGATGGAGTGTTCTCCTATAGAAAACTTTATTCTGCGGACGAACCCCACCTCCTAATTAATAAACAAGAACAGTGCAAAAGAGACAGTCAACAAATATCTGTCTTGTAACGGGCCAACATGTTTCTGCCTACCGGGTAAAAAATCCCATGGCATTCGTCAGGGCCTTTGTTCTTTTATTAGTTGCACTTAAATAGTAGTGAAAAACAAAGCAAACACCACCTTCACCAAGTGAATAGGCTTAGAAAAAGGTTGAATACGGTACGACCTGTAACAACCTGGAAACATTACACCTCCATGGGAAATACGACTTCTGAAGATGAAAAATATATACAACATGTAACATTATCATACCGAACATTTTTGTGTTATCTACCTACACACTGTGTTTACACTCAAATCACTTTGAAATTAAAAGATAAAGTATTGAAGCTCACCCTTCATGGTAGGGGAATAGACCTCACCTCACCTGGACCTTGCTCAGGTATTACGAGGCCCCGCACTACATAGATATAAGAAGTAAAACAGAAAACAAACACTGTAAGGCGTAAATATACAACCTTTAAAAGTGCCCCAAAAAGAATCTTCCTGTGTATCCCATCAACTTATATCTAAAAACCAACATATGTGGAAAACCCAGCACTCAAACTGCATGGGCCCAATCTCAAAGTGACCCAGAGATATCACTCAGCACATGCACACATGGATAGAATGAATGTTCTACATAGGACTAGTAATGAACAGCAGAATCCAACCATCGCATTCATTACCTTTGTATTGACTCCGCTTAACTCTATCAGACCATTCGTCTGTTTTAGTACAAGGGGACTCACCTATCCGTCGGTACCTCAAGCACTCATCTGAGTCTTGGGGGAGGTATCGAGCAGCTGATGATCTGTTCTTACATAGTATCATGGAAGGTAGTTTGTATGGTATCCCTCCACCCTAAGTTGTTCAAATCGCGACAGACCATAAAGTAATTTTGGTTCATTGTTACTTTTCTTCAATACATTGATGCATAATAACCTCAAACATCTGCTTATCTGCTCTATTTGTTGTAAAATATAGAGTGCACTCTTTTACGCTCGAAATCTCGCGTGAGCTGCCACTCGAAACTACAGGATGACATCAACAGCACCATTTTGGTAGTTTCTCTATATATAATGATTGCCAGATACGAAATATCAACGGGCGCCTTCCCTGGTTGTGACCCCGATCTTGTGCAAAAGGAAACAGCCATCTACACAATCTACTTGATTGCGTGTGAAGTAGCACTAACATAGGGCGCCCCGTTATGGAGTCGCGAGCGCTTTCCCATTTCTGCTCGCACTCTCGCGTGATTACTCGACGAATTAAACAATTACATCATACCGGCCAACATTGTAGTTTGTTTGTGTCGATAATCACAGAAGAGGCTATCAAGCACATGCCCTAATGCCCGTTTTTAGTCTTAAAACAGAACAAATAGTATGCAATTCAGGGTTTTATAAGGGAACAGATCTAGGCACTGTACTCTTGATTGATTTTATAAAAGCATAATTCCTGTTGTAAATAAATGGCAAAATAACGCGACTGCTGACTGTAAGGGCAAGCAAAGCTAACGTTTGCGGTACAAGAAACTGCTCACGGTATGGCGCTTCTAAATACACACAATCCTCGTTATAAAGTATTCGTTGGTGTAATAAAACTGAACCAGAGACTAATGTGTAGTGATAGTGCAATTAAGTTAACGACTCCCTACTTTGATGCATAGCATCTGTCAATGAGCTACTCTATATATCTCAAGAGGGACGAATACCTCAGATAAGTTTATCAATGTCATAGTATAGTATATATACCTATAGTAAGGTCCAAGGGATGTCATCGTTTAGCCCAATGGTATTAGTCTGGAGCTTGTAAAACCATTTTTGTTCCTTGGCGAAGAGGTAACCAGACACGTCCCTTATATGTCCAGGTATAAAAGGTTTTTCCAAGACAGTCCATTGGAAATCAGTTTTGCAATGTTGTTTCTCCAAAAAATGTCTTGTAAGTCTTGTATGGGACTTCTTACAGCGAAAAGAGCTCTTATGCTCGAGCATTCTTGTGCGAACTTTGCAGGTTGTCATGCCCACATATTGATTCGAACAGGTGCAAGTCAGCAAATAGATGAGGTTGTTACTATTGCAGTTGCTGAAATTGCATTGCACCCAAGGTCTGTTAGTACCAATGTCTATCGTGCTTGTGTGTTTTGTCTGGGGGCAAACAGAACAGATGCCACACAGGTGATGCCCTATCGCTGGAGGTAGATTCCATAGGGTTTCACCAACTTTTCTCGTTATTTCTTTTGGGCGTGTATGTACCAGCCGGTCCCGAATACTGTTAGCCCGCTTGAACGCAAATAGAGGTTGCGCTATCTTTTCTTTGCTATGATTAAGAAGGCGCCAATGTCTTCTGACTATTTTCTGAATGAGGTTACTCCTAGTGTTGAAAGTGCTCACAAAGGTGAGTCTTTCTAACGGTGGTTTGGGAGTAGGAGGTTCAAGTAAAGCTTCCCTATTGTTGTTCATTGCTCTTTTCCTTGACCTCTTGATCAATGAACTCGGGTAATGTCTCTCCTTCAGTTTTGTACTCAGGTTTCTGGCATGTACGTTAAAGTCCTCCTTGCTCGAACAATTCCTACGGACTCATAGGAACTGGCCATAGGGTAAATTCTGGCGTAGGGACTTAGGATGATAGCTCTCATATAAGAGCAGAGAATTACGTGCCATGGGTTTCCTGTACAACTCACTCTGCAGGCCAGCAGGTGTGGCATAAATAGACAAGTCCAAGAAAGCAATCCTTTCTTTATGTGCCTCCATCGTGAACTTCAGATACTGGTTTCTGCTGTTCAGCCACTGATGGAAGTCTTTTGCTGAGTCGATGGTACCTCTCCACACCACTATTACGTCATCGATATATCGCTTCCACCACCTGACCGAGGTGTAAAATGGATTGGTGGGAGTCAGCACATGTTGTTGCTCGAACCGGTGTACATAAAGGTTCACCAGGCTTGGCGCAAAAACGCTGCCCATGCTGTACCAGATATCTGGAGAAAGATTTTATCCTCATATCTTAAATAGTTCATTTTCATGGCCAAGGTGGCTAAGGCCATTATGAATGGTACAGGTGTGATTGACTCACGGATGTTATCCCTCAGGATGGATGTTACAACTTCAAGAGTCTCATCCTGAGGGATAGACGTGTACAAGGATTCTACATCGAAAGAGACCAGAAGGTCTCTTTCGATATCAAACTCTATTTCAGGGAGGACACGTAGCACATCTTTCATGTCCTGTAAATAGGTAGGCATTTGTTGTACAATGGGCTGCAAAAAGGCATCTACAGAAGTAGAGAGGGGCTCCAGAGCGGACCCTATTCCTGAGATGATCGGCCTACCTGGAGGAGGCCTCTGTGGTTTATGCACCTCCGGTAGAAGGTAGAAATAGGGTGTTACAGGATGTTTTGCGACTAAGAAGGTCGCCTCATTCTGGGTTATCCAACCCTCTGAGAGAGCCTCATCAACTATGTCCTTTATTTGCTTGATGACATCTTCTGTGGGATCTTGTGGCAAGGGTGAATATGCCTGTCTGTTATTCAGCTGTCTGAGACACTCTGTCTGGTAGTCAGTTGTATTAAGAATAACTATCGAGCCGCCCTTATCCGCAGGCTTTATAGTAACTGACTGATCCTCTGACAATGATTTCAGTGTAGCCTGTTCCAGTTTGGAAAGATTATTAAACGACCTCACTTTAGTACTCCAGAGTGTGGCCACATCTTCTGCGACAGCTTTTTCAAAGGCCAATTCCTGGGGCGGAACAGTATGTACTGGTGGTTGGAATTTGGATTTCACTTTGAGACCCGTGTTAGTGTTGTTATTCAGAAACTCTTCGTTGATCGTATCCTTGAAAAAATAGTGAAGTCTTAGCTTCCTGAAGAATTGGCTCAGTTCTCATTGAAAAGTGAAAGGATCTCCGTGGTTAGTCATGACAAATCCTAGACCTTTATTCAACACTTGTTCTTCAAGGGGACTCAATATTTTTGTAGATAAATTAACTATGAGGGATGATTCCCCGATGGGCCTGCTTTCTGAATCTTGGCTGTTTGACTCCGCGTGCCTGCATGGGGACCTGTCTGATCTTCCCATTGAACCCCTGTATGTTGTGCCTGCCGCCTTTTGCCTCTGGGTCGGCGTGGGCCAAACCCTAAAAAATGTTGCGAATTGTAATCATTAGGAAACCCCTGGAAGTTAGTGGGAGGTGGTGGTGGGGGATATGCCTGAGGTTGATTAGATGGAAACCCCCAGGGTGTCGGTGGCCACCACTGTTGATATTGATGCATGTGTGAATTAGCATATGGATATGTTCTATTGCCTCTCCTTCTACCCCGTGATGTAAAGGTGGGTGTCCCAACATTGGTGTTGTCTGAATCACTAACGTCTGAGCCCGAGCTGGAATAATTGGACCCATAGCGTCTACCGTTGTTCCAATACTCAGGTGGTGTATAAGTATCACTCGTGTAGGGGTAAATCCGTTCGTGTTTCCATTTAGACAGGTCTTTTTTAAATTGGTCTAGTTTAGTTTGTAAGATGGTATCCTTGAACTGAACAGAATTTTTGTTAGATTCGTCTTGTTGTTTTTTTAACAAGATCGGTGTCACAGTTGTTCTAATGGCAGCCTCAAGGACTTGTATCTCAACTAGAATAGTATCGGCTATTCTTTTAGCTGTGCTTATAATCAGTATTAGCCAATCCCTGCTGCATCTCCATGCTATCAGGGACCAATCCTTCATAAAGATTTTATCTTGTAAGAAAAGCCAAGGGGCGTTAGAGATCACTAAACCGGGCGGGGCACAGCTTGCCCTAGATATTCCGCCATGGTTATACCATGTACCATAGTCCAGGCATGTGATTTCTTCAGGATTAAGACTTTTGACCACTCATCTCCTGTACTCGTGGTGGCTGTGGAGGGTATGTCCAAAACACTAGGCATACTATCCAGTATAGATTTGTAAATAGAGTCATCATAAGCAATACCACTAATTTCGGCCATAGTGGTCATTCAATGTGCTGCAATGATATCGGGTTATTTTGCCATTTATTTACAACAGGAATTATGCTTATATTACATCAATCAAGAGTACAGTAGCTAGATCTGTTCCCTTATAAAACCCTGGATTGCATACTATTTGCTCTGTTTTAAGACTAAAAACGGGCATTAAGGCATGTGCTTGATAGCCTCTTCTGTGATTATCGACACAAACAAACTACAATGTTGGCCGGTATGATGTAATTGTGTAGTTCGTCGAGTAATCATGCGAGAGTGCGAGCAGAAATGTGAAAGCGCTCGCGACTCCATAACGGGGCGCCCTATGTTAGTGCTACTTCACATGCAATCAAGTAGATTGTGTAGATGGCTGTTTCCTTTTGCACAAGATCGGGGTCACAACCAGGGAAGGCGCCCGTTGATATTCCGTATCTGGCAATCATTATATATAGAGAAACTACCAAAATGGTGCTGTTGATGTCATCCTGTAGTTTCGAGTGGCAGCTCACGCGAGATTTCGAGACTCCTCTTCCGTAAAAAACTGAAAACTCTGCTTTTCCCCAAATAAGCTCCCCTTCCCCCTCTGGTCTCCACTTGTATCATTAGCGCGGGGATGCCTCCGGGTCACCAGGCGCTTTATAAATCGCTAAATAAATAAATAAATAAATAAATAAAAAGAGTGCACTCTATATTTTACAACAAATAGAGCAGATAAGCAGATGTTTGAGGTTATTATGCATCAATGTATTGAAGAAAAGTAACAATGAACCAAAATTACTTGATGGTCTGTCGCGATTTGAACAACTTAGGGTGGAGGGATACCATACAAACTACCTTCCATGATACTATGGAAGAACAGATCATCAGCCGCTCGATACCTCCCCCAAGACTCAGATGAGTGCTTGAGGTACCGACGGATAGGTGAGTCCCCTTGTACTAAAACAGACTAATGGTCTGATAGAGTTAAGCAGAGTTAATACACAGAGGTAATGAATGAGATGGTTGGATTCTGCTGTTCATTACTAGTCCTATGTAGAACATTCATTCTATCCATGTGTGCATGTGCTGAGTGATATCTCTGGGTCACTTTGAGATTGGGCCCATGCAGTTTGAGTGCTGGGTTTTCCACATATGTTGGTTTTTAGATATAAGTTGATGGGATACACAGGAAGATTCTTTTTGGGGCACTTTTAAAGGTTGTATATTTACGCCTTACAGTGTTTGTTTTCTGTTTTACTTCTTATATCTATGTAGTGCGGGGCCTCGTAATACCTGAGCAAGGTCCAGGTGAGGTGAGGCCTATTCCCCTACCATGAAGGGTGAGCATCAATACTTTATCTTTTTATTTCAAAGTGATTTGAGTGTAAACACAGTGTATAGGTAGATAACACAATAATGTTCGGTATGATAATGTTACATGTTGTATATCTTTTTCATCTTCAGAAATCGTATTTCCCATGGAGGTGTAATGTTTCCAGGTTGTTACAGGTCGTACCGTATTCAACCTTTTTCTAAGCCTATTCACTTGGTGAAGGTGGTGTTTGCTTTGTTTTTCACTACTACTACTATTTAAGTGACGAATGCCATGGGATTTTTTACCCGGTAGGCAGAAACATGTTGGCCCGTTACAAGACAGATATTTGTTTGCTGTCTCTTTTGCACTGTTCTTGGTTTTTAATTAGGAGGTGGGGTTCGTCCGCAGAATAAAGTTTTCTATAGGAGAACACTCCATCCTATTTTAATGCCACTTTATAATTTGTGTTGCACTATCTTTCACTTGACCATCATAGATCAGCCATTACTGACGTTTCATTTGTAGTGGTGGTCCAAATCCTTTACCAGCAACAAATGGTGTGGTGCTTGATGTCCCCATGATCAGGGGACCAGCCGGATTTACACCTGGGTTTGGCCAGATGATAGGACTGATCATTGAGTCAATTTGATGGTAACCCATTGCTACAGTGTTTGGATTTGTTAACCATCTGTGATTCTTTCGAATGGTGTTGGGTCTTTCTATACACAGTGTTCACTCTTCATTATAACACGCTGTCTCCATGCGATTTATATGCTCCGTGATTTTGGTAACTCGGTTTGACAGTGAAGCCATATAATAGATTTGGCAGACCCTCTGTTTTCTGGTGTTATATATATCGAAGTAGCTGGGGATAATAATCAGGTACGGGTCTTTAAACTATATATCCCTTGGACCCTCTTTAAATTGTTTTGTTGTTTGATAGTCATACAATGCACACAGTAATGATGAGTAAATTCTCTGCAATACATTTTGCAAGAAATAAAATTGTATATACTGTATGGTGTGTGTGACTGTTCGTGCACACGTGGAGTACATCACATTTGTGGCAAAGAGTACATCTGTATGGAACATTCTGCACAGAGAACGAATGCAGCTGCTTCAGCCATACTTTTTGTCGTTAGTAAAACTTCAATCAAAGAGGCCAGTAGATTCCCACTCTTTCACTCACAATACACTTCAAACACAATGACAGAGGATATCAGTGCCAGGCAACAGAATAAAGTGATGAAGAGGTAATACAAACCATATAACAATAAGACCAAGCTCAGATTCCTGGACTGAATGCATTAGTCCAGTGAGCCATAAGAGCTGGATGCTTGGAATCGGTGGGGAGTTTTGACCTGATGCCAATGGAGTGAGCAGCAACCCGAGGAACTCCAGGTAAGGCACTACCATCTGGCAACATCCTGACACCAGTTCTGCCCCCTCAGCCCCAGAAGAGAGTGGGTGAGAGCTCCCTTCTTTTCTCTGCCTGGGAGAGAAACCATTGGCGGCTTCATTGCCTAAAAGAACTGAAAGACAGCTTTAACCACAGCTGCGACGGTAAAGATCCAATATGGCGGACCCCCACAAGATTGCTGCGGCATTTGAGCACCAACGCGGTCCATCAGTGGTACTGGGCCAATCTCACCGAGCTGCCCCTGAGTGCTGATGAACAGGGGTGCTGTCACAATAAAAACAACACTGGAACTCCCACTGCCATTACCGCTTGGGGAAACTGGTGTCTGGCACACACAGGTTCCTGCAGGCGCAACGGACTGTGATACCAAGGGTTACAGGTAAGCTCCAGGGAGTAGCTGTGACACTTCTTGTACAACTTCTGGAGTCAGATGGATGGCAAGGAGAGCTGGCCACTTGAAATGGTTTAGCTGCAAGGGTTTACTGAGGAATGGTTGCCTTGCGTCCACTATTTCTGGTGGTCCCCCAGCCTATCAGAAACCACCAGACTGCTTGCAAGACATAGCAGAAATATAAGTTACAAAAAGCCATAGCTGTGGATAGTTGGCATGGGAGTGATGACTACTCCCTGCTTTTAGATATACACATAGAACAGAGGGTGCGCCTACTGCTGAGGATTTCTGTCCCCCACAGGGTGCCACTGTGACAGAATGGGAGGCCATGCACGGTAACTCGCTTATTCACCACAGAGAGTATGCCTTGAGCACACAATACACCTTTAGCACACAATGGGCTGCCACTCTAAATGGAAAGCATTACAAGACAATATCAATCTGCATCTCACTCCCATAGTGACACAGAGGAAAGAGTAACTTGTTCCTCACAAAACACAGACGACACCCCTGAGGTCATCCTAGCTTTGAAAGACCTTAGAGAAGCATTAAAACACAAGATGGACACTGTGGTCAGTGACACTGCTATTTTGTCCGACGATCAGGGCAAGATGGCGAAGAGGATCATGAAAAATAAGTAGTCTCTGGCTGAGTTGGTACCTGTAGTGAGAGGCCTAAAAGGACAGATGTCTTAAATAGAGGAGATGATCTAACATTGGAATATGGGACTGATAAACGCTGAAAGAAGTCAGTAGAAATAATTCCATGTGATTAGGCATCCAAAGTGTGTTTAAAGTACTTATATGGTCACTTTTCTGGAAAATAGATTAAATACACATTAGCACCCCAGTACCTTCCTCATTTCTTTGCCCTGCAATATGCCCACATGGTCCCAACCTCCCTGGGACCAGAGACCTATTGATAATGTTGGGGTCTGCTCGCTACAGGCTAGTAACAGGATGGAAAAAGTTACTTACCTGGGGTAATGATCTTTCTTGGGGGGTACCTTATCTACCTGCAGATTTCAAACCTAAAGAACAGGCATCAGACAGGATCCAGACAACTTCAAACAACAATTTCACCGGTAAGGACATTGGACTTAGTCAGCACCAGAAGTGATAACAGGCACTGCCACCGAGGCCATAAAGTGCCCTTAGCTTTGTGTCACCGTCAGTTTTCTCCACTTTTTTCAAGCCTTCAAGGTGAGAGGGAGATTGAGATCATGAAAAATTACAGTACCAACATATTTGCAATATGTTATATGTTATGTTATACAGTTTATTAAGCGCACAGCTGCCCCAGCAAAGGGGAGTCCCGGCGCTAGTCCCAAGTGAAGAAACATAGCTGAGGTAGAGAAAAAGACGGAGAGACACGATTTCTCCGGAAATAGATATGTTTTAATGGCGTTTCTGAATTGCAGTGCATCCTTTATCTCTCGAATTTGAGCAGGAAGTGAGTTCCAAAGCTTAGCCGCCAGGAACCGAAAGGAACGACCTCCTGCTCTCCTGCGCTTAAACCAGGGTACAACCAACAGATTTTGTCCTGCCGACCGCAGAGGCCGCGTGGGCATGTACAGATTAAGCAGTGGGCTCAGCAGTTTAGGAGTGGATAGTCTAATGATTTTAAAAGCGATACACAAAGTTTTAAACTGTATCTGCTGAGCCACATGAAGCCAGTGAAATTTCCGGATAGTGGCCGATGTTGGACTATAAAGCGTGGCATGCCTATTAATGCTCAAGCAGCAGAATTTTGGATACGTTGAAGGTGGGTAATTTCCGCCTTATTAGCACCAATAAGTAGAGAGCAGGCATAATCCAGCCTTGAAAGTACCGTCGACTGAACAATTAATTGTCTGGTGGCGGGGTCGAAGAATTTCAAAACTGGGATCTTAATACCTTTCCTATAAAACATCCATCAAACAGGGAGGTGGGTGTATCGGTGAGGAATCTGCAGGTAGAGTATCTACTAGAAAGATTATTATCAAAGTAACTTTTTCTTCTGATGGAAATGTCTACCTGCAGATCCCTCACCTGTCCAACAGATTTCACAGCGTTACCCTACCCACGAGAAGGATTGATGGTGATTTAAACCAGGAAATCTTGAAGACTAATTAGCGAAGTGTCCGTCCCTATGCACCATAGTATCAAGGAGTAATGCTTTGCAAAGGTGTGCAAGGACACCCAAAGATAGAGCAGAAATGATGGACTTAGCCCTGGTGAAATGGCCCCTAATGTATTCATGCAGCTTCTTTTAGGCTAAGGTGTAACATGTTTTGATGCAGAGGGTGATCATCGGGAAAGCGTCCTCTTCTGTACCAACTTCATCTTCTTGGTACCACAATAGCCCAGGAAAATGTTGGTCATCTGTCTGCTATTCCTTGGCCAGTCCAGGTGATAATTAACCACCTTTCTAAGGTCCAACCAATGCAACCATTTTTCATCTTTCGTATAATGAGGTGGAGGGTAGAACGTTTTTAGAGTAATGGATTGGACAAGGTGGAGGGAGTGACCACCTTAGGGAGGAATGCAGCCCTGCTTTCCAAATACAACTAGTCTGTGCTGATGGAAGATAATGATGAGTCCACCGGTCTCCCCTGTACTGGAGCCACTGCCTGCAGAAGCACTACTACAGGGCTCTCATGTTCCAACATGTATGCATAACTAGGAAAATGCAGAAAGCCAGCAGACCTAAGAATCACAGGACTTTCAGGCTTTGCCGGAAAGATATGAACCATCTCCTGGATGTCTTGGATTCTCTGTGGAGGAGGAAAGACACAGACTTGGGTGGTGTCCAGTACCAACACTATGACCTTGAATCATTGGAAGGGCCACAGGTCGGATTTGGGCTTGTTGACCAAACAGCAGACATGTCATTGACTGCAGATGGCACGACACATGCCCAGTGAGTTGGCTTTGAGGAGCTAGTAATCAAGATACGAGAAAAGGTATGCCCAACTTTCTGAGATGGGCTGCAACCATTGTCATCACCTTCGTGAAGGCTCAAGGTCTGATGTCGAACTAAAAGCAATTACCTCAAATTGGTAGTGTGTAGAACCCACCACATATTGCCAGTGCTTCCCATAAGATGTCAGGATAGTGATGTGGAAGTAATCGTCCTGCAGGTCCAAGAAAAATCATCCAGTATCTTAGCTCCTATGCCAGTAGAACTTGAACTAGGGTCAGCATTTTGAACTTTTCCTTTTTGAGGAACAAGTTCAGGCACTTGAGGTCTAGAATGGCATGTAGACCGCCGTCCTTCTCAGGCACCAGGAAGTAGAATGCACAACAACCGTGGTCTGTTTTCTAGTATGGCACTAACTTCATCGCTCCTTTCTGAAACAGAGTTGCCACCTCCTGCAGTAAAATTACCAAATTATTCAATCAATCAAGACATTTGTATAGCTCGCTACTCACCCGGAGGGTCTTAAGGCTCTTGGGGGAGAGGGGTCTGCTACTGCTCGAACAGCCAGGGCTTGAGTTGCTTCCTGAAGGAGAGGTGGTCTTGGGTAAGACGGAGGTGGATGGGGAGGGAGTTCCAGGTCTTGGCTGCCAGGTAGGAGAAGGATCTTCCTCCCATGGTGGCTCTTCGAATGCGTGGAACGGCGGCGAGGGCGTGGCTGGTCAATCGTAGCTGGCGGGTGGGAGTGTAGAAGGTCAGGCGGTTGTTGAGGTACCTGGGGCCCAGGTCGTGGAGGGCTTTGTGTGCATGGGTGAGGAGACGGAACGTGATTCTCTTGCTGACGGGGAGCTAGTGCAGGTCTCTCAGGTGTCCGGAGATGTGGCTGTGTCGGGGGATGTCCAGGATGATTCGTGCGGAGGCGTTCTGGATGTGTTGGAGTTTTTTCTGCAGTTTGGCTGTGGTTCCGGTGTAGAGGGTGTTTCCGTAGTCCAGTCAGCTGGTTACGAGTGCCTGGGTGACCGTCTTCCTGGTTTTGGTGGGGATCCAACGGAAGATCTTTCTGAGCATGCGTAGGATGTTGAAACACGATGATGAGACGGCGTTGACTTGCCTGGTCATCGAGAGGGAGGAGTCCAGGATGTAGCCCAGGTTGCATGAGTGGTCCGTTGGTTTGGGTGCGCTGCCCAGGGCAGGGGGCCACCAGGAGTCGTCCCAGGCAGAGGGTTATGATCCCAGGATGAGGACTTCTGTTTTGTCTGAGTTCAGTTTCAGGCGGCTGTTCTTCATCCACTCGGCTACGTCTTTCATCCCTTCGTGTAGGTTGGTTCTGGCGGTGGCGGGGTCATTGGTGAGGGAGAGGATCAGCTGGGTGTCGTTGGCGTAGGAGATGATGTTGAGGTTGTGTTGGTGTGCGATGGCCGCGAGGGGGCTCATGTAGACGTTGAAGAGGGTTCGGCTGAGTGATGATCCTTTTGGTACGCCGCAGATGACTTCGGTGGCCTTGGATCTGAACGGGGGGAGGCGGACTCTCTGGGTTCTTCCTGCGAGAAATGAGATGATCCACTCCAGTGCCTTCTCTTGGATTCCGACGTTGCTGAGGCGTTGTACTAGGGTGCGGTGGCAGACAGTGTCGAACGCTGCGGAGAGGTCCAGGAGGATGAGGGCCGCTGTTTCCCCGTTGTCGAGCAGGGTTCGGATGTCGTCAGTGGCTGAGATGAGGGCGGTCTCGGTGCTGTGGTTGGCTTGGAAGCCAGACTGTGAGTGGTCGAGGGATCCGTTCGTCTCGAGGAAGGTGGCAAGCTGTCTGTTGACGGTCTTCTCGATGACTTTGGCAGGAAACGGGAGGAGCGAGATGGGGCGGTGGGGTCTGCTGATGGTTTCTTCAGGAGGGCGCTGAGTTCGGCATGCTTCCAGCTCTCTGGGAAGGTGGCGGTGTTGAAGGAGCAGTTGATGATGTCCCGGAGTTGGGGTGCGATGACGGAGTCGGCCTTGTTGAAGACGTGGTGGGGGCATGGGTTGGTTGGCGATCCGGAGTGGATGGTGTTCATCGTGTGGATGGTGTCTTCGGTGCTGACCCGGGTCCAGGCGCGGAGGGTGGTGGTGAGGGTCCTTAGTTCTGTAGTTGGGTGCGTGGTCTGTTCGTTGAAGCTGTTGTGTATGTCTGCGATCTTGCTGTGGAAGAACGAGGCGAGTGAGTCGCAGAGGTCTTGTGAGGGAGTGATGTCGTTGTTTTCAACGCTGGGGTTTGAGAGCTCCTTGCTGTTGTGTGCGTTGTTGTCTAGTCGATCCTTGAATGCTGACTTCTTGGTGGTGTGGATCAGCTGGTGGTGTTTGCGGGTAGCGTGCTTGAGGGCGGTCATGTTGTCTGTAGTCGGGTTTTTTCGCCAGGCTTTCTCGAGGGTACGGCAGTTCTTCTTGGAGTTCTTGAGGTTGTCGTTGAACCAGGAGGCTTTCTTGCTTCCGGGCCTGCTGGGATGGTTTTTCAGGGGTGCGAGGTCATCAGCGCAGTTGGTGATCCACTGTGTGAGGTTGTTGGCTGCTTGGTTAGGGTCCGTTGATCTGGCAGGAGGGTTCTGGTTCAGTGATGTGGTGAGCTGGTTGGTGGTGATCTTGTTCCAGCTCCTGCGGGGAACCTGTTGCAGGTGGTGGTGAGTCGTGGTCCTTCTGAAGCTGAAGTGGACGCAGCTGTGGTCTGTCCAGGGGAGTCCGGTGGAGTGGCTGAAGGAGATGTACTTGCTGGAGGAGAAGACTGGGTCAAGCGTGTGGCCGGCGCAGGGAGGTGCAGCAGGGAGGAGAGTGGAGGTGGTATGAAGTGTAGAACCTGAAGGAAGGGAAGTTTGTAGGCCTTATCTATAATTTGAAGGACCTACTGGTCCACAATAATTGCCATTCAGGCCAGAAGAAAACAGGACATCTGCCCTCCCACAGACTCCATGTGAGATTGAGGAAATAAACTAGGTCTGCTTTCTTAGAGGTGTGGGAAAGGAGGAAAATGAAGAGGACGGGGGGTTGCAATGCAGATCCCCAGCCCCTTCCTATACTGTATCTCCTGTATTGACAGTTGAGGGGATGAGGCTGCTGTTGGAGTGGTTGATATTTGCAGGGACGAAAGGAAGAGCCTTTTCCGAAGCTACAAATTTGAAAAAAGGATCGAAAGTCCTTGGCTGGTGGCAGCAGCTGAAGGCCCAGTGATTTGGGTGTGGCTATAGAAGCTTTAAACCCATCTAGTGCCAAGTATGCTTTATCACTAAAGAACCCTGTCATAGGGGAGATGGATAAGGTTCATTTAGACATCTGATAAATAGTTTGATGTTCAAAGCCAAGTCTGAGGCCAGGCTGACATGGAAGTGCCCATGATACGGGTGATGGAGTCTGTGTAGTCGAGCTGAGATTTAATGATGTGTCTAGATATGTTCTGATCATCCACTAGGACTTCTTGAAAGTGGTCCTTTGTGGCAGTGGGTATGTGCGGCAGCATCATTTGGGCCATGCTCTGCAAGGAACGCGTATAGCGGGCTATGGGGCAATTGGAGTTTAAAGATTTTAATGCCCTACTACCAGCAGAAAAAGCCTTCTTGACCTCAGCATCTAGAAGTTTGGACTCCCTTTCTGAGGGCACAGTAGAGAAGGCACCACTCAAATGGACTCAAATGAACAAGAAGCTTGGATGCCCAGGCACCCTGGTGAAGGATGTATGTAGAGGAATGATGGGTCCACTGGTGCCAAATGGTAACAAGGGTCTACAAATCTATCTACCATTGGTTTAGTTTCTTCAGCTTCCAGGACTGGTGCCAGTTAGGCCTCATTAAAGGGAAGCAAGGGCTCTGAAGTAGCTAATGACGACAAGAGAATCTCACTAGAACACTGGTTTTATTCTCTGTTGAGGGCAGTTTTAATTCCAAGGTCTCTGCGGCTTTCACCATAATTGTATGCAGAGACACTACCTTAGGCATTAGTGGATCAGTAGGTAATCCCATACCTAATTCCGGGGAAGTATCCAGACCACTTGCTGAAGACAGGCCTTGAAATTCCTGTAGATGGTTCTGGTCTAGCCCACCATAGTGAACATATCACACAGGGTCTGAATCTGTGCCACAAATATTTTGTGAAACGCAAACACAAGGAGATGATTGACAGAGCTCTTAAACTTTTCGGACACTCACCTCCAGTCATAGATCTGGGTTGGATTGTTCTTTAGCTCTCTTTCCACCCCAGGTCACACCCAGCCGTATGCAAATCAGTCTTGACCCTGTGCCTCATGGGAACAGTCCAACCTGAACTGCAGTCTTCCCCGGACCGGAAACTAGCATCCTGGGACCGGTTTTGGGGTAACACCCCTCATCAGCCAAGCTATCTTGAATCCAGTGGCAAAGTGAGCAAGGGACCCACATCTGGGTATACCCTGCCAACTTAAGGTGAACAAAGCAAACACAAGGAGATGACAGACGGTGCTTTGAAACTTTTCAGACACTCATCCACAGTCACTGATCCAGGTTAAATCCATCATCTTTCTGTGGCTGACTTCACCACCCCAGTTCAGACCCAGCCAAATGCAAATCAGTCTTGACCCGGTGGTTCATGGGACCCCTTCATTCACAAAAACAACCATTATGACACCCCTGACGAGGCGTAGGCTTTTGATGCATTCCCAGGTTCACAGCATGTTGGAAATCTGGGAATGTGTTAAATGTCATGGGTGTTACATGGGAACAACAATAAGGGAGTTGAACCTTATGGGTAAATCTCAGTCTCAGTAGAGGGAAGGAAAACAAGTGTGTTAACCACAAACCAATAAAGAGGACGTCCTTTGTCCTTGAGAAAACCCCTCACTCAGCAACCTATTTGGTGACATGCTTCATCATCGGGGTCCCACCCTGATAGCCGAATGCCATTTTGGTGTGCTGCGACACCTGATTACAGTGGAGCTGGTTTTTTCTTTTATATGTGCAAAGAGGGAAAAGTGTGTATTAAAAAGTATCCGATACTACCCACTCACGGAGTTTATTCTGGAGTGTCTCGGGTACTATTAAAATATGGGGCACCTGTTGCCCTGTTAGGTGGGCTGTCGGTGTAAAAACTAAAGAAATGTGAGTTTAAAAAGAGGTCTACATGTTTCAACCTATGTGTCAATTTACAGGTTTTCGTCAGGACCAATGGAGTACCAGCGGGACGGTATGCGCACGCTAAGGCGCACCCTATCCTCATAGGTAACAGATGTAGAGTCTCAAAATGAGTCTCTCACAATAAAAACGTTGGTTTCTTCCTGTGTTTCCTGGAAAAAAAACCTGTGGAAAGAAAAATGGGGGAAAAGGGGTTGTGGGTAACAAACATACACGTATACTAGACATACACGTAAAACACACACAGGTAATAAATCACTCCGTGATGAGTGCACCTCATATTATAAGATGCTATCTCTATAAAGCTAATTAGAGTCATACTAATGTGATAGTGACCCGTGGATATAGGACCACGTGAATGAAGTGAATCCACCCACTGTATCAATGATACTGTGACCGTCTCCGCCTAATGCCAAGCTGACCCTGTGAGAGGGTCCTTGCCACGCGGTAGCGAGTATTGTGGGTGTTGTGCCTCGAGATCGAGGTAAGAGCATGGTCACCGTGATCGTGATGGCGAACCTTGCGTGATTAAAATACAAATGGCACTATTCTGGACGTATCGCACTAGTCAATGAGAGAAATCGGGCGCTGGTACCAGGTACAGTGAGCATTCAAGATAAGCGTAAAACATTAGACCAATCTTACTGGGAGCGCTAATATTTATGGCTCCATGAGCAACCCCGGACTGGCCACATCCTCGCTACGATCTGTCGGGAGGAAGAACACAATGAGAGTCGGTTCGTGGCGAATCTCGGGTAGACGGGCTTAGGGGGCCCCCAATGCAACAATCTTACTTTTGGAGGGAGAGATGGGCGCTGTTCGTGCCTATGCCGTCCTGGTGGGTGCTCCGGAGAGTTACTGAGCAGGATCGCCGGCTCGGTAATGAGGAGTGTCCCGCTTCCGGGTGGGACGTGGCTACCAATCGCGTGTCACAGCTTGTGTTAATAAATGGAAAGACGAGGGTGAGGGGGCTTGTCTGGAAAGCTTGGACACGTCAACGGGTCTCGAGTAGACTGAAAATGATTTGCTATCGCATTAGTTTTAGGCAGTGGCCATCAATCGTGAACTATGCCAGAGCAAAGATAAAATTGGAGGATTGTTTCGCGTACATAAATGTATTGAAATATCTAAAAATATTTCAATACATTTATGTACGCCCGTCTCTCTTTTCTCTGCAATCTGGTGAAACTAAGTACGCACCTTTGACTGAGTGAAATAGCTGTCTTTTGTTTTCACACGACTCTAGAGATATACTCTTATTCAGGGAGAGCAAAGTTGTCATGTTTTATGGTTGTCAGAAGCTAATCCCTTCTTGTCTATCCAGGGAGGTTAATCTCCTCCTCGCTTATTCGAGAAAGTTTCTAGTGACCTCTGAGCTAGCTGGCAAACTTTAAGTCTAATATAGTCAGTAGAGACCTAGATACCCTCAGTCCTACGTCTACACTGCTGAATATATTATTCCAATGCGCAGAGCCTATTGGGAATATAGGAACTACACTACATGGCGCCCAAGGCGATAAATCTAACGCAAGACGTTAGAGTAACTCAGTCGTGCTTTTTCACACAGACCCTTTCTCCCGTAAATACTCCAAAAGACGTCCGGAGTGGGTAAAAGGTTAAAATCCGGAGGTTACACAAAAACACTATGGCGATAATACCAGATGTGCTAAGACAGATTCAAAATGAATACGGTCCAGAAACCTGCTTTAACTCTGGGTATGAAATTACTGAAAGACTTCAAGGAGGTCTCAGCTTTATTATTAGCCAACATAAAAGGAGAAGCATCATCTGTGGCGATCCGCCAGAAATTGAAAGAAACAGATATAGCAGAACAACCATTTGAACTTGCCAGAATCATAGAAAAATCCTATGAAGAACTAGGAAGAGATAGTTTGGGCAGGGCAGTCAGGCTTAACTTAAGTGGAAATGTGTAAACGTATTACACATAAAACAGTGAAAACACCACAAAAAAATATCCACACCAGTTTAGCAAAATAGAGAATAAGTTCATTAATAAACGTAGACCAAAATCTCAAAAATCCAATCAGTATAAGTTGAGTTATGAATTTTAAAATATTATATGTAAAAAATAGCGCCTATTAGCAAATAGCGCTCAAAGAGTTATTTGGTCGTGCTGGACCAAGGCAAAGTCAAGAGTTCAGTTCACCCACAATGGAGTGCAGTCTGGCTACAGGATCCATGCAGGGCCCGCTGAACAAAAGTACCTTTACTCTTGTCGGTGCAATTGCGCCAATGCTTCAGATCTGTTGAGAGAAGCGCCTGTCCCTGAATCAGTTAGGATTATAAGATGTAATGTTCTAACTGCCCATTCTGGCCTATGGATAACAGATAGCCTTGCAATAGTGAAAAACGAAAATGGCTGTAATTCACTATTAGGACATGTCACACACACCAGGACATGTCCTACCTTTTACTTACAATGCACCCTGCCCTTGGGCCTACCATAAGGGTGTCTGATATGAAGAAAAGGGAAGGTTTAGGGACTGGCAAGTGGGTGCACTTGCCCAGTCAGCTTGACAGTACCAGACTGCACACAGGTTCTGCAATGGCAGACCTGAGACACACATTTACAGGCTGCTTCTGTGGGTGGCGCAGCCAGTGCTGCAAGCCCACTAGCAGCATTTGGTTTACAAGCCATGGGCACACTAAGTGCACTGTACTAGGGTCTGACCAGTAAACCAAATCAGCCAATCATGGAATCACTAATTCAAACATCAATTTACAATAGGGAGAACATGTGCACTTTTGCACTGATCAACAGTGGTAAAGTGCCCAGAGTCATAAAACCAACAAAAACAGGTCAGAAAAAATACAGGAGGAAGGCAAAAAGTTCAGGGATGACCCTGCAAAAAGGGGCAAGTCCAACACAGAGTGTAACTTATGAGCAGTGACCTGTGGGAATTGCTTTGCAGACTTTAAGTTTTGGGCAAACCTGCAGTGTCTGGGACCTTGATAACCGAGTTTAAAACCTTATTTAACCCCCCACTCCAACTTCAAAGCTTTGTCCCTTTGAGGATAAAACTGAAGCCAATAACATAGCTTGGGGATATCAATTGGGGTAACTGCTTTTAACGTGAGGCTGGAATGGGGTGCCCCTCCCTCTACCTTGACTGATAGGAAAACCGGATGCTTGTTCGCTAAAACATTGTAAAATGGCGTTTTTGCCACCATATTTGGAACATTCGTGCCTACATTTGCATTGATTCCTCTGGCAGAGCCTCTGTTAAAATTCCAGTAGGCTCCTGTAGTGAAAGTTTGAGGTTTTGTCCAAGCACCCACCCCTCCCGAGGTGGGCCTGTTAAGAAAGGGCCGGGGAGCATAGCAAGACCACTAGCAGTATGCATCGTAGGAGGAGGCCTCTGGTGATACATCCACTCCACCCATAATTCGTTATGCACCTCACCCCAAGGTTTCTCTGGAATGAGGACTAGATGAGCTCTGAACTCTTCGTCATAATGTAGTCAAGCAAAACTCCCAAATTCTGACTGAGCCTTTCTGATTGTATACAAGTATTTAAAAATTGAAACCGAACGATCTGGAAATCTTTCACAGTAAACACTTGCAAAAATCAAAAAGGTCGAATTCCAAGAGTCGACACGTGAACCTAAGGGTATCGACAGCCCCATATAAGGAAGCCTTTTTAGACCTATGACTTTATCCTTACCATCCTTCTCCACTTGAGAACTTGTGTTAGACACCAACAATTTATCTTTAACTGTTTCAGGATTAGGAGAAACCACAGTCTGTGACATTGAAGGCGACTCACTACGGCAACAAACCTAAGCCTCTAAGGCCTTACCGTTAACCAGATCCCCGCCTCCTTTGCACTTCAGAGATACTCTCTTATAAGGGATATCAAACAGTGACTCACATGCTTGACAAGGCTTGTCCAGTGTTGATTTCTTGTTGGCACTGTCAGAGGCTTTTGGAATAATGCTCAAAATCCTTCCAACTCCTTTAAGATTCTTTCATCTGTAAAATATTAGCTCGGGAAATCTTGTTAGTAATCACCCCTGTTTAGAAAGAAAAAAGCTGCTCACCCTCTTCCAAATCAGATAACTCATCATCATCATTATCATGATCTCCCCGACAAGCCCCAATGTAGGATGGCTAAGCTCCATCACTCACACCACCATCAAATTGTCTCCAGTTCACTGCTTTTTTGAACTGAGAAAGTTTATGGTCGAGTACAGCACATTGGAAAAATCCCCTCAGGATTTTCCGTGTGGTTGTGACGAGGTGAAAAGGATGCCTGGAACCTGTTTAAAGGTGGGTCGCTGCACCTGATGCCATTATCCTCATTGTTATGTTATGTTAATTGATTTTCTATACCGTGCGACTCACCAGGGGGCATCTCGGCGCTTACCTAGCGAAAAGAGGGTGATAACCGGTCACATTAAATGAATATATTAAAACAGGAAAGTTTTCAGTTGTTTCCTAAAAGCGATGTACGAAGTACATTTTCACAGGGCAATGGGAAGCTGATTCCAGGACCGTGGGGCAAGGTACGAAAAAGCTCTCCCCCCGTGCGGCTTAGACGGATTCGGGGAACCTTTAGCAGAACCAAAGAATTGGATCTTAGGTTGCCGGCCGAAACCTGCATTATGCATTTCTTCTGAAGGTAAAGGGGACCCTTACCATTCACTGCATTAAAAGTAAGACAGCAGATCTTGAAAAAGGATCGCTTCTTAATTGGTAACCAGTGCAACTGTTTCAAATGGGGAGCCAAGGAAGAGCCTGGGGGACGATTTAAAATCATCATAGCCGCTATGTTTTGAATTACCTGTAACTTGGCAAGCAATGTCTCTCCCACTTCCGCCGACGGCGCATTCCAATAGTCTAGGCGACTCATCACCATGGCTTGGACCAAGGTTCTCCGATGATCGATTGGCAAATAGGGAAGTATCCTGCGTAAGAGGTGAAGACTATAGTAGCAGGAACTAATAGTGGCCGCCAGATGATCCTTCATGGTTAGTGTTGGATCCAGTTTTAGTCCGAGATTTTTCACAGCTTGGGTTGGAGTGGGAGCCATTCCCAACTGGTCAAGCCACCACTCTTGTGTCCAGATGGTTGACGCTTTGCCCATAAGCATAATATCGGTCTTACTGGGATTCAATTGGAGGCAGTTCTCTGTCATTCACTTTGAGATTGCAAGCATACCTGCTGCAAATCGAGTTTTTCATCCTCCAAGTCAGAGCCATTGGAAACATCAGCTGAGTATCAGCGTAGGAGATTATCTCGAATCCAAACGGTTCAACAATTTTTGCCTAAGGGGGCCATATAAATATTAAATAATGTAGGACTTCAGCAAGAACCCTGAGGGACACCCTTGTCCAAACAAGATTTCTGCAAAAGATAAGGTCCTAACATAATGCCATCTATCGGACAGGAAATTTCTCAGCCATTTCAAGGCTGAGCAACGGATACCACATAAATAGAGTCTCTCCGCAAGCCAAGAATGAGAGGTGGAATCAAATGCTAAGGAGAGATCTAGGAGGATCAGAATGACAGATCCCCAACATCTATTACCTGCCTCAGAGGGTCAGTAACTGCAAGGATGGCAGTCTCAGTACTGAAGCCTGGCCAAAATCCCGACTGAGGAGGGTCTAAGATTTTATTAGACTTGAGAAATGCGCTCAGCTGCCTGTTTATGATGGTTTCCAATTGCTTAGCCAACAGGGGTAACAGAGATATTGGTCGATAATTGCTAAGCGCCTGGGGGTCAGTGGTAGGTTTCTTCAGTATAGGTGAGACATACGCCTCTTTCTAAGCGGTAGGATTAATGCCAGATTGAATCAAGCTATTAAAATGTTGAGGATTTCCGGCGCACAACTGGGTGATAGAAGAGCCATAGTTTTTGGAGGACATAGGTCACCAGGCGAACCAGATTTCAAAGATGATAGTATAATAGAAACTTCGTCAAGCGTGGTTATTTTGAACTGGTCCAGAATGTTAAATGATGGAATTTCAAGTTTATCTTGTCCAATTAGAGGAGCCAATTTGTGGGGCTTGCCAATTGGAAAGTTCGCATAGATTGACATAATTTTTTCCTGGAAGTAGCTGGCTAATGTATCGCAAAGTTCTTATGATTCATCCTGGGTTTGTCTACAAGCTTGGGGTGATACGAAGTATTTAACTATATTAAGAAGGGCTTTGCTAGCCTGATCAATTGGGCCCATGATGTAGGTACGCCTGGCTGTTTTGATATTCTGATGCTAGCCTACCAGGGATGTTTTATAAGCTTGTCTATCCAGTAGGTCTTTGGATACATTTATATCCCTCCGGGATGACCACATTAATAGATGGATGATTAGTAGGTTCCTGCCATGTTTCTGTAATAAAACAGATCTCTGGGGAGTAAGAAGAAATCAGATCCCATATTTCAATGGGATGTTTGGCTAAAGACGGTACGTTGTATAGAATATATTTAGGACTGGTAGAATCGTGGTCCAACACGGCTTGTAGTTCAGGAGGACCGGCAATGTCCAAATTGCTCTGGAAGAGGCAGGATCTACAGGCTACCGAGCCTTCCAGGACAATAGGAAATTTGGTTAAACAGCATGTGTATGTCGCATGGTAATTAAGCCTGTCGTTCTAATATCATGCAAGGCTTTGCCAGTATAAGTCATGTGGTCCATGGTCTGAGTGGAGGTCATGATTTGGGCAGCATTTCCTGCCTCTGGGCTCGTTCAGGCACAGACGGGCTTGCCTTCGGCGTGCCATCGGCGCACCCGCTGCGCGCGTCATCTGCGCGTACGAGCTAAGGTGGTCATTTACACTGTACGGCAAAAAACAACTGGCCCACAAGCTCAATTTACCCCAAAGATGACCGCCTTCAGAGTTGCCGAGTCCCTCCAACGGTCAGCACCTAATCGGCTGAGACGGTGAGTAGGTGTAGGTGGGTATGCCAAAACAGAACAGCAAAATCGTATTAGCAAGTTTTAGAAAGCAATAACTATGCTTGAAAGAAATGTAAAGTAGTTAAAACGATTCCCAGCATTCCGCCTCATGAATCGCTGTTGTGTGTATTAATAATCCAAACCCATTTACCCTGCCCAAGAGGCTTACTACCTGCTCTGACAGTAAATGTATTGATGCTACCAGCCTCCGGGGCTAAAGAGCTAACCTTAGCCATTAGTTTCACAGGTAAAGTTACGTTGTGTAAATCAGAATTTACCACAGAATGGCCTCTTGGAATGACCCTTGAGGAACCCTCAGTAGATAAAGCAGCACTACTCAAAGGTAATTTGCAACTATGAGAGGAAATAACAGGTGAAAGGGGCCTCTCTTATGTACCAGAAACTCCAGACTTAGACAAGTCAATCAATCAATCAATCATGCCACTTGTTTAGCGCACTACTCACCCGGGAGGGTCTCAAGGCGCTTGGGGGGAGGGGTATGCTACTGCTCGAATAGCCACGTCTTGAGTTGTTTCCTGAAGGCAAGATGGTCCTGGGTCAGCCGAAGGTGGATGGGGAGGGAGTTCCAAGTCTTGGCAGCCAGGTAAGAGAATTATCTTCCTCCGGCGGTGGCTCTTCGATGCGTGGTACGGCTGCGAGGGCGAGGCTGGTGGACCGTAGCTGGCCGGTGGGCGTGTAGAAGGTCAGGTGGTCGTTGAGGTACTTGGGGCCCAGGTCGTGGAGAGACTTGTGTGCGTGGGTGAGGAGCCGGAACGTGATCCTCTTGTCGATGGGGAGCCAGCGCAGGTTCCTCAGGTGGCTGGAGATGTGGCTGCGTCGGGGAACATCCAGGATGAGTCGGGCGGAGGCATTCTGGATGCGCTGGAATCTTTTCTGTAGCTTGGCTGTGGTTCCGGCGTAGAGGGCGTTTCCGTAGTCCAGTCGGCTTGTCATGTATTCCTATAGGTCCTGAATCGATCCCCCTATTCCTGACCCTATTCTAGTTAAACAAACTAACAAGTTAACTAGCAGTCAGCCCATGAGGCAGAAAATCCCCATGATGCAGATACCGTTATCTGACGCAGTCACACTACGGCACAGGAACGTGTTATCTGATTAGGTCATAACGCTTGCGATCTAATTAGACAAGCGATATTCCTCCAGCCCCTGATAAGGCATACGGAGTTCTCATAACAAATCAAACCTATGACAACCTGGGCAAAACCCTGCGGCCATTGTTTTGATTTCACCGAGAACTTTAGTAAAAGAATGTGCTAACGAGCAAGTCGTATGACATCTTTATTGACGTATCTATGTCCATCCTTACGTCAATCTCGGCACCTTAAAGGTATAAATATTACCGATCTTGCCCTATGCAAACCCACGCGTGGTGACGAGACGGAGCAGCCATACTTGCCGAAGCCAAGAGCAGAGCAGACCCCGCTGGCAGCAGCCCCGCCTTCCTGACGCGCTGAGAGACGCGCTGCTTTCTCCTGCCGAGAAATCCAGCCCCGGCGTTTCTGGGTAGCCCTCGCAGGCAGCCTGGAATATCGAGACCAGAGAGAGAGATACCATCCCTCATTCATCCTAACTTCCAGGTACAGAACTGAACAACCCCTCACAGAGAATTCTTTAGTTATTCACTTGGCAAAAACAAACTTAACTTAAACTGTAACTTTCTATTCCCGCCCACGTATTAGACTTAGGTCAGGTACACGGGGTAGGCGTATCTAGAAACACCAGTTGAGTACGTTTAGTCAAATGTATATGTGTATGTAATATATTTTATTCATTTTAAAACATCTTATAGCTTAGAAACCATATAAATGTTTTTACAGTATTACTTTATACTTCTGCTTTTAATGTATGCACTTTACTTAGCTATAAGTATTGCAATAATATCGATCCATTTCTCTTTTATGAGAAAAGAGACTGATCAATAAATCACACCTTTTTATTGAACACGCCCGTCTCTTCCTTTTCTCTACATTCTGATGAGACTAAGAATGCACGTACTGACTGAGTAAAATAAATTGCCTTTTGTTCACACGACTCTCGAGATTTACTCTTGATTAGGGGAGAGCAAAGTTGTCATGTTCTATGGTTGTCAGAAACTAAATCCCTTCTTGTCTAATCAGGGAAGTTAAGTCCTCCTTGAACATTCGAGAAAGTTTCTAGTGAACTCTGAGCTAAGCTGGCAAACCCAAAACTTTAAGTCTAGTATCGACAGTAGTAGACCTAGTTAACGTCTGGCCTAGGCCTTTACTACTGTAGGTATTATTCCAATGCGCAGAGCCTATTGGGATGATAGGAACTACACTACATGGCGCCCAACGCGTTTGGAAAGGGCGATAAAACTAACGTAAGACATTTAGAGTAACTCAGTCGTGCTTTCTCACTCAGACCCCTTTTCCCATAATACTCCAAAGACGTCTGGAGTGGGTGAAAGGTTATATCCGCCAGACCTCGCAGGAGGGAACTCCTATGTATGGTTCTTGGTATAAGTCAACGTTGAAGGATACACTGTTCCAAAATATTGTGCATCTAATCTTTGTTTCCATAAGAAACCTGATCTGCAAACAAACAAAATACCCTTCAGGACAGTAAAATGTCAGACAATGAAGAAGAAAGAGAGGCAGTTAGATTAGCAGCTGAACTCGCAGCGGCTGATGCTGCAGCACTAGATGCGGACGGGGATATAATACTCATCCCGGTCATCAAAAGGAGATCTATAACCCTAAAACTTATAGAAAATGGACTGACACCTAGAGGTGGCACAGTCATATTCGTAATTGAGGCACACGAGTATCGGCAGACAGAGGTATATTATTCATGGATACATTTTCCAGCAGCAAATGCTGTAACAAAGTACTTCCACTATTACAAAATAGAGGAACCTCCTAATGAGTACACTCCTTTCGAGGAGGTGGAAGTACCACTCAAATTCCAAGAGCATTTGCTCTTATTTGATGGCGCCCTAAAACATAACAATCACATCACCAGGCTCGGTCCTTTAGGTAGACCAGGAGCAACGTGGCCGGTCCTAGCCGGATACACACCACATCCAGACATCAATGGGATGTCTGCAGCAGAGCTGTTAACACAGCTAAAACAATTAATAAAAATTCATAGACAATAAGTACAGTATGTGATGCGGACTTCAACAATTCAGCCAGCGATTAAACTTCCACAGCTGACCCCTCACCAGGGGAACACAAATACAATTACACCACAGAACATCCAGTCTTGCCTAGGCAAAGTACCGGCTAAACGGGAACAAATACCATTCTGGTTGGCACAGAAAATTACCCAAATAGAGGGGGTGTTTCCTGACACCACCCCGCTAGAAAAACACAGGATTCTGACTATCTGTCTTCCAATGGGAATCGCACCACACATTGAGGACTGTGACACTTGGGGTACAGTCTTCGCTTCCATCTACACAAAAACGCACGGTGTTCCATCCATTTCGGTGATACCAGATGTGCTAAAACAAATTCAAGACGAATACGGTCCAGAACCTGCTTTAACTCTTGGTATGAAATTACTAAAAGACTTCAAGCAGGTCTCGGCTATATTATTAGCCAACATAAAAGGTGAAGCAGCAAACGTGGCGATCCGCCAGAGGTTAAAAGAGACAGATATAGCAGACCAACCAGCTGAAATTGCCAGAATCATAGAAAAATCCTATGAGGAACTAGGTAGAGATAGTTTAGGTGGAATACCAGTAAAACCACAACTGACTGAAAGTCCAGAAAAAATATTTTTTAATAATAATTCACCAAAAAAGAACTGGGATGGAAACAAACAATCCAATCCTAAAGAAAATAAATTCCAGTCCAGAGGAAGGTCTCCGAGGCGAAGAGAAAAATCTCCGAACCAAAGACACAGGTCACCCCAGAGTGACCCCTCTGGGAAAAGATATAACCTTAGAAATAGGGATAATATAAAAAAACCTGATAGATATCAAGACATTGATACACGTCCCTCTCAATCTTTTCAGAATTCCTCGCAGAAATCGGAAAGAAGAGGACGATCAGAACAAAGAGAAGAGCACGCCAAGTCCAAAGACAGGGAACCTGCTCAGCTAAAAAAGAAATTACAATTTCCAAAAAAGAAGGTAGCCAGTATCAAGGTAGTTAACAATGCCGAGAATACTGAGGACACAACTGAAAAACGGAGAATGGGCTCAGACAATGCTAGACAGCGCAGCAGAAGTGAGCATAGTTCGCAAAGTCCTTATGAATCATCTGGAGACAGTGGACACGAATGAATATCTTCAAGTGGAAACTGCAGACACCAGGGTTAGCAAACCTCACAAGATATACGAAATAACATTACGTACAGAGGGAGATAAGACTAGGAAAATAAGGGGACTATTTTGGGATAACCTCTCCGAGGGCTATGGCATCCTTCTAGCTGAAAAAGACTGGCCACCAGAGTTTGTCAGGGAGTGCCCTCATGGCGAAGAAATAATTATGCCTGCCTTCTCAAATCAAATTCCAATTCATAAAAAATACACACTTGCTAGAAAGTGGGCAGTGGCTCTAGCTCCTGCTTTATATAAAAATCACGTGGGATGGGATGAGGACTCTCCTCCTCACAAAATCCAGTTAAAATCACAACCTACTGCACAAAGGCAGTACCCAATTAAGCAAGAAGCTAAAAAACAGGTAAATGAAATACTAGATCAGCTAGAATACCAGGGGGTGATTGAAACTTGCACCTCACAAATGAACAACCCTTTGTTTCCGGTCTCCAAACCAGACAATTCATATCGTCTAGTTTTGGATTACCGACACCTTAACACATGTTGCAAAACTTTTGCAGTGCAAAACTCACATAGTGCTGCACTAATGAATAACATAGTGCGAAAAAAATACAAAACAACCTTAGACATCTCTAATGGATTCTTTTGTCAAAACATAGCACCAGAGAGCAGATATTTAACTGCATTCTCAGTAAATGGCACTCAAAAACAATTCTGTCGGTTAGCCCAGGGGTACAAGAACAGCCCGGGGGTATTCTCAGCAAGAGTAACAGAATTACTACAACTATATGATGATGAAGCATTATCTTATGTCGATGACATTTACTTAACAGATGATGACTTGGAGACTCACTTGAAAAGAGTGAACACCATAATTCTTGGGTTCGCAGCAGAGGGTTACAAATTCAACTTTAAAAAATCCAGAATTGCCCATCTGACAGTCCTATTCTTAGGATATGAGTTATCGAGTGAAGGCAAAAGCCTGGCTGACAATTTCCTAGAGAAATGTGCCGTACTCCAAGCACCTAGAACACTAAAAAACTTACAGTCGATTCTAGGCTTCCTAAATTTCGGAAGAACATACATTGCAAATTACGCAGAAAGGGTCAAACCCCTTTATGATCTAATTAAACCAGATTTTAAAAGATCCAATTGGACTCAAATACACACAGAAATTTTGAGATCCTTACAAACAGACATGCTAATTAAAACAAAATTAGAAACACGTGATAACACACGCAATCTTGTGATTCGAGTCATCCCAGGGAGATGCGGATTCACATACCTGACCTCTAATGAGGGAGAAAAGGTACCAATTGCATTCAAATCACACTTGTACACTAAGGCTGAAATGAAATTTAGCCCAACGGAAAAAATTCTTACGGCAACACAGACAGCTATAGCAAAAGAACGAGCCCTGGCACAAGGTAAACGAATAATAATCGTGACACCAATACCAGCTCTAGAGGCGGTAACAAAGGCAAGCATTCCAAATGCTAAAGCACTCCATCCGAGATGGATACAATGGGCTAATTCTCTTGCTGCAACAGACGTGGCGTACGAATTTGATCCTTACTTAAAAACACAAGAATTTCTCCAATATGAATTTGAATGTCCTCCGCCGACCGAAATTCTGCCTCTAGACCACTACGGCTGTATAATATATACAGACGGATCAGCACAACCCGCAGTGGGGGGTAAGCAAGCTTACAGTGCTGCATGCGCGATCGTTAAAGGTCGCTGGCACGAAGGAAAATTTAAACCAGCAATCACTAAAACACAATCTTTAGGAGATTGTACAGCTCAGCGAGCTGAACTACTGGCGTTCAAGATGGCGCTTGAAAATACCGATCGAGAATTCCCCACACTCATAGTGTGTGATTCGTATTATTGCGTTCAGTCTTACAATGAATACTTGCAGATCTGGCTTCAGAATGGTTTCAAGGATGCGAAAGGTGGCACAATCAAGCATAAAATGCTCTGGGAACAAGTAGTTCTTTTACAAAAAGAACTACCAAAGACTCACGTGATACATACACTGAGTCATCAACGTGATGGCGTTCACGTTGCAGGGAATTCATTGGCTGATGAGGCCGCGAAGGCAGCTGTGCAAACGGCTTCCGTAGCTGCCATCACCCGGTCAAAAACTAAAATAGACAGCGAAATATTACAAGCTGTCAGCGCTTCAGAAAAGGATTCGATAATAACACTCCCGAAAGGCTTTCCAGTAAAATACTCATACATAACTGATGCAAACAATGTTCCTTTTGCTCGAATCCCTGGAGTGGGGGATAGGGCAATTCCAAACATGGAACATAGGTTAGGACTAATAATAGCGGCACACGAAGGGCTTGCTTCTATCCATGCTGGCGTCTCAGCCACAGTATCATTATTAAAACAGAGATACTGGTGGCCACAAATGAGAAGACAAACAAGGAACTATGTTCTAGAATGTGAGATATGTCAAAAAATGAAAGTATCAACTGTGAGACGACCAGCTCAGACGCCCCTTCTAATCTCGGATAAACCATTAGCCTGTGTTTATCTAGACCACTGTGGTCCCTTACAAAGGGATGGTAACTATAAATATATCCTGGTCGCAGTGGATTCATGCACGAGATTCATATGGATGTGGCCCCAGCGAACGGCTGACGCCAGAACTGTTATAAAAGATTTGCGAGTCTTTATCGGCACATACGCAATTGGCATGCTGCATTCAGACCACGGTCCTGCTTTTAGCTCTCGGGCTTATAAGGAGGCCATGGTCAGCATGGGCGTGCAATTGCGGTACTCTTGTCCATTTCACCCTGAGGGGAACGGAATTGTTGAAAGAAAAAACCGTGACATAAAGCAATCTATAACGGCAAAGGTATTAGGTTCGGGAGCTGGGTGGGTCAAACATCTAATAAGTGTCCAACGTAGTCTCAATAACTTGCCAAGAAATTCTCTGAAGGGATTCAGTGCGTACGAATTATTATTTGGAACTAGGATGATGATCTCTGACATTGATAGTCAGACTTCAGTGGTGAAAGAAAAAAGCTTTGATATCAAAGACCGTTTGGCTATTTTGCAGGACTTAAACAAACAAGAAAAGACCTGAGCAACATAAAGTTGAAACAACAGCCAACAACCACTGAAGAACCACCACCTGTCCCAGCAAGACCTGTCTGGATTCCAAAAGTCGGGGATCTAGTCAGGGAGAAGATCGCGGTAAAGAAGGAATTTGGGCCTTCTTACAGAAAAGCAGTTCCTGTCTTGTCTGTCAACGGGACAAGATCAGTTGTACTACCGCCACTTGCTGGTAAAAAGGAGAACCGAGTTGTATCCATCGACCTGGTAAAACCACAACATGTGGCCGATAACAAACAGTAGGCCAAGTGGACTCCCAATAAGTAGCAGAACACCAAGGTTTGCTACCAGTACAGAGGTCCTAACAAAGAGGCTCATCACATTCGAAACGCCTACAGAAGAACAACAAGGACTATGCAACAATGCAATAGAACTCAGACCTCTGAAAACCCAAATAAAAACATTTAGCAGAGACACACCAATCTATAATGAAGTACCAAGTGAAAATGCAAGAAAGAGAAATCCTGAACCAATTGGAACAATTGACAGAACTGCATCTGGCTACTTCATAAACTTCGATGATTCCTCTGAAGGCTTCAGTGAATCAAAGACACAGCCATCATCAAAAACCTTTAAAGATAAAGCTAAAGAACTTTTGAAACAACTGAAAGAAACATATCTGATTTCCCCATGGATTGAATTTTGGGTGGGTTTTGGTGCATTTATCCTCATACTTTGGCTCATCATGGTACTTACTTTGGGACGCTTCATTGAGGGAAAATATGCTAAAATGGACACAGCAAGTCAGAAAATCAACTTGATCCTCAAACCACACACATCTTCACACATCGAGAAAAGAGAACTTTCTTCAGTCAACTTCACAGCCAATCCGATACCTGGTGGGGTAGCCTGGGACAAAACTGACTATGAAATTTTTGGTCCGGTCGAAATCCTGAAATATCCACACCAAATTAAGATCTCATTGAGTGACTTTGCAAAACCAAACTCATTTGCTGATGATTGGGACTTCGAAAGCATTAATAATATGATGTCTGACTTAGTAATGTCTGCTAAATTTACCAAACATGATTATTTGCAGGGTTCTACAAATTATGATAGTATGTATTGCTATAACCACTATGGTAACCATTTTTTACATAGATCTGCACAACCTAGAAATGTTTTAAATTATAATCAATGGGAACATTGTGCAACACCTCCAAAAGGGAGCTCAAGAACCGTTTACGACAAATATTCATATTTTTCAGGTTTTAACACAAGTAATGCTGAAACATTTTATTTTAAATTATCAAACAAGACAGGAACCAAGACCATGATAACCAACACAAAATTGATATATTCAGACTCATTTTTTGAAAAAATGAATACTTTTGGTTTTGATTATTGGGACAAAAATGTTGAATTGAAAAGTGTTTGGGGTACAAAAGAATGGCAAGTACAGGGTATAGAAGCTTTGTTTAGAGCCTGCATGATCCCAGAACAAATGATATTTTTAAATGACACTGTTCAACAAACCACCTGTCTTGGCTTAGCCAAAATCAAAGATTTAATTAAACCGTCTATTCCAAAGCCAACAATGTTTAGCAATAGCTCTGATACAGATGAAGAGATAGACGTAAACCATATATTAAACCAAAACAGAACACATCCTGATTGGAAACAATGGTTGATCTGGCCCACAGATACTAATAACTGTCAAGACAGATTCCTGAACAAAACACAGGGGTTCAAAATGACCAGGCCAGACCCTAGATATCCTCAAAGACATCACCCAGGGATAATAACAACCTACAGTGTGGGCAAATTGTGCCTTCAATGGCTACTAACTTCCACACTGGCAGAAATTAAGCAACACCTAACTTTACTTACTGATGGTGCTGACTTGCGTGATTTCATAATGGGACCACGCAAACAGCGTCAAAAGCGTTTCATAGCAGCCTCTGTATATGCAGCATACAATGAGGCCTGGAAGGTTACTCAAATTGAAACAGCAGAGAGAATACGGGAAATTGACCGTATTAATTTGGAAAAATCACTTTCGGTAGTGGACAATGGGTTAATGACTCTGTCCTCCAGAATTTTTTCTTTGGACAGCATTGTGTCGTCAGCAATCGATATATTATCGCAAGACTTACTGTTATTACAACACGGTCAGTCACAATTGCGCTCTATTGTACAGCTTGGCTGGACGTTACAAAATCTGCGTTCAGGCTATGTGCCTTGGCGTTTAATCAACACAACGTCACTATTCCAAATCTTTAACCTTACTGATAGACAAATCGGTATGGCACAAAAGGGTGCTGATTATACAATCTTGAGCATTGAAAAACTAGAAAGATTACCAATGACAATGTCAGAACGACCTGTCAGTGAATGGATAATACATGGAATAATAAATATTCCAATCTCAACCTTCAGGTTTCAATACTGCCAAAAATATATACAGGCTGGCATGTACGAGAAATTGGGAAAGGGGTACCTTAAAACAACTTGGAACCTGCCCTATTCACATGCATGTGTCAGTAATAAAGGACAGAAAGTGTTTCCTAGTGGCAACAATTGTGCGATGTCACTAAGTGGCACACTTCTGTGTAACGGAATTAGTTTGCATGGAGCCTGTGAAGGGAATTCATACAACCTTTCATGTCACCAGCAAGGCACACCTGCAACAGAAATAGAACCATTCTTTCAAAGACTCTATAATGGGAGTTACATTCTTATTGTAGACCGCAGATGTTGTAGTCTTACGCCCGGGACTCCTTATCTAGTAACTACGACTGCGAAGGTCAAGTGCTGTGGACGCTCATTGTTCCCCAGCTCCTTCCCAGACAGGGAGGCAAGGGCATGGCCCAATTTGAAAATTACTTCTATTCGAATAGATACTTTAAGCAGAATGAAAACAGTGCTTCTTCAGACGCCTACCAGGCTCTCGTCATCAAAAGAAACGTATGATCTACAAGTCGCAAGGACGACTGCAGAGATACATACATTATTATCAACTAATTCCCCCGTACATTTCGCGGAAATCCTGAATGAAATCTTAAATATTTCTGATACCAATAGGGTCTCAAAGGTATTTAAGACAGTATTTTCGATGGCATTAACACCATTCAAAGCCATACTGGGTATTTTTCCAGATTTCGTCCATTCGATTTTTGGCGGACTTCCCCTGATCCTGGGACTAATTGCAGGAATCCTATTCTTAGTCCTTATTTTTCGTTATGGCAACCCATGTCACAGACAAAACTCTTGCGACAAGGGAAGAAACAATCCTAGCCATTGGATACCGGGACCGGATATCAAAAATCCTGGGACTACCCCGGCTTAGAGACCTGAACATGACTTGGTTTCTATCATTTCGACCAATGTGGCAAAGATGTGTTTTACCTGTATTGAGGTGTCTGCTATGCGGAGAAGAATGCGTGTAGACACCTGTCTGATGCTACAATCGGATGCGCCAATGGATGCAGAAACATTGTTGAGCCCGATCAAGGTTCATGCTTTGTGCTGCCCTCAAAGGCTACCAATCCTGATGACGGCATTCGTGGAAGCTTCACCACTACGATTGATGGGTAGTGAAGTTCAAGATGAAAGCAGCATCGAACAGGTACGACCTTCTATCAGTAATACAAATCAGAATGTCAATGGAGACAATCATGCGCATGAATGCATGATTACACCTATTTCCGAGTTAGTGGAACTTTCCCAGGAAGCTGTTGACAGTTTTTTCGAAAGCCTAAATGATATGATGTTCTCACCCGAACAGAAATAGAGACTTTTGAGCAAGCTCGCACACGGCGTTCCCTGAATTCGGCCTTCAACTTAAAAAATAAAGTCACATGAACATTTTTCGCTCCAGTTCACGGACAGCAGTTTTTCCAGCAGCCCCAAATATTTTTGCATATTTTTCGGGACACTATCTTCTGCTTAAAGTAAGAACTATTCTTAGAGAACTAAGGTTTCTAAATTTTAGATAGCTTATAGACATTAGCTGCCCGCTGGTATGTTCACAAATATTTTATTCTGTGATGGAATGGTCTCGAAACTTTTTTCTGTATTTAAGAAACCATTTCATGTGTAATTCTCATATACCAAATAAGCAATAATGTATACAAATGCGTGATTACTTTGGCATTATTCTACAGCTTGAGTGCATACAATATATATGTCTGCAATTTTCAGTATATTTGGAAATTTCAAAATGCATTTATGTATTTTGGGGTGGTAAGGTATACACACTACTCTATAGTATGTTGTACTATGTTATACTATGCCTAGATTAGTAAATATGACCATAGTTAGCGTGGAGTGGGTGTCATGTATTCCTATAGGTCCTGAATCGATCCCCCTATTCCTGACCCTATTCTAGTTAAACAAACTAACAAGTTAACTAGCAGTCAGCCCATGAGGCAGAAAATCCCCATGATGCAGATACCGTTATCTGACGCAGTCACACTACGGCACAGGAACGTGTTATCTGATTAGGTCATAACGCTTGCGATCTAATTAGACAAGCGATATTCCTCCAGCCCCTGATAAGGCATACGGAGTTCTCATAACAAATCAAACCTATGACAACCTGGGCAAAACCCTGCGGCCATTGTTTTGATTTCACCGAGAACTTTAGTAAAAGAATGTGCTAACGAGCAAGTCGCATGACATCTTTATTGACGTATCTATGTCCATCCTTACGTCAATCTCGGCACCTTAAAGGTATAAATATTACCGATCTTGCCCTATGCAAACACACGCGTGGTGACGAGACGGAGCAGCCATACTTGCCGAAGCCAAGAGCAGAGCAGACCCCTCTGGCAGCAGCCCCGCCTTCCTGACGCGCTGAGAGACGCGCTGCTTTCTCCTGCCGAGAAATCCAGCCCCGGCGTTTCTGGGTAGCCCTCGCAGGCAGCCTGGAATATCGAGACCAGAGAGAGAGATACCATCCCTCATTCATCCTAACTTCCAGGTACAGAACTGAACAACCCCTCACAGAGAATTCTTTAGTTATTCACTTGGCAAAAACAAACTTAACTTAAACTGTAACTTTCTATTCCCGCCCACGTATTAGACTTAGGTCAGGTACACGGGGTAGGCGTATCTAGAAACACCAGTTGAGTACGTTTAGTCAAATGTGTATGTAATATATTTTATTCATTTTAAAACATCTTATGGCTTAGAAACCATATAAATGTTTTTACAGTATTACTTTATACTTCTGCTTTTAATGTATGCACTTTACTTAGCTATAAGTATTGCAATAATATCGATCCATTTCTCTTGTATGAGAAGAGAGACTGATCAATAAATCACACCTTTTTATTGAACACGCCCGTCTCTTCCTTTTCTCTACATTCTGATGAGACTAAGAATGCACGTACTGACTGAGTAAAATAAATTGCCTTTTGTTCACACGACTCTCGAGATTTACTCTTGATTAGGGGAGAGCAAAGTTGTCATGTTCTATGGTTGTCAGAAACTAAATCCCTTCTTGTCTAATCAGGGAAGTTAAGTCCTCCTTGAACATTCGAGAAAGTTTCTAGTGAACTCTGAGCTAAGCTGGCAAACCCAAAACTTTAAGTCTAGTATCGACAGTAGTAGACCTAGTTAACATCTGGCCTAGGCCTTTACTACTGTAGGTATTATTCCAATGCGCAGAGCCTATTGGGATGATAGGAACTACACTACAGGCTGGTGACGAGTGCCTGGGTGACAGTCTTCCTGGTCTCGGTCGGGATCCAGCGGAAGATCTTGCGAAGCATACGCAGGGTGTTGAAGCACGATGAGGAGACGGCGTTGACTTGTCCGGTCATCGAGAGGGAGGGGTCCAGGATGAAGCCCAGGTTGCGTGCGTGGTCGGTTGGCTTGGGTGCGGTGCCCAGGTCTGGGGGCCACCAGGAGTCGTCCCAGGCGGAGGGCGAAGGTCCCAGGATGAGGCCTTCCGTCTTGTGCGAGTTCAGTTTCAGGCGGCTGTCCTTCATCCACTCGGCGACGTCTTTCATCCCTTCGTGTAGGCAGGTTCTGGCGGTGTCGGGGTCTCTGGTGAAGGAGAGGATCAGCTGGGTGTCGTCGGCGTAAGAGATGATGTTGAGGTTGTGCTAGCGTGGGATGGCTGCGAGAGGTTTCATGTAGATGTTGAAGAGGGTGGGGCTGAGTGAAGATCCTTGCGGGACGCCGCAGAAGACTACGGTGGCCTCGGAGCGAAACGGGGGGAGGCGGACACTTTGTGTTCTTCCGGCGAGGAACGAGATGATCCACTCCAGTGCCTTCTCTTGGATACCGATGTTGCTGAGGCGCTGGACTAGGGTGCGGTGGCAGACCGTGTCGAACGCAGCGGAGAGGTCCAGGAGGATGAGGGCCACTGTTTCCCCCTTGTCGAGCAGGGTCCGGATGTCGTCGGTGGCTGCGATGAGGGCGGTCTCGGTGCTGTGGTTGGCTCTGAAGCCAGACTGCGAGGGGTCGAGGGATCCGTTCGTCTCGAGGAAGGCGGTCAGCTGTCTGTTGACGATCTTCTCGATGACTTTAGCAGGAAAAGGGAGGAGCGAGATGGGGCGGAAGTTTTTGAGATTGGTGGGGTCCGCTGTAGGTTTCTTCAGGAGGGCGCTGATCTCGGCGTGCTTCCAGCTCTCCGAGAAGGTGGCGGTGTTGAAGGAGGCGTTGATGATGTTCCGGAGTTGGGGTGCGATGGTGGAGTCGGCCTTTTTGAAGACGTGGTGTGGGCAGGGGTCGGTTGGTGATCCGGAGTGGATGGTGTTCATCGTGCGGGCTGTGTCTTCGGTGGTCACCGTGGTCCAGGTGCGAAGGGTGGCGGTGGGGGGTGTTGGTACGACGGTTGGGTGCGTGGGTGGGGGGCCGAAGCTGTTGTGGATGTCAGCGATCTTGTGGTGGAAGAACGAGGCGAGGGAGTCGCAGAGGTCTTGTGACGGAGTGATGTCGTTGGTGCCGGTGCTGGGGTAGGAGAACTCCTTGACGATAGTGAAGAGCTCTTTGCTGTCGTGGGCGTTGTTGTCCAGTCATTCCTTCAGGGATTTCTTCTTGGTGGTGAGGATGAGCTGGTGGTGCTTGCGGGTAGCGTGTTTGAGGGCGGTCATGTTGTCGGTGGTCCGGTCGAGGAGCCAGGCTTTCTCGAGGGTGCGGCAGGTCTTCTTGGAGTACTTGAGGTCATCGGTGAACCAGGATGCCTTCTTGCTTCTGGGTCTGCTGGGAGGGTTCTTTAGTGGCGCGAGGTCCTCGGCACAGGCGGTCAGCCACTGTGTGAAGTTGCGGGCGGCTTCGTTGGGGTCCGTTGTGTTGGCGGGTGGGCTCTGGCTGAGGGAGGTGGTGAGCTGGTCTGCGGTGATCTTGCTCCAATTCCTGTGAGGTACCTGTTGCAGGTGGTGGTGGGTCGTGGATCTTTTGAAGCTGAAGTGGACGCAGCTGTGGTCGGTCCAGTGGAGTCCGGTGGCGTGGCTGAAGGTGATGTACTTGCTGGAAGAGAAGACGGGATCAAGCATGTGGCCGGCGTAGTGGGTGGGGGTGTTGACCAGTTGCTTGAGTCCGAGGTTGGTGAGGTTTTCCAGCAGGGCGGTGGTGTTGCGGTCCTTGTTGTTCTCCAGGTGGAAGTTGAGGTCCCCGAGGAGGATGTAGTCAGTGGAGGGGAGGGCGTGCGGGCTGATGAAGTCTGTGATGTCTTCGCTGAATTGTGTGCGTGGTCCCGGGGGTCTGTAGACGAGGGTGCCTCTGAGGGTCGTCTTTGGGTCGGTGTGAATCTGGAAGTGGAGATGTTCGGCTGCGGCGAATGAGTCGTTGGCGTCGGTCGTGATGCGGATGGTGTTCCTGTGGACGATGGCGATGCCACCTCCGGTCTGGTTGATGCGGTCCCTCCTGATGATCTTGTACCCGTCCGGGATGGCGATGGCGATGTCGGGTGCAGAGGAGGAGTTCATCCAGGTTTCCATGAGGAAGGCGACGTCCGGTGATGTAGCGTTGAGGAGGTTCCAGAGTTCCACGGCGTGTCTGTGGACGGAGCGGGTGTTGATCAGGATGCACTTGAGGTGGTTGCTGCTGGTGTTTGTCTTGGCGGGTGCGGGGCAGGTTCGGAGGCAGGTGAACTTGCAAGTGAAATTTTGCCCCAAAAATAGGTATGTCATGTCTGGTAACCATACCTGAAGAAAAAGTGTCTTGAAAATTGCCAAAAATGGCTAAATGTAACTCACCACCAGATGGCGCCAAAGTTTCTCTGCCAGCTAAAACCACCTCATCTGAAAATCCAGCTATCCCTTTAAGGGAAGCTGCTTTTCTGAGACATTTTCTCCTGACGGAGTGTGTGCGAGCCCTGCCCCTCCCTTTCCCCACACCAGAGGAAGCTGACTGCTTAATAGAGGTAAGAGAGGAGTCTCCTTTCATAAGCTTGTTCATAACACGGGTGACTTTCACAGGCACAACTTCATGGGAACATTCAGACAAAGTACAAACCAATACAGCAGCAGACACACCATCAGAGGAAGTTCTCTTCTTGAGAGAAATGCCAGTCCAAGCCTGGCCTAACACCACAGGAGCCAATACATCTTCCCTCCCAGGCTTGCACAAAACCTTGAGAGCCTCCCTCAACTTATCAGAGGCATCAGCCTTTGTTAAATAAAAACAAGCCCAGAGTACATAAAATGAGAATAAACAGCATGAAAACGATTGTGCTGCCCCCTACCTGGCCTCAGGACCCCCAACTGTCAGCTAATTAGAACGCAGAATTTGAATCCGCTGCGTTCTAATGCAGGCACCTCACCTGAGCGTGATTGCTCTGGGCGAAACCATGCCCGAAGCAGCCTAGGGGTGGACATTCTTCGAATGCCATCCCCAAGCCCCCATTTGCGCCTCACATTTATGGTTCCAACTGTGCCTTCGGGCCTAGGACAAAAACACAATGCTGCTAAGAACCGCAGCAAATGTGCTACCTATGTCTGCTTTACACAGAAAAGTTGGGTGTCTCTCTGTTTATACCATATGGAGTTGACACAGCGTTGGCCCAGCCTCTAAAAGTGCCTCGTCAAGAGGGTGCCGAGCCACTCGGCTGAAGTATGCCATGTTCCTGCCTCACCTCCCCGGGATTAAAGAGAGGAATGCGGGAGCAACAGAAGCAGTTCCGACCATCCGTACATCTTTTGCCAGTCAGGATGGGAGGAGAGGCTCCCACCCAGATGCAGTTGGCACTTGACTAATGGGGCCAGTAGTCATGGGAGGCCACAAGTGACGACATGGCCAAAAGGGACTAAGAATCAAAAATTAGCTAGCATTCGCGCCAAGAATTTTCAATTCTATTAAGGACACGGAGGCAAGGATTATGCTTCTCTTTCTTATATTTGCTACTCACAGCAGCCAATGAAAAACGTTTTGTATGCAAATAAAACTACATTTCCCATGATTCTTGTACATACATCACATCCTGTATAGCCCAATAAGAGCTGCTGTACCCTGTGTCTCCTCCTCTTTCTTTGCTCGAGTTTATATAGTCCACACATTAATACATCCAGTCCAATCCACGGAATATGAGTCCCAATAAACATCCTTCAACATGGAAGAACCATCTTCAAACTGGAAAGTTTACGTCTTCTAAGCCAGAAGAACACCTGCTCCTTCTTCTTTACTCGAAGCTGAAAGGAATGAGACAGGAAAACCCGTAACTTCTGCTGATACAGAGTATCAAGTACATGCGGGTGGGTAATTATTACCAATACTGTAATAAACCGGGTGGGATAATCCTCGCCTCCGTGTCCTTAATAGAATTGAAAATTCTTGGAGCGAATGCTAGCTCATTTTTGATTCTATTACAGGACCGGAGGCTTCGGATTATGCTAGTTCAACGCTTATCCACACAACTACAGTCTTAAATCTCCCACTGGTACATAATATACTGTTTAAATATAGTCTAAGAAAATCAATCAGTAGAATTGAAACTTGCTAAACAATGGGAATCATCAAAACAAGAATGATAAGCATGGTTCTTTGAACAGACTGCGTCTCACCATTGGTTCTGAACACCCATTCCGGCAAAAATGCCCTCAACCATCGACTATAATAGCCTCGGACCCACATATAAAATGTAAATAATCATCAACAATAATATGAACAATTATACGCGAAAACCTCAGATAGTAAATCCGAGAATCATCGTTGTAAGCCGTTAGGAATTGGAAGAAACACCCATAAAGTGCATTATTTCGAATTTGTGTGACCAGGCCCTGACCACATGCAGTCCAGACATTGCTTACAGAGCAAACTTCCTAGAGTATATACTGTACCTGTAAAACGCGGGCTTGCCTCGCCGTGGGAACACCTAAAGGTGGAATGCTTCGTAACACAGTCTGACAATATTTAATGTACGGTCGACATATTATTATATGTCTATTAATAAAAAAGGAAATCACGAGAATTATCCCGGGTTGGGATATTTACGCCACCAAAGAGAACTCGAAAGAAAGACCCGACGCAAGTTCAGCAACCTGCCCTGAACCGAGAGGGAGCTGCAGAAAAACGACCAAAATAGACGCTATAAGGTAAACGCTACTGAATTCCCCGTACATTATTTGGTAAAAAATTCACAAATTAGAGAAATCAGTCCTCACAAAGCTGCCATATGGTGAACATACCAACAAAAGCGACCCTCTATTGTCGAAACGTATTGCATGAGTGGAAGGACCCAGAAATACGAAATGAACGCCCTCAGCGCGTTTGAAAAACCTGGAAAGTATTGTAGATACCAGAAACTTGATCGTAAATAAAAGCAAAGTCGGAATACATAACAGCTTGGGAAAAACTGTACTTAGCACATTGCAATGTGTCAAACCCAGACCCGTGCTAACTAAAGGCAACGATTAACCTGCGAGCCGTAGCTCCCTGGTGAATCATAAAAGCATCTGCCTCGATCTACATGAGTGCTGCTGCATGAGAAAAAGGGGAAATTGTAAGGTAAGGCAGGAAACCGAACCGGCCGCTGCCGACCCAAGGAGCATTGGAAGTACAAAATGGAGACCTCCATGTGCAAAAGTTGCGACCCCAGTCGCCGGAAATACTCGGAAACCGGAGGGAACAATTCATTTCCATCGACTTTCGTGAGACCAGACCTACATTCTTTTCTAATGGTACTGACCTCCAACTGGAATGCCTGTAACTGACAAACCAGTCCTGCCCGAAAGGATCTGTGAGGAAGAACTCAAAAGGGCTTACAATTACTGACTGTCTCTCGGATGAAGATGCCACCCATAGCCATCTGAAGGTACCCGAGGTACAAATCCTTTACTGTCCTGTATGCTAAAGGAGGTATTCCGCAGTAACCTAAATCTGAGAATTTCGGCAGAATGGCCTGAGTCCTGGAACAAGTCCACTAGGAAGGTGACCTATATGCCCATACCCGCTGATAGAACCCGGAAAACTGAAAGATCGGAAAAACAGTTTGAATGACGGTGCCCAACGCACCGCTACTTTGGCACTCACCCGAATGGAAACTCTTGCACTGATACCATCGGAAAATTCTTCCTAGCACTGTAGTTTGGGTCGTACAACTAAGTTGCGTAGGATTGAGATAAACCTGGAAACCTAATCTAAGAGTCACAAATATAAGAAGGTTATAACCGGACTATTCCGGTACATCATAATCCGATGTCTGGAAGTGTGAGGCCAAGGCCTGTGACTGTGTTAAGATAGACCTATCCATACATATATATCCCACTAACTCGAAAGGTAAAATAACTTGGTACTTGGAGAATACTAGAGAGCTGAGAGCTTGGGATAACATATACCTAGCATCAACCATCAGAACCATCACCAGAACAACCGCCAACGAAGGGAAGGTGGAGACCACTAGATGCTCTCCTGAACGCTATATGCCAGAAGCTGAGGAATATGATGGAAAACATATGCAAGAAGCCGTGGAATATGATGGGAAAAGAACTGATCAACTAGTAGGAATGTGACCACAAGCAAAATACGTCTACCCATTATATATGCAATTAATAACGAATCTGTCCCAGAGGGACCTGTCGCAAATGGCCTACCTGGATCGGATGTCAGGGTGCCCAACCTTGTGAAAGTATTTGCGACTCTCGGATGAGCTGGCGCAAATGGCGTCATACCGACGCCTATCGCCGATCGTGGCTGACTACGACTAGGATATTGATGTGCAGCCTGTCAAGTCTGGGTAATACCTTTCGTAGACGAGTAGAAAAAGAAGAAGCTTGGCGTCGCCGTCGGGCAATTCTTCAACTATACCCAAAAGGGGAGGTCGCAACGCCCTAGTCTAAATCCTGTCGCACGTGCGCGGCTGCCTTACGTATTGGCGAAAAAGGAAAATACAAAATAAAAATAAAATAAATTAAAATAAAAACAAAATCATGCTTAAGGATTTGTGGCAGAAGAACAATGATGGGCGTCAATCAAGCCCTGTAACCTTGAGTTAGGGAATGTCATACCAGAGGCCCTGTTGACCACACAAGAACGTGAAGAACCTGAGTGTCAACATAATTAGTTCAGGAGACTCTTGCTCTCCTATCGATTAGTTGTCATCCTCCAATATATATCCCACCAATCACCCTCAAGGAATATCCGTATTCAATATTTAGTAGTGCAAAGCACAGCGCAATGGAGTAGAGGGGGAGCCAACCCTGTGCACACTAAAACAGAGAAATGAATAATGTATCGGCTCCTCAGCAAAGCTGTATTCTTTATACCAGCTCAATGGGCATCCGAGTCATAGTAAATACCAGGAGCGTGTGTGCACTCCGAGGGCCAGCCTATCATTATTGCCTGGAGGCTACCAGGAAAACTGCTCATGTAAAGCACGAGGCAATGTGACCTTGAAACAAACAGGGGACGCGTGCGACGTGCGTAGGCCAAATCGCCCAAATGAAGCTCAAGTCGGTTACGCACACTGGAGAATTATGACTCCATAACCGCACTCGGCTACTAGGGAAAGCCTTTGGCAGAGAAAGCGCGAGACCGCACAATGATCAAAACAACCCTATGGAAGTGACAGGAAATAGTGTTAATTCAGAAATCATTAATTATTGAAACACCTGATCTTTGAGCAAAAAAATCTATACACAAACCACAGTGACTCATTTTTGTAGCGTTGCAACACCAGCGCAGTATCGCAGCTCTTGAAAGAGCATTTGATTCAGTGTGCGGCCAATCCAGGCCTTGTCATGAAGATCAAGCGCAGGCCCAATCAGATATGTTGCAGGTATCAGCGCGACATTTCCACTCCCTCGGGAGAACGTAGTATGGACTCTGGTGGGTGAAACCAATAGCCCTACCACTCACACACAAACCATTGCAGTATAAATACTATAAACATTCATCAGAGGAATATCCAGCCTAATTTGTAATTTACATATCATTTAAATGTAATTTCGCAATTGTAAAAAACAAACTGAAAACCTGGAATCGAACCCTGAACCACTGGTATAGGAGGCGAAAGCCTTGCCCCTAGGCAACATTGACTCTATGCAAACCAGTATGCACATAAACCTGAGGAGGCCTGTGGACTCTGTCAATGGGAGAAGGCTCCCGAGGCAGCGGGCATTGTGAGGTCAGCGGGGGCCTAATAAAGCCTGATTAGGCCACCCGCGTTTAAGTTACACCGCCATACCCGCAGGCAGAATAATAAATAAATAAATGGTGGCGCGCGCCTTGCTAAAGAACCAAATGAGAACCAAATGAGCCCTGAGAGCAGCGCGGCACTCAGCGGCAGCAGGGAGTGAAGCGAAGCCCGAACGGGCCGTCGGTGCAATGTTCAAGCTGTGCTCCGGGCGGGAGCGCATCGCCATTACGCCACTGCCACTCACTGCGGGAAACCTCTAAATTGCCAGCAGGCAATGGGGGAATGTAAACATGCCCGGAGGGGCCGCCCAGATAATGACAAACAATGCTTTCGTGGAAGCGCCCCACAAAATCACACCGCGCCCAGCGGGAGCCTCTCAAGCCAATAGTCCGAAAACAATAGCGTCAGCGAGCGCTAATCGAGAAGAAAATGGCAATTTACAAGGAAAGCATAATGGCCCCTAATACAGCCAACACACATACTTAAACAAATATTCAACATAGCGCGATATGAGCGCAAACATAATCGCAACATCGCCAAAATAATGCAACAGTCAATTACGACATAAAACATAACGTCCTGAGCACTTAACTGTCTGCGTGAGCAGCAAAGAAAGAGGAGGAGACACAGGGTACAGCAGCTCTTATTGGGCTATACAGGATGTGATGTATGTACAAGCATCATGGGAAATGTAGTTTTATTTGCATACAAAACGTTTTTCATTGGCTGCTGTGAGTAGCAAATATAAGAAAGAGAAGCATAATCCGAAGCCTCCGGTCCTGTAATAGAATCCAATTAAGGAATCAGACACCAGCATTTAAAGAGAACAAAGACACAAGCCAATGAAAACTAGGGGGAGGGGAGTGTCAGGGACTTCTCCGTGTAATGAACTAGCCCAGATCTTCGCAGAGCAGCACTTGCGCGCTGGCTTACGCTCGACCTAAACAGCCCATAAGCAACCATACATTATTTCATTACAATAAGCAATGAACCTTCACGTTATATAATCCATGTAGTGAATACACACCACCCATCAAAAGGAATCAGACCATTTAAACTGCTGAGCTGTGCTCAATATAAACTCAAGAGTTGTCAAGAAAATAAATCAAAAAATGAATACTGAATATAAGTGTTGTTATGCCGTAAGTTAAATTTTCCCCATGGGAAGCTACATCTGCAAAAAGAACCAAACATAAATCAAGCAAATGCCAAACATAAACTTACAGTGCAACAAGTGTTTCATCTGAAACCTTAGTGTTACAACGCAGTAAATGGCAGCATGACTGCTTAAACTAAACACCAAAAGATTAGATTGTGCCCTACACAAACTGGTGATTGAGTCATGTAGTAGTAAGCGCCTTGTATGCGAGGCATTCGGTGCATCTAAAAGCGGCCGTTACCGAAATGTTTTTAGATTTATGAGCCAAAAACAAAAATGCTTCCCCTAGACTTGCTTTAAGAGTGCCTGCCCTAAGCCGCATTTCTAATCGTAAACCATTCTCCTTTATAACTCCCTCCAACTTTGTGTTATTTATAGGTGGAAGGGCTTCTTGGAATCAATGGTGGACGCAAGTGTGAGCAGCTCCTGGGTCTCTCACCTTTCCCGGTGAAATTGTGACGACGGGACAGAACGAGTTCTTTCCTAAAAACTGCACAAAGCCATTTGTGGAAAACCGTGGAGGATTATAGACATTGGTAAAAAACCTCAGCTGATTGTTAAACTCATTGCATACACCACAGGTGAAACCTATCTGTAAAACTGTGGTGAAATTCAAACAAAGCACGTAACCACAAAACCAATCCAAAAGTAGACTAAAACTATGTGAACCACAACGTTCAAACATTGTGTGTGTCATGCTCACCTGAAAACTTATATACATAAGAAAGGTAAAATGTGCGCACATGATGTATATTTCTTTTAGAAAAAGATGTCCGCTGCACTCCAAAGGGTATTTGGTGTACTAAAAAGGTACTCAATAGTGTCCAAATGTTTGAGTGCTCAGAGTGATCCCCTTCTGTCCGAGAGGGGCAAAGAACAATCTATAAATGAAGAACCTTACGGGTGTAAGGTGGAGCTTCTGAGCACACCTGATTGTAAATTAAACAGAGGTATTCCTTAGTTCAAAGTTTTATTCACTTTGTTTTGTGGAAAGTAGTTCAAAAATACACATAACTGGTATCCATGAAAACAAATTGTTTGTGTCAGTTTTGAAAAAAAAATTCACGACATCAATCCAAAGCCATGTGTTTCATTTACATAGAAAACCATTTCAATATCCCCAATGCATTTCGAGCTGTAGAGCTCTTCTTCAGGGGGTCCATATAGTCTAGACTCTAGAGGAAAATGAGAAAGCCGCGTTTTAAAAAAACAGTAGAGCCCGAGGTATGGGATAAATGGTGTTACGTGGATGAATCATGCATATAACGAGTAGTTGGAAAAAAAACAAAGCTGGTCGAGAAAAAGTGCGTGAGTACGAAATACTGAACTGAGTGATTAGAATTTTGAAAGAAAAATACCTAGATAGTTGTGAACGTATTAAATCACCTTGGTGAATGTGTGCCAAAGTTATTAACATTGGCCGGTGAAGATATGCGTGAAGATACATCCGAAATTAGAGTTGGTAATGCCAGTGCGAAGGTGAGACATAAAGGGTAAAGAAAGGTGAAGAAACCACTTACCGAAGATTCAAAGTGGAAAAGGTCGATGCGGGAAAACAGAACGCCGAAGTGACAGGGTGTCAGCTGCGGGATGTGGTGATGGTAATAGAAAGGGGACGGACGCGAAGAAGTCTGTGTAGGAGAACGGAAGTGTACGGAGATCCCGAGGCATTGTGAATGGGGCAACAACAGGGTAAAAAGACTAGGGAAAATAATCAGCTGTAAACGAAATGCAAAATGCAGTACAATATACAAATGTCAAAAGCTAAATAATAATGTTAACTGAAATAAAAAAAATTGACAATGACAGAGAAAATGGTGATACACAACCGAAATAAGACTCCGAAAAGTATGGAAAAAAGAGAGGAATAATATGAGTGACGGAAGTTACAAAGAGGAAATAGAGGAACAAACACGAGCAGAAAAAAGGAGTGTAAGAAAGATAGAACTTCTAGAGTACTAAACAGAGGTAACATAGTATATGTGTAAAACAATGGAAAGAAGAAAAAGTATTGGGAAACCAAAAGTAGAGGACATGAAATAAGTGTAAAAAATAGGGTAAAATCTGTTAGAGACAGTGATGAGGCATGAAAGAGGTTGAGAATAATAGAAAAAGGTAGAATGAAAAAGGAAGAGAAAACGTGAAATGAAAGTTTTAAAAAGAAATGCTGTCAAGCGAATCAACGGTTACATGAGACAACAGTAAAAAAGGCTGTTCGCAAGATAAGCTGTTTACAGAAAACTGCTAAACTCCAGTCTGTCATTAAGTCCTTTAGGATGGGAGGAGCCCAATTTGTAGATCCAGTAGAGTTCTCTTTGAAGAAGAAATTTGCTTGGGTCTGTGCCTGCTGGTTTGTTAACCACCTCCAGTATGAGAAACCGGATTTGGCTGATGTTGTGCTTCTGTTGAACAAAGTGAGCTGCGACGCAGGATTTAAGGTTTTCATTGCGAATGTTACTACGGTGTTCAATGAGTCTACTTTTGATTTTTCGTTCAGTTTTGCCTACGTAGGGCAGGCCGCACGGACACTTCAGTAAGTATACTACATTCATGGTGTCGCAAGTAGCATTGACACGTAATGAGGTAGGCGTGCCTTTTAAAGGATGTGTTATAGTATTCCCAGGGATTATGCTGTGACAGTTTATACAGTTGTGGCAAGGAATAGTTTCTTTGAAGATGGTAGATACAGTAGTATGTAGTTTCAGCATTGATCGAAGGTTCCTTGAGCGTTGGTATGCGAAAGTGGGAATTTCATCGAAAATCTTATTGAAGTCAGGCTCACATTGGAGAATCTGCCAGTGTTTAATAATGCTTTTTTTTTTTTTTTTTTTTGGGACATTTGCGAGCCCCCTGAATTGGAGCCCATAACTGTGGACCTGGAAAGTTCTTAGGCCTGTTTTTTCTATTATCTGCAATGTATTGTCGTACACTCATAAGTCATTGGTTGTACTTTGCTGATGTGATTTCTGCATTTCGGTCACTGTTTAAATGTGTTTTGTTTTCAATAAAAAGAATTAAAAAAAAAAATGCTTTTTTTGATTAAACCACTTTTAGTAGAAAATTTGGAAACAAATACATTCCGTTGTTGATCAGAACCTGTGGTGCTTTTGGGTTGCAGTAGAGTGGATCGTTCAATGGTCATAACTTTGTTATTTGCAGCTTTGACCAGTTGGTCGGGGTAACCTCTGTCAAGAAATTTGTTCATAATGTGCTTGCTGTCATGTACGTAAGCTTCATTTGTTGATGCGATTCTCTTAGCACGCAATAGTTGTGAGTACGGGAGATGTTTCTTGAGGCTGGGTTGGTGAAAACTAGAGTAATGAAGGTAATTATTGTGGTCAGTTGGCTTATTGTAGAAGGAAGTTTCAAGTTGAGAATTTTTGATTTTGATGTCGACATCCAAGAAAGAAATTCTTGAGGCATGAATTTTGTACGTAAATTGAATCCTATCATTAATGGTGTTGAGATGTTCAATGGCTGAAATCAATTGTTGTTCAGTACCAGTCCAGATTAGGAAAATATCATCAATGTAGCGATGATAAGTTTTTAGATGGTCTCGCCAATATATGGTACGTCGAGTATGTGTTGGGTTTCATACTCTTGCATAAAGAGGTTCGCATAAGAAGGTGCGGCGCAATTGCCCATCGCCACACCAGATAGTTGAACAAAGAATTTGTCTTGGTATTTGAAATAACTGTGAAGGAGAGTGAATTGAACGAGTTCCAAAAGAAATACTTGTAGATCAGATGGTTTAGAAGTTCTTAGAAGTGCAGTTTCAATGGCTTGTAAGCCAAGGTTATGAGGAATGGATGTGTAAAGAGAGTTCACATCAATGGTGCACATTAGTACTGGAACTTCGGGGTCAATGGAAATGTTGTTGATTTTGGTTAGAAAATCAGTAGTGTCTTGTAAATAACTCGGCATTTGTGTGACAGATGATTGTAGATGACGGTCGATGTAAGTACCAATCGGTTCGTGAATAGAATTGCATGTGCTTACGATGGGTCTGAATGGAGGTTTAACCGGATGTTTATGGATTTTGGGAATCATGTACAGGTACGGAATTTGAGGGTGTGTCTTGATGAGATAGTGTCGATCTTTGTCGGTAATTGTTCCGAAGGATACAGCTTTATCAACGAGAGACTGGAGGATAACTGAATACTCATAGGTAGGATCTGAGTTTATCTCCATGTACGTGTTGGAATCTGACAGATGCTGGAACACACTGTCCAGGTAGAACTGAGTATCCATTATTACTATAGACCCACCTTTGTCTGCGGGGCAGATCATGATGTCACTATTCGTTGCAAGTTGAGTTAATGCAATTTTTTCATTTTTTGAAAGGTTCGGTCTTCTGTTGGTCATGGTTTTGTTGATGATGTCAAGGTCTTTGTTTACTAATACTTCAAATAAGTCAAGAGTTTTGTGACTTACCGGAGCCAGAAATGAACTTTTGGGACCTAAATCCATAAGAGTATGCTCCTCGATGGATGTTGAAGGTACACAGACATTAGAAAAAAAGTGTTTGAGATGTAATGTCAGCATAAACTTGTAGAAACACACCTGTGTTTCCAGATCGTTGGTGGAGTAGGTGGGGACGAATGAGGTGCCTTTTTGCAGAACCTTCATCTGTGTGATTGAGATGGTAGTTTGTGAGATATTGATGATCAAGTTCTGTGACTCCTTGTTGATTGGGCTATAGGGCGCTGTGATTCTGTTGAACCGGGTCCGCCTGGATCGCCGGTTGCATCGGTGCCTAATCCTAAAAAAGGCACCGGTCCAGTAGTTGATGTAGAGGGTTGATTGGTAGGAGCGCCACTTTGAGGTGGCTGTGTTTGGCGTGGGGGTTGACGTGAAAATCTGGTGCATGTGGAATCATCGGAAGAGGATGATTCTCCCTCGGTGGATTTGGTGGAATACAGTCTTTATTGTCTACGTGCCGCGTAGATTTCTGCCCAGTTGTACACCTCCCCAAGTTTGTAATCTACCGTATCTCTTAAATTTACGCAACTTGCGTTCATTAATTTCTTTCGTATATTTTTCAAGTTGTGTATTGACATCATCTAATGTTTTCCCCAGTTCTTCAGGGGTGAGCTTGGTGCTCAGTTCATCTCTTAGTTGAGTTACTTCTGTCGTAAGATCTTCCAACATTTTTGATAACTCCTCCACGATTAATAAAATCAAATCAAGTGAGCATTTATTTAGGATGCCACACCACCTCTCTGTGAATCTTATATTGTTCTTACATAGTGTAGATTTCAATGGTATACGCAAGCCTCTTGGGATTCTGGAAACTTTGTGATAGCGTATAAAGGTGCTAGCATGTAAGCGTTGATTGATCTCTCTTTTGGCAGCAAACAAGAATTGGCGTATATTGGATTGGACAGATCCTGTACTGGAAGCGATACACTCGGGCTCCTGTATTAAAGTGTAAATACGATCGGTATCCTCTGAGGTGAATTCGAAGGTGTCAGCTTTGTTGCTGGTAAGGTTTGCGATGTCTGCATACGACATATTGTAAGACCAAAGGGTGCAAAGGCGGTTGGGCAGATGAGAATAGACTATAGAAAAAGATGCCCGTTGCACTCCAAAGGGTATTTGGTGTACTAAAAAGGTACTCAATAGTGTCCAAATGTTTAGGGTGCTCAGAGTGATCCCCTTCTTTCCGAGAGGGGCAAAGAACAATGTATAAATGAAGAACCTTACGGGTGTAAGGTGGAGCTTCTGAGCACACCTGATTGTAAATTAAACAAGGGTATTCCTTAGTTCAAAGTTTTATTCACTTTGTTTTGTGGAAATATAGTCTAGAGGAAAATGAGAAAGCCGTGTTTTAAAAAAAACATTAGAGCCCAAGGTATGGGATAAATGGTGTAACGTGGATGAATCATGCATATAACGAGTAGTTGAAAAAAAAACAAAGCTGGTCGAGAAAAAGTGCGTGAGTACGAAATACTGAACTGAGTGATTAGAATTTTGAAAGAAAAATACCTAGATAGTTGTGAACGTATTAAATCACCTTGGTGAATGTGTGCTAAAGTTATTAACATTGGCCGGTGAAGATATGCGTGAAGATACATCCGAAATTAGAGTTGGCAATGCCAGTGCGAAGGTGAGACATAAAAGGTAAAGAAAGGTGAAGAAACCACTTACCGAAGATTCAAAGTGGAAAAGGTCGATGCGGAAAAACAGAACGCCGAAGTGACAGGGTGTCAGCTGCGGGATGCGGAAGTGAAAATGGTGTGCGCATGCACTTTAAACAAGCCGTGTTGGTAATAGAAAGGGGACGGACACGAAGAAGTCTGTGTAGGAGAACAGAAGTGTACGGAGATCCCGAGGCATTGTGAATGGGGCAACAACAGGGTAAAAAGACTAGGGAAAATAACCAGCTGTAAACGAAATGCAAAATGCAGTACAATATACAAATGTCAAAAGCTAAATAATAATGTTAACTGAAATAAAACAATTCGACAATGACAGAGAAAATGGTGATACACAACCGAAATAAGACTCAGAAAAGTATGGAAAAAAGAGAGGAATAATCTGAGTGACGGAAGGTGCAAAGAGGAAATAGAGGAACAAACAAGAGCAGAAAAAAGGAGTGTAAGAAAGATAGAACTTCTAGAGTACTGAACAGAGTATATTTCTTTTAAACATACTTTATTGTTTTTTCTTAGTTTCTGTGAATCATGCACATTCTGAGGGACATTTGGTACACAATTGTGGTAGAATACGTGCATTTTATTATTTACAATTGTCAGCCTTTACCAACTAACAAGTAATGCATACAATTTGTACATTATACCTTACATAAGCATTCTCTTTATGACAGCAGGAAGATAATTAGGCATGATCTCAATTGCGTTAACATAACTCCTACACTTCCCCACCCCCCACCGGGCTTTACTGGCTCTACCCCGGCTTGTCTTTGCAAGTAACAAGTGTAGCGGTTTCTTGGTCGAGGGGGCGTGTGTCCTGTTCACCCACGTTGCCCCGTTGCATGTGTATTCGAAGTAGTGAGAGTGTTCCTGTCCGAAAGCACTACAACTACCAGCATGCTAAGGGGCTGACATATGGAGGCACAAGGCGGTTCTTACAAAAGCACCTCCCTCCCAAGAGGAAGGTGCTTGTCAATCATCCCGGATTGTTTGGAGAGGGCGGATGGTGATCCCCGCCGGAATTCAGCTGGAAGATAGGAGCCTGCCGTGCTTTGAAACCTTTGATGAACATTGTTTCCTGGAACCTGTGGAAGGTTGCGAAGATGCGATAAGTACTGAGCCGATCGGCGTGCGGGCCCGCCTCCATTGGGTATCTTGTTCGGTGCCTTTAATTGTTTCGCTAGATAGTCACCGCGGTGTACTACAAACGCGCCTTGCTTTTGTTTGGCATCACGAGTGCTCGAAGGGTTTTGTGAGAGAACGCGTCTGCTGTTAAAGACGCGCTCTCAGACATTCCTTTCGCTTATAGTAGGAGACGCGTTGGAGGGTTGCATTCCTCCTAATACCCTTGTACTGTGTTGTTGAAGTCACAGGGGTAATTGAATTTGAGACTACCATTTGTTTTTGTTACATAGAAGAAAGGAGCTGTACAAACAAGAACAGTGACTAGCGTTGTGCAGTTAACAACCGGAACTGATTTTCTGATGAACTTGTGCTCCTATCCCTCTGTCACTGGGCGGCATTGACCTATCAGAAATCCTCTTAAGGATTAAGTACTTTGTTTATGGAAGGTCTTTTCTGCAAAGAAGCCTAATGCCAACATTCCCTGATTGGGTGGTGTGATACGTTGGTGAGTAGTAACAGAAGGTTTCTGGGCTTTACTAGTGCTCCTCGAAGGATTGATATAAACCTTCTGTTTTTCGTCCTTCCCTATGCAGTGTGGACGCTCCTACGGATATCCCGCAGACCATTGACCCGTACTCAAGGGGACCCACAGAAAACTATCTACCACCTGTTTATTATTTTATCCACTTCCCCTTTTCCTTCCTGAGCACGTATTCACACAGAGAGTTGGATATTCCCCTGTTGGGATCTTGTTTAGGCAGGACTAGGGGGCCTATCGTCAGACATTGTTTCTGCTGGTCATCTGAATAAGGTTAGTGGCGATTTCTATGCTTGCGCTACGGCCAATCACTACAGATTGACAAGCCCAAGTATACACGCCAGCCTAGACGATGGATATGGAGGGCGTGTTGGCCTCTGTGGGGGAAAGCTTGGCGGCTTTGCAGCAGGAGGTGCACACGTCAAGAAAAGAGAACCAGGTCCTGTTCAAAGAAGTAGGCACCTTGAGGAGAGAGGTAGCAGGATTAACACGGAAGGGTACTGGTGGGAACCCCTATATAAGACCTGCTACATTGCCCCTCCTGTTTTGACCACACACACTCCATCTTTGGGAGCAGAAGGAGGTGGGTTTTTTGTTCCTCCTCCTGTAGACCCCCTTTCCGCACCTCCCCAGATAGATCCTGTCCATACAGTGCATGTTGTGCAAAACGTGGGACTCCCATTGGCCCCGCCTGAACGTTTTTATGGGGACCCCAGGAAGTTCGAGACATTTTTGAACCAGTGTAGGTTATACTTCCTATGTAAACCAGGGGTATTTCAGGATGATCCTGCCAAGACGGATTTTAAGATGTCCTATATGGGTGGCAATGCCGCGAGCTGGACCATTCCTTTGCTGGAGAAAAACGACCCAGTGTTGCTCAGCTTTCCTGATTTTTGTTTGGAGTTACGAAAACTTTTTGTTAGGAAATCTCACATGTTGACCCTTGACAGGGAACTATTAACTTTACGTCAAGGCTCTCAAGACCTGTGGTCATATATTACGGCTTTCAATCGGCTAGTGGTTGAAACCGACTGTCCTCCAGCAAAACAAATTTCTTTGTTCTTCCAAGGATTAAGAGGGGAGCTTAAGGATGTCCTGGCACAAGTTGTGCAACTTCCTAACACCTGTGAAGAACTCATAGATCTAACGGTCCAGCTGGATCACAGACTTCTTGAGCGAAAAGAAGACAGAACCAAAGGAGATAGTCGTCCTTTTTATCCTCGCTTCAAAAGCCCAACGGAAGAACGCTCCAAAGCATCGGAGGGAACAGAACCCATGCAGATTGGCGGCATACGTGGTCCCCTTTCACAGGAGGAGAAAGAGAAAAGACGCCGATTGAAACAATGTCTGTATTGTGGCAAAGGAGGACATTTCATCAAGGAATGCAGAGCTAGGAATGCGTTACCAGGGAGATCTTTTGTGCCTCGAGTTCAAGCTCTTCTACAGTCCGATAAACCGACGGAAAATTAGAGAACCCAAATCAATAAGTGGTCTCTGACTTGGGTTATCAGCCTCCAATGATCTCACCTTCACTTGCCAATAAGTTACATCCAGCGGTAGCACACATGAACCTCAAGGTTCACTTCTCAAAAAGCTTTGGACATTGATGCTTTATTAGATTCTGATGCCACTGGAAATTACATCGACCAAGAGTACGCCATGAAATTCGGAATAGCCTGTGAAAAGAAAGAGAAGCCTGAGCTTGTGAAGGCATTTGACGGAACCGTTCTGTCCTCCGGTCCTGTGGCTTACCACACATGTTCTATGTTAATGCAGACCAACCAAAATCATCAGGAGTATATTCAATTCGATATTATTGACGCTCCTCAATTCCGTCTTATTTTGGGCATGCCATGGTTGACTCTTCATGATCCTAAAGTCAGTTGGGCAGCACGTACCATCACCCTGTCATCTGATTATTGTAAGGAGCACTGCATTCAGGACATTCCTGTCGCCAACCCCCCTGATATAACACCTTCGGTATGTTTGACGACAGCATGTTCTCAGGAAAGATTTTGTTGTGCTACAGTCCTTCCTGAAGAGTATACCGAATACCTTCCTGTGTTCAATAAGCAACAGGCTACCAACTTGCCACGACATCGGGTGTACGACTGCCGAATAGAACTAGTACCCGGAGCAGACATCCCGTGCAGTCGGGTCTATGCCATGACCGAGAATGAAACACGGTACCTGAAAACATATATTGAGGAGAATCTTGCATCTGGCTTTATCAGACACTCAACATCACCAGCCTCTTCCCCTATGTTTTTCATTCCTAAAAAAGATTGTGCAGAATTAAGACCTTGCATCGATTACAGAGCTATAAATCGTGTGACCATCAAAAACCGATACCCTCTCCCCTTGATACCAGTACTCATGGACCAGCTGAAAGGAGCCCGTTTCTTCACCAAACTCGATCTCCGTGGAGCATATCATTTGGTTCGGGTCCAAAAAGGGGATGAGTGGAAAACAGCGTTTCGAACAAGATTTGGTTTGTTCGAATATAGGGTGATGCCTTTTGGGCTGTGTAACGCCCCTGCCGCGTTTCAGTTCTTTATGGACGAGGTGTTGCGAGGATGTCTGGAAACCTATTGCGTCGTCTATATAGACGACATTCTGGTTTATTCTTCTACCCTTTTGGAGCATGTCACTCATGTGAAAACCGTGCTTGGCAGATTACAGCTGCATACGCTTTATGCAAAACTCGAGAAATGTCTGTTTCATGTTCAGGAAGTCTCTTTCCTTGGTTACGTGATCAATGCACAAGGCTTCCAAATGGACATGAGCAAGGTTGACGCTATCACGAACTGGAACACTCCTCGAAATGTTAAGGCGGTGCAGAGTTTTCTCGGCTTCGCGAATTACTATCGGAGGTTTATCAAGGATTTCTCTAAAATAATACATCCGATCTCCAGCCTTTTGAGGAAGAATACCCCCTTTGTTTGGAGTTCCGAGGCTGAAATGTCGTTCCAGTTCTTGAAAAAACAGTTCACCCAGGCTCCCATCCTTCGTCATCCTGATCCGCACTTACCTTACATTCTTGAAACGGATGCTTCTCAATATGCTGTGGGAGGTGTGCTATCTCAACGCCATCCTGTTACGGGCCAAGTACATCCTATTGCCTTTAACTCGAAAAAGCGTACGCCTTGTGAGATCAATTATGCCATCTCAGACAAAAACTCCTTGCTATCAAAAGAGCATGTGAGGAATGGCGTCACTATCTCCTGGGCGCGGTGCATACAGTAACAATCTATACGGACCATAGGAATCTGCTGTTCCTAAAGACTGCCAAGGCACCTACCCCGCGGCAATTACGATGAACATTGTTCTTCTCTGACTTTGATTTTATCATCAAGTATAAACCTGGCCCACAAAACGGGAAGGCGGATGCCCTTTCTCGTATAGGAGAAGTAGAAGAACCAGAAGGATCCGATGTGGTCGAACCCCCATTGATTTTAACGGAAGTGGATGAGCCTACTTCGTTAATCGCCTTACTGTCTTCACAAGACTTTTTGGAGGAAGTAAGGATTGCCTTAGCGGATCGGAACCTGCCGGAATGGGTCCAGGAAGATCCAGAGCATTGTACAGAAAAAGACGACCTTGCTTATCATGGCACTGCGTTATTTGTACCAACAGAAACATTACAACAGCAAGTGTTGGCCTGGACCCATGATTCCAAGTTGGGAGGGCACAGTGGAATGTATAAAACCATAGTGAGTACGGAACGTTCCTTTTGGTGGCCCCGTTTGCGAGATGATGTCCGAAACTACGTTAAGAACTGTGCAGTCTGTGCACAAGGAAAGGCCATCCATACTAGACCTGCGGGCCTCCTCAGACCTTTACCCATTCCTCCACAACCTTGGCATACGCTCTCCATGGACTTCATAGTCGAAATGCCACCCTGTGATGGGAAGAGGGTGATCTTGGTTGTTGTGGATCATCTAACAAAGATGGGTCATTTCGTGCCATTGGCAGGATTGCCTACATCTGCGGAACTGGCAGGGGTGTTTCTCCAGCACATTGTAAGGGCTCATGGTATACCTTGTGTTCTAATAACTGACCGGGGAACTCAGTTCACTTCTCATTTCTGGAAGGCTCTTTGCAAGACTCTGAACATTGATGCACGGCTCTCTACCAGTTACCATCCCCAAACGGATGGCAAAACAGAACGTCTGAATCAGACGCTTGAACAGTATCTTCGATGCTTCACTCTGCAGAATCATTTGGACTGGCCTACATTGTTATGGATGGCAGAATTTGCCTATAATAATGCTGTGCACACTACCTTGGGTTGTTCTCCTTTTTTTTGTCTCCATGGTCATCACCCAACATGCTCCCCTTTGACTGGCCTATCTGCTCTCCTGTACCCAGCATTCATGAACATCATGCACATCTCAGAGCGGTGCTAATAGCCGCAAAACACATTCTGGCTAATGCTCAGTCCGCACAGAAAAGTTTTGCTGACAAGAGAAGAACCCTAGAACCGGACTACAGGGTGGGGGATAAAGTTTGGCGGTCCACTAAAAATCTCCATATAAAAGGGGTTTCTAGACTCAAGCCGAAATACGTGGGTCCATACAACATAGTTGAGGTAATTAACCCTGTGGCAATGAAACTCTCTCTCCCTGATTCATGGCATATCCATCCTGTGTTCCATGTTTCCCTCCTCCTGCCATGCCCATCTAGTGTGAGACTACCTGAGAAGCCCCTTCAGATTGAGGTAGACGGTCGGGAGGAGTACGAAGTGCAGTCCATTCTCGACTCCAGGCTAGTCAGAGGTAGGGTGCAGTATTTGGTGGAGTGGAAGGGATACGGCCCTGAGGATAGGTCCTGGGAACCCGTGGGTAATATGCACTGTCCCGAGTTGGTTGAGCGGTTTCATGCCCTGTATCCGGGTAAGCCGGGTCGACTGCCGGGTCGGCTGTCCTCGAGAGGGGGTTCTGTAGCGGTTTTGTGGTCGAGGGGGCGTGTGTCCTGTTCACCCACGTTGCCCCGTTGCTTGTGTATTCGAAGTAGTGAGAGTGTTCCTGGCCGAAAGCACTACAACTACCAGCATGCTAAGGGGCTGACATATGGAGGCACAAGGCGGTTCTTACAAAAGCACCTCCCTCCCAAGAGGAAGGTGCTTGTCAATCATCCCGGATTGTTTGGAGAGGGCGGATGGTGATCCCCGCCGGAATTCAGCTGGAAGATAGGAGCCTGCCGTGCTTTGAAACCTTTGATGAACATTGTTTCCTGGAACCTGTGTAAGGTCGCGAAGATGCGATAAGTACTGAGCCGATCGGAGTGCGGGCCCGCCTCTATTGGGTATCTTGTTCGGTGCCTTTAATTGTTTCGCTAGATAGTCACTGCGGTGTACTACAAACGCGCCTTGCTTTTGTTTGGCATCACGAGAGCTCGAAGGGTTTCGTGAGAGAACGCGTCTGCTGTTAAAGACGCGCTCTCAGACATTCCTTTCACTTATAGTAGGATTTGAATTTGAATTTTGAGTTATTTGTAGAGCGAGCATTCACTTGGCAGCTTCTTGGCCGCTATAGGATTTCAAACTGTAGGGAAGGAGGGAGTTATGGGCTAAAAGCTTACTGAAACAGAAAGGTCTTGAGATCTTTGCGAAACTCCGTGTAGGAGGGTGAAAATCTAAGAAGGGGGGAAGAGAGTTCCAGAAGGTGGGAGCCAGCACCGAGAATTTCTGGCCGCCGGATCGCTTCTTCTTGAACCGGGGGATGACTAACAGGGATTTGGAGGAGGAGCGCAAGTCTCTAGCGGGACTATAATTGATAATGGCAGAATTTATAAAAGCGGTGGCAGTACCAGCCCGAGCTTGAGAGGTGAGGCAGCCGAGTTTAAACAGGGCTCTTTGCTTAATTGGGAGCCAGTGAAGGGCCATAAGAAGAGGGGAGGAGTGGTGGAATTCTGGTAGGCCGTATACCAGGCGAGCTGCCTGGTTTTGCACCATCTGGAGGCGTTGTAGTGCATAGGCAGGGGCGCCGTTGTAGATGATGTTGCCGTAATCGATCTTAGATAGAATCATGGCCATGACGATCAATTTAAGTGCAGAGGGGGAAAAGAACCGGGATACTTTCCTAATGATGCGTAAAGTAAAAAAAGAGGAAGAAACAACAGAACTAATATGAGTGTGAAGTGTCAGATGGTGATTGAGCATGATCCCAAGGGTCTGAAACAGAGTGAGAAGGAGAGGGGGGGGCCAAAAGAGGTGGGCCAAAAGGATGGTGACCAGGGGTTGCCACAGCCCCCAGTCAAGATCAACTCTGTCTTATCCGGGTTGAGTTTAAGATGGTTTGCGTTCATCCAACCCCGGATAAACAGTAAGAACGACTGGAAGCTGGAGGCAAAGGTGAGGAAGGGGGAAAAGTAAAAATAAGTTGGAGGTCATCAGCATAGTTGTAGACTGTGACCTCCATTTGTTGGAGTGCAAAGATGAGAGGAAAAATATAAAGATTAAATAAGAGAGGGGAGAGAGAAGAGCCCTGGGGAACCCCACATTTCACCCTGCTAGGTAAGGCTGAGAATTCGGCCAGATGAACCGCCTGTGTACGCCCCTCCAGGAAGGATCCTAGACAGGCAAGGGCCTGTCCCCCTATGCCCGCCACCTTGACATGGGACAGAAGGATGGAATGGTCTACCATGTCAAAAGCGGCGGATAGGTCCAGAAGGACCAGGGCCTGGGGGGTGTTGGTATCAAGTCCTTCCCTAAGTTGGTCCATAACTGAAATGACCACCTTCTCTGTGGAGTGCGGGGGGCGAAAGCCCGCCTGGCAAGGTGCAAGATAGCTGCTGCTCTCAATAAAGGAGCTGAGCACCTGGGTGACATGGGACTCTGCTACTTTCCCCAAGTAGGGGAGGTGGGATATAGGACGGTAGTTTGCGGGGGAAGAGGGGTCGGCTCCAGGTTTTTTTAATATTGGGAAAATTATGGCAGTCTTCAGGGAGGCCGGAACGGAGCCCGAATTGAAACAGTTGTTCAAAAGGGCAAGGGCGGGAGATGGGCATGCCAAAAAAAACTGGCTGAGGATGCGTGCCGGGGCAATGTCGGCTGGGGAGCCCGACTTGACACGGCTAAGTAGAGAGGGCAAAGATTCTCAGGTGAGTGGAGGGATAATAGTGAGAGAACAGTGATTTTCGGGGGGTTGAGGAGGAGTGAAGGTGAGAGGAGGGGGGGGTTGTTGGCTTTGATGAGAGTTATCTTGTCAATGAAAAATGTATTGAGCGAGTCACATAGGACCGGAGAGGGGGGGATCTTGGGTAAGGTTCTGTCCGACGATGCCAGCTCGTGGACAGTGGAGAATATCTCACGAGATTGGCATTCTGCCGCTAAAATGCGTCCAGAAAAATACTCGGTCTTAGCAGTCAAAATGGTGATTTTATATTCGTTAAGCACAGTAACGAAATGTTGTCGACAGATGGGGGAGTAAGCTCGTCTCCAGGCTCGTTCAGCATGCCTTACCTCTAATTTCTTAGTTTTGAGATCAGGGCTGAACCATTTATTGGCATTATGAGAGCGGTTGATAGCCGTTCGCTTCAAAGGGGCCACAGGATCGCAGGCGCTGGTGAGCCATCGATCGAGTATGGCAGCCTGGGAATGAGGGTCCGAGCCCAGAAGGTCGGGACAGGAGGCAGCTAGCGAATTGCAAAGGGAGGGAATATCCACTTTATTCCAGTTCCTAATCCAGATGTTTTTGGGAACAGTAAGGGATGTTTTTTGATTCAGATCCATAGAAAAAGCAAGCAGGGAATGATCCGACCAGGAACAAGGCGAGATAATGGGGATGGACGTTGGGATGTTGAACGTCCAAATCTGGTCTAAAATATGGCCGCGGATATGGGTGGGGCCTTGAACGTGTTGGGTGAAATTAAGACTAAGGAGTGATTGAGTAAAATCTTTAGAAGTAGAGTCCTCGGCAGGGTCAGTAGGCCAATAGTTAAAATCGCCCACAACCAAAACAGAAGCGTTATTAATCACCAGGGTGGCCAGTAGGTTCTGAAAGGCAAGAAGGAAGTCAGGGGACGACTGGGGAGGTCGATAAGTTAATACACAAGTGACAGGGGTCGTTAGGAAGGTGGAGCGCACTACAAGGCAGTCGGCTGCTGGTAGTGTGGACGAGGCCAAAGTCTGAAAATGGAACTCCTTGCGGGCAATCAGAGCTACTCCACCCCCTGCTTTGCTTCCAGGTCGATCGGCACGGAGCATGGAGTATTCAGGTGGGAGGGAGGCAAGGACGCTGGGCAAGGAGTCGGGCCTATACCAGGTTTCTGTTAAGAACAGAAGGTCTGGAGAATTCGAATCCAGAAGGTCATAAATTTCAGTCTGGTGTTTAACGGCCAATCTCGTGTTAAGGAGGAGGGCGGTAGTGGTAGGAGGGGGAAGGGGAGGGTTGGTGTGATGGACAGAGGTGCAGCAATGCCAAGTTTATGAACATAGGACAAAGTGGCCTGATTCAGTTGCCAATTGACTTTTAAAGAGCGCAGTTGGTCAGCGGTATATGTGAGGGATTGCGCAGGGTGTTGTGTCCCGTGGCCCGGTCTGGCACAGACGGGCTTGCCTTAGGCGCGCCGTTGGCGCGCCCGCTGCGCTCGTCCACTGCGCGTACGAAAATTGCACATTTTATAGGGGACAGGAAGTTGTGGTAGGGGGCGTGGCCTCTCGAGCGAGGGGCGTGGCCTATGTGGGCGGCAATGTCCAGGTCCCGCGAGCGATAAACTCCGCTGTGCGGTAAGGTTGTGAGCGTGAATGCGCCCTGGTCAAGTGGGGAGTGAGCAATTAAAACAGCAAATAGTAAGTGACACTCAAATGTTAAAAACAATCAGACAGGCCTACTCCCGGCTTCCGCCTCAGGAGGAAATCTTTATCGACTTGGTGCTTGTATTCAGCGTCAGATATAGTTGTGGTAGGGGGCGTGGCCTCTCAAGCGAGGGGCGTGGCCTATGTGGGCGTCGATGATGACGGCAATGTCCAGGTCCCGCGAGCGATAAACTCCGCTGCGTGGTAAGGTTGTGAGCGTGAGTGCGCCCTGGTCAAGTGGGGAGTGAGCAATTAAAACAGCAAATAGTAAGTGACACTCAAATGTTAAAAAACAATCAGACAGGCCTACTCCCGGCTTCCGCCTCAGGAGGAAATCTCTATCGACTTGGCGCTTGTATTCAGCATCAGATATAGTTGCGGCAGGGGGCGTGGCCTCTCGAGCGAGGGGCGTGGCCTATGTGGGCGTCCATGATGGTGGCAATGTCCAGGTCCCGCGAGCGATAAACTGCGCTGCGCAGTAAGGTTGTGAGCGTGAATGCGCCCTGGTCAAGTGGGGAGTGATCAATTAAAACAGCAAATAGTAAGTGACACTCAAATGTTAAAAACAATCAGACAGGCCTACTCCCGGCTTCCGCCTCAGGAGGAAATCTCTAGGAGACGCGTTGGAGGGTTGCATTCCTCCTAATACCCTTGTACTGTGTTGTTGAAGTCACAGGGGTAATTGAATTTGAGACTACCGTTTGTTTTTGTTACATAGAAGAAAGGAGCTGTACAAACAAGAACAGTGACTAGCGTTGTGCAGTTAACAACCGGAACGGATTTTCTGATGAACTTATGCTCCAATCCCTCTGTCACTGGGTGGCATTGACCTATCAGAAATCATCTTAAGAATTAAGTACTTTGTTTATGGAAGGTCTTTTCTGCAAAGAAGCCTAATTCCAACATTCCATGATTGGGTGGTGTGATACGTTGGTGAGTAGTAACAGAAGGTTTCTGGGCTTTACTAGTGCTCCTCGAAGGATTGATATAAACCTTCTGTTTTTCGTCCTTCCTTATGCAGTGTGGATGCTCCTACGGATATCCAGCAGACCATTGACCCGTACTCAAGGGGACCCACAGAAAACTATCTACCACCTGTTTATTATTTTATCCACTTCCCCTTTTTCCTTCCTGAGCACGTATTCACACAGAGAGTTGGATATTCCCCTGTTGGGATCGTGTTTAGGCAGGACTAGGGGGCCTATCATCAGACATCGTTTCTGCTGGTCATCTGAATAAGGTTAGTGGCGATTTCTATGCTTGCGCTACGGCCAATCACTACAACAAGGAACCCCTGGTAAGTTCCAATTTCTAGGACAATATGTGAAGAAAATTCCTAGACAATCAGTAACACATGAAATCAATGTCACATTTGTGTCCAATAGTCAATGTAGGGCTAATGATATATATAAAAATAATAACTAAAATAGGTCAAAAACTAATTTTAAAAAGATTTTGAGATTGTTTTATTCATCAAAACATTCATTTCATTAAAAAGCATAATACAAATACATAATACACAATTAATTTAACATACATATATAGAACACACAATAATTTGTTTATTAAAAAATACAATGCTATTGACGGTAAATAGTAATGTGGCAAAATTGTATTTCTGCTTTTCACTTTTTGACGCACGTTTCGGCGTAAGTCACACCTTCATCAGGAAAAAAGAGAAGAAAAGCCACGTTTCCTACAATTAGAGAACAGTGCTTAAACCCTTTTATTTAAATAAAATTATAATATATAAACAAGCCATTACATGTTATTGACTAGACACATTTCTACATAGAATGAGGGGAATGCCTTCTATAGTTTAACAAAATAGTCTCTCAACTGTGTTTATAGTGGATATGAGAGACTGTACACTTTTAACAGGATGATGGTCTATGAGCATTTTAAAAAAGCCAAATTACTGATAAACTGGTCACATGCAGAATAATCAGAGGATGAAGGATGTAGATAATAAGACCCAAACGACCCAAGGAATCAGTGTATAGACTTAAAATTGAAGTGAGTGACAAGAACGATTATATCTCAGAAACTGCCGGACGTTTTGGTCAGAATCGTCCAGAAAGGAGAGATATAATGTCACTGGTAAACAGGTTTCTAATGCTATAGAAAGAAATATTTATATATGTTAAGTTAAAGTAATGATGGGAGTATATATTCACTATGTTTTAATATCTCATATGTATACCTAATTTATGGCGTGCCACGCCTCTGAAACTGGATGCAGAGGGCGTAGTAGTCCAAAAGTGCTATGCACTCAAGTGGTATCAGGAAAATACAAGCGGTACTCCAATCTGAGGATGACAAGCAGAGGCAGTATATAGAGGGTTACTATTTTAGTGTGGAAAAATTACCGACTAGTGCTAGTGTCTGGTATATAGTGCTGGGTTACCTTTATAATAAATAAGCGGAGGATCCTAGCGACAATGGAAACCCGATAATGTGTCTTGCAACGATGGTAGACTTTTTGGTGTACGTAAGGGATATATGCACCTAGACCAAATTGTCCTATAGAATAGAGAAAATATAATGAATGTAAACTAAACAAGTATAATAGATGCAGATTCAAACATGTGCCTCTCTAGTGTATGTTTTAGTCAAGGAAGCCTACCCTCAAGGGGCGAATAACTTAGTGAATGAAGGGAGATGCCTGTAAAGTTACCCACTATATCAGCACTCCAGATTCTAAGATATTCGCAATCAGCGAAGGCAATGGAGGGTAGATGATATAGAGCCCGAACTGCTATGTTATATGCTATAAACAAGCCGTTCTTTTGAACTAGTAATGAATACGGCTAAATTAAGAATACATAAGTTGCAAAACTGGATAGCACTGAGCTGAACGGTATATTTGATTATGTTCAAGGTGGATAGCAAACGGAGGTCAGGAGCGTATCGAACCCTCACTTAAATTGTCACAGTGGATATCTCTAGATAAATGAATGTACTTGTATCTCATAAAGCATGGTGCAGAACAGCAAATAAAAAACATGTTTATGTTGCACATAAATATTAATTAATGGCATCTACGTGGGATCAAAAAACGTTGAGAAAGCTAAAAAAGAGAACAACGAGCAAATCGGCGGCGTGCAGGCTCCCTGTAAAGGTCGCAAGGGACGTATATTAAGAGACATCGATTTTAACGCTTACCTAAAATAATGGGTGCCGCACTTCGTGGGATCTGCTCACATAGAGACACGATCTGTCTGGTTACCGCGAAGGAGAGGAAACCTGAATCCTCTCTATTTAAGTAGGAAATCAGGTTAGCAACGCGCCAAAATTGAAGACGCTGGTATGGTGGTAGATGCTATTCACAGAATGCGTGATAACCGTAATTATGAAAATAGACGAAAGATCTCGGGAGTCTGTTTTCTACGATATAAAGTTCTAACGATACTTTACGGTGATCCCTGATTAATCCTAATACTTAAAAACTGCATATTAATACAGGCATCTTATCCTAATGAGATCGCCAAAATGATGTTATGGCAATAATATAATGATAAAGATAAAAGTAAACATAGAAAAAATATCCAAAGGTGGCCCTGTACTAATGTAATATTGGCCATAATATAGGAGGCTGAACAGGATTACTATAATGGATGGCTACTCTAAGACATGATGTCAATTATATGAGGTGAACTCTAGTATTGAGCTGATAGCATTAATATTTTCAAAGTAAAACAGCAAATGCCATGAATCTTTTCAGGGATGGTCAGCGACAAATAACGGGACGATAGCAACTATCATTCAGAATGAAAAACTCATGTGAAATTAAGATGGGTGCGAATCTAGGACATGAACGTGGAATGTCCACCATGGGCCTGCAGAGAGACACCAGACCGCCCGACCGGGGAGAAGTGAGTGCATTAACTCCGCTGGGTTGGAAAACTACGGCTGTCTGTGATCCTCAGAATGGAAAGAGTGTCCAAGAGGAAAGGTTTTGAGGTGTTGCAGATCGGGGAACAGGAACACACCATGGATGAGGAGGAGGAATCTGCACCTGGGGGTAGCACGCCCACAGAACCCCGGGATCCCTCATTGGGTGACATTATGCAGGCCATCATAGCCTCGAGGGAGGCTTTGGAGAAGAGGATGGATGCCATTGGCTCAGACTTTTCCCTGCTAAAGGATGACCATCGAAAACTCAAGGAGCGAGTGGCGTCTAACGAGACATCCATGAAGGACGTCCCAGATACAGTCACTGCCCTACAAAAGACGCTGAATGAGGTGGTGCAGAGGGTCCATGTGTTGGAGGTGAGAGTGGAGGACAGTGAAGGGCGTTCCAGGTGCAACAATCTCCGTTTAGTAGGAGTACCGGAGCGAGAGGAGGGATCAGATGCGGTTCAATTCTTGGAGACGTGGATAAAAACGGAGGTGGTGCCTGAGGGCCTATCCCCATTTTACACGCTGGAACGTGCGCATAGGTTTCCGGCTCACCCACCAAGACCTGGGGCCCCACCCCGCCCGATGGTGGTGAGACTTCTCCTCTACCGCGACTGAGATTTTATTCTGCGGAGGGCCAGAGAGCTGCAGAATTTGCGAATTGGGAACAGCAAAGTAAGGATCTTCCCGGACTATCCCAGAGAGGTACAGCGCCAAAGAGACTCATTCTTAGCGGGTAAACGGAAATTGCGTCAACTTCATCTCCCTTATGCAATGCTGTTCCCGGCCCGGCTGCGAGTGACTGCTGAGGGGGTTACGCACTTCTTCCTCACGCCGCAGGCTGCCTGGGACTGGCTGGAAACCAGAGGGAATGCCTGGCGCGTGTTTACCACCTGCGGCCTCGCAATCGCTCCCCCTCTACACTGCCGACGCAGAGGCCCGTTACTCCCACAGACTGGCGCCAGGAGCGGGACAAGGCGGTATTAGCGGTGGCGGCCATCAGCCACGGGGCTCTTAGAGCAGCCAGTAACAATTCGGAGCGCACGAAGTGTGGAGCGGAGAGCCTAAGTTCAAGTAGTGCCCATGGGCTTTCAGATGCAGATCTACCAGTGGTTACCCCGCAAACGGCAGATGGGGTGTTTGGATGAGGGAACACCAAGAACAGTTTGGCTGAATTCCCGAGGTATCTGCGCTGCCTGGTGGGCCTTGAGGCCTCTTACCTGTATGGGGGCGAGCTGACTGTGCGCACCACAAAAGACATTAGGGTCCTGGATGGAGGTATTGATCTATGGGGGGGAGGGGGTTGGGAGGATCTCTGCAGCCATCGGGTTGACGGTCCAAGCAGCCTTTACTGGGTAGATTTGTACACACATTTCTGTTGTTTGGATGGGGTTGCCTCGTTGGGTGCCTGTCCTGGGGAGGGGAAGTTGGGCATGTTTTACTTATGGGGGTTTGTTCGGGGGAGCCAGGCATGTCGTGGGGGTAGTAGACTTGGAACATTGTCTATATCATTGTAAGCAATGGGACCCGCATTAAGCTACACATGTCTCACTTGGAATCTACGGGGTATGCACACTATGAATCGCCGCCACAAGATACACTCATTCTTAACTTGTAGGGGCATACACATTGCATTCCTCCAGGAGACCCACCTCATAGCGAAAGAAGGGAAAGCTTTACAACGTCGTTGGAGGAGTCAGGTCTACTACACTACATACTCTGCATATGTGAGGAGGGTATTAATTTGGATCAGAGCTGGGGTTCCTTTCCAAAGCACGACACAATTGATTGATCCAGAGGGCAGATACGTGGTGATCCAGGGGAAGCTAGATGGCAGAGACCTAACGCTGGGATGTCTATATGCACCTAATGTGGAGCAACCTGCCTTTTTCTCCCTTCGATCACACAAGCTAGCAACAGTCCTGGCTGGGCCACTGTTACTTGGGGGTTATTTTAATTGTGTTGTGGTAAATAAATAATTAATTACCGGTACTATTTTTGAATATATTAACAATAACAGATAGCTCAATAAATAAGAGGCAGGATCCGAGGAATTCAGAGTCGAACGGGATTTATTCAGGCAAAAGGGAAGGGACTGGAACGGGACAGCCTGAAATAAAATAGGAAGGAAGGCAGCTGCCCCATTTCATTAACAGTGCAGTGTATATATAGTAAGACATTTCAAATACATTACATACAGTAGGCGTAACTTGTGACAAACGTAAGATAAGAACACATGGGTGGAAGAAGGAGGCGTGCACAGGGCGTGCACTTAGACATGTGATGTGAAACGTCATAGAAGTGTCATGAATGGGCGGAAACATGGAGGGGGCTACCTGAGCAGCTGGGACCTTTAACCTAGTGGTGCGCGCAAACGGGCAATGACGTGTTACCAGGGAGAACTGGGGGCTATGACTTCTGCACTAGAAGAGGAGACTAAAGTCTGCAGTGTCAGGACGACATGTACCTATAGCATATCTGGTATCTGGTGTTTGGAGTACATGTTGATAGAATCTAAAAGTTATCAGGGCAAAGGCTACTTGACACTAAGGCTGGTGCATGCATATATTCTACATGTATTGCGTGTGCTATGAATCTTCTATGAATATTAATACAGTATTTCTCTTGCACGGAGACAGAAAGACTAGACTATAGCTGAAACTGTTTATGCGGTTCAGTGGCTTAGGAATGCAGAGAAGGAAAGCTGGACTGATAACTGGAAGCATAACATATTCTTGGCAGACAGGCAGGCAGAGCCAGGCCGGGCACCGCGCTGCTTGGCAGGAAGTAAGTGAAGGGTCAGGGATGCAGGTGGGGGCTGCATCGTTCCTCGGAGTGGGTTCAGGAGACTGGAGCTTGAATCTGGTGTCCGGGCCCTTTTGAGGCCTAGAAACGGGGACAATTCAATGAACTAACGTGCACACTGTAAAACGTGACAACATAGGCCTAATACTCGTTGCTTTCACGAGAACGGGATACTGACATACTAGAGTTGGACACAACTATAATTGCGTCTTTAATCGATCATAGGGGGATATATGCATATCGATCGTGCACATATAACATAGGATGGGGAACACGTAGGCACATATGGCAAGGCAAAATTCACTTTTCCACATTCCCTCCTTGTGCCCTACGTTTCCATCAGGAAACATCAATATTCATGATACCATCTATCTGTTCATATAGCATCATTTGCTCGTCTCGAATTGTCTTGGAACGGGACTTAGGACTAGGAATACAAGAGGTAGCACACATGCCGCAAATCGCAGGGCCACATTGTAAACAGAGGCAGCAACTGAATATGATCATTACTGCTATACCTAGGAATGACAATACTTTCCATCCCCAGGCAGATATGATACTCCAGAGCCAACCGGACCATGTCCAGGTGCCTGGATTCTGGTGTAACTGATGGGCAATTTTATGAAGTCTGGTTATAGCTGAATAAACAGACGGCACGTTATTAGGAATGAAAATGCAGCAACTAGATCCGATGACTCTACATGCTCCTCCTCTATCGACCAGTATGACGTCAAGAACGAGACGATTTTGGAGCACAACAAAACGCATAGCAGATTGCTCTTCAGTTAAATTACCTAGAGCGGAAGTAGTCTCATTCACTACTGCTTCAAGGGTTCTGGTTAGCCTACGTATTAGCTTACTATTCTGGACAGGACCTATAAAGAAAAACAAACCTTTATTGAAGTCTTGATATTGTTCTAGGGCAGTTTCAGTTTGATCGACAATTGGGGACTCGGTCTCCCTTCTATGTCTAACGTGTACTAGATGTGTGTTTCTGTGATAATTAGGTGGGGCTAGAAAAACTGGTGGCAGTAGGAAGGCAATATAACATGTTCCATCCCAATCGAGGGGCAGACGAACATATGCGGTCTGACCACACACAAAATAAGAATGACGTGAGGCTTTGAAAATAGATTTCCCACTGTCACTATACTCGACCATAATAGTACAATCACTATGACCTACATGTGCTGAACCATTCTTTCTGACACATAATTCGCCTTTGACTGGTAGAACTGAAATAGCAGGCAAATCTGGAGTAGTATCGGACTGAACATTCAGAACCATGAAATTCGAGGAATAATTACCTAGATCATATACTTCATTTTCTAGATCTAATCCTGTTCTATGGGAAAGACCTTCCTTGTCTGGGAAACATGTTCGATTCAGAAGGGACATATCAGTTGAGGATGACGTTAACGTGGACCATGCTCCACACGAACCATTATGTGAAAAAGGATAAGGAAAGAGTGGCAGGACTCCCTTCGGTGTCTGGAAAGGGGGGAGTCGACCACACACCCAACAATTAGTGGCATTGCTGGGCTGGTGTGAATAGTGCAGCATTCGGATAAAAGTATTATTACGCATAGCAAGACGATAGGATAACTCGTGAGGAGGCAGGTCACTAAATGTGTGCTCTACTGTAGTATTAGAAAACATATGTACATGTGAAATAGGAAAACATAAATGTAAAGCATAACTTATGCATGTAACCATAAGGCTCAAAAACAATAGAAAGAACAGAGTAACTATACATCTATCAGAGTTTTGACTAACTCTCTCACTGTGTGGGTCTGTCTTATACATGTCAGGAACCTGTCTAACCGTTTCACCCGAGAGGGACTTAGACAATTAAACTGGCTGACTTACTAGACCTCAACTTGGATTTATACTCCTGCAGCGGAGTTTTCTCTAACAGGGGAAGTTTAGATTCATTGTCTGGGCAGTCCTTGAGAACGGGGCAGTCCTTGAGAAAAGTTTTTGCTTTGAGTCCATGGAATTTCTTTACGTGGCTCATGTGTAGCCACCCTTTTCGGTTTTCAATTTTAACTGCTGTCCGGGTGGTGAGGAGAACGAGACGGGGCTCCTTCCAACGGGGCTCCAGCGGACTTGAACGATCAAAATTCCTTATAGGCACAAAATCACCCGGGACGACTTCATGCGGCTTGACTTCGGTGTTGTCTGGGAATGCAGCGGCAACCTGTGAACGACAAGATTGTAGTGCAGACATCAAGGAGGCAAGGTAATCTGTCAGCATATTACTGTCAACATCAGTTATGGTACGGGGTCTAGGTGTACCCCACATATTGGGGGGACGACCAAACACTACCTCATAGGGGGACAGACCTGAACGGGAGTGAGCGACCATTCTCATATAAAAAAGGGCAACTGGCAGTGCTACTATCCAATCTACACCTTTCTCTGCACATACTTTTGCGATGCGGATTTTCAGAGTCTGGTTATGTCTCTCTACGAGACCGGCTGCTTCAGGATGGCGTACACAATGGAACTTCCACTGGTACCCTAACAGAAGGGAAACTTGTTTCATGAGCTCGGATGAGAATGGCTGGCCGTTATCTGAATACACGACCCTAGGTAATCCATAGCGGGGAAAGAACTCACGAACCAACTGCCTGGCAGTGGTCGCAGCTGTGTAATCTGGAACTGGATATGCTTCTGTCCACCTGGACAAAGCGCATACGACTACGAGGACATACTTGAAACCTCGACATCGCTTCATTTGAATATAATCCATCTGGAGGACTTCAAAAGGGTGGTCAGGAGGATGGAATCCACCTTGTTCCACCGGGACACCTTTACCTGGATTGAACTGACAACAGATCATGCAGGTACGGACTTTCTGCTTGGCTGCTGCTCGTAAATGCTTGTTGAGCCAAATGTTCTGGATGCTGTCTAACATGGCTTTTTCTCCTAAGTGTGCTGGACTATGTGCGGTGTTAATAATGACTTGAACCATAGAGTCGGGGAGAAACCATGTGGGTTTTCCCTTCGTCAACCATCCTTGATCTGTCTGGACCCCTCCTTGTTCGGACCATTTCTTGATTTCATCGGGAGTAGCATGTGACTGTATATCTATTACATCTTGTGTGGGGTCCTTAACTGTCATACTAATAGTCTGATCTGGAGTGTCTGTCTGTGTCGTGTTAACTAGAATGTCTGGAGTCTGAGCTGTGAGCTTGGCTATTCGATCTGCTAGATCGTTACCCTGGGAAATGATATCAGTGGCTTTCGTATGTGCCTTGCACTTCATGATAGCGATAGCTGTCGGTAAATGTATTGCATCTAACAGAGCTTGAATGAGGGGGCCATGCTGAATCTTGGTTCCATGAGAAGTCATAAAACCTCTTTCTTGCCAGAGCACTCCAAAGTCGTGTACGACTCCGAATGCATAACGTGAATCTGTGTATATGTTAACTTTCAGGTTCTTGGCACGTATGCAGGCTTGGGTCAGAGCGACTAGCTCTGCTGCCTGAGCAGACAGGGTGTCTATACGATGTGTTTCCATAACTTTGGTTTCAGTAGTCACTGCATACGCGGCTACTAGTTCTCCTGTACTTGTTCTCATACATGAACCATCCATATAAAGTGTCAGGTCGGGATCAGGTAATGCAATGTCTGTCAAGTCTTGTCTTGGCTTTGTCATGGTGTTAACAACTTCCACACAGTCATGTGTGGCAGGATTTGAAGTAACTGACGGTAACAGTGTAGCTGGATTTAAAATGTTGCAGCGTCTGATTTCTATGTGTGGCTGGAACAGTGTCGGTTCGTAACCTGTTAAACGTGCAATTGTCAAGTGCTGAGTCTGGGTTCTGTTTAAAAGAACTTCCACGGAGTGTGGAACTTGTACTGTCAGGGAGTGTCCTAACACTATGGAATCACTTTGTCTGATAGCTAGAGCTGTGGCTGCAACTGACTTGAGGCACGCAGGCAGAGCCTGGGCCACTGGATCTAATGTGCTAGAAAAATAAGCACAAGGCTTGAATTGTCCTGCTTGATCTTGTGTAAGAACAGATAATGCAGTACCATCACGTTCTGTGACAAAAAGTGTAAAAGGCTTACTGTAGTTCGGTGTTGCTAGAACAGGTGCTTGGCATAAAGCTTTCTTTAACTCATTAAAAACAAGTGTATGTTCCTGGGTCCAAGGGAGGACAGTCGATACGGCTGCCTCCTGTGTCGTTAACTGTATCAGTGGCTTGGCTAGAAATGCGTACTGGGGAATCCATTGTCTGCAGTAAGAAGTGAGGCCAATAAAAGCTCGTACCTCCTTCTGTGTCTTGGGCTGTGGAAGATGTGCTATTAACTGGATACGGTCAGGTGTCAACTGCCTACCCCTCTTGGACAGTAAGTGTCCTAAGTAGACCACTTGCTGGACACAGAATTGCAATTTGGAAGGGGACACCTTGTGCCCCATCTCGGCCAGAAAATACAGGACTGTAATTGACGCACGTTGGCAGTCACGTTCAGAACGGGCTGTGATCAGTAGATCATCGACATACTGGAGCAGGGCAGTGTCAGTTGGCATATGAATATTGTCTAGTTGTCTTTTAAGTGCTTGACTGTAAATGCTAGGACTTTCTGTGAAACCTTGAGGAGCTCGGGTGAATTTATAGCTTCTTCCATTTAAACAGAATCCAAAAAGGAACTGGCTGTCTGGATGAATGGGGACACTGAAAAATGCGTTCTTGAGATTGATAACTGTAAAGAATGTGGCTTCAGAATCAATGGCTGTCAATAGGGAAGAAATATCTGGGACCACTGGGTACTGTGGTATAATACATTTATTAAGTTCTCGAAGGTCAATCACTAATCGATAAACTGGAGGTGCATTTGGATCAGTACGTTTCAGGACTGGAATGATAGGAGAATTACATACATTGGAGTCAGTTTCTACAACCACTCCTTGAACAATAAGTTCGTCAATAATTTTGGATAAGGCTGCTACAGCCTCGGGTGGCAATTTGTACTGTCGGATTCGTGGTAATACAACACCTCTCTTCAGAGTGACACGATGGGGTGTGATATGCATACAACCTACATCAGTTGGACCTTGCGCCCATAAATGCTGTGGTACATTCAATAATCTTGGATCAAAATCCCGTAATACATAATGACCTTTGAAATCACGGAGAAACAAACGGACCCCTTCTGGGGAGCAGCATATTACTGCTCCTAATTCTTTCAGAGTTTTAATGCCTAATAGATTCTCTGGGCAAGATTTCGTGAGTAACAAGTCTGTAGTTCGGGACAATGGACCAACTTCTAGAGTAACTGGTTTCGATATTTCATTAACAATAGGCTTTCCTGAAAATCCAAGGGAAACATTTCTAGAGCCTGAGAGCGGAGCCCCTGGAACCTCGTCATGACTGATGGTAGTCCTACTTGCCCCTGTATCAATCAGAAACTTTCTGTCTTTCCCTAATACTTGACTGTGTACATAGGGACCCTCTTGATCTACAGGTATCTCGATGAGAGGCAAACCTACCTCCCTCTCTAGGCTGTTTCATGAATATGGCTGATAATCTGGATACTCGGACTGTGCATACTGGTACATCTGCTGTGTAACATGCTGTGTTGCAGCTATAGGCTGCGGTGCTGTAACTGACTGTTGTGCATTCTGCGGCGGCTGGGAATTCTGTGAGACTTGTTCTTGTCTAGGCGGACGTGGTCTTTCTTTAGTTTTACCAGTAGCTATGTTGTGTTTCAGAACTGCACATTCGTTTATAAAATGACCTGGCTGTTTACAGTAATTGCATGTCCCTTTAACGGGAGCTGCAGGATGACTGGCTTGATTCGGACCCCTCTTCTGACTGTCTTGTGGAACAGACTGTGCAACTAGTACTTTCATTTTCGTGTCTTTCATACGTCTCCTTTCATGTTCCTGCTCTTCCCTGATTCTGTTCTGGTGATACTGGAGCATCTGGAGCATCTGTGACGGAGTATTAGCTTGCCAGGTACTTTCGACTTTCAGTACTCGATTTTTAACTTGTGGACTTGAATTCTCGACTAGTTTGGTAACAAAAAGATGGGGATACGACTCACTACTTGTTTTCAGACCACTATTAATAATGAAACATTTCTCAAATCTAGAATAAAAATCACTAGTATCTTCGTCTTGTTTCTGTTTACAGGCTGAGATGGCATCCCAATCTTCCTTTTTCGTGGCTAGTAATCTTGGCAAAACTTGGATTAATAATTCGGGCAAAGCTTTTGCTTTATCCCCAAGACCGGTACCTGGTACTCGTGTATTATCTTCAGTTTCTAATGCTGTCCAATCTATCTTTTTCTCTCCCACCTCCCATTCTTTTTCTTTGAGTTTTTCATATATGCCCGCAGGCAACAAGACTTTTAACATTTTAATGATGTCAGGATACGTGTATTCTCCCATACGGAGCATGTCCTTTAATTCACGGTGAAACCCTGCTGGATCTTTATCGTGACAGGGAATTAACTTTTTCATTTCCAAGAGTTCTATTTTCGTGATAGGTGTGTAAACAAATACTCGTTCTAGACCACCACCCTCTTTCTTGACTGGATGTACTTCTCGTAACGGATTCTGTCTGTCTATGTAGAATGATTTACTTTCTAGGGGTGAGACGTGAACAAAATGTGGATTCAGAAACGTTCGGTATTTGTGGCGCTGTTCTAGAATAACACTAATTAAATCGGTACCTAGACCTTTCCATCTGTACTGGAGTAACTCGTTCAATATATCATGTAGAGCAGTGGTTCCCAAACTTTTGACTCCTGAGGACCCCCATTGAGTCACCACTGGAAGCCAGGGACCCCCAAGCAATTTGTATGAGTTAATTTTCAAATATTAAAACAGTAATTCGAAAAAAATACACACGTGTGCACACAAAACAAATACTCAAAGTACTTAGGGGCAGATTTACAATAAGTGACGCATCCATGCATATCAGCAGGGATGCGCCACGTATTGTTCGCCATGCCTCCGCCACCATTGATGCGCCGCATTTACAATGCGGCGCCTCATGGGGCAAAAAAGCATAGATGCATGACGCATCTGTGCCGTAAAGGTGGCGCATTGCTGGAGTTGCGTCGCAAGTGCGACACAGCTCCAGCAATGCTCTGGGGGGCCGAATCTTGTTAATGCTGCGTCAATCCTTACGCCTGCTTCAAGCAGGCGCAGGGTTTTGACGCAGCATGGGCCCCAAAGTGACTGAGTGCAATCTTGTAGATTTCACTCAGCCACTTTTAGGAGGCGTTACTGCGCCGAAACGCCTTCTTCTGGCGCAGGGCTTTACAAGGTGGCGCATCTCCTAGATGCGTCACGTTGTAAATACCCTGCACCATGGCGCATCTTTTGCGCCACCGCTGCATCCCGAAAGGGACGCAACGGCGGCGTAAAAGAGGCGCAAGGGGCTTGTAAATCTGCCCCTAAGGATTTTAAGGAGTTTAAAAAAATGCAGCCCATTTACCATGCATTTAAAAAAAAAAAAAAAAAATGAAACTTTTTCGTTTCATTTTCTAAGGGCAGACAGTGGTCCCTGGGACCACTGCCTGCCCTTAAAAAATAATTTTGCATGCATTTGCAAAGTGAAAGGGGTCCCCTGGGGACCCCTTCCCATTTGCGACTGCATTACCATCTACTTGAAGTAAGTGGTAATTGTGATTATTTTGCGACCACAAAACATTTGTACATGGTTTTAAGACTTGCTATTTAGAAGGGAATGCCCCTTCCAAATAGCAAGTTGCAAAACCTATTTAGCGAGTCGCAAACAAATTGCGACTCGCGAAATAGGCAATGTACATGGCCCAATACGTTTTTGCATGTGAAAGCGGGTTCACGAACCCTTTCGCGCATATAAAAACGGATCGTACATCTGGCCCTTAGTATTTTATATTGAAGTAATAGCCCCTCTGTTACATGTATTTCATTTGTTTTATAGCATCTTTCATACCATTGTAGGATGTCAGAGCACTTTACATCACACACATGTAGAGACATTGAATCGTACATGTAAATCAGTGTGCATATAAAATGTTTAAAGAGTGCTTGGTCTGGAAAAGCACAAACTCAGGATTCAGAACATAACACAGTGGCTAGCACTGACTTTAACATTAAAAATGCATTTCCACCCAAATAAATCTTTTTAGGAGCATCAGGATAATGAATAACTTGAAAAAAACAAAAGTTACTAACTAGTACCATGCAGTTTGCAAGCTGCTGTTTGATGACAGTTTATAGGTCCTTCTGCTGCATTACGATTGTCACTTATGAAGTGCACAGTAACGAAAGAATCTCTGTGACAAAGCAGTAACCACGAACCTATGCACATAAAATGCTGCTTTTTAAAATGCATGTTACACCTTCTTTGCAGTAGGCACATTAACCCTCTGTGCTACATTAGTTAAGTCAAAGCTGCCACTAAACAAAACTCTCCTCATGCTCCAGCAGGTACATTAATCACTGGCTTTATCTTGACACTTTTATTGTTGCAGGAAAGCTGCTAATTATACAAGAAACTTTTCTGTGCGTTTAAAACGGTTTCCTGCGGACCCCCTGGGAATGTGTCACGGACCCCTGGGGGTCCGCGGACCACAGTTTGGGAAACACTGATGTAGAGGACCTGGATCAGAATGTTGTTCCTCATACAGTGTAATGAGGTGCTGGATCATATACGTTCCCACCAGACGTTGCTCGGCTGGGGGCAGTTTCAGAAATGTTTGAGCCACTATTTCATCTGGAAACGTGGTAGAATCACTAGTCCATCGGACTGCTGATCGGGCTAGTTCTTGTTCATGCATTGTACTAAGCTCACTATACCCTATTCGTGATTTCAGAATGTGATCGGTAGCTTGGAATACTTGCTCAAGAGAACACTGTTCTGGTACTGGAGGAGGAAGAGTTTTCTTGTAATCTAGGCGTGAATGTCGGTCGGAAAGTCTAGTTCTACCTACATACGCTATTCTGTCGGGATTCTCGTTGTCTACCTCTTCAGTAGAAGAGTCATATTCTTTCTCGGTTGCTCTTTTTGCTTCTCGTTTCTCGTGTATACTTATTATTTCCTTACGAATTTTCTTGTACATACTCTCTATACAACCTTGTGTCTTGTGTTTTCCATCGGCTATATTGTCACTCCACCTAGTCAGGACTTTCAGTTCTTCTTGATCTTTTTCTGGATAATCTTGCTCTCTTACTAAACAGTTAATCAGGAACTTTAAAATCATGAGCTGAGTCTCGAATTTCCTCTGAACCATGGCTTCGTGAATACTTCCTGGATTCTCTCCTGTACGGATAAAACGATATATTCTGTCTAGATGTTCTCCCATATCGGGCAGGGTGACCAGATAGCTGGCAACCCGTCTTAAACGTAATGAATATATGACCATGTGATCCTCGCCTGGAACTGGATCATAACGACAGTCAGTAAGACCTCGCATGATATCTACGTATGTAGACACTTTTGGCGTACGCTGTAACGCTAGGTCATGTAGCGTCAGATGTCTTGGCTGAGGCGGGGTGCGAGGAGAACCTCCCCCCGCGGCTCCTAAACTAGAATCGTCGGTGAATACTGTACGGGCTGGTAGAGTGACTGGCATAACGGGTGCATGTACTGTGGGCTGGTCCGGGGGTGCCGGAACATGAACTTGACCCCCGGGAACAGTAGTTGGCGGGACGGGAATTACATTATTAACGGGAACAGGCGGAACAGGATTTGCATAGGCTGGGACTGTGTCGTCCAAGTAGGACGAAAGAAAAATATCAGCTGCGGTCGGTTTGTGACGTAGCTTAATCGGGACTAATGGCGGCGAAAAATTACAGGGTGCTTCCGGGGTTGCTTTCGGCAAGCCCTCGGCAAGAAGAGGATACATGCCTTTAATAAGGGCATTTCTCTGTCTATCTGACTGTTCTACTCTAACTCGTTCACCTTCTTCGATTAATTCCCTTTCTTGGGCTTTTTCTGAGGATTCCCTACTTAATTCTGTTTTTCTGAATTCTTTTTCGGTTCTTTTATGAGATTCTTTGCGCCATAACTCGATGGCATCTTTCTGGGACTGTCTGGCTTTCTTTTTCCATAATGCTTCTTCTACTCGCATGATGCACTCGGCATCCCATGTACCTGATACGGGCCATCTATATTTCTCTTCTAGTTCCTTAGTATAGTCCGCCCATAAGTCTAGATATATTATGGCATCTAAGCCATGCTTGTGATACATAAAATGTCCTGGACTGTCCCTAGGAGGGACAGGAACTGCTTCTTCGAGTAACCCTTTTCTGGTCTTTAACTGACGTAATTTCGAGAACAGAGGCATTTCGGTAATACACTTGGAACACAATACACAATAATCACAGTAATAAAATAGCATACAAATCACTCATACCACGACATAAAAATACATAAATAACAGTTCGAACAGAATACTACCTGATACACTGAAAACAGAACACATGAATTTCTCGAGAACGAAACTTACTAGAATTACTAGATGCACTGCTAAAACAGTACAGAACATACCGGTCCCATAAAGAGACACGTCGGACCGTATCCACCTAGGTGAATACTTCGGACTGGATCTGTGTACCCAAACCCAACGGACCAGGAACAAACTAATGATCCTGTCTAGATACTTCCCCCGCGATGGTACTCACCGGGAAGCAGAAACTGGAAGGCCTCGGACTGGACTGGACTGCTATGACGTCGTCGGACTACGCACTTCGGAAACTTCGGTTACAGGTGGGCCTCCGGATACCTCGGACCTTGACTCTCGGCTTGGGCTCTGGTCGGGACGAACCGCATTCCACACCGCTTCGTCTGGATGTCGGACCGCAGTCTCCGTCTCCTCCGTGGGCCTGAGGGAGACTTGAAGCAGAAATATCTGCACGTGCACGTTATTGTTCCGTCACGGCTGCAGAGGGTCAGGGGACCAGCGTTGCATCGCCAGCGCGTGAGGAAGGGGCTCGTCCCTATTCGGGCGCCATTATGTGGTAAATAAATAATTAATTACCGGTACTATTTTTGAATATATTAACAATAACAGATAGCTCAATAAATAAGAGGCAGGATCCGAGGAATTCAGAGTCGAACGGGATTTATTCAGGCAAAAGGGAAGGGACTGGAACGGGACAGCCTGAAATAAAATAGGAAGGAAGGCAGCTGCCCCATTTCATTAACAGTGCAGTGTATATATAGTAAGACATTTCAAATACATTACATACAGTAGGCGTAACTTGTGACAAACGTAAGATAAGAACACATGGGTGGAAGAAGGAGGCGTGCACAGGGCGTGCACTTAGACATGTGATGTGAAACGTCATAGAAGTGTCATGAATGGGCGGAAACATGGAGGGGGCTACCTGAGCAGCTGGGACCTTTAACCTAGTGGTGCGCGCAAACGGGCAATGAAGTGTTACCAGGGAGAACTGGGGGCTATGACTTCTGCACTAGAAGAGGAGACTAAAGTCTGCAGTGTCAGGACGACATGTACCTATAGCATATCTGGTATCTGGTGTTTGGAGTACATGTTGATAGAATCTAAAAGTTATCAGGGCAAAGGCTACTTGACACTAAGGCTGGTGCATGCATATATTCTACATGTATTGCGTGTGCTATGAATCTTCTATGAATATTAATACAGTATTTCTCTTGCATGGAGACAGAAAGACTAGACTATAGCTGAAACTGTTTATGCGGTTCAGTGGCTTAGGAATGCAGAGAAGGAAAGCTGGACTGATAACTGGAAGCATAACATATTCTTGGCAGACAGGCAGGCAGAGCCAGGCCGGGCACCGCGCTGCTTGGCAGGAAGTAAGTGAAGGGTCAGGGATGCAGGTGGGGGCTGCATCGTTCCTCGGAGTGGGTTCAGGAGACTGGAGCTTGAATCTGGTGTCCGGGCCCTTTTGAGGCCTAGAAACGGGGACAATTCAATGAACTAACGTGCACACTGTAAAACGTGACAACATAGGCCTAATACTCGTTGCTTTCACGAGAACGGGATACTGACATACTAGAGTTGGACACAACTATAATTGCGTCTTTAATCGATCATAGGGGGATATATGCATATCGATCGTGCACATATAACATAGGATGGGGAACACGTAGGCACATATGGCAAGGCAAAATTCACTTTTCCACAGTGTTACGGATATTGACTTGGATCGCTCACATCCCCCCCTCCCGTATGCACCCGCGCACAAACTAGCAGTGGCGTGCTCTACCTGGCAGCAGACTTGGGGTTTAGTAGACACTTGGCGGGCCCAGCACCCATTGATTAAGGATTATTCTTTTTTCTCTGCTCTGAACGAATTGCACGTCCGTCTGGATGCCTTCTTATGCTCCACCGAGGTGCACGGAGCAATTTGCACTAGCTAATATCTCACTAGAACTATCTCTGACCATAATCCGTTGCTGATCCCGTTGGGATGGTCGCGGTTGCGCCCTAGAATCCCGACCTGGAGATTGCGAACGGAGGCACTTGATGATCAAGTCTTCCGTATCACCATTGCCACGACTATTGCAGAATATTTCTAGTTCAATGAGGGGACTGCGGGGGCTGTGACTGTGGAATGGGACGCCTGTAAAACGGTCGGGTGAGGGAGATGTATTTCGGTGATGGCTGGGACTCGGAAGGCCCTCCTACAAGGCATCCAAAGGGATGACGATCGGTTGCGCACCCTGGAGAAGGAGCGCCCCGAAAATCCAGCTAAGCAAGCTGAATTATTAGAAGCCAAAGAAGCAGTGGTGGCGAATGTAGAGCATCTGCGATGCTTCGATTACAAAAAATACATCACTCGGGCGCACTCGGAACGAGATAAATCGGGGGCCCTTCTGGCTTGGATGGCCAATCCGGATCATCGCGGCTCAGTCATACTGGAGCTGGGAGACCAGATGGGAATGGCCCGCTTTGATCAGCAGGGGATAAACGAGTTGTTTTGTGAGTACTACACGGAGCTTTATCGCAGCCGTGTGCTACAGTCTGCGGAGGACTTACAGAACTTTACAGAGGGACTGAACCTGCCAGAACTGAGTGACGAGGACGCGAAACTGTTGGGGCGGAACATTGAGGTGTGGGAGGTGCAGGGAGCCATCAAAGTATAGCCCGTAACAAAACTCCGGGCTCTGATGGCCTCCCAGCAGAGTTTTATCTCACTTTCATCGACCTCCTTGCCCCGCAAACTTATATAATGAAGCCAAGGAGATAGGTAGATTGCCGGACTCCACCAGGGAGGCGATCATTATCCCTTTAGTAACCTTGGGATAGAACGGCTTATACGCAGATCAAACTGCCAGAGTTAGAATGTGAGGGTTGATTTCCGAGGCATGCAAGGTGGGGAGGGGCACGTGGCAAGGGTGTACCCTCTCCCCATTGCTATATGCTATGGCGGTGGAGCCCCTGGCGGCAAATGCTCGATTGGAGCAGGCGTACCGGGGCCTAGACGTTTATGGTCAGATTCACCATATTGCACTTTATGCGGATGACCTCCTAATGTTCCTGGCAGATACAGGCGAGGCACTGCAAGGAGCGTAGGCCCTGCTTCGAGCCCTGAGCGCAGTAGCTAGCTTAAAAGTCAATTGGACAAAGTTGTGCCTCTTCCCAGTTCGCAAAGGTAGAATTCGCCCTCAGAGCATTGACAGGGTGAACTGGGAGGAGAGATGTCTCCCCTACTTGGGCACGGTGATATACCACGAGCAGGAAGATATACTCGAAGGGAACATCGGGAAGGCGATCAGGGGAGCCAGAGCTAACTTTGACTTTTGGGGTACCTTACCATTGTCAGACGCGTGGCGCTACTCAAAATGGTGATCCTTCCGCGGTTACTATACTTCTTTTGGGCCCTCCCAATCTGGATCCTGGCAGTCTATTTTAAGAGGCTTAGGGCGATGATCAGCTCTTTTCTGTGGGGTACAGGCAGGCGCAGAGAGGCTCTCGGCACACTCATGAGGCCCCGAGCGGAGGGAGGACTCGCGGTCCCAGACTACAAAACGTATTACATAGCAGCCCAACCCCAGTGGCTCACACAGTGGGTAGAGCGAGGGCCACTAGGGGTGAGGGGTAATCAGGCGAACTGTCGGGTCCCCTGTTGGTGCTATTTTGCATAGTATTGCGACTCCCGCTCGGGGACATGCACCTTACCCGAGAATTTGCCATGGCCCGCAAATGCTGGAATAGATATCTGCGAAGAGGGAATATAGGGACCCCTTACGACCCTGATATACTGTTGAAGATGTGCTGGGCTCTGCCACATGGGGGCTCCTGGCAGAGGTTGGAGACCTGGGAACAACAGGGTTTATCGACGATAGGTGACCTGTATCAGGACGGCGCCCTAATACTGTTTGAGGACCTCCAAGACCGCTATGAACTACCGGGGGTGACTTTTTGCTACACACTGCGCTCATGACAGCGGTCCAAAAACACTTGAAGGCGGGCCTCGTGGAACCACCTACCTCCATGGGTTGCCAATACGTTGTGGTTGCCGCAGGCACCGTCGAGGCAGTAACATGCTTATATAGGCGCATGACACAGGAAGCCCTAACCCCATTGACAACCCTAAAGATGAAGTGGGAAACTGACATAGGGAAGGACATACCAGACATGGCATGGGATGGAATAGTGGAGAGGACCTGGAAAAGCATGCGAAATGCGTGTTTCCAGCTAGTGCATTTTCACATCCTACATAGGGCATACTTAACACCGGTCCATTGACATAAATACTTTCCAACCCAGTCAGCGTCCTGCCCAAAGTGCGCAATAACTGAAGCTGACTTCAAGCATATGGTATGGGATTGCCCGTCTCTTGACTCTTTTTGGAAGGGGGTGACGACCCTGTTGAAGGATGTAATGGATGTAATGGAAAGGGACCTACAACCCTCCATGGCACATTGTATCCTCCATTGGTTCCCCCACACCTCAAAGACCAAGATCACTAGTAAATGTATAGACCTGGGGTTCCTACAAGCCAAGAGAACTATAACCTCCCGGTGGAAAGCAAAAATGGGCACCAGCTTGAATAAATGGAGGGGGGAATTTCGAAAGTGGGCCGACTGCGAGGGTGCTGTCCGACTACAAACTGCACACAGAACGGGTAACGAACAGGCGCTTGAGAGGGCGAGAGCCTGGGGAAGACTGGTCTTGGAACTTACACCCCCTGAGGATGAGGATGTTGATGCCCCTGCGAATAGCCCTGAGGCACGCCCACTATAGTATATCACAGTGCTCACTGGGGCTTCCTCATGAGCCGACGATAAACTGCTGCCCCTACCCGTGGGTGAGACGTTTCATTCCACAACGCAATCATAGGTCCCACTGCTAGGTACGCTCAGAGAGATAGGCCCACTCGTGTTCCAGTGAGGACATACCATGACACATCTGGAGGGGAGGAGGGTGGGAGATGAGGGATGGGGGAGGGTAGGAATGGTTGGGGGAACTGAGATTGGTTAGGGCCGGGGAAGGAGGGGGTAGCTGTCACTGGACACTTATTCGGCATCCACGCATGGATGGCACTGGAACTGTTGGGAAGAACTATATGCAGATGAGACAATGGACTTTCCTGGGGAGAAATGTTGTTTAACTTGGGAATACCTTGGGGAATGCAAATGATTATGATTGTCCTGATACTTACCAGTACGGCGTACTATATTGTTGTCAAAATCAATAAAAACTTGCTTTAAAAAAAAGAAATGAACGTGGAATGTCCACATTCAAAACTATATATTTGCATTCTCCCACGGTAATTCACAGTTGAGGCCATTTTTTAATGTATTCAGAGAGAATATCTAGAATACCAGAATATCCAGAATACCTCACGTTTTTTGCGAATCTTAGAATCAGATGTGTGTATTTTATCCAGGATGCGCCAACGGATGTCTTCCGGTTTATGATGGAATTCTTGGAAGTGTTTTACTAAAGGGGCTTGCATCATGTTGGTTTTATAGATGATTGATGTTCAGCTATGCGGGTCTGTTTGCTCTGGCAGTTTCTCCCACATAGCCAAGTAGGCATGGACACAAAATGAGATATATGACATTTTGTGTCTTACAATTCGAAATTTGTGTGGCCTGTATTCTGAATCCATTATGGATAAGAGTTTCACCTAAAATTATTGAATCACATTTGCAGTTCGAGCACTTGGTAATGCCCTTAATTGGAAGATGCTATGAAAGTAGGTAAACAATCGCACTCAATTATACTGATAATTGTGTTTTTACTCTGGTATGTGTGCAGTGTTAGAATTTTGTCTGCTGGATATATGTACTGAACATTAATAATGTAAGTGACCTAGCTCGACATAGGCAACTAGGACTCTAAACACGCATCAACAATAACAATCTAATAAAGTAAATTCAATTTAATGCCAATTTTTATTAATGGTTTGCTTCACTATAGCATTCAGGGTGGAGTGTTTTAGTGACACAAACAAGTTGGCATTTGTTTTGTTGTGTCTCGTTTCTTAATAAACAATCTCTATACCTTGCTCTTTTGTAGGACTGTCGGATTAACCGGTGAGGATAGCCTCTTTTTTGAAATTTGACTTTCATGATCGCAGCTTCCCTGTCAAAGTCCGTTAAGTTGGAACAATTCCGTCTCACTCGGAGGAATTGGGAGAAAGGGATGCTATCTTTTTGATTGCGAGGGTGAAAGCTATTGAAGTGAAGTAACTTATTCCTAGCTGTGGGTTTTGTATGTAATTTGACCTCTAATTCCCCTGATCGATCTAAGATGGTAATGTCTAGGAATTCAACATGAGTGGCGCTGCTATTGGCACTGAATTTCAAGTTTGGGTCAGTAAGATTGAGCCATTGTAGATAATTGTCAAGAGTATCATACCCACCGGTCCAGAAAAAAAAGATGTCATCCCCCGGCTTGTATCAGTGTCATCTGATTTTGCCCTGTTTCCAGCAATTTGCCCTCAGGGGCGTGTTTGGTTTGTATAATGTGTATGATCGTGCTGCGCGCTTGGGCTGTTCCTGGGTCGCATTAAGGTGATCTGAGCGCAGTCTACCGGTATTACACGATGCATCATTTGCTGCAGGGACAGGGTAAGGTTCAAGGGCTTTGAATGCCTCCAGTAGAAGGCCCCAGCCCATTGATATCAGGGTCTTGTGCAGATCTCGATCCCCCCCCATGGCAGCACTCTCCGTGCTGTGCACATCATATTGTATAATCTGGAAAATTAAAACGCTAATTACAAAAAATACACCTGGAAAATAAACAATTCATTAATGTATTTCCATTAGAAATAAACAACAGTTCTATGTAAATAATTACTCAATATTTTGTTGAAATAAAGATGACTCCCACTGATTAACGTCATGCAACTCGATGTTCCCAAGAAACCTCCAAGATGTTTTTTTTTTTTTTAAGTTTCCAAAACCTTTATTGTAGATAAGAAGGTACGGTACATTAGTGCAATAAGGACATCCAATACAAAGACGGATATTCACAAAGGCGAAGGGCACCTTCCCGTACATCTTGGCTTGCATCAGTAGAAACGAGAATTACAAATTCCAACGCATTTAACAACTACCCCCTCCCCCCACATAATTTGTGCATGCATCGTACCAAGGTGTCTTATGACTATAGATAGCATTCTAGAGAATAACAGTGCGACAGGTGTAGCAGTGTCCGGAACTGGTGTTACTTGTGGTGCGCCCACGTGGTTCATCTGTGGTAGGCCTGCGTCAAGTACCGGTTCAGGTTCATCCTCCGATCGGTCCAATCCATTCTAGTGTATGAGGTGAAACTTGCGGTGTAGTCAGTCCATCTGTGTCACGCCCATTATACAGCAGTGTGTGTGTAGATAAGATCTGGAAAGATCAGTGAGGTGTCTGGGTGTCTACTGCTGGAGTACCCCTGCCTCCCCGGATCCTGCGTCCTCATCTTCCTGCCGTCTGAGAAGGTAGGCTGTGAGGGGTCTCCAGACATCTTTTGGGCGTGATTTTTGTGGCAGTATTTCCGCATAATTGTGCAGCTGGTCTTGCCACGTAGTCATGCTGGATATCCAGCCATTGAATTTGGGGGCACGACCCCGACCCCATCTACACGTCACCTGGCACTTTGCTAAGAGCAGACTCAGCGGCAAAAACTTTTTGTGTGTGGTCGTAATGGTGTGCACTAGGCCTAGTAGCACCACAAGTGAGCCCGGTGTGAGTCCCACCCCTAGCATATCTGACAGGCCTTCAAAGACCTCAGTCCAGTACTTGGCTACCGCGGGACAGGTCCATGCCAGGTGAAAAAAATCCGCCCCCTTTCTCCCAGAGCGATAGCAACGATCATTATCTCGTAGGTGGAATCTATGCAGTTTGGCCGGGGTGTAGTATAGGCGGTGTAAACATTTTAAATGTACCAAGCGCAGCAGAGCACTGCCCATCACTGCATTTGTTTGAGTGCAACTGACCTCCCACTGCTCGTCCGTCAGTGGTACGTCAAGATCTCCGTCCCAGTCCGCGCGTGCTCGCAGTGTAGTCATCAATGGTGCGTTCTCCACGTGTTTGTAAAGCAGTGACACAACGTGCTGTGGAGCGTCTTTCTGCAGGAGAGCGTATAAGGGTACCAGTGTGTCGGGTTCGTCAGGGAAGTTGGGGGTGACGGCTCGTACGTTTTGACGGAGCTGGGTGTATTGGAATGTGTCCATTATTGTGGGTGTGCGGTTCCCAAAGAATGGGTGAGATGTGCGGAACTGCCCCTGGATATATAAGTCTCCGCAAGTGTGGTACGCTAGCTTAGTTAACATTTTGCGCCCGATTTCCTCACGGGTTACCTGTAATCGGGGGTCATTCATCAGAGTCATGCAAGGCGAATACAGGAACGAAGTTCCCATGGCGCTTACCAGGCGCTTCCACGCTGTCACCGTGCAGTCCACCGTGGACGGATCGCGTTCTCTCGATCGTACTTTCGTATTGATATATCCAGAGGCTTTCTCGGGTCTCATGTACCCGTCCTTAACCGCTAGATGCGCCATATATGGCGGTGGTTGGAACCAATAGGCGGCAAAGTGACTCTGAGCACAGTCATAATACCGCTCAAAGTTAGGGACCTCAAATCCACCTTGGTGGTACAGCAGCATCAGCGTAGCCAGGCTAATCCTCGCCTGCTTTCCACTCCATATGAGCCTCGTCAATTGAGCCCTCAGGGCATGGAAAAAGTGGTGCCCCGGGTTGTATGGGATGTTAGTGAATAAATATAGAAGTTTTGGCAGCACCACCATCTTGTTGAGGGAGATGCGGCCCGCCATTGAAAGCGGGAGGAGTATCCACTTGGTGATGTTATCTGTGATTTTGTCCAAGGCCGTCCCGTAATTGGCCCTGATGAGGGTGTCTCGCTGTCTGGTAATTCGGATGCCGAGGTATTTTAGTTTCCTATACAAGGGGGTAGTCTAGTTGGTATGGTTGCGTTTTTTCCGTTGGAGGAAACACCGCAGATTTGGTCCAATTTATTTGTACCCCAGCGATGCCACCAAATTTCGTAATTTCGCGTAATATGGGATTAAGATTGTCGTGAGGTCTCTTAACATAAAGCGTCATGTCATCCGCGTATAGCGAGATGGGTAACTGTCTCTCCGGGTAGATTAGCGCCCGATGGTTATGGTGCTGTCTGAGTTTGGCTGCCAATGGCTCAATGGCCAGTGCGAAGAGGACTGGGGATAGCGGGCAGCCCTGGCGAGTGCCTCTGTGATTGTTGAATGGGGTAGAACGAGACCCGTTCAGTAACACGGTCATGGTCGGCTGGCAATATAGCAGCCGCACCAAGTCCAGAAAGCTAAAAGGCATCCCCTTGCGCTCCAGAATGCCTAGCAGGTAGTCCTATTGTAGCGAGTCGAACGCCTTTGTGGCGTCGAGAAATATGGCGGCTGCTTCACAATTGGGATCTATATCTTGTAATACTGCATGAAGCGTGCGTAAGTTGTGGGACGTCGCACGGTTGGGGACGAACCCTGCCTGGTCCGGTAGGACCAGTCGTTCCATCAAAAGATTGAGGCGCTTGGCTAGTACTTTCGCCAAGATTTTGATATCGCTATTTAATAGCGACAGGGGCCGGTATGAATCGCACTGTTCGGGGGGTTGCCTGGTTTAAGCAGGGATGTGATCAGGGCTTCACGCATGGAGCCGGGCAAACTGCCTTCATCCAATGCTGCATAATAAACCTGCTTAAGGATAGGGGCAAGTGACTGGGCGTATGTTTTATCAAAATCAAACGGAAGACCGTCTGAACCAGGGGCTTGACCGGACTTCGTCGCCATGATCGCTTCGGTTATTTCATCAAGTTCTAGTTCCAGGTTAAGGAATTTTTGTTGAGTCGGCCCCAGCCAGGCTATGGCGGTGTCTCCTAAGTAAGTGCTTAAGTCCAGCGCGGCGTGCTCCTATGTGAGGTGTACAGTGCAGTGTAATACTCTCTGAGGATACGAAGTTGTTCTGGGAGGTTTCTGTAAACGGTACCCTGTTCGTCTGGTAATACAGTAAGATAGTTAGCAAACCGAGGAGGCCTAACTGAAGACGCTAAAGCCTTCCCCGGGTGGTCCCCTTCTCCGTAAATGCGTGCTGTGTGCAGCTTCCCACGGAATTTACACTATCAGCTACCGTCTCGTATTCGGTTAACTTGTCCCTCATTTGGGCTTTAATCTTGTGGCCGCTGCGAGTCATTTTCCAGTGTTTGTTCGAGTTCGCGCAGTTCAGATTCCAGCTTCCTAAGGACTCCCCGCAGGGATTTAAGGATCCCTCCCCCTTTGGCGATGCACCAACCCCGCACGGTGACTTTGAATGCCTCCCATACCGTTGTGACGCTGGACACTCATGTTAGGTTGCAGTAAAAAAAATCTTCAATGTCTTCCTCTAATTCGGCTTTAAAGGCAGAGTCGCTAAGGTGAGTGGGATTGAGTCACCAGTTCAGATAGGGGGAGCAATCTACGGGGATCTGGAGCTACACAAGGACTGGGGAGTGGTCCGAGAACGTGCGGGCCAGGTGTACCGATTTTGTCAACCAGTGTGTAAGTCCTGCCGTCAGAAAAACATAGTCCATGCGCGCCCAGGTGGAGTGTACCGCCGAGTAATGAGTGCCTTGTTTGAGCATGGGGTGTTTGTGTCTCCATGCGTCCAGCAGGTAGTGATCTCCTACTATATCCGTTAGCGTTCTTTGTGTGTTCGTATAGTGTGCCGAGAGGGGGTGTGACCTGTGTGCATGTAGGTGCAGTGCTGTGTTAAAGTCGCCCCCTAATATGAAGTGCGTGATGTCCAGCGCCTGTATCTTACCCCACAGCAAAAGTAGGGCATTGGGATTGTCTATGTTGGGTCCATAGTAGCACACAAAGAGGATGTTGTGAGATAGGAGTCGCCCCCAAACCATGCAGAATCTGCCGTCTGTGTCAGTGTCTGTTCTCAGTGGTGTAAACTCCTCTCCCCGCTTAATTAAAATAGTTACCCCTCTGGAATAGGTGGACTAAGAGGCAAACACTCGGCATGAAGCCTAGCGGGATGCAAATTGGGGGGTGCCCCCCGGCGCTAGGTGTGTTTCTTGCAGCAAGTCAACAGTCACCCCGTGCCTGTCTAGATAACCCAGTATTTGTCGTTTCTTCCTGGGGTCATTAAGTCCCCGGACATTCCACGAGGCCACCTTAAGTGTCGGATTGCCTGTGTGTCACCTGTCGTCCCCATGTCGATGCATAAAAGTCAACATACAGTAAAAAATATGCGTCCCGTCCTTGGTTCCTAGCAATGCATTAGTGAAGGCTAAGTTTCCCCCCACCCACTCCGGCGTCCCTAACTTGCCGGGTACATAGTCCCCACCCAACAACATTAACCACATTTCAAAATGAAGGATAGCCCCCGCCCAAAGGGGGGGTTCCAGGGGTTCACCCATAGGGGCGCCCGACCTGCCCATACACCTCCCTACTTGCACCATGAGGAAAATGAAATTTTGCCTGACCAATATGTCCCCTGCGTGTACCCTATGTTTAATGTATGTGCATGTCACCCATGCATTTTCCCGTAGTGGCCTGAATAACAAGGCCTCTGCAATCACGTCCTGCATTAGAATGCCAGTCATCAAGTTTCCCATGTAAGAAACATTAAGTTAGCATGAAGGCCCATGTGTTTGCATTGTACACTTTTAATATCGAAATGAACCCATTTTGTGGCTCAGTCTGAACCAGTTTCTGAATTAGTGTTTTTCATTACTCCAGACACTCTGAGAGCTGCAGTTACGTATCCCTGACCTCGCATACTTCTGGCTCAGCCGAAAGAGGCCCAGCACGGGGTGCCAAGACATTATTTTGCAAAACAGTTACCTGCTTGGTCTACAGAATCACATTCCTGCCTGGTGAAGAACGTAAACAGAACCCGTCTGCAGAGATAGGGCCTAGCCTTTCTGTCTCCGTTAAGTAAATTACAGAGCTTGCATCCGTAGAAAGCCCACGGCCCCCACGCAATGAACGAAGAAATATATGCCCTCTCTGGCTCTTAGTGATGAGCGACCTTTGCTTCAGATAATACATCCCCGGACTCAAGATATCAGATAGTACCAGACGTGCTGGTCGCCCTGACACTGAAGGCTTCCCTACTAGACTTAAAGTCAGCTCCCCCCAGTTACACGTCAATTGCACGTCATGATCAAGTTGCGCACACAAGTAGGGCAAAGCTCCAGCTGGCCATGCAACTCCTCCTCTACATATCCACCCACCTATCACCCACCTATGACTCACCTATGACTCATCAAGTGTACACCCTCATGCACGCCCACATGCTCTTATCTTCTTTTCTTTCTTGCTCTGCCTCGAGCGCTCCTCCCTATGTACAAGATTGTACGTATAAATATGTACTCTGTAAATAATGTTTAGAAGACCCTTTCTGAACCTCAGTGGTGATGGAACAGATTCTCCCTTAACTCGAGTTATTGGAATAAAGCCCTTTTGAATCGGACACCACGAACTCTGCCTCTCATTTAATGCATGATGCATGTTTATGTCTAGAAATTATGACAGAGTAATATTTAATTTACCACATAAATCTGGCGCCCGAATAGGGACTTATCCCTTTCCCCACGCGCCGGTGACGTAGGTCCAGCCCTTGCCCCCTTCTACAGCCGTGACGGACTTCAAAGTGTACACGCCAGCGGCACTTCCTGCTTACTCCCTCAGGCCCACGGAGGAGGACGGACTGCGACCAGGCGTCCACATGAGGCGGTGAGGATCGCGGATCATCCCATCCAGAGCCCAACCCGTGAGAGAGCAAGGTCCGAGGTTTCCGAAGGCCCACCTGTTCTGAGGCGCATGCGCAGTATCAAGTTTCGCAGTATCAAGTTTCCGAGGCCTTCAAGTTCTGCTTCCCGGTGAGTACCACTATGGGGAATGCATTAAGTTCAAGACGGGTTCATTTTATATGAACACGGTAGAGACGGGTTCACGTTATACGTGAACATGGTAAAGACGTGTCCGTTCACACGAACACGGTAGAGACGGGTCCACGGTAAACGTGGGCACGGTAAAGACGTGTCTCATTTCTGAGACCGGTATGGTTGTACTGTATTCCAGTGCATAAAGTTAACTGTTTTCAAGTACATGTTTTATTCCATGTATCAGGTTAGACTGTATCTGTTTTAGTGTTTTAGTGTTGTAGTGTGAATGATTGTTTCAGTCAGTCTATTCTGTGTGTATTGTGTTTTCATAGTGTTGGTTTCAACATGCCATTGTTTTCGAAATTACGTCAGATAGGGACCAGGAAAGGTATACTAGAAGAGTCAGTTAATATCCCGCCTAGGGACACACCTGGTCATTATATGTATAATAAGCATGGGTTAGACGCCATTTTGTTTTTAGACTTATGGGTAGATTACACGAAGGATTTAGAGGAGAAATATAGATGGCCTGTCTCGGGAACATGGGATCCTGAATGCATTATGAGAGTAGAGGAAGCGCTATGGAAAAAGAAGTCAAGACCCTCTCAGAAAGATGCCATTGAATTATGGCGCAAAGAGTCACATAGGAGAACAGAGAAAGAATTGAACAAAGCAGAGAGAACTAAACAAGCAGTGGAAAAAGCCAAAGAAAAAGAACTGCGGGAGGAGGGGGAACGGGTCAAAATAGAACAGACTGATAGAGAAAGAAATGCCGTCGTTACTGGTATTTATCCCGTCCTGTCAGAAGAACTAGCTAGAGTGACCACCTCAGTAAGTCCCAGTAGGTCGCGAACGCCACCACCTGTACCATATAGAGTACGTAGAATAAAGCCGACAGCATCCGAGGCGTTCATTTCCTCGTATCTAGACGAGCCCCTTCCGGACTACGTAAATGCAGGTTTCCCTCCGCCTCCACCAGCGGATCAGCTCCAGCAACAACTCGTGAGAGATGACGTAGGGCTCGGGGCAGTGGGAGGGGTGCCTTCTGTAGATGTAGCGCCTACTGTAGATGCAGAAATTTCACATTGTGCATATGATCCAGAACCAGGAAAGGGTTCAATGCTCGTGATATCACAAAGACTAAGACAAGCCGTCGCATATCTGGAAAAATTACCAGACATGAAAGAGCCCTTAGATAAAATATACCGTTTTATCAGAACGGGGAAGGATCCCGATTGTATAGCACAGGCCATGCTACACAGAAAGGTAGGGGTTAAGAACCACATCCTACGTTTTATTATTAACTGCCTGATCAGGGAACAAGACGACGGAGACGGAGATGTAAAGCCTGGTTTGATAGAATGGAGTGATCATATAGATGCCGGTCGACATGATAAACAGGGACAGACAGATAGCATGTACAAGAAAATACGAAAGGAAATATTAGCAATTCACAAAGTAGGGTCTGACGATAAGAATGAGTCATCAACGGATGAGGTAGACGAGCCAAAGGACAAAATGAATTATGTAGGCAATGCACGACAGTTTGACAGGCCCAAGTGCCTCAATTACCGTAAACAAGGGCCGGCTATAAAAGAAAGATATTCCCTTGAAACTCTATTCCAAGCTACTGAAAAAGCCCTGAAACGACGGATAGAAAGCGAGCGATCTCACAACCCACACGAAATGGAGTTGGCCCGGTCAGCCACCCAGTGGGTGTCAAATTCCAATATATATAGCAACGATATAGTGGCTCAGACTTTCTTGAGCCTTCCACCGAACGAACAGCGTTTGGCTGGTATTTACATGGTCCAACACTTAATAACGTTGTATGAGAGTCAATATTCCGATCCTGGTCAATTGTATTGATGAAGCAAAGCTTCGCATCGCGACTTGCTTTAGTCATGAACCTCGCTCATGTGTAATCAATTAATAATTTGTACGTCTTACTAATGTTTATTTTTATATTCGACCGAAAATAGATGAAGCTTGCACATGTGTATTTCTAATACAAATTAATTGAGTCTTTAAAATGGCCGCCGCTTTGAAATAGCTTCTGCGCATGCGTCAGTCACACTCACGTGACCTGACGTATTTACAGGTTTGGAGGGAAAAGACGCGCATGCGTAATACATAGCTTTGGTAATAACGTGATACTGCTCGTGCAGTCGCTCTTGTGCCAGTGTATATGTTGCTAACCCGTAAACTGCATAGTATTTTCTTATAATGATAAATTCAAAGTACAAAACCAATGATGTGTTGTCATATCGTCACTTCTATGTTTTAATTTGTTTTCGCTTACTTTTCATGTATCCTCAACTCGGAGGGGTGCTGGGCTGGGGAGTCCATCTTGGAGGGTACTTGTGCGCAGACTCGCCAGGAGCCATGATGGCATTGAACGGAGGCCAAAGAAGGTTGATACCAGAGTCACCCTGGGAAGCTGTACCTTCGCCCAGCAGCATCATGATATTGTTCTATTATGTTGCTAAAATGTATTCTTTCACTGTATTCTGCGCGATTTTCTCATGGGAACCCCAATCTTGCTAGGCGGTACCCAGAGATGTAAATAAGGCCTCCAAATAGTCTGTTCTGATTGGTGTGTTGCCCAAATCCTACCTTAGGACCAATCCAAATTGAGGGATTCTGACACTTTGCAACATTTGGGGGTGGTACACTGCCCCAAAACAGTATATCTACCCTTGGTTCACCTAGGGAAATTGTCCGACTTGTCTGGTTTAGCTGACCTGTCACTGACCCAACGCACTCAATAGGTGACTGAAGATACAGAGAGCTGCGGAGCACTCTGTCCGAAATTGACCATAGACTAAGGTTTTTACTAAACCTTAAAGTGCTGGCGGAGCACTTTGCTGGGAGTTCGCTGACCCAATCGGGGTCTTGATCGATAACTGCAGAGAGGGTGGAGCGCAGGCGTTGCTTCCGAACTGCGGGTGCCGGTCCTGTCCAGAGGGTCCTGTCCTGAGGGTTTCCTGTCCTGATTCCTAATCTGAGGGTTTCCTGACCTGTCCTGGGTGTCCATTCTGCACCTGCTGTCCATTGAGGGGTATCCTTCCTTGAGGGTTTCCTGTCCTTAACTGACCCATGGCCAGGGTTTGGTTTCCACACCAGTCTAGGTAAATATTGTTCTGAATCTTTAAACCTTGCACCTTTCTGAATTTCTGTCTTTTGCTTCAATAAAGACACACTTTTGCTCATGTTAATTTTCCATGCTTTTTGCATTGTTTGAAATCATAAAGTCATTTGCATTTATTTCATAACTTGTTCCTATGTTACCCTACCTGTTAGAAATTATATTTTGCATTGCGGTTTGTCATTTCCTGATATGGTCTAGAACCTCCTCACTTAGACTGACTAAAGAACTTTTGCCTTAAAATTAGCGTGTTTCTCTTCATAGGCTCTCTTATAGTATTGTTTCCTTAAATAAATGTCCATTCTAAACTCTCTTCTAAACATTGCATAGCATATTCCCGTTACATCTCATATTAGCATTTCAATGATTACCCTGACTTTATTTCTCTATAGGTATGTACTTTTATTATCTTGATTATTGATTGTCTTATTCTTGTAAACCTAATGATTTCTGAGAACGAACTTTAGATAAAGATTTTAAAACTTCCAGTTGTCCGTGGTCATTATACAAAGAATTTGAATGATATTGTGGGGTTTGTATTTTGCTGCCTTTCCTTTACAGCTAGCTCCCTGATCCATTGTGGTCATAGGTACTCGAGTTGGTGGATGGTAAGTCGGGTACGCTGAAGAATAACAGTAGGGAATTCACACAAATTGGTAGTAGAGCGTGAAGTCACCTGCTCAATGTATATGGTAAATTGAAATATATGGGCCGGAAGCGGCGAAATTATTGGTCGGGTGACCTCGCGCGCTCTATCAGTTTTTCTGGTAGCAGAGGTATGGTTAGGGACTAGTAAAAGGTTAGGTAGGACTAGTTAGGCTAGTCAAGTCGGTAGCTGCTAGTATATTGATGCTGCTATAAGAGCGGCCGTTCCGAGGGACCTGATCACTCTCTTGAAATGTGTTGCTTTTGAAATTTATGAATTGTTTTAAAATTGTTATTCTTGTTCTTATATTGTTATATGTATTAATCCATGCGTTTGTAAAACGTCTCGTTCAGTGTTGTCAGAACTCCCCGGGGAATTGAATGCCAAAAGTGGTGAATAGAATCCATTTGCCTTGAGGTCGCAGGCTCAAGGAAAGTTAGGTGCAGGTTAGGTACAACCAGGAAGCACTAACTAGGGTTTTTCTGAATACGTGTGTGAATAAATGTTAGTAACGAGGTTCATTGGCAAAATTCCCATAGTGGCGTAACCTAATAAGGGTCACATCGGAAGAGTAGCAGGTTCATCGGAGCTTGGGTGAAAGCAAAGGGGTCCGCTGGGAAACCTTAGACTCGGATATATCCCGGAAAAAGTGGATGGGCCTGGGGAAGTAACAGGTTCACTGATGCTAGAGTGAAGGGTAGGCGGAAGAGATCTACCCGCAGCGCGTGAAAAGTAAATGGAAGTAGTTTACTTGCAGTAAAACAACACTTTCCTGTCTAGACACTTGAGCACTGTGGCGAATGTGTATTCGTTGTTAAATAACCAAGCACTGAGCACTTTAAAAGAAAGAAAGTTTCCGTTACCTTGTGAAGGGAGGGAGTCAGTCGCGAAGCGTCTCTGACGTCACTCTGAGCCGCGCTGGGATTGGTAGAAACAGCGGGCGGGTAGCGGAGCTGGAACTGTGAAGGAGGGGTGAGCGCCGAAGCGTGAGAACTGCCTCGCGAAAAGGCCGCGCACCCATTGGTCGAAAATATTTGAACGCGTGCACCCCATTGGTCGCACGGAATTGCAAGACGCATTCTGATTGGAGGTAACTTTGTAAACAAAGTTAAGCGTAGAAATCGTATGTGGCACTCGTATTGTCCGGAGACTAGACCCGATCCAAGAAACCAAGGGTTTGAAAGGGATCAGTGGAAAGCCAATAGATACGATATTATGTACGGAACTAAGAGACAAATGTCCCTTGTAAATAAGGTGAAGAATTACTTCAAAAAGGACAAACCGATTAAAACCAGAGAGGGCGTTATTGTTCCACCACCCAATACTCCCGCCTCGTTCATGATGTTTGACCGAGGGTACAATACCTGTGTGTGGTTGGAAAATTGGGTAAAATACACAAAAGATGACGGAATATTGGCTTTTCCGTTAGACGGTACTTTCAATGGTAGGATCTTATTTAATTTGAGAACCCTAATGAATGAATTACATCCCAGACCGAGACTAACGCAGTATGAGGCATTAGAGGAATGGGAGATTGAGGCTTTCGAAAGAGAAAAACCCCGAATGGACAAAGGTCTGACCAAGTGGTACCCAAAGCTGAAACAGGAAACCAGGGATAAAAAGATGAAACAATGGAGACAGAGCATGATTGTTGAGGGTCTGTTTCCCATGATGCCAGCAGGTAACCCTTCTGTGGGAGAGAAAAGGACAGAAAAGAGTAAACATTGGGGGCCCCTTGGGGAGTCAGGCGATGAATTGTTAGATGACATCTTTACGAGAAGTCCGCCCCCTTATAATGAGGGAGCCCGACCTTCCAGTGCAGGAGAGAACCCCCGACGTCCCCCTATTAAGGAGGAGGACAGATCCCTAAGTAGGGGAGGAGGTTGTCAGATACCGCCCTATTTTGAGAATCCCGGACCCGCGGAGATGAGGGATATATATCCCAGAGTGCCCGCGAGCCAGGAGGAAAAATATTCCCGTGAGAGGGTCTTTTTCCCCAGACCTCTTTATGAGAACGAAGAAAAACCATCAAGTTCAGGAATGCCCTTTTTACAGCCTCCATATGAGGAAGAGCGTAGGTCATTTGGCACCGGAACTTTGTTCCCAAAACCAAACTATGGTGGGGGACCAAGTGAAACGCATCCTACTGCCCCGAGTTTTACCCCTCACCTGACCCCACAGATAATACCTGACAGAGCAGTAGGAAGAGTACTGGATGAAAGGGAGCAAGAGGCTCTAGCTAAACAGAGAACAGAAATAATTCAGAAAATCTCCCAGTTAAATACCAGTCCTGAGGCTTTGACTATCCCGGTGACAATTGGACCAGTGGTTCCGTTATATGGGAATAATCAGGGAAATCCAAACCCTCCAGTTATTACCCCAATCATGGCACCACCAAGACAGGAACCCATAATCATAGATGATCAGTCCAGTGAGTGCGAGTCTGAAGTTGCGTTCTTGGACCTGCCAAACAAACAGACCGGAAAAGGAATGCAGAAGAGGCCTAATCCTTTTAATACGAAAGAAATTAAATTGGAGTCAACGTCAGGTACTAGGAGTGTCTCTCTGGTAACTCCGGAAGAAATTGAAAATTGGAGTCGTGAATTAGAAAAACAGACTCCGCAGACGAAACCTTTAGACCTCTACAAACTGAGGATAGAAATAGAGGAATTAATGGCAGGAAATGTGGGATTAGACAGATTAAATACCTACTCTGAAGAAGAGTTGCTGTTTATATGTAAAAGCCTTACCAGAAGTACCAGAGTGCTCCACGAAATGTTGACAGACACTGCAGCTAGTATGGGGGTAGATATTTCGAAATCCAAGCCCTTGCAAAAACCCTACAGAGCCGATTTCTCAGACAAAGATATAGAGAACCTGAATGTGTCAGGGAAAAAGCTGCAGATTAAAGAGTTGTTAGCAGTGCTGCAAAAATGGGGAGATGTGGAAAAATGGAAAAACAGGTGGGCTCGAAAGAAAGATGAGGCTCGATCCAGACAAACGACCCCTGAGTTCGCGTTGAGAGAAGTAGACAAACCTGAGCAGTTGTGCCCCATGCGTGAAGTACCAGGTGGGAGGTATGTGCACGTTCCATGGTCCAGACAGGATATTGTGTCCTTTACTAACGATTTCCCGAAATTACGTGAAAAGCCAGTTGACTGGTACAGACAGGTGGAAAGGTTCGTAAAGGTGCAAAAATGCCTGTGGAAAGACCTGGATGGGTTTTTCGACATTGTGGTCCCGGTAGATCTATGGACCGAGTGTAAAATAGCCATCGCCTGGCCTAGTGAGGAGTACCCGAGGGACTCTAACACAGGGGAACCGTCTATTGAAGTGATGAAAAAATATGAACAAGTAATTCAGCATTTGAAAAATAAGGTGCCTGCAAAGGAAACTGATTGGACCAAGATAGATAGAACCACGCAGGAAAGAGACGAGACAGTGCACTCCTATTATGAAAGGCTGTTGCAGGTGTTTAAAACATACAGTGGTATAGATAACATCGAGATGAAGGATATGACACATTTTATTTACAGGTTTGTAAATGGTTTAAGGCCCGAAATTTGTCAGTGGATAAAAGATAACAAAATTTGTTGGCAATCCATAAAGATTGACGAGGTCCTACGGTATGCAAAATACTGTGAGGACGAGATAGCAGAAAAGAAAAAGGCTCTCAAGGAGAAGGTTATGTGGGCTCAAGTGAAGCTCGCAGAACAGCAGGAAAAACAGTTGAGTGATATGGCCAAAAACACTCAGAACAAAGGTCCTGGGGGTGGGGGAGGAGGTAAGCCCCGGCCCAAAATGAGCAGGGAAGAGGCTATGAAGAAATTCCCCTGCCATCAGTGCGGAGAAATTGGACACTGGCGAAACGAGTGTCCTTATTTGCCAGATGATAACCCCAAAACACCCGATTTAACTCCACAGACGCAGAAAGAAAGACCAAGAAAGACTCAACCACAGGTAAAAACGATTCAGTTGCCCCGAGCACCAAAGCAAGTGTATAAGGGAAAATCTACGGAGGGTGATGAGGTAGAAGTCTGGGAAAGCAATGAGAACAGAAATGCAGCAACTTCGCAGTATTTGTTAAAAGATACCTTCCTTTGTGATGACCAGTACTGACTGAGAGGGGAGGACGAGGAGTGCGTACTTGGCGCCTCCTTGCCGGTAGACCAGTCCGGACCATACATTGAAGGAAAGGTCGACGGAAATGATGTCACTTTTCTGTTGGACACTGGCGCTACCCGTTCTACTGTGAGAACAGTGGACGTTCCAAACCTACCCCTCTCGGGAGAAGCCATCCAAGTAGTAGGTGTATCTAATCAATTGATTAGTACTCCTGTTACCGAGCCCATGGAGATCTCAATTGGAAACTTTAAAGAAATGCATAGATTTGTCGTTTGTGACACCAGTCCAGTGAACTTACTGGGACGTGATTTGCTGTGCAAAATGAACTGTACCATCTTTTGCACACAAAAGGGTGTTGAAATTCAGACCCCAGATGAAGATGGCATTTATAAATTGATGTTAATCAGACCTGACTCAGAAATTAAACGAATGACTATGCAGGATTTGCCCAAAGAACTTCAAGAAGCAGTGAAGCCAGAAGTATGGGACTTTACTGGGAAAGATGTAGGGTTAATGAAAAACGTGGACCCCATACAGATAGCAATAAAGGACAATGCAGTATACCCCAATACTAAACCCTACAGAATGAATGCAGAAGTGAGAGCGGGTGTTACCCTGGAAATACAGAAATTGCTAGAAGGAAACATCATACAGGAAGTAATGAGTAGCCCATGTAACTCACCGATTATGGGCATCAAGAAGCCTAGTGGCAAGTACAGAGTAGTGCAGGACCTAAGAAAGGTAAACAAGATAGTGGTTCCCTGCTGCCCTATTGTCCCGAACCCAGCAGTGATTCTGTATCAGATTCCCTGGGATGCTGAGTGGTTCACTGTGATAGACTTATGTCATGCATTCTTTTCCATTCCCTTGCATCCAGACAGCAAATTTATTTTCTCATTTGCCTTCAATGGTCAGGTGTATGTCTGGAACAGGGTCCCCCAGGGGTACACAGAGAGCCCCTCTATCTTTAATCAGATCTTGAAAAAATGTTTGGAAACTTTGGTCCTGCCTGGAAACTCTGTCCTAGTGCAATACATTGACGACCTCTTGGTGGCGTCCAAAAGTCATAGGGATTGTGTGATTGACACCATTGCCCTACTGAATCACCTGAGTGAGAAGGGACATAAAGTGGCCCCTGAAAAATTACAGTTCTGTGCAAAATCAGTGAAGTATCTGGGGCACCAGATAGAGAAAGGCGTCAGGAAAGTAACGTCAGAAAGAGTAAGGATAATTCAAAAAAATGCAGTTACCCCGTACTCAGAAAGAAATCAGAATGTTCCTGGGAGTGATAGGATACTGCAGGCAATGGATTCTGGGATTTGCAGTCCTATCTAGGCCTTTGATAAAAATGACCAAGAGAGGAACACCGGATAGTGTACAATGGGATGATGAAAGCTTGACAGCCTTCACAAAACTACGGGATTGTCTGTGTACAGCCCCTGCGTTGGGAATGCCAGACTATACCAAAGAATTTGGGATGTATGACGTTATAACGCATACTTTTACTCCGCAGACCATTACAACGCGACTTTTACTCCGCACACCGTTACAACGCATAGCGCCTTGGGGCGCTGGATAGTGGTAAGTATAATTTACTATTCTAACTCCAGTCCCCGTGGACCCTAGGGAAGGTGTTGGATAGTAAATTATACTTATTCCCTATCCTAGAGCGTCCCCCAGCGCAATGCGTTGTAATGGTATGCGGAGTAATGGTCGCGTTGTAATGGTAGTGCGGAGTAAAAGATCCGTTGTAACGGGTGTATACCAAGAATTTGCCCTGTTCTGTGACACTCGCGATAATTGTGCATTGTCAGTCCTAACACAAGAACATGGCACCACCAGAAGGCCTGTGGCATATTTCTCTGCCACCCTGGATCCAGTGGCTGCTGGATTACCAGGATGTCTGAAAGCAGTAGCTGCTACCTGCACAAGTTTAGAGCAGAGTGAGTCCATTGTCATGGGACATCCTGTAACTGTGTATGTTCCACATGGAGTGGTAATTTTACTGACCAGAACGAAAACTCAGTATCTCACCCCTAGTCGGCTGACTAAATACGAGAGGATTTTTGTGGGTGCTGCAAATGTAAAAATTGTCAGGTGCAGTATTCTGAACCCCGCCACTTTGCTCCCCGACCCAATGGATATGAAAGATGGGGAGGACGATGAGCATAACTGCATTGATTTAACAGAATTCAGCACAAAGCCACGCCCAGACATTAAAGAAACACCTTTGCCTATACATGACAAGGAATTGTTTGTGGATGGTTCATGCCTAAGACATGAACAAGGAGGCCTGAGTGCTGCCTATGCGGTAGTCTCCTTAACCAAAATTGAAGAAGCAGGTTATCTATTTGAAGTAAAGTCTGCACAAGTAGCCGAATTGATAGCTATGATAAAAGCTTGCAAAATTGGGAAAAACCTACGCATAACAGTGTGTACTGACAGTCAGTACTGTTATGGAGTTGTGCATGACTTTGGCCAATTATGGCTACAGAGGGAGTTCCTGACTTCATCAGGTACCCCTATTCGAAATGGAAAAGTGGTTCAAGACCTTTTAGAGGCGATCCAGTTACGAAAGGAACTGGCAGTGGTAAAGTGTGTTGCTCATAAGAAGGGCATTGACACTGTATCATTGGGAAATGATTTCGCTGATCGAGTGGCCCAATGGTGCGCCAGAGATCGATATATCATAAATCCAAAACGAGGGGGGCCAGGAACCAGCTGCCAACTTCGAGAGTTTGAAGAAGTGCCTACATGGGATGAAGTGAGAGAATGGCAGCAGGCGGCACCCTGGCAAGAGAGAGAGAAGTGGAAGGAAGACGGGTGTAGACCAAGACGTGAGGATGGTGTCATCTTGGGCCCAACTGGTATGCCTGTGTTACCTAGACACTTACTTGGCACAATGGCGAGATTGATACATGAAGGATCACACATTGGTAGGGACGCCATGATTCTAGTGTTCCAACAGACTTGGTACAGTAAAAAGTTCAGGAAAGTAGCAGAGTCCCTCTGCCAGAGGTGCCTGCCATGTCAAAGGATGAACGCAGGCAAAAGAACAATGGTGGAACTAGGCAAAATTGGGAGGTCAGGGGGTCCCTTTGTAAGAATACAGGTTGACTTCATCACCATGCCACGTTGTGAAGGGAAGCGATATGTCCTTGTCATGGTCTGCCTAATTTCAAAGTGGGTGGAGGCTTTCCCTACTCCCCAAAATGACGCACTGACAGTAGCTAAGTGTTTACTGAAAGAACTGATACCTAGGTTCGGGGTTCCAGTCACTATTGAATCAGATAGAGGCCGACATTTTCAGAATGAGGTAATCGACGAACTCTGTAAGGCCTTTGGAATCACACAAAAACTCCACTGTGCGTATCGTCCAGAGGCTTCTGGAATAGTGGAACAAATAAATGGAACTATCAAAAACAGACTAGCAAAACTGTGTGATGCATCTGGCATGACCTGGGTGAAGGCACTGCCCTTGGTCCTGATGGGACTCCGAAGTGTTCCTGACCGCAAGACAGGCCTAAGTCCCCATGAAATCCTGATGGGAAGAGTGATGAGACAAGCATGGGTACCAGGAAGCAAACTGTTGAGTATTACTGATGATTTGGTGCTTGAATACTGCAAGAGATTAGGTGACCAAGTGCGTTATATCTCTCGCCAGATCGGAGAAGACGCCATCCTCAATCCAACAACTCCTCTCCACAAACTGGTCCCTGGGGACTGGGTCAAGATAAAGAAGCATACTCGGAAGAGCTGTCTGGAACCAAGGTGGGGAGAGAAGCGGCAAGTGATCCTGGTAACCACCACAGCAGTAAAGTGTGCAGGGGTTCCACATTGGATACACGCCAGCCACACCCAGAAGGTATTACCAGACGAGGAGCCTGTAGAAGAAGGGCGTCCAGCAGAGGACTCTGCAGGAGCCAGACCAGAAGTAGCTGACGACGTACAGCCCAGTACCAGTCGAGCTGCGGGATCAGCAGACGGTGGTCCAGGAGTAGTTGATGACGAACTACCAAGAGTCCAGCCTGCTGAAGGGGTCCAAGAAGTTGAGCCAGAAGTAGCTGAAGACGAGCTGCCGAGCATATGGCCAGAGGAATGGATACCATTGATTGATCTCACCGAAGACCCCATCAGAACAAGTGAGCGACTTTGGGAAGGTAGAGAGTGGACTAGAGAGGAAAAGCAAGGCACAGGCGAAGAACCTCAGGATCTTGAGATTCACATCAAAACTGAGGAAGGAGAAGGTCAGACAGGGACAGAACAAGTGATCGATACTCCTCCACTGACTCCTGATGTCGAGAAGGGACAGACTAGACATAGAGTATTAGTTCGAGCGGAAGAAAATCAAGAGATCGAAGTGCTCGAACAGGATCAGATAGAATTAGAAGAACGTGTTCAGGAAACAGAAACAGAGACATTCGAAAAGCAAAAACAAACCTGTCCTGAACAAAGCCAGATTAGTAACCAGGCAGAAGAAATAGATGCGGGCCCTGGAACTAGTCAGATAGGAAGGGAAGAAGCAGAAACAGAATTGCCACAAACTAATGAAAATAAAAGGGCAAGAGAAGAAAACGAAGTCCAAGTGCCAACTAAAAGACTTAAGAAAAGAAAGCACATTGAGCCTGGCTTCGTAAAGAAATTGAGGCTGAGGATAAAAACGGTGGAAGAAAAACGTGCAGAAGAGAGGAGAAGTGCTCGCATAGCTGAGCAACAAGAAAACACCTCCAAAAGAAGGAGTGATCGAATAAAAAGACAAAACAAAAAGTACAAGTCTCCTGAATGGACGCTCGTTTTGGAAGAATTTGAAGATCTTGATATCACTGACGAGAGCGACGGAGAACCAGTCGCCGAGTACTCTGCCGAAGAAGAAGACGAGCCACCGTGAATTTGCACAAAGTGAGCTACTTGTGTAAAGACACAAAGAGGGGTCGAGAAACTTCTTCTGAGCCAAAATGTCTGATTCAAGCGTGAATGGTAGACCTAGTCGCAGCTGTTGCAAAACATGCTGCAAGGTATGTGTATGTAGTATAGTTATATTGATATTAGTTTGGATAGGACTAACAGTTTTCATTCCCTTTGCGGTGAGCAAAAATACTAATATTTACCCTACTGAAATTGTAAATACTGACAGTGAGGAGCTGACTACACAGAGTGTAGCGAGACATGAGAGAGCACTGAAACAAACAAAACGAGACTTAGAAGCATCAGATGAGGGAGGACTACATTATCATGGAGTTAAGAATAAGACACACTTGAATGTTTTTGCAAACTTGTTAATACACTATGTAGAGACTATGGAAATTGAAGATTGCTATGTCTGCATGAAGCTACCTACCTCGGTGGCTGAAGGCGTGACATACCATCACCTGCCCCTGACGTATGGAATATCCTGTAGCATTTTAGCAAGCTTATTTTACAAAAGAGGACCGTTACAGTACTATTACTCTAACAATGACGTGATCTTTTCTGAACTTCCTATACGTGGGAATCTGAATCCTGTACATACCAAAAGTGACGTTACTCGCTATATGGGCGAATACTTTCTGACTATAGGTAATATCGACATAGGTGACGCACACAGAGATAACTTGACCTGCTCTTTGCGTGAACAGGAAAAGATGTTCCTGAACATGGCAGAGAAGAGGAGAATTAAAATACAAAGAAAGGCAGATGACGAAAAACAGAAAAGGCCAAAATGGGTGGAGAACATGGAAGGCACCTAAAATGGTGGGGCGGGACCTGCTCTGTTGCTGGATTTTGAAAAGAAAGGAAAGCTATGTCTTCACCGCGAGAAGACTAGCTACTATAATAACATTTTCATTGGTTCCAGTGAATGTGAGCATAATTACAAGGTAATTGGAGGATGGGGTTTCAAAAATGGGTCAGAGCCTGTGTTTCCAGGAATTTATTATATATGTGGAGACAAGGCTTATTTCAAATTGCCGGATCACTGGTATGGAAGCTGTTATTTTGGCATTGTCTTCCCGAAAATATACCATGTGAATGAAGTTGCTGGAAGCAGTGAAAATACTAATGGCTTAGTGCGTAGTAAAAGAGAAAGCGTAGGTGAAATAATGGGTAGTATTTTCAGTGCACTGATACCTGGAGTGGGAGTGGTTCTGAACACTCACAGAATTTGCAAATTGTCCACAATAGTAGATGTGCTGTCTACGGACACAGCTCATGGATTTCTGCTGGTCAATACCGAAATGGTTGCGATCAGATCAATGGTTTTGCAGAACAGACTTGCTCTTGACACCTTATTAGCAAAGGAGGGCGGAGTCTGCCGGATGTTGAAGGCGCAACATTGTTGCACTTATATTCCGGACAAAAGTGTGCAGCTCAAAAGATATGTGAAAAATATTACTAATTTGGAAAGGGAACTCAAACCACTCGAGGTTGATAGTGCCTGGAAGAGACTGGTAGATGGTCTCTCAAATGTAGGTCATTGGCTTGCTAGTTTAGGAAAGAGTTTACTGTTTAAGGTACTGATGCCAATTGGAATTATAGGTCTTATCCTATTCTTCATCTTTGTCTGTTGCAAATGCCGTAAGCACACCAGAAAGCATCAAGTGAATGCCAGAGGAGTGAAACGAAGTGTGGATGAGCTTGAATTAGAGGAAATAAATAATAAGATATACAAAAGGGTGAAGAATTCTCACCCTACCAAAGATGAGAAAGAGAAACTGAATCGCTTGCTGGAAGAGATAGAGTTGTATAAAGTGTGAGAAGTTGGCATCTGGTTCCATTATTTTTGTGATGATAGTAAATATCATCAAAGAGGGGATTGATGAAGCAAAGCTTCGCATCGCGACTTGCTTTAGTCATGAACCTCGCTCATGTGTAATCAATTAATAATTTGTACGTCTTACTAATGTTTATTTTTATATTCGACCGAAAATAGATGAAGCTTGCACATGTGTATTTCTAATACAAATTAATTGAGTCTTTAAAATGGCCGCCGCTTTGAAATAGCTTCTGCGCATGCGTCAGTCACACTCACGTGACCTGACGTATTTACAGGTTTGGAGGGAAAAGACGCGCATGCGTACACATAGCTTTGGTAATAACGTGATACTGCTCGTGCAGTCGCTCTTGTGCCAGTGTATATGTTGCTAACCCGTAAACTGCATAGTATTTTCTTATAATGATAAATTCAAAGTACAAAACCAATGATGTGTTGTCATATCGTCACTTCTATGTTTTAATTTGTTTTCGCTTACTTTTCATGTATCCTCAACTCGGAGGGGTGCTGGGCTGGGGAGTCCATCTTGGAGGGTACTTGTGCGCAGACTCGCCAGGAGCCATGATGGCATTGAACGGAGGCCAAAGAAGGTTGATACCAGAGTCACCCTGGGAAGCTGTACCTTCGCCCAGCAGCATCATGATATTGTTCTATTATGTTGCTAAAATGTATTCTTTCACTGTATTCTGCGCGATTTTCTCATGGGAACCCCAATCTTGCTAGGCGGTACCCAGAGATGTAAATAAGGCCTCCAAATAGTCTGTTCTGATTGGTGTGTTACCCAAATCCTACCTTAGGACCAATCCAAATTGAGGGATTCTGACACTTTGCAACATTTGGGGGTGGTACACTGCCCCAAAACAGTATATCTACCCTGGGTTCACCTAGGGAAATTGTCCGACTTGTCTGGTTTAGCTGACCTGTCACTGACCCAACGCACTCAATAGGTGACTGAAGATACAGAGAGCTGCGGAGCACTCTGTCCGAAATTGACCATAGACTAAGGTTTTTACTAAACCTTAAAGTGCTGGCGGAGCACTTTGCTGGGAGTTCGCTGACCCAATCGGGGTCTTGATCGATAACTGCAGAGAGGGTGGAGCGCAGGCGTTGCTTCCGAACTGCGGGTGCCGGTCCTGTCCAGAGGGTCCTGTCCTGAGGGTTTCCTGTCCTGATTCCTAATCTGAGGGTTTCCTGACCTGTCCTGGGTGTCCATTCTGCACCTGCTGTCCATTGAGGGGTATCCTTCCTTGAGGGTTTCCTGTCCTTAACTGACCCGTGGCCAGGGTTTGGTTTCCACACCAGTCTAGGTAAATATTGTTCTGAATCTTTAAACCTTGCACCTTTCTGAATTTCTGTCTTTTGCTTCAATAAAGACACACTTTTGCTCATGTTAATTTTCCATGCTTTTTGCATTGTTTGAAATCATAAAGTCATTTGCATTTATTTCATAACTTGTTCCTATGTTACCCTACCTGTTAGAAATTATATTTTGCATTGCGGTTTGTCATTTCCTGATATGGTCTAGAACCTCCTTACTTAGACTGACTAAAGAACTTTTGCCTTAAAATTAGCGTGTTTCTCTTCATAGGCTCTCTTATAGTATTGTTTCCTTAAATAAATGTCCATTCTAAACTCTCTTCTAAACATTGCATAGCATATTCCCGTTACATCTCATATTAGCATTTCAATGATTACCCTGACTTTATTTCTCTATAGTTATGTACTTTTATTATCTTGATTATTGATTGTCTTATTCTTGTAAACCTAATGATTTCTGAGAACGAACTTTAGATAAAGATTTTAAAACTTCCAGTTGTCCGTGGTCATTACACAAAGAATTTGAATGATATTGTGGGGTTTGTATTTTGCTGCCTTTCCTTTACAGCTAGCTCCCTGATCCATTGTGGTCATAGGTACTCGAGTCGGTGGATGGTAAGTCGGGTACGCTGAAGAATAACAGTAGGGAATTCACACAAATTGGTAGTAGAGCGTGAAGTCACCTGCTCAATGTATATGGTAAATTGAAATATATGGGCCAGAAGCCGGAAGCGGCGAAATTATTGGTCGGGTGACCTCGCGCGCTCTATCAGTATAAATTACTAGACGACATTTTACTAGACAGATGGACAGGCCTAGGTACTGAATTAATTAATGTTATCCTGGATCAACGACATAAGTACCTGAATTCTTTGACCACATGTATGCTTCCAGCCTCACACCACGACAGAAATAACGTATACATAGACAGACAGAACCCCTTACGAGAGGTACATCCCGTCAAGAATGCAGCCAATGAGTTAGAACGGGTGTATGTTTACACCCCCTTGACGAAATTGGAAATACTAGAAATGAAAAAGATGTTGCCTTGCCATGATAAAGACCCGGGGGGGTTTCACCGAGAGTTAAAAGACATCCTCCGCATAGGAGATCATACGTACGCTGACATTCTGAAGCTGTTGAAAGTACTGTTACCTGCAGGGATTTATGAAAAGCTTAAGGAAAAAGACTGGGAGGTGGGTGAGAAAAAGTTAAGTTGGGATGCACTGGAAACAGAAGAAAAAGGCAGGGCCCCGGGGGTTGGTCTTGGGGAAAAAGCTAAGGAACTGCCTGAACTCCTGATTCAGGTTTTGCCAAGATTATTGATTACTAAAAAGGAGGACTGGGATGCTATTTCAGCCTGTAAACAGAAACAGGAAGAGGACACAAGTGATTTCTATTCTAGATTTAAGAAATGCTTTACAATTAATAGTGGCCTTAAGCCAGGTAGCGAATCATATCCACATCTTTTCGTGAGCAAATTAGTAGAGAATTCCTTACCCCAGATCAAGAATAGAGTGCTGAAGGTTGAGAGTACTTGGCAAGCAAACAGCCCTTCACAATGTTACAGATGCTACAATATCACCAGAACAGGATTAGAGAAGAGCAGGATCAGGAAAAGAGACGTATGAAAGAGACAAAAATGAAGGTGCTGGTTGCCCAAACGGTACCGACAAATACGAACAGAAATAGCACGACACCTGTCAAGGGGAACTGCAATTATTGCAAACAACCAGGTCACTATGTAAAGGAATGTGCTGTCCTGAAACACAATATAGCTACAGGCAAGACAAAAGAACGACATTACACTCCTAGGCAACAAAACACCCAACAGAACACACAGCAGACAGTAGCGAATTTTCCTCCACCACCGCCTGTTCATGCCACACCACAAATGTATCAGTACACACAGTCAGACTATCCAGAATATCAACAGTTCTCATGAAACAGCCTCGAGAGGGAAGTTGGCTTGCCCCTTATTGAGGTTCCTGTAGATCAAGAGGGTCCGTATGTACATAGTCGTGTACTAGGACAGGACCGAAAGTTTCTGATTGACACAGGGGCGAGCAGAACTACCATCAGCCATGACGAGGTTCCAGGGGCACCTCTCTCGGGCTCACAGAATGTTTCCCTGGGATTTTCAGGAAAGCCTATTGTTAATGAAGTATCGAAACCAGTTTCCCTAGGGGTTGGTCCACTGTCACGTACCACAGACTTGCTACTTACTAAATCATGTCCAGAAAACTTACTTGGTATGAAAACATTAAAAGAACTAGGAGCAGTTATCTGTTGTTCTCCAGAGGGAGTGCGACTGTTCTTACGTGATTTTAAGGGACATTATGTGCTGACTGATTTTGACCACAGACTCCGGAATGTGCCACAGCTCCTATGGGCACAAGGACCAACTGACGTAGGTTACATGGACATAACACCACACCATGTCACTCTCAAAGCAGGAGTAATACTACCACGTATTAGACAATACAAGTTACCACCTGATGCCGAAGTAGCCTTATTGAGAATAGTTGACGAGCTCATTTCACGAGGGGTAGTGGTAGAGACTGACTCGAATGTATGTAACTCACCTGTCATTCCTATCCTTAAACGATCAGACCCTAGTGTACCACCAGTGTACCGACTAGTTGTTGACCTACGAGAATTGAATAAATGTGTAGTACCACAATATCCAGTGGTTCCAGACATTTCTTCATTACTGACTGCTATTGATTCTGAGGCTACGTTCTTTACTGTCATAGACTTGAAGAACACCTTCTTTAGTGTTCCCATTCATCCAGATAGCCAATACCTTTTCGGATTTAGTTTAAAAGGACGAAGCTTTAAATTCACGAGAGCTCCACAAGGTTTTACAGAAAGCCCTAGCATTTACAGTCAGGCATTAAAAAGACAGCTGGACAGTATTAGCATGCCTACCAACACTGCGCTACTCCAGTAGGTAGACGACATCCTAATTACAGCACGATCTGAAGTAGACTGCGAAAATGCATCACTGACAGTTTTACACTTTCTGGCAGACAAGGGGCACAAAGTGTCCCCTTCGAAGTTACAATTCTGTGAACAGCAAGTGGTGTACCTTGGACACTTGCTGTCCAAGGAGGGTAGACAGCTAACACAAGAACGTATACAGCTCATTTCTAACCTTTCACAGCCCAAGACACAAAAGGAAGTACGGGCCTTCATTGGCCTCACTTCATACTGTAGGCAATGGATTACCCAGTATGCCTATCTAGCCAAACCACTCATACAATTGACAACACAGGAGGCAGCGTCTTTGACTGTCCTCCCTTGGACACAAGAACATACCTTGGCATTTGAGGAATTAAAAAGAGCATTATGTCAAGCGCCAGTTCTAGCGACTCCTAGTTACAAGAAACCTTTTATGCTTTTCGTAACTGAACGGGATGGAACAGCGTTATCTGTCCTCACACAAGATCAAGCAGGAAAACACAAGCCTTGTGCTTATTTTTCTAGTACACTGGATCCAGTGGCCCAGGCTCTGCCTGCGTGCCTGAAATCGGTTGCGGCAACAGCCCTAGCCATAAGACAAAGTGACTCGATAGTGCTGGGACACCCCCTGACAGTACAGGTACCGCATGCAGTGGAGGTTCTCTTAAACAGGACACAGACACAACATTTGACTGTAGCGAGACTGACAGGATATGAACTGACATTGTTTCAACCACACATAGTGATCAGACGATGTAACATTCTGAACCCTGCTACACTTTTGCCCTCAAGTATAGAAACCGCACCACCACATGACTGTGTGGAAGTAATGAATATAGTGACGAAACCAAGACAAGACCTGACAGATATTGCACTTCCAGACCCTGACCTAACACTCTATGTAGATGGATCATGCATGAGAACGAGTGCAGGAGAGTTAGTAGCAGCATATGCCGTGACCACTGCTACTGAAGTCACAGAGACACAAAGAATAGACACACTATCAGCACAAGCAGCAGAGCTCATCGCTCTGACACAAGCCTGCATAAGAGCTAAGTACTTGAGAGTGAACATTTATACAGATTCACAATATGCCTTTGGCGTAGTTCATGATTTCGGAGTACTGTGGAGGGAGAGAGGTTTCTTGACCTCTCATGGTGCCAAAATCCAGCATGGTCCGCTTATTCAAGCCCTGTTGGAAGCAATACATTTACCTACAGCCATAGCTATCCTGAAATGCAAAGCTCACACCAAAGTTACAGACACCATTTCCCAGGGTAATGACCTGGCAGACCGAACAGCTAAACTTACAGCCCAGACACCAACAGACACGACAAGGACAGAGGTACCATTACTGACAAAAGGTATGACAGTCAGGGATCCTTCTCAAGATGTACTCGACATACATACACATGCCACTCCAGATGAAATAAAGAAATGGACTGAACAAGGAGGGGTCCAGACTGACCAAGGTTGGATGACTAAGGGAAAAGCCACATGGTTTCTTCCAGATTCCATGGTACAAGTAATCATAAACACAACACATAGTCCAGCACACTTGGGAGAGAAGGCAATGATAGACAGCTTACAGAATATCTGGTTTAACAAGCACCTGCGTGCAGCAGCGAAACAGAAAGTACGAACATGTATGATCTGTTGCCAGTTCAATCCAGGTAAAGGCATCCCGGTGGAACAAGGCGGATTTCATCCTCCTGACCACCCTTTTGAGGTTCTCCAGATGGATTATATCCAAATGGACAGATGTAGAGGTTACAAGTATATCTTGGTAGTTGTGTGTGCACTATCTAGATGGACAGAAGCGCATCCAGTTCCAGATTATACTGCTGTGACAACAGCCAGGCAATTGGTGCGCAAGTTCTTTCCCAGATATGGATTGCCCCGTGTCATCTACTCAGACAATGGTCAGCCATTTTCCTCTGAATTAATGAAACAAGTGTCTCTTCTGTTAGGATATAATTGTAAGTTCCATTGTGTACAACACCCTGAAGCAGCAGGCCTTGTAGAAAGACATAATCAGACAATCAAGACGAAACTGGCAAAGATCTGTGCAGAAAAGGGCGTGGATTGGATGGTAGCCCTTGCCGGTTGCCCTCTTTTACATGCGTATGGTAGCTCATTCCAGAACAGGCCTATCTCCGTACGAAGTGGTTTTCGGTAGACCGCCAAATATGTGGGGTACGCCTATGCCTAAGAAAATAACTGATGTTCACAGTAACATGCTGACAGATTACCTGGCTTCCTTGATGTCTGCACTACTCTCTTGTCGTTCACAGGTTGCTGCCGCCTTCCCTGACAACACCCAGGTCAAGGAGCAGAGCCATAGCACCAGGAGATTACGTGCTCGTGCGGAATTTTGATCGATCAAGCCCCCTTGAGCCGCGTTGGAAGGCGCCGAAGTTGGTGTTACTGACCACGAGGACTGCAATAAAAGTGGAAGGAAGAAAGGGGTGGCTTCACGCACACCACTGCAAGCGATACTTTGGACAATCTGGAACTTTGGTAAAGAATAAAGACATTAAAGACAATACAGACTTTGCGCCGCCTTTGCTAGAAAAGACTCCACAGCAAGAGTATAGGTCTAAGTTACGATCTAGTAAGTCAGACGAGGTTTAATTGTCTAAGTCCACTCGGTGGTGAATCGGTTAGACTAGATTTCTGACATGTATAAGATCGCATACGAGAATAGTAAGAAGAACAAAATGAAAGAAAAGTACTGCAAGATATTACGTAGTAGATGTATAGTTTCCTTGATTATTCTTTTTCTTCTGTGCATTGTTATAATCTGTATCAGTTTAATACTACATGTTTTCTTTCCTCCTATTGCCTCACACATGCACTCTTCCATTAACAACACCGTAGAGCATACATTCAGTGAACTGCCACCCCATGAACTGTCATATCGACTTGCCCTGCGTAACAATACTTTCATTCGAATGTTACACCGTTCTCATCAGACCAGCAATGCGACTGATTGCTGGGTATGTGGCCAACTCCCACCTTATCAAAAGATGAAGGGAGTTCTGCCCTTCTTTCCTTTACCGTTCTCCCACAATGGTTCGTGTGGAGCATGGTTTGCCTTAATGACCTCACTAGATAGAAAGACCATAGTTTATAAAGGTGGCTGGATATATGGAAACTTGAATAAAGTAATGAATGAGGTATGTTTTCCAGACAAAGACGGATTTCCCCAAAGGAAAGGAACCGATCTAGAAAATGAAGAGTACGAGCAAGGAAATGCATCTCTTAGTTTTGTAATGCTGAACGTTCAGCCCTTGCAAAATGTAGGTCCACCGTTTATTTCAGTCCTACCAGTAAAAGGTAATTTGTTTGTTAGAAAGAAAGGCTCAGTACATATGGGACACAGCGAGTGTAAAGCTGTAGTAGAGTTTAACGATAAAGGACAGTCTTCTTTCAAAACATCACGCCATACCTATTTCATTTGCGGTCAGACAGCCTATGTACATCTGCCCTTAGACTGGGGTGGGACATGTTATATAGCGTTCCTGCTGCCACCCGTCTTTTTGGCCCCATCCCATTACCATCGAGATTCACGACTAGAGCATGTTAGACAAAGGAGAGAGACCGATGCCTCAGAGATCGACCAGACTGAAACAGCTTGGGAGCAATATACAGATTTCAACAAAGGATTCTTTTTCTTCATAGGTCCCGTCCAAAACAGTAAACTGATACGCAGGTTAACAAGGACTCTTGAAGCAGTTGTGAATGTGACTGCATCTGCCCTGGCGAACTTGACCCAGGAGCAGTCTGCCATGAGACTTGTTGTTCTTCAGAACCGCCTTGTTCTTGACGTCATCCTGGCGGATAGGGGCGGGGCCTGTAGAGTGATCGGCTCTAGTTGCTGCATTTTCATCCCTAATAACGCGCCATCTGTGTACGCAGCAATAACAAGGCTCCACAAGATTGCTCATGATATACATCAAGACCCAGGCACATGGACTTGGTCCAGTTGGCTCTGGGGTGTAATATCGGCTTGGGGATGGAAAGTGTTGTCGTTCCTAGGAATGATACGGTTGCTGTCTCTGTCTGCAGTGTGGCCCGGCTATTTGCGGCCTGTGTGCAACTGCCTGTGTTCCACATCCACGTATACAAAGGATCAAAGATGAACAAATGATGCTGTATGATCAAATATACGGTCTCATGAATATAGATGTGTCCTGAAGGGTAAAGTAGGGGACAAGGAGGGAATGAGGAAAATGAAATTTTGCCTGACCAATATGTCCCCTGCGTGTACCCTATGTTTAATGTATGTGCATGTCACCCATGCATTTTCCCGTAGTGGCCTGAATAACAAGGCCTCTGCAATCACGTCCTGCATTAGAATGCCAGTCATCAAGTTTCCCATGTAAGAAACATTAAGTTAGCATGAAGGCCCATGTGTTTGCATTGTACACTTTTAATATCGAAATGAACCCATTTTGTGGCTCAGTCTGAACCAGTTTCTGAATTAGTGTTTTTCATTACTCCAGACACTCTGAGAGCTGCAGTTACGTATCCCTGACCTCGCATACTTCTGGCTCAGCCGAAAGAGGCCCAGCACGGGGTGCCAAGACATTATTTTGCAAAACAGTTATCTGCTTGCTCTACAGAATCACATTCCTGCCTGGTGAAGAAGGTAAACAGAACCCGTCTGCAGAGATAGGGCCTAGCCTTTCTGTCTCCGTTAAGTAAACTACAGAGCTTGCATCCGTAGAAAGCCCACGGCCCCCATGCAATGAACGAAGAAATATATGCCCTCTCTGGCTCTTAGTGATGAGCGACCTTTGCTTCAGATAATACATCCCCGGACTCAAGATATCAGATAGTACCAGACGTGCTGGTCGCCCTGACACTGAAGGCTTCCCTACTAGACTTAAAGTCAGCTCCCCCCAGTTACACGTCAATTGCACGTCATGATCAAGTTGCGCACACAAGTAGGGCAAAGCTCCAGCTGGCCATGCAACTCCTCCTCTACATATCCACCCATCTATCACCCACCTATGACTCACCTATGACTCATCAAGTGTACACCCTCATGCACGCCCACATGCTCTTATCTTCTTTTCTTTCTTGCTCTGCCTCGAGCGCTCCTCCCTATGTACAAGATTGTACGTATAAATATGTACTCTGTAAATAATGTTTAGAAGACCCTTCCTGAACCTCAGTGGTGATGGAACAGATTCTCCCTTAACTCGAGTTATTGGAATAAAGCCCTTTTGAATCGGACACCACGGACTCTGCCTCTCATTTAATGCATGATGCATGTTTATGTCTAGAAATTATGACAGGGTAATATTTAATTTACCACAACCAACAGGCCCCTGTGCTAGTAGCTAGGTAGCCAACCGTGGGACGGAGGTGGGTGGCCGAGCAGTATGTATTTTATAGACCATAAATTCACGTCCCTATATATACGTCACCAGAAGTGGAGCAGTCCATCACCACATTGGAGTTCGTGGGAGTGTTCCGTACAGCGATCACCTAGTCTGTACGTTAGTCCTGTTGGGACATGGGGTACTGGGATCTGGAGCGGTTCCGGTCCGCTTCCTCTCTGGATGTCGCCTTCCTGTGCTGCTTGAGGTAGTCCTCAGCTTGCTGCGGAGTATTGAAGAAGTGTTATTTCCCCTGATGGCTGATTTTCAGCTTGGCGGGGTAGAGCATTGCATAGGGGATTTCCTGGGTCTGGAGTTTCTTTTTGACCCCTGCGAATTTGCGTCGTGCCTCCTGCACTGACGGTGTAAAATCCGGAAAGAATGACAGTGTTGTGTTTTCATATCGGACTTGTCCCTTCTCACGGGCCAGTCGGAGGACAGCATCGCGGCCATGGTAATTCAAAAACCGGGATACAATTGGCCTTGGCGCTGCTCCCGGGGGAGGGCGGGCAACAAAGGATCTGTGCGCACGTTCCACAGTGAGGTGTGCCGAGATGGATTCTCTCCTAAAGAGTTCTGCCACCAGGTTTTCTACAAAGTCTTCCATTCTGCCCGTATTGGTGAATTCCGCCAGGCCCAGGATACGCACGTTATTCCTTCGAGACCTAGCTTCTAGGTCTTTGTTTTTGTCCGCTATGATCTTGAGTAGTTTGTCCATTTGCGTGATGTGTCGCCCGCTAGAGGCGGCGCCGCCTTCCAAGTCCGAGATTCTGCTCTTCGCTTCCTTGATGCGCGTGTCATGTTGTCCTAGTTTTGTAACCACAGTGTCCATTCTCATATTAAGAGTATCTATCTTGGAGTCGATGGATGTGAGGCTCTGTTTCATACTTAGAAGAAGCGCTTTCCAGTCCTCCTCCGGAGTGGCACCCGCCGCGTACTCCCCGCTCTCCACCGATTGGGACCTGGGGGCCTTGCGGGTTTCGAAGTGGATCTTGTATTGTTTAGCCTCGGTGCGACCCATTGCGAGATAAGGGAGAAGAAACACAGTTAGATGTAGTTTGCAGAGCACAGGGAGATCGTCCGATTCTAGGTAGTATGGCTTGTTTGGTCCAATTTCTCCCAGCAGGCCGGACTCTCAGCTCGCCTCTTTCCGGGGTTGAAATCTGTTGTGGCTGCCTCCCGAGGAGTTCAAGGGGTCTTCGCCGGGCGGGGGGCAGTGGAGATGTAGAGGACTTCATAGGTTCCAACCAATACCCAGCCAGTGTATGCCTGTCGAAGTTGTGGAGGCGTGCAGGAGGGCAATCTGTGAGAGTCCCCCTGGGCTCTTGGCGATGGGCAAGCGAGAGTATGCGGGAAGTTCTCTCCGCAGGTATCTTCGTAGGATGTGTTTCGGGGGGCTGGCTTCCTCCAGCCGGTGGGTTTCAGGCGCTCTGCCGGTGTCGGCTGTGGGAGACAAAATGGCGGTGCAACGGGGGGTGGCGTAGCAGCGAGATGGCGCTCCGGTCTTCACTCAGGGCCTGTATCTCTCCCAGAATCTAGTCGTCCTTTATGCTTTTATTCGCTCAGTCCCTGAGGGTGCTTCCTGAGGTGCAGCGGCGCTGTTGGAGCCTCACGAGTATTGGCAGCAAGGGAATAAATGGCGGCGTGTAGCAGTTAGGCGCAGTAGTGCCCCGGCCCGCCAACCTCCACAACGGGCCTTTCAGTACCTCCGTTTTCATTCGCCACCACAATCCCCGTGATTACTCTCCTTTGGGGAAGGTCAACTGTCTCTCTGCAATATGCCGCAGTGGTCTCCTTTGTATGTAGTGCCGCGATGTGAGCGCGGTCTATGCTGCCACAGCTTCCCCCCCGGGGGCGAATGTATTGGCCTCTGTTGATTGTTCTGCGGAGGGAGCACTGGGGGGTTAATTGCCCCTCTTGGGGGGTTAGGAGAGTCTCTTCCATGCAGCTTCGTAGTTATGCGGATTGCGCGCCAAATCTCGGGCGCCGCAGGGGGGGGGGGTTCATCACCTCGGTGGTATGACTGTGTGTTGTCGGATGTGCTGTCGGGGGTAGGCGCCTGCTGTTTTGGCCTCCGGACGGCTTCTCTCTGGTTCAAGGCCGCGCCACCTCCACAGGCCGCAGATCCCCGGTCTCGCCTAGCGGGTGTCCCCAGGCGGGCGGACTCCACGTTTCAGTGCAGGAGTCAGCGGGCAGGCATCGGCGCTGGTAACACGCACTCCGTCAGCAGCAGGCAGGCAAGCGCAGTATCGCCGAGTTCCCTACAGCAACACGGTTTCATTCGGGTCGGTCACAGGGAACCTACTCCGGTCAGGATGCCATAAAAGGATGTTTGAAGGCTTGGCCAGGCAAGAGCCTCGCTAACGCTCGGCCATCTTGGTCTGGCACCACCTAGCGCCCCTCCAAAATGGCATTTTCAAAGTTTCTTCAATTCTTAGTTCTGGGTGGAGAGGATTGGAGGGACATAAATGTATTTGCTTGGATAAAGTAAACATTTTGTCAGGCCCAAACCCTCCTTTTTAATACATATAAGTCAACCCTAGGGTAGGCTTTGACATGCAGGTGGCAGGGTGGCATGTAGTTAAAAAGTAGGACATGTACTTTAAACTTTTTGCAGTGAAAAACTATTAAATTCATTTTTCACAATTGTAAGGCCTACCTCTCCCATAGGCTAACATTGAAGTTAACTTAATACAGTTAATAATCTGTAATTTACAAATGGGAATTGGAATCAGTTCATGTTTGGTGTCTTTGGAATTATAATGGAAAATCTCAGATTTTCAGTAACAATTCTTAAAACTTTCACTTCTAGCAAGTTGGCATTTGTTCTGCCCTAGCCATTCAGTGCCTGCAGACTGTCTCTGGGTCACATGACTGGGTGTGTTTGGCAGTTGGGCTTTGTGTATTTTTACTTGACAGAAACACACAATAGAGAGCTTCGGCATGCCTGGATGGGCCATCACTGGCAGGATGGGAGGGTGGAGGTGGTTATAGCTCCACTTACACAAAAAGACACACAATTGAGGGACAGAATGCAGAACAAATCAAAACACTCACCCCCAGTCAAACAATCTGGGTCATATCCATCATTCTTTTGCTCACCATGCCACCCCGGTTTATACCAGGCCATATGCAAATCAGTCTCATGGGAACAGTCCAGCCCGAACTGCCAAGCCAGGTCCTTCCTGGACCGGAAACAAGCATCCTAGGACAGGTTTTGGGGTTTCACTCCTCATCATACAGGATAGCTTGATTCCAGTGGGACAATGAGCCCAGGACCCACGTCTGGGCATACCTGGGGCACTTAGGGCGAGAAAGCAAAAGACACACAATTGATGGATGTAATGCAGAACAAATCAAAACACTGACCCCCAGTCAAGAGATCTGGGTTAAATCCATCATTCTTTTGCTCACCATGCCACCCTAGTTTAGACCTGGCCATATGAAAATCAGTATTGACCCTGTGCCTCATGGGAACAGTCCAGCCAGAACTGCCAAGCCAGGTCCTCTCTCGACCGGAAACAAGCATCCTAGGACCGGTTTCAGGGTTTTACCCCTCATCAGCCAGGATAGCTTGATTCCAGTGGCACATTGAGGCCAGGACCCACATCTGGGTCGCACTTAGGACAAGAAGGCAAACACACACAATTGATGGACGGAATGCAGAACAAATAAAAACACTCACCCCAGTCAAGAGATCTGGGTTAAATCCATCATTCTTTTGCTCACCAGGCCACCCTAGTTTAGACCTGGCCATATGCAAATCAGTTTTGACCCTGTGCCTCTTGGGAACAGTCCAGCCCGAACTGCCAAGCCAGGTCCTCCCTGGACTGGAAACAAGCATCCTAGGACTGGTTTCGGGGTTTCATCCCTCATCAGCCAGGATAGCTTGATACCAGTGGCACAGTGAGCCCAGGCCAAAGGGCTGTCTATCCTCTATAGTTAGTCTGGAGCCAGGACATGGAAGGCAGGATGCCTGTGGACGTCAAAGAGTAACGCCTAGAAGCTTCTCCCACTTCAAAAAAAGGTCCATGAATAAATATTGGACTTCAGACACAAACTCTTCAGTACACTTCTGGACCTGTGGCCACTCTTCCAGGAATAACGACTGCCGTGCTACTATAAGGACTCCCACTCTGCTGGCAGCAACCCACCTGCACTTTGAAGCGGGATTAGAGATCCCCTTGCAGGTGGATGTAGTGCATGACTGCACCTACATGCAAGGAGATGTCTGGGGGTCCATAGGAACCCTTTTAAACTCTGCAGAGGGCTGCCATCAGGGGGTGCACTGACAGTGCACCACCTTTTAGATGGCACACTATCAGTGCCCCTTCTGAGAGCTTCCTTGCCTCTACACCCATGTCTGTAATACGGCGCAGAGGTAAAGCAACTCCCTCATTTGCATGGGGCACGTCTGTAATACCAAAGTGCCCAGGGGGGGGCACAAAGTGGGTGCAAATGCCCTTTGCGCCCCCAGGGCACATGCATAATATGGCCCCAGGTGCTCTCTTAAAGGCAGCAATATTACAGACTGTCAGCATCTGGGAAAGGGGCATAAGGGAGTGAACTGTGAAAGCTGGACAACTCCCTCCTCAAAGTATCAACCAACTGTGTAAGTCATCACACATAATAGACCCTTAATATGGGAATGCCTTCCGACAACTTGGGAATGCCAGACACATGCCGACAACCTGATAATTGAGCAGTAAGATACAGCAACCTAATCTCCTGGTGGGCCCGCTCCATGACTGAGATCACAAAAAACTGGCCTCAATGGAATACATGTGTGATTGTGCTCTACATAAAGGGGTAGGCTAGCTCTATGCATGATATGTCTGTACCGTAAGGGTGACAGCAGCCATATCAAATATTGCTAGGGCAGCAAAGAAAATTGGATCTCTAACACAGCAGGGACTAAAAGTCTGCCTTACCTACCTAAAAACTGATAAAGACTGATCAATTTCTGACATCATGTCTCCTGTAGGAACTGAACTTTGCATTGAAACAATGGAATTGAATGCATACACACAATAGTTTGACCACAGGCTGGAATCCAAAACCAATCAACTTACCACTTCTGTGATTGACTATATGGAATCATAAAATAAACAGTTAACAACTAAACATGGGGATTTACAAAACATAACCTGCGGATACAATTCCTGCATTAAAAATCAAAAGGAACTCACTGATAGATCGAACATTGTTGACTGCATTAAGGGATTGTTCCAGGATATCCTTTTGTGAGGGTGCAAGGATACAAAAAACACCGATTAAGCTAGCACCTAGAATGAGAAAGAGAAGGAAAAATGATACTGCGCATCCAAGGGATCGATTTGAAAATTGTCAATCTCTCTACTCAAGAAAGAGACTCTGTCCAGAACTTGAACTAGTAAAACATACCCTTTTAAAGTAAGCAGCATTTCTCTTTACCAACACCTGGAAGTCATCACATTGCAGCAGGACAGGATCTTCTGTCAAGTAACTCAGGACCGAACCAACAAATAAATTAAGTATAGATTGTTGTTCTTGGAAGGTCGACAAATTAGAAGGAATGAAAGAGAAAATGCCCTTTGCTGCACAATACTGGATGCATCAGACGCAGTAGGACTTAGATTGCCACAGGAAGTCCCATTAACGCAGACCTGGGAGACTCAACCCCTTGTCGCAAAAGCATAAAGCTTGCAAAGGGAAACAAACACAATCATTTGCAGAAGGTAAGTACTGCTTAACTGGCTGCAAGACTGAATTATGGAGTTCTTCTTGAATTTCAGAGCTGGCTCTTCTAGATGCGATGGAAACACTACGACATCAACTGTCACATTAAAAATTATGGAATAATCAGAGACAGTCACAATAAAAACTCGATTAGATGGGGCGGATGACAACTATGCAAAGTGACGCTCGGTTAGGGTTTGTGAGACACTTCAGGAGTTTGAGACAATGTCCTTCAAAACCCTATTGTGGCCAATAACTCCTGTGTTCTAGCATCCAAACATAGCACTTGGTGGCACGTGTGCCTTCATATTCTTAATTTTGAGTTCTAAAATAACAGTAGTTTGTTTAAAGCATAATTTTGATTAGGGCCATCAGCCATGAACATCCCACATACCAAGAAGGAATGGTTGCAATTTTTAGACATACTCTCAACATATATTCAAAACCAGAATTGAAGTGAAAATCCACGTTTACAAACAAACACAGCACCGTTTACACGTGTCCATCCTATTTTTATGAGATGGTGTTAAAGCAGGCAAACATCTGGCAATGAAACAATGCGTATAACAGGCAAAATCTTAGGCAACAGCAATAAAGGCAGCAGATGGTTTTCTCACAAAGGTTGAATAGACAAAGAGGGACCTCTTTTTTAATTTTCATCAGTCCTTACATCTGGTGATCTGATTAACAGAAATGAGGCAATCACATTTCTGGGTCACGTCCTAGATGCAGAAATTCCCCAAAGGTAGGAAGAGGAATTAGATAGGCCATAGATGCTCAAGACATATTAGCAGGTATTAGTGCCATAAAGAAAGCATAAAGGCCAGCTGGCTTCCCAGTAGCATTCTTTAGAGACAATGTGGAATTTTGACTTAGGGGCATATGTATCAACCGAGTTTTTTGTCGTAAATGCTGCAAATCGCGAAAAATAGCGTTTGCGATAAAAAATTTGCAATTTCAGATGTATGAGGCACAATCGCATCGCAAAATAAGAAATCATAAGAATAGCGATTTCTAACGTTGCGAAAAAATTTGCAGGAATTCGCAAAATAAGAAATCGCAAGGAAATGTAACAAAAACTGCTAATTAAGAAATCGCAATTACCACCAAGTGCATGCAGGTGGTAACCAGGGTCAAGGTATTTAAAGCAGCCCACCATGCAACTGAAACTTTCACAATGGCAGCACTATATGTGATAGCCAGGAGGCTGCGTATTCGTGCTCTTGCACAGAGGAGAATGAGACAGGAACGTATTTTTAGGCTGCGCATCACGCTGTTCCAGCAGATTGAAGAGGACATCCATGAGAATACAGGCTGTACCCACAGACCATCTTGGACCTGATTGAGGAGCTGAAACCCTTTTTGGAACACCTAACACACAGAACCCAAACAATTCCCACCCATGTGCAGGTCTTGTGCTCACTGCACCTCCTGGCCTCAGAGAGTTACCAAGGAGTCTTAGCAGAGGTTGGCGGGGGTCACAGAGTGCCCCATCTCGCTTTTTCCATGCCTTTCTGGATGCAATGCTACATAGGCTATCACATCATATATACTTCCTCAGCACCCAACAGGCATTACAGCAAACCAAACTTGACTTTTACCAGATTGCATGTTTCCCCCATGTCATTGGCTGCATTGATGGGACCCATGTGGCCCTCACACCCCCAGCAGCAACTGAATATGTGTACAGGAACCGCAAATGCTACCATTCCCTGAATGTACAGATTGTGTGCAATACTAAGTACATTATCAATGACAATGTACCAAAATACCCTGGCAGCACACACGACTCTTACATATTTAGACATAGTTTGATACACAGGCGTCTGAGTGCTGGAGAGTTTGGAGAGGGAAACCTGCTAGGTAAATCAATGGCACACATACTTCCATCCACTACATCTCTTGGGTGGGGGACATTGACTTACCTATTATTTGTATCCCTGCAGGTGTCAGCGCCTATGCAGTGCGAAACTTCATCCTAACCCCGTATCTGGATCCAGCAAATGCAAGGGAGAGGAGATACAACAGGGCACACAGATCTACGTGCAGCGTCATAGAGCTTACCTTTGGAATCCTAAAGAGCTGGTTCAGTTGCCTACATAAAAGTGGAGGGGCACTTCAATACAGCCCTGATACATGCTATAAAATCGTGGCAAGCTGCTCAATGCTCCATAACATGGCTATGAGGAAAGGCACCACAATTGATGTGACCGACACAGACACATCGGATGACAATTGCCCACCTCCCCTTGGCAGGGCAGCAGCAGGAGTAGGTGCAGCTGCCGGACGTCAGAGGCGGACTGAGATCACACAAAACTACTTCTAGGTAAGAAATGAAGCTGATGAGCCAAAATTTGTTTTACATTTGTGATGTGTTTATTCACACTTCACAAACATTAACTGTTGCTGTACCCAGCACATGTTATGTACACAGTGCAGGTACTTCCAAAGAATGTGCACAATCTGTTTTGGTGGGTTGCATCACCCCTTGCCACAAATGTGTCGATGTGCTGTTCACCTCCTCCGGTGATGGATTGGTGCTGGTCGGTGCCCAGCTTGAATGCCCTCTGTTGTGTGCCTAGGTGCTGCACCTTGTCTGCCACTGCGACGTTGTGCATCAGGCAATGTAGGAGTGTTGCTACTCCTACTGGAGGTCTCTTTGCTCTCCCCAGAGACCATAAGTGTGCTACCACCAGAGTTGGTGGTTTACATTTGTTCCACTGCACTTGTGACCTGTTTGAGCCCTCTGCCAATGACCATGGCAGCAGTGTGACATTTGCAGCTGCATTATAATGCTGCGACGGGTGAAGTTGCTGGTGGTGGTGCAGAGGCGGTTCACCGTCTTTCTGTAATTGTGCAGTTGTGCGTTGGCACGTTGGGCGGCCCTGTCCCTGGCATCTTCATTTTGTTTTAGAGTGTCACATAGGTCACGTATGGCACCTGCCATGGCCTGATGCCCTCCCCATGTACCTCTGATTTCTGTTGAGGGTGCTCAGCTGCCTGTTGATGGAACATAATGATTTTTGTTGCAGGCACTGTGCTGCAAGCATGTTGTTTTCAAGTCCTGCACAAACATTATGCTCCTCTTCGGTGCCAATGCTGCTCCTGGGCCTTGACCTCTGTGCTTCAATTGGTGCCACACTGATTTGCGGTCTTTCATTGCTATGGATGTCAGACACTCCCTGCGTTGCCTCTCTGTCCATACTTGCCTCCTCCGTGGCGTCTAAGTCACCCTCCAATGGAGCCAGTGGGGGCACATATGTGCGCTTCCTGCACGTGATGGTTGTGTGCTGTGAGTCATCACTGGAGCCCCCATCATCAGAGTGCTCCAAAGTAATTGGTACATCTTCTCCCTCTGCACTATCTTCAAGTGTCCTGGATTGTGCTGTGGAGGTAAAAGGGGACACATGAGTTTCTGTTTTTGTCTGCATTTTGGACTCAATAAAGTTTCAAACTTTTAAGTTGTCTGACTTCTGACACTGTCTTTTTCCCTTATCTGTTACCCACATTTTAGATATGATTTCCTATGTGTCATTGACACACAATCCTACATCCAACTACAACTCCCATGATGCATTGCTGTGTGGGCTGTAAGGAGTGGACCGGAGTGACATGTGTTGTGTCTATCTATTTTACATATTCTAGACAGTGTGCATGCTATGGGGAGGTGTGCAAAAATAATTTGCCATGCATCTTACCTTGACTGCTGGATACAGGGTCGGAGCCGTTAATGTCAGCCACACCACTTACACTCTCAGGCAGGAGAGTTGACTCCACAAGCTCTTCATGGGGTATTGGCTGTGCTGCTGTGGATGTTCCTCCCCCGGTCTTCTGTGACTCCTTTAGTCTGGCTGCCACCCTCTCCTTAGACCTTTGGTGCATATCAGCCACCTCTTGCGAAGTTCTTCAACGGTACGATGGATTTAAGTGCCAAGATACTCCTTGGAGTGGTAGCCGCGCTATAAAAATGCACTTTACATTACATTACATCACACCGCAATGCAAAGGACAGAAGAGGGACCCATAAGCCTAAATAGGATAAAGGGAGGGGAACCAATCCACCAGGGCAAGCTAAATATCGAATAACATGAAAAGGGGAGTCCCCAAATGTGAAAGGAACCTAGAAGTTCCAAATATAAACCAAAATGCCCACAGAACAGCTGAATATTTTTCACATTTTTATTTTTGTTTTAAATCTCAGACTATGCTGGCTCGTGGCGGTAAGGTCATAATCGGTGAGCACCAATTGGAGGTCCTTAAGGGGGGGGGCGGCACCATTAGCATATGGGCTCGCCCAGGGGGAGGGGCCACTGGTATCTCCCAGGGTACCTCTCAGAACTCCAGGGGCAGGATATACGTTGGCTTACAGGGGTGCGGGGGAGGGAGCAACGCTCTCTCCTTTTGTGGAGTAGCCACCCCGCGCATACACTATGATGTCGGTAAATGACGCGAGTGTAAGGGCCCTCCTATCAGGGGTTAAATGGAGTTCCCGGTGTGTCCGAGGGTAAACAGGGTACAGACTCTCCCGGTGAACGGGCCCTCGTGGCGCATGCGCACTCGGACGGGAGAGTGCAGCAAATAAGGATCGGACACCGGTTAGCGACCTTGCCGTAGGCCCAGTAATTATAAAACTGCAAATGATGTGGAATTAGATTCGGTTAGGAACACGCTGTATTAGACAATTTGTTAAGGTTAGCCCTTCCAGACATGTCTATCATACTGTAATCTATTGTGGATATTTGCCGTTTTATAATAGTGTAAAATAACGTTTTATTTTGACATTTTAATTTTGTTTTCATATTTAATAAATACGGTCGGGGGTTGCGAGATCCCCCGCCTTCCAAAGACTCCAACTGCTTCCTCCAGTTCATTTCATTTGGGCTTTATCTGTGTCAGGTGGGAGGGGGTGGCCGGGACTCCCTGCCCATGCAGTTATATATCACATTTAAATAGTAAAGAACAATACACAATTCGTTTAGTCATTTCATTTATGTATAAAATGTCATTTATCTAGAGAACATGAATGGATCACACCCACAGCATTCACTTTCTCCTGTATTTGCAACCAAATTTTCCTTGTTCTTGCTTCTGGAACTTTCAAAGCTTTCTTGCCAAAGAGGAGCTAATGGCTGCAGACCATCTCCTCTATAGGCACCTCCTGCTCTTTCTCTGAGAATTTATGTTTCCTTTTCCTCTTCTCACCTTCCTTGACCTCCTGTGGCCTCTGAGACTCCATTGGGGTTCTTGCTGTGCTGTGCAGCCTCCTCACACACTCCAAACTGCCTCTAACTGTGGCTCAGGCAAACAGATGCAGCTAATCACTCCTACTTCCTGGTTGTGATGTCATCAAGTTGCAAGATTTTGAGATTTCTTAATTTGCGAATTTTGTAATTAAGGAGTCGCAAATCAATATTCTGAGATTTTTTTGTGATGTTTAAGAAATCGCAAAACATTAGGGATTTTTTAAATACATCCCGTTTTGCGAATCTGAAACTGTGAATCGCAAAATCTCGCTATTTGAGATTCACAAAACATGATATTGATATATATGCCCCTTAGTTCCTTAACACCACTGTTTAATTCATTCAACGACTCAATGGGAATTACACCATCAATGAGTGAGGAGGATATCACTCTTATAGCAAAGGGGGGGAAGGACCCTACAGATAGGAAACCATCATGCTGCTTAATGTGGATGCAAAAATCTTAACAAACGTCATGACTAGTAGACTAGAAAAATGACTCCGACAGTTGATAGATGTGGACCAAGGTGGTTTTGTACAGGGTAGACAGATAGTAAACAACATCCAAAGAGAAGCACATATGATAAACAAGCATTGGCAAAGACAATCTGCCTCAGCCATGGGAGTGCCTAATTGCAGAGATGTTTGGGAAAAGCTCCTCTGCTACAATGTAATAAATGATTATAATAGAATTTACCGCACACCATTACATTACTGGGGACACACAAATGCACACAGCTCTGCAGTTAGTGAGTAACCCACTGAGCTGCATTACAACTCAACTCATTTGTCTATGGGAGAGCATGGAATTTGCACCTTTTAAGCAAATGTAACTAAGACAGTGAAAAAAGCAAGGAGAATGGCCCAGAAACTACATATTAAGTCATTTTTGCATGGCCCTGAGAAATCTGTTAGTGATCAGACAATAACAGGATTTTCATAGCGCTTGTTCCCGTAGCTTTGGCGTCTCCTGGTGCTGTGAAATAATAAGTGTTGCTACCGCTGCCCCTAATCTCGAGAATGGCTCCTGGAGGGGAAACACCCTTTACAACGCAGTCATTACATTGCACTACCCTTACAAAGCAGTCATTACATCGCAACATCCTTTACAATGCAGGCATTACATCGCATACCATTACAACGCATGACACTACATCGCATGTGACTTTAACGCAGGCATTACAACGCATACCATTACAATGCATAGTACCCCTACACTATCCAGCACTTACCCTACTGTTGCACCCCCTGGAGTTAGAACAGTAATTTTTAACCCCTACACTACCCAACACTTACCTACTGTTGCACCCCCTGGAGTTGGAATAGTTATTTTTACCATACACTATCCAACACTTACCCAACTGTTGCAGCCCCTGGAGTTAGAATAGTTCCTTTTACCCATAAACTATCCAACACATACCCTACTGTTGCACCCCCTGGAGTTAGAATAGTAAATGTTACCCCTATAGTATCCAATACTTACCTTAAATGCAATGTAATGGTATGCGATGTAATGGAATGTGTTGTAAAGGTAGTTTTTTTAAACGCGATGTAGTGTCATGCAATGTAATGGAATACGTTGTAGAGGATGTTGTGATGTAAAAACTGCGTTCTAAGTGCATGCGTTGTATATGTATGCGTTGTAAAGTCATACATTCCTCCCGGAGACCAGTAAACTCGCAGTAGCATGTTACAGTCTGCCTACTGCTCCCTCAGAAGGTCCCAGGGATAACACATTCGGTACATTGCTGGCCAAACCTGAGAAGGTATGGGCGATAGGGTGCTGGGGTGGGGGGTGCAAAGTAATCCGATCACAGAGCTGAAACAAAAGGAAAGAAACAAAAGGAAGGGAAACCAGTAGACCATGAAAATAAAACAGCAGAAAGCTGCCTGCCCCGCCTCCTCATCCACTACCCATCCATTCCGGGGCGCAAACCATAGCAACACTAGCCACAATTGAGCACACACAATGCATGTACCCTGCCAAACAGAGCCACCTGTGCCCACACTGGCACTCTGCAATAAATCTCCATAAAAAAATCTTTCACAGTCACCACACAAGACATGAGTCATACCAAGTGGTGCCCTAGTAATGCCACCAGGTTACCAGTCTTGGACTCTTTGATGTGACTGTGCTGATAAAATGACACCATCTGAAATGTACATTTAAATGCACTGGAATCACTTGCCTGATAACATCAGGAAATATTTTATTTTACATAAATAAAAACACAAAAACATGAGAAAGCGTAATATTTTTGGTATAGATTACAGCTTGATTCAGTCCATTGTAAGCAGCATACGAAGTCCTAAAACAAGGAGGGTATTACAGTATGATGATTAATACAAGTAACATGAAAGACCTTTACAAAACAATGCATCTAAAAAGCTGTTGAATCCACTCTTACACTCGCATTAACATCACTAATAACATATGGAGGAAAAATAGGAAAAAGAGACATTTGGCCAAAGGCCATGTGAGTGGATCTTAGAATACATACACCATTTGTAACCATAAAATTCAGCCTTAAAGAGTCGATCTAGTAGACAGAGCTGCGCGGTGTAAGCCTGTTCATTAATCCATTCATAATCTTTACAAACGTGTTTGCACCCAGGACCGCAAAAACGTAAGAACAGATTTTAACCGGAAGCCATGCAAGCGACACATGTCAACATTTATAAATGCTTAAGTCAGAGCCCCTGGGATATCGCGGCATGGATTAGCAAATTTAGCGGCACAAATATGGAAATTTAGCGGCACAAATATGGAAATTTAGCGGCATTTTTTAGGTACTTTATTTTACTCATCATTCATTTTCAGCTAAAAATCAATGGAAACTGTTTTAGCAGAGTATTCAACTTGTAATAGGCATGTTTAAAGTATATGCAGCTCTACGGAAGCACAGCTCCAGTCCTAACCTTGTAGGAGGGTGCTGTATTTCTTCCTAGGATGTTCTAGTGCCCATGTATGCATCATGTCGGGGCACCACTGCCTCTGGATCTGAGAGGCAGTAAATCTCTTCCTCGGGCACCCTCTTTTGCAAAATTTTCAACTAGTGCTATGGGGACCCTCAACCATGAGATCAGTAATGTTGAGGAAAGCCTAGGTGCCACCAAACAGGTTTTGCTGGTAGATACATTAATTTCGAATATAACCTACCCCTGCGCGGCAATGTAACGCAGCTCCGTGTTTACTGAATATGTCACGCTTCCTGCTTCAAATGCTCGATGGCTTGATGGCTTCTGAATGAATCACAACTCACAACCCCCTCAGTTGAGACTCGTCTGGCCGGCCCTCTTGAATGTGGTGTAAAAGACTCAACCATATCACGGATGCGTTTTTGCAGACACACACCATAAAGAACAATGGCAAATGCACACACTAGTGATGTGCAAAACAAGAGTACGTGCCCGTGGGCATGCTGCACACCAGGCTTGTAGTATTCTAATGTTTGCATGCAAGCCTGGTGTGCTTGAAACCTGCTATTAAAAAGTTCCTTCCATTTTGCATTCACCAGGGCAGAAATGGTTTTATTGAGCCAGTCATCAAGAATACGTGTATTTCGGACCTATCAATCCACTGAACAGGGAGTGTGCATGCAAACAAAAAAGGATTTTATGCCTGCTTCGGCTATTTCGTGCCACTGTGCAGAGGCGCTACTAGAGCCAAATTTCGGGGGTGGGTAATTCCTACAGCAATAGGCAGAGTGGAGGTGCAGTGGGCTCTCAGAAGGGGTGAAAACAGGACAAAGCCTAGTTAACAAGTGAATGGTCTTTTAAAGACCTGTGAAGTACTCAGGTGCGGCTGCCTTAAGATGGTCCCCAGTCTGGGAAGCTGTCTCAGCCCGAACTGACCCACACGACGGGGGAGGGAGGGGGGCTGAAGCCCTTTGAGCCTGCCACTGTGGGTAAAACATACATGCCTTCCCCCGCATCCATGTAGCGATGACTTTTCAGTGTCTCTCAGGATTCAGAAATCTACATCTTTAAGATGAAATTCGTATGGACCTTCAGTGTTTTGGCGCATTTTCTAAATTTTGCGGGCAGTTTGTAAAAATCGCTGCATTTTTACAAAACTGCTGATTTTGCGATTTGTTTGCAAATTGCAAAATCCCGGATGGTCTGTTAAGTAGCGGCAGAAGGGGGCGGGGATGTGCAGGGGGTCCACATTATCCACTTACTTATGAAGTTGGGGAAAATAAAGATTTTTGGCAGACACAAAGGTCTGCGGATCAACGAACACTGTGTTTTTTAAATCTCACTCGAGGGGTTATAGTCCTAGATTTATAAGGGAAAAGCAAAACTCAAAATAGCAAACATGGCACAGACAAAAAAGAGAAGTCAGTTTCATAAAAATTTCATGTTGTATGCTATGGCATGCTCCAAATGCAGAATAAAGTGCTACACAACAGATTATGCTAAAAAGCGAATTCATGCATGCAGAAAAAAAACCCTGCTGGCATACAGGCCTGTACCGTATGACTGATGTTGCTGCCCTCCCTGGCTGCAAAGATAATAAGTATGGGACAGATTTACGACCAAGGAATTGGCGACTCGCAAATTGCATTGCAATAGCAACTCTCAATTTGCAAGTCGCAAATTGGTATGTACAACAGTGTCTGCAACACTGATTGTGATTCCCAATGGGGTCGCAAATTGCATGCCTCATGCATATTCATAAGACACTCGCAATTTACGACCCCATTGGGAATGGCTGGCCTCCCAGGTATGGTAGCCTGCAGGGCTCAGCAGACCTCCATGTCTGGGACTGCTTTTAAATAAAGCAGTTTTTTTAATGCAGGACATTTTCCTTAAAGGAAAACAGAATGCATTTAAAGAAAGAAAAGTTTTTGTTTCATTTATTAAGAGCAGGTAGTTCTCTCTGGGACCACTGCCTGCCCTTAAAAAATATTTTAAGAGCCAGTCACAAATGGTAAGGGGTCCCCAGGGGACCCTTTCTCGTTTGCGAGTGGTTTACCGCCCTTCTGTGAAGGGTGGCAAACTGTGACTGTTATGCGACCGCAATTGTGGTTGCAAAAAGTCATACATGGCATTTGTGGTTGCTATTAGGAAGAGAACGCCCCTTTCTAATAGCGAGTCACAAATCCTATTTAGCGAGTCGCAAATAAATTGTGACTCGCTAAATAGGGTTTCTACATGGCCCTGTAGGTTTTTGCAAGCGCAAACGGGTTGAAAACTAGTTCGCGCATGCAAAAGCGGGTTGTACATCTGGCCCCATGCTCCTAGCCTGGAGTGAGGTATTATTCCTAACTAGATAATGCATCTAAAAAACATGTGCTTAGAGTTAGCGTGCTGAGCATTCATGAGCTCATCAAATTCTGTCTGAGCATCCACACTGCAGTGCGGTGAGTACCACAGCAGAAGTACACTTGGGGCACAGCCCACTCGGCTATCCATCAGCTGCGTGCTGTAAATAAAACTCAGCTGATTAAACACAGGAGCCTTGTGAAAAGAACTCTTCAATAAATTTAAAAAGTAGTCCCGAATAATGCCTTAAAAAGGCCACTGTGTATGGTTAGCAATAATTTGTTGCTGATGTCGGGAGGGCTAAAAACAGGACGAGGCATGATGCATGCATACCATGGGCAAATGGGTGAAACGAATAATAGAACTATGAGGGAGCCAGCAAATAGCATGCCTATGGGCGGTCTGAATGCCCCAAAGTACATACAACAGGTCTCTTTTCGAGACATTGTTTGCACGCAGTCTAGAAATGAGACCTAAAAAGGGTGTCTCAAGGGAATCCCAGCTGCCCTGTTTACAATGGATACTGAGAAAACTTTGGACGTGACGAGCTAGGAATTCCTATACGAGCTTTAACCAAAATAGAGATGGGGAAAATAATGAAAAGCTTGATACTGCGTAATGCTATGATTACGTATGGTAATCCCCATTACTCTTAGTCCTACTCGTCCTCGACCCAGTCATCACACATGAGGTATTCCACACGACAGGAAACAAAACAGGAAACGCTTTTAGACTCCACCCACCCTCCTGTCAGGTGCTATAACACACCTCACCACCAGAAGCAAATCCTGATGTACCAAGCACCAAAGGCCTGGAAAGGGAGGGCGGGCGGGATGTATGACTGGGTCGAGGACGAGTAGGACTAAGAGTAATGGGGATTACCATACGTAATCATAGCATTACCTCTACGTCCCTCGTCCTCGACCCAGTCATCACACATGAGGCATACCAAAGCAACGCCCAAACAGGCCTTTGGCAACCCACACACAACAAGACACAGACCAGACACAAAGGAGTGTAGCAAGGCAAAGTAGCAAGAAACAACAGAATCACAGTGGAGGGGAAACCCCCCACAGCCAGCAACACCCCACGACCAAAAACCGGTCCGGTCAGACAAGGCACAACCCCACCACCAGAGCTGCACGAACGCGGACCCGGAGGCCCGGGACCCAGCCCGACAAATCCTCCCAGGGAAGCAGCCCAGGAGACAGACACTTCCCGAGCGGAATGCGCCAGGACACCCGCCGGACAGGGCAAACCCGCATCAAGACAGGCAAGAGCAAAGACCGCCAGAAACCAGCGACCCAAAGAGAGCCAGGAAGCAGCCGTAGCCAAACCAGCCAAGCTAAAGGACACGGAGAGAGAGCCAGAAGAGCGAAACACCCCAGAACGAGCCACAGAAAGCACAAGGCACGTTTGAGGCCAAAAGAAAGAACAGAAAGCCACCAGGCACGACAGAATGGCAAGGGCCACAGACTCCAAAGGCACAAAAGGGGAAGACAACAAAAAACCCCAAAGAAGAAAGGAATCCGGGACCCGGAAGGCACAGAAAGCAGCCCAAAGGTCCAGCAAGGAAACCCGAGGAGGAACACCACCTCGAAATGAAGACCCCCGCTCAGAACAGGAAGACAAAGCAGACAACCCACAAGAAGTCCGCAGCACCAAAACAAGAGGTCGGGCAGACCACGGGACCCAAGAGACACCCGGTCAACCCCCAAACCGCCAAGGAGAGGGGAACCAGAAAGAGAGACAGAGACCCAGAGGAGAGGGGTGATGGGGTAGAAACCAAGGAGGCCCCAACGCCAGGGCCAGCAGCAGATGAAACCAGGACCTCCACGGCCAGAGAGGCAGCACAGCCACCACCTGAGCCCCCTCCCGCCGATCCATCAGCAGAAACGCAGGAACCAAAGGAAAGGGAGGAAAGGCATAGAGAAGCCAGGGAGGCCGAAGGAGATACATGGCATCCATCCCCCCCAGCGCCCCCCACCGGAGACAAGGAGCAGAACAGGGGCACCAGGGCATGGGACCCCGAGGCAAACAAGGCCAGAGTCGGAGTCCCGAACCTCAGGCAAAGCAACTGAAAAGTCCTGGGAGCCAGACACAGGGACAGAGACCCCGGTGATTCAGACACGCCACAGCCAACGTGAAGGCCGATTCCACCAGGACAAGGCAACACACCAGGTGAAGACGGAAATAGTGAAGCGCCCTCTCCACTGCAGACAACACTCCCCAGTAGGACAACCTGCGAGACACCGACGGGAGCCAACGCGCCAGCATCACCCAACAGGCCAGAGTCACTCCCCAGCCCGAGGCGAAGGCATCCGAGGTCCCAACCAGAGGAGGAGGCAGACGAAACAACAGCCCCACGGAAAGGAGGGAGGGGTTAACCACCACAGGAAAGCAGACACCACATCCAGAGACACAGGAACAGGAACCGCAAAACCCAGGACAGGAATGAGACCCACCGCTGCACAGGCCACAGCAGAGGCCGTAGCCGAACCCTGGCCCAGGGCACAGTGAAAACAGAAGCAGCCATGCGGCCCTGAACCTCCAGCCACTGAAGGATGGGAGCCGAGGCTTGCGACAACAACCTCCTCAGCAATGACTGCAGGCGACGAATCCGGGCGTCCGCCAGTAACACCCTCCCCGACACAGAACCGAACACGGCTCCGATGAAGGACCTCCGGGTCGCAGGCACCAGGAGACATCCGGGCAAGGTGAACAAAAACTCGTGGTCCCTGAGCGTAGACACGGTTAAGGGAAGGCGGCCAGACATGACCTCCAGGGACGGAGCCCGAACCATCCGGTCGTCCAAATACGGGCACACAGACACCCCCAGGAGATGCAGATGGGCCACCAAGGGAGCCACCCCCTCGGCGAACACCCGGGGGGTGGACCGAAGATCCAAAAGGGAGGACGCAGAACTGCCAGAGCTCACCCCACTGGAGGGCCTCCATCCCGAATGGTATCCTCCGTACGAACAAGAACAGGCCCCGAAGGCAGAAGAACTTCCGGAAACCCTCCGAGAAATATGGCACCACGAAGATGAAGGAAGTAAACGTCCAACCCCTGCTCCACCAGGGGAAAACGGGACAACCGGCCCGTCCGCTGACCAAAAAACGTCCAACAAGGCCAGATGGCGGGAAGCATCCCGAGGAGAAGGGGACACCACCACCCCGGAGGGGGAGGGGGGGGGGGGGAACAAGAATCTGATCCGGAGCCCCACGACAAGACATCCAGCACATATCCGTCCGAGGTCGACAGGCGTCAAGCAGGAAGGAACCTGCGAAGTCTCCCACCAACCAGAGGAGGAACACCAGCGAAAACGACCCCAAGGGCGGCCCAGACAGGAACGCAGTGGACCAGACCCGGCACCCCTCCAGGACCTCCTCCCAAATGCCCGGAGGAAATAATGCCCAGAGCCACGACGAATCCGAAAGGAGGACTGCAGAAACCTGGAAGGCTGGTGGAAAGGCCAGGCACCCGAAACCGAGGGAGCCCCCCCCCCCGGTCGGAAGGTCATGAAAGATAAAGAATGCATGTGCACCTGGAAGACCCTGCGTAGCCAACCTACCAGCGAGTCACCAAACAGACAGGCCCCAGCGAAAGGTAGCCGCAAGCCACGGACCCTTGGACCACGTCCGTCATCCAATCCCGCAGAAACAGGATACAGTGCAGCAATAGAGGACCACAGGACACAGCAGAAGCCCATACAGAAGCAAAGGCGACGTCCGGAATACATTCACCTCCAGGCGGGCCATAGGCCCCAGCAACACCGGACAACTGGCACCCCCCTGCGAGGACGAAAACAGGTACTCCAAAACGGGCAGCAAAGACTGGACAACGCCAGAACGAACAGCCAGATGAGAAACGGCAGAAGACATCTTCAGGGCAGAATCCATCCACAAGCCCACACCGTCCTCCAGAACGTGCTCAGCAGCCATGGAAAGATGACCCACAAGACAGGCACCACAGAGTCCACAGGAACGAAGACAGGCCAAGTGGAGAAATCAAGGACACAAACCAGGGTATGGAGAAAGATCCGGCACCATCCACACTCGCAACAGAACCACCGATTTGGTTTCGATCCATCGACCTCAGGGACATGGGCCCAGCATGCTTCAGCTGCGCCAATCTGCTCCCTTTCACAAAAGAGGAACTGGCAGAGAAATCCGAAGAAATCAGAAAGCCCAACAGCAAGCAACAGATGATCCAGAAGAAGGCGCCGAAACCGGGCATCAGCACACCTCCAGGCAGCACAGGAAAGGGGAGGAGGCCCCACCGGAAAAAGGGGAAGAAGCAGGCCCAGGAGAGTAACAGCACCCCTCACGACGGAGGTAGCACACGACCATAGTCAATTAGAAAGGCATCCTGGTGACAAAGAACAGACGGTCATAGTTACCCACAGTACACATTACATCGAACTCCGAAGGATGAAAGTCCGAGAGCACCCACCGGGATCTGAACCAGTGACGTGAGGCCGAGCCCTGGCCCCTGCAGAAGACTCAATAGCCCAATGAGCCATCGGACCTAGCCTCAAAGCCGAACTCCAGGCATCCGGGCAACTACCCCAGCAAAACAGCAGAGGGTAGGAGAGGAAACGTAGCACAGCGCAATATACACCAACAAAAAGAAAGTGACGAACCACATCGCAGAGCACGTACCGTAAGCAGACTCCCACCAGATGCCACGCCTGGACTCCAAGATGTAAGCAGAAGGTCAGCGTCCTCTCCACAGTGCTCAGGCAACGTAGAACACACAATGCCGAGGAAGCGGAGCAAAGACCACTACAAAGGAGTATGAAAGGCACTCAGCAGCTCCAGGCGAGGCTCAAACTCCCATCCACGGCATGGCCCAGCGCAAGTACGCCTAAGAAGTACCGCACACCCACCGACTGAGCCACTGGAGAAACAGATCAGAAAGGGTCCATGCGGAAGCGGGACTCCCCCACCCCGGAAGAGCGAAGGAATTCCCCAGAAGAGTCCCCGGGCGCAATCTCCGGGAGTCACTCGTATCAGGCTCAGGCACAGGCTCCCACAGAACGCCCACCAGCCGAGACACGCAACCGGGCAGAACCACGGAACAGGCACGACTCCGCTCCGAGAACCGGAGCGCCCGGAGACCACCCGGGCGTCCGCCCACACCAGCACCCAGCACCGAACACGGCCGAAGGGCGTAACAGGGGGCAAAGCGCATGCGCGCAAACAGGAAACGCCGCCGAGACAGCCGGCCGTCCAAAGGCAGCCACGAACTCCCGATGACCCAAGAAGGGAGAATACTCATCCGCGTGTCACCTGCCACCAAAGTCGTCAGCGCGTCCCGGAGGCATGAGCAGGAGCCGTCACCAGGGCCCCACAAGGCAAAGAGGCAATGGCGACATCGGGGAATCCAAAGGGGAGGAGCGCGCCCCAGAACAGCCCAGCGCTCACAGCCCCAAACCCCTACCTTGTCCACGGCACGAGGATCCAGCAGGAAAGCAGCAAGCAGCAGGAGGAAGATCCACAGCACATCCATCAGCGCGACCAGGGCAGGAAACGAAACAGGAAGACCCACAAAGCCCAGCAGTACAGGTCACCTGAGCCCAGGAGGAGAAAGGGAAGCCCAGCAGCCCCACTCCAAGCAATCCCACGACGGTCCATGGGAGCCCCCCAGAGCCCAGCAGAGGAGGATCCATAGGACAAACGAAGCAGGTAAGCGCCCGGCACTCACCCCAGCGTCTCCCATCAAGTAAACCACCGACAGGAAACAAAACAGGATTTGCTTCTGGTGGTGAGGTGTGTTATAGCACCTGACAGGAGGGTGGGTGGAGTCTAAAAGCGTTTCCTGTTTTGTTTCCTGTCGTGTGGAATACCTCATGTGTGATGACTGGGTCGAGGACGAGGGACGTAGAGGTAATTATCATTCCCGACATCTAGAATAAGGGTAAATGACATTGACTCTCAAAAACGTTACAGTCAAAGGGGCACGAGGCAAGGTTGCCATCTATCCTATATTCTATTCATTCATGTGACTGAAACTGAAACTTCTTTTACTAGGAAGATACCAATGATTAAGGAAAGATTTGGAGACCCAAGGATAAAATCTGGCTTTTTGCATATGACATAGTCCTCACGATTACTGAACCAGACACTAGTTAACCTGCCGTAATGGCGAATTAGCAATGAAGACAAATGGGAGATTCTTAATAGCAACCTCTCCCCTGAATGGGTAGTGCAGCTAAAAAAACCCTCATCTCAAAGCTAAACTAAACTAACTCCTCTATAAAATATTTGGGTCTTAATATATCTAACACAATCAGATATTGACTGATACTAAACCGTAGTGTTTTAAACATACAAATTTTGTTTGGCCAGGGTAAGAAGATAGATAGATATATAGATGATAGATGGATGGATGGATAGATAGATAGATAGATAGATAGATAGATAGATAGATAGATAGATAGATAGATAGATAGATTGATTGATAGATAGCACCTGCCTTACCTGTTTCAATCTATGGTGCCACCAACGTTCTAGGTCTGGTACCTATTTAATGGGTCTCCGGAGTAGTTTATTTGAGTGTACCCAAAGCACCTTTATTGCCGCTATACGGAGATGTCCATGGTGATAAGTGTTTATCCTCCTTCAGCTTAATAGGAAGCACCTATTTATGTCTGTAGGTTAATCAAGCTTGATTACTTTAAAAAAATGTCCCCTATACTGTGTTCCTTTCTTTAAATTCCATTAATTAGCTATGGCGCAAGCAGTAGTTATTCCTGTTAATTGCAGGCAAGCAGTAACTGCTCACTTAACTAGACATGGGCTCGCTAATGGTGGAAGAGACGTTACCTTCGTGGTTGAGCACACAAAGCATACAGATGAGAATTTTTTTATTTTATATGTTGTTAAATGGAGCCATCAAACACAATGGGAAGTGGAGAAGGGAAAAGATATCCCTAAAACATTACGGGAAAGATTTAGTATGAAATGTCCAGATATCTTTGAAATTTCCCCCATAGGGAAACCGAGTCGAACATTAGGATGAGATGGACTCCTACTCTGCACAGACTACACCTTATATATGCAGGTACTTCATATAAGTGCTGGATGTGTAACTCTGGGGAGGGAACGATGGAGACATCTGAAGGGTCTGTCAGTTAATCAGATATTTTAGAAGGAAGCGTTGAGCATTGTAGATAACGTTATGGAACTTCGATTATACAGAACCCGGACTATGTCCTCTTACACATAGGAGTAGCCACCGGTTTATGGAGAATCAAGGTTCGCAGTGCCATGCAATGATCCTTCATATGTTGGGACCTGCAAAGCGACTCATAGCAAGGTGCTGGACATAAAACGACCCCCTCATGCAGTGCAATGGAGTGAAGTCTTGTGACTACCCATGGCTGCAGAGAAGATGACTGGTGAAGGCCAACACCCCACTGAATGCGTCAAGGAGATGTGCAGCCCATTGGTCCTTATATTAGGGCAGGAGTCTCCACTCTTGGGAGAGCTCTGGTCTGTTTGAGATGAAGGCGCCTCAACAATGTCAGACTGGATTCTAGTGCAGGAAGGGTTGGGGAGGGAGACGCTCTCAAGAGGATACAATATGCAGGATGGGAGGCTCGGGAAGCGGTGGGGTCGGATTCAATAGGGGGGTTGGGTTATTAGGATACTGCAGATTGTTGTAATCGGCCAAATATATGATCGCATGGTAGTCTTGTGATTACACTTTAGGAGGCTGGAGACGGATTGATAATTGGTGAGTAAGTTCCGTCGTTCATTTTGGCATCGATAAATGTAGTTCGTCCTTTAAATGCCTATAACATGGTATACTATTGTTCCCTTTTGCAATCAGCACACACAAATAACACTTATGAGGTCGGTACTCCTACATTTCGTACGCCATTCATTTGAACAACAGAAACCACTTTAATATTCACGAAAAGTGAACTCAATTGAAGCGCGCGCTGCACAGATGACCGTTATCAAGAGCATCGTCCTTGCAGAGGGTGAACCACGAACTTTTCCAAAAAGCATTCTCTTTTCGACACTTCCTTCCTTCTCAGAATGGTTCCTCTAATCGCCTGTTCCTTTTTTCCCGAAATCCTTTGAGCCCTGCGCAGCCGCATCCGTAGTGCAAGAAGTGTTTGTTGTTCGTCGGTATCGGTCACCATCCCCTGACAGCGCCGTTGCTCGGAGCGCTTCGCTTTTCACCGGAGATGCGTTAGGCCTCCTTGGACGGACTGGGTGTACTTCAGGCCGCTGCTCAGGTAGGTGTCGCCATTTTTGAACTTCCACCGCTTCTCACTAACAGCTACTCTCCCGCACCCCTACTACTCCTCACCCGGACCCGCCCCCGCCGCATATAGAGGTTTCACTGCAGAATTTAACTCGGGGGTCTGCAAGCGGACGCTCGAAGTAGTGTTACGACGGGACGAATGGCAGTATCTCTTTCACATTCTTTAAAAGATTTTTCAGAAGCATTTTCAAAAGCGGTAACTCTCTCAGCCAAGGGTAATGCGTATTAAAGAGGAGGGGTGTGGCTTAACGGTCAGAGCTGGCGAATTTTGAGTTGGAATGCCAGGTTCGAGTCTCGGCATCGCGTGACATCCTGTGATTCTTGGCAAATCACCCAACATATCCGTGTCTTCAAGATACAACAGATAACAAACTGGACTGGTGTTCCTGTAAAGTGCTGCGGGTCCGAGTTCGCGCTATATAAACGGTAAACCCTAAAACAAAAAAAAGGAATAATGTATTGGTTACTAAATTCTGGCTGGCTATGCAGTACTGTGCCAGTGTAATGCAAGTTCTGCAAGAATTTTTGAGTAAGATCACCCAATTCCATGTCCGAACCCCATATTTCAGTCCTGGATTTCCCGTGCAAGGGCCTGATTTAGTTCTTGGAGGACTGGTTACTCCTTCACAACAGTGACGGATATGATCACATCCGCCGAAATATAAAAATCCTATAAGATATCGTACTTATGGGTCAGGTATATGTTTATTTTGGCATGGCTTAAAAAGGCTCCGTTTTACGGAAGAAAACCTGGTTAAAATGGTTTTCATTGTTTTTTCATTGAGAAAACTGTTTATTTTACAAATGTCCTGAGGGTCCTTGGCCCTTGGTATTGTCTAGTTTGCATTCTTTTCATGGTGTGGCTGCCCAGTAATCTGTTCATTTTCACACACAGTTACTAATGCAAGCCTTTCAATGTGAACTTTGCAAGCTTTCGAATTTTAGACCAATGCAGGCATGTCTTTGAAAAATTAGATGTTTACCAAACGTAGATGACATGCTCAAACAAGATGACATGAGGCTGTGAAGTCCGATGCTATTACCATTGAAACAAATCAGATTTTTCCTTAACGTACTCCTCCTTATACATAACACAGCTCAAGGCATGGAGGTTTAACCTAGAATCCACGTCTTTCTGACTGATCCTCAATCTTTTCTTTTAACCTGTGGAGTTGTTGGGGCTTGGTAACAAACCTGATAGGTAGAGTAAGCTTTTGGTGGTTACCTGCTGGATAAAGGTTTTAAAGAGTGGTAAAATAAGACTCAAGTGTGTCTATTGTTAACAAAAAGGTCTAACCTCACAGAGGCACTGTGAACGATGGAATATGCACCTTTTCTCTTTTTAGTACAAGAACGCTAATGCATAGCTCATCTTATCAGAAGTTAGTTTGTACACAAAGGTATATAGTTCACCACACGCACATCTATGCACTGATGTGTATATAGCTCATTTATATTGTGTACAATAAGAGCCACAGTTTGTATCAATACAAGTTTATCTTCAGCCCTCATTGAATACATACTTGCATTTACTTCCTTTTCTGCATGGGGGATTAATGAGTTATGTGTGATCATTAGTGGTGGGAGGGAGTGTGTGTTTTGTGTAAATCATGGGGTACACTGCAGGGAGAGGTCACTGCTACAATCTTAGTACTCACAGGCCACTGCTGGAAAAAGGTATATTACTTGAAAGTGTCCTCTGCTCCAGGCCTTCTACACCACAAGCAATTTCTGCCACTTATTCAGAAGGGGATGTTCAGCACTGATCTGAAGCTCAGCCCATTCAAAGGGGTGTTTTATTTTTACCAAGAACAACAATCAGTAATTATTCCAAACATGAGTCAGCAGCATGAACTGGGAACCATTCAGACCCCAACTTTTACACAAAAAAAGGTTACTTGGATTCACCCTGGACACCAACTTCAGACTCAAGGACCACACTGCTAAGGAAACAAGGACAGCCTGGTACCATCAGACAGGATGCAATAATGTGCAAAAAAGAAAAAAAACTAGACAGTAGGCGCAGACCTTCTCTATCAATGCACCCAGGATTTGAAACAACATACCTGTATCTATCAGGGCCTCACAAACGCTGCTCAGGAACTAGCTAAAGACAAACCTCTTTTAAGAGCACTACATCACAATGAAATAACCGTTCACTTCTCTGAGAACCCTGTGCCCTTTCAATCAGTCGTTGACACTGCATGGGGCTCCGCAGTCGATGGGATAGAATTACATCTATGATCATAATACCTCATCGGCTTCATCCAAATTATTTTCATGGGGAAAAATGGAAGTACTCCCGAGGCTGGGCTTACATCCTCCCACCCGCCAAAAAAAGAAAAATAACGGGGAAACATGGCCAATGGCCAATAGGTCTACGGAGGCGCGGGTTGAAAAAGTTTGGGAACCACTGACATATAATGAGATTCATAGTTCGGTGGACGGGATATCATTCAGTCACTATTATGAGGGAGGAACCTGTCCAATGAGAGCTAAATCAGGCCATAAATGTTTGAGGTGAACAGGGACAGCCAAGGGTTTAGCTATCAACAGTGCAACAGGTGTAGCAGCACCGGAGCTCATGTAGCAGCACCAGGGCCCAGAACTGATGTTCTTTTTGCACCTCAGTTGTGGCAGATTTTTTACTGTGTTCCACAGGTTGTGGGCTCCTATTTTTCTTATATTTATTAGGGTCTCTGACAAGGTTGCAGGACCCCTGGGGAAAGACTTGAGACGCAGTACCAACACATCTCAAATCTGGAAGTCCTTATAAACATCCTAACATGAAAAATCACCAGGCGTAAAGTGAAAAAGAAAGAAGCTCTGTGTAAAATAGTAATAGTTTACAAATTATTAATAATTTACGAACTGGTCATCTGGCACTGCTGAGGAAATCTGATACTACCGGGGATCCTAGCTGGTATTCTAAGGCACCGAGTAGAAGTTCACACTAAGGATGTTCTGTAACATTGACAAGAAACTCAAGAAAAGCTCACACTGCAGGTGTCCTACGGCCCGAGAACCTACTGCTGGAGGAAGCTAATAGTTCCTGGGATCACAAAACCGCAGAAAAGGCTTTCACACAGGAGCGTAGCTACCATTAGTGCAGCAGGTGCTGTGGCACCAGCGTAAGAGCTGTGTGGGGCTCATTAAATTCTGATATCTGCTGCCGATTTTTGCTACCCGGACAGCAGATAAAGAGGCGGTTTCCTTGTTTGTGCCAGAGTCCATTGCATCCTGGCTGCGCTTCTGCGTTCAAATTGGGATCTCATCACACTTAGGGTTTTTGTGTGGACTTTGCAGAACACTTGATTGTGCTGTCTGGTGCTGCTGGGCTTGCATCATACAGGGTCTTCTCTCTCACTGCTTTAGATGAAAGCATCTCTGTGATCCAGGTGGACTTAATTGTTGTTGCGCTGGTTTGCTTATGTGGGCTACAACTTGAGTGTCTGTAGACCAGACCACACAGGCGAAAGACTGGTGACAAGTCCTGGAATGCAGGGCATCTCCCTTGCCCAGGGCTTTACTGCCCACTTTTCCCATTCCACCTTAATTGGGTGAACATCAGGGCCTCAGAAATACTGAATGAACAAGTCCTGAGACAAGCATTGCTCTGCTTTTGTGGCCTTGTGTTTGGTGGTATTTCTAAGTAGGTCTCCCTCTAGTGACTGTTCCTGGCCAGGACTCCATTTTGGGGTTTATTAATAGCATCTTTCAGCCAAAAACCTTGGGGTCATTGTTTGACGACAGACTCACAATGACCAAACAAGTGAACGCTGCCACCTCCTCCTGCTTCTTCATCCTGCGTATGCTCTGCAAGATTTTCCATTCACTCCCCACCGACACCAGACAAACAGTCACACAGGCCCTCATAATCAGCAGACTAGACTATGGCAATGCACTCCATGCCGGCATCACAAATCAACTCATACAAAGACTGCAGATCACTTAGACTGCCACCACCGGACTCATCCTCAACATTCCCCGCAATGCACACACCAAGCTCCACCTCAGAGATCTAGAGTGGCTATCAATCCAGAAGCGATGCCAACTCAAACTGCTCACCCAGTGTTAGAAATGGGGATCTCTTGTTGGCAAAGGTAGGCACCTTTGTTCACATAGGGACACTTACTTCTTGTCAGGATAAGGGGGCTATGTAGTAAATACTATCTTCACTGTTCCTCTCTGGCTAGACAATACTATTATACTTATGACATCATAGAATGCCAAGGAGTCTCTCTAGCTGACTGTACCTTTCTATTCCCTATTGAGGCAGTTGGTCACCTGAGGCTGAGCTACCAACAGCGAGCTCTTGGTGGGGTTTTCTATCTATTTACAGGCTACGCACTTTACATAACTCCTGCTCACCCCTTGGTAGCTTGGCATGAGCAGACAGGCTTAAGGCAATGTGTAAAGTATTTGTACCAACACCCACAGTAACACAGTAAAATCACCACAAAAGGACATCACAACAGTTTAGAAAAATAAAGTATCTTTATCTAAACAGAACAAGACCAAAATGACCAAAATTCAACATACACAGTTAAAAATATGACTTTAGAAAGGTTATTGCAAAAATAAAGCTTGTAGAAAACAAAAAGTATCAACTTGGGCTAGTGCAACGTTGTGACAGCAATAAATCCAAAGTACAGCACCGACTGCATGGAGCGCTGCATCGGGCACAGAGTCAAAACCCCCAAACAAACAGTACCTTGGAAACAAAGTCTGTTATGATGCACAGCATCAAGGAAGTGAGGTGTCAGTGCTGATGTTGAGGCCGGCTCTCTGGCTGTCATGGGGGAGGCGAGGTGTCGTGTCTGCGAGAAGGAGACGTGTCGTGTCCAGGACAGGGAAAGGCGGCTGAGTTGGCAGTGAGGCATCGGTTCTGGTGACGATGCGAAGTCAGCAAGTTCATGGAGTAACGCTTGGCGGTTATCTTCACCACGATAACAGGATGCAGGCACTGGCAATCACAGAGTCAGTGTGAGTGCCGGCATCAGGCACGGCCGATAACTACAGGCGTCGGTGGGTATCAAAGGGCGTTAGAGCTGCGGTGCAGGTCGGGCGGTACGTCGTTCACTTCATGAGCGGTGCCCAGGCATAGATGCAGGTCGTGGCATATAGCGGCATCGCTGACAGGGACGGAAACAGGTTTTCTTACTTCTCTTAGGCGTCTTCAAGCACCCAACAGAAGGAACAACCTGCAGAGGCCCAACACGGTCACAGGCACCTCTTGGCAGGTCAGAGCTCCCAGCAAGGAAGTTCAGGGGAGCTGGGAGTGTGTTTGTGTCCCTGAGACTTCAAAACAGGAGGCAAACTCTACTCTAGCCCTTCAAGACTTTCCTCAAGCAGGGGACACATCACACAGCAAAGTCCTTCTCCTTTCCTTGGCAGAAACAGCAACTGCAGGTCAAACCCCAGACACACAGGAAGGGCAGTACTCTTCCTCAGTTTCTCCATCTCTTCTCCTTGGCAAAGGTTCCTCTTGGTTCCAGAAGTAGTCTAGAGTCTGGGGTTTTGGGTATGATACTTATACCCCAAATTGTATTTGTTCTCATTGTGCAGAGGGCTCTAAGCCTAGTTCTGCCTTCACTGGTGCCGCATGACCACAGGAGGTGGAGACAGCATTGTGCAAGGGAGATAGGCTCCATTCAGGTGCAAGGTAAATCTCCTCCCACCACTCTATATGCAGCCAGGGTCTATTCAGCTCAGGTCTGGGTCATCCAGGAAGCGCCAGGCACACCTCAAACCCCCAAGAGGCTGTCTACAGGGATTGCACATCCTCTGTCTTTGTCACACTGAAACCAGACAGTCAAACCACAAAACAGGCAGAGGCACACAGAATGATTGAACAAGAAAATAGCCACTTTCTAAAAGTGGTATTTTCAAACACAAAATTTTAAAACCATCTTTACTAAAAGATGTGTTATTAAATCCGGAGTTCAGGGATACCAAACTCCAATTCTCAATCTTATCCCTATGGGAAGATATATGTGTAACATGTTACAAAGCATTCCTCATAGACTTATAGGACAATATTGCATTTCAATAGTGAAAAGCAAAATTGGCAGTATATCACTGTCAGGACATGTTACACACACTAGTACATGTCCTACCTTTCACATACACTGCACCCTGCCCAGGGGGCTACCTTGGGCCTACCATAGGGGTGTCCTAGCTGTAAGAGAAGGGAAGGGAAGAGTTGGGCCTGGCAGGTGGGTACTGTTCCCCAGTAGACAAGGCAGTTAACAAACTGCGCACAGGCACAGCGGTGGCTGGCCTGAAACCTCTTGTGAGGGCTACTCCATGTGGGTGGCGCAATCAGTACTGCAAGCCCACTAGTAGCATTTGATTTACCAGGCCTGGCTCACTCAGTGTACTTTTCTAGGGAAGCACTGGTAAAACAAATATGCCAATTCGGGAGAAATAATCACAATACCAATTTACCCAGGGAGCACTTGCACTTTGACTCTGATCATCATTGCCAAAGTGCCAAAAGCACCTAAGCTAGTAAAAACAAAATCTAGCACAGCATCAAAAGCACAGGAGGTAGAGGCAAAAAGTCGGGAAGACCACACCAAAGATGCCAGGTCTAGGGGCAAGATGGCGGCTGCTCACTAGTGGCTGTAGCAGCGGTGCAGTGAGGACGCTGTTATTCGGAGCACTGAAAGGATTTAACATGGCTCGGGACTCACCACGTTTCCTGCCATCTGAATGAAAATTTTGTAACCTTTTGGGTTTGCCTGCCACGGAACAAGCTCTAAAAAAACCTGTGGAACCTTTGAACTTGGACAGATAAATCTTACGTGTCCGCCATCTGCTGCGTTTGTTGAGTGGCTCGGGATTTACAACCGCGGCCGCGGTTCAATGCAAAGTGAAGGAAGTTGTTTTCATCTGGGGAAACTGGATGCAGTCTATGTTCGCGTGTCGTGGCTCTGCGAGGCAGATTCTTCGGGATCTTTTGAGCATTCTCGCTGTGGTACTGCCGAGGTGGAAGCGGCTCAGCACAGCTGTGAGGCGGACCAAGGGAGGGTGCGGTAAACGCTCTCAGCTGAGAAACGCCGTAGACGCAGAGGTAGACGCCAAAAATTACTTAAAGAAGAGGCGGGTTGGAGGAGACGGCATTTGCCAGTTCGTGGTTAAGAATACTGCTTGTGCAATTATGGCCCCGAAAGTGAATTCTACAGCAAAAAACCTGGGTGCTAGAAAGAAAGAACATGTACAAAGGGAGGAGGAATTGGCTGAATCCGGAGGGGCGCATACACCCCCTGCTGATGTGCGTGGGAAAAGGAAACAGCTACAGATACAGCAGCCAGCAGGAGCACGGACACGGCTAGCGACTGCCTCAATTGCTGAACTCTTTGCTAAAGTTGGTAAGGAGAAGGGGGCTGAAGAGGGTGCGAATGATATAAAGGATGAAGGAGTAACAGTAATTGAACTGAACGATGTTAAAGGGGCTGAGATAGTGCACCCCCTGGACCATCTAGCTTCGAATGAGAATAATATCTCCTCCAATGCCCCGTTAGGACTGGTAAATCAGCTGAAGGAGGGCGATAAACAAACAGCGATAGATGGCACAAGTGATAATACGGCTAACAACTCGGGCAAGAGTGTAAAGGAACCACTACAGGCGGGATTTGAGCTACTGCAGAGCAACACTTTAAGCTCACCCCATCAGTGACAGGTTTGGTTGCTGTAAATGGGTCAAATGTGGCAGATGAGATAGTAATTCAATCGTCCTCTATCACAGATGAGAACCGGGCCACAGATGTGTTGACTTATGGTGTCCAGAACGGGGAGGGGAAGGAGAGTGTCCCAAGCGAGGCCTTCTATTCTGCTTCGGATGGTCAAGAATGGACTGATGATGAAGAAATCGGCTCTTCCGACTTAGACTTTGAAAGTGATCTTGAATTAGATCAACCAGCGACGGCATTTAAAGCTTCAGGCGTTGGAATTAAGGGGGCGACATCTACTGTCCATAATGAGTCAAGCTGGGATCATCCCCTGGATAATCCTTTACAGAATAGCCCTGGTTTAGAGTCTGCGCAGATGTCACTCCTAGAAACAATACATCAGGAGATCCTAGTGTATAGAGAGGAAACTCGCAAAGATAGACAGAAAGCCCATTCTGCTATGAAAAAGATGCAGGGGGTGGTTAGAAAATTGTCAAAAGTCTGCGCCACCACTGGCGACAGAGTGGCAAACCTAGAAGATAGGATCGTATCTACAGAATCGGAAGTTGCTGAAGCAGTTTCTAAAGATGGCTCTTATGGTGCGCAAATGACTGATGTTCACTGGAAGCTCGAGGAGATGGAAAACAGACTGCGCAGGAACAATCTCCGGGACCTGGGAATTCCTGAGGGAGCTGAAGGGTCTGATATTAGGGCATATACAATCAAACTTTTTAGTCAGGCCTTCCCCGAGCTCAATGGATGGAACTGGTCCACCGAGATTCAAAGAGTTCACCGTACCCCTTTCAATGTAAAAAAGAATACTAAGGAGGGGGAGTATCCAAGGGCAGTTTTGCAAATGCAAGACGGAGTGCAGAAGGGATTTCATTTTTTGTAAGGCCTGATTTCTGCCATACCACGGTAGAGAGGCGGTGGCGGCTGAGAGGAATGATCAAGCCTTGCCAGGATAAGAATTTGCAGGCCTTTTTGCTAAACCCTGCGCAGTTAAAAATCATCAATAATGGAAAGGCTTTATTTTTCTCTTCAGAGATTAAGGTGAAAGAGTATCTGGACTCACTTTGACTCTTGATGTTGATTCCTTAATATTTCAGGCGTAGCTGATTTGAATGGCAGGGCGGCGGGTCGGTGGGCCCAAGGATTTTCTAATTCACGGCTTCTATATTGTTAATTTGATAATGTTTTTGAGTTTATTTAGGTTTTGGGCTCCACAATAGTTGCGGTCCTCGTATTAGTTCACATTATCCTCACTGCAAACACTGCGTTCCATCACTGCACAGACTGGGTCTGTGTGCCTCACAACGAGGGGAAAGTAGGGGTTGGTGGAGGGGTGGGGAGGTGGTGGGAAGGGACAGAAGGGGGAGGGTAGAGGGCGGGGTGAGTGGGTGGAAAATGGGGAAAAAGGGGAGGTGGTACAGCCTAGGGCAAAGGTCTGAGATGATGAATAAAAACATGCTAAAGGATCTGATTGGTGAGATGCAAGCACAATGTGATGGCTAATATTAGAATCAGTACAATAAATGCAGGAGGCCTGAATGATTTGAAGAAGAGACAGAGGTTGGCTTATGTGGTTAAACATGAAAAAATAGATATTGTCTGCATACAGGAGACCCATCTTCCCTGGGTTGTTGCTCAATTAGACCTGGGCTTTACGTTATGCGTAACGTATGGCTCAAACCAGAATGAGCCTGAGATGTTTGACTTTCTTGAGGCTGAATTGGTGGGGTGGTCTACCCCGCTGATAGTAGCAGGGGATCTTAATATATCGGCTGATTGGGCTGGTTCCACACCATATTTGGGTCGTAAGCCCAAGGTTTTCCAATCTGTACAATCCCTTTTGGACTCCCACGGGCTGCAGAATGTCTGGGGGGGCAACATTTCCTCAGGATTATGGATTTACCTATTTTTCTAATCCAGCACAAAGGTAAACAAAGTTAGATTATTTTCTCATCTCTTCATCTGAACTACCTAAAGTTGATATTATTAAACTCCCCAGAGTGGTCTCACACCATAACCCTTTAGTTTTATCTTATAATTTAGGTTATAGGGAAAGGGAAAGAAATGTTTGGTCGTTTGAGAGGAAGCTACTTAGTGATATTAGGTTTACAGATCATCTGAAAAAATGGGTTTCACAGTTTTTTGCGGCAAACAGGTATAGCACCTCCAGGAATATGGTTTGGGAAACTTTTAAAGCGGGGTTATGGGGCGAGACCATTAGCTGCTCTGTTAGGTTGAGAAGGGAAGACAGGGGTAAGATGGAGGCCTTAATGGCGGAATTAGTGAAGGCAGAAGGACAACATATGAACGATATAGCCACCGGGGTAAATAGTACTGAAAGTCAGAAAATCCTCTCAGTAGTTAAAGCAGCACTTCAAAAAGAGGTAGCTAAGACGGTCATAAGGGAGAATCAAACCAATAGGGTAAAAAGGTATGAGACCGGGGAGCGCGCTTGCTCTCCGGTTAAGGCAGGAAAAGGCCAGGAATTCCATTGTCCGCATCTAAGAGGATGGGGTTGGGTATACGGAAATTAAGGATATCCTCACGATATTTGAGAATTTTTATCAGCGGTTATATGACCATGAAGGATCTAGTAAAAAACCTGGGGAGGGACTCCGAGACTCTGGTCCGTCATTAGAGGATTCAACTAAAAAAAAACTCGATGAGGACATTACATTATTAGAGGTTACGGCAGCATTGCAGGAGCTAGCCTCCGGGAAGGCTTCAGGTCCCGATGGGATTCCCCTTGAAGTGTATAAAGTTATAGAAGCAGAAATTGCCCCACTTTTATTAGATCTGTTTAATGGGGTTATGTGCTCAGGTGTGATACCTAACTCATGGAAAGAGACAAATATTGCAATATTCCATAAAAAGGGGAAACCAGTAGAAAAAGCAGGATCATACCGCCCCATATCACTGATTAATTCAGACACTAAACTTTATTCGAAAATTTGGGCAAAGAGGTTGGGCAGGGTCATTGGTAGTCTCGTATCCCCGTGGCAGCATGGGTTCGTCCCTGGTCGTGGAACAACTGATCATACTTGTAGGGCAATATCACTATTTGACGCCCAGGCTGCCACGGGGGGGGGGGGGGATGGCCATGATCCTGCTCGACGCAGAGAAGGCTTTCGATCGGGTTGATTGGAGCTTTCTCTGGAGTGTCTTAGCGGCAAGGGGATTTGGCTCTAATATTATAGGAGCCCTCAAGGCAATGTATGTAGACCCAGTTGCTAGGGTGACGGCTATGGGTGAGAAATCAGGGGTGATTAACATCAAGAGGGGAACCCGTCAGGGGTGCCCCTGCTCCCCTATTCTCTTTGCCCTGTATATTGATCCCCTCATTCAGGGTATTCTGGCGTGCCCTGGTATAACTCCAGTGATTTGCAATGGTTACCCAAATAAGATCTTGGCATATGCTGATGATTTGGCCGTTATAACAACTAACCCACAGCAGTCCCTTCCTATCTTGGTGGAGATGGCGAAAATGTTTGGTGTTGAGTCCGGGTGTTTATTAAACGAAGCAAAAACGCAGGTCATATGCTCCAAAAATATTATTAAAACTGACTACAGATTCGTTGAATCTGCTACATACCTAGGGGTTAAAATCAATGCCACTGTGGGGAAGATTGTTACCTGCTGCTTATTAAGAATATGGAAAGGGAATTAAAAAGAATTGATGTGCTACATCTCTCATTGGTAGGTAGGGTGAATACAGTTAAAATGTCTATGTTCCCTAGAGTGCTATACCTATTCCATGCTATTCCTCTATTAATAGAGGATAAGATTATGAAACATCTTGAATCTGTGTTTATTAGGTTCGTCTGGAAATATGAAAGGGTAAGGCGTTCTACAAACTTAATGTCGTTACCCACAGAATGGGGGGGAATGGCTCTCCCGAACTTGAGACTATATCATTGGGCCTGTCTCTTGGTTCAAATGACTACCTTATTTCAGGATGAATCTGTCACTGTCACAGGACTTGGGATTGTAGATGGACAACACCCCCCAGATTTATAGGATGCTATTGGGCAGATTTGCTGCAGTGTGAGTTGGAGCAGTGTTTTTACAAAAAAACGAGGTTGAAGACTCTGTATGGGGTATGGCAGGTGTGGAAAGCTATAATGAAATTGTTTAATGTTCCGAAAGTAAATCCATATGTACAATTGTGTAACTCGTCTCTTCTCCCCCATCTGAATACTGATAGAGATTTGCAGATGTGGAAGAGAAGGGGGATAAGATCTTTGGGAGATATAGTTGAAGGGGATGGAATCCTGCGATTCAAGACGTTGCAGGGAAGATATGGTATTCCAGATAATCACTGGCTGCTATATGGCCAAGTTACCCGTATGATCAGATCTGTTAGACCAAGGATTTCATCGACAGTGGATTTCCCTTTGATGGAGATACTTTATAAAGGTTGTAGAAAGATCAAGATTATCTATAATTGTTCGGTAGAACGAATCCAGGATGATATTGAGAAAGTGGAGTCTAACTGGGCTTTAAAATTGGGAGATCCTGATGTTGATGTGGATCTTGCTCTGTCATTAAACAAAAAGGTTTTCCGAGCATCTAATTTACGCGCGCAACATTATATGACTATTTTCAATCTATATCATACACCTGTTGAGTTATACGCCTGGGGTATAGCTGAAAATTATAGCTGTCCTAGATGTAATGAAAGTCAGGCCGATATTACACATATGTTCTTTTCTTGTAACAGGTTGGATTCTGTTAAAAAGGAGATAATGAAGTTCTGGAAGGGGCTGCTAGGTCATTCCATCTACCTATCCCCTACTCTAATGTTGCTTGGTATAGACTCTAAATTGGGTTTGGGGGAAGATGAAAGAGCTTTAGTGTTTTTATCTGTTGCAGTATTTCGAATTTTAATTTCTGCAGCTTGGAAGGACGCGATTCCCCCTGCCTTTCAGATGTGGATGTCTAGACTGTTGGGTATCCATAATATAGAATCATGTCTTTATGAATTTAAAGGTAGGAGGAAGCGTGAGAGCCTTTGGGCTCCTGTAACAAACTGGAGAGCAGCCAGAATAGGAGGGTCTCTGATCTAACTATCTGTTTTACAGATTATCAGGCCTGCTCTTTTAATGCCCTAAATATTTTAGTCCTTCTTCTTTTTTTGTTAGGCTTCATTGCAAAAAAAGAAAAATAAATAAATTAAAAAAAAAAAAAAAAAAGATGCCAGTTCTAACACCGAGGAATGCAAAAACGTATACAACGTCAGACCTGCGAACCTCCACCAACTTTAATCAGCCCACCAGACAACTGTGCTCCGCGTCCTTCCACCTTGCGCAAATACTGCATGTCCACAAGAGCAAGTCAGGAGGACGCTCTTTCTCCAACAATCTGCCAAATCCTGGAATGACTTTCCACACCACATCAGGATCTTGTCATCCCTTCTTGAATTTCTCAAGAAACTGAAGACCTAGCTATTCAACTAGCAGCCATATTGCCCTACTCACCAACTCAGTCCCCCCTCACGTTAAATGTGTGCTCTACAAATCCAAATACTATAAAATAACAGAACGCCCAAGGGTGATATGTATGTCCTAAGCATTATTGCCTGATTCTTTGCTGAAATATGTAGCACTTCGAGCAATGGCTCTACTTTTAGAGCTCATATGAACACTGAAAACCAACAGCAGCTGGAGGAAGGAGATTCTTTTTGTTTTCTGTACCCACAAAAACCTAAGGGCCTTATTTTGAATTTGGTAGTCTGACCGCCCAAAGACCCCTAGGAGACTGCAGCGCCAGTGTTCTATGGACCTCCCTATTATAAGTTTACCTTGGTGACCACAGAGTGGCTGCAGAGATTTTGCAGTGGTGATACATTTTCAATGTGTATTGATGCCTGTGTGTAAGTTATGATGGGTGTACTGGCCCATCTAATCACGCACTGTGCACTTGGTGCTACGCGCCTTATTCTCTCTCATGTGCTTATTCACTCTAATCCTCAATCTTTTATGATAGTTGATATAAAATTTTAAATTCAACTTATAATTTTCACCATTTTTCTAGATACATCCAATATTCAAACGATAATCATTTATAATTATTACATTCCAATTTCTAACATTGTTATACTGTTGCTTATTTCAGCATTACATTATAATGTGGCCATAAAACATTTTCAATAAACTTTCAATAAACCCAATGCATTTCGGCACCTCACTGGCGCCTTCATCAGGGGAAAATCTGTGTGAAACTATCTTTCGAAAAAAGATGTGACCTCCTCAATGTCACAGTAACCGCTATTTTTCTTGCTCTGATCTCTCAAATTTAAGCCACTAAATATCTCGTCTCAAGTCTCATCTATGTTTTCGGAAGTCGCTCCTTGAAAGAAAACCGCTCTTTACTCTCTAACGCGCCTGTGTGAGCATTTCGACTGCATATGTGTCGGATGCACACATATGCATGATATATTTTTAAAAATACCTCCTACTCATTGCCGTTGTCGGGTATATATTTGGGAAGCCCAAGCAATGGGTATATGGTACAGAAATAACTCACCTGTACATTGCTGCAAACAGGGCCATAATCCTCTGCGTGAAGATGCTGCTTTGGTACCTGGGGTAACTGATCAAGGGATCCACCTCAAACTCTGCCTGAAAAACCAAGAAAGGGCTGAGTACGAGCCTAAATCCTTTGTTTTTGCCAACTTTAGGCTTTATGTCAGACCGCCGCAGTCAGCTCATAGAAAAGGTAACTTGTAATACAGATGGCAGTGTAACTCCGTAGTACCATACTATGGCAGCTGCCTTTCCTCTGCTGCGACCCGGAGGTCGTCGGCTTGCTGGAAGTCTTAGCAAAGTCAATCCGCAAAACTCGTAGTACGACAGTCATACTACCGAGCACGCGGGGGTTGGACAGCGGGTACCGAATGTATGACGTTACAACGCATACATTCACAACGCATACCATCACAATGCAACTTTTACAACGCAGGATCCATTACAAAGCAGGATCCATTACAAAGCAGGATCCATTACAACGCAGGATCCATTACAACGCAGGATCCATTACAGCGCATGCCATTACAATGCATGCCATTACAACTCAGATGCTATTACAACGCATGCCATTACAACGTAAGTATAGGTAAGTATATACATTTATTAATATTAATTTAATTTTAATTTAATTACAATTTTAAAAAATAATTTATTTAAATAATTGTAATTTTCATTTATTAAAATTTAATTTACTATTCTAAATCCAGGGGGGTGTAAAAGTAGGGTAAGTGTTGGATAGTGTAGGGGTAAAAGTTACTATTCTAACTCCATGCGGGTGTAATAGTAGGGTAAGTGCTGGATAGTGTACGGGTAAAAATTACTATTCTAACTCCAGGGGGGGTGTAATAGTAGGGTAAGTGTTGGATAGTGTAGGGGTTAAAATGACTATTCTAACTCGAGGGGGGTGTAATAGTAGGGTAAGTGTTGGATAGCGTAGGGGTAAACATTACTATTTTAACTCCAGGGGGGTGTAATAGTAGGGTAAGTTATGGATAGTGTAGGGGTAAAAATTACTATCATAACTCCAGGGGGTTTAATTAAAATAAATTTAATTTTAATTATTTGATTTAAATACAATTAAATTAACATATTCAAATTTATTATAATAAATTATAATAATTTTAAGAAAATTAATTTAAAAATAAATTATTATTTTTTTAATTAAATGCTTACCCATACTTACGTTGTAATGGCATGCGTTGTAATAGCATCTGCGTTGTAATGGCATGCGTTGCAATGGCATGCGTTGTAATGGATCTTGCGTTGTAAAAGTTGCGTTGTGATGGTAGTGCGTTGTAAAAGTTGCGCTGTGATGGTTGTTTCCCGCGGGTACCACAGTCAATGGGCCTCCAAACTCGTAACAAGGCCATAAGTCTTTTTGGCCTTTTGTCCCCTGCTTATTCCCTTAAGGCTCCACTCTCACCTATTACTGTACCAATTTACCCTGCTGAGATAACAAATTGTCTCCTTATTTTTGCTTGAAAACAAACAGTTGGTATTAAGGGTTGTAAAGCTAAATTGGAGTTTGTTGAGCAATATCTATGAAACAATGCCATTAATTCCAGACAAAGCTAAAATTACTCTTATTTTTCTTAAGATATGGTTTAATTTGCTGACACATAAAGATCCCTTAGTATATTCCCCAATTTTCTTCCTTTGTACAGTTTAATGCACCACAGTCCTGCGAGACCATAAAAGTTGCAATACAGCGTTATATAGGCCTCTGTTAATGTGACAAAACAGGTATTCTTTGAAAGTGCTGGTCTGTTAATACCATCTTCCACTTACACAGAGCTAGGGATATTCCTCTCGGGTGTTTGGTTTTTGAGATTGACCCCAACATTTTTTAAAAAGCATTTTGCCATAAAGGGGATATCAAAATTTGACTAGCCTGACGATGATGTTTTCCAGGAGTGCTGCAGGTTCTCCTGGCCGTACACATTAAAAAAAATGGTGGTAGTAATGCAGGCTAAAAAAATTCCCAACCTGTTCTTTGGACATGTAAAAGGAAAACACACTCAAATGTATTACATTTACAATGAAAACTGAATAAACATGCAGTGGTCTGCAGGTCTCGAGTTCCAATGCCAGCAAAGCTAACTCAGCTGTCCATCCTTCTGAGGCCAGTAAGTACCATTAAGTTGGGTAAAAGGAGCACCTGCAATTTATAGTGGTTAAAAACAGGAGATTGTTTAGTAATGCTCCACGTAAAAATAAGTTATTACTATTTTATTTTATATGATCTACAAACTCCTGAAATAGGGCCACTGGACAGCTATAGAGAACTGACATTGCATCATTTTGAATTAATACATTTTCCATGCATAGCCTCTGGCACATACATTATTGCTTCTAGGCACTCCACAATGTGTAGCAGATAATCAAAGTCTATAAAACATTATTTACCCTCTCTTGCCCAAATAGGGAAGTGAGGATTTCAAGATACTCTAGTTCCAAACTTTGCAATGTAGTATGCAGATGTTATGTCGTCCAAAGTGATCTTCTCAATAAATAGTTATTGTTAGGCCTGTCAGGCTTACGGTGGTCTTCTCCCAAACCTTTTGCCTTCTCTCTGTGGTTTTTCTGAATGTGCTTTTGTTAGCATTAGAACTATGTGCACTTTACCACTGCTAACCAGTGCTAAGGTGCTTGTGATCACTCCCAAAAACATGGCAAATGTGGCTTACACCTAATTGGCATATGTAAGCTACTTGTAAGTCCTTAGTAAAGTGGTATACTATCTACCCAGATCTGGTAAGGTAAATTAAATGCTGCAAGTGGGCTTGCTGCACTTATTGTGCTACCCACCTAAGTAGCCCTTTAAAACATATTCCAGGTCTGCCATTGTGGCCTGTGTGCACCTTTGACCTGTCAATTCTGCTTGGCAGAATAACCCCTTTGCTAGGCCTAAAACTTCCTTTTTAATACATATGTCACCCCTTAAGTCGACCCCTAGACAGCCATAGGACAGGGTGCATTGTAATTAAGAAGCTGAACATGTGCCCTTAAGTTTTACTTGACTTTGTAGTGAAAAATGTTGTTTTTCACTACTGGGAGGCCTACCTCAACCATAGGATAACATTCTGTTACCTTATTACATTTAATAAGTGCTAACATTGATTAGGAACAGGTGGAAAAGTCATGTTTGGCGTCTGAGGAATTGTACTTAAAAATACTCTTTAATGGTAATGTCAGATTTTAAGTCACAATTTTGAAAATGGCACATTTAGAACTTCCTTGTCCTAACCATTTGCTGCCTTGGTCCTGTTCCTGGGTCACATGACTGAGTGTAATTGTCATTTGTGCTTTGTGTATTTCTTCCTCACAGCCACACAATATAGGACTAGATATGCCTTGGTGAGCCATCTCAGGCAGATGGGGTGCGGAGCTGTACACAACTCCACTTGCACTTCTATAGAATGTGCCCTGCTTTCACACAGACAACGTCACACTAGCCTATTGTGCCTAATGACAAACTGGGACAAGTGCAGGTAGGCAGGAAGCCACAGAAACGTCTGTGGGAGAATGCCTCCAGAAGTTTCAGCCACTTGAAAAGAGTCACTAGGTATAAACATAGGACCCTCAGACCCACTCTTTTGTTCACTTCTGAAACAGCAGAGGGACTCTGAGGACTGCCTCCTGCTGTGACTTGGCATGCACTCCAGAGGGACTGCTTTACTGCACCAGAAAGGACTGCTCTGCTGCCAGAAGGCTGCTCAAATGCCCAAGAGGTCTGTCCTGCTGCTAGAGCACTGCCCTTCTACTTAAGCCCAGGACTTCCAGAGTTACTCCAAGGGTTAGTTGGCTGTTCTCCTGTTCAGAGTCTCAGGTACCTAAAACACTCCAACTATCTTGAACCTGAACCTTGACCCTACTTGAGTGAGTCCTGACTCTCAAAGTGGTGCTCTCCAGTCCTGGACCCTTGAAAGCAATTAAAAAAGGTACCCAAAAAGTGCTCTGAGAACTGTGAGGAGGCCTAGACTTACCTGCTTGTTTAACTGCCCAGGGTTTATCACCGGCCAGCTTGACTTCACTGCAGTTACCACTACGTTCTTCTACTCGCAGACGAGGTAACCAGCCACATGCATCCCTCATTAGCTACAGCTGGCAATTTCACCCCCCCAGGAGATGTTTTTGACTCTGGAGACTAAGTCCTAAGGTAGAAATCTTCACTGTGACTTTGTTCAGCAACTCCTCGATGACGATAGCTCCTCCTCAGATATCACCTGTTGCCTTGCCACGTTGAATTCTTACGTTCTTACACATTTTTTCATATACATTTCTTTTTAAGTCTGAAGGTATGCTGAGACCGAGCCCAATCCACTTGGTATCCGAACCACACCCCATTTCGATCAGCCATAACATTTTACTTTACCCTAGTCTCATGCAAATCGAAGTCTGTGGTTGGCATATTCATTTTTGTTGTTTCGGTGTCTAATAATTTATTACATTTACTCTGTTTTGCTAAGTTGGTGTGGGACTTCTCTTGTGTTGTGTTTGCACTTTATTACCACTTAAGTGCAGCATGAATACTTTTCACATTGCCTTCAAGTTAAACCTGACTGCATTTATATCAAGCTATCAGAGGGGTAAGCATATGCTAATTTAGTGACTTGTGGTTCACCCTGACAATGATCGTGGCTGTTGTTTTAGAAGGGATCAAACCCCCTCAACCAACAACCCAGTTGTATATGTTAATGTGTAAAGCATACTATCACCTGTGAGGGTATACTGATGCAAAGCAGATGTGTATGCTAAGCCCTGCCTAAAGTAGGTTGGTACATTGAAAAAGCAAATCTTCATCTTCTTGAGGAATTCAAGAAGAGGGGAGGAGGCTTGGATGTAGAATGAGAGGCAGTACCGTAGTAAGGATGCCATGGCCCAGATACAAGCAAGGAAAATGGCTCATTTGACTAATATTGAGAAAGTAAAATACACCAATTATCAGGATTTAATGGGCCCCCTAGAGCAATTGGCCTCGGTGCACTGCACCTTCTGGACCAATAGTATTTAGGCCCCAGGCGAGAGGTCTTTCCATGCTTTAGGAGAGAGGGCCTGCTATCCTGATCAGGAGAATGAGATTTGTGTCAGTGGGATGCCTGGAAATTAGTCTGGGTGGTTGGTGAAAGGAGATGTGACTGTTCCAGATGGCAGAGCCTAAGGTATGTAGGTATGTAGCACTTTGAATGTGTGTGTGAGAGTTTGATATGAGGGTATTTGTGTATTGGGAGCCAGTGGTACTTCCTGAGGTGTGGTGTGATGTGAGTTCTGTGAGGTGGAGGATGAGTCTAGCTACTGAGTTCTGGGTTTGTGGTCTTCTAGTAGGATTCCTTTTGATCCCAGCATGGGGGTGCTCCTGTAGACAAACTTGCTGTATGATTAGAGAGTGAGTGGCTGTTTGCCATGTTTTGCATGAGAGCCATTTGAAGAAATAGTGAATGCCAACACTCAGCCTTCCATCCTTGTTAATGCAAGAATGTCTCTATATTATAGAAATAAACATTAGTCATAATGTATATTGAAAGTGAACCATTTTTTCAAATGTAGTTTGTTTTTACATTTTGCTTGGTTCAAATAATCTCCAATCTACAACATTCTTTCCAGACTTGCTCCACAGATTTTCAAAAGAAAAAGCAAATGTTGTTATACAGTCTGGAAGGACTATTTAAAAAATACCAAAATGTAAATCTTATAGGATGTAGTGTGATTCATCAAATGAACATTCAGTTTTAAGCCTCACACACAGAACCAACAGTGCTATTGTACACTACAAACTTTACTCCTCTGATAATGATTGGATACACATGAGCAGTGCTTTAAATGGGCCGGTACTCACCGGTACGGAGTACCAGCACTTTTTATTTTTCTTCCTTTGAGTACCGGCACTTTTCCTTCGCCAAGGACAGTACCGGTACTCTTAGGGGAAAGTCAGGCAGGGCCGACTCGTGGAGATTGGAGGCTGTGCTGCTGCGCAGAAAGTGCTCTGCTCAGCTGCTGCTGAAAAAGAGAATGCAGAATGGAGGGAGGGGCAGTCTGAATGGAGCCGCTGCTGAGCATCCTGCAGCGGCTTCTTTACATCAATTAAGGTCGCGTTTAGGGTTGTGGATGCCCTGCGCCCCTCTGTGAATAAAAGTGAAGGGTCCAATCAGACCCTGCCCAGTCAATCACACTGTAGATGTGGGACTCTGAGCCTATGCCCTACCCCACAAATCTAATTACAGCTTGACACCCAAGATCAATGCACCTCTCAGCACAAGTCTGCGAGGAGGGGTGGGGGTGGGGGAGATTTCACACACTACCCAGCATCAGATTGGGAAGGCAGACATTGGGCAATGAGATGGTGCCTAAGGGTCTCTTTGCTTTTCTTCCCTGTTTGTCCAGCTAGGGCCCTGAAGCTATAGTTTGCTGTGAAAGGGGGAGAGTTAGTGAATTGGCCTTGCTGTGTGCCTGATGTTAGCACCGTCGCTCAAGTGTCTTTCAGGCCTTGGTGGGGGGGGTTATGTTTGCATAGACTGTGAGGCATCTTTCCTAGATAGGAAAATTGTGAGGATGTAATGTTAGAGTCAGAGCTGCCTAATAAGGAACTATCGAAACAGGTTTGAGGCCCAGCTTCAGCTCAACATCATGTGATTCTGGGCAAATTACTTTTATCTGCCTCCAAGCTCTGTTCTAGCCCCGCCCACAATTGCCCCTCCTCCATTCACTGCTTAAATTGATGAGTACCTGCACTTATTTTTTTCCATTGAAAGCACTGCACAAGAGTGAGGTAACATTCCTTCTTTTTGCCCCAAGACACCTCTATGCAACAGCAGGGGTGCAGAGGCAGGAGCCTAGACATAGTTAGGTTTGCTTTACAGTGAAACTCACATGAAACCATGTTGGCTGCTTAGTACCTTGACTGTTCCCTATGCTCTCACACAAAAATCTACTGGGAGGGGTCAACTCCTTTCCATCCCCTCCCATTCCTACGCCCCCATGATTTGATGATGTGTTAACAAAACCAGTCCAGATGTGAAGAAGCAGGACAACAACTTCCAAAGAGCTGGAGGATGTCAGTGAAAAGAACATGACTGAAAATGATCACGAGTCATCGCATAATCTTGGGTGTTATGCATCAATGTGTTGCTCTGTAGACCTAAAATGGGTGAAACCCTTTCATACATCATATCGTTTATATTTAGAGGAGGGATCTCCAACGAGTAGCTCATGACTACTGTTAGCAAAGCATACACTGTCTCCACACTGAATCTAGCTAAGTCAATAGAAAATTAGCCATGTTGGAGGCCCAGCTGTAGTATTCACACCTATATGAACAATGAACCAGGAGTTCCAGCAATAACCAGAGCGGTAACCACTGACCTTTTCTGTAGTGAGAGCTACTTTTTCTCAATTGAAGTCCACCTAAGCTACTATAACATGTTATCATTGTGCCACATATTTTAACATTACACTAGCTAGGAACACCCTTAATAGGATTATCAGTAATGAACACTGAAACATTTCAGGTCTCGTCAATATAAAATCTCCCCACTTAACTAATGAAATACAGCCAAAGCATCATGTGCCCTTTGGCACAAAGGACATAACCACAGCAATATGTCTCTCCAACTTAGATTGAACTATCATTCAATTGTCAAAATGTCAGTATCTGAAAATTCACATTTCAAGCGAGGTTAGTAGCAGAAGTGCCAGGAAAAAGCTTGTCAATATTAAATCCTTTATACATGTATATACATATGTACAGCAACTCGCGGTAATTCTCTTTAGTGAAATAAACTGGCACTTCATACATGCAGTAGAAGATGTTTAATTCTGATGGTTACACATTATGCTGTTACAGCCTTTGTTAAACCAATAGCATGGCCCGCTGCCTCAGAAAATGTTTACCCACAGTGACTAGACATAGAAAATATACTTAAAGTACTAGATTGCACTATTCAACTAAGTTTTAAATTCTTCACAAATAGTTACAAATCCATAGTAAAAATAATCCCATCACTGTATTTGAGATCTTATTGAAATAATAGTAGAACATAAAAATAAATAATTTTTTCCCCTGATATTCTGATACAAAGTTTTAAAGATTTTAGTGAAAATATCACTAAAAAGCATGCAGCGTTAACCGTGGATATCTAGTCATGCTGGACTGAGATAAAATCTCAAGTTCAGGCTGACCAGGATGGTGCGCCGATTGGCTACAGGGACCCCCTTAGGCCTGCTTAACAAAGCACCTTACATACTGGTTGTGAAGCATTGAAAGTTTAGGCACCGAGGATGCTTCATGCAGCTGAAGCGATGTATCAGTTCAGAGGTGCTGCAGAGATGTGATTCAAAGTCCTGCATCATCGTCAAGGATCCCATTGACAACTGCTTGAGATGCGAAGTCCGGTGTCATTGATGTGTCGCACAGTCGAGGCGATGCATTGGTTTCAAGGAGCTGTGAGGCTGCAGTGCCAGAACCTGTGTCATCTTTGAGGCTGCTGTCGACGAGAAGTGTGAAGGCCTGAGTCAGGAAAGCTATGCACAGGGGGCAGTTTCGATGCAGCTACATGGTTAACAGAGTCTTTTGCGTCCGATAAACCCACGCGGAAGAGGCGATGAGTCGGTTCTGCCTGGGTTTGCTCCACACAGCAGAGAAGTGGTGTTGGTTCTGCTGGTTGCACAGATGGGTAGGCAGGCCACCTTCCGGCCTAATTCCAGGGGTCCCGGACTGGGATGGCATCAGGTGGCAGGGTAGGACTCATTAATGGGAGAGTCCACTATCTGGGTTCAAGAGTAACCTCGATCCCCTGCTGGCACTTATTTAGTTGGAGTTTGAGAAGTGGGCTCAACTCGGACTCTCGTTATGGGGCAGGGTACAAGTGTTTAGGATGGTAACACTGCCATGATACACCTACGCCCTCGGCATGGTGCCCCTTCTGGTCCTTCTTTCATTGCTGCATTCCATGTACTGGAGTATAAAGTCTTTTGATTGGGGGACCTCCTGTCCCCTGTTACCAAGTAGCAAGCTCCTGGATCATCAATGTTGTGGGGGCCTGGGCGTCCTGTTAGCTGACCCTGCACTTGGCACAGCTCAATTGCATGCCTCCAGGGACCCTGGAACTGCTGCAGTTGGTGCTGGTGGAGCACACCCTGCTGAGTTGCCTGCAGGGACTCTACCCACTCTACAAAAGTGGCATACTTATACCATGCCCCACCAACCCAATGCTGCAAGCCATGGTCAAAGCATGGCGGCGGGCCCATAGTCTCTTCAGGGTGGATCATCTTTTTCATGACCACGCACTGTTATGGTGCAACTCTAGCATCTGTGTGGGTTGTGAGATGTTGAACTGGGTGGCGAGCTTTCATCAAGTCCTCAAACTGGGTGCCCTTAAATACTTTGCTGCACTCCCTGAAGAATTTGGGCTCCCATCTCATCAGTCCTTGCGATATTTGCAGCTCTGACATTGCCTCAATTGTCGTCATGGGTGCATGGCCCAAGGTCCTCCAGCCCTCTCCTGTAGTCTCCTACCTTAGAATGATGGGCCGCTTCCATGGTGTGATGCCCTATAGCCTATTGATCCATCATCTTTTCTCCCTGCCCCTTGTAAATAGCCTCTGTATTACATGGCAACCAGACTTCAAACAGAATATGAAACAGAGGATTGGGCAGACCTGCTGGAGGCAATGGATTATGGGGCCCAAGAGGCAAGGTTGAAGTTCTGTTTCTTTAAGATAGTGCATGACTGGCACTGGACTCCCTAAAAACTGTGGGCTGCTGGCTTGTTACCTCATGCAAATTACTGGTGCTGCACCCACGAGTGCTGTGACCTGATACATGTCCTTTGAGACTGCACCTCAGTAAAAAAAAATTTGGGAGGCAGCTGGCACCACTCTCACCAGTCACAACACCCCTGCCTCACCCCCTGATCCTACTACGTGACCTCATGACCTCCCCGGACCGTTCCCACCCTCAGGACCGTGTGCTGCACACAGCACTTGCCACAGGAGAAATCTGAATTCTCCATTACTGGTTCATCCCCTCCCATGATGAATGGCCTTTGAAGGTGTACCAGACTGCCTCCCATTAGTGGGTCATCTATAACCTGCAAATGAGAGAGAGACCTTCCTCCTCACCTGGGCATATTTTCTTCTGGCTGAAGCCTACTAGCTCTTAGTTGAGCGCATCCCTGACACTCCTTAGATGGAAAACCAGATATTATATCACGCTGACACTGCCTCTGGGACACTGTCTGGTCATTATCCTCGAGGGTGTGTGCCTACGCCCCCTACCTCCCTCTTCCACACCCATGTTTTCCACATTCTTTTCTGCATCTCTTTCTCCTCTCTCTGCCTCTCCCCCACTCTCTCACCCATTCCCTATCTGCCCCCAGGTATGTGTGTGAATTTGAGTCCCTTTTTGCTCTTTCTGTTTATTTGCTTTATTTTCTTCATGTCTTTTCTTTCTGCCCCCCCCCCCCCCTTTCCTCTCTGTTCATCCAGTGCACAGATATGGACCCACATCCCTTCCTTGTCCTTTCTTGACTCCCTAGGACCCCAGCATGGTGGCACCTCCACATGCTCTGTGTTGAGTGATATGATCCAGTTTGCACTGTGTTTTTCATACATTATTATTGTTTTACAGATCATGCCTTATGTTCCCCCTTTCCCTTATACATTGTTTTGTTCTGCTCTTCTAAAAAAAGAATTGTGAAACACAAATAGTAATTTTTGAGGCCTCGGTTGAACAGTTGCAGGTCCGGTCCTTCTCACCTAGCCCATAGGGCAGCAGGTTGGAGGTCAGCACATCAGGACAGTAGCCCAGCAGAGTGGCAGTCCGTTTAGCAACATCGCAGTCCTTCTTCCTGTAAGAGTATCCACAGGTCCAGAAGTATTCTGAATTGGTGGCAGTGTCTGAGGTCCAATATTTATACCTGGTTCTCCTCCTCTGGAAGGTAGGAGAAGCTTCTAGAGGTTTCCCTTTGAAGTCCTCAGGCATCCTGCTCTCTCTGTCCTTACTCCAGCCTAATTACAGGGGGTATGCAGCCCTTTGGGTGGAGGCAGGACATAGCTTATTCAAGTGTAAATAGGGCTGTGCCCAGCTCCGCCCTCCCATCCTGCCTGTGATGGCCCATCCTTGCTCACCTAAGCTCTCTAGTGTGTGTGGCTGTCTAGAAGAAACGCACAAAGCCCAATCATCAGCTATGCCAAGCCATGTGACTAAGGGACAGGCTGCAGGCAGGAAAATGCCAACTTTTTAAAAGTAGCATTTTCAAAATTGTAATCTAAAATCCGACTTCACTATAAGAGAGGATTTTTCATTACAATTCCAAAGACACCAAACACGAACTGGTAACCTGTTCCCATTTATAAATAACAACATATTAAATGTAATAAGGTAACTCCAATGTTATCCCATGGGTGAGGTAAGCTTTGCAGTTGTGAAAAACAAATTTAAGAGTTCTTCAATGACAGGGCATGTAAAACTCAAGATTTCTTGTCCTGCTTTTTAAATGCACTGTACCCTGCCGGCAGAGCTGTATAGGGTCTACCCTGGGGGTGACCTATATGCATTAAAAAGGAAGGAGTGGGCCTAGGAAAAAGGTTTATTTTGACAGGTGGAAATGGTAGTTTAAAAATGCACCCACAGGCTGCAATGGGAGGCCAGAGACATGTTTTAATTGCCCACTTAAATGGGCGGGACAACCAGTGCTTCGGGCCAACTAGTACTTCTTATGGGGCCAACTAGTACTTCTTATGGATATAATTCGATTTAGAAACAAGTTGTTTTCTGCACAGGTTAAATGTGAAAACATTGTCAAGGTACACACAGTAAAAGCAAAGAATCAGGGTTTCAAGGTAGTGGGATATTTTATATAAATTGCATCATTTATATATACCCACATATAATTAATTTTTATACACGGCTGCCAACAAGGTGAAAGTCAAAGTGAGTTGTGGTCAAGTGACATGTTGTGCTCAGTGACACGTTTGGTTGTGTGATATGTACAAGGTGATTAAGATATATATAATTATGGAAGAGGACAGTGAAGTACTGGGTTTTTCAGAACCGGTACCGAACCGGTAACCCAGCGGTGCCAGGGACAACACCCAAAGACTTCGGGTTCTTTCTGTTTCAGACTACAGAAACACAGTCTTCTAGGTGAAGTCAAAGATCGAGTTTATTGGCTGCAACCAAGTAACAGGTATCCTAGAAGTACAACACGGTGTATATTCTCAGGAGACTGCTCAAACTTACAGGCCAGTCCTTCTCTTTTTATACAAAATATTATGCTTCAGGCAAACATTCCTGGTTTTACAGTTGACCATTCACATATTTTCACTACAAAGAAAGAGCAGAGTCATGATGACAATCCCACATTTCAGTTTGGTCAGCCCACAATCAATTACCCGGCAAGGCCCAGTATTTTCATCAGATATCGACGGACCCCCAATAAAAACGGGCACCTCCTCCTTGTAAAGCAAGTCATAAAGTAGGAAACAGGGACAGGTGTGTGCAAGATTAGGCGTGGTTTGTGTGCGAGGAAAGGTTTATGGCATGTTGTGCCTTGATGCTATCTCGACCGGCCACTGGGAGAGGAACTGCCCAAACAGGTTCTGCCCTGGGCAGTGGAATTAGCTTGCCCAGGTCGCAGAGAAGTCAGCAAAGGTGTACGTGTCCTTCAGAATCATGTTTGGCCTTAATCATTGGCCTATGTGAGGGCAATTCACAAAATGGCTGCCGTACACAAAATGGAACCCAAGGGTTCAAGACGAAAATGACGATTTCAGGGTGAAATCGTCACTCGAATACGACGAAAATGTTTGTACATAGTATACTGGCCATTTTCGGTCTGCTGATATCGAAATCGTCATGATATGACGATGTTTATAACATAGGCCCAACATTTTCAGTACCACAGTCCCTCCTTTTGCCCTTACATAGGCAATAACCTATACTCATGCTAATCTGAGTCCAGGTCTATATTCGTAAAGTCATTGAGATGTTGCTGTAGCATCAACCTATTACTTAGCTCGTCCCTCGATACAGGCTTCCTTATGCATGATGTAGCACAGAGGCCACATATAGCAGGAGCACACTGTACGCACAGACAGAACAGGAAAAGGACTGCTAAGACCATCCCAATGACCATCAGAATTTTCCATCCCCAGCCGGATACCAGTTCCCAGAACCATCCCATTAACGACCAATCTCCTTTGTCTACATGAATAGATTCGGAAATCTTAACAGTTTGGAGATGGCCTGGTACACTGTTGGAGCGTTATCTGGAATGAAAACACAGCAACTCGATTGGATCACTCTACATACCCCACCTTGGTCTGCAAGTATGATGTCTAACGCGACCCTGTTCTGAAGGGTCATAAGACGATCCGACTGGAGCTCAGCAGTCAAGTTACTAAGGGCACCGGCAGTTTCAACCACGGTGGATTCAACCACCCTTGTCAATTGCCTTATGTTCCTGCTGTTAACCATGGGTCCCCAGAACGGCAGAAAACCCCTCAGGAAGTCTCCAAATTCTTGTTCTGCAGTGTCCTCTTCACTGAAGACACCTCTAACTATCCTTGTCTTATGGTAATCTGCCGCCGCTGTGTAGGTGGGAGGCAACAGGAACGAAACAAAACATGTGCCCAAAAAGTCAGGGGGCAACCATGTATAGGCTCTATCATGGCAGATGAAATAGGTACCCTTAGCTGCTAAGAACGGAGGGGAAGTCTAAAACGCAAAGACATATGTCTCAGTGCAGATACTCTTCCCTAACTGAGCTCTGGGATTCTTGCCAATACCTTGCAGACATAAGTGACCCATATGGGGTACAATCCAAATCGGGGAAGATCTCTTAGCTTGCTGTTTCTCACTCAGAGTAACTCCATATCCGGTCACGTTCCATCCTATATATACTAGTGTCTCGTCTCTCGGGATAGTCTCATAGTAGATATCTTCTGTAATCATGTCGACTATACCCTTCACTAGAGCACTATTCTTAGGAGTGTCTGTCACAGAACGTAGGGGGTAGGTCTCATGTGCGTAGATGAACATTGTTCTGTATGCCCACACAGAACCATTGTGGCTGAAAGGCAGAACCAGATAAGGGATACCTTTATCCGTTGTGTGAGGCATAAGACCGCACACCCAACAGTTAGTCGTGTTTATTACTAGTTGGTGTTGGTGCAAAAGCTGAACGAAGGAGTTATTAATAAACTCTAATCTCCTAGCGGATTCATGTCCAGGAAGAGGTTGAAAAGAATGTGAGGAAATAATAGTAGGAGGAGGTATGGGCGATGAAGTGGGTGCAAATGTCATTCGAAAAGAGAACAAAACATATCCTATAGAAAACATCATAACACTGAACAACATAAAAATGCATAGTATCAAAAAATGTTTCTTTGTCATCATTCTGCAAATTGTAGTCTCAAAGTTCATTTGTTTGGCAGGTCTCTCCACCTCGAAAAACTCCATCCTCTCTAAAATGCTGCTCGCTATGGTAGGGTGTTCTATGCTAAGGAATGCTTCTGTCAGTCCAGGGCAACTCCCTTAGACCAACCAGAACTGTCGACCTAACGTCTTAAGCTGCACCCCAAAGACTTTGGGCAACCGCGACCCTACAGCGGAACCCGGATGGTGGTTCGAAAAAACTAAAATAAAAAAGTTTCTCAGATGGGAGATCTGCGCTTATAAAAATTACGTTACGTTACGTTAAAATTACTTATATAGCGCACTTTCACCAGCGGTTTCATGGCGCTCATTGACAAATACAGTAACCCAGGGCGAGGGAGTTATTGGTAAGCAGATTGGAAGAGCAGGGTTTTAAGTAGTCTGCGGAAACTGTCATAGTGGGGGCATAGACGAAGTGAGGGTGGCAAGGAGTTCCGCGTAGAGGGGGCCAGAACCGAGAAGCTCAAACCACCATGCTTTTTCCGTATGAATCTGGGGACCACAAGGAGGTTGAGAGATGCTGAGCGGAGAGCTCTAGAGGGAATATGGCGAGTCAAGACCGAGGAAATGAACGCGGGGGCTGTGTCCAAAAGGGCCTTAAAGACTGAACATGCCAGCTTGAAGGTGCAGCGTTTGGAGACAGGAAGCCAATGCAAACTACGGAGAAGGGGAGTGACATGCTGATGTTTAGGCTGGCGGAAGATCAGGCGAGCAGCCTGATTCTGCACCAGCTGCAGTCGGTGGAGGTGGCAAGCCGGAATCCCCGCATACAGCATATTGGCATAGTCGAGCCTGGAGGTGATAAGCGCAATGATGACTTGAGTCAGGGCTTCTCTGGTGAGAAACCTACTGATTTTGCGAATTCGCCTGAGGTGGAAAAAACAGGCTGAGGTGACAGAGTTAATTTGCGGTCTCATTGAAAGATCTTCCGAGATGATCACCCCCAGACTCTTCACTGTACTCACAGGAGTAGGTGCCGTCCCCAGAGTTGTTGGCCAGAAGGTGGAATTCCATGGGTGAGTAGGGCACCCCACCAGAACGAGCTCAGTTTTAGTGGGATTCAGCTTTAGTTGGCTGTGATACATCCATTCTGCGATGGTCAGCATGATGGACTGAAAGTTAAGGCGGGAGGAAGGAAGGGAATCAATGGGAAAAATTAATTGGAGGTCGTCCGCGTAATTGAAAATGGTGACCGGGGATTTACGGAGGGAAACTAGAAGGGGTTGAAGATACAAATTAAAAAGGAGGGGGGAAAGTGCAGAGCCCTGTGGGACACCACAGGTGAGGGATGTGTAGGGTGCAGAGAACGTGGACAGGTGAACAGATTGTGATCGCTGATTAAGAAATGATTTGAGCCAGTCAAGTGCCACTCCCTGTATACCGGCATTGTGGACACGGTCGATCAAGATGGTGTGATCGACCGTGTCGAATGCCGCAGAGAGATCTAATAGGACAAGGGCCTGAGAGAGGTTTTTATCAGCACCCTTCCTAAGGGTGTCCATGACTGCTACGATGACCGCCTCGGTGGAGTGGAGGGGTCTGAATCCTGCTTGTTGAGGGTCCAGGAAAGAAGATTTCTCAATAAAAGAGCTCATGCAGCGGGTGACATGGGTCTCCAGAATTTTTCCTAGGCAGGGAAGGAGGGAAATGGGTCTGTAGTTGCTTAGTATTGTGGGGTCCGCGTTGTTTTTTTTAAAAATAGGTAACACAGCAGCTTGCTTGAAGGAGCGGGGGACCTCCCCGGTGGCAAGAGAGTTATTAAGTAGTGCCAAAGGGGGGCCAGGATGCGCAAGGAAGGCATCTCTCAGAATCTGCGGGGGACAACAGTCATTTGGAGACCCCGAGCTGACTTTGAGAAGAAGAGAGGAAAAGTCTTGTAGGGAGATGGGAGGAAACTCCGTCAGAAGACTGGTGTTCTTGGGGGAAGAGGAGGAGGGGTGGGGGACGCGGGGGTTGGGATGTTGTTTTTTATGGTTGAAATTTTGTCGATGAAGTAAGAATTTAGCGAATCGCACAAGGTTTGAGTAGGTTGAGGTTGGGGGGTGACTCTGTCAGGCAAGGAGAGTTCATTGACAATTGAAAATATGTCCTTAGTTTTATTGTTGGAGTCCAGTATTTTTTGAGAAAAATAGGCCGTCTTAGCAGTCAAAATCAGTTGTTTATAAGATTTTAAGGAGTCAATGTAAACCAGTTTAAGCTGTGGGTCATAATTGCGGCGCCAACGGCGTTCTGCTTGCCGCAAGGCAAGTTTGTCCGCTTTGAGTGTGTCCGTGAACCAACGTTGTGCGTCATGAGGGCGCTTAGCTTTGATCTTTTTGAAAGGGGCAACTTTATTGCTGGCCTGACGCAGCCATTCATCAAGAAGGTCAGCCTGATCCTCTAGCGAGGTCGATGTCATGGGTGCAGTAGAGGCCAGTAAATCATGGAATTCAGACAGATTAGCTGTTTTCCAGTTTCGAGCCATGAGATTTTTAACACAGGGAGGGGGACACAAAGTGTGCAGGTGTAATTGGAAAGAAATAAAGTGATGATCGGACCAGGAGCAGGGGAGGACAGCAAGAGATGAGATGTCAAGGTTGGATGTCCAGACTTGGTCCAGAATATGGCCTTTGTGATGGGTAGGGGTGTGAACGTGTTGAAAGAAGTTCATGCTATTTAAAAGATCTGAGAATTCCACGGAGGATTCGCTTTCGTGGGCATCAGATGGCCAATAATTGAAGTCGCCAATCACTAGGATGTTAGCGTGATTGATGGCAAGTTGAGCGATAAAATCGCTGAAAAGTTGGGGGAAGAGAGGCATATGTTCAGGGGGTCTATATACGGTAATGCAAATAAAAGACGATTTAGCAGAGGAAAATTTTAGAACTAAACATTCTGTTTTTGGAATGGGTGTCACCGTGAGCTCGGTGAAACTATGTTCGGAGCGGATGATAGCCGCCACTCCGCCACCCGTTTTCCCAGCGGGCCGGTTGGCATATAAAATATAGTATCCCGTAGGGATTGCAGCAAGGATGTCGGGGGCGGAATCTTCAGTGATCCAGGTTTCTGCTAAGAGAAGGATATCAATGGAGCTCTGATGCAGCAGTTGAAAGATCTCAAGCTGGTGGCGGATAAGGGAACGGGTATTAAGGTAATAGATAAGTATAGGGACAGAGGTTGGCGGCAATGTGGAGAGGGGCTCGTGGGCTAGGTCAAGTGCCGGGAATTCAGATGGAACAAGAATACCACATACTTTAGCCGCTTTAATAGCGCGAGCCGGAATAGGCCCCGAGGATTTAAGTCTCAGGAGGTCGTGGGAGGAGTATGAATAAGTTTGGGCGTTACGACAGGGCCCTGGGCCTGGTCGGCCGCAGACGGGCGCAGACGGGCTTGACTTGTGCGCGACTTCGGCGCGAAGTCGGCGCTCCCGCTGCGCTCGTCCGCTGCGCTTACACCACGACGCCATAAATACTGTAAGGGGAGGGAGCACTAGACCGCTCACCTGCAAGGACTCAGCGCAGGACGGAAGTGGTGTCAGCCTGCAGGAAGTGCGGTCCTCGAACTGGCCCTCCGCAACAAACGGCACAAGCCGGGGCGGAACGGGGCCACGAGGGTGGAAGAGTGCAGGTAAAAGCTACTTCAAATATTTAGGGAGTCCAAGTGCAAAATACAGTTTTACAATTTTTAACCGGCGTGCTCTTAAAATCCGCCACGGGAGCAGAAGAAGAATGTGCAAAATAACAATGTTTTAAAAGTTGATCAGGCGTGCTCTTACATCAGCAGCGACCTAAGTTTTAAAAACAGCATCCACAAACACACACAGCCGCAGCCTGTTTCGCCGCGTTTGTCACTGGGGCTGGGGGCTGAAAGCAGCAGCTAAATACTGATACAGGCTCGGCAGCACTAGACCGCTCACCTGCAAGGACTCAGCGCAGGGCGGAAGTGGTGTCAGCCTGCAGGAAGTGCGCTCCTCGAACTGGCCCTCCGCAACAAACGGCACAAGCAGGGGCGGAACGGGGCCACGAGGGCGGAAGAGTGCAGGTAAAAGCTACTTCAAATATTTAGGGAGTCCAAGTGCAAAATACAGTTTACAATTTTTAACCGGCGTGCTCTTAAAATCAGCCGCGGGAGCAGAAGAAGAATGTGCAAAATAACAATGTTTTAAAAGTTGATCAGGCGTGCTCTTACATCAGCAGCGACCTAAGTTTTAAAAACAGCATCCACAAACACACACAGCCGCAGCCTGTTTCGCCGCGTTTGTCAAAGGAAAGGGAATTTACTTGCCCATAGTTCTCGGCCTCAGATTATAGCGTTGTTTCCCAGATATTGTCTGGTCTTTAAACAGGAGTTCAGGCTCCGTAGTGTCCAATCGATTTGATGGTGGCACAGCTTCTTGCAAGAGATTGTCACTTTCCTTTTCAGTAATTGTTCCTTTCACACGTGCATCACTGAAAGGCAGAAATCGTGGCACAGTTTCAGTCTCTGAGTCAGCGACACTCTCCTGGACCCACCGGTCGTACGGCAGAGGCAAAGGGACCCTCTTGCAATGTACGCTGTGGATCCAGTTCTTTTTGCCTTCCACTCGCACGGCGGATCTCGTTGACAGCAGGACTAGGTGGGGGCCGGTCCAGCGGGGCTGATTATTCTTTGTCCGCTGGAAATTTTTCACCAGAATCCACGAACCAGGATTGATGGTGTTGCCTGGATCTTCAGATACCTGAGGCAGAGAATCATGAACCTGTTGGTGTAAAACACGCAATTTAGCCGTCAATTCGTACAAATAGTCAAGCAGTACAGGGTGTTCGATTTCACTAAATTTGGTCGGCCTTGGCACTCCCCATATGTTGGCCGGGCGGCCGAACACGATTTCGTACGGGCTAAGCCCCACTCGCGAATGCACAGTCATTCTGGTTGATAGGAGTGCTAAAGGCAGAGTGTCAGGCCATTTAAGACCAGAACTCGCTTGAATTTTGGCCAATTTTAGCTTTAATGTGCCGTTGTAGCATTCTACTAGTCCAGCTGATTGGGGGTGATTTGCAGCGTGAAATTTCTGCTGGATGCCTAGCCCTTCGCATACTTTCTTCATCACTCGACCCACAAATTCACTCCCATTGTCACTCCAGACCATTCTCTGCATTCCAAACCTAGGGAAAAACTCTTTCACAAGGGCTTTAGCTGTGGATAAGGCAATGTTGTCTTTCAGGGGGTATGCTTCTACCCATCTTGAAAAGGCGCAAACAACAACGAGTACGTATTTTAAATTGTTGCACCTTTCCATGTGGATGAAATCTAGCTGCAAAACCTCGAACGGATACGTTGGAGGCGCAAAATTACCAGCTGGAGTTGGGGTTCCCCTACCAGGGTTGTATTTCAGACACACCATGCAATTCTTGACCACATTCTCTGCACACTTAGGAATTCCAGCATTTTGCCATACTGGGGCCAACAACTTACAAATCCCTTTCGCACTGATGTGAGCCATTCCATGAGCCATTGTAACCACTGCAAGCACATACGCATCAGGTAACAACCATCTCTGATGCTCTGTCAATTCAACCCAACAACCATTCGCATCCAATTTACCCGTACTTTCTCTCCACACATTCAATTCTTTCTCTGTAGCTTCAGCTTGAATGGATTTCACACTCTCTATCGTGTCTTCACACATTCCAATGTCACCAATCCATCTTGCTGGGCCTGCAACATACATTCGACTCATCACATCCCTCGCTGTTTCTTTTGCGACTTTGTCAGCAAATGCATTTCCACGACCAACATCATCAGTCACTTTCTTGTGTGGACTGCATTTTACAATCGCAACTTGCAATGGCAAAGCAAGTGGTTCAAGGAGCTCATTCACCAATTGACAATGCTGAATCTTAGTTCCATGCGAAGTCAGGAACCCACGTTCTTTCCACAATCGTCCAAAACTGTGAGCCACACCAAATGAATACTGGCTGTCGGTATATATGTTCACTTTCATTCCTTTCGACAACACACACGCTCTCGTAAGTGCAATCAATTCTGCTGCTTGAGCTGAATTATGTGGGATACGTGCAGCTTCAACAATCGTATGCAAAGTCGTAACAGCATAGGCCGCAGTCGTATCACCATTTGGAAGCTTGAAGCATGAACCATCCACCCATAAAGTACCATCACACTTTGAAAGGGGAGTGTCACTAAGATCTATTCTCCCTTTTGTTTCTTCTTCTGTTCTGAGAAAACAATCATGCTGTTCAGAAGTATCTAACTCTGTTTCAATCGGCAGCAACGTGGCTGGGTTAAGCGTGTTGCATCTTTTTATGTGCACATGACTCGCTAACAGTGTCAACTCATAACCTGACAACCGAGCACTAGTTAAGTGCTGTGTCTTGGTTCTGTTTAACAACGTGTCCACTGCAAGTGGAACCATCACAACCACTGTATTATTCATCACTAAACCAGCAGACTGCCGAATAGAAACAGCTGCTGCTGCTGTGGCTCAAGCAACTCGGCAACGCTTTAGCTACCGGATCTAAGGTCGATGAAAAATACGCGCATGGACGCTGTCTGTTCCCAAACAACTGTGTCAACACTGACAATGCCCAACCTTCTTTCTCATGGACATACAACGTAAAGGGCTTACTGTAGTCGGGGGTACCCAACACAGGAGCCGAACATGATGCATTGCGCAATTCGGAAAAACTTTTCTGACACTCTTCAGACCACGGGAGTGGATTCGGTGTATCTTTACAAGTTAATGCCACCAAAGGTTTGGCCAACAAGGAAAAATTTGGTATCCATTGTCTGCAGTAAGATGTAATACCCAAGAAAGCACACACTTCTCTTTGTGTCCTAGGCACACTCAGTTTTGAAATTGCCTGAATTCTTTCTGGGGTCAGTTTCCTTCCCGCCTTCGATAAGAGATGACCTAAGTAGGTCACTTCTTGTCGACAATATTGCAATTTCGAAAGGGACACTTTGTGATGCAAATCAGACAAGTGATGCAACAACGACAACGTGGCTTCTTTACAGATTTTCTCAGTATCTGCAACAACAAGCAGATCATCAACGTACTGAATAAGGGTTGCGCCATCAGGCAAAACAATTGTGTCAAGCTGTGCTTTTAAAGCTTGACTATATATCGATGGACTTTCACAGTAGCCCTGGGGAGCGCGTTTGAAGCGGAAGCTGCGACCTCCTAAACTTAAGCCGAAAATATCCCTACTTTCCTCGGCAATCGGGATGCTGAAGAACGCATTATTCAAGTCAATCACCGAGAACCAAGTTGCAGAAGCTGGAATCATAGTCAATAGGGCCGTAATATCAGGGACAACTGGAAATTGTGGCACACCTATTTTGTTCACCTCTCTAAGATCAATCACAAATCTGTAAACAAGTGGCTGGGAAGGGTCAGTACGCTTCAAAACAGGCAGAACAGGGCTATTGCAAACGTTGCCTCTTGTCTCTTCAATTACATCTTTTTCAATCAAATCATAAATGATCGCTAGCAACACTTTTTCACCTTCGCTAGAAATTTTATATTGGGGAATTCGTGGCATTTTAACGTTGGCTTTTAATGTCACAACATATGGCGATATTTCCAAAAGACCTACATCATTAGGACCGGTGGCCCAAAGAACATCAGGAAGAGACGACAATTCTGTCGGGAGTTTATCCCTCGACAAATACATTGGGGAGATTATTTTCGTACCTAGTGTAAGTTGTACTCCTGAAGGAGAACAATACAAAGTCGCATACAATCTTTTCAACAGATCCAATCCTAATAAATTTTCACCACAACCTGTTGTCAGAATAAGGGGTGCTTCTAATTCACACGGTCCAACAGAAAGGGACATAGGACTAGAAATCGGGTTCCTAACCTGGGCACCAGAAAAACCTACTGAAACATTCATTTCGCCAGACAAAGGTGCGCCAGGGAGTTTAGAGTGCATAATAGAACTCTTTGTAGCACCAGTATCCAACAGAAAAGGTTCTGACACACCTGATGTAATCACCTCAATGTAAGGCCCATTCTGATCTACTGGAACTGATCTTTGTCTATGGCTGTCCTAGCAATCATTACCCTCCATATTCTCATCTTCTGCATAGTAGTCATCAGCATACTACTGAGCTGTCCTATTAGACGCGTTATTTTGCTGATCAAACCTATTCATTGAATTTTGAGGTGGAAATGAGCGCGCGCTCTGGGGGAAATTTCCACGTCCTCTACCTCTAGGCGCTTGTGAAACACCTCGACCTCTTGCACCAGAAGCACCATTCATGCGCTGTAACAAAATAGGACAACTATACTTAAAATGACCCTCTTCTTTACAATATGAACACTGATTAGGGCCTACAGGAAAACGCTGTTGGGGATACTCGAACCTTTGAGAGTTTCTCTGAACCTGTTGAGGTTGCTGATCGTTACTTTGACCACCACGTGGTGGATACGCTTGTTGCAAAAGAATCTTTTTTTACTTCTTTAGTTTTCTTGTCTACTCTATCCTTCTCATCTTTATCCCCATTTTCGTAGAACTGTGAAGTAGCCAATATCTGTGCTGAATAGGAAACGGCCCAAGAACTTTCTGAATCTTTCAATTTTTTACACAACTCGGGAAGCAAATTGTGCACAAATTTGTCAACGAACAACCGTTTACCACCTTCTGTACTCATCTCTTGACCGCTGTGGTCTACGAAGGTCTCTTCGAACCTCGTGAAAAAGTCAGACACTGTTTCGTCTTTCTTCTGCTTACATGCAGACAACTTGTCCCAATTGACACGTAATTCAGGCATTAAAGTCTTCATATACGTAATGATCTTATCAGGAAGTTCAGTAATCGAATCCTCAGGTTTTGCACCACCTACTTGCCTATTGTCGGCATCTCTAAGATTAACCCATGTATCACCCAATTCAACCGCATGATCTGTATGACGAATCTTACTCCAAATAGGTTGTGGAACAACATTGCCAAACAACATGTCGATGTCCGCCAAATTCATAACACACAAACCCACAGTCTGAGTCAACTCTTTGTAGTACCCTGCTGGATTTTTGCGTTGATCAGGCAAAGACTGCTTAATAGCTAAAACTTCCGCACGTTTCCAGGGAACATGCACCCAGACGCGTTGAAAATTAACCGGTACAGCCGGTGGATTATTACCTGGACCAGCATCAACTGCTTCCTTCCACACTGGAGGAACTTCTCTCATTGGATATTGCCTCGCTTTTCTTTTAACAGAGGAATCCGACTCAAACAACGACCGAGAAACACCCTCACTCCTAAACAACAACAATGTCGCAACCGCTTTTTCAACTTCAGAACCCACAATTGTGCCTTTCCCAAACTCGTACCGTACACGACATAGATCAGGCGGATTGGGCTCCAAATCATTCTCCTCTAAATCCTCACTCAGGAAAGTACACATTCTATCAAAAACGTATCTCTGTTTTGGTGCTTTCCACTGATGGAAGACATCCATAACAGATTCTAGCTCATATCTCGTCGGTTCGGTAACCCATTTATGTGCCAAATAATTCAACATTTCCTTCTCCCTAGAATCAGGCAGTTGACTACGCAACTGTGTACGCTCTGAGGTAGGGGTCGTACTTGTTGCCCCAAAGAAGGGATATAGAAGACTAGTGACCGTGCTGGTCACTCTCTGTCGAACAGAGGGAGAATTCGATGAAAACACAAGCGGAAAAGCAGGGGGAGGCAAGGCAGATGCAGAGGCAGTGTCAGAGGGAATACCAGGAGTGGGAGTCGATATAGTAGTTAAAGTTGTAGGAAGTAAAGGCAAAGCAGATGTCAAAACCGGTGGCCCTTGAGGAGGCTGCACCGGAAGAGTAGGAGCCAACTGAAGAGCAGCTGGTGGCTGTGGAAGAACTTGAGTCACAACAATCGGGGGTTGCACGACTAGAGGTTGCGGAGGTGCAGTAGCACTCTGTGCATAGGGGGGTGGCGAACTCAATAAGTGCGACATTAGGGGATCTTTTTCAAGTTTTTTTGCTGCATTTTGCTGGAGAGGCGGCAAAACTGGATAGCATTTATCGATCGCCATTTTACGTTGCCTGTGCAACTGTTCACTCGCTTGTTCTTCCTCATCATCTTTATATTGCATAGCAGCTTGCATTATTGAAATGCCCTTTTCTCTTTTATTCTTTTTAGCTAATTTAATTTCTTTCTGTGTGGCTTCCTTTCGCCATAGGCGGAAAGAGTCAAACATTGCCGGACGGGCTTTCTTCTTAAAAAGTCTAACTTCTAGATTATCTAAGATTTCCGTGTCAAAGCTACCATATTGGGGCCATTTTAAAACACCATCCTTTCTGGTGTATTGGATCCATACTTCATTATATGTGATGGGGCCTACTCCATGTTTCACATACAATTCATAAGTTGGAGTTCCAATCGGAAGAACCGGACACGAGTCCTCCAATCGGGAATCCCTATTACAACCAAGACAAAACAAATTTCCAAGTCTGCTAAGACCAGGCATCTTCGCTCTCTAGTCTAGCTTCAAACTTCAAGGGTTTATCGAATACGATATTCTCGTGAATACACGAGTCCCTCGGCTTTGGTACTTGCAAGTTCCAAATCAAAGATCCCAAGGGGACACTCAAACTAAGGACTGGGAGACGCTCCACTTATACTTAACTGAGGTATCGATGACTTCGCCAGAAGACTCGTCTATCGTTTCGCTCTACCAATCATCAAGGGTCCAAAACAGGGCGATAGTCAGGGCAACAGTCCTTCGTAGCCGTCGGGAAGCGGGGAACCTCGCAGCAAAGACTTTCGGACCACGTCGACCTGCAGGGGTCGATGAAGTGGCGGCCTTCCTCCAGAATTTTCACACGAAGCTCCTCACGAACCTCTGGCTTAGACCGGTACCGCTGAAATCGCCTCACGTTGGGCGCCAACTGAAGTACTGGGTTTTTCAGAACCGGTACCGAACCGGTAACCCAGCGGTGCCTGGGACAACACCCAAAGACTTCGGGTTCTTCCTGTTTCAGACTACAGAAACACGGAGTCTTCTAGGTGAAGTCAAAGATCAAGTTTATTGGCTGCAACCAAGTAACAGGTATCCTAGAAGTACAACACGGTGTATATTCTCAGGAGACTGCTCAAACTTACAGGCCGGTCCTTCTCTTTTTATACAAAATATTATGCTTCAGGCAAACATTCCTGGTTTTACAGTTGACCATTCACATATTTTCACTACAAAGAAAGAGCAGAGTCATGATGACAATCCCACATTTCAGTTTGGTCAGCCCACAATCAATTACCCGGCAAGGCCCAGTATTTTCATCAGATATCGACGGACCCCCAATAAAAACGGGCACCTCCTCCTTGTAAAGCAAGTCATAAAGTAGAAAACGGGGATAGGTGTGTGCAAGATTAGGTGTGGTTTGTGTGCGAGGAAAGGTTTATGGCATGTTGTGCCTTGATGCTATCTCGACCGGCCACTGGGAGAGGAACTGCCCAAACAGGTTCTGCCCTGGGCAGTGGAATCAGCTTGCCCAGGTCGCAGAGGAATGTCAGCAAAGGTGTACGTGTCCTTCAGAATCATGTTTGGCCTTAATCATTGGCCTATGTGAGGGCAATTCACAAAATGGCTGCCGTACACAAAATGGAACCCAAGGGGTCAGGACGAAAATGACGATTTCAGGGTGAAATCGTCACTCGAATACGACGAAAATGTTTGTACATAGTATACTGGCCATTTTCGGTCTGCTGATATCAAAATCGTCATGATATGACGATGTTTATAACATAGGCCCAACATTTTCAGTACCACAACAGGGTAAACTGACATACAAATACAATCGCACTGCTGCTCTATTCCATTTCAGTATTTTGCATTTTTGATACCATATTGAATGAATGGATATCAAAAATCATATATCAAATCAATTCACAAAACAATTCACAAAAACAACCACACAATAAATCATCTGTCCTCAACGATCATAGAAATACAGATAACTCCTCATCCCTGTCGCGTCAATTTGGGTAATTGCATTTAAACTCCAGAATGTATCTAGTCTCCAGCCATCTCAAAATCTTTTCTCAATTGCAATCTCTCTTACTGTGAGCAAGCCTGATAATGCCAATCAATTGCAAAAGTGCAGGATTCTGATTATGCTGTTTACAAAAATTTCTTGCTATAGGGTAAGCATTATCCACATTTTATATCACTCTGGGAATTATAAAGTTGGCACTACCTTTAGAGAGTAGGTCACACAGGCATTTTAACAGAAATGCAGCGTAGTCCGTGGCACATGTAATATATTTCTGTAGTTTTATCACTTTTCCTGTAGGCAATGTGGTGGACCTGCAGTTACTGATCAATTTACAGGCTTTGCATTTACTGCCCATATAAATGTTTTTTCTGGGGTTCAACCAACAGGTTTCAACCTTGGTGTGGAAAAACTGGATGTTAGCGTGTCTTTTTGGGATTTGGTTTGCGAAATGCTGTATTAAGGTGAGCCAATATATCACATCTCAGCAGGGGGTCTGCCTTTATCAAATGCCAATGTTCTCTTAAAATGTTATTGATCCTGAACTTGACAAATGAAGTGTATGTTATCTTACACTTCTTTTTGTTAAAAAACAAGCGTTGCTTCCCTGTTAACTTAGAATTTTTTCCTTCAGCTTCATGTAATATATTTTGTGGATATCCTCTCTTCCTGAACCATTCCTTCATGGCAACCAGCTCATTAGTAAAGCCCTCCTCAGAATTACTATTATGCTTTACATGGGGAAAACCGCTTGAGGGATACTTCATTTGACATTTTTGGGATGATGTCTATTACTGTGAAGGCTACTGTTACCTGTCATACTCCTGCAGAACAAAATGATGAATATTTGACCATTTATAACCCTAACCTTGATATCCAAATATTCAACCTGAATCACTGATGTGTGAAGTTAAACCCCCATTTAAATAGTTATTTTGCGACTCATAAATTCCATGGCTTCCCTCTCTTTTCCAACTCATAGGATAAAACGCTCATCAATGTAACCACAAGTGTGACTGTTGAATCTGTTTCTCAAATCTTTTGTGGACCACCTGCTTCTCCCTCCAGCCCATGTAGAAGTTTGCATAGCTGTCGATAAAGCAGGTGCCCATTGCAGTTCCAGATAGTTGTCTGTATAGCTACCCATGAAGTAGAAAGGTATTGCTATTAGGACAGAACTTAATCATATTCAATAATATGATTTAACTAATACAATCATCTTGCTTAAAACAATGGCTATGTTTCCTAGTGTAACTTATGATTAATTGAAATGTAGAATGAAGAAACATCTATGGTCATCATGTGGTATGTATTGTCCCAATGAATATTGTGGGTTTATTCTAAGAAATTTGTGCTATCCCTACAGTAAAATGATACACTTTTCACTATTGGGAAAACAAAAAAATCCACATAGATCGCGGTATTTTCAAGGAGACTTTGGTTTGAGGACTCTGTAGGGTGCTCTGGAGGAATAATGGGTAACAGATAAGAACAAGGGTTGAGTGAATCATCAACTTTTAAGAATAAATACTCCTCAGCGTTGAGTAACTCCAAATCTCTACAATCACATAGTAGATCATGATACAATAATTTTATATCTCTGTACGTATTTATTAGAACCTGCTCAGAACAAACTGTCAATGTTAATTGAGTAAATGCCTTGGTTTTGTATTTCTTAATTTAATGTCCATTAATATGATATTACCCTCCTTGTCTGAGGATTTGATTACTAAATTGGGATAGTTCCTTAAACTTTGTAATGCCAGTCCATGTGATTTAGTCAGATAGTACCCCATGCCATGGTTAGCATTTCATGCAAAACTTTATAAACTCCGATCACCAGGTTTTGGAAGACATCCATATTGTCATGTCCCATACTGAGATGAAAGGTAGATCTATATTTGAAGTGATTTAAACTTGCTTTGTCAATTTGAACACCCAGTTCTACCAATGTTCTCCTCTTGTCATGTCTCAATATTAGCAAAACATAGGTTTTGTGGAATTTAAATAAAAAATATTTTGGAAGTCTAGGTTTTCTCAGGAATCGAAAAAGATCTGCACGAGTGTCACAATAATAATACTCAGTCATCGGGCAATAGGATGAACCCAACTCTAACACAGATTTATTAGTCATATTAATTTCATAAATAGATACATTTAGCACAGTAAATACATTTTACTCACTTTTTTTTTGGGTGCACCCTCATCTTTTTCCCGTAAAGCATGTTGTCCTGCTTTTCTGCTCCATTGCCCCTTCTAGTTTTGCACATTCTATAGCGCCTCCTTTTAATTTTGGGTGACGTTTTCGGTACTTTTGGTTTGTTTCAGTAATTGATATTCTTTTTTAAAGGTTGTTGAGGGGTGCAGGTGAATGTCAGCTGTTGGAGCACTTTCTTTCATGTTAAGATGGTGCCTCAAAGCTAGAGCCTGACATGAAGAATTCATGTTGTCTCTGCATCTGCTCAATATTGACATTCCTGTAGCAAAATTGAACACTCTCCCTTCCATATAAACGTTTTTTGTCTCTCAGAAATGTCCTGCATTTTTTAAACTTCAATACTTTCTTGTATATTAAAGTCTTTTCTCCATGCCATGCATGAAATATTTTAATTTTTTCCTATTCATTTTCAGTCCTTAAGTAGTTCTCAATATTTTGATTTCCTCCACTATGCACTCAAGTTTGATTTCATATTTTACAAGCAAATCCATCATATGCTTTGATGTCATACCCATAAGGGCTTTGGATTTGGATTCTCATGGGATTAAATATTGAATATATGTAAACCTCTAGGCATACACCCAAATTCAATATAATTCTCTAATGAGATCATTCCCTACCATCTTTACATCTTTTTTATGGAAGGTCTTACAAATAGTTACAATCATTGTGATAATGACTGTCCTTTACTAGGGTTATCACTCATGTTTCCTTCATCACTTACATCATCATCATCATGCTTTTCATCAAAGATATTTGCAGTCCGTTCCTTCCTTTTTCACAGTGCGTCCTCCATTGTGTAAGAAACAGTCATGATCCAGATAATGATTACAAAAATATTCTTCTAACAGTCCTGTTGCTGTTCCTAAACAGGTATCTGGGGCTACAGTGTGCACCTTCAGCCAATCAAAGGAGCAATGCTGTAGTGGGAGTTTATTGGATGGTGTGTAACCTCCGCCCCACTCAGACACCACTCAACCAGCTCTCAATGCTCCAGTGTACCTCATGACTTAGGTGTTGGGAATCGGCAAATTGTCTCCAAGGCCCAGATGCTGCATTCATGTGTGTCACTTCCACCTATTGCTCCAGTTCCGGTTCAAGGTTGAAGCCCGACATATTTATATCAAGTTACAATGGTTCTCTTCAAAGAAACTGACTGATACTCCAGGATCACTGTAGATGTTTAACGCAGATGGTTACACGTTTCGACTATACAGTCTACGTCAAACCAACAGTGTGCCCCACTGAAATGCAAAACATATTCCCACAGTGATTAAACATAGAAAATATGCAAAGGGTCCAATTCCAATGTCGTTCGAAAAGCACTCTGACAAAACCAGTTCCAGAATGCTCTCCAAACTATTCTCCTTGGGAGAGTCTGACCAAGCCATTTGGATGCATCTGAATGCAACCGGATATGAGTCGGTTGGACTCCCATTGACTTCTATGGGAGGCAGTGTTCCAAAACGAGAACACACTCCCATTGCATGAAAGGGGTGAATGGGGAAAACCTTGCACTCTGTGGCAGGCACCCCATGGTGCCTGCCACCCTGGGCATGGTTGGAAAGGCGGACCCTTGGGTACCCCCACCGGCCTGATTGTGCGAGCCCCGGGTGAAGGTGAACCTGCTATGGGCCTCCAAAGACCGATTCCGCAGCCGATCCATTCCAGGGAAACCGATTTGGAACGGCTGTCTGAATTGGTCATCGTACTCACTCGCTCAGAAAATGGAGTCCATAGAGCCGTACGATTCGGCTCCGGAAGACGCAACCTGGCCAAATGCCTTTTGGAACCAATTTGGTCAGCCCTAACAGTTTCCAGGAATCAGAATCGGTCACTTGGGAAGTGTGTCTGATTTGGTCAGAAACAGAGTTCCGGATTGCATTCAGCAAACAGAAATCTGATTCCGAACCCTTCCGAACGACATAAAAGTTGGGCCCGAAGTCTTTTAAATTATTGAAATTATGGAAATGTTAATTGCACATATTCACTTTGCACTATAGCACTTTTATTTTGCAGTATTAGTGCACTGCAGTCAGGAGATTTTGGATTGCATTACATGACGGCTTCATATATGGTGCAAAGAAATTCTGTTAAGAATCCTTGCACTCAATATGGCTTATAACTCATTATGATGTTTGGATGCATATGGTATATGCCCGTATTCCAGGAAATTAATGATATATTCTTTTTTCAACTATATTTTCCATACAGTATAAAATACAGTCCTGGTACTATTTTTACTGTGGATTTTTACACATTAGTAAAGAATTTAAAACTAAGTGCCATATTGCAAGCCATGTATGCTAATTATGTGTTCTATGTATAGTCACTATAGTTATACATTTTGTGAGATTATGGAGCGTACTATTGACTTGACAAAGGCAGTAACGGTGAAATGCATAACCATCCTCTACCGCAGTGCTGGTTCACTTCTTAAAGAGAACTATTGCGGCTTGGTATAAATACATAGGTGTTGCACCCATTAACCGGCACCAGCTCAATAGGTGGAAGTGACCGTCTTGTGTGTGACAGTGGTTCTTTGAACAAACAGGCACACACACACACAAACACACATGCAAAAATGCACACACACATACATATATACATATATAAATATGCATAATATATCAAATATAAATATATGCATTATATATATATATATATATATATATATATATATATATATATGTATATATATATGTATATATATATATATAAAAATATATAAATATATATATATATATATTACCTACTGGCGGTCGCCAGTAGGTAGTTATAGTTAGGATTGATTTCCATAGGGAAATCGCAACATTCTATTGGGAATAACTTTGGCGCCGGTTCAGGAATCTGCCTGAATTTTTCAGCAACTTTTCCTCGCGGCGCTCCGGTCCTTCCCTGAAAGTTTGGGGGGAATTTGTCAAGCGGGGGCCGAGATAAAAGGGGGGTCCCAAAACGTGTTTTCCCCATGTTAATTTCCATAGGCCGGTCGGTCGCACTTTTAGCTCGAACGGCTGAATGGATTTTCACCAAACTTGGCAAAATTGTAGGGACTGGTAGCCCGATGTGCCTTTGCTATGTCTTAGGATATGTGCTCCAGAGGATTTAGAGTAATTTCGGTTAAAAAAAAATTATATATCTACAGCCGCACCCCGGTACGCGCACAGGGGAGCGCTCCGGGCGCGCCACGCGACTTGCGCACGCACTCCCCACACACACCTCACACACGCACACCTCCACCCACACCCAAACACCGGATCACTGACATAATATCGACGACACAAATATCGAGATACACAAATATCGAGTCAAAAATATCGATTGACAAAATATCGACTCCCTATCTTCAAACAGGTAAGTACCAAAATATCGACTCCAAAATATCGACTTACAAAAATATAGACTGTCAAAATATCGATTTTTTTAAAATGTCTTAAAATTAAGTTAAAACTAATATAGTAATACATATATTTAATATAAACTTAGAAATAATTATTAAAAAAATATAATTTTAATAAATAATTTATATAATTAAAAAAATTATATCACCAAAAATTACACACACATATATATATATATATATATATATATATATATATATATATATATATATATATATATATATATATATATATTAAACATATTATTAAATAAACATATATAACATTTTAGAAAATGTTTAAAATTTATTGTTACAACTATAGTGAGTTCAACATTAGCAAAAGTGTTGGATAGCGTAGAGGTAAAATTTACTACTCCCACTCCAGTGGGTGCAACAGTGAGGAAAGCGCTGGGTAGCGTAGAGGTTAAAATTACTATTCCCACTCCAGGGATGTATGACGTTACAACGCATACTTTTAGAACGCCTACCATTACAACAAAACTTTTACAACGCAAAAACTTTTACAACGCATACATTTACAACGCAAGATTTTACAACGCATATACCTTTACAACGCATACCATTACAACATAAGTATTGGTAAGTATATAATAATTTTTTGAATATAAATTAATAAAAAATATTATAATATAATTTAATATAATTTAATTTTATTAAATAAATGTAATTTAAATGTAATTTTACTTTATTTTTACAAAGTACCCCTGTACCCCAAAAACCCAAAACTGACCCTGAACCCTAAAAATACCCCTTTACCCATAAACTGAAAACTGACCCTGAACCCTAAAAATACCCCTTTACCCGAAAACTGAAAACTGACCCTGAACCCTAAAAATACCCCTTTACCTACAAACTGAAAACTGACCCTGAACCCTAAAAATACCCCTTTACCCCAAAAACTGAAAACTGACCCTGAACCCTAAAAATACCCCTTTACCCAAAAACTGAAAACTGACCCTGAACCCTAAAAATACCCCTTTACCTACAAACTGAAAACTGACCCTGAACCCTAAAAATACCCCTTTACCCCAAAAACTGAAAACTGACCCTGAACCCTAAAAATACCCCTTTACCCAAAAACTGAAAACTGACCCTGAACCCTAAAAATACCCCTTTACCCAAAAACTGAAAACTGACCCTGAACCCTAAAAATACCCCTTTACCCAAAAACTGAAAACTGACCCTGAACCCTAAAAATACCCCTTTACCTACAAACTGAAAACTGACCCTGAACCCTAAAAATACCCCTTTACCCCAAAAACTGAAAACTGACCCTGAATCCTAAAAATACCCCTTTACCCAAAAACTGAAAACTGACCCTGAACCCTAAAAATACCCCTTTACCCAAAAACTGAAAACTGACCCTGAACCCTAAAATTAAAATATTTATCAATTAATCAATTATAATTAATTACCAATTATATTTTAATTAATTACCAATTAATAATTAATTAACAATTAATTAAAAAAAATATCAATAAATAAATTAACATATTTAATTAATTATAATTAAATTACTTCCCACCCTATTCCCCTATAAACCCACAACCCGCTACAGAAAATAAATTACTAAAATTAAAATATTTTTCAATTAATCAATTATAATTAATTACCAATTACATTTTAATTAATTACCAATTAATAATTAATTAACAATTAATTCTAAATTATTATCAATAAATAAATTAACATATTTAATTAATTATAATTAAATTACTTCCCACCCTATTCCCCTATAAACCCACAACCCGCTACAGACTTATATTACACAAAAAATAAAAATTATTATTAACTTACCTTAAATTCGATATTTTTGTTGTCTATATTATGTCTAGTCGATATTATGTCCATTCTATATTTTTGATTCGATATTATGTCCATTCTATTCGATATTAATTTTCTCTAGTCGATATTTTTGTTGTCTATATTATGTCTAGTCGATATTATGTCCATTCTATATTTTTTACTCGATATTCTGTCCAGTCGAAATAATTGACTCGATATTATGACTGTACACCCCAAACACCCCACACCGACACCTTACACATCCACACCCACACATCCCACACACCCACACTCACACACACACCTCACCCCCCAACACACACACACACGCACACACAGATACCTCACAGACACACCCCACACACACCTCCCCCCACACACACACACCTCACACACACCTCCCCCCACACACACACACCTCACACACACCCACACATCCCACACACACACACACATCCTACACACATACCCCCCACACCCACACACACCCCCCACACACCTCACACACCCACACCCCCACCTACACCCAAACACCCCACCCACCCACACACACACCTTACACACCCACATCCCCACCCACACACCTACACACACCTAATAGTGAAAATAATAGTGTAAAATAATCATTTTGAATGATTACAGGTAGGGTAGCTCTGAAAAGAGATTTTGGGTTCTGTGGCTGTTTTAGGTACCTAAAAGTACGTCCCCCACACGCACACAACCCCACACACCCACACACTCCCCACACACACCTCACACATGCACACCTCCACCCACACCCAAACACCCCACACCCCTACACCGACACCTTACACATCCACACCGACACCCACACATCCCACACACCCACACTCACACACACACCTCACCACCCAACACACACACACACACACACAGATACCTCACAGACACAGACACACCCCACACATCCCACACACACACACCTCCCCCCCCCACACACACACACACACCTCACAGACACACCCACACATCCCACACATACACACACATCCTACACACATACCCCACACACCCCACACACACCTCACACATCCACACCCCCATCTACACCCAAACACCCCACACACCCATACACTCCTCACACATACTTCACACACCCTCAACTCCACCCACACCAAAACACCCCACAGAGCCACACCCACAGACACACCTTAAACACTCACACCCAGACCTACACCCACTGACTCCCTAGAAGTCACACACACTGCATTACTTATCTTTCTTTGCTGTTTCCCTCAAACCCATTCAGGTACTATTTCCTTTACTCTCTTTGTCCTTTCTCTTTGTCACTCCCCATGTCTTATCCTAATTCAATTTTTCACCCTCTTTCACCCCTCTTTACTTATACTAACTGGTCTTTTCTTACCCTCACTCACCGTTCTTCATTTATCCCGGTTACGCCACTACCCTTCATTCTCAATTTTTTACTGTCCTTTCTTTTTCTTTCAACACCCACTCACATTCTCCCACTATCTCTACTTTAGTCTTCTTCCTCTCTCTTCCCTTCTTTCGCTCCTTTAGTCATTTTACTTTTCTCACTTTCACCCTATCACACCTTCTCTGTTTTTTACTATGTAATAAACAATCCCTCTGTGTTCATCCTGTAGCTCTCCTTCATTACATTTTTTTTTCCTATTTTTTGGGGGGCACGCCTCGGTACGTGTACCCTAGGAAATTTTTTTTGACAAAGAGTCATTAAAAATATAGTTTTATTTTTATAAATGAAAGGTAGTTCTAAAAAGAACTGTTTTTTTTCTTCTTTTTGTTGTTTTATATTTTTTTTTGTTTGAACATTTTGTACTTTTTTTGGCTTTTCAAAACAGTTTTATATTTTTTTTGTATTTTTTATGGGGATAAACAAAAAACAGGGAATTGTAAATGGCTCAACAGGAGCAAAAAGCAAAAAACGGAAAAAATTACTGTTTTTTGGGGCATTTGTGATTGTCACCAGCAAGGACGACGAGCTTCATGCTCTTTTCACCATAGGCGATGAGCTTGCCACATGCAATACAGGTGATTCTAAAATCAGCAAATCGTTGCTGAATACAAGGCATCATCTCCGTTGTTTCTGGTCCCGATTGAGTGGGTTGCTTTCTTTTGGAGCTGGTCCTTGAACACTGGGGGAGGTGACTTGCCAGTTCCCTGATCTCTGCACGAGAATAGTTGTTAGCATGCTTCCGGGTCATATGTCGAATCATGGTATTATTACCAAATGAATATTTTTTGTGTGGGTTGCCCCTTGAGAGTTCTGCACCACAGATTCGACCTTACCTTGGCCGCATTAACTTTTTTCTTACCCTCTGGAAGTGAAAAAAACTCCCATACAATGTGTTCTTTTGGCTTGTATGGGGTATTTTGTTCAGGCAGCCATCTTTTCCCCTCCTCCTCCTCTTCTTACTCCTCCTCCTCTTCTTCACCACCAATGTATTGTTGTGGTGGTCCTCTTGGTGATGGTGGTGGTGGTGGTGGTGCAGATGCTCCAGCTGTTGCTGCTACAGTAGCCATTTAAAAGTACAAAAGAATTGTCTCTTTAGATGAAACAGGTCTTCCTCAGTCAAAGGACAAAGTCAGAATAAGGAAGAAAGGTTGGGTTTTTCATCATTTGGGAAAAAAAACTGTCCTCAACCAATCAGAAGTGTTATTTTCAGATCACAAGACCGAGGCTTTACTCATTTGGAAACCAAAACTGTTCTGCACCAATAGAAAGTGTTATTTTCTGGTCACATGACCCGACGCGCTTACGCTATGCGCTCCGGGGCGCGCCCGCGGGTGCGTAGCGTAAGCGCGTCAGGACGTTCCGCGATCGTATGCGATCGCGTGCTTTCGGTTGCGATAACGCTGTGCGTCATATGACGCATCAAGTGTCTACGCGAAACGTCACAATGTTGTTTTCGTTCGCGGGAATAGCGCTAACGGGACGCTCCCCGGTACGCGCCCCCGGGCGCGCCGTAATATTGCGCTTACCCGTGTGTTCACCAGTACGCGCCCCGGGAGCGCCCGGGGTTAAAAAAATAAAAGAAAAAATTTGACATATTTATACAATATAAAATTCGTTTTAAAATTTTTTACTTTCTATACCTATAAAGATTTGCTATTAAAAAACCATTGAAATTCACTGAAAAAACCATAGGTTTCACACCAGTTATAGTTAGGAATTAGCATTAAAAAAACCTATGAAATTCACTGAAAAAACCATAGGTTTCACACTAGTTATAGTTAGGAATTAGCATTTAAAAAACCTATTAAATTCACTGAAAAAACCATAGGTTTCACACCAGTTATAGTTAGCTGGAAGTTTTACTCGCATAAAACCATTGAAATTCCCACGTTATAGTTAGTTGGACTCACTATAACTTGCGCGTGCAATGCACTGCTGATGACGTCACATATTACATCACTCATGACATGGTCAGTGACAAAAAGAGCATTCTGATTGGCCCAGGGAACTTTTTTTCCCTTGGGCCAACTCTGTCCCACGGGAGTCAGACTTCTGCGAGTGCTCTGGAGTGCTCTGATTGACTGCTAGTAACATGAGAAACATGTTGCTAGCAGCCATTACAGAACTCGGGGACTTAGTCCCCTATCTTGTAGCTGTGTAAAAAAAGATCTGGGGGAAGCTAAGGAATACCCTAATCCCTTAGGCGCAATGGGGGAAAAAATCACAAATTGCCGGGAACCCTCAAACTCTCACAGGATTAAAAAAAAGTATCTGAGCTTAATTTTTTTAATAAAACCAATCAATCAATCAATCAATCAGTCACTTGTAAAGCGCACTACTTATCCGTGATTGTCTCAAGGTGCTGAGTGGAGGGGTTTGCTGATACTGCTCGAAGAGCCAGGTCTTGAGGAGTCTTCTGAAGGTGAGCAGGTCTTGGGTCTGCCGCAGATGGGTCGGGAGGGTGTTCCAGGTCTTGGCGGCGAGGAATGAGAAGGATCTGCCACCGGAGGTCGTTCGTTCGATGCGGTGGACGGTGGTGAGGGCGAGGCTGGGGCCGGTGGTGAGCCCAAATGAGCCTACTCCCATGGACCAAAAGATTGTATATGGAAAGGGGGATAGGCAGCCTCCCTCATCGAGCCATTAGATACCCAGGAGAGGCAACCCTTGGGGCTGATCTTATAATTTACAGGGAGGTTGGTCACATGACCCTCCACCCAGAGCCTGAAAAGGTCTCGGGGAGTCTGGCCCCGGGCCAAAAATGTAGCAAATGTGTAATGGGGGCCCATGCAGACTCCTTCGCTGACCCACTAATGGCCCCGGGAAGCCGCTTGGGGCAATGAGGGCCCTTAGTCTCTTTCTGCAGCGTCCAAAGTTACTTAGCTGTGCTACTAGATAAGGGGTCCCCAGGGTCGAAATCAGCCTGGGGAGGGGGGCTGCATGTCCTCCTTCCCATTCCTTCAGTGCTGGGACTTGGTAAATGGCATCCCCGAAACCTAAATTGGCCCAAGGAGGGGGGAGGCATGCCCCTCTCCTAAATATTATTGCCGGGTACAGGGGGATGGGGTCCCAGAGGCCACAGTCTGCCTCAGGAGGGGTGGCCCCAGGCCCCCTCCCTGCTTTCAGCACTAAGCTCCAGGGGATAGGGTCTATACTTGCCCCAGGGCTGAAGGCTGCATGCCTGGTCCCCCAAATATTAACTCCGGACCATGGCAGATAGGGTGCCAGGGGCTGAAATTGGCCCAGGAGGGAAGCCATTTACCCTCTTCCCCCTTTATTTTAATGAGTGGCCCTGAGGGATGGGGTTCCAGGGTCTATCAAGTCTCGGTAGTGGGGCTATGAAGCTACCCTCCCCAATAATACAAAAAAGGCTCTGGGGGAAAGGGATACCAAGACCCCAATAAAGGCTTGGAGAGGGGGCACTGTGGCCCTCATTCCCTTAATTTTAATGAGTGGACCTGAGTAATGGGATCCCTATGACCAGGCCCTATTGCCAATCCCCCTCTGCACATGGCTGAAGTCAGTGCACAGTGTGGGATCGGTTGTATATGAGTGTTGGTAGATTGGCTTGGCGTTGTAGGGGTTGCATCTGCATATGGTAATTAATTATATTATCAATTATGTAATATGAGATATCATCAGAGATTTCATAAATTATTTAATTGAACATGCCATGAGGGATGTCAAATGTGTGGTCATAAGTAGGGAAAGCTATATTTAACGCTGCTATCTATAACTGGTGAAATTCTCAGTTTTTTTTAATTCAACATGTTAATGCTTTAATTGACAAATTCAACTAACTATAACGTTACTTTAACCTTTGTTTTTTTCAGTGAATAAATATATATATATAGTGAATACGTATATATATGCCAGGCCCTGTGGACAATCCCCACTTCACCATGCACAGCAGGGAGTTGGCTTATGCATGGTAATACAATATTACTTTACATTACAAAAGCCGTAGAAATTCACTGAAAAAACCCAAAGCTGAAAGTAAATTTATAGTTAGGTGTGATTAAAAAGATCAGTTTTTGTTTTTAAAAACAACTTAAGAATTTCACTGAAAAAAACAGAGGTTAAAGTAATGTTATAGGTAGGTGAGTATGTTAAATTATGACACCATTAACATTTTAAACTCAAAATACCACAAAAATCACCAGTTATAGTTAGCTGAACTAACTATAATTTGCTGCCCCGCCATTGTGTTTCTGTGTTCTCTTGTGATAGTTGCTACTGATTTTTTTTTCCAGTATGCAAGTGAATACTCTTTGTTGGTGAGTATCATTTGAATAATATCACTAACGGATCTGGTAAAGGAATTGAAATTGGTGAAGTCAGAGTCACTGCTCTCCCCCATGCACAGCTCCACCATTTAGGCTCTGCTCTTAGCACTAGCTTCAGCCCTTCGGGTAGCTGTTCGAGGCTCCCCCTCCACCCAAAGGCTCCTGCCTACGCCTCATCCCTGGTAGTCTAGTGGAAGAGCACCCTGCTCTTCTGCTATTCCGCTCTGGTCTGTGTCATTTTATTTCTGGTGTTTGCCTTTTCTCTCTCATTTTTGCCCCTTTCTGTCTTTTTCTTCTATTGTGCCTCTTTTTCTTTACTTTTTTTTCTCTTTTGTGCCTCTTTTTCTCAGCCTTTTTCCTCTGTTGTGCCTCTTTCCCTATGACTTTTTCCTCTGTTGTGCCTCTTCCTCACTGCAGTTTTCCTCTATTTTGCCTTTCTATTTCTTTTCTCTCTGTCTTTCTCTCCCCGCTCCCTCTTCATGGACTCCCTGCCACTGCTGTCCCTGTGGCCCCTCCCCCCAGCGTGTCATTCCTGCTCCTGCCTCCCAGCTGACTGCCCTCTCCCCAACCCCTACTTAATGGTAGCCGCTATGCAGCCACGTTCAGCAGGCACACTGCTGGTGCTCGGAAGGTGTGCCAAAGACCAGCCCGTCTGCACCTGACCCAAGCATGACCAGCACCAGGGACCCAGGTCCCCTGAATCCATGCCGCTACGACCCCCAGTACTCTCCACACACAAAACCCTAAATGCAACAACAACTGCCAGCTCTTGACGCTGAGCCCGAGCTCCTGCCGACACTGCTGCTCCACCTTCACCCACGCACAGTCCCCAGCAGTAGCCTCTAGCCCAATGCACAGAAACCACTGGACTGCATCCTCCTCAACATACGCTCCCTGCCCAGACAGACTGTAGAAATCTGGGACCTCTTCAACACCCACACGCCCAAAGTTGCCTTCCTCACAGAGACCTGGACCAACGCCAGCTCCACACCTGGCATCGCAGCCACCATCCCGACGGATACAAGATCCTGGGAAAAGACTGTCCCAAATGCCCAGGAGGCGGCCTCCCCATGGTCCACAAAAGCTTCACCCGACTGAAAACCACCAACTCGGACAACGCCTTTCCCCTATGGAACACATCCACATCCAGATCCAGCCCAACCCCAGAACGACGCTAGGCAGAACATTCGTCTACAGACTGCCTGGACTCTGCACCCCCTTCACCAATGTCATTGCCAACCACATCGCACCCCATGCCTTCGACTCTACGCAATAAATACTACTCAGAGACCTGTACTACCACCGGGACAACCACAGCGATCCCAACACCACCGCCCTGCTAGAGAACCTCACCAACATAGGACTGAAGCAACTTGTCTCCACCCCGACTGACATAGCAGGAAACACGCTCTGCTCCATCTTCACCAGAGAAAACAACATTTGCTTCATCCACAACATGGAACTGATCTAGAACGACCACCACTGCATTAATTTCTCCTTTATGAAACCCACCTAATGCAAACACATGCGATGCCTCTCATGCAGAAGCTGGAACAAAGGCTCAGAAGAAATCCTCAGCTCCACCCTCACCTGCACTCCACCTACTACTACAACAGACACCAACACAGTGGCAAGCAACTTCAGCCACTTGATCATGAACTGCGCCAACACTCTTGCCACCCTTCAGAACAATGCCAGACAACACAACAAGAAAGCCAAGTGGTTCATCAAGGAACGCCATGCTCTCATGCCGATGTCTAGAAAGGACGTGGCGAAACAGCAGAACCCCAAAAGCCCACGTCGCCTACAAAGCACATCACCAACTCATCAAATCAACAAAGAACAACTTCATCCAAGACAGACTCCTTTCCAACGTCTACAACTCCAAGGAACTCTTCACGATCATACAGGAATTCACCTAACCCAACAGTGAGACAACTGATGTCCCTCCCTCCCAAGACCTCTGCCACAAACTTAGCTCCTTCTTTTACCTCAAGATCAAGACACTCTACGACAACTTCGACAATCAAGACCATGGCACTGCCTCAACTCCCACCCCCAATGACACCACCCTACAAACCCTTCTCACCTGGACCTATCTCACCACAGAGGACATCTTAAAGATAGTATCAACTCTGGAGCACCTTCTGACCCCTGCCCGCCACACATCTTCCATAGGCCTGCCACTGCGATCCCATCTGAGCTATCAACTGCTCCCTCGACACAGCCACATTCCCTGACAAATTGAAGCATGCCAAAGTTAACCCCCACCTAAAAAAGTCCTCAGCAGACCTGACGGACCTCAAGAATTTCAGGCCCAACTTACTGCTTCCTTTTGCCATGAAAGTCATCAACAAGGCCGTCAACACCAAGCTATCACACTGCATAGAAACCATCAGCATCCTAGACACCTCTCAGTCCAGATTTCACAGTAACCGCAGCACAGAGACCACCCTCCTCGCCACCACTGACCATATCTGTGCCATCCTTGACCAAGGCCACACGGCAACCATAATCCTCCTGGACCTATCAGCAGCCTTCAACCTGGTCTCCCACCGCACACTAGCCACCAGACTCCACGACGCTGGCATCCATGGAAAGGCCTTTGACTTGTTACGTTCTTTCCTATCAGGCAAAACACAGAGAATAAGACTCCTGCCTTTCCTCTCAGAACCAACAGAGATCAGATGGAGAGTACCCAATGATCCTCCCTCAGCCCCATACTCTTCAACATCTACATGACCCCCCTCGCAACTATCATAACAAACCATGGTCTCAATATTGTCTCCTATGCCAATGACACTCAGCTCAACATCTCCCCCACCAAGGAACCCAACATCAGCAGGCACAACTTTCAAGAAGGGATGAAGGCTGCCGTGACCTGGTTGAGCAACAGCTGCCTGAAGCTCAACTCTGAGAAAACAGAAGTCCTTATCCTCTGCTCCACTGCCTCCACATGGGACAACACCTGGTGGCCCGCTACCTTGGAAACCCACCCAGCCCAATAGACCATGCACACAACCTCAGCATTATACTCGACTCTTCTCTTACCATGAACAGCCAGATCAACTCCACTGTCGAAAAAGGAAAAACCAACAAGGTGCTCACACACACACCTACAAAGCCCTCCACAACACCGGACCCCAATATCTCAATGGCTGAATCTCATTCCACGGCCCCAAGAGAAACCTCCACTCAGCTGACCTCGCGCTAGCCATCTTCCCGTTTTTCTACAGGACCAGAGCTGGTGAAAGATCTTTCTCCTGCCTCGCAGCCAAGACCTGGAACAAACTCCCCCTTCACCTCCGTTTGAGCCCAACACTGCACCAATTGAGAATGGAGCTCAAGACCTTGCTCCTCGAATGACCTTCACGTAGCTGCTCATCCCCCATCACCCCCCCAGTGCCTTGAGACCCTCGCAGGTTAGTCGCGAGTTCTACAATACCCTATTTGATTGATTGATTGATTGAGTGATTGAATTATAATGGGTGGGGGCTTGTGAAGTGAATTGGATACAAAAAACTCAGGTTTTCGTTGAAGTATTCCAAACTGAATAAGGAAAACGTGTTTTATTGCTCAATTTTGAGCTACCAGGTGAGTTTAAGAAACTCAGGGTTTCATTGGTGCACTACAAGTCGACTATGGAAACAGTTTTACTTGGGTCAATTTTGAGCTAACTGTTGAGCTTAAGGAACTCCGGTCCATAATGATGTACTTGTAGTCAAATGAGGAGTCATAGTTTGCACTTTAGGCTCCTATTGGTGTATTTCTAGCTGATTATAAAACAGTGTGTGTATGGGTTCATTCTGAACTTGTAAGAAAGTATATTAAGGGTATGGTGATTGTGAAAACCTCCCTCATGAGTGGTTGGTGGGACGATGAACATGTGGTGGAGATCGGGAAGATCAATAGGTGGGAGATTAAGACTGGAAAGATTTTGATAGAGTATACCTTAACTATAGGTAGGTGTTGGTTTTGTATATGTGAAAAGACATGTGGTGAAGGATACTTAAACCTTTGATTATCCTTGATTTGTATATTAATTTGAGGAAATTTGAATGGGAATCATTAGTTTTGTGATTGGATATTCAAACATTGGGATTGAGGTATATGTAAAATGGTTTGTTTATTAACTAAGGGCATTTTAAAAGTTTAGAATTTTAGAGAGTTTGTAAATAATTTAGATAAGTTATCTTCTGGTGGATTATAGAACAAAGGGTATTGAGGTCCGATTGTTTGTTTGATTTTGTAGAATTAATTAATAGTTAATGAAAATTTGTAAGGCATTGAACCGAATATTGAAATTCAGGATCATGAATTGGTGACTTTGGGATTTTTTAGGTAATTAGTGACTAAAATTTGAAAAAGCAATGGATACCCCTAAAAGTAGGCGAGTGCTCCCCCCCCCTCCCCCAATGTCTCTATAAGAAAGACATTTTTTAAGTAATGGAATTTTGGATACATTTGAGTCATGGCTCCTTGTTTCTTCTTTTCTATTTTATTTGGCAGTATATAAAGCCTTTTATAATCCGCTCATTTTGGAAGGATTCATTACATGTGGAACTAAAAGAGAACTTTAGCTTTTTTTGGAAGGATATTTCTAATGTATTAGCTCGTGAGGAGATTTCATTATGATAAGCTGATACACTGTGATTGATCAAAAAATATGCTAGAATCTCAAACCATAAATTTGGTGACTTAGACACAGTCAAGTCATTATGTGTTAGCAGAAATGTATCTGAGTAAATAGCAAAATGGTTAAACACAGGAAAGTACTCCAGATTGAATGAATAGGGAGTCTGATTGCCTATCAAGTCAAGTCAAAAGTAATGTTCATTTAGACCATAGTCTTTAAACAACCGTTAACCCATTTGTGGATATTAAAACAATACAAATACATTCACCAATTCCATTAAAATTAATAACCTATGAGCAAAGTGGTAGCAGCACACATATCCCACAAGGTGGCACAATAATAATAATTATATCCAGTTCAATTCAATCCCCTAAAACTTGATAAAAGTCATTTTGAAATTCATTTTATATTAGTTAAAAAAGAAAAATGCATATTAATAGATTTCAGCATTTAAAATCGTTAAAAAACCTTCAGTTTCTCCCTACAAGAGACTTTTTACAGCTTTCATATAGTTTCCAAGTGCAATAACAGTCTCAAGGTTAGGCATCTCTGTAAGTAATGCCTGGTCCTGTGTCTTTATTTCATATTTAAAAAAGATTTGTCATAGGAATAATTTCCGCTGGGCTAAAATCGAGATACAGTCTACTAATATGTGCAAAATATGGCTTTTAGTTCCCAAAACACATTTGCAGTTTCCATCAGGCTGAATTCTTTCTGCTTTTATTTTCTCATTTGCCAGCCAGGGATTGATGCCAATTCTTAATCTTAAAATTTCGCATCTAAACCAGTAGTTAGGTAATGTATCCAAATACGGATACCAGGCTTCATTCAACTGGGGCTATCCTACACTGTACTGATTTTTTCGATCTCAGTTACTCCATATCTACACTTATGGACAATTCCTGCACTTGGGTTCTGAGTATCCTCTTAGTAAATTCTACATACAGTGTTTGCTGACAGATCCTCACCTTTAGGTTCTCAGCAACCATAAGCAGTTTCTTTCTTGTTTCTTTCGCCCATGTTAAGCTACTAAACTGAATCTCCTTTCTGCACCATTGTGAGACCTTCTGTACTACACCCGGATCTTGGCTTTTCCAGAATCTCCATGATATTGTTCCTAGCTCAATTCTAATGGCCTGGATCATTGCTGAGCTTGGTAGTGACAATAAAGTTTTTGATCACTTCCCTTCTTCGAGGTCCCAACTGCATTTACCACTTAGGTAAAGGACTTCAGCTCTTTACAGTGCTTGCAGAGGTATCATTGCCCTATATGCTTTTAACAACGGTAGGTGGGACATATCTCCATATTCTCTTTTTTTTTTTTTTGTAACTTTTTATTATAATAAAACATAAAAAAACCAAAACAAGGCAATATAACAATAGTGCAACCATTAGGTATGTGCTCAAGGAGGACGGGCGATACACGATAACATAGGACAGAATTTAACGATTACAGGTAAGGGGGTCAGAGGTGAGAATTGCACATCAACAATAAGGTACACCACATCATAGCAGGAATGCCGGGTCAGGGCGATTGGGGAGGACTAAAGATCTCAGTGAGTGGGGGCGTACATATATCTCCCCGGTACGAGTTCCATTGGTTCCAAATTTTCCCCCATTTTCTGGGTCTACCTCTCGCCACATACACCGTTTTCTCTCTAAACATGCACCAGTCCATATTCTCTTTCCAGGCAGTCACTGTGGGGGGCCTCTGGGACCCCCATAATTGTGCAATATCTCGTTTGGCTATCATATTGGCAAGAGTCGCCCATCGAAGCTGTGACACATCATAATCATTCGGTCCCCATACATTCAATAGACATTGTCGGGCTTCTGGCTTCATCATAATACCCGTTACATCACTCATCACATCATGTATACGATTCCAACAACGCACCACCTCAGGGCATTCCCAAATTATATGAAGAAAGGTGCCAAGGAGACCGCAACCACGCCTAGATAAGCCGCCGCGGAATAGCCCATATGGATCAAGCGGGGGCCGGTGACATAGATTCGATGGAGGATCTTGAGTTGGACCAGGCGGAGGCGGGCCGGAATCGCAACCTCCCTGGGAGAGGAGATCGCAGATTGCCAGTCCTCGTCGTCTAATTCAATACCATCAGCAATCCAGGTGTCCCTAAGGCGGTCAAGCAGGCTCGACCGGTCATTGATCATCTTTTTGTAAAACAAAGAAATGGTGCTATCCGGCACATGACCATACAATACACGATCTTCGAGGGGGGAGGATTCCGGGACGTCACTACCCACAGAAAAAACTGAATTCAAGCCATGACGTGCTTGAACATAACGAAAGAATTCCCTGTCACTCAGCTGATATTCCACTTGTAAGTCCGAAAAGGTCTTTACCCTGCCCTTAACCCAGCGATCACGCACTTTACTAATACCGATCGTATCCCATTTGTCAAACCCCTTCGTCTTCCACAGACAACCTAATTTTGCGGAGGCATAAAGCGGAGTTGCACGGGTTAATCTATATCTCCAGCCCATAGCCGCAGTCGCGCTATGCCATACTCGCACGGCTATAGCCGTAGGACCTGAGAGTTGCAGACGGGAAGATCCCGAATAAAGCGCCCTGTTATAGTCACCACCCGGTAGCAGCCACCTATCCATTTCAAACGCTGGATTCAACGCCGGACCATACATCCCATGGTTGATGGCAGCAAGTTGGGAAGCCCAATAATACTGTCTAATATCCGGAAGTGCTATGCCGCCATCATACCAGGGAAGCGTTATCTTTGGAAGAGCGATGCACGAATGTCCACCCCCTATCCATTGCCTCTGCAAGGATTCAACCTCTCGGAAGTACTTCGACGGAATCACATCAAAACTGTTCTGGAGTGCATATAGAAACCGCGGTAAGGACATCATTTTAAAAAGGGCCGCACGCTCCTTTGGAGACAACGGTAATTTGCGCCAGCTCACCACATCAGAATGCAAACGTTGGAGTGGGGGGAGTAGATTACGTTCATAGCGGACCGCAGGGTCAAATGAGATAAACACACCCAAATATTTAAAACCAGACTGCGACAGCTGGATGGGACATCCCCGCGGCAGAAGGGGGACACCACCCGCGAGCACAAAAATATGGGATTTTGACCAGTTGATAACAAGGCCCGAGTTCTTCCAGAGGAGTTAAGCACGTCGAACAACACATTAAGCGATTTTTTGGGAGACGTGAGGTACAATAAAATATCATCCGCGTACCATGAAATACGATCTTCAAAGTCCGGAGTCCAATATATACCCCTCATAGAGGGTTCCCACCGCAGCCAAGCAGCAAGTGGCTCCAACGCAAGAGCAAAGAGAAGCGGGGATAAAGGACAACCCTGCCGTGTGCCTCTCCCAAGAGCAAAGGGTACGGAGACCCGACCATTCACCACTACCTGCGCCAGTGGCGTCTCGTACAGGAGTTTCACCCAGCTAATAAAGCCAGCGCCAAAACCGAACTTGGCAAGTGTGGCCCAAAGATACGGCCATTCGATTGTGTCGAAGGCCATCGTGGCATCCAGGGACACCAAGATGGCCGGTTCACTCAATGACGCTGCCCTCGCGAGAACACCATGCAAACGTCGCAAATTCAATGCTGTGTTACGATGTGGAATAAAGCCCGACTGGTCCGGATGAATCAGATCACTGATCACCGTAATCAGGCGGTTAGCGAGTAACTTGGCAAGAATCTTAGGCTCAGCATTCAAGATGTGCAACGATCCCGTGGCTTGCCTTCCTTGTGGATCACCACAATGGTCGCAAGATGCTGATCCCGAGGGAGGGAGCCAGTTTCTCGCGCAGCCAAAAACATATCTCGGAGATATGGCGCTAGCGTGTCAGGGCGTAGTTTATACAGTTCAATGGGAAGGCCATTGGGACCCAAAGCCTTTCCGGAGCGAATAGAACGCACCGCAAGAGCTACCTCATCCACCGAGGGTGCGGCATCCAAACAGTCCCGATCAGACTCTGACAAACAAGGCAATGCGATATCCCTAAGCAACAACTGAGAATCCTCTTCGGGCCTGTCGGACTCCGAGGTATAAACCTCTCGGAAATAATCAGCGAAACATTCAAAAATGTCAACAGGGTCTGTCACACGCACGCCATCCGATTTCTCAATCACAGGAATCACACGGCTCGCTCTCTCCTTTCTGTCTAACCAGGCAATCCATTTTCCTGCCTTGTCGTCCCTGCTGTTCCCTATTCATCATCTTGGCCGCATCAGTAAATACATTTTTATATTCTGATTGCTTAAGACTGAGGATATGCAATGCGCCTCGAGTAACGTTTCGCTCCAATGCACTCTCTAACGCAGTAATTTCTGTCTCGAGACGTACAACTGTCTCATTCCTACATTTCTTAGCACACCCAATCAAAGACAATGCCTGTTCCCTGATAAGTCTTGAAGGCTTCCCACGATGAAACAGGCGAGGACACAGATCCCACGTTTTCAGCAAAATACAAATCTAATGATGTAATCAATTCAGTACGGGTTTTGGGGTTAAGAAGATACCTGGGGTTAATCGGGGCCACCCTCCCTACAGCGCCTGTGTTCAGGTGAAAACGAAACCAGAGAGGGGAGTGGTCCGATACACCCTGAGCTAGGTGCCTAATCTCCCCAATCGAAGAGGACTGGGCCGCCGGCACCAGGATATAATCTAATCTAGAAAGACTACCATGTGCGCCCGAGTGGAAAGTGAACTGCGTCTGCTCTGGATACAGAAGCCGCCAACAATCCACAAGCCCCAATGTCTCCAAAAATTCACCCAACCAGGATTGCGCAGCTGTAAGGTCTCTGGGTGGATAGCGATCCGCTCTGCCAGAGACGACTGAGATAAAATCACCACCTAGTATCAGAACACCCTCCGGGAGACCCAAAACCACCCGCCCCAAGTCTGCAAATGTTGTGGATTGTAAGCCAGGAGGAACGTACACCGATACCAATGAAACCGTTCTCCCCTCCCACCTACCTACAAGTGCAACATATCTACCCCTAGTGTCAAGGACCACGTCATCCACCTCGAGGGGGAGTGAGGTCTTAAGCAATATACCCACCCCTCTGGAACTAGAATTAAATCCAGAATGAGCTACAAGACGATAACCCCGCCTGTTAAGAGCGTGGCAAGTATTCCCAATCAAATGTGTCTCTTGTAGCAGTACAACATCGGGCGAGAGGCGCCTCAAGAGCTGCATAACCACCCCCCTCTTTATCCGATCTCCCAACCCATTCACATTCCAGCACAGTAACTTCAACCTCCCTACCCCCCATCCAAGCCCACGATGAACTCCCATCTCAGAACGAGCACCACACCAATGTCCGAAGTCGTAACAGTTCGTTGCCTTGAAGAAAAAGAAAAAAGAAACAACCCCCACACACTTTCCCCCCACCCCCCAGTAATACCCAACACAACTCCCCCCCCACCCTGCACCCCTGCACAGACTCAGAAGCCCCCCCAATTTGCAGTGTGCCTGTCGCCCTAGCAAAAAACAACTAATCTACACAAAGAAACCCCAGAGGAGGAAAGGGTCCCTCTGTCCCCGCCGCCCCCAAGGATACACATAGAACGATCAAAGAAGGCAGTGAGCCACAGCTGTCCATGGTGGATAGTGTTCAGGACTCAGGCACCATTGTCATTCTTGGTCCATTAGGCCCCCCTCAGCACCACCAGTTTGGTCTCGGCCAGCACGACGAGTAGGCAGCGTGTCCAACCAATCACTCGCTTCTTCAGGCCGGACAAAAAAGAATGTCCGATCGTTATATTCCACACGCAGCCGGGCCGGGAACAACATCGCATATTTCAACTCCATGTCTCTGAGTCGCCGTTTCACCCCTTGAAATCCCATTCGTTGCTTCTGAACAGACTGAGAAAAGTCCGGATAAAAGTTCACCGCGGTGTTTTCGACCTGCGTAGGACCACTTGTCCGTGCAGCCTGCAAGATGGCGTCCTGGTCCCTGAAGTTAAAGATTCTTGCGATGATCGGACGGGGGGGGGGAAACCAGGCTTTGCATGTCCCCCCGGCACCCTGTGTGCGCGTTCAACCGCGAAGAATTTGCTCAGGCCCTTGGGTGTGAGATGATTGAGGATAAGGTTCTCGACACGAAGATCAGTGGAGAGTGAACTAGAGTTCTCCGGGACCCCAATAATACGCACGTTGTTGCATCGTGCACGGCCCTCAAAATCCTCCAAGCGACGAGCAAAGAATTCATTGGCAGTTCTCAGGTTGCGTACTTCTGTTTGCAATTCGGACATATCCGTCGTGAGGCTGGATGTCTTTAGATCGAGAGACTTAACCTTCTCGTTTGTCTTAGCCAGATCTGTTCTGATTAGGTTGACATCAATGGCCACCGTATCCAGTTTCAGGGCCAGGGCTTCATATTGTTGGCCGATCGAAGTCTTGATGCCAGCAATGGCTCCCATTACTTCCTGTAGCGTTAAGTCCGCTGATATAGCAGGGTCGTCGATCGACTCATCACGGATCTTAGGTGCGCCACCGGGGGATCCTTTAGGAAGTGTGTAGCGGTCCATGACATTCGCCTGGGCAGAGCCTCCTCAGAAGGTGGACTTGACTTTCCGTTTGTCACCCTCGGGCTTGCCCGTCATGGCGAGCCGAGTGCCCCGAAGGGAAGCTTGAGACCTGGTCCAAATGGCTCCTTAGAGTTCACCCACAAGAACACCAGACGCAGAAACGAGTCAATAGGATTCCACAGCCGCGCTTTCGCTAGCCCCAAGCCCAATGAACTGGCATGGGGGCCAGTCGCGATCAGCGCTCACCCCGATGAGGTGATACGCTAGGCAGGAGAAACGAAACCGAAAGTGGAGTGGGGCTGCGGGCTGAACCCCGTTAGCTGTTGTTGTTGAATTACTGTCCGGGTATAGCCACAACTCAAGGCCCAGGCGGCTCCACGGAAAAGGCCACAAAATACCGGATGGCGTAACTCGGGAACCCGAAGTCCGATTTCGTCTCTGAAAGCAGCTAGTACATCAGCCGGGCTGTGTCCTCAATGATCTTCCTTCAAATCAGGATATTATCCAGGATAGATGCGGGAGGCGGCGAGGGTCTCGGGAGCACTGTGTTCACGCGGCCATCACGGATGCGCGCAAAGCTCCTCCTCCGTCATATCTCCATATTCTCAATTTGAATTTTTTCAACCCACAGAACGATGTAAAGGCTTTTGCTTTCTTAGCTTCTAAGTGTGTATGGCACTTTAATGCACTATCGAACCAGACCCCGAGATATCTATACTCACTCACAATTTCCAATTTTGTGGGGCCCAGAAACCAACTGAATCTAGTGTCTCTTTTCCCAAAACATAAAATGTTTGTTTTTTCCATATTTACAATTACAAACTTTGCCTCCCAGTATTGTCTAAAAGTGTTTAATTTCCTTTGGAGGCATAGCTCGGTCTGATCAATAATCACCAGGTCCTCTGCATACAATAGACATGACAATTAATTGCCCTCCATTTTCGGGCTGGTGCTTCTGTTGACCTCTAGAGTTGCAGGTAAGTCTGCTAGGAATATAGTGAAAAGCAAGGGGGCCAAGACGAAGCCCTGTCTCAGGCCGTTCTCAATTGCTATTTTCGGCATCAAGGACCCCCCACGGCATAAAAACATGAGCCCAGTTTCCTCTCTGTAACTCTTTAATTATAGCTTGCAGGCCTTCCGGTATATTATACTTTTTCAAGGAGTCCCAAAGACATTTACGGTCCACAGAATCAAACGCAGCCCTGAAGTCAACGAAGCAACAGTATAACTTCCCTTTTTGCTCTATTGACTTTCGCGCCACTGCCCACAGGGCAAAGCAATGATCAACTGTGGAGTGGCCTTCCTTGAAGCCCCCCTGTTCTACCAGCACAATCGAACATTGCTCCACCCAGTTCTTAAGTTGAACCAGTATTATCTTTGCAAACAGTTTTTCTCCAATGTCCAACAAATTAATTAGTTTGTCATTTTTCGGAGATTTCATATTGCCATTCTTGTGCACCGGTCTAATTACTGCTCCCTTCCAATTTTTGGGGATTTTCCTGTGTCCAAGATGACTAAAAACATATGGGCCAAAAATTCAGCCCACCAGTTCAACAGGGACTTTATTATAGAGGCTGGGGAATTATCAAGTCCCGCTGCCCTGGTTAGCTTGAATTTATTTATCATGTTTTTCACATTTATTACTGTAAATCGAATTTTAGGTACTCTACTAACCCACTCGAGTTTTGCATCACTCCTTCTTCTGATGCCCTACAAGAGCCATACAATTACTGCAGGTATTCCTCCCATGCAGCCTCTTCTACCACACAATTCATAGCTCCCACCAGATGTTCTGCAGCTGCACGTATCAGTTTCCAAAACTGACATATATTCTTTGTTTCAATAGACTCCAGCAGTTTGCCCCAGCATTTTTCTTTATAGACTCTTTTCGAGCTACTGATTAACATTTTATAATTCCTTCTCAATTTTTCAAGATATATGACTTTATGTAGATCATATTTAATTCTAAGCCTACTTGCTTCTCTCTTTATCTCCCTCGTCATCTTTAGACATTCTACAGAGAACCATTTAACTTGCCATACTGGCATTTTGTGTTGATTTATTACTTTTTTTTCTCCTTTTTTAATTCAATTCGAAGACCTGCACAACCTGTTCTATTTTTTCCTCATACCATTCCAGGTTCTGCCCTTTGGCACTTCACAAATCTAACTTATGTTGTAGTTTTGTTAGCTTAACTATATATTCATCTGTTAGCCTTGTTGTCAGCCGCCTGGGATACTCCACTTGTTGTAAAATTACTTTAACTTGTGGGCTCGGGTTCACATCTTAAATCTCAAACAACAGGTGGTTGTGATCACTGCCTTGCCTTTGACACACTCTAAACCCCTTGATTAAGGCAAAATTCCAGGGAGACATGAACACATTTATTTATTTATTTATTTATTTATTTTAAAAGTTTTATACAGCGCTGGCTAGACCCGGAGGTATCAGAGCGCTTTACATGAGCATCAGATCAAAGTTACAGGTTACATCATTACAAAGGTTACACAGTTCTTAGAGAATGGCAACATTGTTACATGTAAGGTCGAGATAAACAATAAGCACAAATACTTAAGGGGAAAAGCAGGCAAGGTGAGAGATTCCGGGGAGGGGGGGTTGGAGCACGGGAAGTAGACGGATAATGAGGGCGGGAAAGGGGAGGGGCGGGTGAGAGACACAGCATGGGAAGAGGAGAGGAAGGGTGATGGGACACAAACCGGTAGACGAGTCAAGGCAACGTCCAAAGTCCAGTAAGGTGTGATCCCAGGGCAGACAAGGGGAGAGATTCAGGGGAGAGAGGATAGGAGCTAGGGAAGAGACAATAAGGAGAGACGAAAAGAAGTCTGCCTAAAGACCAACTGGGTAGGTGACGACCAAGGAGAGAATCCACGGCCCATCTCCTCTATAGCTAAACCAAGTAGCTCCATCGGGCATCAGACAAAATAGTTTGGTCTCAAGTGGCGGGGGAAGAGGTTCGCAGAAAAACAGGGGGGGGGACAAAGGGCAAGGGCAGGTGAGGGTAGAGGACAGAAGCTGGAGAGGGTAGGAGCAGAGAGGGGGAGGGTAGGGGGAAGGGAGAGGGGGTCAGTAGAGACACAGAAGCATTTGCCCGAAGTCCGGCTGGGTAGGTGATAGTCAAAATAGGGAGCCAAAAGTCAATCTCCCCTATAGCTCGCGGGGTAGTTCCGCCGGGCATCATACAGAAGTAGCTAGGTCTCAGCTTTCAAGGACAGGGGAGGAATGAAAACATCATAGAGGGTGTATTGGGCAGTTTTGTGTGCCTATTTTAAATGTTTTCTTAGTTGGGCAATCTAATTCTGACCTACCATTCAGGCAAAACAGGCTTTGTCCCCAAGTAGTTCCCAGAGTAGTTCCCAGATTTATATCTTGGCTTAATGAAGCACAATCTGGGAAAGGCACTAAACTTATGTCATAAGCCTCCAGCATTTCTGTGTACCAATTATCTACCTTCTTTGGGTTTCATTTATTATTAAAATCACCCATCATTAAAATTCTATCTGTGCCACATTTTTCACATAGAGTATCTATATCATTTTTTAAAAATCCTAACTCAGCGCCATATTCCTCGGACACCCCCGTTGCATATACACATTTATGAGAATTAAGATTTCATGTTTTTTGTCTGCTACCAACAACGATAACCTGCATACAAGAAGCCATTTACATTTTACGTAGAGCGCTGTCACACTCTTCATTACTTTTGTATTCAAGAGGGTCATGATCCCAGCTGCAGGGAGCCCAAACCTTTTTGTCTTTGCAGGGCGATAGAGTTGGAGAAAGCCATCAAGTATTGGGGTTTTGTCGCATAGCCAAGTTTCCTGTAAGCATATCATTTTGGCACTTTTGGCAAGCTCTTTTATATTTTCTTGTTTTGTCAATTCTCCAGGATACAAACCTAAGGCTATGGGACACCCCTTCATCCTATTCCACATCATCTAAGTGTCCCTCTTCCCCAAACTCCTCATTATATCACTGAGAGGGACCTGTGAGGCTGCTACTTTTACTCCAATTCCCCCACAATTTACCAATGTCAGAGTTGTTTGCTCCAATATTGAGGTTTGCAGCACCTTCTCCATCTTCCTCCAATAACCTTACCTCTCTCTTCCCTAATCCTGCATGGCACTTTAATAATCTTCCACCTAAATGGCCGTTCCCCTCTAATTCTCCCACTGGGATTATCCATATTCCTTCTTTCAGTATCTCTCTCTCTGTTGCCACCTTTACCAGGTCTGAGTAAACTAGTACCCTGGTGATTTCCTTCCCTTTATAATTAACTTTAAAACCACCTGCCGCAGATCTTTGGTTCCAATTCCTCTCAAACTCTGGTATTTTGAGAATGAGTGTACAAGTTGAGACCTGTTTAGGGGTAAGATCTTCCTTGTTTTTCCCCCCTTCTCTGTTTGTACAGGTTCAACAAATAACCACTTATTCTCAACTGCCTCTTTCCCGATTTAGGGATTATATGTGACTGCCAGTTGCTCTTCCTAGTGGCTGCCCTTGATTTACTACTGTAGTGTGTTTATCTAGGTACCTATATTGATACTCCTATTTCTGACCCTTGTTCGGTTATTAATTCACTAATGTCCATACAACGGCACAAAAACCCGTTTTCAGATTAGGTCATAGCGCATGCTGTCACATTAAGCAAGCACTATTCCTCCAGCCCCCTAGAAAGCACACCGAGTTCTCAAAACAAACCAAACCTCCAGCAGACATTCAGAATTCTTGAGTCCGATTCTTGGCAAAACCAACTTAACTTAAACTGCTACTTACTTACTCCATCCCACGTATTAGGCTTAGGTCAGGCACACCGGGGTAGGCGTAGTTAGAAGCACCAGTTGAGTACGATTAGTCAATGTATATATGTATGTATCTATTTTATCCATTTTAAGTATCATATGGCTAAGAAACCATATCAATGCTTTTACAGTATTATTTTATAATCCTGCTTTTACTGTATGCACTTTACTTAACTATGAGTAAGTAATAATAGCGATTCATTTCTCTTGTATGAGAAAAAGAGACTGATCAATAAATAACATCTTTTTATTGAAACACGCCCATCTCTTATTTCTCTACAAACTGGTGGAACTAAGAATGCACGTACTGACTGAGTAAAATAGTTGTCTTTTGTTTTCACACGACTCTAGAGATATACTCTTGATTAGGGGGAGCAAAGTTGTCATGTTCTATGGTTGTCAGAAACTAAATCCCTTCTTGTCTATCCAGGGAGGTTAAACTCCTCGCCAATTCGAGAAAGTTTCTAGTGAACTCTGAGCTAGCTGGCACACACAAAACTTTAAGTCTAATATCGTCAGTAGAAGACCTAGTTAACCTCTGTCCTACGTCTATACTATTGAAGATATTATTCCAATGCGCAGAGCCTATTGGGAATATAGGAACTACACTACATGGCGCCCAACGTTTGGTAAGGCGATAAATCTAACGCAAGGCATTAGAGTAACTCAGTCGTGCTATTCCACACAGACCCTTTCTCCCATAAAACTCCAAAGACGTCTGGAGTGGGTAAAAGGTTAAAATCCGCCAAACTTAGTAGGAGGAGACTCCTATGTACGATTTTTGGTTTATTCAACATTGAAGGATACACTGTTCCAAAATATTGTGCACCTAATCTTTGTTTCCGTGGAAACCTGATCTGCAACAAAAACCCTTCTTGACAGTAAAATGTCAGAAACTGAAGAAGAAAGAGAGACAGCTAGAATAGCAGCTCAACTACTAGCGGATGACACAAGTCTCCTACAGCAAGACCCGGATGCAATACTCATCCCGGTCAGCATAAGAAAAACTATAACTTTAAAACTTATAGAAAATGGACTAACACCAAGAGGTGGTACAGTCATATTCGTAATTGAGGCACACGAATATTGGCAGACAGAGGTATTCTATTCATGGATAAACTTTCCAGCAGCAAACGCTGTAACAAAGGAGTTCCACTATTACAAGATAGAGGAACCTCCGGATGAGTACACCCCTTTCGAGGAGGTGGAAATACCACTCAAATACCAAGAGCACCTGCTCTGGTTTAAAGGCGCCCTAAAACATAATGATCACATCACCAGGCTCGGTCCACTAGGTAGACCAGGAGCAACGTGGCCGGTTCTAGCCGGCTACACACCACATCCAGACATTGAAAAAATGTTGAAACCAGAACTTTTAGCACAGCTAGAACAACTGATTAAAATACACAGACAATTAGTCCAATATGTAATGCGGACTTAAACAGTCCAATCAGCTATTAAAATTCCACAGCTGACCCCTCATCAGGGGAACACAAATAAAATCACACCACAGTACATACAGTCCTGTCTAGGTGAAGTACCCATTAAACGGGAACATGGCTAGCACAGAAAATAACTCCAATAGAGGCGGTATTTCCAGATACCACCCCTGTTGAGAAACACAGAATTCTGACTATCTGTCTTCCAATGGGGATCGCACCACATGTGGAGGACTATGACACTTGGGGTGCAGTCTTTGCTTCCATTTACACAAAAACACATGGTGTTCCGTCCATGTCGGTAATACCAGAGGTGCTAAAACAGATTCAAAATGAATACGGTCCAGAACCTGCTTTAACTCTGGGTATGAAATTACTGAAAGACTTTAAGCAGGTCTCGGCAATATTACTAGCAAACATAAAGGGGGAAGCAGCAAATGTAGCAATCCGGCAAAGGTTGAAGGAAACAGATATAGCAGACCAACCATTTGAACTTGCCAGAATCATAGAAAAATCCTATGAAGAACTAGGAAGAGATAGCTTGGGTGGGAAACCAGTGAAACCCCAACTAATTGAAAATCCTGAAAAGGTATTTATTAAAAATAATCTAAACACTTCAAAAAAGAGCTGGGATGGAAATAAACAATCCACTCCCAAAGAAAAAAGATTCCAGTCCAGAGGAAGGTCTCCTCGGCGGAGAGAAAGATCTCCGGACCAAGGACACAAGTCTCCCCAGAGGGAGCCCTCTGAGAAAAAATACAACCTTAGAAATAGGGATAATTTGAAGAAACCTGATAGATATCAAGATATTGATACACGTCCCTCTCGATCTTTTCAGACTTCCTCGCAGAAATCGGAAAGAAGAGGACGGTCAGAACACAGGGAAGAGCACGTCAAGTCCAAAGACAAAGAACCTGCTCATCAAAGTAAAAAGTTACAATTTCCAAAGAAGAAGGTAGCCAGCATTAAAATAATCAAACATGCCGAGGATCCTGAGGACTCAGCTGAAAAACGGAGAGTGGGCTCAGACAATGCTAGACAGCGCAGCAGAAGTGAGCATAGCTCGCAAGATCCTGATGAATCATCTGGAGACAGTGGACATGAATGAATACATTCAGGTGGAAACTGCAGATACCAGAGTTAGCAAACCTCATAAAATATATGAAATAACTTTACGTATAGAGGGAGATAAGACTAGGAAAATAAGGGGTCTATTTTGGGATAATCTCTCCAAGGGTTATGACATCCTTCTAGCTGAAAAAAACTGGCCACCAGAGTTTGTCAGGGAGTGCCCTCATGGCGAAGAAATGATTATGCCTGCCTTCTCAAATCATATTCCAATTCATAAAAAATATACACTTGCAAGAAAATGGGCAGTAGCCCAAGCTCCTGCACTATATACAAATCAGGTGGGATGGGATGAGGACTCTCCTCCTCACAAGATCCAGTTAAAATCTCAACCGACTGCACAGAGGCAGTACCCAATTAAGCAAGAAGCTAAAAAACAGGTCAGGGAGATCTTAGATCAACTTGGATACCAGGGGGTGATTGAAACATGCACCTCACAAATGAACAATCCTTTGTTTCCTGTCTCCAAACCAGATGATTCATATCGTCTAGTTTTGGACTACAGACACCTTAACTCATGCTGCAAAACGTTTGCAGTACAAAACTCACACAGTGCCGCACTAATGAATAGCATAGTGCGCAAAAAATACAAAACAACATTAGACATCTCTAATGGATTCTTTTGTCAAAATCTAGCACCTGAAAGCAGATATTTGACCGCTTTCTCAATAAATGGCTCGCAGTACATTTAGGTCGTTTGCCCCAAGGGTTCAAGAACAGCCCAGGATTATTCTCAGCAAGAGTAACAGAGTTACTACAAACATATGATGATGAGGCATTATCTTATGTCAATGACATCTATCTAACAGATGATGACTTGGATACTAACTTGAAAAGAGTGAACACCATAATACTTGGTTTCGCAGCAGAGGGTTACAAATTCAACTTCAAAAAGTCGAGAATTGCCCATCTAACGGTCCTGTTCTTAGGATATGAATTATCAAGTGAAGGCAAAAGCCTGGCTGACAATTTCCTAGAGAAATGTGCTGTAATCCAAGCACCAAGAACGCTGAAAAACTTACAATCAATTCTAGGTTTCCTGAATTTCGGAAGAAATTACATTATAAATTACGCGGACTTAATAAAACCAGATTTTAAAAGAATCAATTGGACTCAAAAACACACAGAAATTTTGAGATCTTTACAAACAGACATGTTAGTTAAAACAAAATTGCAAACACGCGATAACACACGCAACCTTGTGATTCGGGTCATCCCAGGAAGATGCGGATTCACATACCTAACCTCTAATGAGGGATAAACGGTACCAATAGCTTACAAATCACACTTGTACACAGAAGCTGAAAAAACATTCAGCATTAAGGAAAACATTGTTCATGCGGTTCAAACAGCTGTAGCAAGAGAAAGATACCAAGCTGACGGCAGACGGATTACAGTCAGAACAGCAGAATCAGCATTTGAGGCATTACCAAGCCCATGTAATTTACCTACAATGGCACTAAATCCAAAATGGATACGATGGGAAGATTCTCTTGCTACAGACAGAGTGAAATACTATTTTGACCCGGAAATGAAAAAAGTAAAAGATCTAGAATATGAAAGAGAATATCCTCTGCCTAGCGACATTCTGCCCATACGACAGTACGCCTGTGTAATATATACAGACGGACATGCTCAGTCCTCAGTTTGGGGAGAGCAAGCTTATAACGCCACATGCGAGATTACAAAAGACGTGTGTCGCGAAGGTAAATTGAAACCTCTGTTTACAAAAACACACTCCGTGGAAAATAATTCAGAACAACAAACTGAAATAATAGCGTTAAAAATGGCGCTAGACAATGCGGATCGCGAATTCCCGACACTAATAGTGTGCGATTCATATTACTGCGTCAAATCATACAATAACGACTTGCAGAAATGGGTTGAAAATGGGTACAAAGATGACACAGGTGCCACAATAAAGCAAAAATCGCTTTGGGAACAAGTAGTTCTTTTACAGAAAGAACTACAAAAGACTCACGTGATACACTCACCGAGTCATCAGCGTGATGGCGTTCACGCTGCAGGGAATTTACTGGCTAAGACAGCCACAGCGGAAGCAACTAAATTGGCTTCCGTAGCTACAAAAAAGCGTTCAGGAAAATACATTGACGGGGAAACAATGCTGGCGGTGAAAACGTCATCAAAAGGCGACTGCTCAGCGCTACCCATCAACTATCCACTCAATTATACATACATAATCGATGCAAACTCCGGTCCTTTTGCTCGAATCCCTGGAGTGGGGGATAGAGTAATTCCAAACACGAACAGGAGAGGCTTGTTAATAGCAGACGCACATATGGGTGAGGGTCTTAGACACCTTAAACTTAAGGAATCTCTGGAAGAATTACAATCAACATACTGGTGGCCAAGAATGAGCCTGGAACATCACCTATTCGCAAGAAACTGTCCAAACTGCAACAGAAGATCGCAGTGGTGACCGAGACGGTGTATTGCCATGGCGTTTCGCTCAATAAAGGATTAGGCTATCGACATAAAATACCCAGTATGAATAATGCGTCATATTAACATGTAGAGACTATTTTCACTTATAATGTAGACCACAGCTCTCGGCTGACGTCTGAACTGTTATACAAAGATTTGCGAGTCTATAATGGCATATACGCTAGGAGCATGCTACGTTCTGACCAATGTCCTGCCTTTAGCTCTCGAGCTTATGGGGGGGCATGGCCAGCATGAGCATTGCATTGCGGGACTCTTCTCACTTCCTTCCTGAGGGAAACGGGATAGTGTAAAGAAAAAACCAAGGCATAGAGCAATCTATAATGGCGAAGGTATTAGGTTCGGGAGCTGGATGGGTCAAACATTTAATAAGTGTCCAACGTAGTCTTAATAATCTGCCAAGAAATTCTCTAAGAGGTCTCAGTCCGTACGAACTATTGTTTGGGACTAGAATGCTAATCCAGGACCTCGATAGTAAAACTTCAGTGGTTAAAGAAAAATGCTTTGATATCAAAGATCGTTTGGCTATTTTACAGGACTTAAATGAAAAAAGAAAAGACCTGAGCAACATAAAGTTGAAGCAACAGCCAACAGCCACTGAAAAGAAACCACCTGTCCCAGCAAGGCCTGTCTGGATTCCAAAAATCGGGGATCTGGTCAGAGAGAAGATCGCGGTAAAGAAGGAATTTGGGCCTTCTTACAGAAAAGCAGTGCCTGTCTTGTCTGTCAACGGGACAAGATCAGTGGTATTAACGCCCCTTGCTGGTAAAAAGGAGAACCGAGTTGTATCCATCGACCTGGTTAAACCACAATCATGTGGCCGATAACAAGTAGTAGGCTAAGTGGACTCCCAAGAAGTAGTAGAACACCAAAGTTTGCTACAACCACAGAGGTTCAAACTGAGAGACTAATCACATTTGATAAACCCACAGTGAAACAACAAGGACTATGCAGCAAAGCCATGGAACTCAAACCTCTTGAAACCCAAATCCAAATTGTACATCAAGAAACACAAGTCTACAATGATGTAACCACAGACTATGCTAATGAAACAAAGAAAATTCCAATAACAAAAAGGAATCCAGAAGCAATTGAAACAATTGACAGAACAGCATCAGGCTACAGGGGGAAAGGTGTACCTTTATTCTGAACGCGCGTTATTGCTAGTGTGATACTAGGCGTGCAGCGCTTATACCATTTTTAAAAAATACCGTTTTTCTTATCTTGGTTAAATTGAATTTTTCTTAGCCCCTGTTTTTAAAATAATACTGCCGCGCCCACATACTTGCATCATAATTGTGCCCTCACCGCGTGTAGAGCGGAGTAAATCGTTTCTTTCACTGCCTACTCGTGGCGCTTGGCCGCCATCTTGGGGGTGTTGATCCTTCAGCGTGCCACTTGCCTGAGCGCTCTAGTGCTCAGATAGGAGACCAGGTGAGCCTCTACTTAAGGCGAGCACTTTGAGCAGCTCGACCTTGGGAAAGGTGTACCTTTATTCTGAATGCGCGTTATTGCTAGTGTGATACTAGGCGTGCAGCGCTTATACCATTTTTAAAAAATACCGTTTTTCTTATCTTGGTTAAATTTAATTTTTCTTAGCCCCTGTTTTTAAAATAATACTGCCGCGCCCACATACTTGCATCATAATTGTGCCCTCACCGCGTGTAGAAACCACCTGTCCCAGCAAGGCCTGTCTGGATTCAAAAAATCGGGGATCTGGTCAGAGAGAAGATCGCGGTAAAGAAGGAATTTGGGCCTTCTTACAGAAAAGCAGTGCCTGTCTTGTCTGTCAACGGGACAAGATCAGTGGTATTAACGCCCCTTGCTGGTAAAAAGGAGAACCGAGTTGTATCCATCGACCTGGTTAAACCACAATCATGTGGCCGATAACAAGTAGTAGGCTAAGTGGACTCCCAAGAAGTAGTAGAACACCAAAGTTTGCTACAACCACAGAGGTTCAAACTGAGAGACTAATCACATTTGATAAACCCACAGTGAAACAACAAGGACTATGCAACAAAGCCATGGAACTCAAACCTCTTGAAACCCAAATCCAAATTGTACATCAAGAAACACAAGTCTACAATGATGTAACCACAGACTATGCTAATGAAACAAAGAAAATTCCAATAACAAAAAGGAATCCAGAAGCAATTGAAACAATTGACAGAACAGCATCAGGCTACAGGGGGAAAGGTGTACCTTTATTCTGAACGCGCGTTATTGCTAGTGTGATACTAGGCGTGCAGCGCTTATACCATTTTTAAAAAATACCGTTTTTCTTATCTTGGTTAAATTGAATTTTTCTTAGCCCCTGTTTTTAAAATAATACTGCCGCGCCCACATACTTGCATCATAATTGTGCCCTCACCGCGTGTAGAGCGGAGTAAATCGTTTCTTTCACTGCCTACTCGTGGCGCTTGGCCGCCATCTTGGGGGTGTTGATCCTTCAGCGTGCCACTTGCCTGAGCGCTCTAGTGCTCAGATAGGAGACCAGGTGAGCCTCTACTTAAGGCGAGCACTTTGAGCAGCTCGACCTTGGGAAAGGTGTACCTTTATTCTGAATGCGCGTTATTGCTAGTGTGATACTAGGCGTGCAGCGCTTATACCATTTTTAAAAAATACCGTTTTTCTTATCTTGGTTAAATTTAATTTTTCTTAGCCCCTGTTTTTAAAATAATACTGCCGCGCCCACATACTTGCATCATAATTGTGCCCTCACCGCGTGTAGAGCGGAGTAAATCGTTTCTTTCACTGCCTACTCGTGGCGCTTGGCTGCCATCTTGGGGGTGTTGATCCTTCAGCGTGGCACTTGCCTGAGCACTCTAGTGCTCACATAGGAGACCAGGTGAGCCTCTACTTAATGCTCACACCTCCCGCGCAGCGGTAGCGCCTGACTCGCGTCTGAGTCAAGGCTGAGTCTGCCCGTCTGCGCCCGTCAGCGCTAAGGAGGCGTGAGAGGCGGGAGACTCTGAGCAATTTAATGCTGTGCACCTGCAATTTCTCAGTCGGGTATGTCACGTGACTTTCTGTTATCTTTCCAAGGGCCTCAAGTACCTTGTAACTGTGCCATACCTCCACAAGGTTGGCATGGCCCTGTTTGTTGTGCCCATTGTCACACGACATTAAGTCCGGACCCTTTAATGGAGACACCTTCAGACGCTATTTTAGTGCGGGGTGGTTTAATTAATGCACGGTCGTTAGCAAAAAATGCTCAGAACATTTATGACCTCATCACGGAATCACATCTGGACTGGCTTTTGGTCACAGAAACGTGGCTAAAACCGTGGTCTAATCCTGCCCTAGCTATAGCCCTGCCTCATAACTTCCTTATCCAGCGTTTGGATAGACATGGACAATGGGGAGGAGGCCTTGCAATTATCTATCGAAATACCTTTAAATGTTCCACCCAAGAACTGATGGAAATAAAAGAGGCAGAAGCACTAGTATTCTCCTTGGAAATCCATGATTCTTTTGTTTTTTCTGGGGTCCTTATCTATCGCCCCCCGGGTCCTCCTTCAAAATTTTTGGATACTGTAGGCGATGTGCTGAGTGACTTAACACTCAGGTTTTCCAACTTTTCTGTACTGGGTGACCTTAACTTACATCTTGAGTCCCCAAACGATCCTAGCGTTAGCTGTTTTATGGATACAATTGAAGTGCTGGGCCTTACTCTTGTGAACCACCCATCAGGCAGGACATTTACTAGATTGTATCTGTTCTAATTACCCTAGCTTGATAGCCAAATCCCCTTGTCCTCAGGTATGAACAGATCATTTTTTAATTCCTTTTAATATAGTTGGGATTTTGAAACCCACCATAAACCCTTCAAAGTATCATGATAAACTTTTTTTTAAAACCACCCCGGACTGGAAGTCACTAGCTAGCAGACCTGACATTATTGAGAAACTCAATAATAGTAGGCCAGTCCTGGTCGATCTTACCTCGACAGATACTCAGACCTTTTGTGACTGGATTGCTGGAGCGGGTACTTTGCTAAAATCATCTAGAAGTGATAACCTTAAACCCAGGAAGACAAAAAAGAATGCCCCTTGGTTCTCAACAACCCTAAAGCTTGAACTAGGCGAAGTTAAAACACTAGAACGGAGGTGGCGTCGAAATTACGACACCGCTACTCGTAACATTTATATAGCAGCGAGACGAAAGTACCATGCAGGAATAAAATCAGCAAAAAAAAATACTATCTACAAGCCATATCTACGGCAGGCCAGGAACAAAAAGCAATCTTTAAGATTGTTAAGGATTTCATGAATCCTTCAGCTCTATCGCAAGAGATTCCCCCATCGCAAGATCTCTGTAATGCGATATCTGATTATTTTGACAATAAAAACCTGGCTATCACGAAGACCTTTCCATCAGGAGCCACTGCAATGATGGGTGTTGAAGAGATAGTAGAGACAATATCTGCCCCCTGCTTTGAGGACTTCGCCCCAGTATCCTTGGAGGAAACTGCTAAAGCGATCTTAGCCAGCAAATCGGGATCCCCTTTCGATCCCTGTCCCCCCCCGGTGTTGCATCTTTTAATAGAGATGGTTAATCCAATGATCAATAAGATCATTAATTCCTCTCTAACCACGGCAAGTATCCCTAACGATTGGAAACTTGCAGCTGTTAAGCCTCTCCAAAAAAAGGCCCTTGCCGACCCTACTACCCTCTCCAACCTGCGCCCGATTTCCTTGTTACCCATTCTATCCAAGCTGACTGAAAAGTTTGTCAATAGTCAACTGACTAACTTTTTGGAGAAGAATAACGTTCTCCATCCTAATCAGTCAGGATTTCGGTCAGAACATTCTACCGAATCAGCCTTACTCTATACAGCAGAAACATTAAGGGCAGCAATGGATCAAGGAAAGAAGGCTGTCCTTATCCTACTTGACCTGTCGGCAGCCTTCGATACGGTCTCACATAACATCTTAGTGGACCGGTTGGCTGCCGCAGGGGTAGGAAGACAGGTTTTGGCCTGGTGTAGGAACTTCCTTACCAACAGACGCCAAATAACAGTGCTTGGCCCATATCAGTCTGAGGCTAAAGACGTCAGCTCAGGGGTTCCTCAGGGCTCTAGCTTGAGCCCTGTTCTTTTTAACTTATACATGGTACCACTGATGAAACTGATCGCGTCATTCAAGATCAGTTCTATTTCATACGCTGACGACACCCAACTGATATTGGTGTTGGATAGGGAGCGGCCAGGTGCCGAGGAAGATCTTAAGGACTGTCTTGCAGCAACTTTTAATTGGATGACGAACAACCATTTAAAGTGCAACGCCGGAAAAACCGAAATCCTACCTATAGGGAACCACAATCTTTTTTCCCCAACAGCGTGTTGGCCAGTGGATGCCGAAGTGCCCCCCAATACAATTGCATCTGCCCGCAATTTGGGCATTAAATTCGACAACCATTTATCTTTCAAACCCCAGGCTGTAGCAGTAGCAGGCATGTGCTTTCAGATCATAAAAGCACTAAGGAAGTTCTTTGATCTTCTCCCGCTATCGGCGAGGAAAACAGTCGCAGTGGCCTTAATAAGTTCTAGGCTGGACTATTGTAATGGACTATACGTTGGAGCTAACAAAATCGTTCTCCATAAATTACAGATGGTCCAAAATGCGGCAGCCCGCCTTGTATTGCGCCTGCCCCGTAAGTCATCAGCCTCAGCTGCTTTAAACACCCTCCACTGGCTGCCAATAGGTAAAAGAATCTTGTTTAAACTTCTTTTAATCACCTTTAGGGCATTTCACCAACGAGGCCCAACCTATTTATGTAACGGGTTTAAAAGATACCATCCAACGCGCTGTCTGAGATCTGCGAGCCAGAACTTACTTACTCCTCCTCACTTCAAGTTGGCCACAAAAGGTGGCAAATCCCTTTTCGTATTGGGAACTAAAGCCTGGAACAAACTTCCTCTTTTCTTGCAGTCTTTTTCTCAAGAAGCCCCCTTCCGGAAGGCTTTAAAAACATGGATTTTTTCTTTGCCTGATGCTATTTGTAGGGCCCTAGTGTAATGTTTGTGTAGAACTCAGGACACCCCTTTTTCCTTCCAACTCCTCCATCTGAGTTGTGTGAGCCCCAAGATACTCCTTGGAGTGAAAGTTGCGCATTAGAAATGTCCCTTACATTACATTACATTACTTCATCAACTTCGATGATTTTTCTTAGGATCCAAGTGAACCTGAGGAACAGCCAACAACAAAAACTTTTAAAGACAAAGCAAAGGAACTCATTCATCAACTAAAAGAAACTTATCTGATTTCTCCATGGATTGAACTTTGGGTGGCACTAGGAGTATTCATCCTCATACTTTGGCTCATCATGGTAATATGCTTGGGACATTTCATTGAGGGAAAATATGTTACAATGGACACAGCAAGTCAGAACATCAACTTGGTCCTGAAACCACACAAGTCTTCACACATCGAGAAAAGAGATTTTTCTTCAGTGAACTTCACAGCCAATCCTATACCCGGTGGGGTAGCCTGGGACAAAACTGATTACGAAATCTATGGTCCGGTTGAGCTCCTGAAGTATCCTCATCAATTCAAGATTTTATTGAGTGACTTTGTAAAACCAAGCATATTCGCTGATGATTGGGGCTTTGAAAGGATTAATGATATGATGTCAGATCTAGTGATGTCAGCTAAATTTACAGAACATGATTATTTACAGGGTTCATCTAATTATGACCAGATGTATTGTTACAACCACTATGGTCACCATTATCTGCATAAATCTGCTCAACCTAGAAATGTTTTTAATTATAATCAATGGGAACATTGTGCAACTCCACCAAAAGGCAGTTCAAAAACATTTCATTAAAAATGTTCTTATTTCTCAGGTTTTAACACGAGTAATGCAGAAACGTTTTATTTCAAATTGTTTAATAAGACAGGAATGAAAACTATGCTTACAAACACAAAATTAGTCTATTCAGAGACATTTTTTGAGAAAATGAAAACATTTGGTTTTGATTTCTGGAACAAAAATATTGAAACTAAGACGATCTGGGGTACAAGAGATTGGCAAGTGCAAGGTATAGAATCCTTATTTAGAGCCTGCATGATCCCAGAACAAATTATATTTTTGAATGATACAATTCAACAGACAACCTGTCTTGGCCTAGCCAAAATTAAAGACTTGAACAAACCGTCTATTCCAAAACCAACTGCTGACAGTAATAGCACTACAGATGTTGAGATAGACGTATCCCATATTTTAAACCAAAACAGAACACGTCCTGATTGGAAGAAATGGTTGATCTGGCCCACAGACACAAATAACTGTCAAGATAGATTCCTGAACAAAATACAAGGGTTCACATTTACCAGGCCAGACCCTAGATACTCCCAGAGACAACATCCAGGGATTATAACTACATACAGTGTAGGGAAACTCTGCCTCGAATGGCTACGAACATCCACACTGGCAGAAATTAAGCAACACTTGACTTTACTTAAAGAAGGTGCTGACTTGCGTGATTTCATTATGGGACCACGCAAACAGCGTCAAAAACAATTCATAGCGGCCTCTATATATGCAGCTTACAATGAAGCTTGGAAAGTAACTCAAATTGAAACAGCAGAGAAAATACGGGAAATTGACCATGCTAATTTGGAAAAATCACTTTCTGTTGTGGACAATGGGTTAATGACTGTCTTCCAGAATATATTCACTGGACAGTATTGTATCTTCTGCAATCGATATAATAGAACAAGACTTACTGATGTTGCAACACGGTCAGTCCCAATTGGGTTCTATTGTACAGCTTGGCTGGACGTTACAAAATCTGCGTTCAGGCTACGTGCCTTGGCGTTTAATCAACACAACGTCACTATTCAGTATCTTTAACCTTACTGATACACAAATCAGTTTGGCACAGAAGGGTGCAGAATATACAATTCTGAGCATTGAAAAACTTGAGAGATTACCATTGACAATGTCAGAACGACCTGTCATTGAATGGATAATACATGGGATAATAAGTATTCCGATAACGACTTTCCAGTTTCGATAATGCCAAAAATATATACAGGCAGGCCAGTATGAAAGGTTGGGTAAAGGATACATTAAGTCAACATGGAACTTACCTTATACACACACATGTTACAGTAATAAAGGACAGAGTGTATTTCTTAGTGGTAATAATTGTGAGACATCACTAAGTGGTATACTTCTGTGTCAAGGTATAAGTTTACATGGGGCCTGTGAAGGAACTTCGAATAACCTTTCATGTCACCAGCTCGGCACACCTGCAACACGAATAGACCCATTCTTTAAAAGACTTTCTAACGGGAGTTACATTCTAATTGTAGATCACAGATGTTGTGGCTTGCTGCCAGGAAAACCCTATCTGGTGAGCGTGACTACCAGGGTCATTTGCTGTGAGCGAGTATTGTTCCCGAATGACACCCCAGACAGGGAGGGAAGGTTATGGCCCAGTTTGAAAATCTCTTCTATTCGAATTGATACTTTAAGCAGAATGAAGACTGTGCTCCTACAGACGCCAACTCATTTGACGTCATCAAAAGAAACGTATGATCTCCAAGTTGCAAGGACAACGGATGAGATACATGCATTATTATCAACAAATTGCCCCCTACACTTCGCAGAAATGCTAAACGAAATATTAAATATTTCTGATACAAGTGGTATCGCAAGTGTATTTAAGACCGTTTTTTCTGGACTGTTAACCCCATTCAAAGCAGTCCTGGGTATTTTTCCAAATTTCGTCCATTCCATCTTTGGCGGACTTCCACTCCTGTTGGGACTCGTAGCAGGCATTTTATTCTTGCTACTCTTGCTTCGTTATGGCAAGCCATGTCACAGACATGACTCCAGTAACAATGGAAGAAACGATCCTAGCTATACGCTACCGGGACCGCATAACTAAAGTCCTTGGCTTAGCCCGGCTACGAGATCTGAATATGACCTGGTTTCTTTCATTCAGACCCATCTGGCAGAATTGTGTTATGCCTGTATTAAGGTGCATGCTATGTGGCGAAGAATGCGTGTTGGACACCTGTCTTACACTACAATCGGAAGTACCATTGGATGCAGATACTTTGTTGGGTCCAGTAAAGGCTCATGCATTGTGCTGTCCCCAGCGGCTACCTATCCTGATGACGGCATTCGTGGAGACTTCACCACTACGATTGAAGGGTAGTGAAGTACAAGATGAAAGCAGCATTGACCAGGTACGACCTTCTGTAAGCAGTTCTGATCGAACCATCATTGAAAGCGAACATGCGCATGACTGCATGGTAGCGACATTTTCCAACCTAGTCGAACTTTCACCAGAAGCTGTAGACTGTTTTTTCGAGAGTCTGTCTGAAATGATGTTTTCACCGGAACAGAGAGAATGACTTTAAACAAACTTGCACACGGCGTTCCCTGAACTCTGAATTTGGCCTTCAGTTTTTGAAAACAAAGTGACTGTGAACTATTTTTTCTCTTCTCCCCTGAAAAGCAAAAACTTTTTTTCCAATTCCAAAATATTTACCTTTTTGGCACTTATCTTCTGCTTAAAGTAAAATTATTCTTAGAGAACAGAGCTTCTATTCTTAGGAATTCTAGAGACATTACATTACCTCAACCTCTAGCTTATATGCAATTAATTGTGTTTATATGTGATGAGATGGTCTCGCAATTTTTTTCTGTATCAAGAGTCATTTCATGTGTAATTTCGCAAATCATTCATGCTGATATAAAATGTGCATCTCCTTTTTGAATGATTATACTGCTTGAATGCATACAGTACCTATACTCATTTCGTGTATTTCGCATACGCCATTTTTCAAATACAAAAAAAAAATGTTTTTGGGGTGGTTCGGTATACACATGCACTGTTAGTTATGTTTACTATTGCTTAGGTTAGTAAATATGTACATAAAATCGTGGAGTGGGTGTAGTGTGTTTATCTAGGTACCTATATTGATACTCCTATTTCTGACCCTTGTCCGGTTATTAATTCACTAATGTCCATACAACGGCACAGAAACCTGTTTTCAGATTAGGTCATAGCGCATGCTGTCACATTAAGCAATCACTATTCCTCCAGCCCCCTAGAAAGCACACCGAGTTCTCAAAACAAACCAAACCTCCAGCAGACCTGGGAAATCCCCCGCAGCTATTGTTTTGATTTCGCTCGAGAACTCCTGAAAAGAATGTAAGAACGACCAGTCCTTATGACATTCTTACTGACGTCTTATGTCCATCCTTACGTCAAACTCGGCACCTTTCAGGTATAAATATACCGACGCTGCCCTAAGCAAAAACACGGTGGTGATGAGCTTGGAGCAGCGCTACTTGCCGGAGAGCCCAGCTGATGCAGGAAGCCCACGGACGCTGCCCCTCCCTTTTTGACGCGCTGAGAGAGACGCTGCCTTTTCTCCTGCCGAGAAATCCAGCCTCCGGCGTTTCCGGCTTACCTTCGCGGGTAACTGGGATATCGAGTCCTGAGAGAGAGATACCAGACCTCCTGCCTTCTAAATCCCAGGTACTGAACTAACTAACCCCTTACAGAGAATTCTTGAGTCAGATTCTTGGCAAAACCAACTTAACTTAAACTGCTACTTACTTACTCCATCCCACGTATTAGGCTTAGGTCAGGCACACCGGGGTAGGCGTAGTTAGAAGCACCAGTTGAGTACGATTAGTCAATGTATATATGTATGTATAACTTTTATCCATTTTAAGTATCATATGGCTAAGAAACCATATCAATGCTTTTACAGTATTTATTTTATAATCCTGCTTTTACTGTATGCACTTTACTTAACTATGAGTATTGCAATAATAGCGATTCATTTCTCTTGTATGAGAAAAAGAGACTGATCAATAAATACCATCTTTTTATTGAAAGACGCCCATCTCTTATTTCTCTACAAACTGGTGGAACTAAGAATGCACGTACTGACTGAGTAAAATAGTTGTCTTTTGTTTTCACACGACTCTAGAGATATACTCTTGATTAGGGGGAGCAAAGTTGTCATGTTCTATGGTTGTCAGAAACTAAATCCCTTCTTGTCTATCCAGGGAGGTTAAACTCCTCCTCGCCTATTCGAGAAAGTTTCTAGTGAACTCTGAGCTAGCTGGCACACACAAAACTTTAAGTCTAATATCGTCAGTAGAAGACCTAGTTAACCTCTGTCCTACGTCTATACTGTTGAAGATATTATTCCAATGCTCAGAGCCTATTGAGAAAATATAGACACTAAACTACACTACTTGCTTCTATTCTAACCCAATGATGGGAGTCTTCATCAAGGTTTTTTTTTGCGTTGGTACTTTGTGGCTTACTCTATCCAATTGCTGCAATGGTTTTAATTGTGCTTTTCTTACTCCCTCTCCAATACCTTTTCATTTCTTTTTTTGATCCCTTCCTCATTCCCGTTTCCCTGGGGATCACAGTCGGGGGCATCTCCTGAGTAGCAATTTCTGAGTTAGCCTCATCATCCCTTCCCCTTTTCACTGCCTTTCCTATCCCCTTGATTTGGACCTTCCTTCCTATTAGGCTCCTAAGGTTAGACAGCCTATATCTAGAGTATTCACCCCGTCTTTTTATCAACGTTGGCCATTTTGAAACATAAACATTGTGTGGATCTTTTGCTAACTCTATGGAGGCTGTTGGTTGCGGCTCTGAGGCTGCTCTCATCATAGTTGGCATTTGGCCCCTGATACCTTGCAGCTCCCCCTCAATCATATGTAGATGCATCTTTTGTGTTTTTAGAATGTCATTATTTAACGTTGTGACTTCCAATAGCCCTTGTAATGTTCTTTGCAGCATCAACATTATGTCCCGCATTGAAGAAGGCGTAGCTGAAATGTATAGATCTAGTGTAAAGTTTCGTCCCACTTCTACTTTTGATTCAGTTCTTTGGGTATCAGGCTGCTCTCGGCTCTTGTTCAATTTTGGCCTAGTTGCTGTATCCAATGCATCCCCCCAGTCGGTCCTTGAACTAAGACCCTGGAAACTGAGCTTGGGACCTCTGGCTCTCGTTTACCCCTTTGAATTCCTGCTCCCTTCCCCCAGACTGGAACCAGGGGGGTTCGAGTACTGCGCCCCCCCTCCTTCTCTCCTGTCCCAGACTCTCCAGAGCTGCCTTAGCATTCTGGGGGTGAATGTTTTGCCATTGTGCAACATTCCGTCCATCATCTTGTGTGTTTTGCTGTTCATCCTATGTGGGAAGGGTATGCCCAGACGTGGGTCCCGTGCTCACTAAGCCACTGGAGTCAAGCTATCCTGGCTGATGAAGGCTGATAGCCAGGAACCGGTCCTAGGATGCTTGATTCCAGTCCAGGGAAGACATGGCTTGGCAGTTCGGTCTGGACTGTTCCAATGAGGCACAGGGTCAAGACTGATTTGCATATGGCCATATCTGAACTGGGGTGGCTTGGTGAGCAAAATAACGATGGATTAAACCCAGATCTGTGACTGGGGGTGAATGTTTTGCCATTGTGCAACATTCCGTACATCATCTTGTGTGTTTTGCTGCATTTCATTTTAAACATTAAAGTCATGTACATGAATTTGAGATCCTTTCAGTCTATTTATGAGATTGTGCACTTTTTCTATCAATTAATGTGAGCTTTCTAATTATTTTGCAAATATACATTTTTAAAAGTCCTGAAGAAGCAGCAGTTCACTTTACGCAGTGAAACATGTGATGGCTGCACAACATCTAATAAACCAATTATTGTACTTGATATGAGTGGAAAATGCCTATTTAAATTTGGAATGGTTTGGCTGTGTCACATCATTAAACAAGCAACATCGAATTTTAAAAGCAACGTATTAAGATACAAACTTACAAAATGAATATGAAAAACATATGAAATTACTATCTTTTTGACATGTTCCAGAAATAAATGTTATTGTTCTTTAATTCAAAAAGTGTTAATATATTTTTCCTTTTAGGACTCACCACCAATTTGTGACGTTTATTGTTACAATGGTTAATGTTAATGTTAATGTGGTATACTTGTAAAGCACACAGCTGCCCCAGCAAAGGGGCGTCCCGGCGCTGTATACCGCTGGGGAACCCGTCCTGGCTTTCCCTGTGGGATGGTCCCTACTGGGAATCCCCAAGGTGGAGCCAGGCATCCCCGGCGTTGATGGGGCCGTTGTGGAGATTAGGCAAGCTAATGCCCAGAGTTGCCGAGTGGGACCCCAGTTTAGAGTAGGCACCAAGGCGAGAATTGTCGAGTCCGCTGACCCTGGTCCACGACCCTGCCGCGTCTGGAATTGAACCCTGGTCCCGGGCCGACTTCTGCTCCCGAGTCTGCCGCCTCTAACCAGTGAGCCACACCACTTCATGAAGGTTTGCCACTAGGTTTGTTTTCCTAGAGTTTTTTCAACCCAATGGGTTGAGTCCAGCAGGGCTGTCATTACACCAAGCTCCACGGTTTTCGCATTTTTCTAAATATTTTTACTCTATAATGCACAAATCACACAATTTGGTCATCCAATTTACTTCACCATGTAAAGGAACATTTGAAGAGTAAACAGCCATTAAACAAAGCAGTATACATGCCGAAGGACTGTATGAGGACTCTCCTACTGCATAGCTTACATTAGTCACATTTATGTGCGGTGTCTAGCTTTCATTGAGGAGACTGATCCATACCATATTTTCAGGATATTAAGTATGAATAAATGTATACCCAGCGAACATGAATGTGGATATTCTGAAAATTTGCCTTTCACATGGTGGCTGTAAAACAATATTTGGCACCCCTTAATTATGTTCTTAGGTGGAAATGATTGAGGCAAACAATCGGTGGAGTGTCCGCTCCAAAGTGTCTTATTTTCTGTGGTCTATATATTGTTTAATTCAGTTTATTTCATTTTCCAGGGTTGCAAAATAATGAGGCTTTAACCTGAGAATTCCTCAGACAAGTATGTCCAGAGGTCCTTTATAAAAGAGCTCAAATGGACTACAAGCTGGGAGTTTTCTTGAGCGCTCTTCTTCAAGGTACTTCCTCATCACTCTCAAGCATATTGTGATACAGTCTGTTGTCCATTTCTGTGCCGCAAACAATCGATATGAGCTTATGTTTTATCTTTCCTACCGACAGCTGTTGGATTTCAGTTTTTTAATAACTATTATGAACAATACCAGTACTTACAGCGGGCTTTGGCGACCTCTTTCTTTGCTTTTCACTCATTGGCACTCAATGGACGTGCAAGTATTTTCTTACTCCCTTTTTCTGTGCAATTTCCATCTCAAATATCAACTGACGTTTGCTCTGTGTTCCCCTCCCTGCTTTTATTTGTTTTTTATTAGTTTTATTCCCCTGCCTCTCGTTCCTATTTTGCTTCATCATCCCCCTTTTTCTGTTACTTATGCTTACTTCTTACTCCAGCCGCTACTCCATTGTTCCTCTGCCTCTCCAGCTGTGATCCTTTTTGATTTAATTATTTAATTTTTGGGAGGCCCATTGTCTGCAATTTGCTACCAGCTTGCTCCTTTTATAAAATGTGCTTTGAAGCATGTTTAAGTTCATTTTGTTTCACCATTTCATGATTTGGCTTTCCCATCATGAGAGGATAAACAAAAAAATAAAATGGCGCCTTGCTGCTTGAGTGTGCATGCGTAGTAACGTATACACATGCATTTACTCAGCCGCACTAGTTTAGAAACGCATGTGCATGCGTGCGTACACATCATTTTTTGCTTCTTTTAAAAAAACAAAGTACAGCATTGACAAAAGCCAAAAAGCAAAGCCAACCAGTCTCCACTGGTAACCAACTTACAAGGCCCATGCATGTTATTATTAATTGCTGCCTTTTGTTTTGTTTTATACAGATACAATTAGAGAAGTGGAGCATCTTTGGAATTCAGTTCTCTATTGTTTGCAACTCTTATTCTCATACTTGTATGTGTGCAGTATAGTCAGTACGTCAATTTAGTTGACTTGGGTTATAAAGCAGCCTTATAAACAAATATGTACAGACATAAAACAATAATATGAATACACCATAAAACAATAACCAATCTTAATAAATTAATCAAACAACTAATATAACATTCTCCAAGATCAGCCTTAATCTTGATAGCAAGATGCAGAAAACGTCCCACAACATGACAATTGCACAACAGAAGCTGAAAGTATAAGAAATCACATCTACAACTGTGGAGCCACAGCTTCTCAACAATGGTAAAGTGCTTATGTCATGAAACTTGTAAAAAGCTTATAAAGTACATGCGAGTTTGGACATATCTAAAGTGTAGGAAAAAGTTCAAGGTTTCATGAAGTGTCATGCTTTTTGAAAACAACATTTAAAGACCAATATCTATTTCTAAAAGTAAACAACGTTCATAACTTTCAGATACCGTATATGGAGAAGTCTCCATTCACACCCCAATGAAAAAATATTTCCTCTTATTTTTCCAGATCATCCAAAGAGTCCTAAACAATTCCGCCCTCCCCAATTCAAAGCATGCAACACTGAAACATTCAAGTCGCAAGATCCTTAGGGGGGTTTCTGCCCTCATACAATCAGTTAGCCCAAATAGAGGCCAGCATATAGAACATATCATCTTGACACATTTAGCGATTCCTAGTGAGGGTCGTAATATTTATGAGGTAGGTCGCAATTGCGACCCATTGAGCATCCCTAAAAACACAGGGATGCTGGCCTTCTCAGGATAGCAGACCACAATGTCTGTGTTTGCTTTTAAATAAAGTAGCATTTTTTTTAACAGCCTGTTTGCCTTAAAGGAAAATGGGATGCGTTTCAAAAGTAAAAATGAAACACTTCTGTTTAATTTTTTCAGAGCAGGCAGTGGTCATTGGGACTACTGCCTGCTCTTAAAAAATATTTTCGCAACCATTCATAATGGAGAAGGGGTCCCCTGGGGACCCCTTCCCATTTGCAGCTAGGTTACCACCTACTTGAAGTAGGCAGTAAAATGCAAATGTTTTGCGACTTCATTTTGGTCAAAAAACAATCGTACATAGTACTACGAGCCTCTATCAGGAAGTGACTCCCTTAACATGCCCCTTCCTAATACCGAGTAGATAACCCATTTTGCAATTCAGTAGTAGGTTACCAAATCGCAAAATAGGGTTCTGTATGTTCAAAAAAGCATTTTTGCTGTAGCAAACGGCCCAATTCAGTGAATAGGGCCATTAGCAACAACAAAAAAGCTTCGTGCATGTGGCCCCTATTTTCTAATCTAGTTGCAGAATGAAAGGGTGCCCCCTTCCAATGTGTTTGAATTAATGTTAACCTCTTTGGCTGCAACAGGTATGGTAAATGGCAAAAATTGTCAAACTTTATACCACGATCTCTAAAATCAGGTTATCAAGAAAAAGAGGTTCTAAATTTCATGGATGTAGTGCCCAAAGTCACAATATATATCATTGACAGATTGGGATTTAGGTCATGATCATGTATAAAGGATACAAAGTTATCAATTAGGTTTGCGGGCTTGGCCAAGGAACATGGCTGTTAGGACCTTCTCCTAGGGAACTCTGCGCCCCACTAAGTAATCCTGCCCAAATCCTGCAATAATCTTCCCCCATCTACACTGCGCCTGACTGAGGCTTGCTCCTGGATGAGTAGTAGCAGTGCCGGAAGTACCTCACCCCGATTCAGCTCATCCTCCATCCCATTAAGGCCCCCAGACGAAGGACCTTGCCAAAGGTCTGGGCACCCACTCGGTGGTCCGTAATCTACCTGCTGCTATGTGGTCTGCCAGTGCTTGGCTACCAGCTGGGGTTCTCTATGACTTGGAGGGCTTTGTAGACGCCCCCCATAAAATATATCTCTCTCTTGGCCGCGCATCCTTCATTCTGGGCTTTGCTTTGCAGGACCCTTAACGATGAGGCAGTACCTCGCATTGCAAACTCACCGCATTTCAGAACCCGGGCATTGCTTCAGCTGTATGATGCATCTTCTATGTGAATATTGACAACGCTTTGCAAACCAGGATGGAATGTACTTTTCCTATCAGGCCTATTTGGGTGCCTGTTTGTCCCAGTCAGGCTTGACCAAATAGCCACAGTAGGTGCTTTAAGACTTTTGGCATTATCTTCACTAAAACCTTTAACATTTAATATCTCTGTCTCTACTAACTGAATTGTTGTTGCTTTGGTATTCTTCCCATTACTAAAAATTTATCTATTTTTCTAATTCTGTTGAAGGCTTCTTTTGTGCTGTATTTTCAGTGTGTTTCTGTTTGAAGCGTTGCATAAACACTTTTTGGACTTACAACAACCCATACCCATTGGACTTCAGTAACAACCTCGTCAACAGACCTGCAATTCGGGCTCCATTGGAATGGGACTCTATTTCTTAGGGAAGTGGTTTTGTGTTGGGCTAGTGTGACCATCTGAGATGGTCAACAATTACACCTGTATCATCTACAGAGCTGAAGGATTGCAACCACCATTCCTTAAATTGGCCAAAATCGCTTTAACCTCCGCTCCACATTGCCTCTGAGTTAAGTCTGAATGCTTAATGCCAAGCTACCTAAGGTTTGAGCATAGGTTAATTTAGGGTTGCTTGTGACTTCACACTGAAAAGAAATGTGGTTGCTGTTTGAGAAGGGTTTCACCTCCACAACCAATAACCTATTTCTTAGAGTTGAAGTAACACGTGACTCATAATAGACTCTCTGATCCTTCATACTTAACTGGAGCAGCCATCTTAAATTGGGCTAATGGCTTCTCACATTCCCTCTCAACATGTATCAAGGCGCCGTTATAGAACTTCTACTATGCTTACCCTGATCCAAAAAAAGTAGCTTGCCCTATATAAAATTAGACATTAAAATGGGTACCAATGAAAAAATAACTAAACTATCAAAATAGTTTCAGAAAAATTGTGTGATCAAAATCAGATGTTTGCGGGATTAGTAGATTTTGATAGTTAAGACAGCAAGAGAGATGGTGATTTACCTCAATAAGATAATGGAGGAAATAGAGATAAAATTGAAAAGATAAAATGTTCTATATGAAGAGAAAAAGAAATTAGAAGAGATCAATGTGGAAATAGAGTCCTTTAACAAATAACTCTTGAAAAAGTAAACAGACAAACTAATGAAAGGTTAAAACATTATTGGCCCAGGACCTAGTGTATCCTTACCGGTGAAAGACTACTACACTACAGGTGGTCCTAAAAAAGGTATGGTGAATCATGGATGGGGCAAGCAGCAAGCAGTTACGTTTTTGGATATTTCTAAGTCAGATGGAGAGGGGGTTCAAATCACTCTGATCGGTATCGAGACATACATCCACTGCAGTCCTTTAATAATTTTTATTTAACACAAATGGTGAGGTTATCGGGGTCAGTTCCACAGCAAGATGAGTGGCAGGTACAATGGTATTCAGTTAAAATATTGAGTTGGAAATGTCGACTTACACCAATATTGAGTTTTAAATATCTTGACACAAAAATATCAACATCAAGAATATCGTGGTCAAGAAGGTAAGAAATATCAATTTTAAAAATATATAAGTCATTAACATCACTTGCAAAAATATAATTGTTTAAAATATCAATGTTTTAATTAATGTTATGTATTTTAATATATAGTTTAAATATATGTGATTCATTTTTTTGTATAAGTTTTGTTCATGTTTTTAATACATTTGTTACATTTTAGCAGTTATTAATTTTATTTCAATTACATTTTGTGTTTTAGTTCTGCAGTGGGTTGTGGGTTTATAGGGGAATAGGTTGGGAAGTCATCTAATTATAAATAATTAATGAATATTTTAAAATGTATTAATATTCATTTAATTGAGATTTTTTAATATTAATTGTGTTTTTATTTAGATTTTGTACATTTTAGGTGCAGGTTGTGGGGTTTCTAGGGATAAATGGGCCGATTACGATGGCCGGCGGACAAGCCATCATATAGGCCTAAGGGACCGCCCGCTATAGATGTGGCAATCCCGCAATACAAATTACGATGCGCCCGCCACACTGGCGGGTGCATCCCGTATTTTTACATTGCGGCGGGCGGAAGCACCCGCCACAATGTAAAAATACATGTTTTGCATTTGTGACAGGCACCGTGCGGTGCCTGCCACCTTGTACATGCAAATGCAGGTGGATAGCATAGGTACCCCCACGTGCAGCACCCCACCACCCCCCGGAGGCCCGCAACGGGCCCCCAAAGGAATTCACTGCCTGTCTTTTTGCGGCAGGATCTCCGCCGCAGAAGACAGGCATCCTAATGCACACGGCGGTGCCTGCATGGCACCGCCAAAAGTCCCCCATTGTGCCATGTCCCGCAAGGACTGCCTTGCGGGAACACGGGGGACGATCTTTCTGTCCACCGCGGTACCATTCCCATTCCCACAGCCATCCTAATGTGGCGGTGGTAATATTCAGGTTGATGGCGGGCGGTTCACCACCGCCGGCCCATCGGTGGCGGTCCTCACTGCCGGCCCGATGGTGGCGGTCCTCACTGCCGGCCCGGTGGTGGCAGACCGACCGCCATCGTAATCGGCCCCAACGTGTGCCAAGTAATTTATTGTTAGTTAACAAATCATTAGGTGTTAATTAATATTAACTAATTCATTATGGTAATTGTGTGATTCATTTTAAGTGTGGGCTGTGGGGTTTATGGGGTAAAGGGTGGTAAGTAATTAATTTCTAATTAATTTCAAATTAGTTAATTAGTAATAATTAATGAATTGACAATTAATTATGGTATGTGTGCAATTAATTTTAGGAAGTGGAATGTGGGGTTCATGGGGTAAAGGGTGGGAAGTCATTTACTTTTCAATTAATAATTAGTTGGTAATTAATTGACAATTAAATCTAGAAATTGTGTAATGAATTTTGGCTGTGGGGTTTTAGGGGTAAAGGGTGGTAAGTCATTTATTTTTAATTAATCAATAATTAGTATATACTTATTCTTAATTATTTCATTGATAATTTATTAGGGTAATTGGTCAATATTTTGGGGTGTGTGGGTTTTGGGTTCATGGGCTGAAGGGTGGGGGTAAATTAATTTGACATACTTTAAAATAAGTTGTTATTACGATTAGTTTTTTAATTGAAATTATTTAATTGTATAAATATTTTTTTACTGTATAATTTAGGTGTGGGTTGTGGGAATTAGAGGTGTGAAGGGTGGATAGTTGATGAAATGTTATGTGTTTCAATTTGGTTTCTAATTAATATTTGTATAACTGATCATGTATTATGTTAATTATATAAATACATTATATTTTTGATGTGGGTCGTGTGTTGTATGGTGTTATAGGGTAGGAAGTAAATAGACTCAATTTATGTAATTAATGTTTTTGTAAATAAATAATTTCTAAATGAAATATTTATTTGTAATATGTATTTAACATAATATTTTTTTAATAAATATATTTGACTTAAAAAAAAACTTTTTTATTGATTGACAATGTCAGATTGTATCAACATAATTTAAGCAGTCATATACTCATGAAAGACCCCCCAAATATAAATACCCTTCTTGCGTTTCCTTGAGCCTTTAGCAGAAAACAAACTATATTCTAAATTATATATGTCAGCGGTTCCCAAACTTTTGACTCCTGAGGACCCCCACTGAATCACTACTGGAAGCCAGGGAACCCCAAGCAATTTGTACAATTTCAATTTAAAAAAATTAAAACCGTAAATCACAAAAAATACACAAACAAGTACACACCAAACAAATACTTGCATTACTAAAGCTTTTATTATTTTATATTGAAAAATATGCAAAAATCAAAACAGTTTAATGAGAAGGATGGTGCTGCATCTCGGGTACTAACTTTTCAATGTTTGGTTTTATTTCAGAAAGTTGAAAGTTGAATCCTTAGGTCAGATTCAACATTTTGCAAGCGATTTCTGCACTTATTTCTAAGGTACATAAGATTTGAGAAAGCCTTCTCACATCTTCTTAGTGGCTAATAATTCTCGATGAATACAACAATGATGCCATACAACTGAACGGTTAATTTCCCTTATTCGTGCTACAAGTCCAGTTAGTCTCCCAGACATGGCACGTGTCCCATCTGTGCTGATTCCTATGCATTTGGACCACTGAATTCCATTTGTTGTCAGAAAATCATCGAAACTGTTGAAGACCTCTTCAGCAGTGGTATGTATCAAATAGCGGCAGAACAGTAAATCTTCAATAATGTTCCCCTCAAAATCGTATCCAACGTAGCATAGGAGATGAGATTTATTTGCTATGTCTGTACTTTCATCTACTTGCAGTCTATAATGTAGACTTTTACAAATTCTTTCGATCAACTGTTCCATATGTTGTCTGAAATGTTGTCAATTCGCTTTTTTACAGTGTTGTTAGATAATGGCACCAAATGTAAAACTTTTGCTGCTTTTTCTCCAACCATTGCTGTCATCCTGTCTTTAGCAGCAGGTACTATTAGTTCTTCAGCAATTGTAGGTGGTTTTCCACCTTTTGCTATGAGCATGGACACTTCATATAAAGCTTTCAGAGCATTTTCATTAATAGATCCTGTTGCAGTTTTCTTAATTATTTTTCTGCTTTTTAGGAGCTCTTGCTCTTTATTCTTGAATAATTCTATGTATTTAGTTGCGTGTTCTTTATGCTTAGTTTCCAAATGTCTTCGTAATTTAGAAGGTTTCATGGCCTCATTTGACAACATTTCATAACCTAGCACGCATTGTGGTTGCAGTTCATGTTCTGAACCTGAACATGTGAAACCCATTAGTAAATATTCACCATCATATCTGCGACACTTCCTTTTCTTTTCAATTAAATCACTTTGTTTTGACCATGATGGCCCATCATTGATTTCTTCAGTGGCTTTCCGCTTAAGGTTAAGCCAGCGATCCATCTTCCTTATGTTTGTGATGCAAATGACAAGTCTATTTCACAACAGGTTATGGAATCAATTTCTATCAAAGCTTTTTGGTGAGGCACGTAGTAGACCTTCCCTACTTTACCTACTACAGGTTGCCCTCATCAGATATTTCCGGAGTAGATCTGCTTTGACGTTTAGAGATGAAGCAGCAACTGTAAGAAGATTTTAACACTGTATCAGCACTTGTTGAAAAGACAGAGGACACTAGCAAATCATATGCATGAATATGAGAATCTTATGTAAACTGCTTCAAGATAATTACACTTGCTCAGTTTAATTTTAATGGAAAGAAACCAAGAAGCAACCAATGTAAAAATTCTAACAAGATAGTACACAAATCGATGAGTCCAGTGTATAGAGCAAATTAAGCCCTATATTAGGGGTTCCTCATGGAAGTGCAAGAGATAGCAGTCTGGTATCTGCACAGGAGGCATATTGTTTCTGCAAGATCATGGAACCATGTTATTCCAATTACCATAAACACCTGTTAGGCATAATCTTTAGTCACAGACAGTAGAACAACATTTTACCACCAATGGGTGAGCAGTGCAGTTAAGACCTATTTTAGAGAGGCCTCACATGGCACCTGACGAGACCCTCTCCTGTTAAGGTGCCCACTGCCTCCACCCCCTACCAACAACAAACCACAAAGGCTACACAGTGTCTATTAAGTGGTCCTGATAAGGGAGCATATTCCATAACCGTTCAGGCATACACAAATAAGATTTTTACACAGGGGCAACTCGTAGCTCCCCGAAGACCCTAACGACTGGTTCCTCCAGGTTCAGACCTGTGAACCTTCATACAGTTTTATTTTTAAGAGTTCTATATAGTGCAAACTAGACCAGAGGATATCAGGTATTACTTTATATGACCACCAGTTTTGTTACAGATGGACACATCATTTTTGTTAGCCACTGGGAGATTAAGTGATTTGCCCAGAATCACAGGATGTTGAGCGTCCCTGGTGAAACTCAAACCCGGTTCACCTGCTTCGAGGTTGACCTTGCATGACAGGACAGCCCTGTTCAAAGTCAGCAGGGAAGTAGGTCTTTGTTTGTGTGCAAACGAATCCCCAAACAGAAATATATTACTTTGTCAACCTGGTGATCAGTGATATGTAATTGATTCTTTTGTCGAAGCAAAACACTTTTTGAATTCCAGCTCAGTCTCCCCCGGGGGGGGTCAGTGGTACAGTCCTCACTTCCAGGAGTCTATCAGATGAGTATTTCCATTACAGTCCTCTTTAAATTTATAAGCAGGGGCGAGGTGGGGGGTGAAAGAACAAGCATTGGCATAGGCAATAGGTCTCGCCTTTGGGACCTTATAAGTGTTTAGCCAGAGATATTGACTTTGCCTATCTCTTTAAGCTGTGCTGTACAGAAGTCAGCAGCATGCTGGAAAGTTATAATAAAGAAGTGGCAGGAGCAAACTCCACCCAGGCTTAATTGTGGGTTAGGCACTGGGCCCGGCTGGCCAAAGGCTGTGCACATTGGGAAGTGAACACTTTTAGAAGTTGAGTTTACTTGTTAGTATAGTTTGACAGGGAGAATTTGTTATTCTAAAACGAAGAATTCTTTTAATTAAAAAAATATTTTATTGAATTGAGAAGAAAAGATCTAAAGGTGCAACAACTACAATCCAACGATAACTATAATAAGTTATAGTTATCGTGATAAGGGGCAGCGAATGGGCAGTGGGCAGTCAGGGGGCACAGCGGCGGGGGAAAAGAGTGGAACAGAAGGCAAAAGGGGCACAAAAACAAGTAAAAAACGAGTGGCACAGAAGGCAGGAGGGCACAAAAATGAGTGGAAAAGAGGGCAGAAAGGCATAAAAATGAGGGAAAAATTAGTGTCACAGAGGGCAGAAGGGCACCAAAAAACGAGTGGAACAGAGGGCAGAAGGGCACAAAAAACGAGGGAAAAACGAGTGGCACATAGGGCAGAAGGGCGCCAAAAAATGAGTGGAACAGAGGCCACAAGGGCACAAAAAATGAGGGAAAAAACAAGTGGTCAGAGGGCAGAAGGGCACAAAAAACGAGTGGAACAGAGGGCAGAAGGGCACAAAAAACTAGTGGAACAGAGGGCAGAAAGGCACAAAAAACAAGGGAAAAACGAGTGGCACAGAGGGCAGAAGGGCACCAAAAAATTAGTGGAACAGAGGGCAGAAGGGCACAAAAAACGAGGGAAACACACATAAACACGCACAAACAAATTAAACACTTACATGCAGTTCCAGAAGACGAGCCCTCCTGCCCGTTCGACGTGCTCCAGCCTCCAATGCTCTTCAATCTTGGCGTCGGGTGATGGGCAGAAGTAAATAACACAATATAAGGGCAATCACCCTTCAGCTTGCACCTATAGCTGAAGGGTGATTGGCCAGATTTCATTGCAGTCTTGCCGCCCCGGTGCCAGCAACATTCACACCTCTCATGTGCTGTGAGCCTGGGGGCCAGATTGTATTGTAGTCTTGCTGCCCAGGCGGCAAGTACATTCACATCTCTTACGTTAGGCACTCAAGTCCTGCGGACCCCCTGGGAATGTGTCACTGACACCTGGGGGTCCGCCGACCACAGTTTGGGAAACGCTGATATATGTTATACACACTTCAAAAACGGGAGCATCAGGTTGCAGCCAAGCTGCAGAAATACACAACGGGCAACAGTTCTAGCCAAAAACAATAAATAACAATGTTGTACATTGGTTTCCCAAGATCTAGCTCAGGCCCAGTACCTAATAGCATCATGGCTGCAGTTTTTGTAATAGGCATCCCAGTGATAACAGACAAAAACTTTCCAATATTACTAATATACAAAGACAACTTACTACAGGCATACAAAACATGTAAGCAGTCCGCATTATCACTCCCACATCAATAACACTTGCCATCATACCTCCCGCCCCATTTCAACATCTTTGCGGGTGTATAATATAGATTGAAGACAGTTTTGAAAAATTGAGCTTTCAGATTCGCTGATAGAAATGTTTCTCGAGCCAAAATATTGACCTTCTCTAAAGACACCTCTCGTTCATCCAGAACATTAACCCATTTTAAGTTATGTTTCACCAACTCATCCGCCTTAGACGATAACAAAATGTTATATAAAGCCCCAATTTTCTCCTGACGCTTAATTGCTTCAATAAGTCTATGCCGTACTTGTGCCACATTTGTTCTACTTAAAAAATCCTGGTGGAGAAACTTAAAGAACTGCGTCCTAGGTACGTTATATTGCCTAGCAAAATCTGAAAATGATGAATAAAGCCCCTCCCCATCATAAAAATCACCAATTTGAACAATACCTTTGCTTCACCAAATTCTGAGCACCTGAACACAAAAGATGGATGGCAAAATACGTACCACATTAGTGGGAGTGTAATATGTTATCCCTGTTAAAGAAAATTTTGTCCGAATAGCTTTTCAAACCTTAAAGACAGCCTCCATAATCTTAAAATGTGTCCTCTTGTAATAGCTACCATCAACTTCCTTAAACGAGCAATTTTTAACTTCTGCCCCAAGTAATACATGAAAGATTGATGGAGCTCCGGTCAACAATATTCGCATTTTAAACAGAAAGCACGCATAATAATAAAATGTTAAGTCGGGTATATATATTTGAATTTAAATGTGTAGCATATTTATATATTTTTATTTACTTTAAAAAAAAAATAATTGTTGATGAGATTTTGTTTATTTTTGATTTTAAACTGACTGGAGTGAAAATAGTAACTGTTACCCCTCCGCAATTCAACACTTCCCCTACTGTTGACTGACTTGAGTGGGAATAGTAAATTTTATCCTTCCGCTATCCAACACTTTCCCTACTGTTGCACACACTGGAGTGAGAGTAGTTATTTTTACCCCTCCGCTATCCAACCCTTTCCCTACTGTTGTAGTCTTTGGAGTGGGAATAACATTTTTACCCCTCTGCTATCCAACACTTTTCCTACTGGAGCACTGACTGGAGTGGGAAAGCAAACTTTAAAGATTGTTAAATAGTTAAAAGTTTTGGTATATAATAGACTGTTTTCTAATAGATTTCATGTTATTGGTGTGTGTGTGTGTGTATATATATATATATATATATATATATATATATATATATATATATATATATATATATATATTACATTTGTATATACTTTTTACATTTAAGAAGTATTAGTTTAATGTTTTAAAGCAAATATATATATATTAATTATTATATATGTGTTTAACTTTTTTAAATTAAGTTTATTTGTTATAGTTAAAACGTATATTAAATCTAATTTATTTTTTGTAAATTATTTTTATTCTCTAATATATTTAATATTTATTAATTTGTTATATATATGTATATTCACTGAAAAAACCATAGGTTATAGACCATATATAGTTAGGAATTAGCATTTAAAAAACCTTATTTTACTCACACAAAACCATTGAAATTCCATATATAGTTAGTTGCACTAACTATATATCGCGCACCCGCAATCCACTGCTGATGATGTCACATATTACATAATTCATGACATGGTCAGTGACATCACTGATGACATCACTGATGACATCTCAAATGACATCACTGATGACATCACTGATTACATCATCCAGTGACTGTGTGTTTCTGTAAAGTTTAAATATGTTTTACATATTGAAGAATGAGTAGATGTATAAGTGTCTGGACGAAGGATTTAGTAGGTGCATGACTGAATGTATGAGTGAGTGATTAAATGTGTCTCACTGAGTGCATGGGTTAGTGACTAAACTGTCTTAATTTGTGCATCATTATGTCTGTTGTTCTGTAAACTGCTGCATGTGTTGATCAGTAGCTATATGATTAACTATATGGGTTATTGATTGATTGTCCAAGTATTTGTATGGGAGACTGAGTGTGTGTGTGGCTGGCTGGGAGGTGTGTGACTCTGTGCAGATCAATGTGTACTTGTATCAATGATTGTATAAGAAAGTAAGTATGTGTTAGTATATGTTTGAAAATGTAAGGTGCTCTATGTTTAACTGTATAGACAAGAAAATGGAAGTGTGATTGATTCTTTACAGGACTGACTAGGTGTGTGAGTAACTCCATGGATGAGTGGCAGAGTGTGAGTGTCTGTATAGGTGTATGAGTGCATATGATAGTGTTGTAAAGATGAGTGATTGTATGTATGAATGATTGTATGGGTGAATGAGTGAATGTGTGTGTAGACGTAGGAATCAGTGAGTACGTATGTAGTAACTAGTATTGGTGTGTCAATGGTTTCAAAAATTATACTCTGTATTTAACACTGGGTGAAACAGAGGTTATATTAAAATGTGAGGAGATGCATTGTATTGTCACATGAATGATATCATCAGTGATGTGGTCATTGATGTCAAATGAGATGTCATCAGTGATGTCATCAGTGATGTCACTGACCATGTCATGAATGATGTAATATGTGACATCATCAGCAGTGGATTGCGGGTGCGCGATATATAGTTAGTGCAACTAACTATATATGGAATTTCAATGGTTTTGTGTGAGTAAAATAAGGTTTTTTAAATGCTAATTCCTAACTATATATGGTCTATAACCTATGGTTTTTTCAGTGAATTTTCAAGGTTTTGTAAATGCTAATTCCTAACTATATATGGTCTATAACCTATGGTTTTTTCAGTGAATTTCAATGGTTTTTTAATAGCAAATATCATAAGCTGTCGAATGTCAAGTACGTGGTAAGTGAAAACATTTTCGTGTTTATGCACACTGATCTGCTTTGAATGGTGCCCCCCCCTCATTTCTATTAGGAGTACTCTCTCTTTGCACATAGTGAAGGGTAGTTAACGCAGGCCTTTGCCCCCGTTGTAATACGTCGCGCCTGCTTCTCTCTCCATTTGATTGATTGTTATCCAAGTATTTACTGTTTTAGAATTGGTTCTCTTTGGTTCATTCTCTATTTACAAACAAACACAGAGTCGCAATACTCTGTTTAGTCTTTGCAGATAACGAAAAATCGTGTAAAAAGAAAAGGAATCGAGCAAAATCAGTAGGCCACTAATGGGATCTCTTTTTGACCTCGCTAAAATAGAAACATTAGGAACAACCCCTCATGACAAATACAAAACTAGTGAGATGAACTGAACTCCACACAATGATGGCTGCAAAACAGCTCGGCTCCGCCACCCACCCCTCCCAAAATAACGATAAAGAGCGGCTGCCATGATTGGTTGCGGAATGGCCACGACGGAGCTACGAAATGGTGCTGCTCTCATGCTAACCCCAGCTTCAGTCTGAAACATCCAGAAACACTGTAGACTACCAATTCGATCAGTTCCGGTAGCGCCCCAATGTAACCCGGTAGAGAAGAACTAGCCCTCCCCTCTTTGACTGATGGTTCTTGTTGCCAGTCCCTTCTGTTGTCATTTAACAGAACTATTTAGCCTGCTGAAAGGGGTTGTGTTCCGACCGCTGGTTGGTGGAGACATTTTGACTATATTCTGGACCTGCGTTGTCGCGTAATGCGTCATATGACGCGCCGCGTTAGCGCATCCGGAAGTCATCCGGGGCGCGCAGCGCGTAACGTAAGCATAACAAGTCATGTGACTTGTTAATAAAACTTTTCATTGGTTCATTTTACTTTTCTTATTCTAATGATGAAAGGCTTGGTCATATGACCTAAAAATTACGCTTTTTATTACTTCCGAACATTATTTTTTCTTAAATATATGTTATAATGTTCCAGGCTAATGTACTTTCCCGGAAAATTTACAACTGTCCTGCAAGTAAAATATATTCTTTTTTCGAGAAAAAGAGCGTTTCTTCATCCCATGACGGAGCCGTTGAGCAAAAGAGGGTCGACCTGCTGTCTTAGTCGCCGATACGCCTGAATATGAGATTCTTATCGATCACTTTATGTTGCAGGAGTAGAAAACACAACAGCCCTTGACCATTTATCTTTACTGCGTTCCTTCGTATTATACCTTTTACCCTTCATGTAATTGGTCTGCTTTATTTCACTTGCCTTTTAATGATTCTAAAACAGTGACTATTATTAAAAACTTTACCAATGTATATACTACTACCATGTTTTCTTTTAAAAACCTTTATTGTGAAAATTTCATTATACAAATACCAGCCTATAACCACGTGGGCCGGCCACGGAGCAAACTGTAATCGTATATGATGAGTAGACATTTACACTGTAGAGGAACGTAACGGGCGGGCCATTAGGTTGCAAGAACTAAGGTGTCTAACAGTTACGGAATCGGTGGACGTACATTTTATAATTAAAATACGACAGGGCCAGTTACAATAAAATTATCTAGATATACATTTGCGGGCAAGTACCATGGGTGACGTTAAATCGAACTTTCAATAGTACAGTAATCAATAACACATCAGAACTTAATATCAATAGGGATGTCGAAATATTCAATCAATTCTCGTCCCCGCCCGCCATGTGCTTCAAAACTGCATACGTATCTCGTGATTTCAAGGTTCTGCAACCAGTACACAACAAGGAGTTACGAGTCCCATTTATTCCGGCGCCATTTTGGGCGAGGACGGGCAGGTCCAGGATATAGTTAAAATGTCTCTACCAACCATCGACTATGATGATGTTCATATGCTGTATTTATTAGAGTAACACTCATCTGTCCACATGAAATTAATTTGCCACAATCTAAACATGTCATTTTAATCTTTCCAAAGTTCTTCTAAATATTTGGGACCGTTTCCCTTGCCTCTGATGCTGTCAGTGCCACTTCTTTGATGAATGTACTAGCAGGTCAGGGGTTCTCCTCCAAATCTCTCTTTTATGCAGCACTATAATTAATTGGTGCCACCTCTCCATATGACGATGCATGGTATAGTTACCATAACTATATATTTTTTCGGTTCCTCTGGAGAGTTCATCGTGGCAGATGAAGCGTGTAACGTACCGGGCATTTACCTTTTTTTGCATGTACAGGAAAGGAAAAAAAAATCGAGCGTCCGAGTTCTAAGGTGTCCCAGGGCCATTTTAGTGGACCAGGCCCAAATCCAAAGAACAGGCCGCCATTTTGAGAGTCCTGTTGCAGCCGCCTGTCGCTGTAGCATCAAGAGCAGCCGAAACTCAGCTGAATGGCAACTGAAACGGTAAAGGGGCGCCCCACTACAGCAGACGAGCCTCCACCTAGGAAGGCCCGTTCACGCCGCCTCCCCCCCCCCTTCGGGCACCCCACGCCGTTATTCGGAGCAGTATTGTAGGATGGCCACACCAGTGCGGCAACTTGCTAGACATCACCTCGGTGGTAACCGAATCTCAGCGCCTTGTGGTGTCTTCTATTCAGAAAACATTGTTGTGCTGCCTTCGACCTATTCGCCGCAAGTGCGCACGCAACTCAGCTGCATAGCTTGCTAGACACCACCTCGGTGCTAACCGAATCTCAGCGCCTTGTGGTCTCTTCTATTCCAAAAATATTGTTGCGCTGCCTTTGGCCCCATTCGCACATCGGTCCGCTACTGCCGCCATCTCACAGGCCAACGGGGCGCCCCACGCCGACTTTCAGCATTGTAGGATGGCCACACCAGTGCACCTTACTAGACACCACCTCGGTGCCATCCGTATCTTGGCATCTCAGCGCCTTGTGGTGTCTTCTATTCAGAAAATATTGTTGCGCTGCCTTTGGCCCCATTCGCACATCGGTCCGCTACTGACGCCATCTCACAGGCTAATGGAGCGCCCCACGCCAAGTTTCAGCATTGTAGGATGGCCACACCAGTACAGCAACTTGCTAGACATCACCTCGGTGCCATCCGGATCTTGGCATCTCAGCGCCTTGTGGTGTCTTCTAGTCAGAAAATATTGTTGCGCTGCCTTTGGCCCCATTCGCACCTCGGTCCGCTACTGACACCATCTCACAGGCCAACAGGGCGCCCCACGCCGACTTTTACCATTGTAGGATGGCCACACCAGTGCCACAACTTGCTAGACACCACCTCGGTGCCATCCGGATCTCGGCGCCCCACTGCAGATGAAGTGCCTCTCAACTATGAAACCACCACGGTGACATCCGGATCTTGGCGCCTTGTGCTGGTTCCGGCCTATTCACACATCGGTCCGCTACTGACGCCATCTCACAGGCTAATGGGGCGCCCCACGCCGAGTTTCAGCATTGTAGGATGACCACACCAGTACAGCAACTTGCTAGACATCACCTCGGTGCCATCCGGATCTTGGCATCTCAACGCCTAGTGGTATCTTCCATACAGAAAATATTGTTGCGCTGCCTTTGGCCCCATTCGCACATCGGTCCGCAACTGACACCATCTCACAGGCCAACAGGGCGCCCCACGCGGACTTTTACCATTGTAGGATGGCCACACCAGTACCACAACTTGCTAGACACCACCTCGGTGCCATCCGAATCTTGGCATCTCAGCGCCTTGTGGTGTCTTCTAGTCAGAAAATATTGTTGCGCTGCCTTTGGCCCCATTCGCACATCGGTCCGCTACTGACGCCATCTCACAGGCCAACGGGGCGCCCCACGCCGACTTTCAACATTGTAGGATGGCCACACCAGTGCGGCAACTTACTAGACACCACCTCGGTGCCATCCGGATCTTGGCGCGTTGTGCTGCCTTCGGCCTATTCGCACATCGGTCCGCTACTGACGCAAACTCACAGGCCAACGGGGCGCCCCACGCCGACTTTCAGCATTGTAGGATGGCCACACCAGTGCTGCAACTTGCTGGACACCACCTCGGTGCCATCCGGATCTTGGCGCGTTGTGTTGCCTTCGGCCTATTCGCACATCGGTCCGCTACTGACGCCGCCTCACGTGCCAACGTATTTTCTCCGCATTTTATACCCTATGCCGCATAACAGGTCATGTGACTTGTTTATAAAACTTTTCATTGGTTCATTTTACTTTTGGTTTCCTAATGATGGAAGGCTTGATCATATGACCTAAAAACAACACTTTTCATTGGATGAAAACTTTTTTTTTTCCCCAAACGATGAAAGCCCCACCTTGTTTCTGGATGTTTCAGACTGAAGCTGGCGTCAGCATGAGAGCACCACCATCTCGTAGCTCCGTCGTGGTCATTCCGCGAGCAATCATGGCAGCCGCTCCCCACCAGAAGCCTACAGGAGTCGGGGGCCCCCAAAACTTTTGATGAATCCTCAAGGCGGAGGGGACGCTTTCGAGAATGGGGTCCAAGACCTAGCAGACAAGCGTCCGATTTCCAAGGTGTCCCAGGGCCATTTCAGTGGACCAGGCCCAAAAAGGAAACAGCCTGCCGCCATTTTGAGAGTCCTGTGACAGCCGCCTATCGCTGCACCGCAAGAGTGGGCGCAACTCAGCTGAATTGCGGCTTTTGACACAGTGGACCAAAAGTGGACGGAATGGCAACTGAAACGGTAAAGGGGCGCCCCACTACAACAGACGAGACTCCACCTGGAGAGGCCCGTTCACGCCGCCTCCCCCGGGGCGCCCCACGCCGTTATTCGGAGCAGCATTGTAGGATACCAAAACCAGTGCGGCAACTTACTGGACATCACCTTGGTGCCATCGTTCTGCTGCCTTGGAACTATTCGCACAACAGTTTGCTACTGATGACCCACCCCCCGCGACGCCCCACGCCAGAAATCTGGACGTTGTGCTGCGTTGGGACTATTCGCACAGCCGACCGCTACTTCGTTGTTTTTCCCTAAAAATCTTTATATGTTATTACTGTTTTTGTTTTCTTGTATATATTTATAAGTTATTAAAGTTTTATAATCTTACTACTTTGTTGGAGTGCTATATATTTTTAATGTGACACATAATTGTAAAAACTTTGATGTACAAAGAGTCATCCCTGGAATCTTCCGCTTCAGGCTCGGTCCCCTCCCCAATCACAATACAGGATGGTTTTCAGATAATAGGAACGCGTCTGCTGTGACGGATCTCATCGAGTGTGGGCCTTGATCTACTATAACTCCTTTGAAGAGGGGTGATTCTTTACAGCTGGGGCCATAAACTACATCTGCAGGGCTAGCTGATACCCTAGGACCGGCCTGGACAATCGGACACAGAGGAAAAGGAGTGTCAGAGGGTGCGGTAGTGAATAGGGCGAAAGGGAGGTGTCGGGCGGGCACAGGGTGTGATTCTCAGGGAAGAGCAGCGCAGATGGGGGGTGGTTTATTACCCATGCATAAGACAGAGAGCGGGGGTGACCACTGCCTGGGGGAGATGCTTGCGAGGGTGGGGAGCCATGCTAAGGATCGACAGCGTGCACAGAGTGGGTCTGGTCAAGGCATCTAAAATGACTGCCGTGCACGACAAAAGTGTGGCATTTGAAAAAAGGAGAGATGGCGCAGACAATGTTTTTCAACACTTCCTGATTTCCTTCGAATCGAACGTTAACAGACGTTGGGGCATATTACCAAAGTTAAGCGATATTTATCCCTAACGATGCTTAGCAACGATTTTTTTACCGCTAAGCATCGTCAGAAATTATCGCAGATAAACCTTGCTATTATCAAGGTTTATCGCAAATACGATAAAAAACGACCGCAATGCATTAATATCGCTGAAAACTCAGCGATATTCATGCATTACCGAGCTAATGCTCTTAGCCATGTTATCCACCTCCCATTGGATAACATGGCTAAGAACTGCTCAGGGCAGGTGCTAGCTTTTGGAGATATTCGCGCTTATCGCGAATATTTCCAAAAGTTGATAATAGGAGATAGCGATGTTAGCGACTGTTTCCAGTCGCTAACATCTTGGCATGCCCACTTTGCATGTCATTAGTGATAAATATCACTCACATGCAAAGTGGGGCCCAAGATGGTCACTATCTCCTACTAGCCGTCGCTAACTGGTGTTAGCAACAGCTAGGTAATACAGATATAATTTTATCTCCGCGAAGCGGAGCGTTGTTACAGATATATATCTTTTTTTGAACGTTAATTTCTCAAAATCCACTGGAGCACATATATTGAGACCTAGCAAAGGCACATCGGGCTACCAGTCCCTAATATTTTACCAAGTTTCGTGCAAATCCATTCAGCCGTTCGATTATTATTATTATTATTTTTTTTTGCCCCGCGGGGCCCTTTTAAAACCTCCACATCAAACCTAGGGGGTCAGCGAGGATCTACTATGCCCCCTTATGGTCATTTGCCCCTTCGCTTTGGCCTCCTCTTGTCTCTCGATCCTACCGAGAGACAAGATGGCGGCCGCTACGGACTGTTTGGAATGTTCACAGATGCCGGAGAACCAATCAGCTTCGCTTCACAAAGCTCCGTACCGCGAAAAGTCCGCGAACCGGAGCGCTGCCCGGTCCGCTGTTACAGATATATATCTTTTTTTGAACGTTAATTTCTCAAAATCCACTGGAGCACATATATTGAGACCTAGCAAAGGCACATCGGGCTACCAGTGCCTACAATTTTGCCAAGTTTCGTGCAAATCCATTCAGCCGTTCGGGCTAAAAGTGAGGCCAACCGCCCTATGGAAAACTCAATGTTAAAAACACGTTTTGGGACCCCCCTTTTTTCTCGGCCCCCCCTTGACGAACCCCCCCCAAATTTTCAAGGGCTGCTCAGAAACAAAATGTGCCATTTTCCTGAAAATTTCAGCCAATTCCGTCCACAAACGCCAAAGTTATTAGACATAGAATTTTCAAAAATCCCATAGAGAAAAAATCCTAACTATATATACCTACTGGCGACCGCCAGTAGGTAATATAAACGATATTTTGTACAACAATATTTATGACATCGATAATTGTTTCTCTTGATATTTTTGTATGGGGATATTGTCGGTGTCAATATTTTGTCAGTGTACCAGGTACCACAACAGGGATCTGTCACATAATTATATGCAAACTTGTCAACAACACTATTGGAGATCATAAGCAGTACTCCTATTTTCAATGTTTCTAAAAAAGAGGAAGTTGAAGCGTTGACCAAATTTTTGACATTTGTAACTAGTTAAAGAGTCAATAAATGTGAACTCTTTTGGCCCCATTACAATAGCGGAATGGAAAATGGGACCGACAGCTAGAGGTGCGGCTGTCCCACAAGGCAAATTAGGACAGGCCCGCCACACTGGCTGGCGCATTCTTGCAGTTAACATTGAGGCTGGCGGTGCTGTAAACAGCACCCGCCTCAATGTTAAAGATGCATTATTTGCATTGCAATGCACAACGTGACAGGCACCGTGCGGTGCCTGCCACCTTGTGTATGGCAATGAAGGGGGGTACCATAGATACCTGCCAGTGCAGCCACCAACCCACCCACCCCCCTCCCTGGGCCCCCAACAGGCCCCCAATGTTATTCTCTGCATGCCTTTGTATGGCGGAGTCTCCGCTATGGAAAGGCATGCACACCGCACTCATCATAATATAATAATATGGATGGCACCTCCATCATATTGTGGACATTTTCCACCTTGCAGGCATTCGTGACGATTGCCTGACGGCGGAAAAGCGGAGGACGGTCTTTCCGTCCACCCACCGCTGCACCCCCCACCATGGTAATATGGTGGGGGATAAATGCCGGTCGGGAAGGGAGTTATGGCATGCGGCTCGTTGGCGATCCGCACACCATCATAATAGGCCTCTTAGCTTTGATAAATTGGGCCCAGAAGTCAAAACGTTCTAAAAAACTGTCCTCAATAAAATTCTGAAGGTTCTGTGATATATGCCTAAACCTGAACAGAAAGTGTCATTTGAAGAACACCGTGCCCTTATAAAATTAAAACAGAATGAACAAATCACTATTAAACCCTGTGACAATGGAGGCAGCACAGCACCACTTGGCATTGATAAAGAAAAGATGACAACCATGTTGTCTGTCGTAGAACAACGGAAAATTGTGGGGACCACGTGAAGAAAGTTAAACATCAGATAACCAGGATAAGTACGAAGCCGCTGAAGATGGAGTCATTTGCATACAGGAATGTGCTTTCCTGAATGGAAATAAATCCAAAATCCTGGTTATCTATGGAGTGCCTAAAACTCAGAAAAATGCAAAAGACTCCCTCTTCGCTTGATAGTGTCTTCTGCTGGTGCCATCATGGAACCTCTTTCTAAACACACAAACACTTTTTTGGAACCTCTTGTGGCTACATTTGCATCATAGTTGAAGGATACAGGTCACATTATTTTGAATGTGAAAGGTATGCAAATCACCAACATAGAGAATTGTTGGTCATGATGGAAATCGATGCACTCTATACGAATATACCCAAAGGAGAGGCCTGCTTGTGGTTAGCACTATACAGTCACGTACATTCTGGATAGTGTGGTGGCCTTTATCCTCCAATGTCTAGAAATAGTCCTGGGAGAGAATCAGTTTGAATTTGATGGCCAACTGTTTTAACAAATAAAGGGAGCTGCACGTGCCCAGAGTGTGACCAATATTCATAAGGGTCTATTTGAAGAGAAACATATTTATAATGACATGGCCCCGTTTTTTAAAACTTCAAACTTTGGTCGAGATTTATCAGCAACATTATCTTTATTTGGGAGGGAGAGAAAGAACAACTTAATGAGTTCCTCACATAAATCAATGTGTGTGACATCAATTTAAAATGTACCCCGAAGGTCAGTAGGGCCACAGTTGAGTTCTTATACATTTGGATACAACATCATGAGGATAAATTAGAGGCATCTTTATAGACAAAACCAACAGCTGGAAATATCCTACTACATATTCAAAGTTTACATCCTCGTTGCCAAAAATAACGTATTCCTTTTAGTCAATTTCTCCAGATTCCAAGGAATTGTTTTACTATACAGTATATACCACATTTTTTCCACCCTTTATCTACCTCCAGTCTGAACCGGTGTTACGCTTTTGCATTTGACATCCAAACTACTTATTGTGACCTTCCCATTCTGCTTTCTGTTTGATTTATGAAATTGTTTGTCACTTTTTGAATACCCTTAATTTGATCATGGATATTTCGTACAATCCAGGTTAATTCTTGCCTCCCCTAGTGTCCACACTATCAAAGGTCAGAGAGGTTGGTGCACGATTCTTTTGGTTTTGGCTCACATACGTAGGTCATTTAATTAAGTTATTGAATTAAGATTCCAGTCGGAACAAAAGAGATGTTCAGATCTTTTCAAAACAGTGATTTCACCTTAGCGGTTGTCTCTTAAAATAGGTCACCACGCAATCCCTGCCAAGTTCTTGTGTACTTTTTTGTTTCTTTTTTTCCGGCAGTACAGGTTGGTACAATCTCTATCATGAGTATTCCAACATGGCCCCACTAAATTATACAGCCTAGGACATGCTTTTAGTCTATATTTCCATCTTACCTATTTCAACACTGGTCTGGGTTCATTCTGCAACTTAAATGTGTTAGTTGACCACGAAGACCTTGGAGTTGTGACTGCAGCACACTGGTACGTGCCAAACTTGGAGATTTATTAATCTTTCATTTTTCTGTTTGTATGGTGCTTGCTGTCTCACCATGCAAAAAGAACAATTTATGGACAGAATGCTGAACAATGTCATACATTCACCCAAGTACAGAGACCTGGGCCTAAATAGTCAAAGCAGCAGTATTCCCAATGGGCATCTGTCAGGCAAAACCCAACTCCCCACTCCATTGTGTGTGGGATAGCGTAGCCGGCATTTTCCTCTGCGTGTGCACTGCCCGATATATCAGGGAGACAAAGCGTTTAGTCATCGTATTTTTAAATATCAGCTGTAGAGGAGCTAGCTCCCGAGGCTTCGCCGGGAAGTCCGGGGTTAGAGACCGGATTCCCTGTCTAATGCGAATATATAGAAAAACGTTAAGCGGGGTTTGTTGCATGCCCTGAAAAACATGTTCTCAAAAGGGGGGTGGTGATGGACAGAGTATCTGAGTTAATCAGAACACTCCTACCCAGTCAACAGATCAGGGCTTGATCCATCACCGTTTTTTAGCTCACTGCACCATCCCAGTTCAGAACCTGGCTATATGCAAATTAGTCTGTCCCTGGCCCAGTGCATCATGGGAACAGGGCAGACCAAACTACCAAGCCAATTCTTCACTGGAAAGGAAACAAGCTTCCGGGGACCGGTTTCTGGCATTACAGCCGTCTTCGGCCCGGCTTGCTTGAATCCTGATGGTGCAGTGAGCAAGGGACTCACGTCTGAGCATACCCTTCCACACTCATGGTGGCCAAAATATTTTCAAAAGGGGGGTGGTGATGGATATGGGTGTGGCAGGGTATGCTCAGACGTGAGTCCCTTGCTCACTTTGCCACTGGATTCAAGCAAGCCGGGCTGAAGACGGCTGGAATGCCAGAAACCGGTCCTCGGAAGCTTGTTTCCGGTCCAGGGAAGACATGGCTTAGCAGTTCGGGCTGGACTGTTCCCACGAGGCACAGGGTCAGACTGATTTGCATATAGCCATGTCTGAACTGGGGTGGCAGAGTGGGCTAAAGAACGGTGATGGATTAAACCCAGATCTTTTGACTGGGTGTGAGTGTTTGATTGATTCGGATGCTCCGTCCATCACCACCCCCTTTTGTACCGCTTTTGGCCGCCACAAGTGTGGCAGGGTATGCTCAGACGTGAGTCCCTTGCTCACTTTGCCACTGGATTCAAGCAAGCCGGGCTGAAGACGGCTGGAATGCCAGAAACCGGTCCTCGGAAGCTTGTTTCCGGTCCAGGGAAGACATGGCTTAGCAGTTCGGGCTGGACTGTTCCCACGAGGCACAGGGTCAGACTGATTTGCATATAGCCATGTCTGAACTGGGGTGGCAGAGTGGGCTAAAGAACGGTGATGGATTAAACCCAGATCTTTTGACTGGGTGTGAGTGTTTGATTGATTTGGATGCTCCGTCCATCACCACCCCCTTTTGTACCGCTTTTGGCCGCCATAAGTGTGGCAGGGTATGCTCAGACGTGAGTCCCTTGCTCACTTTGCCACTGGATTCAAGCAAGCCGGGCTGAAGACGGCTGGAATGCCAGAAACCGGTCCTCGGAAGCTTGTTTCCGGTCCAGGGAAGACATGGCTTAGCAGTTCGGGCTGGACTGTTCCCACGAGGCACAGGGTCAGACTGATTTGCATATAGCCATGTCTGAACTGGGGTGGCAGAGTGGGCTAAAGAACGGTGATGGATTAAACCCAGATCTTTTGACTGGGTGTGAGTGTTTGATTGATTCGGATGCTCCGTCCATCACCACCCCCTTTTGTACCGCTTTTGGCCACCATAAGTGTGGCAGGGTATGCTCAGACGTGAGTCCCTTGCTCACTTTGCCACTGGATTCAAGCAAGCCGGGCTGAAGACGGCTGGAATGCCAGAAACCGGTCCTCGGAAGCTTGTTTCCGGTCCAGGGAAGACATGGCTTAGCAGTTCGGGCTGGACTGTTCCCACGAGGCACAGGGTCAGACTGATTTGCATATTGCCATGTCTGAACTGGGGTGGCAGAGTGGGCTAAAGAACGGTGATGGATTAAACCCAGATCTTTTGACTGGGTGTGAGTGTTTGATTGATTCGGATGCTCCGTCCATCACCACCCCCTTTTGTACCGCTTTTGGCCGCCATAAGTGTGGCAGGGTATGCTCAGACGTGAGTCCCTTGCTCACTTTGCCACTGGATTCAAGCAAGCCGGGCTGAAGACGGCTGGAATGCCAGAAACCGGTCCTCGGAAGCTTGTTTCCGGTCCAGGGAAGACATGGCTTAGCAGTTCGGGCTGGACTGTTCCCACGAGGCACAGGGTCAGACTGATTTGCATATAGCCATGTCTGAACTGGGGTGGCAGAGTGGGCTAAAGAACGGTGATGGATTAAACCCAGATCTTTTGACTGGGTGTGAGTGTTTGATTGATTCGGATGCTCCGTCCATCACCACCGCCTTTTGTACCGCTTTTGGCCGCCATAAGTGTGGCAGGGTATGCTCAGACGTGAGTCCCTTGCTCACTTTGCCTCTGGATTCAAGCAAGCCGGGCTGAAGACGGCTGGAATGCCAGAAACCGGTCCTCGGAAGCTTGTTTCCGGTCCAGGGAAGACATGGCTTAGCAGTTCGGGCTGGACTGTTCCCACGAGGCACAGGGTCAGACTGATTTGCATATAGCCATGTCTGAACTGGGGTGGCAGAGTGGGCTAAAGAACGGTGATGGATTAAACCCAGATCCTTTGACTGGGTGTGAGTGTTTGATTGATTCGGATGCTCCGTCCATCACCACCCCCTTTTGTACCGCTGAAAAACATGTTCAGCAGAGCGGAAGTGGCCATTATGATATAAGTCCCCCCAGGTATTAATGTGGGTGCCCTCCCTAAAGTTGTGAAATATTGCTTCTTGGAGGAGGGGCATACTCGGATGATAAGTGAGAGGTAATAATGGGGAATATAGCATGGGAGCATTCAACATGCGCCCTGTGAGTTGCCACACTGTAGTTGTACATGTGAGGGTGGTCGGCGTCCTGTCCCTGGAATTAGCCGAGTCATACAACGCTCCGTCTATTGAAATGAGGTGTGTAAGCCAGTGTTCCGCCGCAACCTGCGGCATATACCGTGTTTGTTTCACCCAGGACCATGCGTAATGGGCTTGTGCGCTAATGTAATACTATTCGAAATTTGATACTCTGAACCCTCCCTGTGAATATGGTCTAATAAGTACATTCCACGCAATCTCGGTTTACCCCCATACCATACGCATCAGTTCTGATCTGAGTGTCTTAAAAAAAAGCCCCTGGATAATACTGAATATTTAAAAATTCATAGAGCAATTGGGGGAGTATCACCTTTTTAATTAAGGATGCTCGCCCCGCAATGTAGAAGGGTAGAGTAATCCAGCGGGTAACATATACCGTTATGCAGGTCATTGCAGTGCCATAGTTTAGGCGCATCAGCTCACCTCTATCCTTGGTGACACGGATTCCCAAATACCGCAATTCCTCATCACACCACTCTAAGGGATAATCCAGCGGAAAGCGAACTGTTGTGGTAGTCAAAGGGAAAATGCAGGACTTCCCCCAGTTAATTTGGATCCCTGATAACCTCCCCAAAACAATAAATTCCCTGAGGATCGGATTCAAATTGTGCTGCGGGTCACGAATGTATAGGGTGATATCATCGGCGTATAGGGATATGAGTTTTTGCTGCATATTACAACGTAGAGCCTTATCATTGTGGTGTTGCCGCAGTTTCACCGCTAATGGCTCCACTGCAAGAGCAAAACGTAAGGGGGATAACGGGCACCCCTGCCGGGTGCCCCATGTAATTTGGAATGTCTGGGATGTGCGTCCATTAATGAGCACTTTAGCAATCGCCAATTGGTATAGCAGCCCAATCCATGAGAGGAAGAGTGGTGGGAAACCCATCCGCAGCATTACCCCAAAGATATAGTCCCACTCAATTGAATCAAAAGCCTTAGTGGCATCTAAAAATACAGCAGCTAGGGGCAAGTCTGGTGAGACATTATTTAGAATAGCAAAAAGGGTTCTCAGATTATGGGAGGTGGCCCTCCCGGGCTCGAACCTGACTGATCAGGGAGGATCAGATTTTCCAGCAACAGGCTCATTCGAGTAGCGATGAGTTTGGCCAGTATTTTGGCATCACAATTAAGGAGGGAAAGCGGCCTAGAGGAGACGCCTTGTCTGGGCAACTTCCCTGGTTTCAATAGCAAAATGATACGACCCTCCATCATGGATGCAGGAAGGCAGCCAACATCCAGTGATTCTTCATACACCTCGCGTAAGATGGGGGCCATTATATCCATGTATGTTTTATAAAACTCTATAGGAATTCCGTCCGTTCCCTTGGCTTTCTCTGATTGCATGCTCATAATAGCGTCCCTGACCTCGCCCAACTCGAATGGGGCACCTAAGAATTCCCGTTGCACATCGCTCAACCAGCCTAGGGCCACATCTCCCAAATAGTTCTCTAGATCCAAATTATCTTTCCTATTTGTAGTGTAGAGGTGAGTGTAATGGCGTGTAAAGGCACCGAGGATATTGGCAGTGTCTCGGTAGACGATCCCGTCTAGGTCTTCAAGTTCCAATACATAGTTAGAGTAACGAGGTTTCCTAATCATATGCGCCAATGCCTTACTAGGTCATTCTCCCTCTCCATAACAGAGGGCCACATAGAATCTGCCCCGAAACCGTGTTTCCCTCTGTGCTGTGTTCATATAATCCGTGAATGTCTCCCTAAACTTGAGTTGGGCGAGACTGTTCGGGCCCGCTGCCAACCTCGCTTCCAGCGACTTAAACTCTGCCTCTAATTTGCGTAATGTGTTAGTTATGTCTTTTAGTACACCCGAGCCCTTTTGATATGCAGAACCCGCGGAGGGTAACCTTGAATGCCTCCCAAATGGTTTCTACACTGTCCACGGATCCTTTGTTAAGCGCGAAGAAATCCTGTATTTCTTCAAGCAGCTCTTCCTGGAAGACCGTGTCTAGCAAAATAGAAGCATGAAGTCGGCAAGTGCTGTACGGTGGGCCGAATTCTGAGGAGCACAGTGTGATTTTTACCGGGGCGTGATCTGAGTAAGTTCTGGCCAAGTGCTGTACTTCAAATATTGCTGGGCCCAACCCTCGGGACAAAAACCAGTAGTCTAGTCGTGCCCATGATGCTGCCTGTGCTGTGTTGCGTTCCCTTGTATGGGTGGGTATGTCTCCAAGTATCAATCAATTGATAGGTGGTTATAGTATCTTGTATAATTGTACGTGCTTTGGTGTAGTGGTGAGGAGCAGGGTGTGACCTATCCAAGCTTGGGTTGTATGTAACATTGAAATCCCCACCCCAGATAACGTGACTGGAGCCTATATCAATTATGTTAGCCCATAATGAGGTGTAAAATTCTGGGGCATCTAGATTGTCCATAGCAACAGGCCAGAGTGACTGAGACAGACCCCAGCCGCCCCCGTGCCAGGCAGTTTCATCCCTGTGAATACCAGGTGGCTCCCGCTAGATGTAAGGGTATCTTTTTTTTTAATGAGAATTGCCGTCCCCCTCGCATAAGAGGAATAAGAGGAAAAGATTCTGTGCTCCGCCCCTTTACCTGCAAAGTTGTTTGGTTTCTGAGGAGTGAAATGTGTTTCCTGTAACATAGCTATGTGCACTCGATGCCTGTCCAAATAAGCTAATATGTGTCTCTTCTTCCTCGGGTCCCCCAAGCCCCTAACGTTCCACGTGATAACATTCAGTAAAGCGCACTACTCACCCGTGAGGGTCTAAAGGCGCTTCGGGGACAGGGTGCTGCTACTGCTCGAACAGCCAGGTCTTGAGGAGTCTTCTGAAGGTGAGCAGGTCTTGGGTCTGCCGCAGGTGAGTAGGGAGGGTGTTCCAGGTCTTGGCGGTGAGGAAGGAGAAGGATCGGCCACCGGATGTCGTTCATTGGATGTGGGGGATGGCGGCAAGGGCAAGGCTGGAGGCGCGGAGCTGGCGGGTGGGGGTGTAAAAGCTGAGTCTGCTGTTGAGATAGGCTGGTCCGGTGGTGTGGAGTGCTTTGTGTGCGTGGGTGAGGAGCTTGAAGGTGATCCTCTTGTTGACGGGAAACCAGTGTAGGTCTCTCAGGTGGGATGTTATGTGGCTGCGACGAGGGATGTTGAGGATCAGTCGGGCAGAGACGTTTTGGATGCGTTCCAGTCGTTGGAGGTGTTTGGCCAGGATTTCTCCTTAGAGTGCGTTGCCGTAGTCCAACCTGCTGCTGACGAGGGCTTGGGTCACCATTCTTCTGGTTTCAGTCAGGATCCATTTGAAGATCTTGCAGAGCATGCGGAGGGTGTTGTAGCAGGATGAGGAGACAGAGCTGACCTGCTTCGACATGGAGGGAGGGAGGAGTCGAGGATGAATCCTAGGTTGCGTGCGTGGTCTGTGGGTGTTGGTGCTGTCCCCAGTGTGGTAGGCCACCAGGAGTAGTCCCAGGCAGAGGGGGTGGGGCTGAGGATGAGGACCTCCATCTTGTCCGAGTTCAATTTTTGACGGCTGCTCTTCATCCAGGCGGCGACGGCCTTCATTCCCTCGTGGAGGTTGGTTTTGGCGGTGTGCGGGTCTTTGGTGAGGGAGAGGATGAGCTGGGTGTCGTCAGCATAGGAGATGATGTTCAGGTCGTGTTGGCGGGCCTCTAGTGCAAGGGGGGCCAAGTAGACGTTGAACAGGGTCGGGCTGAGAGAAGAGCCCTGGGATACGCTGCAGATGATGTCAGCGGCTTCGGATCGGAAGGGTGGGAGGCGGACTCTCTGGGTTCTGCCGGAGAGGAAGGACGTGGTCCAGTCCAGGGCCTTCTCCTGGATTCCGGCTTCTAGGAGGCGGGTCTTTAGTGTGCGGTGGCAGACCGTGTGGAAGGCGGCTGATAGGTCCAGGAGGATGAGGGCTGATGTTTCGCCGTTGTCTAGTTGGCGCATGATGTCGTCTGTGGCGGCGATGAGGGCTGTCTTGGTGCTGTGGTTATGTCTGAATCTGGACTGGGATGGGTCTAGGATGTTGTCCTGGAAGTGGCGGGCCAGTTGCATGTTGACGATTTCTCGATGACCTTCGCCGGGAAGGGGAGCAGGGAGATGGGCCGGAAGTTCTTGAGGTCCTTGGGGTCCGCCTTGGGCTTCTTGAGGAGGGCGTTGATTTTGGCGTGCTTCCACATTTCCGGGAATGTCGCTGTCTCGAAGGAGATGTTGATGACCTTCCGTAGTTGGGGTGCGATGGTTGTGTCTGCTTTGTTGAATACGTGGTGTGGGCAGGGGTCTGACGGTGATCCTGAGTGGATGGAGTTCATGACCTTGCGTGTCTCGTCATCATTGACGTTGGCCTAGGAGGTCAGGCGGTTGGTGCAGGTGGTGTTCGCGGGGGGTAGGGTGTGCCGTTTTCGCGGTGTTGAAGCTGTCGCGGATGTCGGCGATCTTGCGGTGGAAGAAGATGGCCAGTGAGTCACACAGATCTTGACAGGACGGGATGTTGTTGGTGTCGGCGCTGGGGTTGGAGAGTTCCTTCACTATGCTTAAGAGACTTTTGCTTTTGTTTGCGTTGTTGTCCAGGCGGGCTTTGAAGGAGGATCTCTTGGCTGTTCTGATGAGGTGGTGATGTCTAAGGTGGCGTCCTTGTGGGCTTCGTGGTTGTCTGGTGGGCGATCGTGGAGCCGTGGAGCACAATGTAATGCTTTATTTCCCTTGGGATGCTCAAACACTAACTCGCCTGTTGTCCTCACTGAACTGTCGAGGATGGTATCTTGGTGTGTGAATGTCATATAGAGAACAAAACATACCCCCCGCTTCCCCACCCCCACCCACTTAAGCAGACCCAACATGCCAGAAAGGTTCACCCACCCACCCTCGCCTAACCCCAACCTAAACTAAAACAGCACAACAGTCCCTGCAAGTAGTATGCAGTGGACAATCTCGGGGGATACCCATTGGGGGCCATTTCTAGGGGACAACACAGATACCTCCCGTCCATAGAGCCCATCACAGATGGTACAGCTGGGCTCTTGAGGGCAGAGGGTGCCCGGTGCACAGTAGAGATAGCTCAAAGTGGCCCATCAGCAGAATAGATTGTGTCCCCTGAAGTAGATCCAGTTGCCAAACGATCATCATGTCTCGAGCCAAAATTAGAGTAGCTATGAGCAGCAGGGAAGGGATCATTGCAAATCATCTTCTGCTCCCGTCGACGAAGATTGTTGCGATGCCGTCACGCCTCCAACAGTGCGATTCGCGTGCCTCACATGCTTGAGGAACTCCTCCACCTGTTGTGGCTTGGTGAAAAAGCGTTGCTTGCCCTGATGAGTAACCCTGAGAAACGCCGGATATAATAACGCATAGACAATTTGGGCCTTCCGCAGCTTATTTTTAACGTCCAAAAACTTGCACCTCTCTTCCTCGACTATAGGCGTAAAATCCGGGTAGATGGAGAACGTGTTCCGTCATATGATAGGTTCTGTTTACTTCTCGCAGCTCATAGGGCCACATCCCGGTCTCTATAGTTCAAAAGTCTCACTATTATAGGACGTGGAGTGGCCCCAGGGTACGGTGAGCCCGTTCAATTATGAACTGGCTGGACAAGGACTCTGCTCCGATTGCAGCAAACAACAGTTTTTCAAGTATTCTTCCATTTTGCCTGTGTTGGTCGATTCAGGAATTCCTAGTATGCGAATATTATTGCGCCTACTGCGCGCTTCTAAGTCCTCGTTCTTTGCAGCAATAAGTTTAAGGAGCTTATCCATGTGGGCAAGCTGCATTGTGGTTCTGGGCGTCGTGTCCTCGGTGTCCGAGATGCTCCGCTCTGCCTCCTTTATACCGTCCTCATGCCCCTCCAACTTATGTGCAATGGCGTCCATATGTGACGACATTCTGTCCACCTCCTCAACGATGGTGGCGAACCTTTGTCTGACCTCCTGGAGGATACTTTGCACATCAGCAGCCTGTGGGGTCACACCCCCCTGGCCCTTATCTCTCCTGTCGAGGTCCTGGTCATCCTGCAAGTTCCGGGCACCTCGCTTCGCTGCCTCAAAGTTCAACTTCGGTTGCCTGGTATCTGGTTTGCCCATGATGATGCAAGGGTGCAGCCTGGTTGTGTGCCCCCGATGCCTGTGCACACGCCAAACCCCAGCGGAGGGGTTCAACTGTGCCTTCAACAAGTAACAGTAAATGGAGCTCCAGTGCAAGGTGGCACAGTGGTGCACAGTCGGCAGGCAGCAGCCTCCTCAAACTTCCAGCCACAGTCCATACCGCTCAATTATACTCTCCCACTCCAACACGTGTGTGAAACCTTCAGTGTGAGTGGCCTGTCGCAGGAGCCTCACAGCAGGCACCGCACCACAGAGCATTGCGCACAAAGGGGCTCGCAGGCCGTCGCTAGGGCAAAGTTCGCAAATAAAGCAGGCAGCGACAGGGATAGCTCCTGAGCACTACATATATGGGTAGCAAATGCAACAACTTCTCAGAGCTTCAGCATGATGATTTGACAGCAGCCATCACCAGAGCAAGCCCCACTCAAATGTACAGTGCGTTTGGGGGGAAATTCCGAATGTTATCTTCAGTAAGTCGCCTTGTCAGGAGCCTCACCTCCTAAAACATCTTCACATCCAGGAATAGTTCCCCATGTCCACAATAAAAGCAGGTGTGACAGAATCGCATAATGTTCCCGGCTCCTCACTTCGCAAGACGGCGACCAGTAGCGCTCTATCCCAATCCAGGGGACTTAACCGCTCACAGTCACACAATGAAATGGCAATGGCAGACGTCCCCGTCCCCCTCCAGCTTCATCAGGGAAGTCTCTGGGGAAAGGGCCAAGTCTGTGGGCCGAGCTGCCAAAGAAGTGGGCCCCATCCACACCTCAGTAGGGGCCGTAGGTAAGAATCAGGCCAAGTGCTGGTGTGCAGATTGTGAAAGGCAGCGTGGGCAGTTCTAATGACACCGGGGCCACCGGCACCCCAGACCAAACAAGGCAGGATGGCTGGCGTATGTGCGTGACCCTGGCGCCGTATTACCACTTCATGAGGCGGCGGGGGCAGCGCAATCACTCCGGGACACCTCCGGGTGCCAGGATCATTACCAGGGCAGCAGCGGAGATGCGCCCCCCGCAGCCGAGGAGCCCAAGTCGTCCGCTGCCGACAACACGCCCCACCGCTCACCTACTGCTTCCAACTTCAGCGCAGGCGATGTAGTCCGCCTCCGGCTGCAGAGAAGCAGAGTCACTCACCACCAGGTACGGAGCAGTCACAATTGCCAATCGGGATTCCGGGTCGTTATCTCCAGTGCTGCTGCACGAGCCGCGCCACACAGCCAGGACACCTCGTGTGAAGCAGCGGGCTCACATAGTGGCTGAGACCGCTCCGGACCGGCGTGCCTCTCCGCTCACTCCCTGGGTCGAATCTTTACGCTAGCAGAGAGGGAGCAGGGTTGGCCCAAATCATCTCAATTTTTTAGCGAGTCTGCAGTTAGTCTTTCAGTTAGCAGCATTACAAAGCATTGATGAGGCCATTGAGCTGGATAAATGGAAGGATTAGGACGCCGGGCTGCAGGAGCTTCACGCTTGTGTGGCCATCTTGCGTGCGCGCCACCTAGCGCCCCCCTCCTATCTCTTTCTATGTTGCTACAATTGTGTCCTGAGGAAGACCCTGTCTCTAGGGGTCAAAACATCAACAATTCTGTCTTAATCACATTTTTTTGATGATTGAACTTTGAGAAACCCATTGACATTTTTTTTGCTTGAGGGTTTTCTTTTCAAATTGTTGTGCTACTTTCTTTATGTGCACTGTACATTCTTTTGCAAATTGTTTCACTTGTCGTCACCTTCACTGCACCACCACACAGAGCACCTTTTCACCGATTAAAATTGTCACCTTATGGATGCAATTTATGAAATCATTGATTTGAAGAATTCCTAAATCTTTTGTTGTGACAGCAGGGTGTTTGAATTGTATATCAGTGTGAATATTTAAACTTTTATCTAAATTACTGTTTTTGCCACATGTGTTTATTTATATATATGGCCTTCATACCCGATTTTCATTGGAATACAGGACACACCTATTTTTTTGACAACCAACCCAGAGGCATGGCAAGAAAACTGAACAATCCCACCTCTGTGGTCACTTCATACTAGTTCTGAGCGCAGCTCCTCTCCACTGGGATTAGTGCTTGTCTGACCAGGTGGACAAAAGAGGGCCCTGCCGAAGTGTTAGATAATATTTGCCTGTGACAGGATAGGCCTCTTTGAAGTTAATTAAGTTCCTGGGCACAGCCCAGATGGTCATCCTCCCAAGCAGAATCGAACACTTACCCACACCCAAGGCTTCCGTCTAAGATCTGGGGGCAAGTGTATATCAAATCAAAGGGGCTATTCAGCTCAAAGGTGAGAGTTGGAAGCTGATGCAAATCGGCTTAGACAGGGAAAAGGTAAACTTTCTAAAAGCACCTTTTCCCCCATGCTGCCCCCCATTTACTGCTAGCAGAAACACTGTGTGTTACATGGCCATAGACTCTCCTGTGTGTCAGTTATTCAGTAATATAGAGGTATAGTAGGTTTCCTTGCATGCCAGCCAAGCGCAGTCCCACGCGACCCAGCTTCCACATTGCCACAATGTGCGAATTTGAAAGGAAAAAATTTGATTTATGTCTTCTTGTGTTGAACACTTCATGTTGTGATCTTCGTGCAATACATATTCGTATGGAGTAAAGAGCATTTACCCCACGGTGTGGATTATTGGCAACATCTGGTGCCTCTCGTAATTTATACATGTTTTAGTCTGTCGCGGTGTTGCATATTAATATATGATATTGAGTAGTCCTGAATGATAAGATGCAGTGTGAAGTTATATAGTATGTCCTAATGAGGGTATGTTGTGATGAAGCAGTGTTGCATGGTATTCAAATGTGTAGTTTATAGTGACCTAATAAGGTAAGCAAACTTCTCACAGTTACTAGTACTACCAGGTGCATAATTACCAAGTGACCTAGTAAAGTCTGCACACAATAATGCCCCCTCCTTTTCCGGTGACAAATCTCACCGGCTGAGAATAGGTGTAATTTGTGAATAGAAAGGTGCCAATAATTTGGGAAAATATCGTGTGACTAAACCGGTAGTACTAAAACTCTCATATTCTTTCCATTCAATATCTCTAACTCACAACCACCAGCAAATGAGGGGAATACACAACTTGATAAAGGAAATACTGGGCACGGTATTACTAACCCATTTTAGAAGCCATCTTGTAAGAAGGCCCTCACTGGTGGTGGCTGTTGCTTTGTGAGGGGGACAGAACATTGATATCATAATAAATTGTTTATTGGCATGTTAGTGTCTGTTCCTTGTTTAGGTTATGTAAATTATATGACTGGAAATTACAATTTTGGTTTAGGAAAGGCTTTACCTTATTGTGACTCGCCCATCCATCCTTTCCCCCCTGGTTGCTCCCTTGTTTTGAAATGAAAGCTGAAGCGAACAGTGAGCAGTTTCAGTGTACCTTTCTGCGGTTGTTGTAGTGTAATATTGTGAGATAACCACAGCTACCTTCTCTCTGCTTCCTTTTGCAGTGCTTCTTTGCCAGCCGGTCCTCATGCAGTGGTCATTCTCTGTGCCAGGGAAGATCAAGGCCCTCGAGGGGTCCTGCCTGGTGATCCCCTGCACGTTCACCGATTCAATTGTGAGATCGGACAGACGTTTGACATTCACCTGGTGCCTGTGGAAGAGGAGTAACTCATACCCAGAGGTTTACAACAACAAGGATTCAACAAACGTGTTACCTCGGTATAAAGGACGCGCTCTTCTCGTGGGTGATTTGGAAGATCACAACTGCACCCTACAGATAAACAGCGTGACTAGAGAAGATGCTGATGAATATTACCCTCTGATTGGACAGGAGTACAGGGACAGCGTTTCAGTTGAAGTTTCAGGTCAGTGTACTGCAGCGGCCATATTGAAGAGTAAAATGTTTTAAATAGGAAATCCGCAGTACTATTTGACTAGTGCGCGGACCTTGGCTCTGGATCACAAAAAGGTCTAGCTTTACAGACGTACTCGGAAGCAGAGCAAAGACACTACGCATCCTAGTGCAAGCAAGGAAAATAGCCCTCATCGGCTACTTGCATCGAATAAACAGGGTCTCATTGGGGTTCACTGGGCCCCTGCGGTATCTAGACCCCGGTGCCATAAGACCTGCTGCACCACTGATAGCTACGACACTGCTCACACACAGTGCTTTAAATGGGAAAAAATAAGTGCAGGTACTCATTAAAATGAGATAGAGGTGTGGCAGGTGGGCGGGGCTAGGGGTGGGGCTAAGGGCAAGACATAGTTATAGATAATGACTTCTATGCAAGTTGCAGTATATTTAAAACACGAGAAATGTGTTTGTGTAAGCAAAACAGGTTACCTCATTACACAAAATGAAAGCCAAACAGGATATATATATATATATATATATATATATATATATATATATATATATATATATATATATATAAGGAGATGCAAACAGCGGCATCGAAATGCGTCAAAGGGATGTTAAGCTGCCTGCTTGGTTTAAATGGAGTTGTTACTCACCTGCTGTGCTGGGCGTTTTTGTGTATATATATATATATATATATATATCACGTTGCCTCCCACGAAGCCCTAGGAGGTGAGTTCGCACACAAACATTTGGCAAAATCCTTTTATTTTCTGGATGCACGGACCAAAAAGCACTTCCCTACGCGTTTCAGCATGAGCCTTGTTCACGGGAATCCGTTGCTTTAAATCGGCACTGTGGTATGTCCCACCAAGCTTTAATTACACCACCCTCATTCGGCCCGCCCATATTGGAGCGGAGCATGGTGGTACCAGTAGTCCCGAACAAAAATCCAGAAAATAAAAGGATTTTGCCAAATGTTTGTGTGCGAACTTTTGGCAATCAAAGTTCTCACCATGCAAACAATCCCATTTAAAGAGAAATGACGATGAGTGGACCCATATACTGGTGCAATTTCTCAGTGCTTTATTGTGCATGAATTCTAGCCCAGCAGTCGCCATGACGCGATTCGCCTCCTCCAATAGGCTTGATCACATGACATGTCGTCGACAAAGGGGAGGGTATTTAAAGTGCAAAAGTGCGCGAAGAGCTGCTCAATTGACTCTTAACATTCAATGGCTGACGGTGTCTATTAGAAACTGCCACCATATTAGACCCTTTCCGCCCCGCTCACAAGGCGAGCGGTGCCGGAAAAGCGGTGGACGGTCTTTCCGTCCGCCGCCGCCATACTAATATGGCAGGGGTCATTTAGGTGTGGATGGCGGGCGGATTGCCCCCGCCAAGTCGGCGGTGGCTACCGCCAGCCTGGCGGGGGCAATCCGCCCGCCATCCTAATGGGCCGCATAGTGTCGAAAATCAATTATCAAATGTAGTACAAAAATATCATCTGTAAAAACATTATATATATACATACAACATATATGAGGTTATTTACATGCGAACGAATAAATATATAAATATATATGTATAAATATTCATACAAAAATTGCGATGTTAAAATCCTTGAAATCCAGATTTGTAAATTATTTCATCTACTTTACTTCTAATCAAAAGATCTTCCATGTTTCCATAACAATAAAGCCCCAGTGGGCCAATATGTATTATTGAGCCAAATACTAATAATCCGTATGTTCGAGGCATGTGGGCTGCTGAATTCATATCTATAGCATAGATCGCCGCCTAGTGTTGGGTCCGGATGATTGCACAAGAGTCTTCGAAGTATCACGAGATAGGTGGCTCCTCCCCTGGACTACAGTGCGCATGGGCATCGACTCCATCCCCAGATTGTTTTTTTCCGCCATTGGGTTCGGATGCATGTTTTATCACTCCAGTTCGAATTCGATAAAGACTTTCTTTTCGGCCCACAGGCCTTTCCTATATCGTCGGTATTGTCTTGCGTTCGGTGCCCAGCACTGTTCCGGCTCAGTTCCCGAGTCGGACCTCCAGAGGAGTCGCGTGGCTCTTCGGGGCTCGAGACCCAGTCAACGCAACCAGACTTATTCGACAACACGTCATGGAACGGAGCCCGTTCAAGAGGTGCCCCGTGTGCAACTTCAAGTATCCCCACATCGACGTCCACCCGGTGTGCAACAAGTGCCTGTCGCCGGATCACGATGAAGCCAACTGTATTGCTTGTTCTTGTTTTCGCTCCAAGAAAACGATTCGACTTTGGCGCGTGGCGCACCAGGAGGCCGCAGACTGCACCTGACCCGGTGAACATTTTCGATACCGAGGGAGAAGAAGCAGACGAGCAGGAAGTTCAAGAGCCGATTTCCATTCCAGCGGGAGAGATCGACTCCAACTACGACGCAGACGTAGAAATGCTCGATACAGAAGACGTCGTCGACGAGGTAGGAGATGATGATGAAGCCTATGAGACCACGGACGATAGCTCAGGCGAAGAGCTATGCCCCGTTCGGACATTAACTAAGGCTCAGGTTGAGGGATCGCCACATGGCCTTACCCAAGATCTTACCCATAAATCCACGTTCTCGCCTACGGGCCCGACTACGGACACTTCTGCGGAGCCGCCATTAGTAAAATCGAAACCGAAAGAGAAAGCCTCGGTCTCGAAGGACACTTCTATGGAGCCGCCATTACTCAAATCGAAACCGAAAGAGAAAGTTTCGGTCTCGACGAAACAAAAAGTGGTGGAGGCGCCATCGAAGCCGAAAACGCCTGTCGCCTTGGTCGGCTCCACGTCTTCGGACATGTCGGTGCAGATGAAGCCGAAGAAGGTTGTCGAATCGGTGAAGTCGCTCAAGGGCGTCGAGCCGAAAACTGGGGCACCGAAAACACTTGCCAAAGCCGTCGGCGCCGAAGGCCGTCGACACAGTCAAGGGACTCGGAGCTCCAACAACTGTCGATCCTACCCGTCGGTCCGAAAAGGCCAAGAGTACTACTACCCTCGAGTCACCAGGTGCTGCTGGCTCAAAAGCGCCTGTTCAGTCGACGAAACCGTCCGCATCCTTCACGAAACAGGTGTCGGACTCGTTGCAGCGCATTAAGGATAAGGCTTCCGCGGTCGATCCGAAGGATACTTCCACACCGAAGCCAGCCACCAAACCACACAAGTCGATGGCGCCGATTCAGTTCACGCTGCCGCCTAAAGTGGCGCCGAAGGCGTTCGCGCCCAAGCAGGTCGTCGAGACGTCCATGACGGTCTCCACCGGGTCGAAGCCTACCCCTGCTGTTGTGGGCACTAAGCATCGACAACCCTTACTCGAGGACCAGTCGGAACAGTTTATCGACGCAAACTCCGGTAAACTGTCCATTTACAAGCGCAAGGTCACACCAGCACAGCCTATGGAGTCCTACACTATTCCTTTGAAAAAGAAAAAGGTTTCCATGGATTCCCCAGTTCTTGTTGAACTTATTAATCCACGTGCTCAGGACACTGCTCCGCTCTCGCCCACTTACTCAGATGTGGAGGCTGGGGGCGGTGATTACGACGAGTACAACTACCCTGCCAACACTGACCCTGATGATCAGCATGACACATGGACAGATGCCGCAGACCCAGGGGATCCACAAACTATCCCGGACACTCAAGTATATGCTGTGAAAACCTCCCCCACTGAGGATTCTGCAGCGTTTAATGCACTAATTGAGAGGGCAGCTACAAATCACGACATCCAGCTGCATGCTGACCCTATTGAAGTGGACTTTCTGTTTGACATCTTTTCCACCTCTGAAAAGACTGTCAAAACTCTGCCAATGCTAAAGGGTGTCTTGAAACATGCTGCAGACATTTTTAAAGAATTCACACGTGCCAGGGTTATAAACCCCAGAATTGAAAAAAAGTACAAGCCGGCACCTGGCGACCCTACCTACATCAAGGGCCTGTTGCCGTTGGACTCCCTGGTTGTTTCTAATGCCCGGAAGAGGGCAAATTCACAGACTACTGGTGATGCTCCTCCCCCTGACAAGGAGTCTAAAGTGCTAGAAGCATCAGGGAAGAGGGTGGCAGCTCAAGCGGCCAATATCTGGCGTATTTCTAACACGCAGGCGCTCTTGGCCAGATATGATAGGGCACACTATGATACACTTGAAACCCTCTTACAACACTTGCCAGATGAGTATAAGGAGGCAGTAGAGATGCTCATTCAAGAAGGGAAGCTCATCTCAAATGCTTTCATTAAGTGTGCACTAGACGCAGCGGACACCGCGGCCAGAGCCATTAACACCAGTGTAATGTTGCTGCGTCAGGCCTGGCTCAGAATCTCCGGGTTCAAGCCGGAGATTCAAACCACCATCCTCAATCAGCCTGTAAACCCTGATCACTTATTTGGACCTGAGGTGGACACCACCCTAGAAAAAATCAAAAAAGACACTGAGACTACAAAGTCTATGGGGGCTCTTCAGTCTCAGCAGTTCAGGGGTAGTACTTTTCGTCGCTCAAGCAATAGAGGTGTTTCCAGAGGCCAGATGTCCCAGCAAACACAGTACGCTAAATGTGGTGCACAAACCTCTTACAACAAGCAGAGTAGAGGAGGGTATCGCGGCAACAGCACCAAGGGCAGAGGTCGTGGAAACAACAACTCCCGATCCTCCGCCGCCAACAAACAGTGACGCCTTGTCACTGCCCCCCGACCATACAACACCTGTCGGGGGGAGACTCCAACAGTTCCTGCCAGGCTGGAAATCCATCACCACAGACAGGTGGGTCAGAAAACGTGTCCAGTACGGTTATTGTCTGGAGTTAACATCCACTCCACCCAACATCCCCCCAAAGCACCGTCCTATGTCAACAGAGCATTTGCACTTATTGCAGCAAGTAGTGCTCGTCATGCTGCAAAAAGGGGCAATCGAGCTCGTGCCAGTGGAACAAAGAGGCTCGGGAGTGTACTCCCTGTACTTCTTAATCCCAAAGAAAGACGGGTCCTTGCGACCCATACTGGACCTCAGGCCCCTAAACCAATACATTCTATCAGAACACTTTCATATGCTCACACTGCAACAGGTTCTTCCGTTGCTCAGTCAAGGGGATTTCCTCGCAACATTAGATCTAAAAGACGCATATTTTCACATTCCACTACAGCCGTCACACAGAAAATACCTCAGATTCACCATTCAGAATCAGCATTACCAATTCAAGGTCCTCCCTTTCGGAGTAACCACAGTGCCCAGGGTGTTCACAAAATGCCTGGCGACAGTGGCTGCGCACCTCCGGAGACAAAGCGTTCCCGTCTACCCTTATTTGGACGACTGGCTTGTCCAAACAAAGTCGGCCCACCTGTGCGCTGCCAACATGTCCCACACCATTCACCTTCTTCACAATATGGGGTTCTCACTGAATTATCCGAAGTCCCACCTTCAGCCCGCCAATGTGCGGCAGTATCTAGGCGTGACAATAAAAACTCTGGCGGCCACAGCGCAGCCGAATTCTGTGAGGATCAACAGCATTCAACTGCTCAATCAATCAATCAATCAATCAAGACATTTATATAGCGCACTACTCACCCGTAGGGTCTCAAGGCGCTAGGGGGGGGGTGCCGTTACTGCTCGAACAGCCAGGTCTTGAGCTTCTTCCTGAAGGCGAGGTGGTCTTGGGTCAGGCGCAGGTCGGTCGGGAGGGAGTTCCAGGTCTTGGCGGCCAGGTAGGAGAAGGACCTTCCTCCTGTTGTCGCTCTTCGGATGCGTGGGACATCGGCGAGGGCGTGGCTGGTTGATCTGAGGTGGCGCTTGGGAGCGTAGAAGTTGATTCGGTTGTTGAGGTAGCTCGGGCCTTGGTCGTGTAGGGCTTTGTGTGCGTGGGTGAGGAGCCGGAAGGTGATTCTTTTCTTGACGGGGAGCCAGTGTAGATCCCTCAGATGTCCGGAGATGTGGCTGTTTCGTGGGAGGTCGAGGATGAGTCTGGCTGAGGCGTTCTGGATCCGCTGGAGTCTCTCCTGGAGCTTGGCGGTGGTTCCGGCGTAGAGGGCGTTGCCGTAGTCCAGTCGGCTGGTGACGAGGGCCTGGGTGACGGTCTTCCTGGTCTCGGTGGGGATCCACCAGAAGATCTTCCGTAGCATGCGTAGGATGTTGAAGCATGATGAGGAGACGGCGTTGACTTGTCTGGTCATGGAGAGGGAGGAGTCCAGGATGAAGCCCAGGTTGCGTGCGTGGTCCGTTGGTTTGGGTGCGGTGCCCAGGGCGGGGGGCCACCAGGAGTCGTCCCAGGTGGATGGCGAGGAGCCCAGGATGAGGACCTCCGTCTTGTCTGAGTTCAGTTTCAGGCGGCTGGTCGTCATCCACTCGGCTACATCTTTCATCCCTTCATGCAGGTTGGTTCTGGCGGCGGCGGGGTCGTTGGTCAGGGAGAGGATCAGCTGGGTGTCGTCGGCGTAGGAGATGATGTTCAGGTTGTGTTGGCGTGCGATGGCCGCGAGGGGGCTCATGTAGACGTTGAAGAGGGTGGGGCTCAGCGAGGATCCTTGGGGGACGCCGCAGATGACTTCGGTGGCCTCTGACTTGTACGGTGGTAGGCGGACTCTCTGTGTTCTTCCTTCGAGGAAGGAGGTGATCCATTCCAGTGCCTTCTCCTGGATTCCGATGTTGCCGAGGCGCTGTACTAGGGTGCGGTGGCAGACAGTGTCGAACGCCGCGGAGAGGTCTAGGAGGATGAGGGCCGCTGTTTCTCCGTTGTCCATCAGGGTTCGGATGTCATCGGTGGCAGCGATGAGGGCGGTCTCGGTGCTGTGGTTGGCTCGGAAGCCAGACTGTGAGGGGTCGAGGGATCCATTCGTCTCGAGGAAGGCGGCCAGCTTTGTTGACGGTCTTTTCGATGACTTTGGCCGGGAACGGGAGGAGCGAGATGGGACGGTAGTTCTTGAGTTCGGTGGGGTCCGCTGTAGGTTTCTTGAGTAGAGCGCTGAGTTCCGCGTGCTTCCAGCTCTCCGGGAAGGTGGCGGTGTCGAAGGAGGTGTTGATGATGTCCCGTAGGTGGGGTGCGATGACCACGTCGGCCTTGTTGAAGACGTGATGAGGGCAGGGGTCGGTTGGAGATCCGGAGTGGATGGAGTTCATAGTGCGGATGGTGTCTTCGGTGCTGATCGGAGTCCAGGCGCGGAGTGTGGTGGTGGGTGGCGTTGCTGTGGTCGTGGCGTGCGTCGGATGGATGCTGAAACTGTTGTGTATGTCCGCGATCTTGTTGTGGAAGAATGAGGCGAGGGAGTTGCAGAGGTCTTGCGATGGGGTGATGTCGTTGATTCCGGCGTTGGGGTTGGAGAGCTCCTTTACGATGTTGAAGAGTTCCTTGCAGTTGTGTGCGTTGTTGTCTAGCCGGTCCTTGTAGGCATTTTTCTTGGTGGCGCGGATCAGTTGGTGGTGTTTCCGGGTGGCGAGCTTGAGGTTGGTCATGTTGTCCATTGTTGGTTCCCTTCTCCACACTTTCTCGAGGGCTCGGCAGTTCTTCTTGGAGCTCTTGAGTTCGTCGGTGAACCATGGGGCTTTTCTGCTGCCGGGTCTGCCAGGCGGGGTCCTCAGAGGGGCGAGTTCGTCCGCGCAGTTGCTGATCCACTTGGTGAGGTTGTCGGCGGCCTGGCTGGGGTTCGCTGAGCCGGCGGGAGGGTGCTGGCTCAGGGAGGTGGTGAGCTGGTCGGCTGTGATCTTGTTCCAGCTTCTTCGGGCAGCCTGTTGCTGGTGGTGGTGGATCGTCGTTCTTTTGAAGGTGAAGTGGACGCAGCTGTGGTCCGTCCAGTGGAGCCCTGTGGCGTGGCTGAAGGCGATGTCTTTGCTGGATGAGAAGACGGCGTCGAGTGTGTGTCCGGCGAGGTGGGTGGGGGTGGTCACCAGCTGCTTGAGTCCGAGGTTGTCGAGCAGGGTGCTGGTGTTGCGGTCGCTGTTGTTCTCCAGGTGGAAGTTGAGGTCCCCCAGGAGGATGTAGTCGGCGGAGGGGAGGGCATGCGGGCTGATGAAGTCGGCGATGTCTTCGCTGAATCGTGTGCGTGGTCCTGGGGGTCGGTAGATCAGGGTGCCTCTGAGGGTTGTTCTGGGGTCCGTGTGGATCTGGAAGTGCAGGTGTTCGGCGGTGGTTAGGGTGTCGTCGGTGATGGTCGTGATGCGGATGGTGTCTCTGTGGATGATGGCGATGCCTCCTCCCGTCCGGTTGGCGGTGCGGTCCCTCCGGGTGATCTTGTAGCCCTCTGGGATGGCGATGGCGATGTCGGGCGCTGAGGAGGCGTTCATCCAGGTCTCAGTGAGGAAGGCGACGTCAGGGGCTGTGGTGTCGAGGAGGTTCCAGAGTTCGATGGCGTGTCTGTGTACGGAGCGGGTGTTCAGCAGGATGCACTTGAGGTGGTTGCTGCTGGTGTTCGGCTTGGCGGGTGCTGGTGCGGGGTAGGTCCGGATGCAGGTGAACTTGCAGGCGTGGCAGCTGAAGGGTCCGTGGGTGTGCTTCGGGGTGGCTCGGTGACATCCCGGGATGCCGCCGGTGTTGAGTGCGAGGAGGTCGGCGGCGTTGTAGGTTCGTCGGCTCGGCTTCCGTCGGTGGGGGCCAGGGGTCCTGGCACTGGGCGCGGTCCAGGCACGGACGGGCGGCAGACGGGCTTACCTTTGGCGCGCCTTCGGCGCACAATCGGCGCGCCCGCTGCGCGTCAACGCTGCGCGTTCGCACGGTCGCCATATATGGCGAAGTGCGCGGGGGGGGCGGAGCAGCTGGGAGGCGGGAGCGGGGAGGGTACAGAAGAAAAAGGGGCGGGGTTAGCGGTGGTGGCGGGAAGCGGGGAGGGAGGACGAGGGTTAGGGAAAAGGGCACACAGGAAGGAATATACAAATAACAGGGAGAGAAAAACACAGGCAATACAGAGGGACAATAAAGTTACTGAAAAGGGCAAAAACAGCAAGGCAGCTTGAGCGAGCACGGACCACGCCGCTCAAGGGGGCGTGGTCACGCGGCGGTGGCGAGGCAGCGAGGCACACAGGTAGGGAGACGCACGCAGCAGCTGGTGGCCGTGCGGCGCGGGGGTGTCCTAGAACTAGGTCACACTCACCTGCGTCGCACGGTCGCCATATATGGCCAAGTGCGCGGGGGGGCGGAGCAGCTGGGAGGCGGGAGCGGGGAGGGTACAGAAGAAAAAGGGGCGGGGTTAGCGGTGGTGGCGGGAAGCGGGGAGGGAGGACGAGGGTTAGGGAAAAGGGCACACAGGAAGGAATATACAAATAACAGGGAGAGAAAAACACAGGCAATACAGAGGGACAATAAAGTTACTGAAAAGGGCAAAAACAGCAAGGCAGCTCGAGCGAGCACGGACCACGCCGCTCAAGGGGGCGTGGTCACGCGGCGGTGGCGAGGCAGCGAGGCACACAGGTAGGGAGACGCACGCAGCAGCTGGTGGCCGTGCGGCGCGGGGGTGTCCTAGAACTAGACTGACACAGAAATTCAGACCACAACACTCGCTTCTGGCACGGGTGTTCATGCAGTTGATCGGCATGATGGCCTCCTGCATCTTCTTAGTCCCGCATGCAAGACTACATATGCGTCTGCTTCAGGAGTGCTTGGCACGTCAGTGGAATCAGGCTCACGGACAGTTGAACGACCTAGTGTTGGTGACCGGTCGGGCATACAACTCTCTGCATTGGTGGAATCCACACAACCTTTGCAAGGGCCGACCATTCCAGGAGCCTGTACCACAAATCATCCTAACGACGGACGCTTCTCTCCACGGTTGGGGAGCTCATGTGCTCCAATACACAGTGCAGGGACTATGGACAACGCAGCAAAGGAGGATGCACATCAACCACCTAGAGTTTATGGCAATCTTCATGGCAATGAAGGCGTTCAAAATACATCTGTGCAACAAAGTCGTGTTGATCCGGACGGACAACATGACGGCCATGTACTACATTCAGAAGCAGGGGGGTACACACTCTGCACAGTTGTCTCATCTAGCTCAGAGCATGTGGAAGTGGGCCATTCAGAGGAACATCTTCCTCCTGGCGGAACACCTCCCAGGCACAGACAATCAGATGGCGGATCTGCTCATCAGGTACAGCCACCAACTGCACGAGTGGGAGATACAGCCATCAGTACTCCGCCCATACTTCCAGCAATGGGGTCATCCAGAGATAGACCTGTTCGCCACAAGGGAAAACGCCAAATGCCAAAGCTTTGCCGCCAGGTTCCCGCACCCACAGTCGCAGGGCAATGCGATATGGATGAACTGGTCAGGCAAATTTGCGTACGCTTTTCCCCCAGCACCTCTAATACCGCTGGTGGCACGAAAGCTAAAGCAACACTCGATGACGCTCCTCCTGGTTGCTCCAACGTGGGCCCGCCAACCATGGTACACCACGTTTCTAGACCTTTCCGTGGTACCGCATCAAAGGCTGCACCTCACACCCACACTTTTGACGCAGAGCCATGGCGACATTCAGCAACCAGATCCGCAACAGCTCAACCTGGCGATCTGGCTCCTGAGGTCTTAGAGTTTGGCTACCTCAACTTACCTCCTGACTGCATGGATATCATACGGGAGGCAAGAAAGCCCACCACCAGAGCATGCTACGCAGCAAAATGGAAGCGGTTTGTCATTTATTGCGTGGACCACAACATTAACCCGCTTGACGCGTCCACGCACAACATCATTTGTTATCTGTTGCATCTTTACAAATGCAATTTGGCATATGCTTCCATTCGGATACATTTATCCGCCATAGCGGCTTATCTCCAAAACAGGCAGCATCTCTCTCTTTTCTGAGTGCCTGCCATTAAAGCTTTTCTAGAGGGGCTCAAACGAGTCATTCCTCCCAGGACACCACCTGCTCCTAAATGGAATCTTAATGTGGTACTCACCCGGCTGATGGGTCCACCTTCATGCGAGATTCAGTTCTTAACATGGAAAGTGGCTTTCCTAATAGCCATTACGTCACTGCGACGTGTTAGTGAGCTCCAGGCGCTCACTGGGCAAGAGCCATTCATACAAATTCACTCCAACCGGGTGGTGCTGCGCACTAACCCTAAATTTCTTCCAAAGGTGGTTTCACAGTTCCATGTCAATCAAACTATTGAACTGCCTGTGTTCTTCCAAAATCCGGAGACGGTGGCTGAAAGAATGCTCCACACTCTTGACGTCAAACGAGCTTTGATGTACTACATTGATAGGACCAAAGATTTTAGGAAGACAACACAACTCTTTGTTGCCTTTTCTAGCCAACACAAGGGCAACCCCATTTCCAAGGCAGGTATAGCCAGGTGGATCGTTAAGTGTATTCAAATTTGCTATCAAAAGGCTAAGCGCACTTTAACGATCCCCCCCAGAGCCCACTCCACCCGTAAGTTGGGGGCCTCCATGGCTTTCCTTGGAAATATACCTGTAGAAGACATTTGTAGAGCAGCCACATGGTCTACCCCACACACGTTTACAAAACATTACTGTGTAGATGTGCACTCCAAGCAGCAAGCAGCCGTAGGGCAGGCTGTTCTAAAAACACTTTTTCAAACGTCTGCAGCTGGCACAGGTGGCCGCCGCTAATGGAGGGACTGCTATATATTCTATGCTATAGATATGAATTCAGCAGCCCACATGCCTCGAACTGAATATGCTACTTACCAGTATGCATCTGTTCTTGGCATGTAGGGCTGCTGACATTCAAATCGCCCACCCTCCTCCCCAGCGCCTGTAGCGGCTGCTAACTTTACACTTACTCTTAGCATGGTCATTGCTCACACGGTTACACTCCATCTTCGCCACAATGGCTAAAAACAATCTGGGGATGGAGTCGATGCCCATGCGCACTGTAGTCCAGGGAAGGAGCCACCTATCTCGTGATACTTCGAAGACTCTTCCAGGACAACAATGTGCAATCATCCGGACCCAACACTAGGCGGCGATCTATGCTATAGATATGAATGTCAGCAGCCCTACATGCCAAGAACAGATGCATACTGGTAAGTAGCATATTCAATTAAGCACTCATTAACTACCCTCCTTATGATGCTGTAGACAGAAATAAATAAATTAGTGCTAGAGCATAATAATCATAAAACCCTACGGTGCTGAATCAGTGTAAACATATTGATTAAATGTGCATGATAAAATCAGGTAATGAAAGTGTCACACTCTCCTAGTTTTTGTTCATTTCTATAGTGAAATTCATTCCAGGCATCTTAATATGGCACTTGCAATCCAACTAAAAAGAGTCAGGTTTCCCAGTTCAAAACTAAAGACAGGTGTATAAGTCTTCACTGGCATTCAGTCGCCCTGGGTTCTTGCGGTCTAATTCCAATATATATTGTGTCTCGAGGAGACGCAGGCTAGCTTCTCGGTCTCCTCCACGTTTTAAAGGCAATATTGTGCCAATTAAAAAATATTGGAGATACTTGGGGTCACTGTCATGTCTTGACTCAAAGTGGCGTGCCACTGGGTATGCCTGGTCCTTACCTGAAATAGCTCTAATGTGCTGCAGGATCCGTTTGTGGGCGGGCTGCCCACATATCTCCACATATCTTAACCCACACGGACACTGCAACACATAGACCGCATAATCAGTTTTGCACGCTAATCTCTTGTTAATAGGCACTGGTTCACTTTTAAATGGGCTGGAATAGTGAGTCTTGTTACAGCCATAGCAGCAAGCTTTACATGTTGGACATTTTTTGATGCCTCTACTCAACGCCATCCATGTGCTTGAGATGGATTATATATATATATATATATATATATATATATATATATATATATATATATATATATATATATATATATATATATATATATATATATATATATATATATATATATATATATATATATATATATATATATTCCATCCTACTCCCATCAGAAGAATGCAAAAACACAGTTGATGGACAGAATGCAGAACAATGTCATACATTCACCCCAGTACAGAGATCTGGGCCTAAATCCATCGTTTTTTTTGCTCGCCATTCCAGTTTGATAGCCAGAAACCGGTCCTAGGATGCTTGATTCCGGTCCAGGGAAGACCTGACTTGGCAGTTCGGACTGGACTGTTCCCATGAGGCGCAGGGTCAAGGCTGATTTGCATATGGCCATGTCTGAACTGGGGTGGTGTGGTGAGCAAAAAAACAATGCATTTAGACCCGGATCTCTGTACTGGGGTGAATGTATGACATTGTTCTGCATTCTGTCCATCAACTGTTGTTTTTGCATTTGTTTTTGCACCCATCAGAAGAAGGCACGCACTCGAGGATTGAAGGTAAATGGCATTCTTTATTTTCTCAGGTCTCCCTCGACCCAACAACTGAAGAGAAAGGTTTTGGCTACCAAAGCAGCCTTTCTCAGTCTGGCTTGTGCCATACACATGAGCTTAAATAGCCCTTCCCCCACTATTAGACATGGTAAACACAGAAATTAGATGTTTCGTGGTGCTTCAGACACATGAAGTGAATAATTCACAACTCGGCACTCAAATAGTGCGGCTATTTAGATGAAAAATCGCCAAAAACATAATTAAGCAAACTGCAAAATTATAAAATACATTTGACTGCGTGGGACGTAATCAGTCCACATTACCAGTGAATATGAAAGAGCACATGAAAGACCAAATTGCCTGCCATAGGGTTGGGCATATACTATTAAAAACTCAAAAATGTGTATGAATGCACTCATAAGATGGCACTGACCCCTTCAGTGAATGTCGACTCAATAAAAAAAATGTGTTAAAACATATAGTAAAAACATGCTGCTGATATATAATGGTCATCCCTTGCTATAAAGCAGACAGACGAGTTATTGAGCTCCTGTTCTCTCGATTCAAACTGTGCGACCGTGCACACCTTTTAAAGTCGGAAGACATCTTCCCGAACTAGACTCCTAGTACCATACGAGCGGTGACCAATACCCGCCTGTGAGCTTCCATGCTCCCGTGCTCCCGTGGTTCATCCACACCAGCTGCCCAACGATCTGTCACGTAGAGTCCCCGGGCTCTCCGTTGAGGCTGCAATCCCGTAGACACTAATGTGTTATAGGCATAGTGTAATCTAATTTTAAGACAACAATGACTTATAAAATTGTCCTGAAGATGATGCCCTGTAATTAATTAGGAGGCATCGAAACGTCGTCGACACTTACGCACCATATGCAATATGAATAGGCAATATTGTTAAGTGTAATGGTGTCTAAATGCATATCTAAGTCTGTTTTACTGAGTACTAGCTTACAGACATATGTGAACTTTGCCTTTGGCCATTTCTGTGTTCGTTGGTTTGTCTTATGTTCTGTTGGTCACGGCTGTGCCCACTTGTAATCTAATGCTCTCAATCAATTTTATGAAGGCTCTTACATTTGATAAATAAATTCATGTCCGGCTGGACATAAAACATACTACCTATTCAGCGTATGTTCATCCTTCCACAGTATTTCTTCCTCCAAAATAGGGACCACTGTTCTCTAGAATACGTCAATGCCCAAGGTCCCTATGGCATACCTTTTGGATTCCCTTGTCCTTTTGTAACAAAGCTGATATATAATTAGACCAAATAAGAGGAGACAGTATTTTATTTGGGATAAAATCTGAAAATGACATACCAATAAGGCTTACTGTCTTATTAATGCATTGCAGAGGAGAGCGATATTCGGAAGCGCCCAATAAACAGCGTGCCACAAGATACTACTCATACTCACTCAACAGGTAGGGGCAATCTAATATTAAGCTTAATTAACAACATACAAGAGGCTGAAAAACACAAATTGTGTAATCTTACATACAAAATTGTTGGCCTGCATGTTAACATTCATAACAAAACCGGGACTACTAGTCCCAAAATGCTGCAGGTTAAGTTATGTAAGTCTCGACCTGAAAAAAAGTTAAATATAAGGCATCACCTACTGCAAATTAAGATATGCCTTATGTGCAAGGCAATTTTATCATAGAAATAACTCAGTTGAAACCGAATGTTAAACTGCATTTCCTCAGGAAACATGATTGTCTCATTAAGTTCCTTATGCCGGTAATTGGCAAGCAATCATAACGGGAACAACGACAACTCACAACTCCGACGTTTTCTGGGGAAATGCCAAAATGTCTCAATGTCCCACTCCGAAAATCAGCATACAAAATAGTATTTGTGAAGGTCACAAGTACAGGGTCGAAGGAGGCCAGTAAACAAACAAATGAACATCCCATTGGAAAAAAATGCTTCCACAGTGCCCAGTCACCAGCGAGATGCCAGTTTGCTGAGCCAGGCGTTCCTAGACAATGAAGGTGCAGACCTCATGCTGGCAGTTAGCACTTTCACCTGAATGCTCGTGCACGCCTAATTAACAGTGCAGGGTCTGCCTAGACCCTGTCCTGTTAATCACAGCTTGATGCAAGCCCTCTCAACCACCTGCAGTGTGGGGACACTCAAAGGGGAGCCTCTGGACTTTAGCAACGTCTCTGCAAAAGTCGACTTCAGAGGCTCAGTGCGACTGCGGAAGCAGAGCGGCATCTGGAGGGGATACCGAACCCGAGCCTGCCGTGCCATCAATCAGGGTACCGGTACTCTCCCTGACTAGGAAAAGTGCCGGTACTGACGGGTAGAACATTTGGAAGTGCCGGCCCATTTAAAGCACTGCTCATACACATCCTTTTATGAATACCTGGTAGGTGTAAAGGAGCCATACAACCTTCAGATTGAAGTCCACACGCAGCTATGCCCCCCCTTGCCTACTGCCTTACGGTAGGTGTGTTGCCATAACCATGTCCCCAGTAAGGACTGCTAGTGAAGACAGCAGTAGACCAAACCGAGAGCCCGGGACTAGGTTACGGTGTGTGATAAACTAGATGAGACAACAAGCCGAACTGACAATCGTGAGCTCAATCTATTTGACTACCAGCCACAACTGTACAAGTTCAAAAGCACACATTACAATAGGTACTTTGCAAGTGAACGGGTGATGTTGATACTAAATCAGAAAAAATCCATGGGGCACATTTACAAAGAAATGACGCGGCGCTGCAAGCAATTTAGCAGCGCCGCCTCAGTTGAACAAGCATTGGCAATGCTATAGGTCTTGCATTTACGAGAGTTTGAGCTATTGGCATTGTAAATGACAATGCCTTTTATGTTCGAGGCATGTGGGCTGCTGAATTCAAATCTATAGCATAGCATAGATCGCCGCCTAGTGTTGGGTCCGGATGATTGCACCTTGTTGTCCTGGAAGAGTCTTCGAAGTATCACGAGATAGGTGGCTCCTCCCCTGGACTACAGTGCGCATGGGCATCGACTCCATCCTTAGATTGGTTTTTTCCGCCATTGGGTTCGGATGTGGTTTCGTTAACTCCGGTTCGGAATCGACAATAACTTAGTTTTTCAAGGCCAAAAGGCCTTCTTTGACCCGTCGGTATTGTTCGCGTTCGGTGCCTCCCTTCCATCCAACTTTCAAGTTGGATTTCCCGTGAGTCGTGAGACTTCGAGGATCGAGGCCCAGTCGACGCAGCAAGACTTCGACGGCATGGAACGAAGTCCGTTCAAACACTGTCCCGTGTGTGGATCCAAATACCCACACATCGACGTCCACCCGGTCTGCAACAAATGCCTGTCGCCGGACCACGACGAGGCCAACTGCATGGCCTGTTCCAGGTTTAGATCAAAGAAAACCATCAAGCTTCGGCGCGCGGCGCGCCTAGAGGCCCGGCGATCGGCTCCGGCACCGGTGGACATCTTCGTCAATGAAGAAGCGGACGAGCAACAGGTCCATCTTCAAGTTTTGCCTCCTTCGGTGGTCGTTGAGTCCGACTACGAAGCGGACGCAGAGGGCCAAGATGTGGAGGAAATCGTCGAGGAGGTAGGAGACGACGATGAGGCCTACGGGGCCATGGAAGATAGCTCGGAGGAAGAGCTATACCCCGTTCGTACTTTTACTAAGGCTCGGGTCGACGGATCGCCACATGGCCTTACCCTAGACCCTACACCAATATCCACGGCCCCGCCTTCCGGCCCGGCCACGGACACTTCGGCGGAGCCGCCATTACCTAAATCGAAACCGAAACTGTCGGTATCGACTACAACTAAGATGGCCGTCGCACCATCGAAACCGAAACCGACTGCTCCCCCATCGATGCCGTCGTCTTCGTTGGCCTCGAAGTCTAAGAAAGGTGTCGCACCCTCCGTGGTGGCGAAGGGGGGCGAGGACCCCGGCTCGCGAACAGCCGCTGAATCGGTGCCGAGAGCGACCGCCGACCCGAAGCCGAAGAAAACGGGTGAGGCCGTTCACCCTGAGGCCGTCGTGCCGAAATCTTCAAGGCCTGTCGACACCACGGCTGCCAAGGGCGCGAAGCCACGGTCTGGCACTACGGCGCCAAAGGTCAAAGTTGTCGGGGCGAAGTCGTTGGCATCCACGTCCACTGCTGTGGTCGGGGATCGCAGTGCACCTCCATCGGATACGCAGAAGGTGTCGGCACCCGAGTCTTCCTACGGAGGGGGACCGAAGACATCGGTCGGGTCTACGAAGCCCTCCGCTTCCTTCACCAAGCAGGTCTCCGACTCCCTAAAACGTATTAAGGACAGAGCTTCCGCATCGGAACCGAAGATCCCTTCCGCCGCGACCAAGGCTGTCCCTACGCCACAGGCTTCAAAACAGATCCTTTTCACGCTACCACCTAAGGTGGCGCCAAAGGCCTTTGCACCGAGATCGGTGCCCAAGGACCCGGAGAGGTCGAAGTCGACTCCCCCGGCTGGGGGTGTAACGCGTCCGCACCACTCTTTGTCGGAGCAGTCGGAGCAGTACATCGACGCCGATACAGGGAAGCTAACGCTTCTGAAGAGGAAGATTACGGCGTCACAGCCTTTGGAGGCCTTCAAGATTCCCCAGAAACGCAACAGGCCTGAAGAGGATTCTCCTGTGATGGTCGAATTCAGCACCCTGCACGGGGGGCAACGCCATCACCCACCTATTCAGATGGAGACGATGGGGAGCAGCAGGATGAGGAGTATAATTTCCGAGCCCACACTGAGCCTGATGAGCAACAGGACTCGTGGGTGGACACAGGTGATCAGGGGGATCAGCAGGCAACCCTTGACCCTCAGGTGTTCAACATCAAGACGTCTCCCACCGAGGATTCCACAGCATTTCATGCTTTGATAGAAAGGGCAGCTAAGAACCATGATGTGGATATGCATGCTGACCCTGTGGAAGCTGATTTCCTTTTTGACACTTTCTCCACTGCGGAAAAAACTGTGAAAACTCTTCCCATGCTAAAGGGGGTCCTAAGGCATGCTGCGGACATTTTTAAGGAACCCACGAGAGCTAGGGTTGTTAACCCTCGGATTGAGAAAAAATACAGGCCGGCTCCTGGCGATCCAACGTATATAAGGGGCCAACTGCCGCAGGACTCTTTGGTGGTCTCTAATGCTCGCAAACGAGCTAACTCTCAAATCACGGGTGAAGCTCCTCCCCCGGACAAAGAGTCAAAAGTGCTGGAGGCGTCAGGGAAGAGGGTAGCAGCACAGGCGGCCAACATCTGGCGCATTTCAAACACACAGGCGCTGTTGGCCAGATACGACAGGGCACATTATGACACCCTAGAGACTCTGTTGCAACACCTGCCAGACCAATACAAAGAAGGGGCTGAGATGCTTATACAAGAGGGCAAACTCCTTTCCAATGCTGCTATCAAGTGCGCCCTTGACGTTGCTGATACAGCGGCTAGGGCAATCAATACTAGCGTGATGCTCAGGAGACAGGCTTGGCTCCGAATTTCCGGGTTCAAGCCCGAAATACAGACAACCATCCTCAACCAACCAGTCAATCCTGACAGGCTGTTTGGTCCTGAAGTCGACACCACACTGGAAAAAATTAAAAAAGATACTGAGACTGCCAAGTCCATGGGGGCTCTACAGTCGCAGCAGTTTCGTGGGAACACTTTTCGTCGCTCAGGCAATCGGGGTGTTACCAGAGGGCAAATGTCACAGCAGTCGCAGTTCAACAAAAGTGGGGCGCAGTCATCCTACCCCAAACAGAGCAGAGGTGGATACCGGGGCAACAGCTCAAAGGGCAGAGGCAGAGGCAACAACAGTTCCCGTTCCTCTGCCACCAACAAGCAGTGACTCCCTGTCACTGCCCCCTGACCACCCAACACCTGTCGGGGGGAGACTCCAGCGGTTCCTGTCAGCGTGGCACTCCATCACCACGGACAGGTGGGTCAAGCAACTTATCCAGTTCGGCTATTGTTTAGAGCTGACAGACACTCCACCCAACATACCCCCAAAGCAACGTCCTATGTCACAAGAGCATTTGCACTTATTGCAGAAGGAGGTTCTGGCCATGCTGCAAAAGGGCGCGATAGAGCTCGTGCCGGTGGAGGAAGAAGGCACAGGGGTATATTCCCTGTACTTCTTAATCCCAAAAAAGGACGGCACACTCCGGCCAATTCTGGACCTGCGGCCCCTCAACCGGTACATCCTCTCAGAACATTTCCACATGCTAACACTGCAACAGGTTCTTCCACTGCTCAACAAAGGAGACTTTCTGGCGACCTTGGACTTCAAGGATGCCTATTTTCACATCCCACTCCACCCCTCCCACAGGAAATACCTCAGGTTCACCATTCAAAACAAGCATTACCACTTCAAAGTCCTTCCTTTCGGGGTGACCACAGCCCCCAGAGTATTTACCAAATGTCTGGCGACAGTGGCGGCGCACCTCAGGAGACAGAACATCCATGTCTACCCTTACCTGGACGACTGGCTTGTTCAAGCGAAGTCGGCCCAGCAGTGTGCGGCCGACATGTCCCACACCATTCACCTTCTTCACAGTCTGGGGTTTTCACTCAACTATCAGAAGTCGCACCTTCAGCCAGCACATGTGCGGCAGTATTTAGGCGCGACAATAGACACGTTGGCTGCTACGGCTCAGCCGAACCCAGCGAGGATAAGCAACATGCAGTCGCTAATCCTACAGTTCAGACCACAACACTCACTGCCTGCAAGAGTGTTCATGCAGTTGATAGGCATGATGGCCTCCTGCATCTTCATTGTCCCACACGCAAGGCTCCATATGCGTCCGCTCCAAGAGTGCTTGGGATGTCAGTGGAATCAGGCTCACGGGCAGTTGAAAGACCTAGTGTTGGTGACCGGTCGGGCATACAGCTCTCTGCATTGGTGGAATCCACACAACCTTTGCAAGGGCCGACCGTTTCAAGAGCCTGTGCCACAGATTATCCTGACGACGGACGCATCTCTCCACGGGTGGGGAGCTCATGTGCTCCACTACACAGTGCAGGGACTGTGGACGACGCAGCAACAGAAGATGAACATCAACTACCTAGAACTGATGGCAATCTTCATGGCATTGAAGTCCTTCAAAGTACATCTGTGCAACAAAGTCGTGTTGATCCGGACGGACAACATGACAGCCATGTACTACATCCAAAAGCAGGGAGGTACACACTCTCCACAGTTGTCTCATCTAGCTCAGAGCATGTGGAAGTGGGCCATTCAGAGGAACATCTTCCTCATGGCGGAACACCTCCCGGGCAAAGACAATCAAATGGCGGATCTGCTCAGCAGGTACAGCCACCAAATGCATGAGTGGGAGATACATCCATCAGTACTCCGCCCGTACTTCCAACAGTGGGGTCATCCAGAGATAGACCTGTTTGCCACAAAGGAAAACGCAAAATGCCAAAGCTTTGCCGCCAGGTTCCCTCAGCCACAGTCGCAGGGCAATGCGATATGGATGAACTGGTCAGACAGATTTGCGTACACTTTTCCACCAGCGCCTCTCATACCGCTGGTGGCAAGGAAACTCAAACAACACTCGATGACGCTCATCCTGGTTGCTCCAACGTGGGCACGCCAACCATGGTACACCACGTTTCTAGAACTCTCCGTGGTGCCGCATCAAAGGCTGCGCCTCACACCGGGGCTTTTGACGCAGAACCATGGCGACATTCAGCATCCAGATCCGCAACAGCTCAACCTGGCGATCTGGCTCCTGAAGTCTTAGAGTTTGGCTACCTTAATCTGCCATTAACAAAAAGAACAGTGTCCATGGAGAAAGGTCTAAGCCGTTCACGGGAGCATCAAAACAACCACACTGGGATGTTAAGGAAGGCCCTCACTCACCACCTAGTGATGACATGCTTCATCATCGGGCCCCACCAAAGAGACCGAATGTCTCTTTGGTGTGCTGCGACGCCAGAAATACTGCGGAGCAGGATGGTGAGTAGAGGGCGTGTTGTGTGCAAATGAAAATTAGTGAGTGATGGAGGTTAAAAAATGTCAGTAGTGTATCTGAATTAATGCTTTATTAAATGATCACTAAAGACAATAGATTAAAAGGAATGTGAGGGACCAGTCCACTTTAATTGAGTGGTGGGTTCCTACAAAGTGGTCGACATGTTTCTTGCCATTGAAACGGTGTTAATTTACCCGGCAATTTATCAGGACTGGGTGTACAGAAAACCCCGGCGGTATGGGCACGCTAAGGCCCACCCTAACCTAGGGACGTGAAAGTAAAAAATTTTTTTTAAAAAGTGAAAAAAGTGCAAAAAATTAGGAATAGAGACTTATTCCTAATTACTCCTGGTTTAGGAGGCTTCTACTGATCGTTTCTGCACTTTTTTGGTGTTGTCAATAAACACCATGGGTCTCAGGAGGGGGTGGGAGCGTATTCGGCACACCGCCCTCGACGCTCGGCACCCGTAGTGTACCTACGTCTGCCTCGAACTGGACCCCGACGATGAGGTAAGAGCCATTTATTCAAATTCATCCCAACAGGGTTATGCTGCACACTAACCCTAAGTTTCTTCCAAAGGTGGTGTCGCAGTTTCATGTCAATCAAACCATTGAACTGCCCGCATTCTTTCCAAACCCAGAAACTGTCGCCGAAAGAATGCTCCACACTCTTGATGTCAAAAGAGCGCTGATGTACAAAAGATTTCAGAAAAACACAACAGCTCTTTGTTGCCTTCTCAGCCCAGCACAAAGGCAACCCCATTTCCAAGGCAGGAATTGCCAGATGGATCGTTAAGTGCATTCAAATTTGCTATCACAAGGCTAAGCGCACTTTAACGGTCCCCCCCAGGGCCCACTCCACTCGCAAGTTGGGGGCCTCATTGGCGTTCCTAGGCAATATTCCTTTGGAAGACATATGTAGAGCAGCCACATGGTCTACACCACATACGTTCACTAAGCATTACTGTGTAGACGTCCATTCCAAGCAGCAGGCAGCTGTAGGGCAGGCTGTTCTTCGAACACTTTTTCAGGCTTCTGCAACTGGCACGGGCAGCCGCCGTTAGTATGGGGACTGCTATGTATTCTATGCTATAGATATGAATTCAGCAGCCCACATGCCTCAAACTGAATATGCCACTTACCAGTATGCATCTGTTCTTGAAACTACAAGTCCTATATATCCCCACAACCAGAAAGGTCTAACAGATGTAACGGTATATTGCTTTCCTAGAGCTGTCAAAATTACAAGAAGTTATAGGTGAAATCGTTGAGACAAAAGGCTGTTTTTTCAACAAATTTTCAATTATTTCAATATTTAACTGTTAGTTTCTATAAAGAAACATTCATGCATTTAGACAAATGACCCCTTTCTGAATTCAGAATTGTGTCTACTTTTTGAAAATGTATAGCTTTCCAGGATCCATTATTGCTTTCAAACTCATTTCTACCATTAACTGGAAGGAGGTGGAAAGCTCTAAAAATAGCAAAAATAGGCAATGTCCCAGAAAAATGCCAAAACCGTGTGAAAAATGTTGGTTCTCTGACAAAAGACTGTCATTCCCTAAAAGCTGAGAAAATGGAGATTTCAGCCCCACAAACCCTTTTTAGATAACGTTTGCAGGGAAAAACCCAGGGGCTTTCATTTGCAGCCCGTTTTTCCAATTTTTCTGAAAAAAACAAAAATGTTACTATATTTTGGTTAATTTCTGGGACCCCTCCAAGGGAATCCACAAACCCTGGGCGCCTTTAGAATCCACATGATGTTGGAAGAAAAGGAGGCAAATTTGGCGTGGATACCTTATGTGGTCAAAAAGTTACAGGGGCCTAAGCGCGCACTACCCCAAATCGCCAAAAAAAGGCTTAGCACAGGAGGGGAAAAGGCCTAGCAGCGAAGGGGTTAAACTTTACTTGTTGCCTTTCCTACACTGTGACTCTTATTTACTTATTTTATGCTACATGTGTGTATGCTTCACTATTGACCTGCCTTACATGGTGACAGGCGCATCACTTAATCTACTCTGAACACTAATTGGAGCAGTACTCAATTTCAGCTGGTTCAGCTGTAGTTAGTTACGTCATTCACAAGAGCTTTTTTTTCTTTTCTATTTTCACCATGTGTACTGCACAAACCTTTTCTCTGACTCCTCCACAACCATTTCTCACATCTAAAGGTGATCCACCAATTAAATGGCCAGAGTGGAAAGAGTATTTCTTAAATTAGCATATGCATCAGGAGCCCTGTCACCAGCTGAAGAAAGATACTCCGTAATTGAAAGGGAAACAATGGCTGTGGTATGGAGACTTGAACACTTTAGGAGTTTCATATGGGGTTTTCATGTGGAAATCAGATGTGATCATAAACCCTTAGTAAAGGTTCTGTCACCAGATGGGTTACTTAATGCTACTCCCAGAATAGCCAGAATGTCAGTTTGGTTATTAGATAATCGGTACTCTGCAAGTTACATTCCGGGCACAAGAAATCAGGTAGCTGATTGTTTAAGTAGGTTACATCAACCCTTGGAGGCTTCTACTCATACTTGGGATGATTTTCAAGTAGCTGGAGTGAGTTTAAATAGAGATAATGTCACATTAAGTCATCAGGAATGGGAAGAATCATTGAATAGTGATATGACTTATGGCAGGGTCAAAGAATACATTGTTGATGGTTGGCCTAATAAAAAGTTGCTGAATGAAGAGATGAAACAATATTGGGAAGTGTGTGATGAATTATCATTAGTGGATTGTAACATTTTAAGAAATGAAAAGAGAATTCCACCCACAAATTTGAGGATGAAGTTTATTCAGTTGTGTCATGATGGACATTTTGGAATTGTCAAAACAAAAACATTTATTAGAGAATTGTATTGGCGGCCGGGAGTAGACACTGAAGTGGAAAGAGTAGTTAGAGAGTGTTCTTCATGTCGTAATTCTGATAAATCTCTAAAAGGTACCAGAACGCTGCTCAGCGCTTCGCGCTTTATTTGCTGCTTCGAAATTTTAAATTACCTGTTTACTATTTATGTTTAACTTTGTTGCTTTTCCCCTGATTTTACGCAGGGTTTCATCTCTCCCCTTACTCGCATCGTAATCTGTACTTTCACCGCTTTTAAAGCGGGTCCGGTTCCTGGGGTGGGGTTCTTGTTTAGGCGCCATCTTGTAGTGGTGTGTGCTGTTAGGAGGCTTACTCGGCGAGCGCTCTAGCGCGCCGGATGCAGAGAGGGACGCCTACTTAAAGCTCCCTACGAAGCGCAGCGGGATCGCACAGCGGGTGCGCCTTCGCTGTGCCTGAGTCCTGCCAGAGTCCTGCCCGTCTGCGCTCGTCCGCGTTCGGACACGTTGGACAGGGTAGGACTCTGTTCTTCGGTCCAGTGCTGAATGCGATGTTTAGCTACTCAAGGGATGCCCTGGTGTCAATTAGACAGCGACTCTCTGGATGTGGTGTGGCTCGGGTAAGCCCTTTGTGTGGTCCATACCAGTGTGCGTGCTGCAGGTGGTCGCTTGGTACCTCTGCCCTCCCTCGTTGTTTGGGTAAGGTTTCAGCTGCTAGAAGTAAATGCTCCCCGCACAAGCTCAGTATTTGGAATCTGAATGTTAGGTAGCTGGTGAAACACTACCAAGCTGTCCATGACCTTATCAAGGATAAGTCACCTGATATCTTTTGTTTGACTGAGACCTGGCTGCAGGAGGCTGACACGGCTATTCTCAATTTGGCCTTCCCCTCCGAGTACTCGGTGTATACGCTCAATCGCTCAACTAGAGGTGGCGGAATAGCGCTTGCTGTCAGGTCCTGTTACCCTTGCGTCTGGAGAGGCCTAAAAATTTCGGGCTGTGAAAGTGCCTCGTTTAAAATTTCCATCACCCCCCATTTCTCTCTGTCTGGCATAGTGATTTATCGTCCTCCAGGCAGTGACGTGGCGTTTAGGGAGACACTCCCAGACACTATTAACACGCTGGCTGTAGGGTGTGCTAATTTCTCCATTCTTGGGGATTTGAATCTCCATTTCGACAATCTGACCGCTCCTGCCGTGAGTAGCATTTTGGCTGACCTTGAGGCCTTTCAACTGCCTCAACTGGTCACGTATCCCACACATGTCGGAGGATATATTTTGGACCCTTTTTTTTACAAACCTTGCAGAGGCCAGGGTCACAGCGCCTATTCCCCTGGCCTGGACGGACCATTGGTTGGTGACGATACAGTGCCCATTGCTTGAGCCCCCTACTAAACCTACGGCCCGAGCCGTCCCCCGACGACACTGGAATAAACTAAAGCTCGAGGACTTTCATCGCCTTCTGTCTGAGGACCCGTTGGGCCCGTTAGATACTGTGGAATGGGCTATGACCGCTTCTGTGAATGGGTCACTCAGGCCCTTGATTCTCTCATTCCCGTGACTATGAGCAAATACGGATCAAAGGACCCCAGTCCTTGGTATGATGGATCCTTGCGTACACTTAAAAGTACGTGCAGACGCGGTGAAAGAGAATGGCGGAAAACATATGATACCAGTAAAAAAGTCCTGTATCTAGCCACCATCAAATCCTACCATCGCGCTGTCTGCAAAGCCCGTGCGGCGTTCTATGCCCTTGAATTCCGCAATAGCTCAAATCCATCCAGAACCATCTTTAAGACTCTTAAAGATCTGGTGGCAAAAAAGGCCTCTGTGAATGAACCTTGTTCTATTGCACATTGTGAAACCTTAGCGGCCTTTTTTCTTGGAAAAGTCCAAGCCATCTATCGAGCCTTTCCCACTGCTACGCCGCAGGGTGGAGGCTCTCTTAACCTTCCAGTGCAGGATGTCTTACATACTCTTCCCTGCCTATCTTCTGAGAGCTTCATGAAACTGGCTCAGCGAATTAAGTCTGGCTCCCCGGCAGACCCTTTAAGACCGGATGTGTTTAGAGACCCGTCATCTATCGGTTTTCTGCCGGTCTGCTCTCTGATTAATATCTCGCTTACATCAGGCTTGGTACCTGCCAAGTGGAAGCAGGCGATGGTTATGCCGATCCTGAAGAAGCCTTCTCTGGTCTCCAGTAAACCTGAGAACTACCGTCCAATATCGCTTCTTCCGTGGCCGGCAAAAGTAGCGGAGGCCCATGTGAACATGGCTCTCTCAGACCATCTCTCGCGGGCCAACATCCTGGACGTCACGCAGAACGGCTTTCGAGCCGGGCACAGCGGTGCTTGTTTTATTAGATCTTAGCGCCGCCTTTGACACCGTCTCGCACAGGATTCTTCTTCAGCGCTTGGAGGAAGCTGGTGTTGTTGGTTCTGCTCTTCAGTGGTTCCGCTCCTTTCTTGCCGATCGATCTTTTTGCGTGGCCATTCCGCCCCACCAGTCAAAAGCTCATCCTCTGGATCTCGAGGTCCCTCAGGGATCTTCACTGAGCCCCACGTTGTTCAATCTGGTTCAACCATGGTGTCATACGCTGACGACACCCAGTTGGCCGTCACGCTCAGTGGGGATTCTCGTTTGGATGCGCCGAGATTCCAGAATGGACTTCGGGCGGTTGCCAGCTGGATGAACTCCAACTGTCTCCAGTTGAACGCAAAAAAGACCGAAATCATGATCATCGGCAAGAGGGCGGAACTCTGGGGCGATATGTGGTGGCCCCCAGAGCTTGGTCCCACCCCAACTCCGGTTTCGGAGATAAAAAATCTCGGGGTGTGGTTAGAACCCGCTCTTAGTTTTGTCTGCCACACAAAGAGAACCGCTGCATGCTGTTTCGGCATCCTGCGTGGCTTAAGACCAGTGTTAAAATTCTTTGATGCTTCGACCAGGCAGCTCGTGGTGCAGGCGACGGTGATTTCTCGGCTTGATTATGCCAGCTCCCTCTTGGTAGGGATAAATCAGGCTGAAATCACTCGTCTTCAACGCGTGCAAAACGCGGCAGCTAGAGCAGTGGTGGGGTTGCCCAGGTCCTGTTCCGCTGCCATTGGCTGCCGGTTAAGCAGAGAATTCAATTTAAAGTGCTCTATCTTTCTTATAAGATCCTTAAGGGCTCTCCTGCCCAGATTCTTTTGAATCTCTGGTCTCTCTATGTTCCTGCCCGTTCTCTACATTCACTGGGCCTTGAACTTGCAGTAGCCCCCCGGTTCAAGCGTAGTCGGGCTGGTGGTCGCTCATTTCGAGTACGTGCTGCGGCCTTGTGGAACTCCTTGCCTCCAAAGATCCGTGCCCTTGATGATCTTTTCTCATTTCGTAGGGCCATCAAGACTTTTCTATTCTCTTAAATTGTTTTACTTTTTAGTCTGGTGCCTCTTTTAGCTGTGTTATGTTGTTACCTTGTCCTGCGCCAGGACGCTCCTTTGCTGGAGCAGCTGTGCGCGTAATAAATCTCTATAACATAACATAACATAACATAACAAAAGTTACCACTCATCCCTTATGTCCTATCTTGTATCCGGATATGCCTTGGGAAACTTTAGGTTTTGACATTACTGGGCCAATTAGTAAGAATGTACATTTTGACAGCCATAGATTATTTTTCTAAGTGCCCAGAAATTAAAGTGGTGGAGAGGGCAGATTCTGCTAGTTTCCTTGAATTTATGGATGAATTGTTTCAAAGAGAAAGACTTCCTAAAGTTATCATTATGGATAATGGAGTTCAATTTAGGTGTCATCATATTGAAGAATTTTTAAAACGGAATGGCATTTTGCATAAAGTTACTTCAGTATATTATCTAAGTGGTAATGGCGAAGTAGAAAGGTTTAATAGAGTTATCAAGGATTCAATTCAGTTAGCAAATCTTAGTAAGCAAGATTGGAGGTAGGTCTAAAAAAAATGATCTGGATGTATCGGGTGACTCCTAATGTGATTGGTTACAGTCCTTTTACCATTATGAAAGGGCATGCGCCATTCACCAAGGATAACCAATGTTGGTTGAAACATTCTAGAATGTTGGAATGGTCCCCTGAACTGGTTAAAAACAACATTTTATTACATCAGAAAAAATATAAGGAATTTTATAATTCCAAGCACAATGTTAAAAAAATTGCTTTAAGAGTTGGTGACTTAGTTAGAGTTAAGTTACCCTTTAGAGTGAGCAAAGGTCAAAGTAAATTTTAAAAACTATTTAGAGTTACTGAAATTCTTAAACATTCTGTCAGACTGTCAGATGGTAAAGTCTGGCATATGGGAAGAATTGCAAAATACAGTGAGAATTTAGACAAGTGGGATGAGTCTCATGATGAAAGGAGTTTTCATTGGTAGGATTCTAATTGTGATAAACATTCTCCAAATAATGAACAAGCTGAGGAGGAGCATGCTTCTACACAGAGTGTTTCTTCAGACTTGGTTGCACTGGAAGGAATTTCTGCATCTGGTCCCAATTCCACTTGTAAGGATTTTTAATCAATAAGTATGGCAGGATTGTGAAACCTCCTGCTTATCTTTGCGATTATGTTACCAAGTAGTTTTTTTACTTTTTTATTTTTCTTGTTCTCTTCCATTATTTATTTGTATGTTTAGGATTAGTAAGGGGAAAATGATGTATTAAGTTATTTTTGGTTTATTAATGTTAAGGGGGAAGATGTGTTATGTTCTTATTACTAATTTGCGTATGCATATTGTAATGCTCTTGTGTCCTCTCATGTTCATTATGCCATCACTGATGACACTAGTCTGTTCTAATGTCATCAGTGATCAGTTGGTGGGTTCCTGTATTCGGAGCAGCTCTGTGGAGCTGTTCGTGTGAAGCTGGCCTTTTAACCTGGAATCAATAAATACTTACAAGACTACTCGTTTCCTGACTCTTCATCATAACACCAGCGCAAAGAGTGGTGCAATAAGAAGAAATACTTTTATGCTCTTTCTGCAGCACACATAGTAGTATCAAATCACCTTTAATGATTGTTTCTGTGCAGGAAGGTATACCTTCCTGCACAGAAACAATAATCCTTGTAAAGCAGACACTTTGCACCATGGCACAAGGGTGTTTGTGTTGGTGCTAGGTGGATTTTTTAGCATCGGCGCCAGGGAAAACACAGGGGTGCACCATATTCTTGTGAATACAGTGCATTTATGTGTTTTTGAAATGATGCAGCATGGTGCTGCTAAATGGCCTGCAGTGCCATGCTGTGTCATTTCTTTGTATATATGCCCCATTGAGAAAGCAAAACAACAAAGAGAATTAAAAGTTTCTGTGGATGGCCTTGAATTGGAAGACCTAATAGCTATCCCCAATGCCAATCCTACTAAGCACTATGAGGATACCAACATAATATCTACAGTAGAATCAAATAGATCTAAAAGTTTTTGAAGGTTCAGGTCCATTCTGGCCACAAGGAGGCAGTAATTTGCGTATATAGGGATAGGTAACGAGGGGATTCCCTACCCTGGGTGGATATGCCGCAACACCCAATTATTAAGATCGTTAATATAAATGCTAAAAAGGAATGTTGCTAAAATTCACTCCTGTCTAATCCCTTTTTTCTCATTATACAAAGGGTACATTCCCCACCTGATCCAAATCTAATGCAACCCTCAACATCAGTGTGCAGTTGAGCAAGAAGAGGAGCAATACATGGTTAACTCACTTGCTTACTAACATGTTTCACATCTTCGACTGCACAACATTGTCAAAGGCTACACTCTTGTCCATGAATGCAAAGTACAGACATTCTTCCTTAGCAAGCACGTATTTGCACATTATTAAATGGAGGTTTGAACATTGGTCTACTGTCCCAATACACTGTTTGTACAGGATAAAAAGATGTTATTTTCATATGCCCAGTTTTCACGTTGGTCCAATAAGTATTTTATCCGTCGAGTCGATTACAGATGTGGGCCAATAACAGTTGGGGCCGCTCCAGTCCCCCTTTATAAAAATTGGGACAATTGTTGCCTTGGACCATGATTTTTGTAGGCCATGGGTTCACACAGAGTGTAGGAGGCTCAGCATGAAGGGAGCCCAGAATATTATATTTTCTTTGAAGAGGTCTTCCGGGACCCTGTCTGGGCCTGGCACCTTGCTGCTCGAGCACCTACTTACAGCTGACGCAACGTCCTTAACAGTGATTACTAGCTGTTCAGAATCCTCCAAACTAACTGTACCCCTTGTAGTGCTGCTCTCACTGCAGAAAGGGTTACTTTATGCCCTAAAGACTGGTAAAGTCACTGACCAACAGGAATTCAAGAATATTTGTGTCAGTGTCAACAGAGGAGTTATTTGAGAGGAAAGGTGCATTAACTACTCTGTGCCATTCACTGCCCTTGCAGTGACAAGCTGTTCCAGGCCCCTATTCTAATCTCCTCCTCGTAACTACCTCTTTATAGTGTTTTCTATAGGTGCTATTTACTAGCAAATCCCTCTGGTGATTTTTGACTGCATTCACAAGGCTATTAAATGGCTGCAAACATGATTGGTCAAACATTTATGAGATTTGTGGGCGATTAGGTGTCATTAATTCTTCAGAAATCTTCCTGCAAATTGTTTCAAAGGCCCTTAGTATCTCCTTGTGATCAAAGTATGAGTTTAGGTATATCTGAAAGTGCTCCTTCAAATTATCCAAGATCATTTTGTGAAATGCATTGGGGTCTCTGTCCTGCCATAATGGGAGTGTTTCAAGATCTGAAATTAGCCCACTCCAACACGCTGATGACTCAATGTGTGAATTACAATAGCCTGTGGTAAGCACTCTTTCAGCTTTGCCACCTGTTCCCAAAGCATTGTGTGCTTTATTGTGCAACCTTTGGAATCTCTAAAACCATTCTGGCCCAATAGTGAAGATATTCATTGTATTACTGGACACAACAGCGCCGGGAAACCCACGGGTAGCTGAGCGCTTAAGAAATGTAATAATAAATAAATAAAACTAAATGAATCACACACAATGACTGTGGGGAATTCACAATCTATATTCTGTAGGGCCAGTATCATGGCTTTTAGTTCTGCCAGCTGTGCCGTGCAATCTTCTAGAGACTGCGTCCGTATAGTGCTAGCACAGAACGTGTAGTCCCGCATTTCCTTCACAATCACTCATGCTGCACTGAATTGCTGTTTACTTTCTACAGCAGGCTGGGCAGGTTGGTCAGTATAAATGATCCATTCTTACTGATCAAAAGGCATGATTTCATTTGGGAAAGGATATTATTGTTTGTACTGCAGAAATGCTTGTGTGTTCAGTGTAGGATCTTATCTGTTATCTACATCTGTTACAGTGCGATAATTGGTCCATTGTATCCATTGTGGATGCAGTGCTTTGTGTTTGGAAAGCTTGCTTTGGTAACAGCCTTTAAGGTTGTTACTGGAATCACAACAATTATGTGTTTCTCCTGTGCTAGTGCTCTTTCTCTCAATACTGCTGTCATTATATGTTCAGTGGATGCAAAGCGCATTTCAGCGTGTGTGTACAAATGTGATTTGTATGCACTGTAGGTACTGTTTCACATTAATTGAAAGTGAGGTAAGTGTACTCTGATTGACCCGCGACTATATGGATCATCAATTGGTGAACTTACACATTTGTGTAAGTGTTTGGAAGCTATCATATCAGCTTGCATGCACCATAGAAATTCTGTGTGTTCATGTGTCCAATATTGGACTGAAACATCAGGTCTCACTAGTTTGTAGAAGGGTTTCACCCTTTCTGCATAATCCAAAATGTTTTTTCTGCCATGATTTAGGCGTCCTAAAATGGATTGTAAACCTTTCATAGTCTTTGGAGGTTGGAGCAGAACACATTTTCATAAAAAATTAGCTGCAAGGCTTTTCCCTTCACTTGATAGCTCAAATCCCCAAAATAGGACATTGAGGTTAGCAATTTTAGATTTTTTAAAGTAACATTTGTGGCCCAAATTGGTGAATCCCAAAATTATGTTGTTCACTCTGTTCAAGTGCTCTAATAACTCATTGTCCATCAGATAAATATAATCTACGTAAGACCATGCCTCCTCATCACAATTTTGAAGTAACTCTGTTACTCTTGCTGAGAACAACCCAGGGCTATTCCTATACCCTTGGGGCAGTCTACAGAACTGGTGTTTTGCAGAGTTTTTTATATAGCGCGAACTAGAACCGAACCGAATCAGTTATCAGAGCGCTTTACATAGCACCAGTTACGGACGGACACACATTCATTTTAGGCACGGGGAGATTAAGTGATTTGCCCAGAATCACAGGGGGTTTTTGGCGTCGTTACCGAGACTCGAACCGAGTTCCCCAGGTCCGAGGTCGAGCGCCTTAGCCGTTAGGCCAACCCCTCTCCCCTAGGTGTTGAGTGCCTAGAGCTGAGAATACGGTCACATATCTGCTTCCAAGCACTATATTTTGGCAGAATAATCCATTTGGGATAGCAGTATTGTTTTTAATTTTTTACGTACAATGTTATTCAATAATGCGGCACTGTGTGCATTTTGTACCACAAATGTTTGTGTGCATGCTTTCAAATGCCTGTAATCGAAGACTAGTTTAACAAAAAGGGTTTGAATTAGCGCAGGAAGGCTGCGCCTAATTAGTGGTCAACAGAACAAAATGCCAATACTGCTCAATAATTAATCTAAATTAACAGAATAACGGAACCACAATTATTCTGAATGGACTACTCTTTCGGTCCTGAATTAATCATAAAAAAATTAATTTTATTTTTTGATATTCAATAGTCAATCATTAGATTTTTAGTCACTTTTTTTTACAATTTTTACAAAGTGGAAAAGACATCCTATCTAACACAGGGAGCTCCTATTTACACAAGTGATCTGTGGGTTTAGGTATGAGAGAAAAAATTAGAGAAAAGAAGAAAGTGATAAATGAAAAAATATGTACAAGCTAATTACATTCGTCTCGCATCCATCCTATTTCATTCTGTGCCACATTCACAACAGACTTTTTAAAGAAATGAAACAAGGGAGGGAAAGTGGCTAGTAGCGTTGAAAAAGAGAAGTTATATTTTAGGCTAAACAAGTCTTAAATCAGTTATCAACATTTTTTTTTGATTTTTCAAAGGTTAGGCCATCCTAATAGTCACAAATTATTGAACAGTTCGTAGAAAACTAACAACGTAAGTTTTGATTGGCCGAAAAGTAAAACGACAGAGGGGTCGATGCGTTTCGAATCCCCCAAATGCTGGGATTCTCCTCAGGACCACATGAAGAGAGAATCTGAAAAACAGAAAGTGGGTTGTCTTACTCTCTACTACTATTATATCACCATAACCGCTCATTCATACTCAGGCAACATTTAGGGGCTCATTAGGATTGCGGACGGAAGTGCGACCGCCGTCCTGGAGTAGGCGGAAAATGCCTTTTCCGTGTCCGCCTGCCGCGGACAGTCCGACCGCCATATTAGGATGGGAAACACTGTCAAAACTCCGTACGCGGTGGAAGAGAACGCACCGCCGCGGAATCACACCCGACCCCGCGGCGGACGTAACCAATCCAGAGACACCGCCATACGGAATGACGTCTCCGACCGTGTCCCAAATCACGATGGCGGAAAACGCACATAAAACCGCTGCGGAAAAACAACCTGCCTGAACACGGCGGATTCCCCACAGCAAACAAACCACACATTGCTAAGATACCCACCACAAGCAGCTCGCCCACATGGACCCAGCGCTACACGCTTTTCCGATACTCTTCGCAATCCTCCACCAGCAAGTCATGAACCATCATCGACGACGACGCAGGTACGCTACACACCATTTACTGTTGGAAGGGGAGTACCTGGCAGGGCTGTGACGTTGGGAGGGGGAGTGTCATGTACGAGAAACCACATCAGATCGCACAAACATATCCACAATCGAAGTACACATTCAGGAATTACACCGACAAACCAGTACACATGAATGACTTGCTTTATTAAACATAATCGGGGTACAATCTCTGAGTATGCAAGAGCATGGGCACTGGGTACAACAGAGCGGGTACATGATAGGCAGCACATGAGAGGGCAGAATGCAGTATCAGAACAGCAACAGGGCATTGTGGACAACAGAGCAGGTACATCAGAGGTAGTACATGAGAGGGGCTAAGTGCATCAACAGTCCATTGCACTGAACAGGTCCATCAGAGGCAGCACAGGAGAGGGGCTAAGTGCATCAACAGTCCATTGCACAGAACAGGTCCATCAGAGGCAGCACATGAGAGGGGCTAAGTGCATCAACAGTCCATTGCACTGAACAGGTCCATCAGAGGCAGCACATGAGAGGGGCTAAGTGCATCAACAGTCTGTAGTGTAGTTCCTATTATCCCAATAGGCTCTGCGCATCGGAATAATATCTTCAATAGTATAGACGTAGGACTGTGGTTAACTAGGTCTTCTACTGACGATATTAGACTTAAAGTTATGTGTGCCAGCTAGCTCAGAGTTCACTAGAAACTTTCTCGAATAGGCAAGGAGGAGTTTAACCTCCCTGGATAGACAAGAAGGGATTTAGTTTCTGACCATAGAACATGACAACTTTGCTCTCCCCTAATCAAGAGTATATCTCCATAGTCGTGTGAAAACAAAAGACAACTTATTTTACTCAGTCAGTACGTGCATTCTTAGTTTCACCAGTTTGTAGAGAAATAAGAGATGGGCGTGGTTCAATAAAATATGTTATTTATTGATCAGTCTCTTTTCTCATACAAGAGAAATGAATCGCTATTATTGCAATACTTATAGTTAAGTAAAGTGCATACAGTAAAAACAGAATTATAAAATAATACTGTAAAAGCATTTATATGGTTTCTTAGCCATATGATACTAAAATGGATAAAAGATATACATACATATATACATTGACTAATCGTACTCAACTGGTGCTTCTAACTACGCCTACCCGGGTGTACCTGACCTAAGCCTAATACTTGGGAGGGAGTAAGTAAGTAGCAGTTTAAGTTAAGTTTGCTTTGCCAAGAATCTGACTCAAGAATTCTCTGTAAGGGGTTAGTCAGTTCAGTACCTGGGATTTGGAAGGCTGGAGGGTTGGTATCTCTGTCTCAGGACTTGATATCCCAGTTACCCGCGAGGGCGGCTGGAACCGCCGGAGGCTGGATTTCTCGGCAGGAGAAAAGGCAGCGTCTCTCTCAGCGCGTCAAAAGGGAGGGGCAGCGTCCGTGGGCTTTTCTGCTTCAGCTGGGCTCTCCGGCAAGTAGCGCTGCTCCAAGCTCGTCACCACCGTGTCTTAGCTTAGGGCAACGTCGGTATATTTATACCTGAAAGGTGCCGTGTTTGACGTAAGGATGGACATAAGACGTCAGCAAGAATTTCATATGGACTGGTCGTTCTTACATTCTTTGCAGGAGTTCTCGAGCGAAATCAAAACAATGGTCGCGGGGATTTCCCAGGTCTGTTGGAGGTTTGATTTGTTTTGAGAACTCGGTGTGCTTCTCTAGGGGGCTGAAGGGATAGTGCTTGCTTAATGTGACAGCATGCGCTATGACCTAATCTGAAGACGGGTTTCTGTGCCGTTGTATGGATACTAGTGAATTAATAACCGGACAAGGGTCAGAAATAGGAGTATCAATATAGGTACCTAGATAAAAACACACTACACCCACTCCACGAAATTATGTACATATTTACTAACCTAAGCAATAGTAAGCATAACTAACAGTGCATTTGTATACCGGACCACCCCAAAAAACATATACATTTTTTTTGTTGTTTTGAAAAATGGCGTATGCAAAACGCACGAAATGAGTACAGGTACTGTATGCATTCAAGCAGTATAATCTTTCAATAAGGAGATGCACATTGTATATCAGCATGAACGATTTGCGAAATTACACATGAAATGGCTCTTGATACAGAAGAAAAATTGCGAGACCATCTCATCACATATAAACACAATGTATTGCATATAAACTAGAGGTTGAGGTAATGTAATTACTCTAGTATTCCTGAGAATAGAAGTTCTGTTCTCTAAGAATAGTTTTACTTTAAGCAGAAGATAAGTGCCAAAAAGGTAAATATTTTGGAATTTTGGAAAATAAGTTTTTGCTATTCAGGGGAGAAGAGAAAAAATAGTTCACAGTCACTTTAGGGGGCTATTTGTTGATAACATCGAATGAATCTCTGCCGTTGTCCTTGCAACTTGGAGATCATACGTTTCTTTTGATGACGTCAACTGGGTTGGTGTCTGTAGGAGCACAGTCTTCATTCTGCTTAAAGTATCAATTCGAATAGAAGAGATTTTTAAACTGGGCCATAACCTTCCCTCCCTGTCTGGAGCATCATTCGGGAACAATACTCTTTCACAGCACATGACCCTGGAAGTCACGCTTATGAGATAAGGTTTTCCTGGCAGCAAGCCACAACATCTGTGATCTACAATTAGAATGTAACTCCCGTTTGAAAATCTTCTAAAGAATGGTTCTATTTGTGGTGTAGGTGTGCCTAACTGGTGACATGAAAGGTTATTTGAAGTCCCTTCACAGGCCCCATGCAAACTAATACCCTGACACAGAAGTATGCCACTTAGCTATCTTTCACAATTATTACCACTAAGAAATACACTCTGCCCGTTATTACTGACACATGTGTGTCTATAGGGCAAGTTCCATGTGGATTTAATGTATCCTTTACCCAACCTTTCATACTGGCCTGCCTGTATATATTTTTGGCAGTATTGAAACTGGAAAGTTGTTATCGGAATATTTATTATCCCATGTATTATCCATTCAATGACAGGTCGTTCTGACATTGTCAATGGTAATCTCTCAAGTTTTTCAATGCTCAGAATTGTATAGTCAGCACCCTTTTGTGCCAAACTGATTTGTTTATCAGTAAGGTTAAAGATATTAAATAGTGACGTTGTGTTGATTAAACGCCAAGGCACATAGCCTGAACGCAGATTTTGTAACGTCCAGCCAAGCTGTACAATAGAACGTAATTGAGACTGACCTTGTTGCAACATCAGTAAGTCTTGTTCTATTATATCGATTGCAGAAGATACAATACTGTCCAGTGAATATATTCTGGAAGACAGTCATTAACCCATTGTCTACAACAGAAAGTGATTTTTCCAAATTAACACGGTCAATTTCCCGTATTTTCTCTGCTGTCTCAATTTGAGTTACTTTCCAAGCTTCGTTGTAAGCTGCATATATAGAGGCCGCTATGAAACGTTTTAGACGCTGTTTGCGTGGTCCCATGATGAAATCACGCAAGTCAGCACCTTCTTTAAGTAAAGTTAAGTGTTGCTTAATTTCTGACAGTGTGAATGTATGTAGCAATTGAAGGCAGAGTTTTCCCACACTATAAGTAGTTACAATCCCTGGATGTTGTCTCTGGGAGTATCTTGGGTCTGGCCTGGTCAATGTGAACCCCTGTATTTTGTTCAGGAATCTGTCTTGACAGTTATTTGTGTCTGTGGGCCAGATCAACCATTTTTTCCAATCAGCATGTGTTCTGTTTTGGTTTAAAATATGGGATACGTCTATCTCAACCTCCGTAGTGCTATTACTGGTAGGTGTTGGTTTTGCAATAGACTGTTTATTTAAGTCTTTAATCTTGGCTAGGCCAAGACAGGATGTCTGTTGAATTGTATCATTCAAAAATATAATTTGTTCTGGGATCATGCAGGCTCTAAATAATGATTCTATACCTTGCACTTGCCAATCTTTTGTGCCCCAGATCGTTTTCGTTTCAATGTTATTGTTCCAGAAATCAAAACCAAATGTATTCATTTTTTCAAAGAATGAGTCTGAATATATTATTTTGTGTTTGTAAGCATGGTTTTCACTCCTGTCTTATTTAACAATTTGAAATAAAATGATTCTGCATTACTTGTGTTGAACCCTGAAAAGTATGAATATTTATCAAAATATGTCTTTGAACTGCCTTTTGGTGGAGTTGCACAATGTTCCCATTGGTTAAATTTTAAAACATTTCTAGGTTGAGTAGATTTATGCAGATAATGGTTACCATAATGGGTATAACAAAACATTTGATCGTAATTAGATGAACCTTGCAAATAATCATGTTCTGTAAATTTAGCTGACATTACTAGATCAGACATCATATTATTAATACTTTCAAAGTCCCAATCATCAGCAAATGTGCTTGGTTTTACAAAGTCACTTAATGAAATCTTAAATTGATGGAGATACTTCAGAAGCTCAACCGGACCATAGATTTCGTAATCAGTTTTGTCCCATGCTACCCCACCGGGTATAGGATTGGCTGTGAAGTTTACTGAAGAAAGTTCTCTTTTCTCTATGTGTGAAGACTTGTGTGGTTTCAGGACCAAGTTGATGTTCTGACTTGCTGTGTCCATTGTAACATATTTTTCCTCAATGAAATGTCCCAAGCATAGTACCATGATGAGCCAAAGTATGAGGATGAATACTCCTAGTGCCACCCAAAGTTCAATCCATGGAGAAATCAGATAGGTTTCTTGTAGTTGATAAAAGAGTTCCTTTGCTTTGTCTTTAAAAGTTTTTGTTGTTGGCTGTTCCTCAGGTTCACTTGGATCCTCAGAAAAATCATCGAAGTTGATGAAGTAGCCTGATGCTGTTCTGTCAATTGTTTCAATTGCTTCTGGATTCCTTTTCGTTTTTGGAATTTTTCTTTGTTTCATTAGCATAGTCTGTGGTAACATCATTATAGACTGGTGTTTCTTGATTTAAGATTTTAATTTGGTTTTCAAGAGGTTTAAGTTCCATGGCTTTGTTGCATAGTCCTTGTTGTTTTACTGTAGGTGTATCAATTGTGATTAGTCTTTCAGTTTGAACCTCCGTGTTTGTAGCAAACTTTGGTGTTCTACTACTTCTTGGGAGTCCACTTGGCCTACTACTTGTTATCGGCCACATGATTGTGGTTTAACCAGGTCGATGGATACAACTCGGTTCTCCTTTTTACCAGCAAGGGGCGGTAGTATTACTGATCTTGTCCCGTTGACAGACAAGACAGGAACTGCTTTTCTGTAAGAAGGCCCAAATTCCTTCTTCACCGCGATCTTTTCTCTGACCAGATCCCCGACTTTTGGGAATCCAGACAGGCTTTGCTGGGACAGGTGGTTTCTCTTCAGTGGCTGTTGGCTGTTGCTTCAACTTTATGTTGCTCAGGTCTTTTCTCTTTATGTTTAAGTCCTGTAAAATAGCCAAACGATCTTTGATATTAAAGCATTTTTCTTTAACCACTGAAGTTTGACTATCAAGGTCCTGGATTAGCATTCTAGTCCCAAACAATAGTTCGTATGGACTGAGACCTCTCAGAGAATTTCATGGCAGATTATTAAATGTTTGACCCACCCAGCTTCTGAACCTAATACCTTAGCTGTTATAGATTGCTCTATGCCCTGGTTTTTTCTTTACACCATCCCGTTTCCCTCAGGAAGGAGGTGACAAGAGTACCGCAATGCTATGCCCATGCCGGCCATGTCCGTCTCATAAGCTCGAAAGCTAAAAAGCAGGGCCCTGGTCAGAATGTAGCATGCAAAATTGCGTATATGCCATTCTAGACTCGCAAATCTTTGTATAACAGTTCAGACGTCAGCCGAGAGCTGGGGTCTACATTATAAGTGAAAATAGTCTCTACATGTTAATATGACGCATTATTCATACTGGGTATTTCATGTCGATAGCCTAATCCTTATTTAGCGAAAAGCCATGGGAATACACCTTTTCGTTCACTACTGCGATCTCTGTTGCAGTTTGGACAGTTTTTTGCAAATATATGATGTTGCAGGCTCATTCCTGGCCACCAGTATGTTGATTGTAATTCTTCTAGAGAATCCTTAAGTGTAAGGTGGGAGAGGTGTGGGAGAGGTGTGGCGCCGCGGCCAGGGCGACTGACGCTGGAATCTGGGGACCACGGTTCGATCCCCGGCTCCGGCGGCAGGTTAGCCCAGCACCATGTGACTCTGGGCAATAGCTCGCTTAATCTTCCCGACGGCCCCCAGCGCCTAGAGACCCTTACGGGTGAATGTGCGCTTTACAAATGTGGACTTTAACTTTAAGGTGTCTAAGACCCTCACCCATATGTGCGTCTGCTATTAACAAGCCTCTCCTGTCCATGTTTGGAATCACTCTATCCCCCACTCCAGGGATTCGAGCAAAAGGAACGGAGTTTGCATGGATTATGTATGTATAATTGAGTGGATACATGAGGGTTAGCGCTGCGCAGTCGCTTTTTGATGACGTTTTTACCGCCAGCATTGTTTCCCCGTGAATGTATTTTACTGAACGCTTTTTTGTAGCTACGGAAGCCGATTTAGTTGGTTCCGCTGTGGCTGTCTCAGCCAATGAATTCCCTGCAACGTGAACGCCATCACGCTGATGACTCAGTGAGTGTATCACGTGAGTCTTTGGTAGTTCTTTCTTTAAAAGAACTATTTGTTCCCAAAGCAATTTTTGCTTTATTGTGGCACCTGTGTCATCTTTGTACCCATTTTCAACCCATTTCTGCAAGTCGTTATTGTATGATTTGACGCAGTAATATGAATCGCTCACTATTAGTGTCGGGAATTCGCGATCCGCATTATCTAGCGCCATTTTTAACGCTATTATGTCAGTTTGTTGTTCTGAATTGTTTTCCACTGAGTGTGTTTTTGAAAATAGAGGTCTTAATTTACCTCCGCGCCACACGTCTTTTGTAATCTCGCATGTGGCGTTATAAGCTTGTTCACCCCAAACTGAGGGCTGAGCATGTCCGTCTGTATGTATTACACAGGCGTACTGTCGTATGGGCAGAATGTCGATTGGCAGAGGATATTCTCTTTCATATTCTAGATTTTTTAATTTTGTCAACTCTGGATCAAAATAGTATTTCACTCTGTCTGTAGCAATAGAATCTTCCCATTGTATCCATCTAGGATTCAGTGCCATAGCAGGTAAATTACATGGGGTTGTTAATGCCTCAAGGGCTGATTCCGCTGTTCTGACTGTAATTTGTCTGCCGTCAGCTTGGTATCTTTCCCTTGCTACAGCTGTTTGAACCGTGTGAACAATGTTTTCCTTAATGCTGAATGTTTTTTCAGCTTCTGTGTATAAGTGTGATTTGTAAGCTATTGGTACCGTTTCTCCCTCATTAGAGGTTAGGTATGTGAATCCGTATCTTCCTGGGATGACTCGAATCACGAGGTTGCGTGTGTTATCGCGTGTTTGCAGTTTTGTTTTAACTAACATGTCTGTTTGTAAAGATCTCAAAATTTCTGTGTGTTTTTGAGTCCAGTTGATTCTTTTAAAATCTGGTTGTATTAGATCATAGAGAGGTTTAACTCTCTCTGCATAATTTATAATGTAAGTTCTTCAGAAATTCAGGAAACCTAGAATTGATTGTACGTTTTTCAGTGTTCTAGGTGCTTGGATTACAGCACATTTCTCGAGGAAATTGTCAGCCAGGCTTTTGCCTTCACTTGATAATTCATATCCTAAGAATAGGACAGTCAGATGGGCAATTCTTGACTTCTTGAAGTTGAATTTGTAACCCTCTGCTGCGAACCCAAGTATTATGGTGTTCACTCTTTTCAAGTGAGTATCCAAGTCATCGTCTGTTAGATAGATGTCATCGACATAAGATAATGCCTCATCATCATATATTTGTAGTAATTCTGTTACTCTCGCTGAGAATAATCCTGGGCTGTTCTTGAACCCTTGGGGCAAACGACAGAAATTTTTCTGCGAGCCATTTATTGAGAAAGCGGTCAAATATCTGCTTTCAGGTGCTATATTTTGACATAAGAATCCATTAGAGATGTCTAATGTTGTTTTGTATTTTTTGTGCACTATGCTATTCATTAGTGCGGCACTGTGTGAGTTTTGTACTGCAAACGTTTTGCAGCATGAGTTAAGGTGTCTGTAGTCCAAAACTAGACGATATGAATCATCTGGTTTAGAGACAGGAAACAAAGGATTGGTCATTTGTGAGGTGCATGTTTCAATCACCCCCTGGTATTCAAGTTGATCTAAGATCTCCCTGACCTGTTTTTTAGCTTCTTGCTTAATTGGGTACTGCCTCTGTGCAGTTGGTTGAGATTTTAACTGGATCTTGTGAGGAGGAGAGTCCTCATCCCATCCCACATGATTTTTATATAATGCAGGAGCCTGGGCTACTGCCCACTTTCTTGCAAGTGAATATTTTTTATGAATTGGAATATGATTTGAGAAGGCAGGCATAATCATTTCTTCGCCATGAGGGCACTCCCTGACAAACTCTGGTGGCCAGTCTTTTTCAGCTAGAAGGATGTCATAGCCCTTGGAGAGATTATCCCAAAATAGACCCCTTATTTTCCTAGTCTTATCTCCCTCTATACGTAAGGTTATTTCATATATTTTATGAGGTTTACTAACTCTGGTATCTGCAGTTTCCACCTGAATGTACTCATTCGTGTCCACTGTCTCCAGATGATTCATCAGGATCTTGCGAGTTATGCTCACTTCTGCTGCGCTGTCTAACATTGTCTGAGCCCACTCTCCGTTTTTCAGCTTAGTCCTCAGGATCCTCGGCATGTTTTATTATTTTAATGCTGGCTACCTTCTTCTTTGGAAATTGTAACTTTTTACTTTGATGAGCAGGTTCTTTGTCTTTGGACTTGACGAGCTCTTCCCTGTGTTCTGACCGTCCTCTTCTTTCCGATTTCTGCAAGGAAGTCTGAAAAGATCGAGAGGGACGGGTATCAATATCTTGATATCTATCAGGTTTCTTCAAATTATCCCTATTTCTAAGGTTGTATTTTTTCTCAGAGGGCTCCCTCTGGGGAGACTTGTGTCCTTGGTCCGGAGATCTTTCTCTCCGCCGAGGAGACCTTCCTCTGGACTGGAATCTTTTTTCTTTGGGAGTGGATTGTTTATTTCCATCCCAGTTCTTTTTTGAAGTGTTTAGATTATTTTTAATGAATACCTTTTCAGGATTTTCTATTAGTTGGGGTTTCACTGGTTTCCCACCCAAACTATCTCTTCCTAGTTCTTCATAGGATTTTTCTATGATTCTGGCAAGTTCAAATGGTTGGTCTGCTATATCTGTTTCCTTCAATCTTTGGCGGATCGCCACATTTGCTGCTTCCCCCTTTATGTTTGCTAGTAATATTGCCGAGACCTGCTTGAAGTCTTTCAGTAATTTCATACCCAGAGTTAAAGCAGGTTCTGGACCGTATTCATTTTGAATCTGTTTTAGCACTTCTGGTATTACCGCCATGGACGGAACACCATGTGTTTTTGTGTAAATGGAAGCAAAGACTGTACCCCAAGTGTCACAGTCCTCCACATGTGGTGCGATCCCCATTGGGAGACAGATAGTCAGAATTCTGTGTTTCTCCACAGGTGTGGTATCTGGAAATACCGCCTCTATTTGAGTGATTTTTTGTGCTAACCAGAATGGAATTTGTTCCCGTTTAATGGGTATTTTACCTAGACAGGACTGTATGTTCTGTGGTGTGATTTTATTTGTGTTCCCCTGATGAGGGGTCAGCTGTGGAATTTTAATAGCTGGTTGGACTGTTGAAGTTCGCATTGCATATTAGACTAGTTGTCTGTGTATTTTAATCAGTTGTTTTAACTGTGTTAAAAGTTCTGTTACTGACATTTTTTCAATGTCTGGATGTGGTGTGTATCCGGCTAGAACCGGCAACGTTGCTCCTGGTCTACCTAGTGGACCGAGCCTGGTGATGTGATCATTATGTTTTAGGGCGCCTTTAAACCAGAGCAGGTGCTCTTGGTATTTGAGTGGTATTTCCACCTCCTCGAAAGGGGTGTACTCATCCGGAGGTTCCTCTATCTTGTAATAATGGAACTCCTTTGTTACAGCGTTTGCTGCTGGAAAATTTATCCATGAATAGAATACCTCTGTCTGCCGATATTAGTGTGCCTCAATTACGAATATGACTGTACCACCTCTTAGTGTCAGTCCATTTTCTATAAGTTTTAAAGTTATAGTTTTTCTTATGCTGACCGGGATGAGTATTGCACCCGGGTCAGTTTGCAGGAGACTTGTGTCTTCCTCTAGGAGTTGAGCTGCTATTCTAGCTGCCTCCCTTACTTCTTCATTGTCTGACATTTTACTGACAAGAAGGTTTTTTTGTTGCAGATCAGGTTTTCAAGGAAACAAAGATTAGATGCACAATATTTTGGAACTCTGTATCCTTCAACATTGAATAAACCAAAAACCATACATAGGAGTCTCCTCCTACTAAGTTTGGCAGATTTAACCTTTCACCCACTCCAGATGTCTTTGGAGTTTTATGGGAAAAAGGGTCTGTGTGAAAAAGCACAACTGAGTTACTCTAATGGCTTGCGTTAGATTTATCGCCTATCCAAACCGTTGGGCGCCATGTAGTGTAGTTCCTATTATCCCAATAGGCTCTGCGCATTGGAATAATATCTTCAATAGTATAGACGTAGGACTGTGGTTAACTAGGTCTTCTACTGACGATATTTGACTTAAAGTTATGTGTGCCAGCTAGCTCAGAGTTCACTAGAAACTTTCTCGAATAGGCAAGAGGGAGTTTAACCTCCCTGGATAGACAAGAAGGGATTTAGTTTCTGACAACCATAGAACATGACAACTTTGCTCTCCCCTAATCAAGAGTATATCTCCATAGTCGTGTGAAAACAAAAGACAACTTATTTTACTCAGTCAGTACGTGCATTCTTAGTTTCACCAGTTTGTAGAGAAATAAGAGATGGGCGTGGTTCAATAAAGGATGTTATTTATTGATCAGTCTCTTTTCTCATACAAGAGAAATGAATCGCTATTATTGCAATACTTATAGTTAAGTAAAGTGCATACAGTAAAAAGAGAATTATAAAATAATACTGTAAAAGCATTTATATGGTTTCTTAGCCATATGATACTAAAATGGATAAAAGATATACATACATATATACATTGACTAATCGTACTCAACTGGTGCTTCTAACTACGCCTACCCCGGTGTACCTGACCTAAGCCTAATACTTGGGAGGGAGTAAGTAAGTAGCAGTTTAAGTTAAGTTTGCTTTGCCAAGAATCTGACTCAAGAATTCTCTGTAAGGGGTTAGTCAGTTCAGTACCTGGGATTTGGAAGGCTGGAGGGTCGGTATCTCTGTCTCAGGACTCGATATCCCAGTTACCCGCGAGGGCGGCTGGAAACGCCGGAGGCTGGATTTCTCGGCAGGAGAAAAGGCAGCGTCTCTCTCAGCGCGTCAAAAGGGAGGGGCAGCGTCCGTGGGCTTTTCTGCTTCAGCTGGGCTCTCCGGCAAGTAGCACTGCTCCAAGCTCGTCACCACCGTGTCTTAGCTTAGGGCAACGTCGGTATATTTATACCTGAAAGGTGCCGTGTTTGACATAAGGATGGACATAAGACGTCAGCAAGAATGTCATAAGGACTGGTCGTTCTTACATTCTTTGCAGGAGTTCTCGAGCGAAATCAAAACAATGGTCGCGGGGATTTCCCAGGTCTGTTGGAGGTTTGATTTGTTTTGAGAACTCGGTGTGCTTCTCTAGGGGGCTGAAGGGATAGTGCTTGCGTAATGTGACCGCATGCGCTATGACCTAATCTGAAGACGGGTTTCTGTGCCGTTGTATGGACACTAGTGAATTAATAACCGAACAAGGGTCAGAAATAGGAGTATCAATATAGGTACCTAGATAAACACACTACAAGTCCATTGCACTGAACAGGTCCATCAGAGGCAGCACATGAGAGGGGCTAAGTGCATCAACAGTCCATTGCACTGAACAGGTCCATCAGAGGCAGCACATGAGGGGCTAAGTGCATCAACAGTCCATTGCACAGAACAGGTCCATCAGAGGCAGCACATGAGAGGGGCTAAGTGCATCAACAGTCCATTGCACTGAACAGGTCCATCAGAGGCAGCACATGAGAGGGGCTGAGTGCATCAACAGTCCATTGCACTGAACAGGTCCATCAGAGGCAGCACGTGAGAGGGGCTAAGTGCATCAACAGTCCATTGCACAGAACACGTCCAACAGAGGCAGCATATGAGAGGGGCTAAGTGCATCAACAGTCCATTGCACTGAACAGGTCCATCAGAGGCAGCACATGAGAGGGGCTAAGTGCATCAACAGTCCATGGCAAGGCACAGGTGGTACATCAGAAGCAGCATCTGAGAGGGCACAATGCAGTATCAGAACAGCAACAGGGCATTGTGGACAACAGCGCAGGTACATGATAGGCAGCACATGAGAGGGCAGAATGCAGTATCAGAACAGCAACAGGGCATTGTGGACAACAGAGCAGGTACATGATAGGCAGCACATGATTGGGCAGAATGGTGTATCAGAACAGCAAGAGGGCATTGTGGACAACAGAGCAGGTACATCACTAGCAACACCAGTATGTGGGTCAAGCTACCCGTCCCAACGACAACAACAGTGCAAGGCTGGTTACAATGGACAATGTACACACCAAGTTAAATCACATGGGAGTGAAGTAAATAACACCTTACATCACAGAAACAGGTGGACTGCTTGAACTACCTGCCTCGGACACACTGCCAGCACCAGAAACAGGAGTGTGAGACACAGCCACAGCTCGAGTGACTGACACATGAGCCACACACCCCGACACACTGCCAGCACCAGAAACAGGAGTGTGAGACACAGCCACAGATCTACTGACTGACACATGAGCCACAGACCCCGACACACTGCCAGCACCAGAAACAGGAATGTGAGACACAGCCACAGATCTACTGACTGACACATGAGCCACAGACCCAGACACACTGCCAGCACCAGAAACAGGAGAGGGATCAACAGAGACAGTGCTACTACATGAAGCATGACAGCAAACAACAGACACTGTGCCACCATCTGACACATGAGTCAACTACATCTGCACCACTGGGACCAGTGAAATGATGAGCCACAGGGCTGTATGGGCCAGGAGGCAGGGTGGCCCTGGGAGCTTGGGATAGCTGTACTTGAGCGACATCGGGGTGTTCAGGTGTCAATGGTGTGTCTACGTTTCTTAGGGATGTGTGAGTGCATCCTGGACATGACTGGGCTGGTAAGTGGTGTGGCCTCATCTGAAACCTCACTCAGCGAAGGTGGATCATCTGCTGGTGGGGGTCTGCTCTCTGTGGACGTGCTGGACCCTGCTTGTCGTTTGCTGTGGGCCTGCCATCTGCCCTCTAAATCATGTGTAATGGGGGATGCAACTACAGAGTACTCCTTCCTCTGCTTCTGACGGGCGTGGATGGGAGTAGAGGTATGGGGGGACTCCACCGCGGACACATCTTTACTATGTTCCTTCCACAACATCAGCCTCAGTGCAGCCAGGGGTGATGTATGCCTGTCCTTGATGGAGCTAGTGTCTATGGGAGAAGCCCTGTCCCTTGGATGTGCCTTGGCCGTAGGAGGTGTCCTGTCCCTGGAAGTTCCCTGATCCCTGGGCGGTGCCCTGTCCCTGGGTGCAGACTTTTCCCTTGTAGTGTACCTGTCTCTAGAAGCAACCTTGTCCCTGGGAGTGTCCCTGCTCTTGGGAGTTGCCCCTTCCTTTGTAGTGTCCTTGTCCTTGGGAGTGTCTCTTCTCTTGGGAGTTGCCCCTTCCCTTGTAGTGTCCTCGTCCTTGGGAGTGTCCCTGCTCTTGGGAGTTGCCCCTTTCTTTGTAGTGTCCTTGTCCTTGGGAGTGTCTCTTCTCTTGGGAGTTGCCCCTTCCTTTGTAGTGTCCTTGTCCTTGGGAGTGTCCCTGCTCTTTTGAGGTGGCCTTCCTTCATGGTGTCCTTGTCCTGGGAGTGTCCCTGCTCTTGGGAGTTGCCCCTTCCTTTGTAGTGTCCTTGTCCTTGGGAGTGTCCCTGCTCTTGGGAGTTGCCCCTTCCTTTGTAGTGTCCTTGTCCTTGGGAGTGTCTCTTCTCTTGGGAGTTGCCCCTTCCTTTGTAGTGTCCTTGTCCTTGGGAGTGTCCCTGCTCTTTTGAGGTGGCCTTGCCTTTGTAGTGTTCTTGTCCCTGGGAGTGTCCCTGCTCTTAGGAGTTGTGTGGTATATAAATAAATAATACCGGATCTATTTTTGTCTCGGCATAGCAATAACAGATAGCTCAATAAATAAGAGTCAAGATTCGAGGTAGTAGGAGTTTGCAGGTTTATTACAGCATAAAGGACAGGAACAGGACAACCTGCATAGGAATAGGATGGCAGGGCCCGGCAGCTGCCGGGGCTGGATCTAGGATGAGCGCGCTAGCATTTAATAACAATACACAAGCATATATAGTAAAACAGTTGCATTACAGTACATATGATAGGCGGAGCAGTGGGTGGAGCAAAGGGTGTGACGCGTAGCAGTCGCGAAAGATAAGGGTGAAAGTAGGTGTAACAGGGCGTATACATAGACATGTGATGCAAACGTAACAGAATATGTCATGAATGGGGCGGAAACATGGAGGGGGCTACCTAAGGAGCCGGGACCTCTAACCTGATGGTGCGCGCAAACTGGCAATGACGTGTTACTAGAAGAAACTGGGGGCTACGAACTCTGTGCTAGGAGCAGAGACTGAAGTCTGGAGAGTCAGGGCGACATGTACCTAAGCAGTATCTAGTATCTGATGTTTAGAGAACATGTTGATAGAATCCAAAAGCTATCGGGGTAAAGGCTAACAGACTCTAAGACTGGAGCATGCATTATTCTACATGTAGTGCGTGATGAAGAATATTAAATGACCATTAATACAGTATTTCTCTTACATGGAGACGTAAAGGCTAGACAATGACGGAAACTATTGATGCGGTTCAGTAGCTTAGGAATGCAGAGAAGGAGGACTGGACTGATAACTAGAATCATAACATACTTTTGGCAGACTCCTAGGCAGAGCCAGGCTGAACCGGGCACTGCGAGGCAGGAAGTAAGTGAAGGGTCAGGGATACAGGTGGGGGCTGTATCGCTCCTCAGCGAGGGCTCAGGAGACAGGAGCTGAATCTGGTGTCCGGGCCCTTTTGAGGCCTAGAAACGGGGACTTTACAATGAAATAACGTGCACACTGAGAAACGTGGCAACGTAGCTTTACATAGGCCTGATATTCGTAGTATTCACGAGAACTGGAAATTGACATACTAGAGATGGACACAACTATAATTGCGTCTTTAATCGAACATGGGGAATACATATGCATATTAATCATGCACAGATAACATATGATGGAGGACGCGTAGGGACACAGAACATGGCAAAATTTACTTTTCCACATTCCCTCCTTGTCACTACGTTTCCATCAGGAAACATCAATATTCATGATACCATCTATCATTTCATACAGTATCATTTGCTCGTCTCGAGTTTTCTTGGAACTGGATTTAGGACGGGACTTGGGACTAGGAACACATGATGTAGCACAAATGCCGCAAATCGCAGGGCCACATTGTAAACAGAGGCAGCAACTGAATATGATCGCTACTGCAATACCCAGAAATGACAATACTTTCCATCCCCAGGCGGAAATTATATTCCAGAACCAACCGGACCATGTCCAGGTGCCTGGATCTTGGTGTAACATATGGGCAATTTTATGGAGTCTGGTTATAGCTGAATAAACAGACGGCGTGTTATTAGGAATGAAAATGCAGCAACTAGATCCGATGACTCTACATGCCCCGCCCCTATCGGCCAGTATGACGTCAAGGACGAGACGATTTTGCAAAACGACAAATCTCATAGCAGATTGCTCTTCGGTTAAGTTACCTAGAGCAGAGGCAGTCTCATTCACTACTGCTTCAAGGGTTCTTGTTAACCTACGGATTAGCTTACTATTCTGGATAGGTCCTATAAAGAAGAAGAAACCTCTATTGAAATCTGTATACTGTTCTAGAGCAGTTTCAGTATAATCGACAATTGGGGACTCAATCTCCCTTCTATGTCTAATGTGTACTAGATGTGTGTTTCTGTGATAATCAGATGGGGCTAGGAAAACAGGTGGCAGTAGGAAGGCAATGTAACAGGTTCCCTCCCAATCGAGGGGCAGACGAACATATGCGGTTTGACCACAAATAAAATAAGAATGACGTGAGGCTTTGAAAATAGATTTCCCACTGTCACTATACTTGACAATAGTAGTACAATCGCTATGTCCTACATGTACGGAACCATTATTTCGGACACATAATTCGCCTTTGACTGGTAATACGGAAATAGCAGGTAAGTCTGGAGTGGAATCAGACTGGACATTCAGGACCATGAAATTCGAAGAATAATTACCTAAGTTGTAAACTTCATTTTCTAGATCTAAACCTGTTCTGTGGGGGAGACCTTGCTTGTCTGGGAAACATGTACTGTTAAGAAAAGACCTATCTGTTGAGGATGACGTTAACGTGGACCATGCTCCACACGAACCATTATGTGAAAATGGATAAGGAAAGAGTGGAAGAACTCCCTTCGGTGTCTGGAAAGGGGGGAGTCGACCACACACCCAACAATTAGTGGCATTGCTGGTCTGGTGTGAATAATGTAACATGCGGATAAAAGAATTGTTACGCATAGCGAGGCGATAAGAGAGTTCATGAGGAGGCAGATCACTAAACGTGTGCTCTACTGTAACATTAGAAGACTTATTTACATGAGAAACTGGAAAATACAGATAAAATGCATAACTGGTGCAGGAAATCATAATGCTGAGAAATAAAACGAAACTTAGAACAATGATACATCGGATTGAGTTTTGACTAACTCTCTCACTATGGGGGTCTATTTTATACATGTCAGAAACCGGTCTAACCGTTTCACCTAGGGGAGGACTTAGACAATCAAACTGGCTGACTTATTTTACTAGACCTTAACTTTTTCTTATACTCCTGTTGCGGAGTTGTCTCTAACAGGGAGGGTGCAATGTCATTGTCTTTTGCGGGACAGTCCTTAAGAATAGTACTTTGGCAGTCCTTTAAATCCTCGGAAATGTTCTTTGAAACTGGTTTCAATCCATAAAACTTTTTGATGTGCGAGAGATGTACCCAGCCTTTGCGTCCCTCCAACTTCACGGCTGTGCGGGTGGCCAGGAGGACCTGTCGGGGCTCCTTCCAGCGAGGCTCCAGCGGACTTGAACGATCGAAATTTCGCACTAAGACCATGGATCCGGGAACGATTTCATGCGGTGCCACCTCGGTATTGTCTGGAAATGCGGCGGCAACCTGTGAACGACAAGAGTTGAGGGCAGACATCAAGGAAGCTAGGTAATCTGTCAGCATATTACTTGAAACATCGGTAATACTTCGAGGTCTAGGAGTACCCCACATGTTAGGGGGGCGGCCGAAAACGACCTCATACGGGGACAGACCTGATCTGGAATGTGCGACCATGCGCATATAGAACAGGGCAACTGGCAGAGCTATTAGCCAGTCCACACCTTTCTCTTGACATACTTTGGCGATGCGAATTTTCAGGGTCTGATTATGTCTCTCTACGAGACCGGCTGCTTCAGGATGGCGTACACAATGGAACTTCCACTGGTACCCTAACAACAGGGAAACGTGTTTCATCAACTCAGATGAGAATGGCTGGCCGTTATCAGAATATACGACTCTAGGGAGTCCATAACGGGGGAAGAACTCACGAACCAACTGCTTGGCAGTGGTCGCGGCTGTGTAATCTGGGACTGGATATGCTTCCGTCCACCTGGACAAAGCGCATACAACTACAAGGACATACTTGAAACCTCGACATCGCTCCATCTGAATGTAATCCATTTGGAGGACTTCAAAAGGGTGGTCAGGAGGCTGGAATCCACCTTGTTCCACCGGGACACTTTTACCTGGATTATACTGACAACATATCATACAGGTACGGACTTTCTGCTTGGCTGCAGCTCGTAAATGCTTGTTGAACCAAATGTTCTGGATACTGTCTAACATTGCTTTTTCCCCTAAATGTGCTGGACTATGTGCGGTATTAATAATGACTTGAACCATAGAGTCGGGGAGAAACCATGTGGCTCTACCCTTCGTTAACCATCCCTGATCTGTCTGGACCCCTCCTTGTTCGGACCATTTCTTGATTTCTTCAGGAGTAGCATGTAACTGTATGTCTATGACATCTTGTGTAGGGTCCTTAACTGTCATACATGTAGTCGGATCTGGAGTGCGTGTCTGTGTTGGGTTAACTGAAATGTCTGGAGTCTGTGCTGTAAGCTTGGCTGTGCGATCTGCTAGATCGTTACCTTGAGAAATAGTGTCAGTAACTTTCGTATGTGCTTTGCATTTCATGATAGCAATGGATGTCGGTAAATGTATTGCATCTAACAGAGCTTGAATAAGGAGACCATGCTGAATCTTGGTTCCATGAGAAGTCATGAAACCTCTCTCCTGCCAGAGCACTCCGAAGTCGTGTACAACTCCGAATGCGTAGCGTGAATCTGTATAAATATTAACTTTCAGGTTCTTGGCATGTATGCAGGCTTGAGTCAGAGCAACTAGCTCTGCTGCTTGAGCAGACAGGGTGTCAATGCGGTGTGTTTCAATAACTTCAGTGTCAGTAGTTACTGCATACGCGGTTACTAGTTCTCCTGTACTTGTTCTCATGCATGAACCATCCACATAAAGTGTCAGGTCGGGATCTGGTAATGGAATGTCTGTCAGATCTTGTCTTGGCTTGGTCATGATGTTAACTACTTCCACACAATCGTGTGTGGCAGGATTTGGATTAGCTGATGGTAACAGTGTAGCAGGATTTAGGACGTTGCAGCGTCTGATTTCTATGTGTGGCTGGAACAGTGTCAATTCATAACCTGTTAAACGTGCAATTGTCAAGTGCTGAGTTTGTGTTCGGTTTAAAAGAACTTCCACGGAGTGTGGAACTTGTACTGTCAGGGAGTGTCCTAAGACTATGGAATCACTTTGTCTGATAGCTAGTGCTGTGGCTGCAACTGACTTGAGGCACGCAGGCAGAGCCTGGGCTACAGGATCTAATGTGCTCGAAAAATAAGCACAGGGCTTGTATTGTCCTGCTTGATCTTGTGTGAGAACAGATAATGCTGTACCTTCGCGTTCAGTTACGAAAAGTGTAAAAGGCTTACTGTAGTTCGGTGTAGCTAGAACTGGAGCTTGGCATAGGGCTTTCTTTAACTCATTGAAACTAAGTGTATGTTCAGATGTCCAAGGGAGGACAGTCGATACGGCTGCCTCCTGTGTCGTTAACTGTATCAGTGGTTTAGCTAGAAATGCATACTGAGGAATCCATTGTCTGCAATAAGAAGTAAGGCCGATAAAAGCACGTACCTCCTTCTGGGTCTTGGGCTGAGGAAGACTCGCTATTAACTGAATACGATCTGGCGTCAACTGCCTACCCCTCTTGGACAGTAAGTGGCCTAAATAGATCACTTGCTGGACACAGAATTGAAGCTTTGAAGGGGACACCTTGTGCCCCATCTCGGGTAGGAAATACAAGACTGTAAGGGATGCTTGCTCGCAAGCACGTTCAGAACGGGCAGTGATCAGTAGATCATCGACATATTGGAGCAGGGCAGTGTCAGTTGGCATGTGAATGTTGTCTAGTTGTCTCTTGAGTGCTTGACTGTAAATACTAGGACTTTCTGTGAAACCTTGAGGAGCTCGTGTGAACATATAGCTCCTTCCATTTAAACAAAATCCGAAAAGAAACTGGCTGTCTGGATGAATGGGGACACTGAAAAACGCGTTCTTGAGGTCTATGACAGTAAAAAATGTGGCTTCGGAATCAATGGCTGTCAATAGGGAAGAGATATCTGGGACAACTGGGTACTGGGGAATAATACATTTATTAAGTTCTCGAAGGTCAATCACTAAACGATATACTGGAGGTGCATTTGGATCAGTACGTTTCATGACTGGAATGATCGGAGAATTACATACATTGGAGTCAGTTTCTACCACTACTCCTTGAGCCATGAGCTCGTCAATAATTTTGGATAAGGCTGCTACAGCCTCAGGCGGCAACCTGTACTGTCTGATTCGTGGCAGGACTACACCTGGCTTGAGAGTCACACGATGGGGTGTGATTTGCATAAAGCCAACATCAGTTGGGCCTTGCGCCCATAGATGCTGCGGGACATTGGACAATCTCGGATCAAAATCTCGTAACACATAGTGACCCTTGAAGTCACGAAGAAACAATCGTATTCCCTCTGGGGAACAGCATATAACTGCACCTAACTCTTTCAGTGTTTTAATGCCTAATAGATTTTCTGGACATGACTTAGTAAGTAACAGATCAGTAGTGCGGGACAATGGACCTACTTCTAGAGTAACTGGCTTTGAAATTTCATTTACGATAGGTTTTCCTGAAAATCCAAGGGAAACATTTCTAGAGCCTGAGAGCGGAGCCCCTGGAACTTCGGCGTGACTTATAGTGGTCCTACTTGCCCCTGTATCAATCAGAAACTTTCTGTCTTTCCCTAGTACTTGACTGTGAACATAGGGACCTTCTTGATCTACAGGTATCTCGATGAGAGGCAAGCCTACCTCCCTCTCTAGGCTGTTTCATGAATATGACTGATACTCCGGATACTCGGACTGTGCATACTGGTACATCTGCTGTGTAACATGCTGTGTTGCAGCGATGGGCTGCGGTACAGTAACTGTCTGTTGTGCATTCTGTGGCTGAGGAGTCTGTGAAACTTGTTCTTGTCTAGGCGGACGTGGTCTTTCTTTAGTCTTACCGGTAGCTATGTTGTGTTTCAGAACTGCACACTCGTTTATAAAATGACCTGGCTGTTTACAATAATTGCAGTTCCCTTTAACGGGAGCTGCAGGATGACTGGCTTGATTCAGACCCCTCTTCTGACTGTCTTGAGGAACAGATTGTGCAACTAGTACTTTCATTTTCGTGTCTTTCATACGCTTTCTCTCGTGTTCTTGCTCTTCTCTGATTCTATTCTGGTGGTATTGAAGCATCTGTAACATTTGGGACGGGGTATTAGCTTGCCAGGTACTTTCGACTTTCAAAACTCGTTTTTTAATTGGTGGGCTTGAATTCTCGACTAATTTAGTAACAAAAAGGTGAGGGTATGACTCGCTACTTGTCTTGAGGCCACTGTTGATGCTAAAACATTTCTCAAATCTAGAATAAAAATCACTAGTGTCTTCGTCTTGTTTCTGTTTACAGGCTGAGATTGCATCCCAGTCTTCCTTTTTAGTTGTTAATAATCTGGGCAAAACTTGTATTAATAATTCTGGTAATTCTTTACATTTATCTCCAAGACCGGTACCTGGTACTCGTGCCTTATCTTCAGCTTCTAGAACTGCCCAATCGATCTTTTTCTCTCCCACCTCCCATTCTTTTTCTTTGAGTTTCTCATATACCCCTGCGGGCAACAGGACTTTTAACATTTTAATAATATCTGGATACGTGTATTCTCCCATACGGAGCATGTCTTTCAATTCTCGGTGGAACCCTGCTGGATCTTTATCATGACAGGGAATACATTTTTTCATCTCTAAGAGTTCCATCTTTGTGATCGGGGTGTAAACAAACACTCGTTGCATCTCACCACCCGCTGTCTTAACTGGATGCACTTCTCGTAACGGATTTTGTCGGTCTATGTAAAAGGGTTTACTTTCTGGGGGTGAGACATGAACAAAATGCGGGTTCAAAAACATACTATATTTGTGGCGCTGTTCTAGAATGACACTTATTAAATCGGTACCTAAACCTTTCCATTTATACTGGAGTAACTCGTTCAGGACATCGTGTAACGGACCTGGATCAGAATGTTGACCCTCATACAAAGTAATGAGGTGCTGGATCATATACATACCCACCAGTCGTTGCTCGGCTGGGGGCAATTTCAGAAACATTTGTGCCACTATTTCGTCTGGAAAAGTGGTAGAATCAGTAATCCATCGGACTGCTGATCGGACTAGTTCTTGTTCATGCATAGTACTTAACTCACTATAACCGATTCGTGATTTCAGAATATGGTCGGTAGCTTGAAATGCTTGTTCTAGAGAACCTTGTTCTGGTGTTGGACGATGGAAAGTTGACTTATGTTCTAGGCGTAAATGGCGATCTGGAAATCTAGATTTTCCTACATACGCTATTCTGGCGGGATTCTCGTCCTCTACCTCTTCCGCAGAGTCATTTTCTTTCTCGCTTACTTGTGCTGCTTTACGTTGATCATGTAACCTTATTATTTCCTTACGAATTTTCTTGTACATACTCTCTATACTACCGATAGTCTTGTGCTTACCCTCGCTATATTCTCACTCCACTTTGTCAGGGTTCTCATTTCGACTTGATCTTTGGTCGGATAATCTTGTTCCCTTATTAGACAATTAATCAGAAACTTTAATATCATGAGCTGGATCTCAACTTTCCTTTGAGACATGACGTCACTAATACTTTCTGGATCATCCCCTGTACGGATGAAACGATATATTCTGTCTAGATCTTCCTTCATATTCGGTAAAGTGACCAAGTACTCTGACACCTGCCTAACACGCACGGAAAATATAACCATACCATCCTCGCCTGGAACTGGATCATAACAGCATTCAGTAAGAGCTCGCCTGATTTCTGCAATGGACTGATATTTGGGCGTACGCTGTAACGCACGTTCATGTAACTCGACTGCTCCTGGACGTCTATTTGGCGGCGGGGTCTGAGGAGGACCTCCTCCTGCGGCCCCTAAACTGGAACCGTCGACTGACACTCTTCGTACTAGTGCGGCGGGAAATTGAAATGCGGGCTGAACTTGTATGGCGGACTGAACCTGGGGGACCGTAGCAGGTACTGCAAGGGGTGCCCCGGTGTCTGGAGGAGCAGGAAGTGCCTGATTTACAGGGACTGGCGGAGCGGGATTTGCATATTCCGGGACTGTGTCGTCCAAATAGGACGAAATGAAAATATCAGCTGCGGTCGGTTTGTGACGTAGCTTGATCGGAACTAAGGGTGGCGGAAAATTACTGGATGCCTCCGGGGTCGCTTTTGGCAAGCCCTCGGCAAGAAGAGGATACATACCCTTAATGAGGGCGTTCCTCTGTCTGTCTGACTGTTCGGTTTTAACTCGTTCACCTATCTCGATTAATTCTTTTTCTTGGGCTCGCTCTAAGGATTCTCTACTTAATTCTGACTTTCTGATTTCCTTTTCGGTTCTTTTATGGGATTCTTTGCGCCATAACTCGATGGCATCTTTCTGTGACTGCCTGGCTTTCTTTTTCCATAATGCCTCTTCTACTCTCATGATGCACTCGGCATCCCACGTACCTGATACGGGCCATCTATACTTTTCTTCCAAACCTTTGGTATACTCTACCCATAAATCTAGATACAATATGGCGCTTATGCCATGCTTCTGATACATAAAATGACCTGGACTGTCCCTAGGCGGGACAGGAACTGCTGCTTCTAGCAGACCTTTTCTAGTTTTTAACTGACGTAATTTCGAAAATAAGGGCATGACTGAACTGTAAATGAGACACAATACGTAATTACACAATAAACACGATAATTACTTCACACTCATACCACGACATTAAAGTACATGAAGAACATTTAAAATAACAGTTCGAACAGAATACTACCTGGAATACGGAAAACAGAATACATGAATTGTCTCGAGAACAGAACTGACTAGAACAGGAACTAGATGTACTGCTGAGACAGTACGAAACTCACCGGTCTCATAAAGAGACACGTCAGGACCCGCATCCACCGAAGTGGACACTTCGTTTTGTGGGTCTGTGTACCACCAACCCACGGACCAGAGTCAATTAGATTGACCCTGTCTAGATACTACCCCAGCAACGGTACTCACCGGGCAGCAAGAACGGAAGGCCTCGGACTGGACTGGACTGCTTCGACGCCGGACGGACGAACTTCGGACTTCTGTTACGGGTGGGCCTCCGGATACCTCGGACCTTGGACTCTCGGCTTGGGCTCTGGTCGGGACTCGCCGCGTTCCTCCACCGCCTCGTCTGGATGCTGGACCGCCACCTCCGTCTCCTCCGTGGGCCTGAGGGATACTTGAAGCAGAAATATCTGCCGGTGCACGGTATGGTTCCGTCACGGCTGCAGAGGGTCAGGGGGCACGCGTGGCTTCACCGGCGCGTGGGGAAAGGGCAAGTCCCTATTCGGGCGCCATTATGTGGTATATAAATAAATAATACCGGATCTATTTTTGTCTAGGCATAGCAATAACAGATAGCTCAATAAATAAGAGTCAAGATTCGAGGTAGTAGGAGTTTGCAGGTTTATTACAGCATAAAGGACAGGAACAGGACAACCTGCATAGGAATAGGATGGCAGGGCCCGGCAGCTGCCGGGGCTGGATCTAGGATGAGCGCGCTAGCATTTAATAACAATACACAAGCATATATAGTAAAACAGTTGCATTACAGTACATATGATAGGCGGAGCAGTGGGTGGAGCAAAGGGTGTGACGCGTAGCAGTCGCGAAAGATAAGGGTGAAAGTAGGTGTAACAGGGCGTATACATAGACATGTGATGCAAACGTAACAGAATATGTCATGAATGGGGCGGAAACATGGAGGGGGCTACCTAAGGAGCCGGGACCTCTAACCTGATGGTGCGCGCAAACTGGCAATGACGTGTTACTAGAAGAAACTGGGGGCTACGAACTCTGTGCTAGGAGCAGAGACTGAAGTCTGGAGAGTCAGGGCGACATGTACCTAAGCAGTATCTAGTATCTGATGTTTAGAGAACATGTTGATAGAATCCAAAAGCTATCGGGGTAAAGGCTAACAGACTCTAAGACTGGAGCATGCATTATTCTACATGTAGTGCGTGATGAAGAATATTAAATGACCATTAATACAGTATTTCTCTTACATGGAGACGTAAAGGCTAGACAATGACGGAAACTATTGATGCGGTTCAGTAGCTTAGGAATGCAGAGAAGGAGGACTGGACTGATAACTAGAATCATAACATACTTTTGGCAGACTCATAGGCAGAGCCAGGCTGAACCGGGCACTGCGAGGCAGGAAGTAAGTGAAGGGTCAGGGATACAGGTGGGGGCTGTATCGCTCCTCAGCGAGGGCTCAGGAGACAGGAGCTGAATCTGGTGTCCGGGCCCTTTTGAGGCCTAGAAACGGGGACTTTACAATGAAATAACGTGCACACTGAGAAACGTGGCAACGTAGCTTTACATAGGCCTGATATTCGTAGTATTCACGAGAACTGGAAATTGACATACTAGAGATGGACACAACTATAATTGCGTCTTTAATCGAACATGGGGAATACATATGCATATTAATCATGCACAGATAACATATGATGGAGGACGCGTAGGGACACAGAACATGGCAACATTTACTTTTCCACAGTTGAACCTTCCTTCGTGGTGTCCTTGGTAGTGTCCCTGGGCTTGGGAGTTGCCCTTCCCTTGGGACTAACTTTTGTGGGGGATGCCTGTGTAGCATGTGAAGCCATTTCCACCCACAACCCTTGAGGATCCTGTGTGTCAACTCCAGTGTAGCTCACGTCGTCTTTGGTGCCAGATTTACCAGTCCTAGGGGATGGGGGTCTGTGCTCTCCGTGCCCTGCCCTGCTGCCTGTGGCTGCTCCTAGTGCAATAACCTGTAAAAGAGTCCTGCTCTGAGAAGTCACTCCCCCCTGAGACATCAAGTGGTGTGGATGGGGGAACAGAAGTAGCACCCTGTCTTTGCGACTGTACAATGGCAGAAGACACAGTGTTTGCCAATGACTGAACTGTTCTGTGTAGACCAGCAACATCGCCATGCATACCCTCCATGAATGCCACCACCTGCCCCAACTTCCTATCGTGGTCTTGGAATGCATTGATCATGTTGGTCTGCCCTACACACAGCTGTCGCAGCAGATCTACAGCCTCTGCACAAAGTGCACTTTGTGTCACCGGGGCAGGGGTGGCGGTTCCTGCACCAAAGGCAACTCTGCTCCCCCTCCTCTGGCGAGCACGAGCAGTAAATGTTGCAGTGGGTGGCAGTGTGGGCCCTGTGTGCTGTGTCCCGACTGAAGGTGTCGATTGCCCACTCCCTGTCTGTGCCAACAGTGCGGACTCACCAACACTTTCTGAGGATGAGGGTGATGGTGTTTCCACATGTGAGTCCTCAGGGACGGTCCTGTCCCCCTCTCCGGGGCTGCCCTCTTCAGTGTCAGTCTGCGTGTGTGTGACCTCTGATTCGGAAGCATTGCCACCACTCATCTCCGTCGTCTGTGGGTCAGTGCCCTCTGCCAAAGCTGAAATAGAGAGAAACGAGGTGTAAGTGCCACACTCACGTACTGAAGGACAACAGATCTGGAATTCCATTACATACATAGTACATGTAGCACACATCCTGCACATGTCCCACCCCTACCAGTCATCCTCACATCAAAGAACCGGTGTTGGCTGTCAAACATGTACATCATACGAACATGGCAAGTGCCTGTAGATCTGCACACATGTCATGCCATGGGACCACAGACCTCAACGGCATGTCCTGGAACCCTCAACTACGAAGCAAGTGGGCTGTCCACTTGGCGGACATGGATGCCAAAGCTCACTCTGCTAATGGCACAAGCATGGTATTTCAGCTAAACATACGCACCACGGAAGTCACTACTGTGTCTGAGCACCAATACATGCATTGCAGGCCCAAGTGACATACACATACATTCTGCTTACCGCTAGTCCCACCGCCGTCCCAGCCCGGTCACGCACCAGCGTGCTAGCCCGGTCACCCACCGCCGGGCCAGACCAGTCAACACCCGGCGGTGGGTGACCGGGCTGGCACGGCGGTGGGTGACCGGGCTGGGACGGCGGTGGATGACCGGGCTGGGACGGCGGTGGGTGACTGGGCTGGGACGGTCGGTCTACGGTGGATGATGCAATGTGACTGTAAGGGGGGTCATGAACTGCCATATTGATTTCCAAAATCACAAGTATGTGTTGGCCTACACCTCCCCCGCAGAAGGCGTGCACCGCCATGTTGGCGCCACTGATTGAACATTGTTGCAAAAGATGCAACCGTTGCGGAAGTGCGCACTTGCGGTCGCCGATGTGTGTCCGTGACGGCACGTGCACAGGCAGCCAATGGGAAGAGGTACCGCGGGGCGCGTATGCGCCATCGACAATGGCGGAAACAGTGCACCACTGATTGTATATTTTCAAATGCAGCACCGTCGTGGTAGTCCGCACATGCGTTATGAGGGGTGTGACCGTGATGGCTAAACAGCATATGTCATGCACTATATCATGTGTGTTCACACTATGACCATTGATGTGCACCCATTTTGCTGCACATGTGCATGTCTACGTGTCGACCTCTTGTTTTTCCGTACACACGTTTCAACTCATACACATCTACACACTACATCAAGGCTGTCTGGCCACATTCATGATCTGTTGTGAGTGTGTGGTTTGTGCGTGCAAGTAACAATGGTGGGGGTACACATGGATTCAGTGTATGCGTGTGTGTGTTGCCTCTTGTGTGACCATGCATGTAATGTGAGGATGCTCACCATTGTAGGAGTGGTAATTGGTGCATGAAGACATGGTGTGTGTAGCATTTTTGTATTGTGTGTGCAGCATTTTTGTATTTTGTGTGCATGTGTGTCTGTGATGACGCTTGTCCACATTAGGGTCATTAGGCATGTCTTGTTGGCAGTTCTTTTGACGTGTGAGTAAGTTATATTGTACATGTTGGCACACATCATGTTGTTAGTGGCTGCACATTGTTTGCATGCTACTCTGTATTGTAGGTAATTTCAGACATGTCACACATATGATAATTGTCGACGACATTTCTCATTTTGATTGTGTTGGCCTACATGTGATAGTTGCACAGCTATGCGTTGTTGGTAAATTGACATCTACTACATCTACTCCCACACAGGAGGGCTCCAAATGTGCATCGCCCATACACTGTGCTGGAGGACATGGTTGATGAGGAGGTGATCAGGAAATTCCGGCTCGATCGACGTAGATTGCTTGAGCTTGTAGACCAATTGTCTCCTCATCTGCAGCCAAGAAGAACATATCCTGGTTCCATTACACCCACAGCAAAGGTGATGGCGGCACTTCACTTCTTTGCAACTGGCACCTTCCAGTACACAGTTGGACATGCGGGGGGATGTCACAGTCAATGTTCAGCATGGTACTGCGGGATGTACTCAAAGCCATGATGATTTACAAGGATGATTACATCCATTTTCCACGGGCGGCAGAGTTGGCAGCAGTCAAAGCAGACTTCTATGCACTGGACCAGATACCACACGTAGTGGGTTCCATTGATGGCACCCATATCGGTCTCATTCCACTCCGGGCACGTGAGCCTGTATATCGCAATCGGAAACACTTTCATTCGCTCAACGTGCCGGTGGTGTGCCTGGCCGACAACATCATATCCCATGTGTGTGCCAGATTTCCAGGGTCCGCACATGACTCCCACATCATGCGGAGCAGCATTGTCCCCCAACTGATGGCAAATCTGCGTCCAGAACGTGCGTGGCTTGTTGGTGAGTATGCTGTGGGGACAGTTGGGTATTCTGTGTGGCATGGGGTTCCCACCAATCCTGGTAGTGATATCTGTGTCTGTAATCCCCCAACATAGGCGATTCTGCGTACCCAAACAGGCCGTGGCTGCTGAGTCCCATAAGTAATCCACTACAGCTGGTGAAATGCGATACAATGATGCCCATGGAAGGACACGTAGAGTGGTGGAACGTACTTTTGGACTGCTAAAGTCTAGGTTTCGCTGCCTTGATAAAACCGGAGGAGCCCTGCCTTACTCACCAGGCAAAGTATGCAGGATCGTGATTGCCTGCTGCATGCTCCACAACCTGGCCTTGCGCAATGACATTGAACTGATCTTGGACCCTGAAGACCAACAAGTCCCTCGGCCTCCCATCCCACCCATGTCGACTGATGAGGATAGTGGTGAGGAAGAAAGTGTGGACCAGAGGCGTCAGCTCATTGATCGCTATTTTCCTTGAATGTGAGTGACTTCCCCTTGTGCAGGTTGATAAAGCGTGATGTAGTTTGCTGTTGGTGTGTGTATGTGGTGTTTGAAAGCTGGCTGTTCTGGTATGTTATGTTTGCATGTGTGTGTTGTATTTATTGTGGACATGCAAGGCTCCATGATGTGTGTCCTCTCATCCACAGATTTGGTGGTGAGTGTGGTTTGTGGTATGTTGCAGTACAGTGTGTTGTGATGGGTGTGAATCAGTTTCCTGACGTGTGTTTGTGCTCTTTCATTTTCCCTAGATCACTCCCACTGAGGCATAATTCTCACCGACATAGTTCACTGCGCCTGGTGACGTCTGATTCAGAGACAATCATGTGATTAAAACATGTAGGCAACACATCATTGAGTGTGTAAGTGAAATTTATTTACAGGTTGTGAACTGATGCTGGTGGATATTTACAAGTAAGTGTTGGGTGGGGGAGTGTGAGTTGAAGTTCATGGTAGATGAAAAGACCGTGGTGACACCACATTGGGTGATGTCCAGCTAGTCCAGCAGACCGGTGCCAATACTTGGCGTTGTGGGACAGGATAGTTGGCGGGTGAATGGCAGGGTCAGGCAAGGTTAATGTCATTGGCGGCCCTTCTTTGAGCGGGTGGATGGTGCATCCCCGCTGCTCTCACCTACTTCCAGCCTCGGACGGCCCCTCCGTCTTGTGGCCGGAGCGGAGACAGCTGGGGGGGCAGGTTGGTCAGGGGCCACATCCGTGTCCATGGGCTCAGGTGGCGGTGGTGTTGGCGACCATGGCGGCTGGGCACTTGGCTGAGGGTGGGGGAGGTGCGGGAAAACCAGTCCCTCCACAGTGCTGTTACCTGGCCCATGATGTCCACTAGTTGCCCTATGCGCCTGTCAATTGACCACAACTGATTGGTGTTCTCCACTGAGTCCTGGTGGGCACGATCAACCTGTGCCTGCCCCCGCTCATAGGAGGCCTGGACTCTGGCTAGGGCTTCCAGTGTTTCTGCAGCAGGATGGGGTGGGTGTCCTTCCACACCTCGCCGGTGAGAAGCACTCCTGTTGGTGAGATGTGCCCTCTGGTCTGTCCTTTCCCGTCCACTCTCCCTGCTTGGCTGGGATGTAGATGGCCCTGCGTCGTGCGATGGGTCAGGCAGGGTGGCACAGGCAGGAGTGGTGGTACTGGTGGTGGTGGTGGCTGCACAGGTCACTATGGCAGGTGTTGGTGGGGTGACACAGGCCAAGGTAGTGGAGGCAGGGATGTCCTGTGAGCCTGATGGCCCTGGGAGTCGGCTTGGGCCCGCTTCGTCCTCCGCACCGGAGCTGACAGTGGGATCGTCCCCAGAGAGTCCGTGGTGTGAGTGGGGCGACTGTTGCAGGCGGTTGCTGGTTTCGCCAGTCAGGTTGCGATCACCTGAGGGACAAGATTTTAATGATCAATGCAGTGGACATGACATGTTTTAATCTTTTCAACATTAGATATCACTGACCTCTCTACACACCTCACCCACCTCCCAACACACACCACCTCCCTCCCTGTGGACATGGGGGCCTGTTGGGAGTCGTAGTGCTGGTCTCTCACACACCCCACCCACCCCCCCAACACACCCCACCCACCTTCCAACACACACCACCCACCTTCCAACACACACCACCCACCTTCCAACACACACCACCCACCTTCCAACACACACCACCCACCTCCCAAAACACCCCACCCACCTCCCAAAACACCCCAGCCACCTCCCAACACACCCCAGCCACCTCCCAACACGCCCCAGCCACCCCCCAACACACCCCACCCACCTTCCAACACACACCACCCACCTTCCAACACACACCACCCACCTTCCAACACACACCACCCACCTCCCAAAACACCCCACCCACCTCCCAAAACACCCCAGCCACCTCCCAACACACCCCAGCCACCTCCCAACACGCCCCAGCCACCTCCCAACACACCCCAGCCACCTCCCAACACACCCCAGCCACCTCCCAACACACCCAGCCCACCTCCCAACACACCCAGCCCACCTCCCAACACACCCCACCCACCTCCCAACACACCCAGCCCACCTCCCAACACACCCAGCCCACCTCCCAACACACTCAGCCCACTTCCCAACACACCCAGCCCACCTCCCAACACACCCCGCCCACCTCCCAACACACCCCGCCCACCTCCCAACACACCCCGCCCACCTCCCAACACACTCCGCCCACCTCCCAACACACCCCGCCCACCTCCCAACACACCCCGCCCACCTCCCAACACACCCCGCCCACCTCCCAACACACCCCGCCCACCTCCCAACACACCCCGCCCACCTCCCAACACACCCCACCCACCCTCCCGATGGACATGGGGGCCTGTTGGGAGTCGTAGTGCTGGTCTCTCACACACCCCACCCACCTCCCAACACACACCACCACCCTCCCTGTGGACATGGGGGCCTGTTGGGAGTTGTTCACATTTTGGTGAGTATGTGGCCCACATGCATGGTTTGGGGCGTGGGGGATGTGTCCTCTCAGTTGTGTGAGGCAGACCATGTCGGTGTGATAGTGGTGCTTGATTTGTACTTACCAGCCTCTTCTCCCTCGTCGATTCCTTCAAGGCTCTCTGGGTGCAGTATGCCCAGCACCTTTTCCTCCCATTCTGCATAGGGTATGGGCTCTGGGGGTGTGCCGCCGCCTGTGTGGTGTGCCCGCAGGTGATTTTTTTGCACGGATGCCTTTGACCCTTGTTTTGAGGTCGTGCCACCGCCTCTGGATGTTGTGCTTGGTTCGTGGCACGGTCCCTGACGCATTCACCCGACTGACTATCCTGTCCCACATGTGGTTTTTGTTTGCCACGGTGGTCTGCTGGACTAGTGTGCCGAATAGTTGGGATTCGACACGGATGATTTCATCCACCTGAACCTTCAACTCTGTGTCAGTGAATTTAGGATTTATCTTTGGTGCCATGGTGTGTGATGTGCAAGGTGTGGGTGGAGTGGGTTGGGATGTGCAGGTGTGTGGTGTGTAGGAATGGTGTGGTGGGTGTTTGTGTGGTGGGTGTGTTTGTGTGCAGGTTGTATGTGTGGACTTTTGTGTCTGCTGTTAGTCGTATTGAGCCTCTTGCTTGCAGCTATGCTGTGGTGCAAAGGATTGTGGTAGTGGGTGGGAATCTTTTTATACTCGGTGTTGTGGTAGTGTCCCAATGGTTGTTGCCAGTCAGGTGCTAGGTGGGTGTGTTGACTTCAGTGGATTTTTAGGTGCTTGGGGGGGGTGTCATTGTGGCTTGTGATTGGTGTGGGTGTTTCAGGTGGGTGGGTGTCCTGTGTAGTGTGTCTTGTATTTACTTCCGTCAGCCATTTGGAAATTGGTTTGACGGTAGGGATGGTGTTCGTGTTATCCTTCCGCTTGGATGCTGGGTTTATCTTTGCATTGTTTCCGCAGCAGTCGTGGATGGAGGTGAGTTCTGTGGGACTGGCGGCGTTATTCTAATCGCGGGCACGGAGCCTCCGCAGGTATTGCGGTGGCTGTGACTGTTCCCGTGGTCATGTTCGTCCGCGGCGGACGGTGTTTTTTAGGTTCCGTCCGCTTGCGGCGGTCTCAGGTGTACTCCGTCCGCCGCGGACGGAGTTTCATGACATTATTATCCTAATCGCAATGGCAGTTTATCCGCGGAGCGGTCGGGAGTATCTCTGCAGCGTCCTTGGCGGACGGAACCCGTTTCCGTCCGCCATCATAATCGGCTCCCAAGTGTGTACCTGTTATCTCGCGAATTCCATTCTGAGACCCATCTGAAAAGTCGACATAAAGTGGGATTAAATGTTTGTGGCATTGATAAAGCAACATGAGTGGCAATGGACTGAAAAGATACTCACCGAGTGGAAACCAGGGTTTGTTCAAAATTGATGTAAAGGTATTGGAGTTTTTTTTAGTCCAGCTGAAAAAATCGATATATAGATATTAGTTAGAGAATTTCTGATATCGGACAGTGGGATTGCTCATGGAGGTTAGTGCAGCATTTACCTTTAAAGTCTGATGCTTGCAAAGACTGATCGGATTCTTTTGAAAACCAGTTTTTCTTTGAATGATCTGAAAAGACAAATTCAGTGGTTCCAAGTTAATAGTTGGTATCTCTGTGACGAGGCTTGTTCTCTTCAAAAGAGTCGCAATCCAGAAGTGGGCTTGAAAAGGTAACAATAAAGTTTTAAGGGAGAGCTTAAGTGAGTTACTGCATTAAATCGGCTTTTTGAGGGGTGTAACTCGGAAGTTTTGTCAAAACACTTCCTATAGACTCTGATTTCGGTGTAATTCGGGATTAGCTATTTTACGATGGTCTAAATGAAGCCTTCACAGCAATGGTTCAACTATACTTGTGACTCGGCAAAGGAGTGTTGGAAATCTAATCGGCGGGACCTCTTACTGGTGGCGTCGAAAACATACCATTTACCACGTTATCTAATTTAACTAAAAGTTTCTTGCAAGCCAATGTCCGCTGCTTTATCTGAGCGCGATTCTTCCTCTTACCTTATTCTTTGTCCGAGAGCTCCTAGTAACAACGTCTCAGTTAGAAGACTGTCTTGTCTGGATTGATTGCTCCATACAGCGCATATTAAATGCGTCATAGACGTGCGGGGATAGCTGGGTAATGTAGTTCTTTATCGCTAAAATTCGCGTTGTTGTGCGGAAAAGTAATCTATAACCAGCTTGTATCTGGGCTGCGATTTTAAACTGGGAGCCATTTAAGTTTGTTCAGGAGGGGCCTGAATTAAAAAAAAAAATTGACTTTGAAAGGACAATAGAACCTATATGTTCTTATATGTATATTTGTGTGGGATGAGGAGTACTGGGAGGAGCTACTCGAGGCTTCAGGGCAAAAGGATTCCAGACTTTTCTGGAAAACTGTGAAATGGGGAAGAGGGGGCGCCCCCAACAATCCCGACAACAATGTCGATGAGGCATTGTGGGTCGAGTATTTTAAACCCCAGTATGCTGAGAGTAGGGATCTAATGGCCACAGAACCAATCCCTATGGTATTCTGCAAGGGTGATTTATTTTTATACAAGGACGCGGAATTCGTAATAGCAAGTCTGCAGGGGGGGAAAGCCCCTGGGCTAGATGGAATCCCCTCAGACATTTTTAAACACGATAAGGCCCAGTGGGCAAAATACGCGACCTTGTTGGGAAATGGCCTAGCGAAAGGGGCAAAAATCCCAAATATATGGAAGGGGGCAATAATAATACCGATCTTTAAGAAAGGCGATCGGTCACTCCCGGCAAATTATAGACCAATAAGTTTGTTGGCCACCATGCAAAAAGTGGTGGGGAAGATGTTGGTTGACAAACTTATGGCCTGGGTAGATGACAACAATGCTTTATCCCCCTTCCAGGCAGGATTCAGACGTGCAACTAGCACGGTTGACCAAATTTTTCGCTTCACCATGCTGCGGTGGGGGACTGTACTCCTGGGCAAAGGCAGGCTCTATGTAGCATTTGTAGATCTCAGGGCCGCCTTTGACCTGGTGCCAAGGCGCACGCTGTGGGAGGTTCTGTACAAAATAGGGGTCCCACCTGATTTGCTCACGCTGATAATGCGTCTGCATGAAAGCAATTATGCAAAGGTCCAGTGGGGGAGGAATGGGGAATCCACCACCAACTTCCCAGTTGAGCGGGGGGTCCGGCAGGGATGTGCTATGGCACCCCTGCTGTTCTCCCTGTTCATTAATGGCATCGTAGACAGGATATTGGACGCAATGGTTGACGCACCTTCGTTAGCGGGCATCAGAGTTCCAATTCTGATGTTCGCTGACGACACTTTGATCGTGTCTAAAACCCCGTCGGGTCTCCAGCGAGCCTTGAACATTTTTGACTCATTTTGTAAAGAACGGGGTCTCGAGGTCAATGTAAATAAAACCAAGTTGATGGCCTTTGGGCAAAAGCGTCAATCTCGACCCAATGTATTTTTGAACAATATCAATCTAGAGTTGGTAGATGTTTTTACATACCTTGGGGTCGAGATATCAAGTAAACTCGGTTGGTCAAGACACATAGAGAAGGCGGTGTTGAAACACCAGCAGATTTCTGGAGCACTCAGGGTCGAGCAAGTAAAATCCAAAACCAGGCCTATAAAACCTGTTCTCATGGTTTATGACGCAAAAGCCCTGGGCGCGACCCTTTACGGGGCTGAAGTCTGGGGCTTTGAGAGTCTTACTACCCTCCAAAGATCTGAGAACAGGTTTGTGAGAGGGATAACTAGTCTCCCTCAAAGTACCCCACTGATACCGCTTGGTTTAGATTTAGGTAGAAGATCGCTTAGTGACCGTGCCCGTCTGAGGCCTATCCTTTATTGGAGACGGCTATGGACTACGGTGGAAATAAGACACTACGCTGAGGGGTTCTTAGCATTAGCCAAACTAGATGTTTTCCATAAAATTATATGGTTAAAAATGCTAAGGGATGTCCTTGCAGAGCTTGGGCTCTCCAAATTGTGGGAAAACCCCCTCGGGGAAGTATTCCCTAGTAAATCCAGTATTAAAGAACTATATTGGAACCACATTGATCAAAAACTTTGGAGGAGCGTAACCTCGGAATCCATGGGGGGTAGATTCTTGGAAATTAAACAAAAACCATCCTTAGAAAAGTATTGGGACTGTATAACTGTTCCAACAGATAGGAAATTATTTTTCCAGCTAAGGGCAGGCTCTCTCCCCCTGAGGTGTATGACGTCCAGGTGGAAAACTGGAGGTAGTGCGTGTTGTCCGTCATGTGGGGCCCCCAATGAAAGCATCGCACATTTTCTTTTTTCGTGTGTGGCTTATGTAAACCCAAGGAAATCCTGGTTAGCTCCAGTTTGTAGGAACCTCGGTGTCCTAAGTGGTGTTGAGGGGCTGAGAATTATTTGCTCCTCCACTGAAATGTCCATCGTACTCGGAACTGCCAAATACCTGGGGTGGGCATGGTCCTTAAGGAGGAGGGCTCTATCCACTAATGTGTTCTGAATTCTACATTTTCCCATTTTCCCATGTATGACTTCTTCTTGCAGACAGCAATTAGGAGATATATATGAATTTTAACTTTAAAATGCGGTTAACACGTATGGTATGAGTTTTTATTGCATAAACTCGGGAATGGTCCGTAACGCGGAGGTTTCTGTATTGTAACATGCATTTAGTTTCCGCATATTATGAAAAAGCTTATTTTAGCTTCAATTGATAAACAATTTTTATGCTTGTGTATTATGTATTTTTAACTACAAATTAATTGTTATAGAACGTTTGATGTTTTTAAGAAATGTATGCAATTTATATGTGTTTGCTTTTATGAGTGTATAACTCGAATAAAGCTTTTTCTACTACAAAAAAGATTAGCTATTTTACGATGGTCTAAATGAAGCCTTCACAGCAATGGTTCAACTATACTTGTGACTCGGCAAAGGAGTGTTGGAAATCTAATCGGCGGGACCTCTTACTGGTGGCGTCGAAAACATACCATTTACCACGTTATCTAATTTAACTAAAAGTTTCTTGCAAGCCAATGTCCGCTGCTTTATCTGAGCGCGATTCTTCCTCTTACCTTATTCTTTGTCCGAGAGCTCCTAGTAACAACGTCTCAGTTAGAAGACTGTCTTGTCTGGATTGATTGCTCCATACAGCGCATATTAAATGCGTCATAGACGTGCGGGGATAGCTGGGTAATGTAGTTCTTTATCACTAAAATTCGCGTTGTTGTGCGGAAAAGTAATCTATAACCAGCTTGTATCTGGGCTGCGATTTTAAACTGGGAGCCATTTAAGTTTGTTCAGGAGGGGCCTGAATTAAAAAAAAAAATTGACTTTGAAAGGACAATAGAACCTATATGTTCTTATATGTATATTTAGCGATTAGTTCCAACTTCAGGGACAGGTGGACTCAGATAGGTTTGGTGTCTGCTTTCTTATGGCTCTGTTTCCATGGCGGCAAGCTAAATATGTTAGCATGAATGGAACCTCGAAAAATTCAGCTTTATGTGATAATATGGAGAAATATTATGAAGAAATATTATGAACCTGGAGTTAAATAGTGATTGATGAAGGTATTTTTTGTATCTAGTATCATGTCTTAGGTGAAAGTGCCAATCAGAGTGCCAAAGATTGTAAAATGTCTCTGACTCAGTCCAAGAGCCACTCTTTACTTGTTATTAATGTGTGGAACTTTTTATAGATGGTATAGTTCAGACATTTCATTAAGGCCATTAGTGGCAGTGTTGTATTTCAAAATCAATAAAGCCTCCCGTTTAGACAACATGGCCTTTAGGTCACCACCCCTTGGGTCTGACTCAATTTTAAGAAATGATAGTCCATTTCAAATCATTCTCGGTGTGTGCACTGTCTATCCAATGTTGGACCAAAGGGGCTGTCAGCACATTTTTTCGAATCCTTGATTTGTGTTGCGTAATACGCTGTCTGATTTCTTGATTGGTTTTGCCAAGGTATAATTTTTAGCAAGGGCATAAAACCCCATATACAACATATTTTGTTTTACAATTTGTGAACTTCTCGTGCTTCCAAGATATTCGATCATGTTGGAAGAGATCTCCTTCTATAGTTGAAGGGCAGCAGCAGCATGTACCACACTAGTGGTGTCCTAGAATTGGTGGTAAATTGACATAGTCTCTTAGAGTTGATGTTTTTGCTTTTGGAAGTGCTGCCCTTACAATCTGGTTGGCAATGCTCTTATCCTTTTTAAAAGCAAAAAGTGGTGCTTCTGAGAATTGGGTGTCCAAGTTTTTTTAATAAGTGCCAGTTTTGATGTATTATAATCACCAAATTTGCCAATGCTGCCAACGCTATTTTACCAACACATTAGTTACTTTCCTCACTTACGACTAGAACATAAAGTGGGCGGCATCTCATTTCCTTGAATCAATCTTGATTATTTATTTTTTCTTTTACTTCATAGCTTTTTTTGGTTTGTTTAATTTTTTACAAAACAATTTTTGCAATTTACAAATAATATATAACATACAAAATTATTCATTTCTGAAAACATTTACATCTCTTAAAACACTCCCTCTCTCTCATTCATACCAAAATTTAGTGAGTGAACCACTTGCATACACTAACATACACTCTAAGTAGACACCAAAAAATTAATTAGCACTGCTTTTTGAAAAAACTCATGCACTGTTAATACAATGTTGCCATAGATGCCAAATTGCTATATTTTTCAGTTCATTTATGCAGATTTTTCATTTCAAATCTTATGGCATATTATCCATACGGTCTACGCGTTTCGAACTCTGTTTACTTTGGAGTTCTCATCAGGACCAAACTGTAAGATATAAAGGGGGTAGCCTTAATTAGGTTCAATTCGCTATCATTACAAAAACCATTTGGTAGCTCAACAACCACCGTAAGCAGCTTACCTCGTTTTTTAGTCACCTTAACTTGTGAGCTATATGAAAAAGAGACGACGCTGGACAACCTAAATGCAACCAAAAGATACTCCTTTAGTTTACCCACACCACATTTACTTGATCACAGGTGTTTTAAGCCTAAATTTTACTCACCACTAATGATTGTCGACCCTGTGGATAGATAATAAAGGGTTTTGATTTTTTAGGGATGTGAATATTTGTGCTTTCAACTATTTGCATGCTCGGTGGATTTTTGTTTTCTCACCTTTTCTTATTTTGCCGGGGATCCCCAATTCTTTGAATTCGCTTTTTTGAATTGATGTCTCTGTGGGGGTAATCATATTTTATTTTCGTGATGCTGTGCTTAAACACATTATTTCTAAATAAGACACACACGGCGAGTGTTTACCTTATTTAGCGAGACGCCATGCCGGGAGCCAGTTCGAGAATCTGTAAAGGCAGAGTGATGCGTCTGTGTTAGAGCGCTACTCTCCGTATTACATGGCAAACTGTACTTGGCTAGCTTAAGCGGCCGAGCATACTGTTTAAAAGTTTTACCTTATATTCTCCGTAGTGCCACTTTGTACACTGGCTCCTTGGGGTCCGTGTGTGCACCGGTCGGGTTCCGATCGAGTGCGCATGCGTTCCAGGAAGTGCGTGTTGATTTTAAGAAAAGTTCCCACGGGTCCATTACTCAGACGAAGCGAATTTGAGCGTCATATTGGAAGGGGGTCAAATTGACGGTGCTCAATGTTTCTTCTTCTGTTATTGCACACAATCATTGCTCTGACATTCTCATTTTCGATGCTTTCGTTTTTTGTGTATTTAGCTCGAGAGTGGCATATTTTTAGGAGTGGTGTGTTCACATAAGTTGTGATGAATATTGTCGTCCTGATTATAGCTTATACATTTCAGATAATTCATTCAATCCCTCCATGGCAGAATTGAACCTCATACTCATCATTGCTTCATATCGAGATAGTTTGGCATCCAAATCTCCGCCTCTCTTGTCATTCTCCACCTTTGTAATGACAGTCCAGCGTAAGTCAGTCTCGGTATGGTTTTTTAGCTGCCAATGTTGAACCAGGGGAGCGTTGGGAACTTTCCTTTTAATTCTAGATCTGTGTTGTTGAATTCGAATTTTGATCTCCTGGTTCGTTTTCCCTACATACAGTAGGTCACATGGGCATGTTATTCCGTAGATAACATACCGTGACTTACAGTTAGTGAATTTCTCATGTCTCCATGAAATAGTTTTGTACTTAAACACAATTCCTTCTTCTGTTGTGGCGCAACAATTGCAACTACCACATTTGTGGTGTCCCTGGATTGGTGGAAGTCCCATCATGTTTCTTAAGTTGGCATGTTCTTTAGTGGGAATGGCCGCTCTTATCAATTTGTTTGCTATACTGGCCTCTTTTCGGAATGCAAATAGAGGTGCATTGGTGAATTCATCATTCAAATTTTTGATTAAATGCCAATTGGATTTGATCACTTTTTTCAGTTTGTTGGAGTTTGGGCAATATGTGCTCACAAGCACCATGCGGTTCATCTTTTCCTTGTTTTTCTTTTCCAAGAGACATTCCCTTGGGGTCCACCATGCCCTTTTTCTGCTTCTTTTCAATAGTTTTTTCGGGTAGCCACGTTCAATCAGATTTGTTAGAAACATGATGGGACTTCCACCAATCCAGGTATGTTATCTACGGAATAACATGCCCATGTGACCTACTGTATGTAGGGAAAACGAACCAGGAGATCAAAATTCGAATTCAACAACACAGATCTAGAATTAAAAGGAAAGTTCCCAACGCTCCCCTGGTTCAACATTGGCAGCTAAAAAACCATACCGAGACTGACTTACGCTGGACTGTCATTACAAAGGTGGAGAATGACAAGAGAGGCGGAGATTTGGATGCCAAACTATCTCGATATGAAGCAATGATGATTGTGAGGTTCAATTCTGCCATGGAGGGATTGAATGAATTATCTGAAATGTATAAGCTATAATCAGGACGACAATATTCATCACAACTTATGTGAACACACCACTCCTAAAAATATGCCACTCTCGAGCTAAATACACAAAAAACGAAAGCATCGAAAATGAGAATGTCAGAGCAATGATTGTGTGCAATAACAGAAGAAGAAACATTGAGCACCGTCAATTTGACCCCCTTCCAATATGGCGCTCAAATTCGCTTCGTCTGAGTAATGGACCCGTGGGAACTTTTCTTAAAATCAACACGCACTTCCTGGAACGCATGCGCACTCGATCGGAACCCGACCGGTGCACACACGGACCCCAAGGAGCCAGTGTACAAAGTGGCACTACGGAGAATATAAGGTAAAACTTTTAAACAGTATGCTCGGCCGCTTAAGCTAGCCAAGTACAGTTTGCCATGTAATACGGAGAGTAGCGCTCTAACACAGACGCATCACTCTGCCTTTACAGATTCTCGAACTGGCTCCCGGCATGGCGTCTCGCTAAATAAGGTAAACACTCGCCGTGTGTGTCTTATTTAGAAATAATGTGTTTAAGCACAGCATCACGAAAATAAAATATGATTACCCCCACAGAGACATCAATTCAAAAAAGCGAATTCAAAGAATTGGGGATCCCCGGCAAAATAAGAAAAGGTGAGAAAACAAAAATCCACCGAGCATGCAAATAGTTGAAAGCACAAATATTCACATCCCTAAAAAATCAAAACCCTTTATTATCTATCCACAGGGTCGACAATCATTAGTGGTGAGTAAAATTTAGGCTTAAAACACCTGTGATCAAGTAAATGTGGTGTGGGTAAACTAAAGGAGTATCTTGTGGTTGGATTTAGGTTGTCCAGCGTCGTCTCTTTTTCATATAGCTCACAAGTTAAGGTGACTAAAAAACGAGGTAAGCTGCTTACGGTGGTTGTTGAGCTACCAAATGGTTTTTGTAATGATAGCGAATTGAACCTAATTAAGGCTACCCCCTTTATATCTTACAGTTTGGTCCTGATGAGAACTCCAAAGTAAACAGAGTTCGAAACGCGTAGACCGTATGGATAATATGCCATAAGATTTGAAATGAAAAATCTGCATAAATGAACTGAAAAATATAGCAATTTGGCATCTATGGCAACATTGTATTAACAGTGCATGAGTTTTTTCAAAAAGCAGTGCTAATTAATTTTTTGGTGTCTACTTAGAGTGTATGTTAGTGTATGCAAGTGGTTCACTCACTAAATTTTGGTATGAATGAGAGAGAGGGAGTGTTTTAAGAGATGTAAATGTTTTCAGAAATGAATAATTTTGTATGTTATATATTATTTGTAAATTGCAAAAATTGTTTTGTAAAAAATTAAACAAACCAAAAAAAGCTATGAAGTAAAAGAAAAAATAAATAATCAAGATTGATTCAAGGAAATGAGATGCCGCCCACTTTATGTTCTAGTCGTAAGTGAGGAAAGTAACTAATGTGTTGGTAAAATAGCGTTGGCAGCATTGGCAAATTTGGTGATTATATTACGTTAGGCTGTGACTTGGCCTTGCTGCTTGGGAGTCCATACCCAGTGGTGTTTTTCAGTTTTGATGTATGGCTTTTTTTAGCCAATTCGAAGTAGGGCAAAAGGTTGACACACATACTAGACGATTTTGGGTCTTCTTCCTTTTTTTAGTTAGTAAATCCTCATGTGGTGTCCACCAAGCTCTCTTCATAGCATGTTTTAGGAATTTCGATGGGTATCCCCTTGATATATATTTTTCTCTAAGTGCATTGGCATAAACCATATATTCATCCTTAAAAGTGCAATTCCTTCTAATTCGAAGGAACTGTCCCAGTGGCAAATTCTCTTTTAAGCTTCGGGGATGGTTGCTTGTGTAGTGCAGTGCTTTATTTCGGTCAGACTTCTTTTTAAATAATGTGGTGACTAGTTTACCTTCTGAACAGTAGACTTCATCAAGAGGGACATGGCGGCGGCAGGCTAACGGCTGCTGTGGGGCGCTGCACTCGAAACACCCTGAAATGACGAGTCCGAGCGGTCTTTTCAACCTAAAAACTTAGGGCTGATGGCGTCTAAGTAAACGGTGAGGACGGGTGGCTATCTTTTGGCAGCATAATCATTCGCGCTATTGATATATCTCCTGTTTTTATTGTTGTATTGGAGGTCGGAGATGAGCACGAGGGCGCTAGGACCCTGCGGGAATGTTTGAGCGCGATACGCGAGGGAGCCAGAGACAGGGCAGCTGTGCCGAGTTTCGAGCTGTGAGTTGCTGAAGCAGGTCAGCGGTGGTAGTCGACCCACAGAGGTGAGAAATGACAGTAAAGGGCTCCGTGTAAGCTGTATAAGCTGTGGAAACATGTGGTCACGCTTTAGGGAGGCACTCCTTTTTCGAGTAGGAGCAAGAGCTTTGAGACACTGGGAGACCTGCACAGCGCTTAAAAGCGGTAAGGCGACATTGTGGGGGGGAGGACTGTATGGAGGCAGATAAACACGCAAAAAGCTGCCAAATAACTTGTCAAAGTGACTGCAGTAGTTTAAGCAGAGATATCAAGGCTGGAGGTGACATAGAGGGGGCTGCTTCAGCTGATCATCCCACAAAGCAGAACGCTCCAGTAAAAGAAAAGCCGGGGGAAGTCAGAAACAGATACCAGCTAAGATCAAAACAAGATCTGAAGAATCAAGGAGTTTGGAACTCTTCTGATAGTGTCGAGAAAGGGGTCCAAAACCCATCTCCCCCTATTAACAAACCAGGAAGGGTGGGGCCAGGAGGGGCAGGTCAGCTAAGGCGATAAAACAAATACAAGCGCCTAAAAGTACACCCTCGCTTAAAAGCTATTTTAAAATCCTGGAGCAGGCAGTGAATTCTAAGAAGGATGCTGCAAAAAAAGCAGAAGCTAATACAGTCTCTAATGTAGCTGGAGTAGCTGATCCACATGATGCACATGAGGACACCAGCCTTAGTAAGGCGCTAACTCCCTTACTTCCCTTACTTCACCCTATACTACCTTTGAGTAATAAGTATGCGGTCTTAGATTTAACTCCCAGCGAGGAGGGTTCAGAAGTAGCAATACAGAGCAGCTCAAGGCAGAATTCAAATTTAGATGCAGGAGCCACAGTGGGCGCAGCACAAACTCTTCCTCCTCCACCAGAAAAACCTGTAAATTCAAATGCTGTTGCAATTCCCCTCCCTTTGACCGCACTTGCACTTAGCTGCAATACTAAGTCTCAATCCCTCCCTCCCCCAGCCCATGAGACTGTCCACGATACACGCAGTTCGGTCCTTCAGCCAGACAGGGCAGATAGGTCAACTGGGATGGAAAATGAAAGCGATAGACTTGGCTCTCTGCTCCACGCACTGAGGGTAGATCTTCTGGGTAAATTTGAGATCTCTGAGAATAATCAGAGGGGTTTGCACGACAGATTTGATCTCCTAGAGGCTTAATTATAGGGTATCAACACTAGGACCAGTGCTTTGGAGAGTAAAGTTACGGCACTGTCAGAGACTTCCAAAGAAAACTCCAAAGACATAGAAGCCATTAAAGCACAGAATCGGACTCTATCAATGGATCTGGAGAGGTTAGAAACGCAGAGTCGACGCAATAATCTCAGGATCCTTAAAATTCCGGAAGGAGTAGAAGTGGAGGACATAAAGGGGTTTGTGTGCAGACTACTTCGTGAAGATATTTTAAAAGACCGACCGGACATTGATCTGGAAGCTGAGATCCAGCGGGTGCACAGAGATCCTTTCAGGCTGCACCCGGATCGCAAAGCACCTAGAAAGGTATTAGTGTATTTTCAAACATATAGTGTTAAAGAGTTGATCCTCAGCAGATGTCTGGCACGTACATCGCTACACTATCGTGCTAACCCTTACCAAATAAGGTCAGATATAGGGGCAAAACTGCTCAAAGGCAATGGGAGCTTGGCTCCAGGATGCCAGAACTGCGTTCAACAGGGGCTCAGGTACAGATGAAGTTCCCAGCTATGCTTAACATAATGTGGAACAATAAAATGTATACCTGTCATTTTCCAGAAGAAGTTGACGATTTACTAGTTAAAATGAGAGAATAGTTAACTGATCATCAATCTTTCGTGAAAAAAAGGGGGGGAAGGGCTCTACCTATAGAGGAATACTCGCTAAGCAATAGGGATGAGGGTATTTCGTAAGGAATAGTAACTAATAACTGATAAAGATAAATAGAGAACCCGCAGGGGGGGAAGAAAAAATAAATACATTAAAAAAAAAAAAAGGTTATGGGAGAAAAGACCAATATAGTTACACGTAGCGGGTGTGTTAAGGGTGTAGGGCCCCCTAAAGGCGTACTCAGGCCAAACCGAAGGGATGGGTTCCTCGGGGGTGGGGGGGTCGGGTCCACAGGGGGGAGGGAAGAAACAGAGAAAAATGTCCTAATTTGCCATGAATTACCATCTTTTTAAATTTGAACATAATTACAGACCACCATTGGTTATAGGTGGAGGGGTAGTCATTTCACACAATGGTCTTAAACCTATCACCTAGCAATCAATTCCTTTCCTGGAATGTAAACGGCTTGGGGAGCCGCAAGAAACAACAAAATGTGTGTGACTTCTTGAAAAAATCTGAAGCTTCTATATATCTTCTGCAGGAAACTCATTTGGAAGCGGAAGAGTGCAGGAAAATATTTGCAGGTTATAACTGGGTTCAGGAAATCTTTTGTTCTAAACAAACAGGTGTTACCAGAGGGGTTGCTATGGTAGAGAAGTGTGGCTCACTGGTTAGAGGAGGCAGACCTGGAAGCAGAGGTCAGCCCGGGACCAGGGTTCAATTCCCGGCTCGGCGGGGTCTTGAGTCCTAAAATGTCCATGGACTTGACAATTCTCGCTCCGGTGCCTACTCGATTCACGGGTTCACACTCTGCGACTCTGGGCAATAGCTTGCTTAATCTCCACAACGGCCCCTCGCGGCGGGATGCCTGGCTTTCACCTTGCGGATACCCTGCCGGGGTTATCTCACAGGGGAATACCAGGACGGGTTCCCTAAGCAAGCGCTTAGAAACCGCTTGGTGATTTGCGCTATATAAATTCCTGTACAATGGTAGTGCGTGCTAATAAAGGGATTATGATACACGATTGGGATACAGATCAATCTGGAAAATGGCTGGCTGCAGTTGTTTCAATTGGTGGCACTAAACTTTTGTGTGGGGTATATTATGGCCCCAATGAGGATAATGCTTGTTTCCTCCATAAGCTAGAAAAATATATGATACAACATACAGTTCCGGTCAAATTAGGAGGCGTCTTTAACCTTTTATTTGATCCTCAATTGGACCGCACCTCCAAAGCCAAATACAATCCCCCAAATAAATCCCTTTCAGCCTTAAAAAATATTATGAATGATCACACACTACGAGATGCATGGAGAGTTAAGCATGGCAATCTCAGAGAGTATTCCTTTTATAGCAAAAAATATAGCCAGTTTTCAAGGATAGCCTTCTTTTTGTTAGATCAATCTCTTTTAGCCAATATTATTTCAATTTCTTATGTCCCGGTGGGTCTGTCAGATCACTCTGTGGTCGAGCTTAAAATAGCTATGAAAAACAACCCCCCAGAATACAGGTGGACATTAGATAGGACCATCCTGTTAAATGACGAGATTAGAAACAAAACTAAGGAAAGTCTATCAGAATTCTTTAGGCTTAACGAGAATACAGCTTCAGACCAAATCATATGGGACACATTTAAGTCTTTCCTAAGAGGAATCTACGGCTCTCATATGATCTCAAATAGGAAGCTTAAAAAAGATAGAGATATTCAAATGCTTAACTTAATCAAAACAAAGGAACAGCATCTTCAATTCGCTGTTTCTGAAGATAGAGCCAGCATTCCGGGTCTTGAAAAGGAAATATTAGAATTACAAACAGAGTTTAGAGCTAGAGCTGAAAAAGTAATCAAAGATAAGTGGGAAGTGAGTAAGCTTCGTAATTTTGAATATGGTGAGAAATGTGGTTCCATGTTAGCCTGGAAGGCTAAGACAGAGAGGAGCAGAAATAATATCAATTCTTTAACTCAGCGTGGCACTGGATTGTCTTAAACAGAAGACATAGAGATTAAAAGAGAGGCTAAATCCTTTTACGAAGATCTATACCAGGAGAAGAGTAATTGGGGGGCAGAAGAACAAGATAATTGGTGGGCTTCGATAGAACTGCCACAGTTGAGTGACTCTGATAAAGTTTCTTTAGTCACTGAGATTACAGAGGGAGAGGTCAGATCGCAACTGAAAACAAGCATTGGAAATGCAATAGGTCTCGCACCATTAGAGTTAGTGCTTTTAGAATTGTTTATGGGTTTTTTTTGTAAATGTTTAGCATTTTTGTTTCCTGTAGCCAATGCTAAAGTATTACAAATAAAAAAAGCCATAAACATTTCTAAAAGCTCTAACTGAAATGGTCTGAGAACTATTGCACTGTGTGAGGGTGAGGGTGAGGGTGAGTGTGAGTGAGTGTGAGTGAGTGTGAGTGAGTGTGAGTGAGTGTGAGTGAGGGTGAGTGAGGGTGAGTGAGGGTGAGTGAGGGTGAGTGAGGGTGAGTGAGGGTGAGTGAGGGTGAGTGAGGGTGAGTGAGGGTGAGTGAGGGTGAGGGGTTGAGGGTGAGGTGTTGAGGGTGAGTGAGGGTGAGTGAGGTGTTGAGGGTGAGTGAGGGTGAGGGTGAGTGAGGGGTTTTGGGTGAGTGAGGGTGAGGGGGAGTAGTTGAGGCTGAGTGAGAGTGAGGGTGAGGGGGAGTAGTTGAGGCTGAGTGAGAGTGAGGGTGAGTGAGGGGTTGAGGGTGAGGGGTTGAGGGTGAGTGAGTGAGGGTGAGGGGTTGAGGGTGAGTGAGGGTGAGGGTGAGTGAGGGTGAGGGGTTGAGGGTGAGTGAGGATGAGTGAGAGTGAGGGTGAGTGAGGGGTTGAGGGTGAGGGGTTGAGGGTGAGTGAGGGGTTGAGGGTGAGTGAGGGTGAGTGAGGGTGAGGGGTTGAGGGGGAGGGGTTGAGGGTGAGTGAGGGTGAGTGAGTGAGAGTGAGGGGTTGAGGGTGAGTGAGTGAGGGTGAGGGGTTGAGGGTGGGTGAGAGTTTGAGGGTGAGGGGTTGAGGGTGAGTGAGTGAGGGTGAGGTGTTGAGGGTGAGGGGTTGGCGATTCTAAGGTGGCCCCTTACTGCAAAACTGGTTGCGGAAATCCTGGTGCATGAGCTGGACTGCTGCTGGGGCGCATTGGTGCTGTTACAAGGGTGTAAGTGCAGCAAAATCACCCGATTGAGCGCTGGGCGCTGCGCATCTAAAATGACGGCAGCGCACTGAGGGGGAGACTTCCACCGGCTGCGGCAACGGGAGATGTGCACTCTGTTTGTGAGCGGCTGGGAGGCGATTCGGCGTGCAGACTCACAGCGGAAAACTGCGGAGGCGGCAGTCCTGGGGGAGAAGTCTGGAGGGCGAGATCGCCTTAACCTTCCTGTGGTGCACTACGCTCCCAAGATGGCAGTTATGGGATGCGGGCGGAGGCCTGATGCCGACGAAGGTGAGAGGAAGACCGAGGCGGTGAGGCGAGGAGGTGCTGAATGCTGGAGTTTCTTTGTAGCTCGGGACCTGGGTCAAGCAGCTGTAGGGACCACCAGCAACCAGGTTTGATGTCCTTGCGTGGCAGGCCGCGTTGTTTGGGGGAGCACGTTTGGGTGAGGTGGCGAGCCTGCGAGTATATTGAAGTTACAGTAGGAGAACGGGTGCGTTTGCCTGTGCTGGATTTTATTCATGCAGTCAGGATTAGCACGGTCGGGCAACTCATGTGTGGGATAAGAGAAGGGCGATCCAGCACCGGGCTAAGGGGGAGCGTGGCAATTACAGCACCGGGCTAACGAGGACAGATCCAGCACCGGGCTATGGCAGAGGAGATCCTCCGGACCGGGCGGGGTAAAGAAAAGGGGAGCCAGCAAGAGGATAAATAAACGGAGACCTCGCAAAACCGAGTTAAAAAGGGGAGAACGATATATCAAGCACTGGAGGTAAAAAGGGGGAAACATCGCGAAGGTTAAAAGGGTAAGATTTAGTAAAAGCGGTGCAAGTTTGAGTAAGAATAGATCATCCAGGGCAGCTAAAGGAAACAAGACGGAGGGAAGAGAGGGGAGGGGGGAGGAGAAATGCGTCTCGGCCGGAGCAGGGGGCGGAGCAGGGAGAGCGGGCTTTGGAATGTAATTGACACGGCCGGCCGGTCGTGAAACTGAAAGCATGGCCGGCCGGCCGTGAAAGCCTTTGATGCGGCAGGGAAAATGCGAGACGGCGGGAAGGGGAGGGGGCGGAGCGGGTAAACAAAGACGGACGTGCACGCGCTTTTAAGCTCAATGCGCATGCGCATTGAGCTTAAAAGTCACGGGCACTGCAAGGAATCGCCACGATTCCTTGCAGTGTGGATAAAGAGTGGATAAGTCCCAATACTCTCGCTTGCTCGATGCGCATGCGCATCGACAGGCGAGACCTAAAAATGGCTAGAAATAAGGCCTCTGGTCCTGACGGACTCCCTACTGAGGTCTATAAAGATAATATGGAAGAACTTTTAGTCCCATTACATAGACTCTTCAATAAAATATTCATTCAGGGAGAGCAAATCCCATCCTCCTGGTCAGATGCCACAATCTCTCTGATAGCTAAACCAAATAAAGACCCGAAGAGGATAGAGTCTTATCGACCGATATCGCTTCTAAATTCGGATTTAAAAATCTATTCTGGCATTTTAGCTTCCAGGCTAGCCAAAATAATTAAGTCTATCATTCACCCAGACCAGAGGGGGTTTATACCAGGCCGCCAATTGAATGAACTGACATTTCAAGCCATCGGAGCGATAGACACTGCTAAGGCACCGCTAAGGCACCGCTTACTATTGTAGCGATAGACGCTGCTAAGGCATTCGACCAAGTAAACTGGCTCTTCTTATGGGAGTCAATGGCAAGATTCGGTTTTCCAGAGATTTTTATTAAAGGAATCGAAACGTTATATAGGGGTCCCAGGGCAAAAATTCTGGTTAACTGCAGTTTATCCGATTGGCTGAATATCTCCAGAGGAACAAGGCAGGGGTGCCCTCTATCTCCCCTTTTATTTGACATTTATATTGAGCCTTTTGTTTGTTCCCTTCGACTGGACTCAGTAATTAAACCCTTTATAGTAGGAGACCTAGTGCTTAAGACAGCTTTGTATGCCGACGACCTCCTCCTTTATACATCTAACCCAGAGGAGGCAATACCTAGGCTATTCCAATTGGCAGAAGATGTTGGTACAATATCAGGGTACAGCATCAACAGAGACAAAACGGACATAATGAGTTGGAACAATCCAGTCCCTATCCCAGAAGCAAAATCCAAAATTAGATATTTGGGGATCCATCTTACTCACAATCTGGAAGATATCTCTAAGACTAGCTGGGTGATAGTTGTAAAAGAAGTTAGAAAGCTTTTGACTAGATGGAACACTCTCCCCTTAAACATCTATGGCAGGGTGAACCTAGTCAAAATGATAATCTTGCCAAAGGTCACCTTTCTATTTAATTCTATTCCTTTGATTTTCAACAAAAAAGATATCTCTAACTTACAAGGGAGGATTGGATCTTTCATATGGGCGACCAAATCTCCCAGAATAGCCTGGAAGAAGTTGAGAAGGGGACTAAAACTTGGCGGGTTGGCACTCCCAGACTTACTTTTTTATTGTTATGCCTTTCAGTTTAAGAACTTTAGACTCTTAGCTAACAAGCTAGACTCTTCCTCACACGGCAGACTTTTTCAGGCTATGCTGACAGACCTTCCAGACAGTTCAGATTTTTTTCTTTTTAAGTTTGGGACCAGAAGTTTTTTTTTAAAATTCGATTAAAGCTTCTACGGTCAGCTCTATATAACTGGCAAGTGATACGAAAAATCTTAGGCATTCCTTATTACCACTCCCAAGCCCCAATTTGGGATTCCCCCGGCACTCCGGAATGCTTATTGGATCAACTAGCCCTCCCACTAAAGAAAGCTGTCCTAACGAAATGGGGGGATCTTCATAACGGCTCGTCACTATTAAGCTGGGAAACCCTATCAAGATTAACGGAAGGAACTATTACAAGATTTAAGTTCTATCAGCTGTCAGCTTGGTGGGGAAGTCAGAACTGGAATACGGATGAAGAGAGTCTTCCGTTGGAATTAATCAGTAGGGAGAAGGGCTGGAAGGGCGAGGTGGCGGAGTGGTATAGAACTCTTGTGGGGAGCCAAGACAATCTAGAGGCTGAAATAATCAAGTTATGGGACACTTCCACAGTACAGATCTCAGGCGATATACCTAAAGTTTGGATAGATTCTTTCATACTTTCTAAAAAAATCATTAAACCATCGAACTTGAGAAGAAACCACCTGTTTACAGCTTATAGGGCTTATTGGACTGCGGCGAAACTGTCAAAAATTTCAGCTGTACAGTACTCATGTCCAAGATGCAAATTTCCAGCAGCAGATGACGGTCATATGTTCGTCGGATGCCCCGAGATAGGTAGTTACTGGGGACAGGTATGTGGATTCTTGGAAGAGGTATTGCTAACACCAATTATATGCACACCTAGCCTTGTTTTCTTTGGTCTTCCATCTGATTATAACATAAACAGTAGTACATCACAGTTTATTTTCTATGTGTTTGTCATTGCCAGAAGGGAGATCTGTAAAGAGTGGAAATCAGAACATCCTCCAAAATGTGTGGACTGTCCCAGAAATATCATGGCGGTGACTAAACTGGATGTGATGTGTGGAGGAGTTAAGTCTGTAAACTTGTGGTCTGCCTTAAAAACATGGTGTGAGAAATAATCAACATAGTCCAATGATTATGCCAGAGGTTAAGTGGTCCCGTCCTCCCTATGTGGCGAGTAACATCGAGAGAGGAAGTAGGACTGGAAACGACCTTACCTCTGGGCGATCTCTATCGGCTATCCACAAACTTAAGGGCAGGAAAGGTTGGCTTGTTTGTGTCAGTGGCCTGGAGTACGCCTATTTAGAGCTAATATCTACTGGTGGCATATATGAGGACAAAAAATAAAAAAAATAAAAAATGAACAGTAGACTTCAACATCCAAATTTTTTCTTTGGGGTGTTGTATGCTGAACTTCATATCTCTTGTTCGGTTGTTCAACCACTCATGGAATGCAAAAAGTTGTTCTTCATTGCCCGTCCAAGTTAGAAAGACGTCGTCGATATAGCGGATCCATCCTCTGATTGTTTGCATATATGAATTTTTCTTCATATTCACTCATATAGAGTACTGCCAGTTCCGGTGCGAAAGGACATCCCATTGATTACCTTGAAACTAGAGAGAGGCCAGTGAAAATTCCAACATAATTTATTCTCCAGTTAGCCAAAATGGCTCTTAAGAGAAATTATTTTAAATTTAAAGCCGACTTCTTCTATCAAATAAAAGGAGTCGCAATGGGATGTCCTTTCGCACCGCAACTGGCAGTACTCTATATGAGTCAATATGAAGAAAAATTCATATATGAAACCAATCCATTCAAACAGTGGATCGGAGGATGGATCCTCTATATCGACAACGTCTTTCTAACTTGGACGCGCCGCCACCCCATCCAATCCAGGTGCTCTGCCCCTAGACACTGCACTCAAGGCCAACGATACCTCCTTGTGACTAAAGAAGTTATCTTTAGGATACACAGCCGTAAACCCATCCATCTCACTTCCCGACGAAGTTTCGGCATAATGTGGCTTGAAATAATTGACCCAATCCTCCTCCGGGACATTATTATCGGGGCAGTCAGGTACACCACCTCTACCCCATTTAACAATGCTCCAGAAAAGCCTGGAATCTTTAGTCCTCTACATGCTTCCCTTAGCTCACTCCAATGCAGCTCATCCCACATTTTCTTTGCTGTAGCTATACTATCTTTTTAGTTCTTTCTGGCTCTACAAATAGCCACCTGTTCCCTGCTCTTGATAGCAGTGCCTAGAGCTAGCCTGGCATTCCTACACTGGACATTATACCACTTCACTGGCCTAATAGGTACCCTATTCGTTTTCCTAACTGGTTTCTGGAAGTGGGACTTAATAGCGGAAAAGAGATTATCATGAATAGCTGTTACTTCATTTGATCCTGGCGTAACTGTATTAACCTGCTCCAGGGCATTTATCGCCCTGTCCACCTCAATATTTATACTAGCCATAGACTGTTGGTTAGCTAAAACACATGGCCATTTTAACCGTCGCATGTCGTTAGTGGGAACAGGCAAGGGGACTCCATCCTACTCTACAGTTGGGTTCCCTTTTAGAGATGTCCACAATCTGTGCTCTAGGCACAGAGGATTATGATCACTTTCGATCCTCCGCTTGACGTCCATGTCACAGACTAGCTTCCATAATTTCAGGCTACACAAAACATAATCTATCCTGCTCCTATTTCGCCTATTGTCAAAGGTGCAAGCCCCCCCCTGTTGCTCTTTGTTCTCCCATTTAAAGCCCTGAGGCCCCTTTCAAGACAGATGGCATTTAGGCAAATGATGTCCTCAGACCAACGTTTAACAGGATCTAAATCTATTTTGGGAACTCCCCAGTGCCTATCCTCTTCCGCCCCAGCAAGATCATCACAAATATCCAGGGGCTCAAACGTGCGATTTAGATCACCGGCAATAATAATATTATTATCCAGGGAATGGGTTTCAAGTAGGGTAACCAAAGCCGCTAAAACTATTGACTTCCCTCCCTTGTTACCCCTAGCATATACATTGTATATGTCAAGACGCCCTAATAGGCCCATATCCAATTTGATAAGTTGGATGTCCTTGCTACCTAATTCAGCAACCTTGACAGAAAGAGGCAAACTTTGCCGTACCCAGATAGTCAAGCCTCCCATAGGGCGGCCCTTTCGACCTTTAGTTGCAGGAACCGAATAGTTCAAATACCCCTGGAGAAAGGAAGGTTCACATAACCATGTCTCTTGGAATATACACACATCAAAACTATTAACAAAATCTACCCAGTCTTGAGACTCCTGTCTATGACGCATGCCAGCTATATTCCAAGACACTAGTCTTCCCACATCATCCCTGCCATTATTTGCTGATTCCCTTGGAAGGCCTGCCAGAGGTGTATCTGGATCAATAGCATTGCCAACAACAACTAATGGGTTAATATTACCCTTCGTTGTAGACACCCAGTTAAGAGGGTGGTCAGGGGGGGGATTAGAGTCATACTCCAAATTGCAGCCAACTTGGTCGCAATCATTGAGCCCTGACATAACATTGAATCTATTTGTAACTTCAACCTCACCTCTGTCCCTTAGGTCTCCTCTAGACCAGGGTCCAGTTGGTGTCATAAGTTGTGTGCCACCTCCCCTGTCCTGCTATAGTACGAGTTTGATTGTTGGGATTCCTCGATGTGGGGATCCTAACTGTAGGTGCTCCCTGGGTACCAGGTCTATAGAAAAACCCAAGGGGCAAAATTTCAATGCCCTGTCCCCTCACTAGTGGATTCTGTTCAGTCTCCCAAAGGATCCTAGCAACTGAATTTGGGTTATTAAAATTTATGACTACACAGTCACCCTCTCTAGTCTTCCTTGAGCGACCCACCCATGCTTCTCTGCTGGCCATGAGTATATTGCGTCCTACCTCATGGCCTTCTTCCAGATTCTTTGAGAACCAGTGAATAACCTTGTTCTTTAATTGATAATAGTCCTCTGTTAGACCAGCATGAAGAGGGAGAACATTAGCCATAACCACCACTAGAGGAGCACTTTGGGGGGGTAAGTCTAGTATAGATTGGTTACCTGTGCCTAGGTCCAATTTTACAGGGGGCAGGAGCCCAGATGCCAATCTCGATGGTTCTGCACGGACCTCGTGATGTAATTGCGAAGCCCCTTTGTAGCCCTCATTAATCTCATAACATGTATTTTTGCCCCCTTGATCAGTCGGTCTTACGTCGTTACGAAATGCTAGTTTTTTTACATTCTGCGATGGAGATTTACAAATAGTGGGTAGTTGTACACCCCAATGTCTACCTGTTTGGAAGTGCCAATATGATCCGGTCCCTTCCTCTTTTCACTGACTAAAGAGTGTAACATTTTAGAGTTGTCCTTAGCGACTATTTCCAATGAATCCAAACTAGCAGTGACTACTCTCAGTCTCTCAATTATGGGGAGTATTAGGGATCTAATCAATTGTTCAACCTGCCCCACCAGAAACCCATCACCCTGCGTAACAGATGGAAGTTTTGCCATGGAGTTGGGCTGCGCTGAATTGTCAGTCTCAGTATGAATCCCCACACCCACCGGCTTGGCCCCCTTTTGCATTAGCTTTGGAATCTTAGCTCTTTTACACTTTGACCCGCCCCCTCTTCTTTTCCTTTTCCCTGTCACTCTGTTACTTGAGGGCAATGATTTATCTATAAGACAGACAGGGGTTTGTTGGGGAGATTACATACTCGCGGGAATTTCCACTTGATCAACACTAGCTATCTGTATGTCTGGTAAATCATTTCCCTCAAGAATATTAGCAAGGGAGTCTAGTTCAATACTTGACTCGGGCAGACCAAAGTCACTTAACCGTTGACTAATACGGTTCTCAGGCGTGGTACAATGCTGGATCGGCCCCAGAGAGGACCGTTTGGAGAATATTTCAGTTGATACTCTTTTCTCAACGTCACTTATCTGGTGATCCAATGCCACTGAGACCCGCGTAATGTAATTATCCAGTGTTCCCATAAAACCTCCGGTAATGGATTTCAATCCGACCTTTCCCCCCTTGACCAACTGTACTGCCATGATACCTGTTAAAAGGGATAATTTTAGTAAACAGAGCACAAACCAAAGTAAAACCCTTAGAGACCTATATTACAATACACAGACGAGATAAGAATTAAGGGGGATGGCCCAGCCCAACCTCAGTCGGCTTCGGACTGCCCGCCCTTTGCCCGGGCTTCGCCCCGGTCTTCGTCCCGCGTAACGCGGGAGTGACCAATGTTATATAGAAGACAAGGGGGCGGGAAGAGGACCCAGGTGCGCTGGATGATGGTGCGCAGAGGCCGCTGGTCCTCCCAGTCCCACTCCTCAAGCCCAATCCTCGAGTCAATGAAGTACCAGCAAGTTACGGCAAGTCTTGGCCCTAAATCAGCAGAAAGACAAATGAAATTTCCTCTTTAAAATAATGCAACCACTCGGGAAAAGCGGCGGCAAGAGATCACGGCAGCGAGCGGCTCCCGCGAAGCGGGGGCCTCGAGCTGTAATAAGCCACAGGTCAAGGGGGCGGGAAAAGGTTCCAGGTGCGCTGGATAATGGTGCGCAGAGACTTCTGGTCCTCGCAGTCCCACTCCTCAAGCCCAATCCTTGAGTCAATGAAGTTCCAGCAAGTTACGGCAAGTCTTGGCCCCAAATCGGCAGAAAGACGAATGAAATGTCCTTTTTAAATTAATGCAACCACTCGGGAAAAGCGGCGGCAAGAGATCACGGCAGCGAGCGGCACCCCATCAGGTATTAAGACTGGGTGTTAATGTCCGCAGTACAATCGCAGAATCTCCTCCAACCAGTTCTCGTTCTCCTTGTTGTGGCGTGCCCTTCAACTATAGAAGGAGATCTCTTCCAACATGATGGAATATCTTGGAAGCACGAGAAGTTCACAAATTGTAAAACAAAATATGTCGTATATGGGATTTTATGACCTTGCCAAAAATTATACATTGGCAAAACCAACCAAGAAATCAGACCGCGTATTACGCAACACAAATCAAGGATTTGAAAAAATGTGCTGACAGCCCCTTTGGTCCAACATTGGATAGACAGTGCACACTCCGAGAATGATTTGAAATGGACTATCATTTCTAAAATTGAGTCAGACCCAAGAGGTGGTGACCTAGAGGCCATGTTGTCTAAACGGGAGGCTTTATTGATTTTGAAATACAACACTGCCACTAATGGCCTTAATGAAATGTCTGAACTATACCATCTATAAAAAGTTCCACACATTAATAACAAGTAAAGAGTGGCTCTTGGACTGAGTCAGAGACATTTTACAATCTTTGGCACTCTGATTGGCACTTTCACCTAAGACATGATACTAGATACAAAAAATACCTTCATCAATCACTATTTAACTCCAGGTTCATAATATTTCTTCATAATATTTCTCCATATTACCACATAAAGCTGAATTTTTCGAGGTTCCATTCACGCTAACATATTTAGCTTGCGCCATGGAAACAGAGCCATAAGAAAGCAGACATCAAACCTATCTGAGTCCACATGTCCCTGAAGTTGGAACTAATCGCTAAATCTACATATAAGAACATATAGGTTCTATTGTCCTTTCAAGTCAAATTTTTTTTTTAACTTAGGTCCCTCCTGAACAAACTTAAATGGCTTCAAGTATAAAATCGCAGCCCAGATACAAACTGTTTATAGATTACTTCGCCGCACAACAACGCAAATTTTAGCGATAAAGAACTACATTACCCAGATATCCCCGCACGTATAAGACGCATTTAACATGCGCTGTACGGAGCAATCAATCCAGACAAGACGGTCTTCTAACTGAGACGTTGTTACTAGGAGCTCTCGGACAAAGAATAAGGTAAGAGGAAGAATCGCACTCAGATAAAGCAGCGGACATTGGCTTGCAAGAAGCTTTTAGTTAAATTAGATAACGTGGTAAATGGTATGTTTTCGACGCCGCCAGTAAGAGGTCCCGCCGATTAGATTTCTAACACTCCTTTGCCTAGTCACAATTATAGTTGAACCATTGCTGTGACACAGCGTTTCACAGCTGAAGGCTTCATTTAGACCATCGTAAAATAGCTAATCCCGAATTACACCGAAATCAGAGTCTATAGGAAGTGTTTTGACAAAACATCCGAGTTACACCCCTCAAAAAGCTGATTTAGTGCAGTAACTCACTTAAGCTCTCCCTTAAATCGTTATTGTTACCTTTGCAAGCCCACTTCTGGATTGCGACTCTTTTGAAGAGAACAAGCCTGGTCACAGAGATACCAACTATTAATTTGGAACCACTGACTTTGTCTTTTCAGATCATTCAAAGAAAAACTGGTTTTCAAAAGAATCCGATTAGACTTTAAAGGTAAATGCTGCACTAACCTCCATGAGCAATCCCACTGTCCGATATCAGAAATTCTCTAACTAATAGCTATATATCGATTTTTTTCACCTGGGCTAAAGAAAAACTCCAATACCTTTACATCAATTTTGAACAAACCCTGGGTTTCACTCTGTGAGTATCTTTTCAGTCCACAAACATTTAATCCCACTTTGTCGACTTTTCAGATGGGTCTCAGAATGGAATTCGCGAGATAACAGGTACACACTGAATGTTGCCTGAGTATGAATGAGCGGTTATGGTGATATAATAGTAGTAGAGAGTAAGACAACCCACTTTCTGTTTTTCAGATTCTCTCTTCACGTGGTCCTGAGGAGAATCCCTGAATTTGGGGGATTCGAAACGCGTCGACCCCTCTGTCGTTTTACTTTTAGGCCAATCAAAACTTAGGTTGTTTGTTTTCTATGAAATGTTCAATAATTTGTGACTATTAGAATGGCCTAATCTTTGAAAAAAAAAAAAATTTGATAACTGATTTAGGACTTATTTAGCCTAAAATATACCTTCTCTTTTTCAACCCCACTAACCACTTTCCCTCCCTTCTTTCATTTCTTTAAAAAGTCTGTTGTGAATGTGGCACAGAATGAAATAGGATGGAAGCGCGACGAATGTGATTAGCTTGTACATATTTTTTCATTTATCACTTTATTCTTTTCTCAAATTTTTTCTCTCATACATAAACCCACAGATCACTTGTGTAAATAGGAGCTCCCTGTGTTAGATAGGATGTTTTTTCCACTTTGTAAAAATTGTAAAAAAGTGACTAAAAATCTAATGATTGACTATTGAATATCAAAAAATAAAATTTCTTTTTTTATGATTAATTCAGGACCGAAAGAGTAGTCCATTCAGAATAATTGTGGTTCCATTATTCTGTTAATTTAGATTAATTATTGAGCAGAATTGGCATTTTGTTCTGTTGACCTGTAATCTAAGACTAGACAGTATAAATTGTTGGGTTTCATTTTGGAAAACAAAGGATTATTCATAGAAGTGGTGCAGTTTTCAATCACACCTTGGTGTTCAAATTTATCTAAGATCTCCCTGACTTGTTTCTTTGCGTCATGTTTGATTGGGTACTGCCTCTTTGGAGTACGAGTAAATTTGAATGGGATTTCATGGTGAGGTGTCTCAGCAGCCCATCCAACATGATTACGGTAAAGTGTGGAAGCTAGTGCTAACACCCACTGTGCATATGAATGTTTTAGTGACTGGAATGAGGTCGGAGAAAGCTGGTAAAATGACGACTTCCCCTTTAGGGCAATCCATAATGAACTCTGGCAGCCAATCTTTTTCAGCCAAAAGGGTGTCATATCCATATGTCAGGTTCTCCTAAAAGAGACCTTTCACCTACCAGGGTATGTCCCCCTCCATTTAGAGTGTTATTTCGTTTAAACGATGTAGGACACTTACCCTTGTATCAGGTGTCTCCACATTGATATGTTCATTAAACGCTGCTGTCACCAGAAATTCCATCAGGTTCTGGCCAGCTATTGTTACTTCTGCTGCACTGTCTAACATCGTCAGATACAACTCCCTATTCAGAAGCAGAGTCCTCAGCAGCCTTGGCATTTCTTATTTTAAGGCCTGCTACCTACTTCTTTTTAAATTTAGTTTTTTTGGGGGAGTTTTATGTGTCGCCCTTTTTGGCTTGACTCGCTCTACTGATGTGTGTTCTGACCTTCCTTCCATCTTTGAGTGTGTTGATGAACCCTGAAAGGAAAGAGAAGAATGTGTATCAGTATCCTGATGCCTGTCAGGTTATTTAACATTGTCACGGTTTAGAGAATGTATCTCATCTCAGTGGTATCCCATTGAGGAGACCCACCCTGTGGACGTGATGCATTCTGCTTATTAATTTTTTAATTGTTTGTTATCCCATTTCTTTTGAGTAGAATAAGGTGTTTGCTTTGAGCTATCCTTCTCAGAATTACCTGCCACTTGGGCCTCCCACGTTATCTCTACCCAGTGAGGCATAAGTATATTCAAATCATCTTAGGTAATTCTCATTCCTCTTGTGCAGGAGTGCATACCCTCAGGTGTTGGCATATAGCCACTGTTGCTGCCTCTCTTTTTATGTTACTTAACATAATTGCTGATATCTGGGAAAATTGCCCATCAGTTTCATCCCCAAGTCCAGGGCAAGTTCTGCCCCGTACTCATTTTGTATTTTTTTCAATACATCGGGTATAACTCCTATTGAGGGGGTACCATGAATTCTGATATAAATGGCAGCGGAGATTGCACCCCAAGTGGTGTAATCGTTTATCAGGGGATCCATCCCCAATGACAAGCAAATTGTTAGCATTCTGTGTATTTTGTGCGGGCCCATATGGGAAAAAACACTTTAAGCTGTGTTATTTGCTGTGCTATCCAGAACAGGATTTGCACCTGTATGTGGGATGATACTTCATGTAGTCAATCGAGATTGACCAACTGGAGCATTCCGCGCAGGTTGTAGTGTAAGTGTTTGTATTAAAGTAAGGTTTCTGTATAGTTTTACTATATCTCTGTAAAGTGTACGTAATTCTGCAGCTGACAATGTATCAATGTCTGTATGCAGTATGTAGACAGCTAGGACTGGCTAGGTCGCTCCTTCTCTGCTGAGGGGACAGAGTCTCACATTTTTTATTTATTTTATTTTACAGAGTTTTATATAGTGCGAACTAGACTCAAATTGGGTATCAGAGCGTTTTACATAGCACCAGTTGCATTACATAAGCACACATTCATATTTTTGTTTTTGTTTTTTTAGGCACAGGAAGATTAAGTGATTTGCCCAGAATCACAGGATGTTCAGCGTCATTGCCGAGACTCAAACCCAGTTCCCCAGATTCGAGGTTGACCGACCTATCCGTTAGACCAACTCCTCTCCCACATCTGCTGTGGTGTGGGGGAAGGCGCCTTTAAACCAATTAATATGTTCTTGGTACATTAGCTGGACTTCTATGGTGGGCCAGTGGACTAATGCATTCACTGCAGGGGCCTGTGTTCGACCTCATGGTCACAAGTTAAAATACCGGGTGGTCCACTCAGCCTTTCATCCATCTGAAGTTGATAAAATGAGTACTATTGAGTTGGGTAACAATATTCCGCACCAAGATACCTACGGGTGAACGTGCACTTTACAAATAGACGTATAACGGTCTTATTTTTGTTTTACTTAACCCCGGGACAGCAGCTGATAGCACCGGTTCTTCCTGAGTAATCAAGAGCTCATCAGCTGCAGATCGGGGCTCATTGTGCTGCTCTACCCAGGCCTAGCTCTAATGAGGGCTGGCTTCCATTGTCTGGAGTCAGGCACCACTCTCGCATCAGCTGGCAGGATATGAGCGCCGGTGACATTACTAAGAGGGGCATGCATCACCGTGCGGACTGAGCCCCCCCCTGGAAGTGGGAGTGGCAAAGTAAGAGTATAAACTGCTTGGTGGGAAGTGTGGAGCCTTCTCTGATAAAGTCTCCATATCTAAGTACCTGCTGGGAATCCGTTTTGACACTGAATAGCGTTGCCAGATTACTATAAAAAAAAGTTACAGAAAACATGCCTAATGTAAATTCAAGTTCAGTATATTATGAGTGGTGTGCACGCACTGTAAGGGGGGAAAAAATTGCTATCTCGGAGGGTTGGTGGAGGCATTCAAACATAGAGGTCGCAATGTAGTTGCGATCAGAATAATTGTTACGAGATGTCCCTGTTAACAGAACAAAAAGATAAAGAAGGGACCATCACACGCTACTCAGTGTGATGGCCAAACAACATATTCACAAAGTGAAATTGCCACAAGCACACAAGAGAGTGTCACTTGCAAAACTGCACCAATAAAAAGCAACAGCCAATCAAAACCACTTACATTTTTAATAAACATAGAATACAATACAACAGGTCTTGCAGACAGCGTAAGTGCTGTTGAGGCTCGACCTAATTAACATGGTTAAAATGAAAGCAATGATCATCAGGAGGAAAAAGACGCATAATCCCTACATAAAAAAAGGATTCAAACACATCATGTATACAAATACTTAGGAATAATGTTTGATGACTGAGTAAGCTTTAAATCCCACACAAATGCATTAGGCTTAAACACCAAGGGGCCCATTAGGATGGCGGGCGGATCCGCCACTTCTGAAAGGCAAGGCTGCACCTTATTTACAATATTATGGTGCAGCCTTGTGTTTCCCACTGAGATGGCACTACACAGTGTAACGCCAACACAGGCACCCTAGGCCCATAGTGTAAGGGTGTCTGTGTGCAGGGGAGGATTGGTTATGTGTAGGAAGGTGTCCCTTCCTGCACATAAACAATCCTGAAATGCCGTTTTGTCACTGTTGTGTGTGCTGCTTAATGCATCACACATGAAAGTCACACAATGGCTTTTTTTAAAGATTGTTTATGTACTGGAAGGCAAACATACCTGTACATAAACAATGATAGGCATTTTGGCTTGTCCATGTGTACTGCACATGGCACCACACATGGAAACGCAAAAACGAGGATAAAAAATAAATGTCTCCTCGTTTCACCAACTTAAGACCAGGTTTTACCTGGTCTTAATTTTGGAGCTGCCTCCTATGTACGCTGCCCTTGTATATAGGGGCCAGTGTTAAAATTAATGTGTGTTGCGATGGAACGCCCACCGCAACACCCACTGCCCACCTCTTTCACGCTAAGCATAGTGTGAAAGGGGGCCTTATGTACAAGGCAGCGTACGCCAAGTTAAGTGGCTTAATGCTTCTTTGTAAATAAGGCTAAGCCCCTATTGCCACCACGTCGATAAAAGTGACATTGTGGTGATAGTGGCTTGTACATATGGGGTAGAGAGTAGTAAGATGTTTATACCTTGTGATGGTACGTGCAGTGTGTGCTAATACTGCCCTCACTCACACAAATGTGTGACATGCTTCATCATAGGGCTGCTTACAATACACCCTGGCATAGCCACACACAGGGTGGAGCAATAGGGAGGGGGAAGACAATACAACACAGAGAGAAATAAGTATATTCCACAGTGACTGGGAACAGTGGTAGTGAAAAGTGCAGTGTAAAGTGAGTTAAAACTAGCTCTAAAGTGTTGCTGTGCCTAAAACGTTACTCCTGGACCCTCCGGCCAGGGTTAAAACCATAAAGGATGGTGGTGATTGGGAGATGTGATGCACTCCTAACACCCCTCTTTTACTGCCAGGTGGTCGACATGTTTTGGCAGTGTGTGTGTGTGCCCCACGTGTAGGGTCACGCCGGCATTCCTGAGGACTCTACCTGTCCCAGTATACTGATACTCTCACCTCTAGTTGAGATAAGAGAGTGTCTTTAAAATCTCAGTTCATGCATTATGAGGAATATCCTCTTGTAGGTAGTGGGATTACTATAGAAGAGGGAAATACCAAAAAATCAAGAGACAAGAGAAGATACAAATGGTCAGAGATAATCCTCTCCTCAATATATCATAAGTAATGTGCATAGTGATATATCACTCGTGTATCATTCATTTCCCAGGAGAGATTAATGGTGCCTCGCCCTCCTATATTCGTGTGCATGCACAAAACTAGAGTTATAACTATATGACCAAGTATTTTGTTTTGGCTACGAATAAAATATCAGCGATTGCATACATACAGCTGTAGTCTATTTATTCACATCCACTGTCCAAGAAGGGGCAGAACGGTGTGTGTCTACTCACCGAGTTAACCCCTATTTTAAGTTAGAACTGGCGGCGGGCAAGGAGAGACCCCTTATAGTCACATTCTTAATAGAGGGGAAAATAAATCATAAGGAGAGATCATCAAATTAATAACCGCAACCTAGCCAGACATAATGTTGGGCAAATCAGAGAAGCCCTGCAATCAACTCTTACTGTATCCCACGTAAACAAAGGAGTCTCTCAGTGTAAAAAAAAACACTTCGGGTAATGGTAATGACTCATAGTGATTATAAAATCGTATTTGTTATCTGGAAGCTATGAAGTCAAAGGCCGCCTGAGTAACACACTGGTCTGTGCACGATTAGAGTGAATATGCATTGTATCTCAATGACATGAGGGTCGGTGAGTGAGGTTTGCTATGCCACCTATAAGTCGATCTCATTTGTGAGCTAAGGTCTGCAGTGTATGATTAGGCAGACTGAAGGTGAACACCGTTGCCACTACGAAAGTTCTACAGTTGGATAATATAGATATCCTTGCCCTATTTAATAGGTACAAAATGGATATTGCCCTCATCGTTGCCCCCACTCCTTACTACTCCAAAGGTGGTGCTCCTCCAATGATGCTCGCCTTCATCCGCCAGGTAGGATAATGGTGGTGAAAGCGAGGACCCAGCTTTATGTGATAGTCTTCCGGGTTCAGGCGTTATGGTCATGTGTGCTGTATGAAATACGTGATGATGATGAATGTTGGCGTCCGTAGGGCTGCGGCCTCCTACGTCATGTGATGCTGGGGTCTCATGATTACCTGGGATAGCAGTTTAGTGTACTGGGTGTATAGCCCGATGGTGGAGGCCCCTGATTAGAGGTAAATGCCCAGCGTGTCCTGATTTAGCGTGCGTTTATTCCATTAAAGCCAACCCTGCAAAAGTTTAATGCAAAACCTGATTAAGGGAATTCAAGTTACCCCTTGTGCTGAATGTGGCACATATAGAAGTCACGTGTGCCGTGGGCAATACATGATGACAAGTATGATGTCTGTAAGACTGCGGCCGCCTACGTCATGTGACGCCAGGGTGTCATGGAAACCCGGATTAGCAGTCTAGTGTGCGGGGGCGTGTGGCCTGATGGTGGAGGCTCATGATTAGAGGTGTTTGCCCAGCACGTACTGATCCATAACTGCAGATGTTAATGCAAAGAACTGGGTAGAAGAAATTCAAGATTACCCATATGCTAATGTCAGTAGATACATTTGAGCAGGAAACTATGTACCGTTAGAATGGGAAAGATTGCAAGGTATAATGTAGGATGGACCTGGTCACAGATAGTAGGAAATGTATTTATGTATTCAGGGAATGCCAGGGGATGTCGTCATTATGACCCACTTGATGACTCTTAAGGCGGTACACCTAGTTGTGTTCCCTAAGAAGGAAAGCTCTGGCTTTATCCCCAGTGGAGGTGTTTTTTGTGATCACAGGACACAGTAGATGAAGATAGAAGATGTATTTAAGTATATCAGTAACGACCCCAAGAATCAACCTCTAGTCTCAGCTCCACAGCCAAGCTTCTCTGCTGGACTCCACAATCCGGATTCCAACAGAAGAACCTTGTTGCTAGGAACTGACCAAAACACATAACATGTAATAGAACATAACACATCTCCCTACTAAAATAAAAAAACTAATTAAGAACATACATGATCATCAAATTTCATGGGTCTCATTTTAAGACGTGCACTTGGAATCCTTTTAAAATCTTCTATGGAATCAGCAATGCTTTCTGAGTTCTCTTTTAACCAGAATCTTAATTCAGCATCATTACATTTGACAACTTAGCAAATGTTCCACCATTTTCCATCCAATGTTTTAAATACATTTCCATTAACTTTTAAAACTTTCTTAGTGTCAGACAACTTAGAATTACCCTTCTTTACTAAAATGTTAGGACAACCTCTTACAAAATCTCCTTCGATTAAAACTCTGTTACTTTTACTGATGTTGTCATTGTGTCTCATTCGATAACCATTTTGATATTTGACAACTTTATTACGCATTTCTTTATCTTTTATAACCTTCTTGCCACTCCTGCCCATCCATGCAGGTACCACTGCAGTACAAGGTGTCCTACCCCTGTACAGTTTCTCCAGTTACAGAATTGGGAGTGGTTCTGTAATTCCATAACATCTTTTTTTTCCTGAGTTCTCCAACACATATTCATAGATATAGCCAATTGAATGTGTTCTCCTAAAACAAAGCTGAAGCGCTCAACCAAACCATTCCCCCTTGGATGATAAACAGGTGTCCTTAAATATTTAACACCTCATTATGAAGGAACTCACCAAATTTGTGTGAAATAAATTGTGGACCATTGTCCGATAATATATCTGCAGGGCATCCTTCTCTCCTAAAAATGTCTTCACAAAAAGCAATGACACTACTAGTTTTGACATCAGTCACAAAAGCTATTTCAGGCCATTTTGAATAATAAACAAGCATCACCAAAGCATATTTATCTACTGAACCCAAACCTTCAAATGGTCCATAAATATCAATAGCTAGCCTCTCCCATGCCTTCGCAGTAATTTCATAGGTGTAATAGGAGTGTCTCTCAACACATGGGATTTCTCACTGCAAGTACGAGATATACACTCCCTCATGAACCTTTCTATATCTCTATCCATATTTGGCCACCAAAAATCCATTTTGGACTTCCTTTTGACAGCTGACATTCCTCCATGTTCTTCATGTAACAAACCCATTAACTTGGATCTCAATGAGACAGGTGCCACCAACTTGTCATTTCGTCTAACTACTCCATTCACCAAGGACAATTCTTTCCAAACATCCTTATAGATTGCAATATCCTCATCCAATTTACCACACACAGCAGAAGGCAATTTTTTTTATTACTTTAACTATGGATGTGTGGGAAGAAATAGCTTCTTTCCATTCATGTTTGCCAATAGGCTGATGAAGCTCTTCAATGTTAGCAATTAACAAATCTTCATCATCATTGTCATTTTCAAATTTATTATTCACAGGCAAACGCGGCAGTCGGCATTAATATTTTTCACTCCTGGTACATATTTCAACTCAAATGAATTCTTGCAACCTATATAACCACTTAGCTATGCGTGGAGTAGCTCTCCTTGCACCTGTGGTCGTGAAAAGGTCTAACAAGGGCCTGTGATCTGTGCGAAGTTCAATTTTGGTGCCCCAAACATAAACACAGAATGTTGTACTCCCCACCAACAAGCTAAATCTTCTTTTTCAATAGTGGAGTATGACGATTCAGCACCTTTCAGAGTGCGTGATGCAAATGCAATTACATTTTTTTTACCCCATACTCTTGGATTAATACAGCTCCTATGCCGTACCCACTGGCATCACAATAATTTTGCGTATTGAAAGATTTTAAAGTAGTGGCATTAGCTACAGCTTTTTTTACAGCTTCAAAAGCATTTTGACACTCTTCTGACCATGTAAAATTAACACTGTTCTTCATTATATCACGTAAAGGTTGTTCAATGTCAGAAAAATGGTGTACAAATTTAGCATAATACTCAGCTAAGCCGAGGAATGACTTTAACTGATCCTTGTCCAGTGGTGAAGGAGCATTTTCCAAATCCTCTACCAAATTTAGTTTTGGTTTTATGCCCTTGTGAGACAACGTATGTCCTAGATATTCTACTTCCTGTTCACAAAACTTACATTTATTCAAACTTATAGTGAGACCAGCAGCTTCAAGTTTTGTCAGCACGTCTTTCAGAATATCATCATGTTGAATTTCATTCTCGCCCCAAATTAGCACATCATCTTGAAACACCAATGGATTTTCAACATCCTTCAATATCTTTTGCATTATTCTCTGAAAAACGGCAGATGCCGAGGCTAACCCAAATGGCATTCTGATAAATTGAAACGCACCTTCAGGTGTGATGAAGGATGTTCGATGTTTTGACTCTGGTTGTAAACGTACTTGGTGATAAGCACTTGATAAATCTAAAGTAGTAAAATACTTTCCACCTGCAATACACGATAACATTTCATTTATGCAAGGTAAGAGGTATCTATCACCCCAAATACAATCATTTAAATCCCTTAAATCCACACACATGCAAATCTTGCCATTGGGTTTGTGTGCGATCACAATTGGACTTAACCAATCTGATGCTTCTATAGGTTCAATAACCCTTTCCTTACATAGTCTTTGTAATTCCTCTTTCAACCGGCACATTGCGTACCTTATGTATTTAGGATTGGCATCCTTCTTGACTATAATCTGATGTTCAAATCCTTTAAGACATCCTAGTTCATCCTTAAACAGATTAGGGAAGTCCTAAACCCATTTGTTACTCTTATCAACGTCCGTCAACAGCACCTGTAAAGGATGATTTGGGTTCAGGATAATACCTAAACTTTTCTGCTCCTTCCACCCCAATAGACTTCTGCCAGATTCTACCACGTAAATCTTAGCTATGGTATAACGAACTATGAAATGTATTTTGGCATTAAAATATCCTAACACTAGAAATTTCACTCCACAATACCCAAGTGGTTCGACATCAGTGGGAATTAATGTGATAGATCCTAAATTTTGCCAATTACTCTTATCTATTTAGGTAAAAGGAGAACACGGAATCCGCCCACATGTGCACTTCAGAATTGTTAATGGACACTATGCATTTGGGAGGAGTATAAGTATCTGTTTGACTATTCTGTAAGGCATTCACATTTTCCACTACCATAACTTCAATATCACTGTCATTGTCACCATTCCTCTCGTCCTTAGGGCACTTTGTATAAGACTCATTTATTATGTTTTCTGTTTTCCTTGAACTAGAAACATCATTAGTCTTACATATTCGAGAAAAATGACCAATTCTCTTATACTTGTAACAGCAACTTTTTGCAGCAGGACACTGTATAGCATCAGCATTGTGCCTGTAACTGCCACATCTGTAACACCTTTTTTTGTTGTTTCCCTCTAGTTTCTTTCCCACATTAGCGTTTTCATCATAATTTGTTTTAACACATTTCTTTTAATTGAAATTCAACACGCATACTTTATTGGACTCTGCATCACCTTAAGAACTATTCTCAGACAATTCCTTCACATATAGTGAAGTATTTTCAATACGTCTAGCAATTTCAATAGATTTATCTAAAGATGGATCTTTTAAATCCAAATTTTTTCTTGAACTCTCTTATTTTTAGTTGTGTTAATGAGTTGGTATCTGATAATGTCATCTCTTAAGTCTTTGAATTTGCATGTAATAGATAACTTCCTCAGCGCTGCTACATATTATCAAACTTTTTCTCCTTGCTTTTGGGAACGAGAAAATAACGTATGCCTCTCTACAACTATACTCACATTTTTTCCAAAATTATCAGTTAATGTTGTCAATGCCATTTCATAAACATCTTCCTCCTCTTCATCTGACACTAGGTTGAAAATTAGGTAAAGTATTTAAAACATTTCTTCCTTCAACCCCTAAACATACTTTTAATATGGCTAACTTCCTCTTGGGAATAAACACATCACCTCCAATAGCTTCTAGATATGTGGTAAAAGCTTCTTTCCAATCTTCCCAATCCATGCATGGAGAACTAGGTTCTGGAAGAAACGTAGGTGGAGTGGGAATGGATGATTGTGTAGCCATATTCTTGATGGTAGGTAAAATTTGTATTATTATTAGAGCATTCTATAATTTATAGACCACACAAATAGGATTACACTTAAAAAATATTATATATATATATATATATATATATATATGTATATATATATATATATATACCACACCTACAAGCGTTTATCCAAATTTAAAATGCAAAAAATTCCATCCTGTTTATTCCACACGTTTATGAGTTGCTTGGGTTGATAAGCAGATGGTTTCAAAACAGAATTCTGTTTCTTTAAGGTGAACTCGCAGATAATCTGAAGCAATTAGCAAAACTAAAGTCACTCACCGTACAGCAGAAATAAAATTTCCCTTACTAAATGAATCGAAGCAACGTTTGTGAGTTACTAAGCCTTTATAAATGTTTGCCGATCTACGAAGCACCTTTCCAAACGTAGAAAAGAAACACACGCTTACATGTTGCCTCGATGTGTGTGCGTGATTCAATTGATTAGTTGCTAGGTTGCAGCTTATGATGCTTCACACACGTTTGGTCATGCGCTATAACGTGAAACGTCACATCGACTATCCTCGATACAACTCCTTCCTCGAGATCTTTGTCTGCGCGTGCTCCAACATATATCGTCACACTCTCCATCACAGAATGCAACCTCTTCGCCTGTGTGAAACCTCTTGTAATTCTCTCCTCATACGTAACACCGAGATCTCACACAAGGGCGCGGTACGCTTCTTCCTCACGGACACAGCACGCGACTCTCTCCTCCGACACCGCTGCCAAGGTAGGATTACTTTCAAAGAGCAACTGTCTCTTCTGATAGCGGACGATTAATTTAATTTAATTAAGTCTCATTTGGCAGAAACATCCATATAACTGACCTTTTAAAAAGACTGTTGTTCAAACTGGGGGTCTTCCGATTCAGTTTATTTTTTTTCGTTACTTCCAGAGCATAAATGAAAATTCCAGAAAGGTGTTTTTTATATTCAAAATCTTCTTCAAAATGTCCTTCAGGCACTGCATCCCATCCTCGTTGCCATTTTTGTGATCACAGGACATAGTAAATGAAGATAGAAGATGTATTTAGGTATATCCATAATGACCCCCAGAGTCAACCTCTCAGCTCCACAGCCAGGTTTCTCTGCTGGACTCCACAATCCGGATTCCAACAGAAGAACCTTGTTGCTAGGAGCTGACCAAAACACATAACATGTAATAGAACATAACAGTGTTCAATCTAGGTTTCTCTATAACTGTCCACGCTAACTCCTCTGTGGTGTGACGTTTCTCCAAGTAGTGTGCAGTGAGTTTAGTGTTGGACCTCTTGCACCTTATTGTTCTGCGGTGTTCCATGATGAGTATCTGAACCTTGCGGTTAGTCATACCAATGTACCGCATCCGGCATGGGCAGCTAATGAGGTGGATTACGCCCCTCAGAATTGCAATTTTCCTGTACCCTCTGTTCCGAAGGGTAGGTCAGTCCCACATCAATGGCGGTCTACTTGATGGTGGGAGACCAGGTCTGGTGTGTACTAACATATCTTTTAAGTTAGCACTACGTTTAAAGTAGAACAAGGGTTTCTCAATATCTAATCCCTTTGAGGTAAGTATTCTCCAATGTCTCAATATCACTTGTTTTACTTGGTGCGATGCTGTGTTTAAGGTAGTCACACACACTGGTTTGTCAATGTTGGGTATGACAGTTTGTTCCAAAAGATTATCCCTATTAGCATTGGTGGCTCTCTTACTGGCTCTTTTGATGGTACGCTCCGGATATCCCCTCTGCAGAAGTTTATTAGAGAGGAGGGTTTCTTCCTCTTTAAAACTGGATTTCCCTGTACAATTGTGTCTTATCCAAAAAAACTGGCCTACTGGCAAATTCTCTCTGAGAGATTTCGGGTGGATGCTGTCATAAGCAAATAAGGCATTTTTATCAGTGGGTTTATGATAGACTTTTGTCTGGAGTTTCCCTTCCTTTGGTTCAATCATAAGGTCCAGAAATGGTAGACCTGTCTTAGTGACAGTAGATGTGAAATGGAGTAGGTGGTTCCTATGATTAAACCATTCAAGGAATTGGGTGACCAATGGTTCATCGCCCTTCCATATCAAAAGCACGTCTTCGATATAACAACACCCCAGTTGTATGTTCTCAGTCCATGGGCATCGTGGGTCAAAGATCTCGGTTTTCACAAATGCATCCACGTACAGACCCGCCAGGCTCAGGGCAAAGGTACTGCCCATTGAGGTCCCTTGGGTCTGTAAGTAAATGACCCCCTCAAATTCAAAGTAGTTCTTAGTTAATGCTATCTCCGCTAAATTCAAGATGTAGGTCAGTGATGTTTGATAGTGCCAGTCCTCTCCGAACAGGATATCCTCCAGGACTCCGAGGGTCTCTCTTTGTAGGATACTGGTCTATAGTGCCTTGATATCGAGGCCTATGAGGAATTCACTGCTGGGATCGAAGTCCAGATCTTTCAGGTGGTTAAGGATATCTAAGGTGTCCCGCAGGTAAGCTGGCAACTTCTGGACCAGTGGTTTCAAGGAGAAATCACAAAATTGTGATAGTGGTTCCACTATGGATCCGATGCCCGACATGATGGGTCTCCAAGGTGGAGGTCTAGTAGCTTTGTGTTTTTTAGGCAGAATATAAAGGTACAGTGTCCTGGGTTGGTTCTTGATCAAATATTCTTTAACTGCTGTCTTCTCGATGTTGGTCGTATTGGAAAAGAAGCGTACATCATGTCTCCTCAGGTTCTCCAGGTCGTGATTCACAGCTTGTTCAAAAGTTCCTATCTCCTTTGGGAGAGTGGCCAACTGTCTTGTGAAAGTGGACTTAGGACGTAATGGTGTGTCTCCTATAGTCATGTTTCTTTTGTCGCTTGTACATATGCCCCACAAACTTTCGCATGAGGAACAACACAAGTGACCAACGAAATGCTAAAAAAATCTAAATACATGTATAAATACAATTAACGTAACAATAAAACATCTTCCTGTAGACTCATGATTTACAACTGAAGCGCAGCAGCACTCTGAAGTGTTCAGAGATGAAGAGGTAAGTAGGAGGATTGCACCATGAGTGGCATTACTTTCTGATGCCTCCGTAGCACCTGGGGCCTGCTCTACAGCAAAGGTCTTAACTCACGTGCATTTACATTTCATGTTTTAGAACTTCTCGGCAGGTGTGACATTTAACCTGTTATGAGTGAGAGTTCAACCCAAACTTCAAATGTGTGCGTCTCACCTGCCTCGAGTGAGGCATGAGGTCCCTGAACTCTTGAATTGCCCATCTCCCATACATTGTCTTGTCTCTTCCCAGGTAATTTTGTCAAAATACATGACATTCTCCCAGCTTTACCCAAAACCATACTGCCAGCAGCCACTAGGAGCACAGGTCACCACCTTAAGTCTTTTCCAAGAGGTTTCAGAACAGATCTGTATTTAGATTTCATGCACTAAATTACACCATGCCCTGGACATTCCCACATACAGGATCGCCGGACTACAGCAGGCATTTCAGTCCACAGGAAAATTAGCAAAAATGAGGGTTTCCAAGAGGGGCCCCAATTCAGTGCAGTTTTAGAACCCTCCCCTCACTTGTGCCCAATCTGAACGTTTTGAGCGCATTGGCAAACAGTTGAAATTGATAGGAGGGGCTTAAAATGCTATTTCTAACTTTTGATTTCCATAGACTTTTTTGAATAAGCTCTCAAAAAACTCCTGGACATCAAACTAGTATGCCTGCAAAAACACATTTCTTTTGTGTACCTGTTAGAAATGGGGCTTCTGGCTGGCTAGGCTCTACACCTAATCCAGGCAGAACCAAACACTCATAGTCAGGGAAAGAGAGTTACACACCCAAGATAACCACTGCTCACCCCCTTGGTAGCTTGGCAGAGCAGTCATGCTTATGCCAGAGGCAATGTGTAAAGCGCTTGCACAACACAAACACACATCAGTGACATACTAGGCACACCCCAAAAAGAGACTCCACACAAGGTTATATAAAAAAATATCCTTTGTAGTTTTACACAAAACACCTTATACCACAATCACATAAATCACTGCGCCATTAGGCACTTGTCATAGAAATGCATGGATCGTACATCGCTTTGCCACTAGGCAATTGTCATAAATCTAGAGATTATATATCACTTTGACATTAGAGGTAAAACACATGAGACCGCACTCACTTTGTATGTTATGTAAATCAAATTAGACCAACGCACATAATCTATTATTCACCTTGCCATAAGGCACTGTCTATAAACCTCACAGTTATTGCACTAAAGCGCATACTTGTATCGGCATATTAGTCCACAGACTCTTTGTACTATAGATGAAACACATGTGAAAACACCTCAGCAAACATCATGCTGCCCCTGCACATAACACTTGTTACTCTGGCCAGTATAAGCCCTACCTAATAACATCAGGACAGGGAACTTCAGTATGTTATATATGTTATATAGTTGCTTGTAACGCGCACTGCTAGTCGAAACTGTCCTGGCGCGAGAGAGGATCGTGGTGTCAGCAAAAGGAAACAGGGAAACTACAAGGCTTGCCTAAATAAGTGTGTTTTCAGATGTTTTTTAAAGCTTGTGAGGTTTGACGAGTGCCTAAGTACGTGTGGAAGGTTGTTCCACATCTGAGCTGCTCTAACCGTCAGAGATTGCCCCCCTAGACAAACTCTCTTAAATCTGGGAATAACCAAATGTCTAAGGGTGGCTGATCGCAGCTGACGGGTTGGTTGGTAAAAAACAAATCTGTCCCTTAGGTAGGAAGGGCACGGGCCATGTAAGGCTTTGAAGACCAATACCAGGGTCTTAAAGCGTACTCTTTGAGCTACTGGAAGCCAATGTATCTCCCTAAGCTGCTTGCGTACGCTGAGTCTCCTTGGAATGTCAAAGAGGAGCCTCACTGCCGCGTTCTGGACCACTTGTAATGTGCGAATCAAAAAGTCAGGCGCACCGATGTAAAGGGCGTTCGCGTAGTCCAGACGCGAGAGAATAAGACCTCTAGCTACTGTTTCTTTTGCCACTTGGGGAAGAAGGGGAAAAACTTCCGGAGAGTGGTTAGGGTACCAAAACAAGTACCCGCCAACCGCGTGATTTGTTCCCGGAAGCATAAATCAGTTCCAAACCAAATCCCTAAATTTTTTGCAGCCCCACAATCCCCGTTGGGGCATGGCAATCCACTGGGCCAAATGGATTCCTTAAAGTCCACCGGAAAATGGCCGTACAGAAGTATCTCTGACTTGTCCTCATTGCATTTGAGGCAAGCCTGGGCAAGCCAGGCAAAAACTGAGGACAAGCACTGCCGGACTCCATCGGTACATAGATTGTTCTTGTCCCAAGTGAAGAGAAGTTGGGTGTCGTCGGCGTAAGCCATTATTTTCGCACCCAAGCTCTCGGCCAAACAGACAAGAGGGGTCAAATAAACATTAACAAGCATGGGACTTAAAGTCGACCCTTGAGGAACTCCTGTATCAACCCTGCTATTCGATGAATGGTAGGGGGGCAGCCATACTTGTTGGAACCTGTCTGTGAGGAAAGATTTAACCCAGCTGAGGGCCGCGCCCGTGATGCCAATATCCTCTAGCCTAGCGAGAAGCTGGGCGTGGGGTATCGTGTCAAACGCGGCAGTGAGGTCCAATAAAATTAGAGCCGCTCTGCCGCCCCATCCAGACATTCCCTAATGGCCTCGGTGACTTCCAAGAGCACGGTCTCAGTGCTAAAGGAGGAGCGGAATCCGGACTGGGCAGGATGAAGAGCCCCAGATGATTCCACAAACTTCTCTAGCTGCCGAAAGGCAGCCTTCTCACAGACCTTAGCTAGAGCAGGGAGCAAGGAAATGGGCCTGTAATTGGCGATAATCAGAGGATCCGCTGAAGGTTTTATGATCAGTGGGAGAAGTTTTGCTTGTTTCCTCTGAAGAGGTACCACGCCTGTTTGTAAGGACTCATTGACCAAGTCAGTCCCTATAGGAGCAATAACTTCCGCCACACCACTCAAAACCCTAGCCGGGCATGGATCAACTGGGGACCCGGACTTCAGTGCTTTTAAGATGGCCATTACGTCCATCACTTAAATTTCCAGATCTTACTGGCCACTAATCACTACTTTGTCCCTTTATTATGCATTTCAGCGCTCCCGCCCGGCTTCCACTAGGTATATTGGTCAGGACAGAGAGCGGGCGCAGGCAGATAATGTGTCCCCTGCAGGTTGAATTGCTTCAAAGCAGCCATCTGCAACCATGCAGTGCAGCCGCCGCAATCACTGTTTCCATCACCCAGACAAGAGCAGCTGCTCACGTTTGCACGGGCCGCAGCTTCAGAGCAGGATGGGCAAGGCTGGTGAGGAGAACCCCACTGGGTCCCCCACCCTGCAGATCCAGCGAGTTACCAGCAACAAGTAATCTGACACCACATACACACCTGGGCCCAAAAATTCAATCACAACACACTGGCAAATACCGCTGGGGTCATGTTTTGTAATTCCCTAGATTAGTCCCTAACTAATCTTTCACTGATCAAAAAGTTCTTTCCTCTGGTCAATGGACCATTAGTTGAACTAGTTGATGGTGAGATTACATAAAATTTCAATTTACTTACACATGGGAAATCATCACAGAGTCGGGATGGTTTTTAAAGTTTTATCTCAGATTAATTCATGGGAACCTCACCCAATAGAGATCAAGCTCCGATGCTCACAGGAAGGAAGATTCAAACAATAAATACATTGCATTCATTTATACTTTGCAATGACTCTGCATGAAAGGGAGAGGATAGAGAGGAAACCACATAAGTACATACACAGATATGTTTATAGTTACCTAGAATGGTGTGAAAACCAACTCCCAGGCCTAGGAATTGGTAAGGGTCCCCAGGAAAGATCTGGCGAACAAAGGCTTCAGGACAGGAATTAGGAAAGGAATCAGGACAAGACAGAACACCTCTCTATTACCGATACTTGCATAGCACCCCACTCTGACACTCTCTTCCTCCTCGAGAATCTCCCGCGATCTTCTTCTAAAATGTATTTGCTTTAGATAATTAGTTCAGCAATTCGATTCTTCTTCAGCATCTCTTGTCACTCCGACAGCATCCCAGTCTCAAGCTATTCAGCATCTCCATCTGCAACTTCTAACTAAGTAACTAAACTACCTCAATTATACCTTTCTTTATGCTAGTACCACCCCTTATTGTTTCAAACGTATGGAAATACTAACTCTGACTGGACAGGCAAGGGGAGGTGATCATCAACCATGCTTACATATTACTCTTTTCAGTTAGCTCTTTGTTAATAAACCCATCCCCTTAATTCTTTATTCAAACTTTATTTCCTACCCGCATTCACAATGTAATTGTCACAAATTTCAAAAAAATCTGCAGGTTCCCATGCATTTCAGTGGAGTCTCATTCCGGTTCTCATGAAAGTATCCATCAGCAACCTTGGACGATGTTCAAGTTGACATTGCGTCTTCCAGCTTGGCTGCACTATGCATGTGCGGTAGAACGAGAGGGAATAGACTGTGGCTCATGATTCCAGGACCATATTAAGTACTAGAGAAAGAGTAAAAAAAACAAATGTTAAAATGGTTTCACTGTATACCACCTATCTCCACTCTAATCCCATTTACTTTATATTACTCTTCCCGCATTATCATTAATAGATTAGCTGGGTTTAGTTTTTCAGCAAGCAGGCGGCAAGCATGTGAATTTCAAGCTACCATTTTGTTAACTACTGCACAAGTGCAGAAAGTTCCCTCCAAGCAAAAGATACTTCATACTGCGTAGATGCAGTAGACACAAGCGTACTAAATAATTTCAGTGAGCGGCCATTTTAGAATCACACTTGAGTTACTGGTTATTAACACACATAGGCAAGCCTCATTTTTACTCATAAATGTTGTGTAGTGCATATTATTTCCACAATATAAGTTTAGTACGGAATTAGTGGTTACATGAGAAGATTGTTTCCAAGCAAGTCTCTTTTTTCACAAGTTATTGCTCCATCAATCCCCTCTCTGATGGCATTTTAAAGCCATCACAAAATTACCCATCCCTCATCAGGTGTCAACTTTAGCATTTTTTAATTTCTTTCCCTTTTCATAAAATTTTGTTTTGGTCTTTCTGTAACTCCGGTCTCAGCTATTTTTGATTCAAGAAGATTTTCTCTTCTTCCTCTTAATTTTGGAATCAGAATCTTTTAAGTACTCCAAGGAGGTCTCACTTCTCCTTCGTCAATCTGTTCTACTTGTACTTCTTTAGAGTCTTCATTTATATCTAGATTCTGAAACTCTTCAAGGATCACATAGGTCCACTCAGGTCCTTTGAACTTATTGTTTAATACTTTCAATCTTGAACTTCCATGAATGTTTTTAGCAATTGACTGTTCAGTCTGAGTTTGACTTGTAACTTTCTTTACTTGTTCAGGATCTTCATTTATTGTTTTTAAACAATATTTTAACCTTTTGACCACACCTGGCCAGTTGTCACCTTTTCTGACCCTTTTGACCTGCACTGCACTTTCACTTTCTTGGTCTCTTTCAAGAGCCCTTTTGTTTTCGTTACGTTGTGGCACAACTTGATTTTCTTCATCTTCTGAGTTCCTTTCTACTTTTCCTTGTTCAGGACTTGTCTGTGTGGCCTTTTCTGCTTGAACTCATTCTTCTGTTTCTACCTGTTCCTGTTCGGGTTCTTTCAGATAGCTCTTTTTCTTCTTCTTCTTCCCGAACTTGTTCTTCTTTTCCTACCTGGTCCTGTTCAGGTCTTGCTACAATTTAGTATTTTGCAGCCTGAACGTGATCTTCTATACCCATCTATCCCTGCTCAGGTCTTTCACATGATCTGTTTGCCTGAGTATGTTCTCCTGTCCCTATCTGGTCCTACTCAGAATCTCCAGTTTCTTTGTTCAATTCCTCCTGATCATGTTCTTCTATACATGGCTGACCCTCACTATTCTCCTGTTTCTCTAATCTTGTTATACTCCGTTATTTGATGAAGACCTCAGGTATGTCAACTATTGGTATCCAATCCTCCTGACCTGTGCTCGTGTGTGTTCATTGTCAATCTCTCTAGAGTCCCTTGCTCCAGAATCTTTGACTTTATAATCTTCAGCAACTTCAACTTCAACTGTTTGTGTCAGTTGTGGTCTTTCCTTATCAGGAGCCCTTTTTGTATGACTGGCATGTACCCAGTTTAGTAGGCCTGCACTCTTCACTGCTGTAGTAGTGGCCAATATGACTTGTCGTGGTTCATCCCACCTTGGTGCTAGGCACGACTCTCTGGTGTGTTTCTTTACCACCACCCACTCTCCAGGCCTCAAATCATGTGCTTGATCCGGCTGCCTGGTCACTGCGTCTTCTCCAACCTGGTGAGAGTTAGAACGCACTAGGTCAGCCAATCCTTTGCAATAAACCAATACCCGATCATCAGTTATATTCAGCAATCTATGTCCTGGTATAAATGCCTGTCTCATTGCTCTTCCCATGATAATCGCATGGGGACTGAGGGGCATATTAGCAAGAACCTCGTTAAAATTATAGCTGTTTTAGCGGCAGGAAATTGCCACTAAAACGGCGATAATGGGCTTTCTAATATGCGTTATAGAATTCAAATAGATGCCCAGGTTAGATGTCCTGCACATCTAACCTGGGCTTCTATTGGAATTCTATAACGCATATCAGCAAGCCCATTATCGCCGTTTTAGCTGCAGTTTCCTGACGCTAATAACAACATAAAAAAACAAACAATAACTAGCTAAATTTTATAAAAATATATTCTGTTTATATATATTTTCTTATTTTATCTTCATTCAATTATACTTAATTTCAAAAATTCATATCATAATTATAGAAAAAACATACAAAACAAAACATAAATCAACACCAAATGACTAGTTGGTTAAGGGACTATTGAAGTTGGCAATGCGGTGGGTTGGAACACTACGCGCGTTTCGGCCACTGCCTTCATCAGGAGACCGTCATTTGCAACAGAACAATAAGGACAACACTGAAAAAAGTATAAAAATTGTATCAACAAGCATTGGAAATGCAATAGGTCTCGCATTAGGAAAGTTTGAGCTTTTTGTCTTATAAATGACATTTTTTTTTATTTGTGTTTTTTAAAATAGCTAAAATAATAGCTTTGTCATTTACAATGCCAATAGTTATAACTTTCGCAAATGTGACACCTATAGCATTTGTAATGCAACATGTTTTGTATTTACGTGACTTAGATGTATTGATATTACAAATAACAATGGCTTTTAATTTTTTTAAATAATTAATACTTAAATAATTTATTTAATTTGTACTGTCAATAGCTTTAAGTTTTGAAATAACTTTTGTGAAGATTATGTTCAGTGTTTTTTTCTGTGTCGAAAATCCAAGAACAGAAGTGAAAAATCAACATCTTTTTGTGATGTGTAATAAAGCTTGTAAGCTTGAAAACTGCTTGAAACATTGAAAGAACATATTTGAACCAGTGATGCTGAGGTGGTGCTGAGTGTTGCTGAGGTGGTGCTGAGTGATGCTGTGGTGGTGTTGAGTGATGCTGTGGTTAAGCAGAGTGATGCTGTGGTTGCGCTGAGTGATGCTGTGGTTGCGCTGAGTGATGCTGTGGTTGCGCTGAGTGATGCTGTGGTTGCGCTGAGTGATGCTGTGGTTGCGCTGAGTGATGCTGTGGTTGCGCTGAGTGATGCTGTGGTTGCGCTGAGTGATGCTGTGGTTGCGCGGAGTGATGCTGTGCTTGCGCGGAGTGATGAGGTGCTTGCGCGGAGTGATGCTGTGCTTGCGCGGAGTGATGCTGTGCTTGCGCGGAGTGATGCTGTGCTTGCGCGGAGTGATGCTGTGCTTGCGCGGAGTGATGCTGTGCTTGCGCAGAGTGATGCTGTGCTTGCGCGGAGTGATGCTGTGCTTGCGCGGAGTGATGCTGTGCTTGCGCGGAGTGATGCTGTGCTTGCGCTGAGTGATGCTGTGCTTGCGCTGAGTGATGCTGTGCTTGCGCTGAGTGATGCTGTGCTTGCGCTGAGTGATGCTGTGCTTGCGCTGAGTGATGCTGTGCTTGCGCTGAGTGATGCTGTGCTTGCGCTGAGTGATGCTGTGCTTGCGCTGAGTGATGCTGTGCTTGCGCTGAGTGGTGCTGTGGTTGCGCTGAGTGGTGCTGTGGTTGCGCTGAGTGATGCTGTGGTTGCGCTGAGTGGGAGATGGGGAGAGTGGGGAAAACGAGAGCAGGGAGAGGGAGAGGGTAAAGAGAGGGAGAGAGGAGAGAGGGAGAGAGAAGAGAAAGAGGGGGGAGAGAGGAGAGAGAGACGGAGACGGGGAGAGAGGAGAGGGAAGTGAGGGAAAGTGAGGGAAAGGGAGAGAGGGAAAGGGAGAGAGGATGGAGGGAGAGAGGGAGGGAGGGTAAGAAGAGAAGGGAGGATGAGAGCGAAGGACGGAGGGGAGAGAAAGGGGAGAGGGAGAGGGAGAGAGAGGAGAGCAGGCAGAGGGGGAGAAACGAGCTCACAAAAACAATAACGCAATTCACATTCGTAGGCAATATTTCACGATAGTAAAGTACTTGAACGGTAAACATCAGTGGTGGTAGAGAAAGCAGCTTGGGTTTGGATGTGATCCCATGATCTCAACTACTGTGTGCCCTTTTGTGTAGCTCCTACACGAAATAGGTAAAGTATAAAACGTATATCTGCACATAAACTGTCTATGTTACGGGTATAGGGAGAGGGGCAAAATGATGGACATGAAAACTGGCAAGGGGCGAGGGAAAAGGAGTGAAAGCAAGAGGCACAGATGGGAAGAGAAAGATTAAAGTAGAGAGGTAAATCTAAAGCAAGAAAAGGAGTAATAAAGAAGGGGAGAGAAAGTGGAACTAGGGAGAGAAAGACGGACAGAAAAAGCAAATTAAGGGAAGACAGAGAAGGGAAGACAGAGAAAGTAAGAAAGAAAGTGAGACAAAAGAAATTCAGTACGAGGAGACGAAAAGAACAAGTAAAAAAAAAAAGTTAAAATAAAAGGAGACACGGCCTGGCGGCCGTGAATAATTCGGGGAGGAGAAATGCCTGAGGCAGAGCGCAGGGGGCGGAGCGGATACCTTTGAAGAGCTTCTGGAGGCACCACGCTGGGGAACAGATACTGTTTAGAGACTTAAGATTTGATCTCATCTGTAGGGAAGTGTGTAAACGCTGCCGATACCTCATAATAATACATATAACTCAAGCCACATGAAAACAAGATGACCTGGTTACTGAAATATTAAATATATAATTATACTGGCTCTTAGTGCAAAGCGGAAATCAGATCAGCTCCGGCTTGGGTCACTCTATAAAGTTAATGGTTCCACAAGCTCTAGTGGCACTGAACTTCAGTTAACAGTAAAATGTTAGTCTACGTTTGAACATTCCATTGAGACACATGTGATTCACGTAAATAATATTAGTACGATCAAGCTGGGGCATGCAATGAAGTCACAGCGCAATAGAGCAATGTGGAAAACCCTGAGTAAGAGTGTTTAATTGATGAACGAGAGTTCAGAATAGAGAGGACTGCAACGAATACGATAGCATTAATGCGGGGAAAAAAGCGGCCATATTTGAAATTACATCGTGACATACGGAAGGCTGCAGAGCCTGCAACTGAGCCAGCGGGGGTGGCAGTAGAGAGTTGTTTCTACCCAGCGTCGAACGCGTGAGACTGACACTGACTTGGCCAGGGGGACACTGGGATCCGCCATCTTGTTTGAAGGGAACCAACGCCTCGGATAGGAAGCGGAGGCAACGCCGACTGCGGGCGTGGGAGAGAGCCGGGGAAGGGCAGCACAGGGTGAGGAACTTGGTCGGGCACTGCAGACTGGGTACGGGAGGGAGTGGAATTAAACAAACTAGCCTGAATATAAAGGTACAAGAAAGAGCCGGGAAGTAAGGAAAGGCCTTAGTAATAGGAAAAGGGTAGGAGGAGGGTTAAGAGAGGAGAAGCCCTGGTGGGGGAGGGGGAAGTCGGTTCAATGGTGTATCCCTCACTGAGTACAGCAGAGGGAGATCAGCAGAAAGGAGGGCTGCAGAAGAAATGGGCGGGTAACAATTACACGGATGGGCTGGGGGTGGCGAGAGGAGAGAGAGGTGATGGTTGCTGTCTTGTTCGGTAATTTGGGGTGAACTCAGGGAGATAGGTGATGGGGAGTGGACCACTGGTATCTAATGAAGCATGAACATTGGTATCTACGTGGTGTAATGTTGTAGGTTGTGACGGCAAAGCACACTTGTATGTGGGGGGAGGTTGATCACTGGATGAGTAAGTGGGCTGACATGGCGGTGTACAGCTGAAGCACTTGGGAGTTGGTGGAAGTAGTAGTACATTGAAATATAAGATGATTTAATTTCAAATGAGTTTCAAATTCACCATTTCCAATATCACACCATATCTGTCTTAAATACATTTGAAGTAAATCAACTGCCTTATATTCAAGTTTGGGCGTATCGTTAATAAGTGAAATGGCCTCCATGTATATTGCCAGAAAGCGAGACACGGCCTGCCGGCCGTGAAAGTGAAAGTACGGCCGGCAGGTCGTGAATAATTAGGGGAGGAGAAATGCTTTGAAGAGCTGCTGGAGGCACCAACCTGGGGAACAGATGGCTGGCGATTTGATGCTGTGCACACGCATTTTAGCTCAATGCGCTTGTGCATTGACCTAAAAGTGCACGGGCACAGCATCAAATCGCCAGTTTGGTTAAACTCTGGATAAGCCCCTATATCTCTCGCCAGCTGGAATGCGCAAGCGCATCGGCAGGCGAGACCTAAAAAATCAGTTGTGTACACTATTGTTATACAATATTTACATATACATTTATATTCCACCTCTAGGCATGGTCATTTTTTGAACAGCAAAGCAGTAGTTATAAGTCTATATTTTCAAAAAGCAGCTGAGAATTTTATAGTCCAATTTAGATTGATACTAATTTTTAGGACTAAACATTCATAATTTTACAATTATAATTCAATGTGAATTTCAATTTTGATTAACATTTTGTGTTATATGTTTGCGGAAGAATAAGTTCTATTTATATACAAGAAATAGTTCATTTACATGAGCCTCACCAATTAGAGCCCCATTGACAGGGATAACAATGAACACACAAAAGGATAGAAGAAATACAAAAAAGAAGGATAAAAACAATGGTGGGTTAATCCCATTTGAGATTTCTGCATATTCCTACTATATGGCTGTCTAACTATTGCTGTTGAAGCTTTTTTTTTTAAAATGCAAGGTTTTTACTTACTTTATATGCTTTAAGGGGAAGATTTATATTCCGGTATAGGATGGATTTAATCGTGACAAGTGTAAGGTTGGTATGCACCTGCATATACCGTCACAAACGCTTTTTTTATATTTATATATGATGAATAATCATTCTTGATGGTTTCATACATATTGTCTGCATAAAGACAGAGAGATAATGATGCCATATCACTATAACATTTCAGGTCCTAAAGAAACAGGAAAAAGAATGATGGAACTAATCAGTAACTTACTCAGTTATTGCCCCAACTCTGTGTGGGCCTTTAATGGTCGAAGGATAGGACTTTCTCTTTGTGTATAATGGACTGACTCCGATAAGTGTCTAGGAGTAAATAGTACCTTAGTTGACAACTGATTTATGGGCTAGACATTAGTGCCTCAAAAATTACGCTATTGGCTATGAATAAAATAATTTACCAATATAGTGTGTTACAACATACTGCGTAATATCAATGCACCGACCATAACGTGTTGGAGTGCGGCGTCTGGACTGCTACGTCGCCAGTCAATTTTTAGATTAATAGATTAATAGGGATGGTTTCCTATATATAGATGACATAAATGGACATGTCAGTCTTCACGATATTTATTGGTTGAAAAAACAGTACAGCCACGATATGCTAGATGAAAAGATTACATAGATATATACCTGCAATAAATAAAATATATATATATATATATATATATTTTACAGCATCCAGCGTGATATCATTTCAACAGCTGTGACGTGTTGAATGCGGCGTCAGGACAGCTACATCGCCAGTCGGTATTTGAATAATAGGTATAATTGCCCATATAGGTGACATAGATAGGAATACCAGTGTTAGCGATATATGTTGGTAACTGTATGATACAACCACTGTGTGCTGAATAAAAAGCCCCAAAGACATATACCTTAAATAAAGTAATAGCCGGTGTTATGGAGGATGTCTTCTAATAGTTTAGCGCCCGCCGTTGTATGTGAAGGCCATCGTATGTAGCACGGGGTTCTAAACAGCTGGCGTACAATAAGAAGGTATATTAGAAGATGAGTCTCTAAGGCGGTATCTACCAAAAAGCTTATAGCGTCGATCTTACCTGAGAGTTATACGCGTGTTTCTATATAGCTGGGATTCTATGATACAGGTGCCGCCATCCGCGTTCAAGGAAAGTGACGAGCAAAGCCACAAAACTGATCTATTTATATGCTAAACACGGAATACGATTGAAACCCGGTGTGAGACAACTCAGGGTCGATGCAGTCGCCTTGGTTTTGACGTAACCAACTTTATTCAGCATTCACGATCGATGTCGACATAGAGATGGGACTGATATTCAAGCCCACAATTATTCACTCGTAAAAAATTTCTTTCAAAATAATTAATATTACCTACATTGATTGCATTGATTTATAAGGTAAAATATAGAAAAAATACCAGTGATAATTTAAGAAAGCTCACAATACAGTTAAAGAAACGTACCTATGGTATGTCCTAGATAAAGAGAGTGGACTGCAACCTGCCGCCATATTGAATGTGCAAAAGAGAGTGCCATGAAGGTGTTTGTATGAGGTTGGATGAACAACCATAGTATAATTAAGACACTTATGGTTATATGGAAATCAGCTATTGAGGACGAGTTTGCAGTCATCAAGTATTCATTGTAAATGAAGATGACAAATATTACAAATCATGGGGTACAGGTTTCATATAATTGCCTGCTCCCATGGGATATCCAAATTCAGCCCATTTGCCACTGTGTCCAAGATAAAAATCCAATAGACTTTTTTTTCGGATTTTATCTGGGCAAAGTCCTTCTCTTGTTTGTATGTTTTCCAAAACAAACCAATGTAAATCTTCTGGTGAGTGCCCATTTTCTACATAATGAGATACTAAAGGTGCACTCATCTTTTTTGTTCGCACTGCTGACTTATGCTCTGTGATTCTTTTTCCTATGGCCCGTGATGTTTCACCCACGTGTCCCTTGTTGCATGGACCGATTAGTAGGTAAACTACGTTTTGTGTCTTACAGTTAGTCATAGATTTAGATGTGATTTTCACATTGTTAAATATCAGTTCGCTGCCTTCTCTTACTTGTAGGCATGTTTTACAATTACCACATTTGTAATTCCCGGTTACAGGATTATCACCTGTGATACTTCTCTGTACGGATTTCTTAGGGCCTGGCATTCTAGATCTTACTACCAAGTCCTTTGTTTTTGTTTCTTCTGTAGGCGAAAAGTGGTCTGGGAATTGTTTCATGTTCAGATCTATTAACATTAAGCAAATGCCAATTTGAATATATAATTTGGCGCACTTTATCATTCAAAAGTGAATGCCTAGTCACAAATACTAGATGATCATCCTTTTTTGGTTTATGGCCCTGAAGAAGATGTTGGCGATCAAAAAATCTGGCCCGTTTAAATGATTCACTAACCAGTCTATGAGGATATCCGAGTTCCTCAAATTTTTCTTTGATAGTTATTGCTCGCTCGTCATAGTCTTAGTACAGTTACGTCGCAGTCTAAAAATTGACTGAACGGAATACTGTTTTTCTGAGTTGACGGGTGAAAGCTTTGATAGTGAAGTAAAGTATTACGGGCAGTAGGTTTGACATATAGATCTGACCTGAAAAGGTGGCCTTGATCATGCTTAATTTCAATGTCAAGGAATTCCATTTCTTTGTTGCTTACATGGGATGTAAATTTTAGATTGCTATCGCATGCATTGAGCCAAGATATGAACTACTTTAGCATATCTTCGTTATCATCCCATATAAATATAACCTCGTCGATGTAACGTGACCAATAAAAAATTGATTTAAAAAAGGGAGCTATCTCATTGAAAATATGACTATGTTCAAAATGTGTAACATAAATATTAGCAATTGTGGGTGCGCAAGAAGCGCCCATGCTTACGCCTTTAGTTTGTCTGTACAGAGTCCCTCGAAATTCAAAAATGTTATCTTCTAGGACTATCCTTAGACAATCTAGAATGAAGTTGGCATTACAATCAATCTCATAGGCGTCGATGAACCATTGAGTTGCAATGATGGCACCATCGTATGGAATATTTGTATAAAGGCTTTCGACGTCTAGCATCACAAGCCATTTTCTGTTTTGCTGAAAGGGCGTACCTTCAAGTTGGTTTATGATATGGCCTGTATCTTTCACATACCCTGGTATGGCTGATATGTGTGGCCATAGAATTGCGTCCAAATACTTTCATACAGGCTCAGTTATACTGCCTATAGTGATCACAATTGGGCGGAAAGGAGGATCCACCTCATTTTTATGTATTTTAGGTATGCCATATAGACTCGCCATTCTCGGCTCGCCATTCTAGGTATGCCTATATGGCATATCTAAAATACATACAAATGAGGTGGATCCTCCTTTCCGCACAATTGTGACCACTATAGGCAGGATAACTGACCATGTGTCAAAGTATTTGCACGCAATTCTACGTCCAAATACTTTGAGCTGGATTTGATTTTGGACAAATACTGAAGGTCAGGCCATCTGTAAAGGGGAGCATGTGTGACAGTAGGCAGGTTGCTGATATAGCCGGAGCTAACAGCCGCGGAAGGGGACATATCGCCACCGTTAAGCTCGGATATGTCTTTGTAAATCTTCTCGATCTTTATGGTAAAGAACTGAGCAAGTTCTTCACACTGGGTACTATCAAGGGGCGGCGGTCTGGCCACTGTACCGGATCCTGCTAAGTCCTTGACTAGCCCGAAGAGCACTTTAGATTTGTTTACTGCGTCGTTTATGGTTTTAGCGACGTAGGTGGCTCTGGCCAGGCCGCACACTCTATGATAGTGCTTCAGTTCTTTTTTGTAGGCCTGATCTGCCGCAGGAGAGTAATGCTTTCTCCATATTCTTTCCAATTTTTTACAGTAAGATTTCTCTGTTTTTAATTGTTCATTAAACCACGGAGCCGGTGGTTTGTGAGTGACTGGTTTCTTGTGGGAAGGAGGTAGGCAGCTATTGATGGCTTCGGAAAGCCAAGAATTGGTTTGCGCAGCTGCTTCTTCTACATCATCTCATTTATTCGGATCAATTGGAGGGTGGGAATTTAAATACTGTTTAAAAGAGACCATGTCTAGCTTTTTCCAGTCCCTCCTGAGGGTGGTCGAGGAGAGTTTAGGCTGTGCCAAATTGTCCATGAGGGAGAGGTTAAAACAGACCAGCCAGTGATCCGACCACTGAATGGGTAATGCTGGGCGGCATTTTATGTGAGCAAGATTGGAGAAAATTGGGTCCAACAAGTGACCCCCTTTGTGTGTGGAATCATGATTGTGTAGTACCATGTTCATTGCTGCAAGATCGGAAATTTGATTCATACTCACGCTGTTCATAGGGTCATCCAAGTGGATGTTAAGATCCCCTAAGATCAGGAAATTGCTGGAATGCAGCAATGAGGCGGCCACATACTCGGAGAGCTGCTGGGCCCACGTATTTGCTGGGCTTGGGGGACGATAGACTAACAGTCTCATGAGAGTGTACTTAGGATGGAGTGCCAGTTTAAAATGAACTGCCTCGCAGTCTTTAAGGTTTGTTGGTTCTAGCAAGCATTGAACGTTACTCTTTACTATGATCGCTATGCCACGTCCCATTCTGTCGGGTCTATCATGCCTTAGAATAGTGTAGTTAGCTGGCAATGCTTCGGCAATGTCCGGCCCAGAGCTGCTGTGCAGCCATGTTTCGTCGAGAAACAGTGCATCAGGCCGCTCATCCATGAGAAGATCAAAGATCTCGCGTTTATGCTTGGCTAGAGATCTACAGTTTAGACTAATAAACGTGAAGATGGTATTACTGGAAGGCCTGAAGCAGGGCGCACAACACCTGCATGGCTGTGCGGCTTCCAGTCCAAAAGTGCAGTTCCTGCAAGCCCTAGGGGCCCTATCACTAGGATCGAAAACAGTGCAGTCAGACTGTATAGTTGGTCTGAGAAAGAGCAATTGGTCGTCTGAGTATGAGAACCGAGTATTACAAATTAGAGCAGGGGATATGGGCCCTGGCCCCGTTTGGGCGCGGACGGGCACAGACGGGCTTGCCTTTGGCGCGCCCGCTGCGCGGCCGAATGAGGATCGTCATTTGTACCTAATGAGTGCGGGAGCTCTTTACAACTAGTCCGCACCCAAAGTTCCTCCTAACATGGCCGCTTGCCCCGCTTCCCCCCTGTGTGTCCCACGGCAGCGCCTAGTCGGCTGCAGGGGACCAGGGTTCGAGTGCAGTGGGTGGCGGAATGAGGACTGTGCAAAAGAGCAAAATAAAATCAGTGCGAGTAAACACAGAATACCAATTTTAAAAAACAGGCTGTCTGTACAATATTTATCCCTGCTTCCGCCTCAGGACAATAGAGAGTGCTCTGGTGTTAAATGAATTCACTGTTGTTCTGCTAACTTCACTTGTGCCCACATCATCTTTTCTTTTAATTTCTTATGCCTATCCTCAAAATCATCTCCACAATATTTAGCATACTTTAATATCTCATCTATGGTCTTACTTTGCCAACAAATGTTATGTAATTTAATCCTTTGACTAATCGGAGGTTTTTTAATCGACTTCGAAATTGATATACAAAATCTCCCATGTCCTTATCTCCAATGCTTTCAAATCCACTATACGGCTTGAACACCTGCAGTAACCTTTCATATTTGGCTGTTGTGTGTCGATTTAGATTCCGTATTAATTTCCAGATTCATGACCTTATATAGGTACAATTCACATTGACCTTATTTAGGCATAGAAATCCAGCCCTTATTTAGGCATTGCTCATGCTAACCAAATACAGGCATGGCTACTTATATCCGTTCATCTACGTCACAACGAGTTGCCAGACTCTTAAGCCTTTAGGACTTCCCCTTGCTTGGATAGATTTCTCCAAGAACTAATTTCTAATTCATGAACATCTATTCCTTAGGGGTTCATTCATGACGTTCTTATGCCCAACTTTTACGTCAATACTGGCATTCCTAAACACCTTCAAGGTATAAATATACCTTCACTTGCTATGGCAAAACACAGTGTGGTTTGACTATCTACTTGCACAACACAACTCACCACAGAGAGCCCCGAAGGAAGTCAAGTCCCCAACTGACGAACTTACCAGACGCTATCATCCTCCTCACTGAGAATCCAGCTCCGTGTTTCTGACTCCCCTTGCGGGGTGTTAGAGATTGAGTCCCTGAAAGAGATACCAACCTCTCTCATTCTAAGGTATGGAGCTGATTAGAACCAAGAGAAACATTTGGCAACTCTTGGAATAACTAAACCAGACTAAGACAGCACCTACTTCTTCCCTCGTACTAAACTTAGGTTAGGTAGACTGGGGTAGGATTATTTTAAAAGCACCAGATGAGTATGTTAGCCTGTGTTATTTATGTATGTATTTTATGAATATATGTCTTAGCTACAAGACATGCTATTACAGTATTATTTTATCTTACTGCTAACGCTGTAAATTTTATATACTTCACATTCTGTTTTACGATTGTAGCAGTTCATATCTCTTGCATGAGAAATAAGACTGTTCAATAAACCCTTTTATTGAAATGCCCGTCTCACTATTTCTATGCAACTCTGTAGAAACGAAGCATGCACGATTGACTGAGTAAAACGGTTATCTATTTTTTCCATGACTCTGAAGATATTGTTCCGACTCTAAAGGGAAAAAAATGTTGTCATGTTTATGCTGTTGTCAGAAACTAATCCCTTCTTGTTCATTCAAGAAAGTTTCTAGTGACCTCTGAGTTAGCTGGCACACACACACTTAAGTTTAATGTACTCGATAGAGACATACTGACCTAAGTCCTATGTCAAATCTGTAGTGTATAATATTCCAATGCGCAGAGCCTATCCGGGATATAGGAACTATACTACATGGGGCCCAACGTTTTGGTAAGAAACAAATTTAACACTAGACGCTGAAGTAACTCAGTCGTGCTTTTATCAGTGACCCTCTACTCATAATACTCCATAAGACGTCTGGAGTGGGTAGGGATAATATCTGCCATAGCTGAGTCGGACAAAAATCCTATGTATTATCTGTTTGGTTTGTTCAACATTGAAGGATAGTGTGTTCCAAAATATTGTGCTCCTTATCTTTGTTCCCTTGAAACTTGCTCTGCAACTTTAATTAAACAGTGGCTGACGAAGCCAATAACACCGAAACCGGTGGAGCTACAGGCGACAATGCCGTACCAGCTTTTAATTTAACAGGTTTTACTGAAACCGATGAGAATGCTATAATCATTCCTCCAAATTTAAGGAGAGCCATTACTCTAAAACCTATAAAACAAGGCCTAACATCAAGAGGTGGTAGAACAGTTTTTGTGATAGAGGCACATGAATATCACCAGACAGAGGTATTCTATTTATGAATAGTATTCCCAGAATCAAATCCAGTAACACATTTGTTTCAGTTCTACAAAGAAGATGATCCACCACAGGAATATATTCCTTTCGAGGATATTGAAATTCCCCTCACATACCAAGAGCATGAACTCTGGTTTAAAGGTGCCCTAAAGCACCTATATCGCATTACCAGGCCCGGTCCACTAGGTATACCAGGAGCAATATGGCCGATTTTAGCCGGCTACACACCTCATCCTAAAATTGAAGACATGACAGATGTAGAATTACTTACTCAACTCAAAAAATTAATCAAAATCTACAGACAATTGGTCCAATATGTCATGTGAACTCTCACAGTCCAACGTCCACTAGTTATTCCTCAACAAACCTCTCACCAGGGGGAATACACAAAAATTACACCACAGACTTTACACACAGCCATGGGTAAACTACCCACAAAACGTGAACAAATTCCCTACTGGATAGCTAAAAGAATTACTCAAATCGAAGCGGTATTTCCCAATACCAGTCACTATGAAAAACATAGAATTCTAACTATCTGTTTACCAATGGGGATAACACCACATCTGGAAGACTGCACCACTTGGGGCACAGTCTTCGCTGCAATCTACAGTAAAACACATGGTGTTCCGTCTATGGCGGTAATACCTGACGTCCTGAAACAGATTCAAAATGAATACGGGGCAGCGCCTGATCTGAATTTAGGTATGAAGCTACTGAAAAATTTCAGTCAGGTCTCAACAATAATATTATCTAATGTTAAAGGAGAAGCAGCATCAGAATAATTGAAAAATCCTATGACGACTTAGGCAGAGACAGTTTGGGTGGGAAACCAGTTAAACCCTAACTGTCTGAAATTCCGGATAAGACTTTTATTAAAAACACTCCTACCTCTTCTAAAAAGAGGTGGGAAAATAATAAACAAAATTCCAAAGAGAAAGATTCTCACTCCTGAGGTAGGTCTCCACAAAAGGAGCCCTCTGAAAGGAGGCATAACCTCAGGAATAGGGATAATTTGAGAAAACCTGACCGGTATCAAGATACTGATAGACGTTACTCTCGTAACTTTCAGATATCGTCACAGACATCCGAAAGAAGAGGCCGGTCAGAACAAAAAGAAGCACGTGTGAAGTCCAAAGACGATCAAAACGTTCAGAAAAACAAAACAAAACCTCAATTCTCCGAGAAGAAGGTAGCAGGTCTAAAAATTAGACATGCTTAGGATCTTGAGGACACAACTCAAGAACGGAGAATGGGCTCAGACAATGTTGGACAGCGAAGCAGAAGTATCAATAGCTTGCCAGAACCTGAAGGGACTTCTGGAGACAGTGGACCTGAATGAAGACATTCAAGTTGAAACTGCAGATACCAGAGTTAGTTCTCATCAAAGGTTATATGAAATACCACTCCGAATGGAGGGAGACATACCACAAAAAGTGAAAGCACTCTTTTATTTATGTATGCGTTAAAAATTACATCAGATACAAGAGCAAAGTAAGGTACATTACACATAAACAATGTTTCAAGAATTCGTAGGAGGGAGGGGAGGAAGAAGAAATAGCGGGGAGATGAGAAAGAACTGTGTCCAATGTCCGGCTGGGTAGGTGACGGTCGAGGGGGAAAACCAGGGCCAATCTCCTCATTAGTTGTCTAGCAACTCCACCGGGCATCAGCCATGTTGCTCAGGTGTCAGCGCATGGTAAAAACAGGTTTGAATAGATACATAGGCTACGAGGATAGAGGTAAAAGAAATAGGTGGGGAGTGAGTAAAAAACAAGCCAGAGGAGTAGCTGGGGCTACTATATAGGCTGATTGGGGATGTGATCAAGGTCTGTTCGGAGTCCGGTGTTAGGGAAAACTGAGGCAGCCATCTTAGGGTCAGGGGGGGAAACATGGACCGAAACAATTCCAGACCTCCTCTTGAGGTCAGGTGCAGTCCTGGAAAGGTTGAGTAAGGAAAAGTTCAGCAAGGGGGGAAAAGTCATCATTGTCGGCCATGTTGGGGTCAGGCATCCTTGGACCCTTTACCATACCGAGAGTGTGCCGAGTGCGACAGGACTTTCCAGGGAGGGAAGGGTCGGACTCCCAATAGTTCTTAAACAAAAAATAAAAAAGAGTTTGTGTTTCCTGCAGCCCACACCTCAACGCTGTAGCGATTGCCGATATTGTGGCTCAGCACAGTGCATCAATAAAGTTATGAGTCGCGCGCCGCCATTTTCTTTCGCAGTATACTCGCCACTGTGTGTAACCAATGCAGGTCATAAAATGAGGCAGGACAAGGTTGCAGGATGTCCGTAGGTGCTGAAGAGTGCTGCACGCCCCATAGGGGAGCCGATCGCCGAGCAGTGTTTATAGAGATCATTGCTTGTTCAGAGCGCTGTGGTAGACAACATCTTGGTTTGCGGGGTGAGCTCAGATATCCTTGGCTGAAAAAGTCGGTTTTAAACATTTCCAGGCTCATCACTTAGGTGTTGGTTGATATCGCCGATGTTCCATTGCCTTTTTCCATAGAAATGGAATAATTGCAGGTGCCGGCTGCGGTCTTAATTGCCGGATTTTTGTTCCAGACCAGCGGAGTTGCGCTAGCTAGCTCGCGACCAGCTGGGCTGCTCCTCTCGTCGTCAGAACTTTTGGGAGGGACTTTCAAAAGGTTATATTATACTTCTAGCAGAACGGGACTGGCCAACAGAATTTGTCAGGGAGTTCCCACGTGGCAAAGACATCATTATGACAGCCTTCTCCAACAATGTTCCAGTACATTTAAAATATTCTTATGCCAGAAAATGGGCAGTGGCCCAAGCCCCAGCATTATATAAAAATCATGTAGGATGGGATGAGGTTTCACCTCACCACAAAATCCAGTTAAAAATCAACCAACTGCACACAGGCAGTACCCAATTAAGCAAGAAGCTAAAAAACAGGTCAGGGAGATCTTAGAACAACTTGAATACCAAGGGGTGATTGAAACTTGCACCTCATCAATGAACAATCCTTTGTTTCCTGTCTCCAAACCAGACAATACATATTTTCTAGTTTTGGATTACAGACACCTAAACTCTTGTTGCAAAACATTTGCAGTGCAAAATGCACATAGTACAGCATTAATGAATAACATTGTGCGTAAAAAATATAAAACCACATTAGATATTTCTAAGGGTGTCTTTTGTCAAAACATTGCACCTGAAAGCAGGTATTTGAAAGCAGGTATGGACACCATTCAGTTAATCTCGGACTTGCAGTCAGTTGGATTACAACAATTAGTCACGGGCGCTACCCACCAAGCAGGGCATATGCTGGACGGCGTATTCACCAACAATCGCCACATCTCGCTTACCAACATTCTCCCTCTAGCATGGTCAGATCATTGCGCAGTTATTTTTACACTATCAGCCCACAACCCCAACCCTCCACAGACCAGAGTCCTCACACCCAAAAGCACCAGAGTCTGGAAAAATCTCGACATTCCACTTCTTTCTGTTACACTCACAAATTCCCCATGCGAGGCTTCCCTAGACCCAATCCGGGCCTCTAATAAGTACCAGGATTGGATTCAGGAGGCTGTTGACCAATTAGTCCCGACTAAGTGCGTCTTTCCTAACCGTGCTGTTCCATCTGCGCCATGGTTTACCGAGGACCTTAGACTCCACCGACAGCATTGTAGGAACCTCGAAAGACACTGGCGCAAACATTACAGCACCGAAGAGAAACTAATTTATAAAAATGCTTTAACAATATACAAAAGAGCTATTCTGAAAACTAAAAGGGACTACTTTTTATCCCAGATCGACTTGGCTCAGAACTCAGCTAGGAAGCTGTTCCAAGTTGTCGACTTCCTCACTAATGCCCGAACAGGCCCCCCAATAGAGGCATCTCAAGACCTCTGCAATTCTGTAGCTACATTCTTCTCAACCAAGGTTGCCAATATATACTCCACTTTCACTACCCCTAACTCCCTGGAAACTGCTCGGTCATACCTTCAGCCCCCTGTCCCCAGACCTACTTTCTCTGCTTTTCACCCTGCCACATCTCAACAAATTAGTAAACTCATCACATCCATAAAGTCAGGATCCCCCTTAGACCCTTGCCCACCCTCCATATCTAACGCTATTGTGGAAGTTATCACTCTCCCTTTGACAGACATTTGCAATTCCATTTTCCAAACAGGAGTCTACCCGGAAATATGGAAGAAGGCAATAATCAAACTTTTGCTAAAAAAAATCGTCCCTTGATCCGAGTGAGTCTGTCAATTACAGACCTATTGCCTGTCTTCCGTTCCCCGCCAAAATCTTTGAATCTGTGATGAACCAACAGTTGTCAGAATTCATTGACACACATCAGCTTCTTGATGACACGCAGTTTGGTTTTAGGAAGGGCCACAGAACAGAAACCGCCCTGATAAAGGCCTCGGATGAAATTAGGAACATCTTAGACCACGGTGGGGCGGCGGTCCTTATACTTTTAGATCTGTCCGCCGCCTTCGATACGGTTGATCACAACATCTTGATCAACCGTGTCGCAGCCTTGGGGGTCAACCATTTGGCCAAGGACCTGCTCACCTCTTTTTTGGCCAACCGTACGCAGGCGGTGAGGTTGGGGGAGTTTTACTCTCCCATCTTCACCTTACCCTGCGGGGTACCCCAAGGCTCATCGTTAAGCCCTACATTATTTAATATATATGTAGCGGACTTGGCCGGAGTTATAAAAGCGCACGGACTATCCTTAACCACCTACACCGATGATACACAGCTGGTGTTGGCGGTACATAGGGACGGACCGGCAGTTGCCTCAAGATTCCAGGAGGGGATGCTAGCCATCTGCTCCTGGATGTCGAGGAACTGCTTGAAACTTAACTCGGACAAAACCGAGGTTATGACCTTTGGCACCCTCTCTCCGGATTGGTCCTCCATCTGGTGGCCCAAGGAAATGGGGCCTCCACCGATCCCGGTGACCAAGGTCAGAAACCTTGGAGTCATCTTCGATGATAGGTTGTCTTTTAGAAGTCATGTCAATTCAGTAGTCTCCTCTTCTTTTTTCCTACTGAAGAAAATAAAAAAACTACTCCCATACTTGCCGGCTTCAGCTGGAAAAACTCTCATCACCACCTTGGTTTTCTCAATTGGATTAATAAAGAAGACTACAAGAAACTTACAACCTGGCTACCAGTGTCTTCATATGTAAAGTACAACATATTTTTGGCGACGAGGACCTGAACCCAAGCCTACCTAAGGACTAAACAAGTAAACATTGTAACCAGCGCAACTTCAAAGAAAAAAAAAGAAAGAAAAATACATGCAGCAGTATGGAGTAAAAGGCAAGTCAGCCCCACCAGTGTCCTGTCATCGGACGGCCCCAACCTGTGTCCTGCCTGATCTTACTCCATGGACTTGACCACAGGTATGGTCTGTATGTTAGGGTATGCTTGATTATATTTCACTCTACCACTTCCTTTTCTCCACTGTATGGACGTATCTACTGGCTAAAGGAACTGTGGCTTTTCAAGATGTGAGTTGTAACCCAACTCAGTGAAAGTAATTCACAAGTGCAACACAAGAATGGTGTAGTGTTGCTGAGTCTAGTGCTTTGTCATCAAGGATTGTGCTTTTAAAGAGAGTTCATAGTCGTGATTTATGTGATCATTAAGATTTCCATAACCTCCATGGGAATTTGCATCTCAAAGCGTATTTTTGATTTTTAAGACCATTTTGACTGTCATGGATCAAATGTTTTAAGGTCTGCGTGCAAGGTTTGCACATGGACAATTCAAATTGCCAATGTGAGTGTGTCCAAGACAGATTGGAGTGAGGCTTTGGAGTATTAACCACATCATCACATTCAGCAAACTAGTCTTCAAGTTGTGTATACTACATTGGGTTTGTCCAGGATTTCGAAACTGTTACAAACTAGAGGTGCTATTTGTGGGGGGGGGGGAAGGGGATAAGCTTTTCTGACGAGAGCTTGGAGACTTGTCTTCATGGTCTGATATCTGCCTCGTATTTAATTTGACAGGGAAAAAAAAAGAAGGGAAAAAAATACAAGACTTTGACTATGAGGTTTTTCCTGTCAAATTATATTCACCTTTTGGCTCTCACCTGGACATTGACTGTTGGATCGCTGTTCAAGTTTAAAAACAACATCAAATCTGGCATGAGTCAAGCATCTCGCGCGCCTACCTTGTTTCAGTTGGTTCATCGCGTGTTGCCTCCCCTGCTGTGTGGCCTGCGTCATCTTCACTCTGACGTGCAGGGCTGCCTTGGCTCCGGCGATGTTTCTTCGTTTTGGTGCATGAACGCACCTTAAGCCACTCTGCAATCACGTAACAAAACGTGCCCCCATCTTGTGTTTGGGAACTGCTCTTTTCTCTCTCAAAGAAGCGCTGATGTCAAAGTTAGTTTTGCAATTTTGCCAACCACGTTTTTTTTTATGTCTCTGCTTGTCGCAATAAAGTTCAGCAAGGCCGGATTGTGGCTGGAGAAAACGCGCTTTTTGTTTTTCAAGGCTGCATTGACGGTGATGGATCGTGCAGTGGAGTAATCTTCGTTTCAGTGCTGGACTTTATATTGTTTCCATGGAGATGGCGTGGTGTTCTTTTGTTATGAGTAAGTTGAATTTTCATCTAAGTGGGTTTCTTTGCAGCTGTGAAGTGACTTTTCTATGAGTAAGTTGAAGATTTGTTTAAAGAAGATTCTTTTGGAGCCACTAAGAGACATCTCTACTTATTTTCAACATATAGAAGATTGATATGTGTTAACTGGGTAACAATGTATATTTTTGTCTCATTTCCATGTTGCCTCATTAACATGTTTCTGTTGACATGTACTATACTTGTGTGAACAGAGCAACATAACTCAGGTTCTCGGAGTTTATATTTCTGAGCTGTTTTGCATACTTATGGTAGAAATGGTTCGTGAGTAGTGATGCCTCAAGTTACGTCTCCCTACAGATGGGTGTTCCATGTGTCCTAGTGGGTCGTAATCAAAAATTAAAACTTGTTATTTTACAACAAGTTTTGGGTTGCGTGCACTGTATTTCAGTGTGCAGTGTTATAGTTCTCGGGTGAGAGATCGCTCACCGGCGTGGGGCACAGTTTACTTGCTCTAGTGTTGCTGGATGAGTGTCAGTGATAATGCTATGCTACAGTTTCATTTGTTGTGATGCCACGGTTTTACGCTATTTATAGCTTGGGAAGTCCTGGTCTCCTGGTGGGTGGTCATCACAGGTTCTCCCTTAGTTGAGGGTGGTTCTGGTCTTGGTGGGTGGTTCCCATTTTCTTGTGTTGTGTTGGTAAGTCGTCTTGCGCTGCACGTCTTATATGTTTGTATGTGTGTAAGTCGCTCTGCGCCTCACATTTGTCCTGTGTAAGTCGTCCTGCGCTTCAGGTGTTGTCGTGTGTAAGTCTCCCTGCGCGTCACGTGTTGTCCTGTGTAAGTCGTCCTGCACTTCAGATGTTGTCGTGTGTAGGTCGCCCTGTGCCTCACTGGGTGTGTACCCTCTATGTTGTCCATATTGTGGTACACGTGTATTTGTAGTGTTTGTTCACCCTTGATGTTGGTTTCTGGCCTCGGGTGTTTGTCGAGGGGTGTATACACTCTTCACTACTAAATTGTTCTTTTGTGTTATTGGGAAAGGATGGGGTTATTCCTGATTTGAAATGTAATATTGCTGTTTTTCCTTCCCAATTTGATATTGTCTGATGGTTCATATCTAATGTATCTTAACAATGTTCATGAGGGAGGATGGGGGTTTTTGATGCATGTTTTTAATATGTCGTATTATGCCCATCTTTTCTTGTTTGCTTTGTTCTCTCTTTGGTGATGTTTTAAATTCATTTTCACCCCTTAGTTATGAACATTATCGCCTTTTGTGTATAGTTCTTTTCTCTAAAGATTGTAAGTTTTGTTTTCATTTTTTAAAAGAAAGGGATTATGTTATATCCTAAGATTTACATTCCTATGTGAATCAGCCTAGGTCTTCCTAGCTGCTCAGCCAGAGTGAGAGATGGTGACGGAATGTTGGTGTGCCTGTGATGAATGGAATGCCTGGGTGACTCTGTGGGTGAGTGCGTGACAGTTGGAGATGGGCTGAGCAGCTGGGCAGGCTGCTCCTGGTGGAGCTGGCATAGGCGTTACTAGAGCTGGATTAAGAGCTGTACTTGGATGATCCCTGTTTGATTTTATAGACATGGATTAATAAAGACTACAAGAAACTTACAACCTAGCTTCCAGTGTCTTCATATGTAAAGTACAACAGGTTATAAATTCAATTAAACAAAATCAAGAATTGCCCATCTCAACGTCCTTTTTCTAGGATAATAATTATCAAGTGAAGGCACAAGCCTGGCAGCCAACTTTTTAGAAATGTCGGCGCTGCTTCAACCACCAAAAACACTGAAAAACTTACAATCGATTCTAGGTTTCCTAAATCTTGGAAGAACTTACATTCTAAACTACGCAGAAAGGGTTAAACCTCTCTACGAATTAATCAAACCTGGTTTTAAAATCACACATTGGACAAAAGAACACACAGAAATTTTGCGTTCACTTCAAACAGACATGTTAGCAACAAAACATTTGCAACACGGGTAAACATACGCAACTTAGCGATTCGAATCATTCCCGGTCAATGCGGATTCACCTACTTAACTTTTATTGAAGGTGAAAAAGTACCAATTGCATACAAATCACATTTGTACACGCAAGTAGAAATTAAATTCACTTCCACAGAAAAAAATCTGACAGCGGTTCAAACCGCTATAGCAAAGGAAAGAACCCTAGCACAGGGGAAATGCATTATGGTCGTAACTCCTGTACCAGCCTTAGAGGCAGTTACAAAAGCTAGCATTTTACATCCGAGATGGATACAATGGGTTAATTCACTTACTGCAACTGATGTTGAATATGTTTTTGATCCTTATTTGAAAACACAAGCATTCCTGCAATACGAACAAGAATGGCCTCTGCCTACTGAAATTCTACCTCGTATGAATTAATAATTTATACTGCTGGATCTGCACAACCCGCTACGGGGAGTAAGCAATCTTATAGTGCTGCATGCAAGATCGTTAAAAGTCGTATGCGCGATGGCAAATTCAGACCTATGGTCACTAAAACACAATCTCTAGGAGATTGTACAGCTCAGCTAGCTGAACTATAAGCATTCAAGATGGCAATTGAAAATACGGATCGTAAATTCCCCACACTCATAGTGTGCGATTCTTTGGTGTTCAATCTTACAATGAATATTGCAGAATTGGCTTCAAAACGGTTTCAAAGATGCAAAAGGTGGCACAATCAAGCACAAAATGCTTTGGGAACAAATAGTTCAGTTGCGAAACGGACTACAAAACACTCAAGTGATACACACACAGAGTCATAAACGTAATGGCGTTCAGATTGAAGGGAATTCATTGGCTGATGAAGCCGCGAAAGGGGCTGTGCAAACGGCTTCCGTAGCTGCAATCACTCATTCAAAAACAAAAATAGACCGTGAAATAATACTGGCTGTCAATGCTTCAACCAAAGGCAGCAGTGCAGCATTACCTAAAGGGTTTCCACTCAAATACTCATATATAACTGATGCAAACTATGTTCCATTTGCTCAAATCCCTGGAGTGAGGGATAGGGTAATTCCAAACATGGAACATAGATTAGGACTAATCCTAGTAGCACATGAAGGGTTCGCCTCTGCTTATGCATGTGTTTCCACCACAGTATTGTTACTAAAACAGAGATACTGGTGGCCTGGCATTAGGAAACAGACCAGAAACTGTGTCCTGGACTGTGAAATATGCCAAAAGATGAAAGTGTCTACTGTGAAACGTCCTGCGCAGACGCCTCTGTTAATCTCCGATAAACCATTAGAGTGTGGTTACCTGGACCACTGCGGTCCCTTTCAAAGGGATGGTAACTACAAATATATCATTTGGCCTCAGCCTCGGCAGACTTTCAAACTGTTATAAAAGATTTGCGAGTCTTTATCGGCACATACGCATTAGGCACACTACACTCTGACCAGGGCCCTGCGTTTAGCTCTCGAGCTTACAAAGAAGCCATGTCCAGTTTGGGCGTAGAATTGCGGTATTCTTCTCCATTCCATCCCGAGGGAAATTCTGTTGTGGAAAGAAAAAAACAGGACATAAAGCAGTCTATAACAGTTAGTGTATTAGGTTTGGGTGATGGGTTGGTCAAACACCTTTATGGGGTCCAACATAGTCTTAACAATTTGCCAAGAATTTCTCTAGGGGGTGTCACTACATATGAGGTGCTATTTGGGACAATAATGTTGGTTCCGGATCTAGATTGTCATGGATCCGTGGTGGAAAATAAGACAAATGATATCAAAGATCGTTTGGATGTTTTACAGGACTTAAATGAACTAAGATTCGAAATAAAGCAAAGTGTTCCTGAAGCCAACCACCACTGGGGAAAAACCAACCATCTCAGCAAGGCCTGTCTGGATCCCAAAGCTTGGTGATCCAGTCGGAGAAAAGATCGCGGACAAGAAGGAATTTGGGCCTACTTACAGACAACCACTACCTGTCCTAGCAATCCATGGATCAAGAACAGTACTACTGCCGCCCCTTGCTGGTAAAAAGGAGAGAAGATTAGTGTCTATTGACCTGATCAAATGACACTGTGTCCGATACTAAGCAGTAGGCCAAGTGGACTCCAACAATGTAGCAGACACACTCCGCTAGCTACAATCCAAGAGGTTCAAACTGAGAGACTCATCGCCTTTGAAGATTCTACAGTGAGAAAAGGACTAAGCAACAAAGCTATAGAACTCTTTCCTCTTGAGACCCAAATAACAATAAAATTGAAACACCGGTCTACAATTAAGTAACAAGTGATCAAGTGGTTCCAGCAATTTCAACAAATCCGGATGCAATTCCAACCATTGACAGAACTTCCTCTGGCTATTTTATTAACTTTGATACGTTTTCTTAGGATCCCAGTGAACCTGAAACGACGCCAGCAAAAGGAACTTTGAAAGAACAAGCCACAGACTTTTTCATCTCCTGAAAAAGACTTATCTGGTTTCACCATGGATTGAACTGTGGATTGTTTTGGGAATATTCTTCTTTCTACTTTGGTTAGCTCTGGTATGCTGATGAATGGAAGATATATTCAAATGGACACAGCAAGTAAAAGAGTAAACTTACATCTCCAGCCACACAAATCATCCCATCGTGAACAAAGAGACTTGTCAGCAGTGAACATCACAGCCGTTCCTATACCAGATGGTATAGTTTGGGACAGAACTGAATATGACATTTTTGGCCCGTCAGAGCTGTTGAAGATTCCACACTTATTCAAGATTTCATTTAGTGACTTTATTACCTCTAGTACCTTTTCTGATGATTGGGACTTCGGGACTGTTAATAATATGATGTCAGATCTAGAAATGGCTGCAGTATTCACAAACCATGAATATTTAGAGGGTTCATCAGACTATGAACAAATGTATTGTTGTAACAATTATGGTAATCAGTTGTTGCACAAATCTGTAATACCTAGAAATGTACATATGTATAACCAATGGGAACATTGTCTCTCACCTCCAAATTGTAGCTCAGAAACTTTTGCAATGAAGTTTCCATATTTTTCAGGGTTCGATTTATCCAATGCTGGTTCATTTTATTTTAAAAATGAGAACAAGACAGGAAAGAAAAATATGTTAACCAATATAAAACAGATTTATTCTGCAGCATTTATTGTCCAACTGTCTAGACAGGGTTTTGACTTTTGGAAAGACAACATTGAGACAAAAACAGTCTGGGGTACGAGAGATTGGCAAGTGCAGGGGGTAGAAGCTTTATTTAGAGCCTGTATCATCCTTGAGCAAATAATGTTTTTAATTGACACTGTCCAACAAACGTCTTGCCTTGGGTTAACCAAAATCAAGGACATGACATGAGCACACGACCATACCTATACCTGCATTACACGGGGGAGATCGACGTACACACTATTTTGCATCACAACAGATCAGATCCAGAATGGAAAAAATGGTTGCTCTGGCCCACAGGCACAAACAATTATTACTATTGATTCCTGAACAAAACACAGAGTTTCACTATCAATAGGCCATACCGAAGATATGTACAAAGACATCATTCTGGGGTAGTAACAACATACAGTGTAGGGAAACTATGCCTAGATTGGCTACAGAAATCTATACTTGAGAATGTAAAGCAACACTTATCTTTACCTAAAGATGGCGCAGACCTTAGGGAATTCTTGCTAGAAAACCGCGGCAAAAACGTTTCATATATGCCAGTATATATGCTGCATATAATGAAATATGGAAGATTACCCAAGCAGAGACTGCAGGACGAATACGAGAAATTGATCGTATTCATTTAGAGAAATTTCTCTCTGTTTTAGACAATGGGTTAACGACTCTGTCGTCCAGGATACATTCATTGGACAGCTTTGTGTCTTCTACCATAGACATCATGGAACAAGACTTGGTCATGTTGCAACATGGTCAGTCTCAACTACGTTCTATCATGCTATTAGGCTGGATGCTACAAAACTTGAGTGCAGGCTATGTGCCTTGGCATTTAATCAATACTACGTCACTGTTTTCAGAATACAATCTCACTGATAAACAGATCAAACTGGCACAAAGGGTAACAGACTATACGGTGCTGAGCATTGAAAAACTGTAAATATTACCATTCACAGTGGCAGAAAAAACAGCTACTGAGTGGATCATACATGGTAACAATACTCTGCCTGTTACATTTTTCCCTTTTCAGTATTGCCTAAAACACATACCAGCAGGCAAATATGAAAGGTTGGGTAAAGAATACATCAAGACATCCTGGAATTTACCATACACACACAGATGTTGGAGTGGGGACATGAGGTGTTTCTTAGCGGTTCTAACTGTGGAAACGCACTAAGCGGTTCTCTACTTTTTCAGGGTATTAATCTGCACGGGGCCTGTGATCGTTCCACTACTAACTTATCCTGTCACCTGCAAGGTTCACCAGCTGCAGTGATTAATCCAATGCTTGGACTACTTTCTAATGGGAGTTACCTAATGATCACAGCTGCTGTGGCATGTTGTCAGGTATTCCAAATCTAGTGACTGTTTCATCCAGGGTCACTTACTGTATGCAAGTATTGTTTCCGCAAACCAAGACAGCCAGGGAGTCGCCTTTATGGCCTTCACTGAACATCTCTTCTATATCAAGTGATACTATAAGCAGAATGAAAGCCATTCTTTTACAAAAAACTGTGCCACTGACCTCGGCCTATGATCTACAAGTCGCAAGGAGTTCTGCCAAGATACATGCCCTTTTGAATACAAACTGCCCTATACATTTCTCAGAAATGTTGGAATGCATCTTAAACATGTCTGATATGAGCGGTATTGTACATCTATTTAAGAATGTACCTTCAAGACCTTTTCAAGCAGTCCCCTGAATACTTCCCAACTTCGTGCACTCTGTGTTTGGCAGACTGCCACTAATTTTTGGACTTGTTGCAGGGATCCTATTTTTGCTCCAACTTCAGCGATATGGCAAGCCAAATCACAAGCGCCACTCCAGGCACCATAGAGAGAGCTCTAGTGGAGATGAAGTGTCGTGAGCGCATCATTCAAATTTTAGGTTTACCTCGTCTCCGACAATTAAATACCACATGGTTTCAGTCATTCAGACCAATCTGGCAATATTTAATCTTACCTGTTCCACGTTGCCTGCTATACGGTGAAGAATGCGTGCTAGACATCTATTTAACACTCCCATCAGTCATGCCTATGGATATCGATAATCTGCTGGACCCAGTAATGGCCCATGCTCTGTGTTGTCCCCAGCGGCTACCAATTCTGATGACGGCATTCATTGAGATCTCACAGACGCAAAATGCTACTGCTGAGGTACGAGAGGAAACAACAGGCACACAGGTAACATCCGATTCGAACATTGCTGATGTAACCAATGCTGAAGGCGATGCTTCTCATCTATGTGCGATTAGTCTTCTAAACGAGGTCATCCAACTTTCACCTACAATGATAGAGGATTTGTTGTCTACAGACATAGAAGATTTCATGTTTTCTCCCAGCCCTAACACTGACTTTTGATTTTGGCATGCAGTGTTCTGAGAGACTTTGAATTTGACCTTCAGTTTTTAAGAAACAAGGGACTAGCTTTGGAACAAGTAATCTGCTTATAGTAGAACTATTCATGGAGAACAAAAATTATTTGAATACTTCCAGAGACAATATATGACCTTGTCCACATACAAAATGATTATGTAATCTGAAATGAAATGGTTTCGGCTCTTTTTTCTTCTGTATTTATGAGCCATTTCATGAAAGCTTTTATATATATTTTCATTTATTTAGCATTAATTGCCAACTTATACTTAGAATGAAACATTGCTTTAATATGTACAGCACCATTGCATTTTATGCATCGCAACAGTTTTCAATGCATTATTTACAATGTATTTTTAAACATGTTCTTAGCCATCCATATGTAGCTATGTTTTAGCTATGTTTAACATGTTTAGGATTTAGTAACGTCATACATACGAAAGTGGAGTGGGCGTTGTGTGTCGATTTAGATTCCGTATAAATTTCCCCATCCCTGCCCTTATATAGGTACAATTCACTTTGCCCTTATTTAGGCATAGAAATCCAGCCCTTATTTAGGCATTGTTCATGCTAACCAAATACAGGCATGGCTACTTACATTCGTTCATCTACGTCACAATGATTTCTTGGAAAACCAGACGCTTAAGCCTTATCCCTTGCTTGGATATTGATTTCTCCAAGAACTCATTTCTAATTCATGAACATCTATTCCTTAGGGGTTCATTCATGACGTTCTTACGCCCAATTTTTACGTCAATACTGGAATTCCTAAACACCTTCAAGGTATAAATATACCTTCACTTGCTATGGCAAACCATGGTGTGGTTCGACTACCTACTTGCATGACGCGGCTCGCCACAGCAAGTCCCGAAGGAAGTCAAGTACCCAACTGACGCACTGACCAGACGCTGTCATTCTTCTCGCCGAGAATCCAGTTCCAGTGTTTCTGACTCCCTTTGCTGGGTGTTAGAGTTCGAGTCCCGGAAAGACATACCAACCTCTCATTCTAAGGTACAGAGCTGATTAGAACCTAGAGAATCTTTTGGCCTCTCTTGGCATAACTAAACCAGACTAAGACAGCACCTACTTCCTCCCTCGTACTACACTTAGGTTAGGTACACAGGGGTAGGATGATTTTAGAAGCACCAGATGAGTATTTTAGCCTGTGTTATTTATTTATGTATTTTATGAATGTATGTCATAGCTAGAAGACATGCTATTACAGTATTATTTTATCTTACTGCTAACACTGTACATTTTATACTTCGCATTCTGTCTTACGATTGTAGCAGTTCATATCTCTTGCATGAGAAATAAGACTGTTCAATAAACCCTTTTATTGAAACACCCGTCTCACTATCTTTATGCAAATCTGTAGAAACGAAGCATGCACGATTGACTGAGTGAAACGGTTATCTATTGTTTTCACGACTCTGAAGATATTGTTCCGACTCTAAAAGGAAACAAAGTTGTCATGTTTATGCTGTTTTCAGAAACTAATCCCTTCTTGTTCATTCGAGAAAGTTTCTAGTGACCTCTGAGTTAGCTGGCACACACACAATTAAGTTTAATGTACTCAATAGAGACATACTGACCTAAGTCCTATGTCAAATCTATAGTGTATATTATTCCAATGCGCAGAGCCTATTAGGGATATAGGAACTACACTACAAGGCATGAACAGATTAATTTGGCTCTTAGGTAGTTCAATCTACTTTTACCCAATCTGTTTCTTTTGGTGGTATCTTTAATTTCAAAAACGTAATTGCTTGATGATATTTCTTCATTACGACATCCGAGGGTGCTCCTGTTTTTGAATTTCTCTGATATTCTTCACTAGGCCAATCTACTGTAATTTTACATTCTGTCCTTAAGTGTGCAGGCACCATTATATCAAACAAAACATCTAAATCTTTAAACAAATCCTTTGAAACTTTCACAAACCTTTCAACTTGCCTATTCCATTCAACTGGCTTCTCTCTTAATTTTGGGAACTCATTTGTAAATGACAAAATATCCTGTCGACTCCATGGAACATGCACGTATCCGTACCTCCCTCATGTGGACACAATCTTTCTACTTTCCCGGTTTCTTTATTCAAATATGTAATAGACACTTCCTTAGCCTGTGCTTCTTCCTTTTTCTTTTGCCATCTCACTCAATTTATCAAGGTCTCCCATTTCTGTAAGATACACAACAACTCTCTCACTTGCAACTTCCTTCCGGACATATTCATATTTTCCAAATCCTTGTCAGTAAAATCCACTCGGTAAGGCTTCTGTAATACCTTTGACTTCTTTATGTAGTTTCCCATCTCAGAGGATAGTTAAGTCAATATCTCATGAAACAATCTCGCATTTCTAGTTATTCTCCTGCATACAAACAACAATTCCTTTTCATCATAAGTGTTCAATCGATCTATTCCCACATTTCCAGTAAACATTTCTTCCAATTCTAGTTTCAATTTGTAAATATCTAATATTTTAGGAGGTGAACTCTGTTTTTCAATCCCTTGTGCCCATCTCTCTAAATCTTCTGGTGATACTGATGTGGCACTCCTGATCTCCCATGAATTTACTGTCCTTCCTTTCTTTGAAGTGCTAGATTTAACTCTCTTTGGGGTTTCGTTCACATTGTCCCTTCTTGGAAGATCCATTAATGAAATTACTGTCTCTTCTTGGAAGATCCATTAATGAAATTTCTGTATCACATTCACTGGTTTGGTCATCAGTTATTATGATTTCTATTTTGGGATTACTTAAAGGCATTACCTTAGCTGGTGGTTTTGAACAATTTACTTTATCTCCATACAAAGGAATAACAGGGCCTATAGTTACAGGTTTTGTCAATGCTTCAGGATTTACATTTAGTTGGTTCTTTTCTGTATTAATTCTTTATTTTTATTCCAGGCTTCTTTTTCTTTATCATAAAGTACTATATTAACGGTTTGCTCATGTATACCCTGTGGAATAAAGGATGGTAATAATATTGAAGCGCTTGGGGTAATTTTACTTGGTCCTTCTTGATACAGTGGTGGGTTTTTATTCAAAAAGCCTTCTAAAAATTCAACATCTGATTCTCCATACGAAGTCTTATTCAAGTGTTTCGATTTTTCTTTACACTTACTCCCTATTTGTTCATCAGCCATTAATATGGGATACAATCCTTCTGATAGCATTGCTCTTCTGTCCTGTTTCATCTGTTCTTCACGCGTCCCATTCATACCTCTGGTATAATATCCTGAACATTTTCCTCTTTGACACGTTTCTCTCTCAAATGACTCAGTCTTCCATTCTTCTAATGCCTCATACTGGATTATTCTAGGTCTTGGTTCTAATTCATACATCCGCATCCTAAAAATTCTGGAAAATTCTTCCATTAAAGGTACCATTCTCTGCAAAAGCTAAAACACCAGCATCTTTTGTGTATTCCATCAAATTCTCCATTCACACATATGTATGATAACCTTTCTCTATCATCATAAATCAAGCAGACGTTTTAGGTGGCTATATAGGAATTCCCTCCCTAGTCAAAATGGGTTTATCCTTCTTGAAGACATTTTTTTTTCTTTATAAATTACACTTTTCTCCTTTCTCCATACATTTTTCTAGACACTCGATGAATAAAACAAATCTGCAAAACCTCGACTTTTCCTGTCAGGGCTTCTCGCACCAAAAGACAAATGAGAATCGAGCATACAAATTTTCACAGGCCAATCAAAATGTAGTTCTTATTCAGCCTTCCAATCAAGCTAGAGGTCACGCTTGTAATCTGACCAATGCTAGCGCGGCCTTTCGATTGACATCAGTTCTGCTCCTTACTACTGACACTCCTATACAATCTGCGTTTGTCACACACCCACTGTTTCCACCAATCCCAGCGCGGCTCACTGTGACATCAGTGCGACTCCGGCAACTGAACCTCCCTTCACAAGGTACTGCATAAACTTCTTTTACTTTACTTTTCTCTCAAAATAAAATCCATTAACAAGGACGTATAAACATTCAAAGGATAGTTAACTTCATTTCACTGCAAGTAAAACCTTCCGCTCACTCTTCTTTGAGTAAGACCTTCCATTTACGTTTCGTATACTGCTAGTAAAACTTTAGGTTTACCCTTCAATCAAGCTCAGAATAACCTGCTAATCCTTCAGTGTTAACCTTACTAGGTGATATAACAAAAGAGTTTCACCAGCAAATTCTCTGCTATCAATCACTCTCACTTATACACGAAATAGTCCCCGGTTCAACACTGCCAGCCCTACCTAGCTTCTCAGTGTTATTCCAACAGATGAGTAACCTCACTGCAGTGTGGTTTCTATCGCCACCCGCTATTCACTTTTCCCTTTTCGCTATTCTGGACAAGATAAAACAAAACGTAACACAACAATAATCAATACTTATCACCAAACTATTCAATAATAACCATAGCTCTGCTTCCAGAAAAATGATCTAGCGAGTTACCAGCAACAGGTAATCTAACACCACATACTCACCTGGGCCCATAAATTCAATTACAACACTCTGACAATAACCGCTGGGGTCATGTTTTGTAATTCTCCAGATTTGTTATCTCTAGTCCCTAACTAATCTTTCACTGATCAAAAAGTTCTTTACTCTGGTCAATGGACCATTAGTTGAACTAGTTAATGGCGAAATGACATAAAATGTCAATATACTTACACATGGGAAATAATCACAGAGTCGGGATGATTTTTAACGTTTTATCTCAGAGTAATTGATGTGAACCACTTACACAGTACAGAACAGGCTCCGATTCTTACAGGACGGAAGATTAAAAAAATCAATAAATTGCATTCATTTATACTTTGCAATGACTCTGCATTAAAGGGAGAGGATACCGAGAAAAATACATAAGCTCATACACAGATATATGTATAGCTACCTAGAATGGTGTGAAAACCAGGCCTGGGAATTGGTAAGTGTCCCCCAGGAAAGATATGGCGAACAAAGGCTTCAGGACATGAATTTGGACAGGAATCAGGACACAGATGACCTCTCTATCACCGACGCTTGTGTAGCACCCCTCTCTGACACTCTCTTCCTCCTCGAGATTCTTCCGCGATCTTCTTCTAAAATGTATTTGCTTTAGATAATTGGTTCAGCAATTCAATTCTTCTTCAGTATCTCTCGTAACGCCGAGAGCATCCCGGTCTCAAGCCATTCAGCATCTCCGTCTGCAACTTCTAACTAAGGGCATATTAGCAAGGGCATGCAATAGATATCGCACTTAAGCGCATATTTTTTTACCGCTGTCAATCGCTGGATCTTATCGTGGAGAAAGCGCGTTATTACCAACATTTTTCTCCAATGCGATAAAAGAATCCACCAAAATCACAAGTAAAACAGTGATAAAAATGTTATCGCTAGCATAAACCTTGCTAATAGGCAGAGGTGGATTCAGCCTTAGAACCCACCTCCCATTGAGTATAATGGCTAAGTCAGGTATTTAGCAGGTTGTAATGACTTGGTTTTCTCTTATGTATTGGTGCCTCTGTCCGTTACCAGGCCATTACTTACCACAGCCCCCTCTCAGGACTCATGAAAACACCCCACTTTAGAATACCTACCTGAGAAAGGAATAACACTGAAAGCTAGAAATACTGAGCCATAGTTGGGAGGATATGTAAAGCAACTCAAAGCACCTCAGTGCGAACAACACCTTCCGGTGAACAACGCCTTCCGGCGAGCAACGTGCCACTGCATGAACAACGCACCACTGTGCGAACAACGCCTCCCGGCGACCAACGTGCCACTGCACGAACAATGCACGTCAGTGCGAACAACGCCTCCCGGAGAACGGACACATACCTCCACTATGCTGGGGTGAAATACTTAGAATGTATACTTCCCTGCTGGGAGCCGATTTCCCTCCCGTATCGACAACTACCCGTTGAAGGGGAATTTACCCATCCCTCCGTGAGCACTTTGTAAAAAAGGGGCCCGACCTTCCCTCACAAGGAATATACAAACAAATTATAAGCTCTGGGGTTTCTTTATTACACAATGAAAGAATGACCAAAGAAAGAAGTAACTAAACATCACAATAAACATTCTTCACATTAGCAATTACTGACGTATATATATATATATATATATATATATATATATTACCTACTGGCGGTCGCCAGTAGGTATATATAGTTAGGATTTTTTCTCTATGGGTTTTTTGAAAATTCTATGTCTAATAACTTTGGCGTTTGTGGACGGAATTGGCTGAAATTTTCAGGAAAATGGCACATTTTGTTTCTGAGCAGCCCTTGAAAATTTGGGGGGGGTTCGTCAAGGGGGGGCTGAGAAAAAAGGGGGGTCCCAAAACGTGTTTTTAACATTGAGTTTTCCATAGGGCGGTTGGCCTCACTTTTAGCCCGAACGGCTGAATGGATTTGCACGAAACTTGGCAAAATTGTAGGGACTGGTAGCCCGATGTGCCTTTTGTAGGTCTGAATATATGTGCTCCAGTGGATTTTGAGAAATTAACGTTTAAAAAAAGATATATATCTGTAACAGCGGACTGGGCAGCGGCCCAGGACGCGTACTTTTCGCGCAACGGAGCTTTGTGAAGCGAAGCTGATTGGTTCTCCGGCGTCTGTCAACATTCCAAAAAGTCCGTAGCGGCCGCCATCTTGTCTCTCGGTAGGATCGAGAGACAAGAGGAGGTCAAAACAAAGGGGGAAATAACTATAAGGGGGCATAGTAGATCCTCGCTGACCCCCTAGGTTTGATGTGGAGGTTTTAAAAGGGCCCCGCGGGGCAAAAAAAAATAATAATAATAATAATCGAACGGCTGAATGTATTTGCACGAAACTTGGCAAAATATTAGGGACTGGTAGCCCGATGTGCCTTTGCTAGGTCTCAATATATGTGCTCCAGTGGATTTTGAGAAATTAACGTTCAAAAAAAGATATATATCTGTAACAGCGCTCCGCTTCGCGTAACGGAGGTTTGCGAAGCTGATTGGTCATTCTGTCACTGGGCTATAGTTGGGCTACATCTGGCTGATATTTGGGCTACATTTGTTTTTTTGTGTGTCTGGCGGCCATCTTTGGGCTACATTGGGCTACATTGGGCTTCATTGGGCTACATTGGGCTACATTTGGGCTCCAACATATATATAGGCCAATGTAGCCCAATATATATTTTTCAAAGTTAATTTTCGTAAAAACCACTGGAGCATATATCTTGAGACATAGCAAAGGCACATCGGGCTACCAGTCCCTACAATTTTGCCAAGTTTCGTGGAAATCCATTCAGCCGTTCGAGCTAAAAGTGAGTCCAACCGCCCTATGGAAATGAAGGAAATGAATGGGTAATTTGTAATTAGCAAATAGCTCATCGCAAACTAGGAATGGTAAAGAATCGCTATTTATTCCTTAAAGTTCGCTATTTAGGAAATGCAAAAAACTTTGATGATACATATGGCGGTTCATCTCTAACAAGATAAGAAGCATAGGGATACATTTATGATGACTGGCGCATCACCAGGGATGTGTTAGTCATTCTGTGCCGCTGTTCCGTCACCTATGGTGTGCTGCATTTACAATGCGGCGCATCATGGGGCAAAAACAGCACAGATGCGTGATGTATCTGTGCCGTAAAGGTGGCGCATTGCTGGAGTTGTATCGCAAGTGTGATGAAGCTCCAGCAAGGGTCGGGGGTGCCCCTGTCGCAGGGTTTCTGTTCTCACACAGAACTGTGGACAGAGGATTGGAACCTCGGCGAATTAGGGTGTCCCAAAACTCACGTTAGTAATCAAAAACTCCTTAGCAAGCTAGGTACAGTGTCACATTGGATATAACAAACTCTCAATGTTTAGACAATCCAGAATATGAACTTATAGTACCTCAGGATACGTGGAACTCATGAACAGTCGGTCGTTATATATTTCTTAGAAACCAGAACATGGAGTTAAGAAGAACACATGTGTATTTGAAATGTTTATTTACTAATGCCGTCTTCTCAGGCGTAGTATCTTAGATAATAGAAGTACACATATTATCAGTAGCAAAATTACCAGCATAGTTACTAGTACATAAAAAGCGAATGGTGATAGTATGTTAACATGCTGTAAATGAATAAGAGTTAGCAACACTTATAAGCAGCCGCGGGCCGTGGAGGGAGTTACGGTGGGGCAGGGAGGCGGGGAGGGGGAGGGGCAAGGTAGAGAGGGCTCCACCCTGCTTCTCCCCCTCCCCGCCTCCCTGCCTCACCGTAACTCCCTCCACGGCCCGCGGCTGCTTATATGTCACCCTCCCTAATACACATATTATATTATTTGCTAAGAAGGTCTCTTTGTGTTGGTTTAGGGCGTGCCCATACTTTAGTGTCTTAGATTTGAAGGAATCACATCAGCATACACCAGCTCTCTCTTCATGTGAACCGCATCAACTGTTGTGTATGTGTGTTCGGCAAAGCAATATAAAACCCGCCTCATGCCCAGAATTGGCAGAAGTTGCACTTATGTTATGAGTATGAAGTCGTGGAGATCAGACCTCATAACAATTCTGTATCGTGTTGTTCTTGAAACTTTAGCACTCGCTGTACAGATATAGTTTAACAAGCAAAGCAGATAGTAGAGCAATAACATATTATTCTCATGTAAACCACGATGAACTACTAGGTGGAAAGCTAAAGCAACAACTAAGTGTCGTGTGCAGAAGTTGCAAAAAAGGAAAAATGGCGTTTAAACCGGTAATGAGCCCATGCTAACTTAACACGGTGTAAAGATATCCAGGACCTAGATGACACCTCCCCATCATCCGGAAACGAACTGAATAAGATAATAGAAGTGCCATCTCATGAGAGCAGATTGCAAGTTTATATGTGGACGGTCCGCAAGGTAAAGCATTAAAAACTAGGAAAATGTAATGCTAAAGAAAAATAAAACAGCCAAGTACTTTATCGAGTCTTAAGCCAATAGGCAAGGTAAATAATAAAAACTTGACAAATAAGTCAATGAATTGTCAATGAAATGCTAGTACTCAGCATATCAAACATGAAAAAGGTCTATGACATAACTGTGTATGCAAAATAAGCTGCAACAGCCTCCAATAGGAAGTCACCGTCTTCATCCGAAAACAGTTCAGCCATCCAATTTAAAAGCGGAAAAGAACATACGTGCTCTCCCAGCACCGGATCCTCTATCACCATCAGAGGACAGCTCGGTGGGTTTTCAAGAAAGCTCTGTTCCAAGAAAGACTGTGCTGCCGCCAGTAAATTCCAGGGACCAAGTAGTCCATGCATCAATGCCACAGCCATAATCCTTTCGCCAGGACAAACCAACTCGTGAGTAATGATAGGAGTCATCAGCTGATTAAAGTCGACGTCAGGAGAAACCGGTCCGCAGAGACACAAATCAATGGCCCAATCGAAATCACAGGTCAGGCAGTGAAATACAGGCTGGACACAGGTGAAGTAGGAGAATCGAAAAGATAATCCATATGCCGTGCTTAATATCGCCAACGGCATTGTGCCATAATATTCTAGCATGCGATTGCGGAACAGTGTCAGCAGCTGCAGGGTGGGAGGTTGCATAGGAGGGACATCCATATTTAAAAATGTAAAAAAGCACAAGAGCGTCCGCTGGTAATGCAAGTAAAAATGCCAATCCACGAACCAGAGTGGAGAAAATAGAATGAAAGGAAGCAGGGATGACTCCAAAGATTTTCTCAAATGAAGTCACGAGACCACTGGTAACAACTTTAAAAAAGTGCGCCAGGGCCTTTGTGGAGGATGCGTTAAAGATAGTCGGAACCATCTTGCTGAAATTGAAAGGCAAATCTGAATTGAAAAGGGTGTGCACCTCTGTACGGGTGTTCGCTATGTGAAGCACGAAAGTTTCACGGGCCGAACTCAAGGCCACCTCTCTCTGAGACAAAAGAGCTCTTATTCTTGCCATGCCGTTGAAATCTGTCCCAAGGTTGGTATTTGTGGCCAGATTGAAAACTCCCTATGTTCATGTGTGGGAGGAAATAGAACATTTCTGCAGCAAATAACCCGTTCACTTACTGTTACGATAAAAGGAATACTTTTAATTAACTCAGAACAATCTTCATTATTGAGCATCAAATAACTACCATTTTCCAACAACTTGAACGTGGGGATGATAGCAGGAACTGGCGTGCCTTGCAACACGCAAGCCATATTTGGTCGGTGTTTGTTGCATGAACCGTGTAACTGTATGTGCCTACACATTAGTGAATGATCTGGCGTCTCAGTGCATTCCTCTCCATTCAGATAAACTTCTTGATCATCTTTGAAACATCTGTATGTGTATGGAAGCGACCAGACCTCATGAAGAAAAGCACTACCTAAAGGTTCATAACGACCTATTGGTATATATTTCATACAATTTGAAAACTTATATAAAGCAAAAGGCAGCGTTATTAAACCGTGGATAAGGCATGTTGCCAAAAAACCCGCAATCCTCTGCTGATGATGTCACTGAGCATGTCATGAATGATGTAATATGTGACATCATCAGCAGTGGATTACAGGTAATAGTATCTCTAGTTTACTCCCCTATAGCTGTCTTTCTTTTAACATAAGTGTCTGTTTCCTTCCCTTATACTACATTTTACAGCTACAGATATTAGCTGTTAAAAAACCAATGAAATTCACTGAAAAAACCATAGGTTATAGACCATATATAGTTAGGAATTAGCATTTACAAAACCTTGAAAATTCACTGAAAAAACCATAGGTTATAGACCATATATAGTTAGGAATTAGCATTTAGAAAACCTTATTTTACTCACACAAAACCATTGAAATTCCATATATAGTTAGTTGCACTAACTATATATCGCGCACCCACAATCCACTGCTGATGATGTCACATATTACATCATTCATGACATGGTCAGTGACATCACTGATGACATCACTGATGACATCTCAAATGACATCACTGATGACATCACTGATGACATCTCAAATGACATCACTGATGACATCATGACACACCAATACCAGTTACTACATAAGCACTCACTGATTCCTACGTCTACACACACATTCACTCATTCACCCATACAATCACTCATACATACAGTCACTTATTATTACAACACTATCATATGCACTCATACACCTATGCAGACAGTCACACACTGCCACTCATCCATGGAGTTACTCACACACCAAGCCAGTCCTGTAAAGAATCAATCACACTTCCATTTCTTCATCTATACAGTTAAACACAGAACACCATACTTCAGTGACATCACTGATGACATCACTAATGACATCTGAAATGACATCACTGATGACATCTCAAATGACATCACTGATGACATCATGACACACCAATACCAGTTACTACATACACACTCACTGATGCGTACGTCTACACACACATTCATTCATTCACCCATACAATTACTCATACATACAGTCACTTATTATTAGAACACTATCATATGCACTCATACACCTAGTCAGTCCTGTGAAGAATCAATCACACTTCGATTTCCTCATCTATAGTTAAACACAGAACACCATACTTTTAACACATATACTAACACATACTTACTCTCTTATACAATCACTGATACAAGTACACATTGATATGCACAGAGTCACACACCTCCCAGCCAGCCACACACACACTCAGTCTTCCATACATCCAGTCATTCTTCAATATGTAAAACGTATTTAAACTTTACAAAAACACACAGACACTAGATGATGTCATCAGTGATGTCATTTGAGATGTCATCAGTGATGTCATCAGTGATGTCACTGACCATGTCATGAATGATGTAATATGTGACATCATCAGCAGTGGATTGCGGGTGCGCGATATATAGTTAGTGCAACTAACTATATATGGAATTTCAATGGTTTTGTGTGAGTAAAATAAGGTTTTCTAAATGCTAATTCCTAACTATATATGGTCTATAACCTATGGTTTTTTCAGTGAATTTTCAAGGTTTTGTAAATGCTAATTCCTAACTATATATGGTCTATAACCTATGGTTTTTTCAGTGAATATATATATATATATATATGTTGCCACACAAGGTTATCCCTTAATTGAAGACGCCTCACACGGAGAGTAGAATCACCTCTTTATTTGCGGACAGCAAACAGAATGTCATTTCATCACGGCTCCAGATGCAGCCATACGCGTTTCAGAATTTTCATTCCTTCCTCATTGGCACATTCAGGAAACAACCGCAGCTTTTTTGGGAGATGATTAAATACTCATTCAGTCCCGCCCTACATGGGCGTGGGCAAACTGCCTTCTGGAACTTGTAGTTTCCCCAAAGTTGTTCCCAAGTGGGTGCTGTTGTGTTCGTGAATGAAAAAGTCAATAACCCCAGTGGGTTGGAGCCGATTTAAAAAGACACTCAAGTTGCATTTAAACCTTGTGTGGCAATGTTTGGCGGCTTGTCCTAGTCGCGAAGACGCTCTGCTGTGGACTACAGATCTGCATCTCGTAACCACGAGGTGTGTTAAGAACGGAGAGTCACACATTGCGGGACAGTTTAAATGCAACTTGAGTGTCTTTTTAAATCGGCTCCAACACCACCTTCCCCAGAAAAGGGTACACAAAGATGCTAATCTTTGAAACTTTCGAACAAATTAGTTACATGCAGACAACCTCCCCTAATAAAAGGGTACACCACGTGAAAGTGTGCAACGTAACTTCTCCAAAGAGTAACAACTAGACTCTAGGGAACAAAATGTAAGTGCTGACTGGCACCACAACCCCACAAACACCCTAACTGCACAAGCAGAGTGAAACACAGGATACCCACCCTGTGAGACCAAAACTACAACGTCCTCTATATAAAGATATACAGGGTACCCCATAAGGTACAACATTACCCTAGTTTCAAGATATGGCATTGACTGGCCACACACCCACACCTTCATAAGGGTACACCATAGGGTAAGATGTTGCCTTAGGAAACTAAACTCCCCACAAAAGAGAACAACTAAAAGTATTAAATCAACCAGAGAGAAATTATGCTCAAATCATATATTCACCTACAACATGCACAGAGATACTAATAAGTTCACTACAATGACATACTACAACCCCTCAAAAGTAAATGGAACAATCCATTATGCCCAATACACACATCAACCTTCAATATACACCAAAATACAAATAAGGTAAGGCATTGGCGAATGAAGAAAAACAAAAAAAACAAGAGTTTTTAGCTTCGGTGAGCAATTTCTCACCCGAGATCTTCATGGCCAGAACTCTGATGAATTATTTGACACCAGGCGACGTGTAGGTAAGACGAGGAAAGTAGTCCAGGAGATCCTACGCCCAAGGAAACAAAACATCCAACCAAGGGAAGAAAACTGTTGAAGAATCATGTCGACCGTTCCTGCGCCAGCATTGAAGAGTAAGGGAAACTTAGACAAAAGCAACTACTTCACAGTAACTCCGAGAGTCCCAGAACAAGCACCAACGAAACTGGAAGACGATATACCAACAGGGCTTGACGCTTGTAATTTTACTGTAGATTTCACTGTGGTTGGCAACGCTCGTGCGGGAGAAACTGCATGGGAAGCTGTCGCAAACTGACCAGAGTAAAGCAATCCCAAGATGGCGGTACGTTCGCACGACATACACAGGATGGCTCAAGGCACGTTGCTGCGCTGCCGCTGCGAGACTTCTGAGAGCAGCCAAGGCAAGAGGAACAAAGAAAAACGTCATAGACGCCGCTCGTGAAGAGGTAAGATGTGCGCGGCTCGTGCGCATTTTCAAATTCAAACACGAAGGGCCAGGCACACCCCCAAAGTTGTACATGTGCCCCGTGTGCACTTTCCAACAAAAAGATGCCGACACAAGAGTGAAGGAGGGGCGGCCACACGCACCCTCAATACTGTACATGTGCTCCGTGTGTAGTTCCAATTTGTAGGAAGCCGGCACAAAAGTGATGGAGGGGCGGTCACTCATAGCTAAAACTGCGAGAACGGCTAAATCTCAGTGGCACACTGAAAACGTTGAGTGATACTCAAAGGAAAATTCCACAAAAACCAAATAAAAGAAAAATGACTTCACAGACGAAGGTTGCTGTGCATGAGAGTGAACTGCCAGCGCCAGGGGACCTCCATAAGAGCAAACAAAAAATTGCACAAAGTAAATGTCCACACCGTGTGAAAACAGACTGAATACACAGTGGTTAAATCCAAGGCGAACTGTCAAAGTACACAAGAAAGCCGGAAGATACAACAGGGTGATCAGGCCCGCTGAGACAGTGGCTCCTGTAGCTGGGAACAGATAGACTCCAGATGACAGTGAAAAGGCAGTTAGCTTACTCACAACACAGACGCCCAGGGTGCAGGCTGTCCAAGTTGAAAAGGACACTGGTGGGGTTAGCTGGGCGTTAGCTTTTAGTTTGTTTAGGTTCCTTCTTGATTCTTTAGTAGACACTTATCTTTAGTTGACACACGTAGATTCATCAGCTTCAAATCGTCGCCAAAATGTGGTACACAAACAATGATGTGTAGTCCAGGTGTAGTAGTAGATCCCTCTTTATTGACAGGTAGATAAGTAGCAGGTTACAGGATAATAAGATACTAATAGAAAACCCCACCAGGAGATAGCTTCCAGCTCCTCAGCCTGAGATGACCAACTGACTCTCTAGCTAGAGTCAGGCACTTAACATTCCATGATGTCACAGGACATTCTGAAGCAGTGGTAGAGGGGAAAAGATACAGTAAGTATTTACCACAATAACCTTGTGTGGCAATGTTTGGCGGCTTGTCCTAGTCGCGAAGACGCTCTACTGTGGACTACAGATCTGCATCTCGTAACCACGAGGTGTGTTAAGAACGGAGAGTCACACATTGCGGGACAGTTTAAATGCAACTTGAGTGTCTTTTTAAATCGGCTCCAACCCACTGGGGTTATTGACTTTTTCATTCACGAACACAATAGCACCCACTTGGGAACAACTTTGGGGAAACTGCAAGTTCCAGGAGGCAGTTTGCCCACGCCCATGTAGGGCGGGACTGAATGAGTATTTAATCATCTCCCAAAAAAGCTGCGGTTGTTTCCTGAATGTGCCAATGAGGAAGGAATGAAAATTCTGAAACGCGTATGGCTGCATCTGGAGCCGTGATGAAATGACATTCTGTTTGCTGTCCGCAAATAAAGAGGTGATTCTACTCTCCGTGTGAGGTGTCTTCAATTAAGGGATAACCTTGTGTGGCAATGTTTGGCGGCTTGTCCTAGTCCCGAAGACGCTCTGCTGTGGACTATAGATCTGCATCTCGTAACCACGAGGTGTGTTAAGAACGGAGAGCCACACATTGCGGGACAGTTTAAATGCAACTTGAGTGTCTTTTTAAATCGGCTCCAACCCACTGGGGTTATTGACTTTTTCATTCACGAACACAACAGCACCCACTTGGGAACAACTTTGGGGAAACTACAAGTTCCAGGAGGCAGTTTGCCCACGCCCATGTAGGGCGGGACTAAATGAGTATTTAATCATCTCCCAAAAAAGCTGCGGTTGTTTCCTGAATGTGCCAATGAGGAAGGAATGAAAATTCTGAAACGCGTATGGCTGCATCTGGAGCCGTGATGAAATGCCATTCTGTTTGCTGTCCGCAAATAAAGAGGTGATTCTACTCTCCGTGTGAGGCGTCTTCAATTAAGGGATAACTTTGTGTGGCAATGTTTGGCGGCTTGTCCTAGTCGCGAAGACGCTCTGCTGTGGACTACAGATCTGCATCTCGTAACCACGAGGTGTGTTAAGAACGGAGAGTCACACATTGCGGGACAGTTTAAATGCAACTTGAGTGTCTTTTTAAATCGGCTCCAACCCACTGGGGTTATTGACTTTTTCATTCACGAACACAACAGCACCCCCTTGGGAACAACTTTGGGGAAACTACAAGTTCCAGGAGGCAGTTTGCCCACGCCCATGTAGGGCGGGACTGAATGAGTATTTAATCATCTCCCAAAAAAGCTGCGGTTGTTTCCTGAATGTGCCAATGAGGAAGGAATGAAAATTCTGAAACGCGTATGGCTGCATCTGGAGCCGTGATAAAATGACATTCTGTTTGCTGTCCGCAAATAAAGAGGTGATTCTACTCTCCGTGTGAGGCGTCTTCAATTAAGGGATAACCTTGTGTGGCAATGTTTGGCGGCTTGTCCTAGTCGCGAAGACGCTCTGCTGTGGACTACAGATCTGCATCTCGTAACCATGAGGTGTGTTAAGAACGGAGAGTCACACATTGCGGGACAGTTTAAATGCAACTTGAGTGTCTTTTTAAATCGGCTCCAACCCACTGGGGTTATTGACTTTTTCATTCACGAACACAACAGCACCCACTTGGGAACAACTTTGGGGAAACTACAAGTTCCAGGAGGCAGTTTGCCCACGCCCATGTAGGGCGGGACTGAATGAGTATTTAATCATCTCCCAAAAAAGCTGCGGTTGTTTCCTGAATGTGCCAATGAGGAAGGAATGAAAATTCTGAAACGCATATGGCTGCATCTGGAGCCGTGATGAAATGACATTCTGTTTGCTGTCCGCAAATAAAGAGGTGATTCTACTCTCCGTGTGAGGCGTCTTCAATTAAGGGATAACCTTGTGTGGCAATATATATATATATATATGTATATAAATATATATATATATAGAGCCTGAAAATGAAAGAAATAGTTAAACATAAACAATCATACAACAAGGGTCACTGGAACACCTCACCATGATCTTAGTCATCTTGCATTCGTAGAAAGGCCCGTCTCCCTACCTCTGGCTCGGTCAGGACTCTGTTCCACAGTCACGACTGCACGTCTGCACCGTGATGTATCACCAGACCGCCAAAACCATCAGACCAAAATCTCACACTCTCTTGGGTCTCTTTCTATAATATAGAATGCAACCCTCCATCGAAGCTTCTAGAAAACTCCGCCTACCTTTCCCATCAGATTCCTGTACCACCTCATACCGAGAGCACAACAGCAGCTGGCCAGGCGTTTGCTATGACTCCGGCGCGAATGAGCACATTCCTCCGATAAGAACCGGTTCTCTCTGGTTTAGGAAAAGTGAATAACAGGTAGAAATTAAAACACAACCTCTCACCATCACCCCAGAAGTAAGTTGTTATCACAATCTTCCCATTCCCGGACTCGACCCCTTCTCTGTGCCTTACCAGCAAATTCCATGGCCGGGGACCTATGGAAGAACCACAGGCTATTGAAAAAACACTTTCCCTGGGACAGTTCTCGCTTCCCCGGGTATGAGCCCACGGTTGGATCCATGCTCCTCGGGGATTACCATCATCAGTAGGATGTCCATCTCCACTGAGAGTGGTCCCCAGCCTCAGGGCGACAGTCCTGGCAGTGGGTCTGAGGGGGGAAGCAGTGCTTCTTGTTTATTCCCTGAGGAAGGGCAGGTTACTAATTGTGTCCCCTATGTTGAGCCAATTATGGCCGATCCTGTCATAACATTTTTTTAGCTGGAATGTCGCTGGGATTGCGAGGAAGTTGGCTGTTCCGGACTGGAACATCTTGGTGGAGGGTTCTCCATCTGTATTTTCCAAGAAACTGGGCTCGGAGAATGGCGGCAGCTTAGAACATGGAGTCACTCGAGCATAGGCCTCTATGCCCGAAAAAGAGCAAAAGCAGTATGCAGGATCATGCCAAAGCAAGTAGGCAAGCCCTGCCATTAGGTGAGATAAAGTCGGAAATGGAAAGAACACTGACAAGCCCTGCTTTATAATCACATATGCCTAAATAGCAGCAAAATATACTGAGATGGTGGTGGGCAACGGTCCTAATTAGTTCAATCGTTGAAAATACCTCGGTCACTACAAAGGTGTAAAAATTCCTGCGATAACCCCGGTTAGCGTGACTTTTTATATCGCTGCCCGGGGTCTCATTGCTAATCGGCGTTAGGTCTGTTAGCGGCAGATTTCGTGGTCTTTTAGTTGGGTATGCCTACTTTGCATGTCCTTAGCGATAAATATCACTGACATGCAAGGCGGCCCCCAAACTGTTGCTTTCGCCAGAAAGCTGTTTCTAACAGCTGTTAGCGACGACTTGCCGATAGGGCGATAAAAATATCGCCATTTTAGCGGCAAAAAGTGCTGCGAAAGCGGCGATATGGCCCTTGCTAATATGCCCCCAAGTAACTAAACATTCATAATGTAATTGTCACAAATAAAAAAATATCTGCAGATTCCCATGCATTTCAGTGGACTGTCGTTCCGGTTCTCATGAAAGTATCCATCAGCAACCTTGGGCGATGTTCAAGTTGACATCGCGTCTTCCAGCTTGGTTGCACTATGCATGTGCGGTAGAACGAGAGGGAATAAACTGTGGCTCACGATTCTAGGCCCAAAATAAGCACTATTGAAAGAGTCAAAAAGACAAATGTTAAAATCAAAAATAAATGGTTTCACTGTATACTACCTATCTCTACTCTAATCCCATTTACTTAATATTACTCTTCCCGCATTAGCATTAGTAGAATAGCTGGGTTTAGTTTTTTAGCAAGTAAGTGGCAAGCATGTGATTTTCAAGCGGCCATTTTGTTAACTACTGCGCAAGTACAGAAAGTTCCCTCCAAGCAAAAGATACGTCATACCACGTAGATGTAGTAGACGCATGCGTACTAAGGACTTTCCGTTAGCGGCCATTTTAGAATCACATTTGAATTATTTTGTTAATAAGACACATAGGCAAGCTTCATTTTTACTCAATAATGTTGTGTAGTGCATATTATTTCCACAATACAAGTTTAGTACGGAGTTAGTGGTTCCATGAGAAGATTGTTTATAAGCAAGTCTCTTATTTCACGAGTCCTTGCTCCATCACCACGAAAAAGGGGCTGCCTGACCCTGCCTGTCCAGTGGGGAGAACGCTGGTTACAGGTAAATGCCAGGATACCCGTCCCTCCCCAGCGGTCAAGGCCTCCAGGCAGCTGCCCGCATCCGTACAGTGCAGCTGCAAGCGAAGCCCTCACTTTGCCTGATGCAAGCTACAAGCCGCCAGCCCATTACCGTCGGGCCCAACTCACTGAGGAGGCGGCCGGCAAATTGTTACAGCCCATGTCATGTCCTTAGCCTGTGGAAAAGTAAATTTTACCATGTTGTATGTGCCTACGTGTTCCCCATCTTATGTTATATGTGCATGAGTAATATGCATATGTATTCCCCTCTGATCGATTAAAGATGCAATTACGGTTGTGTCCATCTCTAGTATGCCAGTTTCCAGTCTTCATGAAAACTACGAATATTAGGCCTATGTAAAATCTATGTTGCCACGTTTTACAGTGTACACGTTAATTCATTGAATTGTCCCCGTTTCTAGGCCTCAAAAGGGCCCGGACACCAGATTCCGCTTCTGTCTTCTGAAACCTCGCTGAGGAGCGATACAGCCCCCACCTGTATTCCTGACCCTTCACTTACTTCCTGCCTCACAGTGCCCGGCTCAGCCTGGCTCTGCCTACGAGTCTGCCAAGAGTATGTTATGATTCTAGTTATCAGTCCAGTCCTCCTTCTCTGCATTCCTAAGCTACTGAATCGCATCAATAGTTTCAGTCATCGTCTAGCCTTTACGTCTCCATGTAAGAGAAATACTGTATTAATGATCATTTAATATTCTTCAACACGCACTACATGTAGAATAATGCATGCACCAGTCTTAGAGTCTGTTAGCCTTTCCCCTCCTGACTTTTAGTTTATATCAACATGTTCTCAAACATTAGATACTAGATAGGGTTTAGGTACATGTCGCTCTGACTCTCCAGACTTCAGTCTCCTCCTCTAGCACAGAGTTCATAGCCCCCAGCTTCTCCCTAGTAACACGCCATTGCCAGCTTGCGCGCACCACTAGGTTAGAGGTCCCGGCTCCTTAGGTAGCCCCCTCCATGTTTCCGCCCCATTTATGACATATTCTGTTACGTTTACATCACATGTCTATGTATACGCCCTGTCCACACCTCCTGTTACACCTACTTTCACCCTTATCTTTCGCGACTGTTACTGACCCCACCCACTGCTCCGCCTATCGTATGTACTGTAATGCAATTGTTTTAGTATATATGCTTGTGCACTGTTATTAAAGTTGTGCTAGCTAGCCATCTCAGATCTTCCCCGTGCAGGTTGTCCTGTTCCTGTCCTTATGCTGTATTAAACCTGCAAAACTCCTACTAAGTCGAATCTTGACTCTTATTTATTGAGCTATCTGTTATTACGATATCCAGTCAAAAATAGATCCGGTATTATTTATTTATATACCACATAATGGCGCCCGAACAGGGACTTGCCCTTTCCCCACGCGCCGGAGAAGCCACGTATGCCCCCTGACCCTCTGCAGCCGTGACGGAACCATACCGTGCACGTGCAGATATTTCTGCTTCAAGTATCCCTCAGGCCCACGGAGGAGACGTAGGTTGCGGTCCAGCATCCAGACGAGGCGGTGGAGGAACGCGGCGAGTCCCGACCAGAGCCCAAGCCAAGAGTCCAAGGTCCGAGGTATCCGGAGGCCCACCCGTAACTGAAATCCGAAGTTCGTCGTCTGTCGTCGCAGCAGTCCAGTCCAGTCCGAAGCCTTCAGTTCTTGCTGCCCGGTGAGTACCGTTGCTGGGGTAGTATCTAGACAGGGTCAATTTAATTGTCTCTGGTCCGTGGGTTTGAGGTACAACAGACCCAACACGAAGTGTCCACCTAGGTGGATGCGGGTCCTGACGTGTCTCTTTATGAGACCGGTAAGTTTCGTACTGTTTTAGCAGTGCATCTAGTTTCTGTTCTAGTCAGTTCTGTTCTCGAGAAATTCATGTATTCTGTTTTCAAGTATTCCAGGTAGTATTCTGTCAGAACTGTTATTTTAAAATGTTCTTCATGTATTTTAATGTCGTGGTATGAAAGTGGTGTAATTATCGTGTCCATTGTGTATTGTATTACGTCTAGATTACAGTTCAATCATGCCTTTGTTTTCTAAACTACGTCAGTTAAAAACTAGAAAAGGTCTGCTTGAAGAAGCAGTTCCTGTCCCGCCTAGGGACAGTCCAGGTCATTTCATGTATCACAAGCATGGCATAAGTGCCATATTATATTTAGATTTATGGGTAGAGTACACCAAGGAGTTAGAAGTAAAGTATAGATGGCCCGTATCAGGTACGTGGGATGCCGAGTGCATCATGCGAGTAGAGGAAGCATTATGGAAAAAGAAAGCCAGACAGTCACAGAAAGACGCCATCGAGTTATGGCGCAAGGAATCTCATAAAAGAACCGAAAAAGAAATCAGAAAGTCAGAATTAAGTAGAGAATCCTCAGAAAGAGCCCAAGAAAGGGAATTAATCGAGATAGGTGAACGAATTAGAACCGAACAGTCAGACAGGCAGAGGAATGCCCTCATCAAGGGTATGTATCCTCTTCTTGCCGAGGGCTTGCCAAAAGCAACCCCGGAGGCATCCAGTAATTTCCCGCCACCATTAGTTCCGACCAAGCTACGTCACAAACCGACCGCAGCTGATATTTTTATCTCGTCCTATTTGGACGACACTGTCCCAGAATATGCAAATCCTGTTCCACCAGCTCCACCAGCTCCTGTAAATCCTCCTCCAGACACCGGGGCACCTTTCGCAGTACCTGCTCCGGTACCCCCGGTCCAGCCCACATTACAAGTACCCGCTACGTCCGTCACTATGCCAGCACGAAGAGTATCAGTCGACGATTCCAGTTTAGGGGCCGCGGGAGGAGGTCCCCCGGGAACCCCGCCGCCACACAAGCGTGTAACGGCAGTCGAGTTACATGAACGTGCATTACAGCGTACGCCCAAATATCAGTCCGTTGCAGAAATCAGGCGAGCCCTTACTGAATGCCGTTATGATCCAGTCCCAGGCGATGATAGTTTGGTTATATATTCCGTACGTATAAGACGGGTGACCGAGTATTTGGACACCCTACCGAATATGAAAGAAGATCTAGACAGGATATATCGTTTCATCCGTACAGGGGATGATCCAGAAAGTATTGGCGAAGTCATATCACAAAGGAAAGCTGAGACCCAGCTCATGATATTAAAGTTTCTGATCAATTGTTTAATAAGGGAACAAGATTATCCGACCAAAGATCCGGCCGAAATGAGAAGTCTGACAAGGTGGAGTGATAATATAGCCGAGGGTAAGCACAGAACCATCAGTAGTATAGAGAGTATGTACAAGAAAATTCGTAAGGAAATAATAAGGTTACACGAACAACGTAAAACAGCACAAGTAAGCGAGAAAGAGGATGACTCTCCTACAGAAGAGGTAGAGGACGAGAACACTGCCAGAATAGCGTACGTTGGTAAATCTAGACTTTCCGACCGACATTCACGTCTGGAACACAAGGAAGTCTTTCATCATCCAGCACCGGAACAAGGTTCTCTAGAACAAGTATTTCAAGCTTCCGACCATATTCTGAAATCACGAATCGGTTACAGTGAGTTAAGTACCATGCATGAACAGGAACTAGCCCGATCAGCAGTCCGATGGGTTACTGATTCTACCACTTTTCCAGACGAAATAGTGGCACAAATGTTTCTGAAACTGCCCCCAACCGAGCAACGACTGGGGGGTATGTATATGATCCAGCACCTCATTACACTGTATGAGGGTCAACATTCTGATCCAGGTCCGTTACACGATGTATTGAACGAGTTACTCCAGTATAGATGGAAAGGTTTAGGTACCGATTTAATTAGTGTCATTCTAGAACAGCGTCACAAATATAGAACGTTCCTGAACCCGCATTTCGTTCATGTCTCACCTCCAGAAAGTAAACCGTTTTATATAGACAGACAGAACCCGTTACGAGAAGTACACCCAATTAGGACACCAGCCGGTGAAATGCAACGAGTATTTGTTTATACCCCGATTACGAAGATGGAACTCTTAGAGATGAAGAAGTTAATTCCCTGCCATGACAAAGATCCAGCAGGGTTCCACCGAGAATTGAAAGATATGCTCCGTATGGGAGAATACACGTATCCAGATATAATTAAAATGCTAAAGGTCCTGTTGCCCGCAGGGGTATACGAAAAACTCAAGGAAAAAGAATGGGAGGTGGGAGAGAAAAAGATAGACTGGGCAGTTCTAGAAGCTGAAGATAATATACGAGTACCAGGTACCGGTCTAGGAGATAAATGTAAAGAATTACCTGAGCTGTTAATTCAAGTTTTGCCAAGATTACTAGCCACGAAAAAGGAAGACTGGGATGCAATCTCAGCCTGTAAACAGAAACCAGACGAAGATACGAGTGATTTTTATTCTAGGTTTGAGAAATGTTTTAGCATTAACAGTGGTCTCAAGACGAGTAGCGAGTCATACCCTCATCTTTTTGTTACTAAATTAGTCGAGAATTCAAGTCCACAAGTTAAGAATCGAGTTTTGAAAGTCGAAAGTACATGGCAAGCTAATACTCCGTCCCAAATGCTTCAGATGCTTCAGTATCACCAGAATAGAATCAGAGAAGAGCAAGATCATGAAAGGAAACGTATGAAAGACACGAAAATGAAAGTACTAGTTGCACAATCTGTTCCTCAAGACGGTCAGAAGAAGGGTACGAATCAAGCCAGTCATCCTGCAGCTCCCGTTAAAGGGACCTGCAATTATTGTAAACAGCCAGGTCATTATATAAACGAGTGTGCAGTTCTGAAACACAATATAGCTACCGGTAAAACTAAAGAAAGACCACGTCCGCCTAGACAAGAACAAGTTTCACAGACTTCTCAGCCATCGCAGAATGCACCACAGACAGTTACAGCACCGCAGCCTATCGCTGCAACACAGCATGTTACACAGCAGATGTACCAGTATGCTCAGGCAAAATATCCAGAGTATCAACAGTATTCATGAAAAAGCCTAGAGAGGGAGGTAGGCTTGCCTCTCATCGAGATACCTGTAGATCAAGAAGGTCCCTATGTTCATAGTCAAGTATTAGGGAAAGACAGAAAGTTTCTGATTGATACAGGGGCAAGTAGGACTACCATAAGTCACGCCGAAGTTCCAGGGGCTCCGCTCTCAGGCTCTAGTAACGTTTCCCTTGGATTTTCAGGAAAGCCTATTGTAAACGAGATATCTAAGCCAGTTACTCTAGAAGTAGGTCCATTGTCCCGCACTACTGATCTGTTACTTACGAAATCATGTCCAGAAAATCTGTTAGGCATTAAGACACTGAAAGAATTAGGTGCAGTTATTTGCTGCTCCCCAGAGGGAATACGTTTGTTTTTACGTGACTTCAAAGGTCACTATGTATTACGTGATTTTGATCCAAGATTGTCTAATGTTCCGCAGCATTTATGGGCGCAAGGTCCAACTGATGTAGGTTTTATGCAAATCACACCCCATCGTGTGACTCTCAAGCCAGGTGTAGTGTTCCCACGAATCAGACAGTACAGATTGCCACCTGAGGCTGTAGCAGCCTTATCTAAAATTATTGACGAGCTCACGGCTCAAGGAGTAGTTGTAGAAACTGACTCCAATGTATGTAATTCTCCTATCATTCCAGTCATGAAACGTACTGATCCAAATGCACCACCAGTATATCGATTAGTGATTGACCTTCGAGAACTCAATAAATGTATTATTCCCCAGTACCCAGTTGTCCCAGATATCTCTTCCCTACTGACAGCCATTGATTCCGAAGCCTCATTTTTCACAGTCATAGACCTCAAGAACGCGTTTTTCAGTGTCCCCATTCATCCAGACAGCCAGTTTCTTTTCGGATTCTGTTTAAATGGAAGGAGCTATAAATTCACACGAGCTCCTCAAGGTTTCAGGGAAAGTCCTAGTATTTACAGTCAAGCACTTAAGAGACAGCTAGACAATATTCACATGCCAACTGACACTGCCCTGCTCCAGTATGTCGATGATCTACTGATCACAGCCCGTTCTGAACGTGCTTGCGAGCGAGCGTCACTTACAGTTCTGTATTTCCTAGCCGAGATGGGGCACAAGGTGTCCCCTTCGAAGCTTCAATTCTGTGTCCAGCAAGTGATCTACTTAGGCCACTTACTGTCCAAGTGGGGTAGGCAGTTGACACCAGACCGTATCCAGTTAATAGCGAGTCTTCCTCAGCCCAAGACCCAGAAGGAGGTACGTGCTTTTATCGGCCTTACTTCTTATTGCAGACAATGGATTCCTCAGTATGCATTTCTAGCTAAGCCACTGATACAGTTAACGACACAGGAGGCAGCCGTATTGACTGTCCTCCCTTGGACATCTGAACATACACTTAGTTTCAATGAGTTGAAGAAAGCTTTATGCCAAGCTCCAGTTCTAACAACACCTAACTACAGTAAGCCTTTTACACTTTTTGTTACAGAACGTGATGGTACAGCATTATCTGTTCTTACACAAGATCAAGCAGGACAATACAAGCCCTGTGCTTATTTTTCGAGCACACTAGATCCTGTAGCCCAGGCTCTGCCTGCGTGCCTCAAGTCGGTTGCAGCCACAGCTCTAGCAATCAGACAAAGTGATTCCATAGTATTAGGACACTCCCTGACAGTACAAGTTCCACACTCCGTGGAAGTTCTTTTAAACCGAACACAGACCCAGCACTTGACAATTGCACGTTTGACAGGTTATGAACTGACACTGTTCCAGCCACACATAGAAATCAGACGCTGCAATGTTTTAAATCCTGCTACACTGTTACCATCAGTTACTTCACATCCTGCCACACATGACTGTGTGGAAGTTGTTAACACCATGACTAAGCCGAGACAAGACTTGACAGATATTCCATTACTAGATCCTGACCTGACACTTTATGTGGATGGTTCATGTATGAGAACAAGTACAGGAGAACTAGTAGCCGCGTATGCAGTGACTACAGACACTGAAGTTATTGAAACATATCGTATTGACACTCTGTCCGCTCAAGCAGCAGAGCTAGTTGCTCTGACCCAAGCCTGCATACACGCCAAGAATTTGAAAGTAAATATCTATACAGATTCACGTTATGCATTCGGAGTTGTACACGACTTTGGAGTGCTCTGGCAGGAGAGAGGTTTTATGACTTCTCATGGAAGATTCAGCATGGTCTCCTTATTCAAGCTCTGTTAGATGCAATACACTTACCGACATCTATTGCTATCATGAAGTGCAAAGCACATACGAAAGTTACTGACATTATTTCCCAAGGTAATGATCTAGCAGATCGCACAGCCAAGCTTACAGCACAGACTCTAGACATTCCAGTTAATCTGACACAGACACATACTCCAGATCTGACTACATGTATGACAGTTAAGGACCCCACTCAAGATGTCATAGATATCCAGTTGCATGCTACTCCCGATGAAATCGAGAAATGGTCCGAACAAGGAGGGGTCCAGACAGATCAGGGATGGGTGACGAAGGGAAAAGCCACATGGTTTCTCCCCGACTCTATGGTTCAAGTCATTATCAATACCGCACATAGTCCTGCACATTTAGGAGAAAAAGCTATGTTAGATAGTATCCAGAACATTTGGTTCAACAAGCATTTACGAGCTGCAGCCAAGCAGAAAGTCCGTACCTGTATGATATGTTGTCAATTTAATCCTGGTAAAAGTGTACCGGTGGAACAAGGGGGATTCCAGCCTCCTGACCACCCTTTTGAAGTCCTCCAGATGGATTACATTCAGATGGAGCGATGTCGAGGTTTCAAGTATGTCCTCGTAGTCGTATGCGCTTTGTCCAGATGGACAGAAGCATATCCAGTTCCAGATTACACAGCCGCGACCACTGCCAAGCAGTTGGTTCGTGAATTCTTCCCCCGCTACGGACTCCCTAGGGTCGTATATTCTGATAACGGCCAGCCATTCTCATCTGAGCTCATGAAACACATCTCCCTTTTGCTAGGGTACCAGTGGAAGTTCCATTGTGTACGCCATCCTGAAGCAGCTGGTCTAGTAGAGAGACATAACCAGACCCTGAAAATCCGCATTGCCAAAGTCTGTAAAGAGAAAGGTGTGGACTGGCTAGTAGCTCTGCCAGTCGCTCTGTTCTACATGCGCATGGTCGCACATTCCAGATCAGGTCTGTCCCCGTACGAGGTCGTTTTCGGCCGCCCCCCTAATATGTGGGGTACACCTAGACCCCGAAGTATTACCGATGTTTCAAGTAATATGCTGACAGATTACCTAGCTTCCTTGATGTCTGCCCTACACTCTTGTCGTTCACAGGTTGCCGCCGCATTTCCAGACAATACCGAGGTGGCACCGCATGAAATCGTTCCTGGTACCCTGGTTCTTGTAAGGAACTTTGATCGTTCAAGTCCGCTGGAGCCCCGCTGGAAGGAGCCGAAGCAAGTCCTCCTGGCCACCCGTACTGCCGTCAAGTTGGAAGGCAGGAAGGGCTGGGTGCATCTGTCTCATGTAAAGAAGTTTTATGGACTAAAGACTGTTTCCAAGAACAATTCCGAGGATTTTAAAGACTGCCAAAGTACTGTTCTCAAGGACTGTCCCGCAAATGACATTGATACGAATCCCTCCCGGTTTGAGAAAACTCCGCAACAGGAGTATAAGTTGAAATTAAGGTCTAGTAAAATAAGTCAGCCAGTTTGATTGTCTAAGTCCTCCCCTAGGTGAAACGGTTAGACCGGTTTCTGACATGTATAAAATAGACCCCCGTAGTGAGAGAGTTAGTGAGAACTCTAAAAGTTGCATTATTATTTTATGTTTTCTGCTATATCTCAGCCTTATGATTACCTGCATAAGTTATGCATTGTATTTGTGTTTTCCAGTTTCTCACGTAAATATGTCTTCTAATACTACAGTAGAGCACACGTTTAGTGATCTGCCTCCTCATGAACTATCTTATCGTCTTGCTATGCGAAACAATTCATTCATTCGCATGTTACATTATTCACACCAGACCAGCAATGCCACTAATTGTTGGGTGTGTGGTCGACTCCCCCCTTTTCAGACACCGAAGGGAGTTCTGCCACTGTTTCCTTATCCATTTTCACATAATGGTTCGTGTGGAGCATGGTCCACGTTAACGTCATCCTCAACAGATATGTCTTTTCTTAACAGTACATGTTTTCCAGACAAGCAAGGTCTTCCCCATAGAACAGGGTTAGATCTAGAAAATGAAGTTTATAATTTGGGTAATTATTCTTCGAATTTTATGGTCCTGAATGTTCAGTCTGATACTACTCCAGACTTACCCTCTATGTCAGTATTACCAGTTAAAGGCGAATTATGTGTCCGAAAGAATGGTTCCGTACATGTAGGCCATAGTGATTGTACTACTATTGTCAAGTATAGTGACAGTAGGAAATCTATTTTCAAAGCTTCACGTCATTCTTATTTTATCTGTGGTCAGACCGCATATGTTCGTCTGCCCCTTGATTGGGATGGTACATGTTACATTGCCTTCCTACTGCCACCTGTTTTTCTAGCCCCACCTGACTATCATAGAAACTCCCACCTAGTACATACTAGACACAAGAGAGACCTTCCGATTGTCGATTATACTGAAACTGCTCTAGAGCAATACATAGATATCAATAAAGGTGTCCTTCCCTATTTAGGTACTGTCGTGAATAGTAAACTGATACGTAGATTAACCAGAACCCTTGAAGCAGTAGTGATTGAGACTACTTCTGCTCTAGGTAACTTAACCGAAGAGCAATCTTTTATGAGAATTGTCGTGCTCCAGAATCGTCTCGTCCTTGACGTCATACTGGCCGATAGGGGCGGGGCATGTAGAGTCATCGGATCTAGTTGCTGCATTTTCATTCCTAATAACGCGCCGTCTGTTTATTCAGCTATAACCAGACTTCATAAAATTACCCATCTGTTACACCAAAATCCAGGCACCTGGACATGGTCCGGTTGGTTCTGGAATATAATTTCTGCATGGGGATGGAAAGTATTGTCATTTCTAGGTATTGCAGTAGCTATCATATTCAGTTGCTGCCTCTGTATACAATGTGGCCCTGCGATTTGCGGCATTTGCGCTACCTCTTGTATTCCTAGTCTCAAGTCCCGTCCTAAATCCCGTTCCAAGAAAGTTCGAGACGAGCAGTCGATGCTGTCTGAAATGATAGATGGTATTATGAATATTGATGTTTCCTGATGGAAACGTAGGGCACAAGGAGGGAATGTGGAAAAGTAAATTTTACCATGTTGTATGTGCCTACGTGTTCCCCATCTTATGTTATATGTGCATGAGTAATATGCATATGTATTCCCCTCTGATCGATTAAAGATGCAATTACGGTTGTGTCCATCTCTAGTATGCCAGTTTCCAGTCTTCATGAAAACTACGAATATTAGGCCTATGTAAAATCTATGTTGCCACGTTTTACAGTGTACACGTTAATTCATTGAATTGTCCCCGTTTCTAGGCCTCAAAAGGGCCCGGACACCAGATTCCGCTTCTGTCTTCTGAAACCTCGCTGAGGAGCGATACAGCCCCCACCTGTATTCCTGACCCTTCACTTACTTCCTGCCTCACAGTGCCCGGCTCAGCCTGGCTCTGCCTACGAGTCTGCCAAGAGTATGTTATGATTCTAGTTATCAGTCCAGTCCTCCTTCTCTGCATTCCTAAGCTACTGAATCGCATCAATAGTTTCAGTCATCGTCTAGCCTTTACGTCTCCATGTAAGAGAAATACTGTATTAATGATCATTTAATATTCTTCAACACGCACTACATGTAGAATAATGCATGCACCAGTCTTAGAGTCTGTTAGCCTTTCCCCTCCTGACTTTTAGTTTATATCAACATGTTTTCAAACATTAGATACTAGATAGGGTTTAGGTACATGTCGCTCTGACTCTCCAGACTTCAGTCTCCTCCTCTAGCACAGAGTTCATAGCCCCCAGCTTCTCCCTAGTAACACGCCATTGCCAGCTTGCGCGCACCACTAGGTTAGAGGTCCCGGCTCCTTAGGTAGCCCCCTCCATGTTTCCGCCCCATTTATGACATATTCTGTTACGTTTACATCACATGTCTATGTATACGCCCTGTCCACACCTCCTGTTACACCTACTTTCACCCTTATCTTTCGCGACTGTTACTGACCCCACCCACTGCTCCGCCTATCGTATGTACTGTAATGCAATTGTTTTAGTATATATGCTTGTGCACTGTTATTAAAGTTGTGCTAGCTAGCCATCTCAGATCTTCCCCGTGCAGGTTGTCCTGTTCCTGTCCTTATGCTGTATTAAACCTGCAAAACTCCTACTACCTCGAATCTTGACTCTTATTTATTGAGCTATCTGTTATTACGATATCCAGTCAAAAATAGATCCGGTATTATTTATTTATATACCACAAGCCCATGCCGTACCATGCTCCAAACAAGACTCCTGAGGGCGGGCCGGCAAAGCACCTGGGCCACTCCCAGGCCCAGGCAATGCGGTGATGGTGCCAAGGTCACTCCGCAGGCCGCTCCATGTCCTGAGCCCACGCCACGTGTTGATGTTCCTAAATCGCACACAATCCAAAGTGGTTGAAAAGTCAACGTGTAATTATAAGCGTTACAGTCCGAACTTGACCATCATAAATAGAAAGATAAAATTCGAGGTCACACTGAGAGTACCCTCACCATGTTTTTCACGCTGTGCCTAAATGTATTTTTTTATATGTAGTATTTGTTATGTTCCAATTGTGTTGTGTTGTGATATATGCAAAAAACACCTCACTTCCTCTGTGTTTCACTTATGGAAAATATGGAAAATATACAATTGCATCTTATATACACATATGTATATATCCTGTTCCATATCAAAATATGATTTTCTTCTTATAAACTTTAAATACTCTTCAAATAGTGCAATTAGTTTGTTTTTTCTAATAAGTGTTTGGACAGATCCTTGTGTGTAACATTGTTTGAACTCCCACTGTAAAAGGGGACAGAAGAAGAGTTAATTGTAGTTTGTGTGCTGTGGCAGAACCACTGCTCGTTTAACACACTTTCTAAAAGTGGCATTTTGCAACATAGAATATAAAAACCACCTTCACCAAAAGGCGTGTTAGAGTTCAGAGAGCCTAAACTCCATTTGTCTGTCTTCTCCTATGGAAAGTAACACATGTAAAAATGGTACAGTGCAACCCCAATGATAGGCCTATGGGACAGATAGTCTTTCAATAATGAAAAACTAAATGCACAGTATTTCACTATCAGGGCGGACATGGCACACACATGTCCTACCTTTCACATACACTGCACCCTGCCCATGGAGGTAACTTGGCCTACATTAGGGGTGCCTTACATGTAAAGAAAGTGAAGGTTTGGGACAGGTAAGCTGGTGTACTTGCCAGGACAACATGGCAGTTCTCCGAATGCGCATGCAGACATTACAGTTGTAGGCCTGAGACACATTTACAGGGCTACTCCTGTGTGGCACAATCAGTGCAGCAAGCCAACTAGTAAGATTTGATTTACTGGCCATAGCACACAGTGTGCACTTTACTAGGGCCTTACCAGTAAATCAAATACGTCAATCGTGGATAACCAATCATTATCACAATTTATACAGAGAGCATATGAACTTTAGCACTGATCAGCACTGGTAAAGTGCCGAGAATCCTACAGCCAATGTAACAGGGTAGGAAAAATAGGGGACAAAAAGCAAAAGGTTTGGGGATAAACATATCAAAAGGGCCAGGTCTAACAGTACCTATTTCATACTCAGAAGCACTACACTATTTTTAAAAAGGAGATGTGTGTATATCCTGACAAGAAGGTGTTTGAAGTCCATAGAGGTCTACAAATGTCTAAAAAGAATGAAAGGATGTCTAGTCTGACTCACTGTTCAGGGTTGACTCCTTGTTCCATTTGTAGTTTTGTGATGTCAGATGACGTACAGTGGTTGTAGAAAACCTCTTCCATCTGGAAGGAGAGGGTGGAGGGACTACACTCCCAGAGAGACACAATGCTAAAATAATCCATTGTTAAGCAAGCTCATTGTCGTGTTCACAAACAATATGCAAATACTCTTCTTAGCTATACACCTAATTCAAACTCTGCATTGGTATCAGTTTGTACTTTGAAAACATTTGCTGATGTCCAGTCCCAGTTTGTAGCTCTATTTATAACTGGTGCATTGTGGTACTGTCTGCGGCTATTGAAAATACTTTTTTGTATTGCTTCTCACTTTTATGAAGAACTTTCATAAACCTTCAAAAACCCATAGTTGTACTGTTGTTCTGGTAAGATGTGTGTTGCTTGACCAAAGGGGAGGATGAGTACACCTGTAGATACACAGGTCAAAGAATGCAGCCAAAAGCCATGTCATGCGTTCATCACTTGTGACGCACAGCCATAAGTTCTAGTTACTAAGGCCGTGTTATGTGTATAAGGTGCCATTGACTTGCCCTACAACAGCTTGTGGGGACACAGGGTTTACCTTGCTGGCACTGAGGCAGGGGCACAGGGCCTGGTAGGAAGATAACCTTTGCTCAGAGTCCATGTTGAGCATGGCCAAAGGTTGTGCACAGTGAGAATTTGGAAGGGGATTTGAGGTGGGGTCCTGCGCAGAATATCGGGGGACACTGAGAGCCCGGCTTCCCTGAAGGCCATGCCCTATGTACAACACCTCCAGAGCATGACCAAAGGACATGTTGACCAAGTGGTAAATATAAATGAACAGACACTTTTTGTGGCTGAAGTCCATCTCCCTATGCCCAATGATCTTGTGAATACCGGGGATGAGGCGAATGACCACAGCCAATGGCAGTGCCCTTCAGGAACTAGCCATACCATACTGGGAACATGGATGCTGAGAGCACGTCATGGCTGAAGGCCACCGGTTGTGCCTAGAAGCAGATGGGCAGGGGTGAAGGTTGCGACTGGTGTATTCGGGGGTCCAAGAGGTACATTTTCAGAAGGAAAGATTAAAAATAAACATTGCTAATTGTGCACACCATGGAGCCTACACTAATCAGTGTGTTGCGCAATGACTATGGCACTCTGACATGGCAGTAATAGAATAATCACACTGTGTAAAGTCATCTCAAATAAACTATGCCCCAGGAACATTGTCAAATGTGTCCATTTGTGTTTTGTACAGGTACCCCAGCATTGCCAATAGTGAGCTACACTCGAACAATGACTGAAGGGCTCCCAGAAAAAATTACCTGCTCTGTGGAGCACACCTGCCCCGCCCACCCACCAACTCTGTCATGGGATAATATTCATAGCAATGTCAGCTTTTACCATGAAGAACTCTTGGACGGAATATGGAGAACTGTGTTGCTGTTAAATTATATCCCAGCCGCAGAGCACCATAAGGAGGACTTTGTGTGTTCAGCTACTTACCCCAGTGGCAAATCAGCGTCTCAATCCATTACATTGTCCATTCGATGTAAGTCTTTTAACTTTAATTATTGGAGATGAAAATGGACATGGCATAGACATTGAAATAATATTGTATTAAAATGTTTAATCATTGGTGTTAGAAGTGTGAGACCTGCATAGCCAATTATAAAGCTTCTAACCACTGGACTAGGTGCACTTATGAAGCATCCAGTGAACGCGAGTTCATTGTTCCTCTGGTGTCCTGGTGTCCACTTTTCTCCAGCTTATGAGTGAAGGGAAAAGTGGAGCTTGTTATACTTGAAACTACATTTGTACAGAGCGTCATATCCCACTGAGAGGCTCTGAGGCACATGATCAAGCAGAAGGCATGCTACACTATGGTTGTTTGGAAGAATGTTGTAATTGCAATGAGTCCTAGGTGGAAAACATTTTGGTGTCATGTGTGAGTGATTAAAGTGGTGTCTTATCCTTTCATGAGTCACAGAGTTTAGCAGTGTGTTGAAGGAAAGACGAGTCAGACAGAATGCACACAGTTCACAATATTCTCCTGCATTGAGTTACGCTTCAGATCATATATGGAGTGTTTGGTGCCGACTGAATTTTCAACGTAAGTCCTGTCAACACAATAATTAAGACATCTATTACGTTGTGTAGGACCTAAAGAGGAGTGAGAGGACGGAGAAGGTTTACATTACTGTCATCTCACCTAAAGGTTGGTGACCGAGAACATTTATTTATAAGCTTTAGACCACCCAGTGTTAAAGCTTGTGAGGGAAGAGAGTGAGACCAGCTTGGGTGTACTATACCAAGGTCATTCAATGGGTCAGTGATTACTGGACAGACCTCTTGTGCATGTGATTGTAGGTAGGTTAGTGGAGGCTGCCTCCTGTGGGTTTTTGATTTCAGGCTGCCTAAGATATACGCTTTAGAGAGACCAGTGTCAAAGCTGGTGAAGGTAGAGGGTGGGACCAGCAGGTATGTACTATACCAGGGTCATCCAAGGTGAGTGGTTACTGGACAAATCTCTGTATGCATTTGATGTATGTTAGATATTGGGGTTTCTAATTGACAGAGGTATGCACCTTTGCCCAAGTAGGAACTCTTGTTTCTAGGGAGGGTAAGGGAGTTCCACACTTTACATAACCCCTGCTCACCCCATAACAGATTTTCTCATTTCTCCATGGGAACTAGTTCTATGGCCAGTATCCACTGCGGTCACATTGTAATGGCGGTGTCGGGACCGCCGACAGGAGGTCGGTAGGTGTAGGGACCACGGCGATCCACCTCGTAATCAGGCCCAAAGTATTCTGACTCACTGAGTCCGGAATTTCAGTAGCAGTCACTAAAAGTTTTCTTCCGATACTCTACAATGAGTGCAATTCTTTGGAGGCTGCTGGAAAAGTTATTGCTGGTCTTCCTCTTAACGCTCAGGTATTCTGGCTAGGTTCAATTATCTCCATTCTGGCAGGGCTCTCGCAGCATATATTGTAGTCCTCACCTGCTGTACTCAGATATGAATGTCTGAGGGACCCATTTTGTTAGAAAGTTGCTGGCACTTGGGACTCTTTTTCTTTGGATATCTTCATGTGAAAAAGAAGGCTGTTGCTTTTATCGTTTGTGGTGCCATCTGTTCCTATCCATCCAAGTAATCAATTCCAGATAGGTGGTTAGGGTTTGCACTACAACATTAATCCTGCCTTCAGAACTTGGTGTATTGTTTCTTGGCAGCGCAATGCATCTTGCCTATCAGGGAAACCAAAGGTCAAAAACTTTATTTGATTATTTAAATAAATCATAAAATATCCCAATTGATCAGTCAATACACCAATACATGCAAACATTCATGTTAAAAATATATTACAAACAGATTAAAACATTATTGATATTTGGAAGCGAATAGCTATTGTTAAGGAAAGAAACCTGACAGCAAACAACATATGTTGGGAGTGTCTGGAATAAAATAAAAGCAGGTGTACATCTTCTAAAGTACATCTCCCTTAAAATTGGTTTCATAAAACTTTAACTAGGCCCTTAATAATTAACACAAAAACCCATAAAATTTAACAGAGTTTGCTGTGACGAATCATGGCAAGGACAGGGGACCAATGAGACTGAATCAAATTGGTGCATGGCTAAACTTAATTGCCACCAGATGGTGCCTGTTCTGAACCTTGTTAAAATTGAGCACTCCAACGAGTGACTGACCCATGTTAGATATGGCTCCATTCCAGGCGTTGTTACAATTCCCGCATAATCCCCATCTGCCAACTTTTTGAGATAACAATATACTCTGTCCTACACCCTTTCCTCTGGAATTTGTCTTTTACTCACAATTTATCCGTACTCTCAATCTCCGCTGGTCTGGAAAATGGTTCACCCTTTCCAATAGACTCAAGACTGGACTTAAATAGAAAAGCCAGGAAATCTTTAACCCATAGTCACAGATCAAACAGTCCTGAATAATTTTGCTGTTGAGTGCCGAAAACTGGTTACACCATATGGAGCACCACATTAAAAGGGGTACCGTCTTTATCTAATGTTCTATATAGCTCGCACCTAACTCTTCATGAATGATGGTATTAGTGGTATGTGGGTACCCCCAACAACTGCTGTAAAAAGTTTTTCCTATATTTGTAAACAACTAATGTGGATGTAACCCCAAATGCTACAAGCACAGAACATCACACGGATGCATTTACAATTAAAAAAATCCACCATCGATTTACCCCCGATGTTAGATGCCAAATTTACCTGAACTCCGACAGTCTGCAAAATGCAAAATTTTGTGATATGCAAGCAGGGTTCTTAAGCACCAGATCTGAAAGAGACACGTTAGTATTAGATTCCTTACCTTAGAATATCCCCAGGCGTCAGACTAGATCCGGAAACTTTTGCGTAGCAGTACCCTTGCGCGTCGGTAGGCGTCGTCTGCGGCTCCGCGTCCGTCGTCGTCGGAGTACTTAGACGCCGCCTCCTCGTGCTGACGTCAGTTCTTCTTTTTTCCGCGCCAGCAAGCGCAGATCTGGAAAAAGCAGTAACCCTAGTCAATTTTTGACCAACTTTTGATCGATTTTTGATCATTTTTCGAAGTCTTTTCGACTCCGATTGGTGCCGTAGGGATGCTCGGCTTTAAGCACTGCGAGGATTGCGACCGCCTGATGTCGGTCACGGATCCTCACCGCCTGTGTTTAACTTGTCTAGGCGTCGATCACGACGACAAGGCCTGCTCCGACTGCCGGGCCCTCTCTTCGAAAGCCTGGCGGGAGCGGTCCCGCAGGCGACTCGAACTCCGGCAGTCGGTCCCGCGCCGCGAGAGGTCTCGGTGCCACGGGAGGTCGAGGGACAGGTCGCGGGCTCGGAGCCACCACAGCTCCAAGAGTAGGCCGCACTCCTCCGGGTCAAAGTCGTCGTCAGGTAAGAAGCACAAGAAGTCCAAGAGGCGTCATCGATCTGCGGACTCCCCCCGACGCTCGCGCGATGCGGCCGGGGGTCCGGGTGACATCGCCCACGCGGCTCCGTCGGAGTCGCGGGCGCCGCGTTCAGCTCCGCACCCTCCGGTCCCTGGGCTAAACGCAACGCCGGGGGAGATCGAGAGCTTCCTCATGGCCATGAGGAAACTCTCTCCTCCGACGGGCTCCGCGGTGCCTCCGGGCTCAGCGGACCCGTCTGGGACCCCTAGCGGGCTGGGGGCTTCGGCCCCGACGCCCCCGCCGCCTTCGGGCCCGGCGCCGTGGGGTCCAGTTGTCCCGGCGCCTTCGGGCCCGGAGCCGCGGGACGACGCTAGACCTTCTTCGGGATCTGGATCGTCGCCGGTGGACCTTACGACCTCCCCGGCGTCGGGCCATCAGGTGTCGCCTCCGGCGCCGTCCTCAGGCGGCGCCGTCCCCGATGCCCCCTTCATTCCTGTTCCGACGTCGAGACGGCCCCGATGGGCGCCGCTCCAGACGTCGTTTGGGGAGTTTCACTTCTATGAACCGGCCCCATTAGTTGAGAACCCTGAGTTTCAGGAGATGGGTGATGAAGAGGATTGGGAGGGGTCTGAGGACCCTCTGACCAGAGAGTGTCAGTCTCATGAGGACTGCGCAGGAGACCTTGGGGAGGCCAGTGGCCTGGACACCTCTCCAGACACTGGTTTTGTCTCCCCTCCTACCGTGGCTTCGGAGGAGGGGGCTACCTACAGCGTGGTGTTGATGAGGGCTGCCAAGGCCTTGGGCCTTGAGCTCCCCGTCGCGGCCGTGAGGACTAATCTCCTCACTGAGGTCCTTAAACCGCAGTCAACCTCGGCCGAGCCTCTGCTGCCCTTTAATGAGGCCTTGACCGACGTTCTTCTGGGCCAAGCCCGCTACGGGTTCGACCGTAGATGGGAACGTGGCCAGACGTCACCGCCCCGCCCCGGGCGACCCGTGTTTCCTGTCCACCCACCCTACCCCCGAGGGCCTGGTCATCCAGGCCTCTAATTCCCATATCGCATTCCCGTCGGCGCCGCCGGACAGGGAATCCAAGAGGTACGAGCAGTACGGCAAAAAGATCTTCTCGTCCCTAAGTTTGGGATTGCGGTCTTCCAACACCGCATGCCTCTTGGGCCGCTACACCCACTCTCTGTGGGATACGGTTGAGGAAGTGCTGCCAGAGTGTCCGTTGGAGGTACGGGCCAAGCCCTTGTGGAGGGCCGGGATGCAGCCAAATATTCCATACGGTGTGGGCTGGATACCACCGACTCACTGGGTAGAGCAATGGCAACGACGGTGGCGGTCAGAAGCCACGCCTGGTTGACGTCCGCCAACTTTTCGGCCGATGTCCAGAACACATTGATGGACATGCCGTTCGATGGCCGTCGCCTCTTTGGCGACAAGGCAGACCATGCGCTTGAGCGCTTTAAGGACTCCAGGTCTACGGCCAAGTCCTTGGGCCTCTCGGCCCCGCGCCAGCAATCGGCTGCCTTTCATTCCTTTCGTGGCCAGGGAAGGGTTGTACCCACACGTGCTGCCAGCCACGCTCCGCAGGGTAATACCCAACACGGTGGTGGCCGTGGGAACCGCCGTCCCGGCAGTCGGGGACAACGGCGAGGTCAGTCCACACCTTCCCCCGCAGCATCCGCCTCAAAACCCTCCTAGTCCGTGCTTTCAGGCCCATGTGGCGCCAGTGGGGGTCAGGGTTCGCCATCACCTCCTCCACTGGCGCACCGTCACTTCGGACAGGTGGGTGCTGCAGATCGTCCGAAGGGGCTACTCCCTCCCCTTCGAGGCGACTCCTCCAGCCATGCCACCGCAGAACCACCGTGTATCGGGGGATCATTTGCCACTTCTGCAGGAGGAAGTTACGGCCCTCTTGCCCAAGGGGGCCATCGAGCGCGTTCCTGGGCCAGAAGTAGGGTGTGGTTGCTACTCCCACTACTTTCTGGTACCCAAGAAGGGCAAAGGGGGCCTATGCCCTATATTGGACCTACGGGACGTCAACGGCTTCCTCCGGAAGGAGAAGTTCAAGATGCTGACACTGGCTCAGGTCCTAGCTGCCCTGGACCCAGGAGACTGGATAGTAGCGTTGGACTTGCAGGACGCTTATTTCCACATCCCCGTCCTGCCGGCCCACCGGCGCTACCTGCGGTTCACGGTTGGCCACGAGCACTTTCAGTATACCGTGCTCCCCTTCGGCCTTACCAGCGCCCCACGGGTGTTCACAAAGGTGATGGCGGTGGTCGCAGCTCATCTGCGCAGGTTAGGGGTTTCAGTCTTCCCCTACCTCGACGACTGATTGTTGAAGGCGGGCTCGCCCCAGACGGTCGTCAGCCACCTCAAGACTACCGCAGATCTCCTGAATCGGCTGGGGTTCGCAATCAATGTGCCGAAGTCACACCTGTTCCCCTCTCAGAAGCTCCTTTTCATCGGAGCGGTTCTCGACTCGGCGCAGTTTCGGGTTTATCCACCCGAGCAGCGGGTCCGGGATATTCAGGCTCTGATTCCCATCTTTCAGCCGTTATCCCGGGTCTCGGTCAGGTTGACGCTGCGGCTTCTGGGGCTGATGGCCTCCTGCATCCTGCTGGTGCATCACGCCAGGTGGGGGATGCGGGCTCTGCAGTGGGACCTGAAGTTTCAGTGGGCCCAGCATCAGGGCAACCTATCCGACCACGTCCTGATCTCGGAGGGCACTGCGAGACAGCTGCAGTGGTGGCTCACGGACTGCGATTGGGTCAGCGGCAGATCCCTCTCCCTTACCCAACCGGAGCACGTAGTTGTGACGGATGCGTCCCTCCAGGGCTGGGGTGGCCACATGGGAGAGACGGAGATCAGAGGCCTCTGGTCTCCGGCGGAGCTCCGGCGGAGGCCCGGCTCCACATCAACCTGTTGGAGTTACGGGCGATTCGTCTAGCACTGAAAGCGTTCCTCCCCTCTGTCCGGGGGAGTGTAGTGCAGGTGTTCACGGACAACACCACCGCCATGTGGTACTGCAACAAACAGGGCGGGGTAGGGTCGTGGACCCTTTGCCAGGAGGCTCTGCGCCTCTGGCAATGGCTGGAACGCCAGGGCGTGACCCTGGTGGCTCAACACCTGGCGGGTTCTCTGAACGCCAAGGCGGACGAGCTCAGCCGTCGGTGCATGATGGATCACGAGTGGCGTCTGAACTCGTACGTGGCGCAAGGCCTCTTTCAGCAATGGGGAGAGCCTTGGTTAGATCTATTCGCCACCGAAGAGAACGCGCAATGTCACCTGTTCTGCGCGTTGGAATTTCCAAGGTGGCACTCGCTCGGATACGCTTTTCATCGCGAGTGGCGCTGCGGTCTACTGTACGCCTTTCCGCCTATACCACTTCTGCCCAGAGTGCTGAAGAAGATCAAGCGAGACCGGGCACAAGTCATCCTTGTGGCTCCGGACTGGGCTCGAAGGTACTGGTATCCAGAGCTACTCAGTATGTCAGTCGATCCCCCGGTTCGTCTGCCTCTTCAGGAGGACCTTCTGTCGCAGCAGCAGGGGACGGTCCTCCACCCGAACCTGTCCAGTCTCCACCTCCATGCTTGGAGATTGAGCGGCGACAGTTGAGGCCAATTGACTTGCCTCCTGAAGTCTGTAACGTCCTTCTGGCAGCCAGGCGTCCCTCCACAAAGTCGGTGTACGCCTGCAGGTGGAACAGATTTGTGGCATAGTGCACAGCAAAGGCTGTGGATCCTCTTGCTGCCCCTCTTTCTGAGGTTCTTCTCTTCCTTCTTTCTCTTGCCCAGCAGGGCTCTGCTCTGGGCTCTATCAAGGGCTACCTTTCTGCCCTTTCAGCCTTTCTGAGGCTGCCTGATCAACCTTCTTTGTTCAAGTCCCCTATTGTAAATAGATTTCTTAAGGGCATCACACACACGTTTCCTCCTGTTCCGTTTGTGATGCCTCAGTGGGACTTGAACCTGGTTCTTACATTTCTAATGTGCGCTCCCTTTGAGCCACTTCACAACTGTCCTGTACGCCTTCTAACTCTGAAGACTGCTTTCCTGGTTGCCATCACCTCTGCCAGGAGAGTGAGTGAGCTCCAGGCCCTATCTTGTACTCCGCCTTTCCTTTCTGTCCATCCGGACAAAGTGGTGTTGCGTACCAAGCCATCTTTCCTGCCCAAGGTTGTCACAGCCTTCCACATCGGGCAGTCTATCACCTTGCCAACCTTCCCGCCACCGCATCCCTCTAAAGAGGAAGAGCGGCTCCACCGTCTGGACCCAAAACGTGCGCTCTCGTTTTACTTGGATCGCACACGCCAGTTCCGGGTGGATGACCAACTCTTTGTTGGTTACGTGGGCGCGAAGAAGGGGAAAGCGGTGCACAAGAGGACCATCTCACGGTGGATCATCTTGTGTATCCAGGCATGCTACTCCTTGGCTAAAAAGGAGCCCCCTGTTGGATTGCGGGCTCACTCTACCCGAGCCACGGCGACTACAACTGCCCTGGGCCGGGGAGTGCCCTTACAAGACATCTGTCAGGCAGCTACGTGGGCATCGCTGCACATGTTTGCAAGACACTACTGCCTGGACAGCCAAGTCCGGAGGGATGGCTTCTTTGGCCGTTCTGTCCTCCAGGACTTTCTGGTGTGATTATTGGTTTGCAGACCCACCACCGGGGTTGGTATTGCTGGGGTATCTATTCTAAGGTAAGGAATCTAATACTAACGTGTCTCTTTCAGATGCACAAGTTACTACTTGTGTAACGATATAGCTGTAAGAGACATTAGTTAGTATTAGATTCCTTACCGACCCACCCATCCTCCCCGTTCTGCGAACCGATATCTAGGGTTAGGGTTTACCCCTTTCAGGGCCCTAGTTTCAATGGCACCAGTGTTGATTTTTTGACATGGCTCTGCGTTTCTGGCGCGGAAAAGCTGTGTCTAAGAACTGACGTCATCACGCGGAGGCGGCGTCTAAGTACTCCGACGACGTCATCACGACGCCGACGACGGATGCGGAGCCGCAGACGACGCCTACCGACGCGCAAGGGTACTGCTACGCAAACGTTTCCGGATCCAGTCTGACGCCTGGGGATATTCTAAGGTAAGGAATCTAATACTAACTAATGTCTCTTACAGATATATCGTTACACAAGTTGTAACTTGTGCATTCGTCAAAAGTCCCTTGAGCTTGAGTTTGTACAGCCACAATTCATATAAAAACATTTACTGTGATTGGTTTCTAGGTTAACTCTATGCATGAAGTCCAAAAAGGCATCAATTAGTTTTTTCAAGCCATTAGGGGTTCTTGAAATATGGAATGTGGGGTCTATTCCAGTACCTAATTTGTAAAAAAAAAAAAAAGAACAAAAAAAAGGAAGTGCAGGGGCTCTCATCAGGAGGCCACGGCAGCTTGCACCACAAATTGCCCCTGCCAGCGCTGCCAAGAATAGTAACATCACAACAACTAACTATCACAGTCCACAAGTGTGACAATTGTGATTATTTCAGGCCCCCAAAGCTATAATACTGGATTGAGCAGCAGGCAATAGTCATTTTTTATTTATATTGAATTAATAATTAACTGTTGTGGTCTTCTCTAAGTTAACCAGGCAGCGTCCTTGTGGCCCACTGTCACAAGCACCGGTGTTGACAATTAAGTGCCGGTGCCGAGCACTGGAAACCACTGGCTCAAATTAAGCACTGGTCTATTCTTAACTATGAACATGTCCATCACCCGTTTAACAAGCTGTTTATTCAAATCATTTACATATAAAGGAAACAGGCTAGAGTTCAAGACACATCCCTGACGTACCCCCCTAGATAATGTGATTGGGCTGGTGTACTCTCCATTCTCTCTGAACATCAACGCAGCAGACACATCTGTATGTGATGCTCTCAGGAATTCCCCAAATCCTTATCTAATCCCTCAGCCAAGAGAAAAGTCACCAGCCTTAATCTGTTTATGCTGTGAAAGGCAGATGAAAAATCCATAAATGATAAGTATATAGGTAAGAATTAGGCATATTTAGTGATTACCAACTAAAGACTCAGGCATTGTTCTAAAATACTAACACCTTCCTAGAACCCATACTGAGCCTCAGTCAGGATGTTTCGATTCCACGGTCCAGGCCATTATTCAATCCATAGGGACACACCCTATTAAGTTAATCCAAAAATAAAATAGGGTGATAGCACAATGGGTCATCCTGGTTGCCCTATTTTTTTTAAAATAAGGTTTAATGTGGCTGTTTTGGAGGGGGTGGACATTGATTTTGCTAAAATGCTCTACCCATGCATCAGGGGAAATGTTTTTTGACGGCCTCAGGATGTGTTGCCTAAAGTTATAATTGACACAAAACAACCAAGACTTCCCAGTCCTCTATCTGCAACTCTTACTTCCTTTTTTTATGTGCATTTCTATAGTCAGTTCTACTTAGGGCAATTAGAAGTCTTTCTCTGGGTTCTCTTTCTAAGGCTTTATGGAGTCGCATCTTTGCAGCTCTACTTCTCTTATCAAACCACACCATAGGCTCCTGGTTAGATGTTTTATTAGGTCTGATAAGGAGGTCCTTAATTGCCCCACACAGCCTACTGGCATCCGCTGGAGTTATGTCTAATGATAGCTACGCAAAAGGTCCAAATTGTCCCTAATTAGCTATTGGAGTAACTGAGCATTATCTGCCCCCTTCTACTAGCGGTCTGCCATTATATTTCGTTTCCATCTTGACCGAATCATCTATTCTGACAAATGTTCTCTCTTTTATGGTAATCAGGGTCACAGTCAGGTGGTTATGGTCACAATAGATATTAGAAATGACAGATGGTCCTAAAATACAGTGACTAAGGGACCGATTCACAGAACTAATCTGAGACAAAATCCCTAACTTTTGGTATACACAGAAGGCATTTAGTAGTAGTAAAGTTAGGATTTTGTCTTAAGTTAGGATTTGTCTTAAACTTGAGTTAAACTTAACTCTGTCTTAAGTAATGTGGTGTAAATGTGGTGTGAAGTCCATATAATGGAGCAAACTTACAGTAACCAGCGTTTGTCTCTCTGCAATATTCTTCAATGAAGATGAATCCTTCAATTAATGGAGTCCTCAAGGCGAGTGATGGTCCACTACGTGGCCAGCATGACAGCGTTAGTCTGTCTGCTATCGGCAAAATGACCATCTCATTACCAATATATGATTTTATTATTCCACAGGAACCCCTGTTTCTGACAATAGAAGATTACACAATGGCAGCTGGGGTAAAACACGCATAGCCATCCCTAAATATATCCTCAATAGTCCATATCTCTTGTAAAAAGATAATGTCAAAAACTCTGGAAAACTCTAGCCAGTTTTATATCCTTTAGTTTGGTTAGAAGCCCCTCCACAGTCCAGCGGACTATTTTAATGTTAGCGAATTGGTTAAGCCCATCAGGACCTGACACAGATGACAATGACTCAACAGGCTCCATAATAAAGGTCTCTATAAGATCTGAATTGCAGTCATCATCTCCTAAATCTGCTACAACTTAAAATCGAATTAGGGTGTAATTTCTACACTAATAAGTGGTTTAGCAATAGGTGAATGAATTGTGCTAGGCTTGAAAATCTAATCAGACGGATACATTTTAGGTCTCAGGCGTCTATATAGAAAGCTTGGAAGCATGACTTTAATCTGGCTAGTGGAATATTCAGAGGTTTTCAAGATCCCCATACAAAAAGGGATATCTAAAATTAACCATCACACAATCTCCTTCAATTGACCTTGCCATGGGACTTATCCAGGCTACCCTATGTACCATAAGGATACCACAATAGTTATTAAGATCAAATGTTAAATTTTTATGCAACCAGTCTGCGACCTTATTTATAATTTGTGTCACTGATTCCATCTGGGTTGGTCTTATGTTGGGGACTTTAACCAGGACAACCACTAAAAGACAGGGAGCTGGTGGTGGGAGATGGTAGCTGTGGTGATGGGAGATGGAATCTGTGGATTAACCAACCTGTCCTGTGGTAACCCACATGGTGGTCTTTGCACATCACTGGTCATGAATAGGGCTCCTTGCTAATCAAGGGCCAACTTGTCCATACTAACTGCACTATTTGTCCAACCCACTACTGAACGCCCTCTTGCTGCTGGTGCTGTGACAGGGTGTAGAATTAGCAATGTCTACAAAAGTGTATGACCTGAATGCACAGTAGATCTACCAAATTGCTATAGTCCTTAACAGGCACAATATCATGTGCAGTTTCCCTGCCATTGGTTTCCTTATCCTCTGACTTCTGGGTGGGTTTGGTCCCTTTGACAGATCTTTTCTTGCGCTTAAGGGTCCAACCCTGGTCCTTTGGGGATGGAACTGAAGAACCCCCTAAATCAATACAAGCAGAGGTTGGTGTGAAGGACTGGGTGCAGCGCAGATGGGATTCTCGTCTAAGGGAGCTGGGGTTCTTTCATGCCAGACAGGTCATTGTTAAAGGATAGATGCCTTTCAGCAAGCGCAAAACATTTTAGACAATACCCACAGCTCTAGCAAGAAAACAATCTATGGTTGTATTTTTTGGCTCTTAGCTGCTTTCTGCTTGTTCATATTCCCCACAGACACTTGAAAAAGGGGTGTCCCAGACTGGTCTCTTTTGATATCTGATGGGCTCAGATGGGCCCATATGGACCCTGTTTTGCCCTAGGCACTTCAATCAATTACTCAGATTTTTGTAGAACCACACCACTCACCTGTTAGGATCCCATGGCGCTGAGGATGGGTGTGGGCAGCTCCATTGGGGTAATTCGAAGAGCCAGGTCTTGAAGTCCTTCCTGAAATGGTGCAGTGACTTTGCCAGAGGTGAATGGGGAGGCCGTTCCAGGTATTGGCTACAAGGTTGGGGAAGAACCTTCCACCTGCTTTAATCCTGTAGAAGTGTGGGACGGTGGCTAGGGAGAGGTTGGCTGAGCGGAGGTTTCTCTTGGGGGTATGGAAGAAGATGCGGTCATTCAGGTATTGGGTTCAGTGTTGTGAAGGGCCTTGTAGGTGTGCGTGAGCAGCATGAAAGTTATTCTTCTTTCGACGGGGAGCCAGTTGAGATCACGTGTGTCTGGTGATATGGCTGTGATGTGGGATATCGAGGATCAGTCTGGCTATGGTGTTCTGGACAGTCTGGAGTTTGCAGAGGAGTTTTTTTGTTGATTCCGGTATAGAGCATGTTGCCGTAGTTCAGTCTGCTAGTGACGAGTATGTGCGTGACTGTTTTCCTGGAGTTGGGGGATCCACTTGAATGTCTTGCATAGTATGCGAAGGGTGTTCAAGCAAGCAATGGGGCCCATGTAGATGTTGAAAAGGGTGGGGCTGAGGGAGGATCTTTGGGGTACTCTGCATCTGAGCACTGTTGGTTCTGAGAGGAAGGGCGGGAGTCTTATTCTATGTGTTCTGCCTGTGAGGAATGATCCTAGCCAGTCTAGGGCCTTTCCTTGGATGCCAGCGTTGTGGAGTCTTGTGGCTAGTGTGGGGTGGGAGACTGTGTCAAAGGCTGCTGATAGGTCCAAGAGGTTGCTTGCCGCGGTGTTGGCATCTGTCATAGTTGGGCGTGAAGTGCAGGTAAGGTGTTCTTAGACTTTGTTCCAGTTCTGCGTGGGAGGTGGCGCGCATGCTTGTGTGTGTTGGGTTTAGTACAGGAGAAATGGATGCAGTGGCGGTCAGACCAGAGCAGTTCTGTGGTGTTCCCAAGTGCATCCTTGGCTGTTGGTGTACTAAACACCTTATATAGCGCTGGTGTCCCCATCTTCTTTACTCCTCGCCTTCTCCCTAGGCAGGCATTATGGGCCTGGTAGTCCTCAGGTCCCTAGGACACCAAACAGACAGCAAATATCCTGCGCTACGGGAGGACTGAACACGCTATATAGGACTCCTGATGGTGGTCCCACCTCCTCTGCTTCTCTCCTCCTTACTGGGAAGGGGTTTATGGGCCCTGTATTCCTACCCTCACCCCCTCAGGATGCTAGAAAGCTGGTGAATATCACATTCTTGTGTTGAAAATTCTGTTACTGTAGTGCTAACGTTTATGGGAATTCTCCAATCAGAGTGCATAGGTTAAACATTCCCAAAGGCTGAAGAAATGGCAAATTTATTGCATTCCTTCAGCAAGAGCTGCAACTCGTCTTGGCATCTCAATAAGCAGCTCAAATTATGCCTGGGTTCCTTGTGCGGTTCAACAACAACAATAGGTGAATAGTCCTGATTTTATTATGCTTAACTTTCAATACAAAATGTGTTTTTTCTTTAAAGTTGTTTTATTGCTAAAGACATGAACAAGCATTGGTTAAGCGGCAAAGCCAACCATTCTCGCTGTAACATCACCACTATTGGCTTTGCCACTGGCAGAAGTTTCTAAAATGTGCCCGCATTTTCAAATCCAGCAGTGGTGACGGTCACTCATGAAAGTACCGAAAAAAAGTTTTCTACACTTTCAGGATGTCGCTGAGTTGGGTTGTCATGTGTCACACAACTTAGCTAGCCTCTTGAAAATATAAAAAATAATCTATGGGGGCATGTGAGTGCTCTGCCGGGGCCTTTCAGAAAACCCGCAAGATCCGTACATAATCCGGCAGCTGTATTAGCAAAATAGCCAACAAGGACCCCGGAACAATGTACTGGGGTCGACAGATGAAAATTGTGCCCGGGGGAGTGTATCTCTGTAAGCGACGCAGATGGGCCTGCACGCTCGGTGGGCCCGGAAAGTGACCGCAACATGAGTGGACTCACATAACCTGAAGAGCCCAGAATCGGAATGCGAACCCCGGAGACAGAGGAGGAGAGGACCACGGCGTGGGAATCGAGACCGGAGCCCACCCACAAGACAACAACCCAGCCCTAGCAGGATCCCGGTAGACTCTAGCAGATTGAGCGGGTCCCGGGCGCAGTCATCAAGTCAGCTGACTCACGCCTGTACCCCCTGAGGGACTATAAGTGTCGGGTGCAGCAGGGCTGAGGCCAGGAGGAGGCGAGTCCATACTGCGGATGGAGAGCTGCAATAGCGCTGCACTCGGATGCGGAGATGGACTCAGGGCAACCAGTGGTGGTAGCTGGGTGTGGCGGCCTGCGTGATTGGAACCCGGGAGTGCCCGATGTGTATTAAAGAAGGAATGGGCCCAGAGTTCGGGCACACCAGTGCCAGTGAAGGGGAGCCCGGGTCTCACAATAAAGTTGGGAAGTGCCGGACTTGGAGTGGGTCCACATCTCAGACGGTGAGTGGCAGGGGCGCTACCTTGGAATACAAGAATGGACCCAAGGTGGTTGTTGTTACAGTACATGCGCCCTTTAGCTGGGAGCGCCTGGGGTGCGCTGCAGAAAGAGTTGGCCTAAGGCCCTGGTGAGATGTCAGATGGAGGGCCCCAGGCCTACAAGCAAAGTTGGGCAGCTGCGAGGCGGAGGGGGTCCCCACCCTGAGATACCCCCGAAAGTTTGCCAGAAAGAGGTCTAATCGCCTGTCGAAACGCAGGGGACAATACCAAAAGCACGGATGGAGGCACTGCTGCTAACCACATACAGAGTGAAGGAGATTGTGGGACCAAGGGGGAGACTTTCCAATACTTTAACAACGTATCCCCGGCCTGAGAGCAAACTCCACGGATGTCCAACATCTGGATCAGAGCACAATGAGACGCGAAGTGCAGTCGCAGCGCTTAACAGAGGTGGACCCTGACATGACGAAACCAAAGGGCACCCTCGGTGCAATCCAATAAGCTAGATAAGTGCGCAGTCCTGCGACAAGAAGGCAACAGCTGAACCCTCCCTTGGAGCAAATATGACGGACATCCAAGTTCTGGGTACGACCCTAGAGACAAAAATAGATATGGTCACAATTGAGATTAATCTAATGCGCGCGGATATGCATAAGACCACGGTTACAATCTACAATACGCAAATTGGAAGAACGAGTACAACAATTGACACACTAGCACAAACAAATTACCCTGAAGCTGGAGGCCCAGGAAAGGAGGGCCTGCCGCAACAATATCAGAGTGGTGGGGGTCCTGTAGGGGGCAGAAAGCCCGAGTATGGATCTCTTTTTAGAAGACAATATATTGAACCATCTTAACCCGAAAAAACTCTAAACCTTTTTTTACGGTGGAAAGAACACACAGGGCCCCAGTCCCCCTTCCGAGGTCGGGCCCCCCCCTCGAACAATTATAGCAGAATCCTAAATTACAGGGACTGAGATGTCACTCTACAAGCGGCTAGGGTGCATTGAGATCTTCCCTACGAGAACTCATACGATTCTTTCCTGACTTTACCCTGAGGGTGCAGCAGGAGCTCCCCGAGAGAGAAAGTAACTAATAAAATACATGATGCTTCTTCCAGCAAAACTCAGAGTAATTGACAATGATAAATCCTGGTACTGTACTGCGCCATCGGAGGTTCAGCAAAAGTTGGAGAAGGGGTACCCCCAGAAACGCAGCCGACGTCAAGAGGAGGACTGGCAGGGAAGCCAGAACGGTAACCTGAAGTCCCCGACTCGACAAGCAGAGGATGAGAGTTCGGAGACACGGTCCAGGGGCTCGCGTTCGAGGATCCCTAGGAGTGGCAAAATCCAGAAAGTAATAGACACTGGCTGATTCCAAAGGACTGAGAATAAGGCAGACGAAGTGTTACAGGTACAGGTCGGGACTTGCTGGGTGAGAGACAAGGCTTGATGCCACGGACAATCAAATAAGGTACACTGCCACAATGGGGCATTGGTCTGATCAATACAGCAACACTTAATGCTTTGAGGCTAGAATAGGTGCCGGGGGAGGGTTCTGAGTGGTGGTGCCCGACAGCCCTACGCCAGCTGACCGTTCTTTTGGGTGACAGGCGCTCTGCTAGTTGGGATGTGGGTAGTTTTAGACCTACAAGGCAGGGTAGAAGGGTGGAGGGAGTTATTCTGGGGATTTTCACTTATTTTCTCTTCAGTTGGTTTACAAATGATTCAGAAACAACGTTCTGACAAATAAGGCCTGATGCTGAACACTGATGCTCAAGGGGGGGCAGGGACTGACTGGTGGGGGCTGGAAGGGGGGAAGGTCTTCAAAAGATTCTCAGGTGGCTGCCCGACAAACTAGAAAGTTAAAAATACTCTCTTGGAATGTGAACGGTCTGGGAGATAACATAAAACGTACTGTGGTGTTACAATATTTGCATAGACACTCACCAGACATAGTGCTCCTGCAAGAGACGCACCTCAAAGGCAAGGAATTTTTAGCACTGAATCGATTTGGCTATACACTCCTGATACATGCTGGATTTCCAATCGTCTCTAGGGGTGCTGCTATACTCCTTAAAAATGTGGTTCCTTTTGTAGGGAATCACGTTTGGTGTGACCACATTGGACATTAAGCTGCCATGTCTGGGACTTGGGAGGGACAAGTTGTGAATATCTGCTCGGCGTATATACCCCCACGACTACAGGGGATTGCACTCCCAGGCCAAAGCAAATTAATACTCAAGATGCACCAGGGCACTTTGATTCTGGAGGGAGACATGAATGACACAATAGCCCCGGACATAGACTGGGACGTAAATCCCTCCAAAACTCGGGGACACTGACCATTGAGCACATTTGTGAATGCACTGGTGCTGGTGCATCTTTGGAGGAGCCAGAATCCCAGGACGTGACAATTTACACATATCTCAGCGGCTCACGGAAGTGCATTGCGCTCGACTACATTTTTACACATCCCACCTTGGTGAGACTCTTCCAGGGAGGGTGGCACAAGGCGCGGGGAATATCGGACCATTCGCCTGTGGAGGTGCAAATGTATGGCCTGGTACAGGATTGGTCTCTCTCACCAAAGCTGGATACCTACCTATTCAAGGATCAGGAGTTTTGGGATTCGGTTTGAGGACTGCACAGAGAGACATCGATCTAGTTGGCGGTTGGGAAGAACGCATATCCTTGTATGCGGACAACATCCTGCTCTATGCCCACAGACCACGACAAACATTTCACAGGCTCATTCATATAAAACAGACTTTCGGTACATACTCGGGGTATTGTATAAACTGCTAAAAAAAACAGGTGTTTTCCCTGGCAGGAGAGCTCCCAGCCCGGGCAACGGCATGTACGGAGCTGGTGCGGAAAGAGACATTCAAATACTTGGGCATATGGATAACAAAGTCAGAGGACGAGTTCATACAGTTAAATGTGCATGCACAACTAGACAGACTGAGGGACTCACTGGAGGCGGCTACCTGTCTCCCTTGTTGGTAGAGCACTCTTATTTAAAATGATGGTCCTCCGACGTTTACTATAAGTAGTTCAGAATACCCCTTATCAGATACTGGAGACATTTTTTCGGGCTGTTGAGTCTGAGCAGCGAAAGCTGCTGTTGGGGGTGGAGGGTGGCAGTCCCAGGATCGCACTCAAGAAACTCCAGAACGGTTTGTATGAAGGGAGATTGGCTGTTCTAGATATTAAAAAATATTTTTGGGCCTCTCAACTTATTAATATTAATGGATGGGCATTTTCACTGCTTGAGGAGCCGGCATGTAGGGTGGACCGATTGGCGAGGGGCAAAGGCAGCTACCTGACAGAGTTATATAGGAAGAGGATAGGCAATACGCACTTCCCGATACACACACAGACAGTGGTTGATGCATGGCATAAGGCAACTAAAATGACTGGCTGGGAGGCTAAACACACGGAGCAGACACCGCTATGGGAGGGAGATTATTTGGGGGAAATTAATTGACTAGAGGGCTTCCGGAAATGGAGCCTTATAGGGCTTGACCTGCTGGGGGACGTCTGGAAGAGAGGGAAGATCAAGCTGGGTACTTTCACATCACCCACATTCAGCCTTCCCTGTGGAGTCCCTCAGGGTTCCTCGCTAAGTCCGACCCTTTTTAATATCTATGTTTCGGACTTAGCGAGGGTTATAAAGGAGCATAACATCAACTTGACAACTTACGCTGATGATACTCAGCTGGTGCTGTCTATTCACAAAGATGGACCTACGGTCGCAGCAAACTTCAAGAATGGTATGAGGGCCATTAGCAGTTGGATGGCCTCCAACTGCTTAAAACTTAACTCTGCTAAGACAGAAGTTATGCTCTTTGGAAACATTCAACCTGAGTGGTCCCCTTCGTGGTGGCCAGAGGAATTAGGATCCCCACCACAACCTGTCAGTAAAGTTAGAAATCTGGGAGTGATATTCGACAACAAGCTCCTTTTCCATCATCATGCGAATTCGGTAGTGTCATCCTCCTTTAACATCCTAAGGAAGATAAAGAAACTACTACCGTATCTTCCCACAGCTATGGGAAAAACACTCATATCCACACTGGTGTTTTCTCGCATCGATTACTGCAACTCCCTTTTCCTCAATGCTCAAAAAAAGGTTATCTCCAAATTGCAACTAATACAAAACGCCTCTGCTAGAGTCCTACTAGGTATTCCCAAATACAGCTCTGTCTCTAGACATCTTGACCAACTGCACTGGCTTCCAGCCAGAAGTCGCACGAAGTTCAAGACCCTTTGTATTGTCTACAAGGCAATAAATAACATGGGACCTAGATTTCTGAGAAGTTCTTTTAAACCTCTGCCAACCCCTAGAACGTTGCGCTCCAACACGGCTCACATGCTTCAGATTCCCAGAACAAGGAAAGTGACCTGGGGAGACAGACGTTTCACCATAGCAGCGGCGAAATTGTGGAACTCTCTTCCGCTCAATATAAAGACCAGTCCATCTTTGATTGTCTTTAGAAAGCAGCTAAAGACATGGCTGTTTTCTCAATGACACTCTTGTGGATCACTTTAGTCACTGTTTCTCTGTTTACTATCTGGCTAGTGTCTTTTAGCTGTTAGCGCCGAGACACCCACGGGTATTTGCAGCGCTTTAAAAATTGCCAAAAATAAATAAATAAATAAATAAGATGATTGAATTTGAGACCTTGCAGGAGGATTTCCAAATGGGGGGGTGAGTATCTTCAATGCTAGCAACTACGACATGAGCTTCACTGTCATCTGAAGGACGGGACTCTGATACCGGAATATCCACCACTTGAGGATAGACCCCATGATTGACAAAGCAATATCCCGCACATTTAGAAAGCTGGTGAACAACTCCCCAGACTGCTTGGGACCCCTGAGGAAGGCCTGGGAGTCAGATGTTGGTCTACTCGAGGACGATGATTAGGCTGAAGCTCTACAGAGCCACAGAGAAATAGCTATTAGGGCACGTTTTAGGCTTGTTCAGATCCACATTCTTCACAGTTCCTATGCTTCACGAATGATTCAATTTCGCATTGGTAATTGTGTGTCCGAAGAGTGCACGAGAGGTTGTGGTGAGAAAGGGTCATTTTTTCACATACTGTCATCCTGCCCCAAAATGTAGGCGTACTGGGAGGGCCTGGCCCTCCTAATGACAACAGTGGTGGAGACAACGATTCCGACAGAGCTGAGTTGGGACAGCCTGGGAGTAACAGGAGAGATTGTATGGACACAGTGGGCCAGGACCTGGCTGGCCCTGGAAGGTTGGGTGGCCAAGAGAAATATTGCCCTGGCATGGGGGGCAGGAAAGGTCTCTTAACTGGAATCCTGGAAGAGAGACATGGATTGGTGCCACAGGGCGGAACAATCGATCTATCAGAGATGGGGCTGCCCACACAAATGGGAAAAGATATGGGGTGCATGGGCAATGTATAGAGGCCAATGACACAGTGCCATGAGGAGCGTCCAAAGACTCCCAAAGAGCATATGATGCTGGTGACTCCCAGGATTGAAATGGTCGCAGCAGCGAGCAGTTGGGAATGAAACACATTGCGATATATGGTATTTGCTTCACGTCAGTACACTAAAATGTACGTTTTTCTATAATATTTATCTGAAGCATGTTTTCATGTTTAATAAAAAGATTTAAAAATAAAAATAAACTATACTTATAAGCTTAGAAAATAACAATTTCTGTGCTTTAAAGATGGCTGAGCGCCACTATTAGTTTTCCTAATTCCTGCAGATTTTAAAAGTATTGGGGATGGGTAAAGCCAATGGAGATGACCATCACAGAGAGGGAGAGAACCTCCGGCGCACAAGGGCTGGATGGTATCCCAATTGCATTAATCAAAAAGGAGCCAAAAGCATTGGGTGATTTTTTAGAGCCACTTTTTAAATATTGCTTTTTTATGAATAAAATCCCCCCCTCTTGGAAGGGGAGCATTATAGTCCCCCTTTATAAAAAGGACCAAAAACGGTGCCGACTAGTTTTAGGCAGATTGCCCTCAAGAATGCCTCCAGCAAATTATTTGCAAAAAGCATATTATGCCACTTACAACAATGGGTCTATGATCAGGATATCCGTCCGCCGGAACAAGCCGGTTTTAGAAAGAACCATCGCACCTTAGATAATATAGCGGTTGTTCAGACAATTGTGGAGAAATATGTTTTTTCCCGAGGGATGCCAGTTTATACAGCTTTTATTGATTTCTCCACGGCGTTTGACAGGTGGACCGCCAGACCCTGTGGAGAAAACTTGACTCCCTCGGCTTTCCAAATCATCTCCTGGGTCTGATCATGGAATTGCATACTGACACCTGGTGCCAGGTTCTAATGGGAGGCTCGCGGGGGTTAACATCCTAAATTAGAACGCATAATGGGCTTAAGCATGGTTGTCTATTAGCACCACTTTTATTTTCACTGTACATTGTTGATCTCCCTGGCGCTTTGAACTTGGTGAGAGGGGATGCCCCCAAAATTGGTCGAATGTCAGTTGGGTCTTTATTGTGCGCAGACGATGTTGTAATTTTCGATTTAACACCTATTGGCTTGCAACGCCGTCTGGACGTTTTAAATAAATATGCAGAGGTTCATTTTTTTTAAATTAACAGTGCAAAAAGCAAGATCTTGGTTTTTCGTAAGCAGGGGCTCAGAATCAAGAGATGTTAAAAATGGATGCTTGGTTCTGAAAAAATGGAATTGGTGGACTCGTATGTATATTTAGGGAAAGTTTTTTTCAAAACAGGCCGAGACTTGGAGTATACTAAACACTGCGTTGATAAAGCCGTCTCCCAGGCAAGTGCATTAAATAGATTCTATAAAACCTGCGGGAGACGCCATTTTAGCCATGTCTTATCTGTTTTCAAGGTTAAAATCCCACCCTCATTAATATATGCTGCCGAGGTGGTGGACATGAGTCATTGGCATATGTTTGATAAGGCAGAAGGACGAATTATGCGCCAAATCTGTAATTTAAATTCTTTGGCTGCCCCACATGTTCTGCGCCTTGAATTTGGATTAGTCTCGTCCTTTATTTTAGCCCAGGCAGCAGTTCTTAGGTGGGGTAACTCTCTCTTCTTGGGGGAAGAGGGTACTCTTAGGGCTGCTCTGAGAATAGAAATCTTTTGCAATCTAAAAGTACAATCCATGTTTTTTAGGTCTTTTTTTATGTGCAATTGACAGTTTCGGTCTTAGTTTAACTCCCGCTTCTCCAATGCCTAAATCTGGTTTGAAACAGTTTTTAAAGAAATTTAGATCCACTATTAGTTTAGCCAGAGACATCGCTTTAAGTATATCCAGGCCCAGTAATGTGGCGGTCAGTGGGAGTACATTGGGGAAAAAACCATTGCCTTATTTAACTTGGAATATTCCTCATGGGATTGGAAGGTTGATACCCCTACTGAGATTTAATCTGCTGCCTTTAAGAGTCGTCACTGGCATCTGGGATAAAACACATAGAGAGAAGAGAATCTGTGAACTGTGCCAGTTGCAAATCCAAGATCTTAATCCTGTTTTATTTGCATGTTCAAAGCTGCAAAGTGCCAGGCGAGTGTTTTTAAAACCAGTATTTATCAAATTTAATATTCATTCTGCTCAGGATGCACATTCTCTGGTTTTGTCACCCCCGAATGAAATGCTTTGTTTTAAGATATTCCAATTTTTTAGAATTTTTTTGCCTATTTACTAGAATTTTGTATAACAGTAGTACCCTGGTCTTGTTTCAATATCTACTGGTTGGCTATTTAATAGTTTCATGTATTCATTGCATCATTTGCACATTACTTAGTATGTATATAAGAAATTTTATTGTCCGGTTATGTGATTGTTTTACGTATCATAGAATATTTGCACATTTCACACTATGTTTGATATCATGTTATAGTCATGTATAAGGAAGAAATTTTGTACTGTATGCAATGTCTGTCTTTTTAAATTGTCAGTGTGTTTTTGTGGACCTCCGTCGGAGTTCCAAAACAAAATAAATAAATTGAATTGAATTTAATTGACAGGGAGAGGGGCAGCAATGGTGGGAAAGAAAACAGGGAGCATGGTCAGCCAACACAACACCCTGACACAATGAGGCAATTTCTTATAGACTGTTAAACATCCCAAAACTCTCAGCATGAAGAAGGATGCTATTTTATATACATAGGAATACCTCGGACTGCATCTCTGAAATAATCCATCACCAGTTACCATGTGTGTATCCAGGATTCTAACATCAGCACCACCAGAACGTAGAGGAAGGTGACTTTTTCTGATACAGCAGTGGCAGCTTCTCCGCAATGGCCGAGGAGCATCGCCGCCATGCCTGGCACAGAGCCAGCAAGGGAAAAATAAAAGAATGCTCCAGCATAGTTTTATTTTTTGTTTGCCAGCTTGTGCATGGAACGCAGGGGCATGGGAGGGGGAGGAGGAGTGCTTGTGCAATCCCTACTCCATAGGTGGAGCAGATTTGCAAGAAACTGACGTCCGTTTTCCTGCACCTCAATGTGAAACCATTGCGCCACCATAGATGCGTTGTATTTACAATACGGGGCACAAAGGCGCAAGGATTGACAGACGCTTCAGAAATACTGACTAATCTGTTGGGGCAAAAGTCACATATTGCTGGAGTCAATGTTGCAAGCACAACACAATGCCACTAATGCATGGGGAAGCCTATTCCCAATACACTGTGTCACTCTATACGCCTGCTCCAAGCAGGCGTATTATATTAACTCAGTGGCGTCCTAGAAGTGGCACAGTGAAATATTGTAGATTTCACTGTGTCACTTCTACAAGGCTTTCCTGCGTGGGAACGCCCACCCTGCATACATTATACCTGACGCAGTTATATAGTGGAGCAGGGCTTTACAAGGTGACACATCTCCCTAGATGCGCCACGTTGTAAATGGGCCAAAATGTAGCGCATTGTTTATGCGCAGACGACCTCGCTCCACTGAAGACCCCCCCGCCAGACCCGGCACCAAGAAAGCATCCTGGTTTACCGACGAACTCAAGAGCTCCAAGAAGAACTGCCGGGCCCTCGAGAAAGCCTGGCGCAGAGACCCAACTACAGACAACATGACCACCCTCAAGCTCGCCACTCGAAAATATCACCAGCTGATCCACGCCACCAAGAAAACCGCATTCAAGGAACGACTGGACAACAACGCCCACAACAGCAAGGAACTCTTCAACATCGTCAAAGAGCTCTCGAACCCTAGCGCCGGAAACATCACTCCCTCGCAGGACCTCTGCAACTCGCTCGCCTCGTACTTCCACAGCAAGATCGCAGACATACACAACAGTTTCAGCACACAGCCGACGCACCCTACGACCGTACCAACACCCTCCACCACCACCCTCCACGCCTGGACCCCGGTCAACACCGAAGACACCATCCGCACGATGAACTCCATCCACTCCGGATCACCAACGGACCCCTGCCCTCACCACGTCTTCAACAAGGCCGACTCTGTTATCGCACCCCATCTACGGGACATCATCAACGCCTCCTTCGACAACGCCGCCTTCCCAGAGAGCTGGAAGCACGCCGAACTCAGCGCCCTACTGAAGAAACCATCAGCGGACCCTTCCGACCTCAAGAACTACCGCCCCATCTCGCTCCTTCCTTTTCCCGCCAAAGTCATCGAGGAGACCGTCAACAGACAGCTGTCCGCCTTCCTCGAGACTAATGGATCCCTCAACCACTCACAGTCCGGCTTCCAGGCCAACCACAGCACCGAGACCGCCCTCATCGCAGCCACCGACGACATCCGAACCCTGCTCGACAATGGGGAAACAGTGGCCCTCATCCTCCTGGACCTCTCCGCGGCGTTCGACACGGTCTGCAACCACACCCTAGTGCAGCGCCTCAACAACATCGGAATCCAGGAGAAGGCACTAGAATGGATCATCTCCTTCCTCGCCGGAAGAACACAGAGAGTCCGCCTTCCCCCCATTCAGATCCAAGGCCACCGAAGTCATCTGCGGCGTACCACAAGGATCATCACTCAGCCCCACGCTGTTCAACATCTACATGAGCCCCCTTGCGGCCATCGCACGCCAACACAACCTCAACATCATCTTCTACGCTGACGACACCCAGCTGATCCTCTCCCTCACCAACGACCCCGCCACCGCCAGAACCAACCTACACGAAGGGATGAAAGATGTAGCAGAGTGGATGATGAACAGCCGCCTGAAACTGAATTCAGACAAGACGGAAGTCCTCATCCTGGGATCTTCGCCCTCCGCCTGGGACGACTCCTGGTGGCCCCCTGCCCTGGGCAGACCACGCACGCAACCTGGGCTTCATCCTGGACTCCTCCCTCTCCATGACCAGACAAGTCAACACCGTCTCCTCGTCATGCTTCAACATCCTATGCATGCTACGTAAGATCTTCCGGTGGATCCCCACCGAAACCAGGAAGACGGTCACCCAGGCCCTCGTCACCAGCCGACTGGACTACGTCAACTCCCTCTACGCCGGAATCACAGCCAAACTCCAGAAAAGACTCCAGCGCATTCAGAACGCCTCAGCACGCCTCATCCTGGACATTCCCCGACACAGCCACATCTCCGTACACCTGAGAAACCTGCACTGGCTCCCCGTCAACTAGAGAATCACGTTCCGACTCCTCACCCACGCACACAAAGCTCTCCACAACCAAGGCCCAAGCTACCTCAACAACCGCTTGACCTTCTACACTCCCACCTGCCAGTTTCGATCGACCAGCCACGCCCTCGCCGCCCTACCCCGCATCCGAAGAGCCACAACGGTAGGAAGATCCTTCTCCTACCTGGCGGCCAAGACATGGAACTCCCTCCCCATCCACCTCCGTCTGACCCAAGACCACCTCTCCTTCAGGAAACAACTCAAGACCTGGCTGTTCGAGCAGTAGCGGACCCCCCTCCCCCAAGCGCCTTGAGACCCTCCGGGTGAGTAGAGCGCTATACAAATGCCTTGATTGATTGATTGATGCCCCTGCTACATCACAAAAAGTGACGCAGCAGCAGTGCAAAAGTATCGCAAGGGGTTTGTAAATCTGCAGCCATGTGTGTTTGGCCGGCCATCTCAAGCTGACCAAAACACACATGTGCACTTAGGTTTCTCCAGCCCGGCTGCATTCAGCAGCGGGCTGGAATAACCCCCACAGACTCCCTGGTCTGAGCAGGGTGTCTTTGCCTCCTGCTCAGATCAATCCTTCTGCTGCTCTGCAGCACAGGGATTGGCGGGGAGTCTGTTCTAGGGGCTGCTGGGAGCCAGGAAATGATCAGCAGGAGCAACTTGGCACGGGAGGCGGCGACAGGTAAGTTTTAAAAACTATTATTAATCACCCCGCGATCGCTCTTCCTCCACCCGTGATCTCCCCAACCGCCCCACCACCATTTGTTACAGGCAGCCTCCACTGTGATACAGAGTTCAAGATGACTCGGGAGGTGTTGAAGAAAAAGATTTAGTCCCTCAGGCATCTCATGATGAAGACATCCCCCAAGCCTCTGGCAGCAGGTGACTGATAAGTTTAGTACTATGTCAGTCTTCCCCTGCAAGATCAAGGACATTAAGAAGAGGTCCTTGATCACGAGTCACGGTCACGAGTATCCAAGCGCGTTACAAGTGGACACAACATATCAATTTAACATTATTGTTATATGACGTAAAAACATACCCAGGATCTGGTGCTGCAATTTTATTGCGGAAAAACAGCCAACACACTGCTCAATACTGCTCCAGACTATTCATAATGAGACCATATGTCTTCTCTCTATTGGTGTGAAGACCACAGCAAGGAATTTACAGGTTGTATCCTCGAGATGCTCACGAAATGCAGCAATAAAATGAATTGCCTGAGTAGAACACGTATCAGTCTTTCTTTTCTTATATATATATATATATATTCACTGAAAAAACCATAGGTTATAGACCATATATAGTTAGGAATTAGCATTTAAAAAACCTTATTTTACTCACACAAAACCATGGAAATTCCATATATAGTTAGTTGCACTAACTATATATCGCGCACCCGCAATCCACTGCTGATGATGTCACATATTACATCATTCATGACATGGTCAGTGACATCACTGATGACATCACTGATGACAACATCCAGTGATTATGTGTTTCTGTAAAGTTTAAATATGTTTTACATATTGAAGAATGAGTGGATGTATAAGTGTCTGAATGAAGGTTTTAGTAGGTGCGTGATTGACTGTATGAGTGAGTGATTAAATGCGTCTTACTGAATGCACGGGTTAGTGACTACACTGTCTAAAAGTGTGCATCAGTATGTCTGTTGTTGTGCAAGCTGCTGCATGTGTTGATCAGTAGCTATATAAGTAGCTATATGGGTTATTGATTGGTTGCACAAGTATTTGTATGGGAGACTGAGTGTGTGTATGGCTGGCTGGGAGGTGTGTGACTCTGTGCAGATCAATGTGTACTTGTATCAGTGATTCTATAAGAGAGTAACTATGTGTTAGTATATGTTTCAAAAATGTAAGGTGTTCTGTGTTTAACTGTATAGATAAGAAAATGGAAGTGTGATTGATTCTTTTCAGGACTGACTAGGTGTGTGAGTAACTCCATGGATGAGTGGCAGAGTGTGAGTGTCTGTATAGGTGTATGAGTGCATATGATAGTGTTGTAAAGATGAGTGATTGTATGTATGAATGATTGTATGAGTGAATGTGTGTGTAGACATAGGAATCAGTGAGTGCGTATGTAGTAACTAGTATTGGTGTGTCAATGGTTTCAAAAATGATACTCTCTATTTAACACTGGGTGTAACGGAGGTTATATTAGAGTGTGAGGAGATGCATTGTATTATCACATGAATGATATCATCAGTGATGTGATCATTGATGTCAAGTGAGATGTCATCAGTGATGTCATTTGAGATGTCATCAGTGATGTCATCAGTGATGTCACTGACCATGTCATGAATGATGTAATATGTGACATCATCAGCAGTGGATTGCGGGTGCGCGATATATAGTTAGTGCAACTAACTATATATGGAATTTCAATGGTTTTGTGTGAGTAAAATAAGGTTTTTTAAATGCTAATTCCTAACTATATATGGTCTATAACCTATGGTTTTTTCAGTGAATTTTCAAGGTTTTGTAAATGCTAATTCCTAACTATATATGGTCTATAACCTATGGTTTTTTCAGTGAATTTCATTGGTTTTTTAACAGCTAATATCTGTAGCTGTAAAATGTATTCTTCTTTAAATCCAAAAATATATTTTATATGTTTATTAATAACTTTTTTTTTAAATATTTTTTTTTCTTCGTTCCCGCTTCGCGAATCGGGAAGCTTCTCGTTAGCTGACCTTGATGCCGCGAAATAGACCGCGAGCCGGTAAACGTTTCTTTACCGCAACTGCCGCGTTAGAAAACAACATCGTGACGCCTCCCGTCCGCATGACGTTTCGCGTTGTCGCGTGATACGTCATATGACGTGCTACGTTAGCGAACTCGTACGCTTACCGAGTCGCAAAGCACAGGTTTCTGGAAGCAAACCGGGAGGCCCTGCAAAGCGCGTAACGTAAACACAGCAGGTCATGTGACTTGGTAATAACACTTTTCATTGGTTCATTTCACTTTCGGTTTCCTAATGATGTAAGACTAGGTCATATGATCTAAAATGAACACTTTTCATTGGTTGAGAACTATTTTTTTTCCCAAATGGTGAAAATCCCTCCTTCTTTCCTCACTCTGACTTTCATCATTGTGAGAGAAAGACCCTTTGTTACCAGTGAGCAATGGCTTCTTTACTAGCTTCAGCTGGTGCTTCCCCACCACCTCCACCACATCCAAGGAAGAGTGGACCACCTGCTAAAGTTATAATTCACCAAGAAGAGGAAGAAGAGGAACAGGACGACCTAGATAATCTCCCTATTACGGCCAGAAGATCTGTTGTACCGGAAGTAACGGGACCAGAGGGCAGGGAGATGGTGCCAAATATACAAACGAGATTTCGTGAAGTAAAACAAGTCTGCGTACATTGCAGTGGATTCATTTGCTACGGAGAACGTAGCATCACTCTGATCAACAGAGCTATTGACAATCATGCTCATGTTTGTCCGAAACTCCCCAAACAATAAATTCTTTTTTTTTTGTTTTCTTGCTCCTGTTGAGCCCTTTACAATGAATCGTTTTCGTTGCCCCCTCCGAAAAAAAAACAAAAAAAATATAAAACTGTTCAGAAAAATTCAAAAAAAGTAAAAAAATGTTCAGAAAAATAATAAAAAAAATATAAAACAATTTAAAAAAAAGTTCTTTTCAGAACTACCTCCCCGTTATTAAAAAATTGGTACAATATTTGCAACTGTGCCAACCTCTATTTCTCTTAGTTCGCTTCCCAGTTCGCTCCCCGGTACGCGAACCGGAAGCGAACCAAAAAATTTTTTTTAAAAAAAAGAACAGTAAGTATAAGGGAAGGAAACAGACAGTTATGTTAAAAGAAAGACAGCTATAGGGGAGTAAACTAGAGATACTATTACCCGTAATCCACTGCTGATGATGTCACATATTACATCATTCATGACATGCTCAGTGACATCATCAGCAGAGGATTGCGGGTAACAGTATCCCTAGTTTATTCCCTATAGCTGTGTTTCTTTTAACATAACTGTCTGTTTCCTTCCCTTATACTTACTGTTCTTTTTAAAAAAAAATTTTTAGATCAGTCAGAAACAGTGAAAGTAATGAAATATAAAAGACTACGTAGAATATGAGCACTGTATGCAACAACTTTGACACTTACAGAAGCCTCACCTTCTCCATGCCTCCTACACAGTTCTACATGTACATCATAAATGCAAACAGAACAGAATTAATTATACATGTTAAATGGTTTATTTTTGCTGTTCTCAGAATGTATCAAATTTCACTAAAACAGTGACTTGAAGGTATTCATCATATAATAGCGGGGAAAAAAAAAACACAATCAAAATGATTGTGTTTAAAAAACCCATACAACATTACAAATCAGAATTCAGAACTCCTTAAAGTTAACTTACTTTCCATGACGGCCAAGGATGTCCTATGAACAGCTTACACTCTGTTGTGCTGTTATTACTTTCAACCCGCCACTTTCTGAAAGAAAACCTCCATCGTTTTCAAAAACATGTTACATACAATAAATGACTTCTTGCTCTCTACCACAAGATTCCACAAGGCCAAATCTTGTCAGAGCCATGTATAACTCTTGGATTTCTTGTTAGCCAATCCCGTCTTTTCGCATTTCCGCAACTTTCAGAATTAAAATGTTGAAGATCATTTACACAATCCTGGACTAGTAATATCTTCCCCTTCTTGCTCAATCATGTTCTACATTTCCTATCACACTGATACTGCTTACTATGAAGCAGACTTACACTACCTTTATGACTAGTACAATTATTTAATTCTCTACATCACTTTTAATCACAAAGCAATGTAAAACAGTAGACAGCATTGCAGACTTACATTCCCTCTACTCCATGTTTTGATTCGCTGCTTCAATTAGCTTATAAAAAGAAATAGTTTTTCTGAACTCATTCAAAGTGCACGTATTTCTCAATAACGTCCAGTGTTATGGTAAAAAGTTATGTCTCTGTACTACACTTATCTTCAAGGCCAAATAGTGTAGGAGCCATGAGAACTTCTTGAAATTCCTCAGAGCACATCCCGAGATTCTTTCCCTAAAATTTTGGTTTTAAAAACACCAGGTAAGAGTTTTTAAGGTCATATGGCAATTTTTTTTTGAAAATTAAAACAGAATCATTGCAGAATGACCAGCCATTTCTACACTTTAAATAAGCTGTATAATGTCCTGATGTTATTGAAGAACCATCATGATATATAATTGCTACAGTTACAAAAGTCCTTCCTGATATTGACAACTGTGAAGCCACAAAATTTTTAATTAAAGTTGTCAATTTTGTTCCATCAGGCCTACATCGTTGGAACATTAAAATGACATACTGGCCATATGTTCGTATAAATAATGTAGACATCATTTCAGATTTACATTGCCTACACTCCATATTGTGATCAGCTGCTTTTACTAGCTTATTAAAAGAGACTGATTTACTGTCTGGCAAAGTTAAATATATAAATCTTTCTGAGTCTACACTAGTACTACTTGATACCCTACAGTTCTCGCAGTCATGCTGCCATTGATAAGAAAGCCCAAACAGATGATCTACATCTACACCTTCAGCATACAATACATCAAGCATATACATTAAAAACTCCTGACAATCTTGCTGACTATTTTGAGAGAATTGTGTTTGGCCTGAACATCTGTCTAACAGATTTCGAATTTCAGACACACTTTCTATGTTTGTTCTATCAGTGCTACATTTCTCTAACACAGAATTTAACAAACTGCAAAATCTTTGATCAGAATTGACCACAATCTCTTCTTTTACATTTTGTAGAGAAAACAAAACATTAACCACTACATTAGCATAGCAGTTGACACCAGAACTGTTTTCAAATTGAAAACCAACAACATCTTCAACAGAATCCTTTTTGTTTCTGCTTATAATTTCAGGTTCATCGACTTTTCGTCTTTTTGCTACAACCTCCCCAGTATTGGTCACATTTCTTCGTTTCCGGCCTACCACACGTTTCTCAAACAAAGGATACTGAGGCAAATGTGGCGCATACTCTCTTCTCAACCTATTGTATTCCTTAACACAATCTAGATCCGCACAAATGTTTGTGACATCACACTCAATCAAGTACAATCCCGATAAAGTCCTAACTCGTGACAATGCCACATATGCCATACCCTCCTTGAACACAGAACTGCCAATATTCACCAATGCACAGTCTACACTTAAACCTTGCGATTTATGGATTGTCACCGCATATGCCAAGCAAACAGGAAACTGCTTACGACGAACATATAAGTCTTTTACAAGCAAAAATCTAGCAGAACAACGAGCAATTAGCTGTACTTCCTCAATGCCATCAAATTTAATTTTTAAAAATTCAATTCCATCTCTATTTCTGTATTTCACAAAATCAACAACATTACCCATTGATCCATTTACCAGACCTCTTTCAACATGTAAATTCCTTCTTAAAATTATACGGCAGTTCAAGCACACATTCAGAGTCTTTTCAAAACCCGCAGTTTTAGATATACTCTTCTCTAATGAATCCAATTTTGTTTTCAGATTCTCAGACAAAATAATTGTTGATCCCATATGCTCTACTCTGTCAATAGCTTCCAATTTCACAATCTCTTGCTTTTCTAAATACAACATTTTGTTGTTGAATTTGGCACATTCTGCAAGAGTTGGCATCAAACATATTCCAGATTTTTTCTCAGTAACTTTCTGAAAAATATTCTCAGGCACAACATCTTCGTCTGGATATAAATTTGTCAGTAATCGTGCATGTAAAGCTTCTTTCCCATGCTCGGTCACTTTTCCAATTCTAACATCTTGTAGAATAGTCTTGTAAACTTCATCCTTTGCCTGACGCATATTTTCATGCAGTTCAGCATAATTGAAGTTTAACCATATATTGACGTTGCCAATACTCCCTAAGCACTTCCTGGTATCTTCATGCGTGAGCATTTTGAACACAGGTTGCCCTTTCACTGGTGTCAGCTGCAGAAGATCTCCGAAAACAATGATGTGTTTGCCACCAAATAACACATCATACTCTGTTTTGAGAACTTCTTGCATTCTCAAATGCACAAAGGCAAGCATGACATTGGAAACCATGCTTACTTCGTCAATGATAAGAAGTTTCATTTTCCTCAAGACTCTTGAAACTTCAAAACAAGCATCTCCAGATAGCTTGTGATATTCTACTTTGTTGTCATGCTCCACTGGCAGCATCAGTAAACGATGTAAAGTAATCCCTTTAATGTTATGTGCAGCCAGTCCAGTTGGAGCGGTGACAACACAAGACAGCGATGACTCTGTCCTTTCCTGCAAATAACATGAAATTGCTTTAATAAGGAAACTTTTTCCAGTTCCCGCTTCTCCACTCACGTACAGTCGGACAGGCTTCAACGACGTACATGAGCACTCTTTCTTGTCATGACTTAATCCATGATCAATTTGCATGGTAAGTTCGTCATATATTTTCCTCTGCTCAACGTTGAGTTGTCTTTCCAACTCTTCTAAGTTAACCACATCCTCCTGAGCATGTGCCATGGCTCTTTCCACTTCATTCATAGCAGTGGCAGCTTCATTTTCGATAAGAGGTCCTCCTAGTGGATCCTGACTCAATGAAGCAGAACTCTGACTGTCCTGAGAACTGTCTCTGGCAATCTCGGCTGCAATCGTTGCTTCCTGCTCAATTTCCACATTCAACATTTCTACATATTTGGGAAAAGCAGGACATTCTATGGTCTCCTTGGCAGCATTGAATGAGTCTTCGTAACAAAGGAAATCTCCAAGCAGTTCCTCTTCTGCACGCCAAGGCTTAAAAAGTTGCAAAAGTGCTAAATAGAAAAACTCCTTTTTTTCAGGAGATTCGCCACTCAATTTTCGATGGTTTATCAAGTGGCATTTTCTTTGCTTGACCAGACATCCCTCACTTCCTATTACAGCATACACTCCTTTCTCAGTATCTTCTTTGATGTTCCTCTTGAATATGTAATTTTGCAGAACCTCATACAGAGAAACATTCTCGAGGTGACTGCTTCGATTTGGATAATATGTATCCAACATGTTGCTCTTCAAAATGTCGGTACTGTTTGGCTCCTTTTCCGCCAAATACTCAATTTCCCGCACAGGTTTCAGAACTCGATTACGCGTTGCAGCAAGACCAACACTCGCCCAAACGATACTCCTGGACTTGGCATAGAGACTTGCTGAAGACAACCGGTCAGAACATTCGTAAGCTCCGATTTCTCGATGCGACAACATCTTCAGACTGAAACTGTACAACTTCTTGCTGAGGCTCTTTTCATGGGAAATGTCCTCCCACATATCCTTCAATTCTGTCTTCTCTTTTTTGGTGATGTAAGATGTCACATACCGAGCCACAGCCATACAGTTATCAGCCACAAACTGTATATCCATGTTAGCATTCCACATGGACAAAATCACCGGGTTGTAGTCGTTGATGTACTTAGACTCTTCGTTCCTCTTCAAATTGTATGTGTTTTTAGGTGATTTCTTCATCACATTATGTCGCAGCGAAGACATCAAACTGTTCACTCTTCCTTTAGAAATCTCCGATCGTGGAAAGCCGAAACGACATTTGGTGTAGAACTTGTCTTTGTTCCGGAATTTACGACGACAGTACTTTCCACATCGATGGCTTTGGAAACGTAGAACTTTTTCTCTTAGGCTTTTTTTCTCCTTTACGTTTGGAACAGCACACGTAGAATACTGTTCTGTGAAACTCATCACTGAGTCGTCTGCATCCGTTCCAAATTTAGGTGCATCCTTGATCCACAGCAACATATGTATATGAGGAGCACCTCTTGCTTGGTACTCCTTCCTCCAGAAGAAATCCAACACCTCTCCAAGAGGTGGATTCTTCTTATTCATGATGAAAGACATCATACCTTCAAATCTATGATTGAAGTACCTACATACATTGACTGGATCCAAAGAGCACAGTTCTCCGGGTGTCTTGAATTCGATGTTTTCTACGTTAGCATTTGCCTCTCGTAGAAATTCAAGTAAGTCTTCCCAGCCATACTCAGCACAGCTCAAAGTGAGGAACCATGTGGGAGTTCCTAAGTTCCTCAGCATACATTTTAAATCACCATGACGACGGTACCAGTACTCATTAGTACCACGCTGACACGCCATGAGATTAATCAGGTGAGAATCCAAAATACTGTCTTGGACATTGACTTTATCCATAAAGTCACTTGCCGAGATGTTTTGCATGTGTATACCACTTTTCAAGATGTGGTTCACTGCATATGACAGTCCAGACAGATCGCTTTCAAACAGGAGATGAAACAAATAAGGAATGCATTGTCGAAACCTAGGATCTCCTGCATACAATCGCAAAGTCCGGTATTCAGAAGCAGGAATTTGATGAGGTCGCTCATCATATCTTCCTCCCTGACCTGTTGGAAAAAGCTGTGGGAAACACCGAGCTTCCAAACTTTCCTCCCAAACACTAATGGGACTCCCTTTCGCTTGTTTCATTTGAAACAACTCAATAGCATTCCCCATGACTTCCTTGGAATGCAAAGGATGAACACTATAATGTTCATATATTTCTTCACTAGTACAGGGTTCTACTTTCTCAATTTGACCAGCACACAAATCGCTATCCTCTTCCTCACTTACTTCCTCTTCTGCAACATATACATTTTTATAGTATTTATTATATTTTTTCAAATACAATGTTGCCCTTTTGACTTTCCTAACATCTACTAAATCTTGCCATATTTTCTTATTCTTTGTCGGAACCCCATTAACTAAGATAACAAGAGGTTCCTCTTCCACTTTTTCTACTCCAATTGTGTTAATGTTTTTCTTCAAATCTAGAGGCAAATAAACAACTCTTCCCTTTAATCCTCTCTGTAAATCTGATGGAGGCAATTTCCCTGTCTTTGGCTCCATTCTTACAATAGCCTGAAAGGGATGGATACTTTGAATCAAAATAGATTCATAAGTATTTAAATCCTTCAATTCAGAAGGAATCTCAACCAATTCCAGATTATTATGAACTGCTCTAGCAGGCATCTGGTTTTGATTTAATTTGTTACAACAATAAGTACACACACGTTGATCCAATCCCAAATCAAAACAATTTTCTACCATCAAGTATGTTGTAAAATCCTTCCATTCACTATTATTTTCCCTTTAACTTTTTCAATATAAATCCACTAACTTAGTCTGATTCTTATAATAAGTGCGTCGACAACACACACAAGTGAAATTTGGCCTCTCACTTGATTTCACCTCAAACGTCGCAATTTCCCTCTGGAAATTATCTGTACTGGAAACCTGTACACTATCTTCCACATTACTCTCTTCTTCTTGGTCAATTTCAACATTCTCCTCTTTACTTCCAAAGTAACAAAACTCAATTTCTTCACATATATTCTTCACATCTATTTCAGAACCATGCAAAAGAGCAGCGCATAATTGTTTAAGCATAATTGCTGGACTCTTAGCATAATACAACATTCTAACTAATTTCCTCACTTTATTATGATGCACTGCTAGCATCCTGAAATGATGAAAAACACTCTGGCATACTCTCCTGGAAAGACAAGCCAGTGAATGACCATGCAAACCTATCACTTCTCTCACTCTGCAAGGATCTAATTCTTGCAACAACTTCATTTTCTGCTTCAAACTTTTCTTACTAAATGACCGTATAAAATCACAAAGCAAATTGATGGAATCCTGTCGTACACTGCAAATACTACTACACTTCCAGGTGTACACAGGACCCTTAGGACGTCTCCCTAAAACCTCATTACCTAACACCTCTTCTATCTCTGTTCTCACAAGTTTTTCTTTTTCAACTGGACAACCATCTTTCACTTCATAAGCTCGACCACTGGTGTCAACTGCATGCACCAAATCATTATCCTGGAAATAACTCTCCTCATTAAAAAATGCCTCAGAGCTTGAACTATGCATCCATTCTCCAGAAAAAACTTCACAAAAATGACTACGATTAACTATTCTCTTCCATCTACTATTTCTTTTGAAATCATAAATTACCTTGTTTAGCTTCCTAATTCTATTGATTGTCAAAATAAATAACTTACGTTTAATTTCAAATGCCTGATCATTAACTTTCTCAACTATTTTTTTTCTCTTATAAAAAACCACTTTCTGCTGACCTTTCTTAATATTTTTTAACAAATTCCCAATTATCCTGTTGCGGAACATTCGTTTACGAATATCCCTAAACTGTTGTTTCCTTCTACTTTCATGCATAGAGTTATCTCTTACTCTAGCAGTAACATTTCTCATTGGCCTTTCCTTACCATTTGAATTCTTTCTCCTTTTCTGGACTGAAACATTTTCTGTAGTAATATTTTTTTTACTACACATATTTCTTATGACTGTATTTCGACTCTTACCCGGTGCTTTCTTGGTGACTTGACAAATCTTTTTGTTAGAGGACTGCTGCATTATTCCATGGTCCTGCTGTCTTTGACGTTTTGCAGCCTTTCTTACTCTTTCTTTGCTAGGCATCCTAAAATCTTGAAATAATCTGCAGTTGAATCTGTGGTAAAATATAATAAAAAATGTTATTAACCACTATTACCCAACAGTAAATTAATAACAGTCATCAAAAACTTAACACACTACTTAAGTATATAATATACTGAAGCCTATCTCCAATTTTTCACTGAACAGGACTCATCTCTTCTTAACCTTGGATAAACCTCACCTACTCTGTGTCCCCTGCACATAATTAAATGTAAAGGGGCAGATTTATATTAACTAGCACATCCCCAGGGATGCACCAGTTAACGTGCACCGCTGCTCTGCCACCCACGGTGTGCCGCATTTACAATCAGATAGGACAAAGCTACATCAAAACCCTGCGCCTGCTTGAAGCAGGCATAGATCTTGACGCAGGTAGGCTGAAAGCTAAAGCAACAACTAAGTGTCGTGTGCAGAAGTTACAAAAAAGGAAAAATGGCGTTTAAACCAGTAATGAGACCATGCTAACGTAATACAGAGTAAAAATATCCAGGATCTACATCAGTTTGGGGTTCACGAACCTGGCAGGTACAAGGCACTGAGGCTTTCCACCGTGCATGTCTCATCCCAAAACATATGTTGTTTGTGAATGAAACAATTTCCCAGACCAAATGCTTTGGATTGGCTACTTCTAAAAAATTAAACACCCCTACTATCCCGGAGTTAGAGGAATATGATGGTTGGAGTAATTTTACTCGTTGTCTATTAAAGATTTACAGGCCCTACTCCGTAATTCTTCCTTTAACATTTCCAGTATAAATCCAAAAGGTTGACTGCTTTGGCAACGTGCCTTATCCACGGTTTAATAACGCTGCCTTTTGCTTTATATAAGTTTTCAAATTGTATGAAATATATACCAATAGGTCGTTATTAACCTTTAGGTAGTGGTTTTCTTCATGAAGTCTGGTCGCTTCCATACACATACAGATTTTCAAAGATGATCAAGAACTTTATCTGAATGGAGAGGAATGCACTGAGACGCCAGATCATTCACTAATGTGTAGGCACATACAGTTACACGGTTCATGCAACAAACACCGACCAAATATGGCTTGCGTGTTGCAAGGCACACCAGTTCCTGCTATCATCCCCACGTTCAAGTTCTTGGAAAATGGTAGTTATTTGATGCTCAATAATGAAGATTGTTCTGGGTTAATTAAAAGTATTCATTTTATCGTAACAGTAAATGAACGGGTTATTTGCTGCAGAAATGTTCTATTTCCTCCCACACATGAACATAGGGAGTTTTCAATCTGGCCACAAATACCAACCTTGGCAGCACATTTCAACGGCATGGCAAGAATAAGAGCTATTTTGTCTCAGAGAGAGGTGGCCTTGAGTTCGGCCCGTGAAACTTTCGTGCTTCACACAGCGAACACCCGTACAGAGGTGCAGACCCTTTTAAATACAGATTCGCCTTTCCATTTCAGCAAGATGGTTCGGACTATCTCTAACGCGTCCTCCACAAAGGGCCTGGCGCACTTTTTTAAAATTGTTACCAGTGGTCTTGTGACTTCATTTGAGAAAATCTTTGGAGTCATCCCTGCTTTCTTACATTCTATTTTTTCCACTCTGCTTCGTGGATTCCCATTTTTACTTGCATTACCAGCGGACGCTCTTGTGCTTTTTTACATTTTTAAATATGGATGTCCCTCCTGTGCAAGCTCCCGCCCTGCAGCTGCTGACACTGTTCCGCAATCGCATGCTAGAATATTATGGCACAATGCCGTTGGCGATATTAAGCACGGCATATGGATTCTCTTTTCTATGCTGATGTGATTCCTTCAAATCTAAGACACTAAAGTATCGGCACGCCCTAAACCAACACAAAGAGACCTTCTTAGCAAATAATATATTATGTGTATTAGGGAGGGTGAGATATAAGCAGCCGCGGGCCGTGGAGGGAGTTACGGTGGGGCAGGGAGGCGGGGAGGGGGAGGGGCAGGGTGGAGCCCTCTCCACCCTGCCCCTCCCCCTCCCCGCCTCCCTGCCCACCGTAACTCCCTCCACGGCCCGCGGCTGCTTATAAGTGTTGCTAACTCTTATTCATTTACAGCATGTTAACATACTGTCACCATTCGCTTTTTATGTACTATTGACTATGCTGGTAATTTTGCTACTGATAATATGTGTACTTGTATAATCTAAGATACTACGCCTGAGAAGACGGCATTAGTAAATAAACATTTCAAATACACGTGTTCTTCTTAACTCCATGTTCTCGTTTCTAAGAAATATATAACGACCGACTGTTCATGAGTTCCACGTATCCTGAGGTACTATAAGTTCATATTCTGGATTGTCTAAACATTGAGAGTTTGTTATATCCAATGTGACACTGTACCTAGCTTGCTAAGGGGTTTTGATTACTAAGGTGAGTTTTGGGACACCCTAATTCGCCGAGGTTCCAATCCTCTGTCCACAGTTCTGTGTCAGAACAGAAACCCTGCGACAGGGGCACCCCTCAACCTTACTGGAGCTTCATCACACTTGCGATACAACTCCAGCAATGCGCCAACTTTACGGCACAAATACGTCACGCATCTGTGCTGTTTTTGCCCCATGATGCGCCGCATTGTAAATGCAGCACACCATAGGTGACGGAACAGCGGCACAGAATGACTAACACATCCCTGGTGATGCGCCAGTCATCATAAATCTATCCCTATTCTTCTTATCTTGTTAGAGATAAACCGCCATATGTATCATCAAAGTTTTTTGCATTTCCTAAATAGCGAACTTTAAGGAATAAATAGCGATTCTTTACCATTCCTAGTTTGCGATGACCTATTTGCTAATTACAAATTACCCATTCATTTCCATGCAGCAGGAGGCCCATAGGAATGAAGGTGCAATTTGCGATTAGCAATTACCTCATCGCAAATTACGAATTTTTCCGACGGTGCAGGGGTGTCTCAAGAACACCCTGCTGCACCCCTGAAAAAGAAATTTGGGGTCATATGGCGCACATAAATTTTGAAAACATTCCTTTACCTCAAAAACGATTTTCAACTCATAATTTGAAAACACTGCACATGGGGAAATGACTTAAAATGTCCTTAAGACACATAAAAGCATTTTTTGATTGCCTTTGCAGCATGTTTCAGTCACCTTTAACATGCCTATGTAACGGAAACATTCAAAATCTAAATTTGCCATGCACAGGTGGGAGCATATTTACAAGCAATTTGCTCCACAGACAAACTTCTTACATTGAAATGCGAAAAATAACATCAGAGACTCTCAATTACCTTATAAAGAAGCAGACACCATTATGTCCTTCTCATCAATATTAAAACCATTGCTTTTTCTCAAAAACGATTTACAAGTCATAATTTGAAAACACTCCACAGCTCCTATGCACATAAAAGCCCTGTCAGTACTAATACTTCACATTTTCTCCAATTACAATTTCTCAAAGAAACAAAATCTATTTGTGAAACACTTGAGACAAAGCAACATTTGAAAAACACAACTTTCTTCATAATTTTCTCCTTAAAGCACACTATTTTCTATCTAAATTAAAGAAATCTTTTCTCACCTTAGCAAATACTTTGAGTTTCAAAACAGTCTCAGAAACACACCAATTTGTCTTCAGCAGAGCAAAAGGTATGCACTCCAGAGTCTGCAGCTATCAAAAGCACAGAAATGCTGTAATTCCTCACACATATCTCTCATGTCACCCAATCAAAACTCTTCCCTCACTTTTTTTCAAAGCAAAACCCTTCCCCCCTCTGCCCCCTCTCTGCTTTTTCTGCATAGCAACCACCTCTTGCAAGACCTCTCACACAACAATGTTGCAATTGAACTCTGAACTCTCAGTGCACCTGCATATCCAGAGCATTCTTTCATTTAATGATTTTTTCTTCGCCACTCAAAATACATCTTTCAACGAACTCATCCATGCACACTAACTTTCTGTTTTCAGCAATCAAAATCCACCAATCACTCTTACTGCTTCATTAACACAGAAACTCCTCAGTTTTTTTCATTTTACACTCTCATTTTTTCAACTGCCATTTCATTGCCACACTTCATCTGACTGCAGCAGAACCTTCTCTCACCATGTTTTCTGTCTGGATTGTTGGACATAGTTACATCTATTGGGCTCAAACGTACGCTGAAAACAGGAATTTACCTAACCTCAATTTACAAGATGTGGAAATTAAGTGGTTTGGCCACAGAGGATTAAAATGTCACCAATTGATACCATTGGTGAAAACCTTTATGCATTTGCCAAAACCTGACCTGTTAATTGTGCACTGTGGAGGTAATGATTTGGGCACTTTGACTGGGGTAGGTCTGGAAATGCTTTTAAAGGACACCTTTGAGCAATTGATGGCACTTTTTCCTCAGACTGCCTTGGTATATTCAAATATATGCCAAAGACAGAAATGGAGGTGGTCGAACCAATTTTGTCCACAAATTGAGAAGTCGAGGAAGCATGTAAACAAATCTGTTTCAGCTTACATGAGAGACCATGGAATGGGCTCCCTGTACAACAATAACTTGCGTTACTACATGCAAGATATCTACAGAGGAGATGGAGTTCCCTTCTCAGATGAGGGCAACAGAGTTTTCACTCTGAATTTAAGAATGTGCATTGGTACCTACTTATAAGTACCTAAATGTACCATAAACCCAAAAGCTCTTCTCAGAGCTACCCTACATCTGATCACTCACAATTATTATTTTACTCTAACTTTTTTCACTAATTTTCAAGAAAGTACGCTCCCCAGAACGCTTCCCGGTTCGCGAACCGGGCGCACTCCACGCAAAAAAACTAAAAAAACGGTATATTTTTTTTTGCCCTGCGAGACCCCTTCAAAGCCTCCACATCAAACCTAGGGGGTCAGGGACGATCTACTATGCCCCCTTATGGTCATTTGCCCCTTCGCTTTGGCCTCCTCTTGTCTCTCGATCCTACCGAGAGACAAGATGGCGGCCGCTACGGACTGTTTGGAATGTTTACAGACGCCGAAAAACTAATCAGCTTCGCAAACCTCCGTAACGCGAAAAGTACGCGAAGCGGAGCGCTGTTACAGATATATATCTTTTTTTGAACGTTAATTTCTCAAAATCCACTGGAGCACATATATTGAGACCTAGCAAAGGCACATCGGGCTACCAGTCCCTACAATTTTGCCAAGTTTCGTGCAAATCCATTCAGCCGTTCGATTATTATTATTTTATTTTTTTTTGCCCCGCGGGGCCCTTTTAAAACCTCCACATCAAACCTATGGGGTCAGCGAGGATCTACTATTCCCCCTTACTGTCATTTGCCCCTTCGCTTTCGCCTCCTCTTGTCTCTCGATCCTACCGAGAGACAAGATGGCGGCCGCTACGGACTGTTTGGAATGTTGACAGACGCCGGAGAACCAATCAGCTTCGCTTCACAAAGCTCCGTTGCGCGAAAAGTACGCGTCCTGGGACGCTGCCCGGTCCGCTGTTACAGATATATATCTTTTTTTAAACGTTAATTTCTCAAAATCCACTGGAGCACATATATTGAGACCTACAAAAGGCACATCGGGCTACCAGTCCCTACAATTTTGCCAAGTTTCGTGCAAATCCATTCAGCCGTTCGGGCTAAAAGTGAGGCCAACCGCCCTATGGAAATTAACATGGGAAAAACGCGTTTTGGGACCCCCCTTTTTTCTCGCCCCCCCCTTGACGAACCCCCCCAAAATTTTCAGGGGCTGCTCAGAAACAAAATGTGCCATTTTCCTGAAAATTTCAGCCAATTCCGTCCACAAACGCCAAAGTTATTAGACATAGAATTTTCAAAAATCCCATAGAGAAAAAATCCTAACTATATATACCTACTGGCGACCGCCAGTAGGTAATACATACATATATATATATATATATATATATATATATATATATATATATATATATATATATATATATATATTTATATATGTATATATATAATGTGTGTATATATATATATATATGTGTGTGTTGAGCTTGAGTATTAGTTGTGAGCATCAGCACTAAACAATGTGTCACCCAATCTGTGAAACACCAAGTACCAGTAACAAAATATGAAGAATACAGGTTTTAAAATATAAGAGATACAAATTGGAAAGATGATATAAGATAGATAGATAGATAGATATTATGTAAATGTCAGTTGTTTAAATGTGAGAAATTGGGTGGTTTGATTGAGTGGGGTGTTAATCTTGCTCAAGAAACAGCCCTAGTCCCTCACGGTGAACCACAGAAGTCACTAAGTTAACCAGTGCTTATTTCCCTGGAAGCTTGGCAAAAAACAGTCAGAGTTAACTCTTAGAGGCTTACAAACAGTAATAAAGTGAAAACATGACACAAAAAAATCTCCTGTGCCAATTTTGATAAATTGGGTCAATTTGAATAAATTACGTGACACCAAAACAGCATAAATCTAATCCCTTAAAATGGAAAGTAGCACCTGAAAGATCAAAGCACTAACAGCGGACATCTAGTAGTGCAAGCCTGGTTCAAAGTCGAAAAATATGTCCAACTGCAGTGGACCACGAGACGAATAGAACAAGTGGATGGGCCCAGTTGGCATTTACCTTTGGATTTACAAGAAATTTGAAGAAAAATTCTCGAGGAAGGTAAAGTTCAGAGGAGCAAGGCGGCAGGTGGTGTCCGAGAAGGAGGTGTCATTGTCTGGGGTGCCTGGATGAATTTGGGGTGAAGAGTTCTATATTTTGGAAGTCAAAAATCTGAAGTGGGACAAAGATGGCCAGGACTGGAGGGGAACCACTTGGGGGGTTAGGACTAATTCAGGCTTGCTCAGGTGCAGGTTCAAGATGGTTGGAGCCTTTTCTGTCCCTAAGCTCTGATCCGGAGGCCAGCCAACTAGCTTTTGGGGTCACTCTGGCAGACCTGGGTTCAAGCAGTGGAACAGGGCTCAAGTAGCAAAGCAGGCCTCTGAGACTGCACAGCATGCTCAAGGTAGCAAAGTAGTCCTGCAAGGTGCAGCAAATTAGTCTTGGATAGTGCATAGCAGGCCACAGCAGCAGGCAAACATCAGCCTCCTTCTGCAGGTCCGAAAGTCAACTGAATACTAGGTCTGAGGGTTCTATTTTTATACCTGGTGTCTTATTAGAAGTAGGAGACGTTTCTAGAGAATTCCCTTTGAAGTTACTGAAATTTCCTGCTTCCCATGCCCTGGATCCAAACTGTCTGCACAAACAATGCAGCAGTGACAAGTCCTTTGTATCAGTTGATGGCCCATCGAGGCACACCTAATCACTATTTTGTGTGGCTGCCTGGAGGAATAAACAAAGTCAAATTGCCATCTACACCCAGTCATGTGACCCAATAACAGGTTGCAGGCACCAAATAGGGCAGGAAAATGACACTTTTCTAAAAGTGCTGTTTTCAACATTGTAACTTAAAATCTGACTTATTTTTAAAGAGGATTTTTAAGTTCAATTTACAGACATCAAACACGAAATGGTTACCTGTTCCCATTTACACATTAGCACATATTAAATGAAAAAAGGCAACCCTGTGTTATCCTTTGGGAGAGGTAGGCCTCACAGTAGTGAAAAAGAAATACTAGGACATAAAAAATTTTTTAAAACATGTCCAACCTTTTAATTGCAATGTACCCTGCGCTATGGGGTACCTAGTTCCTACCTCATGGGTGACTCATATGGCATAAAAGGTGAGTTTAAGGCTTGGAAAGGGGTTGATATTGCAAAATCGAATTGAAAGTTTAAAACTGCATTTAGGCTGCAAAGGCAGTCCTCAGATAATTTTTAAGCAGCTATTTAAGTAGGTGCACTAAGTGCAGCGGGCCCACTAGTAGTGTTTAATTTACAGACCCTGGTTATATGGCATACTTACAAGGGACTTATAATTACATTAAATATGCCAATGATGTGTAAGCCAATGTTATCATGTTCAAAGGAAAGAGAGCACAAGCACTCTAGCACTGGTTAGCCATGGTAAACTGCACAGAGCCCTAAGGCTGACAAAAATTAATTCAGCAAAAATAGGAGGGTTGAAGGCAAAATGTTAGGAGGTGGCCCTAGAAATCCAACATGAACTCCCCCTCAAGCCACAAGTCATAGGAGACTAATTAATACCATGATCTATGGGTGAGCTCGCTACCCATAGGGGTTGCCACCAAAGCCCTGACCAAACAAGCAAAAATACTATCAATGGAACACGATGCACTATCTGTGAAAAAGCTATCACATGGCAGCTGGGCGTCATAACTCTATGATCTAAACACCCTACCACACTACCTGTCATCTTCCATGAAGCCATCAGTGAAATACCAGTTAATGAGACTACGATTTGGCCTAATCCCCCTGGTGGGGTACAATTATGGAACGAGGTACAAGGCAGACATGTCCTCCCAGTGCCGCTACTGCAACAACGGGGAAGAAAATTTAACACCCGTTTTGTGCATCTGCAGAACTTTACTCCCCCTTCGAACTTATTGGTTGCCCCCATCTGGAGAATTCTTAATGTGTGGACATGCCAAGAAGTCTTAGAGGAGTGTATGAAGGGGGAATCAGTGCAAATGGTAGCCCGTTTTGTAAAATTTATGACTAAGATTAATTCAATTCTACCAGCAGATACCACCTATGAACCTTTGCTGTGTCAGATATGAACTTGCATTTCTCTTTCTTTTAAATTGAGAGCTGAAAGTGTTTTTTATGTTCTTTTTTGTATGAATTGCAGTGATGTTAATTAATTGTGCAAATACATATATCTATCTATCTATCTTGACGGGCTTCCCTGCTTAGGTGATATAAAATGGAAAATTATCCTCTAGGGCAGAGGCCCTTGCCAGTTCAATCTCCTTCTGAATTCCGTTCGATCCCTGTGTTTACACTCTCCTGAGTACTATGGTTTCTTTGCTGTTCTTTCAAAGTTAAGGTTCAAATCTTAATAGAAAAAAATCACTATACATTGAATTACTAAGAGAAATTGAATTAATGATATGATTTCTCTTCCTGTAATGAAATGTGACTTCTATATTGTACGTACATTGAAAACGTTGAGCACCACAGGGGAGGCGATGAATCCTTGTGAAACTCTGCTTATTACTTATAGCTGCTAAGGCTGGTAGAGGCTATTTGGCTTACCCGTCATGTGGAGAAGTCTGATGAGAATCAGGCAATAGAGGGGCTGCTGAATCCCAAGCACAAGAAGATAGAAATGAATGCTTCATAAACAATGTGCTGAAAGCTTCCGACACCGTCACTGTCTATGATGCGGATGCTGTTGCAACTCCCAAGCTAGTCTCTTTAGATTCACAGCCATTTGGAAGTCATTTTGCATTGATCTCTTCTAGTCACTGGATGATATGTTGTATGAGTACTTAGATAGCGCCAGGGGTAGCACCAGTGTCCTGAACAGAAGAAGTACAAATCTGGCTATTTCATTATTCTTTCCAACAAATGGTAGGGTGGGTGGTATACCAGTATGCTAGCACGGTGTAGAATGGCTTTCTCTTCTACTGCAGAAATCCATCCAATTTTCTGGAAAGACCTTTGTGTGAAGAAAGCAATCTCTATTTTGTTAACTGTCGTGAGTGCTTCTCAATTGAGGGATTTCAAGAGGAGCACGTTGTGTTCATGAGTGACTGAGGAACGTCGGACTTGAAGGAGAACACAGTGTCCTTATGTGTGGCTGAGGATTTCAAGGGGACAATAACAAAGTAGAAAGTTATTTCCAATAAAACAGCACACAACATAAACATAGAGAAATAAAATAAAAGGTGATAGAAACGAAAGTGAGTTTAGAAACAAAGTCAAAAGAGAAAACGAAACAAAAAAAGTGAAAGACAAAAAAGGAAATTGAGGGCAGACACTGATGGACTGAAAGAGAAGGAGAAAGGAAGGTAGACAAGCAGGCATATGGAGCATGTTGACACAGAGATAGAAAGTAGACAGAGATACAGAGACACATCAAGAGAGTGCCGCACAGCAAGTGACAGCGAGGGTTATTGTGAGTGAAACAACATGTTGTTATGATGAGAGGAGAAAAAGAGAGAAGCTTAAAAATATATGGGAGTGGGAGAATGGAAAGAAGAAAATAGTAAAAGGGAAGCCTCGGAATCAATAATGAAGTTTCCTCTGTGGTGGATCTCCTTGAAGAGAGAGGACGAGGAAGGTGCCCTTTGAATGTGGATCACAAATGTGTGAGAGATGCACTGAGTCCTCTATGAGCACTCACTCCTGGTGACATTATAAGGCCCAGATTACTCCAGGCACAGCAAAACAAGGGCCTTCTTTTCAGCCCTCTCACTAGAAGGCTTCCTGGTTCTAAGTGTTGTAACCTTTACACAGATCGCAATTACTCTCACCCATTACAGGTACGACTGACCTTTTTTAGTGTTTTAATGCTGTATATTTTTGTTACACAGATGCCCCCAAGAACACCACCGCTGCTGAATTTTTTAATCGTAAAACTATTAAAGAAGGGGACACTGTGACATTATCGTGTTCTAGTCGAGGAAATCCCGAAGTGAAGACCTATCACTGGTTCGAGGGTCCACACACGAACCACACTCTGGGCTACTGGTCACGGCTCACCATGAAGAACATCAGCTGGGACAGCGGACCCTATGTCTGCACCGCGACCAATGACGTGGGGACGGGAGAGTCACCACCGCTGCATCTAAACATTCAACGTGAGTAACACAAAAACTAAACACAACACTCGGGATAGGTCTGTTCAAATGGTTTGACAGTAGGAAAAGCGAAAAACCTGCCCAAATAATGAGTCATTAAGTATAAAACTTCCACGGATTGCATCTTGTTTAAGTTCTAACTGTAAACTTTGGAATCTTAAAGTCAATTTTATTTTCATACCATCTCCTTTTAGTATTGCATACTATTTCCAAAGTTTGATCTTGCAAATCCAGTTGACTACTCTCTGTTAATTTTCTGCTCACAGAATTGAAAAAACCCTCTAGCAATCTCAGCTACCATGTTTGCTTTTTTTTTTTTTTAAACATTGATGTAGGTATTCTTGCAATACTGTGATTGGACTTGTATAATTTTAGGCATGGGATTTTCCGACTTCTCCCTAAGAGACAACTGAGTCTCTGACTGAACAGCCCCATAACAGATATTTGAGAATTGAAATTCCCCAAACATTAAAAAGGTCGGCTCACACAATCATGGGATGTGAACAATGGGTGTTTTGGGGGGCCTTTAAAGAAGAAATGGATCTTGAACTTGAGCCGCTCTATACATTTGTTGTTGACTAATGCACAGAAGTGTTGCCCATTGTAAATTACACAGCTGTACATTAACAAAATACTGCATTTTGATTGGCTTCTAGATTTCAATAATGAAATAGAACGTTCTCCTGGCTCTCAGAATGTGCCTGCACTGGGACACATACAGCTGGAGAAGACAGTTTTAGAATCATTTACTGCTCAAAAGGCTGAATATTTATGCATGACAAATGTTTCTAATCTCTTCAATACATGCTTTGTCCCCACAAATATGATTTTCTATTACTTTGTCAAAGATATTTAAATTTGCTCAGAGTCTGAACATTGTTTTGTCCCTGAGTTTTCATTCTGTTTGAAAATAGCAGCTTTGTTGTTCTGTTGATTTACGTGATTTATTTTTAAAATATGTTTCGTTAGCTCACTTCGAAAACAGTCCTTTAAAAGGTATGCAGAGCAATATTTATATAGACAATATATATTGTTTTTAACTTTTTTATTGTTTCCTCGCAATACAAATTATTTTGACACCAGTGCACATTCATGGAGGGAGAAAAATTAAATATCCAAACAGCAACTCCTTTTGGAGTATCACTCTACCCATTGGAACAGAAATATATTGATTTTAATAATGATATGTGTCTGTAAATAGCTTCCTAGTAGGGCTTGGCGTAGTGCCACTACGCACACTACGCGTAGTGAAAAAAAAAAAATAATAAAAATTGTGGAAAACGGGGGCGCGTCCTGGGGGTCCGTGTGCCCTGGACAGGGTTGCCTCGTGCCTGGGCAGACTCCCTGATCTCCCCGGCCTGGTTGGAGCCCAGGAGCCCTGCAGCCCTGGAGCCCCGAAGCCCCGCAGCCCTGCAGCCCCGGAGCCCTGCAGTCCCGGAGCCCCCGAGTCCTGCATGCCCGGAGCCCTGCAAGGGCAGGCTGGAGCCGGCAGATTGGCGTCATTTCGGTCCCGGCCATCTGGTCGCTCCTCTCGCCTCGGCCATCTGGTCGCGACTGATGCTTTCCTATAGGGCGACCAGATGGCCGGGCTTCCCTGGAAGTCCCGATGAGGTGCCATTTGCCTCCCGGATCCCAGGCAGGGCTCCAGGAGGTAGGGCACGTTTGCGCCGTGGGTCCCCTCTGTCACCTTGAGTGCACAGATTACAAGAAAGGGGGGTAATTTTCCTCCGGATTACTAGGGACAATGGTATGCCCGGACACCCTCCCAGGATAGCGGTGCCCTGCCAGGGACCAGATGGGCTGTGTTCCCGGGCAACACCTCCCAGGCGTCCGGGGCTCCCTCCTCCGGCCCGCGGCGTGGGAAAGTACCCGGGAAGGGCTCCATGGGTCCTGGGCCCTGCAACCCCGGAGCCCTGCAGCCCCCGAGGCCCCGAGCCCTGGAGTCCTGGAGTCCTGCAGCCCCGAGCCCCCGAGCCCTGGAGCCCTGGAGCCCTGGAGCCCTGCAGCCCCCGGAGCCCTCCCGCGGAGGCTCGGGGCAGGCAGATTGGCATCATTTTGGTCCCGGCCATCTGGTCGCCCCTCTCCCCCCCCCCCCCCCCCCCCCCTCCCCGGCCATCTGGTCGCCCGCCATGCTTTCCTACGGGGCAACCAGATGGCCGGGCTTCCCTGGAAGTCCCGATGAGGTGCCATTCGCCTCCCAGATCCCAGCCAGGGCTCCAGGAGGTCGGGCACATTCGCGCCTAGGGTCCCCCGAGCCTTGCGGTGCGCACTTGTTCCCAGAAAGAGGGGTAGCCTTCCTCCGGATTACTAGGGACAAGGTACTCTGGGACCCTTGTCGGCTTAGCGGTCATCAGCCGGCAGCTAGGCGGGCCAGGATGCCGCCCCAGACCTGGGTCCGTCCCTGGGACTGCAGCGTGGCCGGGTGCCTGGGACGGGGTGCAGAGGGCCCGGGGAAGGCTTCCCCTGCGCCCCCCGGGCCCTGGGAGCCACGGCTGGGTCCAGTGGCCGCGCCGGGCCCCGGGTCGGGTGCTAGGGCCCTTGGCCCTGTCCCCCGGCCTGCCGCACTGCCAAAAGCCCGGGACGGGGTTCCGTGGTGCCCGGGGAGCCTCCCCGTGCTTGACCGGGTTCGGGAGCTCCGTCCGGGGCCCCTGAGGGCCCCGGGGACTGTGGCCTCCCCACCCAGGGCTCTATCCTGGTTCCTGCCGCGCGGCAGGGTGCCCGGGACGGTGTCCGGCAGGCCCAGGGAAGGCTTCCCCTGCGCCTCCAGGCCTGGGAGCCCCGGCTGGATCCAGGGGCCACGGCGGGCCCCGAGTCGGGTGCTCGGGCCCTGTCCCCTGTCCCCTGTCCCCCGGCCTGCTACACTGCCAAGGGCCCGGGTCGGGGTTCCGTTGTGCCCGGGCAGGCCTCCCCTGCTTGTCAAAGTGCCTGGGGGCCCCGGGTCGGAGGGCCTGTCGGGCCCCTGGGAGCCTCCATGGCTGGGGCCCAGCTGGGGCTCTGGGCCTCCGGTCAGCCATGCCGCGGAGCCCGCTGACTCCTTCGTTGGGGCACAGGGTGTCCAGACGGCTCCTCTTTCGTGCCCGGCCATCGGATCCCCTCGGCCATCTGGTCGCCTGCAATGCTTTCCTATAGGGCGACCAGATGACCGAACTTCCCTGGAAGTCCCGATGAGGTGCCATTCGCCTCCCGGATCCCAGCCAGGGCTCCAGGAGGTCGGGCTCGTTCGTGCCTTGGGTCCCCTATGTCCCCTCGGGTGCACGGATTAAAAGAAAGGGGGGTAATGTTCCTCGGATTACTAGGGAGAGGGTCAGTCAGACCTCCAGAGATTTTGAATCAGGGGAAGGCAGCCCTGGGGCCTGCCTGCCGGGGCCCTCAGGGTCCTGGGGACACTCCTGCCTTTCAGCCCCTTGCCGATGGTCCTTTTCCTCCGAGTTTGAAGGGGATGGGGTCCCGGGGCCCGCCTGCCAGGGGCCCCCAGGGGCCCGGGGACGCTCCTGCCTCTCAGCCCGTTGCTGATGGTCCTTTTTCTCCGAGTTTGATCAGGCGCAGACCTCCGTGAGGTCCGGCCATGCTGAGAGGGGGAAGGCGTCCCGGGGCCCGCCTGCCAGGGGCCCCCAGGGGCCCGGGGACGCTTCTGCCTCTCGGCCCCTTGCCGATGGTTGTTTTTCTCCGAGTTTGATGGTCGTTTTCAACCGAGTTTGACCAGGCAGACTTCCATGAGGTCTGGCCATGCTGAGAGGGGGAAGGCATCCCGGGGCCCGACCGCCAGGGGCCCCCAGGGGCCCGGGGACGCTCCTGCCTCTCGGCCCCTTGCTGATGGTCCTTTTTCTCTGAGTTTTATCAGGCACAGACCTCCGTGAGGTCTGGCCATGCTGAGAGGGGGAAGGCGTCCCGGGGTCTGCCCGCCAGGGGCCCCCAGGGGCCCGGGGACGCTTCTGCCTCTCGGCCCCTTGCCGATGGTTGTTTTTCTCCAAGTTCGATGGTCGTTTTCAACCGAGTTTGACCAGGCAGACTTCCATGAGGTCTGGCCATGCTGAGAGGGGGAAGGCATCCCGGGGCCCGACCGCCAGGGGCCCCCAGGGGCCCGGGGACGCTCCTGCCTCTCAGCCCCTTGCTGATGGTCCTTTTTCTCCGGGTTTGATCAGGCACAGACCTCCGTGAGGTCCGGCCATGCTGAGAGGGGGAAGGCGTCCCGGGGCCCGCCCGCCAGGGGCCCCTAGGGGCCCGGGGACGCTTCTGCCTCTCGGCCCCTTGCCGATGGTTGTTTTTCTCCGAGTTCGATGGTCGTTTTCAACCGAGTTTGACCAGGCAGACTTCCATGAGGTCTGGCCATGCTGAGAGGGGGAAGGCATCCCGGGGCCCGACCGCCAGGGGCCCCCAGGGGTCCGGGGACGCTCCTGCCTCTCAGCCCCTTGCTGATGGTCCTTTTTCTCCGAGTTTGATCAGGCACAGACCTCCGTGAGGTCTGGCCATGCTGAGAGGTGGAAGGCATCCCGGGGTCCGCCCGCCAGGGGCCCCCAGGGGCCCGGGGACGCTTCTGCCTCTCGGCCCCTTGCCGATGGTTGTTTTTCTCAGAGTTCGATGGTCGTTTTCCTCCGAGTTTGACCAGGCAGACTTTCATGAGGTCTGGCCATGCTGAGAGGGGGGAAGGCATCCCGGGGCCCGACCGCCAGGGGCCACCAGGGGCCCGGGGACGCTCCTGCCTCTCATGCCCCTACCCGATGGGCCTTTTTCTCCGAGCCTGCTTCCCCTGGGTGAACGGGCAGGCAGGGGATGCCTAGCCAGCACCCCCCCCATCCCCGTGTGCAGGGCAGCCTTCCAGGGGATGCCCCGGCTGTACTCTGATCGATTGGGCACTCTCGGTCCGTTTAGGGATGGACTGCTTGGCCAGCCTCTCCCTCCCGTGGGAGACGTCTGGGCCTGCCGGTGCCCATGTGACCGGCGCACCTCTCCACACCCCTCCAGTGAGCCCTCTCGCCCAGGTGGGTGGGCTCCTTCCCCCGACAGGCTTCCGAGAGACTGAGGGTTGCATGAAGGTTGCTGGTCCCAGCCAGGGCTCCAGGAGGTCGGGCACGTTTGCGCCCTGGGTCCCCTCTGTCACCTCGTGTGCACGGGTTACAAGAAAGGGATGATAATTTTCCTCCGGATTACTAGGGGCAAGGGTATGCCCGGATACCCTCCCAGGGCTGGCGGTCCCCTACCGGGGACCAGATGGGCTGTGGCGTGGGCAGGAAGGAGCCCGACCGCAAGCGAAGGCCTCTGGACGGGCAGATGGGGAGTCCTTTCGGTCCCGGGCATCTGGTCGACCCTCTCCCCTCGGCCATCTGGTCACCCGCAATGCTTTCCTATGGGGCGACCAGACGGCCGGACTTCCCTGGAAGTCCCGATGAGGTGCCATTCGCCCCCCCCCCGGATCCCAGCCAGGGCTCCAGGAAGTCAGGCACGTTCGCGCCTAGGGTCCCCTGAGCCTCGCGGTGCGCACTTGTTCCCAGAAAGAGGGGTAGCCATCCTCCGGATTACTATGGACAAGGTCCTCTGGGACCCCTCACGTCCTAGCGGTAAGCTGGCAGCTGGACGGGCCAGGATGCTGCCCTGGCCCCGGGTCCGTCCCTGGGCCTGCCGCGTGGCAGGAAGCCCTGGATGTGGTGCGGGAGCGTCCCCTGCACCTCCGGGCTCCCTTGCCTGAGGGCCCCGGGGAGGGCGGCCTCCCCACCCCGGGCTCTGTCCTGGGTCCTGCCGCGGGGGTGCCCGGGACGGGGTCCGGCGGGCCCGGGGAGGCTCCCCCTGCGCCTCGGGGCTTGGGAGCCCCGGCTGGGTCCAGGGGCCGGTCCGGGCCCCGGGTCGGGTGCCCCGGCTCTGGGCCCAGTGTCCCCCCAGCCTGATGCACTGCCAAAGGACCGGGAAGGGGTTCCGTGGAGCCCAGGGAGCCTCCCCTTGCCTGGCTGGGTTCAGGAGAACCATCCGGGCATCTGGTCGCCCGGTCCCCCTCGGCCATCTGGTCGCCCGGTCCCCCTCATGCATCTGGTCGCCCGGATCCCCTCGGCCATCTGGTCGCCCTGATCGCTTCGGCCATCTGGTCGCCCGCAATGCTTTCCAATGGGGCGACCAGATGGCCGGACTTCCCTGGAAGTCCCGATGAGGTGCCATTTGCCTCCCGGATCACAGCGAGGGCTCCAGGAGGTCGGGTACTTTCGCGCCATGGGTCCCCTCTGTCACCTCGTGTGCACGGTTTACAAGAAAGGGGGGTAATTTTCCTCCGGATTACTAGGGAGAGGGTCAGTCAGACCTATGTGTGGTCTGGCGATTCTGAATCAGGGGAAGGCAGGACCCGGGCCCTCCCGCCGGGGCCTCCAGGGGCCCGGGTACGCACCTGCCGTTCAGCCCCCTTGCCGATGGGCCTTTTCCTCTGAGTTTGCTCAGGCAGGCCCCCTGCGAGGTCTGGCCATGCTGAGACGGGGCCAGGCAGCACCCGGGCCTGCCTCGCGGGGCCCCCAGGGGCCCGGGTACGCACCTGCCTCTCGGCCC